>NW_028274819.1:17890655-22890655 GCF_037043125.1 Eumetopias jubatus
GGCATGGAAAGAAGGGGGCTTTGGACATGGGTTCAAATCTAGCTCCCCTATTTGCCAGCAGCAACCTCGAGCCAGATGTGTCCCTTCTCTGGGCCTGAGCATGTCCTGAGGGCTTCCGGTGCGCCAGGCCCAGTTCTAAGTATTTTCTCAGAAACCTTTGACAGAGCAGGAGGCAAGGCACAGAGAGGTCATGCAACCCGCCTAAGGTCACACAGCTGCAAGTAGGGGAGCTGGGGTTTGAGTCTAGGCACTCTGACCCCACAGCCCGTGCTGAGAAGTCCTGCACACTCCACTTTCTAGCTCACAGGAGGGGAGTAAGACTGAAGTATAAAGTGATTAATGACGCAGTGGTGCCCGTTAGATAGTGGATGTGGGAGAAAGTGACCAGCATCATTATTAAGGGGCAGGGAAGATGTAGCCCTTGCCAGAGTTGAGAGCACAATCAGTGAACACCTCACTAGGGCCCTGGGAGAGGGGGCGGTGGGCAGGCAGAGACCTAGATTCGGGGATGCCCCTCTGACCAGAATGGCTGAGGCCCCCATAGACAGGGGTCTTTTGCAAGTAGCACAAGGGACAGTCCCCAGACCACAGGCTCAGGGCCAGATCTCTGGTTGGGGAAGTGGGGTGGGGGAGGTGAGGCCGGGACAAAGATACAGCAAAAGTCCCTTTTTGGGAGCACAGCTCTGCCTCCCCTCGGGGTGCAGCTGGGCTTGTGGGCGCGGGGGGGGGGCGGTGAGGACAGCAGGTCAAGAATACAGACATTGTCTAATAAGCCCCTAGTACAACCGGCCAGGCACGGAGTCCCCATCCTCGGCCATCCTTGCGACGCCCCGCAGCAACCCCGGCCTGGGAGCAGGGTGGTAGCTCCATTTCGCAAAGAGGTCCTCTGTGGCCCAGAGGCCCCGTCTGGGGAGAGGCGGAGCTGGGAGTTAACCCCGAAAAGCCCGTGTTCTTCCTGCACCGGACACACGCCTGCGATTCCCGCAGTCCCAGCAGATTTATCTGTCTCTCGTTCATTCCCCCCCTTCCCCGCCCCGTCAGAGACCTTGTTCACCTGGAACGGTGCTGGCATACAGTAGGGGCTCAATCTGTGCTTGCTGAATGAAAGAATAAACGACCCCTCCCTCTGCCCCATCCCCAGTAGTCTCCACAAAACTGCTCCACGTGGGGCCGGAGGACACCCTGAGAAGGGGGGGCGGGGAGGCTGCCTGACTTCGTTTCCCCGCCCGCCCACGACTGGCTGAGGCCCGGGAGTGGTCCTTCCTGGAGATGGTCAGGCACGGGCTACTACACAGTCCAAACTTCGGGAGAGCTTTGACATCCAGAAGGGGGTGGGGGTGGGTGGAGAAGGAAGGGGCAGCTCCGCCCCTCGGCTGAAGCGCCACCTGGTGGCGGCGGCCAGGGTCTGCAGCTGCCTTCCTTTCGAGGGGGCTCCGGGACTGGGGCTGAAGGGGGTTAAGACCGTCCTCGTGGGCGCCTGGGTGGCTCAGTGGTTTGGGCGACTGCCTTCGGCTCGGGTCATGATCCTGGAGTCCCGCATCGGGCTCCCCGCTCGGCGGGGAGTCTGCTTCTCCCTCTGACCCTCTTCCCTCTCGTGCTCTCTATCTCTCATTCTCTCTCCCTCAAATAAATAAATAAAATAAAAATCTTAAAAAAAAAAAAAAGACCCTCCTCGTGAGGTCGACAGGGCCCCACAGAGAAAGGGCCTGATGTAGAAGCACAAGCCGCAGCCCCTCCCTCAAGGCAGCGGTGTTGGAAGTTTGTGGAGTTCTCTCTGGGGAGGATTAGCCAGAGAGGAACAGGGATGGGGAGGCAGTGGGAGAAAGATTGGGGGGTGACTCTCAGAGCCCGCCCACTCACTGCCGGAGACATGCTCAGATGAGCCCGGAGTCCAACAGTGACTCAGGCAACAGACAGACCCAGCTGCGCTTTACCACCCCACAGTTCCCGCAGTGGGGGACCCATTTGGTCCTGGATTTAGGATGTGGAGACAGAGGTAGGCTGGGGATCTCTCTGAGACCCCGCATGTGCCTTGCTTCTGGGGAGCTGCAGAAGTGAGGGCTTTTACTCACCTCAATGGCCAGCACCCCTATGGCGAGGGCTCCAGCCAGGTAGACGTAGGTTTCAAAAGTGTTGAGGATCACTGTGTAACAGCCCTGGGAGGGAAGGACCAGAGGTGAGGCCAGAGCTGGAGACAGTCTGGGGTCAGGGGCCAGCATCAGGACTGAGGTATGAAGCCTGGGAACTGGCCCGTGGCCTCAGAGCTCAGGCAGCAGCAGCCTTACCCTGTCAAACCCCTGTTGGCACCGTTTGGTTGGGGAGGGGGTGGGGGGCAGGAGGCTCATGAGCAGCAATTTGGCAGCATCACACCAAAGCCCCTCCTGGCCCTCCAGCTCCTCAGGTGGGGCTGGGAGCGGCCAGCCTGAGCACCACATCCACCATAAACGCTTTGTGTAGTAGCCACAGTGATTGGAATAATGAAAAATTTCCCCCAAATATCTGGACTCCCTGCTGCTCTCGAAAAACCAGGAGATCCAGGGGCGCCTGGGTGGCTCAGTCGTTAAGCGTCTGCCTTCGGCTCAGGTCATGATCCCAGGGTCCTGGAATCGAGCCCTGCATCGGGCTCCCTGCTCCGCCGGAAGCCTGCTTCTCCCTCTCCCTCTCCCCCTGCTTGTGTTCCCTCTCTCGCTGTGTCTCTCTCTGTCAAACAAAGAAAATCTTACCAAAAAAAGAAAAGAAAAGAAAAGAAAAACCAGATCCGGCAAGTGGAGTCATCATCTCTATATGGAGGTCCCTGTCAGATGGGACAAGGGCTCCCTGGGGGTCCACAGCCCCCGTCATTCCCTGTTGAGCTACACCCACCCTCTCCACTCCTTCTTATTAGCTGCCTGCTGGCTGAAGGATTTTGGTGTTCAGCCTCTGCCCCAAGGAAACACAGCCCATTCCTCAAAGCCCAGGGCACCCTTTACCTCCTCCGGGCAGCCTTCCAAGACAAGCCCAGCCCTCCAGGCCCCTCTAAATGGATGAATTCCTGTGTTATTACTGCCCTCTCAAGCAGCGCTGGGGATACACACACTGAGGTAGAGATGGGTATAGACACACACAGGGCACGAGCGGCCCTGCCGATGCCCTCACCTTGAGCCAGTCTTGCCCTGCTCACTCTGCTCCAGCCCTACTGGCCTTCCTCTCTTGGTTCCTGGAGCACACCATGCTCCTTGCCACCCCAGGACCTTTGTACATGTTGCTTTCACTCTCTGGCTGGAATGCTTTTCCTATGCCAGGAGGATGAGGGTGTAGCACTTTATGTTGACAGTCACAGCAGCACCCAGACTCACAACCTGCCAGGGAGCGGGTGGGGAGCACCGGGGATAAAGCAGAGAAATGTGATGCTGTGAGGAGAGAGGGCTCAAGATCACCCAGACAGATGGGGAATATGGGTGGTTTCTTATTGGTGGTCACCACTCTGGCCTGGAGTCAAGCTCTAGCAAGGTCATCATCTACTGGGAGACCCCCGGATTCGTTTCCAGCAGGAGAACACATTTCTGACTTGCCTGGGTGACTGTCTTGACCCAGGGAAGGCTGAAGAAGAGCTGGAGAAACTGCCTTGGTGGGTCTGACTCATACCAGTGGGGGAGTCTGAATATTCATCATGGATCACCTTCTTTCGGGATTTCCTCATTTCTGCTCGTTGGAGTTCAATGGTAAACATTGGAGGGCTAACTCAACATCCACAGATGAGTGCCCTCTGCCTTGGCCCTTGATGGCCACATAACCGAGTCCTGGCCATCAAGATCTATTCAGATGTCTACTGGGGCTTTCTGGGAAAGACAGTGGTGCCACACTTTCCCTTCTGTCTGTCTTAAACATGGGTGGGATGTCTGGAGCCATGGCAGCCATTTTGCCACCAAGGAAAGGCCACGAAGATCACAGAGACCAGGCTTTGACTGACAGGACAAAGCTACTGATGTGATGGGAGAAGCCACCACCTTCCAGAATTCTTGCTGTGTGTGAAGCACAAAGGGCATTTGCATAAACCCCTTTAGTTGGGATTTCGGGTCCTTGCATTCAGTCGTTTTGCTCACTGATTCAAGACTGTGACGGGGATGCAAGGCACAGTCAGAAATGCACCCTGGGCTTTAGGGAAATGGGCTTTGGAGAAAAACCAAATAGTGGTAGTCCCTCCATAGAGGCTTTGAAAAGGAAGGATGCTCAAGGTGGGGGGGGGAATGTGAGGGTCTCTGAAAAGGATCCCAGAAAAGGAAGAGGCACCATAAAGAACTCAGGCAGCTGTGCAGGGACCTTCCCAAGGAGCTCTGATCCCAAAGTCATGCCCAGAAGATGGAAGGAGGTGTCATCACCAAGGATGAGTCCAGAAATGGGAAGCTTATGAGGATGAAGCCCTACAGGAACAATGAAGCCTCCCGGAACAATCCACGGGTGGCCTTAGGACATCGGTTTGGCTCTGGGCCCCAGGCATCCCAAACAGCAGGGCCTTGGACAAGCTAGAAGTTTGTTTGCCTTTCATATGAAATCCTCAGCTGAGGTGGCCTGTCTGTTTCATGCAGCCGTCCGCGGCCCAGGTCCCTCTCGTAATGCCCTGACAGCCTAGGGTGCCACCCTCCACGGCCAGGTCCCAGATGGTAGTCACCACAGCTTCATGCCTGCCAGGGGGGAGCGGAGGAGGGGCCGGCCCAGGACTTTCTCTTAAAGACCGTACGCAAGTTGGACAAGTCGCTTGGCTACTGCAGGGTCACCCGGCCTTCCTGTCAGGGAAGCAGGAAGTGCGGTTTTGCCCTGGTGGCGATGGCATCTGCTCAATGCCATCTTTCTAAGGAGGACTGCTGGCTCTCCGACGGTATGAGGAATCTGAGGTCCAGAGAGGGTGTCACAGCAGGTCACAGTCCGGGCCTGCCTGACATGGAAGCCTGAGACCTCCCCTGCCTCCCCTCCATGCCCTGCAGCTTCTCCTAGAGGCCGAGACCCAAGCCCTTGGTGGCCCTCCCTGCCCCAAGCTCACAGTGGCCTGAACCCAGGGCCCCCGTGAAGTCCTCTGCCCCACGTGGGTGGGGGAGGGGGTGCCGAGTTCCAAGCTGAGGCTGAGAAGACCTCCGTGGAGGGCCAGGGGCGGGCCTCAGCACGCGGCCTCCCTTCTTGGGGCTCTCCGAGGCCTGCCCTACGGCCCCCATCCCAGTCCTGTCCAGCTTGGCATCTGGTTTTATTTTCTTTATAGTAATCATGACCGTGTGAAATTATTACTTATAGTTTGCTCCTCGGTTATCATGTGCTTTCTTTAACTAGATCGTGAGCGCCTTGTCTCCCGTCTCTTGCTGTGTCCCCTGCATCTGGAACTCTCCCAGGAGCTCCTCGGGGGAAGCTTAATCAAGTGAGGGGCATGGGGCATGCCCTGGGTTCATCTTTGTTCTCGCCCTCCTACCCCCAGCCTGGTCTCACACACATACGCCCGAGGGGCCAGGGGCCCAGGGAGGGTTGCTGCTTGGTGGGAAGGAGGAATCAAGTACAAGGGCACTATCTGTCTCACAGTGTGTGTGTGTGTGTGCGTGTGTGTGTGTGTGCGCACGCGCGCGCGCAAAGCAGGGGCCCTGTGTCTCCCCCAGAGATGACACGTGCAAGAAAGGGAAAGGGCTTCTTCCTGGGACTGAGATAAAGTCCTTGGGTGGCAAGAGAAGCAAAGAGTCTGGTAGTTTCCCTGACCTTGGAGGAGAATCTTGCTCCTTGGGGGTCAGAGGGGGCTTCTATATGGCACAGGTGAGCTTCCCCCACAATAAGAGCTAAGGAGGGGCCCCCTCTATGTAATTCAGGTTTGGGCTCCGACCTGCATTGTCAGAAGCTCAGGGAGTGCTCTGCCCGGACCACCGCACAGCTCCTACTCACCCTTTAACCTTTAACCCCTGACAAAAGGCCCACTCCTCTGGCTTAGCCATCACCGGCCCATCTGCCACCCTCATCCTTCCTCTACTTTGGCTGGACCTCAGGGGCTTCATAGCTCCCACCCACCCGCCCAGCTCTGGCCATCCAAGTCCCCCTGCCTGGGGGGAGAGCAGGGCCTGCTACCTGCTTGTTCAGGAACAGGTCCCTTCCCAGCAGGCACTCGTCCCTGCTCAGCAGGACCCCGTCCCGAGTCTGTGGTTCTCTTCGACAGCAGGCCTCGGGCACCTCGTCGCTTTCCAGAGTCAGCAGTCGGAAAACTGACGCAAACCGAAAGTCTTCAGGCCCGTTGACGCCACAGCAGCCAAACTAGGAGGAGAGCGAACGGAAGAGTCTGGGGGGGTGGGAGCTGGGCCCTGGGGGCAGAGGTGGACAGATAGCCTCCCCCGAGGCCATCATAAGGCAAGGTGGTGGAGCGGAGTCAAGATTCAGCTAGGGGTTGGCTCCCTCTTCTCCTCCTGTGTGACCCCGGGAAAGTCGCTCAACCTCTCTGAGCCTCTGGTGTCCTCCTGTGTAAAACGGGGATGGTGGTGACAATTCCCGCCTCCCCGGGCCTTAGCGCCCACTAAACAGTGGCTGTGATTACCCTCACTGACAATGACAGAGGACTAGGGTCAGGGATTGCAAACAGGTTTCAGCCAGAGTTTGGACTATGTTCCATGGGCCTTTAATGATGGCTGGGTCATTAAATGAATAATGAATGCTGGGTGGATGGCGATTCCCAGGCCCAGGCTGGGCTCAGTGGGCCAGCCCCGACTGGTTAGTGATGTCTGGCACAGGCACGTGAGCCAAGCGGGCTCTGGAGGCCAGACGTTTGCTGCACCTGGCCTCATGGCTTTGAAGGCTCACTGCATCCCTGGGCAGGGCGGGGGGCGGTCACTCACTGTGATCATGACCGAGTTCCAGGTGGCAGAGAAGACATCGGTGTCGTTGTTGCCCTGATAGTGCTTGGTGAGCTCCTTGGTGAAGAACTCGCGGGTGAGCTGCGGGAAGAGGCAGAGGGCGGTGTAAGAGTCCCCCCAACCCCCCAGCAGCGTGGGGCAGCCCCCACCCTGGTCTGGTCTCTTCAGCTAGCTGCTTCTGGAGGGAGGCAAGGCCCCAGGGCCCCAGGGCTGGGCATTCTCCTAAACCACTAACTTGGGGTGGCCCCTGAGTCCCCACTCCAGGGCCTGTGGCCTCCCCTTACCGGATCACCGGCAGGAAAAGGAAGTCTACCCACACACCCCTCGGTGAGCCCAAGGCCAGGGCACAGAGGGAAGCTCTCTCAGCCCTGCAGCTCTTCTCAGAAGCAGGGTTTATCCAGGTGGGGGGCTTGCTCCTAGCCCCACTCCCTCTCCCCTGAGCTGCTCATCAGAGCCAGGGGGTACCCCGGGTCCCTGGCCCTGAAGAAGTCACGGTGTGGAGCGGGGAGTCTGCAAATCCAGTTTCTAGACAGGTCCGTGGAAGGTGCTCCTGCCCTCAGAATATTCTCCCCAGGCCTCACCACTGTTCTCCCCTCTGTAGTGAAAGCACAGGGCCCTGCATGGTGCCCAGTTGCAGGCTCCATTCTCTGCCCACAGAGCGGCTGCCTCTTCCCCTGTGTCCACGGCTTGCCTTCCTGCTCCCCTGGACGAGCTTATGTCTCCAGACCCCTCACGCCTCTTTCCTTCCCCCTCCTGCTTCCAGGCCCCCTGTGGCTGCCGCGCCTGGCTCCTATAGACTCAGGGGAGGGGGCTGGTGCCCTGGGTGGTCAGAGCTCCCGGAAAAAGTGGCTGGTGAGGGCAAGTTGCCCAAACTGGATACTAGCCAGGGCCTCAACCGAAAGGGCTCTGCTCTGTCCTCCTGCATATGTCACATATCCCAGGGCTTGGGGGACAGCCTCGCTGACTATCCTCTGCCTGTCAAACAATTATGGCTGGGTGCGGGGTGGAATGTAAGATTTCAGAATCAGGTGTGGGGTGGTATCAGCTGCTTTGGAAGAGCAGAGGCCCTAAAGGACCCTCCGAGTCTGCCCTCTGGAAAAGCCCTTGCAGGAAGAGGGGCGCTGGGGTGGCGGGCCACGATTTGGGCTGGAATTGCTGGCTGAGAGGCTGCGGACTCTGCGAGGCCCTCTCTAAGGAAGGGAGGGGCTGGCCACAAAGGGGGGCCAGGGCACGGGGGGCCCCCACACGTACGTTCTCCCTGAAGATGAAGGCCAGGATGGCTGCCGAGAGCTCTGCCAAGAAGATGATGAGGATGAACAGGAAGAACTGCAAAGAGAAGCGGCAGGCTCGTGAGCCCCAAGGGTGGCGGGAAAGGGCCAGGTGACCACTCGCTGGCACACCCGTCCGTCTGCCACGCAACTGACCCAATGTACCAATTTTATGAGACAAAGGAACTTCACTGCCATACCCCAGACATTTTTTCATAATAGGCATACCAACAATTCATCTTTGGGGGTCAGCAAGGTAAATAAACAAATATGCCTTCCGGGCAAATGGCACGCCTTCCGGGCAAATGGCACGCCTTCCGGGCAAATGGCACCCCTTCCACGGTGCCCCTTGTGCGGTGTTCAGCCTGAACAATGCCACCCGGTAGCCCTGGAAGGCCATCGATGTTGACCGGTTTGGGCCCTCTCCACATGGAAATCCAGAGTTCCCTGGGGACCCCTGATTGGCTTTCCCCACCCCGCCCGCCGCAGCATCACCTCTCCCTGCCTGGCCGCCTCTCCTTCCCATGAGCAGTGGGGAGATGATGTTGATCTTCAGCCACGATAAAGGAGCAAGATGGGAGGGAAGGTAATGGGTCCAGCAACACCTGGAAACCCAGGCGCTGGAGTGTGAAATCTAACAAGATCCTTCTCTGCTCTACTCATTGCATTTCTTGATGTTCCCCAAATTTTCCACGATGCCTCCTAACTTGGGGCCCTTGCAGGCTACCCTCCCTCTGCCAGGAAAGCTCTTCCCTTTACAAAAGCTCCTCATTTTTCAGACCAGGCGCAGCCCAGCCCCTCGCCTCGTGGTGAGAAGCCTTTCCTGGCTCCCCCTCATCGCAGTGCCCTGCAGAGGTGCCTGCCCAGCAGCTGCTGCACGATCCCCCCTGGCCCGCAGATCACAAACAGAAGCACAGAGGCCGTAAGAGCATGCATGCTGCATTCCCGGTGCCCACCAGCAAAGGTGTCAGTACAGGGCTGTCTGATGAACCAGTGAATCCAGGACTGACCCGCTCACCACAATGACCTTGTTCCCTGCCACATCGCAGACCCTGGTCAGTGTGGGCACTGCTTTGGCTGAGGGCTGTTGGCAGAAGAAACAGGAAATGACTTTGCCTCTATTATTCAGTGTTGCAGGTGCCCTTGGCATTTCCAGTCTGTGACAATCCCGGAGTCGTCAGCCCACCTGGAGACCACCAGCAGAGGACCAAATGCCCACTGCCCACGGAGACTGGTTCCTCCACACCCTCCCAGTCACCGCGGCCGGCTGCCCTGAGACCTGCACTGGATGTGCCCGAGCTGGAAGGAGGTGGAGGGTCCTGGGCTCAGTATCAGGCCAACTCAGCCTCCTTGTCCCTTCCTGTGGCTTAAAAAAAAAAACAAAAACCCTTCGAGCCTCAGTTTCCTTGTCAGTAAAATGGGGATGCTAACATCCACTCCTGGGATCATCATGGGGAATCATGAAATAATGGATGTGAAAGTCTCTGTATGTCGTCAGAGGGGCTGAGCAAAGCTTGTCGTTGAGGGCCTTACAAGTGTAGAAGGACCACGGAAGCCAGCTCACGCGTGAGCCTCGGAGGGCCTGGCTCTCAGGGGATCGCTCAGCGCGTTTCCCGCAGACATCCGCTGCTGTTGGCAATGCTCCTGGGTAGCCCTCCCCTGGATCACATCTCTCCCAGTCAGAAGAAGGTTTCTGTCACTTTATCCTCATCCCGGGAAGACCCCAGTCACGTTCCCTCCCTGACTTTTCACCTCTAACAGCGACCGCCCCACACAGGCCCTGGGGTTTCTCCAAACTGCTTGGGCTGCGGACGGAGAGCCTCAGGGTGAGCCTCAGGGTGGATTTCGAGATGGTCTATCCAGGGTGCGGACGTGAACCGTGAAACATCCCGAGACCTGTCAACGGCTTCATTTGTTTTTTAAATGTCCAACCCCAGGGAGAATGCCTTGCATAAACACCCCTTCACCCTCGTCCCTAGTGGTCATCTTCAGCCACGGGCTGGCCGGTCAAGCTGCCTCCCACATGGGCTCCGGCTCAGAGAGGCTTGTTTGGCCTTAGAAGCACCACGCAGCCTCTTCTCTCTCTGCTGGAAAGCGTGGCTCACGACTGGCCTGAGGGACTCTTCTGAGCCCTGGGGGCCTGTTTCCCCAGGATTGCTAGGGTCTGGGGGGAGAGTTCCCTGCCCAGAGGGCCCCCTGTGCCCCGGGCAGGCTTGCCCTCCCCACCCCACCGCGACTCCTACAGTCCATTCTGCCAACCCCACAACCACCACTTCCACAAGAGGCTGTGCTGTGCAGCCTCTCATCTCCCGTGACAGTGATGGAGGCCCCTGGCAGGGCTCCTGGCACTTCCATTTGGCCGGTGATGGATGGGCATCCGGCCCTGTTTCACATGGCCGCCATGGGACCGCCTCCCTGCCCTCTGCCCTCTTGGTGCAGTCGCCGGCAGTTCCCAGGCTCGCAAAGAGAGGCCCTGGACATGGTTTCCATCCTCAGCGAGGTGACCGAGCTGGCTCTGGCTATCGATCATAGCTGAGACAGTCATAAACCACGGATGAGACCGAGCTCACGCCGCGCGTGCTCAGCGCCCCGGGAGCGTGGGGCACTCCTGGATGGTGCAGCTGAAGGGCTTTGCACAAGGCCGGCACAGCGGAGAGCTGCTCAGACCGTGGCTCAGAACCAAGAGGCAGGCACGGCTGTCCCGAGGGCAAGTGCTGGTGCGGGCGGGTCCCGAGAAAGTCATGCCAGCTATCCTCTATTGAGAGCTTACCACTGAGGCGCCTGGATCGTTCGCGGCTCCTTCCTTGGGGTGCTTTCGGCAGCCTGGTGAAGCAGCTGCGGTTGCCATCACCCCCTCCAGCTTCCCCGGGGGACCCGGGGACCCGGAGAGGGTGGTACACTCATAAGAGCCTCCAGGTCTGAAGACTTTCAGATTGCCCATAGGGTCTCTTGTGGACCAAGCTAATTCTTTTAGTTTCATGTTTACCAAGTGCTTGCCTGTGCTGGGAACAGAGTTAAGCAAGATGTGCATTTTTACCTTGAGCTTTACCGTGATCACAATACTGTGGCTGGGAAGGCAGTATCCTCATCTCCATTTTACAAAGGAGGAGCCTAGGTTCAGAGAGGTTAAGTAACTGCCCTCAGGTCACACAGCCAGGAAGTAGCAGAGCAGAGATTAGAACCTAGACTTTTCTGACTCCAAAGCCCATGCTCTTGTCACGCTTCTAAGACCACCTCCTCTCTGTCCCTTTATTCCAAGGCTATTCATTGAGCACCTACTGTGTACCAGGCACTCTGCTAGGTCCTGGCAAACTCATATACACAAGGCAGATTTGGTCCCCACTGTCACGCAGTTTACGTTGAGCCGAGGTTCATGATTCCTGAGATGAAATTCAAGAATGAGCCTAGTAACTCACTGAAGGAGAAAGGAGGGCTGTCTCCAGAGGGAGGGGGCCTGCAGATCTCCTTGCCATTGACCCCTCCTGGAGCAGGGTTTCCCCAAGCCCTAGATGCCACTTCTGCCCACTGACCTTCTCCAGCACGAAATACCTTCCTCTTGCTTAATAGGGTTATCGCTGGTTATTTGGAGAAACTCCCCCTGGACCCGGCCACGGGGCTTGTCCCGATGCCTCCGGCCTCCCCGGGGTTCCCCTCATGGGGCGGGGCCTTTCCCAGGGGGTTTAAGTTAATCTCACCTCATTCCATTTGCCGAAGGACACATTTGCCAGTAATTCCCGGACATTAAATGTTCACCACTTTGCTTCGGATGGAAAAATTCACAAAGGGACGGAAACTGCTATTTTGCCTCCTTGCAAACATTTCCAGACTTTTCTAGCCCATCTGCCTATGGGCACATCCACTTTCAGTTCTCGTTTCTAATAAATGTTTACCAAATTTACATACTTTATGTGCCATTCAGCTCATTTATCTCTTCTAAATACACGCATCTCCTTTTGCTGTTCTCCTTTCCAATTTAGCATGCCTTTGACATAAAATATAAAAAAAAATTTGTATCTTGAAATAAATAGATCAAAAACATTCTGCGAACGACTCCTAGGCAAGCAACCGTGAGAAAGGGATGCCACAAAATGCCCACTATAGGCTGAGATTATCCTACTGTATTTGAAAAGGCTGTAAAACTGATCAACAGGAGTGTTTGGAAACTGTATCTTTAGAAAAATTAATCATTAGGTGATGTGGTCATTAGGCTCATTGGTCGGCTGAGGGTGATGGGGCCCTGGGGTTTTAGCCTCAGAGTGGGGGTTGGGGAGGGGATGCTCTGTTACCCCACCCCAGGCCTCCCAGTCGGCTGAGGTGGCCAAAGTCACTCCCTCTTGGTTCTTCTGTTCGTGACAAGTCTTCTCTTCCTCCCCAGAAGGTTGAGGAACAGGGGCGTCAGGCTTCTCGAGGGACCCCGGAGGCTACCATGGGTAAGACTTGGTGCCGCTCCTCAGCAGGAACCACCACACGGCCAGTCCAGGTCAGAAAGAGAAGCAGTTCTTCTTATATTTTTAGGTCATGAATCTTTTTGGAAAACCTTCCAAAAGCTGTGACATCTCTCCCCAGAAACATACATGTTCATACAACAAAACACACGCAAACACATATGTATAGGCGCACAACACACACACACGCACACACACGCACACACGCACACACACACACCCAAGGCCCTAATGTAGTATTTTGCACATAATTTTAGGTGAATTTCAGACATGTGAGTCCATTTTAGGTTAGGAGCCTCTTGACTAGCCCTGGTCTGAGACACAGGGGGCTGGGGTCCAAGAGTCCCCTGCCTGTGACTTGCACTGAGATGTCAGGCTAATAGGCGCTGGGCTTCAGAGAGGGGAGGAGAGGGGAGGGAGGGGAGGGGAGGGAGAAGGGGGAGGGGAGAGGACACGGGGAAAGTAGGGAGAGAGGAGCAGAGACTAGGAGAGCTCAGGAGAGGGATAGGGAGAGGCAGCAGGGATAGAAAGCAGGAGATAAGAGGCGGAGAGACGGAGGCAGAGAAAGCAAGAAAATAAAAGGATGAACATAGGTAGGTCTCCTAGATCTCGAGACTAATGGAGAGAAAAGGGAGGAAGGAGAGGGTGGCGGAAGAGAGGGGTGGAAGGGGTACTTTAAGGTTCTAAGGGGGCTCAGCTCTCCCTCGGGGGGCTGGGGCGAACCTCAGCTGGTCCCTGGGCCTTGGTCTTCTCCACAGGGACCGATGTACCCATCCAGCGGCAGGCTCAGAGGCTGCCGGTTTGTGGGGAGGACTCTCAAGGCCCCCAGCCTGCTCCCAGCGCAGCGCCCCGACCTGGCCTCCTGCCTTGGCTTCAGAGATGAGACACCGGGGGGGGGGGCTGAGGCGAAGGGAGGAATAGCGGGGTTGGCGTGACCCGGGACCCATATCCCAGCTCCTTTTAAAGTACCCGTGGGCTCCCAAGCCTGCGTCGCCCGGGCTGGCACTGTAGAGGGCTCTCCGCCAGGGGGCGCCTGCAGGTTTCTTTGTTTCTCCCCAAATGCGAAGTTCGCAGTGTTCAGGTTGCTGAAGGCCAAAAGGGACCCCGGCTCCCGGGTCACACATTTCACAGTTGATTTCGTTTCCTGTCTGGGATGTGGGGAATCTCACTGTGACACGAACGGGGGCCGTATGGTCTGTTCTAATCTGGGCAGGAGGCACGGTGCCAGATCTCTACCTCCCAAAGCCACAGGAGCGGAGGCATTGCAAGACAGTCCTCCCGCTGACCCACCCACGCGTCCCGGATTGCCCGACTCCCGACCCCTCCGCCCACTCACCCACGAGGAGCATCTGCACGTTGACCCATCCACACACACATTTCCCTAAGCAGGGCTGTCTTTACCTGGCCCTGTAGCGCGACTGGGCTCCAGCTAGAAGCTCTCCAAGCCTTGGGCGCCCGCAGGACCTCACTGGCGGGGGAGACCCACCCCCAAGTCCAGGAACGTAGGCAGAGGCCCAAAGGACCCAGCCCAGGGGAATACGGAAGGTCAGAGAAACAGAGCATCCACTGGTGGCCTCATTTGGCGCCAACCTCCAGCTAAGCTGCCCCTTATTTAACAAGTCAGGACGCCAAAGCTCAGGGAGGCTAAGAAACTAGACCAAAGTCACATCATTAGCTAGGGGACAGAGCAGGGTGCACGCTGAAACCCAGGCCTGCCCACTGCCCTCTCATGCCCCTGGGCCTCCCACTGCCCACGCGCCCGTCCACGAGGGCCACTCCTGGAGGACAGCCTAGCTAGCTGGCTCAGACCTGGGTGTGACCGCGGAGTCCCCTGCGGTGTAGACACAGCCCCCCCCCCCCGCCACTCTGCCCCCGGGGCACCCAAGGGTGGGGTGGGGGTGGGGCTACTCACAAACAGCAGCAGACACTTGTTCTCACGGACGGCCCCACAGCAGCCCAGGAAGCCGAGCAGAAAAAGCAGGCCGCCCATGGCCAGGAGGATGTAGGCGCCAGTGATAAGCAGGGGGTTGGCGGCCACGATCTCCCGGAAGCCGGTGGGGTCCACCATGACCCAGATGCCGATGCCCAGCAGGCAGGCCCCACCCAGCTGCTCCCAGGGTCGGTCAGGAGCGGGGAGAAGAAAGAGGCAGACAGGGGGTTAGACACTCCACACACACACACCGTCTCCCCTGAGTCAGGCCACATGGTGGAGCTGGGGAGCCCCGGGGAGCCCCAGAAAACCGGGCAGAAACCCTATTTGCTGCACAAACCAGTGTCCAAGCAATGCTTTTCACTGTTTTGCATTTTCCTGGTTACCCAGACCTCAAGGGCTTCCTCTACACCCAACCTCTGGTCCACACCCCCTCGTGGGCTGCTGGGGACCATGTCCCGGGGAATTTATCGGCCATTTTTATAGTCTCCTTAAATGTCAGAGCTGCAGGATAATGAGGTCACTAGTCCAACCCTCTGCTTCCATACTGAGCCCCAGAGTGGGCCATGACTTGCTGAAGGTCACACAGCAAGTTCACGGCAGAGCCAGGGCTGGATCCTAGGCTTCTCTGACACTCACTGAGGCCACGGCACACGCTCTGAGGCCTGTACCACGCTAGGGGCCAGGAAAACGTGGACACAAGCCGTCCACTTTGTCCTCAACAGGAGCTCACCACTCTCAAACCGGCTCCTCGAAAGCCTTCTTGTTTATGTCGTCATGTCCACGGCCCATCTCTCCGTGCCCTACTCATCTTTGGAGAGAGGCAGCTTAGTCCAGAGAAAGGGCTGTGCCACTTGTCAGCTGTGTGACCTTGGGTAAGTGGCTTAACCTCTCTGAGCCTTAGCTTCCTCATGGGTAAAAGAAGATACAAATCCCCGCCCCTCCCCCCCGCAAGGTGGCCCCAAGGAAGAAAGGACAGAGTGGATAGGAATGTGCTTAGCAAGTTTCAGAAAATATCCATTCCATTTTCCTTGGGGACAGACAAGGACTGGAAGCAGATCAGGTGGGGAGAAGAACAGAACAATTTGGCCTCATCCAGATTTTGAATGGGGTGAAGTGTCTGAAATCCCTGTGTAGTGGCAGGACCAGAGGTCCCCCAGAGGTCCCCCAGAGGCACGGGCCAGCAATGCCAGGCTGCAGCTAAGAGCAAACCGATGAGCTTTGGGTGTCCGAGAGGGGTCTGCAAACTGGTGGGCAGAACTGCACGGCCTGGGGCTCGGAGCAGGAGATAATATTCTTAGGTACAGGGGTTGGGGCAGGGGAGCGGCGGAGAGGCCAGAAGGACCCAGCATTGGTCGGAGAGAAAGGGAAGGCCAACGGGGACTGCTGATGACAGAGGGCCCATGGTCACCCTGTGCTGGACACTGCCTTTCCCCTCCGTCCCTTACAAAAGCTCTGGTGAAAGCTGCCTCCCTCCTCATTGCTCTTAAGGTTTTGGGGTTCAACAATTGTGTGCTGAGGGCTGCTTCAAGGGCTCAGACTGAGCTGCCCAAGGGGACGCAACCCCGTTGCAGGTGGGGACACTGGAGCTGGAGCTGTGCTTTCAAGTACAGAATCCACAGGCCAGAAGAGGCTGGAGCTAAGCTAGCCAGTGCTGGCACATTCCAGGCACTTCCTAAACCAATCTTGCTTAGTTTTCAAAAAAACCTGTTGAGGTAGGTAATGAAGGGATGAAGATACTGAGGCTCAGAGAGGTGAAATGTGTTTCTGATCACACAGCGGGTAAGACGCAGAGCCGGCTTTGAACCCAGGGTACTGCCAGCCCCTGAGAGGGTTCAGATTACATCGGGTGGTCACAGCAGCTCAGCCCAGCCAGCTCGGGGGCGTGCAACTGCCCTGGGGCTCAGGGTTGAGTGGGGCTGTCTGGGCTGCCCTCTTCTCCTTCCCCTCCTTCTCTCCGGCCCTCCACCAGGGGTCGGATCCTGAGGCAGCAGCCAGGATGAAGGCCCCTACCCTTGGTACAAAACATCTCCCCTGTGACCTTGGGTTCTGCGGAGTGGGGCGGGCACCATCGGCGGCCTCTCGTCTGGGAAATTCTGGCTGGGCGGGGAGATTTGCTTCTGGCACTGGTCCCTCTCCTGACCCCAGGACTCAGCCCGGTGTGCCTATTTCTCAGCCATGGTCTGTTCTGCCCACCCAGCAGAGGCCTAGGGAGACCCCAGGCTTGCTCCAGCAATACTTACAAATATGAAGAAATTGAAAACAAACATCAGATACTTCATGCAGCTCAGACAGTCGCCTTCCATGGTGTTCTACCTATAAGACAGCAAGCCCCTCAGTTTCCCTGTTGGGGGACCCCACCTAGAAAGAACCCTTGCCCCTCCCCCACGGGGCTTCCCCGAGGTCAGCCCTGCCCTTGCAGCCCAGCCTGTGAAGGAAGAGGGAGACCGGTAACAATTACCTCTCTCGGACGTAGCTTTTTATCTGAGGGGGCCAGAGTTAGGAGTGAGAACTCGGGGAAGCAAACCTGCCTGGGTTCAAGCCCAGTTCTACCATTCATTTGCTGTGTGGCCTTGGGCAAATCACTCTACCTCTCTGAATCTTGCTCTTTCCAACCTGAGAAAGGAGATTAAAAACAGAAGCTTCCTCCCAGCCGTGTTGTGAGGATTCACGGAAATAATGCGGTAACATGCTTAGAACGACGTCCAGCAGGTGGCAAGTGTTCAGCAGGGCTGCCTCGAGACAGGGCTTGATTGCAGAGGTGAGCCTTCATTTGGGCAGATGAGCCACCCAGGCTCAGAGCCTTCAGGAACTTGCCAAGGTCATGGAACAGGATCAGAATCCGGGCCTTACAAACTTCCTGCCGCCCCACATGCCCTCCAGCTTGCAGGACAGCCCAGGGCTGTTCCATGGTGCCAGTGGACGGGTGTCACAGGGGAAAGGGGGGGCGGGCACCTACCTAGGGGCCCAAGCCCCCTTCCTGAGGCCAAACCCTCCCCATGCCCTGACTACCTCCATCATGAGACGTACGGCATCCCACCTACCTAAGGAGACTTCCCCGTCTCTACCTAAAAGTATGCCCCTGGTAGTGAGTCACTGCATACAATTCCGTTCAGCCAACATTTACTGTGTATCGACTGGGTGCCAAGAACTGGGGCTTGAAGCCAACAAGATGCAGCCCTTCTGCGTCCCCGGGGTTAGCGGACAGCAGCATCTGCTCTCACGAGTCAGACCTCAAGCACATGGTCACGTCCATACTCAGCAGTCAATATTGCCATACTTTCTTCATGACGGCCCCGGGAGCGACTTGGGCTGGTGAGGGGCACGGCTGCAGCTCAGCCTGGCCTGAGTCCCTCTCCAGGTGACCCCAGCAGGTGGTCTGCACTTCCGTGACAGGGTGTGGTGCAAAGGGTCCTGGGAGGACACTTTGTGTTGGATGTGGTCGAATGTAGGGAAGATGGTGCTTCATTACTTTCCACGGTTTCCCATCCTCCCTCCAGAGAGAGCTGGGCTCAGTTTGTGGCAAGGAGTATGTGATTATCAGAGAGATTAAGGGATTTGCCCAAGGCCACAGAGCATGTAGGAAGCAATGCTAAGATCTAACACCAAAGCCCATGCACCGTGCCTGGTACACAGTGGGCACTCAGCAAATCTGTCCCCTCCCCACCCCAGACCATAACCCGATGCCCTCCCCAGCAAGGAAGGCCTCATAGTCTAAGGAACAAAGGGGCCAGGGCTATGCTCGCCTCCCGCACTCCTGGCTCATTCCACTTGGAGATGACAGGACCAGCCCCACGTGGCATTTTGGTCAAGGCTAAAGGGTTTTAAAAGTGCATTTGAATCCATAGGGAGAAAAGCACAGGCAGAACCCGCCGCTGGGGAAGGGCATGCAGGAAAGTCTGGTGCTTCTCATCTCCTCTTCTTGTGGTTTTTGCTAGTGTGCCAAGCATTGACCTTCGCTGGGCAGTGGCCATGGCACCGCTCGGGCACCTGGGAGTCCATGAGGAAGGTGCTGGGTCAGGCAGCCAAGGGCCCTGGGGCCCGAGGGCTTCCCTCCTTACATGGCCCGGCTCCTCGGCTCCTGCTGGCTTGGCTGATTGAGCAGGGGACACCCAGGCAGGGCACAGAGCACCCAGGCCAGATGCGCTTTCTTATTTTATTGGGTGGCAGAAACCAACGCATAAGGCCACACAGTGATGAACCCAAGGCCACTCCAAAAGAAAATCAGGGAGTGAACTTGAACTGAGGGCTCCAGGCTCAAAGCCTTTGTCCTTCCGAAGGCACCTGGCCCAAGGTCTTTTGTTAGTTTGGGTGAGAGGAGAAGGGGAACACAGGGTTCCTGGAGTCACCTGGCGGGTCGCCACCCCTGGGAATAATAACATTGAGCATTTAGTAGGTGCAGGGCTCTATCCTCGGCACCAGACATGTATTAACTCACAGAAACCTATGAGATAAGTACAATCACCATCCCAATTTTCTAGAGAAGGAAACTGAAACTGAGGCAGAGAAAGGCTAGGCGACTTGCCCGAGGTTGCAGCTGGTGAGTGGTGAGGCCGAGATGTGAACCCAGGCAGTCTAATTTGGAAGAACAAAGGCTAGTTTGTGTGTGCGTGTGTGTGTGTGTGTGTGTGTGTGTGTGTGTGTGTGTGTCTTCTTTCCTCCACTAAGCTGTGGCCTGAGTTTATGAAATGTCATCTGCCTCCAAAGCTAGCATCTGGTGACACCATCCACTCCATCTCAGGGATCCTTCAAGCGCCTCCAGCCTCAGTCCTGCTCCCGGCTTCCTCTCTCGCTCAGATGTGGCCTCAGCCCTGGCCTGGGGTCTCCCTACCTCCAGCCACTGCCCTTCCAGCCAGTGCCCCCAGAGGGGCCTTTCTACGAGGCACATCAGGCCCCTGCTAACCGCCTGGCCCCTACAGGAGACCAGCCATCCCCTAACCGTGGACTGCAAGGGCCTCCAAGACTCTCACGGCCACCGTTTGGTACACTTCTGCCCCATCGCCAACATCAAAGGACAGTCCCGGGAGCTCCCTTGGTAGGCACCCTTGCTCCCTTCTGCTCGGACTGCCTTTCCACCTCCTCCCTTCCCACTTAGTTCCTGTCCGTCCCTCAAGGCATCACCTCCATCCCCGACAGCCCCCATCCTGTCTCTATCTGCCCAAGAGCTCCCATGGCCACTGCTGATCTCCACCCCTGCCTCCCCGCACACTGTGTAGCATCATGTCATCAGCCAGTGCTCTGGTGAGCTCCTGGAGGCGTGGGATGGCAGCTGTGCCTTCCTCCAGGGACAGAGCAGGGATTGGTACGTGGTCTGGACTGCATAAAGCCCCGCCACCTAGCAAACGGTAATTAAACAGCACGGGCAGGAAGCCTGGCTCGAGGCTAAGGGCTTTGCGTGCGTGGCGTCTTTGTGTCCTCCGCACCCCAGCAGTTAGAAAGAGGGGGACTGAGGATCCACACAAGCAGAGGGGCTCCCAACTTCCTCCTTTCCTCTCTCTGCCGTGCCCTCTCCAGAGTGAGGACGGGCCCCACGTCCCTCCTTCTGATGCCCCACGTGCCTCTCTTTGTCTCCAGATCCTCTTGAGGCTGGAGAGCCTAGAGCTGCCCCGCATAGGCAGGATCAGGAGGACCTGTCCCTTCCTTTGTCCCGGGACCCAACCTCCCGGCGGGCAGTGGAAGGGCTGAGATTCGGTGGGGACCCCCAGGTCTGACCAGCCAGCTGTTTAGCCAGCCTGCCTTCTGATTGGTCCGCGCCCGTGCCCACCCATTCTTGACCATCGTGACCCTCACCCTTAGCCGTGGGTCATCTCTGTCTCCTCCGTCAGCCCTCAGCCCAGGCTCCCTGCCTCCAGAGCAGCTCCCCAGGAGGCCATCTCCACGCCCACCTACCAGCCACGCCCTTCCTCTAGCTCTAGCCTTCTAGAAGCAGCATCTCACCTGCATCTAAACACAGTGGCTCTGAGCACAGGCTCTGGAGCTGAACACACCTGGGCTCCAATCTTGGCTCTTCATCTTTCTACAGCTATGTCTTTGCCAAAGGACCCAACCTCTGGGAGCCTCAGCTTCCTCGTCTGCAAGAACGGGCACTGAGGGCCCACATCGTGCATTGTGGTGAGAAGTCAGTGACTGCACTGGCCTGGAGCGGGGTGGACAGCTCTTCCCCATGGCCACACCAACCCGGCAGGTGTACGGACCTCCCTGGGCCGCTGCTCGCCCTGAGCTCAGGACCCCAGGACAGTGCCCTGAAGCATAGGTGCTGCACTCTGACCCCCTTTCCTTTTGGTACCAGGCCGACTCAACTCCACATGTCTGCTGAGACTCGGCGCTCTTTGGAAACGGGGAAGAGCACAGGAAAGAATCTTTATACAGCACTGACTCCTTGACAGCCACATGCCACCTCCACGAAGCGCCTGCCCTGACTCTTTCAATGACCCCATGAAGTGGGAAGCACTATCCGTTGTACAGATGGGGACACTGAGGCTCAGGGAAGGGAAGCGACCTGCCCAACATCCCAGGGCTTGTAAGCATGCTGCTCAGCCCACCCCAGATCTCGTGCTCCACCTGGTCCCGGGGCAGCTTTCAGGTAGAGAGAAGGGCAGAAGGAGCACTGGACTGGGAGTCCAGAGCCCGAGTCTCCTGCCCTGCGAGTCACTTCCTCTCTCTGGCCTCAGCATCTTGTTTTGCAAAATGATGGAGCAGTTTGATGACTTGTCAGTTCCTTCCAACAGGCTTGAACTGGATGGGCCTTTGGAGGGCAGAAGGGACTGCCCCACTAAGATGCTGGAAGTCTGCGAGAGGCCAGGCTCTAGTGGCCCCCTCCTTGGCCCACCCAGGCCAAGCTGCTCTCCAGGGCAGGGTCTGGCTTCAGCTGGCTTTGGCTTTGTAGCAATTAAGGGGCATAATAAATGGCAGCTCATAAACGGGCTACCTGTATTTATCACGTACCACATTCGTTACCGATTACATCTAATGGGTAGCTTGTGGAGTGCTGGGCTCCTGGACAAATGCAGTAAAAGGAGCGTTTCTCTGGGAAGAAGAGCCTCTGACAACCTCAAAGGTGAAGCAGATAGAAAAACAGACGATGGGAGCTGGAGGCAGGATGGAGATCCAGAGGCCCAATTCCAGCTCCAGGGTAAGGGGTGTGAGTGGAGAGAGGGTGTTGGTGCCTGACCGAGGATCAAATCCCAGCCCTGCTAGGCTTCGCTGGTGGCGGGGGGCAAGTTTCTGAACTGCATGCATCTGAGTTTCCTTGTCTTTAAAATTAGTATAAAAATAATGCTTTCCTCATAATGCATGGAAAATACGGAGCGCAGGGCTTGGCACGTGGCAGCTAACACTAGCAACAGCTAGTAACTGTTGGCAGGTCTTAAATTCTTACCACGGGCCAAGGAACATGCCCAATCTCAATCCTCATAAAGCTCCAGGGTAGAGGTAACATTATCTCCACTTATGAGGCCAGGGAATTGAGGCTCAGAGAGGTGCCATCACTCATTCAAGGTCACACAGCACGGAAGTGCCTCAGCCAGGATTTGAACCCACGTGTGTCTTCATCTGGAGCCACAACTCTTCATCATCATTTTTGATAAGTGCAAATTCCCTCGCCCCCTTCATCCATCCTCCACAACGCAGGCCTGTCGTCATACCTCCACTGGTACCTCATTTCTCCCTGTTCAGGGCGATCAGCCTTCTGGGCCATCATCCACCGCCAGGCTGAAGTCACAAGACTGATGCCAGCCCGCTCCACCTGCCATCAGGCGTTTCTGAGTGTGGGATACACCTCCTTAGCCAAACGGCCGGACAAGAGGGACAGACCAGGGGACCCCCCCCCCAATCCCTGCCTGGATCTGGCTGAGAGTGCCACTCACCCACAGAGCCTTTTGGAAGTTAAGTGAATCACAGCCCAGTTCCCTAATCTACCTCTAAGGAGGGTGGGGACATAGACAGTCTCTGGAAGGTGGGCTGAGAAGAATCTTGAGACCATGAGGTCCTGTTTCTCAGAAATGATGCTCAAAGGCACTTATGAAGGAGGCGTGGAGGTCTCTCTGCTGAAGGGAAATGATACGCCCCCCCTGGGCCCGGGGTGAAAGGCCCACTGGGGTTTGCCCAATCCCTGGAGTTGACAGGGACCCGGAGGGGACCCTGGCCCCCTCCACTTTCCAGCCTCACGACCTCGGACAAACACACAGCTTCCCTGGGCCTCTGCTTTCACGTCTGCAAAACGGGGCCAGGAACGCTGACCTCCTCAGGAAATCGTGTGGGCTGAAGATCGAATGCGACTAGATGCAGGGCATCTCATGTCACGCCAGGCTCTCAGCGGCTCCGTCCCTCTTCCCTCCCTGCGGCCCCGCCATGAGGCGGCTCCTCTCCCCTACTCTCTCGGACACCAATACACTGGCCAAGTTCCCCGCGCCAGGAGAGAGGGGAGGATTCTGATGCAGAGGATTTCTGAGTGGGAAGAGTGGTTCTCAAACCGGGGTCCCTGAGACTGGCAATCTCCTAAAGCTATTTTCAGGATTGCAAAGAACACCTCAGAAATCATCCACTCGCTCACCACCAGCTGGCTCAAGGGGCAAGTATCTTGGGTTTTGGGGGCAATTAAACCACCCCAGGCTGGGGACCCTATTTCTTGGGTTGTTCAGAAGCTCTAACCTCCAGGTATATATGACTTTGCGGTACAAAAAATGCAGGAGAAACTCGAATGTATACCTAGGAAATGACTCGGTAAAGGCAGCACTGTTTGGTAGATAAAATCCTTTAAATCTTGGGGCCCAGAGGGATGAAATGCGGGAGTCAACATTGCAGGCAGAGTCGACTTCATGTGAGTTCAACTCTCCCCGTGCACGGACGGGGAAAGCGTGTGGGGGAGCCGGCTAGGTGCTGAGGTTCCACGCAGGGGTCTGTCCCAGGGTGAGCATGGGGGTGGAGGGGGGGCTGCTGCCCTGGATCTCATGGTCTCAAGGCTCCTGTCGTGATGCCTATCATGGTGTCCCCTCACCTGGCCAAGTGACGGCTCTGGGCTCACAGATGGGTGTTTCGTCGTACAACGTGACTCCCAGATGCAAGTGACTATTTCTCGTACAACAAAACCCGGTGGTTCAGAGCTTTAAGGGGATTTAAGGGAAACTTCTCTCTGACACTACTCTTTGCGTCACGAGTGGCTTAGAAGCCGGTGCTTGTGTAATTTATGATACCAGTATTTTCCGTAACAGAAGTTCTCGGTCATGAGCAGGTAGGGCCCCCTCACTTTGGAAATGAGAAAACAGGCTGAGAAATGGAAAGGGGGTGCAGCCAAGTCAGCAGACCAGTTAGTGATGGATGTGAGCCGAGCACCCTGGTCTTGAAGGCCACATCAGGGGCCTGGGAATACACTCCAGGCTCGGTCTTGTGCTTGTTTATGTTGGTAGCATGTGTCTTCCCTTGTTAGAACGCATGCTTCATAAAGGCGGGGACTTGTTTCGTTCACTGCCTTATTCCTTGTGTCCTGAGCAGTGCCTGGCACACAGTGGGTCCTCAACTCATAGGTCTGAATGAGTGAATAGTGGGAAAAGAGAAACAGAGACAGAGAACAGTGCAGATCTCGCGAATCAGAGAAACAAAGACCAGTCCGGAAGAGAGGGAAAGACGGAGAAAGACAGACAGCAGGAAGTGACGTGGGTCGAGACAGACAGACTGAGAAAGAACTGAGGCAGGGCAGTGTCAGGGGAGAGGGCAGAGGTACACGGGGGGGGGGCCACCAACTGCTGACTTGTCACCTGGGCAGTTCTTTGCGTGTCAGCACAGAATCTCCCGGCCAGAGGGGCTCTTGTATATCCTTTTATCGGCCCAGCTTGTCCTAGAAGGAGAAAATATTCAATTACTATAGGAAGTCAGTAAGGAGCCGCCACGCTCAAGAAGCTGTTTATGAAAACCTGCCCTAAGGATGCACACAGGGCAAGTGCCTTGCTAATCTGGGTCCATTAGCACTAATGAAAAGCTCTCAGCATCTGGGCCCACTCCAGCTGGGGAGGCCTGCACGGGCCGCCTGCCCTCTGCCCAGATGGCAGCTCCTGGGTCCTCCCAGGAGCTGTGTGGGGAACCACAGCTTTAAGAGACTTTCGGCTTCTGGCACGGGCTCGGTCTGTGCTGACAGACCGCATGTGGCTGAGGAACTGTGAGGAGGCAGCGGGCCTGGTGAGCCACACACCTGGATGCCACCTGGATGTCACCTGGGCATCTGCAGGGAGGCCTCAGCTGGGAGAGTGCCAGCAGGGGCGTGCTCCTCAAATCCCCGCCCCAAGGGAGAAATTGGATGCTGGAAAGTGTTGCTTCCCCTCACAGAAGGATTTGCCAGAAGGCTCCTATAGGGAGCCAGAGCCCAGCCGCGGAAATGAGGGCTTGCTTTCAGCCTTCAAATGGGCCCAGATGGAGGCTTGTGTTCTGCCACACCTTTGGGAAAGCCCACGGCCCAGTCCTGAGCTAGGAGGGCCTGGAACAGTGAGGAGCTTGGGCCGTGGGGGGCATTCTCATGGGGAGGAAGGGGGAGACATGGGGGTCTCGGGTGCCAGATGAGATTCCTTCCCGTTCATATCCGTGCAGGGGTGGTGGACAAAAGACTCCTCTCCATCCACCCATGCATCTGCTCGGGAGACACGTATTGAGCACCTACTGTGTGCTGGGTGCCGTGTTAGGAACCGGGGATGCATCTAAGCTCACCCTCTGTGTCGGGTGGTGGCGGTGGAGGAGATTGGAGGAAAGAAAGGGATGACGATAAGACTGGGGACCCGCAGAAAGGAGGACTAACTGTCCACGGGTGTAACTCTACGCCACTGGGGGCAGTTGGGGGCGATTCTCGGGGAAGGGGCGGCAAAGGGGAGCAAGTCTTGAGGAAGCGTGGAGGCGAGGCTGGGCAGATGGAAAGGCAGGAGAAGGGGCCTCCCTCCTGAGAGCTCGCTGAGGCCCCCCGTACCCCTATTTGGCCTGAACACACACACACACACACACACACACACACACACACACACACACACACACGTGGCAGGCTCGTCAATCGCTTGCCTCTGGATCTGCTGCAGAGAGCTTTGGGCTACACGCTCACGCGTGAGCTCCCCGAATGCTCACGACACCTGGAAGTAGGGCTCACAGGGGCACGGCCGTTTACCGAGAGGAAGCCCAGCCCGGCAGGGGGAATGGCTTGTCCAGCATCTCACAGCTAGGATGCCTGGGAGCCGGAATGCAAACCCAGAATCCGGATCAGCACGAGCTCTGAGAGAAAGTGCTTTACCCGCCCATGTGGGATCACACTGCATCCTCCCAGCAGCTTTGCTTCGTGGGCTATCGGCCCATTTTACAGAAGGAAACAGTGACTGACCGATGTTAAGTGGCAAAGCTGAGCATCCTCCTGAGATCCCAGGAGATCCCAGGCAAGGCGTCCGAAAAGCTGTACTGGGAGCCAGGAGCGGGGGGGGGCAGATGCCCAGCCCCATCTGGCCTAAATAGTGATGAATCCCCTGAAATCGGCCCTCGGGCTGAGGGGAGGTTCTGTGCACCCTGGCCCCTACCAGGCAGGACACAACCAGCAGGGTGGGCACGAAGGAGTGGGGGGAGCAGGGAGAAACCCCCTGGGTCCAGGTAAGGTCCAAGAGGCTCTGGGCTGGAACTTTGTCCAGGGATGGCTCACAGGGTGAGAGGAAGCCAACTCAGGCTCCTTTCTAGAGGTAGGGTCTCTGCGGTTAGGGAAAGGAGCCCCAGTTCTAGTTCAGGGGCTGTATCCCATGCCTAGCCCCCCGCGGGGCTCAGGGAAGTGGGGCGGAGTCAGTTTTCTCCTATCCATGTTTTTCCCCTGCCCCAGCCCAGCCCTGCCCAGCATCTCAGGCTGGCAGTTGTCCTGAGTATGATGCGACCCATCTTCCTCTGGACATTGAGGCTGGAACGAGAGGCCCCGGGGGCACACAAGGCCCATCCAGTGACAAGGAGGAGGCACTGAACTCTGTCTGGCATCTGCCCGCTCCCTCTTTACTGGATATCTCTGCCCCATTGTATGCCAGCTCCTGGGCTGAAACGAGCTTACCCCTCTTTGGGGTTCCAACTGCCCTGAACAACCTCCCATCTCTCTTTGTCCTTCCTGCTCCCCCAATCATGGCCTGGCTCCCGTTTCCTGACCCAGCAAAGATCTGCGTTAAGGGGAAGCTGGCAAAGGGCGGCCGAGGGGATGCCTGCCACATGCACCCCACCTCAGCTGGGACGGCACTTGCCTTGGCCAGCTCCCTTGAGACCTTCTTCTAGAAAGTCACTAACCCTCCCCGAGATGCCAGGTTCTCCTCTGAAAACCGTGACCCTCAATTTCAAAGTCAAATGTAGTTGTAAGAATTCATGATATGGGGGCGCCTGGCTGGCTCAGTCGGTTTGGTTTCAGTTCTTGGTTTCAGCTCAGGTCATGATCTCAGGGGTCCTGGGATCGAGCCCCAAGTCTGTCTCTGCGCTCAGCCTGGAGTCTGCTTGAGTTTCTCTCCCTCTCTCTCTCTCTCTCTCTCTCCCTATGCTTCTCTCCCTACTCACACACTCTCTCTCAAATAAATAAATACGTCTTTAAAAAAAAATTCATGGTATGAAACACATGAAATTAACTGATATGATATGAAAACCCTTGGAAACCTGCAAAGGGCTTTTCTTATGGGGAGCTAGTATTACCAGTAACATCATATATCGGAAATAAGTGGAGCCATCAGTGGAGGGCATGGGGGAGAACCCTGGGCAAATGGCTTGGTGGAGATAGCTATAAACACCGTTCCCCTATGTGGCCCCAAATTCAAGGTAACTGCTACTATTTTGTGATAACCGACTCTAATGATAACTCATAGTACTGCGCGTTAACCATGGAGCAGGGTTTGCTAAGCATCTCTCCTATGTACTCCTCGCCTACGAGGGCTGTACCCTTATTATCCTGTTTCCCAAATGAGGCAGCTGAGATTGAGAGAATGTAGTGAACTGGCCCGAGTTTATTCACATGGTTAGTCAGACACGGCCACGATTCAGGCATAAGCCGGCTGGACTCCAGATCAGAGCTCCCGACAAGACACCAGCCCACGGAGAGGACACCCGAAAGAGGAAGAGCTATGCCTTGGGCTCCAAAATTTCCAGCCCAGGGCTGCTCTATCCTGATTCAGGCAACCAGGACGACTCCCAGGGAGCCAGCTAGCATCCTCCCCCTGTGCCACCTGGAGGCCCCTGGGGGATGACCCAATCCTGCCATGCCTTGACAGATGGGAGCCCTGAGGCCCGGAGAGGGGCAGAGACGGGTGAAGTCACGCAGCGCCTCGGGGTTCTCTTGTGCAGGCCCCTGCCTGGGCCAGACAGCTTTATTAACCTTGCCCCTCCCACCGCCCCAGATGGCAGTTAGATCCCATCTGCACAATGCGGGCCCGGGAGGGGTTCTCTGATTAAGAAGAACAGCTCAGTTCATAAATCACTCCTTTTACTCTCACTGCCCTCGGCCCCCGGGCATACTTTCTGGAGACAGAGAGAAGGAGGCAGGTGGACATGAGCGATGGAGAAGCCCCATGGGAGGAAGCAAATGCAGGTCTGGGCTGGGGTAGAGCCCAGAAGTGTCTTGCAAGCACCCCAGCCAGGCGAGGGCGCTGTGGGCCAGGGCAGAGCCTTCAGGGTCCCACTGGAGCCACCACGCCTCCAGCAACCTGGCTTTCCACCAGCAGGGCTCTACCCGACAAGCTGCAAGACCTGGGCCAGTCTGCCTCCTGAACGTCCGTCTCCTCACCTGCAAGATGGGGGTTTTCAGAGTCTTTGCAACTACCAGGGAGGGTGGGGTGGGGGGGTGGGGGAAATGATGGGGCTAACAGGGCTTTGGTGGCTGCACACCCAGTTCCTTCCTCCCTGCACGCCAGGCCCCTGCTCGTGCCAGCCCTGGGCGTGGGCCAAGGCACAGACACCGATGGCTTTCCTCCCGCAAGGACTCACTCAAATCTAGTGCCAAGCCGTAACCCCACACTTGGAGAGGAGTGTTAACAGCCATCCCAACCAAGTACTCTGGGCCAGCCCCAAGAAGCAAGGGCGGGGCTGGAGGGGGCACCCGATGCTGGGGGGCCGGGGTGCGGGGAGCACAGGGCCATGATAAGGCGCTGTGTCACGGGTGCTCACCTAGAGCGATCTTACTCGATCCCACAAAAAGCTTAGCAAAATAGACGATCCCCTTTCACAGCCCGGGAAACCAAGGCTCCACGGGGCTAGAAAGGTCCCAGAGCCAGAACCGACACCAGGTTTGCCGGATTCTGAGCCCTGCGTTTGTTTTCCTTCATCAGGACACGCACGAGGCAGAGGCTTGTTGGGATTAAAATGACTCTTGCCACCAGGTTCAAAGCTGAGGGGGGAGGAATTATTTGCTTGCTGGCCGTGCCTGCTGGGCCTCCTCCCAAGACAGACAGTCTCGTAAACAAGCAATTGGCCCGAAATCCTGGCGTGCCTGGTGATGGCGCGGACACGGGGACATGGACACAGCTGAGCGGGGGCTTAAATCTAATTAGGCTCCTGGGGGTGGCGCCGTGAAGGTTAACCAGGCAGAGCCTGCCAGGGATGCAATGGGATCCTAAAAGACAGCCTCCCCTGCCCCCCAGACTCACAGAATCGTGAATGTCGAGGGCACAGAACATCTGATCTGCAGGTCTAGGAAGGTCCCATCTTGAGGGTCCCTGCCACAACCCTTTCCCCTGTCCCAGGACTACCATGGGCCTGTTTCCATCAGACAATCTTCAAAGAAGGAAGTGCCTTAGGGAAGGTGACCTCCAAATCTCTCTTTTCACAGCAGATGCTGAAGTCCAGAGGGGGACAGGGTCCTGCCCAAAGTCACACAGCACAGCTGGAAGCAGGAGCTCCTGATTTTAAGTCTGCTGCTCTTCCCCGACCCAAGGCAGCCTCCCAAGACTGACATCTGAATTTATTTTGGCTCCTGACAAGACGAGGCACAGACCACCTCGGTGAATCCTCCCGACCACCCGGGAGTTGGGCGCTCCGGATCCACCAGTGAAGAAATTGAGGCTCAGAGAGGTGAAGTCACTGGCCCAAAGTCACACAGTAGGTTGGAAGAATGGTTAGGACAGACAAAGCAGAGTTACTGTCCTTCTGCCCTGTCTTCCAGAGCTACGGCCATAGGGACTTTGGGCCTGCTGATGCCCCCAGTGACCCTTGCCACAATGCATACTTCCCATTCCCTCCATGGACCTGGGCTGGACTGAAGCCACAGAAGATGATCATCCCAGACACAGGACAACGGGTCCATCCTCCCGCCTTGGCGCTCCGACGGCCTGTTTGCAAAGGCCTCTGCGGAAAAAAGGCTCTGTGCCTTCTTGCAGAGACTTCCACTTGCCACGGTCAAGGTGCTGAAGGCAAGGCGACCAATTTGAACTTGGGCATGAGCAGAGAGTGTCATTCAGTGCACTGGGTACAAGATTTGGCCTCAGGACACCAGAATCCAAGGGCTGGGAGGGACAAGGGCAGGGCAGAGTGCCGATGCCAGCCCTCCTCCCAAAGCCAATCCTGCCCCGTCCTCAGACCTCCCTGAGCCTCAGGGAAAGGTTCCCTGACTGCCAGCCCTGGGACCCGGGGAAAGGGAGGCGGATGGAGGAAATGAGCGGACATTCCAAGCAAACAAGGCTCCCAGGTCCCAGGGGACATCCTTGTGGGCTATGACAAGGACACTTGGGTTCTGGGAGACGGTGTGGGTACCAAGCAGATGAGAAAGAAAGCCAGCCTTCCAGTGAGGGAGCAGACAAGAGATTTTAATTCTCTGGAAACCCTCCTGCCTTTGGACAGAACCTGGGGCTGGGTGGGCGGGAGCATCTCTTCTGCTTCCCCCAGAGATCTGAGACGGAACTGAATACAGGGAAGAAGGAGCTCGGGGAGTGGCTGGTGTCCCCTGGTCAGGGGTGGGTGCTCTGGGCCTCTCGGCCACCCACCCCAGCCCCGAGTCGCTTTCAAGGAGCAGAGTCCACACAGAGACCAGGAGGAGCCTGTAGGCCCGGTGTCCTCATCAGGCTCGCTTCCTGAGGGGCACCCACAGGATGAAGTGTTGGGAGAACAGCCCATCCTTATGGTTTTCTAGCACATCCATGCCAGCTGGAGGGAGGCTTCTCCAGAAAGGAGGTCACCCCCATCCAGTAGCCAAGGACACCCGTCCAAGGGCACACCGCCCAGTCAGGGCTGGATGACATCGACCAGACCCCCAGCCTGGGTGCTCCCTGCCACACATCGGGGGCAGCCGTGGCACATGCTGGGGGTGGCCTCAAAATTCCGCCTGGGGAAAGCCCACGGGAAAGGTGAATGTGGCCCTGGCAGGAGCCACAGGATGCTGGCTCCAGGACAGGAAGGGGCAGGGAAGGGGGACACCCGATATGTTGTCTGAACATGTTGTTGGCCCTTTCCCACGAGACATAAGCCCTTGGTGGCCAGAGCCATGTCACCTGCCTCCTCTGAGTCCCTTCAGGAGACACACAGGGTACTGGCTGGAATATTATCGATCTAATAACTGCTCCTGCTTCCCACGTGCCAGGGACGGCGCTGAGCACTGTCCCCAACACCACCTTTAATGGGCCAATCATTTCCAAGTCACTGGGGAATACACTGAGGCTCAGAGAAGGTGAGTGAGCATCCCACAGTGGCCCAACTGGCTTCAGACCCCAGAAGGCACAGTGCTAGGTGCTAGAGCACCTCCTGGCTGACCGGCTCTTAGACCACACAAGACAGAACCAGTGGGGAAGAGAAGCCCGCAGGCCTGAGTCCTGGGTTCAAGTCCAGGAAGTTCTGTGTTGCCTGCCTTCTCTCTAACTCTGAGTCCTTCCGCTGTTTCCACGGCCAACTGCATTTCTAAGCCTCGGTGGGGAGTAGGAGCCCCTGGCCCTCCCTCCTTTCCCACATTTCATCCACCCTCAGAGCCTGGAGCTGCAAGAGACCCTTTGAAAGACTTGGTAATCCATCCCAAAATATGCAGGGCTGTTGCTGGGGCAACCTGGTTCGCTGCACAGCCTGGATTTAAATATTTAATGACTTCTGGGGTATGAAGGGGGCCTGGGAACAGGGCAGGAAAGGGCACAGGTCTGAGCCCTGGAGGCGGGGAGGGAAGGAGTGGGGGAGCCCTGGCAACTCCTCCAAAGAGGCCCCCCACCTCCGACGCAGAGGAGGGTGCTGAGGGCTCCAGGCTGTGGCTGCCCCTAATGTCCCACAGGATAACACAGATTGTGACTGGGACCCAGGCAATGGGTGAGACCCAGAATTCCACCAGTAGGGGTAATGGGGGGAGGTGACGGGGGGGGTTCTCTTTTGCAGGTGGACAAGAGAAATTGATTTTTTCAAAAGGGCCTACTGTACAGTGGACGCCGTGTGAAGTTCTTGCCTTCTGTCCTTTGAACCTCACTATCATCCTATGGGGCGGGTCTAGTATTCCCAATTCACAGCTGAGAAAAGTGGGATCAGAGACGTGCAGTGACTGGCCCCAGGACACACAGCTGCTAAGCGGCAGACTTGAACCCAAGGCAGTGGGCTCCAAAGCCGGTGCTTTTTCTGTTCCATCTATCAGGAGCCAGGGCCTGAAGTGCTGCTTAAACTCGTAACAGCAACGGCTAGCATGTATGAAGTCCATTCTATGGGCCAGGCACTGTGCTAAGGGCTTTGCGTGTTCTAATTCACTTAACCCTTACGACGACACTGGGAGGTAGGCACTGTTACCCTCATTTTACAGATGTGGAAGCTGCTGAGGCCCCAAGAGGGGAAGTAAGACACCAGGATCACAGGTAAGCCGGGGAGGCTAGATTCAGGCCTCCACAGTCCACTCCGGAGCCAGGACTCTTCATCTAGCTCTTCTTCTTTTTTTTTTAATATTTTTTTTTATTTTTAAAAAAATATTTTACTTATTTATTTGACAGAGAGGGTGGGAGAGCACAAGCAGGGGGAGCAGTAGAAGGAGAGGGAGAAGCAGGCTCCCCGCCTAGCAGGGAGCCCGATGCGGGGCTCGATCCCAGGACCCTGGCATCATGACCTAAGCCGAATGCAGACGTTTAACCATCTGAGCCACCCAGGCGCCCATCATCTAGCTCTTCTTACCCCACATTCAGAAATGTGTATAAGAAAAACAAGTTAATTAATTGAAGTCAAACTGAAAATCCTTTTTTTTTTTTTGCCCTGGCGTTTTGTCCACATCCTCCACAGCTGGATAGGATGGCAAGAGGAAATTCTTCCAACAACTTAGCAATGAAGATGAGTCAGCTTGAGGCTTGCTTTCATTGACTTGCTCTACACACAAGCCACATGCACATAAACCCACATAGACTGCAACGTGACAGCCACGCAGACATATGCTCACAGACAGACAGACACACGTGCACAGACAAATGTACAAACATATACACACACACTCACAGATAGGGCCACTGGGCACCTTCCACCTGATTGAACTAACTATAGTGTCAGGAAAAAGACATCCAAAGTCATCCGGTCCACGCCTCTGCCAACATCAAGAATAGCTGGAAGAGGCAAACCGATCTGATCTTATTCTTAAATATCTTCAGTAAGGAGGATAAACCCCATGACTTCATTCTGATGTCTCCTCAAGTAGGGAAGTTCCTCCTGGCATCTAAGCAAATTCCATCCCGCTTGACATTAATCACAGCACAACGCTTTCCCTCAATACCCTGCTTTACAGCTCCCAAAGCCCTCCTAAGCTTACCCTCTTGCTTCATCCTCACAACCATCCAGCAAGGCAGGGCAGAGATGATTTTAATTTATGGGGAGTAGGGCCCAGAGGAGTTAAGGAGCTTGCTTGAGATGACACAGATACTGTTCAAGTTGGGCTTCCATCCCAGGTGTTGTGCCCTGCCTCTGGCTGCTGATTTCACCTTTGTTTCAGTGACCCAGTTTGCTGTCAAGGTCATGTCAATTTCACTTCTCTCCTCTCGGTCTTGAGCTTCCTTGTATCTCAGGCTGTGTTCAGTGAGGGGACTTCCCCGGGACTTCACCGGCTCTGGCTCACTTCCATCCTGCCTATGTGATGCCTGGTGCAGCATGGAGGGGAGACCCCTCAAAGCTGGGTTATCCTGGGTGATCCCGAAGCTTCCCCACCCTGAGTTAACAGGTTTCTTGTACTGGGGCAGAGGGGTGAGGCTTCCCTCTCCTTCTCACTCACCAGGGCAAGAATCCCTGAACTCCTCCGCAACGCGCCCCCCCCCCCCCCGCCCAGGGCCCAGGAACTGTCTGCTCCCTCCCCCTCCTAGCCTCCTGTCGATGGGGGTCACTGCCCCAGTTACATTTGCTTGGCAATAAATATTAGAGTCACCGGGTCTTCCCAGGGCAACTGCACTGAGTCTAGTCACCTGGCCCGAATTAGGGAGGCCATAACCCCTTCCCATAAAGGGAATGCTACAGGTATTTGCAGCTCAAGTTCTAGAGGGCAAACAACAGAAAAACCAAGAGAGACCATGTCAGAGCTCCTGTCTGGCTAAGAAAAGCCTGCGAGGAAATGAATCAAAGGAAAATCTGGGGTGGGGCCTGAGCCGATGGACAGGCAGGAGTCAGAGAGCCCTGTTTTCTTTCCTCCCCATAAAAAATCATCCCAGCTGCTCCTAGGATGCAGGTCTTAAAGGATGCAGGTCAGGGGTGGGGGAGGGAAAGGGCTGGACTTGGGTGGAGACCGGGACAGGGGGTAAGGAGGGGTGGGGGCTCAGACAAAGGGGAACGAAGGCATCCTCCATCCTCCCCAGAAGCCTGGTCATCAACTCCACCAAATATTATTTCCAGGCCAGGAAAGATGCTGGCAATCCCGCCCAGAAGCCTTGGGGATGAGCAAGTATTCGGTCTTACAGAGCACCAGGAGAGGATTTCTACTTCCTTCTGACAACATAATAATAATGAAAAATAAAACTTCTTTAGGTCCTGGTTTCCCCATCTATCCAATGGGACAGAAATCCCCACCTTGTGCTCTTCCCGTGAGCTGGTGCTGGGCAGGATGGGAGACCTAGGGAAGGGGACAGGAGGGGCTCTGCCAGGGACTCATCTGGAGCAGAGGTGGCAACTTTTTCGTTAAAGAGCCAGGTAAATATTTTAGGCTTTACAGACATGTTGCTTCTGGTCACAACTCTGATTCAACTCTGTTTTGTTGGAGAAAGTAGCCACAGATTGCATGTAAAGGAATGGTCATGGCTGGGGGCCAACACAAGTTTATTTACAAAAAAAGACGAGACAGGATTTGGCTCACTGATGGTGGTTTGCGGAGCCCTCGCCCTAAGGAGTATTTAGGGAGTGACCCTGAGTCAAAGCAGCAGATTAGAAGTGAATGTGGTTCCCCCTATCTTGCAGGGAGCAGAGAACGGGAGAGAACAGAACCGGGTGTTCAGAGAACTGGATTTCAGCCCTGTGTCCAGGCTGTGCAGCTTCTGCCAATTCCCAACACCTCCCTGAGCCTCAGCGGCTTCACTGTGCACACAAGGATAAAGATGGAAGCACCTCCCCAGCTTATGGGGAGGGTCTAAGGGGGCCCGTGTGGGTGGGGGGCAGTGCCCTTAGCAATCAGCAAACCCTGGCTGGGAGGCTAAGTTAACCACAGCAGGCAGGGCTCTGGCTGTGCCCCTGGCAGCTGGTAAGGGGGGCATGCCAGGGTCTGAACAGCCCTGGGGGGAGCTTTCCCTCAGAAGGGGCTGGAGAAGTTGGAGCTGGTTACCCTCTGATGCCAGGGCCTGGCCCTTCTGCCCTGTCTGAATCCTGGAATGCATCCTTTGTCAAGCGCTCTTTGGAGCGGGGGCTCCCCTGTACCAGGGCTGCCAGAGGGCCAGGAAGGCTGAGCCCTTGACCTTGGCCCTGCTACTGCTGAGTCTGGCACATGGAGACACCATGTCCGGCCAGCCCTGGTGGGCCTGCCTGCCGCAGGTCTTCCGTGGTTCTAACGAATGGCAGATGACCCAGGCAGAGCCTATTATAGGCCAAGGATGAGCCTTTTGATTAGCCTCTTGTGCCTGGGAAGGCCTCCTCCCTCTGCTGGTAAGGCCCAACAGCAGTGAGAAGGGGCAGAGAGGCTGGTGGATGGTGTGGCCAACTCTGAGCCAGTCATGGCCTCTGCTTCCCCAGGGAAGGGAGGAAGGCATTGATGATGGCAATGATGAGTTAGGATTCACAGAGCGCTTACTATGTGCCAAGCATAGGTCTAAACACTTCGTATGATTAACTCATGTAATTTTTACAACAGTCTATGAAGTGGGCACAGTTATTATGCCCATTTTACAGATGGGGAACCTGAGGCACAGAGAAGTGGAGTAACTTGGCCAGAGTTGCACAGCTCTTAGGCTGGCATTAGAACCCAGGCAGGTAGTTCCAGCATGTGGGATCAGAGGGTGTCTAAGACGTCTCAGAGCTGGTGGGGCAAACCTAGTTCTCCAGAATTAGGAAACCCACTAGAAAAGAGGGGAAAATGGGGGGCTCAGGATCTAGGCTTTGCTTTGCCACCAGCCAACAGCATACTCTCGAGCAAGTTACTTGTCCTCCGTGGGCTGCCCTGGGGAGGCAGCCTGGGGAGTGGCCAGAGGCATCAGAGTGACAGGGGGGACTCATCTCTCCCGCTCACTAGCGTGCGGCTTTACCTTCTCTGAGCCTCTGTGGACCATGTAGTCTCATGGTCATGCGACCGCCGATGAGACCACTTTGCCTGAGACATGAGAAAGCTCTTGAGAAGTTGGAGCCGAACTATCATTGCTCTGGAAGCCACACCTTTTGCCCGGCCAGCCTGGGCCCCAGCCAGGTTCATGGCTCCCAGGGCCAATGCTAAGCACACATCTAGGGGTCCTGGGCTCCATTTCCGGCTGGAAAGGATTCAGGTATTGTCCTTTTAGGAATGGAAATGGTGGTCCGAACATGTGACGAGCAGACCCCATCATTTAAACGTGTAAACACAGCCCAGTCTGCAGCCTCAGAGCTCACAAAGGCCGGCAGAATAAAGCGGTCAGGGTTTAGGAAGGCTTGCTGAAACAAGCACGCGAGGGGCAGAGGAGAGGGGGTCTCACCCCTTACGGCCACTGGGTCGCAAGGTGCATGGGCGTGGCGGTGAAGGCCCCACGCACTCTGTGCACACTGGGGCTACCCTGCGGAGCACACACAGTGGGTGTGCCAGCCACCCATGTGTCCTCTGCACGGCAGGGGCAAGGGTCCTGGGAAGGGGCTTCAGGCCGGGCTCAGATCAAAGGCGAATTGCCTTTTTTGCAATTTCTGAGGAGGTAAGGATAAAAGGTGTGTCCTTGGTCCAGCGATCTGGGTGCCGGTTCCGACTTTACGGCCACCCTCTGCCTCTCCATCTTAGAGTCTTGTCTCTGCCTCTGTCTGCTCTCTGTCCCCTGTCTAAAAGTGATCGCACGTGTGCACACGCACCCCCCCCACACACACACACACTCTGGGGAGGTGGAAGGCTACCTGCTTACGTCAGCCGCAACACATCTCCAAAAGCACACCTCGCTGGGGGCCTGGACATAAATCCCCTAACGCTGCCCTGGAACTGTGACCCCCCAACCCCCTGCAGGCGGCGGCCACAGTTAATTTAGAGGCTCTGCATGTGTGAGCCCTTCTACAAAGCTGGCTTGCCCAAGGCAACCTCAGGTCCGCTGGGGCCCTGCTGGGAGGAGGGGGTCCTGGGGCGCCTCCTTGCTGGGAAAAGGAAGAACCTGGCAGGTGTTTCATTTCCCCATGGCAGCCCAGTAATTAAGAAAGGAAGCCTCAGCAGTCCCTGTTCATGGGGCAGGGGACCACATGGGGATGGGGCGGGGGGTGGGGGGAACATGCAGAGCAGGCTTTTCAAGGAGGCTGTCCTAGGCTCCATGTGACCTTGAGCAAGTCACTTCCTGTCTGTGCCCCTCTAAGGTGACTTCAGAGCCACCAGGCCCTGACCACACGTGCAGAGCTAGGTCACGTCCAGGAGGACCCAAGCAGCAGGACTACACCGTAGCTATCCCGAGCGTCGGGAAGATGATTCTGAGCTGTGCTTGAGGCCGTTACCCACTGGATGCTCCTTCCTTGGTGTAATTGTGAATAGCAAATGTTGGAGAAGAGAGTCTGTGGGAAACGGGTCTCCCGTAGAGGCATCATATCGGGCTTTCTAAGGTAGATGCTCCAGTAAGAGATAAACCCCAAAGAGAACCTGGATCCCATTACCCGAGGGATGAGGGGTGACGGATGGGAATAAGCCACCTCCTCGCTGTGTGCCCCCGGGGGCAGGTAGGGCCTCACCCCAGTCGGGGTAATACTCAGGAGCAGGCCCGGCATGCGGCAGGGGCCCCCAGGGAGGGTCCCCTCCCACGGCTGGGCTCCATGTATCTTCACACGCACCTCAGTGAAGCCTTCGACAACCTTCTGAGGTATGGATACCTTGGATATGTGAACTGGAAAGCCAGGCCTCTCTCTGCTACTTTTCAATGAACTCACCCCATTTTAAGGTCAGGGTTCTCTCTGCAATACAGATTTAGGGATCCTTGGTGCAACCTCAGCAGGGACGCTCAGCTGCCCGGCTGTGCCCAGAGGGGACTGGCCTTCCCCGGCAGTGGCAGGCCCAGGATTGCATGATGGGCCAGCGATGTGGGGGCTCCAGAAATGTAGGCAGCTTCTCCCTCTACTGCCCCCTCTCCTTCCCAGCTTCTCCCCCTGGGCGAGGCTTGGCTGACGGGGCCAGGATGGAGCAGGAGGCCATCAGGGTTCCTGTCAGTCAGAGGAGGCAGAGAGCTAAGAGAGGAGCCATCCCTCACCAACAGCAGAGACCTGGCCCTGAGGCTACCCCTCGTCCCTTGACCCAGGGTCAAGAGCTCTGGCTTAAGGAATCCTCTACCCCCTTGTCATCTACTTACTCCCGTCAACAATCCTCACAACAGTTTATAAGCCCCCGGCCCCCATCACTGGGCTCATCTCCAACCACCCTCCTTCTCCCTCACCCCACGACAGCCATACTTGTCTCTTCCACAGGGCAAGCACATTCCTACCTCAGGGGCTTTGCACCTGCTGGTTCTTCTGCCCGGGACGCTCTTTCCCTCAGCTATTCCACATGTCATAATCCCTCGCTTCACTCAGGTCTCTGGTCAAATTCTTCAGGGAGACCGTTCCTGACCATCCCCACCCCCTCTCCCCACCAGCCTAAAATAGTCTCTCTCCCTAGTCACTGTCTGTCCTTTTGTTGTTCCTGTTATTTATCTTCTTTCCCCTTCCTTTGAACGCAGGAGGGCAGTGACTCTGTCTGCCTGGTTCATTGCTGAATCCCAGCATCCGGTACAGGGCCTGCCACAGTGTGAGTGCTCAGTGGATGTTTGGGGAAGGCAGGAATGAAGGAAGGGAGGAAGGAATGAATCTCTGTGTGGGCCTCTTTCACAAATTTCTGATCTAACCCTTGCTAAAAATCCATCAAAAGGTGCAGGACCAGCTATAATTTGTGGGACCCAGTAAAAATGAGGAATCTCTTATTCCAAAGCTAAGAAGTTCAAGAGGCAATAAGAAGAGCATTAAACCAAGTGTGGGGCCTTTCTCAGTGTAGGACCCCCTAACCCACCCGGCTCTGCAACTGCCCAGATTGCATACTGTGATCCTGGCCTTGGGGACGTGTTATTACCATTGCCGTGGTGCCATTCAGAGATAAGAGAATCAGGAGGGTGTAGGGGCTTGGCCAACGTCACACAGCATTACGCTATGGCTTAGAACCTTACAAACTCTTACTCCCCAGTTCTTGCAGCGGCTACAGAAGAAATCTCGTTACCTCCACATACCTAGAAATCTGGGGACCCAGCCCAGAGAAGAAAGTGAGAGAGCAAAATTGCCTGCAAATCTCTTGTTTACCTCACAGATTCATGATTTATAGATATATCATATATCATATCACATATGTATGGCATTTCATTTCAAAATATATCCACAGTTGTTTTAATATAGAAAATAAGGTATTGTTTTCCAAATATTCGAGGAGTGCGGATGTTCTATTAGGTCATACAGGGCTAATCCTGAGAGTCTGGGTACCTCCTGGCTCGGGGAAGAGTGCCCCAGGCCCTGTGGGTACCCACAACTCAACTGAGAAAGCATTATCCCGGGTAGAAGATCCTAGCACAGGCTCTACCTGTGCCCATACCACACAATAATGCTAGCTTCGTTCCCTCATTCATTCCCTTCCTCCTGCTTGGTCCAAAGGAAGCCTCCTCCAGGGTGGCCACAGACCCAGATGGCAGGGAGCCTTCCGCCGGCCTGGGTCGGGAGGCTGGATCTCATTATTCCAACAGAGACAGAGGGGAGCCCGGCTCGGCTCTTTCCTCCTGGGGAAATGTGCCTCAGCCTGTTAGCGGGAAGAGGAGAGTGTTATTACCCTGCTCAGCCAGCCAGGTTCACTCGCCACGCTAATTGGAACACGTAATGGTTTGTTAACATAGTCTAATTTGGGGAGGCTGGCGCACCGGGGTCTCTGGGGTCGGGGTGCGGCGTGGGGGAAGGGAGCCTCTCGTGGTATCGCCAGGGAGGGCTGGGCGTCTGTTTGGTTTTTGGTGCTTGCCTTGCAAAATGATGTCTTAATCCAGCAGCCAAAGACCTGAAGTCGGTCATGCTGCCGTGCACGCACGCGTGTTTCTATGTGTATATGCACGTGTACGAGTGTGTGTGTGTGTGTGTGTGTGTGTGCATGTGTGCACACAGTGAATATGACGGCCGGCGGGTGTGCACAACTGTGTGCAGGGCTCTAGGGCCGTGAGGAGCGGGGACAGAAGATAACACAGCTATATCACACCTACAGGCAGAACACAGTGGTCTAATTTTGAGAACGCAAACAAAGACATCTATTTTCCCATGAACAGCTCACCCAGCCCCTATTAACACTAATTAGGAGGCCTGGGAATTCCCCATAACTTCGTGATTACTGTTAACAGACTTCACAGGGACCGTGAAGGAAATGGAACACCCCCGTCCTGTTTCCACAGCCAAGGTGATGATGGTGCAGGCGACACCCCCCACCACACGCCCACAAGGCACTGGGACACCCCCAGGGGGTCCCTGATGTCCAGACTGCCCAGGAGGCAGTCTAACAGAGGCGGGGGCGTCCTCCTGGGGAAACTCACTGGTGTGGGGGGGGCGCTGGGGGAATTGGGGCAGGAGCTCAAGAAGGACAAGGACGTTATCTCAGGAAGAGACCCCGCGTTGGGCTTTGGGCCTGGAAGTCGAGAAGCAGACAGACCCCCTCCATGCCCAGGCCACCCCTCCCGGCCTCCTGCCCTCTCAGCCCCTGTCCATGAAGACGAACCATATTTTAATGGCGGCGCCAAAGAGTTGGCAAGATGGCAGCCGTGATGTCACAGAGTCATCAGGCCCCCTCCGCAGCCTGCTGCGCCCTGCAGCCAGACATCTTAGGAAACCACAGTTAAGCCATTACCTGGACCCCTCCGTTGCCTGGCGGTGGCATGGCCACTTCTGCCAGCTGACAGGCGCGGGGCCTTCCCAGAAGCGGCGGGGCAGGGGCCCTGCCCACAAGGCCTCATTCATGCACACAGAGACCCTCCCCCTCGCCCCCCCTCCCCCCGGGGTCCCGCTGCGGGCCCTGTCAGGACCTGTGGGGAAGCCGGCGCCGGCTGTCCCGCTGTCTCCGGGGTCGGCCCACCCGCCCCTCTGCCCCCCGCTGGCCTGCTCTTCCAGCCCCCACCCCCAGGAAGCGCGGCCCGTCTGCCCAGTGCTCCGGGCCTGGCTCTGCTTCCAGAAGACAGCTCTTTGTTCTTTCCGGTCTGCCCAGAACCTGAGATTCTCCATCCAGGAGGGAGCTGAAAGCCTACGGTCTTAATCGTATTAAAAAGGGCTGAAATGGTATCAAATACTAACTGACTTTTGGTGACCTTTCTCTCATTCTTGATACTCAGGTGACTTCTATTTTTTTTTTTTCTCATAAGGAACATGTATGATTCATGATTATTCATTCAGAAATCACTGTGAACGGGCCAGTCAAACCCCCCACTCTGAAGCTGCCGGGTCTCTCTCCAGGTCTCTCACCTTTCTCCTGTTGTCCGCCTAAAGAACTTCTTCTCGCCCCGCAATGCCCAGCTTGACATCTCCTCAGCCGTGAAGCCCTCCCGGATTTCTCCAGCCGAGGCAGTGTTTCCTTCTGTTTAGTTCCGCACTTTGGAGATGAGAAAACGAGGCCCAGAGAGGGGCAGGGGCCTCGCCAGTCCTCACAGCTAGGTCATGGGTGGTGAAGGCTACTCTAGAATCCAGAAGGGCTTTTGTTTACAGCATCCAGGGGTTGGGGGGGCGCGGGTAGCAATATCCCCCCTTGATTCTCAACACCCCCTTCCTTCCCTGGAGCCAGTGCCTGCCCCATCGGGGACAGCCTTGACCTCCAGCTTTGTTCTCCTCAGGAATGAGCCAAGGGGGCTCTTCTCTCTGCCTCCAGGGGCACAAATCAGTGAGGCACAGGATAAAGAACAGAGAATGGCCTGGTTGTTGTTCCACAAAGGGGAGTGGGGACAGGAAGCACTTGGGGCCCTTCCTCCCTCTCTGGAGCTCAAGGCTGTGTCTGCCACCCCTGCAAAGTCCAGGCCCGGCCTCCCTGCCCACCCGGCTCCCGCCCCGGCCCCTCCCTGGCTGGTCTGTCGGAGGCCTGGCTTACCCAGCCCCGGGGCCCTGGGTCTGAATTTCACTTTGCCCCTGAATAGCTGTGGTTCCACAGACCTGGGCCTTGTTCCCGGCAATACTAATAGTTCATACGACAGCCTACCCTGGATCAAGCACTACTAGGTGCCGGGGCACTGGGTAGGTGATTTATATACGCCATGGCTCATCTTCATGACTCCACTTTCAGGCACTCGTTAGGGCTCCCGTTTTGCAGGTAAAATGTCGCCAATTCCCCAAGGTCAAGAGCTTGAAGTGACAGAGCTGGGACTTAAGCCTGGACCTCTGTGGGGGTTACAAGCTCGACTCCCCAGGAAGTTATATGGATTGGATAAGATAATCGCACAGGCTAAGCACTCCACTGATAATAACGTGTCGACCATTATAGCTTTTCTCATTTTCATTCCTGATGAGAGCAAGCACTGAGGTAAACCAGCTGGGCTGAGAGCATCTACGGGCAGACAAGGCTTCCTGGGGACCCGGTAAGGAGTGGCAGAGCCCCTGGCAGTTCCTACCCGTGGAAACCCCGGGGCCTGAACTGCTCCTAGCCAGAGAGTATTATTTGAGAGTAAATATTATCTTACCCTCCAGCCTAATCCAGACCAAGCTTATCTTTCCCACCAAAGAGCCCGCAGCCCAGAGAAAGTTAAGCCCTTTGCTGGCTTGCAGCTCTGCTGGGGGACACCAGACCTCTGGGAAAGCCCGAGAAGTAGTCTGGTATGTGGCAGTGGCATCAGAGACACTGGCTCTGGGCTGGGCTGTCCAGCTCTCCAAGCCCACGCTGGGTTGGGGGGCACCTGTGGGGGAAAAGGCAGGCCGGGGCACATTCCCCTCTGCATGGGCCTGCTATCCCAGCCCCAGGGCAGATCTAGCTACAGTGGGGGTCAGGAACATGAAGCCTGGCCTCCTCCTGTTTCATGCCAAGTCTGTTTATGCCACGTCTGTTTCCCTCCTGCCTTTTCCTTTGAAGTGTGGGCAGAACTTGTTTAGACCAGAGGCCCTGACCCTCCCGGGGCCCCCAGTTTCTCAGAGGGTCACTAGATGGGGAGCAGTCCCAGAAGACTCTATGCTGTTGAGGGCTGGGGATCCTCAAAGGGTCCCAGGAGCCAGCCTGGGTCAGCCCAGCTCCTGCCCAACCTCTCTCTCTCATGCTCCCCACCCGCCTGTCCCCTGAAAAGTGCTGGCAGGGCCAGACATAGACCCAAAGGACCAACGTCCAGGTTGGGGGTCTGTGTAGGAGAGTACTCCTACTCTGTGGGAGTAGCCCCCATCTCCTGGGAGGATTGGAAATGTCGTATAGCTGTTAAAAGATAGATTTGAAATCAGAGAGACCTGGGGTTTAAATCCTGGCTTCCCCCACTTCCTACCTGTGTGACTTTGGGTAAGTGCCTCAACCTCTCTGAACTACAATTTTTGTCAGCTGTAAAATGATTCCATCTCAGAGGACAGAACCAAAGCTCAAATGACGTCAGGAAGCCTGGTGCTTACCATGTGATCAGGATGCCCAAGTTTCCTTCAGTCCTGGGGGTAGTGAGCTGGCTGACACTGGGGGTATTCAAGCAGATGTCAGACGGTCTTAGTGTAGGGTTGGGTACAGAGGATTTCCTTCTTGCACTAAAATAAAGATTGCATTCAGTGTCTCTATGAGATCTCCCAACTCGAAGAAGACACACTCAGGACATGGCCTTGGCTGGCCGAGGGAAGGTGGGCGTATCAGTGAGTGGGCACCATCTTCTCGCACCTCTACCAGGATGTAAAAAACAGGCGTCCACACGTGGTATATGCTTCCATTAACATGAAATGTCCAGAAAAGGCAAAATCTACAGAGGCAGAGAGGAGACTGGTGATTGCCTGGGGCTGGGGGCAGGAACAGGAACCGATGGCAAGTGGGTACCAGGTTTCTCTCAGGGGTGATGAAAATATTTCAAAATACATTGTGATGGTTACACAACTTCTCAAATTTACGACAAACCATTGGATCATACCTTGAAAATGAGCAAATTTCATAGTATGTAAATTATACGTCTGTAAAGCTATTAAAAAAAAACTCCAAATAGCAAGGCCAACAACAAAGTCGAGAGGGGCTGATGCATGGTTGGGGGTGATGCCCACACCCCAGGGGAAACGTGGCGGTGGCAGACTGAGGCCGGAGGCTGGAGGTCACGGCCAGTTTCGAGACTCCTTCTCCACCTGTGGGTTCACATCGGCACTTTCTTGTTATTTCTCACCCAGTAAGAGAAATTATAACAGACCCACCAGCTGATCTCATGAACACCCTGAAGTAAAGCCCCAGGGATGTGAGCAGGCAAGTTCTGGAGAAGGATGGGGAGCCCAGGAAGGGGGTAGCCTGAGGAAGGAGGCCTACCGGAGACAGGCCTCCCAGGAGCCTCTTGGAGGTCAGTGCTGGAGGATGGCTCAGGGCATTTTATAGTTTGGGGTCTCTGAGTTAGGATGAAAGCCCAAGGCTCAGCCTGGGTTGTCTCTAAGGCACTCGTGGGTCCACCTGAGAGAGGTGAGGATAGCACCAGTCATGTGCTGAGCACCGCTCCCGGCCAGGGAAGGCCTGACATCTATCCTGCGCATGTCTGCAGACGAGCACAGAAGACCTGTGCTCAGAGTCCACACACTGAGGAGAGAGCTGACTTGCTCGTGGTTGCTCCTGTGCAAAGCAGGAAAATAACTTTACACGCAATCTGAACACTGTTGTCTTGACTGACAGTGAGCTCTCCATTGCTGGTGGTATGCAAGCAGATCAATGAACGCAGCTCTCAAGGAGTCAAAACAGATGACCTCAAAACCCTTCCTCATCCAGTTAGTCGGTGAGGCCACAAAGCCTTGCTGTTCCTTTCCCTTGAGGGTTAAATCTACACTCAGAAAGGAGCAGAAAGGCCTAGAGCCATCCTGAAGGACGGGGTCTGGCTGGCACCTCCTCCACTAGAACCGCAACTCCTCTGAGCGCTCACCACAAATCCGCACTGATTGTTGGTTTGGGCTAATGTGATACTTGAATACACACAGGCCAGGCCGGGGCAGGCATTGCAGGCCTCCAAGCGAATGCACTTGAACCTGAACTACCCCAGAATTGGGTGCCTGGGAAGCAGGGGCTGCCAGCCCAAAGCAGCTGCCGAGTCAGGCACACGGGCCCTGTCTGGCCCTCCAGCCAGAGGCCTGTTGCATACCTGCCCGCCCCCCCCCCCCCCCCCCCCGGCCTCTGGGCACCAGGGCCTGCTCTCTCCCTAGCTCTGGCCTCCCCAAGGACTCAGGATCCGGGCTGCCTTTTGCAAGCTCCCTCCTCTCAGCCCTGGACTCACCACAGGATGAGCTCATCAGAGGCCCCTTCCCAAACAAGAGCCCCAGGCCTGGGAGAGGTCCCAGTTCCCTTTCATGCGCCCCTAAGAAGGTAGCGAGGGAGGCTCGGGCCTCTGAAGGAGGCCAGGCCTCCCAGGAGGAGGAGGTGGGGCTGGGGGCTTCCCCTGCCACCTTCTCTCCATGGGGCTGGCAGGCCAGCACTGACGGGCGGAGGCCAGGGACCTCCTGACCCAACCCACCATCCACCTGGACCCCTCTCAGCGGCTCCCAGCCTCCACCCAGCTCCACTCTCAGAGGGGTCTGGGATCACTTTTCCATTTCTTGGTGCCACCCCTCCAGGTCTGGAACCTAGATGTGCAGACCGTGTTGTAGTCTCCTCTCCCTCAGAGATGGTAAATGGAGACGCTGGGGGTAGAAGGCATGAACGCCCAGACTAATTACAGTGCAAGACAGTTACAGAGTGTTCTGGAGGTACTCAGAGCTGGACAGAAGAACACCACCTGGGCTTCAGCACTCAGTAGGCGTGGCTCCCTGGTGGGAATGTTCTGGCAACAGGGCAGCGCTCCTCCAAGACCCAGGGTACCCCAGCCCCACCCTGCCTCTGGCTCCCCAGCCACCACAGGCTCCGCCCTGCCCTCCAGAAGACAGCCCAACACCTGTTGGGGTCCAGAGAGACAATTTATCTCAACCACCCATCTTCCCAAGGTGCATATCTCCACCCCCCCACCCCCCACCCCCACCACATAAACCCTTTCCTGGCTCGGCAGCACTGCTAGGGAAACCTAGCTCAGAGCACAAGAAGCCCATTGACTAGCCCTCCCTTCCCCCACACCCTCCTCCGCTCTAGCCCAGCACAACCACTTGTAGGTCCTGAACGCTTCTGCTCTAGCATGCCCCAGGGACTTTGCATGTGCGGATCCCTCTGCCAGGAATCCACTCCCCTCCACCAAGTCACACACAGATTTCTTTGTCTACCTCTAAGTAAGTCATTCATAATCCAAGCCTTCCCCAGCACCTCCCCTTCCCCAGCATGAGCCCCGTCACGCCTTCCATGCACCGCTGCATCAATGCGTTAGACCGCCTGCTACCTGCCTGTTGCAGTCAGTGAGTCTCAAACTTGAGTTTGCATGAGCATCCCCTTGGGAAACTTGTCAAAGTCCAGATTGCTGGATCTCACCCCCAAATCTCTGATTCATTAGGTCTGGGGTGGGAGCCTGCAGACGTGCTTTTCCAACAATTTCCCAGGCAATGCAGATGCTGCTGGTCTGGGGACCACCTTTGAGAACTGCTATTTAAATCCCGAGGTCTTTGAGATTGATCTTGTCTGATTTTTCTTTCACCCCCAGTCTTGGAACGATTCTGGTTTATAGTGGGTGCTCAGTGAACAAACGAATGAGAGGGACTGATTTATCTGTTATAGCCAGTGTGGGTGGCAGGAGAATTTACTGAGACAAGTTTTCCTGATTTGTTCGCTCTGTTGCGGGAGCTCTCTCTCCCTTTTCCCAAGATGGTGGCCAAGTCTTTGGCTCCCATGTCTTGGGGGCTGCTGGCTTCCAAGGCCAGGCACAGAGGTTGCTGCACCTAGGAAGACAGGCCATTTCCAGGCCCTGGAAACTTCTTGGAGGGCATGGGCTGGAGTCTGCAGAGGTGGAGGGGTATAAGCCAGGGCGGGGGGGGGGGAGGCGGGGGGGCAGGCAAAGGCAGCAGGCCCAGGGAGAGAGTTGTTGGGCATCTCTGGAGATCAGCAAGAAGTAGATTTGGGGGGATCCAAGAGCTACAGTTTCAAGTGCCTTGATCCTGGAACAGCCTTCCCAAGAGGTGACGGGACTTCCATGGGGCCACCCTGAAATGCCTGGGAGAGGCTGGGAGTCTATGCATCCAAACTCATGGCTGAGAGCTTCAACCAAACACCACCCTGGGCCCAGCGTGGCATGGAAATGGCCACTGCCCACTCGCCCTCACTGGGCCCCAAGGCTTGGCAAAGGAGCCTCCCATTAATGTTCTGGGCCACACAGAGGCCACTGAGACTCCTACAGGATTGTAGAGGGCAAGAATCCTCCCTCCCCAACATGCCTAGGAGGGAATGCCCTTCAAATGGGCAGAGGGGGCTCCGTGGCAGATGGTCAGATCTGAGGAAGCAAAGGCAGGAGGCATACCTCGCACCCCAGTGTTGGTAAAATTCAAACCTGCTGCAAGTCCACTTAGCCCCAATGATAACGCCGGCCGGGGCGAGGCCCCAGGCTCTGCCTGACGAGGGAAGCAGTGGGGCACCAGAGGGTACAGACGTGGAAGTACAGACTCTCGGCAGGTGGACAGGAATGAGCAGATGTCCTGCCGGGAACATGGAAGCCCAGGCCCGACTGAGCCTGGGACTCCCCGACAGAAGAGGAACCCCGGGCACGCAGCCGGACACAGTATCTGCGAATCTGTCCCTCCAAGCTTGGCTTGAATGTGGCATGCCCCAGGACCCCTGCCAGGACTCTAGGACACAGAACACTTGAGAGCCTCAAGACTCAGAGCAAACTGCAGCAGGGAGGCCAGGCTGCCCCAAAGACACAGGCTGGTCTCCCCCCACCCCACCCCCGCCGCTCCAATGGGACCACTGAGGCCTGGACTTCTGGCCTGGATGGAAATTCAACACAAGAGCCACCAGGCCACCATCCCCACCTGACTGCACACCTGTCCCCTGCACTTGGGGAGAAAAAAGGGGAGGCAATTTCCAGACTTGGAAGCTGTACATTCAAAGAGAATGTTGCTAGGAAAGGGAAGAAGCTGGCTGGTGTGTGTGTCGGGGGGGGGGGAGGGCGGGGATTTGGGGTTTGCTTTTTAATTTAAACCCTTTTGGATCATTTGAATTTTTAAGGACCGTGTATTACTTCTATAACAATAACTTTTAAAAAGAATTTTTGTCTTAACAATGCAAGGCAGTCTACAAAAATCTGTTTGGAAGAGAGAAGTTTAGGCAACAAATAGCAGAAGGGGTCATCAAATACACCATCATCATCCTTCTGGTGCATTCACCACATGCCCAGAGCTCTGCTCTGTGTTTTTACACCCATTATTTAATCTAAGCTCATCACGGCCCTCTGTGTTGGATGCTATTAGTGCTATCATTTTCCAGATGAGAAAACAGAATTTGAGAGAGACTAAGTACCATGCCCAAGGTCATCCAGCCTTGGAGCTGGGCTCTGAACTCTGCTGCGTCTGGGGCAGGCGAGCTCCCACCTTAGATCAGGGCCGTGTCCCCCGCCGCCTCCTGCAACCACGGCTAAGAAACTGACAAGCTCACAAACCATTTGTTCTGAGTCCGCTCCACGACTTGAAAACCATGATGTTGCCCAGGAGCCCAAATCAGATTGTCACAGGCAAACAAAGCCAGAGCCTGGTGTCTCCAACCACCTTGGAAACTTGGACCGAGACTAGGCAAGCATGTATTGCCGGGAGCCCGCTGTCATCTGTCCATCTGTCCATCTGTTCACTGGCTGCCGGCTGAAGGCCCTGCGTGCCCGGCTCCGTGCTGCATGCTTGCGGCCAGAGAGGGCGCGAGGCCCATAGCCACCAGGAGAGGACCAGGTGAGCACAGGGCAGATCAGGACCCTTGGCGCCTTCCAATTTGCAGGCATCGTGTCCTCCGGAAATTTCCAAAACCTCTTGCAATTCGGGATCCAAACAGGCATTAATGGGGGTGTGAATGAAACATAACCCAGCAGCAAGCCCTTCTTCTTCTCCAAAGTCCTTAGTTTGCAGAACGCTGAAGCAGCACTTAGCAATCCGAACCATCTCTCTGGTCCAGGTGCGGTGCTGGCTTAACTGTGGTGGGTTCTCTGGCATTTCACCCAGGCCCTAGCCCCGAGATGGAAAGGGAGGGGTAACGAAAGCTCCAGGAGCCTGGGAGATGGGGGTGGGATTTCTCCCAGGGCTCCAGCCTGCAGACCCGAGCACGCTTGTGCTTGGCATGAGGTCCTGCGGCCAGTGGTGTTGGTGGGGCCAGCCGGAGGGCAGAGGCTGCCCCAAAGTGCAGATCTTCAACTCTCAGAGGCCCAGGCTCACAGCAGGTGTTCAGTTAATATTTGATCATCAAGTAAATAAATGTGATTTTGAGGAAGGCAGCTCTACCTCCACTTGGAGATGGGAGGGGTGTGACTTGGCCCGATCACCATATTTTGGAGGATGTGGACTTAAGCAACAGAGACTCTACTAAGGACCCCTCCCACAGAGTCATAAAACTGAAAATATAAATAATAAGAACACCAATAGCATGCAGGCTATCACCAAGTACTGACCTCTGGCAGGCACGCGGATAGGCACTTTCTCTCGCTTAGTCATCTCATCAAATCTCCACAGTGGGCCTGTGAGATGTGTAGCATCAGTATCCCCAATTTATAGATGGGAACATTGAGGCTCTGAGCATCAAGGCCATACTACCTGCAGAGCTAGGATCTGCACCCAGGTCTGACTTGGAAGAAAACCCTAAAGCTGGGAGGGGCCTCCCCCTTATTTTAAAAACTGACAAAGTACGGGACAGGAAGGCTGAGGACATCAGCAGCAGGGCTGGGACAGGAGACCAAGTCTTCTGACTTCCAGCCCCGGCTCTGTCGTGACTTGCGAAGCTGCAGGTGAACATCTTTTCTCCATTCTGTAAAGAACCTCAGAGATGGGGGGATTCATTCTTCTCAGTCCCTGTCCAGCACCCCTCTTTTGAAGGGCCCCTCCACAACTCCCTTTCCTGAGGCGTGAGGGAACAGAAGGAAAATGGAAGAGCCACTCGACTCCGAACCCAGGCTGTGGTTGAAGGCAGATTTGAGGATGGCCACAGGCCTGCGCAGCCAAGCCTGGAGGCCAGCAGGGAAGAAGCTGTCTGCACTCGTCTCATTTCCTGCCTGGCACAGTCTCCCAAGCCCCAGGGTCCCACCTCCAGGCTTTTGCTCTCACTGTTTCTTCCTCCTGGGATGCCTTTCCCAACATCTTTTCCAGTCCCATATCTGACCCCAGTTTTCAAAGCCCAGCAGGAATGCACAGCATTCCCTGACTTCTCATCACCATCACCACCCAGAGGTGACCTCTCGGTCTGGCCCTGGAACTCCCAAGCCTTCCTTTATAATTCTGCTCCAAACCCTCTTACTCTCTACCTTGTATGTCAGGGATTTGCTTTCATGCCTGTCTCCCTAGCACAGGCCGGGTGCCCCTTAAGAAGCTGACCTCTGAGGTGTTTCGAATGAATGAGGTATGGCGGGAGTGAAGGCTGGCCAATTCTTTCCGTTTACTCACAAGCACTCCCAGACTGGGTCTCTAACCGTGTCCTCCCCTCCCTCTCCAGGACCTATCACAAGCTGCATCTTATGCTCTGAGTCCCGGAGAGCGAGGACCAAGCCATTCCAGTATCTCTGAGGCATCAGTCCTAAGTGAGAGCATTGAAAACCAACGTGGAGAAGAATCAACCCCAGACATTCACCAAGTTCAACTGCGGTTCAGCACTGAACGAGACACTGGACAAGGGGCGAGGGCGAGACACCCAGAGGAAGGGTCCTGCCCTCAGGGGATCTCCCAGAGGGGAGGGCAGGGACCTTCCCCCTTTGCTCATTCTTGATCCCTGGAGCCTGAAACAGCGTGGGGCCCATGGTAAGAAGGCGCTAGCCACTGGCTGAAGAAATGAATGAACACTCATTGACCCAGCAGCACTGAGCACACCATATAAGGCAGGGTGGTGCTGAACGCTGAGCCGGTCTGTGTGGTGAGTCAGAGCTGCAGAATCCACAGGCGAGACACACACACACACACACACACACACACACAGAGAGAGAGAGAGAGAGAGAGAGAGAGAGAGAGAGAGACTGGGGCAAGGGGGTTTGTGGTTGACCGAAATCAAGCGAAGGACAGAACATAAAAAGCACTTGGCCACAGCTGCCTGGGATACAGCATCATATGCTGTGGTTTTTTATTTTTTTCCTGCAGAACAGTCTTTTTTCAAATGAAATCATACACCGCACCCTAAATGCATAACAGAGCTGCCACGGTGGATATCAGCTACTGCCGAGAGGCTGGCCTCCTCTCATCTGCCCTGGAACCCCACAGAGGCCCCTGGGCTCCCCAGAGATGGGGTTCCTGCTCAGCCAGAGGCTGCCTCCTTCTCCCCCTGCCTCTCCCTCCAAGACGCCTCGGAGTGGCCGCGGCTGAGGGGAGGGCTGAGGATGCTCCTCTGGGAAGGAGGCCTTCACAGGCCGGGGGCTTCTGGGAGCCCATTTTGGGCAAATACCCCCTAAAAGCGGTCAAGAAATTTTCCCCAGCCATGGGGAAGTGGGGGGAGAAAGGAAAAGATCCTCCCAGCAAGTGGAGGGGAACCCAAGGCAGCCAAATGTGGGGTGGCTGAAATGGGGGGGGTTGCTAGGGGGCACAGGGACTCCTTGTGGGAAGGACTTTCAGGGACAGTCCCTTTTGTTTGTTTGTTTATTTTTAAAGATTTTATTTATTTATTTGACAGAGAGAGACACAGCGAGAGAAGGAACACAAGCAGGGGGAGTGGGAGAGGGAGAAGCAGGCTTTCCCCGGAGCAGGGAGCCCGATGTGGGGCTGGATCCCAGGGCCCTGGGATCATGACCTGGGCAGAAGGCAGACCCTTAATGACTGAGCCACTCAGGCACCCCACGGGGACAGTCCTTTTGGAAAGTGAAGCATCACCTACAGATACATTGTGTGTGTGAGTGTGTGTGAGTGTGTGAGTGCATGTGAGTGTGTGAGTGTGTGTGCATAAATCAGGCTTGCAGATACCAGATCTACAGACCCCGGGGTACACCTGTCAGGGAAAGGCCACCCTGGTGCTGTAAGCCATAGGAAGGACCCATTTGGGACAAATCGGCATTCCCGTTTGCTCCACGTCCCCCACCGCCTGCCATGGCACCAACAGGGTCATCTGTTTCCCCTGCCTAGCATTCCTTCCTCCATCAGAAAATAGCACCCGGGTTTTCACTTTGGGGTTCCCTGCCCTCTCCCAATCTCAGGCCAATTCTCCCCTCCACCCAAGGCACATACTGCCCCCCTTACCACCCAATCCTGACCCAGTCCGGCCAATCAGCACATTCTTTCTTCCTGGTTTCAGTAATTGGTCAGAAATGGTTACGTGACCAAAAACCAGCCAATAAGCTTCAACTCTGGAACTTCTGTTGGAGCTGCTGGAAAAAAGAAGCTCTCCTTTCACAGGCTTAGAAATGAGCAGGGTGTGGGTCTGGAGCTGTTGGTCATTGCCCCACCACCCCATGGGGTATGTGGTCCCCAGGATGGAAAACCCCAAGGAGGGAAACAGAGGACACAGACATGGGCACCATTTGAGCCTTGCATTCAGCTCTGCCTTGAACACCAATAAACAGTCCCCAAATGGTCAATATATTGGAAACCATTAAAAAGTGAATAAAGTGCTTGTCTTGCTTAATCAGGTTGGAGATGAGGATTGGTTCCCAACTGACATGGCATCTGACCTCAGTCTGGCCTTTGCCCCTGGTCTCCCCTACAGCCAGCCATCATTTCTGGCCCATTGCTGGTTCTTGATGAGCTGGGCCACAGCTCCAGCCTTCCCCAGTTGAGCCTGGGGACCCTCAGACTCAAGGACTGGCTAGAGGCCAGCAGCCTGGCCAGACTCGCCTGCATCCCAGCCTTTCTGGTAGTCTGGCACCCGCCGAGGGTTGTGTTTTGGCTGATCTAACTTTGGCTCAGGTCCACTCACTTTGTCCCCAGCCCTCATTGTTCTCCCTCATTGACCTTGGGCTCGGGTAGGGGAGACAGACACTAAACAATGAAAGAGAGCTCTGGAAAGCAGCCACTCCTGACCTTGGGGCAGGAAGAGTTACCCTAGGACTTTGGTCCACAATCTCAAGGAGACGGCCATGGGCAGAGGCTGCAGGGCGGTGGCGGGAGAGTATCGGGTTCACATGTCAGACAGGCTGGGGAAAGTTCCGGAATCTCTTACCTGCCTTACCACCTTGGGCAAGCTGCCCCTCCAAGTTTTATAATCCCCAACTCTAAAATGGGGATCATGCCACTACACACCTAACAGAAGGACTGAAAATGCTCAACACTGACAGCAGCGACTGCTGATGAGAAATGTGGAGCAACAGGAACTCTCATTCATTGCTGGTGGGAATGCAAAATGGTACAGCCACTTTGGAAGGCAGTTTGGCGGTTTCTTAAAAAGCCAAATATATTCTTAACCATATGATCCGGCAATCAAGTTCCTAGGTGCTGACCTAACTGGCTCACACTTAGGTCCACACAAAAACCTGCATTGTGAATGAAGAGCAGCTTTAGTCATAATCACCTAAAACTGGAAGCAACCAAGATATCCTTCAACAAGTGAACGGATAAGCAAAGCAGTGGTACAGCCAATGGAATGTTACCCAGCAATAAAAAGAAATGAGCCATCAAGCCATGAAAAGACATGGAGGATATTTATTTTTTTAATTTTAATTTTTTAAATATTTTTTAATTAAAGATTTTATGTATTTGAGAGAGAGAGAGAGAGAGAACAGGAGCAGAGGGGAGGAGCCAAGGGAGAAGGAGAAGCAGACTCCCCACTGAGCAGGGAGCCCGATGTGGGGCTCGATCCCAGGACCCTGGGATCATGACCTGAGCCGAAGGCAGATGCTTAACCGACTGAGCCACCCAGGCACCCCAGACATGGAGGAAATTTAAATGCACATTGCTAAGTGAAAGAAGCCAGCCTGAAAAGACTACCTACTATGTGATTCCAGTTATATGACGTTCTGGAAAAGGCAAAAGTATGGGGGCAGTGAAATGATCCCTGGTTGCCAGAGGGATGAAGCAGGGAGGGAAGGTGAATAAAGGGGTGGGTCACATATTCTGGCAAGGTGGAGGGTTCCCCCAGTATCTATTTTCCCCTTCTTCCTTTGAAATAGAGTTGCAATTGGGCAGACGGCCACCCAGAATAAAGACTATAATTCCCAGTGTCCCTTGCAGCTAAGTGTGCCACATGACTGGCCAATGGGACGCGGATACAAGTGATGTGTGCACCCTCTTAAGGAAAGTGGCGCCCTTTCCTCTTCTGGTTTCCTCTTTCTGACTGAGTAGAACAGAGAGGCTGCCATGATCCATTGTGGATCATGCAGACCATCGTCGGTGAAGCCACAAGATAGAGAAAGTTGAGACCCTAATGTTTTTGTGTGGAAAAATCCTCCTAGCTCAGAATCTTACTTAGAGAAAAATCATCCTCTCTCTTGTTGAAGGAACTATTATTTGGAGTTTTTGTCCCACACAACCCAACCCATGTCTGGACTAATGCAAGGGCCTTCAAGGACTGTCCTGAAGGTTCTGTATAAAATAGGCAAATCTTCATACTCTCATTCACTCAACAGATCAAAGCCAGTTTACTGTGCTGGAATCTGGGGATTCAATTAAGAACGAGGCAGATGAACCCTTGCCCTCATGGACTCCCCCTTCTAGTGCAGGAGACAGGCCGTCAATGGAGAATGAACAAAGTACTATTAGTAACAGTTAACATTTCTTGAATTCCGAGCTTACTATGTGTCTGTCCTGCTCTAAGCTCTTTTTGTATATTACCTTCTTTTATCTTCACCTCAAACCCAGAAGGTGGGTGCTGTTGCATCCTTGTTTGACCGACGAGGAAATCGAGACACAGAAAGGTTGAGGAACCTCCCCAAAGTCACAGAGCTAGTAATTGCTGGTTCCAGAATTTGAACCCAAGTCTGTTGGACTCTAGAGCCTGAACCCCTGGGCTCTTCTGCTAATGACGGGTATAAAAGAGGACAATGTGATAAAGGATGACAGGGTGCCCTGCTGATGGTTTCTGTTAGCAACAGTTACAACAGACACAGAACCCCGTGCTGAGCAAGCCTGAACTCCCTTACCTGGGTGGCTGGTGTTGGGAGGTCTGTAAAAGGATCGGGCCTGTTTCTAGATGCCAAAGTCAAAGGTTTCAAGTCGCTCTGATGACGGTGTCAGAGGTCCTGGCCGCTGCAAGCTCGGGCCGTCCAGGAGATGCCCACCTGTCACAGACAAGCAGATCAGCCATAACTGCTGGGTTGGGCTCAGATCTCATCGGCTCATGCTGCCCCAGGGGGCTCCTTTCTGTTTGAGATGTTCTCTGGGCCCCACGGGGGCCACATTATGAGGCAAAGATGGCAGGAAGCTGAGGTCAGGCATCAGGATAGAGGCCCCAGGTGAACTTGCCTGGAAACAAGTCTAAGACACAGAGATAAGCATATGCCTGTGTGTGTACGCCTTGAATAAAAATACATAAGCATCACACCCACCGTGTCTAGCACAGTGCCCTTTGCAGAGCGGGGAAGCTCGACAAATGTTTCACGGTTTGCTCTGATGTAAAACATAAATGTATATGTTGGAGTGAGTGGGTGGAAACTCCACGAGAGTTTGAGTGCATTGGAGGAAAGAGCCTTCCTTGTGTGAAAATGCATTCTTGGGATGCTCCAGTCAGCCAGACCAATGCCTTCATTTTACCAGTGAGGAAACTGACATCCAGAGAGGGGCCTCCCTGGAGTAACCTGGGCACACGGCAGGGGTCTGCTGCATGCCATCAGGTGGATGCTGGTCACGGATTAGAGTCAAGAATTGTTTCCTGGCTGTATCCAAACCCGGACAAGGTGCGAGAGACAGTGCCCGCAGTGGCAGGTAGATCATGGCCACATGCTGGGGCCATTTTTTTTCCAGAAGTGGACCCTGGGTAAGTCAGGGGTCCTCTCAGAGCATCAGTCTCCTCGTCTATAAAACGGGGATAATAATAGCATCTCTCTTCGAGGACTGCAGGCAGTTAAAATGACTTTCATAAGTCTGTGAAGCCCATAGCAAAGCCTTCACTTAATAAATGTTAGAGATGTGATGCAGAGGAGGATACTGTGAGTGCCTGCAGGGGGAGGTGGAGCACTGGACCGGGAGTTGCTTTGTGTCCTTGGCAAGTCTCTAGGCAAAAATCTCTCCATTCCTCCAGTCATTCATTCCCTCTGCCCCTACCTTGCTCCCCCCTTCTCTGCCTCTCCTGGACCAGCATGGGTCCCCAGCCCAGCACACCTGCCTCTCCCTGCGGGCTGCAAATGCCCTACTTGCCCATGAGATCCCCACACCCCAGCCCACATTTCAACAGCCAGCAAAACGCAGATGTCATTAGCAGTCTGTGAGCTGGTGAGCGCTGATGTCACCAACTGGGGAGGGTTGAGGGCTGTGGGAGTGAATTCCCCAGGAGGGGTGGCATTCTCAGCTTTTTCCAGTAGGGTGAGATAGAGAAATAAATGGCTGCTGGAAAGAAGGAACAACAGAGATTGCTTTAGCAGCATGCTGTGCAGCTGTGCCTTCCCCGGGGGCTCCCCACGGTGCCTGTGGTCCCTGCTTCAGCCCCCATCTGGATGATGGCTGTGTCTCAGCCTCTCTGAGCCTCCTCCCACACACGCGTGATGAAGAGGCTCATCTGGGGGACCCCCAGCCTCCACCTTTCATTTCTACCCCAACCCGCGGTCCCTCAAACTTGCTGAAAGAAGCAGACCACCCACTCAATGAACAGACCCCTGGCAGGGGGTCACTCCCAGGAGGAGGCAGCCGTGAAGGACCCCCAACCCCCACCCCAAGATTTGCAGACAGGAGTCCTGGGTTCCAGTCCCAATGCTACACTAACTTGCTATGAACACTCAGGCACATCCTCTCGTTACGGGGCCTTGGTTTTTCCATCTGTGAAAGGGGGTGTTGGGTCCACTGACAGCGCCTACAATCTCACGTGGTCAGCTTTAAAGCCTGGGCTCTAGTAACTCACAGGCGGAGATACCAATATAAGGCTCCTCCTCCTCTAACCTCCTGATGATAATGGCACCAATGACCCCAGTAGGTACCCTGAGGCTTCCTGGAAGAGGGGGCAGATGTGTGTGTGTGGAGATGAGAGCAGGGTGCTGTAGGCAGCGAGGCAGGGTGAGCAAGGGCATGCAGATACCCAAGCGGGGAGCTTTTAGCCAGGGCTGCCTGTCAGGGCAGAGCGGGAGATGAGATGCAAAGGTCCTGGGGTCAGTGCTTTTTGTGCATTTCCTCATTTAATCCTCACTGTGCTATGATTCCCATTTTACTGATGAGAAACTGAAGCTCAGAACAGTTAAATAACTTGGTGGACCTATGACTGTTAAATAGCACAGATTAGATTTGAACCCATAGTTGATTTAAGAGCAGAAGCTCTTGATCGCTGTGGGATGCCACCCCCCACAATCTAGACAGTTTAAAATAGAATGTGAACTAGAGAAATGCACGATCCTGTGTGTTATAAACACCTGCAGATGAGCTCACTGTGGCATTGGAGGGTGGGCCACACTGTGGCCTGGAGAGGGAGCTCAGTGTGTGAACGTGTGTACGTTGTCAATGTGTGTCTGTCATTGTTAAGTGAAGCTCCAGCCCTGAGTCCAGGCCTAGGAATGTCAGATGGGCAGGACGTGGCTGAGGGGCCGTCGGGGCTGTCGGGGCTGGGGAACGGGCAGTCAGAAGGCCCAGGCCATCCTGCAGGGGCCCGCAAGCCCTGTTCTCCAGGCTGTGAGCTGGGCCTGGCCTGCGTCACCTTCCCTGGCTTCCATGTGACCAGAGGCCGATTCCCCTGCTGCCAGAGAGAGGGGCACATCCTGCCTTTGGCCCGCATCTCCTTTGACATTCAACCTGCCTCTCTTGAGTCCCAGTGAAAGCCCACTGAGCTGTGGAGATGACTGCCTACCTAAGGGAAAGTGCATGCCAACTGTAAAGTGCTGTGCCCACCAGTGTGGTTGTGATTCTAATCCCAGTAGCCAAGATAGCCCAGGGAGTCATAGAGAGTCCCCAGGGAGCCTTGACTGAGAATCCAGCCAATGCCCTTATGTAAATCCCCTGTTCCGCTCTCCTGGGCCTCAGATTCCCCATGTGCAAAACTGAGGATCTTGAGCCCAGATCCAGAGTGGTCAACAGCCCCCGGGGTCTAGTTTCCTTTGCCAGGATTTGCCATTCACAAAGTACCTGGATTTCATTTGTCAGAAACCAGAAGGCCATTCACGCAGCAGTCCACTGAGTACACTGGGCCCAGGGCAGGGACAGTTTGATGGGAGATAAAAGGAACATGGTTGACCTAGAAGGAATGTGACAAATCTGGGAAGATGGAAGGAGGCTTGCAGGGAGGGAGGGAGACCAAGCTGTTGACAGGTGATAGAACCTGGGCAGAGTCTTTCCTTAAGTTTGCGCTGGCTGGCCCTGGATGCCACAGAGAATACAGAAGGACGTCTGTTTCCTGGAGATCACTAGCAACATGAGGATTCACTCATTTGGTGAGCATTCACTGAATGCTTGCTGTGTGCCTGGGACTCCAGGGGTGTCAGAGATGACTGGGGCACAGACTATGCCTTCAAAGAGGTTCACAGTTGTGGGGAAGAGAAGGCCATGCCCTTGTCTTCATAGTTCAAGGTGACTAAGGAGGGTTCATCATATAGCTCTGAGTTCAGAGGAAGGAGAGGTCCCTCCCAGTGTGGGCCCTGGGGAAGGCTTCCTGGAAGAGGGGGCAGATTTAAATGAGATGAGAGGAGGGTGCTGTGGGCAAAGGGGCCAGGGTGAGCAAAGGCATAGGGGTACCCAAGTGTGAGCTGGGTATTCAGGACCATGAGCCAAGGCTGCCTGTTGGGGTGGAGTGGGAAAGGAGGCAGGAAGGGAAGGCAGGGGTTGCCTGGGTAAGGTCTTTGAATGCCAGACCAAGGAAGATGAACTTTGCTCAGAGGCAATGAGGAGCCACTGAAGGTCCTAGAGCAGAGGTGTGCTTCAGGTAGATGAAAGGCAGGAAGGAGCCCAGGCACTTGGAAACAGATGGTGAGAGGGTGCAAGTTCAAGGGGCAGAGCCTGGTAGAGGTGGTGGGAGGGTAAAGGGATCATGGAGGTGGGGTGGGGGTGGGGCTTCTGAAACTGGCAGGTCAGACGGAAGGGACACAGGTGTGGGAGGAAAGATGCCATCTAGACCTGTCAGGGTTGCATCCCAGCCCTGCCACTGTCATCAACTGTACAGCCCCAGGCAGGTCATTTAACCTCTCCGAGCCTGTTTCCTTCTCTATAACGTGAAAAACATAAAGCCACTGCATGGGGATGTAGGATTCAACCGGATAATACGAGAAGCACTTGGAACATAGTAAGTGATGGTTGGATGCTTGCTTTCTAAAATTTAAGCATTTATGGCTTTTATTAATTAATGGTGCCTTTCCCCTGTGAGGACACCGGAGCTCAAAGTCAAATGACTAGCTGCAGCCGGGGATGTTGGGGCCTCAAATCACAGCAGAAGCAAGTTATGAGCAAATAAACCTGGGCTGACTCTGAGAAGAGTCTTGATTTTAAAATATTGCTGAAGAAGAGGGCTGTTTTATGACTTTTGCACTGTGTGCTTATTAAACCCAAGCTATAAATGTGAACTAATAAGTAAAATGAGTCAAGTTAATGAAAAAAATCAACCTTCAGGACGAATCCATATTACCTAATGGCAGTCCATAAACATAAACATAAAATTTTAAAATACAAGAATGAATTGCAATGCCCAGCAGCTCGAGGAATCTGCAATTTCTCTCTCTGAAAAATAAAAGCTATTGATTTTAGCTTGGGTTCTCATTGCTCATGAGTGAGTCTTTTGAGAAGTCATAAAGGAAGGAATTATTTCCAATTGTTTACTCACTAAGGATCATATGTATTGAATTTAAATCGTCTCCAATTCCTGATTAGTACAAACCAAATTAGAATCTGAGTACCGAAGAACTGGAAAGGCCCTTGGAGGCCTCTGAGCTCCGTTTTCTTTGTTTTATGGACCTGGAATCCGAGCGACAGAGAGGGAAAGGGACTCGCCCAAGAACACACAGCAAGTGGGGTAGGAGCCAAGCTCGAACCAGGGCTCCTGGTAGCCAGGTCGGCATCCTGTTCTGGTGCCTGCAGCCTCTCATCAGGATCAGCGCATTCGATCAGGCCTTTTGGGTGGGCTGGGTGTTACGCTGGCCTCGGCCCATGTGGCTCCTACCCTAAGAACTTTCTCCCCACTGCTGGAGAAAAGCAGCCTGCCCAAGAAAGGACCCTGAAGGCCAGTGTAACGCGGAGAGCTAGTGAGTGCTAAGACACTGTGGCGCACTGTCATATACAGAACCCTTGAGCCCCTATGCCAACCGGGCTTCGGCCAGGAAGGAGACACGCACACCGGTGGCCTTGAGTTCTGTCTTGAGGGGGCCGCAGAGCGGCACAGACCCAGGCCCAGGGAGGCTGGGGTTCAAAGACCTCATTGTATGGTGGGGGAAGGGAAGGGGCTCTTAACCCCTCCTGGCTCTGTGTCTCTCTCTCTCTCTCTCTCTCTCTCTCACACACACACACACACACAGACACGCACACACACACACACACGCATACACACACAGACACACACGCGCGCGCGCACACACGCATACACACAGACACACACACGCACATACACACACACGCATACACACACAAGTGAATGAGCACAACAGGAACCAGGGAGCTTCGCCTGTGGCACAGGCACGTGTGTGTGTGTGTGTCCCTGTGTGTGTATCACGCTTCGGCCTGCACGCAATTACGAAGCAGATGTTTAATTACTACCTGAGTGTTATTAATCAACACGATTAATACACAACCCATACCACATAATTACTTTGCAATTATACCGAAACAAAATCTTTTATCGCTGAGGGTTTGCTAATTACCCGGCCTTGCCAAAGGACAGGTATAACGGACAGCAATTTTTCTTCCTTCCTTCCCTCCCTCCTCTGCCTCCCCCTGCCCGCCCATTCATCCCCAGGGCTGCTGTCCGCACCACAGAGACCTGGGAGCTGAGGCAGGCCGCTGGCTCCTCCCCAGGGGGCTGCTGCAGGGGTCACCTCTGTTTTACTGGGGACCCTAAATCATCCTGGTCCTGTTCTCTCAGCCCTTCACCCCCGCCCGGGGGCGGGGCTTGAAAATGCACATCCTTTCCAGAACGAAAGAAGGCCTCCTGCAGGCCTGCCACTGGGACAGGGGTGACCTGGGGAGGCTCTGCAGGCAGCTGCTCGGGGCTGAATCTTAGCTCCACCAGTTAGCGGCTGTGTGATTCTGGTCACGTTAACTGTGCCTCAGTTTCCCCATACGTAACATGGAGAGGATAACAGTAATTACCTCGGGGTTTCTTTTGAGCATTGAATGTGACACCAGGCATAAAGCACTTAGCACAGCACCCAGCGCAGAGGAAGGCTTCGGGACTATCTATGATTGTTCTCATTTACCCAGAAATGGCCCCTCCGCTAATCTTCCCAATCACTGGGTCTCCCAAACTGTCGGGTTTGTGGATTTCACTTTCCCCCCTCCCCTACCCTGAGCAAAGTCCCATTTACCTAGAAACATCTCACATTGTCCCCTTCCCACTCCGCGCCACCTCCGGGGGTCTCACTTCCCTAATCCGAGCCTTTATCCTCTCTTATGGCCCACAGCGACAGCCTTTACCTGGTCCCACTGTTGCCCCCCACCCCATTCCATCCTCCACCGGGAAGGGAGACAGATCTTCAGGAGAGCAGCTTAGAGCAGGTCACTCTCCCACTCAACAGCCTTCTGTAGCTCCCCATTGCCTATGCAGCAAGGTCCACCTCCTCCTCTGGTGTTCTAAGCCCCAGAAGATCACACATGCCCCAGGTTCCTCCTTCACTTCTTAGGGCATTAGCATAGCACAAGCAACTAAGATTTTGATGAAGAGTGAATAAATGTCTAGCTAGATTTTAGAGGCATCCATGTCCACCAAGCTAGAATGTCCCAGAGCATTTTATAAGCCTGCATGTCTCCACAGACTTGGGGTTTATCCATCACTGTCCACGTTCACACCACCCTGGTTTCCTCCTACTTCCCCTGACAAACATCCTCCCTAAACCCAGCTACATTTAAGAATGGTCGATCTTGGGAGCGTGGGTGGCTCAGTTGGTTAGGCATCTGCCTTTGGCTCAGGTCATGATCCCAGGGTCCTTGGGATTGAGTCGCATCGGGCTCCCTGCTTAGTGGGGAGTCTGCTTTTCCCTTTCTCTCTATCCAGCCCCCCTGCTCATGCTCTCTCTCTCATTCTCTCTCTCTCTCGCTCTTTCTCTCAAATAAATAAATAAAATCTTAAAAAAAAAAAAAAAGAATGGCCAATCTTTGAGGGCACAGTAAATGTCCTGCTAAGCAAAGAGACGATATAAGGACGCTCAGACACAGGGCTAGTGTGTGGTCCGTTTGAGAGATGAGCCTAAGGGACATCGTGACAGCCTCCGCTAGGGATGGTGCACGTTGGGGAAAGAGCCAAGAGAGGTGTTTGCGCACGTGGGCCTGGCACACACACGGCAGCCCAGTGAGGCTGATGTAACTACTTCTGGGTGTGCATCGACTCTTTCAGTTACCAAAATATGAGATAGAGTGGGCCACTCATAGAATCACTCAATAAATGTAAGATGTCGGGCTCTGGAGTCAGACCACTGGTGACACAGCCCCGTCTCTACCTTTGACTAAGTTGTGTGACCTTGGGCTCATGCCTTAACTCCTCTGAGACCTCAGTTCTTCCTCGTCACATGGGGCTATCATAGCTCCTACTAATATCATTGCCGTGAGGATGTCATGCACACTTTGATCAGTGCCTGGCATATGGAAAGAGCCAGACCAATGTTAGCTATTTGGTTATTAAGAAGAATAAGAGACCCCGGGAATATGGAGATTCCACGCCTAACGCAGAACATGGCAAAGAGTATTAGATCAGCAGGTGGAGAAGATGCGGCAGAAACATTCCAGTGCAAGGCAATGAAGTGATAGTCGTTTGTCATTCATTCATCTGCTCATCCCCTCGCCTCCTGTACAAGTCACTGTGTTAGGTACCCGGGAAGGAAGGCAAGGGGAGTCTGGCGCTGTCTCCACACTGAGGCTGCGCTGTTGAAGATGCGGGGAGGCAGCACCTGGGTGGGTGGGCTCCGTTCCACGAGTTGGAGGGAGAAGAGGAGGAAAGGCATGCCAAAGCCCGGGCACAGCTGACGCGTCGGCACAGGGGTCTTAACTGGCTTGACAGGTGCGGGGCACAGCGAACAGGCTGTGCTTGGCAGTGGCGGGAAAGGACAGAGGAGGGGGGAGTGCGTGGTCCCCGGGGCTGGCATAGAAGCCTGGGCCAAGGGGGAGCCAACAGAAACTCGTGGAGGGGGGCCGCCGGGACCATCCAAGCCCTGGGTTTTCCTCCTTTGTCTGAAGTTCAAGCCTTGCTCTTGGGGGTCTGAAACCCCCTCCAGGGAGGCTGACGGAAAGGTTTCCAGGGAGCTTGGGATCACCTAGTTCTCTTGCCTGGCATTTGCACACAGCTCCCCGCTCAGCCACAAGGCAAGGCCACAGGCAAGCTCCGGGTGGCAGCGGAAGCAGGACGAGCCCAGACAGAAAACAGGAAGTGTGCCCACTCCAGGTAGATGCAGGGAGGGGTACGAGCGGCCAGGATGTCATTGTTTTCCCTCGGAGCCGGCCCGGGGGAGGCCACTCCTCTGCTGGCAGGCACTCAGGCTGCACGGGATGAAGGCGGCAGGGAAGAGGACCTTCCTTCCACTCCCCGAGGGCGTCCCATGTCCTCCCCCCCCGCCACGAGCTAGCTCGTCACGCACACCCAGGCACACACTCATGCACTCTGGCACCTTCCTTCGGTGGGTGAAGCTGATTTCAAACATCACTCACCCTGTGACTTTGATGCCTTACGTGAACATGTCTGAGCCTCAGTTTCTTCGTCTGTAAAGTGGGGACAGCGGCACTTCTCGTTGCCAGAGTGAAATGAGAAGACACAAAGAGATTGCCCGGTGCCGGTGTCTGGGGCTGTGCGAGTCTCAATAAGCCGAAGTTATTATTAATATTACAATTATAGCTCCAATCACATCCTGGGAAAACCCCAGCCAGGCGGCTTCCTCGGCCCTCTGTGCCATCCTCCCGTCGGTAGGGACCCTGGGAAGTGGCTGACCTTCATCCTGGTCCTCAGTGGGATGGTGTGAGGCCCTCCCAGGCCTCTGGCAGTCCCAGCCCTGAAGGGGGACTTTTCCAACCCCCCTCCCTCCCCCCACCGCAGCCACACACAGACGTGGTTCAGGCGTTGACCTTAGTTTTCTGGACACACAGTGGTCATTCCTTGGAGCCATGGGGAAAGCAGCCTGGCATTACTAGGGCTTCTAACCTCCCCTGAAACGTGTCATTTCTCACCGGCAGAATGCATTCATATATCCCTTGTGAAATAACAATGGGAATAAATCATTCATTCGGACACAGACACCTCTGGGGAAATCCCAGGCCTTGACTGACCCCAGCGCTGAAGGCTTTGGCTGTGTTTCTCATTCCTGGAGGAAGGGAGCTGAGAACATTGGCCTTTTCCTCTCTCAGCCCTGGGGACAGGGGTTGTCAGGGATCAGGTAGTCTACGACGGGCCTGTACGAGGGAAGGAGCTCATCTGGGCCAGGCCAGGCAGGAGACACCCCACCCAGGGAAGGTCTCCAAGCAGTCCAGGCGGTGAGAACAGGAAGCCTGACCCCACCCACTGAAAAGGTGCTGAGGGTCTACTGTGCGTCAGGCCCGATGGAACTGCTGTCCACATACAGGTCTCACAGCCCGTGACCTCCCTCGGTAATTCAGTTGCACGACCATGGCCACTCAGGTTCTGGTTCTAGGGAGCCGCCCCTAGACAAGGGGAGTGCCTCAAGGAGACAGATATGGCTCCTGCCATCATGAGACTCAATGCTCATCGGGAGTCAAATTTGAAACACTGAGCAACCATGACACAATCTCTCGGACCGTGACCTTCCCCTCCCCCACTGCCATCAACATCAAGAGTTTCCGATGCACTGTGCAACACGCTTTCCCTCCTGATCTCATTGAATACCAGCCACAACCCAGCTGGGAGGGTTTGTGAGCTCCCATGTTATAGATGAGGAAGCTGAGGCTCAGACAGATGACACTTTGCCCAAGGTCACTTGCAAATCTTATGCAGCTGCCCTTGGATTGGAACTCAGTCCTGCGTGACCCCTGGGCCCCAGCTCTTGCCTCCCACCGACAAAGAGCACCTGAATACCACCGCAGAGAGGAGGGGAGGGAAGGTCCAGTAGTTAGGGTCCCCCCTGGGCCAAGCTCGCTGTCCCCCCCTGCTACCTCGTGTGACTCCTGGGCCATGTGGCTCAGGGGACCGCAGACTGGGGGAGGGAGCTCTGAGAGAAGGCAGAAGTGGCAATCACTGGTGACTGCCTCCCTGGGGCCACCCGGGCCCCTTCCCACATCCCTAGCCTGGGGCTCTCTCCCTCTCAGATGATTCTCATTGACGCTGGCTCATCTTGCGCCCGCCACCCCCAAGTCCTGTTATGTCTCAGACTTTGCAGCTTCAGCCAGGTGGGTAACAGGCAGGGAATGGGAATTTTTACCTGTTAATTTGGTTCCTGAGCCCCTGCTGCTTGCCAAGCCTGAGCAGCCCCACAGCAGGCTCGGAAAGGAGAAAGGGAGAGAAGGATAAGCAGCAAGTAGGGAACACCGCATAGGCAGTCACTGGGGGCTTTGCTGGGTGGGGGGCAGTGGTCCAGTGGGGCCAGGGGAGCCAGGAAGGGCATCTGGTTCCCAGGGCACCAGCCACCTGCTCACTCTGCCCCATTCTCGTGGGGAAAGAGCCGAACGCCTCAAAGAGCCCAAAGCTCAAGGGAAGAGCTGTGCCCTGCCAGGGGCAGGTGACCCCCACCCCCTCAGCCTTCCTGCCCACAGCCATTAGCCTTCGTTAACATGGCCTCTCCCTCATGTATCTTGAGCATCTCACTTCCCTGGGCATCGTGTGCCATTTAACTCTCAAATCCTTTCCCATCCACCCTGCATCAGGTAGTATCATTATCACGCCCATTCCATAGATGGAGAAACTGAGTTTCAAAGAGGTGATGTAGCCTCAGCAAGTTCAACAAGGCATTACTGTATGACCCCACAATCCCACTCCTAGGTATATGCCCCAAAGAATGAAGACAGGGGCTGATCAGATCTGTCACGCATGTTCACAGAAGCCAGAAGGTGGAAAAAGCCCAAATGTCCATCAACAGATGAATGGATAAACAGGTAAATGTGATATATCCATACGGGGGAATATTATTTGGCCAGAAGAAAGGAATGAAGTCCAGTATTGATACATATTATTATAATGTGGATGAACCTCCAAAACGTGATGCTAGCTGAAAGCAGCCAGACACAAAAGGGCAAATACTGTATGATTCCATCTGTATGAAATATCTAGAATAGCTAAACCAATACAGACAGAAAGCAAATCAGTGGGGGCCAAGGGCTGGGAGGAGGGGTCTTGATGAGTACGGTGTTTACTTGCAGGGTGATGAAAATGTTCTGGAACTAGACAGAAAGGGTGGTTGCACAACACTGAATGTACTAAGTACCACTGTGAATGTACTAAGTACCACTGCGGTGTTCACTTTGGTTAACTTTACATGATGTGAGTTTCGCCTCAATTAAAAGCAGAGAAAGGAAGAGCGAGGGAAGAGGTGACGTAACTCACTAAAGGACACGGGCTGGGAAGCGGGATTCCCGCTTCACGCTTGGGTCTCTGTGGCTGCAGGACCTGTGCCCTTGACCGCAATCTTCCAGTTGCCTACCATGCACTTTCCTGCCTCTGGGCCTTTGCTTCTGCTGTGGCCTCCACTGGGAAGGCCCTCCCTCCTATTTTTGCTGTCAATATCCTACTCATTTTTCAGTGGCCCTGATTAAAAGCCACTCCTGCACCCGCAGCCCTTCCCAGTCTCCTTGGGGGTCCTCTCCACCTTGTAGGCCCACAGCCCCGTGCCCTCCCATGGCCAGCTCCCCCTTCGGCCTCCTGCTAGACTTGGCACTGTGCAGGCCTTTCCTTCATCCCCCCCCACCCCCCCACCGGACTCAGAGAATAACCACAGTCACAGGGTCCTCGTCAGCGTTCAACAATATTCACGCCCGCTGAGTTCATAGCTCTGCGCTTGGCATGCAGCAAGCACTCAATAAATGGAGGTTGTTCATGGACTGGGTTCACTCCTGAGGGGCTGGGACCTGCTGATTCACCTCTGCTTTGAGGGCACAGACCCTGCTCCCAGGGGACCTCCTCGAATGAGAGTGGAACGGAAGGGGAGAGACAGACAAATGCCCCTGACGAGCGGGCACTTCCCTACCTGTTTTCCCGCTGGGCAGGAAGCCTGTCTGGCTTCACAGTTTAGGATAAATGCGACTCCATTTCCTCTTGGCCGGGCAGGCCCCCGCACGCACATGCCCAGAGCCGCTGTTTCTGTTCAGTGCCTGAGGCTCGTTGGACCAGCCAAGCCCTGACTGTGCCTGGTGTTTTGCTCCAGGAGGCCCTCCTACCACCAGGTTCCGAGGGTCCAGAAAAATCAGAAATTCCAACCTCTCGGGAGACAGGCCCCTGCCTCGGGCTCCCCCCATCAAATCACAGACCTATCCAAAATCCTGGCTGGCAGGGACAGTGACATTCATTAGACAGACCTTCATCAGACACCTGGGATGTATATGCTGGGCGTGGAAACAGAGGTGTGAACACGGGACCCGTCAGCTTTGAGCTGGAATGCTGGAGTCGCACGGAGCTGGGAGGGATTTGGATTCTGTCACTTCCTGGCTTTGCTGGACAGGAAATGCTGGACAGGTCATGTCATCCCTCTGAACCTCAGTTTCCTCATCTGTAAAATGGAGATAGTAAGAGGACCTACACCTCACAGGGCTGCTGTGTAGTTTAAAGGAGGTATTATTGTGTGCAAAGCACTCAGCATGGTGTTGACACAGAGTAAACCTCCACCAATGTAGCAATGATTGTGAGTGTTGTTATTCCCATTTTATAGATGCAACAACTGAGGCCCAGGAAGGGCAGGAGGAGTTCTGTGAGAGTCATAGAATCCCCAAGCTGATGCTTTACTTCTCTTAGCAAGCCTGTGTTTCATTTATTTATTTTTTTAAAGATTTTATTTATTTATTTGAGAGACAGAGGGAGCACAAGCAGGGGGAGGCACAGAGGGAGAGGTAAATGGAGAAGCAGACTCCCCACCAAGCGGGGAGCCCAACACAGGGCTCGATCCCAGGACTCTGGGATCTTGACCAGAGCTGAAGTCAGATGGTTAACCGACTGAGCCACCCAGGAGTCCCAAGCCGGTGTTTCAGATGAGACACCCTTGAAACAACCACTGGCGCCTTGGCAAAATGTCCCTGGGGTTGGCACTGGTAACGGCTCAGCCTTCAGGGTAGAAATGCCACCGGCTGTGCTTAACTCACTCACTTCTGTGTGGATTGTGTGCCATGTCGAGGGTCAAGGGAGATAGCATGGTGGGCGGGACGGACACAGGGTTGAGAAGCCAAAGACCTGGGTTCAGGTGGGGTTTCACCCATTTCCTGGCCGGGTGACCTTGGGTAAGTCACAGATCCAGGCTTCTGTCCATGCAGTTCTCTTGGTTTGAAATGCCAAATCCTGCTTGATGAACTCCTTTTCGTCCTTCAAGACCCAATTCACATGTTGCCTCCTATGTGAAGCCTTCAGCTCTCCCAGGGCAAGGTGGCCACTCTTGTGCTGTGGTCCCACTGCATTTTCTTCATCTTTGCAAGCTCTCCAAGGGCAGGGACTGTGTCTGGTTTGTCCTCTGCAATGTCCACTGAGCATGGTGCCCAGCATGTCGTAAAAACTCACCTAATCACGAATGAGTCTCTATTCCGGCCCCCCTTCCCCAGACACTTATCTGAGATGCGCTCCTTACTCACTAGACTTTGAAAGCCCAAGCACATGACTCATTCAACTGTGTCCCCTCGCACCTGCCCAGGACGGAGTGAGTCTTCAGCAAAATTCAACTAAACATGATCTCTCTCGTAACTGGTGCTCTGTTTACCTTGCTGGCTTCAACTAATGAATGTGCAGTAAAACAACCATCATGGAAGTACTTGATTAACTAAGGGAATTATATACATTTAAGGTATTAGCATGAAGAATAATTCCAAAAAGCCAGATAGTGCCAACCTTTTCAGTATGCTTTGGAAGCTCTTTTGAATCTGCAATGGAACGTGAATTAGTTGAAGATGCCAAGAAACTCACTTCAAACAAAACATGGTGGCCAAATTAGGAAGTCCCCACACAGGGGAAGGCAAGGAGAAGGGGACTTCCCAGATCTCGCCTCTGTGCTTGGCTGTAGATGGCGACCCAGATTGGGGAGGGGAGGATGGGAAGCCCCGCCCCCTCACTGACACCCAGAGCGGAAAGAGGGGGCTTTGGAACCCGAGAAATCCAGTCCAGCCATTTGCCAACCCTGAGATCTTGGGCCAGTTCCTTAAACCTCTTTCTGTCAGGTGTGGGGTCACGGAGAGGTGGAAGGTGATGATGCCCACCTCACTGAACGGTAATGAGCATTAGGGAAGGTGAGATACTCAGATGTGTGCAGCACCAGGCTGGGCACAGGGAAGGTCTCAAGAAACATTCATTGTCTTCCTTCTTAAACTATCCTTGGGCACCATTCAGAGAGTGAAAAAGGGGGCACCCAGGGGGCTTAGTCGGTTAAGCGTCCAATTCTTGGTTTTGGTTCAGGTTATGATCTCAGGTGGGGAGTCTGCTTCCCCTCTCCCTCTGACCCTCCCCCTGCTCTGTCTGTCTCTCTCGCTCAAATAAATAATATAAATCTTTAAATGAAAAAAAAAAAGAGAGAGAGTGAAAAAGCAAACCATAGACTGGGAGAAGTATTTGCAATACAAATGTATAGCAAAGGACTCATATCCAGAATATGTAAAGAACACGTACAAATCAATAAGAAAACAATAAAACAACCCAGTTTAAAATTGGGCAAGAGACCTTCCAGGCAGAAGATACCCAAATAACCAATAAGCGTATGAAAAGGTGCCCCAGTAATTACTCGCCAGGGAAATGCAAATAAAAACCACCCTGAAATGTCACTACAGAGCCCCAGTTGGCTAAAACCAAACAGATGGATGATACCAAGTGTGGGGAGGAGGTGCGACAGCTAGAACTTTCCTCACCTGCTGGGAGGACTGTCAAATGGCACAACCATTCTATTTGGCAGCATCTATAGAAGCTAAATGTGTGCCCGCCCTATGACAATTCAGCATGCCCACTCTGCTGCACACCCAGAGAAATGTCTGCATGTGCCCACAAACAGACGTGGATTTGAATGTGTGTCACAGCCTTATTCATAAGCCCCCAAGGAGGAAACAACTCAATGCCCATCCACAAAAGAATGGACACACAAATTAATCTAGATGGTGGTCACTCCGTGTATCAAGGAACCCACTGAACTGTACACTGGAGATGTAGTCACTTTACTATCTATATTTTATACAGATATACATATATATATATATATATATGTGCTTGACATCAAAATAGGATTTTTAAGAAATTACTAGAGTAGATGAAAAATCAGATCGAACCATCTCTGAGATCTACCAGCCCATTTATGATTCTCAGAGCCTGGAGAACAATTCTCAGGTTCTCGCGCTGGAACTCAGGGATTCTGCGTTCATTCTCTTCTCTCTCTTCCCCTCACTGTCATCTGGCTTGCCCGGAGGGACCCCTGTTCTTGCTCCCTCTCCCTCTCTGACTCTGTATGACTCAGTCAGCCACTCCCGGCCTCATCACCCCATCTGTAAAAAGAAAAAAAAAAAAAAAACGGGGTCGTGATGCCTGGACTCCCCTCCAAGTAGAGAAACATGGTCATGCACGGAAAATGCTCTCTGCATCACAGAGCAAAAATGCTAACTGCATTCCCAGAATTGCTAGCAGATGTATTGTTGCAAATCAGGCAGAATTACAGTCCCCAGGGGCGCCTGGGTGGCTCAGTCCTTAAGCCTCTGCCTTCAGCTCAGGTCATGAACCCAGGACCCTGGGATCGAGCCCCGCATCGGGCTCCCTGCTCAGTGGGGAGTCTGCTTCTCTCTCTCCCACTCCCCCTGCTTGTGTTCCCTCTCTCGCTGTCTCTCTCTCTGTCAAATAAATAAATAAAATCTTAAAAAAAAAAAAAAGAATTGCTGTCACTATGGCGAGGGTGTGGTTTAGAAATCAAGCTTGGCCCTCCTGTGTTTCTGTGGCATCCAGGGATCTAAGACAGTGGCCATGGAGCAGAAGTCATCATGGGAAAGGGACAGTCCTGGGTTTGACCTGGGAGGATGCTGGTGTGGTCCCTGAGGCTGTCAGGCCAGAGCCATACAGGGCTCATCCTTGAAGGAGACAGAGGCGGTGCCAAGCCTGGGGCTTCTGCCAGCCCCTCAAAGGAAGGAGCCTGGAGGCTGAAGTCTAAGATCCTGGGTTCCAGGCTGCCTTTGCCCTGATGTGCCGTGACACGGGCCACCTGCCTCCCACCTCTGGGGCTCACATTCCCCACTTCACAATAAAGGGGAGGGCCAGATCAGATTTAGAGATGGTTGCAACTGTACCTGTTTATGAACCTACAAATTGCTTACTTCTTAACATCAAACTCACATCATGTCTCTCCCTGCTTAAAACCTTACCTATGGCTTCATATCAGGGTTCAAACAAAATCCAAACCCCTGAGCAAGTCCTCCTCCCTCCATCTTTGAATCCTCGAACCCATTCCTGCCCCAGGGCCTTTGCACACATTGACCCCTCAATCGGGAACTCTCCTCTCCCCAAGCTCTGCACAGCCAGTCTTTGCCTGCTTTATGGCCCCCAATCAGGGGCTCCTCCCCAGATGCCTTCCCTGACCAGATAAAGCAGCCCCACTCCCTTGCTGTTTCTTTTCCCACCTTCCCACTTAGACGACGTGTAGTCATTTGATGAATTCGTGCCTCCCTTATAAGTCCCATGCAGGTAGCCACTGCGTCTGTGACCGTTAGACCCTCTGGCCTCTACACAATAGATGCTCAATAAATTTTTGTGCATGTTTTAAGCCTCCCAGGCAGCGCCCCGGAGCTCCTGCTGCCCTCAGGGGCTCATGTCAGTTCCCCAAAGGAAAGAGAACACCCAGGTACCGAGCGCCCATCCCGTGGGGGATTCCAGGCTCCCTGCAATCTTGCACCACTTAATTCTCACAAGCCTCGGAGAAAGAAGGAGGAGGGAAACTGAGGCTCAGAGCAGTGAAGGGAGGTGGCCACGGTCACATACCGGTACCCAGGAGGCCTGGGCATGGAGACAGCCGGCTCTGTGCCACGTGCTGGCCTGTGACTCCATCTCTCCAGGCTGTGCTGGACCGCAAAGTGGGGCTAAGATCGCCTGCTTGATCTCCGAGCTGTGTCATGATCAAGCAGGAAAACTAGTGTGCGAGGCTCTGAGCGCTGCCTGGCGGTGCGCTGCTGCGTGGATGTCGACTAGCGCCAGAGCCTGAGGTTTGCTTTGTCCTCCCGAGTCTGCGCCTGCCCCGCGGGGCGGGGGGGGGGGGAGCGGCCACGGCGGGCATGATGCCTTCAGGAGCCAGCTGCCCTGGACTGGAGTCCCCCTCCATCCCCGCTCAGAGCTGGGTGCCCGCGGGCGCACACATTATTCCGCTCCTTTGAACTCCAGTTGTCTCCTCTGCAAAATGAGACAAATTCCCTCACCCCGGGGCTGTTATGAGCATTAAGGGAGATCACCTAGAAAAAGGGCTTTATTCCTTCCAAAAAGCACAGTGCGAATGTGACTCGCCTTTTGATGTCTGAGGACTTCTAGCTATCATTCTATCAGCCCCTAAAAAGGGAGGCGCCTCCCCAGGTGAACTGGGCAAGGACACTCAAGGCTGCCCCTCCCCACCACAGGCACGACAGGACGCCCACTCCAGGCAGTCTCCTTAACTGCTCAGCACTGAGCTGCACATCAAGATCAGCCCCACTTTATAGATGGGTGGACTGAGCCACAGGTGGTCTGAGTAACCTTGCTCAAGCTTCCCTGGCTGTGGAGGTGGGGTTTTCCAGTTGCAGCTTTGTGAGGGGGTGAGGATGGCCACTCACCCTGAGTGTGCCATCCAGGGGCATGCACACAGGACAGGGAGGGTGCTCGGGAGGACAGGACTCCTCTCCGGGCCCAGGAGAACTCTCCAGACCGGAGAGCCCCGAGGAATAAACAAATCACAACCACCTTGGCCTCCCTAGACAGACCATTCACTGGCCTCTCTGTGACAGACACTGGCCCTGGCCTCTGGCTGCCTTCCCTGCTGGTTAAAGGTCCCCCCAGACCCCTCCCTCAATGGCACCTGAGCATCTAGCCCCCCATCACCCTGTCAGCCCTGCACGCTCAGTTTTGTGGGGGTGCTGCTCTTGGCAAGCAGACATTAGTGGGACCAAGAGAAGGCGGGGGGGTGGGTGGCAGAAAGGGACCCTCGGGGCAGAGAGACCCCAGGGGATGTGGAGAGAGGGAGGCACGGAGAGGCAGGAGAGGGCCAGATGAGAGGGAAGAACGGTAGAGGGATTTGGGTCCAAGAGAAGATGTGCAGGGGGAGACAGAGATGTGAGGACCCACAGGAGGCTGCAAGGGAGGGCAAGAGATGGGCCAGAGACCCAGGAAGAGGGAAAGAAGAGCCTGGAAGAGGAGCTCATGAGAGGGAAGTAGGCCGACGCGGGGTCATGTATTTGGCCTGATCCCAGACAGCAGCTGGGAAATGGTCTCCCCTGGCAGGAGGCGAGTGAGGCAGCCTGCACAGAGAGGGGACAAGACAGGGAGCTGGGAGACCGGGGTCCGAGGCACCACGGCTCGGCACCCAGCTCCCCTGGGAGGTAAGATGAACAGAGCCGTGTGAAGGTGTCCACAGCAGCGCTGTTCCTAACAGCCCAAAGCACTCGAGGCCACCCGTTGTCCTGGGTTCTCCAGAGAAACAGACCAATAGGAGACCCACGTGTAGAGATGTCAAGAGATTTCTCTGAACGAAGTGGCAGATGCTAACATCAGGGCAGGCGAGTCTGGGATCCGCAGGGCAGGCCAGTGGGCTGAACACTCAGGCAGGAGTCAGTGCTGTGGTCTGGGGGGAGAATTCTGTCTTTTCTGGGAAACCTCAGTTTTTGCTCTAAGGCCCCCCCTACATACCCAAAGTCAACTGATTACAGACAACAGCCACGTCTGCAAACACCCTCACAGTCCAGATTGGTGTTTGGGCCAGAAACTGGGTGCTAGAGCCGAGCTAAGCTGACACACCACCTAATGTGCCAGCTATGGTTGCTATCAAGGCTTGCCACAAATTTCGTGGCTTAAAACAATGCACACTCACTACCTTACAGTTCTGAAAGTCTCCAGGGAGTTTCCTTTTCTCTGCCTCTTCCAGAGTCCAAAGGCTTCACCTGTGTGCCTCCTGGCTCCTTCCCTCTTGAAGGCACATCCACTCTTCCTCCGGCTGCATCATTCTCACACTCCCTTCTGTCACCAAACCTCCCTTTGCCTCTGGTAAGGACCCATGTGATGAGATTGGCCCCACCGGGGTAATCCAGGAGAATCTCCCCCACGCAAGGTCTTTAACTCCACCCCATCACACCTGGGCTATAGATTACTTTCCCAGCAGAACCACGTCCCTGGGAGTAGTCCAGACCCCCAGGGAAAGCACGAGAAAGACTCTCAGGAAAGAAGAGAGCTAAGAACTCCAAAAAACTATGGCATCAGACAAAGAACTGACCTACTCCGGCCCTGACACTGTATGCCCTGTGCATCTGCAGGGCAATGTCCTAACCTCTCTGTGACTCTTAGCTTCATGCACTGTCTTCACGAAGGGCCCCCGAGACTAGGCCCCACATGCCTCACACTCACTACGCGCTAGCTAGGAGCTTCGCCTACTGCAGCGGCACAGTGGGGCTCCTGCTAGGGCCCCCTTCTTCCTCAGAAGGCCCGCGCCTACTCACGGGAGGGAGGACTGTCTTTGGGCTCCTGGAGCACTCTGTCCTGTGCACTGGGAGCCCGAAGGGCCTGGAAGCATACATCTCTCCGTGCCACACTCAGATGGCCCTTAGCCAGTGTCTGCGGGCGTGGGAAGACGAAAGCTCAGCTCCCTGTCTCAAGTTGAGGCAAACTCTCCGAGGGGTAACTTAGGGGTCAGACCCACACACGGTGCCTGCCGCTGCTGCCTTCCTTGGCTTCCTCACTTTCCCTGTCCTGCTCCCCCACGCAACCTTCTCACCGGTTTCTTCTGGAACTCACCCCTAATAAACCTTCTATCCACGAATGCTTGCCTCGGGTCTTCCCCTGGGGCATCTGGACTATGATCCACGTGTCATCCCCTTTAACAGCAACCCTGGGAGTGGAGTGCTGTGATGATTCCCATTTCTCGGAAAGGGAAACTGAGGCTAGAGAGGTTCAGTGATATGCCCAAGTTACCGGGTATGTAAGTAGCCGAGCACGATTTGAAACCATACCAAGCCCACATGCCCAGCCTCTTCTCTACGACTCCCCCAGCTCCTTGGAGACATGAGACATGAAGGAGGGGGTGCAAGGGAGACGCATTTAGGGAAGGACAATGGATGAAAACACCCTGTGGGGCCTTGGAGCTCATTAAAGTTTAAAAAAAAAAAAAAAAGATTCATCATTTGCCAACTCGGGCAAGCATAGTGTGATCTGAAACCCAATCCGAGCGCCTCACCCTGGGGCTGCTTCCTTCCCGAGAAGAAGCCTCTCCCCCTCGGAGCTCAGGCAGGGATCTGTTTTCTCAGGGGAGGAGGGAGGCTCCAGGGTCCGCTGGAGCCGGGTCCTTGTGCCAGAGCAGCGAGGTACAGGCTGGAAAGGAGCTGATGGCTCGCAGTTCCCCAATCCCCAATCCCCCCACGCCATCTCCCCACGGGTCCTACTGAAAAGGAGGAAAAAGAATCATACAAAGCCCCCTCTTTGCTCCTGGCATCTCATGGTTCCTGTCCGGGTTTAAGCCTTGGAAACAAAGGCTGATCCCTGGGCCGCTCGTGGCTGGGCCAAGGGGAGAGCAGGAATTAATGACCCCTCAGACGCTGTCATAAATTCCTTTTCTGCATGTTATTTACCTGCCCAGGAGGCTCCATCTGGGTGGGTGATGGGCAAAGCAGCCTCCCCTCCTACATGGGCGTGAGCACGTAATTGCAGATGATCAGAAATGGGGGAGGCGTGTCTTTATTCCCCTGTCTGTCCCTGGATCCCAGAGGCCCCGCAGGGTGACTTTTAGGAAGGAGAAACCAAAGGCCCAGGTGAGGCATGTATCAGAGCCGGGGTTTGCACGCAGGCCGGAGGGGACAGTATCTTCCCAGCTCCACGGCGTGGCCTGCCTGCTCCCAGCTCCACTTCCCTGCTGGGCCAACAGTGATCCGCAGCGAATTTAGCCATGGCCGGTGAGCTCCTTGCGTTGTGATGATGTTATTCATCCTCATGAGCCTAGTCTAGCATAGAAGAGAACATCATTCAACAGCGGCTCCCAAGGGGTCAAGAGTGGTCATTAAGGAAGGGCTGCTGGTGGTGACGGGAGGTGGGGACGAGGGCAGGAGGTCAGGGAGAGTAAGGTAACTCCCTTGGCATCAAGGCTGCTAGAGGTAGAGGAAGAGTACTTAGCTATCAGCCTTCGCTGGCTCTCTGCCAGCAGGGAGCTAGGGGCCTTTCTTTGTCTCCAATCCCGAAACGAACCCAGCAAGGTAGTCCTATTATTTCACTCTACAGGTGAAGGAATAAGGCTCAGAGAGGTTAAGCTACTTGCCCACGGTCACACAGCCAATAGGAAGGAAAGCTAAGGAACACACAACATGCTAGAGAGTTCAAAGTCAGGAGAGAGTATTTCTGTTGGAGGAGTAGAGGCAGGCTTCCTGGAGGAGGTGCCTTCCAAAGGTGGAAACTTTAGGCAGGCGGAGAGGGGAGAAGGGTCATTCCTTGGTGGAGTGAGCTGTGTAAGCAAAGGCAGAGAGTGGGAGTGCAGAGTGGTGTATAGACTTTACTGGACAGATGACAAAGGGGCATTGTTGGAAAGTAAAGTCCCAAGGATATCCAGGATATTCAGGCCCATGCCTCTGTAGAAGGCCTTGAAATGTCAGTGAAGACTGGCATTGGGAAGCCACTGAGGTTCTTTGGATAAGTGAGCATCTCTGAAGGGAGATGGTGGGGAGGCTGTCAACTGAGAGAGGAGATGGGCCGCAGGCTGCTGCTGGGCCAGGGAAGAGCAGGTGCATCCGGGACCTGAGACCATGGGGAGGGTGAGTAGGCACAGCTCCGGGAGGCCTGGCTGCAGCAGACCAACAGTCTCGAGCTGTGGGGCCAGAGGAAGGAGTCCCTGAGAGAACGAGGATGCCACAGAAAGAAACAGATCTTTCTGGGATAGCGTGGTTTGGGGGGAAAGGACAGGCAGCTTCCAGGTGTATCTGGCCATCAACGTGGACAGAGCAGCTCGGAGGTGGGAAGAATCTTCTGGTGCTGGAGGAGGGTCACCCTCGAGACATGGAATTGGAAGTTCTTGGGCAGAGAACGAGAAATAAAAGCTGGGCTGGGGAGGGAAAGAAGGAGTAGAAGGGAAGGAGGGTAAAAGAAGGAGAGAAAGGGAATGAAGGAATCATCCATTCATTTATTCATTCACAGCATTGTTGGATGTGCTAGTTGTGCTGGGTACACAGATGCTGGCAAGACGCCTCGAACCAGTGGACAAAAAGGAGGAGGTGGGTTGCTGGGGTTGAAATCCCACCCGCGGCCACTGAGGATGGGTGCTAACTTGGGGCACATGACTTGACCTCTCTGTGCCTCATTTCCCTCCTCTGGAGAAGTGACTATAACGACCTGCATGTCATAAAGTGGGGAATCGAGCAAGATGACATATGACACAAGTCAGGGGCTTGGACAGGTGGATGGCATCCACCAAACTCAGTAAGGGGAGTGATCTTCTGCTCCCTTCCTCCCTCACCCCCTTTGATTAATGGCCTCTTCACTATTCTTCGAACACCCCAAGCTGCTCCACCTCCGGTGGTCTGGGCGCCTTGGCACTGGCTCTCCCCTGCCTGGAATCTTTTTAACCCGGATCTTCACTCAACTCACTCCCTCATTTCCTACAGGTCTCTGCTCATACGTCACACCTCCTCCAAGAGGCTTTCCCAGACCAGACTGTCTCCGGCACTCCAGTCACTCTCTGAAGGCAAGCTCCGTGCAAGAACAGAGACTGCTCACTGTTTCCGCAGCACAGAAAATACGGCCCAGTGCCTAGTGGACATCCACATACATTTGTGAAAGAATGAATGAGTGAGTAAATGAATGACCCAGACATTCTGATGACCCAGACTTCTCCAACAGCACAGGGGAGCAGTCAGTGAACTTTGTCAATAAGCAAGGTGATGTCCAGGTTTGGCTCGATGGGCCTGCCTCTTCCAAAGCCAAGTTCTGGGGTCCCCAGGCCCATAAGGGCTTGGGCGAGGGACATGGACAGCAAAGGACAAAGGACTAAAACAACACTCGACCGCTCTGGTGTACCATGAAGCCCTAACATCTCTCCTTTGGGCCACATCTTTTGTCTGAGTCCCGAGCTCTGAGAGCACACATTATCTTTTCATCAGTTCCTGAGGTAGGAGACAGCCTTTCAACAGGGCTGATGGGGCGGGACAGATCAGGATTCCCAGACGACCTTTCCTGCCTTTCTGCTTCAGCCCGAAGTCAGAACTCGAACCAGTGTCTAGTGGACCATAGCTCCATGGGCCTCACACAGCAACAGTTCAGTGGCATGTAACAAAGCCATTTTAATTGTGACTTCGTTGGCAACATTTAACAAACGGGAAGCATATCTTTAAAAATCTGAGTTTTCAACTTTTTTTTTTCTTCTTTTTTTAAGTCTGGAAGATCTGAAAATACTGGGGCCACAAAGTAGCTTCTGTCTTTAGATGGAGGACGTGGTGAAATGTGTCACAGTCCCCGCCGCTCTCTGGCGTCTCCCAAACCAGAAAGCCACAGTTTAAATGCCCGTTATCATTCAGCCTGGGCTCCTCGTTGGTTTGTCTGTCTGTCACTCAGCCTGCTCACTCATTTATGCTATAGCTGCCTGGCTCCTGTAGGAACCTGAGTGATCCCTAGGCTAAGCTCCTTCTGCCTCAGTTTCCTTACCTGTCAACCAGATGATCTTCTCTGCTAAAAAAAAAAAAAAAAAGATAGGGGCATCTGGGTGGCTCAGTCGTTAAGCATCTGCCTTCGGCTCAGGTCATGATCCCAGGATCCTGGGATCGAGCCCCACATCGGGCTCCCTGCTCCTCGGGAAGCCTGCTTCTCCCTCTCCCACCCCCCTGCTTGTGTCCCCTCTCTCGCTGTGTCTCTCTCTGTCAAATAAATAAAATCTTAAAAAAAAAAAAGATAATGAATATGAATGTGCCTACAGACTACGGTTGGTATCAAAATGAGGCTCAGTAAATAGTCCCCCTTCCCTCTCCTGCCTAGCTACATTGGCTCAGCCATTTGCTCTCCAATCGGTAAAAAAAAAAAAAAATATGGAGTAACACCTTGATGCCAAGTGCCCTACAAGACACGGGGATGTGGTGGTGAACGAACAGACATGGTCCCTGCCTCCACGGCACTCAAAACTCTTATTAAAGAAGTAATCCAGCAAATCAATTTGTAATTCCAGTTTGAAATATGTGCCACAAAGGCATTAAATTGAGTGGAATGAGAGAGAAGAGGAAGGTGTCCCCAAGGAGGTGGATCTGAGCGGAACACTGAAGGATGAGGGGGCAGGTGCAGAGGGCTGGGTAAGTGGTCTACACAGAAGGGACAACCTGTGCAAGGCCCCAGTGCAAGAAAGGGCCCTCACTGTTCTAGGAACTGAAACGAGGCTGGTAGGGGGTGGGTGACATGACGGGGAATGATGTGACCTGGTGAGGAGAAAAGAGGCAGACCATAGAAGGAGTAGTGATTTTATTCTCAGTGCAGTTGGAACACAAGATGCTCAAAGAGGCATGGTTGTTCAAATTGCCTTTTCTCAAAATGTCTGGGCTATAAAACAACAATAAGATACTGCCACAAAATTATTAAAATGGCTAAAATCCCCCCAAAACTGATAATACCAAATGCTGGCGAGGATGTAGAGCAACAGAGACTGCCATTGATTGCTGATGGGAATGCAAACTGGCACAGTCACTTTGGAAGACGATCTGGTTGTTTCTTATGAAACTAAACATATTCTTACCCTAAGAACCAGAAATCGTCTTCCTTCGTGTTTATCCGAATGCGTTAAAATTTGTGTCCACACAAAAACTGGCACACAAATGGTTACAGGAGCTTTATCCATGATCATCATCACCAAAAAACTGGAACCAACCAAGCTATCCTTAAATAGGATAAAGAAACCGCAGAACTTCCATTCAACAGAATATTATTATTCAGCAATAAAAGAAATGAGCTATCACGTCAGAAAGAGACATGCGGGAACCCTAAATGCATATCACTTAGTCAAAGAAGCCAGTCTAAAAAGGCCACATACTGTGTGATTCCAACCATGCAACATTCTGGAAAAGGAAAAACAACAGAGGCAGTGGAAAGATCAGTGGTTGCCAGGGGTTGGTTATGCGGTAAGGACAGGGAGGAAGAGATGAATAGGCGGAGCACTCACGCTTAACAACTGAGCCACCCAGGTGCCCCTATCGTCTTGGTTTTTTTTTAGCAGAGATCATCTGGTTGACAGGTAAGGAAACTGAGGCAGAAGGAGCTTAGGCTAGGGATCACTCAAATCCAAAAATGCCTGCAGTTCATGTACCAACTTTTTATACATTTATTTTTAAGTCTTCACTGCTCCAGGAGCACAGGGGAATTTTAGGGCAGCGAAACGACTTGGTGTAATATATACAGTAACTATGGACACGTGTCAGTACACATCTGTCAAAACCCATACGATGTACAACACCAAGGGCGAACTCTAATGTAAACTATGGATGTTAATTAATTAATGTATGAGTTTTGGTTCATCAATCATCACAACCGTTCCACAATAATGCAAGATGTAAATAGTAGGACAAAGTAGTGTGTGCTCATGTTTTGGGAACTCTGTACTTTCCGATTAAAATTTTTGTAAACCTAAAATTGCTCTCAAAAAATAAAGTCATAAAGACATAAGCATACATTTAAAAAAAAAAAAAAGGCTGGGCGGAGGCGAAGAGACTGGGTGAGCAGGAAGGGCTGAGTGGAAAGGGAAAGCAGGTGTCTACATGGGAAATCGTGGTTGAGGCTTCCAAGAGGGTGATGATGGAGAGAAGGAGAGTGGACCCAAGAGTTATTTAGGAGGTAAAATGCACAGGACCAGATGATGATGGGCCGTCTAAGGGGATTAAGGAGGGAGCGAGTTAAGGAGGATTCCCTGCGGCGCCTGGGTGGCTCAGTCATTAAGCGTCTGCCTTTGGCTCAGGTCATGGTCCCAGGGTCCTGGGATGAGTCCCATATCGGGCTCCCTGCTCAGCGGGGAGTCTGCTTCTCCCTCTCCCACTCCCCCTGCTTGTGTTCCTGTTCTCGCTACCTCAGTCTCTGTCAAATAAATAAATAAAATCTTTAAAAAAAAAAAAAAAAAAAGGCTTCCCTGGCCGTGGCCTTGACAGCGGGTGGACTGAGGCTCCATTCACCACAGGTCAGCTGCAGAAAGGGGAACAGCCTTGGCGGAGAGAAGCTGCGCGGCCAGTACAGAGCTTGCGGAAAATCCAGATACTGGGGATGTGGGTCTGAAGTTCCGGCAAGCGGTCTAGCTAGAAAGTGGGGAGTCTTCTTCCTCCTAAGGAAGTGAGCTCATGTTCGTCAGTTCAATTCAGCCAGCCTTTCTGGGGCCCCTCCTCAGTGTGGTGGCACTGCAGATTTACCCATGGCGACCTCAGCCCTGCAAAGGCCTCGTGGATCGCCCCATCCCCCCACAGATAGGAAACAGTGTCCCAGAGAAACCAGGACAATTGCCAGAGGCCTTCCAGCCAGCCCAGCGCAAGGTGATCATGGGGCTCACACCTGTTCGCCACCTTCTTTTGCAGGATTCCATACTGCCCTTTCCCCCACGCACCGGTCTCCAGAGCCCCGTGCACACCTGGGCTCAAGCACACATGCGGGGTTCCTAGCTGGCAAGACCACTTCTGCAGTGCTGCGAAACGTGGAAATGGGTCTCTCGAGGGATGTTCTAAATCGCCTATGGGCGGGAAGAGGTTTTCAAAGGTGGATAATTTTAGCCTGAGTTCAGGCTGAGGCTGTGACAAAGATGAACAAAGGTGACAAAGCTGAACCCCTTTCTCTACTCCAGGGCAGACATGCGGAGTCCAGGACTCGGGAGGGACCGAGGGACAAGGGGAAACTACGGCCAAAGAGGGAAGACAGAAATTGGGGCAGGTGGGAATGCAGTGGGAGGCATGCTGAGTGGGGTCGGGGATGGGGCCGGACGCTCAGCCAAGCTATCAGGAGCCCATTCTTTGTAGACGTTGGCACATGGGCCAGTTGCTAGAGGCAGGGCCGGACAGAAGGCAGGGGGGTCGAGCACATCCTCTATCCGTGTTCCTTGCTTGTTTCCCACCGACTCTTTTATCCCCCACCCCCAGAACACTGGGCCTGGCTCTTCTGCCTCAGTTCTCTCTCCGTACTTCTCCTTGAGGGGCCCCTCCCCGACGTCTGGAGGTTCAGAGCGGGGCACACGGATGGCGTGCGCGGGACGTTCATCATCTAATTCAACTCTCCCACCGCATCTCTCAGTTTCACAGATGAGGCGGCTCTGGGGGGTGGGGGGGGGACAGTAAGGGACTTCAGAGTCACATGGCTTCAGGGTCAGAGCAGAGCTGAGAGCCGGATCTCAGATGCCAAGGCGCTGCTCCCATCTCTCACCAGTGTGCCCCGCCAGGCCCCCCAACATGAGTTCAGCATCAGAAATCATTCAAAACAGGAGCCCTCCAAGGGTGAGCCCCCTCCTGAGCCCTCAGAGCACTTGACAATGATGCCCGAGGCCTGCTGGTCTTGGTCAGTGTATGGGCTTTCCACACTGGGATCCCTGTCCCGTGTTACGTTACATCAGGGGTCTGGAAAAACAGCCCCAGAGACTGGAGGTCCTGGATGGAGTCTGAGGTCAGATGATGGCAGCCAGCCCGGGAAACCATGGGGCAGACAGGGAAGATTAAGTGGGAGCAGTGCCCTGTGGGAAGGAGTTCCGCCCACGGCTCTCACCGCCCGTCATCCAGGCAGGGCCCTCACCAACTAAAGGCTCCTGGGCAGGCCACAGGAGGGAGCACCCTAGGGCCCAAGCACCTTCAGGTGTTGAAGAAAGGGCCTCCCAACCAGGGAAGGCTGGGGCCAGCTGGGCACAGGAACCTACAGCACAGGGAGGGGGAAAAGGCGTCCAGGAGAAATGACCTTATGCAGAGCATAAAACCATGCCCTTCCCCCGGAGCCCCGGCACAGCTCCTACTGCTAAGCGGACTCCTTGCTCGGCTCAGACTACCAGCACCTGCGTGCGTCCCGCCGGACATGCAGGCCACACAGACATGAAGAGGTGGACCCATGGCATGAAGAGCAAGCTCTGCTTTTGGAGTCAGACATTTCCGGTTTTAAATCCTGGCGCTACCGCCTGCTAGCTGTCTGACCTTGGGTAAGTTACTTAACCACTCTGTGCATCAGTTTCCTCATCTCTAAACGGAGTAAGAGAAGAAGAGGCACGTAAAGCTCTGAGCCCAGCGCCTGGCGCCCAGCAAGCTTAGGGGCTACGGCTGGAGATACTCACAGCCAACAGACCCACGGACAATCCAAAAATGCCTGCTGTTCATATACCAATGGAGGCAAACTTTTTATTTATTTATTTTTAAGTCTTCCCTGCCCCAGGAAAACCCTGGTGGAAGACACCCTGGTTTCCAAGGCCACCTTGCCTTGTGCATGCTACAAGCTGAGCCAAGCAAGCACCCACGGCTAAGCACACTAATGGAAAAACCAACCAGTGGGGTCTCCGTTGTATAAACCAAGGAAGTCTGAGGGTCCATAAAATGGCCTTGTAAAAGAATCCAGGCCCCAGGTGATATGGACACCCAGACAAGTCAGCCTGATGCGATTCTCTCAGGCTCAAATGCTGCCCCAGAGACAATCCGGAACCCTTTCACGAGACAGCCAGACCTGACTCCTGTTTCCTGTTCCCGTGCAGCAGGAACCCCCCCGCCCCATGCTTGGCCATATCCAGTCACGCAAGACCAACCTTACCCTAGGAGGGGTTCAGCCCCTGCTGGAGCCCAAGAACTCCACAGTAGACACCCTGAGTGTAGCAACGGTGACAAAGGGCGGCAGGACCCTGTCTGTGAGAGGCGTGGGGGTGCTGGAGTCCGGCAGACCTCCACACAAAACCCCTATGTTTCCTGGCACATGGAAGGTGCTGGAAAAACAGCAGCACCAACCTGACTGCTTTCTAAGAGTCCTTTGGTTTGGAGTCAGACACTTAAATGGGGGGAACTCTTTGCCCACCTTTGATACTCAGGAGGCAGCAAGGGCCCTCAGGTCAGAACACCTCTGGTCTCCCGGCGTGGGGCCCTGAGTGGCACCCATGTCCCAAAAGGCAGTCAGTCAACCTCTCCATCCTTAGCACCACTTCTAAAGCTTGGGCACACTCTGTTGTTGTCCTGGCCTCACTGAACTGTGAGGATCTATTTGGTGCCTGTCTCTAGGACCAGAAAAGACTTCCTTGAGGACAGGAGTAGGCAGAAGTTGACTTGTATATTCCTAGCACCAAGCAAATTTGGCATGAGCTGGTGCCAAGAAACATCTGTGGCATAAATGGATGGATGGATGGATGGACAGACAGACGGATGGATGATAGCAGTGTCCCTGCAGAAGCATCAGATGCACAGTCTGTCTTTGCTCAGGCTTCTCCGGACAGGAAACAATTATCTCAACAATCACAGCACAGTAAAAACTGGCCCTACAGGAAGCCCAGCCCCTGTTTACACTGAAACCTCCTCTCAGTGGGTACAGGACCGGACCTCCAAATCCCAGGCACAGACCCGTGGGCCCTGGGCTTTATCTCTGTGCTTTCTCCTTCCTCCCATTGTCCTGCCTGGCTTCCCACAGCCCCAAGCCAGGGGCTGGCTTTGTTTGGAGGTCACAGAGCCGCCCTGACTGCCCCAAGACCCAAGGTAGAGCAGAATGCCCCACTCCCCTCCTGGGGGAATATTCTTTTCAGATCTTTCCCAGGGACCCTCCCCTCACAGCTTGGTTTCCTCAGAGACTGAGACCACCACAGACAGCTCCTGTCCTTGCCCCTTTTCCCAGCTGGCTGGTGGTCAGGGGCCCCCCTGGAGAGGCCACCAGATAAGCCAAAATGGGGAATAGACAACACTTTCCCACACCAAAGAAGTCACCAGGACCAACAATTTTGAATGCTAACTAATGTAATGACAGCCAGAGGGGGTGTGGAAGGAGGAGCGCTGACCCAACCTTCCCTAGCAGAGAGGGAAGAATCTGGAGCCTAGAGATTTCTTGGAACTCATCTAAACTCAAAGAAACCCAGAAACCTTAACTCCAAACTCCCAACTGTGACAGTGAAGCAGGTTTGCCAAGGAGGGAAGATTCTGGAAAGCAGGATGAGGCGGTGGCGGTGGGGTCAGTACCAAGCCTTGTGTTCAAACTGATTTACAGCAGCTGACCACAGAGCAGAACTCCAGAACGTGTTCTTGGAGCCAGGAGGAAACAAGCCCCATGCATCCTGGTCTTGCCGTGCGAGTGGGACAGAGAGACCCAGGGTGGCTGACTCCTTTCTCTTGCTCCCCTCCAGCTATTGGGCCTGAATGAGCTCCTCTACAGAGAGCGATACGAGGTGCTGAAGACAGAAATATCTCGTGGCAATAGCAATCCTGTCCATCCTCCTCTTGAACCTAAGTGGTGACCTTCCATTGCTGATGATGTAATGATGCTCACAGCGGCAACTCACGTTTCACGGGAGCCAACGCCATGCCATGAGTGTCTTGTTGATCCTCCCAGTAAGTCAGGGAGAATTCAGAGAGGTTTGAAACCTGCCCAATGTCACACAGCCATGGTGGGAAAGAGCAAGTCCTCAAACTCAGTTCCACCAGCTCAGCCAACCCTTAGCTCCTTCAGTCCCCTCATCACGGTCTGGGGCAGGACTTAACATGATACAGTGGGGGAAACTGAGTCCCTGACCAATGATTTCTCTCTCTTTTGCTCTCATGAGCAGGGTCCTGGTCTCCATTTAGGGTCTGACATTTTCCCAGGTGGACTGTGTCTCCTCAGGTGACAGCTGAAAGGGGTTGCAATTCCAGGGCAGAGAGGGCAGCTGTCCTTCAAACACTCCTGCTCCCCTTCCAGAGTGAAAGGTTGTGGCTGGGAAGGGGCTGGCCAGGCAGGAACTACATTTCCCAGCCTCCTTTGCACCTATGTGTCCATGTCACCCATTCTCACCAATGGGAGTGAGTATAATGTGAATCCTTCCAAGTCAATGTGATGAGAAAAGGGTTGGCCAGCCAAGAACTACACTTCCCAGACTCCTTTGCACCTATGTGACCATGTGACTCATTCTCACCAACAGGAGTGGGAGTGATGTGATGAGGAAGCAGATGAGCCTTCTCAAGCTTTTCTTTCTCCTTCCATTGGTGTTCTTGGAAGCCACAAGTTGAAGATGGAAGGAAGTAGGGGCCCTAAATACTGTGTAGGAAGCTTGAAGAGTTGCCAAGTGGCAAATAAATTTGCATTGTGTGAAGCTACTGAGATTCATGGTTTACCTCGTGTGGCACCCAGCAAAGTCCTAACCAATACGCTAGTCCTGGGTTCTTGGTTATTATGAATCTTCTCATCCACAATCATTATTGGGAATGCTGGGGAAGAGCCTGGCGACCCCCAGAACTCAGCTAGAAGTTCATTTCATTCAGAAGACATTTACTGAGTAACCCCCATACCTGGCCGTGTTCTCATCGACATGCAAAAGTTCCCTTGACTTCTCCCCCAATGCACTTGAACTCTCCCCCAATGCACAGCCGTGATTCTCTCCCTTCCCTGTGTTTCGCAACCAGATTTCTCTCAAAAAACATCTGTCCCTCTTTTCACCATTCCCAAATCTTCCAGGCACTCCTCAACCCCATTTCTCTATTGTGGTTGCAGGTTGGAGGCTCTGGACTTCCCCGAAGCTTGGTTCCTATATCAAATGGCCTCATCCCTTCAGGAGCATGGCCATCCACACAGCCTGCCTATGTACCTGATTTACTCGGACCCTCACGACTACCTCAAGGGATCATTATTCAGCTCCTTTCTAGACATTTCTGCAGACACCTACAGCATGCTAGACAACATTCCAGAAGAGGAAGAGGGGGTAAAGAAGAAACCATCCCTTGAGAAGCATTCAGTCCAGGTAGGGTAGTATATATCCCATTTTTCAGATGAGGAAACCAAGGCTCAGAGAAGCTAAGTGTCCAAAATGACACAGCTGATTGGTGACATCTTGCCCACTGACCTGACACACGGGAATCATCTGAAAAAGATGATCGATGAAGATAATGTACTTCAAAAGGTTCAAACCTTTGTATGAGTCTAACTCAGAATGCCCACAGGGGGACAAAGAAAAGGAATAAAACAATCCAGGCTCATCTTCTCTTCCCCTTACTATATTATCTGTAATGTTCTAATTAAAAGTCAAGTGCTCCTAATAATCCCCAATGAGACCTAAGGAAATATCTTGGTCTTAATTTTAGCTCCATGCCAAATAGCCCAACATCATATGAATCAAAATTATTTGACCTTCAAAAGTTACATCCCCTCCCTGTGCTTCAGCTTCCCTGAGTGTACAATTAGAGGGCTCACCTAGATGATCGCTTGGGCTCCTTGCAGTCCCCAATGTCTGTAACTCTAGGACATTCTTACTTGCTTACCAGACACTGGGAGCTACCGCCCCTGTTCACTTGACCCTACTACTACGTTAACATTTTACTGGGTCTGTCACTAGTTTGAGGTCATGGATCATTCATAACAACCCTATGAAGTAAGTGCTATCATCTTATAGATGAGGATACCAAGACACAGAAAGTTTAGGTAATTTACCCAAAGGCGCACAGCAAGTAAGTGGCCAAACCAGGATTCAAACCAAGCAGACTAGCTCCCCAGGGTTACGTTGGCCCCTCCCACAGTCTCATTTATTTGCAAAAGGTTCTGTCCCTAGCTCCTGAGGAGTGGACATTGGACACATGACCTTGCCCATTTACCACCACAGCTGATTGGACCAGGAAGGACACCTGTACCCAGGGCAGCCCATCCCTTGACCTTCGGAGGGGAAGGCATGGCCTGGTGTGGAAGGCACTCAGTCTTGCACAGGGAGGTTCAGGGAGCATGGCAGTTGGATCTGTGGGGCTGACCTGAAACCCATGAGAACTCGGGGTCCACTCCCCAGATGGTTATGGTCAGGATAAGTTAGCAGACCATGCTAATCAAAGTAGAGAGAGCAGTGAGCCACCCGGGAGGATTCTGACCAGAGATAGAATTCTTCAGATGGTTTTCTGGCTCCAGGAGCTTAGAAATGCCCCATTTTTGCTCCTTGGATTTCCTGGAATCCCAAGTGTATCTTGACAGCAAGTGCAGGTAGCCCTCTGTCCCCCGTAGTCCCAAGAAACTTGCTAAAACCGCAACCTCTGAGCAAATCGATTTCCCTTCTCCTTGCCAGACACCTTTGCTGGGTCTGAATGTACCTTTACAAAACCAATACACTCATAATAAGTAAGCCACTGGCTCAGGCTCTGGACTTTTCTGTAATATAGAGATTTGTGCTGTCAAAATATTTACCGTTATAGGATTTGACAAATAGAGCACTGGTGTGAGAGACAGTCTGTATGGGGGGGAAGAGAGATAGGAGGTTAAAAAAACAAACCTTCCCAGCTCAAGAAAATGGAAAAAGCAGAGTGCATAACAGAGGGGAAAAAAGTCAATTAAATCATGATAATTACTTCCGCTGCCGTGCCCGAGAGCAGCATGAATGTCTATTAATTAGGATTTCCATGTTGACTGTGGCCATTTGACTTCAATGAGGCTGCCAGTATGCTCAGTAATAACATTCTCCTGGAGAGCAAACGTGTGAAAATATTTTTACCCTGACAATTAGCAGTTTTAAAGAACCCTAAACACACACACACATCCCCCCACACAGCCAGGTTCCCTGGGCCCCTGTGGTTGACCTGAAATGCAGTGGTCTCTGCAGCCCCAACCCCACTCCCAGAAGTCCAGATACCCTAACCTTACTCCTTATAATTATCAGCTCCTCCCAGCTCGCCCTCTCAGGAGCATGAAGATGCTTGGCGGGCTACAAATTCCTACACAGAAGCTCAGAACAGGAGCCTGAACGGTTATCTTGTCCAGCTCCAGCTTCTGGAAAGATCAGCCCAAACCACTCAAGACAAGAGTCTGTCTTAAGGTGACATGGAAGGAGAGGGCATTCAGGACGAGTTGACTTCATCCTCAGAACCAGATTCACATCTAGAAACCAGAAGCATCGGTGGCTTGGATACCAGTGCATGTTCTAAGCAATCCATAAAACTTGGGTCTGAGATGAGCCTTCCTGTTCAGGCAGGCGAAGGCCTGCACTGTTTGCTCAACTGTCAGGTCCAACTGTGGATTATCAGGGTCATGAGTGGTATAAGAGATCAACGGGGCCACTTGGCAAATGGGGAAACGGAGGCTTGGGGAACTCCGGTGGTATGCTTTTAGTAGCAGGGCCAGGATTCAGGCCTAGGCCTTGAGCACTAGCCAGGGCTCTTCTAGTGATATAATAGGCCAATCTAGGACACATTATATTATGTATCTATTATATCAGTATTAAGAACTATTGCTATATAGTGTCTGGCACATAAAACAAGGTCAATAAATAAAAATTCATTTCCTCCTCCCTTCCCTGCAAGGATGAGGGAAAGACACTGTCTGCCCTGTTTCTCAGTCCTGGGGGATTAGATGGAGGATGGAGGGACAAGGGGGCCGGTGGGTTCTCCAGCTCTGCCCCCAGTGAAGCTCCCTCGATCCCTTCAACGCGGTCTGGCAGGACGTAATATCATACAATTGGGGAAACTGAGGCCCAGATCAATGATTTGTCTCTTTTGCCCTCAGGAGCAGGGTCAGAGGAGAGAAGCAGGAAGCCAGGTCTGAGACAAATGCGGGACACTGAGCCAGCCACCCTTCAACAGTATGGTGCTACCTCCTCGCCTGCCCCGATTAGCTGGAAATAGAGACCCCAGGCTGGAGGGGGAGGCGGTGGAGCAGGAGGGGGGCCCTGCTGAATGCTCTCTGGCCAGCTGGTGGGGCTGTGCCAGGAAATCCTCCGGTCCTCAGGCCCCAGGCTCTCCCTGGCCTCAGAGTCAGGGGTGGAGGAAGGTCAGGGTCAGGGCCCAGCAGGGCTGCGTCCTGGAGGATGTATAGAAATAGCGTCCTCGGCACGGGCAGTGCGGCACGGGCAGGGCTCTCGGAGGGAAATGGGCTTTCCTGCCATTCACCGTCACTTCTGTAGCTGCCAAGTTAAACAACGGAGATTGCCCGTATCACACACCTAGCCAGAGGCAAAATTTGGATATCCTGACTGGCAGACTAGTGCTCTCTGTTGCCCTAACCTAATAAATGTTCAAGGCTGAAGGGAGCAGATATTAGCCCTCAGCATGGAAAGAATCAGAAGTCTGCAGACAGACTCTCCGGCTTCCCGGCTGAGGGATCTCAGCTCTGGGACGCTCCTCTCTGGCCTCAGACTTCCCAACTACAAAGCAGGAGTAACTGCAGGTTCCCTGGGGCACCGTTGTCAGGGTGGATGTAAGTAAAGCCACACCGGGAAAGTGCCTGGACTGCAGCGGCTAAGGGCTCGGACCCAGGGTCAGCGGTGGGGAGGGCCCTCTTATGCTCTGGTCAACTGTCGTGAAAACGTGTCTCCGTGGTCCCTGCCCCTTTAGCCTGGGCCCCAGAAGAACCCCATGTGGGAGAGACCACAGGCCCCAATGGCTGTGACTCCAAGGAGGATGAGAGGCACGTGGAGCAGATTCAAACCCCATCTGCAGCCAGAGCCCAGAGCCTGGAGTCCAGGCCAGGTCAGCTCAGTCAAGGTGCTGTGGATCTGCAGCCCTTGAACATGAGAATAAACATTGCTTTAAGCCACTGAGCTTTGGAGTCTATTGTTTTGTGGCATTATTTTGGTGATAAGTACTCCAACTCCCATTTTACTAGGAGAGAGAGGGTAAATGACTTGCTTAAGCTCACAGCGCTGGTAGACAGCAGAGCTAGGCCCTGCCCAGAGGCTCGGGCACACCCTTAGCTGCCTCTCCAGCATGCCGAGGTAGGGAGGGTCACCTGGTGACCCCCCGGAAGGGTTGCCAAGCAGGCCCCAGCACCTGCCCCTCTGGCCTCACACTTCCCTGAAAAGGGACCTTCCTTAGAGTAGCCCCATCTCACCTGGGTGGCTCAGTTGGTTAGGCATCTGCCTTCGGCTCAGGTCATGATCCCAGGGGCCTAGGATCGAGCCCTGCATTGGGCTCTCTGCTCAGCGGAGAGTCTGATTCTCCCTCTCTCTCTCCCTCTGCTGCTTCCCCTGCTCATGCGTGTGCTCTCTCTCAAATAAATAAATAAATAAAATCTTTAAAAATAAATGAATAAAGTAGCCACATCAGACTGTTTCCCACAGCTCTGGCCCCAGAGCCCAGCTGGCCCTAGCATCCCTGCCCTAAATGTCATCCACACCCGAGCCTGGGCACTCTGATGGATCACCTCCTCATGCTTCCCGGGCAGGGTCAGAAGTGAGGAGGAAGTGGGGAGGAGGGAGCAGCGGACAGCAGGAGGAAGGGAAGGCTGCCAGGCTCTGGCTGGGCTGGCCCACCCCCTGCACCCAGACAGCGGGCAGCCTGGGAAATCTACACTCACTTTGATTTGGCGGCAGAATTCACTGGAGACAGCGGGCTCAAGGAGAGCAGAGAGGGACAGGAGAAGCAGGCAGTCAGCACCTATTTCTCATCAACTCCTTCTCCAAGCGACTCTCTGTCAGGGAAGAGTCCCCAAATGTGGCCAGGGGCTCACCTTCTCTGAGAAGACAGCTGTGACAGCTCAAAGAATCGGGCGTTTGCAGTCAGATGGGTTCCAGTCCTGGCTCTTTGGGCCTTAAAACCCAGAGAAAGGACGTATGATCCATCCCCAGGGCTGCTCTGAGGACTTCATGGGATTCCAAGCACCAGGGCCTGGTATAGACCCCAAGGCAGGGCCGCACGTTAGTGACTACTATCCTCTGGTGTTGGGCTGTGCTGGGGGCACACACAGCGCTCAATTCTGATGGACGGGAGGAGAGAATACACAGATGCCGAAGACAGGCAAAAGCACACACATACCCAGCGTGGTCTCCTGCCGAGTTCAGGCAAGAGTGATCTAGAAATGGTGAATGTACGGTGCGCCCACAACCCTCCTTATGTCATCCATGGCAGACATCACTAATCGATTACAGCACTCTGCTGATCAGCCCGGGAGGGACCTCAGAATGCTCTCAGCCCGGTGCGTTGGCAGGTACTACCATGGCTCGGAGTCAGCACTAACAGGAAATCCCATTTACCGTCCCTGCTCTCGAACAGCCCAATTTTCTCTGCCGCAGCACCCAGCCTCCTTTGTGTTCCTGGAACGGGCAGTCCTGTTCCCACCTGGGTGCTTTTGCCGGGCCCTCTGCCTGGCACACTCCCCCTCCTCACGTCCCACGGCTGGCGGCTATCACACTCCATGCCCAACTGCTCCTCCTCAAAGAGAAGTCCCCCCTGACTGCTCGGTCTGAAGAGGCTACACACCCCTCCCTCCACCATGATGCCCTGTCACAATTTTTATTTTCCTTGGCGCACCTACCACGAGCTGTGTTCATCGAAGGTATGTATTTAGTATCATCACCCAGCATCCTTGGGGCCTAGAACAATCCTCAGCATCGAGGAGGTGCTCAATAAGTATTTGTTGAATGAATCCCATCAATCCTCACCAATCCAGACCCCCCTTCACTCACTCACTCACACACACAGACCCCAACAACAGCCAAGGTGATGCCTCACCTGGGCAGGCCTCTGGACCCTACACTCTAGTTCTGGGGTTACTCCCTGGAGCCCAGCAGCCCCTGGGGAGGGGTGGGTCAGCAGTGCTGCTGGGGAAGTAAGCCTCTGGCCTCTTGTCATTCTCAGTCACCTTCTGGGAACGGGGACAGGTTTATTTTGGTGCCTTGGTTTCAGACCTGAGATGGGTTGAGAAGGACATTGAGATGACAGGAGAGATGCTCCCAGGCCCTGATTCACCCTAGTCTGTGTCAGTTCATGGGTCAAAGTAGAAGCCACATCCTAGCTGGGGGCCAGGAAGCCCCCCACCACCGCATCAGAGTCTGGAGTCCAGGTGGGTTTCCATTTATTTCCACACTGGCCAACGTCAGGTAGACCCCAGGGTGAGGTCTCCGGAGCACATCTGGCCCTGAGGGTCCACGATGAAGCCTCTGCGCCTGCTCTCACCTCCTCTTTCCCCTTCACGGCCACGGGCCACCAGCCTGGAACTTCCATGCAACTGCTCCCCCACACGATGCCCATTTTCCTCCCAAACCTGACTTCCTCTGTCTGGAACGTTCTTCTGCCAGCTCTTTGCACAGCCAGGTTCTTCTCATGGTTCAGGCCTTCACACAGCTCTCACCTGGTCAGAGACACACCCAACCACCCTGCCATCATGTTTCATGACCCCTGTAGCATTTTCACTTCCTGACATCATCTCTTTTATTCACTTCCTTTAATTTTCCTCTTATATCTCTGCCCATCAGACTTTAAACTCCATTAGGCGGTACCTTGCAGGCCCTGTTCATAGTTTATATTCCTAGTTGGCTGGAGCTCTGTAGTGGCTCAATAAGCTATTGGCCAATGAATGAACGAATGAACGAATGAACAAATGGAATGAAAGATACTGCCCATGACTCCCTGTGGGATCCAGTCCTCCTAGATGCAATTTCTCTCTGGAACTGCTGTGCTAACCCAGGCATGGTGAATTGTAGGGAAGACACAAAATGTCAGTCAATGAATGAGCTGTGTAGTTTTCAGGGCCTCGGGTTCCACACCTGTAAAAGGAGGCATCGTAACAGTCAACTCTTCTCAAACCCCGTGACCAGAAACCCTCCAGAAGGGGTTCCCACCTGCTGCTTTGCTACCTTCACTACCTGCTACCTTTCAAATCAGCAAACGGGCAAACTCAAGATGAAGCCTCCTGGTAAGGCTCTGTCCCTCCCATCCACTCCTGTCCAAGAAAGGGGCAACTCTTTCTTCTATGAAATAATGGGACGGGAGATGGTAGTTGCCTCTTTTTTTTTTTAAACATCCTTACTCTTCAACAGGAAGAGGCCATCAGCCAGATGCAGATGTCAGTCCTGCCTTAAAAAAAAGAAATTTTTATTGGTAAAGGAAATGAAGTCTGGGACCCTCCACCCTGGTGCTCTGCTGACAGGCCACAAACAATGAGGCATTTTCCACCACACAATGAAGAATTAAGCTGCCCGAGGACTCCTTTTTTGCTTTTGTCTGTTTCCTATTTTGGGCTTCCTCTGAAAAAGTGGTTGTGCTGCTTTATAAAGTTTGATGATCTCTGAAGGATCTGTCTCTGAGGCCCCGTTCCCAGGGTCTCTGCCCACTTGATTCTTCTTTTCACATTTCGGCCTCTACTTTGCTCAGACTTTTCTCCCGGTCTGGGTGTGCCCACATCCTGGGTATACAGAGCTGGGCTGATAGGATGGCTCTGCCCAGCGAGGCCCTTCATGGTGGTCTGCCAGTGGCCATCGCGCGCTCACCCACACACTCCTTCCTGGGCCCCTCCATGCCGGGTGTTACAGATTTTGCAAAAAAAGGCAAAATCACAGCACTGGAGTTGTATGCTATGTATGCCATGTGGCCAGAGCTGGGAGCCGTTGTACAGCCCCCATTTTCAGCCTCCTTCAGAGAGACCTGGTGTGTCTTGTTCCAGGTCACATAGCAAGGAGAGGCCCAAAGCCAGTTCTTAGAGGTCTTTCTCCCAGCAGTGCCTGCTGAGTAGAAATTTCAAGAACCCTTTGTCAGCCTGTCTGGGGAGTGAGAAGCATAAACCTGTCTCCAACTTACTCACCCTCCTGGGTGATGAGCACTGGGGCAGCCCCACAAGGGCAAGCATGTATTATGATCCCCACTTTCCCCCTGTGGAAACTGAGGCTCAGAGAGCTCATGTGAGTGCCCATGAGCATACAAGGACTACGAAGCGGACAAGATGGGAAAGGCACCCAATTGGCTCCAAGCGGACCCTCTTTCCTTTGTGTCTGTCCCCGAGTCACGGCCATGGGTCTCTGCCCACAGAGGGTTCAGCTGGCCTTTCTCTGCTCAGGCTCATCTCTCTGGAAGCAGCTTGATGGAGCCCCTGTCTTGCCAAAGAAGGAAGCAGCAGGCTGCTGAGGTCAGGAGCAGGCTGGGAGGGGCTGGAGAAAATCTGGGGCAAACTTCAGGGCCACTCTGAAGGAGTAAGGGGGCTGAGCACAGGAGACCAGGGCTGCTGCGAGGTGAGGGGTGTGTGCAGTGTCTGAAAGGGCCAGCCTAGTGCTGGGGGGCTCCATAGAGACACAGCCGTGCTCTGTCATTTCACGATTAACTCACACACATGGAGTATTCATCTCTGTCACAGAGCAAAAGAAGTCACTTGTCACTGTGTGTGTGTGGACAGGTTTGGGCCTTGTTGGGAGCCCCAGAGGCTCCACGGTGCCAGGGGCGGCAGCCTCACTGGGCTAGGGGCTGTCTGTGCCATCCCTTTCCCCTCCCTCGGACACCCCTTTGGCTAAGAACCCATCAGCCCCTCCTCCAGCCCAGTGTCAGCCCCTCCTCCAGCCCAGTGAAGCTATTTCATGAACCTGGCGTGTGCCTTAATGACAATGACACCTGACTTCCTTCAAGGGGTGAGTTTGGTGGGTAGGCAGCTGGAGAAGTCACCCTGTCATCTGCTGAGCTCCCCATTTCCCGTGGGGCTTCCTTCTCTGAGCTCCCTCTTTGAGCTGGGATTGGCCAGTTCTGTAGGGGTACAAAAGTCAAAGTAACTGCTACTCCCCAACCAAAGGCAGACCCTAGCTTCTGGCCCTAACTTATAACTCACCTTGGGCTTTATGTAGGTATCAGATTCCACCTTAAATACACACACACATACACACGCACACACACACCCCCCCAAGCTTCAGGACACCTAGAGCCCTCCAGCTGCCCAACCTTGTCTGAAACACCTGCCCCACCACCCTCACCCCCGCCCCTCCACCGTGGGAATGTCAGCCCCACCTTCTCGGTTCTCATCCTCCAGGGGCCAGATTAGGGAGTCACTCTCTGTGAAGACGGGTCCACATCCCCCATCAGTTCCCACCCCGTCTTCCAGCAGCCCCTGATACATGCTCTGTGAGTGTTTATTTGCATGTTTCTCACCCCCACTGGACTGTCTTGCGTGAGAGCAGCGGCACTAGGTCGCACGCCTGGGTGGCTCAGTCAGTTGAGCATCCGGCTCTTGATTTCGACTCAAGTCATGATCTCAGGGTCATGAGATCGAGCCTTGGGTCAGGCTCCGTGCCAGCGCTGAGTGAGCTGGTCCCTCCCCCTCTGTTCCTCCCCCAGCCCCACTCACACGCATGTGCTCTCTCTCTAAAATAAATAAATACAATCTAAAAAAAGAAAGAAAGAAAGAAAGAAAGAAAGAAAGAAAGAAAGAAAGAAAGAAAGAAAGAAAGAAAGAAAGAAAGAAAGAAAGAAACAGAAAATGTCTAGCAAGGAAGGAAAGGGCATAGTAACAATAATTACAGAACCAAGTCCCTGATAGGAGTCAGACACCTGGCGAAGCACATTACAAACGGGAGCTCATTCCACAGTTACCGTACGTAACCTTCTGAAGGAATTGAGGCCCAGAGAGGTTAAGTCATTTGTCTAAGGTCAGCCAGCCAGGAGGTGGCCAGATCTGAACGCAAGCCTGCTGATCTGGAAGGGATATGCTGGTTAGGCCTGCCAGGCCATGGAGGACAGAAGATGTCCCAGCCTGGAGGCCGTCCTGGTGCAGACCTGGGATGCTTGTTTTGAGTCATCGTGGAGAGTGGCATGATTCATCTCCAGGTGCAGCCTGGAGCAATAGGCCGATGGCGACACATGGTGTGGATGGTCCTGCCGGTTCACAGGGTTCACTGTGACAGCTGTCATCCCAGGAAGGGAGCTGACCCTTCTTCTATTCTCCTTCCGGGGCTTCCTCATTTCACTGCTGACAGCCAGCTTCGCTGAAGAGCTTGTTGGCACATCAGAATAGTACTGTGATTCCCTTGCTGAGCAAACCTTTGCAGATTCCCAACTTTATAGTCGGAGCCAAAGGACATGTGTTTTAAAAAAGCATAAACTACGGTACAAGCCATCAAGGAGTTTATCACTAGAAGACTAATAATGCTTGTATTTCTAATTCTATTTCCAAGGCTAACTGTGGCGCATGCCTCTCTCTCTCTCTCTCTCTCTCTCTCTCTCTCTCTCTCTCTCTCTCTCTCCCCCCTCACATCCTTTGAATGGTGTTGAGTGCCTAACGGAGGCAGTTAAAAAAACAAAACATCAGATTATGTCAATAAACATCAAAAGAGACACAATCTCCCAGTGGGACAGCAACCCATGGAAAAGCAATAGCGACCGTGTGAGAAGGCGCAGGCCCACGTGTGCACACTTGTGTGTGTAGATAAAACTCTACTGGCCAGGAAAGTGGAGGTATTTAAACCGCATTTGTGGAACAGGAAGTTTGTTAATTTTTAGGGATGAGATAGAGATCAACCACATTTTTCCCCACCTTTTATTTATTTTATTTTTTATTTTTTAAGTAGGCTCCATGTCGAATGTGGGGCTTAAACTGATGACCCCGAAATCAAGAATCACGTGTGCTACCGATCGAGCCAGCCAGGCATCCCCAGATATGAACCAAACTTTAAATTATCAATGCCTGCTGGTTTATTAATATTCCGAAGTGACAATGCAGCATGCGTCTGCCTCATCCTTTAAAATGTAGGGAAAGTGGTATATACCCCAAAGATTTGAAAATAGGTACTCAAACAAATATATGTACATGCGTGCTCCGAGCAGCACTATTCACAAATACCTGAAAGGCAGAAACCACCCAGATGTCCCACAACAGATAAATGGATAAGCAAGTTGGACCAGATCCATACAGTGGACTATTATCCAGCCATTAAAAAGGAACGGAGCACAGACATGCCTTACAATGTGGATGAACCTCTAAAATTTTGTGCTCTGAGAAAGAAGCAGCACACAAAAGGTTCCATACCGCATGATCTCATTTATAGGAAATATCCCTAAGAGGCCAATGCTTGGAGAGAGAAAACCGATTGACCTAGGGGAGAGGAGAAGGGAGGGAAACCGCTTTCCTGGGTAAGGGGACTGACTGGAATGATGGACATTTTGAACACTCAATAGGTGGTGTACCACACTGGGAATGAACGGAATGCCACCAAAGCCTTCATTTCAAAAATGCTTCATTTTATGTTATGTGAATTTCACCTCAATAAATTACTTAAATTCTTTTGGTAGTACTTCACAGATTTTTTTAAGGAAAGCCCAAGCTTTCCCGGTGATAGAAGGCAGCAGCATGATACAGGACAAAGCACCGGTTTACGAGTCAGGAGCCTGGATCTTCTCTCTCTTCTAATCCTGGGACTTAAGGCGATCACTTTTGTGTGCTCTCAGCCTCAGTGGAGAGCCCCCCTCTATAGAATGGGGCCTGGGCAGGCTGTGTGAGGCCCAGCAGGTGCTAGGAGGGACAGTGATTCTGAAAATGTAACAGTATTAAGCTAACATTTACTGAGGATTCACAGGCCAGTTACTATGCTGGCTGTTCATCTCATTTAATCCTCATAATGAGCCCATTTTACAGAAGAGGAACCTGAGGTTTAAAGAAAATCAGAAGTACAGCCAGATTTCAAGCCCAGGCTACTCTCATCACAATACCACACTGTCTTCCCCCAAAGCATACTCTTTACCATTGTTCAGGAGAGCTGGTGGGTGCTGTGCTTGGCGTATAAAGAGATAAACAGCGAGCACCAACCCACCCCAGATGCACCAACGCACCTCAGCTACACACCAATGTTCAGTCCTGAGCAAAGGAGCTGGGTCACTCTGCCCCACATCGCACCCGTGGCTCTCTGCTTCTCAGATGGCGTCTTTCTTATTTCTTGGGATCCACTGATATGAATTTCCTTGAAGGTGAACTTCAAATTCAAATCCTTTCGTTTCAACAACATTATCAGACGTTCTTCATGTGCCAATTGCCATCCTGGGCTCTGGGGACTACGGAACTAAATAGGCGTTTGCTCTAGTTTCAAAGAACTCGCAAGGAAGGTACATGAGAAAATAAACAGGTATTCTCAATATTCTAAGCTCAGGGACAGATGTCTGCTCAGGGTGTGCTGGGTGTATGTCAAAGGAACTCACAGGAAACTCAGCGTGGCACAGTGTTAAGAAGGTAGGTCTGGTTCAAATCCTGCTTGTATCATAGCTGAGCTGTGTGATGTTGGGCAAGTCACCTAACCTCTCTGTGCCTCATTTATAAAATGAGGCCAAGTGTACCTGGCTTAGAGCGCTGTGCTGAGGATTAAATAACTGAGGATAAATTAACATGTGAAGTGCTGAGAACAAGGCCCGACACATGGCAACTGCTTCATAATTAGCGCTAGCTATTATTACCACGGTCTCTGCCTGTAGATGGTGTTGGCCTGGGAAGCGGTGAAGGCATGAAGTTCAAGAAGGACACCCCGCACAACACAAGAGCTCCAAATGCCAGACTAACTCAGGCCTGTTTTCAAGTGCAAATCCACGTGGAAATGCAAGTCTTGTATGAATAAGGACAATTAGAGTTATCACAAACCATGGCGAGGAAGACAGAACCCAGAAGACTGTCCACAAACCCAGACCCGCTGGGAAGTGAGAATATCAATTTCCAAGAAATGTTATATCCCCCTCCCTGCATCACTGCCAGGCCCCAGGGAGTAATTTCATGTTCAAATTGCTTTTTAATCCCATGAGATTGCATCCCCCACCCCCCATGGTCTCCAGAGGATACATCTGGACAATTTCACCTGCTTTGATGCTGCAGAGAAATGCGAAAGCCACAGATGAAGCAATGATCCCCAGCGTCCCCCTTCTAGAAAGACAAGTGAAATGAAGAGCATAAGCCTGTGGGATGCCGTTACCTAGGGGATCCTTATGTATAAAAAGGTGTAGGATTTTTCCGGTCAATTTCCGTGTCTCCTCTCCCGGCCTGCCCATCCTCACGGCGGTTCTCTCAGGAACGCCCACCCCTGGGGCAGGAGGTGCAGGGGGTGCCTAGCAGGACTGTGGAGGTTTCCAGTCCTCCTTCTATCTCTTCCAACTGTATGACCTTGGTCAAGTTACTTCACCTCTCTGAGCCTCAGTGCCCTCATCTGTAAAATGGAAATAATGCCACTTTTCTCATGGGATTTTTTACAGAAGCAATAAGATTTCAAGCGAAGCATGAAGCATCGGGTACATAGTGGGAGCTTAAAAACGAAACAAAAATCAAAACAAAGCTTCCTGAATTGCTAAAACGAACCATACGAAACAGTTCTCTTGGCCCCATTCCAGCTTCGAACCTGCAGGAGGTTGCCTGCCAGGACCACACCCCAGGGTCAAGCATCTAGGGGACCCCTCCAGCTCAAAGTCCTGGAACCCAACCAGCGCCGCATTGCCCCCTCTCTCGGACAGGTGGACTCTGGGTCTTCCCATCTGGATCCCACTGGAAGCAGTCAGATTTGAGCGGCATCCAGCCCACACGGCTCTCCCTGGGTGCCCAGGGCTCCACACTCCACAGGAATGCCCCCCTCTGTGCCCCAGGGGTCCCACTACCCTCAACTTACAGATGGGGAAACTGATCCTCCAAGGCACTGAGTGACTTGCCTATGGCCACCAGGCTGGTAGGCGGTGTAGCTGAGATCCAAACACAGGTAGGAACGCTAAACACCCTAATCCACTCAACCGGTATTCCCCAAACACAAGCCATTCCCATAACTCCCTCACAATATTTGCAATATCCCCCTGCACACAACCATCGCCGGTTTCACCATATCCTTACCCCACCTGTACTATTTGTTACTGCATCTTGCTCTTTCAAAGGACTTAAAACCAACTCATTTTTTTTAAACCTAACCTTGTCTTAAGTAATACTAACTAGGAAACCCTGGGGTCGATGGGTTAAATCTATTTGATCAAATACTCATTTAATTACTATAAAACCATTAAAATAAAAAGCATCCTAGTTCATGTAAGTTCCACCTAAAATCATCTGGTCTGTCACATGCTGCCAACGGCTGATGCACTTCCTCTCCCTCTGGAAACGTGGAAGGAATCGGCCTCCCAAAGTTATGTTTGACTTAGATCTGCCAATGTTGTGGCCAGTGTTCCAAAAACTGCTGGATTGAGAGTTTGTGGAATCAGAAAGTGTTCTTCCAGCCCCAAGACAAGTTAGATAGATTTTTATCATGGGACAAGTGGCATTAAAAGGAAAGCTTGAACAAGCTTCTGTCGTCATCCAAGCAAGTTGGAGGTTGTCTAATGCGAGGAGCACAGGTGTATTTAAGCAGCCACATATCTTGGGGAAAGCTCTGGATTCTTAGAAACCCCACCCCCACCCCGCAACAGGCCTAGTGCAAGTTCAACGGTTGTGGGCTTGTTATGAAGGAGGCAGGCAAATCCAAAACGGTGTCTTACTTGTCTTAAAATAAGATAAGCACTACAACCAACAGGCACTTCATAATTTTTTTATGAACAACATAAGTTGAACTTCATAAAGTACAACCCCTTAAAGGGGGAAGGTGTGGGCCCCCGGGTGGCTCAGTCGGTTAAGCGACTGCCTTCGGCTCAGGTCATGATCCCGGAGTCCCGGGATCGAGTCCCGCATCGGGCTCCCTGCTCAGCGAGGAGCCTGCTTCTCCCTCGGACCCTCCCCCCTCTCATGTGCTCTCTCTCTCTCTCTCATTCTCGCTCTCTCAAATAAATAAATCTTTAAAAAAAAGGGGGGGGGAAGGTGTATTGGGTTGAGTACTGTCCCCTCAACATTCATGCTTTTCATCGGAACCTCTGACTGTGTGTGGCCTTATTTGGAAAAAGGGTCTTTGCAGATGCAGTTTGTTAGGATGAGGTCATACTTGCCGAGGGAGGACCCTACCCGCAACGATCCAAGAGAACACACAGGGAAGTAGACACAGGAGGAAGACGGCCATGTGAAGACAGTGGGGTAGGACTGGCGGGACATCCAGGATGGCCACCAACTGTCAGAAGCAAGCAGGAAGAGGCAGGAAGCATCCTTCCCTAGAGCCCTGACGGGGTGTGGCCCAGCAGGCACCTTGATTTCAGCCTCCTGGCCTCCAGAAATGTGGGAGATTACATTTCTGTTGTTTCTAAGGCACTCGGTTTGTGGGGGATTTGTTACAGCAGCCTAGGAAACTAATACAGAAGGTGAGCATGGAGGTCCAGAGAAGCCAGGCGGCTGAGCTGAGGTCCCACAGTTGAGTTCATCTCAGGACTGGGACTAGAACCCCAGCCTCCCAGCGGGGGGGGGGGGGGGGGCTTGATCGTATCTTGAGGGGAATAGTAGCTTCCCAGAAACAGCAACCAGAACACCAGGTAGGCATCAAGATCCCTCCCCTAAACCTTCCCTAATTTAACACTGGGAAAATGCCCGAGACATATTTGCCTCAGTGGAAGCAACTTCTTTTTTCTTTAACTTCTGCATCACAAAGAGCTGTTTAAAGTGGCCAGAGAGGCCACCTGTCATTAGCCAAGTCTCTCGGTACATTCTCACCGGCTTTCCAGACAGACAGACGCACACATCCGCGGCTCCCATTTCGAGGAGCCCCACCCAGGCATCCATCAGACCCAACCCTTACAAAAAGCAATAGCCAGCAAGGTCTGTCTGGTGTGGACAATGCCGAACTGCTCCAGTCCATGGCCGAGGGGACCTGCTCTCACTCCCAAGACGCCAGACAGGCACTGCTGATGACACCCCCTGGGCGGCACGGGGTTGCTGCTGACACAGCCAGCCAGGAGGAGCTCTATTATTTTTCCATCGCTCAGAGGCTGGGCTTGTTGCCCTCCCCCGCCCCGCCCTTAAACACCCCGCTCGCTCTAACCTTCCTCCCAGCAATCACCAGGGGAGGGGAGTGAAGAGCTTCTCTTGCTTTCTCCTCTTCCTCTTCCCTCCCCCCCCACCACTCCCCGCCTTCCGCAGAAATGCAGTCTACTTTATTGTTTTAGGCTGGGGTTTGTCAATGCCTTTGGACTTGAAAGAAAAATTGCGATCCACACCATAAAGATAAACACACCACACTGCTAGCATAGCAGCTACCAGGGGGGAGCTCAGAAACCTCAGACGCACACTGGTCCACAGAAACTAGTTCAGCGGCTGCTAAGGGCTAGGCTCAGTGCTGAACTGAAGTGAGTAAGGCAGCCCTGCCTTCCTCCCTCCCTTCCATCCACAGATATTTGTTGAGCTCTTCTATTGCCAGGGACTATGATGTATTCTGGGTCCAAAGGAATAAAACAAAAACAAAAACAAAACAAAACACAAAAGAACCAACTTGGCCCTGGCCTGTGGCCCTAAGTGAATTTGACATCTAGAAGCAAAAAGAGGCAAGGGGGAGAGTGAAGATGAATAACACTGTAATCTGATAAAGACCAAACAGACAGGCTCTGGGTTGGCAACATTCTATTCTTATTGTCAGGGCTTAATAAATGCAGGTCAAACTTCCATCTAAGTGCGGAGAGGATACTGTTGGAAAGGGATTCTGATGTAGGAAGGGTGATGGAGTGAGAATCCTAACTTCTTTTTCCAAAGCTGAGTTCATTATCTCTCTGGCTTCTCCAAACTAGCTGTTTCCCCAACCTCTGAATTCCCCTCATTTTTCTTGGCAGCCCCAACAATCTCATAGGGACCTCAGCTCAAAGACTCAGACACATCACCATTTCTGTTCTTGCCCCACCCAGTTCCTTCCAGAGTCCTGTAGAACCTTCTATTGCCTCCTGCGTCTGCCCCTTGTCTCCCTCTACCCCAGTGTCCCTGCCCCACTTGAGGCCTGTATCTTCTATTACTTGGACTCCTGCAGTAGGCAAGTCATTCCAGTCCATCCCCTCTCGCCTCTTCAGTCCATCCCCTGCACTCTATCTGAGCAAGAGCCCTAGACCACTGGCCTGATTCAAAGCCTTCAAAGGCTCCCGAAGGCTGAACAATTAAATCCAAGTTCAGCATTCGAGGACTTCCATCACCTGGCCCCAGTCCATCTCTCCAATTTAATATTTCGCTACTCCTCTACATGTTCCCAGGGTTACCACCAAGGGGGATCATTCCTTCTTTGCTGAAAAGAAACACCCCACGCTTTCTCACGGCCAGGCGCTGGAAGATGCTGCCCGCAAGCTGGAATACCTCCCTCCCCCCCCCCCCCAGTCCTTAACTCCACCTCAGTCAAGGATTTCTCCACCCCTCCCACTTTTATCCCCTAAAAGCCTACCCTTGTGGATTTTGCTTCTCACACCATTCACACCCTACTTTGTGCTACAGTCAGTATTCACTCCCTTTATCCCTAGGGGGCAGAAGTGTGGTCTTAGAGACCAGGGAATCACCATTAATGCCTAGCAGGGCCAGAAAACAGCAGGCACTCCATTTACTGGGTGGTAAGTAAAATCTCTTGTTTCTCTCCCCGAACCTGTCCCCACAATGTCCCCTACCATCAAGGGCCTGCTGTGCCCATTTACCATAGCAGCTCTGTGTTAAAATACCACCACTGTTTATAATAATGTTTTATATTCATGTTAAATAATAACATTAAAAATAATGTGAACAACAACACTAATAGCATCAATGGGGCTCGAGCAGTCTCGGGAGGGATTCTCCTAGCAAAGCCCTCAATATACAAAGTCCTCCTTCAACATTTCCTCTTCTTTCCCGCTATTATGGGGACCAGTATGGACAAACTGAGGTTTCGTACCTCCCAGGGGGATGCCCTAGGGTGCCCCCACCAGTAGACCGCCCCCCCAGCCACCTCTCTCCCAAGTTCCTGAGTCTACCCTGATAGAAACAAGACGTGTGTGTGTGTGTGTGTGTGTGTGTGTGTGTGTGAGTGTGTGTGTGAGCAATGCCAAGCAGGTCCTTCCTGGGGAGCAGTCCTGACTTCTCTCTCCTGGCTCCCCCTTTCACCCCTGTAATCCATTCTCCATGCGGCAGCTAGAGAGACTTATTTAAAATGCAAATTAGAACCTGGAGCTCCTCTGCTTAAAACCCTCTCTGAACGTTTCTCATTGCACTTAGAATAAAATCCGGACTCTTCCAAGGCTTGCAGCCCCCCCCCCCCCCCCCGTGCTCTTTATCCCCCAAGTGTTCTCTCCCTCGCCACCCAGCCACATCTAGCATTGCTGTCCGGGTCCATCCGTGAGCACAGCTCAGAGCTTTGTGTTTTCTGTTCCCTCTCCTGGAAGGTTCGAGACCCACTGAAGTCCCCCGGGGCGGTGGGGGGGGGCCTTTCCAACACCAGTGCTTCCAGACACTCCCTCTATTGCCTCTTCCATGCATGAGGGACCTTTCCCCTTCCTCATGAGACAGCTCCAGGACCTAAAGGGGAGTTTGAGTAGAAAAGGAGAGGAGTGGGGACATCTGTCTTTGTTCAACACTTGACTGGGTACCAAGAATGAATTACCATTAGGGTTTTTGAGTCTAAAGCTGGCTCCTGGACCTGGGTTCAAATCCCAGTTTCACCTCCTACTAGCTGTGTAATCTGGGGAAGCTGCTCCATCTTTCTGTGCCTCGGTTTCCTCGTGTATACAACGGAAATGAAGATGGGCACTCATGTTTGGAGGGGTATTAAGATGACCCCACAAATGAGACAGGGCCCATGAAGGGCCTGGGGCGCACTCAGCAAGTACTGGGGCCACTGGAGAACTTCTAGGGGAGCAGGGCTTTCTGCAGCTTGCCATGCCCTCAGCCTTGCTTAGAAAGAGCATAGGTCTACAGGGTGCCCAGAACACTCCACAGACCGCATCCCTCCGACACAGAGCTGGCCCTTTCCCCCATGAAACTTCCTTCTCTCACAGCCACACCAGAGTCTGTGATGGGCCCCTCGGGCCTGCAGAGGTACAAACAGGCTCTCACAACTGGAATGGGGATGGGGTTTTGCAGGACTCTGGCCCCAAGTCGCGTGGCAGGAAGAGACGAAGCCAGCCTCCAGTCTGGACCTGCTGGCCTCCTGCTTCATCCTCCACCCCAGGCACGGGTGGTCCCCCGGAACGCATGTTTGAGAGCTGTCCCACCTGTGCCAAACCCAGCTCAGACGCCACAGGCTTCTCTCCCTCCCCAGCCAGGGACTTCTCCTTTATCACGAAGGGGGGAGGGGGCCCTTTCCAGCTAGAGCCACCCAGCAATAAAAACTTTCTGTGGAGAGGAAAGCAGTTCTCTCCAAAGCTTGGGACCCCTCAAGGTGCTGTGGCCCAGCTCCTTCCTTCAGACAAAGAAGGCACCAACAGCCCTGCTTCCTGAAGGCAGCCAAAAAGGTCCAGGGAGGTTAACTGACACTCCCAAGGCCACTCAGAGGGCAGTCGGGGGGGGGGGGCGGATTTTGGGACAATGAGATGAACCATCTGCCTGGAGGCAGCACTTGGTATGTACCAGGTGTCTCTGTGTCACTGCCTTGTTCTGACACTAGAACCATCGGGAAGGCCACTCTACAGGTAGAGAACGGGGGGCTTTGAGCAGGTCAGAGACTCCCCCAAGGTCATGGGGAAACTGGAGCTGGGCTTCAAACCAGACAGCTTCCTTCTGTCCCCTGCACTCGACTGCTGCCCTGAACCCCCCGACTCATGGAGACACTGTTCACTTTCTGCCACGCCCGCACCTGAAGCCACTGTGCTTTCTCCAGATGCCACATTTATACTCCTTTACTCCCCAGGTAGTTATTGGATGCTTTCTGTATGTCCGCTCTGTGCTAGCAGACACACACACACACACACACACACACACACACACACACCCCAGCCCACAGAGCCCACGCAGGAGCTCACACTCCCCTGAGAGACAGACGTAAACAGATGAATAATAAACGGCCTGTGAGTTATCCTAAGGTCTGCGGAGGAAGCAAACAAGGGGCTATTGAGAAGAACAGCAATCTAATATTTTCATTCAGAGAAGGGTTTCTGAGGAGGTGACCTTCGGCTTATTGTTTTAAATGATAATGTGGAAGTTGTCAAACAGAGAGAGAACACTACAATGAACCTCCGGGTACCAATCCCTCAGCTTAAATAATCTGCCATTCTTATTCTGATGCTAGTTTAAAATAAATAAATAAGCACGTGTGGTTTAAAAAGTGTCAGGCTGGGGGTCAGAAGACCTGAGGTTTGGTCGTGGTGCCACCCTTGACTGGTGGTGTGACCCTGGGCTGTGGTCAGGCCCCTGCAGCCCAGGTGGGGTGCCCGCAGGGCAGAGAGCCATGGTGGCCTTCGGGAAGTCTCCTTGCGGGGGGAGCTCTGCGGTTACCCTGGATTTATGATCTGACCGAAGGCCTGAAAAGTCCCAACCCTGGGAATTGCCCCTCTCAGGGAAAGGCCACCAGGAGCCTGCGGGATATCCGGCCCAGGTGGGCAGACCAGAAACCTGCAAACAGGTGTCACCTAGAATCTGCTGGAAACCCAGGAGGAGGCTCCTTGGGGAGATTGGACGCGAATACGCTTTGAGCAAAGCTTCCCACCGTGGCACAAATATGAGCCCATTGGAAGGGGATTTAGGTCAGTCAGGAAAAGCCCTGGACAGGTGGCTTTTTCTCCCAAAGAGAGGGGCTCATCTACTCCGGGGACCGGCGCCCAGTCCCTTGCATTGGATGGGCTTTCATTCACAGCGTACGTATCGAGTGTTAATGCTCAGCTTAGATGAAATTCAGCTAAGCCAGAAGCCGCTCCGATCCCAGATCTGCCAGATCCACGAGCTCTGGGGGCCCCTGACAATTCCTTTTACCTCTTTGAACCTTAGGGTCACCTTCATCACAAGGGGCCAACATTGTAATACCCTGCATGGTCATCCTGAAGATCGTGATCCAAAAGTGTGTCCTGAATCTTAAAGCACGCGCCCCAGGGGGGTGGCGGGGGTGGGGAGACCACCCTGGTGGGAAGAGTGCCTGTCTCACAAACACTGCTAGGCATCCTGACACAGGCATTGGCAGCTAAGAGCAGCTCTGAAAGCAGCCTGCTTGGTTTCGAATCCTGACCCTGCCACCCGCTGACTATGACCTTGGGCAAGGCTAGTCCTTCTCCCTGCCTCGGTTTCCTCTTCTGCAGGAAGGAACTAATAGCAGGAGCTACCTCACGGGGTTGTTGTGGCTGCATAGATCATCACTGGCATATGATAAAAACTCAATAAATGCTCCTCCTGGTGACATGCCAGCAATGGTTATTTGCGTGGTTCCGCACCGCCGGGCCCCTGGCCCACCCGGGAGCCGTGGCCTGTTCATTGTCGTTCTCCCAGGCACAGAGGGGATGTCTGTGGGATGGAAATGAAATAGAGTGGGGGCTGGGGGCCCCTAAGGGAAGAATGAACTGGCTGATCGAATAAAACTGCTAAAGCTGAGGTTGGCGCTGTGTTGTGGTTGTGCTGTTTGGACCGCGGGTGTGCGATGGGCAGGGGGGGGTGGGGGTGTCGGGAGACAGGTTCTCGGGGCTGCGAAAATCCTTCTCCCCCAACCAGCCAGGTTTAGGCTGGTTTTCCAAGGGGACAAGGGTTCAGAGAGGTCTGGGGCCGGGCCCCTGGGGAGGGGGCCGGAGGGGACTACAGCCTCACAAGACTTCCATTGTACCCTCCCCACACCGGCAGCCCCCCCCCAGTGGCCCAGGCCCTGGGGAGCCCCTGCAAGAACAAAAACCAAGGGAGGGGAAGGGTGAGGAGGGGCAGGCACTGGCTGAGACAGCCTGAGAGTGGGGGTGGCGGGGGGAGGGCCAGACATGCCAAGTCACAAAGGCCTGGGGGGGCGGTGGGCTTCACTGCATGGGCCCCCTCCTCAGTTCAATAAGGAGGCACAGGGGAGAGATGGGGAAAAGCAGAAAGCAGCCAAGCCTGGACAGGGCTGAATAAAAATCCTTTATTTGTCTTCACAGCCCTTAAATGCACAAACTTGAAACCCTAAACCCTCCCTCTTTATTTCTTTTGGATGTGGCTGGGCCTGGCAGAGCTTCTCCCTCTTGCCTGAGCTCCTGACCAAAATTATACCAGTTTCCTGTTTAAAATTCTCCAATTCCATGGGCTTCTGAGATGCTCAGCATCAGCTCCGGGATGGCTGGGGGCAGGGCAGAGGGCGGGCTGCCCAAGCGAGTCCAGACTCAAGCTACGAAGGCAGACACCAAATGGAGGGCCCCCAGTGTGGCTTGGCCAGGGGCCCCCCTAGCGGGATACCGTAGTGGTCAGGCTGGGGGCAGGGGAGGTTCTGGAACTTTCCTGAGACTATATCCTTGTTCTGCTATTTTCCGGCTGTGTGACCCCGGGCAAGCCACCTAATCTTTCCAAGTGTTGCTTTCCCCATCTGTGAGGAGAGGATGGTGATGACCGCACCCGTGTCAAAGGGCTGGTTTGAGCTTTAAATGGAAGAAGCGTGGAAACTGCTTAGAACAGTGGCTGACCCAGCTCAGGATTGAGTCAGGGATAGCCATTATTATGATGCTAATGATGGCACCATATTTGGAGAAATCCTCAACCGGGGAGTGATTTCCTAAGAGCTCAGTATGGGATGGCAAGATGCCCCTCTGACCCTCTTCAGTGACAGCCAGCAACTGAGTGCATATAAGGGAGGCTGGCCTGAAAAGCCTTTCCTGAACTGTGTTCAGATGTTAATAAGCCAGCAAAATAAGCTCTGCTGGTGAAGTCTGGGAAATGCTGGCTTACCCCAAGTTAAATAGGATCTTTTGTGCAGGCCTTTTCAGAGCCTTTGTTTGACCCAATGTGCATCTTGACTCTCCAGAAAGGGAGGCAACATTTACACTGGTCCCTAAACCATTCTGCTGAACAACTGTTTAGAGTCAAGGGTTATTGTTCTGTGTCCGCCACTTAGGGAAAGGCCGATGCTATTCCACCCTAGGCATGGGAGTGTTACTCACTTACTTACTTAACTACACTCTCCTGTCTTTCTGAACCCTTTCCCCTCCTTCATTCACATTGCACTCCACAAGAACTTCATTCTGTCAGGCCCCGAACGAGGCACAGAGTGGTAAAGTGATGAATCTGGCACAGAAACAGTCCTTAAGAGTCCTCAGTCCCGTCAGGGAGGCACTGCAGGTGCCCCTCCTCCACTTTCATTTCTCTCAGATGCTCAGATTCAAAATCTACTAGTCACTGTCCCTCTTGTCCGTCATCCCTCACATCCAGGTCTACCCCAAGGCATGTCCCAAATCCAAGTACCGCTCAACTTTTCTAACTGCTACTGTACTGGTCCCAGTCTCCACCATCTCTTGCCTGGATACTATGGGGGCCTCCTCAATGACCTCCCAGCTTCCACTCTTGCCCCACCAGAGTCTCTTCTCCAGGGAGCTAAATATAATCAGACATGCTACTCCCCAGCTTAACACTATCTAACAGCTTCCTCTCACTAAACCAAAACCAAGTTCCTTGCTCCGTCTTCTAACGCCTCCCTCGCTCACCAACTTGCACACAATCCACTCTGCTACTCGTGATCCTCCAGCCATGCTGGTTCTCCTTCAGATCTCACCCCAGGGCCTTTGCACTTGCTGGTCTCTCTGCCTGCAGTACTCTTGCCCTGGAACTTCCCCCACAGGTCCACCTCAGCGAGGCCTTCCCTGACCACCCCACCCAAAGTAGCTCCTCCCATCCCCACCAGTTGCTATCACATTTCCCTGCCTGTTTCCTTCATAGCTCTATCTCCGTTTAAAAGTTTTGTATGTAATCTGTTTCCTCATTTATGTTCTGTCTCCTCACACTGGACAGTAAGAAGCTCCATGAGGACAGGGCCATCGTCTTATGTATTGTTCTAGGCTCAGTACCTAGAATAATGCCTATCCACAGAAGGGCTTCCCGAAATAGTTGCTGAAAGGACGAATGAAGGAGAATATTCAGTAGAGAGTGGTGGGGACAGTCACTGAGCTGTGGCATCACCGAGTTCCCTCGTACTGGCCCGACTAGGAAAATACTTCCACACCCCTCAGCCCCAGGCCTGTCACACTTAAGGTCAGATCTGAACTCCTCACCACGGGCAGGCTCCGGCCACCGCATCCGCACCACGTACCCCCTGCTTCCAGGGCTCCAGCCATACTGGCCTCCCTAGGCTCAGTACTCAGAGCCAGTCCCTGTCCTCATAGCAGCTCCTGCCGTGCTGGGACCCCTCTTTTCTCGCTCACCCACTGCAGCGAGAAGAGCTCAACAGCATCCAGCAGATGCCACTCCCAGTCCCCCAGGCCTAAAGTTGGCACGAGATGATGCTGACGATGCCTGCCCTGAAACCATTCTGCCTGAGCTCCAATCCAATGTCCCATTGCCCACACGCAGATGATTTCTTGAAACCTCAGCTTCCTCCTCTGTAAAATAGGCACAATGAAAGCCCTGCCTCCCCTCGTTCATTCATTCTGCCAAACAGCAGGGCAGTGGCGGCAGCAAGACACTAGGTAGGAGACTCCTGTGCGAATCCAAGCAAGCGATGGTGGTGAAGATCAGACATCTACCAAACTCCCAGTAAGTTCACATGGAGTAAATGCCACCTCCTTGCTCCTGCTGCCTCTGGTTGTCTAAGTCCCCAGGGCCTGAGAACCCATTTCATGCTCTAGGAGCCGGGAGAAAGGTGGACTCTCTCTCCCCAAGCCCCCTGGAAGAATCAGTTTTACTTCTTGGAATCTGATCAGTTCCCAGGTGCTTTAGGACGTTAGGATGTGCAGCTATGGGATGCACGTATTTTCTTGGTGGGGACACACGGGGCCATCTCCATGCCCTGAGCCCACGGCAGACTTGCTCCTTTCTGTGGCTCTGCAGAGATCTGGGACGGACCAGAGCCATAGCCTGTCACCGGCACTGCCCACCCCAGACCACAGGAGCGGGCCATGGCTGTCTAAGCACCTGTAAGTCCTTTCTATGCCCTCCAACCGCTTCCGGTGCCCCTCCCTTGGCCCTTCCGCACCACGCCGCATGTCACTCCATTTGTCTGTGTCCAGGACACCCTTGTCCATCATCAGCTCCTACAGGACAGCCGACTGAGAACTCACAGGATGCCAAAGGTGAGCAAAGAATGGAGGCTCCAAGTCTTTGCTAATTGATTTTGACAACCGTAATTTCATTTTAATTATTTACGCTCAGCCTTCAGAGTTCACTGGCAGATGACCAGAGGTGTGTGTTTTGTACAGTGGAGGAGGCACGGAATAAGAGACTTGTGTTCAGCTTTTACGGGTTTTCGCTGCCTCGTGGGAAATGGATGTCAGGGTCCTCTGCCCCCGCCCCCACCCCTACCCCCCGGGGGCTCCCCCACCATCACGGAAGAATTATCCTATTTTCCCACCATGGAGACAGAAAATGAGAACCCGGCGCTCGGGGTCACGTGGGCTGGCTAAGCCGCCGTCCCTGTTCGTGGCTGGGCTGTGCCTCCCTGGATTTCGCTGCCACCCTCTCTGGGGCATGGCCTGCTCACAGCGCTCACAGCGGATCCCTGAATGTCAGCGGAGCGGGAGGGCGGCGATGGCTGGTCTTGCCCCCTCGTGGTGCACACGAGGGAGACAGTGACCAGAAAAGGACAGGGGTGTCCTCAGTCACACAGCAACATGCAATCTGCGGACCTGCTGCTCCCAGGCTGGCGCAAGCCCACCAACCCCTCCTCTGCACCCGCCCCCCACTCCTGCGCCAGCCGCTGGATTAAAGCAACACCACGGTATTTGTTAACACGCATATTTCCGGACCCCAGGCCTGAGCCTGCAAGCACACGGTCATTCATGGGACACTGGCATTTATCAGGGCCGCGGCTGCTGGGTTTCTTATATTACCAGCTCTGAGGGCGCCAAGAATCTCCCCCTGCCCCCAAGTAGCATCCTTATCTCGCTTCTGGTATCCCCGGACCTGCCATTCTAGCCCTGCTGAACCTTCCCCTGGGGCTAAGCATTGCCCTCGGGGTTCCTCCCAGCACGGATACTGGGGAGGACGTCCACAGTCACAACCCTCATGTCTGCTGAGCGCACAGCATTGTCACCCGTCCCATCTCCCACAGCACCCCAGGAAGGCAGACAAAGCAAGGCTCACTTTGTCCATCTTCTAGACAAGAAGCCACAGGCTCCAAAAAGTTGACTTCTCCAAAGGCACATGGTCACTTTGTGAGTTTGTGAGTTCACAAACCAGACTCTGGACATCGGAGCCCCACCGGACCCTGCTGGGGGGCTGGGGGTGGGGGCTGGGGAACAGGAGCCGAGATGCTGGGGGGCTGGGCACGTGGGGAGGAGGAATGAGAAAGAGAGAGGCCTTGCTGGGGTCACCACAGCCACCATGGTCTCCCTCCCCATTGTGACAGCCTGGAAAAGTCCATTCATTCATTCACGCATTCACTCATACCTCACAGCCTCCTGTGGTGGGCTGGTTTGTAGGGGACCACCTGTTAGGGGTCTGCTGTTTTACAGACTGACTGTGTGACCTTAGCTATAATTAGGGGGTGAAACCTACTCCTCAGGGTTGATGTGAAGGGTTTAAAAGTTACCTCCCGCATGTGAAAGTGCCTAGTACAGCACCTGGCGTGCTCTGTAGTCTCAGCTACAACTTTCCAAGGAGGGCGGACTCCAGGCTGTTTGCTCCTTGTTCATTATTATCCCATTCTACGGATAAAGAAATTGAGGCTCCATCAGGTTAGGTAGCTCCATATTTCAGCCACTGGCAGAGCCAGAATTTGAACCCTATGTCTATCTGAGTCTAAGTGTAGCACCTGAGTCTTTAATGCTAACCCCCACCCTGAGCTCTACACACACACACACACACACACACACACACACACACACACACACACACACACAGCCTCCGGCTATTTGGGCTTTAACTCTAGGAAACACTCAGGGGGGGTGAAGCTGGAGAGGCCTGCAATTTCCCAAACAAAACTTGACTGTGGTTCTTTCTCTTTCTTCCTCTTGCTGTGCATCCAGAGGCAGCCCCTGCTCCAGCCCACAAGATGGGGCGCCAGGGGAAGGGGGAGCCTCTTCTCCCCCCTCTAACGGCTAACGTTCATTCCCGAATAACACAATCAGAGCTCAAGGATTAATGGACGTGGCTCCTGCTTCCAAGTCCCCCCCTCCTGCTGACAGATCGCCTAATTCCTCCCCCCAACCCCATTCCTGAACCTTGCAGGAAAAAACACAGGCGGCTTGCTTATCTTAGTGTGGGGTTGCCGTGGAAACGGCATCCCTCGTGAGATGCACTGTCATAACATTTCAGGGCTGTTCGGAACACTTAAAGACACAGCCTCCTCCTCCCCTCCGGGGCCTCAGTCCCCCGGCAGGTTGTCAGATGCTTGGGCAAGGGGCAGGAGGCGAACAACTAGGAGGACCCCTGGCTTTGGGAATGTCAGCTCACATCCTTCTAGGGCTTGAGATCAGCTGGCGCCTGGCAAGTGACTGGGAGGGCTTAGGGAACAAATATTCTTCAAGTGGCTTCTGGGCTGGGCAGTGGGCTCTGCTTGGGATTTTTGTGATGAATCACACCAGCATCCCCCCACAAAGTTGGCATGACGATGACCTCCATTTTACAGAAGAAAAAACTGAGGCTCAAGGAGGTAAGGTCACTGCAGTGGGCACTACTGGTGTTCCAGGTGACCCCGCCTCCCAGTTTTAGAACTTAAAGTCTCCCATCCCACGAAACCCCTTAGACCCTGGCCAACTGGGAGGGTGGGTCCCCTTACCTTCACCCACTTCCCCATCTCTTCTCCCTGCAGACACGGTGTGCATCCCCCTGCCCCTGGGGGCTTGAATGCCTGCACCTGTGATTTCTCTTCAGCAGATGGCCCCTGGGCCCCTAGAGCTGCTCTGCCCGCCAGCCGAGGGTTGGACGTGTTCTGGGCCAGAGGTGGCCCTGAGCCAGTGGCTGGCAGGTGTGGGAGCAGGAGAGCCCGGTTCCCCTGCCTTGATTGGAGACAAGCTCTGAGCCCCACTGTGGAGTCGAGCTGAAGCCACCATCTATGGGACTTTTCCTGGGACTGCCTGCCTTGGTACCCTTCCCTCCCTTAGCGGCAACCCTGGGAGCAGAACCTTAACACATCACTTGCGTAGAACCCTCCTTGCAGGGTCTGCTCCTGCAAACTCCCCAGCCCCAGAGGCTGACCTCAGGTCATACCGTAGGCCGTGCTGGGCTCCCCTCACTTCCACACCCCCCACCAATCCTGGACTGCCAGCCACACTGAAAGACCCCCTTTCCCCACAACCGTGTCCGCTGCAACCCCTGGGCCTTGGCACATGCTATCTGTCCGCATTCTGCTCGACACCTCCTTCCCAGGCTGCTCCCCCCGAGCAGAGGTCCACTTGTCCCTCAAGAGCTGGCCAAGGTGTCGCCACCAGAAGGGGCTCCACGGGGCCCAGGGACTTCACTGCGTCTACATCACTCCCACACAAGGCTCCACCAAAGGCCCGCTCTGGAGAGGATGTGCCTGGTGTCCCGGAGCCGGCCGTGAGCCCCCAGGCAGGCCCCCTGCTTCCATCTCCATGCCCCCACGACCCACTCAGGGCCTGTCACGAGGTGCTAACAGACACCAAATGAGGGAAGGAAAGCACACTGAGGTAGTACCTGCTTCGTGCCAAGCAGTCGTCAGGACTTACCCTCAGGGCCCTACCCAGTCCCCCTGACTGCCTCTGCACCCGCACTGAGTCCCCTCCAGTCCCGGGGCTGAGCCTTCCGTGCCCACAGTCCCCTCTGCCTACAGCTCTTTCCCAAAGAGGCTCTGAGCATGCTCCCTCCCTTCCTCGGGTCTCTGCTTAAATGCTCCCCTCACAGAGGTCTCCCTGACCTCTCTGTCAGCTGCCTCCACCATCGCACGTTGATTTTCCCACCTTAAGTATATATTTATTTATATATAATTACTATATGAGCCAATAATAAATATATATATTTAGTTATATGCATATGATTCGATATAGAATATTTATATAACATAGAAACCAATTTACTTTGACTATGTGCTTAGTTTTCTGTTCCTCCCCCGCCCCCGGAGTGTGAGGTCCCCAGGGAGGGACCTTTGTCTACGGCTGTAGCCCCAGTACCCAGAACAGTGTCTACAGCACATTGTAAGCACTGGATGAATATTTCTGAATGAATGCGTAAAATGCTAGCCCCTCAGGGACTGCTGAGAAACAGTACTTTGACGTAAGCGCTATTACAAACTCACTATTACAAAGCTCACTGGGAGAAAGGATTTGTCCAAGGCTTCACAGCCAAGAACCAAGGGCACCACCCTGAGGGCCACAGCCCTGGGGCCTGACCTCCGGCCTTGACCTTGAACCTTCTCCAGCAATGCCACACCCTGCAGGCCGCTCTGGAGCCCGTCCCATCTTTCTGAAGCAGATGCCTGAACCTTGGTGACTGGGCTCCCCTGTGGCTGGGATGCACTGGGGACTAGGGAGAGGCGACAGTCCACAGAAGGGGTGACTGGGCTGCCTCTGAGCACCCCTCGGTACCTATGAGAAGGAGGTGAGGCTGGTGGCAGCCTGGGTGGTAAAGATTCAGAACGGACACAGACTCCCCCACCAGCCCCTTGATTACTGCCAAGGCCTCCAGCCTCCCCACACCGGGGTCCAGGTGGAAGCTCTCCAACCTCTTTGGGGACCCAACATGTCCGTTACTGATTAAACAGATGAGCCAATTAGTGCAAAAGTGTGAATGGAAATCATTATGACGTGTTTCAGGCAAACCTCCCTCTTTCTTCCAAAAAGTGGGAAGAGCAGGGGGCAAATTGTGATTAATTGCATTGCTCAGAGTCTAGACCCGGGCAGGAGTGTCTCAGAGGCCACCCCTCCCACCAGGCTTGTGATTGAAGTAGACTTCATTTTCTGAGAGCCTGGAGAAGGGTCTCTCCTGCTGTGAATTCGCTGGTCGCAGCCCCACTTTACAGACAAGCAAGCTGAGGTTCAGAGAGAGAACACAGAATTCTAAACCCCATGGTGTCCTCTTTTGGGGTACCTCACTCTGCTTGATCAGGTTCCTTGGACGTCTGCCGTCCTATCTCCTTTCCTGCTCTCCTAGAGCTCAGAGCAAGTGGGCGTGCACACACCGGCACAAGCAGATACGCACCACAGACAGACGCCTTCTCTGGCCCCTCCGAGCCCAGCAGCAAAGTTGCTGCCTCAGTGACGGACTAAAGGCTGTGAGTCCATGATTCTGAGGTCTTGGACTCAGGGACAGAATGAGAACACCCTCAGAAAGACCCTGCTCTCTGGTGTACCAGCCAGCATCCCTTGGCCCCCTACACCACTCGGAAAGGGGACAACGACATGAAGCAAGGGCTCTGGAAGGAGTCTTTCAGCCCCATGCACCCTGCACAGTCCCACACAGACCAGGGTTGGGAGGAGGTGGGCAGGGCTACGTTCCGAACACGGACTATAATTGTTTTTCCTTTTCCAATGCTCACGGTGTCCTGCCGACGGACTATGAAAATAAAGACTCATTTCCTACCGATCTGGGGTCTTTTTTTTCCCTCCTCATTCCACAAATACCACAGTTCTGGGTTTATGGCACACAATTCGCCCCTGCCTTGCTCCTGGAGCAGCATAACTAATCTTGAAGCCTCCTCGAGAGCACATCTTTCTCTGCCAGCCACTCTGAAGGACTGACAGGGCTTCGCTGCTTGCCAAGGCCAGCCCCACTTTTGTCTCACAGAATTTCTACAAGCCCCCTGCATGGTATCACTGCCAGCCTTTGTGAGACAAGGAAACTGGGGCTCAGAGAGGTTAAGTAACTTGTCGTATGCCACACAGCAAGTTCACAAAGGAACAGATAAATCACAGAGAGCTTTTTCCTCAGCAGACATAAATGCTAAAAGAGCTATTTTCCTACCAGAAAGCCCCAATTCGGACAATGTAACCCCAGTGCTGGCTAAGGATGGGAAGCGCCCTATAAGTTCTGACGCTGGGTGGTTGTTTTACTCCCCTGCCCATGACTTATTTCTGTTGGGAAGTGAGAACCTCAGCTTCTCTGATGATCTCAGCTCTGCCTCGTGTAAACATTCATAAGCTGTGAAAAGAATTCATTGATGAATTCATGCAATACTCTCTTCTCCGCAGGTGCATGAAATGCAGCGACAGACGAGCCGACGTTTCGGTGAGGTTGCCTCGAGGGGAGAATCTGCACATCTTCCTCCTTTGCTGCTTCCCCTCCTCTCTGGATGCCCCACGTGGCTCGCACAGAAAGCCGAGGAGGAAAGCCCTCCACCCCCCATGATTTCGTGGCTCCTGTGGTCTGCCCTGCATGCCATGCCCCCCGCACAGCCCTGTCTGCAGAAAGGCGGAGGCAGGCCAGACGCATGGGTCCTGCCTTTGACTTGGCCCCTCTCTTGCCTCCGGGCAGTGCGGAGGGCACGCGTGTAAAATCAACTCTGACGCATGACCTCCTTAACCCTGGCCAGCTTCTTCAGGGGCAGGAGAAACAAAGCCACCATCGAGGTGCCACCAGCTCTCCAAAATGGCAGCCCCTAGCCACGGGTGGGTTTAAGTCAATGAAATCAATTAAATTAAAATGCCAGTCCCCCTCTGCCGCACTAGTCACACTCGAAGTGTTCAAGGGGGCCAGTGGCTCTCATATGGGACAGCGCACATACAGGACATTTCCATCCTCATAGAACGTTCCATGGGACAGCACGGCTGCCAGAGTGGCTGGCGCTGTGGGTCCGCACTCTGCCATTGATCACGTCCGTCTGGGGAGCAAGGGCCCCGGGATGCAAGCTGCTCCCTGGCGACCCTGCTCTCTGAGAGCCTTGACCTACCACCTGTTTACAGAGGGTCTCTGGGCCCCTGCATGCCTCATGGAAGAAGAGACATGAAAAAAGTATACCCAGCCGACTCCCATTCCCATAGTCTGCATTCTCTGTCTTGTCTCCATCTGCAAAATGGGGGTGTGATACCAGCGAGAGTGGAACACACCCGGGCATGGGCCAGGCTCCCTGCTGGCGCCCAGGGTGACTGCCTGCCCTGGGCTGTCATCAGGGGCTCTAAGGCAGACACGCAGCCTGGGAACAGCAAGTGAGGTGAGCAGGGACACCGAGGGCTTCCGACAGCGGCAGAGAGCAGCCTCGGCCTATTACCGATCACTTCAGAAGCGTCCCAAACGAGTTGGCCGACAGCCCAGCCCGACCCCCGATTTTTCCTGGACACAAACAGTATTCACACCTGCCAATCTCTAGGCAGTGTTTGCTCTGAAGCTGGCCAGAGGCTAAATGTTTTATATCTATGAACCCTCATAATGACCCTATGAGATCAGAAATTTATTTCCATTTTGCGGATGAGAAAGCTGAGGCCCCGGGAAGCTAAGAAGGCCATTCAGTGTGGCTCTTAACCGCTAAGCTGGCTGCCCTCCTCCCCGTGCCTTTCCTCACTCTCCACAAGGGTGAGAATAAGAGGAGTTAAGTGACTTGCCTAAGGTCATGCAGATACTCATAACCCTCTGCCGCAAGTCCTCCGCCAGCCGCGGGCGCCTCACAGCCCTGCCCTCTGACCGTGACCGTCCCAGCACTGCAGCTGTGCTGGTACCACTGCTCAGCAGCCTGCAAGGGTGAGAGGCCCCAGGGCCCCGAGCTCTGCTTTGCCAGGTCTAGCCAGTGACCGGATGCGAACAGTGTGAAACAGAGGTGGGGTGGGGCGGGAGTGCGGGGGGGGCCTCCGGACAAAGAGGACACTACTAATGGTACGAGCTACCTTGCCAAAACCACAGATATTTTGTGGCAAAAACCCACAGTGGGCTGCAGCGTAGGCCAAAACGCAAATGAGGCACTAGAGGGGAAAAGCTGGCTCCAGAGAGTGGGGCGGCGGGGTGCACACACCACCGGGAGAATTTTTATGTCGGGGGACAATATGACATCACCTGTCTCTCTTCCCTGGAACAGCCGTGGGGCTGCAGGAGCGGGAAGGTCTGGAGTAGCACCCGTGGCGGGGTCTACAAGCATTTGCTGAATGAATATACACACGAAGAGAACGTACGAAAGGAACGGATATGGGAAAGCCGTAAAAGAAAAAAAAAATAAAGACAAGGGGACAACACAATAAACGCAAAGTCCGGAGCGGGAAGAGGTGGGCTCAGGCAGGGCACTGGGTCTTGGGTGGCTCTGGGTCTCAGCGGTGGGTGCTCAGCTGCAGGACGCACTGTTATCACGAATTCCCTGCAACTACTGGCTACATATCCTTCAGCATCTCATCAGGGTTTCACAGAAACATTCACAACATGAACTATATGGAGCCCCTAGGAAACATCTGGATTTGTACCCTCGCCTTGCCCATGGTTAGGATCATGCGTTGTCTCATTACCATGGTGATGATTCAAATCGCCATAGGTATTTTATCTATCTAGCGCTCTACACGTTGATAGCATTCACTATTCGCATCAATGGGTTTAAACTTCGAAGTAAGGGGTGCAGCCGTCCTAGGGCAGAAAATGCTAGAAACCAGAAGATCTGCCCTTCACTCACAACTCTGCCTCTTTCTAGCTGCGAGACCCCGAATAAGCCACTGAATTTCCCAGAGCCTTGGTTTCCCAACTGGGAAAATGGGAGAACATACTTGGGTGGACCATCTTGTCAGGCGGTGGCTCGTTAATCCTCGCTGATCAGCCAAGCATTCGTTGGGCCACGGCTGTGTGCCAGGCGCAGTCCCGAGAGCTGGGGACACAGCGGAGGACATGACGGAAGGAGCAGCTGCCTTCTGGGCTCTGCTGTCCGGGGACAGACGGTGGACAAGGCCTATGACAGCGGTACCCCCTTCCATGGAGAGAGATAAGACAAGTGACAGCACAGGGCCCCCGAGAGAACTCAAGAGCCTCAACACTTTGGAGGGGCAGCACTGGGGGGTATTAGTGCCTGAACACATTCTCATAATCTGTGGTCTTGCCAGAAAGGTAATGGGTCAACAGGATTGTTGTAAAGCCAGGAATGAAAAGGCTTTAGAGAACATGGGGTAAAACGGAGACCAGAAGCCAGGGCCAGGAGCCGCCCAGTGCACACGGGACAAAACCCTGCCCTACGTCGGCACTGGTTGGCAGTTAGCTGTTGCTCTGGGCTCCAGTCTTCCCACCCCAGGCCCCTAAAGGGTGGGGGGACATCTGGACCAGCGTGATGACCAGTGTCCACTCCAGCTGGTCAAGGCTGGCACCCACGGGTCCTTAAACTGTTTGCTTTGTGCCCCTGAGTCAAAGGGTGGGGTTCAAAACTGCACCCCAGTCTCTCCCCACAAGCCACCAGCACAGGCTGTGCCCTGAGCCCTCCTTCCCCACCCAAGAGCCAGGCGGTGGCTCTGGGGTCCGCAGAAGTTTCCCTGATGAAGGCACAAGGAAGGGGAAGACGCCGTACCTGCATGAACAGCCAGGAGAAGTGTGTTCTCAAGCAACAGCCTATGGGAAGGCAGCTCCAGGGGAAAGAGGTTTGGACACACAGCACTGGCCCAGGCAGCCAGCGGGAGGTGGCAGAGCCTTGAGGCCACATGGAGGACATTGGGATCCATCCTGGGCGTGCTGGAAGTGAACCGGGGGCGAGCCACGACCAGATGTGCAAGCCCCGGAGAGCACTCTGGCTGAGACAGGAGCGGCATCTGCGGGGCCTTGGAGGCTGGGGGGAGAGCCTGGTGTAAGCGAGTCCCCAGGAACGGTTGTGCCGCATCCCAGATACACATGTGCTGTCACTCTCTTCTTCGTCTGTGGCTTTCCTGTCCATTTTCTTTTTTTTTTTTTTAAGATTTTTATTTATTTACTTGAGAGAGAGAGAGAGAGCACAAGCCGGGGGGAGGGGGGCAGCGGGTAGGGGCAGAGGAAGAGGGAGAAGCAGACTCCACACCGAGCAGGGAGCCCGATGTGGGGCTCCATCCCAGGAGCCTGGGATCCTGACCTGAGCCGAAGGCAGACGCTTAACCGACGGAGCCCCCCCGGCGCCCCATCCTACTCATTTTCTTCACAGTGTCTTTCGATGAGCAGAATTTTACAACTTGGTTAAATCCAGTTTATCAAATTGTCCTTTTAGGGTTACTATTGTTAATGTCCCGTCTAAGAAATCTTTTCCTATCACAAGGCCACGAAGATATTCCCCGATGTTCTCTTCTAAAAATTAAAGAATTCCCTTCACTCAATAATAAAAAGAAACAATCCAATCCAACCTGGGCCAAAGACTTGAATGTATATCTCACAAAAGAAGATATTCAAATGGCAATCAGGTGCTCAACTTCATCACCAATTAAGCAAGTGCAAGTTAAAATCACAATGAGATAACATCACACAACTACAGAGGGGCTAAAATGCAAAAGCTGACCGTGACCGCCGTACATCCTGACCAGGCTGCAGAGGACCCCAGACTCTCACACCTGGCTGGTGGAGGTGGACCCCGGGATGACCGTTTTAGAAAACAGCGTGGCAGTTCCTTAATAAATTAAACGCATACCTACCCTGTGATGCAATCTTTCCACTCCAAAGTCATCGTCCAAGAGGAAAAAAAAAGCATATGTCCACACAAAGGCTTGTACTCAAACGTTCATAGTAACTTGATTATATAGCAGCCCAAGCCTGGGAACATCCAAATGCCATCCAAGGATGAATGGATAAACAAATCATTGTAGGTACACACACAGACACTCTATGATCGAACACCATGCAGCAGTAAAAAGGAATGAGCTGCTCACATAGGCAACAACACGGATGAAGCACAGAAACATTAAGCCGAGTGAAGGAAGTCTGACACAAGAGTGCAAACTGCAGAAGTAGGCCATGTCTAGGAAGTTCTGGAATAGGCAGAGCTAATCTATAGTGAGAAAAAGCAGATCCGTGGTTGCCTGGGCAGGAGCCTGAGGGAGTGCTATCTTGCTGGGAATGTGGATTACATGGGGATATACATGGTCAAAATGGAGCGGATGCTTTCGATCTGGATGTCAATTGGGCCTCAATGAAGTTGTAGTTCTTTGCAGGGGGGGGGGGAAAGAAAAAAAGTTGCTGGGTGTATGTACAGGGAGAGTACATCGACCCAGGTGATGGACGGAAGGGTTGAATCACTGTCTCACACACCTGCAACAAATGTAATAACACTGGATGTTTACTAACTGGAATTAAAAGAGAAACTTTAAAAAAAAGAAAAGTATGTTGACTATTTTTAAAAAAATTTTTAAGACCTGTTGCTGTTTATTTATTTATTTGTATCGAAATATATTTGACATACAACATGGTGTAAAGGTAAGGTGCACAACGTGTTGACGTGATACATTTATTTTTTAAGTTTTTAAGTTTTCTTAAAGATTTTATTTATTTATTTGAGAGAAAGAGCACAAGCAGGGGGAGCATCAGGCAGAGGGAGGGGGAGAAGGAGACTCCCTACTGAGCAGGGAGCCTGATGCGGGGCTCCATCCCAGGACCCTGAGAACATGACCTGAGCCGAAGGCAGACATTTAACCGACTGAGCCCCCCAGGCGCCCCAGATGTGATACATTTATATACTGTAATATCAGTGTTCTTATAGCAATAGCGTTTTTCGCAGCTCACATAATCATCCCTTCTTTTTCGTGGTGGGAACAGTTATGCTCTAGTCACTTAGCTGGTTTGTTGACTATAATGCAATCTTGGTGCCTATATTCATGAGTCGGTGCATTTGATCACCAGGATTTATTTGTCTCCCAGTTGCAAGTCTGTACCCTTAAATGACATCTCTTCTATTCTCCCATTTCTAAAAAGCTCTGCAGTCTGGCGTGGTTACCAAACATGCCAGGGACGTGGGAGGAGTGAGAGAGGCACGCATAGGCTGCTGGAAGGTTCCATTCATTCGTCATCCAAGAAGGATGTGTCGACCCCTACTGTGTGCTATTACAGCCTCTGAGCAACAAAGGCGGATAAGATAGTGTCCCATCCATCAAGGAGCCAACAGTCATTGTGTGTGTGTTTATGTGAGCATGTGTGCGTGCATGTGTGTGTCGCACTTCTCTAGAAGTTAGCTTCATCCTTTCCAATGACCAACAAAAAATGTAATAGTATTAAAAAAAAAAAAAAACAGCCACTCAGCCACCTCTTGGTTCTCCCCGCCCCCGGCCCTTGGCAACCCCAACATCTGGACCTGCATCAGGTGAGGCGGTGGCAGGGCCTCTAAGTGGGCTCTGGGGACTGTGCCGGCCTCCAGCAAGGCCCAACGTGCAGATGCCAGCAAGGTTTCCCAAGCCCTCACCAGGCCTCACTGCCTCTTTTCTATAGACAGTGCGGCTGGCTGGGGCCTCCAGCGCAGCCCCCCGATGACTAAGCCGCCGGTTTCTGGCTGCTCTCATTGTCCTTTGCATAAACCCCTAGAGCAGCCGACTTCCTTAATGTGTGTGATAAGCCAGTCCTATCTCAGTTGCTTTCTCTTAAACGGACAGAAGAAAGGCACTGACCAACCATACCTAAAAAGTAGGCGTTCCACAAACAAGGCTCAAAGACCCTCCAGAACTTCGAAACTCTTCACCCATGTCCCCACTTGTCACTCCAGCCCCAGGATGCTAGCACGTTGCAGGGATCTACTTCACCCCATCCCGCCCCTGTTGGAAGGAGGGTTTTGATAAGGGTCACAGAAGTCCCCAGGTCGGTGCTTGTGGCCGCCATCCACGGGGCCAAGGGCCCTTCCTGAGAGTAAAGCATCGGGATCCCCATTTTATAAGTGGGGAAACTGAAGCTCAGAGATGACATGACATGACCAAGGCCACACAGCTTGCCACTCTGCAGAAACTGGATTCCAGAGCTTCTGGTTCCAAAAGGAAGTCATATCAAGTCATGTCATTTTCTCCTTAACAAACCTCAGAATCATGAAAGAAATGCCTGGTTTGCTGCTACCAGTATGTACTGGAATGAATGAATGAGTGAATGAATGAATGAATGAATGGAGGGAACAGGAGGAGTCAGGAAATGCACCCAGCTTCAGAGGGCATTTGTACAGGGCCCAAGATTATTCCCTGACTCAACCTCCCCACTCTCCCTGGAGCCCTTGTTGGGTTCAGCCTCTAGGTAAAGGGGTCCCAACTAATCCAGAGTTCTGTAGGCCTGGAGCTGAGGAACAAGCAAGACCATCCAGAAGTCTGGTTGCAGCACCTCTGGGTGCACGCGTGTGTCTGTGGTGGGGAGGGCCAGGGAGGACACGCTTGGAGTAAGGGGATCTGCAGGAAGGAAGGAGTATGCATAGGCAAGGACGTGTGGGTGCTAAGCAGGAACCGGGGTGGGTGTGTGGGAGAGGTATGTGTTGTGTGAAAGTGTTGCGTGGATGGCTGCGTGCAGGAGTCTGTGGGTGTGAGCGAGAGGGTGAGTAGGTATGTGGGTAGGCAGGTGCACGGAAAGGTGAGTGGGAAGCCACAGTGTGCAGTAAGTGGGTGTGTGCACCCTTGGAAGCAGCTGGAGGCAGTCTGGGTCTTAACAAGGCCACACCGGTGTGTTCCATTCGCTCCCGGGGAGGGACTAATTTTAGCCACAGCCCTGATCCTGAAGGCTCCCAGCCTAGGGAGGTCACTGCTCCCCTATTAACCTTCCTCAGGATCTGACCCAGCTGGCCTGTCCACTCCCTCCTGCCCACAGCGGGTCAAAGAAGAGCCCTCACCGAATACAAAAAGGGCACAGTGCTTTTCCTATCATCTGAGGACAGCAAGGCCTGAGGAGGGTCTAGACGGTTCTGAAATTTCCACTCTCTCCCTGGCCCCACTGCAGAATCCTGGTGGTAAAGGACTGGGCCGACTTCACATGAGCTGGGGTAAACTGAGGACAGAACCAACAGGGAAACTCAGGTAGGGAGGAGGAGGGTTGAGGAGCACGCCAAGCTAGAAGCAAAGTGAGCACAAAGGAGGCTTCTCTCTGCTAAGAAGAGCCCCAGGGGTCAATCTTGGGCCAGGCTTCCAGGACAGACACAGGCAGCCTGCGGCCATCACAAGGCCCCACAGGGGCCAGACCAGGCCCTCCCTTGGCTCAGCAGGGCCCGGAGCCTGGGCCGAGCCTCTCGCTGCACAGACTGGACCTGATAGCATCTGGCTGACCTCTGCGAGGATGCCTGGTGTGTGCGACCAGGGACCAAGACCAATGTCCTAAGGGTCTCCCATGCCCTCTGGCCCCTGGACAGGCAGACACTGCCATCTGTTTGGGACGGTCAAGGCCAGCCCTGCCCTCGGTCAAACTGACCTCTACAGTCAAGATTCTGAGAACCACAGACCACAGGGACCGTCAGCTCAGACCAGGACCGAGGGAAGGTCTTGGCCGCCTGGCTCGCCAGTGTATTCCTAGGAATATATTCCTAGTGGATTCAGAGGGGGACCACAATGATGCTTTGTGGGGAGAATGAGCAAAGGAGTAGATTGACAAATGCTGGGTGGCTGGTACTGAAAACTTCCTCAGAGATCAAGAGGGCCAGCCCTCTCCCCATTTCACAGGTGAGAAAACCGAGGCCTGGAGAGAAGATGTGACTTCTTCATCACAAACCCACGGCCGATGCTACCACGAGGTCCGGCCATCCATGCAAGGCCCCCACTTCCCTTCCGAGGGCTGGTTTACACTGAGCATTAGTTAGTGCACACCTCACTTTTGGTTCTGGGGTCCAATGAAGGTGATGTCCGCCATGAAAAAGGGATAGAGGGGAGACTGCATCTGCCTCATATTTTCTCCTCCCGGCCTCGAGTGAAGGGGAGATGGGGGAGAAAGTCCCCTCTCTCTGTAAGAGGCCATTATCTGCCAACTCAGTCCCTCACAACGGGAGGCTTGTCAGCCCAGCTAGCTATGGAAATGGGGCAGCCCTGGGCCATCTCTTCTGTCTTTGGTACCCTCCTTGCCTCCCACCCTCAAAAAGAGAAATGATATGGTCCAACCCACATTTCTAACTCTTCCTTCTCTCCTTCCATAGAGCTATGCCCTAACCCCCCAGAAGACGCCCTGCCCCCAGGAAGTTCCCTGGTTCACACCTCTTCGGCTTTGTGTGCCTCCCTGCCTGGGCTACCCTTTCTGCAGGGGGAAAAAAAGTCCTTCAAGGCTCAGGACTACTGGCTGCCCCTCTGCCCAGCCTTCCCCAGAGTCCTACCGACAGCCCATCATGTTCCACTCCCCAGCCCCCTGCAGGTCACCAAGCCACGGGTTCCTCCAGCAGAGCTCCACCATTCTTTGTCCACATGCCCCCTCCATGGGGAGACATGGTGTTCACCCCCAGCACCTGAACCGGGGCTGAAATACAGTAGGTGCTCGATAAATGCACGGTGAATTATGCTGACACCTGAATTACACCTATTCTGGAGCTGGCGTAAAGATTAGAAGGAGGGGCAAGAAAGAAAGGGGAGGGATGTGGGAGGCAGGCGGCGGGGAACCACAGAGTGATCTGTTAACAGTGGGGGAGGAGAAAGAATGAATTCATTTCCTCCCTGTAGGTAATGTGCCTGTAAATATTCACAAACCATGCAAGTTCTCTCAGCCTTCCCATTAAAGATAAATGCATAAATAAACCAGTCTCCCCAGGGGCTCTGCACACAGGCTGTTGTTCCTGTCCTCGAATAGCAGGGTGACTATTTAGTTGCACCTCCCCCCCCAACACACAACAGTCCCAGAGGGTGTCCAGAAGTGGGTGACCGGGAGAGCAAGCACCACGCTCAGCAGGAGGTGGTGCTGGTCACTCCAGAGCGGAAGTAGGTTTGCCTACAAGACCTGGGGAGGCCAGAACAGGTGGCCTCATTTGCCAGGCTTGGGCTTGACCAGGTGTGCTCCCCAGCCCCCCACCCGAACGCCCGAATGCCCGTGGTGGGTCCAGGGGTCACACACAGAGAGCCCTCTGTGCTCCCAGTGGATCCCTCGCAAAGGAGAAAACAAATGGCTCCTGGAAATGCTAGAGATGTATGACCTATGGAGAGGGACAGAGAAAGTCCCAGATAGACAGGCTAGACAAGGGACAGCGTCCCCGGAGCAGCAGTCCCTGTCAGGGTAGGAGTCATCCATTCGGCAACCAGGGCCCGTCCTAAATTACCCACAACTCCCTCTCAGCGTCTTCTCCGAACACGCAGGGCAGGGTAAACAGCCAGACAGTGGCAGGAAGCAGGCTCAAGGTGTGTGGGGGGCTCTCCTTCCTCAGCTGACAGTACAAACTCCTGCAGCACCAACAGCGAGCTTGGGCCCAAAGCCCAATCGTGCTGACAGGCTCAGGATATGAACCAAATCCAGGAAAGCGGTGGTTAGCCTGGACTTACTTAACCAGCTCCCAGAACGACAATAGCAAACCTCTGCATAGCACTTGCCTGCGGATAAGCTCATTTGCTTTTAATCTTCGTGGCAGCCTGAGGAAGCAGCTGACTATTATCATCCCCATTTTACAGATGGGAAAACTGAGGCCCAGAAATATAGTCTCGCAGGGAATGGAAGTGGAGTCAGGAGTCACACCAGACATTCTGGCCCTGGGGTGTAGCCACCAAACAACTGGTGCTCAGAGGAGACAGGTCAGCAAAGTAGAAAGAAGCTGGGGGCAGGGGCTCGGGATCAGGGTATGTTTGATATTTTGGAAGGAAGGGGGTTGTGTGTGCCATTTTTTTAAAGATTTTATTTATTTTTTTATTTGAGAGAGAGTGAGAGAGCACGAGCCAGCGGGGAGGGGAACAGAGAGGGACAAGCAGACTCCCCCCTGAGCGCAGAGCCTGATGTGGGGCTTGATCCCACGGCCCCGAGACCACAACCCAAGCCGAAATCAAGAGTCAGACACCAACTGACTTAGCCACCCAGGCACCCCTGTGTGTGCCATTTAAAAAAATATATATGAGGGCGCTGGTGTGCAGCCCACCCGCATCATTACCTCACTTCATCTCAACAGAAGCTCTGGAAGGAAAGGTTATTATGCCCAATTCACAGATCGAGAAACTGAGCCTCATGAAGCTTAATGGTCTTCTCGCAGGCCGAGATTCGAATCTGGGCCAACTCAACAAAAACAGCCACTTCTGATGGCTTAAAGCCCAGTTTCTCCACTAGCTGGAGTGACTGGGACCAGATCCTTCACCTGGTGGACCTCAATTTCCACATCCATAAAATGGTGCCTTCCTGAGCCCCACCCAGCCCAGGTGGCTGGGAAGAAAGAAAGAGATGGCAGCCAACGTGAAGGGCCACTGCAAAGCACACAACCTTCACCTCAGGCTCTCAGGCCCAAGTCCCGGCTGCCAAGAGAGGGCTGACATTTACAACAGTGCGTCCCGACGCCCCACAGGATGCTCTGCCAGCAAAAAGATTCAATTATGGCCATTATGGTGCACTTAGGAAAACCAGGGAGCAGGCTAATACATTTTAGAAAGATTTGCAACAACAGAGGTTGAATCCAAACGAGTTTTCTACTTAACCCTCAGTTAAACAGAAAAATCCATTTAACCACAAGACAACACTGTCTTCCCACTCTACAGTCAATCACTTTGTATCTTACTGTCTGCCATTTAGATGTATATTTTATCACCCTTAAGCCGCCTTGGAATAAAAAATAAGCTCACTGATGGAGAGAAGATGTCAGCAACCTCTGTGGGTCTGAGCCCTAGATCAACACCCTCCAACCTGTTACCTCCTCAGACAAGGCAAGAAGGAATTGCTTATATTCCTCACTGCTGAAGACGCTGGTGGTGGACTCCCTCAGAAGCAGCTCCATGGGCCCCAGAGGGAGTGCTAATTCACACCTCCCACCCTCCCCCTGACAGAGAGCAAACCCAACATCTGCAGTCACTGGAAGCTTCCAGAAAGAGGCTGGAGAAGGGACGTTCTTAGCATGAATCACAGGGGCTGGATTCCTTGAGCTCCCAGCGAGCTAAGCCACAGAGCAGTGGAGACCAGAGTTGTCCGGCAGGCCCGATCAGGAGAAGGGATGGATGCAAGTTTCTTTTCCATGAAATGGGAAAGAAAACCTATCAACCAGATAGTTTTCTCTATATTAAATAAAGCAGCACTGACCTCATACACATAAAGATACTCCAGGTAGAGAGTTATCGGATAAAGCACAGGATGCTCAGTTAAGTTGGAATTTCACATAAACAAGTAATTTTTTAGCCTATGTCCCAGATATTACATGGGATTAATATTGATGGGACATACTTAAACCAAAAAAATTCTTCGTTGTCATTGGGAACTTCGAGGTTCCCATTAACTGGGCAGCCTATGGCTTTATTTGCTGGCCCTATAGCAACCCCTTCCAGGAGGCATGCCTCTGACAGTGGGCAGTGGAAGCCAGCGAGGGGCCCCTAGGCCAGGGCTGCTCAGGGAGGAGTCCACAGGGCTGTCCTGCAGCGGGGCAATGGGAGCGAAGAAAAGCAGGAAGCCCAACCGACGGGCTTTCTGAAGGCACCTCTACTGACCATGCGCCTGAGTGGGAACAAAAGCAGGAAACAAATGGGCCTCTTGTCCTGAGCGGGGGACTGAATGGTTTCTCTTCCCTCGTTTCCCGAGCTCTTAACATTGCTTTATTGTCTTAACAATAACAGTGTGCGCATGCACACCCGAGGGCTTTTCTTATCTTTGGAAGTAATCAGGTGGTTCATCAGATTTCAAGTTCAGGGAAGCTGGGGGGTGGGTGGGTGGAAATGAGAATTTTTCATCTCTGTATCCAAGAGGATGCTTAGTGAATGACGGAGGGAGGGAGAAAGGGAGGTGAAGAGGGGAGGGAAGGAGAGTGGTAGAGGACTTCTGAGGGCCACAGGACCTCCCAGGCTGGGGGAGCTGGCTCTACTGCCCCAGGGCTCCTCGCTACCTCTGCTGGGTGAGGGGGGCCTGCAGGGCTGGGTGCTGTTTGGACAGCAGGCAGCACAAAGCCCAGCCTCGGGTCTGAGGCCCCCTGCTCCCCAGCCCCCTGCATGTACCCAGCATGGGGACCCACTACAGCACAGAGGGACAGACCCAGGGAACTCCCTGCAGGGACAGAAAGCAGATTCTGCACCCTCTGCTCTGCCCTGGCCCTCTCTCATGGGACACATTTGCCTCTTGGTTCAAGTTCAGTTTAAACAGATGTTGTGTTCCTAAGAAGCCCTTTCTTTGAAGTCTGGGAGAAAATCTCAGCTCCAAAGGGACATTTCCTACCTAAAAGTCTCTCCGGGGAGTCTCGGCAGAAATAAAAACCAAAAGCCCTGGATTTTTATCTCTCAGTATTTATGAGATTTTTCATTAGAACGGCTGCCTCCACAGATTGCTCTGTGGAAGAGAAACAGAAGGAGACAGAGGGAGGAAGGGAGGGCAGGGACCCCACTGAGCAGGGCTGGACGCGTCCCCAGGAGGGATGCAGCCTCACAGCCACCAGGGCAAACCACCACCGCAAGGCTGGAGCTTTCCAGAATGCTAGACACCGTACACAGCTGGTTCTCGGAACCCGATGAGCCAAATACCTACGGGCTCAGGTTCTGCCCCGCCTCCTGCCTTAGCATACACTGGACACCTGGAAGGCCTGTCTGCTCCCCATCCCGCCTGGATACCACCTGGTCATACAGCAGGCCCCGCCACAGCATCTCCTCCGCAGGATCTTCTGAGAATGTTCTGTCCCTTCGCATCCCCTCCCAGCAACACCCTCTCGGAAACCAGCTCCCTAGGGCCGGGCAGGGGGGGCGGATGGGACAAGGTGTAGGTACTAGGGGACGAATTGTCTGTAGGATATTTAAACACAAACATAAAACTGACCAAAAGCTGACAATTCTAAACAATGTCAGTGAGAAATCACTCTGCCTTGAAAAAAAGTCTTTGAACTGTAGTCGCTGCTGAGTTCCCTTCTTTCCTAAGAAATCTGACTACTTTTCATCCCTCTACCTTATTTACTCCGAACAAGAAGTTTGTACCTCACTAAGAGGTACAAACTTCTTGTTAATCCCCTTCACCTATTTTGCCCATCCCCAGCCCCTCCCCTCTGGCAGCCCCTAACTTTGTTCTCCAGATTCATGAGTCTGTTGCTGGTTTTGTTTATTTGTTCGTTCATTTGTTTTTAGATTCCACGTGTAAGAGAGATCATGGGGTGTTCCCTTTTCTCTGACTTATTGCACATAGCATAATACCCTCTAGGTCCGTCCATGTTGTTGCAGAAGGCAAGAGCTCATTCTTTTTTATGGCTGGGTGATATTCCATTACACGCACACACACACACACACACACATCACATCACATCTATATCCATTCATCTGTCAGGAGACACTTAGTTGATTCCATAGCTTGGCTATTGTAAACAATGCTTCTGTGAACATAGGGATGCAGTTATCTTTTCATATTAGTGTTTTTGTATTCTTTGGGTCAATACCCAGTAGTGCAATTACTGGATCATATGGTATTTCTAGTAATAATTTTCTGAGGAACCTCCATACTGGTTTCCACAGTGGCTGCACCAGCCTGCATTCTCCCCCAACAGTGCCTGAGGGGTCTTTTTTCTCCGCATCTTCACAACACTGGTTGTTTCTTGTCTGTCTGATACTAGCCATTTTAACTGGTTGTGAGGTGATATCTCACTGTGATTGGGATTTGCATTTCCCTGATGATGAGTCAGATGTCGAGCATCTTTTCATGTACCCATTGGCCATCTGCATGTCTTCTTTGGAAAAATGCCTCTTCAGTTTCTCTGCCCATTTTTTTTAAATCAGAATACTTGTTTTTCTGGTGTTCACTTTTACAAATTCTTTATGTATTTTTAATATTAATCCCTTATCAAATATATTATTTGTAAATATCTCTTCTCATTCAGTAGGTTGTCTTGTTGTTTTATTGATGGTTTTCTTTGCCGTGCAAAAGCTTTATTTTTCTGTAGTCCTGATAGTTTATTTTTGTTTTTGTTTTCCCTGCCTGAGGAGACAGATCCATAAAAAAAGTTGCTAAGGCCAGTATCAGAGAGATTACTGCCTATGTTTTCTTTGAGCTTTATGGTTTCAGCTCTCACATTTAGGTCTTTAATCCATTTTGAATTTATTTTTGTGTGTGGCATAAGAAAGTGGTCCAGTTTCATTCATTTGCATGTAGCTTGTCCAGTTTTTGCAACACCATTGTGGAAGACACTGTCTTTTCCCCATTGTATAGTCTTGTCTCCTTTGTCATAGATTAATTGACCGTATGAGTGTGGGTTTATTTTGAGGCTCTCTATTCTTTTTTAAATTTTTATTTAAATTCAATTAATTAACATATAGTGTATTATTAGTTTCGGAGGTAGAGTTCAGTGATTTATCAGTTGTATATAACACCCAGTGCTCATTACATCACATGCCCATCACCCAGTTACCCCATCCCCCAACTCCCCTTCCCTCCAGCAACCCTCAGTTTGTTTCCTGTGATGAAGAGTCTTTTATGGTTTGTCTCCCTCTCTGATTTCCTCTTGTTTTTATTTTTCCCTCCTTTCCCCTATGTTCCTCTGTTTGGTTTTTAAATTCCACATATGAGTGAAATCATATAATAATTATCTTTCTCTGATTGACTTATTTTGCTTAGCATAATACCCTCTAGTTTCATCCACATCATTGCAAATGGCAAGATTTCATTTTTTGATTACTGAGTAATATTCCAGTGTGTGTGTGTGTGTGTGTGTGTGTGTGTGTGTGTGTGTGTGTGTGTATCACATCTTCTTTATCCATTCATCTGTTGATGGACATCTGGGTTCTTTCCATAGTTTGGTTATTGTGGACATTGCTGCTATAAACATTGGGGTGCAGTGCCCCTTCAGATCCCTACATTTTTGTGGTAAATATGCAGTATTTTGGGGTAAATAGTAGATCCAGTAGTGCAATTGCTGGATCGTATGGTAGCTCTATTTTCAACGTTTTGAGGAACCTCCATACTGTTTCCCAGAGTGGCTGCACCAGCTTGCATTCCCAGCAACAGTGTAGGAGGGTGCATCCTCTCCAACTTCTGTCATTTCCTGACTTGTTAATTTTAGCCATTCTGACTGGTGTGAAGTGGTATCTCATTGTGGTTTTGATTTGTATTTCCCTGATGCTGAGTGATCGTGAGCATTTTTTCATGTGTCTGTTGGCCATTTGTACATCTTCCTTGGAGAAATGTCTGTCCATGTCTTCTGCCCATTTCTTGACTGGATTACTTATTCTTTGGGTGTTGAGTTTCAAAAGTTCTTTGTAGATTTTGGATACTTTGGGCTCTCGACTCTGTTCCATTGATCTATCTGTCTACTTTTGTGCCAGTAGCATACTTTTTTCATTACAGCTTCGAAGTATATCTTGAAATCTGCAATTGTAATAACTCCAGGTTTGTTCTTCCTTAAGATTGCTTTGGCCAGGGGCGCCTGGGTGGCTCAGTCATTAAGTGTCTGCCTTCGGCTCAGGTCATGGTCCCAGGGTCCTGGGATCGAGCCCCGCATCGGGCTCCCTGCTCCGCGGGAAGCCTGCTTCTCCCTCTCCCACTACCAGCCCTGCTTGTGTTCCCTCTCTCGCTGTGTCTCTCTCTGTCAAATAAATAAATAAAATCTTAAAAAAAAAAAAAAGATTGCTGTGGCCATTCAGGGTCTTTTGTGGTTCCATACAAATTTTAGGATTATTTGTTCTAGTTCTGTGAAAAATACTATTGGTATTTTGATAGGGAATGCACTAAATCTGTAGACTGCCTTGGGTAGTACGGACATTTTAACAATATTAATTCTACCAATCCATGAGCATGGTATATCTTTCCATTTGTTTGTGTCACCTTCACTATCTTTCATCAATGTCTTAGGTAAGTTTTAACAATATGTATGTAAGCTTCAAATGAGCACAGTTTTATTACTTAGAGTTTAATAGACACTGGGTTTACATGGAAGTTAGTTCAAAGAGCACCACTTATAGAGCCAGGCCCAATGCAAGCCAATGCAGGTAAGCACGTTCATTTCAAGAATAAGGATTCAGAATCTCTGGAGTTTTCACCTCCAGCCCCTATGCCACTAGATAGTCTCCCATGTAAACAGTAGGTTTGAACTAAGCAATGATAGCACAGTGATCGAGAGGAGGAAAACAAAGAAATTGGATCATCACCAGCATTGCCATGTCTGCACAGGTCATTCTCCAAACTGTGTGAAGTTCACTCTTTTGGAACCTTCCTTGAGTATTTCTTTCTTTTTTCAAAATATCCATTAATGTAATTAAAAATTGTGAAGCCATTACTTTTTTCCTTTTTTGTGCTGTAATGTTTGTTTGTCAGCTGGCCTGGTTATATATGTGAAGTTCGCTAAAAGGAAGGTTTCACTCTCTGTGTTTCTTTCCTGGCCATTATGAGAATTAATTTTATTTCATCGTTATTGCCAAAAATAATTTTGTTGCATACAGGAGGCAGGTACCAAAAAAGTCATCCTCCTTGCGTGTCAAATACCCAGCTGTACCTGTTCTATTTTATATCAGGCACCGACAGCTTTACAGTATTCTCCTTCAGAGCAGGCACTATGCCCAGGACTTGCTCTTGGGGTTGGCATCTCCTCCTCATTCCATGCCACTCAACAGCTCCCAGGACACTGCGAAAATAAGATCCATCTGTCCTGGTATCTGGGATGGGTCACCCACTGGGCAGCTCCAGAAAGCCACCAGTAGGCACCTTCCCCAGGTCTCCAAAGACCCTGCATCCCCATCACCTTCTCCATCTACACTCACTCCCTAGATGATCTCATTAAGGCCTGGGGTTTGAAATACTCTCTATAAGAAACTATGGCTTCCAAATTTGTCTCTCCAGCCCTGACCTCACCCCGACCTCCAGGTTTATACCTCCATCCACATTCTTGCCACCTCCATTTGGATGGCTAATAAATCCTTCAACTTAAAATGCCCCCAAACAGAACTTGGTATGTTCTCTTCCCCCTCCAACCAAAGTCTAGCCCACTCAAGGCTCCCAGCTACAGGCACAAACTCTGTGGTCATCCTTGACTCCTCCCCCACCCCATCCAACCCATCAGTGGCTCTGTCAGCTCTACTTTCAAAATGGATCCTGAACGTTTGGGCTTCTCAGCACCTCCGCCACCATTTTGCCTTTCCAGACCACTTCCTCTCATGCCTGGATTCTAACACCAGCCTCCACTCTGGCCTCCCTGTCCCCTACAGCCTGTTCTCCACCCGGCAGCCAGGGTGATCGTGGTAACATGTCAATTTCATCCCATCTCTTCGGTGCTTACTGGCTCCCCATCACACGTAGAATCAAAATGCAAAGCCCTCACCCTGACTGGCAGATCCTCTGCTTCCACGCCATCCTCACTCTCGCACGCTGGCCTCCTCACTGATATCCAGCACGTCAGCCACCCACCTGCCTAATGGCTCTGACTCTTGCTTCTCCCTTCCCCAGGAAGGCTTCTGCCCCAGACGAAAATCAAGGCTCCACTGCGTTCAGGTCTCTGCTCAAATGACATCTGATCAGGAAGGCCTTCCCAGTGCCCCTTACCCAAAACAGCAAACCCCTGGCCACTCCCTGTTCCTTCCTGCATCTCGTACTGCTGGACGTTCAGTTAATTTGTTAGGTCTCTCTCTCCCCAAATAGAAGACAAGCACCACGGGGGCGGAGACTTTGCTGTTTTGTTCACCACGTTCTTCTCAGCATGTAGAGCAGTGCCAGGTACATAATAGGGGCTGAACACGTATTTGTTGAATCAATGAATGTGGGCTCACATTTGATATTTGCCTTCAAACTAACTCTGGGCCAGGTATTGTTGTCCCCACGCCCATTCTGCAGATATGGAGGCTCAGAATCAGAGAACAGAAAGGATTTACCCTCACGATCCCTCGGACGGTGACAGATCTACAATCAAAACATGGGCGCCACGGAACAGGAAATCAATAGAGAAAAATCAACAAAACCAAGAGCTGGTTCTTTGAGAAGACTGATAAAATCGACAGGCCTTTACCCAGGCTGACTAAGAAAAAAAGAGAGAAGACACAAATTACTAACATCAAAAATGAAAGAGGGGACATCGCCATAGTTCCCACGAACACGAGAGGGATAAGAAAAGAATACAATTGCCAATTCCAGGTCCGTGAATTTGATAACTTAGATGAAATAGACCAAGTCCTGGAAAGACACAACCTGCCCAAATTCATACAAGAACAGACAACCTAAATAGGCCTGCATCTATTAAACAAATTGAATCAATAATGAATAACCTTTCAAAACAGAACACAGGCCAGAATCACTGGTGAATTCTACCAAACGTGTAAGCAAGAATGTGTACCAATTCTCAAAAATCTCTTCCAGGAGAGACAAGCAGAGGGGATGCCTTCTAACTCAATCTATGAAGCCAGCAATAACCTGATACCAAATCCAGGAAAAGAAAAGAAACCTATGGACCCAAACCTACATACAGATGTTCAGGGCAGCTTTATTCTTCACTGTCAAAACTTGGAAGCAACTAAGATGTCCTTCAGTAGGTGAATGGATAAATAAGCTGTGGTACATCTAGATATTGAAATATTATTCCGGGTGAAAAGAAAATTCTGACACCTGCTGCAGCATGGACGAATATCAAGGACATTATGCGAAGTAAAATAAGCCAGTGACACACACATGTGTACACACACACACACACACACACACACAACGTCAAAACACAAATACTGTATGATTCCATTTATATAAGGTACTCAGAGTAGTCAAAATCATAGAGACAGGAAGAAGAAGGGGGATTTCCAGGGGCTGGGAGGAAAGGAGAAGAGGGAGTTAATGTTTAATGGGTATAGAGTTTCAGTTCGACAAGATGAGAAGAGTTAAGGGGATGGATGGTGGGGATGGCCGCACAACAATGTGAATGTATGTAATACCACTCAACTGTACACTTAAAAATGGTTAAAGCAGTAAATTTTATGTTATGTATATTTTACCAAAATAAACAAATTGGGGGGAAAATGAGTGATGGAGTCATGAGAAGGCATGGGGGGAGCTTAAAGGCATATTTCTTTTTTTTTTTTAAGATTTATTTATTTATTTGAGAAAGAGAGCGCACACATGAAAGTGAGTAACTTCCAGAAGTGGGGAGGGCCGGGGGGGGTGCGGACAGAAGCCTCAAGCAGACTCCCCTCTGAGCCCAGAGCCTGATGCAGGGCTCCATCTCGGGACTCTGAAATCATGAAATGAGCCAAAATCAAGAGTTGGACACTTAACTGACTGAGCCACCCAGGCGCCCCTTAAATGCATATTTCTAAGTGAAAAAAGCCATTCTGAAAAGGCTACATACTGTATAATTCCAACTATAGGACATTCTGGGAAAGGCAAAACTATGGAGACAGTAAAAAGATCAGTCGCTTAGCGGGGAAGGAGGGATGAATTGGCAGAGCACGGAGGATTTGTAGGGCAGTGAAACTACTCTGTAGGACACAATCGTGGTGGATACGTGTCATTATACGTTTGTCCAAACCCACAGAAGGAAGGCCCGCCACCAGCAGTGAGCCGGAATGCAAACTATGGGCTTTGGGTGATAATAATGTGTCACTGATGTAACATAGGCACCACTGTGGTGTGCGTTGTCCATAACGTGGAGGCGCTAGGTGAGTGAAGACAGGCAGAATGTGAGAACTTTCTGCACTTTCCCTCAATTTTGAACCTCAAACTGCTCTAGAAAATAAAGTCTATTAAAAAAAAAAAAAAAAGGCTTCAGGGTGCAGAGCTTGATCTCCTTCCGCCATCCCACAGTGCCTTTCCATCCTAACAGAACTCTGCCCATACCCCAAGGAGGGAGACACCCTGGCGACCCCCCAAGGCCCAGGGGATGACATCATTCATTTCTTCTCCTATCAGCCGCTCTGGACAGGTCATTAAACCACCCCAGCGACCGGAACAGCACTGCCGGCTGATTTGGGTTTTCCCTTTATTTTTAGGCTGTTAATGACAATATATTATTTCACACTCTTTAACTAATAAAAGAGGCAGCTGGGCACAGCAGAATGATCACCAGACCCGGGGAGAAGAACGACAGACTAGGCCCAGCCCTGACATACCTAATAGCTGTGTGACCTTGGGCAAGTCACTTCCCCTCTCTGTTGCTGACATGCATCTGATAATGGTGTTCTACTTCCTCCCTCTTTGCTACACTTAGCCATTTGAAAATGCTTCAGCTGTGAGTCACAATGTGAATATAGGTCACTATTAAAAAAACAATAATGATAATAATAATAATAAAGCCTCTTAAGAGCACGTTCTGCTCAGTTTTGCGGCAGGAGCAGGAAAGCAATGATTTGCTCCATCTTTAGATGAGGAAAATGAAGACTTATTAGTACCTCTCCATGATGTCAAGGAGTAGTCACTCCACAGAATGAACGGGTCTGTCTGGCCTCGCTCTCACAGCCAACCATGTCAGGGAAATGGAGCATCTCCCAGGGAAAAGTTCCACTGGTTTTGTCTCCTACCAGGGACAAGGTTGTGTCCGGCCCCAGGATGAACTTTCTTGTGTAAATTTAAAACGCTTGGAAAAGAAAGGAAGGAAAAGTTTTGGGATGGAAAGTATCCAAGAGGGCAGAAAAAGACCAGGTTGCTGTCATGAGTTACATATGGACACAGGGCTGGCCTGAGGCCAGAACGTTCTGGCAGACGTTGGGCTGAGTGAGCAGGAAACTGGGGTGGTGAGAACCTGTCATCCTGCCCCCTCACACACGTGCCCCAGCCAGGGAGTGATGGGGAAGCCAGGAGGGAGAGGAGGCCCGGGGCTGGTGCCCCATCCTGGGCTGAAACTCGGGGCTTGGACCCCATCTGTCAGAACTGCAGAAAAATGAACGGTGGGGTTCAGACAGGTAACGACGCCCACCCTTTCCGGAATGTTGCCTCCTTCCTGGGTGGTGGGCTACACACGTGATATTCATCATCTCACTTACTGACCACGAAGCCTGCAATTGCAATGACTTGTCTTCATGTAACAGGAGAGTAAATGGAGTTCATTTGCCCAAGCTAATAAGTAGCTAAACAATAGCCCCGAAGTTCATCTAGTCCCAAAGCTATGCTCTCCCTCCTGCAAGAAACTGCCCCCTGATTTATAAATACTAGATGGAAAATGATGTACAGAGCAAGAGTGAATCCCTTTTCTACGTGGCCAATGTAAAGATGGGAGCTTGAATCCAACGGGGATTCGGGAATCATTGGACCCCATGCCACGTCGGCTGCATGAACAGAAGTTAAAGGTCTGGACCGAGGGAGGTGCTGGTCCCACCCACCTTGGCTGGGGTCAGAACACGGCCGGAGCTCTGGCCTTGGCTCTGAGGGCTGAACTATGAAAATGCCCAGTTCAGGCTGGAGGTCCCCCCCAGGGGAGGGTCAAGAGAACGGGAAGTCAGGAGTGCACCGAGACCTGCAGGGAGGTAGAGGTAATGACAACCTTTCAGCAGCAAAGGGTAAAGTATGTGCAGCCTGGAGGGAAGGGGCTGATGCTTCTTCTCTGCGGGCCCACAAAGCAGACTCGGGGCAAGCAGACCGAGGGTACAAGAAAATGCATTTCAACGCAGCAGAGTAAGACACTTTAACCTGTCACAGCCCGCCCAGGACAGCCTAAGACAGCATACGCTGCAATGGAGGCCATGTGCCCCAGGTCCGCTGAGACAGGTGGGCAGGAGACTGACAACCATCTGGCAGGTCCCGTGGGCTGGACATTCTGCCAAGCATTCAGTTGCCTTTAAGCCCCTGCCAGCCTTTGTAGAGCCGACCTGTTGACCTGCACGAGCAGCAGAGGGTACTGACCTACCTCCCAGAGGCAATGAGGCGCTTAGAGAGGTCAAGTAAACTGCCCAAGGTCACAGAGTGGAGCAGAGCTGTGACTAGGACCCAGGTCTTCCTCCAAATCATACTGGGGGTGGGTAGGAGGTGAATTAAGCTCAGCTGGACCACTGGCTTCCACTCTCACCTTTGGCACACCCGAGGTCTTCCCAGGATGGGGGAGGATCAGAACATCACCCTTACTAACTTCTCTCAATTCCATCATGATCTTTTTACCCCAATAACTGTGGCTTTGCTTCAGGGCTACGTTCTCTCCATGCTGCACTGCCCTAGATCATTCTGGAAGCCTCCCAACTGCCCTCACCTTCCTCTTAAAAGCCAGGGACATTGGGAGGTACATTAGAATCACCAGGGAGCTTTAAAATATACTAGGGCTCCTCCAAAAGTTACACGTAAAGCTATAGTAATCAAAACAGCATGGTATAGGCTTAAGGACAGACACATAGACCAATGGAATAGAACTGAGAGTCCAGAAACAAACCTACACCCCTATGGCAAACAGATTTTCAGTAAGAGTGCCAAGACTATTCAACGGGAAAAGAATAGTCCTTTCAAAAAATGGTGCTGGGAGAACTGGACAACCACATGCCAAAGAACGGAGTTGGGCCCCTACCTCACACCATATACAAAAATTAACTCAAAATGGACCAGTCACCTACATATAAGAGCTAAAACCATAAAACTCCTAGAAGAAAACAAAGGGGTAAATCTTTATGACCTTGGATTTGGTAATAGATTTTTAGCTATGGCACCCAAAGCATGAGCAACGAGAGAAAAAGCAGATAAACTCGAACCTGGGGACAGGTTCTCCTGGGGCAGCCAGGCTTCTGTCACCCCCTCCCTGCCACCTGCCTCCCGCTGTCAGACCTCAGGAGGAGGAAGATCCCCCTGCTTCCTAGAAACTGCCTTCACTGGCTCGCTCAGCCTGCTGCAGAGGGCGGGCTAGGGAGATTAAAAACATCAGGGGACTTCCCTTTCTCCCTGAGCTCTGAATTCCGTGCAAGCCTGGGTGGAGGACGCAGGAGGAGGGTTACCATGAATGTCACGGGGTGATGCTGTGAGTCCTGCAGGGGGCCTCCTGGACGCTGTGGGTACCTCTGTGGGTGCTCTGGGGAGTCGCAGAGGTTGTACGGGTGCTGTCATTGACAATGTGGGAAGCCACCGGGGTGCTGTGGGGTGCTGTGGCCGACACACTGTCCTTGGGACAGGACCCCTGTGTTGAGGTCCCAATCTGACCGCTTTTTGGACCTGAAACCTGGAATGATTTACAACTTCTCTGAATCCAAGCTGTCCTCACCTATAAAGAGTTTATTAATACCTGCCTCTTGGGGCATGGGGACGCTCAGCGATTATCTACAGAAAGGGTCCAGTAAATGTCGTCGGGAGTCAAGTGTAAACCATGGGATAAAGGCTCAGGAAGAACTGTTCACACCCAAGGTGGCCCCACACCCCAGGGTGTCAGAGCAGAGAGCTGACACAACCCAGGCCCCACTGTTGGCCCTTTTTTAGACCATGCGTGGAAAGAGGTATGTGTCTCCACAGTAACCTCCCTGTTTGGTCACAAACACCCGGCTCATCCGTCCCAAGAGCCCGAGCCTCTTCAAGGGGGTCACCTTGGGAAGCCACATTATCCCAGGGGACTTCTGTCATTCAGAGCAAGCAAGAGGGTCCTCCCCCTCACAGCCACCCAGTGAGGTGCATGCTATCTGCCCATTTGATAGATGAGAAAACTGAGACTCTGGACACCAAATCGCTCACCCGGAGTCAAAGAGCTACCGAAGAGCAGAGCCGGGACCCAGCCTTGGCCAGTCTGGCCCCCAAACCCCAGCCAACATTTCCCACAATTGCACATACCGTCTGCCTCCTGCTGATGGTCCTCTTTGTATTCTCCCCAGGGACTCTACATTGATCTGTTTCCTAACTAACAAGGGGGGCAAGGCTGACTCGCTTTGCTCCCCTGCAACCTTCCTGAAGGTACCGAGAACAAAAGCACCCTTGCTGCTTTTCTCTGTACTTAAAGAGAGTCCTGCCTCTCGTATACCGAGGCCCATGGCTTCCCCTGATGGAGAAACATCCCTAGCAGGAAAGTCCTGGGGAAGTTAAACTTTTCCCGACTCGCTTCAGCGCCTTGTCCTGATTAAGAAATGCGTGCGGGATCCTGGCTCTGCGATAAGGCAGTGGCTTCCTCGGGGCAGCAGGGCGGGCTGCCAGGAGGCTGACGGTTGAGACTCTGGCCCAGGCAGCCGGCAGGGCAGGGTGAGCCACATGACACAGGGGACCCGGGGCCCAGCCTGGCCCTGCGTTATCTGCGTCTGGGAGCCAGCCACCGTGCCTTGGATTCTGGCCTGAAACATCCCAGCTGGCTGGCGGCACCCTCCAAAAGTAAAAGGATGAGCCCAGAGGCCAGGGGGGTATCAGATCAGTGACTGGGAAACTGACCCAGTGCTTCCCAACCACGGCACCAGAGGCAACTGTAACCGCAAATGCCATCACACGGCTGGGGGCAGCACCCCACAGTGCGCACACCCCATCCATCCACGCTTCTAGCAGCAGTCTTGGGGTGGGAAGGTGGGGGGGTGTCTGTACCACCCTCATCTCATCTTCTCCCAGAAACAACCCCATGGGTAGCGCTATGCTCCCATTTTAGAGATCAGAAAACCAAGACCTGCAGAGATGTCACAATGAGCCCAAAGGTTCAAAGCCAAAAATCTAGGATAAGGAAACAAATCATTTCTATGTCCTTTCAAAGAATGTGATTTTAAGAAGTGATCTGGCTTACAGGATTTTGTTAACCTTAAGATTTAAGTCACAGAGTCACTCAAAGGAAAATACACAAGATTTGTAGGGTCGTTCAGACAGGGCTTCAAATCTCCACCATACCTCACTCACAGCTGTATGACCTTGAGCAAGTCACTTAACTTCCCCGAGGCCTCGTTCTCTCCTCTCTAAGATGGAGGTGATTTTAGTGCCAAGACCACAGGGCCATTAAGAGGACTGAATGGATGGTGTAGGGCTTGGGCCTAGAACAGCACCTGGTATGCAGAGGCCCTCGGTGTTGGTTGATCCGACGCTTCCCATCAGCCAGGCCTCAAATTCAGTCCATCTACCTCTCAGACTCTGTGGTCTTTCCACCAAGGCTCTCAGGCATCCTTTGGCCAAGACTGGCACTCAAAGCCACACAGCCCATCACCAGTCCTGGGATTGTGGGCAGCCCAAGAAGCTTCTGGAACCCAAGAAGCAAACCAAGACTTTTCCATTCTCATTTCCATCCTGGAATGTGAACTGTATCCAAAAGAGAGTCCTGAGGTAGAGGGTGGGGGTATCATTCTAGAAGGGTCTTTTCTTCTCACAATCCCAAGACTACAGAGGGTGTGGGAGGGGGGAGTGGGGAAGAGCTTTGCCTTCCCTGGGAGGGCTCACTGCCTCCTGCGCTTCAGCCCTCACTTCCTGGACCGACCCTGAGGAGCAACCATGATGGGCGGCCTGCTCATGGGGCAGCTGCCAGCCCCAGTGAGACCCTACCTTGGCACCAGCCTCTCTCTCCTCATGCCTCAGCTGTGCTCCCCAACCCTGAACAAATGTCTGGGGTGGGGACAAGAGGGAAGCCGCCCTCCGCTTGCCCTGCACTCCGGCACCAGCTGAAAGCACTCTCAGTTGGCAGTGGAGGGTTTGTTGAGTGGGAAGAGAAGAGGAGAGAAGATCAGACTCTTATTTGAATAAGATGCCACCATGTTGCCCTGTGGCCAAATCATACCTCTTTCAACTGGCGTCTGTTCCTTCCAGGAGAGTGAGGATTCTCTTGAGGTGGCTTTCTGATGGCTTCAGGATCAACTCTAGAAGGAGAAGAGAGAGGCGTAAATTTTAAAAAGGCAACAGCTAGTGGGGCATGTGGCTGCTGGGGGCCACCTCAGTTCACACCCCCTAGGTTCCTTCTCTCTCCTTCCATCTCTGCAGGCACAGAAGCCAAATGGGGCAGCCTCGGCCAGAAAGACAGAAAGAACTAAGCATCCAGCCCCACATCCCATTCCGGGATGGCGTGCCCAGAGCCTACGGACTGGCACATACTTTCAGTCTTCCAAAATACCCAGGAGCCTGTCGGGTGTGTGCGTGATGACAGCACGCATGCTAATCGCAGTATCACATCACATTTCTTTGCTTCTGGCTAGAACATTACCAACTCGTCGCAGAAACTCCATTCTCCTCAGGTGGAAAAAAGGCTTTCTGAGTAATGGTGAAACTGTGAAGGAGAATTAATCATTGCTTAATGAATGCAGGCTTTGGGGGCAGACCAACACTTTCCAGATCTGGTATTCATGAAGAGATAAATAAGAAGAGCCTAGGTCTTTGGTAGTGAAAGAAGCAACTCAGGCCCAGAGTGCAGGGGCCAGAAGTCCAACCTCTCCCCCCAGCTTCCTCTCTGTCAGTTTGACGGAGAGCCCCCGGGTCACAGAAGGATCAAATTCGCCACGTCCAGGCCACATACTTGCCAGCCGAGGCTGAGGCCAGCCCTGGGGGACCAGCTTGTTCACATGCACAGCTGAGGAACAAAAGAGCGAAGTTGACAGCACAGATGGGATAGCCGAGTCCCCTGACCCCCAAATCTCCCAGACTCCCGCCCTCCAGGACCGGCCGCACAGTAGAAGCCCCGGTCGAGTTGCACGTTGTCTCAGATGATGATGCCGACAATCCCATGAGACGGTAGCCCCGCTTTGGGGATGAGGGCCACAAACCCAGAGGAATTAAATAACTGGCCCAAGGTCGTCATGCCGAAATGGGGCAGAGCCGGGACTAGAAGTCAGGTCCGTGGGAAGTCAAACCTGGCGCCGGTACCATGTCCACAGGGCAGGAGAGCGATGAGCTCCAGGTCTGCTCTGCGGATCCTAGCTCAATGCACGCTGTGCATAGAAGAGTTTCTCAGGACTCCCTGCAAACCGATGGGGACCAGGGCTTGGCCAGAGGACGTGACCCCAGTTGGCTATCTTTGCCTCCCCAAAGTTCACCCAGGCAGAGTCGACCCAAGGAAGCTCACGTACCATGGAGCAGACCAAGGCTACAATCAAAGGAATTCTATACACACACACACACACACACACATTCATATCCATCTGTAGACAAAGACACACACCTATGGACAGGGGTATGGAGGTATACGTATATAACTTTGGCTGTAACTACAAAAGTGAACATTCTTCCTTATCCATTCTTCACATTTCATAAAACCATTGCAAAATCTTTGTAACATGACCCTCTAGGCTTTATTCTAGGTAACCACTTGTGTGTGTGTGTGTGTGTGTGTGTGTGTGTGTGTGTGTGTGTGAGCATGCGCCTGTGTGGGCCCCCGTGGAGATGGTGCAACTCTTTACACAATGGGATCTTACCACACACGTTCTGCCTCCCCAGCTGCTATCATGTCTACCCAGGGATCTGAGACTATATAGATCTTCCTAAGTCTTCTGCCTCCTCATAGGTGTGGATCATCATTTATTTAGCTATCTCACCTTAGATATGTGGGATATTTCCCTTCCCCGCTGTTCCAACCTTGTTGCCACCATCCCTTTCCCGCTTACATCGCCATGTGGGAATGTTCGAGCAAGTCCACAGCCCGGATGCCTGGAAGTGGGATTGCGGGCCAGGGGCTCTGCACATTCCACATTTGGCTAGCTTCTGACAAACCCCTTTCCTCAAATAGTGGAGCAATTCCTCCCCAAAGAGCAGGACACAAGGAGCCCCATTTTCTTGGATGTAAATTTGTGCCCAGGGCTCTGGGCAGGCTTCTGCCTGCCGAGCTGTCTTTCTGGTCACCTTCCAGTATCCTGGAAGGCCAAGTCCCCCGGACAAAGGGAGGCATTTATTTCTTGGCTCCCGCAAGACGGCCACCGCTCCACTGCCTGGGGACATGTCTGAGGAACTCGGGCCCACCTGAGCCAGGAACTACATTTACGGGCTTGGAACTGATAATGAGCTTTTACGAGCTCTGGGGACCACAAGGACCACGTATTAATGTCAAGTGTGCCCATCAGCCACGCAGCCTGGGTGAATATCACACATTAACGAAATTAAAGGTGGGAAGGAGCTGTAGGCTGTGTGTCAGGCGGTGTGGGCCGGGCCTGTCAATAATAAAATTACTTTCCAGGCTTTGCACTCCTGAGCCTGAAGCTGTCTCCCATCTTCGATGGAATTCTGCCTTGCTGCAGCCCAAGAGGAGATTAGTTTATTACCAGTCTGCCAGGAAAGGCAAAATCCAGCACTAATCCTAATTCCCATTTAAGCAAATCTGCATTATGTGAGGGAAACCAGCTGGGATCAGAATTTCTTCCCCCTTCCCTTGAGATCTCATTCCATCCTTCTCCTCTCTGGGGAGGAGGAGAGGGGGGTCACCACAGATGTCAGAGTGGGAGCCCTCCTGGGAGTGGGAAAAGAATCGCAGGGTTTAGGGCCAAGAGGGGGAAAGGTCTGGGTAAACAAGAGGCTGCCTCGGAAGATGGTGGGCTGGGAGATGGTGCTCACCATTGTCCCGGTTGTCTCCGGCTGCGGGAAGGAAAAGCCACCACCTCCCAGCCCCAGGCTTGCTCTTGCCTTGAACAAAGATGCCTTGAGATCCTGAGTCTGCCTCTGAGTAGCTCTGTCACTGTGAGCATGTGACCTCCCTGCTTCAGGCCTCAACTCCTCATCTGGGAAACCGCTAACAGCCGATAGCTCATACGATGTTGTCAGGATCACATGGAAAAGGGACAAACGGGTCCCTGGGGAGCCCGACACACACCACCCTGTTTCTTGAATGAAGACTCCTGGGATTATAACAGCACCATTATTTGACTGCCTTGCTTAGTTAATAATGACACGACACTTTGTGTATGATGCATCCTGGTTTCGGAGGCCTTAAAATAGAAGAAATAAAATAAGGGGTGCCTTAAAATCCATGAAATAGAGGAAGCGCTCAATCAAGGGCAGGGAGCATGATGACTAGGAGCCACGTTGTCCTGTTGTCTAAGGTCTAGCCCAAAACTTGGATCTTCTCCTTCTTCTTCTTCTTCTTTCCGAACAAAGCAAAGCTGCTCTGTGTGTGGGGAACCAGTCCTCAACCAGGAAAAATCCTGAGAAGTCCTTCAGTGTCCTGGATGAGACCCAGCCGAGAGACTTGAATCTCCAGGTTGATGTTTCCCGCTCTACTTTTAAACCAAAATGGATCACATGTACGCAGCGGTGCGCACACCATGAGGACACAGCCTCCTGAGTCTTTACAAACACAGCACCCTACGTGATGCACCCAGATCACAGACTCCTCTCTGGTTTCCCAGCCATTGTTTCTCCACCATCCTAGACATCCCAAGTCACCCGTGACCCTCCTCTTCCGTGGCCCCTGCCTCTCCCTGCCTGGGCTGAGCCTTACCATTGCCTGTCAGCTTGCTGCAAACAGGCTCCTGGCTGGTCCGCTAGCCTGCGGCCTTGTTCCCTCCAAACTGCCCTCCTGTTTGCTGTCACACTGAGCCCATACATGTGCCTCTCTCTTGCTTCAGTGGGTCCCCTGGCTTCCCTTTGCCTATACACAGGCTTTTGATCATCTGAGCTCCACTTGTCTTTTCCAGGCCTTTCGGGTCCTCACAATATGCACAGACCCCACTGTCAGACTGAACTCACCGAGACCCACACGCCCCACTGTGCTGCTCACTCTGCCTGGCAGTCCCTTCTTCCTTTCCTAACCCTGAAGTCTACCTCCCCTCCCACTCTCCAAAACACCCGGCAAACTCCTACTCAGCCTTCAAAACCTTCCTTCAATATCTCCTCTGAGAAACCTCCCCAGACCTCCACAGGCACGATTAGTCACTGTTCTCTGGGCTCCGATAACAATTTGTGTGTATAGGTAGTCAAGTCAACACCACGGCACAGTATGCGTTCTGTTCCGTATGATTTTTCTCATCTACCAGACTATGAGTTCCTCTAGGATAGGGATGATCTTTTACTTCCTCTGTGGTCTCGGTTCCTGACTCGGCAAATAAAGCTGGATGGATGGATAGCTGCTAGGATAGATGGATGGATGGAGGAGGAGAGAATGGATCTATAAAAGAGCCTGAATGGTGGGAGGGAGGAAATGGGTTATATAGTTGGTTGCAGGGATGGATGAATAATAGAAGCAATGGAAGGACGAATGGATGGATGGAGGGATATATGCACGCAAAGATGCATGCATGCAGAAATGAATGGATGTGGGAATGCATGGATGCAGCATGGATGGATAGATGGATACATGCATGGACGGATGCATGCGTGCATGGAGGGATGGATGATAGCAGGGACAGATGAAGGCCGGGATGGATAGATGGCCAGGTGGAAGGGGAACCGATCTCCAAGAGGGGGGGTGAAATGAACAGTGGGAAGACAGAACTAGGTTAATGGCAGGAGAGAGGGAACAAATGACTCAACCACTTGTATAATTTTCTCTGGACCCCAGGGGGCTGCGTTTCTTGCAGCTATAGGCGGTGCCTTGCTTTCTCCCTCTAGAGTTTATGGATCTGCACAGAGACCACTCGTCCGAACGTCGGCAGCCCCCAGTTCCGCCCCATCTCACCTCACTGCTCCAGCTGTGGACCCACAAGACGAGACCTCAGGAAGGAGCGGTCAGAGTTATGTCTTGCCTTGGTCTTGATCCAGGTGGTAAAGACCAGTGCTACACGGAGATCGAAGTTTCCCTGTGTCTGAGTCCAGCCCCAGCCTGTGGGGCAGGTGGTTTGCCAGCCGTGGGACAGGTCTGCAACAGGCCCACTGCTCGGTCTGGAGCAGACGATGGCTGATGGGGGTGCCATGCTCCCTTGCAAAGATACCATTTGGGAGACCCTAAAATGGCCGAAGGGCCAGGCTACGTGGACAGCAGGGCACCCTTTGGATGGTTACCTGTGAGAGGGCTTCTGGGAGAACAAATCCGCCTCTAGAGCCTGCTGTCTGTCTGCAGCGTGGGGCGGGGCAGGCAGTAGGTGGGGAGCCCTCGGCACTGAAGGGTGGGCCACAGACCAGGTTTTCATGGCCCACAGGCCTGGGTTTGCATCTCAGCTATGCCACTTGCCACCTGTGTGACCTTGGCAAAGCTCCTTATCTCTCTAAACCTCAGGTTATTCACCTGCGAAGTGTGGACAATCAGAGTCCCACCCCACTGGCCTGAGCTGGGGGTCAGAGGTGCTCACGGGCTATAAGGGATTCGCATGGGGCCCAGCACTAGCAAGCGCTTGATCAGTAGAGGACACAGGCATTACATAGAACAGAATCTGCTGCCACTTTCCGTGAGCGGGGTAGTGGCCATGATCAGTGGTTCCAAGTTATACTCTCCAAGCCCTTCCCTCTCTCCCTCGGGGGTCCGCACAAAGAACAGACGGAGCCTACACATCATACACACCCTAACACTTAGCTCACGACAGCCGGACTTGCTCGTATTTTATACATCACGTTCCCACACGATGTTGAAGAGCACTGATTTAGAGTTGATGACCTAGAACCCCAAGTCAGTAGGATTCTAGGGGAGGTGAAAGGGATGTCTTCCTGGAAGAGGCAGCAAGGACAGAAGGGAGGGAGGGAGGAAGGTGATCAGCCCAGTGATAAGTCTTTTTCTAGTTACCTCCTGCCCTCAATGTCTCTCTCCTGAGCTGTATGCTCCCCTCAGTCGCTGTCTCTCTGCCTCTCTCTCTCTCTCTCTCTCTCCCCGCTCCTTCCCCAGACTCCGCCTCTCTCTGCCTGCCCCCCCCCCCATGTTAGCCACCCTACCTCTCTACCTGGCTCCTAGGTGGAACAGTCATCCTTCTGGGCCCCGTGACCACAAGGACTCTTGGTCATGTGCCCCAAGAAGGGGCAGCATCCTCAGCAGGAGCCTGGAGGCCAGCTCAGCCTTGGCCCCTCTCCCCACACGATGCCAGGCTGGGCCACTGCCAGCCAGATGCATCGCCTGTTGACAGATAAAAGTGCTGCAGTTTATGTCCCCGAAGCAAAGCCAGGGCTTTGTTTGGCTGTATTTTAAGCTGGCCATGCAGGGTGGTGGTGTGGGGGTGGGGGGAGGAAGAGGAGCCAAGACATGTTCGGGATGAGTCGCTGCTGGGTTCTGTGACTCAACAACAATCACCCCCACCCCCCACGGACCTGCAGCCCTTACTGAAGCAGCCAGCCCCAGCAGGCTTTGCCTAGGTCTCTACCTCCCCTCCACCTGCCCTTGACTTGCAGCGGGAGGGAGAGCGTTTCTCTGCGCTGCCCACCCTGTCATTCAGCCCCATCACCCTCTGTTCCCATAATGAGTCCCAGAACGGGCCTGCTAAATGTGCCCAGGGTCACAGTGGGGCTGAGGTGGGAGCCCTGACATCCTCAGAAAGACTGGGGTTGGATTTATTTTTTTTTTAATTTATTATTTCTTTCTTTATTTATTTAGCTAGCTTGGGGCGTAGAGGACCACTCCCTCCATGGAACCGGGCACAGCGCAGAAGGTGCTTGGCACCGCGAGCAGGGTCTCTGGAGGGTCCACCCAGCTGGTAAGGAACCTGAGTCAGTCAGAGCCCATTAGCTCTGGGTAGCTTTGGGGGTGGTGGTAGGGCCCAGGAAAAGGACATAACTAACACGTGAAGCTGCTCATTTCTCCATGAAGCCGTCACTAGTAATCAGCATTTCCCGTCCCCGTGTTCCCATCACGTCTGGGGGTTCCTGAAGACGGGCGAGCCAGGGTCTCCCGTGCCCTCCCCTGTAGCCCCTGCGGGAGACAGGCGCCTCCACGATGCTCAGCTGAGCGTGAAGAATGCGTGGCCTCTGGGAGCCTGAGACCCCTTGTCTCCAGTGGGCCTGGCCCTGCACTTGCCCCCTCTTTGTCCTGTCTGGAAGTATTTTCTCGTCACTGGAAGGAGCCAAGCACAAGGGCTGTCCGTGCCCTGGAGCTCTCTTTTTTCCTTTTGATCTTTGCTCTTCCTCCTACACTCTTCCCATTTCTCAGATGAGGAAAGTGAGCCTGAGCCACAGCAGCTTTATGTAAGTAAACACGGGGGCACTGCTCACGGAGAAAGAAAAACAGAAAGCATAAGTGATTCTAGCAACCACGTCTGCCAAGGAAGGCTCACTCATTCTCATGAGGGGTGCCCAGAACACCTGCCAGGTGAGGGCCCAGTATCCCAGACCTGGATAAACCTGACGGTTTAAGGGACCTATCTCGGATGGGAGAGCTTGGCCCACCACCCCACTCGGCTCCACGGCGCCACCTGCATGAACAAAAAAGGCAAGATATGAACTCTCTAACTCTTCCACCAAGGGGCCAGTGTCCTCCTCCCCAGCAAAGGGAGGAGCTGATACTTAGAGAGGTCCAGCCACTTGTCTACAGTCACAGAGCCGAACTGGGCCAAGAGAGGACGAGAGCCCACGATTGCGCCTGTGCCCAAAGTCCCCAGAGCCCCTTTGCTGAGTCCAGCCTGCACTGGGCTGTCCCCATCACGCCGGTCCTCTAGAGGATGCATCTGAGAGGCTCTCAAGCCATTGGCTACTTGAACAAAGATACCTGGGCTTTCAAAGATGTCAACAACAGCCCAGTGCTCCTAGCACACGGTTCAAGAATGGCAGACTGTCTTAAGGCTGAAGTTGACTTTGCTGGGAGTTGTGTCCCAATGTGTTTCAGACCTTGAACTCGACGTGGACCCACTGTGTGGTCTTACGCATCGAGGAGGGCCTGTCCAAGGATGTTCTGCCTCAGAGAGGAGCAGTTTGAAAAAGCCACGCGACAGTAATAGAGATGTTTCCAAACTGGCCACCCTGCAGCTAGCAAGGAAGCCAGACGCTGAGAACTCGTAACCAGAGCTGAGTGAAGGGGCCAACCCCACAACCCACCACAGCTTCCCTCCAAAACCTGGGGCTCTTGTCATCCAGACTCTACAGCCCTCCAGGCTCGAGGGGTGGAAGGGCACCCCATGTCTCTGCAATTCTTCCCCCACTCAAGTCCATGTAAATATATTCTAACGCAGAGAAGGGTCTTAGGGAGGTAAGACTGCGGAGCCATTAGCATTTTGATGGGTTCTCCCAACGCGTGGAACAAGAGCAGTTTAAAATTCATAGTGTGGAGATTAATCCCAGGCACACCTCTCCCTCCCCAGCTTGAGGTGTCCAAGAACATTTTACCCCTGGAAGACTGATTAGGAAAGAAAGCTAGGAACTCAGTCATGGGAGTCCTACAGAGAAAAGCCAAGATGGTTTTCTAGACTGCGTGCGGAAGGCCTTCGAAACACAATTATTTGACAGAATCAGGCATAAGGGCGGAGAAAAGACTGTGACAATGCTTGGGCACTGAGTTCTTCCAGAAGGACCCAGCCGAGCCTGACAAGAGTGCCAAGGGCACATTTATCTCTCATCAGTGACACGGGCCAGGCCTCTTACCAGCCACACTCATGCATTCAGCAAGCATCCCCCAAAGAATCACCACGCCCCACCTAGCAGGTGCTCAGAGGAGAAGGAGCGGGAAGACAGTAAACTCAGCAATTCCCTGTTCTCAAGAAATTCAGTCTAGATGGAGAGAGCGAGCGAGTGAGAGAAATGGGGATGAATCCAAGAAAACAGGGTGAAGGAGGGGGCAAGAGCAGCTGTCCTGGGACCGTGAGGTGGAGGGGGCCTCCACTAGCTGGGCCTAAGAGCAGGTCACACCTTTTGGGGGAATTCCTGTCCTTCCTCAAAACTTTCCTTTGAAAGTAGATGTGATGTTGTAGCAGGTGCGGGAGGCAAGATGCACGAAGATATAGATATTGTTAACACAAATGATGCAAAAGTTGGAAACCAGGCAAGGAGAGGCCTGTCTTTCCAACATCATCATGGAATATTGTTTAGGGGGTTCACCTACGGATTCTTTAATTATCGTCGGTAGAATATTCTAGAGGAATGTAACTTCAACTCATGTGAAGTTACTTGTGAACTTGGAGTAGATCTTTTTGGGTCTGGTAGAGAAAATAGCCACAAAGGTTATGATTTTATTGCTCTATAGGGCATTTGCCAAATTATGTCCAACCCCGCCACCTTATTCCAGTATTATTGCTCCACTATTTATGTAACTGCCATTTGTCTGATTCTCCAGAGAACCGGCTTCACCATCTTACTGGCTCCCTCATTCTTGAGTCAAATCAATCTTTGACCCATGCTCATTGCAGATTTGGATGAGATCTTATAGGATTTCTAATTTTTAGAAAATTATACTTTGGCAGTGCATGAACGATTACACACACACACACACACACACACACTGCACAGGGGAGAAAATGGAAAGAAATATAGCAAAATGTTACCCATGGGTATCTTTTGGTAGTGGGCAGAGGTATGCCAGTGAGTTTCACAATCACAAAAAAAGTGCTAAACCTCATTTTTAAAATGGAGTCATACACATTCATCTAAGATTACCCAATCAATAGCTAATGCAAATCGCTTGCCTATCCCATCTATTGGGCATGGCTCTAAGCACTCTATGTGGATTATCTCACTAAGGCCTCCCCACTACCCTAGGAGAAAGGGACTATTACTACCCCATTCTACAGATAAGGAGGTGGAAACCCAAGAAGTTAGCCTCAGGTCCCAGGTGTAGGCTGTCAGAGCTGGATCCAAACCCCAGGCAGCCTGGCCCCAGGAGCTGCCCATTTAGCCACCCTGCCAGACTTCTGCCTCCCAAGTGGAAAAGGAAGAAATAAACACATCTGCCAGGCGGCCGGGGTCAGGTCTGGAGAAAACGGTGTTCCCCCCCACTCCCAGAGCTCACAGCGTGCTGGGAAGCCAGGCGCAGGCCTCGCCAGCCTTGAATTGAATTCACATGTGTCTCCCCCACACTTTCAGGCTGGGAACTGGTCTTCCCCGTGCTTGGGCCTCCCATCACCCTGGGAGGGGGCACGATGGGCCCCGGGCCTCTCTACCTGCTCTGATAGCATCACCTCTAGCTAAACCAGTTTCTGCACCCGGACAGCCGCCGCTAATGAACAGGTCCTTCCACCCCTCCCTTCACCCACGCAGGGACTACAGAACGACTTCATTACCTAGATCATAAAGTGAAGGGCAGCCAGGCTTCAGCAAAGAGGGGGCTCGGGGTGTTGGGAAGGACCTCCAGGAGCCCTAGAGGCCACGGACTCTGCTTCTAAGTCACCGCATGACCTTGGGCAAGTCACCAAGCCTCCCTGGGCCATGTCACCACGCCTTGAAAATGGGCAGGGGGACCCATTGCGCTCCGATGCCCCAGATGTTTGGCCAGCATCCATCTGGCTTTCGCTGCCAGGGTGTTTTACATTTGGGAGGCGTGAAGCCCACACCAGGAACCCATGCCTGTTGATGCTCACTAAAGCTCTCCACGTGGCAGGTCACTGCTGGCTAAGTCCGTGCGGAAATTAGGTTTTGAGGGAGGAATACCATGTGATCTCTGAAGACCCAATTGGGGGTGGGGGGTCTGCAAAAGGGGGTATGTAGGGAGCGGGGAGAGATGCTTCATTTAAATAAGACTCTTGAGAGACCCTACAGACCACCGCATCTATGGATTCGTGCTGGTCACTCTTTCTTTATTTATTCAGGTCAAACACATTTCCCTAGGTTTCCAAACACCTGCCAACTCAGGCAGGATTATTTGGGTAAATACTGTGTTTCAAAGGCTCCCAAATAAAAAGCCCCATTTTCCTTGATTTAAGCAATAAATACCCGTCCAGTCTTTAACTATGGCTTATGAGGAAGGGTGGGGACAGAAGAGTTCAGAAATGTCAGCCGCTTAGTCAGTGTCAATATTGAAAGATGCATGTCTAGGTGATTAATTAAGATGGATGGACAAAAGAGACACAGGCAGGTTCTCTTACAAAGACAGAAAATGATCCCGCTAATGAAAATAATTTAGCAGACGTGCATGCTTCTGATTCCTGGATGCGTTACTGCCCCTTTTGGGGTTTCAGTGTCATTATCTACCACTTAATGGCCTGTGATTCTCAAAATGGGGTTTCCCAGGGCCTCGGAAGCTTTCAGACTGGAGGGAGGAGGTGAGGGGGGCGGAACAGCCCCCAATGGCCGCTCCAATGGGGCAGCTCCATTTTGAGAGATCTCTTGGAGGCTCCGTGTCAAACTTCCTTTGAGTTCTATGGCTACAAATAAGTTAAATGCCACTAGACGAAATCATCCCAGGTCCTTCTCACTTTAGTGTCTGTAATGCCCGAGATGGTACCTTGGTCAAGAAACCCCAAGGCAGGGCGCCTGGGTGGCTCAGTTGGTTAAGCGACTGCCTTCGGCTCAGGTCATGATCCTGGAGTCCTGGGATCGAGTCCCGCGCATCGGGCTCGCTGCTCAGCAGGGAGTCTGCTTCTCCCTCGGACCCTCTTCCCTCTCATGCTGTCTGTCTCTCATTCTCTCTCTCTCTCTCTCTCTCTCAAATAAATAAATAAAATCTTAAAAAAAAAAAAAGAAACCCCAAGGCATTCTGGTAGCCAAATGTGTTTTATCCAGAGGCAACATGGCAACCCATGGACAACATCATTTGGGGATAGAATGTCTCCAACTCCAGAACGGGGGACTCTCCATGCCAGGTAACAAGTCCCCATCCCAAGCCAAAGGGTCTGCCAAGACAGATCCTAAATCCACAATAAGAGCTGGCATAAACAGGGACCCTGGCATTGTCCCAGGTGCTTTAACCCTCTGCCCTCACAGCCACCTCTTGTAATAGGTGATCTTCTCTCCATTGTGCAGATGGAGAACCTGAGCATCAGAGAAGTTGGATAACCTGCCTAAGGCCACAAGCTCCTAAGGCAGGATTTAAGCACAGCACCCTGACTCCTAATCACTGCCTGAAATATCCTGCCCCAGAAAGCCACAGAATACCATGCTGAATGGGGACTTGGGGACCAATTGGTCCCTTGCTTCTATTTTAGAATGGGTGACTGAGGCCCAGAGAGGGTAAGGGACTTGCCCAAGGTACAAAGAATGAGTCTGAGGCAGAGCAGGATTAAAACACAGACTCTGTCCTGAAATCTCGTCTTCCCACGAGAAGAAGTGCACCATTAGGCCACTCAGGACAGCACGGTTTGGTGATCAAAGCTTAGCTCGAGTGCAGACCACTGTCCAGTTGAAGACCCAGGTCTGTGGGTCTGTCCGATACACCCTGTGACACCTGCCTCATCGTACCCCAGTTTCACTATCCCTAAAATGGGAACGATATTTGCGCTTGACCTGTAGGCCTGTTGCAAGGATTCGACAGGACAGTGTACGCCATGTGTGTATTCTCAATGAATCCTAGCTCTTTGTCCACCCCACCCTCCTGGGGCAGGGTGACAGGGGGCCACAGAATGAAGTGGATCCTCCTGGTGGGTTGAGTGCAAGAAACAGAGGGTCTCTGCCCTGATTCCACAACCCCTCCCCCATTAGCAGTGCCAAACTGACCACCGCCCCCCCATTTCCCGTCACCTCTGCCGAGGACATCTGGAGGAAGTAAAAGGAACAAGTCCAAGTGAGATGCCATGACATTATGTCTCCCTTAAGTCAAGAGTGAATCATCCTCTTGAACTTTCTATTTTCTCCTGACCTTGTGTGAATTCCTAGCTCAAAATAAAATGATGTCTCTTCAGTACCAGGAAAAGGCTACAGAGTAATTTTAGGTCAGCACCACGGGCTGTGGAATGAGACTGAATCCACTCAACGGCGCAGTCAGGGAATTTAAGATGCAGAAGGGACCTTATCTCAGAACATCTGAGATAACGCATAAGAAAATGATGATCTCTCTAAGCATAAACTGATAGCTTTGCCTCTGCAGGGAAGCAGGAAACTAAGGCCCGAGAGGTTGAGCAACTTGGCCCACATCATACAGCCATGAAACCGGTTGGCAAAAGAGGAAGAGCGAGAACCAGGTCTCCCGCCCTGGTGGCTCTGCTGGTGCTCGGGGTGAGCGGGTGAGGGGGTGAGGGAGAGCGAGAGAGGAACACGGAGCCGGGGGGGGGGGGGGGTCTGGGTGTGAGAATGAGCGTGCACAGTTGAGAAAACAGGAGCCTCTGAGGTAGAGGGAAAACATTCGGGCCATATTTAGTCCCACCTGCCCTTTAACTGGGTGTGAAAAGATGAGTGTGAATGAGTGTGAGGGTGGATGAGTGAGCAAGAGGGACGCGGGGGGCGCGGCTACAAGGAAATTGGCATGCCAGAGAAAAGAGGACAAGAGGGAAAACATTTGGGCCATTTTCAAATTCCCACAGTTGAATAAATCAAAACAGATTGTTCTGAGACAAAGAGGCCATTTCAAACCACATCCTTTACACCAGCGTCAACCCCAAATGGCCCACTCGGTGCTTTCTCATGGCCTGGAATAACTGCCCCAAGAAGATGCACAACCACAGTCAGGATTCTTGAGCCCCAGGGATGAGCCAGGTATGGTTAACCCCCATTTTCCAGATAGGGCTACTGAACCCGGGAGAGCACAGGTCCCTAGGTCCATACACCTCCCTGCCCCGGGGACCTCTGGGACACCTCCCTGCCCCGGGGACCTCTGGGACACCTCCCTGCCCTGGGGACCTCTGGAAGGCAGCAGAGATCCCCCCAGGAGATGCCCCTGGAAGCACTGCGTCCAGAGAGCCATGCCCCCCAAGGCCGGGCCGCCCTAGCCGCTGCCAGCAGACGGAGAAGGAAGGAGCAGGGAGTGAAGACAGCACGTCCCCGGCACCAGCCGCCCCACGAGGCAAAGCAGATGCCTGCCTGTCCCGGAATGCCCAGCACCAGACACCGCAGAACTTGCTGTGGTCCTCAGCTCACCTGCGCACCTGGCCCTAACCGGCCAGAGGAAGGCACCTGCCCTCCCAAGCGGGGTGGCGGGGGGGGGCACCGGTGCACAGGCTGGGCCAGGGAGGAGGGCACTGCTGGGGCCCCAGAGAACGGGTTTCCCATCTCCCACCCCAACATTAGCAAAGGGAACGCTGTGGCCACACCTCGTATCCACCACGTCTCCCCTCCCAGCAGCAGGAGGGGAGCAGCACCAGGCTGGCTGGGGGAGTGGGCAGATGCGGCTCTGCAGGCATCCAGAGCCACCAGGCAGGCGGTGCATTCTCTAACCCTGGTCTTGTCCTAACCCCAAAACAGTCCTTGGATGTGGGTGTGACTCTTCCCACTTTACCAATGGGTAAACTGAGGCTATTTAGAGAGACTAAATAACACCCAAAGTGACCAAGATGGTACATTTAGACACAGAATTGCACCCCAGCATGACCAGGACACCTTCGGTCCTTTCTAACTCACCCATCACTTGCAAAGCTCTTCTCTCTGACAGAGGTTGGGAGCCCCAGAGGGCCTCATTTTCTTACGGGTTCCAAATGCAAATCCCAACAAAAACCCTGCTCACCTCAGCCCACTCTTGCTACATGGGGGCCCAGGCTCTCAGAGCATCCCATCTATCAAGGAAAGCGGAAATCTGGCGTTGTTGGCTACATCTCTCAGTATTTCAATGGGTTAGAATCCGCTTTGTGTTTTCTGTTGACAGAATGTTAAAATTGAAATATAACATTTACACGGAAAATCACACAGATTTGACGTGAATAGTGCGATGACTGTTCATCGTCATCGATGAACTGAGCGTACCCATGAAAGTACCAAGCAGAATAAGGGGACAAACAGACCTGCCCCCGGGAGCCCCCCATGCCACTTCCAGGCACTCTCCGACTTCCACCCCAAGGTTATCCCTATTGTGACTTCTAACACCAGAGCTTCCTTTGGCTGACCTTGATTGAACTTCATATAAATAAAATCGCACTGTGTAGACTCTTCCACATCTGGTGTCTTTTATTCTGCACTGGGATTCTGAGACTCTTCCAAGGCACTGTCAGCATTAGGAACTTATCCTCTGCTGCATAGTACTCCACCCTGGGACTATTTCCATTCTGCTTTCTGTAGACATTTGCATCATTTCCAGGTATTGCCTGTCTCGGACAGTGACGCTAGGAACATTCTTACACATGCCCTTTGGGAAAATGCATGCATAAGCATACATTTCTGTTGGATATACACTTAAGGGTGGAATTGTCGGGTCATAAGGTCAGTGTATACTCACCTTTAGTTACATTTCCCAATATGTCAATGTTGGGTGAATTTCGGGGCACCTGGGTGGCTCAGTTGGTTGAGCGACTGCCTTCGGCTCAGGTCATGATCCTGGAGTCCGGGGATCGAGTCCCGCATCGGGCTCCCTGCTCAGCGGGGAGTCTGCTTCTCCCTCTGACCCTGCCCCCTCTCGTGTTCTCTCTCTCATTCTCTCTCTCTCTCTCAAATAAATAAATAAATAAATAAATAATAAAATCTTTCTAAAAAAATGTTGGGCGAATTTCATGCAGCTTTGCTGTGGCCTATAGGCCATCGTTTTGCACCTTTGGTCTGTGTGCTTTGTTCCTCTTAGTCCATCTTCCTTGAGAGCATACTGGCACCTCAGAGAGTAATGTAATAGTGGGGGGAAAATTCTAATCCCCCCTATACTGATGAGTGAAATGTGGCTGTCCTTTAGCGAGTGCTCTTCTATCGGGAGGAAATTACATTAAAGTCACTTGAGCAGTCTCTTCAAAATGCTCGTGCCCAGCACTGCGCTAGTCCAACCGCTTGGGACCAACCGGACTTTCTGAGGATGGACACACCCAGGAATAATTATTTTGAAATCTAGCTCAATTGAGAACCATCACCTTAGGTCATTCAGCAGCCAAGCCAGTTCCAGTAGAGCACCTAGGTTCCCCAATCCCTAAAGGCTCTATCCAGCACCCCAGGGTTCCCCAAATCTCCCCGGTGTGCTAGCTCTCCACCCTGCTCCCATCACAACAGACATCCAGTCCCACCCTTCTGCTGGACGCGAGCATGTCCTACCGATCAACCAGAGCTGGCATTCGGGATAAAAATTATTTGCCATCCAGGGACCACATCACGCTGCTCCTGCTATCCAGTACTGGCCCAGGAAACGCTTGCTACTCTACGTGGCTCCGCCTTCTTACACTCAGGATGGTTATAGAAAAACAGAAAGGATCAAACCCAAGCCCAGCCTCATTCTTTGGTTTATTTGAATCTGATCCCCCGACACCCACGCTGCTAAGCTAGCTGTGACAGTAATCTGTCTCTGCACTGGTGTGTTTTTGCTTGGTTGGGTTTGGGTTTTGCCCTGGGTTTTATAGATGGCAAACAAGCCCAGAGAGGGCTAGTGCTTTGCCCAAGGTCAGGGAGCGAGGCTGCACCAATGTTAGAATTTGAACCACCTCCCCATGTCCAGTTGGGGGTTCTTTCTCTCTACTCCAGTGGACCCTTCGCAACCAATTAGGAACCAGCAGAAAAAGGCAGACACATGACGGTAACCTCTTTCAGCTTAAACCCATCACATCTGTTTTGCTTCTTCCCCGCTAAGCAGTAAACAGTGGGGACAGCGCCCAGGCTGACTGTGGGCTGGGATCTCAGCGCACAGACAAGGGCCACGGCCAAGAGCAGGCCAGGCGAGTTCTCTTGCTGGTCCCTGGGCTATAAGAAAGAGACTTTCCCCAGTGCAGCTGAGCGTGGTGATCCGACATAGCAGAGAATTGCCCTGTTCAGAAGCGATAATGTACACGGAGCGGGGAGGGGCGTCCACGTGGCCGCGTCTCTGGCAGCCCAGGAGGCCCCGCTGTCTTACGGCCTGCCATCTTTATCAACATTTGCACAGAAACTCACAGTGCCTCTGGCTGCAGATGAAAACCAAGCAATCTCATTTTCTCCCCTCAACCAGGCCACATGGCTCCTTCTTGTTCCTCCCCCTTCCCTCGTGCTAAAACTCAAAAAAAGGGCCGGGGCGGGGGGTGGGGTGGGGGGGGCGGTTCAAAAATACCAAAATTCCCTTAACATCTGCAAATCTGCCTTCTGAGGCCGTTTTCAGCAAAATGTGCCCGAAACTGGGTCCAGCAGTAGTTCCTCCCTCGGGAACAGCTTTGTCTTCACCTCGAGTCTTTCTCTTCTATGGAGCTGTGGGCCTTCAGGGGGTGGGGGGAGCAGAGGAAGGCCGGCCCCCCGCACCCATGTCCACCATCCCAGGCAGGCCTCCAGAAATGGCCGCGGTGCTGGGACCCTTCCCAGCTCCGGCGCACCCCTTTCTCGGAGGTCTAGCTCCCCGCTCCCCAAACTCCGGAGGTCTGGCTGCTGGCGGTGGGCACGCAGCCCCAGGCAGGCTCTCCCATGCTCTGCTCAGCACGGCGTGTCCACTCGCCTCCTTCAGCTGCCCACCCACCTCACCACTGGGAGCCAGTTTCCACGGACGGGGAAGGAAGAGTCAGATGAACCAGCCTGAGGTCACACAAACCAGAAAGGGGCAGGGCCGGAATCCACCCAGGAGGACTGCACCCCCGGCCCCCAGCTCTGGCCACCGCCCCACACGGCTCTCTTTCCATTACCCACTGAACCGGCGGGGACAGGCCTTGACTCAATCCTGTTTCTCCTCATCCCGAGGTATCGTTGTTCGGCCCTTGGTGATGCCATAAGGCGTAGGTGCAAGCCCTGCAGAGCCCACAGAAGCACATACATGTGCGCGCACACGCATCATGGGCTCCTGAATTCTTTGGGTCGGGGTGGGGGGGAGGGGAGGAGAGCTACTCCTGTTCACAGCCTCCTGTTACCCAACAGCAGGGACAAGAAGACAGACGTAAGCCAAGAAGATGACCTGCCACTCCCCGCAGGAGGGCTCTAAGAACAATGCCTTCTAAGGATGCTCCATGGACCAAGGCCTAGGTCAGTGCCTGGGAATTAGGCAGCCTCAGGAGTGTCAGGGCCGGATGGCCAGGGCCAGTTAGAAAAGGCCTCGGAGAGGGCTGACAGGAAAGGAGGTGAGCTGGCCCCTGGAGAGGGGGCTACCACACCTGAGTCACCCGCACGAGGGGCAGGGGGTCCTCCAGGTGTGACAGAGAGTTAGCAGAAACCCTGTGTCCCCAGAAGGAGGGACAGAGGGAGGCTGAGCCTGGGGAGGAGCTTGGGAGGGCCCAGCTCCAGCCAGAGAGTTCCCCGGGGTGGGTAAGGCTCAGGGCTTGAAGACCCAGAAGAGACTCAGTTGCACAGCGCTGCCTGGGTGGCTAGCTACCCTCAGCCTCCAATCTTCAGGAAAAGTCTAGTGCACACACAAGGAAAGAAAGAAGGAAGGAATGCACACCTACTCCAAGCCACACTGGGAGCCCCTTTCTGCATTCTGCAGACCTCACAGCAACACTGCCCTTGGGATGGGAAAGGCCAGGCCTTGCGGGATGGCTCAGACAATCCCTCCCTTCTCTCATATTCCCTCCACCGACTGCGCCATCTCTGGAATTCCATAATCCCACCTCGGGTTTCCCTTCTTCCATGAAATGGGGATTAAAAAAATCTCCTCCCATTGGGATTGACTGGGCATCAAATGGGATCACGTATGTGGGTCCAGTGTGTACCTGGAAAAATTCTGCTGTGCTCCTGGAGAGAAAAGGGAAGGGAAAAGGGCCCGCGTGGCAGGTCGCCCCACACCCAGTGCCAGGTGAGGCACCTGATCGGGCCTGTGTCGTGGCCTTTTTCCCAGATGAGAAAACAGAGGCTCAGTTAGGATAAAAAGCTTGCCAATGATCATGCAGCGGCTGAGGGTCGGGATCTGAACTCAGATCTAGGGGACCTGGAAGTCAGAATGCCACACACTCACACAGACAGCCCCCGTTCAAATGCCACTTGGACGCCACGGCTGCCTTTGGAACTCTTCCTTCCAAAAGAGTGGTTAATTTTAATCCCGTACATTTCGACTCAGCAGACGTGCGTGAACTCATACACACAACTTCAAATATGTTATTAGCATTATTATTGTTTTGCCAAAAAGATTCTATCAGCGAGCTCTTTTTCTCTCTGCACACCCATGTACCTCTCAAATAGGTTTGAGCAGACCTTTGTGAGCGGGTGGGCTACTTAGAAACAAAAATTGCCCATTATTTAAATTCGATTACATAGCAACCACTTTTTCAAAAGAATATTTTTATTTGAGCTCATTGTGTAGCAAAGCATCAGACACTTTCTTTCTTCAAACTACTTTGAGAAGGAAAAATTATCAAATGAAAGGAAGGGAATGTTATGCATATCATCCCAGCTATTGAAAATAATGCTGATGGATTTTCCTCTTTCGCTCTTAATTTATTTAAACAACACCCCACTTCCATCAACAACCGCGCCTGGGCTTCCTGAGTGCTTTTCTCCAGGGGATTTGAGGCTTTTTGGTCATATTCCCCGCTGGAGACTCTGAGAGGAGAGTGTCGAGTCGGAGGAAGACCCAGAAAAAAGCAGCACCCACTCCCCAGTATGTGGATGAGATGTCAGAAGTCCACGGTGGGACGGAGAGCTGGCTGGAGCCAAAGCAGGACTAGACCTCAGGCTCTGACTCTGGACTCCCAGTACAGTGCTCTCCCTGTCTCTTCAGTTGGGGGACAGAGGGGACAACGACGTTTCCCCCCGGGGGGGAGGGGGCTGGGCTTCAGTCCAGAGCTCCTGGTGCCCCCACCCTGCACCCCCCTTTCATGGCAATACCACATTCCAAGGTCTCCTGAGATGCACGAGGCTCTGAACTCGGCCTCCAGTGTCCTCATCTGGTCTCTGGGCCAGATGATGGGGGAAGAGCCCTGGGCAGCTCCCACCTGTCGCCCCAGCTCCAGCCCCTCTGCAGCGGGACCTCCAGCTCATCCAGCCTCTCCCAGAGCAAGCGAGCAGGCAATGGCTTCAGAGGTCTCTCTCTTTGCCTTGGCTCCTCAGCCCACTTCCCCAGCAAGAAGCCGCTGGGAAAGAAAATAAAACAACAACAAAAAGCCCTTTGATCTGCCACGGATGGCCTCATCCAACCCTGGGGGAAGGTGGAAATCACCCTCTGTCAGACCTGCTGGCCTCCCTCCCACAGGTCCTACCCAAAGGGCCCAGGGCTCTTCCACAGACCCCACCTAACCTGGGCCCCTGGGCCCCGGGAGAGGAAAGCGTCACAATGACATCTGTGGGGACCAAGTGGGGGAGGGCCGGGGGCAGGAAGAGGCCAGAGAGGGCCAAGCAACTATGGGGGAGAAGAGATGGCCATCGACCCAGCCGGCCATGCCACAACAGGTGGTCCCCACAGATTGTCCACTTGGTGGGGCATCAGGAAAGGGGGGGGCGTGAGAGGACCCTCTCTGTTCATCACTGGGGAGTCAGGCAAAAGCATCATGGCTACTGGTGCAGTGGGATAGAAGGCCTCCACCACAGAGGGACAAGGGAAAGAGCAGACGCGTGACCCATGCCTCTCCCATACGCCCATGGTCCAGCCTGGAAACTCTCTACAGCTCAGGGAACAGTTCTGTTCACTCCGGCGGCCCCTCTTCAAGCACCCCCTTCTGTCTCTTGGCCTGAAGGCAGGCTGGAAGTCTCCAGAAGCTGATGTCCTAGGAGGAACCCTCCACCGATGAGAGACAGACGTTGGTGACCGCCAGCTGGGATGATGGCAAGTGTGCTCCCACAGTCACTGGGAGGGTCCCCGGTGGCCCCCATCGGCGGGCTACCCAGCACATCTTTTATTGACTCTCCTCCCCTCCCTGCCCACTCCCCTTTCTGGGGCCAACCTCATACATAAATGATTTGCACCCACATCTTTGCCCAGGGTCTGCTTTGAGAGCCACCCAGCTAAGACAAGGCAGTGAGGGATGCAGAGCCCCAGGGACGGAGCGCCCCCGGGACACGTGATGGAGGGTGCTGTGTACACACATGTGCCCATTCACCTAGCGAACAATTCCAGAGACGCAAGAAGCCAGTGACCTGGTGGTCTCCAGGTGAGGGGCCTGGGTTAAGACTGAGAGTTAGTTTCCACGGGATATACCTTCGTTCCAGTTGTTATTCCCTTATTATGTTGACTCTGATGATTTTCCCCTTTCACCAGTAAAATGTGACTATCTTCAAAGAGCTTCCGAGAGCTCCTGGAAAATCAGATCAATGAACTAGGGAGAGGGAGAAAACCCCGGGATTGATGCTCGCCCTCCCTTCCTGAGACCCTCTCACTTCCTTCCCACCCCTTCATGGCCTTGACCTCTCTCTTAGCCTGGGAACAGGAGGGCAGGTTCCCATGCCGGCATAGGTTTGGCAGCAGCCATGGGCTGGAAGGGCACAACGGGCCAAGTGAGAGACCTCTGAGACCCCTGGATCCTGCTATCCTCCCCACTCTGGCTGCTGAGACACAGGCTGGCTCCAGTAGGCAAGACCCCGGTGACCCCCAGAGGAGCACAGCTGGGAAACAGACCATCTACGGCATGAGTGGGCTGGCGGCTCACATCGTCTGGCTTTGCATTTCTGCACTTGTGCTTACCAGCTGTGTGACCTCGGGCTAGTGACTTAACCTCTCTGTGCCCCAGTTTCCTCGGCCATAAAATGGGGACAATCATAATACTGAATTGGAAGGTGTTATGGGCTAAACTGTGCTCCCCCAAATTCATGGGTTGAAGCCCTAACCCCCAGTACCACCGAATGTGATTGTATTGGGAGATAGGGTCTTTAAAATGGTAATGAAGTTACTGTGAGACCGGTGGGGTGGGTCTTAATCCAGTCTGACCAGAGCCGGGACACGAAGAGATCTGGTCTCCTGGGAGGCACACTCGCAGAGGAAAGGCCACGTGAGGACACCGGAAGGCAGCCATCGGCAAGCCAAGGAGAGAGACCTCAGAACGAACCCAACCAGCTGACACCTTGGTCATGAACTTGTAGCCTCCCAAACGGAGAAAATAAATTTGACATGAATCAATTGATTTAATCCTCACAACAACTCAATAAATTAGGTGTTATTTTTAGTCCCATTTTATGGGTGAGACGATGAGGCACAGAGGGGCTGAGTAATTTGCCCAAGGCTGTGGAGCTAGTAAGGGGTAGAGCTGGGACTGTAAACCATGAATCTATCGGATGACATCAGACCTGATCACCTGATCAATGAGCGCCTGGCACACTGCAAGTGATCAATACACATTAGCTGTGCTCATGACCCAAAACAACCTGAAAAAAGACTGGCCTGCAGAGGAGAAAATGAAGAGAGGTGCCTCCTGAGCACCTGCCATCTACCCAGGCCTGTGCCCGCGGTCTGGGTTGGGGGGAGGGGGGCAGGGTGGGGGGAGATGGTCCCTGCCCTCTGGGGCTTGCACTAGAGTGGGGGAGGCAGACATTAAAGAAGCACAGGGACAAAGTCAACAATGGCCCGATCCGAGGCAACAGGAAGAGAATTGGGCCCACGCAGGAATCAAGGAGGGCTTTCTAGAGGAGGTGATGCAGGGGCTGGGTTCCAAAGGATGAGGAGGAGTCTGGTAGCTAAAGAGGGAGGAAAAGGCATTGCAGGGAGGGGGCAGTGCCTGCAGAGGGGCCCTGTTGCAAGCAGGGGTAACTGAAGGAAGCAAGGGGGCAGGTGGGCTGGAGCAGAGAGGCAGGCTTGGGGTCGGAGGGGGCAAGGGCTGTGAGAAAGCCTTTGAACACAATTAAGAATCCACTGAAGGGTCACAAGCAAGGTGGCCAACGTGATCACATTGCACAACAGATGTTTTTCCTAACAGTGTGCAAGTCAAGCTTCCGTAAATTGAGTTTTATTTTTAAGGCAGTAGGAGGCAGTGGGAATCCGAGAACTAATCTGTCTGGAAATTGAATGAGGGCCCCCTGATCCAGCTGGCTTTTTCATAGATCCGGGCTGCCTCGAGTGGGGTGCACCTGTTAGGTAAAAATCCTGGAGGAGGGGCACCTGGCCGGCTCAGTTGGTAGAACGTTTGACGCCTGGTCTCAGGGTCGTAAGTTCAAGCCCCTTGTTGGAGGTACAGTTTACCTAAAAAAAAAAAAAAAAAAAACTGGTCTGGTGGGTGGGGGGACATGGGGCAGTGTCTCTGGTTGCCATGGGAACACTCGATACTGTAAATGTGGCCACCTCCTGCGGCGACCACAACCTTCCAGGCTTCCCTTCCCCAGTGTCTCCCCATCTCCCCTTCTCCAAGTTTCAACTTGTGCTTGACTCCATGAGGAGGCCCGTGCTGCCCCTGCTCCCAGACATAAGTGGCTTTCCTGAGCTTTCCATGGCACCCAAGGCTCCCCGCTGGGTTTGTTCCTGTTGTATCTTCGGTGCCCCCACAGACGAGGGGCATATGGAGAGAGGCCTCAGGGCATAACAAGGAAGGGTGTGATCACAAAAATGCTGGCACGAAGAAGTCCCTCATTCACTCGTTCATTCAGCAGGTACATATTGAGCATTGATTCAACCCCAGGCACCGAGCTACACCCTGTGGGGTCTCCGCCTTTATTCTATTGACGGAAACAAATAATAAAATACCTAGAATAATTCTAGCATTCACTGAATCCTTTTGAAGTGTCACATTCAATCCTCAGAGATACATTTGTGTATTTTAATCTTCCTAAAACTCTGGGAGGTGAAATGGTGGCACAGAAAAGGTAAGTAATTTGTCAAAGGCCAAACGAAGGCCATGGTATGTGACTGATTTGGGATTTGAACCCAGGCCCTTATGTTCAGAAGCTGGACTCCCAATCTCTGATTGCATGTTGTCTCTTCTGCCTTCACTGCATGGGGACCAGGCTGCGTATGTGAACCCTCAACCGCCTCAGTGGAACCCCCAAACCCTCTGGGGCTCCTCTGGGATGGGCTCTGGAGCCCAGAGCTGTCTGCTTAGGCCCCCCAGGCCCCCTCCTCAAGCAGAGAGGCCCAGACGTTGCCCCTGGGGAGAAGAGCCCAACTTGCCAAAGTCACAGTGACTTCTGGCACGTAACGGAGCCCAGGAAAAATAGCAAGCACGGACGATTCGTCTCAATAGGCAATTCTTAATGTAGGAGAAGATGGAAAAGACAGATGAGACTCCAGAAAGGTGGGTTGGAAGAACGTCACTGGCGCCTTTCATTCAGTCATTTCAAATCGTTATTTCTAGAAAACATCCTACCTGCAGCTGGTTACAATTCACGTATGTCCATGTTCCTTCAATCCAGACCGGACACCACACCTGTCCAGACAGCAGCACCTGACAGGTGCTTAGCTGCGGACTAAGTGTGCTTTAATGCAAACATTTACCTCCTCTCCGCTCCTCGCTGGGCTAGAAGGTGGCTATAAATCCCCACCTTATTGCTCAGAAAACGCAAATGTACCAAGACCAATTTACCAATCACTTGCCAGGGGTATAGTTACAGGAACCTGGGCCAATTCTTTCACCTCGTGGGTGTAAAATGGGGCAATCCTAGTACCCACTTATTATGGGTTGGATGGTGTACCCCCAAAAAGATATGTGGAAGTCCTAACCCCTGGTACCTGCAAATGTGTCCCTATTCGGAAATAGGGTCTTTCCAGATGTAATCAAGTTAGGATGAGGTCCTTAGGCCCTAACCCGGTAGGACTGGTGTGTTCATAAGGAGAGCAAGACGGACGCAGGGGAACACCATGTGATGAAAGGAGCAGACACTGGGTCCTATCCATGAGCCAAGGGACACCAAGGATTGCCAACAGCCACCAGAAGCTAAGGAGGAACAAGGAAGGACCCCCTCCTAGAGCCCTGCCAATACCTTAATTCCGGGCTTTTAGCCTCCCGAACTGGGAGCAAAGAAATGTCTGTTGCTTCCAGCTCCCAACTGTGGCCCCTTGTCATGGCAGCCCTGGGAAACCAGACACCTCTAGGGCTTTCGAGCTGCTCCAAGGCCCTACTCCAAGTGTTTCAGGTGGCAGAGGCTGCTGAAGTGAGGTCAGGTGCAAGAGTGAATGAGGGGTGTTTGAGGGGCCCCCCGATGCCCAGCTCCCGGGCCTGAGTGGCCTGCACGCCCGCCAGTGCTTCCCAGAGAGTCAGGAGACAGCCTGCCTCCCTAGCACCTTGGTGGCAGCTTTGGCAGAAGCCCACTCTCCTCAGCCCCCAGGTGCAAGCATCCACCATGCCCCGGCGGGGGGCGGGGGGGGGGCTCTCAAAATCCTGTCTGGAGGAACGGCTCTCTTCCTAACCAAAGACCCTTCCACTCCGGTGTCCAGCCCACTGGCTATTCCTTTGAGGGGGACAGTTAATCCCCATTATTCTGGAGGTGTTTATGTTTTGGCTGGAGAAGTGCTTCATTCCCCTACAGGCTAAAAGCCTCAGCAAAGGAGTGCCCGGGCCTGCTCTGCTGGAGGCAGCCCGAAATGTCAGGCACCAGGTGGTGGGCGGGGGGGGGGGGGGGTGCTCATCCCCCAGGAGGCTGAGGCACATTGCCAGAGGGAGCAGACCTGCCAGGGAGAGCACTGCCAGAAAGGCAGCAACACGGGAGGGGGTGCCCAGCAGCACCCCGGGCCCCACACCACCCACGTGGTAATTAGACTCCAAAAGACAGGCCCAGATCCAAGGGCCAGAGCTTCAAATTCTTCTCCCATTTCCAATGGAAGCCATGTTAGTTCAACAGGAGAGCAGAGGCTGAGGCTATGGGGGGGGGGGCGGGTGCAGTGAAGTGCCTCCACATCCAAGAGGTAAGAGTTACAGGCCGGGGTGCTAGGCCCACTTCTAGCCTCTCCTCGGGTGCTGGTGCTTTGCAAAGGCATCTCTTCCTTCTTACTCAAGTGGCAGACAAGAGATATGCAAACATGTTGACACCTACTATGCACCAGGGCTTGACTAGCCTTACAGCTTCCCGTATGCTGCCCATTTTGCAGACAAGAAAACTGAGGCTCAGAAAAATGAACAAGCACTAAGTGGAAGGGTCAGGATTCCAACCTGGGTCTGACCATCTTCCTGCCGGCAGAAAATCAGGGCTGGAGGCCCTCCTTCTTGTTCCCTGCCCAATCCCACAAAGAGCAAAAGGGCCAGCAGGGAGCTGCACAGATGGGACAGGAACCACAGGTAACTCTGTATGTCATAGGGAGGGGGGCATGCTCCAAAGCTTAAGAACTCCAAAGTAGGGGCGCCTGGGTGGCTCAGTCGTTAAGCGTCTGCCTTCGGCTCAGGTCATGATCCCAGGGTCCTGGGATCGAGCCCTACATCGGGCTCCCTGCTCAGCGGGAAGCCTGCTTCTCTCTCTCCCACTCCCCCTGCTTGTGTTCCCTCTCTCGCTGTGTCTCTCTCTGTCAAATAAATAAATAAAATCTTAAAAAAAAAAAAGAAGAAGAACTCCAAAGTAACTCCCAAAGCAGTGGGGGGGGGGGGGCAAATGCCCACAGATTTGACTGTGAATACCTACAACTATGGTTTCTCTCACCTCATACCCCTACACTTTTCCCTCAGCATCCAGATAGGTCTTGAAGTCTCCCCTCCATGCCATTAGCACATGGGAGGAGGAGATATCAGAGGAAGGTTCTGGAAGATCCTGGAAGTTCGCAGGGCAGTAAATTTCAGTAAGCCAAAGGAGGCCATGGGTGCGCTGGGCCGAATGAAGGTCAATGGCCCAGCTTAGTGTCCTTGCTGTGTCCTCACTTGTAAGTCCCTTGGCTCCTGTGTGTGCAAGCTCCCTCCACTGTATTATGGACACTATACGATCTGCCCTGTGATCACTTCCATGTACACAGTCTGAAATCTATAAAGAGCAAAGCATACCACGGATTCTTAGGGAACGGAAGTGTCTATGTTTTATGGGCTGACTACATACTAGGTCTATGCTAGAAGCTTTAAATGCATCATCTCAATTAATCCTCAAAGTACTCTCTTTGGGAAATGTAAATGCAGAGTTAGTGCTCAGCAAATCTTCATGCACTTCCCGGCATTTCCAGCCTCCCTCGCAGCTGGCTGGGGGCCACGTGACAGTTCTGACCAATGCACTGGAGCTGGTGTGATGGGGGTCACCTTCTGGCTGAGGCAGCTGGGTGTCAGAGTGCCTTTCCCACCTCTCTCTGCCCCTCGGCTGTAACTAGGGATGCCATATATTCCAGAAGGTGCAGCCACGGAGAGGGTGAAGTCACCATCCGCCTGGGTCCCTGAGTAACCCGGTGGAGCAGAGATCCGCCCCAGACCAGTTGTGTGAGCAGGAATTACACCCGCGGTGTTAAGCCACCGGGAGTCTGGAGTCCTCTGCGGTGGCAGCTGATACTTAGCTGAGTGGTGTCATTGCTACATTGCGGCTATTCTTCTGCTTTTCACAGATAGGGAAACCAAGGCCATAAAGCCAGTCGGTGGCAAAAACAGGGTTCTTTTTTTTTTTAAGATTTTATTCATTTATTCATGAGAGACAGAGAGAGAGAGAGAGAGAGAGAGAGGCAGAGGGAGAAGCAGGCTCCCAAGGAGCAGGGAGCCCGATGCGGGACTCGATCCCAGGACTCTAGGATCATGACCTGAGCCGAAGGCAGACGCTTAACCATCTGAGCCACCCAGGCACCCAAAAACAGGGTTCTAATTCACATCTGTGACTCCAACACTCATCCTCTTCCGCTAACAACCTGTTGTTGCTCAGTAAGGTCACTGTGCTCCTGGAAGCAGCTCTGGCGCCCAAAACTCCTCCCCCTCAGTGTCCTGGCTGAGAAATCGATGCAGGAGAAAAGAAGGAATCTCTTCAGGCACTGAGCCTGGAAGCCGAGCAAAAGCAGGGAGGACAGGGCCTGACGGGATCTCAAAGCCATCATTCCTGGGGCTTTGGGGCTCACAGGAGGTACTGTCTGATTTAGTACACGAGGAGGAAATATCACACAGGGGTTTAGAGCCCTGGATGGGCAAACAGATCGACCTAGGTCCAAATCCCAGTACGACCACTTTCTCGCTTGATTTTTCGGAGCCTCACTTTAACAGCTGTAAAATGGGGACGAGATCTGAACCAGCCTCATGGGTGCAGATGGGATGAAGCGTTGTCTCGCTGCTGGCCTTTGTTGAGCATGCCCACAACATGACCCACCACGAAGATCATCCCTGGGAGGGCTCAGGGCACCAGCCTTGCCGGAGGAGGTGAGGCAGAGGGGCAGCGGGAGGAGGCTGCCCCCAGCCGGGGGCCCATAAAGCCCAGAACATACACTGGCCCGGCCCACGTGTCCGCAGCCGACCAAGGGGCAGAAGACAAAGAGGGAAGCAGGGCCGGCCCGACATAATACAACAGAGCAGAGAAGTCAGATTATTTCTTTTTAAAGTCGCAAGTGTCTTCTAGCAAGACAGCCTTTTATTTGGGTGACTCTGGGAATTGTTTATCAGCTTAAACTCATTATCTGCACATATGGTCTTCATACTACAGTTCAGGGCGGGAAACAAAGGATAGAAGGGAGAGCATGGGCAAACACTAGGGGAGGAAATATCATCCCTCAAGTGCCAGAAGCCGGGAGATTTTCAGTGACGTCACACTGGGCTTCCTGCCATGGGGATGGGGCTATCGTGCGAATACTCAAAAGGTTTTAACTCGGGCGTCCCTCAGTGAGGGAGGGAAAGGAAGGGGGAAAAAGCAATTTATTTTATTCACTCGTGTCTTCCATTCTCAACGACTCTTCCCCGCGCGCGCACACACACACACACACACACACACCCCCCAAGCCCCAGTGTATCAGAGCTGGAAAGAATCAAAATTGACCCCTCCCATTTCACGTAATGACCGTGATGAGAGCGAACATTTGCTGAGCATCTACCGCATGCAGGGCACTGTGCTAAGTGTTCCACATGTTCTAGCTCACTGAGGAGTCACAAAAAAATCTGATGAGCTATGATTCGTCCCGTTTTGCAGATCAGGAAACTGAGGCACCAGAGGCTGAATGGCCTAAGGTCACACAGCCAATCTGTAGGAGAATACTGACATTCAAACCCGGGCAGCCTAACCACCACACAATGTTGCTGCTAAAGAAACAGCAAAACAGGCTCAGAGAGGGGCAGTGACTCCCTGAGGTCACACAGCTCCATTTGCAAGAGAATCAGGGCTCAAACACAAGTCTCCTTACTCAGGGTTCGGGACCTTCCCACACCCCCTGTTGCCTCTCGGTCCATGTATGCGCGCGCAGGACCAGTGAACATGCTTATGCTCATCTCCGAGTTGCTCAATCCGTTAATTAAAACAGCAGTCTTGGCTGCAGACAACGGACAAGGGCTGGACCTTAAGATAATCAGGGCTGACATGAAAGACCTACTTTGCTAGCTGCAAACACTGGGGCTCATCATTTCACCCTTTCTTTTCAAAAAGAGTTTCCTTCTCTGCACACACACCCATCCCCCCCCACCCCCCGCTGCGGGATCCAAGTGCTGATTCAGGTCCAAGGTGCCAGCCCGTGCAGCAGGAGGAATCCAAGCTGCCAGGTTTGCTCCATGGCATCAGGTTGCAGAAATACCCGATCGACCGATCATCTGCTCCGGGGGACCAAAGTGCTGGTTTCCAAGGCCCCCCTCCCTCTGCCGTGTACCAGCTGAGCATGAACAAATGTTCCTGATTTTCCTTCTCTGCACTGATGAAATAGGCCAGAAGAGCAGCCTTCTGGAAAGAGGGGTCCCTCAGAGGGGCGGCCCAGCCACCAACATGTGCTCTCCTCAGGGAAGGGGAGTGAGGGCTAGACACACAACCAGAGAAACGCACCGTGTGAGCTTGCAGACAGACTTGGGGCTCCCAGCAAGCCCTGGTCACCGACATTACCCTCTCTGTCCAAAACAGCAGTCCGATGGGGGACGGAAACCTGGCTCATTTTGTTGTGCAGGGGTGGGGCGGGGTGGGGCAAGACAGCGGGAGAGGTGCCCTCCGCTGGACTCAAGGCAGAGCAAGGGCTGCCTGCTTCCCTAAAAGGTTATACCCTCCTGCCTTTAAGCTACAAGCCCACCCAGATCTCTTGGGCCAACATGTTCAGTTTACAGACTGGGGAAGCAGATTCAAGGCCGAAAGAGACTCACCCCAAACCGCACTGCTGATCCAGAAAAGGTAGATTTCAAAGGAGCCCCCACCAAGCCCCCAAATCTTGTTTCTTCCCCTCCTTACCCCCTCCCACAAATCCCTGCCATAATTCCTTACCTCAACACCCCTTCCCCTCCCGTCTCGCCCAGCACCCTGTGTCCCAGCCCACCCCCACGCCACTAAAACCTCATCCAGTAACTTGGTAGCTCTTTCTAGGCTGACGTGGAATTTTTTATTTTTTATTTTTATTTATTTATTTATATATATATAAATATATATATTATATACTTATTTATATATATATTTTTTTATTTCACAGAGAGAGACAGCGAGAGCAGGAACACAAGCAGGGGGAGTGGGAGAGGGAGAAGCAGGCTTCCCGCTGAGCAGGGAGCCCGATGTAGGGCTCGATCCCAGGACCCTGGGATCATGACCTGAGCTGAAGGCAGACGCTTAACGACTGAGCCACCCAGGCGCCCTGACGTGGAATTTTTTAAAGGAGGCGGGAATACTTCCTAGATGACCCAAAGTATCCTAACTCTAACTCCAGAGGAACTTCTGCTTCTAGAAAGTGCCCCGATAGACTGCCATTTCAGCCTTGGGGTCGGGTAAAGATGTCCTGAGGGCCAGTGTTGGAATGGATTTAGGGACAGGGAGATAAGGAGACTGAATTTCCAAGACTTGAAATTTTGCTGAATCAGAGATCTTAGGAGTTTACACCGGGTCCACACGTGATATGCTACCCAAACGCAAACACCAGCGGCCCTGGGGTCTCAATTCCCTCCTCTCCTTAGGGCAGGTGGGGTGGGCCGTGGGTGGGGGACAGAAAGAAGGGGTACAACACAGGAGCTGCCGGCCCTCAGGGGCCCCGTGCTCACACCCAGGTCCCAGGGTCAGGGCTGTGCTGGGCAGGCTTTCCCCGGCAGAGAAATAAGAGCCACTAAAAACAAAACATGACCCAAAACTCCTTTTGTTTTCGGGCCCCGTGGAATGTCTTGAAGACGTATCCAGAGACATCCATCGGGCCTCTCCACCCTTTCCTCTGTCTCCTCCTCCCACCCCTTCTGTTCAAAACAAAAATCATGCTGATCTTTCTTTATGGCACCTCGGCCCTACAGCATTTTGGTAACATCCAGCAAAAACATGTGGTGGGCTGTATGGAAAGCCAGGAGCCTCAACTAACTCTCTTTCGGGGACTGCCCCCATTTCCATCACCTTTGCAGGGGACACGGGAGGCGGAGGGGCTGTCCAGGGAGCACACATTGCTAGCCAAGAGACACATGAAAACTTCCCACGGCCACTATGAGGCCACTGCCCAGTCTCTGATCTGCTCATTTGTCCTCTCTTGGGGTGCAGGGAGGAGGGAGGAAATTAAAGAGAAAGAGGAGCACTTCAGTCCGCGTTCAGTGTCGAGCAGCCCCTAACAGGACAAAGCTGATGCTCCTCAGAGATGTCCGCAACAGTCCTGCTTCCCAAGGCCGCGACACAGATTCACAGACTCCGCTCCCGGGGGCCCTGAGGTCAGAAAACGGGACACGCCGCAGTGTCCACTAACAGCTGTGAAGTGACCGGATGAACGTGGCCTGTAGACCCAGACCCAAGAGTGGAGGGACCCTGGTCCCCTTCTGAGAAATCCACCACTTCAGCACGGACTGCTGACATCCTTAAGGGGCCCTCATGCCCCGGGTCCTGTGCCTGCCAGCTTACTTGTGCCCAGGGAGAGGATGGATAAGAGGGGTATCCCAAGACCATCATCCAGCCCACACCATCTGGCCACATCCAGGAAACAAAGGTACAACTTTTACAAGAAGGGTACATTCAGCAATTTGGGCGGCAGACCCCAAAGAAACCTCGACAAGTTGATCCTCTCATCCCCTTTCTCTACACCAATTCGCTGTTAAAGTTTCTCTCGTTGTTGTTTTTCTGGGGGTGAATTTTTTATTCACCCATACACCTTGCCTGCTCCCCAAGAAAAGCCACCTCCTGACTACCAAGCTTTCCCGCACACGGTGCACCCCAGCTTCACGCTCGGGCCTCTCCCCCGCCGTCCGCCGGGGCGGGGGGGGGGGGCTCCTCCGCGTGGGAGCCCTGCGCGTGTTGGAGGGTCTGTGGTTGTAGGTCCTGGATTTCGGTGCATTGGTCTCGCAGGAACCAGAACTCGCCTGCCTGTGGGTGAAAGGGCCGGGGAAGGGCTCCCCCTGGCGGGCGCCAACTCACCTCAATCTATCGGGGATCCAAAGCGGGCGCGAGCCCACCCGAGCCAAGCAACCCTCCCAGAGGACTCCTATTATACGCCCTAAATCTGGACGTGCCAGAGAGGCTCGGACCCACCGAGCACCCACGGAGTCTCCGCTTCGCTTCCCCAAACCATGCACACCGCGTACGGGATAAGGGGGACCCGGGAGGAAAGCGTGGCGCCCCTGCCCCGCCCGCCCCGCCCGGCTGCTGGGACCCCAAAGGCGGCCCTCCCTCGGTGCCCTGGCTGGGCCCGACAATCCTGCCGGCCCGGATCCTCGCTCCTAATCCCTAGTCTCTACCTGACCTCCTACAGAGTAGCCTGGTGCGCACCCCCGCCCTCGGGGCGCAGCCCCCGCTGAGACCCCAACCTTGTTAACCACACCTGCTACCCCCCGCCATCCTCCCGACGCCCCCCACTCACCCACCCAGAGCGCCCAGCGCCGACTGGGACTGCACCTGTCTGGGGGGAAGCCTCTAGCCCGCGGATTCGGGGCAGGGATCGGGGCAAGGATCCGGGGCGGGGATCTGGCCGAGCACGTCTCCCCTGCCCCCTCCCCAGGCTAGTTTAAGTAGAACTTGGTCTCTGGGCTTCGCCGGGACCGTTCTGGGATCCCTCCCCCGTTCCATCCCCACCCCCGACCGTGCCCAACAGTCGCCGGGGGGAGCGCGCCCGGGGTCTCCAAGTCCTCCGGGGCGCAGCCGCAGGGCGCACGGAGGGCGCGGAGGTGCGAAGCCCCCTACCTTCCAGCAGCAGCAGCCGGACCCCGCGCCAACTCCCGCCGGCGGCCGCGGGGGAAACTTTCCCCGGGCGGAGAGGCGCGCTCGCAACTTGCTCGGCGCCGGCTGCCTTCCCGGCGGTGGCGGCGGCGGCGGCGGCGGCGGCGGCGGCGGCGGCGGCGTGTCCGCGGACCGGCTGGCGCGAGGCGGCGGCGGCGCTGACTCGGAGCTCGGGGCCGGGGCTCGGGCGGCCTCGCGCGGCTCCGCTGTGGATCGCTCGGCGCTGCGTCCGCCCCGCAGCCTGGAGCCCCCGAGACGCCGGCGGCAGCTGCAGCCGCGCGCCCGCCCGCCAGCCCGCCGGCCCCACCTCCCAGCCACCGCTCCGTCCCTCCCTCTCCCCCGCGCTCCCTCCCCTCCCCAGACCTCCTCCCCGCCAGTCTCCAGTCGCCGCCGCCACCGCTGCCGTGGCGGCCGCCGAGAAGGCACGTCTCCTCCGGCGGGCTGCCCCTCGCCTCCTCCCGGCCTCGGGCTCGGCCTGCGGTGCGGCATCCAGGCCTCGCTCCGGGGCCCCGGGGCCACTCTGCCCTGCTCCCGTCCTTCACCCCCTGCCCGCCTTCCCGCCTTCCCGCCCTGCTCCCCGGGCCCTCGCTTCGTCTGAACTCGGGAGATCCGCTGGGAAAGTGGGGAGAGTGCCATGCTAGACCCGGAGTATTTATTCCGGGGAAACTTTCACGCTGGCCGCCCGTAACCGACGGCAGGGTTGGAGGGCGGATGACCGTCCATCCGGACCCCGCTGCTTCTCCTGGGCCTCCTGCTTCCCTGGGAGTACCTGTTGAAAGCCGGAGGGATTCACCCTGCCCAGCGCTGCTTCGGCCGGCTGCGGATAATAGAGGCCGAGGACGCGGGAGAGGAGGGGGCGGGGCTGACCCCAGACCAGATGCAAATGAGTTGATTGCAAGAGGTCCGCGCTGTGTCTCCAATCTCAGGACTTATCTTTTCATCTTTGTTCTGCTGCCACAGCCACACACCCCCTCCCCAGCCCCTGACACAGGACTTCAATGAGACACTTAACCTCTGAACTTCCTGTCGCAGACGAAATGAGCAAGCAAGCAGATCGAAGGGGACAGCCCAAGTGAAAGTGCTTGGTAACCCCCCAGATGAGGGGGGTTCTGGATGCCCACTCCTCTTCCCTAGGGAGTTCTTTTTTGCCCCCCCACCCCCCCGCTCTGAAGCTTCCCCGGGGCAATGCCTGATGGCCCTGGACATTCACGCAAGCGGGAGCTCTGCAAGGTGCCCCTTGGTCAACTGATTCTCACTAAAGAGTGAGTGACTGATAGGCTTTGAACCTATTCCAGTCTTGGGTATAAGGGCTGGTAATGTCGGGCCCCAGGGCAGAGTTTCCAGGGGCAGGAAATCGCTGCCTTTCCTTACCCACATTCCAGGAAAAGGATACACCCCTCTAAGGACTTTGGGGATGTCTGGTCCTTTCAACCCATTCGCTGAGTCCTGCGGTAAATTGAGAAGGGGTAAATTGAAGAGGTGTGACTGCGGGAAATAGACCTCATCCGCCTTTTCAAATGGACCCCGAGTGAGCAATGCTTAACCCAAGGGAAGAAAATCTCTGATAGCGCAATTTCTGTAAAACAAGGACAAGCAAAATGCTAAACGGATTCGGCCTCCACCGTCACCCCTTCTGCTGCCAAAACAGGGTTGGGGGAGGCTGACCCTTTGCGCTGAAAACCCCCACAGGCTCTGCATTTATGGAATGCTGTTGGAAGAGGCAGTCTGTGTGGGCCTCCTTGGACAGAGGCGCCACATAAATTTAAAGAGGGAAAAGGTTCAGCCTCTAGTGAGGGTGCTGGGGCCTGGAAGGTGGAGGCCAGAGACAGCAGGAGCAATGGATGGAGTTTCTGAGGGTCTGGGGGATTGGCAGAGGCCCGCAGGGGGGAGTGGGGGAGGGAAGCACCGGGAGGGGAAGGCAGAGCAGGCCAGTTGGACCACTAAGCCGCCCAGCTGGGAGGTTAGCTCCAGCTCCAAGTCAGAGTTTCCCAGACCTCAGCCGTTCTCCTCCTTCTGTCAAGAATCCGTGCACCAGATAAGGCTGTTTGCTTAATAGCTTTCTTTAAATCAACTCTTGTTTTGTTATTTTTTTACTTGTTTTTACAAAGAAATGTTATATCATTCCCATAAATGGAAAACCAGCATCACATTACTATAAATAGAAGGTCCCATAAAAATAAATACAATGAAAATAAAAGTGTTATTAAATTCTAACAATGTACATTTAACCACAATAAAAAAAATTTTTTTCCAGCAAAATACAGCTGCCTAAGGAAGGTGCTGAGCCCAAGGCCCCACTCTCTTGTAAAGGGAGATTAACAAGGGCTAGAAAGGTGTTAAAGACACATTAGCAACAAACTGAGACTCCAAGTTGTGATGAAAAGGGTTGAAAGAGAACAGAAAGGGACGCCCCCACCTCCAGCTCCTCCAGCTCCGCAGGCCAGCAGGGAGACTGAAGGCCCATGGAATCTCCTTGAAGACCTCTTTTGCTCCAGGAAAGGCAATTCTAAGTACGTGTTGGCCAAAGTCAAGGACCCCAAGAGCTTAGTCCTGGATAGGAGGAGGTGATCCTAGTGGCAGAAAGTGGGCCTCCCCCTCACAGGATGACCCAGGGGCAGTCGCTCCCTTCACTGGCCTCAGTGTCTCCACCATACGGCAGGAGGCTTGGACAAATGGTCTCTGGAATCCCATTTACTATTCTTCGATAAAAGCAAGAAAGGCACCAGGTCATGGCTTATCAGGAAATTGAGGAGAGGGTTTCACCCGCGAGGGGGGAGGGGAAGGGGAGGCTTGGAAAGGGAGAGAACATTGAGGGGGGCACCGACGAGGGTCAGCACTCCTCAGGAGGGAGTGAACGGGGTACTAGGGCCACTGTTGACCGACTGCAGTCTAGGTCGTCCGAAATCCAGAGGTGGCCCAGCCCAGAAGATTCCAGATTCCCCATTTCCCCATCTTGGAAGGAGCCTTGTAGAGAATCCATTGTAATCCAACCACTTCATTTTATAGAGGGGAAACTGAGGAAGCAGCACGGACTAGATCCTAGTCATGGTTGGAGAGCTGGGCATCAAACTGAGACCCTTTCGACTTGCCCTGTGTTTGGGGTTCTAGTAGAAACAGTTCTTTTGAAAATACTCACCTCTCCTCCAAGGGGCTCTTAGACTTCATTTTTCTCTGACAGCTGGAAAAAAAACAGTGAAATGGTCCGAAAGCCCCAAACTCGCCAGAGTGTGGCCAGTGGTTGGGCAGCCCGTGTCACTGGACTAAGGACACCGGAAGTGAGCATCCACACACTGGCACCATGGGGACCCTAATGCAGAGCAAACAGCCCCAAACCAGGGGTCCACAGGCCCAGGTTCCAGTCCTGGCTATCTGGACAATTCCTTCCCTTCTTAGACCTTCGTGTTCCCATCTGTAAAGTGACACATTTGGGTGCTAACCGTGGGTCTCGACTTGGGCCAGCAGTCCCGTCCCCAGGTGCCTAAGGACTGGGGGACAGAGGGCGAAGCTCCCTTGCAACTTTCCTTTTCCTCTGTTTTGTACGACGGTGTCTTACATGAGAAAGTGTGTCCTTCACTTACAAAGAATTTGAAGTCACTACAAGTGATGACCTCTTCTTGCTCCCAACCTTTGTAAATTTAGGGCTGATTAGACAGGGACCCTGCCTTGTTCATGTCTGGGTCTCTAGCACTTTCTAGAGTCGGCGCTCAGAGGAACGTTGGATGCCACTTGCTAACTGTGCCCCCTTGCGCCAGCCACTTACACTCTCTGAGCCTCTGCTGGTGCAGGTTTAAATGGGAATTGGAACCACACCCCTGGCACTGGGTGGCTGCGAGTTTCTCAGGGGAAGCTCTCAGCCCAGCCCCTGGCACATAATAAGTGCTCAGCGAAGGGCAGACTCATGTGTGAATGGACAAATGGAGGATGCTAGAAGGGCCGGGTCCTTTCCCGGGAGGCGTCTCGACCTTACAACCTAGCTTTTCCAAGGCAGCTTGCATATTAAATATTTAATCATTGCCGCCCTGTTTTTTTTTTTTCTGAATTGTTTCTTTTTATGTGTAATTTGCAATCATTTCCCCCAAAATGACAGTTCATTAAATGTACAACTGAGTGTGATTGAATCTGTTTATCTTTGGATGATTTTCATAGAATAAATTTGAAAATCCTAGGAACGTCCTTTGGCAGTTTGAAAGACTATGCGCTTGATCCTGTAGGGCCTGGACAAGTTGCAGGGACCCTCCTGCTTTCCCTCTTGGTATGCCTCCACCCAGCTGCCCGCAGGCCATGGCCAGCCTCTCTGACTGTCCTCAGCGCCAGGGCCAAGGGCTTGCCTGCCAAGGTCCTCCTTCAGCCCCAGGAATGCTGCTGGCTGGGAGCTAGAAGAAAGGGGTGGTGCTCCCACCCTCCCCCACAGCCGCTGTAGGAAAAGAGGTAGATTCTGGATGGCTGCCATCAGGGAGCACTTTCTAGGGTAGAAGCTCAGGTTGTGAGGGCAGATAAACCCAAGTCCAAAGCCTGGTTCCTTTATTCATCAGCTCTGTGGCTTCAGGCAAGGCACTTTGCCTCTCTGTGCTTTAGACTCTCAATCTTTAACATGAGGAACGCGTACCATGCCAGGCACTGTGACGAGACCTTTAGAACACAGGCTCACTTGAGCTTCTAACAACTCCATTAGGTAGGGGTGACTAGGGATCCTGTTGACAGAGACAGAACTCAGAGACCCACCCGAGTTCACCTAGCAATAAAGAAAGCAAGTTCAAACCTTTCTCTTTTCACTTTCGTGACAGCAGGAGAGAGCAGTAGGCAGGGGGAGGTCAGAAGAATTGGGGCCACCCTGGCGTTGAACTTTCCAGCTGTTGGCCTTGGCCAAGTGGCCTGACTCCTCTGAGCCTCCCTCTTCTTCCGCTTCTCAAGTGGGATGATAGCACCTACCCAACGGGGCAGTCGCAGTCGTAAACATCAAAGGAAAAGACATCTGCAAAGGGGCTTTGATAAACAGAAAGCGCATAACAAATGTAACTTCTTCGTGGTTTTTTTTTTTTCTTAATCATCTTTATCATCCATGTAGAACTGCTGAGATGATAAGTTTGGAACTAGGGTCCCCCGGGTACAAGTCAGTCGTGCAATAAATATTCGTGAAGGTACCATTTTTGTGAACTCGCTTCACACCTGGACACCCGAGCCGGAGTCAGAAGAAGGAATGTGTGTGGTCCCTGTCCTCATCTGGATGATGGATGGGGGAAACAGTCAATATGACCGGCAGATTTTTAAATTTAAGACTCCTCTTATGCAACAGCTCTCCCATTTTACAGATGAAAATGCTGAGGCTAAGCTGGGGTTGGGCTGGGGCCACTTATCCAAGATCTGACAGCAACTTGACTTTGGGTCCTGCCTCCCAAATCAGCTTTCTTCTGACCAAATGTCTTGCCTCATTTTCTGCGCTCCAAGCTTCAGTTGCTCAAGGATACCTTCTCCCATCTGTGATATCTGAGTGCCTGCGTCTCTGTTCCCCAACCCAGAGCCTGTTGTGTCCATCTTTCTGCGTTCCCATGCCAACAGCTGCCAAAGAGGAGGAATCGGAAGGCAAATTACATCCAGGAGTTGCCCTAGAAGACTCTAGAGGTGGGTCCATGGCCAAGGGCTCATCTGCCCATGAGCAGTGGACGCCTCGTCTAGGGTTGTTAAATCCAGCCAAGGAAGTAAAAGTGGGACTAAGATCAGCTTCTTTGCAGCGCTGGAATGTCGAGGCTCTTGGACTCTGGGACAGAGGAGCCCTGGGCTGAAATCTCAGCTCGCTGAGACAGACCCTGGGCAAGTCACTTAGCCTCGCTGAGGCTCAGGTTCGGCCTCTGCAAAATGGAGATAGTATCAGCCTCTAGGGGAGTGGGAAGGTTGATTAAGCTAACACATGGAAAGTGCTCACAGAGGACACAAGGCAGATCTGGAAGACTGTTGACCTACCTTCCTTGCAGACCAAGTGTCATGGGTACATGGAGTTTTGAGAGCCTCCAGTGTGCTTCAGGGGATGCAAAGTTACAAAGACCACCAGCCAAGAACTTTTCTGAGCTCTTACTAAATCCCCAGCACTTTGCTCACCACTATACCTGTATTAATTCCTCCCAACAATCCTATGAAGAAGTGCCCATTATTGTCCCCATTTACGGAGGAGAAAACTGAGGCTCGGGAAGATTGTTACCTGTCCTCGATTGCTCAGCAGGGGAGTGCAGAGCTGGAATCTGAACCCAGGCAGTCATATTTCAGAGCCCACGATTCTGTATCCTGACTCACACGACTTCATGTCCATTATCTCTCTGTTCATCCAAATCACCCAGAGATTATTAGTATCATGCCCATTCTACAGATGAGCCAAGAGGAGAAGTGAGGTTCAGACAGGTGGAGTGACTCACTGAGCAGGACAAGAGCAGAGCTAGAAAGGTCCCAGGTACACTGCTCTGGCTTGTGGCTGTGACTTTTGAGACTGGGCAATGGGTTCCCTCCAAGCAGGAAGGGCTGTCTGTTCTGAAGCTAAGTGATCCCACAGAGAGTCACCTCAGGCCACTGGGATGTGTGCAGGGCATGGCGACAGGAAGGCCAGTCCCCCTGCTGGTCATTGATTTCGATGTCCATTCTGGGGCACCCATCAGCAGCAGAAAGCAGAGCTGAGGAAGCTGGATCCGTGTCCGGCTGTGTCCCGGCTGTGTCCCGGCTCAGCTCGAGGACAGATCTGTGCCTGGCTGCCACAGTGACGGGGTTACTTCTCCCTCACTGCCTCCAACCTCCTCTCCCTCCCTCCCCCCTACCCCCTTCCTCCCCTCCCTCTCCCTCTGTTAAGGCTTGAATCGTGTGCCCCCAAAAGATATTATCCTGTTACGTCTGCTCCCCGCTCTGCTAAATGGGAACTCAACACTTGCGGGAAGAAAATCACGCCCTCTTCCTGCACAAGGATCTCAGTTCCCCTCGTGGAGCTCACAGGGCCTTGACGATGGAAGGAACCATGCTGACTGGCTAGTCCTCTGCTTGAGTGTGTGAGTGTGTGCACAAGTAAGGTAACATGTCAGTGCTTGTACGTGTGTATGTGTGTGTCTACACTTGCGTGTGCGCATGCCTGCATGCGTGTATAGAAGTGTAAATGTCATGACATAAGACTGTGTGTGTGAGTGAGAGAGAGTAGGGGGACACGTCCATGCTTGTGTCTGCTTAATGGCATCTCTTTTTTTTTTTTCCCTCCAGAGTGAGGCTGATTCACTTACTCCAATGTTTGCATCGCGACTGACTCATTTAATGGGAACAGCTAGTTCATGTGCCAATATGTGAACTGACCCTCAAGACCCTTTCGCCAAAAAAAATACGGACTGTATCTTGTTCTTGAGTTAACAAGGGCTGGGCGAGGATCGCTTGCTTCTCCCAGCGATGCCTGCTGGCCTCGGGCTAGCGTTTCTGACAAAAGGGGACGTGTGAGAGCTTGGGAAGGAAGGCAGGGAGAAGGACCCGCAGAGGAGAGCTGGAGGAGAGTCTCGCGCGGTTTATCAAAAGTGATTTTGCCCCACCGACTGTCTTTGCGGATGAGGAAGCCCGCAGATCCCACAGATCGCGGCGGAGAGGCGGCAGCCAAGTTCATCCGCTGATTTGCGGCAGACCTGGGGCCAAGGCCCGTGTGTCCAGCTGTCCACGTCTCTCCTTCTAGTTTTCCTTCTTCCCAGGTGTCTGCCTTCTCCGCCACCGCCTGCCTGCTTCCTTGCTTTTTATTCCAAATATGTAAGCCTCTAATAAACCTAGAGACAGGCTTCTGCCTGATTTATCCCCAGTTATAGAGAAGCCCAGAGCCAATTATAAGGTGGATAAAAGGCCCCATGTGCAGTTTTTAGAACTGCTTCCCCAGCATAAACAGCTTAACTCTGTAAAGCTCCCCCAGAATGTTTGCTCAGTGGCGCCATGTTTTAAGAGGCTGACCTTTGCTACAAGACCTTGGGTCCACTCAGAGGATTGCAACATAGCAGGTCACGGTGGCTTGCCACCAAGTGTGCACAGACCAGCTGCTTTGGGACAGCCTTGCCCAGCGTTGAATTCAGAGAACCTGGCACCTGGTAGGCGCTCGATAAATACCCAGTGAATAAAGGCATAAATTAAATAATCAATAAATATTAGCTTGTGCAAAACAGAATTAGGAGATGAAATCCTCTGAAGGGAAAAATATCAAATAACCTATCCTCCTCTGCCAAAAAGATCTCATTTCTTCTGATCATCTGGCCCGCCAAGCACCCTGTTACCAGAGAGACCGCGCCACGTTCTGGGGCATGATCCCTCAAAGCAGAGGTTCCAGCCTGCTTTAGATTTCCGCCTGTGTGCTGGTCACCATGCCGGGTAAACACTGGGCATAAGATGGGGAATCCAACAGATGTGGTCCCTGCTTTGATGGCGCTCCCAGATCACGGGCAAGGCTCTCTACTTTGGGGTTTAAAAATAAAAAAATAAAAAATAGGGGGAGACGAACCACGAGAGACGGTGGACTCTGAAAAACAAACTGAGGGTTCTAGAGGGGAGGAGGGTGGGGGGATGGGTTAGCCTGGTGATGGGTATTAAAGAGCGCACATTCTGCGTGGAGCACTGGGTGTTATGCACAAACAATGAATCATGGAACACTACATCAAGAACTAATGATGCAATGTATGGTGATTAACATAACAATAAAAAATTTAAAAAAATTAAAGATAAATTAAAAAACTAAAATACTTGGCTTGAAGCCGCCCTGTGAATGCAGAAGTGGCCCCAGTCCCTCCTCCCGCCTGGCATCCCAAGGCAGGGAAATACCGCTGCTTATGGGACTAGGGGGTGACTCACCCCACCCTTAAGGGGCCCACAGCAGGGGGGCTTTATTGGAGATAAAAACCCACAGAACAATCCATACCCTACTTGCTCTAGCCTGGAGCCACTGCCCCTAAAAAAACAAAAGAACTAACAAGAACTCAAGGGAACAGTTAAGCCCCGAGAGAGCTCCCTGGAGCCAAGTACACCCAAAACCTGCTGGCTGTCTGGGGGTGGGGGATGGGAGTGGGGGTAGGGATGGGGGTGGGGGCAGGGGTCTGACCCCACCCAACATCAGCAGTTCGAGATTCCAGGTCCAGCTCTGCCGGTGACATGCTGGTGGCCTGGACAAGGCCCCGCCCTTTCTGAGTGGTCCAGATTGACTCCGCCAAGCCCAGGCCTGGGCGGGAACCCCAGCTTACACTATTGGGCTCAGAAGTGAAAAGGTAAAAATGCCGGGTGCCGGTGGTCCAGGGGCCTGGGGAGCACGTGGGCAAAGGGCTCAGGTAGACCCTGCCTCTCCACACTTGGCCTTCCTGTGGTTTGCCAGAGATGGTGATCCAGGCTCTTTCTCTCTGTCATCCATAGAGGAGTCCATTTCTACTAGGCGTTCCCCCATAAAGCTCCCCTATCCCTACACAGACCTCTGAGACCAGGGTGGAATACTGATCAAAGGTCAGGCCTGCATCTGTCCTTGCTGTTTTCAGAGGAAACTGAAGTTCTGACAATGACCTATCAGGCCCAGCCTCACCTGTCCCCCACCCATTGCCTTATATCATCTCCTCCCATCTCCCACCTTGCTTACCGTTCTCCAGCCATATTGGCTCTTGGCCATTCCTCCAACACTGGCATGCCAGACATGTTCCCACCCCAGGGCCTTTGCACTCACTGTTCCCACTCCCTGGAATCTTGGCCCAGATAGCTACATGACTCACACCATCTCATTGCTCCCAAGCAGCAAGGATTACCCTGGCCAGCACTTTTAAAAAATTGCAAATGGCAATCCTAACACCACTAATTCTGTTCTAATTTTCATAGGATTTCGGGTCTTCTAAGATCCTTTTTTTTTTTTTTTGAAGATTTTTAAAAATTTATTTATTTTTAAAGATTTTTATTTATTTGACAGAGAGTGACAGTGAGAGAGGGAACACAAGCAGGGGGAGTGGGAGAGGGAGAAGCAGGCTCCCCGCGGAGCAGGGAGCCCGACGCGGGGCTCAATCCCAGGACCCTGGGACCATGACCTGAGCCGAAGGCAGACGCTTAACGACGGAGCCACCCAGGTGCCCCTCTTCTAAGATTCTGTATCATGTTCTTATTCATAATGTTGGAAGATAAGCTCATTGTGGATGGAAGTCCTTGTGTTGTTCACTGCTGTATCCCTGTACCTAGAACAAAGCCTAGCACAAAGGAGACACAAAATGCGAAACGCGTGGATGGGTGGGAGCCTTGGACTGGGACTGTCTGGGAGCAGAGGCAGTGCTTTCAGCGTTTTTTTTTTCCCATGCGGCAGGCCCTGACTGGGGACCTCCCAGGGCTGAGCCCAGAGCTAGGCACCAGGAGCCCTTTAGCTGTTAGATCACCGATCACCGATCACCACCACTACTGCTAACACGACAGGAGCTCACGTTTGCTCAGCTCTCACAATGCCAGGCTTCGTTCTCAGTGCTTTGTATTTGTGAATTCATCTAATCCCGGCAGCTACCCTCAGTTCTGGGTCCTGTCATCACCCCCACATGCGCAGGAGGCCCAGAACACGGAGTAGCTCTTTCCCAAAGTCTCCATGCCGGCAAGCGGCAGAGCTGGGCCTGGAGTCAGGGGTCTGGCCCCAGAGCAGGTGCTGCTGTCAGGGAGCCTAGAGACTGATAGAGGGGACAGACACTGTGCCAGTGACTGACTTGTGCAGAGACAAAAGGACAGTGCAAGCGTGCTGAGGAAGCAAAGGGGGAGATGCTGATAGCAAATGCAACCAGACAGGCCAAGAAAGGCTTTTCATGTTCATTGAGGTTTTAAAGGATGTACAGGAGTTCACCAGCTGAAGAAAGGGGGAGGCTGTTTCAAGTCAAAGGGAGGAGGGCAGGAAATATTGTGAAAACCCTCTGGGAATTGCGAGAGGTTCATATGATGAAATCATGGGATGCCCATGGGGAAGGGGGGAGGAAGCCAAGCCAGAGAAATAGGTAGCAGCCGCCGAAATGCTAAGCTAAAGAATGTTGGCTTTATGAGTTCTGGAGGCTGGGGGCTTAAGTGGGGTAGTGAATTTATTCATTCATTCAACAAACATTTTGAAAATGTTTGCAATGGAACAGGCACAGTCCCATGTTCTGGGATGTGTGAGCTTCAAAGCTCCCTCCTAGGAGATAGAAAAAGGACCTTGCTTAAATCCTGACTCACAGCAGAGTTTCTATGGTCAACTGCTAATGGAACGAACGAATGAACAAATGAAAGAACGAACTTCATTCCTCTACCCAGCTCCCTACGAATGAAACTTTGACATATTGCACGAAACTCTGCACCCTGTTCCTCCAATCACCCATTCCTCTGCCCACCCCCTGCAAGGAAATGACAAGGAGAGAGACCTATTAGGACCTGGGTAGTCATCTAGAGACCATCACCAAGTGCATACACCTCTACCCCCCCTCAGATCACTGGCACTAGCAGAGGGAGGCAGCCTGGCCCTCGCTTCCTGGTGCCCGTTCTCCCCACCTGGGCTCAAATCCCCGGGACAGCAAATCACAAGACAGAAAGGATGGGGCAGGTGTTTGCACTTGGTGATGGTCTTGCTTGTTTGTGGGAGGGCTCACTTGTGAGCAGGGCTTGGCAAGGGGATTTATTTCCTTTAAATCTTCCTCCACCTGCCCTTTTGCTTCAAATTCCCTTTAGTTCATCTTGCGTTTACAGAGGTCGGTTAGAGCCCTCTGGGGACCCTGGAGGCTCCTGAGAATAAGTTAGTTAGGCAGGCACATGTTTATTGCCCGCCTACCGTATACGGGGCACCGTGCTAGAAGTCACGCCAGAGGGCAACCCAGTAGAACACCAGTGACCACCGACAATTATCAGAACCTGCTCCCAGCTGTGTGTGTCAGCTCATTCAAGCCACAGACAGCTCTTATCAGCCTCTCCTACTATTAGAGCCCACTTCACAGAAAAGGAAGCTTTAGCACCGAAGGGAGGCTGAGCTATCCAAGGGACAATGCTCTTGACCGTGACTCCGTGATAGGACAGGAGGCCCGTGCCTGGCTCTGGGGTGGAGGTGGGTGGTGGGGGGTGGGCAGGGTATGTATATGTGCACCTGCCCACAATGCAAGCAGCGCCTCTTCATGGACAATGTGCGTGTGGTTGTTTTATGTCCACAAATCCCTTTAAAAAATGGAGCCTAATTCCCTTCCCTTTAAGTGTGGGCCTGACTTAGCGATGCCCATTTTTTAGGGAAGCCTGCTTCTCCCTCTCCCACTCCGCCTGCTTGTGTTCCCTCTCTCGCTGTGTCTCTCTGTCAAATGAATAAATAAAATCTTTAAAAGATTTTATTTATTCATTTGACAGACAGAGAGAGAGGGAACACAAGCAGGGGGAGCAGTAGTGGGAGAGGGAGAAGCAGACTCCCCGCTGAGCAGGGAGCCCGATGCAGGGCTCAATCCCAGATCTCCGGGACTGTGACCTAAGCTGAAGCCTGATGCTTAACCAACTGAGCTCCCCAGACGCCCCTAATGGTGCCCTTATAACAAACAGAATGTGGCCAAAGTGGCCATTTCAGCTTCCGCCTTCCTTTCGCCGGCTCTGTCTGTCCTTGTCTGTCTGTTTGTCTCTCTCTTTCATGCCTCACTCTGGGGAAGCCAGCTTCCACGAGAAGAGGTCCACGTGGTGAGGAGCTGGGCCCCCAGCCAACAGCCATGTGAGTCTGCCATCTTGGAAACGGGCCCTCCGGCCCCAGTCACACTTTCAGATGACCACAGCCCCAGCTGCCATCTTGACTACAACTTCACAAGATGCCCCACACCAAAGCAACCTGGCCACACACCAATTCCTGACCCACAGGACTGTGTGGGAGATTCTTTTCTGCCTCTGACTGTGGGGAAGATTTGTTTTGCAGCATCGGATAATTAATGGAATGTGGACTGGCCTTGGGAGAGAGCAGAGAGAGGCTCCTGGGATCTTAGGGGTAGGAGGGCAGAGAAGGGGGCTCCGTGGAGGGCCAGCTGTCAGTCGAGTGGACGGATTAGATGTAGAGGGACAAGGATGATGATGATTCCCTGGGGGTTTGCCGTACTCCTCCCAAGCTTCTCGTGCATTACTGATGTCATCTTCCTAACAGCGCTGTGTAATGGGGCTTTATCAGCCTGTTTATCTTTATCACCCTCTACTTAAAGATGAGGAGACAGAGGCTCAGAGGGATCCAGTGAGCTTCCTGAGGTCACAAAGTCCATGCAAAGCACAGTCAGGACTAGGCCAGACTGAGCCCAGAGCTTGTGCCCTCGACCATTATGCTGCCCTTTGACGGGGAAGCTGGTACTGAGGGACTTCAGGGTGGGGCAACATGAGAACGAGGGTGAGGGTCCGAGGGGCTGGTGACAATCTCTTGCTGGGGAAGAGAAGAACCAGGAGCAATAGGGGGCTAGGACGTTTGCAAGTCCAGCCATAGGCAGAGGTCGCGCGGGTGGTCGCGAGGGGGGCAGAGGCACCTTCCCACCGTGCTAGATAGCCCCGGGATGTAGGTGGTTCGGGTTTGAAACGTGTGCTTCTGCTGTGGGGACTCAAGGATGGCACACTGGATGGGGTAAAGCTCAGCTGACCCCAAACTACAGTGAAATACTATAGGAGTGCCGTTCTCTTTCAATAATAGTTTCAGGATTAACAAGCTTCTTCTATAGTTCTCCACCAAAGTCATTATCATTTGAAAATGAGTCCCTGGCACCGCCAGGTTCTAGCCAGTGGGAAGGGGCAAGAGAATGCAGAAAAGGTCCAGCCAGAGTCTCGAGGCATGACCTGGGAGTACCACCATGACTTCTACTCACAGCCTTTTGGTCAGAACTTGTCAGTGGCCACGTCCAGGTGCAGAGAAGGACGGGAAACTCAGCCACCTCAGTAGCCAAATGGACACCTGCAGGTGCGTTACTATGGAGGAAAAGGACAGGGATTTGGGGCACCACCAGCAGCCTCTGCAACAGGGGGATCCTGGATCCAACAGACGGGACACTGCAAGCTTAACCCAGACTGCCCTCTTTTCTTAACATTTTCAAGGTAGGCAACATCTTTGAAGACCTTGAGAAAGCTGAGGACCCCCTCCCCAGGAAAATATGCATATACGTAATAGTGATGGACCCAAAGTTTGTGTCCCCCCACCCCTCCCCGCCAAATGCCTATGTTGAAGCCCTAACCTCCAATGTGCTGGTATTTGGGAGGTGATTAGAAGGTGAGGTCTTGAGGGTAGGACCCCAATGATGGGGTCAGTGCTCTGACAAGGGAAAGCGACACCAGGGCTTCCTCTCTCCACCACGTGAGGATCCAGTGAAAAAGCGGCCATTTGCACATCTGCTGGGAACTTGACCTCAGACTTCCCACCTTCAAGAACTGTGCAGAATATGGGTATTGTTTAAGGCACCTGGTGGATCGCATTTTGTTATAGCAGCATGAGCCTACTAAGACAATAATTTTGCATACAAGTTCAGGGGTTCTAAGAAGCCTTCAAGTGAAGACTCCGTGGGTTAGAAGCTAGTCATAAATGCACTAATCACTGCAATTCAGATCTGAGCTTCCCAGCAGCCAAAGCAAAAAGGAGATCCTGGGTTCGATAGTTCTCCTTTGTCTTGGCGGGGGAAGCATATTGAGTTCTTTGAAAGAGAAAAATCTCTTTCCTGGCACCATCGTCTGGGAGGAATTTATCTTTTGGCGGCAAACCGGTAGAGCTTGTGCAGGTTGCCTGGGAACCCCAACCTGGCAGGATGGCAACACCACCTTGAAATGCAGAACACTGTCAGCCTCGTCTCCCCAAGGATAGGCAGTCCCCCACCCTGGGTGTAAATGCAGCTCCCGGCTCTGAGGCAGGTTGCTAAACAGACACGTGGGGACGTATGGAAGGCCCTGGGCATGCAGCTGCCCCCAGGAAACGCTTTGAGCAGCCAACGTGCAGCGGCCGCCACTGTTCCTTGTGGTCCCCACCCAACAGCCCAGACCCACCATGCCTCTGGGCCCCCGGGGGGGACACCCTGCCTGGCTGCTGTCCTGGGGCCACCAGGGGCAGAGTGCTGATGACCGATCCTGGAGCACACAAGGGTTGTCTCCGGGTCCTGCGGGGGGGCGGGGGGGGGGCTCGAGTCCCCGCGCCCGCCCCCCCGCCCCCCCGCCCCCCCTCGGCCCAGCGCTCTGCTTCCGACTCTGCTCGCGTTCTGGGGGCGCCTCTCATCCCTTGCTCCTTCGCTCTGCTGGTGTGGCTTTCACCGCGTGCTCTCTCCGCTGGGTTAGCCCCTGGTTGCCTCGGACCCCGGCCCACTGGGCTGCTGGCAGCCCACCCGTGTCTGTTGTCCCTGCATCAGTCTCCCTCCCTTCTTCCCGTCACTCAGTCCCCCCCCATCTCTCACCTCTCGTCTTCCCTTTCCCTTTGTGTGTCCACCCCTCCATGTGTCTCTCTGTCTCTGGGTCTGTTTTTCTGTCTTCTGTGACTATTCTCTGCTTTCTCACCCCTTCCTCTCCTCCCCTCCTTCCCTGCCACTGCCTCCCTCCCCTCCCTCCTGCTCTTCCTTCCCTCTGTCCTCCCCGTTCCCTCCCTCCCCCTTCCCTCCTTCCTTCCCCTCTCCCTCCCACCTCCTTCTCCCTCCCCTCCCTCCCCCCTCCTTCCACCCTCCCCGCTCCTTTCTCTTTCCCTCTCCCCTCCCCTTCCCCCTCCTGTCTGTCCCTCCCCCTCACCCCATCCTCCCTCCCATCCTCCTTCCCCTCTACCCCTCTTCCCCCTCCACGCCCTCCCCTCCATTCCTTTCTCCCGCCTCTCTCCCCCTCCCTCTCCCCTACCCTCCCTCCCAACACCCTCTTCTCACGTACCCTCCCTCCTTCCTTCCCTCCCCCGTCCCTCCCTCCCAGTGCCTTCTTCCCTCCTACCCTCCCTCTCCCTCCCACCGCCCTCCTCCCTCCCTCCCTCTCCTCCTCTCAGCATTTTGGCTCAGGGCATCTCCCTCTCTGTTACCAGTGTCAGTCTCCATCTCCATGCCTCTCACTCCGTCTTGCTTTCCTGAATCTCAGAGAAGGGGGCTGGGGCCCAGAGAACGCTGGGGTGAAGCACAAGGACAGTGAATCAACTCAGAACCCTGAATCTGTGCCTTACACATCCCCCTTCCCCACAGCCCGTTCACTCTGGTCTCTGGGACACCCCCTCATCGCCCTCTGTCCGCCCACCCCAACACACACACACACACACACACACACACACACACACACAGAGTAGCCCCGGAGCCCAGCCTGGCCCACAGGCCTCTCCGTGATCCTGGCTCCATTCCACGCCGGGCTGGAGTGCCTGGTTGCCATGGTTACCCCGGCTCTCCTCAGAGGCCACAGGGGATGGCTGGCGCTGGTGGCTTGGACCAACTGGGACCAGAACCACCTCCCTGGCTCCTGTGTCCCCCCAACAGGCGTCTCTCCCCATCTCCAAGGGATTCCAGCCTGGAGAACCCACCGTACTTCTCTAGGAGGCCATACAACCTTCAAGAGGACATTTGAAGGTCTTCCTTCGAAGGAAGTCAGACCCACGGCTCCCTCATCTCAGCTGGATTCATGACCAGGACACCATTAGCCAAGTGTAGATCAAAGCTGCCGAGCCCTTGCTAACACTCATGCATGCAATCATTCAATCATTCATTCATTCAAACATTTTGAGATGGGGGGCTGAATAAAGATAGGTCTCTACCTTGGAGAAGCCCCCACAGAGGAGAGGGACAGAGGACTCTGGAAACACCAACCTGCCTGAGCCTAGAGCATCCAAAAGGGCCCCCCGGAGGACAGGGTAATGGCTGGCCCTAGAAGGTGAATAGGGATAGGAGAAAGAGAGTGACTGAGGTTTGAGTGCAAATGACTCAGCTTGGGCAAAGGCACTGGGGTCGGAGAGAACGTCACAGTGCGGCTAACAGGAGCTCCGTGAGGGCAGTAGCCTTCATGCCTCATTCAGTGTCGGGCAGACTACACGGTAAACCAGTGCTGAGGGAGCAAAAGAAGGGGTGAATGAAGGAGCTGCAAGAGGCTCAGCGGAGGCCGGAGGCACGAGGCACGTGGAGGGGTCAGGACAGAAGAACTGCAAAGAAGTTTCCAGGCAGGCTGTACTGAAGACCTTTCCGCCCATGCCAAAGAGCTGGGACTTCATGCCTCAGCCAACTAAGGGCTTTGTTTGGTTGTTTGCCTTTTTAAAGAAATGAAACTCTGGCAGCTGTTTGGAGGAAGAACAGGAGTTTGAAGTTGTAAGGTTCGCATGTCCAGAGCTGACCTGTTGGTCTTCCTCACCACCGCCACCACCCCCCCCCACCACAAGCGGCAAGAAGCAGGAGGAGCCGTGGCCTTCTCCATCCAGCTGATGGCAACTCCATCCTGCCAGTTGCTCAGGCTGAACACCCTGACGTCATCCTTGACTCACCTCTTTCTCTCCCCCTCTGCATCTGATGCATCCGGAAATCCTGTTAGCTGCACTTTCAAAACGTGCCTGGAATCCAACCGCTTCTCCCCACCTCCTGCTCCCCCGGCCTCGTCCAAGGCACTCTCACCTCTTGCCAGGCCTACTGCCCCAGCCCCTAACCTTCTGCTTCCCCATCCGTGTGCCTCACCCTCCCCTCAGTCTCCTCTTATCCAGCAGCCACAATGATCCTGTTAAAATGGGAGTCACATCTTGTCACTCTTCAGCTCCAAGCTCCGAGATGGTTCCATCTGATGCTGGGTAAAAGCTGAAGTCTATGTAATGGCCCAAGGGCCCTGCGGGATCTACCCTCTCACCCCTCACGTCCCTGATTGCCTCTCCTACAAGTCTGCACCCTCTGCACCCTGCAGCACTCTGACCTCCTGACTCTTCTTCCAAACGCTTCAGGCAACCGCCTCCCTCAGGGCCTTTGCACCGGGGGGGGGGGGGGGGGGGGGGGGGGGGGGTGTTCCCATTGCCTGGTGTGCTCTGCCCCCAGAGGCTTTGTTGCCTTCACCTCCACTTCCTGCACAACTTCGCTCAAAAATCATCTTCTCAACAAGCCCCACCTAGCACTATGTTAGTCTCCTAGGGCTGCCGTAACGAAGTGGCACAAATGAGGGGGCTTAAACGACAGAAATCTGTTGTCTCACAGCTCCAGAGTCTACAAGTCCTAAATCTAGGTGTTGCCGGGGTTCGTTGTTTCTGCAGGCTGTAAGGGAGAACCCGTTCCACCGTCTGCTCTAGCTGCTGGGGGTTTGCGGGTCATCTTTGCTAGTGCTTGGCTTGTGGATCTCTGCCCTTCCTCTCCCACCTGGCGCTGTCCCCATGTGCGCGTCGGGGTCCAGATTGCCCCTTTCCATAAGGACGCAGTAGGGGCCCACCCTAGCCCAGGATGACCTCATTCGGACTAAACGAGTGACAACAAGGTCACATGCCGCAGTACAAATCAAGTTTGTGGGGGAGACACATTTCGACCCATCACAGCCCCCCAATTTAAAATTGTACCCCCACCTCCGCCCTCCCCAATCCCAATCTCTCTCTGTAGTTTTACAGTGTGATCACCCCCCCCCACGTCTACACTGCTCCCACTTGTGATGGTTATGGTTTGTTGTCTCCCCTCCCCCTACGCGAACATAAGCTCCATGAGGACGGGACTGAAATGTCCCAAGTGCCTAGGTCATGCCCGACACCTCCCGGGATCTGACGAACCTGGCCGGGTGAAAGGGGGCTGACAGCAACCCGGGGACCATTCAGGAGGCTGTCGTGGTACCGAGGCCTTTGCAGCCCAGACCGAGGCCACACAGAAGGACTGACAAGCAAGGCACAAACTGAGAGGATATTATGTGGACAGAATTTGGTGGCTTTAAAGGATTTTTAAAAGAAGGGGGTGGGAAGCAGGTAAAAATAGAACACATTCCAGATTTTTCTAATCCTTTTCTGGCTTCTCAGCTCTGTGGCAGACACTGTTGGTTGGCTGCCCCCGGAAGCGTGCCCCCCCCCCAACCCCCGCCACCATAAGGGAGAAGTCAAGAAGCTCAGAGAGTCCGGCAGCTCTGACAGCCATAACGTTGTCGTGACACTGACCCAACACCAGCCATCCCTCCCTCCAGGCATTTTGATTTGTGAAAAGCATAAAGCCCTACAGGCTTAACCTCCCTGTCAGCTGATGTGACAGATTCTCAGATGGGCTCTCTCAATCTCCCTCCTCGGGGGCGAGTCGGAGGGCCGAAAACTAAGATTCCCAGATTCCCCCGAGGCTGGGATTCCGAGGCTCTGCAGGTCAGTGCGCCCGCCTGAGGTGTGGAGGGAAGAAGAGAGGAGGCGGCCGCCCGCCTCCCGGGGCTGGCAGCCGTGGAGACCGCAGGCCCCAGTCACAGCGATGGCTATGGCCTTCCCAACCGAAGCCCCCGGCAGCCCCCTGACTGTCCTGCTCCAGCTCTCGCCACGCTTTTGCAAACTCCTCATTCCCTGATGTAATCCACGGGCTGCTTAGGATTCAGAGAGTCTCCCGCTTCCTGTGCTGAACCCCCAGAGCCGGGTCCTGCGTCAACTCCCTCGCTGTTCTCTCCTTGTCTCCCCTCCCGCAGCCTGGAGAATTCCCTCTGGCTGGAAGCATGGGTGGAGATCACCTTTTGTCTCCCCCAGCCCCCGTCTCCCCGAAGATCTACCATCCCAGGACGTGAGCGCCTCCCACCCTTGTGAGACCTTCAAAGTCCAGAGTCCGTCCATTTCTGGTTCTCCGCTCTCTCCAGGGCCTCCTGGGTGAGGAAGTGGCCATTTTGCAGCTCGGCTGCTGGTTCGGGAGGATGGAGGCTGGGCCCACATTGGGCCTGGAGGACACAGAGGAGACAGACGGACGTCGCAGTCCTAATCGTGACTGCTAAGGCCTGTGCCACTCACCGCGCGCGTTTTGTATTGTTCTCAGTTAATCCTACAACAAGCCAAAGAGGAGGGAACTACGGTCGTTCATCTTGTGCATTGTGGGAAACTGAGGCTCACAGCCTCCCCAGGCAGCCTCGCCCCTTCACGCTTAGCTGCCCCGACTCTGGTCGAATCCTGGCTCTCCCTGAGCCCATGACCGCTTCCATCAGGCATCCGCTTCCGGGCCCTGGTGGGTCCTCCTTGCCTCCTTCGGCAGCCAGCCGGGAGGCCAAAAGGTTTCAGATTACAGGGATCGTGTCCCACCCAAAACATCAGGGCCAGGGCAGCCTGACCCAACTCGGAGGCTTGAACTTTGGAGTGGAAAGAGGGGGGCCTCAGGCTCAAGCACTCACTTGTGTGATCTGGAATACGTCTCCACCTGTCTGAGCCTCAGCTGGGACCGGGGCCTCCTCCATCCCTGGGGGCTGCATCAGTGTGGCTACAAAGAACAAGAAGCCCAACAAAAAGTGACCTGAAGTCTAGGGGAATTTTATTTTATTAATTTATTATTAAGTTTATTCTCTCCAGAGAAAGAGTGGGCCCCTTCCTCCTGCTGTTCCTTTTTAAGAGGCAGAAGAACCTTCTAGAGGCAGTCCACCAGATCCCTGCTTGCATCCCACTGGATGGAATTGCACATAGGCCCCAGCTCCATGCCTGGCATCTTAGTCTGCTTGGGCTGCCATAATAAAGGGCCACAGACTGACTTAAACACCAGAAATTTATTTTCTCACAATTCTGGAGGCTAGACGTCCAAGATGAAAGTGTGGGCAGGGTTTCTTCTGAGGCCTCTGCCCTTGGCTTGTCTGTGGTCACCTCTCCCTGTGTCCTCACACTGTCCGTGCATGTCTATGTCCTAATCTGTTCCTCTAAGGACATCAATCATATTGGATGAGGATCCATCCTAGTAACCTATTTTCACCTTAATTACCCCTTTAAAGACTCTATCTTTAAATACAGTCCCGTTCTGAGGTACGGGAGGCTAGGACTTCAACATGAATTTCAAGAGGACACACTAGAACTCATTAACACCTGGTGATAGCGCCATAAATGTGAGCTACTGGTATTTGTATTCACATTTGTGTTGTTTTATTATTGTGTTCTCCGCCTCTGCAATGGAAACTGAAGTCTCTGCTCTACCTAACTGAATTGTTTACGCAACATCAAAAGATCATTTAAGAGATATTACTTTACAAACGAAAATTCTAACCCAGAGAGGAATCACTGCTGGCAGGACTCAGGGAGACTATCCTCCGGAGGACTGGGAATGGGCCTTTGGCCCCTGGCTCCTGTCTGCTTTGCTGGGTGAAGCCTGGAGGTCTGGCTGGTGGTGGTGCCCTGCTGTCCCTGGCTTTATGGTCCTGCCTCCCAGGTGGCATCTCACAGCCGGGAGTGATGACAGCTGAATGGGCCATTGGCAGCAGGGGAATTAGCAGCTCCTGGGGGTGAGCGGGGCTAGTGGGATGGACCGATCTCTGGGCAGGCACCAGGCTTGGCAGCTGATGGCAGCCAGGGCTGACGGGTGGAAGGCACTAGAGCAGTTTCTGCCCTCTGGGGGCCGACTCTGTCCCTGCTCTGAGCATCAACAGGGGAATTTCTTTTTAGCTATTCCCGGAGGATTCCTTCTTACCCTGGTCGAGCTCTCAGAGGGAGAAGGCACAGAGTGGAGGGGAAATCAGGCTGGATGGACGGGAGGGTCAGAGATGCCTTTTGAGGCCGTGCCCCTGGTTGACCATATGCTTTCACTCATTCATTCATCCATTTACTCATTCATTCTTTCTTTCTTTCTTTCAACAAATAGTTGAGTTCCTTTACATAGGTCAGGCATTATTCTGGGTACCAGTGATCTGGTGGTGAACAAAACAAAGTCCCTGGCCTCACGGAGTTTACAGTCTAGTGAGGGAGACAGACAATAAATACATAAGCCCGTATCTATAGAATATAATGGCAGGTGACTATGATGACAAGAGAAGCAGGGTAAGGGGACAGAAAATGAGAGGGAGCGGTATCTAAAACAGGGTCCAGGAGGGCCTCTCTGGGAGAAGACCCTTGAGCAGAGACCTGCATGAGGCAAGAGAGAGAGCCATGCCATGGGAATGGAATTCCAGGCTTGGGGGGGCCCAGGCACTCTGGAGCCCAGGAGAAGAATGTGCTTTGTGTGTTTGAGAAAGAGCCAGGAGCCAGTGTGGCTGGAAGGAAGTGAGCAGCGAGATGGATCCTGCAGGTCCCCCAAGGCCAGGGAGAACACTCTGGCTTTCACCTCCAGTGGGAGGGGAAACCATTATCAAGTTCAAGAAAGGGTGTGATTTGCTGTGGGCAGAATAGAAGGGCTCACACTGTAAGAGCTTGCAAGAATAAGGTGAATTAATTCCTGAAAAGACTTACAGAAAGTGCCGTATGAGGTTATATATCATTATTATTGTTGTTACCCATTTTACAGAAGAAGGAACTGAAGCTTTGAGTGATAACTAACTTGCCCAAGGTCAAGCACTAGCATGAGGTGGGAGCCAGTCTTATATAAGAGCCTGGGCTCAGTAGCACTATGGATTGGCGATTCAGCAAACTCACATCCAAGTCTTGGCCCTGTCACGTATTAGCTGTGACTTTGGGGGACTAGCCTTCCATGGTTCCTTTTCTGCATCTATAAAATAGAGGTGTGGCAGATGGCCTCAAAGACTGCACCCGTGGCCCTGCCCCTGGTGCTCATGGCCTTGTGTCTTCCTCTCTACTGTGTAACCTGCTCCTAACCAAAAGGATACAACAACGTTGAAGGATGTCATTTCCCTGATTAGGTTACAAAAGCTTGCGAGTTCCATCCTGCGAGGAGACTCTCTTGCCTTCTGAGCTTGCCGACCTTGAGGAAGCAAGCCGCCCTGTGGGACAGGCCCACGTGGTAAAGAACCGAGGACAGTCTCAGGACACAGCCCACAGGGAATACACTGCCAACAACCCCTGGGAAATGGAACCATGCACATTCGAGCCTTCGGATGAGACTGCGTCTGTGGCAGACAGCTTGGCCACAGCCTGAAGCAGAGGATGCGGCTGAGCCATGCCCAGGCTCCTGACCCCCAGGCAATAAATGTGTGTTTTCTTACACTGCTAAGGTTTGGAGTAATTTCCTACACGGCAAGAGATAACTAATACAAAAGCAATACTTGTGCCTACCACTGACAGGTATTTGGGGCACCAAACACAATGTTTTGTATGAGACATGTAGCCTCGTGCCTGACACAAAGTGAGTTTTAAAAGTAGCTATTATCACTTTAATAATTAAGTCTTCCCAGAGGATAAATGAGAAGACTCTAGTCCCTGAACTTTGGGTCTGAACAGGGCTTGGGGTTTGCTTTTGCTAAGATCTGGATCTAGAAAGGCCAGGCTTGGACCATCTGCTCCAAGGTCAGGGCTACCCCTGGCTGATTCACTTTGCCCCTGCAGAGGGTCCCAGGCATCCTGATGTCCACAACATGGAGGGTCCCATGCTGAGCGGTGGCCCGGTTTGCATCCCCAGCTTCAACTTCAGAGGGACCTCAAGTTTTGCCCTCCTGGCTCTCCCTGCTCACCTCTGGAAGCCCACCCTTCTCAGAGAGGGGACCTGCCTCCCTAAGCCCAGAGAGGAAGGGGTTAGTGGGTCGGAGGAGGGCACAGCCCAGCCAGAGGCTCAGCGGTGGGCTCGGCCAGGTCTCTCCTTTGGGGAGCAGCCCCTCTGTGTCAGAGGTGTCCAGGTTCTGGCATTTTGTCCATGGGGCCAGGGCTGTCCTGCCATTGCTGTCGGCACGGGACACACACCCCCACCCACACGTGCCCAGGCAGAAGCCTCCAGCCATGAGTCATCGGCTCCCAAGGCCTTATGACCATGACCTTATGAGCCAGGCATCTGTCCATGCTCTGAGAGGCAGGACATGCCACATTCAGTCACCTGCACCACCCTCTGACCTCCCCAGTACACAGCTGGGCGTGGAACGGGGGTCTCAGGACGGCTCACTCTCTGTCTCTTTGTCTCTGTCATGTTGTCTTGTCTCTCCCTTGTCTCCTCATCTCTCTGTCTGTCTGTCTGTCTCTCTCCCTCTCTGTCTCCCCCTCCACCTCACGCTCCCCGTGCCCTCCTTGGTGTCAGGGAGGCTCCCTTCATGCCTGTCCTGCTTCTTAACGCCACCCTGGGCTTTCCCGCCTGTGTCTCCTGAGACAGCTGAGCCCACCCCTCAGCCTACTGCCATCTCCATACAGTCAAGTCCTGGATCGAGGGCCACCTCCTCTGGGAAGCACCCCCCCATGACCTCCTCGTCCCCTCCCCCACAACTGAGAGCTCACTCCCTCCAAGTCCCGGGAGCTGAGCTCTCTCTTTCTACCTGCTGCCATGTGATCTGTGCACAGGCCCACGCCCCCCTCTCCTCCCCCTCCGCTCCCCCTTAGTCTACTTGCACACCAGGCTCAGCCTTCCTCAAGGGCACTGGCAAACGTCAGACCCGGCTCAGGCCGGTGTTCAGGAAGCCCTGAAAGGGAGATGGGAAGAAGGAAGGAGGGAGAGGAGACAGATAGGGACATAAAGACGCCAAATGAATTTATGAAGGGCTTCCTATGCGCCAGGCTTTGTCCAGCGTGCTCCCCAGGACAGAATCATCAGCTCCCTCAGAGAGCTGGGGGGATGGAAGCAAGCCGGAAGTAGAATTGTGATTACTGCCACAGAAAGGGAAGACCAGGGCGGTGGGCGTCCACGGGGTACACTCCTTCTCCTGGACTTGGGGGTCTGACCAAGCTTCCTGGAGAATGTTGTGTCCAGACTGGAACCTAAAGGCCCAGTTAGCAAGGTGAGGAGGGTAGGAAAAGTGTGGCAGACAAGAAGGAACAGCCAAAGGGGAGGCTCAGCGGCCGGGAGGGCAGGGTGGGTAGATGGATAGATGAGGGGATGGGGTGAAGAAGGAAAGGTTGAATGGGGGCATGACTGAGTGAATGGGTGGGTGTATGAACGGATCCAAGAATAGTGTGGAAGATTCGAGAATGCACACCACCTGCCTGGCCAATATAGGGTCGGAATAGCTACCTCTAGCAAGAGGCAAGGGGGCGGATCTTGGGCCAGGCCATGATCCTCTGGCCCTTTGATCTGAATCGCAGGCCGGCACTAATGATCACTGGCCCCACCCCGGGCCCCAGAGACCAGACCCTCGGGCCCGACCCCCTTCGGTGTCTCTCCTGGATGGATCCTGGAGATAGGGTTATTTATAGACGATAACCTCTCTGGCCCACCCCCCCTGCAGACACTTGCCTCTCTCTGGCCATTTCCTTCTATTCTTCTGCCCTGTGTGAGGGCGGCCAAAGCCCCCAGTCCACAGAGGCCTACCCCCACCCCCCACCGCTTTCTCCTTATCTGCCCCTGGTGCATTTCCTGCCTAAGGAGATAGGGAGAGAAAGGCAGGCCCTCCTGAGAGGGTTTGTGACGGTGGGAGCAAGGCTCTCGGAGGCTCTGGGGCAGGGCGGACCACCCAGGGCCGAAGGGCCTCCGTCCGGCCAGGTTCCTCTGCCAGCAAGGGGTGCCCAGGTGGGGGGCACCCAGGTCCCTCTGCCAACTCAGGGTGCGCAAGTGGGGGGCTCCCGCACATGGGGCTGGGATGGCGATGACAGTGTATGCTGCCTCTGCCTAGTCTGTAACCCTGGGTGAGTCACAGCCTCCCTCGGCCTCAGTTGCCCCATCTGGGAGAGAGGTCCTGGAGCTGGTGTGGGATCAAGGGAGGCAGTGGAAGTCACGGCACGGCTGAGGACGGTTAGCTTCTAGTGTTAGAGCAGAGACTCCTTTGAGGAGCTGTGTGGGGAGGGGAGAAGGGGTGCTGGCCAGGCCAGCAGGACCTCGGGCAGGGCACAGGCAGGGGTGGGGTAGTGGGCGCATCTCCAGCCTGCTGAGCTCAGGTCTGGCACTTCCTCCCCCGGGCCTGGGAATTGTCTGCCTCTGGCTTCCAGGAAAGACTCGGGCTGCCTCCCCACTGCCACCCCCCCACCTCCCCGCACACACAGAGATGCGCCCGCACAGAGACAGACAGACATATACGCAGAGACACACGCACCGATACACACATACACAGGCACACACAAACACACACACACAGATCCACACACACACAGGCGTGCGCGCACACACACACACAGGCACACACAAACACACACAGATCCATACATACACAGGCATACACAAACACACACACACAAACACACACAGATCCACACACACAGGCACACACACACACACACACAAACACACACAGATCCACACACACAGGCACACACACACACACAAACACACACAGATCCACACACACAAACACACACAAACACACACAGATCCACACATACACAGGCACACACAAACACACAGAGATACACACACACACACACACACACAGATCCACACATACACAGGCACACACAAACACACACAGACGCACAGACACACACAGAGATCCACACACACACAGATCCACACATGTGGAGGCACACATACACAGGCACACACAAACACACACAGATGCACACAGACACACACAGACACACACAGATCCACACACAGACACACACACAGATCCACACGCACAGAGCAGGGATGGAGGAGTCCCCCCACTGTCCTCTTGCAGCAGGTGGGGGAAAGGCCCACAGAGTCCCCCAGCCCCACCCTTACCCTGGGCTCCCAGTAGGAGCCCGACACATCCCTTCCTCACCAGGGGGCTCAGAGAGAAGTGCCTGCGACCCCCTGTGACTTGAAAAACCATGGGACGAGGAGGTGGCAGAGCTGACACCGAAGGACAGGGTGGTGGCTTTCGGGTGCTGAGCGCTGGGGGGCCTTGCTCCAGAGCAGACCCCAAACAGGGAAGAGCCTGGCTCTCTTACAGGCTGCAGGCAGGGAGGAGTCACCGAGGGGGGCGAGTGGCCGAGGGCGGGACGGGAAGTAGCAGAGGGGCTGGCAGCTTCACATGGGGGTCGGGGGTCGGGATAGCCTCTCTCAGGAGGAGACACTGACCTCTGGCCACCCTGAAACCCAGGGAGACTGTTCCAGGTGGAGAGGCCCCGGAAGGATAAAGAGTTCACCATCACAATGTCCCCATCCAGACTCGTCCTGCCTGACTTGGCTTCTCCTCCAGCCGTTACCTGCTGTCCCTGGTCATTTGAGGCTGCTCCCTGCGGGGCCTCCCGGCCCCTCTGTCATGAGGCTGAGACCTCTGTCTCTGAAATGGTTCTGCCATCACGCTCCCACCCGCATCCCCAGCCTGGATGGGGAGACACCCCTCCCTGGTCCCATAGCTCGAGTCCCCATACTCCTCCCTGATCCTAGGGATTGTTCCAGAACCCACAACTTCATGGAGCTATCCTGCTCGCGAAACTCCCATGGCTCCCCATTGCCGAACCAAGCAGAACCACGGTGCTTCGCTGGGCCTCTCGGTCATGTCACAATGACATCACAGTCTCCCGTGCCACTGACCCCGCTGCCCCTCACAAGAAGCACATCAGGCTCCCTTGTCCTCTACGCCTTTACTCGGGCCTTTCCCCACCGCCCGAATGCCATCCCCCCCCCACCATGCATCCGCCTTCATTTCCTGTGGAGCTCTTACTCTGTGATCACCCCTGCACCCCAGGTCCCTGGCACCTTGCACGTGCCTCTGTCCATTGCCTCGACATGCTGCCGTGGAGGGGTCAGTATCCTGCCTTCTCATGTCTGTGTCCTCGGTCCCAGCCCAGGCCCGAGAGACAGGAGGGAAAGCAGTGTGGCAAACTGGGTGACAAACTCATGTAGGGGTCCCGGCTCAGTGGCTCCCACCTGGACGGTCTCAGTTTCCTCATCTGTAAAGTGGGGATAATATTAATATCTCTTACATCAGCTTGTTGAGATGATTCAATGGCACCTATCACTGGATGGTACTACCCCAGGGGATGTTTTGGAAATGGACGAGGGCGTTCTGGATCGTCCCAACAGTGGGGGCAAGTGGAGAGAACAGCTGCATTGAGTGGGCAGCGGACTGGGGAAGCCAGGGGATGCGCAAGGAGGGGGACAGTCCCTCCCAGTGAGGAATCACTCCATAACCCACATGACTGCCGCGTGTCCTAATGGACACGTGTGCCAGGGAGAAAAGATGTTTATAAGTATATGAGTCTAGACTCTAGCTCTGCTTTACATATAATATAAAGCATTTTTGCACAGTTTGAATATACACTGAATTTTCCAGAGGTGCAACAAAGTAAAGACAAAAACGAGAGAAGTCTGTATTTAGTTTTATTTGGAACATGCCAAGAACTGCTCACGGTTTTGGACGGTGACGCTGTGGGAGTGGGGGCAACTCCGCTCTGTGCCCCACGTTCCTGTGCCTTGTAGCCGTCACCCTTGTGAGGGGTGTGCCCTGGGCTCGAGCTCCTGACACCTTCTTTATGTCTTCCGGAGCAGCTGGGCTGGAGAGCGTACTTGTTCTGACAGATTTGATTTCATTTAAGTTTCTTTATACACCTCCTTTATATTCTAGTTGGGGCATTATATCTGGTTATTTAAAAAAATCATGTGTGTAGATAGGTTACAGTATCCGTGGGAGTAATTTCAGAGTATTAAAGAGGATATTACATAATTTTAACATAAAAAGATGTTGTCGGGCATGAGGGGCTGCAGAACCAGTTTGCAGAACACTTAGGAAGTGGTAAGAATTGAGACAATATTGTTAGGGTCTCAGCACACATTCGATGGAGGAATGCATGAATGACTGGAGACATGTTGTTGGAGGGGGGGCTCTCTGATACCCCTCACATTACCACTCACAGAGGATGTCTTGCTTGGGCCCAGCTGGACCTGTCTGCTCTCAGTTCCAAAACTTTCCATGGAGCCAGCTAAGCACAAGGCTTTTTTGGCTCTAGGAGCCAGCTCCTCTCTGGGTCAGGAAATCGTTCAGGATGACTTTAGCCTTGCCTTCAGGACCCCCGAACAGAGGCCACTTGGATATGAAGGCCCAGCCAGAAATGGATCAGGCCCACTATCCCATCTCCTGGGAGGCAAGTGGGAATTCCTGCCCAGGTCCAGGCAGACGGGAAGGGAAGGCTGGGGAGCGTGGTTCTGAATGTCACACTCTTTCCTGCTGGGAATAAAAACCATCACATTTGTTGGGGCGCCTGGGTGGCTCAGACGGTTAGTTGTCTGCCTTTGGCTCAGGTCATGATCCGGGGGTCCTAGGATCGAGCCCCGCGGGGCATCTGCTTCTCCCTCTCCCTCTGCCCCTCCCCGTCTTTATTTCCACACTTTCCCTTTTTAGGTAATGCACACTGTCAAGAGGACTCCAGACAGTATGGAGTGTGGAATTCTCTGTTCTCTCCTACTAACAAGAGGCAGGCTGCCATTGCTAAGAACTTACCATGTGCCCTTCTCTACATTTTTGCCCAACACCCAACGCACTCATGTATTTTTTTCTTTTACAAAACCTAGATCATATTAAATCTGTACTATTCTATAATGTGTTTTTATACTAGATAATGTGTTGAGGACACCTTCCCAAGGCAGCACATACAGACCAACTGCTAGTCATTCTGTGGATGTACCTTCATTTATTTGGCTTGACGTTTTTTTCTTAAACGTCTTTTCTTTTTCCATAGAAGAAATACATGTATATGCTTTAAAAGTAATAAAAAGTGAATTTCTCTCTGGTGGCTTCCTTGAATAGAGGGAGACTGACAGTTGGAATAGGAGAGAAGCCCACAGACATGCAAGTTTTAAAATAAATGTTCTGACTCTTCTCTTGGATGATCAGGTCCGGAGTGTTCATTTATATAAATAAACAAACAAAGGAGAATCATTCATGAACCCATGACAAGAGGGTGTCACACAGGAAGGATTATGACTAATCCAACTGGACCTGTGACTCTAGGTCTAATATAGGAAAAAGAAAAAAACAAACCCTTCTGGAATTTAATTCAGAAAAAGGAAGGTGCACTTCCACCAAGATTGCCAAGAGCATATAACGTGTCAGCCTGGACGTGCCAGGGTCTCTCTGGCCTCTGGATGAGAAGCCCCAACCCAGAGGGAAGCAGAACTGAGAGACAACCAGAACTGGATGCAAGGAGAATAATTACGGACACCTGGATCCAACTGTGCTTGAAGCCCTGCATGTTGACATTTTCAATACACGAGTAAAGAGATCCCCGTTACTGGGGCGCCTGGGTGGCTCAGTCGTTAAGCGCCTGCCTTCGGCTCAGGTCATGATCCCAGCGTCCTGGGATGGAGCCCCGCATCGGGCTCCCTGCTCAGCGGGAAGCCTGCTTCTCCCTCTCCCACTCCCCCTGCTTGTGTTCCCTCTCTCGCTGTGTCTCTCTCTGTCAAATAAATGAAAAAAATCTTAAAAAAAAAAGAGAGATCCCCATTATTGCTTCACCTGGTTTGATTTGCATTTCTGTCACTTGCAACCAACAGAAACCTGAACGTATCTTGAGCCTATGTCTTCTCCGTGCAATTGAGGAAAGTTTTGCAAGAGGAGGTGACACCCGAGCTGAGCGTGTCTGGAAGGATGACAGACGCACAAAAGGAGAAAAGGGTCTCCAAGAATGAGGAGAGGCATATAGGCAGGCGAGAGCAAGGTGTAGAAGTCTGGTGTTTCTAGAGAGTACAGTGGCAGGGGGCTCTGGCGGAGAAGCCCACCCCCTGGGTTAAGAACAGGGAGTCCCTGCCACGCAGGTTTGGAGTCAGCCCGGTGGAGAGGGTAGAGAACCAACCCAGGTGTTGGGAAGTCAGTTTGGAGGGCATGACTTGAGTCCAAATCCAGGACTCCTTTCACTCCGCAAGATGATGATGGCCGGAAACGGGAAACAAAATCTGAGCCCTGAGAGGAAAAGTGGGAGCACAATTCCCCGGGGCTTTGGTCAAGGCCCAGTTCTGAGTAAGAAACCGTATTTGAGGTAGAGATCTCGCTGAAGCCAGAGCAGTCTCCGGATGCCTGGGGGGCGCCACGAAGCTCGTGGACACACATCAGCTTGTCTCGGGTGGACCTGCAGCACTTCTGTTCGGGCCAGCGTCAGAGAGATGGCCTGAGGGTCTATTGCCCCCAGACCAGGTGGCGCATCGTGAATAACTCCTTATTGGCCACAAACTCCTTGCTGGGCACGAAGTCATTTTATGAGGGAAGTGCCATTATTATCTCTGTTTTACAGATGGGGACACTAAGGCACAGCAAAGTGATGGGACTTGCCCAAGGTCACACAGCTAGTAAGTGGCAAAGCTGGGATTCGAACCCGGGCAGGCTGAGACTGCTAGCTCCCTGTCCAATGGGAGGCTTGGAAGTCTGAGGGTGCAGGCAGGTAAGCCCCCTTCCCCTCCGCCTCATCTGCATCCTAAAAACACAGCAGGAACGGTGGTTTGTGGACTCGTGAGAGGTCTGGCTCCCCTCTTCCCTGCTGTCCCTGCGGAAGGCTTGTAACTTCTCCAGCTCTGGGGCAGGGCTGGGAGCAAAGAGGACATGTCCCTCTGATCCTTCACCTTACCATGGAAATTCTCAACCCAAGGATCTGTCCCCAACATAAGGAAGAGGTCCAGACCACGGGAATAGTTCAGAATCATGAAAATCATAATGGTAGCCAAAGGGAAAAAAGAAATCAACGGGCTCTATCTTAGAGCAATGGTGAGGTCAGGTCTGGTCTCAGAGGCAGTGCGGGTAGCTTCTAAAACTCAAAGTCTTGCAGTTCTTTATAGGAGGGGACTACATCCAGTCTCATGAAGGCGGAGTAGGTAGCTGAGAACAAGGCTTCGGCATCAGCCAGTCCTGGGTTCTGGGTTCAAGTTTCCCCTCTACCATTTACCGTAGGAGCCATGGGCAAGCCCTTTAACCTCACATCTTAAAATGGGAATAATAAAGGCACTCACTTTGTAGGAAGTTGTCTGGTGTAACGAGTAAAGGTTTGTAAAGGTGACAACCCAGGGCCTCGAGCAGAAGGGCTGTTCAGTAAGTTTATATTGGATTGAATGAAGCAAATGCAATACTTCGGTGAGAGAAAACATTTTGAGGTTAAGTAGGGAAAAAAGAAATCCAGCTGCAATTCTGGCTCTACATCAGATGGCGACTCGGAAACATTATGTCTGCGCGGGGACGAGGACCAAAGGGTCAGGGGAAGCCAGGACAGTGGGGCGGTGGGGGTGGGGGAGGCTTGGGACTGCACTGTGTTCTCCCGGACTGTGGTTTGTATGGTGCGGCTGTGAAGAGAAGGCCTCCCCGCCAGTAGAGCACCTGCTGGGTGCCATCCCCCAGCAGCGGAATCCATCCTCCCAGGAGTCTGCCTGGGGGGCTTTGTGACCCCATTGTACAGATGAGAAAGTCAAGGCCCAGGGAGTCTGGACACGCCCCAGCATCAAGACCAGGACGAGCCCAGAGCTGCTGACTCTCAGCTATCCTTCTGCCTGTGGAAATCGACCAGGGGCGAGGCAGGGGGGGTGACTCCTCTGCAGACCCAACATGTGCTGTGGAGCTGCGAAGACATCTGGTTTCTGGATCTTGGGACCCCCCCACCCTCAGGCCAAGGGAAGGAGGAGAGGAGGCTTCTAAGTGGGGGACACTTTATACCCCCCCACCTTGCTCTCCTCACTCAGCAACCTCGTCCCAACCTCTGCAAAGGCCAGGTGAGAGTTCAGGGCTCTGCAGCTGGCCCGACACCAAGGGCAGAACCTGGACTGGTAACCCTCCAAGCTGAGCGCCCCCCCCCACTCCCTGCCCAGCCCCCACCCCCAGCCCCCAGCCCAGAGCCTGCAGTAGCTCTCCACTCACCACCTGAAGTGGGACTGACCACCCCCCCGCCCCCAAAGGAGGCAGCACGTGGGGCAGAGCTGAAGGGAGAAGCAGACATGGCCTAATGGGGCTCTGGGGAAGGGAGGTGTGGAGTGTGGCAAGAGGGATGTGACCCCAGAGCTAATGGCATTAACAGACCCTAAGGGTAAATAGGGCCGAACTTCCTGGGGCCACGGGAGGGAGCAAAATGTAGGCCTTGAGGCTGGTGTAGGCACCCTGTGGGCCCCCACCCCCTTCAGTATGGCCTAGTGCAGGCAAGGGTTCACCCTGATATTAATAATAACAACAAAAAGAGTAACGGTCACAGCCATCTACTGATGCTTGCCAGGCAGGTGACGAGTTTCCTCTGCTTGGTCTTGGGCTTCACAATGACCCTCTGAGGTAGGTACTCTTTTGTCACCGTTTTGTCTCAGAAGGAATCAGAGAGGTTAAGTCGTTAGCCCGAGATCACACAGCATCTAGCCGGGGTCAGAAGGGATCTGTAACCCACTCCCCTCCCTTGATCTCAGTGGCCATGCGACTCTCCAACTTCAGTGTCCATCACATCATTTGAGGTGCTGGTAAAAATGCAGGCTCCTCAGACCCACCTTGACTCCGTAAATCAGAATGCAAGGGGAGCCAGGCTCTGGAAGCTGTGTTTTTGACAAATGCCCCAGGTGATTCTTACAATCAGGCATGTCTGGAAAATCTTGCACTAGGGCTGTCAAAGGAACCTATCCAGAGAGGGCTAGAAAGTACCCAGATGGCAACATCTGGTTTCTAAAACTGTGGGCCATGAAGGAGGGAAGGAGGGCTCTCTCGACGTTCTGGAGAGGGCGGACAGGAGGCTGGGCCACTGGTGGAGGGAGGGGGTCTTTCCATCCCTGCTTCCCTTCCCTGGGCCCCCTTCGTCCAGCTGCCTGGATGGAACGAGGGGTCAAAGGCCTCATCTAAAAGGCCCCGGCAGGTGGGTCTGTCAGGCCTGAGGTGAGGCCCAGTGGAGGGTGGCAAATAGACACCCCCACTTCTCTCCCTGGGGTCAGGCAAGAGCTCTTCCCAACCGACCTTCCCAGGCTCCTGCTGGCCCCCCTCCCAGCCCCTCCTCCCAGATCACCTGCGACTTCCAGCTGGTCACCTCACTGGACCTACGGTCCCACGCCTCCTCACGAGGACACAACAGGCCCCAAACCCTGGCTCCGTCATTGCCATATCAAGTCACAACCACCCCAGACAAGTGGGGTGCTGTGTGACCTCCACCTAGCCAAGCCCTAGAAGATGGGCCAGGTGCGTACTGCATGAGGGCACCCAACTCAAGGAGCAGGTGGGGGCTGAGAGCTGGGCTGACGGACCCCCAGTCACGTGCCCCGGCACGGGGCTGCAGCCCCAGGTTGGGGTGTTTTCCAAGTTGACATAAGAACCCTGTATGGGCAGGTCCATTCTGCAGGAGGAGGCTGAGATTTGCCCTCGGGTGCCTGGTTGCCAGGTCATGGGTCTTTGGGCCCCTGGACCCTCTCTAAGACCAGTCATTTCAAACTGCTTTGGCCCCTGAACTCTTATTTCAAATATCTTATATAAAATAATCAGTAACAATAGCACTAGCCAACAAGGTGTGAGCCCTTCCTCTGTGCCAGGCTCCGCGTTAAGCACTTCATGTGGATTTTCTAATTTAATCCTAAAAATAACCTCATGGATAGTTGCTATTATTATTGCCAATTTATCGATGCAGAAACCAATGCATAGATCAGTCAGGTAGACATGGCGCTGCTTCTCTGACTCCACACTTCTAGCCTCCAGGGTTCCTCAGAGCCCAGCTGAAAACCAGCGCACAGGTAATCCTAAACATTTCTGGAGCTGTGGCAGCCACCTTGTGACCATGAGGGTAGTTGAGAAGCCAGCTGAGGGCCCCGCTTCCCCTGAGCCGCTGAATTTGCCAACTCTCCAACTGCTCACTCCAGATGAGATAAGACATTTCTTGCTATTCAAGCTCTTTTCATTGGTCTTTCTATCACATGCAGGCAGAACGTGCCAATTGAGGTGCTCCATGAGGTCTGTGGTGGAGTTGCCTGAAGTCACACCCTAGCCAGGGACGGTGGAAGGCTATTGCCCCGGTGGGGAGCTGTGTGACCCAAGCCTCCTCCCCAACAGGAGGTTCTGTCTCTTCTATCCGGGAGGGGCAAATCCATCCTCAGACCCTTCTAGACAAAGCAGCTGTCAAGAGAGTGTTGCTGTAAGAGGGCTTCCATGTTTATCCAGCAAGAAAAGACATTCCACCTAAGGTGAGTGGCAGATAGACCGTGACATGTGTCCTCTAACCAGAAACACACATGAGTCTGTCCTGGGTCCCTGGCAGCTTTACCCTGAGAGCTTTTATATCTGCCCATGACTTGTGTATCATGCAGCCAGGACTTCCTGTGGATCACTCGGGATCTTGGAAGAAGCCAGAAATCCTATCAGCTGGGACGCTGAAGAAGGCTGAACAAAGGGACTTTATAGAGGTGCAAACGAGGAATGCCTGCGGAGGCACCCTAGAACCAGCCACAGCAGGGGGCCGTTACCTCCCTAGGCCTGAAGGCACCCGGGCAGAGAACCCCCCAGGACTGGGGTGTGAGAGGGGTCCTCCACAGCGGGACACAGCCGAACCTAGTTGTAAACACCCCAAACCCTCTCCCCTCCCACTCTGGTCTCCTACCAGTGTCTCCCAACCACCATGGAGAGTAGGGGAGCCTGCGATCCCTAGAGGTTGACTCCCCTGGGGCAGGGTGGGCAGAGCTTAGGGGGAGGGGCAGGAGATCCACGGGCGTTCCAGCCACTTGCTCCAGAACTTCCACGGCCCCCACGTTGTTGGAGGTGCAGGGGGAGCCGAGGGAGACCAAGGCCCCCCAGTTCCGGTAAGGCAGGATCCAGGTTCAGAGGCCACTGAGCAGACAGCTGGTGCTGGGCTGCCTTACGGTCAAGTGGGGAGAACCCCAGGCGTGAAGGAGGCAAAGAGCCAGCTACCCTGCCAGGCAGGCACCAGAGGGGTTCTCAGGAAGGGTCCTTGCAAATCAATGGCAAATGATGAAAAATGCAGACAGATAAATAACTTAAAAGACCCAGGCTTCCTGGAAGTGGTTTCTGATCTCAGCGTGGCTACTGGGCAGCCAGGCTGGCAGGTTCTATTTTTAATCAGTTTGGTGGAGACAACTGGTTCCTTGGGGTTGCTTTGAAAGGGGGCTTTGCCTCTGTTTTCCTTATGGGGCTGCTTCTGCCCCCGTGCCCCGGCGCCCTCCCTCTCTAGCCCCAGCATGCGAAAGGTCACCGGGATCCCCTTCTGTGAACACAGGAGAGGTGCAGACCGTGGGTTTGGATCTCAGAAAGAAGTGTGTTCAAGCTCCCGTCCTGCTGCTTGAATGACGTATCTGGGGGCAAGCTGTTTGATCGTGGAACCTCAATTGCCTCATCTGTGAAATGGGACAACAGTAGTACCAGCCTCACAGGGACGTTCTGAGGATTTAACACAACTGTGTCTGTGCAGGGCTCAGCACGCAGTACCTACAGAGGAGGGGTTGGATGAACGGGAGAGGAAGCTGAGCTGAAATTCGGGGGGGATTTTGGGTCCACGTCCTAGCTCTATGGAGCTCTCTAGGCTTCAGTGTCCTTGCCTGTAAGATGTGTGGCTTGGCTGTATCCACCGTCTGTGGTTGACCCGAGGACCGGGTGACATGATACCCATGTGGCGCCAGACCGATGGCAAGCGCTAGACAGATGGCAGCTGTGGTGGTTGATGTCATTATTTCATAAGAACCCTGGGATCAAAGAACAAATAATCAGAGTCACTACTAGAGGGCGGCGTCTGAGCGGGCGGAGGATACTGCTGCACAAACACACAATGGAATATTATTCAGCCTTTGAAATTAAAGAAACTCTGTCGTTGACGACAACGTGGATGAACCTGGGGGGCATGAGGCTGAAATGAGCCAGATGGAGAAAGACAAAGATACCTGCTATCACTTATATGTAGAATCGTTATTTAAAAAGAAAAAAAAAAGTTAAATTCGTAGAAACAGGGGGTAGCAAAGTGGTGCCAGGGGCTGGGGGTTGGGGGGAGATGGGGAGAGGTTGGTGAAAGGTACAACTTTCAGCTATAAGATGAGTAAGGTGAGAGGAGCTAATGTCCACAACCGTGGCTACAATTGGTAACACTGTATTGCATCATTGAAACTTGCTAAGAGCTCAGAAGTCAAGTGTTCTCACCCAAAAGGGGCGGGGAGTAAAATGTGGGGTAAAGGAAAGACACATGACACGTTCTCATGCCCAGTGAACAGACCGCCCCAAGATGCGGTAGGTAGGGAGGCAGAAGCTCTCTCTCCCCCGCGCTGAGGGCCTGCATTTCCTAGTCGATACCGCACACGTGGGGCCCTCTGACCTGTCACAGTGCCTCCCCCAGCCAGCCGGGTACCCCGGAGAGCAGGAGACCATGTCTCTCTCTCCCCATTTCCCATATCTGAGTTCTGGCCTGGTATGCAGTCAGTGCTCAATAAGGACAATTGCGCATGTGTGCATTGTGTTACGGCTTACAAAACGTTTCCACACCTGTTATCACCTCTCAACCCAAAGCCTCAATCCTCAGGCTGCCCCCATTTTACCAACTCAAACGGCCCAGGAGACTTGTCTCAGGCCACACAGCGGCTGGGGATCTAAGTATGCTCGCATCACAGCTTGGCTAGTCCTCTGAAATGCTAGCTGAGCTGGTGATTTGTTGGGTTTTTTTGTTTTTTGGGTGTTTTTGGAACACTTACAGTGTCTCAGACCATGTGCTCTGTGTGTTACATCCACCGTCTGATTTAACCTTCGTCACAGCCTTATGAGGGAAGTGCTACGCTTGTCCCCATTTTACACGTGGAGATGCTGAGAATCCTGATGTAGAGTTACTTGCACAGGCCACACAGCCACCCGAGCAGAGCCCTGACTTGGAGCCAGGTCCACTCCAGAGAGCCTTCCAGAGCCTTCAGAGCTCACCCTCTCAACCACCACACTCTGATCACCATTTTCTCTCCTGACTCCAAAGCCAATTGGGTGATGACGCAACACCCCTTCCTCCAAGATGTCCATGTCACTTGTCCTCTCACCTCATGCCCATACCCAGGACAAAGCAAGGCTGGGAGGCGGAGGGCGCACTGAGAGGTGAAATGGCATGACCAGGGTCAACGCAACAGTTAGGCAACAGATCCAGGATTAGAATGAGGTCTGGTGCATTCCAGAGCCTGCGCTTCTGTCATATGATATTGCCTTTAATCATATTTAATTAATTTCATATTTAATGTTACATACTTATATGTCATAGCAGAGTCCTTATAGGTCATTAATTTCTCATTTATGGTTCCTACACATTACATTAAGGATTCGTTTGTTGTAGTTAAGGATCAAGAGATCCTGTGTCTACAGTGTTTAGTGCATATGGTTTCTATAGAGAGTTCGGACTCTCCAAGCAGCTCTGAGCTCCTTTTGAGCAAGGACTGGGTTTCAGCTGCCTTTTTAGCTGTGGCACCCAGCCCAGTGCCTGGCACAGCGTGGGTACTTAGAGCAATGAATGAAATAAGTGAAGAGCAGAGGAGCTGAACATCCAGCCACATTTTCGAATTTCCTTTGCTGATTTCCAGTGCTCTTTCCTTCCCATCACAACCTAAAAGATCTGAAGTTGCAGGAACCATGTGTGGCACAACAGTACGACCCAGGATTCATGTCAGCTGCCAAGGGGTGGGCTGTGTATGGCAGGTTGGCTGAGCATGTGGGCTCTGGACCCCGCTTGCCTGGGTTCACATTCTGACTCTCCCGTACTAGTCGTGGGACCTCAGGCAACTTACGAGCCTCTCCCGTTAGCAGAAGGGATTGCCCCAGGCAAGCAAGACTCGGGGATGGGAGTCCCTGCCACCTGGGTGAAGGCATCTTGGGCTCCACCAAGGGGCCAGGCAGACGGGGTGTTTGCAATCAGTGCCTTAATGCCTCTCCTCCATCGACTCCCCTTGCGGCCAGCTTTGTACTCTTGCCTGGCCAAACGCATAAAGCCTTGTTAATAATGAATAGGCCCCTGTCTGCCTTACTTAACACTGAGCTCCAAGCAGATGCACAGTCCTTTATAAATGATCTGGTCCAGCTGATTAGGCCCCACGGGGCGCATTCCTGCAGCCAGACTCTTGTTCCCCGTAATGGAATCATAATGTTAATGTGATTTCAATTAGGGCTCCGTTACAGAACACAGGTGCTAGAGTGAGCCTGCGGGCTGGGAGGCCTCCCCAGGGACTCATTTTCCTGGGAAAGGTACGTGTGTTTCCAAGGCCTCCGCCAAACTCAGGAAAAAGCAAGTCACCGAGGCTGAAAGGAAGCTGTGAAAACAGAGAGAAGAGATATCAAAGCCCACATTCCCTGCTCTTCGGGGGTCCTGAACCTGTGTTTCTTATTTGAACTTGACTAGTACAGTGTAGGCGCCCTTAAGAGGAGGAAACATGTCTTGGGGACCCCTGAGGTCCACAGGCCCTCACACCCCTATTTGAGCAATTCAGGCCCAAGATCCAAAATATTACTCTAGGAAAATAACTTTCCATTGTAAATTATCACTGCGAAAGAGAGACCCTCTTGATAAATGGCAACAGCATTTTTTTTCTTACTAAAAATAGCTCATATGTAAGGAGGGTTTACTACGTGCCAGGCATCATCCTTAGTATTTTATGTGTATGAACTCATTTTTTAGATTTTGTCATCAAAACGAAAGCATGTGTTCTTGGAAAATTTTCTCGGGATGCAAGGATCCCCGAGAATACGTTGTCAGTCCTCAGTCTGAGAAACCCTGATCCGGAGCAGCCAGTCTGGATGGCACCTTGAAGCACACTGGACCAATTCGCATCCTCCGGATGAGGAAGCAGACAGTCAGAGAGGGGAAGGGTCTTGCCCAAGCTCTCCGAGCAAGCCCGGGGCCAAAAGGAGACAAGAACTCGGGTGTCCTGACTCCCAGCCCTAGTTCCTTCCATCATGCTCACTGTGGAGAAAGTACAGAGGAAAAGTTTTTTAAAAATTCCAATTCTAGGAATTTCCATTGTTAAGATTCTAGATATCCTTCCAGTCATTTTTCTATATACATATATGCACTTTATAGCATAAAATGGGGTAATAATGAATAGACTATTTTGTAATCTGATGTCTTTCCCTGCCTAAATCTATCAGGTCCACTGGGCAGCCCTGGGACCTTTATTTCTCAGACTGTGTCATAAAATACCCAGAAGTTCAGGCTGGCCTTTCTCGAAAGCCTCATCTTGCCCTGGTTCTCCCATGGCTTCTCTACTCCAAATACTGAAAGCCATTTGCACTTCTCTGATCAGGTCATCTCAATGCCTCCATGCCCTTGTACTTGCTGTGCCTTCGACTTGGGAAGCCATTCCCTGCCTAGAAAAATTATATTCAACCCAAATATTACCCTTATGGTGAAGCCTTCCCTGATCATCTCTGGTCTCCTCCCCCTCTCCCCATATGCCTTTCCCCTCTTGCACTGCTTCTGCAAGGACTTTCTTTTTAGTTCCGTTACAGCATCTACTACTTTGTCTTTCTACTGTACAGAGTGTCTGCGAATACAGACAATGTTGTCAAGGACATTTTCAACCTGATAGATATATGATATAGATAGATAGACAGATAGATAGATAGATAACACTGTCTATGCTTCTAGACTTTATGGACACCCTGTGTTTTCACTGATCAGTCTTCTTCACTCTATGGTGAGGACCAGAAGTTAGAGAAATGGTATCTTCTTCCTATTTGTATCCCCGGGGATACAAATTATTTATTTATTTATATGATTATTTATTTATCTCAGGTTATTATTTATTTATCTCAGTTTTCTCAACTGTAGCATGGAACCCCACTGGATAGAAGTAGATTAAATGACATAATACAAGTAAAGCACTTAGCACAGCACCTCTCGTAGTCATATAGCTGTCAATAAATAGTGGCCATTATTGTTCTTTGCAGTATTGTTGTTAAGCCTATATTTTTTTGAACAAGGGATGTACAGAGTGAGGGAGGGATAACTGAATGAATAGATGATGGATGGATGTCTAATGAGTGAAAGGATGAAAAGATGGAGGATAATGGATGATGTATAGAGGATGGATTGATGGTCTTAGAATGGAGAGATGGATGGATGGATGGAAGGATGGATGGGTGGATGGATGAACAGGTGGATAAGTAAGGGTAGAAGTAAGGAAGCAAGAAAATGGCAGGAATATCTAAAGGTCTTGGTGACTGGAGATAAGACTCAAATTCTACCTGTCATCTAAGACTTTAACTACAGCCCAAATGTCAACTAGGTTCAGTAACTTAGCCTCCCACTGGCTGCCTCTAGACCAACTTAGGGTTATGTCTCTGAAATCAGTAGAGATTTCCTTTGGAGCACCTGAAGAACCAAATGCCTAGTCAGAAAACTCCCCTTGGCCAGAAAGGCTCCCCAGAGCCACAGAAGCCCCTCAGTTCACTGACCCTAAGGTTCCTCCTTGGGGAATAGAATTCCTGAGCCCCTCTTCTACTGACAAAGAACAGTGAATGATCATGGAGACCTGAGGGTCTCAGAGACGAATGCCCCAGAGCTGCCCAACTGACCCTAGCCTCAGGTTCTGAGGGGCCTTCTCAGACTCACCCAAGCAAAGTCTCAGAATAATCCCCATTCAGCTGTCCAAGATGGATTACAGAAGGAATAGGGAGCAGGGTAAGCCCCCAGGAAAGACTTGAAGAGGAGCCCAGAACCCTAGAGCACCAGCACCAGCAGGGACTCATGGATCCCTCCAGCCACTCCAGCCCTTGCACAAATGGAGACACAGAGGAAGGAGAGGGTGGTGGTTCCCAAGGTGTCCCATGGGTCAATCAATGGCACAGTTGGGCTTAAATGCAGATCCCAGGCACTGGGGCCCATTCCCCACCCTCACTGCCACCAGACCGTCTTATCTACTCTTTGGTTGAGTGTGTGGAATCAGTTAGGAGCTCCAGGACCTCTCAATGGGACCATGGCTAGCACAGTCTCTTGTTTATATTCAGAAACTGATGTTCCTTTCACTGCAATCCCTGTAATGTAATAGGTGAATCAATACCCAGGATTCCTGGAAGCCAACAGACCCTCCCCACCAGCCCTGCAACTGCAGAAAGGAGGTGGGGCAAATGTCTTTACTGCTTGAGCCCCTGGTTATTATCTCTGGGACTCTGACCTGAGGAGGGGTGAGGATGGTATAGTGTTCCGTGGACCTGCAAGTGCAGCACTGCCTAGTGGTAACTAACTCACACCAAGAGGCCCATCCCTGTGTAATGGAACCATGTGCCTGGAGTGGCAAAGCTGACACTTCCCCTTACTAGCTGTGTGGGCTTTCTGCCTGGCTGGATACAAGGACATTGGGGCAAGGGACACCGAGGAGGGTGGCCTGCCAGAAAAGAGGAAAATTAGGCATGTATTTTGGGCCCTAGATGCCAAAGGAAGAGAACTTTCTAAGATGCAGGAATTTTAAATAGCGGATTGAAAGCCTATTTACTCTCCTTAACCCAAAGCTCACAGGAAACAACAATGAATTTGGAGAAGAAGAAGGAAAAAAAGAATAAGACCTCCATCTTTTATTAAACTATAAAGAATACCTGCTAAGTGCTATAAAATATGATCTCAAACAAGAGAGAAAACAGTCCACAGGAGGAAGTGGGTGTCCCTCCAGATGGCACAGTGGAGAGGACTGTGGATGACAGGCGTCCGGGCTGAGTTCAGGCCATAGACATGTCAGTCACTTCCCCATCTAGACCCAGTTCAATGCCACGGGGCAGTGTGGGGTTGGGGAGGGAGCTTGCTTGTTGACTCACCTCTCTCTCTGCCCAGCACCTAACACTGCCCAGCATGAGGACACTGCTAGTGAGGCAGAGAAGGAGAGAGACAGGTAGAAGTTGCAGATTGCAACTCTGGAGCCCCACAGCCTAAAGATCTTTGCTGAGAGTCTTGGAACGCTGAGCATGGAAATCGGGGGGCTATGCACTCAGAAAGGAAATAAAGGATTTAGTAAGAGTGTGTTGGAGAGCACACACCCAATCACTCCCCAGATCACCTACCCTGCTCCTTTCAACACCATCCTTCAACAAACAGCTGGCCTGTTCCAAGGTGAATGACGATCACAAAGGAACCATCATGGGACTTAAAAAAAAAAAAAAAGGAAATGGAGGTGAGGAACATAAGCAAAAGGCAAAAGAGCTTACATCATAAGAGGAATTACTATAAAAAAACAAACAAAAGCTGAGGGAGAGTTCAAGCACATAGCTCTCTATGCACTCAAAGAGATCGCTGGTGGTCTGAGCTCTCTGAGCCAAGAGATGTCCAGGGTTCCTTAAAGAGGTATGGCAAGGCCATAGACAGAAAGAGACTGAATTGGCGGCACTCAGGAAAGAACTGGAAGCAACAAATAAAGCTGTTTAGAAATTAAAAAGCATATCAGGAAAAAAAACCAGGATAAACAAAGAACAGAGAAGGGCACGTAGCAAACACCTGCAGAAAACCACACAAAAATAAATGGAAAGGCAGAAATAAATGTATAAAAATAGTATATTATTTTACTAGGGCTGCTGTAACGAAGTAGCCTAAACTGGATGTCTTAAAGCAACAGAAATGCCTTCTCCCAAAGTTCTGGAAACTAGAAGACGGAAATCCAGGTGTTAGCAGTATTGGCTCCTCCTGAGGAGTCAGAGGGAGAATCTGCTCCTTGGCTCTCTCCTGGCTTCTGGTAACGGCTTGGCAACCCCTGACTTGCAGCTGCAACCCTCCAATCTGCCACCATTGTCACATGCCTTCTTCTCTGTGTCCCCTCTTCTTAAAATGACGCCATATTGGATGAAGGGCCCACTCTAGTTCAATATGGCCTCATCTTAACTAATCACATCTGCAACGACCCTATTTTCCAATAAAGTCACATTCTGAGGTACCGGGGGTTAGGACATCGACATATCTTTCGGGGGAGATCCAACTAGCCCATAACAAGTAGTTATAGGAAAGACTAAAAGACATGAAGGACAGATAAGAAAGATACAGTATTTGCAGTGTTTCCAAAAAACGGAATGGAAGAAAGACGAAAATATTCAGACATAATGGGGGAAAAACTGTCCTGCAATGAAGATCTGAATGTGGAGACACAAAATGGATTCAGGACCATGAGGGTAAAGCATGACATTCTAATAAAGTTCCTGAACTTCAAGGTCACAGAGAGAATTATATGGGCATCCAGGCAAAACTCCGTCTTGAGTCACACAATGGGAGAAATCAGGCTGGCTGCAGACCTCTCAGACATATACTGTGCCAGGGTCAGTGGGCAACATCTCCAAGGTCCTGAAGGACAGAAATTGTGAATTTATACCTAGATATGTTTCCTTCCAATAAGAAGGCCGCAGACAGACAATCCCAAGCAACCAAGAGCTTTGAGAATGAGCACCTCTTACTCCTTCTTGAAACAGACAATTGGGCAATAAAATCTAGCCAGCAAAGGATTTTTTTCTTTTCTAAAAGTCACTTATTTATTTATTCATTCATTCATTCATTCATTTTGGAAAGGGGGGAGGGGCAGAGGAAGAGGGAGAGAATCCTCAAGCAGACTGCCCACTGAGCCCAGAGCCTGACGCGGGGCTCAGTCCCAGGACCCTGAAGTCATGACTTGAGCCAAAATCAAGAGTCGAACGATCAACCAATTGAGCCACCCAGGCGCCCCAGCAAAGGATTTCTTAAAATAAATAGCTCAGAATGGAGAAGGCAGGGTAAATATATTGGTGATAAGCACTGAATCCATTTAAATATAGAAATAACAATCTTTGTGAATTTGGAGCATTGAGCACAGTATAAATGCTGTAAACATCAAGAATAAAATAAGTAATATTCATGTAACTAACAAAAGTTGGGATATGGAGGACAGAAAGTGGGAGAAAGTGTGAATATGCTGATTTCCTCATTTTTCACAGCAAGAATCAATAGATATTTGGAATGAAGTTGGAAAAATGGCATTTTTGAAATACCATAATTATTCTAATCTCATAATTAATATTTTACATAATCATGTTTCTTAACTTTAAATGGCCTGCTGGAAACTAATATCACTGGTAATGAAAAAGAATTTTATCTGAAATTTAGCACTTTCTTCTGTTTCAATTTTCTGATGTATTTTTAAGCTTTTTATTTTGAAATAATTTGAGCTTTATAGAAAAGTTGCAAAGTGTTTTCCATATACCCTTCCCCAGCCTTCCTTAATGCTCACATCTTACATAACCATGCCATATTTGTCCAAGCTAAGACACTGATGTTGGTACAATACTGTTAAAGTACAGACTTTATTTGGACTTTACCGAATTTCCTACTGATCTCCTTTTTCTGCTCCAGGATCCAATCCAGCAAAGCACAGTACATTTAGTTCTCATGCCTCCTTAATCTCCTTCAATATGTGACTGTTCCAAGGTGAATGACTTCTTTCGAAGAGCCATGCTCAGGTATTTTGTAGACTGTCCTCCAATTTGAGTGTGTCTGGTGTTTTCTTATGATCGGACTGATACTATAGATTTTGGAGAATACTGAAAAGTTCAAGCGCCCTTTTCATGTCATATCAGTAGGTATATGATAGCAACATGACTTATTACTGGTGACATTAACCTTGATCACTTGCCAGGTTTCTCTGTGAAAAGAAACTATTTTCCCCTTCCATACCTTGTTTTGACAAAAGGGGGTCACTAAGTCCAGCCCTTAACTCAAGGGGAGAAGAATTGATGTCCACCTTCAAGAGGGAAGAGTATGAAAGAATTTGTGGAAACATATTAAAACCACCACAGTAATTAATAAATATTTTTGGAGAGATACTTTGGGGACATTCATCTGCAGTAATTATTACTCTTGTGCTCAAATGATAATTTCCAATTGCCCTCATTCGTCCCACAGTTATTATTTGGCATTCTGCATAAGGAAGATTTCTCCCTTCTCCTGCATTTATTTATCTAGTCAATCGTTTGTTTATGTCAGTATGGACTCATGAATATTTATTTTATTCTTTGGGTTATCACCAATACTATCATTATCTATTTTGTTGCCCAAATTATTCCAGGCTTAGCCATTGGCAGCTTTATCAGGGTGCCTCCAGGGTCCCTTTTCTTTTCTTTCTTTCTTTTGCTGACAAGACTTAATATTTTAGAGCAGCATCAGTTTTACAGAAACTGAGTGGAGAGCACAGGGAGTTCCCATTTACTCCTCCCCAGCCCACCTCCATTTCTTCTATTATTAATACCTTGCATTAGTGTGCTGTATTTGTTACAACCAATGAGTCAATACACATTATTATTAACTAAAGTCCATAGTTTGCATTAGGGTTCACTCTTGGTGTTGACCATTCTATGGATTTCAACAAATGTATAATGACAAGTAACCACCATTATAGTCCCGTGCAGAATAGTTTCACTGCCTTAAAAATCCCTTATGCTCCACCTGGTCGTCCCTCCTTCCCCCAGACCCCGGCAACCACTGATCTTTTATTGTCTCTGGGCTTCTGCCTTTTCCAGAATGACATGTGACTGGAATCATATAGTGTATAGTCTTTCAGACTGGCTTCTCTTACTTAGCAATATGCATTTAAGGTTCCTGTCTGTTTCTTTGTAGCTAGATAGCTTATCTCTTTATTACTGAATAATATTCCACTGCTCGGATGTACCACAGTTTCTTCATCCATCACCTATCCATTCACCTATTGGAACATCCTGGTTGCCAACTGTTCTAAACATTCATGTGCAGGTTTTTATGTGAACAAAATTTTCAAGTAAATTGGATAAATGCCTAAGAACACAATTGTTGAATCATATGGTAAGATTATATTTAGCTTTGTAAGAAACCACTGTCTTCCAAAATGGTGGTAACTTTTGAATTCCCACCAACAACGCATGAGCGTTCCCAGTGCTCCACATTCTCACCAGCATCTGATGTTGACTGCATTTTAGATTTTAGCCATTCTAATAGGTGTGTTGTGGTACTCATCATTGTTTTGACTTTCAATTCCCTAATGACTTATGACATTGAGTATCCTGTGTCCTTTGGAACATGCTTCCATTTTTTTGTTTTGTTTTGTTTTGTTTTGTTTTTGTGAGGACTTTCTTCCTTTCTGGTACTTACGAAGCTCCAGGCTCATTATCTGTTTCAGCATTAGAATCAGCCATGTCTCCAAAGATCCTCGGTCTTTGTATTGGAGAATGGTATTTAGAAATCAAGATCTGAGGGCCAGGTGTGTTTGTTGCTATTGGGGTATCACTGCTTCCAGGTCCTTTCAGTAAACAGAGCTGGGGAATATAAGTATACACACATGACTGTATTTATTTCTGTATCTATCTGTGTGGATAAATAATGCACATATATGATATACATGAGTTACATGTGTCTAATACATACAACAAACATGTGTTCATGCTGACATCTTGAGTGTAATCCAAGATTACAGCATTCATTCTAGCTTCCCTGTCTTATTTATTTGTGACTTCTTTCTCTGGCAGTGAAAAACCTGGCTCTCACCGTCTAGAATGTACATACTTGTTTGTTCAGCCCTAGTACACATGTAAAGTAGTTTTAGCATGGTTCACCTGGACCCCCTGAAGAATAAATTAATGAGAACAGAGTGTCCGTGTGTAGTGTTTCCTCTTTAGCTTTATGGTATCCAGTCAAAATGCTGTTTTTAAAATTAGGTCATCTTTTTCCCCCCACTGGATTCATTTTTTATACTGTTAAAGTCAAGTAAAATTAAATTCAGTATTTTTTTTACCTAAAAAGAGATATTTGTCATCTCATATCATTACGGTATACCTCTCTATCTTCCTACTCTCTACCCATCCTTCTTTTCCCCTATATGCATAAAGGCATGTTTGGAATTGTAGTAATCAAATGTTAATAACAGTAGCTTCTGGGTGATAGGATTTGGGGTGATTGTTTTTGCATTTGAGTCCATATTCTGTAATTAATTTTTGTATAAGCATGTATATTATTTTTACAGAAAATGAAAAAGTGTTCTCTAAAATCGGGGAGAAAATGGCCAACAGGTGGAACACCACTAAGGGGTAAAATTCCTACTGGACTTAGTAGCTAGAATATAATTTTTGAGTCTGATGAAAGCTATCACTTGGGAAGAGTGAGGGGCAGGAGCCAGACTGGATGGGTAGAGGAATAAATGGAGGGTATGGACAAGGCAAGCAATGAAGGTGAGTCCTCCTCAAATACGTAGCATGCCTAGGAACTGACTATCTTGTTTGAACATATTCCTGAACCCCACGCACCAGGGGTTTAGTTCAGCAGGCCTGGGGTAGAGCCAAGAACTGGCTTTTCCACCAAACTCCCAGCTGATGCTCATGCTGCTGGTCCTCAGACCACACTGAGCTGCCCAGATGTAGCCAAGTCATTTGAGAGGAATGATTGGCTGTGAGAGAGGCAGGAGAGAACAGTGGATGGGACTTGCTTTGTTTGGTTTATTTTACTGTGGATGCCTGTTTTTTATATGCACCTAGTAATAGAATTACAAAAAGAATTAGACAAATCAATAACCCTAGTGGGAGATTTTAATACACATTCCTCAGTAGCTTGTACAACATGGTGGCCAAACCCCCCACCCCCCGCCACAAACCAGTAAGTATGGAGATGATGTGAACAACATGATTAGCAAGCAATGCCTGATGTACAGAAAAATACATCAAATAATGACAGGATTATTTTCAAGGGCACATGGAATTTGCCAGAATGATTCTACTGGGCCATAAAATAAGTTTCAACAGATTTCCACAGATTGAACTAACACAGAATCCACTCTGATCTTTGACCATTGTGACATCCATTATGACAATAACCACAAAATTTCCAACGTTTGTTACACTTCTTTTGCTTAACTTTTATTTGGAAGTAAGTTCAAATTTGCCCAAAAAAGTTGCAAACATAAAAATAGTACAAAGAACACTCTTATGCCCTTTACCCAAATCCACTTATTGTAAACATTTCACCCCCATTTGCTTTATTGTCCCCTCCCTCACTCTCCCAACACACACACACACACACACACACACACAGAATGTTTTCCAAGTTTTCAGCTGAGAGCGACACTGGCTTACCAGCCATGGGACTGAGTCCCTCATAAGCGGATCCTCCAATCTTCAGTTGAGCTGCCCAAGCACCTAGATGGGACAAAAGTGAGCCTAGCCCCAAATCGCAGATCTGTGAGTTAAATATCATTTTATGCCAATGAGTCTTGGCCGTTTTGTTACACAGCAGCAGGAAATGGAATAGGTCTTATGGGACTTGGGGGCTCCCAAGGTACATGAGGGCATTGTGAGTATTATGAGGGCCCACTGAAGCTCCTGCATTTCCAGTGGGACCCGTACACCCTAGGAGGTGATTTTCTTCTGCTGTCCTGGTGCAGGTAAGGAGACAGCTGAGAATTAACTCATCTAAGACTGGAATTTTGTAGGTGAGTACAAAAGGTAAAGGGAAGAGGGGGGATTCAGGAAGGCATTGGCAAGAGTGCCTTTGACAGGGTAGGTCATGGTAGTCTAGAGAAAGGGAGGTAGAAGGTGGTTACCAGAAAGGAAGTAAATAGAGGGGTATGATGGTTATTTTATGTGTCAGTTGCACTGGTAACAGGTGGTCCAGAAATTTGGCAAACATGATTTCTAGGTGAATCTATAAGGGTATTTCTGGATAGAATTAGCTTTTGAATCATTAAAGTCAGTAAAGCAGTGTCCTCCCCAATGTGGGTGGGCATCACCCAATCCATTGAAGGCCTGAATAGAACAAAAAAAATGGAGGAAGAACAAATTTGGCCCTTCCTGCCAGATTGCTTGAGCTGGAACATCATCTCCTACCCTCAGGGCCCCTGGTTCTCAGGCCTTCAGACCTGAAGGTAATTCAGACTGAATTACCACTGCCCTTCCTGGATCTTCAGCTTGGACATGACAGATTATGGGACTTTCAGCCTCCATAATTGCATGAGCCAATTGCTTATAATAAATCTCTCCATATATATATATATATATTCTATATATATATATATGTCATCTCTCTTTGTGTATATATATATATTCTCTCTATATATATATGTCATCTCTCTCTCTCTATATATATATATATATACATGCCAAATGCCACGCATATATAGGTGTGTGTGTGTGTGTGTGTGTGTGTGTGTCTTTGATGAAACCAGTCTCCTATTGGTTTTGTTTCTCCAGAGAACCCTAATTCAAGATCTCATGACATTGACAGATGGTTGTAATGGGACCAATTCATCAGACAAGATGGAAACCAGGAAGCCGGGACCTCCAGTGAGAAGATGCATGAAGAACTGTGGCCACATAGGGCAAAGCAGTTTTGGGTCTGAGACTTTCTCCTACTGGCAACTACTGATGGTCTTTCAAATTCGAGCCTTCCCTGACCTCTCAATACCCTTCTGTGTGCCCCTCGGGGCTCTGCCTCCCCTCTCTCCAGAGCCCTTTGTCTCTCCCACCCCCGACCTGCTGCCCCCCCATGTCTGGCTCCCTGAGGGCTGGCTCCATGCTTTGTCACCTTGTCACCCCCGTATCCCCAGCACCTAGTCCGGCACATGCAGAGTCCCAGAAAACCTTTGCTAAATGAACCAGTGTGGGAACACAAGGAGTGATGGATGGACCAGAGTCCAAAAGGACTGTCATGGTGCTGGGAGTCCAACACCCTTTCTGCCTTGTTCTTTTCATCCCACTTTCCAGAAGGTAAAATGAGAAGCCAGAGAGGTTAGAAGGCCTGCTGGAGTCACAGGGCAGAGCAGCCCTGGCCACCGAAGCTGTAGCAGAAGCAAGATCAAAAGCGAGGGGGTTTGAGGACACCTGGAAGGGAGCCCAAGAGCCTTTGCTCCGCGGTGGGTCAGCACGTCGCTGGACCGCGGCGGACTCCCCTCTTCCCCCATCTTCCCCCGCCACAGGGGCCGGGGCGGGGGGGGGGGGTTGGATGACCTGGAGCATACATTTGGCAGCCTGTTAACTTCCTCCTTGCCCAGCTTGGGGGGGCGGGGATAGGGAGCTGGCTGTCACCTCATTTCCGAAGCAGCTCCAGCTGCTGGGGAAGCAGCTGGACCGCCCAGCTGTATTTCCCCCTCACACCCCCCCCCCCAGCAAGTCAAAGGAAAAGGACAATTAAAAAGAAAACCCAGGGGCAGGAAAGCAGTTTTCCAAGCCCAGGTTGGGACTGCAGGGGCCGAGCGGGGGGGGGGGGGGGGAAGGCACCCTGAGGAAATCCCATTAAATGGATGTTTATTTTAATGGGTGGTGAAGGGGGAGGGGCTGAGACCAATCCTGGGGGTGGAGAGAGACAAGAGAGGAGAGAAGATGCAGGGTCTGTGCCCACAGATGGGCCTTTGTGAGGCTACCCTTGAGCAAGTAAGGGGCCAAGGTGCAGTGCATGAGGCAGGCAGTGAGTCCGGAGGTGGCTGGTGCACAGGCTGCCTTCTTGGGGAAGGGAGGCACTTCTACCTCTGTTCCTTCCAACACACCTCCAACAACCCGAGTCCCTGTGACACTCTCTGCTAGGGTTAGGGCCGGGCAAACGATGACCAATCAGCCACGGCCCAGGCCCTCAAGCAATGGGAGAGACCCCCCCCCACCCCAGCTAGGCAGGCTGTGATAAGGGGCGTGGGGCAAGTGCTGGTATAGCAGGATCACAGAGACCACAGGAACACGAGTGTGGGCCCAGGGCCACAGGGCAGACATCCTCCCCATGGCTGTCCCAGCCTTTGGGACCCAGGGTTCTGGGGAAAGTGTGCCCTGGGACCTGCCCTCACCTCCAGGCAATGGTCTGGACGGCAGCCACATCCTGAGCATCTGGAAACCGAGCAAGACACTGGGAGCCCTTCCCCCAGCTTCTCTGCCCAGGTGGGTTCCTGTCATCCTTGATGGAGCTGAGGACCTTCCCGACGACTGGTCAGACCCTAACATTCTTCAGGGCGAGCTCATTGCTGCCCTCCCACTCACTCCCTCACGCGGTCCATGATGCCTTACCAAGACACTGAACGGTATTCGAGCTGAAAGCTGAAATGCTTCGTTCATTCCCTTATTCATTCACTCACTCATTCATTCATTCAACAAACTTCCATGGGGCATCTCCTCCATGTCAGGGACTGTTCTGGGTGCTGGGAATTGCAGCGAAGACAATTAGAAATCCCCATCCCCTCGTGGATAGAGATGATAAAGAAGTGGGTAAAATATCTAGAATGTCAAAAGTTGACAAGTGCCGTGGAGAGAAATCAAGGCCAGGGCAAGGTCGGGGTGGGGGGCTATTCATGGCAATATTCAAATAGCCTCCAATATTCCTCTTCGTTGTGAGACAGAGAGGTGCGTGTGGCCAGGCCCAGAGCTAAGCTTCCTCTCACTCCATCCTCATTGCTGGCCTGGGAGTCTCCGCTTTGTGAGTGACGACACAGAGGCCGCCCAGAGAGGACACCACACCTGCCAGCAATGAAAAGCCAGTTGGAGTGGGCCCCCCACTGGTCCCCCACCCTTAAGGAGTCCGGTGCAAGGGGGAGGCGGAGAGGAGGTGGGCCTCCCCCAGCCATCCGGTGATGCCCAGCCTGGGGGCCGCCAGTCACGGGCTCCTGCTTTGGCTCTGACTCAGAAAGCCTTCGCTGATTAGGAGTCTTGCTAAGTGTATGGCCCTGGTCTGGGGATGGGCCCCAGCACTGACCATGTCCCAGGCCCTCTTAGGGGTCCCACCTGCCCCTGCTCAGCAGCTAGGGGAGCAGTGCGCTCAGAAGAAAGAATGCTGGGTGGGAGTCAGGAGTTGAGGGTTCCAACCCTAGCCCCCGACCCCCAGCCTCACCTGCTTTGTCAATTCAAGGCCCCGTCACCTCTCTCTGTCTCTCTCCTAGTCTGCAGAAAGAAGGAGTTTGACCCAGAGAATCCTGAGCCCCATGGGGTCTTATGGCTCAGTTTCCCCGTCTGGACGAGATGCCTTAGCACGGATGACTGCACCCCTGAGATAAGAGCTGATGGCCTTTCCCATGAATGCAGATTCAGGGGGAGCCTGTGACATTGGAGGGAGAAACTGGACAGTGGGGGGTGTGGGAGGCTGACTTTCCACTGACATCCTTCCAACTTATCCACCTTTTTGTATCTGTGTGTACTAGCAATTAAAGAGCTAAATTTAAAAAAAAATTAAACTTAAGCCGTTCCACGTCGCCCCGCCTCCCAGGGGCTGCGAGCCTGCTTAGATAAGTAAAGGCTCACAACTTACCCTGGAGTTGGCCTTGCTGCTGATGCTGACTCAGGGCCTGGCACAAAGCAGAATCTTCCACCCACACCCTCTGCCTTTGCTCCTGTGAGCGTGGATTCGCCGCCCTCCCCACCCTGCACCTGCTGGAGTCAGGTCTCCTGGAGCACAGAGGTCCCACCTGATTCATCTCAGAGCCCCCCACCCCACAGGCACGCACGTGCTCACACACACAGGGACACACGTACATGCAGACATGCACACGCATACACACACACGCATACACAGACACACACAGACATACAGACACATACACACCCGCATACACACAAACAGACACAGCTGTACACACAGACACATACTCCCACCCCGCCCTCTGGGGTGCTTTACACATCCCTTAGTCAGTGATTAAGACATATTTACTAAATAATAAATGAGTGCAAACTCTCAGATCCAGGAAGCCAGAGCCCCGCCTGTCTGCAGCCTCCCTCGCCCCCCAACCTTCCTGTAGTCGGCCGGAGGGAGAGACTGCGCAGAGTTGGGGTGCTCCCGCTGCCTCTAAGGGACCCCACCCTCCATCTGGCGGGCCTGTGAGCACTCTGGGTCCACCCCAGGCAGTCCGCACGTCCTGAGCCCAGCAAGCCTGCAGTCCTGACCTCTGTGGTCTGGGCCATCTAGCCCGGCTGGGCTGCTCCCTGGCTCAACTTGAACCTGGCTCTCTGGGGATGCAACATTCCCCCGTTCACAGGGAATGGCCATCAGACTGCACTTGCTGTGGAGGAGGGAATGGCTCCCTCCCTCCCTCTCTTGGGCTGCACTGGGGGTAGGGTGGACTGAACGTCAAATATTGGGGTTCAGATGGCTTATTGAAGGCAAGACCCAGTGCTAGTAGCCCAGAGTGCCCCCCCTGCACCTGGACCCCAAGACCACTGCTGCCTCCTGGGGCACAGGTGGAAGGTTCAAGAGGGAACTTGTAGGCATCAAGTTTCCAAATCAGAGCCCAGCTGCAGAGGGGTTGCATCTAAGAACTACACCCAGCTCTGGAAGGTCCTTTAGGAATGATCTGCTTTAGTGGCTCACAATTTGGGGTTTCGCACACCCCCAATAATATACAATAAAGGGGGGCTGCCTGACAAGATTACCTTGACTAGCCCTTATTTCTTAAAAGAAATGGCACTCTTCAATGCCAAAAATGTGAGGGGAAGGTGGGCATGATTTCAAGATCATGGACAGTTCTGCACCTGGAAACCGTGGTGCCCTTTGGAAAGCTCACTATAATAAGTGCTTGTTTTCCTTCCTTAGCGATAAAGACCTCGTTGCTGACTAGCTCCAGGAGGCAAGCTGGTGTTTGGAATGATGTAGAAACTATGTGCAAACTGGGGCCCAGAAAGGAGTGACGAGTTCAAGGTCCCGTGGGAAGCGGGTGGCAGAGCAGAGCCCAAGTCTGGGGCTCTTTCCGCACTGCCGACTCCTTAAAGCAAGGTGGGCTCCGAGAACCTGGGGGCGTGGGGGCCTGGTCCCTGCTGGAGGCCTGGAGGGGCGACACCTAGAGCCCTGGAGGATGGGGAGCCTGTGGGCCCACCTCTCCTCCGCTCCCTGCCGTCTGCCGGGCCCTGCTCCAGAGCCAGGCTCCAGGCTGTGGCGTCAAACTCTTGCGTCCTCCCCAACCGCCAACTGTTCCCTCTGGAATGCTCTGGGCCCTTGGCTGCCGGCTTTCCCGGCATGACGTTTGTCTGGTGCCAGGAGGGACAGGGCCACATGTCCCCCATATGCCACCGGGGTGGGACGTTCACACTGAACAGCTGAGCTGGCCTCCCCTTCCTCCCTCATCAGACTTCCCTGCCTCTCTCCTCCTTGTCTTCCTCAGGGCACCTCCCCCTCCCGACCAGGAAGGAGGTAAAATGGGGTGTTCTAGCATTTGCAGGGCCCCCATACTTTCCAAAGCAGGTCCGCATGCATTGGTTTCAATTAAGCAAACACACATACTCTAAAATCAAACAAAAATCAAACAGGCTCGTATCCTTTGCCAGTACCTATAGGGACAGGTGAAGGGGAGCTCCTTAGAGGTTGACCAGACATCCATCTCTCCGCCCTTTTCTACAACCCATCACCGCATCATCCATCTGTCTCTCCATTTCTCCCTCTCTCCTCTTCTACTCATCCTTCCACCCCTTTACCCCTTCATCCAGCCAATCGGCCGTCTTTCCCTCTATCCCTCCATGCCACCGCCCATCCAGCCTACTGTCAATCTATCTATCCGTCCACTCCCCCGTCCACCCATCCAGTCAACCATCCATCCACCCATCCAGCCAACCACCTGTCCCTCCCTCTGTGCCTCCCTCAATCTCGGCATCCCTTATTCTGCCATCCACTTTCCACCCTCCCATCCCTCCTTCTTTCTCCACCTTCTCCACCCTCCACCTTCTACCCTTCATTTAGCCAACCAGCCCTCTCTATCTACCCCTCCATCTGTCTCCATCCCCCCCACCCTTTCTCTCGTCCATCTACTTCTCCATTCCTCTCTCCACTTATTGAGAGCTCTCTACGAACCAGGCACTACCTCCGTATCCCATGAGGGGACCAGCATGCTGCGTACTGTGACGTGTCAATAAGCATTTGTTGACAGGACATCATGGCAGCCCTGCCTTCCAAAGCTTACCCTACAGTGAGAGTTAAGTCCACAGCGACCTCCAATTCTGCTGAGTCAGCACTTGAGACCCGTCTGTGCTTGGGAAGCAGGTGGACGGAAGAGAAGCCTGGGAAGGACCAGCTTTCAGGAGTCCTTACAGTGAACCAGGAGCCTTGCTTACCCACTCTCTGTGCTTCCTCTTAGCCGTCCTGGGAGGAAGATAGGATTTATCCCCATTTTATCAACTGAGGAGCTGGGCCCAGAGGCCCTGGTGCAGGAAGGACATCTGAGTACACCTCTGCCCTACCATCAGTTCCACAGTAGGGATCAAATGTGTGGTGCCTTTTCTGGCTTTATTGTAAATCCTTCCTCCAGCAAATCCTGTGTTCCCCCAAACACAGCCCCCACTTTAAGGCATGATGGGTTTGCCCCTGCTCCTTCCCCTGGAATACTCTAGTCCTCTTCTCCCAGAAGAAATCCTACCTGCTCTCCAATATTCATCCCCAAGGATGCCTCCCTCAGGATGTCTTCTAAGATTGCCCCTACCTCTACCAACTTCAGCAAGAGTTAACCATTTTCTTTCTTCCCACAAAAGTTTACTTACATCCCCTCCGACCCCCACACACACATTATATTATCTGCCTTGTCTGAAGATGTGTTGAGTGAGGGGGCTGTGTGTCTGTTTTCTCCTTTTGAGCTCCTTAAGTGGGTTGGGGACCTACCGTCTGAGTCACTTTGCCACCCCCCACCCAACATACACACTTCACCTAATACCAGAGCATGTACAGAGGGCAAGCAATATAGGTGAGCCAGACTGATAGTCCCAGGCCCGGCCCCAGTCCCTGCCACTCTCCCAGGCCTGTCTGTCTGGGGAACTGGGAGATGGGAGGCCTGAAATCCCTCGTATCCCTCGCTGAGAAGGTATCCTTTGTACTTTATCCTTTGTAAGTTAGCTCCGGCTTCTGATGGATTTACGTGTAGGTGTGTTTGGTTTTGGCTGAAAGTGGAGGGAAATGGAGGAAAGTGGCTCCCTCCACTTTCCTTTGCCATCTCTCCGCCGCTGAGACATGAATGACTGACTGTGTCCCAGGGAGGGGAGGAGAGGAGGATTGAACGGGGCAGAGTGAGAGCAGAGGGAAACAGCCAGGGAGAAACACAACAGAGAGGTCAGCTTCCAGGGTTCTTTTTTTTTTAATTAATTAATTTATTTGAGGGAGAGAGAGCGAGAGCAAGAGCTGGGGGAGGGGCAGAGGGAGAGGGAGAAGCAGGCTCCCCACCGAGCAGGGAGCCCAAGGCAGATGCTTAACCGACTGAGCCACCCACGTGTCCCAGCTTCTACGTTTCTGCTGGGGGACCCAAAACCTTGCCCGGAACAGGGGCTGTGACCCTCATTCCCCTGGCTCTCTGCCCAGGATGTCTGGGGGCCTCTGTTGGACCACCTCTGAGATTGCCTGGAGAGTCCCATGTCATTGGAGGGCTCTCGATGGAAGCGACTCTGGTCGCTGCAGAGGATCCTCCAAGAACATGGTTTTGTGTGGGCCACGTGGAACTTCACGAGGTCAGCCCCTCCCAGGCCTTGTCATGTGGGAGAGAACTCAGGGCCACGGTCCCTGGCAGGTGGTGGCAGAGTGACTATCCGTAGAGATGCCCAGTCCTCCTCATCCAACCATGAAAGATGAACAAGACGATGCTGGAGGTACCGATAACTGTGCTAAGTTTCAGGAGATGCTACATTGAGGAGCCATGGCTTCTGAAAGGCCATTTTTGCAGCCATATAAGGGATGCCAGGTGGTTTTTTTTTTTTTTTTTTGGCAGGGCGGGGAGGGTGTGATTGGAGCTTGGGTCTGGGAAAACCTTCCCTGGGGGCTCCCAAGTCCCAGGCCCAGTTACCACTCTTCCAGGCCTGTCTCTGTGGAGAACTGGGAGATGGGGAGCCTGAAATCCCTCGTATCCCTCGCTGAGAAGGTATCCTTTGTACTTTATCCTTTGTTAAGTTAGCTCTGACTTCTGATGGATTTACGTGTAGGTGTGTTTGGTTTGGGCTGGGCCTCCAACCCAGCTCTCTGGGGAATGCAGAGCACCATTCTGCCTCTAAGCTCATGAGCCCCTGACCCCTACACCCATGATCTGTTGGAGGGCAGAAAATGCCCTCCGGCCAGAAAGCTCCGTTCACTGACAGTCAGAACCCTAGGTAGGAAGGGGCATTTGAGCCTGGAAGGAGGGGAGGGCGGCGGGGAGCAGGGAGCGGGGGATGGCAACCCCTGATCCACCCCAGCTGTTCAAACATCCAGGCCCCTTCCCTCTTCCTTCCAAAGTCCCCAGTCAGAGCTCAGCCCCAGATCGCAGCCGCCCTGGGTCCCTGCAGTAAATACCTCGCAGAGATTTCCTCCAGTAAACAGGAGGCTTCTCGCTAACCCTCCTAGGCCGGAAGGCCACCAGCTCCACAGGAGCCACCAGGGCTGGGTGGAGCAAAGAACCAAGTGGATGACCCTGCTGAGCTCAGAGGCAAAGCACGGGGAAGAGCATGGGAGGAGGAGAGAGGCCATGGTGCCGGCTGCCGCCCACACCAGCCCCTGGCACTCTCCCCACCCTCCCAGCTCTAGCCCTTGTCCACACCGGCCGCTCCTATCCCTTCTCCGTGGCTCTCGGTTCTGCCCACTCCAAGTTCCAAGTGCTTCCAGATGGCAAGCCTCTCTCTCCAGCCGCTGGTCCCGTGGTGCCTGGTGTCCTGTGGCCCCGATCATGTTCTGCCTTACAGATATTAGGGTGAGGGTCATGCTGCCTTCCTGCAGCTCTCGAGGCCAAGATGTGAGCTGAGTCCTGCCACGTGTTCCCCAGAGGGTACTGGACCCAGTGGCCTGGGGAGGAGCAAGGAGAACTGGCGGTTACTCGTTTAGAAAGCCTGCGCTGGCTGGGACTTTACTTATCTCCTTAACCCCGGTGCAAACCCGGCGAGGTGGGCACCCCCATCCACCTTTCACAGATGAAGCAACCACTATACACACTGCCCTCCTTACTTACATTTTCTAAGAGTCCTGGGACAGAGGAACATCAGGGAGTTTTCTACACTGCTTTCATATCCAGTAACCTTGCTAAATTCTCTCGTTAATCTTAAATCAGCCAACCCTGAACGACACGGGTTTGAACTGCGTGGGTCCACTTACATGGGGATTTTGTCCCCCAATAAATACTGCCCCAGACTGCAAATGTGTTTTCTCTTCCTTATGATTTTTTAAGTAATATTTTCTTTTCTCTAGCTCCCTTTATTATAAAAATACAATATTTAATGTGCATCCCATACAAAATATCCAAACAAAAAATATGTGTTAATCAACTGTGTTCTCAGTAAGGCTTCCAGTCAGCAGTAGGGCATTAGTTCAGTTTGGGGGGGAGTCAAAATTCTCCACAGATTTTTGACTGCAAAGGGGGGCTGGCACTCAGTTGGCTGTACTCTGTCTGTGAATTCTTTTGGGTCGTCCATGAAACAATCACAGCTTTTGCAATCACCTCTTATTTTTTTCTTTCCCTACAATATTTGTATCCTTTTGTCTTTAAACATTTTTACTTTTCTGTCTCGCTCTGCTGGCCGGGACCTCCAACGTAGTATTAACTAAAAGCGCTATTAGTAAGCACCGTTGTCTTATGGGCTATTTTAAAGCAAATGTTTTCAATCATTCTTCCTGCTTTATAATGTCTGTGATAGGGTTTCCATAGATACTACTTATTAGGCTAAAGAAACATATCTTTTCTTTTCTTCCTAGTGTCCTGAGAGTCTTTTCATGAATGGACATTGAAAGTTATTGCATTCTGTTTCTGCATCTGTTGAGTTTGTCATGTAGCATCTCTCCTTGGACTTGCAGATTGCACTGAATGACATTCACCTGTCTTCCGAAGTCAAACCGACTTTGCATTCCTGGGATACATTGAACACGACCTGATGTGTTGTCATTTTTGTTCATTTGAAGATTCCATTTGCTAGCGTGTTATCTGGAGTTTCATCTCTGTGTTCATGACTGAGGTAGTTTTCTTTTTCATTGTGCTGTGTTTGGAGGGGGTATTAAGATTTTACTCATCTCATAAAAATGAACTGGGGATTATCTTCATTTTTCTCACCTCTGGAATAATTTGTGTAAGACTGGAATTATCTGAAACTTGTCTGATAGAACTTGCCCGTAAAGATGTCTGAGCCTGGTATTTTCAACAGTGGAGAATCTGAAACTCTGGATTTGGTTTCTTTTGTGGTTCTAGGGCTTTTCAGATCAGGCGTCCTTTGGGAACTTTAGAGGATACCGCTTTGCATCATATTTCTTCTGGTGCCAATGTTTAAGTTTTATTTTTCTAAGCATTCATGACACATAATTTTAATGTGTATTTAGAGAAAGTTGATAGTATCTTCTGAGTATTTTAGCAGCTTAATTGAAATGTAATTATTATAAATTAACTTTACATATACAACGCATACAATTTGATGAGTTTTGAAATATGTCTACATCTGTGAAGCCATCACTACTTTCATGATAGTGAGCATATCTATCATTTCCCAAAAGTTTCCTCATGCCGTTTGATAATTCCTCCTTCCCCCTCCCCACCTTCCCTGTAGGTAACTAATGATCTGCTTTATGCCCTTGTACATTTGTCTGCATTTTCTAGAATTTTGTAAAATAGAATCATACAATATATACTCTATTCTGACTTCTTTCACTTAGTGTAATTATTTTGAAGTTCATCTACTTTGCAATGTGTATCAATAATTTATTCCTTTTTATTGCTGAGTAATATTCCAGTGTATGAATACACCAGAATTTTTTATCCTTTCAACTTTCAGTGGACATTCAGGTTGTTACTAGTTTGGGCTACCATAAACATAAAGCTGCCATGAACATTGATTATAAATCTCTGATTGAAACATATACCTTTACTTCTCCTGGTAAATAGAAGTGGAATGGCTGGGTTGTTTAGCTGGTATGTATTTAACTTTTTAAGAAACTGTCAAACTATTTTCCAGAGTGGTTGGACCATTTCACATTCCTACCAGTGGTGTATGAGAGTTCTAACATATTCTCACCTAACACTTGGTATGGTCAGTCTTTTGCATTTTAGACATTTTAATAGGTATATAATGGTATCTTCTTGGTTACCTAAGACATTTCCCTATTTGACTAATGATGTTGGGTATATTTTCATGTGCTATTTGACATCTGTATTGTATATTTCCCTTGGGGAAGTTATCTGTTCAAGTTGTTTGCCCATTTCTAATTTTTGTTTCTTGAGTTTTAAGAATTCTTTATGTATTCTGAATAGAAGTCCTTTCTCAGACATGTGATTAGCAAACATTTTCTTCCTGTTTGTGAATTGTCTTTTCATTTTCTTAACAATGCCTTTTAAAGAACAAAAATTCTTAATTTTTTGAAGTCCAGTTTTCCAGTTTTTTCTACACGTCTTCTCTTGTATTCTTCCAGAAATTGTATAATTCTATATACTTTACATTTAGTTCTGCTATCCATTTTAAGAGAATTTTCATATATGCTGTGAGGTATGGATCAAAGTTAATTTTTAAAATATGGACATTCAATTGTTCCAACCCCATGTATGGATAAGAATATTGTTATGACTTTGTTAAATTAACATTTAAGTGTGCCAGATGGTGAGTCAAGATTCAACAACAAACCACAGGACAAATTGAAATAGAGATAATTTATTATTCACAGTCCTGGAGGAGGTACAGGGTACACCCCAAGGGGCCACACTGGGAAGTCAAAGCAGAGTGCAGACAGAGAGAGAAAGGCAAAAACCTGGGGCATTTTCCTTTCTTAGGGTAAGTGGGTGGAGTGCTTTGGACTTCCCTGGGCTAAGATGGGATGGTCAATTCAAACCAAAAGAATGGGGTTTTAGTGAGCTCCATGGGGGTCTTACGTCATTTAGGGGCACACAAGGGAAAGGCCCTTGGAGGCAAGAGAGACTGATGATCACAAAGGCAGTTGCAAAAGTCATATCGAGAGCTGGCATTTGCATGTGACTCCATTGGCTGTTATCTAGGGCACACACTTGCACTGGGGGGTGGGGGGAGTATCAGTTTAAGGTCCCTGCAGGTCAAACAAAATCGATGCTGAAGCAGAAATACCATGGAGTACCTCAGCTAAATTCTCAGCAACTCTCCTTTCTCTGCTGAATTGCCTTTGTACCTTTGCTCAAAAGCAACAAACCATATATATGTGGGTCTAGTTAGAGACTATTTGTTCCATTGATCTATTTGCTTATTCTGATGCTAATATCACACTGTTCTGATCACCATAGGTGTATACTAAGGCTTAAAGTGAAGCAGTGTGAGTCCTCCAACTTTGCTCTTATTCTATTATGCTATTCTAGTTTGTTTGTATGTCCAAGTGAATGTTAGAATCATTTTGTGAATCTCTACAAAAGCAGCTTGCCAAGATTTTGATTGGGATTGAGTTGAATCTACAGATCGATATGGGGAAAATTGACATCTCAACACTATTGAGCCTTCCAAACCATAAACACGATATATCTCTCCATATCTAGATCTTCTTTAACGTCTGTTAGCAATAGTTTTCAGTGTACAGGTTTTTCACATCTTTTCTCAGATTTATCCCTAAGTATTTCATTTTTTTTATATGATTTGTAAGTGGTATTTTTTTTGTTTCAATTGCCTACTGTGACTGGAATCTAGACATATGATTGATTATTGTATATTAATCTTATATCCTGCCACTTTTCTTAATTCATTTAGTTAGAGCAGTGTTTTTGTAGATTCCAGAGGATTTGTTGCATAGATCATAATGTCATCTGCAAACTAAAGACAGTTTTACTTCTTTCTTTCAAATAAGGATGTCTTCTATTTCTTTTTCTTGCCTGAATGCACCAGAACCTCCCTAAAATGTTGCATTGAAATGGTGACAGTGGACATCTTTGACTTGTTCCTGATCTTAGAGGAAAAACATTCAGTTTTATGATCATTAACATCAAGTTGTAGGGTTTTATTTTAATAGTTACCCTTTATCATGTTAAGGAAGTTCTATTCTATTCTATTCTATTCTAGTCTAGTCTATTCCTGAGTTTTTATAAGTTTTATAAGTTTTATAAAGAGTTTTTATAAAGAATGGATATTGGATTTGACAAATGCTTTTATTGATTCCATTCAAATGACTTTTCTTTTTTAGTTTGATAATATAGAGAATTATTTTGATTGATTTTTGAATGTTAAGTCAACCTTACATTCCTGTAATAAAACCCCACTTGGCCATAATGCATTGTCAATTTAATGGTTAAATTAAAAAGTCAGATAATAACAAGCCTTGGAAAGAATGTGGAGAAATTGGAAACCTCACATGTTGCTAATGGGAATGGAAAATGTTGCAGCCACTTTAAAAAAATCAGTCAGTTCCTCATATGACCCAACAATTCTAGTCCTAGAAAACATAGGTCCACATAAAACGTATGAAAAATAAAACAATGTTCACACAAAAACTTGTACATGAATGTTCATAGCAGCATTAGTCATAATTGTCAAAAAGTAGAAGGAAACTAAATGTTCTTTGGCTGATGAATGGATAGATAAAATGCATATCCATTCAGTGGGATATTATTTGGCAATAAAAAGGACTAGATTACTGAGACATGTTACAACATGGGCAAACCTAGGAGAGATTATGCTGAGTGAAAAAAGCCAGTCACAAAACACCACACACTATGTGATTCCATTAAAGTGAAATGTCCAGAATAGGGAAATCTATAGAGACAAAAATTAGAAAGTAATGACTGCCTAGGGCTGAAAATTTTTGAGGGAAATGGGGAGTGACTGCTAGTGTGCATGGCGTATCTTTTTGGAGTGATGAAGGTGTTTTAAAATTGATGGTTGCACACTCTGTGAATATACTAAAAACCATTGAATTGTAAACTTTAAATTGGTGAATTGTGTGCGATGTGAATAAAGCTGCTATTTTTAAAAAAGAAACAAACATACAAGCAAATGTAGACTCAAAGATTAAAAATAACTGGCTTAGAGCTGTAATTTAATTTTGAATTTAGTCTGAAAACTTTGTCTTTTAACCAGAACATTTAGCCCACTTATATTGATTGGGATTACCTGATATATTTGGCTTTATCCCACCTTCGTATTGTGCTATTTGTACATCTTTTCTTTTCTCCCTCTACTCTTTCTTTCTTTCTTTCTTTCTTTCTTTCTTTCTTTCTTTCTTTCTTTCTTTCTTTCTTTCTTTCTTTCTTTCTTTCTTTCTTTCTTTTTCTTTCTTTCTTTCTTTCTTTCTTTCTTTCTTTCTTTCTTTCTTTCTTTCTTTCTTTCTTTCTTTCTTTCTTCTTTCTTTCTTTCCACTTAAATGGATTTGATCCTCATTGAAAAACATATTAATGGGAGAAAAAACACACAATAGGAATAAAAAGTAATGTTACCTGCCAATGCCCCTATATCTTGCACTTGACGGTGTATCTGGTTTGTGGCAAGCTTTGCCTTCTCTATGAAACTCTGCCCATAGGTACAGCTGCTTCATGATCTGCTTATATGGCCACTGATAAGATGAGGTTCAGATTTCCATGTGTATTGAGTTCCATTTCTCTCTCTACTAGTTAAGCAGTTTTCTTTATTTTTTGGGTTGTTACACTTAATATTTTCACATTCTAACTCAGCATAACACAGCTAAATAAGTTCTACCTTGTTATACTAGACTCCCCCAAATTAAACATTATTGGCGTTGTGTCATACAGTCATTATGTTATGAATTTAACCACATATTTATCATCATCTTTGCTCAACGTTCTTTTATGCATCTCAGGCCTTCCAACTCAGATATTTTCCTTTCTGTTTAGAATATATTAAAAAAACCTGCTTTATTAAGTTGTAATTTGTATACCATAAAATTCATCCATTTAAAGTGAACATTTCAATGGTTTTTAGTACATTCACAGAGTTGTGCAACCACAGTCAATTTTTGAACATTTTTATCACCTCAATAAGAAACCTCGTAACCATTAGCAGTCCATCCACATTTCCCCTGAAATCCTCCAGCCATAGGCAACCATTAATCTCTTTTCTGTCTCTATAGATTTGCCCACTCTGAACATTTCACATAAATGGAATCATATTATATGTGGGGTTTTTGTGACTGGCTCCTTCCACTTAGCATAATGGTTTCAAGGGTCATTGTACTGTAGCATGTATTAGTACTTCATTGCTTTTTATTGCCAAATAATGTTCCATTGCATGAATATACTACATTTTATTTATCCATTTATTAGCCAAAGGACATTTGGGTTTTTTCCAGTTTTAGCTATTATGAGTAATGCTGCTATAAACATTTATGTATAATTTTTTGTATGGATATATGTTTTCATTTCTCTGGGGTGTATATCTAGGAGTGGAATTGCTGGGTCATGTGGTAACTCCACATAACTCCACATGTAATATTTTGAGAAATTGTCAAACTGTTTTCCAAAGTGGCTGCAACATTTTACATTCTCATCAGCAATGAATGAGGGTTCTAATTTCTACAGTTCTCACCCATATTTTCTTCTTTTTTAAAGATTTTATTATAGCCATCTGAGTTTGTGTGAAATAGTATTCATTGTAGTTTTGATTTGCATTTCCTTGGATGGTTAGTTATGTTGAGCACGTACTTATGTTTTTAGGTACTAACTGGCCATTTGTGTATATTTTCTGGAGAAGTGTCTATTTAAGTCCTGTTTCTCAACTGGGTTATGTATCTTTTTAATATGGAATTGTAAGAGTTCTTTACGTCTTGTGGATACTAGTTCTTTATTCAGTGTATGATTTGCAAATATACTGCCCCATTCTGTATTTGCCTTTTCACTTTCTTGATGGTGTCCTTTCAAGCACAAAAGTTTTAAATTTTGATGAAATCTAATTTATCTATTTTTCTTTTTGTTGCTGTTGTACCAAAGAAGGTTCTGTCTAGCCCGCAGTCACTAAGATTTACATCAATGTTTTCTTCTAAGAGTTTTACAGTTTCAGTTCTTACATGTCGTTTTATGACCTATTTAAGTTAATTTTCATGTATGGTATTAAGGAAATGGTCCACCTTCATTCTTTTGCATGTGGATATCCAGTTGTCTAATGCTGTTTGTTGAAAAGACTATTCTTTCTCCATGGAGTTGTCTTGGGACTGTTTTCCATAAATGTACTGGTTTATTTCTGGACTTTCAATTCTGCTCCATTGGTCTATATGTCTGTCCTTATACCAATACCACACTGTCTGGATTGTTATAGCTTTGTAGTGAGTTTTAAAATCAGGAAGTGTGAGCCCCCCAACTTTGTTCTTTTCCAAATTTGTTTTAGTGACTTTAGGTTCCTTAAATTTCCATATAAATTTTAGGATCAGTTTGTCAACTTTTACAAAACAGCCAGCTGGGCTTTTGATAGAGGTTGTGTTGAATTTGTAAATCAATTTGGAGCATATTGCCATCTTAACAATACTAGGGCTTCAATACATGGACAGTGGAGGTCTTCCCAGTCTTCCGATTTATTTCAATCTTCCTTACTTTATTTCAGCAGTATTTTGTCATTGTTCAAAGTCCAACTTTTGCCTATCTTTTGTTAAGTGTATTCCAAGTATTTTATTTTATTTTTTATGCTATTGCAAATGGAATTATTTTCTTACATCCATTTTTGGGTTATTCATGCTAATATGTAGAAATACAATGATTTTTTTGTACATAGATCCTGTAACCTGCAAACTTGCTGAATTTGTCTACTAGTTCTAATAGCTTTTGAGTTGATTCTTTAGAATTTTTTACATACAAGAGTATGTTATCTGCAAGTAAAGATAGTTTTACTTCTTCCTTTCCAATCTGGATGTCTTGAGTTTCTTCTTCTTGCCTAATCGCTCTGGTGAGAGCCTCCAAGACAATGTTCGATAGAAGTGGTGAGAGCAGACATCCTTGTCTTGTTCTTGATTTTAGGAGGGTCCCTGGAAGTCTGTGGGTGGTGAGCCCTCTCAATTTTATTACACCTTTGCTCTTGGAAAAGTAGAGTCATTAGATGGAGAATTCTAAGTAAACAACTATTTTATTTCAGCAATATAAATTTCTAATATGCTAGAAATACCATTCTGCTATCTTTTGGATTAAACTGTTACTGTTGAGAAGTCAGCCCCATCTGCTTAAATGCCATCCCATTAGAGGCAATTTTTTGTCCCTCTGGCTGCTTTCATAATATCTCCCTCTTTCTCTGTCCTGTAAATTTGCTGATTTACTTTAATGTGTGTAGCTGTGGATTTCTTTTAACTTTTAGTGTTTAGGAATTACTGGGTTTTCTGGATGTAAGGTTTGCTGTCTTTCAACAGCTCTTGAAAGTTTTCAGTTGGGATCTCTTCAAATATTGCCTCTTCCTTATATTCTTTCCTTTCTGTCTAGTACCCTAATTACACGTGTTAGATCTTTGCACTCTTATCCTCCACATCTTTTTACTTCTCTATATTCAATTCTTTTCCTCTTGGAGCTGTGCTCAGGATAAATTTCTACAACTCTATCTTATATTTTCCTTATTCTGTCTCCAGCTTTACATAATCTATTTGGCTCATACCTTGAATTCTGCAATTTCAAGGATGACATTTTTCATTTCTAGCAGTTGTGTTTGACTAATTTACGAATGTATTTACGTATATTTTTGAGTAGGCTGAGGAACTTCATCTTCAGCTTTACATTTGCCTCCATTGTGGCTTTTTACAGCCGTCTACATTTTTATAATAAGAACACCAATAAAAACTTGTGTCCATTGTGAAAAGCCGAGGTAAGGTTGGGCCGATGGGGGGGTAAGAGGGGAGGGTTGTCACATCGTTTCCCAAATTTACTCTACACACGCCTTCACTGCTATTATTTTATTTTTGGTGGTGGTAGTATGTGTAGGTGTGTGTCTTAGGAATGAATATCCCACAGGAGATCAAGAGAGACCGAAGTTCCTTTCCCTGGGGCAGGACCCTGATGGACAGGACCTCACTTAAGCCTTGTATTTGCCTCTCTGCTCTGAGGCAGGGCTAATTCTCATCCTTGTTTCAGCGATGAAGCCCAAAGAGATAAAGGCCCTCATCCAAGGGCCACCCAGCTGGAAGATCCTGAGTATGCATTTGGATCTGTCTGGCTTGGTCTCTGGGACCAAGACTGCTCCAGCGCGACAGGGAGGGCGAAAGGACAGTCTGAGTGTGTTGAGCCTGGGGCTGAGGACCTTCGGGCGTCTGTCCCAGGGGATGGCCCCCTCCCCCACCCAGAATGTGTCATATACTCAGGGGCAGCCAAGGGTGAAGGGTAAGCAGGGCCAGGGATGGGGTGGGACCAGGAGGATGATGTCACCCCCACTCTTAGTAATGCTTTGGCAGAGCCTGAGGCTCCCACCTTGGGAAGGAGAGGAAGGAGGAGGGGGAGCACTGGAGCCAGCAGCTAGGAGGCTGCCAAGTTGCCGATCAGGAATGGGCACCTTGCCAGGAGCATCCGAGACCAGGCCTCCTGGGCGGGGGGCGGCGACGGGGTGGGGGGGGGCTTGGGGAGAGGAGAGACATTCTCAGAGTCCTGGGAAGGGACTCTGGAAAGTGGGTGTCCACATCAGATTGAATGCAGAGTGATCATCGGTTGGTCTATGTGTCTGACCGGCCAGACTGGTGTCCAATCATCCCCTGATGGATGTTCAACTGCCTGATGGCCTGTTTCTTTCCTCATGGGTTGGTGGGCTGTCTGATTTACATGACTGACACTTGGAAACTCCAGCAGGGATGGGCCAAATCTCCAACCACTTCCATGAGAACTTGGGCTACCCTCTCCTAGGTGCCCCTTCTGAGCACGGGCGGTCAGGCAGAAGAAAGGGAGGAAATTAACATCCACAGGTGGCCAGATACCAGAGGGATGGAGCTGACTCGAACAAGGCCTGCCCTCTGAGAGCTCCCATTCTAGGAGGGGGGACGGACTCATACCCATGATGACTGAACCCAGCACCTTGCCTGATCTGAACTCATGGGCTGGAAGTGGAAGGCAACTGTATTCTTGTCTCCTGAAGTCTCTTTGTGATTCGTCCTTGGGAGTAAGTCCTTCTTCTGTTCCTGGTCACAATTCACGGTCAAGAAGGCTCTGCCAGGGAAAGGAAGCAGGGAGCCAGGCACTGAGAGCTCATTCGGCAGCCGTCTAAGCCTGCAGGTGTGCTAACTTACTTGGCCTTGGCAGCAACCGTGAAGGTGAGCCTATGATCGTGCCCATTTCTGAGAGGAGGAACCGAAAACGCCCCACTTGCTGATGCTCGCCCAGCTCGAGCGGGCAGAGTCTGGATTCGAACCCGTGGCCCATGTGTGGGCAGAGAGGAAGCATGCTTTCTTGCTGCCTCAAAGAAGGCCACGGGAGGGCACAGCGAAGCCACCGTGTCATTATGGGACATGACAGGCAAGCTCCCTGAAGGCTGATGGGAGAGAAAAGTGGGGTTTGCCAGGAGATCTGGGGGAGACTCGTTTCTGACAGGGACAGCACAGCGGAGGACTTCAGGGCATGGAGGGAGTTGGAGGCTGACAACTTGCTCTGCGACATCGGGACCCGCCAGCAGCTGGGGCAACAGGAGGGGCGTCCAGGCACCTGTTGCCATGAGCTTCCCGAGCAGGGAGGCCAGCAGCCGTGCGGCCGAGCCCCTGGGCTGGGAGCTGGGGTGGCTGGGTTCCAACAGCCTGTGGCTACCCACTCACCAGCTATGTGACCCTGGGAAGCTCCTTAACGGCTCAGAGCCTCCTCAGGTTTCACATCTGCAAAACGGGGATGATGCTAAGAATTCTTAGGTCGCAGTGTTGTTTGGGGGGAAAACCAAGCGAATGTGTGCAAAGTGCTAAGCACAGACTCAACATTAGTTACGAGTGTCTGTGTGGTCTGTGGCTCTGAGCATTCTCTGTCCCATTTCACAATGAAGAGATGGAGGGCCAGAGAGGTAGTGTGACTCGTCTAGGGTCTCTCAGCTGATGAGGGCCCCCAGGGCAGGGGTCTCTCCAGCCCCCATGTTGCCCCGGAGGGGAGGACAGCCAGGTGTGGTTATGAGATAAGATTCCTCCCATTGCCTGAAGACCCTCCCGCGTCCTAGCCTCTTTCCTCTGTACCCCTCCCGCGCCCACGGACACACCTGCTGCAGCTTCTGGGTCACCAGAAGGCTCCTTGCAGCTAGATTCTGATTGACCAGGACAGTTGGGTGGGGCCGGCTGCCAGCATGGAGGAGGCAGCCTCCGCAGCCGCCAGCAGCTGGGCTCTGAGAAACTGGGGAGGCCTACAGCTAAGCCCTTACCCCAGGGATTGCCCTCCTTCCAGTCCCGACTGTCCCTGAATTCCCCGTTTGCAAATAGGTCAACCAGGAGGAGCAGGGCACCATGCCCAGTGCCTGGTGAGGACAGAGGGCCACGGTCCAGCAGTGAAGCAGAGGAGTGGGGCGGGCGGGGCCCAAGGATGGTGGTGTCTTCTCCACTAGACACAGGGGGAGCAGGATGGAGCCCGTGGTTCTCCCTCCACCCCCAGCACACACTCCCTCTTCCTGGGCCTGCTGCACCCACGGCCTTACCCAGGCCAGCTCTTGGCGTCAGGGAACATTTTCTGACACCCCAGCACCCCTTCTCCTCTGGGCCCTCCAGCCCCCTACCTGCCATCCACAGATTCCAGTGGAAATTTCAAAATCCCTTTATAAAAAGCCACCGCTGTGGTGACGGAGAAAGCAAAGGTCCTGCCTTAATTCAGCCATACCCAGAGTGGACTCCTGTCCTGGCCACTTAGCGGTTAGGCGGCCTCAGGGTGGCCACTGTGCTTCTCTGGAAGCTCAGCTTTCCCATCGGTGAGGTGGGGGGTGATCCCGACGACCACGGCATCACCAGCAGGGTTACCTGTGCTGAGTGAGGGCCGGACACACGACAGGGGCCCCGGGAATGTCACGAGAGAAAGAACATTATGGAAATGGGCTCATGACAGGCGCGCAATAAATATTTGCTGATTAAATAGGAGGTGGAGTGAAAAAAGAGACAAATGATCCCCACATCTGTGCTTCTGTCTTTCTCTGTAAAAGCACACTGGAATTCGAGCCACCGGCTGGGGGTGAGACAAGAGCAGGGTGGGATGCAGCATAATTCTCGGGGAACGGAAGGCTGAGAACATTCTCAGTGACGTCAGCCCCTGTGTGCAGAATACATTACACCCTTCAGTGCTGCTGGCTTGCTCTGACATTGAGGCTCGTCTGCGAAGGTGACTCAGGGCTGAGCCCACGAAGACGGACTCAGGTTTCGATCTGGTCTCTGTCGCGGACTATTCGGGAGGCCGTAGATGAGGGACTGCTCTGACCCCCTGTTTTCTCTCTGTAAAGCGAGGACGCCAAGTACCAACTCTCAGAACCTCTGGGAGGGCTAAATGAGGTGATCTCTGCCGAGAGCTGGGAACTGGGCCTGGCAGGCCATAGGCCCTCTGCCGATGAGAGCCGCCCTCATCACTCTCTAAGGCCGGCACTGGATCAGCCAGCGCTTACTGCGTAATAACAGAGCCCCAAATGTAGGGGCCCCAAAACAACCACCATCTATTTAGCTCCTGATTCTGCATGTCGAAAATGTAGGTTGGGCGCAGCCGGGTGGTCCTTGGGTCCTCCTCTCGCATCTGTGGCCGGCCGTAGGTGAGCTGGGTGGCTCTGTGTCCCAGGGCGGGCTGGCTGCTGGCTGGGGTCATGGGGTGACAGGGCCACTGGACTCTCTTCCTCCAGCAGGCTCACCTGGGCTTCCTCATGGGCAGTGGCAGAATTGTGAGAAAGAGAGAGTGGAAGCATACGACACCTCTTGAGGCTTGGGCCCAGAATTGGCCCACTGTCCCCTCTCCACATCCTACTGGCCACGGCAGGCCACAGGGCCAGCCACAGTTCAGGGCAGAGCTGGCTGTACGGCCACGTTGCTGAGGGCATCGACACAAGAAGGGGACTAGAGTGACCATTTCTGCCAACAACCGACCACGCGACCACAGGAGACACCCGGGCCAGGGACCAGGTCTCTTGATGCCCAGCGCAGTGATCCCACCTCAGCTGCCCTCTCTGCCCTGTGACACCAGCAGCCAGGCCTGTCGCTCTCCCGATGGTTTCACCGCTCCATTTCCCACCCTGAGGCAGAGGCAGGTTGCCACCTGCAAACTCTCTTAGCCTCAGGAGATTGAGAGCAGAGTCCAAACAGGGCCAGCCACACGCACACGCCACGCATGGAGTCATGGGGACCTCATGACCGCGCCTCCTCAGTCCTCAGCGGAAGGAAGCCCGCCCAACACACCTGGACACCCCTCCCCACAGGGCAGCCCCAGCGGCCCACTCAGTAAATCTCTAACTATCCCGACGAGGCGGTCCTTAGACCATCACCAGCCCCAGACGGTTTCCCTCGGCCGCCTGGGAAAGGGCTTTCTGCCCACGTGGAATCCACGAGAGGCTGTGATATTTACATCCACACTTTGACTGGACCCTGGGCCGGCCAGCCTCCTAGTGGAGTGGCAGCCTGCACGGTACCCCAGGCAGTGAGAGTGACAACATCCAGGCTGGGGGCAGGCTTCTTCTGTCATGTCCTGTGCTTTGACTGGTGGGTAGAGACGGAATCTTAAAGGTCTTCCAGTTTAAGTCTGTGTGTCTTGACCATGTCCCTCCTCTAGACTGCCAGCTCCGTGACACCAGGGACTTCGCTCACCTGGCTGAGCCTGGATTCCCTCCACGGAGCCTGGCATTCAGTGGGCGCCCAATAGTTACTGCACGGATCGATGGATGAAATGTCAGATGTCATTGAGTCGAGCCTCTTCGAAAAGGGCCCACCGCCTCAGCCCCGTGGAGAAGGCATGGGACGCAGAGCCACAGGCTCCAGGGGCCAATCCCAGCGTCTCCCCTGTGTGGTCATCAGGTACAGTCGTTCTGGTTGTTCGTTGCCAACTCCCGGGGAGCCGCTTATTTAGACGACAGTGTGAACAGCTCCTCCTCAATTGGTGCAGAGGGGCAGCCTGCGGCATACAAAGTAGCTTTTCCAGGCCTTGGTTTCCACAACCCCCAGGGGGTGGGGGTGGCAATCGCGTCTCCTCTGCTGGGGGGAGGGGTAAAAATTAGCACTGTGTACGTGATGGCTGCGGAGAGGACGTGATGTTGCTGACTGGGAAGGAGACAGGGTCCAGGGAGATGCACCGGCCCCGTGCCTGCTGGCTTCCGGCCCTCTCTCCTCGGGAGGCCCTGCCCAAGGCACGCCTCACCCTGCAGAGCTGGCCCGCCTCCTGCTCGTGGCTCCTCCTCCGGCTGGGGTCCCGTTCACAGCATCCTTCTCACTCGGGCGCTCCCTCCCTCCTCCTTGTGGGCTCCCTCGGGCTTGGAGCCGGGCCCCTCTGGGGAAGGGGCTCTCTCCTCCCATCCCGCCAAACACAGGATGTCTCCTGGCCCCAAGGCCCAGAGTCCTCCGTAAACCAGCACCAAGACGATTGGCTGGGTGGAACATGGGGTCACCGTCACCCTGGCAACCCCAAGCTGGGCTCAGCAGGTGTGTGATGCAGGGGCAGAGGCTAGACCTCTTCACTTCTGTCAGCTGCCACCAGCACCCTCCGACCCTGACCAGTCCTCCAAGAGGCTGCTGGGGCCTCTCTAGACCCCACCTTCCATCCTCCCCTCCCCCGCAGCCGCTCTGAGCTTTCCGCCGTTTCTGCTGAGCTCTGCACCCCCAGCATCCTGCAGGAAGCCCACTCCTGTTCCCAGAGGACATACTTGAGGCATCTGAGGTGACAAGGGGGGGTGGGGAGGGACTTGCTTCTGGGACTGACATCGTCCCAGCCTAGAAGGCAGGTGCGGGGGGGGGGGAGGAAATGACCTCAGAGGGGGCAGCTGGGGGTGGGGGTGGGTACTCACAGCTCAGATGGCCTCAGCAGGCCCCCCCCCCCCGCCGAGGCTCCACCCCACGGGGCAGGGGCCCAGCACAGATTGCTTCCTGCCCCAGTGCCCAGCCTCTTGGACCAATCTGCAGTCCCTGCCTTGGAGGCACCGAAGGTCTCCACTTGCCTGTTCCTGTCCAGGGAGGGCCACCTCCAGGGGATGCAGGATGCCCCTGAAGCCCTGCCTGGTCACGGTCACGGGAAGAGGCTGCCCCGGGAAGCAGCTCGCTGTCTGTTACCTCATGCGATTCCCACGGTAACATGGTAAGCCCGGGAGGTTGGAATGACAGCCCATGTCATGGAGGAGTCAGAGAGGCTACTTGTCCCAGGGCAGGAGCTGCGTGATTTGTTTCCGTGGGGAGGGGGGCTGCCCGGGGCTGCTGATTCCTGCAGAGCGTGGCTGGAGGGGAAGGGGGCCGAGTGTGAGTGCTTCTGCACCCTTTCCTGTTTGTCCACTCGCTGGTCATTATTCTACTTCCTTCCGCAGGATGCCAAAGGCTCTGGATGGGCCCCAGGGGTCCCACGGCCACAGTCGGCGTGGACTGAGCTGTGATGGCGACGGCACGTGTGCATACGTCCAGGCGTGTAGGTGTGTACGGGAGAGTGTGCCAGACCCCTTGTGTTCACCAGACTACAGGTGCCATACGGTCAGGGACCTGCTTTTCTTCACTGCTGTGTTCTCAGGAGTCTAGAACGGTGCCTGGCACAGAGGAAGTGCCCATTTAAGCATTCATGGAATGAATGAAGGAAAGAACAGATGAGTGAACAAGTGAACGAACAAACAGTGAGCAACTGAAGCTTAGCCCACAGGTTCCAGAAACTCCGGAGAGCAGCCAGATAGCTGTCCGGAGGCAGTGTGGCGAGTCGGGTCTCTGTCCGTCTACAGGGAGAAGGAAGTGGTGGCAGTCCTGGCCTGGGAGAGGCCCTGGGGGCTGGACACCCCAGTGTGTGACATTAGTCGCCTTCAGCACGTGGCTCCTCAGCCTGGGAAACTTGCTCACTTGGAAGACCCCAGGGAGGGGGCTGGAGGAGGCTCTGCTAGGAAACAGGCAGGATGGGGGTCTGCCAGGTCAGCTCTGGAACATTCCAGGCTGGCAGACATTTGACCTTTCCTGCCTGCTCAACACTGGCCACAGCTTAGTCTGAGGAGAAGATCCGGGCTCCCTCACAGCTTGGAATGGACTGAGCCCTCAAGGGGTGGCAGGGCCTGCGTATTCGTGTGCATGTGTGTGCATGTGCATGTGTATGTGTGCATGTGAGCTGATATTCGGGGGTACTTGCCTATGCAGCCATAGCAGTTATGAAAATATTGGAATATTTCTCTCCTCCCCAGGCCACCCCCTAAGCTCCCCTGCACCTCCTGCCAATCCACATAGAAGGACCTTATTCCTGTTCTAATCTGGCTTCCATGCCCATAATCAGTGTCCGTGCCAGACAGCCCCCTTCCTGGACACTGCCATTGACCCCCCCAAAGGACCCAGAGAGCAAACTGGTTCCCCTCTATGCTTCCCGCCTGGTCCCAGGGAGTTGTGGGTGGGCTCTACCCAGGGTCACCCTTGCACCCTCCTGCCCTGTCTCAGCAACCAGGCCATCATGGGGCCCCTGTGGCAGTCATCTGAGCTGCATGTCCCTTAGCCGGGACCTTCATGGCAGAGATGACAGCCTGCGGGTGCCCCCCACCCCCCACAGAAGCCCTCATAGCCCCTCAGCTGGTCCAGCAGCCCATGGAGGGAGGCAAGAAGGCTGGAAGCCCCAGGTGGGTTCGGGATGGATGACTGGCTAGAGGGGCCAACTCGGGAATTGGAGAAGCCGGACTCTGCTCCCTCCCTACAGAATCTCAGAAGCCTGTGGGGGAAGGAGGGCAGAGGAAATTGGTTCCTCCCCAGGAGGTAGGAGTGAGGGGCCCAGCAGGCTCAGTGCTTAAAATGACCAGATGTCACAGAAGTTAGGCCCACAGTCTGACAACATAGCCCAGCCTGGGGGATGGGTCCCAGGAGGCCTGCAAGGCAGTGGAGGCAAGAGGATGTCTTAGAGTCAGATCTGTGCAGTCCCAGCGCTGGCTCGGGCACTTTCCAGCTGCGAGGCGTGGGGACAAGCCTCAGGAGGAAGCTGGCTGGGGGTTCAGCCCATCTTCTTAATAACTTCTGACATTTTCTCAGCCTTTAGTTTGCAAACACAGTTTTGAGCTCACCCCTGCTCCCTGGCCCAGGGTCACACAGGAAGACAGCGGTACAGCTAGATCCAAACCCAGGTCCCCAGACTCCCTGCCCTTCTGAAGAGCCAACCTGAGAAGCTCTCTGTACCCTTCCTGAGGGGAAAGTAGCGAGGGACCCCATTAAGATGAAAGGACCCTTAACAATAGGCCAGGTAGAATCTTCCACCTTCTCCTCCACTCTGCCCGCCCAAGAGAGGCAACCCAAGGCCATAGAGGGGATCTGCAGCTGACACCCTGCAGCTGGTCCCATTTAGGTTGGGGGTCAGCAGCTGGCCTGGGACAGTCGCTACCTCAAGTCTCCCTTACTCCCTGCGGGCAACACGGAAGGGCAGGAAAGCCCCACCATCTGGTGACCTACACTCTCCTGCCCCATCATGCCCTGTGCTTCTCACCCCTACCTCCTGCAGACCCTCACCCGTACCCACAGCCATCTCCTGCCACAGTCTGGGACAGAGACTGGAAAGGTGTCTGCTCAGCTGGGAATACCGTGAGATGGGCAAAGCCAAGGGATACCATTGCTTGCTCTGGTTCAGAGTTCTCAGGGAGCCAGGCACTTGCTGAGGCTTCTACCTCCTTCCCATCACCTGAGCCTCACACGACCCTGTCAACATCCTGGTGTTCAGATGAGGAAAGGCAGGTTCCAAGGGGAGAAAGGGTTTGCCAGGGGTCACGTGGCTAGGAAGCACCAAAGCCTCCATTTGAACCCCGGTAGGCCCTACCCACGGCCCAAGCCCTTCTCAGGGAAGCCCTCCCTGAGACCTGCTGATGTGGGACTGTCGCATGGGCACCGAGGGACCTCCGAGCTGAACCAGACTGTGTCCCCACCCCACACAGCTCTGAGTCCACCTGAAGCCCCAGAGTCTCAACTGCCCACAGCCAGGGACCAAGCCTTGTCTCTTAACTCAGCCTTTCTCCCCCTAGAAGGCCATCATCGGGGCAAGGGTGGCCTGTGGGTCCCTTCCATGGGCCAGAGGAGGCAGACAGTACGTGGGGCAGCTCCTGATTCCCTAGGCAGCCGTGCCAGCTACACAACCAGCAGGCCAGGGGGTAGCTTCTGCTCCTCCTAGCAGCCGAAGACGTGTTTTTCATCGTCCTTATCTGTCAGTTGGGGGTCATAATGAACATGCGCCTCCTAAGATTATAGTGAGTCAAGTCGGTTAACATACGTCAAGGGGACTAGAACAGTGCAAATGCTGTTTAAGCCCCCATCACTATGTAAAATTGTCCCTCAATCGCTTTGCATGCATTCGCTGGGTCTTCCTGGTTCCCCCTTGGCAGACGCACAGCTTCTGTCCTCGCTGCCCACAACCAGCACAAGGTGAGACACAGTAGGCTTGTATACGCTTTCTGCTCCAGTCGTGAAGGGATATCAGTTTGTTTGAGGGTGGTCTTGAATTCTAGATTCCAGCCAGACACATTCTTCCTAGTAGCTAAGCTAAGGAAGCTCTGGGAAATGAGAGCTATAGAACTGACAAAGTTTCCCTTTTTACTTTGACCTCCAGGAAGCTCAGAGGCAAAATTACCTCTGATTCAACTAAACAACTAGAGCTCAAAGATGGCAACTGCTTTCGTGTCTCATGCCAACTGGATTGACGGACAGTACTGAACTGGGAAGGATTCTGAGGCTGCAGTGAGTAACATCAGCTTGGAGTATGGCCAGGGTGCCTCTGGGCTAAGGAAATAAGAGGGGTGATCAACTGGTGATGTCCACTGCAAGTGCAGTGGTGGAGAACACGGGATATGCACAGCACGGATTCGCCATCACCAGGTTGGGCAACTCGGCTGGCCTTATTTCACCGGTGTCTACACTTCCTCACAGGCTTATATTTTCCCTGGTATGTTTCACGTTTTATTACTTGTACTTGCCTGTGGAATGAGGCAGATTATAAATAAAATAAGCTGGAATGGCTTCACTCCGAGCCCTCAGCCCTCTGTGCAGGCTGAGAGCTCGGGGGAGAGCCTCTGACTATGACTGCAGCAGAGAACAGGCTCCCTGGAGCTCAAGGGTTCTTCGGCCCCTGGGGCTGTCCCCCGTGCCCTCCAAAGGCCAGAGAGTCAGCCACAGAAAGTCTCTTGCAAGAAATTAATTAGGTTCAGATCAACAGTTGCACTGTCCCTAACGTGTGCCCCCTTACCGCCTCGCTAAAGACAAGGCTGTCTGGCCTGCCCCCCCCCCCGCCCCCATCTCTGTCGGGGAAGCATCTGTACCTACATCTTATCAGGACCTGAGAATCTAAAAGCAACATGATTCAGGAATCACTTGGAGGGCTGCTAAAAAGGCAGATTCTTTGTCCCCAACCCAGATCTGCTGTATCAGAATCCCCAAGGCCCGGAATCTGCATTTTCACCAGCGCTCCCACTGGAGCAAGAGACCCACAGGGCTGGAGAAGCCACCGAGTAACTTTGAGCTCCGCCAGGCTCCTAGGCTGGGGCAGCAGCGCCACCTGGTGGACCCTGCGGAAACACCTCCCGACCATTGCCCTTCCGGCCCCACTTCAGGGTGGCCGGCCTCTTTCCAGTTGGTCTCCAGAGCCAGAAGCAGCATCTCTTAGACAGCAAGCTGGATTGTTACAAATCCTCTTTAATAGTTGTCAAATCTCAGACATGTTTTACAGAACTGTGCACAGAGCCCCTCCCTACTCCCTTACAAGGCACAGATTCACCCACCCATTCCCTAGGGGGCAAAGGACAGACCCACCTAGCTTCTCCCAGGGGAAAGCATCCTTCCCGTTCCCTGGACAGCTCAGGATCCTGGCGAATGCAGCACAAGCTCTGTGTCAGGCCCCCAGGGTTCACCCCCCCGACTCCCTAAGCAGCCCGGAGCCAGTCCAGATTCCCTGACCCAGAGGGCCCCTCTTCGGCCCCACTTATGGCATCATCCTCAGTTGATTTGAGCTGGCCTGGGGAAGGCTGCTGCTCCTAATAATGTCAGGTAAAGCCCACCCTCTCCCACTACCTTCAATGAAAATGTGAAAACCAAAGACATAAGCATTACAGTGGAAAAAAATGTTTACCCACGCAGTGGGCAGTCCCCTGACAGCCCAGGGTGCCTTATCCAACCCCCACCCACCCCCAATGTTGAGTACACTTTTCCCCCTCCCATATACACAGCTCCAAGGCAGACAGAGACCCAGCCCACCTGTGCAGGGACGCCACGGGAGCATTCTCTCTGCGTGGCTAAGAGAATCCCGGCGGGCGATAAGCGAAGGAGCCACAGAGGAGCTGGGGGACAAAGGTAGGGAGAGGGGCCCAGGCCCCAGAAAGCGCCCCTGCCCCCCGCCTCCAGCCAGCACAGGACGAGCATGGCGGAGTGAGGTGGGAGGTGAGCCTGGAGCAGAGCCTGGAGACCTGAGGAGCCCTGAGGCGGGGGGACAGGCAGGGAGGTGGGGGACAGCAGCTGCCTCAGTACTTGGGGACCTTGCTGTAGTCTTCAGAATGGACGTGCCGGCACAAGCAGATGGACAGGAGCATCCCCAGGAGCTGTTGGGGCAGAGGGCAAGAGTCAGAGGGAGGCATGGCCGCCCGGTTCCCCCCGAGGCCCCAGGGCAGCATCTCACTGTCCAGGTCAGCGAGGGTCACAGGGGTTGAGCGGGATGAAACAGATCCACAACTAAAGGCTCGTGACCAGCCTGTGGCTCCAGCGGCAGAGGGGCCCAGGGAGGGACAGTGGTCAGGCCGGGCCTCCTGCGGGGGCCCCTGGCAGCTGATGGGCCTCAGCCTCCCTGAGGCCATCAGCAGCGTGAGGAAGATCCGGGATGGCAGGGCTGGGGGCGGGGCGGGGGGGGGGAGTGCTGCTGGAGGGGAAGGGGTTCAGACCTCAATGACAGCGACGCCCACACACACGCCTAGGATGATGCCCACGTTCTCCTGCAGCCAAGCCTGCACCTTCTTCATGCAGCCCTACAAGGGGAGATCGCGGTCACGAAACCCCAGGCCATGCCGCCTCACCCCACCGTGTAGAATCACCGGGAGGGCCCCCCACCCTGCCCCGGCCCAGAGGGCCTGCAGAGCGGGGTCTGTGTGTTCCCTGACTGCATAAATGAATGAATATGTTGATGTAGGTACAAATGACAAGCAAATAGATGAGTCGCAGGAACAGCTAAGTGAAGGAAGGGAGTGGAGTGGGAAGGAGGGAGGGAGGGTGAAGGAGGGAAAGAAGAAAGGGAGGGAGGGAGGGAGGGAAGGAGGGAGGGAAGGAGGGAAGGAGGGAAGGAGGGAAGGAAGGAAGGAAGGAAGGAAGGAAGGAAGGAAGGAAGGAAGGAAGGAAGGAAGGAAAGGAGGGAGGGAGGGAGGGAAGGAGGGAAGGAAGGAAGGAAGGAAGGAAAGGAGGGAGGGAGGGAGGGAGGGAGGGAAGGAGGGAAGGAAGGAAGGAAGGAAGGAAAGGAGGGAGGGAGGGAGGGAAGGAGGGAAGGAAGGAAGGAAGGAAGGAAAGGAGGGAGGGAGGGAGGGAAGGAGGGAGGGAAGGAGGGAAGGAAGGAAGGAAGGAAGGAAGGAAGGAAGGAAGGAAGGAAGGAAGGAAGGAAGGAAAGGAGGGAGGGAGGGAGGGAAGGAGGGAGGGAAGGAGGGAAGGAAGGAAGGAAGGAAGGAAGGAAGGAAGGAAAGGAGGGAGGGAGGGAAGAAGTGGGAGGGAAGGAGTAGCCCAGGCAAGCCTGAGTGGCCTGAGACCCCGAACCCCAGAGTGCCCCAAGCCCAGCCCCGGCCGCACAGCCTTCCACACACCTCGCGGTACACGGGCCAGGACTCGGGGTTGTTCCCACTCTCGGTGCTGTTGCTGTCCAAAGCCTCACAGAAGCCCTTCCTCACCGGGAAGCCATCGTCCGCCTCCTTCCTGTCCTCACAGGAGCAGGGGTAGGTGATATTGGTGCGGTTCCTGAGCTCCGCATTGTCCGTCCAGTTGTAGAAGCTGACCCAGCCGCAGCACCTCACCTGCCAGGAGACCAGCTGTCGTGCCCACTGCCCTCAGGTGGGCCACCCTCCGCGTGGAGGTGGCGTCTCCCTGGACGCAGGCTCAGATCGGCCACTTTCAGGCCCCCCTCGGCCCACCCAGACCGCCAGGATGAGAGTTTAGGTTTCACTTTGGCTTCTGGGAGCCGCAGGGAATTTAAAGGGGCTTTCAGGGAACGCATAGCATAAATATTAAAACAGCAAGAGACCAAAAATCAGGAGCAGTAAAAATATAAAGCAGCACAGGAGGGACATTCAAGTTGAAAGAGCACAGATGAGTGGGACACAAGAAGGGCAAGCAACACCCAGTTAAGAGTGTGGGGTCTAAGGGCGCCTGGCGGGCTCAGTCCATGGAGCACGCAACTCTTGATCACTGGGTTGTGCGTTCAAGCCCCGCGTTGGATGTGGAGCCTACTTAAAAAAAAATAATTAAAAAAAAAGTGGGGGGGGTGCGGTCTGGAGTCCGGCTACTGGGTTAAATCCCAGCTTTGCCACTTACCAGTGGCTTAACTTTGGCTAAAGCGCTTTCCTCAGTCTCCTCATCTGCGAATGGTGTAACCAAGGTTCCTAACTCAAAGGGCTGTTAGGAGGACTCCCTGGACTGAGGCAGGCCGAGCATCCGGCCCCGATGGACAGCACAGGGGCTGCTTGGGGGAAGGCCAGCTCCACTTTTAGGTGCTGTGTACATGTTGGAGTTGAGATTTGGCTCTGAGCTTCCCGGTTGCCAAGGCGAAAAAGGAGATATGGTCAATTCTGCCTTTTGGAAGAGAAAATGTTCTAGCTCCAGAGGGGAAGAAGGCCCTTCTAGGCTCCCTGTGCTAGAAGGCACGTCCATGGGGCTCGCGAAGGGGACCCTGAGGGGCTGTGGATCACATCTGGCCTGAATCCCTGACGGGACTCGGATCTGAGGGGCTAAGCCTGTGCTCCAAAGGCCCAGGGGAAGGTGGAACTGCATCGGGGAACAACAGGCACACACCCTGGGCCTGGGCGAGCCGCCAGCCCTGGCTTCCTCATGCGGAGAATGGGATGACAAGAGCCACTCTGCCAGCGTCCCCGGGAGGATTAAGTGGACTGGCTGGGTGCCCCTGCGCTGGGTGTGTGGGTCCCCCACCTGCTTCCCTCCAGTCTCCGGTCTCCGGGTGGCCGGTCCCTGACCAGCAGCCTGGTGACCAGCAGGGGGCGAGCCAAGCATGCTCAGGCTTTCTTGGGCTCCAGGCAGCTGCTGGGGTAGGTTCTTCCCCGCTCATGCAGATACTCGGCTGCCTCCTCTGGCAGGGAGGCTGGCCCCGCTGAGGGGCACCCCCCCCTCCGCCCGACCCTCACACACTTAACAGAAGGAGACAGCTCTCCTTGGCCCCCGCTACCACACCAGGCAGAGCCCCCGACCCTGCCTCGTGCCAAGCTCTGTCCCCAGCCACCACCTGCCCTGCGTCTCAGTGGTTCTGCGTGACTAATCAACCCTCTTCAGCAACATGCCACCTAAGCTCTGCGTAAGTGCCACGGGCTTCATAAACTCCTCTCACACGAGCACGGATCCATCGCCCCATTTTCTAGATGAGGAAACCAGCTCAGGAAGTGGCAGAGTTGGTATTCCTGCCCTCAGGGGCCTGACTCAGTCAGCTTTCTTAACCACCATGCCAAGCAGCATCGGACAGACATCAGAATGATCTAGAGACCTTGCCTGCGGCAGAAATCCCCGAACCAGTCAACTGCTTCCCATGGTAGGGTGCGCACCATCCCTCAAGAGACCCAGCTCTCCCCAGGCTCCTTGGAGGAGGCACGTGTTCATCCTGGGACATGAGCGTCCCCCGAACCTCAGCATCTGTGGGTCAAACTGAATGTGGAGGAAAACATCTTCCCGCGTGCACTGAGCCCCCCAGCCGACACAGGCCCCCCAACATGGCCCCAGCTGGTCCTCACCAAAAATTGGGAGGCACAAAACACTGCCGTCCTCTCTTCACGGCCCAGAAAATGGATGCGCCTGTGTGGTCTGGACAGTCCCATCTCCAGACACCCTGCTCTCCTGGTGCCATAGAGTCCCCCCACTGCCTCCACCCCTGCCCCTCGCACCCCACAGCCCTCCACCAGGCAGCAGGCAGTGCTACAGGCAGGCTCCGGGGACCAGTGTGGCCGGCGCCCCATGGGAGACAGGAGGATGCTGCAGCCCAGAGATGCTGGGTCCCAGCCAGGGGCACACAGCACCTGGGACCTGATCCCCAGGGTCCGTGTGTATTTGGTGACTGGTTCACCATCAGGGAGGGCTGGGAACCCAGTGGGCCAGGCAGTTATTCTGTCTGTCAGTCAGCCAGCCAGCCAGTCATTCTGTCAGTCATTCCATCATTCATTCATTCAGTCAGTCTGTCTGCCAGCCAGTCCATCATTCATGCATTCAGTCAGTCTGTCAGTCATTCTGTCATTCATTCATAAAGTCATTCATCCATTCAGTTAGTCTGTCATTCATTCATTCATTCCATCAGTCAGTCATTCTGTCTGCCAGTGCATCATTCATTCATTCAGTCAGTCAGCTAGTCATTCTGTCTGCCAGTTAGTCCATCATTCAGTCAGTCAGTCAGTCAGCCAGTCATTCTGTCTGCCAGTTAGTCCATCATTCATTCATTCAGTCAGTCAGTTAGCCAGCCATTTTGTCTGCCAGTTAGTCATTCATTCATTCATGCATTCATTCAGTCATTTAATCTGTCCTTCAGTCATTCCATCATTCACTCGCTCAGTCTGTCTCTCTCACTTGGACTGAGGTGGAAAACACATACACTAAAGTGCACAGCTTGATGAATTTTTACACATATACTGGCATAACTGCCAATGGGATCAGGATTTGGATAGAACACTCCTTTCACCCCAGAAGGTTCCCATGGGCACATCCCATGTCAATACCCTCCCAGAGGTAGGCTCCACTCAAGAGTCGTGTCAGCATGTCAGCCTTGGCACCCAGTTCCTTAACCCCCAGGACGGACTCCTGACACTCCCCAGCCTGGCTTGAGATGAGGGTCCCCCACCCCGGCCACAGACTGGAGCTCTTTGAGCCCCTGGAAGCCTCCAAGACCCTGGGCCCCCTGAGTGAGGGACTGTGGTGGTAGCTGGGGTACCAGGCAGGGGGACCACTCAGAGGCCCCTCGCCCCCAACAGATACATACTCACATACAAACTCACTGGCATATTCTGTCAGGCACATGGACACCCAGACCCAGACACATGAGGCCAGGACCCTCACGCCACCCCGCCCCTGCCACCGCCGCCGTACCTGAGCCTGCACGTAGTCCCAGGCCTCCTGCAGTCTGTCCTCATGTCCGTCCTTGTAGTTCTGAATGAGCTCGGTCACGATGTTGCCCATCTCCTGCTTTAGCTGCAGAGGGGAGAACAAGGGTCGAGATCAAATTTCCTGAAACCCGTGCCCCACCTTTGGTCACATCTACTTAAACGGCCTCTCTCCTCCCCCGCCCCCACCCCGCGGACATGCTCACACTCAAGAGCATTTCACTGTCCATGCCAACTACTCTCCTAGCGCTTCCAGGGTGTCAGCCCCCCAGCAGGCCACCACACGGAGCCCGGGCCCAGCAGGGCCAACCACTCCTGCGCTGGAGTCTATTCGGCACTCAGCGCCGGGGGGACCCTTTAGATGTGGATCTTTGCAGGTCACTGCTGCAAACCTTCCAGCGGTCTCTCATCCCTCTCAGGGAGAATGGCAGCATCCTGTCAATGGCCCACAAGGCCCTGCATTGTTTGGCCCTTGCTCTTCCCAAACCTCATTTTCTCCGTTTTTGCTGCTTCTGCTTCAATTACACAGGTCTCCTTTGCTGTCTTTCTGCTAGGCACACTGCTGCCTCAGGGCCTTTGCACTTACTCTTCCCATCACCTGTTATCCTCTTCCCCCAAATATTAACATGGCTCACTTGTCCACTTGCTTCAGGGCTCTGTTTAAATGTCACCTCCTCAGAAAGGCCTTCCTGGACCACCCTACAGAAGACATCCCTTCTCTATCCCCTCCACCACCCCCTCGCAGGCCCTCCTCAACCCTCAAGGGTGGGCATGTTGTCTTTTCCTTCGCAACGTGGTCATTACACGCTCATTCGTTTTCAGGATTTATTATCTCTCCCCTCCACCAGAATGTCAGATGCACGGGAGCAAGGACCGTATCTGGCAAAGCCTGGCCAGGGTAGACGTGTGGTGTACCTGAATAGCGAATGGGTGTAGAGTCACCACGATACGCCCCACACCAGGGTAGTACTCACATACTCTCCTGATTAATCCTCATGCCTGCCCTGCGGCCCCACAAAATCCAAATCCTGCCTGTGTTGGGAATTCAGGGTCCCTTGGTGAGGGAGAGAAGCACCCCCTTTTCCTTAACCCCACCAAGAAAACAATGATTTACAAAGAAGGCAGATGAGGGGTGCACGGAACAAAAAGATTCAGCCCCAACGGTCCCCCAAGCGGGGCTCTCAACAGACGATCTCACTACAGCCGCTTTTCAGGAACAAGTCACCTATACCAAGAGAGGCAAACCTGAAACCAGCCTTGAGAACTGAGAACAGGGCCCCACGCCCCAGGTGGGAGCGAGGGCCCCGCCCCGAGAGCCAGACCCAGCCTGGCCCTGCTGGCCTCTCCCGTGGACCTTGTTCAGGGGCCTTCCCGGCATGCCAGCATGAATAAGCTAGTCACAGCCACCTGCTGTCACCACAGAAGCCCAGGGGGAGGGGCCCGGGCACCGAGGGGATGGCCACAAGCCTGCCCCTCAGTTCCGGAGAAAGCGGTATTAGAATATAGGACAGGTACTTCCAGGCAGGGGTTTTCAGAGCCCGGCTCACAACGCAGTGAGTGGGCTTCCGTCAGCTCCCCACAGGCAGCTCACAAACACAGCATTCGGAGAACCCACATCCTCCGGATGGACCTGCCACCCTGGCTCCTTGCCCCCTCCCTTCACTGGCCCTGGGAAACCAGCCCCACTCCCCAGGACTGCCCTCTGCCCCCTCCCTCTTGACAGAACCCCTAGCACAGTACACTTCGTTTTACTCACACAGAGCTTTACGATTTACAAAGCTTTCCTATGGGCAATTAATCGCAGTAACAGTGGCTAAGTTTTATCAAACACTTGTTATGTACCAGCTGTGCTAAGCACTTTTCTTCATGCATTAATTCATTTTAATCCTCAGAGCAGACCTAGGGCCTAGGGATTTACCTCGTTCCCTCATTTAAGAGATGCAGAAAACGAGGCCCAGAGAGGTTGACTAAATTGGCCAAGGTCACACAGCCGACATGTGAAGAGCTGGGATTTGGACCCAGAACCCAAGTTTTGACCCGTGAAGCTCTATCAGCATTGGAACCACATGGCCATGGCTTGAAGGCGGTCAGAGCGGTGATAAGGAAGGCCCGGAGACGCTAAGTGCCTGGCCCCTGTCATACAGCTGGTGCTGGCTCCCGTGGGTCTTGGGTCTCTCTGCTCTGACCATCTCCGCTCCACCCCTTCTCCCCAGTGGGTGGATGATCCCCGAGGCGTGGAAAGGAGGGGGGCGTCCCCAGAGGCATTTGCATGGAGAGCCACCTCTCCCACAGCTGTCCTACCTGCCCCCCTGCCCCCCTCCCCCCTCCCCACTCCCCCACCCCCCGCCCCCCCGCCACGGACCTAGTCTCTATTTATACCCCAGCGTGGTTGCCGCAGCAGCCCAGACTTCCCTATTTCAGGCCCCCTGAAATGAGAAAAGTGATGGAAGCCGGGGGTTTCCACTGAGGCTGGGTGGTTTCCATGGAAACACCACATCACCCTGCAGCCCAGACTGTAGCTGAGAGACCTAGCCGGGGCCACAGGGACCACAGCGGCAGGGGCTGGTTCCACTCGGAGCTGATCCCTTGGGATCCCCATGCCCAGGAAGCCCTGCTGGGAGCTCAGGGAGGTCACCCTGACAACCAGGTGGTTCCTGAAATAAGAAAGAGCAGGGAGGGGAAGGGGGAAGATGCCCACTCTCACTTCATCCCTGCAGGGGCCACCTCTGTGGTTTCTGCCTGCTCTGTGGGCCGGGAGTCTCTGTCCTTGGAACAGCACTTCCTTTCCTTAGGGGTAACCACCCCTCAATCCCTCCAGGAGCCTGGGAAGCCCTGCCCCCTCACTGCCTCGGGCAAGTCCTAGGCTGTCGCTGGGCGCCTTCCCCACCCTGGGCATGTCACCCAAGGTAACCTTCTCTTTCCGCTCATCCGGCCAGGATGAGGGCCTGTGCTGCTGGTGGCCGCCTCAGGCTCCACTGGGGATTGCCCGCCTGAGAAGGGAGCCAACGGAGGAGAGCAGGAGCAAGGAACGGAGAGGGACAGGGACCCCGGGGCAGCCTTTGGAAATGTGGATCCAGTTGAGTGTCCAAGAATCCAAGCACAGACCCTTTGAAGTGGAGGGTCCTGTGTAACTGCTGGGGTCACACGCCTAGGGGCCCAGCCCTGGAGCGCTGCCGGGTCCCATCTTCCCCATTTCCCAGAAGAGAAAACGGGTTCAGAGCGTCGGCACGACTTGCCAAGATCACACAGCTAGCAGGCAGCAGAGACAGGACTTGTAACCCTGATGCGTGCAGTCCCAGAAGCCTGCGATCTCAACCGCAGCCAATCACCCACTGTCTCCCCCCGACCCCAGATCCCACTGTCCTCCGGGGCGGCTCCCCACTACCACGACGCTGTGCTTTCAGTTCACCTTGCAGTGCGACTTTTCACAGAGAGGCAGGATTAGAAGAGACCTCTGAATCTAGCATATCATCCAAATGTAAGGGCCCTTCCCAGATTTTCCCGGGCTCTGCTTGTATGCTCCCTGTATGGGGAGCTCAGGACCCCACGGAATGGCACATTGCAGGGGCGGGGAGGCTCTGGATACAAGCAATTCATTTTAAGTGGAGCTCAAGTGACTTCTGCCCATTAGCTCGAGTTCTCCTCCCCGCTCCCTCCCAAGTCTCTGATGGGACCGTGCAGGACAAATCAGATCACTCTTCCAGGACAAACCATTTGGATATTCCAGGCCTTCTCCCTTCTCCCCCTCCTCTCTGGCTCCTCCGAACACTCCTTTGGATGGTGTCCAGACCTCTCTCCAGGCTCTTTATTCTAATGCATCAAATCGCCCTCGAGAACGAGATGCCCCCCCCGCCCCCGCAATGAAACGGACCCACATCTTCCTGTCCTCTCCCCGGGTTCTCACAGGATATGTTGCCAAGTGCTTTGCCAGAATTCAGATACAACGGGTCTGAGGCTTCAGCCGGGGATCCCGATAGGAAATGAGGGCCCTTGGCAATGGTGGATGCAGAGGGCATGGTGTGTTTACTCCTGGGCACCACCTGAGTTCTTTCCAAAGTACGTAACCGGCTACCCCAGAACTCCCCAGGCTCCAGTAAGTTCCTTGAGGGTGGGGTCTGAGTCAGGCACCACCCTCTGCTGCCCTGGAGCCACAGAGCCATGGAGCCAGGCAGGCACCGGCACCTTAAGAATCTTAATCCCGGGGCTCCTGGGTGGCTCAGTTGGTAAAGTGTCTGCCTTTGACTCAGGTCATGATCCCGGAGTCCTGGGATGGAGCCCCAGGCTGCTCCCTGCTCAGCAGGGAGCCTGCTCCTACCTCACCCTCTACGGCTCCCCCTGCTTGTGCTGGCGTGAGTGCTCTCTCTCGAATAAGTAAATAAAATCTTTAAAAAAAAAGAACCGCATCTCCATCCCACTGCTCTTCATGACCCCCTTCCTGAAGGACTGCCTGGACGCTGCTGCTGCTTCCCAAAAGGGAAGACAAAGGTCACTTCTCTCTGTCCTGGCTCCAGCTGCCCACCCCCAAGGCTGGTAGCAACCCAGGCCAGGGGATCAGGAAGTTCCCATCACAGGGGGCAGGCATCTCACAGAATGGCACTGTCCTCGGGGAACCTGTCTTACCACCCGTACGCTGGCTCTTGTGAGCTTCTTAGGTAGGAAAGGGCAAGAGGGGGAAGGGCATCGCGGCGCTCCTGACCAGCCTCCCTGGGGCGGCACACAGCAGTGTGGCTGGGCCACTGTCACCACCCCCAGCCCCCAGTGCCCACCCAGCCCACTCAAGCCCCTTACCCTCCAAGCTCTCAGGCCGCAGGCCTTCTGCTCAACCCCCTGACGTAATCCACCAAAGCCTCAGCAGCCTCACCGGTGTGGGCTGTTGGGCGGGTGAGCAGTGGGGCCTGCGTGAGTGCGCCAAGGCCCAGCACATCCCGGCAGATAGTGTGTTCGCTTCCTTCCTCCTGACCCTCTCCCACTCTCCACTGCTTGGAGAGAACAAGCCAGAATCCCAGAGCGTCAGAGCTGGGAAAGGCCCTAGAGGTCAGCTGAGACTCCAAGAGGCAGGGCAAGTTGTCCAAGCCCATGGAGCAACCAGAGGCAAAGCCCACCCTAGAACACAGCCCAGACTCGGGCCATGCCCACTGAACAGGGGCTGGCTACATGGTCAGATGAGGAAAGAGCCAGAGGAATCTCCACTCCCAAATCCTGGCCCCCACGACTCTTGCTAATACTGATATTAACATCAACGACGATACGAACGGCTGCCATTTCCTGAGCCCTCCCTAAGCATTAACGGAGTTAACGATGGTTAAGGGTCATAGTGAACCCTTGCAATGATGCCAGCAAAGGCCCTTCCCACGGGCGACGCTCTTAAATCCACAGCACAGCGCTACAAGACAGCCTTGGGGCCCGTGTGCTCTGGCGCTGAGCAATGTTCCAATTTCAGAAAGGGATTGGGGTCTGGGTCACACCCTGCACTCTCTCTCCCATTCGTAATTCCTGAGGGCCCCCGAAATGGGGTACACAGAGGACATAAATAGCCTGGCTTCTGTTTGGGTTTGATTTTGCCACCGAATGAGCTGCAAAGGGCATTTTTTGCTTTTCCAAAGTGGCTCTTGGATTTCAGAACTGCTGCTAAGGGGAGTGGACCTGTATGATGACCGCTGTTTGACCGGTGAGGCGAGTGGAGTAGAGAGAGGCTGAGTGACTTGCCGAGGGCCTCAGAGCAGCGATTCCAACACGGGCAGTTTGGTTCCGGAGTTGAGGCCTTGGCCACCATTCTATCTTATAAAAGCGTTGAGGTCTGTGCTCACTTCAACCCTAGGTGGGAGTGGGGGCCCAGCAGCTTTCCCCTTAACTTATAGACGCAGAACCTAGGGCTTGAGAAGCCATGTGCCTTGCCCAAGGACCCCAGCCTCCCCTGTGGCTGCCCCGGGAACAGGGGCTGCTGGGAACTCGGGCCGAGGGACCAATGGCATCCCCAGAGACCACTTCGGGCGGGTGAGGGGGAACGGGGGGGGGGAACCCCAATGGCTCAGTCCCTCCCACCTGTCCAGGAGGCCTGGAGAGTGAAGGAAAGGACAGCCCATTGCCTTTAGAAGGCCTTTTCCTTCAGGCTCAACAAGGCCCAGCTCCCCAGCTGGGCCTCATCTGCAGGAATAAACATCATCAAGAACATGTTTAGTCTTCCACCGGGATTTACAATGTGCTGGGAAAGAAAAAATAAATCATTCATTCTCACTCGGGCGAAAGAGTGCTGCCAGAAGCTTCCCAGCAGAGCCAGGAAATGTCCCTCCACTTGCAGGACAGGTGGGCTGGGGCCAGAGGGCACGAGGTGCAGAGGCTGGTGGGGTGGGGGAGCAGGGCACAGAGGAAGGAATCGTGGGGTAGGACAGAGTCTGGACTCTGGAGTCAGGAGTCCTGATTCCCCGAACAAGCCTTGCTCTGGGGCCGTGGGACGCCTCTGAGGCGTAGCTGCTGGTCGTGGGCCAAGCCGGGACTATACCAGCCCGCAGGAGGCAGCATGCTGGAGAGGGAGACATGGGCCTTGGGTCAGAGGGATCGGGGTGGAATTCTCCGCTCTGGCGCCTCTGAGCTATGTGTGGCTGTGGCCAGAAGTCGTCTTGCTGTTCCCGGCCTCAGTTTCTTAAACTGGAAAATGCTTGTAAAACTGAAATGTGTATCAAGTTACTAGCTCAGCTCCTGGCACGTGGTTGGCATCCAATAGATGGGCGCCGTCTTTATTACTGTGATGGGGAAACTCAGAAGGGGAGAAGGTGGACGGCCCAAGACCCCTGCAGAGTCGGCTGGCTTCTGAGTCATGGAAACCAGCTCACCAGGGCCCAGTTCTTATCTACCCTGATTATAATGTACCACTGACTGGGTCCCAGAGAAGCCCCAGGTGCCACAGGGCAGAAATAAAGACCGGATCTCACAACCCTTTCACTGGGAAAAGAGTTTCCCTCCTTTAAACACTGCCTTCCTGTCTGTTGGCCAAGCGAGCTTCCTTTCATCTACTGAAACCACTCTTTCCCCTTTTGCCTTGGCTGCCAGGAAGCTCAGCATTCAAGTTAGCCCTCAGCTACCATTATCTAGTGCCCTGGCTTCAGGGACTTTGCTTTTCCTCTTCCAGTGTGTGTTCCAATCTCTCTCGTTTTGATTTTAGTTACCCTGTGCCTGTGTTGGAACTCAGCTCCACTTCTCCTGGGGAACAGGCTGGGTGTGGATTATAAAGAAGTAAAGCAGACTCGGGTAGGAACCACTGCAATGGAAATTGCACCAATATGAACCTGGGGCTGCCCGGGTTCAAATCCTCACTCTGCCACTTACTAGCTGTGTGACCTTTGGTCAAGGTGCCTCATTTCTATGCTTCGGCTTCCACATCTGAAAATGAGGGTATCACACCCATGACCTTGAAGGATCCCAGTGAGGAAAAACTAAGTGAGCACAGTCTGTACGCCTCAGTGGGTGGGGGGCTTGTTCTAGGCTCCACGAAGTGTTAGTTGTTGACGTCGGTGTAATGTTTTCTCACCTTCCTTTTCAGAGTGATATGAGGCAACTGGACCTTAGAGTGGTGAAATGCAGGAGCCCACTAGCCACCAGCTGTCTCCCTAGTTGGATAAGAACTGTAGCACTGGAGGAGGGCGGGGGGCCCTGAGGACATCCGGGTCAAGGGCCATGTGCAGTGGGTCTGGGCTGAGCTCTGGGCCCTCACCTGGCCCGGCCACTGGCTGGCTGGGTGGTGCCCTCATCCCTCACCTGTCGATGGGGATTCTCACACTACCCTGAGAGGGAAGGCATGGGGAGCATCAGTGAAAGAATGAAAGTAAAGTGGCCAGCATTGTACCCAGTAGTACATGGTGTCTGCTGACCCAACCACAGGGATGCCAGGGGTTCTAGTTCCTGTATTACTGATGGTATTGTTCTACACCGCTCCGAACACCTGTCTCCCTGTCTGTCAATGGAACACAGCGCATGGCTGCCGTAAGGATGAAATGATGAGTGTAAAGCTTCTAGAAGATACCGTGTGCACATAGTAGGTGCTCCATAAGTGCTAACTTTGACAGTCACAGTCGACTGGCTCACCCAACAGCTATTCCTGGCTTCCCTTCTCCCTTGTGCCTGTGTCTTCTAGAGTCCCCTTGAAGCCATGGGTGCCTTTGTGACCCAGTCTGAGGAAGACTGTTGGAGGACTTGCTTTTCTGATCGAAGGGATGGCCGGGGCTGGCACTGCCTGTTTCCCTTTCTTCTGGCTACAGCAGCACGGATGGTGCTGTGGCGGCCATCTTGTGACCATGAGGTGAGTGATGTGATACAGTGAGTGGCATGATGAGGATGCTGAACAGCCAGCCAGAAGCACGGTCTCTGATTCCAGCCCGGACTTCTGGTTAGTCAACAGCAATATCTTTAGAATTTAAGCCACAGTCAGCCTGGTTTTTCTATTCCTTAAAGCTAAGGGCCTTCTCTGTGATGCAAAACTAATTTTTTTTTATTGACAGTCTCTTCCCTGGGTCTTATCTGCAGATGAGTGGCATGGATTTAGTACTTGCTGAGGCGCTTGAATAAAAACAAGAAGAACAACATTTATTGGGCGCTCACCATGCCAAGCACTGTGCTGTGTTTTACTAAGATAATCTCACTGAATCCTCGCCAGAACCTTGGAAGTTAAATTTATTATTGTCCTCCATTTGCAGAAGGTGAGACAGGTCCAGAGAGGCAAGCGGCTTGCCCACCACCCCACAGCTACAAGGTGCTGGGGTAGAGCTGTGTTCAGGCCCACGGCGACTCTGCCCAAGATGCCGCCCCCCGCCCCTCACATCTCGCTAGGAGATCGCAGGGACCAGAGGCCCAGAAGGCTGCTAGGCACCTCCTGGGTTTGTCTCTGACAGCTGAGAGGCCCCTGGTCTCTCCCCTACCCCCAGGGCCAATCGCCCTGCAGGGCCAGCCCAGCCCAGCCCAGCCGGGGGCCAGGAGGGTGCTTACCTTGCCCATGTTGAAATAGAAGAGGGCTCCCGCGGCCACCTGGACGATGAGGATCAGGAGGAGGAAGGCAAAGTACTGGGGACACAGAGCAGCATGGAGTCAGCCGCAAGCCGCCCCCCACCCCGCCCCGGGTGACCCCACCCCGCTCACCTCTGCACAAGCTCCCACGGTCGGGACCAGGGGGGTGCGCAAGCCCCACCCGGCTGGACAGCGGCACTCACCAGCCCCAGAAGGCAGCGGACCTCCTTGATGGCACCAATGCAGCCCAGGAAGCCCATGAACATGGTGACAGCGCCCACTCCGACGAAGACGCAGGCCCCCACCTTGAGTGAGCTGGAGGAGGTCTCTGGGGATGGAAAGAATGGCGTTTAGTTCGGCCCAGCTGTCTCACCCTTGTTAAGCACACCATCAGGGGTAAGGCCCAGAGGTCTAGCACTGCTCCCCCTGGAGTCAGAGCTCGGGGGTCAGCCCCTACCAGACGCTGTGCTGGCTGCCAGGGGGACAGGAGTTGGACTGCTGAGGTCCCCACGGCAAGGAGCTGCCATTCAGTGCGGTGGGGCGTGGGGACAATAGCACACAGCACACGATGACCAGACGCCCTGGTCGTGGGGAGAGCCACGGGGACACTGCGCCGGCTCCAACAGACGACCGTGGGGTGGCGAATGGGCTGGGGGGTTGGGGAAGCCTGGTCTGAGCAGATGACACTTGAGCCTGAGCCTAAGCCTGACATTGAGACAAGAATGGAGAAGCAGCCCAGGGAAGATCTGTGAGGGGAAGCCATTCCCGGCAGCAGGGAACAGCAAGGAGGAAGGAGCGAGCCTGACGTATTTGAAGAAGGCGAGACAGATCGGGCCAGTGTGAGTCCGACAGGTGCTATGCTTGAGGCATAGAGAGAGGCGCCTGATGGCAAGAGACCCTCTTCAGGGCCGCGGGCGGACAGAGCCCACCCCCCGTGGGTGGAGGTCGGGGTTCCATCAGAGCACTTGACCACCATTTCCCTAAAAGCCCAGCACATCACCTGCCAGAACAGAGCACAGCTCACACCCACCTCCAGATGCCCTCTACCAGGGCTGTCACTTGCTGGAAGGGCCAGGGGAGATGTGCCTCCCCCTGGCAATGGGCGGCAGACTCCTCCCACAACAGCCCCTGCACTCTCCGGGAGGCGGCCGAGACAGGATGTTTCCAGAAAGCTGGAGAGCAGCCTGGAGTGCATTAGCGGATCAGGGGAACCTCCTAAGGATGTAGATTCCTGGGTCCGTCACAACTGGACAGACTTTCCTGGGAGACCACCTGGAATCTGCCATTTTAATGTGCTCTCCTAAGCAGGGCATGGCCAGGGCTGGTACAAGCGGCCATCAGCAGGGAGGACGCTGGCCGGCTCCCTGGGGGGCTCGGGAGAAGCTGAGGTCCACCACCCCGCCCCCAGCCACCCAGGCCGCCTTAGTGCCCTTAAGCAGTAACTACAAAGCTGAAGTGTGGGTGGAGAGGAGGGCCCGATTCAGCTCAACTTCCTGGTCACAGACAGAATGTTCTGAACTCAGGAAGAGCCCTGGCCAGCCCACCCTGCTCTCAGGGTGCCAGGGCAGGGCTGCCTCCACCCAGCTCCTCACAGGAGCCCCCCAGGCAGGCTGGGCGGGCATGGTGGGGACCTGCTGGGGTGAGTGTGGGGGGCTCCTGGCACTGAGCCCCCATTTTCATTCTAGGCCCTCAGCACCCTGCTCTCAGCAACCAGCATAGCCAGGAGGAAGCCATCCAATGCCACTCTTTCGAAGCTTCCTGGGTTTGGGTTCCTCCCAGGGACGACTCCCAGAGAAAAGAAATTTGGCACAGTCTGGAATCCACTGCGTGCCAGCCTGAACAAGGCCCTTTATCCGAATCATCTGCTTCATTTCCACAACAGGCCCATGAGGGTGGATTTACATCCTGATTTGTCCCTAAGAGCCCTGAAGCCCAGGCAGGCTAAGAGGCCACCTGGGGGCCCAGCAGGCAAGACCCAGGGCTGAGACCCCCCAACTCAGCTTCTCCCCCAGGAGGCCAGCCCAGCTGCGGGGTCTCAGCTTCTCAGAACATCTAGTGGACACCAGTCCCTGACCGCACCCAGGGTCTCAGGCTGGCCCCAGTCTGAGCAACCTGACTTAGGAAGGGGACAAGTGGACATTCTGGGCTGGCCCTCCACTGTGCATGGCAGAAACATCGGGGTCCTGCCGGGCCTGGCAGGTACCAGCAAGGTAGAAGTGGCCCCAAATGAAAGGGACCGAAGGCAACAAGAAAGGGGTTCTCATCCCAGCTCTGCTGCGAACGAGCTCTGAGCCTGGGCCTCTATTTCCTTCTCTGTGAAATGGAACTAAATCCTACTTCAAGATGTTATTATCAACTTCATCACTTCTGTAGGGTTGACTAGTTAGTAGGAGCTGTTCTAAACGCTTTTCCTATATTAACTCATTTCATTTCTCACAACAACCTCATGAGATATATTCTATTATTATCCCCATTTTCTAGATGAAGAGGCCCAGAGAAGTGAAGTAACTTGCCCATGATCACCCAGCTAGGAGGCAGCAGAGCCATGATTCGAACCATGGCAGCCCGGCTCCAGAGTCTGTGCTCCTGACCACGGCACTTGCTTGCTCTGGTTAAGGCAGGACTGTGTGGTGAGTGTGAAACCCTGCAATACAGGGGCTCAGGGTATGGGGGCTCAGGAGCCATGCCCTCTGTTCATATCCCAGCTCCCCCTCCTGGCTGTGTTTCCTGGGACAAGTTAACTCCCCTCCTGTGCTTTGGTTTCCTCCACTGTGAAATGGGCACAGCAACACCTCGCCCCGTGGACTCAGGTGAGGGGAGAGCTCTGTCACACCAGCCTGGAACGTACATGGTAGGTCAGGAGCCCTGGGTCCCAGCCCTGACCCTCACTTGCTGTGTGATTCTTAGCAAGTCTTTTTCCTCTGCTAGATCAGTGCTTCTGAACCCTGGCTGCCTGGGAATCACCTGGGGAGCTTTTTAAAAACCACAATGCTCGAGGCCCCTGCCCACACACCAATGGAGTCAGATCCCCTTGGGGGGGGCCTGGGGCCTTTGTATTTGTGGAAACACTCTGGGCACATCTAGGGCACCTCTGCATTCTGGCGGCTCGGGGAGTCTGCGAGCTGAACAGGGAGGAGGCGGGAGGAGCAGTAGGAGGTTCCTGGGGCCTGGGGCAAGGTGCAGTGGACAGAGATACAGTGGGTGAGCTGGGCCTTGAGACTTTGCCCCCTGGCGCAGTACCTGCTGGGTGTTGGCCACAGCCAGGAAGCAGGAAGCCTGGGCCTAATAAGGGCGGAAGCGGATGTGTCCCATGTTGGAAAGGCCTGGGGAGCATGGGCATCCTGCTGGGGTGGGAAATGCAGACCCTAGCCCCAGAATGGGAGAACATTCTGCAGCCCTCCACCCCAGCAGGAGGCAGGGCTAACAGCCCCAGGCTGTATCGGATGTGGCTGGAGGGTGGATCATCCTTGCTTCCTTTCAGGTCTGAGGGGAGGCCTAGCCCCCTGGGGCCACAGTGACAGGTGTGGCCTCTCCATCACCCATCCTAGCCTGGTTCCGCTTTATTCAAATCAAGCAGCTGTCGTGGGCCTGAGTCCAAACCTGCTGCCTCAGCAGCAGCTGGGAGGGAAGTGAGCCAAGGATGCACTCACTGAGGGGAGCGGCATCACTGTGCTACTTGGGGCCCTCAGCTGTGCCTCCCTTCCACCTCAGGGCATCCATGAGATCAGTGCAGCAAGCCTGGCAGGCTTCCTGGAGGAGGCTGCAAGTAGACCTGGAGAGGCTCTTATCATCTGTACAGGAGTGCCTTGGGCTTCTTTCCTCCTGCTTCAAGGGTGAGAGAAGGGGCTTGCATGCTGTGGTTCACCCTACCACGGGCAGCATTTAGGACCAAAGCTCTGGGGGTTCAAGTCTCCCACCTATCACTGGAAGCTCTGTGAATGTGAGCCAGGGACATCACTTCTCTGAGCCTCATTTCTTCACCTGTAAGGCAGGACTAGAACAGTTCCTACCTCACAGGGCTACCGAGGGATTAAGGCAATTTTCACGTGCAAAATGCTTGGCCCCGTGCCTGCCTCATAATGAACACAGACCACGGATGCTGCGCCGGTGGCTTCCTCTGCAGTCCAGAGGCCCGACGAATCTAGCCAGCACTGGGCACACAGTGGGCACGTCATTGACTCCTGACGACCTGTCTTTCCCGCCCTTTCCTACATTTCTCTGAACTGACCGGGGCCGGACTGTGGCCCACATCTTGCTGAGCTCGCAAATGGAGGGACAGAGACTGTAAGAGGCTTTCTCGAGGTTAGGGCTGAGGGAAAGGGGCCGGGCTGGGAGAGCAAGCCTCCCTCAACCCCCAGCATTCTCCAGACAACAGCAGCTTTGTGTGGGGAGGAAGGGAAAATTCCTCCCGAAAACCTCTGCAGAGGGGGCCCAGGGCAGAGCGGTCAGCGCAGGACCTGGGTGAGGCCCTGAGGGCAGCTGAAAAGTGACCTGCTGTGAGGTTCAAGTTCTTGTGGAGCAGCCCTGCCCGTTGCCCTGGTCCCACCGCTCCAGAGCCAGCCGGGCAGGGAGATTGGAGGGGCCCTTACGTAGCACAGAGATGAAACTGCTCTTGTCAGCCAGGATCCACACCCCGAAACCCAGGATCACCGCGCCTAGGATCTGGAAAGAGAAGGCACAGTCAGTGGGGGCCTGAGAGGGCCCTGCCCAGCTGCCCCTGCAGCCAGGCCAGGAGGACCCGGGGGCATGCACCACCTCCATCCTCAGGCCCCACACCCCAAGTCTTCACAGCAGGGCCATGTGTGGGGAGTCCTTTCTGCCTCCCACCTCCCCTACCCCATGCCCACATGTGGTCAAACCAAGCCTATTAGCTTTGAGGGGTGCAGCCTCCTTCCAGGGGTACCCTCCGACTTTACCTCCTAGCCCTCTCCCATGCTCATCGCCTCCACTCTAGCCCAGCTCAGTGGCTGAGGACATCCCAAACAAGCTCTGGGAAAAATCCCGCATGGACATGAACATCAAAGCCCACTTGCCCTTCAGAGCTCAGCTCAGAGGCCACCTTCCACGGGAGCCCTCCTGACTCCCCCAGGCAGACTAAGGTGGCAACCACCCTTGGACCCTCCTTAATAGCCATTCCCAGGGGCTTTAATATACTGTGTGTCTCTCTCTGGCTGGACTGCAAGCTCCCTGAGGGCAAGGGCTGGGTTGCAAGAAGCTCCTCCATATGCCCGGGGGGCCTATAGCACAGGGGTTGAGTGTTCAGGAAATGAATGAGCTCAGGAACCCACTGGAAAAGCAGGAACCGAAAGGCAGATGTGGAGCAAGTGGCTGGGGTAGGCCGAGGGATTCCCTGCTTCCTTCCCCCTCCCATCATCTGCAAGGCCCCTAGCCTGAGCCCATCTCCCCAACTGGAACCCAGCCAAGACCCACATCCCACAACACTGGCCTTCACCTGGGGCCTGGCCTGAGCCCACCTGAGGAATAAGCCACCCTGAGAGTCCTACCATGTCACCACCCGCCTCTATCATGGGCCCTGGGTTCCCACTTCAGCCATCATCCCCTACTCTGCAAGGCAAGCAGCTGCTGATAAAGCCTTCAGCGTGGGGTAGAGCAAGGGGCTCAATCAGCCTTGCTCTACTGGGCCCAGAGTAAGGCCCAGAGTAAGGTGAACAGGGCGCTTGCCTTGGGCATAAAAATTAAGGGGACATGAAAAAACTCAGTAACCAAGATAAATAAGAATTTACAGCAATGATGTTTTAAAAACCAAAATTAATTTTTAAAAAAAATCCATGATGAACAAAATATCAAACTTTTCAATAAAGGTGGGATCAGTACTGTGATTTTTTTTTTTCCTTTTAAAAAGGAGCAGAGCCTTGATAGGGCACATTGCAATGCTGTTTCTCATTCCCAAGCGTGGACCTCACTCACCCTACCCTAGTCTGGGCCCCCGTAAAGACAACAGCAGCTGCTGATGACCCTACATTCTTCCCCAGTGTCTCCCAGCAGGCCACCTGTCCCCTCCTCCCTCCTTGCCAGTGGGCCCTGTTATTGTCCTGTTACAGATGGGGACACAGAGGCCCTGACCTCCCCGAAGGTCACCCATTCCATCCTTCAGGAGCTCGAAGCCAGATCTGACGATTACTCCAGGCCAGATGGTGGCTCACGCTAGCTGCAGGATACTTGGGACCCATCCTGGGTCTTCACCTGGAAAGCCAGTTTCTCGGGACAGGGAGGCTACTTGAGGCTCTGTTGAGGGGAAGGGTCCGCCCTCGGGTAGGGGTGCCTCAGAACGACACAGCTTGCCAAGATGAAGGGGGACTTTATAGAACCTGGGAGTTTGGTTCCCAAAGATTCCTGAGGCCCGGCCCACCCCGAGCCCGCAGCTCATGGCACAGATGGCCAACGGCCAGGCATTGGGCCCATGGTCTGCTCCTGCGCACCTTAGAGCTGTGTGGCAGAGCCCCTGACCGGCTCACCTCCTGCCCTCATTGGGCAGGGCAGAAAATTCCCTCTGGGCAAACACAACCCCAAGGAAATCGAAATCCCCCTGGGACGGCCCAGCTAATCTCCTCAGCTCACCTCTAAGCACCCACGAAGGAAGTCCCCGGCACCAGCCCAGGAGTGCCTCTGTGGGTCTCATGTCCAAAGACTGCCATCTGGAGTGGCTAGACCAGCCCCGAGGCTGTGGGCCAGCCAGGAAGAGGCCCAGCTAGGCGGCCAGCCAGAACGGGGGAGGCACTGTGGCCCCCTCTTTCTCAGTGAACCAAGACTGGAACCATGGGGCACCCCCCCCCCCCAGCTCCACCAGAATCTCCTGACAGGGCCCAGCCAGGAGCCAGGACCCTCACACCAGCGTCCTTCCCCTGGAACAGCACAGCATCAGCAGCTCCTGGGTTTCTGTGAACCTCAGAAAAGCTGACGAGGCAATTTTCTGGGAAGTTTGGGGCCAGGAGGGGGTGCAAGCAAGGATGTACACGTGTATGTGTGCGCATAAGCAAGCACACAGGCCACCAGAGCGAACTTTCCAAACCACAAGTCTGATCATATAACCGCATCCCGATGTGCATAAAACAGAGAGCAGGATCCTTCCTGGAAGGCCGGCACAGCCAGCACCCCAGAGCCCCACACTCTGCCCCACTCCCCACACTGGACTTTGCTGCTTCTCCCAGAACTCCTCTCCCCACCCACCTCATCTAACTCCAGGGAGCTTCCGCTGACCATCCCCACAAGATCAGCTGCCTTATTATCTGCTCCCCTGGGGACCGTAACCTTCACACCCAGCACCCTGAACAGCTGCCTTTTTATCATCCATTTGAATAGTACTTGACTGGAGCCCACCACCCCGCAGAACAGAGGCCCCAGCGCAGAAACCATGGCTCTCCTGCCAGTGAGTGTCTGCCTGGCACCCGCAACCAGGGTCTGCATACAGAGGTGTCAAATACCCACTTGGTGAACGAGTGATGAATGAATGAGTGGACGAACCAATGTTCACTGTCCCTGGAAGTCTATCCTTTCCCCTCACCCTCCTGTGATAAAAAGCTCCCCCTCTCCCTGCCCAGCCCTCCCCACATCCTGATGGGCCATCTCTGCCCCAGCACAGAGAGGGTTAACACAGGACTCCCGCCAGCCCCCAAAGCTCTGGCCAGAGACAAGCTTTTCCAGTCTCTGGCTCCACCGGGCAGGCAAGGAGCTGGAAGAGAAGGGACCAAAACCATCAACCCTGTTTCCTTTCCTGTGGCCAAAACCATCAACCCTGTTTCCTTTCTCCACGAAGTCTCCACCCCCCCCTCCCGCGGCATGGGGTGTGTGGGCTGTCTGGGCCGCTAGACTGCAAGCCCCCTCACCTCCTAGGCTGTCGCCCACGCCCCTCTCTCCAATCCCTAGGATCCCCAGGGTTAGAAGCACAGCACTGTGACCCTCCTGTTCCCCAGTCCTGGCCAGCTGGCCCTGGAAGCCAGGCTGAGGCCCAGGAGCCAAGCACTTGCCAGGGAAGGCTGGGCTCCGGCTGTGTGGCCAACTGTTTTCCAGAGCCCTGGTCCAGCCAGGAGGGACCTATCCTAGCTGGGGAAGCCCAGGTGCCCAGGCCCTGCCCCCAGGTAGCTTCCAGGCCTAGCTGCCATCCGTGGAGGACGTGGAGAGCCACAGCAAGGCCTCAGCACCATCCTTGAGGAGGGGGCCGGGGCTAGAGCCAGGGTGGACAACGGCAGGGCAGGCGGCACCCCAGCGGTCCGCACGCATGTGTGTGTTTGCGTGTGCCGGGAACACGCTTGTATCTGTGTGTCGGGGTACAGTTAAGAGGGGAAATCTAGAATGATTATTTCCCAAACTGTCTACGATCCTATGTAACTTGTAATGTAAAACGTCTTTTCCCCAGTAATCCGTGTCTGTTGTAGAAATTTGGAAAATGCAGAAAAGCATAAAGAATAAAATCCAAATTCTCAGGAATCCCAAAATGAACATTCAGAGGCATTTTCTTCTCCTCTCAAAAATACTCATGTATGTGTGCACTTTTTAAAAATAAAATTGGGTCATAACAAACATCTTTATTTTTCAGCCTGATTTTTGAACAGTAGAGGGTGAACCAGCAACACAGAGAAGACACAGCCCTGAGCACTTCCCTGCGCCTAGGAAGGCCTCTCCCCCTGCCCCATCACACACACACACACACACACACACACACACGGGCACACTCACACATGCACACACGCTCCCGCTGCCCCATCACATACACACACACACGGGCACATTCACCCACATATCACACACTCCCCCTGCCCCATCACACACATTCATACACAGGCACACTCACACACACTCCCCCTGCCCCATCACACACTCATGCATGCACACGTGCACGCTCAGTTACACATACACACGCTCATGCACACACATATGCACACACATTCCCCCTGCCCCATCACACACATTCATGCACACACACATGCATACTCATACACAACACTCCTGTCCCATCACATACACACTCATGCATACACACATTCACACACTCATACACACATCACACTCTCCCCTTGCCCCATAACACACACTCATGCACACACATTCACATACATGCACACTCACACATGCATCACACTCTCCCTCGCCCCATCACACACACACACTCATACACACACTCTCACTCACATACACAACCACACACACACACACACACACACACACCATCATCCTGGCAAATCTAAGCAAGAGGAGTCAGTCAGTGCCAGGCCCGAGAGGACAACTGAGGCCCCAGGAAAACCAGCTCCAGATGTGCACCGGGCTTACATCTGGGCAGCCCCATGGCTCAGGGACCCGAGGTGGGGCCTGTCAGGGTGTGTCTGGAGAAGGGGGACCATGTCCCCACTCCGGCCCCAAGCCTGCCTCTCTTGCACACTCTCTGGGGTGTGTGGGTACATCCCCCACGGTGGGGGTGCGGGTGGCGGGGGCAGCTGTTAACAGCAAGACCTTCAGAGCGGGCACAGGACGGTAGGGGGCCAGCACATCGTGAGAAAGATTTCAGAGAACTCCCTACTGATGAGTTAGGGAACACCCTGGGGGCTCTTCCCCACCCATGCCCACCTCTAACCCTGACTGGCCCAGACCTCAGGACCCCAGCAGAGGCGACAGCTGGGAGAAGCATCAGTGCTCCGCCACAGAACCAGCTGGAATGCAGGCAATCTCCTGGCTGGCCCCACATGGTTCCATTCCCAATGGTCCGTCTTCAGCCCCCACTGACCGCCCCCCCCCACCCCATCCCTGGCCTGGAGTCTCTGGAGGGTCTCAGCTGCACTGCCCCAGGGAAGAGTCTCCGTGGGAGGCGGTTGGCTGGTGCTGGTCATACTTACAAAGAAGAGCAAGTTGAAGAGGAAGAGAAAGTATTTGGTGACTTTGATACAGGCTGACCCCATCCTGCTGGTCCAGGAGCTCCCTGGCAGAAAGAGAGAAGGCAGGTAGGTCAAGGCCAAGAGGAAAGGGGAACGAAGCTGACAGGCAGTGACCTGCTGGCCCCAAATCATCCCAGCACATCCTCACAGCAATCCCGGGGGAGGTACTAACATGAGGTCCCATTTTATGGCACCCTGAGGCCCAGAGAGGTTAGATGACTGGCCCAAAGCCACACAGCTAGAAAGTGTAGGCCTACAGGCCATCTCAGTTGTTTGATGTTTGACAGTTGGGAGTCTGGACTGGCCCCTCGACCAGGCAGGGCCTGCAGGGAAATGACGTAAGACCCTCACGGGCTTTGGAAATACCCAGATGGATGCTGGTCAAAGTCAGGTGGCCAGGACGTTAGCAGGTGACTGCTGGAGCCCCAGAGGTGAGACAGTGGCTTGTGGCACGGATCTGCAGCCCTGGGGCCAGGGGGCTGCCTGGGGAGAAAGAGAGTTCCAGCCTCTCAGAAAAGGGACCGAGTGCTCCCTGCACCATTGCCTCACAAAGGGAACAAGTATGCATTGTCGAGCAGCGAACGAATAGAACATTCAACAGAACAACACTAATTAAAAAAATTCTTTCTCTCACCCCAGAGATAAAAACTGTCATTTTAGTAGCTAAACTTGCAGCATGTGTGTTTCACAGATGGTTTTAAACAAAACTGGGCTCTTACTATATAGAGCGATTCGTAACCTGCTTTTTTTCATTCGACAATATACTCTCTGTGTATGCTGGTAAAATGCTCTACAACATAACTTCACATGTTGCATAGGATTCCATACTGTAGATCATTTTACATTTTGGAGGGTCGGATTCCTCCAGAAAATTCATGTATAGGCAGCATTTTACATATAATTTCTGGGGGTTCAGAGGCCCCATTAAGCCCATTCAGGAGCCCCCAAGGATCCTAGGGTTAAAGTCCCAGATACAGACATATCACAACACATGTAACCAATACTCTAGGATTAGACACACTTTTGTTGCCAATTTCTCACTGTCATTCTGGGTGATACACTCGTGCTTTTGAAACAGAGCACACTGATGCGTCTCTCCACACTGATGGACCCCAGGCCAGGGCAGGACTCAAGGAGAAAGAGGGAAGCTTGCTGCCTTCACCCCCTCCCCAAAGCCATACAATCCAGGAATGACAGCAGCCGGCTCTCAGGCCCTGCGGGGTGACAGGACCAGTGCCGGGCAGCTGCGGCCAGGGCAGCTGCATGGGACAGCTGGCCTTGGGGGCAGGGAAGCAGGCAGGCATAGGGCCCAGTCCTGTTCCCACAGGCCCTATGCGGGAGGGGGCAGGGGAGCAGGCCACAGAGCAGAGGGAAGGAGGGGTAGGCTTCACCCCTTCCTCCTCCTCCAAGGGTAAAAGGCAGTCCTGAGCCTTGTGAATATCCCCTGTCCATAAGGAGGTCCCCTCGGCCTTCTCTGGAAATAATCACATTCAATCACCCTTGCCAGGGGGAGCTCAGCTTTGACTTTCTATACCTCCAAGGAGAGGGGAGGGGGCTTAAGAGGGAGGGCTCACTACCTCCCAGGGGGTCCAGTTTGGTGTTGGATCCATCTCAATTCGAGAGAATTTTCTCTAGCTGCCTTGCTGTGGGTCAGATTGGGGCACAACATGAAGCCAAAGCTGTCCAAAGAAGGAAAAGGCTGTCTGGGTGGTAATGAACACCCCGTCACAAGTGGCATGGAAGCCAAGTGTGAGGAAACACTTTCGGGGATTCAAGTGCTACATGGGGAGGTTAGACTGAATGGCTCTTCCAGGCCACCAGCGTCCAAAGCTTGGGTCTGAGAAATGCAGGGAAAACAGGGACTCGGGAGCCAGGGAAGTCTGGCCTCGGTCAGTCCACCCGGGGCCTACCTCAGACCCAGGGTGGGGCAAACAAGGGCTCCCCTGAGTCAGGAGGTCTAGAGATCTGCGATCCCGGACCCAGGCTGGCCTGAGGGAGCCCTGCAGGGGATGGTCCGCATAAAGGAGCGTTACTGTTCCCCTCCACCACAGCGCTCGACAGACCAGAGGCTCTGCGTAAATTTGCGAAGAACAGAAGAGCAGCGGAGGAAAGATTCTCGCACGGCGGTGGCACGTTTTTTCATTCCTACCTGGGCCTGCTTGCCTGGCTGGGTCTCCTCCCAGTAAGTGACCCAGGCTGAGCCCCAAGCAGTCTACAGAAAGGTCACCCTTTTACTGGAAGAACCTCACCGACTACGCTCTAGCAGTGGCCAAGGGCCTGAGTGGCGTGCGCCGGGTTCTTGTGCAATTGGAAAAGTACGCAAATGGTCTTTGGCAACCGTTGCCTGCTTCTAGAGAGTACCGGAAGGGAGTTTCTACATGTTCCGCTCCCACGTCCTCTGCTCAGGCTGGCCTGCCAGGGCAGCCTCACAGGCTTGTGGGTGCTCAGAAATGGGCAGTCTGTGGACGAGAGTGATTTCTGGGCCCACTGAGTGAGGAGTAGCTGCCAGCGAATGGCAGTGACTCCAGGCGGCCTCCAGCGTGTGTCATCCCGTTCAATCCTCCTGTGCCCAGGAGGTAAGGGAGGTATTCCCATCCCTGGGGGCCGAGGCTCAGAGAGGTGAAGGATCTCATCCAAGTCACACAGCCAGCAAGCAGGGGTGGGCTCCAGAGCCCAAGATCTGTCCCCTGTGAAGTGCGTCCTTCCGGAGAGTGGCCTCGAGGGTATAAAGGGACCGGTGGGGATGGCTGGGATTCCCGGGTGGGCAAGGAGGCGGCGGAGGCTGCTGAGCTGGTATTCCCTGATGCTCCAGACTCTGAGCAACCTCGCTGGTCTCGGGCACTTGCACAAATTGTACCAGGCGTCGGGGGAAGCCATTCAGTGTCCTATGAGCAAACTAAGGCACAGAGGGGGTGAAGGAGCTTGCCCCAAATCACTAGTACATGGACCAGCAAGGACGGAACCCAGGCCGCCTAGCCCCTCGGGCCCCCCCATCCTCTCCAAGAGGCAGCTGGGTGAGCTCAGATGCTAGAACAGGAGCCAGGCAGCCCCATGAACTGGCAGGCCGTTTGGCCAAACCACGCAGGCCCACGGGCTACCTGGGAATCACCTGGGGGAGGAGAAGGTGCTGAGCACCAGAGCCTGGGATGGCGGCTCCAGGGCACGCTGCCCAAGGATGCAAAGTCTCTCTTCCCTCCAAGTACAGACGTTTCCCCCTCAAAGCAACACGGAGCAGACGATGGGCAGTTCCAAGAAGCCCGGGGGGTCAGCTCAGGCTGAGAACATGCCCAGGTCACACCATGATGGGGTGTGGCATCAACTTCAGGGACCCCCCTCCCCCACCAAAGTTGGATTCAGAGGGCCTGGGAGGATCTGAGCCTCAGTCTTCTCATCTATGAGATGGGAATAAGGGCCGGTATAGGGCAGGGGGTGGCCAACTGGGTCTGTAAATCAAATCCAACCCGCCGCCTGTGTTTTGTACAACTTGTGAGCTAAGAACAGATTTCACATTTTTAAATAGTTGGAAAAAAATAAAAAGAAGGTTTTGTAGCCCAGGAAAGTCACACTTTCATGGCCCTAAGTAAAGTTGCCACACCCCCTGGCTTATGTCTTGTCCCCCGGCCGCTCCCGCATTAAGGCAGTAGAGTGGACGTTACGACAGAGGCCACTGGGCCCACAAGCCTAGAACATCTACTCCCTGGCCCGTTCTGGAACAAGTTTGCCAGCCCCCAGTGCAGGGGATCCAGTGACATACACCCGTGTGTCTGTAAGAAGCAGCAAGGGTCAGGACCACCGTTAGCTTGAGATCCTGGGGGGGCAAGCGAGCTGGTGGCAAGTACTGAGTGTAAGGAATTGCACGTGGGAGACAGAAGACAAAGGACCCCGGGGTAAGGGGTCAAATACTGGCTCTGCCAGCACATGGCCATAGGGAAGGGCCTTGCAGGTCCCCGATCCCCTCACCTGTAGAGTGAGGGTCCTAACTGAACCCGCCTCCACAGAGTGAGGTCGGTGGCTGGTACGGTCGGGGGCACAGTGGGCCAGGGCTGGGGCAGGCCTTTCTCAGCACTTGTGGAACAAGTAAGGGGTGAGGGTTTCATCCGCAGATGAAATTAAACAAAGGGAATGTCCCCCGGTGTTATGCTTCTGGGTATACACTTTCTGTAAACACTGGAGGGTCTGCCCCTGCTTCCCTGCAAGCTATATAGACCGCCAACAACACAAGGGAATGACACGCATGCACATCTGATTGGAAAATTCCAGAGTAGCCACTGGTAGCTGTCTGAGCAAGAGGAAGGAGGTTCTGATTTTATGTTATACTTTATAGCAGGTAAATTGTCCATTTCTAAGCAGCTACAACTTAAATTGACCAAATATATAATTTTATGCCAAATCAATTCATACAATGAAATTACTGTGCTGATATTTTACTAATTCCCACTCATCCCTCAAGACTGACTTCAGAGATCACCTCCAGGAAGCCTCCTACTCCAGCCAGCCTTGTCTCTACCACCATCGTCATGCTGGCCCTGCCAACACGCGTGTCGGTTAGCCATGCTCCCTCTCTGCTTCCTTCCAATAGCTTTGGGATACTGGATCAGTTCCCAGAACAGGCTCGGGCAGTAGACTGCCTGGGTAGGAATGTAATTCTCTCACCTCCTAGCTGTGTGATCTCGGACAAACGACTTAACCTCTCTGAGCCTCACCTTACTCATTTGTGAGAGGAGGAAAATAAAACCTATTTGGAAGATTTGTCCAGAGGTTAAATTAGATAATGTGGATAAAATAAAATGCCTGGCATGTGGTAGCCTTTCAATAAATGGAGGTTACTATGCTAATCCCTGATGCTATACAGTAATTCTCTACTTAACTGTCCCATTCTCCCCGGTGAAATGTGATACCTTGAGAGGAAAGACTATGTATTCTTTAGGAGAACAAAGAAGGCTCCCAGCAAATGCTGCCTAATGAAAGATGGGATGGTGGCTGGATGGAGCGATGGATGGAGCAATGGCTGGATGGAGGGATGATGGACAGATGGATGGAGGGATGGAGGAATGAATGGATGGGGAATGGAGGGGTGGAACGATGGCTGGATGGAGGGATGGGTAGACAGGAGAATGGAGAGATGGAGAGATGCAGGGATGGAGGGGTGAAGGGAGGAGGGACTTCCACATAAAACACCAGGACTTTCATACACTCAGCCACCTGAAAGGGGTCTGATACCCACTGCCCCTGCGTCAGCTAAAACTCTATTTTCAGGCCTCTTCTGTCCTCACCCAAGGGGTGGGGTGGAGGTTTTGTGGGGTGAGCACCCTGAGCCAGCTCTGAGGGCCAGGACCTGCTGCCAAGGCTCCTTCACCTTCCCAGAAGCCCCTGTGTACAGGACGTGGGACTGGGGAAGAGCTGGTGCCTTCAAGAGAACTCCTTGTCTGTTGGGCACCTGTGAATTTGCACCTGTAGGGTAGGAGGCTTGGTTTGTCCCTCCCCTAAGGATGGGGTAGGAGCCCTCCAGCCTGATCCTAGAACCTGCGCGTCCCCAGACAGCCTGGGGGAAGGGAGTTATGTGATGGCATGGCACCTGCAGGCCCCGGGTAGGGAGGTGCAGGCTCAGTCCCTGCTCTGGCAGAACACGAGGGACGAGACCCGGCCTGGTGACCGCCCTCCGTGGGCCTGCCACCTCACCTGTCCAATGATGGGCTGGCACCAGAGCAGTGTTTTTGGGAGTGGCTCCTCAGATCAGGGGTCCTAGAAGATGCCCTGTTGAGAACAGAAGGTTTTGCTGTCACCCGGTCTGTGGAGTGCCACTTCTCGCCAAGAGCCACCCGCACGTCAGGCCGTTCACCTCTCCAAGATGCCCAGCAGCAGCACTGCTGAGCTGAAGCCATTTTTCACTTGACAGCCCTCAACACCACATGGAGCACCTCTTAGGAAACGCCAGACCAGAGGCTCTCGAGGGTACCTGGGGGGCCGGTGCTAAGGATTTTAAGTGCTGCAGGGTTCCTGGCAGGGGAGGGGTGGGGGATGGCCCAGACCAAACACCTAGGAGCCACGCTTTCCCTCCTCCCGCTCATCCCATACCCCAAAAGTGTCTCCTCCAGTCCAGCACCTCACCCGGCCAAATCTCACCTTCTGCCTGGCCCAGGGCAGCTCCCTGCTGGTCACGAGTTCCTGTCCCGTCCTCCCCAGTCCCTTATCCACACCACAGGAAGGGGTTTGAAAACTGTAAGCCAGACTTTGTCACTCCCCTGTCTACAACCGTGTAATTGTGATGTAGCCGACAGTTTTCCCATAAAATCCAGGCTCCTATGGAACCGACGCAGCCCTGCCCGGATTGCCCTGCCCCTCCTCTGTCCTCAGCACTCCCAACCCTCCTCATACACACACTCATTCCTAAGGCCACTCTTTTCTGCGGTTCCCGTACCCCAGGCCCTTGCCCAGCTCAGTGCCTCTGCCCTGGTGGTCCCTTCAAAGCCCTCTGCTGGCTTCTCAGGCCCTTCCCATAGGCCAAGTTCCCTCCTCCCAGAGGCCTTCCCCAAACACGGAATCTACACAGCAGGCCTTGCCTCCAACTGCACAGTAGAATCAAAGCCTGCCAACACGCAGCACCCTGTCCCTGCCCCGACCAAGTCATCAGAATCCTGGGGGGTGGGGGGGTTCCCCTGCCGACTGTAAGGAACAGCACCTTTGACACGGGGAGGCTGGGGGGTGGGGGGGGCGCCTGTCACATGGCCCACTCACTGCAGTTAGCTCATTGATTCACGAGTGCATCTAGAGCCCCGTGAGAACTTGACTCCTTCAGGGGAGGGCCATGTCTGCCTCATTTGCCCTGGATCCCAGAGCCTAGAGCAGTGCCAAGCACGTGCTAAGCACACGATATGTTTTTGCAGAAAGAAGGAACCAGAAGGTGTCTGAGAAGGTCAGGAAAGATTTCTTTGATCCTGCAACTGGAGGTTTCCAGTCCTTAAAAATGACATTGTTGGTTTATGGGAAGGGGTGGTTGCTTCCTCCCAAGAATGGATTTTGATCTCCTCTGGGTCAGAAAAGCTGGTGGGAGCTGTGGACCTTCTCCCCAGATGCAGAGAGGCAGGCATGTGTGTCCATTGGGTTTCAGGGGGTCACCAATCCTGGAAAGCCAGGAGGTTCCTACTTCCCCCATTTGCCTTTGAGTAGTGGTCCCCAATCTCGGCTATAGGTCAGAATTACCCTGGGAGTTTTTTTTTTTTTTTTAAGATTTTTTTATTTATTTATCTGAGAGAGAGAGAATGAGAGATAGAGAGCACGAGAGGGAAGAGGGTCAGAGGGAGAAGCAGACTCCCCGCCAAGCAGGGAGCCCGATGTGGGACTCGATCCCGGGACTCCGGGATCATGACCTGAGCCGAAGGCAGTCGCTTAACCAACTGAGCCACCCAGGCGCCCACCCTGGGAGTTATACAACTTGCTCCTGCCTGGGCCCCCCTCCCAGAGATCCTGATTAAATTGGTCTGGGGTACAGACCAGGCATTAGGATCTTTTTAAGTTTTCCAGAGGATTCTAACGTGTTGAGACCCACTGCCATAGGCCCGGCCGCTAGCATGGCCTGGCCCCTCTGCTCCCAGGGGGATGCAGGTGGGCCTGGAGTCCCTGGGGCAGCAGAACCAGGCTGGAGAGAATCTCCCATGAAGCTCCCTGCACCTCTGCTCCTTCCTCAACTTCCTGGAGGCTCACGCCCTCCGGGGTTATTTACTCCAGGAGCAATATCCACTCCGCAGAAGACCTTTGAGATCACTGCATCTCTCGGACGGGATGGCGAGAACAAGAGCCGGCCAAGTCACACAGCAAGATCAAGGCCAAGCACACAGTGGAGGACTCGGCCATCCCCGGTGCACCTGCTGCCCTGCCCTGGCTCAGTGGGCCTTCCTTCTGCACAGACAGGTATAGGAGGGTCACACAACAACCTTTGCTCCCCACCCCTGGAGCTGCCAGAGCGGCCACATAACCTTGGGAGGCATTGAGGAGCTGCCTCTTTCTCAGCAGATGGGGATACTAACCCACCCACCCTGCAGAGGTATGAAGAGGAACCACGATCAGGCTAGGGCGCAGTAGGGCTCAATCCACGCTGGGCACTCTGGCCACTCCTCCCATTCTCCCTGCCTGAAGATGCCAAATCTGCCACATCTTTACCAGCTGTGTGGCCTTCAGCAATCGCTTCATCGCGGTGCCTCAACTTCCCCACCTGTAAAATGGACTTACTAAGGGATTATGGCAAGGCTTATGTGAGCTTGTCTCTGCAAAGTGCCTGGCACCCAGGAAACGTCAAATAATTGCTACCAATTACAATAATAACAATCACTATCCAGAAGTTGTTGCCTTCCTGACCAACAGTCTGAAGCCCTAAGGTGGGTGAGAGGGGGCTTGATTCAGTCTCCAAATGTATATGCCTGACCTGGAGACCTCCATGCCTGAGGGTGAGAGGGTGGGGGTTAAGCAGGGCAGGGCTGGGCCAGAGGGTAGGGATTAAGCAGGGTGGGGCTGGACGGCCTACCTGCGCATGGGCGGAGCCTCTGTCTCTGAGCCTCTAGCTGTGCCTCAGGGGCCTGCCTGAGGTCTGGAGGTCCAGCCAGTTTGGTGAGTTGACAACTGATCTCACCGCATGGGCTCAGCTGGCCTGCTCGGGCAGAAAGTGGAATGAGAAAGCCTGGCCTGGATGTTCTGCTCTGGAAGCCCGCCTATCTGGGGGCTCTGCACCTGCAAGCTGGTCCTGAGCCACTCAGCTCGCCAGGTCTCTGGACTTTGTCCCAGTCATCCATAAAAAGAGGCTGGCCACAGGTGGCGGTGTTTGTTTTCATGTGTAACAGGTGATACGTTTCGTGAAACCTCAGCTAGCTCCAGGGGCTGGCTTTTGGACCTCTTCACGATCTTATTTTTCATTCCAGGCTCATAACTCTTGTTGTTCTTGTTAAAAGGAAAGAAAAGAAAAAGTAAAAGGCTGTTTCCTTCAAGACCTAGGTTTGAATCCCAGCTCTGCTTCCGACTAGCTGTGTGACCCTGAGCAAGGGAGTTACTGAATCTCTCTGAGCCCCAAATCTCATCTCTAACACGGGGGGCACCACCTCTGCCACTCTGGGTCAGAAGACCACTCACCCAGATCAGACCCTCCCAGGAATCCCAGGATGTTGAAGCCCCAAGTCCTGCTGTTTGGCTTACAGATGCAGAACCCGGGGCCCAGTGAGAAACAGCTCCTGCCACACGATCCCACTAGCCGGGGGGACAGGCTCTGGTTCTACTGAGGACCTTAATACCTAAAGCTGGGACTGACTTCTGGCATTTGAGGGAAGAAGGCCAGGGGTACCACGGGAACGTAGGCAGCAGCTCCCCCCACCCCCCACCCCGCCAGATTGTGACAGAGGGGTAACAGCACCTTATAGTTTCCATCACACCATTCCCACTGTCTCTTATCTAATCTCTGTAACAACCCCCCCAGATATTGTTATCCCCATTTAACAAATAAAGAAACTGAGACTCAGAGGTTCAGTGACTCACCTAAGGCCACACAACTAAGTGGCTAAGCCCTGATTAAAATTCAGCTCTGACTTGAGACCAGAGCTCTCCCCCATCCCCCACCACTCTGTGAGGTGGACAGCGGGACTTCATCATCCCTGTTTTATAAGCAGGATCTCCAGCGCTCAGGAAGGTGGAGGTACTTGCCCTTGTCACGTGGCAGATGGGGGCCCAGCTGAGTTTTGCGTCCTCCCAGATTCTCTGACGCTGGAGTCCAGTGTCCTGCCCACTTTGTGATCCTGCTCCCCACCGCCGAGCAACCTCACACGGGGGTCAATGAAGCCCGGCGTTAGAGGGGCAGTTCCCGGGTCACGAGCTCATGGAATCAGAGCAACCAGGGATGGGGCCAGGCCTCTGCAGGCTTCACGCACAAGCGTTTCAGAACCTGGACCCCACGCGAGCCAGCGGTGACAGCGATGGTTGGGCAGGGTCAGGCTGAAACACCAGGATACCAACCTGGGCCTGACTGGCACAGGCAACCGGAAAGGGGGTAGCATGCCCCCCCCCCACCGAGAATGGCCCGTGGGTCAGAAGGCCTGAGGGGCTGTCCTCCGAGGGGCTCCCAAGTGGCCACTTCTACTCAAGAGATTCCGTCCTGAGCCAAGCCCACTGCAGTGCGTGGAATCTCCGCTCCAGGCGGGCCCTGGGCCGGACACGGGAACAGGACGAATGAAACCCACGCATCCCTGCCCTCAGTGCCCCGTCTGGAGGGATAGAGCCACGCAAGTGAGCAATTACACACCAGCATCACCTTCAAGCAGCACCCAGACTCCCGCTCTCCCTCTGAGGGACAAGACCGGCACTTTAGAACATAGACTCCGGTACTGAACAGTAACAAGAGCTAATGCTTTTGTAGTTACTACTTGCCAGAGATTGTGCTGAGCGCTTCATCCTCACAATGACCCGACGAGGTGACGACTGCTTTGAACTCCAGTTTATGTGTGAAGAAAGTGAGGCTCAGGGTGGGAAAGGGACTTGCCCAAGGTCACACAGACCGTAAAGCTGGGAGTTGAACCCCACCAGTCCAACCCTCTGCTGTCACGCTATGCTGCCCGCAGAAACCAATTTATAAATGACAGGGCACTAAAATAGCCTCACCAAGTCCCAACCTACGTTCACTGGGTTTTAGAGCCCAGCCTCTGAACCCAACCAACTGAAGACATTCTGGAACCACACTAGGCACCAGGGACCAGCTTGCACACCCAACACAGAGCCTGGCAGCAGGTGGTTAACAAAGGGCTAACCTCTGGGCCAGGCCTGGGGTTCCTAAGAGACTGAGGCTGGGCGCTAAGTGTGGGCCCAAGGGAGGCAATTAGGGAGAAGGAAGGGGACTCTAACCAGGGACCCCACATGGCATCAGGCAAGCTCTTCAGTCACAGCATCCTCCCCCGAGGCACTGGGTTCGGGAAGAAAGAGAACGGGAGCTGAGATGCCACCTCCTACAAGAAGCGTTCCCAGAAGACTCTCCCGGAGCACTGTCTGGTAGCCCTAAGTCTCTCGGCGTGGGTAGTGAGGGTGGGCATCAGACAAATGCGGGGTCAACCCTGGCTCTGTCTACCCCCGTTACTTGACTTATCTGAGCCTCAGGTCCCTCATCTGTAAAATGGGCTAATACTTCCTACTTCCCAAGGCTATAGTTCTCAGCACCCCAAGGCCTGAGAGCCATTTTGGCTCTAGGGATATTTGACGGGAAGAGTGAGGGACAGAGTCAGAGAGGGCAGATGGGTGAGACACAGTACAGGAAGAGTCGGGCACACATGGGTACAGGGAGGGACTCTCTCCTTCTCATGGGTCCTTGGGTGAAAACACAGAAAAGATGGGGCCAAGTGTGGAGGGCAGGAGCAGGTCTCTAAGTCCAAGAGCAGGAAAAAGGAGGTCTTCCTGGCTGGGACCCAGCTAAAGCAGCTCAGCCCAGGTGAGAAGAAAAGGGCAGGATTCTCTGGGGTCTCACACTCTCTCCTTCAGTCCTTCCCCCGCACCTGCCTCTTCCCTTCTGTCTATGTCCCTGTCTCTGCCAGTGGCTTCTTCTGAGCCTTGCCCTTGACCCTGTCGCTTCCTGTGTCCAAGACCAGCTCCCAAGTCTCCTCCTCTTTCATCCTGAGAGCATCTGGTATCTGGAATGTCCCAGGGCAACCTGGCCAGCACACGGGCCCCTGGCTCCAGCCTAGCCAGCTCCAGGGAGGAGTGGCCTGGCGAAATCGATTTCCACAGTTGGCTGTAGGAATCCAGGGCCTCTGAGACTGGGATGAAGGGCAGCACCTCCCATAGGGCAGGTAGAGCCCAAGCCCTAGGGTGGACCACCAGCCCAGACACCTGAAAGCTGGGGCACAGCCCATTAGGGCTCCATCCCCAGGGAGAGAGGGCCCCGGGCCTGTCAGGTCCTCTGGGATTGCCCAGGAGCAGGGCCTGGGCAGGCTCAGCCAGGGTGGCCTCGGGCCTCGGCACCTCTGGAGGCATTCTGGCTTCAGAGGTACTTGGAGGGCAGATAGAGGTAGACTGGTGGGCGGTGGTGTTGGGTGGGGAGTAAAAGAGAAGCAGCCGAGGACAGAGACCCAGAGGTAAGGAAAGAGAGACAGAGAATGACAGGGCCAGGGGATAGAGAGAGATCCCAGGTGAAGGGAGACTCCTGGGCATCCACGACTCCAACCCACAGGCCTCGGGCCCTCTCTGGTCTGCATAGGAAGCCCCCAGGGGAGACTAAGGCAAAACCCACCCAGGCATGCAGGCCCTGCTAACCCAGACTGGATACTACCCTGGGAGCCAGCCCAGCTCCGCCTCCCCCATGCTCACCCCTCACCTTCTTCTGTAGCCAAGAGCCCGCCTTCCCCGCGGCCTCCCTGAGAGACTGGCGCCCCCCCCCCGCCCCCGTTCTTACCCACACTGCCCTCCCCCCATCAGCTGTCGACAATGGCCCATCCCCTCCCCAGCACATTCTCCTCAGCCTTGGCCTCCCCCAGATTCTGGGAGCACCAGGCAGAGCTGTGGGCGGAAGTGCCCCCCGCCCGAGATCCCCCTTCTGAGCAGGCTGGGTCTGTATCACCCGAAGGGGCACGGGAGACACTCAAGAGACCCCTCTGATTGCTGAAGCCGGCAGAGGACTTGACCGCAGCCCAAATGAGCAGCCAAGTCCCAAAGAGCCCCATGGGGTCCCCTAACTTGAGCCCTCGGGGCCCTGGGGAGGTGGAAGAAGAAAAGAACAGAGCCCAGCTTGCTCTACTCCCTAATCACTGCCCCTCCCTAAACCTTAGTTTCCCTATCTGTGCAATGGGGCAGGCCCTGTGCCAGCTCCTAGATCTCCTGGGGTGGGAATCTAGGACCCTTTACCCTGGAGACCTAGGGGTCTGCATTTCCACATCCTCTGAACCCACTTCCCACACCCAGGTGCTGGGGCATGCCTCTGCAAGGCAAAATTTAGTGAAGAACGTGAGCACGGCTGAGAGGCAGGGAATGGGGGAGGGGGTCGCAAGGTCATGAGTCCCAGCAGTGGGCCTTGGCAAGCCCCCTTCCCTCACTGGGATTACAACAGTTCGTTCCTACCTTACAGGGAGGTGGGAGATTTGAGGAATAAAAATGCTCTAGCACAATAAAGGGAAGCATGTGATTATTATCACCATGAGAAGGTTCTGGGCCACAGGGAACTGGGAGGAGGGGTGCACAGACAGACAGACATGGAAAGGAAAGGTGCCTGGCACTACAGGAAAGAGCCTGTGTCCCCGGTGGGCCCCAGGGGCCAGGCATGGCATTCCAAGAGTTCTCAGCATAGGACGTGTGGTGACACCACCTTGGTCTCAGACAGTTAGCTAGGGCCTCAGGTCTGGCCCCCCAGACATGCTGCTTCCCCCAGGCGACCCAGAACACCAGGACCAGAGCCAAGAGCTTAATGGCCTGGTGAGACTCCGGGTGGCCAGAGAGAGAGGGGGGAACTGTTTGCATTGCGGTAGGAAAAACAGATGTATAAGTCAACCACTGCGGGCTGGACCCAAGGCTCCTGGGAGGCAGCACTCAGGGCTTCAGGCCACCAGGATTCCTACCCCTACCCTACCAGGAAGCCTCTGGAAGGATCCCGAGAACACAGAAGGTAGAGGTATCCCCCTTCTACAGATAGGGAAACTGAGACTCAGGGAGGTACCGTGCCCAGGGTCACAGCTTGGAACTAGCAGAGCCTGATTAAACACATTTGTTTGCAGCTGATTCCATCCCTCTGCCCAATCTGTCCCCTTTTATCAGCCTAGAACACCCCCAGGCTAGAGCAGATATAACACAGGCCCTAGACCAAGGCCCAACCAGACACCTGCTCTCGGGTGTTAGGTGGGTGGAGGCGGAATGAAGCCTGGGCTGATTGCAAGGGAGGGGAGGGACAGGCATTTCCTGAGCTCCTCGAACCCACCAGACATCAGTGGTAGGTGTTTTGCACACTTTATCTCATGCAAGCCTCACAAGTGGTCAGCGAGGAGAGTGGCGTTCTTATTTTTAGGAGAGGGAAGCCAGAGGTCAGAGAAGATAGGGGCCTTGCTCGAGGTCACAAAGTGTGAAAGCCACAGGTCTGAGGCCAACCCTGAGCGGGGTCAGCCATCCCCAGCCCACACAGACCCAGCACCCTGAGCCCTGCCAGCCTGGCGGACCCCTGGGGGGCTCAGACCCACAGCAGCCACAGCCCCTGCTCGCACAGCCTTGGTGGGGGAATTAACTAACCCAGGTAACTAGATTACCAGCTGGACGGGACCCAAGACAGCTGAGTCAGCTTGGCCAGCGCACCATGGCTGGCCCCAGGGAAGACGGTAGCCGGAGCCGGGCCTCAAAGAATGAGGAAGACTCAGGTCAGGGGACAGGGGAGGAGGGGAGGGCATTCAGACGGAGCTGCGGGGCCCGGATACCCCAGTCTGGGAGTCTGGAGAATTCTATACTGTGCAGGGGTACAGGAGGGCAGACACAATCCCCAGGGGAAGCCAGGGGCTGAGGTAGGAGGGGTAGCTGGGCCCGACCCCACCTCCCTGGGCATTTGGGGCCCACCACCAGGGGCCCCAAATGCCCAAGCAGGAGCCGGTAACAGGGACGGCCTGAACCATCTATCTTCCCTCCATAGGTTCCTGGCCCAGAGCAAGGATCCCAGTCGAGTCCTCTCATCGAGCTCCTTGCACCCAAAACCCACCGGCCCAACTAATAGCCCTGGGGTCGCCAGTGCTGAGGCCGAGAATAGAGAGAAGGCCAGAGTTCTCCTTCCTTGCTAAGGAGGCAGCTTGGGGCGAAGGGCCAGGCTCAGGATGAGGAACAAAGGCAACAGGGGGTCAAGTCCTGGCTCCAGCACCTCCTTAGCTGTAGGATCCTGGGCATGTCACCCACAGCCTGTCATTATCTGTAAAATGGGCTCAGAAATAATACCCTCGCTGCCTACTTCACAAGGTGTGTGAGGAGGCCTGTGGGAAAAAGTACGTGAGAAAATGTCCACGGCTAAAAGCTATAAAGCATAAGGTATCATTAGCAGAAATGAGAACTCCAACACCCTGAGGAGGGGAGTGACTGCCCCAAGGTCATGCACCCAGGTGGCAGCAGAGTACCATTTGACCTGGGTCTCCTGGTGGCTAGGCCAGGGCCCTCCCACAGCAAGACTCTGAATCCCAGGGCAGCCGCACCCCTCTGGCTGACCCTCTTTGATAGGCTGCAGCCCCCCAATCCCAGCTCCTTTGGTCCAGGACCCGCTGCCACTCTAGACCAGGGAGTTTGGGAATGGAAACCTGGCTCTGTGCCCTTCAGCTGTGACTTTGGGCAAGTTGCTACAGCCCTGGGACCCTCCATGTCCTCGTCCGTAAAATGGGGGCAGCTGGGTGACTGAGGCCGTGACTGCCAAGTGCCCAGGGCAGGGCCTGGCACCTTAGATGCCCGACAGATGAGGGCTCTCCCCTCTTCCCCTTGTTGTGCCTGCCAGGCGACAGCCAGGATTAGGCACACACTTCCACGGCTTGCCAGAGAAATGCCCCAAACAATAACTGGGAACATAAACGGGCTGGAGAACACTAGATCTTAGAAGAAGGTCACGTTACTGAATGGCTAGTGGGCGGGGGGTGGGGGCGGGAATAAAAAGTAGAGCAAGACCCTGGCTCAGAGACAGTGTGGGGGAAGCTGCCTTCCCAGCCCCCTCACTTGAGGTCCCCTGGGGCCAGCACAGTGTTCAGGGAAGGCACCTCTGCCCCCGCACCAGACCCGCAAGACAGAAGCCCAGAGTGTGTGATAGAGTTCAGGGGGAGGGGGGGTGTTGAGGGGGAGCAGCGAGAGGTGATAAGGCCAGCGTTCCTGTACTGGTGCTCCTGATGCTTTCAGGGCCGCCTTGGACATATTAGGTTGCCTGTCAGAGCCTCAGTTTTCCTTTCTGTAAAATGGGGATGGTGATAAGCATCTTATCCTCTTGCACATAAATATATAACAGCACACACTGGAAAAGGTGATGAGGTGGAGGCAAGGGGAAGGTGAGTTTAGGCCTCACACAAGCCTTTACCAAATGGGACAGGGTTCCTACTGTGAACAGCACCAGGAGCTGAGATTTACCACACAGCCTCCCCTATGCCATTCCATGACTCCATTGGCTCCCCAATTGTAGTTCCCAGACCAGCAGCAACAGCATATCCTAGAAACCTATAAGACATGCACATTCCCTGGCTGTACCCCAGACCAAGGGAATCAGAAACCTTAGGGGTATTATCTGTGCTTTAAACCCTCCAGGAGACTCTGCCCTATGTCAGAGTTTGAGAACCACTGCCCCCCTCCATGACCCACCTCCTACTCCAGACAAACCTCCTCCCACGGACTCATCTTCCCATTCCCCGGCTCCCAGAAGACTGTTGAGAAGGAAGGAGTCACCATGGAGAAAGGTCATTAAAAAGTAAAGAGATCTCATAATTAGTTAATAACACCACAGGCTCCTGGAAGGGAGACAGGAGGGTCAAAAGTCAGAATCTAGTTGAAGAGAAAAAGCTCCCTATATCTGTCTGACTTTCTCCTTCTGTCTTACCCGCCCCCCAACACACAGACACATACCCCAAGCACCGGCCCCCTTCCTTCTACGCGCTTGCTACCTAGCACCTAGGGACACAGTGCCCTCTCTCTCTAGTGGGGCTGGGGCTAAGTTTGGGGGTACATTCTGGTGGGTATAGGGGAAAGGGCTCTTCCCTGAGAACTGGTCCTCAGACCATGAGTTTAAAAACCACCTGACTGGAAAGCCTCTTCCAGAAATTCATTCCATGGGGAGTATAAGAATGTGAGCACAAGATACATGTCTGGACAAGGTGGTCACTCTAGCAATGTGGAAGCTAATGAAAAATTCAAAATGGCCTAAATGTGCAACAGCAGGAGAATGCCAAACTGGGTCATGGTGGCTCCACAGAGTGTGATACTACGGGGCTGAGGAAGAATATTGAATCACATGGAACAATCCTCCCTCTACAACGTTAACCCAGAGTGGCAGTACAGGAAATGGTTCACATGGTATAATCCCAGCCGTGTGTGTGCGTGCATGCGTGTGTGTGCGCGCGTGTGTGTGTGCGCGCGTGTGAACACCAAACTGTTCACAGTACTTATTTCTGAGTGGTTCTTGCCTCCTTTACATCTATCCTAACCTCTAAATGTTTCCACAAAAGAATATTTCTTCAATAATTTTAAAGTTTGTGTGCATGTGTGTGTGCGCGCGCGTGCGCGCCCATTTGGTTCAGATGGATATGACGTTTTTAAATGGTTGAGATATCCTTCCTACATCAGAACCACTGGCCTGGGGTGCCCTCTGCTACAAGGGGGACTTGGTCTCCCCCAGGGAGTGTCCACATTCCATGTGGACATCATCCCAATGAGCCTGGTCAGGACCGTTAAGTGGAAGCTAAGGGAGGATGTGTTTGCTCAAATTCTATACCATATTTTTTTTAAAGAGTCAGATCTGTGCAGAGTTGAAAGATAGTGAGTTCTCCAAGCCTCCAGCGAAGGCTAGATGCTGTCCAGTAGCCTGGGTAGGTAGAGTGACTCAATGAACTACAGAGCTACTCACAAGACCATAATCCCATTAGTGTATACACAAGCCCCTAACTTCCAGTCTAAGACGAGAACACCCAGGTCAAAGCTGGGCTCAGACAGTCCCATCGAGGGCTAAGCCCCCTGAAGCCTAAGGCTGTCCTGACTCCCAGAGCTCCAAACAGCCCTGGAAATCTCCTTCACTCCACATCAGAGACCTCTGCCCCTGAGGAGAAGGACTCTGTCATTTCTCCACAGGAGTGGCAGGAGTAGCCTTCACCTATCATTCTCTGGCTTTTCCTGAGGGTGCAGTCTGCTGAGCATTTCACCCATATCCATTACCTCATTTAATCTTCCCGCAGGCAAGCTACGGGAGAGCTACCACTATCATTCCCCAGTTCACGGATAAAGAAACCAAGGTTCTGAACGGTTGAGAAAGTTGCCCAAAGATGAGCAGATGGTGGGAGGAAGAGCTGACCCATACCTAGGTCCCCCACTTGCAGCTTGCCCCCAAGGGGTTTCTGATATGAACGGTTTGAAAAGCATGCCATCTGGCCTCCTGGCAAAAGAGGAGCCTGCTGCTCAACCCTGCCAGGAGAGGGCGTGGGCAGAGAGAAAGGGGATCAGAGGGCCTTGCGGAGAGCCTCTAAAAGTTCAGGGCAAGTAGACCGAAACACCCTCCCTGCCGCAGTTACTCCCCCGTGGTGTGGTCCTGAGAGGTCAGGGAGGTGGGTTGTCGATGTGACCTACAGTGACCCAAGGACCGGCCACCCACTCACTTACTCAGGACCTCCGACAAACCAGTCCTCCCGCACCCCCCACTGAGTGTTTATTTCCTCTACACACCAGGGCATCTCATGGGGTCCCGCTGCAACAACATTCTAATAAACCATCTCCTAAAACAGCGTGTGCGAAAGTGATTTTCCAACTGTAGTACAATTATTCATTGTTATCATTATTATTAGCAATGACAGATTAACATTTATTGAGTGCTTACGCATACCTGGCATCAAAGTGCCTTGTACTTATCCGAGGTACACATATTCCTCTCTCCACTTGTTTCCCTAAGGAGGGACCTCTACCAGGAGAACACCTCTGGTCTCGCTCCGCCCCTCCTTTACTTCCTGGACCCCAACAGAGACTTATGCGATTGGCTCGTCTCGAAGACGCACTGGGCATGCTCTGTGGGGCCCCGCCTCCCCCAGAGCCCGGCTGCCTGCATGCAGCCTTCCATCTGGGCTGTCCTCCGCTGCTGCCACCTGCTCCTGCAGGGAGGCTGGCCCCTGTCCAGCGCTGCCTGTGACCGGACAGGTAACTCTGCCAGTTTGAGGACGACGCTTAGAAAGCCCCGGATCTAAAGCCATGTTCTCCAGCCAGCCTTCTCAGTGCTGACGCTTCCAGTCGGAGCCCCATGTCTGTCATCTGTTTCCACTGGGTTCCAAATTCAGAAGAGGGGTTCTCTCTAAAACCTCAACATGTGTTAAGCTCCTTTAACCCTCACAGCACGGCCCTGAATTAGATATTATTATTATCATCCCTATTGTACACATGAGGAAATTAAGCTCGCTGGTGTCAGGGACTGTTGAAAAGCTTTCTAAACAGGCAGCGCTCAGGGTGTATCCCCCTGGATGGAAGTTGGGATGACGCTCCCAACCATATCTGACTCTTGTGTCCCAGGCTCTGAGGCCAGTGGACATGGCCACTCCCTCCACAGACACTCCCTCCGTCTTTTGACAAAAGGCTTGGCAAATTGGTACTCACTTCAAACCAACACCCACACCCTTTTGGGAAAAAAGTATGATTTATCAACAACAAAAACCAGAATGTGATCCCAAGGTCAAATAATACATTTCTGTTTAAATATGTACAGTAAGTTTCTCCATAGCTTTATTGTATAAGGGTATTCCTTCTTTCTTGAGCATAAGAATATGGAATCCCTGCAGAAGATTCAGAAAGTTGGGAAAAGTAAAAAAAATAAAGGTCTGTAATCTGATCTGTATAATCCCGTTGCTGTGTACTGAAATGTACTTATTCATCTACTTTTCAAAGGCAGGATAATAGTTTATAGTTCTGCAGCCCAAGAAAGGCTGTAACTTGCCCAAGGTCACATGGCCAGTAAAAGACAGGCTGGGGTCTCCTGATCCCCACGCTCAGGCTATTCACCAAGCTTTCCTGCTCCCCCCACCACCACAAAGGTTTAAATCCTGCTTCCTATTAATAACAACAGCACTACCAAAACCAGCTGATATATATATGTATATATATCATGTGCCAGGCACAGGCCATAAGTGCTTCATATATTTTAATTCACATCATTCTCAACAACCCTATGAGGTAAAGGTAAATACTATTATGATCTCCATTTTAGATGCTGAAACAGATGCTCAGAGGGGCTATGACACTTGCCCAAGGTCTCACCCAGCAGATAAGTAGCAAAAGCAGGAGCATCCTTAGGCAGTTTGGTTTGTGACATTGCTGATGGTTCCTTCCGAACTTGGGCCCACCCCAGCTGGACCCCAGGCAGGCTTCTGGAGCACTGACTGCTTCAAAAATAAGAAAATCAACCTAGAGGGTCACCTCCCTGGACAAAGTCACTCTGCAATTTCACAGCCGAGCCAGGATCTGAACCCAGACTGCCCAACACCCAGACTCCAGCGCTTTGTCCACTTTCCTACATTGGCTCTAGAAGCCTAAGTCCAGAAACAACAACTTCTATCCCGGATCCCCCCTCAGCACAACAAAGTCAGGTACGGGGCCCAAAGAAGAGTCAGAAGCCCCTACTGTGGGGAAAGAAGCCAGAGGGGACAGTGAGGGGCCTCCCAGAGTGACATGCCTGGTGGCCTGCAAAGAGACTGTCAGGCATGGGCCTCCCAGAGGGCACCTTCCCATTCCCCCAGCCCGTGCCCTCACAGGACGGTAGCACCTTCCACAAATAACTATGAACTGAGTCAGGGTTCACTAAGGGCCAAAGTGGCCCCTTCACCAGGCTGGGGCTAGAGGAAGTCAGGCTGTTCCCCTCTCAGGAGAGGAAAGGCCAGGCCTCACAAAGGAAGCTGAAGCCCTGACTGAAGCAGTCCCAGGCCAGCCAAACCAATCTCGCCTCCCTGGACCCAGGTTCCAGGAGCAGGATGGGCAGGCCTGAAGGGCAAGGCCCGGGCATCCAGACCCTGCTTCCCAGCTCCACCTTTGCCAAGGAGTCACCAAGGATCTGGCACCAGAGCTGGGTCCTGCTGGGCCACCCCGAGGAGAATCACTTACTTATTCATTCAACCATCATTTCCTGAGAGTCTGCTGTGTGCCAGGCCTTGTGCCAGGAGTCAAGGATACAGAGATGGACAGGGCAGTCTCTGCCTGGGAGGGTTCACAGAGACACTCCATATGCCACAAAACAACAGTGCAAGAAGAGGAAAGTACTCAGTGTAGACAAGCACAGAGGAAGGGGGAGGAAAAGGAAGGGTTTGGAGAAAAGCTGCCATCCACGTTCAGACTTCCTTAACCCTCAGAAAGCTTGGGGTCACACTGGGGAGGCACATGCCCTGGGGAAGGCACTTTTTTGTTCTAGCCTCATGTCACCCTATGAGGTTGTTCCCATTACCCAATTTATAGATTCAGAAACTGAGGCTCGGAAAGGGTCACAAAGCTAGGAAGGGGCAGAGGCAAGATTCTAGCTCCAGAGTCCAGCTTTCTGCCACCATGCTCTCCCATCTCCCTGATCTGCAGACAGGCAGAAGGTAGGTAAGGTGGCTTCAGGTGGGGTAAGCAAGGGTGAGGAGGTGGGCCCATTACTGCCCGTGTGAGAGGAGTCGCCCAGTTCACCCAATATGTGTGGGTGTGTGTGTGTGTGTGTGTGTGTGTGTGTGCACGCACGCACACGCGCACACGTGCTTTACAAACAACAGAAGGCCACAGAACTTCCTAAAAGCCAAGGAACGAAGAGGCCATTAGCACTGACAGAGAAGGGCAGCCCAGAGAGGAGAAGGAACTTATCTGAGGTCACACAGCCTGTAAACAAAGGAGTTGGAACTAATTCCAAGAACCAGAACACAGGGCCTCTTCTCTCCCCCTCAGCTGCTTCTCCATGTCAGCATTGAGTGAATCAGCTGCTGACAGGAAAAGCAACAAGTAGGGGGAACCCCAGGGGTGAGTCAGGAGCCAGCCAGCCCCCAGACACCAACTGGGCCTGTGACAGAGGCCCTGTGCCTGTGGTTGGCCTCCTCACAGGCACCATCAGGATGGGGCAAGAGGAGGAGGAAGGCAACACATGCTCACTGTGTTTACCTCTGGGCTTCCCTCCTGGCTCCTCCGATGAGGCCTAGAGGAGGGAAAGCCGGTGGGCAGGGCAGTTCCTGCTGAGATGAAACAGACCCCCCAGCCCTGGCCCCATCCTGTCCCACAGAGGGGCCCAGGCTCTTGCCTCCCTCCCACCTCTCACTGAGCCAACGCCTGACTGTTTGATGCTCTTGATTAAATCATAACCGCCCCCTCTGAGCTTCCCATGGGGTAGAAGAAGTGGTTATAACGGTTTGGAGTAAAGGGCAGGGCCAAGCCAGAACCAGGGGATGCCAGCTGGCCCCAGATGCTCCAAACCCAGAGGAATGCTCAGGGCCTGGGTCTGCTCAGCCTCGGGGCCAGACAGGGCTGTCGGGTCGTCAGGTGCAACGGGGCTGTGTCCCCAGGGTGGGGAGGAAGGAGCTTTCAGACAGTGGCTCAAAAGTCTGAAGCTTCGAGAGGGGACTGCCCCACACTGCAGAAACTTCAGAAGAGCCCACCAAAATCTACCCCCCCACACATGTGGGAAATTTGTGTCCCCACTGGCTAACCTCTCATCCCAGCCCTCCCTGGGCTGTAGCCAGGAGGCGGAGTGCCACAGGCTCACTCCCTCCCTCTCAAACCCACTGCTGACTGGTGCAAGCTCCCACCACTTGGCCAGATGACTCCCCCTTCCTGGGCAAGCACAGGGCCTCCTGGGCGGCTCCCTCCCTATCACTCCATAGCATGCATCACCCTCCCCAGCACCTCTGAGCCCCTGCTGGGCACGAGGGTGGAGGCTGGGTGGGGGAATAGGAAGAAAACCAGGGCATACATGGGGATCCTTTCCCTTCTCCCTCCGCCCCCCATGGTGCCTCTTTCTTCACCCCCAGCAGCAAACATCCCCAAAGGCCCGCAGGCCCCTCCTTCCCCATCACCACAGCCATGGAATCTTTCTCCCTTGACCACTGGGTCCCTCACCCCAGCACATCTGGAGACTGCTTTCCTCAAGTGTCCCTCTGAATACGTCACTCCCTGGCTCAGAAACCTTCAGTGGTTCTCACTTTCTACAAATCAGATCCAAACATCTCACCTTGGCATTGAAGGCCCTCCATGAGTTGATCCAACCCACCATTTCCCCCTTCACATCCCTGCAGGATCCCCATTCTTTGGCCAGACTGATCAACCGGGCAGGTTCTTAAAAAGTCCCTGAACACTCTGACCTCCTGCTTTTGCCTAGGTATTTTCCTCTGCCCAAAACTTTCATTGTAGCTAAGGAAACCTTCCCAATGCTTAAGACCCACCCCAAATTCCACCTCCTCCGTGAAAATTCCCTGTAATACTTTTTTCATTTATCTCCTACCAGAGTCACTGGTATCCCTTCCCAGACGGTAAGCAACTGAGGATGGGGGCAGTGTGTCATCCTTCGTCATGCATCATGTGGGCTGGAGGGGTGCTGGGGGAGACTTCCAGTATTTGCTTACTGAGTACTGTTTGAAATGAACATCTTCTCCTCCCCCCCCACCCCCCATGGGCCCCACCTACTGACCCAAGTTGATCCAAGCCCAATCAGGACTTGGGAGCCCAGGCAGGAAGTCTTGCTCAAGTGTTACCAACTCCAGGAAGCCCCTCACCCTCTGCCCTGGTTTCTCCAGTGTCTCACTGCTTCTAAGCACCCTCCCCTTCCAGAGGCATACACACCGTTTCCTCCCTATAAGTGCAGCCTTCAGTCAGACTCTTCCCACGCTACTTTCTAGCTGGTTCCAAATTGTAGGGCTCATCTCCCCAGGACATTCAGGGAACCGGCATACAGCACCCCCAGTCTCCTTTGGGCCCCAGCCTTGGTTGAACAGGTTAACAAGTGCCCACACTGACTCTCACCTTCACCCCAAGCCAAGTGTTCAGTGGAATAGCTGGGTTCCAGACACCAGAGCAGTACAGACTCATGAAATCTCATCTGGCCCCAAGCCCTGGGTGTGCGTTATCTGCCCCAGCAGGGGCATGGTAGGGGTGGGGGGCCCTCACTGTCAGCAACCCAAAATGAAGGCAGAGCCCAGGTCTGGCTAGGTCGCCTCTGTATCCCTGAGCTCCATCTAATATATAGTAGGTGCTCAGTAAACATTTTCGGGTTTATGTAACTGGACAACCACCAAATTCCAGCACTATTACAGAAAACGCAGCCACTCTTTGATCCAGATGACACACTCCCCAAACCTGAAATGGACAAAGTGATGCAGGTGGCAGGTGGCAATTTCTGGCCCTCACAAGGTCAGGAGGGGCTGCAACCAGCTTCCAGCCCTCTGAAAACAGGCTCATTCCCAGGCAGGAAGCCAGCCCATCACCTGCCCATCGGTGTCAGGGCAGCTGTTATATAGTGAGGGCTCACTGGGTGCCTGGCGCCTTGCTAACCACTGTATATGAATTATTCTGTTTAGTCCTCACTCCTGCCCTTGGGTTCTGCCGGGACTCCCATTCTACAGATGAGGAAACTGAAGCTTGGAGGTGAGTGGAATCCTAATCGGTTCGGTCCCCGAACCTAAGATCTTGCCCACTGAACTAGGCTGCCCAGCGACTATGACCCTGGCACAGGGCACCCACCAGCACCAGGAACAGAAACCTCCAGCCCAGTGAACTAACCCTGAGCATGCAGCAAGAGCCCTGGGCTTGACTCTGAGCCCAAAGTTTGGCGGGGTTTTCCCTTCTCTTCCCCCATAAGAACTTGTCCCGGGCCAGCTCACCTGGAAATGCCCCAGGAAGGGGACAAAAGCCCCCGCTGAGGTTGTGGTCTGAAGTCTTACTGGGATCTCAGTGTTGGGGGCAAGGGAAGACTGACATTTCCCTGCTTTAGGCTGCTTCCTCAGGGCTTGTGGGCTTAAGCCCCATCCGAGGAACTGGGGTGAACTTTCAAGTACTTCGCTTAATGCTCCGGGAGAGTTCCCTTGGCTCAGTGCCACCGGGTAGGGAGAGCTGGGCAGCCCGCTGTGAACACCTGTGGCTGAACTGCAGCCCGCTCTCACCTGCCGGCCCTCACCTTCCGGGCTTTTCGTGAGAAAGGGCAACGGGAGCACGGAGTTCACCTGGTCCAACCTCCTCCGTTTATGGAACCCGAGAAGTCCAGAGCAGGGGGAGGGGGGTCGGGCCCGGGGCCACACGGCTGGTAGATGACGCAGCCAGAGAACTGGGGGTCAGGACTCGGGGACTTCGGCTCCTTTTCACCCACCAGCTGCTTCTGTCACTTGCTCCGAGAAAGCTGCCTAAGCGGGCTCTGGAAGTGGGGGCGAAAACTAACTTTGCTACTCTTTGTCCGTTCGGCCTCCCCCCTGCCCCTCTCACCTGCTGGCTTTGCTTTCTGCTCGGCGCTGCAAGCCCGGCGTCGCCAGCTCGCGCCCGTCAGCGTCCGACTGCGCAGCCCTGGGCTCCCTCACTCGGCAGTCCTCCCGGCGGCCGTCGGGGAACGCAGCGGCTGGGCCAGGCCCCGCCCCCCTGAGGACACGCCCTGGGCACGCCCCCTGCCCTGCGGGAATGTTGCTGGCTCCCGGCCCGATCCGGCTCCGCCCACCAGGCCTCCCTAGGAGATGCCCGCCAGCCCCGCCCCCGTCCTGGGAAGGAGGGGGTGCCCCTTGCCCCGCCCCGCCCGCTGTGGCCTCCTTAATCCACCCCGCCAGCCCCGCCCCCTCGCCCCGCCTTCTCAGAGCTTTCCTCTGCGCCCCTCCTGCCACCCGACCCTGCGCGGCTGAAGTCTGGCTCCCTATCCTGGCCGGGCCCAAGCTTGAGCCCAGCTGGGGGGGTGGGGGAAGCCCCACTAACTGCTCTGCCTAACGGCCCCGCCCCTTCTGGGTCTTCCTCGTCCGTCCCAGCCTCCCCCCAGACCCTCCCGCCACCCCACCGGGGTCAAAGTTCTCCTCCCGGCCTAGGCTAGCCCCCTCGGGCGAACCCCCGCCCCAGGCTCGCCCTTCCCCGCCTCAGTGCCTCCCTAATCCTGTTCTGCCATGCCAACCCCAACCCGGGGCGGGCCGGCCTCGGCCCCCAAGCTGGCATTCCAGGGCGGGTGTATCCGGGTGCGACCGGGGGACGGCGTGGGAGCGGTTTGCGTTCCAAGTCGGGGCCTTTATCAGCAGGCGGCCTGGGCCCAGGCACTTTTTGAAAATACAACCACCACTGACTGGACCCTCGCCAGGGCCCGGGCTCTCTGCCAAGCCATGTTAACAGGACTGGCCCTTAAATTCGCACAGCTCTATGCGATGGTCCTCTCGTTGCGCCCATTTTACCGGTGAATGGCCTGAGGCTCAGAGAAGGGAAGTCGTGGCCTCAGTCTCACGCTGGAGGGGAGCAGGATCCGGCCCCAAGCCCTGAATCACAAGCTTGATGCTGCCCCAGCTTGCCTGGACTGGCTCCCGAAAAGTGGCCCAGGCCAGCCAGCTGTTGGGGCTGTGCTCAGCAGGCTGCCTGGGGTGAGGGAGGAGGCGTGGGCGGATGAGGCAGGTAGCAGGAGGGTCTGCTGGCCTGAGCCCCAGAAGCTGGTTTCCTCCCTTAAGAAGTGACTCAGAATTAAGATGGCCTGCAAAGATCTGCAGAAGGCTGTAGTGCCCAGACCTGCATCCCAGCCCTCTGCACTCCCAGACCCCAGGGACCAGCCCCAGGCAGGTTTCCTCTTATGACCAGGACCATTCACCTTGCAGCTGACAAAGCTCTTTAACTCCTATTATCTCATTAGTATCTCACAAGGAGGCCATTGTGGGGAGGGTATGATTATGCCCATTGTGCCTGGGTGGAGTAGGGTGGGGAGCTGGATCCCAGCCCAGCACGGTGGTTCCCAAAGCATGGTCCTTGGACCTACAGCAGCCTCAGCAGCGTCTGGGAACTTGTTAGGAATGTGTGTTTTGGAGCCCCATCCCAGACCCACTGAATGAGAAACTCTGGGGTAGAAGCCTAGCAATTTTGTTTTAACAAGGTCTCTAAGTGATTCTGAATCACAAGCAAGATTGAGAACCACTGTTGGGCACAATGGTGAAGAAAGTAGGGTGGTCTGAGAATCACAAAGACCAGGTAGCATCCTAGGAGCCTTGTGACCCAAGGCAAGGCAAGGTACTGAACTTCTCTGGGAGAAACCTGTACAAGGGGAATAATAACACCACCAATCTTGAGGGTGGCTGTTGAGGATTAAGTGTGGTAGTGTTCATGAAATGTCGGCCCACTCTTACGCACTGTGCATGCTCAATAAATGTTCTCTTTCCAGTAAAAAGTCTCCTTTATAGAATCTCCACGCCAAGTCGGGAGACTGGGGCTGGGGGATCTTTAAGCCCAGCAGGGTCCACTCTGTCGTCCTTCCCACAGAGGGACGCCATCTTTCCTGCAAGTGGCCAGCAGCTTAACAAGCTCCCAGATGATGTTGACGCTGCTGGTCCAGTGGCCACTTTCAGAACCACTGTGCTATTCCATCCTGGACTGGCTTCCTAGCCAACCCAAGCAAAATGGACATAAAATACCCTCCTCTTCTACCCTATTCCATGCCGCTCCCCTCAAGCTGGGGGTGTGTGATGGTGATTGGCGGTTGGCAAAACAGCTGGATCACATCAGTCTCTCCCTCCCCTCCAGGCAGACTTTCAATCACATGGGTCCCATCTGCTACCCCTTCTGGTCTGTCACTCCAGATTAGAGATATTGGCAGCTGTGGCAACATGGAGGGGCCATCTGCAGGCAGATTTTAGAATCTCTGCCATATTCCCCTACAACCCCCTACAGCCCCATCAAAGAGGGTCTTTCTAGAGGAGCTCCGAGTCTATTGGTCCTATTCCACAGAACTACCCTAACATGTTAATATGAAAATTGAGGCCCACATAGCTTACATCTAAACATTCAACAGACCGTAAAATAAAATGTTTATTCTCCTACCTTGAGAAATATTCTTTATCGTGACCAAGAGGGTCATGTTCAGATTGAGAATTCTTGGACTCTTTAGAATTCTCTGTGGGAACATGGAAGTGTGGGGTGGGTTAACCCTGACCCCTCAGCCAATCCACTCAGATTCTCTTCCCAGCCCCATGTCTGTCCTGTGCGTACAAGTGACCTAGGACTCAGGCACATAAACACCCCAGCCCTTGTGCCCAAACTCTGTCCACACTTCTTACCTACAGCTGCCGCTCACTCACCCCTCTACGAGTGCACCTGTACTCTCAGAAGGATGGACCTGCTTATGTGGACCATTTAGGCAGAGATTTCTAGGATTTGGGATATCTGAAGCATGACTGCAGAAGGCAGTAGGGTGTAGGTTCTGAGCTGACACAGGTGGCCCTCTTGCCTGGGTCTATGAGTGGCCCCGCTGTTTGTCTCTGTCTCCCCAACACCTAGCACATTGCCTGCTACCTATTGGAAGCTTAAGTCATTGAGGAGAGGTGTGTCTGAAGTATTTACTAAAATGTCACGTTGGCTTGGCTCCCCCCAGTGTTTCCTCTCTTTCAGCCAGGGTCAGGCTTTATCATGATTTACCCTGGGCATTTTGCCGGGCAGCCTCTAGTGAGAGACAACTTCCTTCTTTTGGGAACCTCTTCGGGCCATTCCAGAAGTGAAGCCAGGGGTTTGGGAGGTGGGAAAAGGAGCAAGAAGAACTACTCTAGAAAGACCTGAGAAGAAGATATCAAGTGGACAGCTTGGAAGTAGGGAAGATGGTAGTATGGCAAGACCTTTAAAAGGCTTGGGGCATCTGGGTGGCTCAGTCAGTCAAGTGTCCAATTCTTGGTTTTGGCTCAGGTCATGATCTTGAGGTCATGGCATTGAGCCCCATGTCAGGCTCCACGCTGAGCATGGAGCCTGTTTGAGATTCTCTCTCTCCCCCTCCCTCTGCCCTCACTCTCTCCCCTGCTTGTGCTCTTTCTCTTAAATAAAGGGGGGGCATGGTATGGCTATGGGGTTCCCAGCCTCTCAGATGATTCTCCCACCCCAAAGGGGGCACAGGAGCTGCAGAGCAGGAGACCTGAAGGTCCTTGTGGTCAAGAACATAGGTGACAGAGTCTTGTTGGTACCTAGGTACCCAGGCCTAGGTAAGGCCCTAGGACTTTGACATAACTCTGGGAGGAGGAAAGGAAGGAGAGTGGTGTATCTGTTTCCTATTGCTATGTCACAAACCACCCAATCATTTATGTAGCTCATAAATCTGCAATTTGGGGTGGGTTCATCGGGGGAGGCTTATCTCTGTTCTATGCAATATCAGCTGGTTCAGCTGGAGGTGGAGGATCCTTCACAAGATGGCGCACTCACATGGCTAGCAAGTCGGTGCTAGATGCTAGCTGGGAACTCAGCTAGAGCTGTGGAGCAAGACCTCAGTTCCTCTCCATGAGGCCTCTCTGCAGGCTGCTGGGGCTTTCTCACTGCAAGACAGCTGGGTTTCAAGAGCAAACAGAGAACAAGATAGAAGCACATGGCATTTTATGACCCAGCATCTGAAGCCATGTAGCATCACTTCCTTTGTATTCTATTAGTGCAGGCAATCACAAAGGCCCACCTCATTCAACGGGAGGAGACATAGTCTCCCTCTCTTGATGAGGGGGTGGCAAAGTTCTCGAAAAGATTGCAGAAGAGAAGATATTGTCACAGCCATCTTTGGAAAATACAATCTGCACCAAGTAAGTCCTCAGAATAAGTGGAGAATTTCCTCTGCTTGGGACTGAGTGTCTGAATTAAGCTGAGTTAAAGAGAAAGGTGTATGATGTTTCTTGCATAAGCACTTGTGCACAGATGAATAAGAAGTCCAGGGGACAATGAGTCTTGTATGCTTGGGTTATTTAGGAGCTTCCTTCTTCAGAGAGTCCTCAGAATAGAGTTAAGACCACTCTCCTCACCTTCTATAATGTCTCTTTAAAGCTGTACATTTAAATACCACTCATTTGATCCTCTTAACAATGACTTCTATGAGCTACAGATGATCTCTTAGGATGCCCATTTCCAAGATGTGGAAATAGAGACCCTGAGAAGGTAAGTAACTTGCCCAAGGTCATACAACTAGTCAGTGATGGAGGAAAGAGAAATGACAGTTTGTCACCAACCCAGTTTGCTGTTACAGAAACTGAGCCCCAGAGAAGCTACAGAGAAGCCCAAGTTGGGCAGAACCCAGATACCCAGATTCTGAGCACCCAACATTGAGCCACGCAGGCTATCCCTAAAGGCTTACAATGGGTTAAAAAGCTCGGAGGGACCCTGCTTCCTGCCTGAGAAGCAGAAAGGATGCTGGTCCCTGGAACGCTGGAATGCTGGGCTATAGCCCTTGCTTGGCATAAGCTTGCTCCAATCTCTGTCCTCAGAAGTGGTTAGTAGCAATTTCTCAAACCTGAGCACATTTGAATGTGCTCAGCAGGGCCGCGGACTTTTACTAGCTTCTCCAAAGGACTCCGTGAGGATCTGAACTCTAAGCCCCTTATAGCTGGTTTGTAGCTGGGGGAGGGCCCAATTTCCCATGGGAGAGACTGACCCACGGATTGCTTCCTGGCTCAGTCATTTCTCAAAAGGCATTTAGACCCCTGTTCTGATCTGCGCCCCGCCCCCAAACCCCTGCCACACTCAGGGTCTGAGGGTTAATGCCACCCAGCCCTGGTCTCAGGAGCTTTTGGCACAGTGGGGAAACTGATGCATCAACAGGGGTGCACTGCGGGCTTACAACGCAGATTGCAAGGGGACAACAGTAACAGCAACCTTTATTTTTCGGGTAAGCTGTTACCGTGTGCCAGACATTTAAAAAATGACTTCGAATATATTTAACTAATTTGATGACTAGCATTTGTGAAGCATGTCACATATTATAAAGCTTTTTTCCCTTTTTTAACTGTTTGAAATGATTCAGTGATGTCTCCCCATCCACAATTCCCCGGACACCAGGTTTTTTGAGCATCAGCTCAACCCTGCGGCAGGGGTTGGAGCACCCCAAACAGTCCAGGGCCAACGTCCCAACATATGTTAGTTTATTTATTTATTATTGAGACATATGTACGATTTTGCTAGCCATTTTGTATAGTTTGAACCATATACAGAAACAAAATTTAAACATATGAGACAAAAATCATTTAAAATATGAAATACATACAAAAATAAAATAAATTATATTATATAATTATAATTATAAAGAATTATAAGCCTCTCATTATCTTTTCCTTGAAAGCCAGTAGCTCACACTGGAGTCCAGCTACCCATGGCCTCCTTGCCCACTCATGCCCAGGTAAGAGTTGTTGGAGCAGAAAACAGAGCATGTTCCTCGGGGCAACACTTCTTCAGTGTCTCCAGATACTTACAAGTCCCTAAGGTTAGACAGAGAGATGTTGCAGAACAGGGATGGGAACTGCCATTTTACACCTGCCGATGGGTGGAGCTGCACAAACCCCGTGTGAGATCCCTCTCTGAATCAGGCTGAGGTCAAAGAGAACACTCCTGAGGCCCAAGAAGCCAGTGGCGTAGACATACTCCCCATTGTACAGTTGAGAATACCAAGGCTCAGAGAGATGAAAGAGCTTTGAATTTGTCACCAACATTTCAAAATTGGGAAATTTCATGTAACATTTATATTGATGACTTCTGTTGAAAAATTGGAAAGTCCAAACACCCTGATATACCTTCTCACAGGGCGACGACTGGCTGGGCCTGAGTGTGGCTGCCCCCTTCACGTATAATATACACCCTGGAGCTGACCGCAGTCCCCACCACTCCCTGTTGCCCAGCCAACCTGCTTCTCTTGTTTCTGTAAGCTGCTCTCTGCAGGCAGCTGGTTAGCAACCCCGGGCTCGACAGAGACTGGTTGAACTGGTGTTCACACTGAGAGCTTTCTGAGTAGTGGCAGCACCACAGAGACCTTTGAGGAAGTCCAGGACACCCCATTCTGTTTTCCCCTTCTCTCCACCCGCCTCCCGATGAAAGCTGCAGGATTATTACAGCCCCCCCGCCCAACCCCGCCCGGTGAGGGATGGTGTAGGTCCAGTCCCTGCTCTGCAGACTTCCTAGCCCTGAGATCCGAGGCACGCCCCTCCACCTCTCCTGGTCTGTTTCCTCCCCTGTAAGGTGCACACACAGCATTAGCTACCTTAGCGCTGTAACATGGGCTTGCCAGTTGTCTTCAAGTCATTTCTGTCACCAACAGAAGCGGAGAGAGAAAAAACAAACAAGACGTCGCCACACCCTTCCCTCCAAAATGAGCATGTATTGCCCCCTGGTGTCCACACTGCTCAGTGCAGCCAACCCAGAGAAGTGGGAGACAGACTGGGTGTGTGTGTGTGGGGGGGTGTCCCCACCTGCTCCCCACCTGCTCCTGGGCTCAGTTCAGTCAGGCCCCCAGGAGCAGAGTGGGGCCCTGGTATGAGGGCCAGGCGAGGGTAGACATGAAATTAGGTCTCCCCAGCAGATCCCAGCAGCGGACTCTCCACCCGTCCCACTAAAGGAAAGGTGTGGGATTTAGGAGCGCATGCTCACTGGCTTACAATGAGCCTGGTGTATGGAGGCCTCGAGGACCTGGTGACTGGTTTAACAATGGTGACAAAATAATATTAAGTATAGTAGGCACTGTAAGCACAAGAAGTGGAATCTAGTTGTTGATGTAGAAAACTTTACTAAAAGTCGCTTGCCAAGCCCCCTAATTGTTGAGGGGGGGCTGTTGGCTGGGGAGTCAGGCTCAAACCCCACTGCAGAACCAGCCTAATAAGACAACTGTCACTGTCACCATGCTCTATCCGATGCCCCCCAGGCTCTAGGAAGTCAACTTCACAGCCCCTGGGAGATGCCCCGCCAGGTTACCCCAGTCACACCAGCAAAGCAGGGGGGCCCCTGGCAGAGTCCGTTCCCTCTGAAACTGAGCCTTGCAGGGGGGCGTCTGGTTGGGGAGCTGGCTGCACCAAGGCTCGGTGGGGGGAGAGTTCCGATGCCCAGTTTGGGAGGTAGAACTTGTCGAGTGGGCATTTCCTCAAATGTAGGAAGACTATTCAAAAAACAAAGGGCAGCTGTGAGAGTAACAGGCGGCTCTGCCTGATGGAAGGTACAGTGTGGTCCGGACGCTGGGTGTAGCCTCATCTTGTCCACACTCTGCCCCTCTGAGGTGAGAACATTAGCACCTCCATTTCGTGGTGGAGAAAGCTAAGGTTCAGTGAGTTTAAATTAATTTGAAAAAGATCCCACAGTTGGTAAGTGGCAAACCTGGGGGCAAGCCAGGGACTGACTGCCGATCTCCAAAACTTAATAAATATGCTATATTGCCTCCCTTTATTAAAATGCCTTCTTTTTCAGGACCCATGTCCCATTTACCGAGAATGAACCAGGGAGTCTAGAATGAGAGCCTAGAAGGGACTTCAAAGGTCATCTACCCTAAACACTTCTCTAGCACCACCCCCCTTAGCCCTGTATCAGTCAGCTTTTGCGAGGTTATGCTATAGTAACAAAGAACCCCGCACATCTCATTGACTTAGAACAGCAAAGATCTGTTTCTCCCGAATGTGAATGACTGCTGAAGGTTTCTGTGGGTCAGGTGGCCCCTGCTCCTTGTGTCTTTGTCATTCCTAGGTTCAAGATGAAAAATCAGCCCCTATTTGGGATAGGCTGTTCTCATGGCCATGCCCCAGGCTGGCTCCTATAACTTCTGCTCGTATGTAGCATGTGTCCCATCTGCCCACATTCCACTGGTCAAAGCAAGTCACACAGCAGAACTCCACATCAGCTCTGGCAGGTGAGCCCAAAACTGACCACACTTTAGCCACTGCAATGCTGGAAATAGAGAAAGAATCTGATTCGGTGTTTTCCGGAACGAGCTTTATGGTGATGATTACCTTTATGTCTTTGTGGATGTGCCTGGAGTCCACTACGGTGGTTCAGTGGGGAGGGGCTTCGGGCCCACTACCCCCTTCCTCTGGCGGCCCTGCTCTCCACTGTTTTGTAGGTATCAGAATGAGATTTCTTCTGAAGAGAGGGCAACACACACACACACACACACACACACACACACACACACACACACACGTGTGTGTGCACCCTGACTTGAAAAAATGTTTACCCCAAATTTATTCTCTGACTAATGAGCAAACAGCCTGCTCTAACGAGTCTGTAGGACCGTGGCATAAGGATGTTTATGCTGTGAGTGGATCCAGTGAGAAGACTCATGTGAGTCCCCATTGCATCTCTGCGGTTCTTGCCGGGGATCCATAGCCAGTGTCTACACTGTCTAGGGGCCATAAGCCACCATGATCATTGTCCCTGCATTATTGTTTTTAAAGATTTATTTATTATTTATTTTGAGAGAGTGAGAATGAGAGAGAGAGCGAGTACACGAGCCAGGTGAGGGTCAGAGGGAGAAGAAGACTCCCTGCTGAGCAGGGATCCCGATGCGGGACTCGATCCTGGGACTCCAGGATCATGACCTGAGCCGAAGGCAGTCGCTTAACCAACTGAGCCACCCAGGTGCCCTGTCCCTGCATTATTAAGTATAAATGTCTTCTTTGAGGGATGAAAAGCCTGTGAAGAGAGAAGGTGAGCCAAGAGACCTAGAAAATCTAATCTACTAATAGAAAAACCTGGTAATGAAGGAAACAAAAGGATGAAGCCATTCCTTTGGCCACACACTTGCCTCCATCTACTGCATCTACATTTTTTCATATATAAGAAAATAAAAGATGATTATAAAAAGTGTAGTTGGTTCTGGAATGCATTACCACATTTCTTGAGTATGACATGGTGTTTTGGAAAAACCTTGAGAAATCGGTTAAGTGGTGAACACACAACCTTCATCCTCCGAGGAGCCCCTGGGCATCAGGTCAGCATTGCGCATGCCTTGTGGACAAACAGACTGACTAATGGATCCATTAGAGGCTGAATAATTAGGCAATTGGTGTTTTAGTTGCTTTATGTTATACAAAAATCCTTAGTAGATTGTTATGTATGTTCACATCACATTTTGGGGAATTGGTGAGGAATTTTGGATGGGTAAGGAATGCATTCTTTTTCCCACTTACAGCAAAAAGAATGCAGTGCCTCACTATGCAAAATTTACTATCTAACACTTCAGGCATGGATTAGATTTTTACACTAAGGCATACTTCTGTGTACAAAATTATAGATCTGGTCTTAGTGATAATGAATATTATGAGTACTTCCCTTTTCCCAGGCACTGTGCCAAGCCTTTAACATGTAATTTATTTGATACTTGAAACAAGCATGTAGGTGAGATTTTTTTTTTTTATAATGATTGATGATAGGTGACACAAGAGGAAAGTGAAGCGAGAGGTTGAGTCATCATCCCAAGGTCACAATTCCTGGCTTGGGTAAACCGACACTTGCTTTTAACATTGTCCTTATGATGAACACATACATTTCATATTCACTGGTGTGTGTCCTAAATTTTGCCATAAATAAAAGTAAAAGAAAATAGAAGCAGAGGGAATACCTCCTAACTCATTCTATGAAGCTAGCATTACCCTAATACCCAAACCAGACAAAGACATTATAGGAAAGGAAAGCTGCAGATTACATAGATCGAAGGAAGAGAATAGAGAGCCCAGATTAAACCCATGTGTGTATGGCCAATTAATTTATAACAAAGGATCCAAGAATATGCAGTGGGAGGGACAGCCTTGTCAATTGGTGATGCTGAGGAAATTGGACAGCCACATGCAAAAGAAAGAATCTATCTTACGCCATACACAAAAATTAACTCAAAATAGATTAAAGATTTGAATGTAAGACCTGAAACCATAAAACTCTTAGAAGAAAGCGTAGGTGGTACACTCTTTTACATTGGTCTTAGCAATGATCTTTTTAATCTGACACCAAAAGCAAAAGCAACAAAAGCAAAAATAAATGAGACCACATCAAACTAATAAAAACTTCTGCACAGCAAAGGAAACCAGTCAACAAAATGAGAAGGCAACCTGCTGAATGAGAAAAAATAATTGTAAATCACATATCTGGTAAGGGATTAACACCCAAAATATATAAAGAATTCATACAACTCAATAGCAAATCAATCCAATTTTTTTATTATTTGTTTACTCCTTTTTTATTTAAATCAAATTAATTAACATATAGTTGATTATTAGTTTCAGTGGTAGAGTTCAGTGATTCATCAGTCTTATATAACACCCAGTGCTCATTATATCGTGTGCCCTTCTTTATGTCCATCACCTTACTACCCCACCCTCACCCCCCTCCCCTCCAGCAACCCTTAGTTTGTTTCCTATGATTAAGAGTCTCTTATGGTTTATCTCCCTCTCTGATTTTATCTTGAGTCTATTTTTGTGTATGGTGTAAGAAGTGGTCCAGTTTCATTCTTCTGCATGTGGCTGTCCAATTTTCCCAATGTTGAAGAGACTGTCTTTTTTCCATTGGGTATTCTTTCCTGATTTTCTGTTCCATTGATCTATGTGTCTGTTTTTGTGCCATTACCATACTGTCTTGATGATTACAAGTTTATAATATAGCTTGAAGTCTGGAATTGTGATGCCATCAGCTTTAAGTTTTCTTTTTCTCATTCCTTTGGCTATTCAGGATCTTTTCTGGTTCCATGCAAATTTTGGGATTATTTGTTCCAGTTCTGTGAAAAAAGTGAAAAAAAAGTTGATTGTATTTTGATAGGGATTGGACTGAATGTGTAGATTACTCTAGGTAGCATAGACATTTTAACATTATTTGTTCTTCCAATCCATGAGCGTGGAACGTTTTTCCATTTCTTTGTGTTTTCCTCAATTTCTTTCATGAGTGTTCTATAGTTTTCAGAGTACAGATCCTTTGCCTCTTTGGTTAGGTTTATTCCTAGGTATCTTATGGTTTTTGGTGCAGTTGTAAATGGGATCGACTCCTTAATTTCTCTTTCTTCTGTCTCATTGTTGATGTATAGAAATGCAACTGATTTCTGCACATTGATTTTATATCCTGCCACTTTGCTGAATTCCTGCATGAGTTCTAGCAATTTTGGGGTGGAGTCTTTTGGGTTTTCCACATAGAGTATCATGTCATCTGTAAAGAGTGAGAGTTTTACTCCTTCTTTGCCCATTTGGATGCCTTTTATTTCTTTTTGTTGTCTGATTGCTGAGGCTAGGACTTCTAATACTGTGTTGAACAACAGTGGTAAGACTGGACATCCCTGTTGTGTTCCTGACCTTAGGGGAAAAGCTCTCAGTTTTTCCCCATTGAGGATGATGTTCGCTGTGGGCTTTTCGTATATGGCTTTTATGATATTGAGGTATGTTCCCCCTATCTCTACACTGTGAAGAGTTTTACTGAAGAAAGGATGCTGTACTTTGTTAAATACTTTTTCTGCATCTATTGAGAGGATCATATGGTTCTTGTCCTTTCTTTTATTAATATAGTGTATCACATTGATTTGCAGATGTTGAACCACTCTTGCAGCCCAGGAATAAATCCCATTTGGTCATGGTGAATAATCCTCTTAATGTACTGTTGGATCCTATTGGCTAGTATGTTGGTGAGGATTTTTGCATCCATGTTCATCAGGGATACTGGTCTTAATTCTCCTTTTTGGTGGGGTCTTTCTCTGGTTTTGGGATCAAGGTAATGCTGGCCACATAGAAAGAGTTTGGAAGTTTTCCTTCCATTTCTATTTTTTGAAACAGCTTCAGAAGAATAGGTATTAAATCTTCTTTAAATGTTTGGTAGAATTCCCCTGGGAAGCATCTGGCCCTGGACTCTAGTTTGTTGGCAGATTTTTGATCACTGCTTCAATTTCCTTGCTAGTTATGGGTCTGTTCAGGTTTTCTATTTCTTCCTGGTTCAGTTTTGGTAGTTGATACGTTTCTAGGAATGCATCCATTTCTTCCACATTGCCCAATTTGTTGGCGTATAGTTGCTCATGATATGTTATTATAACTTAACAATCTGATTTAAAAATGAGCAGATCTGAATAGACATTTTTCCAAAGAAGACACATAGATAGCTAACGGGTACATGAAAAGGTGCTCAACATCACTCATCACCAGGGAAATGCAAATCAAAACCACAATGAAATAGCAGTTCACACCTGTCAGAATGGCTATCATCAAAAAGACAAGAGGTAACAGGGTGCTGGCAAGGATGTGGAGAGAGGGGAACCCGCTTGCACTGTTGGGGGGAATGCAATCTGGTGCGGCCACTCTGGAGAAAGAACAGTGTGGAGGTAGCTCAAAAATTAAAAACAGAATTACCACATGAACCAGAAATTCCACTTCTGGGTATTCATCAGAAGAAAATGAAAACACTGATTCAAAAAGATATGTGCCTTCCCATGCTTATCACAGCATTATTTACAGTAGCCACAATATGGAAACCACCTAAGTGTCCATTGATGGATGAATGGATAAAGAAGATGTGGTCTCTATACACAATGGTATAGTATTCAGCCATAAAAATCAATTAAAATTTGCCGTTTCCGTGGTGACAGCATAGATGGACCATGAGGGCATTATGCTAAATAAAATAAGTCAGACAGAGAAAGACATATTCTGTATGATCTCTCTTATACATTGGAATCTAAAAGCAAACAAAGCAGAACAAAACAAGCTTTAAAGACTTTTTTTCTGGATCTGAGAGGAATTTGCTTGCAGGTCTTTATGTATAGGGATATAGCCATGTTATAAACTTTATCCATAATTGCTATATTTAAAAGAATGTTGTCTGAGTTGAGTGCCTTTTTCTCCTCCCCCCGTCCCTGCTCGCTGCATTCACACTTAGCTAGAGTACAGACGTGATAGCTGGAGAGGCAGCAGATGTCTTAGACCTCAAGATAGCAATCAAATGTTGAGGGGGCTGAGTAATAAGACAGAAAGTGCCAGGGTTTCAACTGTGTACTCAGCTGGGCCCACCTACCTGAATGTTCACATAAAAAAGAAATCCGTTTTAGCAGCAGCATCACTAGGACCACCACCAAAACTACCACCGTTCACAGTGTCACCACCAATGTCCTCAATGTCATTACCAACGCCATCACCTCTCACCAATACCAGGACAATCCAGTACCACCACCCTCCCAACCACCACTACCCTCCCATCACCTTTATCACCATTACTATTGTCATCAAATTAGCATTTGAATCTAGGCTTTCTGACTTGAGGATCCTTTTAACCTTGATTTGATGGATGAGTGAACAGACAAGTTGCTGATGTCTCACTGTCAGCCTGCTCCCTGCTCCAGAGAAGAGTCTGGAAGGTATGTTAGAGACAATGGGCCTAAGCCTTCTGAACAGCGTTTTTCTCACCTGTAAAATGAAGGCAATAGAAAGGACAGTTGTATCTAGTGCACGAGATTAGAAATGGTGCATGTGACATTCTTGGCATTAAATTTAACATTTCGTAGTTACCAGATAAGCAGCAGATTTTATTAATATAATAATTAGTATTAAAAGAATCCAAATTATGTTCTGGGTGGACAGAGACCCCTCTCTCTGTCATTGGGTGTGCAGGGAAGTGATGTGTGCAACTTCTGCATCGTGTCTCCACAGGAGATGGGAGTGCCCTTCTCATCCCCTACTTCCACCTCCTGGAATGTGGACAGAGCAGTGAGAACTGGGGAAGCTTTCTTGGGCTGTGAACGGAAGCTGCAGGTTGAGGATGATGGAGAAATGGGACAGAAAGTCTGGGTCCCCCTCAACCTCGGGCAGCCATGCCAGCCTGGCCCAAGACAGAGATAAATTTCCATCTTGCTGATGCCACTGATTTTGGAGTCCTGCTAGCAGCCGATTATTTATATCATTGAAGTTTGTCTTAGAAAGATTTGTTCAGAGGGGCCTGGGTGGCTCCGTCGTTAAGCGTCTGCCTTCTGCTCAAGTCATGATCCCAAGGTCCTGGGATTGAGCCCCGCGTCGGGCTTCCTGCTCAGTGGGGAGCCTGCTTCTCCCTCTCCCACTCCCCCTGCTTGTGTTCCCTCTCTCGCTGTGTCTCTCTCTGTCAAATAAATAAAAAACCTCTTTAAAAAGAAAGATTTGTTCAGTGTCTATGGATTCTGAGGATAACCTTTTCCCCGAACTCGTCTTCAAATTCTAGGATCCCTGACTCAAATCCTCATTGCCAGAGGCAAAACCTGTCTCTTATTCCACAGCTGGTCCTCAATAAGGTCCTGCCCCTGCTTGAGTCTCCCTTCACCTCCATCTGCAAAGTAGAAAGTGTGAGCTCAACATCACTGAGGAATAGGGCAGATGAGTGAGATCACAGGTGAAGGGCTTTTGGCTTTACCAGAAGGATGACATTCATGCGCTAATAAGGATGAGAATGACAGTGATGGTGACGGAGGGGGTGATGGTGGTGGTGGAGGGGGTGATGGTGGGGATGGTGCTGATGGAGGGGGTGGGGGATGGGGGATAGAGGAGATGGTGGGGATGGAGGGGAGGGTGGGGATAGTGGGAATGGCGGTGAAGGTGGGGATGATAAGGGTGGAGGTGACGACCGTAAGGTTATAGTAAGGATGGCAATGGTATTGGTTGTGTTCATGGTGACACTGGTGGCAGTGGAGGGGGGGATGGTGGGGATGGTGGGGATGGTGTAATGATGGTGAAAGTAATGGCACTGGCTATAGTGATGAGGAGGAGGATCGTGGTGGTATGGTGTGAAGTAGTGGGGATCATGCTGGAGATGCTGGTGTTGATGGCAAGGGTGGTATGGAGATAGGCTGCTGGTGATATGTCACAGTCGTGCCATATAGAGTGATGGTGATAGTGGTGGTACAGGTGGGGACGCTGAAGACAGAACCGATTAGAGTGATAGTTTTAGTAATGCTGATAGGGTGGTCAGGATGGTCGTGCTGCTGGTGGTGTTAATAGTGAAACTGAGAGTGGTGGTGGTGATGGTGATGATTTTGATGGCGGTGGCCATGGCGGCAATGATTATAACGGTGATGGTGATGATGAGGGTGATGTGGTGATGGCCATGGTGGTGGTGACATCGATGGTTGTGATAGTGGTGACGGTGACTGTGATTGTTGATGACACTGATGACTGTAATGTACTAACATTCCCATTGATCGTGTTCTGGTATTGACATTGGTGGTATTAATAGTGATGTTGATTCATTCAGTATGTGCCCATAGAATTCTGAGGATCTTCTCCCAGTCCATGGCTTGCCTTTTCTTAATGAGATGACACCCAAATTTATAATTCCAGATCTGATCTGTTCAATTGTTCCCAGATTCATGCACCCGTGTGTTTATGCCTCATCTCTTCTTGCAGGACCACACATACGCATGTTCCCCTCAGTCTCTTGCTGCACACCTGTTTCTCCTGCTTCCTTGTCTCAGCAAATCATGGCACCAATCCTCCATGGTCCAACCTCTGGAACACACCTTTGATTCCTCCCTTCCCTGTGCACCCGTCATTCATAACCAATCAGTAAGCTCAGCCAGTTCTATCTCCAAATACATCTGAATCCTTCCATTTCTCTTGATCTCTGCCATGTCCACTCTACTCCAAGTCACCCTTCATCTCCCTCCTGGATGAAAATAATTGCCTCTTAACTGGACTCCCTGCTTCCACTCTTACTACCCTATAATCTTTTTCTGCTCAGCAGTCAGAGTGGTTCTTTAAAAATGCAAATCAGAACCTGTCCTGCTCCTGCCCCAAACTTTCCTAGGGTATCCTGTCACCCTGGACAAACTCCAAACCTATTACCGCGTGTGTGATCTGACCCTTGTCTACCTCTCTGACCTCCTCCCCTCCCATGCTGCAGTCACACTTTTGTTTCTCTAATATCCTAAGCACCTTCCCACCCCAGGGCCTCTGCTAGAAACACATCTGTCTCCAGATCTGCACAGTCAAGTGGCAATATGGGAATTCAGCAGGTCTGGCTCTAAAGTCTCTACTTTGGAACTGCTACAAATATTGCCTCTCTGAGCACACTGCCCTGCTTTATCTGACCCATCTTCATTTATCTTATTTACTTTTTCGATTATTGTTGGACTTCCCCAGCTATATTCTCAGCTCTAGGAGAGCAAGACCTTGCATCCTTGTTCCCCACTCTATCCGCAGCATCTAGAACAACGGCTGACACAAAGCAGATGTTCTATAAGTAGTTGCGAATGAATCGATTGGTTCATGAAGCAAACTAGAAACATATTCTCCCCCCTCCCAAGTAAAGGAAAAGCAAAGCTTGTGTCCACATGGTTCTGTGACGAAGACAGATCACCTTTCCATCTCTGCCCTCCTGCCCCCTCCTCCCGTGGCTACTGCCTCAGTTCAGCCCAGTAACTGTGATCACAGCTTCCAGTCCTGAGCCCCTTGCTCCACTCTGGAGGAAGACCAAAATTACAACACAAAAATCTAATTGTTCCTCCTCTCCACTTAAAACCTGTCAATGTCTCCACATCAAGTATGCACTGATTTCCACACCGAGGTCAACAGCTGTTGAGGGCTCCTTGGGTGTCCAGAGGAGGTAGAAGATGGGCTGAACAAGCATGGCTCCTAAATCATCCCCCTCCCTTTCAGCCAGGGAAGCCTCAGTTCTATCAGCTGTACGCAGAGGCAGTATAACATTGAAATGAAGGGTGAGGCTTCTAGAGCTTGACTTCAAATCCTGATTCTGCATCTCTTGAGCTGTGTGACCCTGGCCAGGTTACTCACCTTCTCTGATCGCCAGTTTGCAAATGGGGCTGGTGATATTATTACCATGTACATGATGTGATGTGTAGCTAGTAATATATTTACTATCTGTAAAATGGAATTGATAATAGTGCCTGCCTCCTAAGGGTCATCAGGAGAACTAAATGAGTTTGTTCATACAAAGCACTGAGGACAGTGACCCGCGTGTAGTAAATGCTCACTAAGTGTTGGCTATCATAGTAAATTACATTTCCGTGTAGGATTTCATTTGCTCTGATTAAAAGGGGAAAAAAATGTGAAACTTGGTTTTCATCCTTTGCAATTATTGTTATACAACAATATTACATGCTGGAAGTTTCTCGAAGGAAACTTCTCTCTTACGTTGGAATTTCTTGAGAGAAAGGATCACATTTAGGAACTTAGTTCTATGTTCCTGACACCTCAGGCTGGGTGCCTGGCACAGAGTAGGGCTTCAACAAATAATTCACTGCGGGCGGAAGAGTGGGAGTGAGCATGCGCAAGCATTTTCAGGGTTACTCCGGTAACTTGCCGCAGCATGTCATGCTCACAAGTGCCCACCAGGTGTCGCCAGTGTCTCTGAAATGGGGCAGCTCCGGACCCTGAGCACTGCGGTCCAGCCTCACCAAAGGGCAAGTGACACCTGAGGATGCTGCTGGCCCAGCAGATGGGGCACCCGGGGCGGGGGGTGGGGAGGTTGTGCAGCCAGGAAGGCATGCACTGTGGAGTCTCAAGGCCCGGGTTCTGGTCCCGGCTGGGAACGTAAAATGTCTGTTTACCTCTCTGAGCCCAGTTTGAGCCCCGTTTCCTCATCCGCCAGGTGGGAGCCATAATGCAATGACAGGACACAGGTAGGTTAGCAGGCCGCCCGTGATAGTGGGTGAGGGTTCGATCTGCTTTCTTGTCGCTTGTTTTTAAGCTGACCTTTCCCCTGCATTTGCTGGGGAAGGCTGGGGACACGCGCAGACCTCCCTACATTACCAATTCTGGCTCTCTACGTGGAAATGAAATGAAAAATTCACCAGCCTGGATTTCTGAGGAAGAAAGGACAAAGAATGAGGAATAAATGAGATGGTCTGGGTTGCCCAAAGATGTCAGGAGAGCCAGTGGCCCAGGTGGGCCCTACCTCTGGGTGACTTCTGTGCCTGCATGAACCCACCTGGATAGACTAAGGGACTCTCTTGAGGGGCAAACATGCTCAAATTAAACGGGACAAGGGAGGTGGGGTTGGTGCTCCTCTCTCGCCTCTGTCCCCTCCTTGCCTGTGTGACTCCAGCAAGTCCCTTCCCCTCCCTGGGCTGCTCTCTCTGTGAGATGGGAGGGACCTAGGTCAGGAATTCTTGGGCTGACTTTAGCAGGAGAAGCCTGCTTCACACCGCATCTCCTGTGGGAGTCAGGTGTGGGAGCAGATAAAGCAAAGCCATCAGGGGTCTGGAGGGGCAGGGCCAGGAGCTCGGCCCCTCCAACCTCCATCCGCTGCCATGACCCTGAGCACCTCAAATGGCTCAAAGCACATGCCAGTTCCTCAAAGGAACCTTCCTCCCAGTGCAAGTCTGATGACTCTGCAGGTCCTCCCACAGTCTGGACAGCCCCCGCCCTCAAGGGACTTCCCATCGCCCTGGCCTTGGGAGGAGGCCCACAGAAGGGAGTCCATGGCTACATCCGTCGTCTTTCATAGGTGGGTGGCTAAGTGGCCAAGAGGTGAGCAGGGAGTAGTCCAAGGTCCCCAGAGCCTGGGGGCATAGCCAGGGTTGGAAGCCAGGTCCCCTGACTCCCAAGTTTGAGCTGGGCCCTTTCCACCAATCCGCACCCCACCTCTGTCCCTCACGTGGAGCCTCTCTAGGGCCTGCTTAAGCATGGGCCGGATATCGTGGGTGTTGGCCCAGTGTCGGGCCAGCAGGAGGCCGGCCACCTCTGAAGGTCACCGCCTGCGTACTCCCCTTCCAGGGGCTAATTAACTCCAGGCCAGGCCTGCCACAGCTCCCAGAAGGCTCCTGAGCTGGCACCTCGCCCTGACCAGACCATCGCTCCCCAAAGCAAGGGTGAACCCAGCCTCTGGAGCCTGCCCAGGTCACGGCCCAGCCCCACCAGCCCTTGCTTCTCCTCCAGGCCCATCTCTCAATGCTCCCAACCGCCTCTTCTTCAGCTCCCCCTTCGTTTCCCACAGAAGAAGCAAGATGCTCTGAGTCAGGGTCACATAGCAAGGCCAAGGCCACAGTAGACCTGCCCCCACTTCTCAGCCCAGCACACCACACTTCCCACCTTTGGAAGGGTACCCCAGAGGGTGGGCCAAGGCTCTGCTCCTGCTTCTACCCCCTCCCAGCTGTGTGACATTGAGAAAATCACGTCCCCTCTCGCCCTCAGTGTCCTCATCCCTAACAGAGACACTACTAGTTGTTGATGACAAGAGGGTCATTCAGAATATGACATGAGATGGTGTGTAAACACCTGACGCATTACATGCCATCGGGAGATCATTTTATTATTTTTTATCCAAGGATTCCCAGTGAGAGGAACTGAAATTTCTCTTCTCAGCATTCCAAGCTCTTCGGCCTGGCCCCAGGCCCTCTGTCTGAACTTCTCTCCTTCCTCCCCAACCTTCCCAATGCCCCCCCTCAAGTACTGGCCCCTTTGCTCTTTCAGCAAATACCCGCTCTGCCCCTGCTGCTCTCCCTGCTCCCACCCACCTCCCTGCACATCAAGAGTCCCCCTCCCTCCCCCCCTCTTCTTGTCCGCTTGTCTGGTCCCTCCCCGGCCATGCCAGTCTGCTCTGAGGGGCCTCCCAGCTCATTCTGGTTCCCCAGAGGCTGCCTGCTCCACCAGCACTCCCCCTGATGGGTCAGAACATTCTCTCTGGCTGAGTCCCCCCTGCCCCGGCCCCATTCAGCCACAAATGAATCAAGCTGGGCCTGTCTGCACCCTCCGCGTCCAGCTCAGCCAGGGCCAGGCCCATAGGTGGTGTCTGTCTCCCACCTGCCTTCCCCGAGGGCATTCATGCCCTGCCTCGTCACACCTTGTCCTGCCTGAACCAAACTCCCTCCCCGGTCAATTCCCAAAGGAAGGAATAGTAAGGGCAACACCATTTATCACAGATGCTCACACGTCTTGAGGACTGACAGGAGCCGGGCCCTATCTCAAGTCCTTTTGGTGTATCAGTTCATTTAATCTGCCCCAGCAACCCTGTGAGGTGGGTGCTATCATCTGCCCCATTGTACAGATGAGGAAACTGAGGCATGGAGAGATGAAGCAGCTCCTCTGGGGTCACACATTTGGTACTGAGCTGAGCCAGGCCCCAGCCCCAGCCCAGCCAGCTCAAGCCTGGGCTTTTAGGAGGCGCTGGTTGCTGTGGGCAGGGATGAAGGTGAGGCCCCGCTCACTGGTTAGCGTCACCCGGTGAACCAGAACTTGGACTCCAGGATGGGCTGCTCACTGTGCCTTGTCAGGAGGCACCATTCACATAGAATGCAGCATGAGGGGTTCCCCCTGGAGTTGGACCACCCATCGGTCCAGCATCCGGAGCCCCCCTGCCTGGAGGAGACAGCTATGTGCTGGAATTCTGCCATCTTGCGGACACATAGGGAATTACCTGTGCTCTGCTGGGCTTGTATCTATTTTGTTACTTTCTTACACACCCATCAGGCCTGGCCTCTGGAGGGGCCAGTAAGACCCACCCTGCCCTTGAATCACTCAGACCCCCCAGGACATCCGTCCACAGGAGCACAGGTAGGCCCATCCAAAACTTCTATCAACCCTCCCTCCAAAAGGGAGGGTTGCCATGTGTGTGCCATGGTGGGCCATGCCTGATCGGACCTCCATCCTATGTGTCCTACCTCCAGCCCAGCCACCAGAACTTCTCACCTAGACAACCGAAGTCGCCTCCCTGCTTCTTCTGGCATACCTTCCGGTCCATTCTCGGCCAGCACCCAGAGCCATCTGTTGAAGAAGATCCCATCCTACTATAACTGGCCAAACACCTCGCCCAGGTCCACCCCGCCCCCGGGCCCTGCTCTCCTCACCCCTTTATCACCTACTCCTCCCCTACCCTCCCTCATCACATTCCATCTCTGTACTGGCCACTCTCTGTCTCCCATGCACCAGATTTGTACCTGCCCCAGGACCCTTGCACTGACTGTTCTCACAGCCTGAGCACCCCTCCTCCAGAGTGTCACATCATCCAGGTGTCAGCTCAACTGTCTCTTCTCAAGGAGGCATCTTTAAGGACGCTAATGGGACCCTACCCTTCCCACCTTCCACCACTGTGTCTCTTCCTCATGGATCTTATCATCTAAAACCATCTCGCCCTGTTTCTTGTCTCTCACCTCACCATCAGGTGGGCGCTCGGTGAGTGCCGGACTGCGGCCGCCGCCTCCTGCTGGCTGTGAACCTAGAACAGCTCTAGCTACTCAAGAAATACGTGTTGCTTTATTGGGTGAACGCTTGCATGCATGCACGGCTGGCATTTTTCTCTAGAGCTGGAAAGCTCTAAGTAGCTCACAGGCCGGATGCCTCATCAGACTTAAAATACAAATCCTGGGCCCCTCCACTCTGAGATTCCGGTTTGGTAGGTTACGAGAGTGGGCCCTGAAATCGCTACCAGTACTGTTGTTAGGGCAACACACGCAGGATGGAGGAAAAGGACGAGCTTTAGGGGTCCCACCGGTCCAGCCTGGGTGGCCAACTCTCTCATGACTTCCTAGCAGGTGGTCCTGTCTTGGCCCCCGTACGCTTCAGTTTCCCCTTCCGTAAAATGGGGGAGTAACAGTCTGCCCGTCTGGGGTTGCTGCAAGAGTCAACTGAGGAAGAGCGTGAACGGGCCATCCCCCTTCCCGGTGTTCACGGAGTCTCTGACGCAGAGAGGGTCTCCAGGTGCTTTGCTTGGAATTAGTCTGGACGCTGGCTGTCCAGGAAGCTAGGAGATATGAAGGGCAGACATAGAAGCGTGGGGTGGAAATGAAGGCTTCCGGGTGTCAGTAGACTTCCTCTCATCCCCTGAGCAGCTTTGTGCCCAGCCTAGAAACATGAGGAATCATGAACCTCGAGAGCAGGGAAGACCTCAAATTGCCCCAAGGTGAGCTCACTGGGAAATCGGGATGTGTGCCATGGTGGGCCATCCCTGCAGGGCTAGAAAGACCCAGCAGCTCACAGCAGTGACTCATGGGCTCAGACAGAGAGTTGTTCCTTTTCTCCTTTCTCTCCTTCTCATCAAGGCAGGGAGAAGGTCTCCATGTGCCGCCTTCCCACCCTTGGCCCCTCTTGGATCCCCCTACCTTTCCCTGCTGCCAGCAGCCTCCTTGTTGCCTCTCTGATCTCAGCTCCTACTGTCCCCGTTGCAACTCACTCCACACTGGGGTCCTCGTGATGCTCCATACACACCAGCCCCTTCCTGCCTCAGGACCTTGGCACTTGCTGTTTTCTCTCACCTGAATGGTCTTTTCTTGGATACCCTCATGGCTCGAGCCCTTGCTTCCTTCCAAGCATTGCTCCACTTCACATCAGGACCTCCCCTGCCCCTCCTGGGTAAGGAAGCCACCCCTCCTCTGTCTGCTTTCTTGCATAGCATGTGTTCGACCATCGCCCAGCACCTGGAGCTCCAGGCAAGCAGGGACTTTCTCTATTTCTTTTAAATGCTTTATCTCCAGCATCAGAACAGTACCTGGCACAGGGAAGGAGCTCAAGGAACATTTGTTGAGTGAATGAATAAAGCAGAGAGCAGAGCACTGCGACCACAGCTTTTGGCAGGGAATCATTTCCAATGACGCTAATGACATCATTTTGTCTTCATTGTGTTTATTTTCCTGGGTACCTTTTATTTCTCATGGCAAGTGCTACTGAGCTTTTTCATGTGTGGAAGTGATTTAAAATTTCCTTTTAAAATAAATTTATCTAATTGGGAAAAAGTACCTTTATTTAAAGCATAATATTCAGTTAGTAAAGTTCTTCTAAGTGGTAGGTGGGCATGGCAAAAGTTGAGACGGGGCAGCAGGAACAACTCATTCAAGGGGCTGTTAGAGTCCCCATCTCCCACTTGCCAGATGGAGAAGCTGAGGCCCAGAGGCCAAGAGACCTTTTCAAGGTCACACAGCAAGTTAATGGCAAGTGAGCACTTCTGCCCTGGTCTTCTGATTCCAGGCGTGGCTTTTCTCTTGTAAAGTCTCTTGTAAATTCTCAGTTCCATCCCTCAGTGGACACTTAAGGGAGGCCCAGGAGCAGCCTGTAACGAAGGTGATAAGACAGAGGACCTTGTTTTTCAAAAGGTTTTGTTCCCATCAGCAGAACGGTGCCGGGCAGAGGCAGGAGCTCAACAAACCCTTGTTAGAGGCATGAAAGGAACAGAGAACAGAAGGCCTGGAACCCGCAGTCCTGCTCTGAGGAGCACCCAGGGCTGCTGGTGGGAGAGACCAAGCCTCCGGCAGCAGGTCAGACAGTGGGGGTCACCTGTTGGGATAAATCTCTGCAAGTAGGTGCCCCAGAAACCGCTGAGGTGGAAGGTAGGTGGCCTACCCTTCGGCATGGGGAAGTTTGGGCCACGTGAGGCTGACTGTGTGGCAGGGAACAGCAAAGAGCGGGAAGTGGAGGTTCATGCTAGCCAAGGACGCCCACGGCCGCGGGATCCGCGGGGAGGGAGTGGAGGCTCAGACCCCTCGACAGACAGCTCTGCTTGGAGTCCCACCGCTCACTCGCCAAAACCATCTTCTTCATCATCTTCATCATCTTCCTGCCTGTCCAAGGGGCTGGCATCAGGACTAAGTGAGAAATATCCCAGAGAGTGCATACTGTGCCACTGGGACCACAGACAGAGCTCAGAAATTGCTGATAGCTGGCATTTTAGGGTAGGGCTCAGGTTCAAGGATAGGTTAAGGGCACCAAGATGTCTGCTATGCACATTTCTTAGTAACAACTTTCTGAGAGTGTTGTTTCCTTTTTTTTTTTTTTTTTTTTTGAGGAGAATCAGTGACGCTAAAAGGTCCTCTGTCTTTGGGTTTGGGGCTGGGGAGGCAGGAGGCTAGGAGGCTGAATCAGGAGGCTGGAGAGATCCCAGAAGTAAAAAGGTGGCAGAAACAGTCTCAGAAGGGTCAAACCCATTGCCATGACCACACGACTGGTTGGGGGCAGAGCTGGAAATGGAAACCAAGCGTTGGAGGGGGGTCCCCTACTCCATGTTCTGCCCATAGTTCCTAGCTGCTTCCAGACTCAGGAATTAGAAATGCACTTGCATTGGCCAGGCCTTCAAGACATGCAGGTTGTTCTGGCATGGTTGCTGAGTTGGCCCTGAATGACTCCAGACTGAACCCGGGCCTCAGTTTACCCCTCTGTGGAAGGACAGAAAGGTATGGCCCAGTCTGTTTCACTCAGTGCCTGAAAGCAGGCTGTTTCCCTTTTAGTCCTTCTCCAGCTGTTTGGATTATTCTGGTTTCTCAGCTGCCTGGCTCAGCTTCTGGAGGCCAAGGGACACCTGAGGACACAGCTGACCCCCCTGCCTGCCTGGAGACCCCGGGGAGCAGGGTCTCAGAAGCCGAGCCTCCGGGCTCTGAGGAAGCTCCGGGCGCTCTTTCCCGGGGCCCCGCCTGAGAAGGATTTATGGTTTGGCCTCCAATGTGGTGAACTGCTAAATATGCAGATTATGGGTACAAATCCGGGGGCGGCGGGAGAGGCAACCAGGCGGGGTGGGGGGGCGTGCTGGAGGTCTGGCCGCCGGACCATGTGTGCGGGTGGGGCCCAGCTACTCCAGATGGGACTGCAGATGTGCCTGGGACCAGTGCTTGGGAGGGGCGGCAGCTCCCACCTCTGCGGCCTCCTAGGGGCCCCCAGGCCGGGCCACTGAGCTCCTCCCCAGGCGGCAGCCCCCCGAAATGCTCCACACTGGTGCCTCTGAGTGTCTGGGACAATGGGAGAGGTGGGCGGAGGGAAGGAGGGACACGTTCACGGCTCAGAGGGGGAAACCAAGGCACAAGGATGTGGAGTTCCTATCCCAGGTCACAACAACTTAGTGACCAGGTCTGAAACCAAAGGCTGGTCTCTTGGCTCTTGGCCAGGTGGGTCAAGAGGGTGACTCCAGGTGTGCTAGCTCAGTTCACACCTGACACCAAACAGCCCCGTGAGCAAGGGGTGGTGATTGCTGTCACACACATACAGGGAACATGAGATACCCTGCCTGAGGGCACTGGCTCGGGGGCAGGGGAGTCGGGATGTGACCACAGCGCTGGCCATTGCCATGAGACTGGTGTGACCCTTTCCGCAGAAGAGGGGGGAGGCGCTCAGGGAGGATGGGTGAGCACAGGAACGCAGGACGCCTTCCTCAGATCGGCTAGAGGTTTCATGGAGCACAGAGCTGGGTTGCCAGAGGGAAGAGGCTGCAGGATGTCATCCTATTGTAGGGGAAGATGCGAACGAGAAAGATGGAGAAGGTCCTACCGTCCCAAAGTGGGGACTGTATGAGGAAGGGTGTCATCCCTCCTATTTTTTTCACTTGGGGGAAACAAGGCACAGAGCGGGGCTGTCATTCACTCAAGGAATACAGCAGCTGGGTAGACTCCTAGCAAAGGGACTGGTATCTTGGTTCCTTCCCAGGGTGGCTGGAGGGAATGAGACTGCGCTGGAGTGCTGGGACCTGAAGCCCCTCTTGTCCTTGGCTAAGGTGCCACTTTGGCCAAAGTATCCCCTCCTTAGTCTGACCCTGGGGCTCCCTGAGGACTGTGCAGACCAGGGGTGACTGGGCCTCCCTCCGCATCCAGCCAAACTGCCTCCTTCCTGCCAGGAGTCCCAAACCATGGGAGCCCCCACCCTGTGCGGAGGAGACTGGCCAATGAACGTGGTTCTCCCCAGCTTCCTGTCTCTGGGTCTTGGACCCCCATGTGCTTGGCCTAACTGGGACCAAGATGGCGCCCGGGAAGGCAGACTGTAGAGACTCGGGGTGACTGGGGTCAGGATGAATGGGCAAATCCATCACCAGGACATGAGAATTGGAATCAGAGATGCTGGGACCCTGGGAAACAGACCCCACTCAGGCATCTGAGTCGACAAGCTGTTCCCAGGACACTGGGGGTTTCCCTCAGGCAAAAATGGCACTGCTCAGAACCTGCCTGGTACAGGGGGAAGCAGAATCCGTCATCATGGACAGCGAGGGCTGCCAGAGGAAGGGTGACTGTGGGTCCTCTCCCCTAACCCCGCCCTCCCTCCCCACCCTCTCTCACAGCAGGATTCTGCCCCGAGGGGCTTCCTCTGCTGCCCTTCTCATGGATCCACGGATCACCACAGTCTGCCTTTCAAGACTCCTTCTCATGCGGGGTTTCTGGGGAGACATTCTCAAGGGTGGAATACACTAAGCATGAACCGGGAGTCTGACAGATCAGGTCTGAATCTGAGTCTGTTGTTAACTGTGTGACCTTAGGCAAGTAACTTAACCTCTCTGAGTCTACAGAATAAGGTTGCTGTATGCCTGACGCATAGCGGGTGTTCGTTAAAAAGGCCATCCCCTCCTTTGTTTCTCCTTGCGAGAAAACCTCTGCTGCCTGGCTCTTGGCATTGCCCATTTCCCATAGGCTCCTTCTCCCCCAGCTTGTTTGTTCCCCAGTGATAGCAACACTGGGAAGTGCCTATGTAGAGCAGTCTCTACCAGGCCCTGTGCTGGCTGTTCACATCACTGTTGCGAAAACGGAAACAGAGAGGTGAAGATACTTGCTCAAGGCCACACACAGCTAAGAGACCAAGGAGACTCAAGTCCAGATCTGTGTGAGACCCCAGGGCCTTGTCTTTCCAGGCCACATTGCTCTCTGCCTCTTCTAACGAATCCTGGACAGACTTCAGACTCAAAAGATCAATAAGGTGGGGGTAGGTTGGGCCTTGGGGCCACGAGATGAGGGCGCAGTTTGGTGGGGCCTGGGGAAGGGAAAGGGGGCCTTGCAGGGGGGTGGGATGCCAAAGGCAGGCTTTGTCACCTCACAGTTTTTGCAGAGGGAAGGGTCTGCACCATGCTCCCTGGTGACTCCTAGGCTGGGGGAGTCTCAGGGAGGAGGGCTGCCGAGGCCAGGAAAGGGACTACGTGAGCCCACATCTTGGTCACCCATGGGCCCAGCTCTTTGCTCCTGGGAAGGCAGGGATTTCTCCTTTGCCTTTGCGGGAAGCTGAACAGCCAATGCCCAACCTGTTCCTGAGTTATCAAAGGAATCTTCAGGCAAAGCTCTGAACTTCAGAAGGTTTCACCACCACCCCCTACCCTCTGGCCCCTCAAGCTAGCTACAAAAAGAGGGCTTTGATTCTGGTGGGGGGGGGACGTTTCCCCCCATGTCATTTTATTGAATTCAGCAGAGCCTTTTATTTCTAATTCAGGAAGTGTCCTGACAATAAAAACATCATCAATATATTAACTCACTTCTTTAAAATTTCCAAGCACGTTCTAGAGAGAGACTTTGCAAATGGAAAACAACAGGGCAGTAAACTGCTTTCCTGGTTGGGCTTTGAGCAGGGACGGAGTGCCGGGGGACAGAAGATGAGGAAGAGCCTAACCCACCAGCCCAGCAGGGCAGACTCCTACCATCAGGGCACTCATTCTAGAGCTGGCCTCCGTGCCTGGGCACTGTTTCATTTTCATCTGCTTTTGCAAAGAAATTACAAGAAGCAATGGCTATTTGCTAGAGCCCTTGGCCATGCTTTTAACACTATTTACAACGCCACAGGAGGATATTCTGGCTCATTCTGTAACATCCAAAGATCACTGATTTCTGTAAAGCCTTTTACTGCTCACTGGGGGCTGTGTTAGGATGTATTTGCAAGACCTCATTCCCTTGGGGCCTCACAGCGTGCTCTGGAGGAGGGAGCTCTCTCCCCATTTTACAGGTGAGGAAAGCTGAGGCGTGTCCGATGTCACACAGCAAGAAGGCAACAGAGTCAAGATGGCGTCCCAAGCACTCTGACTCAACTCTCCCTGCCGAGACAAAGGCTCTGGTTCTTGGTGGACAGTCGAGAGGCCCCTCCAGCCCAACACCCTCCTTTTACCTTCAGTGTCAATGTGAGGCCAACTTCTTAGTTGGAAAAAGTGAATTCCTTAGGGGATATACTCATTCATTCATTTATTCAACAGAAACCTATGGAGAATCTTCTAGAAGCCAAGGCTTGTGCTGGTGCAGGGATAAAGCAATAAAAACAACAAGGCCCTCGGCCTCGTTGATGTTCAGGGGTCAGACCCCTCTCCCCTGCCACCCTCACAGTCTCTCCTCGCTAAAGAAGGGGCAGCTGATCTGCCTCGGGTTTCTGACCCACCCCCTAGGAATAGCCCGCAGCCAGACATGGGACCCAAGCCAGTCCTCCTCACTCCCTCCCCGCCAGCCCGCCCTGGGCCTCTGCCCCAGATCCGTATGGTTTGGGCTCTGCCTGGGACAGGCCAGGGGCGAGGGAGCCCTCCCCCCCCCCCGGGAGCCCGGATCAGCAGCCATGAGGGGCGGGGGAAGGAGAGGGGGCAAGCAGAGGTGTGTTTTGAAATCTGCTTCCTTTTGGCCACGCTTGAACTTCCAAGAGGCTGGGTTTGACTGACAGGCGCAGAAAGGGAGCGCTGACTCCCCACGGAGCCCGGGGCAGAGATGGAGGGGCTCCACTGTGGGGGAGGGGGTCCTGGGGCCCCAGGGCCTGCATCCTCTGCCCTTCCTCCTCTGCCCTCAGCCGGGGGAGGCTGGCGCCTGGGTGCAGCTTGCTGGGCCCAAGAAGGCCAGGGCAGGGGTGGAGGTCTTGGATTCAGAAAAATCCCAGAGTCATAGCAGGACCGAGCCCTTCAGGACCAATGTGACGACAGTAGCGCCGCCAACAAGGACCAGGGGATGTACTGCGGGTCTCCCGTTCCTTCTTTACACAGATGCTCATTAAATGAGCTCATCTCTGTAGAAAGTGCAGAGCAGTGCCCAGTGCCTCGTAAATACTACATAAGCATTTGTGAGCGGATAAAGGACCTGGGGCCAGGGCCTGCCATTTGCCTGTTCATTCTCAGATCTGGCCCCTACTCTCCCTTCTACTCCCTGTCTCAGGGCTGACCCTGACGAACTACATCTCCCAGGCTCCTTTGTCACTGGCTTCCTGTTAGCCTGGGCCAATGGGAAGAGCAGGTTGGGAACCAGAGGGCAGGAGCCAGGGTACTTCTACCCCCAACCCCCTGCTTTCATGGCATCTTGGGCAGTGGCTTCAAGAACTCACTTCCGTGGTTCCAGGTCCCGGGGACGGGCCCTCCCTCCAAGCCCCAGCTCTTGTGGGCAGCCCCAGCACAGCTGTGGTTCCAGGGTCCCCCCTGATCCTGGCTCCCAGGCTCTGTTGTCATCACTTCTTCCCTGGTCCCCTGGGTCCCAGGATGTGGCAGTCTCCTGCCACTGCTTGTCGCTGGGATGCCTCGCCATCCTGCTCAGGCCCTACAGCTTTTCTGGCATCTTCAGAACGAGCATCCTGTGTTAAATTCCCTCTGTTGAAATACCTGCTCTGGTTTCCTGACCTCCTACTGTGTGCCACGCTCAGGTCCCTGCCTTCAAGAAGCTTATAATCTAGTGGGGAAGAAGGACGTTCATCCAATCATCCCATAAGTACATATATAATTACAGACAGCAGTCACTGCCGTGAAGGACAGAGTTTGTGAAGAAGGGCCCCATAGCAGTTCTTGTCCTCCTGGCGGTTCTGCAAGGGTAAGGGACAGCTTCTACTGCCGACCACACAGCCCCCGGTGGCCTGGGCTGGGACTGCGACCTGAGTCGGCCTGCTCTTTGCATGGCCGCACACTGCCTAATGTCTGCAACTGACATTTTGCAGAGACGAGAGGAGGCCTAGAGAAGGACAGTGACTTTCCTGGGGGCTCCAAACTGGGAGAAGCCGGGTCACCTGGCCCCGGTGTCTGCCCTCTGAGATGTTTCATATCACTGCTCAAGTGCAGACTCAGCGCTTTCTCTCCGTCCCTCCCCCCGCCTTCCCCAGCTCTCCTCCAGCCCCCAGGCAGAGGCAGCGTCAGAAACCACAGTTCTGGGCCCACTGCCAGAGCCTGCCCCTCGGCCACCCCTTCCCACTGTCCTGAGTTTCTGAAACAAACCCTCTGTCTCAGGGGAAAGCTTTTGCAGCCCTCCTGAGGCTGTGTGTGTATGTACGTGTGTGTGTGTGTGTGTGTGTGTGTGTGTGTGTGCATGTGTACTTTCCTGGGGCGTTTCTCCCCAGGGTAGGAGGTAGAGGGCAAATAGGGCCCTTTCTAAGACCAAGGAACCCCCAACCCGCACTGTGAGTCAACCCCCTAAAATGAATTACTGCAAGTATGGGCATGACCTCCTCCGCAGATGGTGTATGGGAGTTAGGGAATGTGGCGTCCAGGGGGAGTCCTGGGGGGCTTTTCAGGGCAGAGCAGCACCCCCCGGCAGGCATTATGGGGCATGGGGAGCAGCCAGTGACTTCCTGGCTAAGAGCCAGCAGGGACAGAGAGCAGGCCCAGAGAGAGCCAAGGAGGCAAGACTCCAGGACATCTGGGCTGGGGGAAGGTGCAAAATATTCGTGCAGGAGGTGAAGGCCTGGCTGTGCGTGGCCCTGAGGTCTCTGACGGGAAGTTAAGGCCTCAGGGAACAGGGAGCTTGGCTGGGAATGGGCTAGGGGAGGAGCCGCAGCCTTGGAGAGAAGCTGGCTGACGCCTCCTCGAGCAGACGGGGACACTGAGGCTGAGGGGCAGATGATATGTTCCAGGGAGAGACTGGGATGGGACTAATACTCAGTGCTTTCGACTTTTCACCCCATCATTCCTAAATTGAAGCCAACCAGGACCCACTTCTTTAAACTCCTCGACGCCTGGGCCCAATTTTGCATGGGACCCGAGAGGCACACTGGGTGACCACAGCCAGGATTCACTGCACGCTCACCCCGGGGCAGCTCTCGTCTGAAAAAACCCCCAGCTGCCTTTCCGTGCTGCCTCACCATTGCCCCACAGGGTAGCTGCTATATTCATCCCCATTTTGCAGACGAAGAAACCGAGACACAGAGAGGTTAAATACTTGCCCAAGATCGCTCATATAGCAGGTGGCAGATCTAGGATTTAATCCAAAGATCTAAAACCTCTTTGTGGCACCAAGGCTTGCTGGAAAATGCCACCCCCGCCCCAAGGGCCCTTCGGACAGCCTCCAGGGACTATGAGAACATCAGAAGGGGCCTTATCTGTTCTCTTGGGCGTGCTGGGTTCTGCGTTCCTCTGCCTGCCCTCATTCATCCCTTCATCGCTCCTTCAACAGGTATTTATTGAACATGTACTATCTGCCAGGTGGTGAAGACTGAGCACAAAATAACCTCACCTCCACTCTCACGGTGCTTCATCCTTGTGGGAAAGGTATAGCTAAAATGAAGAAACCGGAGCACCAAATACACACGCTGCTATTAAGTAATCAAGAAATGGGACGGTGATTGACAGGGTGGGATTTTAGACATGGGGGTCAGGGAAAGTCTCTCCGAGGAGGTGACATTTGAGCAGAGCCGTGAGGGAAAGTGATTTATCACAGCGGGAGTGAATTATTCTCTCATGATCTGTCTAATGTCTGTCTTTCCTGCCAGAGAATTGTCTTTTGCTCTGCAAAAATTGTCTTGTTCATGACGGTATCTCGATGCTCAGAACAGGGCCTCACACAGCAGGTGCTCCACAAACAGGGCCCTGCACACACTGGGTGAACGGGTGAACGGGTGGATAGACGGGATGGTGGAGGCAGACCCAACTCCTGTCCCAAAGAGGTTGTAGGCTTGTCAGTTTCCTCCTCTGAGCCCCCCTTCCCTCCTAAATAGTGAGTGCACGGGATCCTGACTAATCCTTTGGGACAAGTGCTGAGAGTCCCAACTCGTTAAACATGAGATCCAGCGAGTGGCGAGGCCACGGGGATGTGGAGGGTGAAGAGGGGGAGATCGGAGACCAGCCTGCCTCGCTTCATTCCTCCCTGTCAGCCTTGATGGACCATCATCCACACCCCTGCTTGAAGCAGAACCCCCACAGGGAGGCCGAGGTGGTGGGAGAAGGCTGCTTCCTCACAGCTGGGCTGACCCTGGAGCCGCGGGCCGGGACAGGAAGGGAAATATGGCAGTGCCTCCATCCCCAGCACAGAGGGCTTGAAGGTGGGCAGGAAGTCAGGGCCGCTTGGGAGCATCCCGGACTCAGGAGAGAACAGGCTGGCTGCCGGCCAGAGGTCTTATTCCACCAAAGGGAAGTCTCCCTCCCAGAGTGGGGATGTGTTAGTGAAGGCCTGGACTTCGGAGGTTTCCTCTGTTCCCCCAGTGGAAGGGCCAAGAGTCCACCTGCAGAGTCCCCGCACGCCTCCAGGTTGGCCCCCCCTGAGCTTGGGGCAGGAGAGAAACGTCCAATAGCCCAGGCTCAGCCAGCCACTAGCCGTGACCCTGGCAGGGTGTGTCCCTTCTCTGAAACTCAGTGTTTTCAATCTGTAAAATGGGTGATCATGATATGCTGACCTCACAGGACGGCTGTGGGGATCAGGGGGAGAATATAGGCCTAGTGAGGCGGTCATGCAGATGGGAATAGTGGCCGTTGGGTGGCACACTCAGAGGAAAAGAGAAACCTCCTTCCCTGTTTGCTGATTCCCACCTTCCCCCCCACCCCACCCAGGCTGGTGCTTAGCCGAAGAGTCCGATCATTGGTGTTTTGCACTCGGACAGACTCAGTTTGAATCATGGCTAATGATCCTCTGAGCCTCAGTCTCCATGCCTGTCCAGCACTTAGCACAGCCCAGTAAGAGCTCAAGAAATGGTAGTTTGATTGATGTCACTGAGTACATTCTGGAGGTGTCACGGTGAAGAGAAATGGGCTCCCGGCCCTCAAGCTCATGGTCGTTTAGGGACAAAGACCCAGTGATGGTGGAGGAGGTCGGTGAGGACTAGGAGGGGGCAGAGCCCTGAGAAGGAAACCCCACGCTTCCTGGCTGGAGCGGGGGTGTCAAAGGAGGCCTTCCAAGAGCAGGTGGCACAGACGCCAAGGCTGGCGGACTGGGTGGGACTCCTCCGGAGCAGCCCGCACTCGGGGCAGAGGCCACGGGGGGATGCACAGAGGCTGAGGATGGGGCAACGGAGGGAGTCACCTGGAGGCCCCCAGGCCTCTCCACCCTGAAGCCCTCAGGGGCCAGCCGACATAAGGAAGGAGGCCAGGCCTCGCCCCCTCCCTCTGTGACCCGAGTCACCGCGGCCCCATGGGGCCCGGCCCGGTTTCCCCTCCACTGCGCTGGGCGGAAATCCAGCAGGGGCAGCCGGGCTGACATCAAACCCTCCCACCGCAGGCCTGGCCGCAGCCCCTCTCCGGGCCTTAACGAAGCCATAAATCCCGGCCGGCGGCGGGAGGGGCGGCCCCCGCACATGTCCCGGCGGCTGGACAGAGGCCGGCATCTCGGGCTGGCGGGGACTGAGCGCCCCGACACCCCATCACTCATCCCCCACGCCCGGCCGCCCCCGCCTCGGCAGCAGCCCATCCATCTCCCCCGGAGGCTTTCAAGTCCAGCCTCGGGCCCTCTGCTTAGTGTTAAGATGAGCCCCGGCTCACGCGGACTGTTCTTATTTATCTTCGGGTCTGTCCCCTTGCGACCATCACTCCGCGGGGCGGCCCTGGTTCTCAGGACAGGCCCCCAGGATGTGCTCCTCCCCCGGCTTCCTTTCCCGCCCCCACCTGGCAAAAGGCACAGAGAAGGCCTGCAGCCGCCGGGCCCTTCTTGTTAGCCACAGGCCACACTGGCCGGGCGTTCTGGCCTCTAGCTCTTGGCAGCTTTACAAGAGCCCTTTGAGGCATGAGCGTCTGTGCTGTACACCGGGGGAAACCGAGGCACAGAGAAGGAAGCCACTCAGTTCGGGGCTCCCCCGGCTGCCTGGCTTTACTGCAGGTACCAACCGCCAGCCTTTGGCCAAATCATGCAAGGCCTTGTGGGGCCTTTGCTTTGCTGCCTTGCAGGTTGGGGCACATCAGTTCGTGTCTGGTGGCCTTTGCTAGGCTGGGAGGTCCTCCAGGCAAGGCTCAGGGTGCCTCGGGAGCCCCCGCCCACACCCCAATCACAGGATCCCAGACTCAGCCCTGGGAAGGGCTTCAGAGGGCTTGAGCCCTGCCTCTCCCCATCCCAGCTCCTGACCTCAGGGCCGACTGATGTCTCTGACTTTGGGTTCCTCCCATGTAGAATGAGACGAGTAATGGAACCCGTGGGCTAACTTCCTGGAACCACCTCTGGCACAGAAGGTGAGCTCCAAGGCGCCCTGTGGCTGCATTTGTCATCACTGTCAGCTCTCAGGGGCTTTCAGCCGGGGGTCCTCGGAGAAGTGCTGGCGGTGGGGCCCCACAGATCCGAGGCCCTGACAGCCCCCCACTCGGGGACTCCTGGCCGGACAGAGAGCGTCCTGTCTTGGAGGCGGTTGGAGATCTGACAGCCCAGCGTGGACTTGGCAGTCACCTCAGAGGATGACCACAAACATGTTGGAGGGATAAGAAGGGGGGGGAAATTAATTATTGCTTTAAAACAAAGTTTGTTCAAGAGATAAGATCTTTCAAAACACAGGATTGTAAAAGCAGCCTTCCTTGGGGAAAAGGCCCGGCAGCTCTAATATGGTCCAGCCCCGAGCCCCCCCGCCCCCCCCCCGGCTGCCGCCCCAGCTCTGTGCCTGATGTCGCTGTGAGTACCCCTCCAGCTCTCCTCCGATGGTGCTCCCCGTCTGCAGGTGAGGACCTCGAGTGTTACGGAGGAGCCTGATTTGCCCACGGTCACTCTGGCCGAGGAGAAGCCAGCCTCTCCTCCGAAGAGGTGGAGGCCTTGGGGAGGTGGACGCTTGTGCGGGCTTTGGAGTCAGGCAGGCCTGGATCCCAGCCGAGCTCTGTCACCAGCTGCTGTGACATTTTGAGCAAACCTCATGCCCCCATCTGGTGAGAGGGTGTGAAACCGGTTGAGTGAGTTTAGGAGCAGTTCTGGAGGTGAGAGCTGGCTCTTGGGCACATTTTCAGAGATGGGGCTTGGCACTTCCTGACAGCCCAGGTTTGGGGTGGTCAAGGTCCCCGAACCCACATCCTCCATCAACAGCCACCGATGTCTGTTCCCAGAGCCTGGATAACAGGGTGAGGTGGAGCTTTCCAGAACAGGAGCCTTTGTCCTCTGCTGCTACCCAGATGTGGAATTCTCCTCTGTCACAGAAGATGGCCTAAAGATGCTTGGGCCTTTGATTCTCTGGTTTTAATCCCCTTTGACCTCGGGGTGAGGGGAAGGTAGGAAAGGGAGATGGAAGAAAACTGGCAAGTTCATTGTCAGGCAACACAGGCACCCAGGCCACAGTTCCTGAAAAATGGGTGAGAAAGAAGGCGAGCAGGTGATCTTTTAGGACCTGCCCAGCTAAGGGCTGGGTCTGCACTTCCAGAGGCTGGGGCAGGAGGCCGGCAACTCGGTGCTCCTTCCACCCAGGGGTTTGCAGTCCCCACGAAGTCAGAGCCAAGAGAGACTTGAGTGACCACCTCCTTCTACCAATGAGACAAAGAGAAGGAAAGGGACTGGCCCGTGGCCACCCAGGATGTGCCTGGTGCACCCTGGGGAGGACCCCAGCCCAGGGCTCCCCAGCTACGCCATGCCGTGCGCAACACGGAGCCCGGTTGCTGAAGGAATGAAAGATGAGAAACTCCATTCTCCTCCCTCTCCCCCTCCGTATGCACCCGCACCAAATGTCTGCTCTGGGCCGGGCCCCAGCCCAGATCCTGAGGCTCCCAAGCTGAGTTGACCACATCCCCATCCTCTGGTGGCTCTCAGTCAAGTGGGCAAGATCCCCTTTGGAGGCCCTCGACCCTGACTGGCCCCCAGGAGTCCCTCTTTCCCGGCGCACTGCGCCCAGGATGTGAAGGGGTTAACACCCCCCAGGCAGGCAGGCCTCCTCCAGGCCATTCCCCTGCCCAGCCAGCCAGGCAGCTTCTGGGGTTTGCTGTGTTTCTTTCTCTCTTCCTCCTCGCTCCTTTTTTTTTTTTTTCTTTTTAAGAAACACATGTCACTCGCCGTAACTCATGTGCTTATTATAATCATGACCATATGCTTAATGGGATGTAATAGAACCACTGCTAACCTGGCCCCCGCTCACAAATCTCTCTCCCCACCCCGCTCCCACTCCGCAGGCCAGCCCGCCTGCCCCTGAGCTACTCCACGTTTTCACGGCAAGACTGACCTGAGGAAAGGGAGAAAAAAGGGAGAGTGAACGCCGTCATTCACTTTTCCTCCAGTGGTTCATTCATGGTTCATCCATCCGCTATTTATTGAATGCTCACTTGACACCAAGCACCCAAGAGGCAACAGTGAGTGAGGTCAGTCACGGCCTCTGTCCTCTGGTAGGAGAGGTGGATGTCTTGTCTTGTACACAGGTAATTAAACACTTAATTGCAGCCAATTACAGAGGAGACTGCATTACTGGGAGGCCTACCAAGAGCAGACCCCTGTGTGTTTGATGTGTCCATGTACTGACTCCTTCCTAGTAGGTCCTTGATGAATATTTGTTCAGTGAGTGAATGAATGAATGAATGGATGGATGGATGCATGAGTTGTAGGTCAGAAAAGACTTTCCTGAAGAACAGGGGTTGAGTGCTAAACTAATCTCTCCAAAGTAAAGTGGGGTCAAGAGGATCCAATGGGATACATGAGGAGAAGAGCAAAACTTCGATTTATTTTTATTTCTCCATCTTAAAAATGAGAAACTGACATTTTCTGTATGTTTCATATACAGACTGATGGTAGAGTATGTGGCATACGTATGAAATTTATAAATAGCTATACATCACAGGGGCAGGAGGTAATGCCCAGGGTTTTTACTGCTGGGGAGAGGTACATGATCAAGAGCTAGGAGACCCCTTGTCTCAGTCTGCTTGGGCTACCCTAACAAAACACCATAGACTGGGAGCTTAAATAGCAGATGTCTATTTCTCATGGTCCTGGAGGCTGAGGAGTCCAAGATCAAGGTGTCGGCCATGCAGCTCCTGGTGAGAGCTCTCTTCCTGGCTTACAGACACCTGCCTACTCCCTGAGTCCTCCCATGGCCTTGTGTGCATGTGGCGGGGGTGGGGCAGGGAGGAGAGAGCCATCTCAGTCTCTTCCCCTCTTACAAGGCCACCCACCTTATTGGATTAGGACCTCACCCTCCTGACCTCATTTAACCGTAATTACCTCCTAAAAGCCCTGACTCTGAATACAATCACACTGGGGGTTAGAGCTTCAACATGTGAATATGGGAAGGATGGAAGTGTGAAGCTCTGGGTGAAGGTGCTGGGGAAAAGGGGGACCCACCTTCTAGAAGCAGTGGTCCTGACATGGGAAGGAGTCTGGGGATATGAGGAACAAAATTCCTACCTTTCCCTTCTCCATCCTTAGAAGGGCATTTCTCCGATCTAGTCTGACTTCGTGCTGGGGTGAGTCTAATACCTTTGCAGATGTGTGAGAACCTGAGAGGTAGAGTCAGAGTGTGATACAAGAGTCCACGCCCATGGGGGTTCCTGGACAGCAGAATTGCTCGGTGGAGGTAATAATAATATAAAAATGTGTGAGTGTGATGTCCCAGTGCTTGCCCCGGTAAACACCCAAGGCAAAAAGCTCCATTCTCCATTCTTCTGATGCCAAGAATCCTCCATCCACTCCTCCCTCCCCAGTCTCCTCTCTCTAGCTCAGGTTCTGCCCAGATTACTTCCTCAGCCCTCCCATGGTTTGTCCCATCAGAAGATAGCACACGGAGTAATCCTTTTAAAATGTAAAGATGAGTGTGTCACTCTATAGCCGAAACCCCCAGAGCTCCCGCCACACTCAAAATACACCCAGAGTCCTTACCATGGCCAACAGTCCCTGCATGAGTTAGCTTCTGGCCACCTCTTCTGACTTCGCTCCTGCCCCATGGGCCTTCTTGTACTTATTTGAACAACTTGCATGCTCCTACCACGGGGCCTTTGCACTTGCTGTATGGCTTCCTGGAGAGCTCTCCTTCCTTCTGTCCCTCATTTCACTCTGATAATCTCCCCAAATGGCACTACCTCCTTGGATCTCCTTGGGTCACCTCATCTGAAATAGTCTCCCATTTCATGTTCTATCCCTTATTCTGTTTTTTTTATAGCACTTACCACAATCTGGCATATTAAATGTGTTTGTTTATTTGTAATATCTCCTCTCTTACACTAAAAATGTAAGCTCTGTAAGGACAAGAGTTTTTGTCTGTTTGTTCCCTCCTATACTCCAAAAGCTTATAAAAGTATTTGACACCTGGGGCACCTGAGTGGCTCAGTGGGTTGAGTGGTTGCCTTCGACTCAAGTCATGATCCCAGGGTACTGGGATCAAGTCCTGCATCGGGCTCCTCCCTATCCCTCTGTCTCCTGGCTCATGCTTTCACTCTCTCTCTATCTCAAATAAATAAATAAAATCTTTAAAAAAAAAAAAAGTATCTGACACCTAGCAGATACTCAAACATTCATTGAGTGGGAGGGTTTTTGCAATTTACCAAGCAAAGGGGCAGGGTTGTACACGATGAGATGGGGAGGGGGAGAGGCTCAGACCACGGAGGTCCTGGGTGAATTGGGTAGGGAGTTTGGATTTTGTACTCATTGCAATGAGGAGCTACTCAGGAATTGAGCATGATTTGGGCTTTTGTTTATTTGTTTGTTTGTGTTTTGACGACCCCTCCCCTTAGGTGTGCTTGGGCAGAATAAAAGGGGAAATTTTTTGACTACATTATTGGAAGAAATTGGGGGCAATCTAGTAGAATTATGAAAAAGCAACAATTCTAATCTCAGTCTCCTCATCCATCCTCCCTGTCTTTGTCCCCCCAAGGATCTCTCTAAGATCTCTTTTCGCTTCAAAAAAAACCAAGGGGATAAATATAAGGGTTGTAAAATCACCATCTGCCACGTCCAGCCCTCCAGGCGTTTCCTATCTGTTCCCTGCGTGTCTTCCCCATTCCCAAGTGTACAAGAAGAGGGTCCAGCCCTGATTTATGCTGCTGACAGCAAACCTAATGAATTGAAGACATAAAAGCATACGGGGATCCCCCCCCGGGATAAATCCATTCTGGATTCAGGCCTTTGAGTGGGGCACGTGGCCGGGCTGACAGCCCAGTGTCCATGATGGATGTGGCTCTGGACGCCCAGCTCAGGGGCACCGAGCATCTCATTGGGGGTGGTAATGGGAGGAGCCGATGTAGACTTAGGAGGGCTCTAAAACATCCCAAGCTTGTAGCAAAAGGAGCTTAAGGCAAATCCAAAACGGAGATTCCAAGCACGTGTGGGGTGCATGGTGGGCCAACAGCACCCCGCCGGGAACGGTGCACGGAGAACGTGAGGCAGGGATTTTGGTCCTCGCCCCCTTTGCCACTAAGTGCAACCTTGCACCACCCCCTGCAGGCACCTGTGTTCATCTGTAAAATAAGGTTTTAAATGGGTCAGGGACTGAAGATGTCAAGGCCTACAGAAGCCCAGGACACATTTTGCATAAATGACAGAAGTAAGCTAGGTAAGGAGCTGTAGAAGAATGGAGAGCATTTGCCCTGCTGTAAGAAGCACTCATCACTCAGCTCCAGCCAATGGGATCATTGTTAGAGTCAGTCCTGGGATGGGGGTGTGGGGGGGCAGCTCTTCTGCTTATTGAAGAGAAGTCAGAAAGTGGGGTTCATTCCTACGTGGGATCTCCCCCTTTAAAAATGAGGACAACTGCTTCACATTGGATTTTAAATAATGCTGGCTGAAATGTCCACAATAACCAAACTGTGGAAAGAGCCAAGATGTCCATTGACAGATGAGTGGATAAAGCAGCTGTGGAATATATATACAATGGAATATTATGCAACCATCAAAAAGAATGAAATCTTGCCATTTGCAATGATGTGGATGGAACTGGAGGGTATTATGCTGAGCGAAATAAGTCAATCAGAGAAAGACATGTATCATATGACCTCACTGATATGAGGAATTCTTAATCTCAGGAAACAAACTGAGGGTTGCTGGAGTGGTGGGGGGGTGGGAGGGATAGGGTGGCTGGGTGATAGACATTGGGGAGGGTATGTGCTATGGTGAGTGCTGTGAAGCATGCAAGACTGTTGAATCACAGATCTGTACCTCTGAAGCAAATAATACATTATATGTTAAAAAAAAAGAAGAAGAAGAAGATAGCAAGAAGGGAAGAATGAAGGGGGGGAAATCGGAGGGGGAGACAAACCATGAGAGACGATGGACTCTGAAAAACAAACTGAGGGTTCTAGAGGGGAGGGGGTGGGGAGATGGGTTGGCCTGGTGATGGGTATTAAAGAGGGCACGTTCTGCGTGGAGCACTGGGTGTTATACACAAACAATGAATCATGGAACACTACATCAAAAACTAATGATGTAATGTATGGCGATTAACATAACATAATAAAAAAATAAATAAATAAAATAAATACATGATGTTGGCTGAACCTAGCCTGTGGGCCACCTGTTTGGAACCACTCAATGAGATGATCATTCAGGGTCTCATCCCATTTTAATTCAATTAATTCAACAACCGTTTCCTGGGAACTCGGAACCTGCCAGGAACTGTGTAGACAATGGAGATGCAGATAAGACCAGCATGGGCTCAACATTCAACAACTATCTTCTGGGTAGGGCAGGGTGAAGAAGGGCTCAGAGATCTGAGGGTCAGGGGCACATTCGGAAAATAGTCCAGAGGCGTCAAGAGAAGGCAGGACTGGAACCGGGACCCCAGGCAGGCAGTGGCAGATCTGAAGGACCCTCAAGGCTGGTAGTAGAGGGAACCTTTGTCCTATAGATCACCACACTTGGAAGCTGGGGTGGGAGGGTCATCCATGTGGGAAAGTGCCCTCTGCTGGCCATATGCTGATGGCTAGAGGAGCCGCTGAGGAGGCCATATAGGGGACCATCTCAATAACCCAGGGAGAGATGACGTGGCCTTGGATCCAGGCAGAGGCAGAGGGGGAATGAGATGGCACCTTGGAAGGACTGGTGGATTTCTCCCTGTATTCCCTGGGGCATTTACCCGCAGGCTGATGCCAACTACACAGAGCTCCCGGTGGCAAGCAACAGAAACCAAATGTAGCTACTTTCAACAGACAAGGGCTGGAGAACCAGGCTCAGAGGCCATGCCATGAGGACCCACACTCTCAATCATGCTGTATTACGGGTCCATGGAGACACCACCATGTTCCCTGCAAAGACCCTTGAGCCGCAAACTTCACTGTCACAATACACCATCTCAGCCTTTGGACACCAAGTTACTGAGAAAGTGGGGATACTAGTTCTAGCTCCCCTGGGATCATTTTGAGGTGCAAAGGCAATCCTATCTGTCAGGCACTCAGCATGGCGCCCCAGGGCCTGGCACACAACCGCTCAGGAGAGGGCAGCTGTCACCGTGATCTTCAGCATCCTTGTCATCGTCATGGTTACTTTCCGACTCTTCATCTCACCAAGCCCGTTAGACTTGCTCCTGAGGGCGGGTCCCTTGTACTGTGCTCGTGTGTCCTCAGCCCTACCCTGCGCACGTTAGGGGCTCTGCACTCCAAAGCGTCAGCCAGTGTCTGGTACGAATGTCCTGTTCAGTGTCCTGAACAACTGAATAGATGGGTGCGTGGCTCTGTGGTAGGAGAATGAATGGCAGACGGAGCAAGTTAGCTATGTCGGATGTGTTCTCTTCGGTGGAACGACCACTCTCCATTTTCATTCACTTTGACCATACTCCAGACAAAGGGAGAACAGATGTCCCCTTAGTCATACCAAGGATGCCCCAGAATTGGCGAGACACCATCTGTGGCCAGCTCCGTGTCTCCCGCTGGGAAAGAGGGATTCCAGATGTTTCTGAGGAGCTGGATGCTCGGCGGAGGGGTGATGGGTATAGAGGAGAGGCGGGGTCTCTGAATGTCCACTGAAATGCAGATGTGAGCCAAAGAGAGTGCTTGGGGGCCTGCGCTGGGAAGGTGCCACAAAGTCCTCCCGCCCCGACATCACATCATGGAGTGTGTCAGAGATCACTGGAACCCACCAAATAGTTCAAGTGCTCCTCCCATCTCTCAGACTCTCTTGCAGCTGGGATGGGGCCACAGGACTCTTTGGGCCAGTGGACTCTGAAAGGAAACTGTGCTGTCCCTTCCGGGAAAAGGCAGTTAGAGCCAGTGTGGCTTCCCTCATCCTTCCCTTCCCTGCCTCTGGACCTTGGCGGCCACATGTTCCAGATGACGCAGCTAACACACAGCAGACATTAAGCGTGTGAGAAATACATTGTTAATGTGCTAAGCCACCAAGATGTCAGGCTTTATCAGCTCCCAGCATAGCTGAACCTCTCCTGACGACTAGATTCACATTTCAATAAGTCTCCTACGTTTTTCAGAGATACTCAAGGGCTCCTCTTTTTATAACATGAGAGCTAATTGCAAGGGCTCTGGGGACCTTCTAGTTCAGCCATCCCCTTTTCAGAAACTGAGGCAGGCCCAGAGAGTAGAAGCAGCATGCTCATCATCATTGTTTCTCCACTCTGGGATGTTAGGTACCCCTCTTTAGAGGGGCATCAGCTGGTGCAGGACTGAGTGCAGAGGTTGACAGAGAGGTTCAGTGTATTCATTGAACCAATGTTTGTTGTGCACCCCCTTAGTGAACATGATACAGTCCTTGCCCCTGGGAGCGGATGTTCTGGCTGGAGAGCCACCTTGAAACAGTGGATTATCTGCAGTTGTGTTGAATGTTATTTGTGAGATATACAGGGCAGTGTGGGAGCAAATACCCTCCTCTAGGGTAGGGTGGTAAGAAGGCCCTCTTACATAGGATTTAATCAGGTGAAAAGGAGGCAGGAGAGGTACTCTCAGCAGAGGGAACTGTATGTGCAAAGGCCCTGTGACAGAATGGAGCTTGGGGTCTTTGATGAGTTGAAAGAAGGCCAGTGTACAGGAGGGAGAGGAAAATGGGGGGAGAGAGAGAGAGAGAGAGAGAGAGATGAGACAAGGTAAGAGTCTGGTTATCACAGCACCATGTCATGGATTTGGGACTTCATTATTTTTATCCTGAAAGCCACTGAAGGACTTGAGACAGAGCCAGTGACTTTTAGACGGATGACTATGTCTGCTCTGCGGAGAAATGATAGTGGCAAAGCAGGAAGACCATTTGGAGGCCACTGCAGTGGGCGAGGGAAGAGCTGGGTCTTTGATTAATGTGGTGACAGGAGGATGGAGAGAAGAGGTTGGATTCAGGATATATTCCAAGGGTTGAATGGGCAGATCTTGGTGATATGTTGGATGTGGGTCTATGGGAGGGGTGGGAGAACAGTTGTCAAGTTTCTGTCTTGGGCAATAGATGGATGGTACCAATTTCTAAGATGGGGACATTTATGGGGTAAGTGCTTAGTTTATTATTGGATGTGGGCTGGAGAAGTGGAAGCAGCAGGGGTGGGGGGCTCTGGATGAGAACACTCTACCTTGTTGGCAGGTGGCAGTGTTGCCTGTTGTCTAAGCCAATACCTAGTCTCCTCTTCCTCCCTTGATTCTCAACTGGTACGTAACCACCTAGAATAAAGAGTATATTTCCCAGCATTCCTGCTAATAAGTTGTAAGCAAAAGTGTTGTGTTGACTACCGCACAGTGCCCCAAACAGGAGAAAGGCTGCCTTCCTTTGTTCTTAATTCCTCCTTCTGGATAGCTGGGAAGTGCTCTTGATGGCTGGAGCTCCAGCAGCCATATTGGATCATGAGGAGTGTGTCACATGCTGAGAATGTGGAGAAGTAGCAACATGGAAGGAATTGGGGACACACTGCAGTGCCACACCAGCTCCAAACTATGTACCTCTAGACTTTGCCATGCACCTGACCTAGTCTTAATTAAAACTAGAGAATCTGACCCCTGACTATCCATTTGTCCTTACCTCCTACACCTCTCCCTTTCCCTCACTCCATGCCAGCATTAGTGGCTTTCCTGTTCCTCTGATGCTCCAAACTTGTTCCCACTTGGAGACTTTGCACCTGCAGTTCCTTGAGCCTGGAATGCCGTTCCTCTGCGTCTTCTCATTGGCTCCCCTCAAACATCCCCTCTCCAGAGAGAGTGTCCCTGACCACCTTCCTCATGAAGGTCCTTCCCCTAAAGTTTTCTCTGTCACACCATCCTGTTTCCTTTCTTCACTGCATTTCTCATGGTCTGAGTAATGTGCTTCTTTGCATGTTTATTTGGGATTCACTGCTTCTGCCCACGAGAATAGGTAATTCGTAAGAGCAGAGAGACTTGCTCTTTGTCCTCCTACGTCTCCCAAGACTAAACAGATAGCAGCATGCACTACACGCTTAGCATATAATTATTGACTAATGCAAGGAGCTAGAGCTAGTTCCTCATTTTGCCAAGACTGTTGAGGCCAGAAAAGGAAATTGACTTGCCCAAGGTCGCCATTCAGGAGAAGGACCTGAACCTCCAAGGTCTAGGCCTCCAAGCACCCAGCTGAGAGTGTTCCCCCTCCCCACATCTCAGCAGGGACAGCCACACTCTTGGGGGAGACACCACCAACTCCCTTGTTGCCTCCCAGGGCAGGAACCTCTGCATCAGTGACATTCCACCAGGCTGGCCGGGCTGGCCTGGCTCCCGTGACCCCAGAACACGGTCCCGAAAGGCCTTTGTCCCTCTCCATCCAGCCCAGCATTGCCCTGCTCGTCCTTGGTGGGAAGAAGGCAGGGAAAAAGGAGCCTTGCTGCGGCTGGGCCTTGGGCCACATCTGGAATTAAGAGCCAAAAACCCGGCTCAGTGCTGATCGGGCTTTACTGACAGGAGGCAAAAGTCCAGAGGCCAGTCCCTCTCCACGCTCCAGTGTGCACTGTTTTACGAGGTGTGAGACACTCTGGTACCTTCGAGAGACCTCCTTCTCCCCTCCCGTCCACCCCCTCTGCTCGCCTCCTGGGGCCCTTCCAGCCCCCTTTCCTGCTCCTGGCCCACACTGAGCCATTCATTCCAGCAGGAGCCCCGGCCACACTTCCACCCTTGGCCTGGGTGGGGGCGATTGGCCCTGCCTCAGAAAAGACTACGGAGGCCCAGGAAGGTCCAGGCCTCCGCCCCAGATGTCTCACTCCCACCTCGCCCTGTGGGAACTGGAACTGGGGAGCTGCCCAGTGCCAGGAGCGGGCCCCGCTCTAGGCTGGGTTAGAGGTCCAGGAATAGAGAGCAACTGTCTTGGGGGCCAGGGAAAGAAGGGAATGGTGGTCAGATGGGGTGAGGGGAACAGCAGCAGGGAGCAGGGAAGCAGAGGGAAAGGGCTGCCCCGAGGAGGCGGTCTATCAGTTGCCTATATCGCTGCTGTTACCAACTTGGTTGCTAAAGCAGCACAGATTTTTATTTTATGGTTCGGGAGGTCAGAAGTCCAAAATGGGTTTGCCTGGGCTAAAATCAAGGTGTTGGCAGCGCTGCATTCCCTTGCCCTCTCCAGCCCCTGGAGGCCTCGCGCTCCTGGCCCGGGGCCCTCCTCCCTCTTCAAAGGCAGTCCAGGCCTGCCTGCAGACGTCTCTGGGACTCTGCTAACTCTCCCACCTCCCTCTTTCGCTTGCAAGGCCCCCTGAGATTCCTTTGAACCCACGGGGATAATCCAGGCTAATCTCCCCCTCTCAAAGTTAGCGGACTCATAACTCCTTTAATGCCTTCTGCAAACTTGCAATGGACGGAACATCTGTGTTCCGAGAACTCATATGGTATTTGTAGCGGGGTCTTTGGGACACAAGTAAGTCATGAGGATGGAGGCCCCCCCCCACCCCAATGGGATCAGTGTTCCTAGAAGAAGGGAAAGGGAAAGAAAGTTAGCCCTCACTCCCAAGTGAGATACGGCGGAAGGTAACTTCCTCAAGGCAGGAAACTGGAAGCTCTCAGCACAGTGCTGGTCCCCACGGTAAGTTCTTGGTAAATCATGGTTTTTCTTACTGTTACTATTTTGATTTGGGAGTTATCATTTTATGTTAAAGTTTTATTTTAAGTTGTTCACACTCACAGTCCAACAAAGGCCTGAACCTTCTATACTGGACCTGCAGGCGCTTTGATCTTGGACATCCCAGTCGCCAGAACCATGAGAAACAAGTTCATGTTGTGTAAGTCCCCAGCCTAGGGTATTTCTGTGACAGCGTGAACTAAGACAAGCCTTAATTCCCCCATCATGGAACATAGCACAGCACGGGTTCTGGGAATTAGGATGTGGACATATGTGGGGAGGGGGGCATTTTCTTTTTTAAAATTTTTTTATTGTCATGTTAATCACCATACATTACATCATTAGCTTTTGATGTAGTGTTCCATGATTCATTGTTTGTGCATAACACCCGGTGCTCCACGCAGAACGTGCCCTCTTTGATACCCATCACCAGGCTAACCCATTCCCCCACCCCCTCCCCTCTAGAACCCTCAGTGTGTTTTTCAGAGTCCACCGTCTCTCGTGGTTCGTCTCCCCGTCCGACTTACTCCCCTTCCTTCTTCCCCGGGGAGGGGGGCATTTTCTGCCTATCACACAGGGTCAGGGAGAGACCCTCCTGAGTGTGTGTGTGTGTGTGTGTGTGTGTGTGTGTGTGTGTGTTGGGTGGGTGTGCAGAGAGCTGGACAGCCTAGCAGGAACCAACTCATAGCATGAGATGGACCAATCCGGCAGGTATAAGTTTTACAGGCTATGAACCCCGTGTGCTAAGGGGTGCTGTGTCTCCCTTGGCCCTGAGTGTGGTGGGAGAGCCTCTGGGTGGAGGTCCGGGGACAGGAAACTTCATTTTTCTGTGACAAACTTTCATTTACCAGGAGCCCTCATTCTGCCCATGCAATAAAACTTAGTCACCCCCACACACTGACAGCAATGAGCTTCTCGGGATCTTACTGGGCCAAAGCGAGAGGCAGGGACTCCTCAGTTCTGGGCACCGCCCCCATCCTCCCGTCCTTTTGATGCAGCTCTCAGCTGTCAACCCCTCATGCAGGTACCAGTAGAGACAGCTCAGCCTCCTTCCAGCCTCTCTTTGCCAGTTCCCCACAGAGAATGTTGAAGAGTTAAGAAAGTCATAGAACAATATGTATTTTTTCTTTCATTCATTTATTTATTGTTTCTTTTTTTAATTTAAATGTAATTAATTAACATATAGTGTAATATAGCTTCAGAGGTAGAGGTCAGTGATTCATCAGTTGCATGTAACACCCAGTGTTCATTACATCCCGTGCCCTCCTTAATGCCCATCACCCAGTTACCCCATCCCCCAACCCCTCCCTTCCAGTAACCCGCAGTTTGTTTTCTATAATTAAGAGTCTCTTATGGTTTGTTTCCTTCTCTGATTTCCTCTTGTTTTATTTTTCTCTCCCTTCCCCATGCTCCTCTGTTTTGTTTCTTGAAGTCTGCATATGACTGAGATCATATGATACTTGTCTTTCTCTGATTGACTTATTTCGCTTAACATAATACCCTCTAGTTCCATCCATGTCGTTGCAAATGGCAAGATTTCATTTTTTGATGGCTGCGTAATATTCCATCATATATGTGTGTGTGTGTGTGTGTGTGTGTCTGTGTGTGTGTATACACACCACATCTTCTCTATCCATTCATCTGTCGATGGACATCTGGGCTCTTTCCACAGTTTGGCTGTTGTGGACATTGCTGCTATAAACATTGGGGTGTGGGTGCCCCTTCGGATCCCTACGTTACTACATTTATACCTTTGGGGTAAAGTTATAGAAAAATACATTAATTAAGACATTACTTCTCAGCCTGCCAAAATCCCAGTGTGATGATAGTATAGGGATCCTCTATCCACCATCACTGGAGCTCAGTTTCCTTTTCTGTAGAATGGGTACAACAACATTGCCATTTATCTCCGAAGGTTGCGTGGGGGCCCCAGGGGAGCCAGCTCGGCCCTCCACACAGGCTGCGTGCTGGTCAGTAGCTGCTACTCAGGTGAGACAGGTAAGCTGTCTATGGGACTTCTCAGTAATAATATGCAGTCTGCATTAGGAATGTTTAAGAACAGCTTGTTTACATAGATTAAAATTTTGCTCCAGTCATAAAGATTTTTTGTGGTATTGCTTACGCTTTTTTTTTTTAAGCTCAGAGCTGGTATAAGGTTGAAAACATGGAGCCCATGTCCCAGTGGGAACATCCCCATCTTGATGAAAATCTCAGAGGTCTACCCCAGCTGCTTCTCCCTCTCTCTCTCTAAGAGCAGTGACTGTTGTCTTTGGGGACAGCCCACAGAGTGTGGCTTGTGTCTTTGGGATTTCTCTCCTTTTTAAGCCACAGAGCAGATAGCACACAGTGTGTTCCATGTGTATGTCATCTATTGTGGGTGCATTTGTGGGGTGGTTTTTCACCTTGAGTTATACCTGCAGGCACTTAACCTTTCAGAAAGGCTGCATGGAGTCACACTGGACAGATGCACCCAGTGCCTCACAACCCCATCTCCGGGGACACCTGCCCATTTTACAGATGTGGACAGTCGGAGGCTCAGCTTCTTGGAGGCCCTGGAGCAAGGTGACCAACGATGTGAACTCTGGAGCCAGGGACAGTCAGGTTTAAATCCCAGCTCTGCCTTTCTTCGTGCCGGGCAAGTTACTTTGTCACTCAGCCTGTTTCCCTTCCTCCTACAAATGAATATAATAATAGCATTGATTGTTGAGGGAGACATCACCTACCTTACACGGGGGGAGCATTAAATGAGGTCATACGTGGATCCATTTTACAGATGGGTAAAGTCAGGCCACACCACTCTACTGGAGACTCACTATACCAGGTTACACAAGTCCCTAGAGAAGAATGGAGGTAAGAGTCTGGATCTTCCTATCAAAAGGTGAAAATCCCTGGCAAACAAAACTCTCCTTTCAGAGCTGTGAGCTGAGCAGCTTTCCATCAGAGCCCTTCCCCGCCCCTTCCCCTTCTCTATCAGCGTCCTCCACCTCCTCATGATGATGGCATCTGGTGTCCATGTCTCCCTGGCTCTTCAGCTAAGGTGACCATGCAGACTCGGAACAGGAGTGAGGGCGCAGCATGTGCAAAGGCCCTTAGCTGGAAAGACTCGGCACGCTCAAGACTGACGCAGAGGCTGGCGTGAGCGGCGTGCACTGGGCCGGGGAGAAGGAGGAAGAGAGGAAGTCGCAGAGCCGGGAAGTCCATGTCTTCCAGGGCCTTGCGGGCCACAGTAGGCTGTTGCAGAAGGCTAAGCAGGAGCATGTCATGGCCCAAACTGGAATTCTAAAATATCCATTCTCTTTGGATGTAGTGCACCTGTGGGGGAGAGGAGAGGAGCAAGGGAGAAAGCAGAGAATGCAATTCAGGGATGCTAGTTGCTGCAAAGGAGCCCGGACGGGGCGGCTCAGACAACAGAAATTGACCGTCTCACTATCCCGGAGGCTGGAAGCCATGATCAAGGTGTCAGCAGGGCTGGTTCCTTCTGAGGCTGGGAGGGAGAACGTGTTCCGTGCCTCTCCCCTAACTTCCGGTGGTTTGCCCGCAACCCTCGGCGTTTCTCGGCTTACAGAGAGCCACCCTGATCTCTGCCTCCTCTTCCCCTGGTGCTCTCCTTGTGTGCTCATCCATGTCCAACTTTCCCCTTTTTATAAGGACACCAGTCATATTGGGTTAGGGGCCCCTCCTACTCCAGGGTGACCTCATCGTGAGTAGTGACATCTGCAGTGACCCTGTTCCCAAATAAGGTCACATTCCGAGGGCCGGGGGAGCTAGGACTTCAACATATGAATATAAAATTCTTGACTTTTTCAACCCATCACACGAGGCTACTGCAACAATCGGGAGGGACAGCATGTGACCTGGCTCGGGCGATGTCGGCGGAGATGGAGGGGAGAGAGTGTTTCGACAGGGACGTATTTCGAAAACCGAGCTGGCGGGGCGTGCCGACGAGGTGGTGGTAGCAGGGAGGGAGGGCCCATTCAGACTTCAGAACCCGGCTGGAAGAATCGGGGGGACGCTGGGTGAGGGGCGGCGGGGGAGGGGGTGCGAGAAGTCAAGAGCAAGGTTTGGCAGCCGGCTGTGGTGGACACATCTGGTGTTTGGCCCGGCTTACCGCGCGGGTCCACCTTGTCCTGGGCCGGAGGAAGCAGGCCCTAATGAGAGGCAGCTGTGGCCAGGCGGCCGGCTCCCATTTGTTCTGCTTTCGGCATCAAAGGCCTGAGAAGAGGTTGTCCAGCCCCGAAGGCCATGGCCATCCATCTTGGAGGCTACACTGCCAAGAAGCCAGGTCCCCGTGGCCAGCGCCTGTGCGCTCCATGCAGAGGATCCCCCTCCCCACGATTTCCTGGCTGAAGTTCTGGAAACTTCCCCTCCACCCACCCCCACCCCCACCCCCACCCTGGGTTTGGCTCATCCCTGCCCAAGAAGATCGATCACCTGAGATAAAGAGGCGCACCGTGAAGGCAGAGTGGCTTGCGGGGCCATGGCTGACGGTCCCCAAAGCAGCTCCCAAACACATTACATTCTCTCTAACAAAGGAAGGGAGTGTTGAGCAGGACGGTTCGAAACAGAAGCTCTGACACCATGCTACCTGTGTCACAGCCCAGACCTGCCTCTTACCAGCATCTCTAAAGTGAGGGAGAACTGATGTCATGTGATAAGGTAATTATGAGGCCTGAATGAAGCGTAATGTATGGACAGTTCTTAGTGCTTGTTACATGGTAAATTCTTGTTAAGTTTTTATTACTACCGCTGTTATTCTTGTTATCATTTGAGTTTTGTTATCATTTTTTATCATTTGTTATCATTTGTTATCTTTGTTATCATTGAGTCAATGAGTAATCATTTTATATTAAAATTTTATATTCACAGTGTTCACACTAACAAACCAGCAAAGGCCCAAACCCTCTACATTGATCTTCTGCTTAAGTTAGAAATCTGAACAGTTAGGGTGTGATACATCCTCAGAATTTGTAATAAAAATACTTCTACCCAGTGGAGCATGTGGGTGGCTCAGTCGGTTAAGCATCTGCCTTCGGCTCAGGTCATGATCCCAGGGTCCTGGGATCAAGTCCCGCATCGGGCTCCTTGCTCAGTGGGGGCCTGCTTCTCCATCTCCCCCTGCTTGTGCTCTCTCCATCAAATAAATAAATAAAATCTTAAAAAAAAATTAAAATGCCTATGTGCCCAGCACGACCTTTGAACCTAGGGGTTGAAGATGGCAGAACCTCCATCCACCCAAGTCCCTGAGCACATAGGGCTACCCAAGCCATACGGTGGTATGGAAAGATCACCTGGAATTCCAATCTCAGCTCTGCTCTTTACCAGCTGTGTGGCCCTGGGTAAGTTACTCCACCTCTCTGAGGTTCTAAGAGACAGAATGATAATACTCCTGAGTACTGAAGGCCATATGTATAAAGGACCTGACTCAGGACCTGGCTCACAGTAAATACACAATAAATGATCAGTTTTGTGGTAGATCGATGGCGTTAATGCCTCCTCCCCTCCCCCTACTGCCAAATTCTTTACCCCTCCCTATGTCCTGTTATACACCTTTTTAGCGTCCTTCCTCTCTGACTGTGGCTTGGACATGGGACTTGGCTTTGACCAATGGGATGTTAGCGGACGTGACACAGGCACACACTTGGAAAAGCATCTGCATATTGCTACTTCTTCTTCTTGCTCCTCTGCACCTGCCATGAGACCAGGTCTGGGCTATCCTGCTGGAGGATGTGACTTGTACAAGAGAGCTGAGTCGGTCCAGCATCTCAGAAAAGGCCATTCCAGATCAGCTGAGAGCCCGCCAACTCCAGACTGGTGGGCAAACCCGGCCATGATCGGCAGAGTTGCCCAGACAACCCATGGCTGGCTGCAAAGGCGTGGGTGAATGCAGCCAAGGTCAGCCAAGCCCAGCCAGGCCTGCCCCAGATCAGCAGAACCCTACAGATATTTGAGCCAAATACACGCTTATTGGTGTGTGCCTCTGAGTCTTTGTGGCCATAACTCAGCATTATTGTGGCAACAGATAATGAATATAGATATTAACATGCCATATTACTAATGCTTGCTTATGAAATACAGACTCTTTTAGATGGCTCTTCAGGAATCTGGGACCCAAAGATATTGACATTTGTAATGAGAGTTCACTCTTGTCCTAATCCCCATAAGATTATTTAACTGTGAACCCATAAATCTCAAAATCTAAAATATAATAAATAAGCTTCATTGTTTTGTTTTGTTTTGTTTGAAGTAAAGAGCCAAGAATAAAAAAGCCAGAAACATTAATGATGTTGGCCAGACAGAGGAAGTGAGAGGGGAAGACAGGCCAGGTCATTCTTTCTTTCTCTATCTTCTAACCCAAATTTTGTAGACTTCTTGGCCCCAGAATCATACACTAAAGCCCTCTCCTGAGGACTTTGCTGTTGATTATACAGATCTGATTCTAAGCATCTTAATATGATGGCTTTAGCTGTGTCTTGGACATTGCTGAAACTAAAAATCTCCTTATGAGTCTGGCAACTCGCTCCCACCAGCCAACCACGGAGGGGATCTGGCCCAGGGAGCGTGCCCTGGACTTGAATCCCAGCTCCTCTGCTCTCCAGTGGTGCAACCTTAAGAAAATCACAGAGCATCTGAGAAGCAGCACGTAGGAAGTGCATAGTGTTCGGATCTGTCACGATGAACAGGTCCATCTACCTTAGGCATGGCATTTAGCGTGTGTGCCCCAAACTGCCCAGCAGGGTCAGTCCTGGTGCCTGAGGGTTATAACTGATGTGCTGCCCCCTCCTTTCATTTACAGATCTGTTGCAGTTTCTCTCTGAGCCTCATGCCAAGTTTATTTCTTGGGTTGGATCTTCAGGATGATCAGATGGCCAAGCAATCATTGACAACGGTATCAATTAAGGTACACAAAGAGTACATCCCAAAATCTTAGTGGTTTAACAATAGAATGATGGCAGTGAGATACCAGGAAGATGCTAGCCCTATGTGCTCAGGGACTTGGGTGGATGGAAGTTCTGCCATCATCAACCCCTAGGTTCAAAGGTCATGCTGGGCATCAGCAGTCAGTCACCAGACACAAGAGAGATGATATGGAAGAGGGATTGTATGGGCTGAGTCTGGAAGAAACTCATCACTTCTCCCCATATTCCATTGACCAGAACAAGGCTATGACCACACACAGATGCAAGGGGGCTGGGAAATGTGGAGCCTGGCTGGACTGCTGTTTACCCACAATGACTCTGTACTCTGGGAGGGCAGCATGAATCTTGGCGGACAGATGGTTGCCCCTGTCTCAATGGCTGATGTTCCCTGAGCACCGTTGCGTCCCTGGCACCACGTGATGCCCTTTACACCTATCCTTCAAGGATGCTCATGACAACTCTGTGAGGGAGGATCCTTATCATCACCCCATCTTCTTTCCAGCTAAGGAACGAGACCCCTGATGCAACTTTGGCTCTCGGAAGCAACGGTTTCTCCTGTGTTCTAATTGTGATGGCAAGACAACTAGGGTCTATTTATGGACTCTGGCTTGAAGGCTGTCTTACCAACACAGCAGCGCCATCCTGTCGGGTTCTGCTTATCAGTCTCCATCGACACCCTATGCAGTGCAGAGACCCTGGGCTAATCTCCCTGCCCAGCATCACCGCTGCCAGCAGCACCCTTCAGCTCTCAACAAACCGTTCGCCTTTTGATGGCTCAAAGTCAACATGGCCTTGCTCTGTTCTCTGTCCTGGCCAAGATCAAGTAGACCAGCTCACTAGATTTCAAACCACAGTGTGTAAAAGAACTGTAGGTAGGGTTTCATGCTTGGCTGTCATGAATATGTTGCCGTACATGGCAAAAGGGGAATTTGAAGATGTGGTTAACTTAAGGATCTGGAGAAGTGGAGAGAATCCTGGATTATCATGGTGGGCACAATAGGGTCACAAGGGTCCCTACAAGAGGAAGGTGGGAGGGTCAGAGTCGGAGAAACGTGATGGTGGAAACAAAGATAGGAAGGATGTACTCTTAAGGTGGAGGAAGGAGGGTGTACCTCCTTTGCTATAAAGTGGGTCCCTTGGTCCCATGCAGTATTATGCAGGATCCTGCATGGGTACCTGAACACAGGGCTAGAACTTGCAGACTAGTAGGTATTGGCTAAAGCCCTGTGGGCAGAAAAGACAAACATGCTTTGAGTTTGTGCCAATTTCAGTGAAGACAGATCTGCTCATTCCCGGGTAGAGGGATTCAACACAGTCACTTGCCATGGAGTGGCTGTTTGGTCACCTTGAGGGAAGGTGCCACATCAGGGGCTCAGCGTTGGTCCCACTGCAGGCAGGTTGGCTATTCAGCAGTGGCAACAGCAAGGTCAGCCTTGAGAAGTGGGTCCCACGCACAGCCTCCATCCCTGCCACTGGGACTACTCTGGTAGTGACATCATCTGGCTGAGTCATTCCGTCTGCTTGGTTGTTTATCGCCTCTTCTGAGGAGGATGCCCTCTGGCGGGCATTAACATGGGAGGGAAAGATCTTCACCCTTTATGCCCTCAAATCCATCTCCACATTTCTTCCCTAGACTTCCTTGTCCCCAGTCTTCCAAAGTTTTCTCCTTCCGGGCTCCTGAACAGCCAGACAAGTCATTCACCACGGCCTGTGAGTCCATGGGCCGCTTCTCTTTCTGCACTGGGTGGATCCCCAGGTCACTGCCCCAAACTCCCCAGGGGAGCATTTCCCACAGCACTGCTTTTCAGCGCTAACTCTGAGAGAAGCCAAATGCAGTTGGGATCTATCTGCAGCTTGCACCCACACGTCCAGTTACCCCCGTTGTGAATGTTTTCCCTCTTTGTAAGGGATCTCTCATCCCTTACAAAGGGTGAGAGGGTGAGATATGAGAGATGGTGAGAGGGCATAGGGTGAGAGCTGAGAGTCAGTGGAACAGCGACAGATGATGTGGGGATCTGATTTATCAGCTCGGTCAGCTTATTTGGACCCTCTGGCCCTGTTGGGTCTACCCAAGCTTACGGCTTTGCAATACTGTCTGAACTTGGCTGACGATGGGCAGCTCTGGCTGCGGAGAGATCTGAGTTCCATGGTCAGGGGCTCTACCTCTATCGGCACACAGGATCATTTTTGGCGCTGTTTTTGAAAAGTGTATCATTTTCCACTGCAGATAGCACGATCTTGCTCCAGAACTTCAAAGGTCTACATGGAGATTCTTCCTGTTGGAGCTTGCCATAAAATCGACACAGCATTTATTTCCCACCATGGAGAGCTCCAATAATTCCACAGAGGCTGTCGGGTTGTGTGGCCCAAGCAGCTGGGCTTCTTGCACTAGCGTCTGGATCCGTTGCAGACACATCCTGCTCTGGTCTCTGCTCAAAGCTGGCTGCTTTTCCTATCATCTGAACATATGGGCTACAACACGTGTGAAATATGCTGTCTCTAGAACCTGAAGAGGCCCACTGAGCACTGTACTCCTGTTTTAGTGGTGACAGGTGTAAGACGCAGTAATGTGACCTTTACTTTAGAGGAAATGTCCTTGGATGCTCTAGACCAGGACCAGACTGGCCCCCCAAACTTCACTAATGTGACTCCTGAATCTTCCCAAACTCCCTCCCACTCCCTGGAGTACCCGTTGTACCAAGGCTTCCAGTGTATTTGCTACTTATTGTACATCTAGTCTGATGAACATGATGCCATCAGCACGGAAGACCAATGCAGGGGTCTGCAGGATGTGAGAGGGCACTGTGCCTGCAGATTCTATTATGGCAGAGTTAACATAGCCCTGGGGGCAAGACAGTACGTGTAGACTGTGGCTTCTTCTGAGTGAATGCAAACTGTTCCTGACCCTTTTATTTAACAGATGGAAAATAACACATTCACCAGGTCCACGGTCATATATCATTTCCTGGAGCCCACTCTGATCTGTTCTAACAAAGAAGCCACATCTGACACAGCAGCACCAGGAGTGATCACTTGGTGAAGAATGCAGTAGCACCTGTCCCATGGATTTTTCCTTGGGGATTTCCCTGGCTTTTATGAGGGGGCAGAACTTTAAGAGTGGTACTGATTGCTGCCATCTCTCACCCCCATTCCCCAACACTGAGATAAAATTTTTTTTATTATTATTATTTACTATCTTGGTCAGGGTGAGGGGTCAGTTTCAGACGTTTATACTTGGATCTTACTCCATATGCCAAGGAACCAAAGTGTTCTCCCCACTTCCAAGCATAGACATTTCAATAATGTGGAGGCCAGGCAAATGATCTGAGTAAGGCGATAGTGGACCCATGTAGGCTAGACCTGGCTCCCATGTGCCCCCACTCTAATGGAAAGCCCATGATGATGCTCTGAGTCCCTGAGTATTAATGTCAATGTCATGCCCTATGCTTCATAGTCCTCAACATGTTTAGTCCTCAAACCTTTCCTCCAGTGTTCAGTTACCCAAGTGCATGGTTGTAGGTCCCTCTGGTGGAAGGGCTGGGGGGGGGTTCCTTATTTCCTTATTACATTACCTGCCCTGGTAATGCAGGCTTCTTCTTCCTGGAGACCCAACCTCTTCTTCAGCCAGTGCATTCTAGATCTGGAAACTGGCTCAGGATCAGAAACTGGTCAAGGGATCATGATTTTTATTTAGGTGGCTTTTCTCAGACTCCTGATTATTCATTCCTTAATTTAATTGTGTAGATTAAGAAATACCCTTGGTGGTCACCCACCTAACACCAGGGATGCTGTTTCCTCTTAATCAACTCTGGCTGGCTCTCCTCCTTCAAAGTTCAGTCCTTGTCCTCCTTCAGCAGGTCCAGCAACAACCCCCCCGTCTCCGCCTGCCTGAATTATGTTGTGAATCTGTCCTAGTTATTGGTCTGATGGTCAGGAGGGGAGGTAGAGGCACATCCTAAGGAAGGTATAGATTGCCTTGTAAGACAAAGGCCTCTGCATTGTCTACAAGCAACGGACAGAAGATCAAGGTCATCTGGGGACAGAAGATTTTCAAGTGTATCAACCCAGATACCCTCATCTCACATCTCAGGGTCCTACTCCTTCATAAAGTTCTGACTTTTCATAGATATTCCTTCCCTGGAGCTCTTCTGCTCTTAAGCATAGAAGTCCTGGACCAGATGCTCAACTTTTCTTGCTTCTGGCCTTTGAGCTGCCAAAGAGGCCCTCTGGCTTTCACACTTAGCTTTTCATTGCTGATTCAACACCCTCAGCCCGTCCTCGTCTATCTCCAGCACATCTATTGCCCCTAGGAACAGTCATTCAATTCCGCTGCCCTTAGAATTATGACTTCTCCCATACTTGTCAAACTCCCATTACATGGTCCAATCATCATTCCCTTCCACTCACAAGTCATCTCATTTCACCACTAGTCAAAGACTAGTGATGTCATTGCTACTGTGGTCCAGTGATTGTCAGCACTGCACAAACCAACAGTCTTGGGGTCCCCACTGCCACTCAGGCAGCGAATAATCCAACGCCAAACCCGACTTTAAAGTCTGCCTTCCTGGTCACTCACGGCGCCCAATATCACAGGTCAGGTGCCCCGCACCAGACTCCGAGACAGGGATTTGCTTGTGACAGGTTTCTTGGGAGATGTTCTCAACATCAATGTCTGAGAGGGTGTGCAGGAAGCATGTCTGGGCACAGGGAGAGGGTGGGCGGCAATGCAGACACACCTGAAGCTTCAGCCCATCCCACAGGGAGTTCTGGAGCTGGAATGACCCTGCAGAGTCACCCCAGATTGGGGCGACAGGGTTAGGTCTTCTTGTACTTCCGTTAACCAGTCATTGGATACAGACTGCCCCAGGAGGCAGGCATGACCTGGCGGAAGATGTTTTATTGCAGCCTGGAGCTGTCCCTGGGTGGTTGGCTGGGGGCAGGAGGCAGTGTGAGCTCCCAGAAGTCAATCGTTTCAGTAGCTGGAGGGAGCCCTATTCCGCTCACCACAGCGTCCACCATACCACAGCTGTTCTTACATGAAAAGATCTGTATTAAGAGCCTAAAAGAGGACAGACATGTATTCTACACATTTTGCGCATTTAAAATGTTTGTTGATATTGCCAAATTTCTCTCCAAAAAGCTTGAACCAATTTATACTTCTACCAGCAGTGTATGAAAATGCTGATTTCTCAACCTCTTAGCCAACTCCGTGTATTTGATCTTTGCAAACTGTCAGTGTGATGTGGGGATAATACATTTCATTGTTCCAATTTTCATTTCCTTTATTATTAGAGAGATTGATCATCTCTTTGAATGCTATTCAGGCTCCTTGCTTTTTTTCTCATTGATTTGTAGCAGCTCTTTCTATCTTGTGGGGAGTAAACGTACCTCTGTCGTATTTTCTCCCAAGTGAAGCTTGTCTTTCAACTCCATTTGCAATGTATTTTACTATAAAACCTGCAAAACCTCAAAGTGGCTATCTTTTCCATTATGGCTTCTGGGTCTCATTTGCCACTTATAAAGGCTTTATCCTCATAAAATATTCTTCCATAGTTTTTTTTCTAATATTTTTATGGTTTGGGTTGTTACATTTAAATTTTATTCCATCTGGAATTGATTCTGGTGAGAGAAGTATGAATCCATTCTTTTCCCCCAATTGGCTAGCCACTTGCCCACATCACCTATTAAATAATACGTCTCTCCCCTGATTAGAAGTCTCTTCCAGAGTCCTGAGCTCCCAAATGAAGAGGCACTCTCTGCTCTATTCTACTGACCTGCCTGTGTTCGATGCTATATCCAAGCATCCATTTTGTTCCACCTTTGTGATGTGTTTCAGTATCTGCTGGTGCAGCTCCTCCCTCTTACCTCATTTTGCCCCAGACATTTATTCTCTCCTGTTTATTCTTCCAGATGAAACTCAGGACCATGCCGTCGAGCTCCAGAGATAAACAACCGTGCTGGAATTTTGGTTGGGATTGGGTTGAATTGCTCAATACATTTTAGGAAAATTGACATTTGTATAATTTTGAGTCCTTCTGGGTAAGAACAAGTTACAGTATGTGTCTGTTTATTCAAGTCTTCACTTCTATACTTTTGGGGATTTTATATACATATACATGTATATATATTATAATCATATATGTATAGTTTACATGTATATCTACATATTTTATATGGATAAATATATATGTATATTTTATAAATATATGTATCAATATATACATATATACACACATGTATATATATTATAAATATATAAATATACATTTCATATAAACCTCCATGTTTTTAATGGAATTTATTCCCAACATTTCATTTATTATTATCGTTATTCTTACCTTTGTGAATGGATTTTTTCATTTCCATTTTACTGGTCATTGTTGCTATATAAGAAAGCTACTGATTTTTGTATACTTATTTTCTAACTATACATTGTACCAAGTTGTTCTATTGTTTATAATAGTTTTTCCATTAATTATCTTGCTCTTTGCAGGTAGATGAAAATAATCTTCTTGCCTCCCAGATCTATGCTTCAGAAAGATTACTGTCTAGGAAAAATTGGAGTGGGAGAGGTTGGAGACACAGGGTGGGGCCTTAGCCCTGTGTCTTCATATCAAGTATGTTTTCTTTCTTATAATCTCAATTAGGACTGGGAACTTTCAGATGAGCCGACAGGAATCCAGAAGTACCTCCTGCCCATTGAAATGGCAATGTGGTAAAGTGAATCTGCCGTTCCTTGAGATCAAATTTTATCATGATTTGCTTTAGTATTATGGGAAATCGGTCAGTGTGGATAAAGGACAGTACTAAAAGCAAACACAGAAAAAAAAAAATAAAAGCAAACACAGAAACTAGACCCTGCCTGAGCGTTTTATATCCATTGTCTCATTGAATCTTCCAGGCATCTCTGTGAAGTGCATGCCGTCGCTAGCCCCGTTTCACAGGTGAAGAAACTGAGACACGGAAAGGCTGAGCAACTTACCCACAGTCGTGCAACTTAGAGTTGGGAGAGCCAAGATTTGAATCCAGTGACTCCAGAATCCATTGCCCATAGCCACCATAGTAATGGGGGTAAACCCAGTAGAAATCCGTTCCTTATTCAAAACCCCACAATAACCTCCAAATCCCAAGTCCAGATTCACCAGAGTTTGCCTTCTCTTTTTTTGCATCTCCTTTGACTCATCCAGCCCAAAAAGTCAAGGGCTCCCAGCTTTCCAGGCAGTCCCCAGTATATCAGACTGGCCGAGCAGAGCCTTCTGGGCAGACCCCAAGTACAGGGTAAGGAGTTGAGTTACGGGTCAGCAGCCAGACAGATTTGGTAAGACCAAACCCTGGAAGGTCGCACTTTTTAAAATGCAAATGTTCTCTGGGCGGGTCTCTCATTTCATGACACTGTGGTCGGAGGTTGGAGTTTTCTCCCTCTTTTGAAAATTGCTGCTAGTTTTTGGCTCTGACCTATTGCTTCCTGGTCCATCAGCTGCAAGGTGGGGAGGGAGCCTCCTTGCTGGTGCCAGCCTGCTCCTGGGCCGGGTTTCCAGGCCATAAGACAACAGGGCTCAGTTCTTCTCTCAGAGAAACCCTGCAACTGCTACCAGCAGCTCTGGGCCCACTTGCCTAAACCCAGTTCAACCACAGGGCAGCACAAAAATGCCCTGGGAAATCAGGGATGGCTTCAGAGAGGAGGTGACATCTGAGGCATTTCCAAATTAATTCTGTCTGACCAGTATTGAGGTTAACCCCTTCATTTAACAAATACTTACCAACCTCTTTATCATGTGCTGGGGATAGTGACTAGAGGGGCCCTTGCCCTCAAGGAACTTATATTCTAGGCAATAACAAGTGGGAGACCCCTTAGGAAGCAGGCAGTGAGCTGAGGGGGTGATGAGGGAGAATTGGAAGGGGGGCGGGATGCAGACATGGCTAACATGGCGGCAGAGTTAGGAAGTGGCGCCATTAGCACGCGGGTCAGCCCTGGAGGGTAAAGAAAGTGAGCTATCAAAAAAAAAAAAAAAAAAAAGTGAGCGCTCACTGGCGACTCCTGGATTTTTGGCTTGAACAATACGAGTTAAGTGGTGAGGGGAGTTATTTTTCCACATGAGAAATAACAGAGGCTGGAACAGGTTTTTGGTGCGAGGAAAGGAAAGTTCTTGAATGATAACAATGACAATGGCAACTACAGTTAATTGAACACAATGTGCTTGCTATTTGCTTACATTCGTTCCATTAATTTATCAATAATCCTGTGAAATAGATACTTTCCCATTTCCTGATGAGAACAGAATTTGGGAGAGGGGGAGTGGACACTCCGCTTACCAAGGACAGACCCGGGATTCAAACCCAAGTCTGCCGGCTCTGAGCTGTTAGACTCAATAGTGGCTTCATAATTAAACTTTTCTCAGTAACAGGATTTTTAAAAAGCATTGTGTTTTAAAACATTTTTCAACAACTTTTCATCACTTGGCTAAATTATTTAACATTTCCTTAAAGAATGGCCAAAAAGAAATAAAATAAATAATGAGTCTATGTGGATGTCAAAATTCCCCCACGAGGAATGGACATTAGACACACCGGGCCTTAGGCGAGTTGCCCAAGAGGCACAGGGACCCAGGTGAAGACCTTGGGCGTCCCGCAGTGGCCAGGACCCAGATCTTTAACACATCTTTCAAAGCCTGGTCTGCCTCTCCCATCCTTCCTCCATGGTTTTCTAGCCCATCCCTCATGACCTTCCCCCTCATTTCTGTCCTCTCACCTACCCGAACTTCGTTCACTTCCTCTAGATCTCCCTGCCCATCCAAACCCGGGATTCTCACTCTTCTGCCTCTTCCGTTGGTTAACACCTACTCATATGATAGAACGCAGACTATGCATGACCTCCTCCAGGGAGTCTTCCCAGACTCCCATCTGGTTCTTTGTTTCAAGCGTCCTAGCATCAGACTCCTCTTCTCCTCAGCACTTCCCTTGGTTTTAATTTCCACCCATCAGTGTGATTTCTGGCCACCTCTTAGCTCAGAGCTGGCCCTGAGTAGGAACTCAATAATTGGCTAGGAATGTCTCTTGGCAACTTTGAACTGCTCTGCCTCTTGCCTGTGAATCCCCAGGGGAGACTCCTGGCTGAGACACAGCTGTGCCTCAGCAATACCTGGCACTCGCCTCCGGAAGAACTATCCTGATCACTGGGCTGCTAGACCCTTGCTCCCAGGTCACCTGCTCTCCATGCCGCAGGGCTCTAGGGAGGGCCAGAATGGTTGCCAGAACCCGGAGGGCGGGAGGGAGAACAGGGAGGGAGTTATGGGAAAAGGGAGTCGAAGGCCCTTTGTTGAGATGTCACGGGGAGGGGTCCGGGATCTGAACGTGGGCATACCCCCACCAGCTCAGCCCTGCTATCTGGAAATACTGCCCCCCTTGGGGCTCCAGACCACCAGCAGCCCTGCTTAGCTGGGGGGCTTGGGAGTGCCGTTACCATTAGAGAAAATGGCGATCTCAACGGAGAGCTCCCCTTTCCTGGTCTGTAGCCTTGTCCCAGGTCCCCTTCAGGAAGGTTTCCTTTTGAGGCCCAAGCTGAGACTGAGAGGGGAGAGACGTTCCACAGTCCAAATATTCGTATATGGAGCTGTTTTCCCAAGCAAACCAGAAGCAGATGCCACCACCCTGTGGTGGAAGCCAGGCCTTGGCACAGGGCGGCAAGCTTGAGACTGGGAAGCCAGGACCTGGAGGCGGGCCAGGGATTGCAACATGGGGCCCTGGCAAGCTGCTCGCTTATTAGATAAGATATTTTTGTGCTGCCTGGCCAGACTGTGAGCGGAGGAGGGCAGGGCCTGCATCTCACTCATATCTGGGTTCCCAGCACACACTGAGACCAGCTACACAGTAGGACTTCAGCTGATGTCTCAGAAAAGTCCACCTGGCAAGCTCCAGGACCAGCTCCTACTGTCAAGTCAGTCAGACCTGGATTCGGCCACACTCGGTGGCTACACGGCCTTAGCCACGTCCCTCATGGCTCTGGGCCTCGGTTGCCTCATCTGTGTAATGGGGATGCTAAAGTGCCTGCCTCACAGGGTTGCCAGAGGGGTCAAGGAGTCCATGCTTGGCCCGGTGTTGGCTCTTGGAAGATGTTCCTTCTTAGTGACCCCAACAACCTAGGGGAGCTGGCAAACAACCGGGGGAAATCCACAAGTTGGGAGACACCGTGCCACAGAGGGGGCAGCACGTTGACTCTGTGGATACGAGGAAGCTGGAAGTTAACAGGGCAAAAGGCAGAGCCCCTAAAAGCTGGGGGCCACAGTGACGACAGGGAGCATTTGTCTTAGAGGCTCAGGTCCAGAGTTTAGAGGGATGCGGAGAGCCGGGGCCTAACACTTCTTGGATTCTTCTGTTCTGTGGAATTTCTTTCAAAATAAAAGCATGTGGGGGGTGGGGGCATCTGGGTGGCTCCGTCAGTTGAGTGTCGGACTCTTGGTTTCAGTTCGGGTCAGGATCTCAGGGTCGTGGGATCGAGCCCTACATCACTCAGCACAGAGTCTGCTTGAGATTCTTTCCCCGTCCCTCTCCCTTCCCCTTGCTCCTCCCCCACCTCCCCATTCTCTCTTTCAAATAAATAAATACAATCTTTCAAATAAATAAATAAAAATAAAAGGAAGTGTGGGTTGGCGAGGTAGGAGGACACTGGAGAGAGGCCGTCTAGGGCAGTGCTGTCAAGGACCAGGTATGGGCCAGACAAGGGTAAAAGCCTGCTATGGGCTCTGCCATAGGGCCAGGTTTCCCACCCCCCATGCTCTGCTCTTCCCATTTGTTACAAGGAGGCTTAGAGGTACTGGTGTCACAGGGATGTCAGGGGTCGGTGGCTATCGATGCCCAGAAGAGTGCCACACTGTGTTGTAGAGGTTTTTGCGTTTGCCTGAAGAGACAGCATGGCGTAATGGACTTGGGTTCTGGGTCTGAGTTCAAGCCCAGTTTTCTCTCCTCCCAGCAACAGTAGGAAGAGTCACAGAGTCACTGTGAACACCCGGCACATGCTCAGCAGAGGGGGAATAATAATGGTGGTAACAGTAACATGGTGATGCCGATGGGAGGAGTACTCAGAAGCACTCAGCAGGTGGCCACTCCTTCCGGTCCGTTCCCCGTGGCTGTGATTGCCCCGGGGCCGAGACTGTCCTGGAGTATGCAGTCTTAGGTGTCAAGAGAAACGGATCTAAAGCCTGGGTTTTCAAGGATCCTATGATGGTTAATTGCATGTGTCAAATTGACTGGGCCACAGTGCCCAGATATTTGGCCAAGCATTATTCCAGATGTTTCTGTGAGGGTGTTTTTGGATGAAATCAAGATTTAATTTGGTGGAGTTTGAGTAAAGCAGATGGCCTTCTATAAGGTGGGTGGGCCTCATCCAGTCAGTTGAAGGCCTGAATACAACGAAAGACGGATCTTCCCCAAGCAAGAGGAAATCCTGCCACAAGACAGCCTTTGGACTCGAACTGCAAGAATGGCTAGTCCCTGGGTCTCTAGCCTGCTGATCAGTGCTGCAGATTTTGGACATGTTGGCCTCCATAATTGCATGAACCAATTCCTTCAAATAAATCTGTCTCTCTGTCTCTCTCTCATATATATATCTCGTGTATATATACACACACATCCTATTGGTTCTGTTTCTCCGGAGAACCGTAACACAGATCCTGTGTTTATTGATAATGAAAAGTATGCCCAGTGCCAGCCACCTCATAGACGAAAAATGAGAAAGAAGGAGTCCTCAGCAGGGTTCTTTATAACTGAACTGGAAGGGTATCCAGTAGACCCTTGGGGCCCCAGACCCTGGGGAGGCCTGGAGTGATTAGGTGGGGGGGGGGGCGGGGGATGCAGGCAGACCTGGGTCTGGTTACTTGTTTAAAGCACAGTGGATTCAGCAGAAGGCAACATCAAAGTAGTGAGTTTGATGAGATGTCTGAAAGGAGCCTAGACCTTTCTCTACACCCAAGTACCTGCCTTTTGGAGAAACACTGTGGGTGGAAAGAAGCCTGGGGTCCTAGCCTGAATTGCCTTCTATATCCCTAGGCTTCAGTCTCCTTATATGTAAGGCATAATACGGGCTAGGGCTGTAAAATTTCCATAGCGCCCACCAGGGTGGATGCCCCGGGGGGGTGCTGGGCAGGACACTGAGCCAGGCAGAGGGGCAGAGCGGACAGGGTAGGGGTAGAAGCAGCTCCAGGGATGTAACCCAAGAATCAGGCTGGGGAAAAGTCCCTTGGGGAACACATTTTTAGTGGGGGTCGGGAGGGGAGGGGAGCTTATGGAGAAAAGCTACTTTAAGTCCTGCTGGGTGGATCACTGAGAGATGGGAAAACTCCTCAGGGTCCAGGGATTCGAGAAAAAAAACAAAGCTTTTTTTCCTGGGCTATCAAATGTTTCTATTAAATTTTTCTTCAAAAACATTTTAAAATTATTCAGGCGCCCTCCGCTCTAGCCGTCTAATTTAATGTTTTGTATGTTGTCATTAAAAAATAACTTTGATGTTTACTTTTGCTTCTCACAAAAAGAATAAGTATTTATTACAGAATGTTAAGAAAATTTGCACAAGGGGGATAAAAGAAGATTGCCATGCGTTAATGAGGGTAGGCCACCTGCTGTTAATAAACCTCCAAATTTCAGTGGCTTAACATAATAGGTTATTTTTCTTCATGCAAAAATCCAATGACAGCATTTGGTACATGGCCTTTCTCTTGATGATTCAGGACCCAGGATCCTCATATCTGTGGCTCCATCATCCTCTAGGGGTGCTTTGTCTCTAGCCAGTGGGTGTGGAAACAGAGTAAAGATTGTGCAGCATGTTTTATGGGTTAGGCTTGGAAAAGGCAAGTAGGATTTCTGCTCAACATTTCAATGGCCAGAATTCAGTCACATGGCCATATCCCCACCGCAAGGGAGGATGGGAAATGTAGTCTAACTGTGTCAGGAAGAAGGGATGGGTCCTGGTGAGCCCATCGTGGTGTCGGCTACATCCCGAACTTCGGCGCTCTGAGAACCACCATTCATGTTTTGAGGAACCCCCTTCCGTTCTTTTTTCTATGCCATGTACATTTTGTGTAATAGAGCATTCAGCTGGCCTCTGTCTCTAATTCCTGGGAGGCAAACTCTAAGCACTCGGAATTTCCTGAGTAATAGGAGTGCCTTTACTATTCTTGGTGTGCCCCTCGGACCACTCCTGATAGTTTATGCTAACAGGATGACTCAGGATGTGGGCTGGCCACCCCTGAAAGACCAACCCTGGGATTAGAGGCCTAGGCCCGTGGCAAAGCCCTCCAGAGCCTGGGCTGTCAGGTGCCTTGGCCGGAGCCATGGCACAGGGAGGGGTCTGGAACAGACCAGGACAATGTGTGCTGAAGCAGTGGCCCCACTCAGGCTCCAGCCCACATTTGAGCTCCGTGATATCTGCCCAACCTCTGAGGCGGGGAGGGGGTTAGAGATTGAGTTGAGTCCATCATGCCAATGGAGTGAAGCCTCATTAAAAACTCTGGACACGGAAGCTCTGGCGACATTTCTGGTTGGCAGTACTCTGTCACACACAGATGCCAGGAGGGAAGCTCTGGGTTTGGAACCCTCCCAGGCTGAGCCCAATGCATTTCTTCTAACTTGCATCCTTCTGCTGCAACAAAATGGTAATTGTAATGACAGTGCCTTTCTGAGTTCTGTGAACCTTTCTAGAGAATTATTGAACCAGAGGGAGTCCAAGGGGAACCACTGATCTGAGGTGAATGTGGCCTTGTGGCCTTGGGAACCACCAAACTGTGGTTGGTGTCTGAAGGGAGGGCAGTCATGTGGAGGACTGTGCCTTCTAGCTGTGAGGTTTGGCTCCACTCCAGGTCCATATGGATAGAGGTATGGATCCACACACATAAACACTCATTGAAAGGCATGTGTTTACCAAGATAACCAAGATAGGATTGCTCTATAAATCCTATTTTATAAGATGTCCCCCCCCCCGCTTAAATGTTGTTGCTGATGTCTTTCCAAGGACTTGACATGAATCCCAGGTTACTCCAGTAACCCAGCCAGAATTCTAGGTCTCTACTTGTTTTCCCAAGTTTGAGACAGATGGAATGGCCCAGCCCAGGCTTTTACCCTTGTCTGGCCCATACCTGGTCCTTGACAGCATCCAGAAGTACCTCTGAAGGAGGACTGGGTTAACTTAGCACAGCTAAGTGTGGGCAGGGAGACCTAGGCCCATGGCAAAGCCCTCCAGAGCCTGGGCTGTCAGGTGCCTTGGCCGCAGCTGTGGCAGAGGGAGGGGTCTGGAACAGACCAGGACAATGTGGGCTGAAGCAGTGGCCCCACCCAGGCTCCAGCCCACATAGACTTCTGGACTTGGGGCCGGGCCCAGCCAGCCCCAGAGCAAAGATCCAGCCTGGAGGCCCCAGGGCAGCACTCCAGCTCCACCCAGGCTCCAACCCTTCACCCACTGCCATCCTGCTGCTGCGGCTGGGATGGCCCCAGCTCCGAGCATGCCTGGCCATCCACTGCTGCTTGTCCTCGGCCCAAGAAACTAGGGTGGGGCTGGGGGGTGGAGAGGTAGGCAGAGAGACAGATAATGCTCGCCACCTTACAGTCATGGTCACGTGCAGAGCCTGAAACTTGACCTCAGACGTCCTCTATGTCAGCGCTTACCAAACTCCTCTGCTGTTAGAATGACTTGAGGAATCTATTCAAAAGGTAGATTCCCAGGCATCACCCTCCAGACAGACTTCATCCATTAGGGCTGGGGTGGGATATAAGAACCTGCGATTATCACACTTGCAGGGGATTCTGATACAGGTGGGCCCTAAATCACTTTCTGGTACACACTCCTCGATTTCCTGAGGCTCAGAGAGGGTAGGTAACTTTCTAATGTCACAGAGCTAAGGGGGTTCAGAACTTGGGTGAGGATCTAGGTCTTCTGATCCAGCTCAAGGCAGGTCAGTGGGAACAGAGCTAGGCAGATGGAGGGCAGAGGACAATTCGAAAAGTCCCAGGAAGGACCCCACGATCAAAGACCTGCCACCATGTCTGAAATTCTACTGTTAGACATTTATTCCTTAGACATTTACTCCGTCTTGAAGATTTTAGATTTCCCAGAGTCTACCACTGAAAATGCTAATCTCTCTGGGATGGAAGCTTTCTAAATTGTTGCAATGAACACATTGACAACTAGCTTCTTGGCACCTTCCACCAGGGATGAAGGCCAGGGAGAAGCAGGGACTGTGTATGCGAGGAGTTCAAGGCCCTGGACGGAGCAAGGGTGTCTGGGAAGGAGTGTGGGTGCAAAAAAGAATCAGACTTCACGTGCTTTATTATCTTCGGAGACAGAATATCCTGGCAGGGGCAGAGTACCATCTCAGAGGCAGCTTGGCCTGGATTTGAGTCCAGGCTCTCTCACTTCCCATCTGGGAGGCTTTGGGTCACCCAGCCACTTCATTGCTCTGAGCCTCAGTTTCCTCATTTGTAAAACTGGGCTAACACTAACGCCTGTCCCATTGGGTTAGTGCAAAACTGCAGAACGGCCTGAACCCCTGAATCTGGGCCCTGGCCTTGGGGAGACACAGAGAGATGGACAGCCACCCAACGTCACCTGCCCTCCCTCTGGGGGCCAGAGCGAGTAGCTGGCTCTGGGCAGCCAGCTTTGTTCGCCGAGGTGCCCTGGCGCCCCGCATCCCTAGGACCTGGGTACCACAGAAGAAGAGGCTTTGTGGTTCCAGCAGGGCTATCCATTCTTCCCCATTTGGGGCATGTGGAAACTCATCTCTGCCTTTTCTTCTCTTTAGGAAACAACAACAATAAAGCCGGACTCCTGTCCTGGGGCACAGGGCTGCCTCCGCCCCGCAGGAATGGTGGTGGGGAGAGCTTTTCCGCACCCCCCCTCCCCCCGCTAACCACAACTGTACAGCCCCTGCCTTCCCTCCCTCCTTCTCTGACTGGCGGCCGGCAGGGTGGAGGTCCCTGGGAAAACTCTCGTAGCTGAGGAGCCAGCAGACGGTGCCCGGGGCCTTGGCAGGGTCCTGGACTCAGGATGCCTCCTCCGCGGCTCAGCCTCCGGTCTGGATGCGCCGACGGGATGTCTGCTAGCCTGGCACTGGCAGGCAGGGCTGTGCCATGCAGGTGATGCACGTGCTCCTCCGGGTTTCCAGAGAATTCGGTGCCCAGGGATGGGGATGGAATGGCGGAGACAGCAGGGATGGGGGCCAGGGACGATGCTCCAGACTCAGAGGAGAACTGGAGCCTTTTGCCTTCTGCCTCTGTGGCTACAGGAAGCTGCGGACCCACAGTGTCTCCAACAAAGGCAGCCACAGGTCTGGTCTGGGAACTGGAAGGCAAGCCCCGTGGCCATCTGCTCCTGGCTTCTTACCCTAGGCCGGAACAGCTTCTCTCTTATTACTCAAGCCATGCATATTCATTATAACAAAGCTAAAATACAGGGAAGAAAAAGAATTATCACCCCAACTCACTATTTAGAGAAAATCGCTTTTGACCCTGTGTTGCATTCCCTCCCAGACTTTTCCATAAGACAGAAAACAGAGCAATGCGATGTGGGGTCTGCCAACAGTTTCATGGAGAGATAAGTATGAAAAACACGAGTGAGCGTGTAGAAACCTCTATTGCAATTTGATGTGGTCACCGCATTTTTATTTATCATGTTTTCCAAAAGGATTGAGTTGTCACAGAATGGAAATGACAAAGTGGTCCTTCAAGCATAGGTGGTTTGAGAGACACATATATAGATATTATTTTAAGAAACCTCTGTTTTGTAACCTGTCCCCCGTCCCGTCTCCCTTACCATCTCACATTGGGCTTAGTGGTGTCTCGCTTTCATGACATCCATGCTCCCCAGTTCTTGTTTACCAGTTCGTAATGCTGGACATCCAGATGTTGTTCAGGATAATCACCAATACATGATGAACATCCATACAGTTCCTATTCTCTCTGTATATTTGTGCCATTACTTTCTTCAGATAAAGTTTCAGAAGTGGAAGGGCTGGAAAGAAGGATGCACATCTTTTTCAGGTTTTAGGCATGTTGCTAGAAGGATCCAAAGAAAAGCAGACCCGATTCATGGGTGAGTTAGGAGAGCTCAGGTTTTTAAGGCAGGCATCGCTGGGGGGTGGGGAGGGGATTCATACAAAATAGCCGCCTCTTCCCATGACAGCATTTCAGGGATTTGGAGACTGTGACCCTGGGTCCCCTTCTCCAGGCCCCTTGTCCCCAAGTCCTTCAGCCACTCCTCATATGGAACCAAGAAGGGCAGGGCCAGAAGCGGCCTTAGGGATTCCCCAGCTCAGGAGTTCCCAGCTTGGCCTCTATGGCACATTGGTTCTGTGTGGTATTAACTGGTACTACCCGCCAAAGGATGATTTCAATCATCTTGAAAATCAGTGAATTAAGCAATCCAAGAAGATGTTCACTGCAGGAGTTTTCAGAGCATTTGATATGTTAATGTGCTTTTTTTTTTTTTTAATCTCCGAAAAGGGGGTATAGTGAGCAAACTTTCCCAAGCTCATTTGACCGTGGAATCCTTCAATGAGGGGCCGCTCAAAGAAACGATTCGTGGAAACTCCTTCCCCAGCACCGTGGTTTTCAAACTTTTACAAAGACACAGAACGCTTTCTTCAAATTACCTTCTGTAAGAAGTCTAATAGATTTTATGCAGAACAGATAAAAACAGGAATGGAACAACACAGAGGCCTAATGATTCATCGTCCTTCCCAGGGCCTGGGAAGTATCTCGGAACTCCTGGGGAACCCTGTAGCACCATTTGAAGAAGATAGCCCCTGCTCTGTGTCTGACTTTGAAAAGTCAGTGTGGGGGCAAGATGACAACTCTGTGCATCTAGCATTTGCGGAGCACTTACGTGTCAGACCCGAGGCCAAGTGTGGGACTCTGGAGAAAAATAAGACACATTCCGTCGTCCCCAAAAAGTTCAAGTCTGGTGTGTGAGATGCACACAGACACGTGCAAAGGGAATTACACATAGAAAAAGTATGTAGTAAGGACATTTGGTTTCTCGTCTGCCACACACCCCTTCCTCTGGAAAGCTGCGTCTCTCTCACTCCATTACTGGCAAGATACCAATCACAATATTCCATGTTTCTGGTCTACCAGGTGGTAGGTAATGTGACGCTTGCTTGGCCGTCACAGGACCCTATTCTCCCGGTCTCAGTGGCCAGTTTGGGTCGGCACAGGATGCAAACCCGGCCAATCAGAATCATTCCCTAGGACCGTAGGCCGAGGCTCTTCCACGTGGGGCCCCTAAATTGAGGTGATGGGAGCCTGCTGCTGAGCTCCCCACTGCACGGAGGTACTCCATCTGTAGCAGGAAAGAGTGAGGGCACAGTCCCCACAGAGACAAGGGTCGAGTGATGAAAGGCAAGAGAGTCCTAATGTCTTCATTTCTGGGACCTGCTCTAAGCCTGCACTTTGCAGATACGTGAGCCAATTAATTCCCCTTAGGTGCTTACACTAACATGAACTGCATTTCTGTTGGTTGTTATCAAAGGTATCATTGACTAATGGAAGGAACAAAAGAATCAAGGAGGGAGAGGTCTCTTCCAGCTGGAACAGCCAGAAGAGATAGCTCAGAGGATATTGAACTTGAACCTGACTTGGAGGATGGAAATCCTCTAGCTAGGAGGGGTTGGAGCATTGCAGGTGGAGGGGAGGGTGTGAGAAGAAACAGGGGGTTGGAAAAGTATAATAGTTGACTAGAAGACAGGGGAGGACCTGGAAGGACAGGTTTGGGCCATTCTGTGGGATGGCCTTGAAAACCAGGGTGAAAGTTTTAAATCTTATTTGGTTGGCATTCAGGGAGCCACTGAGAGTGTTTGAGCATGGATGGCGGAGATAGAGAAGGTATGGTCTGACTGGTGTTTTAGGAAGACCCCTCTGACAGCTGGTGACAGGTGGGGCATGGGGATGAGGGATGGGGAGGCCACCACTGAATGACTGGGAGCACTGAGCTGCCACCAGGAGAACAGAGAAGTGAAGAGGAAGTCCTGACGTGGGGACAAGGAGAGGAGACAGATTGGATCAAGCCACACTGAGGTTGAGAGCCACTGTGGACTGAGCCATGACCCCTCAAAATTCATATGTTGAAGCCCTAACCCCAGTGTGGCTGTATTTGGAGTTAAGGAAGTAATTAAGGTTAAAGGAGGTCATAAGGGCAGAGCCCTGAGCCTATAGGATTAGTGTCCTTATAAGCGAAGACCCCAGAAAGCACCCCCCACTCTCTTTCGCTTTGCCACATGAGAAGGAGAAGTTCTGCAAGCCAGGGAGAGAGTTCTCATCAAGCATCAAATTGACCAGCACCTTGACATCTTGATCTTGGACTTCCTGGCCTCCAGAACTGTGAGAAATAACTGTGTTGTTTAAGCCACCCGGTCTATGGTATTCTGTTATGGCAACTGGAACCAAGACAAGGCCACGTGGGACATCCCATTGAGGCATCTGGCAGTCGGGTAGAGACACAGAAGTGAATTTGGGTGAACCTCCACACGGGGGCACTCTTCTTGGTGGTACAGATCTGCCCGCACCTGGGACCAGGTACCCAGAGGGTCAGACGCCACTATTTATAGCAAACCTTTTTCATCATCCCAAACAAAAACTCTGGGCCCATTAAATGAAAATTCCCCCTTATCACTCCCCGCCGCCCCGAGCCGCTGGTAACATCTATTCTAGTTTCTGTCTCTCTGAGGTTGCTTCTTTTAGGTACCTCATATCAATGGAATCATGCAATATTTGTCCTTCTGTGTCTGGTTTATTTCACTTAGGGTGACATTTCCAAGGTCCACCCATTTCGTAGCATTTATCAAAATTTCATTTCTTCTAATGGCTGAATAATATTCCGTTGTACGGGCACACCACATTTTGTTTATCCGTTCATCTGTGAATGGACGCTTGGGTTGTTTCCACCTTTTGGTTCCTGTGAATCACACCACTCTGAACGAGGGTGTCAGCAGCTATAGTCTTGGCTGCTAAGCTCAACCAACTCCTTTTTTTTTTCCTGGATCACTGAAAATCATTTCTATCTACAAAAAAAAACCCACATAAAAGAGGAGTAGTGTTTGAATTGCGATTTGATTTCTCCCACTATCTCCCCACATCCTGCGGCAGCTCCATAAACCTGAAACACCTTCCTAGTGCTCTGGGAAAACCTGAGTCTGGCCCTCAGGTCCAGCGTCCTGTTGACGGTGCCACTACCTCGACCCCCACCCACACAGCAGCAAACCTCCCTAGTTCGTGCCATCATCCTCCCCAGCTGGAACTGAAATGGACCCACAAACTCTCCCTGCTTCCTCCCCCAGCCCCTCTACAACCCGCTTTCCTCCTGCTGCTAGTGGACTTTGGAAAACAAAAGCCAGATCACACCATGCCTCTCTTATGGCTCTCTAGTAGCTTCCTTTCCCCTTGAAATCAAGTCCAGCATCCCTCCCACCCCTGACTTATCTGGCTCCGTGTCTATGCAGCCACTGCTATCCCACCAACCGCAGCCGGGGCCCCTTCCCCAGTCCACACCAGCCACCCTGCCCTTCCCTGCTTGCTCCATCTTTGGGGACTTTGCAGTTTGATGGGGTTTGTGCTCAAAATACCCTTCCCCCAGATCTTGCCTGGCTGGCTGTTTCTCACTTCGGAGAGATCTAGTCTCGCGTCACCTCCTCCAGGAAGCCTTCCTGACCACCCGATTGGAGCAGCCGCCCCATGCCCCCAGGCCCCGACAACTCCAACCCATAACCACGCTTTGGATCTTTGCAACACTTGCTGCTATCTGAAAGTCGTTCTTTCTGTCCCTGCTCATTGTCTCTTGTCCTCTCCTGGATGTAAACTCCACAACAGTAGGGGTGTGTCCTGTTTGCCATTCTCCCTGCCCCACCTCCCTGCTCCTAGAACAGGAGCTGACCCGAAGGCGCTCGAGTGTTACTTAACAAGCAAACAATCAAATGCACAAGGAAGCATGACTGGGGGTATCTCTGAAGTCTCCCCATGTTTCTGGGGTTTACCATGGGATCCAGGCTCTGCCAACACTTTCTTGTGGCCGGGGTCTCCCAGGAACAATAGAAGCCCGCACCGTCTTCTGATGAGGCTTTGGGGCTCCACCAGGGGAACGGGTCTACCTGGGGTCCAGCCTCTGCTAACCTCAGGGTCCCCTAACATGTGGTCTTTTCTGCTGCAGGGAGGAGGGTGACGCTGCAGAGACAATGCCTCCCAGTCCTGCGGTCGGGCTATTCTTGTGCCTTGGAAAGCTCTTCTCCTCGGCGCTGACAGCGGCCACCTCTCCCGGGGGTAACAGGCCTCTGGAGCCCTGCTCGCTGGGTGGCGAGGGCTGCCGCGGGCCCCATGCCCACCTGCGCTCTGGCAGGCGCGGTAGGAGGACCTCGGAACATGCAGCCTTGGGGGCTCCTCGGAGTGCAGCCCGGCTCTTCCTGCTCCTGCCAAACAAAAGCTTCCTGCTCCGGCAGGGACAAGAGCCCGTTTCTAATTCTGGAACAAATAGGCCAAGCCCATTCTAGCAGGAGGAGAAACAGGGCTGCCCAGGGCCCCTGCCAGGTTTTTGCTTGCTTTTTCCCAGGATGGGAGCAGGACAGGAGGCCGTGGTAGAAACATCCACCTTCGCAAAGAGTCCATCTGGTCTGGGGGTGGGACTGTTTTCTCTGCCCCCACTCTCCCTCCCTCCACTGGCCACACTCCCTGGCACTGAGGCTCCTACCCTACTCTCTCCTGCCTAGTCTCCGGACTGATGGTCACTGACCTGCAGGCTGCCTTTTGCTCTTCCTCCAACACCCAGTTGATCGTGTCTGGACTCTTGCAGAAACTGATAATAACCCCCTTTTCCTCCTGCCATGTTCGCTGAGTCAGTAAGCATTAAGTCATCATCCCCATCATCACCATACTCGGCGTGCCATCACCATGGTTACCACTTACCCATCCTCGAAGCCGTTGCTATGGGGCCAGCACCACGCTGAGCTCTTGATAGGTCCCGTTTGCTCCTTGTGAAGTAGTCCTTATTCTCCTCTTCATTTCACAGAGGAGGGAACTGAACTCAGAGAGGTTGAGTCCTGTGTCCAGGATCACACAGCTGGCATGTGGCAAAGCTGGGGGGATGCTCAGCAGATGCCGACGGTCTGCTCAGCCTTCAAGCCCCATGGCTTCCGGTGGCCCAGGGCTGAGCACCCGAATTCTGAAGCCAGGCTGCCCGAGCTGTTCGGAGCCAGCCCTGCATCCTCCTGGCCTTGTGACCTGTGTCACTATCTGACCTTGGTTTGTTCATCTGTGACATGGGGACGACAATAGCACCTACCCCCAGGGTTGCTATGTGCCTTAAAGGAGTTAATAGATGGAGAGCACATAAAACGGTTTAGCCCAGTGACCGAGTACGATGTAAATGCCCTGTGGCAGGTGCAGAAAGTGCAATAAGACACAGCCTTTCCCCTCATGAGCTTCTAGTCTAATGGGAAAGACTGTCACCTTGTGGGATGAACTGAGCCACAGAACGGGAAAGAACGGGGCACACGGGTGTACATGGCAGGACGTCTATCTGCCTCGGGAGCTTCCACTCATGGCAATACCTAGGCGAACCTCATTGTGTTTTTCAAATGCATTTTTTGTTTTGGAATAACTTTAGATGTAGAGAAAAGTTGCGAGAGTGTTACAGAGAGTTCTCATATGCTCTTCCCCCGGCTTCCCCTAATATTAACCTCCTACACAACCATGCTCCATTTGTCAAAACTAAGAAATTAACATTGGTAAATCCTATTAACTAAACTATAGTCTTTGTTCGGATTTCACCAGTTTTCCCAATCCAGCACGTAATCCCGGATAATGTGTCACATTTAGCCAGCTTAGTTTTGAAGGATGAACAGAAGTTCGCCGGGGCATAGCTGTAGGCATGGGAGCTTCTGAGTCTCATAGAACAGATGGGCATGCACCTGGACTTTTGAACACACACCTGAAGAACGTGCTATTTCCCCAGAAAGAAGACAAAGGAAAGGGACTACGAAAGATGTTCATCATATTAGCTGTTCTGAGGCACACTCCCCCCAACTCTGACCCCATGGAGAGGTTATAGGAAGACGTGAATATTGTGGAATCAGACCAAGGTCACCTCCATGGGCCCGTTTCCTGCATGGAGGGCCTGAGGGAGGCATTTTACAGGCAAGCTCAGCCCCATGAAGGCTGCTGGGGTTGAGTTCCCGGCCTTGGGAGGCAATTAACAGTGGTCAGGAGGAAGGTGGCAGGATCTGCAGAGGGCGGCAGCAAAGCAGGTTCTCCCAGTTTTGGGGGAAGCCTCTTCTGAGAAAGGAACTCCAGCTCTTCTCTTTGACTCACTTTTTCTATCTTGGCCTTTGCTCACCATGGGCGTGGTGAGCCACGGAGGGCCTGGGTTTGGGGGCAAAGAGCAGTGGGGGTAGCGTGGTCAGCTTTGCACCTAGGCCAGCCTGAAGTCTCCACTTACAGAATGCACCTGGGCTTCCGGGGCCTCGTCCTTGGTCTTGGGGACAAAGCTTTAGCTATCATAGCGTATTACTGGTCTTGTCTTCCCTGGCTGGTGACCAGGCCAGAGGATCAGGGAATCTGTATTCATTTGTCCTTTTATGCAACACGATATATTGAACACAGTAGCCCTGAGCCAGGCACTGTGCTAGGGGAGTATGGGAGGGGGCTTCCCATGGAGCTCTGTTCTCTCAGTAGCCTACTTTCCACAAAAATTAAAGGGATATAAAACTTTTTGTAGCCCCATAGAGTTTCCTATGGCTACCATAACAAATTACCACAAACATAGTGTCTTTTTATTTATTTATTTATTTAAAATAAATTAATTAACATATAGTGTATTATTAGTTTCAGAGGTAGAGGTCAGTGATTCATCAGTCGCGTATAACACCCAGTGCTCATTACATCCCGTGCCCTCCTTAATGTCCATCACCCAGTTACCCCATCCCCCACCCTGCTCCCCTCCAGCAACCCTCAGTTTGTTTCCTATGATTAAGAGTCTCTTATGTCTCCCTCTCTGATTTCGTCTTGTTTTATTTTTCCCTCCCTTCCCCTAAGATCCTGTTTTGTTTCTTAAATTCCACATATGAGTGAAATCATTTGATAATTGTCTTTCTCTGATTGGCTTATTTCACTTAGCCTAATACCCTCTAGTTCCATCCACGTCGTTATAAATGGCAAGGTTTCATTCTTTTGATGGCTGAGTAATATTCCATCATATATATATACCACATCTTCTTTATCCATTCATGTGTCGATGGACATCCGGGCTCTTTCCACAGTTTGGCTATTGTGAACATTGTTGCTATAAACATTGGGGTGCAGGTGCCCCTTTGGATCACTACACTTGTATCTTTGGGGTAAATCCTTAGTAGTGCAATTGCTGGGTCATAGGGTAGCTCTATTTTCACCTTTTTGAGGAACCTCCGTACTGTTTCCCAGAGTGGTTGCACCAGCCTGCATTGCCGCCAACAGTGTAGGAGGGTTCCCCTTTCTCTGCATCCTCACCACCATCTGTCGTTTCCTGACTTATTGGTTTCAGCCATTCTGACCAGTGTGAGGTCACAGACACAGTGTCTTAAAACAACATAAATCTATTACAATACAGATTTGGAGGTCAGAAGTCCAGAATCAGTTTCACTGAGCTAAAGTCAAGGTATCGGGAGGGCTGGTTTCTTCCAGAGACTCCAGGGGACAAGCTGTTTCCGTGCCTTTGCCAGCTTCCAGAGGCCGCCTGCATTCCTTAGCTCCTGGCCCCTTCCTCCAGCCACAAAGCCTGCCATGTAGCATCTTCCCTCCTCCCTGACCTATGGGAGGTCCTTACATCTTTCTCTGTTATAAGGATCCCTGCAATTACAGCAGGCCCACCTAAATCGTCCAGGAGAACCTCCCCATCTCAAGATCCTTAATAATATCTGTAAATTCCCCTCTGCGTTGGAAAATAACATATTCCCAGGTTCCAGGGATTTGGACATGGCCATCTTTGGGGGGCCATCATTCAGCCGACCACAAGCTCTTTCTGGAAGCAGTTGAGAGCCCAGGCTCTGACATCCACACACCTGGGTTTGAATGCATGCCCTGCATTTCTTACTGCATGCCCTTGACTGACTTCATTGCTCTGTGCCTTCGTTTCCTCGTCTGTAAAATGAAGCTAGCCCAGGCTTTGTGCCAATGGATGCGGTACCATTGCACCCATTCCCCGGAACCGGAAAGAGGCAACAGAGCCACCTACCGGTCCCCGGCGAGAGTTGCCCAGATGCGGCCCGACGTCCCAGGCGCTCTCACCCAGATGCCAGCCAAACCCTGAGGACGACGGCCGCCCCTGGGTAGGCATCTGGTCAGCGAGCCCCTGCTTGGGCTGGAGAGCTCGCATAGCTGGCTAGCTAACTTGGTCAGCTTTTGCTGGAAGGAGAAAAAGAGAAGCCGGAGGGAGTGAGAACGAGCGTGCAGCAAGGCAAAGGCGTCCGAAAGATGTTTTTAATGTGCATCCGATTATGCAGCCACGCCAGGGGCCTCTGCCCAGCTTCCCGGCACGTTCCTGCCTGAAGACAGCTTGATGATTTGAAGGCAGCCGTGGTCAGATTGTATACCTGTCAACTGCCTCTCGGCGCTCGCAGGGGCACGGGCTCTAATGAGGCCTGACACCTCGGAATCCAGCAGGATGCGAAACAGCCGCAGAGGGTAGGAGGGGAGGTGGGCGGGGCCTGCTCCGGCCACTTGGGCCCGCCTGGAATGCGCCAGAGGAGTATGGGAGGGAGTCCAGGGTTGGGGGGGGAGGGACGGGCTCCAAGATGCGCCATGGCCATTGCTGAGGGGACAATGGGCACGCCACATCACCACTCTGAGCCTCAGTTTCCCTGTCTGTAAAGTGGGTCTTAGTCTTCTTTTGAAGGTTTATCGGGGAGATCCAACATGCCTAGCTCACAGCAACACCTAATAAATGATCATAATAAATCTTATCAACACTGTCAACACCCCCATCAACCTGCTCATTCTTGTCTGCTTCAATTGCCTGTTGAGGTGCTTAAAACTCTACCATTCGAATGTTTATCCACCGTGATCTAGTCTTCTAGCTTTCTGGAGATATAATTGACATGCAACATCGTGTAAGTTTAAGGTGTACACAAAGTGTTGATTTGATCCACTTATATACTGCAAAGTGATTACCACTATAGGGTTAGCGAACCCCTCCATCATGTCACACAATTAACTTTTCTTTTTCAAGGTGACAACATTTAAGATCTCTCTTAGCAACTTTCAAATATATAATACAGTATTATTAACCATATATCTGCCATGATTCATTGGTTTACCTCGGTGAGAGCCTGCTGGGAGAACGTTTAGCCCGAGGTGAAATTTTAGAGATGATTTGGGCCCACTTGTCCATCTTTCTGATGAAGCAATCCAGGCTCAGAGGGGGTAGGTTACTTCCCCAAGGTTTAACTGCTTGGTGGCCGAGGAGTTTTGACAGCAGGGAGGGCAGACAGAACATCAAGTCCCCTATAAATAAATAAATGCAGAGAAGAGGAATACCGGGTGTTCTGGGCCCATCAACCATCCTTCTGGAAAACATGGGTGGAGTGTGTCCCAGCCCTCAAGGAAGGCACAGAGATGTATAGGCAAGGTTCAAGAGGGCCAGTCCCTGTGCCCTGGTAGAGAGAACAGTCACGTAAACAAGTGGTCCTAGGCACCTGCTGAGAACAGCCTATTGCAGGCCCAGAGTGGGCGAGATGAATCCTTCCTGGGGGATGGACGTTTTCACAGGAGCTGGCAGTGACCCCGGGCTTCAAGAAATTCACAAGATGAGGGATGCCTGGGTGGCTCAGTCGTTAAGCGTCTGCCTTCGGCTCGGGTCACGATCTCAGGGTCCTGGGATCCAGTCCCGCGTCGGGCTCCCTGCTCAGCCGGGGGTCTGCTTCTCCCTCTGCCCCTCGCCCTGGTCATGCTCTCGAGTGCTCTCTCTCTCTCTCTCAAATGAATAAATAAAATCTTAAAAAAAAAAAAAAGGAAATTCACAAGATGAGATTCAGAGGAAAAGGGCGGGAAGAATCATGTCTGGTTAAAGGATCAAGAGGAGTTTCACAAAGGGTGGGATTCACCTGACACCGTGAAGATGGAATCAGATTTCCACAGACAGAAAAAGGTAGAAGGGCAAAGCTGGAAGCGGGCGCAGCCTGAGAAAAGGCATCGAGATGAGAAAGCACAGGCTGTGCTCAGAAAAGACTAGTTCGATTTGACCAGAGAATGAGGAGCAAGAAGCAGAGCAGCGGAAGACAAGGCTAGTACCGTGTTTGGGATCAGATGGTGGGTAGCACGAAGTGCCATGTCAAGGAAAATTGTACTTAATGCCAAGGGAAGAGGGAGCCGTGGAAGGTTGCAGGGCAGGGCTGTGACATGCCTGGGGCTGACGTGTGTGAGAGGAATTGGAGCAGGGGGAAGCAGGGCAAGGTGGGCAGGGAGTGGAGGTTTCTCCCATCACCAAGCCTCACCAGCACACAGCCTGCTGAGGCCACCACTAACTGACTCGCTCTCTTGGTAAGCCTGCCTTTCCCGAGAATTCTCTGCCCGGAATGCTGGGTGGTAAGCAGTGGGGAGCTACTTGCTTGGGCAGCTCCAGCTGAATACTGATGAGTCATGAAAACGTTTCTCTAGTTTGGTACTTTACCTTAATGACAACCAAAGCAGTTCTATTAGTCATGGGCTTTCCTTAGACCACAGCAGGCAAGGGCAAAAGAGGGTGTCCAGGGGGAAACCTGGGTGGCTCAGTCAGTTAAGCATCTGCCTTTGGCTCAGGTCATGGTCCCGGGGTTCTGGGATCAAGCCCCGCATCGGGTTCCTTGCTCAGCAGGGAGCCTGCTTCTCCCTCTGCCTGCCATTCTCTCTCTCTCTTTCACTCTGTCTCTCTGACAAATAAGTAGAATCTTAAAAAAAAAAAGAGCGCCTGCCACGCAAATGTGTGTATCTTTGTTTCATTGAATTCACATTACCTCTGTGATTTCACAGCAACCTCGTGGGGGAGATGTCAGCCCCCCATTTCATGGATGAGAATACCGAGGCTCAGAGGGATTAAGGTCTCTGAGCTAGAAAGTGGCAGAGCCAGGACTCAAACTCAGATCTGTGTGTCTCCGAACTCTGATAGGTCTCCCGCATGATGCTCCCTCTGGAGAATAGAACCTGCCCTGTGCCATGTCATGAAGGAGGCAGAACAGCCTCCTCGAGGGTCAGGGAACCATTCACCAGGGCAGCCAGAAACCAGTGCCGGCCTGGTCAGGTCCTGCCCGGCCCAAGTCTCATGTCTCAGTGGTTCATCCATGCTGGGAACTGGAGCCCCACCTGCCTAGAGCTGGCTCAGTGTTCAAGTCCTCAAGGGGAAGGGCATCTGCCCCAGGACGCATCCTCCATCAGTGCTGTTGACCACACTCGGGCTCCTTCCAGTTTGCTCCTGCTCAGTTCCTGGGTGGATGGCGATGAAGTCAGGGCTCCACTCAGGTCTTCTCTAGAGCGTTCTTGGCTCTTCCCTTCCCTGTACAGAAGTGTCTCAGCTGCCACAGGAGCGTCCCCATGAGCGCACCCAGCCGGGCAGTGAAGGCGTGTCTCCCAGGCCCAGTACCACCTCGAAGGCCCGCCTTCCCTCAGGTGCCCTTTCCTCCTGGGGAAGCACGTCTCTCTCTCCCAGACAAGCACTCCCTCAGCGGCTGCCACTGGACACAAAAGCTGTCCCTTTCCTTCTGCGTTGGGGTTTACCGCTTAATTCCTCTGTGCCTACTTATTCCTTGGCATATTTCCACCACGCCCTGCTGTCCCCACCAAGCCCCTCACATCCTCTCTAGCACTGGTCCTACCTCGGTTCAGCCAACTTACCCATCGGCACCCCCCAGGACACCCAAGTTCCAGCTTGGTGACAGCTGCATTAGTCAGGTGTCCTGACTGCAAGTGACAGAATCACTGGCTGGACACACTGAAAGCAATATGGGATGGGATGGGATGGAATGGAATGGAATGGAATGGAATGAATGGAATAGAATAGAATAGAATGGAAGAGAATGGAAGAGAAATTGGCTGGTACAACTGGGAGCTGTGGGGATGGGGACAAGACTGAATCCAGAGTTCAAAAATGCTAATAATTGATTTTCTTCCTCCTCTGCCCGCCACTGTCAGAGTGTGCCTCATTCTTGCCTCTTGCAAATGGGCTCCTGTACAAGATAAAGAAAGGGCCGAGGATTCCCAAATCTCCGGCTTCCCAGTCGATCAAGCACAGTGGGAACGAAGCCAGCTGCCCGCTCCCAGTCCCTTACAAGGAAGAGCTCTGGTGGGCCAGGGGCCGTGGGGGGGGGGGGCTCATGTCTGACCCAGTCGCTGGGGTCAGGAGGATGGTGGCATGATTGGCCCAGTCCGGGTCTACTTGTGCTCACCTGTGAGGCTTGGGGGCTGGGATTGTCGCCTCCATGAATCCTTCCATTTCCAGGATGGAAATAGTCAAAGGAAAGAATAGTTTCCACATACCAGGGGAGAGCCCAGGAGAGGGAGCTGTGGGCATCAGGATGCCCTTGAGTTAGCCCAGGATGGTTTGAGTAAGGGCGACCATCCCAGGAGCTGGAAGGAGAGACACAAGAAGGGTCCCAAGGCGGGGGACAGAGCAGTGGTCTTCGCAGCAAGGGGGGAGCTGGAGGCCCCCCCTGCCGGGAGCTTCCCAGCTTCCCCAGCAGGGAGATGCCAAGGGGCAGAAGCCAAAGTAAGAAGAAGAGACAGAGGAATCTGAGGAACGCCGAGGCTGCTGGGTGGCTCTGTAGGAGGGGCTGAGTGGAGGGCAGGGTACCTGGCTGCTCACGAGGTCAGCCCCCTGTCTGCCCTCACCTCCTCCGGGTAGTGTGGGAAGAGCCCTGGCTGGTCAGGAGGCCCAAGGTCGCATCCTGTCTGCACCATCAACCGACTCTGGGCCCTGGGCCATCACCAGCCTCGGTTTCCCCACCAGTGAAATGGGGCGGTTGGGATGGAAGCAGTCTCAGCTTCCCCCAGAGTCAGCCCCAGCTCCTCCCATCTCCCCGGGAGTGAGAATACCCCAGAAGGCCCTCAGAACCCGGGAATGTGCCCCTGGCCTCGGCCTCCTCTCAGCTCCTGCCCGAGGAAGCTGGGGGAGTGGTTGGCAGGGTAGCTAAAGGTCCCTTCACCTCCCCCTCTTCTCCCTGAACCATTTCTCCTTCCCCCTTTCTTTCCTCTTTTGGCTGCAAAGCACATACAGATGTGGGGCTGTCGGCCACAATCAGGGGGCTCAGGTGAGGAATGGGGCCTGGCAGCCCTTGGCTTGTACTCGTTTGCCTGAGTGCAATTTCCCCATAATTACACTTCCTAACTTTTCAGCATCTGTGAAAGATCATCTTCTGACACAGCGGAGTCAGGCTCGCGCCGGCCAGGAGGCGAGGCCCTTCCTTCGGAATCATTTTCAACAGGCAGAGAAAACACATTCGTTCTTTCCTTTCCGGCATGTACCATGTTCCCAGGAGACCAGCCCAGGGGCCTACCGGTGGCTCCGAGCGGCCCGAGTCCCGGCGCCTGCCATCCCGCCACAGGCCTCAGCTGCCTCAGGCCTCAGGCCTCAGCTGCTCCCCCACTCGAATTCCCAGTCACGGGGACGCGTGGAGGCCCACCTACGCCCCCATCCCCGGCTCACGACCACAGTAGTTCACGGTCAAACCATCCCCCACCCATGTTCTCTGCTGTCACCTCATCACCCACAACCGCCCTGTCACCCACAGCAGCACCCCTGCCCAGATGCCCCCGTAACTGCTCTTTGCTGTCACCTTGGAGCAGCGCCGAGTCCCACCCGCACCGTCCCACACGTGCCCCGCATGGCGTCCAGCCCCACCACCCCACAGCCTGCAAGCCCATTCCTCTTCCACTCGGGGGGCCAGCAGAGAGGTGATGCAGGGCTACACCAGACTGGAGGTCCCACGCCACCTCGCCCAGGATCTCAGATGAAGACTTGGGTTGACAGAGTGGGGGACCAGGAGGAGAGATGGAGAGAAGTGAGGCGCATGGACACTCTGGGAAGGAAGGAACCACCGGGAATCTTGTAAATGCATTGGAGAGGTGGCCAGGCCTCGGGCCATGAGCAATAGCTCAAGGGACGGTAATGAATGCAGTGTGCGCAGAGGACGTCGTGGGGACGAGGCCCCGTGTACTCTGATCTCCCCAGCTGGGGCCTGCTGGCCCGGGGCTGGGGACCCCATCCCACGCCCCCAGAGTCAGTAGACTGTGAGCCAGGGAAGGCACTCCCCCTCTGCTGGAAACCAAATCCCCCTGGGGCGAGTCATGCCCGGATCCTCAGACAGGGCCTCCCTGCTCTTGCAGGTCTGTAGGAAGTATTCCTGCTTCCAAGACTAAGAATCTGGAAGGAGCCTGGGTGTGGGGTGTGGTTTCAAGCAAGCTTTTCCTTTTGTCCACTGAGACAGATATGAGGCATATGTATCCTATCCTGAGCTCATGGCAGACGTTCTGAATCAATCACAGACACAGAGAGGTTAAGTAGCTTAGCAAAGGTCACACAGCTGATACATGAGAGGAGCCAACTTTTGAGCCTGGGCAGTCTGAATTCAGTCCTTGGTCTTTTAACCATTATGCTATATTGTCCCATATGAGCTCTGGCCCCTGGCCTCAGAAGGGCCCCCTGCAGCCTGTATAGCTCCCCAGCAGAACAAGAGATGAAAGCAAATCCCTCCAAGAAGAGGTAGCAGAAAGCAGGACTAGATGGGGTTGTTGATGCTGATATGAATCCAAAGTTAGCCTCTGCTGCCTACTAGCTACCAGGTTCGGGATGGGGTGGGGAGGTTGGGACAGGCAACATACCCCTTTGGAGCCCATTTCTTCCACTATAAAATGAAGACAATAATGAGTCTTTTAGAAAAGTTCATAAAGCCCCAGATTGTAAATCAATACAGGGTGCCGTCTTCTTTAAGAAGCAGAGTCCAGGCAGTGCTGTTCACAGTGGTCAAAGGGTGGAAGCAACCGAGTGTCAATCAACAAAGGAATAGATAAACAAAATGTGGAATAGCCATACAATGGAATATTATTCAGCTTTAAAAAGGAAGGAAACTCCTTGGATTAAACCCTGAAAACATGATGCTTAGTGAAATAAGTCAACCATAAAAGACCAATACTGTGTGAGCCCATGCGTTTGGGGTACCTGGAGTAGTCGTCAGTTCAAAGAGACAGAAGGTAGAATGACGCTTGCCAGGGGCTGGCGGGGAGGGGAAATGAGGAATTGTTTAGTGGGTATAGGGTTTCAGATCTGCAAGATGAAAAAGTTCTGGAGATCTGTTTTACAACAATGCGAATATACTTAGCACTCCTGAAGTATACACTTAAAAATGGTCAATTTTGTGTTATGCATATTTTACCACAATTTTCAAAAAAAAAAAAAGCCAAGCTCTGCAACAGTTGGGTGGTGTGGGTGAACAGAAGAGGGAGTGGTCTCTGCTGGGGAGGGTTCAAGAACATCTGAAAGGAGCTGGCATCTGAGATGAGGTTTTGACAAGGCCACCTGGGATGGGGGAGGTCTGAGGTGAAGACAAGCCCATCATCAACTGTCCAAGAAACAGTCCCTCGGTCCCTACCTGACCCCTGACCCCCACTTGGCTCAAAGGGGAGGACTGGGGAGGGGGGCATGCTGGAGGGAGGAGGGGGCAGCAAGCAGGCTCGCCGGAGGCCAGGGCCACGCTGAGGGCTCAATGAGCCCCCGTGCTGGCTTTCCAGGCACCCCTTACCTTGGAAGCCTGTTCTCAGGGCAGGTACCAATCCCACCAAGGGGCAGTTCGCATTCTGGGAGCATTTGCAGTGCATCAGGCCAGGCAAAACGCTGAGGGGAGAGGGAGAGAAACCAGAGACCGTAGACCCCTCCCGGCCCCCAACACAACAAGGCTTGATAACACGGTGGGTTCTGGAGAATCCCAGAAACCCTCATGGGCACCGTGCCCAGCACAGAGAGGCTTGGCGTGAGTCCGGGAATCAGCCGCGTCCTTGCTCCTGCTCTGTTGTGTTCGGTCCTGGGGGATCCTGCCAGTCTGATGAAATCTTATCTTTCAAGGCCTCCATTACCCCATTCATTTGGCGAATTCCCCGAGGTCCTCTCTGTGCCCCACCCCAGGGAGGGGAGTCCCTGGCCTTGCTGCTCCTGTCCCCTACACCGGCTCACAGGGCTTGTCCTGGGTGCAAATCCCGGCTCTGCCACCTATTAGTTCTGTGGCCTTTTGGTGCCTCGGCTTCCTTATCTGTAAAAGGTATTTAAGACTACCTGATTCATGGGGCCGGGAAGTGCTTCCAGCCATGCCTGGCACACGGGGAGTGCTCCATGACTCTGAGCTGTTCTTGTCTTTGTCACCATTTTGTCACCATTTCATCCTCCCCTACCCCCCTTCTCCTCTTGTTCGCCCTGTTTATCTGACCTGAGCAAAAACACACGTATTTACTTTTTTTCCGTGCACAAAGGATGCCCACTCAGAGCAGGCAGCTGAGCTGGATGCCTGCCTTCAGCGGGGTCACTGCCAAGTCCAATAAGCGTCCTCAGACACTCACGGTTGAGCTCATAGGGCACCCCTGCAGCCCCGATTTGCACCTCTCTTGCGCAGCCTCTTTGGGAGAGATGCCACTCCTAAGGACACAGAAACCTGAGTGCCTTGCTTGCTGCCGAGCCCGGGCTGCGTGCTTTCCCTACCCGGATGCAGTGACAGCTAGAGGGTCACAGCCAAAGGCCAGCTGAAGGGGGCTGCTCCCTCTCTGACTGGCGCTGTGCTCTCTGGGAGCGGGAGCAGCAACCAGGAGAGAAGAGCCGAGGGGCAAGGGCTTGGCCGAGTGAGCGGGTGAGCGGAGAGACCTCGGGTGTCCATTCACTGCCCTCCCGGGGGGCATCGCCTGCTCTGACCCAGAGCTTGGGCAAGAGCACTGAGCTCGTCCCCGGGGCTGTGGTGACAGGCCGCGTCGGCTGAAGGCATCATGTTCTCCCACGAAAGAGTGAGTGAGGGCCAGGGGCAACATCTGGCTGGGACTCTGAAAAGCCCCCCTGGCACCGAGGCCTGGGAAGCCCAGGGCTGCCCTGACATGCCCTCCCTCCTAACACCCCACATCCCCGGCCTCGCTGTGGTGCTTGCCGGGAACCCAGACCTCTCGGCAGCCCTGCGGGCACCCCACAGCAGGACAAATGGGGCTGGGCATCTGTATTTTTAATGCATTTCCCACTTGGGAGCTGCCTGCTCAGAGGAGTTCCTGTCACTCGTTGGAGCAAGGGCAGGACTGCTCAGCGCAGTCAACTGGCCAAAACATGGCCATTCCGGCTTTAGGAGCTGGCATGGTCATCTGGGGCATGCCCCCTCCCGTCACATACCACCTGGGTGACCTTGGGCAAGTCTTTCCTCTCTGGGCCTTGGCGTCCACATCTGCAGAAGGGCTCCTTCCTACCGGGACCTTCTCACCTGTGAACACCCCCACCCCTTGCCGGGGAGCCGGGAGGACCCCAGCTGAGAAGCAGCCATGAAACCCAAGGCCCCAGCTCCAGCCGAATGTGTATTGCCGTCTGCAAGAGGGACAGGACAAAAGGAAAGGGGTGACAATTGTCAGACAGCAAGAAGCCACCAGGAGTAAATTTAAAAAATTAAAAAATGGGGCGCCTGGGTGGCTCAGTCATTGAGCGTCTGCCTTCGGCTCAGGTCATGATCCCGGGGTTCTGGGATTGAGTCCCGCATCGGGCTCCCTGCTCGGTGGGAAGCCTGCTTTTCCCTCTCCCACTCCCCCTGCCTGTGTCCCCTCTCTCACTGTGTCTCTCTCTGTCAAATAAATAAAATCTTTGAAAAAAAAATTAAAAAAATTAAAAAATTAAAAATTAAAAATTAAAAAATGATATGATAGAAAGGCAGGAACATCCGTGGTATTCAGGGGACCCAGCAAAATACAAATGGGGGACTCAGCCCGTGCCCCGTCTCTTCTCCCCGGTCTCCGCCCTGCAGCCTGAGGGGCTTCACGGGCGGTGTGGACCCATAAAAGCTCTGTCCATCTCCTCTGCCACCCACGCCACACACACCACCCAGCCGCCGTGACCACCCCTCGGGCCAACACCTCGGGTTGCTCACGCATGTGCCGCGATGTCCCCCTTTGGAGGACAGGCTAGGGGAAGAGGTCCCCATGCCCGGAAGCAGGCTCAGGATGTTTGGACAGGGTGTTGCAGGGTTCTCAGAGCCCTGAGTGTGGTCTGGACGGGAGGATTCGTTCTCCAGGTAGGCGCATCACCTTGGCCCACAAACCCCACACCTCATGAGTGTCGTAGTAGCCAGAGTGGGCCCCCTCTACATCAGGTCTGGGGGCCGGCCCTAGAGGCGGCCGCAGGGCAGGGGTGCTGATTCCGTGTAGGCAATGAGGGAAGGCCTGGGAGAGGGGAGCAGCCTGTCCTGACGGCCCTGGGAAAAAGCGTTCCGGGCAGTGAGAGCTGCTCCTCCAGCCGTCCCGGCCCACGGCCCACACCTCCAGGCCCACCCTTTGCCCCAGCCGGGGCGCAGAGGGGTCCCGAGAGGCCACCTGGAAACAATCTTCCCCAGCCCGCTCCCTAAGAGTGAAAGCCACTGCTCTGATAGTCTGCAAATTGCCTTTCGTTCTCCCTTCCTTCCAGGGAGGGTGGCTGCTGAAGTCTGGGAGGGGGATGAGGGAGGAAATCAGCCAAAAAACAAGCGGCCTTGGTTCTCCAGCATCAGAAGAGCAGTCCTAGGGGCCTATGGGGTTGGCTCTGCCCCCTCTGCCACCCAGTTTTCTCTACTACTGAGCACAGAATCTCTTGAGGCCCAGGCAAGGGGTCAACTCCTCTAGCCTGGATGCCCTTTCTGACCTTTGCCCTGTCATGTTCCCTCTCTGGGCCTCTGCCCTTCAGCTCCCGAAGAGGAGAAATTCAAAAGATCCAACTCCCACCTTCCTAACAATGTTTCAGGCTTCCATCCTGTCTCTGTCTCCTCCAAGCACATTTCACAGACTTCTTTGGTGAACACCCAAATAAAACTCAATTATTACTCGCGTGGCCCCACATTCTCTAGCCTTTTCCAACCCATTTTCAAATGCTTCAACATCCCTCCCATCAAGAGGTGGGGACTACGGCCCCTCCCCTGGAATCTGGGCCAAGCTTAGCCACTGACCGACCCCTAGACTGTGGTGGACGTGACACTAGGTGACCTCCCAGGGTGCATCAGAGGAGGCCACATTGCTTCTCCTGGGTTCACTAGATACTCAAGCCAAAGCCCTGGGTCCCATGCCAGGTGTTCAGCCACAGTGAGGCCACCCGACCTGGAGAGAGCACTCGGAGAGGCCGGAGATTTCTAGAAGCAACAGATACCTGGCCAGCTCCCACCCAGCTCATCCAGCCCCTCACCCCTGCAACTCCAGCCACCATCCATCTGGAACCAGGAGAGGCCCCGAGCTGGAACGACCCCACAAGGCCCTTCTTGGGCTCCTGACCTACAGAAACTTCTAGAGATCTTGAACGGATTGTGCAGAGCTGCAGGGAGGTCTGTTTTGCAGTAAGAGTAACTGAAACAACCATGGTGCCCTGTACCGCCTGGGCTGGACTTTCTCTCTTTGTCTCCCAGAGCCCTCTCCTCTCCTCTCCTGTCTGTCTGTCCGTCCCCAGGAGGCCACCTCCCCTCCCTCCATCTTCTGTGTGAACTGCGTCATTGGGCTCCCGAGTCTTCTGGCTTCCGGGAGGGGGGCCTTAGCTGATGGGGGGGTGACTGTGAGGAGAAAGGGTTGAGGCGTTTACCCCCTGACTTCCTTCTTGCCAAGTCCCGGTGCTCAGCCGAACCCCTCTGCCAAAGGCCACAGCTCCTGTCAGGCTCCCCTCGCTGGACTGCTGGCTTCCTAGGTTCTAGTAACTGCCCCCTCCCGTTAGCGCTCCACACCTGGGGGGTAACACCCTCCTCCTCCCCACCCCTGGGCTTCCCCGTCCCTTTACTGTTCCCTTAACACTGACCGTGCCTTTATAAAGAGCCCCTTGTTAAACTCTCCTCTATTAACCTGCCCAACAGCGTCCCCTGATTCCCACCAGGGCCTCAACCGATGGCTGATGGCAGGCCAAATAATAGCTCTGCTCGATCACATGCCCCACCCCGCTACCCTACACTGTCCTGACTGGAGGCCACATGCCCATGTCTACCCATTCATTTATTCGACAGACATTTCCTCACCACCTGCCAGGTAGTCAAGGGGTCAAGGATAGGACAGTAAACAGGACAGACCATGTGCTAGTGTGGGGTGAGGGACAGGGGACATAGGTGATAAACAGGTGAATAACTGTGAGATGATTTCAGATAGTAGTATGAGTGTGTGAAGAAGATAAAGCAGGTCATGGGTGGGGAAGGACACACAGCCTCAGACACCCTGCATTGGAGACCCATATCTGGGGTTCAGTTCATATGGAGTATCTTACGGATTTGGGCACACCACAGCCTTTCGCGACCACTTCCAGATGGGTTGGTTGAAAGAACAGAGCAAGAAATAAAGCTCACTGTCATTTACATTGGTGAACTTCCCAAAAGGTTTTCACAGGTTGAAACCAAGCCGGGGAACAAGGCCTGTGGCTGGATGGAGCTCCAATATGGATAAAACCAAAATGGCGGAAGTCGTCTTTAACACTCGCCTAGAATCCACATCGGACACCCACCCTGCATCCCTTGCACAGTCAGCTCTGACATGGGTTCTTTTCGCCTTGCGAAGATGATGGAGAAGGCCAGAGAGGGGTGTCTCGGGAAGTGGCCAAATCTCTCTCAGCAAAGAACAGAGGCGCCAGGCAAGGCCTCTGAGGCCAGAGCTCCCTTCTCTCCTCAGAAGCAGAGGGGCAGTTCCCATGACACCCGCCCTGGCCTGCACCCCAGCTGGGCACACACAATACAGCCACTTGTTTGAGACCCCAGCGAGGCCATAGGCCTTCCTTGCCCTGAGATGGGCTGGAATGAGCAAAATCTCGGGGCCACTTTCCCCAGCTCTGGGGAGCTTGCTTCCAGCATTTCTGGACGTGGTTCCTCCACTTCCTGACACTTTCTTGGTCCTATCAGAAGTGTTCTAATGCTTCTTCCCACCTGGAATTCTCACCCTCTTCTCTCCGGTGCTTCAAATTCTAGAATACTAGGGTCAGTAAAGATGCCAAAGCAGCTACCACTCTCACTTTATGGATGAGGAAGATGAGGTCCAGGGAGGAGGTTGTGTTGGCCAAGCTCCCATGGTTATTGTGAGAACCCCAGCAGTTTGGCCGTAGGTGTGCCCATCTTATTCTCTACTTGCTCTTATACGTGAGTTCAGCCCCCCAGTGAGAGTGGGGCTCTGATTTGCTTCTCTTGTCTCCATCAAATTCCCAGCCGAAGCCTGGTACACACCAGCTCCCGGGTAAAGGCTTCTGGCTTGGTTACTTCATTAATGGGCAGTGTCCTTGGCTTTCCCCAACTGAACTATCCTTCCCCCCACCCCCTGACCTAGGGGGAAGGAGAGAATTTTCAACTGCAGAGCTGAAGCAAACACAGAGAATCTCAGATGTTCCAGGCCGTGTCCTGTTCATTTCAATTCCCAGCATTCTGAGGGAGGGAGTGGGTAGGTGGGCAGCACAATATCCCGTGTGGTCAGAGGGGCTGCCCCAGGGGTCCCCGCTCTTGAAGAAGTGCCTCTGTGGCGAGCCCTCAGAGCTTGGCTCTAGGGCTGGATTTGGGTAGAGCCCAAAGCCTCGGAGAACCCAGTGCCCATGATTACAGGGTACAAGTGCCCATATTGAACCCTTCCTCCTTTGCCCAGAGCCCCGACTCTAACCCCAGCCTCTCCCCGACCCTGCCACTGACCAGAAGAGAAAGGTGAAGTGACAAGGGGCTGGGATTCTAGTTCACAATGAGCTGCCTAAGCCCTCCTGTTTTCACAGGGCTTTTCTGCTGTGATTTTCAGAGTGTTCTCATTGTTTAGCTTCTTTCTTTGGTTCCTTTCTGGTTGGTTTGCAAATGGTATATACAGTGATGTCAGTCCAGCTTGTCTCAGCAGAGCCCCCTCCTTGGTTCTTGGCTCCTTTGCCCACTCCCCTGGGTGACCCGCTGCCCAGCTGACTGCTGCCCCGGGGGGTAGGGAGACAAAGGCCCCCTCTTTAGATCAGGCCGTGACCTGTGCTCACTGGAGCTTTTACGCATCTCTGCCATTCCTGCCTTTATCAGATTAGCTTTAATTAGACAAATGAAAATCACATGGAGCAGAGGGCCAGGAAGCCCTGTGCTTTCAGGAGCGCCTTTCAACAAAAGGATGGGGGCTGGGCAACCATTAGGGAAGGAGAGGGACCGTTGGTGGAGAGATCCATTCGTGCCTGTGTGAGCAAACGAGTGCCTTCCACAAAGAGGGGTCCAGGCAGCTACCTGAAAAAGCACAAAGTGCTCTCACTCACTTGGAAGGAACTTTGGAATCTTTCCATCAAGAAAAGCTGGAGCATTTTGTGCACCCCAGACCAGACCCCTTTGGAAATCTGCCGAAGGCTCTCAGAGCAGTGCCCTCCAACAGATACATCACGGGAGTCACACTTACGAGTCACATATATAATTTAAAATTTTTGAGTGGCCCCATTAAAAAAATTCAAAAGAAACTAATTTACTTTAATAATTCTTTTAATTTTATTTGACTGAATATATCCAAAATATTATCATTTCAATGCATGATCAATAAAAAAATTTTAATGAGATATTTAACATTCTTTTTTCCTACTAAGTCTTCCGCAACTGCTGTGGATCTTACACTTAGGGCCCATCCAATTTGGACGAGCCACATTTCCCGGGCTCAGTAGCCGCAAGTGGCTACTGGCTGCCATATTTAGGGTGACCAGTGTCCCGGTTTGCCGGGGACACTCCTGGCTTCAGCACGGACAAGTCCTGGTTCCTGGGAAACCCCTCGGTCTGGGCAAACCTGGACGGTTGGTTGTCCTAGATTGGGTAGCCTGGTTTTAGACCACAGCTTCTCCCCAGAACAATGCACAGACAACAGCTGTCCTGCAATTTAAAGAAGTTTCGCCTCCACTCATGATTTTTAGTTGGGGAAGCCCTGATCCCGCTTTACAGATAAAGAAAGGGCGACACAGAAAGGGGAAGGGACTCGCCCAAGGTCACACGGTAACTTGGCAGTTAGAGCCGTAACTAGAACGCAGGCTTCCCGATCTCGGGATGCACTGTGCTAGCCCACAGGAGGTGCCTGGCAAGACCATGGGGGGTCCAGAGTGTAGACAGCACGGAGCGGGGTGGACCTGGTCCCTGCAGCTCTGTGGTCCTTTAGGATAAGCGGGCAGTCCCTCTGCCATGAAGCAGGACTATTGACTGTCTGTCCCACACAGGGCAGCAGAGGCAAAACCAAGGGCAGTGTTTCCCAAAGAGGGCACACACCCCACTCATGGCATGTGAGGTGCCTTAGTGGTTAGTGATTTTGATCCCCATAGTGAGCAGTTTGGCTCTTTTCAGAATTCTCTTTCTCACCTTCTGATTAGTCAAGGAGAAAGTCTTGGTGGGGGGGTTAGGATGTCTGTCACCAACTCTTGCTGGTTCCTCTTTAAAGAGAGACCCAGCCTCAGGCTAAGAGAAAGCACCCATATTCTTAAGATTTGTTTTAACTTTTTCTTTTATTATTTTTTAAAAGAATTTATTTATTTGAGAGAGAGTGAGCGAGAGAGAGAGAGCACGAGTGCGGGGGGGGGGGTAGGGCGGGGAAGGGCAGAGGGAGAGGGAGAAGCAGATTCCCCTGCTAAGCAGGGAGCTGGACACGGAACTCCATCCCAGGACCCTGGGATCATAACCTGAGCCGAAGGCAGATGCTTAACTGACTGAGCCCCCCAGGCGCCCCCCAGGTACTGTTTTAAATGCTTTATATGTATCATGTCACTTAACATAGCCAACAGGTCTCTGAGGTAAGTCCTAATATAATTATCCCATTTTACAGATGAGGAAAGTAACACACATTTTAAAAGTTTAGAAGCATTGATCTAGAATTTTTTACCCACACACACCGAATCATTCGTAGTTTACAAACATGTAGCCATATTGTACCTACTAACCTGTTAAAACCCAAATCAGACTACACAAAACAAATGAGGACCCAACAAGCAATGTTGCCATTTAGGGGGCCTCAAGATCACTGTAAATTGGGGCATCCAGGTGAGACCTTGCAGACCGCCACTGCTGACCCTCCCAAGCTCTGCTTTGACTGAGAGGGGCACTGCCATGCTCTGCCTGTCCTGGCTTGGAGGGCACAATCTCCCATCCTTGGAGAGAGTGGGCAGGTGTGAAGGAGAAGTGAAAGCCTCTTGGCCTGAAGCCCTGGGTCCAAGGTCTCCCCAGGATCTACTCTCAATCCCCTAATTGCCCAGCAAGCTAAAGGGCTTCAGGGTCATTCTGGTTAACTAGGATTCCTGATTGAATCATAGGTGTTCGAGCTGGAAGGGGCTGCAGACATTCCTCCCATTTGATGGAGGACAACAGAGTGGCCAGCGAGGGGAGGGGAAGTGTCCAAGGTCATTGTACAGGTGAGGGTGGAGGCAGACCCTACCCACCCACATGGAAGCAAAGGGCAGCCTCACCTGCCTAAGATCAAGGCCAGATTTCAGCAAGTGTTTGCTGAGTGAGTAAGTGGATAATCTAGGTAGTCTGACCTAGCTCTCACTTCCCCACCATTATCCTCTGCCCCTTCCTAAAGTAGAGGATACAAAATGTTAGCTGCACCAAAGGCTCTCAGTAAATGCACATTCCTGGGACCACTTCCAGAGTTTCTGAATCAGGAGGCTTGGAGAGGAGCCCGGAAATGTGAATTTCAGACAATGCTTCCTCTCCTCCCAGGCCACGCAAGCTTCTGGATGGATACAAAGGTGCTGCCGGGGCGGGTGTTCTGACCGGTGTGTAGCTTCGTCTGCTGCCCCTGCTGCACAGCGCCCCCTGGCTGAGAGTCCTGGCATTCAGAAACGTGGGAGCTCTGCCCCTCCTCTGGGGCCCTTCACCCGGCCAGGGGCTTGGGCAGATGGGCGGGCCTGGCTCCCCTCAGCCTCTCCCCCACCAGGGCCCACCGGGCTTAGTCTGGGAGAGCTGATGAATGTCCATTACCACAGCAGGCCCCATAAAAAGGATTATGGGGTGTTGCTGAGTTTACAAGCCTGTCCTTGTAAAGCTGCCAGACTTGGGGTGGCCGTAGCCCCTGTGGAAGAAGGACGAAAAAGAATTTTCCCTCTGCCTAGTGCCACACACCCGGTCATTTTCATGGGAACTGTGGTGGCCTGATTACAAGAGCACTAGACCATGAATCAGAAGACCCTGATCAAGTGAACAGACTGTAGCTCACAGCTGACCCACTGGACCTTTCTGGGCCTCTGCTTTCCCATCTGTGAAGTAGGCCTTTCTCTCACCTCCCAAAGGTGGTTGTGAGGATGACTCAGGCGAAGCCTCTGGCCCACATGGAGAATCTGAGTGCCAAGGGTGTCTCTCTTTGGCAAAGTTGAGGGAGAGAGGTGTGCTGACGCCCTCGGCTTCCATCACTGCGCTGGGCCCTGTGGGTGAAGAGTGTAGCCTCAGAGGCCGGGACCAGGGTAACAGCTCAGGAGGAGCGAGAGGTCCAGGGGCAGCCCCAGAGACCCCCAGACTCTTCGGCACTTGGCAGGCTGGCTTCCTGGCTGCTCTCACCCGTCTTCCGGCCTGGTTTGTGTCTGGTGAGAAGCGCCAGGCTAGCATGGGCTGCTGGCCCTGCTCCGGGGGCCGGGCTGGGGTCCCAGGAGCACCCTGCCGATGCTTGATCTTCAGCACACTTTCCCCCGTTGGCCTCCAAACCTGGATTGTCTGTGTCAGGCCCTTTCAACATGATCAAACACAGAATCCAGAGCTGGAGCAGAGCTTGGGAAGTGTGAGGCGCAACTGGCATTTGGCAGGAGCACTGACGCTGCCAATAACCAGGCAGCCCCAGAGCGGGTGGACCCAGCCGCTGCTCCCCGCGGAGCTCGGTTAACATTTCCGACCCACGTACGCACACCAGACGGGGTTTGAATCTTGTCGGCAAGAGGCCAGAGAAGCAGTCTCCTAGAGGTGCCAGCGAGGGGGTGGGGACAGGGGCCAGAGCCTCAGAGTGGGGGGTGCGGTCAGGGCCACGAGGACCGCGGCCCAGGTCATCAGGGCCCTAAAACTAATGGGAACCCTAAAGAGCGGTGAGCAGGCATGGTGTCGAGTGAGCACTCTCCACTCTCCTCTGGAGCAGGCCACCAAAGCGCCGCCCCTTCCACAGACGAGGACATGGCTGAGACTCAGGCTAACGACCTGCCCAAGGGTGCAGAGCTGGGCAGTGGGGGCGCCAGGACTCAAGCCCAGCGGTGACGCCTCTTAGGAACATGCCCTGCTAGCCCAATGGGGGAGTATCTCCAGAGTGGGGAGCAGGAGGTGGCGGGGGGGAGAAAGCCCAGAACGCCTTCCTTATTTTTTTGCCCACATGCCAAGTTCTGTTCCTGGCAGGTGTGGGCCCCTCTGCCCATCCCGAAAGTGTCTCCCTGCCCTTCTACCTCCGCCCAGGACTTCCATGGTCACAACCTGGACGAGATCAGTTGTGCACAAACTTAAAACAAAACCACTGTTTTTAGTAAATACAAACTAAATCGCTCTCCATAACAGGCTTTGGCTCGTAACATATTCTTTGAGGCTCCCATATTCTTTTTTTTTTTTTTAAGATTTTATTTATTCAGAAGAGACAGAGAGAGACAGGCAGAGGGAGAAGCAGGCTCCCCGCTGAGCAGGAAGCCCGATGCGGGACTCGATCCCAAGACTCTGGGATCATGACCTGAGCCAAAGGCAGACGCTTAACGACTGAGCCACCCAAGCGCCCGGGGCTCCCCTATTCTTTGGGCAAGTGGCTTCACCACTCTGTGTGCCTTGGGTTGTCCCTCTGCAAAAGGGGATAAACAGTGACTCCTATCCCGTGGGGTCACATGGTGGCAGCCCCACACCTGGCACGTAGGCAATGGTGAGAACTGCCATTGTACTTGTAGGCAGGCAAGGAGCAGTGTGGACAGGCCGGGTTCCAGAAGCATCTAGGAGCACACCACCAAGGGGATAAATCCGTGGAATCTTGCCTCTGTGAGGACTGCCCATAGCTCGGTGGCCAGAATAATGGGGGACTCTGGTCAAAAACCCCGCTGGGGGGAGCAGGGGTTTGCAAGAGGAGGCTGGGGTCAGGCAGGGCCCCACTTTAGCAGGAGCCTGAGGAAGGAGCAGGGTGCCCAGGCAGAGGTATCAAGGGCTAAAGCCCAAGTTATGGCAATTCTGGCATCTTCTCTCCTTCCTTACCTCAAGCAATGTCTAGACCTCACTCAGGGGCAGCCTCACTTGCTGAAGGGGCCAAAGCCTCTAGAAGGCCTGATGCTGCTCAGAGGCTGGAGAGGAGGTGGTGATAGACCTAGCCGAGGTCTCCCGAATTCGGTCGTGTGCTGGACTCACACCCACTCATACAAACTTGCTCCAACTGGCGAACCTCACGGTAACATTGTCAGGAATTTTGCCTGCCGTCATTAAAAATTAAATGACATAACCCATGCAGTTAAATACATTATAGTCGAACAAAGGTAATAAATAATCAAAGCTCATCATTTCCTAAGCATTTTGGTACCTTTTTACTGTTATGAGTGCCCACGAGATCATTGAGATCTATGGCGTGTGCGTGGGAGGGTTACCCCCGCCCCCCTGTGGCGCACAGCTGCAAACATCTTCCCAGCTCCTTCCAGAATATCGCCTTGGAAGCAGAAAACTGGCCTTGGGGGAGTCTTTCCACCTGGGAAATCAGCAACCCCTCCAAATCAGGGCTAATCCCCTCCGGGGCTGGTTGTTACACATTTAGGAGCACACCGCTGCCCTCCAGGGCGCTGGAGAGCCCACCCCCAACAGAGGGATGTGAGGCCACTCTTCCCTAGTGGGATGTACTTCCACCCCCAGACCTCCAGGACTTACTTTAGAACAACTGAGGAGTCTCCGGAATTGATTGGACCCATTGTTCCCCTTCCAGCCGGTGGGCTCCGCCCCCCATTGTCCGCGGCCCCTCCCAGCTGCTCAGAGGCTCCTCCAAGACTGGAGCTGGGAGGGGACTCGCGGTCAGAGCCTTGGACGGTGGCCGTGTCTATTGTGAGCTCCCGAGGATCTCGGGGTTTCCTTGTCCCTGGGCCTCAGAACCCACTGGGGAGCGGCCTGTTTATGGTAAATGATGCCTGTTTGCTTTGATTTCTAGTTCAGCCCCCCGGGCCACTTCTGTGTCCCCATAAATTAAAAGCTGCTTGTATTTGGGGGAAATTAAGCAATCCTGTGAAGGCCTGGGAACGTGGAGGCCTTCAGAGAGAGCAGCCATGCTGTGTATCAAGTCCACACCAAGGCCGGACCCTCTGGCTGGTGTCACTGGACTCGGGGACTAGGGTGACACCACATGTGCTCTAGACCCACATACTGGTTAGAAAAGAAAATAACAACAAAGCTCCATCACCACTGGCTATTCCCTTTCCATTTCCAGTCTTTGCTTAAACTCTTCCTCTTGCCTAGGAGGTGCCCCCACGCCTCCATCATATACCCCAAACTGACAGGAGGTCTCGATCTTCATCCCTCAGGGTCCTGCCCAGGATGAGAATAATAATGTCCAGGATGCACCTAATCTCAGAGTCTACAAAGCACTCTCCCATGCTTGATTTCTTTTCTTCTTTGCATTCTGTTAAAATGCCTATGACATAAAATGTACCATCTTAACCACTTTTAAAACATACAGTTCAGTGGCCTTAAGAACATTGACACTGTTGTGCGGCCATCCCTACCATCCATCCCCAGAAATCTTTACATCTTATCAATCTGAAACTCTGCCTGTTAAACAGTAACTCCCCATTCTCCCCTCCCCCACTGTGGCGCCTGACAACCATCATTCCACTTTGGGGCTTTTTGATTTTGACTGCTCTAAGCACCTCCTGTAAGCGGAATGATACAATATTTTTGGGACTGGTTTATTTCACTTAATATAATGTCCTCAAGCATCATCCATGTTGTAGCATATGGCAGATCTTCCTTCCTTTTTAAGGTTGAATAATAATCTGTTGTAAGTGTATACAACATTTTCGTAATCCATTCTTCAGTCAGTAGATCCTTGAGTTGCTTCCATGTTTTAGTTATTGTGAATAATGCTGCTATGAACGTGGGTGTGCAAATACCTCTTTGAGACCCTGCTTTTGAGGTTGGGGCATCTATTCAGAAGCAGAATTGCTGGCTTGCATGGTAATTCTATGTTTAATTTTTTGAGGACCCTCCTCACTGGTTTCCACAGCAGCCATACCATATAACATTCCCACCAACAGTACACAAGGGTTCCAATTTCTCCACATCTTCTCCAACTCTTGTTGTTTGGTTTTTTGATAGTAGCCATCATAATGGGCATGAGGTGGTCTCCCATTGGGGTTTTGATTTGCATTTCCTTGATGATGAGCCATGTTGAGCATCTTCTCGTGTGCTTATTGGCCATCGGTGTATCTTCTGGAGAAATGTCTGTTCACGTCCTTTGCCCATTTTTGAATTTTTCTGTTGCTGAGTTTGGGAGTTCTCTCTATATTCTGGATACAAATCCCTTGTCAGATGTATGATTTGGAAATGCTTTCTCCCATTCTGTGAGGGGGGCCTTCTCACTCTGTGGATGATTATCTTGTGAGACACAAAACTCACTTTTGTTGCACCTTGGTGGCTCAGTCAGTTAAGCAACTGCCTTCGGCTTAGGTCATGATCCTGGGGTCCTGGGATCGAGCCCTGCATCGGGCTCCCTGCTCAGTGGGAAGCCTGCTTCTCCCTCTCTCACTCCCCCTGCTTGTGTTTCTTCTCTCGCTTTGTCTCTCTCCGTCAAATAAATAAATAAAATCTTTTAAAAAAAAAACCTTCTAATTTTCATGAAATTCCAATTTATCTATTTTTGCTTTTGTTGATTATGCCCTTCATGTCACATCCAAGAAATCATTGCCAAGTCCAATGTCCTAAAGCTTTGTCCTGTGATTTCTTTCAAGAGTTTTATTGTATTAGGTCTTACATTTAGGTTCTTCGTCCATTTTGAGTTAGTTTTTGTACATGGTGTGAGGTAAGGGTCCAGTTTTATCCTTCGGCATGCAGATCTCCAGTTTTCCCAGCACTCTTTGTTGAAAAAACTGTCCTCTCCCCATGGACGTGTACGTGGGGGTTAATTTCTGGGCCCTCTATTCTATTCCATTGGTCTATATGTCTGTCTGCATGCCAACACCACACTGTTTTAATTACTGTACCTGTATAGCAGGTTTTGAAATCAGGAAGTGTGAGCCCCCTAGTTTTGTTCTTTTTCAAGATTATTTTGGCCATCTGGGGTCCTATCCCATGCGTGATTTTATTGCATATGTCAATTCAACAAATACCAATTAAGTCCTCACTCTTCACCATGTTCTAGGCCCTGGGGATTGAACATGTCTAGTCCTAAGCTCTGGTGTGGTAGAGTTATGCTCTGGGGCAAGGTCAGAGACAGGCAGGGCCCAAAGCACAGCATCTCCATTTCACAGATCAACACGCGGAGGCTCAGAAAAGTAAAGGAACTTTGCTGCCAAGTCACAAAGCTGGTGTCAATGGAGTCTGAAATTTCCAGCTTTCGGACTCCCTTTACCACCCCAACGAGCTTCTCTAGTCTATCCCCAGACGGTGGTGGAAGGAGGAGGGAGAGAACTGGGTAGGGCTGCTACACCCTGGGACTCCGAAGGGGGCCGTGTGAATGTCTAGAGGGGGTCTTCAGGCAGTTGCTATCTATGTGTGACAGAAGTCCCCTTCCAGCTCAAGAGACCTTGGGTGAAGACTAACATTACTGTGTATGATCTGGAGGCAGCAGCTCAGAGTACCTTGCCCGTTTCACTCTATCCCTTCCTCACAGCCTCTGTCACCTTTTTCCTTGCATTACAGAGATCTGTGGGCAGGACGTGACATCCCAGTTGCTCTTGTACTCCCTGGAGGCGGCAGCCCTGATGTATGGTCTGTAACTCCTGCGAAACCCAGCACAGAACCCAACGCACACAGGAGCTCCAAAATGTTCGAGTGCAAAAGAAACAAGCACCTTCCCCCTCTGTCCAAAAGTGGCCTGGGCTGCCTCCATGAGATGGAGGGAACTTCTCTGCAGTGACCTGGGAGGGTTAGAAGGCCTCCGGGCCGGCTGTGAATTTGAAGAGTACGAGTCTATACCCTTTCAGGCTCCAGTTGAAAGGGAAGTGCAGAGCCTGGCTTGAAAGAGAACCTCCCAATCCATCCCTGGCGCCAGGGCACTCCCGAGAGCTGCAGGTCAAGGGGCTCAGGTCACCATTGCCCCTATCCATGGGCACAATCCCTTGTAGGAGCCCTGACACCCACATCCCCCAGCAGAGGGAGAAACTGAGGCTGGAGAAGGGAAGCCACTTGGCCAAAGTTTTAGCCTGTCTGAGGCAAGCACTTTCCATTCTTGACTGGGTTTACCATGTACACATGGATGTATAACTATCTGCTATCAATTCTGTTGGGTCTATGCCCAGAGGGGAATCGCTGGATCATACAGTAAGTCCATTTCTAATTTATGAGTAACCACCATCCTGTTTCCATAAGGATTACACCACTTTACATTCCCACCAACAGTGGCTCATCATATCCCTGTAAGGTGGGCTCTCTCATCATCCTCTGTCACGGGTGTGCACACCGAGGCTGACCTGTGCAAGACCTCCGTGTGGGAGGCGGCTGCCAGGGCGTAAATCAGGCTGGCTGCAGAGCTGGTCTTCTGCCCCTGACACCACGCTGCCATGGGGCCGGTCACCCCTACTTCATGGGCTTACCAGCAGTATTAAAACCAGAGAGCCCTCACAGCACTGTCACCCCATGCCAGGCACAGGGTGATGCCCAATAAAGGGCCCTTTCTTCAAAGGGAAGTAGCCTCACAGAGCGCTCTAGAGTTTTCAAGTCAACACCTAGATCCCGATGCTGGCTGAGTCCTTTTGCTGGTCAAAATGTTTAGTGATATTTTTGTGGCATGCATGAAGCAAAGTCGTAAGTGACTTAGGTATACAGCTCATGTTTATATTTGTGTACATCGGGATATCCATCCTTCAGATCAAGAAATAGAGTATTTCCAGCACCCCAGAAAGTTCTCTCTGTCCCCTCCCAATCAAGGCTCTTGCAAAAGTAACCATCAACTGAGAAGTATATACGTACATACACTCGATATATGCTGGCTGTTGTTGCTGTTGTTATCACCTTGGCCCCATTTCCAGAACCTTCTGCCAACTCAAGGCCACACAGTGAGGCATGTAACCCTACATGGGAAGCCCTGAAAGTCTCTTGTCAGCACCCTCAGCTCTTATTTGGGGACTTGGAGGATTCCTCGTCTTTGGAGCGTCCCCTGGGAAGATGCCTGCAACCTGGGAATGGACAAACTGTCTACTTTTGCGAGTGAAGCTTTCTCGTTCATTCCCATTCTTCAGATTAAGAAACTGAGGCTCTCTTGGAGTCCATGGCAGTACAAGCTACTGCAGCACTAAGAGGTCCCTGGGAGTTGTTGCCAGTAGGTCTTGTGTCTCCTTTGGGCCAGAACAATGACCTGTGTGGACAGAGCCCAACCCCTCGCCCCCCAGGACTGTCCTCTGGGCTCCCTCCTGAGGTCGCCGTCCCCAGGGGTGGCTGGAGGCGAGACCACTCTGCCAGGACAACCTTAGGTCCACACGGCCCCCTGTCTTTACCACTCCAAAGGGCCTCACCCTCCCTGTTTCCCATCAACGCCTCAGCGTGCATGAAATATTAGGAAAATGGGGCTGAGTATTAGGTAATGACTGTCCAATTTATTCTGACAGCAAGAACCAGAGGGAGGAAATTGACATTGGTGATTTTACTTAGGCCCTGACAACCTTAATTAATCTTCACTCCTTTCCCAGAAAGCAGGAGCCTCTGACGGCTGTGCTGAGCTCAGGCAGAGGCCTTGACTATGCTGACTGCCCTGGGAGGTGTGGAGAAGGCCGCCAACTTGGGGAGCCCTAAAGGACCCAGCCTGGCTCCCAGTCAAACCAGGAGTTCATCCTGGGTCCCTCCAGGCAAGCTCACCAGCCGAGGCCAGCCTCCGAGAGAGGCACAGAAAGCCAGAAAGCCTCTACCCCCTTCTCAGAAGGGAACACCGACGGCTGGAAAGGGGCCTCATCTTGCTTGATGCCCACTGTGAATCCGCCCCACAGTCCTCTAGCAGCTCAGAGGGCACCACAGCTCAGCAGCAAGGATGGCTATGTCCTGTCAGTGGCCTTCAGGGGGACACATCCAGGAGAGGGCAGCATGGTTGGGGTAATGTGAAACCCAGGCTTCTGGTTGCTGTCCCGGAGCTCACTGCTTTAGAGCGCACCTGCCCATCCAGGTTCTGCCAGGCCGTCGGGGAAGGGACTAAGGCTCACCGGCCGGCATCCCCACCCTGACTGCCTCACTGGGGGTCCCCACTCCATCCCTCGATCATCTGGCAAAAGCTTCACTGATTTTCAGGGCCCCCCAAACGGGGTTACGTGCCTCACTGACTTTTCAAACCAGTCCTGGGCACCACCCCTTCAGTGTGTGGCTTTGAGCTGGCAGAAGGTTCTAGACATTGGGCCAAGGATGATAACAATAACAGCCAGCACGTATTGAGTGCTTCCATGTGCTACGCCCTTTCTTATCAGGTAAACGCTATAGGATTTGGGGTCCTTCAACACCTCTGTGAAGGGCATGCCGTTATTACTCCCTTTCTCAGAAGCAGCAGCTAAGATTCGGTGAGGGTAAGTCCATCCGCCAAGGTCCCACAGCTGGTGTGGTGGAACCAGATCTCGAGGCCAGTTCTGTCTGTCTTCCCAGCCGACCATTCTCCCACGTGGCCCCAGGACACTGTCCTGGACTGTATCTCCGCTCATCCATCCCTGCACCGACAAACAGAGCCCTGGGGATCCTAGGGCAGGTGACACAAAGACGGCCACCCTCCCTGACCTCATCTGAGCCACACCAGCCACTTTGCTTCCCAGCTCCCTGTGCTCGGGCCTGGACTCTGTCAAGCCCCCAGGAGGCTGGCCAGCAAGGCCCTGCATACCTGTGGGCAATTAGGCAAGTCCCCTAGGGGTGTGTGACTCATCCGCCAGCTATGTGGGTAGCCTGCAGGGAGGCCAAGGATGGACCCCTCCTGCCTGTCCACTCTAATTTGAGGTGGTATTCTCCAAAGCCCCCATAGTTCCCAGGCTTGGCATGGTTCCAGGGGAAGAAGAGAGAAATGGACATTGCGCCATCAGTGGGAGGCATGTTACCCATACCCTTTCCTCGTTGGGTCCCTTTACTGGTCCTGTGAGCCTCAGTGTCCCCGCGAAATAGGAACATTTGCACGCACCCCATTGGGAATGTCCAGAGGCTCCAAGGACAGGCCCATGAGGATGCTTTGTGCTGTGTCCTCCAGGTACTCAACGACCAGCTTTACTAACAAAAAGTAAATGACGTTTCCACTAATAGCATTAATTAGAGAGGTTTCTGGGTGGGGCCAAAAAAAAAATCAAAAAACAAAACAAAACAAAAAAACATAGGCTTTGGAAGCAAACGGTGCAGGTTTGCACTGGGCTGTGCCCTTCGCTGACTAGGTGTTTCTTAGGCTGCAGACTCAGTTTCGTCGTCTGTAAAATGGGCTTAATAATCTCTGCCTTGCAGGACTGTTCTGATTCAATGACATAATAATATTTGTGATGTATTTCAATAAAATAACATATTTTAATGAAAAGGTGCCTGGGACGCCACCCTGGTCAGTAACTAGCCTTACATTTGCCCATGCGTTGGCTTCATTTTTGAGCAGTCCTTTTTCTACGGACGAGGACATGAAAGCCCAGAAATTTAAGTATCTTGTCCCAGGTCCCACAGCTGGGGAGCGGCTGAGTCAGAATTTGACCCCAGAGCCCGGGCAGCTCCAGCCTCCGGGGAGGAGAATGCCAGGGTGTTGGAGGTAGAAAGAAGCCTCCGGAGTCTCAGCCTTTGCCTCGAGGCCTGGGCCCGGGGCCACCTGCGGAGCCCCTTGGGCCTCCTCCCATCCCCCACCTCGGCCTCCCGGCCCAGGCCGCACAGGGCCCCAGCGTCCAGTGAAGGGGGCCAGCGCCGGGCCTGGCGCCACATGAAAGGTCCCACTCTGCTCTGGGAGTCGGCTTCACACTCAGGGATGCCTTCCCACAGAAATGTGTCAAAAAGTCAGTTTGATCCCGTCTGCTCTGTGTGTTCTCACAGCCCCGGCCTGCCTCCCGCCCCCTGGGCCACCATCTGCCGCTCCCCGCCTGAGGTCTGCGGCCTCCCAGTGGCTCCAGAGGCGGGGACACCACTCCAGCATTTTCCATGGATTCATTTCCAGCAAACGGAGGCCTCACCTCCCCACCTCACACGGCTGGGGGGTGGGGGCGGGGGGCCAGTGGCGGGTCTCCCCTCACCTCACCTTTCACAGAGGTGAGCTTCCAGGTTGAGAAGAATTAATGGCTTCACTCTTCAGTCCCGCACCATCAGCTCCCTGGGAGAAGCCTGCCTCTCAATGCACCCTGGCAGCCAGGACCCAAGGGACACTTGCCCTGCGGGACAGCCAGAAGAATGGAGGGAAGGACTAGTTGGGAGCCACCCTGGGTATTTTCCACTGGGAAGATACACTGGAGGCTGTGTTTACGTCTGAAGGTCTCAAGAACAATGCTGCCATGCAGGGGACACTGTTCTGGGCGACACGCATGAGACCTCAGTGCTTTACACAGGTAAATATCCCCAGGATACCCAGAGAGGAAAAGACACAGAACCACAGTTGCGACTTCTGTAACATGCCCTATGCTCACCTCCTTGCCTACGTTGTCTCGTTTATTGGTGCCACACTCATTTTACAGATGAGGAAGCTGAGGTCTGTTTGCACAAACCCAGGGGGCCTAACTTCCATGCAGTCTCTGCTTCCCGGGTTCCTCGGACATGGAGATCAAGGAGGCTGCAGCCCCCTGGGCTTGAACGATACATGGTGGTATAAAGATTTGAAACCCACGCCTGGCTCAGAAATCAGAGAAGCTAAAGAAGCTAACCACTGCCCTCCACCAGCATCAGCCAGCTGGGCCCCTGTGATGTCTAAACCAGTTCTCGCGTGAGCAGGTAGCTATTGGAGAGATTTATTATGTGTCTCCTGCCCTTCCTACTTGTGCCCAGAGCTGGGAGAGAGGGGACCGCCCCAAGGAAGCCAGCTCCACCAGGAGATGGGGAGGCCCCCCTGATTCTGATGGGCGTTGGACATTAGCAAATGTCCAGGGTCATTTTCCCTAGAATGTTCAGTTTCTTCGAAGATGGCAAGTTCCTAGCAGCTGAGCACAGAGAGAGGCAGCAGGGCCCAGGTGTGCTGGCATCCCAGGGAGCTCCGAGTCCCTCACAAACTCCTTCTCCAGCAGGGGCCAAGGTGGACTCTCTGGGGAGGGAACTTTACTGAGGATCGGCTGGGTGTCATTAACCCTTCCAACAACAGGGAGTTATTGTATCTCCTTTTTGAAGAGATTAGGTCTTGTTTGTTGCTCAAAATCACCTGGTGCTCAAATGGCAGACTTGGGATCTGTACTTCACTCCGTTTGGCTAAAGTTCATGCTCTTTCCACCTCTCCAGGGCCTCCCAAGATCAGGGCATGACCTGGGACCTCCCACCCCCATGCGGGGAGAGGAAACCACCCCTAGATATTGTGGCACCCTGTGGGACACTAACTCCTCCGAGTTCCAGAGTACATCTGTGGCACTCATGGGAATTATATTAAAATAATAACATTGATATAGCTATTGCTTCTTGAGAGCTTACTGTGTGCTAGGCAGTGTTCCAGGCACGTTCTATCATGAGCAAATCGAATCCTCAAGACAACCTTGTGAGCACAGTACTCTTGTTATCCCCACGTTATAGATCAAGTGATTGAGGTTCAGAGAGCTCAAGTGACTTGCCCAAGGTCACACAAGTGGGATTGGAGGAAGGCAGTTTGAGCTTTTGCTTTCTCAATCAGGGTCCCAAGGGCTCTCTCTGGACCCCACTGTCTCATTCATTTTCCCGACAATCAGGGGAGGCTGCTCTGTGTCACAGAAGGAGAGCAAAGGCATCTCAGCCCTCAAGGGCAGTCTGGGTATTGGTGGAAGCCTGTGAGCTGCCCCCTCCTCACCTGTTCTTCCCTCTTTCCGTGGTAATGTAGTCGTAACTAGACCCATGACTACATTTCCCAGCCCCCTTTGCAACTCAGTCCTACCATGTGACTAAGTTCTGGCCAATAACATGCAAGCAGAAGTAACAAGTGCACTTCTAAGTCTTGCCCTGAAAATGCTGAGTCTGTGGACCTCTGCCTTCTGCCCTCCCTCCACCCTTTTGGTGGGGAGGTGGCTGGAATTGGAGCAGCCACTTGAGAGCCCTATATTAAAGATGGTGAAGCTGCCCCATTAGCCTGGACTGCTAGGTGAGAGAGGATTGCAATTGCAGGTAGTTTAAGCCACTTTATTTTGGGAGCTCTTTATTACAGCTGTTGACCATGCACTCACTAGTCCACAGTTAAGAGGGTCTCATTGTCTGCTCCTGACCCCTTGTTGATCATTCATTCAGTCAATGAACATTTGTTGAGCAACTGCTATGGGCCAGGCACCTTTTGAGCCCCTGGAGAAAGAGGAGCAGACAAGACCTACTGGAAAGGGTCCTGTGCTCACAGATCTGCCAGTCCAGTAGGGAAGGCAGGCAAACAATGAAACAAAACAAAACAACAACCAAACAGAGAAGATCCTCTCAACCAGTAATGTCTATGAAAACAAGGCAGGCTGGGGGTGTGGGACATCTATAAATGGATGGGTCAGTGAGAGCCTCTCTGGAAAGGGGGCACCGAGCTCACACTGAGAGGGCCAGAAGGGACCAAGCAGGTGAAGGAGGAAGAGGGTTCCACAAATAAGCCTAGGCGTTTGAGGGGCAGAGAGAAGGGGAGTGGCTGGAGGCGGATGACGGGCGGAGAGGGGGGAGGAGGTCAAGGGGAAGGCAGGGACCAGGCTTGATTACCCAGGAGGCCACGGGGGCGAGGAGTCTGGGTTGTACCCAAGTGTGACGACAAGCAATGGACGGTCTAGCCGAGCGGAGACATGATCTGAGATACATCTTAAAACAACTGTTCTGGCTGCTTCATTGAGAATTGGTTTGAGAGTGGGAGGGTGGGGACAGTGGAAAGAGAGACCAGGAGTAAGCACAGCAGGGAAGAAGCAAGACCTGTGAGCTCAGGAGGGAGCACTGGAGGAGAGAGACGCGCAGATATAGGACGCATTTGGAGGTGGCACCTTCTGTTAGGCACCCCCCTCCAGGTACCCCAAAGGCTATTTGGAAAGGCAATGCTTAAGAAATACATTTCCTGCCGAGAGGTGGAATTCAAATCCAAGTCTGTTGGCCTCGAAGTTCAAGGCTCATGCTTCTCAAATGCCAGGAAGTCCCCAATGAGAGATTCCTTTCCCTGAGGCTCACTTGCTCTCTGCAGAGATGTGCAAAGGGCCAAACTCCTCAGTGTGCACCAAGAACATTAGATATATTCCCTGGGAAAGCCCCTCACTTCCACGTCTGTGTCTTTATACGGAATCATGCTCCCAGGGAATACCCCTGAACACAAAGGTGCACGTGGACACCAGCTGCCTTCACAGGTCAGAGGAGCAAGGCCGAGGGGAGCCCTGGCCAACAAAATCTGCAGGAAAGGAGGGCGTACAGGCAAACTCAGGACCATGGGCCTGGCCTCTAGATTAATTTACTTCAGAGAAGTAGTTTGGTGATCAACACAAGGAAGAAGAAAGTATAAAGAAGAACAGAGACACCTATTGAGCCCTTGTTCTGTGCCGGGCACTGGGCAAAACCCCATACATGTCGTTTCCTATGGCATCTCCTCATCGGCCCTATGACTAGATGCTGCAATTATCCCCACCTGACAAGCAGATGAGCAGGAGCTGGTCCTAATCTTGGCTCTGCACCCCCTTCTCAAGAGATGTCAGTCCCCTGTTCTTGGGCACCCATGTGCTTGGGCAGGACCTCTCCTGCCTCTCTTAGAGAACTTGTCGGGTCATTGGCAGCCAATGGCTTAAACAAAAGGGAACCGGTATCTTGTCTGTACTCATTCATTCATTCGTTCATTCGTGGGCCAATTACTCCCAAGTGCCCCTGTGTTTCAGCTACCGTACTAGGCACTAGGGATCCGATGGCAAAAGCAAACAGATGTGGTCCCACCTTCTGGATCATGCTGTCCAGTGGGAAAGTCAGATAAGTTCACACACATAAATGACTCCTGGGTGAGCACTTCTGAGGGGAGGGTGAGGAAAGGGAAGATCTGACTCAGTGTGGGAAGGCTTCCCTAAGGAAGCAAAGCCTGAGCTGACAGCTGAGGGCACAGTGATGAAAGGCATCCGGGCCAGAGAAACAGCACACGCAAAGGCAGTGAGGCTGGATGGAGAGGCACAGCGGACATGCAGGAATGGAGAGATCTAGGTGACTGGAGGGGAGTGGGTGTGCTTCAGGAAGCAGTTGCCGAGGTGGGCAGAGGCCAGGCCATGCAGGAACTCCGGGTCATGATGATGATTGCAGATTTTATCCTCTAAGCAACAGGGAGTCACTGAGAGGTTTAAGCACAGTGGGGTGGCATGATCCAGTTTGGGTTTCCAGATCATTCCAGAAGCCAGGCAGAGAACAGGTCTGAGGTACAGGACTGCATAGGAGAAGGCCCTGGGGAGAAGGACATTGTCAGTAGCTGCCACTGTCCTGTGAGTAAACCCCCTCACAGGTCCCTAGACTTCATGCAGAGTCAAGGATGTCTGAAAGATAAGGGAAGGTAAGCAGTGACGAGCAGGATTGGACACCAGGTGTCCTGCGCCCAGTCCAGAGCTCTCTGCACTCTCGGGTGAACGGGACCCTCACAACGGGACAGAGTTTTGCCACCATCCCCACTTTACTTGCACCCATTCTGGAAGGAGGTACTTGAGTAGGAGATGAAGAAAACGTACAGGGGTGACAGGACTTGGTAAAATGTCATGAGCCCCTGCTGGGCTGAAACCAAGTTGTTTTTTCCCCTTGTTTTCCAAATTAATTCAACATTCCAAATGAATCCAGGGAGACTTAGTAGGGGCCCTTTCATGTGGATTGAAACTCATAAATTGCAATTTGCTGAGTTGCAGGAAGGCGGAGAATTGCACCCCACCTCCTCCCACTTGGCACCACCCTGCAGGATCTGGAAGAGAGAAAACTTTTGGGACCTCTCCCAAGTGGCTGTGGGCTTCGTGCATCAGACTTGGTGAAGGACTATAGGGAGGGAAAACAGAACCTGGAAGCAGGGAGGATGGCGAGAGGTAACAGCAGCTGACGCCACGGGGAGAAAACTAAACCCCAAGACAGCAGGACTGAGCTGCTGGGGAGCCCTTAAGGCTCAAGAAGCTAAAAATACGGGGAGGACCCTCCCCAACATGCTTCGCTGATGAGTTCTCTGGAAATGTGGCTTGGAAGAAGGGAGTCTTTCCAGCAAAGAAAAAAAAAGACTTTATGTTTGGATCAGAAGAACTGCTCTTTCTAGATGAACCCATTGTCGCCAAGAAGGTGTAGACAAAGTATGCAGACAGCCAAGGAAGGAAGGAAGACACATGCTGAGATCTGAGAGATTGGCTCCTATAGGTTTAATATTGCTGTAGTTATCAGTTGGCTTTCCTGGACACTACCACTGCAAGCTGGCTTGGGGTGATATGTGGCACAGACCCTAGATGAATCCAGCACTTCCTTGGGAGACACCTCAAGGGGCACCTTAGTGTTCCATTGTTCATGTCTACTCCTGAATCTGGAATGATTTGGAAGACCCTTTAGGCAAGCAACATTAAGGAGATAGGAGGTGTTTGTACATGATGGGGTTGCCGGTAGGTTGGATGTATTATCTGAAGGAAGGAATATGAAGGCCTAATATCCTATTAGCCCTAACCCCTGTCCAACCTCCACAGTTTATATGTTGAAGCTTTAACCCCCCATGTGACTGTATCTGGAGATAGGGCCTTTAAAGAGGGAATTAAGTGAAATGAGTTTGAAGTGTGGGATCGTCCAATATGAAAGGTGTCCTTATAAGAAGTAGAAACACCAGGGATGTGCGCCCAAAGAGGAAAGGCCATTTGGGTGGGACATGGTGGGAAGCTGGCCATGCACAAGCTGAGGAGAGATGCCTCAAAGAAAACCAACCCTATCAGCACCTAGATCTTGGACTTCCAGCCTCCAAAACTCAAAAAATAAATTTCTGTTGTTTAAGCCACCGGGTCTCTGGGATTTTCAGCCCTATCAAATTAATATACCAGGTTTGGCTCTCCAGATGTGAACCTCTCCTTCCTTCTGTCACCTATTCCTACAAAGACTAGCAACCTTTGCGTACCCCCAAATACTTGGAATGCTTCCAAGTTTTCCAGCCTTCTCCCCTCCACTCTGGGGACAAGCAGTCAAGGAATATCAAGACCCCTTCAGTCAGCCCAGTGAGTTGAAAATGGCCTTTCTGAGCAAAGGTGATATCCCAGATGTTCATAGTGATTCTGTATGAGAAATTGTCTTGGAAAGAATTTGTTTTTAGCTTTCACAAAACCACTCTTAAAAAATTCATACTGAGAAGCATCAGTAAATGCTAAAATGAGTGTGTGAAAATGTGAAGGTTAATAGGATATTTACATAATCTCAGAGGATCTCACCTCAATACTTACTAATTACAAACAGAGAAGTAGTAACTTTGTCCCGGAGAAAACTGGCAGACACCCACTTTCTTCAAGAGGATAAAGTCAACATCCACAACAATGAGACACACGGACACGATGTGAGTTGTGTGATATGATGCACTGAGAAGGACACACTTTGGTGATATTCCTATTGAACACACACAGCCCCCACCTACACACAAAGAAGCATCAGACAAACCTAAATTGAAGGGCATTCTACAAATATGTGATCTTCTCTGGAGAAATGTTAGTGACTGAGGCATAGCTCCCAATTAAATGAGACCAAAGAGACATTACAACTCCACGTAATGTGTGAGTCTGGCTTGAAATCTGGTTGAGGAATGATGTCTGCAACTTATTCTTGAATGGTTTGCAAAACTCATCGGCGTACGTTACAGAGAGAGGCTGATAAAGAAAACGAGGCATGGGTGAATGTGAGTGAAGGGCATACAGGGGTTCTTTGTTCTCTTCTTGCAACCTTTCTATAACTTCGCGATTATTTCAAAATAAAAGGTTTTATAAAAAATCATGCACTCCACAGTATTTCCCATAAAATGATCCATGGGACAACTCTAATTTTCTTGGGATGTCAGACTCTTTCCCTAGCACAAAATGTCAGCATGCTTCCTTCCAACAGATAAGGAAAAGTGCATTCCAAGTATTTGGGGGTACGCAAAGGTTGCTACTCTTTGTAGGAATAGGTGACAGAAGAAAGCATCTATTGCTTTCAATTTTTGCCTTGACTTCTAGGAAGCCATCCTGTGATATAATATGCATGAACTTGGTCACAAACGATGGGAATAGAAAGAACAGCAATAGCTTTAGAGCCAGCCTTGCTAAACTTCAAATCCTAGCCCTGCCGACTCACTCGCTTTGTTAAGTGTTTAATTCAGGAAGGGCTCAGTGATGTTGCAGTAACAAATACCCCCGAGACCCAGGGGCTTACAACAAGGTCTGTCTCCCACTCGAGCTCCAGGTCCCCTGCTAGCTGGTGGGAGGCAGGCCCTACTCCCACGATATCCTCCCCCCAGAACCAACACTGTCAAGAGTCTCCAGCATCTGAAATGCCACCGCTTGCCTGGGCCATGGAAGGAGATGAAGCACTCCTATTTTATTGGCTAAAGCAAGTACCCGGCCACAGATAATTCCAAAGGAAGGACGATCCTACCATGTGCCATGGAGTTCAACCAAGTATATTTGGTGAATGGCACTCATGACTGGCACAAGCCCCTTGGACAAGTCTTTATCTTCTCTGGAACTCAGCTTCCTCTCTCTGGAGGGAGGAAGAATATTTGGACCCCGTGTCTCAGACAGGTGTGATGACGGAATGAGAAAAGCCGGAAGCAGCATGGAGTAACCTGGTGTCATGGTCTTTGCCCTCCTCCCCAAGGTGTCCCAGAAGAGTAAGATCCTTGTAGATCTAGACAGATGGGTAGATGGACGGACAGACAGACAGATAGGTAGCTAGGTATCCAGTGATTACTTTTTAGAAAAAGTGAAATCTAAAAAGACCGCAGTAAGAGAGACAATGTGTCTCGTAGGTGAAGAGTACAGACTCCAATTTATTTTTCTTCTAGGTCCCATTGGGTTTCAGGACCCATCTGACACGCAGGGGTCTCCAAACAGGATTGCACTGATGCGAAATGTGTATGTATCGAGTCCCTACTCTGTGCCAAGCCCCATGCAAAGCATCGTGTGGCTCTGACCCCAGGAGAGCAATAGGGGCTTGGAGGAGGAATAAATATGTGAATAAACGCACACACAAGAGGCAGCAAAAGGATGAGAGGAGCAGCAGTGGGTGTGAGCAGGAGGAAGTTTGCATGAGCCCCTGGGGCCTACCCGGAATGCCTGGAGCAGGGATGGGGGAAACAGGATCATGACCCCATGTCCACGGTGCTGGGCTTGGGCAGGCCGGAGCCGCGGAGCCAAAGGTGTCAGCACCCGAGACCAGGTTCTGAGTGTGCTTTCCTTTCCAGGTCTCCCGGAGGAGTACCATCCTTGGGCCAGGCTCTGCTCACCCCCACAGGCTCACCCCTGCAGGCTACCTTCCTCCTACCCACCCCCCCCGCCGCCCCCCCGCACGCTGTCCCCACCAGCTGCGCACAGCACCTTCCCGTGGCATGGAGGACAACTCTAGCTCTTTTTTCCCTGCTTACCTCAGTCGCCCAATTTTTCCCCAGTTAATATGCAAGCGTTATTCCTCGTCATTTAAAAAAAATTTTTTTTAAAACACCTGTAGGCCGTGGATTCCCTTGCATCCGTGTTCCACAATCTCCAGTACCCTCTAACCACATTCACGGTGATCCCGTGCATACTCTCTAATTAGAATCCGATTTAAATTCATCCATCATTAACCTTCTGATTTTTTCTGAATTCATGTACCTCCTTTGGCCTCATTTTATGCAGCAACACTTATGGATAACAGGTTCACTGTGTGATTACATTTTTTCTACAAAACGATGAAGTAAATAAGGATTAAAACTTTTTAAATCATCCCCAGTGAAGCGGGGACCAAGCGTTTACAAAACACTGCGTGGACCACATATGAGGAGAACAGACTGCTCTGGGGGAAAAGAACAGAAGGGGCTCTGCCATAAATGAGTTCTGCAGCCTTAGAAAAATTATAGAACCTCTCTGGGCCTTGCTTAGTTCATCTGCAAAGTGACTGAACAGCAATCCACAGCTTTTAAGGTTGCATGGGGCTGAAACGGCAAAGATGCACGTAAAGCGTCTATCGTGGAGGCTGGCTGCAGTCTCTCTCTGATTCACCCCATAAACAGCAAGGAAGCCCTGTGCTCAATGCCGTGGAGGGTTGGGAAATGAATGAGACACAATCAGTACCATCCTAGGAGTTTACAACAGGGCATTCCTATACAAGGACACTTGGAACATAAAGCAGGAGGGTCTTAAATGTCTCTCGAGCAACGCAGGCAAAATGCCATGAGAGTTGGAAGGAGGAAAAAGCAACGCGGCCCCCCCACTTCCCGGGAGATCTGGGAAGGCTTCCTGGAGGAGGGGCCATTCAAGCTGGGCAATGCTGGATACACAAGGTGTGAGTGTGCGGAGCTTCAGGGAAGGCATTCCGGGAGGAAGGTGAGAACTTAAGCAGAAGCACAGAGGTCGGGAAAGGCGGAGTTATCCTCTGGACCTCCCTCCTACTTGCAAACAGAAGCCTTTCTTTTTCTTCTCTGCCATCCTCCATATATTGGCAAAGGGCGTTTGTTGAGGTGTCTTCATCTGGGCCGTCAACATTCTCTTGGATCTTCAAACTATCCCATGGATCCATTCCTGCTCACCAATGTCACTCTCTCCTGCTCTGCCTGTCATTTTCCCCTTCTGGTTATTCTTGGCCCCCTGGGGTCCCCCGAGGGCAGGAATCAGGACTGGGGACGGCATAGGGAAGAAAAGCCTGCAAAAGAAGGGCTTATGGAAACATGAGCACCATCTTCCCGTGTCTGCCTGGGGGGAGGGAGGGCAGGGATTAGGCGCGCTCCCTGAGGCCCTTGAGGGCAGAAGTAGGATGTGTGAGGGGGCCCACCTAGGGCTGCTTTCCCACTGTGCTCTGTGCTGCCCCCTGGGGGCAGCTGTCTCCCCTCCGGTAAAGTGAGGAGGGCATTTGGCCCCCACGTTTTTTGAGGGGCTGCATGCACTGGAAAGGACTGGGGCAGCCAGATACTCAGAGTCCTTTTGCCTCTAAAACTCTGTTCTGGAAAAATCACTAAAAAGGCAACAGAAAATCTATCCTTGCCACCTGGTTTCCTGTTGGCCCCTGGCTAAATCAGCTTGTGGGTCTGTTTTTCAGCCTGCCTTGGCTGCTTTTGGCCCATCAGCGCCAGAAAGGGTTCCCACAAATGTCTTCAAAATCCTGGAGGTCCGGGATACGATTTTTTTCATTTCTGTCCACAGACCCGAGTGCAGAGCTGGGAACGGGTAGACACCAAGCGCCAGTCTGCTGAGCGGCAGACGGAAGTGTGGTCTGCAGGCAAGCAGGACCCAGTGAGGACCGGTGACCTGCCTGTCACACAGTCCGGAAGAGCTAGAACAAGGTACGGGGACCTGGTTCGGCCCCTGGACCCCTGCTGCCCTGTTACCCATCTCCCCAGGCCTACTTTCTTCCAGGCATTGACCCCATCTACACATGTCACATGTGTGAAGTCTGCAAAGAATAAATGTCAAGCTCAGAAGTGGAGCAAGGCCTTATTGGAGACAGCCTCTCTTCCTGGGTCCAGCGGAAGGTCGCCCAAGGCTAGGCCAGGCAAATGAAGGGACAGCTGTCGTGTCTCTGGTAGGATATTTCTACAGGTCCCCAGCATCAGACGGGAGGCGCGAGAAAAAAAAAAAAAAAAAAACAAAGAACACACATCAAATGCTGTGCACACGTGTTCCGAGGGGAGAAAATTCTTGGTATTTCATTAGTGGGGGCTGGAGCCAAGAAGCGAATTTTCAGTCACAGCGTCTTCTAAGGGTCACAATCTGTCTTTTCGTTTTTGATCTAAAAAAGAGGAAGAAAGGACGGGAGAAGAAGAAGGGGAAAGAAAGGAGAAAGCCTCCTTGCTGTAATTGAATTACTGAGCTGGCCTCTGGGGCTGACGCTGGAAATCCAAGAGGCCTTTGTGCAATGTCTGGAGGGACCTGGGACAGCAGCAGGGATTTCAAAGGGGAAGAGGAAGAGCTGGGGCGTCCAGGAAGCTCAGAGGGCTGGGCTGGGCTGAGGGAGGGCTGGAGGAGAAGCAGAAATTGAAAGCTGAAGACCCGCCTTGCTCCAGGCCCTGGCCTGACCTAGGGTACCTGCCCCTCCCCAGAAACCCCAGGCAGACGGTGGCACAGGAGGCAGACTGCACAGAGAGGTCCCAGCAGTGGCCAAGGCGTCCCCGGGGGATGGGGGGGTCCCGTACCTGACTGGGACAAGGGTGGAAGGAATGAACACCCCAGAGCTCTTCCCAGGTGCCAAGTTCCACGCTAGGACCTGGGACCACGCAAGTAGCATGTGCTCAGTGCTCAGTGTGCCAGGCACAGGGCTGGGTGGGCCTTGGTGCATCCTCAGAACAACACACTGGGGCAGGTACTGCAATATCCCCCAATTTACAAATGAGGAAACCAAGGTCCAGAAAGTTCAGTGATTTGCCTCAAGTCACACATCGCTGAATGGCAGAGCCGAGACTCACGGCTAGGTCAGTGGGACACCACAGCCAGGATCTTACTCTACACTCTCTTCATGCTCCCACTTGAGAACCACTGGCCTACAGGATCAGCCCAAACTTGGGTGCTGCTCACACTCCTGCCTTCTCTCCCATCAACCCACTCAACACAACCGAGTGCCAATCAAACCAAATACTCACATGCCCAAACACACCTTACTCTGGGCTGCCTCAGGGCCTTCGCACATGCTGTACGTATGCCTAGAATGCCCTTTAGACTCCCATGCATCCTTAAAGACCCAATTCTGATTTGCCTGCAGCCTTCCCAGCCTTCACTTCATCCCCTCTCAAGCTGTGTTATAACCCCTTCCATTCTGATTTCATAACACCCAGAACATTCCTCCAGTGCAATGTTTTTCCAATTGTCTCTCTTCATGTCAGTTTGGATTCCTGGACTCTCAGCCCCCTGAGGGAAAGGAGCAAGAATTTCACATGCCTGATATATAGTAGGTGCTCAACAAATATTTGCTGAATGAATACATGCAATGTGTTCATTTCAAACAGCCTCATCTAGTAACAAAGCAGATCTAGTAGACCATAACTTGGGCAGTCCCTGTTTTTATTCCATAAATACTTCTCAGACAACTACTAGATGAATAAGACAAACGGAGTCCCTGCTCTAGTGGAGCTCAGAGGCTAGTGCAGGTGGCCATGACACAGCTGATGAACTAATTGATCCACTAACTCACATGATTGATTGACTGATCGAGGGTATGTGTGATGAGGGCTATGACAATGTCAGAGAGGGCATATGATTAAATATGGTGGCTGTATTTAACTGCGGGGCCTTAAAGGACCTGGGAATGGTCAAGGATGCCCTCGCTGAGGAAGTGACATTTAAGAGGGGACCCTAAGGTTGAGTCGACATTGACCATAGAGAGGGAAGGAAGGGTGTTCCAGGCAGAGGGAACTGGATGTGCCAAGGCAATGAAGCAGGAAGGAGCAAGACCAATAGATAAACCTGAAAAGCCAGTTGGCAAAAGCACGGTAAGTGCGGGGCCGGCGGTGGGGGGAATATCCTCACTGGTAAAGCTTTGGCCGTGACTGTAGGTGCAAGGAAGAGACCCATGAAGGGTTTCTGACCCGATGCCAGATGTGCTGTTGGTGACTTCTATCTTCCCCATTTCTCCAGGCCGTGACCTCCCTGAATTTCTCCTGTACCACCTCCTCCTCCAACACAAAGCCACACAGAGTCTGATCCACCAAGATCCAGCTGGCCTTGGGGAAGGGGGGGAATTTGTTAGGGCATGGGAACACAGGGCAAGTGACAAGCAGGGTTGGGCGTTCTGTTGGCAAAAGGGGAGGGTCCAGGAGACACGCTAGGTTACCTTCCCCACTCAGAGGCAGAAAACTGATCAACATGACTGGCATAGACTGGGCCCCAGATGCTCAGACTTTACCTGTGTTGTGTTACAAGTGGCATGGACTTACACCATATGGATGAGAAAACAGGGGTGAGAGGAGAGGAGTCTGTGCCCAAGTTCGCACAGCCAACAATGGCAGGTGTGGAAAATGAATGCAGGCCAGCGAGACTCCAGGGCCCGTGCTCTTAACCGCTGCAGCATGTAACTCTGGGGTGAATGTGGCGCTCAAAGAAGAAAAGGAATGGCGACTGCTAGCATTTACCGGGTGCCCACTATGCACCCGTGTCCCATCCTCTGCTTCACACCACCTCAGGGAGATAAAGCCTAGTGACATGCCCCTTCTTAAGATAAGAACACCGAGCCCAGAAAGCTAGGAAGGAGCAAAGCTAGGACTTGAACTCAGGCAGCCTGACTCCAAAACTTGTTTTCTTAATTGTTACATACCAAGCTCACTTAGGGAGAGCTGGGACTAACCCCCCTCCCTTTCCCTCTCATGCCCAAGATGAATTTACAGAAACAGTAAAGACCGTTCACCCCTGGGGAACATGGAGACTTCCACAAACAACCCAGAGAGGTGACATACTTCCTGAAATTCATACTAGCGTGTCAATGACTGCCCTGGAACCCTTCCTCAGAGGACCTTTTATCAGGTGTCATGAGTGCGGGGGGAAAGGGAAGCGTGAGTGTGCCTGGGGAGGAATCTGTGGAACAAACACATTGGTTGGAAGCGGGTCTCCAGCCTCTCTGAGGCGCTAGGTCTGGAGGGCAGGCCGCGGGGTGGTAGTGATGAGGGGTGCCCTCCCAAGATCCTAGTGGTACCTTTGGAAGAGGGTTTCCCATCTCATCCATGCCTCCATTCAGCTCCTGCCATGCGCCAGCACCGTTCAAGGCTTCGGGACCAGAGCGGCAAACAGAACACTGATAGTCTAAGGGAGGAAATGTTAAAAGCAAACACATAGGAAAGAAGCGTTAGATAGTAAGTAGCAAACCGAGGGTCAGAGTCAGGCTGATGGGCCCGCTCGGCCAGGCAGTGGCAGCCCCACCAGGCTTGTGGGGGGGCCGTGCCAGATGTGGGGGGTGCGTGGACCAGCAGACCCGTCCCTGTCCCCCCCCAGGAGCTCCGCGTCACTCGCAGTCCAGTGAGGACGGAGATGTGTGTCCCTCAGGGGCCCGGCTCTGCTCCCTAGAGAAACAAACCCCAAATGGCCTCAGATGGGTCCTAAAAGCTCGCTGTTTGTGGCTATTTTAAGCCCTCATAATCACTTGAAGTGACTAACACTGATTAAGTTTTTACGAGAAATGAGAAAATTCCTCCCCAGCCCCTCCACCGTGGTTCCAAACCACCTCAGAGCCACTTTATTAACTCCCCCAGCCTGGAACCAGCCTTGTCTGGCATGATGGGGATTTATTTTTCCGTTGGGTCGCGGCTCGGTGCCGGCTTCCTCTAATAAGCAGCCCGCCGGCTTTGCCACCACAGACAAGCCCATCCCCGGGGAGTCAGCTCCTTTCTCCGTGCTCGGATGCATGTGACCTTCCCAGCAATGGGGAGCGGGGGCCCCCTGGGTCTCCAGGTGGGCGCAGCTGGCCAGATGTCCTTGCTTGTCCTGTACCTGGACTCGTGGCACCGACATGGGCCACTCTCCGCTCCTGCTACCTCCTACCTGTGGCACACGCATCCGGCCGTTTCTCCACCTCCCACCGCCCCCTCCCCCCTACACACACCTGCTTCCTGCACAAGCTCACCAATCTTCCTTAAAGATGGATCTGAGCACCTACCGTATCCTCTGCAAAACACTGAGGATATGGCAAGGAAGCTGGCACAGGCTGTCTGGGGGCGGCGGGGTGGAAGAGCTGTTAATTGTATTATGAAGTAAAATGACCTAGGTGGTAAAGAAAATGTGAGCAATGCACTCTGGTGCATAAAAGCAGTAACTTAGTTCACTGAGGAAGTCACAGAAGTCTCCGGGGAGGAGGCGGCTTTGAGCTGAGAATAAAGGGTGCGGAAGCATTTCATAGGCAGATGGGGTTTATTACTTATTTGTCAGGCATTATGCTAAGCACTTGGAGGGATCCTCTCATCTCCTTCTGATAATGGTCCTGCGGAGCCATTATTATCCCTGTCCCCATTTTAGAGAAGGGAAAACCGAGGCTTTTAGAGAGCTTAAGTAGCTTTCCCAAAGCCAGATGGTTCTAAGTGGGAAAATGGGAGTGCTTAGCACTCTTAACTCAGACCCTGTGCTGCCTCCAAAGGAGAAAAGGGGAAAGCAACTGGCAAGAACTGATCCTGTACATTTCTCCCCAACTTTGCTTTCAACCATGTCCTGTTGGTAGCTTGAACTTGCCCATGGTGACAGTATCCACACCACAGAAATTTCCAAATGCTATAAATCAGAGCTTTTTTATTTTATTTATTCCAGAGAGCTGGCTGACCAGCATGCCACTTGCATAGGAAAAGGCAAGAGGGGTGACTGGCTGGCTCAGTTGGGGGAACATGCAACTCTTGATCTTGGGGTCGTGAGTTCAAACCCCATGTCAGGCTTAGAGCTTACTTAGAAAACAAAAAGTCATAGAGAAGGCATGAGTACCTGTGGCAATAAGCTCAACACAGAGTTCTGGAGACAAAAATACAGTGGAAGAGGGAACTGAAAAGACATTGTGACGCATAAGCAAAGCTTGAATTTTATCCTGAAGGCACTGTAGCCACTGAAAGTTGTTGAGCAGGGGAGGGTCTTGGTCAGATTTGTGCTTTAGCAGGACCACTCTGTGGATGGATGAGGGGGGAGGGCTGTTGGACAGAAGGCTGTTTCCTGAGGCGGCTGGACTTCTGTAACTTCTCTCCCTGAGAGAAAAGGTTGTCAGCCCAGGGAGAAGCCCGAGGCGTCACAGCGAGTCCAGAAAGTCCTTAGACATCCCTTCTTGACCATCAGAAGCAAGTTCCTAAATCCCAGTGTCTTCTGGGGAGATGGAGCCCGAAGTGGAGTGTCCCAAGCCTCACACCATCATTATCACGGCCTCCCCCAACCCCTCCCTCAAGCTTTCTCTTCCTTCATGCTGACAGAGTACAACCGGGCCCATCAGGGCAAGGTCATCTCTTGTCCCTCCTTATAACCCCTAGAACACAGTAATGACTTTAAGGATGGATAGATGGATGGACTGATGGATGGACGGACAGATATAAGAAGGAAAAAAGAAATGAGAGAGTGGAGGAGTTCCCTGTCCCAGGGAAGCTCCAGGGAAGGGCAGGAGGTCACAGAGGAGCCTGAGAGCCTTGGCAAAGCCAGCAGATTAATGGCCAGGAGATGAGTGGAGGAAAAAAATGCAAGAAGAGAGACTCTGAGGAACACAGTCTTCCAGGGCACCGAGAAAGTCGGGTTTATGAGCCTGTGTCTCTTGTCGCGTCAGCTCGTAAACCCGCTTGGTTTCCTCTCTGTCTTGAGGCTGGCGAAACCCAGAGAGAAGAATGTCCTTGTCATACTGTGGGGGTGTGTGGCTGCTTTTCTGGCAGGCTAGTGGGTTGGCATGGGGATGTGCCTGATGTGTCTTGGTTAACCACGAAGGTGTCTCCCCTTTGGATCGGTCTCCCGCCCTTGCCCCCCTCTCCCCCCACCAAAACTAGGAAGGGTTCAAGGCTCCCCAGGCTCTCCGGTTATGAGGGCAAACCCTCCTGACATGTGAGCACTTAGCACATCCCTGGACTTCTCTGGGACTCAGTTTCTCAGCTGTGAAATGGAGAGAGTACATGACTGCCCTCCCCTCCCGTAGGGAGCAGTTCCGATCAAGTGGGAGAGAAGACGTCAAAGCACCCTACAGACTGCAAAGTGCTGCTCCCATGTGGGGTATCAAGATATTATTCTATCTTCTTCTGGACTCCAAGGGCTTCAGGGAGTGAAGGAGAGGACCGGGGGAGAGTGGGAGCGACGTAAAGGTGATCGGGGGCCATCCAAGCACTGGGAGCGACGTAAAGGTGATCGGGGGCCATCCAAGCACTGGGAGCGACGTAAAGGTGATCGGGGGCCATCCAAGCACTGGGAGCGACGTAAAGGTGATTGGGGGCCATCCAAGCACTGGGAGCGACGTAAAGGTGATCGGGGGCCATCCAAGCACTGGGAGCGACGTAAAGGTGATCGGGGCCATCCAAGCACTGGCCACCAAAATCCCTGCTCTCGTCCCTGGGGCTCCCAGCCCACTCTCAACAGCAGCATGGGCAGTAACTCAATAGCAGATATCATCACAGACTTGTCCTGCTCTCCTGGCAAAAGCTCAGTCTTCTTAACCCGAACTTGAAAGGTCTGTCGTGATCAGCTGCCCTTGACCCTGAGGCTTCCTTCTTTCCACCTCCCTGACCTCAAAGCCAATAAAACCACAGCCACATTGACTTTCTGTGTGCCTGGCATCACGTTTTCTAAACCTCTCTCATTTAAACCTGCCTCCTTCCTCAACTTTGAGTAAGTGACTGCTTTTCTTTGTGACACTTGGCTTCAGGGTCCCCATTCTCAGAGATGCCCTCAAACCTAGCCAGAGTAAGTCCCAGTTGTTATCAGTCCAGCAGCACCCCGTTCGTTTCCCACTTAGTCTGTATCACAGTGTGCAGTTCGGTGATGGGACTACTTGTGCCCTTGTGAGCTCCACAGAGCCCGGGCCCGGCACCAGGAGGAGCTCAACCCTTGCTTGTTGAATCAGTGAACAGCATCTCTCTGGTATAAATGCTACTATTGTTGCCCCCATTGCTCAGATTATAAAAAGAACTGAGGCCCAAAGAATTCAGGGCTCTTTGCCCAAGGTCAATGGCTAATAAGTAGTAGATCTACCAGAGGACCTCTCCTCCTGGTGGTTTGTTCTCAGGAGAGGATGGGGTGGCATTTCAAGTAGAAAGAGCTGAACTCTGCCACCACGTAGAATACAATCTGAAGTCCTTCTAGTGGCCACACTGCCTCCTTGCTCTTCTTCAAACACACCAAACACACTTCTGCCTCAGGGCCTTTGCACATGCTGTTCCATCTCCCAGGAACACTCACCCCAGACACCCACGGGGCTCTAATGAGCTGCTGTTTTATCAAAGGCCTCCCCAGACCGTGTGTATAAAGCAGCAGCCTCACTCTTAAAGCCCTTGAATCCTCCTCTATCTTCTTCAGAGCACTTCTCACCACCTGACAATTTATTATGTATTTATTTTTTCATCTTTGTCCATATGTCTATGTCTCTAAGAAGGCGGGGATTTTGTGTTTTCCATTTTGCTCACTGCTAAGTATTCCCTATCCTTAGCCTGTGCCTGGCTCGTTGTGAGTGTTTAGTAAATCCGTGATGAATGAATCAATGAATGAATGAGCAGACTCAGAAGCAGGTGGACAAACAAGACCAGGCTGATGGATGACACAGGGGAATGCTAAGGGAAGGGTTAGGCTGAGATGGGGACAGTGGATGGGACAAGAGGGCAGAGCTGCAGAAGCAAGCAGGACCCAGAGACAGAACAGCAAGAATAGTTGCAGCCAACAGTACGTGGAAGTCAGAATGTGTCCAATTCCTCCAGACCTTCCTCTCCTCAGCCTGGCAAGTGCCTGGTGAGCAGGTGGTGGTGGGAGCTTAAAGGGCTAGAGATGTAGGAAAACCATTTGGGCACCCAGGTGTGGGGAGTGCCCAGGCCCAGACATTTGTGGTCTCACTCTTGGTCCCAGCCAGCCTCTACAACTGCCAAGAACATCTTCCAGGGAGAGAGCAGACGATGCCAGCCAATAAAATGTTTGCAAACCAGGCGCAGTACCAAGGAATCCAAGCAGGGTGCTATAGTACCTCATTCGTATGGCCATTAAAGCCCAGCCTAGTGAGGTCCTGTACGACATTCTGGTTGGACTGTTGACATGTATGGACACGTTGAAGGTCATCAAAGCTATCTCTTTGCCTTTGTGCAAAACTCCACTAAGAAGCACTTGAGGAATAATTCTTGTGGCAGACATACCCTAAGATGACTCCTCCCCAACATCAGGTCATGCCCCCAACACCAATCCCCTCTCCTTAAGTGTGGGATAGAATCTGTGACTTGCTTCTAGCCAACAGAATGTGGCAACAGTAATGGGATGCCATTTGCATGGTTATGTTTCATTATAAAAGACCCCTTCTTAGAAGACTAGAAAGAGACTCCCTTGCAGGCTGTAAAGATGTAAACTGCCATGTCGTTGAGCAAGGACCATGTGGAAGGACCTGTGGGTGGCCTCTAGAAGCTTATGGCAGCTGCCAGCAGACAGCCAGCAAGAAGATGAGGACTTCAGTCCTGCAACCATAAGAAGATGAATTCTGCCAACAACCTGAGTGCATCTGCAAATGGATCTTTCCCCGGTCTATCTTCTGATAAGACTGCAGCCCCAGCCAATACCTGGAATGAAGCCCGAGTAGAGGATTTAGCTAAGTTGTGCCCACAGAAACTGAGATGATAAATGTGCATGTTGTTTTAAGCCACGAAGCGTGCAGTCTTTGTTATGCAGCAATAGAAAACCAATAGAGTTCTTCTTTAAAAGATCTCTAAGGAAGGCAACCCCATGCATCCCCCTTCCATTCCCACACCTTCACAACATCGCATTCTATACATAATTCTACAAGTACTCATTTCCACCACAGGGCAAGATCTCACTGGATTTTTATCTATAACTATCCATGTCAAAAATTAAAATTCAGATTTTATATCTAGACAACTTTAATTTAATTTGGATAGATACATAAATAGATGATAGATAATGGATGGATGGATGGATGGATGGATAGATAGATAGCTGTCCAGGTAGAAAACCTGAATTTTATTTTATTTTTTAAAAAATTTATTTATTTATTTTTGAGAGAGAGAGCATGAGGGCATGAGTGAGGGGAGGGGCCGAGGGAGAAGAAGACTCCCCGCTGAGCAGGGAGCCCAGCGTGGGACTCAATCCCAGGACCCTGGGATCATGACCTGAGCCAAAGGTGGGTGCTTAACAGACTGAGTCACCCAGGCACCCGAAAACCTGAATTTTATATATATAAAAGAAAGTATTCTGATATCTTCTGGGAAAGTTTTTCTCTCTCTGGTAAGAGCCAGGTTTGCAAGAAGAAAGATTCTCACATCCTTGGTTTAGAATGCATTCATGATGCAGAAACCATTACAGTCACCTTGCCACAAAAGGCAAAAAGCCCAAAGATGAAAATCCAGTACAGTAATACCAGGAGAATGAGCAAAATCTGGGTCTTTGATGATATTGTTTAACCGTTGCACCACACTTAGAAATTCCTGCTTCCAGATTTTTTTTCTCATGGGAGATAATTAAATGTCTTTAGTGTCGAAGTTTCTTTGAGTTGTGCATTCCATTACTTGCAGGTGAAGCATTCCTAACAGAGAGACAGTGTCATATATGTGCCTCCAGAAAGGGCAGGGGAACATTTTTGAGGATGGACATCTCTCCCAGGATTACAGGGAACTGGGTGGGGAGAGGTCCCCCAGAGGAAAAGGAAAATGTGGCATCAGCAGAAGGGCAACAAAAAAAGATACTGAGCCAACAAGTCAGTAGCTGCCCATCACCCACCCCTGCCACCTGCCCATCCCCCTTCATCTCCCCAAAAGGGTACAGGTTGCCAACAATGAAAGCGAGGATCTAGAAAGACAAGGCTGCAATCCCAGGTTATGGCCTCCAGCTAGCCCTTTGTCCCTTATCAACACACGGGGGCATCTGTGGCCACAGCTGGGCCTTCCCTACTGGAAGCACCTGCAACATCTCATCATGACTACCTGGACAACAATGGCCAGGAAAGTGAGAGAACTGGGATTTAAGTCTTGGCTTTGCTATTTGCTAGCTATGACCTCGGACAAATCAGGAGGCTCAGTTTTTCCACCTATAAAATGGGGCTACCCCATTAAAGAACAAGTTAAGCACAGTAAATAAGTAGGTTAAATAATAGGATCTACCTCGTAGGGTTATTTTGAGGATGAAGGAGAATATTTATAAGGCACTAGATGAGGCTGGACCCCATTGTCAGTGCTCCATAAAGGGCAGCTGCTATTCTTATTCATCTCCAAGAGCTTGTCTGGTCTGAGTATCAGTGACCTTGAGATTTTAAATGGAGACCTTGGCTCAATGGCCACCCCGGGGCTCCCTTTCATAACAGGGCTCCCTACAACAGAAGGACTCCCTCCACCATTTTGGATGAGGAGGCCAGGCTCATGCCACTGGGTGATGCCTCAGCGCATGGATTTATTTTTCCAGCTGCAAGAGCTGCTCTGCTTAATAGCTCCCCATCCAGCTTCCCTCCATGATTGAACTTGAGCGAGCATGTTTGCTTAACAACCACAATGTTCCAGCTTCCATAAATCATGGAGAGAATGTGAGGCCTGCTCGGGGGGATCTTGCTCACTCCTGAAATTGAGCTGGACAATCATAATTTTGGTTTAACTAAAAGAACCACAGGTTTCTCTCTCCCCATCAAACCCCTGTCCAAGGCCTCCCATCTCTGGATCGCCTTCCAGGTCCTCGGTCCGGGCAGCTCTCTGGGGTGTGCTGGGCTTCGCTTCTCAGCTACTGTCTTGGGGCCTGCTGCACACCTGCAGTCACAGGAGGGCAAAACCCAGTGCCGGGCGGGGCCTCCCTAGGCCATTCCCTTTATGTTTTCCCCATTCCTGTGGCTCTCCTCTCCCTGACTTCCTTTCTTTTGCTATCATACTCTGCTTCTGGCCTTCTCTGATCTTCCTCTCTCTCTCCGACTCTGTTTTTCCATCACCATCTCTGTGTAACCATCTGTGTCTTTCTCTTTATGTCTCTTTTTCTATCTCTCTCATGTTCTCTCCTAGGTCTCTGTCTCCCTCCTTTTCTCTCTCCCAAGGCTGGATCCTCAGTCTCTGGCTTGCACACATTCTCCTGCAGGAGGCGGTCATCCTCCATCTCCACCTTCCACCAATGAGAAGCAAGGACTAGAACTCATCCTCAAGCCACAGGCTTATCAGCACGTGTTCTCACCCGCTGTTGGAGAGGCACCTACTGGAGAATTCCCTGCCGTGTATTTCCCGTGGGACCTAGGAACCGTGCTGCCGAAAAAGGGAATACTGGGTATATCTGTGTGGGTGGAGGAAAGAGATCAGCTGTGTGACTGTGGAGATGTACCAGGCTATGGGGGTCTCTTGTTCATGATCTGTAAAATGGGAATAGCTGTTGTGAAGACAAAACGAAACCAGGCCCCTGCCCAGTACAGACCAGGTACATAGTGAGCGCTTAGTAAGCTGAGCATTAATCACTGTGATTACTACCACATATATTAGGGACGGTGGAACAAAGAGGTTCTGGCTCTTTCTCAGGCTTTTTGCAAACGGAGCCTCCTTCTTCACCTGATCTGACAGAGAACTTTCCATCCAGTCCTTACCACCACCCCGGCCTTCAATTCACACCCCCAGACACCTCTCAAAGATCTCCCACCCCGCCCCACTATGCCCGCTGCCTCTCCCAGACCAGAGGCCAGTTCAAAGTGTTTCCCCATCCCTCCCATCACGGACACAAAAGCCCGTTCCCCCCGGACCCCAAGCCAGCAGAAGAAAGCACAGGCAGGAGATCAAACGTGGGCTGAATGGAAGACAGAGGAGACAGAGAATGAGGAGCAGGATGGGACAGCAAGAATAATGACTTCCATCCAAGCCTCTTCCCATAAACCCACAGCTCTTTGAAGCCCGCTTTTCCTTTAATAAAATGCACTATTATTAATGACCCAAGTGGAAGCTTTCTGGGCAGGACAATGCCCCACTCCCTGGGGCCTCAGTGGGGCCTCGTGCATGGGAAAGCGCTCCGTGGCCCAGTGGATGCCTCCACATGCCAAATGCCAAGTGCATGTCACAGGGGCTTGGGAGCTGGCTGGTGGCCGCCCAGATGTCCCTGGGTGCCGCCAGTGTTCGGGGCTGCCACTGCCCTCTTGCTAACCAGGCTCTCAGGCTGGGCCTGAGGCCAGCAGAGTCTGCCGTTGCAATCCGGTCGGTTCATTAATTCGACAAACATTTATGGAGCAGCAACTATGTGCCAGGCCGTGCGTAGGATCAAGAGGGCAAGGCAGACACAATTCCTGCCCTAACCGAGCTTGGAGTTGGAACAGAAGAGATCATTTAGAAGAAGACGGGAACTAAGGCATTGAAGGGTATGAAGGCCCCATGTGCTAGATTTTTACCTGACACTTCATCCCCACTCGGGAAGCTCCACCACTTTTCATGGCCACCTCATTGTGACAGCGGGGCTTTCCCTCACTGAACCCCCTTGTGCTGCAGTTCAGACTCCAAGGCACTTGGCACTCACCAGCCACCACAGCAACCCTTGGCTGTGACCCCCTGCCGCCCACTCCCCCCACCAACCTCCAACTAGAGGGACTGTGCAATGTGCTCTCTCTGCCACTTTCATAGCCAGCTGGTCCAGGGGAAACAACCACCCCAGATGGTAAGAAAATATCCTCATTGGAAAGAAACCGCTTCATATGCTCTAAACCTGGAAGGGAATCTTGAACTGGCGTGCCTTCCATGCAACAGATCAGAAGACCCAAAGCCACACAGCCTGCCTGTGATACCCTGACCCCAAATGGGGGGACTTCTCTGACAGCACAGAAGGGATGGACACAGTGTCGTGTGGGACTCATGTTTGGGTCAAGGGAGGACTCTCTATGTTCCACCTCGTGTGGGGACCTTGAGAAAAACACTTCCCTTCTCAGAAGCTCTAATGTCCGTCCGTGTGGTGGGGAAGCGCAGGACCCCGCGAGCAGCCTTAGCATCTGCTGTTCAGCAGGGAATCAACAACCATGCTTGTTTTGTACAAACACAGATCCACGGGCGTGAATACTGTTTATCCCCAGCTACAGAGGCAGCTGGGGTCCAGAGGGCTCAGGTGTCTTGACAGGATCCCACAGCTGATGAATGGTTGACCCAGGATCACAGCATGTGGGGCTCTGTGGGCTGGGGTGAGGTGGAGGATAGGAAGACATTGGCCACCATTTCCTGGGGACTCAGGCAGGTTCCTGGACCACTCTGGACAGCCATTTTCCCATCTGTAAAATGGGAGGGCTGGACAGTCAGAGGGTCTATGGAAAGATGCCACACTGAAAGCTTTGAGTGTGTGGCGGTAGAACTCAGCTTCCGAGAAATGGACCATAACCTTTATCAGGTTCTCCTAAAAGTGCATTGCCCAAGAGAAGTTAAGAACATGAAACTGAGGGGTCTCTAAGCGTCTTCATCCTTCTGTGATTCTGAGTCCAAGGGTGTTTCACTCCTTCCTTCATGCAAACTTTTATCAAGTAATTTGTGTCAGGCCCATAAGGGCCCCTCTGGTTCCCACATTCCCAAGATGGCCCTAGAAGTGAGAAGACAACATGAATGAGGCACCCGTACATTTCTTCCAGGAAGGGGCCTTCCCACCAGCTGTGCCAGGTCCCACATCACTCCCGTCTTCCGGGACTCCCCCTAGAGACTTGTCCCTCCAGGGAACCCCTCCCCTCGTGCCCCTGCCCCTGTCCCTGGCCACTGCACCTGCGATGAGTTTTCCGCAGGCTGAGCAGCAGGACAGTAGAAAAACTGGTGTCTCTTCTGACCTGTCTGCTCACAAGTGGCGTTTGGAAATAATTAGTAACAGGCCAGAGACCCCTCCCCAGCTCATCCATCCCATGGGAACTGGGACTGGGGGGAGGGGCAGGGGCCTCGGGAACAGAACAAAGGGATGAAACGAGGAGGCAGAAGATGGAGCAATGAGGCCCCAGAAGGCCTTGCCGGGCCCTTGATGTCCTGGTGGAGGGTCTGGGTTCCAATTTGCGGTCAAGGGGCGGATGCCCGCCTCGTACAGCCAGCTCCGGTGAGAGCCAGCGGCTGCTAGCCAACTTTCCATGACATCAGGACTGGCCTGGGCCGAGTCCGCCTGGGCAGGGAGGTAACTCCACACTCTGCTTCCCTCTGGTTCACGGGGGGGCCCTGTGCCCCATAGTGGGATGGCCTTGGGGCTGTGTCCCCCTGGCAAGCCGTCAGAAGCATAAAGAACAGCCACCGTTGCCCCCCAGATGGAAAGAGCCCAAACCTCCAACAAGGGAGGGATAACTTGACTAAATAAATTGGTATACATTCATGCCTACAATGGAGTACTACACAGTAATTTAAAATGATGTTTTAGAAAGGTCGAGCTCCAGGTCAAGTGAGAGAAGAGTGGGGAGGAGGAAGGTGGACACATATGGTATCTTCAGACACATTTGCCTACGAGTTACATCCAGTATCCAGTCTGCTTGTGAAGTGTATGAAAAATTGTCAAGGACACTGACAAGGCCCCAAGTTACCTGACCTGGCTGCCCCTCCAGCCCGCTCCTGTGGCTCATCTGTCCCCTTGCTTAGCTCCATCAGCCAGCTATCAGCAACTCAACACACCCAAACCCTGCCCTAGGGGAGCCTTCCCACTTTCTGCCTCACGCCCTGCCCCGCACTGCACCTAGGTGTCCTTCAGGCCTGTGCTGACGTAGAACTTTCTCAGATCGCCCTGTTCTTGATGCTTACGGGGCTCGTTGTGACACAGCAGTGTGAATTCATTAGCATATTATGTGGCCCCTGTTTGCCCCCCACCTTCACCTTCACCCTGAAGAGGCTGTAAACTGCCCCCAGGCCAGGCAATGTGCTTGTTTTACCTCTGTATACCTAGCTCCTCAAACAGTGCTTGGCACACAGTTGGTGCTCAATAAGTGTTGAATGACTGAATGAGTTTGACACCTAACATTTATTGAATGTTACCACAAACCAAGCTTTGTGTGCCTTACCTCGGGACATCCTTGCAACCACTCTCAGAGGCGGGCACTATTGGTAGGCTACTTCCCCCTGTAGGGACCGGAAAACAGAGGAGTTCGGGAATTTGCCTTACGTCATGCAGATTGCAAGGGGCAGAGTCAGGATTGTAATTACGGCTGTCAGTCTACAAAATCCATATTCTTAACCAGGCTCCTCCCCAGCCTCTCCTAGGTAAACAAAGGAGGAGGGGAAAAGAGCAGAAGGAAACATGGCAGGCAGCAGGGTACTGGGGATAGCTTTGGGTGATGGCTGGGGGCTTAATGATTTTATCGTATTCTTTTCTACAATGTGCATGCATTTTGTTTATAATCAGAGAAAGTCAACAGTACAATAGTAAGTATTTTTTATAAAAGATCACCAAACAACCTTGATGGAACCCCACAAATCCTCCGAGGACCCTCAGCAGCCCTCTAGGCATGAGAAGACAGTGTCCAAGCCCATGCCATCCGTGGCGCTGCCCAAGAGATCACCCACCATCAGCAAGTTCCCACCAGAAGGGGGGACCCCCAGACCATCTGCGCGGTCTGCACGCCCTCACTGTCCACCCCGCCTCACATTTCTTAAATGGAGAGCAAGGAGGCGAGCAAGGAGACAAACACGTTCTCCCTCACCTCCTCTCTCTCACCAACCCAGCTCCTCCTCCAGTCTTGTCTCATGCCCCCATGGCCCCCTGGACTGAGGATGAGCAGCACAGCCCACCCCAAAGATCTCACACGTGATTCCATTTTGCTTTATGCATCCCAAATGGTCTGCCCTTTGCTGGCAGGGCTTGCAGCAAATTATTGCTGGTGAAAACAGGAGGCTGGGGTTTGGAAACCAGATGAAGCTTTTACTTTTACTGGCTGTGGGGCCAGGGTGATTCCCAATAGGAAGCATCCTGTACAGCGAGCTCCATCCATGTATTCACATAACAGGCATGTGTTGTCCATCTACGGGGTCCCCCCCAGGCACTGTGCCCGCTGGGGAATGGGAGGGGGAAGTGAGATATGATCATGGCCCTTATGGAGCTGACACCACAGGCAGAGAAAAAAGACAAGGTGCTAGATGGAATTGGGGTGGGGTGTATGGAGAGAGTGGTGACTTCCCTAAAACATCATTTTAAATTACTGTGTAGTACTCCATTGTATGTATGAATTGCATGAATATATAACAATTTATTTAGTTGCAGAGAAAATCAGGCACCCAAGAGCCAATCCTTCGGTGGCTTCTGATCCCATGCAGTGTGCACCTGCTGCAACGTGCCTGGAGCTGACAGATGTACTTGGGACAGAGTGACCCCGTTGCCCCATCGAGGAGCCTGGAGGACATCCTACTGCTTTCTCTGACTGACTCTCAGCTCTTCCAGGAGCCACATCTATACATCCATTCAAAGAAAAGAACAAGGTAAAGTCTGATGATCTTAAAGTAAACTTGCAGATGCACTGGCCTGGGCACATGAAAATGCCTGCAGTGAAAATGAATGCAGCCATCAAGAATGCGTATGTCTTTTGGGGCTCCTGGGTGGCTCAGTCAGTTGAACGACCGACTCGATTTCGGCTCGGGTCATGATCTCAGGGTTGTGGGATCAGGCCCAGCATCAGGCTCTGTGCTCAGTGGGGAGTCTGCTTGAGGATTCTCTCTCTCTCTCTCTCTCTCCTCTGCCCCTCCCCCTGCTCACTTTCTCTCAGTAAATAAATCTTTGGAAAAAATAATGCATATGTGTTTTAATAGTTTGGGTTTTTTTGTTGTTGTTGTTATAGTTGTTTCGTATGGGAGGAAATAAACAAGTAAAAATCCCCTGAAGTTAGCATGTCTATGTATTTATGTGCCCTATCATTCACAAAAGGTTTTGAGGTGACTGCTTCCCAGGAAGCCCCTGGCTCTAGCGAGGCTGGCTAGTGAAGATCAGAACTTGTACTTACACCTCCTAAGCCAGACTCCACAATAAAGGGTCCACCCAGTCTGGCCTGCACCCTCCACCCCCGCTGCTCCTGGCACTCTTGTGTCACCAGCACAATTCAGAACAACATTCCCGGCCCAAATTCAGAACTGACAGAGGTGACTGTGGAAGGGGGAGGTTCTGGGCCCTTCCTGGCTGCATGCTGAGGGCAAAGCGGGTCGGCAACATCCCTGGGAAATCCCATGCTACACCGACAAGCACGTGCAAGGTGACAAAGGCCTGAGGAGGCCTTGGCCATGTGCATCCTTAGGAGTTGGCTCAGGTTCCGTCTCTGGCCCAAGGGCTTGGTCTGAAGCAGAGCTTCCCCGGTGTGTCCTCTGGTTAACTACACGGTGTTAATCAGAGTGATGGGAGCATGTCAGCTTCTTGCGGGCTGGGGCTTTGTCCTCGTCACTGCTGAATCCCGAATCCCCAGCACTAGAAGTATCTCTGGCAATAACTCAGTAGCCAGGTGTTGAATGACAGAAATGGGAGTCTCATCTTCTAGGGAGTTTCGTAAACATGTGACAAACCAGGAGAAACAGGTTCCTTCTACTCAGGCCTTCTCAGAAACTTCCATATGCTCTGTGTGCTCTGAGGCTTAGGAGGGTACAGCAGATAGAATCTTCCAGATTCACTGGGCCATAGACTCTTCAATGGAGAACCTTGTAGAACACGGGTTCTACAGTCTAGCGCCACACATATGTCTCTTTTTCTTCCTCTGAGTCCCTCTTGAGAGAAAGAAGAGAGACACGTAGGTTCATGACACCCAGTTCAGGTAAGTTCTCCCCAAGTGATGTCAAAGATATTCACCAGCCTCTTCAAGTTTACATTCTACCCCAGCAACAATCCCAAAGAAAGAGACCTGGACAAATCTGGCCGAAGTCCCAGCTAAGGCTCTCATTGGCCTATCTCAGATCACATGACCACCCCTGAACCAATCACTTGGCTAGAGAATGCAGTGTTCTGATTGGGCAGGTGGGTATGATCACTTACCCAGTTTTGGAACCCAGACGAAGTCATGTCTATTTGAACCTCAGGGAGCAATGGCTCCCCAGAGAAACATCTCACTCCTGTTACCAGAAAAAAAGGACAGAAATAATGCAGTCAAGGAAAACAAGGAATGCCCCCAAACTTCTATATTGGAACTGGCACATGGCCAGGCTGGCCTGGGTTGAGATTCTGGGACGGGGGTTAAAGGCTCCCTGCCTTACTCCCACCCCCTCCACCCAAGGATGACAGTATATGGGGAATGATGGTCACAGGCTTGATTTGGGGCAAAGAGGAAAGACAATGAAAATGACACATCATTGCATTGAACCCTCACGACGGCCCTAAGAATTAGACACTGAGATCACCCCATTTTACAGATGTGGAAACTGAGGTTAAGAGAGATGAAGTCAACTTGCCCCAGATCGTGAAGCTATCGTGCAGGGTGTGTGTGTGTGTGTGTGTGTGTGTGTGTGTGTGCGCGCGTGCGCGCGCGCGCCTTTCGAGAGTGACAAATCGACAGAGAGAAACTCCGGTTTGAGGCTGCGCCTTCCGTAGCTTCTGAACCCCAGCGCTCTTTCTGCACTGTGCCAGGAGCTCCTTCCAGAAGACGAGAGGCACATCAAGAGAGGCGGGGTCCAAACCAGAGCGCTGCGGGGGCTGTCGGAGGCCTCAGGGCCTCCAGCACCGCTGCCGTGGTCTGTGACTCAAGGCACCACCCGCAGAACTGGCAGAACGGGGAAGGGGACACTTTGCCTCTTTCTTGCCAATGAACCCCTCCTCTACATTGCCTGGGGGCGGGGCTGGAGCACGGAAGATCGGAAGGATCTGGAACTCCTGGGGCATCTGCTCTGGGACACGTGGCCATCGGGAGCTGGTGCCCGCGGAGAGGCAGGAGAGGGGAGAGAGGCACGGACCATACAAGCAGACAGCCCTGGGCTTGAGCCCCAGCTCGGCAGTTACTGTCAACGAGACCTTAAAAATACTCCTTAGCCTCTCTATGCCTCAGTGTCGTCATTTGTAAAGTGGAGATAATAGTACTACCTATGGCACGGAGTTCTGGAAAAATTAAATATGATCCTGAATGTAATGTGCTTCATACATACATATTGAATATATTTTCAATTCCCCCCGAATCACCTGAGAACATATGGGGCATCTTTCAGAAGGTTTAGAACCTTCCATGGTCCTTTGCCAGGAAAACTACTTTGGGACAGGTTCCTTAGCAGGTCCCTTGACCAAAAGTCCTCTTGCCATGCATCAAACGTGAGTTCGCAGAGGGTTCGCAAGTGACCCCTTCTTGTGAACTACGGTTTCCCTCCTATGCTCAGTATTGGGGTCACCAGACCTCCTCAACCCCACCCTGCTTGGTTTGTGTCCCTGTCCTGCCTCAGGTCCCCCAGGCACTGAGAGGGCAGCCAGCCTGCAGTCCAGGGTCAGGGCACATCCTGTTTCAGCGAATGGCCGTGCTTCGAGGTTCTGGGAAGACGTGTCCATTCCTCCTTCGCAACTGGGAGGTGGGGCACTGGCCCAGGACGTCACTTTCCTGCTGCTCGCCCTATTGCCCAGCAGCCTGGCAGCTCTAAGGCAAGGCTGGGTGGGCCAGGAGGGTGTGGGAAAAGGTCCCTGAGGTGTCGCCTTGGCCTCCCGCCAGGCGCAGGCACCACAGGATGACAGCGGCGGCTTCTCCTCCTGCTCCTTCTGGGGAGCAGGGAGCCCAGGGCCCCCTCCTGCTCCCGGCCTGTCTGCGTGTGGTAAACGCTTGTGCAACTTGGCAAGGCGGCCCCAGCCAGCGAGGTTCCCAGGGTGGGATCTGACTCTTGGAACAGACGAACCCCCGCCAAGAAAGTGAGCTTCACTGCGCAGCGTGGCCAAGAGCAGGAGGTCAGGGAGGGGCTGAACTCCATCCAGGGAGTGCTCCCCACCCTTGGCTGGTCCTGGAACACCAGCCTGGTGGAGCGGGGGCTTCCAGCCAGTCAGGGCCACAGCATCCTCCACCCCCCGGATGGGATTTCAAAGCCAAGACCCAAGAGGGGGGTCCAGGGAGGGGGACTCGCGCCTTCCATCAGGATTGCTCATTAGTGGTTTTGCATTGTTAGAAATCTCTTCATTGGAGGCCTGGATTGCAGCAACATGGGGCTTTAATCTGGGCTGGGCACGGGGACTTGTGGCCAGGAACCCCAAAAGGAGAACAATTAATATCGCCAAAGCGGGTCCTTCTGACAGGCTCCGTTTGCCCTTGAGACCCCATCGGCTCATGTTCTGGAAGGCTCAGGAAGAGACGTTTCTCTCCATTTCTGCCAGTCTCTCTCTTGGCCTCTCTCACATGCAGAATCATGAGCTTTCCATCATATGCTGTGAGTGAGCAGAACCCAGATTTGCTCACTTGAGAGGACCTGGAAACCGTGGTGCTAAAATGTGGCCTTTGGCCTGTCAGCCCCAGACAGTCTTATTCCCCAGAAATCTGGGCCTTGTTTCCTCAGTTATAAATGAAGGGGTTGGAGCCATGCAGTTGCTTTTCAGGGATTTTGAGCCATGGATACTTTTACCAGGTGACAACTTACAAGAAGGTTGGACCCAGGTGGCCAGACCAGTGCTCCCACCTCCTGGAAATGCTTCCTCTCCTTTGGCGTCAGGTCACCACCCAGGCCCCTTGCCCCTGTTTCTCCTAGCCTCACTGGCTGCCCCTCTTTGGTCTGCTCAGCCCCCTTCCCTTTATCCAAACTCATCCCCATCCCGCAGTCTGATGCTTCTAAACCTCTCAAAGCAGCCCAGCTGATCTTCCAAATGCTGTACATCTGATCATGAACCTCACCGACCTCTAGGGACTGAATTGTATTCTTCCAAACTTCACACATGAAGCCCTAGCCCCCGAAGTGATGGTTTTGGAGGTGGGACCTTGGGAGGTAATTGGTTTGGATGAGGTCACGAGTTGTCCTTCATGATGGGATTGGTGCCCTTATGAGACACCAGAGAGCTTGCATGAGGTCAGAGCGAGAAGGTGCCCATCTGCAAACCAGGGAGAGGGCCCTCACCAGGACCTGAATCTGCCAGCACCTTGATCTTGGACTCCCCAGCCTCCAGAACTGTGAGAAATAACTGTCTGTTCTTTAAGCCCCCAAACTAGGGCATTCTGTAATGACAGCCCGAGCTAACACACCTGCTGGGAAAGCTTCATTGCCACTGTCTAACTCTCCAGGCCCCTCTCACCACTCTCCCCTGCACATTCTTGGTCCCAGCTCTGCAGGTATGTACATTCCAGCCAAACACCCCAGTCTTGCATCCCAGGCATGGAAGGTGCTTCTAAAGTGGCTCCAAGTGATCAGAGGTTACCACCTCCTGGGACTCATGGCCTCTGGAGTTCCCGCCCCTTGACAGTGGGCTGGACCCAGGACTCTCTTCTAACCCTCTAACCAGCAAAAGTGGTGGCTGTCACTTCCCAGATCAGGTCACTAAGACAGTGGCTTTTGTCTTTCTCTCTTACCTGCACACTCTGATGAAACCACCTGCCATTTTGTGAGCTGTCCTGTGGGGACACCTACCTGGCAAGGAACCAACAGGGCCAACCGCTTAGGAGGAACTGAGACTCTTGGTCCAACAGCCCAGGAGGAAGTAAATCCTGCAAAAACCCAGTTGGGTGAGCTTGGAAAGAGATCCATCCCCAGATGAGCCTTCAGATAAGCTCAGTCCCAGCTAACAGCCTGACAGGACCTAGGAGAGACCCAGAGCAGAGAACCAGCCTCCCCCTCACCAGATTTCTGACCCTCAGACAATAGATGCTGTTGTTTTAAGCCACTAATTGGGGGAGGGGGTATTTGTTATGCAGCAAGAGCTAACTAATACACCAGGCTTTGCATATGCATTCCGCTCTGCCCAGGACACTCCACTCTTCAGCCAGGCTCATCCTCAACAGGATGGCTTAATCTCCACTGGCCATCAGGTGTCACTGTAATCTCCACTTTTTCAGCCCCCCCTCCCCTGCAGAGTAGTGTCTGGTTTTTTTCTCTAAATGTTCACCCTACCTGACTGTAACAACTCACCCTTTAGACTGTAGCTCCTTGAAGACAGGGACTCTACTTGCCTTGCCTATTACTGCCTCTCCACGATCTTGCACAATGTCAAGCTCATAGTAGGTGTTCAGTAAACACAAGGGCTATGACTGAGTGGAACATGATGGAAGAGATGCTCAGAAAGACCCAGAGAAACTGATTTGGTTAACTCCCAATAAGCACTTGGGTCCCTCCCCAGTAATACCACACAAACAATTATATGATTTCACATGGCTTATCCATGAACAATACTCCATGAACAATACTTACATAGTTATGATCATAAAGAGTTGAATAATGGATTTTACCAAAATTTGTGATAAATCAAGGACAATGGAGGGAAAGGCTGCCATGTGTGTGCACATTTATCTTTGTGCATAAAAGTTAAATCATCAGTAGAGGGACCATGGATTATGAATAAAACACAAAAATCTAGAACTTTTAGTAGAAGCAAATTATTTACAAATATACAAGTAGATTAGAAGCAGCAGCTGAAAGAAGTAAAAATGTTTGCTTCTGAGAAGCAGAAAGGAGAGGGGCAGGAGATTGCTGGGTTTTGATATAAGCTTTGACTTTTAAAGCCATATACATCTTTAATAAAATAGACATTACATCTCAAAAAAAAGTAAATAGAAAAAAAAGAAAGAAAGAAAGAAAGAAAGAAAGAAAGAAAGAAAGAAAGAAAAAGAAAGAAAGAAAGAAAGAAGAAAGAAAGAAGGAAAGAGAAAGAAAGAAAGAAAGAGAAAGAAAGAAAGAAAGAAAGAAAGAAAGAAAGAAAGAAAGAGAAAGAAAGAAAGGAAGGAAGGAAGGAAGAAGAAAGAAAGAGAAAGAAAGAAGAAAGAAAGAAAGAAAGGAAGGAAGAAAGAAAGAAGAAAGAAAAAGAAAGAAAGAAAGAAAGAAAGAAAGAAAGAAAGAAAGAAAGAAAGAAAGAAAGAAAAAGAAGAAAGAAAAAGAAAGAAAGAAAGAAAGGAAGGAAGGAAGAAGAAAGAAAGAGAAAGAAAGAAGAAAGAAAGAAAGAAAGAAAGAAAGAAAGAAAGAAAGAAAGAAAGAAGGAAAGAAAGAAAGAAAGGAAGAAGGAAAGAAGGAAAGAAAGAAAGAAAGAAAGAAAGAAAGAAAGAAAGAAAGAAAGAAAGAAAAAGAAAGAAAGAAAGAAAGAAAGAAAGAAAGAAAGAAAGAAAGAAAGAAAGAAGGAAAGAAGGAAAGAAGGAAAGAAAGAAAGAAAGAAAGAAAGAAAGAAAGAAAGAAAGAAAGAAAGAAAGAAAGAAAGAAAGAAAGAAAGAAAAAGGAAGGAAGGAAGGAAGGGAGGGAGGGAGGAAGAAAGGACAATTTCACATTGTCAAAGACCATTAAGAACATACAGTGAGTAATGGAAGTGCCTGGTGTTGGTGGGATGCTTCTTGAGATGGGGTGGCCATCAACGGCCGCTTCGAGTTGGCGATCTTTGAACTTAGCCCTACCTGAAAAGGAGTAAGCCACATGAGGTATGGGAAAAGCATTCCAGGCAGAGGGAACAGCATGGGTAAAGCCTAAGAGATAAGATCATGCTTGGTATGTTTAAGGGACGGAAAACCAGTGTGTATGCAGTGTGGACAGCAAAGACAGGGGTTGGATTGAGCTGAGAGAGGAGAAGGGAAGACCTTGACATCAAGAGGTAGCCATGGAGACGGAGTCCAGAGGAGACACCAGAACTGGAGAAGCCACATGGGAAATCAAGGTTTCAGACAAATGTTAAAAGCCATGGGGCCAGAGATCAACCAGGCAGTGAGCAAACATCAAGCAAAAAGAAGACATTCGGGTGCAAGTGTCCTGTTTGCAACCTACGCTGATAGATGCCAGAGAGATGAGCTAATGGCCCCTAATGAAGTTTCATCAATCACTTTCCATTGTAAGTTTATCTTACTTTTTAGAGCAATTTCCCATCTACTATCATTTCACTCACTAGAGGAGCAGGTTGAGATCAGAAATACAATTAGAAACACAACTCGTTTGCTAATTATCCAACCTGACCAAGAGCCTCATTAGCTCTTTTCCCCAGTGTCCACAGGCTCAGCCTCCCCTGGATCCTGCTCCACCTCTTCACCTCTTGACCTTCTTTGGTTTTATTAAGCTGCACTCTAGAATTCTCCTTCTTCCGCCTTCTTAGTAAACCAGGCACTTAAGACACCTGTTCCCTCTCACTCCAACTGCAGACTTCTACTTCCTGAGGTTCAAATCCTGGTTCTCTGGATTTCATACCCCTCCCACCAAAATCCTAGGCCTAGCATCTGAGTCCTCAGCCCTGTCTGAGCTCTGGATACTGCTTCTCAGGACAGGTCAGCCATTTTGATAGAAAGAAGAGTGTGGAGAGCATAGGCTGAGAGTCGGGTGTAGCTCTTCCTCCATCATTCCCTGGCTGTGGAAGCTCTGCCTCCTTCCTCTTCACATTTAGAGGCATATCTTGATCCTGAGGGACCTTTTTCATGAGACAAGCTGCTATCAGCACCTAGCCTAGGGTTTCCACACAGTCATGGCTCAAAGTGTTCTTAAATGAATGGATAAGAAAGCCTTATTTTCATCCTACAGTTAGAAATGGAGTACCATATGAATTTTACACTATGGTGTGAGGGACTGATATGTCAGCGTCTTTTCTTGTGTTTTGGGTTATTCTTTAAGGCCCAGCTCTGGGTCTGCAACCTCTAGAAAGCCTCTCTTAACTACATCATCCCACAGGGGTTTCTTTCTTCTCTGAACTCAGGTCTCCTGAGTGAGACAGTGTCTACAATACCCATAGATTGATTTATTCACAAACATCCAAAAAACAGACAACAAAAAATAGTATGAAACAAGCCTCCTCTTCTCAGTGGGATGGAAATTTCTCAATGGTGGGATTAGATCTTCTGCTCTATAATAATGCCCAGTTTAAAAGCAGGAGACTTAAGTTCAAGTCCCAGCAATGCCACACACTACTCTGTGACCTTGGGCAAGGTATTTATCCACTCTGTGCCTGGTTCCCCATTGATGGAGTGGAGAAGCACTATTAATTTCATGGGCTCCTCTTAGGAATGACTATATAACTGCTTTGTAAACTGTCAAATGCTGAACAGATGGGAATTTACTAATTGTGATGAATACAGTATTCAGGTTGTTCATAATTTTAAAAGTATTTAAATAAAGAGCTTCCCACCACCTTAAGGCTGCGATTTCACCATGGGGCCTGCCCTGCCCTCCGACTCATTCACACCACCCAAGGAGGGTGGCCCAGAAGGAGGGAAGAGTTGGGGAAACCAAGGCCCCCAGAGAATATGCTGTTCTTGACCATGGGGTGGAGCTCGGAGCTCTACCCAGACATCCCGACTGCGCAGGCGGGGGGCCAGCAGGGGAACTGCTCCTCTGATGTGGCTTGGGGTATTGTTCAGTTTGGGGTTTTTGTTGTTTGGTGTTTTGTATTTTTATTGCTGTTGTTCTCTTTCTAATCCTAATAACAGAGGCAAGAGGAAGCCCGGGCAGAGGGAAGGCATTTTTTGGAAACTCTTTGGGAGCTCTGAAACCCCACCCCACGACTGGCGGGTCACTCTGACTTCTCTCTGGTGGAGACAGGGATGGAGTAGGGGACAGATCTTGGCCGGAAGCCTCCTACAGCATAACCAAACCTCTTGCCCACCCAGGAGAGGCTGGCCTGGGATGCAGCTGTCTCCAGGGGTTTATCCATCATCCATGCCTAAATTGTCAGTATGGAAGGCACCTTCACCAGTTTCCAGTCTGGTGCATCCCAAAACGGGTTCTTCAGGAACCAATTATGCTAGACATTAACATGTGTTGCACAGAAGTAGCATACCAGAGTCAAATGCACTTGAGAAATGCTCACAGTCAAGTGTATTCTTTTTAAGTGCAGGACTTCTCAGAATCTTAACATTTGCACATGTAATGTTGTGACTGTCCATGAAAGGGCCAAAAATTTATTTAATTTGGTTAATATTATCTTTGTGCAAGAAGATCATCCAGTAGCTCTACAGCTCTAGGTGGGGCAAGGATACCAAGAATATGTAGTTTATTTCTCTAAAATTACTCTAAACTCCCTTATGAGCCTGCACCCAGTGGGTAGAAGGGAAGAAGGGAGGAAAGGAAAGAAGGGGTGTGAAAGGGGCAGAAGGAGAGAAGGAAGCTGAGTTTTGTTCAGTCTGGTTTAAAACTCATCCCAACCCAACCATCTTAACACTTAATTAGGATCAACTCACTCTCTACTCATTCTTTTCAATTCTTGCCCAGCTCTCCCTACTGCCCCCCCAAATAGTGGCCGGGTGTTTGGGGAAGGGGCTTATAACCTCTTAGCAGGTGGGGGTGGACACAGAGCCAGGTCCTTTGGGGGTGGGCCAGCTGATGTCCCCCAAGGTCCTGTCCCACCAAGGGCTGCTCTTGACCTTTTCCATGGTCAGAGCATCCCTTAACATTCCCTCTGAACCAAATCACAGTTTATTAACATAAGTACCTCTTTAGACCTTGTCCTAAGCAAAAAATCCTCAAAATGGCAGGTTTGACACATGAGTTACCTTCTCCTGAGACCTGTTTAAATTAGTAAATATCAATTTTCTTAAGTTCCCCGGGGTGCCACCCAACATCATCTCAGGAATCACTAGTGATTCAACCCCCACTCTCAGGTCGGCACTGGTCTGGACCATCCCTGGTATTCTAGAAATACCAGCCAAATAGAAGCGGGCCTTCCAGTTCTTTCCACAAGTTCTGTCTCTGCACAGATACTTGCCCCCAAAGAACTGCTAATGTGATTCCAAAACTCCATGATGGCTGGTCAACCTTGACTGAAGCTTTTCTGCAGGGGTGGGAGGTGGAGGGGATTACATTGCACAGCGATGCAGCAAAACTTACCTAAAATCTTCTTTCTCTACCTGTCCTTCCCCCAGGCCCTCTTCCTGGCAGGTGTCAAATCGCTTGCCCAATTCCATCTCCCCTTCCCCCCCCCCAAAAATCAGCCCTATTAGTTTTTTAATTAAAGTTTTTGAAGGAACCCCTGGGTGGCTTTAGTCGGTTATGCAACCGACTCTTGATTTTGGCTCAGGTCATGATCTCGGGGTTGTGAGATCAAGCCCCATGGCAGGCTCCACACTGGGCGGGGAGCCTTCTTAAGATTCTCTCTTTCCCTCTCTCTCCTCACGCCCTCCCTCGCCCTCTCTGAAGAAGAAGGGGGAGGAGGAGGAGGAGGAGGAGAAAGAAAAAAGCTTCGGAGACTCTCACCTACACAGCTGCCCCCAGAAAGCTCCCCACCATCCCTGGACAGAGGATTTTGACCAGTCCTCCCTTTACCCACCCTCCGTCAGGCCTTCACCTGTGCGCTGACTTCTTAAGTGCATTTGACTATGGAGCCCCAGAGACAGGGACCCCCACTGGGAGCAGGAGAAAAGAAAGGAAGATGGCAAAACTCTTCATTAATTTCAAATCCTTGTCACTCAGAAGACCAAGGCGCAGAGGAGGTAATGGGGCAACTCCAAGGTCAGCGTGAATTGATGGCCAAGCTGGGACTGACTGTTGCCTGACTCTGAGGCCGGGGCCTTCTCTGCCCCTTCCGGTTTCCCCGGTGTAGGCAGCGGGCCAGTCCCAGGCCCGGCAGTGGGAGAAACCTGGGCTTTCCTCTCCAGGAAATGAAATGACCTCCTTTCTTTCCCCACCCCAGTGCTTGCCTGAGCCCTGCTCTAAGCCCCCCACCTAAGAAACAGGATTTACAAGCCCGCTGCTATAATCCCTTTAAAATGAGGTTTGGGAACTATAGGGACTCTTTGGGCGTTTCATTTTTTCAAAACAATATTCCTGGCTCAAAAGCTAAGATTTCACCATCCTCAGGGGAGTCAAGACAAAGGCTGGCCAGGGCGGCCCAGGGCCCCGGCTCCCCTCGGGGGTGAGAGGGCACCCCCTGAGGTGCCCCCCGCCCCAGGCTCCTGGGGCAGGCTTTGTAAGAGTAGGTGTCACTGCTCCGTGTGAATCCAGATATCTCCTCCCAATGCCTGCCACCTAATTGCATAAACATCTCCCCCAGCAGACACAAGTCACTCCTTTCATTCTTAACCAGGAGGCTTCAAATGTGAGGCCCCTGGGGAAGGTGGCTTGCTTGCTGAAATTAGTTTTAAGGTGTAACTAACTGATTGCTCATCCTTTACTGAGAGTCAGTCAGTGTAGATGGAGCATGGGAGGTAGGCGTGGGACCCCAAAATGGTGGAAACACTCCTAACAAGGAAATGAGTAGAGCGGGGCAGAGAGGAGGGCGGATGGGGTAAGGCCACCTAAGACAAATATGGTGGTGCGTTCCCTCCGCAGAATTCTGAAGACCTCCACTCTAGTGTTTGTGTGACCTGGGGCAAGTCTCTTCAACTGAGCAGTACTCTGGGGGTCTAAGCCTCTGTCTACCAGGCCACCTCCCTGGAGAGCTATTCTAATGAGCCGCTTACAGTGACCACCTGACCCAGGTTTGCCCAGGACTCTCCTGGTTGGTCCCAAGCAAACAGGGCTGAGCTGTCTGCCCTAAGCACCACCCACCTCCACACTGGCCCTATACCGCTTGGCTATATTGCCCAGTGAGCCCCAAGCTCTGCATAGCTGGCTCAGCAGGTTTGGCTTGAGGCTCAGGACTGCCCTTTTTTTTGTTTGTTTGTTTTTTGTATAGTAGGTGTTTATTTTTTTAATATATTTTTTATTTTATTTAAAATTAATTAACATATAGTGTAGTATTAGTTTCAGAGGTAGAGGTCAGTGATTCATCAGTCTTATATAACACCCAGTGCTTATTACATCATGTGCCCTCCTTAATGTCTGTCACCCAGTTACCCCATCCCCCCACCCCCTGCCCTCCAGCAACCCTCAGTTTGTTCCCTATAGGTGAGAGTCTCTTATGGTTTGTCCCCTCTCTGATTTTGTCTTATTTTATTTTTCCCTCCCTTCCCCTATGATCCTCTGTTTTGTTTCTTAAATTCCACATATGAGTGAAACCATATGATAATTGTCTTTCTCTGATTGACTTATTTCACTTAGCATAGTACCTTCTAGTTCCATCCACGTCATTGCAAATTGCAAGATTTCATTTTATGATGACTGCATAATATTCCATGGTATATATATACCACATCTTCTTTATCCATCATCATGTCAATGGACACCTGGGCTCTTTCCATAGTTTGGCTATTGTGGACATTGCTGCTATGAACATTGGGGTGTAGGTGCCCTTTGGATCACTACATTTATATCTTTGGAGTAAATACCTAGTAATGCAATTGCTGGGTCATAGGGCAGCTCTATTTTTAACTATTTGAGGAACCTCCCTACTGTCTAGAAGTCCTAGCCTCAGCAATCAGACAGCAAAAAGAAATAAAAGGCATTCAAATTGGCAAAGAAGACGTCAAACTCTCACTCTTCGAAGATGGCATGCTACTCTATGTGGAAAAACCCAAAAGACTCCACCCCAAAATTGCTAGAACTCATACAGAAATTCAACAAAGTGGCAGGATATAGAATCAATGCTCAGAAATCAGTTGCATTTCTACACACTAACAATGACATGGAAGGAAGAGAAATTAAGGAATCGATCCCATTTACATTTGAACCAAGGACTGTGCATTTTTAGCAAGCTCCCCTACCAGGGATTCTTATCTCCGGGCACCTGCACCAACATTGACTTACGGGAGCCTCCAGCAAGACACTGAATAAACACAGCCATTTACTGAGCAAACCCTCATGCCCACATGCCCAGCACTGGACTGAGTGCTACAATCCTCAGCACAACCCCTACAAGGTAGATGCAGGGAAACTGAGGCTCAGAGAAGTTAAGTGACCCACCCAAGGTCACGGAGCTAGGAAGTGGAGTTCAATCTCAGGGCTTTCTCATTCTGGAGCCCAGGTCGTTATTCTCAGGTATAGGCAAACTTTCTGTAAAGGGCCAAATAGTTTATATTTCTTAGCTTTGTAGGCCATGAGAGCTTTGTCCCAACCACTCTCTCTTCGGTTATAGCCTGAAAGTAGCCATAGACAATACGTAATAGAGTGGACATGACTGTGTTCCAATAAAACTTTATTTACAAAAATAGGCAGCAGGTAGGATTTGGCCCATGGTTTGCTGCTCCCTGGAAGAAAGTTTATCCAACACACCTTCACCCCCACCACCAACAATACCAAGAACAAGAACACAAAGGTAATTCCAGGTTGTCTCACATACCTGCTCACCATAGCCACAGCTGCCAACCCCTGCTTTCTCCCCATGAACCTGAAGTTTTCCTTCTTTGAGGGGCCTGGGTGCAGACATGAAAATCTGAGTGTCTCCCTGCTGAGGCCTGGGTCCTCAGGCCATGGACAACCTTCTCAGCCTCCTGGGGTGCCTCATGCTCTGCCCCCAGCACATCTCAAACCCAGAGGGGCTGGATTCTGGGACAGAGTCACCCCGAAGATGCAGAAACCCAGAAAACGGTAAATCCTTCAAAAGTCATCGCCACAACCTACAGGGAAGGTCTGTGGCTGCCTGCCAGGCCCTCTCAGAGGTGGGGGACCGAACCTCAGAAACCTGCTGCCTCAGAAACCTTCTACCCTGGGCCACAGCTGCTGAGGCCTGTGGCCAAGACACTGCAGTACAGGCCATGTGACGCACAAAGTGGTGGGGGCTTTCACCGTGACTGTCGAGCCCCCCGGCGGGGTGGGGGGGGTGTCAGGTGTAGGGAGTTGCAATCAGCCTGCTGTGTTGAGGAGCTGCTAAAGGGAGCATCGGGTCCTCAGGTCTTGGACCCAGAGCTGGGGAGGGTCACCTCTCCCGCTAGGACTCATCTGCCACCTGCCTTGCATCTATACGACATCCTGTGTCCTGCCCCATGCACACGCATGCCAACCTGGTTCTACTGTCTCTCAGGCTGGCACTGGGGCCAGACAAGAACATCCATCATGCCTGCCACCCACCCACCTGCCCTCTCCTCTCCTCGCCCTCCGAAGGGGCCTTGCCAAAAGCCCAGAGGACACGTGGCTGAGTGGAGATTAGAAGCTGAGGAAAGGACCACTTGGATCCACACCATGTGCAAAGGAGGTGTGTCTGGTGCTCCCGCTGTGTGTCCAGATGTGTGTGAGCATGTGTGCCTGTGTGTATCTAGGTACATATGAGCAGCTCATGTGTGTGTGTGTCTGCCTACCAACAGTTAGGTGTGTGTGTGTGTGTGTGTGTGTAAGAGACAGCGTGGTGTACCCCCGTGTTCACCCTCTCAGGGGAAGGTTTGAGTGAGCCGAAACTGTGGCTTTGAAATAACTGGGTTCTGACTCATGACCCTGGGGCATCCAGTCTTATCGTGAAGATTCCTGGCTCATTCACAAAGACTGGAGGAGAGCATCATTTCAGCCAGAGCCCTTCTGAGCATCCCATTTCCTCCCCCAAACACTCTAGGAGTAGAGGGATGGCATTTGTGGCCCCAGCCAATGGCCTCCCTCAATCTCCACGCTTTGCAGTGACTTTGTAGCAATTCCCATGCAAAGGGGAGTCTATTTCCTCTCCCCTTGAAGCCAGGCTGGCGGGGACTCTCACTTTGGCCAACAGAATGTGATGGAAGCCACTTAGTGGCAGTCCAGGCCTAGGCCTCGGGAGGCCGGGCAGCTCCCACTTGCTCCAGAGGAACTCGGCCGCTGCTGGGTGCGGAAGCCCAGCCTGCCTGCTGGAGGCCAACAGGCCTTGCCTTGCACGCGCGGTGTGCCAGGTGGCTTGCGCAGCATCTGCATATGTGTGGGCCCGTGGTGATGTGTGTGAAGGCAGCCGAGGCCGACCCAGACCAGCTCGTGGTCCGCGGACCCCCGGGTGCAGGAGGACCCAGCCCAGATGGGCAGAGCGGCCCACTCAGCCACAGCCGACTGCAGACACGTGTGGCCGGCGGCAGTGTGGGCTCCCGCGCACACAGTAAGAGCTGCTTGTGTCCAGCCACTGAGCTGTGGGGGGACAGCCTCCTGGTGGGGTGGCTGTCATGATTCCTCCCATTTTACAGATAAGGAAATTGAGAATAAGAAAAACCTTCCCAAGTTCCCGCAGCTTAACTATAAACAGAGGTAGGATTCACACCCACAGCGTCTGGTTGCTGGGCCCAGGGGAGTCTTCGCCGGCTCAGGCTGTCCTCAGAAAAGCCCACTGGCTGGGGGCTTACACAGCGGAAACTCATGTTCTCCCAGCTGTAGGGGCTGGGAGCCTGAGATCGAGGTGCCATCAAGATTGGTTTCTGGGGAGGCCTCTCTCGTTGGCTTGCAGACGCCCACCTTCTCACTCTGTCCCCATGTGGCCTTTCCTGTATGTGGACAGAGGGAAGAGACAGAGACAGAGAGAGACAGAAAGACAGAGACGTCTAGTGTCTCTTCTTTTTCTCCAAAGGACACCAATCCTATTGGTTGAGTGCCCAACCCTTATGACCTCTTCAAACCTTAAGGTCCTATCTCCAAAGTCAGTCACACTGGGGGGGTCAGGGCTTCAGCATATGAATTTGGGGAGCGGGCACCATAATTCAGTCCATACGAGGAGCTAACCACTGGCACCAGACCCCCTCTACAGCCATGGCACAGGCCACAAGAAGGAATGATGATTTCTGCTCTACAAATTGAGGGATTAGAGGGCCCAAGGGCTGAGGTCCAGGCCCCTGGCAGGTAAGGAACACCACAAGGGAACCTCCAGGCCAGTGCATTCACAGCGACCATGCCAGCCCCCAACGTAGAACTGCCCTCTTCTGGTTCTCCACGGGCAGGGACCTCCTAGAGGACAGGGGCCACATCTCCTCCCCACTTCATCCCCACATGCTTGTGCCTAAGGATGGAGGGAGGGGAAGCTGTGACATCCGTCCTTCCCTGGGGCATGTTCGACAGGTTCCATACTTAAGCCCCTGTCACCACAGTGGTAATCCACTAGCTAATTCGCCCTTGACCGAAGCCCTTCTTTTCCCTGTCTTGCTTCCTGCTCTTCTGCTGGAGTTTCCTGGGATCAGCTTCCACATAAACCACTGGTACTGGGTTCCTTGTCTCTGGGTCAGCTTCTGGGGAACCTATACTAAGCCTGAGAGACCTTCCTCCCTCTCTGGAAAGGATACCTTTTCTCCTCCAATAGGCTGGCAGGAGCTGGTCCGGACCCTGATGAATTGGCAGAAGCAGGGGGTAGTGGGCACAAATGCATCATCAGTAAGCTCCAGAGAGATCGACTTCTGCCTACTGTCTGGATGGAGATCCCAGACCCCCAGGTTGGGGAGAGCCTCATCTTCAACCTGGGTCCTTTCTCACATCGGGATGTCCCCCTAAGTGGTCACAGAGCATGGCCAGGAATAAGCTTGACCCACCTGATGGTGCCAGAGGCCTCACTTCTTAAGACTTTCCTTTTCACGTGGAGCTGCTCATTTACGGGACCACAGACAGCACCATGTCCCATGGGAGCCTCTCTTGACCCACCAGGTCCTGCCAGACAATGGGGCCTGGAGTTTCTCTTCTCGAGGGAAAAGGGAAAGTTGGAATGTTCACTTGCTCTTCTGTTCCCCTGGGGCCCTTCAGGGCCTCCCTGACCATCACCCAATAAATGAGAACTTTTCTACCTCAGAAAACCCCTCCAAATCTGCCACATGTTCAGAATGTGCTGACCCTGCACCCACCCTGCCGGGCCTGGCCCTCAGCAGAGTCTGCTCCTGGGAACATCTCCCTTCTGTGGTGGCCAGATTTTCTCAGCCCTGCCAGGGACAGCCAGTAGGTTTCTTGTAACTCGGTTTCTCAGCCCATGTCCCTTTTTAACATCATAAATTTTTTTAAAAGGCAGGGGGTGGAATAAGAGGGGGGGACGAGCAACTATAAACAAAACATAAAAGTTGTTTAATGGACGGCATAATGAGGCCGCCAGGAAACAGCCTGGTATTGATTTTCCCTGACATTTCACCTATTAAATTATGAGCTTCTTAAGGAAGAGCTCAGATTTTTTTTTTCTTCTTCAGTCAATTAAGACTCTTTAATGAAGAACAAAGCTGCTATTGTCCGAGCACTGCGTGGACCCAAGTTCCTTGACAGGCAAATGGTGGTGCTTGGGATGGGGTAGGGGGGTGCTGGAGGTAAAGATGCCTCCTGATTTGGGGGACTTGGTGGCGGAGTCCAGGCTGGGACCCAACCCCATAAGCCTCTACTTAAGAGTCTGATGTGCTGCCTGGTTTTCTCTGAAGTTCAGGCTGGGGCCCAGGAATTGTGGGGGATCCCCTCAGGTGGGGTTCTATGAGAATGTGGAACTATCTAGAGCAATCCAACTGCTTTGGGGAAAGTCTAAGCTGGTAGGCCTAAGGGTCTCGAACTATAGTTCACAAATTCCGATACTAACCCTATCAAAGGGGGCAGAGGATCCCCATTTAACAGAGGAGAAACCTAGGTTCTAAGAGGTCAAATCACTAGCCCGAGGCCAAATACTGTGTCTAAGAGGCCAGGTCAGGATTCTCACCTTGTTCTGAATATTTCCAAAGCCCACCCCCTTCGCCATATGCGCTGCCCACCTCGGCACAATCCTAGGGAACAGGGCACAGCAGGGCAGTGAGAGTAGCCCGCGCTCTGGGGCAGTGCCCAGCGGAGGAGACAGCCACAGCCTCCCTGTGCTAATAGTTCTCCCCATTGGTAGGACCTTAACCCACCTCCCTTCCCTCCCTCTTTCATTCCCCTTATAAATCTGTTCTCAGCTCCTTCATTCCCAAAGAGGTGTCAACAGTTACGAACTGCATAAAGTTGAGCCCCTCCCAGGAATATTTATATCTTGAAAAGAATGAAAGTCTAAAACTTAAGGCACACAGCCATGGTAGGGCAGTTCGATCTTGGGGTACACTGCAAATGGATAACTTCAGGGCTTTTTTGGCTGCTCGGAAAACCCACATGGGTTCCCTCTGTAGGTCAGTCTGCAAGTATCAGCCAAGGACAGTTATGGATCCCAGAGGAGATGGCTTACATTAGGCCTCCTGAGCCATTGTGGTCCATGTGCCTCTCTGCATGACTTTGACACATGGACTCACCATGGGGGCTGGGAGGCACACAGTTCTAGCCCTCTGAGGGACCTGCTTAACCCCCCTCCCATAAATAGCCTCAAGGTAGGTACAGCGGTTGGGCTAGGGCCACTCAAACATTTTACCCACCGAAATACTGAAAGATGGTGCCTTCCTACAATCCAGAGACCAAAGCTTTGCCTCTTCTCCCTTAAAAGGATCTCACCTGGAGCAATAACCTCCAGAAGGGTAAGAGTTGCCGCGTATGGAGTGCTGGCCACCTGCCAGGCCCAGGCCCCAGCCCTCTACTCCTTCATAACATTGATAAGTTGTTGCTGTTTGTTCTTGACTTATAAATGAGGAAACTGAGTCACGGAGCATTAAAGAACTGGCCTGAGGTCACACAGAGCTGGGATTCATCACAGTTCTGCGTTGGCTGTAACCCCCAGACCTCTCCAGAAGCAGCAAGAAGGCAAGGCTTGCACTGGGCCGGGAGGCTGCACAGGCTTAGCGGAGTCTGCCCCACATGTCCCTAAAGACAAGGCTTCAGTCGGAAGGAAGTGGATGCCCCACTGAGGGCACTTGCTGTTTTCAGCGGCCCAGTTCTAATTCCTCTTGTGCAGACAGCACCCCTAGTCTTCCTTCAGGGAACTCCTCAACTTTCAATCCACGTGGAGTAAGCAGAACAGTCCTAGTTGGCTCTGGAATGGGCAATGACCCAGGCCTGGCCAATCAGGAGATTTCATCTTCCCAGGCCACGGTGATTGGTTCAGGGAAGGGCATGTGACTCAATTGGGGCCAATGAGAGTCAGGCCTGAAACTTTTGCTGGAAATATGAGAAGGAGGCATGCTTTTCCCACCGGGTTTGCTAAGCTGTGGGAAAGAGAGCCTGGAGCTGCTGGTTGGCTGGCATCCCACCATTTGGGAATGAAGCAAAACAGAAGAAAGCAGAGCCAAGAGACAGGGAAAGACAAATTCCTCCTGGTGTAACTAGAGCCCCAAATAGGCTGCAGCCCTGGGATCAGGTTCATAGACCTAAACCAATGAAATCCTCAGAATTACCTGCCTCTCACCTAATTTTCCCAGATATAATATAGGAAATTTGAATTTCAGACAAATACATTTTTAGTATAAGATTATCCCAGATATTATATGAGACATATACTAAAAAAATTGTTTGTTAATTATCTGAAATTCAGATTTAACGAGACATCCTATATTTGTATTTGCTGAATCTCACAAATCCTGCCTGGCCCCACAGGTAATAGTCCACTGTGGAGGCTCCACACAGTCCATCTCCTGCCAAGTCCACTCCAAGTGCCAGGGCATATCTGTGACCTCTGTCCCCCAACCCCTATGCCAAGCCAGTCTTTGCTGAGCAAAATATCCCCCTTTACAGATGAAAAAACTGAGGGTCAAAGAAGTTAACTACATTTCACAATTATAAGTAAGCCGCAGAGTCCAAATACAGAATAAATGGCAGAATTCCATCACTGATGCTGAGCCCAATGATCTTCTAGAGCAATTATTCATCAGTTACATCATGGCTGCCTGGGATCTTGGTCAAGAACTTGACCACTTTCACCCTAACCATTTTATTCATCATCCACAGACACCTTAGCCCCAAGAGGAGGCTCCCAATGTCTGCTAAAGGCCAGTGGCATGATGGGATGAGCACTGTACCTTGGGTTGACCCCTAGATTGAATCAGACTTTGTTTTTTTAACACTAGAGTGACATCAGGCCAATCACTTCCTGGGTAGGCAGCTCTTATTAATCTGCAGGGGCCCTCTGTCTATTAGGGCATCCTCACCCCATTCTACAGCTCATCGGGGACGACCTCAGTGCCCTGCCTCTCCCTAGATGACCGAGATGGGCACAGACCATGGAACCCCACCCTCTAGCCCACAGTGATTAGTCCAAGAATTGGGCCTACGCAGGGCAAATCAGAGTCCTTTCATGAGATTTGGTGTATGGATGCTGGAAGAGATCCATATAGGGTATCTCCTTAGATCCCAAGCTGTCAGCACCATGCATGCCTCAGGCTTCCAGAAGGTATCTTTTCCATGACAGCGAGAAAGCCTGCCTGAGAATGAAGCCACACAGAGGAAAGCAGGGTCAAGAGGTGGAAGGGAGATAGATATAGAGCCCTGGATCCAGCCATGCCTGAAGCCAGTGACCCCTGGAATTCCTGATTACAGGTAAACAGGGCCATGGCTATGTGGGCTTCTGAAATCTAGGCCTTGGGAAATCCAAGCCAAAGGCAAAGAATTTCAGGACCTGGCTGCTTTCAGGGAAATGTTCTTTAGTTATTATTTTTTATAAAACTGTATTTTCTTTATTTTGCATACTTTAATTTCAGAACAAAATAAACCAAAAAACCCACAATACACATCCAGACCCCTGTCAAATATGGGAAGGGAGAGGGCTTGAGCCCTTTGTATCCTGCCTCAGACAAAGACAGGAGGAAAAACCCCACTAGACATCAGCAGAGGGAACCAGCCGAACCAGGGCCACTCAGGGGCTACAAGGGAGCCATGGGGACACCATGCAGAGGGCCCAAGTGCTGCAGGTAGAAACTAATCTACTTTGTCCACGTGAGAGGCATCCTCCCCACCCTCGAGGGGGCGGATCTTGCCAGGATCAGCCCCTCCGGGTTCCTCTGCTGTCACTTCATTTTCGTCTGTGCCCAGCCTAGCTTGATCATGCAGCAAATGCAGTGGGAGTGAGTCTGGACATCCTCAGGTGAGAAGCGAGAGGAGAGCAGGGCCCTTTCAAATATGAGAAGGAGGCACCAACAGGTCCTTGACAGCCTTGTTCCTGTCCACCTCCTCCTTCTGCTGGCCTCCGCACCATGGGGCAGTCAGGATTGATATCCAGGTGCTTTGTCGCCGTCACGTAGCCCACTGTCGAGTTGTCGCGAAGTGTCTGGCCTTCTGCGATGCACTTCCATGGTGGGCATCCAGGCGTAGGTGCTAGTCGCAATGTGGCACGGTGAAGACACTAGCCTGTGGGACGCCATCACCTTCCCAACCTTCTTACCCAAGAGGAGAAATGTTCTTTGAAATAGAACTACACATCGTGATTTTCAAGACACCAACATATTTCGTTTTTACTTCTCCAGCTACGAATTTTGTCCAAAGGTGGGGGGTTTGTTGATTGTTTCAGTTCAGCTGTGCTATAGAAAGCAGGGAGATTTTTTTTTTTTTTTAAGATTTTATTTATTTATTTGACAGAGAGAGAGAAAACACAAGCAGGGAGAGCAGGGGCAGAGGGAGAGGGAGAAGCAGACTCCTTGCTGAGCAGGGAGCCTGACTTGGGGCTCGATCCCAGGACCTTGGGATCATGACCTGAGCCAAAGGCAGACACCTAACCGACTGAGCCACCCAGGCGCCCCAAGAGCAGGGAGATATTTTGAGAGTCAAATATTGAGATAGAATCCCTGAATCCATGGGGTCTGGAGATGAAGAAGAGAGCTAGCCCAGGAAGAAAGGGGTGCAATCCCCCGGGGCTTGCAAGCCAGGGAGAGCAGGATACAGGAAAGAGATCCACGTGGCAGAAGCTCTGTCCTTTACTCATGACGCCTGGATAACCAATGCACCCTAAGCTCCCTTCAAAACCTTTCATCAGGGAAGTGGGGATCTCAGTTATTTTCACAGTTTGAATTCAAATAGAGCAACCCTAGCCGCCTTCTTCCCCAGGTAGCAAATCTGATCTTCAGCTATAATAAAAGGGTCAGCTTGGGGAAGTGCAGTCTCAAGCCTCAGCTTTGGTCATGGGATTGTTTTTCTCAGATAAAGAGAACTTTCCTCTGTAGTCCTTTGGGCCAGTGTTTCTCAGGATGTGTCCTGGGGGCAACTTGCAGCACAGCCCCCTAGGGAGATTTTAATTTTGAGGCCGATTCCTGGGCCCTACCTCAAACCCACTGAATCAGAATCTTTCAGGATAGGACCCAGGAATCTGCATTCTAATCAGTGTTTCCCACCCTCCCCAGGTGATTCTTCGAATATTTTGAGACCTGCTAACAAAAGCCAGGATCAGCCACCTCCCTGCCCCGGTCTACACCCTGGCTGAGGTGAACATGGAGGATGGAAGTAAAACCTGGCGAGACCACATGAGAAGGTAATGCCTGGGAACCACAAGGCTGTCCTTCCATCAGGCTGGGGGTCGACCAAGTTCGCTCCATAGCACAGTTTCAAGATCCCAACAGAGAGTGAGCTTGATTGGAAAGATCCAGGAATCTGGAACCCACTCCTATTGGGCAGGGTCTGAGTTTAGTCCCGGCTCTGACACCAGCTAACAGTGTGATCCTGGGCAAGTCACTTCCCTTTGCTGGATCTCAGTGTCCAGTTTGTCAGATGAGGAGGTTGGACTACACCAGGCATCGTCAAAGTCTTTTTTAAGCAGCAAAACTTTTTCTCTAGTAAAGCCTGACGTGAGCCGTGATTTGTAAAGAGGACTGAGTCTGGAGCCTGAATCAGACTTCCTGTCCCTTTCTCTCTGTACATCATCAAATTGCAAGCGTTCCGGGCTGATTTGATAATTCCCGGTCTCCTTCTGTCTCATTGCTCTGCCATCCCAAGCCAGCAGCTCTGGTCCTCATGGTCAAAACTTGTTCACCACCAGCAAGCCGGCCTTCTACCCAATGAAGGGAAGGACTGCCCCTTCTTTTTAAAGTCATGGCCCATGGTTGTACACATCCCTTCTACTTCCTCCTTCGTGGCAGAACCACGATATCTCCCTTATTAGGGAGATACCTATCCCAACCTCCTACATCTCAAAGAAACGCTCCCAATCTCCAGTTCCAAGGATGCATCCTCACTGGTCTAAACCAACCGCTGTAGTCCTCCATTCTCCTGTCAGGATGGGGTCACACGTGGGCCTGTGTCTCTGGCCAAAAAGATTGAGGAAAAACCCACTGGGGACTCCCAGGCATGATTTCTCCAAAGATATACAAAACAGTGACAAACAGGGAAGAAACACCCCCTTATTCACTGGCCAGTGTCATGTCTGCCCAGGGTGCCTGGAATCGCCATAGTCACTTTGACCCCACGAGAAGACTCACCTGGAGGGTGCACAACAGAAAGGTCTCACTCACTCCACTGCAAGCACTATGCAACCTCAGGGCATTTGCACACAGTCCCCTCCACCAGGAACGTTTCTCCCAGATCTCACCGAGGTCATTTTTCTACTTCATTCAGGTCTCCGCTCAAATGCCAGTGCCTTAGAAGGACTTCCCTGACTTCTCTCCCCTCTATGACTCTATTCTCGTTTGTTTGGTTTTTAATAGCTCTTAATTGATATCATGTGATTTATATCATATAAATATATTTATATATATTTATATATATACACACACAATGTATATATATAATATACACACTGTGTTGGATGTATAATACATATCCACTATATATAGTTATATATAATATGTGTATGTATATTATATAGATACATTATATACATGTGCACACTATATAATATGTACACTGTGTGTATATGTGGTTGTGTGTGTGTGTGTGTGTGTTTATCATCAGTCTTTCACACAGGAACATAAGCTCCAAGAAGGCAAGGACTTTGCTTTCTCCCCCAGGGCTTGGGAGAGTGCCTGGCATATAGACGGCGCCCAGTAATTTTTCATGGCTGGGGGAAGGGAGGAAGGAAAGAGGTGACCAGTGTTCTCGATGATGTTGTGGAGCCTCTAAATTAACCAGTCCTTCAGTACTTCTTGTTGCTGGTAATAATAACTATCTCACTTTTATTTTATTTTATTTTTAAGCAATCTCTATACCCAACATGGGGCTCGAACTCACGACCCCAAAATTGAGTCACACGCTCTACCAATGGAGCCAGCCAAGTGCCCCAATATTTCTTATTAAGTAAGTTTAAGCCAGTCGATGGGGGGGGGTTTCCAACACAGGCAGCTGGAAGCTCCCCACTTCATGGATCTGAAATCCACGGCTCCCTCTGTCTTGGATGCCCTTCCCTGATGAGTCTCCCGGCTGGCCTCCTCCCCTCCCAGGCTTGGCCACCATTCTGGGTCCTTTCCAGAGTGCTGCAGTGAAGAGATTCAAAGCAGGGGGTTTGCAAGCAGCAACGTCAGGGTCATATCCCAGTTCAGCCACTCACCACACTAGCTCATGAGCCTTTGCCAGTTACTTGGTTCTCTGAGCTTCGGTCCCCTCGACTGCAAGACGGAATGGCAGTAATTAACAGTCCCTCCCTCGTGCACTTACTGTAAGCATTCAGTGAGGTCATGGGGACCCTTGAGAGTCACGTGGATTTGGGGCAAGGACCCCTCCTGACCACTTTCCAGCAGCATGGCGTGGGTTTCCCTCTGTGCTTCACACTTCACATCTGTCGAATGGGGACAATAGCGGGGCTGATGCAAATGAATTAAATGGGGCGATGTGTATCAACTGCTTGGCACAGTACTCGTCACATAACAAGTGCTAAGTAAAATGTTATTAGGTGTGCATAGGTGCATCCATAAACATTCCCTCTGGGGGATTAAGAGACCACAAAACCCAGCCCCTGCCCTCCAGAGGCCACAGAGGATGAGGCTGAAGAGGTAGGCAGGGCCAGCTCTTGTGAGGTGTGCCCAGAATGGTCCTCAGGAGACCTGGAGGGGGTTGCATTTCTGACTCTCCCCAGGAGAGCTTGCCTCCTGCAAGGAGTTTGCACAGGGAGAACATCTTACCCAGGTGGGGGGCCCAGGAGCCCCACTCAGCACTGACCTTATGAAATTTCAGTCCCAGGTCAGTCCCCTCCACCACCCACAGGAAGTAGCCGAGGCCATTGGCTCATCCCTCCCCTGGCTGGTTTTAAACTGAAGGCATTAGGTTCGCTAATCGCCTGTAATCACCTTGTTTGAATTAGCATGGCAAGTGCTTCCGACTAATGGGTCTGTTATTCCAAATAACCCTCGGTGGTTTTAATTACGTCCCCTGGAATGCGCGGGCCTCCCAGCCCTCAGCTTTATTAGGGAAAGGTCCTGTAAACCCAGGATGGGGCATGATTCCTGACCTCCCCTGCACAGACCCATAATAAAGAGAAGCAGGGGAAGGCATTTTACCCGTCCAGATGCATAGTGCTCCCTTAGCTCTCTTTTTCAACCCAACACAGGATGGAGGAGACCCCAACGTCTGTCCCCTGCCCCACTCTTGGGTTCCATCTGCTTTCAGCGACCCACAGAGCTGTGGCCCAGAGACCAGCAAAAAGCCCTCAGCGCATTTATTTCAATTTGGTTCTGGAACATGCCATCCCCTTCTTCTCATCCATAATGGATTTTCTTGCTCTGTTTGGTTTATGCCAAGTCTGGACAGTCGCTACTAACATCACCACCATTTATTTACGGTGGAGGAAGAAGCACAGAGAAGTCGTGACTAGCTCAAAGGCACGTGGTAGAGCGGCCTTTCTCAAACTTGGGTGGGCACCCCAACACCTGGGGATCTTGTTAAAATGCAGCTCTCATTTCCACGGGTCTAGGATGGCAGCCAACCAACCAGGTCCCTGGTCTGAGGAGCATACTTTGAGAAACACGTTGCCGCGCACTGGCTGAAGAGAAGGAAGCCTACTCAGTGGCCCGTCCCCGGGCCAGGCACTGTGCTAGGCTCGTTACAGTCCCCACTGCTGTTTCATGCCCTGGTCCACGCCACATGTCCCCCTGGGACAGAGGACCGTGCATTCCCACTCCCTCTCCTGACGGAGCTGAAGATCCTAGAGCTTCAGGATGGTTTTCCAGACTTCCTCCAGTCTTGGGGCTCAGTTGGGATGCTAGAAATACAGCGGTGAGTAGAGCAGACTTCCCGTCCAGGAAAGTCGGGCAGAGTGTAGGGGCCAGAACTGAGGGTTATGTCTGAGCCCTGGGCCTCCGGCCTCACAGGCCTTATTCCGTTGCATCCTCCCAGGCACCAGGTGACGTGAGTGTTAGGGTCCTCATAATTGAAGAGCCTGAGGGTCAGAGAGGGTGAGCCACTTGCTCAGGATCACACAGCTGCTTGTCCAAGGGCAGAGACAGAGTTTGTAGCCAGGTCTCTGGACCCACAGACTCTCCCTTCAATGTAGCCATCAGAACCAGGCTGGGGAGGGAAGGATTCCGAAGTCTTCAGGGTGGAGCCAGCCACAAAGGGATGGTTTTATTTAATGGCATGGGAGTGGGGGACATTTTCCCTGTCCCCACCCTGACACCACAGTGAACCTTGAACTGCTAAATTGAGTGAGATGGGGCAGGGCAAAAGGTGAAGGGAACTTGCTCGCAGCCCACGGGGCTGGGGAAATGAGCTAATTAGGACCTTTCAGCGGTGGGCGGCCCCAGCTGGTTCTGGGTGGACACAGTCTCCCTTGCCCTGAGTTCAGAGGGTCAGCCCCGCCTGAGGAGCAGGGCGGTCCTGTCCCTGCCTGTCTGCTCGCCAGGGGCCCTCAGGTGCTGCAGCCAAGGGAGGAGGCCAGACCTGTGCACCTCTGTGGACAGAGACCCATTTTCACCCTTTGCTTTGCAGCTACGTGGTCACTTTGGGGCTGGTGATTTCCCTCCAACTCCCTGGTTTTATTTTGACCTTGCCCATGAATCCACTGACCTAGACAGGAAACTCCAAGATGGCCAGGACACAGGAATGAGTTTGCCGGATTTACCACTGGCTCCCCAGCACCCAGTTTGGGGCCCAGCACCACACTGGGTGCTCAACAAAAAAAAAAAAAAAAAAAAAAAAAAAAAATTTTTTTTAATGAGTTAAGAAAGAAACAAGCTGTGTAAATCACAGGGGTGTGTGCTAACATTTTCTGGGCAGTGTGGGCGTGACTCGGTCTGGTTTTGCTTTGACAGGATTCATTCAATCAGCACTTACTGGTCACTGTCTCTGTCCTGGGCCCTGGGAAGTCAAAACTTCAGCGAGTCCCTGGGGAGCCACGGTCCAAAGAATAAGACAACACCGCTGATCTTTCCAGTTCTCTAAGTCTGCAATCGTCAAGAAAGGCTTCTCGGAAGAGGTGGCACTGAAGCACACCCCTCGAAGGGAGACTAGGACTGATCAGCCGGAGATGTGGGGTGGGGCATCAAACGCCAAGTCTCCGGCAGGATCCAAGGCACAGGGATCTTGCAGGTTTCGATCGGGAGACAATATCCCTGCATGGCTCAAACCACAAAATGAACGTCAAGTCCCCACCCAGTGGCCTCTGTGGATGGTCCTCGGATCCTTTCCTCTCAGGGAAACAAGGGAAGTGATGATTTATCCCAGAAAAGGGAGCCGAGGGAGATGGAGGCTAATGTTTCTTAAGTACCTAGGTGGGCCCTGGTCCGTAGTGGGAGCGAAAAGAGACCGGGCCCGGGCTCTTTGGAAGCTTCTAGTGGGGAAAAGTGTTGTCAACCATTCACACGATACACGGTAGGTACACACAGGGGTCGCGGCTGCGAAGGGGAATCCAGAGCATATCACAGAGGTAGCTGACCCAGGGGGAGGTATAGCTGATGAAACAGCTATAGAATAGCTGGAATCCCTGATGTTTGAGCTTCTAGATTTATTCTGGGCCAAGCGCCCGGCATAGCGCCTGGCCCGGCAAAGTTCAACAAATGGTAGCAAGTGCAATGTTCCTGAGACCTCATTTCATCTAGACCATAACCATGCGAAGAAGGCACCATAACGATCCCCATTTTACAGATGAGGAAACTGAGGATCAGAGGGTCCACTGCAGGGTCCACTGCACGTGTGGGATGGAGCTGGGAGGTGAACCCAGGCAGGTGCGCCCGGCTCTTTTCCATAACACATTGCCTCCTGTTTCCACAAACCAAATCTGGGAAGAGGGGCATGGGGAAACTATGGTCCCTCAGTCTCATTCACGGAGAACTGAACAGATTTAGCAACAAATCCACAAAGTCTTCAAACCAGGCAATGCATAGGCCAAGCATAGGTGGCTGCCCGACAGAATGCAGCATCACAGAGCTTAGCACTGGAAGGGGCCTTACAGGGAAAGTGGCTCAATAATTATTCTTTTCGTCTCTTGGAAATATTTCATTTTATTTTTCTAAGGGAGTGGCCACTAAAGGGACATTAAAACATAGTAGGTTAACGTAAAATAAAATAGGGTTGATAGTTATTTTAATTATCACTGTTGTTATTTGCAAACTCTGCGCTCTTTAGCTGGGGCTACAGTCATGGAAAAGTCTCAGTCCTCAAGAAAGTCAGACCCCCTAACTAAGGGGACAAGAGAGAAATGTCTGGATGTCTGGAAAGTTAAATAATACAAGCAAGAAGGAACAGTTTGATCATAAAAAAAGAGTCACCCCATTAATTATAAAGGGAGTGTCTCAGGCTGAACCCTGAGGCTAGAATTATCACCAACAAGCAGTGGGTAGAGAAAGGATTCCCATGGAAGGAAGGACATCGCTAGGTTTTGAAGGATGAGGAAATTTGGATTGGGGGCTGGGCGTGAGGGACCATCCTACTGGTTTCTGTCATCCTTGAAACAAACCCCTTTGGTGCACATAACAAGAACATCCGTACTCCTAAGAATAGGTGGTTTTTTTATTAAGGAACAAAATCCCACTTGGGGTCCGTGGACAGGCAAGCAGAAGAGAGTAGGAAGAGAATGCCCTTTGCCTTCCTTATTCATCCAGAAACTGACATGTCTGGAGGAAGTGGCCTCCACCAGCAGGAAGGATGAGTAGCCCCTTGGCTGACCATGGAAAGATTTTTTTTCCTAATGTTGTCCAGAAGGCCTGGTCTCACAGAGGAGAAATGCCGGAGCTGGCCCAAAAAAGTAAAAAGTGGGAGTTTTCCACTCAGAACAACTTGAAAAACCTACAACTTGGAGAGCAGTGTGGCCCCTCCTGGGATTACTTGATCATGACCTATCACGTAATACTTACTCCGTTCGTGGCTCTGGCCGTGGCCGGAGCCCTCTCGCTTCCATAAGCCCCCGGTGTCTAGGTCACCAGGCCTGGGGGCTTGCTTTCCCTCCTCCCAGGCCTCAAGGTCTCACCTCAGCTCCCTGCCTCAGGTGAGCAGCTCACCAGGTTGAAAGACGCCCCACCCCGCCTGCCCGGCTCCCCAGCCTCCCTCCCACCGACAGCCATGGCAGCCTGGGACCATGGGCTGGGGAGCAGAGAGCTGGCTGCTGGCCTTGCCTGTCCCATCCCTCCAACAAGCAGCCCCAGCAAGGCAGCGAGCAAGGGACAGAACAGCATTTGAGTCAAACCCTCGCGTATCAGTTTTGATTTCAACTGAAATCGCCTCCCTGGGCCGGATTTCAAAAGACAGCGTTACTAATGAGAAACACACAAGTTCTTGAAATGAAGTTAACTTCTTAAAAAAAAAAAAAAAAAAAAAAAAGCCTTTTCTTTGGCTCTGTTGATATATATTAGAACCACATTGTCTGAGACAAAAAAAAAAAAAAAAAAAAAAAAGCCGTTCTGCTTCTGAACAGAAATACGGGAGTCCTGTACTTTAGAAGACACCGAGAGGCTGGTGTCCCAGCCCGTCCTATCTCTCTGGACTTGGAGGATTGTTTGGGGTTTTGTTTTTATTTTTTTAGGGTGCTAGGGTTTTACAACTTCAATTTAAAACAGAAAAGAAGGAGGGATGATACGGAGTGTCTGAAGTGGGCAAAAGTGAACGCAAATGGGCAGTTTGGATTTTTTTAAGCACTACTTGGCTATTTTCGAGAGAAGTGTAGGGTCAAGGACAGACATGAGTTTGTGGCCTACCCTGTCCCATTCCATTTCCCGGGCCCATGTGACCTGGGCAAGCCACCTCACTGTGCATATTCTGAATATTCCGGGGGCTGCCCCCTTTCTGAACCTGTACGCAGGCTCCTGCCTATCCACTTCCTGCTCCATCCACATTGGCCCTTCTCCGGAAAAATCAGTGTGGGCTCCTGGAAGGCCCTCCAGCCAGGGTCAGGAGCCCCCCTCCAGGCTTCACTGGGGCAGGGCCCCTCCTGCGCTGGGCACCTCCGTTCACCCACCTGGGCCCGAAAGGAGTTGGCTGAGATGACCCCCGGGGTCTCTTCCAGAGACAATGGTTCACCAGTCAGAGAGGAGCAAAGACGCCATCTGGCCTGTAAAGACCTTCAGATGCCCAACAGGGGAACTTCCAGAGACTGGGCATCCCCACGGGACCAGCTCACAATCTTGAGCATCTTCTGCAACTTTCTCAAGCAGCTGGGTCCTTACAAACGCTGACGGGGTCAGGAAAGGGGTGGCGGGTCCCCACCCTCCCGAGGCTCACAGGGGTGAAAGATGCATCTGTCTGCAGTGCTTCACTCCCAAGGAAAACCATTTTTCAAGGAATAAAGTGTGCTCTGTGTGATCCTAAAACATACTACAGGGGCCTCTTTCCCCGCTGGAGGGACGACGGCCAGTCATGATGAAATCGGGCTTCGAGGAGGGAATGGGGGTCCCAGCATGATGCGGGGCCTATTCTTGGTTCCACGTGGCTTTGATCTATTCCTTTAGTGTCCCCTAGGCCTTCTGGAGTTTCCCCAACATCTAGAAGAAAGTGGGCAGACGGGGCATACATTGCAAAGGGCTCCTTACGCTGGGTTCCGAAATCCGGTCTCGGCCCCACCCCTCGCTCGGCTGGCTAGTGTCCGGTCCTCATCTTTCCGAACTTCAGTTCCCCAGCTGTGAAATGGGAAGGCCTACCGTCGGTCACGTTCAAGGACAAGCTCTGGCTATGAAAGCTGGTTTTCTCTCATGGGAGGGGCCCTTATTCAGACGCCTGGCGGACATGGTACATTCTGTGCCAGTCTAGAAATTATCTAGAGGCAAAGTTAGGAGTTGAGTTAGGAGTTTCCCCAAGAAACCCATCTTAGGCTTCCTGTCTTGGCAGGTTCTTCCATTTCTCAGGCTGGGCCTGGCCTCTGTCATCTCTGGGTCAGGCTGGAAGCTTCCAGCAGCACCTTCACCTCCCCGTGCCCACACATAATCCAGAGACAGGCAGTAAGGCGGACTGGAGTCTGCAAAGCCAGAGGAAGACCATGGGCAGGACAAGCCACGTGCATCCAGATGTTCCGCTCCCAGGACCTCAAAGCTGCCCCGTCTCAGGTGTCTGTCCAGAGTCAGGGGTCTTCAGAGGTCGGTAGCTCCAAGAGGGTCAGTCAGCTGGGCCTGCAATGGCCTCCCCCTCAGCAGCTGTCCCAAGCCTGGCTCCTTCACATCTGGGGGACTTGTTTTTAGCCACAGCCAGACCCTGACCCAACCAGCCTCAAAACCTTTCAGTCACCTTGAACGAGAAATGTTTTTTTCATTAACATCCTCCTTCTCTGCTCCCCTCCTTAGCCCCCCAAAGAGGCCCCCAAGCTTGAGCTTCCTCTCCCTGTCTCTGCAACTTCATAATATCCCCAGGCAGCTGGAAGAGAGGAGGCGGTGATCTCAGCTGACAGCCATGCACTGCAGCCCCCACCGCCTACCCCAACCCCTCAGCTAGCAAGCCGTTTGCCTTCCCTTTGCCCACAGTGCAGACAGCTCTGTGCTTCTCCCCTGCGAGGTCTCCCAGGAGCTCCGACCCCAGAGACCAGCTCTGAGACAGGAAAGGCGAGCGCTGTTCTATCTGCCAGGCGGGTTCTCAGACGCTAGCCTATGGAATCAGCCTGGTCCCCATTTGACAGATGAAGAAACTAAGGCGTCCCGTCCTGACTCTTCTCCCGGAGTGCAGAGCTTCCTTAGTGGAGGTGCGGCTGGTCCTAGGTTCTCTGGGCACCACCTAGAGGAACCACCTGTAGGTGGTTGGCGGTTCTCCGGCTGTCTCCTGACGCCCGCCAAGCCCTCCCCGCAATGCATGTTCTCCTCACCAGGTGCTCGGCGCCTGGGCTGACCCGGCACTCCCCCACCTCTGCTCACCACCTCTGTCTTCCTCTCTCCTTCCTTCAGAAATGCTGACATTAGTCAACAACAGAGTCCCTACTTCGGTGGAAATGGACAGGCATGTGACCTACGGAGTCAGAAGGGGAGCACATTTTACTTAAAAAAAAAAAAAGGTGGGGTAAGAGAGGAAGGGAGGGAGGGAGGGAGGAGGGAGGAAGAAAGAGGGGTGCCTGGGTGGCTCAGTCAGTTAAGCATCTGCCTTCGCTCAGGTCACGATCCTGGAGTTCTGGGGTTGAGCCCCGCATCGGGCTCCCTGCTCAGCGGGGCATTTGCTTCTCCCTCTCCCTCTATCCTTCCCCCCTGCTCGTGCTCTCTCTCTCTCTCTCAAATAAATAAATAAAATCTTTAAAAAAAAAAGAAAAGAAAGAAAAAGAGAGAAAGGAGGGAAGGGGAGGAGGGAGGGAAGAAAGGAAGGAAGGGAGGGAGGAAGGAAGGAAAGAAGGAAGGGAGGGAGGGAGGGGGAGAGAGAGAGAGAAAGAAAGAAGGGAAGGAAGGAAGGAAGGAAGGAAGAAGAAAGAAGAAAGAAAGAAAAAGAAAGAAAGAAAGAAAGAAAGAAAGAAAGAAAGAAAGAAAGAAAGAAAGAAAGAAAGAGAAAGAAAGAAAGAAAGAGAAAGAAAGAAAGAAAGAAAGAAAGAAAGAAAGAAAAGAAAGAAAAAGAAAGAAAGGAAGAAAGGAAGAAAGAAAGAAAGAAAGGAAAGAAAGAAAGAAAGAAAGAAAGAAAGAAAGAAAGAAAGAAAGAAAGAAAGAAAGAAAGAAAGAAAGAAAGAGGGGAAATGCGGCTTTAGGGTCATTTAGACTTTGGTGCCAATTCTGGCTCAGCCACCAACTGGCTGCACGATTCTGTACAAGACACTTATTTCTCCGAGTGCAAGTTCCCCCTTCTGTTAAACGGGCATATTAGGGAAAGTACCTACATCCAAGGATTTGGGGGAGAACTAAGTGAGAATCGTAAGTGCTCAGAAGATGTTAGCTGTGATGATGAAAAAGAATGAAGAGGAGGGAGGGGGAGGAATTCAGGCTTTTGGTTCTTCCCGCAGATTGTACTCAACTCCACTGGGTTGCCCCCGATCGCCTTCCCACCAGCATCAGGAATGGGGGGCGAGGAGGCAAAGCGTGGTGCTCCCCAACTGCACGGTCTCATGGAGTGGTCCATCGCCACACAAATTTTAAAATTGATTTAATTCCATTCCTCGGTCACACAAGCCACAGGCCACGTGCTCGGTAGCCACACATGGCTGGTGACTCCGCTGTCAGCACTGCAAATCCTGGCTTGACGTGTAATAGACACATGACTCTGGGCGAGTTCCTTCATTTTCATCTCCTTCCATTTCCTCATCCGCAAAATGGGGCTGATACTAGTATGCATCTCCCAGGGCTGTTCTGAAGATCACCTGAGTTGATATTTATAAAGCATGGCAACAGCACCTAGCACATAATAAGGGCGATTAAATAAAATCAGATTACAGATCGTGAAAGCTGGCCTTCTGTGCCCCTACGTATAAATGGCAGAAGTATCACTCCCCCCCAGTACACAAACACACCTCAGTACTTAACCATATTCCCGATTCCATATCAAAGGAGTCAGGCATGTGTCCTGTCTCCTTTAATTTTAATGCTTGTACATAATTTAAATGACAAATATTAACTAAGAGAAAGGAAGAGGGAAGTGTGTCAGAAACCAGAGATCCAGAAGTTATAGCAACTGAACCCTAGATCTTTCCCAGAGCTTCCTGGTGGCCAAGGTAAAAAGGAAAATGTGACGGATGGCTCTGTTCTTATTATTTGGTGATCAAAGGAGGTGGTGTGCTTTCTTTTATACAAGACCTCATCCAAGAGGAAATCTTGATGTGTATGTGCATCAATGTAGGTTAAAAGTCTATGATTAGACCTCTGGGCAAATCCCTAAGTTTCTCAGCTCCTACACACAACTGACAGATGTAAACCCCCCAGGTAGGTCGCTTTGTCTCCCCATATCCTCTGCCCCAGAGTATCGGTCAATCCTCCGGTTTCAGAGTATTCTAATAATCTCTCAAGTGTTTCCACCTGGCCCTGACACTGACCCTGACCCCCGGACCCACCTCAGGCAACAAGAACTATATGCTTCAGCCCCAGGATAACCTGGCACACATGTGTTCCTAGCACAGAAATCACCGTAGAGATGGGGAGACCTTTTTAGTCATGGGATCCTGTAGTATGGCCCATTTCACATCCAGAGGAAATGGTTTCACAGAGACTCAAATTTCTTGCCCCAGGTACCGAGTGAGTCAGTTGCGGGGACCTGTCCTGGATGGTGAGAAATGGCTGTGGCAGCGTCTCTGAGGTCCAGAGATCGGTGCCAACGCTGGGCCTTGCTCCTGCTCCGTCTGCCTTCTGCCCAGGAGTGGGCACAGAGCTGTGGGCCGCGGGGGCAGAGAGGAGCCTCGGGAGATGCAGGATGTGGCTGCTAATAAGATTAGCTTCAAACTCCTGCCATCCCACCCTGCTCCACTGGGGATGTCTGCCCGTCTGCTCCCCGATGCCCCACACCCAGGCCTAGCAGTCAAGCAAGTGGGGAATGGACTGGTCTTGGGAAGCCGGCAACGTGACAAAGTCAGGTTCACAGAGACGCTGCAAGAAATGGCTGGGCCTGGGATCAGCCCCGGGAGCACGCGTGCACTCTGCAATGGCCAGACACCTGCCACAGGCCGGGGAGCTTCCTTCCTGGGTTGCCGTCCTCCCTGGTGTCCATCCCAGTGGCTTTGGCAAGCCCCTGCTCTTATGAGCTAGCCAATAAGAGGAGCCTCCACCCTAGCGATAAGCCCATTCGGAGAGGGAACTTTTTCTTTAAAGATGGAAAAGTTTCATCAACGTGCAGGTCATCTTGTGCAAGGCCATGCTAGTCTCCTCTGTGTCATTCCAATTTTAGGGTGTGTGCTGCCCAAGCGAGGGCGCGAGAGGGAACTCTGGAAGCTCAAAACCTCCAAAGCCTAAACCAAGGGAACTAGGATGATGAGTGATGGATGGGGGAGCTGTTCTGGATCAAGGTCTCTGTCATGGGCAGAACTGTGTCTCTGCCAAATTCATCTGTTTGAGTCCTAACCCCTGTACCTCAGAATGTGACTGTCCTGGGAGACAGGGTCTTTCAGGAGGCAGTCAAGGGAACATGAGGCTATATTGGGTAGGCCTTATAGGAAGCAGGCAGGACGCAGACAGGCACAGAGGGAAGACCATGGGAAGGCACAGCAAGAAGACAGCCGTCTGCAAACCACGGAGAGATCAGAAGAAACGAACCCTGTGGACACCCTCGAGCTTCCAGAACGGCGAGAAAATTAATTGCGGTTGTTTAAGCGACCTCGCCTGTGGTACTTGGTTTGACAGCCCAAGCAAATAGATACAGCCCCTACTTTGTCTCCCAGTAAATTGGACCACACACCCCAAACAAAGCTGCCAAGTAAATCTCCTCACTCAGGCAGAAGAGGAAGAGGGCAAGCAAGGTGAAGGCCTACTGGGTGCTGGCTCCATATACACACGACCTCATTTAATGCCCCCAACCCTGCCAGGCGCAGCACGGGCCGCTTCTCCCCACTAAAGAAACGGAGCCCCTCAGAAGTGAAGCACCTTCCAGCCACGCTGGAACTCACATCTGTCCGATTTCAAAGCCTGAGTTCTCTCCACCAATTGTGCTAACAGGCAAAGGGCCTCCTGAGTCAGAAGAACACAGACAGGAGGTGGCTAGCCGGCAGGGTAGCAGAGGGGACTCCTGGGGCATCTATCCTCAGGTATTGGTGAGCTCAAGGCCATCGTGCTAGGCAGCCTCCTGCAGCCTCCCAGAGAACAGCCCAAAGCGGTCCCTTTCTTGCAAAGAAAAGATGCCCTGGGCAGAAAGATCCCTGCCTTCTTTCTGCAGGGATCTTCCCTTTGTCTGCTGGGGATTGAAGGGCAAAGGGGATTGAAGAAGAGGACCCCAAGGTGGGCCAGAACCAGAGGAGAGAGGAACCCTCTATCCCCAGCTGGGAACACCCCCTTCCACTTCTCATGCATTCCCAAGGCTGCCGGCCGCACCATTCTGTAGTAAGCAACACATAAGCCTGTGCGCCAGGCACTCCAATCCCCTCTCTGCTAGCCTCTCCACAGGAGAAGAGAAGTAAGGTGCAGAGAGGTAATAAGATGCCCAAGGGACCGCAGGTGGCCAACGGGAAGAGGAGACTTCAGTCCCGATATCTAGAGCCAGAGTGCCATTCCCAACCATTCCCCCGCGTTTTGGGAGAGACTCTTTTAGATGTATCACTGTTTTCGCTGTGAAGAAAAAATAAGGTGTCTTGTGGCACGAAGAGGCACTCTAGAAGCTACCATCATTACCAACCTAGCATGAGTAAGAATGTACTCCCTTTAGCAGGGCGCATTTGAGAAAGGGAAAACAAGAGGGTGCAAATGGAGAGGGGGGGCCCAGCTCTGGGGGGCCAAAGCCAATGGGCATAGCAAGGCCCGAGGTCCTTGACCATGCAAGCACCTCCCCTCTGCAGGCAATGGGTTGTTTCAGGGGGCTGGTCCCCTGCAGGATTCTGGGGTGCCCCTTACTGCAAGCAGTGCTGAGGAGACAAGCTCATTTGCCTAATAAAGGACTTCCGAAATGAAATCTGCGGCATAAAGCAGTGGTCGTTGTAGTAAAATGCCCAAGATTTATCAAGCAAACACCATGACATAGGAGGGTGCACTGTGATGTCCACACCAAGTCAAAAATCATCTACGTGTTATATGTTCATACACACGTATCCCTATATTATAGGGAACATCCATTCACCCTTCTTTTGGTAACAGTATCCCGATTTCTCTCTGGAAACACCCTCTTCCCCATGCTCTAGCCAGGTACTTTTGGTACGTTGGTACGGCTTACATACAGTGAAGTTTGTACATCTTCAGTGTCAATTCAGTGTTTATTTGTGCACATATACACCCCTGTAGGTACCCCCAACTCAAGATACAGAACATTTCCAACTCCCCTGGAAGATGCCCTGTGCCCTCTTAGTCAATCCTGCCCCCCAGTCCCAGAGGTAACGGCTCCTCTGACTTTCAGCACGTGGACTGGGCTCTAGCCGGGCTCTGAGCTCCACCGCAGAGCTCACGGCGGGGGGGGGGGGGGGGGGGGGGGGGGGGGGGGGGGGGGGCAAGCTGTGGAGCATGTGATTTGGGCCTGACCAATCAGAGCATCACATTTCTCTAGCCACAGTGATTGGTTCAGAGGTTGGTACCCCCCCCCCCAGCAAAGCTGAAACTGACATGCGGTCTTTTTCACTGTGGTGCAGGTGTGTGAGTGCCTGGGGCTGTAGGAGCCTGGAAATGGTCAGCAGAACAGAGCGCAAGGCTGAGAGATGGAGAGAACCTGGGGAAGTTGTTTGAGGCCCTAGATCAAGTTGTATCCATGTGAGCCAGTGAAAGATTCCTTTTGCTTAAGCCATCCTGCGAAAGCATTAATAGATGCACACGTGCACCAAGACAAATCAGAAAGAATAGATATCAAGGGCAAATTTAGTCACACTCAATTTTATTTAAAAGTTTATGGCTTCCTTTACTCTTAGGACAAATTCTTACCGTACTCCTCACAGACCGCCAGATGCCTCTGCTGCCTCACCATGAACCAGTAACTCCTGTGACACTGATTTTCTCCCTCCCGCCACAGGGCCTTTGCATAGACATTTCTTCTTCCTTGACCACTCTTTCCTCCCATCTTCACATACTTAACAGATCCCAACTCCATCTTGACTCCCTCAACAAAGTTTTCCCAGGCCTCATGAAGGTCCCTTTCCCCAGTTTCATGCCTTCATATCTCTCCTTTTGAATGCAAAACACAATTGAATTTTTACAATTACGTGATAATTTCGTATCTCTTCCCCACCCAACTATGAGTCCTGTGAGATCACAAATGACATCTGTGTTTGCTCACTGTTGTCCTCCTGGTGTCTGACACTCACTTGGTAGGTCTGGAAACAAATGAGTATTAACTGTGGTTCTGGCTGGGGGGGAACAACATTGCAACACTTTCCCTTTCTGAGTTGTGCATTTTTCTGTAGTGTTCTACTTCTTCAGGCATCCCTATTATTTTTGTAATCAGAGAACAAATTAAAGATTTATTTTTATAGAATGAAAAACAGTGGTTCTTCTTACCCCATAGAGACCCCATAGGCCAGAGGTATCTGTTCCAACACCAAAGTATATGAGAAATAATCCTTTTAATTTTTTTTCATATTCACGCACATAAACAGACACCATGAAACCAATGCACAGAATTATTTCTCTTTTAAGTTTTGCTCCTACAAATTTTTCTAAACCTTTGGTGCCTACTGCTATATGTTTGCTAGAAGCACCTCCAGACAATAATATAAATAAGCAAGTAGTTAATGAATTTTAACTGAAAAACTCAAAGGGAAGTTAGCTTTCTGTGTCCGGATCTTCCCCCTGAGTACTTGTGCTCCGTGTTGTGATTTTTACTGTGCATCTCAGGAGTCATGTCATCTTCAACTAAAATGATTCCTGATTCACATGTTGGGATTAAAGCTTGGTGATCCCTGGAGTTTTTCCACGAGCTCCAGGATGTCCAGGTGCTCGGCCACCTGGTCACAGATGAAATGATGCAATGCTCTGCCCAAACCTGGAAGAGTGGGCTGGCCTTCAGGGAATAGTCCTTGGGCTTGTGGCTCATTCATTCTGCGATCTTGGACAAGTGCCTCTACTTCTCTCGGGCTCAGTTTATCTCTTGGTAAAACAGGAAGGAGGGGTTTGATCAGGCTAGCGCTTTCCAAATTTGATTTTGGCTGGAAACTTTTGTATTTTTTATTTTATTTATTTAATTATGTTTAAAAATTGTTTTCTTTTTTTTTTTTTAAGTAAGCTCTACATGGGGCTTGAACTCACCACCTGAGATCAAAAGTTGCCTGTTCTACAGACTGAGCCAGCCAGACTCCCCAGAAAGCTTATTTCTTTTCAAACAAAATCAGAAACCAAAGTTCAATATATAAATGGACAAAAGCAGAACTACTCTGTTTGAGGTCGGAACGGGAGTCTGACTCACATCCATTTGCCGGTCTTTCAACCTTCCTGACCCTCACCCCTGACACTTGCACACGCACACACGCACATACACACTCGCACATGCACTTGCATGCATGCGCACATGCGCACCTGCATATACATGTGCCCACACATGCCCACGCTCGCGCATGCGCGCACACACATAGGGAGCCCCAACCTGTGGGACACCTCCGCGGAACCCACAGGGCGCCGGGGCACGTGGTCTACAAGCTATGGACCGGGTCATCTCTTTCAGTTCTGATGTGCCCGAGATTTAATGTGATTTTGTTTACCTCGGTGTTAACTGCCTGCCCCCTGCTTTTCCCCACCTGTTTTTATTTTGCTCCTTCCCACTGCAGCTATTTACTGAGTCAGTGAAAAGGACCGTGTGCCAGACACACTACGTTGGGGAGACGGCAGCACCCAACACAAGCGTGGCCCTGCCCTCACAGAGCCTGCAGTCCTCGAAGGGAAACAAATCCCAAACCAACAACAGCGCAGATGGCGTGTGACTGTGACGACAGTGCTAGCAAGGGAAACTCCAGGGGGCTTAGAGGCTCAGCGCGGGCACAGGAACGCATTCAAGGAGAGACCTGAAAGACGGAACAAGGAGGCTAAGAGGAGAGGAGGAGCTTTAAGGAGAGGAAGCAGCCTGTGCAAAGGCCCCGAGTTTGAATCTTAGCACATCTGGGAGCCGACAGAGGACAGAGCCTTGAGAGTGTCTTAGGAGACTGGTCTTAATCCAAAACAAAACGTGAGGCCCTGAGCGAAGTATGCACCTGGCCTGACATACATATACACAGCAACATTTCTGGAGCTCCTACTGTGTGCCTTCACTGTCCTAGATCCTGGAGATAAAACAGTTTAAAAAAATTTTAGAGGCAAAAATCTCTGCCCTCGAGGAGTTTATATTCTAATGGCAGAGGGAGAGACATAATAAAAATATTAAAACAGGTAAGGGGCAGGCAGATCCAGGCTTTTTTGGGGCCTGAAGCTTATACAGTTTGGGGGGAAGGATAGACTCCTTAAGAAAAAAGAATAAAGAATTATAAATATCGGGGCACCTGGGTGACTCAGTTGGTTAAGCATCTGCCTTCGGCTCAGGTCATGATCCTGGAGTCCCAAGATGGAGTCCCGAATCGGGCTCCCTGCTCAGCAAGGAGTCTGCTTCTCCCTCTCTCCAGCTCATGCTCTCGCTCTCTCTCAGTCTCTCTCTCTCTCTCTCAAATAAATAAATGAAATCTTTAAAAAAAAAGAATTATAAATATCGATTTTGGTCAGGGCCTTGGCACCTGCTAGTGCGGGGCTTTAAAGTATAAGCATCATCAGGGTCATGGAAAACCCACCTCTGGTCAGTTCAGTGTGATGGAGAAAAATCAAGCCCAGGGGGAACGGGGAATGTTGGAGGAAGGGGTTGCTATTGGAAATGAGGTAGACAGACAAGTTCTCATTGAGAAGGTGACCTCTGGAAAACCTAGAGGAGATGAGGGATCCTCATGGGATTTTGAGGGAAGAGCATTCCAGGCAGAAGGAATGGTGCTTGCAAAGGCACTGAGCCAGAAACCTGCCTGGAAGGAGGCCAGCATGGCCAGAGCAGAAAATCGAGGGGGTGGAGGGGGAGATGGTCCGTGAGGTAACTCGGGCCAGTGGGGTCAGACTGGCGTTGATCAAAGTCATCCTGTGAGGGTCCAAGGTGGGCAGCCGTAGAAACCCAGAGACTAGGCGCCAGGCTCATTCCAGTGAGAGAGGCCAACGGAGAGCCTGGAACAGAGAGACAAGCACATTTGAAGAGCTACTTGACGGTAGACGCGGGGGGACACCTCGGCACTGCTAAGTGGGGGGCTGGCTGGGGAAAGGGAAGCTGGAGAAGAAATCTAGACGAGCATGGGGAAAGGGGACAGAAGTCTTCCTGCATCATGTACTCCCACCCAACCCGGTGAAAGGAAACCCAAGTGTTTTTTGACAAGTTAAATCATGTCCTGCCGTATGCAAATGTGACTCTCTCGTCAAATGTTGTTATCATCTTCAAAGATGGAAGAAACTTTGCAAAGCAGCCACAAAAGGCCTTCTGTGCTCCCACCCCGGTGAAGCCTGAGACCTGTGAGGCCCCCAGTGGGGTAGCAGCAGATCCTATTTGAAGAAGGCAAAGTAACCCTGACGCGGGTGACGCCGGCGGAACACTGGGGCATTGACCGGGGCCGGGGCCGGGGCCGGAGGAGGAAGGTGCGGAGTGGGGGGAGGAGGGCGTGTGGCTGTCCTCCTGAGGCTGGTGGTTTGGGTGGCAGAACAGACTGGAGGACTGAGCGGGGCCGCCGCGAGTTAATCGGTGCAGGGTGTCGGGCAGGCGGCCTCCGACACGGCCCCGGGCGGTGCTGCTCCTAACAGTTCACCTTTCATGACCAATTGCACTTTCTGAACAGGCTGTGATGAGCCAGCCTGGCAAAAGCAGCCAGCCATTTATGTCTTCCAATGCTGGAGACGGGTTGCTGGCTTGGGGGGCAGAGGGTGGTCCTTGAGCCCAGAAGGGCTCCCTGGAGATTCTGGTTCACAGACCAAGTCAGAGGCTGAGGGGTCCTCTGGACACCAGCTCTCCTTCATTCCCACCTGTGCATTATGTTTGGGGCAGAAAAGACGGTTTACTGGGGGGTGGGGGGGTGGGCAGAGATCTGGCTTTGTATCCCAGCTCTGCCTCGACAGGCTGTGTGAACTTGGGCATGTTCCTTGACCTCTCTGAGCCTCAGTTTTCCTTGTCTATCAGACGGGGATAGCGCTAATAATGCCACCACCCAGGGCATCGGGGAGGATTAAGTAAGTGCCCAGTACAAGAAAGTCAGTAAGTGGAGGCCAGTATTATTATTTACAGACCAAAATTCAAGGCTATTAGGCTGACACTCACAGAGACAATGACCCTGAAGAGTTCAAACCAGAGCTGGAAACGCAGGACATATGGGCGCTCTACCAAGGGGCCTCAACCTCCAGTACACTGATCCAAAACTTAAAAACCCAAACACTGTGAGGACTCTTTGTGACTAGCAAAGAAAGACTCTTCCAGCTCTTGAAGGATGGAAATGGATTGAGTCAGTTAGGAGGCAGGAGGTGACAGGCCTTGGCAAGAATGGGGAACACCCTTAGGAGGTGACCAAAGGCTAGAGAAGGGCTCCTTCCAGAGCACGGCAGGGCAGCTCAGGACTCCAGCTCTGACCTCCACTTGGGGAAACAGACTTGCTGTCAAAACTGACAGGAATAACTGAGAGGCCACTTCCCATCTGGCTTCGAGAAGGGCTCATTGAATGAGCATGCGGGCCAAGCACTCTGCTAACTTGGGAAGAACATGATTAATGAGGCATAGCCCTGTCTTTGTAGAGCTCACGAGGACTAGTATATTCTGACCTCCTCTGTGAGTTTCTACAAATATTATCCTCTTTAATCTCAAAACTGCCTTAGGAAGAGGCATGAGGAAAGGAGTTCTGAGAAGTTGAAGAGCTGCCCAAGTCACCCAGCGGGCGGGGGCAGACCCGGGCCTCAGAACAGACACCTGGTCGCTCACTCACACCAGTGCATGGGGCCGTCCTGCACCCAGCCTGGCTCTTGAGTCGCGCTTTCCCCGCAAATCACTTCTCCTGTGTCGCTGAAAATCACATGCAGGCATGCTCTGTGATAAGAGGTTTGAAGGGAAAGAGAATTCTGTCTCCACTTCCCCAGAACCAGTGCCATGCCCCTCCCTTCAGCCTCAGCCACTTGCCCTGTGGGCTTGGCCCAGGACCAGCCCCTCCCGGAGGACACACGGAGTGTCTCTCGCTCAGACCCCACGGGGACCCCGCTTAACGGGGACCCCGCCTAGGCGGAGCTCAGAGCCCCCGGGCCACCGCTGCCATCAAGCATGCAAATCAAACCCGACCATGACCCAAAACCACAGTGATTTTCTGAACGTTGAAATGAACACAAACCTTCCCGGTTTCCAGAAACTCAAACCCAATCGAAGGTTCACACCTCCTGAAGGCAAAGCCAGCCAACAAACAAAAAACATCCAGACAGATCCAAGCCCAAACATTAACTCTCAGAACAGCGTCAGGCCAAACCCAATGCCCCCAAACTTCTGCCCCGAAACGTAATGGTTTCGAGCCTTTGAACATCAGAAGGAGGGTACTGAGGAGTCAGACCAAATGGGAACTGGGGGGCAGGGCCAGAGAGAAGGGAGCCCCAGTGTGGCAAGGTGCAAAGACAAGGCCTCTCTCAGCCTTGAGGGTCTGTGATAGAGACTTCCCTTGTGTGTGGGAACAAATGAGGTGGCTCCTTCCCCTAGGAGTTTCCTCCCCACCCACATCCACGGGGCGGGGGGGGGGGGAGCAGAGAAGTCAGCAAGGAGGGCTGTCCGTGAGGAAGCATCTTCCTGGCCAGGCATGGGCTCACCTCACCATGAAGCCCGAGGGATGGGCCTGGACCTGGGCCACCATCTTGCAACCCCCACTCCCTGTCATCCCAGGCAGCAAAGGGAACGGAGGAGGGGTTTTGGGTGCCAGGAGCCCCCCAGATGGCATTGAGGCCCCACCCTTGGGGACTCTTGCCACATCTGGTGTGCCGTCCATGCCTGGGGAAATAGCCCTCGGGGAGGCAGGCGAAAGCATGGACTTAAGAAATGGCAGAGGTTGGGCCAGTCAGCGCTCAGGCCCCCGGGAGGCTCCCGATGGTGAGCTTTCCCGGCCATGTCCTGCTCTGCAGGGATGGGCACAGAGCGGGGGAAGGGAGACAGAAGGGTCTTTGCATTGCAGAAGCTAGGAGGCAGGGAGATGAGGCTTGGGGCACATAGAAGTCACCAGGTACAGAAATCACCAAGCCTTTCCCCAAAAATGCAGTGCCTACATCTGACCAGCAGCCTGAGTCCACAGTTGACAGCTGTGTGTCCCTGTGCCCCGAGTAGGGTGCTTTCTCGGGGCTGTCCCCTTGCACGGGGAGCCAGGCTGCTTCCCTGCTGGGCCTGAGTGGGGAGGTCACAACTGAGTGGGAGGGGAGGCCCAGGGCACTCAGAGGCCACTGAAGGATGAGTCTAGGGCAGCGAGGGGAAGGGGATGACACCCACTTCCACGGTGGCCAGTGGGTAAAGTAAAGGGGGGCTTAAACCCACAGGGGTCCAGACATGGGGTAGAACTGGCGGTCTTAACAACCAAACACTCTGCCAACTTAGGTCCCCTCGGTCCAGGCTCAGCCATTGCCCAAGGGTGAAGAGCCATTCTGCTGGGGAGATAACCCTTCTGGGAAAGTTCCTGGCAGAAAGTAGGTGGTATCGGGCAAATCATCGGGAATCAACAGTGGGCCGAGTCGGAGCCTTCATTTGACTCCTGTGTGGTTTGGGCAAGTCACTTAATCTCTCAGTGCCTCAGAGGCTCCTGTCTGTAAAATGGGGATAATCCTACCTGGCAGCCCTGGACGAAATGAGCTCACGCTAGAAGGTGCCAGCACATAGTAGGTGCTCTAAGTCTTATAGGTCACTCCTGGCGGGGTTGGCTGCCCCTGCTGCCACAGAGGCTCTGCTTCCCGAAGCGCCTACCCCACACAAGAGCCCAGGTGGTCCCCCATGGCACAGGCTCAGGCGGTCCCCCATGGCGCAGGCTCAGAGCCTGGACGCATCAGCCTCCACCAGTGCCCGACTCGGGTTGAAGGAGAGCACTCACCCAGCCACCAGTTGAGGCGTGTTGAGCCCCTCCACGGAAAAACTTGGATGGGCTGGAAAATCCCAACTACAGTTACATTTTCAAACCTTCTCACAATCCAAATGTCAACACCAATCGAAACAATATGTTTATTTGCAGCCCTCCTGCCAGACCAGATTAATTTCTACAGGCTCAAAGCCCATTTTGGAACTGTAATGTCTCAATTTTACAGATGAGAGGAGGGAGGAAAATAAAGCCAAACCCGTCTTTGCCTTCTTGATTTGAGAAGTGTTGGGGGGAGGAGAGCACCAGGGCAGGCTTTGCGGTTGGCCCTGTCCCCTGGAAGATCCCATCAGAGCATCTGGGGTACGTCCCTTCCCCTGGCCTTTACCTTGCAGCTTCCTTCTCCCTGGACCCTGCTAGGTGGCCAATTTCTCTGCTCAGTGGGGGTCTGGCAGGGTGGCAGGTGGGTGGGGACTTTCAGCAGGGGTCAGGAAGACGAAAGCCAAATCAAGAGATGAAATATCTCTGAGCCCCAGGGTTCACGTGGGCCCCAGATGAGCTGGGTCCTGGTGTGTGGCTTTGTAATAAGGAGAAGAATGTCTTGAGTCCAGACACTGGGCCCCACTGGCAGAGGACCCAGCCCTGTCTCAGACATCCTGGCATGTGCTAGGCATTATGTGGGTGCATTGCACCATCTGGAATGCTCACAGCAGCTTGGCAAGGTGGGCACTGCCGCTGTGCCCATTTTTCTGATGAGGATACTGAGGCTTCCCCAAGGTCTCCAGCATGCATGTGGCAGAGTCAGGGTTGGAGGCTGGTCTGTCCAGAGATCTCGTCCTTTCCAGCCCTGTGGATGAAAGAGTAGAAGGGAGGCCTTCTGGGGGAACACCGGCTTTGGGGTGGCTTTCAAGCTCCCCGTGCCTCGCAGCTACACGGGCAACCAGCTCCCCCCAGGATGAGAGCCGAGCGGGCAGGACAGATGGAACACTGAGTGTTGTTCACTGTTGTCCAGCACATTCGGCTCTCCTCACTCTCCAACTCCACCTGACTGAAAGATAAGTTTAATCTAACGTCCCCTCAACAAAAGTCAGATTCTAAGGCCATCAATGAGAAATGTGTGAAGTCCTGTCTGTGGAAGGGCTGGGGACACTCCTCAGCTCTCCTCCCCGACTGCAAGCCCTGCCATGTCAGAGCTCCCGTCCACCCTTCAAGAAGCCTCTCCCGATTCCCCCATGCTTTTACCCCTGGAAAGTATGTTTCTTGTTCCAGCTGGTATCCTAGGCAGCGGTTTATATATCTGGAGCCCTCACCAGGTCAGGTAAGGGACTTGGGCCCCAGGAGGCCCTCAGACAAATCTGTATTGAAGGCATGAGTTGAGAATGAAGGTACGTCAGCACCACGAGGAAGGTGCCATTATTGCCCCCATTTTAGAGATGAGGAACCCGAGGCTCAGGAAGACACACCGACATGCCCCAGGTCCTACGGCCGGTAAACAACAGTACCTGGTTCATGGCCTGAGCCTACTTAACTCCAGAACTGTATTCAAGGTCGGAAACAGTCAGGACCCCACCCCCAGGCCGCCTGCTCCATTGGTCACTGCAGGAATCGGACTGGGCTTCAAGTAAGCCAGGCCAGAAAACTGGAGGGTCGGGCTGGCCCGCCTCCTCTCATCCCACAGGCACACACAGAGGGGCCCTCTGACAGGTCCTGAGAACCCCAGGCCACGGGACTCGGGCTCTCAGATTCACTTCAAATGGGTCTCACCCTCATTGCCCGCTGGAGAGGTCAGGCCCCTTTAGGCAGGCCACCCTCTGACCAGGCCAGCAGAGGGAAGAGGTTTTCTTCCCCACGATGGCAGAGGGCTATGGAAGGAGCAAGAGAAACAATAGAGAAAGCTGGAAAGTGTGTGTAGCACCGCCCTGGAAACTTTATCCTGGTTGGATCACCCTCCAGGGGGCCCACGACGAGTCCTGGAGCCACCCGGCAGTGCCAAATGCAGATCAGCAACAGAGTGGCAGGTCCCAGGGAGCAGATGGGAGGTGGTCTGTGGAGCCCCAGTGATGGGAGTTCCGGGCCCCCAGCCAGGACATTAGCCCTCTCAGAACGCATTTACATGAGAGGGCCAGGGTGCGCGCATTCATTCCCTCACTTACTTATGCACGCTCCCCTTTCATTTGTTTTTAGAATTATAAACAGCATTGAGCAAAAGGAGACAAAAAGAAAAAGAAAATCCACTCATGATCCCGCCTTTTAGAAATAACCACTGTCACTACATTGATACACATGATTCCAGATGATTTTCTGTGCACGTTTGTCTGTTTTAAAAATGGACTCATACTGTTCGAAGCTGCATTGTCACCTACTCTTTTCCCTTTACAGAATGTAAAATGGTCATGTGTGCCCACATGCTTACCCAAGCACACAAAATTTCTGGAAGAATATGCAAGAAACCATCCGCGTGGTTGCTTCCAGAGTCAGAGACCACAGATCTAGAACGGCAGAGAAAGTGACTTCAGATGTCACATATTTTTACTTAATAAGCGCTTCCAAAGTGTTTATTACGTGCCAGGCACCTTTCCACCAAGCGCTGTACGAACAATCCATTCCACGGTCTTTAAAAACTACTTCTCTAGAGTTTCGTTTCTTATCAGGTGGGTCTTACTTTCATAACTAAAAATGAGTTTAAATTCTCAAACTTAGTGAACTAGTGAACATCTCTCCATGTCAAATAATATCCTTGAAATAATATCCATTTACGTATCACCTCGACTTGCCAGCAGCAGTTTTCTAGCGGGCAGTTTCCTGGGCCAGGCCCATTTCAGTGACCAGCCCCGGGATGGAGAAGACCAGACTTTCCAGCGTCCTTGAAAAGGAGCCGAAGCCGAGAGAAAGCCTATCCCCACCAGCGGGCAGCCACGTCTGCATATGCTTTATAAACAGAAACGCTTCTCTGTCCTTGAGCCAAACCAGGTAGCAGACACAAAGCCAGACCAGCCACGTTGACTTATGGAGCCTCAAACCAAAGTGACCCAAATTCTAATTTCTTTTAAAACCAAATGTCGATGGAACCAGAGCTATTTCCCTGAAAGCCCGAGAGAGCGGCTCAAAGTGGGACCAGACCTCGGCATTTTGGTAAGTATTTCAATTAGACTGTTCCTTAAATCTTGGAGAAGATCTATTTCAGACCCTCAAGGCCCTGCGTTGTTTCAGCTTTAATGACATTGTGGGGCGTCATTCACACAGGTTGGGCGTCATTCCACGGTTCGGACGTGGAAAGGCCTGGGTTCTGGGTGACCTTAAATGGGTTAGCAACCATTCTGAGCACCAGAGTCCTGCTCCTTAGGGCTATTGTAGGATCGAATAGCCCTAGGAAGAGGGTCTCCGAGAAGTGGTGGCCATGGAGTGGGATCTGCCCCTTTGGTGAAGTCCCAGGTCATTCTGAGACTAAGCCACAGACCCGGCTAGAGTAGCTGAAGGCACCTCCAAAGCCCTGGCCCACGGGCCTCTTCCAAGCCCTTTGGAAGCCCGGGCTCAGAGCCTGGACACTGCTGCCTCATTCTAAGCCCTGAAGGTCACGGGAGTGGGAGGGAAAATAGCACCTGCCATCCCCAGCTGTCCTTCCCTCTGAGGTCACACCTGTCAGCCTTAAGCTGCCCATTCCCGATGGCAGACCTGACTTGACATCAGCACTGGAGGCGCATCCCCACTGGGAAAGGGAGCCCCACGTGACAAAATGGAGCCTGGGGCTTGGCCTGGGGACCGAAGGTAGACCCCCAATTCCTATACACCCGCTCACACACTCCCCCATGCATATGCGGAGGGGCCGTCTCTGCCGCCACTGAACCCTCCACTGGGAGCCACCATCCAGCTCAGCTTGTGCCCATCGATTGTTGCTCTGCAGCAAATTTGCACCCACACTCACGCACGCATCCCTAACCAGGAGAAGGAAAGAAGAGGGGTTGAAAATCAATGCTCTGGTACCTCTGAACTCCCCTGCAGGGAAGTTGTCCAGACCTTCCGGGTGGGAACAGAGGCTTCTAAGGGAGGACAGTTCCCCAAACACGCCCAGGAGGCCACATGAGAGAATCCAGCACCCCGGCACGGAGCCCACTAAACAGTTCGAGACTCTCTGCTTCTCTTAGAGCCTCCCCAGCCAGGGGCTCGGGCAGACCGCGAGCAACACATTCTAAAAAGGTGTTTATTTTTAACAGGCTTCACTAATATCATGAGCCCCAGCCCAGCCCAGGAAGGTCTCCCAACAGAGACATTTCCGTGGGGGCAAGAGTGTCCCTATGCCCCTCAGAGGGGCAACCAAGTCAAAATCCAGGCCCGGCTGTCTGCTTGGAGGGGGAAAAGAAAACAGTGTCACAAAATAAGGCAGTGCCAGAGCCCCTGCACTCCACCTCTCTCGCTCCTGGGGACGAAGCTTTCTGTGTGCCCCTGATCTGTGCGGGGGCTTGCTGGCAATCAGACGTCAAAATGTGAGCTGACCTCAAGTCAGATCTGTCTCCCCAGCCTAGCAGGGAGAGTAGGGGTCAGGGCTGGGGTCCAATCTCAGGCCCCAGGTTCCATCTCCTGGAACTATTGTGACAGCTCAGGAAAGGGTTTTTACCTGAAACACGGTCCCCGTCCTCAGGAAAGACTTTGATCACTGGAAACTCCCAGTGAAAACCCTCCTTACACACCCAGGAGTCTCCATGTCCCCAGCAAGCGATAGGAGACAGGCCCTCCAAGGAAGGTTCCGGGACTCAGAATGCTCCCACAGAGCCCTAACCGGTGAACGAGTCCCAGGGAAGCACAGTCCACAATTGCTGAAGGCGGCCAGCAGTAACTGCTGTCCCCAGTCCCCACCCCCACCCAGCCGAGCTCAGCCTGCAAATACTTCGAATTCTTCAAAATTAGAAGGGCCAGTCCCCATTTTGACCAAACTGCAATTTAAGACTAAAATCCCCCCAGTCTAAGGGAGGCGCCCACCCCCCACCCAGGCCCCTTGGAAGCTGAAACTCTGCTCTGAGACAGCTTTGTCTGGCCACTCTCTTAGCCCCTTCAGTTTGCTGGGGGTGATTAGAGTGGCCCATGAGCAATAACAATAATAATCTGGAAAAACAAATGCTACCTGGACATAGCTTACCAACCTGTAATTTAGGGCTGTGGATTTCTGGGTGAGGCAAACACAAAGAATATCACTTTGGCCTCACCATTAATCTTCACAGCAGATGTGAGTTTTGTTGCTGAACATGAATGGGGAAAAACCAAACAAACAAAAAAGCACTTCCCTATCGAGCTGGGGCTCGGGTCCGCTCTAAAATGCATACACAATTCATAATGATGCATTTGATTAATGGTAAATGAGCATGGAATTCTGAGGGCCAACCCATGTGACGGCCACATTAGCACCAGATGAAGCTGTCATGCGGGTGATGTGACAAAAATCCAAGAGTGGGCCAGTGCGACCGAGAGACCAGGGCCTCGTGGCGGACGGAGACCAAATTTTCTGCGATTTCTTTCTTTCTTTTTTTTTTTCTTTGTAAGGGGGGAAGACAGAAGAATAATCTACAGATGAACGAAGGAAGAAAGAAACACGATTCCAATTTGCACTCCGAAGTTGCCGTTTAGAATGAAAAAGGGAGATTCCAATGTAAAAGTTTGGATTTCTTTATGTCTCCTATTCACAGGGGTGAGCTCAGAAAGCCAAACGGGACCAGAGTGGGAAAGGGGTCTCTTGTGATTCTCTGATAAGCTCGGTTATTACTGGTGGTCGGGAAGGCCATTTAAAAAAAAAGGACAGAGCTCTTAAAACCAGTCAGGCGTTTCCAACGGGGCTGAGAACCAGAGTCTCGGGGCCACAGAGGAACGGGCAGGCCCAGCACAGAGCCCGTGGTCGGTCGGTCGGTCGGTCGGTTGGTTGTCGGTCGGCGTTTCAAACGCCTGTGCTTTGCTGGGTGTGGAATGTCTCCCACTTCAGCCCCGGCGAGTCTTATTGAAAACATTATCTTTTCCATCAATAATACCTCCAAGTTCTTTATTAGCAAACTCCCTGGCAAAAGCTGACATATTTACAGCACGCAGTAAACTTTACGTATCTACAACAATATTAGAGGAGAGAGAGAGAAAGCCCCCACTCAGTGACCACAACAAATCATTCAGACTTAAAATGATCAAGTGGGAGGCTAATTGTCCCAAAAAGAAGGACTCCTGACAACCCCCATCCCATCCAGCGTCAAGAGGAGCGCTAACAAAGATGAAAAAAGTATGTTTGAGGATTGGAAACATAAGAATACATATTAAAAAAAAAAAGGAAAGAAAAGAAAAGAAAATCCAACTGATATCACCGTCTAGGCTGAAGGAGAAACCTGATCTTGAATGGAATGGTTAACATTTGGGGCTGTTTGGAAAGAATTGCTCCAAGCTGTTTTTGCTCAAAATGTATAGATTTAAGGTAAGACGCTCTGTGTAGGTCCTAACCACTCTGGAAACAAGTCCCCCATTACTTTGCATCTGATAAAGGTAGGGACGAATTTTGTTTTCCCTTTCTTTAAACTTGGGTAGCTTCACTGGCTTTAACTTGGAAGCGCGCTAGAAAAAATATTTACTTGTCTTGTTTTTTTATCACTTTGCCAGCGTGTTCTCCTATAAGGATCATGTTTTTCTCTTAGCTCTCTTCACTCCTTTCCCTCTTGCATTCAGGCCAATGAAGTGTCGACCCAGGGCCCTGACTCTCTCCCAGCCCACGCTCCCCTAGAGAAAGTATGCCAACTTTATGGGAACTCACGGAAAGGAAAATTTTATATATATATATATTATATATATATATAATTTATATTATATAATATATAATGAAATCTCAAGGTTCCCAATGGAGGGCACTAGAGGAACAGGGGCCCCCAGTCTCCAAAACTCCTAGCCACAGAGAAAATTATTTGTTTTGATGAAAATAGGAATAGATGCGTATTTATTTGGGAGGAATCCCATCAATGGTCTTCTGGGAAGTATTTGATTTTTACTTGTTATTTGGCAAATCCAGAGAGGGAATTGGGTATTCATCTGAAGCTTCTGTTTCCAGCCCTTTTGTTAAATGAGTCTCTCTTCCCCTGGAACGTTACATTAAACCATGTTCCTCAAGGAAGAAAGAAAAGGGGGGAAAAAAGAAGAGAAAATTTCCAACTCTAAAAATTTTTCTTCAGAAGAAAATATCAAAGGTATCTCAGGGAGGAAATGAAAATAATTGTGTTAGAGAAGGGCAATTTTAAAAAGTTTTTCGGACTCTGCTTGCGAGCAGAAAGACTTTGGAAACTTGCATTAATAACTGGCTTCCCTGGAGCTGCTCATTTGCGGGAATCTGTTTCTACAGCCACCCGTTTCTAACCCGTCTTCAAAATAGATGCATAATTTTCTAACTTCACAAATGGGTCGTCCCACACCTTCACCATTCACAAAAACTAAATTAAATTAAATTGAAGAGCGGGGTATATTTAAACCAGAAAACCCATCTTCAGGTGAAAACCTTTGATGAAGAAATCAATATTAAGAGTTCTGTTTTTAAAGTCAGTGGTTGGTGTGGATGAAAATGAAAATTGGTGACAATAAAATGTCATCAGATTCTTATACTTTCGCTGTACGGAACATCATCAAAGTCGTCCCATATGTTAACATGGTTTTTATATATCTTTTGTATGCGGCATCCATTTAATTTTTATCAACAATGACAGTCCCAATCTCCAAATATTTGTGTCAGGGGCAGGAAAGGGATACGCACCCAAAAATATCCTCAAAATTATATACCGATGTCAACACCACTCTTTAGAGCTGTTATGTTTTTGTGGTTTTTCTTTTGTAAAAACATCTCTTCCCCGGGCTTTTGGTCCATACCATATCTACAGATGAGATTTTTTTTCTTTTTCCTTGCAGTCATGGAGACCACAGCCTCTGGCTGCTCCAATAGCAATATCTTTTAATTTGTTCTTTCAACCTCGAGGAAGTCATACTATTCCCTTTTCGCTCGGTCTGTGCTGGAAATGAATTCCACAATTTGCAGAGTCCTCGGCATCCCTTATCCCGTAACAATACAAGATGTGGAAAATGTGCTTAAGATTGAAAATCGCATTTTCAAAATCCAAGCGTTTCTCTTTCTAGACTTTTGCTAAGCAGCTTATTGTACAAATCCAGGTATTGCTTAAATATCTCTAGGGGTTAAAAAAAAAAAGAGCGTGATGTACTATTTATTATATTTCATTAGATAAACCTCAAAAAAGTAAACATTTTCTCCCCTCGATTCACCCACTGCCTGTTTCAGATTTTAATGCAATGATATGTTTTCTCAGGATCTTGAATATTTATATTTCGGAACTTAAATATCTTTATTTAAACCATACAGTCTCAATCTCCAAAACCCTGGATTTTTAATATTTTGGCGACTGAAATTTGGCATGTTTGCAGGTTTGCTTCTCTGCAGAAGTCTCTTGTTATCCAAAGTAGAAAAACAAACTAGGGGCAGATTATAAACTGCCCAACGCTGGCTGCTTACACAGCCGACCCCGTTTACGTTCTGCCCTGGGGACAACGACTTTCTTAATAATAAATAGGGAAAATGTAAAATGTTTTCTTTAAATTAAAAATCGAAACGAATTGTTTTTAATGAATATCTCTGGTTATGAGGGAAAAGCATGCCTTCGTGTGTACACTTTCTGAAGAAAAATTTCCTGTGTGGTTTTCCCTGTGAGATCAAAAGGAACTAATTAACTTTTCTATAAGGTAAACAAAACTTTAACTTGAAATATCCCCATGAAGTATGTGGGAAGTGAGCTTTTGTGTGAGTGAAAGCAAGACAGAGGGAGGGAGGGAGAGAGGGAGGGAAGGAGGGAGGAGGGAGTTGGATTTAATTTTATATTTGAAATTGTCTCATGCTCAGAAGGTATTGGAAACCCAGTGTTGTCCAAGAGTCAGCCTCCTTTTTATTCCCCCATTACCAAAATGATATTGAAATCAAAGGCTGAAACGTTGCCAAGTTCAAATCCCCCGAAAGATTAATAAGGCATTGTTCTGTTCATAGAAAATTGGTTCTTCTTAGAGCCCCTTTAAGAAGAACTGGGTGTGTGAAGGAGCATGAGGAAAGAGTGTGGGAAAAGAAGAGATCTGGAAAACGGGGCCGTGGCCTGAGTGGGCGGGCGGCACGGGGAGAGACCCTTCAAGAGCACAGACAACAACTCGCCCCATCCTCAACCCGAAGTCCCCGGGGTCAAGGGTCAAGGGGAGCAGGCCCCCAGCTGGAGCCCCCTTTCCCCAGGACTGGGCTCGCTTTCTCAGGTTTCGGTGACAAACAAGAGCAGGAAGCAGCCCTGAGGCGACCAGGAGGGTGTTCAGGGCTGTGCCCCCTCTGGGTGCTGACCCCTGGGCTGAGAGATGAGAGGGGCCCCTCTTGCCCCCCCCGCCCCAGGAGGAGCATCTGCAACCAGGGACTGAGGCCCTCCCAGGACAAAGAGTCCTTGGCCAGCTCCGGGCAAGCCGCCCAGGGCCAGGGCCCCCTGGCCGGGCCTCCTGTTTGCCCTTGGCAGGTTGGGACAGGCGGCCAGCCCAGAGGACAGAGATTGCAGGAGGCAGCCTGCGTGGAAAGAAGGGGCTCCTCACTGGAGGGCTCAGCAGGGCAGGAGACCATGGGCACCTCCACCGTCTGCCCTCGGCCCCGAATCCCCAGAGCAGAGGCGTGGGTGATGCCCATCCGCCCCCCCCCACACACACACCTGCTTCTGCTCACCAGCCCCTCCATCGCCCTTCATGCTTGCTTTGTGGATGATGAGGCTACTTGTTGTCATAACAGCTAATATTTATTCAGAGCTTACCAGGTGCCAGACTCTGCGCTCAGTGCTTTACTGGAAAGTTCACAGCAAATATAGGAGGTGGGCAATACTACCCTCATTGAGTAGATGAGGAAGCAGAGGAACAGAGAGCTTAAGGGACTTGCCCAGGGGCACCCAGCAACTCACACACAAGGTGACTGAGCCACAAAGCTTAGCAGGATTTGGTTGTGACCAAGCCCCCCTGACCCCATAACCCCAGCTTAGGGGCCAGGATCTAGGCAAACAGCCTGGTTCTGTTATGATAGGAAGGGTCCTTGACCAGGCTCTTTGCCGAGACTCTTGGCCGCTAAGCGGGGATCAGAAGAGGCCTGTATGAACTCCAGGGACCGCCCCCCGGGGACATTCGCACCCCATCGCAGTGGCAGGAACTCGATCCATCTGGAGCAGTCCATAAATGTATGCTGATTGTGTTATTAGTGATGAGGGACCCACCTGAAGTCCTTTATTCATTTATCCAGCACCTAAATCCGCAAACCATTTCCTGTTGTGTCAGCTGGCAGGGACTGGAGACCACCCCTACAAACCATCCCTCTCGTTCACATCCAGGGAGCTCTCTTGAGAGGACAAGGAAAGGTGGGCTCCTTGGGGAGGGGGCACATCACCAGAAGCCTGTGTCACCTCTGATGTAGTCCCTGGAAGAGGCCAGAACCAGCATCCTTCCTCATGGCATACCAGAAGGGGGGAAAAAAAATCCCAAGTTTGAATACCCTAAGTGTATCCTTTTTTCCTCTGGAAAATAACTAAATCCTCATAGAAGAAGAAAAAGGGGAGAGGTCAAGCAGGCCATAAGTACTGCCTGGGTTCAGTAGCAAGACCAGCAGCGATTGTCCCTAAGGCCCAGTACAGGAGTTGAGTCAGACCACCACAGCCACATCCTGGCTGTGTGACCTCGAGCAAGTTGCTTTACCTCTCTGAACTTCAGTCTTTCTTCACAGGGGCTTAAAGAAAGAATTTCCTCTCTTATCCTCCACCTCACCTGGAAATAATCTCCATCCCCAAACTGCCCTCCTGTGTCTAAAATCGATTACTGTTTCAGCTCTGGTCCTTTCAGAAATGCTTCGTTATTATAGGAAATGTCCTTGACTGGAGCTCCTTTGTCACAGGCAAATTCCACTCATTTTCAGTTGGCCCTGCCACAGACTTCTGCCCCTTGCTGAATGTCCCCCCAGCACCGTCCCTCTCTCCCAGGATACTGCCATGGCTTCCATGCCTTAGCAGGAAAAGTCTCGGTTCATCGGGCCAAAAACACTGTCCCTCTGTGCCCTCGAAGTCCCTAAGACCCAGAGCTCTCTGAGTACCCAGGCCCCTGAGTCAGTAAACACCTGCTGAGCACCTACCACGATCCCATTCATGTGCTGGTCCCTGGGAGTTCAGGTGCAAACAAGTCAGACAAGGGTCCGCTCACGTCATGGTGGGCAGGGCCACACAAGGCCAGCAGCACGTGGGGTGGGTCCCGTCCCAGGCAGGCGGTGAGCTGCTGCATCTCTAAAGCAGTGGGTCCGCTCTGAGGCGGGTGTGTGCACGCAAGCCTCACTCCACCGTCTGGCTGCCCACCCCCCCCCCCACCGCCCCAGACAAGCCCCCTCACTTCTCTAAGCCTCCGTGTTCCCAGCATTTCATTCAGGGCCTCCCAGGGGACAGGCCCCATACTGGCAACCATGGGACCCAACAGCCCCCTCTGGAGTCTAGCAGGGAAAGCAGGGGATGGATGAATCACTCCGGCTAAAGCACAGCCCTCCCTGCTACCCCCTCCTCCTCCCCCTCCTCCCCACCCCCAGTGAGCGCTGACTCAGCCACACCGCCGGGCCCTGTCCTCGCGAGAGAAGTGCCATCGAGAAGGAGGTGGGGGCTTGCGGGGCACATGGGAGGCCTCGGAAGTGGAAGCTGGTGCTGGGGAGCATTCAGTCCCCCTCTATCCAGGAGCTGACACTCAAGGTGGGGGGCAGGAGCAGGTGGCTGTGCACTTCTTGAAAGGTGTTTCCTTCCATGTCCCCAACTAAACAGAGACAGCCGGGATATGACCGACCCGAAGGTCAAGTCTGACTCTGCTCTCCTCAGAGGGAACCAGAGGCCCTCCTCCCTCACACGCCCTCCGCCCAGCGCTGCCTTCTCTCTCACCGGGGTGCCCGTGTTCACCTCCAAATTTGGCACGTTCCCCAGTCAGGGAATTTGCAGTATACTGTTTTCTGGCAAAAACGCTCCCACTCCCTGCATCTAGAATTTGGTTGGCTTCTGGAAGACTCAGCTATGTGTACGTATGATTTATGTACAAACACATATTCCTCTCTATCTGCGCGTGCGCACACACGCACACACACCCTGCATAGAGTGGACACTGAATAAACATTTGCTGGATGGACTTGTCAAAGACATATATATGTATATGCATCTGTTATGAGTAATATATGCATCCAATATGCATAAAGAGATAGACACATATGGTTTTATATACAAGGTTAGAGATCAGTTTATATGAGTGTATATACATCCATAACTTTATTTCCAGTTGGCATCAGGCAGTTGGCTGGCATCTGGTGTAAACGAACTGTTCATTCATTTGGGACAAGCATGTAATCTGTGTGTGTGCAGAGTGAAAAATGCGACTGGTTTGTTTTGTTTTTTTTTTTTCTTTTTCTTCCAAACGTTGAATATACAACTTGTGATACTTTCAATAGAGCTTACAGAAATATCAAGTTTTAACTTAATTGTTAACTTGGAATTTCCAAAATTAGCCATAAAAAATAACAAGGGGCCGTCAGTCCCTCCCGAAGCCACCGGAGAACCCAGCTCTGAAGCATTACTGTATTTAAACACACTGGAGTCAGATTCCACTGCTGTTTACTGAACCGCTTCGGGCTTGTATACATTATTCCATTTAATCCTCACAACACCCTACGAACTAGGTTTTATCCTCGCTGGAAGGGTGCTTACTGAGGCCAGGGGAGGCTAGTGACCTACACAAGGCAACCCCGCTCGTGAGTGATGGGGCTCGGTTATCCCTTCCCCGGGGCTGCCGTAACAAAGTACCACCACCTGGGTGGCTGGAAACAGCAGAAACTTGTCGTCTTCCAGTTCTGGAGGCCAGGAGTCCAAAACCAAGGTGTCAGCAGGGCCATGCTCCCTCCAAAGACTCTAAGGAAAAGAGGTCTTCTTTGCTCCTTCTAGCTTCGGGCGGTTGCCGGCAATCTCTGCTCTCCTTACACACATCACTCCAGTCTCTGCCTCCAACTTCACAGAGCCTTCTCCCCTGCGTGCCTGTGGCCCAGCTTCCTTCCTCCTATAGGGACGCCAGTCGTGGGGTGAGAGCCCACCCTAATCCAGTCTGACCTCATCCTAACGAGTTACATCTGCAAAGGCCCTCTTTCCAAACCAGGTTGCGTTCGCAAATGCTGAGCGGGCGTGAATTTGAAGGAGTCACTGTTGAACCCGGTTTGGCTGGAATTCGAACCAGGTCTTTCCAGAGGAACTGGGCCCAAGTCTTCCACCTGCCAGGTGAAGGGGAGCAGCGGCACCCTCTGGCCGACGCTCCCGTCTCCCTCTGAGTCGGGGTTAGACACAAGCAAGAGGAACCCAAGGAGGTAGCCTTCCTTGAAAATGTGGCCCAGTCGCACAGGGGGACATTTGCATGGGTCCGAGCTCCAGGGGTGGGGCAGGCAGCGAGGGGGGTGGCGTATGGCCCTCGGTGGCTGCCGGCCTCTGAGACTTCTGTCTCCCGTCCCTGTGTGTCCTCTGGAAACAGCTTCCTCTCCAGCCATCTTTCCTGTCCCCTTCCAGCTACTCTGCACTGTCCCAGACACTGGCTCCCCTCTCCTCAGTACCACCTTTGGGAAGCCACCGTGAGGCCCCCTGGCTCGGAGTGCCGGGGGGGGCCGGGGCTGGAGCGACAACCAGGGCAGACACCCCCGGTGGGCCTGGGCTCAGGGAGGGAAAGCGCGTAGCTCCGGCGTCCGCTGCCACCTAGGAAAAGCAGAAGCGTGAAAACCAGGCAGGCCTCATTTCCTGGGAAGGGCAGAGGACTTCCTGCCTGGGCCACTGGAGGGGCCAATTCAACTGTTGCTCTAATTATCTGTGGTGGCGTCACATTGGTTATTAGGATCCGTCCTGGCGATGGGGAGTGGGTGTTCTGGAGGCTGACCGCTGGGGTCTGACTCCTGGGCCTGGCACTCACCAGCTAGGTGACTTTCAACACGTGAGCTGACCTCTCTTTGCCTCAGTTTCTTCTTCTGTAAAATGGGCATGACAACAGTATCTACCCCATCCCATGGAGAGAATCCAGCAACTTCCAGCAGGTGGAACGCCCTGTTGTAGCAGTAGGTGCCGTAACCCCCTAATGGCAGCCACCAGCATCTCGATGGCGGCTACCATCACATAATGGTCATTACCACTGGAAACTGACGGGCAGCGTGACCGGCGAACGGGCCAGATATGCCGGTTCACGGAGTCACCATGGTTCCCAGAGGCGGAATTACTTTTGCAGGATCAGATTTTTTATCGAGTGGACCCCGTGTAATGCACTCACTCCCAGCACCGGTGGTCCCCACCCTGCCCGCATGAGCTGTGGGACTGGGGCAAGTCAGCTGACCTCTGGGGGCCTTGGCTTTCTCATCTGTAGAGTGGCCTCCTCCCTTCCCGGACTGCGGTGTGGAAGGAAGGCGAATGTCTGTCACGGTGGGCCCGGGAGCCTCCATGTCACTTGCCCGCACGTCCGATTCCTCGTGTGGGAAACAGGGTGATAATTCATCCCCCACAGGGTTGTCCAAAGAGTCAGAGACAGGGAGCGTAGGAGTGCCTGGCTGGCAGTCAAAACAGTAAGTGACGCGGGCACGATTACGTAGGATCAGGTCACCTTCTGAGGTAAACGTGTGGAAGCTGCAGGTCACGGCCTCCAGGGCCAGGAACTCTGGGTGTCGGAGTGAAGGGGTCACTGCCACACACACCCGCCTTCGCCTCAGCCGCAGTGCCCTCCAGTCTGCCATGCCTGTCCCAGGGGGTCAGGGGCAGAGCACCAAATGGGGATTTTCGGGCCAGGACCAGGCACTGCCAGCAAACCTGGGGCTTGGTCTCTGGAAGGCCCTGAGGAAAAGTCGTGGGGAGGATGAGGAAGCAGGCCTCTAAGGGGGGAGCGCTCATAAATTCATTGGCAAGTAATTTATGGTAACCGAGTGTAACACCTAATACGTGCCAGTGCGAGAGGTTAATGGGGAAGGTTAAGGGGCACAGGCCGGCTTGATTTATGGGCCTGGCCAGGGGCTTTCATCCTGACCAAGGCTCCGGCTCCAGGGGCCCCGCCCAGAGGAGAGATGGGGTTGGGGGAGAGGGAGGGAGCAGGCCAGCTTGAGCCGGTGGGGTGGGGAGGGCCCTGGGGCAGGGAGGATCTGAGCAGAAGTGGGATAGAAGAGGGGAAGGGAAGGGTCTAGAAAAAAGGCAGGGAGGAAGAAGGGGTGACGTGCCAGTCACACATACCCCTGCAAATCAGTGGTGATGGAATCTGTTGCTTGGGGGCCCTGGAGGCTTGTCTTGCATGTGACCTTCAAGTGGTGGGTTCCAGAACAGTGTGCATGTATCAGCATGGCCAGGAAACAAAGTGGAACCAGCGCGTTCAGTGGTGTAAACTGGGGAGTGATTTATGTGTACAGAGAATAAGGCAGTTGACAACTAACTTCATCAACATAGAACCACAGTCCGGAGCCAAGGCGGGCCTGCTGGCTCTGCCACTTACTGAGAGTTGGGGCTCTCAGTTCCCCCGCCTGTAAGTGGCCGTCGTGATGTCTACTGCCAAGGACATGCCTGTGCATTCCACAGCCAACCTGGCACCTTAGCTGACCTGGAGAAGGTGAGGTGCAAGAGTCGGGACTCAGGGGACACCAGCGGCAATGTTTTAACGTTAACAGCAAAAAGAGCGACGAGTAGCTGGCTGAGCCATCGGTCACCCCCCAACCCTGGGAAAGTGATCACAGGGACGCTGGGCAAGCTCCCAGGCTGGACCCTTGAGCCGGCACCCGGACTGGCCTTCTAAAAGAATCAGACTGACGTTATCAAATTCAAGAAAATAAAATACAATGAAGGCTGGGAGGATTTTTGAGACCCTGCCATCCCAAACCCCAGAGCCAGAATTCCCCGAAAGCCAGGCCAGGGTCACCACTGACGGTTACAGTAAGAAAAGCAGACCCCCCACGTGCCCAGCCCCTTGGAGCTCACGGAGCACCTTCTGCCCACCAGCCCACGCAGTCTTCCCTGTGGAAAAGCTGGGCTCAGAGAGGCCAAGTGACTTGCCCAAGGATGCACAGCGTGTCAGTGTGTACGGAGCCATGCCGAGAACCCAGTTTCTTGGCTCCAAGTTCAAGACTTTCTCCTTGTGCCCAGTGCTTTAGTTACAGAGACCCACGCACTTGCTGTTGTTTGCTGGGGGGGGGGGGGCAACACTACGCACTCTGGGTGGGGGGGACGGAGGAAAGGCAAGAGCCGCCTTAATGGATGCACCTCACCACGTCTAGAATCTCCCACTAACCACCACCCGATACCTGGGTCCTTCCAATTCTGCTCTCAGTACCTCTCTCAGCTAAATCCCCCTAGAGGCCATTTTGTGTTTCTGAGCTGATTTCTCCCACATCCTGCCCTGTCCCATAACAAATAACAATTCCCCAAAAGTGGAGGTGGGGAGCTTCTCCTGATTCAAACCTTCCAGATCCTCCAGGGTTATCTGACTCCACTCCCGAGTAGGGGCTGTGTTCACAATTTGGGGCCAAGCAGTACTGGTACCCAGCCCCCAACACACACACACACACACACACACACACACACACGTGTGCGCACGCGCGCACCCTCGGTTAGCGCAACCTCCTCTGTGCATATGAGCACACACATGTACAAACGTGCGCACACACAGAGAACACACCTGCACAGACACCTTAACTCTCGAAAGTCAAGCCAGCTCCTAGCCCCTCTGGACACACACCTTCAATCAGAGAAGCATCGGCCAGCATCCAAAACTAACTTGAAATTCCATTAAAATGTTTACTACAGACTCACAGGAACGGGGAGATTCTATTCATAATGCATAACGCCAAAACCATCTAAAAGACTCTTGCTCTCCCCTCAGCTCCCGGGGCTCCTAGACCTGGCAGCCTCCCTCCTGGCCTCCCTCCTGGCCTGCATTCTCTCCTGACTGCAGAGTCCCAAAACCCCATTCTCCCACCCCAGCCTGTCTGCGCTGTTCCTACTTCCCACGTCTCTGCAGCCTTTCCCAGGTAAATGCAGCCCCTTTTTCTAGCTCCTCTGCCCCTCTTCCTTGCTCCACAATTCCTCTGTTCCCTGTCGGGGGGCGGGGGGAGGCTAGAAGCTATGAATACTCAGGCCCTAGTATTTTACACACACACACACACACACACACACACACGCAAGCACGTAGGCATGGTCTTATGAGTCTCCTCGATAGAGGGTCCATCACCCTCTGCCAATCCCTGGCCCTCAGGGCATCCGCACCATGTATTCAGCTAGAGCCTTCATGCCTTCCTTCTGCCCACCTGGCTTCTGGGCTGCAATACTGATTTGGGGGAGAAGAAGCAGGTGTGGCACCCGGGCTCTGCTTTGCCCTTTCCTGGCTGTGTGAGCCCAGAGGGGTCACTCAGATTCCCTGGGAGGCCATGTGCCTAAAAGGCAAGATATGCATGGCCTTCCTGACCAGATACAGACTTGAACGCCAGCTCTGCAACTTCCTCGCTGTGTGTCTTTTGGCAAGTGGTCAACCTCTCTGAGCTTTGATTTCTTCATTATAGAATGGTATATTGTGGTCACAACCTGAACGGTTTCCGTGAAAACTCAAGAAAACAAAAAGTTGTCAAATCGTGAATACAAATATTCGGGAAATATTTCTTCAAACACGAGGGCAACAAGTTTCCATTTTGGACAAGGCCTGTTTCCAACAGAATATTCACCATAAGGGAAGCCAGGTGGGCAAGAGAAGGTGGTGTAGGGTACAGATTTCGGTCTCATATTCCAGGGTTGGAATCTCAGCTCCGACCCTCCTGAGTGTATTCCCTTTGTCAAGGCTCCAGGCCAACACCCTGCCTCATTTGTCTAATCTGTAAAATGAAGAGAGCACCGTAGTACCTTCCTATAAGACTGCTCTGAAGAGTATCCACTCACTCAGATGAAAAGTAAAATAATAAAATATTTACCGAGCACCTGTTCGGTGCCGAACACTTCTCCAGGTCCTAGAGTCTGAAAACTACATAAGGTTCCTGGCCTTATCATGGGGGAGACAGACGGTAGACAGGCAAACAAATAAATAAGCCAGATAGTGACAGCTAGTGATAAGCGCTTGGAAGAATTCAAGCAAGGTAAGTGACGGGGAGTCCCCGGGGAGGTGAACTTGCATCAGGTGCCCCAGAAGACAAAATCTCTGGAACAAGTTGAGAGTTGGGTCTGCTTCATCATAGGTGCTCAATAAATGATACTAACCGTTGATGATTGTTACTATAGGTCAGATTCACAGCTTGATCAGGAAGTGCTTCTGGGAGCTGACGAAAATTCACCCGAAAGAGCGGGTCTTGCTGCCCCGTTTGGCAAGGGAGAGCTGTGGGAGGGATGGCCTAGCGAGGGCAAAGGCCCGACTTGCTCCAGCTGCCACGGTGTTTCTGGAAGGTCCGGCACCATCTCCTCCTCCAGCCCCCATCAGGCTTTCATTTCCTCAGGCAGAGGCTGAGCGCCAGCGCCCTGCTGCCAACCTGGATGGCACATCAGAGACCAAGACCATTTGCCGCGGGTTTCACGGGGTGTAAAGTGCTCGGCACCCATTAAAGCTAGAGGGGTTGAGGGCTGGGGGCTAAGATCCTGCCTACAAGGCTCAGAAACACTTTGGAAAGAGCCAAAGATTTCCAGCACTTTGGGAATAGTCCTGATCTCTGGCTTTGCCCTGGAACTGTTTATCTCAGCTTTTAAATGTCGTGGGCCAGGCTGAGAGTTTTGTCAAAAGGAAAAATGGAGGGGCGCCTGGGTGGCTCAGTCTGTTAAGCGTCCGACTCTTATTTTGGCTCCAGTTATGATCTCGGGGTCCTGGGATCCAGCCCCACCTCAAGGCTCTGCATTCAGCAGGGAACCTCCTTCTCCCTCCCCCCTCCTCCTGCTCACATGCACGCTCTCTTTCTCTCTCCCTCTCTCTAAATAAATAAATAAAATCTTTTTTTTAAAAAAAGGAAAAACGGAGCCAGGATGAGTGAGGTGTCTCCCTGAGAGTTCCCCAGTATGGGCAATGTAGCCCCCGTTAGTCCATCCACCTGTGGCATCTTGTAGACCCTGTCTGTGTGTAGGCCTTTAGTAGAGGCACTCAGAGCAGCAGGTACAAGGGATCTGCTTGTCATCCACGTGGGGAAAGGGAGGAAAGAAAAAACATTTATAAAGCGCCCGTGACGCGTTAGGTACCACACCTTCCCATCATCTCCTTTATGACCTCAGAGCAATGCATCAGGGCCCGCATTATCATTCTCCTTTATCAGATAGGAAAACAGAGGCCCAGAGAGGTTAAGTAACTCACCGGAGGTTGCCCAGTGACTGTGTGGCAGAGGCAGGATTCAAACCCTTGATGAAAGTACGGTTTTCCTCCACAGAGAAAGTGAAGTAAAGCAGCTTGGGAGAGACTATTCCTCCCTTCTGGGGAGAGGGGTGGGGTCGAGGTGAGGGAGGAGGAACAGGACCCCTGCCCAACCAGCCCACCATGCCCAGAGACCCGGGAGTGGCAGGTAAACAGCCAAGTCCTCTCCCATCCTAAACAGTGAGGAGAGAGCACTTACCCATGCCAAGCACTTCCCAGGAACTTGCTCGAATAATCCTCTCTCCTCCTCCCCAGGACCTAGTTGTGAAAGTTATTGCCATTTTACAGATGAGAAAACTGAGGTCTCATGTCAGTCAGTGACACAGCCTTAATCATTTGGACTCCAGTGTCTGACCCGCTCACTACCCATGTGACTCAACCACTGAACTGTGCGCTCTGTTAAGTGCTACCCTCACCGTTCACAAGCATGTTTTCCATTCATTATCTCCACTGACAATTTGAGCAAGCCTCGGGGATGGGGCATCCCCCCAAATCCAGGCTTTGACCAGTGGCCCTGTGGGGAGACAAGCAGCGGGGCTGTGAGGTGCTGAGAAGGAGAGCCTGGGGGCAGGAGAGTCCTGGGGAGGCCCCAGAGCCGAGGTGTGAGGAGGTTAAGCCTTGTCAGTCATCAGGCATCTTTGGGACCCTGAGCCTTAACCTCCAGGAAGCAGTCACCACATCTTTGACGGTCTGGAATAGCACCTCACCTTTCGTTTCTACCTGGAGGCAAAGGAAGGGACCAGAAGGCCTAACTGACTTCTCTTCTGACCTATGTCCCAGGCACAAGATGGTTGGAAGACAGCAACTTGGAATGAAAAGGGGGACATGAGCTGGTTTCCATATGATGGAACTATTCAGATCCTTTTTTTTAAGTCTTTTTTTACATTTATTTGACAGAGAGACAATGAGAGGGAACACAAGCAGGGGGGAGTGGGAGAGGGAGAAGCAGACTCCCCGTTGAGCAGGGAGCCCGATGTGGGGCTTGATGTGGGGCTCAATGTGGGGCTCGATCCCAAGACCCTGGGACCATGACCTGAGCCGAAGGCAGATGCTAACTGCTAATTGCTAACTGCTAACTGCTAACTGCTAACTAACGACTGAGCCATCAGTTGCCCTGTTCAGATCCCTTTTTAAAGCAGAAAACAATTAACCCCTCCCCAAACAGCTGCTTTCCTGGAGGTACCTCCGATGTAGTGAAACAGAATTCTCCAGCCAGTACTAAGTTCATGTGTTCATTCATTCGTTCAGCATTTTTGCCTGAGCTTATTCCAGCCAAAGATTATATTACAGGTGAGAAGTGGATAGAATGAATACTCTTCAGGGGAGGGGCCCATAACTCCAGTAGAGAAAGGGTGTGGGGAAAATTCCAGAAGACTGCGGCTTCTGTGCCTCAGAAGCTGCTAGGGGGAAGAGAGAAGAGCATTTCAGACAGAACACATGGCATGGGCAAAGGAGACATTCCAGGAAATCCTCTGGGGACCCAGATTGGCCGCACCCAGCCTGGGCCTCACCCCAGCTCTCCCTAGAGCTAAGGCCCCTGGTACTTCCTGATAAAGGTGTCATGATTTCCCGCCTTCCTTTCCAAGTGTCAGCTCCCCAATTTGTGGGGATTTTATTAAAAACACACAGTTAGTGGCTAGGAAAGAGGAGGCATTTCTGCCTTCTCTCTCCCCACCCTGAGCCCCTACTCTGGCTGGAATGTTGCCATCAAAATAAACATTAAATACGAAATGCTAGAGCTGAGTTATGACTTTTGAGGGTGCTGGGAGAAAAATTTATAGCAACATTACAGTGTTTTGTTAGAAATCTCTTAATGCACCAAAATGGGAAGGTGTGTGTGTTTTTTATTAAAATGTTACACTCTATAAATCCGATCTGCAGGAAGGACACAGGTGGCGACCCAGGGACTCAGCTGAGGGAGCTGTCACTTCTATCTTTGGGGCCCGTCCGGTTCCCTAGCTCTGGGAATAGCTCTCCCCAGCCCTGATTCCTCTCCACGCTGCTCCCCTTCCCTGGGAAGGGGGAAAAGAAAAAGCTTGTTTCTTCCGTCCCCACCCCAGGAAAAGCCACAAAGGAGTGTGAAGATCTTTGTGAGCCTTCCCTCAGGGTCTGACTAAAAGTTGCAATTTTCTTAAAAGGCTTCTCTGAGCCAGAGAGCCCCTACAGGGTCTTTAAGAAGTTTGTCTGACAGGGCAAAATTTCCTGTTGGTCCGTTTTTGCAAATTTAGATTCTGGCTGATGCTGCAGTTTTCAAGGCTTCTTTGTAAAAAGGCAACCAATTTCTGTCTCTAGCCTTCTGTTCTGGAATGTCATCCCTCAAAAGGGTAGATGGTATCAAGGGGGCAGAATGGTGGGTCCATTTTCTCCCTTTAACCTTACGTGGATGCTCCCTTCCTTAAGGAAAACTGTGGACCTAGGCGTGGTATCTTTTCCCTTTACCTTTCTAACAGTGACATCCAAGGATTCCTTTGTGACTTGAAATCAGAGAGTCCTAGCCTGAGCAGCAGTCTGGGAACCCCTGAAGTCGTATGAGAAATTGGGTGTAGGCACCCATACTGGGTGAAATGTAAGCCTCCAGAAGATATCTCCAGGTCCTAACCCCTGGTACCTGTGCGTGTGACCATACTGGGGGGAAAAGGGATGTTTGAGATAATCCTGGATTCTCCAGGTGGACCCTTAATCCAATGGCAATTGTCCTTATGAGACCCAGGGAAGAAGGTCATATGAAGACAGAGGCAGAGAAGGGCGTCATGAAGTCGCAGGGAGCCTGGAGCCTCCTGGAGCTGGAAAAGGCAAGGAAGGGTCCTCCCCAGAACATGGCCCTCATATCTCGTTGAGTTCAGTCGTCTAGCCCCCAGAGCAGTGAGAGAATAAATTTCTGTTCTTATAAGGCCCCAAGTCTGTGGCCATTTGTTAATACAGCCCTAGAAAACCAATGTAACATCGATCTGCATCTTTCTAGAACGAAGGTCCTTTGCTTTCATCCGATTACCAAAGTGGCTCTCCCAAATGGCTAAAAGACACTGATGTGAAATGTTTGTATGAAACTATAAATGCAGTGTCCTCGCTCCTGCAGAATGAAGATGGTACCTATACTTTGGATGAGCAGGACCATGAAGCACCTGCTACCTGGGCCTGGTTCTCCAGTGTCCTGTCTCACAATCCCTTCCCTACACACACACACACACACACACACACACACACACACACACACACACTGGTTCCCTGGGTTCTGAAAAAGCACCCTATTCCCACCTCCTTGGCTCCCTAGTCCTCTGAGAGCAACCTTGCAAATCATTTGAGAAACTGAGCTCCTTAGAAAGACATTAAAAAGGGAAGTTGTAAAGGTACCGAGTCCTGGCATCCAGCTTGTCTGCCTACTCCCAGCTCCATTCTGAGGACAGAGCTGAAAAAGGAAATTAGGTCCTTTCAAGGTGATGAAAACGTTTTGGAACTAGACAGAATGTACACTGCAGTTCACTTTAAGATGGCTAACGTAAAAAAAAATTTTAATAAAATGGCTAATTTATGTTATGGGAATTTCACCGTTTAAAAAAAAAAGGAAGCTAGGCATCAATTTCTACTCTAGGTGCAATAATTAGCAAAGCTCATTTTGTTCCCCACCTTTATCCCCCGGAAATGGAAACCATGTCAGTTGGCTTGGCAAGGGAAAGGGTGAGTCTGGTGAATTATTTTAAAGGAAGCAAATCCCGAAAGGACTTGACTGGCCACCCTTGGGGACCAGAGGGGCGAGTCATGTGGCCCCAGGACCAGGGGCGGATGAAGAACTCCGGGAACCTGGCGGCCAGGTGATCTGAACGTGACTGCATACTAGGTCATGGTGACTGCACGAACTGTGTGTTCCTCCAAGCTGGGCAAATCCCGCAACTGTCCTAAATATGAATAGGAACTGGAGTTGAGGAGCGACGACCCATGTGATCCCTTCGCTAAAAAAACAGCAATAACCGCCGCCAACTCACAGCTGAGGACACTGAGGCACGGAGAGAAGTGACCTGTCCAAGAACGCGCATCCGCAAGCAGATCGGGGGAGGGAGGGGGGATTAGCAGCCAGTTTTGCCTGGCTCTAGAGCCCAGCCGTCTGCAACTAGCCGTTGAAAAACTCGACTCCAACCTGGAAACGAATTCACTCTAGAGAAAGTAGCTAGGAGTTTCGGCGCCCCTGAGGATGGCAGAGCAGCTGCGGGAAAACAGGCGGAGAGAGGAAGCTGGGCGTCCAAGGCCCCACAGCGCGTCACTGCGCAGACGCATCGAGGACACAGGGGCCAAAGTCTGTCCGGCCGCCAGCTCTGGGCGCTTGTGGTTCCCCGTGTACTTCGGGCGGGCGGCTCCTCTTCAAGGCCCGGCTCTGCCTCCTTCAGTCCCCAGCCCGTGGGCGAGCACCGAGGGAGAGTGCGTTGCGGGGATCCGCAGAGGCGCGCAGGGCCTGAACGGGCACCCAAGACCCTCAGGGAAGGGGCCACCACCTCGGGGCCTTGCCTCTGTCCCCTGGTAGCGGCCGGAGCCTGGCGCGAGGCTCTAGATTTGTTGTCTTTTATCCTGTCCGCTGCCTTTTCGGTTTTTCAAGTCGATTCACTCCAGTCCCGGGCGACCGGGAGTCCGCGCTTGTTCCGACAATTCTGCCCTTAGCTCCGTGGTCAAGGCCCCTGCTTCCCCCTCCCCCCACCCACCCCTGGGCTCCGCTCTGGGAGGAGGTCGACTGGAAGAGAAGGACCCCCAGTTTGCCCGCAGCTGTGCGCTCTGGGCCGGCTCCCGGCGTGCAGAGGGAGTGCCGCGGCAAGGCCAGCTGTGTGGCCACGGCTCCCAGGGGTAAGGACCGCAGGCTGGGCGGGGGAGAGAGGGTCCACGGAGGTCCTCTGACACAAGCGACGGGATGGAGTGGGTAGGGAGGTTGGGAGGCAGCTAGTGAGAGCAGGAGGCAAGAGAAAGAGAATAACCACCACCCCTTACTAAGCACCTACTATGTGCCAGGCACTGTGCCAAGCTCTGTAGCTGTCTGTCCTTCAGTCTCTGGTTTCTGGGGTTGCTCAAATACTCTTCTCTTCAGCATTCTCCACCGCCCTGCCTTCCCCCTAACCCTCCCTCCTCCTCCTCCCTGCCAATCACAAGCCTCAGGATTATGCGGATCAGAATGTGCACTCTGGCGGCCTCTTAGGACAGGTGCTAGGGCCAGGATCCCTCCCTACGGATCCCTCCCTCCGGAGGCAGGCCACGTGGGGTTGGCAGTTGGGGGATGGGGTGCAGGCGAGGGATGTAAATTCCAGCTCCCCCCTGCGGTGAAGCCACGGGCTATGGCTGCCCCTGAAAAGATACCAGGCTGGGAGCCCAAAGCACTGAGCCTGAGAGTCAGCCTGACCTCTTGTGGGCAATGTAACTTTGGGCAAAGGGCGTCACCTGTCTGGGCTTCCATTTCCCTGGCTGTACACAGGGACTCACACCCTACCCCACAGGACAGTGAAGAGCTTACAAAGTGAACCAAGGGATGTGAAGGAGCTACTGCTGGAAGTGCAAGGTGGGGTGGCGCTGGGACCTGGAGGGCAGCAGCTACTCTGCTCCCCTAAACCCCCGTACACACACACACACACACACACACACACACACACACACACACCAACCACTGGGCACCAACTGCAGGAAGGGCAGGACTCTGGAAGCCATGAATTCCTTTGGCCGTTTCACTCCTGGTGCTTTGAGAAGAACCTGACACATCATGGAGGAGCTATGGCCAGAGAGGAGGATGAATATGACCCATTTCCCCAAAGGAAGAAGGACAGAAACTCCAAATGGCCATTTCTGGTTCTGCGAGGCTGGGCTACAGTACGATGCTAAAATAGCAGAGTCTCCCAATATGGAAAGGAGGTGATTACTGCTGTTACTAGAAAATACCTTAACTAGGCGTGACCTCACTTACTCCTTACAGCTATCCTGTGAAGTGGGTACTATGATCATCCCCATTTTACAGAAGAGGAAGCAGAGACTTATGAAGGCGGTCACTTAGCCTGCGTTACACAGCCCCAAAGGGGCAGAACTGGGATTCAAACTTGAACCTAAAGCTGGGCTCTGGACCACTAATGGAATTGCTGTCAGGGCACCTTGCTGCCTCCCCCTTCCCGCCCCCCTTTCCCAGCCCCGGAGACCTTCCCATCGCCACAGGCAGACTCCCCAGCCCAGCTGTGTCCCGGAAAGAATCCAGAAGCCCTCTCCCACCATCCCTGAGGATAACCGTGGGGGAAGTGGGAAGTGTCGGGAAGGAGTCAGCACAGTTCCCACTGGCTGCCCACAAACTCTTGCGGCTGGGGGAGGGGGCAAATGGACAAATGAAACCCTAGAGGAGGACGTGGAAGCCAGGGCCCTGGAAGTTGGGGGGGAGGAAAACTGGAGTTAGGGGCCATGCTCCCCTCCCTGACGGGAACAGAATGAGGTCTGGTCATTGAGGGAGTGTGGATGTGCCAGTGGGCTTCAGGGATGCTGGGGAACTGAGGGGAAAGGGGGCGATGACCCAGGGCTGAACTCAAGGATCCCCAGTGGAAGAGAATCAGCCCTTTCCTGCCCCCAAAAAAAGCCTGCCCCTTTGCCTTTCCTGGCTCCAGCTTGGTTTTCTGGGTGATGGGAAGGGAAGACCACTCATACTAGGCAGAAGTCCGTTGAGTAGTCCCAGGAGGAGCATGTGAGCCTCTCCGTTGCAGAGTGAAGGGTGCTTAGGGAGGAAGGGGCTCAAGTGCAGGTCTGAGGGACAGAGAGGACTTTGGGGAAAGCCCTGTTTTGTCCCAAGGGGCCAGCTCTGCCCAGACCAGTGAAGTTTAACCTTCCAGAGTTAGGGACTCCTTTGAGACTCTGCTGAAAGTTTTGAACCCTCTCCCCAGAGACAGGAACACTTGACACAGTGTGAGGGCGGCCTCAGATCCCTCTGGCCATCAACACTTCTTTCCCTCCATTGCTGAAGCCTCCATCCTTCCATCAGAGAAATGGGTGCAAAGTTCCTAGTGCTTCCCTGGAACTCAGTCTGAACAGGCTCTCCTCCCAGCAAGCACCTCAAGAAACCGAGGCCTCATTTCTGCCCACGAGGTGCCTCAGGAGCCTCATGTATGTGAGGTGGTCTGTTTGGGCCTCCATCTTCCCACAGCCAGTCTTTTCCAGCCACTTTTTGAAGACTTAAGGACTGCCTTCCAGGAGAGAAAGGACAGGGAGAAAACAAGGGACAGGGAGCTTTAATCCAAACACCCGGCTGGGGGTTTGGCTAATGACATTTGAGAAATATTTGTAGATTTAAGTTATCCATGTCCTCTGGGGCCATTACCAATATTCAGGGGGTGCTCCTGCTGGGACCCCAGAGGAGGCTTTCAGGTTCCAACAAGGTCCTCTGCGGATCGAGCGAGGATGAAGGAGCTCGAGCCATGTTTTCTACGGGGCTCACCAGACCCCAGTTCCGCCAGCTCTGGGCCTCGGAGCTCTCTCCCCGCCTTGCACACTTCCGAGAGAAGGGCAGGGAGCCGGGCTGCCACGCCAGGCCTGCGCCTTCAGATGGGATCCCCAGCCCCGCAGGAGAAGTGGGGGTGCAGGGCACGCCTCGAGTGCGAGAGGCAGATCCCCGGGAGCCCATCTGGGTGGGCCAAGCTGTGTGTCCCCGCGGGAGCGGGCCACGGCGGGGATCCTTTGTAAAAACCTCCATCCCTCCCGCTTTGGACTGCTTTGATGCCCAAGACAGTGTGTGAGCGACGAGGACTCTAGAACGCATAGCTTATCCGGCCCCTTGGGAGCTCAAGCCCTTCACAGATTAATGCAGGAAGATATGCCCCTGAATGCAGGCTTCCTTTCGACCCCCTTGCTCTCTGACCTTATTAAACATAGTGCAGGAGGTGGGGGAGGTGGTCACCCTCGAAGGCCTCTCCCAGCGCCCAATTCCTGAGCGTTTGCCAGCCGGGATCAATACGGGCCCGGAGCATGGGAAAAGGCAAAGCACTGAAACTCAGGATACAGAGCCAGGCAAGGAGGAAGGGCAGCCCGGGACCTGCTCCCGCACCCCCTAAGACTAGGTCCTCCCGTGAGCTCAACGCTCCTAGGGAACCCACTCCTTCCGCTGGGCAGCTGGGTGCACTTGGGCGTGGCACTGCCGTGTCTTGCACCCCCCACCCTTCACCGCGGGCCTCGGGGAGCACCTGGAGAACCTCGGTGGGGCAGTGCCACCCTCCCCGCCTCGGTCCGACAGGGGGCGCGGCCCGCCCGAGGCAGCGCGGGTGCGGGAGCTGAGTAGGCAGGTGCCTCCGTGTCCGCATTGGGGATACTGGGGCAGGGTCTGGGAGGCTGCATGCGGGTGGGTCCACGCGTGTGGCCGGGGCTGGCGATCGCTGGGAGTCCCTGGCCCGGCTCACTTCTATCACGAACCTTCAGCACTGGAGAAGTGAAAACTTCTCTGTAAGGTCTTCAGGCCAGGGGGACCAGGAACCATTTGATCCGCAGGTCCCCCAGAGATCTCTGAGAACTGGACTTGCTTACAGAGGTCTCTGACAATGCATAGTGATCAGGGCCATGGTATGATGTAAGATCACCTGAGTCAGAGTCCCAAGTCCTCTGCTTTGCTGATGACGCTAAGCAATTGCTTTACTTCTCTGGGCTTGGATGTTTCAATCACTGTAAAATAAGAATAATAGTACCACCATGGGGCTATTTTGAGGACTGCAAAGATCTCCCCGCAAGAACTTACTTGTAACAGTTGTCCAATACATTGTTGCTAATATCATGTTATTTCCAGAGTATGAGGCTTGTGTACAGGGGTCTGCAAGGCAGGGAGGGGTCCTGTGCAAAATTTATGATTCCTGCCTCCCCAATTTATATCTTAACTCTTCCTGCCCATTCTGCAGGTGTCCAAAACGGCCTTTCATCGGCCCCAAACTTCTGGGCAGTCTTTGTTGCCTCCTGCCATTTACCGGGGGGCAACTTGGAGCCAAGGAGTCCGCACTCCCGCTGAGGTGGGTATGGTCCCCATTTTACTTACACTGCAAGTTGAGGTTTGGGGCAGTCAGGAGAAATCCCGTAGAAGACAAGCCTGTCTGCCCCCCGCCTTGGGGGAGGGCTAGAGTACCCAGGCCCTGAGCTCCACTGTTTGTCCAGTAGGGGCAAGAATGCAATGGGGAGAGCTCAGACCAAAAGGGGGTGGCTCCAAATCTGTCCTTCCCTTTGAAAGAAAGGTGTGTCTGCTCTGTCTTTCCCCATTCGGGACCTTCTACCCAACTCAGTCCTACATGCCTGATCTCCAGAGTTCCAGCCCCTAACTGCAGGGACTGGCCAGTTACCCTCCAGTGCTGGAACATGCTCCCCTGCTATTCGTTCATTCACTCATTCACTTGTTCGTTCGTTTATTCACTCCTTCAGCCATTCATTCAATAGCTATTACTAAGAGGTACTATGTGCCAGGCACTGTACTTCCTACTGGGGAGACAGTAGCCATGAACTCACATTCTAGTAGGAAGACAGACAATAAACCAAGCAGATCAACAAACGTGGAAATAATGTCAGATCAGCATAGATACTATGGAAAAAAACAAACAGGCAGATGGCACTGAGCAGTATCTAGGGTGGGGAAGGAAGGTCTCCCAGAGGAGGTGACACTGAGCACTTGGCCTTGACAAAGAAAGGCTTTTTCTTCAGGACTTTCCCTTCCCCAGCAGTGTGGGGAGCCCTCAAAAGGGGGAAGCTGTTTCCAGCCCTCAGAGGAGGAGTTGCGACAGGGAGAAGAAAGGGGACAGTCGTGATGTGGATGCAGGGGATGGGGGTGCAGGACCTAAAGCAGAGGGCCCTGCTGACCGCCACTGTTCCTGGTGGCAGTGAAGTAACAGGAAGTACAGAGATGGCCAAACCAGGGGAGTCAAGAACAGGAGGACCTTCAAGACCAACAGCAAGTCAGAGGGAGCTTTAGCTGCAGGAGAAATACCCCACCTGGAAAGCAGAGGCTGGGGCCAAAACCTGGCTTCAGTGCCCTCGGAGTTGCCAGATGGCTGGTAACCTTCATTGGGGAAGTGCATGGGAGTGGCTTGGCTTTCAGCAATGGATGGAGGGATGGGTGGGCTGACGGGTGAACAAATGACTGGCACACAGACAGAAATAACCCGCTACACTTATTAGTGTTCTCTCCTGAAAGGTGTGTTTTGGGGGAAGGCACTTGGGAGAGGGTGTCAGTGACAGTTTTCATGAGGCAAACAACATGCCCAGCATGTTCTCACCTGGGTCACAGGCAAACCCACACCCAGGTTCATACTTCCTCACTCGCAAGCAAGTGCCCAATCTTTCTGAGTCCATCCATAAGAAACAGCACAGAAAGGTAGAATTCTGGTTCTCATGATGGTTCCAAGGACGCAGGACGTCAATGCACCAGAGGGACTCCGGTTGAAGGCATCAAATGCCGTACCTGCTTGGGTTTGAAATTCCCCCAGGTAGCTGGGGAAAAGGCTGAATAATGAGGAACTAATGAAACAGGTAATAAAAGCCAGGGTGGGTAGGTGGTGAGAGGCAGGGCTTAAAGAAAGCTTCCTGCAACTGGGCAGGTTTTTTGCATTGAGAGCTTGCCGCAGCACAGAGGTTACTGGAGAAGATCATGTCATTGCAACTGCACCTGTTTTGCACCCATGCATTTCGATGCTCAGGGTGTTCCCCTCATGTCTAGGCCTGGAATTGGAGGGGTGCGGGAGAAGTGGAGGGTTTGCTGCCACCGCACAGGGGCTTGTGGGCAGCTTCTGGGTGCATGGAACGGAGAGCCTGCTCGCTTGGTACTCCTTGGCAAAAATTCGCCCCTAAGCCTCTGGACCACACGCTGTTTTCATTCATTCATTCAACGCACATTTTATGAGGACCTATGATGTGTCAAGTCCTGTAGTGAACAAAACAGGCCTGGTCCCTGTTCTGAGAGAACTCGTTATTCTTGGGCAGCCCCAGAGAGGTTGGCAGGCTCTTAATTTTGTCGCTTAATTCCTGAAGAGGGGGAGGGATAAAGGAAGCCAAAAACCCTGGAACTAGTATGGCAAGAGGCAGTGGATAGAAACCTGGGTCCAACAGCTCTGGCTTTAATATTTTTTCACGAATATTTGTGGGGCACCAAGCTTGGCAGCCACTGCCCTCTAGGAACCTCTGACTAGTGAGGTCAAGATTCACACGGACATGGGCAACCAAGACAACAACGGGGTCCGAAATAGAGACTCAGCAAAAGGGAACGCCATATCCCACTGGGAGATATGGGAAGGCTTTCCGGGAGGAAGGGACCCTAGCTGGACCCCAAATCATTTACAAGACAAAAGCGCAGGAATGAGATTGGAGAATTCCAGGTAGAGGAAACTGCTAGGCTACTGTGCACAGGCAGAACTTGGCAGGTTCTGAGAACTGAAAGAAGTTGGCTAGACTGGAGCATTTGGAATGATGGAGGCTCATCCACTTTTTCCTATCTGAGGCTGGGAAATGCGATGGTTTCTTTGAGTTTCAATCTACCCATCTGCAAAATGGGTAGGACAAGGTGAGTGATGTCACATTGTTGGGGGGGGGTTGCAGGGGGAATGACCTGTGGATGGCTTCTGGCACAATTGGTGCTCAATAAATATAAGATGACTTATATCTGCGTGGCTTATGTCTGTGGGCCAGAGAGGCGCGGGTCCCATGGGCCGCGGGGGAGGGGTTCAGACCTGCGCACCCTTGGCCTAGGTTTTCGGAATATCTTTATTAACGAGCACTTCAAGGTAAGCCGCGATGGAAACCAGATGTGGGATCGAGCAGTCGGCGGCAGAGCAAGGAGCAGAGATACCAAGGGAGTGGGGTGGGGGTGAGGATTAGCCCAGCTGAGGTTGGGGGTAGAAGCACGACCCCCCAGGTATTTTTTCTTTGGGAGACCTTAGGTGCAGAAGATTGATTTCTGACCCACATCCCTGGGTTTGTTGGCGCTCAGGCGCTCTCTCCTTATACTTTGCCCCTTCACCTCTCATCCCTTCCCCCGCCTCCTTTGAGGTAAATCCTCAATCCACGGACTTTCCCTGCAGTTTATCAAAAGCTGTTCTAAGTGGTCTCCTTCCAACTGAGTCATTCCCCAGTGGGAGACCCATTTCCTCTGCTTTTTGCATTTTTGCTGTCCCCAGTGCCATCCCAGGACCATGGAGGGACTAGCCCCAGCATGGGTTCCAAGGCGGGCCCCCGCCAGGCGACCGCACCTCTCTGAGCCTCGGTTTGTTCATCTAAAATTGGGGACCCCAACCTCCACCCTTCACAGTTGTTGTGAGGCAGTGCAATCGATGACCAACCCTGGGGAAAAGGCTGGACGCACCCTAAAAGTTCTTCTCCCTTGCTGTGGCTGGTCCCAGTGCCCCAAGGCGCGCGCAGCTGAGGGAAACCACAACCCATCAAATCCAAGCCATCGGTTTTACAGTCAGAGACAGTGAGTCTAGAGAGAGAAAAGGCTTCCTCACCCTTACCCCAAGCCGTGAGCAGGTGACAGGGAGACGACAGGGAACAGCCAGCAGGTCTCCAAACTCCTTGCTCTCAACCCCGTGGACCGAAAATCCCCTGGGCTGGGTGCAGATGGGAGGAGAGCTCTGTCCCAGGAGGGGACGGAGAGGACCGAGCTCTAAAGCTTCCATAACCTGGCCCATAAGGGCTTCTCTGGTGTTTGAGCGCACACAGGCCCCTCGACACCCTGCCCCAGCACCCATGTAGGGGAGGGAAATAGTTAATTAGACGGGAAAGTGGCCGAGCACAGGACTACTGCCTTGGGTGTGTGCTAAGTTCGTAGAGGGAACGAGAATGGGGAAGAGGGGTTGGAAGCAGAGAAAGAGGCACTGGTAGGAAGGCCCAAAGCTGTGCCGACAAATTCGAAGGTCATTGTCCCAAGGACTGCACTAGGAGGCTAGCGACCCTTCTGACTCTGAAAGTGAAAACCTGTTAGGTGTTTTTTGTTTCTTTTCTTTTCTCTTTTCTCTTCTTTTTTTCTTTCTTTTAATCTGTCCCTAAAGTTTTGCCTGCCCCCACCCCTGGGCCAAAGCTTGGACCCGCCATTCTCAGCCTAGTTTGGGGAGTCTTAGGGCCCGGGTCACCTCTCCCACCCGGCCTAGAATCGGAAAGGCCCTCGGGCGCCTCCGGGTTTAATCCCCAACGAGCAAGTTAGTAGCATCTCTGTGTTTGGGGAGTAGGGGGAGAGGTGGGGGTGGGGCGGAGGGAAGAAGGAGAGAAGGAAGGAGAGAGTCAGGGGAAAAAATTCACTCTCCCTCTTTTTTCACCCCCATTTCAAAATCTTAAGAGGCTTTGGGAGATCTGGTCAACTTTCCGAAACATCTGAATCTTTTTACAGCCCTCCGTTCTTTCCCTGGGCCAGCTGCGGGGAGGGAGAAGGAAGAGAGAGGAGGAGGAGGGAGGAGAGAGAGACAGAGAGACAGAGAGAGAGAGACGAGAGGACAGAGAGAGAGAGAGAGAGAGAGAGAGAGACGTGGAGGGAGGAGGGAGAGCGAGCAGGCCCGCGCGGAGCGCAAGGCCACCGCCTCCTCGCCTCCCCAAACTCCCGGGCAGGGCGCGCGGTGGCGTCCTCGCGCTCTCGCTCGCGCCCCCGCCCTTCGCCCGCGCAGGCCAGGCATGAATGCTGAGACTTGCGTCTCTTACTGCGAGTCGCCGGCTGCTGCCATGGACGCCTACTACAGCCCGGTGTCGCAGAGCCGGGAGGGCTCCTCGCCTTTCAGGGCATACCCCGGCGGCGAGAAGTTCGGCACAACTTTCCTCTCGGCCGCCGCCAAAGGGCAGGGATTCGGAGACGCCAAGAGCCGGGCCCGCTACGGCGCGGGGCAGCAGGACCTGGCGGCACCCCTGGAGAGCGGCGCCGGGGCGCGGGGCTCCTTTACCAAGTTCCAGCCGCAGCCGCAGCCGCCGGCCCCGCAGCCGCCGCCGCCGCCGCCGCCGCCGCCGCCGCCGCCGACCGCGCAACCCCCGCATCTCTACTTGCAGCGCGGCGCTTGCAAGACTCCCCCGGACGGCAGCCTCAAACTCCAGGAAGGCAGTGGCGGCCACAACGCGGCCTTGCAGGTCCCCTGCTACGGTGAGTGCACGTGCGGGGTTGCTCGGGGGCCTGGGCTCGGCGGGCCGGGGAGGCGCGGGGCCGCGCCGCGGGTGGCTCTGGGTCGGAAAACAGGAACCGACGGTTCCGAGGGGACCGTGGGATCCGTCCGGCCCTCTTCATCTCCCCACGCCGAGGGCTCGGAGCTGTTGCGGCTGTTGAACCCGCCCTGGGGGTTGTTTTCTCCGTGTCCTCGCCTGTTCTCCCAACCACTCGCTTTGCGCGGCTCGCGGGGCCGCCTCCGAAGCGGATGCTTCGCCCGGCTCGGGGCGTGCGGCGGCGAAGTGTGGCGGCGCGGCGCTCAGGCGCGGCGCTCCGGGGCTGCCGAGGCCTCCCTCCCCGCAGGCCTGGAGGCTCCCCGGGCGGTGCTGCAGGTGGGAGCATCGCAGGTGCCGAGCCCGCTGGGAGCCCGGAGCGCAGTCAGGCTGAGCGCGCCCCGGGTGCCGCGGGTCGGGGACGCCGCACGGGTGCGGGGCCGCAGACGCCTGGAGCCGCCGAGGACCCGAGTTCGCCCCCTACACCTCCCCCCCCACACACACACACACAAGCCCGGCTCTCGGGGGAGAGGCAGGCCGGCTGGCGTTCGGAGCGATCCTCGCCCGGCGAACCTGGGAGGCGGCTGGCCTCGGAACAATGGGTTAGGACCGACCGGCAAGAACGCGGGGAGCGGCAGAGTTCCAGGCAGCGCAACGCTGGGGGAAGAGGGAAGCTTCTGGGTCCCGATTTGGGCCCACAGGGAAACCTGAGGCCTAAATGACCTCCAAGCCCCCTTGAGCTCCCAGGCAGGACATAGGCCTGGGCCCCCAGAGCTTAGCAACCGTGATGGAGGAAAGGGCAGCCTGAGGCCAGAGCCGCTAAGGAGCCTAGGCCTTCTCGCCCACTGATTCGGGATTGACAAGCCCCAAGCTGGCAAAGAGAGAAACCCAGAAGGGAGGGAAAAATCTTCCTGGGCTAGGAGCCCTGGATACACACTCTCCCTGAGGCCTTGGCCTTCAGGCAGGGCCCTGGAGATGAGCTGGTCCTGACACACCAACGGCTTTGGCTGCACTGGCCCATGCTGCACGGAGAGACACCAAGACTGGGGACAGACATGGGACATGGTGGAGGCCTTGGTGGCTAGAATAGCCTTAGGAAAACAGCCCATGGCAGACACTTTCTTATGTTCAAACTAGTTTACCAGAGGCTCACAACTAGTTCATTAGGTGGTTGTTGACGCAAACATTTGCACATACACTTGACTACACACACAACCTCTTCCTCATGAGCCAACAGAGTCACACACTAAATACACTCAGTCATGTGGCCTCACACATAGTCACACATTCCCAAACCCACAGGACAGGACTGAGAGCAGATTTAGAAAGATCCAGTGGCCTTTCCCCACTTCCTCCACCTTTCCTCTCCACCTTCCTGTTGGAATGAGATCAGGCACTCAGATCACAGACATTCACGGCTCCACACAGGTGCTCCTTCCTCACTCGGGCAGGCAGGGGTTGTCAGCTCCTGTCAGCAGGCACCCGCCTGCCAGGGCTGCAGACTCGCACTCCCGTCTCCTGGCCTTACCCAGGCCCCTCCTGGTCCCTGTCGCCAGGACTGTTAGGTGAGAGCAAGTCTCAGACTGAGGGACGTGTGGAGGTCCATTGTGCAAAGCCAGGAGCCTCAAAGGCTTTCTCTCCCACTATACTGGATTTTCATGTTTTAAAGAAATCCACTAGTGAGGCTTCTGCGGAGGAAGAGACATTACATAAGAAAAGGTGCCAAGCTGCTTCCAACCTCTTGTTTGGCAGATGTCTTCAGGTCCAGGGAGAGAGAGGAAAGGGCTGGCCCCCTCTGGGCACCCTCTCAGGGCGCTGCTGGGCCCCCACACACCGGCCTGGCCCTTCCTCTAACTTGCATTAGCCGGTTGAGCAAGCGACTCCTTGAAAGCCCTTTTCCTCATAGAGGTAACTGCATCAGTGGGTGGTAAGTGCCCACCCCCCCACACCAAGAAAGCAAAAGTCTAGTCTCCTCCAGGATTCCACCAAAAGCCTCTGTGCTATTGGGAACCTGTAGACACTCAATTCTGAGGACCGGGCCGGCCCCTGCCCCTGCTCTGGGCAAAGCCCTAAGCTGCAGATTGGGACAAAAGGAGGCCCAGAATCAGCCACAGGACCACCACTCCCCTGCTGCCTGAGATGGAGGCACTGCTCAGGGCAAAGCCACAAACAACAAACAGCTCTGTTTATTCTTCTCCTAGCAGCTGAGCTTCCCTGGCCAGGAGGAGACTTCTGGCCCTTGCTGAAAGATTTGGCACATGAAGTCCAAGATGAGAAACCAAGGCACCAAGAGGTTAGGCTGTGCCCTTTACAGAGGCAGCTGGGAGGAGGGCCTCAGGAGTTGGCTCTGTAGGCGGCCAGCAAGCAGGGAAACTGAGGCACACACTGGTGGCAGTTCTCTCCCACACTTGGAGAATGTGGACTAAAGAGGGGGTAAATGGGGTTCAAAGAAAAAGCCGGCCCCGGCGATCTGACTGCAGGTAGCTTGGACCTTGCAAACCTCCCTCCCGGCGCTTTTGGTCCCGGGGCTGGAAGCTCCGTTCTGGATCGGCGGAAGGGCACCGAATGGGGGGCGAGGCTCCGGAGACCTCCTCCGGGACCTCAGCCCGGGGAGCCACTCGCGGCGCGTCCAAGCGCCCCTGGGCCAGCGAAGCCCCGGCCTGGGGGTGCTGCGCCAGGGCCACACTGAGCGGGCGCGCGGCGGGGAAGCCGCCTACAGTCCCCGCGGGCCCGGCCTTCTCCTTCCCGGAGCTGCCGAAAGTGGAGGTGAGAAATCCTCTCAGTCCGCAGGCGTCCCTACCCCTTCCTGGGCTTCCGTTTCGCCCTCAGTACTAAAAGCTCGCCGAGCAAGGCGACTGGGCAGTCCCCTCCGGGTGCAGGAGATGATTGCGAGTTTGGGAACGTGCCCCACGGTTCGCGTGTGCTGCAGTCACCGTATCGCCGGGCTCCCGGGGCGCACCTCGGCCTTGCGAAGTCCTTGCTGGTTCCTGGCCCGTCCTTGGGCCCATGGGCCCCAGCGGACACGCCAGCTTGGAGACCCGACGTTTCTCCGCCGCACAAAGAGCCTCCTCGTCGCCAGAGTGAGGTCTCCCGCGCCTCGCCCCGCCACCCCGAGCCCCCGGCAGCCGCCCCGAGCCACCCCCGCGGCCGCCGCTGCCCCAGGCCTCGGCCATGCGCCCCGGGAAGCTTCGGGGAGCAGCTCTGCTCCCTCCTCTTTCGCTTTCGATTCGGTGCGCGCAGGTTTTCGTTGCTAGCCGCTGACTACCTTGCCATCCACGCGCCCCCCCTCACCCCCCCCCAAAGAAGCTCTCACAGCTCAGAGGTCGCGAGACGCGGGCCAGGCCGGAGACCCCTGGGGCGCCGCCGAGGGGCTGGTCCTGATTTGTTGAATTAGATGCAGTGTTTGAACGCTAAGGGTATTTATTTCCCCCGCACCGACACCATCCACACACCACCGAATGTGTAAACCCTGCCTGGGTCCTATTCGAAGTTAGTCAAAGAAGCGGCGTGTGGTTTTGCGTAAGAGAAGCCCAAAATAAGACCTCGAGAAACGGACAGGAGAGAAGAAACAGTTAAGAGCCCCAGGGTGATTGTAGGATGATCGAGAGAAAACTCCAGCCTGGGAGCTGTGCCGTTGCCGACCTGGGTCACTTTTGGAGGAGGGGGCAGAGAAGGAAAATGCTTTTAATGTTGTCCTTTGTTAATTTCTGTAGCCGTCAGCGTGCTGGAACAGTCGGCCTAAACACAGATGACCCTAAATAGAAAAACAGAAGGCCTGGATTAAAGGTTTAGTATTTTAAATCAATCGATTTGCAGTTTTTTTATTGTAAGTTCTGTACAGTGCAGTACACAGCTAAGTGGAAAGTTCGAAGAACTGTTCTGTAAACTACCACCAGGACGAGGATACAAGATGTGTATATATACCCGAAAATTGGGGGTATGTGTATATATACCCGAAAATTGGGGGTTTTTTTTTTTTTTTTTTTTGGTGAGTTGTTTTAAAGAAAAATTCAGAAGAGACTTCGGAGAGCCGGAGACCCCACCCCCACCCCCGCGTTTGCGACGGTGGTGTTTCTTGAGTAGGGTGACCTCGTACGCCTGGACATTTGCACCACCCGGACTGGAAAACGAGGTTACTTACCCGCTGCACCAAAAACCTCGATGCAGCGGCCGGGCTGTCCCGGTCCAGACTCCCCGAAGCCCTGGGCTGAGCAGGCTGCAAAACGGAGCCGAGGTAGGAAAACAAGTTAAAATACCATGCATAACATTTCCCGAAGTCCCTAAGGACTTTCGTTTTGGAGAGCAGCGGGGCACACTTTTCCGGGGATGTACCTTCATCTGGGTCTCAGCCGCTTTCCTCCTGCAGCTCTGCGCGCGCGGCTTTGTTTTGATGGAAAATTGGAATACAAAGTGGAAATATGGTGGCCTTCGCAGCGGTGGGGGTGAGGGGAGGTTGGAGTCCCGCGTGCTCAGTCTGGGTTTCGGGCTTCTCCGCTGACCGGGGTACCCGAAGCAGCAGGCGGGGGGAAAACTGCCGGGAGCGCCCTAGGCTCCGAGGCCAGGGGTCCGGGAATGGGGAAGCCACAGGGCTTGGTGGTGCTTGGTTTTGCAGCAAGGAAACGGGAGTAGGGAAGAGGGGCTGCGACAGAGTGCTTGGCTAGAGAGAGTTCCCTGCCCCGAACGAAGCCGCTGCCCAGACACCTCACCCCACCCCCGCCCCACCTAGGCCCAGGCACTGTTTTGGGTGGGGCGGTGGGAGCCCATTTGTGCCTCTGGACACCGCCTGCCAGGCGCCATCAGGCCACATGCTCCCCAAGCTATGGGGTTCCTGGGCGTCGATAAAGTGACAAAACAGCTCCGTGCTGATACTGCTCAGTGAATTCAGAGTTTAAGACACTGGGGCCCCTTGCTCAGGGGCCCTGGGCACCACACGCCTTTGTTGGGTCTGGATTAGACTAGTGAGAAGCGCTTCTTCCGAAGAGTGCCCTTTTTCGGAAAGAAGATGCACTTCTCTCCAGCCAACAGTCCCTCCCAGCCGCAGGCTGGTGCTTCATCTGGGATCACAGTTATTCGTAGCCCCCAGGGACCTCCCCTCCAGAACTGCAGGTCCCCCCCCAGCCCTCTCTGGTCTACAAATGTGCAAATGGTCCACACCCCCACCTCTTTGCAAGATTCTCCTTCCTCACCCAGTACAGGGGGTCAAGGTACCCTGGGTCAGCAAATGCTCTTTTGCCTGACAGCCGCTCTCCCCCTAAAAAGGCTGACTCAGTGGTTGGATAGAAGCCTCCCATGTGTCCAGGGTGGTGTCCTGGGGACCTCAGACCCGCCCACCTACCCCCGGGCCCAGGGCATTCCAACGCCTTACCACAGACCTCTTCTCTACACCCCATCCCACCCCGCAGGCACCACCAGTACCAAGGGCGGGGGACCGGTGGTGGAAAGGGAGCTGAGGCTTGGCTGAGGGGCAGTTCAGAGCAGCAAAAGGCTGGGGATTTGGGTGGCGATGCGGGCCAGCGGGCAGTTTCAGAGGCAGATAGAAGGATCACCACGGAGCTCCACTGCACCTGAAATGCCTTTTTGGAGAGGAGGGTTTTACAGGGAAATACTTATGGGGTGTGTGTGTGTGTGTGAGAGAGAGAGAGAGAGAGAGAGAGACTGAGGCGCCACCACCCGCCAAGTACCTGTCTTTCCCGGGCCACCGCGCTGGGCGTGCTTGAGTTCGGACGCTCCGAGCTGCTGGGCGCCGGCCCTGCTGCGTGTTCCAGAAAGAGCGAGAGCTGGGTGCGCGCTTCACTGGATTCTTAAAGCAGATCGCCTTCGAGCGGATTCTCCGTCCAAACTGGGGGCCGCGGAGCGTGGGCGTCAGCCCCAAGTCCCTTGCAGATGGACTGCCGGCGACCCAGGCTGGGGCAGAGCATCTGGTTCTCCCCGCGCTCCGAGCGCCCTGGTGGAGAAGATTGAGAGGCTGTGGAAGGTTTGGGCGAGGACGCTAAGGTCCAGCGTGGCACACGTGCAGGGCAGGGCGCACAATCCAGGGCAGATCACGGGTCTCCACCCCTGAGTTCTCTATTCCCTGCGTGGCCTTGGGAAAGCCCCTTCCCCGTCCCCTCCTGGGTCTGAATTTGTGAAATGCAAGAGTTTGGACAATTTCCAAAGGCACTCTAGGGGTTTCTGCGAAAGTACCAGTCTGGACCCGCCTTCAGCCCGCTTCCCAGGAAGCAGAAACGGGTCTTGAGGGTTCCCTGAGGTGGGCTTAGGGGGTACAGGGACAACATGGGCAGGAGTTCCAAGATAAGTGGGCTGGTGGCCCTGGAGGGCCCTGGTTGAATGCAGATTCTAGGCTCCAGGCTTGGACTTGAATACAGAGAGGAACCAACTCGGGAGCGTCTTCGTGCCCACAGATGGCCAGGCTCAAGCTGAGGCTCTGGGGTTCCTGGTCCCTCCAGTCTGCTCATGTCCCTTGTCTCCACTCATGGTACCTATGTCCACACTTACTGAGCACCTACTATGTGCCAGACTTCCTCCTAGGAGAACAGAGTGCTTGCCTGCTATCCTATAGCTTAGGTCCTTCCAGAGCTCTTTGGGCATAATAAATGTTTACTGGCTAGTAGAAGGATGAATGGAGAATTGGTGTCTCCTTCAGAGTGTGGCTCGAGCATGGATAGGGGTTTTTTGTTTTTTTTTGTTTTGTTTTTTTTGGATAGGGGTTTTTTTATGAGCACGAGCGCAGGGTGAACTCAGTGTGCACGCGTCCCGCCCATACTCAGTGGATCTGGGGCTTGCTGTCCAAATGTGTCTCAGGGTGTGGCCATGGGTGCTAACTGATGCACACTCCTGCGCGCACTCATGCTTGCGCCCATTGTACCTCGTGTAGGGGAGTTGCACCTGTGCCAGTTAGGGACGCCCCTCGGGGCCCCCCGTGGCAGGCAGGGCCGCAGCTGCCAGAGTCACTTGTGGGGAGACGGTGACTTAAGCGTCTGTGTTTCACAGCCTGTGGCCTTCCCAGCCACGGGTCCCAGCTCGCCAGGAAGGCTGACTCAGTGAGTGGCAGGAGAGTCCCATGTGGAGCCTGAGAGTCTTCCTGGGGCCCTGACCGGGTCCACCCGGCCCACCCACACCACAAAGAGACTTCCTCCAACCTCTAGTTCTCAGGTGTACTCTCTGTCCTGTGTAGCTCACTGTGGAAGAGAAACCATTATGGGTGCCATTTTTGTGCACACTGCAGATCCTATTTAGCAGATGAGCCAACAGACCCAGAGAGAAATGGAGCCCTGCAGCCCGGTTAGTGGGAAGGCAGAATGCACAGCTGGGTTTTCTTCCTTCCACAACTGGGGGTGGGGGAGGAAGGGGTTGGGGGAGTATCTGCTGGGCTCACCCACTCTCCTCCTTTGCTGTAACTCTTCCAGCAAGTCACACACTCTGTGGGCACCAAATAGGGCAGGTGCTTGCAGCCCCACTCTCCCGAGAAAAAAGGCGGGCTCCACCCTGAGAACCTGGGGATTCAAGGCAAAAGTTGAGTACCTGGGCTGGGGGCGGGGGGTGGGGGTCCCTGTGGGATTGCAGGGACTCGTCCCACCTGTGACTCGGCTGGGACTCCTGATCCCTGCAAGGCTCCCTCGGACAAGTTTACTTCCCTGAGTGGCAGTGGCAGAAACCACGAGGGTGCATGACTGAGGGAATTAGCTGAGACCACATGACCAATCTTCTCTTCTTTGGGACGGCCACCGGTCCAGCCCCTCGGCATCGGTCACGTCCAGGAGCTTTGCTTTTCCTCCACCACACACAATGGGTCACAGTGTTGGGGGGGGTGTCCCACCCAGTGTTGGAAGAGACGCCAGATGTCTGCTGGCTCAAGTGTCCTGTTTCGCAGACAGGGGGGCTGAGACGCTGGTTCTACATGCTCATCACTCACCAAGCTTCGCCTGTCACTGTGCCAGGCCTTGTGGGGGATTCTGAGAAGCACAGGACATGACCCCAGCCTTCAGGTCCGGGTTAGGAGAATGATCAGTACCGGGCAAGTCCAGTTCACTGGGGCTGGTACTGGGATGGGGAAGCCTGGACTCGGGCTGCGGGGCGTGCCTAGCAGGAAGGGCCGTCTGCAGGGTTTGCAGCTCATGGGAAGTCCTCCCCTCCCCCTGCCCCACTCCCAGGTGAGCCTAACCTTGCCCAGTAAGGGAAAGACTCAGAGAGGTTGTGGATGTGGATCTTCTCTGGTAGCTGAACAGCCCAAGGCTGCTGCTTCCCTTCCTCCTTTTCTCCCTCCCGGCCTTCTCTAGAGAGCAAGAGGTCTGGGTTCAAGTCTTGGCTTTGCCATGGCAATGTGCCTTTGGAACACTCCCCTATCTCCATGATTCCACTCAATATTCTTATTTGCAAATTGAGGCCCTTTGGGCCTGTCCTGCCTCGGAGGGAGGAGAGTGTGGGGGGTGTGAGGGTGCAGAGAGGTAGTGTGCTTGTGAGTCAAGTTCTCAGTGGGGAAGGATTAAGACCCCCACCCCCTCACACTATCCACCCTTGAGGGCACGAGGATATTGCAAATGATGGCAAGGAGGTGGGGGTTCTGATCAGGTTTCAGAGTGGGGATGGAGATTTTGGGGCTCTCCCCGGTGTATGGGTTCCCATCTGGCTCAGGTCCCCATTGGGGGCCGGATCTCCCCTCTGTAAAACCCCCGCATGACACTAGATGATTTCTTTTTTTTTTTTTTAAGATTTTATTTATTTATTTGACAGAGAGAGACACAGCGAGAGAGGGAACACAAGCAGGGGGGAGTGGGGGAGGGAGAAGCAGGCTTCCCGCCGAGCAGGGAGCCCGATGTGGGGCTCAATCTCAGGACCCTGGGACCATGACCTGAGCCAAAGACAGACACTTAACGACTGAGCCACCGAGGCGCCCTGGCACTAGATGATTTCTGAAGCCCTGGGGTTCTGTGCTGTTCCAGGCCTGGGATCGAGGCGCCAGGAGAGAGGTGGATGGTCCCTCCAGGGTCCTCGGGAGGCCTCTGGGCCCCACCACTCTGCCTGATTCATTGTACTGAGAGAGGCCCCTCTGGGAGCAGAAAGTTAGTCTGACCCGCCAAAGGGGCCAGTCTGGCGTGCTGGGCCTGTCTCCCTGCTTCAGTTTTCCCATCTGCAAGGCAGGGACAGTAATGAAGTGAGTCTGGTGGAGTGTGAGGCGCAAGGGGGTTTGAGTTGGCAGGGCAAAGCCCCCGCGCTGCTGATACCGTGTGACAGCCCACATTTACCTGCCCCTGTGGGTGCATCAGGCAGCGTACCCAATCTCAAGGGTGATTTCATTGAATCCCGGTCCCTGTCCCATGAGACAGATACTCCTGCCATCCCTACTTCATGGATGCAAACAGATTCCAAGAGCTGGAGTACCTTGCCCAAGGTGGAACTGCCAGGGAGGGAGAAGCTAAGTTCTTGATGGCCAAAGGCCCTGAGAGCCTGAAAGGCATTCTTTTGCAGGATGATCCTAACTAGACTTGAGGCCACCCTAATCCTATGAGATTGGAAGACTGGGTTTTACAGATATGGCCTCCAAAGAGCTCTTCCCTTCTCCACATCTGGGGATGCGGGGGGGGGGGGGGTCAAGGGTGGGCTTGGTGCCCGGCAGGTCAGAGTTCTGGACCTGACCCTGTGACCCTGGGCATAGCTTCTTCAACTGTTCAAGTGTCCTGCCAAGCTGTGGTGAGAAGGGGCTGGGCGCGGGGCGGGGGGGGGCGGGGGGAGGCAGGCATGACACAGGGACCTCAAACTGGTATGAGGGAATTTCTCCTTGAGTTTCCAGAGGCCGCAGGAACATGCCAGAAACTCTGCTCAGGGCAGGGTGGTGCTGAAGACTATGGGAGGGACCAAAGGGGCAAATCTTGCCATTCTCTCTTCTTTCCTCCTTCCTTGGAAGCCAGGCCTGGGATGAAAACCCAACTTCCAGTCCCCTTGCACCCTGGTGGGAAACAGTTCGTTCCCCGCAAGGATCCCTGTGGAGCGCGGGGTGAGGGAGCAGAGAGGTCTTGGGTAGCCCCATTTTGTATGAGCCTTGAGTCCTCTCAGCCTCCACCATTGGAGGAACACCCCTTTGCCCTCCTGTTTCCCCTTGGCTGTCACCTCAGGGGTCACACGCCAGGGTCTAGCTGCCACAGCCAGGGCCAGCTCCAGTGAGATGGGTAACCTCCCTCCCCTCCCCACTGTCCTCCTCAGGTCTCCCCATTCCCTGCAGTGAGTGCTAGGTCCCCCCTGCTTGCGGCCCCACCCCTGCCTGCCCCATTCTGGGCCCCTTGTCCTCTCGTATTGCCCTCCTGAGAGTTGCTACTGCTCCTGCCAGAGTACCCCATCTACTCAGCCCTACCCCCTGGGGTTCAGAGACACCCCCCCTCCCCACGCACGCACACACACAAGATGCAGCACTCTGGCAAGGATGCCATCCTGAGCTCAGAGCCCGGACAGGAAGAAGCATTTAGACCTGAGCCTCGGGTGTAGACAGCACTTGGGGGGGGGGGGGTGGCAGCCATGATTACAGTGCGCCAGGCACTGAGGGGTATGGTGTGGACGGAGAGGCGGAGGGCTCCCTCCTCCCCCTTTGTAGAGGGAATTGGGTGTAAACACCCCCGTGAGAAGTGTGCTGCCAGAGCTTTTCCTGTCCCACAAACCCCCGTAGCCTTGAGTCCCGCGTCAGGGACGCGTGGAGCATTTGGCCGTGAGTGAGCTGATCCTGGACCTCAGGGAGCTGGGTGTGCAGAACCAGAGTCCCCAGGGGAAGTGTAAATGGACTGGGGCTTTGTGGGTACGGACATTTGAAGTGGACTTGGGAGGCCGAAGAGGGGCTCCAGCTGAAGGAGCTGGAAATGGCACTCGACCCAGGAAACAGCAGGAACAAGGGCTTTGAGTTGGGAAAGTACCTGCGGTGTTTGGGAAAGAGCGAGCCTGTGGTGTGCAGGGGGCCGCGCCGGACACAGGCAAGATGGGGCCCGAGGAATGGCAGGCGCAAAGCCCAACGCGCTGTTGGCTTTCTGCTGAAGGATTTGGATTTGAGAGAAGCCCCTGGAGGCCTCTGAGCAAGGCAGCGAGAAGCCAAGATCCCAAGCTGAGTGTTCTTTGTGCTACTCAGATGGCCTTGTTAAAAATTCAAAATCTCTTGCTGAATTAGGGATAGTTTTTTATTGTGGTAAAAATATACAGTTTACCATTTTGACCATTTTAAGTGAACCATTCGGTGAGGACTAGGTGCCTCTATAGAAGGGGACTCACATAGCAGCTGTCCTTTTGTGTCTGGTCAGCTGTAGATCTTCTTTGAAGAAATGTGGATTGAAGTCTGTTGCCCATTTGGGGGGTTGGGTTACGTGTTTGTATGTTGTTGAACTGTAGGAGTTCTTTATATATTCTGGATAATAATCCCTCATCAGATAAATGATTCTCAAATATTTTCTCTCTTTCTGAGGGTTGTCTCTCACTCTCTGGATAGTGTCCTTTTGATGCACAGAAGATTGTAATTTTGATGAAATCCAGTTTATCAATTTTTGTCTTTCGCTGCCTGTGCTTTCAGTGTCACATCCACAGATTCATCACTGGCTCACATGTCATGAAGAAGTTCCCCTGCGTTTTCTTCTAAGAGCTTTATAGTTTTCGCTCTTAAGTTGAGGTCCATTCTGAGTAAGGATCCAACTCTTTAATTTTTCGCCATTTAGATATCTAGTTTTCCCAGCACCGTTTGTTGAAAAGACTGCCCTTTCTCAGTTGAATGGTCTTGTCACCTTTGCTGAAAATCTGTTGGCCATATGTTTGAGAGTCTATTTCTAGGCTCTCTGTGCTGTTCCATTGGTTTGTCTGTCTGTCCCAGGCATGGCCTTCTGAGGTGAAGTCCAGAATCCCAGAATGTGGGGAACCTCAAGAGGCACCCTGTCCATCCCCTTGCCTCCAAACTAATGACTAACCAGCCAAAGAGATCCAGCTCAAGGACACTTTTGTTTTCCAGGAACCAGAGCTGGTAAGAAGGGGTGGGGGGCAAGGGGGCAAGAGTGCCAGAATTATGTCCTTGGCCTCTGGCTAGGCCCCCAGCTGTTGAGGAGCCCCAAGTATGTCAGCGGACCCTCCTGTGAGGACATGGCCTTTGAGAAGATTCTCCTGTGCTCTTAGCGTCCACATACCATTTGGGCCACTCCTGAGAGCCCCAAATCTGGGACCTCTTCCTTCAGTAAGATGATCCCAGTGCCCCCTCCTGGTGGAGCAGGGAGGAACTCCAGGAGGGAAGCCCCCATCTACCCCAAACCAGCTCCATGCTGTTGGCCCTGCATCTTGACTATTTTCTGTTTGATTCCCATGAGAGGCACTTGCCAGTGCGTGGCCTCCACCCTGGCCATCCCAAGTGCTGACCAGCGAACAGCAGAGCCTGGGGCTGAGGCTCCAGGTTAGACGTGATTCTGGGCCCCCGGAGGTGACCAGAGAGGAGGGGGCTACAGCACTCTGTAGCATGAGGGGGGCCTCCCTCGTGCTTCTTACCTTGCTGTTCCCCGGCCCCAGTGATTAGACAAACACCTGCTTGAGCCTGGTCTCCCAACTGCTTGTCCAAAGACATGGAACAGGCATGCTCTCTAGTATTCTTGGAATCTTGTAGAAACTGTGTTCAGCCCACCATGGGGTTCCCAGGCAGCCTGAAGCTTTAGATGCCTTTGGTTTGGGGAGGCTGCTGTGCCAGGGTCTGGAGACAGATGTCAGCCTGTGCAGCTGAGGGGCCTCGGGCAAACTGGTTGACCTCTCTACCTCAACCTCTTCATCTGTAAAGTGAGGCGGAGAATACTATCTGCCTTTTAGGAATACTGTGAGAATTACATAAGATAATATAGATAAAAGAGTTTAGAACAGTCCTTGGAACAGAGTAAGCGCTCAGTAAATATTAACTGTTATTATTGGCAGGATTTCACTGGAACCCTGACTACGTCAGGCTGGTCAGAAACTTTGACGGGCAGTTACGGTTGACTTGAATACATCAAATTGGAAAGTGAACAAACGATAATTGAATCTACACCGGGTGATTGACAAAATCCTTTAAAATATGGCTGAGTGATACAAGGGGTGGGGGCTGGCCGTTGGCCTTAACATGGGGGCAGGAAGGGTCAAGGAGGGAGAGGAGGAGGGCACCCCCAGGCCCCTCAGAACCTACAGCCTGCGTCTCCCCAGGCTGCTGTACCTTGCCCCTTGCCCCGTGCACCCATCATGAGCTGGGGCATAACTTTCTTTCTTCCCCATCCGAAAGTCTGTTCTCTGTGCTCATCTGACCGTGTCAGACCCGGAGGTCCCCGAGCGCAGGATTTGTGCGTGTTCATCCCTGCATGGACTCAGGACTGGGCACAGAGGATGTCCAGCTCGGGGCCTGTCAGGGAGGCTCTGCACCCACTCTGGGCCCCAGCACACCCATCTGTGATGAAGAGAGCGGTGGTAAGCGTCGCCCATGGGCCAAGCCTGCATTGGGATCTTGCACTCAAACCCCTCAGGAGGGGGGTGCCTGGGTGGCTCAGTTGGTTAAGCGACTGCCTTCGGCTCAGGTCATGATCCTGGAGTCCCGGGATCGAGTCCTGCATCGGGCTCCCTGCTCAGCAGGGAGTCTGCTTCTCCCTCTGACCCTCTTCCCTTTCGTGCTCTCTGTCTCTCATTCTCTCTCTCTCTCTCAAATAAATAGAATCTTAAAAAAAAAAAAGAATTTAAAAAGAAAAAAACCCTCAGGAGGTATTAGTACTCCTAATTTACAGATGAAGAAGGGGAGACCCAGTGCGGGCCAGGTGCCCAAGTGCCTGAATTGAGCCCAGATCTCCTGAAGCCAAAGGGCCTTTTTCTTCTCCACTCCTCTGCCCTTAAGGTTAATGCTCTTGGCCGTGGCGACCTCATGCCTCTGTGGCCATCGGACATGATCAGGCATGTGGGAGAGCTCAGTCAACTCGAGTGGGGCGCACCTGGGGGTGGATTTTCAGTATACGGCACACCGTCTTCCCCTCACCCACTACAGTGATGGCCACAGATCTTGACCACACAGGCCCCATCTCCCTCGTACTCCCAGAGTCCTCCACAGAACCAGGCCAGCCCAACTCGAGACCCCGTGTGTGGGAGCAGCTCCGTGGGTGAGGAGCCAACCGCACCTGCTCCCTCCGAGCTCGTGATAGATAACTGACCACACGTGGAACGGCCTCCGTGTTTGCTCAGCATCCGCATCTGGACCAGGGTTGAGGGAAAGAGCTGATCTGGAGAAAACTTTCCTGAGCTGAGGCAGGTGGGTGGACAGAGAGGGCCGGGCTTCCCCCACATGAAGGCGTGTGCCTGACCGTTGCGTTACCTCATGAGCCCCACAGGACTCAGCCCCTCGGAGAAGATCCACAGAAGTCAGTGTTGTGCCACACAAAGTAGATTCTCACTGTTTTATGAGATGCTCCGTTCTCCCAAGAAGTGGTAACAGGTGGAAAAGCGATGAACTTGTCACACATCCTCTGTGGATTAAGGTTTTCTTGGTAGAAGGTGCATGCCGTGCATTTTATTTTTATTTTTAAAATTTATTTTATTTATTTGAGAGAGCGTGCATGAGCGGGGGGAGGAGCAGAGACAAAAGCAGACTCCCCGCAGATCCTGAAGTGGGGCTTGGCGTGGGGCTTGATCCCAGGACCTGAGCCGAAGTCAGACCCTTAACTGACTGAGCCGCCCAGGCGCCCCCACACCACGCGTTTTAAAGCAGAGACTTATTTGAAAACTTTTTTCAATCCAGATGAGCTAAAGTCAGTGAAAGAACCATTCTCCAACCAACACGTAAATATTGGAATATCGAGGATTATTTATACTTACCTACCTGTATGTGATGGGCAAAACACTTGGAACTTACCTACTCTAAATCCCAGCCACCTAGATGGAAACCCTAACCAATAGCTTAGACGCAAGCATGTTCTAGAAGTTTTGAAATTTTAACCATTTGATAGGTATAAAGGTGGAATTTTTTAAAGCTGAGATTAAATAATCTCAGCCGTCTCGGAAAGCTCTAACTGGCAGGCTTACAATTACTACCACCATTAGTCTTCCCTTCTCATCCAAGACGAGAAAAGTCTTCTGGCTTTTTCAGCTTATAAATGATTCTTTAGGTTTGAATAAACCCATTTGGAGAAAGACAATGCTTGATCCTGGGGAAAGAAGCAAATTTGCAGCAGGCCCACGTGGTCCTTGCACCGGCTGAGCCGTTTAGTTATTTAACAAGATTAATTCAGTGCAACAGGTATTCGCTGGGGGGCATCAAGGGTAAGGGAACAGGGCAAGATGCCGTCCCTGCCTCTGGTGCGGGTCCATCTGATGACGGAGGCTGCCCATCTTCTCTTGCAATGCTGGGTGATGAGCGATTTAATTAGTAGGGGCCACTAGGGAAGCTCAAAAGAAGGTGTGGCAGGGAATCCACAGGGAGGAGGTGATACCAGCCTGGGAAGGTGGCCTGGGGCCCACTAGGCAGAAGGGGCCCCGACCTGGCCCTGAATCAGCGAGCTTAGTCTCTCTGTGACAGCACCAAACGGTACATTTCTGGAATAGTCCCTCTTGCCACTGCCCACCCCCAGATGCCTTTCCAATGATACAGTGGGTGGAAGGTACTGGATGTTCCCACTGAGAAATTCTTGAGCAGTTAAACATTGGGGTGCCTGCAGAGGCCAGATGTCACCCAAGAGTGTCCGTGGAAGCGAGGATTTCATAAGTCGTTCACAACGGACCTGAACTTCATGATCAGTGCAGTGATTAAAATTCCCATTCTTCTTTCCTGGCTATGCATTCACATTGCAATGTACCTTAGGCTAAAATGTATTTATGGAAGGGTCTTTCTTTAAAACACACTAAAAGTTTTAAGTAAATGTCGAACAAAATAAATTTAACATCTCGTTTTTACAGTGGTTCCAAGTGTGTCAGCCAGCCCATGGACAGTCTTTGCTATAAATGTGGGAAGTGGGCCCTGATTGGAAGGGGACACTTGCAGGCAGAGTGACTTTGCTTTGCTCCTGCAGCCGCCCTGGTCTGCCTTGGCCCGAAACAACAACCGTATTAATTTCTCCTGGAGGACCCCCATTGATAGAGAGCATGCTGTGCCTCCGGCAGGGATATGCATGCTTGTGCTCTGCTTCATTCCAAACTCACACCCATTCTGGGATGTGGACCGTATGGGCCTCACTTTACAGGTGAGGAGACCCAGGCAGCCCAAGGCCAACTCATGCCCTTCAGTGGCGACAGAGCCATGGGTGGCCTGGGAGCCTTCCCTGTAACCTTCTTTAGACTCCTTCCATTTCCTGGATTGGGAAAACTCCTCTTAATAAAGTGCTAGCAAAGCACAGCTTCCACAGACCCCTTCCAATCAAAGCCCTTCCTATATAGACATCTGGATTGGCCCCTCCACTGAGGCTGGTCTAGATGCCCCTGCCCTGTCCAGCACCCTGCACCGTAACCAGTCTCCCTCGTGACTGTGGGCCTCTGAAAGAAGGGGTCTTCATCGGGCTCTGTGTTTCCTCCCCTGAGAACTTGGCATGCACATAGCTGGTGCTCCAGAAATATTGCTGAATGAATGAGTGAATGAATGAATGAACAAATGAATGAGTGAGTGAGTGAGGCAAATAAGTGGCAGAATCAGAAATCAAGTCTGTTGGACTCCGAAGATTTCTCATTCACTTCATTTCACTGAGTGCAGGATTTAAGCTTCTCCGCCTGGCCTGCCTTGGGTCTGAAAGTGCCATTTCAGTGTCTCTTGCGGGGGCGGGGCTGGTGGTGTGCAGGGGATGCAGGTTTTCTCCCTGTTAAGGAGAGGAATGGAGGCTCAGAGGGGTTCTGTGGGAGATGTTTAGGGACAAGCCCAAAGGCTGTATGGTTTGGCGGAGGTGGAGGGGGGCAATGGGCAGACAGACCACAGGGCTGATTTGAAGTCAGGAAATGGAGATCTTCCACTAACAGGCTGTGTGATGGCTCGGGGCCTCCTCATCCTCCCTTGTAAGGTGGGGGGTGGCCCAGTGTGGTCCCTGAGCTCTCGGGCTTCTTGCTGGGAGGGAGGGGAGAGTTTGGGAGGCTATACCTACTTCTCTGGCCAGCCCCCTTTCCCCTGGAAGGCGTCAGGATCTTGGGCGCCTGGGTGTCTCAGTCAGTTAAGCGTCTGCCTTCAGCCAGGTCATGATCCCAGGGTCCTGGGATCAAGCCCCGCATCGGGCTCCCTGCTCAGCGGGGACTCTGCTTCTCCCTCTTACTCTGCCGCTTCTGTCTCTCTCTCTCTCTGTCAATTATTAAATAAAATCTTAAAAAACAAAAAAAACAGGGTGCCAGGATCTCCTCCAGCCATGGGGGGCCGAGCTTAGGGTTGAGACGTGGGCTGGGCCTGGAAGGGAGAAACTGGGAAACTTCCAGTGTCCTTGAGGAGCAGCTAACAGGGGGGTGTGAGTTCTGACTGAGGTCAAGACCCCCACCTCACCGTAGCAAATATCAGGAGGTGATGTTCCATGTTCAATCGGAAGTGGGCTTTTCGTGAGACAGTGGATGGGTTGGCACTGCTCAGAGGGATTATGTGATTGTGTTTACTATTGTCCCCAGCCCTGCGGGGAGGCCCCTAAGGCTCCTCCCTGGTAATTAGGACCTGCCTAGTCTGGAGAGTTGGAAGTGTCCTGTTTTACCTTAAAATATACCAGGTCTTACCAAGACTTCATTGGTTTTCGATACTCAATTCAAGGCCACACTGTCATGAAGCTTCCCCTGATGTTTTCAAGCAGAACTGACCACTTCTCCTTGGGGACCCCGCTGTGCCCAGGACGCAGGGCTCTTACCCTCTGGGTCCTGGAACAACTGACCACCGTCACCTGTCTCTGCCCTCCATAAGGTCACGACCAAGGGGAGGCGCTCCATGAATGGACACCCGAGTGAACCGAGGGCTGAGGGCATGAACAGATGCAAAGCCAGACACAGTATCAGGAGAGGACAAGGACAGGAATTTGGGGGTGTAGGCTGGGAGGTGGAGGGGACCTAGCCCCGGATAGAGTGACCTGAAGCCAGGACAAAGGCCCTAAGGGACACTGACTAGGGGACTTTCTTCTCTTTTTTCATTTTTTTGTGATAAAATATACACATAATGTAAAATTTACCATCTTAAAACTATTTTAATTAAGTATAATTAACACCCTATTTTTAAGTGCACAGTTCAGTGGTATTAAATATATTAATAATGTTGAACAACCATCCCTGCCATCCATCTCCAGAGCTTCTCTCATCTTGTAAAAGCAAAACTCTGTACCCGCTAACCACTAACTTCCCATCCCCCTCCCAGCTGCTGAAAACCACCATCTCCTTTCTGTCTCTGTGAACTTGACCACTCCAGGTACCTCGGATGAGGGGAGGTTTTTCTGTGACCGGCTTATTTCACTTATCAGCATGTCCTCAAGTTTCATCCATGTCGTAGCATAGGTCAGAATTTCCTTCCTTTTTAAGGCTGAATACTATTCCATTGTATGGAGAGACCACCGTTTGCTTATCCATTCACCTGCCATTTATTGGCTTGCTCCCATGTGTTAGCTATTGTCAGTGGCTTTCTTATCATTCCCTTTTTTTTTTTGGCTACAAGGAAACCTCCCTCATTCATACCACTTGCAAGAAAGCCGAAATTGTAGCGGCCTCAAAAAATAAAGTACTTCTTTTACCTTTAAGTTCCAGCGGTAACTTGACCTCGGCTAACAAAATATGCCTCCTACAGGTCTTGGAAACGCTGCTAGAAAAATCACGTGCTCCAACTGGGTCACCCGTCGCTTCCGTGGAAGGGAGGGTTTCCAGAGGGCTGGGGAAGCAAGGTTCGTCCCCAGAGGTGGCATCTGCCTTGCGATTTTAAATTAACATACAACATGTTATCAATTTCGGGTCTACCACATAATGGTTTGGTACTGGGAGATGTTGAGAAATGATCACCACAGTTAAGTCTCACCAGCATCTGTCACCTTCCCTAGTTACAATAAGTTTTTCCCCTTGGGATGAGAACTTCTGAGATCTACTCTCTTAGCAACTTTCAAATATACGATACAGCATTGTCCACATCTTCTTTTTAAAAACTTTATTTGGGGCACCGTTTCCGACTTAGAGAAAAGTTACAAGCAGAGTACCAAAACTTCCCGAATTCCCATTGCACCAAGTCCCCAAATGTTAATGTCTTACCGTGTCTGTGTTCTTCTCAATCCCTCTTGCAGGCTCTCTGGGTGTACATGCCTGTGCTGATTTATATGCACACACACACACCTGTTGTGTCCTTCTGCACTGTTTAAGAGTGAGTTGCACACACACACACCTCCTTCCTCTGAATCCTTCAGTATTTAGCAGAGAACGAATGCAAAACAAAACTCAGTGCTGGGGGGGAGAATTAATGGGGTGCAAGCTGGGGGATGGAGGAGACCCCAAAACCGAGGTCCCGAGAAAAGGCATGGGTCCCCACTGGAGGTCCCAGATGTTCGAGGGAGTTCTATCAGTGCCTGTGCTGAAGGCGGGACATACTGGGGCTGCTGTAGAGGCAGCTGAGAGGAGCAGCTTCCTGGGACTCTGGGTCTTGTTCCTTCGTCTTGACCCTGTCTCCCAGCTGCCCTGTCCCAGCCCCGCAGAGAAAATGCCCCAGGCTGGAGGTTTGAACCTTAGCTCTGCTTCCAACCCCTCATAGGTTCTTACACAAGCTATTTACTCCCACCAGCCTCAGTTTCCATCCTGGGCCTGGGTCAAGCCCAAGGCCCTGTCACTGGCTTTTAGGGAGAGCGCGCTGCTGGTTTCTTTTCCTTCCTTGGCTCTGGGAAGCCCCCTCCATCCTCTGGGCCAGAAGAAGACCACCCCCCAGCCCATGTGGGAAGAACGGAGAGAGCTTCTGTGTTGGGGGGTAGAGCGATGGTGGAGGGACCGCAGGGCTCCTTCGCAAGCAGCTGGAGGACCCGGGATTCCCCAGGGTCTCCACGAAGGGAGGCGACTTTGGGGAATAAACTGCCACTCCGTGGCTGGGGACATTCAATGAGTCCTTTCTCTCCGAGCCTCAGTTTGCCCGTCCGTGGAGTGAGGATGCTCAAGAGAGCCACTATGTGGGAATTTTGAGGGGGCTGAAATCAGTCAAGAATGTGAAAACCCCCAGAACTGGAGGAGGAATGAGCTCTGTCGGGAAGGACAGGGACCCATCTCATTCATCTCTGTGCCCCTTGGGGTGCTAGGACAGTGGCAGACACATAGTAAGGCTGGATAGCTGCTCGTCTGGCCAACCCTCCCAGGTCGGGCCTTGGTCTTCAAGCCGACTTCTAGAAACCTCATCAAGGCTTGGGGCCCTGGGGGACCACCTTCCACCCTGAGGAACTTCACTGGGACTGCAGTGCCTCCTGGTGGCAAGATGAGCAACTGCAGTCTTGATCCTGGCCAGCAGGGGAGTGGGGCTCTAGAACCTTCCAGCAGGCAGGGGACCGGGGACCTCGCCTTGTGGTTGAGCATCGTGTCCCCTGGTGACTCCTCCTCAGTTGTGGCTTCCCACAGGGACTGTGCCCCTCCATAACCCCTTCCCCACTCCCTGAGAGGGAGTCAGGCAATACTTATTGAAATGAGGACACAGAGAAGCCAGAAGTTCTGTGCAGGACCACAGAGGCAGCAGGGCTGCCTCTGGTCCTGTATGCCCTGCCCCGTGGCTAGGTGGGTTTTTGAGCCTTCACTCCCACCCCGCTGCCACAGCCACCCCAGCGTGAGCCGAGGGACCAAGGCCCACCTGGGTCTGGAGCCCAGCCCCGTGGCCTGGTCCCTTCCCTGCAGGTGCCCTGGGTCACCCCCCAGCAGGACATACAGAGCTCCCAAAGGCAGAAGGAGCCCAGGCCCGGCCCAGGCCCCCAGCGGTGCATCAGGGACGCCCTGCTCTGAACCGCTCACACACTCGAGTGGGGGACAGGCCCCGACAGGAGCACTTGAAAGCAAGGAGTTCAGTATTCAAGAGGTAAGCCCAGCCCCGGGGTCAGGGAGCGAGAAGGGGCATCCCCACACAGAACCCTGGGACTCCAGTAAGAGCAATCCACAGAAGAAAGAACCTAAACAAATGAAAGATTCAACTTTGCAAGTAATAAAAATGTAAATTCAAACAAGATCTCACTTCATTTATCATACTGGCAAAGATTTTTTAGCACGCTAGGACAGCCCTGGTCCTGGAGCCGGCAGGCACGCTGGCAGCTGAGGGGAGTGTCCCGGCTCTGGAAGGCAGTTTGGCCGTGTTTATCAGAGACCTGCAAATGTGAACATGATGTAATCCAGTTTTTCTAGTTCTTGGAGCTTCTTCTAACGTAATCACCGTGATGTATGAAGGATTTAACTACGAGGATGTTCGTCACGGGGCTGTTATCACTTCAAACGATCAGAAACCCGGGTGCCCAGCAGTAGGGGATCGGACCAACCACAGAGTTGGTCCTTGTGGTGGAATCATACGCAGCCATTAACAATGGTGTGATGGAAGAATCGAGAACAGCATGGAAAGATGTCCAGGATAGAGTGTTAGGTTAAAAAAAAAGAAGTGTAAGAAAAAATGTGTCCCTGCGGGTGTGTGTTTATGTGTGAGTGTTCTTCTCTTGGCTTATCTTCACTTAGCTGATTGATTTTTAACCTTTTTCCATGTGGAACGTAGACAGTTATTAAATTCGTGTGGCACTCTGGGGGAGTGAAAGCAGCTCTGTGGGACTAGAAGCGAGGTGGAGGGTGGGAGGGTATGAGTCTATGAAGCAGCCAGGGGTCTGGGATCGTGAATGCCACAGTAAGCCTGATTTGTAGGGTTGGCAGATTTAGGAGAAAAAAAAAAAAAAACCCTAACAATAAACCCAGAATGCTCAGTTAAATTAGAATTTCAAATAAACAATGAATAATTTGAACTGTCAGTATTTCCCATGCAATCTTTAGGACATACTTATACTAAAAATTATTCATTGTTTCTCTGAAATTCTAATTTAACTGAGCACCCTGTGTTTTATTTGGCAATCCCCGTGAGAGCTCTGGGAACCAGTGAAAGCCTTTAGGGAAGGTCGCGATACAATCAGATGCATGTGTCTGGTTGTATTTGAGGGTAGTGGGCCTGAAGGCAGAGAAACCCTTTAGGAGGTGAACTTAAGCCTGTGTCTGGAAGCCTCCAGTACCTAAGAGAACTCAGAGTCATAAGGGGCCCCGTTTGTGAGGACAGCGGCCAATCCCCACCCCAAAAGGGCCTTTCTCTGAAGCATCCCTACCCTTCCTCCACCCCACCCCTGTTGGTGCTCATCTCCCACCTCCCAAAACTTCACAGCAGAGTCCAGCACCCTACCAAAGCAGTCATCTTTCGGGATTCTAATCGCTGCTTTCAAATAGTATTTTAAAATGATAAAAGCAGTTCTTGTTCGTGGTAGGACAAATAGAAAATTAATTCAGACCAGGAAAAAAAAAAAAAGGAACAAAAATCAACCCATATACCTGTATTCCCACCTCCAGAAACTTCTAGAATTTTCTAAGGACAGATACTCCACTTCTTTTTTAAGATGAGATTTACTTACTATAACATGCGAACATCCTTCCAGATACTAAAATGCTATCCTTTTATAATACCGGTTTCATTCATTTGTTCATCGAATGTTTATTGAACACCTACTGCCTGCCAGCCACAATAGCAGGTGTTAGACAGGGGTAGGCAAAGCAAACATATTCAGATATACTCCCCGTTTTGTGGAAGGCAGAGAGAGACAATAAACAAAAGGGAAAAAAATCCGTAATAAATACATAATAATGTGTGCTAAAGGCCAAGAAAGCAACAGTTTGCAGAATAACGAATATCAGGAAGGATCTTCTATTTATGGAAAGATCCTTTATTTAACCAATCTCCTATTACTGGATATTTTGGTTATTTTTGGTTTTTCTCTATAATAATGCCCTAATGAGCTTTCTCTCTAGCAAATTCTTTGTGCCCATCCGTAATGATTCCTTTAGGATAAATTCCTGGAAGTGGGATTTCCGGGTGAAGACATACAAACTTTTTATTGGTGTTTCTGTAACATATAGAAGTGCAATTTTGTATTTTCTCTATAGTTTATGTGTCTTTCACTTTTAAAATAACGAGCTGCAAAATTAAAATTTGGGGGGGGTATAGTTTTATGAATCTTACATCCCTGTGCAGATTCATGTACTCACACCTCAGCCCTTTCTGCTCCAGCCCTCCCCCTCCCCAGCCCCTGGCAGCGGGTGATCTGTTCTCCATCCTCTGCTGCTGTCTTTCCCAGGATGTCCTCTGATAAATAAGCGGAGTCATACTTGTGTAAATTTTGAGTCTGGCGTCTTTTAAGAACCATAACGCTGCTTTTGAGAGTTATTCGTGCCACTGTGTAATAGCTCATTCCTTTCATCTCTGAGTCCTATCCCCTCGCATGGCAGTTCCAGTTTGCTTTTCCATTCACCTGTTAGAGAACATTTGGGTTGTTTCCAGTTTGGGGTGATTCTGGCCAAAGCCGCCATAAGCATTTGCATGCAGGTTCGGCGTTTCTCCCCTGAAAACCAGTCTTCATGTCTTCCGGGCCAATGCCTCGCAGTGGCGTTGCTGGGTCACGTGGGGAGTGTAGGTTTGATTATAGAACTGCTGCTCTGTTTGCCCACCAGCGACGTGGGAGACTTTCCGTGGCTCCGTGTCCTGGTCATCACCTGGCGCCGTCCGGGTTTTCACTTCCGTGGCAGTCGGTGCGTGGGGCTATCTCACGGGGGTCCTAGTTGAAATTTCCCGGCTGGATAATCCGTCCAGAGGGTTTTTCATGCTTTTTTTGCCCCCTGAGGGTCTTTTCGGGTGAGGTGTCTGTTTAGATGTTTTGCCCACTTTTTTTTCCTCCTTTCGCATTACTATTAACTAAATCCCACCCTTTATTCAGAGGTCACTAGTTTTTTTTCCCGGATGTCCTTTTACTGTTCCAGGACCCGATCCAGCACACTGCATGTGGTCCGCAGGTCTCCTTAGCCTCCCGTGGTCTGTGCCAGTGTCTCGGACTTTGTGTTTTAAGAGGCATGTTTAAAGCTTGCGTGGGTGAGCAGGGGTGCCCACGTCACCTGTGGGTGGCCGGCCTGAGCCCCCGAGTTTCTCCCTCCCACTCTCCCCTGCAGATCGGCAGCTCCCCGAGGGCAGGGACCCGGTCTGCCTCCACTGCGTGAGACCACATCTGCTAAAATGTCTCCCCAGTTACTGCTGCCCCTTCGGCATTAGTTATGGGCCCGGAGCTAAACCAGGGACGTCCAGGCTGAGCTCTGCACAGAGCCCAGGGGCAGAGGAGGTGGGCCGGGGCCGTGATCAATGGCTAACCTTTCACCTTCGCCCCTACCCCCACACGACTGTTTGGACAGCAGTGGGTTTAGTCGGTGCCCTTTAAATAGCATGAAAGGGCCTCATGCTGGCCTGTTTTGTTTAAGGAGATTACATCGGTGCTGTGCACTCTGCCACAGGGTGTGCAAGCCGGCTCACCCGAGAACAGAGCGAGTGGCGTGTCCCCCACAAAGCAGATGTTTGGAGGAAAAATAGATGTAATCAAAACCATGGAGGATACAATTACTCAGACCCCTTAGACACACACTCTGTATGCACGGGCCCATGCACAACTATACACACACACCCCTCCCATGTCCGTACTCACCTACGTGTACCTGCAAAGTCACGCTCGCTCGCACAAATCCCCAGACCCAGCAGCACACATCCTACTCGTGGGCCTGCACTCGGCCCCGCAGGCCTGCTCGCTCCGCAGACTGTCTGCAGGCAACCACACATGTGTTCCGCACACCCATTCACAACTGCAGGCTTGTGCGCCATGCCTGCGGGCGCACATCCGGGCACACAGAAGGAATGCACATGCACAGGCCTCCGGCACCCTCCCCGCTTCAGAAGTGCACACGCTTGAAATCACAGTCATAAAAAAAAAAAAAAAAAAACAAGAAAAAATCACAGTCACCTTCGGAAATCTCTCAAGGGCTTTTGTATCAAAAAAAAAAAAAGGTTAGACTACGTTAGAGTGACGTCATTGGGTTGAGCCAGGACAACAAGCAGAAGGGAAGGGAAGGAAGAAAGGTTTTCCATTGCTTGTATTTCTCGGAGTTCAGGCAGAGGTTGGAGGCCCTTCTGTGGCTCCTGATTCGGAATATGTGCTCGAACCAAATGCTTCTACTTCACCAGAAGTCGTTGCTGGAAATACCTACCTGGGGTGGTTTGAAGGGCGTGCCACCCCATCATGGCTGCCATTGCGTGCAGACCTTTGGAGGGGCAGCCATTGATCGCTCTGGGTGTTTTCTGTACGCGCATTGCTTCATTCCTCTGGGTCGTCTGGGATTTATATCCACCTCAGGACATTCTGTTGGGAAGCTGCAGATCAGGATGACATTATCTTGGGCCCCGGAGACCGGGACAGAGCCCTCTCAGGGGCCCCTCCGCACTGTGGAAGGGGCATCGGCATGGGGCCAGTCCATAGGGAAGGAGGGGCAGGGGGGAAGCCAGAGATGCAAGCAGGTGGCCTGGCCCAGGGGGGCTCTGTTGCTGCTCAGCCTCGGGAGGCACAGGGCTCTCGTCCCTGAAGAAGCCTGGCCTAGAAGCAGGGCAAGCTCAGGGTCTCCCAGGGGCCTTGACCCCACTGCAGCTTCATGGTGGGTGTGGAGCTGGCTCCCGGCAGATCCTGGGCTGGGTTCCCTGGACGTTTACATTCTAGAGCCCCTTCCAGGAATCCCATCCCTTTCCTTCTCCGTCTGCTTCCCTGATGCTCCCTGTTCCCTCCTGCCCCACATGGAGATGTCCTTCGCTGTCTGTGTTGGTCCTGTCTCCTTCGGCCATCTCATCTCCCCCTCCTGCTTCCGCTGCCAACAATTCACTCGTGAATGTGAGCCTTTGCCTCAGGTATCCTAGCCACCTGTCTCCTCCTTGTCTAGCGGGATGAATTGTTCACTCGTGGGTTCAACAAACACTTTCTGCAGGCAGCTCCAGAGCACGTAGCTGGCACACGGTGGGCACGCGAAGGTAGCTGCCCAGAGTGAGAGCTCAGCAGTATTTGGTTATTAGAAATTGTTTGCTTATTCTTCAGCAACTTTTCACTGCACATCTGCCATCTGCCCCATCTTGGGCTAAGCCCAGGGTCTGTGACATGAGGTTCCAGCCCTCGGGGAACTGATGTGCTATAGGAGGAAATGGACACTCAGGGCTTGATTATATACTAGTCAGAAACATAGGCAGTAATTGGAGAGGCTGAGCAGAGGACAGAGGGGTCTGTATGGTTGTCGCAGTCTGGGAGGACTTCCTGGAGGGGCTGGTGTTTGACGGGATCTTGCAGGTCAGCTGGAAAGGAAGGCATTCCAGGCAGGTGGCCGGAGGTGCAGGTGAGGGAGACCAAGGGGGTCAGTGGTAACGGGTTTGCTCAAGAGTATTTCATCATGAGTTGCGGGCTCCTGTGTTTCCAGCGGCTGTCTTGTCGAGGAGGGCAGTGGCAGGGCGAGCTGGATCCTGACCAAGCACCCAGGCCTCGGGCCACCCACCTGATTTTCCACCCAGCTCCTCAGGATCGTTCGGTTGGAGAGCAAACTGCTGGCTTTGCCCAGGGCCCAGCACCATCACGCAGCCCGTCTCTGGCAGCCCCCCTTTGTCAGTCTCATTAAACTTGGGGCCACCTAAGGAACAGCAGTGGGAACCCCAGCTGTTGAGACAGGAGGACAGAAGACTCTGGGAGGTATGGTGGCCGTCTCAGAGAAGGACCCTGGAGACTTGGAACCAGGACCAGTGAGCCATACCTCTAAGACACAGACGTGGGCTGGAGCTCAGGGAGCTCTCTGTCCCCACAGGTCACGTGGCCCCACTTGCTGGAGAAGCTGCAGGGTGGAAGGAGTTTGAAATAGACCCCCCCCCACCCCAAGTCTGGGATCCTTGGACTGAGCACCTGTGAGAATCTTGGCTTGTCATTCTGACCAGTCGGCCACGGGACCTTGGGGGATCTAAATTAGAGACCCAGCCTCCCCAATTTAAAGTGTCTCAATTAGAGACCCAGCCTCTCGATTTAAAGTGTCTCAATTAGAGACCCAGCCTCTCGATTTAAAGCAAAATGATCAGTAATGAAGACTGAGATGGCAAGGCTCTCTTCCCTCTTCTTGGAGGAGCCAGAAACATCAGTTTGCCAGAATTCCTTCCGTCTCTAAGGCTTCCCAGTTGGCCGACGTTTGCCTGGACACAGACCGGTCCTCATCCTGCTCCCTCCTGCTCGCCGCTCCAGATCCTAAGGGAAGGCCTCGGTGGTGACTGGGGCAGGAGGGACACTCCACTGGGCCGAGGCGGTGACACTGCCTGCTCTCCCCACTCCAGAAGGGGCACAGCTGCTCCAGCTGCAGAGGAGACTCTGGGATGTGAGAAGAGTCATCTGCGGTCACGGGCAGATCATGGTAGAGCTAGGACCAAGAGCAGATCTCCCAACTCTTGGTCCGGTGGTCTTTGCGCACCCCGTGCTGACTCCCCATTTCTCCCCCACTCGCTCGGTCTCAGTGGGTGGCTGGAGGTTTGAGAAACTGGATTCTAACTCCTTGCCATAGAAGACTGGATGTTCTGCTGCCTCCCCACTGGCTAAGCCTAGAACTAGGTCAGCACTGAGGGGCTTCCCTCCTCATCCTCAGAGGCTGGTCCTCCTGCCCCCAGGAACAAAGCAGGACTCCTTGATTTTGTGTGCTTCTTGCCTTCTTCTGCCCCTACCCCTCTCTCCCTGGGAAGAGGCCCCAAGCGCACAGGGTAGGAATAGAGGACAGAGCTGGGGGCTAGAGGCCGTGCTTTGTCACTAACTAGCACACATTTCCTGCTCTCTCTGGTGTGAGTTTCCCCCCAGTTAAAACTCGGAGCTTGGGCTCGTCCCTACAACCCTCGGTCTCTGCAACACGGAGCTCCCCGTGCAGGCCAGCCCCTATTGCTATGCGGGGTGGTCCCAATCCCAGGCCGGATGCCAGAGGACACTCCAAGGGTCCATGGGGTCATGGGATGGGGCCCAGAGATCAGTGCAGGGGCAGGAGGGGCAGGGGCTGCCCCCCAGTCTGGCCTCCAGGAAATTGCATAACAGAGATGTTTATTTTTGGTGAGGCTGGGTGGGATTTCTTCTCTTAAAAAAAAACCCGAAAACATAAAACTTGTTTGTCTGCCAGCAAGATAAATATCTTTGCTGAAAGCTCTTGGCCCGGCTGCCATCTGCAGTTTGCATAACGTTGTCACTGAAGCCGCGGCGGTCTGCGTGTGCCCAGGGCTCACGTGGGTGTCCTGCACGTGGCCCCTCCTGATGCCTCGTGCATGTCCGCCCGCTCCAGGCACTCACCTCCACCCCCTTTGTCGGGGCATGGAGAGAGACGTGGGGATGGCAGGCAGCTGTCCCTTGCGCCTTCCCAGGGTACACGCAAAGCTAGGGAGGAGAGCGAGCCCAAGGCCTCAGCCACCAGGGTCCGGACGGAGCCGGGAGACCTGAGCCAGCGGCATCGTCCCGACACTTCACGCCCGCCGCGTGGACCTGTTCCCAGAGGAGGTGCTCACACCAAACATGCGTCAGAGCTTGGATGTGTGCAAGCCTTCTCCAGGGCTCCCCGGAAGCCTTATTAATAATCGTCGGTACATTACCGCACGGGCCGGGGAGGGCGGCGCAGAGAAGGGCTCACACCGGTCTCCCGACACCAGGCCAGGGCCTGCACCTGCTCCTGCACCCAGATGCTCTGGGGAGAGCCTGCCCGCTGGGAAGACTTCTCCGGGGTCAGCGTCCTCTGCTGCTCGGAAGTCCATACTGGAACTGGGTATACCAATACGGGCAGAAACCTACGGAGCCGGCGCTGTGCTAAGGGCTTTGCCTGTTGGCCTCCTTAATCCCGCAGTATGCCAGGAGGAAGAGCCCACAAGTATCTTCGTCCCCATTTTATATAGTGGGGAAACTGAGGCACAAAGAGGTTAAGTGAACTGTCCCAAGTACACAGCCAGAGCGAGGTACATGTGGGAGTCATACCCTCCTCCACTAGCTCCAGAGTCCACGTTCTAACCTTGACTCTGAGGCAAGTGTGTCTGCCCAGGGTGCTAACTGGGCCATTTGGGTATGGACAGGTCACTCCCTGCCCCACTCTCCCCCTGCTGGCCTCCACCTCCTCAGCCCTCACTTACACAGATCCACTGGTCCTTTCCAGCTCCGGGCATCTAGGAATCAATCAGTGGAGCCCCATCCTGGCAGATGGCGGTGGCTGTGGGCCCAGGCCTCGAGCTTAGTGTGAGTCTAGTGGGGCACACACGGCAGCATCCTGGGGACACAGGCGCCCGCCTTGCTTCCTTAGTAAATGTGCCCCTTGCCTGGAGCAGGCCACACCCTGCGTGGACAGTAGGTGAAACCTGTGGAGGGTGAAGGGCGTGACCCCTCATGCTGGATTCTTCGGGGCGGCGTGGGGGGATCTCCTCAGCTCCTGCTGAGCCCGAACAGGACCAGGCCTGGATAGGAAGGGCGTTCCTGTCTGCCTTGATGCTGGCCTCCTCTTTCCCCTGCCCTGTTGGGCCAGACATGGCTGCTGAATTAGCTTTCCCTTCCCCTGGGTGCCTGAGGCACTGGGTCAGGATTCCTGATGTCCAAAGCAGAAGTTCTGACAAAGGGGATCCTTCTAGGAGGAGGAGCCCGGGATCAGTGGGGACGGGGATTAAGGGTCCAAGAGATCAGATTGACTGATCCAGAGTTGTACTACGTCAGTGGTAAAAGGCCTCCTTTCTGAGATTATGGCAACGAGGCTCAGAGAGGGAAATGGACTTGCCCAAGGTCACACAGCATGTTAATGGCAAGGCAGGACCAGAACCGGGGCCTCCTGCCCTCGCATCCAGTGTGATGCTGACAGTGGAATGGCAGGGGAGGGCTCTCCCTGTCCTTCCCTCCTCTCTTCCTCGGTTCAGTCATTGTTCTCTGCCGTTGTTTCCTCCCCCTTCAGCCAAAGAGAGCTCCCTGGGTGAGCCGGAGTTGCCGCCAGACTCTGACACCGTGGGGATGGACAGCAGCTACCTCAGTGTGAAGGAGGCTGGAGTGAAGGCGCCCCAGGACCGGGCCAGTGCCGAGCTGCCCAGCCCGCTGGAGAAGGTTGACTCCGAGAGCAACAAGGGCAAGAAGCGGAGGAACCGAACCACCTTCACCAGCTACCAGTTGGAGGAGCTGGAGAAGGTCTTCCAGAAGACCCACTACCCCGACGTGTATGCCCGGGAGCAGCTGGCCATGAGGACAGACCTCACCGAGGCCCGCGTGCAGGTCAGTGAGGGCGCCTGGGGAGAGGCTGGGAGAGCAGGGCCTGCCCTCGGGCTGGTGGCCAAAGCTGGGACTGCCTGACTGTGCCTCAGCTGCACCAGGGCTTTCTTCACTTCAGTCCAAGGACAGCCTGCCCCACACACCCCTGCTCCAAACAGGGCCAGTCTGCTTTTATCCACCTGACTATCAGGCCTCCTGCTCTGGCGGGAGCAGGGGCAGAAGAAGGAGGGTCCCCTGTTAGCTGTATTCCTGGGCTCTGTGTGCTGTGAGTGTCCTGGCCCTTTCACAAAGGAGATGACTCGTCTACTGCCCTCGAAGGCCTGTCTCTTAGGAAGGAAACAGGATAGACCTAAAGACATCCACAGCAGTCCAATGGGCAGAAAGAGAGAACAACCCGGCTCTTCTTTCTGCCCAGGATAGCTGGCTCCTCCATCTTTCAGCTCCCAAATCAATATACCTCCTTTGTGAAGTCTTCCTGACCACCGTGGCTAAAGCAGTAGCCCCCTGCCACTATCCAGCCACCAGAACACCCAACCCAACACAACATAACCCAAACCAACACAGCCAACCCAACACAGTCAACCCAACCCAACACGGCTCAGCACAACCCAACAGAACCCAACCCAATATAACATAACCCAAACCAACAAAGCCAACCCAGCACAACCCAACACAGCCCAAACAACACAGTCAACCCAACCCAACATGGCTCAACACAACCCAACAGAACCCATCCCAAGGCAGCATAACCCAAACCAACACAGCCAAACCAACACAACCCAACACAACTCAAGCAACACAGTCAACCCAACCCAACACAGTTCAACATAACCCAAAAGAACCCAACCCAACACAACATAACCCAAAGCAACACAGCCAACCCAACACAACCCAACACAGCCCCAACAACACAGTCAACCCAACCCAACACGGCTCAACACAACCCAACAGAACCCAACCCAATGCAACATAACCCAAACCAACACAGCCAACACAACACAACACAACTCATCCCAAACCAACATAACACAACACAAGCAAATCAGGTCACCCTCTTCCTGTCCCGTTTTTTCTTCTTTATGGAATATATGACTGGCTTAAATTATTTTGTCTGTCTCCTCTCACTATAATGTGAGTTCTTTGAAGACAGGTACTGTCTGATTGTTCATCACTATATTCCTTCCAATTAGAGAAGGCTGAACTCAGAGCAACAAGGGCAAAAAATAAATATTTGTAGATTGGTGGACCTCCTTTGTCCAGAGAGGTGTGTCCTCCCTCCTCGCATGAAGTTACAGCAAGAAAAGAACCAGAGAGGAAGCAAAGACCTTTGAGTACCCAAAACACAGGAGACAAAATCCATGCACTAAAGCTCAGGCTTCAGCTTCACACAAATAAATGTCATGCTCAGTCTACTTTTCCACCCCAGAGCATGTGAGGAATGGCAAATAAAGTGCTGTCAGATAGCGGTTTTTCCCCCTCCAGTGGGGTGAGGGAAGTCAACAGCTTGAGAGCAAAGAGCAATTCTTGGCTTTTTTTTTTTTTTTTTTTTTAAAGCAACACAGCTCAGCTGGGCTAAGCTCAGCTCAGAAGGGGGTTCAGGGCCAGGACAGAGCCTTCGGTTATCCGCAGTTCCCTAGGGCGCCCCCTGCTGCCTCACTTCACTAAGGAACCTTCAGCGGAGCATTCCTAAGGCATCAGTCACAACCATGTTCTGTGTAACAAGGCAGAGCTTCTGTAACATCGTCCAGAAACGTTTTCATTCAAAATGGATCATGCGAGAAAGGACCAGCAATTACCATAAATATGCAGCCGTCCAGAAAGTGCAGGTACCCAGAGTAAACAGTCGGATTGTTTGGCCACAAGTTCCCGGGGTCCGGCTGCCCCTCTTATTCCTGCCCAGTGCCTGGTGAACGGTTGGGGAAGGAAGGCAGGGCAGGTGAGGCTTTCCTGTCATTCCACAAGCATTCACACACCAACTGTCTTATTTGCATCAGGATAGGCCGCCATGTGACCTCCTGGGCCTCAGAGTCTGGACAGGAACCCCAGAACCTGGCCTCGGCCCAGCCCCTGGATTGGGAGGAACTGAAGGAGCTGGTGGAGAAGGGGGCGGCAGGTTATGGGACATTCCTGTAGGCACCTTGTTCATGTGGGATCGACTGATCCATCCTCTGCACAGTGTGTGTGTGTGTGTGTGTGTGTGTGTGTGTGTGTGTGTGTGTGTTCCTTACAAGTGCATGGGAGTGCCCGGGAGTAGAATTCACTTAGTATCAAAAGAAGGATGGCTCTTCTAAGACAAATCATGGAAATGACACTGGGCCATAGAGAACATTTTTCAGGTGCCATCGCACAGCCAAAGCAGAATGTTCCCTCTGCGTGTGCACACACACCCATTTATGCCTGCTTCCAAAATAGAGTTGAGGCAGCTACAATTAAAGACTGACTTGTTAGTTTCATCTAAAAACAAGAACGGTGCCATGAAATAGGCAGGTAATTACGTCAAACATCTAGGTTAATAATCATAGTTGCCACTGGGCACAAATTTCAACCCTGAGCTTCCTGGCAGCCAAGGCAGAAAGGGAAACGCTGATGTGTTTGCATATCTTCTCATCTAAGGGAAGGATCATAGGAATATAGACCATTAGTGCTGGAAAGGATCATCTAGCTGGTCCTCTCATTTGATAATAAGTAGGAGGAGGCCCACAGGTGGGACATGGTCACCTGTGGTCAGGTGACTCAGGAGCAGTGACTCAGGGGCAGGGCCAAGACTAGAATCCAGGACTCCAGAGCTCCAGCCCAGTGTTTCTTTTACTTTAGTTGGCTCTGCCAGGACATGGGCCATATTGTTCTGAGACTTTTCTTTGTATAAAGGCAGCAGGGTGGGTGGGATCTCCATGTGCGTCAGACCTCTGGATCGAGCCTGGCAGTGCCCCGAGGTTTGGGGGGAGTGGCGGTGGAAGCCCCTGCCTGCCCCTGCTGGGTTTGTTCAGGGCCCGTACTCAGCTGGTGGGAGGCCAGGTGCCTGGCGTAGAGTGGCACTGGGGACAGGGAGGGGGTGGGCAGCTCCAAGATGGACCTTTCCTGGGAAGAAGCTCGGGGTTTGGCCCTGCTCCAGGGGCTGCAGGGGCCTCTCTCTGCTGTCTGGGATTCCAATCTCCACAGCTGGTGCTGAAGACAATAAGACAGAGGCCTCCCCGCCCTGGGCCACCCCGCCCTGGCCCCAGATGGGCTGCGGTTACTGAGGCCCCTGCCAAGACGGTTGGTTCCTTGGGGAGAGGCCTGTGCTGAGCAGGCCCAGGCCAGGGTGGGCTGGGAGCGGGGTGGTCCTGGGGCGCGACATGCAGACTGGAAGGCTGGACCTCGTGGTCCCCTCTCCCCCTTAGGGTTGTCCTATGGAGACAGGCTGGGGCCGCAGAGCCCTGAGGCACAGAGCATCTGTGGGGAGCTCTCCGAGCGCCAGGCTCCAGGGGCCAGAGATGGAAGGACGGCCGCGCCTCATCTCCAGGCCCTCCACCGTGAGCTCAGAGAGGCCGTGAGGATGCCCGGCCGCCACCCAAGCTGGGGGGCTTGAGGCTTGAGACTGCAGAGCCGCGGGGCTCACTTAGCAGAAGAGCTCCAGCCCTGCGCAGGAACGGGGCCCAGGGCTGCAGGCAAGGGAAGAGGGTTTGGGCGGTTCTGCTGCCCCACAGCCTTGCCTCCCGCCTCCCGAAGTCTCTGGGTCTTCAACCCTCCCTTCCATCCCTGGGCCGGGCCCTCCTCCACTCCCATCCCAAAGACCGCGTTATCTCTGTGTGCTCCCCCGCTGCTCAGCTGTCTTCCCAGATAGCCCAGCACCCCCACCGCCGCTCCAGCCCCCACATTCCATCTCCCCCCCCCTGCTCCTCCTCCCACTTCTGGGACCGGCTGCCCCCTTCCCCTTGCAGTGCCTCCCCAGCCCAACCAGAGCCTGCGGGACATCTCCAGGAGCACCCCTCCACCTGCCGCTCACCAGAGCCCCACCAGGGCTCCCGGCAAACCCCCCACAGTGGCGGCCACGGACACTTTTCCTCACCTTCTCCCCACCCCCTGAAGAAAGAATGGAGCCATATATCTTGATGCCTCCAGTGGGCTTCTCCCCTCCCCCTGGCTTCCCCCCCAGCAAACCCTGGGAGGCTGAGGAAGGAGCGGAAAGACGGAGCTAAGCCTGCAGGAAATTAAACATGAAATGAAAACAAGCTCCTCTGATTCATTCTCTCATCCTGCCCCCCCCGGCCCCCATTCCAGGCCACTGATAAAGGGGGATCCCGTTTCAGTGGCGCAGAGAGGAGACCCGATCCGCCCTTGGCTCTCAGCAGGCGGCCTGGGCCTGGACCCCAGGAGCCCCTGGAGGAAAAGGGGCCCAGGAGGCTCTGGAGCAGGGGCTGAGTGCGTCTCCTACACCAGACTCAAGTCAGGGAGGCAGAATGACTCTCAAAGCAATGCCAGCCCATGCGTGTGTGCGTGCATGTGCGCGCGTGCGTGTGCATGTGCGTGCGTGTGTGCGCGCGTGCGTGTGTGGCACTTGTGCACACACCCATGTATCCTTGGGACCAGGGAGGGAAACTGAGGTGCAGTGCCACACTGGCTCCCTGCCCCCACCCTCCCCACACTAACATGAGTCACACACACCCCAGCTTTTCCTTTTAGCGAAAGACAGCAAGAAAGGTCAGGAGCTATAAATAAACGAGTGTGAAGTACTCTCAAAAACTCTGTGACAGCGTTTCTCATCTCTCACCTGCTGTTCTATGAGGCGCCACCCCCGTGAGGACGTCAGGACAGATATTGGCCCCATTTTCCAGACACAGAAACCCAGGCCAGGGGCAATGCCAGGGCTGGAATGGGCGCTCGGGGGCGCGGCTCCACTGGAAGCCGGAACAGGCTGAGCAGCCTCTGCGCTACCCTGCGGGGAGCCCTCCCTGCCTCCAGCCCAGCTCCTTCTCCCTCCTCCGAGGATGCTCCGGGCTCTCAGCACGGCTGCTGGCGGGGTGCCGTTGGGGTGTGCCCACTTGCACCTGAGTTCACTGGCAGGGACACGGCAGCTGACAGAAACCTCTCTCTGGCGACTCCGAGGCCTGCCTTTGACTCAGCCTGAAGCCATTTCTGGTCTGGAAGCTGACCCCTCCCCTCCTCACACCCTCTCCCACCTGTCTCTGCCCCCTTCCCCACCCCGCCCCGGCCCCAGGTCCCAAGCCACATGCAGGGCTAGCAGGCCCCAAGTCCAGTTCTTGTCCATGAAGCCTGAGAAAGTTCTCAGCCTGTCAGAAGTGTTCCTGCAAAGGAGCCAACAGCCCCCACCCACCCATCAGAGACCACAGCTCACACAGCTGGCTCAGAGACCACCCTCCCCACTCCAGCCAGTGCCCCAGCGGCCCCTGCTCAGGGACAGGGGGGTCTTCACTCCTCCTCAGAGTCAGGCCACTCTCTGCACGAGACCTCGCGGTGGCCACCTTTACCAACCACACCAAGAGCAAACCCCCGGGCGTCCACGGGTCTTTCTCTCCCACCGCCGGCCAGCTGAGCAGCGGGGCCTTCTGGGGTCTCCTGAGCATGCCCCGCTGTTTCTACGCTCGGGCCTGGCTCTGGTCCTCCCCTCCACGAAGCCATCCCTGAGGCCTCTGCTGCCACAGGGGGCCCGAGTGGGGAGACTTGCCAACATGAAGGCTGCAGAGAGGACTCAGACAGGTAGGAATTCTGATTCTGGGCCACCAGACAGGCCCCAGGGAACCCTGGAGCTTGTGGAAAATTATGGCCAGACTGTGTGTGTGAGCATCTAGAGAATGATTTTCGAGAAGAGCCGTCACAACTTTTGTCAGGTTCCCCTCAGGAGTCCGTGGCCCGAGGCAGGCCAGGCCACACGGTGCTGGGGTTGGTTAGATGACTGCTAGGATGACCAGTGACGTGACACGTAGGTGCGACACTTGCCTGCTCTGCATTCTGAAGCTTGGAATAACGTCTGGCCCAAGAGCACACTGTGGTTAGTTGGGGTTAAGCTCGCCTTCCCGACCCTCAGCACGGCTCATTCTAGATTGTGAGCCTGGAGGCTAAAGGCTGAGGCAGACCCTTCCTTGCAGCCCCATGGCCCAGACCGTGCACTGCAGTGGGTCGGGCTCCAGGGTATGACGTGTACCGTCTGACCGCACCCCCCCCCCCCCCCGCGACAACTGCTCTGTCCTGTAGGTCTGGTTCCAGAACCGGAGGGCCAAGTGGAGGAAGAGGGAGCGTTTTGGACAGATGCAGCAGGTTCGAACCCACTTCTCCACTGCCTACGAGCTGCCCCTCCTCACCCGAGCGGAGAACTATGCCCAGGTAAGTCCCAGCCCTGAGTGGCCGGCTCCAGCCCCTCGGGCTCCGGGAATGGGCATCTCAGAGGAGGGCCCAGGCCCCCTCTGATGGGACTCATCAAGCCCGGTGCAGGTGTGTGCCTGTTCGCCCCAGAATGTGGGAGGCCGGGGCCGTTTCTGCCTACTCTATGTGCCGGCCCAGGCTTGGCTGGGCGTTAGGGAGGGGCAGGCCTGGACAGAGAGGGAGGCTTTCTCCTCTGCCATGTTTGCCCCTTTCGCTGTGGGCATCAGAAGCAAGGCAGGCTGAAGACCAGGGCCCCCAGGCCATCAGGAGCCACCCCGATGTCTCCTAGGAAAGCGAAGTCGGGAAAGCTGCAGGGCTTGAGGCAGGGCTGTAGCGAACAGGGAGGTCTGAGTCCCGAGACGCGCTGTTGTCCGGCCCCAGACCGTTCTCACTTCAGACAAGCCATGAGCTCTGAGCTTCGGTTTCTTCTGAAAACTGGACATGATGAAAGTACCCGCCCCAACTCTTTCGTGAGGTTGTTGAAAGGCCGAAATGAGACAACACAGAAGTACTCTGAGGACTAAATAGCCGGTTAAAGGTCCCTCTGCAGCTCTGAGCTCTCCCAGGCGGCTGTGTCCCGACCTGTCCCCTCCTCTGTCCCGTACCATCAGCCTGGCCCCGTTCTAGGGGCATTGGAGTCTTCATGAGATGCAAAGGGGTGAGAAGTAGTGTGAGCAGTGGCCGACACCGGGGCACTTGCAGAGATGTTTTTCTAGCTGGGTCCACTCCTCACACCCCACAGCCTGCCTGGCAGAGGTGACTGGTCCCTCCCCTCAGAACTCTTGGTGGCCGTAGCAGCATGGCCTCTGCCTTCAGCTCCAAGCCCGGCCCCACCCAGGAGCGAGCCGGTGGCACAGGCCTTCCTGTTTCCTTTAAGACCCACTGTCCCGTGGCCCTCCGGAACGTCGTCCCCCCGCCCCCAGACCAGCTCTGCCCCTCCCCCTGCCAGGATCCGTGGGGTCAGGGGGTCAGGCCTGGGGTGAGGCTGAGGAATGTGGGGTGTCTCACACACAGGCACACCTCATCCTCAGCTCCTGCTGCATGCTTTCCTCTCTCGCCGTCCTCTGTCCTGGGAGGATGAGCCTCCAGCCTGGCTCCTGGGTCTGGATCTCTGCTGCCTGAGCTCCCCGCTGGAGGGGGTGGGGAGGGAGGGGACCAACACAGGGCAGCCTCACCCCTCCCACCTGCAACACCACATATCACACGCCTCCTGACGGAGGGGAAGGGAAAGGCCGGTGATTCCCCATCACCCCAGGCAAGAGGAATGTGGTCAGGCCAATCTGCCAGTGGTTCTTGTGGCCATGACAATGCCCTGTGGGACTTGGGGGCTGAGGTCCCCCCTCATTCGGCTTTCAATGTGAGAGGACTACAAACATGGGTAGGGGGGAGAGCAGGCCAGCAGAAGCTGATTGAGGGCCCCCTGTGATCCCATGCACAGGGCTGAGAGGTCTTGTTTCCTCTGGCCCTGCTCACCCTGGCCCTCCCCAGCCCAGGTCGGCCTCCAGTCCACCCCCACATGCTGCCTGAGCATCACACACACACACACACACACACACACACACACACACACACACACACACACGACACACACACACACACACGACACACACACACACACACACACACACACACACACACACGCCCTGGCCTGTGGGCATCCAGCCTGGCTTCATCCATCCACCCGCGGGCGCTCACCACGTCCTGAGGCAGCCCCTTCCATCCTGAGCCAGTTGTGAAGTCTCGAGGACACAGCCCTTGGAAGCTCAGCCGCTGGTCTTGACACTGGGAGATGAGGCCCCACTGCCCAGTCCTGCCCCCTCCACGCCACAACCTGCAAGCCCAGAGCCCACGTTCCCAACGCCAGAGCTCTCTTGAGTTGGGGTCAGCTCCCATTTCTCAGGTTCCTGGGATGCCCCAGGCCTGGCGAGGAGCCACAGGGGAGTAAGACACAGTTGCTGACCTTCAGGGGCGCAGGGAGGGAAAGTCAGCCCCTGCATCTCAAATTCCGAAGTCAGCTGGCTGAGGTGGGGGCCGCCCTCAGCAGCTTGGCTGTGCCCTGAAGGCAGCCCTGTGACCGGGCCCTTGATGAAGTTCGAAGTTTGGTCCTGAAAACAGTTTCTCTCTGCTGGGAGCCAAGCATAAAACCCAAACCCTCCTAGGTCCGGATGGCCGTAAAGGCTTTGAGAGGCTCCCGGGTAAACACTCAGGCATGATCTCAGCATTATGAAGGGCTCGTGATTGGGGTGAGGTCGTCTGGGGACAGGTGCCAGCCACTCGCCCGCCACGTGGCCTCTCCCCCCCCCGTCCCCGCGCACCCCTGCCCCAGCCGGCTCTCCCTTCCCTCTCCCCAGATTCAGAACCCGTCCTGGATCGGCAACAATGGGGCTGCCTCACCGGTGCCAGCCTGTGTGGTCCCCTGTGACCCGGTGCCCGCCTGCATGTCCCCTCACACCCACCCCCCGGGCTCCGGGGCCAGTGGAGTCACCGACTTCCTGAGCGTCTCCGGGGCTGGCGGCCACGTGGGTCAGACACACATGGGAGGCCTGTTTGGAGCGGCGGGCCTCAGCCCAGGCCTCAACGGCTACGAGCTCAATGGCGAGCCGGACCGCAAGACCTCGAGCATCGCGGCCCTGCGCATGAAGGCCAAGGAGCACAGTGCGGCCATCTCCTGGGCCACATGACAGGGCACCGCTCAGCCTGTCCCCACGCCCTCCCCCACCTCGGGGCCCTGGCCACGCCCACGCTCCCCAGGCCCCCAGCCTCCCGTTCGACTTTCCTCTTAGGAACCTGGCCTGGGCCAGGGGCCCGGCCCTCAGCACTTTCAGCCACCCCAAGTGTGAGGCCCCATGGGCCACTGGGAGGGAGGGGGCAGCAGGTCCCGCCCGCCCTGGCATCGAGGCCGAGCCCCCGCTCCTGGCTGGAGGCCGTGGAGGAAGCCAGGTGGCCGAGTTTTGCAGCTTTGCATCCATTATAAGCTGAAGACCCTTTCTCCCCACTCCTGCTCTTCTGCCCTGCCCGGTTTGAGGGTTGAGTCAAGGCTAGATTCCCACCCAGACCGAGCAATGGCCACGTGCCGTTACGTCCGTCCTTTCCTCTGCCGTGTGGTCCCTTGGTCACCGGGCCAGTGACTGTGGCGGAAGAACAGAGTTCTGTTCTGAGTCCTGCAGAGTTGGCCTCCTGCCCCTCCCATTTGTCCCCCCCGTTGTCCTCCTGAAAGTCCACGGAATCTGACCTCCTGGGCCCAAGGCACCCGCCTCACCTCCACCCGCCCTGGCCGTGCCCCTGCGCTGGACCCACCTGGAGCGCTGGACAGAACAGGAGAGGGGCTGGAGCTGAAGAATCCTGCTGTCATCCAGCAATGCTGGCGTCTAGGAGAGTGGACTGTCCCTGCGGGGGCTCGTTCCAGCTCCCTTGCACCCGCAGACTCTGGATCTCAGTGAACACTGCAAGGGGAGGACACAGGCCACCCACAGTACCCACAGTGCTGCAAGAAGAGCTTCTAGAGAGAGGAGGAGCTGCAGGGAGGTGTCCAGGAAGGGACGGGCTCAGGCACTCACTTCCGCTCTCCTGACCGCCCGACACCCCACAACCCGCAGGATGCGTGTTCCAGTGGGCAGGTCTGGGCAGCTTTGTCCTCTAGCCAGCCAGGCCCCTCCAGGAGGACCTGGAGATGCTTGTCCCTTCCCCCACCCATTCTGGGCGCTTGACAGGGCTGCTGAGCAGTGTCCTGGCGTGGAAGGACTTATACCTCGGAACACACGAGTAGGGCCTGCAGTCATGTTGGCAGAGGGGGTCGAGAGCAGCGTGCGGAATTTGCTAAAGGATGTGCGCTCACGTTTGGCCTCTCGGCCCCTACAACCGCCTCAGACTGCCTGTCCCTCGCCAGCCATCCCTGGAGCGGCACCCTACCTGCCCAGAGCCTTCCACGGTGGGTGGGGGCCCCGTGTTCTTCCAGGCGAGGGCAGAGAGAGCCTGCTCTTGCCCTTCGTCCCTAGGGAATCCGAAATCTCACCCCCTCTCTCCAGCCTCTAGAAGGGCTGGTGGGCTCCGCTCCTCTGGGTCGCTTGCTCTGTTCCGGATGTGGGGGGCAGGATGCCGTCCAGAAGCCATTTCCCTGCCTGCAGGAAGGTGCCTCCTTCTGGGGAGGAACTCCACCTCTGCCTGAGTGGAGATGAGCAGCTCGAGTTTTGGCACCAGATCCAGCCGTCACCTAAGCTAGTGGCACACGGTCCCTGTCCTCCAGGGCCGGCCTTTAGAGCCCGAGAGGTCCCTCCAGCAGGCAGCCCCTGGGGACAAGTCAGGGAGGAGGGCCAAGTCCAGCAGGCTTGGGGGCCTGCACACAGGACAGCCTCTTGGCTTGGGTGGAGGGTGAGATCCTCTGCCCTTGAGCTGCTCAAGGCTTAGAAGGAATCACAGTCCCCGCCTCTGCCTTGTGCTCTCATCAGCCCTGGAAACAGGCCTGGGGAAGGATCTGGCTTTGGCCTCCCTTGGTAAGAGTCAGACTTCTTTGTGAACCGTATAGCTCTAACATGGATCTTCTAGAAGTGAAAAGCATCTTGGACATGGAGTTAAATGTTGGTTTTAAATGTTCCATATATCCGAGGATCTTGGAATGATTCTTAGGAAGCCTTTTGCAGTTCTGAGTTTCACTGAAATAACTCAGGCTCCCCAAATCTGGGAAGGGAAAGGAAGAAACACTTAAGGCTGGGAATCATTCCCTGTCTTCCCCTTAAGGGCTCTGGTGGCTGGCAAGGACAAGGGAGGAACCCTCATCACACATGTTCTCACCCAGGAGGGGATCCATGCAGAGAGATGGAGAACTGGGAGATTCCCTAGAGGAGGGGGGGAGGGAGGAGGCTCTAGGCAGATTCTTCTGGAAGGGACCCCTGGTGCTCAATTCCTCTATCTGGCTGCTTTCTGGCTGCCCTTCCCACCAACAGAGCCAAGTATTTTTGATTAAAATGTCGGGGTGAAATGTGCCTGTTCACCTCCCCACAGGTAGTTCCCTGCCCCAGGCCCCCCAGGGTTGGCCCAATACTCGGAGAATCAGAGAACCCAGCGCTGGGAGGGACTTAAAGACCCTCTACTTAGTACGCTCCCTTCACAACGGAGATGAGAAGGTCCCGGCTGTGGGGGGGGGGGGAGACAGAGGGGGGCGTGACTGCCCTGGGGAGTGGGGCACACGCGGGGCCTGAGCCTCACGCAGCCTCTCCCCTCTCTGCTGGCGGGCCTCCCTCTCAGCCTTCCCTCAGCTGCCTTCCCCACGGGTGGCCAGGCCCAGACCTTGGATGGCAGGAGGCATCCCTGCGGCAGCTCCTGCGATGAGCCTGCACACTCGGGGGGACTCTCCGGGGCTGGCGGGCTGGCTTCCTCGGGTGCGAGGGCTCGGGCAGGTGGGCAGAGAGGGGCGCCAGCCGGCCCGGTGGGTCACCGCCAAGCGAATAAGCTACACGAGCTGAGGATTCCCTTTGGCTGCGTGCCTAAGGTCTCGACAGAGACAGAGACGAGAGCCTGAGGAGCCAGTGGACCAACGGGCAGCCTCCTCGGCACTGAGAGAGCCTCTGGGCCCCGCTGGGAACAAGGCCAGGCGGCCGGGGCTCGACAGGAAGGCGCTGCTACCACCCTCAGCACTGGGGGGGGGGGGGGGGGGCGGGACATGGACTTTGTAACCTTTCTTGAATCCTTTCCGCTATACTTGATTCTCCGCTCTCACTACCGTGCCTCCAGCTCGGGGAAGCATGGTGGCCAGGTGGGTTGGAAGACACTGCAAGGGGACGGGGGCAGCAGTCTCGAGGTGGGTCCCCAGCATCCGCGGCAGTCGCCACGTGGGGCCCAGCTCCAGTGCCCCATGGGCCCTCCTTTCGGCTGGGTAGCCAAGAGGAGCTTGTCCATGAAAGCTACCATGTATCTCGCTTAGGCAGCCAGGTTGAGGGGAGACCGTCTCGTAGGACACCCCAGGGCCCCTGGTCTGCTTGATGGCCCTGTCAGGGGCAAAGGCAAACAAGACTAGCTGGGGGCAGGATGGTTGGCAAACCGGCCCCAGGATAATCACCCATGGCCATGAGAGAGAAAAATGAGAAGACCACGAGAGCCCTACTTCCAAAGTCGCAACAACCCCGCTTCACCTCACCGAGGATGCTGTAGGGAGGAAAGGCCTTCTGGCGAACCAAACGTTACCTAACCCTGCCCTCCCCCTCTTCCCCTTCACTTACACACATAGAGCTAGGCCTTTATACTACTGATTTTGAAGGACAGTTTTCAATGCCTAATGATCTGTTTGGATGTGCAGTGGTTGAAAAGAGAGCTGAGCGCTCCAAGGAACGTGAACCTCAGCCAACACTGACTGTTCTCATTGTAAGATATTTTAACCCTGTATAAACGCAACTTTTCCTTTAGCTTAATGGCCTGGGGTGGAATATTAAAAATATATATTAAAAATACATTAAAAATTCAGAAAAAATGTTTAAAAAAAATGAGGTCAGTTCCATAAAGTTTTACTGCCTATAGCACCGTGTAACTACATTATAGCAAACTATTAAAAGAATCATTTCTTGCCTTTTAAAGTAAGTTATTGCACTTACATCTTCTTTGGGAGGGGAGGAACATTGGCGAGAAGGGAACTAGGGCCTAGGCATGGGGCCAAATGGCTTAAGCGGCAGCAACTGGGCGCTCCGGAGTGCCCTTCACTGGGCACAGCCCACCCTGTCTGTTTGGTCGGTGTTTGCAATAAACTCCTTCTCCTTCCTCCTCTCGACTGGAACCTGTCTGTTTTGTTCCTGACTTGTGACAGATGAAATGTGATCAGAGGGGCCTCTGAAATCTCACATTAATTGAAGTCGGCAAAAAATACTAACAGTGCCCTTTTGAACTGCTGACACAGTACAGAATGGATTACCAGGGCTAGATTAACAACAGGTGGCCAGGGCTCCTGCACAGAGAGGGGGTGCTTGGCCTGCAAGGGTCTGGGACAGCCCCTCTTCATCCCAGAGGACCTGCCTGCACAGCAGGCAAGCTTGGGGGCGGGGACGATGTTGGGGGCGGACCAGAGTCTGCTTCTCAGGCAGCAGAAAGGGTCCCCGCAGCTCCTTTGCCACCACCCTCCCCCACCAACGCCATGTCTCGGGTACGCAGAGCACTGCCCATGCACCAAGGTCTTCACAGCGGCCCAGCCAGCCACCCCCCACCTCGCCGGTCCCTGAGCGCCGGTCTCGATCTCCGGGGGCTGTTTTGGAAGCAGAGAGAGCCGGGACATGGAGGTCCAGGGCAGGGGAGCCTGGCTGCTTGGCCCAGAGCACCGGACAGGCCTCCAGGAGAAGCCGGTCCCAGTCCTGGCTCTACTCCTTAGTGGCTAAGGGAACTTGCAGTAGATGTAGCCAGATGATTTTTTTTAAAGCAAGGTTCTAGAAGCAAATTACGAAGCAGGGAGGGCCCAGGATCTTGCTACAGACTAGGGGCTCCCTTGCTTTCCGACGGGAAGGCGGCTCATGGAAGAAGGCGTTAGCCTCTGAGGGACCACAGTGTGGAGAGGGGGGGCAGCTCTCACATCGTAATGGGCAATAAGCCTGTCCCTGACCAGTTCACCAGCGTGGGGGAGGGCCTCATGGAGAGCCTTTGTAAGCCGACTTGGCACAGTGACGTAACAGACGACGATCATCTCCAAAAGAAAGACATCTCCCTCTGGTTACCAGCTGGGCATCCACCACAAAGGCCCTTCCCATCCTCTTTTTCCAGCTTTTTAAGTGTTGCTTTCTTGGAGCCACATCTCCGATTTGCTACCTGTGGCGAGTGAGGTCCTATTCAGTACAGATCCAGCTAGGTTTTAGGTCGGCCAGGGCTGGGCATCGTTTTTAAAGAAGACACCTGTCACCTCTTTGGGCGCTGGGTCAGGGTGGCATCCCCCATCACTGCCAAGTCCCCAGGCAGGAACTGAAGCAGAGAGGGAAACCCTGTGTGCACACGGTGCTGTCCGCCTTGTGGTCCCGAGCACCCCAGCCCCCCGAGTCCGGGTGAGTGCTAGGCCTGAGTGCAGGTGGCTTGACAGGGGCCCTGTCCCTGGGACCCGTGCCTCTGAGGAGAATCTCTGGGAGGGCGAGGCCAGCAGGCCGCCCTCGAATAGGACCGTAGCTCAGCCCTCCAGGACCACTCACTGCCCCCCACAGCATCATCTGGGGCCTGACCCTTGGCCACGTTACTGGACGCGCCCTCTGTTTAGAATGCTCACACCCCCCGGTCGGCTGTGGGCACCAGGAGAACTCCTGTTGGTTCCCTAAGGCTTCCTCCAAACGGCGACACCCTCTGTGAAGCTCTTCCTTAAGTCCAGGCCCCAGCCCTGCCTGCACCCGAGGTCAACTGTTGGCCCCTCTGTGCTTCCGCAGAGCTGTTTCTAATCCTGTTTCAGCACATAATCTGTACACGTCATCTATTTACCTGCCTGCCCCACGTGCCTAAAGGGCTCAAGGAGAGACAGGTTGGTTCTGTTCACATCTGATGTCTCAGAAAATACTCAGTTGAGTAACTGCATGAATAAATGGGAGGATGGGAATGAGGCAATGCTCTGAGTCACGAGGGGAAGAGGAAGTTCAGAGAAGGGATTCAGGTAGAGAGAGCTAGAAGCTGGCTCAGGCCACCAGGGATCAGCCAGGAGTGAACTCAAGAGTCTCCACCTGGCCGTGGGCCTTGCCCACCCTGTTCCTCCAGGGGTCAAGGGCACCCGAGACTCGCCAAAGCCAGGACAGGAAGCCCAGCCTTTGTTTAGCGTTCCTGGGGTTGAGCCAGCACAAGGCCAGCTCCCCAAGACAGCCCGAGTGGTCTCATGACCCAGGGTGCTCATCTCATACCTCTTCTGCTGAGTCTGGGGCTCAAACCCTACTTTCTCCAAGTCGTCCCTGGACAGTCCTCATGCCCCTATGCCCTCCACACCGCCACCTGCCTAGGGGCCGTCCACACACAGCCCCCTACCCTCCCCGCCAACCCAGTGGAAGCTCGTCCTGCCTTCAGTTCCTCACCAAACCCACCGCCCCAGGTCTTGCTACAGGAAACAGTGCTGCCCTCAGGGCGCCGCGAGCTGGCCCCTCCCGGTCTGTTTATCAGCAGAAACCCCCTCATTGTAGCTGCTGGGGAGTGGGGCGGTGCCGTAGTGGTGGCCTTCCCCTCCCCCCCGCCCCCCACAGGCCCAGACTTGCGCGCTCAGCTGCTGAGGAACAATAGGCCCTCCACAAACAGCCTGCTCCCCAAAATAGGGCCACTGCAAACCGTCTCTGCGCTCAGAAGTGAGAAGATGCATGTCAGGTCCAGAGACAATGGGGTGTGAGAGTTGACATTTTCCCAGGAATGCTGTGATTCCAAACAGATTTTTTTTTTCGGCTCTACATAGACCAACAGGCTTGAGGAAGGCATACTTCCGAAAGGAGCTTCAGTTTATGACCATGTGCGCACCATGTGTTAAGGTGTTGCCTTAAGTAGCTGGGAGCAAACCCGCTGTGGGGCCTGCATGGGATCTCCCCACAGCCCGGGTCAGGTATTCCTGTCCCCCCAACCCTGGGGCGCCCCCAGCCCCCTCCCCGTCCCTTCTCCGTCCTCTACTCCCAGCGGATCTCTGTGATGACCAGGCTCTGTGACAAAGACGGGAGCTCCGGTTGCTGTGACATAAAGGTCCGGCTCTACCACGGAGAGAGAAGGAAAAGAATGTGTGTGTACGCGTGCTGGCAGGACAAGGAAGAAGGGAGGACAGCCATCGGCATCCTGATGCAGGATGACACGGCCCGTATCTCCTCTCGGAGACAGGTGTGGACGGCAAGCTCTGTTGAGATGGGGCCACCTATTAGTTCGGTTATCTCAGGCCATCTCCTACTTTCCTTCGCTTCATCTGTAAAATGGGGACAACCAACTCTCCTGCTTCTCTCGAAAGGCGGTTATGACGTCCAAAAGCATGACAGCTTTTGAAACGAGTTTGGAGCTCGCTGAACAGACAGGAGAGATCATGCACGCCCGTGTCTGGGAAGCCGCCACACTGGGGAGCCCTGAGAACCGCCAGTCTTGTACTTACGGGACTGAAAAGGGGGTGCCGGCGAGCGATCTGGGGGTGAGCAGCGTATGCGTGTGCTCAGGCTGCCAGAACAAGACACCCACCTGCACTCAGCGTGGCTTAAATAATGGCTATTTTCTCATAGTTCCAGAGGCGAGAAGTCCACGATCAAGGCGCTGGCAGATTTGGTTTCCAGCGAGGCTTCGCTTCCTGGCTCATAGATGGTCACTTTCCCCCCGTGTGCTCACGGCTTTGTCTTTGTGCTCATGCAGAAAGAGTTGTGGTGTCTCTTCCTTTTCTTATGAAGACACCAGTCCTCTGGCATTAAGACCCCACCCTTAATACCTCACAGAGCCTTTATTACTTCCTTATAGGCCCTATGTCCAAACCCAGTCACATTGGGGGGGATTAGGGCTTCCATCCGTGGATTTTGCAGGGGGACACAATTCAGCCTATAACAAGCAGTGTGGCTGGTGTGACATAGGAGGGGATGCACAGAGCCAGATGCGCACTGCGTTTCTCCAGTCTCATGTCCCAGAGGCTCTCAGCAGGTCCCAGCAAGTTTCCATACGGGCCCAGCCACATCTCGACTCCGTGCCTCGGCCCTTTCTTCCTAGGCCGCCTTGAAGTAGTCCCATGCCATTGCTAGTCCTTCCCTGCCTGCTCATCCCATCCCTGACACCAGAGCGGCTGCCAACGACCTAACTCCCTAACTCCAATGAGCATCCAACTCCCTAACTCCACAGAGCATCTGAAGAGCCTCTGCACGGCCTACACAGACATTTCAGCTCTTTTATTTAGGCCTAAACTCCTGTCCAGCCTCATCTTTTCTAACAGCCCAGCCTGGACTCAGGGTTCCTGCAAATCCAAGACATCCATTACACTTTCCCATCTTTTTAAAAAATCATATTTGATCATGGTGTGTACTCTTTAATCCCCATCCACTATTTCCCCCACCCCGTCCCCTCCAGTAACCATCCGTGTGTTCTCCATAGTTGAGTCTGTTTCTTGGTTTGGCTCCCTTTTCCGCCTTTGCTCATGTGTTTCCTAAATTCCACATATGAGTGAGATCATATAGTATTTGTCTTTCTCTGACTTATTTCGCTAGCATTCTACTCTCTATCCCCATTCATGTCGTTGCAAATGGCAAGATTTCATTCTTTTTTATGGCTGAGTAATATCCCATTATATACACACACACACACAAACGTGTATATATATATACACACACACACACACACACACACACACACCTCTCCTTTATCCATTCATCAGTCAATGGACACTTGGGTTGCTTCCATAGTTTGGTTATTGTAGATAATGCTGCAATGAACATAGGGGTGCATGTATCCCTTTGAAATAGTGTTTGTATTTTTTGGGTAAATACCTGGTACTGCAATTCCTCGATCATAGGGCAGTTTTATTTTTAATTTCTTGAGGAACTTCCAAACTATTTTCCACAGTGGCTGCACCAGTTTGCATTCCCACCAACAGTGCAAGAGGGTTCCTTTTTCTCCACATTCTTGCCGACACTGGTCTTATGTTGTTGATTTTAGCCATTCTGACAGGTGTGAGGTGGTATCTTATTGTAGTTTTGATTTCCCTGATGATGAGTGATACTGAGCGTCTTTTCATGTGTCTGTGGGCCTTCTGGATGTCTTCTCCGGAGAAATGTCTGTTCATGTCTTCTGCACATTGCTTAATTGGATTATTTGTTTTTTGGGTGTTGAGTTTAAGTTCTTTATAGATCTTGGATACTAGCCCTTTATCTGATATGTCAATTGCAAGTATCTTCTCCCAATCCATAGGCTGCCTTTTAGTTTTGTTGATCGTTTCTTTTGCTGTACAAAAGCTTTTTACTTTTACGTAGTCCCAATAGGCTTTTTTTGCATTTATTTCCCTTGCCTCAGGTGACATATCTAGAAAACTGTTGCTATGACTGATGTCAGACAGATTACTGCCTGTGTTCTCTTCTAGGATTTTTATGGTTTCAGGTCTCACATTTAGGTCTTCAGTCCATCTTGAGTTTATTTTTGTGTGTGGTGTAAGAAAGCAGCCCAGTTTCATTCTTCAGCATGTGGCTGTCTAGCTTTCCCAACATCATTTGCTGAAGAGACTTATCTTTTTCCTCTTGTATATTCTTTCCTCCTTTGTCAAAGATTAACTGACCCATATAATTGTGGATTTCTGGGTTTTCTATTCTGTTCCATTGATCTATGAGTCTATCTTTGTGCCGGTACCATACTGTTTTGATTACTACAGCTTTGTAATATAACTTGAAATCTGGAATTATGATGCCTCCAGGTTTTTTTCAAGATTGCTTTGGGAGCACCTAGGTGGCTCAGTGTCTGCCTTCGGCACAGGTCATGAACCCAGGGTCCAGGGATTGAGCCCCACGTTAGGCTCCCTGCTCGGTGGGGAGTCTGCTTCTCCCTCTCCCCCCACTCATGCTCTCTCTTGAGCACGCACTCTCTCTCAAATAAAATCTTAAAAAAAAAAAAAGATTGCTTTTTTTTTTTTTATTGCTTTTTTGCTATTAGAGGTCTTTTGTGGTTCCATACAAATTTTAGGATTATTTGTTCTAGTTCTGTGAAAAGTGCTATTGGTATTTTGATAGGGATTGTATTTGATAGGGATTGTATTAAATCTGTAGATTGCTTTGGATAGTATGGACATGTTAACAATATTAATTCTTCCAATCCACGAGCACAGAGTATCTGTCCATTTTTGGTATCTTCTTCAATTTCTTTCATTAATATCTTGTAGTTTTCAGTATGTTGGTCTCTCACTTTCTTGGATAAATTTATTCCTAGGTGTTTTATTGGCTTTGGTGCAATTATAAACGGGACTATATTCTTAATTTCACTTTCTGCTGCTTCATTTTTAGTGTACAGGTATGCAACAGGTTTCTGTACATTCATTTTGTATCCTGCAATTTTACTGAACTCACTTATCAGTTCTAGTAGTTTTTTGGCAGTCTTCAGGGTTTTCTATATATGGTATCATGTCATCTGCAAATAGTGAAAGTTTTATTCCTTCCTTACCAATTTGGATGCCTTTATTTCTTTATGTTGTCTGACTGCTACAGCTCGGACTTGCAGTACTATGTTGAATAAAAAGGGTGAGAGCGGACATACTCATCTTGTTCCTGACCTTAGGGGAAAAGCTCTCTGTTTTTCACATTGAGTGTGATGTTGGCTATGGGTTTTTCATCTAAGGCCTTTATTATGTTGAGATATGTTCCCTCTAGACCCACTTTGCAGAGGGCTTTTATCATGAACGGATGTCGTACTTTGTCAAATGCTTTTTCTGCATCTATTGAAATGATCGTATGGCTTTTATCCCTTATTGATGGGACCTATCACATTAATTGCAAATACCGAACCCCCACCCCTTGCATCCTGGGAATAAGTCCCACTTGAGCATGATGTATGATTTTTAAATATATTGTCGGATTCAGTTCACTAGTATTTTGTTGAGGATTTTTGCATCACACTTCCCATCTTCTTGGTTTCTTTTCACTCTCCTCAGGTCAAAGTGCCTGCCCCAACCTCTCAACACACCCCCATCCACCCAGTGCCCATCTTCACCTATTAATTCTCCAGGACCACCTCAAGTGCCACCTCCTTCCCCAAGTCAGAAGCGATCACACTCTTCCTTCCATGGCAGGGAATGTGCGCAACTCACCCTTAATTACGCACTTATATGATAGGATTATAAATGACTTATCTCCTGTATTTATTAATTCCATTATAAGCTCCTTGAAGGTGGAAATGGTATATCCCTTCACCTATTTATTTGTAGCACCTGGCAAAGCATCATAGCAAGCATTTGATGTTAGCTGGATGGCTGGCAAGTCTGCATTCCACATCAAGAACATATCAGAAAACACTAAATTAAAGCAACGGAACTAGAGGCAGCCTAGATCCTGAGGCCCTAAGAGAACTCCAAGTTAAGAAGGGAAAGGGATCCCAGTCCACAACAAAACGAAGGAGTTGTAAAAGGTGACAGTATTTCATTACCACTTAAAAATTAATCTTTATTGAGGTATAATTTACATAATAAATTTTAAGTGTAGATTCAGATGAGTTTGGACAAATATATATATATATTTATGCACATATATATACTATATATATATAGTATATATATGTACACACACACACACACACACACACACACACACAAACGTAACCATCACCATATTCTCCTGATCCCAAAAAGTTCCTCTGTGACTCATCCCAGTCAATCCCCAGCCTCAGGCAACCACTGATCTACTCTATCACTCCAGGTGAGTTTTACCTGTTGGAAAGCTTTATCAAAGTTTTATACATATATATGTGTGTATGTGTGTGTGTGTAAGAATACATACTGTATGTATGTACAGTATGTACTCATTTGTCTCTGGCTTTTGTTTACCTGTTTTGGAAAATTATCCATGTTGTGTGTCTCTGTAGTTTGTTACTTTTATTGCTTAGTTGTATTCCATTGTATGGATATACCACAATTTGTCTATCCCTTATCTGTTGAACATTTGAGCTGTTTCCAGTTTTCAGCTATTCTGAATAAGGCTGCTATGAACGTTTATGTGCATGTCTTTGTGTTTTTTATGTTTCTTTAAAACATACATTATGTAAATTATACCTATTTATTCCTCTTCTATTTTTTGAAAAAAATTTATATAAGATTGGTATTCTTTCCTCCTTGTTTGATAGAATTTGCCAGTAAAACTATGTGGGTTTTGCTTTAAGTTTTAAATTGTGGATTCCATTGCTTTAACAGATACAAGACTATTCAGATTTTCTATTTCTTCTTGAGGCAGTTTCATCCCTTTGTGTCTTTCAAGGATTGTGTCCATTTCACCTCTGTGGCAGAATTTATCAGTATAAAGTTGTTCATATGTATTCCCCTTTTAATATTTTTAGAATCTGTCCTCATTTTGATTCCTGATACTGGTAATTTATAACTTCTTTTTTTCCTTGAACAGTATAGAGCAGTTATTGATTTTTTCAAAGAACCAATTTTTAATTTATTTTTCTCCATTCTTTGTCCATTTTCCATTTATTTCCACTCTTCTTTCTTCTACTTTGGACTTAATTTGCTCTTCTTTTTCAAGTTCTTAAGGTAGTTTCTTAAGCTTAATTGATTTCAGTTTTTTTTCTTTTTACTTTTTAAAAAAGATTGTATTTATTTGAGAGAGACAAAGATAGTGACAGAGACAGTGAAAGAGAGCACAAGCGGGAAGGAAAGGGATAAACAAACTCCCTGCTGAGCAGGGAGCCCGACATGGGGCTCAATCCCAAGACCCTGGGATCATGACCTGAGCCAAAGGCAGATACTTAACCGACTTAGCCACCTAAGCGCCCTTATTTTTACCCTCTTTAAAGTTTTATTTATTTAAGTCACCTCTACACCCAATGTGGGGCTCGAACTCACCACCCTGAGATCAAGAGTCACATGTTCTTCCAACTGAACCAGCCAGGTGACCTGATTTTAGTTCTTTTCTAACATAAGCACTTCAAGCTATAGATCTCCTGGTACTCTATCCCACACTGTGATACATTGTTTTCATTTTCATTTAGCCCCAAAATATTTCTAATTTCCTTTGTGTCTTTATGAACCCATGCATTATTTAGAAATATGTTAATTTCCACCTATTGGGGACTTTCACAAATATGTTATTAATTTAATTCCATTGTGAACAGAGAACATAGTTTTTATGTTTTTGTTTCCTCAAAATTACTGAGAGTTATTTTATGGTGCAAGCATTTGTGGTGCATGTTGTATGTATACTTGAGAAGAATGTGTATTCAGTTATTAGTGAATGAAGTATGCTATAACTGTCAATTAAGCCAAGACAGTTGATAGTATTATTCAAGTCATCTGTATCTTTCCGACTTTTCTACCAACTTGTTCTATCAATTACTAAGAGAGTGGGGTGCCAGGGTGGCTCAGAAGGTTAAACATCTGTCTTTGGCTCAGGTCATGACCTCAGGGTCTGGGGATTGAGCCCCATGTTAGGCTCCCTGCTCAGCAGGGAGTCTGCTCTCCCTCAGCCTCTACCCACCCCCACTGGCTCATGCTCTAATAGATAGGTAAAATCTTTTTTAAAAATTACTGAGAGGAATGTTAAAACATCCAAATATAATTGTAGACTTTCTTATGCATTTTCAGTTGTTTTTGCTTTATATATTTTGAAGCATCGTTACTCAGTGCCTGATTTAGGACTACCTGTTTTGTCTTCTTGATGAATTGATTCCTTTATCATATGAAACATTTCTCTTTCTCCGTAGCAATATTCCTGTTTTGAAGTTAATTTTGCCCCTTTTTGATATAATCATCCTCACTTTTCTTATGATTCATGATTGTCTAGTATACTCTACCTATATATATATATATATATATATATATTTTTTTTTAATTTTATTTATTTGACAGAGAGAGACACAGCGAGAGAGGAAGCACAAGCAGGGGGAGTGGGAGAGGGAGAAGCAGGCTTCCCGCGGAGCAGGGAGCCCGATGCGGGGCTCGATCCCAGGACCCTGGGATCATGACCTGAGCCGAAGGCAGACGCTTAACGACTGAGCCACCCAGGTGCCCCTCTACCTATATTTTATAGTGTTTTCCTTATAGATAGCATTTAATTGCCCTTGCTGTTGAATTCAGAATGATAATCTCTACCCTTTACCTACAATGTTTAGACCATTTACATTTAATGCAATCCCTGATATATCTGGGTTTAAGTCTATTATTATTTTATTTGTCCTGTCTGTGCTTTGTTTACTTTCTTCTTTTTCCTGCCTTTTTGATTAAATATTTTTCTGGTGTTTCACCTTCAATACTGGACTATTAGCTATGCCTCTTTTAAAGGTTTTTAGTGGTTGCGCCAGGGTTTCCAATGTGCATCTTTATCACAGTCTATCTTACAGACACCTTCCCAGCCTTCTTCCTAACCACCCAGCAGCTTTTCAGTCTCCTCTTCCGTGTTTTCCTTTTTTCCCTACGCGTTAGCAGGGCCCAGTAACCAGGTCCTAGTCCTTCTGTCTCCTCAGCCTGGACTGACTCTCTGGCAATCGCACCTAGTCCAGGGGCTTTAAATCCCATCCGTATCTTCAGTCCTAACTTTTCCCCCGAGCTCCAGACATATGACTGCTTAAATGACACTACCACTTGGATGTCCAAAAGGTATCTCAAACTTAGCATGTCTGCAGTAAGGCACTTGACTTTCACTCTCAACACTTGACTGCCCTCACCCCTGCAGAGTCAACATATTCCAGTTAACGGTATCACTCGGTTACTCAGGACAGAAACCTACGAGCTGGCTGTGAATCCTCTACTGTTTTCTTCTCCTACCTTCATCAGGAAGTCCAGGAAGACTGTATTCCCAGTGTAACTTCTTGCCACCTCTGCTACTCCCATCCAAATCTAACGAAGCCATCATCTCTCACTTGGGCTCCCTAAAAAAGCCTTCCAGCTGATTTCCTTTCCTTCATTCTTGCTCCATGCAGCCTACTCTCCACACCGTAGCTGAAATGATCTTTTAGAAAAATACCATTCAGGTATCACTGCTTTGCTTAAAACCTTCCAGTGTCTTCCAATCACACACAATAAAAATCTAGAATCCTTTTGGCCTACATGGTCCTAACATAATTTGGCTCTGGCCTACTTTTCTGGTGTCATCTCTACCATGCTCTCCACACTAAATATACAGGCGTTTTTGCTGTTCTTAAAACAAGCTGAGCTTGTTCCTGCCTGAGGGCCTTCGTGTTAGCTGTTCCCTCCTCCGCCTTGTACCCTCATGGTTCACTCCTTCTCAACATTTACATCTGTGCTTAAATGTCACCCTGACCAACCCATCTAAATACCTCCTCATGCCCAAGCCACTATCTCCCCTTACCCTGCTTTATTTTCTTCACAGCATTTATTACCATTTGAAATTATATTCATTTACTTGTTTTGGTTGTCTTCCTTCTTAGAATGTAAACTTTTAGATAAAAGTTGGCATTTTATTCTGTTCAATGTAGCATCCTCACATGAAGAACAGTATCTGGTACTTAGTAAGTGCTCCATGAGTTGAAATGATTGAATGAATCCATCACATCAGGCTTCCTATTTTTTAAAGGAAAAGAATCTTTAGGAGTCAGTAGACTAAAAACACCTGAGTGAAAATTTACTTTCTCTTGGTCCCTTCTCTGAAAAGTGAATTAAATCTCATTGTTAGGCACAATTCTCTTCATTAACAGACTTTAGGTTTGGGTTGTGTCTACAGAAAGATTTCTCTACTGACTTACCAGGCTAATCCATCCTGAGTAGCTGATGCTCTTCAATCCAAATTCTGATAGACAAGGCTGTGTCCTGGCCATAGTCTCACCGGGTAGCTTTGATGTGTCGTCAAAGCCTGAAGGAGGCAGAAATCACTCCTTAGGAAGTCCTAAATCAGAACATTTCCTAGTTCTCAGACCAAGACACAGCATGTAACACACTGCATTGGGCTGCCAGATGTTTCCTTTCTATCCCAACGCTGTCCCTAAGTCACCCTCTCCAGTGAGATGGTGTAGCCATGGGACTAAAAGGAGCATCAATCTGATATTCACGGATATTCATCCTTTTAACTGCTGAAGAAAGGCCAACATACAACAGGCAACTGGAAGATGCTGTGAGAAGAGAGGGAAAAAACCCTCCATCTCCCAAGAATTGGAGCAGATGGAGTTAGAGGAATCCTCATTTGGCCAAGTTGTCAATACATTGAACCCAACTGGTGACAAGAACAAAGCTGTTACAAGAGAAGTTATTGGGACTATATCCAGAGAACAGGAACAGAGACTGGGCACAGGGTAGGCAGAAGGGAGGGGATGAAGGTAAACCCTTCAGGATCTACTAGAGAAAGACTATTGGAAATCCTATAGGAGCTGCTGCCACCAATGCACAATTTTTGTTAATTACCTCAATTGTGGCTGTTATCCCCTTAATGAGAAACACAACTTTACTTCTAAGCAGGCAGTGAGGCTGGCAGAAAGCTGAAACCTGAAAATCAGCAGATACAGGGCTGCATACAGACCTTACTATTGAAATTAAGCCACATCCAAAACACAGGGGGTAGAACTCCAAATAGCTTCAGACAGCAGCCAGCCATGCAGGGCCCTCACCAGGCACCGGATGGACGCTCTCTGGACTCGTCAAGAGGCCCAGATCCCAAGTGCTCATTTCAATAACATAAGAAAATAAACATGGGGCTTATTTATAGCACAGGAAAGGGACTGGGGCAAAAGAACCACTCATCTGGTAATCCACCCTGACGGGGCCAGATAGGATCCAGACCCCCAAGCTCTCTGGTAGCAGGGTGAGCAGAAATAGGGGCCGGAAGAGGGCTGGCGGCCAGCATCACCAGGTACAACCCTGTAAAGGCCCTGGTTAAGAGAAGGAGAAAAGATCTCATACATTCCATCTCACCATCCCAGGGCCTAAGTGCTCTTGCTACCTCCAGATTCAGGTTGAAGAAACTAATGCATGGGAATGGACTCTCTCGAGGCCAAAGGCGGCTCAGGGTTCAACTTAAGGGAAGGTGCTATGAGAAGAGGAAATGGGAACATCCTTGCATCGTCCAAGCACCAGAAAAGATAGTGTTAACGGATTCTTCACTTACAGCTGGGACTAAAAAGTATGTGCAGAGTCCTCGGCTACTGACGGGTTCCCACCATCTTACACAGCTCAAGAACTCCCACTAGAATTGGAGCGCCCTGAGCTCAGGACAGTGTCTTATTCAACTCTCTATTTCCTGGAGCCGGCACAGAGTCTAGCAAGTGCATTTTGATGAATGAATGATTAGAAAAAAACGAACAACTGAGTAAATGTTTTCTTACCTCACCTGGATCAAGTAAGTAGCTGGTTGTCCTTCAGCTGTGATTATCAGAAAACCAGATGCTCCTTGAGTTTATTCTTGGGCATAGGTGCAAATGACATAAGTTGGTGCCTATAAATAAAAGCCCAAGTAGATATATTCTGAAGGGAAAGCTCTTATGGTGGCTTCCATAAGAAAACACTCTATATGGAGTGGCTGGCGGTCTGGGTCTAAGACATATGGACTCCAGTCCCTGCTCTGTTGGTAGATCTCACCCCATATGCAGCTCCTGAGAGGCTGCAGACAAGATGGAGCTCTGCTAAGAAACCTCTAGCAGACACAGCTGCCTGATAGCTCTCGAGAGCCACACAGGCATCCCTCCCTTTCTTTGTCTTCTGCCTGACAGCTCTATAAGGGGGACTGGGAAGAAATGCAATCAGGGGCCCAACTAGTTGGGACTAGAAAAAAGAGAAAACTCTACCCTGAAAAGGTTGTAAATTTGTGGAAACAAAATGCCAGACACAGATGCTGGTGACTCAACTGTTTCTTGAAAATGAGAGAGGCCTGGAAAGTTGGGAGGGTGGGGGGGCCAACTCTGCCCAGTCATCTTCCCTGTCTTGTCAACAATGGTGAGCCTGAAATGAAAAGCCATGGCACAAGGCTGACTGTGCAGACCCACACCCCGTCCCCGGGAAGAACCTGGAAGTCACAAAGCCTGAGACTGAAATCCCTGACTAGTCCATCTGACAGTGACAAAGGTGGATGAGAGGTTGTGGGTTGGGCTTAGAATGCTCCCACCCTAAAGAGAGGGGAAAACCTTAACACTGAGTAGAGTCCTACCTAACTTTTCTCTGCCAGGAGAAGGTCAATGAAATCTGTTCCCAGATCGTCAGACGATTCTTAGTGGGCACAATGGGGCCACAAGCTGTCCCTGATTATACTCAGAAAACGGTGTGTTATCAAACTCTGGCCTCAGATAGGAGCCCCAGGGCTTAGAACGGAGCAGGGCTGAGGTGAGTAGACAGACCCCTGGTTTCATATGCCTGCAGGCCCTGCAGGCTCAGGTTGCTTCCAGAGTCTTCCTGGAGGGCAGCTGCGTGCCAGGATGGTGAGCACCCCTGCCAGAACGGCCCTGCAGGAAGTGGCTGAGAGGCTGGGGGCCAGTTTAGCACTCTGTCCCTGCCTTTCTGTGCCAGGGCTGCCTGGGGAGCAGCCTGCTGCGACTTCTGCTGCTGCAACAGGCTACCTGGGCCACAAGGGGTGGAAAAGGGAGCCTACCCCACAAGAAGCTAATGGCCCCAAAGCAAAGGAGACCCACCAGGCTCAGGATGGGTGGCTGACGGGTAACCTCTGTCGGCCCAAACCTCTCCCTCCCAGCCGGGCTCCCACGGGACCCTCTCACTGGCCAGCCACGAAGTCTCACCAGACCTGAGCCACTTCCCAAGTGGCCTCTGCCTTCAGCTACTTGTTACTTCTACCATCAAAGGGTCTTGAATTTTACCCCGGCAATCACACCTTCAGAGCCTGTGGCTAGAAACCTGCATCTGTCAGTGGTAGGAACACTCCAGCCAGAGACCACCATCCCAGGCAGCCGCTGGGGGCACAGGGTGATTACAGCAAAGAGGCAGCTTGCCCCCTCCAGCTCCCAGTCCTGGTCAGCACACGCCAGGATGATGCCCACTTCTTTCCAAAGGCAGCGGAGAAACTAGCCCGGAAAACCACAAGTTGGAAGCACAGCTGAAAGGACATGAGGCTTTGGCAGAGGAGCTAGGTAGTCAGAGTTGTGAACTTCATGACACTGAGTACGGAGAAGGGACAGCAGTGCATCGTTTGCGGGAAAGAACCACAGATTCGGAGAACAGAAGCTGTGATTTTCCTCTTTAATTTTCCTAGACAGGAAGGTTCTTGCCTAAACACATGTGAGGCTTGCTAAAATTTACAAGGTAAGAATATTAAGAACTAGGTAATGTTAACCAGCAAAAAAGGGTTTCCAACCTGCATTCCAAACTGGCTCATCCCAATTAGGTCCCTGGGGGCAAAGGCGAGTGACTCAAGTGCACATTTGGGCCAGAGCCAGGGCCAGCTCAGGTTCATCTTCTGTACAGGCCAGCAAGATGCAATTTCTTAAAAAAGATTTCTTAATCTAAAACCAGCTGTTGTCTGCTGTAGGCCAGAACATGACATTTTAATTAGCATTATTGTTCCGCTTCTGAAACCAGGCTCTGTGGCATCCCAAGGGCAGATAATCCCAGCCCAAGCTTATGGGTGAGGCTTGCTGGTTAGCAGCTCAGAAATACACGGAGAAGGGGGTGGAGTCCCCAGCCCCCTCGCAACCCATGAATCATGACCACTGGCTGTATCCCTGCCCCGGATTTCTCCTTGTGGCCTGTACCACCTGTCTGTTCATAGGATACAAACGTTGAGGTTTCAAGTGCCAAGGATATAATACGCATTCTGTAATAGAAATCGTTCCATACTATGTTGCCAGATTGAACCCGCAATATTTCTAGGAGTAGTGAGGTGCCTTGCATGGAGTTTCATGCCCCGAGAAGGCCAGTGACTCCTAAGAAGATGATAAAGTCACACCAACACAGTCCCCCAGGGCTCCCAATCATCTTGGATTGAAGTGTTCCTCTTCCAAAACCAAAGGGCTAACAACGTTTTAAAAAAGGAAAGAGAAGACATTTACCCTCAGAGATGGAGACCTGGATTACAAGCCAGCCACTACGGCGGCGGACTCAGTGACATGAAAAAGAGCAGAAAACCTGAGGGGGCCAGGCTGAGGGGACAACTTGCATACAATGTTGGCGCAGTCCTCGGCTGCTGGCAGGAATTTAAACGTGAGGCCCAACCCCTCCACCCACCCTGAATCTTGGGAGACAAGTTAGGGAACCCCAGGAAGGGCAGCAGTACTCACCGTCGGTGACAACAGAACGCCCCTTCTCTTGGTTTCTATCCTACCATCCCCAGGATTACGAATATGAGACTAAGCACCTTCCCATATCCCCTACTGGCGAGAATGTAATTATTCAAATCCACAGTATTTCTTAGGCACCAGTGTTTGAAGGCAACACGTTGGACAAAACACAGCTTCCGTGTCTGCACCTGCAACATGAACGTACAGGAGGAGGCGGCATCTCGTCCCTTCCACCAGGAACAGTCCAGTGCTCTCGCTCCTCATTGCGAGAGAAGATGAAACTCTCACGATTCCCGCTGTCAATTCTGCTACTTCTTGAAGTTTTCTTTGACCTCTCAAAGTCTATGGGAACACAGCTGAAGTGACTCTTGTTAAAACTACAAGTTTAAAAACTATAGCTTTGTAACTGTTCACCTTCGTGTCACCCAAGAGAACAATGGGTGGTGTATGAGTGACTTCGACTGGTACACAGCTAGGTTTCAGTAATTATAACCATATTCCAGGCAAATTGTTATGTATTTTGTGTTCTGGGGACATATGTTATGGCTAAAGCCCAAACTGTGGCTAATCTTAATATTAGAGCCAGATAAATCTGTTTCGAATCCATAACATCTAACATTTGCCAGAGTAGATTTGTTCATCAACGGGGCTTAAAGAGGTATACTTCACACATGTGCAATATTACTAAATGCTGAAATTTAATGATTTAAATATACCGGCAACTATTGTAAAGCAGTTGTTAGAGTAGCATTTAACATTAGCCAGAACCTCCCTGGCTAACATTCAGTTTACACCAAAAGAATGAGGGAAATTCTGGCATCCCCTTGGGGTGGGGGATCACAACTCCCTCAACATTTACAGCATGGCACCAGCTAGAGCATCTCAGGGTATGGCTTTAGAAGGTCTCTGTTTTCCCTGAGAATACTCAGGGAAATGGACTGGATCTAATCAAGAAGCAAACAGATTCCTTTGGAGGAATCTTCTCTCAGAATGTTTATAGTTTGGGGATCTTCTACTTGATGCACATGGCCTCGGATATTCCTCCTGGCTATGTATCCTCCTAGACACGGATGGTAGACTGAAGTTAACCAGAAGATGGAGTTAACTACACAAAAAAAAGAACGTTCCTTGGATTACCAATAATCAGCATTTCAAACATAGTATAAAAAGGAATAAAAAATTATTTTAATCATATCAACAAGCCAAATCAAAGAGGAATGGTTCATGGAACTTACAGGATCCCAATTCAGCATTCGGTGCTCTGCCTATGCGTGGGCCCAGTGCCCCCGGTCCCAGGGCAGAGGTCAAATCCCACGAAGATGTTGGGATTTTGCATCAAGTTCTTGGTTTGGCTTTTCCGCCTAAAAAGCCTCACTGATCTGAAATAGCTAAAGGTGAGATATGGGCGTGATCTACACGATTCCCCAAATCTAATATGGCCAGTAGGTTTGTCTTCTCCGCAGTCTTAGGGTCAGTGACATTTCCTCCCAGACTGTTTTATTGGAACTGCAAACAAAGGGAGCCTGAGCTGGATTTAAACCCAGAGCATGCCACAAAGGCTTCCATTTGGCATTTTCAACAAGAACCCATCGGAGGTCATAAGAAACACTAGAACAGGGCACACACCACTCAAGGTGCTTAGACACTTTCTTTAGGTTCCGGTTCTTGAGGAAACAGGTTAGGTGTCCCGGTCCAGCCTGTCAATCAAAGATCCCCCACACCCTGATATCAGAGTGCCGGGGAGGCCGTATTCTCCTCTGTCCCAGCTTAACATTCAGACCTCCGCCAGTGGCCTGTTTCATAAGCTGCCGATGTTGGGGAAGCTCTTCAGTTTCTCAGGAAAGTCATCTTTGTACAGGACAGGGTCAGCTCGGTGTTCCACCACCTTTAGAGGCATCGTCCCAAAGACGGAAGCAAACTTGTTGATGCACTCAGACCTGAGGGGTTTGGGGAGAGGAGGCAGGTGATGGATGAGAGGGAAAGGAGTAAGGAAAACAGAGAAAATATTCAAGAGGCTGACAGATGAGAGCAAAACACATACTATTAGGTATCAACAAAAGAAATCCAAGTGTCCCCAGCCTGCTCCCAGGTTCTTACGAAAGGTTGGGAGGGTGTGGACAGCAGAAATGATCTGAGGGGACTGGGACTATTGTTCAGGGGGAGAAAGTGAACAGGGGATGCTGTCTGGAGGCCACGGGCCTACAGAGGTCAGAGTATCTTTCCCCCTCCCCCTCAAATTCCACTCATTCTTCCCCCCTCAGGACAAGCAGGCCTCAAACCTAGGTGGATTAGCTGCCAACAATTCTTAACCCCATGTCTGCCAGCTGAACTGAGAAGGCAAAGGGTGGAGAGGCTCCCGGATCTGAGCTCCAGCTTACTGAAGTTTAAAAGGCCGAGGGGAGGACCTTACACCTGGGGCAGTGGAAGGCAGATGAAGATAACAGGCGGGGAACCTCACCTCCAAACAATAAACCCTTCACTCACTCGACCAACAGTCATGGAGGGCAATCCCTGACCTACCAGCCTACGGAGAGCTGCCGTTCCTGTGTCAGAGCGAGCAGCGCCATCGGGCTACGTGACAGACAGCCCGGCAGCTCTGTGGGAGGGGAGACGGCAGTGTCCTTGCCTCCATACCACCCCTGGAGCCAGTGAGCAACCTCCTCAGAGGTGAGCAGGTCAGGCACGCTGGCAGGAAAGGGTTCTGGTCAATCAGGCCAACTGAGTGTGACAGCTGGGAGGACGTGCCAGACCAGAGAGGAAAAACAAGCCCGTAAACATGGCTTTTGAAGTTAAGGGGACCTCCAGGATGGATTTCAAAAAGGTCAGTACTGTCTCCCCTCAAGTCAGGCCCAGGCACCCGAGAGCTACAGTAAGAACAAACCAACCAGGCAGAGCCATTTACCCAAGAGGGGCTGAATTCCAGGACACAGACCAGAAAAGTCTCTTCTGTCCTGAGATCCTGGAAGCCTTGTTTACAAATGTTTTAATCCACAAGTTTTTGAGTCTTCGGAGCTTTAGGAAGAAACCAATTAATAAAGAAGCCAGTCACCAATTCTTTTCTCTTGGCCATTATGTTTCTAAAAGAATGTGTTACCATTTCATTTGGAGCTCTTCTAGCTAATAACTCCACCATAAGTCAACAGTGAATATGTATCAGAGGTTCCAGGCTGTGTTACAAGTGCCCCCACGTAGATTAGGAACCCCCTCCATCATGCCAACAACCCTATGGGTAGGTCCTATGATTATTCCCATTTTACACCGGGAAGACTGAAACATGGAGAAGCATGTAACATGTCCAAAGGTCAAATAACAATAAGAGGCAGAGCCAAACCCAGGTAGTCTGGCTCCTGAGACTAAAAAATCTTAATGATGAGATGATACAAATTTATTTGTGAACCTAATTCCAGAGTCCAAATGGAGGGGCTGGAAATTAACTGCTGAGCACGTATTATGTGCCAGATAATTTACAAACATGATTTCATTGATTCCTTAAAGTAGCCCCCTCAATATGCCCAAGGGCTGGTTTACAGTAGCTTCCTATTACAGGCTGAGCAGTTAAAGCTGAGACCTGAGGCCCCTGAGCTGGAAAGTGCTGGAGCTGGGTCTCTAACACAGGTCTACAACTGGCAAGAGAGCCTTTGTGCTTTCCATCACACTACTATAACTCACAGGTAACGGACCTTCCCTCCTGCCAGCAGTCCTGTGAGACTCAGGAGGTGGGCGTCTGAGGTCATCCCGGGGAAGACCAGGAGTGTCCGCAAAGGGGTACTGAGCGAGCACAGCAACTCCCCTCTCCTCCAAGGATAGGGTCAAGGCGGTAGCAGACACAGTCAGTCTCTCCAAGGTCTTCCTTTTGGCAGCTGTTCTGTCTACAAACATGTACGGATTCTTCCAGTTTCCAGTCATCATGCCTATAGACACTGGCCAGCAAAGGCCAGCCATGCCCAGCACAGGTACCAGTGAGTATGTATTAAAGAAGAGCCAGGGTTCTTGGCAGAGGACAGTGGCTCCACAGCCCGCTGGAGAGCACCGAGGACAACGTCTCCTCTGTAACCAGATCTGCCAACAGGGCCGGGCCATGGGCAAGAGGCCACTGGGGCTCAGGCCAGCTGACTTATTGACAACTGCCCCTGGCTAACCCAGGCCTGGCAAGTGCTTCTTTCGCTCCACACAGCCTGCACTGGAAAAGCTGCTGGCCACTGAGGGGTAAAGGTCCTAAATGCTCCTGCCAGGTACTGACAGTGTTTCCTACTTTCTTTTCACACGGGGGTCTGGGTTGGGCCACAGGTTGGGGCAGATGGTGAGCTTGGCTGGTTGCTGGTGGCTCACCTGAGTTGTTCTGTTAGGGGTCCAGCTACCCTGTCAGTAAATGCTTCCCCAGGTTGGTTTTCTAATCTAGTACAAACAGGTCAAGAACTGCCAATGTCTACGTGTGAAGTGCTAGAAGTGTCTGTAGGAGAAAGGACTCATGGTTTTCTGTTTTCCTTGTAAACACATCCAATTACCTAAAGTAACCTGGAGCCCTGAGGACTAATGCTGGGGAAACTGGGAAGGAGACTCATGTGGCCCAGCATCGGGTTATGGGCTTTCCAGTGTTATTACTTCATTCATCTCCAGCACATAACACAGTGTTTGGTACCAAGATGCTCAATAGGGATTTGTTGAACCCGTGAATGGATACTGTAATTTGATAGATATTAATATACCTATTTTAGGAGATAAAATGACTGGAATTCAGGGTAAAGCAAATCAGTTTTCTTAAGTCAGACAGCTACTAAGTGGCAAACCCATAATTTGAACAAAGATGGGCCTGAATCAAAATACAATGTTCTTTTTCCTAAGATCAGCACTGTCTGCCTGCCATATTGCCTTAACTTGGTGAAACAATTGGTCAAAATGAACAGTTACAAAGACTTCTGGTTTTCTGCTTGTTAAAGAATTAACAGTAGATCCTGGAAATGGATGCTGGGCAGTAAAAGCTACACTCCTACACAACTGAGATTTCTGCTCCAAGACCCCAAATGTAAGAATAAATAAGCTTATTAAACTACAAAACCTAACACAAGGTCCTAACTTGCAAAGTGGTTAACTTCTTTCGCTGTTTTGTGCAAAATGGGAATTCTGCAAAGGGAACTATTAAAAAAACAACAACAACAAAACAAAAAAAACCCCAACAAGTGAAAAATTCCACAGTTGTAACTCCATCTCTTGGTCTACCCAAGATGGCTTAAATCATGCCTTCCTCCCTCCCAATCTAAGTGCCTCATTTAATAATTTAGTGATTCGATCTTTAATCCAAATAGTTTTGCTCCCAGTTTCTGATTTCAAGACTGATGTCCTCTGTTCCCTAATCAAATTTCTCAAAAGCGTATTCTACATTCACTAACTCCACTTCCTCACACAGACGCACACTCCATAACCCACAGGCCCCATCACCCTATGGCATTATTTTTTTTAAAGTCACCACTGACCCATTTAACTCAAAGCCCCTTTCCTCAGTCTGCATGTTCTGTGCGCCTCCCTTGCTTCCGTGCACTGTAGATCCTGCTTCTCTCCCGGCCTCTCCAGTGGCTGCTTCTGTTTTCAGTTATTCTTTCTGTCTCTAAAATGTCAGCACTTCTCAAGATTCTGCCTTTGCCTTTTCTCCAGTCAATGGCCATCTCTGGGCAGATGTCTTTCCAATATCTACCTTTGTTTTCATCTTCTTCCTGAAGGCCTAGTTCCGTGTTTCCAAATGCTTGCTCTGTATCTACATCTGCACATAGAGAGGGAAAGACCCCCAAATCTTCACCTACCTTACTGCTCTCCAACTTCACCCATGATTCAAATCTCCTCCTGTCCTCACTAATTACACTGCTAAAGGTGCAACCATCCACATTCCCTCCTCATGAACCAGCGTCTCCTCCTAACTGTATCATTCACACTGTTATCAGGACTACCATTCTTCCTGACTTGAGATCTAAGCTCCCTGTGTCAATTCCTTCCCCATAACCTCAAGTTCTAGCATATCTTCCTTTGGAAAAAAAACAAAACAAAACCAAAACCAAAAACCCATGTCTTATAATTTAATCCATCCCTTCCTTTCCACACTCAACTTAGTTCAAGCTTTCCAAATGTGCTTTCTTCAATTTCTTTAGCTTCATTCCATTGTGTGCACTGCTTCCAAGTGAATCTCAAAACAATACTTTGATCAAGCTCCCCTGTTCAAAAACCTTCAGTGGTGTATCAGAGCCTGAAGAAGTAAGTTCAGACTCCTTTCACTGGGCAGTTCTTTAGGGCCCAGGACCAACAGGCCAGAATTCTACACTCTAGGCAGACTGGACTCCTAACTGCTTGCCAGATTCACCTTCATCCCGCTGACTGGAACCTTCGGCCACCCAGTCTCCCCTGCCTGCGATCTCCTCTTTTTGCCCAGTGATCCTAGTGATCTCTGAAGGCTGACTTCAGGCGTCATCTCTTACAAAATTATTCCTAGTAATCAACCTAGCAAGAAGTCACTTCTCTTTCCCCTGATCAACGGTAACATTCGGAGCCTCCCTTAAGGCACTTATCACATATAGCTTTGGATTGTTAACACGGGTATTTGTTGTTGTTAGTTATAAACTCTGACAGAATCTTATTCAAAGCCTAACGACATCTGGGCAATGGCCTATTCTATTTTCAAAAGCCTATTCCCAAGAGGAAGCCCCCACAGCTCCCTTAGTTACTTTCTTCAATGTTTAATAATAATTCTATCTAACTTAAATCTCTCACACTGCATGTTAAATCTCTTTACATTTGTTATCTCAGTGGTGCTAGAGAAGAGTTGTTTAGCCTTAGCATGAACTGCAAGGCCATCATCAGGCCAACCTTTCTCCCGAAAATTCCTATCTTATACAATATAACACCATTTTAACTCAGCCCAATTACCCAATAGCTTAATGCTATGAATTCTCCCAAACATGAAGAAATGGAGGTAGGTTTAATAATAATATCGGTACTCCAATATAACTATAATCGGGGTCTCTTCTAAATGAGCTATGACAGTTAATGTCACTGCCCTTGACTCTGTAATTCCTATGACACCAGTGACAGATATCTCCAAAATCATATAATATATTATTTCACATTGACAGTTGATAAAAGTCATGTCATTTGGGTAAGATACTTATATATGAAAGAGTAAAGGATTATTTAGAGGGTAAGAATAAGAAATAAGGAGGAGGAGAGCATCATAGAAGAATCCAGGCCAAGTGAAACAACGTTTTGTACAAGAAAATCCTCCAGGCTTTAAAGACTTGAACAGGGCGGATACCCTTTAGAAATGGACGCTGCGAGAAGATCCGTATGAGCCTGTGGACACCTGACTACGTGTCTTCTTCTATAAAGGCTACTCCAGCACTCTCTGAGTGCGCCCTGGTCCCCTGACAACAGTGTCACTGGATGTCCGAGCTTGCTGTCTCACGTAAGGAGCTGCCTTTTGGGAGAATTAGGTTTGATTCAGGAGATGCCATGCTTGGGGACCTTTGGGGTACAAGTGAGAACAATGAGGCCTACTCTAGGATTGTAAGGGTCCTGAGGGAGGATGTACACCTCCCGTTTGTTTTGCACGCACCTACAAGGCTCAGTATCATGTTCCATACAAAGGTGTGCTTGTTGAGTAACTGACCAAATTGAAATAAAAGGAGTATCAGAGCTGCCATGCTCTCCCCCCCCTCTGTAATGGAAAGAGCTGTGCTTTCAATTCTGTTCTTGGTAGGTGTTTTGGTCAGCAAAGGTAGTTTGTCTCTGGGTTTGGCTAAATTCTTTCTAATCAAACTTTTACTGTCACATGGAGATACTATCCTGCAAAACAATCTAGTATTTCTCGGAATTAACTAGCTTCCACTCAAATGACTGTGGACGGTTAACTGCTTAGTCCACATGGAGAATCTGACTTCTGGAGCTTAAGGCCAACTATATTTTTAAGACCCTTCCAGCCATTACAAATCGAGTGAGTAGCATTCCAAATTAATTCTTTGAGTGACCTGGGCTTGAACTAACCCAATTCCCACAGTGCAAAAGGAGGTGACTATGGCTACCAGCTGCTGTCCTTGTATCTCCAACAAGTCCCATAAACAGGCCCAAGGCAGGAAATGGGGATCAGAGGCTAGGGCAGACTTCTGGTTAGAGCTCACTCACCTCTCCACCATGTGCGTCTGGTCAAGCGAAAGCCCATCAATGGCTGTGCACTCAGGACACTTGAATTTCTTTCGTGGTGTTACCTGCCAGAGAAGTACAAAAATATACCTGGTTGTCAGTGCCAAGGACAATAAACTCATGCTCGTGACACCACTGTGCACGCTTCTGTAAGCTGAGCTGCCTGCTCCCTCCACATGCATACATGTGCCCGTATATGGGCACGCGCATGCGTGCACGCACACACACGCACACAGACACACACACCTCACCATTCCTCCGTTCAATTCTGTCTGGCTTGGCCAACAGCAGAACTCACAAGGGCCCAATAAAAAAGGCTTGGAGGGCTTTTGCCTTCTGTAACTAGAAAGAAGTGGTGATGACAAGCTCCTTAATTCCTGTTTAATGACTGTTTTCTCACTGCCAAGGTCCTTGTATAAACACCATTTGTTCTTGCAGCCATAAGGGCGATGAAATACAGCTTCCCATAAGTTTCACCGTAACCTTAGTTCCAACAGACACTCTTTTTCCTTCTTCCAGCTAATGGCAAATGCCACGAGCAGTGCCATGCTCTTGAAGATGCCAGGTCATTCTGCAATTCCCTTCAATCAGGAAAAAACCCAGTGGTCCTCCTCACCCTCTGAATTCTTTTCCCTGACTCTCCGTCCTGCTCTCTCAGACCTTAAACTTCTAATGATTTTCTTAGCAAACCCAAGGAGACCATTACCCTAACCTAGGGAAGCTAAGTAAACAGTAGAGGATGGGGCGGGGGGGGAAGAGAGAAAGCTAGATACCTAAAGCCAGGCTAAGAAGCACACAGATGGCGGAAGGACTGTCCAGAGTAAGCAGGCACAGCTAAAAATATCTTGAAGCACATCAAAAAGCAATTCTGAAGATAAGAGGGATTCCTGTAAAACTAGTTCTGTGATTTACACTGCTTCACTTTTTCTTGCAGTGGGTGCTAACTGAGTCAGAGGGCTGGGGCAGGGTGAGGCCTGGACCAAGTTTACAGAGCACAGACAGGGACTCTTCCTCTTTCCTCGGTCACTTGGGTTTAATCCGACTTCTCCCATCAATTCATAGCAGGAACAATCAGTGCGGAAGGCCATACCACACTTCCAAGGTAAGCTTCCAGTATGGGCAGACTCCAGTACAGGAATCTGGCCTAGAAGCATGGCCCATTTTTACATGGAATTCTAAACCAGAAGGAAAAAGGGTCAGGACAATTCCACTCATAAAAAGAAGTAAACTCTCTTTGTATCTGGGGATCTGGTTCGAGCAAAAACTACATTTCAGGAATAGACACCCATTACAGATACAGAGACCCCCATGTGATCGTTATGTACTCTCAGCTTTTAATTTGTTATGGGAAGGTTACTTTCAAAAACTGGTGATTGATATTTAAAAACAATGTTTAGAAAAAGTACAGTTGTAACTGGACAAGGTGTACTTATCTTCTCAATGTCTTTAAAAATAAAAACCAGCCACCTTAAGAGAGATGTAAGTTGCATTCTTTAATAGCTCTAGATTCCAAATCAGATTTGAGAATACTATTAAAGGTTTTTAAAAATATGATTTGTGGACTGACCATCGCAGCCTTTATCTCTGATACTGGAGATTAATAACTAAAGAAACCATATAAAAAAAGAAAATATGTTTAAAACATCAAAAGCCTAGCTTTAACGTTACAATGTGACTGCATCAATCACAGAATCTTAAAGTTAGAAGGGAGCTTAAAGTTCATGTAATCCAACGCTTCATTTATATTTAAGAGAACTTCTCAGGCTCAGAGAAACAGAAACTTGCACAAGATCATGCAGTTAGTGGCAGACCTGGACCAGGATGCCTTACCTTGATGACGGCTTTCCCCGTGACGTTAGCCACCAGGAAATTCATGGCAATGTCTTCACAGTTCATATGAGCATCCACCCAGTTCTTGATATCCCCAGGCATTTTGTAGGTATATAGGTAATTAAAATACTGTCAAGTGAGACAAAAAGAAGAAAGATTCAAGTAACAGTGCCCCATGGTTGACAGTCAAAGGGCAACTTAATCATGGCATGGGCACAAGCTTTCTCTTGTAGGATTAATCACAAGGCTATAAGAAGTATTAGAATGCTTTTGGTCAGATGACCAAGATTCTTTCACACTGTCATTCTTTTTTTTTTTTTTTAAAGATTTTTTATTTATTTATTTGACAGAGAGATAGAAGCACTAGTAGGCAGAGAGGCAGGCAGAGGGAGAAGCAGGCTCCCCGCTGAGCAGGGAGCCCAATGTGGGACTCGATCCCAGGACGCTGGGATCATGACCTGAGCCAAAGGCAGCCGCTTAACTGACTGAGCCACCCAGGCGCCCCACACTGTCATTCTTTTAAAAATCACCTATTATAAGCAGAGGAGAGACAGAGTGTGAAGCCCTTATAGGATGCAGGCCTTTCAGACTCATGTATCATATGTTTAATAAATAAAATATCAGTCAGAGACACACTACACACTGATCTCTACTCCGTTCTTCTCTTGAGCCACAGTGCTCAATCCTGTGCTCTACGTTCTGTCCTGGAGAAAACACTGCAAATAGAAACAGAAAGAAACTCCCGGTGCACTGACACTGCAAAGGTGTGTGCTTTTTAAAGTAAAATACAAAATGAGGCCCAATTCTGTTTTTTTGTTTTTTTAAAGATTTGTTTTAGAGAATGTGTGTGCATGAGGAGGGGGAGGGGCAAGAGAGAGGGAGAGAGACCAGTAGGCTGGGAACGGAGCTGAGTGTGGAGCCCGATGCAGGGGCTCAAACCCAGGACCCTGAGATCATAACCTGAGCCAAAATCAAGAGTCAGATGCTTAACCCACTGAGCCACCCAGGCACTCCAAAATGAGGCAGTTCTGAAGCTGCCATAACCTATATGTATGAGATAGTACAGAAATTCATGGGGGGCGGGGAACTGTACACAGTGTACGTCCATAAACCCCATGAATTATAAACCTCACTTACTTAATGATTGCTAAGAAAAAAACCCATTTCTGGATTGAGAGCCGTGAAAAATACAGAGCAGGACTGAGAAACCAACACGCCATCACTATACCACAGTTCGGCTCCGTCAAGGCACTGGGGCGGCCAGAGATGCAGAGGAGACTCCGGCCAGCAGTACCTCGTGCCGTCACAGACAACGGAGTACGCGTCACAGCTCAAGTCAGCCACACTCTCCCAGGGACGCTCTACCCTCAACCTGAATATTCTAAAGTCCCAAGCATCCTCTTTCAATTCCTCCCGAATAAAAAAAAAAGAGTCAAAAAAGTGAAGTGACAATCTCAGGAGAGGAAATACACAAAAGGAATTTCAACCACAGTAGTCAAATCAGAGTGAAAACAGTTAGGATCCTTTTTCACTTACCGAAACAGCTCAGTCTGATTTTCCCTTTTTACGTATTTCATGCAAGCGGGGGTTACAGTAAGATAGTTCTACATTTTATTGGTGGGAGTATAAACTGGCATAAACAATACTGAAAACAAGAGACATATATATATCTCGAAACCTGTCCAAAATGTTTAGTCCCTTTGATATAATTCTACTTCTAGAAATCTATCATAATGATCACAAGTACAAACATTTATGAAAATGGATATTAATCACTATTTAAACATTAGCTATTAAGCATTATCTTAAATAGCCAAAAAATTTTGAGACAATCTAAATATCCAGTGAGAGAAAAATAGTTACATATGATTTATGGATATTAGTACAATAGCATATTAGCAATTATGTTATGAAGGAATGCTGTTAAAAAACTGATAATACACGGAAAAAGCAGGCTAATGAGCATGTTTACAACTGTCTGTATATGTGAATAAGTAAATAAAAGGCAAACTGGAGAAAACATCTACACAATAACAATGGTTATCTCTAAGTGATAGGACTATGAGTGAATTTTGAGTGTGTGTGTGACTTTTCTTATATAACATTTATTATGAATTTTCCATATTTTTTATTATGAGCATGCATTATTTATATAATAAGAAAAATAACTTTAAACCATCACACAACATAACCTTTCTTTCTTTTTTAACTGAAGTATAGTTGGCACACTCGACAACATGGTCTCTGTAGGCCCTCTGAGTAGGACATTTTTCCTAAACTCAGCAGAAATTCAACTGGGCTACACAGAACACGTGTCATGCGTGCAGTTTTGTCACCTCAGACCCCCAGAGCAGCCCAGCCTGCTCCCCTCCACCTTACCTTGTGATAAAAAGCTGCCCCTGTGAGCACCATGGACACCTCATTGGTCCACTCAGACTCATACTTCCACTTATTCATCTCGTGGTCCCAGAGGTGCAGACGACCCGGGTAACCCACCAAGCGGTCAGGAAACTCCCGCCAGACCTGAGGAAGAAACACATCCAGTTCAGACGGAGACCAAACATAGTGCTACGTTACTCAAACGGTACAAACTCAGAGCCAGATCTTCACCAGCTAAGGTTGGAATGGGCTTCTGAAGAGGTTTCCTTAAACAGGGGCTAGTTATTCCATCAATATTCAAAGATAGATGTGGATTCTAATTTACTCCAAATCCTCCTGCCTTTGCTGGGAAATTTCAAGTCATGTAGCAGTAGCTCACTTATTTGGGCCAAGGTAGGTACTCTCTTAACAAATGATGAAGGAAACAGGTGCCATTCTTAATGCACGCACACATGAAGAATACATGGCCGCGCAATTTGACTGTCCTCATTTATTTTTTTTTTAAAGATTTTATTCATTAGAGAGAGAGAGAGAGAACAAGCACAAAAATGGGGGCAGAGGCGTGGAGGGAGAGGGAGAAGCAGACTCCCCGCTGAGCAGGGAGCCTGACTAAGGGCTGGATCCCAGAATGCTGGGATCATGACCTGAGCTGAAGGCAGACGCTTAACAGACTGTCCCTATTTCTAGCAAATTTGGCGATTGTGAAAACTTAGTCTCTGTTTCTACAGATTTATTTATTTATTTAGAGAGAGTGAGTGAGCAAGCGGTGGGGAGGGGCAGAGGGAAAGTCTTAAGCCAACTCCACACCCAGCGCGAAACCCAATGTGAGGCTCAATCTCATCACCCTGAAATCATGACCTGAGCTGAAACCAAGAGTTGGACACTTAACCAACTAAACCATCCAGATGCCCTAGAAAGTCTGTTTCTAAAACAAATGTTTTTAAAACCCTAATTCCCTGGAGCACACAGTCATCTTTATGACCTTTTATAAGCCTCACGTATAGAGAACGTGTCTGTTTCTATAATCTGTAACATACTAAAAACAAAGACTTGATCTCCATATTTGGGAAGGCTCTTAGATACAGTTTTATGAAACAGAATCTGGTATACTAGGGGTGGGGTACTTCCAATATTTTTCCCCATGTATTTCTGTATAATTTAGTTTAACCTTAATTGAAAGAAGAGGAAGTTCATGCCTTTAAGGAGCACTGACAACTTAGCAGCTGTTCATGGTGCCACTTCTCAGCAACCATGATTCCTTATCCTTTACCGGGCCTCTAAACAACAGAGCTCCCGAGGGTCCAGTCCTGTGCCCTAGTCTCTTCTTTAAACAATCTGAGTCATTTCAGCTAGTTTCAATCACTTTTAAATACTTTCTCTAATATACTGACCTCTAAATTTGTTTGGCCCAGATGTTCCTGAGAAAACCAACTACTTAATATCTTCAACTGGATAAACAATAGGCATCTCAAACTTAACGTGTCCAACGCATAACTCTTGAGTCCCTATCCCTGAGCCATTCTCTCAATCCTCTCCATCTCAGTAAATCATCTACCTGACTGCCCCAGCCAAAAAGCTACAAGTCAGTCTTTATTCCTTCCTTTCCTTCTTCCCCACACCCCATCCATCAGCAAGTCCTGCTGGCTCTACTTCTGACCACCTCTGACCAATTCTCCCACCCCTCTCTCTAGCTCAAGCCACCATCATCTCTCACCTAGACTGTTGTTAACAGGCCTCTAACTCATGTCCCTGCTTCCACTCTCGCCCTTCCAAACCATTATTTACATAGTATCTCTAACAGGACTATTCCTAAAAGAATATTAGAGAACAGATGGTCCCCAAGTGATAATAGCTCAACTTACGATTTTTCGACTTTACGATGGGTAAAAAAGCAATATGCATTCAGTAGAAACCTACTTCGAATTTTTGAATTTGGATCTTTTCCTGGGCCCACAATATGTGGTACGATCCTCTCTCATGATGCGGGGCACTGGTAGCGAAGCAGCTCCTAGTCAGCCCCACGATCACGAGGCTCAACAATCAGTACACTTAAAACCATCCTCTACTCAGACAACTATTCTGTTTTTGGCTTTCAGTATTCAATAAATTACAGGAGATACTCAATACTTTATTATTATAAAATAGGCTTTGTGTTAGATGATTTTGCCCAACTGTAGGCTAATGTAAGTGTTCTGAGCACTTTTTTTAAAAAAGATTTTATTTATTTGAGAGAGAGAGAGAGAGAGACAGCACACAAGCAGGGAGAGGAGCAGACTCTGCACAGAGCCAGACACGGGGCTTAATCTCATGACCCTGAGATCATGACCTGAGCCAAAATCAGGAGTCAGATGCTTAAATGACTGAGCCACCCACGTGCCCCAACTTATAATGGGTTTATCAGGTAACCCTCTGCTAAGTTGAGAAAGATCTGGTTAAGGGTAACTCAACGAACAGGCTGTATCCTGTTTTATGTGTGTGTGTGTGTGTGTGTATAAATATATATATATATGTATTTTAAATTATCTTTGTCATATATTTAGCCGCATATATATAAGTCATATGGTCACGTGCTGTAGCAAGTGGAGGCTTCCCCAACGCCCACATGTCACTGAGTCCAGGGACGATGCATCATTGCTTTCCCCAGGGCAGAGCCAGTGTGCCAGCCCCCATCCCTTTTGTAGTTTGCTAGGGATACTGTAACAAAGTCACCACACCAGGTGGCTTAAAACAACAGAAATCGATAAGTCTGAAATCAAGGTGTTGGCGGGGCCATGCTCTCTCTGACACCTATAGGGGAATGATCCTTCCTAGCTGCTTTCTAGCTTCAGTGGTTGACTGTCAATCGTGGGCATTCCTTGGCTTGTAGATGCATCACTCCCAACCTCTGTCTTCATATGGCCTTCCTCCCTCTGCGTGTGTGTCTGTGTCCAAATTTCTCCTTTTTATAAGGATACCAGTCAAAATGGATTAGGGCCCACGCTAATGACCTCATTTTAACTCGATTACCTCTAAAGAGATCCTATTTCCAAATAAGGTTACTAAGGGTGAGGATTTCAACATAACTTTTTAGGGGGACACACTTCAACCAATACCCCCCAAAATCTTAAAGAACTGTTCCACCCCTGAAATAAAACAGAAAATGGATTCCCGCTGACCAAGAATAATAGCCGAACTCCTTAGCGTACCCTAAAGGGCCCAGCCACTCTCCCACTCTCCTCTCACCCTGTGCTCCCACACTTCAGTGGACTCTCGGTTCTGGAATCATGACTGCTGCTTCTGTTTCTTATGCCGGGAATGTGGTCCCAGCTCTTCAGAAAGCTCTTTCTTGCTCATCAGTCTGGTCTCTGCTTAAAAGTCACCTACTTTCGGGGCGCCTGGGTGGCTCAGTTGGTGAAGCCACTGCCTTCGGCTCAGGTCATGATCCTGGAGTCCTGGGATCAAGTCCTGCATCGGGCTCCCTGCTCAGCGGGGAGTCTGCTTCTCCCTCTGACCCTCTTCCCTCTCGTGCTCTCTGTCTTTCATTCTCTCTCAAATAAATAAAATCTTTAAAAAAAAAAAAAGTCACCTACTTTCAAGAGGTCTTTTCAGCCTTTCCTACCCAAGGTAAACACTGTCTCCCTCCGAGCCATTCTTCATCACATCTTCTCACCCCATCCTTTCCTTCACCAAACTCATTTTTTGAAAGTGTTTTGGTTATTTACTGTTTCCTTATTTATCACCTATTTTCCTCCCACAGAATTTAATCTCCATGAAGACAGAGGCTTTGCCTTATTCCCTGTGGTTTCCCAAGCACAAAGAGCAGTGCCTGCACAGGACAGCAGTCCATACACACTCACGGAACGCACGAATGGGCAAAATCTCAGCAGGCAAAAAAGCTGAGACTAAAAGAAGGGACTAAAGATGCTTTCTCTTTCCCTCACAGGCCGAGCCAGTGTTCTCCTTAATTCAGAAAGGAAGTCTGCAACAGTACTGATCAACGGTTACCATTAATAATAATGTGATATCCTTTGCGCGTGAAGATCACAGTAATAATTCACCATTGCTAAAGCACATGTTTTACACTGCTTTTCCAGAAGCGGGTAAGCGATATTCGCTGAGTCATTACACTGTCCTCCCTTAGTCCTCCTGTGATCGTCCACATGCTTTTATGGGATATCTGACCCAGGTCTTGAGTGTGGTCTGGGGTTTCCTTTGCGTGAAACCAGTTCACGTACCAGGCATCTCAAACCCACAGCCTTGGCCTCATTAACACCATGTTGTACCCAACAGAGTTAATCAGCCACAGCCGCCATCATAATAGCTGCAGACAAACGAAGCCATGTCAAACATTTCCTCAGATGCGTGAGGCTACTGCTGTGTTCCTACTCTGGGGTTTGGATTTCAGTAGATTAAAATAATATGATACTATTACAGTTTTATAGAGCCCATACCAACACAGTATGGGAGCCGTAGCTTCTGTTTGGTTTGTGGGCCCGGGCACACTCCATTAAAGGCACTGCCAGTTTCCTTTTGTCGGCAGTGAGCACCTGCCCGTCCCGGTCACACTGGTACCACAATCACCGGTTCCCCTGTGTGGAATTACAGAGGTTCTGAAAGTCTCCAAGCACAAGTCACTACATTACCCACCAGGGATGCACGCGGTGGGGGGAAAGGGCTGGGTGGGACAGGGAGGCACCCATTCAGTCGGCACCCCTGCTGGATGGAAGCCGCATTTTCCTCCACCCTGAGGTTACTTTGAGTCTCCAATTCGTGCACCTTCCCAAGGGTCCTTCTTTTCGAGCCCCTGTTTGCAGCAACCCTAATAACACTGACTCCGTTTTAGGGTCAAACCCTGTTAGGATTTCAATCTTCTTCCTGTTAGCTGAAGCCACTTATCAGACTTCTCTCCACAGGGACTTAATTGGGTGACACTGGGTCACAGAATGCTAAACTATGCTGCTCTAAAAGCATCAGAGGTGTCCTGAATTTCAGATTCCTTTGGAGCCGTTAGTGAGCGCTGTTCCTCAGGCGGGGCCTCTCTGCCCTTGACTTACTCCAGGCAGCTGGATGCAATCAAGATACCATCCTTGTCACTTCATCTATAACTCTGCAGCTGACTATGGGATCAAAACGGAGTAGAGCCGAGCAGGATGGGCCCTCTCTAATCGAGTCCCAGTGTAGCACGAAGTCGATTATGTAGACAGTAAAGCATCTTCCCAGCCAGAAGAGCGAGAACTCAAATTCCACCCCCTCTCCTCATGCCTACCCACCTCCCACTCTAATTCAGCTTTTTTCTTTTTACCTCAGGGAAATGCTCTGGGGTCAGCCTTTTGTCATTACTAACAGATGCCTTTATATATTACAGTGCGGGCATCTGAAACCTCACATTCTATCCCTGGAGTTCTAGTAATAGTGTTCCACTGGCCATGCTCAGGTCACTATGCCATTACTCAACTGTTTGTCTGTACTGTTCAAGTCCTCCATATACACCATCCTCATCTATTTTTAATTACATCCAACTCTGAAGACAGAGCCTCTGTCTATTAAAACTCTATGCCTTGGTTAGGGGCTTAGCAATAATTTAATGGGGGCTATTTCCTTACATTTCGGGGCTATTTCCACATCACTATTCAAACGGAGATTGTAACAACATAATACCATGCTCTAACTGCTTCCTCCCACTTGAATGTTTACAATCTTGGTCCTAACCACTTATGGAGATTTCCTCTTCTCTGGACTCCCAGCTGTGCTCGCTGGACTCTTTTCAGAGTTATCTATCTATTCCTTTCCTCTCTCTCTCTCTCTCTTCTTCAACTTCCGGAGTTGTTCTGTGACTTCCCCATGCTAGCTGATCAAACTAGGGTGTTCTCCCTTGGTTTCAAGGCACAGGCAGCAGCCTCGATTACATGCTATGAAAAAGTACGCCACAGGCACCTGGTGAAGGTGGATGAGCCACAACTAGCTCTGCCCCTGAGGAGTCGTGCAAGCCACCTGCTCAGGTTGCTCTGCTTTCATTTTGCCATCTGCAAAAGAGGGCTTGGATTAAGAGCCCTCTAATGTCCTTTTAGACCTAAAATCTCATATCTTTTTCCTACTAATGTATTCCCAAAGAACTAACTCGTCAACTGTGATCAGTTCCAAGTTGTACATTTCTAAAGTACATGGCCTGCATTATTAACTTTGGTTTGAAATGCCATACACATATGGGTACCCAATAATATTCCTGAAAAGAGGCTAGCTAATTCACTCTCTTCTAAGCCAGCCTGGAGAGTGCATTTGAAACCCAGGGTGTGTGCTAAGCATAGTCAGATTCAGGAAACGGACCGGGGCGGGGGTGGGGGTGGGGTGGGAGGGGGGAAAGGTGTAACAACAGGTGGCGTCCATCTGGGATATACAATTATGAAATCATGGGTCAGCTTTGGGAGAAAAGTAACTCTCTGAAGTGGCTGCTATAGTCATCACACTTTCAAAGGCACAGTTCCACAGGGATATTGCTACTGGGTGAGAGGGATACCATATGTATCAGGAATCAGGAGCCCAGGGACGGACTAAGAAGCGGTAAGGGAAATACGGGGAACATGGATCCAAGGCACATCAAACCAGGCCGGGGTTTCACTTTTCTCCTTGCACATGCCCCCTGGATTTTCTCAATCCCTAACCATCAAAGTAGAACAGAACTCGAGGAGCCAGCCCAAACCCTGTGGTCACATGCCTAGGTCAACGGGGGCAGAGCTGCAAGAATCCCAACGTGCGAACGTCTTTGAATCAGTGGCCCTTCTTCCCTCAGACTTGTCTTGCATGCTGCCCAGATGGGAAAGGGCTAGCTGGCTGCATTCCAACTCCTAGCTAGTTTCCACAAAGGAGCCCGTTATCAGATTCACTCTCAGGCCACTGGGAACAGAGCTCACCTTTTATATTTGGCATTTCCTGAAACGAAGTAGAACGGAGGGCTTCAGCCTGATTGGCTTCGTTTTCAGCGCATGCTTTTAATCCCACTGGTGGTTGGTAGTTTTTGTCAAGGGGATGCTTTGCAAAAAGCTGAAGAGCCTCTGTCCACACCTGAGACACAATTAAATGCTAATGCTAGACATCTAGAGCAAGGGAGCCCTGAAGCTGTCACCCCGAGTTCCCTAATGCTGATTGGTTTTGACAAATACAGGTACATGCTACGTTAAGTATTAAGATTTACCTGTTAGATCACTTCAGTCTGCCTGAGAGACCTTTCCAACCCAAGGCAGCAGTCTGCTTAAAATAAGCCAAGCAGGCAAACCAGGATCACGGGAAGGCTTCTGTGATTTGGGCAGCAATCCTATTTGCCCCAGTCTGGCTGAAGGTTAGTGCCTTGGTTCTAGGAGACATGCTCTCCATTCCTTTCAAGTTCTTTCTTCAGGCTCAGAGCGGTGATGAAGGCAAAAGAGACAGGCTGGGGTTGGCCAGAGTTGATGGAGGAATGTTAAATCTTGCAATGGTAACCGCAATTAGGAAGACACTGCTGGAGAAGGTGGCTTTAAACCATTCTCCTCATCCTTATCAGCACCAACTCACCAGATGGCACAACCAGGTGCCTTCTGCGGATGGGAAGGAGAAGATTCACACTTTGCCAGTTGGAGCTGCTGACCCCTGCCCACATGACCTCAGAGATTTGCAGCTAGAGACCATTTGGAAGACCGAGCTTGCTCGGTCCAACTCCCTCACGGTCCAGACGAGAAAACAGAGCTGGAGAGGAAGTGGCTCTCCCAATATTATGCGGTAAGTTCAAGCCAAAGCTCGGTCCTAACTCCCGGACTGGGCATCTGTGCACGAAGTCGCAGGATTCCCCACTCCTCTGAGTCTCAGAGGCACCTCAACTCCCCAAGCTCAGTCCCTCACTTGGGAAACAAAGTCAGGTGGTAGTGTGTGAAATCACAGTGTCCGTGCCCATCACCAGTGCTAGTGCAGACATGGGGAGAGTCAGACATGCACACTGCCCAAGCTGAGTAGAATGGGGTACGGAGAGGAGGTGGGGAAACCCTCAAAACCCTTGCTCCCCCCTGGTACTTGTCTTCTAAAAGCTGAAGGTTCTTCATGAATGTGGTTCCCATTTAGCAAAGAAAGCCACATGCTTGCACCATTAAAAGAAGGAACCCCTGTCAGTGGTGTAACAGTCTAGTGGGATCCCACATATGACATCCAGGGGCCCGCTGGAACCTTGTAATCTGTGAGGCTCCGGGGCAGAGAAGGAAATACAAGCAAAAAGCTGCTGAATGAAAAATTAAACTCAACTACTATTTTTCATGAGGCAATGAATCTCCTGAGAGATAGTAACAAAGGGAAGGAGAGACGTGAGTTTGAGGCGATGGGAGGAGGAAGGGATGGGTCAGGACTGGGTCGTGTGTTTTCCAATCTTGCACTCCTTAGGACCCACTAAACATGAAATCACTTTTATTTCCATAACCTCAACTCTGGGGAGGGGGGATACTATTTCTAAGTCTGGTCCCAGGGGATTGTTCAATGAAGTTAAAAGAAGAATAGTGATCATAAGTCAAATGGCTACTCTGTTTAAATCCTGCACGAGTGGAAACAGAGACTTTAGTTTTTATAAATAACCATTACTGAGCCTCTGGAATTTCAAGTTGATTTTGGTGAGGCTCAGTTTAAAAGACTGGGGACCAAAGATCTGAGCCCTGTCCAGCAAGGGGAGAAACTCTGTTTACTTCAAGCCACTGCCCTGGTGACTTCCATCACTTGCAATCAGGGATGTTACTGCAAAATGGCCAAAACTCCATTTTCTTCCCAACGCGCAAAGGGAAGAGGTAGCACTGACCATAAACTCCATAATCCTGGCTGAAGAATCAATGCAGCTCCACAATGAGTTCATTCAGCATAATGCCCTCCCTATATGTCTGCTTAAACCCCATAATCTCCTGGTGGGGAATCAAGCAGTTGAGGGACTCTTTCAAATTATTTATTTATATCCCACTCATGTCCAAAAAATGACTTGGGGTGGCTTACAATAAAAGGCAAAAACTAGAATAAAGTCCAAACCATCAAAAGGAAGGATGTCTTCAACAGCATATATTTTTTTTTAAATCCAGAGCTGTTCCATCTACCTTAAAAATATTAATCCTAATATCAAGTTTTAGAAAGGCGATCCAACAGCAAGCTAAAATCATAAAGTTTAAGGATGGAGAGACTTGAGTATTCCTATTTATTAATTCATTTATTCGTTCAATTCACAGATACTTCCTGAGCCTCCATTATTTTTTTCCATCAAACATTTTGAGATAATTGCAAATTCAAAAGCAGTTGTAAGAAATAAATGAACAGAGATCCCGGGTACTCTTCACTCAGTTTCCCCCAATGACAACATCTTGCAAAACTAGAGTGTGACATTGCAACATGGTATTGACACTGACATGGTTAAGATACAGAGCATTCCAGTCACCACAAGGCTCCCTGCTGCTGATCTTTTAGAGACACCCTACCCTCCATCTACTGGCAACCATTAATGTATTCTCCATTTCTGTAATCTTGTAATTTCAAGAAGGCTGTATAAATGGAATCACAAAGCATGTAACCTTTTGGGATTGGCTTTTTTCATTCAGCATAATTTTTTTAAATTAATTCACTTATTTTGAGAAAGAGAGAGAGTGTGTGCGTGTACACACACACACACACACACACACACACACACGCTGACTCCACACTGAATGTGGAGTCTGATGTGGGGCTCGATCTCAAGACCCTGAGATCATGCCCTGGGGCGAAGTCAAGATTTGGACCCTTAACTGACTTAGCCACTCAGGTGCCCCTCACTCAGCATAACTTGTAGGGACTGTCTTACACGCTTCAAAGAGTGAATACAAAAATAAAGCATATATCTTGTTACTAAGGAGATTACCATTTAGAAAAACTAATGTCATATGCATAAAAAGCTAGACATGAAAGAAAGCAAGGATGTAGTTGAAAAAACACAAAAAAAGAGTTAAGAGGATGGTAAGATTACTTATGGGCTGGGAGTGGGGAAGCAGGAAATAGGAAAAAGCTTTATGGATTTCATTTTAAGAGAACAAAGTTAAATTACAAAGTGAGGGTTGAGATTCCCACTGCCCCCAACAAAGTAAGTAATTAGTACAAAATTACCCTTTGCTGTAACAGTGTTTGGCAGGCCAGCAAGTAGATGACCTCTACTTGGATTCCCTCACTGAATACAGAATACAGCATCATTTAACTTTGAACAACTCCTTATAATTTTACTCACAGAAACTATATATAAGAAAATTCAATGTCCAAACACATTAAGTTCACTCACTCGGTCAATAAATATTTACCGAGCACCCACTCTGTGTCCAGCACTAGGCACAGAGGAGTCCACAGGGCAGCCACAATCCTGCCTGAATGGACTGCTCTAAGTTAGGGGAGCTCGCAATCCAGCCCCGGAGATCTAGGCCGTGGGTGTAATTAGTGGCCGAGCTGTACGAATTGACCAGAGTGTCAACATGAGAGCAGGACTTCTGCCGCATCCCTTAGATCTTCAATCCAACTCAAAGGCTGGTTAGGAACCTAGAAATTAAGGCTGCCAACTCCGGATCTAAACCAGTCAACAGGCAGGAGCAAACATACTGCAATCATGATTAACGTGAGCCCCAGGCACCAATTTTCGAGCACCCAGCAGTAAGTATGACCTAGGAGGTGAGCTGTAAACATCATACAGACTGGTCCACCTTGCTTTCTACTCACTGTTCCCAGTCACGACAGTTCCAAAGGCAGTGGACTACTCCGATCCTTTAAGCCTTCTTCTGATTCTTTCAAAATGTGCAACCACTCTTTAATGCTGGTGCTATCAACCAGTACTGCCTCACATTCATGATCTTGCAAAAGCCATTTTACAACTGGCAACGAAGAATGCAGCGTCACACTGGGGAACAACATAGAATGTTCTCTGGAAGGCTACAGACACTGTTCCCCTGAGAGCTGCCGGGGCCATTCACCGCCTGGATGCCGCTGGGGCTTTCTTTTCCCCTGGCCCTAGGCCAAGTCCTGCCCACACACCTCCCTGAAGCAACTCTATCAAAATCAAGGCAGATAAGCAGCCCGTGCAAGACAAATTCCCCACATCCCCAAATCATCAGCTGAATTTTCAGGCTCTGAATTCTTGGAGCAGCCAAAGCCCGCAATCAATCCCAACAAGACAACAGGCAGCTTTTGGAACAATAACCCTCAAACATATGGATCCTTTCAGGTTAGAATATCTTTGCAGCTATCTCCTTTTGAAATGGGGGGGGAGGGTAAGTATGCATTCTTTAAACCATCAAGCGTACCAACACCTCTTTAAAATAACTATCCCACATTATAAGCATTAGTTCTGGAAGCTTGGAAGCCAGGTGGGCCCGAACTGGCTGCAGACAGGAAAGATGTAGGGCACAGTGGGGAGCGCGCAGGGTCGGGAGCAGAAAGGCCAGCAGAGCACCAGCACTGCCCGGCAACAAATAAGTGCTTGTGGAAAACCCACGCACCTGACTTCTTTGGGATGGAAGCCTGCGTGGGGCGGGGGAGCCACCCTTCCACGATAAGATGCGCCAGCAGGAAGCCCACTCCCCCCTCTTTGGGACAGGGAGCATCTGACGTTTCATTAAAGGCTAGGTAAATAAATTCTAAGCTTGTAATTTTAATTTGCTCAATGGGGAAGAAAAAAGTGTCACTCTACTGTAATTCCCAACGGGGTACTTTTTTTAAACGCTCAGATGTTGCTTCCATGTTCAGCATACATATTCGATTTCCTTCCCTTAATATTTGTTTGACTTATTCTCCAGCGGGGACTGGGTGCTTGAGAAAAGCTCTGAGAGGTCAAACTTCAGTGCGGCTCCTCTCAGCACCTCTGTGGGCTCCCGGCCGGGGCTTCGGGTCCTCTTTCAGCTCCTGCTAGTGTGGTGGCCCACAGGAGAGGCCGCCCGGCTCCCGGGAGCCCCGGGTGTAAATCAGTGCAAGCTGGAGATAGCACAGACCTAACCAATCCCTGGGTTCTCCTCCAGGCTGGAAACGGGGGGCCCACGGCAATGAGCAACACCCCAGGGAGAGCACTCTCAAGAAAGAGCCGCTCGCCTCTGCCCACAGTCCCCCACGTGTCTCCTCTGAGGGAGGCTCTGACTATACCTTTTGGGCAGGGACACTCACTGAAATGCGCCGTTTGGCCCACATCGCTTCTGAAGACAACAGTTTCTATAATGCCCACTCTTTGGGTACATAAGAAAACTAAAAAATGGAAGGAAAGACAGACAGACGTCTTTTTCAATATTCAATACTGTATGGATATTATGGCCAGGCTCAGGAAAGGTACTATCACTCACTCAGATATAATATACAAGGTTCAAAGAGCTTACCACCATCTACTTCTCCAGATACTTAATGAGAAGGGCGCACCACAAGTCCTAAGAAACGTATAATTCTAAAAAGCTCAGCTCTGGCGAAATGGCTCTAGGTACACTGCAAAGCTTTAGTGTCAGACCCAGCACAAATGCTGACCCAGAACAGCTTTAGCAAGGTTTGACTTTGGGCATGCCAAAAATGGGCCCAGCTCACTGTGAATCCTAGTGCTGGGGGCCATGTGGACAGTCCATCCTTCAGAGAAGAGAAAGAAATGCTGGAATCTCTCAGTCACCCACTAAGTCAGACTCTGTGAAGGCTCAAGGATCTGAGTCAGCCAAGAAGTCAAAGAATGGAAACCTCTGGTACTGGTTCTTTCTGAAGGCTGAGACACTTCCGATAATTAGATTACCCACCCACTGCAGAGATATCCCTTGCATTTTGAGCCCTCCTTTAGGGACACACCCTTTTTATTAGTCCTGGCAATGTAAGAACTGACTTTCTTGGTGCCCTGTTTGAACCAAAAGGTAAGCCTGCCCTAGAGCCCATGGCAGGATGAGATAGGCAGTTCCATGAAAACCTCTCTGAAGAGAGCCTCCTGGGTTCCCCACAAACCTGAGCACATCTTCAGATGTAGTACCTGGCTTACATCTACAGAGGAAAGCAGCTAATTTCCTATCAGAAGGATCATAACCACAAGCCTGCGAGGAACCATCTTTAGACCCAGTCCAACACTTATTTTACATTTATTTGTTCCCCAGACCCAGTCTCTGTGGTACTTTCACTGGCAGAAGGTTGGGAGAGAAACGAACAGGACAGACTTTTTGTTTTTTGTTTTTTTTAGTTATCTGCTAGCTTTCAAAAGAGGTGGCTGTAAAATCTATTCTCTGATAGGCTGTTTTCACCTCTTGGTTCCTCTAGTGAGGAGAGAGAAAGTAGGAGAGTTTACTTGAATCACAGATATATCATCTTGCCGCTCTTCCTGGATGAGTATATAGGTATCTCTAAATTTTACTAACTCTGGAATTCTCCAATTAGCCAAGCTCCCTCATCACAAAATAAATGTGAGCTAATGGGTAAGCCTGTCTTTTCCTTCTCCTTGGTTCTTTAATCCATTTGAATATGAAGTCTATAGACTTTCCACCTACACCTACCTGGCTTTCCCTGTCTTCAGCGTCTGTTGTTTAGAATTCACTTGGACCAGAAACCTTTCTACAAACCTACAGTATCTTGTTACCGCTGTAAGCTTTTCAGTTGGCCCTATATTGCCTGACCAACCTAGTTTCCACTGTTAACCCAAACACAACTTCTCCCCTCCTCGATCTGCTTCTCACTGCCCCATGCGACCACACACACCAAGCTCATTCTCCTATTGGGGCCATCCCTCTTGGCTCTTCCTCTACCAGGAGAACTCACTTGGCAATCAATGGTTTTATGTTCTCCAGAAAAAAAGTGGGGCATTCTATGCAATTTTGCTGCCTTGCCATGATTCGTTGAAAGTATATACTTGCCATTACCTAAGGGAGTTGTGAATAAAATAATATAAAATCTCATCATTTATTAGCACCCAAGAGGTTCAACCAGCGTCTGCCACCTATAGGATACCCAGGCAGTAAAAGGAAGGCATCAGCCTTTTGTGCACCTAACAACACACAGTCACTCTAAGCCAATTCCCATCCTCATATGAAGTTCTGACTTTATAACCAGTACTGTTAGCCAAGAGCATTCCACATCTCTCAGGTGAAAAATGTTCAACACTTAAGTGCCACTAATAATTTTTATGGTTGGAAATGAGGATCAAAGTATGAAAGGAAAAATAAATTCACGGGTTCATACACTCAGCCAAGTCCGCCTGGCTCATTTTCTGCCACATGTTTTAAACTCTCTTAAAGGCGGGGGAGGGGAGGAGGCACAAGTTGCATTTTATTTCCCAGCTCTTTAGGTCTGAAGTAAAAGCAGACAGACTTTAAAAAAAAAAAAAAATCAAACACTCAAGTAACACTATACACTGCTACTGCTCCCCCAGGAGTTCCTTGCAAATGAGTATCAAGAACTCAATAGATACTTTCCTGGTAAAATACATAAACAGATAAATAAATTATCCCAGGCTGAAAAGAATTTCCACATCTGGTAGCTCACTAGAGCTTGTCAAACAAGTCAGAAACACGCAGGGCCAGAGAAGAGCATTCTTTAGCTCCTGATTTCAGGGCTGGAGAGGGAATGCAACATTTCCCAAACTCTCTGCCTTCCAACAGGGAATATGACCCATATAAACAGGCAAATGACCCCTGTGTTTTCTTCTAATTAAATAAATAATGATCCCCAGTATTAGGTCTCGAATCCAAATGTTCTGTGGGCTCAAATCACAGCCACTGGAAGGCAAAAGGTTTCTCCTCCGTGGCCTGGCCTCTCATCCCCAGACCCTTGCTGTGGTTACCTTCGGGGACAGCCAACGTCCGTTTCGCACCTTAAAGAAGTAACTGTGCCTCCCTGCACCGCGGTTTCCTAAGCTATAAAGCATCAAGTGACAGGATGATCTCTGAGGTCCCTTCACATTCTGACACCGTGTTTCTTTTCCACAGCCTTCCAGAGGGGTTGCTGTGAACGGCCACCAGGCCCACAGCAATCCCGGTCCTCTCAGCCAGTCTATGGGCCTCAGGAGACATGGCGAACGTTACCTAGCTGGGCTCTAGTAAACCACCATCTGGAAAAGGGTTCTAGAGTCCACTCTCTCTTACCTCATACACGAGCAGCACGCTTCCCTCTCTTACTTCAGGAAGCGTGCAGTCTGTGAGCTCCCTTTGGTCTCTGCTCTATGTTCCTTAAGCAGGCCTTGGAGCCCATCACTTTAAAATGGTCTCTGGACATCGATGTCTCCCCGCCCGCCCCCCAACAAAAGCACTGCCGTAGCATGCCCTCACATCTGTGAAAGGCATGCTGGAACTCTGTGCCTGAGTACATGTTAGGCCTCAGAAGACTCATCAGCAGAACCATGACCAGACCAGGCCTGGGCTCACCATCCTCCGGCTGTCCTCCATTAGAGTAACTGCTGTGTTCTCACTTCGATTCCTGATGTGCTGCCCATCACCACCCTACATCCTCACTATGCAATCTTGCCGTGTTTCACAGGGAAGTGAAGGAGTTTGCCACATCAGATGCACAGGAGTTTGACACTTTTTCACAGGGAACCACAGCGTATCGGTGTGCCTGTACTTGTTATCTCTCAGATTCATTACACCCAGAGGGATTTCAGGAAGTCATCTGGTCTATTCTTCTGTCTCCTGGCAGCACTAGTAAAACCACTCTAGATACTGGAAAGGCTCCTGGCTCCCTTTTTCTGGAAAATTCCCAGATGAGAAGATGCTTCTGTCTCTCCAGATTTCTCAAAAAATTCTTTGCAGCCACAGTAAGAAAGGTCTGTTGCATGGTTTCTCTTTGGTACTCACATATTAAATAAACTATTTTTTTAATTTAAATGAAGACAATGAATTTACTACAGAAATGATAAAGGCCATGGGGGTAAAATAACAGAGGAAATGGAGATGCCTATTTTGGAGAAGAACAAGCAGGGGGATATACTGATTATATTCAAATTAAAAGTTTAACTATAGAGAACAAACTGGTGGTGACCAGAGGGGAGGTGGCTGGGGGGAAGGGGGGAAATAGGTGATGGGGATTAAGGAGTGCCGGGTGTTTTATGGAAGTGTGGAATGACTGACTGACTATATTATACACCTGAAAATATTACACTGTGTGTTATCTAACTGAAATTTAAATAAAAACTTTTAAAAATTTAAATTAAACTAAAAGTCAAGATAAAATGTTACCTAGATGACCTCGTAAGGTCATTAAATCTACAACTCCAGAATGTAAACTCTTTTTAGGTGCACACAGAACATTTACCAAAATAGACCTTTCACTGGACCATAAAGTCTCAGTAAATTTCAAAACAATGAAGTCATATGGAATATCTGACCACAGTAGAATCAAATCAGAAATCAATAAAAAAAGAGAAAACTTTAAAAACTGGCAAAGTAAGCAATGTACTTTTATATAACTATGGGTCAAAGAAGATATTACAATGGAAATTAGAAAATATTTTAAACTTAAGGATAAAAAAATATGACAAATCCAGACTTGGGAATACACCTAAATCAGTAATTTCCAAGAAATTTACAGCTTTAAATGCAAACACTGGAAAAATAAATATTGAGATCAATGATCTAAACTATCACTTGAAAGACCAGGAAAGTAACAGCAACTCAAACTCATGAAGGCAGAGGAGACAGCAACATTTGAGTAGAACGCTGAAGGATGAATAGCAATTACCAAGATAGATATAATCTAACACACTGTGCTAAACACAGCAAAGTAGCTCTGAGTTCCAACACAACTCCCCTAGGACATAAGTTTTTGTTAACAGATTTATTTACTCACTTAATCAGTCAAGCCTGCTCCCAATTCCCACATGAAATAATCCTAGGCTTCGGCATGAAGAACAGGATTTGGGAACACCATTATCTTCTGTCTTCTGACTCAGCACAAAAGTGGGTACCTTCTCTAGAACGGAACTGTCCCCTGTGAAGAATGGAAGTAACAAACCACCTTCCTCAGGAACTGTGGCAGAACCATGAGGGGAATCATGAGACTGACGGTAGTAGCTGCCGTTGCAGTGGCAGCTGACTTGGTGTCTGGTGATATGCACAGCACCCTGCCCACCAAAGAGAAAGTGCAGCTCCTGAGCATTTTCCTTCTATGTGGGAGGCGCGTGTAATTTTCTAATGTACATGTTAACCTAATGAAGTCAATATCGTTACTGCCATTTCATATAAGAATAAACTAATATCCCGAAAGATTAAATAACTTGTCCTTGGTCATTAACTGGTCAGTGAAAGAGCAGCAATTTGGGCCTGGAGGTTTCCTAACTTTGTCCATTATATTAATTACTATGCAAGAAATAACTTTTACAAAATTACCCTAAAGCACCAACGGTAGGGATGCATGAGAAACCTGTTGGTTACCCTTAGCATCAAGATAATTCCGTGAGAGACAACTGACATGCTCATGGCTCATAGTGCGAGTTTTATGAGCCTGTGGTCTCTGACAGGATAAACTGCCCCCCTGTGCAGACAGTATAATGGAGACACACTGGGACCTCCATTCTAACTTCCACTCATTAGCTGTTTGACTGTAGGCAAGTTATCTCACCTTGCTTCATCTTAGTAAAGGATGAGAAAACAATAACCACCTTGCAGGTTTGGGAAAAGATCTAAGTAATGTCTGTAAACACCCAGAACATTCACTGGAACACGGAGGGTAGTTACGAAAGTTTTCCTTCCATGGCATCTTGAGAAGATCCCACTGAAGAGGGAGCACTCTGTCCATCTTGGCTATATCATCCCGAATGTTCCCTTTTTCCACTTCCCTTTTACCACAAAAATAAAAACATAAGTATAGTCTGAAACCACTATATGCAACAGAGAAAACACTGGCAGAAAAACTGGTCATTTTTGCCATGAGTTGGCTAGAGAAACAAGGAGGTAATTTGCTTTTTTAAAAAATGGGAATGATAGTATGCTAAAAATCATTCAATACCCTAGATGTGATCATGTAAAAGACATCTCTGTGAATGAGAATAAACCCAAAAAGATGACACATATTTTATTAGCCATTCTCATGCTCTTGGCTGGCCAGTAACTATACAGGCCAAGGGTGTCGGATGTCAGCCTCGTTCACAACAATTTCTTTTCCACTCAAATGGAGCTACATTAAAACAAAACAAAACAAAACAAAAACAACAACAAAAAAAGACCCAACCAAACAAACCCAGGAAAACTTGAGCTTTTAATTTTTGGTGGTGGTGATGGTTAAGGGGATTCCTATTTCTTAGCCTTAAAATCCACTTTTAGTTTAAGGCTCAGAAAATAAATTTCTTTTTTTTTTTTTTTAAGATTTATTTATTTATTTATTTATTTGAGAGAGCGCGAGCGAGAGCACAGGGGGAGGGGCAAAGGGAGAGGGAGAGAATCTCCAGCAGGCTCCCCACTGAGCACAGAGCCCAACTCAGGGCTCAATCCCACGACCCTGAGATCATGACCTGAGCCAAAACCAAGAGTTGGACACTCGAACGACTGAGCCACCCAGGTGCCCCAGAAAATAAATTTCTATAGTAAACATAGAATACACAACACGTATTCATTTAATAAAATCTGAGTACCAGATGGCCTCATATAATACCATTTCATGATTTCTTAGAACCTCCGATTCAGCAAACTCTGAGTCAGCTAGAGAAGATGGCTGCCTCTGTCTGACGGGCTGGACGAGCGCAGGAGGCAGCTCTCACCACTCTCCCCATGCTGGCTGTGGCTAACTGACGCATGCTCTCCGTTTTGCTTGGGTCCGATGCCGCCGGCTCGCCCCCGTAGCCGCAGGCCTCTGCCCGCCGCCGTCATGCATCTCCCGCACATCGTCCCTGACAGAGCTCATCAATTCCTATTGCTTTTCACCGGGCCTTGGCTCTGGCACTTTCCCCTGGGGAGACCTTTACTGGTCTCCATACTTAACCCTTGAACCCAGCCTAATCCATCAGCCACACTGAATGAACAGTGTGAGAGAGAATGCTTCTCCCTAAAGACAGGCAGCCAACCTCTCCACTTAAACCTCAGAAAGAAAGCCATCAACAGGGTCTGCTTTCTGTTTGTCAGCGTCGCCAGCGTCTTTGCTTACTGACATTTTTATCGTTGCCGTGCCCAGCTGCTTGAGTCAGGGGAAGCCCTCTTCAAGGAGACATCAATTAAGTGCTCGTTACATGCTATAGATGTTCTTTTGAAAATATCCCCTGGGACTCTCCTTGGGAGTTCCCAAAACTAGTGGAGGGCACAGTTGTCATTCTGGAATAGGGTTTCCCCAAAGTTTTAAAGAACAGCTTCATAACCCACGCTCCCATGCACCGCTTTTAGACTCTACTGGGATTTAGAAATTATGACTTTAGAGAATGAAATAGAATACTTTTCATCAGGAAAGACAAGCAATACTAGGCAAGAAATACCAAATATGTAAAAAGACCGTCTGAAACCTCCTTACCTCATAACCAAACTGCAGCTCGTCAGAGGTCAGCATGATGATATCGTCATCGATGGCCAGGACAGCCTCCGTCTCAATTTCATCATACGGGAAGAAACGGTTACTCAGCTTGTTTTCAGCAGTCCTCACAACTTTTAATGGAACCCGGATCTTGGGCCAGACGGAATCTGGGGCAGGTAAAACAGGCATGTATTACTCTCCTAATTTCTGTGAGGAGATAAAGTGGTAAAAGCACCACATCACAAATGAGATGGCACTTACTTCCGTGGCTCCCATTAAAGCTACACGTACAGCTGTTCAAGGGCGAGTTCTTACAAATGCATGGTTATAAAAACTTTAAGTATTTCTATCCACTCCAAGTCCTTGCAACACTTCTAATTCTCATTACTGTCTTAACCAGAATGTACAAATGGCTTCAACTCACAACTGAGAGACAGAGAAGCCAAAAGGACTTGCCCGAGATCACAACAACAGGAGGGATAGAGTCTGCAATGTCTCATTCTCAGGCCCCTGGTTTAATATCAGAACTCTGCCACCTCCCCAGACTACCTTCTGTGAGATACACCCCAGCTCAAGACGTGCTTCCACTCTGCTGGCAAATACAAAGCATGTGTTCTAGATGTTCGCCCCAGTGTGCCGACCTCCACCATGCAATCGCAAACAGATACCAATGCTTCTCAAATCCACCCCGCAAAAACGGTTTCCCTGAACTACATAGGTTTCTTAACTTAGCATGTTATCCCTTCGACAGCCCCTTCCCTCTGATTCACTGGGTTTGGTTTCTCATCATGAACAATTTACAGAGTAAATATCAAGTTTCTAGTTCCAATTATGTGGGATTTTCTAGTATACTGAAGAAACACCAACCCATGACTTGCCTTACATTTTTTACCATTCTACTTTGAAATGATTGAAGCGATTCAACCGCAGTTTCCTTATTTTAAAATGTTGCATTTAGCCCAGCATGAAATTAGTACCTCTTTGGTACAGTACCCTTATCCATAGACCTCAGGGTTCTTTACAGAGGGTACTTTGTTCTTCACACAACATTTGTCAAGTGACAACAGGAAAGCTAGGTATCAGACTGCTTCCAAAAAGCCCATCGTGTAATTGTGGAAAAATCTAGTTCGCGTGAATCTTGAAGCCCCAAATGCCTGTGGCCACTCCAAAGTCACCATACTGAAGAGAAGTACGGCGAGGGAGAGTCAGAAGGGAAAAAGGCTGTCGGTACAGACTGCAGATGAAATATCTTCCTTCTGTATATTGTACAGCATGTCCATGGGACACACTGTTGAGACACTAGCAGGATCCTGGAAGAAGCCTGCATAAGTGGAGGCCCTGTAATTAAGGAAGACATTCAGTCTTAAATAAACACAGAGCCTAAAAAAGCGGTCAACTCCAAAAGAAGCATGCTTGGGAAAAAGGACTGAACTGAACACCGAAGAAATGATCCTAGGGGCCACTGCCTTTTAATCAATAACAGTAGTTAATTATAGTTTCATCCCTGGCTCAGAAGCACATAATCAATAAACAGCTTTGGAATAAGTGGAGGGGCACAGGACTTGAGACAGTAAAGACCTGTGTCCCACATTACTTATGGGGTGTCAGCAAGTCCCTCTCACTGTCTTCTAAGAATAAGCGGCGGGGCGGGGGGGGGGGGACACCTTTACTAAGCAACTAATATATGCCACACACTTTGTAGTTGCAATGTTATCCAATCCTCCTGACAACGCCCTGGGGCAGAAATTACAAAGCAGTAGTTACAAGGCTCAGGGAGATTACATAATTTGGCAGGCATTACAGAGCTCCTAAATGATAAGGCAAGTGATTGAATCTAAGTCTGTTTAGCATCAAAGACCAAACAGAACATGTACTATCTACTGCAGTATGAAAACCCCATGCTTCTCTAGATCTGGGACAAAACAATGAAGCTCAATATGTTCTCCAACAATCATCCTTATTCTCATTGGCTTCCCGCTCCCTCTTCCAGATAAATAAAACCCTTGGCATAAATCTACTGTCCAAATTCTCATGAAACATGAATTGTAATATCTAAAATGCAAGAGGTTATAACTCTACCTACTAGACCACCAGTTCTCCAACTTTGTGGTGTCAGGATTTCTATATGCTCTTAAAAATTGTTGAGAACCCCAAGGGGCGCCTGGGTGGCTCAGTTGGTTAAGCGACTGCCTTCGGCTCAGGTCATGATCCTGGAGTCCCGGGATCGAGTCCCGAGTCGGGCTCCCTACTCAGCTGGGAGTCTGCTTCTCCCTCTGACCCTCCCCCCTCTCATGTGCTCTCTCTCTCTCTCTCTCTCTCATTCTCTTTCAAATAAATAAATAAATAAATCTTTAAAAAAAAAATTGTTGAGAACCCCAAAGAAGCTTTCTGTGGGACACAGGCACGATTTGTGTGAAAGATTAAAACTGAGGAAATTTTAAAACAGAATACACAAGCACACATCCCACTAGCCATTTATCCCATGTCATGTAGCCTCTGGAAAACTCCTCTGCCCCCTTGTGAAAGAATAAAGAGTGGGGAATGGAGGTGACTTGGTATTACTATGAAAATAATTTCAACCTCACAGACCCCCTGAAAGGTTCTCATGGATGTCCAGGGCTCCCTGGACCACACTTTGAAAGGCTTTGTGTTCAGATTTGGGTATTATAAGATGGGGAAAGTTCCAACAAGTTGGAAAAGAGTTTGGGAGGAGTTCCAAGGATAGTACAGGCACTTGAATCCAGGATTTCCACAGAATGTTTAAAGAGACTAACGGTGCCAGTTGTCAATGTATTGCCTCTCGGCTTCAATTTCACCCTTCACTGCCCTGTTTCTCATACTGGAACTAGATCCTGTAAACACTTCCCCTCTGCCAACCCCATGCTTGATGTTAGGCTTTGTTGGTAGAGAGTGCTAGAGGGACACTTTGGAAGGAAGGGGGCTTTTCTTGCTGGTTCGTGCAATACCTCTTTAACTTGTTGCTCCTTCCGTACTTGACCAGAAGATAGGCAGCCAGGGGCACTTCTCTCCCTCAAGCTTAAGTGGTACCCCCTGCAAAAGCTTTGCAACAGGTTCTGCAGATGCTGCCAAGAGGAACTCAGCTGAGGTCCTCCCCATGGGTGGTTCCCAGGGAGCTCCACTGAAGCCCATTTCCCAGCAAGTTCAAGAACACACCCCGGGTCACTTCCTGTTGAATTCCGTGCATACTGAAGGGGGCGGGAGGTTTCTTGTTTGCCAGACTTGGCCTGTGGCACCTCCGTAAACCTCACTGTGCAGTGGGCTACAGTCACATGCTGTCCAACAAGGCCTGAATCTCAGAGCTAGATGGAGAAGGGATTCTCCCAAATTTATTTCCTGCTATCTTTATAGTTTTTACCCCTTAGTCACCAATCACCTATTACTAATCATTCTTTATATTAAACTTTTCCTGTTCAAGTTACGGTGTGGTTTCTGTCTCCTACCTAGGCCTTGACTAATACACAGGGTATCAGGAGGGCTATCAGATGAAAGAGGAATTATTCTCTATGACCTCTAAAGTCAGAAGCATGACCAATGGCTGGGTGAAAGTTACAGGCAACTAATTTAGACCCAAAATAGGTAAGAATCTTCTGATGGAGGGATGCCTGGCTGGCTCAGTCAGAGGAGCATGTGACTCTTGATCTCAGGATCATGAGTTTGAGCCCCACACTGGGTGCAGAAATAACTTAAAATAAATAAAGCGGGGCGCCGGGGTGGCTCAGTCTATCAAGCGTCTGACTCTTGATTTTGGCTCAGGTCTTGACCTCAGGGTCATGGGATCAAGCCCCACCTTTGGTTCCATGGCTCAGCAGGGAGTCTGCTTGAGCATTCTCTCTTCCTCTCCCTCTGCCCCTCAACCCTGCTCGTGCGCATGCTCTCTCTCTCAAATAAATAAATCTTTAAAAATAAATAGATAAATAAATTTTAAAAAAGAATCTTCTGATGGAAAAACTGAGATAAAATGAAGTGATGAAATGCCTTTAGCAATACAATGTGCGCTTTTACTTGAAATGTACTAACTTAGGTCAGATTTCTACTTGACATCATCTGAGAGACCAAACAAGATGTCTCTGAGGTCCAGGATTTCATGAGGCAGTCATATACCATAGAAAGAACAGTCTTTAGGAAGAGTTTTGAATCCCAGGTATACTCCTTACTAGCCATGGGATCTTGAACAAGTCAATCATTTTCAACCTGTTTATTCAATTATGAAGACAGAATAATAACACTATCTTCCCATGGCTGACCGTGAGGTTGAACATGAATGCACTTAGCCGCATAGCGTCTGGCACATGGGAGACATCCGCTAAATGTTAGCGGGGCCTTCCTTTGAACATTTGTGTCTACTTACAGAATCAAGGACTTCTTCCAAACCTTAGGTGTAAGGGAGGCAAAGTGGGACATGTCAGATCTGGCACATTACTCTGACGATCCAGCAGCATGCCCCCAGCTTGGACCTTCCGTATTTACTTTTAGGTCAACAGGATCCCTACCAATAACCCTCTAGAATGGAGACAGTGGAACACACAAATAAAACAAAAGAACATAGAACCTTTTTTTCATCTCACAAAGTAACAAACAGCTCCTTTTTTTGCAGTATGTACAGAAAATAGGCTGGGTGCTTTGGTTAAGTATGAACATTCCTCTACCCTGGATGGGATTTGGACTTTCACATGGCAAGTGGGTACAGCATGTTCAACCCACAGACGGCTTTCCACATTCGTCACCTATATATCCAAAGAATTACTTGAGACAATCAATATCCACAGACAGCTAACTTGCCCTTGCTTTGTAAAGTCTTTGATGGAGAAGTTTTAGGGAATGATGAAGGCCAAAGAGGATGACATGGGGTGAAGATGGACATGGGATTGTCCTTCCCTGTTCTGAGTTAGGCCTGGGTAGCTGAAAGTCAGCCAGGGCAAAAGCAGTCTCCACCTCAACGGTCAGCTGTCTATGTACCATCGTCACCACAAGACAGGCCTCTAAAGAGAATTCCCAGTTTTTTGTTTTCACATTTTCAAATAAAATAGGACTCCAAGAAAGGGAACTCCCATTCTCTCAGGCTTCAGCATTCCTTCTGTGGAGGGCAGAAATAAAAAATAAGCATTATAATTACTCCCTGCCCTAAAGCAGGTAGTTCTGATATGGGATGTTGACTGTTTAAAAAAATTAGGACAGAAGCATGAGGTGGGAAAGAAAAATATGGATGAGAAAAAAGAACTTTTCCCCCCCTTTCCATTAGTATTTTCAAAAGAACAGATTTACTTTCCTGTCTCTCTTTGAGTCCCTGACAAGGGAGGACCTAGTTCTTCTACATAATCCCAAATCAGAGAACAGACAAATCATGATGATTTTCCTCCTGCTAAATGGCAATCTAAGTGGATACAGGGGGCCTTCGTGCAAGGGGCATGAGCTTTGGATCCCCGGAGACCTGTGTTCATTTCGGACTCTGCCACTTGCAGTTTTGTGATTCAGGCAAATTACACAACTAATCTGAGCTTCAATTTTGTAAAATGGGAATAAGAACAGCTTCCTTGCAGGTCTGTCAGAAGGACGAGATAATATATATAAAGCACTTAACACAGTTCCTATTCCTGGGATTTAAAAGGTATATAATACATGGCTATAAAAACATCGTATTATTTTCATCTTCATAAATGGGTTCTTATAAAGTCTTATGGACCTCACTTCTCTCCTGACAGCCTGAAGAGGTGTAGACAGAAGGCTGTGAGGTGGCCCCTTAGGATGCAGAAGGACACAGTTCGTAGCTAGAGAACTTTAGGCTCTAATTCCTTTGCTAAGGCCAAATGGGGTCTCTTTTTTCCTTACTCCCTCTAAATTCTAAGTGAAACTCTAAATTCTAAATGAGTTCAAAGTAAAACAGCATGGCCTTGTAGCTTATGTCTCATCCTGTGAATTTGTGGCTGGCAAAATAAAAATGTCACCTTCCATTCACACAAAGTAGTCTGAAAAACAGGAGTTTTTTAAACACATTGCTGAGTTTATGAAAAACAAACAGCTGAGCCAGGTGACCTGATAACTTCACAGTTAGGAACTTTAGTCTAGCTTGAAAGAGAAAAAGAACTCCTTGTGTTACGGATTTTTTAAAAATGTGTATTGATTAACGGTTTTCTCCACACTGGATGCCAAGAAAGATGTGAGCAAAGAGAATTTTTCCTCCAATTGGCAAAGGTACTATAAAACGGTGAGGTTGACTGAAGATGACCCCAAGCCCATCCTGGCAATCACTGTCACAAACACAACCACAGATCAATAAAATAAATGGTCAGATTATCTCCATACCAACCTTGAGCTCACTTGAGGAATGTTCAGGCTGCTTGGTGTACAGCGGGTCCGCATGACCTTAATTCCCCACAGTCCCTGAATTCAGCTCGAAAGCAGGAAGTCTGTGGCTTCTACTTCTCTGTTGCCTCCTCTGGGATGACCATCCTGACACACTCGGCCCATCCCCTCCTGCCTGCTAACAACTATGAAAGTCACAATCTGAAGCCAGGGAGCTCCTGAGGTCAATTCAAATTTAACACTGAAATCAGCTAAACCAGAAGGCTGAGTTAAACCTATCTGAGATATAGAGTGTAACAGCTTCCTTCACAGGGAGGCCAGGGGCCAAGCCAAACAACCTCTATATCCATCAAGTTTGGAAATTGAAGAGTTGGGGAGGAGGAAGGCAGTGGCTTGCCTTTTTTTTTTTTCTGGAAGAGCTCAAAACCAATGTGACGAAAGCTCACTGGAAATTTCTATTGCCTAGTCTAAGTATTTACTTAAACTTCAAACCCAGCAATTTAAACTTAAATGTAACCAAAAAGAAAAAAGTATTTGGTTGGAGAGTGAAAAAAAAAAAAAGGTGGGGGGGTGGATTTCTGCCTGCATTAACCCTCCCAGCACCAGACATGTTCACCACAATATTTATTTTAGCAAATGTAGAGAAAGTGAAAAACATCACTTTTGCCTCTAATATTTCAAAGCCTTGGACTTACTTTTTTAAAAAATATATATGCTACTAATGCCATACATACAGATTCAGATGGCTTTGCTGGCATGAGGGCCAGAGCCAACGGCCCCATTTACCAACTGAACAAACACCCCACAGAGGTCTAAACATGGTTCATGCTCCCCCCAAACAACCACATCGCCAGAGCCCGAGCTGAGACCTCAAAACCACTGCTAGAAAAAAAAAGCTGGTTCGGTCTCTAAACGTGTCAAAACTGGGGCCTCGTCAGTTGAGGGCTCGCTTTCCTCCCTAGAGCCAAAATATTTCAAAAATAAACTAAGCTCCTGGTCATTGAATTAACCACTACATTTTAGCAGGGTCTACCAAAAACTAAATCTGAACACCCAGCTCCAAAACTGAGGTTCATGCTCGTGCCTCCTGTCACCCCAGTGTCAGCGTTTTGACCAAGACGGCAGAAAACGATTCCTTCCTTTTCACCGTCCACGATGGTACCTGCCCCAAAGAAGTGACTCCAAGTCCCAATAAATCATTCACCTTAAGCCCAAAGTGGCTAGCCAGGGTTCGTAAGGAAGAAGAGGCCTCTTTTGCAATGAGCTGTGCCTCTCTGGGCGGGTGGGGTGCTGACAGGCTCCCTCTGAAAGCTGGTGGCCTCTGGGCGCGGGAGCAAACGCACAAGTGTGAATGCGGCGCCATGCAGTGGGCTACTCCAGATCCGAGGAGGGATACACGGCCTTCCTTCTCACAACGTGATTCATCCGTTTTAAGTGAGAGACTAACAAGCAGCGCCCAACCGTCCGATCCACTTCCCTCTGGGCAAGGCACCGGCCGCAGCCCTCTCCATGGCACCTCTCCGTGGCCCTCCCCGCACAGCTCCTGTTTATTTATCTCTACCTTTCCCCTCCTTCCTGTCCAGTTCTTCCTTCTCCCACTGTTCCTTACTTTCATTCCACCCCTTTCTTTCTCCTTTTTTGAGAGTCAAATAAATGAAACAAACAGACAAAAATCCAGAGAACTAGACGTTGGGAGGAAAACAAACTTGGCATAAAGAGACAGTTAATAAGAAAAAGCACTGCTCTCTGGAGCATAAAACAGGGCCTTCGTTTAAAGTAGCCATTTTGTTTACTTAAACTATGGCTCCCCTAAATAGAGGGAATGCACATGATTCTCTCAGAGAACAAAAATCTCACTAAGGAAGATTTCTTAAATGTCTCAAGAGGAACTAAAGAATTTTCTTGGGACAAATTCTGTTTTGCCTAACAGAGAGAAAATGTTCTTCTTCCAGCCCAGAGATCTACTACTGGTAGTTTCCAAGACTGACTGTCCTGACTTCAGTATTACCAATTAAAAGGGAATAGTCCTAAAAAAGTGCAGATACTACTGTCAGGCAATAAACTAGCCCTTATCGGTGATAGTGGTGCACATGACAAACTTCAAACTCATTCCTTGCTCTAATCCATCAGAAACTTCCTGGCTTTAATAGGCTATAAAGGGCAGGAGCTTTGAAGTCCCTGGGATTAGGATCAGTAATAGACAGACTGAATGAGAAACTAAATGCAGGTGGAACATACTCTCTGCGTCCTGAATGAAACACAAATCCAATTAATCAAACAGTCCTCAACCCTCACTGCCAGCGCCAGCCAGCAGCTTATGGGGGGCGCGGGGGAGTGGGCAAGGCAAGGGACAAAGCGATTACAGAGGAACCAATGGGAACCTGAGTGAGCGCTCACTTTAAGGAACTGATTCGAAGCCTGAAGAGGGCATGCTCTGCTGACTTTCCCAACTGAAAGTGAAGCCATCCTTTTTTTTTTGTTTTTCCTGAAGAAAAGTGCAGTATCAGAGCCCAGATAAGGAAGGAGAAAACTAATGCCTTTTAAACTGAGTTCTCATGTAAACAAATCAGCTGTGATGGCTGAGGGAAGCTGAGATCTGTTTTCCCAAGGCTGCTGGCCTTTGATCCCACTGGTTCCTAAGCTCCCAAACACTTGCGGCTATAGTGCATGCCATGGGCTTGGAGTTAAATGGGCCACCCCAGAATAAGAATGAGATGACTGAGAAAACTGGGGTCACGCTGCCTCAGAAATGGCGTTGTCGTTGACAAAGCAGGACAACTCATTTAAACCTAAGGACGCAAATAATTTGGCCGTCCAAAATCGATCCAGCTGAGAGTTGCGCTAACACCCAAACCAGGCCTTTCCTGAACACACCATTTTCCCACTCTTCTTACCTTCTGGAGGATTTTTATTCTGATTATTCCAGACAACTAGCAGCTTGGATAGACTGGGCACCTTGGACACCTCAGTGATGACCCGGAAGAGGCTCTCCACTCGGTCGTAGGTGAGGACGATGGCGGTGAAACCTTGTGACTGTGGTGGGATCAGCGGGAGGAAGAGTGGGTTGCTCACACTGCTCCATTTCTGCAAGGCAACAGATTAATGTGGGTCAGCGAAGGGTCGAGTAACAATGGGGCCGATCTCTTTTCCAACGTTGTCAATAAACGAGAACATGGGAGATTTGGTGGCTTTCACCATGACCAACCCAAGAGCTAAAGCAACTATTCAAAGTCTTCCCTTCCCCAAAATGTGTATTGACTCTCTTCAATTAACTTGAGCTGTGAGGCCACTGAAACAGGAGCAGAGCATTTTTGTAGATGACAAGAGATTTCCAGTTAAACACAGCAGATTAAACACGTACACTGATCTCCATTCTCTCCTCAAGCCCACTTGAGTGACAGTAGATACAAAATACAAATGGACAATGACAGTGAAATGAGAGAAGACACCACAGAGGATGAGCAGTATCGACAGGCTTCAGAAACACTGGGAGGGACCAGAGAAGTGGCAGCAGAGCAGGAGAATGAGGGCAAAAGCTAAGGAACCACACAGAGGGGGCCAACAAAGGCAACAAGTTCAAACCATAGAATCCCACAAAGGCTCAGAAATAAGCTCAGCAGGAACCTTATGGGGTAAGAGGAGGGGCAGGGTTGAAAACAGGAAGACTGGTTAAAAATATGGATAAGGAGCAAAAGAGACGCAGATCTACAAACCTTCCCTTCATCCAGCCACTCAGCCAGAAAACTCCTCTTGCTGTCCACCCCTGCAGGAGGAAGGTCTATTCTCTGGGGAACTGAAGCTCTAGGCATGGAAACATGGCCACAGCAGAGAGGAAAATGGAGGGCAAAGTCTATACTGGGAATGATGAGCCGCCCGGCCTTCTTCCCCTCCAAGTCCGCAAACACTGGCAGCCACGTGGCTAGCTTGCCCCTATGCCATCTGACTGTGATGCCCTCCGGGCAGGAGGCTTGTCCTCACACCCAGGGCTGCTTTCCAACCAGGTTTTCAGTGCTTCCCTAGTAATCATGAACAGATCCTAGAATCACAGTCATTTCAAGAACATCTTCAGCATAATGACAGAAACCAAACGAACAAATAGAAAAGCAGGAACTCAGACGAAACAGAGACAACAGAAGCAGCAGAAGGAAATTAAAACAACATCAACAACAAACTCTATCCTCAGGAAGAGAATTTTTCATCCATGAAATAAGAATAAACTTTTTATTTAAAAAGATCTATCAAAGAATGGGAAAGAATTCTTGGACATTAAAAACAAGATGGCTTAACTTAAAAAAAAAAAAAGCAGGATTAAAAGAAAAAGGTAACATATTCCAGTCCAATGAACAAAAAGGTAAAGATGAAAAACAGCTCAGAAAAGATGAGAAAATCCAAGAGGTCCAACATCAACCTAATAGGAGGTTCCTGAAAAAGAAAACAGAATATAGAAGAAACAAGACTATCAAAGAAATTAAATAAATTCTTGGGACAGAAGATAGAAGAGACATGAATTTTCAGATTGAAAGGGCGCAATAAGTAATTAGCACACTGAATCTGAAAAAAAAAAAAAGACAAAAAGCAAAACAAAATAAAACCTATCAAAGCACATCACTTCTGACACTGGGAATAAAGAGTGTGAATATATAAACTGCATAAATCCAGGCGATGAGTTCTAGGCGTGAGTTCACGGTACGTTCTTGCAACTTCTCTGTAAGTTCGAAATTTTCTCAAAATCGTGTTTAAAAAGTCATGAAGGAAATTCCATTTCTTTGCTACCATTAAAACATTAAGTAAATTTCAATGCAGTGATACAAGCAAAAATACTTTTGTACTGATAATAAGTTTGTTAAAACATTTTTATATTTTTAAACAGCTTTTTTGCGATATAATGCATATAATATACAATCTACTCATTGAAAGCAAAAAATGGTTTTGGGTATATTACGCAAATTTTTTAAAACTGTGGTAAAATATAACCTGAAACCTGCATTCTAGCCACTTTTAAGTGCACACTTCAGTGGCATTAATTACCTGCACGTTTGTATGTTATTACGCGAAAACGCCAGGACCAAACTTCGTGTCTCCAGAAGCTGGCTGGACACGAAACGTCCCACTGCTCTTCTGGCCGCTCACCCTCCCATCCTCGGGGAGTCCCAGGGCCCCCAACAGCCTCACCCTTATCACTGATGGACGCCCATCACCACGGAGAGGACAGCAGCTGTCTGCCAGATGTAACAGTGTGGGACAGGAAATGTACACAAACACATGGAATACACATGGGATGGGAACTCAGAGAGACTGAATGGGATTCCAGGAGTCCTAATGTAATCAGGATATTAAAGCCAAAATGTCCACAACAGGCCATAATTAGATTTCACAGCCAGGAGACACAATAAGAAAGGCTGACTGTGTTTCCATGACCTCACGCTTTGACTTTAAGTTGCTGTCTCAGGAACGTACCTAGATTTTAGCACTGGTACCCTAGCATCTCATCACAAGGTACCCTAGCATCTCATCACATGGGTAGGAACCCCTTTTAGTTTTCTACCTCAAAGCTTATTTACAATCTTCCTGACCTTTACGGAAACGAAGTCAGTAAGTAGCCCTGCGCTTCAGTCACAGTTAATCCCAAAGGTGCTCGGTCTCTCTGACATCACCACCCCAGCCCACCCATTTACTCCTCCCAACACAGTACTCTCTTATGCTTGAAAAACACCACTTTAAATGAAAACGATACGAAAACAGAGTTTCTGAGGTACTGTAATGTGTGTGAAAGCTTTACTGAGCACTTACTAAGTGCCAGGCACCAGGCTGTACATGTAATATCTCATCTGAGCCTTACAACAACGCCCAGGCCAGATACAGTTATCCTTGTTTTACAGATGATCAAACCGTAGGGTTAAAAATAGTGAATGATGCCTAATCATTTGCTTTGCCAGTCAAAAAAAGAAAGGAAGAAAGGAAGGGAGGGAAGAGCGAACGATGTTATGATGTTCAAGGTCTGGCTTCCGAACACCGGATCGTGGAGGCCCATGGCCCATCCTCACGCCCTCTGACTCTGAGTCCGGGGTACGCATCATCATTTTATAGACTCTGGAAACTGGAGCTGTGGGGAACGCCAGAGTTTATTACTTCTAACTCTTCTCTGAGACAAAAACGCTGGAAGTTCTTTATCCTTGACAATCACATGTGGGTCATATAATAAGCAAGAGTCCACCCCAAACACTATGATTTCAGAAGGTGCGTGGACTAAAACACACCAAATATATAACACTGACACAAAGGAAACACATAAATTAAAAAAGGTAAATACACCTCTAACACAGAAGGAAAAACTATTAAAACTCCAACAAAATGGGGTCTGTTCTTTGGGAGAAGTGGGGAATGTCAACACACTTGAATGCCTGTATGACCATTGAAAGGAGAGGAAAGTTCCCTGAGAGATGCGAAGCTTGGTTTTGGAAAACGAATCCCTTGGAATTTAAACAGAGGCACCCCCTGAAGGGCATCACAGCTCTGATTTCAAGGCACTGCCAGGAGAAGGAACCAGAGTCTCTGGCAAGATGACCGATCTGTTCTCATCCCGTTTGCCAGCTCCATTTGGGAAGTGGATGACTGTGGAAGGGGAGGAGGAGAGGGAGGAATGGGTGGGTGGGAAGCAGACAGTAACTTGTCTTGGTGCTCAATTTTTCCACACTACTCACTTGCATACCAGATAGGGCGTGAAAATTGGGGAAGCAGAAAAGGCAGCATGAAGGGGAGACAGAGCAGGCAAAGGAGCATAACCAGGTCTGAAATCTTAGCAACACTTCCCCATAAAATACAGATGTTGAGATGAACACAGATGTAACACAGAAGCTGCTGAGCAGCTATTTACTAGGACACAGGCTTGGTGCTTTACTGTAGGATATGCCGACAGTGCTGGGGCAAATGACTTCAAAAAGTGAGTGGATATGTTCGGGGTCAGTTTTGGAATCACGTATCCTTAACATGAATCCAGGCTCTTTCACTTACCAGCTGTGTGACCTGGGCAAAGTACTAAACTCCTCTTGCACCTCAGTTTCCATAATTGTGATAATAATACTACTTTTCCAGGTATGAGAAATAAAAATGATAGTAATAATTTCTAATAATGTTAATTATTAACATTTCTTAATTATTATTTCTTAACAACCCAGAGGTTGTTACTAAAAGTAAACAGTTGATATATCTAAAGTGCCTCACACTACGAGCATTCGATAAATGGTAGCCAATGGCTGATCTTGTGGGAGGAATCATTGCTCTGGGCTCGACTTTCCATGGTTCCTACAAGTGGGGTGGCAATCGTGAGGTCTCTTCCAGCAACAAGTCTAAATGAAATCCCCCTTCCTCTCTACGTTGACCTTATCATGATTTAGGGTCCTAGTTTATCTGGATTCTCTACCTCTACCTTCCTCTCCAAATACGCTGTTTTTATTTTCACAAGTTCCTCTTTTCCTTCCTGATCCTTATATTTTATCTTGAAAGCTCCATGAAAGCGAGAGCCATAAATGTTAGAACAGCTAGTACCTAGCCAGTGCCTAGCACTACTCAATAAAAACCTGTTTAAAAATGAGTAAGTTAAACCCAAATGACCCAGGTCATGTTCTTTCTGTCCTCTTTCTGTATGTACGTGAACAGGTGACGTACATTCAGATACGTCATGAGTTCTGAACACAATTTCCAACCGAGTTCATTCATTTTAAAGCACTTACCTAGAACCTTAGTGTGCCAACTACTCTGAAGAAGGGCAGGATGCGGATACTTAACAGAAGAGAGTTTGAATTCAGGCCCTGCCAGGTACTAATTTTGTGATGCGTACAGCTACTTCTGTATTAATTTCCTCGTCTGTAAAATGGGGACCATGATGGTACCTGTCTCCTAGGGGGATGATGACAAAATGAGATCTGGCACATGAGCAATGAGCGCTCAGCACAGAGCTCCACGAACTGTAGTTTAAACCAAACACAAAAACGTCCAGCTCTCCCCATTCGTACCCTCCTTGCCTGCCAAAACACCGGTATCCGCAATTCTTCAGCAATCATCCCTACCAATCGTGCCTCTGGTGCTCATTCACTCAGTCCGTGTTTCCTGAGCACATACTATTCGCCTGGAAGAGTCTTACAGATGCTGAGACAAACACAGGCCTTCCCCCTCGACATGCTCATTATCTGGTGGGGAGGATGGCCCAAGAAAATAACCAGTACTCACACAAGGTATTCCAGTCCTGTGGGAACGTAAAGGCCCACACAGTGGCCTCGACCTCCCTGGAGGAGATAAGGAGGGGCCACCGGGTCGCGGGCAAGGGCAAGCAGGTGAGTGCTGGCAAACTGAGCGGGCAGCCTTGCCAACACACGCTCACAAGACAGGGAGCGAAGGAAGGAGAGCGGACATGAGGGGGACCGGCCAGGCAGGCCTAGCCACAGCACGAAAGGGGAGGCCTTTGTAAGTCACACGGTAGGCTTTCTGTGGCGTTCTTTCGTAACTTTCTTTTCCTGAGTATTGTTTTACTGCTAAGTGAACATGGCTACCTTTATGTTCTATTTCAAAAGGTCAGAAATAGGAAATGCTGGTCTGCAACTAGGCTTCTGTGCCAATTGCTTTTTCCCTCCTCGAACATAATCCCATTTGCCTTTGGAGCACAGTGACAGCGTGGAGAAAGGCAGCTTTAATTGGGGTATGTGCCTTCACACAGACACTCCACTCCACTGGGGTAAGGTCAACAAACTAACCCCCAGAGAAAAAAACTTAGTGGAGAAGGACATTTCAAAAACAGCATTTAGTCACCTCTGAAATACCTTTAAGAACTGACCCCCTGCTGGCCGACCAAAGAGAGTGTCTACAGTCTGGGACCTCTTGACCCCACTTTCTGCAGGAAATCAAGCAAATTTAAACCTCCATAATTTACTCAAGACTCTGACTTCTGCCAGGGAAAAGGCAAACAATGCTGGCAATTAACTCTGTTGCCTGATTAGATCTCCATCGCGGTAAGATAGGGCATGAAACCAGGCACCGAGCCCTGGTAACCTGAAAAAGAGGTGAAACCCACTTATTACAGCTGTACCGTCCGAATCTTGGCTACCAATACCACTTTCAAATCCACTCAGTGAAACTGTTCACTCAAAGATGGGAGGAGAAGTGTGTATCATTCTGACAGAGTTCTGGCATTTGGCCAAAATGCCTTGTCCATCTCTCGCCCGCCCTCCCAAACTTCACGTCTCACTCCCACAACAGATATTCATTATAGAAGCGTCAATAAGAAATCCAGATTGTTAAAGTGCAATCACATAAAAGTAATCCATAGTAGCTACAATAACTGCCAGGTCACAATATCAGCTTTAGGAAAGTTCTTTCACATTGCTTATCCTGGAAAGCTCTGGTAAATGAGCAAGCAGTGAGAGGACTAAGCAGCGAGAGAAAGTCGTGGGTTTGGGTTTCAGGATGCCTGAAAGAAAGGCCCTGGGAGGCTGAGCCTAAAGTCAACTTCCAGCGCAAAGGGGTTTCCTCCTATAAGAATGAAATTCAAACTCAAACTAGGTGTGCCTTTGGCAATCTCACACAAAGAAAGTTGTCTGGACCCTTCTTGCAATCTCATTTTGCCTTTTTTTTTTTTTTTTTTGTAGTTAAAAAGTCATGGTAGCCCTATATGAGCCTAACCAAAACCATGCTAGCCAACGTTACCTACCATACAGAGAGCGGAGGAAGGTGGAAGCAAATGGCCTTTGCTAAGCATCCTGAAATGTTCTTGCTGGAACTACTCGAGGATTATAAAATCAGGAGCGAGGAAAACCACATTCCATTACCAACTAAAGGGCTCTTCCAACCTAAACCAACCAAACTCCAGACTGAAGAAATCAACCTCGAAGAAGGATGGTTCAAAATTTAATTCCTATTACTCACCATATCAGAAATTTTTTTAAGACATCATCACATATAAATTCAAGTGACCAGAAGAGCACTAAGCATCCTAGAGTGAACCCACATGTGACTTAACTGAAGGTATATGCCTGAGCAGAAAAGTGAGAATTCAGAGAAGAAAGGAAGGGAGGAGAGGACAGGCTTGTTATACAGAAGCTTTTGAGCCCCTGGTAATGAGGAGCCTTACCTATCCCTACCTTGATAGAAAGGGCAGTTTTCCTCCTTGTTTTGAAGTTATCAGCCCCTACCTCAATGTGGTTTCAATTATGAATTACCAGACTAAAAGGGGGGAAAAGCTTTGATTTATTCTTTTTTGCTCCAATTATGCATGATGTGTTTCCACTGAAGATTTTGAAAAGTATTTCATCATGCCTCTCATCCTGAAGCGGTCAAAGGGCAAAACCAAAAGGAGTTAACCCTTCCATTTCTCCTCTAGGTTCAAACAGACTCCCTACCTATGGATGTGGGGCAGGGCCTCTGAAGCAAACCAAGCCAGGAAAGGGTTAAGCATTAGCATCATATTACTAACGTGCATAAGGGTGGTGTCCTCTGTCCAAAATGGTGAGATGATATTTATGTTAATGGTTACTGGGAGATTTGAAAGGGGCAATCAGTAATGTGGCCCACGTTACCTTAACCATTAAGCCTCTACAGCCCTAACTACTGGCAGCACACCCTCCACTGGGCATGCACTGCCTTAGGAAACCGGAGAAGCACAGAGACCCAAGGCCCGTCTTCAAGCAGGCTCTCTTAGATCAAGGGAGAAAAGATTCGGCAACAAGTCTGAAGTCTACTCGTTGTGTTATATCTTTAATTCATTCCACCCACAAAAAAGAACTGATCGTTCACAAAAACAAGGATAACACTGATGGCTAGATCTCACTGACTTCCCATTAAACAGACACATGAAAGATGAAGAAAATCAAAGACTAGAGATCCCCTTCGCGCTGCAGACTTAACTAAGGGAGAGAGTAAATTATCAGCTTAGAATTCCTATAACTTACTTAGAGTAATTGGTTCATAAATATGTTTTCTATATGGTGGACCTGCAATGGGTCTAACCACATCTGGGTGTACTAAAGTAACAGGCACTGTGACTCGCTGACATTGAAAGAAACCGAGCCAGAGGCATAACTCAGGGTCACAGGAGCATGGGGCAAGTAATTTCTATCATTAGTCTGCCCTTTTCTTCTAGATAAGTTTAAGGTCTTCTCTTTTTCTTTGGTGTACCTCAGTTTCATTATGATGATGCTGCTTGCGGTTTCTAGGTCTTCCTGAATCTGAGGTCTGGTGTCATTCAACAGTTCTGGAAAGTTCTCAGCTATTGCATTTCCAAAGGGCCTCTTTCCACTCTCTCCCTCTCTTCTCCTTCTGGAACTGATTAGATCTTGTCCCTCCGTTCTCCACATCCCTTCACTTCCCTGTCTCTTTGGGCTGCATCTGAACAATTTCTTTGAATCTAATAATCTAACCTAATCCAATAATCAAAGTCCTTGAAGGTGTGTTTCTGCTGGTTCTCATTCATGATATTGCCTTATTTCTCTATGATCTTGTGGGTTCTAACTCTGAGCTGCTCATTTTCCTTAGATACTTAATTTGTAAGAATTATTTGAGACCCAGATTGAAGATGAATTACTCAAGAGAGGGTCTGTGTCTACTTCTGCTGCTCCCTATCAATTCAGGGCCACTTCTAATGAAATGCTCTGAAGGTCTCCTCGGACCACACCTATTGTATGAATTTGGACCAGAGACCACGTGAAGGTGGCTTGTAACTGTAGTTCTCAGCAACAGGATCACCACAGACCCACTTCTCTTTACCCTTTCACTAAAAATATAGTCTTTTAGTTTCCTGGCTTCTCTAGGACGCTCTTTTTAGATTCCCCAACGGGCACAGGCCACAGGCTTTCCAGCCTGCTCCCCTGTCCCACTCTCCACAGAAGCAGCCCCGGGTCATCAAACTGCAAAACTCTCCACAGCAAAAGCTGCCTCTGGTTCTTACTCACTTACCAGAGGACCTAGTTTCACTCTGTTTAGTGAGTCAACAAATATCTCACTTTCCTGCCAGCTTAGCAACAGACTAAAACTGCTTTATAATACTTCATTCAGTATGCTAGCTGTTCAGTTGGGAAGGTCATTTAGCGTGTCTAATCCATCATAAAGCCAGGGACAGAAGTCTTTCTCTATTCACACTGTCAATCTAACTCTTTGCTGTTGTGTTTCCTATTTAAGTGGGGTGCCAAGTTTGTGTGCAAGATAAAAACACTTATGAAAATATGGCGATATATTATAATAGATGGAATGATGGACTGAGTATCTTCTTCAGAATCCATTTTCTGTTTTCTAAGATAGACTGATGGGGAGGTGGAACTTAAGTAAGCCACACTTTCTTTAAGAATGGAGCTCATAGAATGTTAACTCTTGGGGTTTTAAGTATTAAGCAATGGAAAATACATAATGGAGCCTATCTGTGTACAGAAACAAAAACAAAAACCACTGTCCTGTGAATTTCAATTTTCCCCACCAGGATCCTATCCAATTCTAAGTTTGTTTCCATGAAATAAAGCATTAAGATCTCATGATAATCTTGTGAAGTAAGTAAAAGCCCCATTTCGCAGATAAGGATAAATAATTTCAAAGCACAAGGTCAAGTTAATAAATGGTCTTGAACCCCAAGGTATGATTCCAAAATGTCCTTTTCAGTGGTCTTCATTAGTCATTGGTAATCAGTCACTATGCTGCACTATTCTTCTGAAGCTGTTATTATCCCAAAACCCAGTCCTACAGATGAGCAAACTGCTGCAAAGAGAGATTCTGTCAGTAACCTCAAGTCACTTGGCTCATCACCAGGAAAGAAGGGATTAAAACGTGCAGTTCAGGAATTTCTGAGCTATCGTTAGCTTACTGAAGACTCACAGGTTAAACCCATCTATATGCCTCTCTGAAAATTCCAGCTATTATCTGAGTTTCAGCTACTTAAATTTTTCCTTTATATAGCACTGAAATGCACATTTGGCTAAATGCCGACCCTCTTCTGTAAAGCCAAACTACTGTCAAGAAGAGCAGGAAGGGTTGCCACTGATTGCTTTTCAGGTAGTAGAGGAAAAAGTTGACATTTCATCCTTCTCCTGCTCGGAAAGGAAGCCAATCATTTCGAAGAACCCTCATCTGGCTGCAGCTTCCATCAGTGGGATGGAGAGAAGCCAGTTAAATGGCTCAACACAAGCCGTATTAAAAGAATTTGGAATGAGGAAAGAGTGGGTTCCATATGCTGATGCTTTTAATAATTCATGAGTTGTATCAGTCTGCAAGTAATAAATTTTGCTAAATATATCGATGGTAAGATAGTTTAAGATACTGCTAATCAATTAAGTGGGTAAATACAATAAAGTAGGGGCAAAAATAATACATCAATGATTTTACTGCTTTATTTTATTTTATTCGATATATTAAAAAGAATGGTTCAGCTGCTTGATAGTTCAAAAGATTTGGATTATTTTTAGAACATAGTCTTTAAACACATAATCATCATCCCTGGATCTGTTACTTAATAAGTATACTGAAAACTCTTAAAAGTTATCCTTTAATGAAAAAACTAGTGATTTATTAGATTCAAATAAACAAGGCTGATCTATAATCCAAAGTGTTCAAGAATGTCAATGGTGCTGAAACTACCACTTCTCACGAGAGGTAACACAAACTTATGATTTCATCTAACTATCCTGTCGTTGAACTATTCTGACAGTTAGAAAGAGAGGTTCATTCTCTCGCCCAGGCATAAAAATGTCTTCTGGCCACTACGGTATAGAGGAAGACTTCACCGGCTTGGCAAACAGAAACTTCTTCTTGAAAAAGATTAAGTTACAGCTTGTGGCATCTAAGCACAAAACACCAACAAGGGTATGACCAAGAAAACCAAAGCTTTTGTGTGGTTTTGAGCTGAAAGGAGTCTACCACCACCATTAAAGCTGATACAACGTGGAAAGACCAACCTCTAAAATGTAGTCATTTCTTAATTCTTAATTTCTCTGGAATTCCAGTAAGGCATATGCTTTGTCTACTCTGTTTTATCTCTGCTTCCTCCTGGAAAAAGGAAAGGCATGAGCCGGCAAGGGCAAAAAGAATAGGCAAGGAGGTAACAGTGGACAAGAATTCAACACATTTTGGGAAGTGAAACAGAGGACGTTTCTTGCTATACAAGACACAGAAACGTAGGATAAAATATAACAAAACTCCTTTGAAATATATCGCTGAGGCCAGGGGCAATGGGAAGTCCCAGGCACCAAAAATGAAGAGACACCGCAATTGAGAGCTGAACGCACAGGAGAGTTGGCACTGTGGAACCCTGAGAACAGCAGAGGTAGTTTGGGCTTAGTGACACACGGGTTTGACATCCATGTCAGTAGAGGGACAACGGCTTTGGCCACAGGAAGTGAGGGAACCAGAAGTGGGACATATACACAAAGGCAGAATCCTTCCATGAAAAGGTGGTCCAGAACGTCATTCCCTCATAGATGCGGGTAATAAAAAACATTTATCTTTTTCAACCTGAGTTTGGGCTGGGGTGCTTCCAACAGAGACTAGCCCTCATACAGGCTTGGGGTTTAAACAAAATCTACATCTGGAGTATGGAAATCTCATACTGTGAAATTAATGTTAAAAAGTGATTTATCTCCAGGACAACTTTGGAACACCCAGCAGAAGCCACAACAAACAAACAAGAACAAACAGACCCTCTGGAGTAATAACCCTCACCCAGTTGGCAAAGATTACCACAGAAAACTCTACTGAAGATGAACTCACATCCCAAAATTATAAAACACATAAGGAATCAATGCAACAAGAACGACAGGCAGTAGACAAATGACAGGAGTAGACCTTATAAGAAATTTAAAAATTAGATAATAGGAAAAGATAAAAGTATCTCAAATAATTATAAGAGAATGAATTTAAAACACAGTTTTAAAAAAGACACTATGAAAAAAAGACCAGGCAGACAGATTTGAAAAATAATTAAATAGTTTCTAAAAATAACCGCTGAAATTTAAATCTCAATGGATGGGTGAAAAAGAAATCAGTCACAGCTAAAGAGAACAGCAAAATGGATGTGAAAAAATTACCCAGCATGCAGTTATAGAAAGATAAAAATGTGGAAAACGTGAGGGAAAAAATACCTGAGAGACATAACAACAGGATGAAGGAGGTCTGACACGCATTTAACAGGAAAAGGAAAGATTTGTGAAAATGACAGATAATATTCAAAGAGAAAACAATGAGAATTTTCCAAAACCGATTAAAGACATGAACTCTCAGGTCAAAGATAAAATAATCACTCTCAAAAGCAGATCGAGAATGGGAATGACAGAATCACCATCTAGCAACCATTACAACAACTGATTCAGGTGAGAAATCATTGGTGGAGGCTACAACCAGCCAGGCAAAGTCTGAGAAGCAGCAGGGTATTTACATGGTCTCAAAGCATTTCCCCACAAGACACATTAAGAACAAAAACAGTAACTTTACACTGGAGAAATCCAGCCAAAACCTGTGACTGAAGTAACATCACGAGTCATAGGACAAATTGACATTATGGTGTCCTCCAACATGATGCATTGAGAACATATTATTTTTGTGATATTCCAGTCAAAAAGGCATAATTTGAATTTCAACAATTTTAAATTGAATTCATAAATTGATACAAAAACATCAGACAAACCCAAATCAAGAGATGTCAAGAGACATCTTACAAAATTAGTAACAAGTTCTCTGAAAAAGTGTGAATGTCATGCAAGGCAAAGAAAGACTGAGAAATTGTTCTAGAATAAGGAGACATGACAACTAATGTAATGCATGGTCTGGAATTTTCTTTTGCTATAATGGATGTTAGGATAATTGGCAAAATCTAAATAAGGTCTATAAATTAAATAATAATATTATATCAATGTTTATTTCAGATGACTGATAACTGTACTGTGACTTCTTTATGAGAAATATTTAGGAGTAAAGGTGCGTCATATTTGCAACTTTCAAATGGCTCAGGAAAAAATATATAAATATAAATGTGTACACACACACACACACAGAGAAAAGAATAAAGGGAATGTGGTAAAATATTAATATTTGACAAATACGGTATAGCACATACAGAAACTCTGTATTATTTTTGGAACTCTCAGTTTGAAATTATGTCAAAATAAAATATATAGAGAATTTTAGGGCTGTTTAAGCACACAAACAAAAGGCAGAGCAACATATGCTACCAAGCGAAGCAAACAAAAAAAGCTAAGCTTTCCCAAAATGACTAGAAGACTCAGAAACTGGAGGACTGGAGATACTAGGGGGCACCTGGGTGGCTCAGTTAAGTGTCTGACTACAGTTTCAGGTGATGATCTCAGGGTCCTGGGATCGAACCCCACATTGGGCTGCACACTCAGCAGGGAGTCTGCTTGTGCCTCTCCCTCTGCTCCTCCCCTCCCTCGTGTGCTCTGTCAAATAAATAAATAAAATCTTTAAAAGAAAAAAAAATTGGAGATACTAGGTGTCCAGGAAGAAGGGACTCTGAAAACAGAAATAAAGAACCGTGGTTCCAAGATCCCTTAAACTGACAGTCACAGGCAGGCCAATCCTCTCCCTGTCCTCCCGCGTTCCCCTGCCACCTTAGCAGGAAAAGGGAAGTTTATTCTCTGGAGAAAATGAATTAGAGAGACTCCACAGTCAGAGACCCCAGACATGAAAAGCAGGGTGAGGCACCACACTGAATATAGTGGATTAAGTGATCATCCATAAATGAAGAATGAGAACCTGTCTCCTTCCCCTCTATTGAGCTCCTCAAATGTTTACAGCGTAGGCATTATCCATCTTCCCCCACTCCCAAAGGCAGAAAGATTATTCTCTGGATCAATGAACCAATCCAACAGAAATAACCCACGAACACTGACATCTGGGCAAACGACTGGGTCCCCATCATCTTAACCTAAGTAAAGCTCACCAGTTGACAAGCTTTACAGAGAACTCCCAATCAGCTTTCAGAGTTTCACTTTTAAATAAGACTGCTGAAAACATCAGCTATTTGAAGAAAGCTGCCAATATAAAAGAGAAATGAAGAACTGATAGAGGAATTCAAAGGAAACAATACAAGGAGCTAAAGAAAAAGAAAAACAAAATCACAGTATCTTCAGAGAGAGAAAGTACTGTATTCTTACAATAATAGGAAGCTTCCAAAAAAAAAAAAAATAGGAAGCTATAGGGGCGCCTGGGTGGCTCAGTCAGTTAAGCAGCTGCCTTTGGCTCAGGTCATGATCTCAGGGTCCTGGGATCAAGCCCCACATCAGGCTCCCTGCTCAGCGGGGAGCCTGCTTCTCTCTCTCCCTCTGCCTGCCACTCCCCCTGCTTGTGCTCTCTCACTCTGTCACAAATAAATAAAATCTCAAAAAAAAAAAAAAAATAGGAAGTTATAAAAAAGATTAATTAGAAATCAAGTAAAAGGGGTACCTGGGTGGCTCAGTTGGTTAAGCATCCTACTCTTTATTTCAGCTCAGGTCGTGACCTCAGGGTCCTGGGATCAAGCCCTGAGTTGTGCTCCGTGCTTAGCAGGGAGTCCACTAGAAGATTCTCTCTCTCCTCTTCCTCTGCCCCTCCACCACTGGCTCATGCTTGCTCTCTCTCTCAAATAAATAAATAAATAAATCTTAAAAAAAAAAAGATCAAAAAAAAACTTAGACATTGAAAGTGAACAAAATTTTTAAAATCAAAAGAAGCTTAGAAGATAAAACTGAGAAAATACCTAAGAAACTCAAAAAGATTATTGAAATAAAAAGAAATGATAAGTAGAACAGAAAAGATAAGGAAAAGAAGGCTCAATCTAACATATTCATCATTTAGGTAACATAAGTTCCATAAAGAGAAACAAGAGAAAACATGGGAAGAATAAAAGATATAAAACATGAAAATTTCTCAGAACTGGACATGAATTTCCAGCTTAAGAAGGCCCAAATCAGTATCCACTGAACAAAAAAACCCACTCACACCAAGGCACATTATAAAATTTCAAAACACAGAATTTTCCAAGAAGATAAAAATGTCGCATAAAAGGATCAGGAATGACTTCCCACTTTTTGAAATTAAAATGGGAAACTTCGAGGGCAATGGAGCCATGCTTTCAAAATTCTAAAGAAAACCCACTTCACCCAGAAGTTTACACTAGTCCAATTATTACTCAAATGTGAAATAGAATAAACACATTTTCAGACATGAAAATTTATCTCCCAATGGTCCCTTTCTCCAGAAGCTGTTAGAAAAAATAAACCAAAAAAGAGGAAGATGTTAGACGTTGGAAACAAGGAATCCAACAAAGAAGAGAAAAAAAGGGAATTCCCAGAATCATGGTGAACTGAAAATTTAAGATGACCACTGCACAGGAGACCCAGAGAGCAATCAATCCAGACTGGAGCTTAAGATGAATTGCTATAGGAGAAAAGGGAGGGAGGGAGGGAGGGAGAGAGAGAGAGGGAAAAAAAAGGAGAGAACAAAAGAGAAAGAGACAAAAGAGAAAGAAAAGACAGAGGGAGGGAAATCCTATACTTTACCTATGCTTGACCATTTACTCTTTTGTTGGAAAACTGAGCAAAAATCAGTTAGTGATAGGAACATGGAACACTAAGAGAAAAAACAAAAGCAGTTATTAACTCTCCGGAAAAATAAAAAGCTGTACAAAAAAAAAAAATAATCATGGTTTGCCACTTCATTCAGCTAAAAAGAGTATTTATTCAGTCCTAATAATGCACACAATAAACACTGCTTTAATGAAAAATGGCGATACAGCCCTACTGGAAAGAAGGGGAGAAATGAATGTGTAAAGAAAGAAGAGAGAACAAGAGACAAACTGCTGACCCAAAGGAAGTAAAAAGAATATGTCTATGATTGAGAAATAAAAAAAAAAAAGCACCCTAAGCATTTGATGGGGAGATAGGAAGATAAATCCCAGAGGAAAGCTAGAAGAGTTGCAAGCAGCTGCCCCTTGGGAACAGGCCTCAATTTTAGTTATATGCTTTATTTTACCATTTGAATTTCTGAATCATACACAGGCTAAACTACACAACTTTTAAAAATATAAAATTAAGAAATATACCAGATAAAAAAAGAGAACCAAAAATCAAGAATCAACCTCCAGTTGGAGCAATGGGGAAATTTTTCTACGCTGCAGCTGCAACAAACCCATTTATTAGAAAATTATGCCCAAATATTCATTAATTGGGAGGCATGTAACTACCATAGGATATTAGAAATGAAAACAAACTTCATTATCCTGATGTTATAATACCCAGCAACTATATTTTCCTGGTAACTTCTGCTACTGAATCATTTAAGCAGACATCAAGGGTGAATTAAAGTGGCCCCCCAAAAAGGAGAAAGAGATTACGTGCTAATAAGTGCTAGCTGGGGCAGGTGCCAAGGATGACTGTGCCAAAACACTCAGTATGTTCTTAATCAATCTGCTGCCAGATCAAGCTTCCACAAGACTCCAAAAAACTATTCTAGTCACTGCCTCCTACCAGCTGTATGATGTAAGGAAGCAGTGAGGTTTTGATTCATAAAAGCAAGAGACATAAAATTGGCCTCTATAAAAGCAAAGGAGGTAAGACTACATCCAGGGAAAGCGTGTGTGCTAATGCACCCATCACCTCCATTGCAGTGGCCATGCGGGCGTGCGTTACACAGGTGTACGAGTCTCTATTTGGAGGAAGGCAGGGTTTCATGAAAAAGATCTCACTGACATAATCATCTTAGCCACACCTCCAGGCTCGTCCCTTTATATTCCTTACACATCCTCGCCATCTGGATCTGGCTTGCGACCTCGTCTTTTCCATTTTTTGACCATCAGAGTCAGCCAAGTTCTTTGCTTGGGGCCCCAGATCAAGCTCTTTGGAGCTTCCTGCATCTCTCCACCCACAGACCTAACTCAGCTTTCTTTATTCCCTGGCTACTGACTATCTGAGACTTTCTAGCTTGTTTCCACAGAACAGTTCAGTGGCAAAGTCTACACAAGGGAAGGTTTGGAATTCATGGCCGTGTACTGGAGCCCTTGTGTAACTGTGATCCTACAAACGTGATACCTCTGAAAACAAGACTTCAAAAAGCTTACATGTATGTACTTAAAATTCAAGCTTAAATTTCTAAATTCCATACATACTTTAGTCCTATCTAGGCAATGGGAGGAAGAAGTGGAGAATAAGCCTAGAAGGCCTCCTGGGGGCAGGGTAGGCTTTCAAATTCCAGAGAAACATTCCACAACCTGGAAGTTAAAGGGCACGGAGCTGAGTTAAACAGACTGTTAACATGGTATCTCTTCAACTCAGAGCTCTCTTTCACGCATGTGAGCTGGCACTTCTTCAGCCTGCAGAGTGATTTATTGCTTGGTAGTGTTTACAGCTGAGTGGTATTTTCAGCTGCTTGTACAACCACAACATTGGTGAGTGGGGGCTGCCATCTGGCCATCTTGGTGCAGCCAGCCCTGAGTACTTCATGGGGCAGAGACAGATGCACTCTGAGCCAGCTCTGGATGCTTTGGACCCAGGCCCAAGGGGTCCAGAAGAGGAACTGGACAGGAGGAGAGGGAGAGTCTTCTCTGGTAGGTGAGTCAGAACACACACAGTGAATCAATCCCACATCAAAGTATGGTCCCTGGACTGGCGGCATCAACACCATCTGGAAACTTGCTAGAAATACAAATTCCAGGACCCCACCCAGACCTACTCAATCTGTGACTTGGGGTGGAGTGGCAGCAATCTGTGTTTTAACAAGCTTTCCAGGAGATTCTGATGCGTACTAAATATGCACTCACCTCCCTCAGAACTATGGGAGCTAGTGGCAAACTGTGCCACCTTTTACCCACAGCTCTGATTCCTGCTCCTCATGGGTGAAAAGTGCCCATCAAGTGCTCCAATGCCCACCGCCCCCTACCAATCCCTTGCTGAGGCTTGGACGTGAGGCTCCTAGAAGTCCAGGTAAGTATATGCTCCACATCTTGAGGTCTTGCTCACAGCTAAGTCACCCCTCTGGCTAGATTTCATAGGAATAATCTCTTATTTTTTAACCTCTTTCTTATGCTGGGTACAATAATCCATTGTAAGTCACTTCGCCATTTTCCTCATCAATTTTTGTCAAAGGTCATGGGACCCCTGCTATCTCTCCTTTCTGCTCTAGGTCCAGTATGGTCAACGCAGAAAAGGGAAAAATCTGAGGTCTCTTGATTAGTGTTATCTAGGATAGCAAATTTGAAAAAAATACTATGTAGCGTCCGTCAAAAGGGACTGGATAAATAAAATTATGACATACTGATAAGGTGGGGTACAATCTTTCAAATCACATCGTAAAAACATGACCTGGGAATATATTCTACTCTCCAACATGATTTTAGGCCCATATTATATTGAGTTTTAAAATAACTGCCAGTGAGAGGATATGGTTTTGGTGGCACATATCAGAAACCCAAAATTCACAGTTCTTGGCCTACTGCATCCCCGTAACACATTGAACACTCACTTGCCTCCGTCTCTGTCCTCCAGATGTTCTCACATTTGGCAGAGAACCAGAGGTAAGGCAAGACAGGGTGTCTAAGGAGCTCCCCCACTCCACAGGCAAGGCCCAGGTGTAAGGATGAGACTGCCACAGGCAAGACCAGAAATGACACGAATGTTAGAAGTGATACAGGTGTGGAGTATTTGGGGAGATGATAGTTTTGCTGATATCTACAAAAAAGGGAGAAAAATGAAAGCATGGAGAGACCAAAAAGGCCGTGAAAGACAGGCATCCTTGCCATAAGGAACTAAGAAAATTAATCGGTAAAAGCAAACTTGCTGTCCCCGCATAAGGAACCTTAACTTGCTGAGAAATTCCCTCCAAAGACAAGAGTCAAAACAAAGGGCCAATCTCTCCAAACCAGACAGATTTGCTACTTTAAAGTTATGCTCAAGAATTATTTTGTCAAACTTTTTCAAGTTTTGAGAGTGTGGCACAACGTGGGTAATGTAACCTCCTCCTACCTGGCAAGAGATAGAAATGCCAAATCTCACTGGTGACACAAACACTTGGTTTCTGCAAGGCCACCCTTTGCTACCTTCAGAATCTACACACACTCAGAGGTCCTCTTTTTTTTTTTTTTTTTTTTTTACATTAAACCAAGGCAGCAGCATCTGGCAAAATAGGACTCTCTGCTCTCACCCCTCCCTCTCTGCTCTGAGCAAGCAGAGTGCGTGGCTGGCTGGAAGCCCTAACAGCGTATATCTTTGGAAACACCAGACCATCCCTTGATTTACTGGCCAAGATCCACACCTACTCCCACCTCGGGGTGTCTGATATTGTAAATTTGATGGAATCTAGAGGGAAGACTCCCCTGCAGGTTGGGCTCATAGTAATCACATCTAGAGTAGGTTAAATATTTCCAAAGGGGAGGGGAAAAGTTAACTATAAATAAATCAGCTCTACTCAGACCTCCAGTCAGTTGCCTTCACTGAAGATGCAGAAATGTTCAACCCACTGATTTAAATCAGGGCTCTCAGCACCTGAGCTCCTAGAAACGTGGTGAGCACTAAATTAGCCTGAAAAGAACAATTTAAGAAGTTAAAGAAAAAACACAGACTATATTTTCCATTTGCATATCCAGATTTCAGCTTTTTATACTTACGTTCTTTCCCAAACTGACAGTCCAGCACTTTGACCATTTTGTCCTACATTAAAACACATCTATTTCATAGCTACAAATTTTCATGTACTATTTTCTCCTGGCCCATAGTCTTATGAAAGACAGAGAACCAAAATTCCAACCATTTATTCTTATTAGACTTTTCTTAGAGCTTTAAATAAAAGTACAGAATAAAGTCCCACTCTTTCCACACCTTCTGGCTGGCTCATGGCCATCCCATCTATATGTATTCTCCTGCAGAGGAACAGGGATGGGTATTCTTCACTTCAAGCTTATGCCATATACTTGGAATAGTGGAAATGTTTCAGCCCAGAGGAGGAAGCTCAATGGCTCCTACAAAACTCCAGTAAGCCAATTCAAGATAAACAGAAGACCGGGGTTCTCACTTGTTTATACAACTTGCCGATTATATGACCTTAGACAAGTCCTTATGTACTGTGAGTCTCATTATGACCACCTAACGGATGGGAAAGAATCTATCACTTTCCACACCTTCCCAACAGGGTTTACGTAAAACAAAACAAAACAAAACAAAACAAAAAAAACAGTGGATGTCATATCAGCAGGTGGGTGAGTCCTGGGATCCCAATGTTCCTCCCTCCCTTCCTGTCTCCCTCCTTCCCTCCTTTATACATTAAGGGCCTCCTATCTGAATTAAATTGTCCTAGATATTATAAGAAATACCAAGATAACTCAGAAATTCCCTTAAGAAGTTTCAAACTCTACAGGAAATTGTGCTTCTATGCATGTTAAGTGATAGGAAAGAAACACAGATAACACACTCTAAGAGTTACAAAGAGGAAAGATTACTTCCTATTTAAGGGGTCCAGGAAAACCTCATGGAGGAAGGGGTATATGAGGTCACTGAAATGGACAACCGGAGGGGATGGTGGAGTAAAGCATCTCAGTGACAGAACGAACAGTCACAAAGGCACAGAAACGGCAAAGCGTGGAGTACACATAGGAAGGACAACGTTGTGTTGCCAGAGCCCCTGAAAGACAAGAGAAGGGAATGAGACCAGAAAGGCAGGCTGGAGCCATACTGTCGAAGGCCCTGCAGTCAGACGGAGTTCGGACGCCAGTAGCACCCTGGCCCACGACCCCCATGTGCCCACACTCCCTACCTGGATAAAGTGCGCCACATGCCTCACTCCCCCTAACCGCCCTCAATCGCCAATTAGCATAGTCAGTTCTCCCCACCATCCCTCAAATCGGCCCCCTACTAATTCTCACCTGGACTCCTGAAATAGGCCCCTGCCTCTGTTCTTGTCCTGCTGCAAGTGATCCATTCTCCACACTGATATCTGACTGACCCAAATGCAAACTCACCACATTACGTCCCAGTTTAAATAACCCACAGATGACATGCCAACACATTCCGTGACATATGAGGTGTTTTGTGATTGGGGCCCTCCCTAGGCTTTATCTTCTTCTTCTCCCTCCTGAGCCTCCTTCAGTCCTGCCACACTCACCTCCATGAAGTTCCTTAAACCTTACACACTCTCCAGTCCCTCTGCACCTCTGAATTTGCTATTCCTTCTGCATAGGACCACCATCCCCTTTCTCTGACTAGGTAACACTTCCTTCTCTTTTAACACTCAGATCATCATTTAGCATTGTGCTGGAAGTACCAGCCAATGCATTTAGATAAAAGAAAATAAAAGGTTCAAGTATTGGAAAAAAGAGGGAGAATTAGCATTTGTACATATGATTGTATATCTAGAAAACACAAGAGAATCAACTTTAAAAAAGTGAAATAATTGTAGAATTCAGGAAAAGAGTAGTTAACAAAATTTATATACAAAAGCCAATGTCTTTACACAATGGTAACTAGTTAGAAACTATACTATCAGAAAGCATTCCTTTACAGAGTGTAAGAAAGGTAAAATATCTAAGAAAAAATTAATCAGGAATTGTGAAAGGCCAATATAAAGAAAACTTTAAAATTCTACTAGAAAGACACATCTTACTTCCAGATAGCCAGACCCATTGCAATTTAAATTCCCCAAAGGCATGGATCTTTGCTGCTTTGTTCACTGATACAGTTCAAGTACCAAGAACACTGTTTAGAAGATAGAACGTAGTGGGCACTCAATAAATACCTACTGAAATGCCTAAAACAAACTAAAAATTCAATGTGACCAATAAAATACAATTAGGATTTATAATTGTACTCCGGGAGAAAATGACAGAGATATCAACCTTCCACTTGAAAAACACACACATAAGACCATTTTTTTTACCTAGCAGATGAATACAAACTCAAGTACTCAGGGTTACTGAAATGGAGAGCCCAAATAACCAAAATGTTATTGGCAGAACTATAAACTGGCAGAGTCTTTTGAAAGGGCAATTTACTAATATCTATCAACATTCAAAATATGTGTATTTCTCATCTGAAATTAATAACATTCAAATGTGTGGTATTTTTCAGCTGGAATTAATTCTACAGATATATTCCCATATTTATGCAAACATATATGAAAATACATCTTTTGTATTACTATTTGAAAATAGAAAAAAATAAAAGCAATCTAAATTTCTATCAATAATAGATCTGTTCTGTAAGACAGACCTAAAAAATGGAATACTTTATAGCCATCCTTAAAACTGAAGAACACCTATATAGAATGAAGTAAGTCCATGACCTATTCCTATTAAAGTAAAAAAGGCAAGGTACAGAATACTGTGTAACATGATCTCATCTGTGTTCTAAAATTATATACTTATGCTTATATATGAATAGAAACATTCTGGAAGGTTACCTCCAGTAATGGAGTCTAGGGAGGAGATGGACAGAAGCAAACTTTCCTTCAAGCACAATAGAAAGGTGTTTGTTTTTGTTGTGCTGGATTTTACCACAAGCATATATTGACTTCCTCTCAGGACAACCCATTTCAGGAAGCGTCCTGGCCCCTCCCAGCGAGGGTGCCACCTCCCTGCTGTGCCCCCTGGCACTCTGGACACCACTCTATTCCAGAACTTCGCATACCACATGGCCTACTCGCTGACTCCCCAAGTTAGCGGACAGCTCCTTTGAGGTGAGGGACTTGGCTGCTTTTTCTGCATGCCCAGCACCTGGTGGGGTGCCTGACACATAGTAAGGGCAGGAGGGCGGGAAAGAGGATCTTATATGAAGATTAACCAGGTGGCTGAATACACACTACTGAGAGAAGGTGGAATCAGGAGACCAGCAGGGCTGGCCAGAAAGACAGCACTGATTTAGAATGAAGAATGGATTCGAATCTAGTTCTCTGACAGGAAAGCCTTGAGGCGTGCAAACAAGGCAGACAGGGGCGCTCCAGAACGGCTAGGAAGCAGAACTGCCAGGCTCAGCGCTGCAGGCACTTTCCGTGAGAAGGAAGATGTGGCCACTGCCACAATCCCTACCAGGCCACAAGTGCCTTAGGACTCCTTTGAGCAAGGAGGAAGTCCTGAGAGCGGCTTTCGACCACCCCAACTCTCTGCTGGAAACACCCAGGGGCTTCAGCTGGTCTGGAGCAAGTCTGGACTGTGGCCATCCATAATGCCTCTAGATCACTTTTGCTGATTATTTTCCTCCCACGGTGATGGCAGCGTTCATTGAAATCATCTACGTGAAACACTGAGCACAGTCCCTGGCAGAGAGTAAGTACTCAAAATACAAGCTATTATTTTTAAGCTGCTCATAGAATCTTTTCAAGAGTTCTAGGCATTACAACTGCAAAAGTCATCAGGAAGTATTTGATTTCCAACAAGAGCCAGGCCTCCCCATTTATCTCTGCAATAAATAAGCATACTGTCTTCCTAAACACATTCAAAACAAACTGGAAGCTGCTGCTTCTGAATTTCTTACTTTTGTTATCATTTCAAAATGGAGCTGACTTTGTCAGCTAGCACACTCTCATCATAGAAAGCTAGAATTTAAATAAACTTTACACTCAGTACGTCTTTCTCTGTCCCATCTTGACATCTGGACTGTGGCTGACATGGTTAGCACCAGAATTCACTTACCACAGTGGGAGGGTCATTCCATTCTTCATAGGAGAGGGCAGCATATGGATAGATGCGGTCATTGATAATCTGCAGAGTGGCCATGGCAATGGCTTTAATTGACTGAAAGTACGCTTCCCAGAACCACCGTGCCTGCAAAGGAAACAACGCTGTGTTCAGTCAGCAAGTGAGACACAGTGGAAGAACTAGATGCTCTATCACAGCCAACTCTGGGTCAGGGTAATTCCTTTATTCCTGCAGGGAGGGAGCCTACAGCGAATGCTCCCTGCCGTTCGAGGCAGCTGCATCAGAAGTGTGCATTTATCAAATGCAGTCAAAAGAGAGGGGGAACAAGTAAAATGCACACTGGATTCAATTTGGATAGAAGAGAAACTATGTCTTGATGAAAATATCAATGTTATACCAGAGCAAGTTATAGTCTTTTTTTTTTTTGCATACACATAAAGTGCACAAATCTTAAGTGTACAACTCACCAAATGTTTAGGTATGTACATACTCTTATAACTACTACCAAAATAAAGATACCAAACATTCCAGCACCCCAGAAGATTCTCTTCTGCTTCCCAGGCACTTTCTCAATCATCCAAGAGTAATCATTCTGATTTCTATTGTGCCTCCTACTGAATTTCATACAAATGGAATCAAAACAGTATTTACTATTTTGTGTCTGACTACTCTTATCAACACTGGTAACGTTTAAGTCAGGTTTTGATGTCAAGGTTATGCTGGCCTCTTAAAATGAATAGAAAAGTGTTCCTTCTTTTTCTATTCCCTGAGAAATTTTATGCAAGGTTGGCATTATTTCTTTCTTGAAAGATTTAGAAGAATTCACCTAAAAGCCATCTGGGTTAGGTGCTTTTTGGTGTATGAAGATTTTAAATCATGGATTAATCTTCTTTCATAGACACAGGATTATACATATTTTAATGAGCATGTCGGTTTCGAAAGTAGTATTTTTTAAGGAATGTATTCATTTCATCTAAACTGTTAAATTTATTGGGCTAAACGTGTACTAACATCTATTCAATGCATGTAAAACATGTAGTAATATACCTCTTTTCATTCCTGATACTGATAATCTACATTCTCTTTGTATTTGCCATGTCTTACCAGAAATTTATCAACTTTATTAATCTCTTCAAAAACCAATGTTTGGTTTTGTTGATTTTCTTTTTCATACTTTTTTTTGCTATTTTGTTCCTTTCTGTTCTTATTTTTATTTCCTTTCTTCTATTTTGGGGGACCTTAATCCACCTTGCATTTGGTTTCTTGAGACTGAAGTTTAGATTACTAATTTTAACCTTTCTTCATTTCTTTTTTTTTTAATCTTTTTTTTTTTTTTACAATTTTATTTATTTGTTTGAGAGAGAGAGAATGAGAATAGAGAGCACGAGAGGGAAGAGGGTCAGAGGGAGAAGCAGACTCCCCGCTGAGCAGGGAGCCCGATGTGGGACTCGATCCCGGGACTCCAGGATCATGACCTGAGCCGAAGGCAGTCGCCCAACCAACTGAGCCACCCAGGTGCCCAGTCTTTCTTCATTTCTAATATATGCTTAAAGCTACAAATTAGCCTCTATGTACTATTTTAAACATGTCCTATGCAATTACATATCATTTTCTTTATAATTTAGGTAAAACAATTTTCTAGAAGTATACTATTTAATTTCCAAACATTTTGGGATTTTCTATTTATCTTTGTTGCTGACTTCTACTCTGATTGCACTATAGTCAGAGACCATGTGTTATTTCAAAACTTTGCCCTTTATTCTTGACTACATTTAAGCCTTTCTCTGTCTTCATCTTACAGCAGTTCCACTCTGATGTACCTAGGCATGGCTCTTTGTGTTTATCCCACTGAGGACTGTCGAGTTTCTTTGCCCTGTGGTTTGATGTCTTTCACTGTTTTTAGAAAACTCTCAGCCAATATTTCTTTGAATATTGGTTCTATCACACTTTCTCCTAGGACTCTAAATATACATACAGAAATGTTTTCACCGTGCCCCGTATGTCTCTTATTCTCTTTTCTGAGTTGCCATCTGGGTATTTTCTACTAATTTTTCTCCTGGCCCAATTATCCTCTATCGTGTGTGTGTGTGTGTGTGTGTGTGTGTGTCTAAACTACTATTAAATCCACATACTGACTTCTCAACTTGGTTCCTGTATTTCTCAGTTACAAATTTTTTTTAAGATTTTATTTATTTGTCAGAGAGAGAGAGAGCACAAGCAGGGGGAGCGGCAGGCAGAAGGAGAGTGAGAGGGAAAAGCAGGCTCCCTGCTGAGCAAGGAGCCTGACACAGGGCTCAATTCCAGGACCCTGGGATCATGACCCAAGCCAAAGGCAGACGCTTAACTAAGCCACCCAGGTGCCTCACAAAATTTCTACTTGACTTTTTTAAAAGTAGATTTCACATCTTTGTTGAAATTCTCTTATTTTATTAAGCACAGCTCCTGACTGATAACCCTAATATCTGAATCACCTGTGGGTCTCTTTCTACTATCTGTATTTACTCTTCATTTTGGTCATTTGGTTTCCATTTCTAGCATACCTCTTAATTTTTTACTGGACACCAGACATTCTATATTAAAAACTGCAGAGGTTCTGGATATACCAAATTATCTTCCGCCTAAGAGTGTAACATTCTTCTGGAAGACACGAATGCAGTCAGACCACTTTAATCCTATCAGTGGTTGGTTCTAAGTTTTGTTAGGGCCAACTTTTTTCAGCTTTCCCTTACTCTTGCAGTGTGGCCCTTTGGGGCCTTCAGGCAAAGCCTGGGGTACTTACCAGGACCCCTCGACCTTGGCAGGCCCTTGAACACCAACTCCATTTCACCAGCACTATATATGGTTGCTACAATGTTTGCACAGCTTGTTAGGCTCCCAGCTGCTTCATTCTGCAGGGAGTCTTGGAGTCTTGTTCTGATCCCGTGCACCTCAGGAGTTGGCAAACACTTCAAGGGAAGACTGCATGCCCAATTTTTGCTTACTTCCCTGTGGTTCCCATCTTCCTGGGATTTTGTCGTTCAAATCCTGGATACTTTGGGGTAGCCCCAAATTCCAACCTCTCAGCCCTGTGGAACTACTGCTTTCTGCTAGGGCTCCAGATGCCCAGACTATGAATTAGAAAGTGCCCTCAGGGAAAAAGCCAGAGGAAACATGCAGCTCAGTGTGCTATGCTTCCCTTCTCTCAGGAACCACAGTCCCTTAAGCACCGACTGCACGGATTGCTCTCGAATGCCTCTATACTGCTGCTTTATCTATTTTGATAAGCGTTTATGCTTTTCTCCCCCTGGCTGGAGGGTTACTCTAATACCAGCTACTCTGTCATAGCCGAATACAGTCTTTTGAAAGAAGACAGTTTCTTATCCAAGCAGAGATTGGGTTCAGTCCCCAAGAAAGCAAGATCCTGGTCTAGTGACCTGTCTGTCCAGCTTCATTCAGACCTGTGATTCCACTCAAAATCAGAGGCTATGAGGATTTCTGCAAAGAGGTGAACATGTGAAAATGTAACATGAGAAATTAAAAAAATAACCAAAAGAGGTGGAGGAAAAAGACACTTTCAAGTCTACACCTGCCAGCTCTGGTTCTGTTTCCCAGGCAAGTTCTCCATTCATGAGAGAAAGCCTGGGATGCCTGCTGAGGTGTGTGATGACTACTCTCTCCAAGAAGTCTAAGAAAGAGGCAAAGCCTCACAATGAGGATTTCTCCTACTCAAAGAAAAGCTGACCCAGATTTAGCTACCAAGGGCATCTGGCTTATGCAGTCCTGTACTGTGCCATCTGGACACGACCTGGTGGCTGGCTGCCTGCCACTGCTTCTTAGATATACCCTACTCACTCCAATCTCATTCCTGCTTAGTCACGTTGCTGCCGTCTTCCCTGTCATCTAGCCAACACAGTGACATTTTATGAGACCTGAAAGAATCTATCTTCCCTGTGAAAACTTTACTGATCACCCCAAATACCAACAATCTCTCCTTACTAGGAAATCCCACAGCACTTATACCCTTTACTTTATAGGTTGTTTCTGCTATATACTGTTCTAGAATGGTTTGCCCATTATTTCAGATGACCACTTTTCTCTCTCCAACTAGACTGTGAGTTTCATGGGTGTGGAAACTGGCTTTTTTTTAATTATTAGCATCCTTGCAGGTGTTAGGATGACCTGCTGCATATGTACTTTTGTATGCATGATCTCATTTGCTCTTTGAAACCAGCTTGTCGCTTACCTGGGGCAGTTTCATTTTCTATGCAAGGAAACCAAGATACAAAGATGTTAAGTGGCAGGGTCACAACTCAAACCCAGGATCTTTTCCACCCCATTCTAGAATACAAGGAGTACCAACCACACTCCATTTTAGGAAATGGTCCTTCCTTAAGAAACTAAAAAGGTGTGAAAAAGCCACACATAAACACACACATCTTAAATATTTACCCCCTTTTCCACCCACATGGATCCATCATATGTTCTTTTATTTTAATCATACCGAATTAAGCTGCACTCAAACTTAAGCATTCCAAAGCTTTATGTTCACATTCAAGCACAATGGAGACAGCAGCCTTTCGGATTTAGAGGAAACAATGACTGGTAACAAATCCACCTAGCATACCACACAAAGGCACAACTGGAGGACAATGCTTCTAATTTAAGATGTCTCAAATCATCTCACCCTGTCCACCAAATTGCAATTCACTCAGAAAGGAAGCAAACTTAGCCAATAATCGGAGCTCAAGTATCTCCACCTGAGGATAAGTGAACTTCTCAGGCTTAATTATTTCTGCAGGACCTTGGTAACACCTTATAGTATTTAGAAGGCATCGTAATTTATGGCTCCTCCAGGAATCAGAATCAGCCCCTCGTTGGCAGAAAGGAAGGATCAGCTATGCTGTCAATGCACAAAAGCACCGCTGTTCTCATCCAATAAGCAAATGCGTATTATGTTTTGATTTCCTTTTTCCCCCTAAAACATGGGCCACATTTATCACTTCCTGAGACGTTAAATGAGGGTGTCTTCAGCAGCTATGCAAATTCCTCAGTCACTTACGTTGTGGCAGCTGCACAGCTGAAGAGGTAAGTCACAGACTCATTGGTCATACCAACATATCTTGAACAAAGCGTCTAACCTTTCTTCATTAAACATATGCCACCATAATTTTATAAAACATGCAGATTTCAAAGCGTAGAACCACAAAGTTCCTAACGCTTTCAATCGTGAGAATTATAAAGCTCCTAAAGATCAGGAACTGGGCCAACTTAAAGCTATCATAAGCAAATAGGTATCTCAAATTAAAATTGCTACCTCAGTTTGTACATCAGTTAAAAGTCATTAATTTTTTTGGTTTTCAGTAACATAAAGCCAAACAGGATGAGCAGTAACAAGTATTTAAAGAAAGCCAGTGCAGTATTGTAGAAAGGCTATGAGCATCTTGCACAATTCAAATTACGTAGCCTCTGTGTTTGGTCAATCTGCAAGCTGGAGAGCATATCACCTATCTCATGAGGCTGCAAAGATTCAGTGAGGTTTATAAAGCTCCTCACTCCATACCAGTGCAGCATAGACGATCCAAAAGCATTAGCTCTGTCCTCAATACTCGCATCCACTCTGTCCCCTTAGGGTCTTTGTTACTTACATTAGAATACATTCAACACTGTTTGGGGGAAGAATGGAGGGAGGGAAAGAGGAGAGACAGAATGGGACCCTAACGCTGCACCCCATTCATCTCAATTCTTGGAAAACAGTAAAGAAATCCAACTGGTAAGAGAACAGAGTTAGAAATAATACAAACATATCAAATGGGAGTGACAGAACTTTGTCCTGAAAAGTACGAGAACCAGTAACATGTTCCTTCTAGCTTAATCTCCAAGCTTCTAAGGAAGAGGACAGTACTTCTCCAGAAACCAGGAGAGTAGACACCATCTGGTTTTGCTCACCACGGACTCCCAGCCTTTGGCACAGTGCCCATCAGAGAGGAGGCAGTCAAGACCCTTGTTGAAAGAGCGAACCCACCTAACACCACTCCCTCAAAGGCATGAGGCAGGACAGGCACCACAGGCATCTCATGGAAATGTCCAAATCTTCTAAGTACCAACCCATCTTTTAATAATAATGATCACATCTTGTATACAGAGTTTTAAAAGGTGTGAGATGGGGGAAATGGCTTTGAGGAGAAGACGACAAATCTATTCCTAGGGGGAATGGCAAGGCAGAAATAGGACCAAGAGTGTCCCTCACATTATGTTTAGTACAGATTAGGTATAGACCATGAAGGAGATAAATAGTTTCTAAAACTACACTAGGTAAGTTTGCTACCTAGGAGTGGTCAGGATATCTAACAGCACAAAGTTCATATATAAGAACGCCAACTATCTCAGAGTCATCCAAGAGCATCTTCATCCCCAAAGAACAATGATGGCTCTCCGAGGCCCTCGCAGAAACCAGCCAACTTTGCCCTACCCCTCTTGTCAGAACCGCCTGAATGGACCCTGCATCAACGGCCTCGTTTTAGCCTATTAAAGGAGTTTCGTTATGAAACCCCCCCACACACACAGAGAGAGCAAACAATAAACCAGGTAGTTATGCTTCTGTCCTGAATTCCAAGTGCTAATGCTGTCCAAACACCTGACAATAACATGTACCCATGGATCAGTACTTGCTTGAATACTGCTCTATTTCCCTGCCCCCAACCCACTGGTTGGTCACAACAAAAAGCATCTGCTTCTGCTCAGGAGGCAGAAAGCCACAAGAGAACATGGACCCCACCATAACAATGACAAAAAGGCACCAGATAACCCACTAACATCATAACCGTCTTAGGCCCATCAGAGAGCTGTGGTCATGAGGCAATCAGGGGAGTCCGAAGTTCAAAGGGTGACAAGCTCCTCTCAGAGCGATGGGACAGCTTTGGAAGATCACAGAAGGTAGAGGTGCTGCAGTAAAGGCAGCCAAAGAAAACAACTAAAAACGAATTCTTAAAACTGAGTGTAGGCTAGCAAGATCATTTGGAAGCTCTAGACACAAGGGAAATCTGCATTCCCTTGCAAGCTCTTTTCTTCTGGATGTTCTTAGAAAGACCGGGGCAGGGAAGGAAATCAAAGAGAGGCCCCCTCAGCGGCACACAGGTACACTCTGCCCATTTCTTGGACATTTTTTCATCCAAAGCAAAGCCTTAAACTGCTGGGAGAGAAGCAGGAAACCCTCCCATCTTCGAGATGCAGACACAGAAGTACCGGCTGTGGGAGAGGGGTGGAAAGGCAGCCCGCCACTGGGGGCGGGGGATGAACCCTTCCAGCTCTCCTCAGACCACGCCAGAGGGAGAGGGCAAAGCAAAAGCCCCTGCCCTTACAAGAGGGGCAGGAAACTCTCTCCGACCCAAGCCCCCTCACAGTAAAGAAGAGAACAGAGCTGCCATAGGGAGAAGCAGAACCTGAGAAGCCCCACCTCCAACAGCCCAGCAAACAGGGCTGCCCAGGACTGACAATGGACCACAGGAAGGGAGAATCCCACCGTCCCCACCAAGAACCCGGCGCCACATGCAGCAGTGGTAGTCCGTCACTGGGGCAAAAGGCCTGCTGTGTGTCACAGGCAGGGCAGGGCCTGCTGGAAGGAGAGGGTGAGACAGAACTCTAAGGAACCCCTTTGTACCCTGGCCCCACACAGAGCACAAGGCAGCGGCTGAAGTCTGAGGTGTGCTGAAGGTGAACTAGGCAAGAGAAAACCCAAACCCGGTCTGTTACACATTAGGCCAGTCAGCCTCGTGCCCATTTCTGCATGTGACATTTACTTTAGGGTGGTTTTTTGATAAAGAATGTCTATCATTCAATCAAAATTTTCCAGAAACAAAAAAATACGTGAAAACAATCCATTGTCATAATATAAAGCTGTCGACAGAACCAAATCAAAAATGACCAAGCTGTTGGAACTATTAGGGACTTGAAAATAACTGTAATTAATGTGTTAAAGAATCTTTGGTGAAGAAGGTAGACAACTTGCATCAACAGATGGGAATATCCAACAGAGAGATGGAAACTATAAGAAAATAACCAAATGATATGCCAGAAATAAAAATGTAGTATCATAAATGAAGAATTCCTTCAACTGGCTTATCAGCACACTAGAAATAGCAGGGGAAAGAAATAGTGAACTTGAAATAGAAAATTACCCAAAACGAAATGCACAGAAGGAAAGGAGTGAAAGAAAACAGAGATCCAAGAATTATGGGAAGGCATCGAATGTTCCGACATTCCTGTAACTGGAGTCCCAGAAGACGGGGTGGAAAACAAGTCAACAGGTATATTTAAAGAAATAATGGCTAAGAATCTCCCAAAATTAATGAAAAACAACAAAACACCGACTCAAGCAGCTCAGAGAACCAAGACATTAAATAAAGCATTCACCTTTTCCCTCAACAAGTTAAAGGAACAACCTTACCATTAAAGATGTCGAGGCACTTCTGCGTCTGAGCACCAGGGAGATTTGGGAAATTTCCCCTTAACACACGAGCATCGATGGAACCATTTACTTCAGGTGCAGGGCTGGAAGATATTTCCACACCTCAGGGATTAATCTCTCAAAGCCGTGTCTGAAGATGAATCTGAAAACTTTCGAAGGGATTCCAAATCTTTCCAAACACACGTACCAAAGCTCATTATGTCCTTCTCATCTGTTCGCTCTGACAAAATGGGTTTCCCAAACCTGCTGTGCAGCACGCTCAGGGTTATACTGGTTCTCTCCCTCACTGCCTTTCTGGAAAGGGGAGAGTGCCAGAGCAGGGGGCCCGATGCCCTTGCTGGACAACCTCATCACATCCTGGAGGCAGCAGAGACCCTCAGGTCATCTCTACCTGACAGCCATAAAAACTCAGTGGTGATGTCAAATTATAATCCAAGCATCCTAATTTCTAGTTGAGAATTACTGCAAGCTTGCTGGGTTTGTTTTTTCTTTGGCTCACTCCATTTTTCTAAACATAAGAGTTACATGAAAAAATATCAACCAAACCGCTCAGAGGCTCTTCTCATGGACTGAAGCCTTTTCTAGAGCAGAGGAAGGTCACAAACATGTGATACAGCTTTACCCAACAATTCAACAAACAATAATAAATAGAATTTACTTTCTTTAAAATAAAAAGGGATTTCTGAAGCAAAAAATGCTAATATACCTACGATTTATCAGCATTCCATTTTTCCTTTGCTTAAAATATTTATTTTGTTAATTTCATTGCATTTAGAATACCTTACAACAGAAAACACGAGAGTGCTTTTTTTTCACTCCCTTGATCCCGAGCTACTTTATTTGCCCTCTTCAGATGCATCCTCTGCCTGAAAGTCTGATCCTCTGGGGCACTTTTCCACCAACCAGCGAAGCTTCCCTGTCCCATCATTTCAGTTACCTGCACATGGCACTGTCACACTCACCGGAATTTTACACAAAATCACAGACCTCTGCAGCAGAGGCCATTGTGCAGTTTTTTGGCAGGTGTCCATCTTTTTTGTTTGTTTATTTCATTACCATGCAAAGTGGTAACTGCTTTAAAAAAAAATAAAACTTAATTCTGAAATAATGTGAGGCTTTGAGAAACAATGGTGGTTCAGAGGGTTCCCAAACATCCCTCACCTAGCTTACCCCCATATCATCGTGGTACAATGATCAAAACTAAGAAGTTCACATGTAGGTAATTCCAATCACTAAACTACAGACTTTCTTTTCAGATTTCCCCAGTTCTCCCCTAAGGTCCTTTTCCCGTTCCAGGATCTAGTCCAGGGGACTGCACTGCCTTTAGTTGTCATATCTCCCTAGTCTCTCCCAACCTGAGACAGTTTTTCAGTCTCTCCTGGTCTTTTACAACCTGGACCCTTTTGAATAGTACTGGTCAGGCATTTTGCAGAATGTCCCTCATTCTGGGTCAGTCTGATGTTTTCTAATCACCAAGACTGAGGTTATGGATTTTGGGATACTCGGGAGGTGATATGCCCTTCTCTCATCATTATCAGGGAGTCGACTTATGCTATCAACATGACATATTACGGGGAAGTGACCCCCGATCACCTGGTTGGGGAGGGGGCTCTGCTGGCTTCCCCACTGTATAGTTACCATCTCATTCCATATTCTATTGGTTAGGAGCAAGTCATATGTTTGGTCTGCCTTCCCAAGGAGGATAATTAAGCTCCACCTCCTAGAGGAAGATGTATCAAAGAATTTTTAGTATTCTTTGAAAAAATTAAAAACTGTAAAACTGTATTCACCCAGTAATACTTTTTTTTTTTAACCTAGTTTACAGACATATGGTGTGGCATTCTATTACAATCCTAAACCTATGGGGATTTGTGGCTTGTGGAAATATTAAAGCATTTTCTTTCCCCATTAATAATTTCACTAAATAAAACAATTGACATTTGCCTTAAATGTTAAGTGGATGCCCCATGATATATCTTACCTATTTAAAAGAGAAAAGCACATAGCAACTTTTTATTAAAAAGCTCAGAAATGAAATATACTGAGCCCTCAAATATTTCTAAATTTCAATTGCTTCTAGTCTCATATTTAACTTTACTCTGATGTGCACACAGAATTACTGTTCAAAAATAAAGCACCCAGGGCGCCTGGGTGGCTCAGTTGGTTAAGCGACTGCCTTCGGCTCAGGTCATGATCCTGGAGTCCCGGGATCGAGTCCCACATCGGGCTTCCTGCTCAGCAGGGAGTCAGCTTCTCCCTCTGACCCTCTTCCCTCTCGTGCTTTCTATCTCTCATTCTCTCTCTCAAATAAATAAAATCTTTAAAAAAAAAAATAAAGCACCCAATCTGATCATGTAAAAAAATGAAACAGAGAAAACTAACAGAAGTAATTAATAAGAAAAAAGAAAAAAGAAAGGAATTTGAAAAGTAATCCAAGAGCTTTCCATAGATTAGCTACTAAGAAAAGTCTAGAGAATCGGCTAAAAACCTATCAGAGCTAGTAAAGAAGTTCACTAAAGTAACGGGCTACAAAATAACTTTTTTTTTTTTTTAAGATTTTATTTGAGAGAGAGAGAATGAGAATAGAGAGCACGAGAGAGAAGAGGGTCAGAGGGAGAAGCAGACTCCCTGCTGAGCAGGGAGCCCGATGCGGGACTCGATCCCAGGACTCCAGGATCATGACCTGGGCCGAAGGCAGTCGCCCAACCAACTGAGCCACCCAGGCGCCCCAAAATAACTTTTTTTAATAAACAAATAAAACAAAACCCCAAACTGTTAAATCTCAGCAATACTCAGCGAGATTTTAAGCACATGAGCTCGTGGCAGGGCCCTTCCCATTGCCCCAACTTCTCACAGTACAGATGATACCCAGTCCTCGTGACAGACAATAAATGCCTCCCCAACATCCATTACTTTCCTCATTTTTACTAACAAAACAAACTTAAAATACTAAATAGTCCAGCCTTTTTTGCAGCTATGCAAAAAAATGTGCGTTTTCCTAGATAAAAAGATAAAGCCCTGCCTAAAACAAGCCTTCTGGTTTTCTCCCTTGGCTCGCTCTCTTCCGCTTACCTGGAATGCAAACATGGCTGGCTGGGATTGAAGCAGATGTATTATAACTGAAAAGAAAAAGCCAGCACGCTGAAGGTGATAGAACAGAAATAATAGAAAGAAACCTGCTATCCTGATGGCATCGATGAATCACTATACCTGCCGTGGATGACCAACTTCTGGGTTCCTTTTAATGTGAGACATGTAAACCCTGATTTCCTTAAGCAATTGTTAGTGGAGTTTTCTTTTATATTCATCTAAATATCCTCCTGATACTGTCCTCTTATGTGAAGACCATAATACGGACTTCATTACTTTAAATACAAAAGCAGTAAGTATTTGCAATTATTTGATAGGATTTTGTATCTAGAAAAATCAAGACAATCAACTAGAAATCTGCAAAATAATTACAAAATCCAAGGTCAATAATTATAAAATAAACATAATAAAATCAATAGTTTGATTCCACCTCTAGTTAGGTTATAGAAGATCACAAAAGATCACCACCTATACCACAACAAGAAAACAGTTGACAAAGTAAAAATTTGAATTTTCATTAGAGCCAAATCATTTGTATTCTACAACCTTGTTCAATTCACCTACTAGTACAGTCGTTTGTAGATTACTTTGGCTTTTCTGAGTATACAACCACGTCATTTCCAAACGAAGACATGTTATACTTTTTCTTTTCCAATTTTTATGCCTTTTATTTATTTTCCTTTTGCACTGCCTAGGATCTTCAGTACAATATTGAATACAAATCCTAAGAGTGAGCATCCTTGACATGACCCCAATCGTAGGGGAAAGTATTCAATATTTAATCAGTAAGTAATATGTTATGTTAGATGTAGGTTTTTCATAAATACCCTTTATCAAATTGCAGAAGTTCCTTTCTATTCCTCATTTAGCTGAGAGTTTTTCTCAAGCATGGTTGTTGAATTTTATCCAATGATTTTTTTTCTATATTTAGAAAATGATCAGATGGGTTTTCTCCTTTGTTTTGTTAATGTGGTAACTTACATTAAGTTTTTCAGTGCCAAACCAACTTTATATTCCTGATCTCACTTAGTCATGATATAGTATCCCTTTTTTATACACTACCAGATTCAATTTTACTATTTTGTTTAGGATTTGTGCATCTATGTGAATGTGGGATAGCTGCCTGACACCAATAATTATAAGATGCACCATTATTTTATATAACACTAAGAAAGAAAAAGCTCTCAATTAAGATATGGCACAATACCAAAATGATATCAATTATAATACAATCTTGACATCGGAGATTTTAAAATGTGAAAAATATGGGACTATGGCAATTAAATATGGCATATACTGTTTCTGTTGACCCTCCCAACAATCCTATAATTAACATATCTCCAGTTTACAGACAAGAAGACAAGGCTCAGAAACATTAACGTTAACTTGTCTGTGGTCACAAAGCTTTTAACTGACAGATTCAGAACTCAAAACCACTCTGTCTAACTCTGAAGTCCGTGTTCTTTTCATCATGGTACGGACGAAACCACAGACTGCCTCAAAGGATAAATCCAGAACTGCAGCTAGGCTTTGAATCAGGTCGGGTTTAACCTGTTAAGGCTTTTCTCCAATATAGGTTTCTCTGAATGTCATTAACTAAACAGAACATGATTCTCAATCACCAAGGCAGTATCATTAATAATACCACATGTTCAAATTAAGTGAGAGAGGTCTTGTATATTTAAGAATGACTAAATGATTCCAAAGTGGATGAAAACAATAGGTCTCCCAGGGAAACCAGGCATTGTGCTGCGTAATTAGTGACGTATCAGCTGGAGGATGGCCCACAACTTAGGGCTCTTTTCTGTAGCACCAACTTTAATAAACGTAGTAAAAAGAGTACTAGAGTGGAACAGATCTGATTCTAATTTGGGCTTCTGCCATTAAATAGTAAATAAATGCTGACAAGCCATTTAACTTTCCAGATCTCAATTTTCACACCTTACAATCGAGACAGGATCACATGATGCTTAAGGGCTCTTCTACATTTGATATTTAGAGAGATGGAAATTCTAAAAAAGAATTGAAAAGAAATGCTGCACAATCATTCAAAAGTCCTGTACCAGGAATGAAGAATGTCTACAACAGGATCATCAGTATGGGATGGACAGGGCTGAGGAAAGGATCTCTGAGCTTGAGGATATGACAAAAAACAAAAACAAAAACCCAGAACAGAATATCCAAGGACTATGGGACAACCATAAAGGGTGTAACATATACACAACATAAGTACCAGAGAAAAAAGAAAGGAAGAGAAGCAATACTTAAAGCAATAATGACCAATTTCTCCCAAATCAATGTCAGACACCAAAGCACAGATTCCGGAAGCTCATAAAACACCAAGTAGGATAAACACCAAAAACACTGCACCTGTCCATATCATACTAAAACTTCAGAAAATCAAATATTAGAAAAATCCTGGAAGAAGAGAAAAAAAAAAAAGAAACACTTTGCCTCTAGAGGAACACAGGGAACAATGACATCCAACTTCTCTTCAGAAATATTCAAAGTGAGAAAACCCCACGGAGCTAGAATTCTATACTCAGGAAAATTATCCTTCAAAAGCGGTTTTGAAAAATAAAAAATTTCTCAAACAAAAACTGAGGGAATTTATTGCCCATAGTCCTGCCTTGCAAGAAATGTTAAAAGAAGTTCTTCAGAGAGAAGGAAGATGATACAGGTCAGAAGCGTAGATCTACATAACGAAAGAAAGAGAATCAGAGAAGAAATAAGTGAAGGTAATATAAAAACTTTTATGTTTCTTATTCTTAATTCACCTAACAATTTGTTCAAAATAATAACAGCAACAAATGTATTCCATTACATATACTTACGTATAAATAAAATGACAGCAATGATACAAGGGACAAGAGGAAGGAATTAAAATTATATTGTTAATATAAGGCACAATCTCCTTGACTTAAGGTAGTTTGACTTAGATTTTACAATGGTGTGAAAGCAACATATATTCAGGAGAAACTGTCCTTTGAATTTTGAGTTTGGCTCTTTTCCCAGGTTAGCAATATGTGATATGATCCTCTCTAGTGATGCTGGGCAGCAGGGAGCCCCAGCTCCCAGTCAGCCATGTGACCATGAGGGTAAACAACCAATACACTTACAACCATTCTGTTTTTCACTTTCACTACAGGATTCAATAAATTACATGAAATACTCAATACTTTAATATAAAATAGGCTTCATGTTATGTGATACTGCCCCACTGGAGGCTAATGCTCTGAGCACATTTAAGATAGGCCAGGCTAAACTATGATGTTCAGTAACTTAAGTATATTAAATGCATTTTCGACTTACGATACCTTGACCTTACAGGGGGTTTACAGGACATATCCCCCATTGTAAGTCAAGGAAGATCTGTACTTTCACTATCTATGAGGCAGTAAAGTGTTAAATGAAAGTGACCTTGGATTTGATGTAAATGTATAGTGCAATCTTGAGGGTAACCACGAAAAATGTTTAAAAAAATAAGTGCAACTGATATGTTAAGAAAGTAGAAAAAATGCAATCATGTTAAAACCACAAAAGACTTTATATAAAGAGTGTGGAAGTCTGGGGTTCCTGGGTGGCTCAGTCAGTTTAAGTGGCCAACTTTGATTTCAGCTCAGGTCATGATCGCAGGGTCCTGGGATCAAGCCTTAAATCGGGCTCCACACTCAGCAGGGAGTCTGCTTGAAGCTTCTTTCTCTCCCTCTCCCTCTGCCTCTGCCCCTTGCTCATGCACTCTCCCTCGCTCTCTCTTGCTCTCTCTCTCTTTTTTAAAAAAGTGTGGATGGGGTGCCTGGGTGGTTCAGTCGGTTAAGCATCTGCCTTCAGTTCAGGTCATGATCTCAGGGTCCTGGGATCGAGCCCCACATCTGGCTCCCTGCTCAGTGGGGAGCCTGCTTCTCCCTCTCCCTCTGCTGTTCCTCCTGCTTGTGCTCTTGCTCACACACTCTAATAAATAAAATATATATTTTTTAAATTTTTTTAAATAAAAATTTTAAAAGTGTGGAAATCAGAAACAGGAACAAGGAACAAGGGCAACAAATAGAAAATAGTAATAAATATGGTAAATATGAATACAATTATATCAACATTCACTTTAAATGTTAATGGTCTAAATATAACAATTAAAAGACAGATTGTCAGAGTAGATCAAAAATAAAACCCAACTGTTTATGTCTACAAGAAAGCCACTTTAAATATAAAGACACATAAACGGGGTACCTGGGTGGCTCAGTCAGTTAAGCATCTGACTCTTGATTTTGGCTCAGGTCATGATCTCCGGGTCTTGGGATTGAGGCCCATGTCGGGCTCTACGCACTGGGCATGGAGCCTGCTTAAGATTCTCTCTCTGCCTCTCCCTTTGCCCCTCCCCTCTGCTTGTGTGCACCTCAAAAAAAATAATAAATAATAAACAATAAAACGAAATAAAGACACATAAAAGTAGGATAGAGAAAAATACACCATGCTAACACTAATCCAAAGACAGTGGGAATAGCTGTATTAATTTCAGAGAGAGTAGAATTCAAAGAACATAAAGAAGGCATTGCATAATGATAAAGGGGTCATTACTCCAAGAATACAACAATCCTTCCTTAATATATGCACCCAACAAAAGATCATCAAAATATGTGAGGCAAAAACTGACAGAACTTCACAGAGAAACAGATGAATCCACTATTATAGTTGGAAACTTTAACACCCTCTAACAGAAATGGACAAATGCAGAAGACAGAAAATCAGTAAGGACACAGCAGAACTTAACAGCACCATGTAATTGACATCTGAAGACTACTTTCTCCAACGATAGCAGACTACATATTCTTCCCAAGCTCACATGGAACATTCACCTGGACAGACCACATTCTTGGCCATAAAATACCTTAACAAATTTAAAAGAATAATGTCAGCTCTTATATCACAATGGAGTTAAATACGTGGATACATGCCATTACACATTTGTCAAAACCCACAGAATGTAGAGCACCAAGAGTGAACCCTAATGCAAACTACTGACTTTCAGTGATAACGAAGTATCAGTGTAGGCTCAACCATAACAGACAGACCACTGTGGGGCAGAATGCCCATATGGGGGAGCTTACGCATCTCTCTACATCCTGCTCGATTTTCCCGTAAACCTAAAACTGCTCTAAAAAATAAAATTTATTAATAAAAAAAAAAAATCTTTCCAGGTTCCTCTCCTCTTTGAAACTACACAAGGCCGTTCTTTTCTAATTCATCTGACAATGTTTACACAAAGGTCAGCATCGATTCTCTGCCCCATTGTTATTTCATTGAGGGAAAAACCTTATCTTCCCAGTTAGACTAAAAACTCTTTGATGGTGGACCCACAATATGAGCAAAATTTACTAGCCCTCATCTACGGGCAAGCATTCAAGAAATCAGCCCGTAAATCCTACAGTCTTAGGACGGTAGGTTTCTCTGGGCTCTCACTGCTTCTTTACACTGGTACCCTGCAGGGGGGCCCAAGTGTCTTGGACAATTGGGACAGATTAAGGACACAGAATGCCATTCACCATGTCACAACTCCTTTTTCCCAACAGCAGTGACAAAGCAGGATTAGGCTTGACTTAAACTGTAGGGTTAACCAGGGGACCAGCTGAGAACCATTTTAAATGTGGTCACTGCCCCGTGCAAGATCAGATACCATACCCTCGTGAACAAATTTTGGCTCTACTAAAATCTCACACACAGCCCACTCATTCTTGCTGGGAATTAATCTCAATTGTATTTTCACCTTATCCCACATTCTCAGCCTTCTAAAAATAACATTAGGATTTGTTATTGTTTTGTCATCCACAGATTTGTTGTTTTGTCTTGTTTAAAATAGTCTCTACCCAGTTGGCGCATAGATAGTGAAAAGGAAAAAAAAAATCACCTTAATATTAAGAAACACAGTCATGAAACTCTGCCAAACCAAATGGACCCTTTCTTCTCTTTCTTGCCCTTCTCAAGGCTTTGAAAACTTGCTTACAACCTTTCCCCTCGGCGGGCTGCAGAGGACTTACTCCTTTAAATCTAGCTTTCTCCACTCCTAGCATTTCTGTGACCCATCTCTAAATGTAACCCCATCCTCCTGGCATGGAAATGAAGAGGCCTTTGTACAGCCCTCCAAGCCATGTCTCCCCAGCATGCTCCCAAGAGTTTCTGAAGGACAGCAGCGGTAGCCCCCATCCCTGTGTGAATACTTAAATACACAACTTCCCCTTCAGAGAGCTGACTTCTAAAAATTTTAGATCTCATTCTTACACCCAAAACTCGGAGCCACTCACTGGAAGGTCAGGAAAACAAGCAAGGACACACACCAGTACTCAAATCCTAGGTCTGCAGCAGAGCAGGCTGGAGAACCCCCAAAGGCCTGCATACAAGCGCATCATCCGCTGGAAGCACAGATTCCCTTCTGCTCATCTCCAGTCTCAGTATTTATATTAATGGGCACTGACTAAAGACCGAGAACACAGTTAGCTCCCCTTGTAGTTACCAGAGAAAATGGCCATAGCATATATTCCTCAATAGTCACAAAAATGCAAGGAAGAGGTCTGAAAGCTGAAGTCCGGGGCAGTACTTTCTGATGGCAAAACAGGGTGCTCACTTGTGTTCACAGAGCTTTTCATTATACAAGGTGTTTTCTTCAAGGGCCAGCACCTATTCACAAGCTCTTTATAAGCTCACCTGGCATCGTGTTACATGGCTGAGTCCTAGGAAGAGTTTAAAGCCTGAGTTATCAGACTTTAAAGGATACAGAGAAAAAAACTAGAACATGGGATGAAGAGAAGAAAATGAAAAACGGAGATTCCAAACCCCTTTCTTTCTCTAAGTCACGCAGTAGGGTTCAGAAAGGAAGTAAATTCGCAATTAGGTGGAAAGCAGAAAATGAAGACAAGAAGCACACCTAGAAGCCCCCATCAATATAAGGTTGTCCCAAAAGACATACTTCTCAGTATAAAAGGCAAGTGCCCCAGGAGAAAGGCTGAGAAAAGTGAGGTGAGCGCTCACCATTAATTCTGTGTCCAACATTGCTGACCTCAGATGGTGCTCATCCCCACAACACCACCTAATACATCCCACCCACGGAGCAATGTAAGCACCGTGCAGGCAGGGGGTTTCACCTGTTCTGTCCACTGCTGCGTCCCCAACACTCCGATCTACACCTCGGACAAAGCAGGAGCTCAGAAATATTTGTTGATGAAACCAGGCACTTACTATGTCCAGGCTGAGAATGTGGGATAAGGTGAAAATAAAACACAGTCAAGAGTTAGTCCTTACTAGAGATTATAAAAACAAACAGATGATAAAATGGAGACCCCTGAAGGCAAGTGACTTACTCAAAGTCACACACATCAGTGGAAAGAACAGATGAAGGTAGATGCACACAAGGTAGATGCCCCACCACCTCTCCTGCCTATCGCTGGTACCAGATGTGCCTTTCTCCAAGTCTGATGCTCAGCTCACAATTCCCCTGAGAGTTACTTCCTTTGGAGGTTGGGGGGGGGGGTCTCCACATCACCTGAAAAGTAGCCTAGCTGCTCAGAAAAAATAAACGACTTCATTAAAGAGACACATCATCTCTCAGGTCCCAAAACGTAAGACATTAAATGCACCAATAATGTCAACAAATTTGCTACAGAAAAACAATGCCAAGTACAAGGAAAAAAAAAAGCAAAGTCAATAAAATCCAGAATCTCCTCCCTCCCAGGCCTAACCCATTGGAAATAAATGCACTTAGTATGGTTTGCTTTAAAGGGATATGGTAGCAGCAAACTCTGGTTTACTAATGGATCAACAAAGCAAACTTCTGAACAGCTTATTTACATGCTTTACAAAAGATAAACGTAGAAGCTCGGTGTCTCCTTAGTTTCCTGAACAACATATGCTCTGGTTAAACACACAAATAATGTAGTTAAAGGCCATGCACTTACCTTGGCCAAGTACACGAGGTTTCCATCATTAAAAACAAAAGCGAAAAAACATTGTTCAACAAATACCTTCTTGATTACAATTCATCACTAAACTAACAGACCATCCTCCTGACCCCAAGGCTAGGATGTGCATGTGTGAGCTGAGGTGAGGTTGGCGTTGATCCCGATGATGTATTTGGGTGAGGCAACCGACAGCAGGCAGGGACGGTTATGAGGATACGTTAACAATTTCTCTTGAGGGGCAGGAATCCGTTATTTTCATACACCTGTTTCCTCTGCCACACTCTGTTCCTCCTGCCCCCAAATCAACCATCTTGAGTGACACAGGTTTTATTAAAAATGAAGACTCACTTTTAGCACAACTAAGAGGTTTCCTGCATTATTAAATCTTTTTCAAATTCTCTAGCATTTTTAAAGTCCAGAAGTTCTCAACCTAGTACATAATCCTGCACTTTTAACCTTTCCATTCTACAGATAAAACACGAATTGTGATACTCAAATTTTCAATGAAAAAAAAAAAAAGAAACAATCTCACCACTAAGAATCTTTCCACGAACACAGCAAAACAAAATAAAAAACCAAGCTTTTACAGGACTTAATAAAGTCTTTTAATCATATCCTTGTCACCCTGTTGTGATGAAAGAGCACGGCGTAAGTCCTACCTCACTGACCGGTGGTGGTCAGAGCAGAGGGACTCTGCAAATTCTGAGTGGAGCCAAAAAGGCCCCTTCCTCGTGTCCTGGTGTGCAGCGGGATGATGCGGAGGTGCAGGCAGGTGGCCCCTGAAGCAGGTTATGCTTCACCCTCGCGCACCCCCTTTCTACACTCTTACCTGGTCAGGGGCTGAGGATGGGATTAGGAAAAACCCGTCTCAGAAGTGGATTCACAGTGAGGAGCGAAACCCAATTCAATGGAGCCACTTCAATGACAACTACTGACTGGGGCTCTTGTACCTGATATAGACACTGAGGGACAGAACTACGTCCCCTCAAAATGCATCGAGGGACGACATACAAGGCAGCAGCAAGAGGACAGCCATCTGCAAGCCCAGGAGAGGACTCAGGAGGAAACCACCTCGTTGACACCTTTATCTTGGACTTCCAGCCTCTGGAATTGTGAGAAAATCTGCTTCTGTTGCGTAAGGCACCCAGCCTGGGGTGTTTTGTTACAGCAGCCGCAGCAAACTAACATAGACATCAACAGACATGACAGACCTTCCCCTCAGGACTGCTGGCCGCCCCAGGGCAGGTGCCACAGCGGGTACAGCTCAGAGCCACGTGCAGTATCTTACCCAACATGGGCATCTGATAAGTAAGTATTTTAGATTATTATAAGAGTTCGAAGGGTGCTTTAAACAAAGAACATTAGAGCTTTGTAAATAAACTTCACATACTTTTCAATCACATGCCACAAATTCTTCCCAAGCCCAAATCTGCCACATCTGCCGTGTAAGCTCAGGCCGTCTACTAGCCTCCAAGGTTTGCCTTCCTCCTTTATTAAAATGAGAAGAATAACAGGTACCTCATCAGATTTTCAGAAGGAAGTTCCTAATACAGTGCCAAACACACATGTGTTAACATAAAAATGCTCCCCTTCCCTTTGCCTACCGGGAAATGTAAGCTCTTGACCATACTCACGACCACAGAACAGGACAGTGGTAAAATGAGGCCCGGATCTTCTAAGGCCTCAGTACCTGCTAAACACCCAGTCTTTGCGCTGAGGCAGAAGAAGACCTTACCAAAGGGTCCTCCCTGCAAACGATTATCAGTAATATTCTATTTGAATTCTAGAAAAGCAGGGGACCTCAAGAGAGATCATTTGCTCCTTTCTTAGGCTAAGGGCATCTTGAGTAGAAGAGACACTTTCTACTCAATCATCTTAGAATGAGAAGTTTGATTTCTCGCCGAAGAAGCTATATTGAAATCATCTAATATCCATGGGTCCCTGCATTTGCCTCTCAATATCAAAGCTTTTACTCCTGTTCCTCAAATAAGAAGCCAAGCAGATGTGGGAGGGTGATCCACACTCTACGTCTCCTTGCAAGATCTAGTTTCCCCTGAAGGTCGAATGGGATCAAGAAGACAGTGAAGAGTGTAGCTGAGCTGTCTCACAAGTAGGCCTCACGAGATCTGGCAGCAAAGACTGAACATTTGAGCCCTGTGACGCTTGTACTATGCCATCTGCACCATTAATTATGACCCCAGGCACCAAAGACAGCTCTGATTTCCATGTTTTAGCGCAATTTAAAAGAAAAATTCTTTCCAAATAAATGCTACTTGGAGCAAGTTGGAAGAAAAAGGGGTAAAAGAGCTTGATGGTAGGGGGAAAACTTGGTGAATACTTGTAGGGAATGCTTGCATGTTATGATCGCCTATCCTATGGGAAACAAGAAGGGATCCAGGAAGAAAAAGGGGTAGTCTGAGTCATGTCTCTTGACGTATGACAGACAGCTCCTGAAATAGAAAGCCATAGGTTTCAAGTCTCAGGGGTATCACCTTCAAATATATCAATGTTCTAAGGGTGGATCAGTTTTCCCAACTGCTGACGCCCTGCTGCGAGGAGTGATCCCAAGCAAAACACAAGCCTCTGACTGGGAGCCTTTGAGGCGGCAGGGAGCCATGAGGAGTTCAAAGGCAAGGCCGGCCAGTGGCTTGTACCTCCAAGAGCCATAAGGGTGAAAGGTTACTAAAGCAGGAGCCACCGACCAATAAAACAGTGCTTGGTCAAACCTTCTCAGCAAAGAGACTAGAGATTCATTTCTGCTGTGCCCAGTCTGCTGAGCTACCCACACCTCTGAATCCCTAATTCCCTAGGTCAGATCAGGGAGCTTCTTTCATGATTAGCAGCTCACCAGTTCTCTCTCTCAGCTGCTTCCATAAAACAGCTAAAAGGTAGATTGGAAAACTTTAATCAAGAGCTGTCACCAAAAATAAATAAGAAGGCAACACGGGCCAATTACTTGTACAAGAATCTGCCTGGGGTGAGATTTCCCGTGTCTGCTATGCTAAAACGTAAGTTTGTGGGATCAGAGAAGGCAAATGTAAAGCACGCCTCACTCCAACCAGGCGCACTGGAAAGGCCTGCCCCTTTCATTAAGACACACACGAAGACAGGATGCGAAGGGACCGAGGGGACAGACGTGAAGGCTTATTTCAGGCGGTGATCTCCCCTCGGTCCTGTTCCCCACATCCTGACAATCCAACTAGAGAAAACTAGGGAGATCTTCTTTGGCGGGTTCTTCTTTTTTGGCTGTGGATACTAACTCAACAGACAGGTCACATGGGAGTCCTTCCGCTGTGCCAACACATTCCCAGAAAAAGAGAAACTGAGAAGAGTGTGGGTTCAAAGCTGTTTATCACTGTTCCACCTGACCAGGGCACGAGGCCTCTAAAGCCGCTTGCTGCTGGAAAGCTCCATCTTCTGATTAAGGGTTATTAAGACAAGCTCTCCTATTGATCCTGAATGGAAACCCCAATGTACATTTTCCAAATTGGGACTCTGAACAGGGGGGAAGCTTGAAATAGCTACACTCGCTATGTCGGTAGTCCTCAATTTTTCCTCCTGCCCCTTCTCACCTGAAGGATGATATACACCCCTGCGTAAGAGTAGCTGAAGTTCATCATAGCAGGGACTCTCGAGAGAAATCCATGTCCCTGTTCCCCACCTCCACGCCCCCCCCACCACCCCATGCCAGAAAGCGGTTAAGAACTGAGTGGGAGTGGGAGAGGTATGTGAAGTCTGAAAATCTCCACCGGGAATTCAGATCCTTCCCTTACCTCACAGTGAAAAATTACTATGGTAGCTGATGAAACAGTGAAAATCTTTCTACTCTATAGTTTCCAATCTGCAGGTTATACCAAAAAGACTTCCAAAGATTATGCTTGCTGTTGCATCATATTCAAAGTTACCTACAACTTGCTAGGCAGAGATGTGGAGGGGAATACGGATCTATGGTTATTCGAGGCTCCAGGGAAGCCACTCGGGTCCACTGCTCCCTACACACTGCCCCACAATCCATGAGCGTGTCATTCAGACGTGTCGCCAGCTTCTAGGTCTTCCCATTCTGGTCAAATGCCAAAATGCCTCACTCACTGCTAAACTCAACCCTCAGTCTCCAGCTTAGAACAAAAAGAAACACTCAAAGATCTTTGATACATAATAAGATCATCAAGACCTGCTCAAATTAACCTGAAATTTAAAAATACTTCAATATACATATGTACTTCAAATATCTGAAATATTTAAATGAAAAGTATTAGAATCTGAAAGATCACAAACGAACTGCTGTCCTATTAAAGTCCTCATCAAAATGGGAAGTACACCTTGAAATATAACAAATTAGTCTTAAGTTACAAGGACAGAGATAACCATATTGCCAGAAATGGTTCACATGGACCTACATCTGTACCAATCCTGATCTGATTTAGCATGAAATAAATATATGTGATTGTAGTCTTACAACAATCTTCCCAAGGAGAACAGCATGGGATTATAAGATTAATTGTGCTATTATAAAGCCAAAAACTATGCCAGGCCAAAACTCATTATGCAACCCTAAATCCTTTTCAACATCCACAATGCTGAGGGAGACAGAATATACATATACATAAATATATAATAACTTATATTAACATTTATAGACAGAAATCCTACGGATCACTTAAATCCTGAATACAGTAAATTCTTTACCAAACATAACAATACTTGATAATTGACAGGTTATTGTTTTGTAAACAAACCTAGATATGTTGTAAGTATATAACAAATTTACAAAAGCTGCACTGGGTTTCCCGTAATGAGCAATTATTTCTCAGAAATGCTTCCAAATAGTCCCACTCTGTGGGAAACCAGCCCCAAAGAGTCAGACAATTCTTATATAGGCTGCAAATTAATATTTAACACTTTTATTAGAGAGGCCATTTCCTGAAGTAATGTCCCATACTGGGGACTCATTAAAAGGGATTAACCCATGTTAACTCTAGAGACAGCTCTCCAACTAACGCCCAAAGAGGAAACTGACCATCCCATCATGAAAAGGCTGTGCAATGATTGTTCATAATCACGTATTTACGGAGAACTTCCAATACACTCAAGTTATTTTTATGTAACTTAGTTTCATAACTTACATATTTTCAGTAAGTTTGTTAAAATTACACCATAAACAATAATATCCAGTTTGTTAAACTTCTTAACTGATTACCAGATATCAATTTAGTCCCCCCAAAAAATGTATAAAAAAGTAGTTCTACCGCTTTGGAGTTTGGGACATTTTATTTTGTTTTATTGCTCGTTTGGTTTTTATACCTAATTACTCTCCCCACAGGAGCTACATGAGCAATAAAACAAACCAGTATATTTTTACTGTTCACTCAATGAAAATCATTAATCCTAGATCAACAGCCATATAATTTGACTAACTACAAAAATTCCTTGCTTTTGCCTCAACCTCAAGTTAAATGGCTATTTTAAATTGAACACACTTGCAAAACTGCTCATGTCCAAAACTATCTGAAAAGGGAAAAATAACGTGTTTGGTGCCAAAACGGTACACAGCACTTAAAAATACATATCCAGGGGCGCCTGGGTGGCTCAGTTGGTTAGGCGACTGCCTTCGGCTCAGGTCATGATCCTGGAGTCCCTGGATCGAGTCCCGCATCAGGCTCCCTGCTCAGCAGGGAGTCTGTTTCTCCCTCTGACCCTCCCCCCCCATGTGCTTTCTCTCTCTCATTCTCTCTCTCTCTCAAATGAATAAATAAAATCCTTAAAAAAAATACATATCCATTGGGTTTTGCTTATCTCTACTAATGTCTTCCTAAAGGCTTCAGTTAGGAGAAGAGCAGGCAGATAGAAAGCACATCCTGAGGGCATATTCCATCCACTCTGGAACTCAAGGCTGAAAGGAGAAGGAGGGCAGGGGTGCACCTTTTGAAATGCCTGGAAAAACATTCTGGTCTGGAGATGCCAGAGATTCTGAAGCTCCCATCAAGCTGCTGGCCTTGATCCAGGTAATGGTTTTTCCTTCCCCTCAGCTGTCTGCTGCGGGAGTTTTCCAGCAAAGAAAGAAAGGAAAAGTGGTAGGGAAGAGGGAGGAGCAGCTTCCAGTCCACTTCTCTGTAAGTGAGAGGGTAAAAAGGGCCAGGCATCGCAGGCTGACATTTATAGAGGGCCTGGCGTTTCCATGAAGCACTCTGGGAGGATTAGCAATCCTCTGGGGGTTAGCAATCTGGTCTAAAAGGGGCAGCAAAGCAGACTGAGGAGAGTCCCTTTAAATTTGGTAAGTGATGCTGTGGGCAAAGACACGGCAAGCCAGAGCGGACAATGACGTGCGAGCAGAGGCCCAGTCAGTCGGGCGGCCTTTAGAAAACAGGTACATGGTAAGCCTGGCTCCCCTAGCCCTTCGGGGCTGCCCAACTCACTTGCCGAAGCTCAAAAGCACAAACTGCCCGTGGAATGGCACTTTCTAATAGAGGGATAAAATGGCTGCCTCCACCAACAGACCGACTCATCCGGCCAAGGGCAGGGTTCTGGACCTGCACAGGTTAATGAGCTCGCTAGTCTTTGACCTCCAAATCACGGCCACACCACCCAATCCCTCCTGCCTGGCATTTTTCTTCAATTTTAATATCAGAAGTTTCACACGCCTGCCTGAGCTCCTGGACTCGGCAGAAAGACCCATATAGCTGTCAGCAAACTGATAAGAACTTTAAAATGACTCCGCGGGGCCTCTTTAGAAAGAAGAGCCAAAGACGCCCATAAAGAAACAGGGCAGGGGCCACGGAAACCAGCCGCTCACACTGGTTTAACGTGGCATTAAAATGAGCTACAGATTTATGGCAGTGTTTTAGCCCCTGGCCCACATCATCTCGGGGATGAAGCTCCCGTCCCCGCTCCCCAGCGTGATTTTAAATCTGGGATGGAGCTGGCCAGAAAGGAATGGGGGGAGGGAGGCAGAGGTAGCAGGAGGAGGAGAGGAAAAAGGAAGAGGCAGAAAGTACTGGGAAATAGAACAGAACTCAGTCTCTTTTCAGTGGGATGGGAACAACAGCTATTTCTAAAAGCTATCTGGCCGGTCCTCTTAAACGCTCATAAAAATTCCCTTTATTTTTAGTTCTTACCCAGTGAACTCAAGTTCTTCAACCCTTCACCACCCCAGCGTCAATTCTGATCATAACTCTTCTCTTCAAGTTCATTTCTTTTTTAATTTTTCAGTTCAAAAAAATGAGTAAAATCATCATTTGGCAGAGAACACATCTGAAGAGGGAAAAAAAACTCAGTACAAAATTTTTTTCTCACTGGAAAGAAGAAAAAGTAATAGTGCTTTATCCAAACGCGCCAATGAATTTTTTTTTTTTAAAGGCCAGCTAGAGAACCACTTATTTATTTATTTGACAGAGAGAGACACAGAGAGAGGGAACACAAGCAGGGGGAGTGGGAGAGGGAGAAGCAGGCTTCCCGCGGAGCAGGGAGCCCGATGCAGGGCTCGATCCCAGGACCCTGGGATCATGACCTGAGCCGAAGGCAGATGCTTAAGGACCGAGCCACCCAGGCGCCCCGAAAACCACTGATTTTAATCAGCCATTTGGATCCTAACAGAAAAACAGAGAGGTGAACTGCCTTCCATGCCAAGATGTAGAAAGTACACCAGACCCACAGGAATAAATTCTGTTTCAAGTTTCCAAGCCCAGAAGCAAATGTATAATATATCCATGTTGGTAACTCACGGTGGTTCCTTAAGACCAAACTCCATAACGGAAGGCTCCTTCCAATATTCAAACCCAAACCCAAGCAGAGCAATCCCAAATGACTGCCAGCATGGAGCAGGCAGACCAGAACCCAGATGCTTTCATGATTTCATGTAATCAATACAACTGCTCCACAGTGTCACTAGCCCCAGGTCTGAAATAAGAAAAGGGAAGCTTCAACAAGTTAAGTAATTGGCCCATAGTCACAGGTGAGGATTTGTGGCACAGTTTAGGATTTAGAACTCAGGTCTCCCCAAATCAAAAACCCAGGTGCCTGGGTGGCTCAGTCGTTAAGCGTCTGCCTTCGGCTCAGGTCATAATCCCAGGATCCTGGGATCGAGCCCCACGTTGGGCTCCCCACTCAGCGGGAAGCCTGCTTCTCCCTCTCCCACTCCCCCCTGCTTGTGTTCCCTCTCTCGCTGTGTCTCTCTCTGTCAAATAAATAAAAACAAAACAAAACAAAAACCCATGTGCTTGCCACTACCAACATTTTTCAAACTTTCTGGACTAAGAAACGAATATATTTTATACTGAGCTCATTGCTCATCCACATATATAACTGAAATAGAGGTTTCTGGAAGTATTTATCTTTACTGGGCAATATGCTGATATTCTTAACTGATTACCAGATATCAATTGAAATATAATTACCAGATATCAAATGAAATACAATTACCAGGTATCAATATTACCAGATATCAAATGAAATATAATTTCATTTAAAAAAAATAAAATGCCAGTCATCACCCAGTGAATTGACTTCATGATCTAACTAACGAATCATGACCCTTGGTCTGGAAAATACTGCAGTACCCAATGTCCGGGCTCCCCCACCCCCACCTAAAATAGTCAGACAGGTAGTTAGGAAACCTGGGATCCAGTCAGGCTCAACCCTGGCCCTAACACTTCATACTTGAGATCACCTGAACTTGGGGCGCCTGGGTGGCTCAGTCAGTTAAGCATCTGCCTTCGGCTCAGGTCACAATCCCAGGGTCCTGGGATCCAGTCCCGCCCACTTCTCCCTCTGCTTGCCAATCCCCCTGCTCGTGTGCACACATGCACGCTCTCTCTCTCAAATAAATAAATAAATTGAATCTTAAAAAAAAAAAAAAAAATCACCTGACCTCTAGGGCTTATGTGTCATTTATAAAATACGAGGAAAGGGTTGAACAGTTTCGAAGGTTCCTTCTTTGATTTTGTTTCTCAATCTCCTTAATGAACACTGCCTTCCCCTTCCACCAACCATCATTTCCTTACTCTCCTCTTGTCACTGACCTTCCCTGCCTTCTACTTCTCTACAAAGTTCTTGGCCGCTGCTATTCGAAGTCCTTGCTAGGGGACGCCTAAGTGGCTCAGTCAGTTAAGTGTTTGCCTTCAGCTCAAGTCATGGTCCTAGGGTCTTGGGATGGAGTCCCCCACCCTGCTCCTTGCTCAGCGGGAAGCCTGCTTCTCCCTCTGCCTGCCACTCCCCCTGCTTGTGCTCTCTCTCTCTGACAAATAAATTAATTAAAACAAAACAGAAGTCCTTGCTCGTTGTGCTCCATCCTACCTGCCAAGTCTTTCTCACAGAAGCCACGAGGTCAGTACCCTCCCAGAGAATCCCATCTTCCTATCCAACACTAGCCGCCATGAAGATTCCCTTAACCTCCGATCTACTCATGACTCTCCATAGCACAACTGAGTGACAGCACTTCTGGCCCTGTAGTGGGTGTATTACTGGAAGTACTCTCCCTAGCAGCCTCAGGGCCTTTCTTAAAGATAGGATCTGAGTCGTTCCCCCTGATTTTTAAAAAAAAGTCTCCCTCAATATGCCTGTATAATACCAGGAATAGAGCAGGTGCTTGATACATATTTATTTGATGGGTTTGCATTATGAAATTAAAGACTCTAATTCTCGTACATTTGGAGGTTAGGTGGGCTGCTCTAGAAAAAGCCACTGAACTAATTAAAGCTAGCACCGTAATAAGATAGGTGAGCATTTCCAGACCAGGTTCCACCCACGACTCACTTCTGTTTGCCCGTGGACAAGGTGTGCCAGGGCTGCCAAGGAAAGCAGCTTTATGGTCTCTCCATCTGGACTGTGAGGACTTAAATCTCAGAAGCTATACAAAGTAACTGCAAATCAGCGCAAACCTTAAAGACAGGAAAATTTATTTACAGGCCCTGGTGTACTATAAATCTGAGACAGTTCTATTAAAATGCTTTTCTTGGCTTCCCATCAGATACTTGGCAAAGGTCTTTTTCCAATAAGGTTCTTAATACTAAAGTTGGGGGAGAAAAAAAAAAAGTGGAACACATAAAAAATGCTCTTCCTTAAGAGTTCCAATTAAATGAGTCTTTATTTTACCCTGCTTTAAACAATATACATTAACCAATCTCTTTCGCAATATGGATTTACACATTCAGGAAAACTCAAACACAGAGAATCCAGTGCTATTGAAAAGAAATTATGAAATTCAGAATATCCCATAAAGCAATCCCACTCAATCCCCATGGCTCTCCCACAGGCCAAAGAGCCCAGCTTTGTGTCAGAACCATGGTTGTCTGTTTCACAGGAAGAACTGCAGGGATCCAGTCAATGTGTTTTGGGGAAGCAACGCAGTACGAAAGGGCAAGGATGAAAAAAAGCAGAGATCGGGAAACACAGCTTGGAGTGACTTGTCGGGGCCAGAGAGTGGGGGGAGAAAAGGAGGCAGGGAATATTTGGCATTTTTTAAAAAGCCGTGAGAGTTCAGTTTAAGTATATTTAAAAAATTTTCAATTTCACAGGTGGAGGGATAAAAATGACAGACATTACAATATTAATTCTGGAAATCAGAAGTGAAATATTTTCCATATTCTTCATAATATATTTCCAGCGATGCATCCAACTAGCCCTAAATGTCTCAAGCGACCACTTTTTTGGGAAGACTATCCAATAATCAGTCATCTTGAATTATTGGCAAGTTCATCTGATTTTTTTGCCTCAATCCAGGCCACACAGCTCTGTGATTTGAATAAAGTTGTGGGCAGCTAAAGAGAGTGTGCTCCCTGTCTGTCCCTCACATGGTGTGCGGTCTTGGGAGGATTACTTTGCGTGCCTTCATCCTCAGTGTCCTCACATGAAAACATTCAGATTACCCGTCTGCCTGCCTATCTCACTACTCTGTTTAAACAGTTTGCTCGGTAAACCCTTGTGCTCGGTGTGAGGCAGGGAGGGGGAAATGGACACGGACTGTCGATGGACAGGACAGACAAGCCACCCGCACGGGGAATCTTCAGAGAACGGGACTGCCAAGGTTTCTAGACATCTGAGGGTTTACACCTTTCACTGAATCATGAAACACTTTTTAAAAATAAAAACTTTTTTTTTCATTTTTACTAAGTTTTTTATTTTAATTCCAGTGGAGTTAACATGCAGTGTTATAGTAGTTTCAGGTGTACGATACAGTTATTCAAGAATTCTACACGTTACTCAGGGCTCATCATGATAAGTGTACTTAATCCCCTTCACCTATTTCCCCCATGCCCCCACCCACCACCACTCTGCTGACATCAGTTTGTTCTCTGTATTTAAGAGTCTGTAAAAACAAACATTTTGGACAGACTTTATAAAAGTATATTATAAAAACTTTATAATGTATATTATTTTAAGAGCCACTATTTTAAAAATATATGTATGTGCTGAACAAAATTTAAACCTTCACTTAAAGATTCAAGGGCATCACCAAGAATAGCAATTTCTGTACTTCCTCAATTTTAAGACAACTCATCAATAATAGCTTTAGGAGAAAAAACAGAAACCACATTCAATGTTCAAACTGATGGCAAGTCTCATTTGGATGTCAGAAAGCCAAAATATGAAAAACAAACAAACGCGTACTTCTCTGAATCGAGGAATTCTGCCGTCTTACAATGATGCACCCAGGATACAGTGAAGCCTGCAAAGCTGTCGGCCATATATCCAATGTACTGAGAGTTTTATTTTTGAAACAGCTTTTCCATCTTCGCTATTCACGCCAAACTGGCAGATGACCCATCTCAGAGACCCTTCCTTATAGTCTTTCTGCCCCTCCAATTAGTGACTTTTAAACTACTCTATGAAAACCGGGTAAGTCACTGTGTTGAAATTACCTGTAAGTAAAATAAAATACAAGCCTCGATTTTGGGGCCGACCCACGGACAAAGTGCGCGACCTCTGGTATGCACACACACATTTGCTCTTTTGAGTTTTGTTCTGCTCTCTGCTTTATCACAGTGAAGCCTAACTATAGTCCTGGTCGGTGCGGGTGCCACATGCCTGGGGTTTTATTTTCTTAAATAGAAGCGTTTTGTCTTTTTCCTAATCAATTATATCTTCAAGTACTCCTCAGCAGCACAAATATTCAGTACGCTTAGCAGGAAAATATGAAGGTAAACTGAGATGGGTCAGTGTAACAGACTGAAAAGAAACTATTTTAACTCACCCAAGCTTACAGGCCAGGGAGAAAAGAAGATGCTGACTATTTCTGCCACCTCAAAGGCTCCCAGTCAATTGAGTACAAAGGAGAGTTCAAAGGCAAGGCAGGCTCCTGACTTCCACCTCCTAGTGTGGCTGAGGTTAGAGGTCACTGCTGGTGGAGCCACTGACCAATAAAAGAATGTTTGGAAACTCCACTCAACAGATAAACCGCGGATCCATTTACGCCTTTCTCCCTATCCACACAAACATTTCCAACTATACAGTCCCATGTCTACCCAGCCTTCCAGGATCCTAGATTGCTTTCTTTTGTCGTTCAAGAGAGACTAGGAATACGAATGTTCCTTCTGACTACAGAAGAATATTCAGTTGCATATATCTTCCTGTCTTCCAGTGTAAGAAAGGTGGTTGATAGGGCTCTCCACCTTTAAGGCCTACCTCAAGTGCTACCCCCCCAATAAATCTGCCCCTGACAACTTTAGCCCATAACTTTTCCCTTCCATTTCAGATCCCTAATGTACTCTGGAAAATGTGCACGATTTTCCCACCTTTCTCTGTGCTTATACCCACACATCGCCAAGGTAACGATTAGGCCTCTGGAGTGGGGATCATAGATTTATTACTATCTCGCGCTATCTCGAAACCCTTGAAAAAACAACACTTAATTAGGGCTTCACTAAGTTAACTAGTTAATTTAGCTCGTGGGATGATATAAGGGCAAGTGATAAGTTGGCTTTATACTGTTAACTCTCACCCTCTACTAATTGAAGGAACTGGTTTTTAATTTACCCACAAAGAAAACTTTTAAGCTCTCCCCACCCCCAGCTTGTCCAATATTCTCGTCAGCTTTGAGGAGTAGATAACTTACTGTCTTTAGGCTCTAGCCTTGTACTTAACTTTAGGGCTGCTTCGACATCACGTCTAAGGTCAGGAGGCAAATTTACCTACTTTTCCTTGTCAGGCAAAGTCTCTCTCCCTTGGTGTATCCTACTGCTCAAGTCATGATGAAGACTTTCACCGGGGTCCTCACCAGTCACACTGCAGCCTCCCTCATCCCGAGCTCTAAGCTGCAAAATGTCACTACAGTATTTCCATCACCAAGATTGCACCCCCACTCCACTGGGGTCAATTCAGAAACATAGCTCTCTTCCATCTACAGACAGCAAAAATCCTGTGCTCAGCACTATTTCTTCCTCATCTGAAAGAAATAGTCTCTGGAGACTGACTACGAGGACAATGCCAGTAAGAAGCACCTTCGGATTTCTTGGAAACACTGACAGGGTCCAAAGGAAAAGGAGTCACTTAAAAGTGGATGGAGACCTCTGCTGGCTGCAATCGTCCCTGCAGCTTCTCAAGCTAGTTTTCAGCCACTGAGCAAGAAATTTGACTGTTGCTCAGGCTCAGCTCATTCTGACCTATCAACCAGGGGCTCTAAGGCACCAACTACTGATACAACAGGATTTCCCTAGAAGTTTATACCTGTCTTACAAAAAGATCCAAATCTGACCCCCCTAAAGAGAATTCACTAAGGTGTAAAAACTTTCCAGAACCAAGTGTGTACTATTTTTTCAGCCACTCCTGCCAAGGTCAGGTTAAATCGATGGGTTAACCAAAGGGCAAAATGATAAGCAGATTCTGCAAAGAATCCTATAGAACAAAAAAACTCTCTCTAATCTTAGAAGAGAACTTCACTATCAATAGGACGGTGGTTCCCAATCAAAGCAATGTTGCCCCAAAACCGGACAGTTAACAATATCTAGGGACTTTTCTGGTTATCACACCTTGGGAAAAGGGTGTGCTATTGGCATCTATCAGCTGAACCTGGTCATCCTTATACCTCTGTGGGAATTAGTTCAACCAGGTAATCTCACTTTTGGTTGAGATCAGTCTAGAAATCTGAGATTGGGAGAAGAGGTCATTTTGGGCATACAGAATATTCAGGGAAAGGGGAGCAGGACTCCACGAGGCATTGCAGTGGACTGCTTTAGAAGGTCTGAAAGCAGTAGAGAAAAGGCACACAAGAAAGCCAAAGGAAGACTTGGAAAAGGAGGGAGGGAAGTGCCAAGACTGCCTTTCTGTCCAAGTTGACACAATGTGGGGCACTCACCACCCGAAGAAGTGACTGGCCCTCGGGCCTAGAGGCGTGCAGCAGAGAAGAGATGGCCACTGGGCCATTCATATTGTCAAGGACGGTGATATTCTTGCTAAGAACAAGAGGTTCACAGACGTTTTAAACAGCTGAATGGAGCATGAAAAAGGATCTAGCCATCCCCGTCATTTCATCAAGGTGGAAATGAAAGCCCAGTGAGCTTTGGTGACTTATCACTGTCGTATAACTCAGAGGACAGAGACTGGGCTCATATCCAAGTCTTTTGACTCCAAGTATATCTCTTTGAACCCAAATAACCTCAAAGTACTCTATTTTTAATGACCTCTATTCATTCTATCTCAACAGTTCTACAATTCGGAGCCCGGGCTCAGAAATGACCAGCTGCGCCTACCTCAGCCCCATGGTTCCCCAGCCTGCTCTGGGCAACAGTGGTGTTCCATAAGCTAGCGTGGGAGCTTGGCTCCGAAAACCCAATGATTCTTTTTCCCTACAGGATGGTGCTGGGTTTTTACTTAGCCTTGTCAGACTGGAATCTTAAGATGGTATCTGATTTGGCAGATGACTCCCTACTTAGTTAATAAATCAAGATGCCATAAAAGAAACACCCAGAGCTCACACACCAGGACTCTTCTGTGAAAAGGAACATTTCTGTGAAAAGGAACATTTTCTTCTATACGACTTGTAAGAACCATAGGTTGAGATGAAGAATCTAGAGATCTCCAGACAGATTTTCTAACTGACTGAAACTCAGATGAGTTGAGTGGTGAAGTGATGACTGAGAAGCCCAAACACTTAAAATGAACACAAAGAGCCCTGAAAAAAACAATGGAGGCTAAAATCCAACAGGGATTTGTTTTGTTTTTAAGATTTTATTTGAGAGAGAGAGAGAGAGAGAGAGAGAGAGAGAGCGAGCGTGCGCACAGAGGGAGAGGACGACAGCACAGAGAGGGAGAAGCAGATGCCCCGCTGAGCAGGGAGCCGGACAAGGGGCTCGATCCCAGGACCCTGGGCCATGACCTGAGGCAAAGTCAGGCACTTAACCAACTGAGCCACCCAGGCGCCCCCGTGATTTGTTCTCCCCAATCACAACGCCCACATGTGTTACCAATGAGGTCACTGAGGTCCAGAGAAGGCAAAGCCTTGGCCACGGGTAGTCGGTGCCCGGCCGAGACGGCATGGGCACAGGCAGTCTGAGGTCAGCGCCTGCACGGCCGGTACTGCATGACACGGCCATCTCCGTGGTTTAAAGTAAGAAAGTGGTGGATCCACACGTCCGCTAATTCTCCCTGCTTCCTAAAACCCTAAAATGACAATTATGACAAATTTTTAAAAATGAAGGCATAGTCACTCTAAGATCAAGAAGATGGGAGACGAGCTGAAGCAACAAAATGCAGAAGCTGAAAAGCAGAACGAGACGTGGGGGCTGACTCTCTGGGCCCAAGCAGCCGCTGAGGAAAATCACCTGAGAAAAACCCGAGGCCGTCCGCTGCGGAACCCCAAGTGGGGGCAAAGATGAGGGACTTAATGCTGAGAACCCTCCAACCCTTTCTCCTGCTCATCTCCTACAATGATAATTTTGACAAAAATAAAAACCTTAAGAATCTACTAAAAAAAAAACAGCAAGCATAGTACCAATGTGGCGTAGTTTTTTTTTTTTTTTATCTTGCTTATTAACATTTCGGCCCAACTAAATTTCTCTCTGGCAAGAGAAAAGAAAGAGAAGCAGGACTACCTGAGGCCCCAAGTGGCATGCTGCAGACCGTGGAGAACAGCCCAGGGGAAGGGGTATCAGAAGGTGGAAGAGACACCGGACAGTGAGGCAGGGGTGTGGTACCTGCTCCAGGGGAAAGGGAGCACCGCTCAGTGAGGGAGGCCGCTGGAACCGGGAACCTAGGCCAGCTAATATGACAACATTCTCCTGGTCAACAGCTACTCAGAAGCATCACCCTGAGATGTCCCTTCTTCCTGAGCTGCCTTAGTCACGACAACTATCACCTGCTGTGGGAATAGCCATCCAGAAAGGCTCTACATCCTGAACACACTGCTATGCTATGACCCTAAAACATAAGAGGCTTACCTCAGGAGAGTTTTTAAATCTCTGATAGTTACTATCTCAAACCTTATCTGATGCGACTCACCTGAGTCTGCTTTCCTCTCTCCAGTTTGGTGAGTCGATCTAGCGGAGGAAATAGCCCCGCTCACTCAGTCAGCCCTGTCGATGTGTATCCCCACCATGCAGGCCACCCTTCTGTACCACCCATGTCACCCCCTCCCACCCAGCAGGGCTGCCTGGCCTCTTACCTGCCGCTGCATTTCTTCAATCTGTCTTTGGGGGATGCTCTGCAAAATACCGTACACATCGGGTATCTTTTCTTCCGGCACAACCACAGATGCTCTAGAGAAGACAGCAAAACAGTTTCTATACACCCAGCGCTCTACACAAAGCACCTCTACAGACCTGTCCCGGGCGTTCTCCTGAGCAGAAACAACACCCACACCCTCCTTCAGCCTGCATTCCCTCCGGCGAGTGGCTCCCCATCCTCTCCTCAGGGCCCCCCTTCTCAAAGGCCTTCGTTCTCTGGCCTGCTGCGTTTCCTCACCTCCCTCCACGTCACCCGTGTGCTCCAGCAAACCATGCTCTGTCCACCACGGGGCCTGTGGGTGTGAACTTCCTGCTCCCTGGTATACTCTTTAACTTCACTGCCCGCTCTGAACGAACAAGGACTTTTCTCGTTTAGCTCCCTACTCAAAGCCATTCACTCACTCAGCACGTATTTACGGAGCCTCTATCACGTGCCAGGTGCTGGGATTACAACAGCGACTGAATCAGACAAGGGCCGGGGCTAAGCACCATGAGAACACCTGCGGGAGAGCGTTCTAGGCAGAAGGCCCTGAGGAAGCAGCATGCTGAGAATGTTCTGGCAATAGCACGGAGGCCGGCGTGGCTGGAGTAACAAAGATGGAGAAAACCAGGAGATAAACAGGGGATGCGGGGGAACAGCAAGCGCACGGAGCCTTGCAGGCTGTGGTAGGCTGTGGTAAGGACTCGGCTTTAACTGAGACAGAAAGCCATTAGAAGGTTTTAGGCAGACCTGGCATGATCTGATTACGTTCCAATGGGGTCATTCTGCCTAATGTGTTGGAAGAAACTGCAGAAAACAGGAGCAGAACAGCTGGAGACGGTCGCAAAATACAGTGGAAGAGCCGAGGAAAGTGGTGAGGACTTGCCCGCAGGTCAGACACATGGGTGAGGGAGACAGAGGGCTCAGCAACCACCCACCCGTCAGGGCATTTAGCAGGGTTTCCCATTTTATTTGTACCAATTAACTTATTAAAATCTGAAACCCGCTCCCCAGCAAGACTACTCTGTTAGGATGGAAACCACGCCTGGTTCCACTCCCCAGCACCCCCTGAGCACCTGGTACATTGTCTAGCACACAGAGTTGGCACTTAGTGAATATTTGCTAAATAAGTGCACAATTTCTACTGTACAGATGGGAAAACTGAGGCTCAAAGAAAGAAACGATTTGGCAAGATCACAAAGCTAGCCAGTGACAGAGCTGGTTACCTGAACCCGGGCCTTCTGGCTCCAAATCCAGAGCCCTTCCACCACTTACCCATAATGACAACTACCCAAGCCGGTCTGGATTCTCACAGGAATATCTTTCCAGCCGTGGCTCAGGGTCACTGCCTCCACGAAGCCCTCACCAACTCCACTGCCGGCAATGGTGTGCGCCGCCTCCTCACGCTTCTCCCACCAACCCGCCCAGCCCGGCTGATCTCATCGCAGTAGCCAGTCATTGCTGGTTCACCTGTCTGTCCTCCACCCGCAGGCTAGGGGCTTCCTGGAGGCAAGGTCTGACCGATCATCTTTGTATCCCCATACCTAATGGTACCTCACAAATAAAGGGCCCTCAACAAATGTCTCCATGGATGCTTAAATGACTGGAGGTGGCTCAGCACTTCTCTAAGATAAAAAGAATTACACAGCCTCGTCTTTCAGGCCAAATGAGGCTCCCCCTCTGTGCTGGGCTTCCACCGCCCCCTGTGCAGGCATCTACAAGGCACTTACCACACATTATTAGAATGCTTGGTTTGTTTCCCACTAGACCCCAGCCTCCTTAAGAGCAGAGACTGCATTATTCACAGGAGACTTTCCAATAACTATGAGATGAATCAATGTACAGAAGAATGAATGCTACTTGCATTGTTCAAATACCTATGGTGATCAGACACGAATAGAAATATCAGAACAGGTGGGAGAGGAGAAAATAATTAAGTATCTGAGGCAGAGTCAAGCTTGAGAGGTATACACAAAGGGAGCTAATTTTCAATAATCTTTAACCTCCAAAGTCCTAGGGAAATGAAACAACATGAGACCAGAGGGCCCTTCTGTCCATTACAGCAGTGACAGCCATACCCAAGCGGGACCCATGTTTGTCCTTCTGTGCCCTAGGAATGTCTCTAAGCTTTCACGCAAATGGTGGCACTCCCCCTCCAGCTAGTAACATCATGCAAAGCACTTCACCACCGTGGCTACAAATCACACCCACGGAGCTCTGAAGTGCAGCATTCCCAAGGGTAAGGCCCGGGCATTTCTTAAAGTCCTTCTGGTGAGTATACTCTGCAGTTACAATGGAGAACCACTGCTCTCGCCTTTGGTAAAAGCCCAGACAGTACGTATTTTGGGCTTTGTGAGCCGTATCATTCCTGTCACAACTACCCAGCTCCGCCATTTCAGCACAGACACAGCCAGTGGGTAATATGCGAGTGAACGGGTGTGGCTGTGTTTCAGGAAAACCTTATTTACAAAACCTGGCAGCTTCCCTTATTTGGCCCAAAGGCCTCAGTTTGTGAACTTCTGCTCTAGGCCAACAACTAACTCTTCTGATGGAAAATACAGCAAAACAATCTACAGTAGTTCTCAAACCTAGGTAGGCATTACAGTTACTGAGGGGGCTTTCAAAATCTAATACACACAGAACCACTGGTGTGAAGTTTATTACAAGGTAACACTCACCTCTTCCAGTCCAGAACTTCAGAGAAAGGCAAAATATAGGAGTCTGCAATGACAACTGGGACACAGCCAGCGCGTAAAACGTCACTTAGTACCGCCTGGCCCAGCCGAGCACCACGAAGGACCACACAGAACGTGCCCTCCTGCAGGAACACAAGGAGAGGCAGGGGATCACAAACCAGTCTTGCTGACCCATTCTCTGATCGCCGTAGACCATCAAGTTCTCCTGAGGGCTGAAGCCAAGCACTACTGAGACATCCTGATGGAAAATGCAAACAGATAAAAGCTCACACCAGGGGAACCTGAAAAGCTTACCTGGCTGCAAGCTTGGTATTTCCAATCTTCAGTGTCACCTCAGTGCCGCTACTGGTGGCATCTGGAATGTCCAGAGCCAACGTCCAAGTCTTCTCTGGGCCCTCAGTAACGTGACTTCCCACAGCCGGTTCCTTCCAGCCCTGTACTATGCACACACACCGTGGCACGGGGGCTGAGCATCAGTTACAGCGCTTACCTCAGCCTACCTCATAGCAGAATTATTTGTCTGGGCATTTGAGGCTTCCTAGAGGACTCCCTAGAGGGAAGCTATCAACTCTCATCTTTCTACTCCTCATGGCATCGAGCAGTGTGCTCTGTACATAGAAGATATTCATTTCATGTATGCAGTGCCTTTGAAAACACGCAGATATGTTCTTTCTTAGAACAATAAATCAAACAGAAAGCAAAGTCTCAAAAAATTTCTTCTCCCTTCCCTCCCTCAAGCCTAGTCAATGTGGGGAACGTTTCAGAAAACGAGAGACATACAGGAGAACAAACAGTTGCAAAAGGTAAGCAAAAATAAGAAAATACCCTCTAACACTCGGTTTTTCCCAGTTTTTGCCTCTTCAAGAGGAAAAAAAAAAGATAAAAAAAAAAACAAACAAAAACCCACTGTTCCATCTTTACAGCTAAAGAAAAGGAAAGTTCAGAAAAAATTGTAAAGAAACTCAATATGCCAAACTCCTCCAGGGATACATGAGAAAGCAGCAAGGGCTGAAGAAGAGAATCAGTCATGGCGCCTAGAGGTGCAGGTGGACAGTTTAGCGTGCCCTGAAGAGTCAGCATCCAGATGTGGACACACGCGCTGATAACCATTTTTCCTGTCTAGACAAAGGTTACTATAAATACTCCTGCTCACATCACCACTGTTATCAGTCAGACATTCCAGAGGCGATGCAGCACTTTCTCGGAGAGAAAGTATTTTAACAATCTCAGCATGGGCCAGTTCTCTTTGGAGATTTAAAAAAAAAAAAAAAAAAGAATCACACCAGCTCCTTGCTATTTCTCCTTGAACTATTTTAAATATTTCAGGGACCAAAACTCACTTTCTCCTTTCCTAGCCCCCGTGCCCCTGGAATGCCAAGCATCCTGCTTATGACGCTTAAAATAACCCCCAAAGGACTACTCTTACCAGCGAGTATGGAAACAGTGCCATGCCCAGGACTCAGGCAAAGGACACACTAACAGGAGGACATGCCGAGGGTGGCAAAACACCAACAGACAAAACAGTAACAAAAAACAAAAACCTTCCATTCCCAGCAAAAGTTGACTGCGGCCTCGTGGGCCCACATGTCAGAGGCTACAAGCTGCCACCTTAAAGAGGAAATTTCTCTGCACGGGCTTAGGAATACAGGGGTAAAAGTAAAACACATTTGCCCACTCTGTCCACGTTACTTCTCCGTAAACCCATCGCAGTTGCGATTCTGGAGGGTAACGAATGTCTGAAAGGGGCAGGAGTACTGAGAGGCCAAGCAGCTCTGCACAAACAGCAGACGCCCGACGCCGACGCACCTGAAGGCCCACATGGCTGGTAAGGAGCAGGACTACGTTCACTTCTCCCCTTGAGTAATTCTCCTGGCTGCGTGTGGGAAACAAGGCCTTTTGCTGGGGTGTGTGCTACTTCGAGGAAGGGACCTCTCCCGAGCCTGGCGGCTAAGGGCAGACACTCACCTGCAGCACCTGGGGGTAATCGTAGACCTGGTGCTCACGGCAGCGCTTACGCACCCAGAGGACACCCTCTGAGAGGTTGGTGCATTTATCCAGTACTAACACCGACTCCCCGTGTCTGGCCTGCAGGGCTTCCAGGTCTTCTCTGTACTCGGGGTGGACAGCCATCTGAGAGGACAGGAGGAAATACCGCCGGGGCCTGCAAGAGAGCAAAAAGCGTGACTGGAACATTGCCGCCGGCTCGCTGGTCAAGGTACAACAAACCCGGACGTTCAGCTTATGGCAGGGAGTGCGTTCCCACCGGTCTTCGCATCTCTTGATTTTCTGGGAAATCGCGCTCTGCAGCGTTGCACAGGATTTACAGTATTATACACCGCAGGAACCTAAGGTATGACTCAGTCACGTGCCATCATTAAAGATTTTATTGGGGAGAAGTTCTTCAGGTTTGGAGGAAATGCCTGTAATATGCCAAGCTTGGACAGCAAGCTATAAATATGTATGTGCACACGTGGAAAAAGAGAGAAACTAACTGGCTGACTACTTGGAAGAAACGTCAATGTGTTACCATTAGTTATATCTGAGGTGTCTAATCTGAAAAGGAACTGAGAGCTGGCTGATGGGCAGTACTGGTGGTAAAACCAGAAGAGGTGAAGGACAGCTTTTGGCTGCTGAATGGCCTCCTCAGGCTACGGAGACGCTTCAGGGAAGAGAACCCCCCATCCTCAAGGCCACCCGCACACAGGAAGACTGAACTGCTGTTGAGAACAATGAGTGGAAAAAACTATCTTCACCAAAGGAGGGAACCAGTCTTCACATCTGGATAGCAAGGATGTCTAAGAGAAAATGGAGTGAAGAAAGGATTTCCATGGGTCTAGTACCATTTAGATCTCCACCAGACAAACACACGAACACAAAGTTAGTAAGCCAGAAGTCGAGGGGGAGTTCTGGGGGAGACCAGATGGTAAGTAACTCTCCCCTGGAAGGCAAGATCCGCACAGGGCGGAGAGGTCACAGTGCATAAACACTACACAGGCTGAGGGACCACTAGCAATCACCATCAAAGAAATGAGTAATATAAAGCAGCTTCCAGGAAGAAGTGAAACACCCATCAGACCTAGAAGCAGTGCTCACAGGAATCTACCCCGCACTGGTCTGCACCAGGGAAAGTTAATGCCATCAGACAAGCTGATACGAGTCTGCACATAAGAAAGGACCAAAACCTATACTCTTGTGACCCCCGTCTCTCTCTCTCTTCCTTCTTGCCTTGGGAGAAAGGAACGGTAATTTTTTTTGTTGTTATTTTTTAGTTTCTTAGACATTTGGAGGTTTAGCTGGTGAACATCACCTTACCCATACATCCATAGCCAAAGAACATCCATTCTCTGACTGAAAAGGTCATCACGGTTTATTCAGCACTAAGCTTCAAGTCCCAAACACACAGAACAATGAGTGGAGACGGGTAATGCTCCCCTTTCCAGCCAGCTCAGCTACAGAAACTCCAGAAAACACAGCAACATACCCCACAGCCAGATGACCTTCAAATCCTCAAGACCCTTTCTTCTGGTAATTCCTTTAAGTGACTGAACTACAAGCAAAAGGTACTTCCCCATCAGTTAAGAAAGAAAGGGATGCGCACCCTCCCTCAAACCTCACTGTCTAACAGCAAGTAGCCACATGAAACCATTTAAATTAAACTTAAAATTCAGTTCCTCTGTCACACCAGCCACATTTCAAATTCTCATTGGCCATATGTGGCCAGGGGATACCCAACAGCAGAAATACAGATGGTCTCCCACCACAGAAAGGTCTGTTTGATAGAGCTGTCCCTGATGGTCATTCAGACCCAGACCACAGGGTAAAGGTAAGTGGAGATAAGAAAGACATGGAGTAGCAACCCATCGGGGAGTCAGTTTGGATCAGCTGTACAGATGGGTTCCTCTCATCCTGGGCAACCTCTCCCTAAGTTACAATTTACTGAACAATATGCTGAATATTTATAGCTAAAAGTAGTCCTTCTAGACACTGAAACAGACTCTGGGATTCTATTCCCAGCCCTGAGCCTCAATAATTTTTCTTTTTTTTTTATAATATTTTATTTTTTATTTATTTGACAGAGAGAGACACAGCGAGAGAGGGAACACAAGCAGGGGGAGTGTGGGAGGGAGAAGCAGGCTTCCCACGGAGCAGGGAGCCCGATGTGGGGCTCGATCCCAGGACCCTGGGATCATGACCTGAGCTGAAGGCAGACGCTTAACGACTGAGCCACCCAGACACCCCTCAATAATTTTTCTTATGTAAAAGCATTAATTTACAGAGGGATGACTTGGTGATGGAAAGATCACACATAAGAGCACTTGCAGATCATCTCGAAGCGAATACCATCTCCCTTCAAAGTATTTCTGTAATCAAACTTGTCTGTTTAAACAAGAGAAAGACTTATAGACAAACTCACAAGACAAGCAGGGTTTAAAACCACCTTAACAATGAAAGCTATCTGGAAATCAAATAGACTGGGTTTGTTTTTTTTTATTTCAAATCAGAAAACTTCTCATTAACGAGTTATAATGAAATCAGCCATGCATCAAGTTAGGGCTGAATGACCTTTAAAGAAAGGTCTTTCCAATTCCTAAGACATTGGTTCTATGATGGATCTCATGGGGCACTGGTATTTGCTGGATGTTTCTGGAAACTTTCTGTTTAAGTAGAGCAACCATAAAACTGGCAATGCTCTACGCTGTCTAGAATTAAAAACAGACACGCCAGTACCCAAAAGGGTGTCCATGCAGAAGGGTGCAGAGTGTTGGAGTTCTAGAGAGAAAAGAGTGGTACTGCATGGCATGGGTGGGGACAGAAATGGCCCACCCGGAGTGCTGACGCCTTTCTAGGGTGGAGGATTCTACTTGGGAAAGATCTGGGAGGTGGCCCCATGCAGGGTATGAGAGCCCTGAAAGGGTACCCAAGGTTTCGGCACTGGGGGGCAGGGGTAAAAGTAGCCATGGCAACCCAGTGGGATGCTGGAGAACAAGTGAGGTTAGGAGGGCATGTGGGAATCCCAGGACAGAGTGTTAGAGCCCGGGCAGGCTGAGAAGGATGCCATGTTGTGGGGAGGGTGAGAGCAATGGTACCGGCACCCCAGTGTGGGGTGCTGGAACCCAAGAAGGCTGCAGAGGATATCTGCCAGGGCAAGTGGGGAGAATACAGCAGCAGGAGCACAATGTGGGGGAGTCAAAGTCTGAGTGGGGGTGATGGAGGCAGGGGCAACACAGTGCAAGAGGGTTGAGCAAATAAGTAAAAATACTGAGGATAAATGGGAGCCAGATTTCTCACTGTCAGAGAATGGAGTTACAAATATGCAAAGGGAGAAAACCAGCATGTTCCTGTGGTGCTGGGTGGATTTGCAGATGGTGATATGAATGCATGGTTCTCGGTGTACACAGATAATATAAGAGAGACTATCTATCTACCTAGATACAGAAATAAATACAGATATTTCATGTGCGATGCTCGAAGAAACTCCAGTAAAGGAGTTGAGTTTCACTGTTGAGTTTCACTGTTGAGAAACAAAGTTCTATTTCAGATATTCGGTCGCCAAGATCCCTGGATTCCTACTCTACCATTACTCCATTTTCAGCATAAATGTGCAGATGTGCACAAGAGTCTAGAAACATTCCCCCTGCTTGCATGCTGGTTCTCCCTGACCTGACAGATGGCTGATGGAGTGTGCCCATTTTAGCCTTAAGCAAACAAAATTGTAAGGTGGATTTGTTTTTCTTTTAAGGACTAAAATTACTAGCTAGGACTTTCATGTTTCCTCCCAGCAGTGCTGAAACCGAAGTTTAAGTAAAATCATGCTGAGAACTTGAAGTCTCCCTCAATAGGAACAGTGGTAAACTCCCAATTTAGTTCCTCGTAGAGACAATGACAAGAATTCCAGCTGAGACCAGCACAGCTGTGAGAACAAGCTATCAATAGCAACAACCCTCAGCTTCCCATTGAAAAAATATTGAGAGAGATTTAAGATAAAAATAAAAACCAAGCTCTCACTACTCTCTGTAGCCCTCAAGAGATGTGGGAATTCCCTCACAAAGCAACTCTCACAAAGCGCAACAAATCCAAAGCACGGCCATCAGGTCACCCACCCGGCCTCCTCCCAAGTCCCTGGAAAGGGTCAGGAGTCTGGAGTCTGTTTTTGCCCTTTTTTCTTCTTCTTCTTCTTCTTTTGTTTTTTTGTTTCTGTTAGAGAGAAGGGAGTGTTACTTATAAGAGAAACACCAAAACTTCAGGGCCAAACTGCAGGCTGGAGGGAAGGGGAGTGTGGGTCCAGCTGAGTTGTAGAAATCCACCAACTGGCCAGCAGAGGGAGCATGGCGCCCCGGGCAGCCTTTAGCTGTCTTCCAGGTCCAGGCGGACTGACTCTTCCTCCGGCTAGTTATTGGACGCAGAACCTCAGAGCCTGAGACCTTAAGTGATCTAGCTAGAGATCTTCATTTCAGGCTAATTATATATAAAAACTAGGGAGATTAAGTTACTAAGAAAATACCACCACTATGGCAGTTGAAAGAAATTGCCTGAAAATAATTTTTACCGTTCAGAGGTGGATTGTTCTTCTCTGTTATACTGAATCTTTTCTTTTCGGTAGGTATTTTCCCTAGGTCAAATCTGAAGGCAAGGAAGAGTCCTGAAGCAATACAAGAGAGGTAGATTATACTAGAGAGATTAGATAAGAAAGGTGGTAGAGTTCAAGCAGTCTTAAGAAAGGCCCAGAGGCAGCCAAGCCGAAGAGACGGCCCTGACCCTTCCCTGCTCCCTCCACGGCAGCACTGGGGCCATGGTGAGCCCACAATTCTGTTGCACCCTGGGCACTGCAGCGGTTTCGTGGCACCCCTGGCCTCCACCCTCTAGGTGCCAGGAGCACCCCGTGCAGAACAGAGCGAACACACCAGGTCTGACTGCTCTCCTCTGGAAGGCTGGCTCTTGGCTGGTGTATGGGAACTTCAGTTTTAGGGGAGTTCCTACCCTCCCCAGAACTGGTAAGAGTGGCTTCCTGTGCCCAAACTGTCTATACAAACAATATGGCTTATGTTGAACACTCACTTTCCTCCTGGAAATCTGAAATGGTGGCACATGCCCAGCAGGGTATGTACATGTGATTAGCTCCCCATGAAAACTGGGGGCGCAGTCTCTAACGAGTCCCCTGGTAAGCAATATTACATGCATGTTGTCACCACTCGTTGCTGGGGGAATTAAGCACATCCTGTGTGACCGTGTGATGTCACTGGGACAGGACCTTTGATGCCCACACCCGGTTTCCTTGGACTTCACCCCGCGTACCTTTTCTCTTTGCTGACTGTGCTTTGTCTCCTTTTGCTACAATAAATCATAGCCATGAGTGTGACTATATACTGAGTCCTGAGCTTCTTGGCAAATCATCGAAACTGGAGGTGGTCTTGGGGACCCGACACACACACACACCCCCTAACACACAACAGTCAAAAAAGGCTCTGTATATTGCCAGATGTCCCTGGGGAGACAAAATCAACCCCCTCCCATGTTGAGAACCACCAGCCTAGCTATGCTTGGTCCAAATAGGCCTTCAATAAAGGGTTGATCTGAGCTGCAGTGAACTGAATTAAACAATTTCCAGAACAACTTCGGGGGAGAAAAAAGCAAAAGGTTAAAAAACAACTTTCAAAAATCACACAACTAATTTAAATTTAAGTAAATCTTCACAGAAGCAGCAAGTAGAGAAATAAAATCTTTTTTTCTAAGTTCAACTGACTTTTTCTCCACTATTAGTTTTATAATATCTATTATAATGTATTTATATCACATTATAACATCTATTATATCTAGTGCTATGTAAATATGCCAAATTAAGATCCTAGATGTGTGACAGAAACTTGTACCACCCCAAAGGGTACCAGCTGGGCACACTCACACAGATCACCCTTTCTCATTACAGAAATCTAGTCTCAAAACAGCACTGGGGCTAAAATTAACAAGTGAGGAAACGACAAATGTTGGCGAGGATGTGGAGAAGGGGGAACCCTCTTACACTGTTGCTGGGAATGCAAGCTAGTGCAGCCACTCTGGAAAACAGTATGGAGGTTCCTCAAAAAGTTAAAAATAGAGCTACCCTACAACCCAGCAATTGTACTACTAGGTATTTTATCCAAAGGATACAAAAATACAGATTTGAAGGGGCACATGTATCCCAACGTTTATAGCAGCAATGTCTACAATAGCCAAACTATGGAAAGAGCCCGGATGTCCATCGACAGATGAATGGATAAAGATGTGGTGTATATATACACAATGGAATATTACTCATCCATCAAAAAAATGAAATCCTTCCATTTGCAACAATGTGGATGGAACTAGAAGGTATTACACTGAGTGAAGTAAGTCAATCAGAGAAAGAATATTATATGATCTCACTCATATATGGAATTTAAGAAACAAACCAGAGAAGCATAGGGGAAGGGAGGGAAAAATAAAACAAGACGCAATCAGAGAGGGAGACAAACCATAAGAGACTCCTAACTATAGGAAACAAACTGTTGCTGTAGGGGAGGTGGGTGGGGGGAAGTGGTAACTGGGTGATGGGCATTAAGGAGGGCATGTAATGTAATGAGCACTGAGTGTTATATACAACTGATGAATCACTGACCTCTACCTCTGAAACTAATACTACACGGTATGTTAATTAATTGAATTTAAATTTTAAAATTTTTAATTAAAAAAAACACAGCATTGAACCATATCCTTTCCTCCAGTCTCCTAAGAATTATTTTGTATTTTCATCTTGATGATGATCAAAAAAAATTAGCTCATATTTAACGATAAATACTGCTAAGAGTTTTTCAATGTCCAAGTTTGTATTTAGTGGGCTAATGGGAAGAGAGGAAGACTTAAAATGTAAATCATGTACAAGTACAGTAAAATGCTAATAGCAGAACCTAAGTGATGGGCATACACATATTCACTATGCTATCAAATTTTTTAAACACTGCTGCCTGGCTTTAAGATTGTCATAATAAAGTGGTGGGGAGAAATATGAATCATGCATCTGTACCAGATGAAGATAAATGATGTCACAATATGCTAAAGGGAAGCTTCCTAGTCATTCAAACAGAAAAAGTGGTAGAGAGAAGTATATCATCACCCCACAGGCAAACCGCATAGGCATGCCAAACCCCCAAAACCATAATTAACTTTACACTCACCTTAAAAGACACAATCCAGTTTCAAAGAAAAAGCCTCAGCTATATTGTTAATGTGAATATTATTAGTTTTGTAGATTTGTTTGCATTTAGTTTGTAAATCTGTTTTAATTTTGAAGTCATATAAGCACAAAGAGTTTAAATTGTTTTTTATCTGTACTTATTCAAGTTGCATTATTTAAAAAGTAATCAAGGTGCAAGGGACCTTGAATAGACCAAAACAAACAAAAAACAAAACCTTAAAAAAAGAACAAAGTTGGAAGACTCACATTACCAAATTTCAAAACTTACTACAAAGCTACAGTAATCTAGACAGCATGGTACTGGCATAAGGATAGACATATAGACCAACGGAACAGAACTGGGAGTCCAGAAATAAGCCTAAATACCCATGGCCAGTTGATTTTCAACAAGAATGCCAAGATCATTCAATGGGAAAAGATCGGTCTTTTCAACAAGTGTTGCTAAGACAACTGGATATCCACATGTAAAAGAATGAAGTTAGACCCCTACCTCACACCACCTATTAAAATTAAGTCAAAATAGGGGCACCTGGATCGCTCAGTTGGTTAAGCGTCTGACTATTGGTTTCAGCTCAGGTCACGATTTCATGGGTTGTGAGCTAGAGCCCCAGATCGGGCTCTGTGCTCAGCAGGGAGTCTGCTTGAAAAGTCTCTTCTCCCTCTGCCCCTCCCCCGACTCCTGCTCTCTCTTTTTCTAAAATAAATAAATCTTTTTAAAAAATCAACTCAAAATAGACCAAAAACCAAAATGTAAGAGCTAAAATTATAAAATTCTAAGAAATCACAGGTTCAAATTTTGTGATCTTGGATTAGTCAAGGATTTCTTATGTGTGACACCCAAAGTACAAGCAGCCAAAGGAAAAATAGATAAATCAGACTTCATCAAAAGGAGAAACTTTTGTGCATCAAAGGACACCATCAAGATAGTGAAAAGACAACCTACAGGATGGGAGAAAATATCTGCAAGTCATATATCTGATACGTGTCTAGTAAGTAAAATATATAAAGAATTCTTACAACTCAACAAAAACAAAACACAATATTAAAAAAAAAAAAAAATGGGTAGATGACAAATAGCCAAAGCAACCTGAAAAAGAAAAACAAAACTGGAGGCATCACAATTCTGGACTTCAAGCTCTATTACAAAGCTGTAGTCACCAAGACAGTATGGTACTGGCACAAAAAACAGACACAAAGATCAGTGAAACAGAACAGAAAACCCAGAAATGGACCCACAACTCTATGGTCAACTCATCCTTCAAAAGCAGAAAAGAATATCCAATGGAAAAGACAATCTCTTCAACAAATGGGGTTGGGAAAACTGGACAGCAACATGCAGAAGAATGAAACTGGACCACTTTCTTACACCATACACAAAAATAAATTCAAAATGGATGAAAGACCTAAATGTGAGACAGGAATCCATCAAAATCCTAGAGGAGAACACAGGCAGCAAACTCTTAGACCTTGGCCATAGCAACTTCTTACTGGACACGTCATCGGAGGCAAGGGAAACAAAAGCAAAAATGAACTACTGGGCCTTCATCAAGATAAAAAGCTTCTGCACAGCGAAGGAAACAATCAACAAACTAAAAGGCAATCCATGGAATGGGAGAAGATATTTGCAAACAACATATCTGATAAAGGGTTAGTATCCAAAATCTATAAAGAACTTATCAAACTCAATACCCAAAAAACAAAAAATCCAGTCAAGAAATGGGCAGAAGACATGAACAGACATTTCTCCAAAAAGACACAGAAATGGCTCTCTCTCTCCCTAAAATAAATAAATAAATCTTTAAAAAATAAAAAATAAATAAACCCACTGGAGTATATACTTTAAAAGAGCAAATTTTATGGTAAATGAATTATATCTCAATTTAAAAAATAACAAAATAACAAAAGAAAAAATCAACTCTGGGAGTCCACTAACAGAAAAATCCAGAAAGTTGATCTAGGCAATAAGTTCATGAACTATTCAGTCTTTCTTTGTATTTTCCTAACGGCAGAAAAATGTTTCAATCTCCCCTTATCTAAATAACAAAATCTGCTACATCTAAAGAAAGTTCCAGAATTTGGTCACCAGGCTACACAGTACAACACACATACACAGGAGAGAAACGTCTTCAGTTTGGAAAAGTTCTCTTATTTCTCAAAGAATCCATAAAGGCATCCAAGGGGAAGTTTGGGATGCTTTGCAAACTATTTCCTTAAGACTCATTTCTGAGACCAAATGCTATGTGTGGATTTTTAAATCTCACCCTCTATGATAGTTCTAGTGTGGCAATATACAAATCAGTCACCTTCATATGTGAGCACATGGCACACAAGAATACTACCATTATCATCATATTTGTTTAAAGTTTATTGAGATTCTCACTGTGAATTAGCACAATTTTAAACAGACTACATCAAAAAAGGCTAGACAAAATGCCCCATACATCCAAACTGTCAGCTCTTTTCATTTATTCACTCACATGTCAACAATATGAACCCATATGTGACAGGCACAACGAACATGGCAGTTAAAAAACAGACCTGGGGGGTACCTGCGTGGCTCAGTCAGTTAAGCGTCTGCCTTCAGCTCAGGTCGTGATCCCAGGGTCCTGAGATCAAGTCCTGTGTTGAGTTCCCTGCTCAGCGGGGAGGCTGCTTCTCCCCCTCTGCCCCTACTCCTGCTCGTGCTGTCTCTCTCTCTCTCAAATAAATAAATAAAATCTTAAAAAACAAAAAAACAAAAAAAAACAGAAAAACATACCTGGCACCAGCCTCACTGCAAAATCCACAATCCCAAGCAGGGAGGCTGTGAGCAAGTCATTACAACACGGCCCAGTGACTGGTACAGTATAGGAGAAGTGGAGGCTGCTATGGGGGCTTAAAGCAGAAGAACCACTCTGGGGGCCTAGGAAAGGGCCCCTTAGAGTAAGACGTACTCGAGTTCAAACCTAAAGGACAAGTAGGTCATCAGTCTGATGAAAATGAGGAAGAAGACTTCTAGACCGTGGAAAGTATTTGCAGCCCCCCCAAAAAACTGAAAGAGCAATGCTCATTCTAAAAACTAAAAGGGGGGGGGGAGCCAAAACTAGAGATAGAAAGAGTAGTCATGTGCCAGAGGGTCTTGAAAGACATTTTAAGGGGTCTGGGCTTTATCCGAAGGGAAATGGGAAATCATTAACAATCAGGTTGTGGGACAGCAAGACTAGATCAAGGATACCCAACAGCGGGCCCTTTCCAGGATCCAAGGGAGAGATGATAGTAAGTTGGTATGTGGGGGGTGGCGGGGCAGGGCAGAGGAGGTGGAGAAGTAGGCAGATCTAAGAAATCTTCAGGAGGGACAATCAATAGGACTTACTCTTCTGGTGCAGGAAGTAAGGGAGAGGAAGGAGTTAAGGACACCACAGGGATTCCAGATCTGGAAAGCTGGGTAGACAGCACTGTACATTTACTGAGCCAGAGAAAACTGAAGGATAAACAGGGGTGGGGTGGGGTGGGGAAGACAGCAGACTCCCAGCCCCTGGCCCGTCACCGAGGCTTCGGTTCCTGGGACACCCAGCACGCGGAACCTCATCAGCATCTCACAGCGCACCTGGCTGAGCTGAATGCCCCTTACCCTGGTCCTTTCTCCGGAAGGTCCACCTCCGCTGACAGTGGACTGTAGACAGGAATGCTGACATCATAGCCTTGCCGGTAAGTCCACGTAGAAAAGCCACCACCAGCCAATAGAGCCCTGAAAGCAAAGGATTTTGTCAAACAATGAGAAAGAAAGGTCTTCGTTCTGATAAGCTCTGTGGGAAGGGATAGGAGTAACTGGGTCAATAATAATATCAACAAAGGCCTGTTTCCTGAGTCACTTGTCTCTGAAGACACTGTGCTCACTGTTTCACAGTCACACCTCCTGGACATCGATCCCTGAGTCAGCAGCCTCCTTCTGGGGTCCTAAGTGGTCCTTCTTTTCCATTTTTTTAAAACACATCACAGCCCAGAGGCCACCCCGTGAACAGCCCCTCTGCTACCTTATTCGGATCCCATTCACCTCTCCCCAAAGTCCTACCCTACTCCGCAACACTCACACCAGCAAGAACAGACAACAGGTCTGCACAGGAAGCCTGCCTGAGTCAGTCGCTCGCCCACCCTCTGGCCTGAATCTCAGGCGACAATGGGCACAGAAAGCAGTGGGGACAGCAAAGTATCTCACCCCATGCTGCGCATGCCCCAGCCCCTCTGCACTGCCCGCCCTGGGCAGGTCTCTCCGTGTCATCCAAGAGCTGCGTGTGAATCGTGCGGTCTCCATCAGCTCTCGCCTCCACTGCAGTTACTCAGTCCCCGTACAGGAAGCATGAATCCATAATTGGACCGTTAGTGCTTCCCTTGCACTTTGTATGCACTAGCTTTTCTTCTCCTTAATTAGAAAACTGTGAACATACTGTTTTAACTGGATCCAGCAACGAGTACAGTGACACTCCATCAGACAGGGAGCAGGTGTAGAGCGCACCAACTTTACTGGTATTCTATCCCCAGGGCCCCAAATCCATCAAAATCACTTACTGGGGCAGAGCTTTGTCAGTTCCACGCATCGCACAGTCTGAGCCAAAACGTCTGAACTGAGAAACCACATTTTTTGCAATATTGATTGCTACCAATCCTCGCCCTGCCCTGATGACAACCTACATTCCCTTGGAACATGACCAGTTGAAGTTCAAAGATTTTCCAACCACCCCTGGAAAACCCAATCTGTTTCTTTAAGCTTTATGAGACCAAGAATTGGTTAGTGAGGTAATGTGCAGACTAAAAACCTCTCCAGCTGCCTGTCTACTCTGTAAAACTTAATGACTATCCTTAGTACCAACACACGGTCTTATTTTTCCTGATTAGCATTCAGCAGTGAATCCATCCACCATGAATCTGGGCCGATGCCATGACAGCAAGCAGACTGCAGGGGACCCCGTGACCTCTGTGCAGAGAAACAAACATGGATCCAATATAGAGACACCAGGCAATTCAGGTAAGCCAGGATAGTGGGTGATTAGGTAATTACACTCACAGTCCCAAAGGAGAGGGGACCGAGCATGGGGCAAGACAGGAAGCAGGGGTGTATCACACCAACTTGTACTGTAATTCTGTCCCTGGGGCCCCAACTGTTACTCTGTTCCAGGAGAGTAAGGTGGGGGTTATGCACTGGTAGGGGAAAGCATGCACTCGGAAGCATGTCTTACGTCACAGATCATACACTAGAGATCCCTACTTGTGACCTCCGCAAGGGCCAGGACTGCAGTCAAACAGACCTCACACCAGCCCTGCTACTGATAAGACTTCGACTTCAAGTCCCTGTATCTTCTTCTGCCAAGGACTCCACACCATGATAATGGAGAAAATAGCAGGAGCTTCCCTTGCTCTACAGAACATATGTTTTGCACTGAGTGAAAAGTGCATTTCTGAAAAGCACATTCTGCTTTCCTATTATGTATCCCCAAATCAGAGATCAGTTCCAAAGCTGCAAAAGACTGAATAGAAAACTTGCAGCTAAAAAAGCATTAATCTGATGATGAGACTTATGCCACATCAAGCATTATGTCACTCGAAGTGTCCTGCAGCATTTTTAGCACGTTGTAGGCCTTCCTGACGCGAGGACACGTCCTCTGTCATAGAGCCCTCTGCACGGCCTCACACACTCCACCATCCCTGCTCCGGTCTGTCCTCAGATGTTCTCCCAGTCCTCCTCCCGTCTGAGTGTCCAGAGGCCTAAACACAGTTCATCTGCAAGCTCATCCTTTGCTTTCTTTTGAACCATGCATGTAATCAGGCTTGCAAATCCCTCAAATATAAAGCTTCAAATTTCGCAAAAAAAAAAAAAAAGCTGACCAATTCTATTAATCATCCTCATTTGTTTACTGAATCAAACAAACTATTTAAAAAATATGTGTGAGACAGGTAAATCTCAACAATGGCTAGACATTTGACGATATTAGATTCCTAGTAAGTTTTTAGGTGTGAAAACAATACTTTAGTTATAGTTTTAAAAATCCCTTATCATGGAGAGATTCAAATGGAAATATTTACAGAGGTAATGATATAACACCTGGAATTTGCTTCTAGATAACCTGATAGGGGGTGGGTAGGAGTACAAATGAATGGAGACCAGCCCTGAGTTGATAATTACCAAAGCTGGACAGAGGGGCGTAGGTTCGCCATACTAATCTCTTCTTTTACACAGGTTTGAAATTTTCTATAACGAGTTAAATAAAACCCACACGAAGTAGAAACCTGTGAGAGATGTGCAAAGAAACAATAATAGCAATCCAGCATAATAACAGTATTACAGAACACATATGAGAAAACAAAGATTGGTAAAGTAAGGCACTGAAGAGGTATAATTTGCTCCCACTTAAAATGGGTCTGTGTGTGTGTGTACATACATATATATATGTATATATATATGTTTGTGCACATATTTATACATGTTTGTGTATAAATCCATAAAAAAAAAGGCTGGAAAAATACATAGTATTTGAGGACAATGACTACCTTTCAGTAAGGGAATGAAAATAGAGGAGGGTTTGAAGCATATGTTTATATTTTACTCTTTATGTGCTTGCACGTTGTTGCAATCTTGTACAAAGAAACTATACCCGCAGCATGTGTAGGATTTTTAAAAATTGGAAGAGAAATAAAAACAGATTTAAGCAGCACAAAAGATATATATGCTGAGCAGACATTTCCTTCTGTCATGGTCCTTACATTTCCCCGAGTACAATCATTCTCAAGCAGTCACACCTCTGACCTTAGATTTCAGCAGACCCTTGGCACAATCTTATCTAGCCTGCCTGCTTTCTAATCTCCAAATAATCCGATATGCAGCTCTTGCTAAAACCATTCTGTCCTCAGGGTTCTTGCCTCCTCTGAATCCAGGAACAAGGACAAATGGTGAGAAAAACTCACAAAAAATCTACTCTTCCTTCCAACCAGAAGACCACCTAGGTTTCAAAATGAAATTTCCCACATGCACAGATAAAGAAGGAACACAGTGATTCATTACTTGCTATAGGATTGCCTATAATCACTTACAAAAATACATCCACAGGGAAAAAGATTTAACCCTCCTGATCCTTAACACCTAAGCACTAGCAAGAACTCAAACTTCTTCCTGACTACTTGACACTTCCCCGCAGAGAAGTGAAACCCCATTTAACATGTGCACTTGATAAAAATAAAATCCTTCTCCCATGCAAATACATATACCAAAATGTCAGCAAAAAGTGAAATGTCCCAAACAGAAATAAGCCCTTCTTAAAATAAACCCAGAACAGCAGGTGAAGACACAGCATTCCTGACAGCTTTTTCTTCCCTTCTCTATTCCCTAAAGTATTTCACTTTCCCAGAGCAACCAAATCCATAAAACAGTAGCCCACTCGGGAACGCTGAGGCTGACAGCCAAACCAGGGCTCCCCTTGTGTTTAGCTGGTTTCTACAGAATTTGTGTAGCCTGACTGCCCTCTATCGACCAAAACGCTTTCTACACCAAAGGTGGGGGGGGGGGTCCTGGAGTGTAGGTCTCTTCTAGTGGTAATTGTATTTCCAGATAGAAACACAACAATGACCCTACATAATCACTTAAGGTAAAGAGGCTTGGATTTAATCTTCCTTTTCCAGGGAAAAGTAGTACCAAGCGCAGATTTTCATAAATGATGGTGTCAGCCTTTAGCGAGCTGAGAACACCACTGGCCTCGGGCTACTCTCTAACCAGTAACAGTGATTTTAAGAGTGAAACATCAACTGTAATAAAATGACTTATGAGTGAGTTCTAATGTCAACTCACAACACTGCTGTACCTTGAGTATTGCCCGGGACCCCTACCATGGGCCTCACTTTTCTGCTCTCCTCAAAGCTTTGAACCCAGTACTAGGAAAGGAACCTCATGCGGCATCCCATTCCCGAGCCTTCTGGGAAGCCTTCAGCCCAAGCAGTTCAGTCGATGTAGAAAAGGGCTGATTAACAGAGTGAGCAGACTCAGAATCATAATCCCGCAATCCCAACCACCCCACACCACACGTGCTGTTTGGAAGGTTTCATTAGGAAGAGAAGAAGGAAAGAAGTGGGTGGGGGCCAGGAGGGATGGGAGGACGGAAGGAAGGACCCCACTGACCGAGGCAATGGAGAGGAAATGAACCAGAGTGCCCTCGTTCCCCTGACATTACAGGCTCTGGGTGTCACTTTCACACCTCCATGCCCCCTTCCCACAGCAAGCTGCGGCTCTACTTTTCACAAATGCTCCCAAATTCAGACAGAGCCAACACAAGCTGGGCATGAAACGGGCCTTGGGGTTGGGGGTGCTGCACTAAGGACAGCAAAACTCAGACTGAGAAAAAAAGATCGTTTTTTTAAATGCTACGCTAGGGACGCCTGGGTGGCTCAGTTGGTTAAGTGTCTGCCTTTGGCTCAGGTCATGATCCCAGGGTCCTGGGATCGAGTCCCGCATCGGGCTCCCTGCTGAGCGGGGAGCCTGCTTCTCCCTCTGCCTGCCGCTCTCCCTGCTTGTGCTCTCTCTGTGTCTCTCTCTCTCTATGACAAGTAAATAAAATCTTTAAAAAAAAATAAAACGCTTTGCTATAACGTAAGTTCTAGGTGGTTCTCCATAACAGATTTAAGCAAGTCAAGTCTCACTACAACTATGTCTCAAGGAGGGAAATGCCTAGGACTGTTTTATTTTAACAAACAATTCTGATTACATAGTCTGTCCCACTAGCCTTAGAAATAGGACTTCACATGAAAGAAAGGGTCTTGCATTTCCTTAACCCTCAGAAACCCATCACTGGGATAACCCCAAATACACTTACCTGTCTCTGGGGACATCCAGAGCCGTGTTATAATCTGGGGGACCTCCAGGCAACATGTTGAACAGCAGGTGGTTTGTACCTCGATCCCACCTATTAAGAAATGAAACATGTACGGGAATTTACGTGTCAACTACAAAGGAACAGAAACAAGAATCAGTTACTGAATGATAAGGAGCAAGTATCCCCAACCCCAACTAGGGCCACTTCTCAGAGGTGCAAAGTGAATTCCTAGAAATCCCAAGAGTACATCAGACACTAGCCTGGCTCCTCGAAAGAAAAAACAGGTAGATGTGTACTTCGAGCCTGGCCACTACAGGTGTGCCTATAATAATGACAACCTGAAAACGATCTGAATGTTCACCATTTGGTTAAAGAAACAAAAAAGGAATATAGAAGGCTGGTTAAGTACATCATGGAACATGCGTAAAATGGAAGGCTGTACAACCCTTAAAATTATATAGTAAACGAACATGAAATTATCTGGAAATAGATTCATAACATATTAAGGAAAAAAGGCAGCACAAGAGTATAGAATGTGTAATCCCATTTTTGACGAAACGTGTACACGTGCATATGCCTACTTCATACAAAAATGTATATACACATGAGTACGTGTATATTTTTTATACAAAAATGACTGGGAAGTAACATCGAGGCAGCATCATGGAACGAATCTTACCTGCTTCTTTTTGCATACTTGTATTTTCAGACTTTTTACAGTGAACATGCGTTATTACATAAGTAATAAGGGGCGAGGGAGATTTCAATATAACTGGAAAGCTATGGGAGGATGAGCCATCCCAAGGTTTTGAACTCCAGGCAGGTGGGAGCCCACAGCAGTAGCTCGGAAGGCCGACGGCTTTTCACCGGTACAGAGGTGAGGTGCTTCCGGCACCGGCTTCGTGCTCCAAGTCGGTCACTCATACACATGCCCTCCCACGAGGAAAGACACAGCAGCTGGAGGCCAGCTCAAGAGGAGAACCAGTCCCTCTCCCCGCCCTTCCCTCCACCTCCCCGAAGGCCCTGGCTCCCATCTGTGAACGTGCTACACACCTAGAGAGCTGGGCCAGTGCCTGTGCAGTCTCCTCAGTGCGGAGCGTGTTCTGGTTAAGGACGTCGATGGACGGGACAAACAGGCAGGCCCGGCTGATGTCATCAGTGTAGTAGTCGCTATCTGAGATGGCCGTGAGCAGTTCGTTATACTCCCGGGAGATGGTGTTGCTGACGGGGACACCAGCATCATCCACGTACTTTTTCAGAGAGTAGATATACACCTTGATTTTATTCTTTGGGTTGAAGCCACAGCGGTAGACATCAAAACACGTGTGCATTCTGCAGCTGAGATCGCCGCGCTCGGGGCTGGGACTATTGGCCGGCAGCCTGACCACGGGCACGTCGCGGACACTGCGCTTCTCTACGTTCCAGTCACTGGAGGACTCGATGGAATGGGGCCAGAACTGAAACATGCCGGTGGCAATGAGGCCCAGCAGGACAATGGAGAAGAGGGTGACGTAGTAGATTCGGTGCTTGGTCTTCATTCTTGGGATGAGGGCAGGACCCCGGATATTGTACTTGACCGACGCACACATAATGACACAGACAGCCTCTTCCTCCCACTCCTAGTTCCAGGGGGAGACACAAGAAAAATGAAGCAGGCACGGTAGCAAGTGAGCCCTGAAAGGACTGTTTGACATTCAGCATACCTATTTCTTTCCCTGAAGCGGTCTGAGGAAATAATGAAAAGGGATTTTTGACCCTTCTTGTAAATATATTTGAATATATATTTGTGTATTAAATGTGTGCTATATGCCATATTTAGTATTTAATATTGTACACACTAAATACAAATGTTGATAAATTTAACTATATCCTATAAATACATATTCAATGAAAGCATAAGTCCTAAATGCGTGGGGCCTAGGAAGAGGGGCGCTGACCAAGGAAGAAAGTCAAAATTAGAATAAAGATAGTTGTTTTATTTTGTTTTTAAACACTTGGCTAACATATGGGGCACCTGGGTGGCTCAGTCGGTTGAGCTTCCGACTGTCGGTTTCGGCTCAGGTCATAATCTCGGGGTAGTGGGATCGAGCCCCATGGGCTCCACGTTCTGCAGGGAGTCTGCTTGAGAGTCTCTCTCTGCCCCTCCCCCCCAGTCTCTAAATAAATAAAAATCTTTAAAAAAAAAACAAAACACCTTTAAAAAAAAAAACCATAAACTGATGCTTCATTGGACAAACTGGCTCTTGATTATCCTAAAATCTGTTTTCATTCACTTATTCAGGCGACCCTGTGATGAGCAAGCACTGACCACGCACTGTGCAAGAAACGAGGAAGAAAGCAAAGACTCCACCTTACGGGAACTTATATTCTACTGAGGGAGGTAAGACGAAGCTATGACAAAATGCAAAATGTAAAAATATCACTAGGAAAGTATCAATAAGGTGCCAAGGACTATTAGGCTAGATTACTCTTTAATCTTTAAATAAAATATAGTGATGTTTCGTAAGGTGACAAATTGACACATTTAGATGGAAGGAAAGAAGAAAAGCATAGGGAGATAGGGAGGGAGGGAAAGAAGGGTCAATGTGGTGGGTCAATTTCCAAAGACTGATGCCAACAATTCTTCACATCTTTGAATGTGCATGCCACTTTTCTAATCAAAAGGTAGAATCTATTTCTCTTCCCCCCTGAATCTGGGCTAGCCTTGTGACTTGCTCTGACCAGGATGTGGCAGAAGTGACATTCTCGGGCTTTTGATCTCAGGCCTTAAGAGACCTGTAGCTACTGTTTTGTCCTCTGGGAACCCAGCTGCCATGCCATCAGGAAGCTAGGCTCCCAGCTGAAGGTAACCCCAGGGAGACCCCACTGCAAACTGAATAAAACAGACAGGAACCATCCCCAGCAAGCTCTGCACAGACTGCAGAATCCTGAGCAAATACATGGTAGTTACTGTTGCTTGGGTCACTAAATTTTGGGTTGGTTTGTTATACAGCAATACCTGAATGAAACAGCCAGTAAGCATCTCTGATACAAAGAAATTCTTAGTCCTCACCTGAAAATACAGACTTTCCTTGTAGATCACAACTTAAGATCCTTACCAAACGAGCCTGCCCCATCGGATGCCTGGATACTGTGTGGGGAGGGCAGAGCCGTGGGACTGCACCAGGTGTCACTGCGGTAAGCTGCTTCGGGCAAGCCACGTGTCAAAGTCCCAACCTACAAAATGGTCTCATTCTACTCACTGGTATTTCAGAAAAGCTATTAATAAAAAGGGAAATAACTGAAAAGTTCATAGACCATCTTCAAGGTTAGCAACCATTTTTACTTTGGCTAAATGGCGCTCTCCCGCATCACTGCCCACATGGCAAAACAGCTTCCGGCCCAGCCGGTGGGGTGCTGCCAAGCCTTGAATGTTGCAATCGCACCAGCTTTGGGGGCAAAATGTAAACAGTCACAAAAGATTTCAACTGGTATCTCCTGTGACCATCAGCTGGAATGTAAGAAATCTGCTGGTCACAGATGACTGCATGAAGGTACATATATTTTTAAGCTTAAAAATTATCATCTTTGGGGAACATGCATCAACCATTCACATATGCTCACTGATTCCAGGACAGAAATATGGGCATGAGAGCCATTTCACTGTTTCCGTCATTCTAACCACCAGCTTGCCCCTACTCCCTACTACCTCCAGTGCCCCGCCCCCCCAGCCCCAAGGTAGCTTTCTTGGCACCGTCTGTGTCTCTGTGGGAGCTAGAAGATAGGAAGCCTGAGCACAAATGCAGGCAACTGCTGTTGGTTTTGGCTCAGGTCATAATCTCAGGGTGGTGGGGTTAAGCCCCACGGGCTCCACGTTCTGCAGGGAGTCTGCTTGAGAGTCTCTCTCTGCCCCTCCCCCCAGTCTCTAAATAAATAAAAATCTTAAAAAAAAAAAACCACCTGCCTAACATAAACTGATGCTTCATCTGGACAAATTGGCTCTTGGTTATCCTAAAATCTGTTTTCATTCACTTATTCAGGCAACCCTGTGATGAGTGAGCACTGACCACGCACTGTGCAAGAAACGAGGCGGCAAGTCAGAACTCCCCAGCAGGCTCTCCAGGTACATTTATCCCCTGGATTGGTGGTTCTCAAACACCCAAAGGGTGAGCATCACAGGGGCAGCTTGTTAAACCAGAGTCTTGGGCCCAGGTGCCGGAGGTCTGTACTAGCCCATCTAAAACCGAATCTGGCATTTTAGCAGGCTCCTCAGTGTTTTTTTGTGTCATCAGGTTTGAAATCTTGACTGAAATTAGACAAACTACCTTTTAACAAGTGGCTTTCACACTTTTTTTTTTTAACTAAAACCTACAATAAGAAATACATTTTATATTGTGACCCAATACAGATACACGTGTGTGTGTATTTTAAATAAAAGCTTCACAGGGGCCCCTGGGTGGCTCAGTTGGTTGAGCAGCTGACTCTTGATTTCAGCCTAGGTCATGATCTCAGGGTCCATGGAGCCCATGTTGGGCTCCCTGCTCAGCGGGGAATCCGTTTCAGGACTGTCTCTCCCTCTGCCCCTCCCCCTGCTCATGCGTGCACGCGCTCTCTCTCTCTCTCAAATAAATAATCTTTTAAAACAATTTTTAATTTAAAAAAAGAAATAAAAGCTTCACAAAACAATATTTAATATTTAACCTTAGTATATAATACTAGCCAATAGAACATGAAACAAACATGGTATTTTTCTATTCTGTTATTCTACTGTTTTTTAAAAATGCTGGCCTTACCTACTAGATGAATTATATCACCTAATAATGGGTCATGCACAGTTTGGAGAAAAACTGATTTCATATATAATAAAACTAGGATTAATGGAACAAAAATAGAATCCACGTGAGCTTACAAATGTTCATGAGTTACTATGAAAAAGGCACTATCACAACAAAATAAACCCAAATAGAAGGAAATAAGTAATAAACAAAAACAGTAATTAATTAATTTAAAAAAATAGGAAGGATCAACAAAGCTAAAAGTTGCTTTTTAAAGTTTTTTTTTTTAAGATTCATTTTAGAGAGAGTGCACGAAAGAGAGTGTGCACATGAGCAGTGGGGAGGGGCAGAGGGAGAGAGTCCCAAGCAGACTGAGTGTTGAACATGGAGCCCAAAGTGTGGCTTGATCTCACAACCCCGAGATCTTGACCTGAGCCGAAACCAAAAGTTGGACACTTAATCAACTACACCACCCAGGCACCCCTAAAAGTTGCTTTTTTAAAAAGGTGAATAAAACTGACATTTGATATAATTCTGGTAGAATTAATCAAGATAAAGGAAAAAAGGCACAAATAAATATCTAGAATGAAAACTTTAAATGCTGCCTGTATTTAAAAGATGGTATCAATGAACTTCCACCAATGTATTTGAAAACTTAGATGAACTAGAAAAAAATCTTTAAAAACAAAACTTTAGGAGTATGTGGGTGGCTCAGTCCGTTGAGCGTCTGCCTTCGGCTTGTGTCATGATCTCAGGGTCCTGGGATGGAGCCCCGCGTCGGGCTCCCTGCTCGACGGGGGGCCTGCTTCTCCCTCTCCCACTCCCTCTGCTTGTGTTCCCTCTCTCACTGTGTCTCTCTCTGTCAAATGAATAAAATCTTAATAAATAAATAAATAAATAAATAAATAAATAAATAAATAAATAAATAAAAACTTTAAAAATCTTCCTATAAATAAAATTTCAGGCCCAGAAGTTCTACTACACATTCAAGAAATAATTCCAATTTTACACAAATTATTTCCAAGTCCAGAAAGAAAGGTGAAACACTCCCCAGCCTCTATTAGGAGACTAGTATAACCTTAATACCAAAATCTCACACTGGTGGTTCTCAAAGTACATCTGACGCCAGGAGTCCCCATGACCCTTTCAAAGGCTCTGAACAATACTGGCAGGATTTTTTCACTTTCATTTTCGAGGCCATGTGACACATGTTATTGTAAAGACTGCAGAAGTAGATATGAGAATCCAGCTGTCTTCTGATAAGTTTTTCCTAATGCAATGAAAGATATCAACTCACAGATTCAAGATGCTCAAATTTGGGGCACCTGGGTGGCTCAGTTGATTAAGCGACTGCCTTCGGCTCAGGTCATGATCCTGGAGTCCCAGGATCAAGTACCACATCAGGCTCCCTGCTCAGCGGAGGGTTTGCTTCTCCCTCTGACCCTCCCCCTTCTCATGCTCTCTCTCTCTCTCTCAAATAAATAAGATCTTCAAAAAAAAAAAAAAGATGCTCAAATCCAAGCAGAATATACACCAAAAAAAAAAAAAAAAAAAGCCACCTAGATATGTCAAAGTAAAACAACTAAAAAGAAAGCTAAAGAAAAAAATGTTAAAGACAGCCAGAGGGGAGAAAAGTCTATCCAAGGTCTATTAAAAAACTACGTGTAACAGGCAAAACTATAAAATACTTAGAACAGAAATCTCTATGACTTCTGGGCAGAGAATGATTTCTAAAACAAAATACAAGAAGTGCAAACCAGAAAAAGATAAAATGACAAAACCTGTGTTACAATTAAGAATTTTTGTTCATCAAAAGACACCATATAGAAGTAAAAAGACAATCAATAAACTAGTAGAGACCTGCAATCTGATAAGGACTAGCAACCCGAATAAAGAATGCCTACAAAACAATAAAAACAAAGAAAGAACAAGAAAACAAAAAGGAGAAAACCAGACAGAAGACTTAAGCAGGAATTACACAGGAGAGGACACAAAATCGGCACAGCAACATCTGAAAACCACCTTCAGTTTCTTCAATGGTCAGGGAACGTATAACCACAATGAGACCCCATCCAGCCACCAACACAAGAAAACGGAAGAGTCAAACACCACCCGGTGTGGGCAGGGCCTGGAGCCACTGAACTCCGCTGGTAGGAGTACATGAACAGGCTTGAGTCCCAAGTGGTTAGCAGGAGGGCTGGAAAGAAGAGGGGCTAATGCCCCTATGTTAGAGTCCTAAGCATCACATTGCGCTTCCTACTTGTCATAGTTTGGTCCCCCTGGCCTCTGCAAAAAGAACCAGAGACAAGGATGGAGGTACAGGGAGTTTCCTTACTTGGGAGGTGATCTCAGAAGGCCAGAGTAAACAGCAAGGAGAGAGAGACACGGAACCAGGGACAGCCAGTAAGGTGGGCAACAGGGGCTCTTGGGAGTGCTAGAACTCTTGAAAAACCACAAAAACTATACTTGTCCCTCAGAAGGATAGGAAGCCAAGGCATGGATCTCCCAACTCCCACCCACTATTGCTTAAGATTGTTTGGTACTATTATCAGCTCATACTCTGTACTCAACAACCTTCAAAAGGTCTGGATCTTATCCTTTCCTCAGTGTACCGTTAGTCTGATAAAGAGCTGCACTTCCTTGAGGAAGGACTGGGTGAACGTCTGTCTATGCTTGCAGGGACGTTTCAAAGCCCTCTTTACAGAGACCCAGCCTCCCTCTCAATCCATGGGATATGGGTCTGAGCTCCTGTCTGAAAACTGGGGTTGAACAGTGATTTTTCCACTACAACAGCTGACATCAGCCTTCTACTTGCCCGCTTTTGTTTTTTTTGTTTTGTTTTTTTTTTCTGGTTATACAAGTCAAGCAATACCTTAGTTAGCGGCCCATCTATACTGTCCTTAGGATACTACACTCTATTAGCATCACCATGGATCAAGACACATCAGCAGCAAGTTGGGCTTTATTGGCCATTGTGGGAATTGTGTCTATCATGCCACTGAAGGTCAATGCCACCCAGCCTCCGCTATTTCAGAATCCTATCACCCTCACAGATACTTGGGAACCCAGTTCCACGATCACATCTAAAGCCAATTCTGGCCTACAGGAGACAGTCCACACTGAGCTTCTCAAAGATGCTGGCCTCCAGTGGGCATTCCATGTTGCCAGAATTACAGGAGTGAGCCCTCCCGGGAACATGGGCAGGTGTACATCTCTGGCCTCAAATAATAAATCTATTTCAAATCTCCACCTCCCAATACCTCTGATCCCTTCCTCAACACTCTCCCCAGACAGCTCTGGCATCTCCACCTCATTTCCTACAGGCCAGAAACTGCTGGCCCTACTGATATCTCAGGCCAGATCATCCTTTTCTGTGGGGAGCCAGAAACAACCCCCAGTTTTGAGAACCAAAAATATATCCAGACATTGCCAAATACCCCCAGGGGAGCCAAAATCACCCCTACCTGAGAACCAGTGGTGCAGATCATGGTCATGTCCAAGTTTCAAGGAATCTGCCCAGTCACTCCAGTTGTTCTTGCAAGATCATTAAACCCCTAATCCTGAGAGAATGCTCCTAAAGAGACACAGCCTTTCCCAAGCAGCTTTATGGTCCACCGCTACCCCACTCTTCAGCTGACACCTTCAAGATTCACTCACACATGTGTGCCCTCAGCTCCTGTTGGTTCCCAGGAGCCAGGTCCTACAACTCCAATACAAAAGCTATTTGTCCAGTAGCAGGGACTGTACTTCCCCGCTTAGGCAATGCTGAGATCCGAGGGGAGGAGGAGGCAGATTTTGAGAGGATAAGTACCATCCTGCAAGGCAAGAGCCTTCAGCAAGGTCTTTGCAGAGTGTCCAGACAAGGAGCGGTGGATACTTCCACTAGCCCCGAGGATCTAAGGAACTCTGGGAGTTCAGAGTTCTCTATGCTTCCACCAAATAGCTGCATCTCAGGCCTCACCCATGACTTTAGCAGAGGCCACCTGCCAAGGCTGCGCCTTCAGCCTCCTCTGCAGTTCTGCCATAATTATGATTAAATTCTGGGCCTGATTTTCAACAGTCTGGCTTCTGACTGTGGGAGATGCTGCCACAGAGCCTTCTGTCGCTCACAGTGTATCCTGGGGTTGATACCTGGCTGATCTGAGCCTGACCTTACCTCAAGGCTCGAAGAAAGATGACAAGAGACAGCCAGCTCCATTAGCCTTATCATTCCCGTTGTCCATATCCTGCCCACGTGCTAGAGCTACTGTACTAGCCAATGCTTTCCCTTCTACCTGAGTCACATCCTGCCCACCGTTGGCGAGAGTCGTACAACTGTGCTGCTAGAGTACCACGGGTTATCAACAGCTGCAGAGGGGTCCTTGTTGCCATCTGAGGGTGAGGGAGTCCAGTTTTACAATACGATTCTCAGGGTCGGCTTTCTAGAGCCGCTTCTAGTACCAGCTGTCTTAGCTTATGTTCTACCAAACTAAGAAAAAACAACTGGAAAGCAGGGAGCTTGCAGAAGATGAGTCCAGAGAGCCAGAGTGACGGACGAAGGAGAGGAGTCAGGGAAGAATGGAAAGCCATGAGGATTACCATACTGAGCTGAGGAATGGGGCTCAGTCCTCTGCAGAACTATGTAGAACACACCTCAGAACTGTCCCTTTGAAGGAGAGGAAATGATGGCATTCATCCACTGAAGCCCATCCCCCCTGTAAACTCACATTTTTGAGATATGCCTACACAGCCGAAGCAAGCTCCCACAAGCCTTTGCCAAACAGCTGAGAGATGCGGTATTTGAGGTGAAGTAAAACTAAAAATGAGGGCAGAGACACCTCGGTGGCTCAGTTGGTTGAACGTCCAACTCTTGGTTTCAGCTCAGGTCATGATCCCAGGGTTATAGGGTTCTGCACTCAACAAGGAGTCTGCTTGGGATTCTCTCTCCCTCTCCCTCTGCCCCTCCCCACTGCTTGCGTGCTCACACTCTCTCTCCCTCTCTCTCTCAAATAAGTAAATCTTTAAACAAAAAAAAAAAAAAAAAAAAGGAGGGGAAAAGCCTTAAATGAAAAAGGAAAGCAAAGGATGAGAGATGAGAGGAAAAAAGTCCCTTACTAAATGGTGCTTTAGAGATAGAGAACCTTCTTGGTGAGCATCCACGTACCTTTCACTACCTCATCCCAACATTTGCCACATTATATTAAGAATTTGCAAGTCTGTCTCTTCTACTGGTTGTCGTTTTCTTGTAGTCAATTTCCACACACTGAAGCACAGAAAGATGTATGTCCCCAAAACCATCATCCAAGAAAACAAGTCATAATCTTCCCATCCTAAGAGGACACTTGCTACCACCACCATGTTCAATGCCCCTGACACTGAGCCTCTCGGAAGAGAACTAAAAGGAGTCTTCTGCTAATTAATGTTCCACATGATACCATAACCCATATGAAACAAGAATTTCACAGCAAAGCCCTACAAACTTAACCTCCCTGAAAGACATCAAACCTGTCCCTGCAAAACACTGGAATCATCTGGCTAACTGTCAAGCACTGAGTCACTGGAAAAATCTTTTAACTCCTCTCTACTGTCAGGATGAGATGCATTTTCTGTTCCTGGAATTATTTATCCTGAAAATGTGCCTGAAAAATCTATCCTTGGTGCTTCAGGCTATATCCAATCCATTTAGTCTGATGCTCTGAGTCACAATCTCTTGTCTTAACCTTTTTAGAAAAGCCCTCACAGCTGAACTCCCAGGGCCACTGCAATACTGGAACTTAACGCCACTGTGTCCTGAAAACAAGGAACCAAATATTAGCAAAAGAAGGAAGATCTGTGATTCATTGCCTTCCCAGACAGGGTTCTTTATAATTAAAGTTATATGACGACTAACCATCCCTAAAAATGGTTTCCAATGGGGGAAAAAAAGTGTTTCCTTGATTGTGGGAATTATACTATAATTAATATAATGTATATAACTAATAACTATACTGAGGACTCACTCACTACATGCACCTGTTTTAAGCACTTTGTGTTAACTTAATCTTTCTAACAGTGCCATGTGACAAGCTACTATTATCCTCATTTTACAGACAGGGAAAGTGCAAGGGGAAGCCTAAGTAACTTACACAATGTCACAAAACTAGAAAATGCCAAGGCTAGGATTTGGAGGATGACAGTCTGACTCTGGAGCCCCAGCTACTAACCTCCATGCCTCCCCTAATTACCTGTGAAAGCCTAGAGTAGATCTACCTTTTTCACTCCTCAACTAGCAAAGGCAGCATAACTTGACAGATCCAAATTTATCTATTCATACCAGCACATGTAACCAAGAAGCTTAAGTCAGCGGAAGTGAGAAATGCTGGAAACTGAGTCATATATTACCACGAATAGCCTTTGAGCCCTGAAATTTACAAACCCAAGTACAGTGCAAATCCTTAGAACACTCAGCTTACTTCGAAGAATTAAAATTGACATACTTCTATTTAAAGGCATCTTCAGACCAGGAAGTCAAGGACCCTTCCAGCTTAGCAGTTCCCAATAAGTTACACCAAGCAATCATTTGAGTCTCAAAACTGACCTGGTTCCCACCGCCAGCAGTAAACCTCTAAATGCCTCTGAGCTTTGATGCCCAGAGCCTGGGCACCCCGGACCACCTTCCCCACCCAGTCTTTTCTCCGCGCTGGGGGCACAGTGCCCCAAGCCCTGCCCTGGCATCCTGCGCTGCACGAGCTACCACAGGCCACGGGAGAGCCCAGCGCGCCAGAAATCGCCGTGGGGAGAACCCGATCCCCGCAGCTCGCGGGAAGGAGGTGGCAGCGGGAAGGCAGAGGTCCCGGCGCGGGGTGAGCCCTGCGGGAAAGGCAGCTGCGGGGTCCCGGGAGAGAGGAAAGGGGCGGGCGGGGGTGGGCGTGGGCAAGGGAGACAAGTGGGCAGCAAAGCGCGGGGCGGGCCAGGGGACCAGGGACCAGGCGGTGCGGAGACCCAAGCGCTCCCACAGCGCGAAACGCCGCGAGCGGCCCCGGCGGGGGTGGGGTCGCTCCTCGCCGCCCTCAGGCCTCCGCGCGGCCCGCTCTTCCCGGCGGCCGGGCCCGACCCCGCCGCAGTCCCGGAGGCCCTTCCGCGCCGCGCTTACCTCGGCCACGGTTGCCTCCCGCTCGGCCCCGCGCTTGGTCACCGAGGCATGCCGCAGGGCGCGGGCCACGGCAGCCCGGGAGGAATCGCGCCGAGTCGCCGGCCGCCAGCGCCGGGTCTGCGCGAGCGAGCAGGGAGAGCGGCGCCAGCGACCGGGGTTGGCGACGTCTGACACCGAGCTCACTGCGCATGCGGGAGCGGCCGGGCCCGCGCCCCCTGCTGGACAGGAGGAGCCAGGGCACCGCGTAGGGTTTCTCCCAGGCAGGAGCGCGAAGCTCAGGCTCCACCCTAAAACTTTGTCCCGCAGAGACCTGCAGCCTCGTTCATAATTAAAGAAACTGCAGGCCCAGGCAGCGAGGTACCATGCTTCACTTATAAAACCGACATAAATATAAACGTCTTATTACAATGAGTAGTGGTGAGCGTGCAGTATTCCGGAGGGCAATTGGGCTATATCCATCAAATGTAAAATGCCCGCAACCTTTCCACCAATCCCTCTGTATGGAGTTCACCCGACGGATATTCTCAACAGCGTTTACCAAAAATTCTCATTACAGCGTTTTTCCAAATAATAGCTAAAAAATGGAAACAAGCAAAATGAACTATGGGAAAATTTATAGTAATCAAAATAAATTATGACTAAAATGGAATCATGTGAGAATGCATATATATGTCGGTACAGAAATACCTCGAAGGTATGTTAATATGGAAGCATGCTCTAAAACTGAGTAAATATGGTCCCTTTTCCATAAAATTATGTATATGCAAAATTAGGAGAGAGAAAATAGACATACAGATGTTTATATTTCAAGCGTATGTATAATATTTTTTTCTGGAGGGAATCCAAGAAGCAATGAACAGTTTTGGAGGAATAATGGTGGAGATAGAAATGGGGGAAAGAGATTTTGTTTTGTTCCTTTCCGTATTATTTACATGATCTAGGCTTACATATGCACAGCAAAACCCCTGTCATAAGGCATAAATGGAGCCTAAAAAATCTGTCAAAATGCAGAGTGCTGTAACTGGGAGGTTAATGAGATGACCCCACAGAGCCTGTGCAGTTTGCAGGTAACTCAAATCCGTTCTGGGCCCATCTAGCGCCATCTAGTGGAAGTTGTTACTTACAGCTTAAATAATCAGGGAGTAGATTCTTGAGTCTGGAGACTGGGGCTTCCAGCAGCAAGTGATTCCAGGAATATTCTTGTGAGTTAATGCCTGCTTGATACTGATCCAGGGATACTGGGATGAGAGTATTCTGGAGATGGGAAACCTACATTTTGCTTCTCCACATCCAAGAGAGCATTACCCTGCCCTGCAAATCCACATGCCCCCAAGATGACAGGAAATTTACCATACATTCACCCCATTTGATAACAGGATAGATGGAAAGTATTTTGTTTTCTTGTCTTTCTCTGAATTACATATATGTTGTGTGTATATATAAATTATATGTCTTTTCATTAATCATTCATTTGTTCATTAAATGAGGACTTTCTCTGTTAAAGACCTGTGTTAGGCACCGCCTCGGAGGAACCTATCTTATTTACTTTTTATAACCCTAGACATGTATAGTGCCTGGCACACAGTTAAGTGCTCTATGAATATGAATAAAGGGTGCTCAGACACTGGGAGGAGCTCCCTAGAAAGAAGACAAAAGCACGAGTAAGATTAGGCAAAGCAGAGGGTGAAAAGTAGCCTGGGAGAATATAAACAAAGTGCTACGGGGTTCAAAAGAGAAAGCAGTCACATCCAGTTGCAAAGATGTGGGAAGACTTCACACAATAGTTAATATCTTTGCTGGTCCTGGAGGATAGTTAGGATTTTGGCAGGTAGAGAAGTGAATAGGGCATTCCAGGGAGAGAAAAAGTCATGAGCAAAGGCCCAGATGAGAAGCAGGGGATGTAAAGAAGCAGAAGCCATCAGAAAGACCAAATGTTTTTTTTTTTTTTTCATCCAGTCTCACTAGAACGATGTGGCTACATTTCCAGGGGTAGAAACCATGCAAGTGATTGGAGGTAAGTAAGCACAGAGCCAAGATTGTAGAGGCTGTAGAGATGCTAAAGCAGCTGAGGATGACCGCGGAGCAGACTGGGATAGAAAACTAGAAGCCAGGACCCACAGTCCCTGAGAAGGTAGAAAAGTTCAGTGGTCAGTGGTTAAAAGAGGTGAGGCTGTAGAAAGATGTTTCATTACTTACGTTGAAGGTACAGAAAAAACCAGAGACCGCGCAGATCCCTGCCTACCCAGGGGGTCAGGAAAAGCAAAAGTAGAATTTAGACAAGGCCTGGCTTTCCAGGAAAGTGGCATCATCAAGGGAAAGCGAGGTTACCGGCAGGAGGAATTGCTAACGTGCAGTGGCATCCCAGATTTACTACTTCCTTTAAATGACGGTGGTTTGCAAGAATGGAGAAAGGTATAATCTCCAAGGAAAAAGACTCTGTGAAAGAATCGTTGTATGGTATTTTATGCTGGCTCAGCTTAAACGACACTGGTGGGCAGCCTGGAAAACTAGAAAACACCTATCAAGCCCAGATCAAATATAATGAACACTCTGTCTGATGGGTAGCTAGCTGAGCTCACAAAAATAGTAAAGAAAAGATACAGGGGCCAGAAATGAAGCTACAGGGAGAAAACTGAGTGTTGAAGAGACAACAGGGTGTGCAAGGTGGGGGAGTGGATCCCAAGAGGCTCACAGAAATGCAGGATACTAAGGTGGAAGGCTGGGGAACCGAATCAACATCAGTAACAACAAACCAAAAAACTGTCTGTCTTGTCCAGAGAATGGAGAACAGAAGAGTCTCTGCTGAGAATCTTTAACATCAGGCTTCCCAACCATGTGGGATTTGAATTTATACCTACCAGCATGGTCCAGAAAGCTCCAAGCCTAGAGAATAACACAAAGTGTTACCAATGCAGGTCGGTCACATCTGAAGAAGGACACATGAACCCCCCCAGCCAGAGGGCCATGCCTTCACATGCAGCCTGCTCAGGATCCCAACAGATAAAACCCCAACAAATGTAAGCACACAATCCGGAATGAGCACATGATAAATAAGCCAGTCAGAAGAAACTACAAACAGCACAAATTCTACCCCCAAGAACCACAGGTAATTGGATTATGAGAAATAAATACAAAATAAGTAAGTTTACGGTGCTCAAAGACTTGAAAGATGGAATGTCAACATTAGAAAGAAACAAGATGATATATTCTGAAAAGACCGAGGAAATGTGAAAAAGCAGTAAACATAAAAGTCAGGAACTCAATGCCTAAGTTGAGCAGTAGATGAGACACAATTAGTAAATGGGGATCTAGATCTGAATAGACTAGCCAGAATGCAAATCGAGGAGAAAACCGAGAGCTGGACGAAGATGTTGAAAGAGAGGAAAGACAGAGGTGGGAAGGCCAGCACATATCACGAAGGAGGGAAGAGAGAGAACGAAGAAGCAGTATCCAGGGAGACGGTAGCTGAGAATTTTCCATCACCGGGCAGAGATGACCATCTGTAACAGGGGGACAAGAAGACTGACAGCAGACTTCTCAACAAGAACAAGAACAAAACATGGAAGGCATTAAGACAAGAAGGGCAAGAGAAGCTAGTAGTCCATGCGCAGTTGTAGACTCAGTGAAGCCATCTTTCAAGAATAAGAAATAAAGACATTTTCCAGACAAACACAAATAGAAAGAATTTACTATCAATAAACCCTTCCTAACAGAATTTCTGAACGATGTACTTCAGGAAAAAGAATGTTAGAACCAGAAGAAAGTACTGAGATGAGGTGTGGATGGCAAACAATGAAACTGATAAACTCATGGGTAAATCAAAATAAATACCAACTAAAACAACAACAACTATAAATACTGACTGTATAAAACTATAAAAATAAAAATGACAAATTTGGAGATTTAAAACTAGATGTTTATCCCCATGTTCACTGCAGCATTATTTACAATAGCCAAGATATGGAAATAATCCATTAACGGGTGAGTGGATAAAGAAAAGGGGATACGTATACATACAATGGAATATTTTTTATAACAAGTTTTTTTAAGATTGATGTATTTATTTGCAGTGCCTGCGTGGCTCAGTCGGTTAAGCATCTGCCTTCAGCTCAGGTCATGATTCCAGGGTCCTGGGATCAATCAAGCCCTGCATCAGGGTACCTGCTTCGCCCTCTCCCACTCCCCCTGCTTGTGCGCGCTCTCTCTCTCTCTCTCTGTCAAATAAATAAAATCTTAAATACATAGAATCTTAAAAGAAAATATTTATTTATTTATTTATTTTAGAAAGAGAGAGCAGGGCAGAGGGGCACAGGGAGAGAGAGAATCTTAAGCAGGTTCCACACCCAGCACAGAGCCCTATGCGGGGGCTCGATCTCATGACCCTGAGATCACGACCTGAGACCAAACCAAGAGTCAGATACTTAACCAACTGCACCACCCAGTGCCCCCATACAATGGAATATTATTCAGCCATAACAAGGAATGAAATCTTGCCACTTGGGACAACATTGATGGACCTCAAGGACATCATGCTAAATAAGTCACACAGAGAAAGACAAATACTGGGTGATCTCTCTCATACTGGAATCTAAAAACAAAAACAAATGTTTCTATTTTTAGAAAAAGAAGCATATAGATACAGAGGAGAGATTGGTGGTTGCTGGAGGTGGGGATGGGAGGTGAGAGAAATGGGTGAAGGGGGTGAAAGGTAAAAAAAAGAAATAAGTTAAAAGAAGTTTGCGGTGAATACCCACGTATCTACCATCTCTACTATGTAATTAATATTTTTTTAAAGATTTTATTTATTTATTTGAGAGAAAGAGAATGAGAGACAGAGAGCATGAGAGGGAAGAGGGTCAGAGGGAGAAGCAGACTCCCCGCCGAGCAGGGAGCCCGATGTGGGACTCGATCCCGGGACTCCAGGATCATGACCTGAGCCGAAGGCAGTCGCCTAACCAACTGAGCCACCCAGGCGCCCTGTCATTAATATTTTACGGTACTTATCACATATTGATCCACACATTGTTGACCCCTCATTTTTTGCTGCATTGCAGAATAAATTGCAGCTATCAAGTAGTTAACATCTGAATATTTTATCGAAGGCATGTCATTAACTACAGATCAATATTTTGCAGTTCCTTTTTTCTAATGAGGTAAAATTTATGCGCAATAAGGTGCACACATTTTGCATTTTTTCTTTATATCAGGGAATAACAATGACTATGGCCGGTAGTGAGGAAAACATAAAGGCAGAAGAAAGGAGCAAAAAATAATCATTTTCAAATCATAGTTCACATGTAAGCAAAAAAAAAAAAAAAAAAAACACAAAACATTAAATTAGAAAGCAAATATACAATAGAAAGCATTAATAAAAGTAATAGTTCATTGTAAAAAACCAGTAAAACCAGCAAAATCAATAAAATCATCATAAAGCTGACTATTTATGACAAAAATAAAAGCAGACAGAGCAAAAGCTACCAATACCAAGAATGAAAAAGGGGATATTACTATGAGAGGGCAAAGAGAGAGGAAGAATGTACTACTGATACATGCGACAATGTCAATGAATCTCCAAACATTAAGGTGAACAAAATAGCCTAGACACAAAAGGGAACAACTACGTGGTTCCTTTGATTGAGAAATTGCTTCATGGATAGAGAAACCAGAATAGCAGTTACCCACAGGCAGACTCAGAACCATGGAATTGTTGTACACCTTGATGGGGACATTGGTTACACAGATGGAGACATTGGTCAAAGTCATTGACTCTTACAGTGAAGATCTGTGCAGTTCGCTGTCTGTAAACTTTATCTCCATTTTTAAAAATTAATAGAAAGCAGTGTTTCAGCAGAAGTTCAAGAGATGTCTGAGACCAGTACTAGACCACATGGTATCTGTAACTCTCCTCGGGATGTAGCCTACATAGATTTTTTGTTTTAACACTTCCAAAGTCTTTTATTGAGCCGGCAAGGCCGGGAGCTGCCCTTGGAATGGGGTCCCAGGCTATGGTGTCCCTGCGCCTGTTCCTGACTGGGGCTGGTGGCTTCCTCTGAGAGCCTACTTGGTTGGCTCCTTCTGGAATTCCCAGCCCTCTTTGGAGTACTCATGGGCCTTGGAGGGAGGCAACAACAGAGCTAACCTCACCATCGTGATGCCTGAATCCCAGGACTCCCGGATGTGAAAGTTAAGCTTTGGAGGGGCTGGGAGCTGGGGTATCTTCAGATAGGTCTGTTCACACAGGTACTTGCTGAACTGGTCCATGGCTGGAGGGACTACCATTACCTCCCCAGCATTCTGAAGGACGGCCTGGCTCTTGTCACTAGAGTGATGGAGTCCAAGGAAACATGGTGTTAAACATGAAACATCCTGTTGATAGTTGTGTAGCATTAGCACTGTTATGAAAAATGTTAGCATGAAAAGTGCAGGTTCTATTTTGCCCAGTCTTCACCCAAACTCGGGTTGTCATGACTCTTCAAAGCAGTTCCTGGAGGAAGAGGGAACAAGCAAACTGACAAACAGCCTAGGCATGAACTAAAATACTTGGTGACAATGTCACAGGAGATGAATATAAAGGAGTACGAGCTAAATGCTCTCAGGTCATTTCCATGTTCAGGAGGATAAAGAAAATGCTCCAAGTATGAATGTGAATAATTTCAGAGTATCTGGCGAAGTGCTCACTTGGAGAATGTATAAAGAACCCCTAGAAATGTGAGGCCCAACAAATATTTTTTTTAATAAATGAGGGAATAAATGACTGAAATAAAATAAAAAGGAGGCCCAGGAAACCATATTCTCTTTCCTGTCTCTGGAAGTGTTTGGTGAGGAGGTGATGTGTGGAGCTTCTGGAGCTGTACTGAGACCATGAGGAAGGAAGCTCGAAGGGGAAAAGTCCAACACACTAGGATGGCAGAGTGGACAGATGAAGAAAACACCGGTTCCAAGCACCACATTCTCCTGAGTGGGCGGATGACTGAGGTAAAGCCAGTTGGCCTCCTGGAACAGGAGAGACATGAATGCTGAGGAAGAAAGGGTGTCTCTCTATCCTTCCCATACCCTGTAGGTGTCTGCTACAAGGACTCTGGAGCTCAGAGCGGTCTGGAAGCCATCTTGCCACCCCCTGAACGGAGCATGTTTGAGAATGAAGAGAGGAAGGCAGAGAAAGCACGAAATCCGATGGCATCATTTGAACTCCTGGCTAGAGCCCTGCCTGAAACATCTGCCCTTCCCCTTCCTCCTTAATTCAATACACCCACCCCCCTTTTGTTTAACCGGTAAGCTATGTTTACCATTTTTAGTCATTTGTAAATGAGAGTCTTCAGTAATAGAATAGCTTAGGAATTTTCACTGATCGGAAAGGGAAACATATTATTTCCCTATGAAAAACATTTCCCCTTGTAATTGCCAACAATAGACGGTTCTTGAAAAGACTCACAGAAATCACTAGGTAAGCATTCGATCACTCTGGTGCCCAAACCAGGACCTGCATCTCAGAGTTGCTGCGGAAGGGAGCTTGAACTCAGGAGACACACAGTGGATGCTGTTGACCTATCATGTACACTCTGCCCTGCATGGTTCCCTGAGAGACTGAGTCTTGATGCAAGTAGCCATTCTGGGAAGCAATCCTAGGGAATGGAGAGATCGGAATAAGTCTAAGAGAACAAAGCCTGGCCAGCGGTATGCTACAGAGCAGGCTACTGCCCTGGGCACCCGGGGCCCAATCCCAGCAGGACTCTTTGAGGAGCCATGCAGAAGGTCAGAATTGTCTACCGCACAGCGGTCCACATGCACGCAGGGGTATGCATCCTGGTTCCTGTCCCCTGTTGTTCAAGGGTAGCCCCAGGAGTGTCAACTCCTTCAGCGTTCCCAGTTTGCATGCGCCCCATGAGGCTGTCAGAGAAGCCTGGGACAGAAAGTGACATTTGGAGCAGCCGAGGGGCCCCTGGGGCGATGCTCATACACAGCTGGCTGGTTGTTGTAAGGAGCAAAAGCAGAAAGGTGAGCACAAAGGTGAGCACTGAGATGGGTATAGAATATGCCAGACCCAGATTCCACAGAGAGAGATATATGGAGCACATCCCTTCACACAGCACCAGCCAGCTGGGCTCGTGCGGACTCGGTTCAGGCTCAGATCCCAGGTTCGGTCTGCCTCTGCCAGGAAGCCAGCTTGGATTCCCTCTAAAGAACTAGAAGTCCTTCTTCTGAGAATTCTAAACAGAATGTATCACAGGGGTCCTTCCTTGGGGGACTCTGAACCACAACGGCAGCGTCACAACAGAGGTTTTTAAAGGGGATGCAAAGGGCTCTCGATGTGGCCGTTCTTAGTCTGACCCATAAAACCTGAAGGCTTTCCAGAACCAACAAATCCTAGTACCAGTGTTTCCTGGAAGTGGGAATAGAAAGGAGTGATACTTGGCCAAAGGCACTGAACAACAATTAAAGGTGCTGACGATGACAACACAAAGCCCAGTTCTCAGGACTGGAAAGAGTCAAAGCATCCTGCTGGTGCCTGTTTGGGCAGGGTACAAACAGCACAGGATTCGCAACCAAACCGACCTGACTTTGAATCCCGGCTCTGATACTTTCTAGCTACGTGACTTTGAGAATAGCATTCCAGCTCTCTGAGACTCCACGGCCTCATGTCTCAAGTGGTGGGTGATAATGTCAGCTTCCCAGGATTGTCGAAGCTAGAAATAATGCACAGAAATTATCAGCCCGGTGCCTGGCACATAGAAGGTATTCAAGAAAAGACAGGGAGAAGGAATGAATGGATGAAAGGCAGAAAGGCAGAGGAAAGCAAATCCTGTATCAAATACTATGATTTGCAGAAAATACACACTGACTGCACCCACATTATCTTAAAACAGAAGCAAGGAAAGAGACCGCATTTCTACACCAGAGTGGAGACCCCAGAGAAGGGTCTGCTGCACACAGCTTTAAGGTCAGTTGAGAAAGCCCACTTGGGCTCTAAACTCAAACAGCCCTGAGGATGGCCTGAGTGGCCCTTTGCCTGCTTAGGGTGGAAAGGCCAGCCTGGTTGTTCGAAGTCCAGCCCTTATCTCCCCCCCCCAGTAGTCGTGGCTAGATCACTCGGGTTTGAGATGTCGGAAGGCAGCTCCTTGCCGGGAAGAAGGAGGAGGAAGAGCATCCCAGAAGCAGAGCAGCTCTTCTGACTGCCCCCGTGGGGTCTTGTTCACCGTGGCCCAAGCGGAGGCCTGTCCCAGGTGCCAGGTGTCCTGTGGGCCCACACACCCTCACGGGGGGAGAACAACAGGAACACACAGAATTAACTCCGTCCTCCTGGGGTTTGGGAATTATCACCCTTGTTTATTTCTTGGGCATGTTGTCTCTTATATGTGTTGTTCCTCTGACTTGTTTCCCTGGCAACAAAGGAGGAAGGAGGGTGCCATCAAAAGAAGGTACACATTGTTTTCTTTTCATGATCTCAGGGGGGTGAAGGGTCGTGCTTAGGAGCAGTCACGACTCCTCCATTCTGTACATTACTCACCACAGAGGCTTCTAGTTTCTCCCAGTTTTGTTTACTAGAGGGGGAGGGGCCGAAGCAGAGCACAGCCGAAGGAGTCTCTCACTGCCCCTGAGAGGGGCCAGGAATGGTTCTTTTTCGGGGGTGAGGTCACATCGGGTACCCGCCTGACAAATGGCCCATCTGCCGTCGGTCTTCACAGCCCCAAATGGCTCGGGTTGGCAGTGGCTGCCAGGCCCTGCTGTCCCCCAGCGACGACCAGCTCACCTGTGCTGGCTCCTTGGCTCCTGGGCCTGACAGGAATGGGGCTCTTCGGCCACCTGGGATTTGCCCCCAAGCACCTGCCGGACCCTCCGCATCCCTGGGAAGGAGAAGTGAGAGCCCCATAGCACGGACGGCTGGGAGGGCAGGCTGGGCAGGCTGAGGCTGCTGGAGCCACAAGCGGGACGAGAAGGGGGAGCGCAGAATGAAGGGTGAGGCAGGGAGGGGAGGTCACTTACCTAGGCAAAGCCGGTGGGCCTTGTCCGAGAAGACCAAGCGGAACCAGCCGGGCTCTTTACACTCGAAGGTCTTGCCACAGGATAGCAGCACCTTGTTGTCCAAAAAGCGGCGCCAAAGCAGCATCTCCTCCTTAAAGGTGGCCTCAGGCAGGAACTGGGAGGGTGGCAGGGGTTCAGGCTGCAGACGAGACACCCCTGCCCCTCACCTGTGGGGGAAGGCTTCAACTACCCCCCAGACCTGCAGCCCCACCTGCGTTACCTTCCTCAGGTCAACCCAGATGAAGAAGCCCGCCCCGCGGCTCAGGAAGGGGATGCCCAGGGCCTGGAGCTCTCCTGCCACATAGGTGTGGGCAGCCTTGAGCCGGGCATGGTTCTCCGGTAGGTACACCTGGTTGATCCAGTCTGTTTGGGTGAAAAGAGAAGCCAAGAAATAAATCTCTCACCAATCCTCCACGCTGTCCCACGAGTCTAAATGCTGACAAGAGAAAGGCCACGAGCTGCCAAGACCCTTTCCCCAGCTGGTGGATGGGGGCCGCAGGAATAGTCCATGTCCAGTAGAAAGCACCGGAAATTCAGATACCTGGCCTCACAGCTCCCAGTCCTGCGGACACAGGGTCCCTTAGGGGGCATATCCTAACTGAAGGATGGCCCACTCACACACTGATGCTTCCGAGCCACAGACGCTGCTGTTCAGATCCCAGCCTGGCCACTGACAAGATGCAGGGCCTAGGGCAACTTCACCTCCCCGTCCTCAGCGTTTCTATTAACTTTCTTTGGTGTCCCATTTGATGAGGATTTTTTAATTGTTTTTTCAAACGATTTGACATTTCTTTTTTTGAGAGAGAGAGTGAGAGAGCAAACAAGTGTGCAAGCAGGGGGAGTGGGCAGAGGGCAAAGGGAAGGGAGAGAGAGAATCTCACTCTAACCTCAGTGCGGGACTGGACCTCACAACCCTAAGATCATGACCTGAACTGGAAACCAAGAGTTGGATGCTTCACCGACTGCGCCACCCAGGCGCCCCCACCCCCCTTTGACGAGCTTTAACACATGCGCACATCTGTGTAACCCACCCCCTGCAGGCAGGACACCGAACTGTTCCCTCGCCCCAAGGAACACCCTCATGCTGTTCATAGTCATGTCACTCCCCTGCTGCCCCACAACCACTGGTCTGTTCTCCGTCACTCTGGTTTTGCCTTTTCCAGAATGTCACAGAAGTGGGATCAGACAGTCGTGTCACCTTTTGAGACTGGTCTCTTACACTCAGCACAATGCCTTTGAGCTTACTCTGTGTGGCCCTAGATCCCGCTGCAGAGCCATGTTCCATTGTGTGGATGCACCCCAGCTTGTCCCCTCCTTCATCCTTGGAAGGACTTTGGGGGTGATCGTGAACAAAGCAGCTATAAAGATTCACTTGGGGGCGCCTGGGTGGCTCAGTTGGTTAAGCGACTGCCTTCGGCTCAGGTCATGATCCCGGAGTCCCGGGGTCGAGTCCCGCATCGGGCTCCCTCCTCAGCGGGGAGCCTGCTTCTCCCTCTGACCCTCCCCCCTCTCATGTGTTCTCTCTCTCTCTTTCTCACTCTCTCAAATAAATAAATCTTTAAAAAAAAAAAAAGATTCACTTGGTGGGTTTTGTGTGACTGTAAGGGCAAACAGCGAGGAGTGGGATTGCGGGGCCATTTGGGAAGCGTGTGTTTAACTCTGCAAGCCACTTTGCTTTCCAAAGGGGCCGCGCCCCCTTCCGTGCCCAGAGCAGCGTGAGAGTTGAAGCTGCTCCGCATCCTCGCCAACACATGATGGCGTCACTACTGTTCTAAATTTTAGCTGTTATAGCAGGTGTATAGTATCCAGTCCTCATTTCCACATCTATAAAATACCGGGGGAAAGTACAGGAATATCTGCCTCCTAGGATTCTGGGGAGGGACCAATGAGTTGGTGCAATGAGAACATCTAGCAGGGCTCAATAAAAGGTGGCAATTACAGATCACCTTTGCTATCCAGACTCACTATCCAAGATCCTCGTAGGCAGAGACACTTCCACTATAACTGTTCTCGCTTTGTCGCTTCTACTCTCTCTTTCTTCAAGCACTCACAGCCACTAATGATGAGTTCATGTTGACTAAGTGCCTATTATATGCCAGGTATCATTCGAACTGACAAATCACATGAACTAAGGTTTGGGGAGGTGAAGGAATGTGCCACACCGCCAGGAAGTGACGGAGTCGGCTATGAACGCAGTCATGGCCCTGGGTTCTCAAACACCACCCTAAATTCTTCTCATGAGAGAAGCACCCATGATCCCTGGCCCACCCCCGACTGGCTATAACCTCCCCTCTCCTCCAATTCTCAAATGACCAGGCCCAGGCAGTCACCACGGTCCCGGAGCAGCTGTGCCATCTGGTACTGGACCAAGCCACTGAGGCCGTGATAGCGGCAGAGGGAGGCCACCGCAGTGGCCACGTCCCGGTTTTCTGTGTACAGCGTGCCGAAGCGGAGCCCAGACATCCCGAAGTCCTACGGAGAAAGGCACCCTGAGCAGTGGCCAGCCCTCCACCGAGGAAGCTGTTTCCACCCACCTCTCTGCCCTCCCACCTCCCTGACATCCCGAGGCCAGCCAGGAACCTACCTTGCTGGTTGCCCACATCACATGGGTCCTCTGGGGGTCAGGCAACCTGCAGAGAACACAGTATGGGAACGGAGGCAACACAGATCCACAAAAGCTCATACGTGTTTGGATGAATTTGGTTCTGGTTCTGTGTGAAGCCCTGGTTTCATCTCTTGAATCACCAATTCCCACACATCCTTAGAGCCAGGGTCAGCAAACTACAGCCTGCAGGCTAAACCCGGCCCACAGCCTGTTTTTGTAAATAAAGCTTTATTGGAACACAGCCATGCTTTTTCATGTACATATTGTCTATGGCCGCTTTTGTGCTATACGGCAGAGCTGAGTGAGAGACCGTAGGCCTACAAAGCCTAAATATTTGCCATCTGATCCAAAAATATTTGCCGACCCCCAATCTAGAGCTTAGCTCCAATTCCACTTCCTCAAACAGATCGTCTCTGAGCACCTCCCAGTAGACCGGGCCCATTGGGGACACCAAGGAGATCCCCTCATGCCTCCCCAGACTTGTCCTTTTTAGCACTTATCAAAGCCACAATCAAATGACTGTGTATTTAGCCACTAAAATGTTTTTTCTGGGGGCACCTGAGTGACTCAGTTGGTTAAGCATCCAATTCTTGGTTTTAGCTTAGGACATGATGTCGCAGTTGTGGGACTGAGCCCCGAGTGGGGCTCTGCCCTCAGCGTGGAGTCTGCTTAAGATTCTCTCTCCCTCTCCCTCCTGCTCACTCTCTCTCTCTCTCTCTCAAATAAAATCTTTAAAATGTTTTTTCTGGCTAGAAACGAAAGTTCCACCCGAGGGGGGCCTATGTCTTTCTCGCTCAATGTTGTATCCCAGCACCGAGCATGTCTGGCACAGAGTAGGTGACCAGTCTCTATTTCTCTGCCCCTCACTTTCCTAATCCATAAACAAACAGGAGTAACAGCCGTGCACTTGGCAGAGCCTCATAAGGACCAGCTGAGAGAACCAACGGAAAGGACTTCACAGGGTCCAAAGTTCCGAACAAAGAACAGGAACTACTAGAATCTCTCAGTGTCACACTTACAGACCTCACAGGTGATCTGGTCCAAGAGTTTCCAAAGCTGTTGCAGCCACAGATTCTTGGCTCAGACTAAATCTAATGAAAAAGCCCAAACAGCTAGAAGTGCTTGGCACACGCCTGGGGCTGCAGAAGGATTTGCTGAACGAGTGAGTGAGTGAGTGAGTGGACGGATGGTGATGAAGCTGAAGCTACTCTGGAGATGAGGGGGACAGCACCGGCCAGTTCCCACCCTCGCAGCCCATCCCACCCCCAGGAATCCTACGGCCCAGCCCCTCCTTGGAGCTCTCAGAAACCCCACAGAACAATTTGAAAACCCCTGATGCAGCCCAGCCCTCCCATCTTCTCTTTAGGGGATCTGAGGACAGTGGGACCAGCTGGATGGAAGAGGAACTGCCCCGGGACAGGTCACGCCCTGTGGACTAAGCCACAGGGGCCCAGGGACCAGGGCTTGGCAGAGGTGGCTGTGACAGGGCAGACTCACCCTTCCAGGCTCAGGACGCTGCAGTAGGCTGCCGACTTCTCAAACACGGACAGCATGTAGACTTCATCCACCATCACGTGCAGCTCGTGCCTGGAGGGACAGGGCCGGGGAGGAGACGGCTTGCTCTGCAGGCCAAATAGGTCCCCCACGGTGGGGAAGCAATGGCTCAGAAACCCAATGGGACCAGGGTCGAGCCCAGGGCTACCAAACTTTTTTCCAGAGACACCTTTCTCGTGTCTGAATTTTCACACAGGAAGCCGCACACACAAAGCAGATGACAGTGGGGGCTCTTGAAGCACTGTGGAGGAGAGGCGGAGGCCTCGGGCACCTCCATGGAAGAAGGGCCCAACTGAGTGCCAAACAGGTATGTACAGACAGACCCAGATTCAAGTCTGGCCCTACTGCTCACTCCAAGGCTCAGTAACCTGCGGACAATGACCGCGTGATGACTAATAGGGTGACCGGGAGGACTGCATGAGATATGGCATGTAAAGAGCTTAGCAGGGTACCCAGCCCCTGGCGGGGGGGGGCGGGAAATACAATACAGGACAGCTGTTGTCCTAAAAAGAAAGAGGGAGAGAGAGAACTAGCAACCCACAAACTGCTGGCCCCTCCACCCCACTGCTGGGGAGGGGCCAAAGCAGGCGGGAGCCCATAGCGGAGTGGACAGGGTATTAGAGTCTGTACCAAAACCTGCACCGGTATCCTGGTCCACCAGGACGTTTTGAGGGGTGACTGTGGGGTGCCTCACCTCTTGGCAAATTCCAGGTAGTTCCGCAGCTCTCCTGGGGAGTAGATGTCGCCCAGAGGGTTGTGGGGGTTGATGAGGATGAGACCTTTAACCTTCACACCCTGAAACCATCAGTGGGGCAGGAAACGCTCAGCTCCTCCTGAAGGCCAGAGCCAGACGCTCCCACTGAATGGGGCCGGCGGCTGGGCGGGCCCCCGGGGAAATGGGATGTGAACACGTTCACAACTCAGCATGAAGCGGACAAGGGCAGAGAATCACGTATCTGCGGCAGACATCCATATGTGCATCGTGTCAACAGGGAAGGAAACCAGAGGCAGAGAACAAAGCCCAGAGGCAAACAGGCCCAGATGCCAGTAAAGGCTGCCTCTGTTGGTAGAATAATGGGCGGGGGGTTGCCCTTTTAGAATTCCTACAGGAGGCACCTATGACTGTAATGGCCACAGATGGACTGGAAGGGAACCACGGGAGTAGTACTTGTCTCTGCCTTTCTTCAGGAGGTGTCCTCAAACGGGGACGTGACAGGGGAATCACGTCCTCGAATGACCAGGGAGACTGCTGAACGACAGACCACTAAGCTCCACACTTGATCCACTGAATCAAACTCGGGTGCAGCAGGGGTGGGGGGTGTTTATCGAGTTCCCTGGCTGACTCTTTGTACACAGGTCTCAGAGTCTGTCTCTAGTGGGAAGACCTTCCATGGACTCCTGATTAACCCCCAGAATGGTTCCCTGTGACCATGGGACACCCCAACCCCATCAGGGAGCGCCAACCCCATGGTGAGGATGAGATCAGCCAGAGGAAGTCTGTGCCCTGCTCAGACCCACCCCTCCCAGCCTTGGGTTTGACTTGACCCCCAGACCTCAGAATTAGCTCTCTGCAGGGCCATCTCAAGCCTCTCCACAGTGAGCTGGAAGGGGCGTGTGTCCAGCCCAGTGACCTGAAAAAAGATGGAAAAAAGCCACCAGCCCAATTCAGTGATCCCCCAAACCTGAGCTTCTGGGGCCTCTCCTACCTGTCATCTCTAGCCTACCTAGAACAGTCACTGAAAAAACACCGGCAGGGTCACTGCCCTCCTTGCTGCCCACCCCATCACATCAGGGACACCTCAGCACTCTTAGTCAGGAAGAGGCCCCAGAGATCCTCTGATTGGGGCCTAAGAACTTACACGTTGAGGTCTGCTCTGCCCCATCCTCACCCCACCATTTTGATGTAGTCTCCCTGCGGCTGCCCTTGGCTTCTGCACTGACCCCACAGACCTCAGAGCCGGGACCTGGGGAGCCCCAGGGGAACCCAGGTACGGACAGCCATCGGCAACAGAAGGCTCTACTCCCCTTGCAGCTGTTGACCCCAGCATGGACTTCCTCCCATGTCTGCCCTCAAATTCAGAGAGAGGAAAGTCTTCCCCTATAGGAAGGCCCGGGTCCTACCTGGGGTCTCAGGAACTCTTACCTCACTGTCCAGATAGACACAGACCAGACGGACATTGCCATAGAGATAGACGTGCTGTGTGATGGCTCCATAGTAAGGGGCAGGGATCAGGAAAGCCTCTGAGGGCAGGAATGGGCCAGGGCCTGTCACCCTCTGGCCAGAACACCCCGGTCAACCCCATCCACAGGCTCCATGCCCCTCCCAGCCTTCCACGTCCTTGGGGGAACACCGGGGCTACACTCCATCTCAACTCCCAAGCTCTCACTAACACCTGGATCCACTGATATGAGTCGCTTTTCTGATCATCTGTAGCTAACATGTACTGAACACTTACTATGTGCTGGAAACTGGGCTAAATGTGTATTTGTGTGTTATCTCATTTGGGCCTCACAATCGCTCTGTGACATCAGTACTCTTGTCACCCTAATTTTACCAATGAGGACACTGAACCTCAGAGGATCCCTCTGAAGCACCCCACGTGCTGGCTCACTCCAAGGACAGACTGGGATCCAGCGAGGCAAAGCTGCGGGGTGATCTGGGCTTGACAAACGGACAAACGTGACAGCATACAGAATTGCCCAGAGATAGAGTGTGTTCAGGAGGAGTGGATTCTCCCTCCCTGGGGACATTCAAACACAAGGCTGAAGCCATCTGGTTGGGAGGCATGTCATGCGGAAGATTCTAGCTGGGGGGTCGGGGGAGGGGCTGATGACTTCCAAGGAGTACCCTAATGCAGAGACAGGCATTCCCCCAGTTCCGAAGAGGATGCGAGTCAAGCTTTCCTCCCTTCCCCCAGTCTGCCCCACTCACAGCTCTGGAAGAGGCAGCTTTGTCCTACATGTTCCCTACCCCAGCCATGGGGAGTGGGCTAGAGGGAAACAAGGGACCCGAGGGAGCCAACAACCGGCTGGCGAGAAACCCATCACGTGTGTGCTCTCTCTCACGACTTCACTCCAGGAAGCACAGACACTCAGGAGGTGAGAACGTGCACCTGAGCAGAAAGGTCATGAGCAGGTGGAGCTGGGGCAGCTGCCCTGGGCCATACGGGAGCTGCGGAAGGTCCAGAGAGAGCTCTGCACGTACAAAGGGGGGGAGGAGGGACTGTCTAGCCCCTTGAGAGGTGGAGAGAGTGACACTGAATCCCGTTCTTGACTGTTCGAGAATGGGTAGGAAATCGCCTATCCTATCCTTCTTATGGTTCAAATCTTGGTTCTTATCTCTGTGTGTGAATCTGACAAGTCACTTAACCCCCTGTGCCCTGATGTCCTCATCTGGGACATGGGAACGGCACAGGACCTACCTCAGAGGGGAGAAGTGAGAATTAAAGGGGCCTATGTGTAAAGCCTTAGGCTGGTGCCTGCAACACAGCATGTGGTCAGTAAAGCTCACCCATATAATCACTGTCAGCGAAGCTGGTATGAGTGGGCCTCTGTTCTGGTGACAATAACCCCTGACCAGGACCCGCTCTGTGGCCCACTACGGCTCCTCTAGCAGATGGTGCTGGCTGCCTGCTCTACAGCCATTCCAATTTTCTGGCTAAGAGAGCACCAGATTTCCCAGGGATGACCAGCAATAAGTCCAAGGACGGAGGGCCTCTTCCCCCAGCCCCTGGGGATGAGCCACGAGTGGCTGAAGTCAGCCGTGGTTCTTATCCATCTACCAGGGGCTGCTCTGGGAATGGGTTTGTGAGGCGGTTCTGGCCAGCGAGATGTAAGGGGAGCTCTGCTGGGACTTTCTTTGGGAAAGAGTATCTCCCCTGCCCCCTCCCAATAAAACAAAGACACAGGCAAGTCACAGCCTTTCCCCTTTCTCCCTGCTTTAGGACCCACTGTCACGTAAGGATGCGACAGCCATCACATGAAGGGAAAAACCAAGGTCATCCCAGAGACAGGCCCCGAACCCTGGCATCACGTTGACCTCTGCAACTGCCAACATCCGGGTATCTGGTCAAGCCACCCATTAAGCTCCTTGCAGTCTCGTAGTCTACTATGGCCAAAGGCATTCTAATGCAACCCGCAAAGACAGGCAACTATGGACCCTGCAGGCATAGGGCGGCCCCCAAAGCTGAGCAGGCCGTGGGTCACTTACCCCCCACCTCACACAGCACCGTGGCCAGAGCCGAGAAGAGAGAGGCACAGCCATTCAGAACCACCACCTGCAGGTGACACATCCATGTGACAAAGATGAATATCCATCCAGGAGGGAGCAAGGACCTACAGCTGTCTCCAGGCTGGCATAGGAGGGAGGGACAGACCCAACTTGGTGCCCTCTGTCACAGCAAAGCCACCAGAGGAAGCCAAAGGCCTCTCCTGACTAACAGCCAAGTGCATCTGTGGCTTATTCTTTGGACCACGCTCTGGATCAACAGAGCAAGGAAGAGGGAGTTGGTCACTCAGAGAGTCTTGCCCGAAGGTATGCAGGCAACGAGGGACCATAGAACAAACTGGAGCAGGAACTGTAACCCAATTATATCCTAAATACCTAGGATGAGGAAGACAAAGCATGGGGGTGTTCCTAATTCCACCTGGAAACACGTCAAAACCGAGTGAAAGGCAGATCTCAAGCCCGTGCTACCCCTGCATGGGATGGGGGAGGTGGGCAGAAGAGCAGGGGAGAGCCGAGGAGGGGAATACTCACATTCTCTGGCTTAAGGGGTGTGGGGCTCTTGCAGTAGAAAGACAGGAATCTGGCCACTTCCTCCCGGAGGCTGGAAATCAGACAGAGAGATGGGCGGCACTTGTCAGATGATCCCCAACCCACGGTCCATCCCAAAGCTCCTCTGGTGAATCTTCACCCAGATGCCATTAACCTTCTCTGGTTTTCCACGAGGGCAGTGGGGTCAGCGTGGTCTCCACACCGCAGGGCCCACAAGCCCCCTGCCCCACCACTACCCACAAGCGGAGACTTGCCTCCTCTGTAGTTCCAGGACGCCCGACCCACCTAACCCGCAGGCCTCAGGGATATCAAAAGCAGCTCCAGCTACATGTAGATCTAACTAATGGCAATAACGTTATTGTAACAACAGCTATCGTCAGAGTCACTGTTGCGGCATGTGCATTATGCAGGAGTTACCTGGGGAATCTTACTCACTCAATCTTTACAACACCCCTAAGATGCTATTATTATTCCCATTTTACAGACAAAGAAACTGAGGCTTGAAGGAACTAAGTCACCTGCTGGTCAGTGGCAGAGTCCACACTCGAGCCAGCGGGCTGTCTCGGGGGCCCTCCATCCTCATTACTATAGGAACATGCGCTTTGGAACCAAGTCCTCTTTGGCCACTAAGCCCTTGGAACAGCGGCTGCCCCCAGCAGGTGCTCACTAAGTAGCAACTCCAATTAGCATTATTTAGCACACCCCATCTGACCAGGAGGAAAACGCCCTCGCCAGCAGCCCCCCAAGGCTGGTCCTGGTTCCTGTAAAACTACTGAGAGAGCGGAGACAAGGACTCCACGCCTGAAGGCCCTTCGCAGTCCTCCGACCCAGGGAACGCAAGCGACGGAGCTCCTGAGCTGGGGAGGAACCAGCAGAGGGACTAGATCCCTGCAGATGCTCCGGGAGACCCCCAGATCGCCAGGCCCCCAGGACGGGCCCTCGGCCTGAGGCAGGCTTTCTCCACCTGCCATATTCACATTTGGGGTGGGATAATTATTTGTTGTGGGGGCTATCCTGGGCACCTCGTAGGTGGTTTAGCAGCATCACTGGTCTCTACCCGGTAAATGCCAGTAAGAGCCCCTTCCCAGTTGTGAAAACCAGAAGTGTCTCCAGATGCCCTAGGTCCCCTGGGGAGCAAGACCACCCGGGGCTGAGAACCACCGGCCCACGGCAGCTACTTACAACCGATGTCCCCTCCAGTCAGGGTACTGCAGCAGGGACGGCTCCACCCGCAGCATGTCGCTCTGACTCAGCTGGGGACAGAGGGAAGAGCGGGGCTGAGGGCCACACACCCTCATGGTGACCACCGGCGCTTGCACCCACATCCACACTGCACCCGCGCCAGTAAAGCCTGGCCTTGGTCCACTCATCAGAGAAACCAGCAGACAGACGGCACAGGCACAGCACTCTCCTGCCTATTTTGCAGATGAGGAAACCGAGGCTCAAAAAAGTGAGGTGACTCAGCCAAGGTCATGGAGCTAGCAAGTGGCAGAGCTGAGACAAAACCCAGAAGGTCTGACTCCTAATCCAGTGCTCTTTAAACAACACTGCCATCTCAAAACCTGGAGGGGTGGCGGCGCCTGGGTGGCTCAGTCTGTTAAGCATCTGACTCTTGATTTCCACTCAGGTCGGGATCTCAGGGTCGTGAGATCGAGCCCCGTGTTGGGCTCCGTGCTTAGCAGGGAGTCTGCTCGAGCTCTCTCCCTCTGCCCTGTCCATGTTTGTGCTCTCTCTCTCTCTAATAAATACATAAATCATTTGAATAGATAAATACATAAAGAACCCAGGGGGGGTGGATTTGTACAGGCAATGATAGAGACCACGCTACTCAGCTTCTCCCTGGAGTGACAAAAGGCGTCCCAGAATTGGGTGCCATCACCTCGGTGTTGGCTCCAACTTCTGGAGGGACTCGGGCCATTGTGTTCCTGCAGGCTCAGCTCGACCTTACGCTTCAGAAAGTGTGGCCATTTCTACATCATCCCCACCCTGACCAGGTGCGGGGTTAGTAACTCGCTGGGCATCACAGACACAATGTCAAGAAAAGGTAGAAGTCTTGGGGAGTGAACCAAAGAAGAAGGGCAGTCAGCCACTTGTATATGACTCCAGCCTCTTCTGTCTCTCCCTCGGCCCGGGGAGCCACACCGTCCAGCAGCAAGGCCGTAGTTACGTGCGCCTCCTGAGCACTTGGAATGCGCCTAGTGTGAACTGAGACCCACTGGATTTGAAACACTTGATATGAAAACAGTATGTAACGTATCTTAATTTTTTAGATTGATTACATGTTGAAAGGGTCCTATTTTGGATGTATGGGGCTAAATAAAATATATTACTAAGATGAATTTACCAATTCCTTTTTATTTATCTAACAGAAAATTTTAAGTTATATTCGTGGCTCACATTTTACTTCTATTGGACAGTGCAGCAGGGAACTGCTAGATAGAACACGCATCTTAAGCCCCCTTCCTACACCCCTCTCCCCTTGGGTCTTAGATTTGTCACCCTCGGAAATAAGTTCCTTTGGGTTAGCCGTCGCTTTCTCTACAATCCTAAACTTTGAGCGTGGGGCCTTGGGAGACACATTTATCAGGCATTTTCACTGGTTTGCTAGGAATGGCTCAAACTATGAAGTTTCCAGGAATTTTACATGCTGTTTTTAAAAAAAGCCATTTAAAATAATTAAATTCTATAAACGTATAAATAAGTAAATTACACTAAAAACAAAGGTAATAACTAAAACATCACTGCTTCTGATTATGTTACTACATTTTTTTTAGATTTTATTTATTTATTTGTCAGAGAGCACACGCACAAGCAGGGTGTGGCAGGCAGAGGGAGAAGCAGGCTCCCCGCCGAGCAGGGAGCCCTATGCAGGGCTCGATCCCAGGACTCTGGGATCATGACCTGAGCCGAAGGCAGACGCTTACCCAACGGAGCCACCCAGGTGTCCCTATGTTATTACATGTTTATGTGTGTTCTTGAGGCTATTTCCATCTTTGTGTCTACATGGTGGGCACACTACATAATGGGTGCCACAACCCCCCTTTGCCCAACTTTGAGTGCAGGGATGTCACATCCGTGGCCTGAAATCAGCCACGGTGGGAGTATTTACACTACGGGAATTGGCAAAAGCTGCAAATCAGAGTCCTCCCTACCCCAGATGTGGTTGATAAATACTGACCACACCCCACTGAGTGCTTCCCCCCCCACCCCCCCACCCCGTGAAAGCAGGAGGGACTGAGTATGGGGAAGAGATGAAGAAGCAGGACCAGAACAGGGAAGTGACTCGCCCAACACCACAGAGAAACTTGTCCCTGAGGTGGATCTGGAACCGGGTGGGCTGACTCTCAGGCCAGGGCTGCGGAGGCAAGCAGCAGGCTCTGGTCAGGGAAGCCTTCAAAGGAAGTCCAAGAGCAGACAGTCCCTGGGAGCTACTGATACCACCCAGAGGTGCACCAGGACTTACCCGACTGGACAGCAGGTCAAAGCAGAGTTTGTTCTCGCTGGTGCCCAAGTTAATGATGCCCTGGAGACAGAGATACGGAGGCAGGGTGAGCATAGCCGAGGGGTCCTGAAGGAAGACCCGAGATGCTCACCGAGGCAGAAAAGCAAAGCGGGAGTGGTCCTGCCCTTCCAAACACCCTTCCTTGGCCTTCCCATGAGTGTGGGCTGGACCTAGTGACCCACTTCTCACATACAGAATATGCAGATGTGACATCTTGCAAGAATAGGTTATAAAGTGCCTGGCTTCCATCCTGGGTACTCATGGTGTCTCCTTCTCTCTTGGATTGCCTGCCCTGGGGGAAGCCTGCTGCCATGTCATGAGGCAGTTCTGAGGAGCTTCCCGTGTGACCAGGGACTGGGGCCTGCCAACACCCACGAGAACGAACCTGGAAGTGATCCTCTCCCATGCCCCCCACCAAGTCAAGCCTAAGATGAGACCACAACCCTGGCTTCACCGCAAGTTCACAGAAGATTCTGAGCCTGAGGCACCCACCCAGATCCTGAACCCCAGAAATTATGAAATGTTTCTTTTAAGCTGCTGAAATCTAGGGTAATTTGTTACACAGCAACACATAACTATACAATCCTCCGCTTTCTTCAGGTCTCTACTCGAATCGTCACCTTAGGAAAGCGGCCCTCTGTGACCACCTTACCTAAAACAGCAACATCCCCAGACTGCCCGGGCGTTCTCTATCCTCTTTAGCCTGCTTTATCTTCTCTACAGAACTTATCACCATCTATTACAGGGATTTTTTTTGGGGGGGGGTCTGTTCCCCATCTGCCTCCCCCAGTAGAACAAAAACTCCATGAGGGCAGGAACTTTGCTTTTGCTCACGGATGCAACCCCAGCACCTAGAACAACCTCTTGGCCAAGTCCTTGGTTGCAGTCCCTCCGGTGGGGACAGGGGTCTCACTCACACTGGGGTTCTTGTCCTCATCATACTCGTCCGCGTGGTAGGTCCTGTAACCCTCCTCTGCTGAGTCCCAGAACCACTTAATGACGCCTCCCCTAGAGGACAGGTAGGAGCTGCCCGAGGACAACATGGCAGTGGGATCACCCGCTCCACAGAACTCCGACACCTTCCGGTCTGGTTTTCTGGAGCATTCTCTTTCCAGACCATCCCCATAGTTACTGTCCAGGTCCTGTGTGGAGGCTGAGCCCGGACAGGTGGCAGGTGCCCTGGATTCCCTCTGAGGCAGAGTGGACATCTGCAAAAGGACAAAAGTATTCAGGGCCTGAATTCAGCATTCAGAAAAGAAGGGCTTTTCACAGCAGCAAACCTGATTTGGGAGTCAAGAGGTCCTTCCCATTCTCCGGCTGCCTTTATGTTTATGTATCACCATTTCCTGTGTCCCTTACTAGTCCTAACCATGTGTGCAGTGGCTTCAACAAGTAAATTCTGTCAAGGATCTATTCAGGGCCGGGGGCTGGGCTTGCTACTTTTATATGATGTCACGTATAGCCGCTTTCGCTTGTTTTACATTTATGGGAGCTTTTCATTCTGCAGCCCAAGGGGTCACCAACGTTCTTTTTCCATTTTTGCTGACCTCAACTTCAAAACACCAGGGTAAAATGTTCTGACTTAAGCAGAAAGAGCCCCGGAGTCCCAGGAGTCTTGCGGTGATTGATGTCGGCGGGGCTAACGGGCAGGAGATCACTTGGTGATCGGGAGCGGGCGGTGGGTGGGGACCAAGGGGAGGACGACTGGGCGTCTCCCAAGGGCAGGCACCCCGGCCGAGCTCCAGGGGCCGGCCTCCCGCCAGGTGTTGGGAGGCACAGGTGTCAGGAGAGGGTGGTCTCCTCCTGCCCGCGGCTGTGAGCTCCTCCACTTTTTAAGCCACTTTCCTTATCGGCAGAGCGCGCGTAAAACCGCAGGGCACGGGGAGGCTATAAATGTGTGAGTTCCCGTAGATAAAGCGCTTAGAGCCAATCCGGGCTCGTGGATCAAGTTCGGTAAAGTAGGTTATCATCGCTCCTCGCCGAGTTCCCCGGTCCTGAGGCAAACCCACACACCGAGTGCCGGGGGACAGCCGGCGGCCCCGACCCCCGGGGCGCCCCCGCGGGTAAACACGGCTCCCCGAAGCACCCTCCCGCCCCCCCACTACGTGGCCGGCTCTCCCGGGCGCTCACCTCGCTCCCCACCCGCGACACGCAGGCCTGCGGACGGGCGGCGCGGCGGGAGGGAGGCCGAGCGGGAGCGCAGGGCCCCGGGTTCCGGCTGCCGGGCCGCGGAGTTGCGCGGGGCGGACGCCGGGGAGGGACGGCCGAGGCCTCGGCGGGCGGCTGAGCCTCGCGAGACCAGCCGGCTGAGGTTCCGGGACGAGGACGTGTGAGCGCCGGGCCCGCCCGCGCCCGGGGAGGCCCCGTTCGCTGCCCAGCAAAGCGGGATCGCAGCCCCGGGCCGCGCTGGGGAGGCGGGCGCCGGCGCGGTGGAACCGCGCGCCCCGGGCCCCTTCCGCTGCCGGGACCCGCCCTCCGGCGCCCGGCCTCCTGGACGCCCCGGCGTGACTCCCGCGCTGGGGGGTGGGGAGGGTTTCGGCCGCTCCGGGTGCCGGATCCCTGCCTCCGCCCCCACCGTTCCCGGTGCCGACCCCTTCCCCGGAGAGAGCAGAAGCCGAGAAGACCACCGCGGCGAAGGGTCGGCCTGCGGGCCCTGGTCTTCCCGGCCGGCACGTGGGGGCGCCTCCCTCTACCTCCCGGCCTCAGTTTCCTGATTTTGAAGCACTTAGAGTGCCTGAGGCTACTTGGCAAACATATGCCTGCTTGCACCCACGGAAAAGCCTTTCCGATTAAAGCGAGGGCATCCTTAAAACATCTTTCCCCTAGGAGAGTTTTTCCACTGGTATGAAATTCTCCTTTCGCTCCGTGGGACATTTGTTGAACTCTGCCACAGACCCCCTACACGTTCTGGGGCTTCGGCAGTGAGTTAGGCTACCCAGGCCCCAGCCTGCGCAGAGCCTTGAATAGAAAACGTCTCCTTTCCCCATGAAATAAGCAGGATCCCTCAATACAAGTATGGCAGGGAAGACTTATTGGTCTTCTGACCACTCCACTTCTTTTCTCTTTGGCCTTGCCAGGAACATTTTGACCTTAAGCAGCTCTCATGACTTTGTTGGGCCTCTGTGTGATGTTCTGTAAAACAAGCCAGTTCTCTCCATTTAAGTCATAGTCTATGTAATTCTGGTAAGTACTCTTACTGAATGCCTGTCTTGTGCCAGATCTCTGCAAAGTGCTGGGATGCGGTGATAAGCAAAACAAACAGTGGGCCTTTGGTTGATTGGGAAGGCAGACATACAAATGGGAGGACTATTTTCTTTTTTTAAGATTTTATTTATTTATTTGACAGTGAGAGAGAGAGAGCCCAGCAAGGGGAGTGTGAGAGAGAGAGGCAGGCTTCCCCCTGTGCAGGGAGCCTGATGTGGGGCTCCATGGCAGGATCCCGGGATCATGACCTAAGCAGAAGGCATACACTTAACCGACTGAGCCACCCACGTGCCCCAAATGGGAGGACTATTAAGAAAGAGATTACCTGGTGCCATGGAAGCAAGCAGCAGGGAGATTCACCCCCAACCCCAACACATGCACTGGCCCCACATGGGAAGCCCTACACACATGTAATTGCTATATACACTAAGGAAATGATGGCTGAGTTCTGAAAGGTTAAGTCCTAGTTAGGGGGTGAGAGGGTGGAGTCTTGGAAATACGGGTGCATTTGATAGGGCCTTGAAGGTCAGGGTCAGTCTGGAACATTAACATTCTCAGGAATTGAACTTAAATGGACACATTTTCTTGAAAGACACAAGTTGCCAAAACTGACACAAGAAATAGAAAATGTGAATCACCCGATATCTCTTACAGAAATTAAATTCATGAGTAAAAACCTTCCCGTAAAGAAAATTCCTATACAGATGGCTTTACAGGTGAATTTTACCAAATATTTGAAAATTTTTAAAAAAATTAACTTGACACAAACTTTCAGAAAATTCAGGAACGAAGATTTCCAAAACATTTATGAGGTATTACTCTGATACCAAAACCAACCATGCATTACTCAAAAGAAAATTATAGCACAATACTCCTCATGAAAATAGATATAAAATTCTTTTGGTGGCGGGAGCCCACCACCCAATGTAAAATTCTTAATATCAAACCAAATCCAGCAATATATACGAGGAGGTATATCCTTATTGCAGGAATAGAATGTTGGCTTAACATTTAAAAGATTCAATGTAATTCCCAAAGATACACATGTAGTGATCCAAAGGGGCACATGCACCCCAATGTTTATAGCAGCAATGTCTACAGTAGCCAAACTATGTATGGAAAGAGCTTAGATGTCCATCAACAGATGAATGGATAAAGAATATGTGGTGTACACACACACACACACACACACACACACACACACACACACACACAAATGGAATATTATGCAGCCATCAAAAGGAATGAGATCTTGCCACTTTCAATGACATGGATGGAACTAGAGGGTATTAAGCTAAGCAAAATAAGTCAATCAGAGAAAGACAAATGTCATATGATCTCACTGATAAGAGGAATTTGAGAAACAAGACAGAGGATCATAGGGGAGGGAGGGAAAAATGAAACAAGACGAAACCAGAGAGGGAGACAAACCGTAAGAGGCTCTTAATCTCAGGAAACAAACTGAGAGTTGCTGGAGTGGAGGGGGGTGGGAGGGATGGGGTGGCTGGGTGATGGACATTGGGGAGGGTATGTGCTATGGTGAGCAGTGTGAATTGTGTAAGACTGTTGAATCACAGACCTGTACCCCTGAAACAAATAATACGTTATGTTAATAATAAAAAAAGGTTCAATGTAATTTACCACATTAACACTTAAAACAATTATATCTTCTGTAGAGGTATAGATAAAAACATATGACAAAAATTGAACCCTTATTCATGGGAAAAACTCTCAGCAAACTAGGAACTGAAGGAACTCTTATCTGGTGAAGGGCAGTATGAAAAATACTTACAGTAACATTGTACTTAAGAGTCGGGTGCCTGGGTGGCTCAGTCGGTTAGGCGTCTGACTCTTGATTTCAGCTCAGGGTTGTGAGATCAGCTACTCACTGGGCATGGAGCCTGCTTAAGACTCTCTCTTTCCCTCTCCCTCTGGCTCCCCACCCCCTCCCCTGCTCTTAAAAAAAAAAAAAAAAAAGAGCAAGAGTGACCTCAGTCCTGCTAAGATTGAGAACGAGAATGTCCTCCCTCACTACTTTTATTTAACATTGTACTGGAGGTTCTAGGCAATGCAATTAGAACGGAAAAATTAGAAATACTAAAAAGGAAGAAGGAAAATCACCTTTATTCATAATCAACATGATTGTATACATTGAAAATTCAAAGAAATCCCCCCCTCCACCGTGCTATTAGGGCTAAAAATGAGTTTAGCAAGGTCACAAGATACTGTCAGGAGAGGATTCTTCCTGGGTCTCTCATGTTTCTGCCTGTCTTACAAGGAGGGGCACTGACTGTCTTTGTTCTAGGCTGTCTTCAAGGAGAAACACACTCATGTACATAGACACATATATACACACGTGTAGAGTGAACAGCATTGGATGATAGCAATAGTGTCTCCCTCTAGAGCAAAGGGTAGGTTTATTACTCAATATAATAAAGATTATGTTTCCTTTGGGGCCAGAGTTCAGGCAAGCTTACTGCTCACCATAAAAGAATCTTGTTCCTTAAGCTTGGGTTTCCTCTTCTGCAGGACACCCCACTGCATGTGCAGTCATCAGCAGGTCCTCCTCACTTTTCCCTGTAGGAATCAGGGCTTGGGGAACCAAAAGCTGATACTCTGATTCCTCCTACTGTTGTGAGTAATAATTCTCTGACCCAGAATTCTCATGCCTTCTGCCAGCATCCATGAAAGCTGTTTGTACGTAGGGTAAAATCTCAGGGCCTTCAAAGCTCTTGATAGATAACAAGATACAAAAATCAATCGTTTCATACTAGCAACAAACAATTAGAAAATGAAGTTAACAATACCTTTAGCAGAACATGAAAAGCATAGTATACGGATAAACTTTACAAGATGTGTGTAGGACAAAATGTGTGCTCTGAAAGCCGTAAAGACCTTGCTGAGTGAAATTCAAGACCTATATAAATGGAAGGAGATTCCATGCTCATGGATAGGGAGATATTAAGTTTTCTCCAGTCAACCATTCAAATCTTGAGTGGAATGGAATACAAAAGAGTCTATCCCTTCCATGGAAGGCACGATCCCTTTCGACTGAGGACAGTGTCCTGATGAGACTATTAGGCCCCATTACAGAGATCCCAAGAACACCTCTGCTTCTCATCCTTCACATCTGCATCTTCTCTCTGGTCCCATGAGCTCTCTCATTCATCCAGTGAATTCCCACCCTGTGTCTGTTACCCTCTTAGTCAACTTCTAACGAACACTGGTATAAAGCAAAACAAAACCAAACAAAAAACCTAAAGAATCAGGATTCACTGGAATACGGCTTTTCTTGATTAAAAAAGAAAAGAAAAAGATTGTCACTGAAGAACAAGAACCACCAAATCTGGACCCAAGAGAGAGGATGGTCACAAAACCAAATGACTGACTAAAGCCATCAGTTCGTACTAAAAGCTCTTTTGTCATCTATAAAATGTGGTCGTCTGTGCCAGGCCCACGTCATAGGCTCAGTCCTCCGACTGAAGGGCAGATATGCAAGAGCTTTACAGAGAAACTCCCAGGTGGTGTGATTTGAACGGCTGAAAACACTAGAGATGAAAATGGAAGACCCCAGGCTTATCACTAGAGATTCATTTTAAAAGCCTTTTGAGGGGCGCCTGGGAGGCTCAGTCGGTTAAGCATCTGCCTTCACTCAGGTCATGATCTTGGGGTCTTGGGATTGAGCCCCGTGTTGCGCTCCCTTGCTTGGTGGGGAGTCTGCTTCTCCCTCTTCCCCTGCCCCTCCCCCCGCTTGTGCACTCACATGCCCTCTCTCAAATAAAATACTTAAAAAAATTTTTTTTAATTAATAAAAGCCTTTTGAAAAAGCGCAAATGGAAAGAACTCCTATTTAGAAGAAGGAACATCTGGCACTATACGCTTACCCTGCCCTGCAGCCACACATGAGCAAGGTGGGTGTGATCTTGTGGGATACAATGTCACATAGGATCCTGACATCTAGAATGCGCTTTGTCAATCAGGGATCACTTCTTTCCTTCCTTTTTCACCTTCCCTGGACAGTATTCTTCACATACAATTTGCCTTAGAATTTAAAAGAGACCCCCCCCCCAAAAAAAAAAAATCTCCCAGAGGTGATACAAAGAATGTAAAAAAGAAAATAAGCCTAGAATTTAAGAGAACATGAAATTTATTAGATGCGGACTACAAAAATAAAACCATCAAAATCGGGACCCAGCAAGCCCCCACCCCAACCCCCATAAAAACATTTCACATACACACACATGGCTAGCAAAGACTAAAAAGATGCAAAGCTTCCAAAGCGACAGATGCTCAGCTGGAGAAGGTTGATGACTGGGGTCAGAGGAGCCCATTCCCGGAGGAGCCCACTGTTGGTTCAGTCACAACACCAGGCCCAAACCCCAGGCTTCTGGCCCAGAGGCTGACGTCAGGGAGTCCCTGAGCACGTGACTGGCTGCAGCCACTGGGTGGGAGGCAGACCATTTACTCTTTCTGTGCGCTCTCCGGTTGCTTCACTCTCAGACCCCACTTCTGCTCCTCCAGCACCTGGTAGAACCAATACATGGCTAGAGGGTCCAAACAGGGAGAGAAATGAAGATTTAGTGGGTTTGTGGGTGGGCCCCAGACAACCCCAGAGCCTGGCAGACCACCACAGAGCCCCTCGCTCAGGGATGCTGACGTTCAGTCCTCCCTTCTTTGGGATGGATTTCCAAGTCTACCTGCTCTCATGAAGCTTCACTATCCCAGCATCTGCCTGCCAGACACCTTCAGCTCTCATATCAAATCCCGTAACCTGGCTCGTGGCCTTGGCCTCATCAGATTTTCTATCTGCCTCTATTTGCTCAGTCCGTTCTCCAAAAGGTATTTCCGTGACATAAATGTTCTCATTAATGGGTCTATTCCCAGGGGTAGAACAGTATCTGGCACGTGGCGAGACACAATAGAAAATTGGCAAAATGAAGATCAGATTCTCCAAAACCTTCAGAGGAGACTCTGAACTCCGCCGTATAATGGACAGGAACCCCCCACGGCCCTACTGGTCTATCTCCCCTGCCGAACCACTAGCCCCAAAGGGCAGTGTACCACTTCTTAGTGGATAGACCCCATGGCCTGTTCAATGCAGCCACAGAACAGATACCCAAAGGGTACGGTGTTCTTCACGGGCCTATCTATGGGTTCCTGTTTGCGAAGGAGCTCAAGGACGTGAAGGTAGAAACAGATGTCACAGCAGGGCCTGGCGCTACAGGCTGCTGAAGGCCAAAAAAAGAGAAGATCCAGGAATTGGGCGATAGAGGAGTTGATGGGGCATCTTTGAAGGACGCCAGGTTGGGGGCGGGGGGGAGGTCGGGACCACTCACCTTGCTTTAGCCGGAGGGCCTATCCGCAAAGACGGTGCAGAACCAGCCAGGCTCCTTACACATGTAGGTCTTGCCTCGGGACAAGATCAGCTTGTTATCCAGGAAGCGTGGACAGAGCAGCAGCTCTTCCTCAAAGGTGCACGGATCCAGGTACTAGGCAAGGCCGAAGGGCAGGGCTGAGCCAAAGACGCATCAGGCAGGGCTGCCCAAGAATACCACACCCCATTCCCAGAGCTCACCACTTTCAAGTTGATCCAGACGTAGAGGCCAGAGCCATGGTTGAGAAAAGGGATCCCCAATGCCTTCAACTTCCTAGTGATGTATCTGTGAGCTCTCTGCAGCCGGGAGCGGTAAGTGGGCAGGTACACTCCATCAATCCACTCTGGACGGGTAGGGAGAAGATAGCCATCACGGGTCTGGTGGCAGAGATCTGCAGCCTTATCAAAGGCTCCCTCTCTGGGCTTTGTACCAGCTCTTTCTATCCAAGACGGGCTCTGTGTTATATCTGGGCTGACGGTAGCCATACCCAGCACACCTTCTCAATAGTCCAGTAGGAATGTTCTGATACAAAGAGTTGGGGCGCCCCCAAAGTGGGATAGATGCTGCTGTTGCCAACTGGGCAGATACTCAGAGCCTCACACAGTGGACTTCGAGAAACCTAGATATGCTTGGGGAGGCCCTTAGCCCAGGTGTTCTAAGCACTGGCAGCACATTAAAATCACTTGGGGAGCTTTTTAAAAGTCCCGATGCCCAGGTTATACCTCCAGATCATCTAAACCAGAACCTTTGGGGATAGAGTCCACATATCAGCGTTAAGCTCCCCAGATAATTCCCATGTGTCCAAGGTGGAGAACTTGTGTCCAAAGGGCTAAGAACCTGGTTTCTGCCACATATCAGAGGGCCTGGCACCATGCACGGAGCCATCTGGTTGGATTTCTCCTATCGACCCCTTTCCCCCTGCCAAAGCTGAAAGCAAATTGTTTCTAAACCAGATTATCAAATTACATTAATTTGTATCATTATATCCCAGCTTTTAATTTAAACCCTCCAGCCTGGCATCTGCTCTGTTATAGGGAATTAAAGAAAGGGGGCCTTATCTAAGTTTGGGCAATGGCATTAAATAGAGGGGGTTGGGGGAGGTCTCCTCTAAAGCCGGGATTCACTTGTGATCCATGGAGGAAACTGAATGCAGGCGCCATAGATCTAGCCACACCCACTTGCCCAAATGGCAGCTCTCCTTTGGCCACCTTGGAAGATGAAGTCAAGTCCTATTCAAGGAGTCGTGGCATTTTTGGGTCATCTTTGCCTAAAGCAAGCCAGGCATTGGGGAGGGAAAACTAACTTTGCATTAAGACTGGTTTCTGTCTTTCAAGCCTCAGAGAACAATTTGCCTTTCCAGGCACAGCACCAGCTCCCGAACATGAAAGCCCATCTGTGTTTTAGGCCAGCAGCTACGTCTTGTCTCTGTGCCCTACTGCATGAGCTGAGCTACAGCCCTCCCTGCCTTCAAACTTCCGGTCCTCCCACCATCAAACCCGAGACCGCGAACAGGGTCTCAGTGGATTAGAGGTATGGCAGCCTTCCGGTCCTGCCACCATCAAACCCGAGACAGCGAACAGGGTCTCCGTGGATTAGAGGCATGTCAACCTTCTGGTCCTGCCACCATCAAACCCGAAACCGCGAACAGGGTCTCAGTGGATTAGAGGTATGTCAGCGGCCCAAGCGGACCCAGGATCTCCCCCATGGCCATGAGGCCTAGCCACGATCCCAGGGATGGGACTCGCTGCCTACCTCGGTCCTGAAGCAGCCGACATAGCTTGTACTGGATGATGCCAGAGACACCGTGGAGATAGCCAAAAGAGCTCACGGCAGAGGCCACCTCCTTGTTGTGTGTGTAAAGAACACCAAAGCGGAAGCCAGAGATGCCGAAATCCTAGAGGGAAAGAAGTAGGGGGAGGAATACCTGGTTCGCCCACCTCCTGGCCCCCCCCTTTCCTTTCCTACCCAAAGACGGGAAGCTGGGGCTCACCTTACTGGTGCCCCAGATCACATGGGTCCTGTTGGGGTCAGGCAAACTGGAGAGGAGATAGTACAATCAAGATTATAAAGACATATTGAAAGGATGAAAACTTGGGGTCAATGAGGGCAAGAGAGGAAAACGGACTTGAGGTCCTTCCTAGACATAAGAGCCTATGGGGCCCAAAGTTCAAGAAACAGTTGCCCCAGTTAACAGCCAGGGAGTCAGCAAAAGGTATCCTTGGGGAACCAGATGGGACAGATCCCAAGTGCCCACTGAATGAAGCCCAGGCCCCTCGGCCTGGCTCAGAGCCTTCCTGTAGCTGGTCCCTAAGCCACCTTCTTGGCAATCAGCTCTTCACACACGTGGGCCACCCACCGTTTCTAAAATGTGCTCACCTATTTCTAACTGCCCCACTTCGGGTAGAGCTGTTCCTTCTGCCGGGCATGGCCTTGCCTTGCTTTGGCTGCTGGGATCGTATTTTAGGGCCACATGCTACCCTTAAGAAAGTTCTGGCCTGGGCGCCTGGGTGGCTCAGTTGGTTGAGTGACTGCCTTCGGCTCAGGTCATGATCTTGGAGTCCCGGGATCGAGTCCCGCATCGGGCTCCCTGCTTGGCGGGGAGTCTGCTTCTCCCTCTGACCCTCTTCCCTCTCGTGCTTTCTATCTCTCATTCTCTCTCTCTCTGAAATAAATAAATAAAATTTTTAAAAAATTAAAAAAAAAAAAAGAAAGAAAGTTCTGGCCTTGGGACGCCTGGGTGGCTCAGTCAGTTAAGCGTCTGCCTTCGGCTCGGGTCATGATCCCAGGGTCCCGGGATCGAGTCCCGCATTGGGCTCCCTGCTCGGCGGGAAGCCTGCTTCTCCCTCTGCCTCTGCCTCTCTCTCTCTGTCTCTCATGAATGGATAAATAAAATCTTTAAAAAAAAAAAAAAGAAAGTTCTTGCCTATTTCTCTTCTTTCCCTAGGCACTACTTATAAAGAAGTTCCTACCCTGACCTTCTGTGGGGCTCTATGGAGACGTGTGATAGTGCACTTTCTACCTTGCCTTCAAGTTATCTCATGTACAAAACAGCATTGCAAAAAGACACTTGGGAGGAAAGAGGATGCTTTGCTCATTTTCACACTCCCGGTGGCACCTGGCCCCAGTTCCTAGCACAGAGCCAGTTAAGTTTATGGCCCATGAACACACCCTGCAAAAGCAGGAACCTCATGGCTTGCATTCCAGACTCCAGCTGAGGCCAACAAACTCACCTTTCCATGCTCAGAATGCTGTGGAACGTGATGGATTCATCAAACACAGACAGCATGTAAATCTCATCCATAATCACATGTAGGTTGTACCTGCAGGTTGGGCAAAAGAGGGAGAACATTATCTAGGTTCTCTCTCATCTCAACTCTCTTTCTTTCATGGGCTTCTCTGGATACAGTTCAGATACTCTTCCTGCTCTGGCTGCCCATCCAACCCTTCCAAGGGGCATGGTAAGGTCGAAGGGGTGTACACCTTAGACCTGGCTCGGGGGTGGGTAGGAAGGAACAGGACCCAAAGACACTCCACAGAACATCTAACCCTTCGGCCGTCAAGCAGAGACCAATGCAATGAGGAGGGCTGCACGTCCCAAAGAGTTTTATATCTGGTATAGTCAGGAGCTCCCACCCAGGGTCCTGATTGAATAGTGGCATTAAGTGGGCTAAGTGCTAACGCAGGTCACCGTGTTTTTTCTCCCAACAGCCCTCCGAAGCAGTGCTGGTATCTCCATTTTATGGATGAAGAAACCGTTTCTGAGACAAAGTCAGTTTCCTCAATTAGCAGGTGCTTGAGCTGGGATCTGAACCCAGTTCTGTCAAGTTCCAGCCCACACACGTCCAGCGTTCTTCCTCTTGTCCCTCTGCCATGAATTGGTCTGGACTAGAGTTATGAAATTTGGGTAAGTGTGATTCTTCTAGAAAATGGGAGGTTAGCACCCCCTAACGAAGAGGGCTATTTCAAGACTCCAGAGAGAACTGATGTTAACATGTCCGTGGGAGTTCTCTGGGGACACACCTTCACCCCACAGGGTCTGAGAGTTTGGATGCCTCAGTACCTCAGGCCGGGCAGTTGGGAAACGGATGCTGGGAGAAAGTGGTTACATGACAAGAGGAGGAAAAGCAAAAACACCAGATCACAAGTGTTACGTAGGTGTCTGTACCTGGGCCAAAAAAAAAAGGCAAAATAGCAAAAAACATTCAGTTGAAGCATGTGGGTGCATTTTTTTCACTTCAATTTCAGTGAGTTGTACATAGCTTTGCAAAGTATACTATGCAGTAAAAATATTGGGGTAAATTACGTCTGGTTCTGACTTCTAGGAACCTTGTTCAGGGACTTGGTGTAGTCTCAAGGGGTGAAACACCTACCTCTTGGCAAATTCCAGGTATTCTTTCAGTGAATCTCGGCAGTAGACATCCCCCAGAGGATTCTGAGGGTTGATTAGCACGAGACCTCTGACCTTTTTCCCCTAAAAAAAAAAAACAAAAAACAGAAAATCAAAAAACCCCAAAATTAAACAAAACCCCCCAAAACATCACTGAGGTGAACAAAATAGGTCCCTCATGTCTACCTCAAGTTCAGCCAAAGGTCAAGTCAGGATACCCAGTTTTGGACACATCCCCTCCCCGAGGCCTTTAGTTGGGGTCTCAGCAACTTAGGTAGGATCTGGAACATTCAGCTCTCTTAGCGCCCACAGAGGGGGAGCAAGGAGGAGCTCAGGGGGCTGCCCCCAGAGACAGGGGTTCAGGGCTCCTAGGGGGACATGCCCCTGGGACACCGCCCCTTCCGAAGGAGCCCACAACACCTTGTTGAGAACACTGTCCCAGATCTCCGGACCCAGCCCCTCTCAGGGGCAGCAGCACCCACCCCGAAGACCTAAGCGTCGCCTCAAGCAGAGCTTGCTCCAGCTTGTCCACGGTGAGCTTGAACGGGTGGGGGTTCGCATCCGTGCTCTGGAGGCAAACACTCTGCCTGAGCACCACCTACCTGGAAGCTTCTAAGCCCTGGTCCCTCGCTCCTCTACACACCGCCCAACACCTCACACCCAGGCCTGCCGTCCCACATGCCCTCCTTGCCCTAATTTCCCCATCCTCCCCCCACTGTCACTTATATGGGAGGAGAACGAGGTCCCCTACCCCTTCCAAATGCCCTTAGAATGGTCCATTGCCTGGGGGGGGGGGGCGAAGCAGGGGAAGGGGCCCCATTCTGACCTCACTGTCCAGGTGGACGAGAATCAGCTCAACTTTCGAATACAGCTGGGAACTAAAGACGAAGCCGCCATAGAAGGGGGTGGGGGTCAGCAAGGCCTCTGGAAGCACAGGGAGACAATATGGTCAGTGGGGGGGGGGGTCTCAGTCAGAACCTGCCAGCCGTGCCCCCCCCCCCCACAGGCCAGTAGCAACACTACAGACAGAGAAGGTTAGTTTGGCAATCCCTCCTACTTGGGGCTTAATTTTTGGCCTCAGGCTCTATAAAAGTTACATTCTTATAAACCTTATGTGGGGAAACACTAGAGAAGGAGAAGGGGAAGAATATTGCTAGGAATGGCTCCGAATCAAGGTTACAAACCCAAACGGGCTTGCTAGCAGGTAGAGCACAAGTCATCCAGCAGGTCTCACCAGCTCCCGTCCAAACATGAGAGGCTGAGGTCTGCGCCAAGAGAGAGCACTCATCTCTCTGCATGGCCCAGGCTACCTGCACCTGGTGAGCTCCTGGGTTCTTTCCTTCCCCTTCCTTTGGCCTCACGGATGAGTTAACCAAGCACCTACTCCTCTGAGTGAAACTGGCCATCTGGGTAACTTCCTTCTATGGAGCGAGAGCTCATTAAGACCGGAGACTCTTGTCTGGATGTTGTTAGGAGGGAGACTGAGAACAGATCCCTCGGCCTTATTTGATCTAGAACTAATTTGCCTTTGGGGGGTGGGCAGAGGAGGACACAAGAGTTAGGAAATCTAACTGCTCTAAGCTAGTTTGCCAGGGCTTCTCTGTACTGGTGTTGAGTCCAGAAGCCCAGCTAATAATATAATAAGTTGGCTCCAATTGTCACTCTTTCTGAGGCATATCTCCTTGAGGACTGTCCCATGTTTTCCTTCCATATTAAATGGGGACCCAAATCTGTCACTCCTTTGGAAATAGTAGGAAGATGTTCTAAGCAGGGTAGAAGTTCCAACACTTTAGGGCAAAGGCCTCTGAGTCAAGATATTCTTCTTCCCTAAGGACCAGTGCCCGTGAGCTGCTCTTTTCCTGAGGGAAAGCAGAGCCCACTGACTTACCACCTGGATCACACAGAACCATGGCCAGTGTGGAGAATATAGAGGAGCAACCATTTAGAACAACTACCTGAAGATGCACAGAAGGCAGAAGTCAAAAACGAATCCCCATGTACGAAGGTCTAGCCCCTTTGTCTCCCTCCCCCTAAGGAGGGACAGGCACCAGGAACCTCCTCTTCTGTGACCCATTGGCCTTGGCTCTGCCCTGGCCCTAGGGTCTCTGCTGGTTCTAGAAAATGCAGCGAGTCCCCCAAGAACACAGTCCTCTACCAGGGTGGCAGTGAGGCTTGGAAACGGACTCACATTTTCTGGATCGAGCTGAGCAGGTACCTTGCAGTAGTAGGTCAGGAACCGGGCCACCTCTTCCCACAGGCTGTGGGTAGACCCAGAGAGACTTTGTGGTGCCCAGGCCCAGGGGCCTGTCCTTATTCAAGGTCTACAGTCTTTTCCAAAGAGCAAGGCATCCAACCTCGTATCACAGGGCTACTGGCTGATGCCATCAACTCTCCAGGTGATGCAGACAATAGGCGTGAGAGTTTGGATGAGACCTCAGGCCTTCTGAATACAGGGCAGTGCTATTTCTACTACACCGGGCTCCCTCCTGAGGCGGTTTCACTCTAGACATTTTCTAGCAGTTGTTACCAGAGAAATAGGGAGGTAGCCAACCAAGAATCTGGTGCCCTGGGTCCTTCCCTCCCTGAGAATAGGCGTCTGGGGGCCATGAGACTTTAGATCTGGAAATTACTTACAATGGTTGCCCTGACCAATCAGAATACTGCAGCAGGACATCCTCAGTGATGTTCATATCACTCTGACTCAACTGTTGACAAACAGAGCATGAGGACAGCCAGACCAGGGAAGACCAACCAGCCTCATCCTACTGCTAGGATGCATATGGGTGTTTGCCCTACAACCCAGGGCCTTATGGAAGAAGAATAGGGAAACATGCCACGTGCCCCTTCGTGAATGGAGCCCCCAATCTCCTTGTCATAGGATACACAAAGAGAATTCACTGAGGAGCGCTGGATGACCTCCAGAACCCAACACTTGGGCCAGAGTCTCCCTTGGCAGCCTACCCACCATATACCCATACACCCCTAAACACAGCAAGCCAGGAGGTCAGATGTGTTATTTGAGAAGCTGTTTCCCCACTCCCTTCCCTAAACTCCTAAGTCCCATTCCTGTATCTACCGCATGCTAAGAAACAGTCTAGGGGGACTGGACCCGATGGTGGGTCCCAGCATGGCCCAAGACTTGGCTTACCCTTTCAGTCATCAGATCAAGGCAGAGCTTATTCTCACTGATGCCAAGGTTAATGAAGCCCTGGAGATGGAAGGAATCAATCAGTCCACTTGCCCTGCCCTCTAGGGACCTCCTTAAACATTCTAGTAAGGACTCATCTTAGATTATTTCAAATGGAAATCTCACTGCCCCACGAGGCAGTTCACTCCTTATCTAACAGCTTCAAGTGTTAGAAAAGTTGCCACAGATTCAAAAATCATACGGCTTGCAATTTCCCCCTTTAGAGCCACACAGTACTTCTACACCCGAGAGCAGTCACTGAGTTCTTACTACGTGCCAGACCCTAGACTCAGTGCCTCATGCAGTGGCCTTACTTCTCACAACTCCTGAGAAGAAGGTTCTATTATGATCCCCACTTTAAGAGAGGGAGACTCCAAAATGTGGACTGCCCCACTAGCCCTGTGACCTCGGGGATGGGCAGAACGCCATCTGCCTGGCCCCGGGGCCTGGCTCACGCCCACCTCTGCTACTTCCACATCAATGTGAGGCCCCTTCGAGTTACTGGAGGAGATATGGCTCTTCAGAGTCCAGTGGAGATGCAGGACTCAGTCGGTTCCCAGAAAAAGCCTATGACCATTGACCACATATCACTTAGCTAGAAACAGAAAAGAAGGTATGATTCGGGCTGTCCTCCACCCTCTGGCTAGAGAGCCGTTGTGAACCGCTCCTGCTGGGAGCCTCTCGCTGGCTCCCTATCCTAACCTCACCATCCTAACACCTCATAACTCTCGTCACGTCACTCATGTTCCCCAATCTAGCCTCGGGAGCCTCGTTTCCCCATCACGCCAGGCCCTTCCCACGTTAAAGCTTTCACACCTGCAGCTCCTCCTACCTGGAAGACCACCCCTACCACATGGTTGGCTGATTCAGCCTTTAAGACTCCTCAGACCACTCAATCAGGCCTCGCCTTTAAGACTCCTCAGACCACCCAATCAGGCCTCCCCTTTCTTCTCCCAGGTTGTTATTAACAATGTTCCTTTCCCCAGTGCCAGACAATACTCAGCAACTAGACTCAGTTCCGTGAGCGCGGGTTTGCTTAGCACCGTGACCACTGTGACCTAGTGGGCAAGAGCAGGGACTGAGGGAAAGCACGAGGAAGAGGGCGTGGGGAGGACCCAGACACAGCCCTTAACTTTCTTGGCATTGTCACCTTGCTCCTGTGCCCATTCCCTTATCTCTTAAGATGACAATAGTGTCTACTTGATGGCACTAGGAAGAGTGAGAGAGAGCCCAGTACTTGGCACAGGACTCAGTAAATCCTAGTGATCGGGGCCCTCGCGGAGGTGTCTCCCCCCGCCCCCCATCCTCACCAGGGGGTTCGTGTCCTCATGGTATTTGTCTGCTTGGTAAATCCTGTAGTCCTGTAAATTGGCCTGGTATGAGGCAGAGATTTCGATCCCACGGTTGGACAGGTGCTGGCTGACAAATGTCACTTCGGGATCCTTCAGTTGGTGAACTGGCTGGTCAGGCTGCCCGGATGATTGGGCCTCCTGCCCACCTCCGACATCACCCCTCACATCCAGGGCAGGGTAGGACGGTTGGAGCCCCAGGCCACCCGTGGCCCCAGACCGTAGGCGGCTGATCAACTGGGACACTAAATTGTCCAGGAGGGCTTCCTGCTCCCCGGTGGCTTGATGATGCCTTTGGTCCCCCAGCACCAGATCCTGCTGCTGGTGCCTGGTGACCAACTGCATGATATGCTTCTCGATGGTCTGCCGCAAGTGCAGCATCATCTCCAGGGGCCGGGTGTGGATGCCCTGGCTGCCGAGGCCCTGACCCCTCATCTGACCACAGGGCAGATGGATGGTGTCTGATTGGTGACTCATGCTCTGGGTCTTTGTCTCGGCCTCAGCAGGCTAGCTGGAACCTGCAGAGAGAGAGAGGGAAACCATGCACTGTAGCAAAGGAGACTCTCCTTGACCCTCCGGTCCAGGCCTGATCTCCGGCTCCTCACTGCCTCCTCCTACTTCCACACATGGGGTACAGGCCCATGTCGGTTCAGGAAGAATTACCGATTCATTCAAGGGCAATGCTTAAGTGGCCCCAAGCCCAGACACTGGAGCCCTGTACTTCAATGACATTAAAATGTGTCCTGAGAAAAAGCGTTAGGACCCACTTTGAGAAAAAGGGGAAACTGAACAGGTAGGCTCTGGGGGCTCCACCCTGGGCCTCAATTAGAGCAATTCCTGCTTTACAGGGTTCTAAGAAAAAGGGATTTTGAAGACAGAGAGACAGATGGAGAGGGAGAGAGAGAGAGAGAGAGAGAGATGGAGAGAACCCAGACACCCAGAAAATAAAAAGCCTCAGTAAATTATTCTGCTAGAACAGAGGTTAGTAAACTACTGCCCAAGGGCCAAATCCAGCTACCTCTTTTTGTAAATAAAGCTTTATGGGAACGCGGTCACATTTGTTGGTTTATGTATCACCTCTGGCTGCTTCTTCGTCACAATGGCAGAGTGTCACAATAGCTGGGACACAGACCGTATGGCTCACAAGGTCTAAAATATTCATCATCTGGCCCTGTATGGAAAAAGTTTGCCATCCCTTATCCTAGAACATCAGCCCTTCTTTTTATCTCTTTTTCCTAAGTTGGCCGTACCAGATATTCAAAGCTCGGTCCTTCCACTCCTCCCTTGTGTCCCTTCCTTATAAATGCTTTCAACCTGCTCGCTGGGACGGCCACCTTAGACATGCATCACTAGTAACTATGGGCACGATACATGGTTCTTGAACTTCAGACTTCACCAGCATCACCTGAGGACTTTTAGGGACACAGATGGCGAGGCCTCATTGCCAGACTTTCATTCAGTAGGTGGGGGCTGGGAATTTTCAGTTCTAACGAGTTCCTGAGACTCTGCTTTGAGAACTTCTAACACTCAAACCGCCCTTTCCTCTGAAGAGAAGTCAAAATGACGGGTAGGACCTAAGAAACACCTTTTTAAGGCCTGAAAGAACCCAAATACTGGACACTCTGCCCAACCTCTTCTGACCATGTTCAGTCAGCTTGTGATATTCCCAGAGCATCTAGTACTTCCCCTGAATGACACTTAATACAGTTCCTTGTTCAAGATCTCCCCAGGGCAGCCTTCATCACGAGATCGTTAGCACAGTGCTCAGCACCTAGGTAACTAGTAGGAGAGGCACAACCACGGGGATATTGCCGAGTCCATGAAGAGAGGAGCCATAACTGAGGACTTGGCTATAGAAGATGGAGCAATGACCAGATGCAGCCACAGGACGAAGTCTTGACTTAGGGTGCCAACCTCTCGTCAACAGTGATACAAAGACCTTCAGTCACCAGAATTAGGAACATGCATACTGTTTAGAAAGAAATGAAACAAACATAAGCCCTCATGCCTAGGCTAACCCTTTGTTCCACAAGCAAAAGCTTTGTTCTGGCCAAACTCCCTCCCTTAAAAGTAGGAAGGTCATTTTAATGGGGCTCTCCACCCTGCAGGTAGGTAGGTCATGCTGTCCTTCCGGATACAGACATCCCCCCGATTTAGGATGGTTCAGCTTATGATTTTTTTTTTTTTTTTACCTTACAATGGTACAAAAATGATATGCATTCAGTAGAAACTGTACTTGGAATTTTGTTTTTTTTTTTTTAAAGATTTTATTTATTTATTTGACAGAGAGACGCAGCGAGAGAGGGAACACAAGAGTGGGAGAGAGAGAAGCAGGCTTTCTGCGGAGCAGGGAGCCTGACGTGGGGCGCGATCCCAGGACCCCGGGCTCATGACCTGAGCCGAAGGCAGACGCTTAATGACGGAGCCCTCCAGGCGCCCCCGTACTTGGAATTTTGAATTTGAATCCCTGGACCAGGGATATGTGGGAGGATCCTGTCTCGTGACGCTGAGCACTGGTAGTGAGCTGCAGCTCCCATTCAGCCCCACGATCGCGAAGGTCAACAACCACCTTACAACTATCCCGGACCCAGACACCCTTCTGTTTTTCGCCTTCAGTACAGTATTCAATAAATTACAGGAGATATTCAACACTTCATTATAAAATAGACCGTTAAAGGATTTTGCCCAGGTGTAGGTTCATGTGAGTGTTCTAAGCATATTTAAGGTAGGTTAGGCTAAACTACGATGTTCATTAGTTTAGGTGTATTAATCAAATGCATTCTCAACTTGTAATGGGTTTATCATTACATAACCCCCTCATAAGTCAAGAGGGATCTATACTTGGATCGCATAGAGGGGTAGTTAAGGGTCAAGAGAGATTCCTGTGGTTTTGCCTTTCAAAAAGTGGTGCCTATCATCTCTGTTGGTCCTGGGGAGTGCTGGTGGGAAGGGTCACAATGGTGGACAAGATCTCTTTTCAATGGGCAAGAAGTTATCAGTTGGGGGTGGGGGTGGTCTGCTTTCTTCCAGACCTGGGTTCTCACATATTAAAGGTCTTGTCTTGTGTCAACTTAATAACAAAATCAAAGATGTCACAGCTCCATAGTATCCACTAGACCCACACATGGGCCCAGAATTTAAGCAGTAATTCCAGTTCAGGCTGGATTAGGGGCACTACTGGACTCCTTGCCCTGGAAGTCCTTGATGTTACCAAAGTTCCACGATTCTGCCCCATCTACCCAGCTCTCAGCCAGGGACTCTAGGACCAAAGAAAATAGCAATCAGGATCACATAGGGAAACCGGAGGCCAGTGTGGCCCAACAAGCCATTGGAGGAGAAAGGCAGCTTACAGCAGGTAGAATGAGGACCTCTCAGACAGGCTTATGGAAGAACAAATAGGTGCCAGGGCAAGTACCTGAAAGAAGTGTATTTTCTTGGCAAAATGTATTTTCTAATAAGGAAGGAAGTATGTGGCAAGGCCAGGAGGAAACCTGGCAGTTAGGCCTCTGCCAAGACTTGTCTTTTCTATAGGAAAAGTCTATTGTGAAAGACGTTGGCCCACAAAGGCAATAATGTCCCTAAATTGTATTGGAGTATACCAACCCTTTCCTCAAGTCCTCTTGCACGTACCCTTGGTTTCAGTATTCCCCAGCTTCCAACCATCTACCTGTTAAGTCACACTCAGGGACCTTCTAGAACAGCTAGAAGCAGTGTCTCAGAGCCAGCCCAGCAGACAGCAATAGCCCTCTGAAAAGGCTGACAAATAGTAGAAGCTGAGAAGGAGTGAACATAGGAAATGAGCTAGGAACAAGCTGGTCTCCTGTTTGCAACACCAGCACATGGGTATACCCTTTACAGCAAGAAATTTTTGATGTCACTTTTCCTAGTAACCTACAAGCTCTTCTAGCTCTGTCTTGCCCTCCAACCTTCCTTCCCTTTGCCATGTACCAGCCTCCCCTGGCGTCCCAGTCCTCTGACCTAATTCAGATATTTCCTTCTTATTATGGTAAGTATGATAAGGATTGCAGAGTCTCCTCTATGTGCTTGGGAAGCAAGGTGTTGGGAAGATAGACCCCTCAACACAAGTTGCAAAACTGAAATCTCAGGTAAAAGCAGGCTTGAAGAGCTTAGGTTATATTTTAGAGTTCCTACTCACCAATTGTAGCATGTTGCAAGAACTATCTTCCCTGTCTGGGCATCAGTTTCTCCATATGTTAGATAAGAAGATGCCTCAATTCAAGGTGAGAAAACTGAAGATTCATGAAGATGAGTCACTTCCATGGTCCCACAGGAGAGCCAGGATTTTAAACCTCAGACCTCCCACTTGAGTCCAGAACTTCTGGGAACGAGTGTAAGTTGGCTGAAAACCAGTCCTTGCATGGGCAGCAGCTGGGCTTCATGTCACAATGCCCAGGAGATCTCAATTTCTGGAGTTGGATTAACTTCATCCAACAACTTTGTCCTCCTCTATTGTTCGTGACTCAAATTCCCCGGGCAGAAGCTAATAAATACACTGGATGTGGTTACCTTAGACTTGCATTTCTCAGAGGATCACTTTTCAAATACAGTGTCCAGAACACAAAATCCAGACACATGAACAAAGAGCATGAGGTAAGACCAGTGCGGACAACAGAAAGGCTAACTAGACTCCGGCTACTAAGGGTAGACTGTAAAATAATCACTTTTCTGTTCAAGGAGATAAAAACCCAAGTCTGAAAATTGGCAGATTGGAAATTGTTTTCTTTCAAATCTGTCCTTTTGATAATCCATTCTAGAGGGTAAAATGCAATGACCAAAAGTGAAAAGCCTCACTGGAAGGGTTTATTCTCATATTAGATATACGTAAAGAGAAAAATCAGTGACCCAGAAGAAGATGCTGAAGAAACTTTCTAGAATGTGACATGAAGACACAAAAGAAAGTTAAGAGAAGATATGAGAAAATCTAAAATATACATATACATATTCATCTGGAGTCCCAAAGGAAGAGAAAAATGGAGCAGAAGCAATCTGAATAAGATGTTTTATCAGTGCCAAATAATCAGACACCAAAGCATGGATTCAAGAAGCCCAACAAATGCAAACGAGAATAAAGAAATCTACATATATACATACATATATATGTACATACATATATATTTAGGATTATATATATATATATAATCTACAAAAAGCAAACATCTCAAAAGCAGCCAAGAAAAAAAAAGTTACCCTTAAAGGAATAACAGACCAGAAGCTGACTTCAGCCAACAGGAGAAACCTGAGACAATGAAATGTTATTTTCAATATACAGAATGAAAATAGCTCCCAACCTAGAATCCTGTAGCCATCAAAGCATCAATACTTCATTAGGCAGTACCAATTCCTCCCCCTAGAGGAACTGGACTTGTGTGGATACTACTAATCTGCACAAGTAGGTTTGCCTTTAAAAACGTCAAAGACAACTGAGTGAAAGAAACCAGACACAGTACATATTGTACAGTTCTACTTATAGAACTAGCAAAAGTAATCAAAAGTGATAAAAATCAGAACAGTGGTTGCCCTGGGAGAGAGTTGGGAAACTGACTATAATGGGGTGCAGGGAACTTCCTGGGGAGATGACATGATCTAGAACTTAATGAGGTGGTGGTTACATGGCCATAACCATTTGTCATAGTTCAAACTGTACACTTAGGAGTTTTACTATACTTAGGAACTGGGGTTTTTTAAATGCAGCTGTAGCTAATTTAAAACTCTGTTAGGATATAAATAGCAAAGTGAAGTTTGTTTCCAATGCTAGCCCATCGAGTGGGAAGACCAATATGGGGGCAGGTGCCAAGTACACAGGAGCATATTTACAGAATTATTTATAGTAGAAAAAAAAGGAAGAGCCAATTCACAAAAAAAAAAAAAAAGGCACATATAGAGAATGTTTAAGTCTGGATGAAATCGACAATTTAGCTTAAAAATGTAGTGTATTAATCCTAATCCCAGATGAGAAAGTCAAAACAATTTACATAGAAGTTATCAAAGACCTAATTCCCTAAAAAAGTAGCTGTCCCAGACAGTCTCATCAGGAACTCTACATTATTGCGGTGCTATTTAAACTATTCTAGAGAAAAGGAAATATACCCACATTTTATAATTAAACAATAACGGATTTGATAAAGTTCATGGTTTATAGTTAATAGATCCTAGTGGGATAAAAATCACTTGATCTATAGACACTAAAAAGACATCTGACAAAATCAGACACCCATTCTTGACTTAGACAATAGGATGAATGGATACTTTTTTTTTTTTTTTTTAAGATTTCATTTATTTATTTGACAGAGAGAGACAGCGAGAGAGGGAACACAAGCAGGGGGAGTGGGAGAGGGAGAAGCAGGCTTCCTGCTGAGCAGGGAGCCCGATGCGGGGCTCGATCCCAGGACCCTGAGATCATGACCTGAGCCGAAGGCAGACGCTTAACCCAATGAGCCTCCCAGGCGCCCCGAATGGATACCTCTTTAACATTAGATACCTCTCAGCCAAAAAGCCAGCCTCCTATTCATTCGGAAAACTCTGAAAGGTTGGAAATCCTGAACAAAAGAAAAGGCTACCCATTGTCACTGTTAAATATCTAACATGGTACCAGGGGTCTCAGCTGAGAATATTAGGCAAGGAAAGAAACCAGAGTTAGAACAAGGGAATTTGGGGCGCCTGGGTGGCTCAGTTGGTTAAGCGACTGCCTTTGGCTCAGGTCATGATCCTGGAGTCCCGGGATCGAGTCCCACATCGGGCTCCCTGCTCAGCAGGGAGTCTGCTTCTGCCTCTGACCCTCTTCCCTCTCGTGCTCTCTATCTCTCATTCTCTCTCTCCCAAATAAATAAATAAAATCTTAAAAAAAAAAAAAGAACAAGGGAATTTGGAGGTCTGCTATCTACAGATTACTAACTACTCTCTGCCTGGAAGACACTAGAGAATTGGCAGATGATCTACAAGAGAATTTAGTGTAGTTATAGAATAGAGGCCCAACTCATGTTTCTGTAAATACAGTTTTAGGGGAACACAGCCACACCTGTGTTGCACATATATGCCAACCAGACTTTGGTAGTAAACACTAGACCGGTACTTTCTTTCTTTTTTTTTTTTTTATTAACATTCTTAGTTTATTGATCCTCTCATGAAAAATCTGCACAACCACCACAGATAAAGCCACTGCAGCATCTTTACTCCTTCTGTTGTCCAATCTCCAGCTCACTTTTTGCCAGCACCAACGTTGGCTTTTGCAGTCCCCCTGACTTTCTTCATTCTGTTCTTACATTCCTTTCGCTGTTTTCTTGATGTCTTTTTCTTCTCATACAGGCCGTGTCTTGCAAGTCTGTGTTTGGGTTCATTTTTCTTTGCACAATCCAAAGAATCATAAATCATGCCAAAGCCGGTTGTCTTGCCACCACCAAAATGGGTTCTGAATCCAAACACAAATATGACATCTGGTGTGGTCTTGTACATTTTGGCTAGTTTTTCCCGAATTTCTGTCTTAGGTACCGTTGCCTTTCCAGGGTGAAGAACATCAATGACCATCTGTTTCCGCTGAAGTAGTCGGTTAGTCATGAACTTCCTGGTCCGGATAGTTACTGTGTCGTTCATGATGGCGGCGAGGCTTCAAGCTAGACCGGTACTTCCAACCCCGGTTCACTTACCTAGTGAGTGAGCCTAACAACTGCCCAGCGGCCCCAGCCCCATGCAGCATTTAATCCTAACTGCTAGGAAGTAAGAATTAGTCCCAGCCTTCAGATGGACCGACTAAGGGCATAATTTATTACAGTCCATTTAATTTAATAGGGCCCCCCAATATATCTGGAACAGGTATGAATGGTGTAAGCTGTCTGGGGGGGGGGACACAGGACCCTGCAAAACTCCCATATGATCAATGATAGCTAACACTGCTTGAGCACTGCCTTGGACCAGGCTCTGGTCTGGGTGATTTAATCCTCAAAATGACTCTGTTAGGAGAGTACCGCCATTAGCCTCACTTCACAGATGAGAAAACAGAGCACCAAAGAAGGAGGTGACTCGCACACGTAGGAGGGGAAAGGGGAGCTTTAACCCCAAGTCCGCTAACCCCAGGCTCCAACTGCCCTCTTAACCATCCCTCCTCAAGGCCTCTTCCTGGAAAGCTGCACATACCTTCAAAGCTTGGCATTCACTTGTGGGACTCCAGAAGCTCCCTACCCCACCAGGGGGCTCAGGAGCCCCAGCTGAAGCCCCAAAAGCCCCTCTCCCGCTCCACACCCCACGGCTCCCCTGTCCCCACTACCCCACATTTACCTTTGTCTCTGTTTCCACTCATCTCGTCTCCAGTCTAAAATCCCTATTGTGCCCAATGAAACTATCCTTGACCATCAGGGCTCAGAGACCTTTCCACCGCCCTCCTCTCACTAAGCTGGCTTACGGCTTGGGGCACCCATGCTCTGCTTTTAAGTACGAGGTGGTTTCAAGGGCAATAATAAGATCCACCTTTTCCCTCCCAAGGGGATCTCCCCAGACATTCTCTATTACCTAAAATGGCCTTTCTTTGTGTCTTTACAGAGAAAGGCTCAGCCACATCCACACATGGAAGAGTCTTGCATTGGAGCAAAGGTTCTCAAACTTTGGGAGGCATTGGCGCCACCTAGAGAGCTTCCAAAGAGCAAGAAGCTCTAGGAATAACTACTGCCTGGGCCCATGTAACAGCTCAAGCCTGCCAGGGGATTCAAATACTACCAGCATTTGAGAACCACTGGAACAATCAAATCTCAATTAAAGAACAAATGAGCTACTAGCTTTCCCCATTTCTGGAGAGGCCGTGATGGAGAACAAGGTGAAGTGGGTTAACCTAGGGCAGGAGGGACAACCTGACAAGGACGCCCTGGAATGAGTGCCAGAAAGATTGGTCCCAATCCCCCCAGCCTTACCTGACTGCATCTTCTCGCCAGGTCTTGCTGGTCTCCAGTGATTCCTGGTTAAAGGGGGGAGGTCATGAAGCCTACCTCATGGAGGGTGGTAGGAAGGCTAAATGGGAGGATGGTAGGGTAGGTAGAACTACCACATAACTCTTTGTGTGGGCTTATCGCTTTCATCCTGGGCAGCTCCTGTCCCACTTTCTCTGAGGGTCAACAACAGAAACAAGGCCAAAAGCAGCCTGTGGTCTGAAAATGCCCTGCCTTGTGACTCTTCTCCAACTTCAGTGGGTGTTTGTCTAATGCACAGAGGCCTGGGCTCCACCAAGGGATTTCAGCTCGGTAGGTCTGTAATTGGGCACAGTAGCCTACATTCTAAAACAAGCGTGGCAGGTGATGATGGACTACTCTTGGAGAGACGTTGCCCTAGCAGACGCCACATGAGAGGAAGTTTGAGCTGTGGGTGGGCATCTTACCCCAGAGGGTTAGGACCTCATGTATCCCCCAGGCTGGCCTGTCCTGACGGCCCATCCCTTCTGTCATTTATCTCTTCACTCCCCATTCATTAGAGCACAAAACTAAAACCAATTCACCGGGTACTTATTATGTACCCATACTACATGTGTTAGACCCTGTGTTAGACTGTGTTAGACCCTGAGACTCTCAGAATGAAAGAGAAGGTCTCTGGCCTCAAGGAGCCCCAGAACACCTCCCAGTGGAAAACTCTGATCACATCTTTCCTGTGCTCAAGATCCTCCCGTGGCTCCCCTTCACCCTACAGGGGTTACAGAGTCAAATATCTTCAGGGACAGAACAGTAACAAATGCGCAAAGCTGGCTTAAGGCGAAGGGTAGATTGGGGAGGACATCGGCTAACCGCAGCCTGCATAACCTCCCTACGTGCATCAAATTAAAAAAAAAAAAAAGTAAGCACTGTGAGCATGGCTTGACCAGATTCTGTCAGAGAGCCCCAGCCATCAATCTGCAACATCAGAATCCAAACTTATTCATGTGGCATATCAGACTCTAGAATCGTCAATCACAGATTACCTCCCTAATCTCATTCTTTCCGCACCCCTCCCCCTCCCCCTGCCTGCAACAAGCCCAAACACTGACCCTCCTTAACTCTCCCAGAACGCCATGACCTCTCATTCCTCCTTTGTACCTACTGTTCCCTGCACTCAGAAAGCCCTCTCACAGACTCACCTGGTTGGCGGACCTCTGCTTCTCCTTCAGGTCTACATGTGTCACCTCCTCCAAGGAATCTTCCCTCCCTGACTCCCCAGGTAGCTTGAGAGGCCCATGCCCTATATCCCCATGCCCTTTGCCCAAACCTGGTTTGGGCAGGTTTGGCGGCTGGCTCTTGATTAGTGTTTGTTCAATAGTCTTGGCAACTGATCAGTAATTGAGGAGAGACTGAGGGAATCAATTAACTGTAGGCACCAGGTGAATGCTGATGGGGGACTGAAGACTTGCCCAGAGGAAAACACTCATTGCCCACAACTTGGACATTGTGGGGCCTCGCCCACAACTTGCCGCAGCTGGAGCCCCTCTCCTGTGCCCCCGTCCTCTGACCACAGCAGCTGTAACCAGGACTCACCAAGAGGGGGCACTAAGCCCTTATTTTCCTTCCTGGCACGGAAAACAGGGCCACCACCTCCGCAGCAGCAGCGAAGCCGGGGTGCAAGGACAAGGAAAGGTGGGATATGGGCCGTGCCCTCTGAGAGCAGCCAGGCCCCGTGCACATAGTGTGCGCCCGTGAGGCCTGGGCACCGTGCCAGGGGTGGGCCCCACAACCCCTGCGAACCCACCGCAGCCCTGTGATCCGAGGCTCGCCTGGGGTCTCCAGCTTGCAGACAGGAAGCCCGGGCTCAGAGAGGTGGGGTGCCTTGGCCAACGTCACCCAACTAGAAAACATCAGTGGTAGGATTAGAATCCGGATGTGGGGAGCCCCGTTTTTCCCTCTCTCCACACCTCCTCCCCCTCCCCAGCTCCTTTTGGCATCTCTGTTCCAGACGCAAAGGCAAGATTCCAAGTCCAGTGTCTGACTTGGCCTAACTTAGAGGGCCCTGGGGTTCTCTTTCCAGGTTGGGAAAGCAAGGAGGAAGGCAGTGGGAGGTGGGGGAAAGGCAGAGCTCCTCCCCCAAGCCCCAGACCCAGCTGCCCTTGACCCCCACCACCTCCGGGCTGGGATCACTCTCGCTCCCTTGATTTCAGTCCCCGCAAGCTCCCAAGGAGCCACTTGGCCACATGCAGATCCACTTGAGAGAGAGGAGCCTGGCGGGCACAGAGAGGAGAGCAGGAGGGGAGGAGACTGCAAGTGGTCGCCGGACCCCTGACAGCGATGAAACACAGTCTCAGAAAGTTTGAGAAGACTTTGGCCTATGCACCCTTGTGGCCAGAACCCGGGAGTCTGCAATGAGAGGCTCTCTTTGCTGACATGGGCCCAGAGGCCCACGTTCTGGGTTTCCCAACAATCCAGTGAGGAAAGTGTCCTTGGCCTCACCAAACGGGGAAACTGAGGCCCAGCAAGTTTTCCTCAACTTTGTCCAAGTTCATGCCACTCGAATTGGCCTGACTCCAGGGATGTCTGAATCCAGGCCTAGTGTGTTCTCTTCCCAGATTCCTGGGCCACCGCACCTGGACCCTAACCGTCCTGGGAGGTTCGGCCCAGTCTCCAGGTCATATGAGGTCACCTGGAGTAGGGAAACTGAGCAGGAGGAATGCCATGCTGTTGGGGGCCAGTGGCTCTGGCCCACTCACCCCATCTTCCTCTGGCAGGACCTGAGGCCAGTTCCCACATGGTTGCCTCCTGGGTCCTGTTCCCCAAAGGGCACAATTCCACAAAGCCCCTCTGACCGCTCCAGCTCCTCAGGGCAACAACGCCTGTCCGAGGTCCCGAGCAGCGGCCCACCTAGGTGTTCTGACCTTAGCGCTCCCACCTGACTGCTTCATAAAGACCTCGAAGAGAGAAACTCTTTGCGTATACCTCCCTTTAGCCCATGGGGGCTGAGCATACAGTAGGTGTCAAGTAACTGCTTTGTGTTTACTTGCCTACTGTTTACATGGGAAAACACATCCAAACAGCAGCTCTCCGTTTCTGAGGGGTTTTCGAGGAACCTGGAAAACGACATTTGTGTCCTGCTGGACAACAGAAAGGAGCAAATTCACACTATCATTCATTCAACAAATATTTATTGGGCAACCGCCAGGTGCTAGACACTCTTCTAGGTGCTGGTGACACAGAAGGCAACAGAACAGATAGGCCCTCCTGTGATTTACCTTCTCAAGCAGGTGAGGGAAAATGAACAATATATGTAAATAAATCTAACTGGATAAGTGCTGTGAAGAAGACTCAAGTTGGGGAGGGGATCCAGAGCAAGAGGGAATGCTATTTAGAGAGGGTAATTAGGCAAAGACCCACAGGGAGTGAGGGATCAATCCATGTGGATCTCTGGGGGAACAGCGTGCAAAGGGAAATGGGCTTCCAGGCAAAGGGAATGGCAAGTGCAAAGGCCCTGAGGTGGGAGCACGTTTTTGCTGTATTTAAGGGAAGGACCTCATAAGGTTTTGTGAACCTTGTTAAGATCCTTGGGTTTTAATCCGAGCATGATGGGAAGACAGTACAGATCTTCCAGAGCCGATATCTGAGTCACTAGCTGCCTTGTAGAGCTGGCTGGGGCTTCCCAAACCAGTAAGGGGACCTCCGGCTGTCTGAGGTTCGTTCCTGGCTTGGATTCACTTGTTCTCATTGCTAGCCTAGAACACCTTTGCTCCTTGAAAGCCCAAGGTCTTCATCCAGGGTTCCTGAAGCCCCCGGACCACATTCTCAACCAGGGGCTGTGTTGTCAGAATCACCCAGGAAGCTCTTCCCCAAAACCAGTGCTGAGTTCCACCTCTGCCTTTGCTGACCCAGAGTCTCCGGGGCGGGCCTGGGGATGAATGCCGCTCATTAGGAACCGCTGTCTAAGAGGGGCTGTGGATGGGCCTCAGGGGGCCTCTCCTCCCACCCCACACTTTATCTCCACATACCTTTGGTGGCAAAGGGATGATCAAGATCACAGCTTTCGTCAGACTCCCCCAAGATTGAGATTACATTCCAAGGCAAACAAAGCAGGTCTGCCAGGGAAAAACACAATGAGAGCCCACAGGCCCGGCGTGCTGGCCCGTGGCCCTTGGCCCTCCTGCTCCTCCCCTCCCCACCCACCCCCCACCTGCCAATGCCTTCCCCTCCGGCTCCTCGGGTTCCTTACTTTGCCTAGATTTCTCTGGATGGCAGCGCCCCACCCCCACCCCCACTCTTCCTTCTAGCCCTTAGTGCACCGCCAGCATTCGATACCTCTTCAAACACGAATACGCTGTTCTCCCCACCACAGCTGTGGCTCAGTGAAGTCGGCCTCTTCTGGGCCCTCTCTGTTGGCTTTTCCCCAAGGTCTTCCCGCTCTGGTCATCAAAGAGGAGTGTGTCCCAGTCACCCTTTTCTCCCCCTCCCTGGGGCTCAGTATCCGGCCTCGGGCACAAAGAAAAGGGTTTTGTTTCACGCTCCGGTGTCACCCACACTTCAAAGTGGAAGGGGCCCCCTTTGAGAGCCCAGGTCCTGGGAGGGAGACAGAGTGACCTTGGCCCTGGGTGTGCTGGCGGACAGCAGTGGGGTGACCGGGTGGCCTGGCTCCCTGGCAGGGGGTGGGGGAGGGTGCGGGGCAGTCTGGCCTTGGCAGGCACTGAGCTCATCTGCTTGTTCTCTGGCCCCGTTTGCTGTGATGCCCTGAGATGTCCCTTTCTCTGGATGGGGTATGGTGGGTGTGATCTATACAGAGCTACTGTCAGGGGTCCGGGGTTCAAGTCCCAGCTCAGCCACCTCCACCCTGTGTGGCTATAAGTTGTTAAGCATCTCTGGGCATCAGTTGCTCATCTGTGAAGACAGAAGGGAAGGGGGTTGAGGGGATTACAGGAAATAACAAATGTAAGTTTGAGCCTCCCCCCTTCCAAATTCTGTCCAGCTATCCACCAGACCATTCTTCCACCCGATTATTTAAACTTCCATTCTTTCAATCCATGGCGATTAAGACCCACTGTGCCATCGCCAGTCTCCTGAGACGGAAGCTTTTACAAGGAATCTTCCAGGGGGAGCCGACTCCTCCCGGCAGACCCGGGAGTTGTCGAGCTGAGCTCCCACAGGACTTTTCCTTCCAGTCACACCACATGTGTGATACCCCACGCAGGAAGTCCTCTTGTGCCCTTCGAGGCCCGCCCTGACTTGCTGAGCTTCTGTTGACCTGGGTCTCCCTCCATACCCAGACTCCCTGAAGCTGGTCCCTGCACCTCCTTTCTTCCTAGGAATTCTTGGACAGGTACACGGCTCCGGCATCCTTTTTCATCCTGCTCCAGCCACTGGTTATTGGGCACGTGTTTGAGGCACTCAGCAACATTATCACTACCCCCCCTGCCCCCCGCACACACACAGCCCTGGGCAGCCGGTAACACTGGTGGCCGCGATGAATGCCCCTGTGTAGTCCCCTCCTGTGCCAACACTGGGCTTGGCCATGCCATGTGTTCTGCCTATTGGGACATTAGGCAGCATGATACAAGCAGGGGCGTGACAAGTGCCCAGGCCCTGGGGCTTGTCCTCGTGGAAGGCTTGCCCTTAGCCAGCTGCCATGCTGTAAGGAAGCTCAGACTAGTCTATGGAGTCAGGAGAGACTATGAGGAGAGACAGCCTAGGCGGTGAAAGGCATCTTGCACGTTCCAGTCCCAGCCAGGAGCGCCTCTCTGATTTCGGTAATCTTGAGTAATCTTGGCAATAATGTATGAAGCTGAAGAAACCCCCCACCTGAGCCCCATTAACCCACAGAATCGTGAGAAATAATAAATCATCGTTTTAAGCCAAAAATGCCAGGGATGATTTGTTACACAGTGATAGAAAACTGAAACAAACCCCAAGACCTGGATACTATTATTATTACCCTCATTTCACAGACGCTGAGGCTGAGCTTCAGGGAGCCGGGGTGTTTCCCAAGGTTTCGCAGCGATAAGTGAACAGGGTGGCTGTGCCAACGACCGCTTATCTCCTGTTGGGGGGCTTACTGGACTGACAGCCCCACCTCCTGTCCACCTGGATCCACCAGTGCATTCTCCCTGCAGCCCATTTCTGCTCCCCCCAGGCTGCCCCCAGTCCATGGGGTACCAGGGAACCAGCCAGGGTTATTCCCAGAAGATGTGGGTGCTCCTCCATCAGTCTGCTTTGGCCCAAGGACGCCCCATTGGCCTGGCTGAGCCCTTCTTGGAACTGTGTTGCAACGCAAGACTCTTCCTGCCCCAATCCCCCTTCGTTCTCTCTTCTTTACCAGGATGGCACCATCTGAAGGCGCTCCCCCCTGCTTCCGCTTCCCTCCCCCTTATGCTTCACAGGTGTCTCCTCCAATGAATATGTTGTATCTTGAATCCCACTGTGGCGTCTGCTTCTCAGAAGACGTGGACTCACACAGGGACAATTCTGAGACTCAACCCCTGGAACCTCTGCCGACACTTCCCTTTCTTTCCCTACTCTTTTCCTCTCTTCAAAAAGAGGCATCTTCAAAGGGCATGACTGTCCAGGCCTCAGATTTTCTAAGGCCACTGAAAAGGACAACTCCCAGGACAAGAAAAACAAGGTTCAGGAACCTCCTCAGACACGCCTGGGGAGCCTAACAGACACCCGGATCTTCAGGAACACAAATAAGGTAAGAAGCTTTTTTTAAAACCCCAAACCCAGGCTGATCACAATTGCACAAGACATCCAGGCCTAATTCATAATCTGGTGCTGCTTTCATTCCTATAAAAACAAACCATATCAACGACTGAAACCCTGATAAATTAGCAAGGAATGCACAAAAATTGAAGGCTTCAAGCCAGGACCGCCCCCCCCCCAAAAAAAATCCGGATTCTTTCCCCATGAGGGGAGGTTTTCCACAGGGACACAGTCCCATGCTTTGGCTCGGGGACCACGCTGCTCTCTCCTTGAGAAAGCTCCTGGGGTAAAAATAGCCAAGCAGCAGCCAGCCCCTTCTGGGGCTCAGAGAAGAAAAGGGAGGGACAGGACGGGGGGGGGGGGGTCCTGGCTCCTGGACACCTGCCCATGTTCTTGAGAAACAGGGGGAGCAGGGCTCTGCAATCTGGGGTCTGAGCAGGAAAGAGGAGGGAGAAATGTCAGATCAGGACTCCACAGGTTCGTCAAGCCAGAGAAGCCTAAGGAAATACTGCTCAGGGAGTGAGAAGAGGAAGTCCTGGGGGCTAGACTCTGATAAACCAGAAGGGGAGAGGCAGGCTGCAGGGCCTCCACGAAAGAAAGACAGGAGGAGCCCCTGAGTACATTAAAGACAAAACAAAACCACACCAAGGCCCAGGCGACCCTGACTTAAGTGTCTGAAAGGAACCCAGGCCCGTGGAGCTGCTTCCAAGAGACCCATGTTCTGTAGAAGGTGTTCTCTTACCCTTACAGTCCTCACCCAAGGGACCCCGATTTAGACCCCATCCTTCTTCCTAAGCGACACCTCGGCCAGCCCAAGGTCCACCACTCCTCTGGAGGGCCACCTCCCTGAGCCATCGGGCCAGCTAGTGAGCAGAACAGGGGGCCCTGAGGCGCTGAGGGCCGCAGACTCTTTCCAACTCTAAGGAATCTTCAAAACTGGGCAGTTCTTTATTTAGGCCTCATGGTGCAGGTGGGGCATCTGCAGTCCAAAGAGGGCAAGCAGTGTGTCCAAACCACATAGCAAGTCTCCTGAGCTGCCAGGGATCTCATCTGCCCAGAATGTCATTCGTCCAGCAAGAATGACTGAGCACCAGCTATGCCCCAGGCACTGTCCTTGGGAAGTTGGCATACAAGGGCAGGAGCTGAACATTTTGTCAGGTGAACACAGAAAGCCTCTCTGTTAAGGTGACATTTGAGCAGAGACCTGCAGGCAGTAGGGGTGAGCCAAGAGGCTGACTGGCAGGGGAATCATAAGTGAAAAGGCCCCGAGGCTTAATGTGCTCCAGGACCAGCAAGAGGCTCTATGGCTGGAGTAGAGGACTTGGAGATGAGGTCGCAGGGAACAGGAGGGCTCTGTCGGCCACTGGGGGGACATAGGCTTCCCCCGTGGGGCAGGAAGCCTTTGCAGGGTTTTGAGCAAGACCTGATCCGATGTAGCACTGGAAAGGATTTCTCTGGTTATAGTGGAAAAGATGCTATTGTAGAGGGTCAAGGTGGGACCAGGAAGGAGATATTGCATTACCCCCAGGGTGAGGTGGTGGTAACGTGGCTCTGGGTGGTCCTGTGAGGATGATATGAAGTGGCCGAGTCTGGGTAGAGGTCAAGCCCACAGGGGTGGGCTGGGAGGGGAAGAAAGGCCTCAAGGAGGACCGGTGGCAAGATCAAGTTGCCATTTACTGAGGTGGGGAGACTGTGGAACAAGTGTGTGCATCCAGCCTGAGGTCAGAGCCCATTCCCTGACGGCCTCTCATCAGATCACCTGGTGCCTTGAGCCTGAACAGCCCGCATGGGAGTTCAACCCCCCGCTGTGTGGCCAAGAGCACAAGCCTAGGTCCAGGCTATATGACAGATCAGATTCCCTGACCCCTAAATCACTCACACTGCATCCCCATACTCAGCCCAGCCAGACCACACTGGTTCCAAGAAATTCATCTACTCTGAAAATAGTTTGAGATAATTTTTTCCATTTCTCTACTATTTAATGATTTATAAAACATTCTTTCCTGTGTTAGTCACATGACCCTCATCACAAGCCAACGTGATATACGGGGCAGGATTTATTAGTCCTATTTTACACATGAGGAAACTGAGGCATGGAAAGGCTAAGTCCCTTGGGCAAGACTGCATAACCACACAGTCCAGGGTTAGGGGCAGAACCCTGGTCTGCTGTCTCCTGGGTGCAGGCTCCACATACCACGACTCTAGGCTCAGCGAAGCCAGCAGACCTGTGGAGCTGCTGAGCTGAACTTGCTCTCTCCATTATAGCAGCCACTAGTCACACGTGGCTGTTTGAATTCGAATTTAAAAGAATTAAAAATAATACAATGTAAAAATGTCATTCTTCAGTCATCCTAGCCACATCTCAAGTATTGGATGTGGTCGGTGGCTACCATATTGGATAGCACAGATAGAAAAAAGTTTCCATTATTGCAGAAAATCCTACTGGATGGCGCCGTTTGGACAGCCCTTCCTGCCGTCCCCCACCCTAACTCCCGATGTCAGAGTGGAGGGCTTCTGGGTAGAATGTGGTATCATGCCAACTTCCAACATGCTCAACTTTTGCCCTGACAGCATACCACCTATACCATATCTTACTTAATAATTGTACTTAGTTTTTATTTTTTTATTTATTTTTTTTTAAAGATTTTATTTATTTATTCATGAGAGACAGAGAGAGAGAGAGAGGCGAGGGAGAAGCAGGCTCCCAAGGAGCAGGGAGCCCGATGCGGGACCCGATCCCAGGACTCTGGGATCATGACCTGAGCTGAAGGCAGACGCTTAACCATCTGAGCCACCCAGGCGCCCAGTTTTTATTTTTTTAAGGATTTTATTTATTTATTTAGAGAGAGAGAGAGAGAGAGAGCATGTGCTCATGCAAGCGGGGGAAGGGGGCGGAGGGAGAGAGAGAGAGAGAATCTCAAGAAGACTCTGCACTGAGTGTTGACCCCAACACGGGGCTCAACATCAGGACCCTGAGATCATTACCTGAGCCAAAATCAAGAGCTGGATGCCTAGCCGACTGAGCCACCTAGGCACCCTGTAGATTTATGCCTTGTCCTAAACATAAAGGCATGGATTGGGTATACAAATTATATACACACAAATATGCAATTAAAGCTGTTAAGTGATTATCTATATAGTACTTCAAATCATCTTGTGATGGAGAAACACTGGTATGGTAGAAGCATGAGTAACAGAAAAGAATTCACCATTTGACCAGCTGTGTGCCCTTGGGCACATTTCTTCACCTTTCTGAGCGCCAGCCTTTTTATCCATAAAGTAAATGTTCCAGTAAAAAATCAACTGAGTTTGGGGGCGCCTGGGTGGCTCAGTTGGTTAAGTGACCAACTCTTGGGTTCAGCTCAGGTCGTGATCCAGGGTGGTGAGATCAAGCCCTGTGTCAGGCTCCACACTCAGTGCAGAGTCTGCTTGAGAGTCTCTCTCTCCCTCCCCCTCTGCCCCTCCCCCCATGCCCTCTTCCTCTTTCTCTCACTCTCAAATAAATAAATAAATCTTTTTAAAAAATCAGCTGAGTTCTTCCAGGAATCAGGGAAAGAGGTTCATGGTGACAGCACTAACACTGGGCCTAGCACATACTAAGTGCTCATCAAATGTTAGCTCCTTTTTCCTCTTTTTTGCTCTCCCAGCCCCACTCAGGGCCAAAAACTTAAAAGTAGACACAAGAATGAAATGTCCGTAGAGGGTTGTGAAAAGTGCCGATATATTCCTGGGAATCTAGAATTCCACATACATGCAGAAGTCTGTGAGCACACCCAGGAAAGATCTAAGAAGGCCTTAACCTCTCTCCTCTGCCTGACATTCAGGCTTCACACAAGGAAATGAAGGCTAAAGGCCAAGTTGTAAACTGTGTACCAGGACACCGAACACATGCCCAACACACACATGCAGAGCCCCTTGCCAAAGTCTGAGAGACTTACCAGATCTGGCATTTAAGGAAATCTCTGTCCGATCAGTAGCTGACAGATAGCCTAACAAGCAAACACTTTAGGGGCCATACATGAGAAAGATTGCAGACTTCACAGAATAGGTCCAGCAAATAGCAACAATAACAACCCCTAGTGATGGGACAGACTCTGATTTTCAGAGTTACCACATTGTATTATTGAAAATGTCTACATTTCAACAACAACAACAACAACAACAACAACAACAATAACAACAACAAAATTACAAGACACACTAAGTCTGGCCCATACCCAGAGAAAAAAAAAAAGCAGTCAATCAAAAATATCCTCAAGGAAGCCCAGATATTGAATTTAACCCCCTTTCAACAAGGATATATGATAACTGGACAGCTGGTCAGCAATGAAATAGAAAATTTGAACAACACTATAAACCAACTGGATCTAACATATTTAAAGAACTCTCCACCCAAAAAAGCAGAAAACACATTCCTCCCATGTCTACAAGGAACATTCTCCAAGACAGACCATACTTTAGGCCATAAAACAAGTAAATTTGAAAGGATTGAAGTAATACAAAGTACGTTCTCTGAACACAATGGAATAAAATCAGAAATCAATTAACAGAAGAAAATATATGGAAATTAAACAACACACTCTTAACCCATGAAGTAAAGAAAAAACACAAGTAAAATTAGAAACGCTTTGAAATGAGTAAAAATGAAACACAATGTACCAAACTTATGAGATGCAGTTAAAGCAGTGCTTAGAAGGAAATTTACAGCTGTAAACATCTATATTTAAAAAGAACTCAGATCTCAGATAAATAACCCAATTTTCCACCTTAAAAAGTTAAGAAATGTGTGAAGTTGGTGTGAAGGGGGTCAAAAAGTAAAAGGTTCCAGTTATAAAATAAGTCATAGGATGTAATGTACAACCTGGTGACTATAGTTACTGATACTGTATTATATATTTGAAAGTTCCTGGGAGGGTAGATCTTAAAAGTTCCCATCACAAGAGAAACATTTGTGACTATGTATGATGATGGATGTTAACTAGACTTATTGTGGTGATCATTTCACAGTATATACATATGTAAAATCATTATATGTGCATCTGAAACTGATATAATGTTACATATCAACTATATCTCAATAAAAAAATAAAGAAATAATAAAGAGAAGAACAAACTAAACCCAAAGCAAGCAGGAGGAAATAAGTAATAAAAACTAAAGCAAAATAAATAAAATAGAGAATGGAAAAACAATACAGAAAATCAACAAAACCAAAAGTTGATTCTTTGAAAATATAACACAATTGACAAGCTTCTTAATATAACACCGTATGTTAACTATACCAGAATTAAATTTTTTTTAAGAAGGAAAAAATGTAAAAAGAAAGAAAGAAAGAAAGAAAGAAAAAGAATGCCTGACACAGAGTAGGTCTCAATAAATATTTACTGAATTAAAAAAAATTGACAAACCTTTAGCTAGACTGACCAAGAAAAATAAAATAAAATATTAAAATTGCTAAAATAAAAAAATGAAAGAGAGGACATAGTACCAAGAACACTAACCTTACAGAAATAAAAGGATTATAAGGGAATACTACCAACCACTGTATACCAACAAATTAGATAATTTAAACTAAATGGACTAATTCCTAAAAAGACACAAACTATTAAAATTGACTCAAGAAGAAATAGAAAATCTGAATAGACCTATGATAAGTAAAGAGAAAGAATTAGTGGTCAAAATCTTCCCACAAAGAAAAGTCCAGACCCAGATGGCTCCACTGGTGAATTATATTAAACATTTAAAGAAGAATCAATCCAAACTCTTCCAAAAAATAAAAAAGGGGGGAGCACTTCTTAATTCATTTTGTGAGGCCAGTATTACCCTGATATTAAAACCAAACAAAAGTAGCACAAGAAAAAAAACGCACAAAGATATCCATTATAAATATAGACATAAAAACTTTAAACAAAATACTATCAAACTGAACCCAGCAATACCTAAAATGGATTATACACCATGACCAGGTGGGACTTATCCCAGAAATGCAAGGTTGCATTAACATCCAAAAATCAATCAATATACCATTTTAATAGAATTATGACAAAAACCATATGATCATTTTAATAAAATCAGAAAAAGCATTGGACAGAATCCAACACCCTTTCATGATAAAAGCACTCAATAGGAATAGAAGGGAACTTCTTCAACCTGATAAAGGATATCTCTGAAAAATCTACAGTTAACATCTTCTTCTTGTTTTTTTTTTTTAGTAATCTCTACACCCAATGTGGGGCTTAAACTCACAACCCAAGATCAAGAGTCACATGCTCTTCCAACTGAGCCAGCCAGGCGCCCCCCAGTTACCATCATTCTTAATGGTGACAGACTGAAAGCTTTTCCCCTAAGATCAGGAACAAGAAAAGAATGTCTGCTTTTACTATTCCTATTCGGTATTGTACTGGAGGTTCTAGCCAGGACAATTAAGCAAGAAAAATAAAATAAAATAAAATAAAAGGCATACAGATTGCAAAAAAGAAGGAGGAGGAGGAGGAAACTATTTGCAGATGACATCATCTTATATAGAGAAAATTCTAAGGAAACACATGTGCACAAGTGTGTGTGAACACACACACTTAGCGCTAATGAATGACTTCAGCAAGGTTGCAGGATACAAGATCAAAATCTAAAAATCAGTTGTATTTCTACCCTCTAGCAATGAACAATTCAAAAATGAAATTGAGAAAACAAATAGGAAGAAATTTAACAAAAGTGTAAGATTTGTACATTTAAAGCTACAAAACATCACTGAATGAAACTAAAGAAGATCTAAATAAATGGAAAGACATCTCATGTTTATGGATGAAAGGCAAATTGTTAAGATGGTAATAATCCCCAAATGGAACTACAGATTAAATAAAAATCCTTATCAAAATCCCAGCTGCCTTTTTTGCAGACAGACATTGACAAGCTGATATGAAAATTCATTTGGGACCTACATAGCCAAAACAATTTTGGAAAAGAAAATTTCTTGAAAAAGAAAACAAAGCTGGAGAACTCATACTTCCCAATTTCAAAATTTACTACAAAGTTGCAGTAATCAAGGCAGTGTGGTATTGGAAAAAAGGCAAACACAAAAATCGGTGGAATAGAACTGAAAGCCTAGCAATAAACCCTTGCATTTATGGTCAATTTATTTTCCACAAGTGTCAAGACAATTAAATGGAGGCAAGCATAGCCTTCAACAAATGATATGGAACAACTGGATATCCGCATGCAAAAGGGGGAAACTGGACCCCCGCCATATTTAAAATAACTCATAATGGGTCAGAGACCAACATGTAACAGCTGAAACAATAAAACTCTTAGAAAAAAAACATAGAAGTAAATCTTCATGAGTTTGGGTAAGGTAACAGTTTCGTAGATAGGGCACCAAACATTCGAGTAACAAAAGAAAAAAAATTTATTGGACCTTATCAAAATTAAAAACTTTTATGTTTCCAAGGACACTATCAAGAAAGTAAAAGAAGCATCTTCAGAGTGCGAGAAAATGTTTGCAAATCATCCATCTGACAAGAATCTAATATTTAGAATACATAAAAAATGCTTACAACCTAATAATAGCAAGAAAAATTACCCAATTTGTTAAATGGGCAAATGATCTGAATAGACATTTCTCCAAAAAATATAAAAAATAAAAATGGCCAGAAAGCCCTTGAAACAATGTTCAATATCATTAGTCATGAGGGAAATGCAAATCAAAATCACCATGAGATACCACTGCACACTCACTAGGATGGACAGACTTAAAAAACCAGTAACAAGTCTTGGGGAGGATGTAGAGAAATCGTAACTCTCATACGCTGCCGGTTAGACTATTAAGTGATGCAGACACTTTGGAAGACAGTTTGGCAGTTCCTCAAAAGTTAAACTTAGCGTTACCATAGGACCCAACAATTCCACCACCAGGTATATACCCAAGAGAATTTAAAACACAGGTGAGGACAAAAACTTAAACAAAAATGCTCATAACAGTATAGTATGATATATTTAATATAGTATAATAGCCAAAAATCTGGAGACAATCCAGTTCACCAACTGATGAATGGGTAAACAAAATGTGGTATACCCATGCAATGGAATATTATTCAACCATAAAAAGGAATAACAGTACCAGTATATGCTACAATATGCATGAACACTGACAACATTACCCTAAGTGAAAGACACTGGTCATAAAAGACTGTTTATATGATTCCATTCATGTGAAACACCCAGAATAGTCAAATGCATAAAGACAGAAAGGAGATTAGTGGTTGCCAGGGGCTGGGAGGAAGCAAGAATGGAAAGTGACTATTAATTGGGTTCAAGTTTCTTTGATAAAAAGTTTCTGGAATTAGATAATGGGGGCTGATGGTCACACAACTTTGTGAATATACTTAAAACCACTGAATTGGATACTTGTAAAGGGTGAATTTTAAGATCTGTGAATTATATCTCAATAAAGCTCTTTTATTAAAAAACAAGCAGTTATTATTTTTTTAAATCATTATTATGCTGGCCCTGAGCCTGGAAACCCTTCTGGAATGGAGGGGCTGGTGCCCCCACCGAGCGAAGGCCATTCACCTTCTGTCTGCTGAGCCTGGGCTGAGGCCAAACCTTTGGGAGAAGCTTCTGCCCTGATTATCTGCAGATTCCTGGGTCCAGAAGGCAAACCTGGGTGGAAGTGGGGTGAGTCGGGCCCTCCTGCTGCTCAGGCCGGTGTCTGCAGAGCTGGTGTAAGCAGAAGGAAGCTGAGACTGACCCCACTGCTGGGAGTTCACAGCAGTCTGGTGGAGTGGTCTGTCTGGAGTCATGACGCTCCCTGGAAAGCTCAGCTTCTCCCAGATACACCCGCGTCTCCTTGGCCGGGCCTGGGTTGGGCAGCACCCAGGGTGGCCAAGAAGTCTAGCGACTACGAGATCCTTCCCCCAGTAGAGTGACAGACACACAGAGGCCCAGATGCAGGGAGCGGCCCAGCATCCCTGCTGGGCAAGTCAAAGAACTCCAATCTTCTGGGGCCCTGGCTCCAATGTTCTTCACAAAACATTTTTTTCCTAAAACAGTTCTCCCACAAGGCCCTGCGAGTACCCTGGGAGCATCTAAAGGTTTCTGGTAAAATTATTGCTATTTGGCTGTGGCTCTTGCCCAGCCCAGTCACCAGCTCCTTGCCCCACCCCCCTCCGCCAACAACCTTCCCCAGCACCCAGGAGCTTCCAGGAAACCATCCACCCATCCTCTCTCTCTGTCCCCAAGTCAGTCATCATAACAGGTGTCATTTCTCAAGCCCAGGACTAGCACTTCACATACGTGATCTGCTTTCACCTCCTCCACAGCCGGTAGAGAGGAACCCTTATGATGCCCACTTTCAGGAGGAAACCAAGGCCTGGAGAGGTTATGCCACTTGCTGAGGATCCGACAAAGCAATGGAAGGAGCATCTGAATCTGATCTCTTTGAACTTTTTCGTGAACATTTGGAGCCTTGTTCAGGAAGGAGCAGAGCTTATGCCCCAAGGCCGAGAGAATTGTACCACCTCAGGCCAAGGGGGCAAATAGGCACTCCAGGGGTTATGCTTCCCCACTCCAGCAGCCCCGGGAGACAGCTACCCCACATTTTTCCAGGGCTTTCACATAAAGTCAGGGAGGTTATACACAGAGGGTGCTAGTCCCATGGACTGCAACGAAAAGGGTGCCTCCTGGAGTTGTGCAGTGCACATCCCACACAACTGTATGTGTGAGCCCTGACTTTTTACCAGGCGTTGCACAGACACCCTACTCCCGTCTCCTAAACTGATGAATTCTTCCCATCTTCCAAAGCCTGCCTCAAATTGCACCTCCTCCAGAAAGTCTTTGTGGACCACCCTCCACCACCTTGATCTCCTTTCCTCTGGTCCCCTATAATAGGCACCATCCACTGGGTATAGGGTAGCTACTTCTGTGTGTGTGTGTGTGTGTGTGTGTGTGCGCGCACGTGCGCACGCCTGTATATATCTGAGTGTCCTTGATGAGCTCCAGGGGGACAGAGGCTGACTCTGAAATGACTTGTTTCTCCCACCTCACCTGACAAGGTGCCAAATGTTCCATATATACTTGTGTACTGGCAGATCTCCAGATTACCAGGGATGAGGCAAAAACCCCAGAAATGAACCAGAGGTTTTCAGAGCTGGAAGGGTCTGGGAAGAAGCATGTTCTCCCTACTTTATAGGTAGGGAAACTTGGGCTCAGAGAGGGAAGTGGTTTGCCTGCAGTCACAAGGTCATTCAGAGCTCAGGCTTACGATCTGGTGCCCTTTCCACTAACCACCCTGGGTCTTGGCTCTTGCCCTGCTCTCCCCCAGCAATGCTGCAAGCAGATTTGTCTATGAGCCCCCATTCTTATCTACTTGATCAAGAAGAAAGTCCCAAATCATGGAGCCCTGTTCTTTGAGGACTGGAAATGACCTTCAAGGCCTGGTCTGACCACCTTTCAGTTCCTGAGAGCCACCCGACCTCCCCACCGGAGTGGATACTATCTTTTTCTGGTTCTATTAAGTCAACCATTTGAGAGTGAGCCAACTACAGGGGCCTGGTTTTCAGACCAAAACTTCAGACCAGAGTAGCTAGGAGAGAATTTGGGATCCTTTCCAGTCCCATTGCAGACTAGATGAGTGTCTCTAAAATGTCTGCTCTCCCTCCCACGCCCCCTCCCCCAGCTCAGCCAGGACAGAAGCAGCTGCTCCCCAAGGGACCTCAGTTGCTGGAATCCAACTGCCTCCTAGGCCTGCCCCCGGCGACGAAGCTGGCCAGCAATACTGCAGCAGATGCCACCCAGCAACCTGGGGTTTTTCCACTCCAGAAAAACTGCAGGAACTCCCCCCAACCTGACCCACTAAAGGGGTACTTGGTTGAAATTAAGCCAGCTATATCAAGGCTCCCTTTTCTTGGGGGCTTCAGGTCTCATTTTATCAAGGCACAGAAGAGAAAGCCCCCATCAGTGCTGTGGAAGTTTTCACTGATTGGAAGAAGTGTTTGGGACTGTTACGGTCACACAGGGGGGAAAAAACCCTAGCAGGCTAGACTGAGGGCCCCTTTTTTAACGCAAATAAGAATATTTTTATTGGAGGGAAAGTTGGAGCTTCTGCAATATGATCTAAAAGGACTAAAGGCAACAAAGAAACAAATATGATTTGGTACTTACCACTTACCAGGTATTTTCACTGCTTATGTTTCATTTAATCCTAACAACTAAGGAACTAGTGTGATTGTCCCCATTTAGCAGATATGGAAGCTGAGGCTCAGAAAGGTTAAACATTTGCCCAAACACTTAACACAGATCTCCATCTTGCCATAGCTCAGGCTCTTTCTGGCATGCTACCTCCTGGAAATTAGCTCCACCCTTGAAAATGAACCAGTCTCATGCTTGTTGCTGAAGTACTTTGGAGGGGCTGGTATGAGGACTGGGCTTCCAGACAGAAGTAAAAGACCACCGGTCTGGCTCTTAGGAGGCTTTGGGTCTGGGCTCTGCCTCCTACTCAAGGAGGGAAGAAGTTGCTTCTTGTCTTGGGACTGCACCTTCTCCAGCTCTTTAGTGAAGAGTGGAGGACCTAGAGGCCTGTGAGGTGACTTTTAGGCCCCAGAGTCATGCCCTCCCTTTTAAGGGGCCCTGATTCCCACTGGAGGAGAGTGGGTGGGAGGCAGAGGCATGAACAGAGGCCTTGGAGCCATCCTGATCTGGACGTAAGTCCTGTGTGGCTTTGGGCAATGCGCTGAACCTTCCCTGCCTCAGTTTCCCACCTGTAAAACAGGGCTAATATTATTACCAACCTTATAGTGGGTGTTGGGGGCAAACGATGTAATGCATGCACTGTAGGCCTAGCAAAGGACTGGGCAGCAGTCAACATTCAATACATGTGTTTAGAAAAGGGGCCATTAACCTGTCACCAAGTGTTTACGTAGCACGTATCACACGGCCAACTTGGTGAGATCATTTGTCCTGAGCAGCTCACTCATGCCCATGATTATGGTGCTGACGGTGCCCACTGGCTCCCGGGCACCCCCCCCATTTGTATCACCACATCCCTGAGAGGAGGGAAGGCTAAGGCGCTCAAGTCCCCACTGGCCCTGGATGGACCACACTGAGACCCAGAGGACACAATGACTTGCCTGTGATGTCTTAGGGTTGGAGCAGAAGCCCACGCAGGGAAGTGCTCTGGAGGCCCAGACCCCTTCATCCCCTGAGGTGTCTGTCCCCACTGCACCCCAGCCTTCCTCCAGGTGGGTCCTCTTACCGCTCCTGCCCCAGGGGCCACCCAGAGATAAAGTCCGGGCTTTCAGAGTAAGACTCTGCCAAGAGCTGCCCTGTGGTCACCAGCCTCCAAGGTGTCCCCCAATCATCCCACTTGCTGGAACTCACGCCCTCGGGTAGCCTCCTCCCACGCTGTACTGGGTAACCGGAAGTGACAGCGTGTCACTTCTGAGATGGGGTCATAAAACACCATGCTTCTGTCTTGGGTTCTCTCTCTGACTAAGAGCCACCGAGGGACTGAGGCCTGCCCATGCTCACAGGGTGAGGGGAAGCGGGTCCTCCCCCTTCAGAGGCCAGCAGGCCCGGCCCACAGGCTGACAGCAACCTCACGAGGAACCAGTGTTCGTCAGCAGCTGTGAGAAAATAAATGTTTGCTGTCTTGAGATGCTATCTGGGGATATTTTGTTTCCCAGCACTAGGTACCTAATACACAGCCCCTTCCCACCGGTTACCATGGCGTCAAAGCCAAAAGGACTTTTCTGCTGCCTGCACCTCAGCGAGGCTCTGTAATTCTTCGGCCCTCAGTTTCCTCAACAGTAAAAATGGTGGCAGGCCTTCTTCTCAGGGTTGATATGAAGACCAGCGGAGACGAGCTCCGAGCCGGAAGGGGTTGACGGGGAAGGGAGTGCCGCTGTGCGCTGGAAAAACCCATATCCAGCTTCCCTAACCCAGAAGTTTGGTCCACTTCCTACATCCAAGTCTTGTGGCAACCGAGGTAGACCAGGACGTCCTGATGGTTTGGTTTCGGTTTTCTAATGAAGTTGGGTTTGGTGGTGGTGGTGGTGGCTATTCTAGAATCACTATGTGCTCATGACATAAAATTAAAACAGCTCAAAAACCCTATGAAATGCAAAGCCAAGGTTCTCCCTTCTTCCCTGCTCCGAACTCTGTCCCACTCATAGAGACAACCATTAAGACTTAATTATGTTCTTTTGCACACATTTCCTATCCATAGACAGGCATAGACTCTTCCCTGTCTTCCTCTGTGTATACTCTCCAGGGAATACTCTCTTAACCTCTCAAACACACGCACACACACACACAGTGAAAGGGGCTCTACCCCCCACATGTAACCTCTGAACAGGCCAAAATGCCCTTCCAAAGGGAAAGTCTTGAAATATTTCCTCAGCATTTGTTTGGTGGGGAAGAAGAAAAGCTGATTTCATGTGTGTAAAAAAATTATTTCTCTCTCTTTTATGTTTAAAAACAGCTTTATTCACTTATCTATTTGTTCGACAAATATTTATTGAGCACCCACCATGGCTCAGGATCAGCAGAGAGAGGGTTGGTGTCAGGGTAGAACTAACTTATACGGGTATGTTTACAAAGTCTCGGTCAAAACATGTTTCAAACTCCTTCCTAGCTTCGTGCTAAGTGCGGGGAACGGAAGGATGAGCAAAAGCAGATGTAATCCCTGCACTCAAGGAGGGGGTAGGGCAGTGGGGGGAGGCAGGCATCACTTCCACAAGCTCCCTCATCAACGCACAGTTAGGACCACAGTAAGTGCTATGAAGAAGTGTCCGTGTCAGAGCTGGCGATGGGGATGGAGTTTGGCCTAATTGATGGGGTGGCTGTGCCAGTTGAGAAGATGCCCGGGCATGTGGCGACGGCAGTATGGACCAAATATGGAGCGGCGGAGGTGGGGAGACGTGAACAGATCTGAGATACTTAGGAAGTAAAATCATAGTGGGATGAGGAGACAAACGTGTAGGGGGTCTTCTCCAAAGGGTAGGAATGTTGGAAGAGCCCCAGATTGCAGGCCCTGCATGCAACACAATATTTTAACTTATTTAGACTTCTTTTTTTAACATTCCTTTTTTTATTCTTCTTAAGTAGGTTCCACACCCAGAGTGGAGCCCAATGCGGGGCTTGAACTCACGACCCTGAGATCAAGACCTGAGCTGAGATCAAGAGTTGGATGCTTAACTGACTGAGCCACCCGGGCGCCCCCTATTTGGACTTTCCATTCCCAGCTTTTCCATCATGCCATTTGCCTGACTTGAGTCACCCCCACTGACTAAGGAGAGAGGTAACTTATACGGCTGTGTTTACAAATTCTTGTTAAACTTTTGGCGCAAGCTCCTCAATCTTGGCTTCCCCGGGAGCGAAACTTCATTGAACGATCTGACTTCTTGTGCCTTCTTCCATTTTTCCCATTTTCTTTTTTTTTTTTAAGATTTTATTTTATTATTTATTTGAGAGAGAGAGAATGAGAGACAGAGAGCACGAGAGGGAAGAGGGTCAGAGGGAGAAGCAGACTCCCCGCAGAGCAGGGAGCCTGATGCGGGACTCGATTCCGGGACTCCAGGATCATGACCTGAGCTGAAGGCAGTTGCTTAACCAACTGAGCCACCCAGGTAGGCGCCCCATTTTTCCCATTTTCTATTGCTGTTTTCCAGCCCTGACGACTTCTCAGGAGACCGAGGAAAGGGTTCTGTGTGCAGACAACCAAGTTCATTGGTTGCTCTGAGTTACCTGGGCCGTACCACGTGGGGTTCTGACTCAGTTTTGACTACCTAGGATCCACGGCCTGAGGGCGCCATCTGCATGTTGTTCTGTGACCTGCCCGTGAGTGCTACCCGGGGACACAGCAGAACCACTCTGCAGGGGAGCTCAAGAGAGGAGGGGAGACTTTGCCTCTTAAGTTATCTGCTTGGACATAAGAGGGGTTGATTCCAATGTTGCCAGTCATGTAACAAGTGCGCTCTGAAGACCGGAGTCAAGTTGGACCATTTTCCCTCTTGATCTCCAGCTCCCAGAGCAGTGCCTGCACATATGAGGTGCTCAGTATTTGTTGAATGAATGAATGAATGAATGAGAGGTTGTTTTGTTATCTCTCATGTATCTATCACTCCCCTTACTCTAGTTTTTCCATCACCAAAGAGTCATTTGGAGCGGGCAGCTTGGCCTCACATTTAGCTGCACTTGGTAAGAGAGAAGACCATTATGACCAGGGAGGGTAGAGGGAAGAGAGAACTCAGGACTGCTGAGGGTCACTTGTCTGTTCAGAGTAACAAAGACACCATTTTTTTTTTTTAAGAGAGGGAGTGGGGAAGGGGCAGAGGGAGAGGGAGAAAGACTCTAAAGCAGGCTCTACATCCAGTGCAGAGCCCGATGAGGGGCTCGATGCGGGGGCCGATCTCACAACCCTGAGATCATGATCTGAGCCAAAATCAAGAGTGAGACATTTACCCAACAGAGCCACCCAGGAACACCACAAGGATGCCCTTTCTGTGAGCAGCAGAGTCCCTCAATTCCAAGATACATAGTTTGTTCACATTTTAATTGTCTGGATATCTGAATGGATCTTCCAATCAATAGGTACACTTAAAAGACAGCCTTTTTTCTTTTCTGTCCCCCAAAGAACCAGGATAAAGTCAGTGGTGTAGCTAACAATTGATGGAAATATGTAGTAGATTCATTTTTAAAAACACTATCCCAGGCCTCAGCCCATTTCATTGCATCACCCCTATAAGACCTCTTGACACTCCACAGGGCGTGCAGGTGCACTGGCCCTCATGCTCAGCCCCGTTGTCTGTTCCCCTGGCCACACATTCACCCCACACACTTGCTCAGTGGCCCTCATCCTTCACAGTCCCACTTGGGTGCACCAGAGTGTTAAGAACAAGGGCTCTTGAGCCCTTGAGCCAGACATCGATGGGTCCCCACTCCCTCCAGTAGCCCTGGCCTCCAGACCTCGTTGCCCACTGGGGGCTGCCTGAGAGGAGCTTTGCTTCAGACCTCACTGGGATGCAGCTGAGACCCCTCACGTGTACTGTCACCGGGCAGGGTCTGAGTCCCCCTAGACCTCAGAAGGCCTGAGGACAAGGGAAGGCATACGTGATAGTGTCGAGACTCACGTGTGGTTCTCAGGCACCAAAAATCAGCGGCTCCCTTACCTTCCCCCTAGGCATCCAGAGCTTCCAAATGTAACCCTGTAGCACCCAATGTAACCCTGCTGGTGGCAGGACCCACGTGGCTCAGTCTCTAAGTGGTGTTGGATTCAAATAGCACAACCGACGGTTCACTTAAATAGACTTGTTTTTTAATTCACCTATCTTAAAGGGTGCTTAAGGGACCAGTTCATAAGCTCTGAGTCACATTTTTTTATGTTCAGTTTTGTTCTTCTCCCAATTTTGTTTCCCACCCTCAATTCTCTGGCGCTCCCCTCCAGCTCTCCTGGTCCTTCTCCTCCAAGTCCTGGCCGTGGCCATGGGCCGCGCTGCGCTTAAAGACCCTCCTGGCTGGGTGGGGGAGGGGAGAAACATCGGAATCCTCTCTAGCAGCTGGGGGAAGCATGGGCCTGGGCACACTGAGACCCCCCTCACCCTTGTCCGGTTCAATAGCAATAGGAGGGCACGTTTATGGAACACCAGGCATTGTGGTCAATTTTAATCACACAACCACAATAACAGTAGAAGCTAACATGTATTTATTAAGAATGTGGGCTCTGGAGCCAAACCCTTTGGCTCTGACACTGACTAGCTCTGAGAACTTGGACCTCAGTTTCCTCGTCTGGAAACAGGACTAGCACTGGCACCTGCTTCCGAGGGGTGTGAGGAAGATGGAACTCGCCGATGCAGGTGGCCGGGTTACCAGGTGCCTCGGGCCATTTAAAGCAGCAAACCTAGGAGACAGGTTCTATCACCACTGGCATTCTACAATGGGGGAAAAGAGGCCCCCAAAGGCTAAATAACCTGCCTAGGGGGCCCCAGGTCACATGTGGGAGGCCGACTCTACAAACTCAGGCAGGTGGCCCCAAGCCCACCTTCTAAACCGCTGAGCCCACAGTCTCAACAAACCCTCTTTTACAGATAAAGAAACCCACAGCGACAGAATAGGATGGCTGATCAGTTCCCCCGACACTGCTCTCTGCCCTGACAGCTCTGGGACAGCCCTGACAGGTGACCAGACGGCAAACAGATCCCCACAGTCCAGGTAGCCAGCCCTGGGCCGTGGGCTGCTGGGTCACCTCTCGTAGCTTTCCACAATCTGGTTGCATCCCCGGGAGGAATTGTCTAAACTCACAGTGGTCAGGGTCCCTACCACCACCCCCCAAATCAGTCACTGAGCATCTGTTTATGGCCTGGAGAGAGGGGCAGCCACACACCATGACATCCTGGGGCTTGGGAAGCATTTGGGAGATATCCTTCAAGTACTGAAGTATCGGCATGGTTGATGGGAATGATGAGACAGAAGCCTAGAAATTGGCTGGAGGATCAGCAGCGATGCCCCGCTCCAGGCCAGACCAAGGCTCTGTCTACACAAGTGCTGGGTGGATACCGTCTCGTGCAAGAGCCTTCTTCTACCCTCAAGGGCCTGACCCACCTTCAGGGAGAGCTGAACACTGTGTGCTGCTTTCAGGAACTGGAACAGATGTCACTGTACCACCCAAACTCCCACCCACGTCGTCTTGTGAGCAGAGGAATAAAGATGAGCATGTGCAGAGCTCCTACTGTGTGCAAGACCTGGGCTTGTTCCTTCCGTCCTTCACTGTATCATTTAATCCCTACCACAAACCCGTAAGACACGCATTATCATCCTCATTTACCAGACGATAAACCTGAGGCACAGAGAGGTTAAGTGTCTAGCCCAAGGTCACACAGCTCCTGCATGTCAGAGGCAAGGTTCAAGAGCTGCCTTTACCCCTTAAACTTCGGTGCCTTTTCTTGGTCGGACTCCAAGGCCTTGTCTCTGTGAGGCAACAGGGACATGGTCTGAGAGACCAGCTTCCTTCTAGGACAAAGAAGACCTAAGTGACCCATTACTGAACAAACACCTAGAAGTCTATTTCTAGTGGGATTTTTCTTTTTAAGATCCTATTTATTAGAGAGAGAGAGAGAGCTGGGGGAGGAGCAGAGGGAGAGGGACAAGCAGACTCCCCATTGCGCATGGAGCCCGACACGGGGCTTGATCCCACAACCTTGAGATCATGACCTGAGCGGAAATCAAGAGCCAGACGTTAACTAACTGAGCCACCCAGGTGCCCCTAGGAGGGATCTTGAAGCCCCCAGCTTTTGCCCAGACACTCCCCAGCAGCGGCGGCTCCAAATTCCATGTCCAAGAGGGGCATCTGGGAAATCTCGGACCTCAGGGCCTCCTTCCTACGCAGGCCCTGGCATGTCTGGCGGGGAGTGAGGCCTGGAGCCGGGGCCCTCTTCTCTTAAACTGATTTCAAATAAAACTCAGCCCCCAGAGAGTCATCCATCTGAAGGAGAAAGAGCCTGTGACATTCTTGGGGCAGCCCCAGGCAGATCTGGCAAAAGCCAGAGCAGGCCTCAGGCCTCAGGCCTCAGCAGTCTGCCCTGCAGCTCCCTGCCCCAAGGGGCTGCCAGGTGGCACCGACTATGGCCTTGTACGGGCAAAATCATCCTGCAAAGCTTGCTTTGGAGTCAGCTTTATCTCTATTTTAGGCCCCGAGGGTAGTGTCAGTCTCTCCCCATCAGCTCTCCTTGGCTAGAACATCAGCCAGGCCTGCCAGGACCCTTGAGGCAGCCAGGGGATGGGGAGGATTAGCTTGAGTCCCCACCCTCAGGGAGGAGGAGATCACTAAAAATAATAACAAAAAGAACAGCAACAACTAGCTGTTATTTCCACTAGGCACCATTGTTAAGAGCTTTTCATGCATCGTCTAAGAACTCAAAGAGGTGGGCATTATCCTCTCTTTACCAAGCGCCTTCTAGAAGTTAGGTAATTTGCTCAAGGTCACACAGTCACCGAGGGGCTGCAACCAGGCACACTGGCTCTCAGCCACTCGAACGAGCTGTATCCAGCTGGCAGCCAGAGCTGGAAGGGGCCTCGGCCTGCATGCAAGCCAAGCCCTCCACCCCACAGGGGAGCCTGGGCCTCCCATGCTGCTCTTCGGTGGCAGATCCAGGCCTACCTCATCCGGGCGCCCTGCCCTGGGCACCCTGCCCCCCAAGAGTCTAGCCAGGTCCTGGCTGTAGACAGCCCACCCGTCCTGAGCCAGGTCCAGTTCTGGGATCCAGGAGAAAACAGTCTGTACAGAGAAAGGCTGGACGCCCTGTGAGCAGCTGGGGGAGGGTTGGGTGGGGAACTTGGGCCTTGGCCAGGGTTCAGAGAAAAGACGGGGCTCGGGGGCACACCCTGCAAACCTGGGCCCACCCACCAGCTCTCCCCTGCACTGTGGCATTCAGGCAGATTCCTTGCGCCATAGACCTTGAGGATCAGATAGACGTGGGTCCAAATCTAGCTTCTGCTACTTAGCAGCTGTTTGGCCTTGGGCAAAATCCTCAAGCCCTTTGAGCTCTGGTTTCTTCATCTGTAAAATGGGGCTAATGGGTCTCCTGGCTCTTCCAGCTGTAGAGAGAATTAGATGTAGCATGACCACCTGTCCATGTTTGCCTGGGACTCTGGGTGGGGGGCAGTTCTGGGGACATGTTAAAACTAGGAATGTCCAGGGAAACCAGGATGAATTGTCACCCTGTGAGATCCAGTATGCAAAGCACAGAGCCTGGCCCAGAACACACTCGATGCACAGAAACTGCTTTTGCATTAACTAGCCCACTCAGCCTCGGCTCCTTCCATCAGCCCTGCCTCGCTACAGGGGATTGGCTACCGGAGCCCCTGAGCCAAGGAGCAGAACAAAGCCCGGTGCTGCCTTCAGGGTCCCCCTCCTTGCAGAGGAACCCCTTTGTCCTCAAAACCCTTCCCTCCCTATTCCGGCAGGCGGCGTGCCAGCAGTAATTACAGAATCACTTATTCACAGAAGCCTGCACGTGTGGGCGCCCCCCATCAGCAGTAATTAGGCATCTAAGGGGGTTTGAAAGCCCATCAGCCAATGCGGCGAGGGGGTGCTGAATGGGACAATCAGCCTCACCAGGCGGGGTTGCTGGGGGCAGGGAAAGATTGGGAGTCTCGGGGAGGCAGCCGTTGAAACAGCTACCCCCACCCCCTCTACAGCTGTCGTGTAAATGAAGGGGTGAGGGTGCGCTCGCTGGAATCCAAAAGCACCAAGCAGGCTGGCACGGAGGACGGGGGGGGGGGGGGGGGGGGAAGCGGGGGGGGAGGGAGGAGGTGGAGTGGGTAGGGCGGGGTCTCTGAAGACAAGACCACCCTCATCACCGCGGCATGCCCCCATAAAAGAGACCTTCTGGAAGTGTCTGAATGTCCTTCATTAGGGGTCCACCCTTTCGAAATAGGTAGCCCCTCCCTGTGGGCAAGCTGCCTCATCTAAACAGGAAAGAACTCCTCTAAAGAAAGCAGGGCTTCTCCCACTGGAAAGTGCTCGCAAATTACCAGGGCTCTTGCTGAAATGTGGATTCTGGTTGGGGGGGGGTCCAGGGAGGGTCCTGAAATCCTGCATTTCTAATCAGCTCCCAGATGCTGTGGATGTCCTCATGTTGGACCCTACTCTGAGGAGTGAGGCTGCAGTACATCTTCGGGGGATGGGGTGGGCAGAGGGAAGAGGAAGCCCCTGGGGTCACTTTCCTGCTCTGTGGCATTGGGCCAGCCCCCTAAATTCTCAGAGCCTCATTATCCTAACACAGAAAAGAGGGGACATCGTGCCTGCCTCACAGGACTGAGCTAAGAACAAGACAAATAGCCGGGCACACGCCCTCATGGGCTGCAGAATGGCGTTTGGGGGGGGCGGAGCAGCAGGACCTCAGCTTGGCTGGCTCACCCACAAAGCCTGGGTGGGGGTAGGGATCCGCCTGAGTTCAAATCTCAGAACGGGCTGGTGAAACTGCCTCCCTCACCTCTTGATCTTGGGGTCTGTGGGTGGTTTGGGAGTCCCAAGGCGGGGGCACAAGTGTCTGGGACAACCCGATCTGTGCCCTTCCCCTGACTTGCACTCCGGCCTGACTTGCTCCAGGTTCTTCCAGCTCCAAGCCTCTGTGAGGTGGCTCTGGCTGCCTGGGACATTCTCCTCCCCTTCGCCTGGCTCACTCCGGGGAGCACGCTGGCCTCAGTTTCCCTTTCCGAACTGCAGCCTTACCCCACCCATGATCCTCGGAACTAGAGGTAGCTAGGCAGTCTTTGCTCAGGGGCCAGGATGCCTGGCTCTAGTGACCCGGACCCCAGCCCCTCCCAGGACAGAGGCCTGGCCTTGCTCATCCTGCAGAGGCCCCTCCAAGAACCCTTGCCTTCCTCTCTTCAGCCTGCGACCCCTCAGGGAGTGCCTCCCTGCTGGGGCTGTTGCCCAGAGAGGGGTAGGACCTGGGTGAGGTTCTTCCAGGCGAGGCACCTACAGAACCCCGACCTGGCAGAACCCCAACCTACAGCCCACACGCAGCAGCTGGGTTCTGAGCTTCTGGAAACCTCCTGGACTGGCTCCTCATGCCGGGAACTAGAAGGGCAGGTGAAAAGTCGGAGGGGAGAACTGGCAAGGACTGAAGGGGCCACTTAAGTCTGGGCCATTATGGCAATTTTTCTCTATCTCACTCCTTTTTAAAAAGAGGTTTCTTGCGGCGGCCTGGCTGGCTCAGTCCATAGAGCGTGTGGCCCTTTATCTCAGGGTTGGGAGTTCAAGCCCCATGTTGGGCGTAGAGATTACTTAAAAAATTTAAAAAAAACAACAACAACAGGTTTCTAGTAATTGAGTTACTTTCTGCAAAACATAATAACATTTTACATTTAAGAATGTTTATTATGAAATAATTCAGATGACCCAAAAGGTCTTACCCCTGTACACATACCCACTTTCAGCAGTAAGACACCAGCAGCACAGTGTCTGCACCTAGGCGGCCCCCCTGCACTTAGGCAGGGTCACATTTTTCTCCCTCCCCATTCCCAGAAGAGCCGCCCTCCCCGTGCCCCATCCAGACCCCGGAGCCTTGCGCAAGCCCATAGCAGCCACTCCCTCTTATGGAATAGCCGGGCTTTTGCAGATTACCTCACTGAAACCCCACCATGAAAAAAATCACTACCAGGCAAGGTGACTATCCCCACTCTGCCAGTGAGGAGTCTGAGGCTCAGAGAGGTTAAGTATCTTGCCTGACACCACACAGCAGTCAGATCCCTAGAAGGCAGATTCCCGAACTGCCCCTTTCCAGATGCCAACTGGGGCTTGGGAGGGCTCCTCCTACCCCGAGTAAGGGAGCCGTGGCCCTCGGGAAGTGATGGCCTGACCACAATCTTTTCAGAGTCACTCGAGGTTCCCAAGGCGCAGTCTGTTGGGGATGGGGTGGGGGTGGGGCTATAAAACCCCGAGTGGGCCGCAGGGACGAGTTTGGCCCTCGTTTGTTAGGACCAGTTGCAAACAGAAGCCAGAAGAGACATATTTTGCTAACTGCCAGAGACTCTCGTGTCATAAGCTTGCCCCGAAAACCACCTGGAGTGCAACCTCTTCCAAAGAGTGGGTTATTCCTGGGAGTCTTTGAACCCCCCCCCCTGGAAGCCCCTTGGCCAGCTCAGGGGCAGGGAGGGCTGGAAGGACTCAGGAAAGGTCAGGCTCCAACAAAGGCCAGAGCAATGTGGGGAGGCTCAGTCCCAAACCCTGCCCCCCACCAGAATGCACCCCCCAGATGGTCTGGGGTCACAGAGCACGGGAGGGACGAGAGCCTGTGTCACCTGGCCCAGAAGCAGGGACAAAGGAGCAGGGACAAATGGACAAATGCTTTCCCTACCTCCTTGCCTGCAGATGAAAAAAAAAAAAAAAAGACAAAACAAAGGCTATAATTGCAAACCCATTTCCTTCTCCCTGATGGCCTGCCACCAGGGCCCCCTCCCTGAGCCATTAATACTGGGAACAAGCCGTTCTGGCTCTGAGAGGACCTGTTACTCAGGGTGTAGGGGAGTGGGGGGTGCCAGGGAAAAAGGGACTCTGAGCCTCCAGGGCAGGCAGGAGAAGGAGCCTGTGGGGAAGCAGGGCTGAGCCTCCTTCTTACACATGCACATGCGGACTGACCCCATCTGCCCCACTCCGGCACCCCCTCCCCGCCAGCCTCCTAAGGCAGAGGCCCAGCCTCCTTTTCTATAGTTCCTCCTGTCCACTGGAAGTGTGTATTTATAACTCCGCTCCAAAGGCGATGCGCAGGATCTCTCTCATAGTTTCTTGAATGAACGCAGAGACACATGAATGACTCTCCATTGAACAGATGGGCAAACTGAGGCGAGACTCTGCCACCGGCAAGAGGCACCAACTTCCATTCCATTCCTTTCCACACAGCCTTACCCCCAAATCTTATAAAATTTCCCAATTTTCATAATTCTGAAATTTCTCCTTTTTTTTTTTTTTAAACCTTGGCTACCTGTTGCAGCTGTCTGCCAGCGAGAGCCCGAACAGAACAGCCAGGAAAGCCCCACGGGGGAAAGTTGGAAGCAAGCCACCACCCAAAGCTGGGCAGCTTGCTTCGCTCCTGAATGCAAGCACATTTCTCCGTTGTGACTTCATTTTGCATACAAATAGAGTATTATTCATCGATTTTTCTGCTGGTAAATTGTTCCTGGTTTCCACATTGCCTGGTATTATGTGTCTGCTTATGTTTCTGTCTGCTCTACAAGACCGGGAGCTCCTTGAGGGTAGAGACTGTATCTTAGTGCATCTCCGTGACCCCTTTGCCCAGAACAGGACTTGGTACAAAACAGATGCTTAGTTAATGTTTGAGTCCTAACAATCACAGCTACCATATCTCAGGGAAAGAGCTTAAAGGTTAGAAGGATGAGCTCCGGGATCACACTGCCTGCGTTTGAATCTAGGCTCAATTTTCTTAACTTCTCTGTGCCTCAGCCTCCTCATCTGTGAAATGGGCTCACAGTATTTATTTCACAGGGTCAAATACAGGGAATTCACCTGACTTGCATTGCAGAATCCCCCAGAGGACCAGGATACGTGGACGCCGGAGCTGGGGCAGGGGTGGGGGGGGTGGCGGTGAGGCTAGAGGTGAATTAAGATAAGGGGAATGGATGAAAGATTTTAGAACAGCAGTTAAGAGTCCCAGATCCCCTTTTCCATTCCTTGCAGTGGGGCAAGCCCTCCCATCCTGGCCCTCCTGCCCAACGCCACCCTAACAGAGGAGAGGAGGAAACTGGAAGAATCTTCTTGGGAACCCTAAGAGCCCAAAAGACACTGACACCAGGGGTTTCCAAAAACAGTTCAGCTGGACCACCCCACAGTGGAGCGGCAACATGGCACTCTCTGTTCAGCTAAAAAAGAAAAAACAAACATTGATACCTGGGTCCGTCTACAAGAGATCCCAGTTTACTTGGTCTGGGATATGGCCCGAGCATTGGGATCTTAAAACCTTCCCACTTGAGCATAATGTGAAGCCAAGGCTGAGAAGCTCTACTGGGGCCATGGGTTACCCCCAGAGGCCCATCAACGCTGCCCCAAGTCCCCAAAGCAAGGCTCCTGGAAACATCTGGAATGAGGGTCCACACTTTATCTCCAGTCCAAATTTCCTGAGGGACAGAGTCTGTAGCTCTAAAAGCACCTCAAATTCAGACACAAAGTCATGATCTTTCCCCTCAAACCTGGCCCAGGTGTCCTCATCTCAGGGACTGGCACCACCATGCTCTCCGTAGCAGAAGCCAGCATCCTAGGCCCCATCCTGGGCATGCCCTGTCAGCTCTACCTTCAGCTCCTCTCCCACGCCCGTCCACTTTGGCCCATCTCCATTGGCCTCAGCCACACCACGCAGCCATCCCCTGTCTTCAGAACGTCTCAGGCTTCTCCCCACAGCCGCTTCTGGGCCTCTGTCCATTCTCTTCACCACGCCAACCAAGACCATCTCAAAACACTGAATCTAGTCGTGTCGTTCCTTGCTAAAAGCTCTCCGCGGTGCTTCAGTTTCCTGGGGCTGCTGTGACAAAGCCCCACAGACTGGGCAGCTCAGACAACAGAAGCGTATCGTCTCACAGTTCTGGAGGCCAGAACCTGAGAGCGAGGTGTGGGCAGGGTGGGCTCCCTCTGAGGGCTGGGATGGAGAACCTGCTCCGTGCCTCTCCTCTGGCTCCTGGTAGCTTCAGGCATTCCTGGGCCTGTAGACAGCTCTCCCTGCGTCTTCGCGTGGTCTTCCTTCTGTGTGTGTCTGTCCCTAAGTCTGTGTTTTCCCTTTTCATAAAGATATTGGTCCTATTGCATTAGGGGCCACCCTCATGATCTCAACTTGACCATCTGCAAAGACCCGATTTCCAAATAACGTCACATTCGCAGGTACTGGGGGTAAGGACTTCCACATCTTTTGGGGGGAAGGGGCGGGGAGGGGCACATTCAACCATAACACCAGGCTTCCCATTGCTTTGAGGATAAAAACCAAACTCTTCCCGTGTCCATCCTGGTCCTGGGGGGTCTGGCCTGGCCACCTCTCCTGCTTTACTCTCTCTCTTGCTCTCCAGGCTCCAAACGCACCAGCCTCCTTCCTCTTAAATGCCCTGGCTTCCTCATGGCTGGATACGAGTCATATTGGACAGTTCCTGCCACGGTCTCCTTGGGCACAGGCCTCTCTCCTTCCTGCTTCCCTACCAACTCCACCGGCCCTCCCTATCCCCAGGCCCCAGCCCGGCCCTCCTGCGCTCACTCCCGAGTCGGGTCCTGTCTCCTAGCACACGCTCTCCTTGTCCTCTACACCTTGTGAGAGCATCTAAATCGCAACGAGCTCTCTGTGCTCTGTTTTCTCCACCAGAACGTAGGCTCCCTGCAGAGAGACACTAAATCAGTTCCGTTGCCAGCCGTCGTACGCCAGCGCCTCGCGCACGTCCTCATCACCTGTGGGAATTCAACTGCTTGGTGAGAAGAGCAGTCACTGAAAATACCCTCTTTCAACATAGAGGCAAGCGGCCTTCTGTAGCACCCCCGTGCCACCACTTGACAGCTGTGCGCCTATCGGGCAGGGCACCCAGCCTTCCTGAGCTGCAAAATGGGCCTAATGAGACCCTCTCCGGTCTCCAGGAACAGCCGGCATGGGGCCCAGCACACGGCAGGCTCTCGGGAAGGTGCGCTCTCCTCTGCCGGGAAACAGCGTGGAGCCAGGAGTCAGGGCAGGGGCGGGGGCTCCCTGTGCCTCCGAGCCCAAGTCACTCCCCCATCCGGGGTCCTGTTTTACTCTGTCCAGTGTGGGAGCTGGACCAAAGCAGTGGTCTCAATTCTAACAGATGCAGTGCCCCCTTTCTATAATAAATATTTAGTAACACCCCCTTTACCTCCCAAGATGAAATTCTTAGAAACAAAAAATGACCCACTCACTAAACTCAAACACACACACACACACACACACACACACACACACACACACACACACACGGCTCTAACTCCAATGTAAGGCAGAAATAAAAGGGGAGTATTTTGCGCTAAAATCAAGGACATTTTAAAACTATTTGAATAATGATCTGAGTACACCGAAGGCCTGAAGAAGCAGTGGGAGACTGGCAGGCATGGAGAGGGCGCCACAAACTCCGTATGAGGTGTCGCGGCTATGAATGCAGACCACGACAGTGTTAAATCGGCCACTTGGAAACCTCCAGTGGCATTGCCAAGGGACACTATTTTCTGAGATGGTGAAAAACTCCTGGTAAAGTTCCCAAAAGGACAAAAGAGATTAATCCCTAGAGCAGTTGCAATCCAGAGAATTTTCACGAATATAAAAAGCGCAAAAAAAAGCGTGTGTTTAGATGTAAAACAGAATCATATCCTCGGCTCAAATGCCTCAAAACAAATTTCCACCTATGACAGTTGTCCTCAAAGTGTGGTCCCTGGGTATCACCTGGGAACCGTTAGAAACACACATTCTTTGGCCCACTGCAGACCTGATGAATCAGGGACTGCGAGGTGGAGCCCAGCGATCTGAGCTTTCAGGCCCTGCATGGTCAAGTTTGGGAAGCTCCGCCCTCTGGGAGCCTGTGCGGGACGCAGGACGGTTCTTGATGCCCCCAGAGATGTGTAGCCTCCCTAGCCGTGTGCCCGCCCCCCTGGCACTGCAGCAACACAAAATGCCCCCACGAAGTTCCAAACATCCCCACTGAGGACCACCGGGCTCCGTGGTCAGTAAGATTCCTCCCTGCTCGGGTTTCCTGAGATTCTTGGCCTGGGAGCAGGACTGGCTGAGAGAGGCGGCCAGCCTTACAGAGGACGGGAGGCAGGGCAGGAAGCTGAGCAGCCGGCCGGGCTGCCAAGCTGTCCTAGCTGAGTGATGCTGCTCACCCCGGCAAGGGTGAGCCAGGGGGCTGGTTTCTGCTCCCAACGGCTGGAAGTTTCAAGGGGAAAGGAGGCTTGGCTTTCAAAGAGCCTTTTCAAACTGCAGCCGAGTGCACTTGGCCATAGAAATAGGCCTGGTCTCCACTACTGATGGTGCTGGGGCTGCAGATAAGTAGCTGGGACCATCTGAAAGATCAGGAGGAGTAATCTCAGGACGCAGCCCAGCCTACTCTTGACAAAGGAAGAAGAGCAGCCTGTCTGGGTCTTTGGACTCCTTCAGAGGAAGAAAACCCTGTCCCAGAACGCTGACAGAGCCCTCAGGCCCCCAAGAAGTGTGCCTGACCTAGAGCCGCCCTCCAGCCCCACGTGGGCTTCCCTAAGCCCTTCCACCCCCATCCTGACCCATGGTCAGCCTCTATCTCTGTCTGCCCAACAGGCCAGGAGGCTGTCACCCATGCATTGCCCACGCTGTGCCAGTCACACATGGCATGGGCAATGTGGGGCAGCCAGGCCGGCAGCCCAGTCCCCTTCACTGTGGCCCCGGGGGTCTGCCCAATCGTCTCCGCACACACACGGGAGCCAGAAAAAACCGAGTCAGACTGGGGGCTGTATTGGCGGAGATGGTCGGTGATCACCCAAAGCCAGGGCACACGGCTGGACTCCATCTCCCACCTGCCCCGCTCCCAGGAGTTCCGGACGCGAGGACGTGAGCAGAAGCACCCTGTACCAATTCTGAGCCGAGGCTTTTCAGAGCAGCTGTACCTCCTCCACATTCTTTCTCTGTCTGCCAGTTGGATGCCGATGACAACGAGGACCTAAACAATGGTGGAGCCACAGGACGAAGGGAGCCCGCACCCCCAGATCGCTGTGTGCAGGAAAGCCGCACGCAGACCAGCAGCATTTGTCTCAGACTTAAATGAGTGAGAAATCAACACCTACTACGTTTGCCCCATTATCCGCTGCGCAGTCTGTTTCTTGCTACAGCCTATGCACGCTAACATGCTCCACGACACTAGCACGTGGGGCCCCTCGGGTCCTATCTGCTAGAGCTGGCCGTGGGGATGGCATTGGCCCAGGCCTTTCCCTTCCAGGGGAGCCTGAATCTCTAGCATCGATCCCCCCAGAGATGGCTCAGCGTCCTCACACGTGCAGCCACCAAATCCCACAATATGCCAGGCCCGTGCCAGGCGCTGGGGGCACAAGGCGAATGTGCAGCATTCCTGCCCAGGGGCCGAGGGGACAGCCTGTGGCCGCACGGTAATGACACACCCTGGGAAGGAATGAACTAGAGGCAGGAACACCTGGGATGAACTGCCCAGACCCGGGATGGGAGGCTGGAGACTGTATTTCCTTAGCAGTGATATGTAACCGGGGCTGTCTTGAAAACATGAGGAGGGGGTGTAAAGACAAGGGGAGGGGGCGAGAAACTCCAAGAAAGGAGAACAGTGTGGGCAAAGGGAAGGGGTGCGAAAGGCCCCAGTTGCTTGGGGAATGCTGGGACACCGGGGCTGGCCCCAGGAGCGGAGCCAGGAGCGCAGAAACTTAGAGACGGGTCTGGTGGGGGTGGGGGAGGCAGCTCCTGGGACTGAATCACCAGAGCCTTGAATGCCATGCCTGAGGCCAGCACGAAACTTGGAAGGTTATGAGGAGTGGCATGACACCACCCTCCCCGTCCTTCCTCGGGAGCTAGCACTCAGACATTTTTTTTTTTTTAAAGATTTTATTTATTTATTTGACAGAGAGAGACAAAGCGATGGAGGGAACACAAGCAGGGGGAGTGGGAGAGGGAGAAGCAGGCTCCCCGAAGAGCAGGGAGCCCGATGCGGGGCTTGATCCCAGGACCCTGAGATCATGACCTGAGCCGAAGGCAGACGCCCAACGACTGAGCCAACCAGGCGCCCCCCAGACAACATTTCACACGCTGTGTGAGCTGTGTGCTCAACACACAAAATACCTACTTAATCCTCACGGCCGGCCCAGGTTCTCCATGATCCCATTCTGTAGCTGACACAATGGAGGCTCCCCAAGGTTAGAAACTTGCCCATGGCCACCCAGTAGTAGGGCTGGGCCTGGAACCCACTGGAAAATACGCTTCCTCCTTTGTTTAGGGCACTCAGGGCACCCGGCTCTCGGAACATGGCTGAGCGCATAGTAGGCGCCCAAGTATTGTTGAGGGAATGAATGAATCTGCCGGATTCCAAAACCCTGCAACACAAATCAGACTTGTGACTTAGAAAGATGCCCCAGCTGTAGCGGGGAGGAGAACAGAGGGGGTGAAGCCAGTGAGCCGAAGGAGAGGTTGAACGAGGACAGCCGTAGAGGAGATAAAACCCATGCAAAAGAATTGGAGGGGGCAGACTCTGGACCAACTAGAGAAGAAGAGCTACACTGAGCAATGACTGTGTGCCCGGCACTGTCCTAGGCTCTCTACCAGTATCAACTCATTATCACTTCCCCACGGGCCCATGGAGTAAGTACCCTCCTTAGCTCCATTTCACAGATGAGCAAATTGAGGTACGGAGAGGTGAAAGGTGACAGATCTACTAAGTGAGGGAGGGGGTACTCAAAGCCAGGCAGAGGGGGTCAGAGCTCTGTGCCGAGAGAAGGGAGGGAGGGAGAGGAGGCAAGGGTGACTCCCACTGTTTCCAGCGTGGCGACAGAGGGATGTGGGGCCTCAGCTTCCCCTGCTGGCCAGGAATCTAGAGCCACCAGGCCCCGGCCAGGGAGCTGCCTAACTTCCTGGCTGGGCCAGCATTCTGGGTGGCCGTGTCCCTCTGTAGGACCCCGAGGTGGCTGTGAGGGAAGCAGTGTGTGGAATACAGATGACCCCACCTAACCCTCAACCCCAGCAGTGACAACGGGGTGCTGGCAGCCTCTGAGGACCAGGCTCTGCCGAACGGGGGCCTGGGCTGGCAGGGGCTGGGCCAGGGCAACAAGGGGCCGGCTCTAGCTCCCCACGTTCTCGATACTGTAGGCAAGCAACCAGCCCTGCCCCCAAGCCCCTTTGGGCCCCTGACCTCTGCCGCTCCAGGTAGGGGCTGTGTGTCTGCGCTGGGAGCCAGGATGTGGGGGGGTCACAGGGCCCAGGCCATGAGGAAGGGAAGGGCTAAGAGTGAGGAGCAGAGGAAGGATAAGGCCAGCTCTGAGCCTATCCTGTGAGCAGAGACCCGCAGTCACCACATGGCCCCAGGCAGGAAAGGAAACAGGAGGATTCTCAAAATAGACTGGGAGCGTGCAGCTCGGCTGCATTTCCCAGGTCCCACCATCTGGCCAAGCCTGGGCCGGAAGCGAGGCGGGGGAGGGGAGAGCCGGAGTGCGGATGGGCTGGCAGCCCTGAGCCAGGCGAGCGCCCACCGTTCACCCAGCACCGCTCCCTGCCAGGTTTTCTGTTCGTCCTCTGAGGACTCTTACGGCACAGTGGCAAGGCGAGCACTGTTGTCATGAGAACTATCAGGAAGCTGAGGCTCAGAGAGGTAAAGTGACTTGTCCAAGGCCACACAGCGGGCAAGTGGCAGAGCTGAGGAGGCCTGCGTCCAGTGTGGAGCTGTCCTCACAGCCATGAGGCTGGACAGCAAGGCCTGCCATCTGCTCGGGAACTTGCTATTAGCCTCCTATCTTTGGGCTAAACCTAAGGTTAGACCAGCTCCCCTTGAAAGCCAAGTCTGTCACTCACCAATGATAGCCCAGAAAGGACGAGTCCGCGGCAGGCCTGCCCTATGGCTGCCCAGTGAGCCCCCCAGCAACAGGAAGCTTGGGCACTCTGGGCAGGCCCTGCCCGGGTGCTGCCTGGGAGGAAGGAAGGGGATTCCGCACAAACCTGGTAGATGCCCCAGGCCCATCTCCTACCTCCTGAGCTGGGACCTGGCCTGGCCGTCTGCCACCTGCCACCACCACCACCACCCGCACCCCTGCTGGCAGGAGCACTCCAGCTGCAGGCCCTACGGGCACCTGGTCCTCTCAGCTGCCTCGAGGGGGTGGGTGAGGGCAGAGTGACCCCTCCCTATTTTACCCAAGAGGGTCGGGAGGCTCAGAGAGGTGGAGGGATGCATCTGCGGGGAGGCAGGCGGCCAGGACTGCAGTCTGCGCTGTCATTCAGTCACTCGACAAATACTGGTGGGGTGCCCGCTGTGCCTGGGGACATAGATGGGGGCCGTGCATGTGTGGAATTCAGGCTCCAGACTCCTACTCCAGTGCACTTTCCTCTTCCCCTGGCTTCCTTCCTGCACCTGTCTAGGAAGCGCGGCTTCATCCCCGCCCGGAGTCTTGGCTCCAGTGCTGGGCAACAGTGGTCGGGGCGTGCCAGAGCTGGGTGTCACCCCCAACCCTCCCGCAGGGACACTCAGCCCAGGAGGAACAGCAGCAGCTCCAGGTTGGGGTTGCCCCGGGCATCCCTGTGAGCAGAACTCGCGCCCTTCTGGACACCCAGAAGGAGGTGAGCTGGGGCAGCAGGGGCCCCAAGTCCTTCACAGACAAGGTAGGAGTAAGGGGAAGGAGGTAAAGGGGGAGATGGAAAGAAGAAGGGAAAGAGGCACGAAAGAAAAAGAAGGAAGATACAGAGGGAGCATGTAAGACAAATGGGTGAGTCTGTCTGAGACAAAGTGGGGAGCAGGGAGACAAAGCGGAACTGGGAGCTCCAACTGGCAGTCCTGGTCTTTCTCTCGTCTTCTCCCCAGGGCAGGACGCAGGGTGTGTGGCCACCTAGAGCCTGCAGCCTGAGCAGCGGAAGCAGCACCTGTGGGTGCTGCTCACCAGGGTAGGCTTCCTGGAGGAGGAGGGCCGGGACCCAGAAGATGGAGATGGGCCGGAAGCCTGTGGCTCTGGCCCCTGCCAGCTACTGCAGGCACACACCTGCTGTGGCTACAGCTCTGCTGCGTCTCTGCGGGGTTTCCCTTTCAACACAAAGTCATGACCACCTTCCTGGCTTCGGGGGGGTCCCAGAGGGTGTGGAAACGGGAGCGTCCCCGGGGCTCCAGGCCAGCTCCCAAAGTAACAGGCACCATTTTCTGAAGACCTACAGCATGCTGGGCCTGTGCTTGAGCCTGGGGGGGTCCTCTGGTGAGCCAGGCGGATCCTGGTCTGGAGGAGCACCGTCTGGTGGGGGAGATGGACAAGCAAAGGCAAGACTGAACACTATGGGTTGACCTCCCGCACATGGGGGCTGAGAGCCAACCCCAAATGAGGCTCCCTGCTCTCCAGCTGAGGCTGGGCTCCCTGGAGCCTCTCCCAGCCCGCCATGAAGCTGGGCACCCCACGGGCCGCTGTGCCTTTCACCCGTCAGGTGGGAGCTGAGAGAGGGCAGGAAGGAAAAGCCCATCAACTGACCTCTCCTCGGCCCTCTCCCAAGTCACTGATTGTGATGTGGGGGCTTCCTGGAAGAAACCATCACTCCCACCCATTCATGGTAGCCTTGGAACATGCCTAAAATTCCACCATTAGAGACATATGTTGGGAAGTTAAGTGTTAGCTTATAAAAAAGGAATTTTAGAGAGAGCTTATTTAATCTTGGTTCAAACTTATCTAGCTTGTTGGGTAAGCATGTGTATTCTGGAGCCAGATTGTCTGGATTTGAACCTGGCTCCACCACTGTTAGATTCTGGGTAAGTTATTTACCCTCCTTGAGCCTTGGTTTCCCCCCGCTGTAAAACGGGATAATAGTACCTACCACGAGGTGAGGTAAGGTAATATACATAAAGCCGTTACCAGACTGTGCAGTGTTTAGAAAACATTCAGTGTTTGTTAGCTGGTATTGACATGGGAAACAAAGGCAAAAGGAAAAATTAAATTTCCTTACTGCCTACAGCCCACTGACAAGTCCTTGAGAGAGGTAGAGTGACCTTCCTCTCGGAGCTGAGCTGCCTCAGTGTTAATACTTTGCTAAGGGCAAAAGGCAATCGCAGCTTAACATTATCCCAACGCCCCAGGATCCTGTGAGTCTTACTTTAACATATAAAAATACCTTTGGAAAGCTCCTTTATCTCTACCCGCGCCCCCCCCCCCCCCCGCCAAGATACATGTTGGCAATCACCCTCCAAACATATGGCTCACTGATCTACATCTGAAGGGTCTCATGACCGAGTCTGTACTAAACAGTAATAAATGACCTTTTCCTAACAATAGCTAGCCCCTCAAGGTCCTGGAAACCTTGCTTCTAAAATTCCTTGGAGACTTATGTTCTCCCTAACCCCCTCCCAACTTGAAAGTATATGACCAGTCACGCGTCACAAACCCAGGGCAGCTCTCTCCGCCCATGGGTCCTGTCCCTGTGCTTTGAAAAGACCCCCTTTTTGCACAAAAGACATCTCAAGAATTCTTTCTTGACTATCGACTCCAAACCCCAACATTAGTATTTATGATCCACTATTGCTGTCATCTTTATTATTATTGACACACTAACTTCGTTCCAGAACTACAATTACAAAGAAGAGTAAAACAGAGCCTGTGCTGCAGGAATTCATAATCAAGTGCACAGAGCAGGTGAAAGCCAGCAGAGATGAACTAGTTTAATAAACTATCGTCCTTGAAAGGGGGGCAGGGGACTTTCTAGGGAGAAGACCATGTCTGTAGGAGAAAGGGTTTCACACCAAGGAAAGCTTTTGCCTGAGGCTAGAGCATCAGGGGAATTCATCCATCCTGTTTCGCTTTGTTGGAATTAGAATGGGGATGCAGATCTGACCCCCGGGACAGAAACCAGGGAAACCAGTTTCCATGCAGATTCTTCCGGGGGCTGCTGGTCTTTGGCCCAAGGAAATTCCCTGCAGGAGGTGCAGGAAGAAGTATCCGCTTGAAGCGCCTGAAAGGAAAAATCTTCTCTGCCTGCCAAATGCAAATTATTGTTCCCACCACAGCCCCAGGCTCCAACCGACTTCTGCTGGAACTTCTGCCCTGCCTTGGCCTTGAACTTCAGAATGCTGGATTATCTTGATTTTGTTCACTTGGGAAGAGATGTGAGCCTATTTCGGGAAGTTGGCTAGGCTTCCTGTTCTGTGTTCCCCCCTCCTTCCAAAGATCGGGATGTTTCTGCATGAGAGGAGAGCTGGGCAGGCGGTCTCCATGGCCGGGCCCGTGAGGGAGCTTGGCTCACAGGGAGGCATCGCGGGCCTGGGAATGTGGGCGGGGGAGGCTCGGTGGGCTGGTGACCCAGATCTCACTTCCTGTCCCGCTTCCCTTCGTTCCCAGACACTAGCTAAGGCTGGACACTTGGAGCACAGGCCCGCAGGAAACCGACTGTCTCCCTGCTGTGAGTGAGGCTGAGACTCTGGCTCACTCCAGCTAGAGTCAGGCATCCCACAGCCCACATGGTCACCCTGGGCCATGTCCCCAGCCCTTTCTAACGGAGTCAGGGACTTAGCCCGTGAAGTCCAGGCCTTACCTTCCTTTGGACAGAGGAACAAACGAAGCCCCAGAACCAGGAAGAGACCCGACCAAAGCTACACAATGGGTTGGTAGCAGAGGTCACATCTAAGCCCGGGACTTGTGAATCCAGGTTCTCAGGATGTTTGGAATAAATGCACGAATGAAAATCCTGATGCATGTGCCCCTACAGCGGTGACAGGGGGTATAAAGGATCCATTAAACAGCTCTTCTTAAAGACAGATTTAGGAGACCAGCACACCAGAGAGAGGGAGTTAAGACCCTGGTTCCTGCAGTACCCACACCATGCCGCTAGTTGGAGTGGGGGGCGTCGCTAGAACTCGCCCGAGTCCTGGATCCACACTTTCTCTTGCTCTAAGAAGCTGCTGCTTTCGCCTCTTCTGGGATGGGGGCCATGAGGGAACACATTCCTTCACTTACTTAAGGGGCACATCATGCTGACCATGGAATGGGCACTGCAAACCATCCAGACAAGGTCCCTGCACTTGTAGGGGAGACAACTAGCCAACGGGCCAAGGAATGAATGAGAAATGACCTACCGCAGCATGTGACGGACGCGAGCGGGGTTGGGGTGTGCTTGGTACAGAAAAGGCCTGGGAGGGGTCTCTACTGCTTCTCCGAAGAGGTGGCATTTAGGCTGAGCCCGCAGAACGAGAAGGAACCAGCCCGGTGAAGGTCTACAGAAAGGGCTTTTCCAGGCCGTGGGAGTAGTAGGTCAAAGGCCCTCAGGTGAGCAAGATCTCGGCATCTCGGCACCGAAAAAGGCTGCAATGGGTGGAGGTCCGCGACGTGCGGGGGATGGCCCCACAGAAGGCCTGTGAAGCTGGTCAGGGCCAGGTCAGTTAGGGTTTTGTGACCAGGGGGTGGAGCTCGGGGCTTATTCTGAAGGCGCTAGGGAGCCGGGGAAAGGCTATATGCCAGAGGGTGGATGGAATCCAGTTTATGTTTTAAGACCATTATGTTGCTCTGAATAAGCGGGCCGGGGACGGGGCAGGATGGGCGAGAGAGGCAGGGAGACTGGTTAGGGGGCTGACCGGGCAGCAGTCAGGATGGGAGGTGATGCCTCTCGCCTGGGGGCAGTGTCCCCGCACACTCCCTGAAGAGAGCTCTGGGTGGCAGGAAGGTTAGGGCCTGCTGATGAGGCCATGACCGTGAGGACAGGGAGGAATCATGATGGCTCCCAGGGGGAACTAGAAAGACCGGGGAGTGGCAAAGGAAATGCTCAGCTTCGGACGAGTTAAGGCAGAGAAGCCATTAGACGTCCGAGGGGAGATGCTAAGGAGGCATCTGTACATTCAGAGCAATGACAAGAATCGTGGTGATCAAATTTAGAGCCGTGTTTCTATTGTCCTGTGTGCCGTGGGCCTCCCGCCCCAGACCGGGCTCCTCAGGGGCAGGGGCTGAGCCTGGTGTTTCTCCTAACCCAGTTCTCAGCCTTGAATCCATTGCTGCACTAGGACCTGGCCGGCGGGGACGTGGGGGCTCAATAAACATCTGTCAGATAAACAGCTGAATGGACAGAGGCCACTGGGTGTGCTGACGGAGCTGGAAACTGAGGCACCAGCGACAGACCCTGCCTAAGCCTACGGTCCTGGCTGGCCCCCTGGGAACCTCAGGCCTGGGCCTCCCATTTTCCCTTCCCCTCCCTCTGGTCTCCCCTCGTGCCAGGAAACGCACCCCCCAGGCATTAAGTCATTAACTACAATCACCTCTTGCATGGGCGCTGTTCTGCCGCCCTCAAAACACTTTGCCTTCCATTATCTTGAATGATCCATGAAAGTAGCCTGGGAGGGGGGCCCAGGGGACGCCTGCCCCACCGCCTCAGCAGAGACAGGAGGCGAGGGAAGAAGCGTGGTCCTGGCAGAATTGGACCTCTGCCTCCCTCCCTTCCCCGAGAGCCTGTGAGGCTGCGAGCGTTGTGTTCCCCAAGGACACTGCCCTTAGAATAGCAGAGAAGCCCCTAAAAAGAGGGAGAGTTAATGGTGGCCCTACAGGTCTTGTGACATCCGGCCAAGGAGAGTGCAGGGCTGGGGAAAGCCTTGGGCACATGGGACCTCTCTACACACAGCCCCTCTGTGCCTTTGAATAGGATTCTGTGGGAATGCCAGCCTCCCCCTACATTTTTCCGCAATGTTCCTTGATCCGGGTTCACCCTCCACCTAACAACTCCCACTAGCTCTAGGCAGACGGTTCTGTGGAGGATGCCGGGAAGAACTTGCTGTGCTGCGTTGGCCAACTCCCTTTCTCTCCCTGCGCCTCAGTTTCCCCACCTGACAAATGGGGCATAGGAAGTCATTGCACAGGTCCCCTCCTGCCTTACAGTTCCCTGAGTCTCTCTGATTTGAAGGTCCCTGCACCCCAGCTCTAAGCCTTCCCCCAGGAGGTTCTAAAGGCTGTGGATCTGAAGGTCCACCCCCCCCAGCCCTCTGGTGGCAACCGGAGGCCTTGGTCATTTCCCCAAAGCCACTTCGCACAGTCCGGCAGACACACACCACCTGCTCTTCACATCCAAGCCCTGTGGCCCCAGGCTTGGAGAAATTTCCCTCTGTTGGGCAAGGCTGTGACAGGAAAGGGACAAGACCTGACCTCTGCTTGGAAAACCAGTTGTGCAACACAGTCCTGCGAAGGGGAGGCACGTGGCCGACGGGAAAGGCCGCCTGAAGGAGCCAGGGCCTTCTTTGAAATGAATATCTTGGCAAGACCCACAGAGAAATGTCCTTTTGGACACCACTAACTCTGGGTCACTGCTAATGAATTCAGAGGCTGGCTGCAGTGGCTCTGTCCCGGCAGCATCCCTAAATACAGAGACTTGCTGGGTCATTGTCAAGGGTGCTGGAGTCACAGGGGCAGGGCCTTCCCTTGTGGCTTCTGCACTCCCAAACCTTTTGTTTGTACTTAGAGGAGGTCTAAGCCTGCAGTACCTTCATCTGGGCACCTCTCCCAAGGCAAACAAGTAACATTTTCGGTCACAAGGAAAAAGTCATTTTGTATCAAGTCTAATAAATAAAGCAGGTAACGTCATCTGGGGCTACCAGGGCCAGAGGCGGAGAAGATATTTGAATGGCAATGCTCTACGTCTATGGAGCATTTTTTTTTTCTTCTACTGTTATGTGGTTCTGAAGGTGATGAAGTCTTTGCACTGTTGTTTGGAATAGTGCATAATAACGGTCATGCATGTTAGACACCTATCACGTGCCAGAAAGAGGGCTGGGACTTTTACACGTGTGCCGTCTCTTTCTCACAGCATCTCGGCAAGGCAGATTTTTTTTAAAAATGTCTTTAATTGCTTTAAGGCTGTTAAGGTGTTCTATCTCTTCTTGAAACTTCTTGAAAGATAATTTATGTCTTTCACAGGATTTTTTGTATCTAAAATTTCAGTTGTACTGACATAAAGTTGTTCATGATACCCCCCCCACCCCGTCATTTCATTCTGTAGGGTCTCTAGTTATGTCCACTCCTTCAGTCCTGATATTGGTGATTTGTGTTCTCTCTTCTCATCAGTCCCAAGGAGGAGGAAATGGAGGTCCCACGGGATTACAGAACCAGCAAAGCCACCGTCCGTGGTGCAGGGGCTGCAGTCCCCCCAGGTCTGTCTGACTCTCCCTGCCCCCCACCGACCCCCAAGATTATTTTGAAGAACAACAACATTTAAGGCATGACTCATGGAAGTGACCCTGGCAGAATACCTCCATCTCTCAGTGTGTTCTCTCAAAAGTTACTCATGTGCCTTCATGAGAGTCAACAGCATTCTCTGTGCCTTCCCTCACCGCACCCCCACCCCGCACATGCTCTTCCCTCCCTGCACTGGGGCCTCCTCATAAGGACCTCCCCGCCCCACGCCCCACGGTCGGAAAGAGCTCCCCAGCCCGGCCTGCTCTTCTGTGCTTCCCTGTTCCCTTCCTCAGAGCGGCGATCAGTACCTCAAGGGATCCTCTATATTTGGTAGTCATCTGTCTCCTCATTAGAAGGTACATGAATGAAGGCAAAGACTAAGTACTGGGCACACAGTAGGTACTCAATGGGTATTTATGGAAGAATGAATCAATGAAAGCAATGAAATTCTTTTTTTCTTAAGAATATTCTTAACTCAGACTTGGCCTTCTATTTCTCTTTAACTAATTCCAAGCAACAGAGTTTTGCCGGGAGTACCTTTATTTAAAAGCCTTTAATCAAATCTCTTCTCCTATTTGCCTTCTCAAGCCCCTTGAGAGCCTGGGGGAGAGGAGATATCACCCCCGTCGAGGGATGGGAGGGACGGCGCACGAGAGGTTGTAGGTGGAGGCCCAGAGCCTGCTCGGAGCTCCTCAACGCCACGGGCCTGATCCCCACCCTCAGTGGTCGGCCTCCTTTGGGGGTGCCTCGGCTGGAGAGAGCCTCCTCCCAGCCTCCTGCCCCTTCCTGGGTGGCTGCCCCCGAGGGCCGACTGACTAAGGAGATAAAGGCCTGCGCTATGGCCCCCACTTGGAACAGCACTGCAAGGCCACCCCATCCTCTGACCCAACCTGTGCCGCAGCCCACAGTCCCGTCGTTCGCCCCCTGCAGCAAGAGTCCCCCAGGTGCTCTTTAATTACGGCCCCGCACACACAGCTCCTTCTCAGAGCTGGCTCCCGGGCACCTAGCCCACGACAGGAGGAAGTTACTTCCAGGCCCCCACTAGAGGACTGGGTGCCCAGGTCCCAGTCTGAGTGCTAGAGATGGTAAGCTTAGAGCATGCATCCCTACTTCCTCCCCTGTGTGAGAGTCTCACCGCCCCCCCCAACACACACCCCAGTAAAGAAAGGTGACAATTTAAAGTGGCAGTAACTCGTATAAAGAAAAGTTTAGAAACGGGCAGAAGTGGTCAAGAGGGTCTTGGGGTGGGGAGGCAGGTTAGACCGGGGGCCCTAGGAAGGCCTCTGGGAGGGAGACGAAGGGGAAGGATGGGGTGAGCGGAGGGTCCAGCTCAGCCCACAGCCTCTGACTAAGGTCCTGCTGGGTGCAGCTCAGGCTCTGCCACCCTGTGAGCTAGGAAGGGGGTTGCTGGCATACCCCTCAGCCCCCCCCCCCAGGCCTCCCACCCCATGCTCCAGTGAGCTCACTATGTCACCAAAGCCTTCTCAGCAAATGGATTCTGGTTAGTCCACACCCTTAAAGTCACAAACCGAACCCCAACACCTGTCACTCTCCTTGAGGGTCCTCCCAGAGGATGTTTTGAATGGCATTGGAAGAGAAAACTGTGAAGATGCCTCCCCTCAGGGAGAGGGGTGCAGAAGAAGGGGCTGGGGCAGAAGGAAGCCAGGCTGACCTCCTCAGAATCCCACCCCACACTGATAGCCAGCAGAGGCACCAGGCTATCTGGTGTAGCACCAGGCTACATGCTTCCCCATCCAGGCACTCTGCCAAGACATCTCGGAGGAGGCTTGGGAGCAAAGGGTCCCTAGAGTTTAGCTTCTGGGCTGGCTTCCTGGAGCTTAGAAGGCAAACTACTCAGAGTAAGAGCAAGAAAGATGAATTCCTTCCTATGAAACACCCATGGATGGTGGGATGGTAGGAAGGAGTAGTTGGCTAAAGTTGGGAGGGCCATAGATAGCGTTGCATTGGGAGAAAGGGGTTTTCCTTTAATGTATAAGCATTAATCAGAAATGCCCCTATGAACAGGATTATTTTAAGTGATGAAAGCTCATAAAATACTACATGCACCATAAGGTGAGGATATAAAACTCTTAATATGAAGGAAGAACAAAAAGTACAAAAAGATTAACAGGGATGGAACACTGGTGACTTTCTTTTTGTGTTTTCTACCTTTTTCTTTTTTTGTATTTCGTATTTCTCCTATTTTCTACAACAAGCAAATATTTCCTGTATAATTAGAAACAATGCATGTGAATTTAAAAAAGATGACAGCAAGGGGGGTGGTCTCAAGGCTTCCTTCTCGGGGTAATGTGAGAACATTCTGAAAATGGGCCTCTTTATACCAACCAATACGTAGAATGTAGCTCAAACACAGGACACACGGGTTGGGTCGAAAGCTTCTCTGAGTGGCTGCAGCTTTCTTCCCCTTGTGATAAAGGGCCAGGACCGCCACAATCCAGGACCTCTGCCCTAGCTCCCCATAAGATGCCATTGTGTCTCATCAAGCTTTGGTCTAGAGTAGGCTTGAATGCAATAGAAACCATGAGCGTTTGGCTTCGGCCAGCTCTAAACCACCCAGAACCTGTGCATGAGGGCTCGTCCTTGGTCCTTTACCCAGATTTAAGGGAAAGCAATTGGAAACATCCCTTACCTGGAAATCATAACAACAAGAATAATTAGTACCAAAGGCTTTCCTAATGAAACCCCAAGTCAAAATCTCTCCCACTCAGGGTTAAAGTGGGGCCAGATAGTTAAAAGAATGACAACTCCTTACCAGACCAGTTGACCTTCAAGAACAGGACAGGCTCAGAGCTGGGAGAAGAGCAGTCCTTCCTTTTATTGGTGAAAACCCCACCTTATCCACCAGGAAGTTGCATCCATTTTTATTTTTATTTATTTATTTATTTATTTTGGCACCAAGTAGGTGAGGAGTTTCATCAACCCCAGTGAGCACTGTCTCAAGCAGAACGAGACAAACAAGCCTCCCCACCTCAAAATGATGATGGAATGGTGAGAGATACGGTGCCTCCTTGCCCAGGTGGGAACAAAATCCACCTAGAGGCTTGGCCAAAGGTACCTTGGCAGTGGGGAGGCTGAGGAGGGAGCTTCTGGGTCCCTTGTCCCCACCACCCTGCCAGGACCTCAGAAGAGCCTCTATTACTCATGCAGCAATCTGTATGAACTTGTAGTGCTAATTTCAGATTTTTCTTGTAACCCTATTTCATGAGTGCCTTACAAAAACACTTGACAAAACGGCAAGTCAAGGAAGGACCTCGATTGTCTTGGGCTGGAGCTTCCCAGGGGCAAGTAAAGGAGAGATTCTTCCCATCCAGTGACATGTGTATCCCTTATTATTGCCCATTATGATGGAGCATATCCTCCATATTATACGAAAATGATGTCATTCATTACCCACAACAAGCCTAAAAGCATTTAGCTCCCCACCTTACAGATAAGGAAAATGAGGCTCAGAGACATGAGGTGACTTGCTCAAGATCACACAGCTGGTGAGTGGTGAGGTCAAGATTCACACCCAGTCAATTCAACTGGGGACCACTGTTAAATTGAGAGACAGATGTCTCCAAATAATCTTGGTGGGGTCCTTAGGATACCCAGTATATTTGTTCCCAATTGTTGCTGCAACAAATCACACAAATTTAGGGGCTTAAAACAACACAAATGTATTATTCTAGAATTCAGAAGGAAGTCAGAAGTTTACAATAGGTCTCCCTGGGCTAAACTCAAGGTGCTGGCAGAGCTGTCTTCCTTTCTGGAGGCTTCGGGGAAAATCCATTTCCTTGTCCTTTCCACCTTCCAGAGACTGCCAGCATTCCTTGGCTGGTGGTCTCCCCCAGCATCTTCAGAGCCAGCAAAGACTACAGCATCTTTCTCATGATGCCGGCTCCTTGGTTCTCACTCTTCTGCCCCCCTCATCTCCAGGTCAAGATCCTGTCATTACACTGGTAATCCAGGAGAATCTCTTCAAAGTCATCTGATTAGCAACATTACTTCCATCTGCAGTCTTAATTCCCCTCTGCCATGTAACAGAGCTTATTATTTACAGGTTCTGAGGATTAGGTTCTGGACATGTGGTTGAGGGAGGTGCATTATTATTTTTTTTAAAGGTTTTATTTATTTATTTGACCAAGAGAGATACAGCAAGAGAGGGAACACAAGCAGGGGGAGTGGGAGAGGGAGAAGCAGGCTTCCCACCAAGCAGGGAGCCCGATGTGGGGCTCGATCCCAGGACCCCAGTATCATGACCTGAGCCGAAGGCAGCCGCTTAACGACTGAGCCACCCAGGCGCCCCAGAGGTGTATTATTCTGCCTACAGCGACTTCAAGGAGCCACCAAACTCAGGGTCTGGTTTTCACTCACGTGTGGCAGTTGAGAAATTGACTCATCCTGACCAAAATGCCCAAAGAGACTGATTCCAAGGCCAGGAACATCAGTGATCCGTCACAGTTGGAAGCATGCCTGTCTGGTCCTGATAGGGTCAGAAAGACCCAGCGGAAGGATTATTTAGCCAAATCTATTCATGGTGTCTTCACAAAAGCAGTACCCGCTCAGGCAAAATATTCAAACATTACAGAAGTATGTGTATCTATGAGGCACCATAATGCGCTCATGGGAACCTGCCTCCCGCTCTCCATGGGGCACACAGCTGGCCCTCCCTTCCCAGCTTTCCCTCTAGTCCTGTGTGGCCACGTGATATGCTCTGGCCCAGGGGGACAAGCAGCAGTGAAGGGCACCACTTGCAGACCTGGCCCCAGGAAGCCTCCTAGAGGCCGTCCTCCTGGGACACCCTGTACGGAAAATGGCAGCTCAGGATGGATCTGGAACTGGAACATTGCATCACTGCTTGAGAGAGACATGTGCACTGGTCAAGACACATGCTCTTGACTTCATGAGCCAGAGAAGAAGTTCTACTGCATACACCAGGCAGCTTTGGCAGTGGGTCACACCAGCTCTCGTTACCTTAATAAATACCTTGACACGTAGGTTTTGTTACATCTTTCAGAATGACTTATACCAGACAAATATATAGCATATACCTATAGGACAAATATAGAAATTGTACCTTGATATAAATGCTATTTTGCAATTTGTTCTTTTCACTTAGCAGCAGACCAAGGGCATCTTTTGGTACTTGTAGATCGACTTGGCTGATTTTGGATCAGCTTTATTAAGGTAAAATCAATCTACAAAGCACCGCACATATTTAATGGATACAGTTTGATGAGTCTGGAGATCTGCAAACACCCGTGGAACAATCAAGGTGATAACGTACCCAGCACCTCCCAGACTTTCCTTTGCTGTTGTTGTTGTTGTTGTTGTTGTGTGTGTACCTAACATGAGATCTGCCCTGTTAACAGATTGTGTAGTGGACAAAGCTAGACTGTTAACTCCAGACACTACTGCTTCTCAGACTTTTGGCTAAAAGTAAGTTTATCTGCTTAGTTTTGTTACTAGCATCACATTTCTTGGTATAGGCGGCCCTGTAATTTACCTTGCCAGTCCTCCCTCATGGATGTTCCAAATGATTACAGTTTTTTGATAGTATGAATAATGCACTCTGGGCTTCCCTGTACATGCAGCTCTGCACAGCCTTGTGTGGCTTCCTGGAGGCCAAGTTCCTACAAGGAGAACTGCTAGGATCAAAGCCTGACTCGGTCTACCCATTGTGAAGGGCTGTCATCAGTTTGCCTTCCCCTAAGTTTGTACCAATGTCAACTCTAATGAATAGTGAATGGAAGTGCCTGTTTTCCCAAACCCTTGCCAATACTGTGTGCCATCGAGCTGTTTCATCTCTGCCAACTTGTTAGATAAGAAATGGCAGCTTATTTCTCTTGGCATGCCTTAATATGCCTCATTTTTAAATAAGACGTATTGGTGGTTTGTGTTTTCTGCTTTCATCCTGAAGTCTTTTGGTGAGCACAGTATCACAGTATAGGGAATAGGTGGTCCTGGGGGACATCCATGCCATGAAACACCCAAAGGACGATCCCTAACACAGGATGGAGTCCACATCTGGTGGTGACACATTCATGGATGCCTAAGCAGGGTAAAGAACCACCTCCTCCCTTTGGGCTTGTGACATCATGGAACAAATAAGTATTAAATGCCTACTATGTACCAAGCACTGGCTATGTGGTAGGGATACAGAGGAGACTAAGAGACAGCCATTCCTTCATTCCTTCCTTTCCAAAACACAGTGATTTTGTTCACCCTTCCGGCAGCACTGTGCTGGGTCCCTCTGCATCCCAAAGAGGGCGGGTTGTTGATGGGTCTGAGTATTCAGCATCATCCCATTCCCTGAGCCACATGACTGGCTGGGGTAGGCGCATGTGATGTAATTCTGGCCAGTGACATGATTGGGGCTATCTGATAGGGGGGTTTCCGAGGAGGTTTTCTTTGTGCCTAAAAGACACACACACATGGTGTGATCCTGCCTGGAACTGCTGCAAGCACCTTGGCACCATGAGGGGATGGTGACAAAAGGATGAGCCGATTGCCTGACGATGGTGGCGGGGAAAGACGGGAGGTTTTTTGGATCTTAGACGCCACCAGTCCTAAACTTCTTCTGATGAGACAATAAACGGTTCTTCCTAATTAGCAGCTGTGATTTGAGTCTTCTGTTTCTTGCAACTGAAAACATGCTTTATATCAGTTAACCCTCATGCAGTGAGGCAAGGAATCAAATGGCCGACTTTTGGACTCTGAAGGACGAGTAGGAGTCAGCCCCGAGAAGAGTGTTCCAGGTGGACAGAGTTGCAGGCGCCTGCGCCCGCCGTGTTTCCATGCTCAGAAGAGGCCGAGTCCAGCTGCAAGAGGACCGCTAAGAGATGACAGCGGAGACAGGATGGGGCTGGCACGAGGGCTGTGTGAGCCGTCAGATGCACAGTGTGAATGTACGTAATGCCACTGGATGGTACGCTTAAGATGGTCAGAAGGGTAACTTTCATGTTATGTATATTTTACCAGAATACCAATTATTTTTAAGGCCAACAGAGTGGGCTGAGCCTAGCACTGACGGCTACCACATGAATGACGAGAGAAGAAAGGAAAGTTTCCAGCGAGAAAAGTGCCAACAAGGAAAAGGGAAGAATGGCCAGTAAGTGTGGATTTTGAGAGAAGTCAAGAGAGGCTTCAACAGATGTGGGGAAGGTGAACTCACATTCAACTACACACCAGGCTCTGGGCTGTTTTCACATCCTGGGTATTATTCTCTGGACTCCTCACCAAGACATTTCAGGTCTATTTTGAGGACACAGAGGCTCAGAGACTCGAAGTGGTTTTCCCAAGATCCCCCTGTGAATGGACAGTGGACTTGGCATTGGAATTCTGGGGAGCCAGCGGTCCGGCCCGGTGAGAGTGAAGAGCTGAGGTAGGAAGTAGGAATGAGAAGGCTGGAAAGGCAGGGTAGGAGTCTTGAATGCCAGGCTGGGTGTCTGTACTGAACTCGGTGCACAACTTAGGAACGATTGAAGGTTTGGATCTGGAAAGCTGTGCTGAATTAATTAGGACTTACGTCTTTAGGTTAAGTACCGATCTTCCCTATTAAATGCAGATGCTGGCTGAAAAGCTAAGCTTCTTAAGAACTGGCACCCACCAACCTGCTGCTCAAGATGCATGTATCTAGAAGGCTCCTTGAGGGGCTTAGCCAGTGGCTGCTTTATGTTTTATCTGCAGGTTTGGTTCTCTTGCTCTCCAATACCACCCTTGTGCGCCCTCCCAGCACTCCTTGTTTCCCTTGGCAGGCAAAACAAGTCCACTGAAGCATAAGTCTATGGCCCAGGTAAGGCTTGGCCTCAGAGACCCTCCAACCGCAGGGTGATGCTAAAAGGGAGGAGGAAGCTGACAGATGGTATGGGATCCAGCTCAGCTTAATGCACTGATGCCTGGCTTGGGTTAGGACAGGTCAGGACAACCTTTGAGTTGACAGCCCCTGTCCTCCGCCAAAGCCTGCTGAGACAAGTTAGGTGCGAATAAGGGACTTCTCAATACCACCCATCAGCTTCAGCTCAGGAGGAACTGACACAAGCAAAAGACATCTCAGTGCTGTCCTTGCCATTCATGCTGCCTTCCCACCCAGACACACACCTGCCTTCCTCGACAGCAGCCACTGGCTCGAGAATGACTCACTGGAGATAGAACACCCTTCCCTTTGGAGGTGACCCAAAGAGAGCCACAGGATCAGTAACCTGAGCCAGAGATGACACCAAAAACTACCTGTGAGCTGGAAGCGCCTCTCGGCATTATGGGGCCGACTGGATCATTTGCCGCCTTTAAAAAAATTACTTCTTATTCTTAATTTTGAATCATTTCAAAGATGGAGAAAATGTGAAAACCAGCATCCTCTACACCACATCACCCGGATTAAACAGATTTAACATTTTATCATAGGAAGACAGCAGTATAAATACAGTGAGAAACTCACCCACAGTTTCACCTCTCCCACCTTCATGTGAGGTAACCACGACACATACACATAAGTAAAGTCTTTCGCTCCCGGTATACATACGCCCACTAATACATAGCGTCTTCTGTGATTCTGAGTATCTGAGTTTGCTGTAAGCATCCATTTGTAGGGGCGCCTGGGTGGCGCAGTCAAGTAAATGTCCTTGATTTCAGCTCAGGTCACGATCTCAGGGTCATGAGATCAAGTCCCAAGTTGGGCTCTGCGCTCGGATTGAGATTCTCTCTCCCTCTCTCCCTCTGCCCCTCCTGCTCATGCCCTCTCTCTCTCTCTCTCTCTCTCTTTCTAAAATAAATAAATAAATAAATCTTTAAAGAAAACATCCATTTGTAATTTGCCTTAAGTTCTCAATATAATGTATTTATAGTTTCTCCATGTAGAAACACACAGCTCTAGTTCATTCATTTTTAACTACTGATTAGCTTTTTGTTCTATGATTATGATGATACAGTTAGGTTACATGATCACAAAGGTCTGATCCACTGAGGGATAAGAGAGTTGTCTTCACCTTGTTTTCTTTTATTTTGTTGCTTCTATGCATGCAATTAACGTCCTTGTCCGTGTTTGTTTATGCACCCATGAGAAAGTTTCTCCACAGACACCTAGAAGTAGAACCCGTAGGTCACAGTGCAATGAATATTTTCAACTTTAGTAGGTACTACAAAATTCTCTCTAAGGTGGTTGTACCCATGTACACACCCACCTGCAAATATTATTAGATTAGATCATTATTGCTAAATTGATGGACGTGAAATTTTATTGTTGTTGTAATTTGTATGTTTTGATTTCTAGTGAGGTCGAGCATCTTTTCAGTAAAGTTGCCAGATGAAACACAGAAAGCCCAGGACATATGTGGTGCATCTTTTAACTTGATATATGATGTATCTTTTGTCATATACAGGATTGGGTTTTTAAAAATTTCAGTACAGTCATAAAGACGTAAAGACATTTCTCCTGTGTTCTGCTAAAAAAAAAAAAGTCTTAAATTTGTCTGAAATTTATAACTACATGCGGTGTGAGTTAGTAACTTAGCTTTATGTTTTTCCATATGGATGGCTATTTTCCCCAACAGAATATATTAAATTGCCCATACTTGCCTCACTAATCGGCAATGTCTTTCTACTGTGTCTATACCCCCATACTTATGTGGGTCTGTTTCTAGGTTCTCAGTTCCATTCCACTGTCTTTGTCTACCCCCCGCCAAAACATAGTGCTTAGTAATTATTTTTAAGAAAATTTATTTATTTATTTGAGAGAGACGGGGAGAGAGCAAGTGTGTGCATGTGTGTGAGTATGGGCAGGAGCAGAAGGAGAGAGTCCTTCAAGCAGAATCCCCGCTCAGCGAGGAGCCCGCCATGGGGCTCAATCCCAGAGCCCATGAGATCACAACCTGAGCTGAAATCAAGAGCCGGACACTTAACCAACTGAGCCACCCAGGTGCCCTAAGTATTATTGCTTTAGTAAATACTAGTATCTTATAGGATGATTTTTCCAATTTTCTCACAAATTATCTTTGCTCTTGTAAATGAAATGGTCTTCAACATGAATTTCCCCCCAATCTGAGAGCAAAAATTTATTGACAGATATAAAAGTATTATCAGTACATACACAAAGCCTCTTTCTTTTGTTTCCAGAGTGTTGTGGTGACTGCGAAGTGGTCTTAGCTCAGAAACTAGACTACATGTTTCACTTCCCAGCTCTGTCCTTTTCTAGCGCTCTGACTTTGAACTTCATGTGTTGATGCCGTTTCCACACCTTCAAATGGGGATAAAAAAAATAGAACCTACCTCATAGGGTCATTATCAGGGTTAAATAAGTTAACATGTATAAAGAGCTTTACTTATTTATTAGGTAATCAGAAAACAAAGAATTAAATGCGACTAAAAGCTTATGCTTTGATGTCAGGCTGCCTGGAATAGAATCGCCCTCACCATCCATTCATCAGCAAAGCCCAAACAAGCTCTTTTGTGAAATACAATGCAGAAGAGGACATAAAGCAAAGGTACATTATATCCTATGCACAACAATGGTAAAGTAAACACCCATATGATCGCTGTCCAGCAAAGAAACTGACCATCGGTGGCAACTGTTAAATCCGCCGGATGGTCCATACTGCAGCCGCTCGCACTCCGCAGCCCCGAGAGGAGCCCTGCACACACTCTTCACTGTAATCCAGATGTTGATTCTTCTTTAACAACCATCTTTATCTCTATTGGTCTCAGTTTTTTTGTTGTTGTTGTTTTAAAACCTACTTTCTCTAATATTCATATAACTATACCAATTCTCTTTTTAATTGTTTAGTTTTTACATGGGATTATTTCTTTATTCTTTTGTTTTCAATGTGTCTTTATGCTTTCGATTCATCTCTTGGAAACGGCATAGAGTTCAATGTTGCAATCACCCGATGTCCTTATTTTCTAACCAAAGTAATTAGTCTATTAACTTGTAATAAATTTACAAGTATGTAAATTTATTTGGGTTATTTGCATGTATTTATTTGGATGTATTTAGGTTTAAAATCTACCGCCTTATTTTGTTCTTTCTATTTAGCCCAACCTACTGTGTTTCTTTTTCGTTTTTCTTCTTGTTTGCCTTTGGATGGATTGAGCAATTGCTTTCATCCCATTTTCCTTCCCCACAGTTAGCATCAGACAATATGCAATCCTCACATTCCTTACGTTGTTACCCTAGAAATTGTAACGTGCACCCCAAACTTGCCAGAGCCCGGTGCGCAACTCAATATCTAATCCTCTTTCTAAACCGTGCAAAAACCTTAGGCCTCTTTGACTCCATTTGTTCAACTCCTAAATGACATGCTATTTTTTGGGGAGTGTGTTTTCACTTCGTAATTTTAAGGGCACGTCGGGCACTGTTAGTATTGTCTTCTACAACTGATGCACATTTTGATTTACCTCTTCTTTACCATTTTCTTTCTCCTTTACTCCTGTATTTCTAACCTTGCAGCTACCATGATCTCCCTTCTGCCTGAAACTCCTTCAGAATTTCCTTGACTAGAGCGATTCTTGTCTGAAAAATCTTTACGTTGACTTTATTCTTTTTAAACTCTTTATTGTGAAAACTTTAGGCATAAACTAGTATAGGCAAAAGAAAAGAAACTGGTACAATGAACCCCATTGGCCCATTATAAGCTGCAGCAACTCCCAACTCATGGACGATCCTGTTTCCCTGGCCTCCCACCCATGTCTATTTACCCTGAATTACTTAGTGACAAACATCATACCGGCTTACCTATAAATACGTATATCTTAAGAAGGGGGACTCCCTTAAAAAAAAACCACACTGTCCACCAAAAAAATATCAGCGATGGATATTAACTAAGCTTATGGAGGCAATCATTTTGCAATATGTACATATATCGAATCATTATGTTGTATACCTTAAACTAATATGATGTGATATGTCAATTATATCATAGTAAGACTAAAAAAAAAATACCAGTTGGAGGAGAAACTATCAGCAATAATTCCTTTATATCATCATGGATCTTGATGTTCACATTTCTCCAATTGTCCCACTAGCTTCTGTTCCTACTGTTTATTTGTTTAAGCTGGATGCAAATGAGTTATTTATATTGTTATTAACTTGCCACATCCATTTCTTTGGCTCTATAGATGTTCCCCTCCATCTCTTCTTTTTCTTGCATTTTTTTTGTTGCTGTTGTTATTGCAGAAACAGTCTGGATTTTGCAAACTGCATCCCTTTACTGTCATGTAACACATTCCTCTGTTCCCTGTTTTTCCTGTGCATTCATAATTGGATCTGGAGACGTAATAAAATTCAGGCTCAATTATTTGGCAAGACTACTTCATTGGGGTTGTGTTCTTCCACCAAGAAGCATGTGGTGTCTGGTTGTTTCCCTTTGGGGAATATAAATAGGAAGGATGATCACTGCCTAGATCCATGAACTCATCAGAGCTGGGATATGGTGATGCCCTAACTCTAGCAGTCCTTCTCCATTCGTCAGCTGGAATACCCCTGTGAAGAGAAACTCCCTCATCAATCATTTGGTAATTGTGAAGTACAGTTTACATAGGAAAGGCAGAATAACTGATTCTTTCCCTATCGTTAGCATTTCCAAAATGAGTTGTTCATTGGTATCTCCCAAAGATGATTAATGAGATTGTTATCACTATAGAAATTATGCAATTAAACACATTTGATGTGTTTCAATCCATTACAGTTATTATCCTTATTGATGCTCCAATTGTTCCATCAATGGTCAGTGGGAGCTTATTCAAGTTGGCTCCTGAGTCCTTTTGACTGAACTCCAGTAGCCTTTAACAGATTCTTTGCTTTTTGGTGAGAAAAAATATTCCAGGCTCACCCTGTATAGTTTTCCAAAGATCCATGGTAATTTTTGGTGGCAAGTGGTATTTAAAGACCATAATCTGGGCGCCAGGGGTGCTTTTCACTACTGGGTTAGTCATTGTTTCTGGACTTTTCCATGGACAGAACTAGGAAATGTGTTCTTATTTTTAAAATAAAATATGTCACAAGAAGAAAAACATTATGAATTGATACTGATACTTCCAATTCAAATTTAGGAGTACAGGGTGTTTACTTACTCTCATTTATCACTCGTACACCAAAAATCGTGGTCCTCAATGACACCAGTCTATTTATCCATTGGCTTTATCCTGCACAGGGCCAGGACCAGGGTGAGGCAAATGAGGCTTGTGTGAAAGTTCAGGAGGCACCACTCTCTGGCTGGGGCAGGTGCATGAGAGCCTCCTCACCCATGCTGGACCCCCCATATCCACTGGAGGAAAACTGAGATAAAAAGTTCTGGGTTGGGAGGTTGCATTAAATAAATGAAGAAATACAGAATGCTGTGGCATTGTCTACCTCGAGGGAAATATGGGGAGTGAACCGTCCCCAAGCCCTTCTTCTTTAATTGAGGATTCCAGGGCAGCCCCCTCAACACTTCCTGCAGCTACTGCAGTGTTCCTCCACCTTTTCTCCTTCATTAGATGTTTCTCTTTTCTTTCCTGATCTAGGAGCTCCCTTGTATATCAACTGCAATCAAATTATCCTACCCTAGCCCACCACAGGGGTTGAAGGCAGACCAAAGCAATTTTTTCAGACAATTAAGAACATGGGGATGGTATTTGATTAAGCATTATGACCTTGCAAACTATTATTACATATACTGAGGTTTTTTTCCCCCATGGATATCAAAACTAACCAAAGAACAGGGCATCTACATTAAAAAAAGAAAGAAAAAAAAGAAAAAACTCCAAGATGTAGATGCATGTAGAATGCATAAAATGAAACAGTCACACATTAGAACTACCACTTAGAATCATTTAATGTGCAGGACATATTATGCAATACTTTCTTAGTGTTTGGCATAAATAGTGTCAGATTATCTCACAAAGTTTGCATCCCCACCCATATATTTGGTACTGGAGGGTTCTCATGCCAGGTCACATCATGTAGTCTTTTCTTGATGACACTGGGCTTCAAAGACCAGTGTAGGGGGTCCTGGCTGGCTCAGTTGTTAAGTGTCTGCCTTCGGCTCAGGTCATGATCCCAAGGTCCTGGGATCGAGCCCTGCATTGGGCTCCTTGCTCAGCGGGAAGCCTGCTTCTCCCTCTCCCACTCCCCCTGCTTGTGTTCCCTCTCTCGCTGTCTCTATCAAATAAATGAATAAAATCTTAAAAAAAAAAAAAGACCAGTGTAAACCAGCATCCCTTTAGGTGATGGATGCTTATGAAAGAGAAAAATTCTTCCTAGAGATCATGATTTAGCATTACTGGGGTAGAGCCCAAGTGTCTGCATGAACCAGCTTGCTCAGTGATTCTGCTACAGAGAAACACCACTCGTGGGTGTTGTCTTCCTGGTCCTGGCTCATGGCTTGGGTTTTAAGTGACTTTTTTCTTTGAATTGATATTCACCCTTTACTTGGCCCTATTGGTAAACCAGATACAGAAACTCCTTTCTTGTGCCTGTCAGTGACAGCAAATCACCTTTGCCTTAGGGTATGTCTCCTAATCTGGGTTTAGTCCTGACATCTATTATTACCAGGTGGGTCTGCACTTCATGCAAGAAAGGTCTTTTCTGGCCACCTTCAGGACTGCACAGCCAAGCAGAGCTGTCAATTTTAGAGAGGTTTTAAGGCCACTCCTGGTATCAGTCTGACTCACCAGAAACACCTCAATTATATAAATTTCAAAACCAAGTATTAAGAATATAAATAACTTTATTTTCCTGAGAACTAATTACTACCCAGAGTCCCTCTGCATGAGCTTCCAGAAGCCCAGAGCTACTTCCACGGGGCTGGGATCTGGACACCGAGGTAAAGGGCACTGGGGGACAAGTCACAAAGGTGCAGTGGGCCTGGGTTCTAGCCCTGCTCCTTGGCTGGTGTGGGCTTTGGGCAACAGGCCCTTTCTTTCTCGGAACCATCAAGGGTGCCTTCAATCTTTATAGCTGAGGACGCTGTCTTGCAGGACTCTGGGGAAAAGTCAGGGAAAGAGTAGATGAGAGAGTGAAGAGCTGTAGTCATCCACACCTTCCACAAGTATTTACTGGGCGCCTACTATCTGTCCAATTGGCTCAGGAGATACAATGACAATCGAAGCAGATGTGATGTCTGTTTTCAGGGAGCTTAGAGTCCATCGGGGTAGGCAGACAAGCATTGACTAATCAAATAAATACCTGAAGCTGTGACAGGCGTCGGCGCTCAGAAGCAGAGAGTCAGTGGTCAAAGCCACGGACGCATAGGTCGGGAGCTCACCGTCGAGGAGCAGGGGGTGGGCTATGAGCCAGAGCTGCTCCCACCGAGCGAAGGCAGCAGCAACAGGACTGACGGGAGGCAGCACGGAGCCGGAAGGGTGAGGCTAGAGGACAGCTCAGGTCACAAGATGCCGCCCAGGGAGCCGGCTGCGAAGGCCCCTCGGGGTCTGGACCTTCATACCTTGTGCCCTGCCGTGGGTGTGATTGCCCTCATGCTGCGCCCTCCCCCGCGTTGTGTACTCATTGGCGTATCTGTCTCGATCGCAGGACAGGTGTGAGGGGGGCAATGCGGCCCAGTGGTCAGAACACAGGCTCTGCAGCAAACAGACTCGGTGTTTGGGGCCACCACATACTGCCTGTGTGACCTTGGGCAAGACGCTTCATCTCCCTCAGCCTTGGTTTCCTCTGCTGCGGAACAAGGAAACAGTATCACTTACCTCACAAGATCAGTATAATGAATTAATACGCGTGGAACTTTGTCGAACAGGACCTGACACATAGGAAGTGGGGGAACAAACATGAGCTATTCGTATTAATGGTGCGCTAAGCACTTTGTATTGTAATGGCTCGACTTCTGGCAAAAACCCTATGATAGTTACTATAATTACTGATACTTTACAGACAAGGGTTCTACCATTCATTAAAAAAATATATGTTAGGTTTAAGGGTGCCTGAGTGGCTCAGTCGTTAAGCATCTGCCTTCGGCTCAGGTCATGATCCCAGGGTCCTGGGATCGAGCCCCGCATCGGGCTCCCTGCTCGGCGGGAAACCTGCTTCTCCCTCTCCCACTCCCCCTGCTTGTGTTCCCTCTCTCGCTGTGTCTCTCCCTGTCAAATAAATAATTAAAATCTTAAAAAAATATATATGTTAGGCTTAAATTGCACTACTGGGTATTTACCCCAAAGATACATACGTAGGGATCCAAAGGGGTATGTGCACCCCAATGTTTATAGCAGCGATGTCCACAATAGCCAAACTGTGGAAAGAGCCAAGATGTCCATCGACAGATGAGTGGATAAAGACGATGTGGTGTGTGTGTGTGTGTGTGTATATATATATATATAATGGAATATTATGCAGCCATCAAAAGGAATGAACTCTTGCCATTTGCAATGATGTGGATGGAACTGGAGGGTATTATACTGAGAAAAATAAGTCAATCAGAGAAAGACATGTATCATATGACCTCACTGATATGAGGAATTCTTAATCTCAGGAAACAAACTGAGGGTTGCTGGAGTGGTGGGGGGTGGGAGGGGAGGGATGGCTGGGTGACAGACACTGGGGAGAGTATGTGCTACGGTGAGCGCTGTGAATTGTGTAAGACTGATGAATCACAGACCTGTACCTCTGAAACAAATAATACATTATATGTTAAAAAAAAAAAAAAGAAGAAGAAGATAGCAGGAGGGGAAGAATGAAGGAGGGGTAAATCGGAGGGGGAGACAAACCATGAGAGACTATGGACTCTGAGAAACAAACTGAGGGTTTTAGGGGGGGGTGGGGGGATGGGTTAGCCCGCTGATGGGTATTAAAGAGGGCACGTTCTGCGTGGAGCACTGGGGGTTATACGCAAACAATGAATCATGGAACACTGCATCAAAAACTAATGATGTAATGTATGGTGATTAACATAACATAATAATAAAAAAATATGTTAGGCTTAGAGAACAAATAGACAGTTACAGGGAGGGGGATGGGTGAAACAGGTGAAGGGGATGGAGAGTTCACTTATCACAATGAGCACTGAGTGATCTCCGGAAGGGTGGAATCAGTATATTCTGCACCTGAAACTAAGATAACACTGTATGTGAACTGTACTGGAATTAAAAGGAAAGAAAAAGTAAAAAAATGTTAGGTGCTGTGCTAGGAGCTAGGATTGGCAATGAGCCGAAGAAACACAGGCCCTGCTCTTAGATGCAGGAAGAACAGTTAAAATGCTCCTGGGCCCCTACTGACCGAGCCTGGGACAGTTTGAGCCTCCACATAGACAATGATAGTAAAAATGATAAGGTGTTGAATAAAACAGAAATTCGCAAGTCCAACCTGATATAAATAAATGAGCACACGGATAAAGGTGTGGGGGAGGACTCTGTTATGTTAGAATGCCGACTAATGAATGCAGAGGAAATGGTGGAGTTTTGAAAAACTGCCAGTTGACAAACATCATAGTAGAAACTGATTCGGGCAAGAATTGTTACTGGGGGCACCTGGGTGGCACAGTCGGTTCAGCGGCCGCCTCATGATTTCTGCTTAGGTCGTGCTCTCATGGGTGGTGAGATCGAGCCCCGCATCGGGCCCCGAGCTCAGAGTGGTATCTGCTTGGGTTTCTCTCTCTCTCCCCCTCTGTTCCTCCCCGCCATGCGCGATCTCTCTCTTCTAAATAAGTAAGTACATCTTTTTAAAAAAAGGAATCGTTAACTGATGCTAAAACTACAGGGTGAAGTTTGACAAGGAATGGGATATTTATCTACTCTCAAAATACTTCTTAATTACAATGAGGAAAACCTTTTTTTTTCCCTAAGTTAACCGAAACTCTATTTTTTTTAGAGTTTTAATTTAAATTCCAGTTAGTGCATACAGTGTAATGTTAGTTTCAGGTGTACAATGTAGGTGATTCAACACTTCCATATATCACCTGGTGCTCATCACGACAGGTGCACTCCTTAACCCCCAACACCTATTTCACCCATCCCTTCCCTCCCCCGCCACCTCCCCTCTGGTAACCATCAGTGTGTTCTCTGTAGTTAAGAGTCTGTTTCTTGGTTTGCCTCTCTCTTTTTTCCTCCTTATGCTCGGTTATTTTAAAATCCTGTCTCTATAGTAGAAAATCCTGGCAATACCACCTCAACCAAGGGATGAAAGTGAACATCACCAGTGAGGGACAATGACACCATGTGCCTCCTGATCCAATGTGCTGAGAAAGTCATGATATCGCTCTGTGGTATTCGCGTCAAATATTCATAACCGTGAATTTAATCATGAAGAAACTGCAGACAAACTCAGATTTAGGGATGTTCTACAAAAGAATTGGTTTATACTCTTCAAAGATGTTAAGATCATGAAAGACAAGGGCAGACTGGGGGACTATTCCAGATAGGAAACTTGACAACTATGTGTAACGTGTGATCCTGGATCCAGGACAAGAAAAAAAAACAGGGTTTTCTTTTTTTGCTATAAAGGACATTATTGGGACAATTGGAAAAATATGAATGTCTATAGATTACATCATAGTATTACATTTATATTAACTTCCTGAATTTGAGAACAGCGCTGTAGGTATGAAAGACAATGTCCTTGTTTTTAGGAACACACACTAAGAGGTACTAAAGGGTACATATTTGCATCTCTCACATGGTCCAGAAAATAAAAAAAACAATAATAATAGTAATGTATGTGTGTGTATATGTGTATATATATAGAGAGATCGATAAACCAATAGCTAAAATGATAAAGCAAATGATGTAAAATGTGAACTCTTGGGGGATCTGGGTTAAGGATATACAAAAGTTCTCTCTACTATTTTTGCACCTTTTTCCCCCTAAACATGAGATTATTAAAATTAAAAGCTATCAAAAAAATCAAGGAAGCTTCACCCCTGCCCCCACGCCTGTCTGGGGAGGGGTGGGGGCAGCGGGGAGGAGGTGGGGGAGATGTGACCCCAGGTCTGTAGAACAGGCAAACCTGCCCAGGTGGCTGTGCCTCTCTGCAGACAGAGCTGTTTCCGGCTGGCTGGGGAAGGGTGCTGACAGTGAGAAACAGTATTCCTGGCCCTTTTCCAGTGCGGGAGGAAACAGTGAGGGGAAACAGTGAAAGCTCTGCAGGGCTAAGGAGCCGACACCAGAAGCAGAGGCGTGGGCAGGAGGTGGGGTCCTGGCAGGGTCTGTGGCCAGCAGGGCTTGCTGGCGACCAGAGATTTGCTGCCCTGAGGCTCTCTCCCACCACAGGGAAAGGGGAAGGAGGGACTGGAAGGGACTGGGAAAAAGAGAAACGGAGTGACTAATGCTCACGAGCCACCCACCATCTGCCAAGCACTGTTCTGGGTGGTTTACATTTATTACCTCACTAATCCTCACAGAAGGTTCTGAGAGGTGATAGAGGTTCTGCAATGATTCCCATTTTAGAGATGAGGAAGTAGAGGCTCAGAGAGGTAAGGACAGAGATTCTGTGTAGAGGCAGGACGGTGGAATAGAGATGCTCACTGATTTTTATGCTGAAAGCCACAACAACAACAAAGCTGGTTAAAATAAGAACTTAAAAAAATTAATCAAGGATCTGGCAAGAAAGCATAAAACGTTCAGAAGTCAAAATCTAGGTGAAATTAGGAGCCCAGAGAGGTGGGCAGGGCAGGAGGTTGCCGTTCACCTTAAGGGCATTTGTCAGATCTTGGCTTTGGTACTCACAAGCCAATAAAGATGAGAAATAAGGGTCAACCCAAGGTGGGAGACTAATGGAAGACACCAGCCCTGCACAAAGCTGATCTCCATCAGATTAGGGGGGAAACTAGGAGTACATCCCCCCTGCCACCGCCCGCCCCACTCATTATCCCCACTAAAACCTACAAAGAGATCTTAGCACTGAATTGAGGAAGCAAGTATTTTGCCTGAGAATTCATAACCTCAAATGCGCTGTCGGTGGTTTTGAAGCCGGAATTCATATTCCCTGGTTCAACTAAAACATCTAAGCTGAAGTTTTAGATTGAAGTATCCCCCCAGAGATTTTGGTATGAACGTTGAAGCAGGAAGAAGCAAATTCCCTCTTCCTTCCTGGACGTTCAGAAAGTGAAAAGGTAAACAGAAAAAATAATGCAGACTCCATTACAGAAACCACAGATTCAAAAATACATAAAGACTGGCAGAAACAAAAATTTCACACAAAAGCCATGAAGGTGGAGAGGTGAAGAACAAGCCAGCCCAGGAGTGGCCAACTTCAAAGAACTTGGGCCAAAATACTTCACCTTTAACCAAAGGCCTACTCTAAAGATGAGTTTCTCAACCTCAGGCACATAACCCTTTGTTGTAGGGGCTGATACACTGTAGGATGTTTAGCAGCGTCCCTTGGGTCCTACCCACCAGATGCCAGTAGCATCAATCCCTAGTCTAGACTGTGGCAACCAAAAATGTCTCCAGACATTGCTAAATATCCCCTAAGGGGTAAACTGCCCCCGGTTGAGAACGACCAACCTAAACTAATGAACCTAGATGATAATAATAATGAACACAGGCTACAGATCTGAGAAGCAAGAGTAGAGATGGAAAAGCCTCATTGCAGGTGAGGCTTTTTTTTTAAGGGGTGCTGTGGGGCTGCTCCCCTTTTATTATTGACAGGAGGTTTCTCTAATGGGAGTGTGACACCCCTCCCCTGTGGGGCCATTGTCCGACCTGTGCATTGTCCCTTCAAGTACCTGCTCAGAAGAAGAGGCCCCGCATCTGCCTGCCAATGCCTTGTCGATCATAGAGGATGTTGAACTTGTTCACGAACTGGTTCACGGTGTTGCAGGTTGGGGTGAAGCAGCTAATGTGCAGAGAAAATAGTACAATAACCCAGTGGCAGCAAATCTCAAAAAGAGCCAGCAAAATTACACTCCCCGAAAGAACCTTCTAGGGCATGAAAATCTGGGGCATGAAAATCCAACTCATTTCATGGCACGTAATTTCTTATATTGAGTTAGCACAGAACCAATACAAAAATGCTAAAAAAGGGAGGGGGAGGCTGGGAAAGATCCGCAAAGCCTGCCAGATAAAGAACAATGGCCAGGGGAAAAAAAAATGTTCTCACGGAATAGATGAAAAAAATCTGACTAAACATCGTTCTATGAATGAACAAATCTTACTAAAACAATTGCCTCTCTGAGAGAAGACCACAAAGCAGAAATAGGACAACAGATCTTAGGGGGTCACTACCAATCTGTAGCCACCAAACACCTGAGTGTTTGGCTCATTCTCCCATGAGTAGGACACACTCAATCCTCTTCCTTGAGGGAGACACCAAAGTTACCATACTCCAGATCTTTGAGTGATGCACAGGCCTCTCTACCAGGTTCAGATGTGGTTCCTTGTGGTCTGATGACCAGCAGGCTACGAGACAATTCATTTGTCCCACCCACCCAACCAAGGGTGAAGGCAATGGTGAAGCAGAGAAAATAAGACTGTAATAGGTACCAGCTACAGAAGACAGAACATGGGCAAAGCACACTAGTCCTGGGTAGGGACTGTGAGGACTCCTGCCCTGGGAGCGGATGGTCAGTCCTCTGGAAGACTCCCCCTTGTCTTCTGTCCTCATCTGAAGTGGATGACAGAAAATATGTCTTCCTTTAGGGCTGTGTTGGGGCCTAAACACTTATGGGCTTTTGTGGTTTCTTTGGATAAACAATTCCCTGGATGATTTATTAGGGATCCAAGTTTGTTTGCTTCCTGTCCTGGTCCTGAGCCGCTGCATTCTCCGGGGTGGGAAGCTGATGTCCCTGCCCCAGTCAGGAGAATGGGACGTTCTTCTGATGTGGGAAAATCTGCTCTGGGTCAGATGGGTGGTGAACAGCCTCTGGCCCTGCTGCAGATGAAGGCAAAGGCTTAGCTCATACAGAGATCCAGCGGGAATGCGATGGTTTAGGGAAGACAGGAGCTCATTTCTCTCTCAGCTAATGGCCCATCTTGAGTCCTCATTCCACCTCCACAGGCAGCTAGCTCAATGTCATGAGGTCCCCAGGCCTTGCCCTCATGCTGGGTCAAAGGCAGACTGCAGGCAGGCCTACATTCTTCTGGGAAGAACAAGAGGGACATGCCCACAGTCTTAAAGCCTCAGTCCAGCATGGCATGCACTGCTTGCTTGCTGAGTCCAGGAAACTCTGGCACATGGCCATGCTCACTGCAAAGGAGGCCCGAGGGGTTCAGTCTAGCCCCATGCAGGGAAAGATGCAGAAGATGGATTTCAGTGGATCATGGGCAGTCTCAACTCTGCTCTGTCCGACTGGCTACCAGATATGGGTGAGATCTCCCTTCCCACCACAGAACACACTCACCCCCTCTCCGAGCACGTCAATCCCAAATTCCATCTGGCTACACTCCAAGCCAAAGTACAGTTTATCTGGGAGAAAGGAAGTCCTCTCTAGAGCCACATATGGTTCCTCATGGCCCAGTGACATGTAAACTTCAAGACAGCTCCTCTGTCCCCACCTCCCCCCGCCAGCAGCAACCCCCCCGCCCCCCCCCGCCACACACCCAAGTACAGTGCTGGACAGGAATGGGGAAACCACAGTCAAACTCCCATGTGTAAAAGGGAAGAAGAGAAACACTCAAAAGTCACCAGGACACGCATGCAAAGATGTTCAGCATCACTCATTATCAAGGAAATGTAAGTCAAAATCACAATGAAATACCACCTCACACAGGTCAGGATGGCTAAAATAATAATTAAAACACACACACACACACACACACACAAGGGACAAGTGTTGGCGAGGCTGTGGAGAAAAAGGAACCCTCGTGCACTGTTAGTGGGAATGCAAACCGGGGCAGCCACTGTGGAAACCAGTATGGAGGTTCCTCAAAAAGTTAAAAATAGAGCTACCCTATGATCCAGTAATTGCGCTACTGGGTAATTTACTCAAAAAACACAAAAACACTAATTCAAAGGGATACATGCACCCCTGTGTTTATAGCAGCATTATTTACAGTAGCCAAGATATGGAAGCCACCCAAGTGTCCATCTGTGTAAAGAAGTGGTAGATATATACAATGGAGTAGTACTTGGTCATCAAAAAGAAACCCTGCCATTTGCGATAACATGGATGGAGCTAGAGGGTATCATGCTAAGTGAAGTAAGTTAAGTCAGAGAAAGATAAATGCAATTTGATTTCACTCATAAGTAGAATTTAAGAAACAAAACAAATGAGCAAAGGGGGGAAAAAAGAGAGAGAGAGGAAAAAAAACAAGAAACAGACTCTGAACTATAGAGAACAAACCAATGGTTACCAGAGGGGAGGGTTGTGGGGGGACGGGCGAAATAGGAGACGGGGTTAAGGAGTGCACTTGTCGTCATGAGCATGGGGTGATGTCTAGAATTGCTAAATCACTATATTGTACGCCTAAAGCCAATATAACACTGTATGTGAACTATAGTGGAATTAAAATAAAAAAAAAAGTCACTGGTGCATAACAAATTGTCCTGGCAACTGGTGAGGACTTGCTCTGGCAGATGAGGCTAATCTGGCCAACCCAGTTCTGGAAAATTCTTCCTCCCCCATCGTCCTCTGTGGCCGCTTCTGAAGTAGGTGTTAAAAGGTCTGACCTCCGTGGGGCTCAAACAGTTGTAATCACCGGTCAATTCCTACTTTTCTTGGCAATCCCCTCAAAAGGCTTCTGGTCTAGGTGCTTCTAGCTAGTTCCAGGTGCCAAAAACCACACCCAAAGATGTTTTCTCAGCAGAGTTCTGAAGCTTGTTTTATTACTTTGTTTCCTGCTCTGGCCCATCTAACTTTCATTTGGGCCAGGGCCACTGGGGGGGGAATTCTGAAACAATAAGTCTGAGTGGGAAGACAATACCCTTAACCTAACCTCACTCCTGGGCTGGATCCTGAGCTGGGTCTCCTGGGTGGTCTTCCAGAAAGGCTCTAAGCCACAATAGCTGATTTCCTTCTATGTGGATGACAAAGAAGGGTGGGTGGCTTTCACCTCTCAGGCGCCATGTTTCTAGATATTCTCTATTCCTTTCCATCTCTCAGGTCTTTCTTTAATAATCTGCTGAAAGCCACAAAGAACAGCAACCAGGATACACGGATATTCCAGCTCTTTCCAGCCACTTCTGCTAGAGCTGTGAACTCAGCCAGCACATGACCGGCATTCCAAAGCGTAATAAAAATGGTTTTATCAGCTGTTTTTCCAAGGTATAACTACAGTCTCCAACTTTCCAGCCTGCAATGTCTGCACGCTTCCCACCTGCAGCAAAACCACTAAGTCAATGCCTCATATTGTAGGGGTTTTGCTAAGACAGCAAATAATAAACTGCCAGTATTATTCTTTGTTTATTTAGGGTCAGGGAAGGCTGCTATAAGAATGAGAGCCCATAATGATTTGGTGGCTCAACGAAGAGGGAAATGTGTTTCTTTCACATGTAATAGTCTATGAGGACCATTCCAGATTGGCAGGCTGCTGGGTTCCACAAAGTCATCCAGGAGCCTGGGGGGCCTTCCGTCCTGTTGCCCTGCCATCCTCTAGGCCATTGGCCTTGGCAGCTTGATCACCGCTGGGTTGGAGGTGCATCCAGGTTCCCACTTGTGGGAAGGGGAAAGAGAGCATGGGGGTGGTGGGAGGGTACACCTTAAGGCCTAGGACTGGGAGAATCACGCTTCCCTTGCCAGTATATGCCATTGGCAAAAAGCTTAATCACATTGAGAGACCTACGTGCAGGAGCATCTGGGACCTAGAGTCTGGCTGTTTGCCCTGGAGAAAGGGGAAAATGAGTGTTGGTGGGCAATTAGCAGTCTCTGCCCTGCGCCTGGGAGCTGAATGGGCAGGTGGTCCTCCTGAGTCATATGGCCTTGAGCATAAGTTGAGAGGACATTTGTCTCTGTGGGAGGCCCTGGTCCTCTCGCCCCACACACGTGCTTATTGCCCATCCAGAAAGCGGGGCTGGCTGACCACGATGACACACGTTTGCTTGGCCAACTTTGAGGGATCTAAAATGTACTCTACAGTACTCTCTGAAATGATGCCCAGCCTCCTCCCCTGTGCCGGTGGGTGCCCGTGAGAGACGCATGGCGGCCTCAGGAACCTGCTGGGGGATGGAAGGGTGTGCTAGCCTGGAGTCTCCAAGAAGCAGACGCCAAGAGAGGATTAAGTGTGCAAGGATGTCATTAGGAGACGTGCGTGTGGGAAATGAACTAGAAGGAGCCAGTGAAGGCCTGGGGGGACTCAGCAGGGCAGGTCTCGATGCAAGAGTGACCCCGAGAGAAGGAGATAGGGAGAGGTGACCGTGGCAGTCTAAGAAAGCTTCAGCAGACCCACTGGGAAATTCTCGAGCCAAAGTCGACCAAGAAAAATAATCGGCGTCTCCTGGGAATGGTTCCGTCCTCATGTCCTCAGCTGTGCACATGGTCATTGGTGGCGAGCAGCTCGTGGGCGCATGGGATGGATGTCAAAGCCAGGGCTGCTCTGCTAAGTACCTCCCCTGTCCCAAGAGGTCTGCCAGGCCCATTCTCACGGCTGCCACGGGAGGTTACGGTAAGAACTGGGGTTCGTTCATACTCTAGACAGAGGATTTGAGAAGTCTGAAATTAAAAAAAAATAAATTAGACCGGGTTGCCACCCTGCTCACCACAGACAAGCTGGGCGGCACTGGGCGAGAAACTCAATCCCTCTGATCCTTATTGGTTTCCTCATCTGTAAAATGCCTGGGAAATGTAATCAGGATGAAAGTCAAGTTCCCACAGGAGGTGCTCGCTAAATGGTGCCCTTTATCCCCTCCCCATTTTGTCAGAGCTCAGTGGGTCTAGGGCCTACTCCACACGTGCTCCCTGAGGAAGGAACCCCAAGTCCACGGCTGATCCCAGTTCCCTGGGACAGCAGCTAACCCCTCCCTCTCAGCCCCACAGCGAGTGGGCCCAGAATCAGCACGGAGTGGGCTGCAGAGGCTAAGCTGGCTTGTAAACCAGTCTGAGAAGCACCCTGATAAATCTCTCTCCCAGGACCAAAGAGAAACATTTACCCCAGGCCAGGCCTGGGACGGCCACTTGTTACCTCTGGGCTCCAGCTTGTTTGAAAACTCATCACCCAGGCTAGGACTGTGGGCTCAGGCCCAGGTGGGGAAGGGTAGGAAGGAGGCGTCTCCTTGGACAAGCCTGTAAATCCCAGCGGCAGACGGCAGACGGCTGGGCAGGCTTCCACCCACCCCAGGCACACGCCGGCTCTACAGCTCCCGAGAGGCGCGGTCTCTGGTTTCTCTCCCCCAGTGCCTGTTCTCCAGAGCACTTTCTCAGCCGCCTTCCCTCCTTCCTACTCTCTGTGGGCCCCTCCCCCCACCCGCCTTTCTTCTCTCTCTCCAGTGGTGGCCCTGATTCTTCATCTCTTGACACCTCCCGGGGCTCCTGGAGTCTGAGTGTGTAGCTGTCTGTACTTCCCCATCTCTGGAGGTCTCCGGAGTCTCCCTGTCTCCCTCAGGGGCCTCATTCCTCTCTGCCTTGCTGGTTCTCATGCTCTCTTGCTCCCTCAGAACCATCTCTCTCCCTCTGGTTCCTCCTCTTCCACCATTTGACCTCCCAGCCCAGCCGCCTCCTTGGAGCTGTGTGCTGCCTTGGACCATCTTCAAGCCACAAGGAGCAGCCCAGCCCCAAAAGTTCCATAGGGACCTTGGAGCACCCCGATGCCCCATCTGCCCTCCTTCTTCCTCTGTGCACGGCAGACCTGTTCAGAACCAGAGGGCCACAGCACCCCAGACCCAGCCTGCTCCCTCTAACCATACAGCCCCCCAACCTCCTCCCCCTCCCCCAACCGCTCTTGGGGTCACTGCCTCTTCTAAAGTTCTTTCTGTATCCAACCCCTAGAGCTCATGGCTAGTTACGGGTGATACTAAGAAACTGGGACAAATACGACATCATTTTTATACCAAAGAGAGGGAAATTGGCTTAATTAGATGTGCAGTATCTATTCAACAGAATTTTATAAAAACCATGATGTAGAGCCATACATACGGGCGTTAAATACAAATCCAGGTAGCCAAAAGCAGATTAAAAATAGTATTTGGAGCATAAACCCATTTTATAAAAGAAAAGAAATATGCATAACATCATAATTCACTTCAGGGTGGTGGGAGTATGGGTAACTTGTTTTTTCTTGTGATGAACAAATAAAGCCAACCAGGACATAGGCCAGATAGGCACTGATCTTCACTGCCCCTTTATTGATTTTAACCCAACAAACATTTCTGAAGCTCCAACTGGCTGCTCAGCCCTCCCAGCAGCTAAACAGGAACAGGAGCAATCAGATACGCAACAGATCCTACGACAACCCCTGGAGACTGGCCAGGGTGACCCAAGGAGACCCTTCAGGTAGGTCTTCAGCTGGGGTTGGTGCTGAAGGTGAATAGAAGAGGCTCTCGGGGGCAAAGGGTACTGGCAGGGGAGCGGTGCCCCGAGGGGAGCTGGGTACCTAGGATCTCAATGTGAAGGGTGTGAACCCCGCCCCCCAGGAAGGCTTGGGGCACCCACCAATTAAACAGCAGAAACAGGACCCACTGCTCAAGACCTGCAACAAGACAGGGGAGGAGGGTGAGGGACTAGAATGGGGGGGGAATGTCTCAAACCAGCCTAGCCATGCAGCAGCAGAGACTGGAATCAAAGCCTGAACTCACTGCTGCCTGGCCAGGCTGTGGCCCTCGAAGTTAAGGGCCTTCTGGCAGGAACCCCCACCACAATGAAACTGTGGCCGTGGACTGCGGCGGCCAGTGTGTTCCCATGGGCTAGGCAGCGCCAAAGACCCCAGCCCCCAAGGCCCTGGGCCCGGCCTCCTCCGTCGGAGCCAGATGGGAGGACATTCTTTCAGGCCCTGTGGGTTCTATTTTTGTTTCTTTGTTTCACTTCCTCGGCTCTCTCGTTTTTCTGCAGTCTAGCGCTAGGAGTCCGCGCTAGGAGAGGTGCGGACTCAAGAGGCAGTTCAGTTGCCCTGCGGGGCCGAGCTGAGCGCAGCACCAGCCCCCACCACCAGAGGGCACCCGAGCACAGAAACTGGCAATCTCGGGAGAGAGCGGTAGCGAAAGCACCCAAGCTCTCCGCGGATCTCTGAACTACTCAGCCTAGGGCCTGGCCACGGTGGGTCAGCTCTGGAGTAATCCTGGAGAGCTTGGCTGGGTGGGGGCCCCAAGTGCGGGGACCTGCCCTCCTCGACCGAACGCTGCTTATTACACAGATCGCCACCTATTGCCAGGTGATAGTGTTACACTGCCAACCCAGAGGGTTTAGGGTGTAGGCAAGAGCGCGGGGCAGCTAGCTGCTGGAGAGCACCGGAAAGGGACCCGTGTGATGGAAGGAGCACTGGACGCGGAGTCAGGACAGCTGACTGCGCTGCCGCTACGTTCCGTGTGACCTCTCCCTCTCCCGTTTGTTTTCTCATCTGTAAACAGAGGGGGTGGGAAGACTTGGTGGTATCCAAGCGCCCTTCAGGCTCCGACCAAAGACATGCCCCACCCTCCTTGAAGAGGCCTGAAGAGGGCCACGGAGGCTGGAGAAAGGGGACCGAAGAACCGAAACGGCCGCTGTCTGCTTGGGGCGCCCGGCACGGCGCTGAGTCAGCACGGAGACCCGCAGCACTCTGTCGGGTCCCACCACCCAAGTATCCCCGCCCAGGTCTCCCGCTGCTGGCCCGGGCAGCGCCCCACCCGCCGACTGAAAGGGGCGCCGAGTGAGTGGGATCTTCTGCGGTTGAGTGCGGGACGATGACCCGGCCTCCCTGAGAGGTCAACCGCGCCAAGATAAGTTGTCTCCGTCCTCACGGCGCCGACCTTCGCCTCGCGGGCGGCTTCGCTCCATCCCGGACGCTGGCGATGGGGAACAGAGCAGGGAGGCAGGAGCGCTCTAGGCCGGGTGTGGGTCCACTTGGGGAGGCGGGTAATGGCCCCGGGCACCGCGGGCGCGACCCCGTTCCGGTGATTGAAGCTTGTGGAGTTACCTCCACCCGGGGATCCCTGGCCCCCCATTCCTGCCACATCCTTCTCCCACCTCCCCCAGTCTCGGGAGCCTAGGCCCCGAAGGTTCAAGAAGTCAAGAGCTTGGAGAAATGCACTGTGCAAATATATTGACTTTATTTGTCTCCGTTCGGGAGCCTCACAGACATATCCAAGTAAAAAGATCGTTAAATAAACGCCGTCAGCCATCGCAATGCAAAAATAAATATCAGTCCTCCGGCCGCAGCTGCGCTGCGCCCCAAGTCCCATCAGCCGCGCCTAACAATTATAAAAGTGTTCAGCGAGAGTGTGTTGGCGTGAGTGTGAACGGGTGTGCGCTGGGGGGCACGGGGGAGCGGTGTGCAAAATCGGAGTTGCAAACCATCAGACAAGGGCGTGGAGCGGCTCGCGGGGGAGCCCCGGCGACCCAGGGCCGACTCAGCGCGGGCGCGCCTCCCGCACACACTCACGGCAGAGTCCGTACTGGGAAGAGTTAAAAAATAAACATTTACAAGGGCAAAGAAAGCGGCCCCCCTCCCCGGCACCCCCGCGCGCTCCGGCCCGGGACCAGCGCAGCGCTGGGCGCACCGAGCAGCTCGCAGCCCGGAGAGAGGTCCAGGTCCTCGCGGGTCCCCGGGGGGCGGGGTGCGGGGCCCGGACCCTCTGGGGCTTGGTTCGCGGGTCCCCGGGCGGGCGGCGCCCCTCACAGGGCCGAGTCGGAGTCGCTGGAGTCCAGGCTGTTCCTCAGCTTGCAGCTGCTGAGCTGCTCCCTCTGCAGCGACAGGCTCTGCGTGCTGCGGCGCAGGCACTCCAGGCTCTGCAGGAACGACTTCTTGGCCTTCTCCTCCTCCATGGGGGACACCCCTTCCTCCTCCACCTCCTGGATCTCGTCGAAGGTCACCGGCTGCGTCTTGAAGCGGGACTGGCGCGGCCGCCGCAGCCGGCCCTTGCCCTTGGACAGCTTGGCGGGCCGCACGGGCTGCGGGAACTCGTCGGCCAGGCACACGAAGTGCGGCATCACCGCCTGGTAACTAGAGCAGATGCCCATTAGCTCGCCGGGCTTGGCGGCCGCCATGGCGCTGCCGGCGTCTTCGGGGCCCGGCGGCGGGGCGCCGGGGCTCTCGGGGGGCGGCCGCTGCGCCGGGGCCCCCCGGGAGGCAGCAGCCTGGGGCTCGCCGGGCGGGGGATCCAAATCTGCTGCGGGGTGGCGGCGGCCCTCGCGGGCCCGGGTCGGCGTTCCTCGGGAGGTTGGGCGGGAGGGCCCGTCGGGGGACGCGGGGCTCGGCTGCTGGGCTGCGCTCCCGGGAGCTCGCCGCCGCGTCTGTCGCCGTCTGCCCCGCGGCCGCCCGGCCCGCCACTTATATAGCCCGCTCCTGCCCACACGGCCGCGAGCTCGGATGACAGCGAATGCCATTTAAAGCGTGCGCGCCCCGCGCCCTTCCGCCTGACGTCGCCCCGCCGCTCTGGGAAAGTAACGGCCCTTTCCCTAGCGCCGCCCGCCCCCCCGCCCCCAGCCAACCCGGCTCCGGAAGGCAGGCCCCGCCCGCGGGGTTCCGGGAGCATCCGAGGCCCAGGGAGCACGCAGAGGGGCGGGGTGGCCGGAGAGCCGGCGGCGGGGTGGGGGTGCGGGTGCGGGTGGGGGGCTCGGATCGGCCGCACTGAGGCTGCCACTGTCCGTCCTGGGATCCCCAAGTTCGTACGGACCGTGGTGGCCGTGGCGGCGCAGGTCCCCTTCCCCCTCCCGGATCCCAAATGCACACATTCAAGACGCTGGTGATTCCGCGGCGGGTTCTGCGTTGGGCGCGGGGTGGAGGCAACTCCCAGCCCTCCTCCGGCGGGGAGAGCCGGGGCGCCAGGAGAGCCGGGGCACCTAACTCCCCAGAACTGAGTTCGGAGAAAAGGTTGGGTTTCTTCTCTGGATCCTTGTCACCCCTCCCCAGACAAACGCGAATCCATATACACACACAAACACGCACAGAGCCATGCACGAATAAAAACGCACCCCGATTATTCCATCCCGGTTCTTCCCTTCCCTAGCCGCCTTCTCTCCGTCTCCTCACAGCCCCACCCCCAAGTCCCTCGGGCACCAGCCCCCTATTCATGCTCAGAAGAATGACACTTGGATAGGCACTAATAACAATGATAATAACTACAATCTGGAGAGCTTCACTCCAAGCCAGCCAGTGAGCTTCGTTTTACATATATTACCCTACTTAATCTTCCTAACAGCCCCGTGAGGTAATTGGTATTCTCCCAAATTTACATATGAGATAGTGGAGGCACAGAGAGGATAAGTAGCTAGTCCTCTAGGAACGGATGGAACCAGGTGGAGCGGACTGCACAGGGCGCTCTATTATGGTCCCGGCCCGAGGGCTGGTACCCACCTGTGCCCCTAGGGCTTCTAAGAGCAGGTCCCCTGGTTTTCCTGACTCCCAAGAGGGAACTGTGAGCACGGCCCCAGACCCCAGGGGCCTCAAGAGTGGCAGGCACAGGGTGGAGCTCACCCTGCCTCCCACAGGCACCCAGCTAGGCTCAGAGGGCCACGGGAATGAAGGGAATCGATGGGATTTGGCCTCCATTCCTTCCACAGCCATTCAACAGATTCATTAAGGACCGCCTGTGTCCCAGCTCTGGAGTTACATTCCAGTGGGTGGGGCGGACAATAAATATGGAAACAAGACGGTTCTTGGGTGGTGTGAGAGGGATGCAGATGGAGAAAGGTGCAGAAGGGGTGGCCAGGAAAGGCTTCTCAGCGTGGGTGATATTTAAGGTGACCCTGAGGGACAATAATAACACTGCTACATGCTTAATATGGGCCATGCTCTGAGTACTTTTCTTTTTTTTTTTTTAAAGATTTTATTTATTTATTTGGGAGAGAGAATGAGAGACAGAGAGCATGAGAGGGAGGAGGGTGAGAAGGAGAAGCAGACTCTCTGCTGAGCAGGGAGCCCGATGTGGGACTCGATCCCGGGACTCCAGGATCATGACCTGAGCCAAAGGCAGTCGCTTAACCAACTGAGCCACCCAGGCGCCCTCTGAGTACTTTTCATGCCTTAACTCCTCTCAACAGCCCTGGGAAACAAATACTTTTATTATTGTTCTTTACAGATAGAAAAACCAAGGCACAGAAAAGCTAAGCAACTTAGTCAAGGTCACACAGCTGGTACGCAGCAGAGCTGAGTTTCAGACCCAGGTGACTTCGCTCCTAAGCCCTCACTCTAAACCCACCCTGAAGCCCTTTGCCCTGTGAGGTACAAAGAAGGAACCAGAGTGTGATCAAATGAGTGTTTCAGGCAAAGGGGACCCTAGGGCAAAGGCACCAAGGCAGGGAAGAGCTGGTGAGAAAAGCCATGTGGCTAAAGCCGAGTGGGAAGGGGGCATGAGGAGCGGGGACAGGCACAGAAGGCCTTGACGGCCACGTTAAGGAGACAGCATTTTATTCTGAGGGCAATGGTAAGGCACTGGGGAGTTTGGGGTAGCGGAGCGACATGCTCCAATTCCTGTTTTTTTTTTTTTAAGATTTTATTTATTTTGAAAGAGAGAATGAGAGAGAGCACGAGAGGGAAGAGGTTCAGAGGGAGAAGCCGACTCCCTGCCGAGCAGGGAGCCCTGTTTTTAAGAGCTCACTCTGGCTGCCATGTGAGGCGTGGACTGGAGAGGGAGGGGTGTGGAAGAAGCAGGGAGCCCACTTACAAGAGCGTGACATCACCGCCCGCCCCCCCACCCCGATACAAGACACTGAAGATGGGGACTGGGTGAAGACACTGGAGAGGGAGGGAAAAGGTCAGATTTGGGATGTGCCCGAAGAGAGAATGAGAGGACTTGCTGATGGATTAGATGGGGTGGTGGGAGGAATCAAGTTGACTTTGATGGATTTGGCCTGAGCGAGTGGTAGACGGGGACGGGAAGTTTGGAGAGGGGTAGGGCCATTGTGGAGTCTGCTAGCTAGCCATCAAAATCCTCCACCTATGGGGGCGAGGCCTGGAGTGCTCATATCGGAACTATATTATTCGAGAGAAAAGTTTATTTGTATAATCTTAAGGCCATCTTATTTGGGATTTTCTTTTAACAGCAGCTTAGCAGTACTCTAATACAGAAAGTGGTACCAGGAATGCAAAGCTGCCATGTATAAAAACCCTAAAATCTGTGGCACTGGCTTCGCCAACAGGTGGTAATACGGAAACCAGGAGTGGAGGATGGAAAGCTGGTGACCCTTGTTATGCTGTGACAAAACATTTATTAAAGCCGTTACCTGTGATAATTTGGAAGACGGACCACATGCCTACTGAGCCTGTAATTCTTGAAAAATGGCTGGAAAGAGCTAAAAACAGTTGCACGTGTTGGCTGCTCAATGATGCTTTTAGCCAGATACCCCAGCAAAGAGATTGGCTAGTTTGCAAGAAGAGGCGAGAAGAAGGGGAGATAATACAGAGACCCGCTATCATCAGTGCTGGAAAGCCCAGTTGGTTTTGTCCAAGGAGCAGAAGAAGATCAGACTGTCGTGGCTTGTTGTGGCAGACCGCCTCTCCCCAGTACCCGTCTCCAAGCTTGTCTGTGAGGCCATGCTGAGGGACCACCCCTGTAGCAAAGTATTATATTAGCCCTGTTGCCTTGTCATTCAAGTCTATTAGTTTAGATGTCTTTAGGATAACTTTCATTTAAAATGAGAGAGAGAGAGGAGTTGGGCAAGGCAAACAGACTTAATAACTCCAACAAGAAAGAAGCTCCAGGTGTGGTTGCTGGCACATGGAACTGATTAGAGGCAGACCAAGTTTTTGAAGGAATTATTATTATCAACAAAATTGCAAGGCTGGACTTCAAAAGCCCGTGATCCTTCCAGCCCAAATACGTGTTCAAAGAAGACAGAATTTCAATACCCTGTAAGGTGGTAGTGGAGAGTAATAAACAAGAAGGAATTTGCCAAAGGCAAAGTCAAGGGCCAGGGAGACCCAGGGCCAGAACCTCCTCCAACACCAAAGCAGGGAAGTCCTCATGGTTCTAGAAGGGGGACTGTGGTGGAGACTGCTAGTGGTCCATCAGCTGGGTCACATTTCCCAGGTTCCCTTGCAGCTAAGACTGGGCCATGTGTCAAAAGAGTCATCTGTGCAACGGTTCGACTTCTGCCCCACTTGCGTGTGAGGAAATTCCCACCCTAAGCTTCCATGTTTTTCCCCATACCGACTGGAAGAGTGATTACCAGACAGACCCTGGATCCTTCATGTTATTCTGGATCCCTACATGACCCTGTGGGGCAGAGCTATCTACCAACCTGAAACACTTCCCTTGGAGCTATTACATGAGAAGGCAGTCAACTGAATATTTTTAAACTACTCTAATTTCAGGTCTCTATTATATCGACTCAGCATTGTCCTAACCAAGAGAGCCATTAGACATCTAAGGTCAAGCAGGACACTGGCAGAATTCAGACAAGAGGTGAGGGATGGAGTAACACTTTGGGAATCTTCAGGGTACAGATGGGATAGTGGGTGAAAGCCCGCCTTCTAGAGAAAGAAGGGCTGCGAGCTGCTAACACTGGGGGGCCAGATGAGCCAGTCAAGGAGTCAGAGAAGCAATGTCTAACAGGGTTAAGAGGGAAACCAGGAGAACATGTCAGAATGCACGAGAAGGATGTTTCTAGAAGGAGGAAGATGATTAGAATGGCAGTTCAGAGACAGGTCCTAGCCTGGCTCTACTTGAAACTTCCTGTGGGGCCTGGAGCAAGCCACTAATCTCTCTGCACTGTGGAGGTCTCAGCTCAAATGCTGCCCCATCAGAGCAGCCTTCCCTGGCCACCCTATTCCAAGTGGTCCCTCAGTCACTCTATACCACTAACTAAATGGCCTTCTTACCTGTTTGTTCCCCTCAACAGTGTTGTCTGCCTTCCCCACTGGCCTACCAGCCTCCGTCTCTCCCCAGTACCTGGGCCAGCTCTGGCACACAGCAGGAGCTCCGGGTTCCTCGCGAGTGGACCGCCACCCTGCTCCTCAGCTCCCCGTGACCTCTGCTCCCATAGCTCCTGGCAACACCATCTCCACCAGGGCTTCCTTCCCAACATGCACAGCTCCTCCAGACCCCAAGGGACTGGGGTGCCCTAGGTCGCTCCTCTCAGCTTCCCTTGACAGAAGACTCCCCATACCCGGCCCCAGGGAGGTGAAAGTAGGAAAAGAGGCCCTTGGCTCATAGCAACGGTCCCAGGTTAGCAACCAACTCAGCCCCCTTCACTTCCACTCCACTCCAAGTCTGGCCCTGCTCACAGGGGGCTTCCAGGAAGAGGAGAGGGGAGGGTAGAGAGATGGTCCTCCCTTCAAGGACGGCAATGAGCTCCCACATGACCTAGAATCCTCTGTTCGACCACTGACACAGCCCCCCCCACCCCCCCGCCCCAGCTCTCCACCTCTCAGGCTGCCTCCAGGACCAACCCCAGCCCTAGGTGGCCTTTTCGAACGTGCTGTGCCCTCCAGCTCCACAGGAGTCAGCCAAGGGCCACTGTTGGGTCAGGAGAACGCGGAGCTAGATCCCAACCCCTCTGCCCTGAGCTCATCCTGTGACCTTGAGCAGGTCCTACTCTCTGAGACTCCCTTTTTGTACCTCAACGCATAAGTAATGCTGCTGGGAGTCCATGATGAGTGTACGGAAAGCAGCTAGCTGAGTGCCCAGCATGCCAGAAGCATGAGAATCAAGTTCCTTTTCTGTTCATTATCTCATGCTCAAACCTACCCAGCCCCCCAACATGGTTGAGAAGATGGACAGGGACCAAGAGACTCCTACTCCAGGGGGCGTTTGAGGGTTTGGGTGACTTATGCTCTCTGCCTGACTCACAAGGTAGAGGAAGAAGCCAGACACAGCAAGGTCAAGCTCTAAGTGACTAAGTCATGTCTCCATTGTACGGTGTTACTGCTGGTGCCCAGAGGTGGTCCTGGGGGGTAGCAGGGGATATCAGCCTCCTTCAACAGAACCCCCAGCCCATACCTACTTTCCTCCAAAGGTGCGTGGGTGGTATGGGGTGAGAGCTGCATGTGTTGAGGAGGGGTGGGCAGACCTGGGGGTTCTGGGAGGGGGGTCTGCCCAGGCGTCAGGGCCTGGGTTCTGTTGCCCTCTGGGCCTTGCTGAGTTTGCTGGGTCAGTGTGGGCTTTGCCAGGACAGGCTAAGTTGCCTCCCCGGGCCCAGTGGGGCAGAGAATAGCCATGAAAGGGGATGAGGATGGTCCCTTTCCTTAGTAGGCTTGTAGCCCTGGGATTACATAGAAATGTCATCTGTTGAATATTTACTATGTGCCCGGCGTTCTGCCGATGGTGCTGTGCCTGGACCGCACCTAAAATCATCCTCACAGCGTCCTCTGAGGGGGAGCCTCGCTATCACTCCCATTTTACAGATGAGGACTCAGGGGGCTTTGTAGCTCACCAAGGTCACTCTCAGTGCTACGTGCAGTGCTGGAAGCCAGGCAGGTGTGCCTGACCCAGAAAGCAGTTCTCCTCGCCTGTACCACCCCATCTCCCTTTCCCTCCGACGGGATGGGAACAGCACCGGCCACGTCAGACACGCGGGATGCCGTATCTGCTCCATCAACCATGTACTCTGTGGCCTTGAACCAGTTGCTTCCCACCTCTGAGCCTCAGTTTTCCTATCTGTGATGCAAGGAGGCCAGACTCACTTACTGGGGGCCCACCAGGCTCTAACATTTTAGAATCCTCAGGAGGATCAGGGATGAGGTGACCTGTTCCCAAGAAGGAGAGGCTTCCTCTTGAGCCCAGGAGTGGCAAACAGCCCAAGCTAAGACTGCGGGGGAAGGCTGGCTTCCATGGAGGGGGTTGCTGGGGGAGCAGATGGGGCAGGAAGATGGTAGCAGCCTGGGGAGGGGCTTATGCTACCACCTCCTCCACCATCCCCACCCACACTTTGGCTTTTGGGCCGAGCCCGGGTTTAAAAAAAGCAACCACCAGTTCTTCAGCTATTAACAGGGTTTTGTTTCCAAGGGAGCCTGCAGTACCCTAGCCCGGGTCGGATGGGAGCAGGGATGCCAAGTCCGTCCCTGGATGCAGAGACACATTGAACGGGGGAGGCCACAGAACAAAGCAGAAAGAACCGGGTTGGGGCAGTTCTGCTCCCAGATGCCCCCTTGCTTCCTGGGGGTAGGGGGGGCAGGCAGGAGGGTCAGGCCGCTTCCGGTGACTGCTTTGCCACCCTGGCATATGGACCGATGGCCAGCTAAAAGCCTTGGTCAGCTGGCTTTCCCCCTACACTCACTCAGAAGTCTCCCCAGAGTTGATCTTATGCCTCCAAGGGCTGAGTGAGGTGATGGTTATTCCAGATGTTGCTGTTTGGGTCAGTCTGCACTATGGGTGTATTTGGCCCAGCCTGTGTGTGTGTGTGCGTGTGTGTGTGTAACAAACACGACCCCTGTGGTGGGGCCCTTCTTGCCTCCTGACCCCACCACCCTCACTTCCTGCTGGTGCCACTCTGCCCCCCAGCGAGCCTTCCATACAAAGCCTGTGACTTCAGCATCCCACCAACTGCTTCTGCCTCACTCAGAATTAGCACTTCGTCTGGTACGAGTGTGAGCATAAAAGTGTTTTGATAATTTTGCTGGAGGGTTGCCATGACAATCCCCGGCAAGCTCCAAGAGGGGGTGTCAGTGTGCACGGGAGGGAGAGAGAGAGCCCGAGACACAGAGAGGGAGAGACAGAGAGAGGCAGCGAGAGGAGCCAGGGAGACCCCCCACGATAGCCCCAAGTCAGACCTTCAGCCTGAATTCAGCGCCCGCACCCCCACTGGCCCCATTCATGCCGCAACGAGCTCACTACCTAGTCTGGGCCTCCCTGTAGATGGTGCAGTGGGATACCAGCTGTGGGCAGGCAGGCCGCCAGAACTGGCAGGGCAGAGCTGGTCCCACTGGGGGAGGCACCCTGGCACCCTCCACTCTCAGGATGAGCCCCAGGGAGTGTCAGGCTGGAGTGGCGGCAGGGAGACTTTTAGGGACTCAGAAGGAGCCAGAGCCCAGGGAGCCCTCCCACGATTCATGCCCAGCCTATAGACCTGGCTCTGCTGCTGTGGCTAATGGCAGTGCATCTCCCTGCCGGGGGGTCCGCCTCCTGGCACAGCTTGGGCCGTCCAGAGGCTGTACTGCTGTTTTTCTTATACGCTTTCTTGCAGCTCTGAGTGTCCCTCTCCAGGGACCACTGGTCTGAGAACCACTACAGGGATAAGGATGGAATCCCACATCATCTGTGGCCCTTGAGCTTTGCAGAGCGGGTCCCTCCCCCTCTGTGGCTAAAGCAGGGATATCTCTGTTATCCTCTGAGATGAGGTCAAAGAGACCCAGAAAGGGGCAGGAACTAGAACAAGTTCCCACACCAAGTAGCAAAGCGGAGAGAGAGTCAGGATGGAACCCAGTCCTGGACCTTACCCCCACCTCACTGTCCTCAGGGAAGACAGGTTCTCTGGAACGGGCCCATCTGGCATTACCCCCTTCACATATGGACAGGGAAACTGAGGCCCACAGACATTCCCCCAGCTAATAAGCATAAGGCCAGGGTTTGCAGCCTCAGATCCGGAGAAGTTGTCACTGCCTTTACCGAACCACCAGCCAGCCCCAGGTGCTCCCTAAAGCGAGCCTCGGGGACTTATTTCTGTTCCCGGGTTAAAGTGCCAGCCTTGGAAGGAGAGTCTTCAGGTTATTGCCAAAACAGACCAGAAGGCACCTGGAGCTGGCCAGGAACACAGAGGCAAGGAGGTCAGCAGGGTGCCTGGGCACTGCCGAGTCCCAGCTGCATGAGGAAGTCTGCACAGGGTCTCCCGGACTCTGCTATGGGAGCCGTGTGGCCTTGGGCTGTGGGAGCCCCAGTTTCTGCAAGCTGTCAAGAGCCAGTGTGCCCAGGAGCCCTCGGAGGAACTGCTTTCCCCAAGCTCTGGGAAGCAGCCGCCCTGGAAGTGCAGAGTCGGAGGACAGAGCTATCCTCACGCCTGTCTCCAGCTTGGCTTACCTTTCAATTATTCACCAGCGTGGTGGGAGGGGGTGGGCGCCAACAGGAAAGTGCTGTGGGCTCTGGAGACAGCCTGCAGAGATGACTTTCCTGCAGCCTTGGTAATAGGCAACAGCACAAGAATAAGCAAACAGCATCTCAAGACTGCCTGCTTGGATACCCTGGTTCTGGTGTTTGCTAGAAAGTTCTTCTCACTACTCTGTGATGGTGGAAGCCTTGTGCCTGCCCCACCCTTCTCCTGGACCAAACTCGATGATTTATTAAAACATACTGAGGTAAAACTGGTTCTCTAGGAGGGTGGATTTTTAAACAGATCCAAGAAATTAGTGTTGAAAAGATGCCCTTTCACGTAATGTGTTCTGAGTCTGGCCTTGGGACAGGGCACACTGTCAGCCTTGTAAAAAGCTACTGGCCCACTCTGGGGGCCCAGAGAGTCTGTTCTCCTCAAGCCCTGCCTATCTTCCTCCTCAGACACGGCCTCGGGCTGCCATTTGGACACGAGTTGCTTGCTGTGCCCCAGTCTCTTTGCATGTTGTGGACATGGTGGGGTGTGTGTGTTGGGGGGGGCAGTTACTCCCAGGGTACCCAACTTCAGGCAGCCTCTCTCTGACATTGCCCCGCCTGTCACCAGCCATGGAAGGCATTTCCTCTGTCTTTCTTCAAGGCACCAGCTGCCATTTCTTCAGCTGTTCTCTCTCGGGACACCCAAGGGATGGGATGTAAAGGAATGAGTTTTTCCTGGGCAGCTCCCTCATGCCGGTCACAAACACAAAGCACTCGGAACCTATCATTGCACCCTTACGCTTAGCCTCTGAGGTAAGTGTTATTATCTCCAAGCTTTGGTTGAGGCAACAGGCTCAGAGATGTTCGGGAACTTTCCCAAGATCACAGAGCCCCCCAAAGATAGAGCAGGGATTTGCTCCCAGGTCCACCAGTCGCCAAAGCTCTTCTCATCCGTCAGTCATTGCCATGACAGTGGCTCCTGAACCTGAGCAGGGAGGGTTTCAGCGGGAGGAAGGACAGGATGAAGAGGGCTGGTCCCGCGGAAGAGTCTGGAACTCTAACTGGGAGCCAGGCTCCACTCCCCAGCAGCTCTTCCAGAAAGAAGACTGGTGTCCTGTGCGCCAAGCAGTAGAGCTGGGTGGGGTAGGGAGGGGAGCGTGGATGACATATACAAGCCCACTTGTTTCACATGGAGACGCAGAAGGCCTGGGCGCCCCTCCCCACTCACAATGCCCCCAGGATGCAAGACAGAGCGGGCAGCCCGCGGCCAGATGGCGGATGAACCAGGGCCTCGCACCGTGAGCTCGGGTGGCAGGCTGCTCAGAGCAGTGCACTCCAACACCTCCAGTCCAAGCGTCTCCGGCACCTGAGGTTGGAAACCACTGTTTGCAGATGCAGAGAAGAAAACCACAAAGGCTTGGCTGATGGGGGTCGTGAGGCCAGAGTAAATGGGACAGAACTGCAGGCTGCCAGAAGAGAAAGGAATCTTCCAGATGAGCTGGGGCAGTGTTTTCAGACCAACAGGCAGGACTCATTAGTGGGCCATACCAACGGTTAGGGGGCCATGGCCAGCATTTTTTAATGATACACAACAGTAGAGTAAATAGGATAGTAAACATGTGTAATAAAGTTCCGTTTCATGAAGCTTTAGTTTTAAACTGGGTGTGTGTGTAAACTTTTTTTTTCTTTCTTTCTTTTTTTTTTTTTTTTACCATGGGTTCTGGTCAAAAAAGCTCCAGAAAACACTAAGTTGGTTCAACCCCTGTATTCTGCAGATGCAGACCTGAGGCCAAGGGCAGGAAAAGGCTCAGCCCAGCGTCCAGACTCAGGACAAGAACCGTCTCCTGATGCTGCCTTTCAGAGGCCTAACTTCTAGCCCATCTATTAGCCTTAGACACTCTCAGCCTTGGCCACTCTTATCCTATGTTGTTCCCAGCCGGTCCTACTCGGGCTCTTTCCCTGCCTCCTTTCCTCCCCCGACTCCCTCTCTATGGGAACAGCCCAGAACCAGGGCCCTTTTGCCCTCCCTCCCACCTGCCTCCACAAACGCCCCTGTGCAGCCACCTCCCTGGTCTCTCCCGGCCATGCCGGCCCCTCTCTCCCCTAAGGTCTGTCCTAGACCCGACTACTGGCAATGAGACCTGCCCAAGGCCCAGTGCGAGCCTCACCCGCCCCCGCCCCCAGGCCTCTCCTTCACATCTACACACTATCTGGTAACAGCTGCCCTAGAAACACACACCACACTCCATTCTTAAAACAACCCTGTTTTAGAGGTGGAAACACTCAGCCTAAGGAATTTGCCAAAGACCACGCAGCCGTCAGTGGAGCACCTTGTTCTAGAGGCAGGTCTAAATGAACCCGACATGTATGCCTCGGCAGTACCCTGCCTGGCTGATTCCTGGCAGACGTTTCCCCAAAGCATCCTGGGTTGGGCGGGAAGACGACAGCAAGGGGATGGGACCGAGCATCTCCCACTTCACCGTGCAACGAGGAAAGGACTGCCCCACCCTGAGGAGGGCAGAACACTGGAAAGGTAGCACCCACCCTTCTCCTGAGCCCCTTTCTTTCCCCAGGAGAGCAGCACAGACCTCTCTGATAGGGAAGGGTGGGACGAGGAACCGGGTTCGGGGAATCTCTTTCCTTGCAGGCTCAGGGGGGTTGGCAACTGGTAGAGACAGGGCTGGCTGTGCTGTTTCCCAAACAGGGTGCCCCTAGACTCAGCGAAGGAGTAGCAAGAAGTCTTGACTGTGATCATGGCTATAAGCCAAGGTCTCCCATCCCGCTTTATCAGTAAGAACACTGGTGTTTTGACCTCATAGCTGAGTCCTGTGTCTGGTTTTCTTTTGCTTCAGCACTCACAGCGAGAAAGGGTGTTATCAGCACCAAAAAACCCAACATCTTTTCTCCTCAGCTCTCCTGGGGGCCCCCATCTCTCTGCTTGGGCTCCTGCCCCGTGCGTCCCCCCACCTGCTGCCCCACCCCTCACTCCCGCCTGAAAACTGTCCCCAGCCCTCTGTGGCTCCCAGGCCCGATCCGGGCCCCTCTCCTTCCCTCACTGTCCTTCCTCCAGCTCACCGCCCCCCACCCCTGGCCCTGGACATAAGCCACCTACGACGCCCATGGTCATTTCTCAGTCCTCCCCGTTCTCCCAGGGCCTCCTCCACCAGGCAGCCTTTCCTGACCACCACCCCGAATTAATTACATCTTCTGCTCCTCCCAGCCCTGCAGCCCTCACTGTCTGGGCCCCTCGCTTCACAGTCACCTTGTCACGGAGGTGTTTCAAGTGTGTGTCTTGGTTTCTCAACAAACGACACATCTGACCTCAATGCTAATGCTGCCCAGACGTCCCGAGTGCTCGCTCACTCTGTGCAGGGCACAGCTTCTCCTTCCCGGAGAGAAGCTCTAGAGAATACTGAGTGCAGGGTCTGTCTCGTTACTGATGCTCAAAGCACAGCATTAGTTTCTCAGATACGCTCAGACACCAGTGGTGGGAGGAAAGTTGGTGCCACCTTTTTGGAAAGCCACCTGAATCATGACTGATTCAAGGCCTTAGAGCTATGTACAGCCTTCCAAATCCAGGCGAGGACCCCACTTTTAGGAATGTATTCTAAGAAAAAGTAATAGATGCGCACGAAGGTTTAGCCACAGGACGGCCGCGTAAGTGGTGGGGTGGTGCTTCTGATTCTTGAATAGTAAAATGGGGATAAAAATAGCTCCTGGGCTGCTGTGAGTGTTAATAAATCATGAGTTAATATATGTAAAGCACTTAACACAGTGCCTGGCACCATACCCAGGCTCTATAAAAACGTTACCTGTTCTTTTTATTTGAACTGAAGTCTGAATGAGGCCAAATCCCAGGCTCTTTGCTACGACACCACCCTGCCTCCCAGCATCCCCTCTCCTGTGTTCCCAAACCAACAGAACGGTTACTAATAATAGCAAACACCACCCCGACATCAACAACGATCTAAACATCCAACATAGTGGGACTGGTCTACCCAACACCACAACTATATACAATACTATGCAGCCATTCAGAGCCATGTTATGGGACAGCAATTGAGGTCATGCACTCATGTTCTTAATAAATAGGAAAAGGCTACAAAATGATGAGTTCAGTATGAAGTTTTTTTGTTTTTTGTTTTTTTTTAAGGATACAAGTATGTAGAAAAAAATACACTGCAAAATGTGAGGAGCTGTTGTCTCTGGTTGTAAAGTTACAAGGGATTTTCCTTTTTATCTTTCTTTTTAATTTCTTGCAAAAAAACACATACTCCTTCTGTAGTTAGGAATAAGAACTGATTTTGAGAAAGAAAAGGAAAGCCACGCTGGCCCCCTTCTATCTGTAACAGAAGGGATCGTGTCCTTTTATATATTCCCCACTGCATCTAACACACAACCTGCAGACATGAAAGCCCTAGTCTTACACAAAATTCCACCCCGGCAATCTTGTTTCATCTTCCAGGCCAAGGCGTTCTGTACAGAATTTGGAAACTGCCAGCAAGGACAAGAAACCAATGTGACTGGCAGGGGTGCATCTGAGCCTGGCTGGTGACCTGCCCCTGGGGCTGGGGAAGCTCAAACACCGCGCCGAGGGGAAAGAGGCAGTGGAACGAGGCCAGGGACCGTGCATCAGGAGACTGATCACTGGGGAGCATGTGGCCGGGCTGCCGCGAGCAAGCGGAGCCCTGACTCGAGGCCACTTTCGCATCTGGGAGCTCTCGTCAGCTTGGTCTGAAGACCTTCCCAGGAGACGCTTAAATGCAGCTGAATCTTAATATGATCAGCCTCGCTCACGGGCAATTTTTTTTGCCCCTCCTCCCAAAGCTTCTGGGCCTTTCCCCTGGCACACGGCAACCGAGGTGTGGGCACCCAGGGAGCCTGCCAGGAGGAAAGGCGGGGTCACAGGGCCATGGTCAGCTGCCGAGGAATCACTCACCCAGTGGGAGGCTCAGGGCTGGGGTCAGTAGGGCATGTGGAACGGTCCACCTACGACATGACATTACTAAGCACATCACCGTCAGGAGTGCTACACTCGCCATCTCGACCCCCACGAGACCTTGGAGGGGTGGCTGCTCCCATGTCCACTGCGCAGCTGAGGAAACAGGCTTGGGGGCTGTCTGGCCCAAGGTGACTCAGCTAGAAAGAGCAGAGTGGGACTCAAGGCCCGGTCGGAGCGCTCAAGCCGAGGCTTCTTCCACAAGGGCTCTGGCAGGAATTCTGACAGATGTGGAGACCGGGCCGGCTGTGGGGTGTCACGGCTGCGCCCTAATCCCCCCCCCCCCCGTGCCTGCAGCACTGGAGGAGGGGGCACGCTCCCTCGCAAGGCTGAATCTAGGCCAGTCTTGCCTGAAGTTGTCCAGCTCCCTGCCCTCATCAGCTGGTGCAGGGCTTGGCCTGCACTATTTTCGGCAGGAGGAGGCTACTTCCAGCTGCAGCAGGGACTCCTGCCATGTATCGAGCCACCTGGTCGGTGCGGCGCAGAGACGGTCAATACCACTCCTTGGAGGGCTGCCCCACAGGCAGTGTACTTTCTGGGCTGTCTGTGTCTGTGTTCCCTCTTGTCACCAGGTGCTGCTTTAGCTAGAAATCTCAAGAGGAGGTCACAGATTCCGAGTGGTGGAAAGAACAATGGCCTAGGTACTTGATACAGGTCTTCATGCTGGTTCTGCCTTACTGGCTGGGTGCCCCTGGAATGAGCGCCTCTAGACCTTGGCTTCCTCCTCTGTCCAATGGGGAGAGCAGTTCCTAACCTACACCCTCACGGTACTTTGGGACACAAAGGGCAAGGCATGCACAAGAGTTCACTGCTCTCCTCTCCGGCCCAGCTCCTCCCAGCATGAGGCAGGAGGCTGCTGGAGGAGGCCGACTAGGGGAGACGGGGGTAGTGGGAAGGAAGCCAGACATTCAGACTTCCCCTTGATTTCTTACCTCTGGGCTAGCTGGCTTCCTTTTCCCTTCACTGCAGGGGAATGGAGACTAAAAGATACTGTCAGAGAGAGGGTGCTGGGAAGAAATGTGTGGCTAAATCCCTTAGACGTTTTCAGAGGAAACATTCCAGAAAAGTTTTCTCTAACCAACAAGGGCAGAGGATGACACTTCTCCTGAGTCCTGCCTGGGTGGTCTGCAGCCTGAACGCGCTTGGGCCAGAGTTTGGGAAGCACCCCCACCCCTGTGGCATCTTTATGCACCCAACCCACATTCTTTAGGGAGGGAGGATACAGCCCTCAACCCTGAATTGTTTTTGGAGGTGTGGATTCCCCTCCTAGAGGGCCCCACCCATGCCCATTCTCCAAGTACAGACAAGGGCAGGGTGGGAACAGGCAGCACGGGGACGGACTCCGTCCTCACAGCCCAGGTAGGAGGGCCTGGAGGGAGGCTTCCTGCCCTAGCCTCTTGGACCCGGGGGGTGGGGCGCAGCCCTCTTGGACGGGGGGGGGGGGCAGCCTCTTGGACGGGGGGCAGCCCTCTTGGACGGGGGGAGCAGCCTCTTGGACGGGGGGGGCAGCCTCTTGGACGGGGGGAGGCAGCCCTCTTGGACATGGGGGAGGCAGCCTCTTGGACAGGGGGAGGCAACCACCTGCAGCAGGAAACATTTTGGCCACATCTAGCCAGGAGGATGCGTTCTGATGGCTTTTTCAGGGAGCATCTGGATTATCACACGCGCTGCTCAGCAGGCCCTTCCTGAAGTAGGCAGTTAATTGTAACCTGATCACACAGCCCCTCCAGAGCCCACTTCTTGTCTCCTGCCCCACGGGAAAAGCTGCCAGGCTCCGACTGGTCTCTATGCTGCTTCCGGTGAAGGGACCAAGTAAGCAGTCCCTCCAGCCCCATGAGACTCTGGCTGCAGCTGTCCCCCATGCCTGGGGCCAGGGCTGGGGAAAGCCCAAAGACAACACAGAAGGCCTGCTGACAAGCAGCCCAGCAGGCCTCTTCCAGCCCACCCCGGGACACCAGATCTCAGGATCTGATCATCTTGTAGGTACATGTTCCTCCACCTGATTAAAAAACAAAACGTAGACCTCATTAGGGTCACTTTTAGGAAGAAATCAGATTAGGGATGTAACAGGCCCAACATGGTTGTTATTGTTTTGTTTTAAGGTTTATTTTAGAGAGAGAGCATGCTTGCGTGCACACCCAAGTGCAAGAGTGGGGGCAGGGGCAGAGGGAGAGGGAGAGAGAGAAATTCAAGCCGACTCTGCGCTGAGTGCCAAGCCCAATGCGGGGACTGATCTCATGACCCATGAGATCATGACCTGAGCGGAAACCATGAGTTGGATGCTTAACCAAAGGAGCCACCCAGGTGCCCCCAGGCCCAACACAGTATACTCTGGAAACTCCCTTCTGGCTTTCACCTTTCCTTCCCATCCAGAAACCTATCATGTGTGTCCAGAGTTAAAAGCTAGTGGGGTCAGAGGCCAGGATCCTGCCTGAACATGCCCACACTTGTGGAGGCCCCATGAGAAAAGGGAATGTCCCTGGTGTTCAGGGAGTATGTGTGTGGGGGGTGTGACAGCTTACTGTAATGACAACACTGTCACACACACCTTGGTCAGCACGGAGTTGGCTCACCTGAGAAAGCAATCTTTTCGGTAATGCTGGCTACAAATGTCCTGCCTCACTCACCCTTGTCCTCCTATAATGCTCCCTGACACCAGGCCCCTCGCTCAGCTTTAACAGGAAGAAACAGCCTAGCCCAACAGGGGGCTCTGTGCACAGGCTGGGAAAGGCACTTGAAAGTCGGCGCAGCGAGACTAAGCCAGCTGGAAAAGGCACCGTTAGTCTGTGTTCCACTTTAATAAATAAACATCAACGTCATTTCCCTGTTGACCCTCAGACACAGGAATCGCCATATCTAAGACTGGATTCCAGCAGCACAAAACTGACCGGGCCTCCCATGAGGGTTCTTTCCAAAGAGAAAATGGGGAGGGGGGCAGAGGTTGTAGACCAGGTCCTTCTGAGGAGAGCAAGTGGGTGGAACCATGTATAAGTAAAGATTTAAACAAACAGAATACATCACCATGGAAACATTTGGCTTTTTCAAAAGTATTATTCAGAAAAATAAAGCAATCAAGACTTCAGATTCAACACTTTACAAGTGTTTATGACCAGAAAAGGCAAAGTGGGTCTTGGATATTCTGCAGCCAAGTAAAAGCTGCCAGAATTCAAGGAAGAAGTATTCCCAGCAGGGAAGGGACCCATCATGTGTCAGGGATTTCTCTACAGTCCTCTGACTGGAGCGTTCTGCTCAGGGCAGGACCTACTTCACTCTGGTGGGGTTGCCATGACACAATTCAGGAGACCGTGCCACTCGCTGACCAGGTCCAGGCAGACCTGCCATGCACTAGGGCAAGGTCGTATCAGCCATGGAGCCTGCAGAGAGTGCCACAAGGAAATGTCAGATTTATGAGCCGTGACCCAAACTTATTAGGAACTGTCCATGCCACCGGGGTCAGTGGTTTAGTCAACAACATGGATCACGATTTCCATATGGAGGATACAACCTGATGCTGGGTGCACACCATTCTGAGGCAAGCTGCCTGTCATCAAGACATTTTTAGCGTACAACCCGACCCGTTTCTTTGGGCTGTCTGCTGACTTCAGTAGTGCTGTTGTTAAGTATCACGGAGAAGCCTGATGCTGAGTTTAGGTGTCATTCAGAGCCCCCAGAGGTACTCACAGATAAACATGAAGAGAAGAAGGGACCATGCATCCACCTCAGAGAGTTTGCTGGGATACCATCAGGAAACACTGTTCTGGGTCACAGGAAGGTTGGATGAGAATTTATCTAACTTGCCAGAAACTGGATTCTCTCCCCTCAAAATGAGCTTCCTTAGTTAAATGGCCAATTATGAGTCCAGTTGGCAGCACGGTTTTTGACTAGGAGCTGCTAATGTTGATCAGGAAGAGAGGAGATGGAGATGCAGATGCCTGCCCTCACAAACAGGAAAGCCAGAGGACAAACAAGGTGGCCTGGTAGTCAGCTCTGCCTGTGGGGTCCCACGGTGAGCTGGGTGGCCAGCTCTGCAGGAGCAAGTGCTGAGGTTCAGGCTCTCAGGGATGCCCAATAAACTACTCTGCCTAAATTCATCATGGCAGAGGAAAAAGCACACAGTTTAAAGGATTCACCTGTGGTTTGAATTCTGGTTCTGCTGCTTCGAAGTCCTATTAAATCACTTAACCCTTCTTGGGGGGCTCAGCTGCCTGGTCTCTACAATAGGAAGAGCATCTCTTTCCTGCCAGGCTGTTAGGGAGGACACAGGATTACATGGAAAACGCTTCCAGGACAGTTCCTGGCTAGTTATTAAAGCTCAAAAAAAAGGGCAGCAAAAAACTAAAGTTGTTTTTCTTCATGCTACATTGTTATACTTGCTTCCTCTGCTTTAGAAGTAATGTTGGCAAAGTAGCTCAGCCCCTAATTCCTAGTTAAGATCTATGGCCAGTAAAACATAGCAACGGGTTGGTGCCATCACGGAGCATCCTTTGCCAGGTTCTGAAAATTTCTGTGCAGTCCTAAACCCCTGTCCTTTACCTTCATGGCAAGGACCTACCTGTCATTTCAAAAAGGAGACTACCGTAGGTGTTTTTTCAAAAAAAGGTGGGGGGGGGGCGGTTAGTCCTAGCACTGGGCAGCAAGAAACAAAAGCCAAGACTGCTGCTCTAAGCTGAAGAAGCCCGGGCGGTGGCTCAGGCTGTGGGCTGGGAGCAGGAACTCATTTCCCCGACAGCCACGGCCGTGATGAGTGAAGAGATCAAATGTGCAGCTGACACAAGAAGAGGCCATGACCCTACATTAGGAGGGATGCCGTGAGACTGGGAGCCATCTGCCAGTTCTTTCGTCTGTGTGAGAGGAATTTCCCCATGTCATGCATCAAACTCACAACTGAAGCTGGCTCTACCACCCCGGCCAGGTTTTAATAGGAAAACAGCTCGGAATTAGAGGTTTTATTTGATTTTTATGGCAATTTGCATCGCCCTCACTGAAAGGCTTGTTGTGATCCTCAGATTTTATAAAGCATTTAATATTTCTTACAGAAAGGAGCTATCCACATGCAAAACATTAAAAAAAAGTGTGTGTGGGGGGAACCCCAATGCAAGAAGCCAGAAAGCTTGTCAGAGGGCAGGGCCCGCCAGGCCTGGTGTTGCATCTGAGTTCTGGGGAAGAGCCTGGCCAGCTTTTGGCACTTGACCACCATCACCGAGGCCATTTGTCTTCTAGCATGGAATGGAAACAGGATCAAAAGCAGGCTCTGTACATTTTCGCAGCAGGCAGCTATGGAAACTCTAACTCTCTTGCCCTGTTTTCATCCATTTGGTTCCATTTTCTCTCGAGTTTTCCCTATCTTGGTTTGGAATCAATCCAGCAGCACAGTGCTCCTAAGTCGAGAGGTCAAGAAGACACGTGATTTTATGATGCAAGAAAGGGCAGCCACTCTGTTCTGTTTTGGGAACCTTGGTGACATCATGGACTGTCGAATCTCGGGAACTTGTGTCTAAGAGAGCACTGAGTCAGAAGAAAGCCTTCGTCACAGGGCTCCTGGAACTTCAGGTAAAGACAACTATTAGGTAACTGAGTCTATCCCCAGAGGACTGCTCCCGCTTCTCTCTGGCTTGGGTTTAAATGACTCCAGTCATTTTCTTTCTAGGGGAAACTCATCTATGTGGGACAGCTGTCACTAGCAGGACATTTGCTGCTCTTTGGCCTAAATTTCTCAGGACATCACTCAGTTAACTTCTCCCTCTGAGGGGACAGTTTTCTCTCATATTACAAGTATCCAGGCAGCTGCCTAAAGATGGCTGGGTTACAGGACATGGCCTCCACTCTTTCTTCAGAGGCCTGTAACTTTTCTGGGTCTGTCCCAGGAAGGAGAATCGGTTAAATAAAGTGCTCCCAGAATATGCAGCTTTCCATTGTGAAAGGCACGCAAGCCAAGATGTTGAGGAGTCAAGGCGGACTTCCACAAGGCTCTGTGAGGCCACCTCTGTTTGGGTTTTGGCAGCTGTCTGCCTGTGGAGGGCTCCAGAGTCACTGACACATATTTATATCCTACTTCATGAAGTCACAAGGAACACGTGCGCGTTTACCCTGGAGGCAAAGCCCATTCATGTTGCCTCAAATGAAGCAGGGAGGGCAGGAGAGAAACTGCTTATGGACAAAATCACCCGTGAGCACAGCCACAACAGTTTTTAATTTGCCTAAAGAAAATATGTGATTTCAAGATGTGATTAGGGAGTACTGTTCCCACAGTAAACACAGTATGAACATGAACTGCTGGCTGTCATTTAACAGGACTCCAAGGCTGGGAAGCAAATCTCATCCTTGTCTTCCAAACAGCCACCCCACGAGATCAGCTGGACCAGCCTCTGGAAGTTTCTTCACAGCGGAAGGTTGGCTCAGTCTCAGCACAGCTTCTCTCTAAGATTTCACATCACCAGTGCGCCCCTCCAGGGTCTGGATAAACTGTCCGAAAGGTCAGGTTTATTCTTGGTTTTCTAGAGTGGTACTCTTTGGGCACTCGATGCTAAACAGAAATATAAATAACTCTGACATAAACACATTTATAACGACATGGACATATTTTGATTTCGTCCCCCCTCAACCCCCCATGAGCATCAGTAAGCTCTTTGAAGTCTTGTGGAGAAAGGTTTTCTTCTCTGAAGCAAACCCGCCCCCCCCCCGCATCACTCTGATAAGCCAGCGCCCTCACAGTGAGGTGTTTTGTTTTTATCTTTTCTAATTGTTGTTCTTCCTCACAGCTTCCTGCCATTTTCCCAAATCTCGTAAGACAACACATAAATGACTTGAGACCAAAGGCAGGCATGAAATTCTGCTCCCATGCTAAGCGTTCTTCCATGAACTTGCACACCTTAAAGATGACGTGGCTTTAGAAGAGCACGGCCTAAGGTGAGAAGCTGTGCCCAACAGCCAGCCACTGGCTACCTGAAGCTACTGAAATGAACTTAAATTAAAAATTCAGTCCTTCAACACACTAGCCCCATCTCAAAAGATCAGTAATAGTTGTGTGTGTCCAGTGGCTACTACATGGGGACTTAAAGAGATGCAGAATATTTCCACTGTCACAGAAAGTTCTACTGGACGCCACTGCTGCAAAGGTCCATTCTGTCAGATTCAAAACTTGAAAATGGTATCACTGTACCGCCTCTCGCTCATGATAAAAGCAACTTGCTTTTCACCATATTTACTAGATAAATGAATAATCAGAAGCCGTCAGGGCCCTGCCTCCATGTGAATCCAAATTCCTTGCATGTTCTCACCTGCCAGTCAGCTTGTGTCGCTCCTTCCATGATTAGCAAGGTCCCATGATCCAAGGGTATCTTCACTCTTTCCACATACGTGTAGTCTCCGTTCTCTTCCTAGAAAACAGCATTCATTGCACTCCATTGTTTGCTTGTGTGATCAAGATGCAATGGAACCTGACAGTGGTCAAGAAATGCAGACCCCTCCGCAGCTAGGCTGTAGGGGTTCATCTACTGGCTCTGCCCACAGCAGCCGTCTGGCCTGAGGCAAGTTGCGTCACCACTCTCTACCTTAATTTACTCGTCTGTAAAATGGGGATGACAACAGGACCTGCCACCAGGGCTGTTGTGAGCCTCCACAGATGCAGTCTGTGTAAGTTACTTAGAGACTGGCACATATTAAGCACCGTGTAAGTGCCAGATATTATTCTCATCAGCATCTAACATTGCAGAAGAGCCCATTCTGGCCTGTGAAGAAGTTAAGTCATTTATACAAGAACTCTTTACATCTGCTTTATGCTGTGCTCTGTGTTTTCCCATAGTCAGTGTGGAAAAAATGGGCTTTTAAACAAGACATGGTGTGGTACGTTCTCATCACCTTTTTACAATTTACGCTAATTCACTTATCGATGCCTACGTTTAAACTGGTTATGACTCTTCCTATAGCTCCTCTGGTGTCTTGGAGATACATTCTTGTTTCCTTCCAGAACAGTCAACAGCAAGATTTTCTTAAAGAACGGAGCTCTGGCTTGACCAGAACAGGGCTGCAAACTGAGACTGGCTGTTTTAGCCTTGGAGCATAGGTCACAACTCCTGAGCACTTCAGATAGAAACGCCTTGTATTTACATTGCCCCTCTCTTCCAGAGAGCCCAAAGTCAATTCATGTCCAGTACTCTAATGAAGCTTCAGGCACAGCCTGCAAAACAGCCAATAGGTGGGGGTCACTCCTCCTTCGCAGTTGACAAAGGGGTGCAGTTGACAAAGAGCTTGTCAAGAGTTGAGACCCGAGCTTCCTGATCCTTCCTCTTCCATTCTGGGCAGATCCACCCATTCATCTACTTCACTTCTGATGCAAGGGATTGCATTTGAGTTACTGCAGATTGATTTCCCTGCAATACTGTGTTTATGTTTATTACTGTAGGGGTGCTTCTGAGAACACAACTATTTACAATGATTTCCCTCAGGAAAATAAAAATCAAAACAATAATGAACTTGCATAAACAGTTTAAGTTCCAGGTCCCAACCATTGGCAGTGACTTTGTGCAGCACAGTCATAACTTTTACAGGCAGAAGGTAAAAGCCATGTTTGAAATAACTTTTGGTTTCAGTGATTGATTTTAACTGTGCCTGCCACCTTTTCTTCTCCAGTAGCAAGTAAGTGCTGAAGCATTAACCTCTGACCCCTCAGCCAACCAGGGAGCGGTGGGAAGATGACCCTGTCCTCGGGTGGTCCAGCTGCATCTCAGAGAGGCAAAAGGCGGCTCTCTGAAAAAAAGGATTCCAACCAAAGGAGATGTATGTCGTACTGGAGAAAAGATACCAGAAGGGAGTGCATTGTCCATGAGATTAGAGGGCTCAAGGCTTCTTGACTTAAGCTGTAAAGTCAGTTACCAGATCAAGGTTCAACACAGCGAGGAGCAGGTGTTCTCCTGCCCTCTGTGTACTGCATCCTGAGGGAGTGAGGCGGGACCTTCTTCTGTAACTCAAGCACAGACACAAGGACAGGGTCACAAAACGAAGAAGAGAGGAAAGGCGCTGAACCGGACATGAAGCCAATCCTGAGACCGAGATCTCTTCGAACAGGAACAACACTCCTGGGGAGGAGGGGGCACCAAGGCCAGTGGAAGAGAAGGGGTGAGCACTGTAATTCTGCCTGGAAACACACGGCGGGAAGAGAACCAGCAAGTGAGAGAGAATTCCATATGCAAAGGGGAAATATCAGCCCTGATGGAAAGTGATGTTCAACAGAGCCGTGTTTCACTTTATGTTCCTAAGATCTTTTTTTTTTTTAAGATTTTATTTATTGATTTGACAGAGAGAGAAACAGTGAGAGAGGGAACAGAAGCAGAGGGAGTGGGAGAGGGAGAAGCAGGCTTCCCGCGGAGCAGGGAGCCCGATGTGGGGCTTGATCCCAGGACCCTGGGATCATGACCCGAGCCGAAGGTAGACGCTTAACGACTGAGCCACCCAGGTGCCCCTAGTTTCTATGTTCCTAAGATCTGAATTTTTCAAATGAGAGAAAGCCTCAGGTTGCTCTTAAACATACATTCAATATAACCTTTAATTGTACCTAAAAGCAGAAGAGGGAGATTCTTCACTTGGGATAGAGCTACTCTTGATCAGTCCCCAAAAGAGAGCGATACCCAGGGCACCCACTGGTATCATCACTTTGCTGCTTGCTATTTGTCCCCTCCAACATCCTTGGCTCAGAAAGTACATTCCTAATCTGCAGGAGATAGAAAAGAGGGCAAGGGATTCTACTAAGGCAACACAGAGCTCACAAATGTGTCCTTCTGAGGTCAGAGTGCCAACAGACCCCAGAGCCACCCTTTAACTTAACCAAGACACACAAAGACTTTTCCCACTTAGAAAGCAGATAAAAGGCCAGGGGAGCTCACGGGGCTATGCATAAAGGCCCAAACTGATAAATGGATAAGCAACGCTGGAAGCAAGGGTCAGACTGTAGATGAGTGCATTCACAGCCATTAAGCATGGTTAAGTTACCAAAACACGGCTCTGTGACCCTTTTGATTTACTCAGGTCTTTCTTCAAAACAAAACAAAACAGAACACACCCCTAAAAAAACATGGCTTAGGATAAAATTTTCCATCCATGATCCCAGTTTAAAAGAGGCTTTTTAGGGGCGCCTCACTGGCTCAGTCAGTAGAGCATGTGACTCTTGATCTCAGGGCTGTGAGTTTAAGCCCCACATTGGGCATACAGCTTACTTTTTATTTTTTTTATTATTTTTTTAATTTTCCATCTTTACCATTTTTTAAAAAGATTTTATCCATTTATTTGAGAGAGACAGAATGAGAGATAGAGAGCACGAGAGGGAAGAGGGTCAGAGGGAGAAGCAGACTCCCCGCTGAGCAGGGAGCCCAATGCGGGACTCGATCCCGGGACTCCAGGATCCTGACCTGAGCCGAAGGCAGTCGCTTAACCAACTGAGCCACCCAGGCGCCCAGAGCTTACTTTTTAAAGAGGCTTTTTAGGGTCACAATCAATCTACAGGGTGGGTTTTGTTGTTGATGGTTTTCCACACGAAATTTCACAAGTAGATGAAAAAGGCAAAAAATATATACTTTTATATTAATTCTGATCAACACTCTCCCCTCCTCCCCAAGGACAGCCAGTTCATTAGAACATGCGACTATGATTCCCAAGGAGTGCTGGGCCTTCCTGAAGTTCTACTCCCACCTCCGCCTCCTGACACAAGCCTATTTGGCTTCCTTTAGAAAAATGGTTATTAGGGGAAAAAGTCTGGGTATATCTGTCATTCTGTCATTACTAACCATTCAACAGACAGGAAACCTAAACATGTCTGTTTTCATTGGAAAGGTAACTTCACATTTTATAAGCTCTATGTAGATTTTTCATGTAACTGCTCCTTTCTTGTCCTAAAAAGGTGTCTTAGAAATTACAACCAACAATCAATGCTTGAAAATGAGCAGCAGCAGAGTTTTTCTCTCTACAGAATAAAAGTGACAAAAGTTCACTAAAGTAAATGACACATGGAAATTACTGGTTCGATGCCTGCCTTCCTCCTCTCTGATAAACTCCACGAACAGAGGACTATGTTGTCTTGCCCTTTTGAAATATGCTCGGTGCCCATCACACACATCAATAAATATGTGCTGAATGAGGAAGAGCACCAAGAAAACATAATCCTATCATCCAGAATTCATGCAATGCATGTACAGGAAACTTTCTATATATAAAATTATGTACTCTACATTTTGAACATTATATTGTGAGCATGTTTTTGCGTCTCAAATGTATGGTATTTCAGAAATGGGGTTACATAATATTCCTTTATATGAACATATCCTTCCTTCTTTAAACTTGCAAATATTTTTTGACCACCGTTATGTCAGGCACTGTGCTAATGCTAAGAATGTAGCAATGAGGTACACACTGCTGGACACTGAGATTTTAATATACCAGTACGGCTTTAAAAAAAAGAAGAAAGGAAAGGAGAAAGGAAAAAGGGAAAAGGGAAAAGGGAAAAGGGAAAGGAAAGGAAAGAAAGAAAGAAAGGCTACTACAAGTAGATCCCGGGCAAAACATTCCTGAGTATTTTTCTAAGGATATATTCTCAAAAATGGAATGTCTGGATCCAAGGATATGAACTTTAAAGCAGTCTGACTTAGAGTAGCAAACTGTTTTAAGAAGGTTGTGACAATTTATAATTCCATCAGGAAAATACTACAGTACCTACCTTCTAGTCACATCACCAATACTGAACATTACCAACTGACAATGATGAAAAAAAAATTTAGGGGAAAAGTAACAATTCATTATTCAAACAGAGAGTTCTTTAACTACTAACCCGGTTCAACATTTTTTCACAGGCCTATTGGCTGTTTGCATTTATTGTATTGTGAATTCTGTGTTCACGTTCTTTGTCCACTGTTCTACAGATGTTAGTATTTTTCTTATTGATCTGTAACCACAGACAGTGAGATATTTACTCTTTGTCCTACTATCTGCAAATACTTTTCTCATTTGCTATTTGTCCTTTAACTATGTTGATATTTAACACAGAGTAGCTCAAAAACTTTCAGAGTCAACTCTGACCTTTGGTTCTCCTTCATGGTTTTTATGCTTAGCAAGTCTTCTCTCATATGGGGGAAGTTAAATATACAATTGCATTTCCTTTCTGGTTAACAAAAAAAAAAAGGTTTACATTTTTTTAGATTTAACTCTTCACCTGAAATTTGGCTTCCACCCACCCCTCCCCTGCCCCAAGGCTTCTTTTTATAACATTTTCCAAATACTTAAACCAAGGCATCCTGCCAGACTTTTTGGACAGGATCAACCACAGCGTATGCTGCCCAGGTGCCAGGCATGTTAGGAACTATATGTACATCATTGCTAATGCTCACTACAACCCTGTAAGGGAGGTGATATTTTCCATCTTATCATAAGCAAAGGGAGCTGAAGGGAAAGCACATCTCTAAGGCAGAAGGCTGGCAGGAGGAAGGCAGGGCTAGTATTTGGACTTAGATTGCCTAGCTCTAAAGCTTATATTCTTTCCACGATATTGTGTTCTCCAAAGTGGACTCTATGCCTTCTGAAATTCCGTAACATTTCCTGTCCTAATTACATAGTACCCCGACTGACCTGTTAAGGGTCACAAACACCAGCAAGTAGCATAAATGAGGAGTGCGGGCAGGATGCAATGCAGTGGGGAATGGGGATCATGGAGAACCAGAGAGCATGGGGCCTGCAGACGGTGTAGCTCTAGCTCACTGTTCCCTCAGGGTTGTCTTGATTTTCTGGGTTTTCCAGGGAAGCTGATAAATGGGATTTTTATGTGAAATCTCCTGAGTTATAAATTTTGGCAAGTAACTGAATCTCTTTAAAAACACTGAGCAGTATAAACAAGTCTGAGAACCAGATTCACTTCAAGAGCTGCCCAACTGTGCTGCTGATGGACCCATCATGACTCCTCTTATGCCCACGTCTTGTCATCCTATCTGGCCTGGAAGTTCCCAATCGAAGCCAGTTGTCATCTGCTGGGGTCCTCTGATCCTGCTTTGCCATTCCACACAGTAGTGCCTGATAGAAAGCTCAGGACACATATACAATTTCAAGTATATATTCTTAATCTCAGTGACCCAACTCAAGCAGAAAAGGCCATTCAAAGCAAAATATACTTCCAAATTAATGATCTCAATTTACAGTGAGACATTTGATTTTCCAACTCATCTTTGATCCTCCTAAAAGTAGATGAGCTTATTTAGAAAATTTCCATCATTTTACTAAGATGTTGATGAAAACAAAACACAAATGACCAGAAAGAACAAAGTAGGAGTCTGCTACCTGTTTCTCATTTCCTGAGCTCTCAGGAAGCGCTTGACATGCAGTAACTATGGTTGGTTTCTGCACTGGAGGCATCAGGGAAGGCTTCAAGGCTACAGTGGGTCCTTGAATCCTGGAGAGGACTTCAGTTAACGAGAAGGAGGAGCGCGAGTGTTAAGGGAGAGCAGAGAGATGATCTCATGGAATGGTGCAATCACACAGGGAACAACAAGACACCAAAGTAGGCTGGGCATAGATTATGTAAAGATTTGACAGTCTGACTAAGGAGCTGACATTTTATCTTTTGTTCCAGTAGGAGCAAAGAAAGGCTTCTGAGTTGGAAAACAAAGTGATGAAAGCAGTGAGCTCAATCTTGGCTCTCTGCTCCTCTTTAGCTATTCTCTTGCTCTGAATGATGATGTGCGACTCCACAGCTTTCCATATTACCTACATTATTAGTTCTAACTCAATTCAACAATCAGTTATCGAAGCCACGCTGCGTAAGTGATTTAACAGTGTGCTTCAGCCACCTCGTCCGTACAACGGGGATAATAGCAATATCGACTTCGTGGGATTGCTGGAGGGCTGAATATAAAGCACTTAGAACAGGGACAGGCACCGAGTCAGCACTACACATTTGGTATTTATCATCATCACTTTCCTGTTGTTGTTCTGACAATTCCCAAGTGATGCTTCTAGCACAAGCCTGTCATCTGAACCGCAGACCGAGATAGCCAGTGACCCACTTCCCCCTGGAAGTCTCAGGCCTCTCCAACCTACCACGCAGAAGGAACTCTTGATTCCATCTACAAATCCTCCTTAAACAGGACCACAATCGAATGCAAAAATCCCTGCTCCTCTTCCAGCTAAGTAAACAGCACTTCTATCCAACAACTACTCAGCCAGAAACCTGGGTCATTCTAGATTCTTACCCTCGTATCTAAAATATTACTGGCAACTTCTATTGGTGCACCCTCAAACACACACCTCAAGTTCATCCACTTCTCTTCACCCCCACTGCCACCACCTTGGTCCGAACCAGCAGTCCACCACTGGGTCTCCCACCCTCTATTCAGTCTCCTACTCTTGCCTCTCCTCAAACTATTCTTCACACAGCAGCCCAAGTGATCTTTTCAAAATATAAACCAGATCATGTCATAACCTCATTTATTCCTACTGAACTCAGAATAAAATCCAAACTCAGAGCTCTAACTACAAGGTGTAATTTCTCTCTGTTCATTTGATTACTGTCTAGCTCCTAAGACCTCTATGAGGGTGGGCCCCATATTTGCCATGTTCACTGCTATCTCCTCTGGGTTGAGCATAAGCCCTGATACACAGTAAGTGCTCAATTAGTCTTTGTGCGACAGAGGGGAGAGGGGACAGAGAGCGCGACCTGTTCCTAAAAATATCTGGCATCTGGGTATCAGATAGAACGGAGAGAGAAAAGATGGGAATTAAAGACATTTTAGTATTTTATTTTTTTAAAGATTTTATTTATTTGAGAGAGAGAGTGAGAGCACATGAGAGGGCGGAGGGTCAGAGGGAGAAGCAGACTCCCTGCTGAGCAGGGAGCCCGATGCAGGACTCGATCCCGGGACTCCAGGATCACGACCTGAGCCGAAGGCAGTCGCTTAACCGACTGAGCCCGCCAGGCGCCCGACATTTCAGTATTTTAGACATGTGGTAAACAGAGCCTGGGATAAAGATGGTCGCTAGGAGAGGGATGAATTCTTCAGACATTTCAAGAACAAATCATTAAGATTTGGGAACTGAAATACTTAAGAGAACAGGGAAGAACTAAAAACAACTTACATGTGGGGAGCCTGGGTGGCTCAATCAGTTGAGTGTCTGACTCTTGATTTTAGCTTGGGTCATGACCTCAGGGTCATGAGCCCTGCGTTGGGCTCCATGCTCATCAGGGAGTCTGCTTGGGATTCTCTCTCTGCCCCTCCCCCACTGAAATAAATAAATAAATCTTAAAAAAATTAAAAAATAAAAATAACTTACATGTGAACCTGACCAAGAGAACAGTGGTATCGTGAACATAAACGGACTTATCAGCAGGTGGAACTGTGGAGTTTTCTGAGAGAATAATAAATCTGATTTTATAGTTTCAGGTTAGAAGTCACATGTGCTATTATAAGTGGAAGTGTCCCTCCCCCACAAATAAATAAATTAGTGGAAATGTCCCGTGAACACATACAACTGATGACCTGAATTTGAGATAAAAGGCTGGAGATAAGAGATTCAGAAGTCACTCTACCTATAGACGTAACAGTTGAAGCCATAAGAACAAATGAAATCATGTTTATTAGCTTACTCAACCAAAACACACACACACACAGTACTAAATAATGGGGACATAAGACAGAAATGGACCTTGCCCATGTGGCATTTATAATCTATAGCCAGTTCATAATCTCTTAAAAACTAATTTAAACAAAGATAACAAAATTAAAGATAACCTGGAATGTCCATATTGTCGGGGTGAATGTAAAGGAAAAATCCTTAAAGGAGGCAGGGAAATAGCAATGAGAAAAGTATGAGAGTAGCTAAATAACACAGCATTCCAGCTAGGGAAGGCAGCTGAGAGACGGCTGAGTTTCACGCAGAGGTGATGGATACAGGGACCAATACTACAAGGAAGAACAGAATGATGATTGAGAACAGGTTCTTTCAGACAATGGCATCTGTATATCATTAGCAAAGTGGTGGGGATGGATCTACAGAGCAGGTGCTTCAAGAGTCAGTTCAGTTGCAAAGAAAGGGAAACTGCAGACACAGAAAACTTATTCCGGAATTTGTGCCTCAAAAGCAAGCAAAGAAAAAACCACCCCAGATGTAAGAATGTCTGCAGAGTCAAGCAAAGGGTTTTCTCAAGATGGTAACAGACATTAAGGGATTTCCCTAGGTCTCTGGTCCAAGGATCAGATACACGGTGCAGCTGCTGCCTGACAAGTATGCAGACCGAAATGGTCATTGAAAACCGAATGTCAACCCATGCTACAGCCATGTAACCTGCCGAGGGCCAGCTGTCCTTTTACTTGCCCTACCTCCCAAATTACGACTGCCAATAATGTCTCCCTCTCTGCTTTTTAAAAGATTTATTTGAAAGGGGGAGGGAGAGAGAGAGAGAGAGAGAGAGCGAGCGAGCACATACACGTGCCTGGGGGGAACACAGAGAGAGAATCTTCAGGCAGACTCCCTGCTGAGCGCGGAGCCCAACACAAGGCTCAATCTCACGACCCTGAGATCATGACCTGAGGTGAAATCAAGAGTCGGAAACTTAACTGACTAAGCTACACAGGCGACCCTCCCAACTTGCTTTTTTAAAGATTTCTTCTCAGCTTGTTTTCCCTATCAGATTGTGGGGTTCCCTTGCCCTTGGGAACCTGGCAGGCTTCTAGACTGCTTCATGGATCATCTAACTTGCGGCTATATTTAGACTGCAAAGTTGTTCCTATAGCGCTGGTACAAGAACACAGCTGGACTTACTCTTTACAGTGGTAACATGTTTTTTTAATCTGACATAAACAAAATGTATTAGTTATGGAAATTATGGAAAAAGAATAAAACTAGGACCCCACAATGTCATCTCTAGTTATTATTCTGCTGACTCGAACCACACTTTAAATGATGGCATCCTCAATATCGATCCTGAAATACATTACTTTAAAAAAGAGAAGCAGGGGCACCTGGGTGGCCCAGTCGTTAAGCGTCTGCCTTTGGCTCAGTTCATGATCCCAGGGTCCTGGGATCGAGCCCTGTATCGGGCTCCCTGCTCCGGGGGAAGCCTGCTTCTTCCCTCTCCCACTCCCCCTGCTTGTCTTCCCTCTCTTGCTGTGTGTCTCTCTGTCAAATAAATAAATAAAATCTTTAAAAAAAAATTAAAAAATAAATAAAAATAAAAAGAGAAGCAGCTGTTTCTGAAATGAGATCTGCTAAAGTAAAAGGCTGGCTGGAAAAATATAGATTTGAAATCACTGAGGTTATCTGTTCAAAACAGGTCTATACTCATTTGCCACATACACATCTTTGGGTTTTTAATCCAACTCTTTCCTGATATTTGACACTGATTTGGCATGAAAGGTTCTGATAAGGTAAGTGAGGACAGTAAATAAGCATGAGGGACTGGCATGGGTGATGGACCATCCTATACCAGGGATGCCCAGTGATCTCAAAAGTTCAGTAAGTCAGGACCTCACCCAAGGTCTTGCCTGGGAGGTCTGGGCAGTTGTTCAATGCAAGAGAGGCTCTCTCTGTAGGCATCGAAAACTTAGCACTGGGGACCAGACTAGCATGAGAACTCCTGCCTTTCCTTCTGGACAGAAACACGTAGAAAGGCAAACAGAGGGAAATGCTGTTGACAGTGTCTATTGTTCAGACTTGTTGTCAACATAGTCCCGGGGGCAGTGTGGGAGCAAGAAGTTACTGAATTTCAGCAAAAATAAACCTGGCTTTCCCCTCACTATTACAGTCCGTCTAGCAACACCGAATGTGCTTTTGAAGCCAGAAGGCTTAATGTAATAATGATTCCATTCTTGGTAATAGAAATGCAACTTAAAGGAACTGCTATCTCGAAAGAGCACGCACCCAAGACTGCAGCACCAGAAACAAATGCTCTCCAGGTCTGACATCCAGCTGACCCCAGCCCCCAGCAAAAGTGCAGGCTTCTCCAGTCATCCATCAAAACCACATAACTCATTCCCAAAACCATTCTTAGATGTGACCTGATCAGACATAATTCCCCCCACTCTCTCCCTCCTGTACCCTTCCACGGTGTCCTCCGGAGTTCCCATTCAGTGATGAGCAAACACCCCTAGATCTCCAACCTCACGTGCTCTGAATGTTCCCTTGACTTGCGTGTCCTAATTGAAACCTTGCTATCTCCAGGATTCCAAATCCCTGAAGCTCTCTCATGTGGAAAGTGATGGTGTCTTTCACATCCAGCCAGCCAGGAGATACTAGGCATTAACACTTTCAGAGGCATTCCCATGCCTCTCTTAAAAATCCCTGCTCCTCTGAGCTCATATCATTGAATCTGTTCACCTCTGTCCTTCTCTGCCTTGGTCCCAAGTATGCACGAGGTATAACAAGCTCTTAATTGGTCTCTTGGCTTCCATGCGTGCTTTCTAGTCCAGGCTCCACATAGCAGCAACTGACTTTGTAAAATTATCCAAGAGATCATGTCACTCTTCTGCTTCACACATTTCAGGCTTCTTAATGTGCATAAAATCTGCTCCTTCCTGAGGCTCATGAGCCTCTGCATGATCTGGCCCCTGCCCACTCTCCCTATCTCATCACTTGCTCTGCTTCTCGACTGCTCACTCTACTCTGGTGTGGGGCCTGCTTCTCCTTCCTCAAATTCACGAAGCCCTCTTCTGCCCCAGCCAAGCAGTCATCTGCCATGAAAACAGCACTTGGGAAAGAGGAGAACATCATCAGAAGGCTTAAGAATAGTTCCTTAGGAGTATGGCAAGGGGAGAAAAAATTCTACCACTGGGACACAATTTTAAAAAGTCAAGTTTGGAAGCAGACCCCATTCCTAAACATGGCACATGCAAATATGATGAATCACTTTAGAAAAGGTTGTTCTTCCAAGACTAAAAGGACTGTCAGTGGCACTACAAAACCGGGCCGTCCTTGGCAAAAATTAATTCTTCCCAGTGGCAGTCAGGGCATGGATTCCAGCTGAGACAAGGCCCCAAGGCAGCAAATGATGATTCCAGCTCCCACAGGATTTCACGTCTGAAGATAACTCAAGTCCTACCAGAACTACTCAGCTTTATGGGCTCAAACATGTACATTTTCATTTACCCACCCACTCACTCACATTCTCCAAACCATTAAATGGCCCTAGAGACAGGAGCTCAAAAACTCAGTAACCGTGCCTGGTCCATAGGCTACTTCACCCTCCCCGAGTCTCCCTTCTATTCCCTCAATGAACGCCATTTCACAGGCCAAAGGAATCTTGGGATTTGGGCTTCCCTGCCATTCATTTCCTTTTCCAATTTCCAAATCTGAAAAGTCACTGTGGCATCTATCATTTTTAAGAGCTTAAAAATTCACTTAGTGCAACAACTTCGCTCCCATAAAGTAGCTACCAGTTATCACCCCATTTACAAAAAAAGAAGAGAGTATAAATGAGGTGGATAGGTGCTTTTTGCCAATATCAGTGACAGAAACAGCAAATAAAAACTGATTTTCTAGATTTCATTTAGGGATGTATTAAAAAGACAATGGTTATCAACAATTTCTTTCCGGTATTTTCTGTAACTTCTCAAAACAGACGCTGTAATCAGAAGAGGAGCTGATTAAGAGATATGGATGACTGGACCAGCAGCAGTGGGGTGCTGGCTGAGGCGGAGGTTCAGTCATTACTCCGTGAAATACTGCCCCGTGTAGTTTATCCAGCTTTCAAATTTAAGCTAGTCAGTATTATAGCATTTTGGATTCTAATATCCTCATTTCTTCTAAAGTCCTGAAAAAATATCAGGATTTATGATCAAACTGAACTTTTCATACTCCACTCTTCCAAGGAGTGGACGAAAAAAAAACAATGAGCAAGATAGGTACTAGGAACTCCAAGTCACTGGGAGCTCTCAGAGCCTCCACCATTGGAAGTGGTTTTACAACCATCTCTTCTGGTCCTCTGAACAGGGTCCGCATTCTTCAGAAGGTGCTAGAGAGATAAGTGGCTTGAGAAATGCTGAATTTGCCTCAACTCACCAGCCTGAGGTGGACAGAAGCCCTTCACATTTTCAGGATTCAGGGGATGAAGGACAGAGCTTATCCATGGGTAACGTGCTAGAAGAACAAGGCTTCTGGCATCTAAACCTCCAGCACATCACAAACTTCCTGCTATTATCTAATATCCCCCCAACTCAGCCATCACTGTTTCCATGGTAACCGACAGAGAAATAGCAGCCTGCCAAATGGCTTTTGTAGTTCCTTTTCCAGCTTGCTTTTCAGTATAGAACTAAAGCTAGCTGGGAAAAGAACCAGACTAATCTTTATAGCAGGGACACGATGCATTTTGGAAAATACAACTGGGTCTGGGACAAGGAGCATAGACAAACTTTAATGAGCCCAGCTTGAAAGAATAAAAAAAGGTTCTTGGTTTCTAAAAAAGTGTCCACTGAAGTATATTTGGTAAGCTTTACTTTTGTCTTGAGATAGTATATCCTGACATTGGCCGGAAGACAGATATGGTGCTATTCAGTGAATGGAACAGCAAGATCAGGCAAGTTTACTCGGCCACCAAGTACCTTGTTATCATTAAAGGAAACGATAATTTATGCTACAGTCAAAATGAATGGGAAGGAGTTGACTGGCTTGGACTAGAGGATAGTGAAGAAGGTTCAGCATCTTGGAGGGGTGAACCATTCAGCCCAGGGACGACGCCCGCATGAAGCCAGCTGAGCCAACTGCACGAATCAGGGGAGCACTCATACTTAGGAAACAAAGACCTCCTTGCCATCTCAGCACAGGGAGAAACTGCTAGGAACGCCGTGTGTAGAACTGGGGCGGTTTTCAGAAGACCAGCAGCTACAGAGACCTGCCAAAGGTGCCAGACAGTACAACAAACAGTGGCCGCAGGGGTGGGGGGATGGCAGGTAACAAAACCAGTGGCCCCAAACAGATGCTTTTCTGTCTCCAAACTGCATACCTGAATAAAGTACACAAGTCTCATGACTCTTCTCCGTCACTTTTCGGATGAGAAACTTTGACTCAAGTCAAACAAGTATTTAGCTTCTCTTCTGATAGGTTAAAACGAACCGGATTTTGAAAAAGACTCCCTCCCACAACCTCTAACATACTCTGAATGTCTTGCTGACAAACGTGAAAATTACAGCCTATAGTGGCATACTAAGTTAGGTTCCTAAGAGTTTCCTGACAGAAAGTCAGACTCCTACAAATTCCGCACAGAAGACTAACGTAATTTATACTTTTTAATTTATGCTTTTACCTTGAGTTGTATGAATCATGAGTCATGTTCTCAGAGCGCTCACCGACCGGAGTTTAGAAAGAAAAGTAGACACAGATTTTCAAAAACCATTTCCTTTCAATCCTTCAGGAAAGGGATCATTATAATAAAATAGAGATGATGTATTCTAATATGCATTTCTAAGGCTGTCAACTCAAAGAAAGGCTTCTGTACTTCTGGTTTAGCTAGATTTGTGGAGTCCTAGATTTTGGGATCTGTTAAAGAAACCTGAATGAGTCCTTCCAAAAGTTTAAACTTGGGTCTTGTTTACCCAAGAATGGAACTTACAGGTTCTGAGGGGGGGGAAAGCCATTTTTAAACTGTATTCAGTAATGTGTGATGATAATTTCCAATACATTAAGCTTCAATTTTCCCATCTTAAACAAAAGCCAAAATTGAAGGGATATACAATTATATCAAACTCAAGTCATAGTTTAGATTATGCAGGAAGCCAAGACTTAAGAGTCAATAGCCAGAGGTACGGTACTGACACCTTTATATTTCCTCCCAAATCTGTTTCCTCAGCCAACTTTGTTTCAAGATCTCAGGTGAATTTTCTTACTTAGGAGGTCTATATTTTTATTAAATCAGCCATCATAGGTATAGCGCAGATTCTCTTGCCACTGGCAAATAATTACAGGGACGGTACCATGTTTTCTGGTATTTCATGGCCTGTGCTTTCACTATACTCATCAAAATAAACTGTAAGAAGCCTTGAGAAGATAAAGCTTCAGTATGGGCAGTCTCCCTCTTAAACCGGGATTTTGTTCCAAATGGTTGCCTTCAAGGCTGTGTGGCAGTTGTATTATCCATCCACTCATGAACAGAAGTCAGGTATATTACCAAGAAATAGCTCTTGGTCGCCATGAATAATGTTTTTATATGAGAAAATGAAGACCTTCAGCTGCCTGGAGGGGATATAGAATGGGGGTATTCTGGGCACCAGAATACTGCTAATGCTTAACAGCTGGAAACTGCTTCTACAGTAAAACTAATTATCCAGAAAGCATGCTTTGGGAATCCTTAGGCTTCAAATCTATAAATAGGCCGAAAATGTTTTTAAAAGGGTGGTGGTGGTGGTGAATGGATGTTGTAAAGAAACAGTAACCGAACACTTAAATACCCGGTAACAAAGAAAGTAACGCCAAGAACAGAGAGGCTAGGATTACATTAAACATTATCCTGCATGTAGCACAGCTTATGTGCTGGTCAGAGAGGAGGAAGGAAAACTCCCGTAGGAAGGCAAAGCACCAGCATGTGCTAGGTAATAAGCTCCAGGAGGGAAAAGGTGACTTCATCTCACTCAGTCGTTGCGACAGCCCCAGCTCCCACGATCATGCCTGACAAAAAGTTGGTGTTCCTTATGCCTGGCTTGAGAAGAGGATCTGAACTTAAAAATGAGACACATGGTGTTTCTCTGCTATTCACATAACAGGAGTCTTCCTTCCCAAGGGCAGGATGAATTTTTCATAGAATTTATTTAACTGGGTTTTAACTCAGTGGAAGCTGCATATAAAAGCATAACCATACCCAAATGTTGGGTTGTCTGCTTCTCAAGTGGTACTCCTGGTATATGAGAAGGCTAATCACCAATGAAACTGTGAAATCTATTCAAAGTGCTCAGGAGTGAGTTCACTCAGTAAGTCTCTGGCAACTGACAATCCCCTGTTAACACATACCAAAGAAAACCTAATCAATGGAAATTATACCAACAAAAGCTGCTTAATGGCGTAAATGCAAAAATAAAACAATATGCTTCAAAATACCATGCTTGGAAACCGAAATACATGTCAGGAAAATAGCCCAGTCCATTAACTATGTTCTTAGAAGCAGCGTATCTGATGAAGAACAGACATGAGCACTGACACACTATTTGGTCTGGATTAGGTCATATTCTAAACACAGCCTTATAAGCCTTTCCACACTGACTGGGTCTGCTTTAATGTTATTAGCTAAATGATCAGGAACCTTGGCAAGAAAAAGACACGAAGTTAATAAGATAATCTGGTTGAGGTTTGCTCTTTTGAGTGCCTACTATCCTTCTATCTATCTTAGTTCTAAGGTCCTATACTTTTTTGATTTAAGAAAATTAACAGTCTTTGTGTCCCTCAAATGTCATGTAATACAGGTAAAAGCTGGGACGGAAAACTAAAGTTATTATGTAGTTTAGTCACTGCTTCTCCACTTGAACTTGGACAGACCACCACCTCTGATATTTTGGCTTGAATTTCCTCTTTCTGAAAGAATTACAGGTTCATCTGTGTTTCAGAAGATGGCTCAGAAGGCAATGAAGATGCTCACAATGTTCCCTCACAGAAAAGAGGCAGAAGACTTACGTACAATAAAGGCTTTTTCAGGGGCATCTTCCTCACACCACCTTCCTTTCCCATCTCGCATCTGCTAGCTTGAGCCTTCCCTTTATAAGCCCTCCTTCACAGCATCTATCATAATTCCAATTATTTCAATAATTAGTAATAGCTGTCTATCCCCTGTATCCATGAGGACAGGGATTGTGTCTGTTCGTGTCAACCCAACGGAAACAGGCCCCCGGCACTGGGCACAAGGCAAGCAGTTTCTGTCGGGTAAGTAAACGAATGAACGAACGAAGGGAGTACAAAGTTAACCATGGGGGAGGCAATCAGTTGAAAACGTTTCAAAAATAAAACACCTACTCCTATTCTCTAAATCTGAAAACAGGAGCTTCTGAGAGCCCTACTTTTTTCACAATTAGAAGGCAAGAAAAACATAAAAAAAGAGAAAGAGAATACTCACTGGTGGTGGCTTCCTTCTCATCTCAAAACTGCGTGTGGCACCAAAGCTCAGGGAAGCGATGACGGGACATCTCCCTAGGGAAGGTTCGTCGTCACTATGCCAGTCGACACTGTCCTTCTCACTTCGGTAAAGATTGCAGAGCAAGGAGTTGAAGGTATGGCCGGTGTTCTCTTCGATCTGGTCCTTCAGTGTGCGCAGCACAGGGTGCCACTGCGATCAGGAGGCCAAGAAAAGGGGCAGAGATGGTTCACATCAGATACAAGGTGGCAGCCACAGGTAAAACAGAAGGAGGCGTAAAATGAGCCATGTTCTAAACAGGGGCGTGGAATAAGCAGAACACTGGGAATGCGACAGCCATGGGCAAGAAGAGTCAATTCCCTCCATTATTTCTATTTCAATGCAAGCTGACCCCCACAGTTTTACTAAGGTATTAAACTTGGTCTAGGAATGTCATGAAGACCAACCCTCTCTACGCATCTCCACCTTCCCGTGTAAAATACACGACCCTCGGAAGGCAGTGACTGTCATCACATTCTGTTGGTCAGGAAGGAGGTAGGTGGAGCGCGGAGCCCGGCCTGCCGCCCCAGCCGACGGGCTGCCAGGAAGTTGGCAGGTTCAGACTGAAGTCTGAGGAGCGAAACAACTTTCCTGCTGGGTGGCCCTCTGTTCACTCAACTCCTATTTTATCGTGAATGACAGAATTGCTTTTAAAAGAAGATATTATTTCCAGAGTGGCTAACTTCCTAAAAATAGAACCTAAGGGAAAAAACCTTCTACAGAACAGAATCACAACATGGCCTTGACTACTACACAGGCTGTGAGCTACAGAAGACTTAAACAGATACCACGGCCCTGCCTCCTGAGCTCCTGGTTCACTTACACCATTTATATCTGGGATTCACGTCTTGCCACATACACTATAGGAAGCTATGACCCGACCTTAGGTTGTAGTCGGGAGCTACAATCAGCATAACTTGTATTAGTTCTTGTTAGAATTCTGTCCTTCCTCCAAGAAACCTCAAGTACTTTACAGAGCTTCCTTTTATGACAGTTATTCTCACATCCCTATCAAAAATTGAGGACCTCAAAGAACTTCTGTTTATATGGGTTACAGCTATGACGTTTATCCTATTAAAAATTAAAACTTAAAAAAGTTAAACTATTGGTTAATTCATTTAAAAAATACGAACACGTGATGTGTTAACATAAATACTATTTTACAAAAAATAACTCTATTTTCCAATACAAAAAACTGGCAAGAAGACTGGCATCGTTTTGCAAATCTCTTTACTGTTTGGCTTCACTGAAGAGGTGATTCTCACATCTGCTTCTGCATTTAGTCTGTTACAATATGTTGTTTTTGTTGAGGTATATGAAGAAAATTGGCTTCACATGAATATGTAGTTAGAAAAGGACAGGAGTCTTTTCCAGCCTTTCCAAATAATTGTGGATACTCTTTGCTATTACACCAAAACTCAACAAGTACTAGTTGCAGTGTGGAATCGGAAACCATATCAACAAACTTCTGTTATATTCTCTTACATTTCAATCTACTGGTCCCGCTTGCACTTTGAATGAGTCTTTTAATCTTTTATGATTCCGTAACATCAAGCGTTGGTCATGTGGAAAATATTGATCCAATGAGTAATGCAGACTGACATTACTGTTGACACATTTCATTATACAATTTTAAAAAACCGTATCCATTAATATTACCACTGATCTCATCAGAAAAGACTAAGTAATAGAAAGAGGTCAGGATCAAAGGGGCGGATATGACTTTCCACAATTCTAATTCTCTTGAAAACCCAACTTTTATAAGTAACAAATCCTATCCATTGTTTTCCTTGAAGGGACCCTCACTTCATTTATTTATGAGAAAATGTCTACCAATCAAGCCTGAATAACTACAGTTTGTCTGCTAGTTGTTCTTCCAAACAAAAATGGTCCATGATAAAAGTAGCTTAAAGAATCACACAAGTGTTTTGCCTTGACAACCATCACACTTGGCTTGTAGCAGCAGTGCTTTATGCATACTTTCCATTTCATCAAACTATTAAAGAGACATGAACTCAAATACTGAGATTTAATAAAACTAATAATGTTTACTGCTTTGAGGAATGTTCTTAAAATGAAACCAGCCTTTTTTTTTTTTTTTTTTTTAATTTTAACTGGAAGTGCATGGTGGTGAAGAATACCATGATTACTAGCATAGTTTGGTGACAATGACCTGATTAATGCTCAGGCACCAGAAGTTTTTTGTTTTTATTTTTTTTATTTTTAACCAGAAGTTTTTTATCCACCATTATTTCCGTATCATCAGTGCAAATTCAACATAGTGAAAATGTTATACACTCCTAGTATTATTATAAAAATAGTTTTGACCTGTACACTACCCAAAAGGACTTTGTGGACCCCTCCAAGGATCCACCAATTCTACTTTAAAAACTTACCTTAGAGAACACCTTCAAAGTCATGTTCTATGTATGGTAGTGAAGGAATACATGTTCAGCAAAGGAAAGCGTAATATTATATCCCATGGCTACTGTCAGGTAAAACTGCCAAGGAAGCATAAGTGGGAATCACTCAGCTTTGCTGTGATGTAGCAATCGTGGTAAACTGGGATTCCTTATTATGGATACTAGCATTACAGTCTAAGCAGAGGATTTTTTAAAATAAACAACAATAACAAACCAAACTTAGATCAGTAAAATAGAAATGTTATTAAACTAACCTATGTTCAAGAGAGTAAATTTCAAAGTGAAATTTCATAATAATGTATTTCCTATTTATTTTATGGCTTTAAGCTTATCTTCACGGAGACAAAGATCAGATGCTAGAATTATACACTTAGCAAGAAAAACAAGAATGTAAAAGAGGAAGATAGCTCTTCTGCAATGTGACTGAGAAACTAATTAGCACTTCCCTGACTTGCTTAGGGACTGAGTACTGTGATAACTCCAAGTTTGCATTATGTTTCTAAGTGGGTATATATTTTTACTGGTTATTTTTGGTGGTGAAGTAAGGAGAAAAAAAAGGGGATAATGAACTAGAGGATTAATTTAGACTCTCCAACCAATACTCTATATACAGATCCCTCAGAACTGAATGTCTAAACTAAAAATTCAGCATCATCTCACTGTTCAGTGAAGACATTCTATCCTTAAAAGACATTTGAGGAAAAGAGTATGAGAAAATATGAATCACAGAAGTGAAAGGACCTATTCAGTGGCTTTTAAAAAGTGTTTTGTGGAGTCTTGGGTACCACAGAGGTGTCTCTGGGATTACAGCAGGAAAAAGGAGAGGTCAAGCTGGTGGGACTCCCAGCCAGTCAAGGCACTTCTTTATTTTCATACATTGGGTCCATATAAGATTTAGTTCAAAAAAGACTAAAAGAAGTTTAATAACCTCTGATTGAATTTGCTCCTGCGCTTTGGGTTATTAAGCTTGAGGTAATAATTTTAAAATTAAACAAGTTAAAATTAAACAAGAACCCCCAACACACATATATACCTTTACAAAATCTGAGAAACAGGCATCTCTTTTGGGTTTTTTTTTCCTTAAAGATTTTATTTATTTGAGAGAGAGAATGAGAGAGAGAGAGCACAAGAGGGGGGGAGCGGGAGAGGGAGAAGCAGACTCCCGGCTGAGCAGGAAGCCCGATGTGGGACTCGATCCCGGGACTCCAGGATCATGACCTGAGCCGAAGGCAGTCGCCTAACCAAATGAGCCACCCAGGTGCCCATCTCTTTTGATTTTGTTCACGATGATATATAAACAAACAAAATAAATCTTTTAGCAAAAAACACAAAGCTAAGAGCCAGCCAAATTCAAATAAAAGAATTCTAATCTTACAACCTTAATATCCAACAAAAAAGCTTGCTTGAATAAATTATGGTATGTACATACAAATTATGGAATACTACATAGCTATTAAATATGATGTAAAAGAGTATTTAATGATACTAAGACACGTTAATGATAGTTAAATGAAACGTAGTATACATAATTGATATTTTCATAGAAAAATTCTCTCTATATAGTTCCCTAAAATGAAAAAAAGTGGGGGGGGGGCACCTGGCTGGCTCAGTTGGTAGAGCATTTGACTCTGGATCTGAGAGTCATGAGTTCAAGGCCCATGTAGGGCACGGAGCCTACTTTAAAAAATAAAAAGACTGGAGCCAAACATCAGGTGGAAGAATTACCCAAAATTTTAATATTCTTCATGCTTATCTGTAGTTTCTAAAATTTTTAAAAATAAATTCACATTACATACATTGTAAGAAAAAGACTGTCATTAAAAAAGTCTTTTGAAGAGTTATCAAAATATCCTCAAAGCATAAGTGGCCACACTATTCAGCATATCTGATGTGCCTTATGTTTATTCTAAAGCAGGGGTTTTTAGCCAAGGGCAATTCTGCCCCCCCAGCAAATGTCTGGCAATATCTGGAGTCATTTCTGGTTGTCCCAACTGGGTGAAGGGTGCTTCTGGCATCTACTGGGTACAAGTCATGGATACTGCTAAACATCCTACAAATCCTACAATGTACAGGACAGCCCCAACAACAAAGAATTATCCAGCCCAAAAACCAGTAATACCAAGGTTGAGAAATCCTATTCTAAAAGATTAACTACAGTGATAGGAAAGAACTTCTTCCCTAGAGCCTGTTTAATCCTCAACTTCTCTGCTATGACTGTTGACAAGAAGGTAAATTAATTCTGACAGAAACATGGCTAGCCATCTGTTGGATTGGTCTAATTCAATTCTCTTCATGTTTCCAAATCAACCTCAGCTATAAAGGGTCTCAGCACTTCCCTGGGTCACATTTTAAATGCAGCCCTACAAACAAAAGCATGGAGCTATCTTCTTGTGTGAAAAAGCCATGTCCCCACTCCCACCCCCGTCAATATTTTGTCCCTAAACATTTTAGTCAAGTGGGAGTTTATTATTACAAATTACTAGAAGCTCTAAAATGTGTCATATTTCTGTTTATCCCTATGTCATAAGTAAAACTCCATTTTCTTCAAAGTCTCGTTCAATAAAGCATAAAATTATTTGCCAAAGACAAGATTCCAAGAAATAAACAGGGAGCTATTTCTTGGACCTTAACTCTATCCTTTGGACAAGCTTAATTTATATACTAGAATCTCCTTGTCTACTGTCATGGAAATTTTTAAAAACAAAAGAAACAGTAGAAATAAGCTAAAGCCACGAAAAGATTTCTAAAGTCTAAGAACTGCAGCCACAGAATGAGTATAAAGTCAACAAGAAAAACACGAGTTTTTTTTTTCACAAATGGCAAAAGAGCCTGAGAAATGGCAAGAGATGAGTTCTGACCTCACTGGCCAGTCATAAGAATTTGGCTCCAAATCAAATGTGTACCAGGCAGGGTGTACACAGAAGGCTATGGCCAGAAAAGCTGGGGAAAGGGGAAGATTTGAAGAAATGGTTCATTTTCCTGAAATCCTTGCGCCCGGTTCCAGTTTATTCCAGCTCCAATTTTTTTCTCATCCTCAGAGTTCATCTCTAGATTAAAAAAACACACCGAGAACGGTAAGCAGAAAGACTCAGTGTTTGAACCCAGAGGATTTTTGGAACTAGGAACCATCATGCAACTCTACAAGATAATATACTGTTATTTTATAGAACTCTACATTTATAGTACATAGTCTATAAAACCATACCAACAACAATATTCCAACATACGTGAGGATTTGGTTCCATAGTGATTCTTGAATAAGTGTAAGGAAGTTCTCCATACCATGCTGTAAGTCTTGGTTGCTTGTAAGTTACATCTAAGAAAGAAAATACAGGGCCTTTGAAATGGTTTAATGCTACTTAAGGTGTGCCTACTGAGTGCCATGCAATGTGCAAGAAACCATGACAAATACAAAGACAGAGTGAAGATGGGCTCTGACCCAGGGTTCCACGTTCTTAGAGGACACGGGATTTCACGAGTAGAATGCGACAGAGCTCAAAGAAAGAAGACAAGAGAAGGTATGTTGGCAGAAACTATAGCAACAAAGGCTCTGAGGTGAGACTATGTGTGACTTGTTTGTGTCAGTGAGGACATAAATAAGAGTGGATTCACACTACAGAACAGTTCAGATTAGGGAGAGTCTAAAAAAAAAGCAGGTTATGAAGTCTGAACTCTTGTAGGCAGGAATCTGTGCCACCAACATCCACACAAGAAACAAGACACACTGTTCATCAACGTGCCACCTTTTGATTTTAAGAAAAAGGGGTTTTGACCAATGACAGCACGAAGCTGAACTGTAGTCAGAAGTTTTTGATGTCCAATTTATCTAAAAGGGAGTTATCCACAGATCTGCTATTTTCCCCCCACAACTGATATCAACTGCTATAGTAAGAACAATAATGATAAAGGCAGCTAGCATTCACTGAAGGCTTACTATGTACCAGTCATTCTGCTAAGCACTTATCAGGCAGTATCTCATTTAATTATCACAACAACCTTACGAGGTAGGTATTATTATACCATTTTACAGATCAGAAAACCCAGAATCAGAAAACTACTTAACTATAACTTGCTTAAAATTAACAATTACTGTGAATGACAAAGGCAGCAACTGAGGCCAACTTGGCCACCAAAAGCCCTACTGTGGAAACTCTGGTAGTCAGGAGAAAAAGTGGACCCCTATTCTGATGTCTGAGTCACAAAAATGAAGCCAGTATACTTTGCCTCTTTCTTTACAGAAAATCTGAATTCACTCAAGGTTCCAGAAAGGAAATTTTATGCTAGAGCATGGACGTCCTCCAGTGGCCACCTCTGGTATAGCAGATACTGCTGGCCCTTGGATGCGCACAGAGGAGCAGGTTCCAAGTCAAGTAATCTTTACAAGCTCAGGACAGTACAGATGCTGAAACTAAAGGACACTGGACTCTTCTTGTGAAACTAAAATGAGAATAAAAAGCCGGTAATAAGGATCATAAAGAACGTATGCCAAACAGAATCAGAAAAAGCAAAGCTCTGGAAGTTTCTATGAAAAAAGAGGAAAGCTGGCACTATTTAAAGTAATAAAGGTAATGAACAAACTCAAAAAGAGAGCTATCAACCACAGTTCAGCTAAACCAAACATCCTTTGGTTCCTTGAATTGCCACGTCCATGCTCCTGCCCTGTTCGCTCTGATCTCTGAGCCTGCCACCTGCTGTTTCTTCTGCCTGGAATACTCTTCCCTGTCCCTTTTGGCTGGCAAATCCCTAATCATTCTTAGGGTCTCTGTTAGGTTTTAAATCTGTTTAATTAAGACTGGGCGTGGTGAAAGGGGCAACGGTATCAGAAAACATTCCAGAAAGGGAGACCAGGCAGCAACAAGTGCGATCTCAGACAGTACTTACCGTCTCTGATGCCAGTTTTCTGTTTCCAGGGAACGACCTCACAAAGCTGTTGCAATACCCAGTCGGCTTCTTTTAGGTCAATAAAGCCAGGATACAAACACACCCTTGATGCAGAAAGAACCATTATTAACTAAAGAACACAGAAAAGAAGGGCACCTGGGTGGCTCAGTGGGTTAAGCATCTGACTCTTAATTTCGGCTCAGGTCATGATCTTGGGGTCCCAGGATCAAGCCCAGCCTCAGGGGCTCCGCACTCAGTGTGGAGTCTGCTTGAGATTCTCTCTCTCCTTCTCCCTTTGCCCCTCCCCCCACTCACGTGCACACTCTCTCAAAATAAATAAAATCTTTTTTTTTTTAAAGATTTTATTTATTTATTGAGAGAGAGAGAGAATGAGAGATAGAAAGCACGAGAGGGAAGAGGGTCAGAGGGAGAAGCAGACTCCCTGCTGAGCAGGAAGCCCAATGTGGGACTCGATCCCGGGACTCCAGGATCATGACTTGAGCCGAAGGCAGTCGCTTAACCAACTGAGCCACCCAGGTGCCCAAAATAAATAAAATCTTTAAAAAAAAAACCACACACACAGAGAAGATGGGCTAGTCTCTAAGCATTAGTGGAGGAAGTTAATCTGGATGCTCCCTCCTGGGTAGAGGAAATCATCTTACCACATTTCTCATGGCAAACAGACCCTAATTATCACCAGGTCATGATGTTCCAAATGTGAAATAAACTTTCATGTTAAGACAAATAAAAGAGGCAATAAAGGAAAAAGAATGCATGAGGGCTGTTGGAGACGTGCTTCAAATATTGCTCTACCACCACCTGCTGTGAAACCTTGGGCAAATTACTTAACCTCTCTGAACCTTGGTTTTTCTGAAACACAAAAATGATATCCACCTCATAGGCTCACTATGAAAAGTAGAGTAATAAAATGCCTGGCCCTGTGTTACTTTAACAATTGGTTATCTTCTGAGACTAAGCCAATTGTAGGGAAAGTGATCTTTTATGAATGTATCAAAATAAACATTTCCAAATGAGGGTTCTTTCTCTCATTGAATATACGCTTATTTCAATAATGCCAAGTCAGCTCAAAATCATTTTTCCTTCTTAAGAAATGTTCTCAAAGCCCTTGGAACTTCCTGAAGCCATACCTGGTTGACAATGAGATGCGACCAAAATAATGCAACTGGGTTTCTCGCATGACTGTTAAACTTGCTTTGAAAGGGAGGTTCTGAAGCTCTTTCTAAGCAACTCATTTAGATATATAAGTTCTGATATATTTATTTTAAATGCTTCATTATTTTATAGTGACAATTAGTATATTCTTGCATTAAGGGGATGCTTTCAAAAAAAATGTTTGTTTTTTAAGATTTTATCTATTTCAGAGAGAGAGAGACAGAGAGAGAGCGTGTGCAAGCAGGGGAAGGAGCAGAGGGGGAGGAAGAAAGAATCTCAAGCAGACTATAGGCTAAGCCCGACCTCGCGACCCTGAGACCACGACCTGAGCCAAAACCAAGAATTGGACGCTTAACCAACTGAGCCACCCCAGGCATCCCTCAAAATGTTTTTAATAAGGATTAATGCTAACTAGGGCGCCTGGGTGGCTCAGTTGGTTAAGCGACTGCCTTCGGCTCAGGTCATGATCCTGGAGTCCCGGGATCGAGTCCCACATCGGGCTCCCTGCTCAGCAGGGAATCTGCTTCTCCCTCTGACCCTCTTCCCTCTCATGCTCTCTTGCTACCATTCTCTCTCTCAAATGAATAAATAAAATCTTTAAAAAAAAAAAAAGGATTAATGCTAACTATACCCTAAATTATATATGCTTTAACTTTACTAAAACTTACCTTAATGTAGATTAAGGTATTAATCCACTCATGTAGATTAAGGGTTAACATAACTTAATATGTTATATATAAATATATGTAGTAATATGATTAATATAATAAATGTAGTAATACATATAACGTAAAGTAATAATAATAATAATAATAATAATAACATGTAGCACTCAGAGCATAGAAGTGGAGGCTAGATCAACTCAATTTTTAAGTTACTATGTGGCACTAGGAAAAAGTCCTCAATCTCTTTGGCCATCTGAAAAACTACAGAAGTAATAGTTACTTGTACCTGAAAGAGAGGCTGTGAAAATATTTTGAAGTTAGAAATGCTATATAAAAAGAGATATTACTAAATTCTCACTCCCCAAGAATTTCAGAGGCAGAGGTTACCTGTTTCAAGTAAGGGAGCAGAATATTTTAAGAGACTATAACTCGATAATATAGTCACTTTCTAGGGAGGATGCACTTACCTAGATACACCTGTGGGTGATACACTGATTTCATACACACCCTCTTTGCTACAGAAATTAAGAAAACAGACTCGTTAGTACCAGCCAAATAATAGCCTCCACCCAGTGGAAGGGCCGTGCTTTGCAGTTCCCAAACTTCTGGTCACCAATATCATTTCAGAATGAGGATACACTATGAGGGAAGCATAACCCCACCTTGTTCCACCACTGAGATGAAGTGCAAGAAGGTGCCAGATCATTGATGTCACTGGGAATTGAATCCTGAGAGGATCAGGCTATGGAGACAAAGACTGGGATAAAATAAATTATGATTCTACCCCTTTATATTTCATCCATAATTTAGGCTGATATGGTCCAGAAATCTATCAACACAAAGGGGTACCAAATAGAGCATCTCTTTGGAGACTCTGGAATAGGAGCATTTACAGACAGCAAATACATCTCAGGGCTCTGAGCTTCTGTTGCTTTCAGATACATGTCTAATGAGGTCCCTGCTCCGATTAAAATCTTTCAAAGGCTCCCCACCAACTTTTCAGCACTGCATTCAAGGTCCCCATGATGTAGCTCCACTTCTTGACAGCTCCCATCCACTCATGACCCTCCACTGCTGCTTGGAATCTCCTGAATTCACCATGGTATTTTTTTAAGATTTTATTTATTTGACAGAGAGCGCAGGCAAGCACTAGCAGGGGGAGGGGCAGAGGGAGAAGGAGAAGCAGACTCCCTGCTGAGCTGGGAGCCCGATGTGGGGCTCGATACCAGGACCCCAGGATCATGACCTGAACCGAAGGCAGATGCTTAACCCACTAAGCCACCCAGGCACTCCACACCACGGTTATTTCTAATCCTGCTTTTCTACAAGCTGGAATGCCTCCCCACATCCAGCATCCCCAATCCAACCCACCCGAGCTTTGGTCTGGCAGAAAATTCTAATTCATTCCTCAAAATCTCAGTTCAGCCTCACCTTCTATAACACTTTCCTGACCTCTAATCCACCCAAATAATGTTAACCTCTCATCCTCTGTGCTACCACTAGACCTTACTACAAGTCTACTGTTTTATAATATACATGACTGCAATTTATCTGATTACATGTCTATTTCATTTACTAAACTGTGGGCTACTGAGGGGCAATTTCATTAATTTTAGAAAAGAATATTTTACATACAGATCAGTGTAAGAAGAATTATAAATTAAGGATGATATTTTATATACAGATCAATATAAGGGGAATTTAAATTGCTCTGGAACAATTATATGAACATTCAAGGCCCTCTAGATTTTGAGCAGCTTTCATAAGTGTTGCTAGTAAAACAGAGCCTGACTAAAGTCTTCCCAAAAAGCCATGTTTCAGGGCACCTGGGTGGCACAGTCGGTTAAACATCCAACTCTTGGTTTCAGCTCAGGTCTTGAGATCAAGCCCTGTGTGGGGCTCTAAGCTCAGCGAGGAGTCTGCTAAAGTTTCTCTCTCCCTCTCCCTCTGCCCCTCCCTGTGTGCACTCTCTCTCCCTCTAAAATAAATTAATTAAAAAAAAAATAAAACAAAATGCCACGTTTCAATGACTGAGGGAAAATCCGCCTCTGTCTTTGCCTAGGAGATATTTTAGTTTACTATCTGCAGATTAATGAATCAGGGTCAGGAAATCCACACCAGAGTCACAGTTTAGGGAGAGGTATCTTGTTGCATTTTCCACACCATCAGCAAATTGAGAAATGCTTCCCAAAAGACCAACTTTAAAGACATCTAAGATACAACTATCCCACCCTAAAATTAAAACAGTAACTGGGCCATTATCTCTTTCAGATGGAAAACCCAGTGAGGGAAAGATCTGGCCTCTCCATTTTACTGTGGGCAACAGATACAGAAAGGCAGCAAATTACTTACTCAATCACTCGTGGCTCTGGGGCTCTGCGTACTACCTGCAAGGAGACAGGCAGATTTTACTTCTGGAATGATCCCTAATCCTCAGAAAGGCTTATGTGCAGGATGACCATATCCTCTCAATTCTGATAAAAGTAAGTCAAATTTAAAACTATCCCTTTTTTTATTTCAAGCACTTACTATCCCACCAAAGACCCTTGTCTGCTTTTCTTAGAACTACTTCACGGTTGCTAGTGGGCAAGAAAAAATAGTAAAAGTAGAATTAATCCATTTCAGAGCAGCCAATAATTCTAGGAAAACCTTCTTTCCAGGAGACTTTTTAAAATAGAAGATATACTGGGGCACCTAGGTGGCGCAGTCAGTTGAGCATCCGACTCTTGGTTTTGGCTTAGGTCATGATCTCAGGGTTGTAAGATTGAGCCCTGCATTGGGCTCAGGCTCAGTCCAGAGTCTGCCTGAAAGATTCTCTCTCTCCCCTTCTCCCTCTCCCGAGTCATGCACATGTGCTCTCTCTCTCTCTCTCTCAAATAAAGTTAAATCTTTTAAAAAATAAAACAGAAGATAAACTAAGAAATAAGTTTTAATCATTATTTACACAATCACTATTACAGCAAGATACCATTTTTTAGCTTTTTCCATGTCACTAACAACAGTGAATCTTCACTGTTTCTTACAATTTTTCTCCATGGTGGGGGGAAAAAAGCTAAAAAATCAGGCATTGTAGTAGCTGAAAATTTCAACCCAATTCCAGAGACATGTGCTACACCAGCACTAAAGACAGCATGGTTTTAGGACTGTTAGAACTCAGATAACCAGTGCAAGCGCCAGTCCTAGTATAACCTCCTTCCCCCCACCAAAATGGGAATTATATATGCCCATCAGTTGGGAGCAGACTATAAAGAATCTTCAGACATACTAGGAAATTGATACTCCACATTTCATTATTATTATAGGCCTTTCACGCTCCTTTTATTAGTGAATTTATTCAGTCACCATCGGACTGTCTACTATGTGAATATACCTTTTACAAGCAAATCTGTTACTGTTGTCGGAGAAATAAGAATTTACCTGCTGGGGTTCTTTGAACACAAACTGTCTGTCCACAAGATGATGCTCCTTGTTCATCCATGTCTGACCAGGTCTCTGGTGGAGATGGCTCTTAGCAGTGGTAGCTGAATCAAGAGCAAGAATAGACGTGAACCAGATTCAAAAAGTCTGCTCTGGGGAGCAAGTGCCAATAAAATCTACTTGAAGATAACTGATATGACACCTAGAAATCAATTAGTAAAGTCCGTTGGAGATCCCACCTCACACACTGAAAGGTTTGAGAGCTGTGACTAAATATGAGAAATACTATAACTCAACCCTCGATAAAAGATGAACATCAAGAAAATCAATGTACCAGCTACATTTTAAATAACTCCTTAACATCAAGTGAAATGCAAGGACATTCACACAAGATCCCCACGAGCTCTTGCCTGGCTGAGCAGTGGCCTGGCTCTTAGCGGGGCCAGCCCAGGCTCCCTGCACTCGGGCTCGCCGTCTTTTGTCCTCCATGTTGACCAAAAAGGCTTCTGCTCTTAGCTTTCAGATTTCATTCCTGATCAAAATCACGCAATGGTTATCTGTTGAAAATAAAAAAAAAGTGCTTTTAGTTAGGATTGTGAGTGTGAACTATCTAAGGGAGTCATTATAATCCTTTCAAGCTCAATGCAATTGGAGATTCTATGTAAAATTAATTTGTCATCATAGCATCTCAATCAAGGAGCCTAATAAGTCACTTAGGACTGCTGGTTTTAATGTTTATCTTCTGCAATCTTATAGTATTTTTTAATTTTTTTTTTTTTAGAGAAAGAGTGAGCGTGGGGAGTGGGGCGGACAGAGGGAGAGAGAAAATCTTAAACAGACTTCACGCCCAGCGCAGAGCCCATGCAGGGCTTGATCTCACTACCCGGAGATCATGACCTGAGCCAAAATCGAGAGCTGGACTGAGCCACCCAGGCGTCCCAACCATCTTACAGTACTTTTGCTTCTTTCACAAGAAAGTACATGTTAAGAAATTCTAAGATCTACCACATTAGTCTTATTAGTCTGCAAGAAACTGTAATATTCCCTCACCTATATGGATATTGAGAAATAAGCTCAGACTCAGTTTCCAAGGGCATTTCCACATTCCATTATAACTAAACTTATAATTAAACTTCCCTGGAAGCTTGTTAAAAATACCCATGGCCTGTCTCAGAAGATCTGATTTAGGATGGATACAAGTGTTTGTCTTTGTGACAAGCATTGTAGGAGATGGTTCTAAGTGGGCATGTATGAGGACCACAAGGTTAAGTGGCTCACCCAGAGTCACTCAGGAAATCAACAGGAAGTAGATTAACATTCAAACTTTATTAACTTCCAGTTTTCAGTTAATTGAAAAGAAACACCTCATAATGGCCAATAATACTAATTTGGCATTTTTGCCAATAAAATTTTAGCTCACAGCAAATATAGGAACACAGCTACAAAGAGACAAAAACAGGGAGGTTCGAGCCACATGTTCTGAACCTATGACCCACTTCCTTATTGCTCTAAGAAAGCTTCACATTTCAAGTCCTCACAGGTAAGAAGCTCATTTTATGGCTTATTCAGCATACCAATTTCCAGACCCTCCCCAGACCTCCTGAGCTGTGCTGGGCCCAGGAATATGGACATTTAACAAATTTCCCCAGGTGATAAGTATATAATTCCTTCTCATTTAATAGGTAGGGAGATGACAGAGACTGCCATCTGCCCAAAAAGAGTTAATGGCAGAGTCAAATACCAACCTTCCACTCCCACAAGACGTGTAGAGGAAGCTGCCATTTTCTCTCAACAAGACCGTCAGAAACTCTTAACACAATTAGTTATAGTTCTGATTTTGTGGCCCAGAAACTGTTAACTAACCCCACCTTCCATCCTGGGATTCTTTACCCACATAAAGCTTGAGAATCCTGCAGAAGGTAAAAGGCGAGGGCCCCGGCGCCAGCCTGACTCGCTCTGAATCTAAATCTAGCAGTTCCCAGCTGCATGACCTGTCAGCTGACTTCACCTTTCCGGGTCAGAGTTTCCTCCTCTGTAAAAAGGGAAACCAATACCTCTCTCACAGCTGAAGTGCAGAATAGGCGGTCCTCGAAGGTGAAAAAGCCCGGTCCTGACGCAGAGTTAGCAACTCTCCCTATTTTAGAGCCTTCTCTTCCAGGAGCCCCAGGATGCGGTCCTGGAGGTCGACCGGGGGGGGGTCCTCACGGGGCGGTCCCCATACCCCCAGCCACCCAGGAGAACCGGGACCTCACGGCAGCCGGCGGAGCCCGGCGCGCTGGTACAAACCCGCTCGATCCTGGAACGGACCCCGCTGCCCCAGGTCCACTCCGCCGCCGGCTGCCGGGGAACCTTAAGAGAGGAGCACCGACTCCGACATCCCGCAACCACAGGCCGCGGCTTCAGGTATTTCCGCTGACGTCACGCGCCGCCGCCGCCGCCGCCACTTCCGGCGCCGTCGGCTGGAGTCCGGGCAGCTCCGTGTTCCCAGCGCCGGGAGTGCCGGCTCGCTAAGGAGCGGGTGGGAGGGTCGGGATTGGAGGGGAGCACGGACTGAAGGTGCCGTGGGAGTCCCGTGAGGAGCCGGGATATGGCGAAGGTGGGAATGAAGACGTGTATCTTAGGCCGAGGTCTCTCGGGCCTTAATCCACCCCCCCTTGCTCCGAAACCAAACTGGAGATGTCTAAGCGCCGGCATCCTTGGTTTCTGCGGAGTGACTGGGTCCCCGCGGGGCTGGTAGAAGGGCGAGGGGCTTGGGAAACCAGGTCGTGATGTGTTAGGTAAAAGGATTTGAATTTTACCCTGGAAGCCCTGGAGAGTGTAACAGGCACTTCCTTTGCATTCCCACCGCAGCCTGTGCATCCCTCCATCAGTAACACAACAGGGCACGGGACCACGCTGTCTCCTCCCATGGCTCTCCAGTGCTAAGCACATTTTGCTTCAGTGAACAGACCTAAGTTTCAGTCCAGACGACACCATTTACTAGATGTATAATCTAGGGCAGGTACTCCACTTCTTTATAAAATGGGCAAAGCTCTTGTTGCGAGGGTTAAATGTAGTAATGCATGTAAAGAATTTAGCAGGGTGCTTGGAACACTATAGAAATTCAATTAATATTAAGAATGTCTTAAAAAGTAAAAAAGAAAATAAATTTGGGCACCTGGCTGGCTCAGTCGGGTAAGCGTCTGCCTTTGGCTCAGTCATGATCCCAGGGTCCTGGGATGGAGCCCCGCATGGGGCTCCCTGCTCAGTGGGGAGCCTGCTTCTCCCTCTCCCTCTGCCTACCGCTCCTCCTGCTTGTGCTCTCTCTCTGTCAAATAAATAAATAAAATATTTTTTAAAAAATAAAAATTAAAAATAAATAAATTTGACCAGTGGGTCAAAAGGTGTCTTCTCTTCACCCCATCTGAGTTTTTGAGAAGCATCTTTAAATGGCCATGATGAACCACATGCAGTGTGAAAATAGCAAAAGTAGCACTGAATTGTCTGTTTTGTGCAGCTTATTCTCTAAGACCTACCAAATCACAGTCACTGTGGGAGTCTTTAAAATAAGTCTTGTATTATATACTGCTTCTCTGCAAAAGCTCAGTGTACTCCACCAATCTAATTTTCACAGCATCCATCATTCTTTGTTATACTTTGTGACACTGAAGGAAAATGATTTATCCTAGAACTGAAAGGAGAGAAAAGTGGTAAGTCCAGACTGTAATTTTTATCTTTTTTGGTCCCCATCAACTAGTAATCTGTCAGTGTCCGTTTCTGGTTCAGGAACCTTGGCTGTGTCTTCCAAAGGATGTCATTTCTTTCTTTTCAGTGATTATAGTTTTGGAACAGGGACAAAGAAGTTGGATTGAGGAGTCCTAAAAGTAGTAATTAACACCGTTTCAGCCTCGAAGTAGAACATTTCTCAAGAATCCATCCATGGCCCACTTGAATCCAAAATAACTGCATTTTTAACAAAATCACTTGCATTTTTACCAAGCGTTCAAAGGTGATTTGGATGCAGAGAAAGTTTAGAAACCTTCAGGATGCATGTAGGGTGACAAATCATTCCCATTTGTCTGGGACTGAGAGGTTTTCCAGGACATAGGACTTTAAATGCTAAAGGCAGGACAGTATCGGGCAACTCAAATGGTTGGTTACCCTAGATACATGTGAGTATGTAGTATGAGAAAGATGTTCTTTGTGAGTCTTACATCGTGGGTTTCCCCATTTCTATATGCAGTATTTGTGTTTTTATCAGGGGGTGGTGGTGGAGACCGTGGGAGAGGGAATGAAAGTGAGGTGCCTTGCCAGTTAACAGCCCACTGATTCTCAGCTCCAAACCCTGCCTCCACTGCCCTACTTGCAATACTGGAACATTTCTCCCTTGCCATTTGGTCCGATGTGAAGCGTCATCAGTAGAGGGTGCTGGAGGGACATTAGAGGAGGAAAGGGTCCTTCCTGATTCAAGCGCTCCTCTCAGCTGGCTATGCAGTGCAGGGCAGCCAGCGGTGTTTGGCATCTCTTTGTGGGCTGAATTACAATGTTAGTGGAATTTACAGCCTTGTTAAGTTCCTCTTGTGAGGTTAAGGCATCGGTTGGGAAGGAATGGGATATCAAATTTTGAAATAGTGACATCTGCTTGGACCTAGAGGAAACTGACGTTTCTTGGACACTCAAGTTACCCTAGACCTCCCTGAACCTCCTGAGGCAGTGGAAGTAGCTTGCTGTCTTGTGTCTGAGGAGACGAGTGGTCCTTTGCTTGAAAACCTTAGGAAACCCTCACCCGGAGCAGATGACTTGAAATGCTCAACATAGATCTGAACTTCCTAACAGATGGGAGAGCACTCCCAGATTTGTGCCTTCCTTGGTGGTTTGTGTGTGTGTTGTGTGTGTGTGTGTGTGTGTATGTGTGTGCGTGCGTGCAGCCCCACACGCGTACCCATGCCTGCCTGGACCTAGATGTTGGTAGTGCCTGCTCCTTCTATCTCCTGTTTCTGTATTCTAAGAATTTCCCTTTCCCCTTGTAGGTGGTACCCTATTATAGTTATTAATTTTTCCCCTGAAACTATATAATTTCTGTCTCCTGTTTGATTCCTAACTGTTACAGTGTGATTGTGATATCAGGGGTTGGAAGCAATAGCTAGCAAGTGGCTGGCCCCAGAGTTGGCTTTAAACTCTAAGTAATCGGTTTGGCTCCGATTTGGACGCTTACTATCATCCCTGGCCCTTTACTCGCATGCTGCTCTCTCATTTTCCTTCACCCAAGACAGCCTTCCCAAAGTTGTGCTGATTTGGTTGCCTTCCCTCTACTCTGAAACCAGCATTTCTCAGCGTATGGTTGGAAGACCATCTGCATTGGAGTCCCTAGGGGATGCTTATAAAAAATGAACATTCCAGGCCACCCATCGAGATTCTGGGTTAGTGGGTCTGGGGCAAGGGCTGAGCAACTTGCATATTTAGCCGTGCCTTGTTCATCTTCCAAGAACCTGCCAGAGTTCTACCATTTCTAGCTGCCTGCTTTCTGCAGGTGACTACTTCCCACTCAACAGATACCTCATCCCTTGGATGGCAAACCTGATAGATGCTTTAACTGCTAGTAGCTCTTACCAGAAGGATTCTGAGCGAGCTACACACTGCCGCCTATTTTCAGTTGCTGATTTTCACACCAGCCTCTTGCCAATCCTTGCCTGTTTCGATCATACGCTGCTTGTGGAGTGCCTGCTGAGAATTCTGGAGAAAATCCAATCCAAGGAAAATAATGGCACCTCATGCTAATAGCTCTCAGCGAAGGTACTGCATTGAGAAATTCCCAGCCCATGTCTCACTGCCAGAGGCTTAGCAGTTCCCAGCTTGAAGAGGGGAGAGTGGGACAGGAACCCGCCAACTTTGCAGCGGGCTGTCATGGAGGCTTTCAAGTCTCCACCAACTCTAACCAATGTCGAGGAAGACAGGATGCTTCCCCGGCCTCCAGACAGGAACTCCTCCCGTTCAACACCCAGCACAACTACAGATGCTGCTCGGTAAACCATAGCGCCAACTGTGAGGAACAATTAAAGAACAATAGAATCGGATGTGAAATTGTGGAGAGCAAATGTCCAGGACAGGAGAGGTCACTAGAGGGTACAGGCATCAGTGAAGGCGTTACGGCAAACGGAGTTATGTCAGGGTTTTAAACAGTATGGAGCGTTCGGTGGCTAAGAGATATTAATAGTCACATTACTCCTAAAAAGAGTAGGCAACATGTACGCATCTGATTTCTAAATAATAGCACATAATCTTAGCATTTCCTGAAAGCATGCCAAGTGATGCTGTAGTTCTATGCATACACTGATGTGTTTTTCTAACTATCAGTCCTGTTTACAAAGGAAAAAACTGAACCATAATGCCACATGAGGCCACCATGCCCTCCTCTGCAAATACGTGGCAGAAGCAAAGCCAAATTAGGAAAGACAGAACTATTCTTGGAAAGATACATGGCGCCATTTCCCGGGGCCTAATAGCTGGGTTCTTTCAGAGACTTTGAAAGTGAAGGATTGGTCAGGCCCTCGGTTATAAAGCGTTCTTGATGGCTGTATCTAGATGGTTTGGCAGATTCTTCTCGAGTCACCAATTCCTCAGAGCCATGTGAACCACGTTATTTTGAGTGTATGAACTGGGATGTCAGGCAAGTCTTTACTCAAATGTCATGAGTACTGACTGTAGCTAGCACTGTGCTGGATACCAAGGACAAAGTAGTGATCAAAGACAGACCTGGCTCCCGCCCTCATGGAGTTTACAGTCCAGCAGGAGAGGTAGACATTTTTAAAATACACAAATATTGTGTATTTTATACACAATATTTATAACCACAAATATTGTGGTTATCATATTTGCTATGAGACTCTCAGTGGGGAATCTAACCTAATGGAGTAATATCCCCAATGTATGCGGAGTCTTGTGTTGGTTGGGAGTCCTGATTTGTATTTGATTCAGCTGGTGCATCAGCAGCTGGGGGTTGGCTGATCTAGACTAGCCTTGACTCCATGTGCTGTCTCATCCTTGAACAAGCTCACCAGGCATGTTCTAATAGTGGTGTCAGGGGAGGCGTGTACAAACACACCTCTTGAGGCCTAGGCTTAGAAGTAGCACAAGAGCACTTCATTTACTGGCCAAAGTAAGCTAAGCCAAGTCTGAGGAGTGGGGAAATAGACTTGACCTCTTGGAGTTGTTGCAAAGGGTCTGGATACTGGGAGGAGTCCAATATTGGAGCCATTTTTGCAATCGTTCTACCACACTGAGTGAAGGGGTATATTGGAAAGACTGAAAGAGGGTTCCTATAGGAATAGGGATTTGGGGGAGGTTCTTTGAGATGGGGTAGAAAGGAGTCTGACCATGCAGGCCTTGAAAGGCATAGTACACATCCAGTGTTTATATATGGTATGAAGCCTATGATTAACATCGGACACTCATTCTCTCCTCCCTCCCTTCCTTTACATCTTGTAGAATGCTTTGAAACCGTTGTTGAGAACACGTCTTGGTGTGTGCCTAAGGAAGGGATATCTTCTTTCAAGTGGTTAGGATGCTGATAAGCAAATATTCAACAAAAGCCTATTACAAACAAAAAAAAATGTAAAAGCACCTGTAATTATTAAGTGAATGGTTAGTGATTTCCTCTCATGCCTTAGGAATAAATTATCCACTTTTTAGAAGCAAATTCATTATGTAGAGAAACACAAAAACTAAACTGATGTGCCTAGGTTGTCTTTTGCCCCGAAAGAACCAAAGACAGCATAGCTGCTAAATAGAGTATTCATGTGAGTCTCCCCTTCCAGCTTTTCCTTAGGTTGTGTAGCGCTTTGTGGTCCAATTCAGCCAACATCTGCACTGGGGTGGGTGCACAGAGGAAAGACACACGAACCCAGGTTAGTCCCATGCACAGAGTAACACTAGGGAAATTGGGCATGTTAAAAAGCGGCCTTAAATCTTTTAGACTTTTTTTTTTTAAGATTTTATTTATTTGACCGAGAGAGACACAGCGAGAGAGGAAACAAGCAGGGGGAGTGGAGAGGGAAAAGCAGGCTTCCGCAGAGCAGGGAGCCTGATGAGGGGCTCGATCCCAGGACCCTGGGATCATGACCTGAGCCGAAGGCAGATGCTTAATGACTGAGCCACCCAGGCGCCCCAAATCTTTCAGACTTCTAATACCACTTAGCTCCCTCGCCCTCTTCCTCTGCCCTTCCCCCTGTCCCTATGCAAGCTTTCTTTCTCTCTCAAAAGAAATAAATCTTTAAAAAAATTATTGGATTATTGGAACTATTGCATATACAACATAAGGATACTTAATTTTTTTTTTTAAGATTTTTATTTATTTGACAGAGCGAGAGACAGTGAGAGAGGGAACACAAGCAGCGGGAGTGGGAGAGGGAGAAGCAGGCTTTCCACTGAGCAGGGAGCCTGATGCGGGGCTCGATCCCAGGACCCTGGGATCATGACGCGAGCTGAAGGCAGACGCTCAACAACTGAGCCACCCAGGCGCCCCAAGGATACTTAATATTTAAATAAATGAAAGTATTACAAGCATTAGTTCAAAATCATCAGAAATGCAAAGCTATTTTTGAAAAAGAACGAAATACAATGAAAGTTAAAAACACAATGAAGGGGCACGTGGGTGGCTCAGTCAGTTAAGTGCCTGCCTTTGGCTCAGGTCATGATCTCGGGGTCCTGGGATCCAGCCCGCATCGGGCTCCCTGCTCAGTGAGGAGTCTGCTTCTCCCTCTCCCTCTGCCGCTCCCCCTGCTTGTGCTCTCTAGCTCTCAAATAACATCTTAAAAAAAATAAAAACCCAATGAAGACTCTACTTCTGGGTGGGACAGGGTAGTAGCAAGCAATTACTCCATTATAACATAGAAAATAAACAAGTAAATTCGTTTTTTTTTTCCTTTGAAGACTTTAGAGCTCTGTGATGCAATGCAGACTAGCTTAACGAAAATGGTAATGGAAGAACCCTTGCCAGGTAAGTTGGCCGTGTTTTTCTCTGGGGACATTTTTTTTTTCAAGATTTTATTTTCGAGAGAGAGAGAATGAGAGAGAGAAAGCACATGAGAGGGGGGAGGGTCAGAGGGAGAAGCAGACTCCCTGCTGAGCAGGGAGCCCGATGCGGGACTCGATCCAGGGACTCCGGGATCATGACCTGAGCTGAAGGCAGTCGCTCAACCAACTGAGCCACTCAGGCGCCCCACTGGGGACATTTTCTGAGGGTAACAGGTGAGGATTGGGCTTGATAAAGGCAGTGGTGTCTCTACGAGGGGAAAGAATCCAACAGACCTTTTGACAGCCAGCAGGATGGCCTGACGGATTGGAAGCTAGAGGAGGCCCAAAGTGCCTGAGTTTGCCCCTCGAGGCATTTGCTGAGCACTACAGCAACAGAAGGGAGAGGGCTGGACTGGGAAGACGAGGTGAACCCTTTTATAGTCTTACTGTGCTTAAAAAACCAAGTTCTGAGGAAGAAGAACCCAAAAGAAACATGTGAAAGGTTTCATTCTGTTGACATTTGAAACTACAGGGCACTGAGTCTAAAAAAGTGGCAACTTGGGGCGCCTGGGTGGCTCAGTCATTAAGCATCTGCCTTCAGCTCAGGTCATGATCCCGGATCCTGGCATGGAGCCCCACATTGGGGTTCCCTGCTCCGTGGGGAGCCTGCTTCTCCCTCTGCCTGCTGCTCCCCCTGCTCATGCTCTCTCGCTCTCAAATAAATAAATAAAATCTTAAAAAAAAAAAAAAGTGGCAACCCAGCCCTAGCGCAGCTCAATACCTGTTTGGATTAGAGTGATCAGGCCTTTCTCTATCCAACAGGGAAGAGGTGAGCCCTCTCTGGAGAATAAAAACATTGACTTCAGTCTTTATGGTTCTTTTCTATAGAATTTCTGGCATACACTAAAAGGAAAATTATGGGACATGCAAGGAGTCAGAAAAATGTGACTGATCACCAAGAGAAAAAAACAATTAGATCTACAGATGATCCAAATGTAGGAGTAAGCAGACAAGAACTTTAAAACAACTCTTAATGAATATTTATAAAAACAGAGGAAAAGAAGAAAACGTGAAAAAGGTAGATTTTTCAATAGACAACTGGAATTTACATGAAAGAATCACAAACACATAGAAAGATAGTAAAACAATTGAAAAATAAAGCAGAGATAGCTACTTTGGTATTGCAGAAAACAAATTTTAAGGCAAAAAGCATTAGCAATAAGGCTGTCACTACATGACCAAAAAAGAATTCAACTCACCAGGAAGGCGTAACTCTAAACTTTATTCACCTAACAAGATAGCCTCAAAATGTATAAAGCAAAAACTGATAAAACAGGAGAATTTGAAAATCCATCATCACAGTGAGAGATTTCAAAATACTTCTCTCAATTATTGACAGGTCAGGCAAACAAATGTTAGTAAAGACATGGGAGATTTGAACAATTAATAAGCTTAAAGTACATATATAGAAAATAATAATCAGAAAATAAACATTCTTCTCAAGCACATTATGGTACATTTTAAAAAACAGAGGGAGGCAAATCATGACTCTTAATCATAGGAAACAAACTGAGGGTTGTTGGAGGGGAGGTGGGTGGGGGTTGGGATAACTGGATGATGGGCATTAAGGAGGGCACGGGATGTAATGAGCACTGGGAATTGTATGCAACTGATGAATCACTAAATTCTACCTCTGAGGGCGCCTGGGTGGCTCAGTCGGTTAAGCGACTGCCTTCAGCTCAGGTCATGATCCTGGAGTCCCGGGATTGAGTCCCGCATCGGGCTCCCTGCTCGGCAGGGAGTCTGCTTCTCCCTCTGACCCTCTTCCCTCTCGTGCTCTCTATCTCGCATTCTCTCTCTCTCAAATAAATAAATAAAATCTTAAAAAACAAATAAATAAATAAATAAATTCTACCTCTGAAACTAATAATACAGTATAGGTTAATTAAATTGAATTTAAGTAAAAAAATTTTTTTTAATTGGCCAAACCTAGACATAAAGTACATCTCAAAAACTTTCTAAGAATTGGTAAAAATAAAAGGTTTACATTTGTATTAGTTTCCTATGGCTGCTGTAAGAAGATTATTCTCACAGTTCTGAAGGAGAGAAGTCCAAAATCAGTTTGTAGGCCAAAATCAAGGTGTCGGCTGGGTCCTCAATCCTCCGGAACCTCTGGGGAATAATCCAATGCTGATGGCAATCCTTGACTTGTGGCTGCATCACTCCAATCTCTGCCTCCAAGGTCACACGGCTTTTTCCTTTTCTGTGTGTAATCTTCCTCTTATTAAGGATATTTGTGATTTCATTTAGGGCCCATCTGGATAATCTCATCTCAAGACCCTCTAACTTAATTACATCTGCAAAGACCTTTTTCCACATAAGATAGTGTTTACAGGGTCCAGGGATTTGGATCTGGTATCTTTGGGGGCCATTATTCAGCCTACTACAACATTTGCATATATATATTTACTTTATGCCAGGCTAGATCCTGAGTACTTTAAAAATACAAATTTTTGCTCTCCAACAATCTACAAGCCAGGTGCTGTTATTCTCATTTTTCAGAAGGCAAAACTGAGGCAGAGAAAGCTTATGACTTGCCCAAGCTGTGCCATACCTACATGTTCTCTGACCACAATGCAATTATTTAGAAATCAATAACAAAAGATTTCACTTTTTATCCTAAAAAAATTTCAGATTTATAGGAATTTTACAAAGCAGCACACAGAATTCCCATATACCACCTTCCACCTAGATTCTTTCAATGTTAACATTTTAACATATTTGCTTTATCTTTTTCTGTATACATAATTTTTTTTCTGAACCTTCTGAGATTAAGTTGCATAGATAATGTCCCATTATCCCTACTCTAGTGTGTACTTCCTAAAACTCAAGAGCTTTTTCTTGAATAACCACAGTACAATGCTCAAACTCAGGAAAATAACATTGATACAGTGCTTTTATCTAACCCATAGACCTTACTCAAATCTTAAACATTGTCTCAAAAATGTCATTCCTAATCAGGATTCGATCCGAGATCATGTAACATTTACTTGTCACATTTCTTTAGTTTTCTTGAATCTGAAACTTTTGACAAATTTAAGTAGGTTATTTTGTAGGATATCCTTCAATTTGGATTTTTCTGATATTTCCTTTTGATTAGGTTCAGGTTATCACTTCTCAGCCTTTTGGCTAAGATCAGGTGTGATCAGGTTCAGGTTATACATTTTTGGCAGGAATACCACATAAGTGATGTAGTATCTTCAGTCCATGATAACACAATGCACAAAATATAAAATTGTCTTATTAATGGTGATACCAACACAAGCTTTTTAAAAAGGAAATAGCATTTATAAACATTTGAATTTGTGCTTTTAAAAACAGTTCTCAACAGGTCATACATAGGTCAAAGTCGTAAATTTTTAAATAGTAGCACTGAAAAAGAATGTGTGTATATACATGTTTATGTACTCACACACACACACCTGAATTGTGGGATGTAGCAAAAGGTAATTAAACTTAGAGCAATAGATGTTTATGTCAGAATAGAAAAAATGTTAAACATGAATGAAAAGTTCAATTTGTGAAATAAGAAAAGTAACAGAATAAACTGCCAGAAATCAGGAGAACATAAAGTGAAAAGGGCAGAGAGGATCGACAAAGCCAAAAGTTGCTTCTTTAAAAACTAATAAAGGAGACAAATTTCTAGCAAAATGGCCAAGGAAAAGAATGTGAGAAAACACAAAGAATATTGGGAAAGGAAAGAGAAAGCTTACAAAAATCAATGATTCCTCCAGTCACATTATGCTAATACATTTGGGAAAAAAATATGAGGCAGTGCTTAGAAATTTGTTTTTCAAAATTGACTCAAGAAAAAATAGAAACCTTGAGTAGTCTTATTCCCATTAAAGCAACATCATCAGTAGCTAAAAATCTTCCCACAAATACATACTAGGGCCAGATGGTTTTATAAACTTTCAAGGAAAAAGATTGCTCCAATCTTTTAGTCTTCCAGAGTATAGAAAAATAAGCAACACTTCCCAGCTCATTTAATGAAGTTATAATATTGATATGAAAGCCAGACAAATATGAAGATTGCAAACCAATTTCCTAAACAAAGATGCAAAAATTCCAAATAAAATACCAGCAAATTGTATTCAGCAGTACAAAGATAGTGAATTATGACCAAGGTGATTTCATACTAGGAAGTCATAACTAAACTAACAAGATCTCTGAAATCTTCAGGAAAGACTTCACTCAGTATATAGTTCAGTATGTATGTACTCCTAGCCATTCTTGGCACGCACTCTCCTTGGGTTCTTTGCTCAGGCTGGTCGGCCTGATCTGCCCTTCTCCCACATAGCTGAAAGGCTTCCCCAGGACCGTTCAAAACCTCTCTCCACAGCCACCGTGAGTATACAAGCCTCCAACTCTTACCCTACGCACACTGATTCCCCATCCTCCTTACCTTGCTTCATCCACCGCCCCCCCATAGCATAAAGTACTTACACTATGTTACTCTTTCTTTCTTCTTTTTTAACCTGTCTCCCTCCTTTGCTTGCCTCCCCTTCCCCAGCTCAAATGTAAGCTCTACAGGGGCAAAAATTTTTGTCCCTTTGTTCACTGTAGTTTCTCCAGCACCCAGAAGAGTAAATAGCACGTGGTTATTAGCACTCAATAAATGCACCCAACGCTATATCTAGAAACTTGTAGTAAGGAAGACAAGCTTGCCTTGTATCCTTTTAGGATTATCATTTGTAGTACCCATTTCGCTTGCTTTTCAGTGACACAGGTAAAAGGAGAGTGCAAAGTTGTTAATATGCCATCATCACGTTAACATGGATTCATTTAATATGTTTGTGTTCATGCTGGACACCATGTTCCATTTCTAGATGTCTCTACATAAACCTCTACAGAAAGAATTACATTCCAAGAGGGAATTTAAATTCTGTCCACATGTATATGTTTTCATCATGAGATGAGTATCAAAGTACAAAGTAGTGAGTCCTTAAACATTTTTTAATTGAATTAGTTTCCAACATAGTCAATAAAGAGCTTTGATAATTTCCTTTGACACTGTAACTACCGAACAAAGTAGCGGAATCCAGGACCACTTAAATCTCAGGTAATTTTTGGTGTCAATAGATTTAAAAAAAATTAGAGTACGACTTAAGTTCATTTCATTCTCATAAGGTATCACAATAAATCTCCTCTTCCACACTGCATCCGCACCATTTGTCTGGTGTCAGCAGTGACGCTCATTCCATATAAAGTTCAGGTCTGTCGTATTTCAATGCAATAAATGCTCCAGTGAGAGGAATTCATCTATTTAGGACACGGCCACATTTGAGAAAATTGAGAACAATAATAACATCTGTATTTATTTCCAGTGCATGGGGGACTGGCACAAAGAAAAATCAGAATGGCAACGTCATTATGTGTGCAAGACAATTCTTCTCATGTTCCCCCATGCTACTGCACAGAAACAATGAAAGAACAAGAAATTAAAATCTGGCTCACTGTGTTGTGAGGTGAGCTAACTCTACATAAATCATTCTCTCTTTTACTCTACTCTCTCGGGTTCAAACCTTATCTAGCACACATCATACTATAACATCAAGTTGATATAAGTTAAGTCTAAAAACTGTGCTCCACTATTTTGAAAGTTTGGAGTACGCTGGGTTCTCTTTTAATGATTTTTTTCACGTGCCTAGAAACAGACTTTCATGCCATTATCTTCAGTCTTCAGTGTCAAATACAAGAGCACACTTGCCAAGTTGAAGTAGTAAAAGCTACAGCTCAGAAGTTTCTGACTTGGAGGGAAGGGAACATGTTTTGTATGCTTGTACCTGGATCCCTCCCCAGCGCTACCAACTCCACTGAAAACTACCACCCACAGCAATCAACCAACCAACGTGTGAAAGCAAATAAAGTATCACCCAGGTCACTGTGGTTTCACCATTTCAACAAAAAAATGAGAGAGAAAAAGGCAATGTGTTTTTCATAAAACTACGTTTATTCAGTTTAAATGATTCTGAGATTATGTTAATTTTTGGGTGCTAAAATGTCTTTTCTTCTATGTAATGATGCTAATGGATCTTCCTGTTTTTGTTTTATGTCCTTAGCTGGCAAAACTAAAAGCTAGAAACACCTAAACACTGCAATTACTTTTTTTTTTTTTTTTTTTAACAAATCTCCTGGTGTTTAAAACTCAGAGCTTAGGAACCACAGCCTCGGTAAAGACCTACCTACCTTCCGTGTTACATGTCTCACAATACTGAATTATTTCTTGGTGATTTCCCTCAAACAAGTTATGGAGGAGGATAAAAATAAGTCTTCACTTATAGTAAGCCAGTGTAAAAACAGCCTTAATTTCAAGCACCGAAGAAATACATTTTCAATCATCACTGCGGTTAAATCACTTTTTATTAAAACTAGTCAGATTGTTATCTACAGGGTATCGATTTATCACTTCTCCATTATCATTACTGTTTTAGGAAAAGCCTGCAGTCACATATGTGAACAGGATTGATGTAGTACAGAAACAAAGGAGGCTGGGGTTCAAGCAGGCCACTCTCCTGGGTCAGGGATTTAGTGGCACTGTAGGTGGCTGCTCATCTCAATGTATTTTTTAGTCCATTTACCTTTATAAATCATACCATATAGCTTTCAGTATTTACACGCATTGAAACTGAGAAGAAATATGTGTTAGAGGAAAGCATGTATTAGTGGGCTTCATGTGTCAAAAGTAACTCCATATTTCGTGTATTATTTTTATGCCATCAGCTACCTTTGAGAACAAAATTTCCACATAAATGTACAAACTGGGACATACTTTTAGAAAACCTCATAGCGATGCGTATTACAGTGTGTCCTCCCATTAGGGAATCAATTAATCTCCACTCCCTCGAAGTGTTAATAACAAACAAAAAGAGTAGCTGGCCATTACTTTTTAAAGTATAATTCAGAGAAAATACAAGAACCATCATCATTGGCATTTTTGGGCCAAATGAAACCACTGAAGCATTATGTCTGACTCAATCATTCTGTGATTTGCCAAAATCATGTTCCTTCCGATTACACTGTTCTTGCTAGCATTAGTCCTATGTCCATTTGATAGGAACATTTATATTAAACTTCAAAATAACTCCTGGCAGTATTCAAAATATATGGCCAGAACTCCTAAAGGCAACTTTGCTTTCGTCCCAATTATGACAACATTTAGCCTTATTAGTAACTGATAAAATGACAACCGCAGACTTTGGAGAGAGGTGGGTGCCTTGCCGTAAACACGCGTAGGCCGGCACCGCTGGCCAAGCTACTCAGGGCAGTTACCAATGCTTAGTTCTTCTTGGCTTTCTTCATATAGCGAGCCCGCGTGGACTTGACAAAAATCATGGTCATTTTAAAATACAGCCAGGTAGGCATAATTGAAAGTATTGAGTCCTAGGAAAAGAAAATGGGGAGATATGTAATGACAGCCTATAGTCTGGGCTAACTTAGAGCATCAGATCTTACGCTTTACTCTATTGTTGTTTTGTCCGTAAATCTGAAAGTTCTTGGGTGTTTAAAATAAAACATAGATGCCTCATTAGTAGGTCTAGACAATGTATAGATGCTGATACATCATGCCATTCTGTGACTCAGCAGGGAAGAAAACCCCAAAGCAAAGTACTGATTTGAGACTTGCAGAGCTACATACCATAAGAAAATGAACCGGGTATCCGGTGGTTCGGGACTGCAAGCCCACCGTTCTCATTGCAGACTTCACGTACGTCTCTGCAGATGGCTTATCCAGAGTTGGCTTTCGGATTTTCGACAGCTTTGTAGCTACGTAGTACGGCAGGACACTCTAGAAAGGCAACACACCCCCCCCACCACAAAACACAAAAACAAAAACAAAAAACATGCTGTTGATTAGGAAGACCACAAACTAAGAATTGCTTGATTGCTCCTAGTGGCAGAAAAATAGAAACACTGTGGTGAAATCTAAAGTCGGCTTGAGAGAATACATGACAGCATAAAATCAACTGTAATAAGGCAATCTATCAATGAAACAACTTGAGACTGAGAAAGTATTAAAAATAAGCAGAAATAGACCTTTGTGAAACTTTAAAAAGAAGGCACTTAAACAAACCTGGAGAGCAGAGGTTCCGGACAGGATACTCTTTCTACTCTGACGAAACTGAACATTGTTACAAAACCACCATGAAGATTTTTGACATTTTATCCTCCTAAAGAGACAAGGCTCATTTTCTTTCTAATTTGTGGCTCATTAAGATGGTTCTGTCAGCTTTGGTGCCTCTAATATAAGCATTTCCCCTTCTCAGACTTTAGCTACTACTCTTCCTCCCTAGTTTCTTACCACTCTGTGTCCGAGTTTTATAACTTTGCTGCTGATAAGATAGGATCTCCCACCACCAACCTTTTTTTTTTTCTTTTTTCTTTGTCGGGGGGAGACACGTGGAAACAGCTTGGGTAACCAAGAGACCCTTGATGGGAGTGGCGTGGGAGAACAGATCTGAACACTACCTGTTAGAAGAACTTAACCAACGTCAGGTTTGTTATTGCTTAAGCTTGACACATTCGGATAGGATTCAACATAGAACACAAGGAGACCCTATTACAACGGGTCCCCAGTCATGACGCCAGAGGTTCCTTCTATAGTTTGAAATAACTTGAGCTTGGTTTTTCACCAAAGAGTAAATGTATTCTATTTACATATTTACATGTGCACGAGAGGAAAGGGTATCAACGACAGTGATACTTCTGTTAAAGAAGAGGATTGAGGGCGCCTGGGTGGCTCAGTCGTTAAGCATCTGCCTTCGGCTCAGGTCATGATCCCAGGGTCCTGGGATCGAGCCCCGCATCGGGCTCCTCGGGAAGCTTGCTTCTCCCTCTCCCACTCCCCCCTGCTTGTGTTCCCTCTCTCTTTAAATAAATAAATAAATAAATAAATAAATAAATAAGAGGATTGAATACCTGGTGATCAAAATCAAAAACTTCACTACAGGTAGAAATAAAATTGAGATGTGTTCCGGACTAGGCACTTCCTTCCTGCTGAGAGGTGGAAGGAATGTTCCCATGTCTCTTTGGTGTTTTTGTTTGTCTGGTTTTTGAATTTTTCCCACTCCCAAGTATGAGTCAAGGAATCAACCCACCCTCCTTAACATGGGAGCTGAAAGTTCAGCCCGCCTGGTGAGAACCAAGGACCCAAGGGCCTAAGCATGGTCTCATCTCCATCTTTCTGGGATGTGCCTGCAGCCGGAAACCCACACCAAGTTAACTAATGCCCCCCAAGTACCTCCATGCCTGAGCCACCTGTCATTAGCTGACTCTTGGTTTTTGAGAATTCACTCCTATCCACATATCCCCCACTTACTGAGCAAAATACTTCGTCAAAAAGGTCTTTAATTTTTTTTAAAGATGTTTATTTATTTGAGAGAGAGAACACAGAAGTAGAGTGAGAGGGAGAACTGACTCCCCGCGGAGCAGGGAGCCCGACGAGGGACTCCATCCCAGGACCCTGGGATCATGACCTGAGCCGAAGGCAGACGCTTAACCGACTGAGCCACCCAGGCGCCCCAGAGGTCTTTAATTTTAAAGCCACATTGCAGCAAGGATACAGTATGAAAAGAATTCATCGAGACTCTAACAATGCGTAAGGAAAGAAAACTGTTTACCGAGCTGAGTGGCAAACAAAGCAAAAGAAAGCATACGCATACGCACTATCTCGAGTAATGAAAGAACACAAGCAAGCTGTGTCACATCTCTGTCTCAGGTTTCCCGGTTACAAAAAAGTGAAGATTTAAAAACCGATTTCCATCTATGGATCACAAGCCTGCTGAGGGTTCTGTCAAGTTCTGAGTGTCTCAGGATGAAGATGGTGTGATAATTATACCTTCCAATTATACAATGATATTATCAGCTTCCCTCTCTCTGTAGATATATGGCATAAATTGGACTATTTGGATCTTGCGGAAGAATTAAGTGGCACTGCCTGGCTGAACCACTTGATGGTGCCACAAGTTCACTCACCATTCAGCTAAACCATCCAGACAGCTTCGGGAACCTCCTAGCTCTGGAGGTGGAGGCAAGAGACACATGCCTAGGAATCCCAAGTCAAGCTATGTTTTTCCAACGAAGAAATGTAAATTCTGTTCTGGAAAGGGTATTTATTTCCGACAACAGCAGTTAACATGGCCTAGCAGAAGAGGCAAAGGATTCAGAGACAAAATAACTTTAGAGCGAAGTCTTAAATAAAGTGGAGGACTTTGCCAGGTAAACGAACAAGGGAAGAACATTTTGGGTAATGAGAATAGTAGGAGCAAAGGAAAGGAGAGAGAGCATGAGGTTCTCAGGCAACTACAAGCTGTTCAGTATGGTTCAGGTGTCAGAAATGTGTGGAGCAGCGGCAGGAGGAAAGCTAAATGGAACAGAAAACTAAACCCAATCACTCGACAGTATAGATTCCTAGAGTATCAGCTCTATGCGAACATGGTCTTATTCACCACCATATGGCCAATGCTCAGAGCAGCACCTAGCACACAGGAGGGATGCACAGATCTGCTGAGTGACTTAGCAACAGAACTCCTCAGTGTGCACAGCACTGAAGAACTGTATTGGGGCCCCCTTCCACCACTGCAGTCTGGAAAATTAATTACACCAGGAAGTTGACAATGTAATATGAGAGTTTAAACCAAAATTTTAGATATTCTGAAGCTTAAGCAAGATCATCTATCTAAACTAAGACAAACTTATAGGTCTAACTACTTGCCAAGAATTTAAAAAGGAGTATTTTAAGTTATGTGTAAAAGTAATGTACCTCAAAGTGTCATCTACGTACATCCTTAAAGAGTTCACCAAAAACACAATAAACAATAATTAAATTGATCCATTTTCCTGCCACTCATGGAAACATTACAGTGAACAGGTTGAGAATATATTCACCCTTCTACAGGAAGTATTTTGGGCAGAACTAATTTTACAAGTTGCTTAAGCTCAAAACTTTGCCATTACAAAGATGCCCGCCTGGAAACAACCTGGGTCTTCTCAGCCACAGGTGCAAACAAGGGCCCTGGTCTTCCGATTTAGAATCCCAAAGTGAAAATAATTAGGCCATAAAGCAAAGCTGTTGATGTTTTGTCCTTATTCAGCCTGTTTTTTCATTTTCATTTTATTTATTTTTTAAGATTTGTTTTGAAGGAGGGCAAGAGACAAGCAGGCGGAGTGGCAGGCAGAGGGAGAAGCAGGCTCCCCGCTGAGCAGGGAGCCCGATGGGGGGCTCGATCCCAGGACCCTGGGATCATGACCTGAGCCGAAGGCAGATGTCTAACCGACTGAGCCATCCAGGTGCCCCTCAACATGTTTTTTAAAAAACAAATCCCTGGAGACAGCGTGGTATCTTTTTTTACTCCCTCACTGGAGTAGCTTGCTTAGGTAATCTGGTCCTTACAAAACAACTGAGGGGGCCTGACTCAGAACAGGAAGGCTACTATAACTTAATGTCATGGAGTACTGGAAAGATGGATGCCCAACACTGCATGGCAGGTATTCAAGAATCAGATACTGAACCTTGTAACTTCGGGTGGTAGAGCATCTCTCCTGTTGTCACCTGTACTAAACATGCCTTCTTGAATTTAAAAATGACCAGAACAACTCACAACCAGGCTTTGGAAAACGTGGATCCAGCGGACACCAGACTCTAGTCCATTTGCACAGTATGGAATTCTGGACACGATGTCCGATCTGTCTTTGTGAGCATCACGTTCAACAGTGTGATTGGCACACATTCTTAAGGCAGAGGCTGTGGCTCTGAGGAGGCATTTTAGAGAACCTTTTCTCCTTATGTCTGTCTATTCATCTTCCATTTCAGGATCTGATATCCTCCAGAAGACCTGTAACTACATACACAGATCCTAGTTTGGGGAGCTGGTGTTATTTTACTTGCAGGCCATGAGATGAGCATTTCCACAAAAGGGCTCTTGCTTATCTCATCACTCTGCTGGGGCAGAGATCCCTGATTACATGGCATTGAGCAAAGGCCCCACAGTAACATTACATATAAGCCTTAACACCTAAGCCCCAAATGAAGGAGTGAAAATGTCGTATGTTCTGTACAAAGAAAATCCTTGATAAAAACTGGCTGGCTGATAATCTCAGAAATGACCTACCTCCAAATATGTGGAATTTATATGTTAACATTCACATAACAAAAGGAAAAACAGTGTAATATCACACACACACAAAAAAAAACCATTTGCTTAACAACAAACATTTCCCAAGCACCTACTAGGACACTGCTGTTAGCAGTGGAATACGGTTGTGAACAGAAGCAAAGTCCTTAATCTTACAGACCTTATATCTGGGGTGAGGGTGGGGCACAAAGACTACAAACAAGTAGTAAAAAATGATACTACATTGGGAGGTGATAAAAAGGAAAAAAGAAAAGTAAGCCTGACTAAGGACAGAGGTGACAGAAGCTGTTCCTGCAGGTGACCAAGAAAGGCCTCTCTGATGTGGTGACACAGAGCAAAGATTTCAGTGAAGGGAGAGAGCTAGCACAAAAGCTATCTGGGTAAAGATCCTTTTCGACTGAAAGAATAGGAAGTGTGAAGGCCCTGAGGTAGACATGTGCTTGAAGTGTTTGAGGAACTGCAAGGAAGCCAGAGAAATGGCAGGGGATGAGAGATAATGTGGAATGTTTGAAATCAGAACATGGTAGGTCATAAGAACTCATGATTCTACTCTGAAAGAAATTAAAAGCCACCGGAGAATTTTTGAGTAGAGAAGTGAAAATGACCTGGATTTAGCTTTAAAGAGATCACTCTGACCGTTGAGAGCAGACTGTGGGGGCTACAGGCAAGGACGGGAGGAAGGGAGGCTGGGTAGGAAGGTACTACAAAATGTTCAGAGCACGTGAACACAATGGCTTAAATTAGTGGTAGCAGCGGTGGTCCCAAAAAGTGGTCAGAGAGTGGATATGTTTAAAGGATACTGAAGTCAACAAGATTTCCCAAGGCACTGAATTTGGGGTATGAGAGAAAGAGGTCGTAGGGTATGAGGTGGGGGAATGTCATTTTTGAAATCAGGTGGACTTGACCACTTACTAGTTGTCTGACCTTGACCAAAATACTGAGCTTTAGTTTTTTTCCTCTGCAATTGGGAGATATAGCATCCTCCTTATTGTACTATTACAAGGATTAAATAAAATAATTGTCGGTTAAAGTGTGTGGGATTTGAACTCTGGTATTTTCTAAGGTTTATAATATTTATATTTTTCAGAATAAATTTAGAAAGAGAAACTTGGCTGAATTTTTATATTTTGTAAAAAGTGGAAGAACACCATACTTACAGAGTGACTCCTGAGGTAACCACCGGGCTATGTTAGTTCTTTCTGGACTTACTCTGACATCTTACAATTATTACCCCTGAAGTTTTTTAGTTCTTGTGGTGCAAAACTGTTGTAAAGGCAAAATAGATGTTATCAATGAAAAACATGGAGATTCACGTGGCTGGAAGGGATCAGAGTCCAGTGATCCCTAACAGGACGAACGTTACTATTCTTAAGCCATTTCTCAAAGTCGGTGCAGTTGACCAGATATGATTATTTCCTGGGAGAATCATATTGCTTTATAGTTCTACTTAGATTCCATCTGCACTAACAAAGACACACTCCATTACCTTCTTTTGTTGGCATTGGCAATTTAACAAGAAGAATGGATGAAGAATTCCATTTTCAATCCGGATAGCCACTTCTCAGTATTTAGCTTTCTAGCTCTTTGAAGCCCAAAAGATCTCCAGGATTATTCTAAGCTATAAAATATTTAACAAAATATAAAAGAGGAGTATCTTCTTTCGTTTAAAAAAAAAAAACACAAAACCTTGAATTTTGTTTTCTCCCTCATCTCAATGTGTCCTATTTATTTTCTAGAATTATTCTGATTAAAAACTGCATTTAGCTGAATTAACAAAACCATCAACTCTCATCACCCAAGAGGACCAAAGCCCTGGAAGGTGGTAACTTAAGAGAAGGGGGCCCAGTGAATGTCCCCATTACAGTAAGTTCACATCTAAATGGAGTATTCTTCTGCAATCTCATGCTAAAAATGAGAAAACCATTTCATTTTCAGGCCAGCTAAAACCTACAACCACCTTCTCTGGGTTTCGTGGTCTTGACCTGTGTCCTCATCTGTCCTCTGGTAAAGAGTCAGATAAACTAAACCCTAAGGGATGGTTTCAGTTAGCAAATGATCTCCTCGTTGATATCATTTCCAGACACTTGGTTTCCCAGCTCCAAGGAAGAAAACTGTGTGGTGCAGAGAAACACCTCTGTGAGAAACAGAAAGAACACAGACTTCGGAGTTATTCAAACCTAGGTTACAAACGCAGAGATCGGTAAATTCCCCATACTTTCCCACATTCTTGAACACATCACCCTCCTCCAGTTTCTTCATAGTGCTTATCACTGTATACTGTCATCTCATTCGTGTATCTGTTTACTTGTTTATTGTCTCCCCACTAAACACAAGTTTCTACCACATCTGTCTCCATCTGTCTTTTTGCCACTGTATCCCCAGGTACCAGACTACTAGGTACCGTCTATAAATATGTCTGGATTGAAGAAATGTGGTGCACAATATATTCCTCTAGTTTTGGACTTAATATCCCTTGTCTTTGTAATGTGTTTAAATATCTGTTTTCTCTTTCTGTGCGTGCCTTGAGGACAAGGATGGTGTCTTATTCACCTTTGTTACCTCCCTGCCTCGCTAAGGACCTGGCAAGCAGCAGGCATTTGTCATCTGACACACTGGACTGACCTTACGCAAGTTACACAACTCCTATCACTTCTTTGTTTCCTATCTGTAAAATGGAACTAGGCTGAGGTCTATCTCAAATAAGGTAACAAAATAGTGGAAAACATGGAACGTACTGTACATATTAGATAAATGCAAGTTTCTTTCCTCTCTTCTTCACACTTGCATATCAATTCAGTTTCTGGTGTTCTCATATCTGCCCCATCATTTGTGCCCACTTGCCAGAAGGGGAGACTAGGGCCCCAAGTAATGAAGCGGCTTTCTGTAGGTCAGATGACCACTGACTGGTAATATCAGAACTAGAACCTTGGTTTGCTGATGCCAAGCCCAGCGTCCCTTCCTCACTGCCCCTAAGCATACCAGTGACAACTGTGGTCTGCATAAAACCATGGCCTGGATTGAGGAAGCTGTGACTTCTTGCTTTGAAATGACCAACTAGCCAGGCAGGGCTTCATGAATTCTTTAGCATCAAAAACCTCTTCATAAGGCAGGTTTGTGAGGAATCATCACAGGATGCTAAACCTAGGGAAAACTAAACTGATATGGAGGCAGGATATCTGCCTGATCTTAAAGTGCCTCCCCACAGACTGCTTAGTAGTAGTAGTGCAAAGTGCTTTGTGGTACACAGACATTCATTGTAAAGGCCCTTTGAGCTTCTTCTCTTGCTCCCACAGGCCTCTGGTCTTGAATTTTCAAGTAGTGCAAAGGGGGAAAGACAGTAACTATACAGCAGAGAAAGTGGGTAACACCTTGAATTAAGCAACCAAATCAGTATCAGCAATGAAGGGCAGATGGATATCGTGCGTCTCTGGGTATGACGCCCTGAGAAAGATATAAAACCATGTGTGCCATTTTGGCCAGGAGAGCCTAACGTGAATTTAACCATGAGGAAGCACCAGAAAAACCCCAAATAAGTAGTGTTCAGTCAAAAAGAGCAGGACGTGTACTCTGATCTTTACAAGTGTCAATGTCATAAAAACAATGAAAGGCTGTGGATATATTCCAGATTAAAGGAAGCCAAAGGGACAGGAGAGCTCGAGTCCCTGATCCCAGAATGAATTATTTACTGGGGACAGAAAATGCCATAAGGAATATTATGGAGTCAAAAACAGAAATACAGACAGTAAATTAGATAAAAATATTGTATCAGTGTTAACTCTGAAGTTGGGAACTATGTTGTGGCTACATAAGAGAATATCCTTAGCCTTTGGCAGTGCACACGGAAGTGTTCAGAGGTAAAGAACCATGATGTGTGCAACTTACCTTTCAATAATAAAGCAAATGAAGTTGCATTACATTAAGTGAATCTGGGTAAAAGGGACTAGAATGTTCTTTGTATTATTCTTATTCTTACAGCTTTTCTGTAGATTTGAAGTTACTTCCAAATAAGTTTTTAAAAAACAAGGCAGCTTGTGAAGGTTTCACAGAATAAGAGTTCAGTAACTATAATTTCAAGAAGGTGGCTTAGTCTTAGCTATTTCTTATACTTTTTCAGCATTCATGGCTAGTTGGTACATGGCATACTGAAGGAGCTGGTACTGGGGCCCACTAACTGGCCAGTCGGATCACTTATGATTTTGCCCTTTGAAAGAGTTAAGCATAATTCTGAACGGGCTTTAATTATAGGGCAGTAATGAGAACAGACAGTCCTCACCAACATACCAACATAAGATAAGGCTTACTCAAGAATGAACTTCTTACCCTCAATTCAAACATAATGGACAGAATTTATCAGGTCCAAAATTCACCTTTTTTTTTCATTAGCTGTCCCCACTGTTCATTTGCATTTCCACAAAATGCTTATTTCATGGCAAATCTGAATTCATGAAGGAAATTTTAAATGCTCTCACAAAATTATAGGAAAGAAGTTGAGGGAAAGATGGAAAGAGAAAAGCAAAGGAAAAAAGAAGAAATTAATATAAAACAACCTAAAATCAAAAAACATACTCTCTTCTCTCCCCAAAGAGCAATCTGATATACATTCACATGGAGGGAGACCTAAAAAGATAGCTTTCCTTCCAAGGATTAGAAGAAACTGAAATGTGGCAACACAGCATTAGCTTGGAAGCCCTCTAGATACAGAGGTTGAAAATTCAAGACCAGAGGCCTATGGGAGCAAGAGAAGAAGCTCAAAGGGCCTTTACAATGAATGTCTGTGTACCACAAAGCGTGGCCATGCATAACCAGAGTCTTCCCTGATACCAAGCAAAAGGCAGGTCCCTAGTGTGCCCCAAATTACATGTGTCACTAGCAACACAGAGACAAACAAGATTAAAAAAAAATCCAGATCTCAAGAATATACTGCAGTGGGGGGAAGCAGGGGAGCCAGAGAGTTATCAGGCCGAGGTATATAACCAGAAAGAGGAGAGCAGAAGGAAAGGCACATCACGCGGCTGAGATTTGGTTTCCCAGGGCAGGTGAAGTGTGGCCTGAGCCTTGAAAGACGGATAGGGGTCATAGGCTCAGGCATGAAGGGGGTGGGGAGACGGGGAGTGGGGAACAGAGGGGAAAGGCGTGCCAGCCTAGAAGCCAGTCTGTGAGGGCAGAGCATGTCCTGGCCACCACAGGCCCCTCTGGCCTGACGCAGGGAGGGACGATGGGGTGGTAAGAGAGGCGATGGCCTTGTGGAGTTGGAATTCAATCCTAAACACCGCAGGCAGCCACTGGAGGACTATGAAGGAAAGCAACATACCTGACTTGGCTTCTAGCAAGATCACCCAGGAAACAGTATGGGGGATGGAGTGGAAAAGAAAATTGCCAATAAATAACTCTTGGCCCCCAAAAAACGGGCAGACATAAACCACCACCAAAGAAAAACCAATAATTTTTAACTCTGAGCTTTATTTAGACCAGCTAAATATTTCTGTCCCTTTGGTCAGAACTAGTATGACATTCTATTCTACTTCAGCATTCTGATGTGTTCACACGGAATAAATAAGTTCACACAGAAATAAGCCGTACTTTCCTTCACAAACATGTGAGCTTTTACTTATTTATTTTTTTGCCAAATTCACACTACATTTAAACCTTGAATGAATTCATTTGAAGGAAGACGATGATCAATGAAATTACATAATTGAGAATTCATTATTGGGGAAAAACAAGTTTATCAAAGTTAAACATTCCAAAAAACAAATTGCTAATATGTTTTTGTCGTAGTTTCTAGTCACGCCAGGCTAATAGGAAGAGAATATGGAGAAAAGATCTTTGAGGGAAACAAGCTGTGGGAATGAGAGAGGAGACGGTCTTGTCTGTTCAGAGAATTTCAGAAATTGCTCGTCTGTGCTCAGAGTGTAATACTCCCTTTTGTCATTCAAGCACTTGCAGCTTCTGGCCATGCTGCCCGAAGGTCACTCACTGATGGATCTGTGAGATTCCTGCTTTATCTCAGTAGGTGTTTAAAAATTATGAAATTAATAACTTGATTACAACAGAAATGGCACGACACTGTGTGGCACGTGATACCTTACATCCCGTCAATGCTTTACTGTCTCCTTGTCACCAAAATATACCAGTTCTACACAGCAGATTTCAGCTACTAGCATTAAAATGACAGGGTCAAGGACAGAAGGGGGAGTATGGTAGTTCAGTGTAAAATTCAGGATTCTCGAAAACCCTGTCTTCCTCCCCAGTGTACCCTATGTATTAATGGGAAGATGCAAATCAGAATAACGTCAAAGGGCTACGACATCTAAGGACCACATGGGTGAGACCTCAGGAGGGGGCTTCGAGGAAGCAGACGCTAAGATGGCCCTGGAAGATGAGGAAACATTGACCCTACCCTTCCCTTCCCTACCACTCTCTCTCTCTGTGGGTGACTTAGCTACAGTCTCCACTCAGAGGATATAAGGGGTTAGAGGCTAGATCCAGACACCGCTTCGGGCCATCTCGACTGTCCAAAGATACAAGGGAGGAAATGGAGCTGAGCCCGTAACTGCCTGAGCACAGACGGCACCAACGTGTTCAGCGCTGTCCTAAAGGCCTCAAGTTAGGAGCCCAGTGATTAAAAACAAAGGCTTTGGTGCCAAACGGCCTCAGATTTGAGTCCTGGTTCAACATGGACAAATGGCTTAAACTCTCTAACCCCGATTTCCATAAATTTACAGAAGATGATAATCACACCACCTTATGAGGCCATTACAACATAAAACGAAATAAACGGATATGTATAAAGTGCTTAGCACTGTGCCTGGAAAGTAACCCTTCAAACATTAGCTATTACGATGACGGATCATCTGGGGCTTCAGGGTGCAAAATTTGAAATACTAGGCTCACAATAATGAGAGCCATGATGAACAACAGGGTATGTGAAGAAGTGGGGGCAGGTCGTGGGTGGTAGTAGGAAAGGGGTACGCATTGCAACTTCTCCTAAGACATCGTTAAAAATGTGCCTAAGCAGGGAAACGCTGTGAGCCATTATTTCTTTGTGTTGAATAAGAGCTGCTTTGAGACAGACACTCATAAAAATCCCTACATTTGCTTCCTCTCATATTTGGTATTGTATTTTCACAGCATTGTGTCTGTTAGCTACATAATAAAAACATAGGTCTCTACAAAAATTAAGTCAAAATGGATCAAAGGCCTAAATGTAAAAGCTAAAACTATAAAACTCTTGAAAGAAAACAGGGGGAGCGCTTCATGACCTTAGATTTGGCAATGATTTCTTGCATAGGACACCAAAAGCACAGGCAACCAAAGGAAAAATAGATAAACTGACTACATCGAAATTAAAAACTTTGGTGCATCAAAGGGCACAATCCATAGAATGAAAAGGCAACCCACAGAGTAGAAGAAAATATTTGCAAATCATATATCTGATAAAGGGCTAATATCCAGAATATATAAAGAACTCCCACAATTCAACAATAAAGAGCTAACAACCCAATTAAAAAAGGGTGAAAGTGGGGCGCCTGGGTGGCTCAGTCGTTAAGCGCCTGCCTTCGGCTCAGGTCATGGTCCCAGGGTCCTGGGATCGAGCCCCGCATTGGGTTCCCTGCTCCACGGGAAGCCTGCTTCTCCCTCTCCCACTCCCCCTGCTTGTGTTCCCTCTCTCGCTGTGTCTCTGTCAAATAAATAAGTAAAATCTTTAAAAAAAATAAATAAAAAAGGGTGAAAGTTTTGAATAGACGTTTCTCCAAAGAAGATATAAAATGGCCAGTAAGCAGCTGAAAAGGTGTTTAGCATCATGAATCATGAGGGAGATGCAAATCAAAACCCCAATGACAGACCACTTCCTACCCATTAGGACAGCTATTATTTAAAAACAAAAAAACAAAATAAAAAGTGTTGGTTAAGGATATGAAGAAGTTGGAACCCTGGTATGTTGTTGTGGGACTACAAAATAGGTAAGCTATCACGGAAAAAAGTAAGGCAGTTCAAAGAAAAAGAAAATTCAGATATACATATATATAAATAAAATTGCCACCTGACCCAGCAACTCCACTTCTGGGTACCTATCCAAAAGAACTGAAAGCAGGGTCTCAAAAAGATAGGCATATACCTCATGTTCACAGTGGCACTATTCACCTAATTTCACCTAACAGCAGATGAATGAATAAACACAACGCAGTGTGTATATACCATGGAATTCTATTCGGCCTTCAAGCAGAAGGGAAGTGTGACACAAGCTACAACATAGGTGGACCGTGAAGATGTCACACGAAGTGCAATAAGCCAGATGCAAAAGGACCGAGACGGTAGGATTCCACCCACAGGAGGTCCCTCGAGTAGTCAGGTTCAGACAGACAGAAAGTAGGATGGAGGGTGTCCAGGGCTGGGACAGGGGGAAGTGAGGAGTTACTGCTTAATAAACACAGTGTTTCAGTTTTGGAAGATGGGAAAGTTCTGGAGAGGGATGGTGCTGACGGTGGCACAACAATGTGAGTGTACTTAATGCCACTGACCTGAATACTTCAAAGTGATTTAAATGGTGTTTTCTGTTATGTATTTTTACCACAATTAAAAAAAAAATGAACGAAAACTCGCTACCACACCTAAGTCATCCTGGTGCATGCAGTCCTCCATGCTCTGGAAAGAGCGGGCTTTACGCACTCTCTGCCTGCCCTTGTGGTTCTGACACTGTGGCTCTGGGAACAGATCACAGAATACCTTACACATCTGGCAGCTAAGAGATACTGATAGTCCCAATTTTCTCAAAATAAAACTGTAAGAAATAAAACCGTGCACTTAGTCCTACTTTAAGTAACCCTACTTCAGAATTCTAGGGGATAATTTTTTTAAATCTAGACTTAAGTGCATAAAAGAGAAAGAAATCATGTCTTTAATGGTGTGCTAACGTCACACTCACTCACTTCCTTAGGAATGTGATTTTCGTTCGTTGCCAAGACGGCAACAGTTGCTGTGGAAACCACACAAAAACAGGGATACGCAATTGAAACAAACCCCACTCACCTGCACAAAGATGCCCTTGCTCTTATATTCCTCATGGAGGCACTGAGAGAAGAAATCCACAAAAGCCTGGGGTGGGGTGGGAGTGAGAAGGAAACACACACATTACATCAATTGGTCTGATTTATAGTCGTGGCAACACAAATAACAAACTAACCATTTAACACTGGAGTTCCTAATCATTCTTCTTATTTCAAATGCAGAAGAGACCTTAAAAAAAAAAAAACACCTCAAAACCTCAAGGTGTGGGCGCCTGGCTGGCTCAGTCGGTTAAGCGACTGCCTTCGGCTCAGGTCATGATCCTGGAGTCCCGGGATCGAGTCCTGCATCGGGCTCCCTGCTCCGCAGGGAGCCCGCTTCTCCCTCTGACCCTCTTCCCTCTCGTGCTTTCTATCTCTCATTCTCTCTTTCTCTCAAATAAATAAATAAAATCTTTAAAAAAAAAAAACAAACCTCAAGTTGTTTTTATCTTCCACTAAATTTTATTCTCTTACCAAATATAATCTTCAGACCAAATTCTGACTTAACCAGAAAAGAGTCTTATATCTTCTTTTTTTCAGAAAATTACTTTCCAAGAAGAAATGTTTTATTATATAACAAAAGATACAGTCCTCCTCCCCACTTGCGACTCAAATGGAAACACAACATGAATTCTGTTCAACTCTCCTCTATAGGGATTTTGTTGTCTGTAAAGAAAAGAGCAAACATCCTCTTGGTCCTTTGGGATGGCAAGATCCAAAAAGTGTAGGGATAAATGTGACAGCCCATCTTCTTCTGATAGTAAAATTTTAAATCTATTTGTAAAATATAATGTACCATTTTTCAAATATAGACTCCCTCTCAGGCTTAAAATACAAAGTATCAATAACAACTCTACTAGGGTCCCAATTAATCACAGTTTTGTGCCCATGGAGCAAAACAGGGTGAGAAGCTGGAGTGCAACAATCACTTCAAGAAACGTGGTGTTCATTTTAAACCTACCTCCTGTATATTTCAGAGATACAGGAAGAAAGGAGATGGCAGCAGTGGGCGTGGTGCCACACTTCTTCAAAACAGTTGTCACTGTTCACATTTTTCCAGTGGACAGAGTCAGGTGAAAAAGAAGGGAAGCATTTTGCTCTTTTCCTTCTCTGACATATCACAAGTTCTTATTATATTTTGCCCATTTTTCCCTAAAAGCTTGTTTAATTTCAGCATCTCAATGGTCATTTTCATTTCAAAGATGTATCCTATACCTCCAACAATGGATTAGAAGACGCTATGGACCTGCAGGCGGCAGGAAATGTATTCTAAATAATTTTTCCTACTAGTAATGTGAAGAGGTGAATGGTGATATTGTATAGAATTATGACATCTTACAGAGAGTTCTAGAAAATCCTTGCTTCACTCTAGAGTGACAATAAATACCAATGAATTCTGAATAACGTGGCAAAATACTCACACTCTCACCTCGGCTATCTTGTACCTACTATGTGTATTTATGTCCTGACTGGCGGCAAATTCTTCCACTTAGCTCTGCAGAGTTGGAACTTTTGCTGGATGAAGGTGACTCATTCATGAACCAAATCCCCCATCACTAACACCATGTTCTGATCAACAGAGCTGACTGACCTAGGCCAGCTCTCTACGGAAAGCACAAAATCAGGCATACCTCGTTTCCTTGCATTTTGCCTTACCTCACTTCACACAGATGGTGTTCTTTACAAAATGGAAGGTTTGTGGCAGCCCTGCATCAAGCAAGTCTATCGACACCATTTTTCCAACAGCATATGCTCACTTCTTGTCTCTGTGTCATATTTTGGCAATTCTCGTAATATTTCGAGTTTTTGTTATTATATTTGTTATGGTGATCTGTGTTCAGTGATTACCACATGTTGAAAGCTCAGATGACAGCATTTTTAAGCAATAAAGTATTTTTTAATTAAAATAGGTACATTGCTTTTCTAGACATAATGCTACTGCACACTTAGTAGACTACAGTATAGTGTGAACATTAACTTTTTATTTTTACGTTGACCCTAGTGTAAATCTTTTTTTTAAAATAAAGATCTTTTTTTAAAAAGATTTTATTTACTTATTTGACAGAGAGAGAGACAGTGAGAGAAGGAACACAAGCAGGGGGAGTGGGAGAGGGAGAAGCAGGCTCCCCGCCGAGCAGGGAGCCCAATGTGGGGCTCGATCCCAGGACCCTGGGATCATGACCTGAGCCGAAGGCAGACGCTTAACGACTGAGCCACTCGGGTGCCCCATGTTAACCCTAGTGTTAAACATAACTTTTATATACACCAGGAAACCAAACCACTCATTTGATTTACTTTATTGTTGATATTCACGCTACTGTGGGGGTCTGGAACCAAGCCTATAATAACTCTGAGGTATGCCTGTATCAGTTTTAAAACCAGTCGACTACTAGGAGAATAAAGCATCTGTGGATCTGAGATCTTGCTGCCCCATTCCTTTCCTTCCCAGTCCATTTGAAAACAGCCAACAAGAGAACTCCAAGAAGCTTCTATGCCTATTTCTTGTCATTCTTATTCTGACATGATTTACTAAAAAAGTGTTCACCTTGGTTGCAGAGTAGATGGCCAACAGTGGAACTGGGGCTATGCCACTGGCAGAGGAAATGTTCAGAATTGCCCCTTTAGATCTAGAAAGGAAAATGCACCAAGTAAACAGAATGAAATCATAGACACAACGGCTTGTAAATTACAGTTCGCGACATAGAATTATTTTAAACAGAAGAACATTGCTGTTTTTCTAACACACACATCTCCCCTCACCTTTCATCAGCACATGATACTCTTGGTCAGTGAATGAGGCATAACTCAATCAACTAAAAATAGCTCTTGACTGCAATTAGCTCATTTCTGTTTTAGTAATGTGGGGCATGACTGGATCAGAGCTACAGTCTCCTCCAGCTGATCTCTCCTGTCGGAGGTCTTCTCTGGCCACATCACCAAGAATCCTCGGTCTTAGAAATACTCTCATAATCCTTGCATGTCTTTATTTTGGCCTGCCAGCACATACTACCTTGCTGTAGTATTTAATCATTGCATATGTATAAATGTTTTTCTCCCTCAACAAAACCCTAAGCTTCTGTACACCTCGTCTTACAGTTTTCCTCAAAATCCCCTGCACAGTCCTGAGCACGTAACAGGTACTTAATAAAACCTCCTGGCGATGCGTGAATGGTTATGTTCTGCCCTCCTACTTCCTCCAGGTTGTAGATGTTCAGTCACAAAACAAAGAGCTGACTATAAAATTTTGTGACTCTATAGGAGATCAAACCATATTCTTTGCCAAAAGGCCAAGCTCAATTTCTACTGTAACTTCTGGAGACTACTGAAAGCCCGAAGTCAGAAAGTTACCAGGAATTACTCATTTTACTAAAAAATGAAAAAAAAAATTTTTTAAAGATTTATTTATTTGAGAGAGCGAGAATGAGAGAGAGAGAGAGTACATGGGGGGGGGAGGGTCAGAGGGAGAAGCAGGCTCCTCGCCGAGCAGGGAGCCCGATGAGGGACTCGATCCCGGGACTCCGGGATCATGACCTGAGCGGAAGATAAATAAATAGTTGTCAGCAAGCATATACAGGTGGGCAAAGTATGGAATTAGGGTTTTAGGAATTTTCAACAGAATTAAAAGCCAACTCTTCCCTCCTCAAATCCATTCTTCTCAGGGTAGTGGGTGGGGTGTCAGTCCCCTTCAGCTACTGCAAGCGACCCTACCTACCTCCTGTCCTCCAGGTGAGGCTCCTTTCCTTCCACTCAGCTTCCCCTTGTTCTTTTTCTGAATTTACCCTCCCCCAAGACCTTTTTTTTTCAGTATTTTTTTAAAAAGACTATGTAGATCCATTTTATGCAAAATAATAAAAGAAACATGATTAAATGGAATCTAAGTTATTTTAGACATAAATCTGAAAAAAAATAATCCCCAAAGGTAACCCAGTCCATCTGTCAGCCTCTAGGCGAGATGCCACTTCAACTATCAAACAGAAGTCTGGACCCTCAGCTTACTGTGTCCCTGGAAACAAGTTGTTGTCTTTTGTTATTATTTTTTAACCCAAGTCCTTACTAGTAATACACACGTTCTAAGCAGTGAAATCTTGGGTCATCAAAATCAAATCTCAAATTTAAAAATGTTATATTGGGGTTTTAAAGAAAGTTGGAAATATTTAGTCAATGCATTGATTATATCATTCTTGTATGTTTTGCTTGTATCTCAGAGACAGAAAAGGCTTTTGTTTTTATTTTTATTTTTTTATTTTTTTTATTTTTTTAAAGATTTTATTTATTTATTTGAGAGAGAGAATGAGATAGAGATAGAGAGCACGAGAGGGGAGAGGGTCAGAGGGAGAAGCAGACTCCCCGCTGAGCAGGGAGCCCGATGCGGGACTCGATCCCGGGACTCCAGGATCATGACCTGAGCCGAAGGCAGTCGCTCAACCGACTGAGCCACCCAGGCGCCCAAGGCTTTTGTTTTTAAATATTGGTAAAGGAGTACGGTGTCTATCAGGAGTTAGGACCCAATCACTCTAAGGCAAAAACTAGTAATTAGGAATGAATATCTAAGATTTTGATTTTATCTGTATTTGTGAGAAACTCCTCTGATCAAAATGGACAAAAGCTACTTTTGTTACTGGAGACTTTTAATAGAGTATTAATTTATGATGTTTAAAATTTCTCTATCTTTTTAGGGTGTTGAAAATGTTCTCAAATTAGATTGTGGGGATGGTTGCACAGCTTGGTGAACACACTGGAAACCACCAAATTGTACACTTTACATGGGTGGATTTTATGGTATGTGAAATATATCTCAATAAACCTGTAAAAGACAGAAAGAGAGAAGTGTATTTATGATATATTATAAGGTGTCACGTTTAAGCTCAGAGCAGATCCCATCACATGAAAGCTAAGAGAGCTATGGTATCTTCTGCAACACAGAATGCTTTCTGAGAAGTAACCCCAAATCTGGACAAGTTGCACCCCCTTTCTGAGCCCTATGTATTCTTGTGGCTTTAGGTAGCATTTTATTTTAACCTCTTCTCGTGTAATCAGGAATTGCTATGGCCTCACTCATTTGGAGCAAATGAAGAAAAAGCTAGTTTAGAGTAGTTGTAGATGATAATGTTCTTCACGGAAGCTGTAATATATCGCTGCTGGTTTTATCAGCAGGATTATGTGCTCCATTGTACTCAGATTGGCAGGGGGTTACATGTGCCCTTGAATAAAAATCTTAACATTTTTAATTTCATTCCTCACAAATGAAATGCACTTTAAAAGTCTTTTAAAATTAAAGTTTAATGTTATCAAATGCATTTTAAAAATGAAATCTTGATCTTACCAAAACTCACTCTTAAAACTTCACTCACCAAATCAATGATTTCAATACAGGAAAATTTATTTAAAGACAATAAAAACTTCTTTCCCATTTTCAAAAATAATAGACCAATAATCAAATATGTCACAATTATGCAGGTATGCTCCTTTAATTGTTTACCCCTTGAGGCAACTAAGATCTTTGTTTCTCAAATATTCTACCCCAATTCAAATTTCTAGGAGGTAGAGTTAGTTGGAATTAGTGAAAAGTCAGAATTTGAGGGAACGTTATTCAAACAAAGTATTTGTACTCGAGAATACATTAAACAAACCCAAGACCAACAAAGTCTAAAGCAAGAACGCACTAGACCTGAGGAAATAAAAGGAGAGCATTTATAATTGTATCATAATGACAACAGAGAAACACCTGTACTACAAAAACTCTGTGCCAACAAGAAGCACACATATTTGGTTCCTCTCGCTGCAGCCCGCGCGGTAGCAGCCGCTGAGCCTGCCGCCACCGCCCCTGAGCAGAAGATGGCTGTGCCTCCCACGTATGCTGATCTTGGCTAATCTGCCAGGGATGTCTTCACCAAGGGTTATGGATTTGGCTTAATAAAACTTGACTTGAAAACAAAATCTGAGAATGGACTGGAATTTACGAGCTCAGGTTCAGCCAACACTGAGACCACCAAAGTGATGGGCAGTCTGGAAACCAAGTACAGATGGACCGAATATGGTCTGACATGTACAGAGAAATGGAACACTGACAACACACTAGGCACAGAGATCACTGTGGAAGATCAGCTTGCACGTGGACTAAAGCTGACCTTTGATTCATCCTTCTCACCAAACACAGGGAAAAAAAATGCTAAAATCAAGACAAGGTATAAGCGGGAGCACATCAACCTGGGCTGTGACGTGGATTTTGACATTGCCGGTCCTTCAGTCCAGGGTGCTGTGGTGCTGGAATATGAAGGCTGGCTGGCTGGCTACCAGATGAATTTTGAGACTGCAAAGTCTCGAGGGACCCAGAGCAACTTTGCGGTTGGCTACAAGACTGACGAATTCCAGCTCCACACTAATGTAAACGATGGGACAGAATTTGGTGGCTCCATTTATCAAAAGGTGAACAAGAAGTTAGAGACCGCTGTCAATCTGGCCTGGACAGCAGGAAACAGTAACACTCGCTTTGGAATAGCAGCCAAGTATCAGATCGACCCTGACGCCTGCTTCTCGGCTAAAGTGAACAACTCCAGCCTGATAGGTTTAGGATACACTCAGACCCTAAAGCCAGGTATCAAACTGACCCTATCCACTCCGCTGGATGGCAAGAATGTCAATGCTGGCGGCCACAAGCTTGGTCTAGGACTGGAATTTCAGGCATAAATGAATACTGTACAGTCATTTAATTTTAAACTATTTTGAGCCTAGCTACCTTCAGAATTTAGCTACCTTCAGAATTTAGTGTACCTTTTCATGTTGTATGTCTGGGATGCAAGTATTGCTAAGTATCATGTTAGACCTCCAGGTTAAAGATGATTCAGCTTTAAGGTGTTACCCTTTCAGAGGTACAGAAGAAACCCAAGTCCATGAAAAGTTCTTTCAGCTGTAGACTTGGGGGGAGCTTGGTGGCCCCTCCAGAGAGTTCAGGTTTCTTTTTTATCTAGAAATGGCTGCAAATGGAAGCTGATAATTTATAGGCACTTTGTTAATTGGTATGGAGTACATGAATGAAATTATGACTTCCTGAGAATTGAACTGGGTTTCCTACCTGAAGGAAGGAGAGACTCACTGATGGTGTGTATAAACCCATCTGAAAGAGACTTTTTTAGACAGATTTTCCTGACCTGTTTCCACCCCAGTCCATCACCTCTTTTACAACAAAAGTAGTCTGCAGGCTGTGGTAGCTGTTTCTTTTGTCCCATTTTGGGGTAGAGAAGATGGATGTGATGAAGCCACTAATTCAGGACTTAATTCCCTCTCATGTTGTGGTTTTCTGCCCCTGCACCAGAGTATGAAATAGCTTCTAAAAGTCCCAGCTCTGAGCTGGGAAGAGTCTCTGTGACTGTAATCACATTGTGACAACACTCGGAATCTAAATTGGACTTGTTCTAGTCTTGCCACTTGGTTTATTTTTTAGCCGTTTAATGGGTACATTTTAGAGTCTTCCATTTTGTGTGGAATTAGATCCTCCCCTTCAAATGCTGTAATTAACATCACTTAAAGTAAAACTTGAATAAAATATTGAAACCTCAAAAAAAAAAAAGCACACATATTTGTCTAGCAAAAACCTTTCTCCCACTCCCACACACACAACAGCACAGAATTCTCTTTCTCTCCAAGGATAATAATATTCAACTTAGTTTTGTCTGAATCATAAACAACACGCTGGTGGAACTGTCTTAATCCTTGTACTGTATACAGTATCTATTCTTCATGTAGAGATGGGAATGAACATTTGGGACTGTGAGGCACAAAGGACTCGTCTTTAAAATCAACTACTTTGTCTGGCTCTAATCCTCCATCTAAGCGGAATTAGTGACGTCAAACCAGTTTCCATGGCAGAGCCAGACTCATGACAGCTGTTATATCAAGCAGAAGGACAAAATGGGCTGCACTTAATTGCACACGAAAACAAACATAAAACCGAACCTTAGTTAATCTCTCATTTTTCCGGGGACTTGGGGAATAATTCTAAGATTGGAAGGTACATTAACAATATTTGCCGAAGTTCCATAATGAAGACTCATGTTGCTCATACTTCAGCACACTTCCCAGCCTGTTATGACAAATATCCAAATAAACAAGTCAAGTAATATTTTCTGTGATAGAACATTCTTAATTCATCACACTGCTTACTTGCTAACAGCCACACCATGGTGTCTCAGTGGTACAAATTATTGAGGATCTACCAGAACTAAAATACTGCAAAAACAAAGCAGAAGACATTACTGCTGATAAGGAAGCACCTTTTCATAGAAACATATTCTCTTCAATTACTAGCCCTCTTACAAGCCAAACATTAAACTCATCCAACCCTATAAAATTCAGTATCTGGTATTTATAGTTTCCTGTAGCTATGCTTTCTGGTAGAATTCCCTCAGACCTGTGGAAACCCCATCCTGACACTTTCCTTAATTGTCACCTGGATAAAAAAATTGCCAGGCCTTTATTTTCCCATAAATGCCCTTGCTATTCCATCAGACTGCTGCAGTATCCTTGTCACAGCTCTGTAAAAATACTATTGTCATAAAGGAAGTGATAGGTCTCCTTTGAATAAGTCACTGATTTCTGCCTTCCTCGGGAACCTCAGCACTGCCCCGTGATGCCGGGGAGGGAGATGGGGAGGTGTAAGCGCTCCTGTGAAGGACTGGAACACAGGGTCAACTCCGATGTGGGCAGCTAACTGTATACAGAGTTTGATGGCAGATAAGGGAGGTTGTGCAGAAAACACTCCATGATGATTTTTCCTATTTCCATTTCTTATCAGAGAGTGCATAAGTGGGTTCCTGGAGGGTCATTACTTTTTTTTTTTTAAGCTTAAATATAACACTGAAATTGGTACAGACAATTCTCTAACAGACTCTCAAGAAGACTGAGAAACGTATCAAACATAGTTCTATGTCAGAAAAGAATCCTGGAACAGAGTGGTCAGACATATAATTAGAACCAGCAATCCAAATACATTATACAAATCCTGCTTTGCTGAAGGAAGTTTGCAAACATTTCCCACATGAAAGAGAACTGCCTGCCCTAAAACACCATAACATGTCATAATTCCACCTTAAGCAATACAGTATGAAAGGGGCTATTTTTAGCTTTTCCACGGTTGTTATGGCAACCACCTCCTGGCTCCAGCTGTACACAATGTTTATAATTCCAGAGAAGTGGAAAGAGCAAGTTTTCTCTATAATGTAATTATGCACTTTCAACTTCTGTGGCAATAATACCTTAGTTTAATTATAGATACTTGTTTAGTGATAGTTGGCTTTAGGCTACCGTTCTAGAGGGTTTAGAAAATCTCATACATCAGAGGTAGAATCAGTGAAAGGGGAAAAACAACAACAACAACAAAGGATCTTTATAAAGGACTCTGCTTGACTCAATGGAAATACGACTCCTATGGAAACCAACCATAGAAAATATGCCATTTAAGGACGGTATAAAGGGCAGGCTATAATAAAATCACTTATCATGTGTAAGGAAGAAGGCTTTCAGATGATCGGTTACAGTGTTTCCTCTCCTCTTGGGCACACAGCTAACGACATTTCTGGCCTCCTGTGCAGTTAGTGGTAGCGACTGAGCTCTGGACAACGGGCTGTTGGCAGAAGTGATGTATACCACTTCCAGGCCTGGCCCATGACACCTCCCATAAAATCATCCTTATTCTCTCTTCCCTCCTGCTAGCTGGATGCAGAAAACGCAGCGGGGAGTTGCGAGGTCCAAGGGGAGAACAGCCCCTACCTGGAAGGGGCCTGAGATCCCTGAATGACTGGGCATAGCACAGTCCTGACCACTGGCCCGCACTGGCTGTGCATCAGGAGGAAAAGGGTCAACCTTTAGAGTGCTAAGCCACAGAGATCTTGGGATGGTCTCTTAGAGCAGTTAGCTTACCTTAATTAATACAACTAGTAACTCTTAACTCGAGCGGACTTCGCTGTTCCCTTTCCTAACCAAAAGTACGGATTCGTAAAGTCCACTTATATTTCTTACTAGTTCTTAGCAAGTGCCACAATCACCCTCATGGTGTCAGTTTCAGTCCATAGCCTATGATGGCTTTTCACCAGATCATTTCTCAACTTTAGTTTAAAATCAACTTGATTTCCTAAAGGCAAAGATCCAGTTCATCTTCTGTATACCCCATGATAAACTCTACTCAGTGAGTGCCGGCTGAATGAATGGATCCTCTTCTTGGCATTGTTTTTATCTAATGCTCCAGCTAGAACTGAGATCATGGCTGCTAGGTCTCTAAATATAGGAGTGAAGTTCCTGGCACCCTATGTCTGTATCATTTACTAATTATGAAGCTTCATGGCACTCAATCTCTTTGGGACTCACTTTCTATCAAAAGGGGGGGGCTGGTTTCAATTAAAGTACTAACATTCCATGACTATTTAAATCCATTATGATCTGCAAGATTACTTCACAACTGTCATCTCTTTCGATATGGTTTTCACCAACCACTTAAAAATTCCTTTTCCAACATTTCTGTGGTTTATAAGTATTTTGTTTTTAATGGATGGACTTACTGTCCTGAATTAGTACAAGTCACTGGCAGATATCAAAACTGGATTAAGATGATGGCCAAAATTTCATCCCTCCTGGATTCTACCCTGTTAGCCCCAATTCTCTGTAATCTCTTAGGGTTCTGTCTGGTTAGACCACTGTCTGTTCACTTCCATATCTGACCATCAGGGGCACACTCCCACTATCAACCAACACGAAGCAGTCTGAGGGTTTAAAGGGAAATTTTACTAAAGGAACTGAAATATACCAAACTTCATATAAAATGGAATTACAAACAAAAACTGCGAAGAAGCAGTTTCTCCACAAGTCTCTGTAGATGCCAAACAAAATGGATTTCTAACCTCGTTTCCTCCTCCGTTACAATGGTGGAAGGCTATCAAAGATAAATGAGTTAGCACACATCAAGTCCTCAATACAACACTTGGCACGTAATAGGTTCTCAATAAACATTAGCTGTCAACCCTGCCCGAAGCTGGTCATAGAGGTTTCTTCACAGAAGTAGGGTCTTTGGGCTCTGCCCTTTCCGAAGCTGTGATTCCTTTGGATCTCTTCCAAACTCAAAGCTGTTTTGCAGAGGAAGGATGACTGTGAAGCCCTAAATTTAGCAAACGATCAAGCTAGCTCAAGATGCAAGCCCAGATCTTTTCAACAGGTTTCTTTTGAAAGCCTAGACATCATTCAGGCTTTTCCAAGGGAGAAACAGAGCTTAATTACAATTTTACACTTCATGCTATTTCAAGAAGAAACTCTACGACACATTTCTCAATGAAAATGAAGACATCCAGCATATATCCTAGTGGAACCCAACTCAAATCAGAACACAAAGGGGGTTCCACGGTGTGGGTTTCTGCTCTAAGAGTGGGTCTGACATCTTACAACCATTTTATATATAACATGCCTAAGTTCCTCATATATCCATTCACCCATTAAGAACTAAACAACTAGAAGATGGGGTCTTGCTTTGTGAAACTCCACTGATTTTAGTTCTGAGAGCATATAGCTTTAAGAAGGCATTCCCAGGAATACCCCAGGAACTCTATTTGCCCCCTCAGAATAGCAGGCAATTGAGTTGGTGATGGTGACTCAGGCAGACTTTTTAATCCTGATCTAAAGGAACCACCACAACCCTGGAGAGGGAAATAAAAAGGGAATCGAGTGGAAAGGCCTCCACCACCGGATGATTCATGCTCCACTATGTGACTTGCCAGGCACATTACTCTGTTGCTAAGACATGGAGGACAGGTTCATTAGTCACTTCAATGAATTTCACAAAGAAAGGATTCTCCCTATAAATAATCATGAGCTCTGTGTCTCTAGTGTTTGTGTGTGAGCTCGTGACTCACCTTTCCACCATACCGGGCAGCACCAATCGTGTCATCTGCAAAAGAGAAAACAAAACATTCGTGATGGCTGAGGATACGGGTAACAGATAGAGTGGAGAGAAGCCACCCACTCAAAACAGAAGGGAATCACGAAACCACTCACCACTCTACAGACAGCACTTTATTTTATATACTCTATATAATTTGGCTGTGTCAAGAGTGCATAAAAAGGAATCAGATGAAATCACTGGAAGTAACACTGGAAATACTTTCAGTAAACTTGGCTAAAAGTGGCCTTGCCTGAAATGTAATACTGGCACAGAGATTTTCAAATAATTAAGGACTTAGAGTGAGCTCTAGTCTCCCAAAATGTACTCCTGGAAAGGGACATACATTATTAAAAGAAATATCTGTGAACCAAGATTACTTAAAATTTCTAATCTTAAGTGCTCAAACGATCTTTTCCTATCAAAAAAGCCTTTAGAAGAATGCCCTAAAGTGACAGGTTGGCAAATGTTAAGTGTATCTTCACATTTCATTTCCCTTGTTGGTCTAGCTGGCTGTGAGTAAAACCCATCCTTAAAGAAAGTTAAGGTTATCTGTGATCTCTCAAAACCAACAACAAAGAAAAATGACACCTGCATTTTCAAAGGGCCTTGTAATTGTTGATTAAATACATATAATAGAAGGCGCCTGGGTGGCTCAGTGGGTTAAGCGTCTGCCTTCAGCTCAGGTCATGATCCCCAGGTCCTAGAATCGAGCCCCACGTTGGGCTCCCCGCTCAGTGGGGAGTCTGCTTCTCCCTCTCCCTCTGCTCCCCTGTTCCTGCTCTCTCTTGCTATCTCAAAATAAATAACATCTTTAAAAAAGTACATATAATATGATGAGAGAGTCTACTTCTAAACTCTGTTTTAAGATATTATTAACTAAGAAAAGTTAAGACATCCACTGGCTTAGTCAAGGCCACGTCTTAGTTAAGTACTGAGGTTAGAACATGAATTCTTGATTTGCAGGTATCATCAATTTTCTAAGAAGCAAATTCTGCCTTGTCACAGAAAAGTTGGCATGCATGCCAAACATAGGAATTTTAAGTGTTTTATCTTGAATACTACCATGTCTTAATGAAAACAGTACTCTGATGAGAAAATAAATTTTTTTCCTAGAAATATTTTGGAGAAAGAAAATGTATTCAGCTTTACCAAGGTAAAATCTGATATGCAGCATTCCCAACCCAGATGTCAAGCCAGGAGCTGCTGCATATACTTTTCCAGGATAACAAGTTCAAACTGACACTGCATCATGAAAGGTAGACTGACACACTGTCAACTTCGAAACAGACAAAGAAGTGTCTTCAAAGCCCGGGGGAATCATGTCGACAGAAGTTTCTGGATTTGGCCGAATCTTCTGGCCAGATTAAAAAAAAAAAAAAAGAAATCCTGAGAAAGAGTTTCGCCTAAAGCATTCCATATCTCCTTCCTTCTTACATACAAGTTTACATTTTTCATATTAAAGTCGTCTTCACAGAATGAGGGGCATGTGCTCTCTACGTTCTGTAGCACAAGATGTGATCGGAAGTTACACATGCAATTTCTTGGTCATGGCCTTAAAGGAGATAAAAACACATGTCCTCCTCCTGGTCCCCGAGAAATGTGGTGGAAGGAGCTAAAACAACCTGCTTAAACCCCAAGATGAGAGCTGTGCGATAATGGGGGCAGAGCAACAAGATAAAGACAGGGGAACTACTATGCCAAACCTTGATTACCTACCCAGCTTTTTATCTGAGAGAAAAATACATTTCTATTTTAAGCCACTGCTAGGTCTCTGTTACAGCAGCCAAACCACGACTCTTAACTAATAAAATCAACCATCTGTGTTGACAAAAACCAAGCGATGGTAACATTTTAAGACTTAAAGATGAAATAATCCCCAAAGCAAACTCAATCAGAGATGATGCTGACAACTCATGTGGCTTCGGTATTTTACAATTTTTACAACATGGTCCTGTTTATTCTCTTTTCTAGGTTTGCTGACCCAATTCAGGATACACCCACAGGGCCTCAAACCAAACCAGATGGAGCCAAGTCAGAGAAAAAGCTGATTTCAGAGCTGATCCTTTCAACACTGTAGTTACCTCCTCCCTTTTCAGATTAAGTAACTCTAATTTAAACTTGCTTACACGTTTCCTAAGATGTGCCTTTTTATGGGAACACACAATAATTGCTCAATATATAGCCACTGAATGTTCAGGCAAGGATGGGACACAGTCAGGTCCAAGTTCAAATCCCAGCCCTTCCACTTACTGGTGCTATGACCTCAAGTTACTTCCTTCTCTGCAGAGTACGTATGGACTAAATAAAGAAGGCATCTACATTACGGGTTATTCTATTCTGAATCTCAAATGAGGTCATGTATACAATGGACCCAGCACAGAGCTCATCACACAGCAAGCCTCTGAAGAGAAACTGGCGTACCTCATTGCCAGCATGCACTATTCTTTCAGCATGCAGTGCCACTATGTATGTAGGCCTCCTTTAAGCATGTCGTGTCCGACACAGTTTAGAGCCAAAAATAATGACAAAGTTTGAGGTCATCAAGTTCAATCCCCAACACAAGTTTCTGGATAGTTCCATCAATATTGAAAAATACCTCAGTTGGGATGCTCTTGGGGTCATGGAATTATTCTAAAATTGGATTTAGTGATGATTATACAACTCTGAATTTGTTTACCATTTAATTATATAAAGTGGATGATTTTTATGGTTTATAAATTATCCTTCAATGAAGTTAATTTTTTAAATATTTTTAAAGATTTTATTTATTTATTTGAGAGAGAGAAAGAGAAAGAGAGATCATGGGCAGGGTGAGAGGCAAAGGGAGAAGCCAACTCCCTGCTGAGCAGAGAGCCTGGAGCAGAGCTCAATCCCAGGATCCTGGGATCATGAACTGAGCCAAAGTCAGATGCTTAACCCACTGAGCTACCCAGGCGCCCTGAATGAAGTTTTAAAAAAAATCTTAATAATCATATGAATAAGTTAAAGAACTGGAATCACAAAATACAGTGGATGTTACTTTATCAAACCCAGGAGAAAAAAGAACTCTCAAAATGTTCTATGCATATCAACTTATGGCCAGAGCAACATGAAGTAATAAAGAGACATTCTTCTGTTTTATCGAGACCATGTTATGTACTCAAACCTAGGCTGGCTGATAGGAGCTCACTACCTAGCCGGAGAACAGATGTACATACAAACAAATCATTATAAGACATATTAGGAGTGGTACAATAGAGGTAAGAACAGAGGGCACTAATACTTCGGAGAAAAACTAGTTATGTCTGGGGAGTCAGGTCTAGAGCTTCACAGATTATGTTTCAGTTAAGTTCTGAGAGAATAAACAGGAATTCATCAGGCGGAAAAAATATTCTAGTAGAAGGAATAGAATACAAAAAGGCAAACAGCTGCAAGAAACTACAATGTATGCCATAGAAGTGATGCACTTACAAAAACCTTTTATTGAACGGAGCTTATATAGAAATTCATGTGCATCCTGTTACATATGTCATGCAATCTGCGTATCATACATCACGGGCAGTTTCCCATGCTAGCACAAACAGACGTACTTCAGGCATATTAACTGTTGTAGAGTATTTTATTGTAAGGATATATTATATGCATTCCTAGCAAAATCTGAAAACATTTTTTATTTAGCAAATTTCCTCAGGGGACCATAATGGTTAGCTAATGTAAGAGGTCCCCAAGCACTCCATGGAGAGAAGTGATCATTCAGTCCTCCAAGTCCTGAGACCACCAGAAACAGGGTAAAAAGACTGATGATAAACACGTTCTTGCCCAATGGCAGGGATGTGTGCCTGTACGCGCGCATGCACGCGCGTGTGTGTGCATGCATCTATACCAGGAAATGAGACTCATTAACTGAAGGGTAGCTAACTCTTCAGTTCGCTGGGGTAGCCACTGACTGTTTGGCCCTCTTACACAAAAGGAAAGAAACGATGGGATTTGTAGGCAGCGATCAACCTGGAAAACTCCCAGGAAAGTCTACAAAATCTGTTGATGGATTCTTTTATTCTGACCAGGGATCTCAGAACTATATGACTATTATTAACAGTTGTGCAGAGTTGTAAAGTTCAATTCAGATTTTTTTCCAAGACATAAATTTATACTCCTAAATATAATCCAGTAAGAAATATCACTTTAGCTGGGATATTGAAGAAATATAAATGCATGCATGGGAGCTATTTTTTCCCTTACACTGTGTGCATGTCATACATTAAATGTTTCCTTTCTGAATGGCAAAAAATTATCCACGATCAGAGACAAAATAAAACCCCATAAAACAGAATCTTACTTATAGCTAAACATTAAATATTTTCTGGATGGTCTTCGATGTATGGACATGTTCAAAATATATCCTTCCCCTCCCAGTTTAAGTAAGATATAAGTGACATATAACATTGTGTTAGTTTACGCTGTGCAGCATAATAATATGATGTATGTATATACCGCAAAAGGATTACCACAATAAGCTAACATCAAAATTATGGAAAGCTGCATGCATTTCTGGGTCATCTTTGCATATGGGCCATGCTACTCTCCATTATCATTCCGATTTTAGTATATGTGCTACCGAAGCAGCACCAAAATTTATCCTTTATACATACGAATTAAAACTCAAGTTTAGGGGCACCTGGGTGGCTCAGTCAACTGAACGTCTAACTCTTAATTTCGGCTCAGGTCATGATCTCACGCTTGTGGCATCGAGCCCCACGCCAGACTCCACACTCAGCGTGGAGTCTGCTTCTCCCTCTCCCTCTGCTCCTCCCCCTTCTTGCACACGCATGCTTCCCCACTCGCTCTTGCTCTCTTAAATAATCTTTAAAAAAAAAAACAACAACTCAAGAAGTTTAAGTAACTTAACACAAAGAGGAAGAAGCAGTGTCTTTGATGCCTAGCTATTAAAGGGCCAGAAATACTTGCCAGATGCCCAATGACCAAATAATCCATCAAGTCCTCTCATGAAAAATTTAAATTCTTTTGCATTGTTCATTTGCTTCTCCTTTAAAATTCTGGCTCTAAACTATTTCTCCTTGCCAAAGAATGGAACATCTTCTTTGATCTGTCAAATAATAACACTGAAAAGTTAACTTGAAATCTGCATGCTTTTATAAACCTGATTAACGTCTTCATCTATACTTAAATTCTCTTTTCTCCCAATCAGATTATAAGTCATCATAAATTCGGCTTCAAGCCTTCTTTGTTTGTGTATGTGTATACAAATAATTCTTAAAATTCTATGCATAAGCAAAAAAAAATTCTATGCATACGCAGAGAGGCTTCACTATGTTCACATCAAATTAAATTCTCTTTGACATCAAGTTTTACATAGGATATTTTAACTAAGCTATTAGTTTCATTTTACTTTGTATGCATCGACTGGTATCTTGATATCTGGTTATTTATACCATATACCAAGCGTTTCTGTGAAATTTCACTATCTATCTGAACTCCATTTCACAGCTCACAAGCTGTTTCTGGAGTTAACTCAATATGCTAATTTTAGGCCATCCGCAGGTGATAATTGCTGTACCAGGAAATTTTTTGCTCCTCTTAAGATACTGCTAAAATAAGGTTACCATAACTTGTAAGTTCAGTGGCTAAGAATATTAGAAAAGTAGCAGTAAGCATGATTTCTAGACTTGTTTTCTTCCGTGTTGAAGTTGTTTCCAAAAGTGTACAGCAAACACTTTGAATTTAATTCTTTCCTAAAAAGTGATAAAAGTTGCTGCAGTAGTCTCTCTCCAACGAGAGCTTCAAATCTTTACAGAAAAAAAGCAAGTATTTCCTACTTATATTTTAGTGACACTTTCATCAATCCTCACCACAAAAAAGTTCTAGAAGCCTAAAACCAAAGGGAGAAAGGTCAATATAATATTATATTGCACCTATATATTGCATCACTTTGTATGCAAGCTGGCCATAGCGTATACAAATATACCAAAATAAGTGAAAGTCTTTAGCAATAACAGCTCAATTTGGAATTCTTTCTGGGGATACCACATATTCAATTTCAAGAGTGAAGTATTTACTGGTATTTATTACCACAGCTGTATATATTCTGGCTGGAAAATAAATAAGAGGCTGATTTAGCTCATTAAAAAAAAAATCAAATCAGTATTATTAGATCATTTAGCTGAGATACCAGACTTAAAAATGCAGTGGCTGGCCTAAAAAAAAAAATCTCTGAAAATGTTATATTAAAATGTAACCATCTTAGTATTCTTAAGTATTTCTCACATTTTTTGGGCAATTATTTGCACTGTTTTTGTAATTAGAAAAGCCCCTACAAATAATGTTATTTCTAAAAGAAATTAACATGAATAATTTTTTTTTCTCTTTTACTTCTCTGATATCAGTAGTCAAGAGCTCATAGAAGGAATTTTATTTTATACCCAAAAGCCAATTTAGGCTTCCCTGCATTTTAGTTTATTATGAAAACTTGTCCAAGCAAATTACACAAATTATGCAAATTGTTTTACATGCAAGTGATTTATTTTTATAAGCAAATTATTTTTGTATCACATAACCTCTGGCATTTGGTCAGTTTCTGTAAAGAATAAGACAAAGAAAACAGTACTGTATTATGCTCAAGAAGACAAACAAAAACCCAAATGGAAAGATTAAAATTCAAGGTCACTTAGTACAATAAGGAAACAAATATTGTCACCTACATCACCATTATATATAAATAGAATTTAAAGTGTAACAACTTAACCCTAGATCTGGGCAAAGCCCCAAGAATCCAGGCTATTCATATAAATAATTAGGTCATCACAAATCATCTCTTTGTCCACATCTGCCCTGCCTTCTAGCCCAGAGAAACCTGCGTGGAGTAAACAGGATCTGAATTCAAGCAACTGAAACATGAACTCATTCGAATTAGAAGGAAATAGATACAAATGCCTTAAATAAGCTTTCAGTTGGAATCATTAACAATAATTTGAAAAATCATAGTCTGGTAGTGAAAAGAATTACATAAAATAACAATGATGTTACACCATGCCTGTTTGGGAGAAATTAGAGGGTGAATCATTGGAAGTCATGCTGGAATGGCACCGCACACATTTCCTTTAGAAACTGTGTAATTTGAGCTCCGTGGTACTGAGAATACAACATCCTTAGGAATTCTTAGAATGTCACCTGTATGGCTAAAGGAGTACTTACTGTGTGGGGGGTAAAAAGCTTAATTAGGTAAAAATTTTCGAGTGCACTGAGATCTCCAAGTATTATTTCATTTTCCTCTTTAATAATGTTTTAAGTACGTGGAAGTTAAGAGCCCTCCTTACCATTGCCTCCCCCCATTTTACTTAATCTGAAATTCAACCCCATACCATAAAAAAAGTTTTTCCTTTTGTAATAAATTGCTTTGATATATGTTAAAATAATTGAACTGAAGAAAAGTAAAAGAACTTTCCAGAACAGAGAGGACTGCATGCCAATGGATAATAATGAATCTAAAGCCATAATCTATAACTCTAAACAAAAATTAAAAAACACATATACCACCGTACACCGCTTTCCACGTTTAGCAATATTATGATATGCTAAGAGTTTCCATTACTTAATAAATTTTCCCCCCAAATAAGCTGACTTCTCAAAAAGTGACAGGTTTTAGGAGGAGAAAATAATTTCTAAATTTCTCAAAGAGATTTTTACATTTTCACCCATATATAAGGCATTTCTCCTATAAACTAGCTTTGCTTTGAGCTGGGAAGAACCTCAGAACCAATCTACAACCACTCACTCATTTTTCACAGATGAAAGCTATGCAAAGAGTGGTTGTTATGCCGTCTGGCAAACCCATCATTTTGTAGTTATGCCTGAGGCAGCCCTGTTACTATGAGACCCTAAGGGCTAAATGTACCCAATTATTTGGAAATTTTTAGGAGCATAATGATAGCGGCTTTCAAAATGGATTAAAAGACTCTCGAGACTAACTTGGAACGTCTTCATCTAGAAAAGCCTCAGGTGGGGGCCAGGGTTGAAGGTCATACTCTCCCTTCCCACAATTTATTAACTTCCCAGTGTTGTTAACTTAAATTCTTGCGGCAGCGGGGAGGAATACATTTCTTAGCATAATCCCTAAATTAAATACAATTAGAAGGATGAACAGAGTCTTCTAGATTTCCAAATTATTAGAGGGCTCCCTCTACTGGTACCGTATCACATGCCAAAGGCAAATGCCAGTAAGAAAAAGGAAACCAATGCCTCTCCTGGGCTTTTCATCCATCCAAACATTTATTATCTATGCCATGGGCCGGGCATAGCATTACACACTTCTGGCTGAGCCACATACGATGAACACATAGTGGCAGGAGCAGGAAAAAAAATAGCTTTTCGAAAGCATGCAAAGCACTCTAAGTGCTTTGATTTCAGATAATCATAGGGACGGCAGAGACTGATTTAGTTAAAACCATTCTAATCCTTCAACTCCATCAAGCAGTTATTCAGTTTGAGTACACTGAATACCTGGAGTTACCCGCACAGGGGAATTCACACTCAAATGCCTGACAGGACTGGGTAGGTGACATAAAGGAGCACGGTGGGCCAGACCGCAGGGGTGAGTGGGACTGCAGTGAGCTGGAGAGGGCAGGCCTCTTTACTCAGCAGACTCACCTGCTCGCTCCTCTGCCCTGCCCACTTACTGGCATGCAGCAGTTAGGTCCGCGTTTCCTCATTTTCAGATCTTCCCCAGGAGAAGCTAGACGTTGGGTGTGGAATACCCCAATTCTGAAAACACTGCCTGAACCAACTGAAATACGTTGGTAGGGCACATGCAAGCCAGACTATTGGTTTGCAACCTCTGGCCTAGAATCAGAAGGGGAACTTACCTTTGGCCCCTTCCACTTCTGGGAGATCCAAAGACCACGAAGTTCTCACAATTTACTTGACTGTAAATATGAACGATGGATTTAATTCAGCCTTTTAGGGCCACATACAATAAGTGGGTTCCTTATTCCCAAAGAATGAGGATTTTCAGTTTTGTAATTAGTTCATTTATTTATTCAAAAGCATCTGTTGGGGGCGCTTGGGTGGCTCAGTTGGTTAAGTGTCTGCCTTCAGCTCAGGTTGTGATCCCAGGGTCCTGGGATCCAGCCCCGCATGGGGCTCCCTGCTCAGTGGGGAGCCTGCTTCTCCTTCTGTCTCTGCCTCTCTCTCTCTCTTTCTCGTGAATAAATAAATAAAATATAAAAACAAAACGAAAACAAAAATCATTTGTTGTATACCTGCCATAGGTGAGGCCCAGGGCTAGGGAACGGCAGAGAACAAAAAGAATGCGGTACCAGCACTCATGGGGCTTACAACCGGTAGAGAGGCACTACACTGAGAATGAACTGCTGAGTGAAGGAAAGACGTGCCGTGCGTGACGAAGCTCCGTGGCTGAGAGACCTGGTCGACTCTGGAAGGCTCCCCACCGGCCCCTAAGGACAGAACACTGTTAGTTGAGAACTGAAGGATGAGTAGCATGAGTCAAGTGGGAGACGGGGGAGCTTCCACGGAGAGCGAGCTGCCTGAGGGAATGCGAGGTTCAAGAGAGTGACGGGGCCGTGACCCGAATGCAGAGAAGTAGAGGGACACAGACCTGAGAGGAAACTGGAGAGGTGGGTAGCAGCCACGTCAGGTAGGTCTTTCCCTATAGGTCACATCAAGGAGTCGGGACTTGAGGACAAGAAGTCCTTGAAGGATCTTCCAGGAAAGTGACGTGACCTAATGTAAAATAACACTTCGGTTGGGGGACGGAGACTGGACTGGAGGGAGACAAGGTGCTGTAAAAAGGCTGGTTAGGCTGTTCCAGCAGTTCCCTCTGAAAAATTTAGGGGCTTCAAATTTGGAAGGAATCACAGGGCATGAAAAGAAGTGAGTTGACTTGCAGAATACTAAGGAGGGAGAACTAATTGGCCTTGATTGGGAGGTATGTGTGTCTATGTGTCTCTGTGTGATGTCATGCTTCCTGTCTCCACGCTAAATATCTCTGGTTCTTTTGGCCAATCCTCATAAGATGTGGTTTCAAGCCCCCACTTTGGTTGAACATCTAACGAAGGAAAAACTAAATTCTGATCCCTTGTTTAAGACTCCTCCCCAACCCCAAATAAAACAAACAAAACCAGTGTACTGCACTATAAGTGGAGGTTGTTAATAAATTTTACCTTGGGTCACACCCCCACTCACTTCCTTCCTTGCTCTAAAAGAGGTAATAGAGAAGGCTGGAATGTCCTCTCCATTTTGTCAGAATGGTAGCCTGCACATTTCCTGAGGGATTCAGGTATAGGCAGGGCCACTACCAATCATCCACCTTCACCGATACCAGTGGCAGCTTCAAGTTCCAGTACCATCAGAGGGAATAATGGTTTTCCCACCCTTAGATAAGAACTACAGGGAGACCATGGAACACTACATCCAAAACTAATGATGTAATGTATGGTGATTAATATAACAATAAAAATTAAAAAAAAAAACTACAGGGAGTTTAGGTGGTATTGCTTGGGTAGTGTTCATCTGAAAAGGAGTGAAGAGTCTATGGTATCTTGAGGTCCTAAAACTGTCATTAAAGGAATCTAAGAACCATCGGGCCTAGAGGAGAAAGGCAACTCCAAATTTGGCAGATGTTTAAATAAGTAATCTCAAATCCGAAACAAACAATGCAAGCAAGATCAGTTTTAGAACATGTCTTTGAAGTGGTGTGGAGCTCAACGTCCTGCCTGTCTGAAACCAGACTTGTATTTGTTTACCTGCCTCTGGGGTTGTGGGACTTCTCCCATTTCCCACTTTTTCTCCCATAGTAATCAATAGTTGTACAATAATTTCCTTTGCAAATTCTCAGTATTCTGAGATGGAAAGCCCTCCAGGCATAAAACCACAGCTATTTTAGAGGAGTCTGGGTCAATATCTGGAGGCTTAATTATCTCTAAACACCACCATTTCTGGTCTGAAGGTCACTGTTCTTGAGGAGAAATAAGACTTACTTCAGATTTTAGTCACAGAGCATCTGAAATCACAAGAAAAAAAGCCCTGGCTAGTAGGATCTCTCTTCCAGTTGATGGCTGATCCACCTGCCCTACTGGTCAACTGTAGAGAACTTCCACACTCCCCCTCTTCTCACGTTGGCACTTAACTGCTCAGCAGAGCACAAGAACGAGACGAAACTTAGCCCTGAAGGATTTGAGAGCAAAACTGTAAGGCAAGCAACAAGGCTTCTAAATACCGCTGGGGTTACTTTGACTAACAGCTTTATGTCTGATTAAGGGAAAGCCTCATTAAGCAAGTCTCAGACAATGGCCTGGGAAAGCCGAGCTGGACTGTATGATGACACATCAAGGGTCTATGGTCAAAACTATTTCTTCCCCAATACTCTTCTGGACCACTTACCACCACTTCATCTGGTGATGACCTATAATTTCTCTGATCAGGATATTTCACTTTTATTATTCCTCTGAGGAATGCAGAACTTATGGGACTTTTTATAATCATCTGACCTCCTAATACAGGAACACATGGACCAAGCCATAATCCTGGACCTGAAGGATCCAGGTCATTCAATGCTCGTAAAGTGGCACAGGATCTCCAACAAGAAGCTGGGGCCTTCCCCGGCAAACATCTCCAAATTAGGGGAACAAGCCCAAGGTCACAAGGGTGCACTGATTTCTCTGATCTTTCCTGGAATGCTTCTCGACCAGCCGGCCCCTATTGTGTGATTTGGTGAGGAAATAAAACTTGGGCCAGCACTGATGATAAGAGGCTGTTTTCTTTCTTGTATAAACCTTTTGCAATATGCGTGTTATGACATTAGGCAGCAGATACCCATGCCCTAGTTCTCCTGATGTCCAGTCACCATAAGATCTTCGAAGATCCTAGAGCCAGACCAATTTTCATCTTCTTTTAAGTTACCCCAGGGCTCCCAACAGAAGTTACATTTCTACAGAAAATGGAGCCCCAGCCCTGGCAACATAACACAGTCAACTGAAGCACAATTCATCAAAATACACCAGAGGACACATGGCAGCAGGACCGAAGGACACTAAACCTGGGAGCCTCATGCAGAAAACCTTATCAAGGTGAACGCCCTTTTTTCAGTACAATGAAAATAAACACAGAGACCACGAAACACACACACCATGTCACTCTGTCACTACACCCACCTTTCTAAAATGTACATCAGATCACACCTTATTTCTGCTCTAAGGCTTCCCAGGGCTCTCCATCCTCCTGAACCCAGCACCCAAACTCTTACACACGTGTCTCCTCACTCACCTTTTTGGCAGCTGGTTGGTCATCCACTGCACAGCCCTTGCCTCCCACTGCTTGAATCAAACATTCTCACCCCTCAACACTCACTGGTCAACTGTGGGACCGAGATGCCAACCCCACGGATCCTGTCTACAGCCCAACCAAGACCACCTGGCTGTCCTCTAGATGTTCTTAGTTCCACGATGAATCAAGCAAGAGTTTTGAACTGTTTTTCCACTAAAAGTGCACAGCACAAAGGTACAGGAAAACGCATGTTTACACTAAAGATAAATTAAAGGATGATTATTCAGCTTGATGTAGAAGTGTTTTAAATAGCAAACTCCCTTAGTGCTTTGTAAATGGGACTTGATGTGCAAATATCGGGCTTACATACAAAAATGTGAAGCCTATATATCCAGCTCCCCTAGAGGTGACACTTCCCACCAATACGGTTCACAGTATGAAATGATGAGACACGTTTAATCAGTCAGCATGCGTCCCCCCCACCTCATTGCATGGGAACAAATACATACGCCAACATGAAAAGAGAAAACGGAAGAGGAAGAATGAAGAAGTGGGAGAAGCATTTTGCCATCTGTCAAGATCTTAGGATTGGTGCCTCATTCTTATCTCCCTGTTGTTTTTGAGAACCCGAAGGGTACCTGCAGCGCTGTTGGATCTGTACCGCTTTATCTGCAATGCCTCCCTGCACTACTCATCTTCAAGCAGGGACATGAGGTGAGCGCCACCAGCACATCCTGCTCTGTGCTCAGAGGCCTGGAGGATGCTGTGTGTAGCCGAGGAGCACAGCAAGCCGACTGGTTCTCACAGGTCAAGGTCAAGACCCTGGCCTTTTATCATTAGTATTCTGTAGACTGCCAGCCAAAAAACGCATGCTTTGGGAGACAGAGGAGGCCAGGCTTTTACATTATAAAGGTATACAAACATGTAAGTACTGGGGCACCTGGGTGGCTCAGTTGGTTAAGCAACGATCCTGGAGTCCCGAGATCGAGTCCCACATTGAGCCCCGCATCGGGCCCCCCGCTCAGCAGGGAGTCTGCTTCTCCCTCTGATCCTCCTCCCTCTCATGCTCTCTGTCTTTCATTTTCTCTCTCTCAAATAAATAAAATCTTTAAAAAAAATGTAAGTACTGACAAGCAGGACATTACAGGAGAAAATACTAACATACCTAGAGTAAAAACGTGACACAGCTTATCTGACAGAGGAGTTAAATTTATAAGAAGACTAAATTTGTAGCTAATATCAACACTTCTATAAAATCAAATTTAAACACTTTAAACATAGTTTTTATCATTAACTCATTAAAATATATTATGAAATAATGTACATTGTTTTAACACCCATTATTTTTAGGCATTTGGCCAGATGTACCAGAAAAGATTATCAAAACAATAGTACACATCAGCCATTTCAAAAGGCAAAACCACAAAACAAATTATAGACCAGAATGTTAATTTTGATCAAAAAACTTTGCTTGCTAAAAAAAGAAGAAAAAAAAACAACTCACATTTTTACGAAAAATCTTTAGTAACATTCTTTAGGGCCCTTACTATGATTTGTGTCCTCTTCTAAGTGATTTGCCCATATTACCTTGTTCAATTCCCAAAACAACTCTGTGAGGTAAAGAGATTAACACCCTCAATTTACAGATGAAAACCTGAAGCACAGAGGGCAAGTAATTTGTTCAAGGCCATGCAACTAGTAAATTTGTAGACTGACTTAATTAACTTGAAACCTCACACAGATTATTGAAGAATGTTAACATTTATACAGGTGTGCCAAGGGAAATACCTTTAAAACTATACAAATATATTCATATCAACCATGTTTTAAAAGCATCCATTTTGTGTGGGGGTCTTGCTCCAAATCTACTCAAAGCTCCTCTTGTTGGTAGTTTACCTCACTTAAACTAAATCTTATGGTAGTACAAACCCTGGTTAAAAACAACAATGGAAAAGATACTGCGATTATTTCTTTTATAAAATTATTTGTCATATTACGATATAGTTCAGATGACGTGCCTTTTAAGTAGCAAGCTACCAAATGTTACATGGTATGCATACAGCCACAATGAAGCTTTTGTTCTGGTAGCTGATTTGTGTGGACCACCATAGTGCTAAAACTGTACAAAACCACATAAAAATTGAATTAACTAAGCACCTGAAAAGCAACATATATATTACTCAGGGAGAGGCACAGCCATACATGAAAAGTTGGACAAGGCATAAGATTTCAGGGTCCTTGCACTTGAAATCAAGCATGTAATAGATACGATTTCTCAGGACATGAAGACATAAGGAGAATTTTTCTTTAAACAGTCACAATAGAGCACAATACAGAAAAAGATCAAGACCGTGCCATAAAGTGAAAATTGGTAATTAAGTTCTTTTTTATATTTATCTGGTTAATTCTAATAGTTTTGAGGTAAATATTTTTTGATTTCCTTAAATAGAACATTTAAGAGTTACTGAAGATGGATTTGGCTTTTCTGTCAGTACAAGGGCTCCTTAGCTGTGGTTTCACTTTCCAAGGTTTCAAGTTACTCACAGTCAACAGAGGTCAACTGCAGTGTGGAAGCGGATGATCCTCCCTGTGACCTATATCGTTAAGAAGGTCAATAGCAGCCTAACACCAGGTCACTGCGCCTGCGTCTGTCCCCTCGCTTCATCTCATCGCATAGGCATTTTATCATCTCACAAGAAGGGTGAGTACAGTACAATCTGATATTTTGAGAGAGACAGACCACATTCACCTAACTTTTATTACTGTATATTGTTATGATTGTTCTATTTTATTATTATTGTTAATCTCTTACTGAGCCTAATTTATAAATTAAACTTTATCATAGGTATAGGAAAAAACATAGTATATATAGGGTTTAGTAGAATCTGTGGTTTCAGGCATCTACTGGAAGTCTCAGAACACATTCCCTGTGGATAAGGGGACTCCCGTATGTTCACATTTGAAGTATTTGATGTTGCCTGAGGTAATTTTTTCTGCTAGGCTAGAATGTATCATCAAGGTATGGTATCTTACTCTTAGTGACTGCTAACACATAAGGAAAAGTGGTGCTCAGATGCTCATATTTGCTACCTATTCCCTATTCTTCCTTTTAGCAATTAGCCATGGTGCCTTTTATAGGCACATACAAGTAACATGCCTACCAACTAGAAACCAGAATAATGTTTATGTGTGGCTAATAAACATCACTCTCTTTACCTGATAGCCCCATCCTACCGTACAATGCTTTACCACAACATTTAATTCATCCACTTACATGGTCACAGGGGATACGAAATGGAAATAATTTACCAGTGAAGATCTGTGTGTAGATGAACACTTTGTAAAAACCAATCTTTGGCCCAAGAGAGTTTGTGCAGTCCCAGGGCCTACCACACTGTTTGCATATGTTCAGTTGTTAAAAAGCAAAATTATACACTTGGTTGGTCTTCAGCTCTTTCTACTTCCCGAAGACATAAGGAAATAGACCCCCTTCACCTGGAATACATTATTTACATGGAAGTAGGAGCTGGCTGAAGTGAACAAACTGATCATGTGCTTTTAAACAGAATGAACCAAAAAAGGATGACGTATTTATAAAGAAGCTGCTTACCTTACAAACAGAAAGAACATTAATATTTATCAGATTCTTGATGGTCTGCAAAAGAAAATATTGATAATTTTATATACATATCATCATAGAAGTAACCATATTAGATATATATGCAAGTGATCTAGCGAACCACTGAACGTTTCCCCAGATAAAGAGTAGAGAACTGGAAAATGACAGGAGTCGGGGTAGAGAGGCAAATTTTATTTTACTCTCAGTGTTATAGTACTTTTCTACCAAAAGCAGCAATTCATGCTAATATGCAAAATTCAAGGTAGATGTATTAAGGAAAATCTGGAAGCGAAAGACACTAAAATAAATATGCTATTTATTTATTAAAATAAAATAAATCTAAAATAAATATGCTATTTTCTTTCTGCTAATATCGAAAGGAGAAATTACTGAATCTGAGATTCTCAACAGTTTTTTAAAATTCACATATTTCTTCAATGATACGCTTTTCTAATTTTTATTAAAGAATTATGCATGCCTCAAGAATATAGCTTTCATTCTGGTAGGTTTACTTGAATCAACCATATTGCTATATATTAACATATTTATGATCTCTAAACCGATGTTTAGAAACCTGATACTAAAAGCAAAGCTATTTTGATATAATAAAAATAGAACTAAGAGTAATACAATGAGTTATTATTGAACCTGGCACTATACTAATGAGGTTAAAATATTTTCTCATTCAGTCCTTCTAACATCCCTATGAAGTTGCCTACTTTATGGACACTAAACATGGTTGGGATCATGCCCAGGGTAACTCAGGGAACAAGCAGAAGAGCCAGAGTGTGAACCTCGGGCTGCTGGACTCCAGGGCTCACGGTGTGAACCATTATGCCACACAGCCTTGCCAATACTTGCATGCATTCTTTTTGTTACTTTACCATACAAAAAAAGACTTACGTTGTCCAAGTCAGGAACGTCCAAAAAGTATTCAGGATACTCATATGACATTCCCACATTGTTCACTGAAATAAGATGAGATCGTTAGTTGGCTGACATACTTTATTTTACAGATTTATTGAAACAATGAGATTAATAATATCAAAACAAAATGACACATACAAAGACATGAAATCCTATTTATGGCTGGAGTGCTCTTTCCCATACCTTTCCATCCAAAACCTATCATTATATGTCTAGTTCAAATGTCTTCTCCTTCATTAAGCCCTTCCTGTACCTACCAGCCAACCCCTGACAAAGGGACTTTTTATTTGCTTCAATTTCCATAGCCCCTTGGAGTGTGTGTACATTCTGCCTCTGTAATAGTTACCTGTAAATATTGTTTATCTCCTCTCTAGACTTACATTTTCATAATGTAGTAGAAAGAGCACTACAGTGGAGGTGACTAGAAACTGTAGTTTTACTAGAAATGGAAAGCATGTGACTTGGGATAAGTCACATCTGAGATGCATCTCAGTTTCTTCATCTCTAACATGAAAGTTTGTTTAATCATTCAACAAATATTTGCCATACACCTGTGTACAAGACACGCACTAGGAACTAGACACACCAGGAAGAAGAAGGCAGTTTCTGGCATCATGGAAAATACTATGTTGTAGGAAGAGAAAGGCACTGAAGAAAAAGAATTAAACAATTATGTCATTAAAAAATACAGAGTGCCACGGAAGCCTACTCCTCGAGTCTGACCTCATCCAGGAAGTGAGGGAAGGCTTCCTCGTGCAGGCAAAGAGAGTGGGCCAAACTATCTCCAGTGGTTCATCCTTACCAGATCATAAACCCTGAAACATCATGTTTTAGTCTTTCTGTATCTTCCCTCCTCAGTCACCTCACCTAAGGTTGGAACAATTGAAAAGCCAAGAAAAAATTTATATATAATTCGATATATGATTAATACTCAGATACCCTATGGTTCTCCCTAGCTCCAGAAAGACAAACCCAAAATAAGGAACATTTGCAGGAACCAAGAAAATACATAAAATATATTGGAATTTATTTTAACTAATAATGAAATGGATCATCTTCTCTTTCTACATTTACTCACCATAACAATCCTATGAGGTAGTTCCTATTATAATCTCCCTTCTACATAGTAGGAAACCAAAGTTCACAGCAGTTAAATAACTTGTCAAAGGTCATAGACCAAAGTAAGGCTGGGACTTCCACTCTGGAAATATGACTTCAGAGGCTAGACTCTTTACCACTACATTAAAGCTACCATATGCCTTCACCCAGTACTCAGTTCAGGAAAAAAAAAAAAAAATCAGTAATAATTGGATAATAAAGAGAAATCTGGTAGCAATGTTTAATAAAACTAAAGTATTAGAAGAGAAAGGTTTCAGTAGCAAAAAGATAATGAAATTATGATCAGTCTGCAAAACTTAGAAGGAGCTGCGCCAAATAAACCTGACAATAGTAACACTTTTTCACTAGACTAAGAAAATTCGTAGTTTGAAATAACTCAATAAGCATTCTATATTTAGCAGTAAGCCAGTCACTTGAGGCTGAGTCTCAAGATTTTACTTGCACAACTTGGTGATGATGGACTGAACAACATCACTGAAACTTATCTAAAAATCTGAAAACAAAGGACAGTGGCAAAGCAAACTGTACTTAATTACAATTCATGCCCCATTTGAACAGGGATTATATCTAAACATAACTGATAACTGCAGGTCCAAATCCATTTTTAATTTATTCAACAGGTTCTCTACCCAACAAGTTCAAGGAATGGATTCTATAAAAGACCTTTTAACAGTTAAGGCTAAATTAGTTAAACGTGAGGCATTACGTTGCCTTGACTTTGCTTTACCCATCAGTAGAATTATAAAGGATGAATAACTCACAGTGTGACTAAGAGAAACAACTAAAGTATCCGTTTAAATGCTACAAATAAAATATTTGTTACAAAGTCAGTTTAAAATAACAGAATACTCAAGGAAAGGTCTTGCCAAATTGTAATATTCTTCAGGACTGAAGAAAAATTCCAACATCTATATAGCCAACCCCATCTGCCTTCCCTCTCCTGGATCTAGAAAATTTTCTGTTTTCAGATTTCTTTCTAGCCAATGGAAATATTAATGCTCTATTTTGAATGAAGAAAACTGAATTGTATAACTATAAATCTTTTAAAATCCAGATTTTTTTTTTTTAAATCTGGGAACCCTATAAGCAGCACATTTGACTTCGTAATCGTAACATGAACTGCAAGTACAAAGTTGGGCTAAGGAAGCCCACAAAAAACAAAGCAAGCAGGGAAATGTCACTCTGATTATGGCTGCACCAACAATAGACAATCTTCAGATCTGTTTCTAATTGACCAAAGGAGAGCTATCAAAACCACCTACTTATACAGTGAAAATGTGAACATCTATTTAACATCGTTCTAAAGGAAAACATGTTCAACACTGAGAACTTGAGCCCAAGTAAGTCAATAGAATCACGTATAAGGGCTATGTTATTATAGCCAAAACTACACACAGAAAAAAAAAAACATTAAAGCTAGAATAGATCTTTCAGAGCATTAAGCCCAGTTTTATGAGGAGGAAGTGCATGCCAAGGTCACACAGGCTATTTGTCCTATGCTAGGGCTTAGGAATCTTAAATCCCTTTCCTGTTTTGTTAATTGTACTTTTTGCTTGTGAAATAAACACTACCCAGAATCTCTCTACCGCTGGCCATCACTTCAGAGTGCAGAGAAAAACAACTGTTGCTCTCAAATAGCTATTTCCATAAACTGCACACTAGTGCAAATCTTTTGAAAAAGGCAATCCCATTGCAATTTTATTTTGAGACATGAGGTGGCAGCAGTAACCAAAGGCAGACGGAAAGCTTTCAGAAATTGGAAAAGGAAGAAAACAGGCTTTGGGTAGGAGTGAAGGATGGAAATATTTCCATTAAAATGTAATCTCATTAAGAATGGGTGTGTGCAATGCCATCTTTATATATTACAGGATTCATTATAGAATTCACCAAACCAAATAATGCCACAAGTTGTTCCAACATTATTCAGATCGTTGGAAATCCCTTCTAAATGGTAGCCATTTAAATTGGCATTAAATATGTTTAGTAGTGAGGGTCTTGTTCTTTTTTTTTTAATTCTTCAAGTAAGACACCAGAGACAGATTTAAAAATTTTTATTCAGTGAGCCGCAAAAACCTTTCACTCATGTGAAAGACACTGAGTCTTCCCGAAAACAAAGGATGTCCGTGTAATCTCAGAATTCCAACCAGGACTCCAACAATCACCACAGGATCACGAACAGATATAAAATCTTTTCCATCAGTTTCTCATTGGAGTTCTAAGATAAGAGTTCAACAGAAGAGATGAAGCAAACAGAGAGCAGAGGTCACTGACAGACCAAGAAGAAGGACAAGGTAAGTGGGAAAAGAAGGAGGTGCTGGGCAAAGGAACAATCCTCAGAGAGCCGACCCTGTCTGGGAAGAACTGTCAAGTGCACTGAGCTCAGCAGCAGCCCCCACGCCCCCCATGCGGAACTTTTGAAAACACGGATACTGATAAAGTATTGCATTCTAAAGACTCAAAGTCCAGAGTAATTCTGAAATGTCACATAAATATTCTGTATCATACTATTGCTAAAAATCATTTCCACATCTCCTACTTAAAAAGAACATACACAAGATTTCTGTTTCTTCTAGATTCTCTTGCTGTTCTTTCTGACCTTACTGGACTTAGAACCCTTTACCAAAACTAGCTGCTTTTGAGATAATGATGTCATTAGAAAATCAGATATCTGATTAACATAACAATAAAAAATTTTATTAAAAAAATAGAAAATCAGATATTTGGTGTCTGGGTTGGGCATGAGGGAGGGGCAAACAATAAATTACTAGAAAATAAAAATCCATTTGAACTTACACAATAAAAACCAATACAAGCAACAACCACACACAGAACACCTTCAACCTGCTTTTTCCAGATTAATCAGAGGCTTAAGAAATTAAGGTGGTATAAAAGTACATCACCTAATGGTTGGGCTTCCCAATATATGTCAAGTAATGCAAAGTATTCCTGATTTCCTACTCATCATATCAAAGTACAAATGTTAAGGTAATTTCAGTCACATTTACAGTGATATACACTAACCCAGTTCAAGCACTCAAATTAAAGCCTAGAGATGTGGAAAACCTCTTACCGTTCATTAATAAATGGATTAGGAACAAAATGCTACCACTTCATTATACTTCAAAACAAACTGAATTTTTTAAATGTAAACTTCAGGAATTGTGTATATGCCAAAAGTAGGGGGAAATCTCTCCTGTCTTAAGCTTTTGAACTAATAGGGTCTGCATCTCAGAGTCCATCAGACACAGGTTTTGGTCCTGGCTCTCCTAGGACCAGCTCCTATAAGAGGCAAGTGATTTCACCGCAATCAGCCTCAGTTTTCTCAATGTCCTTATATATAAAATAGGGCTAATAATTTAAGAAAATAAGATGCTATATATCAAATCTTTAACCCAAGGCCCAGAACATATCAATACGTTAGTAAGTGGAGGAAGAAGAGTTGTTATTTTTGTTTGGTCACTTCTTCAACAGGTGGTTATTGACCTGCTCTGTAGCCAACACTGTTCTAGGTGCTGGGATGCAGCAGAACAGGCAAGGTCCCTACTTTCATCAGAGGTGGGCAGCGGCACAGTGCAGACACGGAAAGACCTCTCTGGGCCTCAGTTAGCCAGAGGAACTGCTTGTACTGATTAAGGGTAGACCAGTTGTTCCTCTCCCCTCTCTTTCAAGTAGATCCAGCCTGACAGTCTACACAGAGTTTGCAAAGTGAGGCAAAGAAAATTCCCTCTTTGCCTTACTTAACATATTGCTGTAGCTAGCACATGTTCATATTCTGACAGATGATATTTGGAACACCATGTAAAACATTTTGCAAACTTTACAGTTTTCATACACTTGTGAGTAGCAATTTCTAAATAAAAGAGAGTTTACAAGGCTTTACATTTGCAGCGCCTTTAATCAGAAATTGAAAAGTTAAGACTGAGTCAGAAGCAACACAACAGAACATTTCATTTCCACTGTTTAATTATAAATTGCTATGTGATCCTCATTACAAAACTAGGTAAGATCTGCCATCCATAAATGTGGAAGAAAGGAGGAAAGAACGATGACACGAGGTTGGTAGTTAAGTCTTAGCAAATGGGAGGAACATTCGTCAATTTCTTGAATTACTCTTCTATTTACATTTCTGAGATCACAGCTAATTACCCAGTTTTAAGTTAAAGGTTCTGCTTTAATTAATATCATTAGTGGTTTTCAAGTGAAAGGAGATAAATTTGAATTCTAAGTCTTATTCTCACTTTAGAAATCCAATTTCATCCAACACATCTAATGGACTAGAAGGCATTATGCTTAGTCTGACAATGTTCCTTATGAGTCTCCTAGTCGTAAAAAGAAAAAAAAAAAAATCCATGTACCTATTCCATGTGCCATGATTGGTGACACCAGGCTTCAGTCTCATTCAACACGAAGGAGGGCACAGACGCCAGAGATCCAAAGATCTATTTGAACCTCCACTTGGATTTCTCACAGCTCTCTCAAGTTTAACATATCCCAAAGTGAAATCATCATTTTCTTTACAGAATTTGCTCCTGATCCAGAGTTTCTTGTCTTTGGCAAACAGCACACAGTTGTTCAAGTCAGAACCTGCAAGTTTCTAATTACTACTTGTATAATCCTGGACAATGTATTCAACCTCTTTAAGTCTGTTTCTTGTCCATAAAATGGGCACAAAAATAGGAATGCCTACCTTACGGTATTGTCGAGGATTGCATGAGATTCATTAGCATGGTGCCTGACATATAAAAGCACTTAAGGATGTTGACAATAACGATCCAGAAAAACCAAGCAACGGCTACTGTTATTGATCACTCCTTCTATCAGACAAAACCTTTGATGAGGACCTTCCATCAATAGATGTTGGTCCTGTTTCTATTTCCTAAACATCTCTGCAGTCAATCTACTTCTAACCATTCCCACTGCCCACATCCTAAAGTCACCACCATCATCTTATGTTTTGCTGCTAAGAGAAGCTCACTGGTCTCCGTTTATTAATTCTTGCCCTCTTCCACTCGGAAGTCAGAATAATCTCTCCAAAATTTTAGTATGATGTCAATTTCCTGCTTACACTCTACAATGTCTACAGTGTCCTTCCATTAAGCCTACACCTATTAACCTGATTTTCTAAGCCTTTCGTGATCTGGCCCTGCTCAGTCTCCTGACTCTGGCCACTGTCCCCTTTGCAGTCCGTGCTCTAGATCTACAGGTCTTCCATCAGCTCTTCCAAGCTGCCAAGCACATTTGCCTCTAGGCTTTTCTTCTCCCTGGGATCCCTTCCCGCATCTCTTCTCCCGGGGCTGATTAGCCTTTAGGTCTTAACTTAAATAATACTTTCTCAGAAACCATCTCTGACACTCTCCACTTCCTCAGTAACACAGGCTTTCAGTAGGTGCAACACATTCCCAAATACTTCTTTAGGAGCTGTCCTCCATGAAAGCAGAAACACTATCAGCTTCATTTACTGTGGTATCTCTGGAATTTTACTTGTTGAATGAACTGCTACATGAATCAAACAACAAATAGGAAAGGAAAGGTACCCTATAACGAAGTATTTGTCTTGGATTCCTGGGGTAGAGGTTCTAAACCCTTGCAATTTCCAGGATGACAGGAGTTTCTTTGTTATTCATGGTGGGTCTCTGGATCGCACCTGAGTTTATGCTAATGAGATGAATCAGGATGGGGCTTGGTCACCCAAAAGACCAACTATATGACTAGAAGGTTAAGGCTTTGAGCCAGCTCAACCTGAGAAAAGGGAGGAGGACTGGAAACTAAGTTCAGTCACAGAGCCAGTGATTCAATTAATCATGCCTACTTAATGAAACCCCAATAAAAACTCTGGACACTGAGCTTCTTGGTTGGTGAACATCAATGTGCAGGGAGGGTGATGCATCCTAACTCCACACTGAAGCACTGAGTTCAGAACCCTCTTAGAACTTGTCCTATTTGTCTCTTTATTTGGCTAGTGTTAATTCCTACCCCTCGTAATTAAATATTAAACTATAATTGTGAGTATAGTGCTTCCTAAGTTCTGTAAGATGTTCTAGCAAATTATCAAACCTGAGGTGGCCATGGGAACCCCCAAATTTGTAGCCAGCTGATCAGAAGTGCAGGTGGCCTGGAGACTGCTGAACTTGCAGTAAGTGTCTGAAGTAGGGATGCTCTTGTTGGGGACTGTGCCCTTGAACTTGTGGAGTCCATACTAACTCTGGGTGGTAGGGACAAAATTTGATTGCATTACAAAAGGGATGTTTTGGAAGTGACTGAAACCCCTAGAAGGAACAAAAATCATATCCTGGTATAACAGGGAAGCTCCACCCTCTCTGCAAGCTATCATCTCATCATGCTCCTGTAAGCCTTTCCTATAGACTCAGCTAACAGCTTCTGCCCTTTCTTGAGCCTGAGTCATTTTATACCTGAGCTATAGGGGTGGGGTAGCAGGGGGAGAGATGGGTAGTTATTTCCAAACACATGAAACTTATCTTTGGTGTTCTCTCAACTAACTTTAATAGTCTTTCTATTCTTTCTCCCTTTCTCTGCACCCCACTGATCACCAGCCCACCACTATAGTTTCCTCTTCAAGTCTCTCCTTTTCCATTTCAGAATGATTTTTCCATGTCTTTCACTAACTACAATAGCCATTTCCTCCATGTGACTGATTCAACAAGAAGTAAACCAGTAATAAACTGAATGTATTGATCCCAATGAGATGTAAATGAAGATGTCACTGGCCCTTTCCAAGACATTTTATCATTTTTTAAAAAGATTTTTTTATCCATTCATTTGAGAGAAAGAAAAAGAGAGAGCAAGCGAGTGAGAGCACAAGCAGGGGGAAGGATCAGAGCGAGAGGGAGAAGCAGACTCCCCGCTGAGCAAGGCGCCCAATGCAGGGCTCAATCGCAACCCCAGGATCATGACCTGAGCTGAAGGTAGACACTTAACCGAAACACCAGGAGCCCCCTTCAGAGACATTTAAAAAGTGAACTTAAAGCTAAGTGAGTTTTTTTTTTTTTTTTTTTTTTTGAGAGAGAAAGAGAGAAAGTGTGTGTGTGAGAACCAGGAGTGGGGCAGAGCAAAAGGGAGAGAGAGAATCTTCAGCAGGCTCTGGGGCTTGATCTCACAACCCTGAGCATCATGACCTGAGCTGAAATCAAGAGTCAGAGGCTCAATGGACTGAGCCACCAGGCGCCCCTTCAAGCTAATTTCTAATTAGTAAAGTTCCTGAGGGGAGCAAGAAGCTAATAAGTAGCTTTATAAATTTCTAAGCCCTCTGAAGAAGCAAGACTCTTCTACTTGTAACTTCCTTCATGAGCTGGGACTGGGAAGCTGCACAACTCCTAACAAGTTCCTTCCTTCCCGGAGATCCCAGAAGAGTTTTCCTCAACCCAGTTCCTCCAGCCCTTTGGCTTTCTCTCCTCAGCCTACACTTATACCTCTTCCTTTGATATGCTGGGGACTGAACTATAAGGAAGCCATCTCTGGATTCCAACCCAAATAACCTAGGAGTTTGCCATTTGGAAGCTAACTGGCCCTTTCCCCCAGTAGCTAATAATACTCTTGGGTCTTCTGTTAAGAAGCTTTAAGGACTTACGTATAAACAGAAATAGAGTAGACTGATCTGAACTATTCCTCTCTGCTCAAACCATATTTTAGGATGTATATTCTCAACATTCGACTATTCTCTATCCTAGAACATTCTGGAAAATATCAGTTTTAGGGGAGAAAAATGGAACACATATGCCTCCCAAGTATTTCCCTTATTCCATAAGGTTGGATGGGCAAGGGTAACAAAAAAATATTTTTTGCATTTAGCCAAGGAGAAAGGAAGGACACTAATAAAAAAATAATCTATCAAATATATAAGTGGAGCAAGTATTCACTTACAAAGGGCATGGGAAGAAAGAGAATAGTAAGTTCTAGTCCGGCTTTTGCAATAAATCATTTTTTACAATTAATTGACTTTTATTATCTATACTATGTTAGACCTATAGTATTGTTATTATCTATACTATGTCTAAACTACTGTTAATACTATGCTATTAAAATACCTCTTGGGGCGCCTGGTGGCTCAGTCAGTTAAATGTCTGCTTTTGGCTCAGGTCACCATCCCGGAGTCCTTGGGATGGAGCCCCACGGCCTCGTCAGGCTCCCAGGTCAGCAGGGAGCTGGCTTGTCCCTCTCCCTCTGCCCTTCCCCCCACCCGCCCCCGCCCCCGCCTCATTCTCTGTACCTATCTCTCTCTCTCAAATAAATAAATAAAATCTTTTAAAAATGAGGCCTCTTAATAAAATTATGGCACTGCGTATAGACAGCAAAACGTCAATAGGTAACAGTCCTGGATATGCTAAGCCAGCACAGGGTCACATCAGCCTGTACCAACTGATTCTCTTGATTCTGCAACTTACACAAAGCACGACAGTATGTGTGGAAAAGACCTCGACAGCATCTGGCATGGGGAAATTCCTGGTCTAGGATGCATTAAGAGCTTGAATAAAGCAATGATTGATTTTTTTTTTTAATGAATCACAAACTAAATATTTTTTCCAAGAGGACCTTTTTATTTTTCTTCTAGAATAAAGAATGTCACTTTTTACAGGTTAAAAAAGTCATAGTAGGGGAATTTGAAAAAGTATTATTTGTGGCATACTTCAAATCCAAGGTTACTCTTTTGGCTTTGGTAAACTATGCCTCCTGCAATGTATTGTGCAAAGTCCTCCAAAGCCATTTGGAGCACGCATGAGAATCTCTCCTGAGGAATAAAGTAAGTAAGCGTTATAGCAATCGTATTTTGTTAACTGATTGTTTGCTTATTCAAAGCAGTATTGATGTCATTTTCTCTAAATAGTTCAAGTTTTTTAAGCTTTCTCAAATCTGTGTTTCTTGGCATTTGCCTGAAAGAAGACAGCAGATGCTTACTTATTTTACATAACAGAGTTAAGAATCCAACTTCTCCACCTTAAGCATTTATAGTCTTATCAAGTTACAGTGACCTTTCTGTATAAATTCAGACAATTCATAGCCATTTTCTCCCCACTTATCTTACTGAAAACTTGATGTTTCTTTCATGACAAAGGGCCTTAGCATTTTCCTTTGTAACTCTTACAATACTAATTTTCTTAGTAAGCACTGACTATATACTTTAGTGGTTAATGCTATTCAAACAGACGGAGTACAGGTTGGTGATTTATTTTTCATTTTATCATTACCAGTTTCATTAATACTCAGTAGAAAAAAATCCTTCCTATGCCTTCATATGGATTGCAAGGTCTTACTAGAAACCGATCTACATGCTTATTATTTTAGGAAATGTTAGAAAGGTGAGACTGACATTAAGCAGAGGAGGAAGGAGAATTTCCCCCTTCTCCTTACAGAGATGGAGTTATGTGGGATCTGGCTGGGGAGGAGAGGGAAGGTGAAGGATCTATATACCCAGGGAATTATAAGAAAAAAACATCAGACCTACCCCCCACCCCCGACAAGTTCTATAGTGTTATGTCCACACTAGAGAAGGAACTGTAAGATGAGAGTTGAAATATGACCTGGTGATAACATTTAGCTCATAAAGGTGTTTACATTTACATTTAAGGTGTTTTTAATAGTTCCCTCAAAAACCTTGACATATTAAAATTACAGTGCAATATATCTGTTAGTAACTGTCAATAATTATGTACACCTTATGAGTAAGGAAACCGTTGTGGTAGAGTAGGAAGAAAACCAAGCATATAACCAAAGAATAAGATAATGTATATGAAAATGGTGTTACAGACTTGAAAGGATCATGTAAACATTAGCTACAATTATTTTTATTATTGATTTGTCACCAAATAAAAGTTTAAAACAAAGTTGTATGTGTGTGTGTGTGTGTGAATCAGTATTCAGTCAGAACAGTCTGATTACAGTAAAGCTTTAAAGCAGGGTCTCTCAACCTCAGCACTATTGAGATTTCAGGCTGAGTCTTTCCTGTGAGGGTCTGTCTTGTGCATTGTAGGATGTTTAGCAGTATCCCTGATCTTCACCCACTCAGGGCCAACAGAACTTCTCCCACCTCCTCCCTCAATTAGTGACAACTAGAAATGTCTCTGGACATTACCAGATAATGCAAAACTGCTCCTGGCTGAAAACCATGTTAAAGCATAAGAAAAATGTAGAAATTATGGCCCTCTCACACAAATTGAGGATGAGAAGACAGCCAACGTGAGCTAGAGCGAAGATGTCCCTCACCAGGCACATGTGGCTATTGAACACTTAAAATGTGGCTAATCTGAATTGAGATATGCTATACGCATACCATACACGCTAGATTAGAAGACTTAGTATGAGAAAAAGAATGCAAAATATTTTAATAAATTTTTAACAAGCAAATTTTAAATTTGCTTCTCTTTCTGGGACCTCTATAAAGCAAATTAAAAAAATAAAATATTTTTTTATATGGATTACATGCTAAAGTGATATTTTGGACACAGTGGGTTAAAATAAAATACATTACTAAAATTAACTTTATCTGTTTATTATTTACCTTCGAAAAATGTGGCTACTAGAGAAGTTAAAATTACACATGTGGCTCATGTTATATTTCTATATTTCTATCAGACAGTGCCGAACTTGTATAAAAAAATATCCCTCCTTCATGCTATATATTCCAGGCAGCCTTTGATGACAAGGGAGGGAACTAAAAGAGCTCTGTCCTCAGTTTTCTCTTTACATTCTCCATATTCTCCTTGGATGATCTCCAATCTCAATGCTTTGATGAGATTACTACTTATAGATAACTAATCTCCAAACTCTATCTTCTGTTAAGAGCTCTACTAAAACCTAGATCCAGGGCAATGGCTGGCTCAGTTGGTAGAGCATGTGACTCTTGGCCTTAGGGTCATGAGTTCAAGCCCCACATTGGGTATAGAGATAACTAAAAATAATAATAAACTTAAAAAAAGAGAGAGAGATCCCTATGTTTAAAAAAAATAATACATAAATAAAACCTAGATCCATATACCCAACTATCAACTTAACAATCCCACTTGGACTTTCTGGAGGAACTCCAAACTTAAATGATCCTCATTCTAAAAAAGATTCCTCCAGGAGCCCCCATTTTAGTAAATGGCCGCATTGACTAGGTTCTTTTTTTTTTTTTAATTTTTTATTGTTATGTTAATCACCATATATTACATCATTAGTTTTTGGTGCAGTGTTCCATGATTCATTGTTTGTTCATAACACCCAGTGCTCCATGCAGAACGTGCCCTCTTCAATACCCATCACCAGGCTAACCCATCCCCCTACCCCCCTCCCCTCTAGAACCCTCAGTTTGTTTTTCAGAGTCCATCATCTCTCATGGTTCGTCTCCCCCTCTGACATACTCCCCTTTTCTTCCTCTCCTGTTATCTTCTTCTTTTTCTTTTTTCTTAAAATATGTTGCGTTATTTGTTTCAGAAGTACAGAACTGTGATTCAACAGTCTTACACAATTCACAGCGCTCACCGTAGCACATACCCTCCCCAATGTCTATCACCCAGCCACCCCATCCCTCCCACCCCCAACCACTCCAGCAACACTCAGTTTCTTTCCTGAGATTAAGAATTCCTCATATCAGTGAGGTCATGTGATACATCGCATTGACTAGGTTCTTAAGCCAGAAACCTCAAAGTTGTCCGTGACTTCTCTCTTCTTCTTCATCCCACTTGCAATCTCTTGCAAAGTTCTGCTTCATTTACTTTCTAAACACTTCTGGAATCCTCCTTTCTCCTACCCCACTGGCTAGACCAAGTCACCATCACTTCCCCTATATCAACTTCCTCTTGCCTTTACACTCTTATTACACCCTGCCCTGTCCTGCCCTTCTCAAAAGTGCTGTCTTTCCTATTAGACATTATACTACATGAGGTCAGGCACTTTCTTGTTCATTGCTATGTCTCTAGTTCTTTGACGAATGAATGAATGAGTGAGTGAGTAAAGAGGGTACAAACTGCTAACTCACAGGTTGCAATTTGCTAAGGAGCTGGACCACAAAAACAATGGTTCCATTAGCATCTGAGGCCTGGAAAATATCAGTCTTCATGTCTAAATGCGCACTGATGTGTTGATACATGTCCTAGGATTCTAGAAGTGGGGAAAAAGTGCTTGGGAACCATGTGCCCTGTACTCCATCCTTAACAGATCTCTCTGTTGTGCCTAAACTCACACAGTAAACTTTCTATACACGGAGTCAGGAAAGAACAGCTGAAGAGTGCCTTTTACAATCCTCTAGCCCCGTGGGAAAATGATTTTCCATCTTCAGTGTCACAGTCCCAGAGTATTCACAGTTTCAGTTACCCAGTGACAAGAAGCTAAAAGTTATGCAAAGCTTAAAACAATCATGAACTTTTCTGAAAGAAATTATTCTCTAAGATTACAAGTTCAAGGTAAGTCTCTTCTCATTGGGGATCCTCAATCTATCTCCATGCCTAAGCAGGCCTTCGTCCCCCAGTCCACGCATGACTAGTTTGAAAGGGGTGAGGACAGGCTATGGCAGTATCTATCCTAACTAGTAAGTTATAGCTGCTACTGATTAGAAAGTTTTAAAAAGTCTAGAACTTTATAGATGTTAGTGGTGTTTTGGGTATTCCAGAATTAGGCTAAGGAAGAGGAACCTGTAAAAGAGTCCAGGCAATATATGTATTTAGAGAAGAACATGTAGACACAGAGGCAAAAATCAGACCCGTGTCTCTATTCACTTTTTGCCATGGGCTCTCCCAGCAGAGGGAGAGTAGTGGTGTGGGTAGGAAGGGCAATGGTGCTATGTGAAATGGACCAGGCAGGAGCTGAAGTGGATACAATGTCAAAGCCAGAGGGAACTGCAGGTCCAAGGGCACTAGGTACTAGGCTATGTGTGTTTAACTCTTTTCTTTTATTGCCTTATGAAGAAATTATACAAAAGACCATTCTTTCAGAGTATGAGGAAGGGAGGTGGGGGTCTTGACTAAAGAAATGTTAGGAAATGTTTTTTTAAAGTATTTTCTCTTTTTTTTCCTCCTTTGATAACCCCCAAAAGAAAACGATGGCAAATTACCAGGTTAACACCAATTCAGCCAGTGGTATAAAGAGATTTAGTAAAGAAGCAACTTTTTTCTGAACTAAATGCTTTGTTTCTTTCTGGAAAGGACTCAAAAAATGGTGGGGTACCTTTCCAAAGCCCACTTTTCCCCTTAAAATCTGGTGAATTTTTTCCATAATAATTTCCAAAACTTGCCCTACCTCAGCAAAAGCACTGGTTTTTGGTAATGAGAGTCAGATAGCTGAGGTATAACAAAAGGGAGTAGTAGACTCAGGAAAAACAAACAGAATCTCAGTTGTATTGCTTGGTCTTCATGTGACCTTAGGCAAGTCTCTCAGCCATGTGTTCCCAGCTGGGGTGATCTCACTCCCAACAGGACAAAAACTGGTTCAGGGGTGGGCAGTGTGAGATCTTATGCTTTGTCTGTTGAAGCACAGAGAGACATAGAGTGCGTAAACAAGACATACAGTGTACGTGTGGTGTTAAAATTTCATGAGAGGGAGGATTAGGGGAAAATAATGTCTAAAAAGCCTCCTAGGGTAAGAGGGTAGTAACAGGCTGAGAAACCTTTCCCTTAGCCTTCCTTCCTCAACTGTCAAAAAGGGTCAGCATCACCCACCTTAAAGAATTATTATGCTATAACCATATCTAAATACACATAAAAGAGGGGCACCCAGGTGGCTCAATCGGTTAAGCAGCTGGCTCTTGATATCAGCTCAGGTCATGATCTCAGGGTCCCAGGATGGAGCCCTGCATCATGCTCTGAGCTCTGTGGGGAATCTGTTTGAGATTCTCTCCCTCTCCCTCTGCCCCTCTCCCGGCTCACGTGTGCACATGCATGTGCATACTCTCCCTCTATCTGTCTCTCAGATAAATAAATCTTTAAAAATACATACATACATACATACAAAAGAGAATGAGAGACGGAAAATAAAGCAGGCAGAGAAAATAACCCCCAAATTGTAAAAACAGTCATTAAAATATAACTAAAAACAAAGATTCAAATGTATATAATGTCATCTAACAATCAATTGTATTAAAAAAACAATTTTCTTCTCACTACTCACTTTACTGACTGAATACCTAAGATCCGAAAAGAAAACGTACATAGTAAAAGTCAAATAAAAAGTGCAAGACGAATCTATAAATGTGGCAAAGATACGAACCTAAAACACCAATTTTAAGACCTGCCAAGCTTGTTTTAATTTTATCATAAATATCTTCTGATGCAAAGTCAACAGCAATGGTCCTTGTTTCCACTTTGAATTTTTCTCCTAGGAAAAAGCACAAATAGAGAGAAGGAAAATTATAACATGGCAATTAAGATTAAAGCATTTGATGATATTACCTTTTCAAACTCTTCCCCCCGCCCCAATATGATACGAAATTTAGACCAGAATCATGTTAGCAATCATGAGACCATCTAAGAGATGATACAGAGTCAACACAATAATTCTGCAATAAAAACTCCAATGTTGCTACAGAGCTGGCTGACTGTTCCTTAATCAGTTCTCCTTCTATAAATCAATAATGACTCCTTTTTAGACTCTTAGGTACAAATAGTAAAACATGATTCGTATCATAATGTTATATACTCTTTAAATATCAGTTTTTTAATTTTAATTGCAAACTGATGCTTCATAATTTCATAAAGAAGTCTTTATGTTGCAAAATGTTTTAAAGGGTGTATATAAAAGTCCATCTTATTAAAATGGAAATAAAATGAGTATGATCGTCATGCAATTTAGGGCCTTGGTTAAGAGTTAATGGTCACCACATTAAAAAACCCACACAAAATGCACAGTGACAGAGCTACAAAATGACAGAAGACAGTCCTCGGTGTTCTACTTTGCTCAGGACAATGGAAGTACACACAGAGCTAATGGAAATCACACAATGAGAAATGGGACTCTGGAGAAACCGAACTTACTGAGGTAATGTAGAGTGTTCACTTCCGCCCTCCCTCGTGAGTCCATTTGAGAAGGCATGGACTGTGAGGTCCCGCAGACACAGGTACCAATTTTAATTTTACCTATTTGCTAAATGACTTTGAGCAAGTCACGTATCTTCCACGAGCCTCAGCATCCTCTCCTGATAATGAAAGTAATGCTACCCAACCTATGATTCGAGGCTCAAGTGGTATCCAGTGGTATACAGAAGGCACTCCATAAATGTTAAGTCTCCTCTCTCCTCCACTAACCCCGCTCTCACTTCACTTAGTGCAGTTCAGGTGGCTAAGAATGTTTACTCTTTGGAACTTGATAAGAATTCAAAAGAATTCATTTAAAAATCCTGCTTCCAAAAAAATAAATTTTTCTTCATTTGAAGTCAATGTTGGCTCATCACAGAGTCTGCAACATTAATCCACAAAGGACATTGCCATTCTTGATCTAAAAGGAGTTCTGCCTACGAATGAAGAGCTGGTTCACAAGAGATCTGTTTCTTAGTTTCAGTGAAAAGTATTGACCTGAGGTAGGAATCCATGAATAAACTGGAGAGGAGAATATGTGACCTAGAAAATACCTATCTGGTGTTGGGGCACCTGGGTGGCTCAGTCGGTTAAGCGTCTGCCTTCGGCTCAGGTCATGATCCCAGCGTCTGGGGATTGAGCCCCACATCGGACTTCCCACTCAGCAGGGAGTCTGCTTCTCCCTCTCCTTCTGCTCCTTCTCTCTCTCTCTCTCTCTCTCTCACTCACTCTCAGATAAATAAAATCCTTAAAAAAAAAAAAAAGAAAATACCATATCTGGTTGTTAAAGGCACACTTAAATTCCAGTGTCAATGAGTTACTGTATGTGTTCATGTAATGGAGAGCCACAGACCAAGGTGTCACTTCACAACAGCTCATCCAACAGGTCTTATTATAAATGCTTCCAGGATTTACCACCAGTAAGTAGAGAACACTGCCCTTATTAGAGAACACCACCCACAGATTTACAAGAAAAAAAAAGACCCAAATCAAAATGCTGAAGGGTACCTTTTATTAAATGTAAAACTTCATTCAGGAATGAAATGAGATAAATTTATCTATTTATTTTGAGAAAAACAAAGCATGTTTCCACACTAGTGCTATATACTGACATTTAAGAAAAATCTCTCTAGTAATAAAAGCCACCTCACAACTCCTGAATCAAATTTACTCTTTTAAGTCTCACAGGATTTGGGGAATATACTTATAATGTAGAGTCTTGTATAGATAGGCTGCTAAACATATTCAGAGACCCTTTTGGAAAGAATGTTATTTTAGTTAATAAGAACCCTCAAGTAAGCTTTTCTTTGTACTCACATTAGGATAAGCAAAATGGCTTCTGATGCAAGCTTTTCAAGATAAATCCAATTTTGAACTTGCACCTGGATTACCCTGAATCATGTCCTAGTGCAGTTAACATTGCTGTTCTACCTTTTCTCCACTGCCTCCATCATGAGCTGCTTCTTCTGCAATGTAGGGCTGTCTGATCACGTCCCCCACCCCCCACACACTTCCAGAGCTCCAGCTGGCTTACGGTAAGAGTTACAGTCTGCAGCAATGGCCTAATACCACTCTGAACTGACCTCCACCTCCCTACTCTCCCCACTGTCCCCGGCTCTAGCCACATAGGCCCTAAGCAATTCTCTCTCTTTTTCTAAGATTTTATTTATTTATTTTGAGAGAGAGAGAGAGAGAGCGCATGTGCGCATGTGATGGGGGTGGGGGGGGAGGAGCAGAGGGAGAGGGACAAGCAGACTCCGTGCTGAGCACAGAGCCTGTCACAGGGCTCGATCCCAGGACCCTGAGATCACGACCTGAGCTGAAATCAAGAGTCTGATGCTTAACAACTGAGCCACCAGGGTGCTCCTTGAGCAATTCTTTAAACTCAGAATGTCCCCCAAACACATTCAGGGCTTTTGTACTTTATGAAGGATGACAATGTGGCATTCCCTCCAGGCTCTCCATTTACTTAATGTCTCACAATAAAATCTTGTGGTTGTAAATTCTTAAAGAACTAAAGAATGCCATTATTAGAATACTACACACTGTTATGCAAAGATATTCCTACTGTCAAACCACTTGGTATTTGAAATTGGACAGGCTGGCATCCTGCTACTTAAAATTGTGGCCAAATACAATCATGCCCTCCTCACTTTTTTCAGATTGAAGTGATTCTGAGATGGTCTTGGCCCACTGTTTCTTAGCCTAGTGGCAAAGACCAAAACCTAAGAAGCAAAATCTGATGAGTGGTATGGGCTGTTCAAGGCAGTCAACTCACCAGAAATGGAGGCAGAAAATCAGCTCTGGCTTATGGAGAATGAAGCTAAGAAATAACTGGGATGATACCATTATTCCATTTTTAGCTACTAGTCCACTGAAAGCTACCCAACTACAATGGTAGAATAAGAGAAATATTATTTAAAACTATAGAGCTATAGAATACTGAACATCCTCACAGCCTCAAGCATTCCAGCACTTCCAAGCATGGGTGCCCTGTTCCTCCAGTCACATGGCTGATTTTTACTCAGGATTGTAAATTAGTTCAAGGTTAAGTCTGGAAAGGACAGAGAAGAAACTGTACTTATAAGTAGGCTCAAGATGCTGCAAACACCTCTCAATATTTAAACTAACACATCTTTAGGTTCATGCCTAGAAAGGTCATGAAACATATTCAGAATAGCCTTATGTTTAACATACTTCTAGGTCTGGCCATCATTATTTTTATTTTGCTCAACAAATTGACATCTCTCAAATTTAACAGTCTTTCCCTAAGAATAATTGTATAGGTCTTAGAAAGACTCCTCATTTTTCCTCTGTGTGCCTGGGGAAAGGGGGCCTGAGAATGCTAGAAAAGAAATCTAATCTACATAAACTCATGTATTATTTATAATTTTTTATTAATAAAACCAAAAATAATATATTAATTCTCATTTGTCCCTACATCTGCTCCAAATAAATGATCAGTTTTCCCCCTAAGTTTCAGGTACTATCCATTATGAAATTCTTATTATATTTCACCCTTCCCCATCTTTTCCATATTGTGAATTTCATCATTTAAGATTCAAGTTATGTCACCAGCCCTGTGGACTGTCTTTTCAGGATTCCCATTTCCTCCAAGGTAAAACTACTTACTTACTCTCTCGGCTATGTTCCTAGAGACCTTCTACATAACCTTAGTAAGCACCGTAATATGCTATGCAAACAGTCTATTTCCTAACAAACACAGATCGTTCTCTGTCATCTTTGTATATCCAGCACCCACCACAATGCCTGGCATATAACAGAGGTCACTCAAATGTCTGCCGAGTGAGTAAATACATCAAGGCTGACACAGCCCATTTATTAAAATCACCTTCTCAGTAACTTCTGAAACTCTTCCCTGTAGAAATAAAACTATACGCTGGTAAGAGATGTCCACTATGAGGCATAACAACATAAAGTGCTTACTGTTAGGCATTTTAAAGCATTAAGATAAATTAAGAAAAACTCAGTCCTTCCATTTGTCCTGCATGAGTTGGACTATCATTCTCATAGAGGCAGAAACATTTGAGAGTTGTAGGCAACGATCCAGTCTCATGAATAAAGTACTCTAGGAGCTTAACTCAGGGCACAGAGATGAAGGCTGGAGATATTTTAGTCATGGACCACTCTCCCTATCCCCAGTCCTGAAAAAGATAATTAGGGGAGAGGAGCGACTCTTGGGGGAAATAGTACTATATTCAACACTTACCAATTTTAGCTTCTTAAATCTAAATTCATTAAATGTAATTTAGAACCATAAAAATATATTGCATGGTTTTAAAAACCCCTCCGTTTTCACATAAAATGTTTTAGAGTATTTAGAGATGTAAAAAGCAGAATGAGTCTTTTGTACTTTTTCTAATTTTAGGAGGAAAACAAAGAACAAAATGTCCCCTAACTAAATTCCCTCTACTTCCCTCCTTTTGCTATTTTCCTTCTTTTTGCCCCCAGGCCTTACCATCTCCCTCCTCCCCTACCCCTCAGGGTGAGATATCTCCCCACAGAGAAAGCCTCTTTTGTGTAGCTATGCAGAAACGGGTGATTGTGCCCTAGAAGGAAATAATTCATCTGACTCCATTTTTAAAGACCCATTTGATTATAATTATCAGAGATGCTACACAAATAATGGTCCATTTCTTTTTTTCATTGCCCTTGAAAACACTCTCATGATCATTTTAATCTCATATGAAGAGATCCACTTTCAGTCAAATAAAAAAAATCCATCATAGCATCACCAGGATTCCATCCCAAACCAAGTATTTCTTTATTTTAAGCCAAGGTTATTACATTTTATTCATTATGGGCTATTTAACTAGAACAACCAACTGAAATAAATAAAAACCATATGCGATGCAAATCTGTTCTACTGAGAGCACATGAATAGGTTCCATTCTTTTGAAAGCCCTGAGTTCGACACTGGGTTCAGGTGGGCAAGGCACCTTTGAAAAAATTTTCAAATAAGGAATAAGGATGTTTATTTTCCACACTTAGGAAAAAAACAAAACAAAACAAAAGGCCTGCTAATGGAAACATCTGAATTTTATGTTCTGAGGTGAGAAAAATGCAAAAAGTATTCCTAACATTAGTAAAGATTCCAAGATGATGTCATTAATACAATGTAAGTGGAGTGTTTGTGTCCCCCCAAATTCATGTGTTGAAGCCCTACCCCCCCATGCGATGGTATCTGGAGGTGGGACCTTTAGGAGGTAACTAGGTTTAGATGAGGTTATGAGGGTGAGGTTCTCCTGATGGAATGAGTGTTATCCTGAGAAGAGGAAGACAGAGCTCTCTCCCCACACGCACGCACCAAGGAAAGGTCACCTTCTCATCAGTAAGAAGGCGGCCATCTAACGGGGGCCCTCACCAGGAACTTAATCTGCCAGGACCTCGATTTTGGACTTCCCAGCCTCTAGAACTGTGAGAAATAAATGTGTATTCTTTAAGATACGCAGACCGTGAAGTTTTATTACAGCACCCCGAGCTGACCAAAATAGAGTTTGTTCAAAAAAGCGTGGGATGCAGTTAGAAGCCCTGGACTTGGCTGCTAACTCATCCACTTGTTGGCTGAGGGCCCTTCACTCAAGCCTTTTCACCTGCAGGAATCCCCTTACTACAAGAAATAATACCCACCCTGCAGAGTTCTTGTGAGTACATGAGAATGTATTGTAGGGAACTGTCAAGTCTTACGCAAATGTTTGCTTTACGCAGATCTGCCCAGCTTCCACAAAGATGACCAGATCACGGAGAGTTGTTTTCTTCCCAAACAGCACAGGCTACCATACATATTTTCTGTATCATTCATTCTTTCCTCTTAGCATCAGCTGCATATCTATTTTCAAATTGAATATGCACATCCAGCTCTACTTTAAAAAGTGCTATATTATTACTATATTATTCATGGAATCAATGGTCATGATATGCTATTCTTAGCAACGCCTTTCATGTCCAGGTATTTCTTTGACTCAGTCTGCCTGTAATTAACCTTTGAATTACTCTGTTTTATCAGATCCAAAAGGCACGTTTTCACTCACTTTTTTGGTCTCTGAAATCAGGATGCCATACAATTGATGGCATGCCAATTTAAATGGTGATTCTTCTTTCTTTTTTTTTTTTTAAAGATTTTATTTATTTTTCAACAGAGAGAGAGAGACAGCGAGAGAGGGAACACAAGCAGGGGGAGTGGGAGAGGGAGAAGCAGGCTTCCTGCTGAGCAGGGAGCCCGATGCGGGACTTGATCCCAGGACCCTGGGATCATGACCTGAGCTGAAGGCAGACGCTTAATGACTGAGCCACCCAGGCGCCCTGATTCTTCTTTCTTAATGCTTATAAGCTGCCTCATTGTTTCATGATCACCGGTGTCTCCGATTTGATGAAAGAACCCAAGAACTCTGCTGACAATCTAGGCTTCTCTTTAATGTCACAAAATGAATGAGGACAGCTTCCAAATGCAAGATTGTCTGTGCTTATTCCGCCAGCACCACTAGTCACGAAGGCAGATTTCCCATCTTCAACTAAGACCCAAAAACCTTGGCATACGCTCATTCATTTATTCAGGGGCACAGGCATTGGCAACCAGACAAAGCGTCTCACTCTCTAAATTGTCAGCTATGAGAGGAGTGTCCATGTCTGGGTTTTTCTTTGCCACCACACACTCAGAGCCTGATTCACCATAGGAGCTCAATATATATATTTTGACTAAGTAAATTCAAGAAGTACACCCTCTTGTCAGATTTTACCCTGAGTAGAATAGCAGATACTCTCAAATAGGTCATATTTTGGTGAAGGAGATATGCATGAACCCAACTGTTGCTCATTAATATGAACAAAGAGTGCAAAGAGAGAGCAACTCACTCTTGCACAGTAGGATTTTAAATAGAAGGTGACATTTGCGTTGAGTCCTTGTGTAGGAATTGGCCATGCAGAGAAGGGGGAGAAGTAGACAGAGGCAGAAAGTGGGGGAAAGGAAAAGCATGTTCTAAGAATCCCTGTGGATGGAGTATATAGCGCACAGGGAGGAGAAGACAGAAAATATTCTGTAGCAGGAAGCAGATAGAGGTTTTATGTGCCAAGATAACAAACAGGACCAGTGACATAATTTGCGGGGCCTGAAGCAAACAAAATAAAAATGTGGGGCCCCTTGTTCAAAAATTATTAAGAATTTCAAGATGGCCACAGCAGAGCATTAAACCAAGTATGGGCCCTTTTAAACAGGAATGCAGAGGCCACACACCTATGAAGGCAACCCTATAATGAGGCAATGAGGCTATTAAACTGGAAAGTGACAAGATCACACGTACTTTAGGAAGCAAATGCTGGTGGCAGAGGAGAGGACACACAGCCTGTTATAAAAAGTGGTGGGCAACAAGGAAAGAACCCAGCAGCTGCTACTTTAGTCCCATGAGAAAGGAGGGCCCTAAGGAGAGAAGCAGGCTGGCTGGGAGAGACTTCTGAGTTAGAGTCTGATTAGACACACAGCTTTAGGGAGAGAGGACACAATGGTTTTCTCCATTTGGTTTAAAATCTGGTTAATAAACTATCATACCTTAGAGCTACAAGAGTCTTCATAGTTTTGCATCTGAGGCAATGTTCCTGTAATCATGTCTCAGCGTTTTTTAAAATCATAAAAAAATGTTATTTTTTAGTAAAGCGAGTTTTTTCTTGAGGTAGCTTACTTCTCTTTGTTGGCTTAAAAAATGAAATTACTACCAATGAGATTTGGGCCAGAGTACACACAGGATTACCATGAACTAAAAACCAAGTTGGCAAGCAAAAGATATATTTTTTGTAACCCTCTGTATATTCCTCCCTTCATATTTCAAAAAGAAAGATAACTAATTAGAAGTCAAATACCACACGGTACCTTCTAAAAATTCTGATTGAGCTACTTTTTTTCTTTTTAAGCAACCACTTTTTATTTTAACCTGTCACTTTGTTCTCACAAGATTCTGTTGTGGTTTTGTAAAATCCTGCCACAGGAAAAAAGTATTCTTTTCAAGATCTGGGTCTCTCATTTTGGTATTTAGAAAAAGGAAGCGTAACGGTTGCTTTTATTTCTTAAAAAAAAAGAAAAAGAGGAACTTTGAAAAAATTACCATAAAATTTAAAATATCAGCTATTGAAATGAATATTTACTTTATGACAATTAACACTTTGAAGATAAATATAGTTTAACAACATTTTGCCAAGAGAAGAACCATCTTTCTGTTCAACACACACAAAAAAAACTCCTCTTCATTTAAATTGTTAAAAGAGCATAGTTTTCAGATATCAAACCAAAATAAAAGCAAAAAAATGCATGATTTAGAGTCTCTTTCTCCTGTACTCTTAGAACTAAAGATAAGAACTTGATGCAAATCATCCTGATTCTAAGATGCCCTGAAGAACCCAGAGGTACCATATAAAAAAAATGCATAGGGTTACGGTTAATAGTCTACCAACTGAACAGGAGTAGTAACTATTATAGTTATCCATTGAACATCAGCTAGATGCCAAGAACTCTACCAAGTGACATTACATCATTTAATCTGTACAAGAACTTACTGATATAAGACGAACCAGGAGAGATGATGGACTCTGAAAAACAAACTGAGGGCTCTAGAGGGGAGGAGGGTAGGGGGATGGGTTAGCCTGGTGATGGGTATTAAAGAGGGCACGTTCTGCATGGAGCACTGGGTGTTATGAACAAACAATGAATCATGGAACACTACACCAAAACAAATGATGTAATATATGGTGATTAACATAACAATAAAAAAATTAAAAAAAAAAAGAACTTACTGATATATTGCTGAAACTTGCAACTGATTATTCCCATAAATTTCAGTTATCAACATTTAAAAGGCCATTATTTATTTGTTTGTTTTTTAATTGTGAAATAATCTCAAGCAAAGAAAAACTTCAAATACTCTACAAGGAACTTTTTTCTGGAACCATGTCAGATTCAGTTGCTGACAAGATGTCATCCATCATCCATAAATACTTCAAAGTAGTGGTTCTCAAAGCGTGCTCCATGGCTTTGAGGGTCACCCAGAGTCAAAAATACTCCAACGTTCATTATGTGCATCCTTCAGTGTGTTGGCACTTGCGCTGATGGCACAAAAGCAATGTGGGTAAAACCTTAACATGAATTAAAGCAGCAGCACCTAACTATATCCTTCACAGATTTGCAGTAAAAAAGAAAAAGTCAGTTTTGTTTAAGAATGTCCCTTGAAGAAGCAGTAAAATCATTAATTCTATTAATCTCTACCCTTGAGGACACATCTTTTTAATGTGCTGTGTGACAAAATAGGAAGTATGCATAAAGCACTTTTCCTGTGCACCTAATAGGACGAGTGTCCTGAGGAGAAGCATCTGTGAAAATGAGTCGTGTAAGTGGAGTTAGGCCCTGTTCTCATACTGCGCCATTTTACTTGAAAGAACAATGGACAGAAAAACCATGCTTCTTTAGATTTAGCAGACATATTTTTAAAAATGAAGTGAGTCCCTCATTTTAAGAAAAACAACCAACAGCATTTATTGTCCATGAGAAAATTTGAGCTTTTAAAGGAAAAATCAGAAGTTTGGAAAACTTGTAGCTACCTTCATGTGCTTGAGAGAAAAGACTTTTCTGATAAGATTGGGAGTGATAATAATAAATGTGATTTTTTTGGGTGCTGTGTCAACACATGTGAGATCTGCAAAACTCAGGAACCAATACTGTCTGATGGCCAATGCACACAGATACAAAATCATAACGCATAAAAAACCTATGCGCATAAAAAACCTATGCAAAGCGTGAGGTAGACAAATGGATTTTAATGTAACTGAGTATGAAAATCCATTGATACATTTTCAGATTCCATACTTCAACTAACTTTTAAGAAACCTCCACTTATGGAGTTTTGATGTAGTATCAAAGAAGAATATCCACAATAACCTGAAGAGGCTATTCAAATCACTTCCTATTTTCCAACTACATTACCATGTAAAGCCAGATTTTCTTCTACTTCAACCAAAATAACACTGCAGCGGACTAAATGCTGAAGCAGATATGCAAATGTAACTGTCTTCTACCATGCCAGATATTAAATAGATTTGCAAAAATGTAAAACGCCACTCTTGTGACTGAGTTTTGTTTTGTTTCAGAACCTATAGCTGTTCTTCCTGCTAAAAAATGTTATATAAACATGTAATGGATTTACTGTTACTCTTACATGAATTAAATAATTTTTTCTCATTAGTCAATTTGAATACCTAAGATAATTCACGTTCACAGCTGTATCACACATAAACCAAAGCTCTTTGAGATCCTCAATATTTTAAGAGTTGTAAAGGGGTCCTGAGACTAAAAAGTTTATGAATGTTGCTTCAGTATGTATTTCCTATAGTCTCCAAAATCAGATAGCCATCAAAATCAGGAAATTAACATTGATGCATTACTGCCTCTAGTCCTCAGAGCCTGATCAAGTTTCACCAACTGCCGCAACAATGTCCTTTATGGAGAAAGGATCCAAATCAGAATCACCCTACACATTTAGCTGCCATGTCTTGTTTCGCCTCTTCCAATCTGGAACAGCTTCTCAGCCTTCTCTTGATCTTTATGACTTTATTTTTTTTTTAAAGATTATTTATTTATTTGAGAGAGAGAGTGAGAGAGAGAGAGAGCACAAGAGGGGGAAGCAGGAGAGGGAGAAGCAGACTCCCCGCTGAGCAGGGAGCCCGATCAGGCTCCAGATCCCGGGACTCCAGCATCAGGCCAACTACTTTGTAGAGTATCCCTCAACTTGGGGGTGGGTGGGTGTGTGTGTGTGTGTGTGTGTGTGTGTGTGTGTGTGTGTTACCTCACGATCAGATTTAGGTCATGCATCCTTGGATGGACTATCATAGAAGTGAAGTTGTGTTTCTCACTGCATCCTACCAGGTGGCACACAGTTTCAATTGTCCCACTACTGACTGAGGATAACTTTGATCTCTTATTAAGGTGGTGTCGGCCAGTCTCCTCCCCTGTAAAGTTACTATTTTTCCCTTTGTAATCAACAAATATTTTGGTAATTTGTAGGGAGATACTTTGAGACTATATAAAATCCCGTTTTTTTCTTTTTTTTATGAGTATAACTACAGTGTTATATTAGTTTCAGGTGTACAACATAATGACTCAACAATTCTATGTATTTCTCAGTGCTCATCAAGATAAGTATAATCGTAAGGGCTTTCCAGACTCATCTTTTATTCTCCCAGCCCCAGCCCTGAACTAGCCATTTCTCCAAGGATCCCTGGATCCTTTATTAGAAAACATATCTAGAACTAAGATGTGTATGCTGAGTTTGCTCATTGCAGTTGGGGTGTTCCTGCTCCCAGGAAGGACCATAAGACTTAGCAACCACTTAACCTGTGGCAGTGTCACAGGCTCAACACAAGCACATACTAGGGACTGTCCCACAGAGCAGCTAGTTGCCAACCAAGAGACCTCACCCGAGATGCTTTTACAAAGGAGCCAAAGATGCAGTAGTTAGGCCTTGGGGGTCTCCTCCAGAGTTCAGAACATTGTAAATCATCTTACATCCTAAATACACAAATGTCTTTGATACATACTACATAATAAAGACTGATAAAATACTGTAAGTTAGGCTTTAGTTTTGGAAGGGATAGCTTTGTGGCCTTCACTTGGTGGATAAAAATGTAAATAAATATTTGACTTTTGTAGGGGCAAAACAAGCTCTTGGTTACTTTATTTTCATGCTTAACATACATAAGCAACTCTATACTTTGCCCAGAGCATTTCCAGAAAGTGTGCCAATCAGATATTGAAAAGTAAATCCTATCTGCCCACAGAAACAATTTTATAATTGGAATTTGTTACTAAAATCAATCATAGCTAAGCCTAATAATATACCATAAATACACAAACATACAATACCACTAGCCTCTATAATTTAAAATAGTAAAACTGTGCTCCCAAATACTGATTGTCTTGAGGACCCAATTTACTATGAAGTGTGTGTATGTGTGTATGTGTATATATATGTGTGTGTGTATGTGTGTATATATATATATGATGCTTATAATATATAAAAATGTTTATATATGGCCTTAAAATACATTAGTTAGTTCCATTTATCTTAATATACAATAAAACTGCCTTCTTAGAATTTAGGAGAATGATTTGGATAGTATGGGCCTTTAAAAAAGTTTAAGGAAGTATAAGCTAAACTTTCTTTTATATTAACAAATTTCTCTCTAGCCAACAGATGCAGTGTCATTTCCATCACCCATACAGTTGCCTCAAAGTCTTGTAGTAGAAGCCCAAGAGATATTAGAATGAAGGCAAAACTTTCCTCAGTACTTAAAAACAGAGGATCCAAGATTGATACTAGGCCATAATGCCAATACACATTAGCTGATCAATGACAGAGCCTTCTGAGGACATTCCAAGACAGTACAGTCCCGTGGTCTACTTGGAAATTCATATAGATAACATTTCAAGGGAGATACCCTGTTGGTTTTGACTGGATATTCATATAAACTTTTTAAAGAGATGAGTGATAGAGCTAATCCTTATCTGTAAGTTTTGGGAATTTATATTGTTTCTTCCCATGTACAAAACCATTTTTTCCCTACAAATAGTTTTGTTTTTGTTTTTTTGCGTTGGGGGGTGTAAAGGAAAGCAGAATGTTTTATCATGATTTTTGTTTCATTCAGCAACTTTGGGACAAATTAAAAGTCCTAAACTCTGAAGAAAAAAAATAAAAGCAGTTATCAGAGGAGTCCCTGAATTCCCTAAAATTGCAGGCAAATATTCTGCATATAAATTGACTCTTGAACAACACAGGTCGGACAGCACGGGTCCACTTATACGTGGATTTTTTTACAATACAGTACTGTAAATGTAACCTCTCTTCCTTAGGACTTTCTTAATAGCATCTTCTTTTCTCTAGCTTACTTTATTATAAGAAAGAGTATATAATATAAAACACAAACTGTGTTAATTGACCATTTATCTTATCGGGAAGGCTTCCAGTCAACAGGTTATTAGTAATTAAGTTTTTGAGGAGTCAAAAAAGTTACACATGAATCTTTGACTGTGTGGGGGGTCAGCCCCCCTAGGCCCCACATTGTTCATGGGCCAACTGTACATATATATATTTTTATAGGGATAAGTTTTTTATCATTTCGATTCACAAAAAGGTCCATGACCCACAAAAGAGTAAAAATTTTTGGTTTAACTACACCCCAGAAATAACCACTGTGAATGGTCTGGGCTATAACCTTCCAGACCTTTTTTGATACATATTTACATATGTTATATACATACAAAGTTGGCTCATGAGTTTAGTTAGCATTTGTGGTATGTGGGGTTTTTGTCACTGTTGTTTCGCAAAAGTAAAACCAGACTTTCTCTAAATATCTACTCTGCAACTTGCCTTTTTTTTCCAATAAAGATGGCCTTCCATGTCAATACATATAGACTTTTAAAAAAGATTTATTTATTTATTTATTTATTTATTTGAGAGAGAGAGACAGTGAGAGGGAGAGAGAGAGGTGAAAGAGAGGGAGAACACGAGCACTGGGGAGGAGCAGAGGGAGAGGGAGAAGCAGACTCCCCGCTGAGCAGGGAGCCCAATGTGGGGCTCAATCCTGGGACTCTGGGACCATGACTTGAGCTGAAGGCAGACACTTAACCAACTAAGTCACCCAGGTGCCCCCATATGGATAGACTTTTTAATTACACAAAATAGCTGGTCCATAATTTATTTAACCAATCATTCAAAACATTATGAACAGGCACAGATCAAAGGAAGAATTCATTATACTGGAGATGGGGAATGTATCATGGCAAGTTAAAAAAAACCAGAATGCCAATGAATTCAGGGGAACTTTTATAGGTCACCAAGACCTTATTAAAAAAAAAAAACAATGAAAAAGACAAAATAAAGATGGAGAAACTACGGAATGTTTACGTGTTACCACCAATGCCAAAAGCAGTTTGACCAAAAAGAGTTTTGGGTGCAACTAAGGCGAGGCTCCCCATATATTCCCCCTTTTCCAGGACCTTCCCCATGCCAAAGACAATAAAAGAGAAGAAACCTCACATATATAAATAAAGTATGCAAAGTAAGTCCCAATCCAAGGCAGGGTCACACGTAGTCTAGTCAAGCTCACCTTGGGGAAAGGTCTGGGGAAGAATCTGAGAAAGGCTGTACCAGAGGCAACAAAGGCATCAAGTCATACAGGAGAGAATTTGAGGAATATATTAAAGAGCCATACGGAGCCAAAACATTCAAGAGTATTTGTGGACACTGGTCACTATTTTACCCCCATAACTATGTTCAAACAGGTGATAGATCACACGACTGCAGATTTACTTTATTTTTAAAGAGTTTATTTATTTGGGGCATCTGGGTGGCTCAGTTGGTTAAGCGTCTGCCTTTGGCTCAGGTCATGATCCCAGGGTCCTGGGATCGAGCCCCACATCGGGCTCCCTGCTCGGCGGGGAGTCTGCTTCTCCCTCTCCCTTTGCCTCTCCCCCTGCTTGTGCTCTCTCTCGCTGTCTCTATCAAATAAATAAATAAAATCTCAAAAAAAAAAGATTTTATTTATTTGAAAGAAAGAAAGAAAGTGAGCAAGTGAGAGAGCACAAGCAGGAGGAGCAGAGGGAGGGGGAGAGGGAGAAGCCGAGTCCCCGCTGAGCAGGGAGCCTGATATGGGGCTCGATCCCAGGACTCCAGGATCATGACCTGGGCCGAAGGCAGACGCTTAACAGACTGAGCCACCCAGGCCCCCCCATGGCTGCAGTTTCAATCATCCATACCAAGGTTTGGAAGGAATCACGGACCAAGAAGAGGCAGAAGCTCATGTTCTCACAGCGCTGTGTATGAGCTGATCTGGTGACACAGAGTAATCTAGCTCTATCTCCAGTGAGGCTTGGGCCCTGTCTAGCAAAGAGGACACTGGAATAGGGAGCCACTGCCAGACATTCAGATAATTTCTCATTTTTCACTTCCATAAGCAATACCATGAATATCCTGCATATAAACCTCTGTGCAGTTACCTGAGTTTTTCTGTAGAATAAACTTCTAAAAGTAGAATAGTCAGATCAAAGGGTGTGTGTATAAATTTATAGATTGAGTACAGGAGAAAAAGGGAATCAACTTTCACTCTTTATAATTCTATACAGTTTGAATTAATTAGTTGATTAATTTCAGAAAATAAGTACTACTTTTGTCATTTTAAAAGAAAAAGAGTACTTCCTTAGGTCAAGATTGGCTCCCAGGTCTACAAGAACTATCAAGAGAGCCAGGCTGCATAGAGTCAAATATATAAAGAAACAAAGTGTTCATCAGAAGCTAGAGGAGTTGCTGGAGAGACCTGGATAGCAGAAATTTAAGAGTCACTGAGGCAGGTCTTGCAAATGTTCATCCAAGCACAGGCTGCGGAATTGGCCAAAGGCATCAAATGGTTAGGTCTCCCCATAAGGCTGCCCCCAGCATGGAAATAAACATGCCAGACTCTCTTCACTTGACATCCCTGACCACACATACTCTCTGGCAATAGATGGCATGCTCATGAAGGGAGACTCTGGTTTTATTTTGGCTCCCTTTATACATCTGCCAACAGGGAGCTGTTATATTGGTAAGCATTATAGCCTGCACCACCATTATACTTCTTAAAAAAAAAAAAAATCTGGGCATTCAATTTTGTTTATCATCCTACTCAACTTGAGTTCAGGCAAGTTTTCCCTTAGAAGGCATATTCGTTCTTGAGTCTCCCAACAAACGCCGGTTTCAGGGCCTGCAAATTTATGTGCCAGTTCATAAATCTTGGTTAGTTTTCCAGGAGTTCCCTTTTGAACTGAACAGTGTGGAATTTAAGTGTTCAGTCTTGAACACATAAGCACTTGGGCTCTCTCTCTGCCCCGCCCCCCCAACCCCGGGATTTGTCAGCCAACTTCTGGTGGTCACTGAACTGGTTTCTCAGCCAATATTCTTCTGCAATAACATATCCTTTTACCTTTTAAAATTCTGTATGTATGTATATTTTTTTAAAGGACATTTTTTTTTTTAATTTTGTTTGAAAAGTTACCTGGAAAAGTAAGGGCCAATGTCTTTTTCTCACTTTTATCTGCTCCTATTCCTCATTATCAAATGCCACAAGCAAACAAGAATTAAGAGCTATGAAAGTGCATCACATTTCATTGGGAAGTCAGGAAAAGTACTTCACTATAGAAAGATTTATTAAAAAAAAAAAAGGCAGGGGCACCTGGGTGGCTCAGTCGGTTAAGCGGCTGCCTTCGGCTCAGGTCATGATCCTGGGGTCCTGGGATCAAGCCCCGCGTCAGGCTCCCTGCTCAGCAGAGAGCCTGCTTCTCCCTCTCTGCCTGCCTCTCTGCTTACTTGTGCTCTCTATCTCTCTGTCAAATAAAATAAAATCTTTAAAAAAAAAAAAAAGGCAATGGGTGTTGTACGTTAAGTGTGGAATCACTACATTGTATACCTGAAACTAATATTACACTGTATGTTAACTAAATGGAATTTAAGTAAAAACTTGTTAATGGGGCACCTGGTGGCTCAGTCAGTTACGCATCAGACTCTTGATTTCAGCTCAGGTCAGGTTGTGAGACTGAGCTCCCCCCTCCTCCCACGGCTCTGTGCTGAGCATGGAGCCTGCTTAAGATTCTCTCTCTCTCCTCTCCTTCTGACCCTCCCCGCTTGCTCTCCTTCTCTCTTTCTCAAACAAACAAACAAACAACACCCAACTTGGAAGAAAAGAAAAGCAGCAAAGAAGCTTCTGCGTCTTCCTTAGGAAGACTAAAACAACACATGAGACGATATCCTTATGTGTGATTATGTCACGTATATGATATGTAGCAATGCAATGTATTTATAAGAATACCATGTGTAGGGGCACCTGGCTGGCTTGGTCGGTGGAGCATGTGACTCTTGGTCTCAGGGTTGGGAGTTCCAGCCCCACGTTGGGTGTGAAGATTACTTAAAAATAAAATCTTAAAAAGAAAAAAAAAAAGAACAGCATGCATATGAAATGCTATCTTCCACAACACACATTGTATGTGTGGCAATATAACACGGAGAAAAAGGAGTAGGCAGGAGATCACCTAGATCCTGCTACTGATATTTCCCATGAAATTACAGAGATGCTTACCTTTATTATTCTCTCAAATATCTGAGTCAGCAAAATTATTTTGCAAATGTCAATGAATTCCAACCATTTTTGAAGTGGCAGTCAGTTAGGATCAGAAATGGGAACGGCAGCGGCAAGTTTTCTTTATCAGCAGGTATTAGAGGCCAGGATGATGAAAAGCATAAAGATGAACAAAATTCAGTAAGGTGCCTGCCCACAGGGAAAACAGTAGTGGATCATGTGGAAGACATTTGGTGGACTGCCCTGGGTAAAGAGCAGTTAAATTTCTCATTCTGCCCCAAGAAAGCAATTCACTTATTATACCTGGAAGGGCAAAGACTGAAAGTTCAGCTTTCCCCTACACTCAAAAATGTCTCAAGTATATTACCTTGTTTGATCTTTACAATAATCCGCTAAGTTATATAGAGCAGATGTTATCAACGTCACAGACAGGACTATACCTGTCCTGAACAAAGTACAACAACCAGGTGTTTCAGGTAACAAAGATCCTCAGTGGAAGACTCAAGATGGATCCAGGTCACCTAATGACTAATCCCTGGTCACAGCATCATGCTCTGGTAACAAGCCTTGGTATTTAACAGAGCTATCTAGATAAAAGCAATGTCATCAGTTTATTTCACAGACCTAAATTAAACATTTTTTTAAAAGGTCTGGATTCCAGCTCATTTAAGAAGGTGGCTAATCCTTAAACATTCAGATCCATTAATTATTAATGCCTACAACAAGACCTGATAAATGCCTATTAGGTTCTCCTTAGAGTTTTTACTGCCCACACAGTAGATTATATATACTCCTGCCATGTCGTTCCCAATGCTTTGAGGGCTACCCACGTATTTAAAAGTAGATGAAGGTAAAGTGAAAAATGATTAAATTCCATCTCATGATTCTGAAATGTAAGGTAAACTGTAAATTCTGAAGGTCAGAAAGTTCAAGATGAATGTCATTAATTAAACGACCAAGTTCTAAAATATTCCATCATTGTTTTCAAATTGAATCCAGGAAAATAAACTTTCCACAATACCTCACAGAGCTTTCAGCAAATACTTTATTTACATATTCTAAAATGCTTATTAGTCTTTACAATTTTATACCAAAGAGATTAGAAAGGGAACATTAATATTAGTTCACAATACCGAAAAAAATCTGGCTTTTTAATAAAACAAATTTTAATAGGTAATATGTAATTGTTAACCATGTATATAACTGTGTTTGTGTATGTGTGTATCTATCAGCTTTTTAATTTAGGGGAAAAGATAAAAAGAGAACTTGAAGAAATTAATTTGAGTTGCCCATATAAGTGGATTTATGAAGCAGATCATAGTAGAATGCACATGTTGTGGTAATGCAGGACAGAAAAGAAGCTTTAAAAAACATTTTTACAATTACTTGTTCAAAGAGCTCTCTGGATAGGAGTGATCACACAAGGCAGTGTACTCTGTAGCTGGGCTGTCTGAGGCCAAACCCTAGTTCGGCCACTCCTTGGCAATGTGACCCTACTAGTTTTCTATGGCTGCATCATAAATTACCATGAACTTAGCTGTTTAAAACAACACAGGATCCTTATCTCAGTTTCTGTAGGTCAAGAATGCAGCCACGGTATACCTGGGTCCTTTGCTCAGGGTCTCTGAAGGTTGTGATCTCCTCTGAGGCTCAGGCTCCACCCTTAAGCTCACCATTTGTTGACAGGATTCTATTCCTTGCAATTGTAAAACTGGGGACCCCTCTCCTAGACACCACCTGCCATTCCCTGCCACATGGCCCTCCCCACACACAGCAGTGTGCTTCTTCAAGGGCAAAAGAGGAACATTTCTGGTGCTTTAAATCTCTAACCTTAGGGAAGACCTGAGTAGGCTTTTTAAGAGCTCACCTGATTAGGTCAGGCCCACCAAAATAATCTCCCTTTGGATTACCTCAAAGTCAACTGAAGAGACGATATATCTGCGAACTCACTTCACCTTTGCCATATAATGTAACCTAATCACAAGGATGTCATCCATTATATCCACCAGGCCTGCCTACACTCAAAAGGAGGGGATTATCTGGGGTGTGTACACTATGGGGTAGGAATCTTCAGGAGCATCTTAGAATTCTGTTTACCACAGACAATTACCCCCCTATATCTTACTTATATCCTCTCTCAAGTGGGGATAACAGGAGTACCAATCTCAGAGAGCTGTTCAATGCTTCAATGAGTTGAGTTCCACAAAGCTCCTAAAGCAGTCTCCAGCACACATAATCTTTGTAGAAATAATGGCTCAATAAAAACAAATAATGAGAACAGTGGTCCATGAGTTACTGGGTCCTCAACTTTGGCCCCAATCAAGGCTAAGGTGATATAAAATTGCAAAGTCCTATTCAAGTCATGTTAGTTTCCTTTTTAAATTCTTTTAATATAACTGAAAAATATAGCACCCTGGGTTTATACTGCCACATGGTAACAATAAGATGGAGCTGCCATCGTTACATGGGGAGGGTTCTTCAGTTCTCCAGAACTCACCACTCCTTGCCTCACTCCAGTGTACCTGATTCATTTCCATATCTGCCTGGTCTCTATGAGCGTTTGCATTTCTGACCGGAAATCTAAACTGATCCCTTTCAGCCTATGCCCAGTGTACAATATAAAGACAGAAAAGACAGGCATACAGCAAAATATATTTTTTGAAAATATTAAATGTTAAACTTAAATAAAAGGAAGAAAAGCAAAAAATGTACTTCCCATGCCATTTTTTAGAAGTCAAAGGGGAATAAGCTAAGGAATCCAAATGTGACATCAAAGAGAAACATTTGTAGGCAACATATAACAAAAGTTTGAGATTTAAATTTATTCCTTCCAAAAGTATGAAAAACTTACATTGAACTATGGATTTTGGGGTCATAGTCATATGTCAACATAGGTTCGTCAACTGGAACAAAGGTACCACTCAGGATTTTGATAGTAAGAGGTGCTGTGTGTATATGGATAGTCTCTCTACCTTCCACTCAGTTTTGCTGTGAACCTAAAACTGCTCTAAAAAATAAAGCTTACTTTTAAAAATAAATAAATAAACGGAAATATTTTAAAAATCTAGTAAGACAAAATTTGTCCTCAAAATATTCTTTAAAATTTTTCAAAACATCTTCAAAATGGCTTGAAAGTATTTTCTTTCTCCTAAAATCATTCATAAGAATCTGACAACTTAAAATTCAGTCACAAAAAAGATCAGAAATAGTACATATTCCCACAATGCTCATTCAAGAAAAAGTAACCACTCATATGGATTGAGTCTCCATTCATACAGGATCATGAGCTAGTACATAGGATATTTTACTTGCTTTCAAAAATATGTTATTATCCCCAGAAGTCTGACCACAATACTTGATTTCTTTCATCTACCATAAGCAGCTGCATAGTATAAAAGTCCCAGAAGCAATGCTGCTATGTAAAATGATGACTGAAGTAATATTAAGCCCTTCTTAGTAGAAATCGTCGGGTAGTTGTGCCAGGAGAAAATTAATAACGCTTTACCACTGAGTGTGAAAGGGTGATGGAAAGAAGACAAAGCCAAAGAAATAACAAAAATATTTTAATTCATGATTTGATTAAGATGGTACAAGTTAACTTATATAAGGGGTTAGCCTGGTGATGGGTATTAAAGAGGGCACGTTCTGCATGGAGCACTGGGTGTCATATGCAAACAATGAATCATGGAACACTACGTCAAAAACTAATGATGTAATGTATGGTGATTAACGTAACATAATAAAAAAAAGACACATCTGTTCTCACGTTGTCAAGAATGAACTTTTAAGAGAAAATGGGTGGAGGGTGATCTTGCAACTGCTTATTTTCCATTTAATGAATAATTTGCAGCGTATTTAGGCTCCATCATCCTTAACATGATCTTTAAAATGTACTTTACATCTCCTCACTAGTAACCACTCACCACTTGGAACCATGCCAACGGAGGGTAAACTGCCAGGTAAACTGACTTACAAAATCTGTAGGTTAAAACATTTTAAAGCAGTTAAGTAAAAAGGTTTGATAGTCCGCTTTCAAACTATAGATATGTTTAGGTTTAAAATTCATAAAGCATACCAAGAGCTAAGACATAAAAATCAAAACCTTGGTATGGATGATTAAAACTGCAGCCGTGTGATCTATCACCTGTTTGACCATAGTTATGGGGGTAAAATAGTGACCACCGTCCACAAATACTCTTGAATGCTTTGGCTCCGTATGGCTCTTTAATATATTCCTCAAATTCTCTCCTTTATGACTTGATGCCTTTGTTGCCTCTGGTACAGCCTTTCTCAGATTCTTCCCCAGACTATTCCCCAAGGTGGGGTTGACTAGACCACGTGTGACCCTGCCTTGGATTGGGACTTATTTTGCATACTTTATTTATATATGTGGAGTTTCTTCTCTTTTATTATCATGCAGTCTCCTTCAGTGTTTTTTGTTCTGTTTGTGATGTGGCAGTCCACAGAAGGACTTAAGGTCTAGGTGCTAATTCCAAGTCTGCTACTGTATTTACAACATTATCATAAGAAATGTATTTGATAGAAACAGCAATGTTTTATGTGTGACAAAGAGACTCTCAGTATGTCTCAAGAATGTAAGTCCTCTTACAGGTACGGATACAAAAGAAATAGTCAAAAACGGGAAACAACCCAAATGTCCATCAACAATGGGATAGATAACTAAATTGCAGTATGTTCATAAGGGATGAAAATAAATGAACTACAGTTTTTTGCTATTATCAATAATGATACTGGGAACAATCCTGGGCATGTCTTTGGAGCACATGTGAATACACTGCTGTTGCATCTATATATTATATGCTGAACTGAAGAAGCCAAGACTCAAAAGAATACATAGTGTATTATGCAATGTATATAAACCCAAAGAAGTCGAAATTAATGATAGTATTAGAAATTAATTAATAGGGCGCCTGGGTGGCTCAGATGGTTAAGCGTCTGCCTTCGGCTCAGGTCATGATCCCAGGGTCCTGGGATCGAGTCCTGCATCAGGCTCCCTGCTCCTTGGGAGCCTGCTTCTCCCTCTGCTTCTCTCTCTCTCTCTGTCTCTCATGAATAAATAAAGAAAATCTAAAAAAAAAAGTAATTAATATTAGATGTTAGAAATTTAATTAAAATTAAGAAACTCAGGGGAGGAAAGAAGGGGCAGTAATTGGGAGGCAGTGTGCATGTGATCCCTGGAATTCTGTGACCACTTCCTAGCCTGTATGTGTACAGTTTTCTTACATCCTGAGTTTATGCTGTTTTTAGTATTAACAATTGTAGGTATATTTCTGTTAGGAGACAAAAGCAAAATTAATGGAGAATATTTATAAAGTGTAAGTATACCATACGAGAAGAACTCTATTTCACTGACAATGACACAAATGAAATAGAATTTCTCTCTAGATGCACTTAGAAAGATGTAAAGGATAATAGAGGTCACAAAGTGAAATGTCCTTGGGGCCAAGCATGTTACTCAAGTTCGTGAAGAGAGCCTAATAAAAGTATATGCATATGCACTGTGTGAGCAGGGACGGGCTGGGACAAACTTGACAGGCCAGGCCCCACCTAAAGGGCAACCGGTTCTCGATGCCAACGGATTGCTGCCCTACAGGAATGCTGGGCCCAGGGTTAACAGATCATTTGGATTTTCTTTCTTTTTTTTTTTAAGATTTTTATTTTATTTATTTGAGAGAGAGCACAAGAGGGGGTAGGGTCAGAGGAAGAAGCAGATTCCCTGCTGAGCAAGGAGCTCAATGAGGGACTCGATCCCGGGACTCCGGGATCATGACCTGAGCTGAAGGCAGTCGTTTAACCAACTGAGCCACCCAGGCGCCTGATCATTTGGATTTTCAAAAGAAGACATAAATTATGATTTATGTGATTAAATGAAATCTGCTGATCTTTAAAACAAAAATCAGGCCAAAAAAAACCTGTCTAAAGGGTATCTGTTAGAGAAATCAGAGGAGAGGAATGCTGTGGGAACAAGTCCTTAAGGAACCAGTAAGAGATTGGTAATCAAGATACCAGCAAAAGGTTGGCTCCTAGAGAAGGTATTTCTTTCTGTGAGGAGGATCAAAGTCTAGGCGTATGGAGACACATGCTGAGTAAAACAGGTCCTTTGTTACAAGGACACAATAAGGACGGACCAAGATGGTGTGGGGAGTTATCTATAGCAATGGTTCTCAAACTTTGCTGCAATAGGCTCTTTTATCTAAAGATTTTATCTTTATCTTTTGCATCCTTTTATCTAAAGGATGCAAAACTCAATGTACAAAACTGATCAAAAGAGAGTGGGCAACACTGTAGCAGTAGGAAAGCTGGAGTCCCACCTATGAGGGTGTCGTCTACCTTGCTAGTGGTCCAACATCCAGCCTCACAAACCAGTCCTAAAAGACACACAAAGGATGAATAAAGGCTTTCCAGAATTTTCCATCCCCCATGCAATTCAGAAATTAGGAGCCAAAAACACAACTCTGAGCAATTCAAGACTGGAAAACAAGGCACACACTCACGGCATCTTGGGTTCTGGATTAATACCATAAAGGATAACTTGTGGGAAAGGGGGATGAGTAATTAGAAATAGCAGAAGAAATACCACATAGCAGTAGAAGCAGAACTAGATGTGCAGTTGATGCCTGCAACTGAAGGTCAGTTTTACTGCCTACTGAGGGATCTTGGGGAACCTCGCCATCTTGTCCTCATACTTGTTTTAAGGATCAACAATGGGTGTTTATTTCATCACTTATTACAGGAAATCTCTCAAATATTACTGGAAGACTATTTGTTAATAAAAACTCATTTTAGTAAAATTAACCATTTTATGTAGTTATGTTAGGATTTTACTAATGCAAAGTCATCTTCAAATATCCAGTTGGACATGGCTGTTTCTTAAAAAATGAAAAGGAATTTTAGCCATCCTGACAGGTGTGAGATGGTATCTCATCATGCTTTTGATTTGTATTTCCCTGATGATGAGTGCTGTTGAGCATCTTTTCATGTGTCTGTTAGCCATCTGGATGTCTTTTTTGGAAAAGTGTCTATTCAGGTCTTCCGCGCATTTCTTAACTGGGTTATTTGTTTTTTGGGTGTTGAGTTTGATAAGTTCTTTGTAGATTTTGGATACCCTTTACCAGATATGTCATTTGCAAATATTTTCTCCCATTCCATAGGCTGCCTTTTAGTTTTGTTCACTGTTTCCTCTGCTGTGCAGAAGCTTTTTATCTTGATGAAGTCCCAATAGTTCATTTTTCCTTTGGTTTCCCTTGCCTCTGATGACATGTCTAGTAATAAGTTGCTATGGCCAAGGTTGAAGAGGTTGCTGCCTGTGTTCTCCTCTAGGATTTTCATGGTTTCCTGTCTCACGTTAAGGTCTTTCATCCATTTTGAATTTATTTTTGTGTATGGTATTAAAAAAGTGGTCCAGTTTCATTCTTCTGCATGTCCAGTTTTCCCATCACCATTTGTTGAAGAGGCTTTTATTTCATCAGATACTCTTTCCTGCTTTGTCAAAGATTAGTTGACCATACAGTTGTGGGTCCATTTCTGGGTTTTCTATTCTGTTCCACTGATCTATGTGTGGGTTTTTGTGCCAGCACCATACTGTCTTGATGACTACAGCTTTGTAATATACTTTGATATCCAAAATTGCGATGCCTCCAGTTTTTTCTTTTTCAGAATTGCTTTGGCTATTCAGGGTCTTTTGTGGTTCCATACAACTTTTAGGTTTGTTTGTTCTAGTTCTATGAAAAATGCTGATGGTATTTTGATGGGGATTGCCATTAGGTGTGTAGATTGCTTTGGGTAGTATAAGCATTTTGACAATGTTCTTCCAATCCATGAGCATGGAATGCTTTTCCATTTCTTTGTGTCCTCTTCAATTCCTTTCATAAGTATTCTATAGTTTTCAGAGTACAGATCTTTTACTTCTTTAGTTAGATTTATTCCTAGGTATCTTATTGTTTTTGATGCAATTGCAAATGGGATTGATTCCTTGATTTCTTTTTCTGCTGCTTTGTTATTGGTGTATCGAATGCAACAGGTATTGGCAAGGATGCAGAGAAAGGGGGACCCTCTTTCCCTGTTGGTGGGAATGCAAACTGGTGCAGCCATTCTGGAGAACAGCATGGAGGTTCCTCAAAATATTAAAAATAAAACTACCCTATGATCCAGCAATTACACTTCTAGGTATTTACCCAAAGGATACAAAAATACAGATTTGAAGGGATACATGCACCATGATGTTTATAGCAGCATTATCAACAATAGCCAAACTATGGAGAGAGCCAAAATGTCCATCAACTGATGAATGGATAAAGAAGATGTGACACACACACACACACAGGAATATTACTCAGCCATCAAAAAGAAGGAAATCTTGCCATTTGTAATGACATGGATGGTGCTAGAGTGTAGTATGCTAAGTGAAATAAGTCAGAGAAAGACAAATACTATATAATCTCATTCATATGTGGAATTTAAGAAAGAAAACAGATAAATATATATGGGAAGGAGGAAAAGAAAAAAAAGGAGAGAGGGAAACAAGCCATAAGAGACTCTTAACAACAGAGAACAAGCTGAGGGTTGATGGAGGGATGTGGGTGGGGGATGGGCTAGATGGGTGACAGGTATTATGGAGGGCACTTGTTATGATGAGCACTGGGTGTTGTATGTAAGTGATGAATCACTGAATTCTACTCCAGAAACCAATAGTGCACTGCATGTTAACCACCTAAAATTTAAATTGAAAAAATGGGCAGAGGACCTGAACAGATATTTTTCCAAAGAAGACATACAGATGGCCAACAGATACATGGAAAGATGCTCAGCATCACTAATCATCAGGGAAATGCAAATCAAAACCACAATGAGATATTACCTTATACCTGTCAGAACAGCTAGAATGAAAAGAACAAGAAATATCAACTGTTGGCAAGAATATGGAGAAAAAGGAACCCTTGTGCACTGTTAGTGGGAATGTAAATAGGTGCAGCTGCTGTAGAAAACAATATGGAGGTTCCTCAAAAAATTAAAAATAGAACTACCCTATGATCCAGTAATTACATCTCTGGGTATTTACCCAAAGAATATGAAAACACTAATTCAAAGGGATACAGGTACCCCTGTTTATTGCAGCATTATTTACAATAGCCAAGGTATGGAAGCAACTTAAGAGTTCATCAAAAGATGAATGGATAAGAAGAAGTGGTACACACACACACTGAATATTACACAGCCAAAAAAGGTATGAAACCTTGCCATTTACAACAACATGGATGGACCTAAGGATATTATACTAAATGAAGTAAGTCAGACTGAGAAAAACAAATACTATGTGATCTCACTCATATGTGGAATCTAAAAATCAAAGTAAAGGAATAAACAAAAAAATAGAATCAACATTATAAATATAGAGAACAAACCAATGGTTGCCAGAAGGAAGGGTCATGGAAGGATAGGCAAATGAGTGAAGGGGAGTGGGAGATACAGGCTTCCAGTTATGAAATGAATAAATCATGGGAATAAAGGTACAGCATAGGGAATACAGTCCATGATATTATAATAGTGTTGTATGGTGACAGAAGGAAGCTACACTTGTGGTAAACATACAATGTATAGAGATGTGAATCACTATGTTTTACACCTGAAACTAATGTAGCATTGCATGTCAACTAAAAAGTTTTTCAAAAATTTTTTAAAAAATGAAAAGGAACAAATATGTTCATTTTAGTAAAAATGCTCACATATCCTAAAATTGATCCAATGATAATAACTGTAATAGGTACCTGCATTCAAACACAGTCACGATGCAAGTTGAGTTTAGTTTGTTTTTTAAACTCTTGATGCTATGTAACTGTGATATTATGTTTTGGTGAAACATATGTTTTGGTCCCCCAAATTATCACTTAGTTCCCCAGCTACAATATTTAAAGCACAAATTCAGAGCAGAGGGGTAATGGAGAACATAGCACAAGAAGCCAAAGACTCTGCCCACTTCAGTCATTAACTAGATAGGACTCGGTTTCTCAGACTTAGTTTCCATATTTAAAAAGTGAGGGGTTTAGTCTATCAGTAGTTCCTAAACAGGAATGACCTTTAAAATCATGTGGGGTATGTTTTCTAAACTACGCATACCTAAATATGATTCTACTAAGTGTTCCCAAAAAATGAATACACTTAACATTTTGTGGCTTATCAGTTATTGAAGAGTGATTACATTTTAGATTTTACACATCACTACAGAATTAAACAGAATGGAAACACAATGAAAGCTGATTCGACATCAACATTCTTTATTGCTATTAGCCTGTTGTCATTAGATATTAATTCTATTGGTTTTTCTTAACAGTGAAGGAATAAAACAATTCAAAATTTATGAAATTTCTTGTCAATTTTAATGGACTCATCTTCCCTTTCATTTTAGTATTAGATACAGCACCAAGTCATTTAAATTAGTACTTAGTAGTTAGAGATTTATAGTTAAAGAGTAGCATGTAACATAAACTCTGCATTTAAGAAGTAATGGTAAAACAAGACTATTAAAACAGTGGATAATTGGGGCGCCTGGGTGGCTCAGTCATTAAGTGTCTGCCTTTGGCTCAGGTCATGATCCCAGAGTCCTGGGATCGAGCCTCGCATCTGGCGGGCTCCCTGCTCAGCGGGAAGCCTGCTCCTCCCTCTCCCACTCCCCCTGCTTGTGTTCCCTCTCTCACTGTCAAATAAATAAATAAAATCTTAAAAAAAAAAGATTAAAAAAAGTGGAAAATTGACAAGAAAATATATAACTTTGACGGAAAAATCAAGTTAAAGTGAACCTTTTCCATCAAATTTTCAAAGTACTTTCCGTGATGAAAAGGGAAGCAATCCCTACATAAAAGTGCTGAAGAACTTTATAAATACATCCAAAGAATATGTCTTTCTACAAATTCTTTTATAGTTGGAGTCCATACCCCAATTACAATTATCCACTTAGAATAACAAGTAATAATTTTCAAGTGGGAGGAGAAACACCAATCATCTACTTAAATGGGACTCATTTCAGAACACCTTGGTCCCACATTTCCTCAACTAAAAAAAGTTTTTTTACATAAAAGTTACTGAGCCATCAATAATCCAATTGCAAAGACCACTTGCTGTTTTAAAGAAACCATGCAAACATAAGCAAATGTTTTAATTAAGAGGTATAGCTAGTGTCTGGCCATGGCGCAGTACACTCCCCACACGCCCACACGCCTAACGCTAATGCCAGCTGTAGAACAGCAACAGCCCGGCAGCTGCCTTAATTGGAGATGCAGATCAACACATGCTAATTTGGCTGGGCCAACTAATTGGTAGGTAGACTACATTTCTAACAAAATATCCACCCATATTGCAGATGTTGTTCTCTAGCAGAGTAAACGATTGGTAACAAACAGTAATGAAGTTGCAATAAGGTACACTTGGTGAAAATGTTTAGTTGGACAGCTTTGCGATGCGATGCCACATTAGCTTAGAAAACCACTTGTGCCAAAATTGGAACATAAACTAAATTTCAAGAGTATCTTTCTGTGCAAGATTAAGAATACTAAGCCATTTCACAAGAGCTCTTCGGTCACCAAAATAACACTTACGAAGTGGACCCATCCCCCTTAACCATACCAGGCACAGGGCAAACATCCAAAAGGTTTGGTCCTGCTCTTTCTTTAAAGCTTAATGCAGGGACGCCTGGGTGGCTCAGTCGGTTAAGCATCTGCCTTCGGCTCAGGTCATGATCCCAGGGTCCTGGGATCGAGACCCACATCAGGCTCCTTGCTCAGTGGGGAGTCTGCTTCTCCCTCTGCCTGCTGCTCCCCCCTGCTTGTGCTCTCTCTCTCTGACAAATAAATACAATCTTAAAAAAAAAAAAGCCTAATGCAGACCAAACATTCATAGACATGTGCAAATAATTATATTTACCAGGAAATCACATGCAAAGATAATAATTATATTTACCAGGAAATCTATAAGGGTAAAAAGGAGGGAGTATGGGGCTCTTCTGTTTCCAGCCATGATGGTATAACAGACTAGATTTACTCCATTGCCTTAACCTGAAAAAACCGGACAAAACATAAGAAACAATGGTTTGCAGTCAGTGCAAGATACAGTGTTCAGGACAGTCATAGCCGCGAGAAGGAAACAAATGAGGTGAGGCCTACAGCTGCCCTAACTTACTGCCTACAGATTTTTTAGACCGGAAGGAAGAGAGAGGAACTCGGAGATCAACAGTTCCGAGTTGAAGAAACAGACTTGAGCATGTGGGGAAGACAGAGTCCCTAGAATTACCATACAGTGGAGAGAGAGAGCACGAACGAGACTAATAGCAAGAAAGACAAGGATAAAACAAGAGCAAGAACACACCATATGCAGTAATTCTCCCTTATTCACAGCATTGCTTTCCAAGGTTTCAGTTAGCCACAATCAGCTATGGTCTGGAAGCAGATGATTCTCCTGATGAATTGTCAGCAAGTCAACAGTAGCCCAATGCTAGGTCACAATGCCTATGTCATTCATATCATCATGGAGGCATTTTATCATGTCCGATCATTACAAGAAGGGTGAGTACAGTACAATAAGATATTTTGAAAGACTAACATTCATATAATTTTTATTAGAGTATATTGTTGTAATTGTTATTCTATTATTTTTGTTGGTAATCTCTTGTTGCACCTAATTTATAAATTGAACTTTATCATAAGATGGATATACAGAAAAAATATAGTATGTACAGGGCTCAGTACTCACTATCCACAGTTTCAGGCATCCATTGCGGAGGTGTCTTAGAACATATCCCCCACAAATAAGGGCTGCTGTATGTTCAAAAACGTAGATGGTGAACATTTTTAAAAGAGATAAGGGAGATACAAAAATGACCTAAAATTTCATTTTTGAGAGAAAAATATAATGTCTGGATTTTTATTTTATTTTTTAAAAATGATTTTATTTATTTACTTGACAAGAGAGAGAAAGAGGGAAAGAGAGAGAACATAAGTAGGAGGAGGGGCAGAGGGAGAAGCAGGCTTTCCGCTGAGCAGGGAGCCCCATGTGGGGGCTCGATCCCAGGACGCTAGGATCATGACCAGAGCTGAAGGTAGACGCTTAATGACTGAGCCACCCAGGCGCCCCCAAATGTGTGTTTTTTAAAAAAAAAAAAACACACTAACAGGATTAATGGCAGATTAGACACTAGAGAAAAAAAAATTAATGAATGCGAAGGCACAGTAAAAGACACTCTCTAAAATGAAACACAAAGAAAGAAGAGATTCCTCCCCCAAAAAGAAAATGAAAGAAGACAACATCAGTAAGTTGAGAGACAACTTTAATCCATTTAATATATGTATAACTCAAATCCTACAAAGAGAGTGAAGGATAGAAAAAATATTTGATGGCACCAATTTTCCCAAATATAATGAAAATTATAAGCACATAAATTTAAGCTCAGTCAACTCCAAATGAGAAACATGAATAAAAGTACACCAAGGGAAAAAATACTCAAATTCCTTAAAACTGGTAATAAAAAGATGAATCTTAAAAGTAACCAGAGAAGAAAAAAATAAGTGACTTACACGAGGTGGTTAAAAAAAAAACAACAAAAGATAGGAATGACAGCAGACTTCTTGTCAAAAAGACTACAGGCCAGAACACAATGAAGCAAAGTAAAGTACTGAAAGGGGAAGAAAGAATCTGTCATTCTAAAATTTTATACCCAGAAAAAATACATTCAGAACTAAAAGTCTTTGTTCAGACTTACAAAGAGAATTCATCACTAGCAGACCAGAACTACAAGAGATACAAAAGGAAGTCTTTCAGACAGGAAAGAAAAAAATAAATTCCTGACTGAATTATGTATCCATAAAAAGGAATGAAAAGCATCAGAAATAATAATGTGTATAAATAATGAAGACTTTAAAAAACAAAAACTAAATTTAATTCTCTAAAATACAGTTGACTATGGCAAAAATAATGTTATACAATTCATAACATATAGAAATAAATAAAACAGTGGGGAGTGGGAGTATATTGTCGTCAGGTTCTCATGCTCCACATCAAGTAGCAGTAGCCTGTGACAAGCTAAAGATAAACACTGCAAAATCTAAAGCAATCACTAAAAACAAAGAAAGAAGATGTACAGCCAATAGCCAAGGAAGGAAATAATATAGAATGATTAAAGACATGTTATTAATCCCAAACATAGGCAGAAAAAAAAAAGTGAGCAAAGAACAGATGAGATGAATAGAAAACAAAGAATAAATGGGTAGATCTTAACCCAATCCTATCAACAATAACATTAAGTGTAAATGGTCTGAGAACCCCAATTAAAAGGCAGAAGTCATCAAATTGAATTTTTTTAAAAAAGACCAAATCTATGCTGTCTACAAGAAACCCACTTTAAATATAAAGCACATATAGGTTAAAAGTAAAGACAGAAAAAAATATATACCATTCTAACACTAACCAAAAGAAAGATAAACAAAGTTGATTTCAGTGCAGAGAATATTACCAGAATAAAGAAGGTCATTTCATAATGATAAAGGAATGAATTCATCAAGAGAACATAATGCCCTTAAATGTTAATGCTATTTGTAATAATGCTATTTTTGTTAATAACAAAAAAAACAGACACAAAGAAACAGACAATCCATAATTGTAGTTGGAGATTTCAACTCCCACCCTCACAGTAACTGATAAGAGCAAATAGACAGAAAAATCAATGAAGATACAGGAAACTTGAACAATACCTTCAACCAACCATTTTATATTTTAAAAAAGCCTCTTCTGAGTGGCTTATAGAGACTAATCAGTGGTCCTTTAAATCTGAGAAGAGAAAATTCAAGAATGACCAGACAAGGACAAAACTTCTAATGCTTTAAAATGTGCTAGAAATTTCAGAAAATTCATTCTCACAGAAATGACCAGCTCGAGCAGTGACAGTAAAAAATTCAAACAGACATTTGGCTAGCAACTAATAGTTAATTTTAAATGCACTAATAAACTTTTGAAGTATTTTTAATAATTGGTAAATAAACAAAGAATTATATAAGATAACCAAGATATACATAAAAGTCTTAATTAAGGTAAAACATTGGCCAAATTAGAACTAGTTTGACCATTTTAATTTTAAAAGTGGCTATATGTCTTCTTTCTAACATTTCATTCTTTGAACTTTTAAATTTTCTACATAGGTTTTATCAGTTAGCTATATTATCATTGCTTCCACAAACTATTTTAAGTTATGACAGTTGGTGTCTTTATGAAAGGATGGGCTTTTCTAAACTTCAGACAATGCTGCAAATCATTGATGTTAATTACTCTTCCTGTCCTCTGTGTAAAATTTGCAAATGTCATCTCTCAGACAAACTTGGTATCAATAATGATTGTACTGCTCTGCATTGTCAACTTAAATATAACTTCTATGATTCTTAATTGACCCTAAGATACTATACTAATATCACAGTGAGTTAAAGAAGGAGGCATCTTAAAGAAAACCCCAATTGGGATGGCAAAGTCACTGTGATAGGTGAATCTTCTTACAACGTAATAATGGAACATAAAGTTAATACATTTTAAGGTTCAGGTGAAAGTGTTCACTTATCTAAATATATGTATAAGTAAGTATAAAATATATTAAAACCAACAAAGAAAGCTTATGAATTAAATAGTATGAAACCAGCTGTTGAGAAGAAATTTGATCTTTGATAATATAGTCTTCTCGTAATGAGAAAGTTGTAAAAAAATTATTCTGTACCTTCGGTATCCAGCCTGGCCAACAACGGTTCTGTATCTCCCCAAAACACTCTCATTTTCTAACAGCCTGTTAACTTTTTAAGCTTTTCTATTGACTTTTGTCATCCCTTGAATCGTTTTTTAACAAAAGTTTCTTGTTTCTAAAAAGGCTGGATTTCCTAATAATTATTGTTTCTTAAGGCTATGTTTTATTTGAATTACTTATATGTAATATAATGTCACTTAAACCACGACTCTAATCATTTCTTGTCTTGGGCACCCGTGACTTATGCTTATATTTTGCTATAACCACTAGTCTCCTGGCAACTCTTTATGCTACTGCCTTCACAAATTTGGGCCACAATATTAAAAATAATAAAGGGGCGCCTGGGTGGCTCAGTTGTTAAGCGTCTGCCTTCGGCTCAGGTCATGATCTCAAGGTCCTGGGATCGAGCCCCTCATCAGGCTCCCTGCTCAACGGGAAGCCTGCTTCTCCCTCTCCCACTCCCCCTGCTTGTGTTCCCTCTCTAGCTGTCTCTCTCTCTGTGTCAAATAAATAAATAAAATCTTTAAAAAAATAATAAAAATAATAAAATTGATTAAGACATATGTTGTACCCGAACTATCATTGGTATTTCCCAGATGGCCACTAGGTAGCACTACCCAGCAGAGACGCTATTAGGAAAAAACTAGATATGTAGTATATTCTCTATATCTTTAATTAGCTCAACTCTCTTATGAGAGCTGTTCTGTTTATCAAGCCCATAACATGGGCAGAGCCAAGGTGTGACTAATAATGAATATCATTCAACATGTGTATACTTTTCAGGACAGACAGAAATGTATTCATGCTCCTGTGCACAGCCTGGCACACGACTATGAACAAAATGATATCTACGATTACGGTTAATTGGTGGCAATTTTAAAACACTTTATTGAAGTCCCTGGAGCTTTATCAATGCCTTTTGTGTCCACCATAAGGCTCATGCCCTGAGAAAAATTACTGACTAAATCATTAATTACCTCTATATTATAGCAAAACAGGGTATTCTATTCTGATACTGTTAATTATTGTAAATAGTGAACGAGAGGTCATCAGTCTTATTAACAGGGGGTTCCTACTTTTCCTTCATGTTTGCCAAAAGCTGGAGGCCCTTAAGCTGGACATCAGAAAATTGAGTCTTTAAAAAGAACACATAAATAATAGCCTCAGTAGATGGAAGCTTGTTTCAGTACTCTTGACCGTCACGAATGCTGTAAACAATCAACTCCCATGTCAGACTTCCTTCCCAGTGTAACCTGACACTGCCACCAAGCTCAACTATGGGACAGATTATACCAGGAAACTGAGTCAGTATCTATAGGACTCTTTAATGTTTTTGACCCAAGATCCAATGGAAGAATTAATTTTGCAACTGAATGAGATCAATGAAAGAAACTTAACAGTGGTTTCGAGAAAATGTTTTTCTTCTTAATTTTTTACTCCCCCACCCCTTTGTGGCTGGCTGTCCTTGGGCAAACTGGAATGAAGCACTCTTTGAATGGTATGTTGCACCAACTGATCCCCCAGAAATTGAGAAAAATATTCCCTGAAAAACCTTAATATAGCTTATAAACTGTGGCTGACCGTTATTTTCCAGATCCAGATTTTATTTTCCAAAAATATCTCCCTTCCCACACACTCTTTTCCAATGTTACCACGTCACTCCTCCATCAAGAGGTGGAGAATATTCCTCTCACCTTGGATCTCGGCAGGCTCATGTCTGCTTTGACCGATAGAATACAGCAAAAGTAACACTACGTGAGTTCTGAGAGTAGGTCACAAAAACACATCAGCTTATGTTTTGTCGTCTTGCACCATTCACTGTGAGGGATGAGAGTTACCCTGTGAGGAGTCCAGCTACCCTGATCTGGCCATGCTAGAGAGACTACGCAGAGGCACTCCGGCCAACAGTCCCAGCTCTGTCCAGCTTTCCGGTCATTCCCGACCATGGCACCAGCCTTGTGAGAGAAGCCATCTTAAATCTTTTGAACCAGCCTCTCCACCAGCTAGTATCACAGTTAGGGAACTCAGTAATGCCATGAGAGGCAAAAGAATTGTACTCCCAGGTCCTGGCAAAACTCCTGATCAGCAGAATTTTTGAGTACCTAACATGGTTATTATTTCACATTGATAAGTTTGGGGTAGCTGTTATGCAGCAATAGCAACTGGAACATAAACTATTAAATTGTTTAGGTAAATTTAAAGATGGAAAATGTATAGAAAATACAACACACAATATTTAAAAAGAAAAAGAAAAAGAAAATACAACACATATTGATTGGCCTTGTCTGCAAAACTAATCAGCACGATAGTCAGATGGTATACATGTCCTTACTGAGTTCTTTCACCTTACATGGCAATGTAATCATTTGCATAGGCTCAATAAGAATCTATCCTTCCTCCTACCAGGATGTAATTAGATAAAACAAATTTGTAACCATGACCATGCCAGAAATGTTTCATTTAACGGTAAATCTCATTTAATTAGGCACGACAAGCCCACTAGTAAGGAACAATAATTACACTCCAATATGTAGAAACAATGCTTCAAGGAAACTGTCCTGGCACCTGCTCAGTGGCTTGTGGGACACCTCAGTCTCATGGGTAGTACACAAAATGTCACTTTCTGGAAACGCTGACGAATTTGGAGATCTTAAAGTACAAGGATACCTCTACAATTACAGGTACCACAGGCAAAACCAGGAGAGGCAAACCAGCTGGGTTTTGGTTCCTGGTGGTTCCTTACCTTAGAATATGTGAACTGTAGGGGCAATAAAAATATTTCTGGTAACTACAGAAGTGACAGAAAAACATATAAGACTCTAGGGGCTGCATGAGGTCAACTCTCTGATCCTAACATCATGTGGTTCTAGTTTCATTAAACATGAAAGTAAAAAGGTTCACTAACACCTTGTCCTTATATAAATGAAACAGGCTAAATATAACAAGGCATCACATTAATGCTGCTGAGAGTGCATCAGAAAATTGTGAAACAAACTTATTTGGTCAAATCCATATCTAACCTATACAGATTTGATCAGAGGTAAGGTTTGAAAAAGTGAAACTGATTTTTTTTTAACCTAACCCTATTCCTCTGTTGACTACAGACCAATAAGATTTACATTTCTTTTTTTTTAATTTTATTTTACTATGTTACGTTAATTTATGTATTAATGTATTTATGTATTAATAATATGTATTAATATTATGTATAATTAATGTAATACATTACATCATTAGTTTTTGATGTAGTGTTCCATGATTCATTGTTTGCATGTAACACCCAGTGCTTACATTTCTAAAAGCTTTACATTTCAAGAGATCACAGAATTACAGGGCCATCCCAGAGCTTTATACCCTGAGATAATTAACAAAAAGAGAGAAACACCCTATCTGTTTTTTTTGTTTTTGTTTTTGTTTCATTTAAGTAATCTCTACACCCAACATGGGGCTCGGACTCAAGAGTCAGATGCTCTTCTGACTAAGCCAAAACGCCCCTTGTTTTTTTTAAATCAAAGACAGAAATGTGTGGTTTTTTAAATCAAAGCCGATTAAAGTGAATGCAATCAGAATTACCAACTGCCATGTACAAATATGGACTGTAAATATCACCATCTCTACATTTTGTGAGCCAATAGGTTGTTCTAAAAGCTAGTCTTTGCTTTGTGCTTTCTGCAAGTAAAAACTTAGCTCAGAGTTCAAAAATTATCTAGGAGTTTCTCTCTTTGACAAATCAAAACTGACAAAGATACTGAATATATTAATAATCCTGGCTAACAAAGATAATAAAATAAGCTTCTTATATATGTGTTGACTCTCAGCTTGTATTAATTCAATGGGTGACAGGTATCCTTACAAAGAAGCAAAAATTCATCAAAGCAACCTATCCCGAGAAAGCACTTATCCATTGTTGGCAAAACATTTAGTTCCCTACTAAATTATATATAATCCTTTAAAAATTTTCATGAAGAACTTTGATAAGTAGGTTGTCCTGCACACTCACAAGAAACTGCTTCTAAAGAAATAGAATCCCCAAGTTTACATAATGACAGTGGAGAGTCAGAAGGTGACAGGAGCCCAGAAGAGTCCTTGTTTTTTCTCAATTGGCATGTGGTTTCTTTTTCAATCCCCTCCTTTCCTCTTTTCTTCTTCAGTCATGTAGGAAAGAAGGAGGGATGAGTTTAACCTCCTGGAGTGAATGTAAGAGCTGGATTAGAAAAGACAAGTTAGGGACCCCTGGGTGGCTCAGTCATTAAGTGTCTGCCTTTGGCTTGGGTCGTGGTCCCCCTGGGATCGAGGCCTACATCGGGTTCCCTGCTTGGCGGGAAGCCTGCTTCCCTCTCCCACTCCCCCTGCTTGTGTTCCCTCTCTCGCTGTGTCTCTCTCTGTCAAATAAATAAATAAAATCTTTAAAAAAAAAGAAAAGAAAAGAAACGAAAAGTTAGCCTAGTTAAACTAACTTGCCTGACTTCTGTTTCTTGAGTCAAGTCTGACTGATAGAGAAATTGGTATCAGCAGTGGGATCCCCAAAAACAGACCTCAAAGGACTTTGATATTGGTTTGATTTGATCCATAATGCAGTTGCATCACCATTAATCAAATTAATGCTGGCTGCTGATTATAATAAAGTATCTACTGAAGAAGTGCCTTAAGGGACCAAGTAGCTGTCACATTTGAGTTGGGCAGAAATGATAAATACAAAGATTGTGGTATAGCATAGCTTCTTCTGAATGCACTGGAGCATTTACAGAAAGAAAATGACAAACTTAGGTCTTTAAACTTTCAGCTCCCATTTATGAACAGAGAACCAGAGAACTTCTATGGCAGCCCTAATAAAAACCTCTATGTTTTACAGCCACAGGGCTCCCCTTGCTAACATCAGATTTAACTGTGCCAGGTGCAGAATTACAATGTGTAAGCTGAACTCCACAGATTCACCATGTCTCATGTATGAAAGTGAAAACACTGAATGAGACTTGGGATGGGGCTATCTGTGTGGACTCAACTGAAGCCAAGGATCTTGAACCCCTGAGCTATTCTGAGCCTCCCTTGGCCAGTGCAAAGAGAAATAGCTTGCTCTCCTGTGTCGGAAGAGATTAGCTTTCCCGGGATTGAAGAACCTGCATAACGTCATGGTAACTCTAAGGGCAGTTTCCTTCCAAGAGAATTCCTCTTCTCCTCAAGACCCAATGAGACCATCCCTTACTGCTAGTCATAACAGGGTAAGATCACAGCATTCTTTGAGGAACAAGTATAAAGTCAGATCCATAAAGTAATAACTGACACACAAAAATAATTGCAGAAGTTTGCTAATTTGTATTGCCAGATACCTAGGAAATCTATGTGAGAATGATTCTAAGAGTGCTAGGCCAAGGGAAACATAATACAATGCCAGACTGGGATAGTTTTTAAAATATGAATCACTTACCAGAGATTTCGCTTATACAACTGGAAGGGGCTCTAAGAGTTAGTTAACTTGGTTGGCTGACTGCAACTTGGACTCCATGACGGCCCTCCATTTAGTAAGTTTGGGAGGCCACAACTTCCTGGCGTAATGTAGTGGCAGGGATTCAAAGGCTCATTAAGAAATGCTGGAGTGGATTTATCATGTGCAACTTGCACACACAATCCCTCCACCACTACACCCCCTAAGAGGGCCCAGTGGATACTCTCATCACCTAAGGCTCCAGCTGCATAACGGGAGTGCCATTATATGGGCAAGAGGTTATTAGTCTGGCCCTTTAACATCCTGTCAGTCATAAAATTCACCACATTGCTACAAAATGAGAACTTCTCCATGTTCTCTCCTTGTTTGTTTCTTTCATGGCACTATTACAAACTGCAATTATTTATTTGTCTGATTTGCTTTGTTTCATTTTTTGCTTTTCTACCTTTTTTTTTTCTCTGTCTCCTCCACTAGCGTGTAAGTTCCATGGAACAAGGAGTGCCTCTGTCATGCTCACCACTGTATGCGGACTATCTAGCACAGGACCTGGTGCACAGGCATTCAATAAAGATGTGTTGAAGGCATAAACAGAGTTAGTCTGTCTCTGTCAACATTAAATTCTGGTCCTTCCTTCTCCTGGAATAGATGTTCATCAAAACACTATCCTGCCAGAGAGATGATTTACATCTGAGCTGAAAACCTGTACAGGTGTATATAATCTCCTTTGTATTTCTTCAGCTTAGAACCAACGACCTGGTCTGCTGATACCACCTTTCTCATTAAATTTATATGATGCCCAGGAAAACATAATAAAGGTCAATTCAGTGCATTACCATCTGTGCCTTCATGAAAATGTTTGAACAGGATCCCGTCTTTATCCAAAATGGCATCTCTGCCCAGTCATATGTCACCTCCTATCACAAGTGAATAAATTCTCAAATATCATTAAAGTATACTTCTGGCATGTTGAGCAATTTTTTGTACAGGCTGGAGCACTTTCTAAAAGACTGTCATGAGGTAGCTTTTACTTGTCTTGGGATCAAGTAGATGGTGGTTTGTTCAGATCACAGCATTTCAAAATTCAACATTCCATTTCATCAAAGGTTCTATTTTTCACCTATGAACCTTTACTTCCAGCAACTAGGAAATGCTTTCATTAACAGCCAATTTTATCTACACATGCACAAACCCAACATTTTTATCACTGTAAGAGTTAAATTATACACACGAGCACAGGGAACTAAGAAAGAAACAGTGTTAAGATCAGGCAACATGTGAAGTTCAACTACTATCTAAGTTAACTGCCTCAGGCTCATTAGTGCCATGGTTTCATTCAAATTCCCACCTTAGCCAAACTGCAAAATACTGTATGTCTTGGACCTTCAGGGTTGTGTTTATATAATTCAAAACTTGAAAGTTAAAATCCTTAAATGCCAAAGATGTAAAGATCTATGACAGCAACAGGGTTTAAGAAAAAAAAAATTTAACATACTTAATATTATTATCTATAAGGATCTGTTTTTTACATAAAGATTAAGTGCATTTATATGTAGTCTGTCCAGAAGAACCAGTTACGGCCTGGAAAGAAACAATAACAAAAATATATACCTCACAAGGATGTCTGAAAGATAAAAGAGGATAATACATGTGAGGGAATAAATAATAAAGTACCATATAAATGTTAATAGTAGGTAGTAATGTTAATAATAAAATATAGTATGTGGTACGTCTTCAGCTTACACAGTATTATACAGCAGTTGAGATATCTCAGTACAGCTGAAAAAAAAATGCAGTAGAAATCCTCTCTCATCTGAAAGAATTGGAGCAGTTTATTAGTTGGCTACTCATAGAAGTTAAAGCAGGAATCCTAGAAAACGACAAATACACATTGTAACCATTTTATTTAATTTAAACCTTGCATAAGTGTAATTCATTCACCAGTCCTCTGGGTAGGATCCCTGCCTTACATTTGAGTTTAGATCTGCTGACTGGTATTCCAGACTTTCCTGTCTCACCCACGCCCATAATGCGTCATTTATGATTGCAGGTCTAGTTCTTTTAAAGTGCAGCAAAAATTTCAACACATACGAAACAATCGGAGAGCAAATTTCTTACTTTTTATCATTTTTTCCAATTATTTTACATTTGTCTTGTTCACCACTAATTTGACAGCCAATTTCTGAAAGAACTTGCTTTTCTCAGTTTTTTCAGAGCATTCAACTTCGTTTTTGTAGAAATAACTCCCCCTCTTTACACAAATACCGCATCAGTGTGTGGAATATTAAATAATAAATGCACTCAGCATAGCTGACTCTTAAAGCCAATAAGGTGACTTGGGGGGCTAAAAGCACAAAAGCATCACACTGAGAACCCGACCAGCTGCGAACAGTCAGCACGCTGGGAACAGCAGTCAGTGTGTTCTACCCAGGAAACGGACAGCACTGCTTTATCCATCGGGTTGGTTAATTAGACATGAGTTAAGAATCTTTGCTATACAGTAATTCAGGTCTCAAGCATAGCTGCCTAAGAAGAAAGCTCAAAAGATTCCCTCTCATATGTAGATAGACTGCCTTCTGTATTTTTCTTCAATTATATATGATTACATTTAGAGGCAATGATGTCAAAGAGTGAAAAGAAAATGCAAGAATACTGAAATAAAGCAACAGAAAAGGAATTCAGGTGTTTAAGTAGAACATGATAAAATAATCAGAGAATCTGGCTCCTAACAACAACTGAGTCAGAAAAAGACATTTTAAGGAAATTTTAACAGTTCCATATTAATTTGAAAAAAAAATGATGACCCATTTTAAAGCATCCCTTTTGGGGCACCTGGGTGGCTCAGTCGTTAAGCGTCTGCCTTCGGCTCAGGTCATGATCCCAGGGTCCTGGGATTGAGCCCCGCATCGGGCTGCCTGCTCTGCGGGAAGCCTGCTTCTCCCTCTCCCTCTGCCCCTGCTTGTGTTCCCTCTCTCACTTGTCTCTCTCTGTCAAATAAATAAATAAAATCTTAAAAATAAATAAATAAATAAAAATAGAGCATCCCTTTTAACAACATAAGAAGCTTTCTGAACTATAAATAAATATGTCAGTGCTAGATACCTACTTGAAAACATTCAGCTTAGATTAGCTGTATCCTTTCGTAAATATGAAAGAAGAGGGTGTGTGAAAAACTTACTTATTTCACTGGAAACTTGATTCAGTTTATCCTGTGATCTGCTGATAAGGACAATCTTCATTCCATGTTTCGCTAACTGAAACAATAAAAAACACCAAGCAGTTGAATCACGCCTGTACTTGCATTTAAAAACAGAAATCAGATATATTCTCATTTTAAGAAAACCTGATAATATGGTAAACCCAACTAAAAAAAAAAAAATAAACCTAAGTTATAATGAATGGACAATCCAAAATGAAGACTTTACAAAAGGATTCCCCCAAAGGGCTATCTTTCTGAATCAAGCCAGTATATAAATGTCAAAGGGTCTCAGAAGGAGTAAAACTTTTATTTTCATTTTGTACCCATCTACACTGCTTTAGTTTTTAAAATCATAAGCACTGGGGCATCTGGGTGGCATAGCTGGTTAAGTGTCTGACTCGGTTTCGGCTCAGGTCGTGATCTTAGGGTCATGAGATTGAGCCCTGCATGCAGAATCTGCTTGAGATTGTCTCTTTTTCTCCCTCTGCCCCTCCCATTCATGCTCGCACTCTTTCTCTAAAATAAATAATCTTTCATAAATAAAGAAATAAAATCATAGGTATCTATTACTTCTATAATTTAAAAGTCAGCTTTAAAAAATATTTTGTTTTAAAAAAAATTTTTTGTTTTGGACTGGATACATAAAGACTGAAAGACTGGCAACCAAGGAAGATTTAAAAAGATCCTCTGTTGGAAATGACAAATGAGAAATCCAGTGGATCTGCCAAGATTGTCATCACAACTGGGCAGTATCATAAGCTGTGGTCCCTCAACAGAACCAGAGGGCAGGGAAGCTTGCCTTAAAAGAGTACTACGCAGTGCTCCTGCTTTGTACAATGGTCCTCAAACTACCATGGTCCCTATGCTTTCATGATGTTACCTTTTGCCCATGTCCATCAATATCTTTTTGTTAATTATAGTCTTATTTAAAAAACGATGCCATGGACTAGGCTGGAAATAAAACTATTCCATAATAATACAGCCACCTTTTGGAAAATAGTTCAAAACAACTGACTTTAAAACTAAGGACTGTCCATAATTACACAATATAAAATAAAACTATGCTACATTTTCCCCAATTCCAATTTACTGGGATAGAAAGTTTTATACTCATTTTTGCACAAAAATTTATTTTAAGATTGTCTTTGAGCAAGTGTGGTGTTTCTGATTAGAAATAAAGCATATCTATTGTACTATATAACACTATATTTGTTTTTAACTTCAACAATCAAAGCAACTGTAAGAGATCATCCTGTATTTGTTCTTTTATTTTTATACAAAAAAAAAAAGATCTTGAAAATTACCTACCTCTTCTGCATATGATTTTCCAATTCCATCAGTACCACCTGTGACAACTGAGAAAAGAAAAAAAACAGTTTAGGTTAAGAGCTGCAATGAAGAACCAAGCATAGTTAGGACCCACCAGTTATACACCAGAGGACCTGTGTAATACTATGATGTAAAAGATGAAGCAACACTAGTGATTCAAATTTAAGACGGAATACCCACCACAGTGGCTAAAATTTAAAAGACTGCAATACCAAGTCTTGACAAGGTTGTAGAGCAACTGGAACTTTCATACATTGCTGGTGGCACTGTAAATTGATACAATCATTTTGAAAAAAAAGCTATTTGGCATTATGTCCAGAACTAAACATATGCCTACCCTGTGACCTAGCAATTCCCAAGAAGTATGAACGCATCATGTCTATCAAAAGAATGCTCACGGTAGCTTTATTTATGTGCAATAGGTAAACATGCCCAAACACTGATCTACAAGAGAATAAGTAAACGGAGGTATATTCATATAATGGAATACTAAATAACAATAAAAAAGAACTACCAATATATTCAAAACATGGACAAATCTCCCAGACATTACGCTGAGTGAAAAAAGCCTGACATAAAAGCATACAAGCTGTTATGATTCCATCTATGAAGGCGAAAAAAAAAAAGGGTAAAAGGAACATTAAGGGACCTCTGGGGTAGAGGATGTATATCCTATATCTTGATTTGGGTACATAAGTATTTAAGAATTCACTTTAAAAATGCATATTTAAGTATATATTATATCTGTTATACCTTAATAAACTTAATTTTTCAAAATTATGGGCAATAAAAAGAAATTGAGTAAGATTGATTTCTTCTATGGGAAAGTGCATTTCTCTTACAAGCTCAACCCCCCCCTTTTTTTTTTAATTTGGGGGCACCTGGTTGGCTCAGATGGGTTAAGCGTCTGCCTTCGGCTCAGGTCATGATCCCAGAGTCCTGGGATCAAGACCTACATCGGGTTCCCTGCTTGGTGGGGAGCCTGCTTCTCCCTCTCCCTCTACTGTTTCTCCTGCTTGTGCTCTCTCGCTCTGTCAAATAAATAAGTAAAATCTTTAAAAAAAATAAAAAAAGATTTTACTTATTTATTTGAGAGAGAGAGCAAGAGAGCGAGAGAGGGAGAAGCAGACTTGCTACTGAGTGGAGAACCTGAAGCGGGGCTTGATCCCAGGACCCTGGGATCATGACCGGAGCCAAAGGCAGACACTTAACCAACTGAGCACCCAGGCCCCCCTCAAAAACCTTACGTAGCAGAAACATTTGAAAATTATAGTGGGTCAGGCTTCATCATGGTATCTTATCTCTGAAATACTGGAATGATGCTTGTTACAAATTCAGAGCATAGCCATCTTCTCCAAATTGTTAGGGATGTGCCTCAAACTTCTCTGAGATTTTCCAAACCATTTACAAATTATGGAAAACAAGTTATGGAGTCAAGTAGGATTTTCTTGTATCTGTCCTAAAAACACTTTTTTCAAATTACAAAAGGGCAAACATATCAAAAAATAAAAACAGTATAACAAACCCATATGTACCCATGACCCAGCCTCGAAGACTATCAACTTGATTTTAACTAATCTTGCTTCAACTATACCTCCACCCACTTCCTTCCATCTCAGATTATTTAGGTAAATCACTAACATATAACTTCATAAGAATTTCAGTATGTTATTTAAAATAACCACAATACCATTATCCTGATTCCTAAACTGGAAATAATAAATCCTAATTATCTAATATCAAGACAAATATCAACTATCCAATCAGTATGTAAATTTCCCCAAATGTTTCAGAAAACTTCTAGTAATTTGGTCAAATCAGGATTAAATAACTTCCATACTTAAAATTGGTTAACGTCTATTAAATCTCTTTTAATCTATAGGTCTATCTATCCATCTACCTTTCTATATCTATTTATTCAACCTCCATCTCTCTCTCCTCCCCTTCTACTCCTTTTCCCTCCCTTCCTTCCCCCACCCCCAACTTCCCTACTAGCTGTTGAAGATATTGGGTCCTATTACTTTCCCAGCCTGGCATTTGCTGATTACATTCCCCTGATGTCATGTAACATGTTCTTCTGTCCCCTAGTGGTTACCTATCAATGCTTGATCAAATTCAAGTTTGATTTTTTTGGTAAGAATACTTTAAAAGTGATAATGCATATTTACATCAGGAGGCACATGTCTGGTTATCTTTCTTTCTTGTTTTATTAGCAGGCATTGATCACCACTGAGATACAGAATTTCATTAGAGGTTGTGAAACAATGATCTTTGTGTTTTTTACAGTTTGGGGAGGGAGGAGAGAGAGTGCGTGTGCACTGGGGAGGAGGGCAAAGGGAGAGGGAGAGACAATCTTAAGCAGGTTCCATGCTCAGCTCTGAGCCCAACAAGGGGCTTGATCTCTCGACCCTGAGATCATGACCGGAGCTGAAACCAAGAATCAGATGCTCAACTGACAGAGCCATGCAGGTGCACCCACTCTTATGTTTTCATCCTTATTCTAAATCCTGTGTTCACACTGTTATCTCCTGCTTCATCAATTTTTATTACTTATTATAATTGATGGAACACCCACTCCTCTTTATCTTCCACCTCCTTCCAATGAAACTATATCACAAGACTCTTGTCAATACTCAGTGTGTACATTATTAAAATAATGCAACTCAATTCTGACACTAACCATAGGACATGGGCCCCAGCAAAACTGCCCATACTTCGGGTATCAGTTGCAAGTTCAGAGGTCCCGACAGGCACCCACACTCTGACTGACTACAAAATTCAGGGTTCCCACAATTCCTCGGGTTCAGCAATTCACTAAACAAGTCACAGGACTCAGGACAACTTAACGATTTGTGATTACAGTTTTTTAATAAAGGATACAAATCAGGACCAACCAAATGAATAGTCACATGGGGCAAGGTCTAGGAAGGTCCTAAATGCAGAGCTTCCGTGCCCTCTCTGAATCAGACCACATCACCCTCACAGCACACCAATGTGTTCACCAACTAGGAAGCCACATCAAGCTTCAATGTCCAGAATTTGTAATGGGCTTTATTACAAAGGCACGGTTGACTGCATCACTGGCCATGTCACTGAACTCAACCTCCAACCCCCCTTCCCTCCCAGAGCTTGAAAGGTTGAGCTGCTATCACATGGCTCAGACCTCCAATCTTCTAATCACATGGTTGGTTTTTACGGCATGACCAGCCCCCATCTTGAAGCTATCCAGAGTCCCACCATGAGTCCTCTCATTGGCATAAAGTATCAGGGCCTGCCATGAATAAAGACAATCCTATCATGCAGGAAATTCCAAGGATTTAGATTCTCCCCACCAGAAACCAGGGATGAAAGCCAAATTCTTTATTATACAACAATTACTGTGGCTAGGTAAATATATTATTCACTACTAAACCAAGTAAGAGAGTATAATTACATTTCCTTTCTTGGTCAACATTTTTCTTTTCCTGTAGTTCAAACTGCCTTTTTCTTCCATTTGCATAGTTTTCTTTTTAAATCTTCTCCCAGGGGCGCCTGAGTGGTTCAGTCGTTAAGTGTCTGCCTTCGGCTCAGGTCATGATCCCGGGGTCCTGGGATCGAGTCCCACATCGGGCTCCATGCTCTGAGGGAAGCCTGCTTCTCCCTTTCACACTCCCCCTGTTTGTGTTCCCTCTCTTGCTGTGTCCCTGTCAAATAAATAAAATCTTAAAAAAATAAAATAAAAATAAATCTTCTCCCATTCCCTAACAGCCTCTCAGTACAATTTTCCACACAATCAATCCCATGAATTTTTTTTTCCTTTGTTTTTCCATAGAGATTACTTTCCCAGAGCCCTCCAGCTTTTATCCTGTTCCTCTTTGGAATGGCTACTCTGCTGCACAGCTGTTGTTCTAGAACATAACCTTGGGAATTCCCTTGGCCTCTCTCTCCTGTGTTGAAGCTCTTATTTCTAGATCTTGTTCTAGTTCCTTATTAGGGAGCACATCCACCAGTAGCTTTCCAAGGATAGATGCATGAAGACACATTTTTGTAAACGTATTTTTTAAATAAACTTTTTATTTTAGAAGTTTTTTAGACTTACCAAAAACTATGAAGATAATACAGGGGGATCTCTATATTTCAAGTCAGTTTTTCCTATTGCTAACATCTTACATTTGTCACAATTCATGAACAAATATTGGTACATTATAGTAGTGCCCTCTTTTCCATGGGGGATACATTCCAAGACCCCCAACAATGCCTGAAACTATGGATAGTACCACACCCTATATATACTATGATTTTTCCTAGACATACATACCTATAATAAAGTTCAATTTCTGTTAAGCATAGTAAGAGATTAACATTAATAATAAAATAAACATTGTAATGTACTATAATAAAAGCTATGTGAATATGATCTCTCTCTCACACAAAACTTTACTGAACTATACTCAGCCTTCTTCTTGTGATGATGTAAGAGAAAATGTCCACATGATGAGCTGAACTGAGATGAATGATGTAGGCATTATGATACAGGCTACTATTTACCTTATTTTTTTTTTAAGATTTTATTTATTTGACAGAGAAAGACACAGCAAGAGAGGGAACACAAGCAGGGGGAGTGGGAGAGGGAGAAGCAGGCTTCCTGCAGAGCAGGGAGCCCAATGCGGGGCTCGATCCAGGACAGGACGCTGGGATCATGACCTGAGCCAAAGGCAGACGCTTAACCCCTGAGGCACCCAGCCGCCCCTATTTACCTTCTAACAAGATGTCAGAAGGAGGATCATCTGCTTCTGGATCACAGTTTACAGCAGGTAACTGAAAACTGCGGAGAGCAAAACTTCAGATAAGAGGGGGTTCTACTGTATTATCAACAAAAGTCTGTATCTTTTTCATATTTTCTTGTTACTGAATGTCTTTCTGTTCTATGATGACATCCAGAATATCCTATTAAATTCATGTGACAGCTTAAGAGAAACTTTTTTTGATAGTTTAAGAGAAAACTTTTTGATTGTGTATGTCTTTTTTTTTTTAGAGAGTGTATATTCTAACCTAGTACATAATAGTTTAACTGGGTATAAAATTCTAAGCAGGAAATCATTTTTTTTATTATGTTATGTTAATCACCATACATTACATCATTAGTTTTTGATGTAGTGTTCCATGACTCATTGCAGGAAATCATTTTTAACAACAACAACAAAAAATTGAAGACAACTCTCCATTGTCTTCCAGCACCGACATTGCTCAAAAAGTGTTTCACCATTCTGAGTTCAGACCATTTTATAAGTGACCTGCTTTTTTGTCACTGGAGCTTTTATCATTTAATCTTTAGCACTCTGTCACGATAATATACCTTTCAGTGGGTGTTTTCCCATTCATTGGTGCTAGGCACTGATGGGCCTTAAAATCCATGGTCTTCAATTCTGGCAGTTTTCTTATATTGATTCATTGAAAATTTCTTCCCCATACTTTTCTCTTTCTGCAATTCTTATTTATCAGAATTTAGATATAACACTTTCTCTATTAGTCATACTTTTTTTTTTTGTTCTACTTTCCTGGAAATTTCTTCAACTTTACCTTCCAAACTTTCTATTGACTTTTAAATTTTAGGTTGTCAAATTTTTAATTTTGAAGAGCTCTCCTTTATTCTGATTGCTCTTGCTTTTTTTTTTAAAGGAGCATCTTGTTCTTATTATAGACCTATTATCTTCTCTTATCTCTGAGGATATTAATTAGACTTTATTTATATACAGTTGACTGTTGAACACGGGCTTGAACTGCATGGGTCCACTTATACACAGATTTTATAAATACAGTACAGTACTGTAAATGTATTTTCTTTTCCTTATGATTTTCTTAATAAGCTTTTCTTTTCTCTGGGTGTAAGAACACAGTCAGCTAACCCATAAAATATAAAATATATGTTAACCAACTGCTGTTAGTAGGGCTTCCAGTTGGCAGTAGGCTATTCGTAGTTAAGTTTTCAGGGAGTCAAAAGTTAGACGCAGGCTTTCGACAGCACAGGGCCACTAATCCCCACATTGTTCAAGGGTTAACCATATTTATATTTTCTTCTTATATTCTGTTTCCTCTACATTCCTTTTGACTACTTTGGTCTGTCTCATCTTGCAAGCATTAATATGGCAACTAGTGTGCATATGTGGGGTGATTACATTGTGAGCCTTGCTCTAGGGTAATCAGTGAGTAAACCAGCTTTTTTATTAGAGATTCCACAAAAGTCAGGATCTTTTCTCTGAAACCCTTCAGTATTTCTTAAGAAGCATTTCTCAGTTTCAATCGTCTGGCTGCTGGGTAGGTGAGCAGCTATTAGTTTGCAGACTTTTTACTCAACCCCTGCTCTCAGCTGGGTGTTTCACCTCTGCCTTCTTCTGTGCCCAATTTCCCTGAGTCTCAAGCACATCTGGCTCAGTGGCCCTTCCCACCCTTGTCTTTTGAAGTACCTGACACTTCTAGTTGTGCTTTTCTGGGATCCAAAAGCAAATCTTTGTGCTTTCTAATGGTGGACTGTCTGTGAGCACTCTGGTGTCTGCTCTGTGAAATCAGGTACCACTCTTCCACCTACATTTGCTGTTATTGGGGAATGAGGGATTTCAGAAGTTCCCTAGTCTCATCAAACTGAAGCTTTCTGTTTCTCATTCTCCTAATTTTTAGAGAGGATTTCCAAAAAATAAAGGCTAGAAATACAGTTATTTGGTCATCTTAAAACTGGGAAATTCCCCAAGTTTCCTCTGAAACATATTATACTAAAGTAGACTAACTTTAGTTGAGAATGAGATACTAAACACAATTCTCAAAAAAAACTGACTTTATACTCCCAGCAGGAACATTTTTTCCTATCATGTCCTAGTATTAACTACCAAATTTAAATCAAATTAACAGTTTTTAGAAACTATTATGTGCACAACTTTGGAGACTACAACAATGTTTAAGATCCATTCTGGATATTAGGTGTTCTATAAATCACCCATTCCATGGTTAGGACTTTAAATATTAAGCAGAAACAATATGACTTTCAAAAGATATAAATATTAAAAATTTAGCCTGATCTTTTTAGATAGATAAAAATTCATTTTTCTAGGGGCACCTGGGTGGCTCAGTCAGTTGAGTGTCCAAGCTCTTGATTTCAGCTCAGGTCACAGTCTCAGGGTCCTGGGATAAAGCCCCATGTAGGGTTCTACACGCAGTGAGGAGTCTGTTTCTCTCCCTCTCCCTCTACCCCTCCCCTCCAGCATGTGCTCTCGTGCACTCTTTCTCTCTAAAATGAATAAGTCTTTAAAAAAATATATCATTTTTCTATATTCTAATTCTCAAAATCGAATCCAGCATTGCATAGTTATATATGAGCCAAATATTACCTCACAAGTACATTTTTTTCCTAAGAAAACAGGAAAGTATAAAAATTATTTTTATGTGCACATCTAAGAAATAAAAAATAAAACTGGAAACTCAGAGGCTCCCTTTGTCATTTCTGTAAGCACCACTGTAGTTCTACACTAATCAGTCACCTACACAATGGCCAGGCAATGGGGGATCAACTAACGCTTCTCCATCAAAGGAAATGACAAGGGGTGCCTGGGTGGCTCAGTCATTAAGCATCTGCGTTCGGCTCAGGTCATGATTCCAGGGTCCTGGGATCGAGCCCCACGTTGGGCTCCCTGCTCGCCGGGAAGCCTGCTTCTCCCTCTCCCATTCCCCCACTTGTGTTCCCTCTCTCGCTGTCTCTCTCTCTGTCAAATAAATAAAATCTTTAAAAAAAAAGGGGGGGGAAATGACAAATTCTTTAGTTCTCTAGGTCATATGGTAGGTAAGTGTTTGCAATAACGTAAAAACACGACCAAGTCATCTGTCAAACTTCAATCATAAAAGTTTCACTTGATGCAAAAAAATAATTTTAATTTATTTATTAAAGACAGACAATGGAGACAAGGATTGTCCTGCTGCTTTTGCTTTTAAAGATCCATTCTCTGCTTTAAAGCTATGTATATTCAAAGTGGTAGCAGAGATAGCAGCTGGTAGTTGGATAGAAAAATCTCCTAATCACGTTCATTAATTTTTTATTTTTATAAAATAATAGTGTGATTCTCTCTATTAAGAAGATACCATATTATCTGGGGAGTCAACTCATCATTATTAATTTTAGGAAGCTAATCAAAGCATATCATATCTTAAATCAAAAGTCTTTTAGTGTTGCTTCTGGGGCATTGGGAAAAGACATGAAATAGATTACTATTTTTTATCCTTCTTACTGTTGGTATTTTTTACCCATGTGCGTATCCTGCCTTTCTGACAAAGAATTCCTTTCCTACCACGAATAGAAAGATGGTATAAACTGAGCCAGCAGACTCTATTTATTCCAGTTTCCCAAAAATCAGTGTAGCACTGCTTAACCCCCTGCTTCCCAAGATCACTTAACATTTCCTTAAAACAGAGTTCTTAAAAATAAAATTCAATAGGAAACTTACTTGATTACTATTTATTGAATTATTTGATTGTAAAAGACCACCAGTTTTAATTACTATAAATAGAATATTAGTGTAAAATATGTATGTATATATGTAACCATTAAAATTTTTAAAATTCACCAATGCAGTACCCAAGATCATTTTTTTTTGGAAATATTTTATCTAACCCTGAAATGCCTACCACCTTGCAATGAGAACCCATGAAGCAAAGACCAGCTCCCAAATCATTCATATTAGAAGTACTGCTTGTTTTTTTTTTTGTTGGTTTCTTACAATGAAAAAATTAAGCACTCAGCCACAATGAAATAAGGCACCAAGTACAGAAATACCCCCGGGGACGACTCCTCCTCATGTTATATGCACATCTGGGCCAGAGCCCAGTCGGCAACCGTCTTCCCTTCCTACTTTCCAGAAACTGGCCTGGAATATAGACTCTATTTCCCAAACCCCCCAGCAGCCAGGTGTGGCCATGTGATTAGATTCTGGAAATAAGATGCAAGCAGTAATATGAGGGGCTCTGAGAATGGCTGCTCACAGGAAGCTGACTCAGCAGGGAGAGGCCCCTTTTTGACCTTCATCTAGCCAATTCAGAAGTGATGGCATTAAGTCTGGCGGTCTTGAACCACAAGTAACCTTGAGGGTAGAAGCCACAGGCTAAGATGAAGGTGTATACTCACAGGAATCAAGGTTCCTGAGGACTCCATGGAATTACCATGCCACTTTTTTTTTAAGTTAATCATTTCCTTTTTTACTGCTTACCACAGAGAATCAAACATATACAGAAATTCTTGTATTCTTTAAACTGGGTGAAAAATAAACTTCTATCCTGTTAAAGTATGATTATAGGCCTAGAAAAGCAAGAGTAAGCTGTCAATAAAGTCAATTATTAAAACAAAGTATTTACGATTCACATGATTACAAGAATATTTGCTCAAGGTACCTCATTCATATCATCCAGTTAATTCTCATAATAGCTATCACCCCAACCTAAGCTATCATCCCAACACACACAGACTTGTCCAACAAACCTTTCAGTCCTCCTCACTTTAGTTCATGCTCTACGTAGTTAAGAATTATCTTTCTCAAGCACCATTTTTATGATCTCATTCTTCTGTCAAGAAGTGACAGTGTTTCCCTACTGCCAATTATATAAAACCTGAAACACAAATCCAGTCACTTCTCCCGGTTGCCACCACCCGGGGCTACCACCATTCATCTCCCACAATAACTACTCCAACAGCCTACTAAATCATTCACCTGCTCCCATACCTATTCCTCTCCAGTTCACTGCAGCCAAAGTGATCCCTCCAAAGGGCAAATCTGATATCACTTCCCTGCCTAAAACCAGTAAATGGCTTCCCACTGCCCCTATTCTTCACGAGGTCTTCCATGAGCTTATCTTATACCCATCACTTTCCTCTTACCACTCACTTCCCTGGTCATGCTGAAATTTTTCCAGTTTCTATAAGGTAACAAGTTCTCTCTTTACAAAAGTTTTGCTCTAGTCCCAATTTCACTCCAACCAGTGTCTCTGTCCCAACCTTGAGGTCCTCACCTGAACATCTCCTTTCCCATTAAGCCTTCCTTGAGCTCTAGACTAACAGAATCTCCTAGCTCTCTGCCCCCACAGTACTCCCCACTTCACCTCCCTTCATGACATTCATCACAAAGATTTATATAAGGGTCTGTCTGGGTCACCAGAGTCTAACTGCTAGCACAGTGCCTGGCAAAAAGTAGATGATTAAAGAGATTTTGCTGGATGAATGAATGAGTAAATGAATGAAAAAAGAGCATGAATGGAAAACTAGCCTCTTAGGATACTACCCACTGTTTTGTCAACTCTTTTTTTTTTTAGTAATAATGTCTAATCACCTACCATACACAACCCCATATATCCCTCAGCCCCTCTCCACATCAAGTAGCGATCTAAAATGAAATTTAAGAAATTTAACAGAGAGAAGTTTAACTTTATGATGAATCTGTAGAGACACATTTTCTGTAGATGAATCTGAGGCTGTCTTTGAAAAGAGATGGTTTTCAATGTTAGAGAGAACTACTTCATTCATAATGTGCCAGGGTGTATACGAAGTGAACAAATCCAAAGCAGTATTAAAGGGGAAGGGGATACGAACCATTTTGGCTTAGGAAAGCAAAGTAGTGAGAGTTCATTGTTCTTGTGATTAAGATCTGCTTCCTCCATTAACACTGAGTATTCTCAGATTCCATTTGGCTATGAAGTAGGTAAGTGAAGGTAATTTTCAACAATACATAGAAAAAAGCCACAGGTACCACCCCTCTCCCTATTGGCTGTGAGAGTAGGCAAGATGGCCAGGGGCAGAAATGAGGTAGAGGAAGTGGATAAAGGGAAGGGGAAAAGGGAGGTTTAAAAAAAGGCCTCTGTCTTCAGATATAAATATAACAGCAGAACCCAAATTTGCAAGCCTTTGTGAAGATGGAAACTGACAACTATAAAGAATATCCCAACTTGGCATCCAGCAGTGTCTAGCTTGTTATACATTATATAAAATACTGGCAACTGACCAGGGCTCAGCTTCCAGATTTTATACAGTCAACAAAAATACTTTAGTTTGTGTAGGTTAAAAATATTCTACTCTTTTTGTCCTCAACTTGCTAAGAACAGGTATTTTTAGTAACCACCCAATCAACCTTATCAAAATCAAACATCAAAAATAGACTAGAGGAACACTGGAAGCAAATATGCTATTTTTAGCTCTTCTGACTATTCCCTGCCACTACCCACCAAATTCTGACTGCAGAGCCCATGCATAAGAGCTTAGTTATTCTAGGCAGGTTCCTTCTCCTGACCCTTTTTTTCCCTCCCTGAACACCTGAATGCAGAAAACACTCGATTGATTAAAGATTAATACTGCCGCAAACCATGACAGCCGCCTTTCCTCTGAGTGGTTTTGGGGGATGGGGAAAAGAGAAAATGACAGAAAGCTCGCATCAGTATTCCTCCTGGGGATCTATTACATGGAAAAAAAAATTGCTATTTCAATTCCCTTTTGTTGCTAAAAATAGCAGCTTCAATTGATTCAAGCAAACAGGGAAGCGGCTTAGCAGTGCTGAATTTAGAAACCACTGAAGTCCCAAAGAGCAAATGCTAACGTAGTGGAACACATGCCAGCTCATATTTAACAAAGAACAAAGAGAAGCATGCAGGCTCCAAGTTAATAAAACAGCAGCAGCTTCCTGCATTTTTATTCAAGAGAGGCAGTGAAAGGGATACAAAATAAGACAACTGTCACTTATTCTCCTATTCATATTTTGATAAAAAAATAATTTTACAGGAAAAATAATCAGATTATGCATAAACCCAGATAGTGTGGGCATTTCCCACAACCCCATGGTTTGGGAAAGTACACATTTTTTTTCAAGCATGGTACATTACTAGAGAAAGAAAATGCCCAGCTTCCAAATGTGCTATCCCCATAGTGAGGCCCCTTTTCCCACTCAAGTTTGCCGACCAGGTTCCCTACTGAGCGGCCCTCTCTCACCTCTCCCTTCCTCTTCTCTTGACCCAACCAGATACTGCAGACAGGTACAGTTTATCACTTAAAAAACTAACAAACAGAAAAACCAAACCAAAACGACATTCAAAGCACCTAGGTTCAAGACAGAGAAGGAAGAACTGAAAAGGCAGAATCCGCTTCAGGCAGCTAACCCCGAGGGCCACCTTCCTGGCAAGGCCTCCTAACTTCTGCTGGCACCACAACCCAAAACTATCTTCTGCCTGACTTTTTCACTTTGCTTGGTTAACTGAAAACCTTTCCAGCTAATGATTCTTTTCAGCTAATGCCACATCCTCCATAAAAATGCAAACCCTTGTATAAGAATTAAAAGGCTATCAATCCTTGTGCCTCGGTGATTTAGTGGATTCAGATTGCTTTGTGGTTTCCTTTGGGGATAGCCAAAATGGGGGGGTAATGTGGAAAGGGCATCATCAGTGTAGGAATTCTGACTGGGGACAAAGCAGTTATTACTCTGCATCACAAACCTAGGAAAACACCACAGTGGTGTAGGGAGGGGCCAAGGGTAGGCTGCCCCAAAATGTGCCACTTTGGCATACTGATTATTTTAAATAAAAGTTACAGAAGAAACAGCTGGTGCAAGGACACTCAGACCCTCCTCTGTTCCTCTGAAAGCAGGAAACAAATCTGTCATATGAAAGGTACCCTCCCTGTACTGAGAAATAAAAAGATATCCTTATCACCAGAGTTAAGAACTTTAGAGCCAAGAAAGCTACAGAAACAAACCTGTTAATTTTTACTATCTCAGCCCAAATTCTGCTTAGAATTCCTTACTTGTTAAAGCTCCCAAATATGTTTTCTTTATCTATCAATTCCTCATAAATGTATTGTCTCTCTTCCCAAAAAGCAAAAAACTGCTTGCCTTGGTCATCTCTTTGGGTCTCAATTTCAACATTGGGCCTCCAGGCACACGTAATAGGTTTTTTTCTCCTGTTAACCCGTCTCATGTAAATGTAATTGTTAGTTCAGCTGGAAGACCTTGAGGGGTAGAAGAACAATTTTTCCTTCCCTACAGTGGAAGGACTCTAGGCTTTTGCTATTTTGATCCAAAAATCAGTATGTTAAGTGGTTAAGAACATGGGTAGAAAAATCACACCAGCAAGGTTCAAGCCCAGGTTCAAATCCCAACTCTGCCATCTATAAGAGGCTGGTTAACATCTAGTATCATGATTTCTTTATTTGTAAAGTGAACACAATACTACCCGTCCCATAGTCATTGTAAAAATTCAATAAAATAATGTTAATAATAATACTCATCATTCAGGATTGTTTGAGAATTAAACAGGACAATGTATATAATACAATGTACTTAGCACACTACTTGACACATAGTAAATTCCCAATAAATGTTAGCAATAGACAAAGAACACTAGAAAGTGAAAGGTGTATATAGGAAGAAAAATAAAAGAGCTACTAAGGTTAGATATGATACCAGTAGTACAAACAACAAAAGAAAAAATAGACAACTTGGACTTCATCAAAACTTAAACTTCTTGTGGGTGCCGACTGGCTCAGTCAGTGAAGCATGAGACTCAATCTCAGGATTGTGAGTTCGAGCCCCATGTTGGGGGTAGAGATTACCTAAAAATAAAATCTTTAAAAACAAAAAAGCAAAAATCCTGAAACTTCTTGAACATCAAATGACCATATCAAGAGACTGAAAAGACAAACCAAAGAACAGAAGAAAATATTTATAAATCATAGTTTTAATAAGGGTCCAGATTCAGAATATATAAAGAACTCCTAACAACTCAACAATAAAAAGACAATTCAATATTAAAATGAGCAAAGGACTTCCAGAGATATTTATCCAGAGAAAGTATACAAATGGTCAAAAAGCACAGGACAAAATGTTCAGCACCGTTAGGGAAATGCAAACCAAAACTACAATGACAAACTAGTTTGGCCACAATTTTTTAAAAAAGAAAATGGAAAATAACAAGTGTTGGTGAGAATGTGGAGAAACTGGAGCCTCAGGACACTGCTGGTAGGAGTGTAAAATGGTGCAGTAGCTGAGGGAAACAGTTCAGTGGTTCTTCAAAAGGATAAACATAGAATTATGACGTGACCCATTAATTCCACTCTTACGTATATACTCATAAGAACTGAAAACAAGTACTAAAACAGAAACTTGTCATGAATGTTTGTTAGCAGCACTATTCACAACAGCCGAAAAGGTGGAAATGACCAAATGTCTATCAGTTGATGAATGGATAAACAAAATGTGGTCTATCCATACATGGAATATTATTCAGCCATGAAAAGGAATGAAGTACTGACTCGTGTTAAAATATGGATGAACCACAGGTATGAACATTATGCTAACTAAAGATGCTAGATACAAAGATCACAAACTGTATGATTCCATTTACACAAAACATCCAGAATAGGAAAATCCACAGAGAAAGAGAAATTAGTGGTTGCCAGGAGTTGGAGAAGGAGGGATGAGGAGTGACTGCTTAATGGGTATGCTATTTCCTTTTGATGTGATAAGAATGTCCAGGAACTGGATAGAAGTGATGGTTGCATAACACTGTGAAGCCACTAAATCTCACTGAATTGTATACTTTAAAATGGTTTATGTTTCATTTTATGTTATAAGAATTTTACCTCAATTAAAAAAATCTCTTTCAAAAGTTAGTAAAGATTAGCTTTTTACCAAGGACTAGACCAGAAAAGGAAAAGAAGTTGCTAATTTCTCTTGCTGCATCATCCACTGAATTTTGCTGCATTGTCCCTTGAATTTAGGAAGCAAAAATCCAATCAATACATCATTTGATTTACACAACAGAATACAGAGGAACCTAAGTTTGGACTGCTTCTATGGGTAGAACAGCCCCTTTTCATGTATCTAATATTGAGCACCTAATATGTGCCAAACACAGGACAGCAAGCACTTTACAGACACTATCTGTTTGAATTGCCCCAACACTTTATTAGGCACAATTAGTGGCTGCCCCAGAACTAAATTAGGGTTACAGAAAATAAGAGATTATAGCACCTGGCTTTACAAATAAAGAAACCATCTCAAGAGAGCTTAAATGACTTGCCAATGGTCACATCGCCCTAAGTCTGTCAGAACATTAACCCACTACAGAACAGAACATGACTTATAAACTTGGAACAACCTCCAATATTCACATTAGCAATAGTGCATGCTGCATACACAAATACTCCAAAGTCCCTTCCTCATTCATCTGATAATGTAGAATCCAACTTTATTTTTCACTATTCCTTAACCACCCTCGTAGCCCAAGCCAGTCTATCTGATGTTTCCCAAATATAACATGCTAGGGAATCAGCTCCATGTTGTGCTCAAGTCAACCCTCATACTGAGAGTGGCATTTCTCTTCACTCCCCATTGCCATCAACCACCTTGCCATCAGCTGAACTTCTAAGCTTTGCAAACCACAAAAATCATCAGGTCTAGCTAAGTGGGCTCTAGGATATCAAAGCCCTGACCAGGGCGCCTGGGTGGCTCAGCTGGTTAAGCGACTGCCTTCGGCTCAGGTCATGATCCTGGAGTCCCGGGATCGAGTCCCGCGTCGGGCTCCCTGCTCAGCAGGGAGTCTGCTTCTCCTTCTGACGCTCCCCCCTCTCATGTGCTCTCTCTCTCTCACTCTCTCAAATAAATCAATAAAATCTTTTTAAAAAAAGCCCTGACTATTCTCCTAATAGTAGAAGCTAAAGAATTTGTACAAGTTCAAAATAACTGGAAGCAAAAAAACAGAATCAAACTTCCCTGACTTTCTGTCTGGTTCTTAATCCTAATGATTAATTAGATCATGAAACATGGCAAGGAAAAAGAGTTGATGGTATAGTTATGAGATTCTTATCTCCAATGTTATATAATCCTGGCTTTTTCTTTTCTTTTTTAAAGATTTTATTTGTTTATTTGTGAGTGAGAGTGTGTGTGTGTGTGTATGAATGAGAAAGAGAGCATGACCCGAGAGGAGCGGAGGGACAGGGAGAAGCAGATTCCGTGCTGAGCACAGAGCCCAAGGCGGTGCTTGATCCCATAACCCATGAGATCATGACTTGAGCCTAAACCAACAGCCAGGCGCTTAACCAACTGAGCCACCTAGGCGCCCCCTGGCTTTTTAATGTAGATGGAGTAGCTAACATTCAAATGCTAAGTGTCCCATCTATGCAACTGTTTTATGTTCAACATAAATTATCACATTCCCTTTACTCCTATGCAAGATATCTGTATCTCGTAAATGCATATAGGCTTGAAGTTACTTAAAGTCCAAATTGAACAGTGCTATAGCTGAAATAAATATTGGCTTTTGGGGCTCCTGGGTGGCTCATTCAGTTGAGCCTCCATCTCTTGATTTCAGCTCAAGTCATGATTTCAGGGTTGTGGGATCAAAACCCAGGTCAGGCTCAGTGCTCAGTGGGGGAGTCCCTTTGAGATTCTCCCTCTCCCTCTGTCCCTCCTGCTTATTCTCTCTTCCTCCCTCTCTTAAAATAAATACCTAAAAATTTAAAAAAAATATATCAGCTTTTGACATATCTTAGGGTTGTACACATTTAACTGGTAGAGTAATAACTAAATTAAACATTTCCTTAGCTTATAAAGAGTAGGCAAACACACTAGCTGGTCAATAGCGCCTACTACATGAGTGTCCTTGAAGTAAACCATTCAGTCCTGATAAAGTGAAGAGTTGTAAGGAGATCTACTTGGTAATTCCAATAATTAAGTTCTTCTGAATGGCCCAAATTTATATACACCAAGGTAGATAAATATCCAGACAGAGTCTAGTGTAAATTATTTGGCTTGTTTCAACTTAAATCATTCAGTTTAAGCTTTTAACAATATTCTTCAGCTAAGAAGTGGGTAAAATCCTCCAAAACAAAGAGACCTTGGGTTTCAGTCACTCTGATAGATAAGACCCTCCCCACTAAGACCCCAATCTCTTTTAAGCCACTAGGCTTATCACAGTAACACTACAATAAAGTCATAGTTTGAGCCAGAGTCTCCTGTGAATAATTTCTTCCTCAAGGAATAAATACTTCCCTAAAGACCTAAATGTTAATGGTTTAGTCAAAGAGGCCTCACCACATCCCTAGGTATTTTATACCTAAGAGAAAGCAAGTTCATCTACTTGTCCTGCCTGACTCAAATCTGATCAAGAACTTTAAAATATCCTCCCCAAAAGATAGTCTGATAAACAATTTGTGATATATAGCTTGAAGACTGAAATAAATAACGTATCAACCACAAAAATTTTTTAAGGTGGTTTAAATTAATTAATTAATTAATTTAATTTTAGTGAGATCTACACTTGATGTGGGGCTTAAACTAACAATTCCAAGATCAAAAGTCACATGCTCTATCAACTGAGCCAGCCAGGCGCCCCTCAACAACAAATTTGAGGTAGGAAATGAAGAAATCTAATCTATTCTCTCCAAGTTTTTTTTCCCCCTCATCCCTGAAGAGCCAAAACCATGGAAGCACAATTCCCGCCTGTCAGACAACATCTGGCTGGATCCTCATTCTAACTTTTTAGGAAAACCCAACACTGCCAATCCAATTATGCTAAGCAACTCAACGACTATCACACTTTTCAAAATGAACACTCAACGAGATACATTTCCAACAGAATCTTTTAAAGGAGCTTCATGTAATCCAACGCTATTTTTCTGAGTTATATGGATTATATTCTACATAAAATAGCTGTGAATTGACCACAAGTCAGGAAATCTATGATCTACTCCCGGCTCTGCTAAATGTCCCTGGCCCAGTAATTAACATTTTTTTAATTTAAATTCAATTAATTAACATACATTATTGGTTTCAGAGATAGAGGTCAGTGATTCGTCAGTCTTAGATAATGCCCAGTGCTCATTACATCACTTGCCCTCCTTAATGTCCATCACCCGGTTACCCTATCCCCCAACCCCCCTCCCTGCCAGCAACCCTCAGTTTGTTTCCTATGATTAAGAGTCTCTTATGGTTTGTCTCCCTCTCTAATTTCATCTTGTTTCATTTTTTCCTCTCTTCCCCTATGATCATCTGTTTTGTTTCTTAAATTCCACATATGAGTGAGATCATACAATAATTGTCTTTCTCTGATTAACTTATTTTGCTTGGCATAATAGCCTCTAGTTCCATCAACATCATTACAAATGGTAGATTTCATTTTTTGATTGCTGAGTGGTATTCCACGTATATATATACACCACATCTTTATCCATTCATCTGTGAATGGACATCTGGACTCTTTCCATAGAAAGATGGCTATTGTGGGCACTGCTGCTATAAACACTGAGGTGCACATACCCCTTTGGATCACTACATTTGTGTCTTTGGGGTAAATCCCTAGTAGTGCAATTGCTGGGTCACAGGGTAGCTCTATTTTCAACTTTCTGAGGAACCTCCATACCATTTTCCAGAGTGGCTGCATCAGCTTGCATTCCCATTGTAAGAGGGTTCCCCTTTCTCTTCACCAATATCTGTCATTTCCTGACTTGTTCATTTTAGTCATTCTGACCAGTGTAAGGTGGTATCTCATTGTGATTTTTGATTTGTATTTCCCTGATGCCAAGTGATATTGAGCAATTTTTCATGTGTCTGTTGGCCATTTGTATGTCTTCTTTGGGGAAATGTATGTTCATATCTTCTGCCCATTTCTTGACTGGATTACTTGTTTTTTGGGTATTGAGTTCGATAAGTTCTTTATAGATCTTGGATCCTAGCCCTTTATCTGATAAGACATTTGCAAGTATCTCCCATTCTGTGGCTTGCCTTTTACTTTTGTTGACTGTTTCCTTTGCTGTCCAGGAGCTTTTTACCTGGATGAAGCCCCAGTAGTTCATTTTTGTCTTTGTTTCCCTTGCCTTTGGAGATATGTCTAGCAAGAAGTTGCTTCAGCAGAGAGGTTGAGGAGGTTGCTGCCTGTATTCTACTCTAGTATTTTGATGGATTCCTGTCTCACATTTAGGTCTTTTACCCATTTTGAGTCTATTTTTGTGTATGGTGTAAGGAAAATGGCCCAGTTTCATTCTTCTGCTTGTGGCTGTCCAATTTTCTCAACACCATTTGTTGAAGAGACTGTCCTTTTTCCATTAGATATTTGTTCCTGCTTTGTCAAAGATTAGTTGACCATAGAGTTGAGGGTCCATTTCTGGGCTCTCTATTCTGTTCCATTGATCTATGTTTGTTTTTCTGCCAGTACCATACTGTCTTGATGATTTCAGCTTTGTAACAGAGTTTGAAGTACGGCATTGTGATGCCACCAATTTTGGTTTTCCTTTTCAACATTCTTTTGGCTATTCAGGGTCTTTTCTGGTTCCATACAAATTTAGGATTATTTGTTCCAGCTCTGTGAAAAAGTTGATGGTATTTTGATAGGGACTGGATTGAATATGTAGATTGCTCTAGGTAGCATAGGCATTTTAACAATATTTGTTCTTCCAATCCATGAGCATGGAACGTTTTTCCATTTCTTTGTGTTTTCCTCAATTTCTTTCTGTTTTCCTCAATTTCTTTCATGAGTGTTCTATAGTTTTCTGAATACAAATCCCTTTGCCTCATTGGTTAGGTTTATTCCTAGGTATCTTATGGTTTTTGGGTGCAAATGTAAATGGGATCAACTCCTTAATTTCTCCTTCTTCTGTCTCATTGTTAGTGTACAGAAATGCAACTGATTTCTGTGCATTGATTTTATATCCTGCCACTTTGCTGAATTCCTGTATGAGTTCTAGCAATTTGAGGGTGGAATCTTTTGGGTTTTCCACATAGAGTATCACATCATTTGTGAAGAGTGAGAGCTTGACTTCTTTGCCAATTTGGATGCCTTTTATTTCTTTTTGTTGTCTGATTGCTGAGGCTAGGACTTCTAGTAGTATGTTGAACAATAGTGTTAAGAGTGGACATCCCTCCTGTGTTCCTGACGTTAGGGGAAATGCTCTCAGTTTTTCTCCACTGAGAATGATATTCACTGTGGGCTTTTCACAGATGGCTTTTTATGATATTGAGGTATGTATCCTCTATCCCTACACTGTGAAGAGTCTTAATCAAGAAAGGATGCTGTACTTTGTCAAATGCTTTATCCACATCTATTGAGAGGATCATGTGGTTCTTGTCCTTTCTTTTATTTATGTAGTGTAGCACACTGACTGACTTGCAGATGTTGAACCATCCTTGCAGCCCATGAATAAATCCCACTTGGTCGTGGTGAATAATCCTTTTAATGTACTGTCAGATCCTATAGGCTAGTATCTTGGTGAGAATGTTCACCAGGGATATTGGTCTGCAATTCTTTTTGGTGGGGTCTTTGTCTGGTTTTGGGATCAAGGTAAGGCTGGCCTCATAGAATGAGTTTGGAAGTTTTCCTTCCATTTAGATTTTTTGAAACAGCTTCAGAAGAATAGGTATTAACTCTTCTTTAAATGTTTGGTATTATTCCCCTGGGAAGCCATCAGGCCCTGGGCTCTTGTTTGTTGGCAGATTTTTTTTATTACTGCTTCTATTTCCTTGCTGGTTATGAGTCTGTTCAGGTTTTCTATTTCTTCCTGTTTCAGTTTTGCTAGTTTATAGGTCTCTAGGAATGCATCCATTTCTTCCAGACTGCTTAATTTGTTGGCATATAATTGCTCATAATATGTTCTTATAATTGTTTGTATTTCTTCGGTGTTGGTTGTGATCTCTCCTCTTTCATTCATGATTTTATTTATTTGAGTCCTTTCTCTTTTCTTTTTTATTAAGTCTGGCCAGGAGTTTATCAATCTTATTAATTGTTTCAAAGAGCCAACTCTTAGTTTTGTTGATCTGTTCTACTGTTCTTTTGGTTTCTATTTCACTGATTTCTGCTGTAATCTTTAGTAATTCTCTTCTACTGAGTTCAGGCTTTATTTGCTGTTCTTTCTCTAGCTGCTTTAGGTGTAAGGTTAGGTTGTGTGTTTGAGACCTTTCTTGTTTCTTGAGAAAGGCTTGTATTGCTATATACTTCCCTCTTAGGACCGCCTTTGCTGCATCCCAAAGGTTTTAAACAGTTGTGTTTTCATTTTCATTTGTTTCCATGAATTTTTTAAATTCTTTAATTTCCTGGTTGACCCATTCATCCTTTAGTAGGATGCTCTTTAGCCTCTATGCCTTTGAGTTCTTTCCAATTTTCCTCTTGTGATTGAGTTCTAGTTTCAAAGCATTGTGGTCTGAAAATATGCAGGGAATGATCTCAATCTTTTGGTACCGGTTGAGACCTGATCTGTGACCCAGGATGTGATCTATTCTGGAGAATGTTCCATGTGCACTCGAAAAGAATGTGTATTCTGCTGCTTTAGGATGGAATGCTCTGAATATATCTGTGAAGTCCATCTGGTCCAGTGTGTCATTCAAAGCCTTTGTTTCCTTGTTGATCTTCTGCTTAGATGCTCTGTCCATGGCTGTGAGTGGGGTGTTAAAGTCCCCTCCTATTATTATATTATCACTGTGTTTCTTTAAATTTGTTATTAATTGGTTTATATAATTGGCTGCTCCCATGTTAGAGGCAAAAATGTTTACAACTGTTAGATCTTCTTGTTGGATGGACCCTTTAATTATAATATAGTCTTTCCTCATCTCTTATTAGTCTTTGGTTTAAAATCTAATTTGTCTGATATAAGGATTGCCATCCCAGCTTTCTTTTGATGTCCATTAGCATGATAAATGGTAAATGATAAATAATAAATGGTAAATCTGGAGGTGTCTTTGGTCTCAAATGAGTCTCTGCAGACAGCATATCGATGGGTCTTGCTTTTTTATCCAATGTGATACCCTGTGTCTTTTGATTGGGGCATTTAGTCCATTTAGAGTAATTATTGAAAGATATGAATTTAGTGCCATTGTATTACCTGTAAGTGACTGTTACTGTATATTGTCTCTGTTTCCCTTCTGGTCTATGTTACTTTTGGGCTCTCTCTTCGCTTAAAGGATCCTTTTTTTTTAAGGATCCTTTTTAATATTTCTTGCAGGGCTGGTTTGGTGATCACATATTCTTTTCGTTTCTGTTTGTCCTGGAAGCTTTTTTTCTCTCCTTCCATTATGAATGATATCCCAGCTGGAAAAAGTATTCTTGGCTCTGTATTTTTCTCATTTAGCACCCTGAATATATGATGCCCATCTTTTCTGGCCTGCCAGGTCTCTGTGGATAGGTCTGCTGCCAGTTTAATGTGTTTACCCTTGTAGGTAACGGACCTCTGTTCTGAGCTGCTTCCAGGATTTTCTCTTTGTCTCTGAGATTTCATGTCGGGTTGTTGACCTATTTTTATTGATTTTGAGGGGGGGCGTTCTCATGCCTCCTGGACTTGGATGCCTGTTTCCTTCCCAGATTAGGGAAGCTCTCTGCTATCATTTGCATCAATACACTTTCTGTCCCTCTGTCTCTCTTTCCTCTCCTTCTCGGTTCCCAATTATTCTAATATTGTTTTGCTTTATGGTATCACTTATCTCTCAAATTCTCCCCTCATGAGCCAGTAGTTGTTTATCTCTCTTTTTCTCAGCTTCTTTATTCTCCATCATTTGGTCTTCTACATCACTAATTCCCTCTTCTGCCTCATTTATCCTAGCAGTTAGAGCCTCCACTTTTTCCTTCATATCATTAATAGCCTCTTTTATTTTGACTTGATTAGATTTTTAGTGCTTTTATTTCTCCAGAAAGGGATTCTCTAGTGTCTTCTATGCTTTTTTCAAGCCCAGCTAGTATCTTTATAATTGTTATCCTGAACTCTAGTTCTGACATCTTATGTCCATACTGTTAGGTCGCTGGCAGTCAGTACTGCCTCTTGTTCTCTTTTTTGAGGTGAGTTTTTCCATCTTGTCATTCTTGAAGAAAGTGGTTGCTTTACTATCTGTAGAGTTGCAGCTATTCTTTTCGTAGCTCTCTGGTTGAGTTCACAGGTGTTCAGAATGATTGGATAGCTATCTACTTGAATTCCTGGGACCAGACAAAACCAAAGTCACCTATTCCTCTGCCATCTTGGCTCTTCTCAGTAATTAACACTTCTGAGCCTCACTTTCAGCATCTCTTAAAATGTAGTCACAGATTAAACAAGTGGCCAAGACTCTGATTCCATGACTATGATGAATATAAAGTTATAGTAATAACTTCTCGCTTAACTTTAATTTCTGGAACAAATATCCAGAAGCTCTAGAAACAGTGTAAGTCAAGTGAGAGCTGTGATTTATTTAAAACAATAGAGCAGACCTACAGCTGGCTCATCTTCAGGAATTCAAGGGAGAAAAAACATGAATAACTAAATTTAAAAAAGAAACTTTTAATTATTTTCAACTTTTCTTCCACAGACCTTTAACATGAAAGGTAAAAAATTTGAGGCCTGTTTCTGTAACTTTTATTTTACCTGTGAACCCTTGGATGGGTGCTAAAGACCAGTGAGATAATTTTCTCCTTGCCATTTGAAGCCTACCTCATCCAAGTTCATGGATAAGCCACTGCTGTAAATGTAAAGGTTAGGTAGCAAATGCAGCTGACTGGGAGCATTATGGAATCAAAAGAAGCATAGTATCCTTCCTTCAAGATGCTACCTCTTACACAGAGAAGTTCTAACAAAAAGCTGATTGATCTAAAATGCAATCTTATGTTATCTTTCAATGGTCTTCTTCATTTACTCACACCCCTTTTTATTCTACAAAGGAATTATAGAAACTCACTGGTCTAGGGAAAGTTCCCATAACTTTTTCAAATGTAAATGATTCAACAGAGTTTCATTATCAGAGCTAGACTGAAAGAGTAAGGTCTCTGATGCCTTAAGTTAAAGTTGTCTTGTTTACTGACCTACTCCCCTACCTCGCAGGTATGCTGGTAGGATAACACTATCTGTTATTTAATGTTTTGAAAACACCTTCAATTCCTCACATTAGAACAGTGCTAAATTTATAAATTTCAGTTTCTACTGGATTCTACTAGACGTACAGTATCCCATGTTTTTCTTAATTGGTCATTGATCCTTAAGATACAGGGCATCTGAAGCAATTCTTTAAATGTCACACGCCTTTCCATGCCATCTGCTGGCCCTTACTAACTTAATGCTCCACTGCCTTTCCTTTTCAGTTTTTCAGAATGCAACATGGCCTTTAAGATGCTGGTATATTTGCAATAGTAAAATTGCGACCATTTAATGCTAAAGAACCATTAAATAAATTATAATACATAATTAAAGAATGTACATAGTGTATATATACAATGTATATATAGTTTATATATAGTATATATGGTATATAATTATGGCATATACAGTAATATATAGTATACCCATATCTATATCATATATAGGATACCTATATCATATATTATAGTCATCAGTACAGTGGAAACATAATGCAGCTATCAAAAATTATAGCACCAAAGAACAGCTATTGGCAGTAAAAGGTATCTATAAGTATATTGTTCAGTGAGGACAAATTAGAGCAAAATTGTGTAGAGCAACACTGATCATATTTGTTTTAACAATGTTTATTTCTCCTGAAGACCTTAGTTGGAATTTCTTTCATAAGATTTTATTCAAATTCGAGTTAGTTAATATATAGCATAGTATTAATCTCAGGGGTAGAATTTAGTGATTTGTCACTTTCATATAACACCCAGTGCTCATTACAACAAGTGCCCTCCCTTAATGCCCATCACCCATTTACCCCCATCCCCCAAACCCCCTTAGTTGGAATTTCTAATGACCATTATCTAATGATGAGCCAAAAGAAGTTTACCAATAATCTAGCTTATAAATAAGCCAATTCCCAGATGCAACAGGAGTAGCAAGTCCAGTTACCATCTTTTATATAAAAAAAGATTTACATACACACATATGTGTATGTTTGTGTGTATGCTGGAGAGGTCTGAAAAGTCTAAAAGGTCATACATAGGCCAAGAAGTTGATGGGAATTACCTCAGAGGGCTGTTAAGTACTTTTTCTTTTCTTTACTCAGTGGCATTTTCTATTTTTTTAATAATAACTAAAGGGATAAATTTTTATAAAGTATAAAACTATATTCTATAAATGCTAACTTAAACAGAATTACACTACAGAAGCCCCTATATGGTTATTGCCACAGTAAGATGGTCTATTTAATTAGTTAACATTTAAAGACTAGGACAGAAAAGCACTTAATAAACTCAGGCTTTCCAGAAATGAAACAAAAAAAGGCACTGGACCTATTCTACCACTTCCGGAAAAGTGGGCAGCCACTGCCCACTATACACCAACTGCCTGCTTCAAGTCCACCTCTCCTGGCCTGAGACCAAGAGGTACAACAGGCAAAGCAGAGAAATAGGACTGATTAGAGAGGGGGATTATTGTGGATTTCTACTGCTTTACCCTTAATAGCAAGTAAGAAAGAGTTTTAAAACCGCATTAGGAGATGGGGGTATGTTCTATGGGGGTAATTTATACCAACAAAGTGCCCTATAATCATGAATTACTCCTCATGCTAAAAATTCAGTCTCAAAGTTCACATAAAGTTCCTCCTAAACTGGGTCTTCACTAGACCCTTCTACTCACGTTTTATCTGAACATGACAGGGCTACTTTGGGCGAGTTAGCGGATACCATATAAGAATATTCAGGGAGGGACGCCTGGGTGGCCCAGTTGGTTAAGTGTCCAACTCTTGATCTCAGCTCAGGTCTTGATCTCAGGGTTGTGGGTTTAGGCCCCACATTCGACTCCACACTGGGCGTGGAGCCTACTTAAAAAAAAAAAAAGAATCTTCAGGGAAATAGCTACTGAAAATAATGAGAGCTGCTGTAATATTTTACATTGAATTTGTTGTCTGGTAGAACCTACTTATTCCTTCTAACAGGGGCTACTCAATCTAAGAGAACCAACAAGGCCACCCTTGGCTTCAGCAGACCTCTTGGCCTGTAAGAGGCCATAGTCCTCTCTATCATATACCATCTGTCCTCATCACTGAGAATGAGCACGATATTATATCCTGACCAAGGCCTCAATATAAAGTGTATTTAAGTGTATTTAAGGAAGTTAACCCCTAAATAGCTGTGGCTTCACATTTATATACTACATAAATAAAATCTATTCTTTGAAACTCCCTCCCCCACACCCAATTAACTTAATAGTTAAGTCTTAAGAATCTTTTTGGAATGCGAACATCCCCACACACCCAACTTTAGCTATTTTTATAAATTTATATTTTCTTATACCAGGTTTTCTTACAAGTGGACCACACCTGTATTCTGACAGGCTGGCAGCTTCTCATTTGGGACAGAACGTGTACAAGAAACCAGATGGAAATTTTAATAGGCCATGTCATAACATTTGTTCTTATAAGAGTTTTTCAGATACTAACTAAATGTGTTTAATCTTGGAAACTTGGCCCAACAGAAGGCCAATAATGAAGTTGGGAAATTCCTCTTTCATTCATTTCAAGAGATAACCAAGTGGAGAATCAAACGAACAAACAAAAAGACACTTTCTCCATGAGCACAGGATTCTAAGGGTACCTGTTGAGTAAGGTATATTCCTGGGGCTTGGCACCAGGAAGCATGTCTCTGAAGTAGAACAGAGCTCTGGACCAAATCACAACCAAATGTAAGCCTCAGGCAGAGCTGCAGAAATCAGGGTAACAGTGCTTATATGAGCCATCTCAGCCTGATCCACACCCTTAATTTCTCCTTTCTTCCTCTGCTCAGGCTTCTGGGATTCAACCTGCTTACACTTCTGTCATCATTACTCTCATCTACCCCATGCCCTCTTCTTGTCCTCATAGACAAATAACCCTGATCCGAGGTACTTAACTAGCTCAACTTACTCATCCATAAAATGGCAACAGTAGAAGTACTTAACTCAGAGATTGGGGTAGGAGTATGGATATCAAATCCTTGCAACAGTTCCTGGCACACAATTAGCATGATATTAAGTGTCAGCCATTACACGTTATTATTATTGTTGTTTAGAACAATGTTTAATAAAACAGCACTATACGTTAGTATCATTATTTAAATATCTGGTTGCTCGTCGTTATAGAATAGTAATAAGAACATGGGAAGTTTTTTAAATTTAGAAATCTTACACAAATCTTATCTTATATTCATGGTTCCTAACTACTTGCTGACTAACAGCACTCTCATCGCAAGTCCATTTTGAGGGTGAAACCTCCACCCTTTCTCACATCTGTACCTCTGTTGTGCCTTGCTCTTACTGAGCCTTCATTTACTGAAACTCAATTCTCTTGTGGCCTAATTTAAATGGGCCCTCATTTCCACCATCTAATATACTAATAACTTGCATTTTCCTTTTGTTTATTTTGCCTCTCTCCCCAGTTAGAATGTAAGCTTCATGAGGATAGAGATTGTTATAATTTATTTATGGATTAATCCCCATGGATTAATCCCCGTGCCTAGAATAGTACCTGGCATATATATTTTCAGTAAATATTGTTGAAGGCTGACCGTGCCATCTGGCCTACCCCAGACTCATCAAATAAATCTCTGTTTGAACCACCATACTCAGGTATTCTGTTGCCTACAGCTAAATACATTCCTGACTGTTAAAGTACCACAGAATACTGGTAAAATATTTGCTATTATTATGAATTAACTAGTATTTATATGTGCTTACTATGTTCTAGATATGACATTCCATATTTTTAGCATATTGCTACGTAACAGTAACTTTTGAGGTACATACCAATTTTACAGATGGAGAAACTGAGGCTCAGGGAACCTAAAACAGCTTGCCCAAGGTAACACAAATAGGAAGTAACAAGTACAAATTGTAAACCCAAGTTTCTGGCTCCAGTGCATACATTTTTACCTAGCGTACAATACTGCCAAGTCTGTGAAATATTAATAAAGAAGTCTTCTCTCCTTAAAATAACAGCTCTACAGGTTAGGAATCCTATTATCTAAGCCATGATATCCACCAAAGCAATTAATGTGTTAACCCCTTAAATATCTGTTCTGTATACATTCATTAGAAAGATGGAAAAGAGAGGGATGGGGTGGCTGGGTGATAGACACTGGGAGGCTATGTGCTATGGTGAGCGCTGTGAATTGTGTAAGACTGTTGAATCACAGACCTGTACCTCTGAAACAATTAATACATTATAAGGTTAAAAAAAAAAAAAGACAATAGTAGGAAGGGAAAAATGAAGGGGGGGAAATCGGAGGGGGAGACGAACCATGAGAGACTATGGACTCTGAGAAACAAACTGAGGGTTTTGGTGGGGGGGGGGATGGGTTAACCCGGTGATGGGTATTAAGGAGGGCACGTATTGAATGGAGCAGTGGGTGTTATACGCAAACAATGAATCATGGAACACTACATCAAAAAAAATAAAAAATAAAATAAAATAAAAAAGAAACATGGAAAAGTGAATACAAAGCCTGCTTTGGAAATTTAAGCCTTTATAAAAATGAGGTAAGAATATAAATTGTTAAAAAGTTAATTTACTATATTTATGACTTTCCCCATGCTTTCTCTTAATTGTAGGAATTCTCCTGTTTGGATTGTATTTGCCACTCAAGGGTCTGGAAGAAAAAAAAAAGGTCTCCTAATGAATTAAATGATTGGTGTCATACACATTTAGAGATACTGATGGATTTGATGGCTTTATTTTCAATGCAAACTAGTAGGCTGTCTGCCACATATGGTAACCCCTAGGCTCTTAGGCAGCCATTGCTCATACAAAATAATGTCAGTCCCTAGCTGGGTGAGACAAGGAAACACACATGCACACACACATAAAACAACATATCTGGAGAAGGCAGCGCCAAAAACTGAATGGACCCATGATGAGAGCCTGCAATGCACACATTTCTCTTTTCCTCCCTTTCAACTCAGTGGTCTGTAGCAATTTCCCATAAAAGACAGTAAGTAGAGATGTGTAAAAAGCTGCAGACAGATGAATGAATTGTGTGACACTGAAAATCTGTGAATTGAAGTATCTAATATATGAACCGAAATAAAAAACATTCTCCTCCTCCAAAGAGTCGTATGAGCAAAACAAAGGGAAAAGAAAAAAGTTGGAAAGAAAATGATACAGAGAACAAAATCTGGTCTGTGTGACACATTTGTAAAACTGATGGCCTGTCAGCAAGACACTGATGAATATTTTTGCAGGATAAAAATGGCAACCCAGTGTCTAAAAATAAACCACTGTGCTGCAGACCTGTCTGGCTCAGCTACACCACTGGAATACAAACACTCACTCACTAGTACATCTTGACTCAAGGTTTCACAAAGAAAGAAAAACTGAACGTTTTGTTGGCAAGAGAAGATATTTTATATGGTTTTAAATCAGTTACGTTCTCTATACAATATACATTTGAATTTAAGTTCAAATGATTTTCATTTACTAAAAAAGGTAAAATAAATGGTAACAGCAATAAACCATTAACTCATCTTAAAAGAATTTTCTCCCAAGCCAATTACAGTAAAACGAGCAGTATTATGACCATATCGTGATAATATCCTAAAATCGCAATCTAAAAATAAAATTATAATTTATTTCTAGGCCATGCTGCTTTGAATGGCAGATCTAGTCAAAATGCTATGTCCAAATGACTCTGGAGATGAGGTGAAAACCTATTACCTCATTTTGTACCTAAACTCTACAATAAAAAGCTGTTGGCTAAAATGCAAAAGCGAATTTCTATCCTTTACAAGCAGCACTTTAATTCATCAAAAACCATTTGCCTTACTCAATCCTGCCTTATGAGTTATGATTCCGGTCTTAACTAAATGGTAATTTCAAGTCTAAGAGTTACAAACCTCTGGGAAGCTCTCCCAGAACATTTTGATTACTACCATGCCACCATTTTTAATAGTAAAGATGAATTAATTCTCCATAACAATATAACATGAAAAATATTTACACTCGATCCTTTATGAACACACACACCCAGCTGGAATAAAAAGGGGGAAAAAATCAGATCAACATCTCAGGGACCAATGACACTTTCACAACACAGTACCAACACCGTAAAATTCTTAATGGTATTCAGTTGTGCTACTCATTGCACAGTAAATAGTTACACATTAAATAAATATGTCCTCCAATACTCATTCATATACTCCTTCCATTGCAGCTCACATCTCAATCTAAATAATAGCAAAGTTTCTTAATGAAAAAAATACACGTATAAAGAACCATAAGATAAAAACAATTTCAACTTTAGGAGTTTTAATTATCATTGATCTATCTTCAGAGTAGGCACCAAAAACTTAATAATGGTCAAAATAAAACTCTTAATTCTCACTTCAAGCTTTTTCCTCTGTCAGAGGTCCCAAGGTCCCCTTGGGACCATCCATTCATTCCAATGACTAACCCAAAAGCCTACTAATCAGCTTTGAGTCCTTTCTTCCCCACATTCTGTGTCTAATCATCCACAAGACCTGTCTACTCTCACTCAAATACATACCATATACAAGCACTTCTCATTCCCTAAAGCACCACTCCCTAGGTTCAAGGCTCCACCATTTGTATCTAACCTAGATGACTGTGAGGCTCCTTAATGTCCATCCTACTTCCATTGTTGGCCACTACAGTCTATTCACCACACAGCAGCCAAAGTCATCTTTATAAAAAGCAAATGACATCACATCATTACCCCTCTTGAATTCCTCCAGTGACTTTCCATTACTCAGAATAAAATCCAAAGTTCTTCCCACGTCCTAAGGATCTTTCGTGACCTCATCCATGCTCACCTCCATCTTCCCCTTGTACACTTTCTACCTATTTATGTAGCTCAGCCAAAGGCCTTGCCTTTTCTCAAACACATTGAGCCCAGTTCTACCGTGGCTCTTTTTACTTGCTTTGCCCAGTCTAAAACACTCTTAACCCTCAACGCTTCAGAAAACTGGCTCCTTCTCATCACTAAGATCTCCACTCAACACTCAACTAAGGTCTTCAGAAAGGTCTCCCTAACTACCCTATCTAACTCACATAGCAGTTACTCTCTAGCCTCTTTATCTTCACTTTATCCTCACTTTATTTATTTATGTGATATGAGCACATATCACTATCAGTGATTATATTATTTATGGGTCTAGTTGATTATTGTCAATCTTTCCCTACTTGAAGATCTCTGTCTTACACATCACTGTATCCCCTAAAAACCCTAATGTATAGACCAATCATCTACAGCAACAGAGAATACAAACTCAAATACCTATAGAAGCCAGACAGGTAATGTGAGTAAAGCAGGCAATTTCCACCTAATGTGAAAATGCAAGCCCAATACTATCGCTTACTATTTTTCAAGAGAGGTCAGATATACAACCTTCTAAATGAAATCTTCCAATTGTCTAATGTTGGCAACTTATTGTGTTTTTAAAAATTAAAACTCTGTACCAAATATTTCCAAATTAACCATGTCTGTAAACCAGATATATACACAGGCCACCACTTGTTAATTTCTCCCCTACAGTAAAATCTCCTAAATTAAGACTTAGTAGGCGTGACATGTTATTCTAAAGATGACTACAACAGTCCCTCCCATCCTGCATGCCCTTTTACAATGTACAGCTGTCATTCCTCCTATCCAGAGAGGGAATCTATGTTCCTCTCCCCTCGGATATATGACTTACTTTCAGTAACTTTCCTTGTGTCTTTTTTTAAAAATTTTTTATTGTTATGTTAATCACCATACATCATTAGTTTTTGATGTAGTGTTCCATGATTCATTGTTTGTGCATAACACCCAGTGCTCCACGCAGAACGTGCCCTCTTTAATACCCATCACCAGGCTAACCCATCCCCCCAACCCCCTCCCCTCTAGAAACCTGTTTGTTTTTCAGAGTCCATCGTCTCTCATGGTTCGTCTCCCCCTCTGATTTACTCCCCTTCATTCTTCCCCTCCTGCTATCTTCTTCTTTTCTTTTTCTTAACATATATTGCATTATTTGTTTCAGAAGTACTGATCTGTGATTCAACAGTCTTGCACAATTCACAGTGCTCACCTTAGCACATACCCTCCCCAATGTCTATCACACAGCCACCCCGTCCCTCCCACCCCCACCACTCCAGCAACCCTGTTTGTTTCCCGAGGTTAAAAATTCCTCATATCAGCGAGGTCATATGATACATGTCTTTCTCTGATTGAGTTCTTTCACTCAGCATAACACCCTCCAGTTCCATCCATGTCATTGCAAATGGCAAGATCTCATTCCTTTTTATGGCTGCATAATATTCCATTGTGTATATATACCACCTCTTCTTTATCCATTCATCCATCGATGGACATCTTGGCTCTTTCCACAGTTTGGCTATTATGGACATTGCTGCTATAAACATTGGGGTGCACATACCCCTTCAGATCCCTACATTTGTATCTTTGGGGTAAATACCCAGTAGTGCAATTGCTGAATCGTATGGTAGCTCTATTTTCAACTGTTTGAGGGACCTCCATACTGTTTTCCAGAGGGGTTGCACCAGCTTGCCCTCCCACCAACAGTGTAGGAGGGTTCCCCTTTCTCCACATCCCCGCTAACATCTGTCGTTTCCTGACTTGTTAATTTTAGCCATTCTGACTGGTGTGAGGTGGTATCTCATTGAGGTTTTGATTTGGATTTCCCTGATGCCGAGTGATATTGAGCACTTTTTCATGTGTCTGTTGGCCATTTGGATGTCTTCTTTGGAAAAATGTCTGTTCATGTCTTCTGCCCATTTCTTGATTGGATTATTTGTTCTTTGGGTGTCAAGTTTGATAAGTTCTTTATAGATTTTGGATACTAGCTCTTTATCTGATATGTCATTTGCAAATATTTTCTCCCATTCTGTCAGTTCTCTTTTGGTTTTGTGGACTGTTTCTTTTGCTGTGCAAAAGCTTTATATCTTGATGAAATCCCAATAGTTCATTTTTGCCTTTGCTTCCCTTGCCTTTGGTGATGTTTCTAGGAAGAAGCTGCTGCGGCTGAGGTCGAAGAGGTTGCTACCTGTGTTCTCCTTTAGTATTTGGATGGACTCCTGTCTCACGTTTAGGTCTTTCAACCATTTGGAGTCTATTTTTGTGTGTGGTGTAAGGAAATGGTCCAGTTTCATTCTTCTGCATGTGGCTGTCCAATTTTCCCAACACCATTTGTTGAAGAGACTGTCTTTTTTCCATTGGACATTCTTTCCTGCTTTGTCAAAGATGAGTTGACCATAGAGTTGAGGGTCCATTTCTGGGCTCTCGATTCTGTTCCATTGATCTATGTGTCTGTTTTTGGGCCAGTACCATACTGTCTTGACGATGACAGCTTTGTAATAGAGCTGGAAGTCCGGAATTGGGATGCCGCCAGCTTTGCTTTTCTTTTTCAATATTCCTCTGGCTATTCGGGGTCTCTTCTGGTTCCATACCAATTTTAGGATTATTTATTCCATTTCTTTGAAAAAAGTGGATGGTATTTTGATGGGGATTGCATTGAATGTGTAGATTGCTCTAGGTAGCATTGACATCTTCACAATGTTTGTTCTTCCAATCCATGAGCATGGAACGTTTTTCCATTTCTTTGTGTCTTCTTCAATTTCTTTCATGAGTATTTTATAGTTTTCTGAGTATAGATCCTTTGCCTCTTTGGTTAAATTTATTCCTAGGCATCTTACGGTTTTGGGTGCAGTTGTAAATGGGATCGACGCCTTGATTTGTCTCTCTTCTGTCTTGTTGTTGGCGTATAGGAATGCCACTGATTTCTGTGCATTGATTTTATATCTTGCTACTTTACTGAATTCCTGTATGAGTTCTAGCAGTTTGGGGGTGGAGTCTTTTGGGTTTTCCACATACACTATCATATCATCTGCATAGAGTGAGAGTTTGACTTCCTCTTTGCCGATTTGGATGCCTTTGATTTCTTTTCGTTGTCTGATCGCTGTGGCTAGGACTTCTAATACTATGTTGAATAGCAGTGGTGAGAGTGGACATCCCTGCCGCATTCCTGACCTTAGGGGAAAAGCTCTCAGCTTTTCCCCATTGAGAATGATATTCGCTGTAGGTTTTTCATAGATGGCTTTTATGATATTGAGGTATGTACCCTCTATCCCTATACTCTGAAGAGTTTTGATCAGGAAAGGATGCTGTACTTTGTCAAATGCTTTTTCTGCATCTATTGAGAGGATCATATGACTCTTGTTCTTTCTTTTGTTAATGTATTGTATTACGTTGATTGACTGGCGGATGTTGAACCAACCTTGCAGCCCAGGGATTAATCCCACTTGATCATGGTGAATAATCCTTTTAATGTACTGTTGGATCCTATTGGCTAGTATTTTGGTGAGAATTTTTGCATCCATGTTCATCAAGGATATTGGTCTGTAATTCTCCTTTTTGATGGGGTCTTTGTCTGGTTTTGGGATCAAGGTAATGGTGGCCTCCTAAAATGAGTTTGGAAGTTTTCCTTCCATTTCTATTTTTTGGAACAGTTTCAGGAGAATAGGTATTAATTCTTCTTGAAATGTCTGATAGAATTCCCCTGGGAAGCCATCTGGCCCTGGGCTTTTGTTTGTTGGGAGATTTTTGATGACTGCTTCAATTTCCTTAGCGGTTATAGGTCTGTTCAGGTTTTCTATTTCTTCCTGGTTCAGTTTTGGTAGTTGATACATCTGTAGGAATGCACCCATTTCTTCCAGGTTATCTAATTTGCTGGCATAGAGTTGCTCATATGTTCTTATAATTGTTTGTATTTCTTTGGTGTTGGTTGTGATCTCTCCTCTTTCATTCATGATTTTGTTGATTTGGGTCATTTCTCTTCTCTTTTTGATAAGTCTGGCCAGCGGTTTATCAATCTTGTTAATTCTTTCAAAGAACCATCTCCTAGTTTCGTTGATCTGTTCTACTGTTCTTTTGGTTTCTAGTTCATTGATTTCTGCTCTGATCTTTATGATTTCTCTTCTCCTGCTGTGTTTAGGCTTTATTTGCTGTTCTTTCTCTAGCTCCTTTAGGTGTAGGGTTAGGTTGTGTATTTGAGACCTTTCTTGTTTCTTGAGAAAGGCTTGTATTGCTATATACTTTCCTCTCAGGACTGCCTTTGCTGTATCCCAAAGATTTTGAACAGCTGTGTTTTCATTTTCATTGGTTTCCATGAATTTTTTATTCTTCTTTAATTTCCTGGTTGACCCATTCATTCTTCAGTAGGATGCTCTTTAGCCTCCATGTATTTGAGTTCTTTCTGACTTTCCTCTTGTGATTGAGTTCCAGTTTCAAAGCACTGCGGTCTGAAAATATGCAAGGAATAATCCCAATTTTTTGGTATCGGCTGAGACCTGATTTGTGACCTAGGATGTGATCAATTCTGGAGAATGTTCCATGGGCACTAGAGAAGAACGTGTATTCCCTTGCTTTGGGATGGAATGTTCTGAATATGTCTGTGAAGTCCATTTGGTCCAGTGTTTCATTTAAAGTCTTTATTTCCTTGTTGATCTTTTGCTTAGATGATCTGTCCATTTCAGTCAGGGGGGTGTTAAAGCCCCCACTATTATTGTATTGTTGTCAATGTGTTTCTTTGCTTTTGTTATTAATTGCCTTATAAAAGTGGCTGCTCCCATGTTAGGGGCATAGATATTTACAATTGTTAGATCTTGTTGGATAGACCCTTTAAGTAAGATATAGTGTCCTTCTTCATCTCTTATTAGTCTTTGTTTTAAAATCTAATTTGTCTGATATAAGAATTGCCACCCCAGCTTTCTTTTGGTGTCCATTAGCATGGTAAATGGTTTTCCACCCCCTCACTTTCAATCTGGGGGTGTCCTTGGGTCTAAAATGAGTCTCTTGCAGACAGCATATTGATGGGTCTTGTTTTTTAATCCAATCTGATAGCCTGTGTCTTTTGATTGGGGCATTTAGCCCATTTACATTCAGGGTAACTATTGAAAGATATGAATTTAGTGCCATTGTATTGCCTGTAAGGTGACTGTTACTGTATGTTGTCTGTGTTCCTTTCTGATCTATGCTGCTTTTAGGCTCTCTCTTTGCTTAGAGGACCCCTTTCAAGATTTCTTTTAGGGCTGGTTTTGTGTTTGCAAATTACTTTAGTTTTTGTTTGTCCTGGAAGCTTTTTACCTCTCCTTCTATTTTCAATGACAGCCTTGCTGGATATAGTATTCTTGGCTGCATATTTTTCTCGTTTAGTGCTCTGAAGATCTCATGCCAGTCCTTTCTGGCCTGCCAGGTCTCTGTGGATAGGTCTGTTGCCAATCTAATGTTTCTACCACTGCAGGTTACATATCTCTTCTCCCGAGCTGCTTTCAGGATTTTCTCTTTGTCTCTGAGACTCGTAAGTTTTACTCTTAGATGTCGGGGTGTTGACCTATTTTTATTGATTTTGAGAGGGGTTCTCTCTGCCTCCTGGATTTTGATGCCTGTTTCCTTCCCCACATTAGGGAAGTTCTCTGCTATTATTTGCTCCAATATTCCTTCTGCCCCTCTCTCTCTTTCTTCTTCTTCTGGGATCCCAATTATTCTAATGTTGTTTCGTCTTATCGTATCGCTTATCTCTCGAATTCTGCCCTTGTGATCCTGTAGTTGTTTCTCTCTCTTTTTCTCAGCCTCTTTATTTTCCATCATTTGGTCTTCTATATCGCTGATTCTCTCTTCTGCCTCATTTATCCTAGCTGTTAGTGCCCCCATTTTTGATTGCACCTCATCAATAGCCTTTTTGATTTCGACTTGGTTAGATTTTAGTTCTTTTATTTCTCCAGAAAGGGTTTCTCTAATAACTTCCACACTTTTTTCAAGCCCAGCTGGTATCTTTAAAGTCATGATTCTGAACTCTAGGTCCGACATCGTACTAATGTCAGTATTGAGTAGGTCCCTGGCAGACGGTACTACCTCTTGTTCTTTTTGCTGAGGTGATTTTTTTTGTCTTGTCATTTTGTCCAGAGGAGAACAGATGAATGAGAACAAAATGCTAAGAGGTTAACAACGTCCCCAGCAAATATACTCTATACAAATCAGAAAAGACCTGAAGCCAGGGGAAAAGAAAGGGAAAGAAAGAAAAAAGAAAGAGAAAAAAGAGAAAAAGAAAAAGATAAAAACAAACAAAAACAGAACAAAACAAAAAGAAACAGAATATGATCAAATATGATCAGGCTAGTGCATAGATCAGTGCCACACACTAGATTTTGGGTGTATTTTTGTCTGTTAGAAGAAAGTGCCTCCTAAAATTTTAAAGGAAGAAAGACTTATATATGTACAAAATAAGGGTTGATACAATGAAGGGATGGAAGATGACTGTAAAGATGAAACTTACAGAAGGTTTTATAAACGGAATTGATAAGAAGTTGTTTGAAAGAAGAAAGAAGAAGATTTAAAAAAAAAGAAAAAAGAAAAGAAAAAAAATGTGAGAGACTGTGATCAGGCAGGAGACTAGAACAAAGCCATACACTAGTGATTTAGGGTATATTTTGATCTGTTAGAAGAAACTGTATATCAAAATTTTAAAGAGAGAACTTATATATATATGCCAAAACTAAGGGTAACTACTATGAAGGGATAAAATATGACTCTAAAAATGAAAAATAAAAAATTTAAAAAAAAAAGGGATTGATAAGATGTTTGTTGAAAAAGGGAAAAGAAAAATTAAAAAAAAAAACAAAAAACAGTTAAAAAATTAACTTTGAAAAACTAATGAATCATGGTACAAAAGCCATGAATTCTATGTGCAGTATTCCCCTATCGCTGGAGTTCTCCCGTTCTCCTTGATCGGTAAAGTTGGTCTTGGCTGGCTGTTCTTGCCGATCTTCTGGGGCAGGGGCCTGTTGCCGTGGTTCCCAAATGTCTTTGCCGGAGGCAGAATTGCCCTGCCCTTGTCGGTTCGGGCTAAGCAAGCTCCTTGGGTTTGGTCTCAGGAGCTTTTGTTCCCTGCAAGCTCTCGGCACAGCTTTGGAGGACCAGGGTGAAAATGGTGGCCTTCCACTCTGCCTGGAGGAGCTGAGAATCGGGGCCCGCTCCTCAGTGCGCCCCCAGAGAAAAGCAGTCAGTCACTCCCGTCTCCCTGGTCTCTGGCCACACTCTGTGCTCACCCGGCCTGTGACCGAGCATTTCTATCTCTGGCACCTGACCCCGTGTGGAGTCTCCAAACCCAGCAGATCCCTGCGGTGCGCTCCCGCGCTGCTCCTCCCAGGGGACGGAGGGGAGTCTCCCCGGCTCTGCCGCTTGTTGGGTCCCTGCTGGAGGTACAGTGGCCCGACTGGGCCGCGGATCACAGTTTATGGCCACCCCGAGCTGCAAGCCCGCGCCTCGGCTCCGTCTCTGCAGCCGGCTTCCCCGCTCCGATACCTGGGAGCTCTGCTGCACTCAGGCACCCCTGGTCTTTCTGTGACCCCGAGGCTCCTGAGACCACACTGTCCCGCGAGGGTTCCACCCCCCGCTTAGCCACTGGAGCGATGTCCCTCAGCGGAGCCGACTTCTAAATGTTCCGATTTTGTGCTCCACGGCTCTAGCACTTGCCAGAAGCGGCCGACGGAGGCCCCCTCCCCCGCCGTCTATCCTCCTGAATATCACCTCGGATTCACTTCTCCGCACGTCCTACCTTCTAGTAAGTGGTCCCTTCTCTGTTCACAGAGTTGTTGCTACTCTCCTCTTCGATCTCCTGTTGAGTTCGTAGGTGTTCAGAATGGTTTGATCCCTATTCAGCTGAATTCCTGAGACCAGACGAAATCCAGGTCTCCTACTCCTCTGCCATCTTGCTCCGCCCCCCTTCCTTGTGTCTTCTGACCTAGGCCTTTGGGAGGCCTTGCAATCATGTAAGGAAGTCCAGCTATAACCACTGAATAATGAGAGGGCTTCTGGAGATCCAAGACCCCAAAGATAAGGGAGGCCATCTGAGATCCTCTAGGCTCCGTTAATACTCCCAAAGCAGCCTCCAGACATGTGAGGACATAATCTTGAATCCTCCTGTCCCAGCAAAGCCATCTTCGCTGACTCCACATGGTACCAAGGTGAGCCATTCCAGCCTTGCTCAAATTCCCGACCCACAGAATTGTGAGGAATGAAATGACTGTCGTTTTAAGCAATTATATTTTTGGTAGCATGTTTCTCAGTAATAGAGAATTGAGACAGAAACTGATATCCAAAAGTGATATGCCAAAAACAAAAACCTAAAACACGTGGCATTTGCTTGGGACCAAAGGACAGGTGGGAGCTGGAAAAGTGGCAAGTAGAATGTTAGCAAAGGCCAGAGGTGTCATTAGAAAATTGCTATTAGAGGCTGGAGAAAAAGCAAGCCAGGTTATAGAGTGGTGGGATGTTTGGCAAGGATGTTGCCCGCAATAATGTGAAAGCTAGACTATTTATCTAATGAACTGGTGGCTCTGGCTAAAGATACTTCCAGGTAGAATATTACAAGTGTCAACTGGCTTCTTTTAACTGCCTGTGATAAAATATAGGAAGAGAGAAATAAAGACTTGTTTAATTTTCAAGCAGAATTTAAAGATACAGAGGGCACAGGACAGTCTTGCCAACCAGCACAAGATTCTCAAATTAAGAAACAGCCTCAGGGTAAATATCACATCAAGAGTTTGTCCACAAAACCTTTTGCTGAGACCTTGGAAAGGTTTAAGTATTGCCTAACAAACCCTTCTCATCTATACAAAGGGACTTTTAAGAATCTTGAGGACTTTATCTTATTAACAGTCTAATCACTCCAAAGCATAGAGAAGTCTACCTTGGAAAGGACTTATGGATGTGGCTTTTGGGGCTGATAATCAACCCCCAATAAAATTCACAGAAAGCTCTCAATGTTTTTAAGAAAATTACAGTACTAAAACTACCACCAGGTTCGATTAAAAGAGCAGAAACAGTTTAAAATGAAAAAAAAAGAGACTCTGAGAGGTTACAACTTCACATAGAGGGGAGGCAGGTTGAAAAAGCTACTCAGCAGCAAATATGACTCATTTCTTATAAAAAAAAAAAGCAGCAGAGAAGGCAGCCAAGAGCAGAGAGTACAACTAATAGCCTCAAAAACAAATACATTAGGAAATAAAGCAAAGGAGGAAAACTCACTTATTCTCATGATTCTCAATGTGTATAGTAAGAGAGCTGACATGTGCCCAGATGGATTTCAAAATTGCTATGGACCAGAGGTGGTTATATTCTTCCCTTTCTTCCTCTTTTTGAATGAGAGTATCTATTGCAGTTTTCCCATCCCTGTCTCACCACTGTATGCTGGGTGTGGGCAGGTGAGGTGGAAGGGTAGGTAACTGTCTTTTCAGTTCACAGACTTCCAGATCAGAAGAAGCTGCCCCAAAGCAGCTGTGCCTGAGAAACTTCATGTGCATTGGGCCTTTACTTAAATAAGATCCTGGACTTCAAGTTGATACCATAATGAGAGAAAACTTCTGGGAGAGGGAAGTGTATTCTGCATGTGGAAGAAATGTGACTTGTTATGCTCAGAGGGCTGGCTGTAGTGGAGGGTTTCCGAAATGGCTGCAACAATACCTCCCGTCTTATGCCACTCTGCAATGGGAATATGACATTCTTCCATCACAAGGTGGAATCTTTTCTCCTCTGCCTGATTCTGGGCAGGTCCTGTGACTTGCTTTGGCCAAGAGAATGTCACTATATGACTTCCAGGTCAAGGCTTTAAGATATTGTGCAATTTCTGTTTTTACCTTCTTAGAACAATCTCAGTGCCATGTAAGAATAGCTCAGTGTAGTCTAGTGGATGATGACAGACCCTACGGAGAGGCCACATGGAGAACTAAGGTTCCCCAATCAACAACTAGTACCAAGGCCCTACACAGGGAGTTGAGGTCATCTTGAATCCTCCAGCCCCAGTGAAGCTGCCTCAGCCAACACCTTGAGGAATAGAGAAAAGCTGTCTCCACTGGGCCCTGCCTAAATTCCTGATCCACAAATCATTAGCAGTAATATGTTTGGTTGTTTTTCTAAGCCACTGAGTTGAGGACAGCTTGTTATATAGCAACAGGTAACTGAAACACTGGGGGAAAGGCCAGTCTGAATAATGGAAATGTCTAAATGTTTCAATTTTGAAAAAATACACTTTTAGTGCTTTTAAGCATTCACGGTGACTTTTAAAATAATAATGTATAATTCATTTCTTCATTCACCAAATATTTACTGAGCATCTAATATATGCTAGGTACTGTTCAAGGCCCTGGAAAAAGAGCCATGAATTAAAGCCCCGTAAAACTTAGTAAGAACAGAGAGAGGACTTTAGGTATCTGCTTTAATAAATAAAGTGATTTTCAATTAGCCCATCAATACTGTAAGTAAGTGTTTGCCAAATAACTAAATCTAGTTTTAACTTTCTCCTTGAAATTGTTACTTGGATGTTTTATCACTGTACCAGGAGCTATTTTTAGCCCAGCCCTTCTTCAGACTGAACCAGAAGAAAAACAAGGTCAAGATGATATAAGAACACGAGTAAATTTTGTGCACCTGAATTTTCAGATATCTTCAATGTACTAAATTTATTCCCTGATTTAGAACATTAGCACTTTCACACCTTTGCCCCTGCTGTCTCCTCTTCCTGGAGTGCCCTTCCCTTGCCTTCTTCACCTGGAGGACTCCTGCCATCCTCATCAATCACCCCCACTCCAGGTGTGCCTGCTCTCCCACTGCATCCTATGCATACATATAGTAGTCCCCCAACACACAGACTAGAGCCCCAGCAAATGCCTGAAACTACACACAGTTTTTATACATATTATGTTTTTTTCCTATACATACATACCTATGATAAAGTTTAATTTGTAAACTGGGCACTGTAAGAGATAAACAATAATAATTCATAATAAGATGGAACAATTATAACAATACACCAGTAAGTTATGTGAATGTGGTCTCTCAAAATATCTTACTGTACTATACCCATACTTCTTGTAATAATATGAGATGATAAAATGCCCTACACAATGATATCAAATGATTGACAATTATATCAAAAGGAGAATCACCTGCTTCCAGAACCACAGTTGATCGCAGGTAACTGAATCCACAAAAACGCTATACTATCGACTCACATATTATTGGACATACCATATTACAATTTCTTGGTCTTTTGTTTAATTGCCCCTACTATAGATTCCCTGCTTCTCCAGGGAAGTAACCTAGAAACTTAACATGTAATAGTAAGTGACAAATATCTGTTGAACGAACGAGTGTTAAAACTTTGATGAAATCATGGTTCTCTCATCCGTAAAAAAGGGGAAATAATCCAAGCAGAAGATGAAACTGCAACTGCCTGGGAAACTATAGAGCATTATTCAAACTTTTTATCATTATTTACCAGGCATGAGCTCAAATTTCCTTTTTCCAATACTCAAGTTTACTCTCAAAATAGGAAGACTTGTTAACACTCGAGGACATTCAGAAAAGCATATCAACTCCCAAATAAAGTTCCTAACATGTACATATGAATTCTGGTTTCTTGGTTTTTTTTAATCAGTCACCCCATTTTGCGGTCACCTATTCTATCCTATGTATCTGTATTTTAATCCAAAAGCACCAAAGAAAACCTGCTGGGCTTGAGACACCAAACAGGCAAATGCAATTTAATTGGTGGGTTTTAAGAGTCATAGGATTTTAGACCTATTTAGATCTATTTAGACTTAGCAACTTAGTTTTCCCCAGGACACAATTCCTCTTCTTTTCACTAAATGTGGTTATTTGAAAATAAGGTGCTTACATATTACAGTATCTAAGACAAGATTATAAAAATGCATAGAAAGTTCTAATGGGGGGAGCCTGGGTGGCTCAGTCAGTTAAGCCTCTGCCTTCCGCTCAGGTCAAGATCCCTAGGTCCTGGGATCAAGTCCTGCATCGGGCTCCCTGCTCAGCGGGGAACCCGCTTCTCCGGCTCCCCTTGCTCCTCCCCCCTGCTCCTGCTCTGTCAAATAAATAAATAAAATCTTTAAAAAAAAATAGTTCTACTGGACAACACTGCCTTAAATCAAAGAAACAAAGTTTCAAACCAAATTGCTGAGAGAAGTCTTCCAATATGGCTTTCAGCCTTCAGTAATGAAAACAGTGTGTGCAATATTTCAGAAGAAATGTTAAACAGGGGCACAGTCTGAAGAAAAGGAAATAAATCATTTTTTCATAGGTTGATAGTATGTAAAAAGTTTACATTAAAATTCATCCTTTGACATGACTAATATTCTAATTAAAGACAATTCATTTTGTTTGGCATACTACTTTCCTTGTAACATAGACCTTTTTCTTAACCTACATCTTCAACATCACCACCTCTAGAATCTGAAATAGGGGAGTGATTATCTTAAAGTCTTTCCATCCTAAAAGTCTGATCATTTTCTTTAAATTAATATACCACACTGCAGTTTTAAAGTATTCTACCTGCTAAGACATATAAGGCATATTTTATTTGGAACCCTAAGAACTAAATGTTAATTCTCTAAAACCTAACTTCAGCATACACTTTTAAATGGCTTCTTCCTAAAGATAAAATAAATATCTCCACAAACTTTCTGAATTTAAATTTTTTTAAGATTTTATTTATTTATTTGAGAGAGAGACAAAGAGAGCACATTCAGGGGGAGGGGCAGAGGTAGGGAGAGAGAAGCAGACTTCCCCTGAGATCATGACCTGAGCCGAAGTCAGACACTAAACCAACTGAGCTATCCAAGTGCCCCCAAACTTACATGAATTTAAAAGATGACAAACTGGGGCACCTGGTTAAGTGTCTGACTCTTGATTTCACCTCAGATCATGACCTCAGGGTCATGAGATCGAGCCCTGCATGGGGCCTGCTTAAGATTTTCTCTGCCTTCTCCCCTGTCTCTCTCTCTCCCCACCTTCCTTTCCTTAAAAAAAAAAAAAAAAAAAAGGACAAATTTATCCAATACTAAGACTTACATTTTATAGCCAGGAGGTAGGTCTTTTCTTTTGAAATATTAAACAAAAGTGGGATCCAAACATGGTTTAGAGAAAGTGCACAAATTCAAAGAAATTTTCAAAGAATTTCCAAGTGCAATAGTAAATTATTTACCCAATTAAAAACAACAACAACAAAATATCTTTGCTTTGGAGTCTGCTGGGAGGCAAGCTGTGTGTCTATGTTCAAGTAGTATATCAAAACCCAGAAGAAACTTCACTAATAAGAATCATCTTCAATACAAACTTGCATAAAGTATTTGGTACTCATCAGCACCCTCTAGAGTTGTTACTGCAGTTACTACAGATCTTTAAACATAATAATTCATTATTTAAAATAAAAGTGATAACGGTAAAGAATTCTTTAAAAATGTAAATCACATTCATATTATCATTGTCCTTCAAAAATTTCAAAATTCCCCTCTAAAAGTCCACATATCGTGTTTTTTTTAAGAGGGTTCGGTTTGGCAGTATCTCTTTAAGAAATTTATGTTGTTCTGTAAGACAGTTGAAAAACACTATGCCTTTTAAACTCTACTATGCGAAGATCCTTCCTTAAAAGCTTATAAATTTAAGGTTTTTAAGCAGGTATTTTTATTTCTAATTGTCCTCCATATGCCTAAATTTTAAGAATCACTCTAAATGTAAAAAGGTCTATTTAATACATAGCCACTTAAGATAAAGAAGGAAGCTTCTATTTCTTGGACATATTAAAAAATTCAAATGACAATTCGTTGTAAGGACAATTGGCTCAGGTTTTGTAAAAGTCAAGAAAAAGAAAGCCTGTGTTTTACTATTTCTCAGATATTACTCACTGAATTATTTCAGTGCAGCATACCTCCAATTTGCACTGAACACCGAACTACTATCAAATCTTTTCTGTTTCTGCTTCAACTAAGTAATCTGGTTCTCCCTTCCTGCCCCTGGCAGAAACAGAGGAAGGCTGCAGGCACAATGTGCACATCATCATGCAAAATCCAGCACCCCCTAAGTCTGGTTCCAGTGGCCCGCCCAGACCCGCATGTGTACCAGCCCGTGTTCCAAGCATGAGCTGCTGCGGTGCTCTCAGTGGCTCAGGCATGTGCAGTCACCATTCCCACAGACACCAAGAGGCCAAATTCAGGCCAGGAGTCAGGGCACAGGAGAGCAGCCCTTTCTATTTAGAAAAGAGAGTAGCGGTCAATTCACAATTTTCTGAGTGCTATGATCATACATAGGTGCTGCAGCATAATGTTTCTTATTTATACCCACTAAATTAATTTGGGGTATTTTTTGTCCTGAAAAATTAAAGAAAATAAAAATAAAAAGTCATCATCTGAGTTCATTGCAAGGGGCAGAAAATTCAGTTACTCCTGATTCTCAACTCTTACTAGACTTGCCGAATGTTTCATAAACTGAATACATCATTATGGAGGGTACAAAACACAGCAATGCACTGAATCAGCTACGCTGTGAAAGGCAATTATGTCAAAGCACTGCTAATAAATCCCTCTTTGGATCTTCAACAAACTCAAGGAGTACTCATGCATAATATTCTTGCTTGTGATGAGTGAAAACAACCTCTTTTGTGTAGAAAATAGTTATGCGGCTCGGATCTTACCTGGATGCGTTACATCCTCTCCTCCCTGCTACTTTTATTACTTGGGCTACTTCACTGCCCTGTGTTTTGTCCACTGGAGGGCACAGTTAGCTAAAAGAAAATTTGGTGAAACCTAATTTGGTCTGTTCTACAGTTCCAGAAAAAGTACAGGTGAGAAGAGGTTAAAGCTGCTATCAGAAAGGATCTTCCGGTAATATATCTGAATTTCATTTCTCTGTTCTCCTTGAAAACCATTATAAAAGATAACCACTAATTGGCTAACAGCTAAGACAAAAACAAACAAAAAAACCCAAAAAACACCAAAAAACTTTGTTCTAAACACCACTATCTATAAAGTATCCTTAAAAAATAAGATGGAAAGTAAAGAATGATTTTTTTAAAAAGTGGAAATGAATGACTCTAGGTACAGAATAACCTGAAGAATAAACGCAAACAGAAATTGTCCTCTTCAACAAGAGTTATACACAGCTGGGGCGCCTGGGGGGCTCAGTCATTAAGCGTCTGTCTGTGGCTCAGATCATGATCCCAGGGTCCTGGGATCGAGCCCCGCGTCAGGCTCCCTGCTCAGTGGGGAGCCTGCTTCTCCCTCTCTGCCTGCCGCTCTGCCTACTTGTGCTAGCTCTGTCAAATAAATAAATAAAATCTTTAAAAAAAAAAAGAGTTTACACAGCTACTAGAGACTCAACAAGGCATCTTCATGAAAATGCGGTGTTAAATCACTCAGTTCTTTTGCTACGACATAAATCATACGCTGGGCAAAAATACTTGTTTTTATTTTCTACTTCTGCATTATCATTTTAGAGATAAGCCAATAGGAGATGCTATTTGGCAGTTCATTCACAGCTCCCTTTTCTTTATAAACCTAAGCAATCCTAAGGGCATAGTGCAAAATAGTTTCAATATATTTAGCAAAAAAGATTAGTAAAGAGACATGTAAATACTGCATTTCTAGATAAAGTCAATAAATGTACAGTTTTCAGAGGAACTTATAAAACTTCGGTCTTTTGTTGTTTTAAAATTGTTTTTGAGGGGTGCCCGGGGGCACCCGGGTAGCTCAGTCAGTTAAGCATCTGACTTTTAATTTCCACTCAGTGTCATGATCTCAGGGGTCATCAGGCTCCTCACTCAGCGGGGGTCTGCTGGAGATTCTCTCTCTCCCTCTCTCTCTGCCCTCCCCTCCACCTGCACATGTGCACTCTCTCAAATAAATAAATCTTTAAAAAAAAAAGACCATCTAAATATCATGTATTTTTAAACAAATTATTTGTTATTTTAAAAGTGATTTACTAAAAAACCCCAAAAGTCCCAGCTAGGGTCTTCAACATAATTCAGTAGCAGCCAGACCCACCTCTGCCATTCTAAGAGAAGGAATTCCATGTGCCTGATAACACAATTGATCGCTCCCAATCCTTCTCCCTATTTATTTAAATCATCGCTATCCATAAGAGTATTCTAGGCAGAGGGATAAGTTAGTACAAAGTTTGTGCTGTAGATGCACAAGGAACAGCAAGGAGGCCAGTATGGCTGGAGAAAAGAGAGAAAATTTTGTTCAGGTCTGAGTTCAAATGTCACCTTAATGGGAAAATCCTGCCTAATGATCTTATGTAAATTAGCAGAATACAAACTTCCCTCCATCCTCCTCAGTTATGGTCTATTATCTACCTTGCTTCATTTTTCTTCTTAGTGCATCTCACCAACACAGACTTACCAAATATTTGTTTGCTTATTGTCCATCTTCCCCTATTCATATGCAAGGTCCATGAGAGCCAAGCTTTGCCCATTTTGTTCACTGCTATACCCCCAGCACACTGCAAAGTATCTGACACAGCAAAGGTGATCAAATAGTCATACGTGAAAGGATAAGTATGGAGTACTGAAAGAGCTCGAGGATAGAGGATACCATCTCGCTAGTGATCTTATCCTCCACAATATAGGTCACATGCCCAAAATGAAGTACAAATACCAATAAGGGACAGAAATGATAGTAATATAAAAATGTAACAAAAGAGCTGTCCATTATCAAAGAATCAAATTCTTTTATTAATCAACAATACCTTACCTCAAGTAAGACTAGTTCCTCAAATACAAGAATAGTCATCTTTCCAAGGCCAATGAGTGTTTTGTATATAAAAGAGGAAGGCAGGAAAAGAAGACACACAGAACACACATACACACACTTGCACACACACCTTCATTCACAGGGCAAATCTGTCTTACCAGAAGGGACAGTACCACACAAAGAAGTACAGCTTCCTTTGATAGTACCCGGCCAAGTACCACAGCAAATCCATCCTGAAAGACCTGAGAAGCTTGATTTCTTATTGCACTACAGTCCTTTTAGACTTCGACATTGCATTACTGGTATTCAAGATGAACGATCTTTACATTCTTTTTAAAACGATATTCATACACACACATGCTCTCCTGGTCTTGTAACAAACTCAGCATCAGTAAGGCCATATCCCCACTTGGTACACAAAGCAGAGTCCATGCCCCCAAGTTCCATATATCTTTGCTCCAGCTTTCCAGTGACCCAGACGGCACATTTCCCCCACCATTTGGACTTTAAAAATAAGGGAATTTAAATAACACTGAATCTCTAATTTTACTATCTTCCCAAACCAGGAATATCTGAAACAGATTTCATAATTTTTTTATTTAATAATATATTAATATGGGGAAATGGTGGAGCTAAAAATATAACACCATAATAATAAACACTATTTTTTTAAAAAGATTTTATTTATTTATTTGAGAGAGAGAATGAGAGAGAGAGCATGAGAGGGGGGAGGGTCAGAGGGAGAAAGAGACTCCCTGCTGAGCAGGCAGCCCGATGCGGGACTCGATCCTGGGACTCCAGGATCATGACCTGGGCCAAAGGCAGTCACTTAACCAACTGAGCCACCCAGGCGCCCAATAATAAACACTATTGACTTCTTACTGGCTTTGGAATGGAGTAGAGAGAAATATGTACTCAGGATAGTACCAGACACAGACCCACATGTACACATGCCCACACCACTTTCACCTCTTCATACTTAGTCCTAACCTTTTTCTAATTCCATCAAACTACATTGGGTCAAGGTCCCCAGATTATCAGGTACTCCCAAAAAATAAATAGTTACTTAAACTAACTTGAAGTAGACTATACTAAGAAATTTACTTCAGGTTAACTGAAAACCGAATATTCCTGAATCATTTGGTAACAGTTCTCAAAAAGTACTGGCAATAAGACAATCCTTACACACCTATTCTCTTGGGATTTATAAACTGTAGACCTAGGCACTAAAATAATTTAAAAGCCCAATACTCAGAGTTGGTTAAGCGTCCGACTCTTGGTTTTGGGTCAGGTCATGATCTCGGGGTCTGGGATGGAGCCCTGCATAGGGCTCCACACTCAGCAAGGAGCCTGCTTGAGGATTCTCTCTCTCTCCCTCTGCCCCTCCCCACTCTTGTACACACACTCTCTCAAATAAATAAATCTTTGCAACAAATAAACAAATAAAAATAAAAGCCCAATATTCAATGACCAGCATAATCAGGAATGGAATTTTATTTAATGAGACCTGCAATCATACCAAAGCTGGCCTCTTTTCATCCATTTCAGTTTCTGAATGAACAGCAACAGCGTCAACCATACTCAAAAGAAAATGAACAGCAACAAATTACATTCACCCAAATCTACAGGATTTTAATTATAAATTGTTATTCAAAACAAGAAATTTCCCTCCTTTTCTATTGAATGTATAGGTTGGGATGCTTTCAGCTGCATGTAACAGAAATAGCTTTAAGAAAAATGGGATTTATTATCTCAAAGTAACAGGAAGTATAAGGCACCTCCACAGGAAGTGCATTCAGAAAGCTCAGTGACAGCATCAAGTACCAGGTGCTCTCCATCTCTCTGTTCTGCAGTCCTCGGTGTGTTGGTTCTTTCCCCAGTTTGTACCCACTGGTCCCAAGATGGCTGCAGGCCATCACATCCTCACCTAACACTTTTCCTTCTGCTTCTTTTTACTGAGGAGGAAAGGCTTCTCAGAAGCCCTCCCTCTAGCAGATCACCTCTCATGTGTCCCTGGCCAGACACTGTGATACATGCCCCTTCCTAAACCAACCTCCAGCAGGGGGAAAAGAATCATCAAGATAATCTTAAACTACCCAAGCCTGGGCCCCTGGGGCTGAGGAGAGAGCCAACCTCCCCTGAGGTATATGGTCATCAGTACTTATACAGAATTGGGATTCCTTCAACAAGCAAGCAACCACAACTGCCAACTTCCCCAAATGCTGTACTCACTCTCTACTGACCACATGGAAATCATCTCCCATTTGGTAGATCAGAATTAAATTATGAGGAGGAAAAGATTAATTCATACGTAACACAAACATAAACTCATAAGGTGCATTCAATATTTATTCAGTCACCTGTATTTTTGATGTAAAAATACTGAAAATAGGCCAATACTTCAACCCTGAGATGTGGCAGAACCTCCACTACCCCCAACTGCCTCACATCTACTATATTTCTTATATTATTTCCAGGACTTAGCTCCTTCTCTCTTTTACTTGGGCTTATTTTGTTTTGTTTAAAGAAAAAGAGACCAAGCACAAGTATTGTGATGGGAAATACGGCTAAGCTGGTGCCCCCTCTCCACTACGGCAATACCACTGGAGCGCACATTTCAAAGGCATGTCTTTCCCCAAGGATTTTGGTGGTGAAGCCAGCAACAGCCAAGTGCACGGTGGACAGAAATTCTATCAAATTAATGTTCCTCCCCACCAAGAGCCCTCAACCAATGACTAATGACCGTTGGTGTATAAATATCTGAGCTTCCTGGACCTGCAGGTGAGACAACTCTGAAACTCATGCTCTGCACCAGCTCTAAAGTTCTGTAGTGGGATCAGGTTCTAGTTCACCACGGTGCTTGATAATGCCCCTGTACCGGCTGTGTTCCCTTCCCTGTCTCACTCCCTACCGGTGTTTCTTGGGATCACCTTCCAAATAAACTGACTGCACCTGAATCCCTGTCCCTCAACATCTGCTTCTGGGACAACCCAAAGACAGGAATGCAAAAGGAGAGAAAAGCAAATGTTTCCAGTTGCGGTAATATTAACAAATAAATTGTCAAAAAATATTAACTCATGAATTTCAAAGAAGTAATGTATTTTGAAGCAAATATTATTAAAAGATTTGGGTTTTAGATATAGTTTTAAACTTTGCTAAATTCTAAAAAATTACAAGTACATTCTAGGAAATATTCCCTCATTTCTAAGATAATACCTTTGCTATAGAGATCTAAAAGGTACTGCTTTGTCATCAACCTTATAATTCATAAGAATCTAGCTGAAATAAAGATGAGAACAATAGAAAACCTTTCACTAAAGAAAAAAGAACTCTCTAAATATCTTTAAGCCTGAGACAGGAACAGTGAGGTATTGAGTAAGAAATGACGGGAACTTATAATCACCTTTTATAATAATGCTTGTAATACAATAACAGGACTTTAAACAGTTATGTCAGGTTTGAAAGTCTTCCAATTTTATCACAGTTGAAGTAACACTTTGCTACCAATATTTTAACAATATCGTTAATTCACTATACCTAACTATAGCTTTGGTATATATTAAAAATGAAGTTTAAGGTACTTCTTTAAAACTAGGACAATTTGTGGTTAGTTTCACTTTTTTTTAAAAGATTTTATTTATTCATTTGAGAGAGAGAGAGTGAGAGAGAGAGCACATGAGAGCAGGGAGGGTCAGAGGGAGAAGCAGTCTCCCCGCTGAGCAGGGAGCCCAAGATGGGACTCGATCCTCGGACTCCAGGATTATACCTGAGCCGAAGGCAGTCGCTTAACCAACTGAGCCACCCAGGCGCCCTAGTTTCACTTTTAATACAGAAACCCAGGGGCGCCTGGGTGGCTCAGTCGTTAAGCGTCTGCCTTTGGCTCAGGTCATGATTCCAGGCTCCTGGGATCGAGGGCCACATTGGGCTCCCTGCTTCGCAGAAAGCCTGCTTCTCCCTCTCCCTCTCCCACTCCCCCTGCTTGTGTTGGGTCCCTTGCTGTCTCTCTCTGTCAAATACATAAATAAATCTTTTTAAAAAAAATACAGAAACCCAGCTTACATTCACAAAGTTGTAAAAAAATTTTGTTTTAGGTACATTCTAAAATTGACATATATTAGATAATCACATCAGAGGAAACTCAGGTGTTGATCACGACCAAGTGGCAACAGATCTCAAAATAAATCTCTGAAGCAATCTGAACCTCACATAAACAATTTAATCAACTCCTGGGGCAATTCTATTTCTAGATTTCTAATTGAAAATGGAAAGAGAAAAAAGGCCCAATGTCTAATAATGTGTAAAATGCTTTGTACTGTCTACAAAGAGGATTCAGAGACTCTTAACATCTCTGAAGACTAAGTGGGTACCTTTAGACATATTTGAAAGATGAAATAAACAGAGTGGATGACCAAAGATTCCACAGCTAATAAGTGTCAAAGTGAGAAGGTAGAATATGAACTCAGGTCTTCTGATAAGTTCTATATACTTTCCACCATACTTCCCTGCTTTTCTGCCTAAAAGGAAACAGCAAACATTTATCGAACTAAGGCACAAAGTGCTATATGGGATACACTACATTCAAACCATTCAAAAATACTGTTGTCCCTTTCCTAAAATATTACATGCTGAGGCTCCAAACTTTCCTATAGCACATACTTTATGACAACTATAAACGACTGCTGAACCAAAGGACTTCGGTAAAGAACTTAGAACATTAGACTCAGTCTGGTGCTAATCTCTTGAAAGACTGCCTGACATCCACACAGAACCTGTCAGAGATCAATCTCATTATTTCCCTCCCACAGCCTGCTCCTTCTCTGTGTTTCCAACGTCAGTGACTAGTGTCATCATCTGCCCAGAGTCCAGACATATCGCAGTCCTTCTCGAACTATTTATGACAAAGGCTCACAACTTGAACCTCCTCTCTCGTCTGACTCCCATCCTCAGTCCCTGCCCACCCCCCCATTATCTTGACACAAGTCACACCACCATCACCCAATGCCTGGCTTACCACACCACCGCCACCACCACCAGTCTCCTGCTGGTCTATCTCCTGAGTTGCTCCCTTCACATCCATTCTCCAAAATCTCAGTTGTCCAAAATATAAATTTGATCATGACACTCAACTGCTTAAAATCTTTCAATGACTTCCCACTGCCCTTAGGATAAATAAAACCCTCACCAGAGCCTCAAGGTCCTTTATGACTACCTGCCCACACACCCCAACCCCCACTTCTCCAGCCTTACCTCTTGCTTCTCTCCTCCAGGAGTCTCAGCCCAAATGCTCAGTCCCTCTACTCGAAGTACTCCCCCGTCCTCCAACTCCCCTCATCTGCTCATCTTTAATTCATCAGTGTAATTTGCAGAGTGGTTAACAGGAAGTTCAGGAGACAGAGTTCAAATCCTAGGTCCTCCTACACTTACTAGCTATGACTTTGATCAAATCATTTGCTGTCTATTAACTTAGCTTTCTTTCAGTAAAATGGGGATATTAACAGGACCTATCTTACTGGATTATGTGAGGATTAAGTAAATTCACTGAGGTATTTAGAAAAGTATCTGGTACATTAGCTTTTTTATAAATATTACATCTTATTACCATTATTAACATCATCATCTTCTTCCCTCTACTCTTTTTCTTCCATACTTTGGATTAAACGTTATTTCTTCTAGAAAACCTTCTTTAAGCCCCTGAACTAGATTAGTGCCCCCAATACACTTTCTGGATCTGCTTATATAATGATCTGTGTCCTCTGCTAGACCAATGAAGGCAGAAACTACGGCTTTCTTGCTTACCACTATATTCCCATACTCGGTACTGAGTATGGCACATAGCCCATAGCACATAGCTCAGTCCATTAAGCATCTGCCTTTGGCTCCTAATCCCAGACTCCTGGGATCGGTATGGGGGCCGCACTGGGCTTCCTGATTGGTGGGGAGTCTGCTTCTCCCTCTCCTTCTGCCCCTCCCCTACTTGTGCTCGCTCGCTCACTCTCTTTCTCTCAAAGAAATAAATAAAATCTTTAAAAAAAAAATCATCAGTATGTATCACATTAATTTCACAATATAATCTTTTTTAAATCCACCTATAAAGAGACAGACTTAACGCTTTCTTTCCTCTAAATGTAATAAACTAAAAAAAAAAAAAAAATGAGGCCACCAAAAAAAGAGTATCACAAACAGAAAATAAGAAAATATTCAATTCTTTCTAGTTAAGCTTCCAAAGTCTTCAGCTATCCTTCTATGGTCCTACTTAAATTAAAGCTTCTACTATTTGCATCTACCAAAAAAAAATCACTCTTATTGAGACCCTACTCTCACCCCAAATCTCCAATTAGTAAAGACTGGGAAATACTGGATGTGCTGCTTGTGGTTCTCATTGTATAGCAACATACTTAAGTTCCAAGTGGTTGGGGGTTTTTTCCCCCCTAATCTATTTCAAATACAGAAACACAGAACTAGCCTAAAATAGAATCTCTATTTCACTGTCAAAATTATAAGTAAATATTTAGTACAGAAATCACTGGGAGTTTTAACACTATTATAATTCAAGCCCTAGTACCAAGAATAGACATCCAGCTAAAAAGTCTGCACACGTTAAGTCCACTGTCTTCTTCTAGGGCTAGCTTGACCATAGTCCGGTATTAACCGAAAAGCGTGATCTTAAGAATCATCTAATTTGTTAAAAATACATTTGCCCATGTCCTTTTCTTAGAGATTTTGATTTAGTAGGTCTATGGTGAAGCCCTAGACTCTATATTTTTAACAAGCACATGCAGTTATTTTTATGATCCATGTGCATTTGGATATTGCCATGGCATAAACAGACCTTTCACTTTCAGGCAACATTTGAGGAAGTTTCCAACTTCCTCCAACTAGCTCTTATACGGGTATTCCAAACTGCCTTAAAAATCGTCGTTATCAGGAACTTTGGCAGGAAAGTGGAAAGAATATGGAGCCTGGAATCTGAAAACCTACATTCAATTTCTTCTGCCACTGGCTGCAACCCTTCCACAAGTCACCGCATCTCCCTCTGATCCTGGCGTATTATGTAGAAATAAAAAAACCAACCCTAACTTGCTTTACAGGTTGCTGTGGAAATCATTTGAGAATGCTTGCAAAATCACTTTGCAAATTAAGATGTCATTACAGGAAAATTTCATTAATTCAGCCTCCTCTAATTCAGAGTGTGTGAACACCATTGTCTAACCCACTGTGTTTTTGTTTTTGTTTTTTTCCTTCACATTATCTATAAAAAGATCATCACCTCCTTTCACATGACAGGCAATGAGAGAGAGGTATTGGAAAACACAGATAAGCAGCAGCTCCCTGTTCCCTAGCAAATTTATTAGACTGAATGTGCAAGATTAGGAAAACCTGTTTACTGTATCAGCTCTGTTTATGTGACAAGTCTGGAGGTTCAGCTATCATTAAAGCAAGCTTGGCAATATTTCTACCGGAGTTAGCTTGGTCGTGAGCAGTTAATGCCAGTCATTACAGTAAAACCAATCTGGAGAATGAGTTTTCTACATACTAGGAATGTTAAGGGAGCACTAAAACTGGCATTTAAACTTCTAAAAGGTATTGTAGCCTTTCCTGGCCACCTTGAGGAACACATACTAAAACAATACAATATTTCCTTGGCAATTCAGTGTCATCAACATAATCTGTAGTTGGGGGATAAGCACAGCTGAGACAGTAGGTAAGAGATGTTGGATCAACTCACTTAACTTATACCACTGTATACAATGAAAAAGTTCCCCCAGTCTTAACGTCTATGAAGGGGTATACTGAAAGCACGGCATAATGGTACCCTTGATGACTAGAGGTGCATGTCATTTCTTCTAGAGGTCAGGCTCTTGTACAGGGAGGGCTGTTTTTGCCCCATACCAGTTGCAGAAATACATACTGAAGTCTAGTTCTGGTGGCATCCTCATTGTTACCACTGATCACCCTGACGAATCTCTTCTCCTCTATGTCAGAGCCTACTGCTCATCACTCCCACCACTGCTTTTACTCAGTCTACCCCAGAGGCATCCACCATTTTCTGCCCTTTGCCACTGACCAGGCTTGCCTGGCCATTCTCTAACTGGATGCATGATCTTGCAGCATATTTCCCTAATAGTCTGACTGGAGGAGGTCACCAACAGCCCTTGTGGTTTCATTACTCTTATCATATTCTCTTCTGCTTCCTAATGACATTTCAATTTTCTGAAGTTTCTACAAAATGACTGACTAAAGTTTTGTAAAAATTATCAACCAACCGTTGTATGCATTTCTTTCCATGAGGCAAATAAACTATATCTAGCACTCTGTGGTTAACTTTCTAGAAGTTATTGGCTATATATATTTACCAGTCAATGGCTTTCCCACCCAAGAGATTTTCCAGGGAATTTGGTTCAGTGTCTCCAACAATTCAAAAAGTCTAAAGGTTTAGAAGGCATGGGCATGTTTTATCAGGCCTTCAAAATAACCAAACTAGGGGCGCCTGGGTGGCTCAGTCGTTAAACATCCGCCTTCGGCTCAGGTCATGATCCCAGGGTCCTGAATTCGAGCCCCGCATCGGGCTCCCTGCTAGGTGGGAGGTCTGTTTCTCCCTCTCCCTCTCCCACTCCCCCTGTTGTGTTCCAGCTCTCGCGATCTCTGTCAAATAAATAAATAAAATCTTTAAAACAAAACAAAACAAAATAACCAAACTATATTTTGGTCAACAGATCCTAGAATTTATTTATTTTTTCACTAATTCACTCAACCTTACCAGTTAGCAAGGTTTTGCTGAAATTTTAATTGGAAAAGTCATTCTTAATAAAAGAAAATCTATTTCCAAGAATTTTGTAAGGATTTGGAGATAAATAATCTATATATTACCAAAATTCTATTAATATTTAAATGTTTATTAAATGTGGCAGAGTGGTTGGTTTCCTGTAACAATTTCCTAAAACCGCAGATAAGAAAGGGTATCTTATTACCAGTGCTACTCAAGGACATCTTTTTGATCTCACTACATTTCACACTTTCAAACTGTTATCCTGACCCTGCTATAATATACTAATTCTGTAACCAGTCTTTATCTAACCAGCCTTGGTCTATTTTTTTTTATTTTTTTAAGTTTCTTTTTTTTTTTAAAGATTTTATTTATTCATTTGAGAGAGAGAGAGTGCACACGCACGGGGGAGAGTGAGAGGGAGAAGCGGACTCCCCACTGAGCAGAGGACCCAACATGGGGCTCAATCCCAGGACCCTGAGACTATGACCTCAGCCAAAGGCAGATGCTTAACCAGCTGAGTCACCCAGGTGCCCCTAACCAGCCTTAGTTTAATTTCAATCTCGTTTTTTAGGTGTGCTGTCACTTGAAATTTTAAAACAAAAAAGAAACAAGGTGTACATATTTTGCAAAACAAAAGAAAAAAATGCAAAACCAAAGCAAACACCCCACCCTGGCGCATTCCAGGAAGGGGAAATAACCAAAGGCTCCAAGGCAGCAGTGTGAAGCAAGTCCAAGGAAGTGAGTTCAAGGAAGCATGTTCAAGCAAGAAGTGAAAATGACTGGGAGGGAGGGAGAGAGAGAGGAAAACTGGACAGAGATGAGGTCAGAGGTAAAAGAAGGCAGGAGGCAGGTGGCTGAAAAGCCTTGTCAACCACAGAAAGAATTCTGGTTTTTAATACGAACAGGATGAGAAGCCACTGGAAGGATCTGGGCAGAGGATCACATGATCCAACTTGAGCTTTTCAAGGATCACTCTGGCTGTTGTTTAAGAATCAGCTGGGGCGGTGGGGAGTGGTGGGGGGTGGGGGGGCAGCAATGGAAGCAGAGAGACAGGAGGCTGCCATTCTATCAAGGCAAGAGATTTCAGTGGCTTACACTAGAGTGTAGAAGGAACTGGATTCTGAATATTCTGAAGTTAGAGACAATGGGATTTCCTAATAGACTGTATATGGGGTGAGAGAAGAGTCAGAGATAATTCTAAGATTTTTACAAATTCAATTGAAAAGTTGCACAGAACCAAATTTTCCTAAAACTTCATATCTTAGGTCCACTAAGGGGAACCATACTTCAGGGAAGCACTTGGTCAATCTTTTCACAAAAGCAAGAAATCTTCCTCAAGTAATCACTAATTAAGTGATCTGTTCATAACTTCAAATTTCTAATAGTTTATCAGCTGAGTGAACTATATTATTCTTGGTTTCAACAATTCCTCTTCATCAAATAAGAGTAATATATACAAATAAAAAATGTCCTTAAATATTTACTTAGTATCCATAAAACACACAAAGGACTATACTAGAGCCTCATTTACATCTCATTTTGTTGTCATAATACTCCTGAAAAGCATAAGTCCCATCTGATAGATGAAGAAAGTTATTCTCAGAGGTTAACTATCTTTGCCCAACGTCAAACATTTTAGCCACTAGCAAAGCTCACCCTTGCAGCTCCTACCCCAAAGCCAAAGCCAAAGCCATTATCACTATTGTTAACCAGTGTAATACTCTTGAGAGGCAGTAATTGTTCTAAATCTTAAATTTGCTAGCCTTTCTTCCCTTCCCCCACTGGCTTCATCATTTAAATAGAAAATAACTTCACTTAATGGTGCTAAAGATAACTTTGCGGAAACTGGTTAGTCTCCCTGCAACAGCCAGAGATGGGGTAAACCCCTTGTTTCACTAGACAAAGTGAGAAAATAAAACAAAGTGTTCCCTCTGATACGGGATTTGTGGCAGGCTTCTCAACTACCACACCACGGTTTTATGGACTGACCTCAAGAAAGCAGTAACCCAGTTTCAGGGTTCATGCAACAAACCCTATCACTCAGTCCCTGGTTAAGAGCAGAACTTCCCACACCACAGTTTTTAGATTTTCCCCCAGGGAGAAATGGTCTCTGAAAGATGATAACCAGGAACGGCACAAAAGTACCCTCCCATACTCTATAAAGTATGAATTTGCATTTGGGGATCTTTGGGTTTTTTTAAGGCAATTTTGACTGAGATTACCTGAATAACTTGCACTGGTCCGTCTCTGTGGCAATGCAACAATGTTGGGAAGGTCAGAGAAACAAGGAATTCTCTTTAGAGTTGCAACTCAACAATATCATCCTTCTGCTTAAAATCCCTTCAGTTGTTTTCCCTGTTCCTGGAATAGTTTAAATAGCCCTGCTCCCTGGCTCCTTCTCCCCCCCTTCCACTCTCATTTTACCTCCCACCCATCCCTTCCCGGCTCTAGTCACTCAGGCCCTGTTTTCGTGAGAGCCCTCCAATTTCCAGCCTCAGGAGCCTAACACCTTCTCTTCCCTTCCCTTCACTCATTGCTCCCCCAGGGCAGCTCTCTCAGACCAATCCTGAGCTACTTGATTCTAACATGTGCTACCTAGTCCACAATGCTTCCAGAAACACCAAGCATGTACACATTTGAAAGTGTGCCTTTGATTAAAAAGCAGTATGTTCCAGGGCACCTGGCTGGCTTGTTTGTTAGAGCATATGACTCTTGATCTCAGGGTCGTGAGTTCAAGCTCCACGTTGGGGCGTAGAGATTACGGAAAAATAAAAGCTTAAACACCTAACTTGGCTCAGGTCATGATCTCAGGGTCCTGGGATGGGCCTGGTAGGGCTCCCTGCTCGGCGGGGAGCCTGCTTCTCCCTCTCCCTCTGCCCCTCCCCTGGGTCGTGCTCTCTCTCTCTCTCTCCCACGCTCTCTCTCTCCAGTAAATAAAATCTTTAAAAAATAATTTAAAAATTAAAAAATAAAAGCTTAAAAAATAAAAAATAAAATAAAGCAGTATGTTCCTAAGATATAAAGGAATCCAACCCCAAGTACCCATGCAGTCTATAAACCAATACCAACGCATAAGCACATGCATGTTGTAGAATGGACAACTTGGCTTCTGCCAACTCACTAGCTATGAAACCAAAGACAAAGGAAGTCATTTACCTAAGCCTCTGTTTCTTTCTCTATACACTGGGGATAATAGGGCAGAGCTCAAAGACTGATCAAAGATAATCTATGGCAAATGCCTGGAATACTTCAAGCATTCAATAAATGGCAGTTATTAATATGACTTGGCATTTCATACATAATTCCTCAAATCGTGTGATACCTTCAAAGCCCAGTTAAAGAAAGGGACCTACTGCCAGTGGGCCCTGGTTACTCAAGCAGCCCTTAGCCACTGGAGGTAACTAGACCAATCCTGTGTAGTTATCCAAAGTAAAAACAGAAATTATGCACCACACCCGATTTTGAGAATCCTTTGATTCTTGAAGCTTGGCTAAGCAAAGCCAGCTTGATGAATGGCTTTTCTACAAAAGAAGCCCACCACCCCATGACCTTTCTAAGTCTTCATTGTCAACTGAATTAGAAAAAGCTTGGAATACCACAGGGCCAAATGAGTTTCATCAGGATCCAAAGCTGCAAAATCTCAGGGATCTGCTAATATAGATGTGCAGACAGCAAAATGCAGAGGTAAAGACCCTTTGCAAAATCTAAACTCACTCCACAGAATGGAGTGTTATTCAGCGATAAAAAGAAAGGAAGCACTGAAACAAGCTACAATGTGGGGAACCTTGGAAACGTGCTAAATGAAAGCCAGTCACAAAATACTTCACATTGTAGGATACCATTTATAGGAAATATCCAGAATAGGCACACATATAAATGTACAGAGAGAGACCGAAAGTAGATTAGTGGTTGACTAGGACTTGAGGGGGTGGGGGTTGGGGAGTGACAGCTAATGGGTACAGGGTTTCTTTTAAGGAAGATGAAAATGTTCCAAAATTAGATTATGATGGTTGCACAACCCTGTAACTATAATAAAAATCTTGAACTGTACACTTTAATTTTTTTTTAAAGATTTTACTTATTCGTTTGAGAAGGAGAAACAGAGACAAAGATAGCACAGCTGGGGGAGAGGGATCGGGAGAGGGAGAAGCAACCCCACCGCTGAGCTAGGAGGACCTGGAGATCAGGACCTGAGCCGAAGGAAGACACTTAAACACCTGAGTCACCCAGGCGCCCCTTGAACTGTACACTTTAAAATGGGTAAATTGTATGGTATAGAAATTATATCTCAATAAAGCTATTTTTTAAATCTAACTGCTTAGTGGATCCTTTATTCTTTGCTGCCTGGAGCAATATCCTCTCTATTAAAAACTAAAAATAAGAGCTCAGAGTGCTGTCTTGGGTTTAAAGTTATAAAATATCTTGGCTTTAGAAGTATACTTACCTTGCCTTTCCATCTCTCACCTCCACGTTATTTCAATATCAATCATTTTAGATGAATTGCAATGATGAAAATTGCTAAAATAAATGCAAACTTTATCTATGCTCAAACCAAAGCCTACAGATTACATTCTTTATTTCTCCACAGTAATGACTGTTCTCTCCTTTATTTAGTACAAACTGACCACTTTTGTTAGCAATCTTCTTCTGATTACTCGCTACAGTGACCTTCAAGGAACTAAAGCTCCAGTTCCACAGGAGCTCTTTGTTCTTCTAAGAAATACGGGAAGTATCCCGTAACAGTGACAGGCAAAATTGGCAAAACCCATCTACTAGGGACCTGGTGAAATCAGCGTAACTCACTTGAGTGGCAATGGTACTGGAGAGAACTAGGGAAAAGAGATGACTTAACTCTCAATTACAGGAAAGAGATAAACTAGGGTATGGGCCAAGTAATGCATGGTCTTAAAACCCTAACTAGATTAAAGAATATGTGGTCTGAAATATTTTTACTGATTGCAAAGCAGACCTGTTTTCATGTTTTTACAAGCTTTTGGGGTTTTGTTTGTTTTTTTGTTGTTGTTGAGATATAATGACATACAGCATTATACTAGTTTCAGGTGTACAACGTAAACGATTTGATAGTTGTTTTTTTTTTTAAGATTTTATTTATTTGACAGAGAGAGACACAGCAAGAGAGGGAACACAAGCAGGAGGAGTGGGAGAGGGAGAAGCAGGCTTCCTGCCGAGCAGGAAGCCCCATGTGGGGTTCGATCCCAGGACCCTGGGATCATGACCTGAGCTGAAGGCAGCCGCCCAACCGACTGAGCCACCCAGGCACCCCACGATTTGATAGTTGTATATATCGTGAAATGATCACCACAGTAAGTCTAGGTAACATCCATCACCATACATATTTACAGAATTTTTTTCTTGTGAATTTTTTCCTGCCCAAAGTGGGGCTTGAACTCATGACCTCAAGATCAAGGGTCACATGCTCCATCGACTGAGCCAGGCAGAAACCTCTTGTGATGAGAACTTATGATTTTTTTTTAAAGATTTTATTTATTTATTTGACAGAGAGATAGAGAGCACAGATAGGCAAAGTGGCAGGCAGAGGGAGAAGCAGGCTCTCCGCTGAGCAGAGAGCTCGATGCGGGGCTCGATCCCAGGGCCCCAGCTGAAGGCAGACACTTAACTGACTGAGCCACTCAGGTGCTCCAGAACTTTTAAGATTTAATCTCCCGGCAACTTTCAAATTTTCAGTCAAGTATTATTAACTATAGTTGCCATGCTGTACATTACATCCCCATGACTTATTTATTTTTCCAAGCTTTTGTTTTTAAGTTTAGAAGCACTTAAATCTGATCAATACACCAGTTACTGTGGGAAAAGACAAAAAAAAAAAAAAAATGGGGACCCACACTCCTGCTCCTTCAGATTCTAAAATCTGAGGAGAAATTAAACATACTCACATGAAGACACTTAAGAATAACAAGAATAAAAATACATTATCAACTCAATGCACATTAATATATCATAAAGTATTTAATTGTTATGGAGAGGAAGATGTTATATGTTAGTACTAGAAAGTAGAAAATGTCTCCCTAAAACTGCCTGCTACCACCATTTATTCAAAGAAGGCTGCACAGGATGAAGATACCAATTTTATAGGGGAGAAAACTTATTAGTGCTATTTAGACACAAAAATTAATTCTAATAATCCTAACCTCGACTGAAAAAATTATCTACCTAATTTGAATCACATTTAACTCTAATTATTCAAGTGTCATCTCTGCTGCTTTGTTTGTCAAATTATTTCAGTTCATCCCTCCAAATGATACAAAGAACCTGTTTAAGATGAAGTACTCTTAATTTTGTTTTTCAAAGATTCCCTGAATTTGGAGAGGTAAAGAAAATATTTTAAGATCCAGGCCACCACATATATGTAATGTTACAAATAACAACTTGATCATTTCTTCTGCTCAAGTACTTAAAAAAGAGATTTTTCTAACAATCCAGGGTAGACTGAACTTAACAATCACAGTGTCACCTTATGATACTATGATCCTCTGTTACATCCCAGTGTTCTGGTTCAAAATTCATTTCTAAATCTTTTAAACACTTCCTTCAATTTAGCAAGTATCCTTCCTCTGGGACAAATCTTTTCAATGATGATTTGGACCATCTGAGTTATTACACTACGGTCTACTTTAGATCGTTTAAAAAAAGTTATTAACATGACTCTTTGCTTACAAAACTTCATCTTGATATGTGATTTCCTAATGCACTGGAATCTTGTGTAACTATCTCCAAAGTTGACAAGCTAGTTTTCCAAATGTGACAAACAAGAAGTTGGGCAAGTCAATTGTGAAATCATAAACTTTATTACAATCTAGTTGAGCACTTCACTTGTTTTTCAAGGAATATCAGAAACCACTAAGTGATTTTTTAAAAATGAGTATTATAATGTGAACAAGCTGCTTCACATCATGGACAGAGCTCTTACATATCCATTCCTACTTGAGATGTGTTCTCTTTACATTGCTGTCCCAAAAAGGTTTTTCCTACTAAGTTATTTAAATGTTTTGAATGAATAAAGTGAAGAACATGGAGTTCCATTATTTGTGTACCTTAGTGGAGCCTAGTCTGAAAGCAACCCCTAACCATCCCAAAATTCAATCAAATGCTTGGTGAAGTGTATATTCAATAATGAAATAGCAGAATAATCACAGAGAACGACCACAGCCCACCACTTGATTTAAAAAGAAAAAAAGCCCAAAGAAAGGAAAAATACAGAAAAGCAACAAAAAAGAAAGAAAAGCCAGGGCAAAACTTCCCTGCAGGTAATTTTCCCAACTTCTGCAATCTGACCTTTCTCTTCTACTTTTAAAATCCTCCAACTGAATGGAACAAGATCCGTATGTTTAGCTTACTCTTTGGGGGAAAACTTTTTCCTGTAAGTGTCCTTCTGCCAAAGTATTTCTGATTTCTACACGGAGAGATACCGTTTTGCAGAGGCAGTAATGTTACACATCAGGCCTCCAGAAAAGTTTAAGGAGAAATTAAAAACAAAACAAAAACCTTGTAAATTACATGAACTAGGCCGAATCCAAGTAATTGGAGAGAGGCAAGTTTCCAAAAAGCAGAAAGACTTCTGTAATTCTATGTCCTCTTCGTCCATCTTCACCCCCAAAAAAGTCAACAGAATGCCTTTCACCCTTAGCAGGGGACCCCTATTCCAATCAAACGAAAAACTTTATTTTAAAAACACTGAACAAGGGGCGAACCTCGGTGCGCAGTGTGACTGAGGAGGCAGCAAGGTGACGGACTCCCGGCCATGAACCCGGAATGGCTTAAAGGACACAAGTCCCTGGGAGTTCAGGCCAGATTGCTCCAGCACCCACCAAGTGCACCAAGTGGCACTTCAGATTCGCTGAGTTGGGCCGACAACGTATTTACTATTTAAGAACTCTACAAGTCCAGACAAGCCAGCAGCCGTATAAGGGGCCGGGCGGGTACGAGGGACGCAGGGGCCTCAGGAGGGAGAAGGGACCTGAAGAGGGGAAGGCCAGGCGCTGGGCCCGGACGTGGTCAGCACCGGCCAGACCCCGGCCTGGAGCCCCGCGAGCCGCCCCAAGAGCGAGGGGGCCGGCGGCGCTGGATTGCACTCACCTGCCCATTCTCCGAGCCTGGGTCCGACCCCGGCCTCGTGACTCAAACCCCAGACCCGAAGGGCCGTGAAGAGCAAGTACGAGATGCGCAGGGCCACGTAGGCCACGGTGCCTGCGCCTACCCAGTACAAGAAGCCGGCGGCAGGAAAAGCGCTCTCCATGGCTTTCAACTAGGCCTTACTACCTTCGTGAATGCAAAAACGAATGAATGAATCCAGGAAGAGGCGCCCGCCGTGACGGTGAGGACGACACTAACAGGCGCTGCCCCGGCGCCTCTTTCGGCCTAAACCCCGCCCGCGGCGCCATATCCGTGCCGCCATTGGTGATCTAGCGTTCCCGCTGTGCGTAGTGCGTCAGCCACTGGCTGATTCCAGTTTCGCTACCCCTCCCATGTCCCCTCACGCGCGCACTGGGCCCTGTTTCTGTTCCGAGCCGGTTCCTTGCCAATCACACTTCAGCCCCGCCCAACGCGTCACCACGCCCCCAGGATTCCGCCAGAGGGCGGCAGGTCTCACCCCACCAAATCGCCCAGGTCTCTCGTTGGCTGCAGTGGTCCTCACGACAGCGGGAGACTGCGCTCCGATTGGCCAGGGAGACCCAGCTGCGTTCGAGCTCGGGATCTAGGAGGGAATGGGGTCTGAGAAGCCACTAGTGAATGGGAAGATGGTAGTAAAAAGTGGGCGTGGAGTCTTGGTTTTATTTTCCCCTCTGTATTAAATACTTCTGTATCACTGTTAAATATTCTGTCATTGTTCCCATAAACTTTTCCGAATAAAGGCTTGCATCTCCCATTTCTATGTCTCCCTCACGGAACATCTTCCCTCCAGTTACATGCACTTACTGTGGACCTTCTAAATACTCCCTCTCGCCCTGAGCATTAAACAACAATGCTCCCAAGGTCTTGGCGTTCAAGGCAAATAACTTCATGGACTCAAATAACTGTAATACACAGTGGCATAAGAGCTGTAAGATGAATGAGAAATAGAGGAACATAGAGGAACACAGCTTGATGAATCAGTAGTTTGGGGAAGGGACTCCATGTTTAACCTAGGACCTTAAAGGACAATAGAGATTTTTGTTTTACTCCCTTTTTTTAAATTTACGTTTTCTGTGGGGGTAGGTGGGGTGCGAGGGGACGCAAAAGTTGTGGTCCTAGTAGAGATAAGAAAACTACCTCCACAAAGTTATACAAGGTAAGCATGGGAGATTGTGTAATGCAATAGAGTGCTTCACACTTACTCTCTCATCCATCAAGAGTTTTTGTTTCCTTTTCTGGCATGGATCTGGTTTATATAAAACACCTAAAATTTTTCTTAGCCAGTAGGGACTGCCGATTCAAGACTTGAGACTTTTTTAAAAGGCAGGAATTTAAGGGTAATAATTGTAAGGATCAACAGTTCAACATATCTTGAAGCTAACGTAATAATTTTATAATATTTAGTTTCAGAACCTTATCTCTCCCTGCCCAACCCCCCACTCTTTTTCCACCCTCTTCTCAGAATAATTAAGTATAACCCTAAGGCTGATACTATTCTTTATAAACTGTCAACTGTCTAGCAGAATGCAGCCATGTGAGTTGAGCAGGCACATTTTGTTTTCATTGAATTTGATACCCTTGGCTGAGGTTGCCCGTCCAGTTCAATGAAATCCCACCACTTTTTTGTCTCAACATCTCCCTCTAGCCAAAGTCTTCACATGCAGTGTAGCCCCAAATGCATATACAAGGGTGCCTGCTGGCTCAGTCAATAGAGTGGGCGACTCTTGAGGGTTGTAAATTTGAGCCCCACGTTGGATGTAGAGATTACTTACAAATAAAATCTTAGGGGCACCTGGATGGCTCAGGGGGACTCTTAATTTCGGCTTAGGTTGTGATCTCGGGTGGAGGGATGAGCCCTGCGTCAGACTGGGCGCTGAGCAGGGAGGCTCTTTAAGGATTCTCTCTCCCTCTGCCCCTCCCCCTGCTGGTGCATGCGCACGCTCGCGCGCGCTCTCTCTCTCTCTAATAAATAAATCTTTAAAAAATAAAATAAATAATTTTTATTTTTAAAAATATTTCTAATATTTTTATTTTATTATTTTATTATTTTATTTTAATTATTTTATTTTTATTTTAAAAAATAAAAACTTAAAAAAATAAACTAATAATATGCATTTGTGTTGCATTTGTATGTATGTCTATGGCCCCCAGTAGAACTTATGATTATTGGGAACACTATGCTGTGAATCCATAGGACCTAGAACAGTTCCTGGAACCCTGAGATACTCAATAAACATCTGACAAATAAATGGAAGTGAAGATTCATTCATTCAACAAATATTGCTGTACCAGAAACTAAGCTAGGTAAGTACTGGATATACAATAATGAGCAAATAGTCAATTCTCAGTCCTCATCCTGTTCTACCATTCAATGATGAGTGGCCTCTGTTTTCCTTACCAGCTGCTCCTTCCCAGATGCTCCTTCCCATCCTTCGATGGATGGCCCCTCCTAATGCTGGCCTCTATATGATCCAGTGCCCTTGGGCTCAGACCTCTGCTCTCTTTACTTCTCTACAGTCTCCCTACATGATTTTATCCAGTCCCTTGGTTTTAAATATCAACTGTAAGTTGATGAATTCCAAATATCTCTGGCCAGGCTGAACTTCTGCTCAGAGGTGTGCATAAATACATAATCTCTACCTGACTACTCAACATCTCCATTAAGATGTAAAATAAACATCTCAAGGGAAACATGTTCAAAACAGACTCTACCCCCTCAAACATACACACACACACACACACTTCTCTGCTTCCAATCTGTTAAAAGTATCACTATTTACCAGCTTTCTAAGGTTTAAAACTAGGGGTCAGCCTTGATTTTTTTCTTTCCATTACATTCCCACATTCAGTTCTTCAGCAAGTCTTGTTCACACTACCTCCAAAATATATCTTGACTGACCACTTCTCCCCACTTCTGCTACTACCAACCTAATCCAAATCACAAGGATTTCTTACCTGGAATATGGCAATAGCCTCCTCACTGATCTCCCAGAAACTGTCTTGAGGTTTGTTCTCCATGAAGCAACTTGAGTGGTTGTTGTTGTTTGTTTGTGGTTTTTTTCAAGTAAATTAGGTATCATTTCTTCTGTTCAAATCCCTTCAAGGACTTTAGAAATCAGATTAAGAACAAAATCCTCCAAGACTAGTTTATCTTCCCTGACCTCTCCAGCAGCATCAACAACTCCTGTGCTCACTTGATTCCAGCCACATGTCTTGCAGTTCCCAAAATAAGTCAAGTTCATTCCAATCTCACAACAGTTCTATTTCCTGTTCCTTTTCCAGAACCTCTTACCCTCTGTCTCCCAAGTCTCACTCCTTTATATTCTTTGGGCTTCTGTGTACACATTCTCCCACTTAGAGTGGTTTTCTCTGATGGACCTACATAAATAGACCAAATCACCTCTTCTCCTTTGCCCTGTCACTACTTATCTTTTTACCCTAATTTACTTTCCTTATAACCCTTAATGCCTTCAAACTGTTTGATTATTTGGTTTTTGTCCATCTTCCCAATAGAATGTATGTTCATGAGGACAGTGACACTTTCTTGTATCTTCACCCAGGATGTGCACCTAAGAATAACTGACACTTCCTAGGTATGCAGTAAATACCCGTTGAATGAATGAATGGTGAATAAATGAAAATAGTCTAGCTAGAGAGGCAGACATTAAGCACATCCAACTAGTTATATGATAAAAATTGTAATGAGTACAAAGAAGAAAAGAATAGGGGTTAAGAAAAGAAGATAAAGGGAGGACCTAATTTAGATGGGAAGAGGGGACTGCCCTGAAAAGCCTTTCTAAGGAAGTGACATTTGAGTTGGGATCTAAGGCTAAGTAGAAATTAATCGGGCAGAGTAGGACGGGGTAGAGGAAAGGAGAGAGCAACAAATACCCACTGAGGGTTTTGTTGTGATTTTGAAGAACGCACACACACACACACACACACACACACACACACACCACACATAAACATGCCTCTAGCACTACCATAGCATCTGACATAAAAATAAACAGGCAACAAAAAATAACTGTTGATTTTGGATTTTTTTAATGAATAATGACAGGCACCATTGAAATGGACTTTCTACTGTTCTTAGAATTTGTATTGAGTATGGTACCTTTGCTCAAGGAATGTTGATTGAAACCACCTCATTTTGGTACCCATTTTTTTCTATCAGGTCTGAGCAGTGCCCTTGCAATTAATAAGAATAATCTTTATTAAGAATGCACACATATGGGGCGCCTGGGTGGCTCAGTCGTTAAGCATCTGCCTTCGGCTCAGGTCATGATCCCGAGGTCCTGGGATCCAACCCCGCATCGGGTTCCCTGCTCCGCAGGAAGCCTGCTTCTCCCTCTCCCACTCCCCCTGCTTGTGTTCCCTCTCTCACTGTGTCTTTCTCTGTCAAATAAATAAATAAATAATTTTTTTTAAAAGAATGCACACATATATTTACTAAAAGAAAAAGACAGTAGCATCACAGGGTGAAGTGTCTGTGCCAGAGAAAGCCCTTTGCGGTCCAGAGGGCTATATACTTTTGGAACTGAACAGCAATCCTTTGTCTATGGAGAAATTTTATGAACCACTTAAAAACTCTAATGCAGGGGCACCTGGGTGGCTCGTTGGTTGAGTGTCTGACTTCAGCTCGGGTCATAATCTCAGGGTCCTGGGATTGCGCCCTTTCTTCCTCTCCCCCTCTCCATGCCCCTCCCCCAATTTGAGCTCTCTCAAAAAATAAACAAAATCTTTCTAAAAAACTTAAAAAAAATTTTTTTTTAAACCTCCTAATGCATACAGGAACCTACAATGATGGTCTACTCCTATTCAGCAGTATTCTGTGCTAAAATTTAACATACAGACCAGGGTTCCCAGGGATTGGCAGACATCCTAACCAAACATATGAAACCATTAATAACTCTCCAAAGAGGAAGCAATACTATAAAACTTTGGGCTTTGGTGTCAGGTAAATCTGGAACCATATCCCAACCCTACCTCTTATTAGCTCTATGATTGTGTATGGATTTAGCTACTAAGCATTCAAATTTCACAACAGTAAAATCAGACAATACTATATAAGCATTTAGCAGTGATTGGCAGAAAGGCATTAAGTGTCCAGTGAGAAAAATGAGGCCTAAAATATCTAAGTAACTTTCCTATGGACATATAGAGAGTAAGTGGCAGAACTGGGATTTCAGCTAAAAAGGTGTGGTTATGAAATCATGTCTCAATAACTAGCTCAGAAAGGCAACATAAGAAATGATTAACAGAGAGGTGAAGAGTCCCTGGAAATAGCTGGTTGTTATACAAGTAGCATACTCAGACACAACCACATTAAATTTCGGTCTCATTTATTTAAAAGATTTAGAGTTCAGAACAGTCTTTAATATGGAAAAATGTGAATCAACAATATTGCATCATATTAGTATACAGATGGTCTCATTTAATTTCAAATTCATTTTCAATATTTCCATAAATTGAGTTTCAGATCAGATTTTCATGATGAAATCAGGAGTAGTTCAATATAATGAAAGAAAATTCCATAACTAGGGAATTTCCTAGAAGCTAGGAATTTTTAAGAATACCGTTAAAAGAGAGCCGAATCCTTCATTTGGCTACATAATAAAACTTACGTATTTTTAACAGTTCTGTCTTCTTCTAGCTCATCTTCATTTAAACATAGCTCAAAACATTGTACTTATCTCTCCTTTAAGTTCAGTTGAGAAGGTGTTCAGTCCTGGAATTAAAAAAAAAAAAAAAAGAGCCACGATTAACAAACAGGTTTAAAAGAAACTGAAATTTTTGGCATTAGAAGTCAGGTTTCCATGAGTGCCTGGGTGGCTCAGTTCAGTTAAGTGTCTGCCTTCAGCTCAGGTCATGATTCCAGGACCTGAGATCGAGTCCCACATCAGGGAGTCTGCTTCTCCCTCTGCCCTTCCACCACCCTACCCCCTGGCTCATGTGTGCTCTTTCTCTTTCTCTCTCTCTCCCAAAAATAAATAAATAAAATTTTCAAAAAAAAAACCCAAGAAATCAGAAGGTTTCCAAAAAATTAATATTTCTTTAACAAACAATATTACCATTTAATTTCTTTCACAAACAATATTACCAAAAGACATGCACATTAACATTTACTATGCTTTGTTATTGCATTAGCATGTTAAAAGTTGACCTCACATACATTATCCCATTCAAAGATCTCAGTAGCACTGCCCTTTTCTAACATGAAAACAAACTCTTGAAGATGGACTCTTGCCTAAGAAAACTAAAACCAGTCGTTTTAAAACAAGTGATCAAAAAACATGTTTTAATATTTTATTTTTTAGTTTCAAAAGATCACAGAGGTATATAAAATGAAAAAGTATCCCACCCCATTTCTTATCCCCACAAATGACAGCTGGTAATTTGGAGTGCCTTCTTCCGTTTCTTTTTCTATGTAAATATAAAGCTATACGATATAGACAACATACATACACTTTTTTTAAAGTAAAAACTGTGATCATACAAACATAATCCAGCAACCCTCTTTCTCCATTCAATACACCATTAAAAATACCACGGTGAGTAGTGGCTGGTCTGCTCAGTCGGAAGACCATGAGACTCTTTTTTTTTTAAAGATTTTATTTATTTATTTGACAGAGAGAGAGAGAGACAGCAAGAGAGGGGGAACACGAGCAGGGGGAGTGGGAAAGGGAGAAGCAGGCTAAGCAGAGAGCCTGATGAGGGATTCAATCCCAGGACCCTGAGATCACGACCGGAGCGGAAGGCAGACGCCTCACAACTGAGCCACCCAGGCACCCCAAGCATGAGACTCTTGATCTTCAGGTTGTGAGTTTTATCCCCACATTGGGTATAGAGATTATTTAAATAATAAATGAATACTTAAAATTACCATGGTGAAAACTTGACATATCAATACTGTGCATGAACCAGATTTTTTTTATTGCACCAACAGATTAATCATTCCAACAACCTTACCCAAAATACTCTTTCACTTAAAAAAAAATTAGTACCATGGTGAACAAATCAATTTAACAGTAGGTGAAAGGGAAAGAAAATAATATATTTTTGTCAGCATCATACTTCCAGCCAAAAATAAAATTTTAGGATGGTTAATACAAGCAAACTAAAGTAAGTAACATTGGGGAATTTCAGGGGAAGTTTGTCTTCATCTTAAGGCCTACTTTAGCAATGGACTCAGGATTTGCTATCTTTACTCATATTTTTCCTAAAATTTCTAGCTACTTTAATTGCTATTACTTTTGCCTCATTTTCTTTCTTATTTTTATTATATTTATAAATATGTTTGATACACGGGCACCTGGCTGGCTCAGTAGAGCATGCAATTTTTGATCTTGGGGTCATGAGTTCGAGTCCCACGTTGGGTGTAGAGATTTCTTATCTGATACGTACAAAAGATTACATGAAATACATAAGCTAGTTATAAATCATAATATAATAAAAAATTATAAACCCACCACCCAACTCAAGAATGAAAAAACCAAGAACCCACCCTATCCCTACAGTCCTATATATTTTGTATCACTCTATTGCTTTTAGGTATAATTATTTAAAGTATATATATGTATATGTATATATACATATACTTGCATGTAAATACTTTATCACAAATTTATATGAAATAATAATATATTGTACACTTTTGCTTATTTTTGAGATCTATTGAAAACCATAATATAGTGGATGCTGGAGTATGCAACCCTGATATCCTCTCCAGGACCAAGACATTCATTTGCAGAGAGTGCTAGTTGCTGAGGGCTCCCAGTTGTGACCCCCTATGGGAACTGTTCTTGGCCGAAGGGAGTTGCTCTGCCCTCTCCCCACAGGTAGCCTGCATCCAATGCCTAGTTAATGCAGGACTACACATGCCTGGCCCACTTATCTCAATTATGGACATCTGTGAGGCCATCCTACGTTCAGAGCTCCCTGTGGGATCAGCCCAGGCTTCTGTTACTCCTGCATCACAGTTCAACTACTCCCCTCAGCTTAATCCCACTTCCCCCACTCCCTTACAGACGCTGCTCCCTAGAGCACTCCATAAATAAGTCCCCTGCAAGCAAATCTCAATCTCAGAGTCTGTTTCCTGGGAAACCTGATTGTATGGGTTGAATTGTGTCCCCCAAAAGATATGTTGAATCCTAACTGGCCCCCACCAACATATGAATGTGGCTCTATTTGGAAATAGGGTCTTTGGAGATGTAATCAAATTAAGACGAGGTTAGACTAGACTCTGGTGGGCCTTAAATTCAATGACTGTGTCCTTATAAAGGGAGATTTGGAGTCACGCAGGGAGACAGAGGAAAGAAGGTTACAGGAGCTGGAGAATGTGGTTGTGCAACCACAAATCAAAAAATTTAAGGATTGCCAACACCCACCAGAAACTAGAAGAGGCAAGGAAGAATTCTTCCCTAGGGCTGTCAGAGGGCCCTGCACATACCTTGATTTTGGACTTCTAGACAACAAAACTGTGAGAGAATAAATTTTTGTCCTTTAAAGCCGCCTAGTTTTTATCAATCTGTTATGGTAGCCCTGAGGAAACTCATATAAACCTAAGACCTATACTTGGGTAGTCTTCTGGGACTTCCTTTTTTACTCAACATCATGTTTCCAAGAATTATTCACGTTGTTTACTGCAGCTGTACCTCTCTTTCTTTTTTCTTCAATATCAATGGCAATATTTCATCAGAGACATTAATGAATAATATATATATGAAAAAATTTTTCTAAAAATGATTATGCCTCTGTTTTGGGGTGCAGTCTTTTTGTTTATGTTCCTTTATTTTATTTATTTCCATTTTTGAGAAAAATTTCTATATAAATTTTAATATTCATGACATAACTACCTTTGTATATGTAAGTGTGTGTTAGGCAAAATAATAATCCTCACCACACTTAAAGAGATACACATCCTAATCACCAGAACCGGCAAATGTTACCTTATCGAACAATATATTGTGATGATATGACTAAGTTAAGGACCTCAAGATGGGAAGATTATCCAAGCGAGCCTAATCTATGTCACATGGGTCCTTAAAAATTGGAGAACCTGCCCCAGATTTGGTCAGAAAAGGAGATGCAACTATGGAAGAATGGTCAGAGAGATGCAGTGATGCTCACTAGAGGATGGAAGAAGGGGTCCGTGAGCCAAGGATTGAAGGCAGCCTCTAGAAGCTGAAAAGAAGCAAGGAGACAAACCCTTCCCGAGAACCTCTGAAAGGAACACTTTAACTTTAGTCCAGTGAGTCCGATTTTGTAATTCTAACCTATAGAACTGTCAGATAACAAGTGTGTGTTGCTTTAAGCCACTAATTTGTGGTAATTTGTAATAGCTACAATACAAAACTAATACCGTGCATGTGTGAGTCCCAAGGAAGCATACCTGAATCTGGCCCCAGTCCTCCTCTCTTGTTCCCTGTACTCAAGCCATAAGGGCCTGCCCTATATAGTCTTCAAAAGCACCAAAGTTCATCCTACAGCAACCATACTTTAACTCCATAAAGGTCTGTTTGTTTCATTCACCAGCGTAGCCCTGGGAAACAGTAGGCTCTCAATACACACCCATTAAATGAACGAATGGATTATTATTGTTGAAGGAAAGGGTAAAAATTAGTGGCAGGGAGCAATAACTCCCAGTAGAAAAATAAAATCACTCACAACTTAGAAACTATATAGCTTGTCTGTTTGTTCTGTTTTCCTCTTCAGTTATAACTCATGAATTTTTCCTATATAGAACCAAGAACTGAAATGGCGTGATAATGGAAAGAGTCACATTGTATTGTCTCACCTGCCCCAAACCAGTTTGTTTGCTGCCTCAGGTGAGAAAAACAAGCAGTTAAAAACAGTGAACGAGGGGTGCCTGGGTGGCTCAATCATTAAGCGTCTGCCTTCAGCTCAGGTCACGGTCCCAGGGTCCTGGGATGGAGTCCTGCATCCGGCTCCCTGCTCTGCGGGGCGGGGGTGGGGGCTGCTTCTCCCTCTCCCACTCCCCCTGCTTGTGTTCCCTCTCTCGCTGTGTCTCTCTTTGTCAAATAAATAAATAAATAAATAAATAAATAAATAAATAAATAATCTTTTTAAAAAAGTGAACAATTAGTTGGTTACCCTTTGACATCCCAGTTGGACCACCTGGCAAGTCTCCAACTTTGTTGCCACCTTGCAGGCATGAGATAGGAAAACTATCTCATGTTTCCCAGTTTCTAGGATGTTGAAAAATCAGAATACTGGTTCTGCTTCTGTGAAATAAATATCATTAGTGAACTATGTTCCCTTTACCTATTTAGGGGATCTAAATAGATTTTCCTATTTCTAGCTCCCTTCTATTTTTCTTTACTTTGCATTAGGAGAATTTTAATAAGCCTCCTCAAATCTTTGAAACAAGGTAAAGAAAATGGAGAAATGAATAGCCCACCTTTCTTAGCATCCCAGCGTTGAAGGAACTGATGGCTATAAGCACTCAGGGAGGAAGCAACAATAGGAGGACTACAGTGTAAGGGCAGTGGGGAGGGAAAGGAGGTGAGCCCTCAGGCGGCTGCTGGCAACATACAACTGCAAAACCTCCTTGGTGTACAATGAACTACATTTACTTCTCTCTGCCATGTGTGTGGGTAGACTAGGGCTTGGCTGACACAGGCTGGTATCAGCTGGGCTTTGCTCTCGGTCTTGGGCTGGGCTTATGTCTGCTCTATTTCTCAATCATCTGGGATCACCTAGGTCAGAAAATAACTCTAGAGAACTCATTATCATATATATTGCAAAATATTTCATCAACAGAATCTTCTTTCCCAGTAGTAGAAGGAAAAAAACAAGCCCTCAGTTGTGTGACCTTGGATAATTCTGGTATTTAGTTAGCTCTCATGTAAAATGGGAATAGCAAATAATGCCCACCCCTTTGGAGAAGACAGAGATGACAACCAAGAATCCCCTAGGTACCTACTGGATTTACTCTCCCACTAGTGAGTGGTAAATGGACTATTTGCTTTACCTCATCCTCATCAATAGTAGTTCTCATTAAACTTTTTTCTCTGTCAATTCTACAGTTGAAAAAAAGTATCTCCTTTCCAAATGTGTTTTCCAGCACCACCAAGAAATTAAATTAACTCCATTTGGATGCTACCTGGTCCCACAAGACTGTCCCCACTTCAGATACCAGTTACAAGTCCAGGTTGTTTCCTGTGCTCCTAACCAACTGGCTATAACTGGAGTTTCCCAAGACTTCCTCCTTGGGTTCTATTAATGTGTAGAGTGGCTCACAGAACTTGGGAAAACAGTTTATGTTACTAGGTTACCAGTTTATTAGAAAAGGATACAATTCAGGAACAGCCAGATGGAAAAGATGTGTAGGAGAAGATAAGATACATGGGGAGGGACATGGCAGTCCAGGTCCCTCCACAGACAATGCCACGCTCCCAGCACATCCACACGTTCGGCACTCTGGAAAATCCCTGAACCCCATACTATTGGGTTTCTATGGAGGGCTCATTACATAGGCATGATGGATTAAATCATTGGCTATTGGCAATTGATTTAACCTCCAGCTCAGCCCCTCTCATCTTTCTGGAGGTAGGGTGAGGGATGGGACTGAAAGTTCCAACCCTCCAGTGCTGGTTAGCTCCCCTGAGAACTGGCCCCCATCCTTAGGAGTTTTCCAAAACTCATCTAATTAACATAAATTTAGATGTGGTTGAACCAGGCCTGTTATGAATAACAATACACTCCTTCCTCCTTTATGGCTATGGAGCTATTTCAGGAACTGATTACATAAGGCTAAATATTATAATAAAAGATACTCCCACTGCTCTTTTTCCTTAGGAAATTCCGAAGGTTTGGGGAGTTGCGAGCCAGTAAGAGTGGATGAAGACCAAATACATGTTTCTCACTATAAATCACAATATCACACATTGTCCTAATTTGCATGTTTTTGAGACTGAAGTTTTCTTCATATGCTTATTTACCATTTATGTATTTCTTTTGCACACTGTTCATATCTTTTGCTCACTTGGTATATTTCTCTTTTTCCTAATGAGCTGTAAAAGGTTATTACAAGGTTATTTGTATGAGATTATTAACCCTTTTATTTATTTTTTTAAGATTTTATTTTTACTTATTTTGAGAGAGAGAGCCCTCGCTTGAGCAGGGGGAGGGGCAAAGGGAGAGGGAGAGAGAGAACCCCAAGCACACTCCACACTGAGTGTGGAGCCTGATGTGGGGCTTGATTCCACAACCCTGAGATCCCAAACTGAGCCAAAATCAAGAGTGGGACATTTAACCAACTGAGCCACCCAGGTGCCCCTATTAACCCTTTTAGAAATGCATTTACCTTTTTGTTATGGATAATTTCAAACATATGAAAAGGTAGCCAGGATAATATAATGAACTTCCATGTATAATGAACTTTCATAACTATCAACTCATGCCCAATCTTGTTTATACTTGTTTATCCACTTCTCCTTTCCTATATTATTTAAGTAATATCTATGCCCAATGTGGGGCTCAAACTCATGGCCCCAAGATCAAGAGTTGCATGCTCCACTGACTGAGCCAGCCAGGTGCCCCTTCTCCTGAATTATTTTGAAGCAAATCACAGAAAACATAATCATTTTATCTGTAATTACTTCTACATGTACCTCTAAAATTATAAGGAACTATTTTTCAAAAACAAAGCATAATACCGTTATCCTACCTAAAAAAAATTAACAGGATTCTTACCATCAAATATTCCCAACTTTTTGCCTTATTAATGTCTTTTTTAAATGGTCTCTTTGCAATTGTTAATATGGCTAATGTGCTTTTGTTTGAAGCACATCTAAGTCAAATATCCCTGTAATCACACACACTGCATATTTGTTTTTCTCTTTCAAAGTTTCCAGCATACTTTCCATCTGTGAAAAGTAGTAAAGGAAATCTCATTGAAAATGGAGTTGGGAAGCCCTAAAGGGGGAGGGCTCACGTGCATACCACTGGTTGCGGCCTACACAGCGAGCAAGAAGGAAGGTCTCTTTATGCCCCAGCAACAACACACCACCACTTGCAGCCAGTGAGAAACCGCCACAACCTCAAATGCGTGTCCTCCAACGAACTTTCGTGCAAAACAAACCTCCCCTGAAACCTAATAAAGGCTTACCTTCCCTTTGTCTCTTCGGACTTGCCTGTGGTTTTTCCAGTTTACTTGTCCTGAATTGCAATTCCCTTGCTATTCCCAAATAAATTCTTTTTGCTAAAAAAATAACAAGCCATTTCATTGTTAAAATTGACACACGTGGAAGATTCATCAAGTTGGAAAACATTAAGATGGACAGGAAAAGCTAGTGAGAAAGTGGGATGAATAAAAAAAAACATGTTTAAGTAAAGCTGCCAACAATGGGTAGTGAGGTTAGCAATACAAAGACCTACTGAAAGTGGGTTGCTAAAAACATGTAAAATCAGTAACTAGACTCACTACAAATAATCACCAGAAACAGGTACAAAGGGTCTATTTAGGAAACAGCATTCCACTTTCTGAATACCAAAGGCAAAGAGAGAGAGAGAAAGAAACAATATGTGAATACTGTAAAGGTGAAATATCTTCCTTCTTTGAGCACAAGGCTTGTGGTCTTGATTTATAGTCTGATGTCATGTAAACAGCTTCTCATGGCCCTGGCATACTTGTCTTAGATGAAGTTCAGAGTGAAACAAAATGCATGGTTATAAATGACAATAGCTCTCTGACACTGGGAATGAAACATTGACACTCTGGTTTTAATTAGGGAGAAATGACCTTTATGCAAGACACAAGCAGTTCCAAGGTTCTCTGTTTTCTATTCCCAATCCATACTTTGTCTTAGATATTTCTTCGTAAGAATTGTCTTATTTATATTGCATTTTATTATGTACGTATATATGTGTATATTTAGTGAAGATATGTGAATGAACACTCTTTCTGTAAGTTCCTTAATATGGGTCTCTTTTTGGCTTGGATTTGTAGAGAGACCAAAGGGCCAACTTGCAATATTTTCACAAGTTCCTCATAAATAAGCTACTCATTCATCATTTGATGAATGAGATATTTTAACCATCTAAATGGGAATGGTCAAAAAATACTTGCTTTCCCAAAACCAAGAATACTTCTTATTTACACATAAATTTTAATGAACTGGGCTTATCATAAAAGAAGACACTGTTTATAGGAATACAATTAATTGCAAATTTATAGATAAAACAACAACAACAAAAACCCAATTTGTGGACAAGATTGTAATTTTTGATTACAGGTTTCCAAGTGTATAGAAAACATGATTTAAATTGCTCAGGGGAGAGACACCTGGGTGGCTCAGTCAGTTAAGCATCTGCCTTGGGCTCGGGTCATGATCCCAGGCTCCTGGGGTTGTGTCCCACATCAGGCTCCTGGCTCGGCAGAGAGCCTGCTTCTTTCTCCTTCTGCCTGTCGCTCCCCTTGCTTGTGCTCACTCTCTTTCTCTCTCTGACAAATAAATAAATTAAATCTTAAAAAAAAAAAGATAAAAATAAATTGTTTAGGGAATGGGATGCCTGGGTGGCTCAGCCAGTTAAGCATCCAACTCTTGATTTGGCTCGGGTCAAGGTCTCAGGGTTGTGAGATTGAGCCCTGCCTCAAGCTCCACACTGGGCATGGAGCCTGCTTAAGATTCTGTCTCTCCCTCTCCCTCCCGCCCTCTCCCCTTCTCTCTCTCCCCCTCTCAAAAAAAAAAAGTTTGAATACTGCCATAAAACTTTTTCTAATTTACTTTCAAAAAGCTAATGGATACTGAAAAATATATCCAATTTTATTTTACTTTTTAAAGATTTTTATTTAAGTAATCTCTACAACCAGTGTGGGGCTTGAACTCACAATGCCGAGATCAAGAGTTGCATGCTCTACGGACTGAGCCAGTCAGGTGTCCCAAAATATATCCAATTTTAGATATTTCCTTAATGTTCTAGGGTCTATCAAAATTGGAGATAAGAACTGGAGATCTCAGAGTTAATTCATTCTTTCTTTCAATCATGAAATGAAAATTTCAGGACTCTGAGAGAGACTAACCAGAGAATTTCACAGGCCTTTTATTCCCTATTGAATGTATATTCAAACACCATTTAGTTTACCTGTTTTACCTTCCCTGGCTCAAGGTGGGAATATTTAATAGTCCAAGTGTTCCTGAACAGGCTCCTGCTCTGGGACTGCCAGCCAGTACATGGGACATTTTACCTGCAGGCTTTAGATGGGATGAGATATTCTGATCCTTAACATACCCCAGGAAATGTACTGTGGATCCATGTCTAATTAATCTCATTTCAACTCTCTTCTGATTTTAGATACAGATAGATAAGTGTCCTCTTAAGCTAATTTAGGGAGATTTTTTTATAAAGTCAAAGCTAAGGGTATCTATCACCTCGAGGATTTGTAAATATTAGTCAATATCCTTCAGGATGCATATAATCCCTGTTTTATTGTTTTTTTGTTTTTTAAATATTTTATTTTTATTTATTCATGAGAGTCAGAGAGAGAGAGAGAGAGAAGCAGAGTGAGAAGCAGGCTCACCACAGAGCAGGGAGCCCGATGCGGGACCCGATCCCAGGACCCCGGGATCATGACCCGAGCCGAAGGCAGACGCTTAACCATCTGAGCCACCCAGGCGCCCAATCCCTGTTTTATTGTAAAAAGAAGTAATGAATTTGGCCTATCTTGTTGCTAAAGAACATTGTCTAAACATTTAATCTCTTTTTTTTCCACAGGCATTTATTTTATTTTTATGCCTTATAACATTTATGTATCAAATATGACATAACAAACACATATATAAATTTCCCACTTCTTTTCACATTTATTTTTTCTTTACATTTTACATATATATTATATAAGAAAAAGATATGACTCTAAAAACCACCCCTCCTATTACTTTTTTGAAATCCCAGCATAAATCCTGAAGTCGATCTAATAAATTTTCAATGGGAAAAAATGTGAAATGCTAACAATACACTCAAACGTTTAATCTCTTCCATTTCCCATTAGAAGAAAAAAATATATATGGAGGTAGTAGATTTTCAGATCCTATTTGCATAATATCACAAAAATCCCACTTGCCCCTCATTTATCAATGACATAGTGAAAAATGTTTTACTCTATTAACTGCCAGTTTTAAAATAAAAACAAAAGTAAAAACCAGAGCACATACTGTATTGTAATCTGCCTTTTTACTTAAAGTAGCACACATTTCTCCAACTCCTATTTTCTATGTAATTTTTAATGGCTTGACAAATTGCCATCATGAATGCATCATAGACTAAATATCTAAATATCTAAACAATATTCTATTGCTGGGCATTTAGGTTGTTTCAAGTTAGCTATTATAAATAATGTTGAAATGAACACTCTAGTATGTTTGTTTTTAAAGATTTTATTTATTTATTTATTTATTTATTTATTTATTTATTTATTTGACAGAGAGAGAGAGACAGCGAGAGAGGGAACACAAGCAGGGGGAGTGGGAGAGGGAGAAGCAGGCTTTCCGCTGGGCGGGGAGCCTGATGCGGGGCTTGATCCCAGGACCCTAGGATTATGACCTGAGCAGAGGGCAGACACTTAACAACTGAGCCACCCAGGCACTCCCACTCTAGTATGTTTTAAACACATTTCAGATTATTTCTTTATATTAAATTCTTAGAAATGCAATTACTGGGGTGTCGGGCAGGCTCAGTTGATAGAGCACATCACTCTTGATCTCAGGGTCGTAAATTCAAGCCCCACATGGGGAGTAGAGATTGCTTAAAAAAAAAAAAACTTAAAAAAAGTAATGCAATTACTAAGTTAAAAGGCATGAGTACTTTGTTTTTTTCTCAGTCTACCTTATTGAGAGATAAATACAATTCATACATTTAGAATGTTTGATGACTTTTGATAAATGTGTATAGTTGCATAATTACCAGCATCAAGATATACATTTCCTCATGCTTTATAGTCAGTCCCCTTCCTGATCCTTCATCCATCATAACCGATGGTTTTGTTTACTATTACTCTAGTTTTGCCTTTTCTAGAAATGCATATAAATGGAATCATACAGTATAAAATCTTTTGTGTCTGGCTTCTCCATTAGCATAATGTCCTTGAGATTAATCCATGCTGCAAGTATTGGTAGTCTATCCCTTCTCATTCCTGAGTATTCCATTTGGTTATCCATTCTTCAGTTGATGAACATTTGACTTTCCAATTTTTGACTACATGAATAAAGAACAATGAATGTTCACATACAAGTCTTTATGTGACATATGCTTTTATTTTCCTTGAGTAAATAATACTGAGAAGTTGAATTACAGATTACATGGTAAATGTTTAATTTTATAATAAACTGAAAAGCTGTTTTCCAACGTGGCTGTATCATTTTGCACCATGTCTTCACCACCACTTGGTAGTGTCGGTCTTTTTCATTTAGTAGATATATAGTGGTAACTCAATATGGCTTTAATTAGTGTTTCCCTGAAGAATAAAGATAATGAGTATCTTTTTATGTGCTTATTGCACAGTCATTTCTTTTTTGTAAAGTGTCTGCTAAAGTCTTGTTGGGGACTTGGGGATTGATCAAGATAAGAACACAAGAAGCAACAACACACAGGCTTTATTGGGCAGCACTTAAGAATTTCAGGAGTTTTCAGGGTTGCATGAAGTCCCTCATCATGAGACTGTCTGGAGGCTGACAGTGAGGGGGGTCACCATCCAAAAAGGGAGGAGGGCAAGGGGACTCCCAGAGGAGAGGGCAATTAGACAGGAGGCTTACACATCTAGGTGATGTGCTCCAGCAGCATGGTAGAGCGTCTGAGTCAGAGCTTCGAAAGGCAGCACCAAAGGCTTGGGGCCTTTATGGCCCAGAGCTTATCTTTTTTTTTCTTTTTAAGATTTTTATTTATTTACTTGAGAGAGAGCCCACGAGTGAGAGAGCAAAAGCAGGAGTGCAGCAGAGTGAGAGGGAGAAGCAGACTCCCCACTGAGCAGGGAGACCAACATGGGGCTCGATCCCAGGACTCTGAGATCATCACCTGAACTGAAGGCAGCCGCCCAACCGAGACACCCAGGTGCCCCCAGGGCTTATCTTATTGATTGCCAGCAGATGTGGAGTTTGGTCTCCTAGAATATGCAAAGCGGGCAGGTTCTAAAAATCCACTTGTTTGGGCTATTTTGTAAATTATGGAATGTATACAAATTTGAGTTTGGCACTGGTGGGCTTTTATAACTAAAAGCTCTCACACTGTAGTAAAGAAATAAACTTGGAGGGATGCCTCTGCCTGCGGTTCCGCCTGCTTGTGCTCTCTCTCGCTGACAAATAAATAAATAAAATATTAAAATAAATAAATAAATAAACTTGGAGCCAATACACAGAAACCATCTTTGGTTCATTTATTTAACAAAGTTTTGTTCATTCTTTTAATTAGTTTGTCTGTCTTCTTATTACTGAGTTCTAAGTGTTCTTTATATATCCTGAAAAGGAATCCTTCATCAGATGTGTTACAAATATTTTTTCCCAGTCTATGGCTTGTATTTTTATTTCTTAACAGTGTATTTTGATGAAGATTTTTATTTTAATGAAACCCAATTTATTAACTTTTTAAAAAAGATTTTAAGTAATCTTTACACCTAACGTGGGGCTCAAACTCAACCCTGAGATTAAGAGTCATATGTTCTATCTGCTGAGCCAACCAGGCATCCCTATTTATCAACTTTTTTTAATGCTTTCTACTTTCTGTGCCTTATCTAAGAAATCTTTGCATTACCCAAGATCACAAAGATTTCCCTCCTGTTTTTTCTAGAAGTTTTAACTCTTGTGTTTAGGTTTGTGACCCATTTCAAGTTAATCTTTGTATATAGTATGAGACGAGGAATAAGGCTCATCATTTTGCCAATGATATCCAAGTGTTCCCATATCATTTGTTGAAACATTTTTCCCTACTGATTTACCTCAGCACTTTTGTTGAAAATCAGTTGATATATGCGTACACCTCCACTTTGTTTTGTCCCACTGATTTATATATCTATCATTATGTTAAAATTACACTGTCTAGATTACTATAAAGTCTCGAAATCAGATAGTGCATTTTCTTTGTCTTAGCTACTTTAGAGCCTTTGCATTTCCATATAAATTTAGCCTGCTGAATTCTATAAAAATAATTCAAAAGCCTACTGGTATTTTGACTGGAATTTTTTTGGATCTATATATCAATTTGAAGAGAGGTGAAATCTTAACAATACTGTGTCTTCCAATCCATGAACACTGTATCTCTCATTATTTCCAGATTCTTTAGTTTCTCTCAGCAGTGTTTTATAGTTTCCGCATATAGGTCTTACACATACTTTGTTAAATATATCCCTAAGTATTTCCTGTTTGCTGCTGCTATTTAAATGGTCTTGTTTTCCAGAGTTCATTTTATAGTTGTTTTTTGCTAGGGCATGAGCATTTTTAAGGCTCTTTGTAAATATTGTCATTTATAAAGGTCATACCGATTTATCTATCCAACAAAATATGAGCTTATCCGTTTGACTGCATTTTTTTTTCAAAGATTTTATTTATTTGACAGAGAGAGACACAGCAAGAGAGGGAACACAAGCAGGGGGAGAGGGAGAGGGAGAAGCAGGCTCCCCACGGAGCAGGGAGCCCGATGCGGGGCTTGATCCCAGGATCCTGAGATCATGACCTGAGCCGAAGGCAGACGCTTAACGACTGAGCCACACAGGTGACCCTGACTGCATTTTTTTTAAAGGTCTGAGAAAGAGAGAGAGAGAGAGAGCACAAGCGGGAGCAGCAGAGGGAGAGAGAATCTCAAGCAGACGCCTTGCTGGGCAGAGCCGATGTGGGACTAGATCTCACAACCTCGAGATAACAACCTGAGCTGAAACCAGGAGTCTGAGGCTTAACTGACTGTGCCACCCAGACACCCCTTGACCACACTTTTGTTAGTACTGCCCTCATTTAAGTTTTTTTTTCCCCCAAGTGTGGCAGATTTGACAAATAGTTCTATTCTTTCAATTTACTTTTTTGGACTCCTGGAGAATTATAATTTTCTCTTGAGCAGAGTAGGCTATTGTTGGACCTCAGGCACAGAACATTTGCTCATACACATTCGTTCACAGCACACCATCATCATTGGCCTTTAATTTCTTTTAGGCAACCATTCCAATGTGTTTGACATAGGTTTTTGAATATTTTCTTACATTTTTGTGTCCATGTGTTTTAAATTTATACAAATATTGTTATAGACGCCACTGTTGATTACATTCACTAAATTGTACCTTAAAAACATATGCAGATGTGGTAGATATATGTAGTCCTTTGCTTCTAATGCACAACTGTATGAGTGTGCCTCCACTATATTTTACCTAGCCCCCTTAATGATTAAGAAACCTAGATTGGTGGGGCACATGGGTGGCTCAGTTGGTTCAGCATCCAACACTTGATTTTGGCTTGCCCTGCATTAGGCTCTGTGCTCAGCATGAAGTCTGTTTGTCTCCCTCCCACCCCGCTGCTCCTCCCCTCTTTCGCTTGCATGTGCTCTCTCTCAAATAAATAAATCTTAAAAAAAAAAAAAAAGAGACAAAAAACAAAGCTACATTGGCTTGAAGTTTGTCACCAAAAAACCCAATGTAATTATGATTCTCGTATTTGTTCCTTTGGAGACCTGTGTGAGACTTCTTGAGGACATATATCCAGAAACAATTTAACATCTATATTAAATTTTGCCAGACTGCTCTCCAGAACAGCTCCAGTGTATGAGGGTTTCTATTCACCCCATCCCCATCGACACTTGACATTACCCATCTTTCTAATTTTTGTTAGTCTTTTGGGTACTAAGAGATATTTTATTGTGGCTTTAATCTGAACCTCTCTTATTAATGAGTTTGAGCATATCTTTCTGTCATTAGCTTGTTCATATCCTTGGTGCACTTTTCTACTGAGGCTCTTGTTTTTTGTTTGATGATCTAGACATTCTCTGTTCTACTGTAGATACTAGCTCCTTGACAGATTTAGACATGTAAATATATTATCCTATACTGCCATCTCTTATAAAATTATGAAATCTTTTTTTCCCAGTTTTTACAGATATCTACTGATGCATAACAAAGCACCCAAAACCTCAGATGTTTAAAACAAACCATTTTATTTTGCTCATGATTTTGTTGGTCAAAAATTGAGAAGGGCTCTCCTGGGTTGGTTCATCTGATTTACACAGCAACAGCCATGGCAGGTGGGGCTGGAGGATCCATTTCCAAAATGGCTTCTTCACTTACACATCTGGTCCCTTAATGCTCCTTGGCTTCTCCAGTAGACGTTTTATCCTCCAGGACCTCATCAGAAGACTATGACCTTTTTAGGACATAGTGATTTCAGGGTAATTGCATCTCTTACAGAGTGGCTGGCTTCCAAAAGGCAGGAAGAAACAGTCAGGCCAGATAGGAGCAACACCTGGAACTGGTATATCATCCATTCTACCATGTCTTCTTGGTCTAAGTAGTCAAAAAGCCTACCCAAAATTAAGGAAGTAGAGAGATGCCCCTTTTGATGACAGAGTGACATCCCATTGCAGAAGAGCATGTCAGCTGGGAGATACTGTTGTGGTCATCTTTGGAAAACACAATCTGTTATGTTATGCAATGACATTTTTATTTTTTCTTTTGTGAACTGTCAAACTATGGCTTACCTTTCTGTCTTCTCTTACTGATTGAAAAATCTTTTTATTACGTATCTCAAACTTTTGCATTTCTATATATTATGTTCTTTCCAAGTTTTCCTCTTCAGGTAGAAGACTACAAGTCAGTTTCATTTACTTTACCATTAGTTTTCTTTTTAAAATATTGTGTTAGAATGAAAAAATTTAGGGACATCTGGTTGGTTCAGTCGGTTAAGCGCCCTACTCTTGAATTTGGCTCAGGGTCGTGAGATCAAGCCCTGCACTGGGCTCCATGCAGCACGTGCAGCCTACTTAAGATTCTCTCTCTCCGTCTCTCTCTGTCTCTCCCCCACCCTGCTCAAGGGCTCTGACACTCTCTTAAAAAAAAAAAAAAAAAAAGGAAAAAAATTACTTAAATCTGTGTATCTCAAAAAAAATTATATATTATAGAATATTATCAATAAGCCATTTCACAATATCTTAAAATTAACTCCATTATATATTCAAATTCTGTAATTACAACAAAAAGTACAGAAAAGTTTAAAATCACTGATATCTTCATTTTAACTAATACCATGGGCCTCTTCTTTCCCTCTTACAAACTGCACATACTCTGTATCTTCAATTAATACTAAAATATAAAGGAACAAGTTGGCCACTCTTTTTTTTTTAAAGATTTATTTATTTGAGAGAGTGAGAATGAGAGAGAGAGAGAGAGTACATGAGAGGGGGGAGGGTTAGAGGGAGAAGCAGGCTCCCTCCTGAGCAGGGAGCCCAATGCGGGACTCGATCCCGGGACTCCAGGATCATGACCTGAGCTGAAGGCAGTCGCTTAACCAACTGAGCCACCCAGGTGCCCAAGTTGGCCACTCTTTATACAACTTCACTGGAAGTATGGTTCTTATCCCCTTGGAAAAAAACAAAAACAAAACTTCTTTAAAAACAATTTAAAATCCAGGGCGCCTGAGTGGCTCAGATGGTTAAGCGTCTGCCTTCGGCTCAGGTCATGATCCCAGGGTCCTGGGATCGAGTCCCGCATCGGGCTCCCTGCTCCTTGGGAGCCTGCTTCTCCCTCTGCTTCTCTCTCTCTCTCTCTCTCTCTCTGTCTCTCATGAATAAATAAATAAAATCTTTAAAAAAAAAATTTAAAATCCAGAAACATGGGGTTAAAAAAAAAAACATGAAAGCAGTTTACAAATAATTTTTTCAGATTAGTAAACATACATAACTTCTCTTCTATTCTTTCACATGAATTAAAAAATTTCTTCTTGTATGGTCTTAATAAAAATTTCACAAATATGCATTTCATGAGTGTCAGGCAAGAAGTAATACTGTCTTCAAGTAAAACTTGTCTGAAAATGACAAATCATGTATCTCTTCGTTAACCAAAGACTGTTAATAATAGAAAAGGAGACTAAAGCCACACACCCTAGATTTTTTTACAGGCCACATTCTGGAACTTCGTGCTAAGGTTTAAAGAAGTCATTAACTCATTTCCCCCCAGAATAAGGAAACAGCATGTATAGCATTTTAGTTATAAAAATGTAATATGCCAAGGGGTGCCTGGGTGGCTCAGTCAGTTAAGCATCGACTCTTGATTTCGGCTCAAGTCATGATCTCAAGGTCTTGGGATCCAGCCCCGTTTCAGGCTCTGCACTCAGCAGGGAGTCTGCTTGAGATTTTCCTCCTCTCCTTCTGCCCCTCCCCCTGCTTGTGTGCGCTTTCTCAAATAAATAATCTTTTAAAAAAATGTTATGTGACAAGAATGCTTCATTAAAATAATTTTTAGTAGTCTGATTGTGATATGTCTGGTATGGATTTCTTTGAATATATGTTGAGAGTCACTGACCTTCCTAAAATTCTGAAGTGTGTATCTTTCACCAAAATTGGGATGTTTTCTGCTGCTGTTTCTTCAAATGTTTTTTGCACTCTACTCTTTCTCTTCTCCTTTTGGGATTCTGATTAAATGAATATTAGACATTGTGATATTGTCCCATCGGCTCTGTTCATTTATTTTTTCTATCATTTTCCTCTCTGTTTACCAGACTGGATAATTTCTATTGCTCTAGCTTCAAGTTCACGGACTCTTTCCTTCATTATCTCCATTCTGCAATTGAGCACCTCCAGGGAATTTTGGGTTTTATTTTGGTTATTGTATTCTTGAGTCCTAAAATTTTATTTTGTTTCACATACACACACACACACACACACACACACACACACACTATAATATTATCTCTCTGCTGAGACTCCTCTATTTTTTTTCAAGAATATTCTTCTTGACTTCTTGAAGCATAGATATTTAGAATGAATATTATGGATATTTTGGAGGAAAAAAATGATTTCTAAAAGGTGAAGCAAATAATTTAGAAAAAATTTCCAAAAATAAACAAAAATGTCATTTAAGTTCTAGAGCCACACAAGCACACTGAGGGTGAAAGTTGAACAAAATGAAAAATAAGGAAAGCAGAGGACAAAGCAAAATAATCTCTTAAGGTCTCTTGAATTTTTAAGATATAGATAGGATCTGGGATGCATGGGTGGCTCAGTTGGTTAATGTGACTGCCTTCAGCTCAGGTCATGATCCCAGAGTCCCAGGATTGAGCCCCAGGTCAGGCTCCCTGCTCAGCAGGGAGTCTGCTTCTCCCTCTCCCCCTGCTTCTCTCTCTCCCTTGCTCACTCTCTCTCTCAAATAAATAAATAAATAAAGTATTTAAAAAAAAAAAGATATAGATAGAATCCTTTAAGTTTTGGAATACATGCATATGATCTTTTCTTCCCAACAGGAAATGAAGTAATATCTTGTAACCTAGATACAACCTTTTGCTGTAACTATTGGTGTGTTATGTCTTGCCTATAAAAATCCTATGATTAATAACCTGTCTTCCAGAAATAAGGTCCAGCAGAGCAGAGATAACATATCCTGTCCTGGAAATATACATAGAAAGGAGCAGAAAGTAAGATTCATTGAAAGGCATGAAAAAATTTTAAAACTTTTCCTCTTTCTTTCAGACACCTTATTATCCTCCAAAAAGCGGAGTGAGTGGGTAGAGACGCACTCCATGTTTAAGAGTATTATTATCTGAAAACAAAATATATAAACAAGTGCACAAAGTACAATCAATAATTCTTCCACTTCAAATAGTGTAAATGAAAACTAAGGGCCAAATTCTGAATGGGTGTTTTGTTGTCTTGTATGTGCGGTTTTACCACTCACAAATGTTCACAGATGCAGAAATACATTAATAAAAAATGTGTGTTTTCAGCAATGTGAACAGTATTGTATAGGGAAACGAAATTAGAAAGGACTTGCATAAAGGCCTCAAACAGATATTCCTACTCAACCCCTCCCCCCAAGTATTTCCAAATTTTGGTTACAATCTAAAATGAACACTTTAATTTTTTTGTTATCTTCCACATTGTATTATTTGGAAGTAAGCTGGTATTTATTTTTGAATGAACACCAGAACCAAAGGCTTTCATTTATAACAAGAATATTACCAGTGGGAAGCCTGGCTGGCTCAGTCAGTAAAGTGTGTGACTCTTGATCTTCGGGGGTCATGAGTTCAAGCCCCACATTGGGTGTGGAGGCTAATTTAAAAAAATTAATTAAAAAAAAAGAGAACATTACCAGTTACCCTTTGGTGCTATAGCTCACTGAAAGGAGTTTCATCAAAACCACACAAAGCCTAAGTTTCAAAATGATCACTTCTGACACATTTATCAAATACATATAAACCACCTTAGAAATCATATTCTCCAGAAGGTAGTGGATCTTACCATATTTTTTTCTGGAAGTATAGTTTGACTTTCTTGTATTTCAAAAAACATTTCACACCAGCAGAAGAACTGAAATGATGGAGGTAGAAAGCAGAGTACAAAACAAAGTCCTCAGGGACTAAATGTTAAGATGCTTGGGTAAAATCTCACCATTTTTTAGAGATATGTCTACTCACAAATGTCCAGAAGGGCTCTTTCAAAATACAGAGATATATTTATTTCTAAACTTATCAAAATAAGTACCTATCTATTCTCCAAGCACTTTCAAATGAATCATTTGTTGAGGATCTGAGTCACAGGTAACTTGGCAATTAAAAAATGTATGGATCTTGGGATGCCTGGGTGGCTCAGTCGGTTAAGTGTCCGCCTTCGGTTCAGGTCAGGATCCCCAAGTCCCAGGATCGAGCCCTGCATCGGTCCCTGCTCAGTGGAGACCCTGCTTCTCCCCCTGCCCCTTACCCAACTCATGCTTGCGCTCTCTCTCAAATAAATAAGATCTTAAAAAAAAAAAAAAAGTATGCATCTTCTTTCAAAGCAAATTGTGGTTGTCATTGGTTTTGAATGATTTTATGACTCTACAAATCTACAAATTCTAGCCATTCCTAAGATAAAAAAGTTTTCTAAGATACACAACCAATTCACCATATTTTACCACATCACCCAACAATAACAAATATGAACAATATGGACCATTTAAAAATAAGTTTCCCAATTCTTTTCCACTGTCAAGTTAATTAATATTCTAAGATACACTGAGGTCAGATCAGAGTGAAGGAAATACTTTCCTGAGACCTGACTAGCAAGCCAACAGTATTAGTTTATCAATTCATACCCAAAATCACAATCAACAGAAGTACGTATACAAACCCTTCCACTTTGCTCCCTTCCGTACCATTACTATATTTTCAAATACTCAAGTACTAAGCAAACTCAGACAAAAGGGGAATTATGAAAACCCAGTACATCACAAATCATGAAAGGGTTTTTTAATGATATATGAAAGTAGTCCAACAAAATGACACAGAAATCGGTTTTATAGGCTCTAAAATACCAAGAAAAAGAACAATTTTTTCCCTCTCTCACTACAAATCACTTCTGTCACACGGCCTGCCCCCCAAACTAAAAATTGAGAGCTGATTTTCAAAACCATAGTATACCTTATTTTAAATCCCCCATTTCACCAAACTTGAATGAAAAAAACGTTCTAGATGACAATTCTACTTGTGGGGGGAAAAAGCTTTTACATAATATTGTCTGATAAATAGCTTTTCATGGCTAGTTAGGCCTCAAGTTACACAAACAACAACCAGACTGTCTAAATAAGGCAGAATTTATGGAGCAGCACATGGTGGCAGAAATACTGAGTTTGTGCAGGGGTGTTAAGACAGGTACTGACCTGCTTGGCAATTTGGTGTTATCCTGAGATTCTGATACGTGTAGTTACATGTCAGTACACAGTGTCGCATTTTGACTCAAGCTGAGAGATTATCGAAAAACAAGTAAGATGCAGAGGAACCCTGTGAGCCAAAAGTAAGGTAACACAGCTAAAAGCAAATCTGATTCCCGTAAGTACCCAAACAACTTCACAGCACCACTAAGGTGAAGGGAATTGCTTCCTAGAACTAAAGGTAATTGTGATGGTGGGATCTGTTTTAAACTCATTTTTTGCACACTATACTGTTCTATGAACAACTGCAAAACAGTCTTCTGGAGGCTCGAAAAGGTTTAAAAACACATCCAAGTTAACAGAAAGGCATTTCACAACGAGGAACTGCCCCACACTGCCTCTTAGCATTAGCACACAAGGGCAAGGTTCACCACATGCAAGAGAAAGTGAAGCACATACTCAGGGGCACGTTCACCACTCATGCAGTTTCTCACACCTAAAACAAGACAGACAACACTCAGGATATTCCGTCCACACTTTCCAAAATTCCACTTGTTGCACAAACCCCACCAGACCCAAGAAAACGAGCCCAACCTAACCCCAAATAGGGTCATGAGCATCAACGACTAAAAGTACAGAGTCGAACACTGTAAGAAAAGTGGGAGGGGTGCAGGATACAAACCACAACAAAACAAAGCATACCCCAAAACGCTTAGGCGCTGGTCAGCCAGATATTTTGAAGGCTGAAAGCCAGACGGCTAGGGTCCGGCAGGCTGGAGCCCCTCATCCAGCCCTTAGCCGCCAGAGGCCCCCAGGCCAATCTAGCGACAGCAGGCCCCAAGCTTAACCCAGCAGACCGCTCGCCCACCTCCCAGGCACACATTTAACAGGCCCTCGGTAACCTGGGGGCTGTCGGTGGCCTTCTGACGGTACAGAGAGCCCCCCAAGCCGTCCGGAATGACAGAATCCCCCAACTCCTGCCTTGGCGGCGGCCATCATACCAAAAGAACGAACTTTTACGACAACTCCCACAATACCCGCGGCCTACAACTCCCAGAGTGCACCGGGCGCCGCCGCCGTTAACCCTGTCGTGGCGCCGGGGCTGGCGAGCCTTTCTCCCCTCCCCCTCCCAGCCCCCAATTGTTGCACCAACTTTCGCCCTCTCAATCCCAAACTAACTTTGCAAATTCTGTCGAACAGTTCCAGTTCTATTTCGCTGCCTTCCTTTATCACTCAGACCACCTCAGCTGCCCAGAAAATTATCCCTGACAGAGTACTATTTGCTATCCCCAGAGCACTCTTCACAGTGCTAAATGCTTATCATTTATAGGGGTACATTTAGCTTCAGTTAATCTTCTCCTTCACCTTTATAATTTTCTGGCATTTTTCTAAATTATTATAACAGATATTTTGGTACTCAACAATATTAATTTAAAAATTATTTTCTAAAATCTGGGAACCAACAACAGAGAAGAACTATCCTATAGCTGACTATAATAAGTCTCTACCTCTACGTTTTGTAAGATAAACTTCCTTTAAAAATTCATGCAACTCTAAATAAGTCCTAACAGGAAAAATTAGATATGGGCAATATATCTTTTCAATTTCAAGTTCATTTTTTTTTAAAGGGAAAACTCTATTGTGTCAACATACTTTGTTTTCCCTTTTTTTCTCTATTGATAGAAAGATAATTAGAAATAGCATGTAGCTACTACTTTATCCCTTTCTGACTTTAAAAAAAAGCAAACAACCAGTCAGGGAACATTTTCATATAATTTGAAAAGAAAACCAAGGGTTCATTCTTCCAGAAAACTGCACAATCACATTTTGCTAATGAAAGAACTCCTTTAAAGTTTCTCATTTTAATTAAAAACGAGTTTTAAAATGCATTTCTTTTAAATACATTGCCCATAATTTCAGTAAATATGACAATCACATTTAGAGATCACAGTATCATCAATATAAATTAAATGTGTAAGATGTACTTACAAAAACTGTAACTTGCTCAGACGTGTAACTGACTGACAGACAAAATAATTGTTTGGTATTTGATGCATTCACTAAAACAACAACTAGAATTCTCCTATAGTATCTGCTATTTTTCTCATACCAAAATATAAAATAAAATGTACATAATGTCTGATTTTTCCATGGAAACATTTTGCCATTTGAAAGGGCACTCAAAATGTATCATGAATTTCGAATCACAAAACTCAGAAATCCTAACACACACACACAAAAAACTGAAAGCCCTTTGAGAAAGATACGTCTTCAGCAAAACTCTACAAAATCTTAAACGTGACCCTTAACATTACATTTAGCTTATTAGTAAATTTTTTGATCTAGTAAACTACAATGAGAAAATACTTCTGCATCATTAATTTTTTTATTTCATGTTACAGTATATAGTTTCATTAACAATTAAGGTAAATGCTATATGTCAAGACATAAAATATATACATACATATATTTAAATGTTAGTTCATTAGACTATTTTAGCTTCTGTATTTTTCTAACTTTAACTTAACATCTTGGTTAGAATTTAGCTAGGCAAAGTTACATTTTTTTCTATTTTTTAATATCTGCTAGACCATAAAAATGTAATGCATATTTTATATATTATTCTTCTGAGGTTAAAATATATGATTCATAAGAAAGTTTCTAAAACAAGTCAGAAATGAAACTGATCTCGTATATTTATAACATGCTTACAACTCTTTTCTCAGTGCTATTAAATTATATTTTCCATTAGAAGTTAGTTTTTTCTATTTTTTATCTTTTAAAATATGATTTAAAAACTGACATATTAAAGGACTTTATTTAAAGAGTACATTAGGAATAATGTTAGAATCTTTTTCAGATTACCAAAATTATTCTTTTGAAAATAACTTAGAAGTTTAGTATATCCTAATTAAGGAATTTAAGTAAGTCTTAACCTATATATTTAATATTAATATGAATGTTTTATAAGGAGAAAAATATATTCTAGAAATGAATTCTTCAAATCCATGTAAAAAAAATTAGTACTTTTCTCCCAAAGTTTTTAGATTTTATTTAACCACATGAATTTTTATGTGTATTTCTTAAAGACCGAAACCTTATTATACCTTATTAAAACTTACATTTTTCAAAATATTTATATGTAACTGTTTCATATATTTAAAATTAGAAGTTTTGTTTGCTCTTGACAATATATGTTAATAGAAGACAAACATTGCAATTTATTTCTTTTTCCAAATGTGGTATTGGTGAGAAAGCTAGAATGTACAAATTTGCATATTTTATAACAGATTCTATGTATAATTTCTCTAACTACTTCTTTCATTCTTTTAGCTTCATAAAATACTTCAAAACATCTCTAAATGATTGTTTAGATATTTGAATTGCATTTTTACTTTATCTGCTTTAAAACATCTGATTTTCATATATGTGATTTATACTGTTCATGCAAGTAAATTGCACTAATAGAATTACTGCCAAAAATAGAATGAGTTGCTAATATTTTAATATGCTCAAAAAGTTAGTCTGTCTTCCCTTTTCGTACGTTACCAGTATGACACAAATAAAAACTGAAAAGAGGTCACACACAAAGGACAGGTTCTTGCCTGATTAAACAAATTGTTTATATTTACATTATGACCCTACAAAGCAATATTTTCCTAGCATGTGACTATATCCCAGAGTTTAAGCTTCTTTGTTACTGCCCAAACCTTAAATAACTTTATTTTACTGGCCTGCTTTTAAAGCAGTGACCAGTTTTCAAATTTATCAAAATAGTCTATTTCTTCTTATTATATATGTTTATATTTATGTTTAGGGATATTCTAGGTGTCTCTAGATTTTTTGAAATATAATTTTAATTTTGTCCTGTCCCAAGTACTTAGAAAAGATGCTGATGGGAATCCTATTATAATGTCCGTCTATTAGAAAGTACATAAAAGGGGTCTCTTTTTTCCCCCAACAAACTGATTTTTTTAATGAAAAAATTTTCAACTAATTTGTTTTTTTAACTTAAAAATCCAGCTTTTTATCATCTTCATAATGTTTTATATCAGTTAGCATAAGCAAAGCTTAAATTCATGTTACTTCTTTTCTGTAATTGAAATGCTCTCTTTTCAACAGATGGATAAATAATAGAAAACGTTTCCTTACCTAAAGATGAAAAGTTTCACCTTTACAAAAGTCTCCAAGTTTCTTCAGAAGATAAAAGTTGACATTTTCCTATAGAAAATAAAAGATACAGGTTAATGATTATGATCACTCTAAAAAATCATAATAGGATGATGGATATTTGAATTTTTTGAGTCCTAACTTTAGACAGCGAGGCTTAAATATAATTAAATTAAATCAATGCTGCCAATTAAAAAATCATCCTCATTTAAATTTTAAATTTGACCACAGAACCGTCATAACTTTCTTATACTTAGTTGTCCTGCATTTTATTCTGCTATTGACATTTCATGTGGATCTTATTTATGACTCAATAGTTTTAATACTCTTGATATATTTGTCAATAACTATCCTAATCTGTTTTAAGATGTTTTCTAATACATAATAATGCCTGTTTTACACATAGTTTCTATAGCCTAAATTTCTAATCATGTGAGAGAAAAAGGTCCAAATCCTAAACTTTGTAATTTTCAAAGGCTTTTCTAGCTTCAAATCAATTTCTGCAAAAAGAGATATTTAACACATGACATACTCTAAGAAACAATAAATACTTTAAGACAAAGACTTAGACTGAATGTTTAAAAACCACTGTCGTGCTCCTCCCTCTCCTTTCTGGTCATAATTTTATTTCCATTTTAATACAGGTTTACATTCATTAGCTCACATTCCTTCTCTCCAAAGAAAAAATTATTTCTGCTTAGAAAAATTTCAGATTCTTTACATTTTCCCTTAAAGGCATGTAAAGATCTACTATTTCCAATTCCAGAAGGGGGAAATGAGTATCAATTATACTATTTCTCCCCCAAGTTTCTTTTCAGAGAGCTATTTTCTATTCCTTCCCTCTATATGATTCTGCCATACCCCACTCAGCTTTTTTTTTTTTTTTTAACAAACCAGCAAGATTTGTCTGACATTCCTCTCCCCAGCATTTGAGGACACATTCTGATTTTGTTTTTGTGTTTTGATGCATATGTCAGAGTCTGGCTAATGCCACCTCTCCATACTCCAAACATAGCCAGTTTTCACTCACCACTAAGAGACTTGTAGGCTTTCACGCACCAGACCCCGGCAAATCCCTGTTCTTCACCAGGACATCCCATTTGGAGTCCTCATACAGATGAATAAACTCGGAGAGCACAGGGGAGTTAGAACCACAAGAAAGAAGGCTAAGCACAGATGTCACCAGTCACACCCCTCAAAGTATCTTGCCCGTAACCTTAATGCTTTAGAGCAATATAGAGCCTGTAAAATTCATATGCCCGACCACTAAAATATTCCTTTTTATTACATCACTCATGGCTACCTTTGATTTCCTAAGCCATTGGTTTTTTAATGTGGTACAAACAATTTTGCAAGTGCAGAGAGGTTTCTTTTGAGGGTAGGAGAACTGACCACGCACGGGTCCAACCGATTTCTAGGGCAGAAGCAGGATGACCTCTCGGGCCTCCACCCAGACTAAAAGCTTGAGTTCTGCTTCTCATTTTGCCTTGTCATACGTGCCCGAGGGATTGAAAATAACCCTGTAATCACGCCGCACCTCAGTTTCTTGGTTTCCAGTTTGATTCCATCACACAACGCGACAAGCAGATCACGAAGTGGGAGCCCAATCAAATGGCAGAAAGAAGAAAGATTTAGACTAACAGGCCTTTATTCCTCAGCTGCCCCCATTTTCCGGAAGCCTTTCTCCCAGCAATGGAGGTGGGTCTGTGGTATTGGGCAAGGTTGAGGGGTACAATATGGACAGCTTCCAATATCCCCAAACCCTACAACAGTGTAAACAGTAATATGGCCAGACATAACGGCAATATTTTTCCTTTTTAATAAAAAAAATGCCAAACTAAAAGCCTCTTTCTAAAATACTGACATAGTAGGTAAACGCTTTTTATAAAGAATAATACATAAGTGGGTTCACAGCCATAAAAATCTTATTACTGCTTCAGCCTTGGTGTTGTTGGCTTCTTTTTCTCCATGTATACAGACAAACTAGTCCTCATTCAATAATCCAAGGCTGTTGTAATTGGGGAGCAAGCACAGTGGGGAGCCTTTAAACCCATCAGAGAAACCCCCTCCAACCCAGCCTGGCTCCAAGGATTGTAAAGGGAACTCGGCACAGCATTGTCAGTGTTCAGAAAGAGGATTCCTGCCCCACTCCCCGGCTCAGAACTCCACGCCAAATTAATCTGACTCATTAGTTCCTATTGAGACACTCCGTTATTTAAAAGAAAGCACTAAGCATAAACTTAGTTAAAAGTGATTTTTTAGAAAGCCAAGATTTATTAATTCTAAACAGTAACAGATTAACGTTAACCACTTATCAATTTCAACACCACCAGCAGCAAATGTATTAATTCATTTGCCGGAGCAATGAACACTGTCATACTCTCTCCCAAACTTCCTTTCCATTTTAGGAAACCAAGTTCTTAGAAATAATAAAATAAGAGTTTTCCTTATCATGGGCTTTTAAACATTAACTACAAATCCAATCTCAGACTGTTTAGCGTAAAATTAAGAGTGCTCTCTCTCCCTCTTCCTCCTTTCTATTTCTCCTTTTTTGAATTAATTAGGGGGAATTCACAATCTTCTGTACTCTGCTTTCCAACCTGGGTATCACTCCAAAATGGAGGGAACTTCCTCCCTCGTTCCCTTCATTCTTACTTGAAATCCCTCTTTAAACATACCACAAATTTTCCTGGTTTCACTGTACTGTGATTCTGGCTAAATTTCACCAAACTCTATCCTCACAGAAACTGCAAAATGCAAAATGTAAAATGAGGGGGTTGTACAGGACAATCTCCAAGGTCCCATTTAGCACTGGCATTCTATATGTGTCTCTGATGATCGAGAGAAACTGGAATAACTCCATCTGAGCACCCAAATTTGGGCCTCACTTCTGTACATGCTACTGCTTTCACTGTGTCTGTAAACTTTTTGCTGAATTACACACCATAACACATTTTTCTGCCTTTCTAGGCGAACACTTCACTTCACTTTGCTTCATCAACCTAATACTTTTCTTTCTCTAAGAAACCGTTCTGGATCACTGATAATGCTAACTCCATTCTTTCCATTAAGACCGTCACTACACCACCAGCAACATTTTTCTGACCTAATTGGGGAATCGCTTAATAATACCGTAACACATTCTTCTAAGAAAACAACAGTGTTTACTTCCCCAGACCCTACCATCCTCATCCTCATCTATAACATTTACCAAGAGCTTCCGAGGCGACAGACACTGTTCTAAGCACTGCGCATTGAATCCTAACAACCAGATAATGCAGATTCTATTATCCCCATTTTACAGATGAGCAAATTGAGGCAAACAAAGATTAAGTCATGTGCTGGGGGTTTATTTCTAATGAGTGAAAGATCCAAGTCTGATAACCACACATTTTGGGTACAGGGCTTGCACCCTTAACCCCATGATGCACTCACTGCCTTTGATATGATGATTTCCATGGACCCTCCCACTTCTAAAATTCTCTGATCACCCAGCACTTGATTATCTCAGTCTCCTAATAGATGAATTAGGCATAACCAGAATATCTACTTTATTTTTTTAAAAGATTTTTATTTACTTATTTGACAGAGAGAGAGACAGCGAGAGAGGGAACACAAGCAGGGGGAGCGGGAGAGGGAGAAGCAGGCTTCCCGCGGAGCAGGGAGCCTGATGCGGGGCTCGATCCCAGGACCCTGGGATCATGACCTGAGCCGAAGGCAGACGCTTAACCGACTGAGCCACCCAGGCGCCCCAGAATATCTACTTTATAGTGTTGTTGGGGAAAAATGAAAGAAATTTAATGTAAAGCACTCAAAACAGTGCCTGGCACAGAATAAATAGTTGGAGGAAATGCCAGCAATTATGTCATGGGAGACCTCTCAGTTTGCAGATGAAGACACTGAGGTCACTATTAGTTAATAGAAAGACTAGGACTGGGACCCAGAAGTAATGCACCCGCTTCTTTTTGAAACTGCCATTTATGAATGCAGTGTTAACTTCAGAGACACAGTTAAATTTTAAGACTAAAAAGTAATGTACATCTTGTGTTTCTTAGTCTGGGGCTTTACTTATTGAACTATACTCTTCCTGCTAAAGGGGCAAATTCCAAGGAATCAGGGATTCTGGATTTGCTTCCCCCCCCCCTTCTAACACATGGCTAGGCTTTGTTACCAGTAAATATCAACAACCTCTAATAGTTTTTGGAAGAGCAAGCTTACCAGAGGCTTCCTATCTATTAAAAATCACCTCTATATTGGGGCACCTGGGTGGCTCAGTCGGTTGAGTGTGGACTCTTGATTTTGGCTCAGGTCATGATCTCGGGGTCGTGGCATTGAGCCCCGCGTTGGGCTCCACACTTAACGCAGAGTCGGCTTGGAATTCTCTCTCCATCACCCTCTACCCTTCCCCCCATCATGCTCTCTCTCTCTCTCTCTCTCTCTCAAATAAACAAATAAAATCTTTAAAAAAAATTACCTCCATATTGAGTATAGGTTGAAAGTCTTTTCAAATGGTGATAATGATTTGGTGGAATGCATTTTTCACCAGAGGCCCCATACTTGAGAATGAGTCCATTTTATGTGTATTAATCGAAAAATAGGGGGGCCTGACTGGCTTAGTCAGTAAAGCATGCAACTCTTGATCTCCGGATCGTGAGTTTGAGCCCCACGTTGGGAGGTAGTGTTTAAAAAAAAAAAAGAAAAAGACACAGGGGTTCAGGATGAAAGGTCTCCTTCCCTGTATAAAGAAAACTGGGGCTTGCAAGGGCTGTGCAGGTAATATTAATATTTTTACATCGATGTGATATATCAAACGTGATAACAGATTTGAGCATGCATTTGTGTACAGCAAAGAATCAAAGGACCTAAAGTCAACACTCTGCACTCCAGAATTTTACATAGAAACAATCCCTTCACCAGGGGAGGTATATTTTTTCCTGTGTCTTCATGGCAGTAAATAAATACACACATTTTGTTATCAACAAAAGCTATGCTAACATATCAAAAAAGTATTACATTACTTGGGTAGAACACAGCTGCTGTTGTAATAACTATTCAAAAGACAAAGGAAGAATTTGTAAGAAGTACAAAAAAAAATCTAGTAATTCCAAACAAGAGTAAAAAAAAAATAATCTTGGTACAGTTTATATTTTCATAATTTATGTCATTATCTTCGGACTTTCAGTTAGCTTCTAGGGTCACATTGGCTCCTCTCATTGCCTCTCAAGTTCTTATCCCAGAAGCCATGGCTCGCAAACCCTTTTATTTCTGTGGTCTTCTTCAAGGAACATTCTACCTTGTCCTGAGGTCAGTCCCCAAACTTCTCAGCATTTAGCTCAAGTAAATAAAAAGGCATATGCCTTCATTTTTAATGTCTGCCATGCTTTCCTTGTGGCCTTGAATGCATTCAAAAAATTTAAAAAATTGTATTTTTGCTCAGGATTTTCCTTTTGTACTGGTTTGTGCAGTAATGACCATACTTTTAAGAACTAAAACCCTCCCTGAGAATGTTGAATTTGCCTATCAGTCCAGAGAAATTTCAAATCTATGGTCCCCTCTTGTGCATGCACAAATAGTTATCGCAACAAGATTTTTATTTTATTAATATGTGTGGTATTTTTTAACACCAGAAGATTGGATCGCAAGGATTTGTTTGTTTGCTTGTTTTTACAGTCTGTTTTGGAAATTTTCAAGCAAAGAAGAGAGAATATAACAAACATCCATGCACGTATCATCTCTATTTAATAGTTAACAGTCACATTTGCTTCATCTCTCTTTTTTTTCTTTGCTCAAGTACTCTAAAGGAAATGACAGGCACCATGGCATTTCACTCCTAAATACCTCATTGTACACATTTCCTACATAACCAGAATGCCATGATCGCTCCTACAAAATTAACAATAATTCCCTACCACTGAGGCCATACTCTATTTTGGGGGGTGGGGAGCGGGCCAGGGGGAGAGGCAGAGAGAGAATCTTAAGCAGTCTCTACATCCAGCGTGGAGCCTGACGTGGGGCTGGATCTCACGACCCTGAGCTGAGATCAAGAGCCAGATGCCCAACCGATGGAGCCACCCAGGTGCCCCTGCCATATTCTCATTTTTCCACGTTGAATCTAATTTTCTTGATAATTTCCTTAAGTCTCTATTCTGTCATTAATGACAGCACACTCGTATTTTTAAATAAAAGCCAATTCTAAAGTGGTTAATTCCAGCAAGTTCTGCTAAGGTAGCAATGTGTTCCCTGAACTGTTCCAAGTTCATTACCTGATGCACCACCAGGCACCATCTAGTCTTGCCCGTATACCTGTTGGAGACATCATGCTAAATCAAACACTGATGAGCACTGGATAAAAGAAGCTGTGGGATTTCGAGTATATATTTTCCCTCCATAATCAGCCTGCACTGGGGAGCAAAGGGAGTGGGGCAAGGGACCACAAAATCCTAAATACAGTCACGTAGTTTTAAATGGGTTTGTTTTGTCTAATCATTCAGTACAGGTCCATATAGCCCAATCTACACAAGATCCAAAGGTGGTAATTTTCTGTAGAGTCCAATTCATGGAAACTCAGAGGGAAAAAAAAATTACTTTTCCTTCACTCAAGTAAAATTATAATCCATCAGAGGAGGGGATAACTGGATTAGTTGGGTTTTCTAGGAGTAAGAAGTAAAGAGGATTTTCTTAGGGGGTGGGGAGAGGAGAGACTGGAAATTGACCTGACATAAATTTTAAGTCATGCTCAGTCATAAAGACCAGGGTGAAAGGTCTCTCTTGTCCTTTTGTAGGAAATCATCAGAAGGGGAAATAGGTAAGCTAAGATTATCTTTTTGTTTCAATTTCGTCTGCAAGCTACTTGTTTTTCTAGTAATGATCATCTACTATATATGAGTCTCTCAAAAACCAACGTAAACCAAAAGGGATAGTCAAGGGTTTTGCAAGGTCCGACACTTGATAGCTATCTTGAAGGCTACTCTTCCACGGTATTAAGAGTAAGAAAACTGCTTGGAACATCCTGTCTTAACCTTTACCTTTCTCATCTTCTCCTTCCACAAAGCCACCTTAATAATGTTTGCAATGTTATTGTTTTAAAATTATCATTTTAATTTATTTATATATGACTGAACTAGTTAAGGACACACACATTTTTTTTCCACTGAGGTAAAACTGTATGGGGGACAAGATAAAGGTATCTCCTCTTTCCATCATAATCAAAGCATATCATATTATGCTTTTCTCCGTTTCTTCCCCCTTTTTAAATAAAGGAACTATAACAACTGTATAAGTAGACAATATTTAAATTTGATAGTGTCAGAATTGAGTAAGGCATGGCCATCAACACTCAGCCATATGCCACCCCCTTAAGAACCTCATTCTAAAAGACATGCCAACATGCCCATGTGCAACATTTACAAAAATACATGTGTGGAAATGTTTACACTTGATATGGTAATTTATGTAGAGGAAGTCAAAGTGAACTGCTTCCAAAATGGGACCAAAGGAAGCATCAGAAACCAGAATCCAAAGACAGTCCTCAATCTTTTCCTTTAGGCACCAAAAACTTTCCAGAAAAGTCAATAAGTAACTTAGTTGCTGACCACCTCCCCTTCCCACTCTCCTGAAGAAAACATTTAAAGCAAGAAAGCCTGGCAAATATGCAAGAAATAAAAAGAGCTGTAATAGATCTATAATGATCTAAAAACTCGGCAATCTATCCCTGACCAATGACATTGGCTGCAGAGCCACCCAGTGCGTATGCAGATGGGCAGACTGGACAGACAGATGGACAGGCTATGCATACCTCCTGCCCATGTGATCATCCCTACTGAAGACTTCCCACCCGCACTCAGTGGGATGTTAGAAGAAACAACCTCAGAATAAACACATACACATACATACACAGGTACTACAAAAAACTTTAAATGCCTCACAGGAAAGGGATTTTTTTTCTCTAAAGAGTTACTTTGCAAATGAAGTTTACAGTATAAGCAGTTTCTTATTCTGCCATCCTATGCAGGCATTCCACTGTCCAAAGAACAGAACGTCAGCATCACTTATTCATCTAACAAATGCTTATCGATTGCCTCTACCTGCCTGGTAATAGAAACATTGGTCTTTAAAGTCAGAGGGGACCTCAGAGATCATCTAATTCAATTTATTCACTCTACGGAGGAAGCCAAGAGAGGTAAAATGACTTACCAAGGCCATACGGCTTTCTGGACTGATTGTCTACTTCAATAGATGACAAAGAGCTCAAAAGAAGGAACTGCCAAATAAAAAGTCAGGGATATGGTAGAGAATACCCACCAACACCAAAAGATTGAGAACTGGACTTTTGGACAACCTTTCAGAAGAAGAAAAAGAGGCTGGTCATTTGCCCCATCCTTCTTTCCTTGTGTCACTCACTCACCACACACCCTGCAGAGCAGTAGTCAACCACCTACCCCCTGGATCCTCTCCCACCAGGCTCAGGGTGGGGATGGGGGGCGGAGTGGTGGTGAGTGGGCGGGAGGAGGGAAAGGACAGGACGCTGGCTGTGGGACTCGGAGCCTCGCCAACACACAGAAAAACGACCTCACAAAGACAGCTCCGAATCAAATACTGATAAGCGTGTTCCCTCCTATTGGAATCCAGAGCTCATTGCAATGGGTAGCTATAGGGTACCTTTAGGTTAGGGCTGCTAAGAGTTTCAGAGAGAACAATTCCTATAGGGAAAAGAAATGGAAGGAAAGAGAAAAAAAATGTATATAAGGTTTCGTTGTTCATTCAGTGTCCGGACATGGGGCCTTTTTGGTATTAGCTTGAATGGTCTTCTTTAACAGGATGGCTCAAAAGGAGCTCATCTGGTGCCTATTAGGACTGACCACACTCTGGACAAATTGGAAGCTAACCTTAGGAACTTTGAGGGAAAATGTTTGAAAGGTTCTTTTTTTTTTTTTTTTGAGGTCATGTTATATTTGCTAGCATGCATTTTTAAATGAACTTTTAAGCTTTTTTACAGTGTTTTTTTTTAAGGTTTTATTTATTTATTTGACAGAGACATAGCAAGAGAGGGAACACAAGCAGGGGGAGCGGGAGAGGGAGAAGCAGGCTTCCTGCTGAGCAGGGAGCCCGATGTGGGGCTCGATCCCAGGACCCTGGGATCATGACCTGAGCCGAAGGCAGATGCTTAACGACTGAGCCACCCAGGTGCCCCAAACTTTTTTACAGTGTTAAAAAAATCTATATTCTGGTCTCAAAGTAGTTTCTAAAAACAAAGAAAGCTTAACACACAAATTGTCTATTTCTAAGACGTATCTTAGAAAGTCCTCTTGCTGTGAGAGGACTTGGAGATCTCAGGTAAATACTCGTAGACACCTGAGATCCTTTACTTTCTATTCAATCTGTATTTGTCAAAAAAAAAACCTTATAGATTTTTTTTTTTTACCCCTGCCAAACTAACCACCATCTGTTTTCTGTCTGCACCAAACTTAAATCTCCTTTGAAGTCTAAATCATGTGTCCAAGCATCCAACAGCCCTAACTTTTGAAAGGTAGAGGTACATTGTTTTTTTGTTTTTATTTTTTTGAAGAAAATAAACCCACCAGACTATTAGGATTTCGTTTACTGGGCATTAGAGCCAATGCTGGGGAAGCTTCAGTAGAGGTGACAATAACTAAGGCAGTAAAAATTCAACCATCTTGAAACTTCATCTTTTTCAGCCATCAAGTTAGGTTCGTAAAGGGAGATGAACTTTTAGAGACACAGAGGTTGAGGTTGCTGCAGATCCAAACTTGCCCCACACTCTAATCCAATGGCAAGATACCTCACTGCTGGGCATTAAGACAAAAATCCTTCTGGCTGTCAGAGATATCTAGACACACAGGGGCTTGTCATGTTTTGGAGCACCCTCCAGGGCAATAGCCCCTAAAAAGGCAAGAGAAGCAAACAGAAATGTAGGGCATTAATCTGTGCACAGAGAAAATCAAAGGGCACCCTACAAACCCCCATATGGGGTGGGTATAGCTTGGAACCTTTCTTTGTTGTCAATAGATACTTCCCCAATGTTCATCATCACCCCCCAAAGACAGGTTGTCAAAGCTCAAGACGACTTAGAGATGACGCAGTAGGTTTTTCACATTTTGTAGATGTGGAGACAGCTCCAGAGAAAGGAAGTGCCCAAAGTCACACAATCAACAGGCTTAAAAAACCCAGAACTTCTGCCTCCCATCCAATTCTCTCCTATGCACTGGAATTTCACCTTTCCAAAACATTTAACCACACACAGCACTCATCACCTCATTTAATCCTGTAAGAAATCTCTGTGGTAAATAGAGTGCCATCCCCATTTTCCAGACAAAGAAATTACTATAGAAGTTTACACCAAGTCACTGCCAAATTCAGAATCACAATTAGGTCTCTCAACACTGAATTGGCATCTGAAAACAATAGTTTCTGTTTATTTAGTGTCTACATTTGTTTTATATATTATGATTTCTCTTTGGTATCCCAATTTTTTTAAAGAAGCAAACAAAAATATCGTATTTGAATTGGAGATTGGACTAAATACAACCAGTTACTCTGAGAAAAAAATTCCAACACTCCATCCTCCCCACTAAATGTTTTTGGAGAATGTGTTGATCTGCACATTCCCTTCTTGACCTACCATCAGCTGTCGCCACGGCTGAGAAGTCCAACCTTGTGGGCTTTCCTATTTCATAGTGGTCATTCAGTACAGAAAAGAAGCTGTACTCTGAGTCAATAGGAATTCACCAAATGAAATTGGTGCTAAGGCCCACTGAGCCTGTGGCCAAGGTAGCATGTCTTCCATGGAGATCTAGAGAGAAATGACACCTGAGGAGGGAGACGTCACCAAGCAGGCTCAATAAACTCCACCAAGGACTTCCTACCATTGGCCATTGAGCTCTTCTAGACTAAATACACCATAATCTAGGTTGGTTTGCTTCAACCAATACACTGAAAGCTTAGAAGCAAAGAAAATTGAGCAAATATGAAGGACAAACAAAAATATAATAAGGTTAGCTTTCTCAAGGTACAGTTAGGAGATAATGAGCCAGACTGAACTCCTGTTATGGACAAAATACCACACATGACCACAACTCGAATACCAAGACATTGCAGGACTCCATTAGAATCACTTGACACTGCTCATTTGGAAAATTGTGATATTATAAAAATTACTATATTTTGTCAAGTAGTCCGGATAATTTGTTCAATGCAAAAGATTGCAAATAGGCTTTGTCAGAATTGGCAATTATCTAGATCTTTTCAAATCTGTGGATAGACAGGAATATAGATGTTTCTTGGAATAAAGATGTTTCTTCATCCCTTCCCTTTCCCTCACGCACGCCCCATGTACATTTCCCTAGAAAAATACGCCTGGGTAAATCAACTCCCAAATCCAGCAATATGGAAAAAAATAAGGATGGGATCATGTTTGGCCAAATAACTGCTTCCTATCAATTACAAACATAGACTCAGACATTGGGTGAAAGGTGGTTATGAGATGAATGGTGTGGGTTATCAGTAAAGATGAGTGACATCCTTAAATGCTCATATTGTATAGCGCCTAATACTTTTGATTAAGCCAGTCAAATGGCATTGCAAAATTCAACAATATTTGTTTGAAAATTATTTAGATGACTCTCAGAGCCTTTTAAGACAGGTTTGGGATAGCTCTACCAATGGTGTTATGCAGTATCACAGTTTAGTGAGAGCCCTGATTATAATAAATACATAAAACCAAAAGAATATAAATGTATGTTTCCATATATTCATTCATTTTTCATTTCGTTGACCATGGCTATCATAGAGGTTAAAAAAAAAGTTTAGAAATTTAACACCGCTCTGGAGAGTAGCTCTAACCGAGACAAACCTGTATTAGGACATAATATTTGTAAGTCAGAGTAGCCTGAAAAATTGCAACAGTGCAGTGGTCTTCTTGTCCATTTTTATTAACATTTATATTTGCACAGCATCTTTTTTGGGGGGGTAGCTGATTTCTTTTCTATCTGTTAAGCTGTGAGTCAGTGCTCATCTGAGTGCCTAACAAATCTTGAGAATTAAAAATGCCTTTAAAATTCTAATCAGTAGTGACTGTGAAAAGCGATCACGTCCAGAGGCTTTGTTTGTTGTTGTTGTTGTTGTTTTGATAATATACAGCCAGTGAAAGAGACATAGTCGCTAGTTGCCAGGCATAAAGCAATAATGATGTTGCTGAAAATGCTTAAATCATTTTTATTTGGGGTAAATTTCAAATACAAAGTTATTCAACAAAATGGGATATCAGTATAAGAACAAGACATTGGAAGCTGACAAAAAAAGAAAAAAATTTTATTTATCAGAGGAAAGAAATTTCATTGAGATGGGGTCCAATTTCTCTGGTAATTAAAGAACATCATTACTTTGGGATATTTATTTTATGTGGCATGTTGCAAACATTTTAAAAGATAATTTTTTATTTCTTCTTATTTGGCATTTTCTAAAAAAAAAGTCATGAAGACAAAAACTTCTGGAGTAACACTGAGAATTTTAAAACATTATTATTACTGACATTAAAACCGGCAAAAAAAATTTTTGCCAGTGCTTTCAATTTTCAAATAATCTTTTTGAATACAGATAAAAATTTATTAGGCAAAATTAAAACTTCTTGAAAATTTATTTATCATGATCAAGATTTTAAAGGTTAGCATTATAACAGAATTCTGTGATAAAAATCTAAAGAAAGGAATATCATTTAGAATATCTGAAAATACATTTTAGAAATAAACTGAATTTATGTGGTAAGCTTTCATTGACATTGGCAACTACTTTGAGGGACCAGAATATAGATTTTTTAATACTATGAAATTTTAAAAAGTTGATTAAAAATTGTATGCTAACAGATATAACATCACTATTAAAAATGTCTTTTAATATCTAGTGAATGAATAATAGTAAACAGTAATAAAACAGTAAAATGCTATTTCACTTTTCCTCTATGGCTCTTGTTTCATAAGATATCACTATGAATTTTTTGTTAAATCATGTTATTTTATTTTAACTCAGAAATATATATGTCTATATTGTTTCTTAAATGCAGTTCATTGTGATCAAGTTTTTTTTTTTTTAAAGCAAGATCTAACACTTAAACATTTAGATAGCAAATTCAGGAGATACCAGGGCTTATCCCAAACATTTCTTTTAATGTTGGTATAATTCCATATAATCGCTATAAAATCAATTACTGTGTTTTTATAATGTCAGTACATCTGTCTGAAAAATCAAAAACGTTCACAGGGCTATGTTGCCTGGTGATCCCTGACAACTGGATGCTTGTAAACATCAGGTAGCTAGAACTGAGTCATGGAACCTTTTAGCACCTTCTAAAACCAAGCCGTCCCCTCTTTAACTTTCAAAACTCGTGAGATTAATTCATTAAGAAAGTAAAGCAAAGTAAATGCAACTGGTTAGCCATCGATCTGAAGGTTCTAAAACTGTATTAAACTCTCCCTCTTTATTGATTCTTTCTATGATAGTTCTTATGTTCTGTGTAATACCCTTTATTATTATTATTATTACCCCATAGGATGTGTGGCATTTATTTCTGTATCAGTGTAAATACTTAGTTTCGTAAAATAGGATTATGATCCATGTTTTGAGTTACATTTTGCATCAACCCTGTAATCTGCTGCAGCTGCTTAATGTAAGTCTAGGAGTTGGCAAATGGAAAGTTTAAAAACAATGCTATTATTTTGCTACGTTCTTAAAAACGTTACTTAGGATACTACAGGTCTTAGATAAAATAAAAATAATCCTTTTCCTGAAATCATTGTTTTAGCAACCTTCAAAAATTAAAATGTGAGTAAAGTTCAAATTCCCATACAGTTTCTGTTTCTTGCTACTAGTTTATTTGTATGTAAAAATAAAAATACCTTATTTTTATTGCATTTTAAGGGCCAATAAATAAATACGTGACTAGTTCTCAAATGTATATTCTATCTTTAGAATTTACAAATAAATTGAAGTAAATTAAAGGTTTATATTCCTAGGAAAGGGGACAAAAATCTGAGCAGCAGAATACCAACTTTCTTAAATGTTTGGCATTCAAATTAAAAATTGTTATTCTGCTTTACAGTTCTGAAAAGAGATTAACTAAAATAATTTAAAAAATTTTATATATAGTTAAGATTGCTTTTAGTTTTTAGCAAATTTTTTAAAATAATATTTCTATCCAGGATGTATACTTTTCCATTGTTTTACAAATAGATATAATGCAGAATTTTTTCAGTTCAATTTTTCAAAAATTCAGATAAAAAATCATAAGGAATTAATGCTCTCTTAGCAACTCCTTGCTTTCCATGGAAATAAAACTTTTAACTAATGAACTTAGCTCCTTTTAATATTGCAAATACTGGTATTGAAAACCAAGAATTTAAGCTGTTTTTAAAAACATAAGAAGAGTTTTAAATATTTATAATAATTTTATTCCTAAGTAAAAATAGTTATGAATTAGAAAAATTCATATTAAAAATTGGATATTGTCTGTGATTCCTTATGGGAGAAAAATAAAGAATTGTATTGGTTTTTAACAGTATCATATGTTAACTATTAGTCCAAAATTGCTTATTTTGGTCTTTTTTACATTTTTTGAATTATTAAAGACAGATTTCAGGACTAAATTGACAATGAACTTCTACAGTTATCAATTTGCCTTCATCAAAATGTTCCTACTTGGCAAAAATTTTAAAAACGTAATTTGTAGGAGTAACATCTCTCTGTAAGTTGTTTCTTTTAAAATAATGTCCCCATAAACATGTGATAAACTGTCTTTACATTCTTACAACATATTTTTAAGATATGATTCCTAAAAAATATTTTCTTTGAACTATAAATTAATTGCCAAAGAAATGGATTATTTGTTAATAATCAAAATTTAGTTTTTCAGATTATTTTAGAATGATTTATTTTTACTTTAATTCTGAAAATACATGAGGTTAAAAATATATAATTACATCATTTTTAACAGTAACCATTTGTTTTGGCATTTAATGATTAAGGCCAGTATTTTGCCACAGGCTTTATAAAAGCTTATTTTAAGAGTTCAAAATATTTAACTAGTCATCTTGAAAAAATCTTGAAATATTATAAAATTATAATGAAAGATCTTAAAAGTTAAATTTGGGGAAATTTTAGTTTTTGGTTTTATTTTCTTCCTGCACTTTGTCAATCTAATTTCACAAAGTTTAGTCTTTTTGTAAACAGGTAACAGCCATTTCATGTCTCATACTTGGAAACATTGTTTTGATAATATTTTTATTTGTAGAAGAACTGTCTTTTCAATTTTTCATGTGCCTGAAACTTTCTTAAAACAATATTAGAATTAATGTGATTTTGTTGAATGTATTCCACAACTCTATATTTGAAGAACAAGTGAGATAAATAATAAGCTTTCTTTTTATATTCATTTAACTATTTCTCTTTTTAAATATTATGCTTCTAATTTTCTAATAGGACATATGACAGGCCTTGGCAGTACTCATTTCTGGCATGAGTGAGTTTTAAACTTTGTTTTAATTTAAATATCTGATATATTTCAGGGACTATTAATCTACCTGATTTTTTACCTTGAAATTTGCAGTCCAGTTCAGTTTTCTGTGAATATTTATTAAAAAAAATTTTTTAAGATATTCATACTGGGTTTAAAAAATATTTTTAAAAGATCATCTATCTTTAGCTGACTAGAGCAATGTAATTACTTTTGAATTTCTGAACCTTTATAATTCCATAGCTTGGCTGTTACTGTAACATTTATAAATAACTACCCCCGGGTGCACTAGACACACAGGTAATAATTCCTTTCTTGATTTACATTGTGTAATTCACAAAAATATACAAATACCACATGAGCAAAACCATAGGGTATCACCTCCAGCTGACAAATAGCTTAATGAGTTTCTTTTACCTTCTGTTAAATCTTGTCATCTCATCTGAAAAAGAAAGGTACTTGGAGGGTTAGTCTTGAGAAAACTTTTCTAGGGGACAGAAAGGAGTATTACTTGATACAACACTTGTCTATCCCTCATAAAAATAACTTTAGCTTTTCTTGAAAGAGGATTCTCTAAGAGTCTTCCTTTTTTTTCCTTTAAATTATACACATATCACTGAGGTTGAATGCACAGAAAAAAAAAAAAAAGGAAAGAAACGTTCATGAAATTTCTTCCTGACTTATATCCTATGATCCTCTTCAAACTCTCAGGGTAAAGAGCAATTACTGGTGAATTGATCAGTGAGGACAAACAATCCACATAGTTCAGTCTCCTCAAATCTTGTTTTCAGTCAGGGGATTTTTTTTTTCCTTTAAATTATCTGAATAATTGGTCCAATTCTTCAGTTCAATTTGCATGTCTAGACAGGAAACTAGACTGAATAAGGCTTGGAAGGACTGTGATTTTTGAAACTGCCTTTTTCTCTTTTTTTTTTTTGAAACTGCATTTTGAATTGTAATTCTTACTATCTTCCACATGTCATCTCACCGGCTGCTTGCATCTGAAGCCTTCCAGAAATCTTGTGACATTTTTTAAGCAGTCATGATCCAGAAATATATGTACATATACATGTTTTAAAACTTACCAGGGTCTGCTTTACTTTTCCTCTTTTAAAAGCCCACCACAGGCACTTAATTTGTCACTTCTACACAGGAAAATATAAATTTTCTCCCAGCCCCACCCAGTTTTCATGAGTAAATAAAAATATTTACCTCTTTATACAAAAAGAAAAAAGTCTTTGTGTTTTTTGAAACACATTGCTGACTGACTACTTAAAGGTAACTCTTTTTAGAAAAGAACTGAATGGTTTCATTTGTGAAACATAACATTTGTTCAATGACATTTTGCTGAAATCTTTTTTTTTTTTGAAGTTATTGATCATTTTACAAAACAAAAGGAGGCTGCTCAAAAAGAGGCTGCTCCTCCAGTTTCTGGAGGAATACGCAAAAAAAAAAAAGTCTAAAGCTTTATTCATCATTGTTTCAAATGGCTAATGGCAGACTGGAAAGAGTTAAAAATGTGATTGAATAAAGATGGTCAAAAGGTCCAGATTTCCAGTAATAGGATAAATAATCACAAGGATGTAATGCCCAACATGATGACTATGGGTAACCCTGCTGTATCTTATATTTGAAAGTTACTAAGAGAATAAATCCCAAAAGTTTTCATCATAAGGAAAATAAATATTTTGTGGGGTAACTGTATGAAGTGATGGATGTTAACTAAACTTACTGTGGTAATCATTTTGCAAATATATATATGTCAAGTCATTATGCTGTACCCCTTAAACTTATATAGTGTTGTATGTCAATTATATCTCAATAAAACTGAAAAAAAAATTTTAACTAAAAAGAAAATAAAAGAAAAATTATTATTGAATCAGAAGCTCTAATAAATGCCCATTTATTGCTGCAGCAATTACTATGGCTATTTTGATAAAGCAAGACCTTGCATGGGATCCCTTATTTTCAGACATTTTATTTTATTTTTTTTATTTTCAGACATTTTAAATAAATTACTGTCCCTCCAGATTAAAATCTTGAAAGAAAATCTCTAGCCACAAATCCAAAAACCATACACCTCTTTGAATTTTATTAATTGAGCTTAAAACATTACTCAAGCAACATTATTTTTCCTTATTGTTATTGCTGAGACCCACAAACTGGCTGCTGGGAAACACACTTTTTGGCATCACAAATGGGACCTGTTCACAGTTAATCAAGTTGAGCTAATCAAAAAACCAAAAAAAAATTCAAAACAAAAAAGTATTGATCATAAATGTCATAGAACTGTTAGATCCCAACCCGATGTTAAAATTCATGAGACTGCCTTCTGAAAATGGTCCCATCTTGAGCCGTTTTGGTTTGGGTGCACCTAGATAAATTTTCAACAACCTTTCCCCCACAAAAAATTTTCCCTAAAGGGATTAACTTCTTCATTTCTTCTATGATGATTCCTTATTCACGCCCTCTTTATTTCTCAAAGTGCAAAACTAGTACAATTGGGACGCCTGGGTGGCTCAGTCGGTTACGCGTCTGCCTTAGGCTCAGGTTATGATCCCAGGGTCCTGGGATTGAGTCCCACATGGGGCTCCTTGCTCAGCAGGGAAGCCTGCTTCTCCCTCTGCCTGCCACTCCCCCTGCTTGTTCTCGCTCTCTCTCTCTCCCTTTCTCTCTCTCTCTGACAAATAAAGAAATAAAATCTTTTAAAAACATTAAAAAACAAAAAAACTAGTACAATTAAGGAGAAAGGAGGCTGGGCTAGTAAGTCTGCAATATCACATTTCAAAAACATGGCAAATTCCAACAGTTAGTTGCAATTCATTTCTTTATAAAATCCGGTCACCTTCTTTATCACATGCCCTCTTCTATTTATTCCTTTTTTGGAAAAAGATTTTATTTATTTATTTGACAGAGAGAGACACAGAGAGAGAGGGAACACAGGCAGGGGGAGAGGGAGAGGGAGAAGGAGAGGGAGAGGGAGAGGCAGGCTTCCTGCTGAGCAGGAAGCCCAATGCGGGGTTGGATCCAGGACCCCGGGATCATGACCTGAGCCGAAGGCAGACGCTTAACCAACTGAGTCACCCAGGTGCCCCTCTTCTACTTATTCTAAAAGTAATTCTCAATGATCTGCCTGATACAATGGAAGTGATCCTCCAACTTCAGATAATAAAAGCTATTACTTAGTAGTTGGGGGCCATGAGACTCTGAAGTCATCAGGGTTTATTAGGGATTAAAAAAGTAAAGGAGTAAAACTCCTATCCCCCAAATGTTGTGTTGTGCATTCAGCTACCTCATGCCGCATCTCCCTTCCTATAATAATCCATCTCCAGTTCACCCTTTTCAAGGGCAGAGCCCATACAACTTCATAAAACCACTTTAAATTGTTTAGAGTGCAAACCCTTTCTTATTTTTGGGCAAAAGGGAAAAGACTGGAACACAAGCTACAGAACTGGTTCTATGACTCCACCAACCCTTCAGCGGGGGGAAGCTTTGGTTTTCAGAAGGGAAAGTTTTACAACTCAGCAGATGGAGATCAGCTAAGATAACCCCTAAGTATGGGGATCATTCATTATGGATTTTCTAGTGCAGCCCCAATTTCAGAAAATGTTATTCTTTTCAATAAAAAAGTATTAAACATGTACTAAATGTGATGCAAATTTATAACTCCAAAAGACTTTTTCTCTCAACAGTCTCATAATTCAGGGAAAAAAGACAATCGTCAGCTTAAATACCCCCTTTCTAGTTGAGGAATTACTGTCACCATCAAGAATTTGCAAAATATTTCTTTATAAGGGTTATAACAATGAATTCTAAGTCTTCGGTCCTCAGGCTCCCCAAAGCGTACAAAATCTGGTAACCAAGGTATGGACTTACGTTTTCATTTTGAGACCCACTCTTGACTACAGTCTCTTGACCCTTAATCTACCTATTATTATATATTCATATCTGATTGAATCAGTTCAGTCAATTCCATCTGTACTATAGGAACTAGAACAAGGCAAGCTGTATGCACAAGAGACTCAACCTCGTTGGCCCATGTAGCCATGGCCTTCCTGTTGATGACTGAAGGAAGAGTTCTTGTTGATATAGCCTACAGAAAGAAAGAAAAGATGGCTGCCTTCTTTTCTACCTCACACACCAACCTGTCAACAGAGTTCTGACTATGGAAGATGGGTCCATACGCAAAAGCAGAGTGCTCACAGAAGGTTTTGCCCTTCTGAGGAACCTACAGATCCAGTAGATGGGGAAAGTATGTTTTGGCTTTGTGGCCCCAACAATTGGGTTTTATACATTTCTGAGAAGAATCGTAGGAAACTCGAAAAAATCTTTTGAAAATCCTTGGTTTTTGGTTTTGTTTTTTGTTGTTTGTGTCTTTTTTTTTTTTAAAGATTTTATTTATTTATTTATTTGACAGAGAGAGAGAGAGAGAGAGAAACAGCGATAACAGGAACACAAGCAGGGGGAGCAGGAGAGGGAGAAGCAGGCTTCCCGCCGAGCAGGGAGCCTGATGCGGGGCTCGATCCCAGGATCATGACCTGAGCAGAAGGCAGATGCTTAAGGACTGAGCCACCCAGGCACCCCTGTTTGGGTCGTTTTTAGCTAGAAATCTACAAAGCATTTTGATCACTGTGTTTCTTTTTTCTTTTTTCTAAATTTTATGCATTTATTTGAGAGAGAAAAATTGAGAGACAGAGCGTGAGTGGAGGGGGGAGGGGCAGAGGGAGAGGGAGAACCAGACTCCCTGCTGAGCAGGGCTCAGGTGAGCAGGGCTCCACCCCAGGACCCCAGGATCATGACCTGAGCTGAAGGCAGACTCTTAGCCGACTGAGCCCCCCAGGGGCTCCCTGATCACCGTGTTTCTAAATTTACTGTTTGTAAGGGTTCATTTAAATTTCTGTTTATAAGTAAAAATAACTCTGTATCGTGTATATTTTATTGTGGTGGTGATTTAAGGAACATTGTGTCTCCATTTCATAGACTCTGATCCTCTTATGTCCTACAAGCAGACAAATAACACTTTCTCAATTATTGTTAACCTACATTATTGTTCCTGGGGTGTTTGAGCTGAATTTCTGTGCAAATGTCTTCATAACTTAAATAAATAAGCAGACCAGTGCAGCCTGGCTCAGAGGTAACAAATAGACCAGAGCCGCTGCTGCTTGTTTTACGGGTTGCCCAGCCTTCTAAAAACTGACACAGACTGGTCATACATCAGACCTGATTTATGGAACACATCAGACTTAATATTTTGATGGGGCATTGTTAAGTAAAATTATGTATTCAGGAAATTCTAAGTTGGTTTACAAAGAACATATAAACTCTGGTTTATAGGCATTTGAAAATACTTTTTCATGACCTCGTCATGTAACTATTTCTTAGTTTTCTCTTTTCTTAAATGATCTCTTTCTAACAATTATACCAAGTGAATACGACTTTGGTGCTCTTACAAACATGATTTCTTGATCCTCATGGTGCTAATCTTGGTGTTGTAGCAACCCCTGCAGGGTGATTAAAAGTTCATACCCTGAATTGAGACTGAGAATTTGTATCGTGGTCCTCTTAATTTTCTAGCTGTGTAACCTTGAGCAAGCTTCATGGCCTTTCTAAGCCTCGGTTTACTTATCTATAAAATGGGGATGATAATAATATTTACCCCATAGGATTGTTGTGCGGTTTCAAGGAATAAAAGTTCTGAGTACAGAGGTTGGCACATAGTAAGTGCTAAGTAAACGTTGCTATTTAAAGAGAAGGCGAACAAAGTTTAGAGACATTGAGAGGCGTGCCCTTGATGTGGATGAGGACCCAGGTTTGCTGACTTCAAAGCCAGTGATGAAGCCTTCTTGCTTTGTTTGCAGTGCAGCTCTTTTAAAGTGTGACTCAGCAATGTTCCTTACTACCTTCTGCCTACATTCTGATCAAACGCAAAAGCACTTTTTCCTCTTAACCAGTGGACTTCAAAACCTTCCATAGATGCCTTCGTGAAAGTTAATGGACAACTGGGCCTTGTCCCGGTACAGGAAAATGCAGCAAGGTTAAGTCATAAAGGCAAATCACTGGGAAAAAAATATTCTACAAAGATGAGCTTCAGTAGTGGCTCATTGCCTTGAGCAGGAAGCTGCACTAAGAAGAAGCAAGCTGGTAAGTGAGACTCAGGCAAGTCTCAAGGTCTTTACATCAACGTATTTTAGTCTATCTCTTATAACGACATTCTTAGGACACATGATCCAGCTATTCTGTTCATTTAAAAGGAAAAGTACATTGGCTTGAATGTATGGCAAGTGCCCAGAACTTGCAAACACAGATACTAGCCCCTTAAATATATATATATATATTTTTTTTCTATGTTGAGAAAGCTTATAAATGAAGCTCATTTTGGTACTGTGGTTCTTTGAGTTTTCTAAGGAGGCTCTTTCCCTTGAGTTCTGAGTGGGGCTGTTCTCAAGAACAAAATCCCTTGTTACTGCTCCCAATGTGCTTTCTGAGTCACTTCAGTTTAATTTATTTACCCTTCAGCTGCCTTCAATGCACGTTTGAGCCTTACTGATGTTCATGGGAACTATATCATAATCACAAGCATTAAAGCCGTGGTCCTCTATTTTTAACCTTGGAGCCAATACCATTCCATTTCAGAAGTTAATGTTCTAGGCTCTTGAACGCTAAATCCTAAAGATTCTGGTTGGGTTCTGATCCTGGAATCCTCAGAAACTGATGGGAATGTTTCATGATTTCAAGTTCTGCATTTTCTTACATAGAGTTTTGCAAGCGATTTGCCAGAGGAGGGATACTCTGTTTTGTTTCTGGAAGAACTAAAAGAGAGAGAGAGAGAGATGGGGTATAAATGTAGAAACAGCCAAAATTTACCTGACCCTTCAGTAGGACATTTTTTTTAGTTGGTTATTATTATTATGGGTGGCTTTCGAAACAATAGCTCTCAAATATTTAACCAAAAATGTAGATGCAAGGTGGCTCAATTTTTTTGTTTGGTGAAATGTCGGTTGGAAGATATCTTAATATACACAGTGTAAAAAATATTTTTTGGTTTTATAGGAGGCATAAATTGTCAAGCACCATCTTAAATTCTTCATGAAATAAACCAAAAACAGCATCAAGGTTTGAGACTTTTCTTCAATCAGCACAGGGAAAATTAAAAAAAAAAAAAAATCTAACCCAGGATCTCTGAAGATGACACAGATTTTAATGGGGAAAGATAATGGACATAAATAAAATCAAAGCTATCTTGATGTTTTTTGTTTTAGAGGAAAATTCCCTGGAACTTAGGCATCTCTTTAGATTCTTCCTTCACCAGGAGACTCCTTCCAAAAAGAAAAGAAAAATAACAATTATAGAGAATATTTGCAGAACTGTGGTTGACAAGAGAAAAAGGATATAGTAGTTTTCTGGTTTTAAAATGGACCCAGGTAGAGCTCTCCAAATTCAGGTCTTCCTAGTAAATATGGTATTATATTTCCAAATACAAACTCCACCTATTTTGTTTATAAACTGTAATGTCTGATGCAGTTTCCTTAGACATTACAAATAAAATATGATCTCCTTAGTACATGGCTCAATCCATGTAAAAAGATACTTAGGGAGATGATTCACTAATCAGGAACCTCGCAGACAGCAGAGAGAATAGACGATGGTCCCTCCTATCTGTGAGGACATGAGATTTTATGACCTGGAAAGATGTCAGTGGAATGGGCACTTGAAGGTCCACACTAGCTGCTTGGCATGGATCCTGGCACTACTTTCAGCCTTATTCATTGCTGTCCTCCTGCTGGGTGCTAGGTGACTCAGGGGCTTGCTTTTGGCACACACAGACCTTCTCCTCTGAATTTCAAAGGCAGTTTAGCTCGACAGCCACTGAACAGAGTGGTTCATGACTCAGGGAACAACTGTTTGGTGGCCAAAGAGAAATGATCTTCCCATAAGAATAGCCTGCAATCTGCTATCTCCTTCCTTCCTAAAAATCTCCAAGACCACAGGAAGAACTCAGCCCAGGGAGATATCAACTCTCAGGTAGAGAAGTGGAAACAAAATCCTAGAGAGCCCCAGTGCCTCTCGTCTGGAGCAGGGATCCCTACCCACCCTCCAATCTCACCACCCCCTCGTTAGAAAGTGAACTAGTCTGAAAGTCTCCTGATGTGAATTAATAATGATCTAGGGAAGTGATTTTTCTTTTTTTTGCAACAACTTCTTATAGCTCAGGAAAGATGGGTCATTGCAATCGTCACCTGGTTTCTTGAGCAGTCCAGATTAAGAAGATAGGCACTGAAAATCTCTATGAGTCACTCATCAACTTTTGCCCATACTAGAAGGTCAAGTGAATATCAAAAGCGATACTGATGAAATGAACGATGCTATGAGTCCAGTGTGGAAAAATGCTTGTCTCTTCCATTGTCAAGCATCTCTCACCAGCACGAAAGCCCAGTGAGGTGTTTATAGCTCACCAAAACTTAACGTGGAATTGTTTTTCAGTCTGGGGACAGGGGAGTGAGGGAGGGAGTAGGGGAGAGACAAAATTCTTCTCTGATATGAAAGCAATGTAGAGTTTTGGATGCAGACCACCTGGAATCAAACCCCAACTTCTACCTATTAACATTATAACCTTAGGCATGTTTACCATCCTTCTACGTGTCAGTTTCCTAATCTGTAAATTGAGGACAATACAAAGCATTGTTGTGAAGATTAAATAAATTAAAATACATGAAGCACTTAAAACAACGCCTGACACATGAAAAGCATAAAAAAAATGTAGCTAATATTACAGGAAGAGTTAAAATTTTTTTAAGTTTTAAATTAATGCTGAATATAATTTTTTAAAGGATAAAGGTTTGACCCTTCCAGCATGTTTTCCCTTCTTTTCTATTAAATTGATCTCTTTTTCCCCTTTAAATATTCATTTTCTCTCACTCTTACTCCCTTACACACAAATACACAAAACTGCACAGTCACACTTACAGGAAAAGCAATAAACCAGAGTTTGTAAACAACACTTTGAATTCCACATGTCACCTTGGTCATGCTATGTGTCTATTAAAAATATGTATTTTTAAAATTTTTATATATTTATATATATTCATGTGCCTTCCAGAGATATTTCATTTCTCAAAGGTTAAACTATAGGCATCTAAGATGGAGGGGAATGAACAACTGGATATGAAGCACTCAGTTGTGCTACAGACTTCCACCTTCAGCCATGATGGAGTAATTAGTAACACACTAGTCCTCCTGCTCTAAACAAATATAAAACTGAAGCAGAAACTTTCACGCTTTGGACAACAATCAGAGAAGGAATGTGATTCCTGAGAAAAGGAAAACATGGGATGTCAGCTTCATAATCATCTGCAGCTTTCTATTTAGAAACACCTTCTGCACTGTGATGCAGGAAGGGAGAGCTGAGGCAAAGCACAATGATCTCACTGAGCTGATGGGGTAAAGATTGGTGTTCAGGGTTGCTTAGTGACTGAAATTGGTGCATCAGGTACCAGAGAGAAAGAGGCTATAGAGAAAGAGAGAAAGAACTCCAGAAACATGCATAAAAATGTCCTTGACTCTTCCACTGAACACTAAATTGTCACCTGCATAGAAAAAGGTCTGTGAGCCATGGCAGAGAATTACCAAAAAAAAAAAAAAAAGAAAAAGAAAAAGAAAGAAAATATGAGCTGAACAATGATTCCAGAGATTGCATAGGGCTTGGAGACATTCGAGATCTGACAAGGCAGAACAGAGAGACCTCACTGCACTTACTAGGCATTTAGTTAAGATCTCAGAAGGGCAAAATCTTAGGATTAGGGCTATTCCAGTTCTAGAATAAGAGTTACTCTATACTCTCCCCCAAAACTTTAAAAACAAATCTCAAATGATCAAGCTAATCTGTGAGTAATTTAACCACCTAACAGAACAAAAGTCAGCACTCTTTAAAGGAAGCCAAATAAACCCACGTGAAACAATGTAAAATCCACAATGTCCAGTATACCGTAAAAAAAAAAAAAAAAAATCACTAGCTATTCAAAGAAACAGAAAAATATAACAAAGAGCAAAAAATAGTCAAAATGAACAGATGCAGAGATAACACTGATACTGGAATTGGTAGACAAGGACTTCAAAACATATTAAGAACTTTAAGGAGAAACTAGACATGATAGGTGAACAGAGGAAGAATCTCAGCATAGAAATGGAAACTATAAAAAGTACCAAATGAAAATTCTAAAATTATGGTATCTGAAATAAAAATTTACTGAATTGACTTAATAGCAGATTACACACTGCAGAAGAAGATATCAGAAAACTTGAAGCACAGAAAGTAAAACAAACAAACAAACAAACAAAAAACTGAAAAAAAAGAATAGATCCCAGGGACCTGAGGGACAATATAAAGGTATAACTGGAGTCCTAGAAGGAAAGAAAAGAGAGATCGAATCAGAAAAAGTATTTGAAGACCCAATGACCAACTTTCTCCCTGACATTTGATGAAAAAAATCACCCCACAGATCCCAGAAACTCAACAAATCTCAAGCAAAAATACAAGCAAAATCGTACCCAGACACATTCTAGTTATATTGCTGAAGCCAAAGATGAAAAGAAAAATCTTTTTTTAAGTTATTTATTTATTTATTTATTTATTTATTTTAGTAATCTCTACACCCAGCGTGGGGCTCAAACTCACCACCCTGAGATCAAGAATCACATGTTCTTCCAACTGAGCCAGCCAGGAGCTCTGAAAAATCTTTAAAATAGCCAGAAAATCAGATACGGGATAACAAAAAAAAAAAAAAAAAAAAAAAATCAAAATATTGCTGACTTCTCATGAGAAACAATGAAAGCCAGAAGACAATGGAATGACCTCTTTAAAATATTGAGAAGAAAAAAAAAAAACTTACCAAATGAGAATCCTATCTCCTTCAAAAAGTGATGGCAAAATAAAGCCTTTATTTAGATAAACAAAAGCTAAGATAATTAACTACTAGCCGACTTGCACTATAAGAAATGTTAAAGGAAGTCCTTTGGGCTGAAGGGAAATTGTGTGTACAAAGGAGCAAAGAGCATCATATGTATATAACTATATAACATATACATACATATATACACACACATATATATACACATATGCACACACACATATAAATTTTTATTTCTTAATTTTATAATTTCCTTAAAAGTAGTTGCATAAAAATGTGGCTTATAATATATACACAAGTAAAACATATGAAAATATCACATTATAAGATTCTTACAATATACATGAAATGGCATCATATTAATTCATAGAAAATTATAAGTTAAGAATGCAAATAATAATTCTTAGACCAAACAGAAAAAATAAAAATCAAAGTTTTGTTAACAGTTAATAGATTAAGACTGTGCTACAGAATACTAGTTATTATAAAAGAAGGAGGAGAAAAGGAACAAAGTCTGATAAGACAGAGCACAACCAAATAACAAGATGATAGACTTAAACCCAACTATATTAGAAATTACATTAAGTGGAAATTGATTAAGCCCTCCAATTAAAGGCTGCTGTCGGGGTGGCTTAGATGGTTAAGCATCCTCTTTTGGCTCAGGTCATGATCTCAGGGTCCTGGGATTGAGCCCCATGTCAGGCTTCCAGCTCAGCGGGGAATCTGCTTCTCCCTCTCCCTCTGCCTCTCTCCCCCACTCATGCTTTCTCTCTCTCTCTGTCTCTCTGTCTCAAAAGAATAAATAAAAAATCTTTAAAAAAAAAAAGGCTGCTGTTGTCAGACTGGATAAGAAAGCAAGATCTAAGAAAGCAAGATTTGTGCTCTAAACATTAACAAACAGATGAGTTTAAAAAAAGAATGAAAAAAGACATAATATATATAATATATAGACACTAATCATAAGAAGACTGGAGTGTGATATTAATATCAGATGATATTAACAGAGATAAAGAATATTTCATAATGATAAGAGTCACTTTATTAAGAAGGAATAATAATCCTCAATGAGTATGTGCCTATTAACAGTGTTTCAAAATACATGAAGCCAAAACAGAATTAAAGGAAAAAATAGACAAACCCAAAATTATTGTCAGATGTTAACTCTCCTATCTCAGAAATTGATAGAACAAGTAGACAAAAAATTAGTGAGAATATAAGATTAAACAATTCTATCAACCAACTTAATCTAATTAACACTCATTGAACACTATACTTAACACCTGCAGAATATACTCTTTTCTCAAGTGCACAGGGAATGCTCACCAAAATAGAGCATATATGGGGCCATAAAACAAATTTAAATAACTTTCAAAGGTTTATAATCATATATGATATACTTCTGACCACAAAAGCATTAAATTATAAATCATCAGCAAAAGATCTAAAATAGCCCCCAACTGAACTTTAAATGAATAATAATTTTTAAAAAATCATATCTGAACAGTTGTGGGATGCAGCTAAAGGAAAGATTTAAAATAAACAATGCAGGACACCTGAGTGGCTCAGTCAAACATCTGACTCTTGATTTCAGCTGGGGTCATGGTCTTGAGGTCATGAGATAGAGCCCCACATCAGGCTCTGTGCTCAGCAAGAGTCTGCTGGAGATTCTCTCTCTCCCTCTCCCTCTTCCCCTCCCCACCCACACTCTCCCTTCTTCACTCTCTTTCTCTCTAGAATAAATAAATCTTTAAAATAAATAAATAAGGGGTGCCTGGGTGGCTCAGTCATTAAGTGTCTGCCTTTGGCTCAGGTCATGATCCCAGGGTCCTGGGATTGAGCCCCACATCGGGATCCCTGCTTGGCAGGAAGCCTGCTTCTCCCTCTTCCACTCCCCCTGCTTGTGTTCCCTCTCTCGCTGTCTCTCACTCTGTCAAATAAATAAATAAAATCTTAAAAAAAATAAAATAAATAAATGAAACAAAAAGCTAGAAAAAGAAAAGGAAATAAAGCCAATATGTAGGGATAAACAAAAACAACAACAATAATAATAAAGATAAGAACAGGGGGGCACCTGGGTGGCTCAGCTGGTTAAGCGTCCACCTTCAGCTCAGGTCATGGTCTCAGGGTCCTACGATTGAGCCCTGTGTCAGTTCCCTGCTCGGTTTCTCCCTTTCCCTCTGCCTGCCACCTCCCCCTCAGATAAATGAAATTTAAAAAAAAGAAAGATTAGAACAAGGGTGCCTGGGTGGCTCAGTCATGAAGTGTCTGCCTTCGGCTCAGGTCATGATCCCAGGGTCCTGGAATTGAGTCCCACATCGAGCTCCCTGCTCAGCAGGGAGCCTGCTTCTCCCTCTGCCTGCCGCTCCCCCTGCTTGTGCTCTCTCTCTCTGACAAATAAATAAATAAAATCTTTAAAAAAAAAGATAACAGAAATCAATAAAAAAGAAAAACATAAAACCAGGAAAATGAAATATTGGTTCTTTGAGAAGATCAATAAACTTAATGTATTCCTATTTTGATCAAGAAAAAAAGAGAAAATACAAATTAACGATATAAATAATAAAAGAGGGGCAACACTACACATATTCAAACATTAAAAGGACAATACAAGATTATTATGAATAACTTTATGACAATAAATTTGACAATTTACTTGAAATAGAATTTGTGTCCTAGACACTGATATAAGACAAAACAGAAAATCCAAATAATCCTATATCCTTTACCTACGGGAGAGGAATTAAAAACTTTCCCCAAAGAAGACTCCAGAGATGGTCTTACTGGTGAATTCTACCCAAAAGAAATAATAACAACTTACATAAATTCTTTCAGAAAATAGAGAAAAAGGGAATATTTCCCTATTTACCTTATGAGGCTAGCATAACCCTGATAATAGCCAAGGACATTATAGGAAAAGAAAATTATAACTATTATCTCTCATGAATATAGACAGAAATATTTAACAAAATATAAGCAAATCAAATCCAACAATATATAAAAATGATACTACATTTGTGACCAATAGATTATATTCCAGAGTGCAATATGGGTTTAATATCTGAAAATCAATGTAATTCACCACATTTACAAAATAAAGGAGAACAGTGACATGATCATTTCAATATATGTCAAAGAGAACTTAAAATTCAACAACCATTCATGGAAGAAAAAAACAACCAACAGTTTTAGTAAACTAGGAATTAAGGAAACGTTCATAACTGTAAAGGGCATTTATGAATGACCTACAACTAAGCTCCCTCACTTCACTAAGTTCAGGAACAAGACAAGAATGTCTGTTTTCACCATTTCACAACATTGTCCTGAATATCTTAGCCCGGGCAACAAAGGGGCGGGGGCGGGGGCGGGAAATGAAAGCCATAAAGTTTAAGGGGAAAAGAAAGAAGCAAAACTGTTTTTATTTATGGATGACATTTGTACTAAAAACAAGGATCAGTCCCCATCATATTATTGACCATGCCACCAATCACCAAACCACACGACCATGTAGACAACTGTCAGGAAATCGCCTTAATATTCTGGGCTCGGCCTTTCAGGGTTTAGACCAAAACAAGGGCAAAGAACATTGCTAGGGAGGGGCTGTTTTCTGCAATGGAAAGAACCCTGGGCTAGAAGTGCCCTATTGCTGGATTTGCCAGTAAGAAATTGTGGGACTTTGATCAACTACTTTACCTCACCTTTGCCATTATATCTTCATCTGTAAAATGGGAAAGTTAATCATTTCCAACCCTAAGATTCCAATTTTGGTCCTCAATAGGCAAATATTTGTTCATTCAGCTTCTAGCCCTAGACAAAATTAGGGAAGTGGGAGCAATGCTCCATCATTTCAGGTTCCTGAGAGAACAGACAACCTAGACTCCAGGAGCTGTATCACAAAAATATGCCAAAGATACATCTGCTTCTCCCCATCTTCCCCTGTCATCTCTTACCCACAATAGGCTTTTAATTGGTTTCCCTGTTGACATCTTGCCTTTCTTCAATCCTTCCTCCACCAGCAGCCAAAGAGATATTTTTAAGAATAAGTCAGCATATCATTCTTCTGCTTAAAACCCTCCAATGGCTTTCTCAATGATCATGGAATTAAACCCAAATTCCTGACGGGCTAATAAGGCCTAAATGATGTGGCTCCTGACTATTTCTCTGACCTCCCCTCTTAGCCTTGTCTCATCTGGCCCACTACACTCCAGCTCCCCTGGCCTAACTGTCCATCCTGTGTGCCAACCCTGTTTCTGCTCCATGGCCTTGGTTTTTATGGAGAGACTCTCCTTCTTATTCGGGACATGGCTGACTCCTCTCCCCCCAGGCCACAGAGACCTCTCTCACCCACCCTGTACAAGGTAGTTGCATCTCTGCCCTACTTCTTAACTCTCTGTCACTTCAACTGTTTGCATTGTCTTTGTTGCTCGGTACAGTCAGTAATTTTCCTACTTGGGCATTACCTGCTTCTTAGCTAGATTTTATTGCTCTTGTTCACAGCTGTTTCCCTTTATCTGGAGCGGTGTCTATATGAGATGCTCAATATACCTTTTTGAATGAGTGAATGAACTATATGTCTTGCTTGAGTTGCCACTGAACCAGCCTGCTTCTGGGTCAGCCCAGACCACCCCAGACCCTTCCCAGTCTACCTTTTAAAGAAAGTCAATGCAATTTGTATTATGTACAATATATTTATTAAGCATCACATAAGTACTTGTTCTGTGGATGTCAAGAATATGACAGGATTCCTAGACAGCAAGGCTCACAATCTAATGATGAACACAGGACAATAATGATAATCAGAATTAGAATACTACAATGTTCTAATAATTATTTGACTAATAATTGTAATACCTCAAGTTTTATGAATACTTTCCAGTGTTCAAAGTACTTTCTTATGAATTATATCATTCAATACCAAGAGAGTAGCCATCTTTTTCTGTCATTGTTTTCAACCAGAAAGGACTCAAACAAAGGAAAGATGATAGATGTACCCTGACATAGCAGAAAGACTATGGGGCTTGGAATTCCCTAGAAGACCTGTGTTCATCACTTTAAAGAATAATAATGACAATGATAATAAACACTATTTACTACGAACTTACTAGGAGCCCAAGCAGCACTAAGTTATGTCATACAATTAATTCAGAGTCAGTATATAACGGGTGACCTCAAAAGAATAACCTAGCCACTTTAAAACTTAGTTTCTTGTCCCTAAAACAGTGAAAACTTACATGGTTATCACCAGAATTTGGAATAATATACAATGGGTAGTTGGTATATGGGAGAAACTAAACATATTAGTGTTATTTTTAATAATTACCCCAAATCAGAATTATTCCTGAGTTACAAGAGTGGTCCAATATTTGCAAATCAATCAATGTGATACATCACATCAATAAAACAAAGGATAAAAACCATATGATCATTTCAATAGACACAGAAAAAGCATTTGACAAAGTACACATCTATTCATGATAAAAAAAAAAACCCTCAACAAAGTAGGTTTATAGGGAACATACCTCAACTTAATAAAGGCCATATATGGAAAAACCCACAGCTAACGTCATCCTCAATGGGGAGAAACTGAGAGCTTCTCCCCTAATGTCAGAAACAAGACAAGGATGTCCACTCTCACCAATTTTATTCAACACAGTAATGAAAGTCCTAACCACAGCAATCAGACAACACAAAGAAATGAAAGGCATCCAAATCGGTATGGAAGAAGTAACTTTCACCATTTGCAGATGACATGATACCATATATAGAAAAGCTTACAGACTCTACCAAAAAAAAAAAACTGCTAGAACTGATGAAAGAATTCAGTGAAGTTGCAGGATACAGAATCAATCCACAGAAATCTGTTACATTTCTATACACCAATAATGAAGCAGCAGAAAAAGAAATTGAAAAAACAATCCCATTACAATTGCACCAAAAATAATAAGATACCTGGGAATAAACCTAACCAAAGAGATGAAAGACCTGACTCTGAAAACTATAAAACACTGATGAAAGAAATTGAAGATGACACAACAAAATGGAAAGACATTCCACGCTCCTAGACTAGATCAACAAATATTGTTAAAACGTCTATACTACCCAAAGCAATCTACACACTGAATGCACTCTCTATCAAAATACCAAGAGCATTTTTCACAGAACTAAAACAAACAATCCTAAAGTTTGTATGGAACCACAAAAGACCCCCCAATAGCCAAAGCAATCTTGAAAAAGAAAAGCAAAGCTGGAGGCATCAGAATTCTGGACTTCAAGTTATATCACAAAGCTGTAGAAATCAAAACAATATGGTACTGGCACAAAAATAGACACATAGATCAATGGAATAGGATAGAAAACCCAGAAATTAACCCACAATTATATGGCCAATTAATTTTCGACAAAGGAGGAAAGAAAATACAAGGGGGAAAAGTCTTTAGCAAATGGTGTTGGGAGAACTGGAGAGCAACATGCAAAAGAATGAAATTGGACCACTTTCTTACACCATACACAAAAATAAATTCAAAATGTGTTAGACTTAAATATGAGACCTGAAACCATAAAAGTCCTAGAAGAGAGCACAGGCAGTAATTTCTCTGACATCAGCCAGAGCAACTTTTTTCTAGATCTGTCCCCCTGAGACAAGGGAAACAAAAGCAAAAATAAACTTGGGGACTACATTGAAATAAAAAGCTTCTGCAGTGACGGAAACAATCAACAAAACTAAAAGGCAACCTACAGAATGGGAGAAGATATTTGCAAGTGACATATCTGATAAAGGGTTAGTATTCAAAATATATAAAGAACTTATACAACTCAACACCCCAAAAACAAATAATCCAATTAAAAACTGGGCAGAAGACATGAATAGACATTTCTCCAAAGAAGACATCCAGAAGGCCCACAGACACATGAAAAGATGCTCATCATCACTTATCATCAGGGAAATGCAAATCAAAACCACAATGACATATCACCTCACCCCTGTCAGAATAGCTAAAATCGACAACACAAGAAACAATAGGTTTGGGGGAAGATGTGGAGAAAAAAGACCACTTGTGCATTATTGGTGAGAATGCAACCTGGTGTAGCTACTGTGGAAAACAGTATGGAGGTTCCTCAAAAAGTTAAAAATAGAACTACCCTATGATCCACCAATCTCACTACTGGGTATTTACCCAAAGAATACAAAAACACTAAGTCAAAGGGATACATATATCCCCATGTTTATAGCAGCATTACTTACAATAGCCAAGACATGGAAGCAGCCCAAGTGTCCACGGATAGCTGAATGCATAAAGAAGAAGTGGTATATGTATACAATGGAATGTTCTTCAGCTGTAAAAAGGAATGAAATCTTGCCATTTGCAGTGACATGGATGGAGCTAAAGTATTATGCCAATCGAAATAAGTCAGTCAGAGAAAGACAAATGCCATATGATTTCACTCATAGGTGGAATTTAAGAAACAAAACAGACGAGCAAAGAGGAAAGAAAGAGAAAGAGAGATAAACCAGGAAACAGACTCTTAACTATAGAGGACATGCTGATGGTTACCAGAAGGGAGAGGTGTGGGGGGCCGACTGAAACAGTTGATAGAGATTAAGGAGTGCACGTGTCCTGATGAGCATCAGGTGATTAAAATAAAAACTTAAAAAAAATAATGACCCCCAATCTGATATTTTAGAGAAGTCTGTTGGCAACAAGGCAAGCGGTGGCCACAGCTCAACTGTTCCTTGCTCCCTACAGAGCTGTTTGATCACTGGGAGATCGAGTCAGTGAGCCTCCATACCCAACCTGGGAGTCCGAAGTTCTGAAGGAGTAAAAAATAATAACCATAAAACCACTAGCAACTCTTAAACATGAATTTTATATAGTACATTCTTAATTGTGATATTTTATCCACTTATTAAACAAATTAATGTCACTGAGCTGCCACAAAACTGGCCCTAAGCAAGAACTCATCGACCCATCTGGAAATGGGGAAGGGAAGTCTTCATAAAAAAAAAAAAAAAAAGGTGTCATCTGAGCTGGACCTGGAAGGATGGGGAAAATTTGCCTATGGGGTAATGAGATTACTCCTATGGGATGAATAATTTGAAAGCAGAGGATAACACAAAATATTTGGGATCTCATCTACGTATTTTTAAAGTAGGTTTACCTTTCTGGCACTTTGCTGCTGGTGCTCTTTTTAAAAAGTGATATTAACTTGCATTCCCTGAACAATTCAATGAGAGCTATCAAAGGGGTTTGGAGGAGTTCTTTTAGGTGTCAGAAAGAAGACAGACTGGACAGTTAAGCGTCTGCCTTTGGCTCAAGTCATGATCCCAGGGTCCTGGATCGAGCCCCACGTTGGACTCCCTGCTCAACGGGGAGTCTGCTTCTCCCTCTGCCCCTCCCCGCTGCTTGTGCTCGCTGTCTCTCTCTCTCGCTCGCTCTCTCACTTGCTCTCTGTCTGAAATAAATAAATAAATAAATAAATAAATAAATAAATAAATAAATAACTTTAAAAAAAAAAAGAAGAAAAAGATGACAGACTGGACCCATGGCCAGACATGCCACCAATCAGATAGGCAGTCAGCACGCAAATGACAGAAAATCAAATATACTGGGTTCAGGAAGGACCAAATTTCAAACCCTTGGAACACTGGACTTACCTAATGACTTTCCAAGAAATTGTGTTCATTGTCTGCCAAGCGGCAATCTCGGAAGTGCTAACAGTGTGCCCACAGGAGGAAAAACACCATGTTCCTCCAGAATACGTTGTATATTCCCAGGTATCACTTTATCCATGGGAAACGAGGAAAGGAACACGCCAGTGTGTTCCTGCAGGTCTGTGTATGTGCTTCATTGCATGGCAAAGAGGAAAAATACCAGCTTTTGGTGGCACTAATTTAAAGATGCCCAAGAACAAAATTTTCATGGTCCCCACAAAGCATCTCGTAATGTCTTCTTTCTTTAGGAGGAACTCCCCTGTGATGAGCCCCTACCATATACTCGTACTCTATGTAACCGTGGCGACAAGGTAGGCATTACCATTTCCATGTTCCAACTGAGGAAACTGAGGTTCGGGTCCCTCAGCTAATAAGCGTCAGAGCCAAAGTTTCAACCAACATCTTCGGCCTCCACAAGTCTTCCTCCTAAGTTCCTTGTACCTTCTAATTACTTCTTAAGACTCCTACTGAACCAGTTGTCTGAAATCAAGACTTGACTAGATGTCAGACACCTTGTACTCAGTCTGCATCCCTGTTTGCTCACCACTCTGCCTTTAATAACAAGAGTCATTAATCATCAGTTATGTGCCAAATGTTATATCAGATGCTGGGGATAGGAAAATGCATAAGATATCTCTGGTCTCAAAGATTTCCTCATGTAGTAAGGAATTCAGTTTCATGCTGGGTGCCTGTGACACCATACGTATTTTTTTTTAAAAATCCCTTTATATCTGAATCAACCTAGCCAACAATAATTGAGCAATCCAAGTGGCTAAAAGAGAAAGATACATTGGAAAAGGAATCTTTTATGGGAAAGAGGTGGGAAAACCATATTCCAAATTGTTCTTTCTAGTAACAATTAGGAATCACGAACCTCCATTTTATCCCTTGCTACCAGCATTGCAGAAAGGAGCAGATGAAAATATGAACTATGCATCATTAGGTAACAGATTTAACTTTGCTGGATCTTGTTTTCTTTATGGAACAAATAAGTCCCATTCTGAGCCTATCTCAGAGTTGCCAATAGGATTGTATCAAAATCTTGCTGATGGCAGCCATGTGGTACCACCTCTCATTTTACAAACAGAGAAATAGTTCCAGAGGGAGAAAGGGACTTGCTTAAACCCTCAGGGCTAGGTACTGCCAGTTTTGCGATTAGAACCCTTGCCTCCTTGCCAGGTTGGGGGTCTTCTTCCTTGACCATGGGTGCAGGGTCTGCAGGAGATTCAATATATACTGAATTATATTCATCATAACTTACATGTGGAAAGGTTTTCATTGTTCTAAAAAGGGAATGCACATATGTTATCTCTATTTTGAGTTTCTAACACTCTAAGGGCCCCTACGAGGCAGATACTATTATTCCCATTTTACCGATGGGGAAAGTGTGACTCAGAGGAGCCATAATATTCCCAGTATCACACAGCGTGCAGCAGAGAGACAGAGCTTCAGTCTGGGTTTTTAACTCCAATCCACCACTCTTACAATTCCCACACATTGAGTTTGGGGCAAGCAGAGAAAGGGAACTATACACTAAACCTGCTCTTTGAGGCCTTAGAAAACAGCAAGACCTTACATATCTGGCTTCATTTGGAAATGGGATTTTCCTCCATGGAAGGACTTTCTCAGTTAACTGAAGCAGACCCCATTTCGGCAGCTTCCCTTACTCTCCTTACTTCCCTTGCTTTAGCTCTCATGTCAAGTGCTTTTAATGGAAAGCCTTCCAAAGTGCTTTACTATTTGGAACAACTTTTCTGAAAAGTAATTTGGTAATAAGTTAGCCAAAGAAATAATTAGAGATGTTCACAAAAATTTAGCTACAAATGTTTTCATTGCTGAATTACCTGCAGTGGCCAAAAAAATTTTTTTAAGTTGAAAAATTTTCCAGCAATAAGGGATTGGTTAATGAGCCTGTTCTTACAAAACAAATAATCTCTACACCGATGCACACATTAAGATGCTATCTCTGAGTAGTAGGATTATGGGTATTTTGTCTTCTTTTTTTTTTTAGATTTTATTTATTTATTTGACAGAGAGAGATAGAGCAGGAACACAAGCAGGGGGAGTGGGAGAGGGAGAAGCAGGCTTCCAGCCCAGGAGGGAGCCTCATGCAGGGCTCGATCCCAAGACCCTGGGATCATGACCAGAGCCAAGGCAGACGCTTAACAACTGAGCCACCCAGGTGCCCCCATTTTGTCTTCTTTTTGATTAAGTGTACTTTCTAAGTTTTTTCCCGAAGAAAGTAGATTGCTCTTTAAGTTAAGAAAATTTTATTTTAATTTTTTCAAAATGCAAACGCAATACAATTCAATAGCAAAATAACAAACAACCCAATTAAAAAATGGACAGAGGATCTGAATAGACATTTTCCAAAGAAGACACACGGATGGTACATGAAAAAGTGCTCAACATCACTAATCATTAGGGAAATGCAAATCAAAACCACAATGAGATATCACATCATACCTATTAGAATGATGATTATCAGAAAGACAAGAAACAACAAGTGCTGGTGAGGATATGGCGAAAAGGGAAAGCTTGTACATTGTTGGTGGGAATGTAAATTGATGCAGTCATTGTGGAAAACAATATGGAGGTTCCTCAGAAAATAAAAAATAAAATACCATATAATCCAGCAATTCCACTTCTGGGTATTTATCTGAAGGAAACAAAAACACTAACTTGAAAAGATAGCTGCATCCCCATGTTGATTGCAACAGTATTCACAATAGCCAAGGCATGGAAAGAACCTAAGTGTCCAGTGATGGATGAATGCATTAAAAAATGTGATAGATACATATATACACATTTATGTGAACACACAATGGGATTTTTTAAAAAAGATTTTATTTATTTATTTGAGAGAGAGAGATCACAAGCAGGGAGGAGGGGCAGAGGGAGAAGCAGACTTCCCACTGAGCAGGGAGCCCGACGCGGGACTCGATCCCAGGACCCTTGGATCATGACCCAAGCCACAGGCAGACGCCTAACTGACTGAGCCACCCAGGCGCCCAACACACAATGGGATATTATTATTCAGCCATAAAAAAGAAGGAAATTTTGCCATTTGAGACAACATGGATGGACCTAGAGAATACTATGCTAAGTGAAGTAAGACAGAGAAAGACAAATATCGCATGCTCTCACTTATATGTGGAACCTAAAAAATCAAAACCAAAACAAAGAAAACCAACTTACAGATACAGAACTAGGGGTTGCGGGGGTGGGCAAATGGGTGAGGGTGGTTAAAAGGTACCAACTCTGAGGCGCCTGGGTGGCTCGGTCATTAAGCGTTTGCCTTTGGCTCAGGTCATGATTCCAGGGTCCTGGGATCAAGCCTCGCATCGGGCTCCCTGCTCAGCGGGAGGCCTGCTTCTCCCTCTCCCACTCCCCCTGCTTGTGTTCCTGCTCTCGTGATCTCTCTCTGTCAAATAAATAAATAAAATCTTAAAGAAAATAAGGTACCAACTCCTAATTATAAAATGAGGAAGTCCTGGGGATGCCATGTACAGCATGGTGCCTCTAGCTAACAATACTATATTGTGTATTCGGAAGTAGTGAAGAGGGTAGATCTTAAAAGTTCTCATCGTAAGAAAAAAAAATTTATAACTGTGTGGTGACAAATGTTAGCTAAATTTCTTGTGGTGATCATTTCACAATATATACATATACTGAATCATCTTGTACACCTGAAACTAATATGATGTTATACGTCAATTATATCTAAATTAAAAAAAAAGACGTGTTGACAAGTTGAAAAAAAAAGCATACGTTCCTGATGTTCAGAAGAACCTCATCTCACTTTCCTGGTAGTCCAGTCATCGGCATGAACGTTAACTGCCCAGACAGGCTACTGAGATGTATGGATCTTGTTTCCGTTACATGAACGGTCTTGGACCCGTGTGCTCTTTGAGTTCTCAGGACTGCCTTTTATGGTCATTCTATTATCTCAAAACCAGCTTTTCTGGCTTGTCTCCATCAATGTCACAATCCCCACCCCGCAACTTCTGGCCCACAGCTTCTAATCTGAAGCGGGCTGGGAAATTAGATCGTGAAGATTTAGAATAATTTATAAAAGAAAAGCAGGTGAAAGTCCCTGAGCAAGTATATAGTACTATGCAAATATATAGGCTCTTGTTATATTTTTTATGTTATTTTACACATGCATTGATATTTATACTATTGTGTCTGTTTCCTTATCTGTGAAATGGGTGTATTCCTGTACGTACCCTCTACAATCAAATGAGTTATTATTTGTAAGGCACTTAGACCCATGTCTGGCACTTACTGAGTAATGAGTAAATGCTTGTTAAAGAAAAAAAATAAGTGATTAGAGTAAAATAAAAGCATAAGGGCTCTGAATCAGAGCTTGAAGGGCTTTGACATGAGGAAAGTGCTTGAGCTTTATGGAATAATCTCTGACGTCTATTCTTGTCTTCTCGGACATTTTTCTGGTTTACTTCATGGTTCTCAGGCCTGTCAAACCAGGTGGGGCCACACACACACACACACACACACACACACACACACACACACACACACACACACACACACACACACACACCAGCTTATGTGCCAGTACACCTATCACCCTTCCTCTTCTCTGCCTTGCCGGATCTCCTGGGCTCTCACAGTCAAAAAATTCACAGAAGGAAGCAATATGACTGAGGATATAATATCACTTTTCTACGATGAAGCAAAATTTCTCAATACAATAACAACTAAGATAATAATAAATACTACGCAATGAACAAGTTCATTCTTTTCTGAGCTAAGCATTTTACATATCAATTCATTTAACTTCCAGAACAATCTGAAGTGGGAACTGTCGCAATCCCCTCTCTACAGATACTGAAAACAAGGCCTGGAGAAGCTTAATAACTTGCCCAAGTTCACACAGCACTAATCACACTGACTCCCAATGCAGTGCGTGGAAGTCTCGTATTCTCACGTCATTCTATTATTTTACGGGTGCATGTCATTCCCAGAAGGGAGTAATCCGTAGAAGAATGAGTATTAATTGCTTGGCTCAAATCAGAAGTCTCTGGTAGTCCCAGTTTTACTTCTTTTTTGCATAAAACATTGGTTATCCTAATTTGGTTGAGGAATCACTGGGGACATGAGAATCTGCTCCAGGGAACCCTACTTAGTGCTCTGCACCTGGAGGTAAAAGTCCTGTGTTTCAGTCCTGCCTTCTGATCCTTTGTTGCTGGGTGAACACAATGATTTGATTTAAACTGTTCAGGCATCAGTTTCCTTATACTCAAAGTGGAGACAATGACTGCTGAGTTGCTGGTGAGGGCCAAAGCACTAATGTCTGAGAAAGTGTCCTATAAACCCTAATGAATCATATAGACAGGAGGTAAGATTATTGTTTATTGAAAAAAATATATGTTGTCCTTTGATTTTCCGCTAGAATCATACAGTGATGGCTGACTTCACTTCCACAAACAGCAACCTTAGCCATCCATGCCCCTCAGAGGACACCTGAGTTGGGCCACTTTGGGAGTGACATGCCCAGAGAGAGATTCCATCAAGATACAGATAAATTGTCCTTCATATCTTCAAAGCACTCAGGCTGCAGAAATGTGCTTGAATTGTAGCAATAAATGGGTACAGTCAGACATCAGTAAGAACTTCACTAAGTAGATTATGTTAATTAAGGAAGACTCTGAGAACTCCCTTGGTGGAATACTTAAAAACAGTGTGGGTCCTTCCACCTTGGATGTTTTAGGAAGTGACCTGAGACCAGGCAGAAGCTTGGATGAAATGACCTCCTCCTCTTTCCCACTTCTGTTCTGCCGCAAAGTTATTGCATTCAGTCTTTTGCTCAGTGTTGCCAATCATCCTCATTTAGTCATACTGGGTTCCTTGTGCCCTAGATCAGCTGCATCCATAATACCAAAGACAACTCATTAAGGTTGTCTAGTTTCTTTCGTGTAGTTTCAGGCACACACAGTTTCCAAAGAACACGTGTGTACTTTTACATACCTCAGAATGCAAGAGACTGTGGCACTCAATTTCTCCAGGGAAGTCTGCAATTATTACTGATGATACTGAATACCTCATATTTACATAGTGCTTTATACCCTCCAGTAGCCTCTATTTTGTTAGATTTCAAAGCCACTATTACAACACAGATAGGCAATTATGGTCCATATTTTACAAAAGACAAAATGGAGACAAAGAGGTTTAACAAGCTACCTGAGATGACACAGCCCGTTAGTAACTGAAATGACCCTCAGATCCAGAGCATTTTCTACCACTCACATTAAAAAAAAAAAAAAATCCACTTTCATTCCATGGACCACCTAAGATAGAAACAGGGTAAAAAGGGGCAAAGGATTCCAAGCCAATATTCACACGGCTATTTAACCTTCCAGTCCCCAGAAATCCCAGGTAACTCTTAAGTTCCTTCCTGGGACGAGACATTCTGCCCATTCTGACCACAGAAAACCTGGCCAAGAATTACGGTTGCCCTACCTGGGAATCTTCCACACATGGTGGCTCCCCATAGCAAATCTTGAACCGTCTTGCAAAGATCACCCATAGACAGAGCACCTGACTTGAGGAAGACCAAGCTTCCATCCTGCCTTAACACTCACAGAATTAACAGCCTGCTCGCGCTGAAGGAGGGCAGTTGTAAGCTGACTTGTGATAGGTAGAAAATACCACATCGCGTCCTAACTTCTAAGACTGAAGTTCTGAAAAAGAACTGAAAAGTTCCCAACTTTAAGAAATTTTCAAATCAGCGGTGCCAGGGTGGCTCAGTCACTCAGTTAAGTGTCTGCCTTCAGCTCAGGCCGTGATCCTGGGGTCCTGGGAACGAGCCCCACATCGGGCTCCCTGCTCCAGGGGAAGCCAGCTTCTCCCTCTATCTCTCTCTCTGTCTCTCATGAATAAATAAATAAATAAAAAATCTAGGGGCACCTGGGTGGCTCAGTCATTAAGCATCTGCCTTTGGCTCAGGCCGTGATCCCGGGGTCCTGGGATCAAGCCCCGCATCGGGATCCCTGTTCTGGGGGAAGCCAGCTTCTCCCTCTCCCACTCCCTCTGCTTGTGTTCCCTCTCTCGCTATGTCTCTGTCTGTCAAATAAACAAATAAAAATCTTAAAACAAAAATTTTCAAATCACGTGGAAGAAGTAGAAGGAAAATCACATAACTCAATTCAACATAGTAAATTGAAATTTTTCTTGTGGTGTGAGTTGGTGCACATCCCATTCTAGATCCAGGGGGCTTGTGGAATCATGACAAGAAGGATCCTGTATTTGGCACGGGTAATGGATGGTGATGGAAACACTAGCTTTAACTATTTTTCCCATTTTGTGTTTCAATTTTTTGACTCCATCATTTTATTAACAGTAGCCACTTTCAAATGACTTTTGTGTCCCTTAAAAAAATAAAAGCATGTTAAAAATCACAAAAACAAGCTAAAGTACACAATTTCCAGGCAGGTCTATATTGGCAAAATAGCAAAAATTCCAACAAAAGTAACACTAAATAAAGTGGACCTTTACCCATATAAACCCATTAATGCTATTTTAACATTATTCTCCTTTGCAGAATAAAGGATATCTAGTTTTATTGGAGATTATTTGTCCAGAAAATTTTGAGCATCACAAAATTCACCCAGTCTAGGCCAAAATAAATATCTAACTATATATAGTACATTCTCAATAGTTTGAAAAAAGAGAAATAAGAAATTATTCAACATTCAGAATTATGGTTTATTTAAAAATAATACATATTAATTTTTTTCATGTGCACTGCATATTATAAGGTAAGATATATGTGGGAATTAATAAGGAGAATGAAACATGTAGTTGTAATATTACAATTCAAAATAAGCTTGTGTTACATAATAATGAGTTTTAAACACAAAAGCTTCATGTTATTTCATTTATTTCAAATATTTCTCCAACAGCATCACAATTTTTAATTGTTGGCCATAGAATTATCAGGTTAGGGCATCAGTGATAAGTCTCACTCTGTATTAATAGATTATGTCTACACTTTCAGAGGCAAATTTGGATTAAATTCTTATATAACTTTAACATTGAGCTAAAAATAAACATGGAAGAATATTGGTCTGATTCTTTGAAGGATTTTTTTAATTAGAAATAACATTAAAATAAAGTTTTATGTAAACTTAATATGACATAATCGGGGCATAGATTTAATGTGATCCAAAAACCAAAAACTCAATCACCAAGAACCAGAAACAAAATAATAACAAAATAAGCTTTAAGTTTTTAAGAGTAAGCCATGAAATTTTGGAATATCAATAATAATTTTCCAAATTAGTTTCTATAACCCATCGCTTACACTATTTTTCTTCAAACTGGCCAACAAATGTGTGCTTCAGGAATACCAGCAAATTTCATGTATCTCCTTCTGTATGCATTCTTCTACTTGGAATGAAATTTTCCCCAAATTAACATAATTCCTTTATGCTTTTAAAAAAACAACAAAAGACATAGCACCCTAACAGGACAAGATGCTTGGAAGCCACATACAAAACAATAAAATTACAACCTAAGGTTTTTGTTTTTTTAGTACTAAGGGTAATAAAAATAAAATCATATTTTATTGCATTTTTCACTCAAGATTTCAAAGTTCCCCAAACTAAGACTTGCTTCATTCATTACTGATGTGTATTTATCCCTGCAGAGGAAATATGGAATTTGATTAATAGCAAATGTATACCTCCAATATTACTATCCTTTTGGACCAAGAAATTAAAAAAAAATCCTCAGGAGAAAATATTAAGTGGAGTCAATTGTAGCTACATCTCCTTAAATTGACCAAACTAGGATTCTGCCAGTCTTGATGCATGGAACTTTTCTACATAAGTTTTCCAGTAGTAGAGCTGAGTGGGCACAAACCTTCCACAAGCTCACATCCAGCCTCAGTGTATCTGCAAAACAGCTTCCAGAAGGCTTTGATGGTCAAAGTCTTCTCTTTGAAATGAAACAACCCTATCTGGGGTTGCACCTGTAATCTCTACCTTTCACAACAATATTGGAACACAATGAACCTAAAAACTAGGCCAGAGGGGAAAAACCCAGACCCAGACTCAAATCTCTTTCTAGGTCCACGTTCCTGTGCTTCTTCCCATCCATCTTTTGGTGCACAAGCCCACAATGACAATAATTAAGATGATATAGCTGGAGGACATACATTAACTCAAATAGCCTAGAGATATTCATATATCCCAGTCTTTACCTACTGCCCTCAAATGGTTATGGGTTGAATATTTGTGTTCTCCCCAAATTCATATGTTGGAGCCCTAAACCCTAATGTGATGGTATGGGGAGGGTGGGGCTTTCAGGAGGTGATTAGGTTTAGATGAGGTAATGAAGGTGGGGCTCCATAGTGGGATTAGTGTCCTTAGAAGAAGAGACCAAAGTTCACTCCCTCAATGCATATGCACTGAGGAAAGGTCATGTGAGCACATGGTAGCTGTCTACAAGCCAGGAAGCTGGCTCCTACCAGGAACAGAATTAGCCAAGACCTTGATCTTGGACTTCTAGCCCCTGGAACTGTGAGGAATAAATTATCTGCTACTTAAGCCACCCAGTCTATGGTATTTTACAGCAGCCCAAGCTAAGACAAATGGTATAAATGCCTTTCAAAATAAAGAACACCTGAGTCCTGTTATTCATTCATTTGCTTATTTATTGAACAAAAATGCGCTGAGTGCTGCTATGTGCTGGGGGAGGCCATAGGCTCTGAAGATACAGCAGTGTGTGTTGGGGGTAGGGGGAGAAGGAGTCCAAATCCTTGTTCTCATGGAGCTTACATTCTTCCTCAATTATCGTCTCCCAAGACCACACTGGGAACATTGCACCAAATTAACTAGTTATACAAAAAAAAAAAAAAAAAAAAAACCCAAATGTGTGTGTGTACATTATTGGTATAATAGATTCACACTGTACCTTGATTCTAAAGGGTGCTTGTGTTTTTAAAGACATAACCTCCCACACTCAAGCTGTTTTCTCACAGAAATGGAAATGGGGCACTTGCTGGGAGGAAAATATGAACTTTGTAATGATGCATCCTTGTATTATTTAACTGGTTGAAATGAGCATGTATTCATTTTGTAGCTAAATATAATTCCATATTTTTTAAATTTTACTACCAGCCCCTCAATATTCCTAAGAGATTACAATAGGACAGATGGAAGTGAATGAGGTCCAGAGAAAGACCATGAGTTAAGAAAAGAGAGGATCACCTCACAGAAATTCCTTCTCCAATATCTGATGAAATAACAGCAAAATTCTCAAGTTACAACTCACAAGGAGAGAGGCACAGCCAATACTATAAGGCTCAAAAAGTGGCAGCCGAGAAAGAAATCAATTCTGGGGCGGAGTTGGGCAGCAAAATGGCAAGGCGCCTAACTGCATCCCGACTTCTCAAAAGCTCTGGTGATAAGTCGAGCCAATCATGAGAATTCTCACTTAAAATTCCAAACCTAGTGAGAAGCAAATTGAGGATATGCTAGTATTTTTCTTCTTCACAGAGAAGTAGTGGAAACAGATGCAAGCAGCTGCTTGAGAGAAACAGAGGCCAAGGAGGCTGCTTCTGGCAGGAATGGAGACCACAGGGCTCTGTCCTGAGTGGGGCATCGATCTGAAGCCAGAGATCATCTATCCCTCAGAAGGAGACCCACGCCCCACACACAAGTCAGATGTTGTAAACTCTGGTACAGGACAACTCACAAAATCTCCAAAGGGAGAGCAGAACCCACACTGTCTAACAAAGCCTGCCTTAGGTGGGTCCTCTCTGCTCCCTTGCTCTCAGGCTATAGGAAAAACTAGATAACTCTTAAAGTGTAGACCCTAAGGAAAAAATCGTCACTACTGTGAGATGGTAGTCAGGATATCACCAACACTATAAGACTAAATAGAGAGAAGATACGTCATGCATAGAAGTGTCAAAGCCCGACCAAGATAAAAAGAAATAGAAGGGCACCAATGCAAATATACACAAGGTACACGCATGCACATACACCCACACTAACGCAGCATGCAAAAGACACATGAATAACCAGCCTAGAAAATGTAACTCAAGAAAGAAGAAAAATTCTTCATATGTGCATTTAACTAAAGAATAACCTAATAAGAACACGAGTTTATAAATAGTAAAACAGAATGAGATGAAAAAGATCAGATCTAAGGAAGCAAATAGATGCCAAAACATACGATTAAAAAATTAACAAATAAAAATATCAAAGGACAGCATAGACACAGCTGGAAACAAATGACAGTTAGAGAATAAAGAACTGAGATAATTATAGTGTATGCATATGGAAAAGATAAATTAAAACAAGTCAGGGAGAAGCCAATAGGCATGGAGGATGAAAATGATCAATAATAATAATAATTGGTATCTTTAAAGCAGCAGACTCAGTAAATACAGTGGGGAAAAGTATTAAAAGACCTAACACAAGAAAATGTCTCTAAAAAAAATCACAACCCTGAAAATAGTGCTTATTATGTGCCAGACACTATTCTATGCACTTGATATACATTAACTCAAATCTCCTGACGATTCTATGAGGTAGGTATTATAATTATTTCTATTTTACAGATCAAAAAACAGAAGCATAAAGAGATTAGGCAACTTGCTAAGGTTTTACAGCTAATAATATAAAGCCAGGCAGAATTGAACAGTCTAGTATTTGCTGGGTTCTAGAAATACTGAATGTAAAACTCACAACACCAAAACTCAACATCAAGGAGAAAGAAAACACTTTTCAGACATTCAGTCAGAAAATGTAAATTACATACAAGGAGAAATAATCACACTGACCTCCATCTCCACAATCTTACTCAATGCCAGAAAGATAATGGAGAAATAACTACATAGTTCTTTAGAAATAAGGTGTGACCCAAGAATAGAATGCGTAGTCAAATACAAAGGCAACATATATAAAAGAACCCAGTGAAATAGTACCAATGAGTTATTTGGAAAGAGATAAAAATGTCTACAGTGAAATCTGGCCAATTAAACAATAAATCCAAATAAAGAGCTCAAGGATGGAGAAGCTATGGTAAGAGAGTATAACAAAAGAAGCAAACACTGGAGAATAGCTATGAACCATGGCTATAGAATGATACAATACTTGATGATGTACAAACAATAATAATATAACTAAATAACAATCACACATACTGTAAATGATAAAACAGTAAAAGTCAAAACGAAGGCAAAGGAGGTGGGAGGAAGAAAAAGCGCTGGTGCGGCGGAACATAAATCAATCATGGAACCACATGGGGTCAAAAGTAATGGTGGCAACATGTGAAGGTACTTCATAATTTCTTCTTGGCCTTAGAAAGGATATTTTAAGAAATGATATTTCTCGTGATAAAGCAACGTTCATTTGAAGTTTGGTAATTTCTTTGATTTCTTCTTTTAATCTAAGTACAATTAAATGTAACAATTGGGTTTAAAGCAGTCGTATGAACTCATTTTGTATGAGAGTCATAATCTTGAGTGTCTATCCCCAGCCATCCATCCATCTATTGTTCTATTTATATGTGCCTAGGAAATCTTTAAAACCACAAACTATTTTTATTTTTTAATTTATTTTTAAAATTTTGAGGGGGAAGAACAGAGGAAGAGGAAGAGAGAGAATCTTAAGCAGGCCCCACTCCCAGCACAGAGCCATTGCCGGGCTCGATCTCACAACCCTGGGATCATGACCTGAGCCAAAATCAAGAGTTGGACACTTAACTGACTGAGCCACCCAGGTGCCCCCAAACCACAAACTATTTTTTAAAAGCATAAACTATTTTTAAAAGCAAAAACAATAAAATGATTTTTATATAAAGAAAGTTATGATAATAGATTTGGGGAGCTGGATGGGGCTTTTAAAATCTCCTTTTGGGGCGCCTGGGTGGCTCAGTCAGTTAAGCATCTGCATTCGGCTCAGGTCATGATCCCAGGGTCCTGGGATCGAACCCCGCATCGGACTCCCTCCTCAGCGGGGAGCCTGCTTCTCCCCACCTGCTTGTGCTCTCTCTGACAAATAAATAAATAAAGTCTTTAAAAAAATAAAATAAAATCTCCTCTTTTTTTATATGGTAAAAAAAAAACAGAAAGAGATTAAGTAGTAAGGGACACATAGGGGCTGCTGTGATCTGAGCCAACATTCATTCCATTCTGGTATTCTGATTCCCTATTAGGAATTTAAGTGGTACAGAAAAGCCTCAAAAAGGAAATTAAAAAAAAAAATCACACCAGGTCCTACCATCTAGGAATAACCACCATTATCATTAGGTGAATATCATTCTAGAGAATTTTATCCAGATACCCAGATATAAGAATTAGTGGATAGATGGATAGATAGCTGAGCAGATAGGAATAATATTATAAAAATGAAAAGAGATTGTGTGTGCTATTTACTAACAAAAAGATCAGGTTTAATTCCTAAACCATGATATTATCCGAAGTGATGTAAGAAATCAGACCTCGATCTTTCAACATCCAGTTTAGGGTCTATGCCCTGCAGTACACTTGCTTCCCTAGATGCATACACTGCCAGGCAGATTCGTAGATGTGCCATCACAGTCCCACATACATAAGGCCTACTCCCCTGATGACCTACACCCTCTTGAGGTCTGATCGAGTCTTGTCCACACTTGCAGAAGGGACTTTCCTTGCCTGACGTGTCACACCCCACTCTGACGTGAAGACACCATAGGGAGACATCAGAGCAGAGAGCTGAGATGCATGCATGAGAAGTTTTGAGGGGAAGGGCAGTTGAAGCCAAGAGGGCTAAGAGAAACAGAGGGCTGAGGGACAATGACGTGAGTACAAAGCAGAAACAATGACGTGAGCAGAGGCAGAAACAGGCAGGCACAGAGTGCCAGGAAACAGAGCAAGAAGGGAAGGGAGCTGTGGGGGCGGGGGGCTGGAAGGGGTACCTGAAGTAAAAGAAGGTCCTGGTTCCCACCCTGAGACCCACAGAATGATACTTTCTTACTGGCACAGACCAGTATGAACAGAAATGGGGATGCAAGAGAAGGGAGCCACCTTCATTGAGATCAAGTGTTGAGGGGAAAAAAGACCCCAGCTCAGGAAACGGATGGGTCAGTAAACAGATGGTCAAAATCGAAATTAAAAAAGAGCTCTTATCAGAGAGGTTTACATCTAAGACACCTGGAGCAAGATGGTGCACAGACACCTGACAGGTTCCGATTCCTCATCCTGGGGGAGGAGGTGCTACGTTGTCTGGCGATGCAGTTCAAAAGGAGCGCACGTGACCCAGGAGACCAGACACGTGAGACACATGCCCTAACTCCACGTGAAGACATTGGACGTTTCGAGGTCATTCTTTCACACACACAACAGCAGCATGCACAGTGATGTGACCGCTTCTTGGCATGTGCTGACTGGTACTGGGTACCCTGAGTCTACAGGGAAGCTTAATTAAGGCCCACACAGCTTCTCGGACCACCAGGCTCTGCGATGGGCACAAGTGGCGTCACCCTACTTGAGTTTGTATCAGACACTGTCGCAACGTCTTGACTTCCCTCAAAGCAATATAAGAAAGGCACATCTAGCTTAATGACCCAAACTAATCTGAGCCGCCTGCTTCCATTATCGTGCTCTTCCAGACCACCCTCTAGTATCATCATCAGAGGTCAACTCCCTAGTCCATAGGCTTCATTGACTTCTGTCACGTCTTAGAAATTTAGCACAAAGTCCTTTGTTCCTCATTCAACTTTCTCTACATCCGGGCCTTAACTATCTCTGCAATGCCCTTTTCCTCCTTATTATTCCCAGTCACGCAGTGCTCCCATCGCAGCGTGTTACCCAACGCTTCTGGAACACACCATGCACCTACCACGGCAGAACTTTCCGGTGGGGTTCCCACAGCCAGACGTGCCTTTATTCATTATCTATCAAAATCCCAGGGCGCCTGGGTGGCTCAGTCGGTTAAGTGCCTTCAGCTCAGGTCATGATCCAAGGGTCCTGGGATCAAACCCCCCATCAGGCTCCCTGCTCAGCGGGGAGTCTGCTTCTCCCTCTCCCACTGTTGCTCGCCTGCTTGTACTCTCTCTCTGTCAAATGAATAAAGTCTTAAAAAAAAATTAAAAACGAACACACACAAAAATCCTGCTCGACTTACAAGGCACAGCTCACATGTGCTGAACCCCTGAACCCCCATCGGAATTAAGCATTCTTTTCTTTCAGTGCCACGGCCATATGTTTTGACCTCTAGTTGAACTTAATATATTTTGCCTTATATTAGTTGCTGTTTAAATCTGTCTTGATTTAAACCTGTCCTTATAGGTAGTAAGTGAATTTATTGAACACCTACTGTGGATGCCAAGTGCTTTCATAGACATCGTCTCATTTATCCTTCTGTGGCTAATAAGTGGCAGCGTGCTCACATGCTCACACATGTTGGGTGTTCATAAATGTTTGTTCTATTATTCTATGAAGAGAAAGGGAATGGTTTGGTTTCTGAGCTTGAGAAGAGAGGTCACTAAATTACTCTCCTTTCGGGGACTTAATGAAAAAAAGAGAGAAAGAGCTATCCTGATCATCTCTGTTGGATGACACAGAGACAGGGTGAAAAATACTTAGTCATTGATAATTCTGTCTCCAAAAAATGCCCTAGCTGGAAAACACCTTCTTTTTTTCCACTTGCTTTTCCTTGCCCCACCCAGGAGCTCAGCATCACGTCTCTATTCTGCCCAGAGCCAGACCTCATTAGGCTTGCTGGTTCTAGCCCTAGACCAGTCACTAATTCTCTGTGGACTTTAGGTAAGACAGTGTCTCTCCCTCTGCTTCAGTTTGTCCTTGTGTAGAATGGACAGTTTGGGCTGGATGAACTCGAGGGTCCCTATCAGTTCCATTAAATCCTAAGATTCTATGTTGAATCAGCATATACAAAATGACTTGGGAATTGGCTCATTCTTCAGGCCAACCTACAAACACCAAAATATGGAAGATTATGTAAACAGGGCAATAAATTTCTCTGTGTGTATGCATGCTTTGTGAATGTTTTTTCTGTATGTGCATTGTGGGTGAGAGGTGGAAATTTGTTAGTCCATGAAAGTACATTTTCAAGCAATTTTAAAATTTATTCAATGAATATGTGAATAGCAAAAACATTACTTGGTTACTCCCCACGAAGGTTTACCATTTTTGTTGCTGTTATTAATAGGAAACTAATGAAGATTAATTGTATTTAAAATTTTAAATTCATTAAATCTGACAATTGAGGATCACTTTAAAAATGCACAGACCTAAAGAACTCAATGATCAACATTAACAAGTAAGTTCTCATTCACATCTAACATCTGACTAATCATCCAGAAGGATCTTCTGTTGAACAAATGAATGAATAAATCAACAGTGTTGCATCAACTTCTGCATAGGGAGAGGGAGGATGTAACAATTGATTTTAGTGAGATAATCAATGAAAACATATCACTCACTGCTTAATAGCCAGTTGATCTGGATTCAACTATTCTTTGTAAAACCATAAATTAGACTGGACCAAAAGTCCCCTCAGACAGTTTGGGTGAAAAGATGCCGTTCATAAGCAAGGTGTGTGCATATATACGTAGCAACATGCAACATAAACCTGAGAACCTTCACCTTGATTTTGGAGGCCACCACACATCTCTGCCTCCCCGAGGATACACACAAAGTCCTCTGCCCGTCTGTTGTCAGAGAAAACCCAGAATAAACAAGGGCTTTCAGCACTGCTGGGATAGGGGTGGTACTCACACCTTTTTTATATCAAATGTTTACTTGGGATAATTTGGATATTTCACCAAGACTGTTCGACCCAAAGCTGCATAATAATGGGTCTCAAATACACAAGTACCACAGTGGTCCCAATAAAAAGGCTCTGACTATAGAAGGACTATTAATTTGCCCTAAGTAAAAGCTATTTGCTCTGTGAAGGAAAAAAAAATCTTAAAAAATAAGAAAAAGAAAAAAAAAAAGGAGACAACACATTTTTTTGATTGGCTAATTTTGGATGGGGCTGGGCAGCATGATATGAGATTCTGAAGAAAAAGGAAATATCCAGAAAGCAAAGATAAAAGAAAAAAGAAAAATAAGTGACTAATCTACCCTATCGGGTAAAACATATTCTTAATGCAAACATATGAGGAGCAGAGGACTCTTCTAATACAGAAGACTTCCAGTTATGTATTCATTCATTAATTCACTAGCCCTAAGAAGGCCAAACCAAGCCAAGTTACAAGAAGGGGCACAGTTTTGAGGTCAATGTAGTTCTATCAATACGATTTAAAAAAAAAAAAAAGGGAGTATAAAAATCCCTTAAAAAAAAAAAACCAACCAAAAAGGAAAACCAAATTCTTTAATAAAATTTTGAGCAAAAAATTCAATACAATATTTTTAAGACTCAACTTCCTCATACATGGGTTAGTATCTTTTCACTCTATTGAATGCCTTCCTAAAATCAAATATGTGTTTTATTTACTGAAAACTTCCCCCAAAAGAACATTTCCTCTAACTCTGGTTTCAATATATTAATAAAATAGTTTCGACCTTTTTGTTTGTTTTTGTAGAAATTGCTAACATTTTTTTTCCTGAAAGATTTCTTGCCCAAAGTTGTGTTTTTTTTTTTAATTTCAGATATTGAAAAACGGTTACTACTTTTTCAAGGACTGTGTCATTATGGAGTAATTAAGATTTTAAAAAGTTAACCATTGTTATGACTCAGAAGGGCCTTAATCCAATTATCAGGGTGAAGGATGAATTGACCTTTTCCCCCTCACGATCCCTGTTTCCAGTTTGGAAAAAGAAATCTTTTTCAGAGAATACTGATACCTAAATTTACCAAAATATGATGGGAAAATTTAACAGCAGTGAAATTTTAAATAAAAAAAATACTTGTAGTCTATAAACTCTGTCTTTATGTGTGTGTGCTCCTGCAAGAAGACAATGGTATAAAGAAGAATTTCATATGATATTTATATTACGTGTTTAAACCTACCTCCAATAGTTCTCCAAACTTAATTTCCTATCATCAGATTTTTTCTTCCCTTTTTAAAATATTTTACTTTTTCTTTCTTTATGCTGCTATATATATTATTTTCTTTTTTGCTCATTGGCAATATTTTTAATAACAAAATCAGTAAATAATGGTAGTTCCAACACTGAAGGTTATAATTATATTACCTATCGCTTTCCTTCCAAGCATCTCAAGTTGGTTTACTAAGAGAAAATAAAATCAGTGTTCTTTCTCTTTTCACAGGATATAGAAATTTGACAGTTGTGATATTTTTTTTTTTTACTGATACTGATGCTAAACCATTTTAGATAATGCCTTTCCCACATCATTGTTGGGATTTCTCTACATTCAAGGTTGGAGATTAAATTTTTATTTATTTAAAGATGTTTTGATTCAGCATTGTCAGATACTGACAACTGCACAGATCCATGATCAATTTTTTTTTTTAAGGAGGCTTGGGTTCTAAGGTTTAATTCAGAGTTGAGGGTAACTTACTTTTGAAAAAAAGACTATATTTTATGTAAAAAACAATGTCAATATTTAGCTTATTTATGTGGTAGACTCCACTTTAATTTTAAATGAAACTTAGGGGGATTTATATCTTCTGGGATACTAAACAGCTTAAGCCAGCATGAGACTATGGTTTAACTTTAGGGTATCTTTAGCTACAAATGGTTAAGTTCTACCTTCTAAGTGAGAAAGATGAGCGAGTGTCTCTGCTTGTGATAGTGTGTGTGTGCGTGTGTGTGTGTGTGTGCACCCACCCGTACAAACAAAAATACCATAATGAAATTAACATGTGGAACAGATATTGAGTATACAGTTCCAGGGTTTTGATGATATCGCTGGGCTAAGATGTTGGAATAGGCTCCCCATATCTCTCCTTACCCCGTACTCTCCATGTCACTTATTAGTTGGTCACATTTCTCCCTCATCTTTTGAGGATCTTTAAGATCATGGCGTCTCTTCCCTACCTTCAATAAATGTATATTAGCCTCCAAGAGTGGATGGCATCAAAAATACAATTCTGACTCCCTTGAAGAGAAAGAATTACCAGGCATCAGCTTCTCTTCCTGACTGCCAGAAAACCTCCATTAAAAAAAAAGAAAGAAAAAAAGCTGTGCTAGCCATATTTTTTCCCATATGGGTGCATATTAACAGACAAAAGAAAGAGTAGGAAAAAAACCTTGTATATATGGAAAGATTGCCCCCGGGCTGTGCCTGTCTGCCCAGGAAAATGGCAGTGAGAACGAGGTGAGCAATTGCTCAAGAAATTTATTTTAGTCACTTGAGGTCTCCTCTCTTTTCCGTAGCAGACACAGCATCTTTAAGTGCAACAGGTTGGTGATCATGATGCGAGGTATGAGAAACAATGAAAGATTTGTGAAATCTTTGAAAAAAATTTAATTTGGAGCAATTCAGTGACTTCGGTTTTATATATTTTTTTGGATATATGATTTTTTGAGTTATAATCATTTCTGGAAATTTCCATAAATTTGATTTAATTCTATAATATGACTCCTCAAGCAACTGTCGGAATCTACTACTTTGACTTCTTATAAGGCTCTCCTACAGGTAAAAATAAAAACCACAACAAAAATATTTTTGCCAAAAAGCAAAGCAGTAAATAACAGTCTCTATTTGGTGTCATGTATAATCCTTTTGTTAGTATAAACATCACAAATAAAAGAACCTATTTTGATATGTTTTATTAAGAGTTATAAATTTTGTCATCTATGAACATATAGAGAAGGGAAAAATAGAAATGAAATCATCCTACTGCTAAAATATAAACTCTGACAATTTATGTTAGTAAAAAAAAAATGCTCTCTGTTTAAAATTGTTTCTGGAAAAATATTTAGATAACAATTATATTTCTAGCTAAAAAGTTAACTCCAAAAGAGATCTTATTTTCAAATTAAGGAATGAATTTATGAATACTAGAAGAATGTGGCACCCCTCCCAAAAATAAACATACTAATGAATCATCACTTATCTCTCTGGAAAGTTGTATTTCCTTTGTGCCACATGAAAAATTGATGTTTTATATTCATAAATAAAATATCTTAGATATTTGAGCTTTGGTTAAATGATGATCTTCACTGGGGTAAATTGTCTTTAGTATTATACAAGTTGACTACAGAAAACAAACAAACAAAAAAGAAACAAAAAATTTCACATTAAATCTCAGATTAGCTGAAAGGTAGCTCACTGAGAAACAAGATTTTCAATCATGAAATGAAAAAAAAAGGTACAGTTTATTTTTAAAAGTCCCCCTTCTTTTAAAAAGATTTCCCTTTTTCTCAGAATTCTAAAGCATCATTAAAAAATTTTAAGAAGCTAATAGCTAATCCTCAAAAAAGCAATAAACTTGTAATTGTATTTCTAAAATATCACTTGTTATTTGAAGGGATAGCAATTGTTTTCATGACCACTTCAGGTTTAAATGTAAATATTTCTTGTGTAAAGCTACCCGAAACAGCTTTTTTTCTAGACAAACTTCCTAAAAGGTAATGTCAAGGGGGAAATCTCTATGAATTGGAGAATTTTATAAGCCTGCAAACACATAAAAATACCAGATGAGTACTACAGCTTTAATATGTTCTCTTAACATCCTAATTTTAATTCTTTAACATTTTAATGAACAAATTTTAATCCGGGAAGCTATCAATAAAAATTTTTTTCTTTCCTTTAAAAATTTTATTTAAATGACTGCCTCTATGCCCCCATTACTTACATATGTTTTAAAATTAAAAAAAAAAAGTTAGGCATAAGGAAATTCATTAGAGGGAAACTGTTTCCCCCTTTTATTTAAATATTATCTCATTAAATGTGGTGTTAAGGTTTAGAGGTGGTGGGAGTCTAAAGGATAAAGTTTGGAGGGCTCTATCTAATTCACTCTTTCTTTTAAAAATTATTTTATAGGCTGCCAATTTACTTTCTGCCCCATGATCAGCTGAGAATTATAGAATTTTCCAGACAATTTCATTTTGGTTCATCAAACCTCTACCTCTAGCAAGTAGGTTTTCTGCTCTCTTTTTCTTTTCCCTAACCCAGTGTTCTTGCCACAAATTCAAAGGGTGAAGAAGACCCCTTAATTAAAAAAAAAAAAAATCACACTCCACTTTGAAGCAAATAGTGAAACTACTTATTTACTTGATTTTTTTTTTTTTTTCTACTAACCTAGGATCTGGGCCTGAAAGATGTGCTGACCTGGGGATCATAACTCCTTTACAGGGTTAATCTAAGTTATTTGCCTATTCCGGTATTAAGGGGTCATTGCAGTTTGAATGACCAGCTCTTCTTAGAGGCTGGGAAGCCTTCAGCAAGTTCCCTTCATGCTATCATTATTTCTACAACTCCAGATGGGTTCATGACATCTAGAAAATCCTGGTATGATCAGACGCTCTTTGACTCGAGACTCATCTCCTACCTCACGACAATTAGTAACTTTATATTTCTGCTTCCTTTTTCGATTTCAACTTTTCTAACGAGAGCAGGACTATATCTAGTCCTGGGTCTGAAGGGATCTGTCTTAACAATAACAGTGAATATCAGTTGAGTATATGCTACATGCCTGAAGTATTAGACTGGGTGTTTCCTGACATCTCATTTCCCCTCTCCAACAACGTTGTTATGAAATAGGTACTTTAATATCCCCATTTTACAGATGATGAAATTGACTCGGAGACACAAGTTGCTCAAGGGCACGCAGCCGAAAAGAGCAGAGTTGGGTAATAAAGCTAGGTCTCACTCGCATCAAGGTCCATGACTCTCAACCACTAGGTTTTACTGCTTCCTCAAACTATGCTGCCTTTATCCTCCCCTTAAAAGGCTTCAAAGAAGAGATGCATGACTGCAGTTGACATATCCCTGAGCTTTTGAACACGATTTTTTTTTTTTAAGAGAGAGAAGAAAAGCCACTGAGTAGAAGCAATGCATTGGCTCTGAGTTGAAATGGAGAGTCTACACGGGAGGCTCCAGTTTCTGTGAAAATTAAATAAAATCAATAAAAAATAAAAACAAAACCCTTTCTCATTGGGGCAGCCTCAGATGTGCTCCACAGGTTTGGGGGGAGCCTTGGCCTTTTTTTTCTAGTGTTATCCAGAAATGTAGAGACTACATCATATTCCTCCTATAATCACCCCTGCAGTTTGCAGCCACGACTTAAAAGAAATGCCTGATGGGACGTTAAGTGGATGGCAGGGAGGAAAGCAAAGATCTTTTTTTTTTCAGGTGGTAAGAAAAGACAAAAAGATTTCTAAGACTGTGAAAAGTGAAGCAGGAAGAAGAAAAGAACGAAGATAAAATATGTGTGAAAAGAAAAGGGAAAACACAATTTATGACAGCAAGTGGTGCCACCCAGTCCTACCCTTCTGTTTCTCCTTTACTATTTCCTTGGTGAGGATCACCTAAGCCCTGAAAATTTAGGACTGGATAGAGGCTGAAAGTAAAAGGTGAATGGCAAGCATCCTAGCCGAATCGCTTATTCTCCCTGATCAGAAAGTTAAAAAAAAAAAAAAAAAAAGAAGAAAGAAAGAAAAAGAAATATAAAAAGAATGATTTGCAAAAACAACGGCGATTAAATTCAATAGATTTTTTTAAAAAACTTGAAAGAAAGGAATTAAAGGGGAATGAAACCACAAAGAGATAATCTTTGTGTATAAAGTAGAGAAAAAGATTTTCCTATCAGCCCTTCTGATTTGCTCCCAACAGGTAATCCTGGGCACTGGCAGGCTGTGGGGCAAATGGACAGATGCTTCCGGAAAAGATTATCTTTTATCTGTCATTCAGGGAATAGCTCTGTCTCTATGACGGCTGACTCTAGGATCTAAGCCTTATATGACATTGCTATATGTGTCAAACAGAAAAAAAAACCCTATAATAATAATATTAATACTAATGATAATAAAACAATAACAGCAACAGTAAGAACAGCTAACATTTATTGAGTACTGAGCAGGTATGAAGCACTTTCCATGCATAATCTCTTTTAATCCTCATTAGAACTTTAGGGTTGCTATTACTATCCCCATTTTACAGATGAGGAAATTGAAAAATTGAAAAGGACTGGTTTGCATGTAAATGGATTTTTCTATACATTAGCCTCAGCTGTAACGACCTGGTGCTGTCTTGCTCAAGTAGAAATACACACTTCACCCTGTCCTCCCACGGTCTACCTCAAAGTCTTTACAAGGTCAGGCCCAAATCCAGGCAGTGGCTTGCACTGGCCCTGAGCCTCCGGCATGCTGAGTAAGAGCATCTACGTCTCCTTGAAAGTAAGGTTTGCATCAGCTTCTGATCAGAACTACAGTCAGTAAACACCCTTTGCCCTAAATGAAAAAAACCAAGGCCTTCTTCATGGTAGGGAGGAATTCTGAGGGCCCTGAGGACAGCAAGGGAGAGGCTCTGAAACACGGCACTAGGATGAAACCTTTGCACACTGACCTCTCCATGTCCATTTTGAGCCTTAGAGATTCCTAATTTCTCCCTCATCCAAGACCTCAGTAGAACTGCCTGTGATAAATGCCCTTGCTGGGCTATGTGGAAGCCAGTCTACCAACCTACAACAGACTGTTCCTTTCCTTTTCAAGGCATCCCTGTGCTGTCTAGCTGTGATGTTCCCTGGTAGTCAAAAGCACCAGAAGAAATCCACCTTTGACATTCAGACTTTACACTCTCCAGCTCCAATGCAAACCTCTCTTCCCTCCATCGGCTTGCCAGACTCTGCCGAGAAGACTTAGCCTAAAAGATGGATTGTCTCTTGGAAATTCTACAGGTCCAGGCTAGGTTGGGTCATGAAACTTCTTGTCTGCTTCCGTCCTTCGGCTCCATGCCTGCCTTGCCTTTTGGTTACTCATTTTTCTTTTTTTTTTTTTAAGATTTTATTTATTTATTTGACGGAGAGAGAGAGAGACACAGCGAGAGAGGGAACACAAGCAGGGGGAGTGGGAGAAGGAGAAGCAGGCTTCCCGCGGAGCAGGGAGCCCGATACGGGGCTCGATTCCAGGACCCCAGGATCATGACCTGAGCCGAAGGCAGACGCTTAACAACTGAGCTACCCAGGCGCCCCACTCATTTTTCTATTCAACATTTATCTAGCCGTTTGCAGTATTAAGTAAGTTTCAGATATTTGTTTTCCAACAAAGGGGGGCCAAAAATCATGACAAGAATGCAACAGAGTGCTACTAGGGAAAAAAAAATAAGAAGCACCTAAAAATCAAGCTTTGGTGATGCAAAACGACTAGTCTTTTTGGAAAAGGTGATGCAAAAGGACTAGTCTGTTTGGAAAAGGATAAGTCTCAAATCTTCCTATGGTGAAATGTAGGCCTCAGAGACTAACTAGACAAACAAATTTTAATTTGGGGTTCATGGAGCTTAGGGAGGTCATGAACCCCCTGAGATTATATGTAAAATATCTGTGTTATTTTTGTTTTCCTTTTCTACTCTTGTTTTGTTTTTCTGGGAGGAAGTTCCTAGCTTCACTGGGTTATCAGAGGGAGAATAACTTATTTATAAATATCTCTGATGCCTAGAAAAAGGCCTGATACATAGTAGGAACTCAGTAGATATTTGTTGAATAAATGAATGGATGAGTGGTCTGAGCTCCAAATCACCTAATTTTATAGATGGAGAAATTAAGGCCTAGAAAGGATATAATTGTTTTTCTGTAAGGTCATGAACCTAAGTAGTCAGGACCAGACAGAATGAGCTCTTTCAGCTCTTTCTACTGCTAGACAGTCCTGTTGTTTTGCTTTTTAACCTAGTTGTATCTTTCACTGCATTTCATTTTTCTTCCTCCCAAACCATTGTTTTTTAAGCAAAGAAATGTATCTCATTTCCTAGTTAAAAGCTGTCCCAAAAGGGAAGATGGGGTGGGGGGCAAACAGTGGGGAGAATCTATGCAAAAGGCCACGAGAATGATGTATTTGTGATGGCACACACAGCATGGCTATTATTCCTATGTGCTGGGGACATGATCACTACTACGGCATTGAAATCGCTGTCATTGATGGAAATATGCAAAGCTAAAATAGTGGAATTAGATCTGGGGGCTGGCAGGAAATCTTAAGCTTAAAACTGGCCAGGCCAAGCAGCTGTCTGACAAGCAGATGATCTGCAGCATTCTAAAAGATGTCTGAGGGACAGGGATCAAAGGATCCCCTGCTTGGTTTGAAAGTTCTTTTTGAGGGTCTTCCTTACTTAAGTGATTAGGAGATCCTGGGAGAATTCAAATCGGACCTTACTACCCTCCTAACAGCTCAAAATCAAGCCCAGCAGGCAAGAAGGACGAGATTCAAATGCCACTCAGAGAAGAGAAATAAGGGAGAGGGGCCTAGGCCTCATGGAGCTGCTTCATGCTGGGACAGCTTCTGAAAGAGACCAATAACTTGAATTCTATGACACAGCAAATTTCTCATGCTGATGACTTCCTCGGCAGACGGAGGCCAACATGGAGGCTCTGAAGTCCAGGCCATGTCAGAAGAGAGAGAGAGAGGAGAGCCGTGCCTAACCTAGGGATGCCTCCAGAATGCTAATGGCCAGGAGAAGAAACTTTCAGTAAACACTTCTTTGAACCCTGGCATCCTAAATGCAAGTCATTTTGGAAGGGAATCCGTTACAATGCCCTAGATTGTGTTTATTGATTATCTTATTATTTGGCAATGGTAGGAGATACTTAGTAAAAAGAAAGAACCCAGAGTAGACAATAAACAATCTGAGTTTGAGCCCCAGCTGTGTGACCTTGGTAAAATCACTTAACCTCTCTGAACCTCTGTTTCTTGATTTATAAATGAAGGAACTGGTCTGTCGATCCTCTATAGCTCTTTCTAACTTTTGCACGCTATATATTATATCTAAGTTTGAGGTTTAAACCATTGACAGATTTTTTTCAAACATGATTAGAAAAGGTTACTCTTCAGGCAAGAAAATCCCACCCCTGTATTATTTTCTTAGATTTCTCTGCAATGCAACTGAAATATCAGTTAAAGGGGGAAAGAGGGAGATTTTAACCTCTTGGAGTGAACGACAACCCTATTGTGCAAAGACACCTGCTGTAAACTTCAGATCCTTATATTAAAAAGGGGAATTTTTTTAAAGTATATATATATTTATTTTTTATTTTTTTAAGATTTTTTAATTTATTTATTCATGAGAGACAGAGAGAGAGAGAGAGGGAGGCAGAGGGAGAAGCAGGCTCCCCAAGGGGCAGGGAGCCCGATGCGGGACTCGATCCCAGGACCCCGGGATCATGACCTGAGCTGAAGGCAGACGCTTAACCATCTGAGCCACTCAGGCGCCCTAAAAAGGGGAATTTAAAGGAAGTTAGGATCAGCAAATGATTTGAAGAACTTGCCCTCACTTTACAGGGTAGGATTATGGAGGATTCCAGTCAATTTATTTGAGTTCCACTTTCAAAATGTAAACATTTCAAAAAACTCATGTAGCAGTCATTTAATTCATACAGCAAATAGGTCTGTCGCATAATGATCTGAAGGTCTTCTATGAAATGTGCTTCTGTTTTGCCATGAGCCTCAAGTTTCCCTCTAAGATTTCTGGCAGTTTCCTACATTTTGCTCACATAACATCCAAGGATTAGCCAGGTAGCTCGCTGTCTCCCCTCCTTCTGAATCTAACGGTCCTGGGCTTTCAAAATTCTCTGCCAAGCTCTGAACTGAATTCCCCAATAAGAATTCACAGTATGACTCTGAAGCTCAGAAAAGCAGCTAAACAAAAGCTCTATAGCAGAGGATTTTGCTGGTTAATAGGAAAAGTAAATGTATTTAGAGTTTAATGCCTTACATTAAAAAAAAAATCAATAACCTAAAACTTTTCCTACCTGTCCTACGCTGAACTTTAGTTAAGGAGAAATAACTCAACATTTCAATTTCCTCAGAGAAACAGAGCTCAACGAATAACCTTTCCACTCTACACCTCCCTGGGCGCCCCCCCCCAGGACTGAAATAGCCCAGGAAGTGGGGGGTGGAGAGGGAATCCTGTGCCCCACTGAGGAAGGCCTGCACCTCTCAGTTCTGGGGGCCTCCGCACACCCAGGCCCAAGCCCTGCCAGGGGACAAAACGGGAAGGGGGCCTGCCTCGGGGAACACTGTGTCTTTCCTAATGACCTCTATGATGGGTGCCTTTCTTTGCAAGGTTAAGCCACTGAGGACAGTCCCCAAGCACCAGATCCCTGATTTCCCTGTGCTGCATCACCAAGTGCGGAGTGTGTGTAGAATCTCCTTGGTTGTGCCCAGGCCAAGGGGCCATGGGCTGAGGCATCTTTGCACTCACCTGGGACTCCGGAGCTCATGTGTTCAGATTCCTCAGTTTCTGTGGCCTCTGAGACCTCCTCCTTCTGTGGCCACCCCTCAAGTAGGCCTCCAGCTGTCAGGACAGGTCTGACTACCTGAAAAGGCAAAAAATGGGTAGGGTTACTCTGCTGGCTCAGGAGGAGAATGGGAGAGACTGGGGGCAGGGATATTTCATAGGAAATCAAGGAGAGGGTTGGCTGTAAGAAGGGAAAAGGGCAGAGGAGCACATCAGGGGCCAAGAGCTACAAAGCAGGGATGCTGATGCCACAGGAGAGCTTTTCAGAGATGCCTACAAAGTTCCCTCACCTTACCCCCAGTCTGGGAAGTCTCTGGGACAAAGAAGGGGGTCTGGTCTGAGATTGCAGCAAGTGTGCTCAGTACTTTTGACTCAATCTCAGTCCTTTCCTTTGCTTCCAACCTAAAGCAGATAAGGCAGAAAGACTCAAAGCAACCCCATGTCTTGAAAAGAGGATAGAAGGGCCAAAGGGGCCAAGGGAGAAAACCAGGTTCTAGCCACGGGTGGGGAGGAGAGGCAGAGGGGGAGAAGTGCAGGGGCAGAGCAACCAAAAGGGGGCCTGACGGTGGCTGCCGGCAGAACCCCTTAGCCTGACCCAGCCACTAGGGGGCAGATGGCCAGGGTGAGGGGGGTGAATCTTCGAGGTGCCTTCACTCCTTCCTTAACTCCAGAGACAACCTCTCGTCTTGATTTTCTAACACAGTCAAAGACTAAGCTAGTTGACTGGGCATGAGGAGCCAAGTTTCCCCAGGGGCTTCTCGGACACTTCCCACTCCCCAGGGAGAAGCAGACTGGGTGAGGAAGGGTCTCCAGCTGTCACCCCCTACCCCTTCTCTATAGGGACTCCAGAGGTTGACATCAGATGCAAGTGCCTGGAAGTTTCCATCAGGCCCCTGGCTCCTAGGTGACGTGGCTTTTTTCAAGAGGGGTGTGCATTAGCAGTTTGAAGGTTCTAAGAGATTACCCCCCCCTTGCCCTCCTTCCTCCGCAAAGGCAAAGTGGGGAGAAAGGGGGAGATCAGCTCCCACTGGCCTCGGGCTGACGCAACTGCTTTGAGGAGGAAGGAAAGAGGCACAAAAAGCCACAGATTTGCACTGATTGTGAAGGGAACGGGGAGGGGGTCCTTCCCTCTGCTCCCACCCGGATGGAGACACCCCTCTCCGCGAGCCCCCCACGCCGGGCCCGGATCACAGTAAGCAGCCCCGGCCCGGCGTGCAGGCGCCCCAGCAGCTGGGCTGCAGCAGGCAGCAGTTGCCTAAAGGCAGCAACAGTTGTCTGGCTGAGGCGAGGCGAGCCAAGGACTCGCTCTGGCGCGCACGACGCTGGCTTCGGCCGGTGCTGCCGGGATCTGGAGCCCCTGCCCCAAACCTCGCCTCTGTGGGAGAAGTGAGGGGACTGGCGACGCGGTAACCCCGAACAGCCTGAGCTCGGGTGGCTCAACCTCTTCTGTGCAAGTTCACTTCTCTTTGGTCACCTCTCTCCCAAATCTGGTGGAGGTTCAGGCTTTTGGGGCGAGGAGGGCTTTCAGGCTGGGGGGAGGTGGAGGATGTAAGAAGCTAAAGACCAAAGAGGAGCCGAAGGGACACAGGGTGAAGCTATTTTTAGCCTAACGTGGCTCTTACGCTTCTCCCTCGGCGGGAGCTATCGCTCCACAGACGGCCCCAGGTGAGAGGCAGGGAAGAAACCCCCCCCAGGGTTTTTGCTTTTGCTTCATCTCCTTTGCAGATCTTAGGGACCCTTTTACTCTCTCAGAAAACGCAATCAGGGAGGGAAAAGCTCCTTTATCTGGGGAGAGGGGCTCTGATTTACCCTTAGAGGTTGGAGTCCTCGCCCTCAGTGCCTCCTCTGTGCCTTCCCGCAGGCTGAGCTAGAAAAGATTGACTCTGTCCAGCACTCTCGGACTCCGTAGCCCTTTCCTTTTTCGGCAGACGGTAGAGTCTGGGTGCTTGGCTAACGGAGAGGGGAATGACGGTGGGCATTCAGTTTGCTGGAAGAACGGTGGTTGGGGTGCGGGGGGGAATTCAAGGCCCTCCCCGAAAATGGGAAGCCTCGCGGCCCTCGGGTCTTCGGCTCTCACATCCCTAGACTCATCCTCTCTCCGTGTTCATCCCTGTGGGCGCCTGTGTGTGTCTGTGTGTCCTTCTGGTCCAGTCCCTAAGGGCGTCTAGCACAGTTTCTAGCTGGCGAAGGACGCGGGGCGCAAAGCATAGTGAAGGCCTGATTTGTGCCACTTGTAACCGAAGTGGTAACGACTGCAAGGGGAGGAGGGGGACCCACAGACGACCCTCAACCCTGCAGCCTTGCCTCCCTCCCCAGGACGGGGCGCCTGAAGGGGCCAAGACAGGGCTGCTGCTGCAGCTAAGCTGCTGAGTCGGGTACAACCACATGTCTCAAAAGCTCCTTCTCTGCGGGGGTTTCCCCAGCTTTCGCCTGTTTTACCCCCTTCCGTGCTACTTAGTTTTAAAAAAGATGAGATGGGAGAGACCTGAGGCTGCAAAACACCCCAAATTAGGTTGGAACCAGGTGCGGGGGGAAGAAGAGACTCCGGGGAGCGGGCGGTGCCTGGGTGTTTTCCCTCTTTTTCCGAGCTACCCAGTTCACCCGGGCTCGCCTCACCTCCGGGTCCCCCACGCTAGGACAGAGGATGCTGAGGGCCTCCCACCCCTCCCTCAAGGGCTTCCCCACCCCTATATTGCAGAGTTAGATCCCTAGGGTCAAAAATGACCAAAATATGTCCTAAACTGATTCATATTCCAGGTACTGATTTGGCCTTATGATCGGATCTCCCCCCCCTTTTTTTTTGCAGTGGGTGAATGGGGTTATTCGGGGTGTGGGCGGGGGGTGGGGGTAAAACATAACTTCTGTAAACTTTTATTGTATTTTAGCTTCTTTCCACTTCTCCGAAAATACACGCACACCGCTCGCTCCAATTCCCCCTGTGATACAAAGTCGATTTAAAAGTTGGGGGCGGGGGACCCGCGCGGAGGACAGGCGGGTGACCAATGCCTCAGGGAGCGCGGGAAGGACGGGAGGGAAAGGTTTGTTTCTTCGGTGGAAAACGGGGCAAGGGCTGGGGAAAGGCTCGGACCGAGCCGCTTCGGGAAGGTGCGGGCTTCGACTATCGCTGCTGGCTGCGGTCTTCTCGACGAGCGCGCTCTCCGCGAATGCTTTTTGGGGTAAGGGCTTCCGGCTATTGAGTTATGTACAGCAAGCCCAGACCGCAAAAAGATTCGCGAAGGGCAGAGTCCGCTGGCTTCTTCAGTCCGCCGCCGCCGCCGCCGCCTTCAGCCCAGAATGTCTCCGAACCCCGGAGCCGAGCCCGCTGGGTCTCCCCAGCGCGCTCCATCGCAGCTCAGCCTTCCCACCCCGCGCGCTGCCCGCCCCTCTGCCGCCCCTCCCTGCGCCCCCCGACCCATCCTTGCGTTTCTCCACACCGTCCGCGACCCCCCAACTCAGCCCGCACAGACGCGAGCGAGGTGTGTGGAGGGCGAGAAGAGGAGCGCGGAGGGGAACCAGGGATCCCGGCGCCCAGCCTCCACCCGTCTTCCGTAGACCCAGCACCTCGAGCCTCCCCGCCTATCTAGCCTATCACCCCCATTCCCCTCTCAGGGTTCCGCCAGCCCCGGCTGCAAGGTCGCGGATCTCTGAACAGGTACAGTTCGGATTTCCCCTGAACCCGCTCTTGTCCCTTCTAGTCCCCCAACCGAGGTTCCAGCCGTGACTACAGGCGCTGCGTAAAGAGAAAAACTCCCCCAGAGCACTAAATAAATACAGACGAGGCCGCCAGCTCATTGGTGCGGACTAAAATCGTCACCCACCAATCAGGGAAAAGCTCACATTTCCCCCTTTTTTTTTTTTTCAGAAGGGGGAGGGAGGAAAAAATATTTCCATTTCTAATTATTCAACAAAACCCAGACTGGAACACGTTAAAATCTTGTTGTTGCAAAAAAGCTGGCCAGGACCCCTACCCCCATTCCAACCCAAGTGAGGGGAGAGGTGCAGGATATTGAGCAAGGGAGGGTTCAAGAGAGACAGACCTCTCCCAACGGGACCCAAGCCAGAAGATACAGACGGAAAACGACAGGCAAAGATGAACATAAAATAAACCCAAACTCCACGCTAGTCAACCTATTTCTAGAAAAATGAGAATGTCTCAATCTCCCTCCTCAAGAAAAAAAAAAAAAGTTCTGAATCCTCAAGAGAAATGGTGAAGCTCCTCCCTCTGCACCCTTCCCCAAACCCGTCTAGATATTGGGTGTCTAATGGCCCACTCGCCTCAGGTGCCCTTTTGTTGCTGCAGTCCCCCTTCTCCCCATTCTGCAGAAGGTTCAGGGGAACAACAAAGGATGAGCCCCTCACTGATCGCCGGCTCCCGCAACGACGGGAGATTCCAGCATCTGCAGGAGGAAAGAGAGGGGAGGGGAAGGGAGACTAGGGTGGAAGGAGGAGGGTGATCTCTTTCTTTCGTTCTCCCTCCTTCCCTCTCCCCTGTCTCCCTCTAGGCCCCCTCTGCTATCCCATCCATCCAAACTTTGAGGGGTTGCCCTCTTTCCTCCCGGTGCAGCGCCACCCTTCCCATAACTGCTCTTGCCCCCCCCCCCCCCGGCCCAGTATCCAAGAAGGGTGTGGGCAAAGGAATGTTCAGATCACCTTCCTCCCCAACAGTAGTCCCCCAGCGGGGAAAAACTCAGCCAGGGTGGGATGCTGCAAACATTGCAAGAAAGTTGCCATATTTGTTCTCTGCCACCCTGGAATCGACGTGCGGGCGGGCGCGGGCGCACACACACTCTTGCTCAGCAAGCCGGGAATAAACGTATCTAGACGAAGTAGTCACTGTTTCCAAGTCCCTGTCGACCCACCCCCTCCGCCCATCCATCACCCTCGGCAGTTCTGCGACCCACCCACCCACCCACGGCATCCCCTCGGCTAGGCGACCGACCGACGCACGCACACACCCCCCGAGCGTCGGCGCGCCCGCCGCGCCAGAGGGGGCTCCACAGTCTGCGCCCGCCGCCGCTGCGGCGCGGGGCAACTGGGAAAAAAAAAGTTCTGCTCAGCGGACCAGTGAGCCTAAAGACCACCGGCCGACCAGTGTACCAACCCCTTCCTCCTTACCTCGATCCGGAGGCCCCGAGAGCGCGCTGGTCCCGTCCGCACTGCAGCCAGCTTGAAGGAGTCCCTTTCCGACCGGCCAGCTGCCCTCCCGCCCCTCCCCGCCCCCTACGGGTGTTTGCCCAGCGGCAAAGCAGGCTCTTCCAGGTAAGTATATAAGTTACTGTACTGTGTGGGAGGGTCACGATCTTGGTAATTGCTGCTTTCCGAGCTTAACCCCTGCGTTTCTGCCTTCCTCCAACTTGTTGAGGACTCGTCGGGTAGCGGGAGAGCGAGCGAGCGCACCAGAGAGCGCGCCGGCCGCGGGGAGGGGGGAGAGAGGTGCACCGGGCCGAGTGGGGAGAGCGAGACAGCGAGCGGCGGAGTTCAAATGCCCCCCTGACAGCGGTTTTCATTGGATAGGTCTTCCCCCCCCCCCGTCTCCCCTGGCTTGTCCCCCCCCCTCCGTCTCCCATGTAGGGGACGTCTCCAGGCAAAGTCACGATTCCTTCTCAGTTCGGAATGAACTGTGACTAGAGCCATGACGCAGCCAGCGCGCATTACTCACTTTTTGCAGTCACGACTTGGGAATCCGTGCTGGTTCCAACCAAAATTACACCGCTACCATTGAATTATTTAATAGGATCCAGTTCGGGGGTAAACTTGTGCATTGTGCCAAGGGATGGGGGGAAATGAGGACACAGGGCATCTCCCCTCCCCCTTCATGACTCTTGGACCACCACCACCACTGCCCCACGTGCTGCAAGTGTTTTATTACGCTACCCCCCCACCCCGGCCCCGGCCGCTTCCCCTACCCCAGCTATTTCCTTTGCAAATGTGGCAGAATTTGTAAACACAACCACGCAACTTTCAGGACTGAGAGGGGCGAGGCTTGGGAAAAGAAACGAGTAGGTCCGGGTGAATGACGAGGAGGCCGAGGGGTGGGCCGAGAGGCTGCGAGCAGCTTTGGTTTGAGCTGAATTGTCAAGACACAGTGTGGGTTGCAGCGTTGTGTTATTCTCCACAACATCAGTAACAGTCCTTGTTACTATTATGAGTTGACGAATACTCAGTCTCAGCCAGGGAATCTTTCAGAGAGGGACTGCTTCTGAACTAAAAACAACTCGACCCACCCTCTTTATCCGCCCCCCACCCCAGGGCTGTGCCTTGGGTGCCCTCTGTGAGGTTCAGGTCACTAAAGCCAGAGGCTGTTGCTCGATTAATATGGGGCAGAGGGAGCACAGAGTACCTGGGCTCTCCTTCTCTCTCGCCTGAAGGCTATCCCCCTCAGATACTTACCTCACCATCCCGAGTTTATTTTTTTAATTATGTAGAAAATATCCCTGTATGCACACAAGCTTATTGCAGATCTGTAAGATTCATTTCCCCTACCATGTACAGCCCACCTTTGCGGGCCGGTTAGAGGATGCATTTTTATTATTCCTCGCAGAGGAGTTAATCAGTATGAATGTCTTTGTGTGCGCGTGATATTCATCCCCCCTGTGGCCTCTGATAACCTTCCTCCCTCCTCACCTGTCTGGCTACAGGTTAGGTCAAAGTGTCTGGAGCCGACTGCAATGAATCTCATTCTAGGTCGAGCCCATAACTGCAGGGAGTGGGTGGTCTCCCCAGTAATATAGAGCAACTTGGAGAAGAACCCCCATTCCCCAGTTTCCCTCGGAGCCGGCTTTCAGAAACCCTTTGGCTTTTGACTTTAAGGCGCCGCGCGTTGTTCCCAAGCCTGGATTCTCTGCGCATCGCACCAGCAACTCTTGTGCTCTGGCTTCTAATTCATTCATTCCACAACTCATTTGGGACTCCTATGAGTAGGACGCGAAGGAAGGGGGAAGAGTAAGAAAAATGCCATAATGCACAGACACATCCTCACACACCTTACGGGAACTGCAGAATGTGGGAGCATTGGGGGCATGAAGTGGGAAGCGACGAGGGTCCGAAGAAAGCAACCTATAGCCTCTTATTTTGAGAGTCACCATCACCGGAGAGAAATCTTTCAAACCCACTGGCGGGAAGGTGCAGGAGCCTGGGAATGGAGACCCAAATAGAGACTGGCCTTTGCGGAGAAAGCCGGTAAGCGACCGGCTTTCGGTTCCTGGAGCTCTGGGCCTTGGCTCATCCTCGAATCTAACACTTTGCTCCCCCCCTCCTTTAAATTTTTTTCCCTTTTCTTCCCACTCACCCCTCCTTTTCCCCAAAGCTCTCACCGAAGTCACGACTCTCCCCTTTGAACATCCTTAACCCCCTCCTTTCCGTATCCCTCTTCTGCATCCAGGGCGGGGCTATCCACTGCTGGCGCCAACCCCGCCCCCTGGCGCTCGGAGCTGAACTCGCGGAGGACCAAGGAATTTTCAGCACCTGCCTTCTATGGACAGCTACCGCGCCCTGAGCCCGCCGCGGGCCAGGGTCTCAGTCCTCGGGCTCCAGGAACCGAGCGAGTAGGAAGTTTGTCAAAGGAATGGAGATTTTTTCCTCCTCTTTACCGCCCAGCCCCATCTATGCAATTTTAATCTATATCACATCGCCTCCATTAATCTCACAGAGAGATGGCCCATTAAGTGGTATCTGGGCACCCTTTAAGACAGAGAAAACGGGGAGGGGAGGGGGGCAGTCGAGAGAACCGGGCTCAACAGCGCCGACCCATAAAGAGAGAGAGAGTTGCAGCAGCTATTGATTCAGAGATTCGTCAGGGTGATTCCCAGCTCTGCAAGAATTCCCCCTTTCAGTTCCTTTGCATGCAGCCCCAAATTCATTATGCACACACACACATCTATACCCCTCACCTTCCACTCAGTCCCACCCTCTTCTTCAAAAAGGGGTAGAAAGGCAGGCAAAAAAAGAACCCCAGAGCATGCACAGAGTAAGCCTCAGCTCATACAGTCTGCGGCATGCACATGACATAATATTACTTACCCAAACGGGAACTCCTTAAGAGAGAGAAAGAGAAACACAGGGGGAGGGAAGAGAAAGTGGAGAGAGAGAGAGAGGGAGACAGAAGAGAGGAGAGGAAAAATCCAACAATTAATTTCCAGACATAGTTGGGGGGGGGGACAATGCGGTGATGTCCAGGTTTTCTTCCACCCGCGCTGGCTTTTTATCCAGTACAGCCCTCGGTCTATTTCTGGAACACGATCAAACCCTGATGCTATTTTTAGCAAGTACTGAAAAAACCTCCACACACAAAGGCATTTCGCTGGAACGTTACATCCAAAACATTAAATGTGCATTAAGCGCCCCCTCCCCACTTTTTTTCTGCACCACCAGACTCACTTGCATTACTGCAGGTGATGTTTTTTAAAGCAGAAAAATACCCAAATATTATATTTTCCCACCCTCCCATTAACTCCCATCTGCCTCTGCCTGTTGCAAGCTCCTCGCAGTCTCCCCAGCAGAAGGCTTTGGAGTGGTTGTATTCTTTTAGAGCTGCTTGTCTCCATTGACCAGATTTCCTGCATGCTGGGGGCCGAACGTGGGTCCTTAGGCCCCTTCCCCAGAGGAGCTTCCCAAGAAAGCTCTAGAGTCTAACGCTATCCACAATGGAGATTCCCAAATGAGGGAAGAAAAAAAAAAAGCTTCCATACCCTTCCCACGTTTCCCACCCATGCTTTGCAAAATCGCGCTGTGTTTGCAACACACCGCCTTTGAAAATGTATATTTTGAAAGCTGCATGTGTGTGTGTGTGTGTGTGTGTGTGTGTGTGTGTGTGTGTGTGTTTTGCGTTCTAGTAAATTCACTACGAGAGGGTTGGAGAAAATAGACTCATGAAGGCAGCGCGGAGCAGCCGCCTTGAGTCTCCTTTGCCAGCCTGCGTCAGTCATGAGCTACTGACGTCACGTGCAGATTCTCCTCTTTGGTGGGTCTGGTTCAGCCGAGAAGAGGCTTCTGCTCAGAGACAGCGCTTTGTGTTCGGCGCAGCCACTGAGCAGGCGAGGCAGCTGAGGCAGGCGCCACCCCAGGCTTGGGCTGGGCAGCTGCAGAGGAGGCTTGCAGCCGCGTCTGCACTAGGCGTGTGGGGCCCCGAGGGCGTGCCCATCAGGACAGCCCCCTCCCCAAAAACCCTCTGCCGCCCAGCGCAAAGTCAGCTCAGTACAGACTCCCGAGAGCGTCCTTTCCCCGCCCTTTCGCAACTGGCCACTGTAGCAAAGACAGCTATGGCTATGACTCCGATTAATTCTGTGTGTTTGTCGGGCAGATAGCCCCAGCTCCTCGAGTGACGCAAATAACATATTCTACGGCTCCCGTTGTCTCCCCTGCTCCCTTCTTCTCCCTCCCTTCTTTTCCCTCTTCTGTTTCCTCTGCCCACGCATCCTGCTTGGTCTCCCACGGAATCAGCCAGCTACAGCTTCCCAGAGAGCAATAATCCGAGTTAGAGACAGACAGACAGACTCCCAGAGCAGGAACAAATAAGCCTGCAGTTTAATACACACACACACACACACACACACACACACACACACACACACACACACGGTCCTTTGTAGATGGCCAGCAGCGTTTAGGGGCTCCCCTGAATGGGGGGAGGGGGAAGCTGATTCACAAATCCACGGGCCGCCAAGGAGTCACTGCTGGGGGGGAGGGGGGAACCCGAGAGGCCAGGGCCAGGGCTCCCTGCTGCAGCTTTTCCCTCTCTTCACCACGCAAAAAGGACACCCACCTCTATAAATATCCTGATGGCAGGGTATTAGCGAATAAACAACTTTTGTTGAATGGTGAGGGAGAAGAAAATTCAACAAAGAGGGCAAGTGCTTAGTCTCTAGCGACATTACCAGAACTTTTTAAGACTAGGTGATGGTTTGCCCTTTCTCCCTCTCAAAGACCAAGAGATCTTTTATTTTTCTTCTTCTTAAAATAATATCCCTGAAAAAGGAGCCCAGTGGATGAATGCTATTTTTAAACCAATTTGAATGGAGCTTGTTTTGTGAAGGTGACAAACTGTGTGTGTGCGGGCCCGCTCACATGCCTCAGTGTGTTGTATCTGAATCTGAGGGTTTCAGCAGAAGACATGCCACACCTCAGTATGACAAAGGGTTTATTGATTGGTGGAGTGATGAAGTGGGAAGAATTCCTGCAAATTGAAAGATCTGAACAAAATCACACACACAGGGATTACCCTTCCCAAATCTACACAGCATTCTAGACCCGACTCACCTACCCTCTGCCCAGAAAGGGCCGGGGGCGGGGGGGCGCGGGGGGGCAGGGTACTGGAAACCAGGCTTGATGCCTGGTTTATCTCCTTTATTTAACCCTCATTCCTAACATTCCCTGACAATGGTTTTCCTTGATGCCAATAAACGGTTTTCCAGAGCTTATCATTACGATTTGGGGCCTGAGGCCTGGGAGTTATCATGGGCTGATCTTTCATCAGTGTGATCTTTAATACACTCTCATCTCCCTCTTCAGCCCTTTTTAGGCTTCGTAGCTTGCCTCAGAGATTTTGATTTAAGCTTAAACCTGTCTTGTACCCTCAGTTCCTGTCTGTGGCTTAAGTTTTGCCTACTAAACAGCCTCTCAGCATGGAGGACACCCTCTGGCTGCCCATCAGCAACTGCTTATTTTTAGCTCTATGAATGCGTCTATGAATGCATGTGAGAATGGGGCTGCAGTGGGGAGGTATGCAGTCAGAAGAAATATCAATGGGAGGTAAGCGGCCCTGGTTTGTGCACTGAAGATGGCTTATCACATGGGATCATCAGATGTGGCCTGATGGACAGGAAAGATTCTCCGTCATGTGGCAGCTGCATTTCAGGGCCTTCTTCTTGGAATCCTGAAATATCAGGCTGAGGATGTTTTTAAAGGCACAGAGTAGGTATGTTTCTAGAGGGATGAAACTAGGTATATGTGTAAGCATAAATTCATGTATATGAGCACATTTACAGAAACCATATAGTTCTGATATAGACTACATAAACTATATAGAGAAGAGACCATTTAAAATAACATGACCTACTTTCTATGGTGGTTAGATGCTATGTTGAGATCAAGGCAGATTCATTTGAGGTCACTTTGGGGGTCCCCTGACATCTTTCAGCAAACCCTGAAATCTAGCTCTAACAAATGAGGTAGAGTTAGAAACAGAAGAAATGTGCTCAATGTAGCAGCCAAAATTATACTAATCTAACTTTAGTGGACTGGTAGACTCAATGTCTCTGCTTCTCCCCCTGCCAGAAGAGGGCGCCCTTCTGCCATGTCCCTGTTTTGCTAGCGTAATCAAGCTGACCGGTTAGATTGCCGGTGGGGGTGTACCTAGGAAGCTCAGCAGAAACATTTGCAGAAAGTTAGTCCTCAGTAGCCAGTGTCTCCATTTCCCCCACGCATCAGTCAGGTCCTTTGGTACATGCCTGGACTAGAGCTGGTGTCCTTGGCTTTCTGAGCTGTCCCACCATTCTTTGCTAACCGCTATGTTGGCCAATTCCTGTCTGAGCATCCAAGCTCAGCACCTAGGGAATTAATAGACTGATATGGAACCAGTCCAAGATGAAAACCACCTTCTGCACTGCCAACCTATTCCTGGGCATCCCAAGCATGAAGAGGACTTGTTTCCCCTAATGCTCCCCCAGAGGGCTGTGGGGGTAGGCTGCTGTCACCAAGCCCTTGAAAAGAACCGCATCTCCTTTCTTTCAGGGTCACCGAAGCCCAGAAATGTCCTGCTTTTGTCTCTTGTCTCCTCTCCAAGCACCAAGAAAAATGCCAGTAGGTAAAGTACTAGGTTTGGAGAAGGAAAACACTGCAGCTCCCAGGAAATCAACTAAAGGGAATGTATCAGGAAAGTCCAGGAAAGAGATTCCTCTTTGCCTAAAGGTGTCTCTATTTGGGAGCAGATCTATTTGGGCCTAAATAAGGGATGGGATAGGGGAGAAAGAAACCAATAGTTTTTGAGCACCAACTCTGTGACAGACATCATGCTGGGCACTTTTACATAAAGGATCTTATATAATATTTAAGGCAAATATCCGGGTGTCATTATAATGTTACCTACCCAGTTGGGTTGTTGAGCACAGAAATCATTCCAGAAATATTAGTTAATATTTTTCCCATTTTAAACCTAAGGAAACGGAGACCAGATACCTTATGTGACTTGTCCAAAAGTCTTAAAGCTGGAAGTTGGTAAAACTTGGTATTCAATCAAATTCACATCTGTATGGCTCCAACACTTATGCCTATACCTCTCCAATCATGTCGCCCCCATTCCAGTATCTGGTCTTTTATATTCCAGTTCTGGGCACCATCATGTAGAATTGCAGATGTCTGGGACTTTCTCAGCGGTGGCCTGAATAATGAAACTAATTTATTCCTTCTAAAAGGCCCCTTTGCCAGTAGAATCACCCCCCCCAAAAGGCCATCTGCTTGTGAGAAGAAATCCCCTCCAATTCTACCAAGGAAAGCACCAGCTGGCTTAGCCTCATCCAAAACTCAAGAGATTTGTCCAAAGCCAGCCAGTGTGGAGAGGAGACACAGCGAACTTTATGTCCATTCAGGCTGCTACACCCAGCCATGTTTACACCTCCACTGAGGAAGCCCTTTGGATGGCCCTAGGGAGGAGTTAGAAACTCCCCAGTCCAGTCTTCCAAGAAAGCTGTCTTAACGTGAGAACAGCAACAAATCTGCATTTGGGTTGGCTAGTCATCCAAGTCCTCCTTCACCCTTTTAGAAACTGGCATCCCTGATCATATTCCTGATTCTGAAAACTTTAAAAGCTAAGGCATTAGCACCATGGGGGAGATGAGCCACAGCATGCATAATACAAGCTATTCCACGATCCCCTTCCCCTGTTAAATACATGTTTTCATCACTTACCCTGATCAAGAGGTACATTCAGTCTTGGGAAATACTTCTTAGAAGCCAGCATATTTGGAGGTTTGAGGGTGTTATTTTTAAGGACCACTTGCACGCTGGAAGAAAGTGACTAGAATTCCACACACACACACCCTTTTTTTGTTGCCATCAGCATTCAAAAGTCTCAATTCTCTACCTCCAAGCGATTGCAGTGTTCAACTTCAGAACACTTAAGACAGTATCTCTTCTTTGCACACCTTCATTATCAAGGAGCAAGCTCTTTCAAATACCTTCCTCCCTCCCTATGCCACTCTGCTAGACACCCCGGAGAACCAGATGATAGGTTTTCCCATGCCTTGTCAGATAAAAGGCACATTAGGGAGAATGGGGACTCAGAGGGTCACCCAGGAATGTCTAGAGTAGGTTTCATGGCGAGGATCTAAGCAAAGACAAGAAAGCCAAAGCAAGCACATGATAGGGGGCTGAAGCTAAAGGGGTAGGGTGGGGTACGGCTTAGGATGCCAGCATGCTTTAGTTTAACAGAGGCTAAATAGAAAAGGATCAGAGTTTGAAAAGCATGGACTACAGGGAAAAAAAGAAATACCCGAGGGATGCTTCAAGATGCCTGTGTGAGTTTGGCTTTAATTTTGTGGTTGGTAGACATAGTCTACCATACCTGAATTCAGTGGGCAGGAAGAGCTCAATCATGAGTTTGTGGGGGTCTGAATTAGCTAAACTTTTAATCTTTTCACTATTAAAAATGCCCTGAAACTAGCTACTTGGATCACTATATCTGATAGGCAAACAGGAAAAAATGGTCCCAACATTTCTTTAATTGGTAGCCCAATGACTATAGGCTGTGGCACAGAGGAAGAATGGACTAACATATCTGCTCGTTTGGCCAGTTTCTTGTACTTATTGGCAAGGCTATGAGTTAAGTAACAAATTGTGTCTGAATCTTGTCATGAGAAGAGAGACTTGGAGCTCACATGTGAAAACCCAGCATCTTCCATTAGTTCTAGCTTACCACTAAAAGCAGAAATAAAATGGGGGGTGGGATATGATTTCTAGGTAGAGTGGGTTTCCCAAGAACAACACTTTTTGTAGTGATTGTCTTTGAGAAAGAGAGCACTATGACCTCAACAAATTCTGATTTGGTCAATCCTGGGGTCTATTTTATGGATGAGATTAACATTGTGAGACTGGACTAACATCTGTGGCTTGGCTGGGGATCCCTGAAGGGCATTTGGGTCAATGGGAACTGCTAGCAGACAAATCTTACAACCTAACAGGGTGGATCTGGCTCATGAGCACTGGGCTCCTGAGATCACTACAAATCACCCTAGACAGTGCTGGCAAATGTCACTTACCTCACCATCCAGGAACCTGTGGTTCAGAACCCATGAAGAAAAGCCTTGGGTCTCAAATGAAAATGTCTAGAGTGAAGCCATCACAATGTGGTAGAATGAAATGCAAATTTAATTGGAGGAAAAAAAAAAGTCTAGATGATTCCATCCTGTATTCAGGGGCAGTCCAATTCTGAGAATCTTTCTCTTTCTCCTCTTCCTACCTCCACATTCTCAATCAGTCCAAACAGTCATGAGTAAGCTCTTTCACTATATCTGGGATATAGAAATCACTGGGATTAAGGGATTTCTGGTCTTTCCCTCTAGTTTTAATTACATCACACTCAGATACCTTGAGTACCTTCATTGAGTGTGACTGCTCTGGCAGAGAGTCTTGCAACTTCATTTTGGAAGAGGTGGGATGTGCTGTGATTTTCCTGACCTAGGGACTGAATGCTGGGCTGTTGAACATTGAAGCAGGAGGTAGGAGAGAGGGAAACTAATGTTAGCCATCTGGACATAACTCAGAAGGGAACTTGCCAAACAGAGAGCAAAGCCACTGCCCATGAGATGGGCACCTTGGAGAAAGAGCTGAGTGGGTAGTGAATGGTGGAAGAATGGTGATCAGGAAGGGGTAATTATGGCAAGGGTTAATAGGAATATGAATGTAAGCAGCAACATTGCAGAAAGCACGAGGCAAAGGATGAGGTGTGTCCTGGGTGTTTGAGGACTGCTTTGAAAACTCATCTGGTCTCCTCTTGATCATTGGCGCTCCTACAACAAGCAAGAATGAAAGGGATATGGTGTCAGCAACCTATATTCCATCACTCACAGTCCTCTGTGAGCATGCAGTTCCAGTCTCTCCCCTCCCCTCCTTCAGTGATATCATTTTGGCTTCCCCGGGGGTGGCAGGGACACAAGGGGCAGATGCTCAAGGCTACAGTTAGACAAAGGGATGCTCAGCCTTACCAGCAGATGGCCAAATATGAGTTCACTTCAAATTGGCAGGCCAGGACCAACTTATTCATCAAGAAGTCACATTTCTGGCAAAGTAGAGTCTGTGGTATTAACAGGTCAAACCAGAGAGACCTGCTTCCACTGGTAGCTCAGGGCCAGGAAGTTACATCACAGACAAAGATTTTTTAACCCAACCACTCTGTTTAAGACAGTGATAGCAGTTGCTCAGAAGGTGCTGCAGAAAGCCTACTCTTGTTCTGTTGTTATTATCACCAGATACTATTCTGATCCATTATGACCTCACTCTGCCTATAGGAGAAGGGTCAGCTCGCAGAAAATCCTGAGGCAGGGGTGGAGGAGCTATGTAAACCTGGTGTGGCTGATGTCCCATAATGGAGATTTAGAGACACAGCAGTGAAATTGGAGACCAGCATCACCCCCAAGAGAATGGGAATCCTGTGATTCCCCAGAAAGAACCAATGTGGTAACGCTTTGAGATTATTCTGCATTAAGTGAAAAAGTTTACATCTGCATTGTACAGGAGAGTTGAAATAATATTTGGGATTCTCTCAGAGACCTAGATACCTTTGAAATGGGGGTTGGTGAGAGACCAGCCTTAAAAAAGATAAGTGGCTGTGTAATTTCTAATTCCCAAATGACTCAATATCAAGGGAGCTCAGTTATGAACCAACCTGAAACAGGGAAAGGAGTGACTCAGGCCAGGATCCATATGTAAGGATTAAAGAGGTGGTTTCACAGTCTTTATTTTTTGTAGTTAAAAAGCCCAATCTGGACCTCAGTTTCAACCAGTGCCAATCAGAAAGTCAGAACTTAAGCTGTGAGTGAAGATCTGGTCTTGACTCAGCCATTTGCTCCTAACCAAAGATCTGGAACACGTCACTCAGTATCTTAAATTCCAACTTATAAAATGAGTTTAAAGATGTAGGTGTGAACATGTTCCACAAATTAAGAAAGGCCTCACCTCTGTGATGGAAGTTCTTCTTAGTCACTGTGGTAGTTACTCTGAGTTCTTCTGTCTGGGCATCACAGTGAGAGCACAGACTGGGCAAGCACTGTCATGTACTTAATTGTCTCATGGGCTGAAGTTTTTAAAAAGCAAGGCTGAAATGCTCTAGAACCCAGAAAGTTTATGGAACAACCCCATAGCCAGGTGTAGCCTATTTATATTGGGGGGGGTGGTGAGGACAAGTTCCACTTCTAATTTCACATTTGCCCCTTGGTTCTTGCTTCTCTGGAGTTCTCACTCAGGAGATTCCTAAGAACAGTGAGTCTGCTAGGCTCTGGTGATGCCAGGAACTTACTTAATGTTCCAGGTTGTGGCTGTCTCATTTGTAAAACTCTAACACATGCAGCTGTGGTATTAAATGAGATCATACAAGAAAGATATCTAGCACTATGTTAGCACCCAGTGAATGTTAGATGCAATTATTAAGGAGGCAGAAGAGGCCAACCTCTGGAGTTTCATCTTGGTGCCTCGGGATACCTTATTTTCTCCTTGGTTCAAGGCACCAAGAATCTCAGATGCCTTAAATTGATACCGCAGGGCAGGGCAGAATGACTGCTAAGGAATTTCTACCAAATAGCCAGTAGAGGGAGCTCCCAGGTAAAACTGCTCTTCTCTAGTCTGTATTTGCTTCATTTCTCCATAAAACAGATCTCTGCCCAGAGGCCACAGATTTTTTCTCTACCAGAGACCTTTTTCCTGAGAGAAAACTGAAGTGCTCATCAGCAAAAGACCTAGACTCAATCCTGCTTTCAGAGAACCCAGGAGTTCTTGAACTTTAGAGACATATTTAGTCCCATGGCAAGGTTCAACTCTTGGGTTCCAGTTGCCACTTGGAATAGAAAGAACAGTTCCTATTGGGGCTGATCCAAGGAGATCTGGGGCTGAAACTTTGAGGCTAACACTTCTCTCACCCTTGGAATTTTGAATGTGCTCTAGTTTTCCAGTCACTCTCTCTCCACAAATATCTAGATTCATAGTCACTGAAGGACATTTATTATAAATTTGTTATAGGGCGGTCATGAAGCCTGGTCACTGTTAACAGCAGAGTGAAGGAAATAGTCCTTGTCTGCTGTTAGGAGCATTTAAACACAAGCCTATGAGAAACTAAATGATAGACACAGCATGTCTTTCAGATAAAAGACCTAAGATGGCTGCCAAAAAGTGGCAAGAAGGATTCTACTGAGGATCTGAGCTGAGCTTTTCCAGTTCCTTCTCTGCTCAGATTCCTCAGGTTAACCAGGTGGCCCACTCTCAGGGCACAGACCTTCCTCATACTTAGTTTCTGGCTTACAGTTAATTAATGTAATAGTAGGAGCCCCAAGAGATAGTGGGAAATATTTCTAGTCTTTCTTACAATTAACATTTGCTCACAGCCCGATTTTGATTAGCAGTGGCCTCATTTCTTTTAGGGTACCCAAGGGGCTATGTGCCTCACCTACTTACAGGATGATACATAGCTTAGGAGGAACCCAGAAGAAAGCAAAGGCTTGACATACAGGAAGGTTAAAAATATATGAGAGCTCCTCTCCCTCCTTCTCCTGGCAGGATACCAATATTAACAATAACCAATATTTATTGAGTATTTACTGATCTCAACTACTGTGCTAATAGGTATGTATCATCCTATTCAATCCTTACAGCAACTTAGTTAAACAGTTCCTATTACAGTTACCATTTTAAAGTTGAAAAGCCAGGACTTAGAGGGGCTAAATAACCTGCCCTATGTCAAACAGCTGTTAAGTGGGGTAGCTAGTCTGAGATACACAGCAGCCCGTCTTTGAGTCCTAGCTGGGTCTTCCAGAACAGGCAATAGTGGAGTTCCCTTCAATTTTAGAAATTTCCATGAGTAAGGAGAACTGGGGCACACCTTAAGTCCTAACCAGGACCGATGGAAATATCTGATGCTCCTTCTCATTCCACTGTGTCATTTCCATAGGGCAAGTGTAACACTGGACCAAACCACAGAGAAAAAAAGGGACTCATTACATCTTTAGCAAATGCATTGGACTTTTATAATTTGGGATGAACGGAATGATTGACATCTGGGGACCTAGTTCAAGGATAGAATTCTTTAGGGCTCGTGCCTGTAAAGAAAAGACTCTTTGGGAACTACCATTAAGAATAATCTGGGGAGGGGCGCCTGGGTGGCTCAGTCGCTAAGCATCTGCCTTCGGCTCAGGTCATGATCCCGGGGTCCTGGGATCGAGCCCCGCATCGGGCTCCCGGCTCAGCGGGAAGCCTGCTTCTCCCTCTCCCACTCCCCCCTGCTTGTGTTCCCTCTCTCGCTGTGTCTCTCTCTGTCAAATAAATACAATCTTTAAAAAAAAAGAAGAAGAAGAATCTGGGGAAGAGGGGTAAGCTAATGGATTCTATCAGCAGCTCTCAAACCATGACTCCATCTCTCTGGATCTGTAACCTTGGTGGACTTTATTTACCCAACTCTGGTTAAGGGTCAATGTTGGCTCCTTTGACATAGGGGCTGGGACCAGGTAGGGAAAGTGCAGGCTCCAGAGCAAACATCACAGGAGGTACTTCTCATAATCGTAGATGACAAAGACCCTGCCTTCAATTACCCCATAAGCTTGGCTGCTACTACTGCTACCTTTCAGAGCCTGAGAACAATTGGCCACAGGAAGAAGAGAGGACCCAGGCCCAGTCTTGTCATGTCCTGTCCCTTTGGTGTCTCATCTCTAGGGCTGACACCAAATGTTTTGACTCATGGAATAACTTGCTGCTGTGAGCCACCGATATGGGCAAATATATATACCGGTTCAAATTGGTTTAAAATTATATGTCAAACACAACTTTGGTCTGGATTGTAACTCAGGAGAATTATTAATGTTTTGATTAGATCTCAGACTCATGCCCGTGAGGGGCTCATTATGATTAGGGATTTATGGTCTGGTTAACTTCCAGGCCCTGGTAAGGATGCACCAAGCCCTCAGCAGGAACCAGCCTTCAACAGACTGCAACTTGCTTCATGTGCATCCTGCTTCGAGTCCTCCAGGGCCAAGCTAGTTATAGAGTATTTATGTTTTCCTTGAAATCTTCAAGTGCATAGAAGTCTCCCAAGAGAGACCTGAAGGGGTGGGATATTAGAGACAGAGATGTCTTAAGAGTGGGGGAAACATTAATAACAACAGCAAGCATCCAACTGACCACTTTTTATACACTAGGCAATGTCCTAAGCACTTCATATGTATTCATTTACTCATTGTAACCGTAGGAGGTGGGTACTATTATTATTCCCATCTTATAGTTGAGGAAACAGAGAGGTTACTGAACTTGTCTGAGGTCTCTAAACTATTTAAGTAGGCAGGATCTGCATCCAGGCTCCCCGGCTTGTGCTCTGAGTCCCATGCTAGAGTCTCTCCTCTTAATGGAAAGATCTCCAAAGTGCTGGCAGAGGCTGGGCATGTATAGTTCCCAGATGAAAAAGAATCCAAATTCAGTCTTGTGTTGTATCTGCTGTGAATAGTCTATGGAATGCCAGACATCATGGGTACTAATGGGCCCAGAGAAACCCATTGTCTGAGGTCTGAACAGCCACTGACCCCTCCATCCCACAACCATAAAAGAAGACTGATAACAGTGACCACAGTACATTCAACTCATATATGCTCATTCTTCCAAACACCTTAGGAGCTCCTTAAGGACAAGAGTTATTCAACTTGCTCTGAGCAACACTCATGATATTACATAAATTATAGGGCTTGTAGACTCTGACCTTTGTTTTAGAGATGAGGCCAAGAGAGGCCAAGTGAATCACCTAAGTTCACTAGCTTAGGGCACCAGATCCTGGCCTACAACCCAGTTGACACCTGGTTCAGCCAATTTATCTAATCATAGGGTCTCTGAAGACTGGGGGACAGATAAGAGAATATAGTGGTTGCTGATGAGGCAGACTACTAGTACTGAAGTCCCTACCTTCTAGGAAAAAAAAAAAAACCAAAAAAAAACAAAAGGACGGTGTTTCTTTAATCTGTGTAGGGGAAATAAAACCTGGAGGGAGAGTCAGCTTGCCACAGGTCACAGGCCAATGGAATGAACTCATCGACTTCTGTTCCCAAATATTCAGCTCACCAGATTCATTGAACACAATATAGGTGATAAAGCTTTTAAAGATCTGAGAGTTTATAAATAGTAGGTTAATATAGAGTGGGAGAAATCCTCTTGCCTTGGTGGAGATGACTAACAAAGGAGTTTTTAGGGAGGGATAGTGGCTATTTTACTATTCCTTAAAAAAAAATTCGCCTCGGGCGCCTGGGTGGCTCAGTCGGTTAAGCGACTGCTTTCTGCTCAGGTCATGATCCTGGAGTCCCGGGATCGAGTCCCGCATCGGGCTCCCTGCTCAGCGAGGAGCCTGCTTCTCCCTCTAACCCTCCCCCCTCATGTACTCTCTCTCTCTCATTCTCACTCTCTCAAAATAAATAAATAAATCTTAAAAAAAAAATCGCCTCTCCAAATGCTTTATTTTCCAAATCTGCGTAAATTCAATATAGAAAAGTAAATAGAAGCAAATAACCCTTGTAGTGAATTGGGATCCTAACTCCTGACCCAGACTGAGGCTAGGTTAAGGCTACTCCTTGGAAAGCAGATCTTTCCAGGCTCAGTGGTTCTTTAATACCCAAGATATAGTGGTTAGGGTAAGTCCTATTGTTCTGAGACCCATAAGACCTAACGTAATCATCCCATGAGCTTCCAAAAGGATGAACTGCCACAAAAGCCTGGCTTCCTCCCCAAATATTACCAAGTCTCTAGAACAAAAAATCTGGATTTTAGTGGGTGGAACTTCTTTTTCAAATGACATATCCACACCAATTAACATGCTCATAATAAACTCATGGATCAAAGGATTCCTGACAGAATGGGACACAGGAAAGATAAGTTTGGAACAAGGAAAGGAAGCCTGTGGTGGATTATTGGTCAAGCAAGGGCTTTACAAGTTCCTAAGAACCTAAGATGGGAAAGGGTCTTATCAAAGGAAGAATGTAAGTTGCTAAATGCCCTTTTCACCTTCTAGACTATGAGTGCCATGATGGCAAGCAGGATCCATGTCTTAATTATCTATCTTCAGAGCCTAGTATATGACCTGCTATCTAGTGGACCCTCCATAAATTTTTGTTGAGTTCCCAATTTTTCATGAGGCCAGTAGGACTTGGTAAGGGATTACTTTCTTCTGTTCTCCACTAGAAATGAAGTCACTGAAACTCAAGATTGGATGAAGAGTATATGAAGATAGTCATACTTGCCTCCACGGAATCCCTGAGGGACTCTCACAATGTCCAAGGAGGACTTGGAAATTTGCCCCGATGGATAGGAGGAGACTCGAGTCTTGCCTCTTGGCTCCAGTGAGTCAAGCACAGATGATCTTCTCACATCCATACTCTTGAGGTCCAGACCTGTGCTAAGCACAAATTGAGCCCCTTTCTCTTTACCTGGATGCCTCCTCTTTCAGGACTGGGGGTTACTGGGAGAAAAGAACTTATGGTCTCTGAGCTGAAGTGAAAGGTCCAGGAAAATTTCCCAGGCCTCTCCCTGGCTTAGCAGGGTCAATGGAGAACAGTTCTTTTGGTTATCAGAGGGTAAGGTGGGGGAAGATAGATTTTACCCAGCATCTCCCAAGAGGAGTCCCAGTGTATGTGGAAAGGTCTAAGAACAGCCCTGCTATCTTCAGAGAAAGAAGAATCTACCCAGGAAAGAAAGGCACATGATGGAAATGCCACCCCACAAAATGCCATGTGAAGATGATCCCACCACTTTTCTGATGTTTCTTTGGCTCCATCAGTGACCAGAGGTCTGATAATAAAAATAATAGTAAAAAATAACATATATATATATATACACATATATATATAGCTGTTTTATATATATATATATATATATATATATATATATATATATATATATATATAAATGAACCATCATCATAAATCTTTGAGGTAGGTACTGTTATTACTTTAAGTGTCAAGAGACCAAGGCTTAGAGAGTTTAAATAACTTGTCATAACTCACATAACCAACCAAATACAGGAGCCAAGATTTGAACCCAGGTCTGTTTGGCTGCAAACACTGAACTATCTACCATTATACTGTATTCAGGAAACCTGTGAGAGTCCAGCCTATCAGAGACCTATGTCTACCTCTATTGCTAATTGAGATGGCAAAGAGAGGAAGGCATGATTTAAAAAATTTTTAACATGTGCCTATGTGCACACGTAGAGGTACAACACATGTATCACATATATAGAATACTCTAGAGTGCTTTTGGATAAACCATCTAATTTCTCATTTCATTCTCAATGGGGTAGGTCTTATAATGTGAATACTCCCATTGTTCAGGTGAGGTAAGCAGGTCACAAAGAAGCTAAATATTTTGTCCAAGATCATATATTCCCTTGGTTGCTTGAATCTATGCGGTTTGAGGCCAGATCTATGGCTCTTTCAACTATAGCATATACCTATGCCACAATAATGAGACATACTCAGAGTCAGCTAGCATTTATTAAACACCCACAATGGGTCAAGAACTGTGCTAGCCTCTTATACAAACAGTAAATAATTATTCGACTGGTCTTCCAGTCCACTAACTGAGCTGTTGCTGCAGCAGCCTCCAAGTCTAACAAAGGTTACATAAAAGAATAATTCTTTTCCCTCTTTTCTCTAGGTACTCTTAGTAGCTTAGTCTAAACTCCATGTTTCACAAAAGGGTGTTCTATCACCTAAAGGACCAGGCAGGAAAGAAAAACTAGATTAAGGCTGAAAACACAATTCTGAAAGTCCCTGAACAATGATGGAGGGTCAATAGTGTCTTTGTTCTCTAGTTTGGATGCGTTTTTAATGCCATCTGATTTCCACTCCAGTCCATCTCACATTTCTGAGGTGCCTTCTAGCTTTGCTTCTTAGAGAGTAAGGAGGCAGTTGATGAAGGAAGGGAAAATTCCCTTTCCGTTGGGGTCCATCAGAATAATATAGGACTATCTTGCACTTGACTCTTTGAGCCTTAAGCCCTACTTCTTCTATATTAACATCAGTTGAACCTACTGCCAAAGTCATTTTTGAGAACCTGCCATTAAATAACTAGCACAATTATTCATGAAGTAAACTAAGTTTTATCTTATTCATGTGTAGATGCTGAAATCAAAGTACCTATCAGGCAAAGAGTGTTTGATAGAGCCAAGCTCAGAAGTGTTGGGTAAGGATTGGATGGATACTTCATTTCCGGGCTTGAGCTCTTAACTCAAGGCTTCAGCAGACCCAGAAGGGATCAGCAGATGACTTCTCTCTTCAAAGCTGTGACAGAGTCACCATGAACTGTTGGATTTTTCAGAGTGGGACTTGGTTAGAGAAGAACACCCCAATGGATCAAAAACGGAGGTTGCTGAAGTTTTTTTTTTTTTTTTTTTTGCTGCAGATGGATTATTGGCTTGATGAAGGAACATGAGCAACCGTGTTCTCAGTCTAGGATCTGGGTTACTTCTCACCTCCTCCTGCCTAGGCTGGCTTCTTGGGTGTGCAACTTCTGTAGTCACACATAGCCCTGTGCTCAGCAGGGCCTTGTGCTTGGTTTAATACTCTAATGTCATTGTCTTGAAATTCATAATAATTTTGCCTTTGAACTTGTGTTTTGTAAGTAAAGTCTGTGAGACAGTGGAGAATGTGTGAGTAGAGAAGATATGTGTCATGGACGTGCTCACCAACCCTTGCTGCCCCATAGTGTTGGCAGTCCCTCGAGAGTACAGAATTCCAGTGAGGGCTCCGTGAGACTCAAAGCAAGTGAAAGGCAAGTCTGTAAGTAAGTGGGGGCATTGACAGTACTGAGATGAACCAGAACTTGCTTCAAATGCAGAAAGGCGGCAATGGGTTTCTTTGAAACACTAATGAACAAGGAACCCTATCATATAGTTTCTGATCTGCATTCCTTCCCTGTTATTTGCCAATGATCTATGCTGAAAATGATGACATAGGAGGAAAGGGAAGGTTAGGACAGATCATGGTTCTTTTTCCTCAGTCCTTCCTTATCAGAGAGCTGACGTCAGAGACAGCTGGTAGAATGTTTGCATTTAAAAAGTGAAATAAAACCAGTTGAGTACATTTTCTTCGATGTTTCCATCACTCAGGTAAGAACAGAGTACCTATGCATGTACGACTGATGAACTAGGAATTGTGTAATTTTGGTGATTCTGCCAATAAATTAAATGCTCTCCTATAGCACTGAACAATATAAAGATGGATGGTAAAATTCATGCTAATAATTTTTTAATTTTTATTTAGTACATTCAACAGCAAATAAAAAACATCATGACAAATTGAGAGAAACACTCAAGGAAAAAAGTTTTATATGTCAGTTCCTCTAGCAGCACTTTTTTCCTGCTTTTTGAACCAGGAGCCCTACATTTTCATTCTATACCGGGGTCCCCACAAATTATGTAGCTGGCCCTGCTCCTGCCCTTGTTTTTCTTTTGAGATACAAAGGTGAAGCACCAGAGCTCATCCAAAGTGATGAAGGGAAAAGTTGGACTTCATTCTTCTCCTGAGTGGGTAGACAGCTGCTTGTGGTAATGCTCTCCAACGTCGAGTGAAGGGGGAACTAACACTCCTGAATGAGTATGAGGAAACCCAAGGTAAATTCAGGTTCACCACATACACTCAGGGACGTCAGATCCACCCCTAAACCAGAGGTGACAGAAGATGAAGAAGGTCCGCTCTTGTGTGTGTTGCCTGTGAGCTCACGTGTGGAGAGAACCCTACACACACACACACACACACACACACACACACACACATACTTGCATATTGCTGTGGTCTTGGCACACATGTTTTGAGGTGCACTGCGCATATGTATTTGCACGGGAGGTGTGCTTGGGCACCTGGCAGAACTTGAGACAGGTGGTCTCTTGAGACATGGGTCTCTGGGGACTGGCTGACAGACGTAAAACACTTTTAGGGCTAGGGTGAAAATGGTGTCCTTCTGGAACATAGTCCTCAGGAGACCACAGCAGAGAGCGATACCGATGAGTTTGGGGGACTATGGAGGACATATGTCTATACTTCCAGGACCCGATTTTTCTTGTAACCACCCTTCTCTCCCTTTATTTCAAAAGGGGACAGACACTTGTTGACTTAGGTAAAGAACAGAAACAAGTTCCTTCTAAGAGAAGCGACCCACGTGACCCTACGGGCCTCTGAGGCTGTGAAAGACTATTCTTCCTCTACTCCTGTACAAAAAATGAGGGGGCAGGTACCTGAACTAGGATTTCAAGTGATGTGGACAATGGATGTCAGACATGCTGGCCTGGTTTCACTCTACACCAGCAAGTCCCCAAGGATGGAGTTGCCATCCGCTCTGCTCTCTTTACTGGACAATGCTTCACCCTAAGACCTGGCTCAGTCCAGTCTCCTTCACCTCTGATCCTGTTTCTATGTCTATACTCAATGCCTTCGGGTTATTCTAGCTCTGGAGGCGTGCCTTGCCGTGACAACAAGCGTTGCAGATTTTAACTTCCAAGCACCCTCCCTCGATCTCTCACCCCCACCCCCTGCTGAGATTTACTTATAATTTGGTAACCCAGCCCCCTCCCACTCTCAGGATCAAAAAGCTACCAACTCATTGCTTGAGAATCACATCCTCATCCGGGTGGTCTTCACTACTCCCAGCCCAGCCCAGCCCAGCGAACCCTTGCCTGTTACCTTCCCCATATTTCCAAGTGCATTTTAACTTCACATTCAAATGGTGCCCCCACATCTATATTTAAAGGCTGTGTGTATGGGGGGGTATTCCCCCCTCCAGAGACTTGTATTCCACCTCCCAGAAGTGGCTGCTCTTCAGAGTGGAGGTGATTCAGCTTTCCTAGAAGATCATTTGAAGGGAAAAAAACAGTACTATGGCTGAGAGTACTGCCTGCTTCCCTAGATTAAAAAAAAAAAAAATCCTGCTCTCAGACACATGGAATTCCCATGGACGAGGTTCGGCCAACACCAGGCACTGAATTTTTCCCATTAAATATAAAGCTCAGTATGAAAGGTGTGGGGGCAGGAGAAGGGGTAACCCTTCTTTTCAGCCTTTTCTACTCTCTGGAGGATTTGAACTCTGGCCCCCAAGGTCAAACGGCTGATGTTCAAAAGTCTCCCCGCCTCTCTGTCGCTCCCCCTCTCTTCTCCAAGCTCCTTCCTAACAAAGAATTACTCTCTTTGCCAAACACAATAAAGTCCTGGTGGATTTACCCAGATTAGAGAACCCCTTGAAGTCTCTGTCAAAACTAATCTTCTCAGGAGAAACACTTGTTGATAACCACCTTGCTTTGTGTGGCAGCAGGGAAACCAGGGCCCCGCTGGAAAAACTGGCCTCTGACCTCCCCATCTCCACATGGCACCAGGCGCCACACAGCTCCTGACCTCACAGAACACCGCGCCCCCCCCTCCACATATACCCTGAGAGCCCCCGCCCCTTGCAGCTTTTCCACTTCACGCTGGACCCATCTCCGGACCAGGCTCCCAAAGCAAGGAGGCCAACTCTGCAGCTTCCCAGGCGTTAAGAGACCCTGGCTGGGTGCCGGGCTTTCCCTCCTTCTCTGCCGCCCCCCCCATCATGGAACCCTCCACCCTGCTGAGTTCAGCCTCTCTTGTCTTCATGCTGCAAAGTTTGCCAGGCGCCTTTTCAGGCAGTTTTCCTCTACACAACTGGCCCCAAAAAATCATGCATAAAGATTTCCCTCTACAGGTGGTTGTGAGCTGTAGCAGTTTTTGCTCTAGCAATAGAAATGTGTTTTTTTAATTTCATTTTACCCACTAATAGGGATTTTTTTTATTATTTTGATTGCACCCACTAAAGAGCATTTTCTTCAAGTCATGAGAAATTAAATTCTCTATGCAAGAAATGTTCCCACCACCATCACCACCACCATGCCCTGACTCTTTATCTCCCCACACTCCCCCACTTTGCTGACTTCATGAAGCCTTTTTGCAACTAAATTTTCATGTGCAAAATGATTACAAGAATGAAGACACTTAGTGAATGAGAATCAATTCAAAATAGGACAAAGTGGAAGAAGCACTTGCCCACTACAGAAGCCCCCCTTCCCTGCCCCCCCCACCACAAAACTGGGGGTAGGCGAGGCAGCACCCTCTCCCCAGTTTACCACCACAGGATCCTCTTCCAACTGGCATGCCTCCTGCAAAAATCTCACACACACACACACACACACACACACACACACACACACACACACAACCATGGAAAGCCTGCTTAAGAAGTCTAGGCAATTTGTACAAATATAATTGTTCAGTGAAAAAGACAGTAATCATGGCCAGTCACACAGATCTACTCCACCAAACATCCACCAACTGACATCATAAACTTTGCAAAAGCCAAACACAAGACAGTGCATGGTATAACCTACCTTGGCGAGCTCCTTCACTTTTTGTGCAAATGTTTCCCCTCCGCACGCTTTACATAGATTTCTAGGGAAATTTGGAAGGACTGGTGAGGGGGTGGGAGAGGTGAGGGAATGAGGGTAATACAAATAAGGAAGCATTTTAAATGCACCACGCAAAAAGCTCGGGATTTCACGTTATGTGTCTGCACTCTTCCCGGAGCAAAGCAAAACAGTTCGCGTTCAGTGCCAGACTTGGAGGGAGAGGGAGAAGAGAGAGGGAGGGGGAGACAGGGAGGGGGAGAAAAGGAGAGAAAAGAGGGAGGGGGAGAGAAAGAAAAAGGGTGGGGAAGGCTGAAGGAGAGAGAAGAAGAGAAAGAGGAAATGAGAGAGGGATAGAGGGAGAGGAGAAAGAAGGTGAGCGAGGAGGGAGGGGGAGAGAGAAAAGAGAAGAAAGGAGGGGGGGGGAGCCAGAGGAAAGGAGAGAGAGGAGGCAGCCCCCCTCCCACGTTCCCACCCCCACACATTCAGGCACCTCCTGAGTAACTGATCAGAGCAAAGAACTCATCACCCACGTTCAAAAACCCGGTTTGGGGACTAAGTCCCCATGCACACACTCTCGGAATCTATTTATAGACAGACCCTACTAATATGCATTGCATTCTGAACGTAAATGTGTGTGTGCACGGATTACATATAGTTCTTTTGACAGGTATGGTTTTTTTTTTTTTTTTGGCACTGCAGTGCGTCTGATTGTATCTGTTTGGATTTTCTTCTTTCTTTTTTTGCATCAGGAAAACATGCATCAGTTTTGAAGGTGTTGGGGGGGGAATGGTGGGGGTCTCAATGCTAATAAAACCCTGGCTTTTTTTCTCCCCCTGCAAAGCTGGGATATTTGCAGAGTTGGGGCTGTTTGAAAAGGCTCCAGTTCTGGCTCAGTGTAGCACGCCCAGTTCCAGCAGTGTGTGCTATTGACCTGCATTGACGTCAGTGCGTCATTAGGTCTCCCTTAGAAACACTGACTTTCAAAAATAGTATCAAATTAATTCAGTTGGAGCCTGGTGAAGAAAGGCTACTAGCTGGAATCAGCCATAAAACTCCAGAATTTTCAGCCCTAGATCTCTTCTTTTTCTAGGAGCCAAAGAGAAATCAGATTGTATGGAAAATGCCATTGATGGGATTTTTTTTTTCCCTTAAGAAAAGGGACCAAATTAGATTGCAAAACCCAGAACTGCTTTTTTTTTCTTTCCCCTCTTTTTTCTGATCTAAAAATAACCCCTTGCTTGAACTGACTGCGGTATCTTTTGTGCTGCAGCTCTGTTTTTGGCAGTGTGGTCCCAGGGAAGGGTGGAACTCAAGTACAGATATTGATCTATTGTTATTTGCAAAACCAGGAATTAATTTTAATAAAACAGGTGTGCCTTATGGTGGCAGTGGGTAACAGAGAAGAGGGGGCACCATGGGAGAGATTTATGCCATTCACACTTTCCTGTTTCGTTTTTTCCAATTCATCTTAAGATATAATTCCCACCCCACATGTCTCACGTGGCCTCTGACCAGCACATGCAACCCCCATTCATACAAACACAAAGCACCAGCACATTCACACTTAGCAGAGACAGTACATTCATAAGCAAAGGCTCTGGGATGTTCTTCTCTCTCATGGCTGCTTGGCAGAAAAGACAGCAGCCCACCAAAACAGGAATACGTTTAATCTGGGGGATTTCAGTATGCAATCTGATAAGTAGACTGTGTCATTAAATTCTGCACTTATTAAAAATCTACTTTTTATGGGGGGCAACTGTGCCCTTCACAGAGCTAACAATACAGTTGTAACCCATCTGTTTTACAACCATACATTTTTATACATACCTATGAATTACATACATGAATATAAAGGGTGCCTCCCCAACTGAACTGAGGTGGGTGATACAGAGTGACTCTCAAAGCTTGGGGGGAGGGTGGCTATTAGATTTCTCTATTCTCAGAGGAGGCGGTTTACCATAGTTTTGTAGCGCCTTCATTCCCCACATTTCTTGCTCCCCAACACTCTCTCTCTCTGACCCATTCTTCTCCCATGGGCTGCACTTTGCCTCTCAGTGATAAAAGAATTTGGTTTCTCTGACCCATTCAGTCTTTGGCCTCTGCTGAGACTGTTAATGAGGGGACTAATTAGGACCATTGTGTACAAGGGCCCTCTTAGGAGGCCACTTGGATGACAAGGGATGTGGGGGGCCTTTGGTGGAGGAGAAGGAGAGCCCAAGATATATTTAAATCGTCTGACTTAATATTAAGTGGGCCTTAAATTTTTTTTTTTTTGGTACACCCACAAGGTCAGGTTGCCATTTCATAATTACCCAATCATCTGTGCTTATCACGATTTCTTACAAGAATGAGGACTTCTCTTCCAACCCCTGAAATCTAGTTGAGAGAGAAGGGGGTAATGTGTTGTCGACCTTAACGTTTTCAGACAAGGACAGACTATGCATAATTCTACCATGCTGGACTAGTAGGCCAGAGAAAAATCATACCCCAGCTATTACTCATCTACCCCTTTCTCAGCCCCAAGGAGGAGCACTGGGGGCCTATCAGGAGGCTGTGGGGCTAGAGTTTATCCAAGGACAATTTCTGATGTTTGGAGGAACCTTCGGCTAATAAGAGACTGACCACGTGGTCTCCCTTGTCTTTCCCCACCTTTCTCTCCTGGGGGTTCGGGGAAGACAAGGCAATTGCCAATGGTTCAAGCTGCCACAGCAGCAGCACCAAAAGGGAGGTGCTCTTAGCAAATCGAGTGTTCCCCCTCCCCCCCAACCCAGCACTTACAGACTGTGGTCTAGACGCTGACTGGTGGATGCTTCCAGACCGCCAAGCACCTGCACACCACTACCCCAGCTTGCAAGGCTCCCATACACACTTCAGCTCAAATGCATTCATTCACAGAAACATACAGTCATTCATGCACCTGCACACAACCACATTCATTCATATTTTAGCCACAACTGCAGCCACGCATTTGCCTGCAAAGGCTGGGCAAGTGTACACAGCAAGAATCACGCCTTTATAAGGCTGCATTCTACTCCTTCCCTCCTATATACGCGCGCGCGCGCGCACACACACACACACACAGTTTGCTTGCTGCTTCTTTCCCCCTGGGGGCGGGGGTGTTCAACTCTGAAGTGTGCAAAATCCTGGCAGGAATAAATTTCTGCCATTCAGATGGTGGAATCCCCAGCCTGTATAAAGACCCACCAATCTCGTCCATGACTCAATCATGGACGAGATGCCGGAGTGCTGGCAAAGCTGCAAATGCCTAGGTGGATGAGGGGGGCCAGTTCTATTTCTGGCCCAGGTTTCCTCCCTTGGCAGCCCAGAGAATAAAAAGAGGGCCAAGGGAGGGGCTTGCTGTGTGTCCCAAGACTGCACAGTGCCCCAGTTGGCTGGTTCAGATCTTGTCCTTTGGGGAGAGCTAAGCATTGTGGAGAGCTGTCAAGTACTGTTGGAGCCAAGACTTGGCCTTGGCGTTTCCAGGCCTTGGAGATTCTTGTTGGTCTGCACATCAAAAATGGGGAGCTGGGGATGCTCATCGGCCCCTCCCGAGCCACTCTGCACTCTCTCCACTCTGTTCTGTGCCCTGCCCAGAGGTTGACCTCTATGGACATTACTGGACTCTTGATCTCTGGTTCAGCCAGTGCGGGTCCCTGGCAGGGAAACTGAGGACAGGAAGGGAACACAGTAGGGTATTTAGTCCCTTATCTCCCTCCCTTTCAAGTGATGGGTTGTCTGTGGTAACGTCCAGTTACTAAAAGCCACAGCTCCTGTCAGGTGGCCCTCTTGAACAGCTACAGTTACAGCTCTCAGGGGTGTGTGTGTGTGTGTGTGTGTGTGTGTGTGTGTGTGTGTGTGTGTGTGTGTGCATCTAGCCCAGCAATTCTCAAACTCTCTACGTGTGTGGTACTCTTCAGCAGCACACAAGTTCCCAAATCCACATGCCTCACTGGCTCCTACTTGGTTACCTAAAACAGTTTCCCATCAGAATGCTGGGTAGGTAGTGTTTCTTTATGTGCATAATACAAGGTGGGTTTTTTCAGTGAACTGTACAAGATTAAAGACTACATGCTGCTGGAGGTACTGTGAGTTGTGCTTAAGGAGAACCTTGAAGTGGACCATCAGGTAGGCTGTGCGCCAACTTTGTGATCATGGTGAAGTTACTTAATTTCTCTAAGCCTCAGCTTCCCCCTCTGTAAAATGGGAATAAAATAGCACCTTACTCTCGGAGTTGTTACAAGGACTGTATGAAATAATCTATGTGAAAATGTGCAATATTAAGCCTCAGCTTCCCCCTCTGTAAAATGGGAATAAAACAGCACCTTACTCTCGGAGTTGTTACAAGGACTGTATGAAATAATCTATGTGAAAATGTGCAATATAGTGCCTGGTTTAATGCACAGTAAATATCAGTTATTTACTAAGAGAATAAGCATATATTCTACAAATAGCAATCTATGGGGCATCTAGAACTTTCAAAGTTTTGAACCAGGGCCAACAATAAGATATTTTATACCATGACCTGAAGACACACACACACACACACACACACACACAAACTGAAGGACAATACTTGGCCTTAAAACTTGCAATGCACTTTGCTATTTCATTTGTTCTATTTCATAAAAAAAAAAAAAATGCAGGTCACAACCAATTAAGGGGGAAAGAGTGATCTAGTGGACCTTCCAGGGATCTACGTAATAAAGACATCCTTGAAGGTGACAGAATAGATAAAGACCATTTCCTGTTATCTTCTAAACAGGTATAGTCACATTAATGGGGAAAAATCAGTTGGAGATACTCTGTACAGAATGTGAAATTCACTGAAAGAGCATTTGAATGGTCTTATGTGTAAGAGACTAGGAGACAGGGAAGGGGATCCAAATGTATAAAACATGGTGCTTGCTCTGAAGGACGTTCTGGTTGAGTAACAGAGTTAAGATTAATTCATTTAACAAACTGCGCACCTATGTGTGAGAAAGCTCTGTTCTACCTCAGTGAACAAGGCAGAAATTCCTGACTTCATGAAGCTTACCCTCTCATGGCAGTGACAGACAATAAATAAATAACAAAATAAATGTAATAAGGCTCAGATAGTGGTAATGGATTTTAAGAAAAAGCAAGGAAATGGGAGAGAGACTGGCAGGAAAACCAGTTCTAGATAAGGTAGTCAGGGAACACTTCTCTAAGAAGGTATTTGACCAGAGACATGAAGTGTGGGAGTGAGCCCTGTAATTTCTAAGAGATATGTATTCTGTTAAGAGGGCCAACAAGGGTAAAGGCTCTGAGGCAGAAATGAAATGTTCCAGAAGGAGGAAGAAAGCCAGGGTGGCTAGACCTATTGAACATGGGAGAGGTAGATGGGGCCAGGTGACACAGGGTCCTAAATGTCAAGATAAATCTTGCATTACAACTGAATGTGATGGAAGACTATTGTAGGGTTTTGAGCGGGAGAGCGACACGATCTATGTTTTAAAAGGATCACTCTTGCTGATGTGGAGAACTGACTGGAAAGAGCAAGAGGGAAGCAATGGAACAGGTCAGGAGGCTAACTCAGCAGTCCGGACAAGAGATGACAGTAGCTAGGACAAGGCTGACAGTGATGGAGGTGACGAGAAGAGGCTGGGTTAGCCGTACCTACTTTGAAAGCTGATGCCTCTACATATCTGTAATACAACGTAGAACGTGAGGTGCCAAGATAGAGTACACGATGTTGTGGGAACTCAAATGAAAATTACATCTGGCTGTGGGATGAGCTGGCACTTGAGCTGTATCTTCAAGGATGAGTGGGCAGAAATGGTGAGGGAGGAGAGGACATTCCAAAGAAAGGGAAAGCTTACAAGTGAAGGCACCAAAGAGGGAAAACAGAAGGCAGAATTACCAGGAGTAATTCTGTGGATTATGGTAGGCATGAAAGGGCAGATAGGAGGCAGGGCTGACCAGGTAGGTTTAGGATAAATCATAAAGGGCCTGGGCCGCCGTAATAGAGTTTGGGCAATGAAGAGCCACTGCACGTTCCTAAGTAGGGTTTTAAACGATCAGAGCTGAAATTTAGAAAATATTGCACAACCAGAAGACTGTAGGGGAACCTGGAAGCTTCTGCTGTGGGTCTTGGTAGATTCACTTACTAAGGAGATCTGTGACCTCCTCTGATCCTTTTATTACAGCCAAAAGGGCCTTCTCCATGACCAGCGGGGTGACCACAACCCACACTTCTGCTTCTGCTTTTGTTCATGTAGTTCTCAGCACCTAGGATGTCTTCCCTGGCTCCTGTTCATTTACTCAAATCCTCCCCATTCTTTTCTGGCTCCTTGGCCTCTACAGTTCACTCCCTTCTACCAAAGCACTTGTCTACACCACTCATGTTGGCTCTTAACCTCATATGCCACTTGCATTTCCTTAAGTGTGTATTTCAAGAATGTAGGACTTCCCCTATGAGATATAAATTCCTTTTGGTCAAGGACCTTACCTGGCACTCCCTTTGTTTTCTCCACAGTGTCTAGCACTCAATAACTAAATATATTGACCACCCTCATACCTAATAAAGTGAGTGTTGAGAGCAAAGGGGTCTCCTTAAGAGCCAAGGATAGAAAGGCACTTGTCCATATACACTGATATCTAGACATATAGCCCAAGGGGATCCATCTCCCTGCTCCATTCCTCCTCTCATTTCCTCATTACCCCAGAAATGAACCCACTAAGATCTGGACACACTTAGGTTTTGCTTCCATAGAACTGTCCTGGGGAATTACCCTTGCTCTAAGGAATATAATATATGTTCCAGAAAACAGCCTTGCCCATGATTTCCCACAGGAAGACAGGGAAGTGGGCCTGAGTCAGATTTAGTGTCCTCCCCTCTCCACCTCACACCCCTGCCCCTCTACCAGCGCTGAGTGGACAGGTGGCTGTCCTGGCTCCTCCCTCCCAGGCTCTGTGCCACACCGTAGATGGCTTTTCACGGAGCCCGTTTACTTACCTTAGGGGCTTCCACTCCGGAGTGTTTTCCCCCTGGCAATGCCCTTCCCCATTCCACCAGCCATTGGAAATAGCAACCAGTGAGACACAAGTTTCAAGATAGCAACAGGGCCGTGTGAACTCTCTCAGCACCCGACACCTTGCAGGAACGCGGGTCACTTAAGGACACACTGCAAAGGCATAGATGATGGGTTTCCTTCTCTGTTGCTGTGGACACTCAAATTGGTATTTGGCCTGTCCTTGGCCTCCATTGCTCACTGGCTCTTCCCAGATGCTCCATCTGCCATTTCCCGGAGAGGGGCTGGGGGGCCGGGGTTGTCGGCGAGGTCACTGACCCAGTAAGGATGAAGATGTCAGATTCTTGGTCATGCCTTGAACTTGGTGCTTGGCCCAGGCTCCAAGAAGCCAGGGCACCTGACCCAACCGAGCTCAGAGTCTGGTGGTCGAGACCAACCCACACGGATTTGCCATGGCGTTGGTGCAGTAACGGAGATTAAAGAGGTCTGTGGGGATCTCATTTCAAAACCTTTTCTCCCTGCCTCCCCCCGACCCCACCGGCAAGCCAAGCCTAGGTTTAAATCTAGAACCCGCTCTTCCCTTGGGGAAGAGTCCTCCTTGAAACTCGGGTGGATGGGGCGGGGTAGGGAAGGGAGACCTCCTTTCACCGAGTTCCATCTCCCTCCCCCAAACCCAAGCCACCACAAGGCTCCGCACCCCCCACCCCCAACTCCTGGGCCGTGAGGGGGGCGGTCCCAAGGCCGGAGGCGCAGGAGCTGCGGGGGTCGGCGGTGAGAGGTGGCTACAGAGCGCAGACTTTCCCGCAGCCTCCCCAAGCCCGACCAACCCCCGCCGCCGCCGCCGCCGCCGCCGCCGCCGCGGCCTCCCTCCCACGCGTGGAAGCCGCACGGCTGCGTTGGCGGCGGCCGGGCTGGACCCCCCCCCCCCCGGTCACGCGGGCGGCACGCGGCCCTGCCCCGCGGGCACGTGAGGGGGCGGGGCCTGCGCCCAGGATCCCCTCTCGCGGCTGCTTGCGTAGGAGCCCGCCCGCGCCCGCGCGCCCGCTCCTTCTCCCCGCCGCCCCGCCCGTTGCCGCCACCACCCCCGGGCCGCCGCGCGCGCCGCCTCCGCCCAGAGAGCTCCCGCGCGGGGGCGGGTCGCGGAGCCGGGGTTGGGGGAGGGAGGGTGGCGAGAAGGAGGAAGCGGGGAGGCGTGCGGGCGGGAAGTGCGGACGCCAGAGCTGTGCGACGCCCTCCGCCCCAGGAAGCCCCCTCCCCCACTCCCTCCGGAGGCTCTCCCGGACGCTCCGGGTTTTTTTTTTTTTTTCGTAGAGTTGGGGCGAGGGGAAGTCGGGCTGCGGGATAGAGCTGCGGGCTGGAGGAGGCGAGGGGCGCAGTCGGGTGCGAGAACCCCCCTTACCCCCCTCCACCCACGCGCCCTCCGGGCGCTGATGGATGTCCTGCCCGCTCTGCTGCTCTGGCTCCGCTCGTGACTCTGCTTCGTGCTGGCAGAATTCCGCAGCGTTCACGCGGGGGCGGCGGGGGGTGTCTCCTAGCGTTGCCCCTTGACCTTGCCCACGCTCGGGCCTGCCAAGCACTCCACTTACCTGCCCCCACCCCCACAGACGGTGGCCTCACACATCAGGTCATTCCCAGGCCCAGCCCCTGTGTCCCCATCCACGCCACCGGACAGTCTTTTGTCTCCATCCTGCACCTGATTGCCCACCCCCACCCCAAGGGCAAAGAAGGCACCCATCTCTTTTTCTGGGCTCCCATACCCCCACCTCAGGTATCCACATGGGTACTGGCAGCAGAGGGGAGTGGGGCAACACACAGACTGTCCATGCAGCCCCTTCGATGTACACGCTCTTGGAACAGAGCAGTGGAAAAACAAACAGGAACTCTGCAGGAGGAGATGGAACCAAAACACCACCTCGTTTCCACCCTCCACGTGTTGATCACTGAGCACGTGTGTCCGCCCCCGGGGTAAATATTGTGGTTTGGTTCCGCTCAATACCCAGAAGACGCACTCGCTGCCCCTGGTAACTGGGCAGCAAGGCCTTGCCCAGGGCGCTGTCTTCTGGGATGCAGTGCTTCTGACGCAGAGTCCGAGATAAGGCCATGTGTTGGACACACAGAGAGGGGTAGGGTGAGAAAATAAATATTATGAAAAGCGAGACGTACTCAGGAAATCAGTGTTGGTGCCTTCCTGTTGGCAACATCCTGCCCTGAAGGGTATGGACTCCTCTTTGGAGGGAGGACTGTGTGAGAACTATGTTGCCCCTCTTCTAGCCAGAGGTTGATTCAGGATGCAGCCCTAAGAGACAGAAGAGATCCTCTCTTTCAAGTGGCAGTTGTCTGGGCTGAAGTTTTACCAGGAGTGAGGCAACAGGGCTGGGCTTCTGATTGGGGCATTGAGAGTTCCAGGTTCCAGGGAGAGCGACTAAGAACTTGACCTGGACAGGCTCTTTAAAACTGCCTTGCAGACAAGCTCTATCAGCCCCCCAAAAGAGGTCTAAAGCAGATGGGTCAGTTTTCCCCAGTCCTCCTGTGCCGTAGGCTACTGGATGTTTGAATCTGATTGCCTTAAATATTGGAAACTTGAGGCCATCCTTCAGAAAGCCTGTTACACTCCAGGGAGTATTCCTCAGATTTCCTGTTACTCTGGATAGTGCAGCAACTTATTCTTTGAGATAATTTTACCGCCAGATGTCTGCTGGAAGATGGGGATTTATGTGCAAAGGGCCTCAGGAGAGGGCTACACTGCTTGGGGAGGAAAGGACAGTGCACAGCTTTCGGATGCTTTGACCATTTACTTATTCATTCATGATTTTTGAGGGCTCACTATGTTCTATGTGTAGGGGAAGAAAAAATTTTCTCTTACTCTTTAAGGTTCTTCTACCTGGTCTAAGAATCAGATTGACGTAAGACAGATGAACAGGAGAACATCTAATTTAATTCTGTATATATAAGGAATCCACACAGACAGGAGATTCTGAAGACAGGCAAAATGGGGTGTATAGGTCATCTTGAACTAAGGAGAAAAAGGTAGAGGTTTGGGACCTCAAAGGGAAGGAATGCAACTCACAGGAAAATAAAGAGTAAATGTTTGGAAAGCAAATTGTTGCTAGACCTATCAGAAACAATGGGACGTAGACAAGACTTTGATCAAAAAGACCTTGCTAGGTTCTTCCCTGTCTACCATTCCTAGTTCATATTATAATGTAGTCATCTATGGTGATAGCTCTCTTCTTAGAGCGGGTCCTCTGCCTGAATTCTTTTAGTCAGTTGGAGGAAGGTCAAAGTTTCTTCCTGAGTCTTGTAGGCCTTTATTGTTTTCAGCTGGGAATAATCTGCATGCTAACGTGGCACATTTTGAGGCAGGCTGCCCTTCACCCCTACACATGCCTTGTGCAAAGCACTGGGGAAACCTAGTTAAAATGACATGAGCTCTAATGGTGGGGAGTTTGGGGTCCACTGGAAAGCTAGTGAATGATTATACCACAGTAAGGTCACTGATACAACAGAATTGCTCATGAGAGGCAATAAGGGCAGAAGCTGCTGAAATCTGCCCTGGGGAATGTATCAGTCAGCTTGAGCTACTTCTGCTGCAGTAACCAGTGACTGCAACATTTCAAGTAGCTTAAAACAATCAAGGTCCACCAGAGGTCTCCTGTAGTTCTGCTTCATGCTCTCTTCATTCTGGAACCAAAGGTAAAAGTACAGTCCCTATGTGGGACTGGCTGATCTCAATGGCAGAAGGAAAATAGATAAGGCAGAGCCAAGTAATGGCTTTGGCTCCAAAGTGTCATATCCCCACTCATGCTTCATTGGCCAAAGCAAGTCATGTGACTAAATTGGCAGTAAATGGAGCAAGAAGTATAATCTTTCCACACAGTGAGGCCAGTGGGGAGGGTCAGTGAATATATTGACCAATTATACTACCTACCACAGCCTCCCAGAGTCTGTGATGCTTAGACTGATAGCAAAAGCAGATTAGAACTGGGACAGTTCTAGCATGCTGGTATCTCCACCTATATGTTCCTTTGGCCAAAACAGGTCAAAAGGCCAAGTCCAACACCAGTGGGGCAGATAAATATACTGGGAAAAAAAACCCCAGCTTTTCTCAGTGTTGCAGAAAGTGAGATTAGCAATGGGATTAGGGCTACTCCAAATTTCCAAAATCCCATCTGTATGGCCTTATTCACAATTGTCCCATGTTCATATGAACATGAATGAAAGGGTTCTGCTGAGAAAATCACATATCAAGTGCTCCCTCTCTCTCTAACTTCCCTTTCGCCTGGTCCCAGCCTTCAGGCTTCCTCCAGATTTTTCTACAACTATCTGTGATTCATTTCACCTGTTTTTGAGACTGTGCGGGCTGATCCGAGAGCTATGGTTGGTGTATATCCACAACAGGTGAGTGCCCACCTGTCTGGAATGTTGCAGAAGGCATTCTTGCTGTGTGTGGAAGATTGGCTAAGAAGAGATTACTTCTTGAGCCCTTTCCCATTCTACAATATTCAGATTCTGGGTGTCCAGTGGTAATTTCTGACCTATGTAGTTGATTTTTGGACACAGGATTTGATCTGTGAATCTTTGATCTCATTGTTTCCCATGTCTTCAATTTGGGATCCATCAGGGCATGGGACCACAGTAGGCTTGTATGCCAAGAAGACCACTGTTCTGTCCTCCCTGGGGGAAACCGTGAGGAATAGAAATGGTGAGAATGTAAGTTTCTCAGCATCCACATTTCTTTATAACACTTCTCTCTGCCTCTGGACAGCTTCAGGTGGAAGAACGATTCCAGAAACATTAGTCTCCCCCATCCTTTCTTAAAAATATATACATTTATCTAAGAAAGAAAGCACAACTTTATATTCTCTATTCCAGGGGCTCAAAGCACTCAACACCAGGAAGTTCTGCTTAGTGTCTAACAGTATTCTCCATGGTTAAAGGCCATCCTTTCTCCTTCCTCATCTTTCATATCTTTGCATACGGTAAAGTACATCTGTAATGTTGGTTTTATGGAGACCTGTTTGTTGTGTGGTTCCAGAAGAAAGAACTAGTATTGTTTTCTCTTATTTCACATCAACAAAGAATCACAGAATGAGTGTGATCATCCCCATAAGCACTTGCTGTATCCTGAACACTGCCTTTGGAGCCAGACTGTCTGTGTTCCAGTTCTGGTTCTTCTACTTACTGGTAGAAGGTGTGTGACCTTGGACAACTTATTCAGCCTCTCTTGTCCACAGTCTCCTTGTATGTAAAATGTGATTACAATAGTACCTCTCTAAGAAACAGAGTTCTCTTAAGGGATAAATGAGTTCATACATGTAAGGAGTTTAGAATAGTCTCTGGCACATACATGTTCAATAAGTGCTGTCTATTATTTTCCTTACTTAGAGATGTAAGACTTAGCCATTGTCCTCAAAGAACCCAGACTCCAGGGAGGAAAATGGCACTGGCCACACTGGGGCACTGGAGTGTAGCTGTTCTCTTGTCTAAGATGGTGAGGGGATATGGGTGGTTGTAGGAACACAGGAAGAGAAGGTTACAAGGAGGTAGATTTTTATTTAAGGTAAGATCTTCCTAACAACTAGAATTTTTCAAAAAATTAGTTAAACAATGGGCTCCTCTGTCATCAGAAGCCATCAGGCAAATCCTGAATACCCATCCAGATGGGTGGTATATGAAATTCTCCTAGAATTTGAAGAACAGACTTTGGAAATGGTTTGTCCATGGACTGGATCTCACTGCAAAGGTGTTTTGTTTGGGCCGCAATGTATTTTTTTTTTTTTTTTTTTTTTTAGGTTAAATGAGTTGCCAACAGATTAGGAGATTTTTTGCTAGACAATGTAGATTTTTTTTGTTTTTTGTTTTTTGCAGAGTTGGAAGATCTGGCAACACAGAGTCTACAATCTTGCATGTCAGTCATGGAGCTGAGCTGTGGCCCATTTTAGATAGATAGAGCCCATTTTACAAATAGGTATGTCTTATGCCTTCTTCTAGGACCTCTTCTCTCATTTATGGGACTCACTTGGCTCCTGTGTAATTTTTAATTTACAACACCTGTGACAGAAAGTTCGCCTCGGAGGAGGCTAGATCAAGGGATACCACATTTAGGATGACCTGATCCCACATGAACTCCCTCCTAATTCTGAGAGCCTGTACTTGTATTCTGGGACACAGATCTGACCCCTAGCACAACACAATTCATCAAACAGGCCCTGCACACCTACTCCTTGCTATGCCCAGTGACTCATCCTAGGAGCTCTAAAATACTAAACTAAGACTTCAAAGGCTCCTAGATTAAATACTAAAAGGAAAACATTTGTTTTCTTTACTCACTATTCACTGAATACTTCCTACACCAAATGTGTGTGGGGTTTCCCCCAGCAAGCAGTTCTCCAACTCCCCAGACACCAGCTGGGTGTCCTACAATTCAACTCCATTCTGACACTGACTGCCCGTGGTTAGTACCAATCCCACAGGTGAAGGACTCGGTCCCACATGACTGCCCCTCCCCTTTCAGATGCCAGCTGCAAGTCCAGGTTGTCCCCTTGTGCTTCTGATCTTCCAGCTGAAAATCAGAAGTTCCCACAACCTGCCCCTCGCGTTTGATACTTTGCTAGAATGGCTCACAGAGCTCAGGAAAGCAGTGTCCTTACTAGATAATTGGTTTGTTATAAAAGGATATACGATGTAGGAACAACCAGATGGAAGAGATGCGTAGGGCAAGGTGTGTGGGTGTGCTGTCCTCCCAGCACTTCCTTGTGGTCAGCAACCTGGAAGCTCCTGGAACCCCATACTTTTGGGATTTTTTTATGGCAACTTCATTACACAGGCACGGTGGCTTAACCCATTGGCCATAGGTGATTAAGTCAAACTCCAGCTCCTCTGAAGTCCCCAGAAGTCAGGACAGGGGCTGAAAGTTCCAACCCTCTGAATACACAGTTGGATCCCCTGGCTATCAGCCCTCTACCAAAGGGGCTTTCCCCAAGTCACCTCATTAACAAGCTCAGGTGTGGCTGAAAGGGGCCTATTATGAATAACAATATTCTTTTACATGTATTCTTTTTATCACTTAGGAAACTCCAAGGGTTTTAGGAGCTCTGTGTCAAAAGTCCAAATATAGATCTCTTATTATAAATCACAATATCACATATATATTTGAATTTTTTGTAGTAAAATACACATAACAAAATTTATCATTTTCACCATTTTTAAGCATACAATTCAGTGGCATTAAGAACATTTACAATGTTGTGCAACTGTCACCACCATCCATTTCCAAAACTTTTTCATACCAAATAAACTCTTTACCCATTAAGCGGTAACTCTGCATTTCTCCCATCCCTTTAGCTCCTGATAACCTCCATGCTACTTTGTTTCTGTGAATGTTCTATTCTAGGAACTTCATATAAGAGGAATCATACAATATTTGTCCTTTCGTGTTGGATAATTTCAGTTAGCATGATGTCTTCAGAGTTCATCCATGTTGTAGCATGTATCAGAATTTTATTCCTTCTTATAGCTAAATAATATTTCATTGTACCTATGTACATTTGGTTTATCCATTCATCTGTGGATGGACACTTGGGTTGCTTCCACCTTTTGGCTATGATGAATAATGCTGCTGTGAACATTGGTGTAGAAGTATCCGTGGGAGTCCCTGCTTTCAGTTCTTTGGGGTGTATATAGTCCTGTTATATTTTAATTCAAATTAAACAATAAACTTCCAGCTCTTTCTTCTCATTGTTCCATAAGGCAATAAAAAAAACCTGGTCCTTCCGTTTTACAGATGCAGAAACTGAGCAGGAGCTCAGGGCTGGAAACCAGGACGGGAAGCTCAATCTTTCCTGTGTAGTCTTTCACACCAGCCTAACATTCCCGAGGATAAGGGCTGTGTCTCTTACCACTGATGTATCCCCAAGACAAGTGACTAGGAGGCAGCCAACGTGTTTTGAAAGAATAAATCAATGGTTTTTGTGCTTTTTGCTCTAAGAGAGCTTCTAGAACAAGTTCCTGGTGTCTGGGACACTTATTCTCCTTCCCCCCCCCCATCTCCCTCTTAGACACACCCCCACCCAAGGGACTTGACAGACAAGCCGGTCCCCATCCGTGCCTCAGGTGATGACAACTTCAGTGTCAGTCCAGCCCGAGAAAGGTGGCTTTCCAAAGTGCTTCTGGCCACAGACCCAGGAGTCCGTCTTTGCCCCCATCCCGCGTGGGGTTTCATTTGAGCCCCACCCCTGAGTAGGCTGCAATTCCGGGGGCAAACGGCTCCGGGCTGGCGAACGAGACCCACCGGGGGTGCCTCTGGCATGGGGGGATTCGAGCACCTTTGAGCCAGATTTTGTCAGGGAATCTCTAGGCTGCTGCGTGATGGCAGGTCCACTTATCCCCCAGTGAGCTCCTGGGGTTCGGGAACCGCAACCCAAATTCCCTTTTGTTTAAAAACGGAGACAAAGGTAATCTTAATGGAGTGGTGGAAAGCTGCTCTGGGTAAAAGGCACAGCCGGCTTGGCATTTGCGTTAGAAAATGAGGGCTCTGAAAGAATTCCCTGTTCCCTCCACCTTGGAGGAACCTCGACTCGGGCTCTCGGAGGAGGGAAGGGGTGTGGCGGACATCATCTGGGGTCCTTTGTCCACTGCTTCGTGCCTACCCCACAACAAAAGCTGTCATGAGCGGCACAGTGATGGGAGGCACGAGGCGCCCGTGGCCGTCTCTCGCTAATGAGGAGAGGCTGGGTAAGAAAGAAGGCGAGCGCCTGTGAGAAGACGCGCAAGGCATCCATTTCAGGCCCCCAGAGCAGTCTGGCTTGCGGTTCAGTTTCACCAGGGAAATTTCTTGGACTCTTTAGTGTAGGAGGGAGGCGCCGAGACGAAAGGTTTGGTGGGGACGGGGGGAGGGGGACGGGTGGGGGGAGGCGTGGAGGTGAGCTCGTGCAGGTTTGGCAGAAAATAGGGAACTAGATGCGTCTTCCTATAGCCGGACCGGAGGCGCCCCCCCCCCCGCCCGCCAGCGCCCCAGTCCCTCGCCTGAAAGTGGGCGAGGCGGGCGCCCCCCCCACCCCCGGGCAGCAGAGGGTTAAGCCCTTCCGGCGCCCGACGACCTGGGAGTGGGCTGCGGATTGAGGGCTGTTATCCCTCGGGATTTGTCCTCACGTCTTTGCTTTTCATTGTGTTTGGATTTCGGGATTTGGCTCTTACTTTTGAATATTTAAAACATTTAGAAGGAGAAAAAAATTCATCCCAGTGAAAGGACGGGAAGCCCGGCAGGACGGGGTGGGAGGTGGGGGTGGGGAGGGGCCGTCGGGAGTCCCGGTTCAGAGGAAGGCCATTCCACTGAGCCACGAAGGCCTCCACCTGGGCAGAGACACTTCCTGATTTGAAGACCTACCTTCCACTAGTCGGCTACGAGGACAGCTGTGATTAATGGGGACCACCACCCCATCCCATGGGCGCTCCTCACAGTCTGAGCTCTGTGGGCTGGGAGGCAAGGTGATCCCAGGGTTCAGACAGTCCTCCTTATCCTTCCTCCTCTGATGACCCCGGTGGGGAAAGGGCATGGGGGAGAAGGGCACAATCTCCCTGAATGTGAGGGGAGAGAAAATGGAGATCAGGTTCCAAGAAATGGGGGAAGAAGTGGCATGGGTTGCTCAATGATACTTTAGATCTTCTTAGACCTGGGAGTTTATAAGATATTAATAAGAGGAAATGTTAAAATTTGGGTAGGGCGGGCATATTCAGCCTACGGCCATATGGATTAGAATTTTCCAAAGCCAGCAGGCTTCACGTCAGAGCTATTGGTCTGAGGCAAAAGGTGCTGAGCGCCAAGATAAGGTGAGAGAAAGGTGAGGTGGCCTGGGTGTGGCACCATGGAGACAGAAATTGAGGCAGAAATGGGGAGACAGAGCTATTAAACTCCAGAATCCCAGAGATGGAAGGGATGCATGAAGGTATTAACTAGGGAGACCTGCTCCCCGGAGCAAGAATTGCGTTGGCCCACATGCTTGGCATGGAAGCATCCAGTCGGCTTGCATACTTTGGGGCCCTAAAGAGATGACTAGGGAATGGATAATAGCTACTTCCCAATGGAGCCTTGTAGCTTGGAAGCCCTGGGAAGCTGCAGGAATCGCAAGGGGTGAGGAGGAGGCTGGAGAGTCAAGACCAAAAAACATTTGCGTCTCTCTTGCTCTTGCATGTAGTAGTGAGCGCTGACAGAGAAATCAACCCAGGGGAAATGGTGAGCTAGTGTTAAAAATCAGAACTGGGTTTCCTGAACCAAGACTTACATGATAAAAATGGACTTTCTACTGAGGACAGAGCACATCTGAATGTGATCATGACCATGGTGCCGGGTGGGAAGAATTTTGAGAGAGAGGGAAAATATCCATCTGCAGTGAAAACTGGAAATTGTGGAGAACAAGCCTGGCATCAGTGAAAAATAGAAAAGTGAAGAAGTTCTCGGTGAAATAATGATGTTTACGTGGTCTCAGATGTGGGCTTCTATTTGGTTCAGCCAACCTAGAGTCAACCAGGAAGAGTGTGTCAGTTATACTTCAGTACTTTAATTAAAAAAAAAGAAGTCAATTAACAGGAGACTGGAAGTTCGGAGGAGAGTCAAGTTGGGATATTCATTTCGTGGATCCAGGTACTGGCTGCATCCCTCTCTGAGGACCCCTGCTCTTGTCAGGTGGCAATCTGTTACAGCAACACTCTTCAGATTCTGGTATCTACCCTCCCTTTGCCCTTTCAGAGCTTGGAATGGTAACAGATACCCACTGTTGCTAGCTCCATTCTTTACTGGTTTCCCTTAATCCTGCCCCAAATACTTACCCAGCCTCTTTCTTAAACTCTCAATGACCCCATCGGAGAGTGCCAGCCACTTCCTACTGGGACCCTGACCAAAACAACAACAACAACAACAACAATAATAATAATAATAATAAATGACATCAGGTTGAAATTGTAAGGTGAGGTTATTATACGCTCCAAGCCATCACCAAGACTTGATTGGATAAAGTTTATGACACAAGTTGTATGATGGTAAGGATGCCCTTCATGCAAATAAATTGGACTCACTGCAATGGGCCAAGAAGTAGGACTCAGTTCATTCATTTATTTAAAGAAATATTTCTTGAGTAGCTGCTGTATACCATTCACTACATTAGGAATTGGGGAGTCAGTGATGGGCAAATGTCCAGCTCTCATGGTGTTTTCAGTGTAGTGGGGGAGAAAGACATCACATAGGCACAAATATAAATATATAGGTAGAAACTAGGACAAATCCTTAGCAAGATAACTCCAACTTTCTTTGAGGGCGGTGTAGCCTCCTTTGTGGAAGTGACAGTAAGCTTAGCTAGGCATAGGCCAAGAGAGGGAGAGAGAAGCAGTGTAAGCAGAAGGAAGAACATGTTCAAAGATTCTGAGGTTGGAAGGGTTTTACGGATATTCAGTAAACCTAGGAAAGCCCTCTATAGCAAGTTGAAATTGGCTTTAAGTGCAATGGGGAGGCTTTAGGGAGTTTTGACCAAGAGAATAGCATGATTTGATGTCATAAAAGCTTGGTGGTAGTACCGTGGGGAGCACAGGTGGGGATGAAAGGAGAATCAAGTGATGCTGCTGTGGGAAGTTCAGACCACTGACTGGGCTAACAGTGTTGTGATGCTTTCCTTGTCTGGGGAATTCTGCATCTAGCAAGGGGGCAAGAGGCCCACTGGGCTCATGGGCATAACCGTCGGGGGCCCTGTTCTGTCATAAACATTGTCATGGATAACATTCTTGATCTGATTTTCTCTTTCAGAGAGATGAGAAAGCAATGAGGGGAGCTTTCACTTGGGACCTAATTCTGACCCACAAGGCAGAACTTGTTGGTAAGGTGGAAGTGTCTGGGGGAACAGGGGAAGTTCTTGAGAGAAAGAGACATGTGATTTCATGGGTGTGTGTGTGTGAGAGAGAGAGACAGAGAGACAGAGAGAGAAAGAGACAGTGACAGAGACAAAGAGATATGCTAGAAAAGCAAACCTTACAGACTTCAGAAAGAAAACAGCTTATGGCTAAAGAGTCAAAGAAATAAAGGCTTAAAGGGTACAGAAAACACTACTGTATTAGTTTGCTGGGCTTGCCATAATGAAGTACTACAGACTGGTGGCTTAAACAACAGAAATTTAGGGGTGCCTGGGTGGCTCAGTCAGTTAAGCGTCTGCCTTCAGCTCAGGTCATGATCCCAGGACCCTGGGATCGAGCCCGGCATCACAGGCAGCCTGCTTCTCCCTTTCCCTCTGCCACTCCCCCTGCTTGTGCACACGCTCTCTCTCTCAAATAAATAAAATCTTAAAAAAAAAACAACAACAGAAATTTATTGTCTCACAGTTGTGGAGGCCAGAAGTCCAAAATCCAGGGGTTGGCAGAGTTGGTTTCTTCTGAGGGCTGTGAGGGAGAATCTGTCCCAGGCCTGTCTGCTTGGATTGTGGATGGCCATCTTTGGCCTGTGTCTCTTCACTGTCTTCCTTCTATTCACATCTGTCTCTGGATCCAAATTTTCCCCTTTTATAAGGACACCAGTCCCATTAGATTAGGGCCCACCCTGATGACCTCATTTCAACCTATTTCTGTAACGACCTTCTCTCCAAATAAGGTCACATTCAGAAGCAGTGAGTGTTAGGATTCCAACATACCTGTTTTTAGGAGTCATAATTCAATCCATAACAATTACCCAATAAAATTCAAGCAGAACTTAAACTAATTCATCTATCAAACATGCTTTGGGAGCTTATTCTGTACCAGATACACTGCTAAGTAAGGTTTTGGCCCCAAAGGAACACTTGGTCTTGTGGTAGGATACTGGCATACAAAAGCGTATCAGACAGGTTAGCAAATGCTATGATAAATATATTTACCTCTGTGATACACTGATATATGATACAGTTCAGTGTAAAATTAGAGGTAAGCACAGGGTATACAAAACAAAGAATACAAAGGATGGTCAGCTTTACTCAAGGGGGTCAGGAAAAGCTTCTTGGAGGAGGTGATATGAGCTGAGTCACCAAGGATGACAAAGGCATGGGCCCGGTGAAGTGGAAGGGAGTTCCACACAGAGGGAAATTCATGGAGTGAGTGAATACAGCATGCTTTTGAGAGCATAGCTTCACTGTCAGTGGAGGGAGATGTGGTTAGAGAAATCAGATAATGAAGGGTTTTAGGTCTAGGTTAAAAAATGTGAACTTTATTCTGAAAACTGTGCTGTGTGTGTGTGTGTGTGTGTGTGTGTGTGTGTGTGTGTGTGGTGAGGGGACACTACCTAGGGGATTTAAGAAAGGGAGCGATATGATTAGATTTGGCTTTTGTGTGGAGAATGGATTGAGGCCGTTGTGAAGGAGTCAGGAAGACTAGTGAATGGGCAGAAGCAGAAATGAGAGAGTGAGAGCAAGAGCAAGCGAGAGTGAGAGTGAGAATGAGAGAGAGAGACAGAGAGAGATTGAGATTGCAGAGGGCTGGACAAGGGCAGTAGAGATGGAGACGGGAGAAACCATCACATAGAGTACTAGGGGTGGAATTCAAATCCGTTAGTGACAATTTAATTGTGAGGAACAAGGGAGCAGGGAATTTAGGATGACTCCCATGTATCTGGTCTGAGGGTGTGAGGGAACTATGGTGCCATTCATAGGACAGGGATTTTAGGAGGAGGAAGAATGGATATTGGAGATTAGTTCTGTTTGGACACGTTGAGATTGAGATGTCTGTGAGAGAGCCGGGTAGAAATATGGAATAGAAAGTTACTGTACATACAGTCTGGAAGTCAGGGAAGAGGTTTGGGTTCGAGATAAATTCCTGGGAATTGTCCGTAGTTGAAGTCATGCACTTGGATGAAGTTACCTACTATGAACTCTTAGAGTGGAAAAAAATATAGGGCTCACAGACAAAAACTTGAGGAAAAGAGCATTCCACATGTGCATAAAATGAGGAGCCTCCAAAAGAGATGGTGAAAGGCCAATCAGATGATCCTGAAGAAGGGTGAGGGAGTGTGTTGTCACAGTATCATAGGGGACAGAGTTAACATTGGCAGATGCCCCTGGGAGATCAGGTTTAAAAAAGAATGAAAAGGATCCATTGGATTAGGCGATTCGGTAGCCACTGGGGTCAGTTTCAGTAGAGTGAATATTCGGTAGCCACTGGGGTCAGTTTCAGTAGAGTGAATACAATAAAGGCTAAGTTCCGGGGTCAGAGGAGGGAACAAAAGGGGAGCGAGTGGAGATGAATAGTGTAGATGATTCTCTTAGAAAGCTTGGCAGTGAAGGGAAAGAGACCTTCGCTAGAGGGGCACAGAGAGGATTGGGATTTTTTTGAGGGTTTTTCTCCACAAGAAAGGGTTGGTAGTGTCTATAATGAATGAACAGAGTAACGAGCAGGAGAAGTCAAAGACACAGTAGGGAAGGGGCTTTTTGAAGATGAAAAGGATGGGATCCAGAGCAAAGGTGAACGGGTTATCCTTGTAGGAAAGATATCACCGAGGTGGTAGTGGGTCCAGAAACTTTAGATGGATAGGCAGGAAGTTGAGGAATTCCTCAATGATGTTATCTATGTTTTTCTCCCCTGAAATATAAAAGGTGCTTCATCTCTGGGGAATGAGATGGGTAGTGGTTGAAGAGTAGAGATAAAAATTGATGAGGGGAAGAAAAAGTTGTAAGTGGGCTTATCAAAAAAAGGGGGGGCATGTCGGCTAGAGTTCAGCTATAGCTAACGAAATCCACTGTAGCTGTCTGAAGGGGAAAAGATTTAATGATGTGAATTGGGTGCTTACAAAATCATTGGAAGGACTGGAAGGCCAAACTCTAGTCTGAGACTCCACGAACGAATCCAAGGCATCTCATCACCCACCTTCCAGAGGACTTGCCACCTCTAACACAGTCAAGAAACTGAGGAATCTGGAAGCCACCGCTACAACTGTTGAATCGAGGAATGCACTCTTCAGCTGTGATAAAGGAATCCAGAAGTTGAGATGCAGCTTAGGATACAGGGCCAAGGCTGCAAATTCAAGATTCACTGAGTGTTTCTCATTGGCAGGACTTAAATCACAATCTCAACTAGTGTGAGGGATTCTGGGAAGTTTTTGGTTTTTCATTTCCTGCAGTCCTGGAATGTACACTTTTGTTCCCATACTTTAAATTCTAACAAAACAACAAGAGCAACAGCATCGTGCTCCACCTAATATAACCATCCCTTCATATAAATAACCCATCCATTCATCCATCCATCCATCCATCCATCAACCCATCCATCTTTTTTTAGTTGAAATCATATTTATGCCTAATATACAACTATAGATTTTGACAAACCTAATTAATAGCCACAGACTTTCATCCTTGAGTAAGAGATAATTGCCAAGAATCTTCATTTTAGCCTTGAATATAGAAACAGCCCAGTAGCAATTTACCTTGTCCATCTAAGGCAGAGCACCAAAGTTTACAGTGCTCTTTCACATATACAACTTCATTTGATTATCACATCATTTGGTGAAATGGACATACATAGGGTGTTTTTATAGCCCATGTAAAAGTCTCAACTGGTACAGTATCATACAAATTTTAGTTGTATTTATATTAATTTCAAAGTACTCTAGTATCCAAATGTATTTACAGTCCATCAAAGAGAAAGAGGTTGTTGTGTATTACATTCAGTAATAATACTTGTGTGATGAACAATACAGGTTGTGGGTCAGTTCAGTCCCATTGGACAGTGTGCTATTCTATCTAGAAGAGACTGGAAGCGATTACCTTAGCCTTGTTAATAATTTTCTTTTTTTCAGCTTCATTGAGGTATAGGTGACATATAAGAATTGTATATATTTAAGGTGTTCAATTTGCTGTTTTGACATATGTATATATTATAAAATGATCACCATAATCAAGCTAATTAACATATCCATCACCTCACATAACTATAATTTTCTTCTTTCTTTTTTGTGAGCATAGTTCAGTTGTGCTTTCTTAGCAGATTTCAAGTATGCAATACAGTATTGTTAAGTATAGTCACCATGCTGAACTTTACGTCTCCAAAATTTATTTATCCTGTATAATTGAAACTTTGTAGCCTTTGACCAACATCTTCCTATATCCCCCTACCCCCAGCTCCTGGCAACCACCACTCTATTCTCTGCTGCCATGATTTTGACTATTTTAGATTCCACATATAATGGAAATCATACAGTATTTGTCTTTCTGTGTCTGCCTTATTTCACTTAGCATGATGCCCTCCAGGTTCATCCATAGTGTCACAGATGGCAGGATTTCCTTCTTTTTATGGCTGAATAATATTCCCTTGTGTGTACCATATTTTCTTTAACCATTCATCCCTTGTCAGACATTTAGGTTGTTTCCATATCTTAGCTGTTGTGAATAATATGTTTTCATCTTGCATCTATCCATCCGTCCATCCATGCATCCATGCATCCATCCATCCATCCATCCATCCATCCCTCTAACCATAGTAGGCATCAGAAGTTGGGCTGATATGGGTGCAGTAGACAAATCAGATCGAGAATAGCACCTGCAGTTGAAATCACAGTGTGATTTCTGTTACATAATCTGCCATCATTCTCCAACTCCAAGATACGTCTGCTCGAGCCAAACAGGTAAGTTCCATGAGGATGAGATGGGGATCACCAGTAGCTTGCTGGTAAACCGGCTCTCAGAAAAGAAAAGAAAAAAAGGCCTGATTTGTAGTGTTTGCCAGTCTCCATGGTTTAAATAGGCCCAACATGGCCAATTTTAAGCTCCCAAAATGACGTCACTGAAGATGAAGTTGGGAGGTAATGTTCACAATCATAACAATTCTTATGAATAACTGAGAATAATGTTAACACATCCTCCCAGGCATGTACGAGCTGATTCCAGCATGGCACTGGGTCACCAACCTTGAATTTTTCAAGTCTTCCATGGTGGCATGGCTCTCTCTGATTCAGTTTTGATTTACTATTTTGTTACTATTTTGTTAGAAGAGGCCTGGCAAGAGTTTTCACCTGGTGCTTCCTCTCATGCCAGTCCTTACTCCATAGGTCAGGCAGGAGATTTTGCCTATTGCTGAGGATATATGTATTTTCCAGCTCTACATTCAGGCCTTAAGAAAGAACCACAGGGTGGACATGAATTTGTTGGACCCACGATGAAATAATTTGGGCCCAAACTCCATTTATTTCCTGACTTCCATTAATTCTCACTCAGCCCATGACCTGAAATTAGCATCAGCTCAGAGCCAATAATAAGCCCTGAAAAGTCTGGGATTTCTCTTTTCCCAGTGCACACTCGCTCTACTTGATGACCACAGAAAAATTGGGAGGGAGATACACAATATAAATTTGCAATGTTATATGGTACAGAATACGAAGTTTTTCTATTTGCCCGACTTGGGTCGGGGATTTAGTGAAAACCTATACCCTGCTGACGTACTGAGATTTTTGCCTGTCAGATCTCTAGTTTGTGCGTTTTTTAACTGTACAGATCAACTAGGATGTTGATCCAGTACTTCCTGTGTTTTAGCCCATGATCGATTGGCCACCGCCAAAGACCCTCTGTTTACCTTCTGTGTCCATTTTGCTTCTGGGCACTAAGTGTCCCTGCATAGCCCATGCTGGGATCTCATGATTCCCATTAAAACCCAGGAACCCATTCAATGGCAGTATCTTCCATCATCAGCCCCAGCACCGTTTCAGATGTTTCTCTCTGTCTTGGTGATGGGAGAGTCCTTTGGTCCCTCTCAGGGAATATAAAGTGTGGATAAGCCAGTCATGGGTGGTATACCCATTTAAATATACCAAGCTCCCTAAGTCATTGGATTTCTCACACATTATACTTAGGAATTCTTTGGCATGTCAGTTTCATTCGACTCTTGCTGGAGCCAGGCTTCAGTTTGCCAAGTAAAGTAACCCTAGAACTTTTATCACATTCTTGTGCTGGCACACCAGCCTCAGAATCTCTGGTAAGCACAGCTATACTGAAAGATTCAGCTGTGTTTCAACTACATTCGTTTCTCCCTATTCTGGAAGGGGTTGAACCTATTCTTATGAATATTCCTCAGGTTTTCATTGATATATAAATGTGCACATTTTGGCATGTAAGCGTCTACTAGACTTACCTTTATAATTGGCTCCTTGGCCTCATGGAGATTGTCTTTAGCCATGGCTCTGGGGTACATGGGAGGCTATAGGGTAAGGGATAGTCATAGTCTTCAAGCAAGACAGGACCAGTCTCCTTAGGTAGGGTAGGTGGGGTTGTTCCTACTGGTGAGAGAAGCCTGGTGGAGTTATGGTGTTCAGGGTCTTCAGACAGAACTGGGTTCTCCCTAAATATCACCATTCTAAATTTTGACACCAGAGTCCTCATGGTCTCAAATGGTCTCTTTCCAAATCATTGTCCTAAGCTCCAGGTGTGGTTTTTACCTCTGGTTGGCTGAAGTACAGTGTGGATGAAGCATCAGTTTGAGCTCAGAGGATCTGTGACTTGGTGATTTGGAATGTGAGACATGCTATTGAGGTCAGCCTGTCTTTCCCAGCACCTGGACTCCCCCATTGGAGCTGTCATCCCAGCACTGTGATGGGCAGTTTACCTGTCTGCCTTTCTCATCAGATGTGGAGCCATGCACCTGTCTTGTTTTTGTTATTTCCCCAGCGCCCAGCAAGGTGCCTGGAATACAGAAGTCCTCAGTACTTATTTACTGAATAAATGCACCAAAGAAGGAATAAATGAGTGAATGAATGGTTGTCTTCCAGGTTACTACCCTTAGTACTCGGAGTAGTTACCCTGAATATGTTCCTTCGTCCATCCATCCACCCACTGCATACTTACTAAGCAGCTACTGTGTGCAAGACACCTTGTCCTTAACTTCCTTGTAATGGCTTGTTTTTAGTGAATAATCAATCTTATTGTGCACAGAGTAGTCCAGGTATTGTCCATGGTGGGGAGAATGTAATCTCTTCTTGACTTTAAAGCAGTGATACTGGAGCCAGGCAGAACTGAGATTGAATCCTGCCTCTGACATTTGATATTTTGGAAACCTTGAGCCATTTACCTTTTTGAATAAGAGTTTCTCCTTCCGTAAAGTGGTTTTAAGAATATCTAACTTGCAGGATGGTCCTGAGTCAGCCTCAATGAATGTTGTTGAACGATGAGACACAATGGGTGAATGAATGAATGAATGAATGAATGAGGGGTTATCGCCCCACTCAGGCTAGGTGGCCGGGCACAGCCTGACTCCTCTCCCATAGCCAGAGTCTACCTGCTGCTTGAAAATTCAGGATGGGTATGAGAAAGCCTAAGCCTCAAGCTTTGCTTAACCAAGCAAAAATGGCACAAACTGGGTGACAAAGCAGAGAGCTAGCGAAATCCTCCCCCGAAGTGGACCCTGAGCCAGCAGCAGGGGCCCTTGGGCAGGTGACCCAAGAGATAGATGAACTGCTCCCTTGATTGCTGCATGTCCTACAGCCCCAGCCCCAGCCCCTCCCCTCCCTCCAGGGATGTGGGCAATGCGATGTTGGCATGGTGACCAGTCCGCCTGTCTCCCCCCTCCTCTGCATCCTGACGACAAAGAGGCCCTGAGGAGTAGAATGGGGCCCTGCGGGCTCTACAGGCTCAAGAATGGTCGGGAGAGTGGGGTCCAGAAACTGAGGGGGCCTGGCTGCGAAACTCCTGCGGTGGGGAACAATGGAGCCGTTGCCCTGGCAACCAGGGGAGGCCTCTCCCTGGGGCTCAAAGCTGAGTCTGGGAAGAGGTGTCCTAAGAGAGGGAGGTTGGGAACAGAGGAGGGGAGTGCCTGTTCTCAGAGCCGCCTGTCCCCCAAGGAAGGGGCAGGGGCCTCCTTTCCAGAGAAAATGATCAGAGTCTCTGTGGACCGTTCTCCAGGGCCTCTGAGGGAGACTGGGTGAGAGCCCGTCTCCAGCTCCCAGAGTGGGGCTCTGCTGAGTGGGTGGGGGACGCTTGCCTGCAGCATCCGATGGGGACTCGGCTCTGAGGCCCACTCCTCCTCCTCGCGGGCCTCCTGGGGGCTGCTTTCAGGGCCCAGGGCCAGCTGTGCAAGGGATTCCCCCCAACCTTGGGGCTGTCCTGCAAACTCTGGGGTGTGGGAGCAAGCTGTGGGTACAGGTGAGGTGGGAGGGGTAGGGCCACGTTCTCGAGCCTGATGGCAGACCCTTGCCCTGAGGGGTCCCAGGGTTTTGCAAAGGTGATAGCATCTGGAGCAAGATGGTCCTGGCTTCAGCTCCGCTCCATCACTCGCCATCCATCGGCATGACCCTGGGGAGATGGTTTTGTCTGCGGCTAGGTTTCCCCAGCTGTAAAGCAGGAAGGACACCAGCCCTGGCATGTTGGTATTGAATGCAGGGGACGGCCCCTGTGACGCACAGGGAGGGCGCAGAGTGGCCCATGGTGGGTTAGCTTCCCTTCCCTCCCTCGGCCACATGTCTCTCCCGCAAGCAGGCACCTGGATCCCTGGAGGGATCGCCTCAGCTCTCCCCAGGCTATGGAGATCCCCCATCAACACACACACATTCTCCCTGAAAGGCTCCCCTGCTCCTATTAGCCTCCCGAGGAGCACAGTCTGTGAGCGTCCTGGGCAGGACATAACCCTGTCGCAGTGACCAGAGTTGTCTTTGAGAATGGCCAGTAACAGGTGTCCCTTGCCTTCCTGAATTTTCTCCTTTTCCCCTTTGGACGTGGGTTGCTTTTGCCATAAAGAAAACGTTAAGGGGAGATGAAACACACCTTATCAAATGCCTGAGCACTCCGAGGTGCGGGAGGTGGACATGCCGGGCCCTGGGTGTGCCCTGGGCCTAAGGCCCATTGTGCTTGCCTGAAGAGAAGCCGGTGGCTGAGGGGGAGCCCGCCTCAGTGCGTGGCCACCTGAACAAGAGGACCCAGAGCGGGGGCTTGGTCCTGCACCGCCAGGTGCTGTCCCCCTCTGCAGTCAGCACCCCACAAGACCCGGGAGCCTGCGTGGGTGTTGGGGGGTGAAGGCGGGAGTCACGATGCCAGCCAGATGCCTTGTCCTTGCAGAACAAATGGGTCCCTCTTGTGGCCACGAGGCCTCATGGCAGGGGTTTGCCATCCCTGTGCCCTCTGCTGTGGCTCAGACAGGTGCCTGAAGGGAGGGCCACAAAGGACTCCGGAGCTGGTCTGGCCAGGCTCTGGTGTACCCAAAGTCAAGATCATACCTGGCCTGGCTCCCCGAGTCGAACTGGACCACAAGGCTCTTCCTTGCCTCTTCCCAAGCGAGAACTTTGTGGAGACTGAGACGCAGCCCTTCTGAGAGGGCTCACCACACTCAGACCCTGATGGGTGGGGTGAGGGCGGGGAGGCTGCTGAGCGGACAAGCTGGGTGCGGGGATCTCGCCCACAAAGGCGGTCTCAGATCAGAGATCGGACAAGAGTTCCCATACTAATTCTGGGGAGTCTCTTATGTCAAAGTCCTGGGCTGGGCTCGTTGTGGGGTGTGTGGGCAGAAATGAAGAAACTTCAGAAAAGGGCACTTGTGGCTTTCTGGTGCCCTCACCCTAGTTAGTGTGTTCATTCCAGACAGAAATCACCTGGGACACGTGGAGCAGCCTCGGGGGGGGGTTGTGAACCCCTCAAATTATATGCAAAACACGGGCTCAGGAGCATTTTCCTAGAGACGGTCCAGAGCTTTCCCCAGCTTCTCAAAGGATTTAGAAGAACCAGAACCACAGTGAAAGTAGATGAGACCAGAACTTTCTCATCTGATGCTGTACGGGCCCCTTCAAAATGGTCACCCTGGTAGGAGGTAGATGTACTCAAATGATACTGTCTGCTTCCGTCTGGGGTTCCTTCCGGCTGTCCTCAGGGGTAGCTTTCCAACCACGGAGGGATGTCAGGCTCATTTCTCCCTGACCACATCTGGCTTTTGTCCCCAGAATGACCCAGCTTCATCACCCACCTTAGTCACCAGCTTTGGATCCAAATGACTGTCAGCCATTTCCAAAAATGCCATCCACCTTAACAAGGCAAAGATTTGTCACCCTCAAGAGCATTCAAGTGAACATGACAGCATTGCCACAGGAGTTCCTGAAACTTACTTTAGAACTCCGTCCGAGTGGGCAAAGAGTATATAAAGGTGTATAGTCTTTTGTGTTGACTACTTTAAAGGGTCTGCTAGATCAGTAAGAACTCACTGATGTGACTCGGTAATGATGAATTGTAAGCATAACAGATAAACTAGCAAGACCCAGAAGGTGAGATAAAGGGTCAAGGAATGTGTAGAGGCAGTCAGAGAATGAAAGAGTTGTGGTGGCCAAGAGTGTGCCATCATTCATACAGCATTCAAGAGATTTCTCGATGTCCACTCTGGAGCCTCGGTGAATACGACAGGAGCTCTCAGTGGATGAAGGAGAGAGACCCTGCTTGTGTCACGTGTGCTAATACCCAACATCCAGGGATACAAAGGCCCTTTACTAGAGATTTCAGTACATTTTCCCATGTGTAGATATCTGGAAGGACCGGCACTGCTCGTAAAAGAAATTTACTCATCATGCAATAAATATTACTGAGCACCTATCATTGACCCTGTTCAAAGTGCTATGGCAAGTAAAATCTCCTAAGAAGCTTGAAGTCTAGTAGAGGAGATAAGTATAAATACACAGAAGGGAGAATGTGATCGAAGTGTCACAGAAGAGATCAGACAAGGGGCTGGGGAAGGCAAAACTTGGAAGGCGGCTGTGGTCAATGACCTTAATGGTTTTGGGTCCTCATTCCTCTCTGTGTCCGTGCCCATTGCCATGGGACTTGGCAGCACTCCCTCACTGAATGCAAGTTGTAATTCCTGTCTCAGGACAATGCTATTAGCACAGGCGACACAAGCAGGTATTTAAAAGCGCTCGTGTGATTGGGCTTGTTCTCTAGGGCTTCTGTCATTGCCCCAGGAAGAATATTCTGGGCTGGCTCCCTGGTCCCAGGAGAGCCTCTGGAAGTAGGCAAGGCAAGCAGAACCGATGTTCCAAGAACAGGGAAGGAGGTGAGGAGCCTGAGTGCCCCGATCCAGTTCATGGGTCAATCGGTGGTCACCTCGTTTTGATGACATTCCCTAACACAAGGAATTGAATCTGTAATTGCATTCCATTTGAATGCATAAATGGAAATGTCAGTAGGCAGATTGGTTAGAGGCTACCATACCAGCCAGGGGCAGGTCTATGAACTCCCTTCATGTCCCTTCCGCCTCTTCATCCTCTGTAGCCAGCGGCGGGGAGCTCCCTGGATTGTGAACATCTCTGCACCCGGAATGCCATGTGGTCTAACCCCTTAGTTACCAAGTTTGGTCCTCAGTGGCTCAGCCTGGTGTCCAGCTGCCACCTGCAGGATTTGGAGAGTAAGGGCAGAAGTTGGCCTGGTCCTTCATCCCTGGGGCCCCTGGTCCTCACTAGCTTTACTCAGAGACACCTGACTATAGAGAGAATGGCCGCTGAGAACAACTCCGGACACATTCTCAAAACTCTTGGGAGATGCCTTAGTGGAGAAGCCCCAGGATCTCATCTGCCATTTTTATGAAGGCAACCTGTGGTAAGGGTCTGTCTGACTGGGCCTTACTTTCAAAAGGGGTCTGGGCTTGTTTCCAAATAAGAGGTACCTCCCCAAAGGAGCTGGACATTTTCAGAATAGCTGGGCTTTCTGTAATAGGGCCCCTGCAGAGATTTTGGGGATGAAGGGCATGGCCCAACTCTGGAGGAAGTAAACTCGAGACAAAATGGGAGTGTGCTCTGAAGCCAGTGGGTCTGAATGTCTTTTTTTCCATTTGAGCCCTTATGAAGAATGTAATTCATGTTTATCAGTAGCAATGTTTCTCACACAAGGGCTCATGTTCCCCAGGGGGAGGTTCCAGATTTCTTGGGGGAAAGGTCATATGTGGTATAGAATTGGTCTCTCCAAACTTCCAGTCATGAAAGCACATGGAGCACATACACTGGAATCCCCTACCCTCAACTTCGTCACACGCTATGGCCATATATAGTAAATACTGAGCTAATGCAAAGTCAAGAAAGATAAATCACCAGATGCCAGCAACACTGCAACAACCCACAAGGCCTCAAAAAATCTCTATAGGCTGAGGAACTGTGGTCCTAGGCTCCACATAGGGCCAGGAATTAGGACTCCGGGACAACTGAGATTTGCAACTGGGCTGTGTAAGGACAGGAGATAGGGATGAGACTCTGTCCACTAGGTAAAATATTAGAACTCTCAGCCTCCTACCTGTGGGGAGGTGGGGCCCGAATTCCTTCTCCATACAGGGTGGAAAACCCACAGAAACCTACGTGAAAATGTGTTTGACTTTGTAGAGATCCCAGTGGAGACCATCTCAAAAACTTCCTTTAGAGGGAGGTGTCCTCAACCCCAAGTGCTTGCGGGATTACCTCAGATGTTAACTTCTGCTAAAGAGAAAAAATATAAAATATATGAGGAAGTCCATCACCACTCATTAATTAACAACAGTTTTCCTTGGATACCTTTTGTGTGGCAGGGGTTAGAGATACATCAGGGTATAAAACAGTTAAAAACTTACTACACTGTATGTTAACTCACTTGAATTTTAAATTAAAAAAAACAAACAAAAACTTTGCAGTTAGAGCTTACTTTTAGGTTGGGAGTGATAGACAAATATGCATAGTAGACTCAATGATTCAAGTTATGGAGAGAAGTAAAGCAGGAAAGGGGATTAGGACATAGTGGAGGCAGATGGCATAATTTAAAATACCATGATCAGGGAAGGCCCACAGGTGGTGAGGTGAATCAAGTGGGTTTCTGAGGGAAGAGCAAATGCAGATGCCCTGAGGCAGGAGCATGCTGGAAGTTTCAAAACATAGTCAGGAGGCCAGTGTGGCTGAAGAGGAGTAAGAGGGAAAATAACAGATGAAGCCAGAGAGGTGAGCCAGATTGGCTTTTTTGGTAAGGCTTTATGGCATTGCAACTCACTGGTTTTAAGCAGAGAAATGACACAATCTGACTTATGTTTTAACAGGAGTTAGGATCACTCTAGGATTTTTTGACCCAATTAACTGGAAGCAGGGAACTGAAGATGGGAAGACCAAAGTTAGACAAGAATCTTTGGGAAGGATAAGGAATTCAGTTTTGGACCATGTGAAGATATGGGGTAGACAGATAATGAATCTGGGGCTAAAAGAGGCTATCTATGCGAGGTATGAATTTGGAGGTCACAAGCATGGAGATAGGATCAGAAACCACATAACCAGATGAGATCACTAAGGATGTGAGAGAATACGGAGAAAAGCAGAGATCTAAAGACTGAGAACCAGGGAATTCTAGCATCGTGGGGTCAACAGTCCACATGCCCAACAAGTAGAACTCATTCCTGATGAACAAGAAATAATAGATTTGAAAAGTAAGAATGCTGAAAATGTTCGGGTTGTTAAAAGAAAGACTAGCATCCACAAAACAAGGAGAGATCATGAAACATGAGCAGGCAGATATGATGAACAGGAACCACACAGAAATCCTACGAATGAAAAATATCACTACTGCAACAAAAATCTCAATGGATAAGCAGTAGACTAGGCACAGCTGAAGACGCAGTGGATTGGAAGACAGAATGAAAGAAATCCACCAAAGTGAAAAACAGATAAAAAGTTTCTTCAGGTGGCATTTCTATTAAATGCTCTCACGGGGCAAGCTCCTTACATTCCAGGTTAGGAATCACTGTTGGAAGCAGTCAAACTTTTGAATCGGTCCAGAAATGGAACAAAACTCTTAACATGAAGGAAAAAGTAATTTATTTCTAGAATTGGGAAGATGTGGTGGCAGGATTGAAGACCTCTGCTAACAAGAGCTAACATTTGCTGGCTGTGTGGTGTGTGCCCGTCCCTGCAGGATTCTCACCAAGGCTCTCCATGAAGCTTACCTAGATGAACCTCAGGATCAGCGCTTACCTGAGGGGATGTGACTTTGTGACTTAGATGATTCTTCCTTTCCGGGAAGGTCAATTATATACCCAACTCTCAACACTTGCTGATGGTGCATCTTTCCCAGTCAAACGTACCATGCTAGTAAGTTCATCAACCATAAAGTCTAGTGATGGATTGTTTCTCCCCTCACCTTGCCATTGTGGAAAGAAAGGAAGATGAAGATGACCCAGGACTTGAGAGGATCAGATCCAGAGTTATTGCTGGCTTCTGAACTGTCCACGTTAGCCTGGTTTTAAAGAAAAAACACACTCCAGACCTATTTTGCTCATAAACAACTTTTATTTTTGTTCTCAGTATGTGCCCTTGAAGATTCCAAAATGTCTGGAGTTTCTGATTCTCCTGGGACCAGAGGTGAAAGCATTGCATGGAAACACTCAACCTTGGCGCATCGCTCTCTCCCGAGGAGCTACGTTTGAAGGCCTCAGAGAGAGGGAGCTGACACTCACACCTTATTCCAAGATGGGTAACACAATGAACAAAGAATTAGTAAAACATAGACTCAGTCTGTAGAGGGCTTCAAATATATATATTCTATATATATAAACCTGTTATATAGGATTTCAACTTATTGGTTTCCTTGTGATTTGTAATTAAAGTACAAATGATATAGAGGTTGTACACTGCTGCTTTCCCCTTCTCGGCGCCCCCCTCCCTCCCCAACATAAATAACATTACAAAGGTCAGGTGATCCTAAGAGTTTTTGTGGTTGTAAATATTTTGTTTTTAAAACTCATTTCCCCTTGCTCCCCTGCAAACTACCTCCGAGGGTTTGTGACATAGCAGCATGGACCGGACGCGACGGGGGACGGCATATGGATCTAACGGCGAGAGCGCACGACGTTGCTCCTCACTGGCACCAGATGGGCTTCTGCGTTTCCACTGACAACAGAGGCTGCGACAGGAAGCGGAGAATGTGCGACGCGGTTTCATCCTCCGCCAACAAGGAGGAGGCGGAGGACGGCTGGACCACCGAGAAAAGCCCTAAAGGCATCGAGGTTTTGGAGACAGAGAACAGCTCCAGAAACGTCTTGGCTCAGTATTTACACGGTATCTTTCCGCTGCATTTTCCTTTTGAGACATTTGTGTTTCTGAGGTTGGCTGGGCGAAGGGGGGACTTAAAAACAAAGACAAACTGATTCCCACATACGTAAAAGTCCTGCTGTAAGTCTTACTCAGTTATTTTCACACACATCATTAAAAGTAGATACTGACAATGATTGGTTTCTTTTCTTATGCTTTTTTTTTAAGAGCATGAGAAGAGCAAGAAATGAGAGAGAAAGAGAGAGAGAGAGAGAGAGAGAGGAGGGTGCACTAAGGAGAGCGCCGTCCCTTCTTTAGCATTAAGTGACACTGGATGGTCTGGATTCGGTTCTTGGCCGGAACGAACTCAGGCTGCAGCTTCAGCGTCGACTCATACCACACCAGGGCCTTCTCAAACTCCTCCTGTGAGGGGCAAAGGGACAGATGTGAGAGGGATACCACCACCTGGCTAAGTATGTACTGTGACTTCTTCTTCCTCGAGAAGCACCTCTGTGCTAGGAGCAATCCTGCCGTGTTTTCTCAAGGGACCCACATCTCTGAGGAAAACTCTGAGGTCTGGAAGGGACCACCACCCCCAAGGTACAATATCACAAAGAAAAGGAAGGCAGAGCCCAAGAGCCAGAGGGGAAGGGGAGATGGACTTTACAAAGGTCTGACCCAACAGTGGGAGTAATCCTGGAGGTAACAGTGAGGACCAACACTGCTGAGTACCGGCCGTGTGCCAGACACTGTGCCGGGTGCTTTATGAAAACCCTCCATTTAATCCTCACAGAAACCTCTAGAACTGGGCCTGGCAAATGCTCCTTAGGCATCTGCCTGAATTTTCTACTATAGCTAGAAATATGGAAGTTAAGTATCTGTTAAGTGCTGTAAATTTTGAAACAGTTTTTTGGTCTCTGTAGCATTTAAAGACATGAACATCATCTGGAAATGACTGTTGTCATATTGAAGGTATTAATCTTTTACTTAGACCAATAGTCTCAAAGAAGAGTCCAAACCAAATGGTTAAATGACTTCTTCTAGGCAAATGAGAGGCAGAATTCCTCATTCATAGTAGCAAATTTCACATTCACTGGGGACAAAAACAGATGCTTCGATTTTAAGAAGCAGAGAAGGAAATCTGCACATTCAGCAATACCTACCTGGCCAAATTATACTCGCTGCCTTTCAAGTCAAGGATGACACATAAAACTTACAGCTACAAGCTGCTCATTCTATTAACCTTTATTGAAAGGACCTTGGGAATCGCCCCATGTGGGACACCAAGCTTTAGATGAAAATGCATGGCATGATTCTCATGTTAAATTCAGCTATGACAACTTCCAGGGGGCCCCTGGGGATTTAAGTTCTGAACTCCGTCCTTGTTTCTGACCAGAATGAGGGTTCTGGATGATGGCTTTGCCATTTTCTCTGGAAATGGTATCCTGTGAAACTAGTGGCATGCCACCATTCATGAAACACGTGATGAGCACCTAGTATGTGCCAGATGCTGTGACATGCTAGGAAGAGAAAGATGAAGAGGAATCTCTTCCCTAAGGAGTGCACTGTCTAGGGGGAGAGACAGATACTTAAAAAATTATAAAACAAGGCAAAAATATGGCAAGAGAGACATGTACAGGGCCTCATGAATGCAGTGACACAGGTACCTAGCCCCACCTGAAAGCAAGAGAGCCCACGTGGAGTGTCAGCTAAGGTTTTCTGGAACAGGTGAAGTCTCCAGAAAATTGTAGGTAAATCTGACTCTATTGTTAGCGTGACAATCACCAGGAGGAGCTACACAGTTGCAAATACTTAGATGAATTTCCTGTCCCATTTTTTTTTTTTTTTTTTTTAATTCACAAACTCCTTAGCCATGAAATAGACCTCTGGTGGAGCTAGCAATCGGAGCCACAAAACGCACAGGGAGCTGGAGGACACGGACACCATCAAGCGAGTTTGAAAGCAAAGGTGTGCCGGGGAGGGACAGCGGCGGAGCTGGCATGCCCTGCCCACCCCAGCGACCTCACCATCGCCACGTAGACGTTGCCCAGCGTGAAGTGGTTCACAGCAAAGTGTGGCGCGATCTCTACGGCCATGGTAGCCACTATGACGGCGTCGTTCCAGAGCTTGGCGTTGTGCAGGATGTTAGCCAGGCTGATCAGGGGCACGTCCTGGGAAAGGAAGGAGAATGGTGAGAAGGAAAGGATACTGATTTCTGAGTTTTCATTCCTGGTGGCTCCAATCCTTAATAATGCAGTAAGTTCTTCCTGGTAAGTGACTGAGTAATACAGCTGAACCTGCTGGTCTTCTGTTTGCCACTGGTCTGTGACAGATGAGCAGGCTGCATGGGGACATAAACCAATGCATTACTTTTTTCATTAGGAAAGTCTGGCCTCAAAACACAAAGCACAAGAGTCAACTGAGTAAACAATCTGCTTAGTGAAGTTGCTGGTGTACTGCTGGGGCAGGTTCCTGACTTGCTGCAGACTCGTACGAAACAGTTTGTGGCCCGACACCTGTCCACAGACCACACTTGGGAGTCTTGCTGTCGGAGAGTCAAAGTGTCTTCTGCAAGGTCCACGGCATCATCTGCTTGAAGCAGGGGCCAGCAAACTCTGGCCTGCTGGCCGGATCTAGCCTGCTGCCTCTATTTGTAAGGTTTTTTTTTTTTGGAATGTAACCATTCCTGTTCCTTTACGTATTTCTGTGGCTGTTTCAGGCCCACATGGCAGAACCGAGTGGCTCCAACAGAGGCTGTCTGGCCCGCACAGCCTAAATTTCTTACTGTGTGGCCCTTTACAGAAAACGTTTTCTGGCCCCTGACCTAGAGTATCCAATGGCTGGAAGTACAGAGCACAGAACGATGGGCTGAACAAGTAGCAACCCAAGCAAGTACCACCTGTATCACACTGTACAGGGTTCTACAGGCAATACAGAAGACCTAGGGAAAAAGGAACCCCCTTTGTCCTTACTGGACACTCGTAGAATGAGGTCATTATATAACTTGCCTAAGGTCACAAAGCTCACAAGAGGCAGAGCTCCGGACACCATTCCATACGCTGCCCTTACGAACCAAGGACACACGCGCCGTGTCTTCAGGAAGTCTGAGATGTGGAGGCGAACGCAGAACTCAGCACGTGTGGATACAACTGCGCTGTTAAAAAGCTGAACGTTCTCAGTCATCACAGCAATAACTGGCATCTTTGGAAAAGACTGATGTGACACTGAGTTAGCAGGGCTTTTTGTTTTTGTGGAAAAGGTGAAGTCAGAGACGAGGAACTGGCCAATATGTAAGAAGAGATGGAAACTGCATCGGTTTCAGTGTCTGGAAACAAGCTTAGGTCAGCAGTATACATAAAACAAGCGTCACAGGCCTCCAGGCCCCTGGGGGTAAGCTAATCCCAGAAGGACTTGTGGGGTGACGGCCTGCCTACGCCGGTGTATTTGTTGTACGTTGGGTGGCTCTGCATACGGTGGAAGGGGCATTAAATGATGGAATCTTGAAGACCTTCCCCCTTGTTCCCATTTTCAGAGGCAGGGAAGGCATAAATGGGGCTGAAGTTTCTTCCAGCCTATGCTAGCATTTTGCCACTTTCTTACTGGCTGGGCATGAGGAAGCCTAGGTGAAACCTCATAACCAACAATGGAAAGGACCAAGAGCCAGAAATTTGCACCTCTGAGTCCCACTCACCTTCATCTGGTGTGGAGCATAGTGGAGGGCCTGGCGGAGGCAGTCGATGGCCTTCTTTCCTTGGCCTTTCACTCTCCAGTAGAGGGCTGCCATGCTGGAAAGGACCCAGGATGTCTGGTTCTACAAAGGAACGGTCAATTGAAGCTTAAGTCTCTTAAATATATATATTAGAGAGGTTAGTCCCTTGCCTGTGACATGAATTACAGATACATTCCCTCAGTTTTCTGATGTCTTTGGACCTATGGTTTTTTGTGTGATGTAGGTTTTGATGTCCACAGTTCAGCTGATTAATTTAGATGGCTTCTGGATTTTCAGTTGTAGCTGACAAGGTCTTGCTTACTTCAAGGTTATCAAGAAATTTTACCACGCTTTCCCCCCAGAACTTTTATAGTTTCATTTTTCACATTTAAATATTTGACCCATTTGAAATTTAACTTGGTGTAAAAGATATGGCTTCAACTTAGATGGTTACTAAGTTGTCCCAATGAAATGTAACAAATAATTCATCTCTCTTCCCCCAGTGTACCTTTACCATATACAAAATTTCAGCACTTAATATAGGTCTAATTTTGGAGTTTCCTATTTCATTTGCCCCCTTTGATATGGTCTCTAACTCCCAGCCATTACAGATGAAGCAATCAGAAAACTTACCCTATTTTCTACCTTCTTTCTTTCTTCCAATCTAATTTTTTTGGTAATTTTATTATTCTTCATTGTCAGGGCATGTAGTATTTACATTCTGTTCTATCACCCTATTTCCCATATTTGTTTTCCTGTTGGTTTTGCAGTTAAATATATTCATTGATCATGACATTACTTTTGTGTGGTTTCCCCAATCATCTCGTGGTTGGCTGAGGTTCAGTCCAATACTGTTGGTGGGAACAATATTCTTGGGAGATTGTTACGGGCTGAATCGTGCTCCTCCAAGACACATATGTTGAAATTTCAGCCTCTCATACCTCAGAATGTAACTGTATTTGGAGATAAGGTCTTTAAGGAGGTAATTAAATTAAAACGAGGCCATCAGTGTGAGGGCTTAATCCAGTAAGACTGGATTTATATGAAGGATTTACAGGAGAGGAAGAGATACGTCAGGGTCCTGTGTGCAGAGGGATGACCCTGTGGAGAGGCAGCAAGAGGCTAGCCATTGGCAGCCAAGGAGGGAGGTCTCAGAGGAAACCCACCCTGTCAGCACCTGGATCCCGGACTTGTGGCCTCCAGAAATGTGAGAGAACAAACTTCTACCGTTTAAGGTACCCAGTCTGTGGTGCATCGTTACGGTAGCCCTAGCAAACTAACAGACATGTCCAAAACTTTTTGTCTGCAGCCTTCATACCTGAAGGACAGCTGGCTCATTCTTTCTTTCCTTGAATAATGTGTTGGCATTGTTCCATTACCTGGTGGCTGCAAAGGAATCTGAGGCTGCCTGACTTATTCCCCCTTCTTAGTGACTTGGTCCTTTTGACTGGTTTCTCAAAAGGATTCTTTTTTAAAACTCAAATTATCTTTCCTTAATGCCAATATTTCACACATACAAAAGAACGTTTATATAATTATATATACATATAACACGATTATATAAAAATATACACCTATGCTACAAAACATAAAGTAACGAATATCCCAGAAGCTGCCACCCTAGTGAAGAATGAAGCTGCAGCCAGCCACCTGTGTCTAGCCTCTTGCCTTTTCTCCAGAGGCACACACCATCCTAAATGCTGTTTGTTATTCCATTGCTTTTTAATTTTTTTTATTTAAAGCTTTTTATTTATTCATTTGAGACACACACACACACACACACACATAGAGAGAGAGAGAGCGAGCATGAGCAGGGGGAGAGGCAGAGGGAGAGGGAGAAGCAGGCTCCCCACTGAGCCAGGAGCCTGACGTGGGGCTCGATCCCAGGACCCTGGGATCATGACCTGAGCTGAAGGCAGATGCTTAACCATCTGAGCCACCCAGGTGCCCCTCCATTGCTTTTTTAAACACTGTTCCATCTCTCTCTCTCTCTCACACGCACACACACAATTTGCTTCAACAATACTCAGTGTACTTAATCCCATGCATTATAAAAGTGGTCTATAAGGAGTCTTCTGGGACTTGAAGTTTTTACTGAATACTCTATTTCTAAAATCCATCCATGTTGTGTGTAGCTTTAGCTAATTTCCTTGCTGCACAATTAAATGTCCATTAAGTGAATATATTATACTGTATTTATCCATTTTCTGTAGATGGAGGCTCTGAGTTATCTCCTGTTTTTAAGTTTTCTGTTGCAAATGAATGTGCAGTTTCTCCAGTCTAGAGTAGGTACCTAGGGGTAGGATTGCTGGTTCACAAGAAATGCAAATGTCCAACAGAACAAGAGAATGCTAACTTGTTCCTTACAGGTGCTGCAACAATCTACAAACCCATCATCAATGTTTAGAAGTGCTTCTTGCTTTGTAGCCTAATTCTTGGTGTTATCAGTGGGGGTAAAACAGCATCTTACTGTGGTCTTGGTTTGCATTTCCTGATCATTAGTGAGACTGAAATTGTTTCTTGAGTTTATTGGCCACACACATCTTCTTTCAGTGAAGTGTCTGTTAATATCTTTTATGTACCTATTTTATTATTTATCTTTCTCATCAATTTGTTTATATGTTCTGCCTATCAGTCCTTGTAGGTTGAATGTGTTACACATACTTTCTCTCACTCTGGCTTATCTTTCATTTTAAAAATGCATTTAATTAAAAAAAGTTTAAACTTTAATGTAGTTGAACTTACATTTTCTTTTCTAGTTAGTGCTTTAGTATCTTAAGAAATCATTTTCTATTCCAAGGCCAGAAAGATCATCTCCCACATTTTATTCTAATTTTTAAGGCTTTGTTTTTCATACTCAAATCCTTAATTCAAATGGAATTCCTTTTTTGTGTTAAGTTGTGAGGTGAGGATGAATGAGCTCAGCAATTGCCCCAGCACAGCTTCCTGCAAAATCGCCCCTCTCCCAGCTGATCTTCCACAGTCGAATGTATGTCAGAGTCCGCCTCAGGACTTTCCATGTAGTACCCCCCAACCCCGTCATTATTTCTGTTTATTCTTGAGCACACAGCATATGCCTTGTTTTATAATTTTTCATAAAAGTAAGGCAATTCTCACAACCTTATTTTTTTCAAGAGTGTTATGTCTATTCCTTACCCTTCCATATAAAGGTCTGCTTTTCAAGTACCATAAAAAAAACCAAACTTGTATTTTGATTATAGTAGCATTGACTCTATAAATCAAATTAGGTAAAAGTGACATGTTTACGATGTGTGTTGTCTTATCCATGAACATTATATATCTCTCTATTTAGGTCTTTTAAAATGTCTTTCAATAAAGTTGTATCACTTTGTGCAGACAGGGCTTACAAATTTTTTGTTAGATTTATTATTGGGAACTTTATATTTCTGTAGCGATGGAAATACACTTTGAAAATTGTATTTTCAAATACTTTTTGCTGCCGTATAGAAACGCAGCTTATTTTTATTGACTTCACAGGCAGCTATCTTGATAAAAATGTTATTTCTAAAAATTTGTAGATTCTTTTGGGTTTGCTATATAATCACATTTCTGAATAATATTTTGGTTTTTTTCTTCCTAATACTTACACCAATAATTTTTTTTTTTTTAATTTACTGTACTTGCTAGGACTTTTGGTACAAATTTGGAAAAAAGTGGTGATGGTGGGCATTCTCTTTCCTGATTTTGAAGAATTATTTTAAGTATTTCCCCATTAAGAATCATCTTTGCTGTGGGGTGCCTGGGTGGCTCAGTCATTTAAGTGTCCGTCTTCGGCTCAGGTCATGATCCCAGGGTCCTGGGATTGAGCCCTGCATCAGGCTCCCTGCTCTGCGGGAAGGCTGCTTCTCCCTCTCCCACTCCCCCTGCTTGTGTTCCGTCTGTCATATAAATAAAAAATCTTTAAAAAAAAAATCTTTGCTGTAATACTTTGTTGATTCTTCTCATGAGATTAAGGAAGTCCTGTCTATTCTTAATTTGCATTAATTTACATCATGAATGGTATCACATTTTATCAAATACAATCTACTGAAATAACTTCATAATTTTAAGCCTTTAATTTGGTTGATGAAATACAGAGTTTTCCTAAAGTCAGACCGTTTTTGTATTTCTGGGATAAACCCAACTTGATCAAGGTGCATCCTGTAAAAGAAAAATATATGCTGTTGGATTTAGTCTGTTAAAATTTGGCTTTTTGTTTTTTAAAGATTTTATTTATTTGACAGAGAGAGACAGCGAGAGAGGGAACACAAGCAGGGGGAGTGGGAGAGGGAGAAGCAGGCTTCCCGTGGAGCAAGGAGCCTGATACGGGGCTTGATCCCAGGACCCCGGAGATCACCGAAGGCAGGTGCTTAAGGACTGAGCCACCCAGGCGCCCCTTGGCTTATGGTTTTGATACCTATGTTTGTGAGTGAGCTTAGAGTATAATTTTTCTTTCTCATAATGTCTTTGTCTAGTTTTGTTTTCAAGGTTACACTAGTCTTGTCTCAAGCAATTAACCGGAAAGTTGTTTCCTTTTCCGCTGTCCAGAAGAGTCTGTTTATACTGAGATGGTGTATTTCTTAAAAGTTTGATAGAAGTCATATGTAAAATAAACAGACCTTATATTCTTTGTGAGAAGATTTTTTTTAACCTACTGCTTCAATTTATTTGAGTTATGATACCCAAATCAATTTGGGTAATTACATTTTTCTAGAAATTTGTCTTCTTTACAAATTGTTTTCAAGTTTATTGGCATAACTGTATCATTTTCTTATCTTTTTAGCTGTAGTTCTGCTTCCCTTTTTCCTCAGTATTGGTTATTTGTGCTTTATTTTTTCTTGATTAATTCTGACTAGTGCTTCGAAGAAACAACTTCTGGATTGTGGATCTCTATTCTACCTTTGGTTTGTTTCATTGATTTCTGAACCTAATAATAGAACTTAAAAATGCAAGAATAAAAAACTGATAGAAAATAAAATCTATACAAATTCAGAACTGTAGCTGTAGATTTCAATATGCTTCTCAATAACAGATAGAATACACAAAAAAAGGGTAAGGATAAAGAAGACATGAACAATATTATCAAACAACTTGACCTAAGTGACATTTCTAGAATACTCTAACAGTAGTAGTGTTCTTTTCTGATGTACATGGAACATTTACCAAGACACATCATTTTCTGGCTCATAAAACAAGTCTGAATAAGTTTAAAAGAATTTAAGTCACACGAACTATGTTCATTTACTGCAATGAAATTAAATTAGAAATCAATTAAAGAGATCTGGAAAATGCCCAATAGTTGGAAACCCAAATAACATACTTCTAAATAACTTAGAGATCAAAGGAGAAGTTAGAAGGAAAATTATAACCTATTTTAAGCTGAATGAAAATACCAAAAATTAATGATGAAATGTATGGTGACTAACATAATAAAATAAAATTAAAAAAAACTGAATGAAAATACGACAAAATTTGTGATATGCGGCTAAAACATAATTTAGAGGGAACTTTTAGCACTAAACACCTACCTTAGAAAAGCAAGGGATCAAATCAATAACCTAAACTTCCACATAAAGAAACACACACACACACACACAAAAAACCCCAGCAAATTAAATCCTAAGAAGCAGACGAGAGGAAATCGTAAAGGTAAGGGCAGACATCAGTGAAAGAGAAAATAAAAACAACAGGGAAAAATCAACGGATCCAAAACCTTGAGTTCTTGGTTGTTGGAGAGGATCAATAAAATGGATAAATTTCTAGTCAGTCTGATCAGGAAAAAAAAGAGAAAAGATACAAAGTACCAACATCAGAATTACGACAGCATATGTTACTACACATCCTACAGATGTTAGCACAATGAAAAAAAACAATATTATGAACAATTTTATGCTAATAAATTCAACAACTTAGATGAAGTGGACAAATTTCTTTAAAGACACAACAAAACTCACTCAAGAAGAGAGATAATTTGAATACTTTTATTAAAGAAACTGAACTTGCCCTGCCCCTTGTTACATATTGTTTTTGAGATTGCTTACTTCTTGGGGGCGCCTGGGGGGCTCAGTCGGTTAAACCTCTGCCTTTGGCTCAGGTCATGATCCCAGGGTCCTGGGATCGAGCCCCGCATCCGGGGAGCCTGCTCCCCCCCCCCACTCCCCCTGCTTGTGTTCCCTCTCTCGCTGTGTCTCTCTCTGTCAAATAAATAAATAAATCTTAAAAAAAAAAAGATTGTTCACTTCTTGGCTTCTATTTGTTATCATTTTTTGTTGCTGTTGGTCTGATCCTTAAACGCTTTTGTCTTTTTGCCACTTCTTGTTTTTTTTTTTTCTTTTGAGCCTCCCCTTCGTACCTTCATTATTTTATCCTCAAAATTTGGCATCTGTGCATTCTTTTTAATGGTTAAACTTAAATCTTTACTCAATATTTAACGTAAAGTCCAAGCAATGTGTTAATTCTTTCCTCCTAAATGTTAAGAGGCCCTGTGAACATCTTAACTCGGATCATCCCACCCTCAAATGCATATTGTTTGGTACAGTATTTCAGTTTAGCCATTTCTCTTAAAAATCCCACAAACTATCATTTTCTACAGACATGTTTGTTTGGGTTTGCATGCCTGTATCATTTTATCTGCTTAGCAAATCTTTTGTCTCAGACAATTCTTTGGCTTTCATATAGAGAAGTTCCTTTAGGTAGGACTCTTGGTAGTAAACTTTTTCCAGTTATCTTTAAATGTCTTTATTCTTCTCTCATTGTAAGGTACACAATTCTAGGGGGGCCCAGTATGCTTTCAAAACGATCATCTGGCTTAGATAGTTGCTATGAGAAACAGGCTGTCATTTTAACGATCATTCCTCTGTAATCTGTCCTGTCTCCATAAGGGCAGAGATCTTTGTCCAAATTTTTCTTCACTGACTTATCCCAAGCACTTAAAAAGTATTTGGTACACAGTAGGGCTTTGCTACATATTTGTGGATGAATAAATTCATGCATGCATGTTGTGGTCTTTATTAAGTGGTCAGATGCAAATCCAAAATTCTATAATCTGCTCTGTGGTACTGTGGCTGGAACTCTGCAAACCATAGTTCTCCTTTGCCAGCAGGCTTCTTGTTGGGGTCTGCAAATGTGCACACTAGGAGACTGGAAGGCAAGAGGGGGAAGGGGCTTTTTTCTTCCTGTGTGTGTGCTGCACCTGTCAGTGTCATCTGAGCAACAGCACCTTGCACTCCCAGACCCAGCCTCACTGCATCCCTTCAGCAGCCAGGCTAGGCTCCCTCTTCAGAAGCCAGAACTCCCACTTGCCAGAACTCCTCCTGTGAACGCTTAGATTTTGAAAACCCCACTGCCTGCCTGTTTCTCTCATCCCTAGGGGTGGGAGCCAGGCCCAGCAGTTGGTATCTCTAGCTTACCAGTCAGGTGTTCCCTTTTTTTTCTTTTTCGCCCTCCCACAACAATGTAATCCATTCTTTACCTTCAGTTTGCTCTTCTGAATTACCTAATGTCGTTTCTGTTTTCCTGACAGTACCCTGAATGAAACAGATGCTTTTAAGATACCTTTGTCTTTGCTGTTTTACTATGATGTAGCTAGGCATGGAATTCTTTTTATTTATCCAGCTTGGAATACAGCACGCTTCCTGAATCTGTTGATTCACTTATCTTGTCTCTATAATATTTTAGGTAATTTTTTATACACAAAGCTCTCAATTCACTAGTTATTTGCGTCTAATTCACCCAATGAGTATTCAACCTAAACAAATATATTTTTATTTTTATTTTTTTAAAGATGTTATTTATTTGACAGAGAGAGACACAGCAAGAGAGGGAACACAAGCAGGGGGAGTGGGAGAGGGAGAAGCAGGCTTCCCGCGGAGCAGGGAGCCCGATGCGGGGCTCAATCCCAGGACCCTGGGATCATGACCTGAGCCGATGGCAGGCGCTTAAAGACTGAGCCACCCAGGCGCCCCTAAACAAATATATTTTTAGTTTAAGATGTATCAATTTGTTTTTTTAACTTCCTCATTTCTGATATGCTGTTTGCTCACCTTTGAGATAACATTTAAAAAATATTTTATGAGAAATTTCAAACATACACAAAAGAAGACAATAGTATAAGAACTTCCATGCACTCATCACCCAGCGTCAACACTTATCAACTCATGGTCACTTCTGATTTCCTCTAACCCCTCATCCATATTAATCTGAAGCAAATCCCAGACTTCATATAATTTCATCAGTAAGTTTTCCAGCGTGTACCTCTAAAAGATAAAAACTCATGATTAAAACATAAGATTAATAAAGCTTGCCTAAAATATTGAAAATTATCTTTTAATATCAATAGTCCTGTTTCCCCTGGTTGTCTTATGTAAGTTCGTTCTGCTTTTGTAATCTGAATCATAATCTAAATAAAGTCCGATTGTCGCCATTGGTTAGTGTGTTCTGTAAGTCTCTTGATTTCTAGGGTTCATCTTCATCTACTTTTTAACATTTCTGTAGAAGAAATGGGGTTATTTATCCTGTTATTTTCCTCTGACTGGATTCTGCTGATGGCATCCCAGGAGCCATCTAACATGCTCCTTTGTCCCCTGTATTTCCCATCAGTTGGTAGTCAGAGGCTTGACTGGCCTCAGATTTGACTTACCGAGGAGGGAGGGTGGCAAAACACTTCACAGGTGGTAACGTGAACGTCCAACGGCACCCCACACAGTGTCTAGGTGTATTTGTGAAGTTAGCAGTGAGTGACGATCACTGCCATAAATTAACTAGGAGCAGCAAAACTGTAATATTCTAATTTTATCATTTCTAGTTTACTGGTTGGAATATTCCTATAAAGAGACTTTTTTTCTCATCAATGAATCATTTACCCCAAAGTACAGTTCATTTAGAAAGGAAGGAAACATGTTTGTTATTTTTTCTTTACATTAAAAAAAAAAAACAACCAACCAAAAAACAAAACAAAACAAAAAACTAAGTTGTTCCCATGCATCCCCCAAGACCAAATCCTCATAGTGAATTTGGGAGTTTAAATATCGTTTAATATATGTGATGTGTTCCACCCACTCAGTTGCTTTGTTGATTTTTGCTGCTCAAAGTGTTCCATCTTTGGCCAATGGGAGCATATTCCAGTTGGCTCTGAGCTCTTCTGACACAAACTTTGTTGACTTTGGGGGCCTCTTTGCTTTCCCAGACTTGGTAGAAGCCATTTCTCCAAGGAATTCTGGTTCCTTTTAGTGGAAAATGGTATCCAAACAGTATCTGGCACAAAGTGTGCTTACCAATACTGGGTTACTCACTGATACTAGTCTTTTCATCAAATAAGTTAGGAAATGTGTAAATACACGAGAAAGTTTTGCTATTATTTCTAATTCACGACTACAGACGTTTACTTAACAACATTCTCACACTTTTATGTCCTTCACCCGTACCCAAACTCTAGTTCTCAACATCAGCAACAAAATTACTCGTTTATTTTGCATTGCACACACACAACCTCAGAACAGTATCAATATTATTAACAATAGTATTATTGAAAACGAATAAGGTTTTCTTTTGTGCTTAGGGTAAATCCCATCAAGGGAGGCAGTCAAATAACTGTCTTTTAAAGTCACTTGGAATAGTTCCTCTTGATGTGGTTATACCACCAACTGAATACATAGTTGGGCTCACTTAATTTTATTTTTAATTAGGAATTGCCTTCTTAAAATTTGTTTTGTAATTATACAAAATATTTGTTTTCAAAGTCAAGTAGAAGAGACAATGTAGATTCAAGGAAAACTAGCTTCATGCCCAGTCTTTCCCGTCCAATTTCTTTCTTCCCTCTATGGAAAACCATTTAAAAGTATTTTTAAAAGTTACTCTTCCATTTTAAAATATCTGTTTCTCTCTACATACATCTCCCACCTTGCCATTGTTTAAAAAACAAAATATTGTAATCAGAGAGATGATTTTCTCCACTTTTCCTTTTTTTCACTGGCTATATCCTGGAGATTATTTCATAGAAGTTTATAGAAATTGTCTTCTTTTTGACAGCTGTAAAAGACTCCATTGTGTGGATGTTCACACCCAATAAACACCCATGGATGAGTTTTTATTTAATCAGTTTCCTTCTGTTGGGCATTTGGGTTGTTTCCAGTCTGCTATTACAAATGAGGCTACAATCAACAGCCTTACTCATAGGTATTTTTGTATTAATTTTTTTGCCAGTATATTTTTAGAAAAGATTCCTGAAAGCTGGCTACACAGGTAAATGAATGTATAATTTTGCTAGATATAGTCAATTTTCTCTCCATAAAGGTTATTCCACTTTGCCTTTCCACCAGCAATGTATGAAGAGCAGTGCCAATTTCCCCATAGCCTCACTGAGTCTATCAAATTTCTGAATTTCTGCCAGTATCATTGGCAAGAAATATCTCACTGTAGTTTTGATTTGTTCTTTTTCTAGCTTTTTGAGATAAAAGCATAGATCACTGATTTCTGGTCGTTTTTTTTTTTTAACTAATATATCCATTTAAGGGCTATAAACTTCCCTCAAGCACTGCTTTAGCTGCATTCCCACAAGTTTTGAAATGCTTTATATTTGTTATCATTCATTTAAAAATATTTTCTAATTTTGCTTGGGCTTTCACTGACCCATGGGTTACATAGAGGTGTACTGCTTAATGTCACCAAAATTGCTGAGGACCTTCCATCTATCTTTTTGCTTCTGATCTTTATTTTTTTAATTTAATTCCACTATGGTCAGAAAATATACTCTGCATATTATTTCAATATTTTAATTTATGACTCAGCTTATGATCAACATGGTAAATGGTCCACGTGCATTTTTTAAAAATTTATCTTAAGTGGGCTCCATCCTAACATGGGGCTCGAACTCATAACCTCAAGATCAAGAGTTGCATGCTCTACCAACTGAGCCATATGCTTTTTTAAAAATGAGAATTATGTCACAGTTTAATGCAACATTATATAAATATGTTAGGTCAAATTTGTTTTTTAGCAAGATGGTCTATATTTTTACTTTTTTTTGTCTGCTTAGTTCTATCACCTACTGAGAGAGGTTGACATCTATTATGATTGCAGACTCATTTGTTTCTCTGTATAGATCTGCCAATGTTTAATGCTTGCCTTATTTGAAATTATCTTATTGGTTACATACAGATTTACAATTTTCTATATTCCTGGTGGACTGACCACTCTATTATTATGAGTTGTCTATTTCTGTAGTAATGCTTCTTCCCTTAAATTCCACATTATCTGATGTTAGTATAGTTAAACCAGCTTTCTTTTGATTAGTATTTATCTATCTTTTTCCCATCTGTTTAATTTCAACTATTTAATATCTTATATTAAAGTGTGTTACTTGTGAACAGCACATAATTGGGTTCGGTATTTTAACCCAGTCTGATAATGTTGGTACTCTAATTGGAATACTTAGTCCCTTTGTAGTTACTGTCACTACTGACAGTAATGATTGTGCTTATCTCTATCACTTTACTATTTCTATTTTATTTTACCCATTTTTATATTTTACATATAACATATATTTCTATTTTATATTCCTTTTGTCTTCCTTTCTTGCTTCTTTACTGAATTAATCAAACGTTTTCTTATTATTCCATTTTTCCTTAACTATACATTCTTTAACTGTTCTTTTAATGATTAGCCTAGAAACTATAATATGCATCTTTAAATTATTCCAGACTAAAAATACAAATTATTACTTTAATTTTACTACTTCCCTGGTAATGCTAAAACCTAACATCCTGCCCATGTGTACTCATGGGAAAATTAATCTCATGTGAATCTTTCAGCTGTGTTCCCCTGGAAACCTAATAAAGGTAGAATGTCAGCCATGTTACCAGCCAACACAGTTATGGTAAAGATGACCTGACTAAACTACAGTGGACTGTGAGAACTGTGACCATTCCCGAGTGTGACATTTCTTGGCCCTTGTTGGAATTCTTGGACTCTAGGCCCACCAGACTCTCGTAAAAGTTACTGGTTCCTATATGGAACTTGCGAGTTCTAAACCAGGGTTGTGCCCACACTCAACTCATGTGGTCTTGATCCCTTACGCCTGAGCTGTCACTTGGGGGAAGAGGCAGATAAGGGGCAGATAACTGTCCCCAGGACTGCTGCCAGACTGCTCTGGGACCTTTTTTTTTTTAAAGACTTTATTTATTTATTTGACAGAGAGAGAGATAGCGAGAACAGGAACACGAGCAGGGGGAGTGGGAGAGCAGGGAGCCCGATGTGGGGCTCGATCCCAGGACCCTGCGATCATGACCTGAGCTGAAGGCAGACGCTTAACGACTGAGCCACCCAGGCACCCCGGCTCTGGGAACTCTTGGAAAACACGTGAAAAGCTGCGTGGCTGGCTTACTGGGTTTCCTATTCTATCCTTCTGAGTGAAGGCAAGACCACAAGTGCACTGAGTTGTGCGAGTATAAAATATTTATCTAGCTGTCCAGAAATCCACTGACAGTGGATACTGCTGAGTGGTAGCAGCAGCGTAATGGACTTTCATATCCTTGGTTCAATGTGGCCAAGGCACTGTGACATAAAAGAATGCCCAGGGAGATGCAGATGAGACTCAAGTCTCAGTGGGGGGCCAATTTTCTCAGAGTCTGATGGCAAAAGTTTGACATTGTGTGACAGAGGATAAATCTTTCCATTGTGGGACTAGATGAAAGCTGGAGACAAATTTATGCTGACAGAAACAGCCTATTCCTCCCCTCCCCACTGTCCATGAAACGGAACTGACCAGAAGTGCAGCTCTAAGTGGGCTGGCTGGCAGGAATGACATTGCCTTGGGGTAGCTGATGCACTTGGGCCAAACTAGGCGCTGATGCTCGGCAAGGGGCAGGGAAGAGACTCGAGCTTGACTGTGTTTGTGACCGGGGCTGGAAGAGACAAGAGGGTGGAGCAGCTGGGTTGGCTCTGACCAAAACTGGGTTGGCCACAGATCTAATGAGCATGGAGTGGTGCCCATGAGCCCCTGGCTGGGGGAGTGGGGGACAGAAGTGGGAGAACTACTCTGCACCAGCACACAGGTCGAAAAGGGCTAGGTGGCAAGCTGGCACACAAACTGGCTACACTGGCAATGGCCACAGTGTGGTGCACATCTGGGGTGGCAGAGGTTTCTGAGCAGCTCATGTGGAAGCAACCTGGGGCAACCTGGGGCAGCACCCTGAGGGTTTAACCCTCACATGGGGACTGACCAATGTCATCTGCGGACACTTAGTGATAATTAATGGCAATGCAAACTAAAAACTCCTTGGGCTTTTGAAGAAATAACAAAGGATAATGACCATTCTAAAGTTGGAAGCAAAGAGGATATGGACATCCTTGTTCTTCTGTGAGTAATAAATGAGAAAGGGGTGCTTTATTTGTCATCACTCTCATTTTCTAAGGCAGTGGTTTCAAAATATGATCTTCATACCAGCACTATCACCCAGCAGCTTACTAGAAATGTCCATTTTCAAGTCCGACCCTAGTCCTACTAACTCAGGAAGCCCAGCAATCTTTTGAGTCTAATAAGCCCTCCAGGCGATTCTGGTGGACCCTGAAGTCTGAGAGTTGTATTAAAGTTAGTAACTCAAAGTCATGGAGGTTGGTCTGTGAGCCCACAATGGAAATGGTTACTAGATTAACCTTCTAGTTCTATTCTCCTGAAAACCTAATAAAGGGGGAATGTTCTCTTACAGGCAAGGTAGCTTATAGCAAAAATGACCTCAGTTGGTAAATTGTATCTGGATGAGGAGAACTGGAAATAAACTATAAACACCTCATGGAAAGCCAGTTTTGAGCTTCTGAGTGCCATGGTTCTTGTAAATAGCTACGCCCTTTCCAGGACTTAAGGGGCTATCACAAAAGATACTGGTTTTTATATGGAACTTGGGACATCTAAGTCAGGATAGTTCCCACAATACATCATTTGACTTGTTCCCTTGTACTTGAACTGTGACTTGGCAGCAAAGCATGGCAGGCAGAGAACAGTCCCTGGACTAAATAAGGACTCACAACTGATGCTGTTGTACTTTCCTATCAGAAGATACTACTGTTATTACTTTGTACAGTCATACTCATTTATATTTACTCTTAATATTTACCCTTTCTGTTGCTCTCTGCTCTTTCCTGTTTCCAGCCAGGATAGTTTTCTTTCTGCCCAAAGAAATTCCTTTAGTGATTTTTAGTGCAAGTCTGTTGGTAACATCTTTCAGTTTCTGGCAGTCTAAAATCTTTATTTAACCTTCATTTTTAAAAACAGGTATAATTTACATAGAGAGAAATGCTCAGATCTTAAGCAAAACATTCACTTTTGACTACTAAAGACATGGAAAATTTCCAACACTCTAGAAAGTTCTTTCAAGTTGTTTCCCAGTCAACCCTTTCCTCCACAAAGCAACCAGTGATCTGATTTCTAACACCGTAGGTGAGTTTTCCTGCTCTCGAATTTTATGTAGTTGGAAATCATACACTATGCACGTTTTTGTGTCCAATTTCTTTTATTAGCATAGTATTTTTGAGATTCATCAATATGGATGTTGGATCTTTCTTGCTGAATCCATTAGTATAATTAGTATCCATTGTGTAAATACACCATTGCTCATCCATTCTTCTATTGATTGGCACCTCACTGTTTTTTTGGCTATTATGAATAAATCTGCTGTGAGCATTTTTTAACAAGTACTTTGTGGACATGTATTTTCATGTCTCTTTGATAAATATCTACCAGTAAAATTCCTGTATCATATATGCTTAACTTTTTAATAGACAACCAAACTTTTCCAAAATATCTGTACTGTTACACTTCCACTGCCAACACATGAGAGTTCTGGTTGCTCTATAGCATCTCCAACATTTGCCATTACCAATCTTTTTCTTTTAGCTCTTCTAATGCTAGTTAGTGCTTCCTGCTTCAAAGTCTATTTTTTTTTTTAAAGATGTTATTTATTTGACAGAGAGAGACACGGTGAGAGAGGGAACACAAGCAGGGGGAGTGGGAGAGGGAGAAGCAGGCTTCCCGTGGAGCAGGGAGCCCGATGTGGGGCTCGATCCCAGGACCCGGGGATCATGACCTGAGCCGAAGGCAGACGCTTAACGACTGAGCCACCTAGGTGCCCCAAAGTCTACTTTTTCTGATGAGAGTATCGCCCTGTCACCTTTTTTTAATTGTTTGAATGGTATATTATTTTCCATCTTCATACTTTCAATACTTCTGTACCTGATATTTAAAGTGTTTCTCTTATAAGCAGCATATAGTTGAATTTAAAAAATCCATTCTATACTAAATGCATAAATTATATAACTTTTTTTTTTTTTAACCTAACTACTGATATGCTTGGGATCTATACTTCCTATTTTACCATTTGTGTTTTATTTTCATGCGCCTTTTCCTTTCCTTTCTTTAGATTAATCAAATGTTTTATATTATTCCATTTTCCTTCTGTTAAATTACATTTTAAAACCATTGTTAGTAGTTAGCCTAGAGCTTAAAACTGTATTCTTACTTATCACAGTCCCATGCAAATTATTACTTTAGTACTTGGCTGATACCAATTAAGCCTTAAAACTTTTAAACTCCATTTACTTCCCTCTCATCATCTGTTATTGTTACCGTGAATTTTAGTGATACGTAAAAGTGCAGCGCCTCAGGGTCCTGCAGGTATGATTTTGTACAGCTACTGTTCAGTCACATTTGTCTTCCTGGCGTTCTTCAGTCCCTCTTGCATGTCAATATTGCTATCTGGGATATTTTCCTGAGAACCTTAATTAATTATTATATCAGTGCAGGCCCACTGGTGCCAGATTCTCTGAATTTTTGTTTCTTTGAACTCATCTTTATTTCACCTTAATATTTGAAGGACATGTTTGCTGGTATAAAATTCTGGGCTTGCAGTTTTTTTCTTCTGGCTTGAAAGATGTTGTTACACTGGCCTCTGGTTTCTATCATCTCTGTTGAGATGCTGTCAGTCCCGTTGCTCCTCTGGAGGGACCCATGGTGCGTTAAAGATGGGCCATGTATTCTCTGTCATGACTAGCAGACGCAGGACGTTTCCCCTGCCTTTGGCTTTGAGCAGGCGCGTGGGCACTCGCCTCGCTTGGACAGAGTGGTGCCGCTGCAGTTCTGGCTACGCATAGGCTCTCAGAAGCCTGTGTGCTTCTGCTTTCCCCCTTGTGGAGCCCCGAGCCACCATGGAGAAAGGGCCAGCTACCCTGCTGGAGAGACTCCTGAGACAGAGCTTCCCAGCTGTGCCCCAGCTATTCCAGCCACTCCAGCAGACGCATCAGACGTGCGAGTGAAAGCGTCTTTGGTGGCTAGTCCGAGACGAGTCTCTCCATGTCTGCAGTAGCATGAACGACTCCAAGTGAGACCAGAAGAAATGCCCAGCTGAGTCTAGCTCAGACTGCACAATCTTGAGCAAATAACGGTTTTGTCTGAAGCCAGTAAATTCTGGGGTGGTTTCTGAGGCAGAAGTGGATAACTGAAATACTGTTTGGTATCCAGAATGGAGTGCTGCCATAATAGAGACTTAGAACCTGTGGTGTTCTAGGACTGGGTTGAATACAACTGGCTGAGCATCAGTGAGACTATTAACGGAGGCTGGACAAGCACGGAGGAAATCACTGTTGGAGGCTGGAGAAGGGGCAGGCTTACCTATTGGCAAAACAAATGGTGAGGCTGTATCATGGAATACAGCAAAAATACCTAACCACGTTGTGGATCTGGCTAGGAAGACTTCCAAGAAGAATGCTGAAAGTGACAAAGGGTTTTTGAAAAATCCTCTATAGTAGGGTATTAAGAGAGAGAGAATTTAAATAAGAAACTGTGCAGTTTTCAAGCAGAATTTAGAAAAAATGCCTTTAAGCTTGCCAGGTTAGGAAATGAAAGTTTTTCAACAACCAGCTTCTCCAATCAGCATGAGGTTTTAAAGTAAAAAAAAAAAAGAAAAAAAAATCCAGAATGTTACCAGTAAAACTATGGCCTTGGGGTCAAGCTCAAATCGGAAGCATGGCAGTAGGACCCTTTGTTATTCCCGCCTCAGAAGGAGGTAGATGTAAGCCTCATAAGGCTCTTTCAGACAAAAAACGTCTAAAAATCTTAAGGGTATTTACACCCTGGACTCACATTCAAGGTAGACAGGGGCCTTCTTGAAGAGATTTGGGGAGTAGGTTCTGTCTGGAGTGACTTATAATTTGAAGGTCTACAAAGTCTTTTAAAGGGGTGGTGCAGCTTAGACTACAAGGGAGAGAGAGGTGGGAAGCAAGATGAGTGAGCTCTTCAACGGCCAGCCCAGGCCTTTCTTACAGAAAAGGAAAGACTACTCAGAGAGAAGGGTCAGGAGCAGAGAAGCAGATTAGGAAACCAAGCCCAGGAAACCAAAATGGGCCATAATCAAGGAATAGTCCTTGAAATGCAAGTCATCATGGGAACTGGTGACATATGGCCAGACAGGGTTCAGAATCGACAGGGAACAGTGACTGCTAAGTCCTTCCCGTTTCCTCTCTTTAAAACTGCCATGACTTCCCTATTCCTGCCATACTGTCATGTCGTGCTAGAAGCCGAGTTGATTCTCTCAATCCCTAGGTTATAGTACCGCCTTAACATTACATGGTAATAAACTGGAAAGATACCTCACCCTAAAGTAATTAATTTTAGTTTTACAAAACCCCCTCTTTACATAAATGCCACACAGAAACAGATGAACAGTCTTAGAAACTCTGTTCTATGTTCTCTAGGCTCTATGAAAATGCAGTTTTACAGATATTTTGTTTCATCATTTCAAGAGAAGAAGATATTTAAAGTTGTGTTTCCCATCCACGATCTGAAATGCCAACTACTCTTCTCCACCAGAAGGACACCTGACTGATGTCATATACTGTGATTCCATGGTTGCCAGGACCCCCATCTCCATGTACCCACGCTGGAGTAAAGAAGACAAAACTGATGAGGTAGGTTTCACCATGGAAGGTAAGCAAAGCCGCCACAAAGAGTACTACTAACTGAGTGATGGAAAAAGGAATGGAAAAGTGATGGAAACTTTCAGTGATGGGTTGTTTCATGTCCTCCCTTTAGCTACTAAGTGCTGCATAACTCACGGAAGAGGTCAGAGCCACTTCGTGGCAAATCATCTGGGAAAGTTAGAAGGTGGACGAACAGTAGTTTCCAGTTTTCCTACAGGGTGACTTACCTTTTCCAAAACCTTGGCAATTCGTGTGCCAATTTGTTCGAGTGACTGCTGTGGATATTGGTCTTTGCCAAGATTCTGCAGTACCTGGTGCAGGGAAAGATGGCAGGTGAGAGCAATGAAAGGAGCAGGATCTAGGTGACGCTGCTGATGCTGAGTTGGACACTAGAGCCCAAAAGCAAACGGCGGCTCTGGGGTACATGCTGTGGTCCTGCTGGTCGGGCACTTTGTGCAAGATCAAGATGTGTGGAAGCCTTTATAGTGTCCCTTCCACCCCCTTCCACTTAACAAAAACTACAGACATGTAAAACACATTACAGCAACATTATAAAACAGAGTAATTTAAAGAAAATTAAAACTATCTGTAATCTTGTCACCTAGATGCAATCACTGCTAATATCTTTATACTGATCTTTCAGGTGTTTTTCTGAAATAATATGTATACACACATATTACTTCTCTCACAGAACATGGGATCACACTGCATATTGTCACCTATATTTTCACATAATATGAAGATTTCTTCATGCCAATAAATGTATCTCTACTACATTTTTCTTGAGGGCTCCCACTGTATACTATCTTATATCTATACAACATTTATTTAACAAATCTCTATTCTTGGACATTTGTGGTATGTTTCTCCAATTGTTCTTCTTGGTATACTGTTTGCTAGGTATATGTCAAGTCTGTTCACCTTCCTTGCCTTCTTAAGAATGCCAACAGGAAAGTAAGCTGCCCTAAATAATTCTTAGAAGAGTCTCTGTCTGATGGCAAGCTGAATGCTACCTACCTTGAGGAGTGAATCAGAATTAAACTTTCCTGGCCATTAAAAGAAAAGCATAAACTCAATCCCAGGGCCTGAAAGAAATTAGGCTTAGCCTAAAGTCACCAAGATGACAGCCAGCTGAAAAAAGACAAAAAAATATGGCTGGCCACTGGGCTTTCTGCTATCAGCTGCATCATCACGGTGGTGCTAACAACTATAGACAGGCTGAATAAAGCTGAGCACTCACCTCTGTTAACTGACTCTCACCCGTGTAGTGAAGGCTGGCCCGGTTGGAGACCCCATGCAAGTGGTCCAGGGTGTGCATGCTCGTGGGGAGATTGCCGTTGCAAAGAGGCTCCATCGCTGGTTGCTGTATTGGAGTGGCAAAGTCGATGTGTTCTGTGATGCTGAAAAATGGAGATTGCCACATTAGCCATGGAAAACCTGAGTGGGTAGAGAGCAAGAGTATTAATAATCAGCTGATCGTAACTTCACTATGTTACTAGGACTGTCTGAAGCCACAGACTCACAGACTGAAGAGACCTCAGAAGTCATCTAGTCTGATCTCTCATTTTACAGGTGCAAGGATCCAGGGTCTGGCAATAACTGTCTGTTGAATGTATGAGCAGAGATCATACCCCAGGTCAAAGGAGCAGTGCTGGAATCTGAGTCCTGAACTCAGTGATTTCCTGGTCCACTCAAGCTGCCTCCTTTCTATGCACCATGGTGTCTGGTTTGGTCACTGCCACTGGCCACTTTTTCTCACTGGAGAAGTTTTGAACCTGGCAGGTTTTATTCTAAGATTTCTTTTTTCAGTGATAAATACCCACAAGTGGTTCCTATCTTTTATTTTCCCTTTATGCACAGAAGCCCACCCCACAGAAAAAGTGACCTCAAGTCTAAACAGTACATTTTAAACAGATGTAGCTGGTCAATATATCTATGCATAAGATGTTTACTCCCTTCTGTAGTCCCAAAGCGGTCATTTTCCTGCTATATGCAGGCTCAATGTTATATGCTATCATATATGCTGATATGGCAAACTAGCATGGTCAAATTTTATTTCTAACTATTTAAAGCTTTCATATATATTAGGCAAACATTCATTCATTCTTTATTCAGAGCCTACTACATGTCACACACCAGACCTATAAGGACTAACAAGACACACCCAATCCCTGCTGTTATGGTGCCTGTGGTCTTGTGAGTGACTGAGTTACTACACATGTTATAAAAGAGGAAAACAAGGTACAACGTCAGTACACTATGGGGGGGTATGTATCTCCCCCTGCTGATGGAGGAAAGGGGTGGTTAGTGAAGGATTCCCTGAGAAGTAAGATTTAAGTCAAGACCAGAAGGATGAGTGTGAACAAACCAGGTGGGAAAAAGGTGGTGAGAACATCACCGCACGCAAAGGGACACCACCGGTGTGAAGGCCCCGACAGGAGGGCGGGTGGTGAGGATGGAAAGACACGTAGCAGCAGATCATGAAGGGCTTTGTGGACCATGGTAAAGAGCAAGAAGAAGTTATTAGAGCATTTTAAGAATTATTTAACTTGTATTTGAGGAAGGAGTCTGAGTACTGTAGGGAGAAGGGGCAGAACAGAGTCACGAGTGGATAAAGCATGCGGCCCAGCTAGGAGTCTACTGAGTGAATGGAAATGGAGATGATGGGGATCTGGTTTAAGGGGGCAGCAATGGAGACAAAGAAAAGCTGATGGCTTTGAAAAATACTCAGAGGGTGGAAAGGGTAAGAATGGGTAACAGACCAGATCCGAGTATTTAAGGGAAAGGAATCATTAAGGATGACTCCCAGGTTTCTAGCCGAAGCTCTGCTAGAGCTATCTACTAAGAATAAGAAATGGGGGCACCTGGGTGGCTCAGTCATTAAGCATCTGCCTTTAGCTCAGGTCATGATCCCAGGGTCCTGGGATCGAGCCCTCCACATCCAGCTCCTGGCTCAGCGGGGAGCCTGCTTGTTGAATGTATGAGCAGAGATCATACCTCTGCCTCTCCCCCTACTCGTGCTCTCTATCTCTGTATCTTGAATGAATAAATAAAATCTTAAAAAAAAATTTTTTTTTTAAATAAAAAAGAAACAGAAAACACACAGAACAATGATTTTTTGGAAGGATAGTGGACAAGAAAATTATGAGTTTGGTTTTCCTGAGCTTGAGGTGTCTCAGAGGTATTGAGGCAGGGAGGCCAGGTAGGTAACCGGACAGATGGGTTGAGGAATTTGAAGAAAAATCTGACCTGGAGATTTGAATTTGAGAGCTGTCAATATATTGGTGGTGACAGATGTTCTGGGAGTACATCAGTCTGACTAAGAGTGATTCTAAGATAAGAAGGCTGAGAGGTAAATCTTGGGGAACTCCAACACTTAAAGGGTAGAAAAGGAACCAGCAAAAGAGAATGAGTATTCAGGGAGGAAAAAGTTATCAGAGGGGCAACCTTGCTCAGCTTGTGTCTTGGTGGGTGTTTATAAATATGGATATGTTCTGGCTCCCTTTTTAAGTATACAATGTTAGTGAGAAACCACAGGTTTTTCTACAAAGAGGGATCCAGTCTTCAACTCTAAGTAAGTTACACACTTCTGGAGAGCTTACAAAGTGTGGGGGAAGGCACTAAGAAGGTAAGGCACATTCGCTGTTTCAGTACAATGGGCTGTGCCCACCTGTGGCCTGTGGTCAGCAATGGTCATCCTCGGAACCACCAAGCCTAAAAAGGCCGACTCTTCTAATAGCTGCTGACACAAAGAAGGGCATCCCTGAAGTCAGCGGAGGCCCAACGGGTTCACTGGAACACAAAGGCCATGAAGGAGGGAGAGGTTCAAGATACTCACTCAATGTTTTTTGAAGAAACTGCAAGCCAGGTACTCACGATGGCAGTCAGCTCTACCCAGCGGAGTTTGAGGCACTCGTCTGGACTGGGCCATCCCAGACTCTGGTAGTCACGCTTTTTTCCTAGAAGGAAAGTATGTCATCAATGGACATAACTGCAAAGGAACAGAACCCACAGTGTCTTAGGTGCTGGTGATTACTTCACCCAGGCTGGTGTGCTTGGAGGTTCCCGTCATTCTTCTAGTCTTTAGGATTTTTACCATCTAGAGAATTAAACTCTTGTCATTCACAACAAAGGCAGTAAGATTATCTGAGTAAAGTCTTAGACTCAAAGACAGATGATGAAGTAAAAATAAATGAGTCCTTTGGATTTAAAACTGATCAACATAAGATAAGAGCTAAGATATTCTTCAGTGTTAACATCTTACCAAATTTCATTTTTACCCCTCCCAATTTTGATTTTATAAAGACAACTCCAACTTAGGAGAAGCACTTATGGCTAAAGCAAGGTTTCTCATCCTGGCAGTACGGACATCGTGGGCTGGAGGATGCTTTGTTGTGGGGGCTGTCCTGTGCATTGGAGGATGTGTAGCAGCACCCCTGGCTTCTACCGCATAGAACCAGTAGCACCCTCCCCCAGATGTGACAACCAAAGTGTGCCCTGGGAAGACAAAATCACTCCTGGTAGAGAACCACTGTTGTAGAGAAAAGCAGCAGATGGGGAATAATGGTCATAATGAAAGGTTATCATTTATGTCCAGAGCACTTACTGTGTGTTCAGGTCCTGTGCTAAGGGCTTTACATCCAGACTCATTTCTCAGATTGAAAAAATCTCTCTTCTCAGAGAGATCAAGTGACTTGCCCAAGGTCGCCTGGCTAGTATATGGCAGAGCCAGGATCCAGATCCAGGTCTGAGTCTAACAAGTATACTTCTAATCACCATGCTATTTAAAGCTATATTGGGCTTTTAAGGCTCTGTTAATGGACATCCTTCACAGGTACTACCTTTTGTGTATAGGCCCTTCACTTAGATTGAGTCCCCAAGAACAGAACAGAACTAAGTCATGTCTGGGAAGGGGTCTTCTGGAGGACTTACAATAGAATGAATGGACAGGAAGGAGAACTTTGGTTCTGTGTGACTTTTTTTATCATGTAGGAATTTACCAATGACAGAAAACTGTTTGAGGTATAAGCAGGGCTTTAGATTTAAATAAAATAGAAAAGAACAGTTTGGAAGAGTTTCAAATAAACCCTGTTTACTTTTTATTTTATTATTTTATTTTTTTAAGATTTTATTTATTTATTTGACAGAGAGAGACACAGCGAAAGAGGGAACACAAGCAGGGGGAGTGGGAGAGAGAGAAGCAGACTCCCCACCGAGCAGGGAGCCCGATGCGGGGCTCGATCCCAGGACCTTGGGATCATGACCTGAGCCAAAGGTAGACACTTAACGACTGAGCCACCCAGGCACCCCAAATAAACCCTGTTTAAATGAATAACTGAAAGAATTAAATATAAGTTTAACAATAAAGCTTATTTTTCTATTATGTTTAAAGAAATTCACTTGAAAAACATTTATTGAGCATCTATCATAAGGGCCTGGGAACTGTGTTGAGACACTAGGGATACAGAGGGGAATAATACAGAAGGGGCCTGCCCTTGAGTTCACAGTCCTGTGAGGAAGGTAAACACAGATCCTAGGATACAACAGGATGAGTGCCAGAGTGAAAGTATAGGACAACTGCACGGAGGTGAGAACAACTAATTCTGCCTGAAGGTACTAAGGAAGGGAAGGCACGTAGAGTCTGAAGTTTAAGGACGAGTGATCTTTTAGCACTGCTGAGGTGGCAGGGGGCATTCCAGGCAGAGGGAAGAGCATGTGCAAAGGCAAGGGGTAAAATAAAAGCATGGCTAGTTGAGAAAAATAACAGCATGAAGGCTAGAGACGGGCTGGCTGCTCGTACCCCACACGAGGGAGTCTGGACTTCCTGCCGTAGGCCGTGGGGAGCCTCTGAGCCCACATCGCCCCATCTTGTTCACACAGGAATATCCTAAGAGATTCCATTACATGCTTTGTTGAAATCTAGTTACACTGTGTTTATGGCACTTCTCTGGTCTTCCAGTGTGGTAGCCCTCGCCAAAAGAGGAAATGAAATTAGTTATGCATTATTAGTTTTACTAATTCTTAGTAAATCTACAGTGGTCCTTACTGATCTCCACTCTTCCCCATGGGCTCACAATCTATCTGTTTTATAATTTGCTTTAGAACTTCATCAGGATTTTTCATGAAGCTTATCTCTTGGGAGTGAAGAGAATCCAGATTTATTTGAAAACCAGGATACTGAACCTCTCTGGCCATTTCTTCCAAGCCTTAGAACTTTTCACGTTAGTGACAGTAAGTAGTTCCCTGATGTCACCTACAAGTACATTCAGTGCCCTCCATGGGCCCACCCACTTGAATCCACTTAAAACCACTTAAGTGCTTTTCTAGAATCTCAAACCATACCAAGCTTTAAATTTCACTTTTACAAGAAATTTTTAGTTTTTTGTTTGTAAAAGTAATATAGAGTTATTATAAATTATTTAGAAAATGGAAAAGCATGTAGAAGAAAATAAAAAATCACACATATCCCTATCAGTACCCAGAGATGACTACTTACATTTTGGTATATTCTCTTCTATACTTGTTTCTATGTACTTGTTTATTTCAGCTTCTTTCATCAAATCTAAGCGGTCATAAACTGTAACGTGTACATTATTTTATATGGTATAAGAAAGAAAAATACTGCCAATTATTATGTAAAATATCATCAGTTGTAAGATGTATCTCAATTGTAGAGATATGGAAATGTGAACAAGTGTAATCATAATACAGTATATTTACTATTTTACAAAAACTTAAGTATTCTACCTGCTATTTTATAAACTGCTTTTGTTCACTTACTAAATTACAAGTGTCTTGGCAGCACAGTACATAGCATGGACATTCTGTAATTTATTTAGGCAATTACCAACATTTACATTTTTTACAATTTTTTACAATTTTTTATTATGATTTACAATTTTTTTTACAATTTTTTTATTTTTTATTATGATAAGCGACCCCATGATCAATCTTTGCACTTCTGTCTTTGGCACCTATAAGATGATTTACCTAGGGTAAATTATTGGAAGTAAAATTGTTGGTATATTTTTAAATTTTCTGATATATATGGTCAGACGATACCAAAATTCATCTCATTAACTCTGTGTATTGCACATTTAAAGACAGTTTGAGAAGCAAAAATGGCATGTTGCTGTTTGTGTTTGCCTATCTTTGATTGCTAGTGAGGCTGAACATTTTGTCACATGTTAAGTGGCCAATTGCACGTGTGTATTTGGTAAACGGTCTCTGTACTTGCACATATCCTACTGAAATGCTGTATTTTTCATACTGATTTGTCGGTGTTATTTTTTTTAAAGATTTTATTTATTCGAGAGAGAAAGAAAAAGAGCATGCTAGCGGGAGGGGAGGGGCAGAGGGAGAGGGAGAAACAGATTCCCCGCTGATCGGGAAGCCCACGGTGGAGCTCAATCCCAGGACCCTGAGATCATGACCTGAGCCGAAGTCAGGCACTCAACTGACTAAGCCATCCAGGTGTCCCTGTAGGTGTTCTTTAAAAGATACTGATAATCAGTGCTTATCACATAGTCTGTAAAAATATAAATATTCTTCAAAAATACTTTGTTTCAGTCCTTTGCTTTTCTATTTTACGGTGTTTTCTGGTGCCAGAATTTTTCTTTTTCTCTCTGCCTTAGAAAGTCCTTTTCCACCTGGAAAGTATATAAATATTCATCTAAATTTTCTTTTATAATTTCATTACATTTACTATTTAATGGAACTTTCATTTCCATAATGATATTTTATATTTTGAATACCCTTTTCCTTGCTACAGAAGACAGACCTAGTAGAGGAAGTGTTGCTTTCTTTCTGGAACCTGTTAACACACAGTGTCACCCTTAAACAGTAAAGCTACTGCATGCAGTCAACTCCAGTCATGACAAAATGTCCTTTTTGGTGCCCTTTGTATTTTTCACAAGTAACACCTCCCTCCAGGATTTAGCCAAACTGACCCCATTCTTTATATTTTATTATGTGCACCCTGCTTTCAGCTTTGGTAAGTACACCAAATTAAATAAGACATGTTTTCATGAATTTACCTTGAATTTTTGAAGTCTAAGATAGTGAAAATATCCTTTAAAAAAGAAGATTTTTTAAAAAAGAAATTTGATCACCACTACTTCATTGCTAGAAAAGAAAGTCTACTGGGCCCATGGCAATGGCCCTGAACCTGGAGTCCCAAGAAAGATGCACTCCGGGACAACTATGAACCCTAAAAGTACATGACAAATTCTGATGTATATGCCTTTTTCTTGGGAGTCGTTCTAAAGCATTTATCCAATACTTAAAGAGATCTCTGACACATAAAATATTAAATGTTAATATTTATTGAGTCCTACGTGGCTAGTTCATTTAAAGCATTTTACATGTATAACTCCTATAGTCCTCACAACCACCCAATAAGATATATATGATCATATTAAACTAGACTATCAAGAACTAATAGGATATTTAAGCTCAAAATGATAAGAATATAAGCCCAGGGGCGCCTGGGTGGCTCAGTCATTAAGTGTCTGCCTTCAGCTCAGGTCATGATCCCAGGGTCCTGGGACTGAGCCCTGCATCGGGCTCCCTGCTCAGCAGGAAGCCTGCTTCTCCCTCTGCTGCTCCCCCTGCTTGTGTTCCCTCTCTCACTATGTCTCTCTCTGTCAAATAAATAAATAAAATCTTGAAAAATACTAAAATAAAAGCACTGTCCTCATTTAAAAAAAAAAAAAAAGCCTGATAGACAATGGTAAAAAAATCAAGTAATGTCACAACAAACGTTTTATACCAATGACCGTTTCTTCGTTCACTTAGCCCCATTACCTTCTCATCTGATCTTCAAGTCACAAACATATCCTTAGTGAGAAATAAGACTGTGAAATCTAAAAAAAGAAACTGGCATATTAAATATTCAAATTTACCTTGTGGCCCAGGAGATGCCACCTTTGGGCCAGTGATCTCCAGGTTCGCTTGGTAACGCTGTACATTTTCTGCTTGATTCTGTTCTACCTTTTTCCCAGGAGTTTTCTTATGATCTCCTTTGGGTTTCTTTACACGTTTGACCTGGAATGTGATCTGGAAAATGGAGCCATGTTGGGGACATATTAGACCAATTATCAAATCCGTAAACACTGTGGATATTGGTGGCTTTAAGAGTAACCGAACCTCGGGGCGCCTGGGTGGCTGAGCTGGTTAAGCTTCCGACAGGATCTCAGGGTTGTGAGATCGAGCTCTGCATCAGGCTTCACACTGAGCGAGGAACCTGCTTAAGATTCTCTCTCTCCCTCTGTCCCTCCCCACCCCACCCCCCTCTTGCACTCTCTTTCTTAAAAGAAAAAAAGAGTAACCAGTCCTGTGCTAGAGCTTAGAGCTGATTCTCTCCTTCCGTTTAATTTTTACAGATCTAAGTGAAAAATGTTTAGTGAAATAAACAAAATAACAGCCTTGAAGGGTGTATAGAGGAAACTGAAAATGAAGATGTCTGAACTGGGCAGCTGCAGGCATGCAGGCTTGGAGTGCAGCTCAACAGTCTTCTGCTTCCGCTGCCTCCTGGAAGAGCTAGCAATACAGACAGAAGTAAAGGGAAATGCTTCCTGAAGAACAAGGCCCACGTGAAGACTGACCGGAGGGTGGAGTAAAGTGGTGCCACACCCCCAAGAGAAACATCACACTTTGCACCCCCACCAAGACCTGGGCTACAGTTTGGTATGAACTGACTTGGCAAACTCTCACCCATTCTGTGGCTTCATCATCTTCACTTCTGCAGTCTCCGTAGCAAGAGCTTCTGGCCACTCCATCCTGGGGACCCTTCTTCAGCACTCGTATCCCCTGCAAGTCCAGACGCCGCCCTTTCATCTCCAGGGCTCCCCCAAAGCCATCCAGGGGCCATGCCTGTTGAAATTCGTCCACCAAAGCCAGTATCTCTTCAGACATTTTTGTTTCATCTGAATTCTCCATCTCATCAGAACCATTGCTCTCCTCAACCACTGTACCTGAAATTCGAGTGCCCACATGTCATTAAAAATTACGTAGTACTGTGCTCGCTTCAGCAGCACATACCCTAAAAACTACGTGGTACTCACTCCAGTACTTGAGTGACTCCAACCTTGCTGTTTGAGCAGCTTGGCTCTGCTTAGAGGAGATTTGATAGCCCACCCATAAAAATGCCACTCATCATCCTCAAAATGCACAACACAACATCCTCCCTGCTGTGTAGCTTTGTCAAAAGCTTGGATAAGGACAACGGTAGCAGTGAGGTGGCAAGCAGGCACTGATTATATCACTGGTGAGCAGGGGGGTGGCTATTTTATAAATGTATTTTTTTTGGAAAAAAAAAAAGACCCCTTGCTTTAGATATAAGACACAAATGGCAAAGATGAAATTTATTATGATGTTATTTATTGAATATGTGGGATTCTTGACGCTTTCTTCAAAAAGCATATGACTGACATACCATAGCTGCATGTCCAGGCCATACAGTCTAACTGCCTTACCTGAATGATTTGTTTAATGGGAAATTATCCTAACTCTACATTCAGGCTCCTATTTTCACTAATGGCTAGTATAGGAAATAGTGATGGAACAGTGTCATGTTTTCCTAAAATGGTTATCAAGACATTATTTGTTATGTTGCTCAAGTTTCTTATGTAAAGACTTCCATGGATGCTTCCCAGTGCAATGGCCTAGAAAAATTCTTTCTCCTGAGAAGTCAGTGTTTCCATTGTTATACATTAAAGGTTACACAATCCTACGGGTTCCCCTCTATGCCTAGATAACTAGAACATGTAGGGCAAAAATTTCTGAGTTTCTTTTTTTTTTTTTTTAGATTTTATTTATTTATTTGAGAGAGAGAGAGAAGGAGAGAGAGAGCACAAGAGGGAAGAGGGTCAGAGGGAGAAGCAGACTCCCTGCCGAGCAGGGAGCCCGACATGGGACTCGATCCCGGGACCCCAGGATCATGACCTGAGCTGAAGGCAGTCGCTTAACCGACTGAGCCACCCAGGCGCCCCTGAGTTTCTTAATAGAATGCTTTCCTTTCTTAAAAGAAAAAAAACTTTATTACTTAAACTTTTGCTATTTTGAATTAATGGCTGAATCTTATATTGCGTGTTCCATGTAAGTTACCTGCAATCCTTTTTGGAAGTAGATAGGGTACAAAAAGAAATAAAATAGAATGCCTGCTTTTGTAATACGCATCTACTGGACAACCAGAGAGCTCGGGGTTGATTGCTCAGAAAATGCCAGTCTACATTATCCTCGTTAAGCTATCCCAATAACCTTCAGTTGGTAATTCTGGCTCGTTCAGTGATTTAGAACATGGAATTACTAAGGCCAAGGTCAGGAATCTCATTTTCGTATTGACCAGACCTGTAACCATAGTGAGTTTCGTATTGACCAGACCTATAACCACTTTAGAAATGCAGAGTATTAGTCTCTGAGGAGGCGTGGGGTGAGAAAGATGGCTGACCATCAAGGCTTAAAGCAACGTAAAGCTTTGAGCCCTACTCATAGAGTGTCACTCTTGGCTCTGGTGGCATCTCTATCTTCCATCCCACTTTCTATTCCAGAAAGTGGGAAGGTCTGTTGTCAGGCTGGGAGTACCATTAGAAATCTGCTATTCTTTCTTGAAAAAGCTAGAAGGCTCCTCCATTTGTTAACAAGTGACCCTGAAATGTACTGTTGTCCTTTCAAGTAGGTTTCTTTTAGCTTTTTGAACGAATCTGCTGGTTTTTCTTGATTATTATCATTATTATTAATGAAGTTCTGAGACAAGCATAAAGTAAAACAGGGGTTTGCAAAGGCATTTTCTTTAGGATATTCAGATAAAAATGGTTGGTTATTGCCCAAATTATGTGGCAAATAGTATAAATGTAGGGTTGACAAAGAGCTCTAATTTTCAGTTTCTATCTTGTTTACTACTATATCTTGTATGTCCAACATTGTACCTGACACTTAAGAGGCACGGTTGTAGAATGAGTTAATGGAACTTGGGAATAATTTGGTTTGTGAGGTTCTTGAGGATCTGCTGCTCCTACCTTTGCCTTGTCCTGGTGATGGTTCAAGACTTCATAAACTCTAAGGTTTACCTTGTCATGTGTTAAAGGCAGGCATCATGTCTTTAACATAGTGTCTGGCATACTAGATGATTTACAATTTTCTCAGTAGCTAACTCAAGAAAACACCTGGACAGGGTTCCTATGAGGAACCCAAAAAGCAACTTAATTAGAAGAACTGCCTGCCGTCTGACTTGTAGCAACAGAGTTCTAAGTATTCCTCATGTTATTTTAGCTTCCTCTCCTTCCTTGTCCTATGGCCACCATGGGCTTCCCTGCACCTAGTCCTGAGACAGGAAAGGGTTTTTGATAGATTTGGCTGCAGCCAAGAGTATGGGCTTAAAGAAAAGTGGCTTTTGGCCAAAGGTAGACTGCAGGTAACTAATTCCCCAGTGTATAGTTAGAGTTGCATATGGACGCTGTGTTTGGAAGCCTTATTTCCATTCAGTAACTACTACTATTTAGAAAGCATTCTAAATAAATAAAGTTGTTCAGTTGCAAAGAATTCCGCAAGCCCAGTTCCAAAGGTTAATGCTCCCCTACACCCAGACCATATGGTAATATATATATATATATATATCATTACTGAAAAGTTCTTAGAGAAAGGGCCTTTCATTGACGGAAACTGGTATTCCAATCAAGACAAACTATGGAACTTGTTGTAGGCTTTTGCGGCTGGCAGCCACTAGTCCTTTCAAAGGCTGTAGGGGTTGCGGTAGTAGCAATTCCTAAAGAACAACACTAAATAAAGGTGAGGAATGGGGAGATAATAAATGAGCTATGAGTTAGAAACAATAAACCAATCTTTATTTATTTAGAACCTACTATGTGCCTATCTCCGCGCTATGAGCCATATAGGTGGGAACAAAAAGAATCTGACTTTGAGGAGTTAAGTACAGTTCAACAACATGGGGGTCAGGGGCGCTGACCCCTGCACAGTTAAAAATCCATGTAGCTTTTGTTTCTCCAAAAACTTACCTACTAATAGCCCGCTTTTGACTGGAAGCCTTACCAATAATGTAAACAGTCGATTAACACATATTTTATATGCTATAGGTATTATATATTTTTATAATAAAGCAAGCTAAAAAATGTTCCTAAGAACATAATAAGAGAAGATAAAGTACTATATGGTATTTATATTAAAAAAATCTGCATATAAGTGGATGTGTGCAGTTCAAACCTGTATTATTCAAGGATCAACTGTATAATCAAGTTGGAGACACAAAACTATATAAACAATCAGAGAACAATTACACTTAAATACTTTTTTTCTAGAGGAAAAGCGTAATTGAGTGTGGTCACAACATGCTTCCTAGAGGAAGGCAGCCTACTGAGGCAGGATTTAGATAGGCAGGCAGAGGGCCAGAGAGGGCACTCCTGAGAGGGAGGAGCTTGACTGTGTATACTCTCCCACCCATATGTACACATACTGATGCAGGCATAAGGAAGGCAATACGTGAAGGCACTACTAATTTCACATGAACTAGAACAAAGAATGTATATAGATGATATCAGCAAACAAGATACTTAGGGAAGGTGGGTGACATTGAGGATGTCTGGGAAAGTTGGGAGGAAGATTCATGTTCAAGGGAGCCTCCTGTTTGCTAAGCAGAAGAATAACAAGAAGAGAGCCATAATGTGGCATATAAATGCCAGAGTGGTAAATCAGCTGGCATACTCGGGGGTGGAGAAGGAAGACAGAGGAGAGAGACCAGTTAGAAAGGTATTTCGACAATCTCTATAAAAAGTTGTTTAAAGAGAAGCTGGCTTAGGGTGAGAACTATAAAAGGGGAATTTTGAAAAGGGAAGAGAAAGAGGTACATGAAGAAATTTCAGTGGAGAAAAATAGAATTTGGTGGTTAAATGGATACAATGACAAAGAATAGGGTAAGTTCAAAGATAATTTCAAGATTTCAAAGCCTAATGTGAAATAGGGCCCTTTTTACGAAATGGAGTTTTAGAATCTGTGAAAATGAAAATAATGCTATCTACAAAGACTATGGAATTAGGAGAGGGCACTTACCATGTTGGGATTTCAGACACTTATTAATTCATTTAAGCATTTGTTGCCTGTGTTAAAAAATGTGCTGAGGGCTTGTAATAGAACCACTCATGGACCTATGGTCTGGGTTAGAATGGACGGAGGAACATATCTCCAGACACTGTCTAATTCTGGAAATACAGAATTCAGGTTTGGAGAGAGGTCTGGACTACAGCAGGATGACAGAAAGTTTTAAATTATACTTGAAGCAAGAAGAAAAAGTAAAATATTAGGATTGCTGCTTGTGGGACCAATGGTATAATATAAACTAAAAACAGAGAAACTGAGATCCCATATCTCTATTATTTTCTTTATCTTCTTTAACATGTACCATTTTCATACTGGAAAAAGGAGAATAAATATTATGAAGTAAAGAGACTGTGAGCAACCACAGTGAGGCTTAGATGAGTTCGGGTTTTTTCACTTGGATGAATACTATCTCAGGATACTAGGAAAGCTTAGTTGAGTTTGAGCCACGTCAGATAATCTGTCAAGAATCACAGGGACTCGGAGAAGTGTTGAGAGACGAAGAGAGGTATATGTTGTCCTCAAAAAGAAAAAAAAAAAAGTAGAAGAAGAAGAAGGGGAGGAGGAAGGAGAAGAAAAAGAAGTCCAACATAATCTTGCAATGTTCCAGACACATCTGAAGATTCATCGGTAAGTCTGGCCCTGCAGTTTAAGAGATTTTCAAAGCAGAGCACATTGATAGAAACATGACTTGGTAAAAGTGCCCAAAATCATATTACATGAAGGACTGAAGATACCAAAGTGACCCCGTGGAAGGAACAGTAGCTGACATAGTACACACAAAAAAATCAGGCTTGAAAAATATTTACTAGACTTTTTCTTCTTTTTTTAAACATTTTCTTTATTTCATGTTTTGACAGAGAGAGTGCAAGTGTGGGGGGAGGGCCAGAGGGAGAGGGAGAGAGTTCCAAGCAGACTCCATGCTGACTCCAGAGCCTGACGTGGGGCTCAATCTCACGACGCTGAGATTGGGGCCCTGAGATCACAACCTGAGCAGAAATCAAGAGTCAGACGCTTAACCGACTGAGCCACCCAGGTGTCCAGAAAGATTTTTTTTTTTAATTCTATAAAGATTACTTTGAGATTGGTGAAGGTACTAAGCACCCTAACCGGAGTTGTTCAAGGAAATAAGGAAGCTGAAGGAAGCAAAAACATAGGGGGGTAGGGTAGGTAGGAAAAGAGTCATCTTCAAATGTGATTTTAATGAGAGACCAGACTGACTTTCGTAGCTTCAGCGGGCAGGACCAGAGATGAGAAGTCACATTTTAGCTCAATATTAGGAAAGACCTTTGAACGGTCAGAAAGTGGAATGGGCTACCAAGGGAGACTGAGCTCCCTGTGCCTGGAGCAGAAGCCGAGGCCACACAATGACTTGTTAAGGACACTCCTGAGAGGGAGTGGAACATCAAAAGATGAGCAAAAGAAAAGTGACTGTATTGGGTAAGAAACAGTATTAATAATCTTGGAAGAGAGGTTTGTGTTAAGAAGAGTTTTAGGAAGAATGAAATGAAAGGTGAGTTCTACATTCAAAACAAAGCAGAGTGACAGCAAACAGGTAAAGATCACACATTCGAAGAGACGACCAGCAAAAAAAAAAAAAAAAAAAGTCCTTCCTTCAAAATTTGACTCAAAACATCTCTAGAAACTCTTACAAGATTAGTACTAGAGTACTAATCAAGTACATAGGCTTGAGTACTAGAATGTGGTTTCTGAAGGCAAGCAGGGCACCTTCTACCTCTGAGAATGATACCACAGAGAAATACATCCATCTCATAAAATAAAAAGAATATACTGCGGAATTAGACAAATTTGGTTTCAAACAAAGACTCCACCACCATAGGGCCTTCGGCAGTTCTGTCTTGAGCTCTAGTATTTTCTTTAAAAGGCAGTGATCTGGTTTTGAAGTCACAGTATAAAGCTACAGACTTCCTTAAGATTTCATGCATAAACAATGGCATAATATTTAAAGCCAGTAATCACAAAGCACAAAAGGCTTAAATGAAATCACTCAGACTAAGGTAGGTAAGGAAATTCACTTCTGAGAAAAAAACAACAAATCATCAATTTTCATTTGCACCAATGGTGTTTTAGCTGGGTCGGTATAGCAAGAGAAAACTGGGGATTTCAAGAAGATAATCCAGAAAAGCAAACAGATAATTTTTCCTGTAACAACTCTTGTGCAAATGTCAGTGTTCCCTAGATGTTTACTGAGCAGATACTGTGTGTATGTACTTGTGAGGACTTCGGTTCACAAGCATCCTCTAAGTCTGGAAGCAGTAGAGTCACACCTATGTGTGCAGAAGTGAACATTGACTGAACTCCAACTGTGTACTGACCTCTAAAAGAAATGTTTCATTTAAATACTAATCACTTGAGGCATTTTTTTGTTTGTTTTTAAATTAATGAGGTAAGGGAAGCTCAGAAAGATTAAGTAACTTGCCCAAGATTTAACAACTAGTTGGTGTTGCTGCAAGGACATGGTAGCGGAATCTCTTAACTACAAAGCTTATGCTCTTCCTTCCTTATCTAAAGTTTATTGAGGGGGCACCTGGGTGGCTCAGTCTTCAGGCATCTGCCTTCGGCTGAGGTCATGATCTCCGGGGTCCTGGGATGGAGCCCCGCATTGGACTCCCTGCTCCGCGGGAAGCCCGCTTCTCCCTCTCCCACTCCTCCTGTGTGCGTGTTCCCTCTCTCGCTGTGTCTCTCTCAAATAAATAAATAAAATCTTAAAAAATATATAAAATAAAAAAAATAAAGTTTACTGAGGAGGATTTTTGTACTAGATGATGAGGTATTAAAGCAGTGGTTTTTCCAATGTTAATCAGTGACACAATTTGTACCAATCCTTAGCAAAACGAGAAACATAAAAAGGATATGTATATAAAATTATAATAAGCACACACACACACACACACACACACACACACACACACATGCACATCCAGATACAAATTTTTGGAGTAAGGTTGCTGACTGTTCATTTTTGAGAAAGACCTTTATTCTAAGATTGTCTTTGTACTTTTTGACATTAAAATTTTCTTTGCTTTTATAAAATAATGGTAACAGCAGATGCTAGTTTTCTTTAAAAATGACCTTACTAATTAAAAAATAAAGTTCTAATTCATCAACCCCCTATTTCTAAGACCCACAGGCAAAGGGTACAATGCATGGGATCAGAAGACCTGAGGATGAGTTTTAGTTATGCTATCTACTGACAATCTTGGGCAAGGGACCTAACTTCTCTGAGTCTCAATTTTCTCATCTATAAGATGGGCTTGATAATAATATCTATTTCACACAATTAACACATTAATTCATAAGTTTGTAAATTATATATAAGTGCTGCTGAAATGAGCATATGTTTGTAAATTGTAAAGTGTCATAGAAAGGTAGTGATTATCATAAGTTTATGGTTACTGGAAAGGGCTTAACTGTATGTCTTTAAATTTTCCTCCAAAAATAGAATTTTCAAAAATTCTTTAATGTCTATCCTTGGCTTTTATTATAACACACTATTTGCATTTTAAAAAATGGAGTTTTTCTCACTCTGATAACCACACTACAGGAAGCCTGCTGGTATAAACATACTAACATACCATGAGTATAGTCCCTGTGGACCTGTTTGTATCTAGGGAAAAGAAGAAGGTGCTCCCGGAATTCAGACATACGGTGAAGAAAAGTCAGTACCTGAGAGTGAAACTAGTAAGAGTCATCATTATACTATGGATTGAATTAGCAATCTGTAAAAGAATCCACCCTAAGACACAGTCTGCATGAGGCTGAAGGGACTTGGAAAAGACCCCATCTCAGCCAGGGTAACCATACTGCCTTTCCAGTACAGGGATGGGATGGAACGGCATGGGGAACACAGGACTAAAGAAACTTAACTCAGGCACTAGGTTATAATCTATCTCAAACAATGATGTACTACTTGGAAAATGAGACAAACAGCAAGATTCTGGTTGGGTTTTATTCCGAACTGTCTGAAGAAAAAAAGAGTCTAATTTGGTGGTCATGAGTGTTCTGGTCATTAGGGAGCTGTATTATATTGGAATAGGAACAGTTTGTATAAGTTGAATAGAATACCCCTTGCTCGGTTTCATCTGTGGTGATGCTGAGTTTATCAAGCAACCTCATGATGTCCGTTTGGTTGTGTGGGTACCTGATGCCAGATGGAGACAAGAGGCTGCCAGGCACCAGAGTGGAGCAGCTCCCTCGTAAATGAACAAACCGTCTATCTAGTTTAAGAATCCATCTCTTTTGAAATGTTAAGTGGAAATTAGTTTCCTTTAAGCCCAATGATTTCTGACAGAACTGATGAAACTAATTTTCTAAACCTGCAAAGGTGAAGGTCACAACTTCCCCTCTGAGGTCTAGCTTGCTTCTCTTAGACATCATTTTTTATATACAATACCACTTAGAAGGAAACACAGATTTTGTAATTCCTAAATATGCTAATCCAACCTACACAGGAAGGCAAATGCCACATTTCATTACTTTAACAAATGTTTACTGTACACAGAAATATACTTATATAGGACGTGATATATAAGAAGTTCACAGTCTGATGGGAAATAAGACACATAAGCATTCACATCGTATGAAATGTGCCTTGACAAAAAGTGGGAACAAGAGAGCATACGGAGCAACTAAATGCCTGGAGACCTTTGTGAATGCTTCACAGAGGAGGTGATATTTAAGCTGGATCTTGGAGATGCGTTACGGTCGTTGACATCAAGCAAAGAGTACACAGGGGCTATTCCCAGCCTGTGCAGACATGGAGGCTCCAACAGCATGGCATGTGATAGAAATGGTGGAAGGCTTATACATCCTGCTATGTAGAGCACCCGTAGATGGTATCACCTGGAGACAAAACTAAGGACCAAATTGCCACATCTCCTATACTATGATACCTAGATTCTTCCTATAGGTAGCACAGAGCCACTGAAAATTTTAAACATAGGCAACTTAACCTAATCAGATCTGATTTTAGAAACAACTCTTCAGACACAAAATATATTAGTAACAGGGGTTGCTTCTGCTTTTAAAATTTTGTACCAATTACATGTACTATCTCTCTCCTACACACACACACACACACACACACACACACACACTCTCTCTCACTCTCTCTCTCTCTCTCTCTCTCCATATGCAAACAAAAGTAAAGGACTAGATATTGGAAATTCAATTATGAAGCTACTGTGATTGCCCAAGCAGAAATGAAGAAAGTCTGAATTCAGGCAGTGGCAGAAGGTATAGATGAAGAGATAAACAGATGCAAGAGGTCTTGGATACAGTGGTGACTGGGTGAGCTGTGATGCCATTAAGAGATAGCAGGGATATAGGAATTAGAAGCAGTTCAAGAAATAGGATGAAAATGAGGACAAGTTCAATTTTGGATATGTGCAATTTGAAGTGCCTATGGCACACTGAGACAGAGACCACTAAAAAAGTGGAAATAAGATCTAGAGTTGTAGAGAATGTCCTAACTGAAAACAGAGATTTGGAGTCACTGTTATACTCAAAAGTATCTGAGACACCAAGAAATAACGCACAGAGGGTTAAGAAGAGGGATAAGAAAAAAAGACCAAGGTTAAGATCCTGCGTAACCCAACAAATAAGGGGCAAAGTAAAGAATAAGTCAAAGAAATCAAAAAAGATGTCCTGAGGACAGGAAGAGAGCCAAGAGCAAGTGATACCCTAGAAGCCAAGAGGAGAAGGAATAGAGTTTCAAGAAGCGGGGAGCTGTGCAGAGATCCAAATGCAGCAAAATGGTTAAGAAGGATGAGTACTACAAAGTCATTCACATTGGCAATTATACATTGAATGATAATGTCAAGAACTGTTCAGTACAGCATAGCTCAAACTGTGGTTGTAGAATGGAATTTTAGGAGAGGGCCTGGTAGGTATGTCTATTATTCCAAATCTTTAAATATTATTGGGTTAGCGTAAATACAAGTTATCTTGCTTTTTTTTCAATGACTTGCTCAGTAGACTCCTGATATTAAGAAGAAAGACTGGTATATAAATGAATCAAATTTGTCCTAGCAAAATAAGACATGGCGGTGAAAGAAAAAAGAAAGAAGTGTGAAGAGCTTTTTCACATGCTAGCCGGTCTTCCATCTCACACCTGCAGGTCACCCTTGTGATAATGAGTGGCTATTAAAAGAAGAAAACTATTTACGTAGAGAAAAGCCTAAACTCAAAGCTTGAGAGTTGATTTTACCCCAGAATCACAGCTCAGGTCAAATCAACTTACTTTCAAGTCTAAGGGCATCTGAATCCCTCCCTGAATTCTCAACAGAGAGTACAGGCTCCTCCTCTGTTCCTGTCTCAGAGGGCTCCTCTTCGGCAGCATCCAGTAACCGTGAGTTGTCAAAATATTTCTGTTTGTCATGGCTGTTGTCCAGGGTTTTCTCATGACAATGACCTCAATGACAAGAGACACAGAGACAGCATATTAGAAACATCTCTTAGGTAGTCCCATGGCTCAAGGTCTTCAAGGAGCAGGAAGAGCAAAAAGATGACAGTGTTAGTTTTTCTCCAGCAGGACACACCAAAATCAGTGAGCTGGAGCACCTCGAGCCAGATCTTTATTGTGACTCAAGATTTTGCACTGAAGTTCAAGTTTCACCTGCTAGGCCAGCATAAGAACCAAGTGTTTTGGGGAAAAATTATGACAACAAAGATCAAGTCCCAAGATCTTGTTTAATTTATAATGAATGACTGTGAAATATTTCTTTGAAAGTCAGAAACATCACAAAAAAAGTAGTTTTCCTTCTATTTGCCTTTCAAAGGTGAGAAATGACAAATTAGTACCCGAATAAGTCTGGAGACAGATGAACTACAGCAGAGAAATATAATATCCATTCTTACATCACAGCTTAAAATGAAAGATACATCAAAAAGCAAAGGATTATAAATTAAAAACCAAGGACTTAAAGAGGGATGGTGGTGGCAGGGAATCCCATGTTTAAGACTGCAATATCACAAAGATGTGAATTTTTTCTTTTGGAAAACAAATTCTGCTCATGGAAAGATTTACTATAATGTAAAAGGTCACATCTGGAATGTAATCATTGTGTTCTCTGTTACACTGTGGTATATATAGGGAGCCTGACCTCTTGCTACAGTTTTGCCAGTGAGCTGAAGAGCTCTGATCCTATTACGGATTGTGTGTTTATATGGATAAAGAGCCACTACCCTGCTCTACCTGATCACCATTCTCCGGGTAGGGGAATGTGTTAGTAGGCCGGTGTGTGTGATGTGGCAGTGATCTGGCCACCTGAGGACTCCTCTTCCTCTCTTACGTTTGATGTGCATCGTCACTGAAGATGCATGCTCAGTGGAAGCCTACACCTTTCCTCTCATGGAACAATTCTTCGGGTAAGAGTGTCTAAGTAACTTCCCTCCTTTACCAGAACATTCAAACACGCCCTACAGGTTTATTTTTAATAGAAAACTGCCTCAAAGAGATGTATGTACCCAATTAAGCTCTTTCTGCAGCAATGGAAGTACAAGAAGTCTCTTTCTGGATTTGAAGATTCCCTTTTAGATTTCATAACTGAAGAAATCACTTCTCATGCCATTTCTGTTACTGTGCCAAGAAAACCTAATGGACTCAAAACCTTTCCCAACTCATGGAATTTGGAGTAAGGGGACTGCATGCTTAAGGAGTCATTTTTATTTTCCAGTTCTATACTCTCACACATCTGAGGCTACCATATTTAATAAGGTTACATCAGAAACCGAATTTTTTTGTTTCAGAGGAGCTTTAGCTCTCAAGCAGCTCATAAGCAACTTGGGAAGACAGTAAATACGGGACAACAAACAATAATGAGGGAGCATACTGTGCAAACTAGGTGCTTCAGAGAATGAGCTTTGAGCAGGTAAAACTTGAATTTTGAGCAATAGGTAGGACTTAAAAACGGGGAACTACAAGAAAGGGAGCCAGTATCTGCTGAGTGCTTTGTATTTTTTCTTCTATTTACCCCCTCAAAAATGCCTTGTGAAATAAATGATTTTCCTTTTACAGATAAGGAAACAGAGTCTCAGTGAAATTAAGTAACTTGCCTATGGTCAAACAATAAATAAGTGGTAGATCTGAGACTTCAGTCAGTTCTACCCTACTAGAAAGCTGCTTGGCTTTCTACCCGTCAAATGCCACCTCTTTAGTAGAAAAGAGAAGGTGGCACTGTACGCAGGAAGGAATGATGTGTTGAGCAAAGCAACACGCACAGGAGTTCTCATTTGTGTTTGGGAGACGATGAGAAGCACAGTTTGAGAGATGGAAGGTGTGTGTTGCGGGTGGGTGTGTGTGTGCACACACTGAAGGCTGACAGGAACGATGCCAGGATCAACAACAGTCGCTGTCTTTCTCCAAATTCTTCTGTGAGAGAACAGAGGTAGAAGATTGGTTTCCACTTCTGTCTTTACCATCTAGTATGTGTAGGTAAGTATGGAGAAGCTAAGCATAAGAGCATTAAAATAAAGCAGTGACAACAAACAAGTGTACACACCCAAATGACTAAAATTTACTACGAAGAACATCACACTTCCTGGGGACAACTCTTAACTGGGATATAAATAAGCATGACTATTAAAAACACAGGGAAAATAATGATGACAACGATGTTGATGATTTTCACATATACGTTATTCCCAGTGACTATTCTCTGCTTTCAGCTGTGGTGAGTTTGCCTCTAAAGCATTTTGCACCTTGACACAGGTTGAGTGAAACAATGTTACAAAAACAAAGGACAAACCTTTAACACTGGGACCCAGTAAAATTCTGTGTTTTCTGCAGTTGATGACTTCCTCCTCCAACCTCTGCCTCTCTGATTTTTCTCTCCCACTCTCTTCCCATTATAAAAATTTAATTGGTTTCATCTTTTTAAATGTCTGCAATATTTAAAAATGCCTCATAGGTAATTTATAAGATATGATGTGCATAAGATCCTGAAGCTAAAATTAGTCCTCCTGCATGACCTCAAACCCAGACGCCCTCTTGAAGCAAGCCTTGTGCATTCTAAGAATGTCTTGTCCTCCAACTCAGGAAACTGGGGACAACATCTCAGAGAGAGAGGGCAGAAGAGGGGATTAGGGAGAACTGGGAATAAAAAGGAATAAGAAATTTACGTTATAGTATTTGTTGCAAGTAGGAAGACTCAAAATGATCAAGTAGAAGCTACATGCTTTAAGGAGTCACTTTCATTTTCATTAACAAGTTAGAACAGTTAATATAATAGGCTGACAGTTAAAGACAGACTGGTTCAGGGTTCTGTTGTGATTTAAATAATTATCTAGGCTAATAATAAAAAGTCACATTGCCTATCTTTTAAATTGCTCCTTTTGGTTGTCTGAAGGAGAACTGAGGCACTTCAAAAAGAAGGAAAGTTTCTGTTCTTCGGGCTAGAGTATAGGTCTACTCTAGCTCAGAGGGGAACTAAAAAAAGTTGCCTACATGGAAAAAAAATGTCACTTGTCTTCCCGGCAGAGGCGGAGATGATGTCCTCCTTAAAGAAATACAAGAAAATGTTGGAGAAAGAAAAATGGAAAGATACCGAAGAAGTAACAAGTCGTCTTCCATGCATACGACTATTATTTTTTGCTGATGCAGAAATGAGGAGATTCTGTGTCTGAGACTAACTTTGAGAGGTACGACTTTTTTTTTTTTTTTTTGAAGGAACTACATGATTTAAATGAAATGCTTTAGATAACAAGGTCCCAAGTGAAAATGGAAACACTTTTCTGTGCTTAATGCTCTATACTTGCTTGCAAAGCATTTAGCATCTAATTCAAATCCTGACAGTTTGGTTTTTCTTGGAAGTAGGTGACTACACAGCAATACCAACTAAGCATAAAACTCCAGGTAGGGTAGTTCTGATTCTGGAATTGTTATGAGATCTTAGACATATCAACATCCTTTTCTGTGGCTAGAGTATCACCTGCATAAACTGAATTATTAATATTAACCTATCCTACAAGGGTGTTCTGGAAAACAACTAAATATTTAATTTATCTTGTCAAAGCATTAAGTCTCCTAAGGCAAAGGCACAATTTATCCTGTGGCTAAACAGGTTTTCAGAGTAAACTAAATTCTCAGGAACTCCTATCATTACTAAGGGCTAAGGAAATCTCCTATTTTCTCATAATTCTGTTTACAGAGGTCCCAGAAGAATACTTATTTTCTAGAATTGGGTAACCACTTACTCTTTAAAAAGAATGCTTACCTTCTGAATCTTAAATATTGGCAAGACATTCTTGGTTGGGTACTTTAGGATCCTTTAGGATTAGTTACAACAAAGAAATGCCACAAATAAATTGAGAGGCGTCAGAACTTTGAAAGAGCCAAGTAACTAACTAGTGCTAGTCAAGCAGAACCAATGAAGGCTCATGTAGTTCTGTTGTGCTTACAGCATCGTGGCTAAGAGCTCAGATGAGCCGGACTAAACAAGTTCCAATCCTATTTCTACTACTTTTTTTTTTTTAAAAGATTTATTTATTTGAGAGAGTGAGAGAGAGAGAGCACATGAGAGGGGGGAGGATCAGAGGGAGAAGCAGACTCCCTGCTGAGCAGGGAGCCCGATGCAGGACTCGATCCCGGGACTCCAGGATCATGACCTGAGCCGAAGGCAGTCGCTTAACCAACTGAGCCACCCAGGCGCTCCCTATTTCTACTACTTTCTAGCTGTATACAGCAGGGCAAGTTACTTTTACTCTTTTTGTGTATCAGTTTCTTCATCTGCAAATTGAGCTTCATGATAGTGTCCACTTCACAGAGTTGCTGAGATTCAGTGTAAGAAGTGAGACCATGGCCTAGCACACGGTGAGCTATTAACTGCTGTCTCTCCGAAAAGCTGCAAAGGAATAAATTATCCCAACGTCATCTCTTTCACCAAGGCCTTCAAGCTACAGCCTAACTCAGTCTCTGGTATGAGCAACTGGCTCTAGGAGTCACCAAGGGATCTAATTTCAACTGTCAACATATGTGCGTGTGTGCGTGTGTGTAAGAGATGATGAAGGCAGTACAGAGCTCATTTCTACCGGGCTTTTAAAAGAAAATAGCAATTAATTGAATCCTAAAGTATTTAGCACATTTAGAAATTTGCCTCAGTTTGCTCTGTGCTTTCTGAATTCAAGGCCTTACAATATGAAAACAGACCACAGATCCTCTGTTCAGTTAAATTTACCTCTCTGCACCCCAACAATGCGTGTTATGTTGTGACATATTAAAGAAGGCTTGCTCCAGTCTTCGCCCAAATTTTTCTTGCTCAAACATACTTTTCCCCCATACAATAAATAAGTGTAATACTCCTATGCTTCCTATTATATAATGATTTTTTCTAAGACATAAATAACTGATTTATAATGGGAACTAGAATTTGAATTTTATGTTGCTGAAGGCAAAGTAACAGATGTTAGAAAAATAGCCTTTGTGAACAGTGGAATATTCTAAAGATATTCCTACTCTCCCTCTTCTAACAGGATCATATTATACTCTAAAGTCTCCTTTCTTATGCTTATAAGAAAAGTTACCTTACAGGAGGCATTGTGGTGCATTCAACTAAATATAAGGTACCTGGGTGGAAAATACAGGTAACACTGTCCCCTTAATAGACATGAGTGTTTTATAGTATTTGTCTTTCTCCTTATCTTTCTACTCAACTGCACTCAAATTATGTAGCTATATAACCTTTTTTTTTCTGTATATAGGTAACACTGTGAATGTTTTACTGTAATTTTAGATACCTCATAACTTCACGATTTTTATTTCCCTAGTAAGATAATCTTTTAGAAAAGGTAGTAAAATAAATCATGATGTGAACAGAAGTATATCTTTCAGTTGCTCATCATGCAAAATTACTTTAAAATATTAGCAGGAAATGTTAACTGTGGGTGATAGGTGGGGCTTGGTACAACACAAAGTACTAAGTCTATTTGGAGGAGAAAGAAACCTTTCTGGAAACAGGTGTCTTTATGATTTCCACCTCCAGAGGTTGTGACAGAGTTCCTGTAGACCTGGTTCCAAGAACATTCCACGGTATGAATTTGAATCCGGCCTTAGCTGAAGCCTTTCTGTATACACGTGAGCAAATCAACTTACTTCTCTGTGTCTCGGTTCTTTATCTGACATGAGAGGGCTCCTGGGACGCAGCATAGTGACCACCGTGAAGAGGGGCACGCAGAGCTCCCTGGGTCTGGGTGAGACCTAGCCTGCTGATGACCGTGCCTGAGACGGCAGGGAGGCAGTCTCACCTCCTGTGCCCTGTGCTGCGTTCTACTTAGGAAAGACAAGAGAAATCATTTCAACAGAAGTACTGGCTCCTTAGACTTGTTCTCATTCAGCAATTACTGCCAAATGAAATTCTTTGCAGGAGGTTTAAACTAATGGTTATGTACTGACTGACCTTAAATGTGCAATGCCAGATAGAAAACAGACCATATTAAAGACTTGAAATCAGCAACTTCAGAATTACAGAGGCTTTCCCTCCTGGTGAGGTGCATGAGTCAGAAGCAAGTTCAAAAAAAAAAAAATTAAGAAAAGTCTATGACCTCAAATACAAGTGTGTGTGTGTGCGCATGTGTGTGTGTTTTCCTTTTACTACATATTCCAGGTCTGAACTCTATGCTGGGGACCACTCGGTCCACATACGGGAGGGCAGTCTGCTTTGCCTAAGGATTCAGAGCTGCACCGGTTTCTGTAGACTTCTATTCCTGGCCTCCGTTTAGAGGAGAACAATGAGAGCTGGGTGTAAATCTGTCTTCCCATGTAGCCTTCTCTTAAGTGACTGCGGCATAGAGGGCAAAGTCAGCCGGCGGAGACACAGACACCATAACCTGTGGTCCGTGGAAGAAATGACTCCAGTGATGTAATCCAAACTCTCGGCAGCTACTGTTTCCTCTAGAAATGTGAAAGACCAGATTCGATCTCTAAACAAGGGAATTCAAACATGCACCAGAAGTTCACTGTGGAAGATCCTCCCGTGCAGAAAGTATACTGAAGAAGAAAGCAGTTAACTGCCACAGCTGCTAGGAGTACCACTGGAGTCTCAGGAGTAGTCACTGTCACAGTATTAAACTGAAATCTCTGGTTTCGTTCAGCTGAGGCAAATTTGTTTCAAACGAGTGTGCTGGGGAAATAAACCCAACAGGTTTTCTCTGACTTACTGATTCACCCATAAATGATAGTTTTTCCCCAAGGGTCAACAAGGACATTTGTTTGTAACTTTCGTTAACAACAGTGCATATGGGGAGTGAGAGAATGCAGGCTATGAGACACGTCAGCTTCTAGTGGACAAGAGAGACAATATGGTTCCTTTCGTCTTCTCCCTCCTATGATGTGGGAGCTGCAGGCCTTAAAAGAAGATCTGTATCTATATATGGATATTGGTGTAAAGCATTCTGGGTAAACAGTGGGTGGACACAAGTTAATTACTCTTTATTACCCTCAGTAGTTCAAACTTGAAATATCACCAGCTACTTTGCCATTTAAGTACATTCTATGTGCTAAATAAGGGGGGGGGTGCAGAATGCATGGTGGGCCAGAGTATGAAAATGAAAAAAAGGACTGGTTCCTGCTCTCAGCGAGCTGAAGAAGTCTTGTAGGACAGTTGTGTCTCATACACAAATAACTACAATGGCAAGACACGGGAGCTGAAGGGGAGGAACAGGTAGAATGATCAGCTACAGATTACTTATAATTAAGGGGCTGGGTAAGGCATACGGCAGAAGTGGGCCTTGAAGGATGGGTAAGATTAGGGTTTTTGTGGGGGGAGGGCCTGCATGATGGAGGGTGAGGAGGAGCTGCAGAACCAACACGAGCAAACCCAGGGATCCGGGAAAGTGGGGTGTGTGTAGTAACCGGAACAGGTTACCCACAGTATCATCCTCGTACATTACGGTTTGTTACCATTTCCACTGACTTGGCCAAAGGCAGAATGATATTAAACTTCTTATGTGGTCAGTGAGCTTAAATTCTGCACATCTATCTGAGTCAGCCACACACACTTGAGTTGGTTTCACTCAATTCTTAATACTTAGATTAAGCCTACAAACAGGTGGTAGGGCAAGAGGCTTAGATTTCCCAGCTACCCACAGCCTTGGGTGTTTATCATTTGACTCTTTCTCCTGCTGCAAGTGAATGGTCACCTGATGATGTCGAGGGAAGGAATCTAGCAGGAAAATCAATAGACCTTAGCTCTGGTCCTCTTCCTCAAAATACAAATGGAGCCACAGAGATACGCATAGTGGGGAAGGGAACCACCATCAGAAGCACTTGTTGGGCATATCAGGCTTGCCTTTTTTTTCCTATTGCAAGGGTATTATGCTAGGTCAAGGCCAATAAAATCTCAGAGGCTACTTGGTCTTTTTTTTATTCCTCAGGGTAAGTGACTTATAAGGATGTCTTTAAATGAGAACTCAAGACCCTACTAATTCTAGAATCGATAAGGACTTGAACCTAGTAATATCTCATAGGACTCGGATGTGAAAACAAAGAGCATTAACAATTGTCCTTTTCATTGGAATGGGTAGTGAGTATGATATTTAAACCAAGGTTATTTTTTTTAAAAAGGCCACTTAAGTCTCTCTACCATAGAACATTTTAAGGAGGGCCTTATGGATTTCAGAAACAAAGTTCCCTAGTTGCCTGACTGCAGACACCACTTCGTGTGGAAGGGATTAAGACAAGCACTTTGATTAGAGCATATCTAACTCCAAGTATACACAGCCAAGGCACTAAATCAAGTAAAAAGCAGAGAGAAATTAATGGTGCTATCACACTTTTTCCTTTTGCTTTATGTCACCAAATGAGAGCTACCTCGGGCATTCACCTGGGCGGCCACTTTGCACATAACATGGTTTCTAAGACCTTACTCTTTTCCAATTTTTAACATTTATGCTTTTTAGGCAGTGAGAGAGGTGGCAAACTGTTTAATTTTTTTGTTCATGTTAGGTTTTTCCATAGCTATATTTCACATTGTCACGGGAAACATGGCTATGCTATTACAGGTGCAGCAGGAACAGGAACATTTGATCAACACCTGGTACGCTATCAACTGTTAGTGACCTCCAGCTCTTTTTCCTGAAATTTGATATGCTCGTTATTTTTTTATAATAACCACTTCGGATATGTGATATGACTGGGTTATTAATCAATGCCTGATAGCTAAAGAGGTTTAAATTGCTTTGAGTTTGGCAAATTTTGAATGGCAAATCTATGCTTGTTGTTATAAAAAGCAATTAAATGAGAAGACAAATCCAAAGCTGTGATCTTTTCAATAGCTATGAAATTTGATTTAAATTTCTCCTGCACTTTCAAGATCATAACCAAATAAAACCTTGGTGACTAAGAAAAAGTAAGAGATTACTGAAATTTTCTTGGTCAAAAGAGCAGAGTAGTTTAGTATGATATACATTTAACTACTAGTAATGACAACACTAGAAGAAAAAAAAGGGGGGGGGAACAAAGCCAGAATTCCACGTACACAGATAGATGCCAGGTATCCTCAGCCACATGTATTTTAAAACTAACTAATGTTCTTTTGTAGTGATTATCAGGTTCAACTGCTTTATTTCCATCAGGCCATGAAACTGAGTAGAAATCATGCAATGATTAAATTTGTAAAGGGGTTTAAAGACTTAGTGCTCATTGTATTAAACAAAAATTTCAAAACTGGAAATTCACTTCAACGAGTTGGCTCACAGCACACATAAAGAACTTACTGAGGCACAAATCACTTAAAAAAAAAAAAAGAAGAAGAGTTCAGGACGCCTGGGTGGCTCAGTCAGTTAAGTGTCTGCCTTCGGCTCCGGTCATGATCCCGGGGTCCTGGGATCGAGTCCCACATCGCGCTCCTTGCTCAGCAGGGAGCCTGCCTCTCCCTCTGCCTGCCGCTCCCCCTGCTTGTGCTTTCTCTCTCTGACAAATAAATAAATAAAATCTTAAAAAAAAAAAAAGAGTTCATTCTACCAATGTAGACTGGACTTCGTGTGTGTGTGTGTGTGTGTGTGTATGTGTGAGTTCTGCAATCAGAATGATCTTTATGAATGGGGAAGAGTCATGCAAATGCTTGCTATGTGAGATGGCAAAATATCTCTAAAAACATCAGCAACAATGAATGGAAGTTGAAATTCAAAAAGAAAGACAGTAACCAATGAACTTGCCTAAATTATAGAATTAGCTGCCTTCAGTTCTAATCAGGAGACTGATCTACAACTGCAGTGACAAACCATATTAAAAATATCTTGTTCAATAATTAATGAGGGCTAGATTAAATAGATCCCATCTTGCTCATCCATCCTATTTTCTTGTAGGTGTACAATCACTTTGTCCATAGTGATATGAGTGTAGGAAATCACAGTAAGCTCCTGATGTACAATGGAGCCTACATACAAAGAAAGATGTCCAAATGTAACTTCTCAACCCCATCTGTAGATAAGTGATCATAAAATCTGATTACTTATGCCACCCAGTGGGTATCCTCAAACTACACACAGAGCAGAAAGGAGGCAGAACTGTGTCCTAAACCTAATTTAGTACCCAAAAATATACCTGACTTCCTTTTGGAGACTCAAGATAGTAACCCTAATACTGATGGAGACCATTTGCACACCTCAAGTGTTAAGCTCTGTAATTCAGAGATATTACAAATTTATTTTTAGATCAGTGAATAAAAGTATTCCATAACTGAGTAACAGCCTCCAGTGCCATCCCGTCCTCACTGACGTCAAGCAGTGCTACAGAAAGGTCTGTAGTGACAGCTCAGTTGCTGCCCTGAGTCTCGGTCCTCCTGGAGCATCACAGACAAAACTGCACTGATTCAGTTCCAACAGACCATGGAGAGTGAATAAAATCACTCGCTCTGTGTATACCACATGCTGAGGCTTGGAATACCCTCCTGATAAATGCCCTCTTGCTTTGCTCACCTGGCAAAATTTTCTATTTTATTTCAAACATAGTTACTTTTTCAGTATTTCTAACAGGTGAATTTTAAAAATCTTCCTTATTTGCATCTTATTATTAATACTTTTCTAAAAAAATGTTTCTTGGTATCATTATCTACTGGCTTTAAAGTTATTTTAATCACTGGGTGACAGGCTGAAACTTGAGTTACAGTTTAGAAACTACGCCAAAGCTCTGAAAGTAAGAGCTCATTTTAACACTTCTATTATCCTCAGCTTTATTTTTGTTTTAGTGTAGCTATCTCCCCATTTGACAGAAAATACTTTTGATAAAATGAAGTCACCAATGACTTTCTAAATTGTTAAGCCCAGAGCATTCCACACTATTCATCTGCCAACTACGGCCGTGATTTTTCCGTAGGTACCAGCACCATTGTTTACATGTTTTTCTTTAAACGGATTCACTGTTTAATCTTAGATTATGTTAAAAGGGGAAATCAGTATCATTTTTCATAAATCACAGATTTATACATTTTTATAGTTATACATTTTTCCTAATGCCCATCAGAATAAACCATAAGTATTAAAATTACTTTAAAAATTTTTTTAAAATACTAAAATTATTTAAAAAGGTTAGCCTAAGTACCACCTGAAAGCTGGTGCGCCTCCAGTGCTATCTGTACCATACTTGGGGAACCAACACAGAACAGACTACTATTGATTCCTTCTTCCTTCTCAAACCCTCTGCTCTTCTGACCTTCAGGATCTAGCTCCCCCCTGGCTTCCCAATACCGCTCTAACACCTTCACTGGCTCTGCTCCTTAAATACTAGTATTTTCTAGGATTCCAACCTGGGCCTTTTCCTCTCACCTTGCACACTCTCTCTGATGAAGCCAGAGGCATCTCTAAATGAACATGTCTGTCACTGAACTTATTCTCCAGTCTTACATCAATGCATAAATGGTTTCTTTTCCATTTTCTCTCTCTTAATTAATGACATTGACATTTATGCAGTTAACCAAAGTGAGAAACTTCTCTGGTCAACTCACATTCTGAGTCCACTGTTTTCAGCCTTTCCTGTCTCAACATTATCCACAACACCCTCTGCCTCTCTTCACTCTGATCTGACAACTGTCCTCTCTTTTCACTGAGAAGCAATCAAAAGTCCACATCTATACCTATATATTGTCCCTGCTCCTATCTCAAGACAACCCCTATCTTACATTTGTGCCTCAGATGCCATCCCCCCATCTATTCAAGAACTTTGCTTCTATAATTAGCTTCTTTCTTTTTTGCATCTTTAATTTCTCCTTCTTTACTGGATCAGTCCTATGCAAACATACTGCAAAATTTTCTATTTTTGGAACAAAAATTATCTTTAATCCCACATCCCTCTCTAACTTCCATCCCATTTTCTGCTTCTCACTATAGCAAAATTCCTTGAAAGAGTTGCTAGCCATCTCCACAAATGTCCTTCACAACCCATTTCATACAAACTTTTAGAAGACTGCCAACAACCTCCATGTTCCTAAATCCAATATGGCTTATTCCTTGTCCATCTAACTCAACGTCTTAGGATGCATCCGTTTGGTGCAGCAATAACGATACAATCGATCACTGCTCAAAACATTTTCTTCATTTCTTGGGACAAAATACTTGCCTGATGTTCCTACTGTCTGGCTGGCTGTTCTTTTATTGTTCTTTCTCTTCTCAACCTCCTAATGGTGACTGGAATGCCCTAGTAATTCACTGTTGACCTACTTTCCTTTTTATACTAACCACTGAGGAAACTTCATCCAAGCTCATGATTTAAAACACCACTCCTAAGCCCATGGCTCATAGATTTTCATCTCTAGCCTGGGGCTCTTCTCTGACCATCAGGACACTCATATATCTAACTGCGTCCCTAACACTTGCACTGAAACATTTAATAAGCAATGCAAACTTAACATTTACAAAACCAAACTTGTTTTTCTCCCTAAACCTGCTCCTTTTTCAGACTTTCCTATCTCATTAAACAGCACCAATGGTGATTACAAATCTCATTAAATAGCAACAGTTGCTCAGGTCCCAAATTTAGGAGTTACCCATGAACTCTCTTTCCTTCATTTCCCACATTCCCTCTGGTAGTGTCCTGCGGGTTCTATTTTCAAAAATGCACCCCAAATACAATGACAGCTTCTCACCTTCTCCTCCTTCACCTGGCTGGTCCGAGCCAATATCATCTTTCACCCATATTTTTGCAACAGCATTCGTAATTGGTCTTCCTGCTTCTGCCCTTACCCTATCACAATCTATTTTCACTAGAGCAGCTAGAGGAAACCTGCTAATATGTAAATCAGATCATTTTTCTTATCTGCTCAAAACCTTCCAAATCATATATTTTTCTCTTGGAATAAAAGCCCAAATTATTAGAATGGTCTGCAAGGCAGTAAAGATATGGTTCTATCCTCCCCCCATCCATCTCTGTTTTCATCTCTTCTAAGTCCACTGCAACCATACACGCCTTCTTGCTGTTCCTTGCAAAAGCATTTGCAACAACTATTCTCTCTGCCTGAAATGCTTTAATGCTCTATGTCTGCATGGCCTAAACCCTCACCTCCTTCAAGTCTTTGCTCAAATGTCACTTTCTCAGTGGGGCCTCTTTGAACAACCCAGTTTGAATCTCACCCGACTTGCTGCTCTATTTCCCCTTTAGCACTATCTTCTAACATACTAAATAACTTCTTTATTATATTTATCATCTGCTCTGTTTCTCTCCACTAGAATGAAGCTCCATAAGACCTGGATTTTTTGTTTGTTTGTTTGGTTTCCAGTTCCTAGAATAGTGCCTGGCAGACAAGAGGTAATAGTTGGATGAATGAATAACTAAGCCACACTCAGTCTCCTTTAGTTAAAACATTCTGTTGCTTTGGAAGGTTATATCCACCATCAAATTTTACTTTTTTCTTAAATATTATTTGGACAAGTTAACAATCTATAATAACTTGAGGATAGCTGTGGAAAGATCTTAGGCAGGGGCCAATAGGCTCATTCCTCAAAAGAAAAAATATTTCAAAAAGTTCACATCAAAAACCAGAATGTATTTAAAAACTAAAATGAATAACTTATATTTAACGTCTTTCAGAGGCTGAAGTATAAAAAGCCACTGGCTATCCGAATTTGACTTACTGTCCTAAGTTCTTATGAAAACCTAAGGTAACCATTCTGTTCATGAAAGCTAAACACTGGGAATCCCAAAAGATAAATGTTACCTACTGAGATAATAATGCAAGCACAGCCACCAGCTCTGTGTTCAATCCAAGGCTATGCGGCCATCTAATGACACAGAATTCAGAGGAGACAAAGGTGACAAGCTAAACTGAAAGGGACTGTTTTAGGTGTGCCTTTAGGGTTATGACTGCCCCCCATAATCTAGTTCAGGTTCATGTTTTATACAGGGATGTACGTATCTCTTTTCAGTGATGACATAAAAAGTCAGTGATTATACCACTTTCACAAAAAATGTCTCAAGAATCCACAAGTATGAATTATTTTAATCATAGCAGTGGAACAGGTTATGACTCATTGGGAGTAACAGAATTCTGCACAGGAACCACACTGGCCTTGGAAGGCAGAAGACTCAGATTTCAGTCTCGGCTCTACCACTCAGTGACACTTGACTTGAGTAACTCATAATCTTTGCTTCTAAATTCATAAAAAGGGCTCTTTACTTATCCCCCCTCTACCACATAGATACTTGTCAAAGGATAATTTGTTAACCAAATAATTAAAGCCCTAAAAAAAGTAAAGAAATACAAAAATCTAAACACATTACATATAGAGAGTTACATTTGGCTTTGTTGCAAGATATGCTTGCATTTTAGGATTCTGAAACCTGTAGTAAATTAACCAAAGTTTTAATTCTTCTTACAGAAATAAATGGAGGGAAGTTAACTAGTAACCCATGGCTACTAGTTAAATATAGCATAAAAATGCTATAAAAACTGGATCTTTAAGAGGGTGGCTCAGTCATTGGGCGTCTGCCTTTGGCTCAGGTCATGGTCCCAGCATCCTGGGATCGAGCCCCACATCAAGCTCCCTGCTCGGCGGGAAGCCTGCTTCTCCCTCTCCCACTCCCCCTGCTTGTGTTCCCTCTCTCGCTCTCTGTCAAATAAATAAATAAAATTAAAAAAAAAAAAAAGACTATCTTGTTTTTTAAAGCAGACATCTTCATTAATTTTTATGAAGAATGTCATAAAGCAAAGGTCCTTAATTGCAGGTAGCACGTGCTGGATAGTCCACAGGAGGGCAGCAAAATGCAAGATTTCTTTTTCTTCAAAATCTAAACTCCAGGTAAAATTGTTTTCAGCTACAAGTTATAAATCTACAGAAATTAAGGTTGAAGAGCACAGACTAAAACCATAGGTAATGAACCAAATTATAAAAGAAGATATGATTTAGGTAAGTAAAATTATTAGGTAAATAAAATTATTAGGTAAAAGAAATTTCTTTCTCTAGTGGTGAAAGCTTTCATATACATATTATAGAAAAACCTGCATAAAATTGTAAGGATACCTAAGTATTAAAGTCTGAGTTCTACTGTACAACATTTATCCATCATTTCTAAAGATCTGGTCAATATTTTTAAGTTGGCATGTGTCTTAGTGAATTATGAAAAGACCAGAGAAATACAGGGTTAGATGCTTAATTATATTCAGCAAATACCAATGCCATTGTCACTGGCATACCTGTAAGCATCTCATGTAAATGAAGTCTAATAAATATGACCTGCCATTGGTCTGATGTTTTCTAAAGAAAAATAATACTGGATAAAAATACTAAAGTAAAACCATACATATCAGAGACATAATAATAATAAAATAATCTAGACTGATTAAATAGTAGAAAAATACCTTCACTAGATCTAACTGATTTGCAAATTAGTGAAGTTGAAGGAAAAAGTACTTAGAAAATATTTCGGAGTAATAAATGCTTGGAAAATCTACTGCATGTATTTCTGGACTTCTCTACAGGTTCAATATTTAACCATTCTGCTTATACTGTAATTAAAATTTATTTTCCATTTTTGGTCCTTAGTTATTACCTCATGAAGTTTTATTCTTTCTGACACCTTTATTCTTTCCAGTTAAAAAGAAAAGTCCTTATTTTAGTGTTCAGCAGTGAAAAGAATTTACTTATACTCGAAAGCACTGAGTTTATTTAACAGATTCCATTTTACTTTAAAAAGGGCCAAGTATGTTGTTATTGAAGAATGGGTTTGTTAAAGCGGCACATACAGTTCTATTTAAGTTAAATCAAATTGTAAAATAACAAACCAATAAATGTGGTAAAACAGCATGTATTTCAAAGCTGCCACAATAAATAAATGTGGTAAAACAGCATGTATTTCAAAACTGGTCTTTTCATTTTAATCAAAACTGAAAGTGCTAACTTCCCTTTTAATAGTCAACTCAAGAGTAGACAATTTAAAAATCAATCTATTAAGTTTTCCTTCCCAGCATCCTTGAAATGGGGTGGTGATATAAAACTACCTATAAAAGAGAAGAATTTATTAAAAGCTATTCAAAGGAGAGAGAAAGAGATGATGTCAAGCACTTGCTATATAAGAATATACACACCTAGCACATGGCAGTCAATAAAAGTTTGGAAAAACTGTCAGGTAAGTAATTATGCATTGACACATTTTTCAGCTATAAAGCCTTTACAAGTGGAAACATTTTGTAAGCATAGTGATTACGTTTTTTTAAGTTGAATGAAGTTGCATTACCTGTGCAAACATTCCAAGAAACATACACTGAAAATCTGTGTGAAAAATTCCATGATTACATATGAAAACCAGTAAAATACTTGCTTATGTTAACACACTGCCTATGCCTACAATTTTAGCATTAAATTCATATTACCCGGGGGCGGGGGGATGGGTTAGCCTGGTGATGGGTATTAAAGAGGGCACATTCTACGTGGAGCACTGGGTGTTATGCACAAACAATGAATCATGGAACACTACATCAAAAACTAATGATGTAATGTATGGTGATTAACATAACAATAAAAATGATTAAAAATAAAATAAAATAAAAAAAATAAAATAAATTCATATTACCCAAGAGATTATACTGTTACAGCTGCTATAAAAATAGTTACTAACATGGATCTTTAAGGAAAATTTGTTGAAAATTAACAATGGTCAGAAAATTATTAAAGAAATGTTTTCTACGAGTAATTAGCTATTTTTTATCTCAAAGAAAAGCTTATCTGTAAAGCTTTTAAATGGTAGCTTTTCAAACAGACTTTCATAAGAGAATGACAGGTTGGGATGGAGTGGGTAAGGGCAGCTGAAATTCTTTTCTAATAAAAATCAACATGAATTCCTTGATTACTATATGGAAAAAGAATCATAAGCCTTGTTGATATCTTGAAAACTTCATACTATCACAATAAACACTTTAGATAATGTGTCAGACATGCAGGATAACTTATAAGGCTTATTTCAGTATTGCAAAAATGAAAAAGCAAAAGGCAGACAATCATCTGAAGGTACAGAAATGCCAATCATTATTCAGAGGTTTTTCTCTTTTTTTCCTCAAGCATTTAGTAAAGCTCAGAGATAGAGGAGATGAAACTGGGTTTTCAAATAAAAGAAGTTTATGGTGCCTGCGGAGATACTTGTTGCTTTGAAGTTTCAGCTTTTCAAAGCTGGAACTCAGCAAAGCAACTGTTAATGTACAGGATTCCTGTGGAAACAGTAATGCAAAAACACTGTCAAAGAAAAAATCAATACGGAAATGAACTCAGTATTGTCCATGAAGTTGTAAACTTAAGAAAATGCTATAGCATACATTTCCATCAGGGGGCACCAGTATTTAGCAGATGGTGGATTCTCTCCTAAAGTAATTAATCGCAACATAAAAGGGGCTAAATTAAAAAAAAATTTATTAATGAGCTCTCTCTGAAACAACTAAAAAAAGTATTCCCTCTTCCCAAGTCAAATTATTTTCTTTTTTCTATTAGATGGAGTAATAGTATCTGTGGGATACCTGGACAACTAAATACTAAGATACTACAACTTTGTAAATTTGTTTCAGGTTATTAGTTTCCTGGGCTAGTTGAAATTATGCTCTGGGGAAAAAGCTCAAGACAACTGAATTCCTTCTCTTGACATGAGTGACATAAAATAATAATAAATTTCAAGAAACTGAAATCCTAAGCAAAAGCATGTAAAGTAATATTAACAAAAAGGCTTTTTAGAAGAGGATCACTATATACATACAAACTCTTCTTTCCAATAACAGGAAAGAGGCGAGGAAGATGATACCAGGTAAAAAATACAAGAGACTCTATAATAAAAGCAGCTCATTGAAAAAAGTGAAATTCTGTTTACAAGGCTACTGTCAGGTAATCTAAGGAATTTAAGACACCCCAACATATTTTCTGGAATTAAGTAAGAAGATAAAGATCCATAACTTGCCAACATAACATAATAAAATAAAATAAAAAAAAAGATTCATAACTTGCACCACTAAGGTCGAACTATTTGGTATTATTACGAATTTCTAATGGCTTACTTTTATCTAACACCTATCATGTGATAAGGATCTTATTTAATCCTACCAACAAGTCTATGGGACAGATTTTCCCTTTCATTTTATAGATGAGGACAGAAGTTACTTCACAGGGATTAGATACATAGCAATGGCAGAGCTAAGCTCGAACATGAGTCTGTAGGACTCTGTTGCATCGCTGAACTGTTGCATTGCTAACACATTGTCTTAGGCTTTCAGCATTCATGCAAGAACTCTAGTTTAGATCCTCTGTGGATCAGTACTGACCCACAACTGAGCTATGGAGTTATGCTGCTACTAGATTTTTGGTTTCTTCACTAAAAAATTGGGCTCTGAAACTTAAAAATGTAAACACTACTTACTGCCTGTCATTTCATTAAGATCTTAAGGCAGACTAGTACGGTGAATCTGGAAAACCAGTTTGAGGGATTTTTTTTTTCTTTAAGTGAAGGAGAAGGACTGATAGTGCTCTGCTTAAATATTACAATCTGACCTGAACATTATTAACAAGGCACCCACGGTGAGTTCTACATCAAGCTTCTGAGGGTTCACATATATGTAAACCTCACCTCTCATAACTCAAATCAAACTCTTTTTATTCTTGTAGTGTAAGTTAAACAAGTAAACATAATGGAACCCTTATGGAGTTCTAACTGATGAATTTATAATAGTTATAATAGTTCAGATAGATATTAACTCAAATATTTTTTTTACCCAGATGGACACACTTATGCACATTCATATATATATGTATATATATGTACTGGTGGCTGTGGGAGAAAGTGGAAGAATGAAAGAAGATACCCCTTAATGTCAGGAGACTACTTTAAAGGTGCAGTCAAGATCTGGATCATCTTCACTGAAAGGCTACGGATATATTTCAGTGAATGAGGATCAAATCTTCAAATGCTTCAAATCTTATTGCAGATTATCTTTATGGACAGAAAATATATCCTTTACCATTAATATTGGTCATTAAAAAACATCACAGGTTTTGGGGTAAGAAAAAAAATCTTACAGTCTATCAATCTCAGTTGAATCTACTTTAGTCAGCCTTTTTTCAACTAGGGTTCTAGAAGAGAATTAAGCACAATACCCTAAGGCATCTGTATATAAGTAATGAATTAATTTCCTTCCTATGTATCTAGAATTACACTAGTGATATAAAATCCCCGGGAAAAACTGAGAAAAATCATTTTCTGTGTTCTGCTGATCAGAATAGGAACCCTGGTTGAGCTCATTATTTTGCCAGCATTTAACAGCTGCTTACCACTGCAAACAGAAGAGGTGATGTTGTATAGAAAAGGATAAAACTGCATACAGCGTATCAACTTCAGGCTGTTTTCACATTCTGGGCATTTGGTAGTTAATTTCAAAGCCTGTCTAAAGGCCTCAAGTGCCCCACTGATATTCTTCAGAGCAAGATAAGCATTTCCCAGGCTCAAAAAGGTCAGGGGCTGAAAAGAAAAAAAAAAATCAGAAAAATGTTAATGAATTAATATTTCTTGAGAGTTACAAAACTTTTAAAGTATATGTCTTTTCGCTTCTTTTAGGTTATCCCATAATAGTTCATGGCAAACTGTCCATTTTATCTACATCAGCCAATTCTACACTGTAACAGATATAAATTTATATTTTACCTTTTTACTAAAATAAAAAATAAAGTGTGTAATATACACTAGTCTTAAGTGTACAGCTCAATGAATTTTTATATGTATATATATCCCTGTAACCACCTCTCATCTCAAGATATAAAACATTTAGAATGTTTCTAACACCCCAAAAGATTCCCTTGGGCAACCCAACCCCAATCCCAGATGTAACCAGTGTTATGTTCTATCACCAGAAATTAGCTCTACCTGTTCTTAAATTTCATATAAATGTAATCAAACAGCATGTTTCCTTCCATGTATATATAAACTGTACCCTTTTGTAGATTCTTTCACTCAGTACAATATCCAAGGTTTAAGAAACTTAAGATGTATGTGCTCATTTTCCTTGGATATATACTCAGCAGTGGGTCTTAAGGTAGGTATATATTTAGTTTTATGAGATACAGATAGTTTTTTTTTTTTTTAAGATTTTTATTTGTTTGAGAGAGAGAGTACGAGTGGGGGTAGGTGCAGGGGGAGGGACAGGGACAAGCAGACTCTGAACTGAGCGTGGACCCCAAGGTGGGGCTCAATCTCATGACCCTGAGATCACAACCTGAGCCAAAACCACGAGTTGGATGCTTAACTGACTGTGCCACCAAGACGCCCCACAACCAAAGAGTTTTCTAAAGTGGATGTACAAACTTACACTCTTATCAGGAAGTATGAGAATCTACTGACTTAGGACTGTCAGTCTTTTAAATTTAGCTGTTTTAGTGAGATGATGAAGTAGCATCTCAATGTGGTTTTAATTTGTATTTCCTTGATTAGTAATGATGTTGAATATTTTGTCATGTGCTTATTGGCCATTTGGATATCTTCATTTCTGAAGTGCCTATTGTTTTCCCCATTAAAAAAAAAAAGGTTGTCTTTTTCTTACTGATTTGGAGTTCTTTACACATGTACTAGATATGGGTCCTTTGTTGGAAATATTTATTGCAAATATTTTCTCCCAGTCTGGGGTTTGCCTTTTATTCTCTTCCTGGTATCTCTGACAAATAGAAATTCTTAATTTTGATGAGGTTCAGTTTACAGATATATACATGTGTATGTATATATAAAAATATTTATATATTTATACAAATACATATTTTACAGTCAGTGCTTTTTTAAATCTTTGCCTACTATAACATTATGAAGACCTTCTCTTATTTTTTCATCAAGCTTTATTGTTTCATGTTTCACATTTTGGTACATGATCCACCTCAACTGTATATGAAATTCGGGAGAAGTGAAGGTTCATTTCTTTTTCCATAGGGATATCCAAGTATTCCAGCACTACTTACTGAAAAACCAATAGGTGTCCCCACCCCCCTGAACTACTGGTGTGCCTTTGTCATAAATCAAGTGACCATACATACAGGGCCGATTTCTAATTTTTCTGTTGTGTTCTATTGATATGTTTGAGTATCCTTGAGCCAATACCATACTGACTTAATTACAGCAAGTCTTGAAATCTAGTAACATAAGCCTCCCAACTGTTTTTTTCTCCCCCTCACCTGCAAATTTTCTGGCTATTCTACATTCATTTCTGTGTAGATTTTAGAATCAACTTATCCATTTTACACATACATATACATGCAACAGCTGGGAGCACAGGATTAAATCTATAAATCAATTCTGGAGAGAACTTACATTTTTTAAAAAATTTTATTTTATTTTATTATGTTATGTTAGTCACCATACATCATTAGTTTTTGATGCAGTGATCCACGATTCATTGTTTTCGTATAAGACCCAGTGCTCCATGCAGTATGTGCCCTCCTTAATGCCCATCAACGGGCTAACCCATCCCCCCACCTAAGAACTTACATCTTCACAATACCGAACCTTCCAATCCATGAATATAATGTCTCTCCACTTATTTGGGTCTTCTTTGTCTTAGCAATATTTTGCAATGCAGTAGAGAAATCTTACATATCTTCCTTTAAATTTATTTCTAGATATCTGATTTTTTATGCTATTATAAATAGTTTTTGTATCCTATTTTCCAATTGTTTGTTGAGACTGTTTTTATAAGCAGCCCAAAGTATTTTTAGGTCATTTTAGTTGAAATACACCTATGCTTGGTAATTTGTATTTGCTTGTATACAGACCATTTACTCTACACTTATTTTATCATTAAAAATATTTTAAAGGATCTAAGAATGTTTTATTTTCAAACTGTACAATATATCCCTATGAAAAGCAATACCTATGATTTACCCAACTACTAGCTTGTTTTTTTATTTTTCTTCCAACTACTTGCTTTTGATTCAGGCTGTTAGGTCACCCATAATATCTCACTATAACCAAGCCAAGGTATACAAAATATTCCAGATTACAGAGGCATAATCTAAGTAGCTCTCAGATTCCATTTAAAATTTTACTTAGAGGTTTATACCCAGATGCAAAATTAAATCCCATATTTAGATTTCAAAGTGTCTTTATATTTTTACATAAGGAAACAAAATGTTTAGTCCTATGATCAGAATGATGGTTGTGCAAATATCTCATACTGAGATAAACTAATTAGTATTTTGGGAAAAAAATGAATTTTCATCAGTTCATCCAGAAAATAACTACTGAGTGTTTACCAATGTTTTAGATACCGGGGCTACAGCAGAAAATAAGAAAGATAAGTCCCTGCCTTTGTAGATTTTTAGTCAAGCGTCACAAAACCATGGGGGATTAACACAAGCATGAGAAGAATGTGATGGAGAAGAGTATAGCAGGGAAGAGACGTTAAGTAGACCAGAGTGGGTAACAGAGTGCCATTTTAAATAGTGTAGGAAGGGAAAGACTTACTGAGCTTACTGAGTAGTTAGTATTTTAAAGGATTTTTAAGGAGATGAAGCAAGATATCAAGAATCTTGGTGGAGTGAAGTATTCCAAACAGAGAGAACAAGGTGCAAAGGGGCTGAGGTGGGAGCATGCCTAGTATGTTCAAGGAACTGCAGAGGTAAGTGAGGCTAGAACAGAATGAGCAAAGGAATGATTGCACGGGCATGAGGTCGGAAAAGTAACAAGGTCATGTAGGACCTTCTACACTATGAGTTACATGGAGAACCACTGCGGAGATTTGAAGAGACAAATGACAACATCGGACTTTTTATAAGGATCTTACTGAGGGGACAAAGGCCAAAAGCAAAGAAGTTAGGCAGGAGGCTAATGAAATAATTCAGATAAAAGATAATGGTGTATTGGATCAGACAGCAGTGGAGATGATGGTAAACAGTACAATTCTGGGTGTATTTTGAAAATACCAGCAAGGTTAGGTAATAGACTGAATTTACCCTGAAAGAGGAAAAAAGGTATGAAGGATGGCTCCAAGTTTTTGTCCTGAGCTACTAGCTTTACTGTTTCCTGAAATGGGAAAGACAGAGAAGACAAGACTGGAACAATGTAAAGGAGCTTAGTTTTAAAGTATGTTTTAGACATCCACATGGAGATGGTCAAGTAAGCTGCTGGATAAAGGAGTCTGTAGTTTAGAGCAAAGGTGACAGGTGATTCAAGAGGGAAACAAAGGGTTCTCAAGATGTGGTGCTGGAACAACCGGATGTCTATGTGATATGAACTTTGATGAATGAACTTTGATCCCCACTCAACATTACAAAAAAAATTTAACTTGAAATGGATCACAAACCTACATGTAAAACCTAAAACTAAAAATCATCTAGAAGACAACATAGGAAAATATTTTAGTATATTTGAGTCAACTATGTAAAGACAAGTAATAGATAGCAAAACCAAAATAGAACTAATTGTTTTCAAACTTCTTATGAGGATACCTTAAATCTAACAATAAAAATCAAGAGAAAAGATGGGCAAATTGAAGGGTATTTTTAAAAAGATAAGATAAAAAGAGAAAATATTTTTTAATGTATGATGGAGTTAAAGATTTTGTATAAAGAGTTTGTATAAAATAAAAAAAAACCCTAAATTCTAACAAAATGAGCAAAATGCATACACAAAGTTTTACTTTAAAAATACAATTAAAGGGATGCCTGGCTGGCTCAGTCTGTGGAGCATGTGGCTCTTGATCTTGGGATCGTAGGTTCAAGCCCCGCATTCAGTGTAGAGATTACTTAAAAAACAAAACAAATCTTTAGAAAAAATTAAGTAAGAAAATAAAAATACAATTAAAGGATAAAGAAATTTATAACACAGGAGTGAAATTTTTTAAAGTAAATTTGTTTTACAAATGTTAAGTCAGAGCCAGTGTGACATGGCCAAAGGGTGTGAGCTCTGTGGCCAATCTCCCGGAGTTCAAATAAATCCATGCTCTGAGACTTTTGGTAAATCCCTTTGGCCCTTTCTTTATCTATGAAATGGGTAAATCTTATCTCACAGGGTTGTTGTGAGGATTAACTGAGTTATCACATGTAAAGTGATCAGTATGGTGCCTGGGTCTAGTAAACAATAATAAAAGTTAGCAGTTAGTTCAATTGCCCAATTCTGGTGAAGCTACAGATGAAATGAATACTTTCCAACCTTGATGATGGCAATATATATTGGCCCAAATCTTTTGGTACATGTTTGGCATTTTGTATCAAAACCATCAAAATACTCATTCGCTTAGTAATTCCACTGCTAGCAATCTTTCCTAAGAAAATTACCTGGAATGCAGAAAAAGCCTTATGCAGAAAACCATCAGTGATAATAGGTAAGCACTATCAGCAACCTAAACATCCAACGACAGAGGAGTAAACTGTGATACATAAATTCATAAGCAGCCATTACTGATGGCTAGGAAAACCCAGGTGGTAATAAAATTTTTTTATATGGTAAGTTCTAAAGATCACCAGTGCAACAGTGCTGCAACACTATGAAATATTTGAATAGAAGAAAAACTTACAGGAATCATTTCCAAATGTTGATAGCTGGGGGGGAGAGTGGGGATTAAGGTGTATTTTTGTGGTCTCTATTCTGATCCACTGATTTATCTTTTTATTATTATGTAGCACCACGATATTTAACAACTGAAATTTTAGTGTAATTTTTTCAAATATAGAAAGGCAATTAATCTCTAAAGGAGCTCTTTTTTCTTCAGAAGAATACTGCCTCATTGCCTTGGCTGGTGGCAGTAGAAAGTGAAACACGTATCGCGGGAATACAGCTGTGCTGAGCCTTCCCTTTGGGGGCCCAGTCATCACATCCCATATACAGCATCTGTTCCCACTGTACCTACACCTGGCCCATAGCAAACATTTGATAAATATTTGATATACTTTGGCACCAGGCCTGTTGTACAGTATAGCAATTACAAACTTTGGCTTAAAATCTACCTGTGAATTTGTGTATTTCTAGGGAAACTCTTAACAGGCAATATTTTCTTCTCATGCTTAAAAAATTAGTTCTGAGATATCACAAATAAACCTAAACCACTCATGCACACTTCTTTTAAAAGTTTTTTTGGAGGGGCACCTGGGTGGCTCAGTCCTTTGGGTGTCTGACTTCGGCTTAGGTCATGATCTCAGGGTCCTGTGATTGAGCCCTGCGTTGGGCTCCCCGTTTGCTGGGGAGCCTGCTTCTCCCTCTGCCTCTGCCCCTCCCCTGCTTGTGCTCTTTCTCAAATAAATAAATAAAATCTTTTTAAAAAAATAAGTAAAATAAAACAATTTTTGGATATAAAACTTAAGAACATGTAAACACTAGGTATAAGAGCAATTCTTTTTTTTAAGATTTTATTTATTTATTTGACAGAGAGAGAGTACAGGCAGGGGGAGCAGCAGGGAGAGAGAGAAGCAGGCTCCCACTGAGCAGAGAGCCTGACGTGGAGCTCGATCCCAGGACCTTAGGATCATGACCTGAGCTGAAGGCAGTCGCTTAACCGACTGAGCCACCCAGGCGCCCCGGTATAAGAGCAATTTAATTGTGTATTTATTGTAACTGTATTTCATCAAACCTAAGATGTCATCAATTGTAATATGCATCGTTATTTCAGAGATGTTAAAATATTAAAAAAGAAGTTGTATCTTAGAAACTATGAACTAGAGTAATTAACTACACAGCAGTGATTAACTCCATGGGCTGCATGTTGGAGGTTCAGGGCACAAATATTAACCCATCTATCTATTCTTATCAATGCAACCTTTAAACTGTGTTCTGCCTTGGTTGGTATAAAGCTATCTATAAATTAAAGCTGTAAAACAGTATAATATTAAGCAGCAGGCATACAGTGATGAGTAGATAAAGAACGAGATGTTTCAGACTGACATAAAAAGTGGCAGTATATTTTTAGCAGCTCTTACTTAAACATAAGTTCCTAAAAATAAATTAACTACATAATTATAAATTTCACTCATTTAAAATAAAGAAATGACACAAAACAAGAGAACTACAGGCCAATATTTGTGATGAACATAGATGCAAATATCCTCAACAAAATACTAGCAAACTGAATCCGACAATACATTAACAAAAATCATTCACCATAATCAAATGTGATTTACTCCTGGGATACAAGGGCGTTCAATATTCGCAAATCAATGTGATACATGACATCAGTAAGAGAAAGGATAAAAACCGTATGATCACTTTAATAGACATTGAAAAAGCATTTGACAAAGTACAACATCCATTCATGATAAAAGGCCTCAACAAAGTAGGTCTAGAAGAAATAAACCTCAACATAATAAAGGGCATATATGAAAAACCCACAGCAAACATCACCCTCAATGGGGAAAAACTGAGAGCTTTTCCCCTAACGTCAGGAATAAGACAAGGATGTCCACTCTCACCACTTTTATTCAACATAGTACTGGAAGTCCTAGCCTCAGCAATCAGACAACAAAAAGAAATAAATGGAATCCAAATTGGTAAGGAAGAAGTAAAACATTTACTATTTGCAGATGATGTGATACCATATATAGAAAAGCCTAAAGACTCCACCAAAAAATTATTAAAACTGTTTAGTGAATTCAGTAAAATCATAGGATACAAAATCAATGTGCAGAAATCTGCTGTATTTGTACATACTAATAATGAAACAGCAGGAAGAGAAATTGAAAAAACAATCCCATTTACAACTGTACCAAAAATAGTAAGATACCTAAAAATAAACCTAATCAAAGAGGTGAAAGACCTATACTCTGAAAACTGTAAAACACTGATGGAAGAAATTGAAGAGAACACAAACAAATGGAAAGACATTCCATATTCATGAATTGGAAGAAAAAATATTGTTAAAATGTCTATATTACCCAAAGTGATCTACACGTTGAATACAATCCCTATCAAAATACCAACAGCATTTTTTTTGCAGAACTAGAACAAAAAATCCTAAGATTAATATGGAACTACAAAAGACCTTGAATAGCGGAAACAAGCAAAGGAAAAAAAGAGAGAGACAAACCAAGAAACGGACTCTTAGCTATTGAGAACAAACTGATGGTTACCAGAAGAGAGGTGGGCAGAGGGATGGGTGAAAGAGGTGATGGGGATTAAGAAGGGTGCTTGTGATGAGCACCAGGTGATGTATGGAAGAGTTGAATCACTATATTGTACACCTGAGCCTAATATAACACTGTATTTTAACTACAGTGGAATTAAAATTAAAAAATAGAAATTAAATATATCTAAGAGAGATCTGTGAGTAAAAACAAGAAGATACAGAAAAATGTCATTAGCATGATTCTACATTTGCACAAAGTAAGACAAATCAATATAAAAAAAACATATCAAAAATAAGACAAAACAAAATCTGTTTTATATCATCTCAAAGTATGCAAACTCTACTCATAAAAATATGAGGTTTTTTTATGCCTTCCCCAGAAAAATACAAATTGTACCCTGAATTTGAGTTACCCCCACATAGTACATGGAGCTACAAAGAAACATAAAACCTCACCTCAGAGCTATTGATGGCCAAAGCTTGAAGTAGCAGCTTAGTGGCATCAAGATGGAGACCATAGTGAATCAAAAGGTTGGCCAAGTTCACAAGAGGAATGTCCTGGTATTGAAGTGGAGCCAAATTCAAAGCCCTCTGAAGACAAGCAATAGCAAAAGTGCTGTTTCCTACTGCTCGCCAGTAGAGTCCAGCTTCATTGAGTATCAGCCAGACAGGGGCATTTGGCTGAAAAACCCAAAATATCTCAGTCAATACAAGAATACAGTACTAGTTCTAACAAGGATTTTTAATGCATGCACTTTAACTTTTAATTACAATTACTAAGCATTTAAATTTCAGATGTCTAAAGCAGGTGACTTACCTTATTAATAGCGTGAAATAAGAATGACCCAATTTCTTCTTCTGGGATAGTATAGTTATTAATACGGGAAAGCAAAATCTGAAAATATCAAAAGGAAGACTGACTCAATTGAAAATAACAGGGAAGACATTTGAAAGAATTCTACAGATAGCAGTCTTTACCTGAGCTCCTCAGGAACAGCTAATCTGAATAGTTATAATCATATATCTATATATATAAAACATGAGGTCATCAACATACCAACAGGTGTTGACCTGCTTACATGAATGCCCTAGTTTCCTCTAACTAAAACATGTTAAAAGATGTATATCACATATACTATTAAGGTGATATACCATACCCCATTAAAGTCAACCTAAGTATCTAAAATCAAATGAGAAACTATTCAAAAGACAACAGTACGTAACACATGATGCAACAAAAATCTTCTATCTTTCCTAGCTGGAAAAGCACTGGATTCTCAATTATGCCATGTTCTTGAAACATGTTTATAACTTTGAGCAACTCTAAGGTAGGGATCATGGTCTATTTATCTTTCCTAGCATTCCAAACGGTGCTTGGCACATAATGTTTTTCGCCTCAGTAAATGTTTGACTTTAAGTGGTAACTGTTCATACTTTTAAAATTAAATTTTAAAAAAGGTTGTTGTGATGGTCTGTTTTCTCTGCAAAAAAGTAATTTTTTCATTTGTATCTAATGTAGAACGGTATGTAATATAGAATGTAGATACCATTCTAATGGAATCTAATGTAGAACTAAATTTCTAGTCAGTAATAAACATTCCTAGTTATACATAACTAGTAGGAATTAAAGAACAAAGCATAACAGAACTTATCTACAGTATCTGTAGTTATCAAATTCATACAAACTTCCAAGGACCTTATATATAAGGCCAAAGCAGGGTTGATAAGGCCAAAACAAGAATCTTCAAGCTTTCAATTTATACAAACTCCTGGAGGCCTGAAGGATGCAAAGCTAAATTGAAGTGGTTAGAATGGCCTCCGATAGATGAACTCTGCAAGTAAACAGAGTTCTGTGTTGCTCCTCCCTGGGGCACTCTTATTAGAGAGAGTGCTTATGTGGTCTGTGTGACCAGCACACTTTTCTGGCAATCCTTCAATAGCATGAGTGTCTTCTTAATGATTCCACCAATTCTTGACCTCTGTTCTCAGTTTTAAAAACTTTAAGTTCAATAACTGCCTTCTATCAAATTTTTGTTCCATCTAAGAGGCTTGTGAAGTCACCCAGAATGGACGGCAATAAACACCAGCCTAAGTGAGCCTTACTTTTCGTGCATGGTCATCTGGCATTTTGGCTTTCAGATCCATGCGGACCTCTAATTCTTTGACTAAGTAGGACAGAGTCTGGCTTTTTCTGAAGTCAGTTATGGAACAGTCGGGGGTTTGGGCCTCTTCTTCTGAAGAATAATCATCACTGTTGAGTTCGTGGATCCTGGCACAAGAAAAAGGAACAAGATTCATATTTTCAAAGTTTGGGTGATTTCAAGATAAAGACTTAACCTTTCAAGTCCAAGGCTGGTGCTCTCAAAGAACTGCCAGATGACAATCATGCAGAATCAAGTGCTTTGCCAAATCCATCAGCACTTGCCTGAGTCCTTTGTTTTCTGGAGGCAGAAAATATGTTGGCAATTCCCCGCCAAGAGGGACTCTAGGATAGCTTTCTGCACAATCTGCTCTTTTAGGCCAAAGAATATGCTGTTTGTCCTAATAAAGAGAAAAAGTTCTCATAAATTTTCTTGGATTCAATATTTCAACATGTTAAATAAACTTTTAAAAGAACATAAATATACTAGGATAATTGAACAATTTAGTATTTTAAAATAATTGTAGATACTGTGGTAGACTCTATAATATTCCTTCTACTGAAGACTATTAGTCTAAGTCAGTAATTCTACCTGCTTTACCATAGACTGGTTCGGGGCTGGGCAGGCCTAAGTCCGCTGAGCCTAATGAGATACAAGGAGAGGGTTGCTTGGGGCTTCTGGGAAAGAAAAGCCAGTCTTAGTCTCTTAGGCCACATAGGAACAAAGAACATGTTGCTCCAAGTTGCTGCTACTGGCTGTCACCTCATGACCGTGAGGAAGACAAGCTTTAGGATGAAACCAATACCGTGGTTCGTAAATTGAAGAAAAGGAAAGAAATGGGTCACTGACGACATCACTGGCCCATTGAATCAACCAAACCCAAAGCTTGCTCTGATCTCTGGACTTTCTGTAATATGAAGCATACTTTCTATTAAGCCAATTTAAAGTAAAGTTTATGATTTGTCCTGAAAGCATATATAAGCTTGTAAAACTGGCACAGAAAACTACTTTTCCCTGAACTAAGACCTTTTCTTTGCCAATGCCAAAATTTAATAATTGTTTTGATTTGTAAAATGTTCATTTTCCTAAATATAAATAACACACATCACAAAGGCTTACTAAACTTAAATCTTGAAGCTATCAAACTTTGGGGAATTTATTTTATATAGAATTAAATCTAAGTGGCTATATTAATTCTGGTTGAAAAGAACTCGATTAAATTCTAAAAATTTAATATTGAATAAAAAACACACGGTATCTGTCCTTATACCTTGGTATCCCCATGGGCTAACATATAATTATTTCTTAGCTAGCTCAGAAGTATAGATTTATTGGGGCGCCTGGGTGGTTCAGTGGGTTAAACGTCTGCCTTCGGCTCAGGTCATGGTCCCAGGGTCCTGGGATCAAGCCCCGCATCGGGCTCCCTGCTCAGCAAGGAGCCTGCTTCTTCTCCCTCTCCCTCTGCCGCTCCCCTTGCTTGAGCTCGCTCTCAAATAAATAAAATCTTCAAAAAAAGAAATACATATTTATTAACTTATTATCTGTATCATCTGACAGAATGTAAGCTCCACCAAAGAGCTGGCATACTATATTCATAGTACCAACCTGACGCACAGATGGGAGCTCAATAAAAGAAAGCTGATTAAAAAGTGGAATATAGCTGGCTCTTGAACAGCACAGCTTTGAACTATGCAGGTCCACTTACACATGGATTTTTTTAATAAATATAGTGCAGTATATAAATGTATTTTTCTTCCTCATGACTTTAATAACATTTTCTTTTCTCTAGCTTATTTTATTGTAAGAATACAGTACATAATACCTACAACATAAAAAGTACGTGTTAATATAGTTTATGTTCTCAGTAAGGCTTCGGTCAATAGTAGGCTATTAGTAGTTAAGTTTTTGGGGAATCAAAAGTTATATGCAGATTTCTGACTGCATGGGGAGTCGGCCCCTAGCCCCCAAGTTGTTCAAAGGTCAACTGTATATACAAGCATATACTTAGGTCAAGTTTAGAAACTTTCTAGGGTTGGTAATTATACTCAGAGCTCAAAGTTTTAAACTAAAATCAGAGTGTCTGTATGCCCCACTTGATTGGGCAGAAGACCGCAAGGCAGACCCTGTGTCTTGCTACTCTATGACCTAGCAGACTGCCTTCTGTTTAATATAAGTTGACTAAGTGTTTGCTGAACTAAGCTGAACAGTCATAGGGACCGTATTATTCAATGAAGGCGAGGGCCAATGCTTCCAGAAATCTTGTCTGAAAAAACTGCATCATCCTCTATTAACTTACCCTATATGCATCAGAATCCCTCCCCCAGATCCAGAGAATGGAATGGGCTATGGGAGAAGACTTGACCAAATCACTGATATCACTCTGATTTGCCTGAACATCAAAATTCACAGACATCATACTGGAGGTTGATGAATCCTCACCAAACTAGAAAATGAAAAGAAAAGTTGAATCAAATGGGAAGCAGAAAAGAAGTTGTGACCTAAGATTTAATCCAACCCAAAACATCAGTGAATACTGAAACCCAGTAGGAAATCTGAAAGTAGGTCAGTAATAAAGCAATCAGATCTTTACGTTTTCAGAACTAGGCCCCAACGCTATTCTCTCAGAAAATGCCTAGTTAGCAACTTTCAATCAACTATGCCATTGGAGTATGAGAAAAATGGCATGGATTCTTCCTTTCTTTACTGTCCCCCTACTTCCTTTCTGTGATTTAGTCTCTTTTAGGGTTAAAGGTGAGCTGATTCTCTAAGAGGTTTGGCTCATTATTGCCCTCCCCTATCTAGACTAAAATGATTGCTACTCTATAGAATTAGTGTGCTGTGGTAGAAGCAAGGGAACTTGAAAAAGGGCTCTCAGGAGTTTAATATAGCTATGACTTAGGCCTCATAACTATTATACAATCAACTCCAAATATAAATACAGCCTTCCTCCAAACCAAGGTAAATCAGTTTGATATTCTTAGGGGATACCCAATTCCTGTGTATTTCTAAAACCTTGTTGGATAAGAGAATGGGACCAGGATGGGAGGGAGTATAAAAGAATGGATTCTTTCACTATATAAGAGACGCAACTTATGGATATTTAACACTGAAGCTACACTTTTACAGGGGAGTCTTCCAAATGGTCTGTCTTGAGACCATCATGATATCCAAAAGTTATCTTGGTTTCCGTCTCTATCATTTGTAAATATCACTCCCTTTTTCCCCCCCTTAAACTAATGCCTGGATTTAAGACAGGGAGCTATAGGGGCGCCTGGGTGGCTCAGTTGGTTAAACATCTGCCTTTGGCTCAGGTCATGATCCCAGGGTCCTGGGATTGAGCCACACATCAGGCTCCCTGCTCAGCCTGCTTTTCCCTCTCCCGCTGCTGCTCCCCCTGCTTGTGCTCTCTTTCTCAAATAAATAAATAAAATCTTAAAAAAAAAAAAAAGGGAGCTATAATATCAGATGTTAAGTCTGATCTCCCTTGACTGTGTTCCGAAAGGAAGCTTTTGGTCCCTATTACTACTTCTCCCCTAAACGGCCTCTTAATTTTTGCTTCTTTTTCTCAATGAGGTCTGGGTTTTTTCAGATTAAAGAGTACTAATTTTTCGTGGTTTGTCCTCCTAAAGAAGCTGTTCTGATCTATTAATTATCTTAACTACTTATCTCTGGAAATTCCTGTATCTATGATTAAAGACATGATAGGTTTCAATAGGATATGATAAATTTTACTTTATTTCCAACATCCCTTTGCATGATATTTGGAACTCTGGTTGTGCTTACTATCTGTATCAGCCCAATTAGATGCTCTCTGGTACCATTATAAATATGTGTTATTTCTTCCCAACTAGTTAGCCTAGGATTGTATGCATGTGTATGACTGCATGTATATGTATGGATATACACAGAGACAGAAAGAGAGAGAAAACATCCATGCATGTAGCAATAGTGCTTAATAAAAATTTTGTTGATAATGATCATTTTGTTAATGTTTTTAGTTGAAGCAACATAATAACTGGACTGATGACTTTAGGAAAAAGCATGGCTACTCTTTTCCAAATTTTAAATTACTGGTCTTACTTTAATAAGTTAAAAGGGAGATGAAGGCTTTGAGTTAAATACTAGTAACAGCCCAATCTAGCTCTCATGGTAAAGGAGGAAAGAAAAAGACATACAGCTAGTACGTGGGGGAACTGGAAATGTCATGCATGAAGTAACTGAGAAATCTGACTACGAAATATTTACATAGATAGTCTATGAAATCTGACTTCATAAACATACTCAAAACCTTAAATTAGTCACAAATCTGGGGATCAAATATACAAGGAACCGGGGGGGGGAACAATATTACTCTTAGATACGCAAAGTTATAAAAACTAGAAGAGACCAAGAAAAAGACCTGAACATAGTCCACATTTTCAAAAATATCTCCACGATGGTAGCGCACAGGTTGGTCCCACTGGCAATGTAAACTATGCTGCTGGTTGACTAGACGGCATATCTGATGATTTCCTGGAATAAGAAAGGAAATTGCAATTGTTGAGAAAGATCAGCAATGCCAACATGATTTCATTTAGTTTCAGAGCCTGGCAGAGTACTACACAGGCGGTACTATAGAGGGAAACACTCATTAATGGTTAGCTAAATTAAATCATTCTAAAGAAGCCTCAGTTTCTCCACCTATAAAAAACAAAGGGGCTCCACTAAATCACCAAAATATCTTCTGGTAATTACATTCTATGACAGTAAAATCTATTGATTACATTGTTTTTAGAGACTTCTGCCATTTCTCTGGAGACAATCTGTTTTATGTACTTCATAATTCTGTTTAAAAATTATATACAAGAGCCCTGGTTGTACTGTAGTACAAAGCAAGCAGTAAATAACCCCAAGAACTGAACATATTCTTTATATTCAAAATAGCAAAGAAAACGTATTAGGTGGATTGTAAAATGGACTTTAAATGGTCACAGCTAAGGGTCAAAGACTTAAGAGGGCTTCCAGATCAATATATTTATCAAAGGAGAAGTATATAATATAAGGGACTCTGTTAATTTATTCTTTGGTGTCAGCTGTTAGATCTACTCCCTTAGGGTTTTATCAGAAATGAAACATTCTGGATATAACCAAGTCACTGATAACCTGTCAACCCACGTGCCCTTAGACAGTGGTTCTATTTCTGGGTCATGGACTCTAAGAGATTTTAATAAAAGCTATATATGCCTTCTTCCCAGAAAAAAAAATTGTGCACATACATATTACTGCATGTAATTTTGGGGAGGATTTCATAACCACCTGAAACTAATCCATTGACCCAGGTTAAGAATTCTTGCTTGAGAAAAATTCTAGCCTAAAATCTTACTTCTAAAATAAAATATTTGTTTTTAAGGGAGGAAGAAAAGTAAGACAGCCTTATTGCCAGCGTTGGCTTGACAGTGTGGATGCTTTGTTTCAAGGGTGTGTCTGACCTGTGTTTACTTGGTATGAGGCCATGTTACTCACATTGTGTTTTCAGACCAGCAGCAACAGACATTAACTAGGAACTTGTTAGAAATACAGAATCTTAGGTCGTACCTCAGACCTACTGATCAGAATCTGCGTTTTAACAAGGTCTCCAAGAGACTGGAATGCATACTAAATCAAAGTGGGCCGAACAACTGTTGTTAAGACTTCTAGGATCTAAAAGATGTAATTTTTACTTTAAAATGTGAATTTAAAAAAACCTAGAGAGACCAAACCAGCTCCCAAGGCCTGCTGGTATACCCGCTATGATGACTTGATTTTAAGACTGAGGGAAGTCATAAGCACAACTTTATACTGCTTTAGGGCTACACAAAAGTTATGAAAGTAGAACATGCTAGAAGTGAACTTCCTAACCTGTCTTTAATTATTTGGAATCAATACTCACCTAATTGTGCCTCTTTTGCCATCTGTGTCTCATGGATGATATTTCTTAAGATTTGCTCCTCCTGAATCAGCTTATGTTTTTCTAGGATCTCCTGCTGTCTCAGGTAGTGGTCATGCTGTTTTTGATATTCTTTCAACTCATTCAGTGTTCTCTGGAGGGATCTTAACATTTTTTAACACCAGAAAAAAGTTACAGAGCTTTAAAACTGAATTTTTTATATATATATTTTAAAGATTTTTATTTATTTATTTCAGAGAGAATAAGAGAGAGAGCACATGAGGGGGGGAGGGTCAGAGGGAGAAGCAGACTCCCTGCTTGACTTGATCCCGGAACTCCAGGATCACGACCTGAGCCGAAGGCAGTCGCTTAACCAACTGAGCCACCCAGGCGCCCTAAAACTGAATTTTTAAACCCACTTACTGCATAGATTTTTCTGGTCCTCAGCAATAATTGCTAGTTTTTTCCTTTTAACATACAACCACTGTACCACAAGTTTAGAAATGATGGGGCAAAATAAATCTATTGTTTTATTAAAACTTAGAGGCAAAAAGAGGATGCAAAATTCTTCCCTTACATATGACTATCTTGACAGTAAATGGTGTGTTGGACTGTTCAGGTACCTAAAAGATACACAGCAACATAGTATAAATCTTGACATATTCAACAACTATTTCCCTCCACAAAGTCTGTATTAGTTCCACAGACATTCAAAGCCACCTTCTCATCTTTTCTTTTGATTCTACATAAAGACAAGGTTAAAAGAAAGGGCCAACAGTACCTTGCTCTTGAACTCTAGCTCCTTGGGTTTGTGGATTTAGGAAAAAATCACAGAAACCTGGCTTAGTAAGAAATATTCTCTACCACCTGGTATCAGTAAATCAGCTGCCTGATTATACTGAATCACAAAATCCTTTCTACCTATTACATTGTAACACATGGAGGTTTAGGAGCTGTACAGATTGTGTATGAGAGAACCAATTTGCTCAGCCAGGACAAGTTCTGATCAGGTGTAACAGAAGCCAGGTATAAACAAGTAAGTGGTCATTTCTCCCTTTTCACCACATTATGCTTTAAACTGACTGGAAAATAAGGAAATGCAATAGTTTAATGAGTTCCAAATCTCCATTTAATTCTCTAATAATCAAAGTTGCCTCAAAACATTAAGGCTAATTCCATAAGAAGAACAATTCATTTCGAGTTATGTGATGTTTCCTAACAGGCCCTGCTACTTATGAAATCAAATACATTTTTATTAAGTATATTGCAAGGACCAAGTATAACAGAACTTTATCACTGTACAATTTACAGAAATCTGATTAAAATATGGGCCAAATAATGTTTCTCAATGTCACTTAACTAACGTAACATTAGCCCAACCCTAGCAGCTAAAGGGGAGAAAGATCAAATACAGCACGTGCAAGTGATTTTACTGACAATATATTCTGTGGAAATTAAAACATAACCGAATTACTAATTATCTGGCAGCACCCCCACTCCATCTGACTTCATAAAGGTAATCGATGGTCAGAAGTATAAAGACCTAAATGACAGAATTTATGCAAACATTCTCTAGTTCCTGGAATTCATACTGTTAAAGATTGCTGTACACAACCCCTGAGCTGTGCTAAGCCCCCTGGATCCGGGGAAAAGGGATAGGACAAGCAGTCGTGAAGAGGTGTTTTTAATTCTAAAGAACAAATTAACACTGACATCACCCTACACAGGTCTAATCTAAGATTCTACAGTGCTAGGGCTTCAGTGAAATTTTCTCACCCAATTACCTATGTTGGGCTTCCAATTTCTGCTCGAGTTTTTGCTGACAAAGGACAGCATGCTTCCTCTTTATAGCTTGCTCAAACCCAGGTTTGGCCTGCAAAGCATGGTCGTAACAGAGCACTGAGTGGTTATACTCCCCCAGCATCTGAAGAGACAAAAACAAACACACACATATACACACACAGAGGAGGAAAAACATTAGCCACAGCGTGGGTGGATCTGTCCAAACCCCCTAATGACTTATGAGATCACACTTGTATCTCACTCTGTAGTGAACATTATTATGAACATTATTTTTGATCAGTGACAACATAAGATATGCTGTAAGATGGCTTACCTAGAAAATATTGCTATCTCCAGAAGCATACTCTGCAGGAATTTATGATTCCTATTAATTTTTCTTTTTTGTCAAGAGGCTAGGACTATTAGGATACATTATTGTGTTGACTTATTTTCCCCCTAACTTCTTAATTTCCATTCCCTTTTCCTTGTTCAGACCAAAAGAGGAAAGGGAAAAAGGTATTTTTTAGTTGAAAATAAATTTTTTAAAAAAGAAAACAGCAACTGGTTTGCTCATGAAAACAAAAAGTTGTATTTACTGCATATATATTTCCCAAAGTGTAATAGCTGGTGAAGAAGTCACTGTCATCCAGAGCTGCGTGGACCACAACAGCAGCATCTGCAGAGAAGTGCGCTCTGTGCAGAACATTTGCCAAGTTGACCAGGGCAATGTCTTTATTGTGCCTAAAAGAGAAGGAGAGGAGCAATTAGGTGTTAGGAGAGAAGTGTGTGCTCCATGATTCCATATAACTACTTGATAAAGGAAAATTACATTCGAAGTTATTGAACTTAGGAAAATAACTTTGAGTGTACTGATGGAGAAAATAATTTAAGAAAATCATACTGTTACATTTTTATATAACTGATGATGCTTATTCAATCTGACAGCTACAAATTTTGCACAGAAATAAGGTCGGGCAGACATTTTATGATTTTAAAATGTATTTAGGGCTCATTATTTGCTTTGAGAACAATTTAATTTATGCTAATTCCTCCAGGCAAGGTCCGTATAGTCAAGTTTCAAGTGAATCAGAGGGTGTCTACATTATATATTTTTTCCTTAATAGAAATCAGAAGAATTTTGTGCTATTAACAACTGTGAACTCTTTGACTTCTGTCATATTTTTGTGATGGGACTAAATTCTTTGAACAGGAGTAGAGGAGAGTGTAAGTACAACACAATGCTTCCTCATATTGTTTTCTTACGTACTGCTTCTTTACCAGTCCTGAAATATGTGGAGAATCAGGAAGTCCAGAAAGGGAGAAATCTTACCTGGAAGAGAAGTGAAGTGCTCGCATGGCACATTCCACTACTTGATATGGCTCATTCTTTATTCTCCAATAAAATGAAGCCATGTTATACAGTACCCATGAGGAAGAATTCTAGAGATTAAACAAATAAGATGACAATCAAACACAACTCAACATACTTTCTTCGACTTAGAATGTTCAAAATGAGCACCTTCACTATTCAGTCTCTTCTGAAATTTAAGCTGAAGAATAAGACATTACACCAATGAATAAGCAGGGGACAAGGTACCAATAAACTACACCTGTCAAAAGAGCCGCATGATCACCAGTTGAGCAAGTTAAGTGCCTTCAGGTGTCACCTCCACAGAGAGACCATTCAACTCCAAGCTCTTGTTCCAAGAGTTCGGAAATCAAGCTGAAAAGCCCACCAAGTGGCCCAAAAACTTGTTAGTTCCTATTTCAGGACTTTACAAGTTAGGACCTAAACTACTTAGAAATGCCAGTTGTTCTAACATGAAATTCCTGAAATTAACAGTTTCCTATTTATTTAAATATCTGAATGGAGGTACATACATAAGCAAAAGACAGGTTTATCCTTTTGGAAACGATGAATTTTTATTTGTTCTTCTTTCATCTGTGTTCACAATACAAACCTTCACTGCTAAAAACAGTCTTTAGTATAGAGTAATAAGTCTATTATTTAGTGAAGTTAAACAGAAATTCAAATAGGTTTGCTCCTTCTGTGGCTTGGATTTTTTTCATCTTGTAACATATACTAAATTTCAACCACACAGAGGTCAAAACACTGAACTGGACCATGACAAAAACTCAATGTAAATAGTTTAAGCCCATGCAGAGAAATTTCAAATTCAGCATGGCAAAAAATGTCATATAAAGTTAAAAAAAAAGTCAAAGTTTAAGACAAACTGGGAAAAATATATATGACACTCATTGTTTATTATCTTTAATACATAAAGAGCTCTAAAAAGAAAGACAAGAATACAAGACAAAATACGAGAGAATACGGGCCAAAAACATGAACAGACAATTCAAAAGTACAAAACAATGGCCAATTAGCAGGAAAATAATGTAAAACTTAACAAAGAATATAAATAAAAAAGATACAAATTTTCCTTTTACAAATTTGCAAAGATTAAAAAGAATACCAACACTCACTGTTGGCTACACTGTATATTAACTTCAGATATTAACTGTAGAAATGTTAGGTGAATACAGTATTTCTGGGGGACAGTTTTACAACATTTATGTAAAAAGCCTTAAAATATGATTACCCTTGGACGCTCGAAATTCCACTATTAAAATTTTATCTTAGGGGGTGCCTGGGTGGCTCAGTGGGTTAAGCGACCAACTCTTGATTTCGGCTGAGGTCATGATCTTAGGGAAATGAGATCAAGCCCTGCATCAGGCTCAGAGTTCGGAGCCTGCTTAAAGAAGCTCTCAATCCCTCTCCCTGCCCACCATAGCCCCCATGTTCTCACTGGTTCTCTCTCTCTTAAAAAAAAAAAAAAAAAAAAAAATTTATCTTTAGAATAACTAAGTTTTAACTATAAAGATGTGTAAGAATAAAAATACAAAAGACTACATTGTAAGACAGTAATTATCTCTGAGTGTTTTTTTACTTCCTCTTTTATACATTTTTTAATATAGTCTGAATTTTTTCCACGAGGAGAAATTGTTTTCTTCAAAAATAGTTATTTTTAAGATTAAAACTAAGTATAATTCTGCATTAATCAGCCTTAAGTATTCTTTTCAAGGAATGTATAGGATTTGCAGGTGATGCAAATGAGGGTCTAACACTTGTGTAGGTGGTTAAGGGATATGTGCCACATTCTTTCAGAACTGACTTATAACCTGGGTTTCAGTCTGTTTTGACAGCCCTTTGAGAAAGTTTTTTTTTCAAATCAACAAATGCTTTGATTTTTATCTCTTATATTCAGACTTTACATTGTGAATTGGGACCAAAAAATCTATTACAAATTCTACATGAACAAGTGAAAACACTGTGATAAGTAGAATACTCTGTACATCATAGTATATTGGAAGTAAGGGAAAAATATCTTTAAAGAACTTTTTCTGTTAGATTTCTCATAAAATTCCCCCCACAAATCTATAAATGTTTGAATGTCACTATCAATACTTTCTCCTTTTCTTGAACACTTTTTTCCCTTGGCTCTTAGGAGACCACATTCTTCTGGATACCCTTTTGGATCTCTTCTGCTGGCCTCTCCCCCTTTGCTTGACAGCTAACCGTGGGAGGACCAAGGACTCAGAGTAGCCTCGTCTCAAACTTCACCTTCCTCCAGATGACCTCATCTAGTCCCATGGCTACCAACACTCCCTACTTAATTATCCTCTATCTATATAGCCAGCTCCGACCCCTCCTGGAGCTCAAGTCTCATCCAGGTATTTCAAATTTAATGTGACCAAAACAGACTCTATCTTCTCTTCCTCCACCCCAACCCTGCTCCTTCTTCAAGTTGCTCATGCCAAAACTTCAGGAATTAGCCTCAATTCCTCTTTTCCCCTCATACCCTACATCTAACTCATCAGCTTCTAAACTTCTAAACGTTTCCTGAAATGGTTTAAGTTCTTCCATTTCCAATACTAACCATTAGAACTGATCTCTCTGTTTTCAGTTTGAGTCCCTTCGGTCATTTCTCCAACTAAGTTTAAGAGTATATTTTAAAAAATATTAACTAAATTATATCATTCCTCTGCTCTAGCTTCCCAGCACTCATCTCGGCACCCAGAGTCTTCACCCTAGCTTTCAGAAGCCTACTTAGAATGGCCCTGGGCTACTTCTCTGGCTGCATTCCCTATCGACCTCTCCTTTGCTCACCAGGCTCCACCTTACTGACCTTCACCTGTTACAGATTGAATCTTTGTGTCTCTCCCTGCGCCCCCCCATTCCTATGTGGAAGCCCTAACCCAGTGTGACTGTATGTGAAGACAGGGCCTGGGAAGAGATGATAAGGGTTAAATGAGGTCCTAAGAGTAGGGCCCTAATCCAATAGGGCCAGTTCCCTCATAAGAAGAGGAAGACATACCAGATCTCTTCCCCCACACGTACAGAGAAGGGGACATGTGAGGACACAGTGAGAGGGTGGTCATCTGCAAGGCAGGAAGAAAGTCCTCTGCAGGAACTGAATCAGCCAGCACCTTATCCTGGACTCCCCGACCACCACAATTACAAGAAAGAAGTTTCTGTTGTTTCAGCCACCCAGTCTGTGGTATTTTATGATGGCAGCCTGAGCAGACTACTACACTACTGAGCTCATTAACGGCTTCAGAGCCTTTGCCTTGGCTTAGAATGCTCTTCCTTGATCTCAGACAGTTGGTTCCTTCTTCTCATTCAGATATTGGCTTAAATTTCACCTTTCCAGAGAGGATGATCCCAACTGTTCAATCTAAAGTAGCCACACAATTACCCTCTATTTTAATTTTCTATAGACAACTTACCACTATTATCTACTTTCAACTAACCATCCTTTGAAGGATATTTTAAATCCTAGGCCAGTTTTCCTAGGTAGTTTTTATTACTCATCAAGTTCTGGGGCTGCAATGTTTTACATTACCTTCATAAAAACAAGATGAAGACAGTAACTTAACTACAAAATCATACACACACACACACACACACACACACACACACACACACGTATATATATGATGTATTTGAATAAACTCTATATAAATGTTGCCCTTTCACATCTGAAATGTATCGAATAAACTCTATATAAATGTTGCCCTTTCACATTTTACTTAGTACCATTATAATACTGCTTAAAAACTAGCCTCCATTTTGGGGTGCCTGGGTGGCTCAGTCGGTTAAGCCTTCTGCTCTTGGTTTTGGCTCAGGTTGTGATCTCGGGGTCGTGGGACTGAGCCCTGCATCAGGCTCCACGGAGCCTGCTTGAGAGTCTCTCTCTCCCCCTCTTCCTCCGCCCCTCCCCCCACTCTCATGTGCTTGCTTGCTCTCTCACACTCTTTCAAATAAATAAATAAGTAAATAAATATCTTAGAAAAGAAACTAGCCTGCATTTTATGATACAACTCAGGCACAGAGAAGAGTAAAAAAAAAAAAACAAAAAACAAAACTGTTTTCTAAATTCCCACATGTTATGCAGAATGATACATTTAACTTCTTGGGTCCTATTACACAATTCCCTATTTCATGCTTTTCAAAGTAGATGGTACCTTAAAAGAAAATTTTAAGAAGACTTTATTGTTAGTGGTGGTTCTTTTCTTGTCCAGAGAACAGTGACGATCTATGTATTGGGTAGATATTTCAAAGACACTAATGTTAAATTTTCTTTCACATTCAAAATATATAATCTAGCCTATAAGCCCTGCTGCTTATCTTGGCTTATAATTTCCTTTTTCATGAATTAGTTTATTTTTTTATTTTTTAAAGATTTTTTTATTTATTCATTTGACAGAGAGAGACACAGCGAGAGAGGGAACACAAGCAGGGGGAGTGGGAGAGGGAGAAGCAGGCTTCCGGCAGAGCAGGGAGCCCGATGTGGGACTCGATCCCAGGACTCTGGGATCATGACCTGAGCCGAAGGCAGACACTTAACAAGTGAGCCACCCGGGCGCCCTTCATGAATTAGTTTAAATAAAACTTTTGGCATCCCTTCCTGGTAAAGAGGACTAGACTACCAATGTTTCTCCCTAGCTTTGAACTACATAGTTTACATTAATGTAATCATATTTAAAATCATCCTCTAGACAAAAACAATCTAGACGGGTTATTTTCTGAGAAAAAAAGACCTTCTGTGCACAGAGTCTCCGGCTCTTTCAATCACTGATGACTTACCTTCTGCAAGCCTTCATGAATGAGGTGACCTATGTCATCTATACTTCTTCCTAGTCGTTTAGATAAATATGTGAAGACTGGATCTTCTTTAGGTAATAGAGGTGCAGAAAGATTAACTCTCTCTTGTACACCCTGAAGAGAAGAAGAAAAAAATTGAAAAAAACAAAACCACATACACAGAAAAAAGAGATCACAAGACAAAAGGTCACAAGTAACTCAGTATCTTATAGCACTTATTTTAAAGGAGTTTTAAGAAATAGGATATGTTTGTAAAATTATAAAGCTGTTTAGAAGGGGAGAAGAAAAAATATTTATAAGAGACTAAATTACAGAAAAAAATGTAAAAAAAAAAAAAATCCCAAATCTCTCTACTTACTCGCAGGTGTTGAAAAGCATGTATACTATATGGAAGTTCTAGAATTTTGGTACAATCAGGTTGCTCAGGGTCTGGAGGGACAGGAGATTCTGTGTCTATATAATCTTCAGGGCTAAAATCAAGAAGCCGGGAGCAATAAATGAATGAAAGGTAAAAAAATGTCTTAATTTTTCCCTAACTGAACTATATTCTCATAGCATCTCATCTTTACAATCAGTATTAGTCATCATTCAACCCTTTTCACGCAGCAACTGTTGGGAGGCAATATTTTAGGAGTTTAACTTAAACGAGATAAATCAAGAGACAGAAAACAGTAGGTAGACCAAAGAACGTTACGATTATGAGCTTTTTAAAAGCTTTTTTAATATTCTTCCCAGAAATGTTAAACCAATTTACACTTCTGTTGACAGCCTCTCCACATTTTTACCAGTTACTGATTTTTAAATATTTTTCCCCATTTGATAGGTGAAAACTATCTAAATGGTTTATTTTGTACTTATTTGATCATTACTGAGAGAGAGGTTTTCCACATGTTTATTGGCCATTTGTATTTCTTTTACTATAAATTGTTCAATCTTCTGTGGTATTAAGTATTTTTAATTGATATTTAAGAATTCTACGTGTAGTGTATTTTGAACTTTCAAATTTCGATAAACTCGTCTGTGATTGAAGCTTATCCTCATTAGATAAATAATTTCTTATTGACTTGAGAAAGGTCTATTCAAGAAAACGTTAATTTTATTTCTGGAAAGAGAATTTCTTTACCTGATGTCTTTGCTTTCCAAAGTTATGTATGTGCCATCATACAGATCCAGGTCCCCTAAGGGCACTTTGGCTTTGATGCAGTCTGGATCTTCTTTATTATGTCTCTGTTCCAGTCCTGTATCTCTGTCCTCATTCTCTTCTATATGAATTTTTTGAGCAACTAATTGCTTCTGTTAAGAAGACAATGAGAACACAATGGATTTTTCTAATATCTGTCTAAATACCACGTAAGAGAAAGGAGAATTTAAAATCCTCTATATGAAGGAAGACAAGGATTCTGAACAAAGTAGTCCCCCCTTATCTGTAAGGGCATCTTCCAAGACTCCCAGTGGATGCCCGAAACCATGGATAGTACCAAATCCTATATATATTGTATTTTTCCTTATACATATATACCTATAATGAAGTTTAATTTATAAATTAAGCACAGTAAGAGATTAACAATAACTAATTATAAAATAGAACAATTACAACACTATACTGTAATAAAAGTTATGTAAATAAAAGAATGGGGTCTCTCTCTCTCAAAATATCTTAGTATACTTTACTTATCCTTCTTGTGATAATGTGATATAATAAAATGCCTACATGATAAGATGAAATGAAGTGCATGACGTAGGCATTGTGACATAGTGTTAGACCATTATTGACCTTCTGACGATAGATCAGAAGGATTATCTGCTTCTGGACCACAGGTGGCCCATGGGTTACTGAAACCACAGAACGCAAAACTGTGGATAAGGGGGAGTTAATTAGTTGATATAAATAAGCTTCTCTAAACAAGTGTCCATATACAGAAAGTAACAGTATATGACATTTATGATAATGGCAGCTGAATACCTTCATAATAGGATCTCTGACTACCTATAAACTGCATCTATCAACTTAACTTCCCTGGAACAGAATGGCTCAGCAATTAAAACTACCTTGAATTGTCCACACATCATATTTCAGTCCTTCAAGACATCCAGCATGTTGGGCGCCTGGGTGGCTCAGTCGTTAAGCGTCTGCCTTCAGGCCAGGTCATGATCCCAGTGTCCTGGGATCAAGCCCCGCATTGGGCTCCCTGCTCTGCAGGAAGCCTGCTTCTCCCTCTCCCACTCCCCCTGCTTGTGTTCCCTCTCTTACTATGTGTCTCTCTGTCAATAAATAAAATCTTAAAAAAAAAAAAGACATCCAGCATGTTGATACTGTGGACTGGAATAATTTCCCCTAATGCCCTGTATTCCAGGTGAATTCCTGCTACTCACAATTTTGTTTCTTCAAACATATAGAGGAATTACATAAAAACCTAAGTTTCCACCACCCACCCACATCTATCATATGATAACATTTGCCATACTCATTTCAGATTTTTTAAAAAGGAAAAATAAGGTAGTTGAAACCTTTCTTTACTGCCTTCAAAATCCCTCTCTCCCTTCCCAAAGTTACCACTATCCTGAATTTGTTTGATGTATCACTTCTGTGTATATCTTTACAAAATATTACTATATTATTCTTATTCTCTTAAAATATTTTATATATATGCATATATGTGCATATATATCCATATATATGTCCCAAATCAACATCTAGCATTGCTTTCCAAGCTTAAAAACTTTATGTAAACAGTATCATCCTATATCATTCTACAACTTATTTTTTAACCTTATTATGTTTTTAGTATTTATCTACAGTGATCAGTACAGCTCTAAATTTTTCATTTTAACAGATGAATAAAAATGTATTTATCCATTTTTCTATAAACCTTTAGGTTGCTTCTTTTTTATCTTTTTGCTATTAAAAATGCTGTGATATTCTTATAAAAGCCTCCTTGTGCACATGTGTAAAAGACCCAGAAGGGGTAAAAATATGGGGTGCAGGGGACATATGGGATGCACATTTTCTGATTTAGACACTGTCAATCTGTTTTTTAAAGTTGTTATAACCACTAGGATTCTACCAACAGATTATCATAATACCCATATCCCCACAAACTTACCAACATCACATTTTTAGTTTATGTCAATTTGATGGGCATTAAATGTTATGATTATTGGGGTAGACTGCATTACTATTCATGAATCTGCTGCAACTCCTTACAAAGGAGTCAACACATCACTGTTCTGCTTAACTCAGATGTGGCCAGTATGACTTACTTTGACAAATGTAACATGAGATGTGCCACTGAATCCTCTGAAGGGAAACATTTTTTAGAGCCAGTGTATGCTTTACTGCGCTCTTTCTTTTCCCTCAGATACTGAGAATGGCAATATGCCTGACAGTGGCTGTTCTGTCAGCCTGGGTTCTGGCATTTGAACCAGAGTGACAATTAATATGACCTTATTGTTTTAAGCCATGAAGATTACTGGGATGTTACTAAGTGATGTTTCCACTTACTCATTCCCTCCTCTTTTCCCGTAGATAGGCTATACTATATACTGCCCTATGACGTCAGGCTTGCCCATGTGACTTGATCTAGACGATGGAATGTGAGTAGAAATGATGTCACTTCTAAGTAGAAACTTTAAACAGTCTTCTATGTTTGGTTACTCTTCCTTGAGCCTCCACCTTCCTCCATGAAACAGCACTGAGATTTTTGGGACTGTTTGTTGCCAATGCAAAAGTTGTCATCCACTACAAAATGTAGCCATCTTAACTAATGCAATCATTAATGTGACTGAACATATTTTCATATGTTTATGAGATATTTTGTAACTTGACCTTCCAAGTCTGCCTATTTTCCCCTTTTTTTTATTGATTTGTAGATATTTATGAAGAGTGATTCTGTAAACTCATTCTTTATCAGTTATAGGTACTGCAAATATCTTCTCCTGGCTTAAAGCTTATGTTTTAATTTTGTTCATGGTGTCACTTGCTAAAGAGAAACTTTTAGTCTTAAGATGGTCAAAACTATCAGTTGTTTTCTTAATTGTGACTTCTACGTTATTTGAGGAATCCTTCCCTACCCTAATGTCATAAATAAAATATTTACTGATGAAAAACTTAACAAAGTAATAAGGTAAGGGCAAGCACTAGAATAACAGAAATGTAATCTATAGTTCTAATCCTTGTAATTTATTTGTTAAACAAGTTGTGTCATTTGTTCTGCAGAGTCTGCCACTCTATAGGATTTTGCTGATTGCATCTCCTAGGTTCATTTAATGCGTCCCTTTCTTTGTCCTCTGTATTTCCTGAATATTGACAGCAGGATCCAGGGGTTCTTAACTCTTTCGTGTCATAGACTTCTTTGGCAGTCTAATGAAACCTGTAGACCCCTTTCTCAGAGTCGTCTTTTAAATACATAAAAAAAAAAGAGAGAGAATGACAAAGGAAATCAATTATACTGAAAATACTACTTGAAAGGTAGCAATACTCTTAAATTTTTAGTATGTTTGCCCATAAATTTTCCAACAGGATTTTAATTTATTCAGTTAGTTTTACCTTCTCCTAAACATGACAGAAGAGTCTAACAGGCTTTAACTAATCACTGAACATGCTTCATCCCAATTACCTAGCTTTACCTTTCAAAGTGCAAAAAATAAGTAAGTTTAGCAACTTCTTCATCAGTATTTTCACTCATCATTATACATCCTATGCATATCTACTGGGTTTACTTTTCTTCTTGTAGAAGTACATCTTTGATTTTTCTTAAAAGTGAGAGTTTGCAGTAAGTAAACTCTTTGTCAGAAAACATCTTTGTTTTGCCCTCACTCTTGAATGATGGCTTATAAGAACATAAAATTCTAGTTTGATTGATTTTCCCTTAGCACTCTGAGGCTACTCCTCCACTGTCTTCTGATACTTTAAGAAGTCCATCTAGTTGTCACTACTTTGTAGATAAATGGTATTATTTAGTTTCATGGCTTTAAGTCTGTATTTCAATGTCTAACAAATACATATCTGCAGCCTGTACCTTTACACCAGAGTCCCCACTACCTTAATCAAAACCTGATGGAATCAACACTTTTCATTTTCGTTTTCATTGACACGGTGAATGGCATTTTCCCCTTTCATATACTCTTATTTAAGTCTCTTTATATTACATAATACTGCCTCTTAAAACAAGAATGGCAATAAACATATACAATATGTATATGCATCTGAAAATAAAAACTATTTTCTGCACCACTGCATTTTTTGAACACTGTGGTTAAATAAAAACAGATAAAGCTTCCAAGCATGAAGCAGTATAAATATACCTATTGTCTTACTCCTACTTTTTCAGATAACTGATATTGTTTGTTATTAAGCAAAATCAGTTTATGGAAATCAATGATAGAAACAAAAAGGTCACACTTTATTAGTATGAATAGATTTCAAGTTTTCAAAGTGCAAAGTGATTAATGCTTTCACCTCATCATAAAAAAACACACAATAACAAGACCCTGCTCGAGAATTAATAAAAAAATACATTCTTTTACAGAGTATTGAAACCATTCTTCCTTTTTGTATTTTACCCAAACTCTCCTTCTAAACATATGCAGAGAGATTATTCCTTTTCATACTTGATGGAGAAACTTATACATGGAATCCCTGTTCGAGGATATAGTCAGTCAAGAATCAGGCAAAACCCAGGGTAGTCCGTTTCTCTTACTATTGCTCAAATGTCATTCCAATTAAATGTTACTTTTAAAAATGTGATTAAAAGTATATATGAAACTGAGAAGAATAGGGCTTAAGAAATAATGCGCTTTCATTTTTCTTTGAATATAACAGCTCCTGTGAAATGCAACAAGTTTCACCTGCATATCACATTCCCATTGCCTCACCTCCAATTCTTTGAGGTAGTTAACTGTTGTTTCTTGTCTCATTAATATGACTAAGTCATGGGGATGCTTCAAGTTCATTGGTGAATCCACCTGCAAGCAAGCAAGCAAGCAATAAACAAAGCTCAGATTTCATCAACACTTGTTTGGATTCGTGAAGTTTCCTTTAATATGCTTTAAATTACTGTTCAACCACCATTATAATCAGTGTTAGGTGCTCAGTAAAACTCAAGGGGTATTTCAAAAGCGATCGCACATAAATTTCAGCAAAGAGAATGACATGTTCAATAGCTGCCCCTTCAATTCCAACATTAAAGAGTAAGCTTTTGAAGCTAACATTCTAACTTGGTCAGTCATATAAGAAATATTCAAGAAGAGAAGTATTTGGCAACAAATGATAAATTCCTTAAAAAGATAATTCACACCTGTAATAATAAAAAAGGAATTGTCTTGTCTTGACAGAACATTCCATATCTGAACAGGTTTAGAGTGATAAAAGGAAAATACTAAAAGCACCTACTTTTGAAGGCTATTTGTGGAAGCCATAAATCAAAGTTAATATAAAATAATCTTGAGATTTATTATTTACAACTCATGTTCTCTGGATCATAAACGGGTGACTATGTTGTTGAAGATGTAGGAAAAATGAACCCTCATATGCTAGTAGCAGGCTTATAAATTTGTTCTTGTTGCCTAAAGGGTCATTTGACAGCATGTATCAAAATGTTAAAAGTGCATACCTTTTGATATGGCAATATTAACTCTAGGAAACTATCCTACAGACATTGTTAAACAAGTAGGCAAAAATAAACACAAAGACGCTTACTACAACCCTTTTAGCTGCAAAAAAAATTAAACACAACCTAAGTCCATCAATAAGGGAATAGGGAGGGGCGCTTGGGTGGCTCAGTTGGTTAAGCTTCTCCTGACTTTTATTCTCAGCTCAGGGTCATTATCTCAGGGTCATGAGTTCGAGCCCTGCATTGGGCTCAACTGGGTGTGGAACATACTAAAAATAAAAAATAAGGGAAGAGGGAAATCCCTGTCTAAAATGGGATATAGAAAGACTAGATCTACTGTCATGAAAGGATGTTCACAATGTATAATTAACTAAAAATAAAGAATAATAAGTATACTATGATATTTTGTTTAAGAAATTACATATGTATATTTATAGATATAGATATATACATGTCTCTATATGCACAAAACTAAGTAACTTTATAGTGGTTTCTTTTGGGAAGCGGGATTAAGGAGAGAGGCACATTCACGTCTATATACTGGTATATTTTTAAACTGTTTATAATGTAGACATAATATATTTATAATAAAGAAAAAACAACACACATGTGCACATACACACATGGTTTCTGAATTTCAGAAAACTCTGACAGTGGCCTTGGTACCTAAGGGATGAGATAAAGTTTCTGCTATCCCATGGTGCTAGACTGGAGCTGTCAAATTATATACCAGCCCTTCAGGAAGTTCCACTTTGAGGAAAAACTATTTTTTGGAACCTCTAAGAAACTGGTATCAACTCAATTAATCAAATTAAGGGCTAGCTTTTTTTTAAGATTTTATTTAATTTGTTTTTTTTTTGAGAGAGAAAGAAAGAGTGAGCATGTGTGGGTGAGTTGGGGGAGGGGCAGAGGGAGAGAGAGAATCTCCAGTGGACTCCATGCTGAGCACAGAGCCCTACCCAGGGCTCAATCTTATGACCCTGAGATCATGACCTGGCTTAACCATCTGAGCCACTCAGGTGCCCCTAGAGCTAGCCTTTTAAGTGCAGAAGTTAGGCTTGCATAGATCTTGGTGATAAAAGAGTCTATTAAAAAGAAGATTTTAAAGAGAGGAAATAACAACAACATGAAATAAAGTTGGACAGTTGCTTTAATAATATACATTAAATTGGACAATGTTAAGTGACTACAGATAAAACTCATCTCAGAGACACCAGAGGAAAAAGAGATGCTAGTCTAGAGTAACTTCCATACTTTCACTGCAATTATCTGAACTACATAATTATTACTGTACAGTTGTGGATAATTATCATCGCCCATGGTCTTGCTTTTAAGATGAGATCCCTCTACTGCTCCCCCTGGCCTTCCCACTATATTGGAATCTGTATCAAAACTGGACTCTGAATTTAAAAGGTACTAAAAATACAATAGCAAGGCCTATAGTACTTGACCGCCTGAGCTGTAACTCTCCTCTACCAAACAATCAAAGCTAGCAAAAGCCTACAAGCAAAATGCTGGGTTTATCTCAGTAAGAAACAGAAAATTTTCTCTTTTCATAGTATTTGAACATATGCCCAACAGTCAAAGGCATGTAGGGTAGGGAAAGCTACTATAATGCATTGAATATGGACTGATTTAACTCCAAAGCCCAATGATCTTTTTTACAACAATGTAATAAATTACAGCACACCATAATTTTTATAGAGGAAAATGTAAAAGCTACAGCCAGTGGCCAGACTGCAAAAGAACTTTTCATAAGGAGGCCAAAGAAAGTCGGCTTACTTTGCTACTTTGTCCAGAACTTCAAGAGGTAGCTATTTAGTACAAGACTCTATAAGGATTTTTAAATGAGGTTTCTAGGGGAAAAACAAAACAAAACAAAAAACGAGATGGGGGAGGAATGAGGGAGTATGACAGTCTAATTCCAAAATACCTAAACAATCTGTTCACCTGATATTTGGAGAACTGCAAGAGGAATGAAAGAATGAGATAAATGAAGATTTACACTGAAGAAATACTGAAAGCACACTCTTAGTTTTAGAGTAAAAGGATACTAGCTAATCAGGACTTTCTCATATTTGAATAGCATGGGATTGGCCAACATTCAATTGTGAGGAAGTACTTTTCATTTCCTTGAAGCTTTAAGTTCAACAAAGATATAAGAGCTAGAGGAGGCATAAAGGTAAAATTATTAGCAGAAGGAAGGAAGCGAGCCCACAGACAGCTGTGCTTCTCTTTTAGACATGGCAGCAAATGGCATGGATCTTTGCCAGACAAAGGTTGGCTGCAGATTTATAGCCTGACATGTATTTTTATTGAGGTAACCTCAAGTTCTTAAAAGTTAAGATTTTATAATTATCTTTGGCAATGCCAATCGGCTTGAATTTCTCTCCTTTTGAATACCTCCCCTCCTTAGGTTACAAAAAAGAGTATGCCTGTAAAGACTACAACATACATTCAGCCAATGAAGGTTTATTAAGCCTCTATAATCCAGGCCCACTATGTCAATATTTGAAGCCTATGTACTCCAATTTTATACACAATGTGAATGCCTTCAAAATCTTTAGCATTTAGAAGAGGCTGCTATCAGCCCAGGAGCAAAAAGTGACAGGAATTAGAGTGGTAGGTTAAAAAGGACATGACATACACATAAGACCTCAAAGCACCTTGTGGCTTTTTCACAAGGGACAAGCAATCCTACAAACGTCTGTTACTTCACAGCATAATAAATGATACTTGTAATGACCTGAATCATAAAGAAAAAGGAATTATTTTCAATTTGTTCTACTTAAGATGGTGAAAAAGTATGAAATATATTTTAGAGCAAAGTTCATACTGCAGGGAAAAGCTGACCGAATATTTGGAAATTAGCTATATGGAATTGTATTATATAGAATGATTCATTCTCTAAGAGTTCTCAATTCAATTTCATCTTTCTCTGAATACATTATGTAAGTGCATGTGTCCAATTATATAGAACAGCAGTAAATATCTTACTCATATCAAGTTCATTTTCATATATTTCAAAATTTGCTGCTGTCTCTATCATTAACACCTACATTTCTAATCTGGAGCCCTACCTCTATGAATTCAGTAAATTCACATGGTAACAGGGAAAAGTCACTATATAAGGATAATTACTTCACTGCCAAATCAAATAAAGGGTGAATACTTTAAACTTAAAATAACCAGTCTAAGGGTATAAACATTTTTGAGTTCTACAAAGGCATGAGCGAGTCCATCACTTTCCACTGGTCCTTTATGACAGGAAATTGATCATTTCCATTATAATATTAATTCCAGCTCTCATATGCAACTTATTCTTCACATATGGTGAACATTCGTACCTCTTACATTCGTACCTCTTACTTTTTGATGGTATTCAAACGAGTACACGAGAGCAGCATTATTGAAATCTTATACTACACCGTACCCGTTTTTAAAAAATTCCCTTTAATTAGAAACTAGGGATGGAATATTTTAAATCTTTTATTCAGAATTTTGGATTATTTACTGAGACAGTATGATGGAAAACATAAATAAAAATCTACTCTACTTTATAACATAAATAAAAAATAAATAACATATTTATAACATAAATAAAACATAAATAAAACTCTACTCTACCTCTACTTTAAGTGATCCCACTTAGTAGGTATTTCTAGTGTTTGCTATCTCGTATCTGCAATTCCCTTCTTGGGGCAAAAACACCTGCCTCGCTTGGCTGGAAGCATCCTTCCCCACATGGGAAGCCCTAGTCAGTGAATTCCTTTCCCTTGGTCATGGTGATTATCTCCGAGAAGGGTTATCAACCAAGCGGTCGGTTGGCACTAAAGAGACTGTAATCTAGAACTTCTGTTTGAGTTATGGGGACCAGTCATCTTGTATGGGGTTAAAGAAATGGAGAAGTGAAGACAGAGAACAAACCTATCATGGTTATACTGTTTCAGCCATGGATCAAACTGTATCTGCAGCACTTAGAATATGTTCAAACATTCCAATAAAAATTTTCAATACAGAAGTCTTGATGCTATTTCTCAACATCTGCTGAATTTTCTTGGGCCCTCTGCCTAGGGTATCCTCTTACTCTGGTGGCTCTCAGACCTTCCCTTGCACATGCTAATTCCCCTACTTGGAACACTCCTACTTGGAACTCCTACTTGGAACATAACCTTATGCTTTTGGTGAAAGCCAAATGACTGGGCTCAAATGACATTTCTTTTGTGAAGCCACCCTTCTCCTGAGCTCCCACGGTACTCTTCACATACTTCTTTAATAGTGTTTATTATATTGTTTAATTATTGTATGTCTGTCTCTCCAAAAAAATTTTTTTTGTATTCGTCTTTCTACTTCCAGTACTTAATAGGCTTTCAGGTACATGTCAGACACTTAATACACTGTTGATTCCTTGATGAAGTTGTATGATGTCACATCTGTTAGAGAATCCATCTCCATCGGCATTATCATTCAGTGATGACTATCTGTAAAGGAGGCCTATGGCTAGGCCTCAGGAATCATGACAAAATAAGTCCTTGACAGGTCTATGACTGGCTATGTGACCTAAAGGAAACCACTTTCCCTGCATTGGCTTCTATTTCCTCATCTATAAGCTGAGGGGACCCAACCTGATGACTTCTAAAGTTCCTTATACTCTTCATATCCTACCTCCATAAAAGATTTAACACTACTATAAAAGCATCACATTTTTACCAGTCTCACGCACCACTGAGGTAATCTAATGTTCAAATGAATGAAACGATCATTCTTCCAATTAGCCCGGATAAATCTGTTCTCATTCTAGCTAGGGACTCTTTCCAAAGCTGCAGCTAAAAGTTTCTTTTCAAACTGTCAATTTGTCAAATTAAACCAAGGTTCCAATTAGCAGTGGCTATTTATTTCTGAGCAGTGAGGTTGCTCATTGTATCATGGGCAAAATTAGCTCTCCCTGTCCTTATGCCACTTAATTCTAACAAAGTTCAACTGGAAAAAAAAATTTCTTTTCTGATCATAAGCTAAATATGTATGTTATTGAAAAACAAATACATTATGGATAATATAAAGAAAATTAAAGTTACTGGAAACGTCACCTTCCGAGATACCTGTTGTCAGATAACTATGTCAGGGTAACTTCAATGCGCGCGCCTGCGCGCACACACAGACGCACAGACGCACACACACAGCTACGTAGATAAATATTTTTAAAAAAAACAGGATCGTATTTACTATAATGTATCTTTCCCTTATTCACTCTTTCTTAAATTTTATCAGATTTCTTCCTCAGGAATATAGATCTATATAAATCTACATCATCCTATTTAGTTAATATTATATTAAAGTTATTTATCCAGTTTCCTACTAATTAAGATATGGGCTTTTAGTTATTCTCCCTTTTTAACAATATTGAGATGAGTATCCTTATAAATTTTTTTGACTGCTGCCTAATTATTTTCTTCCTAAAAAAAGAACTGCTAGGTTAAAGGGACTGCACTTTTAAATTTATATTTTTTTGCTAATTTTTCTCCAGAATAGCTGAATCAACTTAAATTCCTAACAACAGTCACGAGTTTCTACACACTCTTAAGAACACAGGGAAAAGGGCGAATACATTTTAATCTCTTTGTTGGCCATAGGTATTTCTTCTTTTGTGTACTTATGAAAAAATCTTCCTCATTGCCTCACTTTAAATCCATCTGATAGTTTACATCACAATTTTATGAACAGTGGTTTCTAGATGGTGGGCCTCTAGGTGATTATCTTCGTTTTCTGTTCTTCTCAAACAAACACATTTTTTTTTTTTTTATTGCTATCTACCGGTCTTTTTTGAAAATGAAACTTTAGAGTGCTATACATGTATTTTTAAACAGAAAACAACTGTAATGACAAAAAAGCTTAGGTCTGAGGAACAGTCTTGTAGCTTTTCCTTATATATTCATAGAGAAAAAGTACCTCTCCCATATGTGGGGCCAGGCAAAACACTTCAAAAAGGTAACATCTTTTGTATTTTCTTGTTCCTTACCTTACTCTCCTCAGATTTTTATCCTTATTTCAAATCTAGTTCACTACCATTTTCAAATGACTGCCCAAAGAACCCTCACCTTTGTGACTCCTGTCAGGCGAATTCAGGGGCAAGCAAGATGAGTTCAGAAGGATGGAATGAGGGAGACAGAAGTCTGTTGCCCGACTGCATGCGATTCTTTCCTCAGGATTCAAGTCTAACCATCATGGACCTGCACCTTCCTCTAGGTTGAGAGAAGTGCAAGTTCACAAACAAAATACCAGTCCAGCCTCGCCTCTTGAGAGGAACTTACATGGGCTCCTGGCTATAATAATTTTCAAAACTCTAATATAGGAGATCTTTTACTAGAAATACTATCAGATCAATAAAACACTATCATTATGAACTATCAGGACTTGGAAATATTTTTGTTAAAGATGATTTTTTTTGGCCATTAGGGTACTTGTACAATATGGAATTTTAAAGAGAAATTAAAAAAAAACATGCCTCAGTTTTATATCAGAAATCAGGTTATTGAAACTAAAATAAACTTTAAACAAACAAAAATACTAAATCTTGATCACATGAATTTTAATGGCCTGATATCTCTATTTTCTAATGTTTTACCCTCAGTTAGATTTTACCTTCTCATTTTCACAGTTCCTGGAAGATAAAGTTGTAAATGCTTAAATGCACTTAAAACAATCTAGGTATTTGAAGTGTATCATACAGCTATAATCTAGACTGGACCACGTACAGTGTTGCAGCCAATTTTTTAAAACACTTTTTATTTATTTATTTAGAGAGGTGGGAGAGAGAGAGAAAGCACAAGTGGGAGAGGCAGAGGGTGAGCCAATCTCAAGCAGACTACTGAGCAGGGAGCCTGACACGAGGCTCAATCTCAGGACCCTGAGATCACTACCTGAGCCGCAATCAAGGACACTTAACCAGCTGAGCCACTCAGCCGTCCCTGTTGCAGCCAATTTTATGAGAACATTCAAATCACACAATCACCATGTCCTCACTGAAAGCAAGTTAATAACCATTTTCAACAAGAACAACAAACGAACAACTTCTTATAAAAGCGCTACCAGTCTACATGTTCTGATTTGTGTCACCAGGAAACATACAAATAACAAAATGAATAAAGTAGACAATTTACAACTTTACAAGAAAAGAAAACGAATTGCTGGATCAGGACTCAAGAGTCACGGATATTTCTCATTTGTATATTTATGATATTCTTGTAAATATATACAGAAAAATGTCGCTGTGCAGGTAGAGCTATTTTATATTTAACTCAGAAGTGACTCTCATTCCAGCAGCCAATACTTATCAAACACAGAATAATAGCCCAACAAAGATGTCCATGTCCTAATCCCAGAACCTGGGACTAGTTAGGATACATGGCAAAAGTTAATTAAAGTAGCTGATGAATTAAGGTTGCTATTCAGATTACTTTAATTAAGACAGAGAGTATAACCTGATTATCCAGGTGGGCCCAATTTAATCACAAGGGTCCTTAAAAGTGAAATAGGTAGGTGAAAGAGAGAGACGTCATTAAGAAAGGTCAGAGCCAGGGAATGTGGGTGGCTTCTGGAAACTAGAAAAGGTAAGGAAATGGACTCTCCCCCAAAACCTCCAGAAAGATATGCAGCTTACTGTCCCCTTGATTTTAGCCCAGTGAAACAGGGGTTGGACTTCTAACTTATAGAACTATAAGATGTTAATTTTGTGTTGTTTTAAGCCACTAACTTTGTGGTAATTTTTACCAGCAGCAAATAGAAAACTAATGCAAGTACCCACTAAGTTCAAGGCATGATGCCAGGCTCAATGGTGATAAAAAAGCACGTGTGAGCTTGAAAGTTCTTAGATGGATACTATGGACTGAACTGTGTGTCTCCCCAAAATTATATGTTGAAGATGTAACCTCCAATGTGACAGTAATTGGAGACTGGGCCTTTGAAAGGTAATTAGTTTAGATGAGGTCATAGGTTTATATGACAGGATTGGTGCCCTTATAAGAGGAGACATCAAAAGTTTGCCTTCTCTTTCTCTCTGCCATGTGAGGACACAGCCAGAATGCAGCTGGTCTGCAAGTCAGAAAGGGAACTCTCACCAGAACCTGATCACTCTGACACTCTGACCTTGGATTTCCAGACTCCAAAACTGTGAGAAAATACACTTCTGTTGCTTAAGTCACTCAGTTTATGGGATGTTGTTGACAGTCAAATTAAGATTTGTTAAGCAAATATTGGAAAAGGGACACTAAAATGAGTGCCAGAAGTTGAACCTTAATTTTATCATTACTCAGGTGATGGCAAACTCAACAGTCAGGAAATTATTTTGCTATTTCATGCTAGAAATCACTGCTATAAGACAGGACTGAATAAAGTTCAATTTGATTACTCATCAAACAGTATTAACATGGGGGGAGGGTCAGCTTGACTAATTTCTTTTACTGCAATCCCAACAAGTGTGAACTAAGCATTAACGACAAAGGTTTAATTTTTCTATGAAGAAAACCAAACCAAACTGAAGGCTCCTTTTTGTTCATACTTTCACTGATGGGCACAACACTGTTCGCTAGGGCAATGGATGGGATAAGGGGTCTTTCACCAGGATCGGATTATATAAACAAAGATGACATATCCCAAACACTGTTGGGCATTTTCAAACACTCCTGATGTAGTCCTTTAAAAGGAGGATTTGGCAATATCTAAGAAAATTAAATATGCATTCTTCAAACCAGGAAATTCCATTTCAAAGAATTCATCTTACAAATATACTCACAGAAGCATGCAAAGATCTATGAATGAGCATGTTCACTCACTGCAATATTGTTTGATAGTAAAAGCCTGGAAACAATCTAAATGGCTATCATTAGGGAACTGGTTAAATAAGTTATAGAATAGCCATTCAACCAAATACTATGCATTTTTAAGAGTAAAGAGAGTAGCTTTTCATTTCTGACAGATATCTACCTCTTATTAAGTGAATTAAAAACTAGTCATGAGATAAAATGTTTCCAGTTGTGGTTTTTAAAAAATCTATATGAGGGTTTGCATGGGAACTTTTTGGAAGAATACACAAATAATTCTGTGATTACTTCCAGGAAGGACTGTGAGTGGTTATGAAACTTCCACTTTTCATTTTATGTCATACTAAGTAGCTTGAAAAAAACGTTTTGAACTATGATCGTGTATTTTAGTTTTAAATTCAATTATAAAATTAAAAAATATATTGGTGTATTATAGATAAAACTACAGAACTATTTTTCTTTATACTGGTAGTAATGCTTAGCAGTACAGAGAACAGAGCCTAGGATGGGATCTGAGCTGGAGTTCACACACTGCCACTTCCTACCTTCATGGCCTTGTGCAAGGAGTTTAACCATACTCAGCCTAAGTTTCTGTATTTAATAGAGAGATCAATACACACATCTTACTGGGTCTATAGGAAAATAAAATGAGATATGAATATGAAAACACTTGGTAAAGAGTTCAGTGAAATAGACATTAAATTTTATTACTATAGAAATAAGTCAATCAGAGAAAGACATGTATCATATGACCTCACTGATAAGAGGAATTCTTAATCTCAGGAAACAAACTGAGGGTTGCTGGAGTGGTGGGGGTGTGGGAGGGATGGGGTGGCTGGGTGATAGATATTGGGGAGGGTATGTGCTATGGTGAGCACTGTGAATTGTGCAAGACTGTTGAATCACAGATCTGTACTTCTGAAACAAATAATGCAATATATGTTAAAAAAAAAAGAAGAAGAAGATAGCAGGAGGGGAAGGATGAAGGGGAGTAAGTCGGAGGGGGAGACGAACCATAATAGACAATGGACTCTGAAAAACAAACTGAGGGTTCTAGAGCGGAGGGGGGTGGGGGGATGGGTTAGCCTGGTGATGGATATTAAAGAGGGCACATTCTGCGTGGAGCACTGGGTGTTATGCACAAACAATGAATCATGGAACACTACATCAAAAACTAATGATGTAATGTATACATTACAATAAAATGTATTTTTAAATACATATAAATGTATAAAATTTATACATATTTTATACATATGTATTATGTATAAAATAATTTTTATTATTTTTATATAATAAAAATAAAATTTTTAAGAAGCAAATAAAAAATTTTTTAAAATAAAAAAACTTTTAAAAAGCAAAAAAAAATTGTATTACTATAAAAGTTACCTGTTCTCTTCCCCGAAGCCGCCTGAAGTGGCCTCTGAAAATGGTTCCCTATTCGTTTGACCCAGAAAACCCTAAAAAATCATGCAAATCAGGAGGTTCAACTCTTCATGTTCACTTTAAGAACACACATGAAACTGCCCAGGCTATCAAGGGTATGCATATTCGAAAAGCCACCAAGTATCTAAAAGATGTCACTTTGCAGAAGCAGTGCGTGCCATTCTGTCGATACAATGGTGGAGGTGGTAGGTATGCCCAGGCCAAACAGTGGGGCTGCACAAGGGTCAGTGGCTCAAGAAAAGTGAATTTTTTACTGCACATGCTTTTTAAAAAAAATTTTATTTATTTATTTGACAGAGAGAGGCAGAGAGCACAAGAAGGGGGAGCAGCAGGCAGAGGGAGAGGGAAAATCGGGCTCCCTGCGGGGCTCAATCCCAGGACCCTGGGATCATGACCTGAGCTGAAGGCAGACGCTTAACCGACTAAGCCACCCAGGTGCCCCATTACTGCACATGCTTAAAAATGCAGAGTCATGCTGAACTTAAGGGTTTAGATGTAGATTCTCTGGTCATGGAGCAAATCCAGGTGAACAAAGCCCCCAAGATGTGGCATAGAATTTACAGGGCTCATTGTCGGATTAACCCACACATGAGCTCTCCCTGCCACACTGAGATCCTCACTGCAAAAGAGCAAAGTGTGTTCCTAAGCCAGAAGAGGAGGTGGCACAGAAGAAAAAGATATCCCAGAAGAAACGGAAGAAACAAAAACTTATGGCCTGGGAGTAAATTCTGCATAGAATAAATGCAAATAAAAATAAAAACAGAAAAAAAAAGTTGACTTTATCCCAAATTAGAGTCGCTTCCATGTATGACTGTATAAAATGCAAACTCTGTGAAGGCAGGGACCATATCTCCCTCACAGCTGTATCCCACCTACCTAACACAGAAAGCATTCCAAGATGTGTGTAATGAGCTAGCTAAGTCTGCCAAATATAATGGCACACAAAAAGCTCTCAGCAAATACTTGCTCAAATAAAAATGTTCCTGACTCCATTTGACCACTTTTGGCATGTATCATTCCCTTGAGTTTTACTAAGGATTAACTACCCATCTCAAATCTCCACCTAGCAATTAGACTCAAGGTAGAAAGGGCTGTTGGGGTGTGGTTGGGTGTGGGTGTGTGGGTGGGTGGTGTGTGTGGTCTCTCTTGCCGGTCACCTGATTTCAATTTAAATAAGTGCCTCACTGATAAGTAAATACTGAAATAAGATGTTAGTAACAAATACATAAATGAGTTCTTTTCAAAAGTTAGACACATGAAGTAGTTAAATAAATATGGAAAGCACAATCTGATCTGTCCAGTGTGAATTTCTGGTAGTAGGTCCTGAAAACAAATATGTACTTTAGCTTATATAAAATTGTCATGACGGTATAGATTTTTAATAAATGCTTCTTTTGTACATGTTTATAATAAAGAAATGTCTTAATGTTAAATGACTTACCTAAATTTATACAGTATTCAATAATTTAAATAATGCCACAATCTCAAAGTTCTTTGAGCATATCATCAAAGGTATGTTGAAGAGGTAATATATCTAAATAGCCAATCGGAATTTAGGTTATCTGAAGCACCATTTTACAACTCTGGTTTAGAGATACTACATTCTTAAAGAAGTCTTAGTCCAGACCTTTTATTTTTAACAGGGAGAATGAATGAATTGGCTTGCCCCCTTTAAAGTAAATACACTGTGGGGCACCTGGGTGGCTCAGTCCGTTAAGCAGCCAACTCTTGATTTCGGCTCAGGTCATGATCTCATGGATCATGGGATCAAGCCCTAGGTTGGGCTCCATGCTCAGCAGGGAGTCTGCTAGGGATTCTCTCTCTCCCTCTGCCCCAGCCCCTGCTCATACACACACACACACATGCACGCACATGGGCACATGCTCTCTCTCTCTCTCTCAAATAAATATATCTTTAAAAAAAAATAAAGTAAATGAACTGTGCTTTCTCCAGACTACCAAAACGATGGTGGCCCATCACTGTGCTGATATGCAAAAGCTATTACAAGTGTGAATAACTGGGGCACCTGGGTGGCTCAGTCAGTTAAATGTCTGCCTTTGGCTCAGGTCATGATCCCAGGACCCTGGGATCGAGCCCCGCACTGGGCTCTCCGCTCAGCAGGGAGCCTGCTTCTCCTTGTGCGCATCTCTAATAAATAAATAAATCTTTTAAAAAAGTGTGAATAACTGCTTGCACACATACATGCAGGTACTCTCCCTTTCTCTTAAGTATTCAATATTTCCTGAGCGTTTATGATGTTTCAGCCACTGTTTCAGGCATGGGGGTTTCCTCAGTGACCATACAGAGTTCTATGAAAAAGTTAATATTTTCATTGAAAGACTGGCAATAAAATATATATTACAACAGAAAATAGGTGCTATGAAGAAAAATAAAGCGGAGTAAGAAGACAGTGATGGAAGGAGATGCTGTTTTAGATAGTGTGGTCAAAAGACAGGTGACATGTGAATAGAGACTTGAAAAGAGAGGTGATGAGCCATAAGGATGTCTGCAGAAGTTTTTCAAGCAACAGAGGGAGCAGGAACAAACTAACTTTGTGCTCTAAAGACCACCCCAAAGGCCAGTATGATGGCTAAAGCACAGCACACAAGAAGGAAAGTGGTATTTGGGGCACAGAGATGGTCAGGGGCCAGGTTCCAGATCTTGCAAGGGCCTTACAGGCCATGGTAAAACTCCCAAGTTTTATTCTTAAAAGTATGATGGGAAACCAATGAATGTCTCCTGATGCTCTTTCCTTTTCTTCCTCTACATCTGTTAAAGGAATCATAGGACCAGACTTTGGATCTGGGGAGAAAAGACTCTGTGATGCAAAAGTGGGAGCAAGGAGGCTGGTTAGCAGGCTACTGTGCTTAGGTCTAAGAGGAAGATGAAGAGAGTCTAGACTAGGGATGGAAGAAGTATGGGTGGAAAGACATGGCTTGATGCAGGAGACATTTTGGAAGTAAAGTTGACAGGTTATTGATTAGGTATGAGACATAAGAGTTGAGGAAGATTTTGGACCTGAGCAATTTGGTAACAGGTGTGGTGGGATGGGAAATAAAGAGTTCAGTTTAGGACATGATGTATTTGCGGTGTCTATCAGACAGCTAAGTGGAGATGTTGTGTGGGTAACTGTCTGGAGTTCAGGGAGAGACTGCAAATATGATTTGGGAGAATCCTCAGAATATATATCATATTTTATGCCATGAGACTGCATAAGATCATCTGATGAGCACATCAGTATTTAAGATTCACAAAGAAAAGAGGAATTCAGCAGAAGAGAATGAAATGTCATGGTCAGGGATTCAGAAGAAAGCCAGGAGTGTATGTCCTGGAAGCCATGGAAGGAAACAGTTCAATATGGTCTGAGAACAAGTGCTGGCTGGGGAGGTCAGAGGTTAAGAGAGATAACTGAGAGCAGAGCACAAATCTGGCAATAAGGCAGGCCCCGGGATATCGTGACAAGAGTCCCAGGGATGAAGGACTGACTGGAGTGGCTTTAAGAGAGATCTATACAAAGAGAGCCCATGAGCACAAACAACTCTCTTGAGGTGCCTGGCTGAAAGAGCCACCCAACAGAGGAATTCCCCTTGCTTTTGCCACCATGGAGTCTAACTGAGATGCAGGTAGGGCTCACACCCTGCTCCCTACATTCTGGAGTGCAAAGCTGTCCTAATTTTTGACCCGACCTACTGGCAAGCCCTCTTATTTCTCACTGTCAGAGTGCCTTCTGTTCACTTCCACCAATGCTGCTTCTAAACTGCAACAACTGCTGAACCCCACAGCTGATCCTAATCCCCCCTCAACAATGCAGCTGCCATTTCTCATCCATCTCGCTTCTGCCCTTTCTGATGATAGTTGTTTTTTTTTTCCTTGTCTCTTGTCACCTCTCCATACGTTTCAATGCCTGAGCAATAAAGCTGACCTTTTAGATATATCATCAGTGACAAAGGATTACTTCCTTTGCATACACGATCTGACCACAGAAGACAGTCCAAGAGTGATCTCTGAAAGTACGGCTCTTCTCACGTGCATACAGCACCTTTTATGAAGGCCCAACGGCTGACTCACTGAGGAGTTACTTGGAGCTTTAAAGATCTTCCAGGAGTCTGAGGCTTCCTGTAGGCTAGCCTCCAGGATGACTATTACATTAGTGAGTACTGTAATGCTTCAATCACACAGTAGTAAATTCCTGAAGGGCAGGAACCGGTTCTCACACTGCTTTATGTCATCCATTTAACAGACAACTATTGTAGCCTAAGGGATTAAGCATGAAAGATGCAGGAGGTGCAGAGAAGACGGATATGGCTTCTCCCTTCATGGAGCATGTAGTAGTCTAGTAGGGCATTTCCATAGGTAAATTGACACAATATGGCATGGTAAATGTCCCTAAGGGAATACAGGATACTATGAAAGCACACAGAAAGAACAGCTTATTCAAACTTGGGCATTAGAAGCTTCTCTAAGAGTGATGTTTAAGTTGTGAAGAGTATTGAGTTAGCCAGATTGGGAAATTTCAGGCGAAGAACATGTGGAAGGGCCCAGAGGCAAGTGAGAACAGAGCATATATCTGGGGATACTGACAAGTGTTAAATATAGCTAAGATGTATATGTATGTATTTTGAGGCGAGGGTGAGGCACTCAAGAATGAGCAAAGATAACACTAGAGACAAGGAAGGGCCAGATCACAAGACATGTTAAAGGAGGACCATATCCTGGGATATGCCCCAAACTAACTGTTCAAGGTAGTCTTCCTTGGGGAGTGAGAATGGAGAGAGGTGGGAGGACTTCACTTTCTTACTTTAAATACTCCCATAACATCAAGCATTTATTTTTACAATGCCACACATTACTTCTGTAATTCAAATTTGTAATTAAACAAAACGAAGAAGGTTTTAAAAGATTAGTTTAGGGGCGCCTGGGTGGCTCAGTCATTAAGCGTCTGCCTTCGGCTCAGGTCATGATCCCAGGGTCCTGGGATAGAGCCCCGCATCGGGCTCCCTGCTCCGTGGGAAGCCTGCTTCTCCCTCTCCCACTCCCCCTGCTTGTGTTCCCTCTCTCACTGTGTCTCTCTCTCTCTGTCAAATAAATAAATAAAATCTTTAAAAAAAATAAAATAAAAGATTAGTTTAATTGCACTGATGAGAATGGACTGGAAACAGGACAAGACTAGGGCAGGGAGAACTATTAGGAAGCTGTGGCAAGAATCAGGTGGCCTGAATTAGAGCCACAGTAGTGGCTATGGCAAGAGATGTAATTAGAAATGGATAAAGAAGATGTGGTGTATATATACAATGGAATATTATGCAGGCATCAAAAGGAATGATATCTTGCCATTTGCAATGACTGGATGGAACTGGAGAGTGTTATGCTGAGCGAAATAAGTCAATCAGAGAAAGACATGTATCATATGACCTCACTGATATGAGGAATTCTTAATCTCAGGAAACAAACTGAGGGTTGCTGGAGTGGTGGGGGGTGGGAGGGATGGGGTGGCTGGGTGATAGACACTGGGGAGGGTATGTGCTATGGTGAGTGCTGTGAATTGTGTAAGACTGTTGAATCACAGACCTGTACCTCTGAAACAATACATTATATGTTAAAAAAGAAAAAGAAGAAGATAGCAGGAGGGGAAGAATGAAGGGGCCGAAATTGGAGGCGGGGATGAACCATGAGAGACAATGGCCTCTGAAAAACAAACTGAGGGTTCTAGAGGGGAGGAGGGGTGGGGGGATGGGTTAGCCCGGTGATGGGTATTAAGGAGGGCACGTTCTGCGTGGAGCACTGGGTGTTATATGTAAATAATGAATCATGGAACACTACGTCAAACACTAATGATGTAAATGTATGGTGATTAACATAACATAATAAAAAAATAAATAAAATAAATAAAAATAAAAAAGAAAGCAAAATGGAAAGATCTTGGTAAGGAATAAAGGAGACAACTAGATTTCTGACTTGGGCAAATGGGTGGATGGTGAACAGTGGGATCTTTCATTCAATTTGGGAAAACGGCGTGACACAGGTGTGGGTAGGGTAAAAATGAGATCTGGTCGTATTAAGCTTGAAGTACTTAGAGGACATTCACATGGAATTAAAAGTTTAGAGAGATCCTGAATTTATAACCCTGGAGAAAAAAATAGGAGTTATAGAAAGAAAGGTGACTATTCCCTGCATATATATACTAATTTAAGTCCTGAGAAAAGATGAGATTGCCCAGGTATATGTAAAGAGTAAAAACAGAAGGCTGGAACAGAAGTTGGAGGTAGAGCAATATATAAAACTGAATTTCTCAGAATGATCTGTGACCCATCTGTATCATAATCTCCTGAGGGGTTTGATAAAAATGGAGAATTCTTGGCTCTACCACCAACCTACTGAATCAGACACTTTAGTGGCCTGGGAATTTGTATTTTAAGCAAGCACCCCAGATTATTTTTGTGCAAAGTGAAGTTTGAGAACTGCTGATCTAAAAGATGAGTGGAGGAAGAAGGGCCAGGGAAAAGAAAAAAAGAAAAAAAGGTTAAGAAGGACCTGTACTCTGCTCACCCTCAAGGAAAAATGAGAATTTCATGTCACAGTTGCCATTGGAAAAGTGCATATTCATCAAAGCACAGTGGGCTGGTGAAAAATAAGCAGACAATAAATATTTGTTCAATAAGTAACTGGGAAAAGTAAAGTTATAATTTACTTCTGTATATTTATAAGCTCCTATTAACTACTGTAAGTATAAACAAAGTTAACACCTGGGTGATTTATAAGAAAAAAAGGTAATAGTGGGAAGTCTAAAAAAATGGATTGAATGAGAATCGCTTTGATGCCAACGTCTAGGACAAACTGCAAAGGTTTAGCAAGTTAGTGAATAAGCCACCATGACCTCTCAGGTCCAAGTAAATCCCTCAAGTGTATAAACATAGAAACAACACTTTATGACAAAAAGATGGGCTCGAAAAGTACTGAAAGAAAGCTGTCAGCTTCATAGTATCATCTGGATGCCCTCTCCCAGATGAAGCAATTACTTAGTATCAGACCCAAATTAAACCACTCCTTCACTTATAAGCTATTAAAGACCAAGAGATTAAGATTTAGCCTGTCTGTCCAACTAAATCCGACAGCTCTTGCCCAAATCACAGTTGCTGAAATAACTGCCTGTCAAACACTTCTTATGCCAAGGTTGCTAGGCTTCAGAGCATCTGTTTTACTAGAAACCTCATTTGTTCTAAGCGGTTAAAAGGATCTGTACTCTATAACACATTAGCTTGAGAGAAGGCAAAATGATTAAATAACCCCAAATTAATTCACACCTAATTCACACCCACTCCCAACTTAAAAGTCACCACAAAATATTCTGCAGAGGTAAAGCAAACTGGCCAAGAGAAGACTTTTTACTTCATTATTCCCATTTTTCCTTTTCCTTTTCTTTCTATTCTTTCATTTGTAGGTACTATGAAGCGGGCGGGAGTACTTCAATCTTACTGAGTACAAGCTGCTCACCTGCATGCTACTACAGATTTTTACTTAACTGCTATCACTAAATGCCACTCATTAGTTGTGTGACTTTGGACGACTTTCTCTCCTATGAGTTGTACTACATATCTTTTAAGAATTGTTTCCAAATCTAAAGTTCTATGGATCTTAGAGAAGAGGGAAACAGTAGCCAAGAAAAGAAGTATTATAATGTTATGACAGAGTTGGTAATGATTATACTCTTTATTTACTTCAAGTTTTAGACCTCCACTTATAAAGAGACTATCAAGAGGCAATGAACCCAGGGCTAGAAGTACCACTTTTGAATTCAGTAAGTCTAAGACAAACTGGTAACATTTCAGGAATTCATCTGTTACCTGGTAATTTAGAACATGGAATGTTGTTTTTTCCACAGAAATGATGTGATACATTAATGGTTAGGATCTTAGGCTAATTCACAAAAGTTCATTTAACCTTCCATTCAAGTGACTCTCCAGACGGTTTTGGTAAAAATAGAAAATAAATGTTGCCATACTAGTAATGAAGAAAAAATAGAAAAAAAGGAAACAAAAAACCCACAAAATTTATCTTAAAGCCTATTCTTCACAATGAAGTCAACCAAATGATCCACTGACCTGATTACACATAGATCCTCCTAGTAATCCAGATAATAGCTCACTACTTAAGTCCATGGACCCCAAGGATCCTTGCTTTATTTAGGGTACAGGGGTCACTAGGTGATCAGAGGTATGTCAAAGCCCAAAGCTGGGAGAAAAACCTATAGTTGAGGAGAAGCGGAGCACCTTTTCTTAGCTGTCCCTTGACTGCAGTGGGACAGGAACTTAGAGACTAGAGCATTCTCTTCACATCCCAGCTCCATGATTCCCTGGACAATGCTCCGGGGAGTTCAGTGGCAGCTCAGTGAACATGGAACCTAAAAACATATAAGACATGCTTCCCAGCTCAGGCAGGGATTGTGGAAAGGAACAATTCCCTGAGCTGCCACGCCAAGTGCTCACTACTTGCTACTGCCAGAAGCAACCACAGCTCTGACAGTGAGGAGGCTGCCTGGAGGAATGGCTGCTTCCGGCTCTAACTGAAGCCCCATTTCAAGCCCCTTACAGATCTAGGGCTTCCAACACATTTGCATGTTCACAAGTCAGCAGTCCCTGACTTGTGGGTACTTTCCTTTATCATTTGCTAAGGCTTGAAATAGAAAAATCAAACAAATGTTCTCTTCTTCTGGGAAGAACTGCTTAATGTACTTAAAACTTTAACTATAGTGATGTTAACTATCCCTGTGTAAATCTGTATTTTGGGCAATTCAGATTTTTAATTCATAAGTACTTCTCCAGTTCAAAATGGAAAACAATTACCTCTTATATCTAATTTGGACAGGTTTAAATATCAGGCAAAGAGTTTCAAAAGGTATTTGCCACTCTAATATTCTAAGATTGCCATTTCAGTTTGCCCTTAGCCCTCTCCCTGATATTAGACCACTTTAAAATTAAAGCACCCTTCTGTTCTCAGTTATTATAACGAAAAACAAGTAGCAAGGCATTTGGTACATCAGTTAAGATATCATTTATATATATATATTTTAAAGATTTTATTTATTTGAGAAAGAGAGAAAGAGAGAGAGCACGAGAGGGAAGAGGGTCAGAGGGAGAAGGAGACTCCCCGCTGAGCAGGGAGCCCGATGCGGGACTCAATCCCGGGACTCCAGGATCATGACCTGAGCCGAAGGCAGTTGCTTAACCGACTGCGCCATATATATCATTTATATATATAATATACCATTTATATATATATATGTCCTATATATATGTACAGCTTTTAATTGTTTCTGAACATATGAATAGATTTGTAGTATACCCAAATCCATATACTAAAGGATCTTTCAATTCTTTAATAACCATAAACAAATGTGATAATTACAATCAAAACTGAGGTTTGGATTCTGCCTGCATTCAAATTACTGCCAGGAAGGGCAGCATGGATAATGCATGCACAACTATCAGAGTGGCACTCAGAAGCTGATCATGTATTCAACTCTCTTACTTTATTTATAAGTGTTGCTTTTCCCTCAGATTAAATCCAACTTTCCTTCCCTGGCCTCTTCTTGTTTTAATTTAAATTTATTCGAGGGAGAGAGTGCACGCATGGGGAGGTTAGGGGGTGGGCAGAGGGAGAGGGAACAAGTGACTTCATGCTGAGCTCAGAGATCATGGCCTGAGCCAAAAACAAGAGTGGGTCACTTAACCAACTAAGCCACCCAGGCACCCCCTTAGTCTCTTCTTGTTATGCTGTAGACACCAACTTTATTTCTTCTGATATAAAATTTTGTGGTTCTCTGAACTTAACATTGTAAATGCTATGTAGCAAAGTATTGGAAAATTCACTGAAAAAGATAATTTTTAAAAGCTTGTAGTAAAGAAATCTTGCTTTCCTAACTTTAAACCTAACTACTAACTGCAGGGGTACTTGGCAGATTTCCGAAAGATTCTTCAGATTTCTCCCTTTCTGAGGCAAGTTAACAGTAACCCCTACCTTCCCCCCCCCACTAAAACATAAGTATCGAATGTGCAAAAAGAAAGAATTTGGTTTTGGTTTTGTTTTTTTACACAAATCAGGTTCTACTTTCCCATTGCAAGGTTCAGCAAATAATACATTTCTACCAGCTTTCACTTTTCAGATGGGCTACTTCCTTGGCCGAGTGGCAGGACACCAAAATGGGAGGGAGAAGTCAATGTCACAGTATATAAATAGCTGTGGCCAAAAACAATATTGCAGAAGAGCCAATAGGAGAAGGGCTCCCCAAATTGCAAGAGTGACTTAATTCCATGTATCCCTTCATGAGGGCCTCAGGGAAAACTATCACCAGGAAACAAAAGAAAAGGGGTGGAGGAAGCAGCCAGGACTCACAGAAGATTTCTAACCTTTTGTTAAGGAAAGAACTAGCAGTGTTTAATCTAGTTTCTGAAACACACACCTATCTTTTAAATCTAAAATGGTATGGCCATGAAAAGGAAATTTCTTCTAATATGTTAGGTATATAGAAAATGCCATCCAATAAAAAGCCAGTCCTTTTTCTCACATATACTGAAAACCACTCACCAATGCCAACCCGATTTTTAAATTAACTCACTCATTATACTTGAGGTAAAATTTGCCATCACGTGAACTTCACTTTATACAAAAGTAAACCCGGCATTGTGTTCCTATCATCATTCATTACACGCAACCCAAAGGTCCATAATTTCACACGATAATGATTAATACATTTGAAATCAGTGAGCTAAATTGCATGGGGCACACAATTCACTTGCTAAATGTTTGCTGGACTTTTCAGGATTGGTCTCAAGTGTTGGAAGTCATTAAGTTTACCAAGATTCTGTAGCAGAGCACACACACGTAGTGTTGAGGGATCAGCAGCATTCACAAAATGTAGGCAATCATAAAGTTATGTAAGAAAAGCAATCTCTCCTCTGAGCAATTCGGGCACACAAGAATCCAGGAAATCGCATATCCTCCTTGCGGGGCTGGGTCACAGGAACTAGGTAAAGAAACAATGCAAAGTACACTGGGAAACGAGGGCAGTTTCAGCTGAAAAGATGCAGGCAACGCCACCAGAGGCATCTTCAAGCATTCCTTCGGAAGGAAAGTGTGTGTTGTCTCTAAAGAGCCCCTGCTGACCTGGGTAACGGTACAAGCTGAAACCACCACAGCCCGACACATGTGGAAGAGGAGACTGGGGGAAGAAGCATTAGATGACCCACTGCCCAGGAGTGCCGAAGCTGTCACCGCCCTGGGACTCGCGCACACCCCGGCGCTGCCACATGCTTTCTACTTCTTCGCGGAGGGCTGGTGACGCGTGGTGGGCCCGAGAGGAAGAGGCAAGGATAATGAATCTGCGGTTTCTAAAGCCCAAGCACTACAAAATGTCCCCAGAGTCCGAGCCCCCACGGCCGGGCGACTCTACCCACGCGGCAAGCTACCCCAGGGGTGGAAGGCTAAGAACTTGCAGGAGGCTGAGGCGAGGGCCAGAGGACAAATGGGGAGGGGGCTACTCCGGGTCTGAGTACTAGGATCGCTCGGGCCGCGGCGCCGGGACCGTGGGAAGGTAGGCTGGGGGCGGGACCGCGTGGAGCCAAACAGCCAGGGCCCGGACCTGGGAATCCCCCGGGGCGAGGGCGGGCGCGGGCGGAGAGGGACGCCCTGGCCGCTACCTGCTGCTGGATCTTCCCGTCCTCCGTGACGACCCAGTGCGTGGTGGCGAAGGCCCCTCGAGCCGCCACACTCAGCAAGGCGGAAAGGCTGAGGAGCCAGCCTGGGCCGGAGCACGGCGGGAGCTCGCACCGGCCGCGGACCCCTACTGCCGCCGCCATCTTGCCCCCCCGGCCCGGCTCCTCACACCGGAAGCGGAAGCCGGCCCCCGCCGCCCGCCATCTTGGGGAGGTCGGCGCTGGAGGAGGTGGAGCCCGGGAGGTGCTGCCCGCTGACGACCGGCTTTCTCAGCCTCGGTTTGGGCGGCGGGACAGCCGGGTTTGGCTTCAGGTCGGAGACCGCTTTTTTGTTATTTTCCTGTACGCGATTCGGTCTCGTGGCGTGGGAACCAGAGGGAGATAAAAGTAGTGTTCTAGGTGGAGCCTAAGCCGAAATGAGAGGGCTCTGTGTGTGTGTATATATATTTACATATATGTGTATTTAATAAAACCTTGGTTTTCATTTTAGTTCATTTTTATTTCTGGTTGTGTCATATAGTTGAGAAATAAAAGGTATGTTTTCGAAACACTTAAGGGAGGAGATGGATTCTCTTTTATTCTTGAAGTCTCGCAGTAGTGGAAGCTTCAGAGTTGGGCGTGTTGTCAGTCTAGGGCAGCGCTGTCCAGTAGAAGTATGTGAGGCGCGAGCCACATATGAAATTTTTAAAAAAGACTGAAATAACGCATTTGATTTAACCCTTATATACAATACAGTATTAGTTCAATATAAAATCTGTACAAATTCCTGAGCTATCTTATTTTTAGTACTAAGTCTTCAAAATAGGTATGTATTTTAGACTTCCAGCTCATCTAAATTCAGACTGGCCGGATTTAGGGGCTTAAGAGCCCCACATGTAGCTAGTAGCTACCTTACTGGGCAGCACAGGTCTAGGCTGGAGGTCTAGATCAGGAGACCAACAGCATTGGCATCACCGGGCAGTTTATGTGAAATGCACATTCTTGGCTCTTTTACCCCTCCCCACCAGATTCTGCCTTTCAGCAAGAGCCCCCGTGACTGGTATGTACATTAAGAAGCACTTCTCTCTAGTGACCCAACATGTAGGCCAAGCGACTAGCCTGGCTTCTAGCTTCTAGTAAGATAGGTTGTTTTAGGTATTTCAGGATTGCCTTCTGGCTTTGTGTGTCATTTTGTGTTTAGGTTCATTATGCTTTTGGTTTTCTCTTTGGGAAGAGGAGGCTGAGAGTTTTGCCTGACCGCCTCCCTACCCTGGCATATTGCTGGAAAACAAAAATAATTGCCAAGTGTTTAAACATCTCTTCGTACTATGGAAGCAACGACCACAGCATTGGTTTTTAGTTCTATCTGAAAGTAGCTTTTCTTAGAGGATTGAAGTAATGAACATTCATCTCTCTAAAAATGTGTGACTTACCCACTTTTTTGCCTAGTTCTCTGCTAGACAGTGGGTATGGAAATCTGACCACTGAGCAATGTGCAGTTTAGTGAAATATTGGCAGGTTAACAATTGAAATATAGGATAATGGGGCTGTATAAGGGCACATGTGTAGAAGGGAGAGCGGCCAGCCAGGTGAAAGGCTTCAAGCAAAGGTGCTGATTCAAGCAGAATAAGCAATACATGTGAAAAGGTGAAAACGTTGTCAGGTTGTAAAGGTTTCTTCTATGTCTTACCAAAGAATTTAAACACAGACAATAGGAAGTGCTCCAGAATTTTGAAATAGAGAAGTGGCAAGTGAGTCTCCCTGTTCTCAGCATCTTATTTTAAGGTGTAGACATCAATCCTCTTACCTGTATATAAAGTTGCTAAGTAATGGCAATTGTCATCATCTAACGTTTGTTAAGTGTTTTAATACATACTGGCACTGTACACACATAGTAATCTTTGCTGACTTACCAGGCATAGACTAGTTAAGTAATTTGGCCAAGATCATATAGCTAATAAGTGGCAGACCTCAGATTTGGACTCAGATCTACCTGATTATAGAGCCTGAGCATGGCTGAAGGATGGTGAGGAATTTGAGAGAAGCCCCAACATCACCTTTTAGGCCACCAGCAATTTCTTTGACACTCATAAGTTAACCTGTAGAGGGGCGGAATCATAGCTTCTGTAGCTTTAATGTACCCCAGGCCTCTACTTTCCCTAGATGATATCCCTTGTCCTTAGGGATCCTGTATTAGTTTCCTGTTGTGTGATAAATTACCATAAATTTAGCATCTTAACACATGTCTATAATCTCACTGTTTTCATGGGTCAAGAGTCTGGCATGGCATGGCTGTGTTCTTAGTGTCTCACATGGGTGATATAAGGCTGCTTTCTTTCTTCTCCAAGGTTTGGGGGCCTTTTTCAAAATCTTGGCAGAATTCAGTGTTCTTGCTGGCAGCTGACTGAGGCCATTCTCAACTCCACCCACCATTCCTTGCTACCATGACCTTCTCAACATGGCAATTATTCCTTCAAGGGAAGCGGGGAAAATGTCCACTGCTTGAGTCTCTGACTTCCTCCATTTCTGATTGCTGGGCCCAGATTTAAAGGGCTCATGTGATTAGATAAGGTCTGTCTGAATAATCTCTTTTGATTAACCCCAAAATCAATTAATTTGGGTTGATTTGTAATCTGTCAGTGGACATTTGGGTTGCTTCTATATCTTGGCTGTTGTAAATGATACTGCAGTAGACATAACAGTGCAATATATCTTTTCAAATTAATGTTTTTATTTTCTTTGGGTAATTACCCAGTAGTGGAATTACTGGATTGTATGATATGTCTATTTTTAATTTTTTGAGGAGCTTCCATGCATGGCTGCATCCATTTACATTCCCACCAACAGTGCACAAGAGTTCCTTTTGCTCCACATCCTCGTCAACACCTGTTATCTGTCTTTGATTCTAGTCTTCTGATAGGTGTAAGGTTTTGATTTGCATTTTCCTGATGATTAGTGATGTTGAACATCTTTTTATGTGTCTGTTGGTCATCTGCATGTCTTTTTTTTTTTTTTAAGATTTTATTTATTTGTTAGAGAGAGAGAGAGCACAAGCAGGGGGAGCAGCAGACAGAGGGAGAAGCAGGCTCCGCGCTGAGCAAGGAGCCCAATAGGGGACTCTATCCCAGGACCCTGGGATCATGACCTGAGGCGAAGGTAGACGCTCAACCGACTGAGCCATGCAGGCATCCCGATTTTTTTTTTTAATGTCTATTGAGGTCCTCTGCCCACTTTTTAAAAGAAATTTATTTATTTGAGAGAAAGTGTGTGTGTGAGTGGTGGGGGGGGGAGGAGCAGAGGGGGGGAAGACGACTCCCTGCTGAGTGTGGAGCCCAGATTCTGACCTGAGTGGAAACCAAGAGTCAGCACTCAACTGACTGAGCCACCCAGGCGTCCACCTCTGCCCATTTTAAAATCAGATTATTTGTTGTTTATTTTTTGGTGTTAAGTTATTTATATATTTTGGGTATTAATGCCTTAGCAGATATATCATTTACAAATATCTTCTCTCATGCAGTACGCTGCCTTTTCATTTTGTCAATGGTTTCCTTTGCTGTGCAAAAGGTTTTTGTTTTTTGTTTTTTTGGTTTTTGTTTTTTGTTTTTGTTTTTTGGTGTAGTCCCAATACTTTATTTTTGCTTTATTTTCCTTGCCTTAAGAGACATATCTAGAAAAATGTTGCTAAGGCCAATGTCCAAGAGATTACTGCCTATATTTTCTTGTAGGAATTTTGTAGTTTCAGGTCTCACATTTAGGCCTTTAATCCATTCTGAGTTTGTTTCTGTGTATGGTGTAAGAAAATGATCCTGTTTCAGTCCTTTGCATGTAGCTGTCCATTTTTCCCAGCACCATTTATTGAAGAGACCATCTTTTACCCATTGTACATTCTTGCCTCCTCTGTTGTAGATTAATTGACTAGATAAGGGTGGCTCAGTTAGGTGACTGTCTTCGGTTCAGTTCATGGTCCTGGAGTCCCAGGATTGAGTCCCATATCAGGCTCCCTGCTCAGCAGGGAGTCTGCTTCTCCCTCTGACCCTCCCCCTTCTCGTGCTCTCTCTCTCTCAAATAAATAAATAAAATCTTTTAAAAAATTGACTAGATAAGCATAGGTTTATTTCTGGGCTCTCTATTCTGTTCCATTGGCCTATATGTCTATTTTTGTGCCAGTATCATACTGTTTTAATTACTACAGCTTTGTAGTATATCTTGAAATTTGGGATTGTGACACCTCCAACTTCTTTCTTAAGATTGCTTTGGCTTTTTGAGGTCTTTTATGGTTCTGTACAAATTTTAGTATTATTTTAGTTCTGTGAAAAAGATTGTTGGTGTTTTGATGGGGATTGCATTGAATCTGTAGATTGCTTTGGGTAGTACAGACATTTTAACAATATTTGTTCTGGGGGCACCTGGGTGGCTCAGTTGGTTAAGCGACTGCCTTCGGCTCAGGTCATGATCCTGGAGTCCCGGGATCGAGTCCCACATCGGGCTCCCTGCTCGGCAGGGAGTCTGCTTCTCCCTCTGACCCTCTTCCCTCTCGTGCTCTCTATCTCTCATTCTCCCTCTCTCAAATAAATAAATAAAATCTTTAAAAAAAAAACAAACAATATTTGTTCTTCCAGTCCATGAGAATGGAATGTCTTTCTATTTGTTTATAGCACCTTAAATTTCTTTTGTTAGTGTTTTATAGTTTTCAGAGTATAGGTCTTTCATTTCCTTAAGTTTATTCTTAGGTATTTTTTTTTAAAGATTTATTTGAGAGAGAGAGAGAGAGAGAGAGCACAAGTTGGGGGCAGAGGGAGAGGCAGGCTCCCCACTGAGCAGGAAGCCCAATGCAGGGCTCGATCCCAGGACCCTGGGATTATGACCTGAGCCGAAGGCAGATGCTTAACTGACTGAGCCACCCAGGCGCCCCTATTCTTAGGTATTTTATTCTTTTTGGAATAATTATAAATGGAATTGTTTTATAAATTTCTCTTCCTGATACTTCATTATTAGCATATAGAAATATGATTTCTATGTATCCTTCAACTTTACTGAATTCATTTTTTACTTATAATAGTTTTTTGGTGGAGTCTTTGGGGTTTTCTTTGTATAGCAACGTGTCATCTGCAATCGTGACAATTTAACTTGTTCCTTACTGATTTGGATGCTGTTTCTTTTCCTTGTCTGATTGCTGTGACTAGGACTTCCAGTACTATGTTGAATAAAAGTGATGAGTGAATATCCTTGTCTTGTTCCTGATCTAAAAAGGAAACACTCTTGGTTTTTCACCATTGAGTATGATGTTAACTGTGGGGTTTTCATAATATGGCCTTCATCATGTTGAGGTATATTCCCTCTAAACCCACTTTGGTGATGGTGAGAGTTTTTATCATGAACAGATGTTAAATTTTGTCAAATTTTTCTGTATTTATTGAGGTGATCATATGATTTTTATCCTTTGTTTTGTCAATGTAGTGTATCTCATTGATTGGTTTGCAAATATTGAACCATCCTTGCATCCCTGGAATAAATCCCACTTGATCGTGGTGAATGATCCTTTTAATATATTGTTGAATGCAGGGCGCCTGGGTGGCTCAGTTGGTTAAGCGACTGCCTTCGGCTCAGGTCATGATCCTGGAGTCCCGGGATCGAGTCCCACATCGGGCTCCCTGCTCAGTGGGGAGTCTGCTTCTCCCTCTGACCCAACCCCCTCTCATGCTCTCTCTCTCTCATTCTCTCTCTCAAATAAATAAAATCTTTAAAAAATATATATATATATTGTTGAATGCAGTTTGCTAACGTTTTGTTGAGGATTTTTTTCTTCTATGTTCATCAGAGATGCTGGCCTGTATGTATGTTTGTTTTGGTAGTATCTTGTAAACTCTTGAGCAATTCTTTTTTCAGTTAGTTATACATTGTTAGCATCTGATGGCAGGAAGCATTTCCTATACAAATATATTTTTGTCTTCCAGAAAGCTTGGTTAGTTTGACTTTTACTTACTATCTCTATAAAGTATAGAATTTTTGAAGCTAGGAATTGGATAATGATAAAACGAACTTCTGGATTGTTTCCTCCTTTGGGCCATTTTATCTGAAAGTTGCAGAGAATCTCCATACTGTTTATTCCTTAGAGAAAATACAAGATATAAAGATACCTGAGAGAGTTAACATTCTGTTCAAATTCTGTTATCTTTTGCTTCATGGTAAACCAACTTAAATTTTAGTGGCTTAAATGTTTAATTTTAAAACATGATTTATTATATTTCAGTTTGTTGGCTGGAGTCAGCTGGGTTGGTGGTTCTTCTGCTGTTGGTTTGGGTCACTCATGGGGCTGCATTCAGGTGGGACTTCAGCTGGGGCTGGAATGTCTTGAAGTGGCTCAACACACATCTAGTACTTTAGCTGGAGTGGCTGAAATGGCTAGGGGTGGCTATGCTGTCTCTCAGGGTAGTTATAGAGGTTTCTTACACGGTAGAAGCTGCCAGGCTCCTTGAGGGCCAGCCCCAGAACTGGCAGTGTCACTTTTGCATTCTACTGGTCAAAGAAGGGAATAAGGATAGCTCAGATTCAAGGGGAAAAGGAAATAGATTCATCATCATAAATGAAGCAGCCATATTTAAGCAGAAATGGGAGAAATTATTGGCAGCCTACTCTGCATATAATTAATTCCTTTAGAGGGATTTTGAATTGATAGATGCTGATAAGGTGGGTAAGGACGGAGGCTAGCTATGGCTGGAAGGGCTGGAGAGGTCTGTCTCCCCAACAGCTATATGCAAAGTGAATAGGATTTTCAAAGAGGAGACAGAGGATACCTAAATAGAATAATTTCATTTAGAAATAGTTTGCCAAATAGATCAAGCAGTCTGAAGCATGAGGACTACTCTGGATGAGACCAAATGTCCAGGCTTCTAGTTCACAGTGACACTAGGGCTGCTCTGAGGGTAGCATGATGGTCAGCCTTAAAAGAATTTTCCTGATACAGACTTACCAGACAATTTATTGAAAGCCTTGCAGCTGTTACTATATTTGGGGAGAACAGTTATATTTGGGGCGTAATTGTATTGTGACTGTTCATTCTGTAAGTAACTAATGGCCATACCTACTCCCACCCCCAGCTTTTTACTCGCACATACACTCAAGTTTCAGTATCCTCATTTTATGATGAATCCAAGTTCATTCTATTCAAACCTTTTGTGAGTTTGTGCTTTTTGATGTCATCACCCTATGGCAAGCTAAATTTTAGTTTTTCCTCATAGGAATACCATTTCCTTTTTTTTTTTTTGCTCTTCTCTGTTCCTTTTCTATTTATTTCTTGAGAAATACCAACTGGAACTGTATGTAGTATTTCATCTATCTAAGGCCTTGTCTCAGATCTTGTTTGTAATACCAACCTTTTATGACTAGAATTTTATGGGATTTTATTTGTGATTGCATTAGTTTTAGGGAGTAAATGTACAACTTCTGGGAATGAATCTATGATTTCTTAGGTTTTTGATAAATTAGGTTTCATTAGTCTAAATTTTAGTTTCCATCACACTTATTAGACTTGAATCTCATTTGCTGTTTTCCATCCACCCAGAACTGCTCCGAGTTCTTTCTTCCTATGGTTTCTAACACGGGGAGATCATGTGCTGAGGCAGCACACAAGTGGATGGTCCTGTACCCAACTTGGGAGGAAAGGCTTCCCAGGGAGAGTGAACTCTAGTGTGATCTGAAGGATGAATCCTAAGTTAGCTGGATGAATGGGGGTAGAGAGTGGGGGGTAACAGTGATTTTCTGGACAGAGGAAACATGCCTCAGTCTCAGAGTACAGTGCCCTCTGAATTAGTCAAAGTAGTTCCTTATCATAGATGAGGAATTTAGGAGCCCAGGGGTTGAAACTAGGCATCTAAAAGCTTTGGGATAGCCCCCGACCCCCGTTTCTGTTTTGTTTTAGCACAGCCTGGTGCTCTTAAAGCCAAGTGTTGTGCAGGTTTTGTTGCCTCCATCTCAAATGATTTTTCCCTGACCTCTTTACTGGGCTGGCTCCAAATCCTCATCCAGGTCTCAGCTCAGATTAATAGACTTTTCCTAACCGTTCTTTCTATGCTAAGTCACATTAGAATGCGTTTGTTCTCATACTAGTACTCTCTGAAATCAGCTTACCAGGCCCGCATAATAGAATGTGGGCTCCCATGAGTTTGCCTCTCTTGTTCACCGCTATATTCCCAGTCTGAAACACTGCCTTTTTCATTGAAAACTTACTGTGTACCAAGCACTGTTTTAGGTAGTTGCAATTATCAGTGAGTAAAATACAAAAATCCTTACCTTTGTGGCATTTTAGCCACATTACATTCTATCAGGGAGAGGCAGAATAAACAATGCACAAGTAAACTATACAGTATGTTAGAAGTTGGCAAATGCTTTAGGGAACATGTGGTAGGGTTAAGTGGGATTTGGAGTCTTAGCAGGATAGAAAGGGGTATTGCAATATTTAATCTTCCTTGAGAAGGTGATCTTTGAAGATTTGAAGGAGATGGAGATGGAGTTAGATAAGAGATAGAAAAGAAAGAGTGGCTACAGGGACCAGCTAGTGCAAAACCCCTAAGGCAGGAGTGTCTTTGCCTCGCCTGCATGAAGCTAGCTGACTGGGGCAGAGCGATGGGGAGGAAGAATAGCAGCTGAGGTCAGGGATGGAAAGCCATGGCAATGTTTGTTATTTATGAGCCACTGAGCAGCTTTAAGTAGGAGTGGATGTCTGCTGTCATGTTTAGAACAGTCTGTAAAAGAGTCAAGTGTAACAGCAGGGAGATCCATTAGAAGGCTGTTATGAAATTCTAGGCAAGAAATGATGGACATAGAAATTTGGCAGTCCTCAGCATATAGGTGATATTAAAGCTAGAGGACAGGCTGTGATCACCAGGGGAAATTAGTTATCTTGTTCTATCCATCTAAATTTTGGCTTTAGAACACTCCTAAACATTCTTGGTGCTACTTCAGGAAGACTTTTAATAAAGGCTCGTTGTCAAATTAAGAAGTTCCGACTTGCTTTCCATATTAACTTGAAGATGGAAATTATTTCCTAACAATTTGGCAAGGATGTATCTGATGTTTTGCTTCAATAAAAATAACCAAATCATTTTTTTCGGAACAGTGTATTAACTTTTAAAAATAAATCTCCAAAAATGAAAATTAAAGGTAACTTGCAAGACTGAACTCCTTGAAGGCAGGAGAGCCATAACTTGTCCATCTTTATATTTTCATGGTCTAAAACAGTTTGGCACAACAGAAACAATCAATAATGTTTAATGGATATCCAGGAATCTTAAGTTATCATAATCATAACACATCAAGACACAAAACAAAATTACAAAAGGAAATTTATTTCAAAAGCATAAGGGAACATTTACATTTGAACAAGGTGATAACAGGTGTCTTGCAAAAGAAAAAAAATTCATGGCATGAAGTTTTTCTTTCAAATTTTTGAAGCAAAAATAACCTAAGTTGTGCACTATTGCCTTTGGAAAGGTAAGAGGAACAATGAGGTGGTAAAGGAAGGAACACAGTCAACTCAGTATCAAACTTGAGAAAGTAAAGTCACTTCTGCTCAGCTTTGAGTTTACAAATATGCTTTAAAAAAGAAAAAGAGGAAAAAGTTAGACTTAATGTTCAAATTTATATAACTGTAGTCCCAATACAGTTTCTGTACTTGAAATGGCTTTAGGCCACCGGCTGATGCCTCTGAGGTCCAGACTATCTGGTCACAGTTTTCAAATGGCAATTCTATGTTCCTATGTCTGTTCAGATTCCAAGGGAGCTTTAGGTTCAGCTCATAGTCTTTTGGAATGTTTAAGAGATTATTGCCACCACTCCATAGTCAAGCTGACCAACTTCTTTTGCTCACTTGTATCATTCTAGTCTTTAAAAAATATTTTTCCCATAAACATGTGCAGTAATTCTAACAAAGGGGTTTTGCTTTTTCCCCAATGTAGAGGTAACAGTAATGAAGACACCTGCATTAGAATCACAAACTATTCCTCAAAAAATATGTCAAACTACTAGAAAATGTCATTCAGGCATTGAATTTGAATAGCAAACTTGGGGAGGGAAGATTAACTGTGGAACAAAAATATATGAAACATTCAAATGCAGAGCAAAGGGCCTATGCTACTAAAAATGCCCATGACATTAATCACTCCACAAACCCCCCGTCTGTTGTTTTAACCTAAAGAATCTATTAGCTAACTTATACAATAATTTTGATTAATAACCTGAGAAGTTAAAATCTTGAAAGTGGCAAAAGCAAACCGAGAGAGCATCCCTTGCTTATTGGTACACCATGTTTTCAAGTCACTTTTCCTGGGTTGCCCTGGTTATTAAATCCCCAAATTCTAAATTATTCTATCTCATCCTGTAGAAACCTATATGTACATCAGATTCAATATTTTGGCTGTATTTCTCCAGCAGGGATCTCCAAATTTATCTTTGAAAATGCAGCCTTTGTTTATTTTTAGTTTTAAATAACAATAATCATGTAAGTGCAACTGACTCAAAATTCCTCACTACTGGGAGGAAAACCTAGGTAACAAGTTAATAATGGATTCAGCCTCAAAAAGGATCATCACCGTGTCAAAGACTACCCGTTCCAGGAATTTTAAAAAAATGATTTATGTTGTGTAGTCAAGTTTCACAGCATGCATGTATATATACACACATATATGCTTATGTATGCATGTATATTATACATACACATTTCTATTCAAATAGTAAGATCCCATAGTCAAAAGTTTATATCACAACATATGGAGAAGAGTTAAGTAAGCAGTGCAAAGCAACTTACTTACTCCTAAAAATGTAATGTCATTTCTACATTTTAAGAAAGCTGATAAGTATTTTGCTTTTATAACACTAGGTAGGAAATGCCTAGCAGCTTTATTAAAATTAACAATGAAAATAAAATGTTAAGATTGACCATGACTCTTCTCCATATGTTGGGGAAGAAAAAAAGAGAGTAGAGGAAATCAGTAACCTTTCAACTGATCATCTTTACCAGTTATCAGAAACAGACTGAATTTCATTACATTTTAGACTTGAATAGATTTCAATAACAAATTACCAAGATGTTTAAAAGAAAAAGATTCACAATATGAAGTCTGAATAATGATGATACTGCAAAAACAAGTCAAGATTGTGGACAAAGCATCCAAAAATATCACTGTGGTTTTTACCTTGGACACAACCATGGTCTGTTACAAAAGTAGATCATACATACAAAGGTATAAAGAACATTAAGTTTTTAGCTGAAGGCAGCAGTCCTTTTAAAGGGACATCCCCGGCAATCCAATGAGTAGTAGAATTTAAGTATATTAAGCTCATGACAATGCTGAAGAATGTGATGTCTTATTCAGTAGAGTCTTCCCCGACTACGATTTCCTCGTGCTCCCCAACCTCGGCCACCTCTACTTCCCCTGAAGGCTCCTCTCTGCTCTACGAAAAAGCGAACAAGGGTTTAGGTCTTGCTCAGGACTTCATGGTACAGCAAACACAGAAGAAATGTAGCCCGTAGCTTTGAGTGTATAGCAGTAGGCTCTATAAAAGCAGCACTGGTATTCTGCTAGTCTATAAATTCAATTGTACGTAAAACCAGGGCAACATATATACTAAAGCACATATTCAGAGTAGGTACTCAATTAAATGTATCCCACTAACAAGATATTTCAAGGTGACAATGTTATAACTACATTTCTTCATTCTTTGTTTTGATGCCTATCACTACTAAAGATAATTAAACTACAAAATTTCTATACTTGATATGGAATTAACAAGCCACTGGTCTTCAAAAGCTAGTGCCATGAATGCAAAATACCTTAAATTATCAATGATCAGTTTTGAAAAATTAAGCTAGACTGAAAAGCATACCTTTCAAATGCAATGAATGGGCAATCTGTTTTGGTCACAGTATTTCAGGCACCTGGACTCACAAAAATGCAGGTATAAATGCCAACAGCTTTTCTCACTGCTTTATCAGCTACGTGAGCTGCTCAGAGTACTGCCAAAAAGGTGATTATGTGGCATACTGATGCAAATTAAGTATATCTTTTGCTGAAAAATCAAGTCACTTGTGTCATACAGTAGAACGAGTCTTTGATTCATTCACTGGTTACTCTCTTTTTATAGCTCCAGAGAACTATTCCTTTAAGGAGTCTTTCCAGTGAAGAAAATTGATTGAAGTTATCAGCCAGGTTGGACTTTTCATCATACATAAATAAGTTAAGAGTCTCAAACTTCTAATTCCAGAGATCAAATCTCTTCATTGAACTTTCAAACTTCCTCATTGCAGCAATCTTGTTAGGAGCAATAAAAACCACCTGGCATTGCTGTTTTGGATCCATAATGTTGAATGCTTGAAAAATTCCTATTAAGTCCATATTGCAATCATTTTTTTGCCATTATGGCTAGAAATATAATTTGGGTAATGTTTTGTTTTTTTTTCCCCCCCCTCCAGCAACCATGAGTTAGAAAACTAACTCGACCTTTCCCCAACTTAGCCAATATTTATCTAATAGAATGGGATCTGATTCAAAGTCATCTTTCATGTCATGGCACATTTTTCTAAGTTGATCTGTTTGAAAGCCATTTAAATGACACCACCATGTTTATTCCCCCTTGAACATATTCAGAAAATCAGAGGTGGTCTGAGGGTAGGATGCTCCCAGTAACTGACGGAGTAACTGCATCAGGGAGTGTAGCAACCCTTATGTAGGCTGTAACTCTTGCATTTTTGACTGTTTAAGACTTGGCCTCATCTATGCAGATGTCAGCACATTTTCCCCCTACCGTACTCATTATAAAACCTTCATTTTTCGGTTAATTTAACAACACACTTAACAAATTAACATCTTCATAGATATCATTATTACCTATAAGCTACCTGACTACTAAAATACACCCTTTCAATTGTTTTTTTTTCCTTAAGATTTTATTTATTCATTTGAGAGAGAGACAGAGAGAGAGAGAGCGCACAAGGGAGGGGAAGGGTAGAGGCAGAGGGAGAAGCAGGTTCCTCCGCTGAGCAGGGAGCCCGACCCTGGGATCATAACCTGGGCTGAAGGCAGATGCTTAACTGAGCCACCCAGGCGCCCATCAATTGTTCAGCTATATCTAATAAGTATATTATATACACTGTACGAAGATATTATTTGATATGGTTATCTTTTCTATACTGGCTTTTTTTTTTTTAAAGATTTTATTTATTTATTTGACAGAGACAGACAGTGAGAGAGGGAACACAAGCAGGGGAAGAGGGAGAAGCAGTTTTCCCACTGAGCAGGAGCCTGATGCGGGGCTCGATCCCAGGACCCTGGGATTATGACCTGAGCCAAAGGCAGATGCTTAACTGACTAAACCACCCAGGCGCCCCTACTGGCTATTTCTTTTTGATCTGCAATGGATGCAGCCATTCCTACAGTTCAGGGAGTCTCCAAATTTTCTTTTTTTGAAGGGCTCCAACCTGAGGGACCATTCTGCACTTTCAGGATCTTTTCAGTGGTTTCAAGCTTACATTACTAACTTGAAAAACCCCTGCTCCCAGTTAAAATTATACTTTAAGTTATTTTTACATTCTAGAAAGGTAAAAGATGAAGGACACAAGTCACAACATATAGCATGTTTAGTACTTCTGGGTTACTGGGCAACTCTGTATACAGGAGGGAAAACTAAAAATGAGTAGATGTTTGTAAATACTTTGATTGAAAATGCACCAGGAATTTGAACTGAGTTCATATTTATAAAGCAAATAAGAGACCCTGGTTACTAAAGTGATACTTGAATAAGGAAAAAAAGTCTACGTAAGCCTGCCTGAACTCAAAGAACAATCACAAACTCTGGTTCCTCTTCTATGATGAATAAATTCAGGCCTATGACACTGGCACAGTCTATTTCTTTGACTGTAATAAGACAGTATATCAATACTACCTGATTCTCTAATAACCAAAAAGAGTCAATTTCCTAACCCCTCAGCATACGACTTTACAATAAAAAAAAAAAAATCCAACCAGTGTTCAGAAAGATAAAACAAAACGTGAGTTTGACAGACACAGAAAAGTGGAATTACAATGATTTTAGCAAATGTGGTTAAGAAAATCTATGTACTAAGTGACATTAAGAACACAAAACATGTTCTCCTCTCCAACTTTGAGGCAACACTGACATCCCAGAAAAAAAAGGCAACGTGCTTCTTTCTTCTGGACACAATATCAGTTCCCTAAGAAAAGGACATAAAAAAGGTGGAAAAAAAACTTTACGTAGATAGGTCTTCCAAATCTCATCTGTAGTACCAAGAACTGTTTTCATTTGGATGGGTAAAAGAAAGCTAAAAAAACTCTTAAAATTCCTACTGTGAGAATACCTATAACCTGTTAACATTCAACTCCGAAATGTAAAATGCTAGCAGAAATTTTGCTGCTACTTTCCAATAAAAAGAGTCAGAGTTTAGTTTGCTTTGTAATTCTGTTTATGACCAGCACCCAAATGACAAGGTTGACCCCTTTAGGAATATTAAAGTGCTGTAATATCAGACACAAAAAACAATTAACAGGAAAGCTTGTTCTGCCCTTGCTACTTTGAGGACTATGAACAACTATAGTTATAAGGGGCTCAGATTTTTTTCTACTAACAGTGAAAAACAATCACAATCCAAGGCTTTGTATTTTTCACATCTCTTTTCCACATGCATTATGTCATCTGATTCTCACCATCAGGCAGCCAATGAGTTTCTTAGGGCAGAATCCTCATGGAAACTAAGAGTAACTCACTTGCCCAAGTGACAAGGAATACAATTCTCTATGTATTGCCATTGCTCTCAATTACTTTAAGTCAAATATAGGATCTGAGATAATAGTTGGATTTTAAGAATAATTCTCATAGACACATTAACTCATACAAGTGACTGAAGACAATCTTTTTTGCAATGAAATAGCAGGATCCTTTCCATTTATAAAATGTTTTCACAAATACTGTTTTTTTTCCCCCTCTTATTTGAAGTTTTTAAGAGCTCTGTGTTATCCCTATTTTTCAAGTAAGAAAAGAGGCTAAGAAATGCACATTTACATAATAAGTAAAAAAGTTCAGTGATCTTTCCTACTCTAATTTGCCTCCAAGTCTGACTGGAGTAGAAGGGTCATTTCACAATCTAAAAACTGCCTTTCTATGATGTTTGCTTTTTATTTAGCTATTGTAGGAAGATTTTAATGTCACGGTTATCTCACCTTGCAAATGATTATAGACAGTGTATGTTTCAGATTGTGTTTTAAGAATAATTACTGCAGCATTAACTCTGGTAAATTAGACCAGTCATAAGCATATTTGGTTGTATTATTAAGCTTTGTCTTAAGCAAGGTTAAAGAGCTGACTCGGTGATATTTCATCCATTCTTCTTTGAAAGGATCCATCACGCTCTCAGTCAAATGAAACAAACTTTGCTTCTTCACCAGCACTGGGAGAGAATGGACTAGTGGGAAGCTCTCCTGGCACCAGTGGCTAACGCTGGGAGGGAGACTGCACTCTGGGCAGTGGAGAGAGACTGCAATGGACACATCTTCCTTGCCAGATGATACTTTTAACATCTGACTGCACTTCTAGGACTTCTCCTTTTGAAATAGTTAAGAAGATGGAAGACAAGCAGGAGGCAGATAAGGTCCCAGATCATTAATATCATCACATCTGCCAGAAGCTATAACTATTCCTGAGGGAGAATGCACACAATGTCTTCCCTTGACGTTACAACAGGGAAAACCAAGAATGGATGGTTCATGCCAACTTTGTTTTGTTACTTCCTCTGAATACAAGAGACATATTTTTCTTTTCTAAGTTCTTTTCTAAGTATTGCATGCTCAATTCAGTGAGCCCACAAGAGAGGGTCAGAAAGGAAAGGGGTAACTTGTTTCCCTAAGAGCTCTAGTTTCCCAAGCTAACTCAGAAGTCAGTGGAAAGAGGTATTGTATATGTAAATATATATAATAATTAAATTAAAGTACAACACAATTTCTGCCTAATTTCTCATATTGCTTGTACCCAAACGGAAACGCTCACCATAATTAAAGTTGCTCAAATTGCTGCTATATTTCCCACTAGGAGGATTATATATCTGCCTGGCATCCCTTTTTGGTCCTGCTGGAGATTTCTTGGGTGGTGAACCGGAAGTTGTATCTTCATTGGCTCTCTTTTGCCTATAATGGTAAGAAGAATGGCAATAAAAAAATTCTATTACCAGAGGACGTTAAAACACTTGTAATTTAGCATATCACTTACAAAAGACATCCTAAAGATGATAGTCACATCAGAAAAAAGGAAATAATGTTCTGAGGTCATCAAATTAACTGTGCCTTAGTTATGCAGACAGTGCCAGAGGGCATTTACAAGGCTTGAAAATACTCTGGAATATGTGGCTACAAAATCTTATGTAAGGGCAAGTGACTAAGTTGTAAAATTCATCAAAAGTCTAGTTATGCTGCAGAAGTACAGACAAGCCTGAAAATTCCAGGGTTGTATTCCACCCGTTTATTTGATAAACACTGCAATTAGACTTTATATTTTAAGTCATGCTTATTTTATTTACATATTTTAACATCTTATTACGATTATTTAACTGGTAAGGTACCATTTTGTATAATAAATATCTGAATTCAAATTTTCATATTTATAAATCTTAAATATCAGAACCCTTAAATCTCTTTTAAATATATCTTACCCAATTTCAACCTTCTGTACAGGTTTCCAGGATAATGTTACTGTGCTTTTATAAGAAGGAGGAATGTGGAAAAGATCCTAAAAAGACAAAATGAAGACAAGATTTCTAATATATCTGGTGGTACAGAGAATGGTGATGAGGGTAACAAACATGGAGACATCTTAAAGTTTAGGAGAGAATAAGCTCTAATCTATTCTTGTTCACCTAAAAAAAAAAAGTTGCAAGAGAAAAACATGATTTTTTTTTTTTTACAAATTATACCTATTAAACTTCATTAATGTCATTTTGTATACATCACTTCAAAACTGTAGCTAAGTTTTTTTTCTTTTTCTTTATTTATTTGAGAGAGAGTGCAAGCTTCAGCACGAGGTGGGGGGCAGAGGGAGAGGCAGAAGCAGACCCCTGCTCGCTGAGCAGAAGCCTGACATGGGGCTCAATCCCAGGACACTGGGATCATGACCTGAGCCAAAGGCAGATGCTTAACCGACTGAGCCACCCAGGCATCCCTAGCTAAATTTTTTCTAAACGATCATTTAGAATTCCAGGATAAAATATATCAACTGTATTAAACGATGTCTTAAGTATTTCTTTTGCACAGCTGCAGTCACCAAGGTGCTTTAAGGGAAAAAGAATGGTGCAAACTACATTTGCTTTTGCAGACTTTTAAGTGGTTCAAAATTAGAACAAAATTAGAAAACTAAAGCCCTGGCTAATATTTTTCTTCTTCTCAAATATCTATAAATTACCAATAAGGGAAAAACCCACCAGATTTAAATACCAAAATATTAGTATGTGGTAATGCAAATGTTTGCTGAATTTAAAAGTTAAAGTAATCTAGAACTGAAATAATCTAACCTCAAGATATCCTCAAAACTTGGATGGATTTCTAAATATATTTATTCTTAGTATTTTACCTTTCTTATCAGCTTTAACTTTGATTTTTTAGAAGATTTTATGTATCTATTTGAGAGAGAAAGTGAGTGGGAGGGATGGGGTGAGAGTATCTGAAGCAGACTCCATGCTGAGCAGAGCTGAAAACGAGGCTCAATCCTGTGACTGTGAGATCATGACCTGAGCTGAAACCAAGAGTTGGACACCCAACCGACTGAGCCACTAAGGCATTCCACTCTGATTTTTATATGTAGGTAAAATTTGATTAAACTGTGTTCTTTCCACAGTTAAAATATACTAATAAAATCACCTACTATATGAAACTTAAGTCTACTGTGCCAGATAAATGCAGGGAATTAGTGATAAAGTCCTTTGGATCAAAAATGCTTGAGGTTTCTAACTGGACTGATTTAACATATGATGTTATTAAAGGGATTTTACTTTATATGAGAAAATGGATGTTGGCTCTATCTATTTGTGGTATATATATATGTATGTTAATCATATTCTGTACTTTAAACTGATACAATGACGTGTATATTCTCAAAAAAATCTCACATTTTGATATATGAATTCAGTCTGAAATTATTATTTTTAAGGTTTTGAAATGAGTGGTGGCTAAAATTATGCAAAGAGCCCAAATGTCCATCGACTGATGAATGGATAAAGAAGATGTGGGGGGTGTGTGTGTGTGTAAGAATATTACTCAGCCATCAAAAAGAATGAAATCTTCCATTTGCAACAATGTGGATGGAACAGAAGTGTATTATGCTAAGTGAAATAGGTCAGTCAGAGAAAGAAATAGCATGATTTCACTCACATGTGGAATTTAAGAAGCAAAACAGATGAACAGAGGGGAAGGGAAAGAAAAATAAAATAAGATAAAAATAGGGTGGCAAACCGTAAGAGACTCTATAGTTAAGACAACAGAGGGTTGCTGGAGGGGAGGTGGGTGGGGGGATGGGCTAAATGGGTGATGGGTATTAAGGCACTTGTTGGCATGAGTACTGGGTGTTATACGTAAGTGATGAGTCACTAAATTCTACTCCTGAAACCAATACTACACTTACTTTAACTAACTTGAATTTAAATTAAAAAAAAAAAAAAAAAGTAAAATTATAAAAATTTTCTTAGGAGATGGGAGTATTTGTACCTCTTCTCTTTCCATGATACTCATTCCTTAATGTCTCACTGTTGCTTTCTCTGAAAAGTTTCCCTCTTTTCTGATAAAAAGTAATTATTCCATGGGATTTTTACCAGATTAGTGTTAGGGTATACCACTAGTCCTAATTTTGTTACTGTCAGGCTTTGTGCTCTAGGTGTTACAAACATCAGTGCTTTTTCCACCTGGCTACAATACTGTTAACTTATAGGAACAGATGATGGTTACTTTGTTGTGATTCTTCTTTTTTCCCCCTCAGATTGTCTTTTGTTTAGATTAATGGATACTTGGGGAGGATAAAGAGAACTGAAGGGTATTTATGGTTTAATGGTACGGTACATCTTAGTCTACAGTACAGAAAGCTCCCAATTTATTACATAGACAAGTTAACAGAAAAGACCACAGGGAAACATTTCATGGGCCACACAGGCTTGTCCATCTTTAATGTAAGCAAAGCAGGGTTTTACTGGCCATTTGAAAGGACCCAACAGACCACCCGAACTTAAGTCAGTGAAATTTCTGAGTCTAAATGTATTTGTTCCAATGCTTTTGGGTCAGAGAAAATCTGCATGCCTCCCTTTGTTTGCAGTATTTTCTGCAGTAATGTTTAAATAAATAATACAATGTATGACTTTATGATAGCTACAGAAATGGCACTTGGTATCGTAAAAAGGATAAAGCCTTAAAAGGCTGAAAGTCTGGAATACAATGGTATCTACCCTTTAACAGTATCATCACAGACCTAAAAACACATGGATAACCTCTTGCACAAACTTTCTAGCTAGCTGGAAGGACTGGGTAAGAAAGGAACACTTACCTTGATTAAAACATTAATATTATTTGTTATTTTCAGTGCAACAACTTTAATCTTGTTCTGCAAAAGGAAAACAAAATTAAAGTGCCAATAAACTTTTGTGATGCATATCCCATTCCCATATAGAACTGGAGTGATTACACTTCTCTTTCAGAATCATTTCTGCTTACTCCCACTTCTTGACTCTAAACCAGTGTAGAGATGGCAAAGAAAGCAAATAATCTTTATGTTCCCTTGACAGGTTAGAACATTAAACTGTTATTTACCATTTATCTGAAAAAAATGAGTGAGAGACAGGTCATATGTACATAGGAGTTGTTTTAAAAGTCATCAGCTTAAATTACAGGAAGACATAATGAAAACTTAAAATATTTCATTACAATTGGGATGAAGATTGATTAAAATAGGTGAGATCAGAGAAATCCAAAAATCCCAACACAAACACACATATAGTTTGGTTTAGAATTTATCTTTTTTTTTAAATTGCTTTTTTAAAGCAATTTAATCTTTTTTCAATGTAAATTGATGTTTGGTTTTCCAAAAGGTAAAAATTAAAGTATCACAAATGTCAATCAAATATTTGAACAAAATGTGCTAATGAGACCCTAATGAAAGACTGGTATGTATCTAAATTTGGGAACACTGTTCACAAACTTGGAAATATTCAAAATATTTCAACAAGGATAAAAATGTAACTTAGCAAATAACTAGGCAGACAATCTTCTAACATCATATTGTATCTTCAACACAGACTTATATTACCAGTTCAAATGAAGTCAAATGTTACATTTCAACATATGAATTGAGCCTGAATTTGTACTACATGCTGGCTATTATAAAAAATTTCCTTACAAGATGTGACCCAGTATTCTTACCTCTTCTGTTTTTAAGGCCTCGCCTGTTTTACCCTGCAGGGCCAAGCGAAGTTGTCGGATATAAACCTGCAGTCCCCGTGCAAAGTATTGCAACCTAAATAAAAAAGTATTGGTTAGTTAGCAAATCACTACTTCAACTTTGTTTTTAAGCTCAGAGAATCTTCTATTATAGCTAAATGTTCTTAACAATTTTTTTGAAGAAATTTTTTTATTATCAATATATGATCCTAAGAGATACATAAATAAGTGAAATAAAAAGTTTTCCTTTACCAAAAATGGGAATAAATCCATACTCAACCTGGCAAGGGAAAGATTTGTAACACCGTGTTTGTTATGTTAACCTGTAAGTCGTGGTCAGAGTGACCCATTCAGGAGCCATGGATTAGAATCAGATGGCCTGGGTTCTGCTCTTTCACTGGCCAACTGAAGGTCAAGTGACTTTAGACAAATCACTTACCCTCTATGTATTTATCTGCACACAGTGTTTGATCCCCAAGGTCTAGTTAAAAATAAAACATAATTGCTAATCTGAGAATTTATTACAAACTCTCATAAATTTCAAAGGGTTCGAAGAAATACCCTTTTCAAGTTTGTTCCCAGATAATATGTGAAAAAAGGCAGTATACAGCCCCATCTTGCTGACTTCTAGAACTCTGCTTAATAACCTGGCATCATTTTTTAATTTTTGCAGGAATTTCTTAACTTGTTGCTTCTGACCAAATGTTTCACCAAGTATTAAACCACTGCCTTACCAAAGAACAGAGGACAGTAACAGATGTACAGTGGCCAAGCATTTCAAAATTTAAGATGTGAAGTTGTTAATAAAATGAACAAAGTGTGTTCATGAAACGACTTATTTCTCCAGTGCTGCTCCCTTAGAACACGCTAAGACATTAACAATGGCAGCTCCAATTTACAAAGTACCCACTATGTACCAGGCACTGTGCTCAAAGCTTTCTATTCACTGTCTGATTCTCAAACTCTATGAGGCCGGTGCTGTTATCATTTAATGAACTGCTGAGGAAAATCAGGGGGTTAGAGAGGTTGGGAACCTGCTCAAGATCATAAAGCAAGTGAGGAGACTGAGTCTGTTTTTGAAAAAGTTCTCTCCCCCACATAGATTTGTTGCACCACAGGTTTATATACATTCTTGTTTTATGGATCTTCTATTTTGTCCCACCAGGTAAGGAAGGGTGGGGAGACAGCTCTTGTAAAAGGAAAAGAAAACCAAGGGAGTATCAAGATAGCCATCATCTTTGCCAAGGATTGGGCCACTTCAATCATACATCACCTAATTTTAAAATCTTTCAGTTTTTCTGCATTCAGTTTGGCCGTTAAGAAATCTGGAAGTTTTCGGCCCAACTGGTGAAAGCTGTACAACAAACATTCCACATAGCTGAACTGCAGCTTGGGTTCTTCATTACCAGCATTCTCCCCATTTTCTGCTTCTTCTGGAGGGAGAGGCATGTACTCCTAAGAGATGAAAATATAGAGGTATTTGCAATCTGCTGTAAATGCTCTAATTATAAACACACAGTGAAGTAACTGCAGGGCATGCTTTTAAGGCATGAAGCATTAAAAACTACCAAAATCAGAAATTTAGGTAAGATATTCCTTTTACCTACCGGATCAATGACCTAGCCCGTCAACCCCTCCATATTAACCTATGTTGTACCTGCTGCCACCACCACCACCGCTACTATTACTGACAGTGAAGTAGCTAGTAACATTAACTAGGCACTTACACAAATGAGGGAACTGAAATTCTGACAGCTTAGGTAATTTTTCTATGGTGAAAAAGTAAGATGAAGAATCAGGATTCAATCTAGGTTTGCCACCAAAAGCTAATGCTTTTAATCACTTTATTATGCTAATTCCAAAAATCTTTTCTGAACATTTTCCCACATTGTTTGAGTCCCCTTACATTCCAAGTACTGCCAAAGGCTGTCACACTCCAGTAAGCTGTACAGGTCTGGAAGAGCTCCAGATGTTGGATGACTCAATTCATACTATAGGTCTAATGCTTATCACTCACTGTGTCAGTTATACAAGTGCTTACATCCAACAAGAAAATCACTTGGTGATGCTGATAAGGATTTTATCAGATGGCCTATTTTTTCCACAATTATGACTTAAATGATTTTATTTCCTGGCTGCTATAGCTACTTGGCCTTGGGCAGCAACCTGGAGCAAACGTGAAAAATATTTTGATAAAGGAAGAGCAGAAACACCTACTATAAAAATCCTGTATTATCTTTTATGCAAACCGTCAACAACAGAAAAAATGCCAAAGATTTTCTTTTAAAAGTAGACAACAGGAGCGCCTGGGTGCCTCAGTTGGTTAAGCTACTGCCTCCGGCTCAGGTCATGATCCTGGAGTCCCGGGATCGAGTCCCGTATTGGGCTCCCTGCTCAGTGGGGAGTCTGCTTCTCTCTCTGACCCTCCCCACTCTCATGCTCTCTCTCAAATAAATAAAATCTTTAAAAAAAAAATAAAAGTAGACAACATGTGGCCTGAACAACTAAAAACACTTGCTTAGAATTATTCTATCTAATCTGAATTTCAAAAGTTGGTTCTCTAGAAATTACATCACACTATTACATACTGATTATGCCATAAGAAAAGAAAAAAGTTCTTACCAATAACTTATCAAATAGTTTTCTTAAATTTGTTTCTAGCTTTTCCATGTCACCACAAAATGAACTCATCTCTGCCAATAGTTTCAATACCTAAAACACAAAATTCACTGTTACTAGTATTATTTTTTTTGAATGGGAAAGGGCTGTAAGGTAAGAATGATTCTAAATAACTTTTTAAGGCTGCTTTCTGCTACAGTTTAATATTGTACTAAGAAGAGACACTAAGGAAGAACTCTTAACAGCAAAGAATTATTTACTAACATTTAGAATAGGCTTCATTTGCTATTAAATTTAGTCTCTGGACACTAACTCAAAGTATCGGTAACTGCTACTATTCTTGAGGTCCATTTTTCTTTTACTCAATCCCAGTCTAATAAGCCAAACTCAAGCCCAGTCTAATAAGCCAAACCCAAGACATCTGAAGCAAATGACAGCAACAGTATACAGTGGGTCTCTTCTCTATCCCAAAAACCTAAGAGGGAAATGGCACATACATTTCCACATTTCAGCTCAATTCAATAATCATTTCGTGCCTTTCAGAATCGGGCTCAGCACTAGATTCTAGGGCTATAGAGATGAATCAGTGAAATGTGGAGAGAGAAATAAATGTTACACGTGCTGTGAAAAAAACGTATATGTACATTACAGCAGAGATACAAGGACAGAGTCCTCAAGTATACTGGAGAAGGGATAAAGGATATTTTGTATTAACCCAGTTTAAATCTGGCTCTCTCAATTATGGATAGGGGTAGCAACAGTCATGAATTAAACACCTTGTTTACAAGTATTAAGGCTACAAAGAGAGAATCATGAATACTATAGGCAGTGCTTTCCCATTGCAGCAAACCTTCATTAAATTCATAAAGCATTCCTATGTGATTAATCCTGGGACAGATTACTAGCTAGCCATCATACCTTTATTCTCTTAGAAATCAAATCTCTGTTATTTATGTTAAAATATGGGAATGCCTTTTTAGTACTAAAAGCAGACATTTTTCTCTTACCTCCAACTGTATATCGAGACCCTCCACTGGTGTAGTCAAGGAACTGAGGTTAGGGAGAACCTGCTCACAGAAGTAAGTCACAAACCTTGTGGAATGCACATTTTTCTGTAAAAATCCGAGGAACAATGAGTTGTCAAAAAAAAGGGGGGATACTCTTTCAAATATAATAGCAGAATGTCATTCAATAAATACTGAGCATAACATCAAGTACTGTGGCTATAAATACAATACAGTGCATACCCCAGTGCACCCCAGAAATAACCTTGGTAGACAATATACACTCTGTTACAAAGTAATCTGGAGCATTTGGACATCTATAAATTCTCAAACTCTTCCTCAATTCTCACATCAAATTTTTGGGGATATTTTAGTGTTGAATTTTGTACATTTTTCAAAAGGGAGGAGTCCTTTATACAGTGTTTTTCAAACTATTCTATGCACATCCTGGAAGACTCATGGCCAGGGGAATCACAAAGCCATAGAAAAAGAGCATATTTACCTAGAACAACGATCTGTTAGAAAATTTAAGAAAAAAAAGCTAAATTACTAACCCAAATGGTTTAAAAACTCAGCCAAACCATAAAGTATGATGCAAAACTCTCTAGACTTTAAAAAAATCTCTAAGCAAGACTTTAAAAAGAAATTTCTTGCTGCTTTGGGCTCTCACCAACCCCACAAGGCCTCCATAAAGTAAATATTCACTCTATTGTCTTACTATTTTATGCAGAAGTTTGAGGAGAATGCTCAAGTGAGTATCTATAGAAATATAAGCTTCAATAGAGTAATTAAAATAGCAACTAGGTAAAACAAAGAGCTCACAGAGAAGAGGGGTACTGCCTGCCGAGTGCACTGTAAGAGCCTGTCCACACAGTCGGGATCCGAGGGATTGAAGGTTTGCTCCAGGTCGGCTTGTTCAGCCACGAGTTCTACAAGTTGCTGCCTTCCACTCACTGTCTGTAAGCTTTTTAATCCAGAGAGTATCTTCATGAACAGGACAAATTCTTCACCAGTCACATCTTCTAGGACCTAGAAAAAGACAATTCAGAATTATAGTATTGGTATCACTTGAATGGGAAAGAAAGAGCAATACTGAAAAGTGTAACAAATTTGTCCCTTATTAAAGTCAGATTGCTATTAATATTTCTGAAATACCAATGAGAGGACAACTTCTGGCTTCAGTCAATTTAGCTTTAGAGTACACCAGGCATTCTCATTGGAGTGCCTCATTGTCTCCAAGGGAGCAAAACTTGGTTCTTGGAAAATTTACTCTTTTTTTATGTATAAAGTACAGATACACAGAGTGCATAAACAGATACAATGGCATTAAAATTTCACAGGAGAACAGCTAAGAAAAAATAGTCTAAAAAGGCTCTCTTTGTTGGGGGGGGTGGTAAGAGCAGAAAAAAAAAAAGTAGAAGAATTCTATAGTCAACTGCCAAATTAGATTCAGTTTCCTATATTTAAGAGCAGCTCAGGGCACCTGCCTGGCTCAGTCAGTAGAGTATGCGACTCTTGATCTTGGGGTTGTAAATTCAAGCCCCAAGTTAGGTATAGAGATTACTTAAAAAAATAAAACTTTAAAAATATACAAAAGCAACAGCAGTTAATTAATTCACATTAATATGGCAATTGTATACAAAATAGGAGATCATACAAACCTTAAGTGCTCCACATCAGTGGGTCTAAGCCTTTCTATTCATTGACCGAAGAAACAAGCAATCATGACATACTCCACCAGGTTATTAGCTGGGGCACAGGTAAAATATGTTGATATTCCCAGCTGGAGAGCTGCTCCTTTCGCTCTCACTGAAGAAATCTCATCAGTAAGCAAGTGAGTGGTGGTGTTAGAGACAATTTTGAATTTTCCTGAACATATATATAAAAGCAATGATCTTCAAACTTTGGCACTTTATGAGTGAAAAGTTCGCTGTGACAAACCTTGCGAATCTTAGCATTTCTAACTATGCTGGTGCAGGGAGCACAAACAGGCATGGTCTCCTTATAGTGATATGGGGTAAGATGAAAAAAAAAAGGCATTTCAATGTGTTTCCTTGTCATTTTGAAATGATCCAGAATACTACAGGAGAATATCCTAAAAGTGGGGAGAGGAGTGGAAATTAGGTAAAATTTCCTGAAGGAAATGATTTGCACAGAGTACTGAAGAATGCATAAATTTTGAGGATAACACCACAAAAGATTTAAATGTGATCACATCCCTTTAAATTAACATGCTGATTCATCATTACTGATGACCAAAGTGCAAAATACAAGAAAAGCTTGACGTTCTATGGTGATTTTAACAGAATATATCATTTTATACGTAAGCTACATACTGCTAATTTCATTTTTTTTTTTAAGATTTTATTTATTTGAGAGAGAGAGAGTGAGGAATAGAAAGCACAAACGGGAAGAGGCAGAGGGAGAAGCAGACTCCCCGCTGAGCCACCCAGGCGCCCCATAAATACTGCTAATTTCAAATATGTTCTTTTGCTTTAAAGAAATCCTGTTAGGGGCGCTTGGGTTGCTCAGTCATTAAGCGTCTGTCTTTGCTCAGGTCATGATCCCAGGGTCCCGGGATCAAGCCCCGCATCGGGTTCCCTGCTCTGCGGGAAGTCTGCTTCTCCCTCTCCCCCTCCCCCTGCTTGTGTTCCCTCTCTCTGTCAAATAAATAAAATCTTAAAAAAAAAAAAAATCCTGTTAAATGATGACTGAAGCTTACCTTTTTGGATTCAGTTAGTATAAGTTCCTCTACTTCCTTTGTTAAGACTTCATCTGGTAAAGTCTTAAGTTTTGTAGAAAGGAATTTGATTGCTCGTTCTCTAACAATGTCCTCTCCTTGAAGTATTTGGCTAAACAAGCCACCTAAAGTCCCTGCAAAACAAAACAGTTGTGTGTAGCAAGTCAATTCTATATCTTCATGAAGTTTTCCCCTTTAACTCATTTAACAGTTATTTAACAGTTATTTCTTTTCCAGTGAGTTAATAAGCATCCTGAATATCATTGATTCTGGCTAAATTAGTCTGAAATATCTACAGCCCCAACCATAACAGTAATCACATGCTTGTTCGTGGATTCAGAAACAACCTGAGTATGACTTTCCCTTTTTAATAATTATTAATAAAAAAAGACCCAGGTATTTTGGAGAATTTCTTTAATGTGGCGAAGGGAGTCTTCCAACAAATTACCAATGGAAAAGTTTGATCTGTTTTTGCAATTACTTCTGCTGGTTTTTTGAGTCACAAATATCTTGTGCTAAGTAACTTTTTTTTTTTTAAGGTTTTATTTATTTATTTGAGAGAGAGCGCACAAGCGGGGGAGCAGCAGGCAGAGGGAGAGGGAGAAGCAGGCTCCCCGCTGAGCAGGGAGCCTGATGCGGGGCTTGATCCCAGGACTCTGGGATCATGACCGAGCCAAAGGCAGATGCTTAAGCCACCCAGGCGCCCCTGCTAAGCAGTTTTAAAGAACACTTAGAACTTTTATGAAACAGAACTCAGGGTGAATCTGACTTTATCCTTAATGAATAATGCCAAGCTGCCCAATTCTTTTTTAACACAACAAGCACAATTCAGAACAAGAGGTGGCCTTACCTTTTGCATCCATCTTAAATATACTTAACAGGGCATTGTTCACTAAGTTAAATTCTGCAGAGTCATCTGGAGAGAGAAAAAGTAGTACAATGTATAAAATGAAAAATATCATATGCTTCATTTTCAAACCTAAAATTCAACATAGTTTCTCATAGACTACATTGAAAGCAGAGATACAATTAAGCATTCTTCTCAGGTACCAAGAAAATACACCTTCCCTATAAAGGTAAAGAACCTGATCTGGCATACCAGGAAAGCTTTTACGTTAAGATGGTACAATTAAAAAACTACAGGAAATTGGGGGGCAGGGGGGAGTCATGATACATCAACATTCCCAAAAGAATCACTATGTCTTTATAAACAATTAAAAACAAAGGAAAACAGCATTAGGAATTAGATAATCACAATCCAATAAGCTTCAAACTACTGATTGAAAAAAAGAATTTTAATTTCGATTAGAAGTAGTACCTCCAAGCCATAAAGAAAAAAAAGCTAAAAACAGAGTCACTTTTTCAAAGAGAAGTTATATTTAGATAAAGGGTAATAATAAAATTCCTTACCTGTCTGCAGAAGTTGAGTTAGTATATCTGCCACCCGGGGAAGATTTTCTCCAGTGGCAAACTGAGGCAGCTCTTTAATTGCTTGCCGTCGAATCTGAATACGATTTCAAACAAAAAATTAAGCAAATACCATCATCAACACAAACAACAATCCCAACCTTTAAGGAAAACTAAAACCACAGAGAAACCACAATTAGGGGCACACGAGTCACAAAAATATAAAACATGAGACTTGTAGCAGTTTTAGAAATAATTTGTTCCAATTTAATAGTCAAGCTTCACAGAATAAATATGTGGTAGAAAGGAATGTTAAATACAATTACCTGACTGGAGTAGACAGATTTGAGATCATAAGCAAAGTTTATATACTGATTACATGTAACTATTGGGTCTTTACTACCTTCGGGCATATACTACAGTAGCCCTTATGGCTAGAGTGGCAATGACCTACCTAGTAACTATATTTACTTCAGAATTTCCAGTATTAACTACTTAACATAACATCTGTGAATGTGTTCTGTGTACTTAATCCCAAATTTGTGGTCCTGGCTTATTTAGTTTAAAATAAAAATGGATACGACTTATTTTTTTTAATTTACCTTTATTATGTTATGTTAGTCACCATACAGTACATCATTAGTTTTTGACGTAGTGTTCCATGATTGTTTGCGTATAACCACCCAGTGCTCCATGCAATATCTAGCAAATTGTGCATGAAATGTTGGCGATTCACTAATTTCATTTGAAAAGCCAGGAGGTGATATTTGAAAGTTCTCAGGAACCTGAATCAGCAGCCAGAAATGCTGACAGTTAATTCTGTTTCAAGGAAAAACTATTTCTTCTTTTTCTAGTAGTCACATGTAATGATTACACAGACCAACTATTTTTTTGTTATGCATAATATTTAGGGGTGTTGAAACTATATGATGTAACACTTAAATATCTAAGCAAGTATAAATTGATTGAAAACTAACATTAGTCTAATTTCATGTGCACAATGTGTAACAATCTATGAAAAAATGTGAGCCACAACCCATTTTTTCCAGTGGATAACAGATAAGCAAAACAAAATATTTTGTGATTCTATGGATTTTTCACAGTTGAAAGGTGGTGAAAGAGGGAATACATTTTCGCAAACATAGATTTAAGCCTCAGTATGGCATCACGCCAAACGACACTGCAGTATTTCATTGTGCATGGATATGACTGGTGCTTCAACTACATTAGCCGCACATAGGAAGTGTATGAAAATGGCAAGTGAGACATATGAAAGCTTGTTGAAAGCATCAATCATAAACTTACTGATACATCTTCATCCTCACAGAGGTCTAATTGTGCATTGATAGCAGAATCAGCCAATTCTGGAAAATGTTTAAAGAATTTCGGAATAAACTGGGCTGCTAATCTTTTTTCTTTCGTACCACCTTTCACACCATCTAGTATCACTTGATAGGCATCTTTATGCTGAAAGAAAGAATAAGGCAGAAAAGAAACAATTTTTAAGGATGGGAAGCTAAACAAACTTGAGTCTGCTTTAAATTAGAAAAGTTTTACATAGGCTAAAAAAAAGTAGGGCTTATTTTTGGAGTTTTACTGTTTAAATTGGACACCTATAGTCCTACCATTTTCTCCTCTGCCCCCTCCCCGCCCCCATGCGTTATTTGTCAGTGGGGAAAGAGAGAAGGATGACTCGAATTTTAAATGGAGAAATAAGTTTGTTGATGCACCAAGGCTTCCTTGTACTAGTGATTACTGACCTGACCTTGTAACCATATTCATGGTTAAACATTATAATTAATATCATATCACAGAATTCTCAAAGAATTGTGTTACATCTACTTAATCATATTTATCTGATTTCAACTAGCATCTTGATGAAGGCGGAGAGAATACAATCTTGAAATTAAGCAATAATAGGAAGGTTAGGAAGCTTTTTTGGTTTCATTTATTTTATGATACAAAAACAATAATTCATTCTAGATAGTTAACTTTGGATTTAGATTCTAATGTTACATGTTTAACTTTTTATTAGAATACATTAAAAACTCATTTGTTTCCTTTTATTTATTTTTGAGAGAGAGAGAGAGAGAGGGAGACAGCACACAAGGGTGGGGGGGAAGGGAGAGGGAAAAAGGGGAGGGAGAAAGGGAATCTCCAGCAGACTCCATGCTCAGCACAGAGCCCAAGGCAGGGCTTGATCTCATAACCCTGAAATCATGACCTGAGCTGAAATCAAAAGTTGTATGCTTAACCGAATGAGCCACCCAGATGCCCCTCATTTGTTTCCTTTAAAAAAAAAAATTCAGAAGTGCTCTCCCTTAGATACTCATAATGTGAAGGGTCAACAAGTTCCCAATCCCCCTTACACCTTGCCTCTAAACCAGTCCTTTTCTTAAATGACAATGATCAAGCTGGCAAACAGTAATAAATCCTGAGATTATAGATACATCTTCTGTTTGGACATACGAATAAAACTTCTAATTACTGAAAAACATTAAACATTATAATAATGATACCAAATGTACACACAGCATAGTGTTTACTTACTGTGTTCAAGGCAATGCTCTGTTTTAGATTATGTGCTTTAGATACTTCCACGCCATCAAAAGGAAAATAACCAATAAAAATTCAGTGAGTTATAGAATTGCCCAAACTTTAGTTTTATAATAACTCTTTTCATGGACAATACTATGTTAAGTGGAAAAAAATAAAGCAAAATGCGAAGTTACCTGGGTACAGTAGGATCTCAATTAAGGATTTTAATAACAGAAATAAAGTGTTCTAGGATCAAAAAGGCTACAGTCAAAATTAGATCTTTTAAAGGTACAGGTTTTAATATATTCTGCAAAAATACTGGATTGAAACTTCAAATACTGCCACCTATCTAAAAAACATAAATTCTAAAAATTAGTTCCAAAAAACTAAAATCCCACCAACTGACTGACAACTCCTTTTAATATCTTAAACATAACACCAACTCCTAAATAAGAAAAATTTCCTGAATTAGGTTAGCTTCGTCATGAAGTGCAGACACAAAATCAGTCGTTAGGAGTTAAAGCATACTACACACTTTTTAATGCAAAGGTTTGAAAAATTATGGCTAACTTCTCTACCACTGTACATTCCTGTGGTTTGTCTCATGTCTTCCAGATAGACTTCATAAAATCAAAGTTTTAAACAGTTCTGACACCCTTACTTCTTGCAGGGTATCAAATCCAAGTTCCTTTAAATCAAACAAAGCTTTACTTATAAAGCCTTTTGAAGAAAATCCTTACATTATCTAAAATTAATTGAAGAATCCCTACTTCAAACAATTCATTCTCTTGTCAAGAAAAAAATATCTGAATAGAGTAAAAAAGGAATCATTAGCGACATTTATTGAAAGCCTACCGGGACTGAGTAATGCCTTGTGTACATGCCTCACAGTAATCCTGTGAGTTAGGTGTTACTACTATCCGTATTTTTTAGATGAGAAAACCAAGACTCAGAAAGTGAAATAATCTGTCCAGAGCTACACAGCTAGACAAGTAGCAGATCCAGACCTGAACATAGTTCTGATAGGCTCTAAAGTCAAGATCTGTGCCTAATACCAAGCCTCTTTAAGTTCTGAGATCTTTGTTAACAAAGGAAGAGAGAAAGAAAGCTTGCCAGATCTAGGACTGTCAGAGGGAAAACTTGAGTCCTAAATATAGGCTCCATACAGGCATGTACACTGAGATACAGCATCCCAAACACAGCAAGTCCCTTGAAAAGTTAAGCATTTTAACATATTCAAACTAGAAATCTAAGTTTCTACCATTTGTAGGCATCAGTTTTATCAAATAATTTCTATAAACGTTACTAACAGACTTCACACTGATTACCCTTCATATAACGCAAAATAAAATGCTCTTCTTTGCCAGCTCTTTGTCTTCTAACTGTAGCACAGGGACAAGACTTTTTACAGATTCTCCCTAAAGTAGTTGTTACTTCTGGTTTTCCAAGTAGGAAATAAAATATGTGATATTTTCAATGATCACAGTGATTTAGTGACAGGTAGACTGTAACCATAATAAAGCATTTCAAATACTACACAGCACGGCTTATTTTTTTCTCTTCCAACACAACAGTATATTTCAGCTAGATAAATAAATCTGTGATCCTAATAAGTTTTAATTGTAAATATTTTAATGCATTTCTGAAACTATGTATTTGTGTGTGCTTTTAATAGCTAATTAAAAAAGCAAACTCTAAAGAAATCACTAAAATATTTTCAAGTAAAAAGTCAGCTACAATAAGATCCACATTCAGCAGATACCTTCTACAATAAGAAATGTGATAGTGATTGTCAAAACACAACCAATATATTTAAGTGATCAGTGACATGCCAGGTAAAGCCATGTTTGAGACCAGGATGCAGCTTCTAGGAAATAAACAATTATTTTATTTATTAAGATTTATTTATTTATTTTAGAGAGAGAGAGGGCAGCAGCGGGAAGGGGAGAGAGAGAGGGAGAAAGAATCTTAAGCAGACTTTGCCTGAGCATGGAGCCCTACACGGGGCTCGATCTCATGACCCTGAGATCACAACCAGAGCCAAAACCAAGAGTCGGCTGCTTAACTGCACCACCCAGGTGCCCCTAAACATTTATTTTAGAGAAGAAATGATATAGTTCCAACAAACATTTCTCAAGTATGACATAAAAAGAAAACGGATATGCTAAGCTATATTACTTTATTCTTCACTCAATTTATAATCTAGTTCGTATGTAATACTGAATTAACACTTTATTTAGTGAAGTATAGCTGACATACAGACATCCAACACAGGGATTTGACAATTCTATATATTACTCAATGTTCACTACAATAAAGTGTAGTTGCTGTCATCATCCAACATTACATTATCGACAATATTCATACTTTTACCTATTTTTGAAGGATTATAAACTTGGTCTGTGATTTTAGCTTAATCATACAAAAAAAGAGTGCTATTTCATGAAATATAAATCAATCAAGCTTACACTCTTCCATGAAGAGCCAACATACTCCCGGGTAAGAGAACAAAGGAGAAATTGGAGTTCAGACATTATATTGATTTTTTCTTAAAGATTTTATTTATTTATTTAACAGAGAGAGAGAGAGAGAGAGAGCAAAAGAGGCAACACAAGCAGGGGGAGTGGGAGAGGGAGAAGCAGGCTTCCCGCTGACAGGGAACCCGATGCAGGGCTCGATCCCAGGACCCTGGGATCATGACCTGAGCCGAAGGCAGATGCTTGACGACTGAGCCACCCAGGCACCTGGCATTATATTGATCTTAACTCAGCCTAACTGCCCCAGTCCTTTCACAGGTGTTTTTTTTTTTAAACTTTAAAATGTTTTTGACTACATAATAAAAAACTAAATATATCTACATTTAAAAATTAAGTAAATTCAGAAAAATTAGAAACAAATGTAGATAATGGACAACAGCTTGCTCTATGATGGCGAGTTGGGCGCTCTAGGCAGAGCACAGTGGAAAGGGGGTTAGGGAGGTAATGGAACACTGGGCAGAGGAAGGAGAACGGAAGGAGTAGTAGCAGAAGCAGAGTGGGCGGGAAGGGAAGCCAAATAGTAGGTGGAAAACAGGAGCTACAAGAGGGAAGCAGACAGACTGGAGGGTTTTGAGGCATTAAATAATGCTTCACTTAGAATCTATCACTCGAAGTTTGCTTATTAGAAAAGACACTCGTGGTTTAAATATATGATGTGAGAGTATAAAGTTCTCATCTTCATTCATATATATATGTGTACACACAGTAATTACATTTATATATCATTTATTATATAACATATTAACTGTATAATTATAAACTTTATTATTAATATAATTATACCTGCTCTTTCTTTGAATATATTTCTTCAACTTTAAAGAAAAAATGTCTACTGAAGGGCAAGGCACAGTGCAAGGAGAGAACAAAAAAATGAGTCTTAACCTCAAGACTTTATAATTTGGTAAGGGAAGAAGAGAAGTCCTCACGTGAAATAAAATATAAATCTCAAGTACTATAAATGAATACACAGCGTCAAGGAGGTTCATCAAGAGAAAGATCTGATCTGTTTGAGGAAAATTAGCTGAAAACCTCAGAGAACTTGTGTTTTTCCTAATATATTCAGAGAGCATTACTCTCAGAGGAGAATTGACAGTAGTGAGGACAGCACTCCCCTCATGGCAGCAGCATGAGCAACTGTGGTACTCCGCTCTTTGACAAAGGATAAAGATAAAAATAAAAATAAACGTTAGAAGGAAGTTCTAGACTAAAAACTCAAATATGGTCTCAGAAATGTCCAGATAGGTACCTGCCAGGAAACTCAATGATCTTGACTGCAAACCTTGTAAGTTAAGCGAAAATCAGGCTTTGCTACACTACGAATGTAAACACTTTTTCTCCTTAAAAAATAGTGTTCTTTCATTAAGTTGGCTCTTGCTTTTAGTTAAAATTCACATGCAGTATCCTGAAACCCACTATCTTTTTTGGTAAGCAGTTTTAGGACTTTCTCTAAAAGGGGAAAAGTTATTACACAATAGAGCAGAATTGGTAGCCATATGGGTTAGTCCAGCTTCAGTCCTCCCAGAATTCACTGTTTGAGGCTGAGAAAATCACACTTCATTATGCACAGGTCGTTTTGTCTCAAATAGTTCCTGACAGCTGTCATTACAGTGTCATGAAGGTACCAATCTCACATCATGCTAAGGAATTGTGCTAAAATTTTAGCAACTGGCACAGTGTTTGGCACATGGTAGGCACTCAAAAAATGTACTGAATAAATGAAACTGTGGGCCCTCACTGAAGCCTGAATGAAAAAGCCCCTCTTCTGTTTTTCACAAACTTCTGTCTCCTAAGCGCTCTTTCCAAATTAAAAGCAAGATTTTTTGCCTTGAGAAAGACATTTTTGACCTCTTGAGGGAGAATTCTCAATCTTACCTGGTATTTAAGATTAAAGATGACATTAAGAGGAAAATGTGAGCAACTCTCAATTATTCACAATGTATATGTAAATTCCAGTTTGGATTCTATTTGCCCTAAGAGACTCTAAGTATGTGGCTGTCAACCTTTTTGCTATCCAGAAAAGAATGAGGGAGGGGGTATGGGGCATGACTATGTACACAGTTTCTATGCTTCCCTAAAAAATTTCTGATCTACCTCTTTGGGAGAGCACCATTTACAAACTGAGGATCACTCCTGGTTTCTACCCCATCTCCTCTGCTGATCTGCAACAAAGTCAATTTTAGGTAGAACAATTTGCTACAATATTCCTCAAATCTGTCACAACGAATGAGAATATCTTCACTACTAAATCTTTCTAGGACCAACAACAAAATCAAAATATGACTGATCATAGTTTTTCCAATCTTGTCTTAATGGGCAGAAAATTTCTCCTTCAGTACCGACCTAACACACACCCTATATTTATCTACAACAGACTGTCAGTATATTTCTCATTGATGTCAAAATTCCCTACTGAAATGGAAATATATTTGGAAGGAAAATAATCTGGTACTTTCAACTGGTATATTTACAATTCTAGGTTAAGCTTAAGGAAGGTCCTGACATCACAATTTCTGGTGGTGGTGTTCAGCTGGGAAATAATTTTCCTGAATTACACATGTCCAGAAAAAGGGGCTGGGTGGGGCCGTGCCACACAGCCTTGCTAATGTTAGTAGTAGACTACAGGATCTTCCTACTCCATGGGATAGACAAGCAGAAGAATCACAATAAGTTCTAAGCACCGAAATAGAATTTCTAACAACAATGATCAAGATTACTTCTGGGAGAGCCTGGTTCTTTTCCCAAGAAACACACACACACACCCCACGCCCCCCCAACTCCTTAAGTTCAATGTACTCCAGTACTTGAAAACTCACAAAGAAGCCCGTATGGTCAACTCAACACTGCTGAAACTGTGTGTCTTGGGGAAACACTGCGGAGAGCTCTTGCCAGACAACTCTATTTAAAGCCGCTCTCTCCCCCTCCCCCCTGCCACTGCACGGTCCCGTTATATTTTCTTCACAACACTTTCCGAGGCGGGTACCCAACTTTCTTATTTATCATTAGTCTCCCTCACTAAAAGTACCTTTGGGGAGAGCACGGTAACTTTCTATCTTGTACCTTCAGCGCCGGGCACAGCGCCTGGTGTATAGTAGGCACTCAAAAACGTACTGAATAAATGAAATCGTAAACCCTCGTTAAAATCCGGGCAAAAGGGCTCCTCTTCTGTTTTTCACAAACTTCTGTCTGCTAAACACTCTTCCTAAATTAAAAGCAGATTTTTTGCCTTGACAAAGACATTTCTGACCTCTTGAGAACTCTCAATTTAATCTTCCGATGGGCTGAGGTCCACCGGAAAGGAGAAAGACTTAAGAGCAATCTGCAGGGCAAGGCTCGGGGTAAGAATTAACGGGGGGGCTGACGAGGCTGAGTTAAGCAACACCACGGTGAGAAAAGGCTGGTCAAGCGAGGCAGAGGGGCCTGGGACCGGGATCTGCGCTCTCCCTGGCGAAGCCGCAGTCTACACTCCCAGAGGGGCCCACCCCGACGAAACAGCCGGGGCGGCTGGGAGCCCGCGGGAGGACGAAGCAGCAGCCCCCGCCCGGCCTGGGGAGCGCTTTCGAGAGGCCGCGGAGCACCGGGCCCTGCAGGCCGCTCGGGGACTTACCTGGCCCACTTGCTCCGTAGCATCGGCTAAGATGCCATAGTTGCGATAAAGCTCCTCCACGGTCGGCATCGTGAGCGACAAGCCCAGGGCCCGCTCCTGCTGTCGTCGTCGACGCCGGCGCCACCGCCGCCTCTAAAGTTCTCCAAGCCCGCGACCCGCACTATTACGCCTCCAGCTGCCGCCAGTGCCGCCGCCAGTCACCGCGCTCAGTACGGCTCCGCCCCCAACGTCTACGTAAAGACGTGCGCGTTGGGAGCGGCCTTCATTGACGGCCGATGCACGGCCTGGGGTTATAGCGCCCTCTAACGCTTGGCTGTGCAAAAAGCGACAACGATGATTAATTAGCTCATGATCCTTTGAAGGATTGTGCCTGGCCAGGAGCACTCGGTGGGGGGTGGAGGAAAATACAAAGATGACTGCGTTTCTGCTCTTAAAAGATCTCTCATTGTCCAGGAAAGTGATCTTAATGGGAGAAAAATAGGATGAGGGGTCGGAGAGTTTCAGGGTTGAAACATTAAACTATTATAGATGATAAATTTCAAAGCCAGATCAGTTTATGCAGAATATGCACAGGCAATGGTCACAAAACAATTCCCTGGCTCTTGTACTCCTCGGTCAGATTAAGAATATTAAATGGGTGAGCCCGGTGATCGGTATCAAGGAGGGGCCGTATTGCATGGAGCACTGGGTGTTATATGCAAACAATGAATCATGGAACACTACATCAAAAACTAATGAGGTACTGTATGGTGACTAACATAACATATAAATAAAAGAATATTAAAAAGGATTAGGGAGCAGAAGGAGAGGAATTGGTGAGGTTTTGTTTTGTTTCTGAGAGAAATGTGCTTAGAGATGTGAGTAGCATAGGGCAGTGGCCATCTCCTTCCCTCAAGCCTGGGTCCATTCTGAGGAATCTGAAATATGATGCCTGTAGCTGGGAGTTGCAAAAGACTGGTTCCCGACCTATGCTGAAGAAGTTTGAGTTTCCTGTGGCAGCAGAGTGGAGGTGACCATGTTGGGACCTACCTGCATTCCCAGATTTTGCTGGAAGAAGGGTGTTGGAGTGATTTCCTTGTGCCAGAAATGGGCCATGCAACAGAGAGAGAAAGATCCATTCAGAGTCCTGCTCCAGGGGTCTTCGGCCTGAGACTGAGAAAGACCCATGACAAGAGTCAATGGCAGCAGGAACTAGGTGGTGATTGAGAACAGCAAATTAGCCCTTCAAGGGAGTCCTACAGAGTGACCCATGTAAAAGGCTTGGTCTCTACCAGACCAGAGAACGTCTGGATTACCGCACAGTTCAAGACCTTTCTTATGTACTCATTTCTTCTCTCTTCTTGCTCCCCTTATACCTAGGAGGGCTCAGAAACTGCCTTCCAAATTTAGTCATGGATGAGAAGCAGAGGGGCAAGAAGGAGGCCCCAGCTGGAGCAGAAGAGATCTAACTGCAAATCAAATTTGGAATTTGGGTTCACATGTTGGAATGGACATTTTAATTTCTGAACTGAGGACTGTCTTTTAACAGGGAGTTAAAAGGGGGCAGTTAAAGGGAGCAGAAAAGTCATGGGTCTAACAGAATTTCTGTCTGGGACCAGAATGAGATTACTCCACCTGAATAAATCTTAAAGAGATCATGGAAGACAATAATAGAAGTGTATCTTGATGACATCCCCCGAGTTAGTGTCATCATCACTACATCAATGTAGTGTCGGGTGTATGTGTAAAAGTAGAGAAAGGGATCAGGGGCAGGAAATGAGATTGTGTGTGTTCATGTTTTGCTTTGGCTTCGTGTTTTAATTCATTACAATAAGAGTATGCTAATATATACATGCTCTGTGTTTGTATGTCTCTATATAATTTACATACCGAAAATTTTAAACATAAAAAAAGACAAAGATACAATCAGTGTTCCTCTGTTCCAAAATATAAGCTAATCATACAAGTTCTTTCCAACCTAATCTTACCTAACATTCTAGGCAGTTTTATTCAGCACGATGTCCTTCCCTTCCTGGTGCCGTCTATTAATTAGTAAGCCGCAGTAATCAGGCCTGTGAACTCTTCTTGTTTTCTTATTCCTCTCTGACTCTCACTCTCGGAGAATGCTTTAAATCATTTTATATTTTTCTCTATTTCCAGCTAGTCACCTAAGCTAAGGCCTAGGACTGATAATGTTCATGATAATGCTGCTGGTGGTGGTAATAACAAAAGTCATTCTACTAATAACCAACATAGACTGAGCAATGATGAGGTTCTAAGCGCTTTACATGAACTGATTCATAGTATCACCTCTGTTTATAAACGGGCAAACTGAAACACTGAGATATGAGCTAAGTTGCCCAATGTCCCTTAGCTGGTAAATGGCTCAGGTGGGCTTTGAGTCTTGGCAGGTGAATTCCAAAGCCCATGCTCTTTACTATGAAAGTATATTGCCTCTCATCCCCAAACTGCACCCCCTCCATCCCACTACATTCAGTCAATCACAAGTCTCAACTCTATACCTGAAATCTATCACATGTTTATCTCTTTCTCACCCTTCTTTCTGCCCCAGTTCAGGCCCCATTGCCTCATATTTGAGTGATGGTCACAGCTTCTTAAAAGGTTTCCTTGTCTCCAGCCTCAGTTGACTCTACTTACTGAGTATCTTTTCGTGATTTTGAGTTTTTTCCTTTAATTAAACAAAGTAATATAAGAATAGGGCACTGTCATAATTCATTCAAATACTACAAAAAAATTTCACATAAAACCCGAATGTTCCTCTTCACATCTCTCTTCTCCAGAGATAACTATGGTGACCCATATGGTTTATATTCTTATAGACCTTTATATGCAATGTATAGTTTTAAACATATATATGTAAATAGGAGCACATTGTACATTTTGTTCTGTGCCTTGATTTGGTTACTTAACCTATGTTCTGTAGATCTTTCCATGACAGTCATGCCTAGTATCGATGTACCATAGTTTATTTCTTTTGGGGCATGTAGGTTGTTTCCCATTTTCATTATTACAAACTCTGATAAATGGGTGATTTTTATTTCTTTCTTTGTGCTTTTCTATCTTGTCCAGCTTTTCCAAAAGGGGTTTTGTAGTTTTACATATATTCTCTCTCTTTGCCATTGGATCTGTGAATGGGTTCAGAGGTCATTTTTGTAGAATTCCCTCTCTTCTTACAAAGGCAAAATTAAATCTCAGAAAAGAGAATTGAATTGGCTCAGCTGAGGTCACATATCTGCTTTGGTCCAATCAGTTAAGACCAAGAATGCAACATCATGGGACGCCTGGGTGGCTCAGTCGGTTAAACATCTGCTTTCGGCTCAGGTCATGATCCCAGGGTCCTGGGATCGAGCCCCACATTGGGCTCTCTGCTCAGCGGGGAGCCGGCTTCTCCTTCTCCCTCTACTGCTCCCCCTGCTTGTGCTCTCTCTGTCTCTCTCTCTCTGTCAAATAAATAAATACAATCTTTTTTTTTTTTTTTAAAGAATGCAACATCATACAAAGGAAACATAGTTCTAGGGGCCCATGTTACAGATGGAGGAGGTTGGGACTGCTCCCATAGAAGGGAGAGATGAGGAGGGTGTCGATCTCCTTTTGGGGCAATTGCTATGGCATCCTCTACCAATCGGAATGTTTAAAGGCCATCTGGATTCCATTCTACCAAGCTGCGTGCTTGAGTAGAGGTTGTGTTTTTTTTGGCTTAACTATTCCACAAGTATTTATTGAACACCTCTTATGAGCAGGTACTCTTTTAGGATGCAACCAGGCCAGGGAGGCATGAAGCTTACATTCTGGTAGAGGGAGAGAAATGATAAACAAAATACTCAAATAAAATGCATTTGGTTTACAACAAAGCAATAACATCAATATCTAGTACAACCAGCCGAGAGAAAGTTCTCATAGGCTGACACAGTGGTATGTGACTGATGACCCAGTCTGAAATTAGCTTTACAGGGAGGCGAAGAGATCTGGACAGTTGTCTGATTTACCACTTTCCCCGGAAACTTGTGGTGAACATCTCTTTCCTTTTATTGTTCCTCTACAACACTCAATTCTTTCCAGCCTGGATTGCAGTTGTTTGTATACACCACCACTAGATAATAAAATTTGGAACTATTTATTATTGGGCAATAAATGTTCAGTAAATGAAGGAATGAGCTAAGGAATAAACAAATGAATTCAAACTTTCCTGACCATTTTATTACAGTATGGCAAGTGCTCCTACAGATTCCTTGGCAGTAGGAATTTTTTAATTCATTTTTAATTTCATTATTTTATTTTTTAAGGCAAACCATTCCCTCTGTCTCCTTACCTCCCTTTCCCTCACCTACCTACCAATCAGTGGCATCTGCCCTAGCAAATTTTGACATTTCCAGTGCTGTGACTACCTTTGAATCTACTTATTTTGTAATTTTGAGATTGGGTTTAATTTTCTATTAAATATATGTTGAAAGGCTTAAAGGACCGCCCCCCTCCCCTGCCATTACTTTATATGCCTTGTACTTTGGATCAGTCTGAAAGCCTACATTCTGAGAGCTTTTATTTTAATCCAATTTCTGTCTTCCAAGGATGCCTTTTTGATTCTAGCAGAAGAAAAGATCATGGTTCCCTACATATATCAGAGAAAGATTAAGGTCCAGCTGGGTCTTAATTGAACTAGTGATGATAACAATAGCAAATATCCATTGAGTGTTTACTGTGTGCTTAATAGCATGTGAGCTACAGCAATAACTAAATCTTATGGAGAGCCTGTGATCTGCTAGTCTTCATCCTAAATGCTTTACGTGCTTTCACTTACAATGAGCTTATGTGAGGTAGCTTCCAGCATTATGCTCATTCAAGAGATGGAAATATTGGGATGCCAGGGTGGCTCAGTCAGTTAAGCATCTGCCTTCGGCTCAGGTCATGATCCCAGAGTCCTGGGATCGAGCCCCGTGTCAGACTCCATGCTCAGTGGGGAGTCTGCTTCTTTCTCTCGCAAATAAATGAAATCTTAAGAAAAAAAAAAGATGGAGAAGCCAAGGCACAGAGAATTTAAATATCTGCCCAGGATCACATAGCTGGTGAGTTGAGGTTTTGGGGTTCATACCCAGGCATTCTAGCTCTGATGGTTGGACCCCTAACTACTACACCTCACTGTCTCTTGGTTAAATGTGTTTCTTTCTTAGATGGGTTATATTATGTCTAGAATCTTGCAGTTCTTTATCAAGGCACAACCTCTGAATCTAATTTGAGCCCAGTTAGGGGAGATTTACATGCTTATCAGTGAAACCCACTTTATATGGTGGGAAGAAGATTAAATGAAATAGTAGACAGGCTGTTCCAGGCCCACAGTGAGTGCCCAGTCAACCTGAGTGCCCTTCCCTTGTACCATTGTAAGATCTTATTCATTTATATTTCGAGAACAAATGGTCTTTGGTCACCACAAATTGCTCTCTGGAGGTACGTGCACAGGTTCTGGGGATTAGGAAGTGGACATGTCATTTTGGGGACCACCATTCAACCCACTGTAATGGGTTAAGAATAGATGCTTGGGAGTCAGACAGCCCTGATTCTGGCTCTGCTGCACACTCCATGGGTAAGAGGTTCTTTAGGGCAGGGTCAATACAAGTGTCTATTCTTCTTGCAAATCAAGGGTCAGTGTTTCCTTTCCTCTCCATCCCAATATAGAGAAGATGACAACTGACGCTGACTTCCTTTTCCTAAAACTGCAGTGAGCTTGCATTCATCAGAGTTCTCCAGAGAAACAGGAACAATAGAATATGCACACATAGAAAGACATTTGCTATAAGGAATTGGCTCACACAGTAATGGAGGCTGGCAAATCTAACTCTGAGGTGTTGCCAGGCAGGTAGAGACTCAGGAAAGTGGGCGGTGCAGTTCCAGTCTGAAGGCAGTCTGCTGGAGAATGTTTTCTTACTGGAGGTAGGATTTTTTTTGTTGTTGTTGTTCTGTTCAGGCCTTTAACTGATTAGATGAGGCCCACCCACATGGTGGAGGGCAATCTGCTTTATTCTGCTGATTAAAATGTTACTTTCAAGTAATAAATAAAATCTTAAGAAAAAAAAGGGATGCCTGAGTGCCTCAGTTAGTTAAGTAGTTGCCTTTGGCTCAGGTCATGATCCCAGGGTCCTGGTATCGAGTCCTGCATTGGGCTCCTTGCTTGGTGGGGAGCCTGCTTCTCCCTCTACCTGCCACTCCCCCTACTTGTGCTCTCTCTCTCTCTCTGACAAATAAATAATAAATAAAATCTTTAAAATGTTACTCTCATTTGAAAACACCCTTGTAGATACACCAAGAATAAAGTTTGACCAAATATCTGGGCACCTCTTGGCCCAGTCAAGCTGACATGTGACATTAACCATCACAGGGCTTAACCATTTGATTCTACAAACACTGGTTGGGGGCCCATTGTGTCACAAAGCCCAGGAACTCAGACCAGTTTCCTAAGCAACAACCAAGACTGGGAGAACAGCCAGAGGAAAAGTTGAATTGTTTACCTGGAAAAAAGCTCTGGAGGAGCAACCTGAGGGTCAGCTAGCTCACATCCTCCCACAGTCTGCCCCCTGTTGGAACACAGTAGGCCCACATGTTGCCCAAGATGGTTCCTGCTACAGAAGGGCAGTTGAGAGGCAGACTCAACAAGTGGTTAACAGCACTGGATTGGAAACCCAACAGAGGAGGCCAATCACATTTTTACCCCCGTGATTTTTAGCAAGTTACTAAATTGTTCCAAACCTCAGTGTTCCCATCTTGAAATGGGAATTGTAATTATTCCACATCAGAGGGTTGCTGTAAGGTTAAAATGTGAGCACATCTCCCAGAGCCTGGCCCGTAGTGATGGCCTAATAATAATTAATAATAATAATAACGGGTACCATGTTTTGACATGCTCCTGGGCATCCCCAACTTCCAGATAAAATGACTGAGACTTAAGGAAGACCAGGAGAGGTTAATGGCAGCAGTTTGTATTATTAAAGCTTCTCTGCCACTCAGTTCATTTTACTCCTTCAGCCTCCTTTTTTCTATCTTCAGGTAAGAGCAATTCCTACATTCATGTGTTGCAAAGATTGAAAGGATATAAAGTACTCTGAGGATGAGCAACTTGTTTTCTTTTAAGGAATTTGGGCCTATGCCTTAGTTATTAACTCCTGGCATTACTTATTTCATACATTTGAAAAAGCCTTACGCTTGGACACTTTGTTTTGCAAAGTGCTAAAAGCTCTGGAAATTGGCTCTCGGTTTCTTAAATAAGGACTTTGTAAAACTCAGAGAAACCATTGAGAATGGTTTCTCTAAGCTAAAGAAATTTCATGTTGTCTGAAGCGTGGCACATGGGGCAAAATGTTTCATAAATATTGTCTCTTTTTTGTTGTTTTAATTTTTTTTCATTTGAGTATAGTTGATGCATATTGTTACATTACTTGCAGGTGTACAACCTAGTAATTCGACATCTCCCTACATCACCCACTCACCACATGCATAATTACCGTCTGTCACCCTATAACGCTATTACAATATCATGGACCATAGTCCCTATGTCGTGCCCTTTATTCCCACGACTTATTCAATAACTGGAAGCCTATATCTCCTACTCCTTTCACCCATTTTGCTCATCCCCCCCATGCCTTCCCTTTGGCAACCATCAGTTTTTTCTCTGAAGCTATAGGTCTGATTCTGCTTTTTTTTTCTTTAAATTTTTTTATTGTTATGTTAATCACCATACATTACATCATTAGTTTTTGATGTGGTGTTCCATGATTCATTGTTTGTGCATAACACCCAGTGCTCCACGCAGAACGTGCCTCTTTAATACCCATCACCAGGCTAACCCATCCCCCCACCCCCCTCCCCTCTAGAACCCTCAGTTTGTTTTTCAGAGTCCATCGTCTCTCATAGTTCATCTCCCCCTCTGACTTACTCCCCTTCATTCTTCCCCTCCTGCTATCTTCTTCTTTTTTTTCTTAACATATATTGCATTATTTGTTTCAGAGGTACAGATCTGTGATTCAACAGTCTTGCACAATTCACAGCACTCACCATAGCACATACCCTCCCCAATGTCTATCACCCAGCCACCCCATCCCTCCCACCCCCCACCACTCCAGCAACCCTCAGTTTGTTTCCTGAGATTAAGAATTCCTCATATCAGTGAGGTCATATGACACATGTCTTTCTCTGATTGACTTATGATTCTGCTTTTTGTTTGTTTATTCATTTTTTTGTTTTGTTTTGTTTTTTTAGATTTCACATATTAGTGAAATTGCATAGTATTTGCCTTTCTCCGTCTGACTTACTTCACTAAGTACAATACCCTCCAGGTCCATCATGTTGACACAAAGGGCAAGATCTCATCCTTTTTTTTTTAACGGCTGAGTAATATTCCATTATATATATATATATATATATATATATATATATATATATATATATATATAGACACTTAGGCTGCTTCCATATCTTGGCCCTTGTAAATAATGCTGCAGTAAACATAATGGTGCAGATACCTTTTTGAATGAGTGTTTTCATTTTCTTTGGGTAAATACCCTGTAGTGGAATTATTGGAACATATGGCATTTTTACTTTTGATCATCAGGACATTTAACAGTTTATGAGTTAATATAAAGGAGCAGTAGAACCTGGGGCTGCCCACCTTCCTCGCTTGGATTGGTTGCCAGCCCTGTGGGATCTCAGAGGGTGGACAGCATGTGAGAGAGGGAGGGAGAGTAGCTGAGACGTTGCCGTGGTTGCTGCTGATAATAATGGTAATGACAATTACAAAAGTGACACTTCACCTATCATTTGCTCTATGCCTTGTGCCTCTCCCTTTTCCCCTTCTGGTTTGGGAAGTATAGGCTTAATTTTGTGCCATATCATAGAAGTCAGGAGGTGACATGAATTTCCAAGCTGGCTCAGCTTGATTGGTGACAGAGGTGGGATTTGAACTCTGATCCATCTGACTTCGAGCCTAAGCTCTTAGATTCTGCAGTTTTGTGTCTTCTCCACTTTTTTGCAATTGCAGAAGCCGACTGAAACTGACAAGAAAACTCCTTCCCTCCATTTGCTTTCCCTTCATGAAGAAGGAGCAGAGACTATTCCCTCCCTGCTCTCCATTCGTTAATCAAAACAGGCTTACTGGGTGCAAAGAGATGAAGGGAGGAAAAGAATACATGAATTAAAAATACAAAAAAAGTTGCCATAGATCGTGTCAGGTGCTGTGATACAGAATGACAGGTGGACATGGAGCTTGGGGATGGTCTCTGTGAGGACAAAGCAGTTGCTTTAAGACCTAGAGGATAAGAAGGAGCCGGTCACTTGGAGAGCGGTCCAGAACGGGGAGCTATTTGCATGGCTAACTTACTTAACTTTTGAGTGTCTCATTCTCTTCATCTGTAAAACGATGATAACAATAGTAATGAACTTCAAGGTAAAATGATGAGGATTTAATGAACTCAGTGTAAAATGCTTGCATCATTGCCCAGCTTGCATTTTTATTTCATGGCTGTCTCTGCCTGTAGTCCTTGGGTAGTGGTGGCACGAGCTGTCTGTATTCCTCCCTCTGTCAACCTGTGTCTTAAAACTCAGCCCTTCACTGGCTTTCATCAAAACAAACAAACCACCACCACCACCACCAACAAAAAACCCACAAGCAAACAAATTAATCAAAAGCATATTAATAAATGATAAAAACAATTTCATTCTTATGAAGCATTCATAAATTTTTTAAAAAGATTTATTTATTTGAGAGAGAGAGAGCATGAGAGAGGGTAGGGTCAGAGGAAGAAGCAGACTCCCCGCTGAGCAGGGAGCCTGATGCGGGACTCAATCCTGGGACCCTGGGATCATGACCTGAGCCAAAGGCAGATGCTTAACCGACTGAGCCACCCAGGTGCCCACATTCATCAATGTTTAAAGTCCACTTTACTGAAGACTTGGGGATCACAAGGGGGAGTGACGTTAGCACTCAGAGGTCCATCATCTTGTGAGTTTCCTCTTTTCTTCCTTTCCTGTGTCTCTCTCTCTCTAGAGCAAGACTTTCTTTCCCCATCTCATGCATAGATGTTTAGCTTCTCTTTGTGGCTTGAGCATGGCACAAGTGCTCATCATTCTGTGTGCATTGCAATATTTTTCCCAAACAGAGGTGATGCTGTTACTAGGCAACCTGGTTTTGTTAGGCTCCATCTTGCTCTGCTGTAGTAACAAACATCTCTGAGATCTCAGTGGCTTAAAACAAGGAAGATTGATTGGTTGCCCATATCATTGTCTTTTGTGGGTTTGGGTGACTTCTTTTTTATTTGGGTGTAGCTGACTCACAATGTTACAGTAGTTTGAGGGGTACAACATAGTGGTTCACCATCTCTATACCTTATGCTGTGTTCACGACAAGTGTAGCTACCATCTGTCACCATGCAACACTATTACAATATTATTGACTATATCACCTAAGATGTAGGTTTGGGTGACTTTTTAGGGCGGCCCCCCTGCATACAATGGCTCGGTGTTGCATTCTATTTACGTGAGCTGCCAAAAGTCACTGCAGCAAGATAAGAGTGTCATGGAATTGAGCCCTGCCGATTTAAGTGATACTCACTTCCTCTCATATTTCACTGGTGAGAGCAAGGTGTATGGCTCTGTCTAACAATGAGGAGGAGAGAAGTACAGCCTTGCTTGTGCCCAAAAGGGGAGGGAAACAGGACATTGGCGAAACGTGTTTCATGTCTGGTGAAAAAGTGATCTTGACTTCATTACCTTGAGACAAAGTGAGGGGCTGCTAGAGCAGGATGAGAATCCAGAACTCTGGTCATCCATTCTGGAACCCTTCCTCCTGGACATGATACCACCATAAGGGAAACTAAACACCTACTGAGAACTTGTGTTCTGAGATCAGCTCCACCCAGACTATGCCTCGTGGAAACAAAAAGAGAGAAACATTTAAGTGTGGTTTCATTTCACAAACTGGACACAATAAAGGTACAATGATTCTGAGTTCCTTTTTGGGGGAGCATTTCATCTACATTGAGCAGAATATTCGTAGGGTACATTAAAATGCTTCCATGTCATGTAAAACATCAAAGCTCAATATATCTTCACAACAAGAAAATCAACACAAGTTTAGCTTTTGTGAAAAATATATCAGCAGTTGACTTTGAGACAAATTGTCAGGCAAATGCAATCGCTCAGATCAGGCCTGGCCAATGGTTGGGGCCCATTAAATCTTTGTGGAATGAATGGATGAATAAACTCTACCCTCCACCCAGCCCTATTGCATGTATTCATTCAACAACAAATATTGAATGCCAATGTGATACATGATTACTTTGGGGGCTCCCAGGGGAACATCCCTCCCAGTACTCATACCCTGGTAATGACCTTGCACATTCAGCCCTGGGCTCGCTCATATGACTTGCTTTGTCTGAGGGAACGTCAATGAGGATGATGCAAACAGAAGCTTGGTAAACACTTGTGCACTGGGGCTGATGCCACCAGCATGGGGGTGGGGGGAGATGTGGTCCAGCCTTCCTGAGGATGAAAGAACATAGGGAGAGAGCAGCTCAGTTATTATGGCTGTCCCAGCTGAACCCACCCCCCAGTTCATCCTAGAGCTGAGTGAGCCTAGGAGAACGGCGGCAGAATGACATAAACCATAGCACTGTGAGATGTAGAAAATTCTTTGCATAGGTCAGTGGTCAGCAAGCCTTTCCTGGAAAGGGGGCCAGATAGTAAATATTTTAGGCTTTCATACAATTTCTGTCGCGATGACTCAACTCTGTCATTACCGTGTGAAAGCGGCCTACGGTGATATATAAAGAAATAGATATGGCTGTCTTCCAAGAAAACTTTATTCTCAAAAACACGCAGCAAGCCGAATTTGGCTTGGACCAGAGTTTACTGACCCTGTTTTAGGCTGCTAAGTTTGGGACAGTTTGTTTTGCTGGGGTAAATAACGGAAATAACCTGCCATCTTCTTCTTCTCCCAGGTGTCCTTGTTCCTGGGAAATTTCCACGGCTATGACTTCATTCCTGATGACTCCCTGGGGTGGAATGCCCTCATTTCTCAGGCCTGGCCCTAGGAAAATTAAGAAGTCAGCAGCATATGTTTTTAGCTTCCCTGTCGAAAGGTTCTACGAGGGCTAAAAAGAAATGGTTGTGGAAGGTGCTAGCTCCTAAGTTCCAAATGAGTGGAGGAGACTCTCGTCCTGCCCCAGGACCCCCAGACTCCATAAAGTCTGAGCAAAATGACTTAAAGCTGCATAAGAGGCAGTGTCCTAGGAAGTGTCCTAGCCTGATGGTCTCGTTATGTCATTAGAGACTCAGCTGTCCCCTTAAAGTGGTGGCTTCTGACCCACAATCTACACATTGCTCAGAAGCCCTCAGATTTCCTGGAATTTCTACCAGAATTTCTAGAACTCTAAGTAATGGTCTTCAAAAAATCGGAATTATTGCATAAGGAAGGGTTAATCACCAAGGAGATAGAGAAGCTGCCCTGTTATTATTTCTGTTCTAGTTGGCAGTATATCTGGTACTGATTCTGGAATCAGGCTGCCCAGAAGCAAATCCTGCCTCCCATCCACTTAATCACTACATGACCTTGGGCAAATCATTTAATACTCTAAGCCCAAGTTAACTCAGTTATAAAATGGTGATAATAATAGCCTTTACCTTTATGATTTTTGTGATGATTGAATGATGTCATCCATGTAAAATATTTGTCACAGTGCCTGGCATATACTAAATATTCAGTAAATGGTAGCTTTTATAATTATTGACCCACTGCCAGTCAATTCAGCAGAGTTTCTGAATTCTGTAGATTTTTATAGACTATTTATTTCATTTCCTGAAGTGTTCTCATCTCCCCTAACTCATTTATTTGCCTAAAAAAATTGGGGGCTAGGTAGCTCAGTAATAATCTCAATTTAAGGGGGAGGTAAGTGAGGTTGAGGTGTTAGGTATTTTATTGTTCCGGTTATCCTTACCCTTGCCCAGGGAAGTGGTAAGAGACAAGTATCTTTGTCCCCATCCTTGTTGCATATACTCAGTTTACAGGTCTGAAGGAAAGAGGCAGGGGCGTGGCAAATACAAGAAATAACTACCATTTAAGTGTTGCAGGACAATTTCCCAAGAAGCATACTGAGATTTCCATGAAACAATTTCACTGGAAAGTGCTCTCTGGGTCGACGGCTGCGGGGAAGGGAAGGAAGCAGGAACAGGCAGAGGGAAAAGTTGGGGTGGGATTCAGATGCAACAAAGGTCTTGGTTATCCCACCAACTGACCAGTCACTGGGTGTGGGCCACACCCAGTGAGAGGTGTGACCTGGGGCAAGGCTGCCATCTTTGTTTGAGAAAAAGTTTCAGGACGGACACAGCTGGGAGCTTTCCGCTGTCACCACTCTGTGCTGAAGATTTTGGGGGTGATCTGGGTCTATGACACATCCATGTCCACAACATACAGCTTCTATTGTGTGCCAGGCATAGTGCTATGGACCGTCATGTACATCACTACTTCATTCAAACGTCACAACAAACATGAGGAATAACTTATGAAGACAGCTATGATACATTTAGTGCCTATATGTCCAGAGGTTTACAAACTTTTAGTTCTTGTAATTTTTTTAACAGCTCATCAAGGTTGAAATTGTTTTGTGCATCTGGTGGAAGAGAAAGTTCAGAAGAGAAAATTGGAAGTTCCAAAAAGCCAAGTGAGTGCTCAGTACACGAACCCAGCTCTGTTTCATATTGGAGCCGGTGCCCATCCCACTGGGCAGTACTGACCCATTTTCCAGATGAGGAACTTGATGATTAGATTAGTGAAATTAAATGACTTTCCTGAAGTTCAGAGTTAGTTGAGGGCTGAGGTGGGGCTTGAAGTCAGGTCTTTGGGGTGTTCTTTCTTATGTACCATGCTGCTCTGGTGGAATGAGAAAGTTGTACATTGGGAAAAAGGAGCAAGACCATGACATAGTGAGGAAACGGCAGCTGAGATACAGCATAACTTCTCTTGAACCCTGTTACCTTCATCCTTGATGTTTCAAGGGCTTTCAGATGCTTCCTGATAGCGACAGTTTATGGGCTTTGAGCGGTTCACTAGGGCTGCTGAGAAGGCTTTAGGAAACTACCTCTCTGTTTTGCTCCCCCGTCCACCCCCTCTGCTCCTGTATCAGCCCCTAGGACCTGGCCACGACTTCGAGGAAGTAGGTGGGGAGAGGCTAGAAGATCTTCTTACCTGGGAGTGTGAAGTTACCAATGAAGTCTCGTGCTTTTGGCGGTGCTGTTTGCTGTGCTCGCTTTCAGTTGGGGGCCACTAGATGGCGTTCACCCTCCATTCCTGAGGCTTCGGTTGCCAGAGGGGCTGGAATGTCTCCCTCCTTTCTTGTCCTGTATTAACAGTATTAATAGCAAATAGTTATTGGGAAGTTACTGCGTGCCCAATAAGTTACTATGTTAAGTTCTTTACATAAGTTATCTCGTTTAATACTTACCATAACCCTTTAAAGTAGGTATTGTTATTCCTAATTGACAAACGAGGATAAGTAACTTCCCTGGTAACTAACTTGTGCTGGCTGGGCGAGCTCCCGATTGAAATCAGGTTGTCTGACTTAGAGCTCTGACTTCCACCTTCTACCGGCTCCTGGGTCATTATATAATAACGACAACCGAGTGTTTACTGTATACCACAGTGTGTTAAGTGGTTTGTAAAGTTTACTTCATTTAAAACTCAAAATTTTCTCTCCCTCCCTCCCTCTCTCTCTCTTTCTCTCACACACACAGAAACAAAAGTATGTGAGGTGATGGATGTGTTAATGAACTTGATGGGGACAATCCTTTCGCAATATGTATGTATACAAATTGTACATTTTAAATATCTTGTTAATTATAACTCAGTTAAAAGAACTCCATAGGATCCTGTGTGGAAATCACTCCTATTCTCCTTCATTTAAAAACTAAGACAGTGAGGGGTGCCTGGGTGGCTCAGTTGTTAAGCGTCTGCCTTTGGCTCAGGTCATGGTCCCAGGGTCCCAGGGTCCCAGGGTCCCAGGGTCCTAGGATCGAGCCCCGCATTGGGCTCCTTGCTCAGCGGGAAGCCTGCTTCTCCCTCTCCCACTCCCCCTGCTGTGTTCCCTCTTTTCCTGTGTCTCTTTCTCTGTCAAATAAATAAAATCTTTTAAAATATATTTAAAAAATTAAAACTAAGCAAAAGACAAAACCGTATGATCTCACTTATATGTGAAATCTAAAAAATAAAGCTCATAGATATAGGTAACAGATTGGTGATTGTCAAAGGCGGGGCATAGAGCGTAGACGAAATAGGAGAAGGAGGTCGGAAGGTACAAACTCCCAGCTATGGAATAAATAAGTCCCAGGGATGTAATGCACAGTACGGTGACTATAGTTAATAATACAGTAGTGCATATTCAAAGTTGCTAAGAGAGTGGATCTTAAATGTTCTCATCACAAGAAAAAAAAATTGTAACCATGTATGGTGACAGATAGTAACTAGACTTATTGTGGTGATCATTTCTCAATATATACAAATATATATATATATATATTTTTTTTTTTTTGCAAGAGTGCACAAGTGCTGGTGGGGAAGGAAGGGCAGAGGGAGAGGTAGAGAGAGAATTCCCAAGCAGACTCCTCGCTGAGTGCCCTGGACTCTGAGATCATGACCTGAGCCAAAATCAAGAATTGGACACTTAACAGACTGAGCCACCCAGGTGCCCTAAATATATATACTTTTATTGAAGTATAGTTGACACACAATGTTATATTAGTTACAGGTGTACAACACAGTGATTTGACAAGTCTATATGTCATTCTACGCAGCTACCATCTGTCACCATACAATGCTATTATAATACCATTGGCTATTAAGTATTGATTTATTATGTTGTACACCTGTAACTAACACAATGCTATATATCAATTATACCTCACTAAAAACATTAAAATAAAAGTGAGAAGATTGAGGGATAGAAAGGCTAACTAATTGCCAACTTACAGCTAATAAGTGGTGGGACCCAGATCAGGATTCAGATTTCCTAGGCTGTGAATCCCAAGAAGGTCTACCCTCTGAGGGGTCACAAAAAATGAGAATACTGGAGGACCTGGATTCCAGAGTCACCCTAAGTTTCTCTCTGTGTGTACCTTTTGCTTCTTCTCAGTGGGCTTACTCTGCTGGGAGGCAGCCCAAGCTTTGAGTCAAATTTAGGTTCAAATATTGGTTCCAGTGTTTTCAGGCTCTGTGGGACTTCTCTCAGCTTTTGCTGCCTTAGTTGTCAACATGCAGACATTATGGTCCCAGTACTGTTGTGTTACTGTAAACTCACAGGCCAGGCAGGGAAGGGGCATTCAAGAAATGGTGTCTTCTTCTCCTCTCTCTCAGAGTCCCCATGGCTGAAGGAGGCCCAGGAGGAGCATTGGGCACCACTTTTCCCAAGTGGTCAGAGGTCATTTAAGACTGATGCCAACTTTTCTGAAGATGCTGAGAGAAGCAATTATTTAATCCATTTGTTTGTACATTTCCTCGATGTCTCTCTCCTTTTCTAGTCCAGCATCTGCCAATAGAACTTCTTGCAATGATGGAAATGTTCTATATCCGTACTGCTCATTATGGTAGCCGAGAGCCACTTATGGCTTTTGAGTACTTGAAATGTGGCTTGTGAAACTGAAGAAATAAATTTTAAATTTTATTTGATTTTAATTACTTTAAATTGAAATAGCCAATCTGGTTATCTACTACTTTAGCAGAGAACAGAGCTCTAAATGGTTCAGTGTTCAGTGTTGCCTCCTCAGAGCCTGGCATAGCATGTGCTCTTGGAAAGGGTTGGGTAAGTAGAACAAAGATGTTACCCTAGGAAGTTAACAGTCTAGAGGCTCAATTAGGCCACCACGTGTAAACTCAGTTACATTCATAATCTCTACTTTTGAGTTAAAATCAGTGATCTGTGAAGAATACTGGCTCTTTCCATTTTTCCTATGGAGTCTCTCTTCCCTAAGGCTCTAGCTCTCTCTCTTTCCTATGGACCTAGTGTAAATTTTTCATCATTGTCATCATCATCATCATCATGATTCATTGAGCATATACTGAATGAATGAATTACATCATTTAATCAACAGAACTCTGAGGGAGATGATTATCTTACGTCACATTTACTGAACATTTATTATGTACCAAGTATTCTAACTCTTTACATGTTCATAACCTCCCCACTCTCCATGGGTAGGTGCAATTATCATCATCATCATCATCATTATCATCATCACTCAAATTTACAAATGAGGATGCTGTGAATAGATGGGTCGAATAACTTGCCCAAGACTATACAGCTAGTAAGCAGCAAAGCCAAGGTTTAAATCCTGGGAAACTGGGCTCTAGAAATTATACCGTCAGGTTCTGAGAGTTACCATATATGTATTAACTCTTAATCTTCATAATAACCCTATGAGATGGAGATTATAATGATCAGACCCATTTTACAGGTGAGGAAACTGGTTGAACAAGGTTAGGTAGCTTGTCCCCAATCATACAGGTGGTTAGGGCTGGAGCAAGGATTTGAACCCAGGTATTTGGACTTCAGTAGTCACCCTCAAAAACCACTAGGGTGGAAATACTGGGTTGAATAGTGTCTCCCCAGTCATGTCCTTCCCAGAAGCCCAGAATGTGATTTTATCTGGATATAGCGTTGTTGCAGACGTAATTGGTCAAGATGAGGTTATAGTGGAGTAGGGTGGGCCCTTCATCTGGTGTGACTGCTGTCCTTTTAAGCAAGAAGAGGAGAAGAGACACACAGATGCACAGCAGACATGGCCATGTGGAGGTGGATGCAGACATCGGAGTGACAGATCTGTGAGCCAAGGAATGTCGAGGGTTGCCAGGAAAAGCATTCTCCCCTACAGGTTTCCGAGGGAGCGTGGCCCTGCTGATGCCTTGATTTCATACCTCTAGGCGCCAGAACTGGGGGAGAACAGGTGTCTGTTGTTTAAGCTTTTAGGTTCGTGGCACTTTGTTCCAGCTGCCCTAGGAAACTAAGACCGTGGAGTACGCATTCCAGGATAGAGAGAGGGCAGACCATTCTGTAGCCTGCTCACCAGCACAAAGAAGCCTAAGCTTTGAAGTCTTCCCAAGAGCTAAGGTTGAGGGCATGTTTTGTGGAAGGCGGCGGAACAGGCAAGCGAATAGAAGAGGCAGCCTGACTTCCTCCTTCAGTGACTGTATCTCACACAACCAGGAAGGTGCAGTGCTCGGTTGGCCCTGAGTACAGCTGTGAAGGTTCAGGCTTTGGAGGCAGACAGACCCAGGTTTACACCAGGTTCTTACTATTACCTGGTGACCTTAAACACATTTGTCAACATCTGCAAGCCTCAGTTTCCCCCTCTGCAGAAGTGATACTCTTTAACGTGAATGCAGTTGGGAGGATTACATAAAATACTATAAAGAATGCCCCTGGATGCCCATATTAAGCCCTCACTGAATTATGGTTGTTTTTCTTCCGGGAGTTGACAGACTGAGGAAAGACAGGGCCTCCGGCCTACATGGTTTATGTTCCCGGGCTGAACTCAATGATCAGAGGTTTGAACCTACAGTCTCCAAGGTCTTTTGCAGTTCTATAATCCACCCCTCTTTTTGGCCCTTTGCAGACTTAACAGCTGAAATCAATGAAATATTTTGCTATACTCTTTTCTTTCCTAATCCAGTAGGTGGCAATACGCCTCCATCATTGTTCTTTATCCAGACTGGGCTCTTCAGCCCTAGTGCAGGCTGTGTTGTGGAAGGGGCCACTGCGAGTGGCTGAAACAATTCAGACTTAGGGGCCTCCTTTGGGAAACATTAAGCCCCCCTCAGGGCACAAAGAGGCCTCCATCTCCTTCCCAGAGGGACTTCCCTAGAGCTTTTCTGGTGATTTTTATGCCCAATACAGCAACCACAGATACAAAATTTATATTTGTAATGAGAGACCTTCTATTTTGTTACCAGAAAGAGGGTAAATCATCTTCCAGCGGACTCCCAGTCCTAATGGTTAAGAAGTAAACCCCACCTCACTGGCAAATCTCATGGTATTTTGCAAGGCATCTACATGTCTCAGTGAATTCTGGATCCACAGCGAGGGCACCACCTGGGAGTTTCTTAGAAATGCAGAATGTCAGGCCTCATCCCAGACCTGTCCAACCGGCATCTGCATTTTAACAAGCAACCGAGGTGACTCATACTCATTCAGGTTTAAGAAGTTCTGGTTTACAGGATCCTCAGGAGAAAATGATTCCTCCTGCCTTCCCATAATTAGTTCTTTTAACTCAGCAGAGAATAATTAGGTAGCATTGTCATCAGGTGTCATATTTACAAGGGGTGTTTTTACTCCCCAAGGACATTTATATATCATCCTATTTGATCGCTTTGTGCAGATTCCGGTGGGGGGGGAGGGGTGGGGGTGGGAATCAAACCACAGCCTAGAGCACATGGTCCTCCTTCTGACCAATCCTCAGAGGGTCAATAGTAGCCTCACGCGGGCGCCTGGGTGGCTCAGTTGGTTGGGCGACTGCCTTCGGCTCAGGTCATGATCCTGGAGTCCTGCGATCGAGTCCTGCATCGGGCTCCCTGCTCGGCAGGGACTCTGCTTCTCCCTCTGACCCTAACCCCTCTCATGCTCTCTCTCTATCTCATTCTCTCTCTCAAATAAATAAATAAAATCTTAAAAAAAAATAGTAGCCTCACGCTGTATCAGGACGTCACAACGCTGCGTCCTTCTCATTTCATCTCATCACGTAGGCTTTTTGTCATCTCCTATCATCACAAGAAGGGTGAGTACAGTGCAATAAGATATTTGGAGAAAGACCACATTCCCATAACTTTTATGGGACAGTATAGTTGACCCTTGAACAACACGAGTTTGAACTGCACGGGTCCACTTGCATGTGGATTTTTTTTCTTTTTTTGATAAGTACAGTCTTGTAAATGTATTTTCTCTTATGATTTTCTAACCTCTCTTCTCTAGGTCACTTTATTGTTAAGACTACAGTGTATCAGTGTATCATACAGATAACATACAACAGATGTCCTGCACGCACGACTTTATGGTATCGGTGAGGCTTCTGGTCAATAGTAGGCTATCACTAGTTAAGTTTTTTTTGGGGGGGTGTCAAAAGTTATATGTGGATTTTCAACTGCACAGGGGCTTGGTGCCCCTAACCCCACCCCCTGCCCCTGCTTTGTTCAAGGGCTAACTGTATATTGTTATAATTATCCTATTTTTTTATGAGTCATTGTTATTAATCTCTTACTGTGCCTAATTTATAAAATAAAAGTTATCCTAGGTATGTATGTATGTCATAGGAAAAAACACAGTATACACAAGGTTTGATACTGTCTGTGGTTTTAGGCATCCACTGAGGGTCTTGGAGTGTATCTTCCATGCTTAAGGGGGGACTACTATAATAGAAATAAGAGCTGACCTTCAGTCCTCACTATGTACCAGGTCATACAATTATGTTAAATGCATTATTTCATATAACCCTCCTTACAATTCTAAGGAGAGGGTACTATTATTGTCACCATTTCACAAACGAGTAAATGGAAGAGTAGAGACGTCGATACACTGGTCCAAGGCCATGCCACTGCTAAATGTGTGACTGATCTAGAATTATAACCCACACCAGTAGGACTCCAAGCCTGAGAGTTTAACCATTACAGCTTAAGTTCTCCCCGAGGGTTGTATGAATTCCTGGTATATATGGCATTTTAAAACATTTGCCTGGGGCACCTGGGTGGCTCAGTCGTTAAGTGTCTGCCTTCGGCTCAGGTCCCGATCCTAGGGTCCTGGGATCAAGCCCCGCATTGGGCTCCTTGCTCAGCTGGAAGCCTGCTTCTCCCTCTCCCACTCCCCCTGCTTGTGTTCCCTCTCTCGCTGTGTCTGTCAAATAAATAAAATCTTTAAAAAAAAATAAAACATTTGCCTGTATTTATAATATACTTTTGAGTAAATCATTTTAAGCTTAAAATTATTAATTATTAATAATTCAGGACAGTTTCTTCCCCAATGTTCAGTCTCTTCTCTTAGTACCTGTGTTAATTTCCTATGGCGACCATCGGTACCACAAACCAGATGGTTTAAAACAACAGAAACTTATTTTCTTCCAGTTCTGGAGGCTAGAAGTAGAAAAATCAAGGCTTCCTCTGAAACCTGTAGGGGAGAATCCTTCATCACTTTTTCCTTGCTTCTGGTGGTTTGCTGGTAATCCTTGACGTTCCTTGGTTTGTAGCTACACATTTCCAATGTCTGCCTCTGTCTGCACCAAGCATTCTGCCCACATGTGTCTGTTTTCTCTTCTTACAAAGGCACCGGTCATAAATAAAGGGTATTTATTGGATAAAGGACCCACCCTACTCCAGTATGATCTCATCTTAACTAATTACCTCTGCAATGATCCTCTATCCAAATAAGGTTACGTTCTAAGGCACTGGAGTTAGGACTTTGACATCTTTTTTTGGGGGCGGGGGGGGGATACAACTTAACCTATAACAGCATCTCCTAAGATAGAATAGTGGCAAAGCATGTGGGTTCCAGAGCCAAAGTGCCAGGGTTCCAATCCTAGCTCTGTCACATAAGGTGGGTGACTTAGAGCAAGTTACTTAGACTAACTGAGCCTCACTTTTCTCCTCTGTAAATCAGGAGAACCTCATAGGAATTTGTCATGAATTAATACACCTACAGCACCTACCTAGCATGATGTAGTAGAAACTGCCAGTGTCCCTCCCAGATCCCTTTACCAGTTGGTGTCCCCATTCCCATCCATTGTTAACAGCTTACACCAGTAGCCTTCTATGGAGACTTGTCCTCGTCTGCGGGACCCACCTTGTTGGAGATGCCTCGGATGTTGATCTCTCCTGCCTGGTTCACTGACCAAGGCTAGCCTTTGAGACTTTATCTCAGCTCTTTCCTAATGTTTACTCCCTTATAGGTCCTTCCTGAGAGCATGGCCTTAATTGTCCTGATGCTCTGCCTCAGGTTCTGCTTCTCAGGGACCCTATTTGACATGAATGCCCAGGATGAAAGCATTGGACTGATGTTACCATTTTCAAGGAGCCAGGAATTAACCTCTCAGTCTTCCTGCCTTTTTTCATGATTTGGTACTGCAATTAGGTCTCATTTTTCCTGCCATTAATCTTACGATGTCAAGGATGGTCAAGTTTTTCCCATACACACTGACTGGTTCATGGGCTGAGACACCCAGGGGAAGCATCTCCTTCATTGCTACTGGTCACCTCTCAGAGTGTGTGCAGACCCCAAACGCTTCACCCTACTTCTACCCTGGACTGCCACAGGCTCTTCCTTGCTTCACAGTGTCTTGCCATTTCTTAGCGCTTGCTACTCAGTCATTTGTATAGAGAGCCAAGTCTGCTTTATAACAGGATCAGGGATTAGTAATTGTTTTTGCATCAGCCCAACACAGTTCTACCTGTCTGTCCCCAGTTGCGGACACCTTAGCCCCATCCTTACTGCTATCATCATAAATAGCTACACTTAGTGAAAGACTAAGGTGTGACAGACTTATATAGTATATATAACAACATGGAAATTAGTTTTAACCCTTGAAAACCCTTTGAAAGGGAGAGTGATATCCTCGTTTTACAAAGTACAGATGGTCGGAGAAGTTACATCACTTGTGGTCATGCAATGGTTAAGTCGGTCTCGGAATCATGACGATCTGGTGGGGAAAGCAAGTGTAACTCTCAAGTTCCTTGTTGAAAGTACATTCTCTAAAGCACTCAAACCACAAACCACTGATTTTTCACCCTGTGAGTAGCACTTTTAATAGCTGGGGTCCTATTCCCTGCCTAGCAAGGTGAATTGGTATCTTAACTTCTTAAATTGTTCTTTTCCTTTTTTCTCCAGTCGGGGCTTAAAGTTTTCTCCTATCTTTTTACTTCTATCTGCCATCTCATCCTGCTTTGAGCTTCTGCACCAGCATCCCTGCTCCACCCCCATTCCTCAAACCCCAGGCTAGCAAATGCATGCATATTATTCACCCGTTTCCTTCTGTCCCCAAGATTTCATCTTCTCCAGCATTCCATTTATGTCACTCAAGTTCCAATTAATCACAAAATATGCATTTCAGACTCACATTTAAATCAAGGCGTACGTAATTCTTAACTTGCCATAGACTTTGAGAAGGGGTGTACCGGTCATGTCCTTTATCATAGTTTAAGTATAATGATGCCTTGGGAAGATTTCATTAATTAAGCTCCCAAACAAGGCCTCCTTCTTTCTTCCTGGTAGCCCAACCATTCATTAGAATTAGATTATTTTGAAATCATAACTTGGGAGAAATCTGTGTCAGACATCTAAGTTTCTTTCTTTCTTTTTTTTTTTTTAAGATTTTATTTATGTGACACAGAGACACAGTGAGAGAGGGAACACAAGCAGGGGGAGTGGGAGAGGGAGAAGCTGGTCTGCGGAGCAGGGAGCCGGATGCGGGGCTTGATCCCAGGACCCTGGGATCATGACCTGAGCCAAAGGCAGACGCTTAATGACTGAGCCACCCAGGCGCCCCAGATATCTAAGTTTCTTAAGAAATCATGGGGGTCCTATGAAATTGCATAGAGAAAGCTTTGCAAGTGAATGTACCCACTAATGGACTCACCACTTACAACAGTTCCCAGTCAGACATCCTTCCCTGATCAGCCCTAGCCTCTATCCCCTTATATATGTGGGTGGCTGTCAGGTTCTTGATGATTTATGAAGGGCAAACATCTGATAACTGCAGTTCAATGTAAATCAATTGCAAAGTGAAACTGGGAATACTGCAAAAGGTGTAGGATTTCACGAAGTCAATGGAATTGATGTTGGAAGGCTGTCTGAATCACACGCATACTGTTTGGCAAAAGGATTGGGAAGAATGCTTAAAAATTGAAGCAGCTGACAAGGGTAAGGATGCCTGAGTTTCTTCAAGAGAGAACGCTGAGAATATCAAATGCTTAAGAGAGTCCCTTGGGAAAACCGAGAAACACTTTATATTTTCCAAAAATGCCTCTCTTTGCTCCTGCTGTGCAAATTAAATATGAAATCAAGAATACACCATTGTGCAGTCATACAGTTTGTGGAAAAATTATGCAAAAGGAATCAATACATGATACATTCTTTGTTACGGAATAATAATGACCTGAATTTTGTTAAACATAAGCAAAAATCAACTTTTCCATTTTTAACAGAGAGCCCCTGACAAAGCTGTTTTTTCACTATTTACTGTGACATTTTGCTCTCCTTTTATAAAAGTAGCTTCATTCTATAGAGATCAAGGTCAATTACCCTTGGAGATCAGAGAACTTGCCCTCTTGGAGCTTATGGTCTTATGGGGAGGCTTTCCTAACCCACCGGGGACAGGACAGTGATGAGTGAGAGGTTCCCCCTTTGTTGCAAGTACAGTTTCACTGTAGGAAGGAGGAGAAGAGAGAGGCGGGAGAAGTGTCTTCGGTTGCCCCAGTCTTTAGCCTGGCCCTGGCTTTCTTTGGCTTCCAAAACGACTCTGCTACTACACAAGCCTTTCCACCCGCCGCTGTCAGTAACGTGTTGACAAGGCTCCTTTGTCGGCTTCCTGAGGGAGCTCTTGAAAAGTGCGTTGGGAATTCAGCAAAACACCGGGGCTCTAACCACTTGAATGAGACAGAATTAGAAAATGGTTTCAAATTGAAAACTTAATTTTCAATTAGTGTACATTCAGGCAGGAGTGGGAGGGATTAAGGGATGGCAGCTTGTTTGGTTAACATGCTTTTTAGAAGACATGCTTGCAAGCTATTCGTTAGCTTCTTCCTTCCTCCCCTTCCCACCCCCCACCCCCCAAGTGCTCCTTGCTCTGTGATTTGGCAGCGGCTGCTCAGGGGCCCGCTGCGTGCTCAGTCCCTGACGAGCTCAGATGCAGATGGCAATGGCAGCAGCCTCAGGAGGTGGGATGCAGCCTGTCACCTCTGAGACTGGCTTGTGTGTGTCATCCTTGCTGTGGACCCTGTGGGACCACAGGTGAGCTTGTCACCTCTAAAGATGCATGCCCTCTGATGACTTTGCAAAACACATTCAGAACACATTTTTCTCTCTCCAACGTATTTTATCATAGTTTGAGGCTCTCCACTGGGCAAACATACTCAGTATAACTTGAACGTTTGGGATTCGTGATAAGAGTGGAGCTGAAGGTGGTCGAAGAGATGACGTTGGGTGTAGGAGATGGAAGGGGCTGCCCATCAGGGGCATGAATGGCTTTATTCGTCCCCTAGTGTCTTCCTTCCTGTCTTTAGTTGGAGCTCCCTTCCTCCTCTTCCCTCCCTTCCCCCCTTTCCCAACCAGAAATACTTAACGGGGCTTAGAGTGTTCTGGCAACCATGGTAGGTTCCCTTTGGTCAGCCCTGTTTTCTCCCAACATTTTGCTACCTGTGATGAGTTCACTGTGGAGTCAGTGTCTCCAAAGCGCTGCCTCAGTTCACATGTGAGCACTTTTCACAAGGTGTGTTTACAAGCACTGGAACTGGAAATCACTAATTCAGTTGGCAGAGCGATAACTTCATTAGGAACTTCCTTCTGTCATTAGCAGGCTCGAGGAAGCAGGCTACAGGGACTAAACACGCCATCTCAGACGCAGCAGGCAAGACTGCTGGCTGCTTGGCAGGCGCTTTTCATCTGTTCTTCTAACTTCCAACTCTTCTCCGACACAGCAAAGTTGGCAGCGAAGGGTGGAAGGGAGCCTCCCGTCCTTCTAACAGACGTGGCTGCTGGCTCCGCAGATCTGACACTAGGTAGGGTTTTCCTGACTTCTTCTCTGACCTTGGCTCACATCCCAGCCCCAAGCTCCCGGGGACATCTGCTCCCCACGGATTGGCCTCAACAGATTCCAAGTGCCTTTACTTAAGGCTCTCTCAGTGAGCGCAACCCTACGCTAATTCCTGCAAGCCTTTCTCAAATGGACCGGTATCTTCAGCCACCTTTGTGCAAGCCTCCCCAAGGTCAAACTGCTCTCCAGAGAAATGATCACCGCACACTGTTTCTTTCATTAGTCTTCTCATGCCAACGAGCAACTGTTGTTAATTCTCTTTTTCCACCATCCAAGCTGTAGCCTTCCAGCCAGGTTCCAAGAAATGCTGGATTTCACTGAAGAAAGGATGAGAGGGAGACATGTAGTGGCTTAAATGCTAACACAAGCTTCCAGACTGACAGAGGGAACATGGGAAGGAGAAGTTTTGAAAAACAGCTTCTGCTAGACAAACACCAGTAAATCCTCACAGCTTAGACACAATTAATTTAGAGAAACAAAATGGAAAGCTAGGATTTTGGAATTTGGATGGGGCTTAGAAGTCTTGTAATCCAGCCCTCTTGTTTTATAAGCAGGCAACTCTGACTTCAAAAGGCTAACGGCCCTGCCCAAGGGACTAGGGAATGGTAGAGAAAGGTCTCCAAAGCCTGTGACTCTCCTGTCTCCTGCTTTATTCACTATACCACATGGCCTGTCTCTTCTTTCCCTTTGTGAAAGCAGTTGAGAAGGTTTTTGGTGAAGGGGTCAAAGCTCACCTACTTATGATTTTTAAGGATGCCAATATGCTCTTCCCCAGGATTTAGGGGCATATCCATCAGAACTCCTTCAGATGCAAGAGACAGAAATACAACTTGTCAGAAAGGAGAGGTCATTAGCGCATGGAATCTAGCAGAGATTGGCTGACCAGACGGTAGAAATCTGGGGCAGGCGAAGGACTAGAAGGAGGACCAGAACATCACTAGCCCTTTCATTGTTGGTTTTTTTTTTTTTTTTTTTGGTGTCTCTTGCATTCTTTCCTGGAGACTGCTTCTTTGGCATCCTTTTTTCTTTTTTTCTGCATGGAGAGAAACCATTGTTATCAATAGATCTGTGTTGTGCCTTATAGCTCTTAACATTGGAGAGGATATAATCACGCAATCTCAATATTTGGAAAGTGTCTGCTGGCTTGGGGGGTGACGAGAGACTCAGGTGGCCTCCCCTGAGCCAGTCATTTGTAGCCAAGTGGATGAGGTACTGTTATTGGCCCTGCTTGAGTCAGGGCCCCATCCAGGACCAAATATTTGTGCTCACAGGGTTGGGATCTGTACGAATGTGGCTCCTCCTATATAAACCTCATGGTTCCAGCTTTCATGTGGGGAGGATGGGCAGGGAATGACATTTCCACCGGGAAGCAGGTGCTGGGTAGACAAAATGACAGTCATCCTACCATCAGGGCTAACCCTGTCTCCTCTCATTGAATGAATCCTATTTCATGAGATGACATAAGGCAAATTTCTGAGTTTTTTTTTTTTCAGTATTTCCCACCACCTTTCCAAATACAAAGCAATAGAAGTTGACAAAAATATATGGCAAAAAAAAAAAAAAATTCCAGTTGAAAGCATCTCATTGGACTGGTCAAATTTGAAAAGGAGAAGCATTAACGTGTCCCCTGCTATAGCCTAATGAATCCAACCCTTGAATTTATAAATAACAGTATATTCTTTACTGTTGAGTTTGTTCATCATCTGTGCCCATTCCATCCCGTTATGGTTGTGAGCTCTCCCATTGGTCTATTCTAGAGAACTCAGAGGCCTTAAAGTGATTCTAACACCTTTACATCACTGGGGGGATTTTAGAAAGCTCCTTTTTTCTTCTTTTCATAACAACCTCTGGAGTACAGTGTGTTTCATAAAGTGAATATGAGTTATTGTTACTGTGAAACTCTGAAACTTCCATTCCTTCTCCAGGTTCACACTGGTAGCTTTCCTGATGCTAGGGGATGTTTCACTCGTTCCAGTGATTATTTTATCCCATTCATCACGGGATGTACAATTAGATCAGCAGTCAATAGAATAATAATTGTAATAACATTGATACTTATTGAGTGCTTACAAGGCGCCAACTACTGTTATTTTTACATGTTTTAACATCCATGATCCTCCGAACAACCCCAGGAGTTTAGTACAATTAATATTCCTCCTTTGTAGGTGGAAATAGTATAGCAGCACAGATAAGTTAAGTCACTCGCCAAGGTCACACAGCTGGAAACTGGCAGAGTTGGGATTTGAACCCGGACCATCTGGTTTGTGGTATGTGCATTAAAGCATCATGCTAGTCCATCTCTTAAGTGGCCAGACACTATTATGGGACTTAGGAAGTTTTGGAAAAACTTGTTCTACTTCCTTATACACTTTACCTACCTGTTGAATAAATGACTGATCGATTGAATTCAACGTACCTATTTTACCATAAAAAGTAGAAATAATCCCGGAACAATATCCTATTAATTTTGATTAGTAAATTACCCTCAAATTCAACAGATATGTTTTTTAAAGGTTTTATTATTTATTTATTTATCGGGGTTGGGGGGAGAGAGAGTGTACAAGCAGGGGAAGTGGCAGGCAGAGGGAGAAGCAGTCCCCCCACTGAGCGAAGAGCCCAACGTGGGACTCGATCCCAGGACCTTGGGATCATGACCTGAACCGAAGGCAGACGCTTAACCGACTGAGCCACCCAGGCATCCTCAACAAATATTTCTTGAGTGTCTGCTACGTGCTCCAGCTCATCCACTCGATACAGAAGTACCATGAAGTGGGTGGTACGGTCTCCATTTTACAGGTGAGGAAACTCAGACTTGGCTAGGTTACATGATTGCCAGAGTCACATGGAAATACGTGGGCAAGCCAGGATTTGAACCAGGCCTGCCTCACGGTCGATGAGCTTAGTGCTCGCTGTCATACTTGTTAATGAAATGAATCTGTGAGATGTCTGCCACTTGGCAGAGCAGATTTTAATAGAGAAGGAAGGTGGAAAGTGCATGACCTTGTGTCCTTGCAGGAGGAGAGGTGAGATCCCTTGAAGGGTCCGAGGGGGCTGGTGCAGGAAGAAACCGAAGAGCAGATGTGATAGGCTATCCTAGAGAGGACCCGTTCTCTCCGTTCGCTGCCCAGAGAGAAGGAAAACATTTACTTAGCTCACATTTTTGGAAGGCTCTGGCAATTAGGGTGTTAATATTCTGCATAGTCACAATTATGCTATAACTACCAATTATGGGAAAATTCTTCATTTTACTGTAATGTAATTACATTAAGTAGCACCAGTCGTGTCAGTGCAAAGACTGGGGCAGCCTCGAATTATCCACTGCACCCAGACACCTCAGCCTGGGTCAGGAATAATTGGTGTAATGCAGATTTGCCTTTAGGGGTAGGCCTCAGTTTCCCTCAGAAAAGCTTTTCTTGTCTTCCGATCCTCCCTTGTGTGTGTGTGTGTGTGATTCGGCTGTGTTTAAAATCTGGAAGCAGGGGCGCCTGGGTGGCTCCGTTGGTTAAGCAACTGCTTTCAGCTCAGGTCATGATCCTGGAGTCCCGGGATCGAGTCCCACATCGGGTTCCCTGCTCAGCAGGGAGTCTGCTTCTCCCTCGGACCCTCCCCCCTCTCATGTGCTCTCTATCTCTCATTCTCTCTCTCTCAAATAAATAAATAAAATCTTTTAAAAAATAAATAAAATCTGGAAGCAGATGAGATGCTAACGTGCCCAATCTAGGTGTGACTTAGTATTTCCGTCAGCAAGAAAAGATTAGGGAGGAAGTTTCTCTAACAGGTGGTGAGACCCCCTGAGGGTCAGGACTACCTTTATTCTTCTTTCACCATTGCAGGGGACAGGGAATGAGACTAATTAACACATCCTGAGTGTCTCCCTTATGCCAGGGACTGTGCTAAGCACTTTATATATGTTTTATTATTAATTCTCCAAACAGCTCTATAAAGGAGATATTAAAATCCCCATTTAATAGATGAAGAAACTAAGGACGAGAGATCAAGCAATTTGCCCAAAGCCAAAGAACTAACAAGTAGTAGAACCCAGCTTCATTCTTTGGCCAGTGCCCATGCTCTTTCCACACCTTCCTGAAGGTGGCTTATAAATATTTATTGGATGCAGATAGAGCTAGGCTACACATATTTGCATGTGAGGACAGTCCTTTACTTTCTGGTCTATTTCATCAACTTTTTCAGACCCAGATCTCTCGTTTGGTTAATTTCTAAAAACTCCTCTTTTCTTTTCCTACATGATAAGCCAAATCCAATTCTTTTCAGTATTTGGAGAGGGCCTTCCGGTGATTGTGTGTATGTGTGATGTATACCTTTTAAAAAGGTCAATCGATTGTGAAGTTGATCTGAATGAATATCCTCGGGCAAGACTGAGGTCTTCGAAGGAAAAACTGGACTACTGTGAGGCGAAGAGACCCAAAGGTGTGATAACGCCAAAAATGGTCTTAGTTTTTAAAATTTCTTTGGTATTTGGATTTGGCAGTGATCTGATCTAAAAATTAGGGGAGTGCCACCGATGTTGTGATTGGTATTCACTTGTAAAATGAATGATGTGGAGGCCCCCGTGGGTTTTCAAGTTATAATAGCTGGGATTACTTTGTTGTATTTTGCAGACACATAGTGTTTTGTTCATCCTTAATCGATTTCTTCTCATCCTAGAGGCAGCAGAGGCAAGAATAGGCATCCCCATTTCTGAGATGGAGACACTGGAATGAGGGGGGATGATGAAAAACCAGATTTACCTTGGGAGTGCATCAGCACAGGTCACTGGTGTGAACTGAGGTCCTGAGAATCCGGCCTGATGGATTTTAGTTCACCTTTTTTTTTTAATGTTGTATTTACTTATTTTTAAATATTTTATTTATTTACTTGACAGAGAGAGAGACAGCAAGAGAGGGAACCCATCAAGGGGAATGGGAGAGGGAGAAGCATGTATCCCACGGAGCAGGGAGCCTGATGTGGGGCTCGATCCCAGGACCCTGGGATCATGACCTGAGCCGAAGGCAAACACCCAAGGACTGAGCCACCCAGGCACCCTGATTTTAGTTCACCTTTAAAAAGAAATAGATATTATTACAATGGAGGTCAGCAACTGACCTGTACCGTCTGTGGGATTTGGAGCTTTTCCTGACAGATGGGCCTCACCTTTCCAAATGATTTTTTTTTTTTTTTTGCTTATATTAAGTCTCCTTGGAGAGGCTTTTATTGGTTTTTGTGAAATCAGAGAAGTTGGGCTTTTCTGTTTGGACATTACGATAGTCAGTGAAACTACAACAGGGCTTCTTAGTTAATTAATATCTGGAAGAGAGAGCCATTATTTTGGAAAAACCCTCAAGTGATTTCACGGAGAGGATAAGTCGGGATGCCCCTTCCAGAAGAAGCCGAGGAGGACGGACGAGGCCGGAACCTGGAGGAGAGAACACCTCGGGAAAATCCAAAGTGGAAATGCGGCCCCAGTGGGAGCGCACCCAGGACTGCGGTGAGTAGTTATTATAGTAGTTACTGGAATGACCAAATGTCCAGAGAATGGCATGGAATTTTCAGGGCTAACAAAATTTCCTCTAAGTTTTGATCTGAATTCAGAGTTTTTGATCTCCTTTTTATCCTAAAAGTAATCAATGCTTCTGATAAAATTCAAACAGTTGGAAGGGATATAAAATAGGAGACTCCCTCCCTCTTCCTTAACCCTCCCTCACACCCTTTAGGACTAACAACTATAAATGATTTCTTGTGTTACCCATCCAAGATCATTTTAAATAAACACACGCATGTATTTATGTGTGCGTGCGTCAGGCTCGTCCTATATTTCCACAGCCATATTTTGGGCATTGTTCTATATCATTAACCATAGGTTTACCTTGTTCATTAAAAAGTTATTACAAATTGTTGCTGTGCATGGATGCACCATTATTTCCATTTCTTTCTTTCTTTTTTTTTTAAGATTTTTTTTATTTATTTGAGAGAGAGTACAAGCCGGGGAGAGAGGCAGAGGGAGACGGAGAAGCAGACTCCCCGCTGAGCAGGACCCTGGGATCATGACCTGAGCTGATCGCAGACGCTTGACAGACTGAGCCACCCAAGTGCCCCTCTTTTTTTTTTTTTAAGATATTATTCATTTATTTGAGAGAGAGAGAGAGAGAGAGACAGAGATAGCGACAAAGATAGCAAGAGAGAGCACAAGCAGGGAGGGGAGAGAGAAGCAGTCTCCCTGCTGAGCAAGGAGCCCTATGCAGGGCTGCTGGGCTTGGGCTCAGGACCCTGGGATCATGACCTGAGCTGAAGGCAGATGCTTAACTGACTGAGATACCCAGGCATCCCCATTTCTTTTCTTTCTTTTTTTTTTTTTTTTAAAGATTTTATTTATTTATTTGACAGAGACACAGCGAGAGAGGGAACACAAGCAGGGGGAGTGGGAGAGGAAGAAGCAGGGTCCCTGCTGAGCAGGGAGCCCTATGCAGGGCTCAATCCCAGGACCCTAGGATCATGACCTGAGCCGAAGGTGGATGCTTAACAACTGAGCCACCCAGGCGCCCCCATTATTTCCATTTTTATCGGTGGTGGTGGTGGTGGTCATTTTTTTCTTTATCATTTTTTAAAAATTGTTGTTGTCATTGCAAATAATGCTACCCTGCGTGCTTTTTGTATGAGTTCATTTTAGAAACCTGAAGACCAGAGTTGGGAGTATCTTTAGAGAACAGTGAATTCAAGTTCCTTTATTTGCGGGTGAGAAAATTGAGATCAGACAAAGAAGAGAAGTGACTTTCTCAGGATTATACATTCTATTATGGTTTAGCCACATATACAATCCTGATTTCTTGACTCCACAATCTTTCGTGTCCTGGAATTTAGATAAAAATGACTATTGTGGGGCACCTGGGTGGCTCAGTTGGTTAAGCATCTGACTCTTGATTTCAGGTCAGGTCATAATCTGTGTGGTTGAGAGATCAAGGCCCACATTGGGCTCCATGCTGGGTGTGGAACCTGCTTGGGATTCTCTCTCTCTCTCCCTCTCCCTCTGCCCCTCTCCCCCCCCTAAAAAAAAAAAAAAGAAAGTGAATTGAATATTCTTTGAAATAAATAGCTTGTAGGCTGGGTTTGCCATTCTTCCCTTATATAGTTTTCTGTTGGGGCTGCTGCATGCATATGGATGCATGTTGTACACTGCACAAAAGCACCTAGGCTAAGAGGTAAGTGAGAGCTGAAATCCACAGTGGGCTCTACTTGCTAAGCTCTGAAGTGGGCCTTGGTGCTGCATCAAAATGATTTTCCCAAACTGGACACTTTTCTCAGAATTGCCCCAAAGCACCTCATGGGCTAGCAGAAATCCTCATTTCTGGGATAAATATTTGACCCTAGAACAATAATGCAGCTTATTTTATCTTATGCAAAGGATGCAATACTATTTATTTTAGTAGAAACAGATTTCCAGTATTGTTCACACTTTCTCATTCAGTCTTCCTCAGGGCTGACAGTTCACATTTGATAGATAATTGTGTAGGATTAGGGCTACAACCTGCTATCATGGGTAGGTTAAATGTAATAGTTGAATGTGGCAGACAGAGAGGTCTCTCATGGGCAGAAGGTCTTGATTTCTTTGTGGTCTTGTACTCAGCTTTCTGGAGCAAATGATGTTCCTGTCTTGTGAAGCAATTTGTCTTAGTTGCAGTTGTGAAGCAGATGAGCCTATTTTTCAGGTAAGTTGTAGCTTGAGCTGCATCCTCCTCCCTACCTGTTTCAGCTCAGATCCCCCACTCTGCCTCTGAGCTACTAGCCTTCAGTTTCATGTCACAAGGAAACTGTTCGGCTAGACGCTGTTTACCACAACAGCTCTTGAAAAGTTACTCTACTTTTTTGGACACTGATTCTTGTTTTTGGTATAATGACTCTTATTTTAAACCTCAAAACACACTAACAAATGCTCTAAGGAGTGATATTCCAGCATCACATTTATAGGTAAAGATGGACCAATCCACTGTTTTGACTGATATATTACTCAATCTGTGTTGTTTGGGTATCCTTGGTCAGAATGAAGTAGATTCAATTTTTTCCCCATTAAAATGAATAAAAATATTGTTTTATTTAATGACTGTTAATGTAGTACAAGATTTTCAGGAGTGAATCAGAGTCATTATACAAAGGGTAGGTGTAATGGATCATGGCCTGTTGAGTTCAGGGACCATGGCTTTTCATTTTTATGTCCATGGTACTGTATACAAGCATGTAATAGGCCTTCAGTAAAAGTTTGTAGGATGAATGAATAAATCCTTTTTACAGAAGTGCAGGGGAGATATTTTCCAATAGACACTATAGGGGTTGTGCAGCATAATCTCTTCTTTTCACACTGGGAATGGCTTTTGGCATTTCCTTATTTGAATTGGCCAGGAGCAATGGAGCAATCTTCCTAAAGGTGGAGCTTAGATGGGCACATATTTGCTTGGCACTGGAATGATTTAGCACTGTGTTTTGCTCAGGCTTCTTGAGAAAGGCTAAGCCGTGGGTGCCCAGGTGGGTTACTCCGTGAGGCAGGTAAAGAAGGGAATAGTGGAATGGATCTTCAGGAACAGGAATGGAGGAAGCCTGAGCTGCCGGGCGATCGCCATCAGGAGGGGCGGATGAAGTCTGTAGGGAGGAATCATTATGAAAAGCTAGAAAGTGGTAGAGCAGGGGTGGTGGGGGCCCAAGGAGGAGGGGAGCTAGTTCCGGGAGATTTCTAGGGAGAAGGGGGAGGAGGGGCCAACAAGCATCAACTTGTGGAGATGTCAGGGGCCGGGGGAAGGCAGCTCCGCAGGAAGAGGCAACAAATTGAGGGCTTTGATTTCCACCACTCAAGAAAAGTGAGAGAGGGGCGCCTGGGTGGCTCAGTTGGTTAGGCGACTGCCTTTGGCTCAGGTCATGGTCCTGGAGTCCCGGGATCAAGTCCCGCATTGGGCTCCCTGCTCAGCAGAGAGTCTGCTTCTCCCTCTGACCCTCCCCCCTCTCATGCTCTCTCTCTCTCTCTATTTCATTCTTTCTCTCAAATAAATAAATAAAATCTTTAAAAAAAGAGAGAGAAGTGAGAGACAGGAAAATAGAGACAGAGAGATGGAGAGAGGATGAGAGATGGGCGATTCACAGACTAAGAGAGAGAAAAAGGGAGAAACAGCAGGGAGAGGGAGAAGGGGAGGGAGGGAGAATGAGAATAAGAAAGACATTTAAAACAGAAAACAACCAAGACCGAGACAGATACAGAGACACAGAGACACAGAGAGAGTCAGAGAGCACGTTAGTTGCTCTGCTGAGAGAAACACGGTGGAACGAGGAAGGACCGCATGTTAAGCACCTGTCTAAGGAGCGGGAGCCCTGTAAAATGTCACTTCCTAAAGAGGAGCTTGCCCTTGTCCTGCAGGGGCCTGTGGGCCTCGGGTCTCTGCACACGGTGGGTACACACTCTCATTCTCCAACTGGCTGGCTGCATACCCCTCCGGCTAAAGAGACACACGCCAAATACAAGATCTCGTAGGAGGTAAAAGGATGTGAGAAGCCAGGAACTAAGGCAAACATTTGTTCCTTGGATGGAGGTGACAGGAAGGCCATCACCTTGAAAATACTCCTCAGAGTCCTGTGTGATGTTGCCTTGTGCCTTTCTTTCTTTCTTTCTTTCTTTCTTTCTTTCTTTCTTTCTTTCTTTCTTTCTTTCTTTCTTTCTCTCTCTCTCTCTCTCTCTCTTTCTTTCTTTCTTTTATTCTTTCTTAAATCAAAACTCATTGAGGCAGAGAAATCCCTTTCTGGGTGTAGGTTGAAATGAGGATATTCCTGTTAAATTTGGGGAGCTCAGGTTCTTCTGCTTCAGCTACTAACTGCCTTCTTTGCTACTCAATAACATGGCAAATCAGATAATATAAACAGGGAAAATCTAGTGCTTTTTTTCATTAAAATGTGGCGGGACTAAATGGGCCGCAGGAGACCCTCCTACTCCCAGGGTTGGTGAGCAGGTGAGATATCCTGCCCCCACTCTCCTGCTGGGGACCCCATGAGACTCGTGGGTGGTGTCTTCCATCCTTGCTGGAGACAGAGCAGCCCTGAGGCTGGGAACAGGGCATCAACCCGCTCTCCAAAGTGGTTATGAAGAGCTGTATCCACCATTGCCTCCCTTCTTGTATCAGAGGAAGGATGGTAGATGTTTGTAGGAATAAGCCATTTGTGGTTTTGTGGAAATGAGTACCTCAGATTTGAAAGCTTATGTTGTTTATGTGTATTCCTAAGTGGGGGTACAAACTGTTAAGTCTAATCTTTCATGGCCAGCAGACCCTGGAAGACCACCAAACATGGATAAACAGAAAAAAGTGGGAAAGGCTATTTGGTTTTCCACAGGCCAGAAATCAGCTAAAGAAAGGGGCCTTGCAGCCATTCACATTTTTGGATCTTCAATTTCCATTATCAATTAAAAGACAGTAAACTCTTATCCCGAATAGAAGTACAATTAGATCCAATAGTGAAATCATCAAGTACTATTGAGGTGGAACTTGGCAGTAATTAGTTTTTTGATACATAAATACAATTTCCAAATGCAATTTATCCCTAAGCCCAGGCTGCTGATTCAATTCCCTCTTTTTGCTATTACCAGGGAATGTGTGGTGAGGTATATTCCAATTCATCAGGGCTGTGTCTCTCCACAGAGAATGAATTGAGTTGCCTGACACCTGAAATTACTAGCTGGACATGGAAGGGAGGTGTTATGTGACTCTTACGGGAACTGGGAGTGGAGGGTGTGCCCCCCACCCCAAATCTCATTGACATGCGAATCACTCACACCAGCTGATTCCCTGCCCATCCTGTCGTTTTTTCAGTGCCTGTCTCTTTTCTCTTTCCTTCTGTTTCTGATGCTGCCCCTTCATTCATTTGTTTGTATCTTCATCCATTCAATATTTCCTGCGAGTCTACTATTTTTGTACTGTGTAAGGTGCTGGGATATAGCCGTAAGGGAAGTAGGTGCATTTCCTGCCCTCTAGGGACTGTTAATCTAGCATTCAACATTAAAGAAATACTTGTTTAGTTATAATTGTGGTAGTGCTATGAAGGGTCCCATTAGAGTGTAAAATGAGGTCTCTACCCTAGTCTCAGAGTTCCAGGAAAGTTCCCCTGAGGAACGGACATTGCAGCTTTGATCTGAAGTATGAACAGGACTTAGGCAGAGAATTTAGAGAAGACCATCCAGGCACAGAAAAATCTAGAAGGAAATTTAGTACAATAGAGAGACAGGGAAAATGCCAGTGAGGCAGGAACAAAGGCAAGCAAGGGGGCAGGTGGATGAAATAAGGCTGTGTGATAGCAAAGAGCCAGATCGCTCAGGGCCTTGTAGCCCTTGTTCAAGATTTTACATTAGGAGTTATTTGAAGATTTTAAAAATAAAGGAACAATATGATAGTAATCTTTAGTTGCCAGGCTCTCGTCAAGCTCAATAATGATGTACCTCTTAATATGGAAGCTCTATTTGATGGCCTTTCGAGTCAGTTTCTGAGATTCCAGCTGGGAGGAAGGTGTAGTGGGTGGCAGACCCTGGACCAGTGACTTATGATGTCAGAATTTCAATGCTCCAGTGTTATGAAGCCCTAGCAATCATAATCAAAAATACTTCAGGCAAAGGTTAAAGATCCATGTTATGGATTCATCAGATGAGAAAAATACCAGCTTCTATATGAATGGATGTATTTATAAAGTTTTGGCAGAGGTATTTCCCCCTTGTTACCTTCCTCACCCAAATTCACCTAAAAAAAAATACTCAGATCATTTTAATTTTCTCCTTACCCCTTGGGCCATGGAGGGCCATAGGACTGACTTTGGGTTCTTTCTACAAAATACCAGAGTGAAGTGTCTGTTGACCCAGTTTTCTAAATGAATAGAGACTGTACTTTCAGTTGTCTTAGCAGGTTGGTTAGGAGAGGGTAAGCTGCTGTAACAGATCTGACAGAAGGGCAATTAGAAGAACCAAAAAAGTCTATTTCTCCTTCATACAACAATCCTGATGTGAACAATTCAGGTCAGGGAGAAAGTTTTGCTTCTCTCAGTCATTTGAGATCCCAAGCTCCTTGCCAGTCATTACTCTTTTATCCCCTGAGACGTTGTTATTAGCTGTGTAAATAATGCTAGGTTGTTGCTACATTGAGATTCCAGCTGGTGAGAAAGTAGAATAAAGCCTCCCAGCAGACATTCCCAGATATCTTAAGTGGCACACATCACGTTTGCTCACATTGCATTGGTGAAAACTCAGTCCACTGTAAGAGCTTAGTCACTCATGGTACATCTAGCTGCAAAGGAGACCGTGAAATAGAATCTGCATGGCTGGCTGCAGTTCTATTACTATGGAAGAATGGAGAGTGGATTTTGATGGATAGCTAAGATTCTCCACCATACCCACTGTGGTAGATTGAGGGCCAAATGGCTCCAGTTCTTCACATCTCCCTCTGTCCATACTCTTTGCAATGAGACATTGAAGCTCCTCTCATCAAGAGATGGAGTCTGTTTTCCCAACCCTTGAGTTTGGACTGGGCTTGTGCTTTGCTTTAGTCGATAGAATGTGGTAGAAGTGACGGTATGTTGGTTCAAGCCTGGGCTTCAAGAGAGCTGTGTGTTTTCCTAACCCCCTCCGCCAACACACACACAACCAAAGCCATCCTTGACAAGTTCTGATAGCTGTGTGAGAAATGTGTGAGAAATGTGTGAGAAAGCCAAGCCAAGATCCACGGAATTGTGTACCCAGCCCATAGCTATCCACAGATGCATTAGTGTCTCCAGCTGGGGCCAAAAGAGCTACTCAGCTGACCCATAGATCCATGAGCAATAATAAATGCTTACAGTTTTTAGCCACTGGGTTTTGGGTGGTTTGTTATCTTAGCAGGAGATAACTGATACAGTTCTAGATATTTTCTTCCTATCATCATGTAGCCTCTCGGATTGATTAGAAAGGCAAGATAAAAGGCATGTTACCAATATAAAAGGATGTTAAACTGGGAGTTTTGATTGAACTAATAAGATAGACTTCTGTCACCAAAATAGGTTGTGTTATAGGCCAAACAGTAAAAAGTTCAAGGTAGAGGTCCTAGAAGATTATTTAGATATCACCAGATTGAGGGCATAAAAGGATATTGAATAAAGATGGGGAACTAGTTTCCAAGGATTGTTTTCTTCGAGCATGTTTACTCCAAAGTAGAGGCTACAGTGGAGTGCATGCTTCTTCTCTCAGATCTAGTGCCAAGAGACTTCAGCTGGACCATTTGGAGAGCTTGATATGTGTTCTCTGCAGTTGAAAGACACAGTGGATTACTCTGCTTCATTCTTACCCAGGAAATTCCAGAGAACAAGAGGTTAAGTGGTGAGTGCCTTGATAATGTAATCTGGAAGTTTGCTGTGTTTTGTGACTGGCATATAATGCCAAAACTTTCAAGGTAAAACCATGTGGGAGTGTGGACTGAATGTGGATCTTGTATGCAAGGGAGATAGTATGAGAGTCAACTTAGATGTAGCCAAAGCAGGCCCCCTCGAGGGCAACTGTACCTTGGTGGAAAGGAAGTTGGCAGTGGTTGCTGGATTTGTGGGATAGCACAGGGAGTATTTCAGACTGCTGGAATAGAATATATTTGCCCAGGTCAGTGGTTCTCAACCAGGGGCGATTTTGCCCTCCAGCAGACATTCAGCAATGTCTGGAGACATCCTTATTTACAGCTAGGGGAGATGCTACTGGCATCTAGAAGGTAAAGGGCAAGGAAGCTGCTAACCATCCTTTGATGCATGGAAAATCTTTCCACAACAAAGAATTATTCAGACCCAAATGTCAATAGTGTTAAGATTGAGAACTCTGGCTTGGATCAAGGTGATATGGGGAGCGGGGGGGTCTTTGAAGAATGAGAAAAAACACCTATGAGAGAAAGCCAGGTTTAAACATATGCCAGGCTCTGAGAGCACAGAACCATCTGGAACATGCCAGTCATGTGAAGATGTTCCTAATCCCATAACATCTCCAGCTTCCCTGCTTCCACCCTTCACCTCCCAACCCCCAGCACCACTGCGGGGACTTCAGAAACCTTGATGGTCAAGAAGAGGAAACAGGATGGAAGTGCCAGGTGGAGAAGGTGATAAGAAAGACCACAACCCTCTTTTCACTGAAAGTGGGTAGTTTGCAGTCAGCTCCAGCTGAGGAAGGGAAATTTATCATTACACTGGGTTGGGAGTTTGGAATATTCCACTTTAGAATTATTATTTTTTTGAAAGATTTTATTTATTTAATCATGAGAGACAGAGAGAGAGAGAGAGAGAGAGAGAGAGAGAGAGAGAGAGAGAGAGAAAGGCAGAGGGAGAAGCAGGCTCCCAAGGAGCAGGGAGCCTGATGCGGGACTCGATCCCAGGTCCCCGGGATCATGACCTGAGCCGAAGGCAGACGCTTAACCATCTGAGCCACCCAGGCACTCTCCACTTTAGAGTTATTGAGTTGAGACCGTGTTTACAGCTTAAAGTAGCCCGAGGACTCCCTGGAGTGAGCAGAAATGTCTTGGGATCTACTTGAAATTTTATCCGGAGCTTTCTAAAGGAATATTGGGTTGAAAAATAAAATAAAGTTACTGATTACATTCCCAGGGTCCTGCCTATTTTATATGCCCATTACCTTAGCAGTTACTGAGCAGCCACTAAAAGCTGGGAACTTTCACAGATACTCCCTCATTTAACCATCAGAATTAAGGAGAGCAGCTGTTTTTCTCTTAGTGTTTGAAGTGTCATGATTATTTGTACTTTACAGGGAGGAACCTGGGGCTTGGAGAGTTGAAGTAACTTGACCAGATCGTACATTCAGGAAGGGTTGGATGGTGGGACTGGAGGCCAGGAAATGCAGGATGTGGTTTCAGTGATTTCCTTCTTGTGGAAACACATTCACTTCCAGAATCCTGGAATCCCACAAAGTTATATTCAGGCATGTAGCAACATCTTACACTTCTACGTTAGTGCGGTCAGCTGAGAGGGCAAGAGAAGAGTTCTTAATGCACTGCACACTCACTGTCTCCAAGAAGGCATTTAGAGCTGATCTTTTCAGGTTTGGGCATGTGGAGAGAAGAGTCCAGAACTGAGTCCTGATCCAAACAGGTCTCTGCGGAGCTGGTTGAATTAGACAGATTTGTGTCCTTTCTTCCTGCACGCTGACCAAAAGCCTTCTTCACGGCACTTAGAGGAACCTGCATTACAGCCCACTTCACATTGTTTTATAATAATTACTTCTCGTGCCTTTTTTTTTTTTTTTGCCAGTTAGGTAATCTCCTTCAATTTGAGGCTTTTTGCTTTACTCATTTTTACATCTGTACTAGACCCTAAATATAGTGGATATTTATTAAGTGTGGCATAAATAATTGACTGATCCCTGCCTTCAAGGAGTTTCCGATGTGCGGTGGGGAAATATGAAAGAGAAAGTTGTGGGGACTCCTGGGGAGCTCAGTCGGTTAAGTGTCTGCCTTCGGCTCAGGTCATGATCCCAGGGTCCTGGGATGGAGTCCCGCATTGGATTCCCTGCTCAGCTGGAAGCCTGCTTCTCCCTCTGCCATTGTCCCCCTGCTTATGCTCTCTCTCTCTCTCTGACGACGAAATAAATAAAATCTTAAACTATTTAAAATATAGAAGAAATTAAAAAAAGGAAAAGTTGTAATATAGTATAAATGTTGTTATTTCTGTTTAAAAATAAATGTATGTCAGTATGTGGACCAAAAATAATATCAAAAGAACTCTGCACCAAGTGGTTAACAGTGATTACCTTTGTGAGGTCAAATGATGGAGGACTTTTCTTTCGTTTAAAATATTTCCAGAAGATTTTATAGTAAGCAGAAGTATTTTAGTCATTTGGCATTTTAGTATTCAGTCAGGGACTATAATAAGATACAAATACGAGAAATGAAATACTATCTATAATGCAGTGATGTGCGTGATCAGTTTTAAAATGAATGAGCGTGCAGCAAAGTATAATAGACATTCAGAAGGAAGTTGAGACTGGACTGGGGGCAGTCAGGGCAGCCTCCAGGAGAAGGACTTTGAATTTTACTCATTATCCAGGACTTTGAAATAGATTTCCAAAAGGCATCCCAGTCCCGATCTTCTTATTTGATCTCAGGATCTTGTTGTTGCTTCTAGAAAAGCCACTGCCATCTGTTTTTGGAAGCTGGCACCCGCACCCGGCTGCTAATTTGGACTTCTAAACCACTTTAAAAATTAATGGCTTTATAAAAGGTCTGCAACTCCCTCTTAAGAGTTTAATATCATATTTATAAATTCAGTCTGTGTTGAGTTCCAGCATATTGCAAATAATTTACAGTGTTGTCCTGCTCAGAGCATAACTAATGTGGATCCACAGCTGTGCAGATAACTTTTCCTATCAGCGGATGATAAACTGTAAGTGGCCCCATTTGGATGCGGGGAAATAGTCCAGATTTTAAAAGCTGCATCAGTGCAACTGGGATGGAAGTTGTATAGCAAAAGCTTCTCTTACCTGGAAATATCTCAGTCGTGGTAAATACAGCCAGCCTCATTGCTACTAATTATTGTACCTGGGAAGAGTGGGCTGATCATGATGTTTATGGCCCTTTGGTCTGTTTGCATGAACGCTTTCCTGAGCAATTGCTAAATAGTTTAGAAAGTGGGTCAGCCAGCCCAGGGGCTCTGAGGTCAAAAGGCAATATCTGGATGGAATGTTTGGATTAAGATTTTGGATCTGGGTTAGTTGCTTCATGAAATGCATAATGGGTATATTTATGCCTTTTACTTGTGCCTCAACATTGCTTTAGCAAATTCTCAGTGCATTTCAGAATCCTAGAAACCAGCTCTGCTCTTCCCTGGCAAACTAGGTGTGAAGTTCTTGCCTTCCAGGTTCCTGCATAAGATTCAATCTACCTGCATCTTGAGACTCCTGCTTACCCTGACTCCATTGACAGCCTGTGGGGTGAAGTACCAAGGGTGTTTGACGCTAAATTTAAGTTGAAACCTAGTTGAAAATTTTACAAATTGTTCTATTCAGTTAGGTTGAGTCTGTGTCTTCCCTATGATTTTTATTCTTCTTTGTCAAACATTCATTAATGAGCACCTACCATGGACTAAGGTTAGTAATTGGTACTTGGGACAAATGTTAAAACACACACACACACACACACACACACACACACACACACACACACACACACACACACACACACACCCCAGAAGCTGTCTTTTGTTTATCCTCTTGTCTCAGTCTAGAATTCCCTTTCCACTTATGAACCTGGTACTTTGGTATCATTTTTTTGGGTAAATATAAACACTTGCTTTTATTTTAAAATTGTGTCCTGTAGAGTCCTGATTCTTGATGAATTGCCCCAGAAACCACCATGGAAGGCAGGAGAGAGATGCCAGCTTTCTAGAGAAGATACGGGCTAGCTTGTCCTGACGATCAACTAGGGTGACTATAGTTGCTCCTACATTATATTTGGAGTCTCTGATAGCTTAGATGATTTGGGGGGATGGAGTGGTTAAGTATTCATTCCCACTCTCTTTCTGCCTCCATGGGAGAAGACGACCTACCCACCCATTGAGGCTGAGCTTGGCTGTATGATTTGCTTTGACCAATCAGATGTGGGTACAGGTAACAAGGTCCCATTTCTGAGCTGGGGTGAGGCATTGCTCTTTCTACTCAGCCCCCTGGGAGCTTTCAAAGTCAGCCACAGGAAGAATATGCCCCAGGCAACTCAAAAAATGCTTAATTTTATGACACTGATATGTTTGCGGTTGCTTATAATGCAGTAGTAACTGATACGAATGTCTAGCTAAGATCTCACTTAGAGTAAATGTTTGCTCCTTTGTTCATTCATTCATTCCCATTCAAAAAAATATTGAGTGCCCTTATATACATCAGGCAGAACATCACTGGAATAGGTGGTTTTTAAAACCTATTGGTTTTGCTCATCATCTTGACTTTTGCTCGTTACGTTTGATGTAAAGAAGTAAAATCAAGACACACCCTCAAAGGAAAAATAGTACTGAAACATCAATTTGAGAAGTGACAAAGAACTGACAACAAATTAATGTCAAATATACATATATCAAAACACTCTTTTGCAAAAGAGATGCCCCATAATGAGAGGGCTGGCTACCAGGATTTACAGTTCCAGTTCTTGCTCTGGACATTGCATGCCGAAGAACCCCAACGGGAGTCCCCGACAATCTTAGAGGCAAAGTGGGGGCTGATATGACAAAGCTAGCTTTCTTCTGCCCTGCGTGACTATAGCCTATCTTTCAGGCCTGGGGAAGGTGCCAGAGCTGATCTGAATGTATTTAGGATGAATCTTCTTAATGATCTGTCAAGTTCAGTGGAATTGCCAGACCCGAGCTTTAATAACTTCCTGGTTTTTAGTACCTGAGCCTATAAAAATGATATACAGGCCACAGAGGATATGAGAGTGGCCAGGGTGCAGTGAAAAAGCACGTGCAGGGAAGTTGGAGCTTCCATCAGAATAGGGGGCACGTGTAAACCTATCCGTCTGGGTCTCTGGTTGTGCACCTGTTTTTGCAGCTAGAGATGGGACAGATAGGGGAGGGGTGAAGCAGCTAGGGACAAAATCATGGAATAGACAAAAGCTTGACTGTGGAGGCCCTCTGGCCTCCCTTTTCACAAAGCCTTCCCGAATCCTGCCTTCTCTCGTCCTATACTCATTCAATATCCATCCTCTTTGCAATCTATCCTATTTTCTTCTCTCAAAGGCATTGATCTTCAGTTGTCTTATGAGCCACAGTGTTTTAGGACTCAGTGGTGTTTAGAGTTATAAGGAGCAGCAGTCCAGACCCTTCATTTTATAGACAGGGAATTTGAGACCCCAAAATGGACTGACTCCAAGTATATTGCCCAGGTGGTCAGTCGCAGACCCACAACCGGGTCTCTTGACCTCAGACAGTGTCCCGTCCAGTACTGCAGTGGGAATTAATCTCTGCTAAAGGCTTGAGACATTATCATCACCCTGAGACTCTTGAAGAAAAATATAATAGAGACACAAAGAGATGAAGGTATACTCAAGAAATTTCAGGCTCTAAATATAGCAAGTGGGAAGACATTTCTGGACTAAGGAGACTTCCAATATCGCTCAAGTTAAGCTCTGTTATCTCTTTTTCTGCCTGGTAGGGGAGGGATCTTTTAAAATGAGAGACCCTCCAAATTTGCCTGGTGTGAAAGAGGGGGCTGTCTTTTCAGAAGTTCAATATGCACGGACACTTTGAGAGCTCTAAGCCACTGTAAAAGTCCCATACTGGCAAATTCTACCATAGCAAATGTGATTTGGCACCATTTTGAAATATTAAGGGAGATTCCCCTTTCATCCCTCATTTCTTATATCCCTAGGTGCCCCTCCCCAGCGCTCTCCCCATGCATTCAGATAAGGTATTTTATGCTTACTGCCTTAGTGAAGGACTGACGCAACAGAATGCAGTTAAAACAAAGAATCTAGGGGCGCCTGGGTGGCTCAGTCGTTAAGCGTCTGCCTTTGGCTCAGGTCATGATCCCAGGGTCCTGGGATCGAGCCCCACATCGGGCTCCCTGCTCAGCGGGAAGCCTGCTTCTCCCTCTCCCCCCCACCCCCCCTTGTGTTCCCTCTTGCTATCTCTCTCTCTTTGTCAAATAAGTAAATAAAATCTAAAAACAAAAGCAAAGAATCTAGGCCTTGAGGGGACTAAATAATGAGTGAGGGCAAAACTTCAAGCCACAACCTGGACAAGACCTCTGGAAATGAAGAGGAAGAGGGTTGGAGAGAAGAAAATTTAGAAAATGGAATTTTGCGGGGTTCTGCACCTTGTTCACTCTTTTCTGAGTTCTAGGGCAAAAAAAAAAAAAGATCTTATAGGTAATTTTAGAGCTCTGTCTGGGGAGAGGAAATCTGGTATTACGTTTGTTAACTAATGTTGTGACAAAGTACCCCAAATAATGAGGATTTACCTAGCTCATGCATCTGTGGGTTGGCTGGGAAGTGGCTGAAATGGATTTGTCTCAGTTTGGTGGTTCTGCTGATCTCAGCTGGGTTTGTTTATTCACATGTTTGGGTGTTAGCTGGGATCTGATGATCTAACTTGGGCTCAGATAACTGGAGAAGCTTGACTCTGCTCCACATGTTTCTCATCCTCCTCAGGCTAGTGGTCCAGCCTGGGTATATTCTTAGGGCTATAGTAGAAGTATAAGGGAGTGAGTGGAAACATGCAAAGCTTCTGAAAGCCTACCCTTGGAATTGGCACAATGTCCCTTTTATCTCATTTAATTATTCAAGGAAGTCATGTGACCAAACCATAATCAAAGGGTAGGGAAATATAGTCTACTGGAAGAACTGCAAAAAGTATGACTACAGGGAGTTATGAAGAACCAAACCAAATGCACAATTGACCATACTCCTCTTTTCTGAGTAAAACCCAAAGAGAGGGCAAGACCTCAGCATTTCATGGGAGCAAATAGTTGTATTATTTGTCTAGAAGACAGCTGGGCTTTAACTAGTCACATAATTTACCCACATCCCATGGGAATATTTCCTGTGGGCCATGGCATAGATGTAACACAAAGAGATGGACCTGAAAGGGTGTCAAATGGTTATAACCCAGCAATGACACACTGGTTTAAGGGCTAAGGACCACATGGAATGAAGGACAGTTACAGGGCATGCCTATATGATGCATGATACCAAAGACTGATTGTCCTCTTGTTCCAAAACCTTGGCACTATGAAAATTTTCTGGAACTTAGATGTAATCTCTAGAAAAGATTAGTGTGTGTTAAGTGGAGAGTGGGAAGGAGCGGGTCCCAAACTAGCTGGGGTTGAGGTTCGTTTTTGTTGTTGTTTTTTTTAAATATTGACATTTACTAAAACATCTTACATTTTAATTTTTATTTTTGTATTGTTATGTTAATCACCATATATTATATCATTAGTTTTTGATGAAATGTTCCATGATTCATTGTTTGTGCATAACACCCAGTGCTCCATGCAGAACGTGCCCCCTTGAATACCCATTACCAGGCTAACCCATCCTCCCACCCTCCTCCCCTCTAGAACCCTCAGTTTGTTTTTCAGAGTCCATCGTCTCTCATGGTTTGTCTCCCCCTCTGACTTACTCCCCCTCATTCTTCCCCTCCTGCTATTTTCTTCTTTTTCTTTTTTCTTAACATATGTTGCATTATTTGTCGCAGAAGTACAGATCTGCGACTCAACAGTCTTGCACAATTCACAGTGCTCACCATAGCACATACCCTCCCCAATGTCTATCACCCAGCCACCCCATCTCTCCCAACCCCCACTACTCCAGCAACACTCAGTTTGTTTCCTGAGATTAAGAATTCCTCATATCAGTGAGGTCATATGATACACCTTTCTCTGATTGACTTATTTCACTCAGCATAACACCCTCCAGTTCCATCCACGTCGTTGCAGATGGCAAGATCTCATTCTTTTTGATGGCTGCATAATATTGCATTGTGTATATATACCACTTCTTCTTTATCCATTCATCTGTCAATGGACATCTTGGCTCTTTCCACAGTTTGGCTATTGTGGACACTGCTGCTATAAACATTGGGGTGCACGTACCTCTTCGGATCCCTACATTTGTATCTTTGGGGTGAATACCCAGTAGTGCAATTGCTGGATCGTATGGTAGCTCTATTTTCAACTGTTTGAGGAACCTCCTTACTGTTTTCCAGAGGGGTTGCACCAGCTTGCATTCCCACCAACAGTGTAAGAGGGTTCCCCTTTCTCTGCATCCTCGCCAACATCTGTCTTTTCCTGACTTGTTAATTTTAGCCATTCTGATGGGTGTGAGGTGGTATCTCATTGAGGTTTTGATTTGGATTTCCCTGATGCCAAGCGACGTTGAGCACTTTTTCATGTGTCTGTTGGCCATTTGGATGTCTTCTTTGGAAAAATGTCTGTTCATGTCTTCTGCCCATTTCTTGATTGGATTATTTGTTCTTTGGGTGTTGAGTTTGATAAGTTCTTTATAGATTTTGGATACTAGCCCTTTATCTGATATGTCATTTGCAAATAGCTTCTCCCATTCTGTCGGTTGTCTTTTGGTTTTGTGGACTGTTTCTTTTGCTGAGCAAAAGCTTTTTATCTTGATGAAATCCCAATAGTTCATTTTTGCCCTTGCTTCCCTTGCCTTTGGCGTTGTTTCTAGGAAGAAGTTGCTGCAGCTGAGGTCAAAGAGGTTGCTGCCTGTGTTCTCCTTTAGGATTTTGATAGACTCCTGTCTCACGTTTAGGTCTTTCAACCATTTGGAGTCTATTTTTGTGTGTGGTGTAAGGAAATGGTCCCGTTTCATTCTTCTGCATGTGGCTGTCCAATTTTCCCAACACCATTTGTTGAAGAGACTGTCTTTTATCCATTGGACATTCTTTCCTGCTTTGTCGAAGATTAGTTGACCATAGAGTTGCGGGTCCATTTCTGGGCTCTCGATTCTGTTCCATTGATCTATGTGTCTGTTTTTGTGCCAGTACCATACTGTCTTGATGATGACAGCTTTGTAATAGAGCTGGAAGTCCGGAATTGTGATGCCGCCAGCTTTGCTTTCCTTTTTCAATATTCCTCTGGCTATTCGGGGTCTCTTCTGGTTCCATACAAATTTTAGGATTATTTGTTCCATTTCTTTGAAAAAAGTGGATGGTATTTTGATGGGGATTGCCCTGAATGTGTAGATTGCTCTAGGTAGCATTGACATCTTCACAATGTTGGTTCTCCCAATCCATGAGCATGGAACATTTTTCCATTTCTTTGTGTCTCTTCAATTTCTTTCATGAGTATTTTATAGTTTTCTGAGTACAGATCCTTTGCCTCTTTGGTTAAATTTATTCCTAGGTATCTTATGGTTTTGGGTGCAATTGTAAATGGGATTGACGCCTTGATTTGTCTCTCTTCTGTCTTGTTGTTGGTGTATAGGAATGCCACTGATTTCTATGCATTGATTTTATATCCTGCTACTTTACTGAATTCCTGTATGAGTTCTAGCAGTTTTGGGGTGGAGTCTTCTGGGTTTTCCACATACAGTATCATATCATCTGCAAAGAGTGAGAGTTTGACTTCCTCTTTGCCAATTTGGATGCCTTGGATTTCTTTTTGTTGTCTGATTGCTGTGGCTAGGACTTCTAATACTATGTTGAATAGCAGTGGTGATAGTGGACATCCCTGCCGCGTTCCTGACCTTAGGGGAATGGGAATGATATTCGCTGTAGGTTTTTCATAGATGGCTTTTATGATATTGAGGTATGTACCCTCTATCCCTATACTCTGAAGAGTTTTGATCAAGAAAGGATGCTGTACTTTGTCAAATGCTTTTTCTGCATCTATGGAGAGGATCATATGATTCTTGCTCTTTCTTTTGTTAATGTATTGTATCACGTTGATTGATTTGCGGATGTTGAACCAACCTTGCAGCCCAGGGATAAATCCCACTTGGTCGTGGTGAATAATCCTTTTAATGTACTGTTGGATCTTATTGGCTAGTATTTTGGTGAGAATTTTTGCATCCATGTTCATCAAGGATATTGGTCTGTAATTCTCCTTTTTGATGGGGTCTTTTTCTGGTTTTGGGATCAAGGTAATGGTGGCCTCATAAAAGGAGTTTGGAAGTTTTCCTTCCATTTCTATTTTTTGGAACAGTTTCAGGAGAATAGGTATTAATTCTTCTTTAAATGTCTGATAGAACTCCCCTGGGAAGCCATCTGTCCCGGGCTTTTGTTTCTTGGGAGATTTTTGATGACTGCTTCAATTTCCTTAGTGGCTATAGGTCTGGTCAGGTTTTCTATTTCTTCCTGGTTCAATTTTGGTAGTTGATACATCTCTAGAAATGCACCCATTTCTTCCAGGTTATCTAATTTGCTGGCATAGAGTTGCTCATAATATGTTCTTATAATTGTTTGTATTTCTTTGGTGTTGGTTGTGATCTCTCCTCTTTCATTCATGATTTTGTGGATTTGGGTCATTTCTCTTTTCTTTTTGATAAGTCTGGCCAGGGGTTTATCAATCTTGTTAATTCTTTCAAAGAACCAGCTCCTAATTTCGTTGATCTGTTCTACTGTTCTTTTGGTTTCTAGTTCATTGATTTCTGCTCTGATCTTTATTATTTCTCTTCTCCTGCTGGGTTTAGGCTTTGTTTGCTGTTCTTTCTCCAGCTCCTTTAGGTGTAGGGTTAGGTTGTGTATTTGAGACCTTTCTTGTTTCTTGAGAAAGGCTTGTATTGCTATATACTTTCCTCTCAGGACTGCCTTTGCTGTATCCCAAAGATTTTGAACATTTGTGTTTTCATTTTCATTGGTTTCCATGAATTTTTTAAATTCTTCTTTAATTTCCTGGTTGACCCATTCATTCTTTAGTAGGATGCTCTTTAGCCTCCATGTATTTGAGTTCTTTCCGACTTTCCTCTTGTGATTGAGTTCTAGTTTCAAAGCATTGTGGTCTGAAAATATGCAGGGAATGATCCCAATCTTTTGGTACCGGTTGAGACCTGATTTGTGACCTAGGATGTGATCAATTCTGGAGAATGTTCCATGGGCACTAGAGAAGAATGTGTATTCCATTGCTTTGGGATGGAATGTTCTGAATATGTCTGTGAAGTCCATTTGGTCCAGTGTGTCATTTAAAGTCTTTATTTTCTTGTTTATCTTTTGCCTAGATGATCTGTCCATTTCAGTCAGGGGGGTGTTAAAGTCCCCCAGTATTATTGTATTGTTGTCAATGTGTTTCTTTGCTTTTGTTATTAATTGCCTTATATAATTGGCTGCTCCCATGTTCAGGGCATAGATATTTACAATTGTTAGATCTTCTTGTTGGATAGACCCTTTAAGTAGGATATAATGTCCTTCCTCAACTCTTATTACAGTCTTTGTTTTAAAATCTATTTTGTCTGATATAAGGATTGCCACCCAGCTTTCTTTTGGTGTCCATTAGCATGGTAAATGGTTTTCCACCCCCTCACTTTCAATGTGGGGGTGTCTTTGGGTCTAAAATGAGTCTCTTGCAGACAGCATATCGATGGGTCTTGTTTTTTAATCCAGTCTGATAGCCTGTGTCTTTTGATTGGGGCATTTAGCCCATTTAGATTCAGGGTAACTATTGAAAGATATGAATTTAGTGCCATTGTATTGCCTGTAAGGTGACTGTGACTGTATATTGTCTGTGTTCCTTTCTGATCTATGCTGCTTTTAGTCTCTCTCTTTGCTTAGAGGACCCCTTTCAATATTTCTTGGAGGGCTGGTTTCGTGTTTGCAAATTCCTTTAGTTTTTGTTTGTCCTGGAAGCTTTTGATCTCTCCTTCAATTTTCAATGACAGCCTAGCTGGATATAGTATTCTTGGCTGCATATTTTTCTCGTTTAGTGCTCTGAAGATATCTTGCCAGTCCTTTCTGGCCTGCCACGTCTCTGTGGATAGGTCTGTTGCCAATCTAATATTTCTACCATTGTAGGTTACATATGTCTTCTCCCGAGCTGCTTTCAGGATTTTCTCTTTGTCTCTGAGACTCGTAAGTTTTACTATTAGATGTCGGGGTGTTGACCTATTATTATTGATTTTGAGAAGGGTTCTCTGTGCCTCCTGGATTTTGATGCCTGTTTCCTTCCTCACATTAGGGAAGTTCTCTGCTATTATTTGCTCCAATATACCTTCTGCCCCTCTCTCTCTTTCTTCTTCTGGGATCCCAATTATTCTAATGTTGTTTCGTGTTATTGTATCACTTATCTCTCGAATTCTGCCCTCGTGATCCTGTAGTTGCTTATCTCTCTTTTTCTCAGCCTCTTTATTTTCCATCATTTGGTCTTCTATATTGCTGATTCTCTCTTCTGCCTCATTTATCCTAGCGCTTAGTGCCCCCATTTTTGATTGCACCTCATCAGTAGCCTTTTTGATTTTGACTTGGTTAGATTTTAGTTCTTTTATTTCTCCAGAAAGGGTTTCTCTAATAACTTCCACGCTTTTTTCAAGCCCAGCTAGTATGTTTAAAGTCATGATTCTGAACTCTAGGTCCGACATCGTACTAATGTCCGTATTGAGTAGGTCCCTGGCTGATGGTACTACCTCGTGTTCTTTTTGCTGAGGTGATTTTTTTTGTCTTGTCATTTTGTCCAGAGGAGAATAGATGAATGAGAGAACAAAATGCTGACAGGTTAACAACGTCCCCAGCAAATATACTGTATACAAATCAGAAAAGACCTGAAAGCAGGGGAAAAGAAAGGGAAAGAAAGAAAAAAGAAAGAGAAAAAGAAAGAAAAAAGAAAAAAAAAGATAAAAACAAAAACAGAACAATACAAAAAAAGCAGAATATGATCAAATATGATCAGGCTAGTGCATAGATTAGTGCCACACACTAGATTTTGGGTGTATTTTGGCCTGTTAGAAAAAAGTACCTCCTAAAATTTTAAAGGAAGAAAGACATATATGTACAAAATAAGGGTCGATACAATGAAGGGATGGAAGATGACTGTATAGATGAAAATTATAAAAGATTTTATAAAAGGAATTGATAAGTTGTTTGAAGAAAGAAAGAAGATTTAAAAAAAAAAGAAAAAAGGGAGAGAATGCGGTCAGGGAGGAGACTAGAACAAAGCCATACACTAGTGATTTAGGGTATATTTTGATCTGTTAGAAGAAAGTGTATCTCAAAATTTTAAGGAGAGAACAACTTATAAATATATGCCAAAAATAAGGGTAACTACTATGAAGGGATAAAATATGACTCTAAAAATGAAAAATAAAAAAAATTTTTTTAAAAAAGGGATTTATAAGATGTTTTTTGAAAAAGGGAAAAAGAAAAATTAAAAACAAAAACAGTTAAAAAAATTAACTTTGATGAACTAATGAATCATGGTAAAAAAAAGCCATGAATTCTATGTGCAGTGTTCTCCTAGTGCTGGAGTTCTCCCGTTCTCCTTGATCGGTAAACTTGGTCTTGGCTTACTGGCTGTTCGTGCTGATCTTCTGGGGGAGGGGCCTGTTGCCATGGTTCCCAAATGTCTTTGCTGGAGGCTGAATTGCCCCGCACTTGTCGGTCTGGGCTAAGCAAGCTGCTCGGGTTTGCTCTCAGGAGCTTTTGTTCCCTGCAAGCTCTCCGTACAGCTTTGGAGGACCAGGGTGAAAATGGTGGGCTCCCAATCTCCACCCGGAGGAGCTGAGAACTCGGGGCCCCGCTCCTCAGTGCACCCCCAGAGAAAAGCAGTCACTCCCGTGTCCCTGGTCTCCAGCCGCACTCCGTGCTCACCCGGCCTGTGACCAAGCGTTTCTATTTCTGGCACCCGACCCCGTGTAGAGTCTGCAAACCCAGCAGATCCCTGCAGTGTGCTCCTGCACCGCTCCTCCCAGGGGAGGAAGGGGAATCTCCCCGGATCTTCCGCTTGTTGGGTCCCTGCTGGAGGAGCAGTGGCCCGACTGAGCCGCGGATCACAGTTTATGGCCACCCCGAGCTGAGAGCCCGCGCCTCGGCCCCGTCTCTGCAGCCGGCTTCCCCGATCCGATACTTGGGAGCTCTGCCGCACTCAGGCACCCCCGGTCTTTCTGTGACCCCAAGGGTCCTGAGACCACACTGTCCCGGGAGGATTCCACCCCCCGGCTTAGCCACTGCAGCGACGCCCCTCAGTGGAGCTGGCTTCTAAAAGTTCCGATTTTGTGCTCCGCAGCTCTAGCACTTGCCAGAAGCGGCCGACGGAGGCCCCCTTCCCTGCCGTCTATCCTCCCGAATATCGCCTCGGATTTACTTCTCCGCACGTCCTACCTTCCAGTAAGTGGTCGCTTCTCTGTTCAGAGAGTTGTTGCTACTCTCCTCTTCGATCTCCTGTTGAGTTCGTAGGTGTTCAGAATGGTTTGATCCCTATTCAGCTGAATTCCTGAGACCAGACGAAATCTAGGTCTCCTACTCCTCTGCCATCTTGCTCCGCCCTCTCAAACATCTTACATTTTAAAACTCACTGAATTAATTCATTTGAGTACGCCAACAACAAAGCACTCTAAATAATATAGACCAGCATAGAAATATAATCTGAGTCACCTGTGTAATCTTGAGTTTTCCAATAGTCACATTAAAAAATATAAAAAGAAACAGGTGAAAATGAATTTTAATATATTTTTATTTAACCCAATATATAAAAAATATGAGCTTAATTTTTACCACTAACTGGAATGGGGCATTGAAATAGAAATTAGGTTCTAAAATCACATTTCTAGCACACCTGACTTTCTGGTTTACAACTGATACCAGTTTGCTCTACTTATAAAATTGTTCACAGGTTCTATTTTCTGACTTATTCATTTCTTTCTTAAGCCTCTATATTTCCAACATCAACACTAGTACTTGGCTTTCTTGTCACTAAACAATATTTTGTCTTTTATAACTCTGTCAGAGTCACTGAATACAAAAAGAAATCGTGGCGTTGAGATGCAGAGGCTAGATGAGCAATTAACCTCACCCACTGAATGACTTGGTCTAGAATACCAGCCTTGTGACCCATGATTCAAATTCGTACTGAATGGCCATAAGAGTTATTTCACATTTAGGACCTTCTGTATTGCCCTCAAATATTAAATCCAGGAATATTCAGAGTCCACTGTGCATTTTTTCTCATTTGAGCCCTCACCCAAACTCCTACACTTCTCCCACTCCTTCATAATGAAGAAAGTCAAGAGTAGGTTGGGAAGATTTCAATGAATATTTAAACATAGCTCCATTTTTTCCCTCCTTAAGGATGCTCTCAGTCGTAACACCGACACAGTTTCAAGTGGTGTTAACATAGTCTAGTGAATTGAAAAATGAAAAAAATTTCTTGGACATACTTTACTTTCAACTTTGTAAACAGACTATACTAGAGTTTCATTCCTGAGAATACCAGGGTTGTTTTTTCTCCAACGAAAGAGAAAAAAGGTATTAGTTTATTTATAGATGATATCACTTACTGTTGTGGGGGGGTAGATCTGTTGGCCATGGAAAAACTCAGGGTAGGTAATGGGCAGATTAAAAGAAAGAAAGAACCATCAAACAGATATTGTACACTTTGTCCAAATAGCTTATTTAAATTTTAAAAAGACCCTGTGAGGCATTTGGCATTATTATGTTGCAGTAATGTTTACTAACCATTCTCATAACCCAGGTGAGTTTCCTTTTTAATACACTTGGTTCTACTAGAACTTTGTGGGGAGCCATCTACCTGCAGAGGATATATGGACACCTACAGAATAAATTCTGGTGGAAATGGTCATCTGTCATTCCTGTTGGGTGGTCACCAGGCAAGGGGCTGCTAGAGGATAGAACAAAATTCCTCCTCCTTAGAGGCTGGCTTTGATGGTAGGACTCATGTGCATATAATGAGAAACTCTCTGTTGAGTAAAAGTAAGGCAGTTCCCTGGCAAATACTCAGTCTAACATGGCTCCTGGGCTCTCAGACCACACCACTTGTTTGTGTATTGGGGTAGGTAGTGGGAATGCCGGAGAGGCTTTTTGGAAACCCTCCAGTATCAGATCTGGCCACAGCAAACCCCCCAGATCCAGTGTATTTCCTCTCTTACCTCCCTCCAAGCCCTCACCATCCCCCAGCAGGAAAAACACACACATTCTCTCTCTTCCAATTTCAAGCACAACTGTGAGCATCCCATTGAAATGGGTTGGGTGATCATATCCTGCTGTGCTCCTTCTGTGGAAGTAAAATCAAAGCTCACTCAGGTTCGTTGTTTACCCAAATCTCATGAGTGAGTAGCAAAATGTGGATTAAAATTTTGGTTTTTTTTTTTTCTGATTCTAGCAGTCATGACATTTCCACAGTATCAGAACATTTTAGATCTGGCCCTAACTAATAAACACACATTGTGAGCAAAAGGGGAAAAAAAGCCATTTAAATTTAACGCTGAGACTGACAGTTTCCACGACACGGAATGTGCTGTGCAGGAGGAAATAAGTCTGCATTCCCTCCTCCCATGTGCATGCTCAGTCCACAGCTCAGGCCGTGGCTGGATTTGAGAGTTCAGTAAGGGATATTAACTAAAATGACCAGAGCAGAAATGGATTCCAGTTCCATTAGAACTCAGCCTAAAAGCACTTTCCTTCCTTTGAGGGATGCAAAGATCAAGTGAAAGGCAGTTGCCAGACTCTTCCCTGTTTCCTGGAATCTAATGGGCCATGAGGGGAGGGATGTTCTTGCAACTCTAGATGCAGCTAAAGAAGGCACTCTTAAACGGCTGCTTGGGGATTACAGATGTCTCTTTCTTTTAAAACACACTTTGTCCATGTGACCACCTCAGGAATTTCAGAAGCCAGTTCCATCCTTTTCTTTCAGCTTGATCTAGATGCAGGCATGGGATTCATTGATTGATTCATTTAATGAACAATAATTAATTAGCTCAGGAAGGAATTTCAGCAGCCAATCTGAGACCCTCCATCTCCCAGCTGGGTTCTTTAATTAGAGTCAAGCTCAGAGGTGATGGATTGATTTATTCATTCATTTATTCACCTGTTTTCCAGTTGGCAAATCTGTGTGCTTGGCAATGTACTAGGTTAATGTTTCCAAATATGTTTCTTTCTTTTTTTTTTAAAGATTTTATTTATTTATTTGACACAGAGAGAGAGAGAGAAAGAGAGAGGGAGAGAGCACAAGCAGGGGGAGCGGCAGGCAGAGGGAGAAGCAGGCTTCCTGCATGAGCAGGGAGCCTGATGTGGGGCTCGATTCCAGGACCCTGGGATCATGACCTGAGCTGAAGGCAGCGGTTTAACCAACTGAGCCACCCAGGTGCCCCCAAATATGTGTTTCTTGTAACTCTCTAACAGAGCACAAAGCTGAACACTATTTATTAACAGGGTGTTAAATGTGTTAGAAAAATGTGTAGCTATCATATCAAACTCATAATTTCATGATTAGCATTTCTTAGCATGTAGCTAAAACAGAGAATTAAAAGAGGGTAAATTGAAAGAAAAAAAATTAAGTAAACAATAGTAGGGGTGGGACTGGGTGTCTGCGCATCAAATGTGAGCCTTAGTCATATCTGTATGGTCCACAGCACTTAGCACAGCCTGGCACAGAGTAGGTGCTCAGTAAATATTTCTTGAATGGACTGAGTTCCCGTTCCTGACAAACACAGTGCTGGGCGGGAAGGTTTCTTTGGTAGATAGGACTTTTCCCTCTGGCTTCCCACTGCTCTCAAAGTTCGAGCTGGAACGTTTTCTCTAAGAAGCATCAGAAATTTAAGGATGAATAATAATAATGGAATTGATAATAATAGTAACAGCTAGGTAATGAATGTTTCCTGTTTTCTAGGCATAGTTTTAGGTGAGAACACACATCATCTTTCATTTCTAATCTTCGCTATGACTCTGGGCATAAATTTCAATACTCCCTTTTACAGATGAAAAAAATACAGGTTTAGCAAGATTGAGATCACTTAGCTGCATGTGCTGGAGCAAGAAAAGGAGTCCTTGTGTACCTGACACCAAAGGCATTTGACACTCTGTTCCTCTGTGTGCTACTGTACACTGAGAATTTTTTTTTTCAAATGTGGCTCATAAAGCCATCCAAATTCTAATTTATGTATCCCTTATTTGATTACAGTTCAGGACTGACTACATCAGAATGGCAGTTCAGAATGGCTGAATTATCTCCCCGCCACATTTGGGAAGACAAGAAATTGTACCCATGCTGCCATCAAGCCTTCCAATTATATTTTTCATTTCATTACACACACACACACACACACACACACACGTCAGCCAGCTTTGAGCTCTCTTGAAAAATCTTTGAATTGTGGATTTTACATTAAGGCTATATCTTGTAGCAATAGTGGAGAGCAATGGGAAGAGGAAGAAGTGAGGGACGTCAGCAGGGATTTGGTAAAATGAGATCAGGTGACCATCTCTCTGACTGCAAGACAAGAAACAAAAAGTAATCTAGAACTCTGTCCTCCAAATTGTAATGACTATGCTTGCCTTTCTTTGTTATCCCAAGAAAGGGATAATAAAGGCCACCATCTTTCAGGGAGTCTCTGTAGGACATCCCTGGTGTACTAACCACTTCCAATCATGCCAAGCCTTTTCTTCCGGCCACTGTGTGTCAACGAGTTCTGTGCAGGCTTAGACCAGGTGAAGCAGGGGCAACTCAATTGCTCCCCCCTCTCACTTCTTGCCATGGACCTCTCTGACATCACGACAGTGGCCACTGATCAGAATAGATGCAACCAGCAAATGTGGAGTAGTCAGTGCCCTGTGGCACCTCCCATGAGCAATGGGAGACAGAAACGGATAAATAAAATGCTGCCCCTTTATTTTCCTGGTGGGGGTTCTGAGTTGGACTTTGGTAGGTGTCCAGGAAGGTGCTGGTGGATCCAGCAACCAGTAGCCCATAGTGGTGGCCAACTCAGTAACACAACCTTGTGGTCTTCCTTTTTTTTTTGACTTCACTTCTATCCATTATCCCTTCCTGTTCCCAGGAATAATGTTTCCAAGTAAACTGTGCGCACATAATAAGCCTTTGCTTTAGGTTTTTAAAAGGGACAACGCAGGCAAAGAAAGATTCTAAGTGTAATAATAATGACTAACTTAAATTGGCAGAGCATTTTACAACGTACTAAGGTTTTCATGCAATACCCCTTTTATCTGCACAACAACAAAGTTATACATATATGTATGTAGATATGCAGTATGTAGTACTTGGATTATTATTATTCTCACGTCCCAGATGAGACAGCTGAGATTCTAGGAGGTAAAGCAGTTTATTCAAGGGTATGAAGAAGGTAATGGTAGAGCTAGAACAAGAATATTGGTCTTTGAGATCTTAGTCCAGTGTTCTTTCTACTTTGACATTTATTTTTTTTTAAGATTTTATTTATTTATTTATTTGTCAGAGAGAGAGCAAGAGAGAAAGAGTGAGCACAAGCAGGGAGAAGCAAGCGCCCCACTGAGCAAGAAGCCCCATGCGGGACTCAATCCCAGGACACTGGGATCATGATCTGTGCCGAAGGCAGATGCTTAACTGACTGAGCCACCCAGGCATCCCTACTTTGACCATATTTAGAGTCCTGGAACCACATGCCTAGAATTTTGCAATGGGAGCAGTATTCTAGAATTTTGCCGTTTCTAGACTTCAATAGCCAGTATATTAAAGTCCATGGTATATATCAATGAAATTATTCAAATGACTATATGTGTCCACTTAAATGCAGCTTATATTTCCTGAAACTTTTCTTAAGCAAGTATTCAGTTCTTTTACTTTTGTGGGGTCTGATTTGAGGCCAGCCTGCTTCGTAAGCTGCTTACCTCCTCAGAAAAATATTAGGAAGAAGGTATGGATAGTAAAAATAGCTACCATTTATTGAGAGTAGGTCACTGCTCTAAGTGCTTTTCATGGTTATCCTGATTAATCTTCAAAGATCCTGTGAGGCAGGTACCATTAATATCTTCATTTTGAGATACTGAAGCACAGGGACATTAAGTAATTTACCTAGGGTCACACAGCTAGTAATTGATGTGGTCAGCCTTTGAACTCAAGCTGCCCCACTCCAGAACTCAGGCTCTTAAACATTATGCTATATTGTCTGGGTAAAAAAGTATATTTAATATTGCTCATTTTATATTGAATGATAACTCTGCTGCTCAATTCCCCTGAGTCTGGGAGAGGGTTGTGACAGACTTTCTTCTGCCAGCATCCACTTTTATTGACTCTGTTTTACAAAATATAGCAAAGTCATGACTACATTGAAGTTATTGCTCTGCGTATAACACTAACATTCAACAAAGACCCCAAGAAGAGGGTTATTTGAGAACTTGATCGAACGTCTAGAGTCTCTACAGGCATTGTATTGAAAAATTAAGATTATCTATTAGAATCTTTTTAATGTGTATTAGAAATTATTTCTAAAATTAATCATTCTTAGGTTTAAAAATTAAACATTAAACTGCTAAGGAACTAAGGTTTAAAAGTTAAATGGATTTTTAGACTACTCTTGTAATCCAATTTTGGATTAGAGTGTGGATCATCCATTGTATTACAAATGGCAATCCAGTACACACAGGATTATAGAAGAGCTCCAGGTACCTTCTAAGTGTTGAAGATGAGTGATTCTCAAACAGATGTGGGAAGAGATGGGTTGGAATTACATAGGGGAGGGTTACTTTTCAAGGTGATTGTACCAATGTATACTTTTTTCAGCCATGTAAGGGGTTTCCATTTTCCCACATCTTCCACTATGCTGGTGTTACCCAGATTTTAAAATTTTGCAAATCTGACAAATATGAAATGGATCTCATTTCTGTTCTATATGGAATTTCTTAAATGAAGGAGGTTGCTTATGAAGTACCCTGTGATCTTGAGAGCCTTATCAGTAAGTCTCCTTCTTTCCCTACATCCTGTCTGCCATTTAGGCTAAGCCATACGAGTTGGTGTCACATGAGAGAAGTTCTGTCTGGAACAGCAATGTCCACAAAGTAAGCATAAAGGAAGGTATGATATATAGGTAATTTCTGCCCAAGAAATAGATGCCCTTTAGCAGAGATTAAAGAGGAGAAAGCAGAGGTGACAGAACTCCTGCACTATTATCTCCTTAATCATTAATGGCCTGGGGTCACCTGAGATGAGGCTATTTGATATCCAGTAAGGGAAAGCAAACTAATGTTTTTTTTTTCCCTGCACATCTGATTTGCTCTATGTAAAAATATTGCCCCGTAACTCCAATTCAAAAATACCTGAGCTCCATCTGCCAAACCTTAGCGTCAGGTGCTATCTCAACTAAGCACTTCATCTGTATTGTTTCCTTTAAACACCCAAACTGTCCTTTCAGGAGGTGGGGCAAGGTGATTGTTCCCTTTCCAAATGAGGAATCTGAGAGCAGTGAGATAAAAGGAGACTGCACCAAGCTGCATGAGTATAGGTGGCATTGCTATGCTAATCCAGAGCAGACTGGCCCCAGACAGGCACACCTGACCACTGAATGATCCAGATTCCAATTGGAGCACCCATTGGTAGTGGTCTCAATGGAGTGTCATGGACATTAGGAAGACCAGACAGCTTTGAATTCTGTTCCTGGACATCATGGTCAGAGTAGCTTTGGACTTTGGACTTTGAGCAAGAGGTAATACCTTTTAGCAAGTGCTGCCAACATGATTTCCTGGGATGACAGGCGCCAATCTTGACAGAGGCAGGAGATGGGCTTTGGAAGCCTTCAGGGATATGGTAGATTCAATTAGCAGGTGAATGACTTAAAGGATGATAGAGCACCGTCATTTGAGAACTTGGCTCTGGATCCAGTTAGACAAGGTTTTGAGTCCTGACCTCAGTTATTTCTTACTGTTAAAACCTTAGGTGAGCCATTTATTCTCTCTGAGCTCTTCTGTGAAAAGTGGATAATTATGTGGATTATAATTATTTGTGGTTAAATGAGATACTATAAATAAAGCTTTAGTGCACTACCAGGTATACAGTAGCTGCATGATGGGAGCTGTTGGATGGCTGGAGAGAGCATCGGGGAGGTCTGGTAGTATGCAACAGATAGGGAGTAGGACTTAAGAAAATTGCGGCTGACTTTTGTAATATAAAATCGCGGAGGGAAAAGTTAAGACAAGTAGCCAATGGATCTAGAACTGTGGATTTTAAAAAGCTCCAAGCACATAGCCACACCCACACCTGGGCACTTAGTGCTATTACCCTACGCACGTGGCTTACGTTGGAAGGCAACGATCTGAGGCAGCTGCTTCAACTTCATTTCTGAGAGACTATCCCTGAGGAGACCTGTTTCCATGGGTGTCTCAGGTTGGATTCAGAAAAAAATTGCAGGTGAGACCGGTTTTACTCTTCTGAAGGTTTGCTGTTTGTAGTGACAAATTCTCAAGGCTTCTAGGGGAATTTTCCAGAAAATAATAGGTGGAAGGAAAAACCAGGACTCCAATTGAGTAAAGTCTTATGACTTTCTCATGGGTGGAGAAGGGTAGGTTTTCTGAATGAGGAAAGAATATGATACTTTGTAGCAGCAAGCTATTCTTTAAGTGGATGACACAGCTGGCTTGCCGTCCCTGGGACATGTGGTTTGATTCATTTCCTCACCGTTAGGTTGGATGAGCACTGAGTCTCCTACACTAACCCCCCGAAAGTGAGTGCTGGGGTGATGGTGTGTGAGAGCCTGTCTGGAGCTAAGCTAATTAGCTGAGTTAACTGGTTATGGCATGTATTGCATTGCCCTGGGGTTCTGTGTAGGTATGCCCATAAAATGGCAATTTTTCCCTTCAGGCCCTAAAAATTAAACTCTGGTGCCTCAGAGGGAGCAGGAGGAGAGACAATACTGACAGAAGAGTACCAGGTGGTGAGAATGCTGTCGAGAGGAGATGACTGTTTTTATTCTGTCTTTCCTGAGCAGAGGGCTGTTCTGATGAACTCTGAGAGAGCAGGTGAGACCTGGTGAGGATGAGGGGGTTGCTGTGGGGCAGCCGCCCCAGAGGTTAAACACTCATTGTCCTTGTGTCTCCGGGAGCCTGATATTGATGACACAGCCGCCTTGTTATTTCCCCCTTTCCATCAAACTGCTTTTATCCAAGAACCATTAATCTTGCACTCTCTCTCTCCGGGTGAGGCCGAGACCAGAGGGGGCTGGAGGTGGCAGGTACCCTCGGAAACGGTGGCTCTAGTGTCTCTAGGACCAGAGAGAGAGAGGGGAGCAAAGCCCTAACCACTGTCATGGGTCAGGGGAAAGGGGTATGGGGTCTTTTTTTTTTTTTTTTTTTTAAGGACTGAAAGAGTAAGGGTTTTACTTGTTCCTTCAGCCGTCCATTGTTTTTCTTCCTCTGCTTATTAATCTGTAGAGCAGATATGACCAACCCAGAGCCTCTGTCTGAACTGAATTTTGTTCCAAGAACTGAGCCTCATCCTACATGTTCCTAGGTTCTCTTTGTCTTCCCTAAGCTGATCTGGGCAGTTGCTATAGTCAATACTTTCCCCCAAACTTCTGTCTCCCCCTCCCCCCACCAAGGATCACTTCTAAACCAAAGTGAATCCTCTTTCCTCCCAGGACTCTGCTAACTGGTACCCCCATTGGAGGCATCAGCTCATTTTTTGCCCGGGTCCTCTGATACTGAACATTAAGCCCCACATTGTCTATGGATCCAGAGTAATTTGCTTTTTATTTATTTATGTATTTATTTATTTAAAGATTTTATTTATTTATTTGACAAAGAGAGACACAGTGAGAGAGGGAATACAAACAGGGGAAGTGGGAGAGGGAGAAGCAGGCTTCCTGCTGAGCAGGGAGCCCAATGCGGGGCTTGATCCCAAGACCCCGGGATCATGACCTGAGCCGAAGGCAGATGCTTAATGACTGAGCCACCCAGGTGTCCCCAGAGTAATTTGCTTTTTAAAGAAACAGACATGATGTCCTGTACTTTTGTGTGGTCTGCTGCCTATAAGAGGTGGCAAAGGCTTATGTCGGCCTCTGATGGTTCAGATCAGTTCCCAAAGGTAATCCTGGGTCTTCTCATAGTTCCTGACAGTTGTTGCCCTTGAATCTAAAAAGTGAGCAAATTAATCCCAATGTGAAAGAGACTGATGTGAAACAGACCCACAGGCCTTCAGGGTTTTGTTTTTTAAATTTTATTACATTTTAATTTTAATTCCAGCATAGTCAACCTACAATGTTATATTAGTTGCAAGTTCAACAGTTCTATATCTTACTCAGTGCTCATCATGGTAAGTGTACTCTTAATCCCCTTCACCCATTTCGCCCATCCCCCACCCACCGCCCCTCTGCTGACCATCAGTTTGTTCTCTGTATTTAAGAGTCCGTTTCTTGGTTTGTGCCTCTTGTTTTTTTTTGTTTCCCTCTGTTCATTTGTTTCATTTCTTAAATTCTACATATAAGCGAAATCATATGGTATTTGTCTTTCTCTGACTTCACTTAGCAGAATACTCTCTAGCTCCATCCATGTTGTTGCAAATGGCAAGATTTCATTCTTTTTATGGCCAAATAATATTCCATTGTGTGTGTGTGTGTGTGTGTGTATACACACACACACACACACACACACACACACATATATATATATATATACACACCACTTCTTTATCCATTCATCTATCTATGGACATGGGCTGTTTCCATAATTTGGATATTGTAAATATGCCGCAATAAACATAGGGGTGCATATACCCTTTCAAATTAGTGTTTTTGTATTCTTTGAGTAAATACCCAGTAGTGCAATTACTGAGTCATAAGGTAGTTCTATTTTACTTTTTGAGGAACCTCCATACTCTTTTCTAGAGTGGTGGCACCATTTTGCATTCCTACCAACAGTGCACAAGGGTTCCTTTTTCTCTACATGCTCTCCAATACTTGTTTCTTGTGCTGTTGATTTTAGCCATTCTGACAGGTTTGAGGTGATACCTCATTGTAGTTTTGATTTGTGTTTCCCTGATAATGAGTGATGTTGAGCATCTTTTCATGTGTCTGTTGACCATCTCTATGTCTTCTTTGGAGAAATGTCTATTCATGTTTTCTGCCCATTTTTAAGTTGGATTATTTGTTTTTTTGGGTGTTGAGTTGTATAAGTTCTTTATATATTTTGGATACTAACCCTTTATCAGATATGTCATTTGCAAATATCTTCTCCCATTCCATAGACTCCTTTTTAGTTTTGTTGAGTCCTTCACTGTGCAGAAGCTTTTTGCTTTGATGTAGTCCCAGTAGTTTATTTTTGTTTTTGTTTCCCTTGCCTGAGACACATCTAGAAAGATGTTGCTATGGCCAATGGCAAAGAAATTACTGCCTGTGCTCTCTTCTAGGATTTCTATGGTTTCAGGTCTCATATTTAGGTCTTTAATCCATTTTGAATTTATTTTTGTGTATGGTGTAAGGAAGTGGCCCAATTTCATTCTTTTGCATGTTGCTGTCCAGTTCTCTCAACACCATTTGTTGAAGAGACTATCTTTTTCCCATCAGATATTCTTTCCTGCTTTGTCGAGGATTAAGTGACCATTAAGTTGTGGGTTCATTTCTGGGTTTTCTATTCTGTTCTATTGATCTATGTATCTGTTTTTGTGCCAGTACCATTCAGTTTGATCAGCCTTGTAATGTAATTTAAAATCTGAAATTGTCATACCTCCAGCTTTGCTTTTATTTTTCTAGATTTTTTGACTATTTGAGGTCTTTTGTGGTTCCATACAAATTTTAGGATTGTTTGTTCTAGCTCTGTGAAAAATGCTCTTGGTATTTTGATAGGGATTGCACTGACTCTGTAGATTGCTTTGGGTAGTATGGACGTTTTAACATAGTTGTTCTTCCAATCCATGAGCTTGGAATGCTTTCCATTTGTTTGTGTCATCTTCAATTTCTTTCATCAGTGTTTTATAGTTTCAGAGTACTGGTCTTTCACCTCCTTGGTTAAGTTTATTCCTAGGTATTTTATTATTTTTGGTGCAATTGTAAGTGGGATTGCTTTCTTAATTTGTGTTTCTGTTGCTTTATTATTAGTATGTAGAACTGCAACAAATTTTTGTACATTTATTTTGTATCCTGTGACCTTACTGAATTCATTTATCAGCTCTAGTAGTTTTTTGGTGGAGTTTTTAGGCTTCTATATATAGTATCACATCATCTGCAAATAGTGAATTTTTACTTCTTCCTTACCAATTTCGATGGCTTTTATTTCCTTTTGTTGTCTGATTGTTATGGCTAGGACTTGCGGTACTATTTTGAATAAAAGTGGTGAGAATAGACATTCTTGTCTTGTTCCTGATCTTAGGGAGGAAGCTCTCAGTTTTTCACCTTTGAGTATGATGTTGGCTGTGGGTCAGTCAGGTCTGTCTTTGGCAATTTCTATAAACCTGTGAAGTATTTTGAACTGGAAGAAGCCACCTTGCTGGAGATGACAGAATTTGGGCTTTATCTCTTGATAAAAGCACAATACTTGTTCACTCTAGCCATTTAATGAATTTAGGAAAACTATAAAAATCTGGCCCCCTGTGATGATTATTATGTTCTGAGGCAAAGTGCTAGGAGGCTCAGAAGGTGATCTCAGGCCTTGGTGTTACTCATCCCATCTTCAGAACCCCCTTGCTTAACATCAGGGGTCAGTCCTTCACCATGAAATCCTCCTCCAGACCCAGGGTCATCCATGTTACATGCTGAAGCATGTTTTTCAAACATCTATTCCTAGGATTGGTGTATTAGTTAGCTTTTGCTGTGTAACAAATCACCCCAAGATGTAGGGGCGTAAAACAACCACCATTTATTTGCCTCATCATTCTGTTGGTTGGAAATGTGGGCTGGGTCCAGTCAGGTGGCTTTTCTGTTCTCTGCTGGGCTCACTCATTTATCTTAATCAACTTCCAGACTGTTCCATGGCTGGTTAATTAGCTTGGACTCAGTGGGGATAGCTTATCTCTACTCCATGTGGACTGTCATCCTACGGCAGGCTAACCCAGGCTTGGTCACGTGGCCAGTGGGCAAGATTTTGAGACGGTGTGGAAACTGCAAGGCTTCTTATGGTTTAGGCTCTGGAACTTGTATGTAGTCTCTTCTGCCATATTCTTTTGCTCAAAGGAAGTCACAAGAGCAGTCCTGATTGGAGGGGTGAGGAAATGAATTCCACCTTTTTTTTTTTAAAAAAAGATTTTATTTTATTTTTGCATGTGAGTGAGAGAAAGAGAGAGAGATGAGGAGCAGGAGCAGCTGGGAGGGGCAGAGGGAGAAGCAGACTCCCCGCTGAGCAAGGACCCTGATATGGGACTTGATCCCAGGACCCTGGGATCATGACCTGAGCTGAAGGCAGACACCCCTAAATTCCACCTTTTGATGGGAGGATCTACAAAGTCATATTGCAAGAAGTGTGAATATGGGGAAGGGAATAATTGAGACCATATTTTAAAAGCAATATTCTACAGCCTGAAGAAAGCTTGTGTTTCTTTCTTTTTTTTTTTTTTATGTTATGTTAGTCACCATACAATACATCATTAGTTTTTGATGTGGTGATCCACCATTCATTGTTTTTGTTAACACCCAGCGCTCCATGTAGTACATGCCCTCCTTAATGCCCATCACCAGGCTAACCCATCCCCCCACCCCCCTCCCCTCTAAAACCCTCAGTTTGTTTCTCAGAGTCCATAGTCTCTCATGGTTCATCTCTCCCTCTGATTCCCCCCCCTTCATTTTTCCCTTCCTTCTCCTCATGTCCTCCATGCTGTTCCTTATGTTCCACAAATAAGTGAAACCATATGATAATTGACTTTCTCTGCTTAACTTATTTCACTTAGCATAATCTCCTCCATCCCATCCATGTTGATGTAAAAGTTGGGTATTCATCCTTTCTGATGGCTGAGTAATATTCCATTGTATATATGGACCACATCTTCTTTATCCATTCATCTGTTGAAGGGCATCTCGGCTCTCTCCACAGTCTGGCTATTATGGACATTGCTGCTATGAACATTGGGGTGCGTATGGCCCTTCTTTTCACTACATCTGTATCTTTGGGCTAAATACCCAGGAGTGCAATTGCTGGGTCATAAGGTAGCTCTATTTTTAATTTTTTGAGGCACCTCCACACTGTTTTCCAAAGTGGCTGTACCAACTTGCATTCCCACCAACAGTGTAAGAGGGTTCCCCTTTCTCCACAACCTCTCCAACATTTGTTGTTTCTTGCCCTGTCAGTTTTTGCCATTCTAACTGATGTAAGATGGTATCTCAGTGTGGTTTTGATTTGAATTTCCCTGATGATTAATGATGATGAACATTTTTTCATGTGTCTGTTAGCCATTTGTATGTCTTCTTCAGAGAAGTGTCTGTTCATGTCTTCTGCCCATTTTTTGACTTGATTATTTGTTTTTTGGGTGTTGAGTTTGAGAAGTTCTTTATAGATCTTGGATACCAGCCCTTTATCTGTAGTGTCATTTGCAAATATCTTCTCCCATTCTGTGAGTTGCCTCTTTGTTTTGTTGACTGTTTTCCTTTGTTGTGCAGAACTTTATCTTGATGAAGTCCCAAAAGTTCATTTTTGCTTTTGTTTCACTAGCTTTTGGAGATGTATCTTGAAAGAAGTTGCTGTGGCCGATGTCAAAGAGGTTACTCCCTATGTTCTCCTCTAGGATTTTGATGGATTCCTAACACTGAGGTCTTTCATCCATTTTGAGTTTACCTTTGTGTATGGTGTTAGAGAATGGTCGAGTTTCGTTCTTCTGCATGTGGCTGTCCAATTTTCCCAGCACCATTTATTGAAGAGACTGTTTCTTTTCCATTGCATGTTTTTTCCTGTTTTGTCGAAGATTATTTGGCCATAGAGTTAAGGGTCCATTTCTGGGCTCTCTATTCTGTTCCATTGGTCTATATATCTGTTTTTGTGCCAGTACCAAAATGATCACTGCTTTGTAATATAGCTTGAAATCAGGCAATGTGATGTATTCAGCTTTGTTTTTCCTTTTCAACATTTCCTTGGCAATTCAGGTTCTTTTCTGATTCCATACAAATTTTAGGATTGTTTGTTCCAGCACTTTGAAAAATGTCATTGGAATTTTGATCGTGATGGCATTGAAGGTATAGATTGCTCTGGGTAGCATAGACATTTTAACAATGTTTATTCTTCTGATCCCTGAGCATGGAATGCTTTTCCATCTTTTTGTGTCTTCTTCAATTTCTTTCATGAGTGTTCTGTAGTTCCTAGAGTATAGATCCTTTACCTCTTTGGTTAGGTTTATTCCGAGGTATCTTATGGTTTTTGGTGCTTTTGTAAATGGAATTGTTTCTCTAATGAAAGCGTGTGTTTTACTTAGAATAGATTTTTTGTCCAATGGAGTTTTAGTTTCTGCAGGCCTGAGGAAAACACTAAATTGCATTTTTAAAATTTAAAATCAATTAATTAACATATAGTGTATTATTAGTTTCAGAGGTAGAGTTTAGTGATTCATCAGTTGCATATATCACCCAGTGCTCATTACATCAAGTGCCCTCCTTAATGCCCATCACCCAGTTACCCCATCCCCCCACCCACCTCCCCTCCAGCAACTCTCAGTTTAGACTGCATTTTTTAGGAATTTCAAAATATAGGTCCAGAATTTAGAGGTCTCCATGGGACTAACTGAAATGCCCTCTATATCTCCAGATATCAATGCAATGCCCAACACAAGTACTTTAAGGGACTGTATTTTCATGGATGTTCTCCTTGGTTCTTAGACCATATTAACATCATTTCTGTTGCTAGCCCTTCTGTCATTGCAAAACTAATACTACGAATTGTCACCAAAGGACAACATACCCAAATCTTCACTATGATTTTAATTACATATGTTTTGATTTATCTGAGGTGATCCAATCAGTTGCCCTGTTGATATTTCCATATTCACTTCATTTGTACCTTTCATGCATGTATATTTTACCCAAGGCATGAAGATATCTCTGTTGTTAGGAGAGTTTGAGTATGTGAAGCTTGGCTTATACTGCTCTTTTTGAATCAGCCTCATTGAGGGTCTGCTTAGTCTTCTTTGTGTGGGAAGTGATGTAGGAAAGGGCCATGGTCAGTCTGATTGTCCAGAGTCCAATTTTTATATGGAAGATACATTAAAAATTCCTTTCCTTGGTTATCACATACAACTGAATTCAGTGCAAATGTTAAGACAAATCTAAGAGTTTTTTTCAATTACTCTTTTGGACTGTCCCCATCTGTTTCCTTCCTTATGTGAAAAACTGGAAATTGACTGCATAATACAAGCATGGTGGCTTATTTATGGTTTTTGATAGAGCCTCCTGCATGCTTCATTGTGCTTTATGAAACTCTAATCTATTCAGATTATAAATCTTCTCTTCTGCTTTTTGGTGTCAGCTTCCTGCAGGCCCCAAAATGTAGTAAATATTAAGATGGTAAAGCTTTAAAAGTATACTGTGGGATTTAAAAGTTAATCTTCTACTAATAAGAGCCTACTATGAGACAGGCCCTGCATAGGCACTTTAAATACATGAAGTAAATAATTCTCACTGTACTCCTTCCATGTAGTTTTTGTCCTTATTTCATATATGAGGAAACTAAAGCTCATAGCAATTAAGTAGCTTACTTAGAAGAGCACAGAATCAGTTTGTCGCTAAGTTGGTATGGGACCAAGGTCAGCCTGATTGCAGAACCAGTTCTTTTTATCCTACAATGGGATTCTTAATGTGATAATGGCCTCGGACTGCTGAGGCATTGCTACCATCATTTTGTGGGAATGCGCTTATGTTTTCCTGGAAGATATAGGGAAGTTGATTCTCTCCCCATCTTTATGATTTCATGGCATAGTTACAAGATAGAAGTAATTTTTACATGAGATTGGAATTGTAGACCTTGCACAAACTTAGGGGAAAGACACTGACATACCTTAAACCTGAATTTCAAGATGTAACATGCACGTTACTATAAGGTTTCTCACTATCAGTGTCTTTTTAAAAACTCTCAGTATAGATTGGTGGCAAGGCTGCTAGCCTCTTCTCTCTTGACCCAGAATTAGGTCTTGATGGTCTTTTGAATCCTTGGTGAGGTTCATAAATGAAGGCATCGGGTCAGATTCCAACTTCCTCTTCCTAACACCTCTCCTTATTATTATTAATTATTGTTGTAAACTGAAGTTAGGGTACATGACAGCTGTTTCTGTAAATCACATTATCAGCCCTATGTAGGTAATTCAGCCTCCTTCTTCTTCGTGGATTACTTCCACTCTGGGGCTGTGTATTTTGCTTCAGTAGTTTGGCTCTAGTTGAAAACCATAGGTTTTGCTTCAAAGCTGTTTGTTTCCAGAACAGCATCTCTTGGGAGAAATACATTTCTCGAATGTATTCCCAAGTCTGGGAAACCTCAAAAATTAACAACACACTCTAGTTTATGAAAGGTTCAGAAAAAATACTGCACTTAACATGTCTGCTTAACTGTTTAATGCTGGACAGAAATCAAAAGCTGCATTTTGGACCTGTTACATTTAAGTTGCTTATTTCATATCTGAATGGAGATGTCCAGGGAGAAAGTAGATATGAGCCAGACACTCAGGGGGAGAGATTAGATTTAGAGATAAATGTTAGGGAATTAATCAGCATATGGATATCATCTTTCAAAAAAGAAAAACTTTCATGGTGTTAAGAGCACTTAACATGGGACCTATCCTCTTAACAAACATTAAGAGTACCTTCTTGTTGACTATAGGTGCAATGTTATACAGCAGATTTCTAGACCTTACTCATCTTACTCAACTGAAACCTTATGCCTGTTGATTAATAACTCCCCATTTTCCCTTCCCCTTAGCCCCTGATATCCCCCATTGTAGTCTTTGATTTTAGTGTATAGATGTTTTCTAATGCTATGGGACTCTCTCAAGTATAAATAAAGAGAAGAGGGCTGAGCTTGGCCCCGGAATACCCATGACTCTAAGTGGTAATAAAATTACATTAAATAACATGGAAAGCTTTAGAAGACACACATAAAGGGAATATATTAATTAGTATTTTAAAATTGAAAGTTGACCTAAATAATATTAACTTACAGAAAACAATACTAAGTATTCAGTGCTTTTAAATGTAATTTGGGACTTAACATGTCAAAACACTGTCAGCTTTGCTTAAAATAATGACGTGGATTAAAGGGTTCTTATGCTCCTAACAGACCCTTTTCTCAAAAGTCTATGTATATGTGCTGCCAAAGCAAGCACTCAAAAGTCTATGAATAGAATACACAGACTTCTTTTATTTATGGGTGCTTCTGTTTGTGCTCTGTAGAAACTCCTTAATTTTAGGCCAGGATAGGTGGCTTTGGCTGGAGGGGTTGAAGGGAAGACAAGAAGGTAGAGGGAAGAAATGAAAATACAACCTTAAATGAGCAAGGGGACACATTCAGAGTCACACATACAAATATAGAGGAAGTAGTAGGGAGATAAAATGATTAATACATGTATCACTGAAGGAAACAGTGTTAAAATACATTCATTGGGGCCCATACTTGATGGGAGACAATTCAATTACAAATGGGTCAAGTCTTTTTTTTTAAAATTTTTTATTGTTATGTTAATCACCATACATTACATCATTAGTTTTTGATGTAGTGTTCCATGATTCATTGTTTGTGCATAACGCCCAGTGTTCCACGCAGAATGTGCCCACTTTAATACCCATCACCAGGCTAACCCATCCCCCCACCCTCCTCCCCTCTAGAACCCTCAATTTGTTTTTCAGAGTCCATCGTCTCTCATGGTTCGTCTCCCCCTCTGACTTACTCCCCTTTATTCTTCCCCTCCTGCTATCTTCTTTTTCTTTTTTCTTAACATATGTTGCATTATTTGTTTCAGAAGTACAGATCTATGATTCAACAGTCTTGCACAATTCACAGCGCTCACCATAGCACATACCCTACCCACTGTCTATCACCCAGCCACCCCCTCCCTCTCACCCCCCACCACTCCAGCAACACTCAGTTTGTTTCCTGAGATTAAGAATTCCTCATATCAGTGAGGTCATATGACACATGTCTTTCTCTGATTGACTTATTTCACTCTGCATAACACCCTCCAGTTCCATCCACGTCGTTGCAAATGGCAAGATCTCATTCTTTTTGATGGCTGCATAATATTCCATTGTGTATATATACCACTTCTTCTTTATCCATTCATCTGTCGATGGACATCTTAGCTCTTTCCACAGTTTGGCTATTGTGGACATTGCTGCTATAAACATTGGGGTGCACGTACCCCTTCGGATCCCTACATTTGTATCTTTGGGGTAAATACCCAGTAGTGCAATTGCTGGATCATATGGTAGCTCTATTTTCAACTGTTTGAGGAACCTCCATACTGTTTTCCAGAGGGGTTGCACCAGCTTCCATTCCCACCAACAGTGTAGGAGGGTTCCCCTTTCTCTGCATCCTCACCAACATCTGTCTTTTCCTGACTTGTTAATTTTAGCCATTCTGATGGGTGTGAGGTGGTATCTCATTGAGGTTTTGATTTGGATTTCCCTGATGCCGAGCGACGTTGAGCACTTTTTCATGTGTCTGTTGGCCATTTGGATATCTTCTTTGGAAAAATGTCTGTTCATGTCTTCTGCCCATTTCTTGATTGGATTATTTGTTCTTTGGGTGTTGAGTTTGATAAGTTCTTTATAGATTTTGGATACTAGCCCTTTATCTGATATGTCATTTGCAAATAGTTTCTCCCATTCTGTCGGTTGTCTTTTGGTTTTGTGGACTGTTTCTTTTGCTGTGCAAAACCTTTTTATCTTGATGAAATCCCAATAGTTCATTTTTGTCCTTGCTTCCCTTGCCTTTGGCAATGTTTCTAGGAAGAAGTTGCTGCGGTTGAGGTCGAAGAGGTTGCTGCCTGTGTTCTCCTTTAGGATTTGGATGGACTCCTGTCTCACGTTTAGGTCTTTCAACCATTTGGAGTCTATTTTTGTGTGTGGTGTAAGTAAATAGTCCAGTTTCATTCTTCTGCATGTGGCTGTCCAATTTTCCCGACACCATTTGTTGAAGAGACTGTCTTTTATCCATTGGACATTCTTTCCTGCTTTGTCGAAGATTAGTTGACCATAGAGTTGAGGGTCCATTTCTGGGCTCTCGATTCTGTTCCATTGATCGATGTGTCTGTTTTTGTGCCAGTACCATACTGTCTTGATGATGACAGCTTTGTAATAGAGGTGGAAGTCTGGAATTGTGAAGCCACCAGCTTTGCTTTTCTTTTTCAAGATTCCTCTGGCTATTCGGGGTCTCTTCTGGTTCCATACAAATTTTAGGATTATTTGTTCCATTTCTTTGAAAAAAGTGGATGGTATGTTGATGGGGATTGCATTGAATGTGTAGATAGCTCTAGGTAGCATTGACATCTTCACAATGTTGGTTCTCCCAATCCATGAGCATGGAACATTTTTCCATTTCTTTGTGTCTTCTTCAATTTCTTTCATGAGTATTTTATAGTTTTCTGAGTACAGATCCTTTGCCTCTTTGGTTAAATTTATTCCTAGGTATCTTATGGTTTTGGGTGCAATTGTAAATGGGATCGACTCCTTGATTTGTCTCTCTTCTGTCTTGTTGGTGTATAGGAATGCCACTGATTTCTATGCATTGATTTTATATCCTGCTACTTTACTGAGTTCCTGTATGAGTTCTAGCAGTTTTGGGGTGGAGTCTTTTGTGTTTTCCACATACAGTATCATATCATCTGCAAAGAGTGAGAATTTGACTTCCTCTTTGCCGATTTGGATGCCTTGGATTTCTTTTTGTTGTCTGATTGCTGTGGCTAGGACTTCTAATACTATGTTGAATAGCAATGGTGATAGTGGACATCCCTGCCGTGTTCCTGACCTTAGGGGAAAAGCTCTCAGCCTTTCCCCATTGAGAATGATATTCACTGTAGGTTTTTCATAGATGGCTTTTATGATATTGAGGTATGTACCCTCTATCCCTATACTCTGAAGAGTTTTGATCAAGAAAGGATGCTGTACTTTGTCAAATGCTTTTTCTGCATCTATTGAGAGGATCATATGATTCTTGCTCTTTCTTTTGTTAATGTATTGTATCACGTTGATTGATTTGCAGATGTTGAACCAACCTTGCAGCCCAGGGATAAATCCCACTTGGTCGTGGTGAATAATCCTTTTAATGTACTGTTGGATCCTATTGGCTAGTATTTTGGTGAGAATTTTTGCATCCATGTTCATCAAGGATATTGGTCTGTAATTCTCCTTTTTGATGGGGTCTTTGTCTGGTTTTGGGATCAAGGTAATGGTGGTCTCATAAAATGAGTTTGGAAGTTTTCCTTCCATTTCTATTTTTTGGAACAGTTTCTAGAGAATAGGTATTAATTCTTCTTTAAATGTCTGATAGAATTCCCCTGGAAGCCATCTGGCCCCGGGCTTTTGTTTCTTGGGAGATTTTTGATGACTGCTTCAATTTCCTTAGTGGTTATAGGTCTGTTCAGGTTCAATTTTGGTAGTTGATACATCTCTAGGAATGCACCCATTTCTTCCAGGTTATCTAATTTGCTGGCATAGAGTTGCTCATAATATATTCTTATAATTGTTTGTATTTCTTTGGTGTTGGTTGTGATCTCTCCTCTTTCATTCATGATTTTGTGGATTTGGGTCATTTCTCTTTTCTTTTTGATCAGTCTGGCCAGGGGTTTATCAATCTTGTTAATTCTTTCAAAGAACCAGCTCCTAGTTTCGTTGATCTGTTCTACTGTTCTTTTGGTTCTAGTTCATTGATTTCTGCTCTGATCTTTATGATTTCTCTTCTCCTTCTGGGTTTAGGCTTTATTTGCTGTTCTTTCTTCAGCTCCTTTAGGTGTAGGGTTAGGTTGTGTATTTGAGACCTTTCTTGTTTCTTGAGAAAGGCTTGTATTGCTATATACTTTCCTCTCAGGACTACCTTTGCTGTATCCCAAAGATTTTGAACAGTTGTGTTTTCATTTTCATTGGTTTCCATGAATTTTTTAAATTCCTCCCTAATTTCCTGGTTGATGCATTCATTCTTTAGTAGGATGCTCTTTAGCCTCCATGTATTTGAGTTCTTTCCGACTTTCCTCTTGTGATTGAGTTCTAGGTTCAAGCATTGTGGTCTGAAAATATGCAGGGAATGATCCCAATCTCTTGGTACCGGTTGAGACCTGATTTGTGACCTAGGATGTGATCAATTCTGGAGAATGTTCCATGGGCACTAGAGAAGAATGTGTATTATGTTGCTTTGGGATGGAATGTTCTGAATATGTCTGTGAAGTCCATTTGGTCCAGTGTGTCATTTAAAGTCTTTATTTCTTTGTTGATCTTTTGCTTAGATGATCTGTCCTTTTCAGTCAGGGGGGTGTTAAAGTCCCCCAGTATTATTGTATTGTTGTCAATGTGTTTCTTTGCTTTTGTTATTAATTGCCTTATAAAATTGGCTGCTCCCACGTTAGGGGCATAGATATTTACAATTGTTAGATCTTCTTGTTGGATAGACCCTTTAAGTAGGATATAGTGTCCTTCTTCATCTCTTATTACAGTCTTTGTTTTAAAATCTAATTGGTCTGATATAAGGATTGCCACCCAGCTTTCTTTTGGTGTCCATTAGCATGGTAAATGGTTTTCCACCCCCTCACTTTCAATGTGGGGGTGTCTTTGGGTCTAAAATGAGTCTCTTGCAGACAGCATATCGATGGGTCTTGTTTTTTTAATCCAGTCTGATAGCCTGTGTCTTTTGATTGGGGCATTTAGCCCATTTACATTCAGGGTAACTATTGAAAGGTATGAATTTAGTGCCATTGTATTGCCTGTAGGTGACTGTGACTGTATATTGTCTGTGTTCCTTTCTGATCTATGCTGCTTTTAGTCTCTCTCTTTGCTTAGAGGACCCCTTTCAATATTTCTTGGAGGGCTGGTTTCGTGTTTGCAAATTCCTTTAGTTTTTGTTTGTCCTGGAAGCTTTTGATCTCTCCTTCAATTTTCAATGACAGCCTAGCTGGATATAGTATTCTTGGCTGCATATTTTTCTCATTTAGTGCTCTGAAGATCTCATGCCAGTCCTTTCTGGCCTGCCAGGTCTCTGTGGATAGGTCTGTTGCCAATCTAATATTTCTACCATTGTAGGTTACATATCTCTTCTCCTGAGCTGCTTTCAGGATTTTCTCTTTGTCCCTGAGATTCGTAAGTTTTACTATTAGATGTCAGAGTGTTGACCTATTTTTATTGATTTTTAGAGGGGTTCTCTGTGCCTCCTGGATTTTGATACCTGTTTCCTTCCTCACATTAGGGAAGTTCTCTGCTATTATTTGCTCCAATATACCTTCTGCCCCTCTCTCTCTTTCTTCTTCTTCTGGGATCCCAATTATTCTAATGTTGTTTCATCTTATCGTATCGCTTATCTCTCGAATTCTGCCCTCGTGATCCTGTAGTTGTTTCTCTCTTTTTTTCTCAGCCCTTTATTTTCCATCATTTGGTCTTCTATATCGCTGATTCTCTCTTCTGCCTCATTTATCCTAGCAGTTAGTGCCCCCATTTTTGATTGCACCTCATCAATAGCCTTTTTGATTTCGACTTGGTTAGATTTTAATTCTTTTATTTCTCCAGAAAGGGTTTCTCTAATAACTTCCATGCTTTTTTCAAGCCCAGCTAGTATCTTTAAAGTCATGATTCTGAACTCTAGGTCCTACATCGTACTAATGTCCGTATTGAGTAGATTCCTGGCAGACGGTACTACCTCTTGTTCTTTTTGCTGAGGTGATTTTTTTCGTCTTGTCATTTTGTCCAGAGGAGAATAGATGAATGAGAGAACAAAATGCTGACAGGTTAACAGCGTCCCCAGCAAATATACTGTATACAAATCAGAAAAGACTTGAAACCAGGGGAAAAGAAAGGGAAAGAAAGAAAAAAGGAGAAAAAAAAATACAAAAAGAACAAGATAAAAACAAAAACAGAACAATACAAAAAAAACCAGAATATGATCAAATATGATCAGGCTAGTGCATAGATTAGTGCCACACACTAGATTTTGGGCGTATTTTGGTCTGTTAGAAAAAAGTGCCTCCTAAAATTAAAAGGAAGAAAGACATATATGTACAAAATAAGGGTTGATACAATGGAGGGATGGAAGATGATTGTAAAGATAAAAATTATAAAAGATTTTATAAAAGGAATTGATAAGTTGTTTGAAAAAAGAAAGAAGAAGATTTAAAAGAAAAAAAAGAAAAAAATAAAGGGAGAGAATGTGATCAGGCAGGAGACTAGAACCAAGCCATACAGTAGTGATTTAGGGTATATTTTGATCTGTTAGAAGAAAGTGTATCTTAAAATTTTAAAGAGAGAACAATTTATATATATATATGCCAAAAATAAGGGTAACTACTATGAAGGGATAAAATATGACTCTAAAAATGAAAAATAAAAAATATTTTTTAAAAAAAGGGATTGATAAGATGTTGGTTGAAAAAGGGAAAAAGAAAAATTAAAAAAAATAGTTAAAAAAATTAACTTTGAAAAACTAATGAATCATAGTAAAAAAAGCCATGAATTCTATGTGCAGTATTCCCCTAGTGCTGGAGTTCTCCCGTTCTCCTTGGATTGATGAACTTGGTCTTGGCTTGCTGGCTGTTCGTGCTGATCTTCTGGGGGAGGGGCCTGTTGCTGTGGTTCCCAAATGTCTTTGCCGGAGATGGAATTGCCCCGCCCTTTTCCGTCTGGGCTAAGCAAGCTGCTCGGGTTTGCTCTCAGGAGCTTTTGTTCCCTGCAAGCTCTCGGTAGAGCTTTGGAGGACTAGGATGAAAATGGTGGTCTCCCAATCTCCACCCGGAGGAGCTGAGAACTCGGGGCCCTGCTCCTCAGTGCGCCCCCAGAGAAAAGCAGTCAGTCACTCCCGTCTCCCTGGTCTCTGGCCACACTCTGTGCTCACCCGGCCTGTGACCGAGCGTTTCTATCTCTGGCACCCGACCCCGTGTGGAGTCTCCAAACCCAGCAGATCCTTGTGGTGCGCTCCCGCGCTGCTCCTCCCAGGGGAGGAAGGGGAGTCTCCCCGGCTCTGCCGCTTGTTGGTTCCCTGCTGGGGGAGCAGTGGCCCGACTGGGCTGCGGATCACAGTTTATGGCAACCCTGAGCTGAGAGCCCGCGCCTCGTCTCCGTCTCTGCAGCCGGCTTCCCCGCTCCGATCCCTGGGAGCTCTGCCACACTCAGGCACCCCCGGTCTTTCTGTGACCCCGAGGGTCCTGAGACCACACTGTCCCGCAAGGGTTCCATCCCCCGCTTAGCCACTGGAGTGATGTCCCTCAGCAGAGCCGACTTCTAAAAGTTCTGATTTTGTGCTCCGCGGCTCTATCACTTGCCAGAAGTGGCGGACAGAGGCCCCCTCCCCCGTCGTCTATCCTCCCGAATATTGCCTCGGATTCACTTCTCCGCACGTCCTACCTTCAAGAGAGTGGTCACTTTTCTCTTCAGAGAGTTGTTGCTACTCTCTTCTTCGATCTCCTTTTGAGTTCCTAGGTGTTCAGAATGGTTTGATCCCTATTCAGCTGAATTCCTGAGACCAGATGAAATCCAGGTCTCCTACTCCTCTGCCATCTTGCTCCACCTTGCCTACAATGGGTCATATCTTTTGAAGACAGTCCTATCTTTTCCCTGACTTATGGAAACTGTGATTTTTGTTTTTCAGGTGGTCCTATAAAATGTTGGGGGGACAAAACCTCACGAAAGATGAGAGTAGGGTTTTTTAGTTCTCTTTTCTATATTTCAAAATTTTCTCAGATCACTTCTCCCAGGTTTGCAGATGCCTATTCTGCCTGGTCTTCTCTATTAAAAAAAAAAATTCTCAGACCAATTTATACCAAATATGTCATTCACTTATTTATTCACTGTTGATTAATTTATTCATTCAACAAAGACTTATTGAATGTTTTTTGTGTAGTAGGTACTGTTATAGCTTCGGAGATACAGGCATAAACAAAACATATAAAAAATTCTTCTTCCATCGAATTTATATTCAAGTGGGAAGGGGGGAGTAGTTAGAAAATAAAGAAATATAAAAATAAGGTACCATATCAGATGGCGGTACATGCTACAGAAAAAAAAGCAAGAAAGGGGTGGGGTGGTGGTGCAGTTGAATTTTAAATAGGGTCATCAGGGAAGGTATCACTGACATTCGAACAATGATCAGGAGGTAAAGAAGAGATCTGTGTATCTGGGGGAATGTATTCTATTATCTTTGCTAGAGTATTAGGGAGAGGGAAATGTTCAACATAAAGAAATTAAAGATACTACTGACATTTCAGTGGCAGGGAGAGGGTTGTGGTGCAAAGACCTTCTTGGAGTCCTGCAGATCAGACTATGTAAGTCATTGCCAACACACAAGTGGGAAAGGCCAACCTGGGGAGGGGTTTTGAGTAATTCCATACAGAGGTAAAAGCTCGGGGTGCCTGGGTGGTTCAGGCAGTTGAATGTCTGACTCTTGATTTCAGCTCGGGTCATGAGGGTCTTGAGATCAATCCCCGAGTTGGGCTCTGTGCTGGGCATGGAGCCTGCTTAAAATTCTCTCTCTCTCTCTCTCCCTCTGCTTCTCATCCCCTCTCCCTCTCTAGAAAAACAGAAAACAAAAAGCAAACAAAAACAAAAACAGTAAACCCAAATGAGGAGGCTCTGCTGTCTGGCAGGTGACAGCCAATGAATTGATCTATTGTAAAAATGTTGGATTCCCAGGACATGATAGGATGCCAGAAGGCATTTGAACATCATCAAGAAGAGAGAAAAAATAAACACCACAGGAATTCTTTTTTTTTTTTTTTTTCAGAATCATTCTTCTAACTCTTAACTTGGCTTCCATCAGCAATGCCTCTTTAGACCTTCGAATCTGTGTTGGATCTGGGCATTATTTGGTTATCTGGTGGGTCTAGTGATGATTCTAGGTCTCTATGAATTAACCTTCATGATAAATGTTAGAAGTATAACTAAGGAGGTCTATCTAGGTTGGTGGAAGAAGTCAGAGAGAACCAGTAGTGGTTCTAATATTTCTCATGTGATATCTTAACTTTTGAATCTCTAGTCTTTTTTTATGAACTCAAGGTAATTATGTCTCTAGCACCAAGGTAAGGTGTTTAGGGCTGGCAAAATTCTTTGCCCTATGTAATGCTTATATCTCTAATGGTCCGTTTGTCAACCTCATCATCTGAATGTCCCCATTGGTTCTCTAGGGTGTCATGTCATTTGCTTAGTTAGTTAAGCCTTTCTTTCTCAGGTCTCCAGGATTAGATGTCCCCAGTTGGGATCACCATGTATGCTGTGTAGATCATGTCAAATACAAGGACACCTAGCCAAGGGTGCAAATAGGAACTAAACTCCACCTGCGGTTTGCTTTCCAAGCCGTGTACCCTGCCATGGAGCAGTTTCCATCTGGAGAAAGAAGTATCCCTTTCTAAGTTATCCAGAAGCAACCTGTTAGTTAAGCCATGTTCCCTTGTGGCTGCAATCACCCCCAAAGTGGTGCCTTTTAAAATTCACACAATGGAAATCTGGGGGCTAGCAGTGACCCAGTTCCACTTTTCAATGGCATATCTTCAAAGAACCTTCTCCCCCTATCTTTTTATGCATACAAGCAGACATACCCATCAGATCTTGTGCATTTATGTGGTTACATGCATGTACATATCCCTCGTCTGTGGTTAAGAAAAACTTTCATTTCTCAAATTCTGTTTCATCAGAACTGTGGGCTATAATTATATTGGGAACAAGCCAAGGTTATTTTCCACCTAACCACTTCAGCACAAATGATTACCACTGAAGTAAAACCAGGCCTGGCTTATATTCCCCTTTTAATGTTTGACTAAAGCTTAGGATTATAGTGATAAAGAGGACCTTGCCAGGCCATCCTACCTCTAGGAAATGCTTTACCTGAATCATTTCAATCAGGGTTACTTTGTCCAGGATCAGAAAAAATGGTTTGGAGTGAGAAACTGTAGTTGAGTCTAAAGGCCAAGTTTGAAGTGGGAGACAAGGGGCAGGTTTGTGATGGAAACATCTGGACCTGCTCCCAAAACAACGAAGTGCTGTTTCAGTTTGTGTGAGCCAGGAGTTTCATATTTATCGCATTGTTTGGGGCTTAAAAGCAAGAGTTTTGGAACCGGAGTTCTAAGATTTGAATTTAAATTCTACCCCTTACCTGCTGTATAAACTTGACTATTTCTCTTAACTGTTTTGTGATTCAGTTTTCTCAGCACCCACCACCACCACCACCACTACCACCACCATTATCATCATCTAATTCTGGCCACTGTTCCTTCAGTGGCTTTCCCTTACAGCTGGATACTGCGCACCTTTTGTCCATAGTTCTCTTCCTCCCTGTATAGTATTGCCTGCCAAGTGATTCTTTTCCTCCCTCTGTATATTGCCTGCCAAATTATTCCCAAGCACCAGATTGGGCTTTCCTCGGTGTCTGGGTTCCTCCTGAGTAGATATCCTGGATACAGGCTGTTTCAATTCATTTGGATCCAAAATTAACAGACTGTGTTCCCTACAGGAGGAGAGAGTTAGGGGTTTAATGTGTTCAGAAAAATAAACCCATAAATTGGATAAAAAGAAAATACTAGTCTTAATGATCGCTGTGAACTTATTTGGGTTAGGGATTAAAGAAAATATGTAGGCATTATGTGCATCATAAAGATGATAGCTATCGTTTTTTGAGCATATACTATGCACTAGGTATAAGGCTGAATTTTTAAATCTTAACGATGCAGCTAGACAGATATGCTGATGAGCAAATACAAGGAAGCTGAAATGCACAGTAATGATAACTTTGTAAAGGGTAGTGTTATTTCAGGCTCTTTCTCTAACAGTTTTCCCCTATATATTGGTTTGATCATTTTGCCTGACCTCTGGATGCCCTATTTATGTGTATAAAGCATAATTTAGCCATAGATGGTAAAGGCATCTTTTTTTTCAGTTAACATATTATTTTATTACTATGAAAGTAACACATAATCAATATGAAAAATTTTGAAATAATACATAAGTACATTGGTCATGCTGATCTGGTAAGTGGCAGAGTCAAGGCTCAGTCACCATTACCCTATGTTGGATGACTCACTCACAGCGTTGACTTCATTATTATTTAACGTGCTGACACATCCCAGCTCAGGTCCATCTGTCTCTGACAGGTTAACAGTATGGAACTTTTCTTGACCAAATAGGTAGTCAGTTTTGGGGATAGTAACATCCTCATGATAGCAAATGTAACTGGAAAGGCCAGTGATGCAAATGGAACTGATGTCAGTGCATGATAAATTGACTTCTTTTAAGGAATATTTAGTGATCTTTGAAATCATGTCTAGTTTTATGGCAGTGCTGTCATATTATAGCATATTGGTAAATTTTTTCATACTGTTTGGCCAGGGGAGGTCCCAAGTCACCTCCCCTTCTCCTTGTAGTTCTCCAAACTCTACTTCTGCTGAGGGGGATCTTCCTTCCTTCCTTCTTGCCTGCCTTCCTCCCTCCCTCCCTTCCTTTCCTTTTGAGAATTATACTTTTAAATGATGCTAGATAAATACATCATCGTATTTAGTTTCCTTGGCAAATGTTAGTTTACTTCTCTTTTTAGTCATAATTAAATTCAGTGTAAGGCCTGTAGACTTCCTTTGATTCTTGGTTATCCCTCTTACTGATGTGTGAGCTTAGTCATGTTATTTAATTTCTTTGAGCCTACATTTTCTTACCTGTAAAATGGAAATAAATAGAATGTTCCTCAGAGGTTTACTGTAAGTATTAAATTTTAATGCTTCAGTAATGCCTGTGCTCAAAAAATCTAGGTTCACAATCTCATATTCAAAATTTTGAAATCAAAAGTTGTGCAAATTGTTTTCTTGAAACCTTCTTGGTAGCAAAACCTCACCTCTCTGTTCTGATTTTCCTTGGCAGAAAAGTTTTGCCCGATCATGTGAAGTTATTTATGGTCTTTATCCTATTCCATGTGAATGTTTGTAGGTTTTTGCTGCATAAATATAAGTGTTTGATTACTTGTGCTGTTTCAGTCCCTTGTAGGGGAGTTACACAATATACAATTTACTAACTTTCTAAAATGTAAAAATTCCTGAATTCTGAAATATAACATGGCCCCAAGGATTTCTGTTAAGAGATTTTAGGCCTATAGTTCTTTCCTGGTTTCAGAATGAATGAATATGAAAAAAAAATTTTTTGTTATTGGCTTATTCTAGTTAATATTGTATGTGGTCATTTTGATAAAATCTTTAGGATTTTTTTGTATTTTTTTGAAGGGGTATTTTCATATTGTCTGACCTAAGATTTGTGATTATGACCTGGCAACTACCTTAGAGTTCAGACTTGACAAAGATCGTAAGACCTAGAACCTAGTGGGACTTATGGTAAGATAAAAAACATTCTAAATTCTGCTTTAGTTTGATTTAAAAGAAGTCCTTTCTCATTAGCTCTAGTAGTCACTTCAATAAATACCTGTTGAGAAGAGTGAAAATCCCAAGAAATATGCATGAATGTTAATGATTGTATGACAGTAGACGGAAGAATGAAATTTAATAGATTCTTAGCTTCCATGAAGATACTTCAATTGGACATCTTTTCAAGAAAGTACAGTCTCTGCAGGGCTGTAACATGCTTGGCTCAGCTTTTGGTCTCTTTTCTAGAAAAGTTGCATTTATTATTTAAAAAGGCAAATCAACTACTCTCCTGATTCTTAACTTCTTACACTTAGACGTTATTATTCTTACACTTAGCATTGAGTTTCTGTATTTATTGCTAGGAATTATGGAGGTCTAAGGAAGTTGTAAATACAGATATATAGCCAGAGGTGGGAGCCAGGCTCTATCCATGGTACTGAAGCAGTCTTGTTCTGCTGCCAAGAGCAGAAGCCACTTGCTGAACTGTAACAAAACCGAATGATCAATTGCCTGAAGTGCCTGTAGCTCATTTAAAACAAATTCCAGGTTTAATTGAGCCTGTATCAAGTAGATCATCATGTATTGAGAGGATGTTTTTGTAGTTTAAGACTTGCAAGAGAGACTATCAGTAGTTCTCCATATATGTTGTGAACAGACTGGTATAATTCACAAGCTACTAAAGAGAAATTATTTTGTAGGCTGCCTAGTCACTGGGTAAAAACTAAAGTAATTTATTTAATTATCCTTTGGAGGGCTCTCTACATTATTTTTATGAATGCAATAGAAACATTGAAAAGCCAAAGGAAAGATAGGAAATTAACTTACATGAAAGTTGGCTTATTAATTTTCCCTTCATGTAGAGATGTATTTTATTGGGTTTAGAACAATGTAATTTCAGAAGCAGTGAAAGTGTCTTAACTCATAAAAGGAAGCAAATGGAAATGGAATCAGAGGAAACATATTCTGAGCCTTTGAAGAGAGGAGGGATTTGATATGCCAAGGTGCTTGATGTTAGTTCTAAGACTACTGTTGGTGCAATTCTTTTCTAAGACAGAGACATGTAAATGGTTAAAATGGGTCTTAGGTAAAAATGGGAAGTAGTAGAAGTGTGTTTTAATTCCTCTAGTTTATTCACCTTTTTTCTACCCCCACCTGTGGAGCACTGTCACCTTCCTCACTTCCCTTCCTGCTCCTTTATCAAACCAGCCCTCCCAGGAATGTTTGAGTTTGAAAGTTTTCCTTAAGTTATAGAATGAATGTCCCTTTTAATATGATTACAGGAGATACAGATTAGGAGGTTTTCTGGGCAGGACAATTATCTTGGTGCTCATGAAATCATCCAGTGGGCTTGCTAAGAGCCTGTTCAGTTATGGCATAGAACTTTTTGAGCTTATCTTCTGGAGAAAAATCTAGTAATGTTGAGGAGGGCACGTTAGGTGATGAGCACTGGGTGTTATAGGCAACTGATGAATTTCTGAACATTACATCTGAAACTAATGATGTACTATAATGTTGGCTAATTGAATTTAAATAAAATAAAAGCTTTCTCCAAAAAGAAAAAGAAAGAAAAATCTAGTAATGATTGGGATTTGCCTCCTCTCTTGCCTTCCACCAATCCATTTTCCACTGTGAGTCAGATGGACTTTTTAAAACTACGAATCATATTTAATTCTCTCACCTATTTAAAACTGTTCAATGGGTTCCCTTTTTATTCTCAGGGAAAGAGAGAGGGTTGCAACATGACCTTGTAGGTTCTCTAATAATATGGTTTCTATATACTTCTCTCTAATCTCTACAGTCCAGAAACCCTTGCTTTGTTTTACTTCTTTGAAAACTCCAGAGTTGTAGAGAGTAATTTTGTTTACTGCTCTCTTTTTAGTGCCTAGCTCCAGTGCCATAATGAACAACTACTTCGAAAGAGTGAATGAAATGTTGGTGTCATTCTAATTAGTTTTGGTAAAACTATCCCCATTTATGGTATTGTCCTTCGTTCCACAAATATATGTTACCTACCATGTGCTAGGCATTGTGCAAGGTGCTGCTAAACAGTAATTACAATATGTAATAACTGTTGAGAATTCAGGGTGGCCTCTCAGGGTGGTTATAATTACAGATAGATTTAGAGATCTAAATATGCAGAAAAGGTGGAGAGTAAAACTCTACCTTTTTGCTGCTTTCAGACTAGACAGAAGACTTAATCTCCAGGGAGGCACAAATGCTTTTATTTATTTGTTTTTTAAGACTTTATTTATTCATTTGAGACAGAGAGAGAGGGAGAGCACAAGCAGGGGGGAAAGTCAGAGGGAGAGGGAGAAGCAGGCTCCCCACTGATCAGGGAGCCCAATGAGGGACTCAATTCCAGGGCCCTGAGATCATGACCTGAGCCGAAGGCAGATGCTTAACGACTGAGCCACCCAGGCACCCAAGGCAGAAATGCTTTTAAAACAGAAGCAAAGCACAATGTTTCTTTCCAAGATGAAGAAATTAATGTTAGCCATTAGTTATGTTTAAAGAGTGACATGTGAAGAGAGACGTATGTCTTTCCTACTTTGGAGTTCGTAAGTGAAGATACCTGAGGCTACATTGATTCATTTCCTACCACCTAACTGTTTCATCCTGGGCATAAGAGGAATGAGATCATGGGATGTTCCAAAAGCCTGTTCTAATTCTGAGGGCATTAGGTGCTTTATTGTGTCATTTTATAAATGAAGTGCTCAAGTGTTCACAACTTCTTTGGCATGTAGTGGCAGAATTATTATCTTTTCTGGAGGGAGTTGGGTGTAGCAGAGATGGGGTGTGTTAGGGAGAAGCTAAATTAGAACCAATCTACTTCTACAGAGGGATTCTTATTGAAGAAAATGTAACGTTTCTTTTGGATTCATAGTATATTTATATCTGTTGCATGACTTGATCCAAATTGGCTTTTGGGGAAGGTTTTAATCCCTCTCTTTTTTATTAATAGCATGTATGTGCAAAAGATAAATATTTGGAGGAATGGTATGTATATATGTGTGCCATATGATTTGCTTTTTCCTAAAAGACAACTAATTTGAGTGTGACTGTCTTGAATACTTGGTTATTTTCTGCTAGTAATGGTACTGAATTGGCACAGTGTTGGTTATTTACATGTGTCAAGCCAGACTTATAACTTTATAACCCCAAATTTAGAAGGAGAATTTTGAAATTTTTGGGACAAAAAATAGGAATTAGGATTTTTTTTTTTCAGAAAGGATAATTTGTATAAAAGTATCTTTATGATAAATCACCTTTTGTCTAATTCTGTGACTACATGCAGTAGTATCTCCTCAAAGAGGCCTTAATTCTAGTGAGTTTTACAAAAGGAAACTCCTGTTCCTCATTTGTAGTAAGGGCTGTCATTGTCTGCATCTTTTAGTCAATCTCCTCTACTTTCACATTATAGTCACAGTCTTCTGTTTAAATATTATTATATCTCCACTTGACACAACAACAAACATTAACTGAGTCACAAAAATCATAGGTATGAAAGCCTCTTAGTTCCCCTGTCTTGGTTTGTCTGTTTTGTCAGTGATGATACCTTTTATCATCTGGCTAAGTGCAAGCTTCAAGACAATAATATTCTCTCTGGATCATGTACAGTCATTTCCCAGGGTAAGACATAGTCTAGAAATTTGCTCCATTTTGAAAGAATTTCCAAATGGGGACTTTTTATTTTTATAATTCTACATAATATACCACCCATCTGGGAAAACTACAATGCGGATGAGCAGGTTAAAGTCTCTGGGAAGTGCTTTGAAAAAAATTATTTCTTTAACTCAGCATTTCCCAAATGTAGTTAACTTTTGAACTCCTTTCAGTAAAACCAGTTAGCATCCCACTATGGAAAGTTACTCTTTTGTTTCAAACTGTTGAATATAGGTTCTTCTGACTCTCATAAATCAATTTGGGTTTTAATTCTGGGAATGAGGGTGTATGTCAGCTTGTGACATCTGTCACCCTGTGGATAAATACCACAGTGGTTGGTTTGGTTGGGTTGGCTGGTCTGATAGCGTTGGTAGATATTCTGTTCTTTCTACTCCACTGAGGAGGACAACTTTCTCAAGCAGAAGACAAAATGTCTTTGGAAAAGAGTATAAAAGTAGTTCTTTTTTCCTACTAAAATCCAAACACGGAATTAGGCTCATTTTGGGGGAACATGGATTCTGACATTTGTTCATATGCTTGTTAGGGGTGTGAAATTTGTGGTACCCTCACACAGTACAGATCAAGGAATAGTATAATATTATAACATATATATTATAATAGTGTAATATATAATGATATAATATGGTAATAATATAATTATAATAATAGTATAATTATCAGAGAATAGTATAAGCACAGGGCAAGATGGTCCAATCAAGGTCATAGAGTGGGGCTGGTAATGGTGGAGATGGGGATCCATTAGCATGTGAACGCTAGGGAAACCCTCTAAGGCTGGTCTGGGATATTCATATAAATGTGCAGCTTGGCTTAACAATAGGTTGAATGTGTTTGGTGAATTCATATAATGCACTATTCTCTTCCAGAAATTTCGTCTTTGTCTTTAATGTGTATTCCTGGGCAACCTCCATCATTGCCTGTCCTTACAACATACTCCTATTTCACTCCATTTTGTTCCCAACATTCCTTCCTCAAGCCTGATGACCACTCCAGAGATGTTTCTATAAATCAGGGAAGAATGTAGAGTCACAATCAGCTTCTTACCAGAGTCTCCACTTCCTTAGGTTTAAAGTGCTCCCTGTGGTATTAGTAAAATGGAAACAATTTTTGCTTGCATAACTAATACAGATGAGTCTGATGCCACATCCTGCCTGGTCTTAGGTGTTGCTTGGCCTCTTATCAGAAGAAGGAAGTGGTCAGCCCCTACCTTATGCTCCATGAAATGCTTCCTAGAAGGGTGGTTGATACCTGTGTCAATAAAGCCACAGTTGAACCAGTTAAACTGGTTTGGGCCCCTTGGAGGAAGTAATTTGCACTGTCAGGTATGAGAGAGAATGGCTTTTCTGCAGGAAGGAGCTTGGATGGCATAAAGGAGATAAATGGCCCTGAATGAAAGGGTGAATAAAACCTTGACTGTTTGAAATTCCTTTGGAGGAACCTGGGAGTTAAGCATTTTCTTTCTTCTCCCTTTATCTCTTGTCTGTCTCATATTTCAGTTTTATTGCCCCTCTTTTGCTGCATATGGTACTGAATTATGATGAGCCCCAGACTTAGTTTAACCTTAGCTATTTCCTGACCCACACTTTTTTTTAAGGTAGAAAATGATGCAGATTACTTCTTTCTCTGCAGTCATGACTATTATTAAACCTTTTACAATAGTCATATCTAATTTCTTATTATGCTTCCCCCCCTCAGCAACGTACTGGGAAGCATGTCAGGCAGAAAGAGCACAGGCACCATGTCTAGCTAAGATATCACATCAAAGTCCAGAGCTAAGACTCAGCAGGTGTACTTATTTAATTGAAGAAAGATGCTGGAGCGGATCAGAGTACTAATGGATGGCCTTCTTCTCTGCAGAGATCAGCCGCAGCTATGGGTTCCAATTCTCACTCTAAATTTACTAGTTGTATTGCCTAAAGGCAGTTACTTAACATTACTTCCATTTCCTCATCTATCAACTGAGGGACTAGCAATACCTATCTTCTAGGATAATTGTGAGTGTAATGGGAGGTAACCTAAAAAGTTTAACAAAAGCCTGGCACAGATGCTCAGTTAATACTAGTTTCCTTTCCTTATTTGAACAGCAGTGGGTGCTGTCTTAATGCTTCAAAGGGACATCGGTAATTTTTTTTTTCCTGGTATTTAGTCAATTATTTTTATTTTATTCATTTATTTTATTATGTTCAGTTAGCCACCATATAGTATATCATTAGTTTTTGATGTAGTGTTCAATGATTCATTAGTTGCATATAATGCTCAGGGCTCATCACAACATGTGCCCTCCTTAATACCCATCACCAGGCTACCCCATATCCCCACCCCCTCCCTTCTGTAACCCTCCCAGTTTGTTTCCCTGAGTCCAGAGTCTCTCATGGTTTGTCTCCCTCTCTGATTTCCCCCCTTCAGTTTTCCCTCCCTTCCCCTATGGTCTTCCCTGCTGTTCCTTATGTTCCACATATGAGTGAAACCATAAGATAATCGTCTTTCTCTGCTTGATTTATTTGACTCAGCATAATCCCCTCCCATCCCATCCATGGTGATGTAAAAGTTGGGTATTCATCCTTTCTGATGGCTGAGTAATATTCCCATTGTATATATGAACCACATCTTCTTTATCCATTCATCTGTTGAAGGACATCTTGGCTCCTTCCACAGTTTGGCTATTGTGGACATTGCTGCTATGAACATCGGGGTGCAGGTGCCCCTTCTTTTCACTACATCTGTATCTTTGGGTAAATACCTAGTACTGCAATTGCTGCATCATAGGGTAGCTCTATTTTTAACATTGGTACTTCCTGATAACAAGGTTACCAGCCTAGGCTCTTTTCGTCTATTACTTCTTCCTGATATTGTTTCAAGTGACAGCAGCTCTAAGAGTTGATATTTCAGTTTTCTAAAGAAAGCATGTAGTAGTGGAGCTAAATATTTCATTTGGGAAAAAGCTCTAGATTATCTGAGTTGAAGGACAATGTAGGAACTAGCAGGGCATTCAAACAATGGTGGCAGATACAGGCTGAATGACACCTGCATGCATAGGCTAAAAAATGTAAGTACATCCGAGATGGTAATGATCAGTCCTTGGTGGTGGTATTGGTGGTGGTTCTAAGATGTAGCCATTCTAGTGACTGAGAGAGTCCAGATGAGGCTTGTACTTTGAACTGGGCCTGGTTAATGAGAGCTAAATCTGTTTCTGGCTCCACAAAATAGGCTAATTTCTGGATAAGCTCAAGTAGTTGGGAATATGAGTGCTTGGTTGGGAGGAAGAAGACAAATCGAGGGCTGTGTTTCATAGACTTGGACAAAAGCATGTGTATGTGTGTGGTTAGTTGGGAGAAATGGGAGGAAATGTGATGGCTATGCCTCAGATTCACAGGAAATATAGTGTCATGGTTAAGGCTTCAGCATTAGACATGGATTTTAGGGTAAGACTATTGTCTTAAATATCAAGAAATACTGAAGCAAGATAGGCTGCAGGCTGACTATGTCAGGGCTCTAGCTCCATTTCTTTGTGATTCTCTTGGTTCTGCCCTTCCCAGGCAGTTGGCTTAATTTCCGGTGGGTAGAAAGATGGAGCAGCGGTTCTGGGTACCATAGCTAGGCATGGGCATCTCCAGAGGGATAAGGGAGACTAGTTTATTCCTGTGTCTCTTCTGTAGGAGTGAACAACCTTTCTGGAAAGCTCCACAGCAAACGTCTCCCCAGTTTTCACTGGACAGAATAGGTTTGCATACTTACATGCCCATTTTTAAACCAATTATGACAGGGGAATGAGATTATAATGATTAACTCAAACTAAAACACATTTCTCTGGGAGATTGAGATTCAGGTCACTCTGAATAATTTGAGGGAGGAGTGGATACCTGAACAAAACCAGTACTCTGTTAGAAAAGAAGAGGTAGACAGCCAACATCATTTGCTGCAACTTACTAGCTCCTTTGAGCTTCAACTTTTCTACTGGAATCGTGTGCATATGTCACTTGCCTAGAGAATATGAAATGAAATCATGTCTATAAAGCACTCAGCACAATACCTGTCACAGAATCAACATTTAGTAAAGGGGCAAATGCACTTAGCAATTGAGCTATCACATTTATTGGCTGATTCAAAACTCTAATTGCTTTGTGTTACTCTATGTTCTTGAGAAACATCCTGAACTTGTCCTAACTGGCTAAGAAATCAGAATAGTATTGAGATTCTAATAAAGTATTTTAATGACTCCTCTTTAGAGGGCTGAGTCCAGATGGTAATGTCACTGAAGATGGCCTTTGGTCCATTCCTTATGTAGATAGACTGAGTTTCCATTTACAAGTGGGGAAAGGCTTAAACACAACCAGTGTGCCATTGTGGTCATGTGGACGTGTGTGTGTGTGTGTGCGTGCGTGCGCGCGCATACGTTGTACATTGTGCATGAATGTGTTTAGCTTTTATTTTGCTTCTAGAATACTTGGCTGAGCACTTCAATTATTTTCGAAGTACCAGTAAACTCTGAGGACTATGGTGAGAAAGCAAGACTGAGCAAAGCGGTTGTCAGCAGGGCCGCAACATTGTATGACTCCAGTCACACTGGTGGCCCCAGGGCTGTGCGGCTCTATGTCAGCCCCACACGCTAGCAACTTTCAGAACAGGATCCAAACTTTGCACAGATAGCATGGGAGAACAGGGCACATGGTTTATATGCATTTGATTAATTCTCTTAGAGTTAATTATTCCTTCATGAAATGTGTGCAGTATGGATTCTTTGCTGCTTCATAACAGGCAGGATAATTCACACTTAACCATTTTGTCCAAAGCCATTTTATCAGCACATAATGGGGACTACAAGGCTCTGATATTAACTGCCTCTGCAAGGAGTTGGCTATTCTTAGAGTTAGAGGTTAATTCTTGTTTTTTTTAGAAAATAAGTAGGACAAGTAGTTTTTTCTTGTTTTTGTTTTTGTTTTGTTTTTGTTTTTTTTAAAGAACAGCTTTGCAGAATGGAAGTAGAGTGTGGTGGCTGAGTCCGTCAACTCTGCATACAACTGCCCGGGTTCAAATACCGGCGACTGACTCTCTGTGCAGCTTTTGCTGCCTGGGCATCACAGTCCTCCCCTATCAAATGGACATAATCATCGAGTTGGTCTCATGGGGTTGTTTGGAATATTAAATGAATTAATATACATAGAGACCTTAGATCAGGGCCTGCAAGAGTTAGTTGTGATCAAGTATTGGTGAGGATCAAGTGTTAGAAGTCTTGTACACTTTGGCAGGGGGATGCAAAACGGTGCGGCCACTGTGGAAAACAGTATGGAGGTTCCTCAAAAGATTAAAAATAGAAATACCATTTGACCCATAAGCCCGCTTCTGGTGTATATCCAAAAGAATTGAAATCAGGATCTCGAAGGGATGTTAGCACTCCCATGTTCATCGCAGCACTGTTTACAATAACCAAGATGTGGAAATAGCCTAAATGTTCATTAACAGACAAATGGACACTGTGATATATGCATACAATGGACTACTCTTCAGCCTTAAAGAAGAAGGAAATTCTGTAATATTCAACAACATGATGGGCTTTGAAGACATAGTAAGTGAAGTAAGCCAGACACAGAAAACCGGCACTATATGATTCCATTTATGTGAAGTATCTAAAATTGTAAACTTACAAAGTCAAAGACTGGAATGGCAGTTACCAGGGGCTGAGGACAATGCGGAGGCATAGAGTTCAGTTAAGTAAGACAAATAAGCTCTAGAGATCTTCTGTACAACATTGTATCTATAGTCAAAAATAATGTATTATATAATTAAAATTGTTAAGAGAATAGGTCCCATGTTAAGTGTTCTTTTTTAAAAAATATTTATTTATTTAAATGAGACAGAGAGAGAGAGCATGCATGAGCTGGGGGAGGAGCAGAGGGAGAAAGGGAGAGAGAAAGAGAGAGAGCTGTGAAGTGGCAGAGCTGGGATTCAATCTCCAGCAGATTCCTTACTGAGCGCAGAGCCTGACATGGGGCTAGATCCCACAACCCTGAGATCATGATCTGAGCTGAATTTGAGTTGGACGTTTAACTGACCAAGCCACCCAGGCACCCCCCATGTTAAGTGTCCTTAACACACACACACACACACACACACACACACACACACACTTATCCCAAATCCTATATGTCAAATACAGTAACAATGAAGCATTCAGGGGAAGGGAGAGATATCCATTAAATGCACTTACTTTTAAAAAAGACTCTATCAGGGGCTCCTGGGTGGCTCAGTTGTTAAGCATCTGCCTTTGGCTCAGGTCATGATCCCAGGGTTTTGGGATCGAGCCCCGCATCGGCTCCCTGCTCGGCAGGAAGCCTGCTTCTCCCTCTCCCGCTCCCCCTGCTTGTGTTCCCTTTCTTGTTGTGTCTCTCTCTGTCAAATACATAAATTTAAAAAAAAACTTAAAAAAAAGACTCTATCAGAAAAACCAATGTTAATATCCTCCATCATAGAGGGAAAATAATTTCTATGAAGCATTTTCAAAAATTCTGATCATTTAACTCCAACTCATTATTATTTTTGTTGTGGCAAATACATACAGATATTCTTTAAATAAACGAGTTAGCTGTGATTATTATTATTATTATTATACCTCTCTTACAGGGTTTTGGCATTTCTAGATATTTGATGCAACTCATATTTTAATACTAATTGATCTCTTACATTGAGCTGCATGCTTTTTTCATACTTATTTTCTTTGTCCTTGCAGCAACCTGTCAGCTAGGTAAAACAGAAATAATTATATCTACCTACATTAGAGCAATTATTTAATTCCACAGGACTTTTCTAATGATTTGTCTGCCTCCTCTATCAATAGAAAACTTGCATGAATGCAGTGTATCGAATAGGAATACAATTAGCTGTGAGTAAGAAATAACACAGTTAACAGTAACTTAAATCATAATGATGTATGTTATTTAATAAAAATTGTGAAGGAATATTCAGTGGCTCATTCGTAGTATTAAAGACCCAAGATTTTTCCATCATCCTAAATGAATTGATTCATTTTCCTCGTGTTTGTATCCTCATGGTCACAGAGTGATTGCCACAGTTCCAGGCACTGTATCCCTAACATCCCAAGCAGGCAGGCAGGGAGTAGGTGGGAACGAGGTCTCCTTTTATTAGTGAAGAGAATTTATGAAGAGAATATGAAGTTCACTTCATATTCCCTTATGCCTTACTTATCAGGACTGGACTGCATAGCCACTCCTGGATGTGAGGGAGATTGGAAAAGAGAATACTTGGCAGGGTGCCTAGGTGGCTCAGTTGGTTAAGTGTCTTGACTTCTGCTGTGGTCATGATGTCAGGTTCCTGGGATCAAGCCCTGTGTTGAGTGTTGAGCCCTGCATCGAGCCCTTCGTGGGGTTCTGTGCTTAGTGGGGAATCTGCTTCTTCTTCTCCCTCTGCCCCTTCCCCCCAACTTGTGCTTGTGCAGACATGCTCTCTCTCTCAAGTAAATAAATAAAATATATATTTTTAAAAGATTATTTGGCAAAGGAATAATTGTCATGATTTATCTCTTGGAGCTGGGCACAATGAAGTTGAACAAAATAGGGTTTTCTTTCTTCTCTTGTCTTTCTTTCTTTCATTCTTTCATTCTTTCATTCTTTCATTCTCTCTTTCTTTCACCTGGGGAAGATTTTGGGGCAGAAGAACCAATGGCTATAGGAAAGGAAACTAATAGTATCAGCTACAGGCAAGGATTGCCCCTGATTTATATTTTAAAAATGCCTCAGCCTGACACAAAAAAATCTATAAATATTAGAATAAATGAAACTCTCTTTGACAGATAAATGGAGGCCCTCCGAATAGCAAGTATATGAGTTTCCCAAGACCACACAGCTAATTAGAGGAGTAAGTGGAACTGTAACTCATTCGTGCTAATTTCTGGCCTGGAATTCTTTCTATTAGCAAAGCCAAATACTGGTTTTTGTCTTATTACTTATGGAAAAGATAATGCAACATGTTTTCTTTCTATTTTTTAGATGTTTTATAAAATGGCTTAACTTACATAATACACATGTTTCTCCTGGAACTTAAGTAAGGGATAGCACATGAATTTTCTTCCCCCATAAGGGTCAATCAGTCATAGCCCTCTTTGACCTACTGTTATGAAGGAAGATTACTGGCATCTAAGAAACTGAAGTTCAAAGACACACTGACCTGTATTCTTTTGTCTACTTACTAAGATTTTAAAACATGAAGTAAAAAGACTTCAGAATTGAAAGAACTAACATTGAAAACTATTATGTGCCAGACATAGTGCTGACCATTTTGAATATAATTTAGATATTATTCTATTCATTTTGCAGGTGACAAAACTGAGGCTCTAGAAGTTGTGGCTTGCTAATAGGCATAGAGCTGTGAAGTGGCAGAGCTGGGATTCAAACCTGGCAAAGTTAGGATTCAACACTTGTGCTCTTCCCACTGTTTTACACACTGATCCTATGTTCGGACACTACAATGATCATATTGTAATGAGCACCCACTGTGGACTAAGAAGCCCTTAGTAGTTAGACCGGTACATAGTATAGGTCTTAACACTATTTTTTTTTTTTTTGCTTCTAAGTTGTTTGAGAATTAGCATTTTAATATTTTGCATATAAAATGCTTTGTCTTTTATAGACTGAAAAGTTTTATATAACCATACATTATCATTTTTCTTATGTCAAAATTCAGGTTGACTTTCTTGGAATTTCAATGTAGGCCTTTAAAAAAACTTTGTATGGTATTTTGAATATTATTGTATTAACATAATACAAGAAGTAAAACATACATTATGAGTTGTTTAAAGATTCCAGCAGCTATTATGCACCATAATGTGTACTGAAGTTAATTCTAAATCATATCTATAGCTCATTTTATTTTATGCCATGGTACCTTGTTTATGGTTCAGCATATTTATGAGCTAGAATACCTTTAAATATTCTAGTCTTATGTAGTTGTTTTTTTCTTTCCTGATAACATTTTAAAGTGACATTTAATGTTTTAAGAAACATTGTATTTGTGGTACAAAGCTGTTTTATTATTTTGTTACAAGATAGCTTTATTCATAGTCATTAGTATCATACTGACCTGGGTTGTGTTAAAGGTTCATTCTTCTGATTTTATGGTTTTCAGCTTATAGAGGTTTGTAGTTAGAACAGGCAAAGTACTGTATTACATTTTAAAACTTTAAGTATAGGTCCTCAACACATATAATAATTAGTCCTATGTTATTGCTATTAGAGTGGAGTATGTCTTTACATATTGCAAGTGTCCTGTTAGGAGACAGTGCTCCATAGGTCACTTGTATTTCTGAAAATTTTATGAGCAGTCGTTGGCTGTTTTCATCCTGGGTTATCTTTTCAAGGATGCTTGTAGTACAGTGATCAGTCTTGGAAGATAAAATCTCTGGCTAGAGAAAAGGGCAGATTTGCCCACAGCCATGGAAGAGAGACATAGTGTCTAGAGTGCAGGCCAAGCAGTCTTACCGCCCATTAAAAATATTAGGGTTCTATAAGCTCAGTGTCACTCTCCTAAATATAACCCTTTTTGTATTGCCTTATGGGAAATGGGATTTGGGGAACTTGCATAAATGCTGGTGTTCTGCTTGTAGCTCTTACCATGAGTAATGAAGTCTTTTGTTTCTGACCCAGGAGTCTCATGTCTTCTGTTAGCATACATGAACCTGTGGCAATCTACATTGTTAGCTTATAAGTAAGATAACATCTTGGACCCTCTATAGCTTTTGACAATTTCCCAACTAAACCATTTTGGGCTCCCCACCTAGATTAGCAATTTTAAGACAAACTAACTCTGAATTTTTTTTTGTTTGTTTTGAAGAGGATTTAAACTTTAGAATATTTCAGACTCATATAGAAAGCCACCAATAAATGTTAAATGTCATCATATTTACATCAGGTTTAAAAGATAAAATAATTGAAACATTACAAATAAAGTTAAATTCTACTTTGTCCTTTTCTTAGAACATTGCTTCTCCCTTCCTTCCTGGAGGCAATCACTATCTTGATTTTGGTGTGTGTCTTTACAGACAATAATTTAATACTTTCACTATACTATACAAAAAAGTATGTTGTTCTAGATTGTGTTTTTTAAAAAATTACATAATTTGTTTTATATTGTATGATTTTTCAACTGTCTTTTCTCAACATTGCTTTTAGATCTATTCTTGTTGATAATGACCCAGTTTATTAATTCTCTTTTGCTTCCTTATATGAATATAACATATTTTATTAATCTAAACACTACTGATTAGACAGCTGGGTTGTTTCCAGTATTTTCATGTTACAAACAATGCTGTGATGAACATCTTTATGTCTTGGCACAATGACGGCAAGTCACTCTAATAGAATGTGGCAGAATTGACATTGTGCCAGTCTGGGGCTTAAGGCAATAAAGCAAGCTCTACTTTTGTTCTTTGGAGGAAGCCAGCCACTGTGTAAGAGATCCAGCTACTCTGAGACTGCCATGCTGTGAGGAAGTCCAAGCTAGCCACGTGGAGAGGCCACAAGGAGAGAGTGGGAGAGAGATGTCCTTCCAGCCTCCCTGCTGTTCTAGCCATTCTAGCTGAAGTGTCAGACATGTGAGTGAAAAAGTCACCTTGGACTAGAATGTCCATAGCAAATGTCACATGAAGCATAGGCAAGCTGTCCCCACTGGACCCCTGCCAAAACTGCAGAATCAAAGGCAAAGAAGTTATTATTGTTGGTTTGAGCCATTATGTTTAGATAATCAAGACACCCATTTTTTTCTCATAGGTATTTCTTTTTTTCTTTTTTTGTACTAATTAGAAAGTATTCTTTATATATTATCCTTTATATACTGGTGTTTTAGTGAGGACTCTCAACTCATCAAGGTATAAACCCAAATGCTTTTCTTATTAACTGCTATCATTTATACTATACTGAAGTCTCCTTTCCCACCAGAACAATATCTCAGCATCTTCATTACTTTTCAGCCACATTCTGTTTTAGAACAGACTTGTAGCATTGTCTAAGATTTATCCCTGTGTTTTAAAACCTCAATCTCTTACTTGATTAAGAAATCCTCTAGATCTCTCTTCTGAATGGGTGAGACTTGCAGCACTAGGGGTTTAGTGTGCGTGCAGGGTGTGAGACACATCTCATCTCACACACTGTGTGATATTGGGCAGGCAGAAGTGGTGAGCGAGGCCGATACTGTCCTGCTCCACTGCTTCTGTAGGGTTGAGGTTTAGTTCTTTTCTTAGTGATGTTTGAGCTTGATGCCTGTGGGCTCCACAGGGCAAGATCATGGCTCTGACAGATCAAGCAGATGATGTTCTCCCTCTCAAGCTGCTTTGGAATGTACGGTGTGTGGGGGGCTGTTCCTTACATGTTTGGATGCATCTTTCCCTGATCCTCAATAGGCAGCTTTGCAGAGCATGTCTTTGAGTTGAGTGTCTCTTTGGCTCTTGATGTAACTGCCACCAGCAAGACTGTAGCCCCAGATCTGAGTCCTTCGGAAACCTGAACTCAGGGCAGGGCTGGGGGTAGTCCTAGCCTTCCTTCTTCTTGCCCTGCTGTGACCCACCTTGCCATTGCTCCCAGTCCTCTCTTCTGCTCCTCCGTTAGAGCAAGGCAGATTATCAAGTTCAATGGCAATATGACCAGGAAGCAATATGACCTTCTTGCAGGCATTGTTGAAATTTACTAGTCACTATCTTAGTGTTCTCTTGGTTTGGGGGAGAAGAAGCCCCTCCTTCCCTTCCTTCACAGAGAAGGGAGAGGTGAGGGAATAGCCTTTATTTACAAACAAAGACAACTTACAATTTCCTTCCAACCACATATAAATTAGAAGTTTATGGGTTATAGTAATGTCAGTTCTTTTAAAACTGCACCTCTCAGCAAGCTCTGAAGGAAGTGACCACCCCTGTCAGCTGGAGGTTTCTGATCTTGAATATGTGGTTCTTGGATCAGCTGGGCCTTGGTTTCCCTAACAGCATTCTTTCATATAATTAATTCTTTATTGCACATGTTGCAAAGATCTGCTCCCAAACTATTGCTTGGCTTTTAATTTTGTTTATTGTGGCTTTGGTCTTGCAAACATTTTATCTTTGAGGTCAACTGTATGTGTTAGCTAAGAATTTCTTTCCCACGTCCTTTTGCATAAAGACATTCTCCTCTTTACTTTCTCTAACAGTCGTACAGTTTTGGTTTTTATGTTTAGGTCTCTCATCCATGTGAAACTTAAAAAAATTTGTATATGATAAAGGGATATAATTTATTTTATATGGATAGCTAATGGTTCCAACATAATTTATTGAATAGTCTATCCATTCCCCAGGAATCAAAAATACCAGTTTTGTCTTTCATCACATTTCCACATGTACACAGCTCTGTTTCTGGCATCCTTATTCTGTTCCCTTAGCATATTGGTCCTCTTTGAAGCAAAAGTATACTGCTTTAAGTACTATGGCTTTATATATCTTAATATCTAGTAAAGCAAGTCTCCCATCCTTTCTCCCAGAATAATCTTTATTATTTTGGCCCTTTACTCCCACATATGAATTTTAGAATTGACGTATCAATTTTGTAAAAAAAAAAAACAACTATGTTGGGAGTTCAGTTAGCAATGCATTGGATTTATAGATTAAGATGGGTATGAACTAACTCTTTAATGTAAAAAAATGAATTAGGTAATTGCCTAGCAGTCTAAATGCAGAAAAGTTTCCATTTAGTATGTAATTTATCTTTCTTATTTCGCAATATTAATATATAAAACTTTATCTGTTGTCATGGTCAATGCCTAACACAAAGCTTCTCTCAATAAATATTTGTGGAATTAATGACTGGGCCATCTGTAGACATTTGTACTGGACATTTTGTAACTTAGAATGTGTTTTGGGAACTCTATGTCATTAGATATAAATTTCCCAAATTACAAATATGTTCTAAATGATTTAGCATGAGATTCTAGTCACTCAACAAGAATGCCTAATTTGTAATTATTAAAGCTGCACCAAGTCAACATTTTACATTTTGTATGGGCCCATATTAGTGATCATAGTATCACTTCTGTGTGTTTGTTGAGGATGATGGAGTGAGTTGTGTCTTCAGATTTTATTTTTTTTAAACTACTTTATTGAAGTATGATTGAATGTAAAATCTGTACATATTTAATGAGTTTGGGGATGAGTACACATCCTTGAAACCATCACCACAGTCTATGCCATAAACATGTCCACCACCTCCAAGTTTCCTCTTGCCTTCTTTATTTATAATAATAAGTTTTATTATGTTGTGACAAGAACACATTTTTTAAAAATATTTTATTTATTTTGAGAGAGAAAGCATGAGTGGGGGCATGGGGTGGGGTGGGAGAGGAGCAGAGGGAGAGGGAGAAGCAGACTCCCACTGAGCGGGAAGCCCGATGCAGGGCTCAATCCCAGGACCCCGGGATCATGACCTGAGCCGAAGGCAGATGCTTAACTGACTGAGCCACCCAGGCACCACTTTTCTGTAAAATTGAAACTCTGTACACTTTGATAATACCTCCCTGTTTCCCCCTCCCACCAGCCCCTGGCAGTCACCATTCTACTCTCTGCTTCTAAGAGTTAAACTATTTTAGATTCCTCATATAAGTGGTATGATGTAATATTTATTTGTCCTTCTATGGCTGGCTTAGTTCACTTGGTGTAATGTCCTCCAGGTTCATCCATGTTGTTGCAAATGGCAGAATTTTTTTTTTTAAAGCTCAATAATATCCTTTTGCGTGTATATACTATATTTATTCATCTGTCCAATGATAGGCATTTAGATTGTGTCCACTCTTGTTTATTGTGAATAATGCTGAACATGGGGGTGCAGATATCTCTTTGAGATCTTATTTTCATTTCCTCTGGATATGTACCTAGAAGTGATGTTGCTGGATCATATAGTAGTTCCATTTTTTAATATTTTGAAGAACCTCCATACTCTTTTTCCATAGTGGCTGCATCAATTTACATGCCCACCAGTAGTACAAAAAGGACCTTTTCTCCATATCCTCTCTAACATTTGTTCTCTTTCACCACCTTGGTTAAATTTATTCTGATGTGTTTTATTCTATTGAGGACATTGAAAATGGGATTGTTTTCTTAATTTCTCCTTCTGAAAGTTTGTTGTTAGTATACAGAAACACAACTGATTTTTGTATATTGCTTTCTAGCCAGCAGTTTTGCTGAATTCAGGGCTGTCATAACAAAGTACCAGAAACTGAGTGGCTTAGAATGATAGAAATTTATTATCTATAAGAATTCCTTTATTTTATTTTTTTAAAGATTATTTATTTATTTATTTATTTATTTATTTATTTATTTATTTGACAGAGAGAGACACAGCGAGAGAGGGAACACAAGCAGGGGGAGTGGGAGAGGGAGAAGCAGGCTTCCCGTGGAGCAGGGAGCCTGATGTGGGGTTTGATCCCAGGATCCTGGGATCATGACCTGAGCTGAAGGCACACGCTTAATGACTGAGCCACCCAGGCACCCCCCTTTATTTTTTTGACAGGTAGTTGAGGTGACTTGAATTCAGTCTAATGGGACCATGTGATAGAGAAATAAAACGAGGCATTTCTTTGTTGATCATTTCCTTTGTTGATCTGACCAAGGAAATCAGTCTTTGAAAATTCCTTAAGGTATTTTCATTTAATTTCGGGATCAAATTAGAGATTGAAGAGGGCATATTTAACCTCAGTAGCTCCTATGTTCTGTTACCTGCTTCAATTTGAATTTAGAAATGATTGGACATAGGAGGTCATTAGATGCATGATGACACATTCTGATTTTGTGACTTCGTGTTGAAGTCTGATGCTTGAAAATAAGTTTACTGTAAGCTTTGGATATGAGATTGTAGTACATATGCATCCTTCCTTTATGGTTACCCATTACCTGAATCCTTTCTTCCTGTGTTTGGGGCATCTCTGTCCCCACTCTGAATCCAGTTAGGATGCTGAGCTACATCCTACTACAGAAGCTACAAGTGCCCAGCCCTTACTTTCCTAGCCTTCATTGCTGCTTAGGACTCTTGAGGAACTCTCTGCCTGCGGTGCAGGAGGAAGACTAGAAGCTGCAGAGATAGTGGTGGCAGCCAGTGTTTGCTCATAGCTGTGCTAAAGATGCAAGGCTGTGTTTGGTGGCAGAGCCAATGGTGTCTTCCCTAGACCAACCATGTGGCGTCTTTTGTATGCTGCTCCTGGTTGCACAGCTTCAGCAAGGCTTTCGTGTTGCAGTGCACCACATACAGGGCTGGCCTTGAACCTGGTTCTTCAGTCACTGTGGTGAGTCTAGATAAATAAATTTGTCTCCCTGCTTACATCAGCCAATAATGACTGTTAAAGTTTTCAAGTAAGAACCTTGATGCATACAGGAATGTTCAGCGTTTAACTGATCACCTATAATGAAATGTTGGATGGAGGGACCAAGATAAATTGCTCAGAGCTGGGTGTGTCATGAAGACTAGTCCTGTACTTCAGCTTCTTTGCTGGCTTTGACTTAGACTCTTTGTGTCCTTTTCTAAGTCCCATTTATTCATTCAACAAATTTCTTGATTGCCTGTGTATGAGTTTCCTATGGCTGCTGTAACAAATTACCACAAACTTGGTGGCTTAAAGCAACACAGACTTATTCTCTTATATTTCTGAAAGCCAGAAGTTCAAAATCAGTTTCCCTGGGCTAAAGTCAAGGTTTGGGCAGGGCCGGTCTCTTCTGGAGTCTCTTCCTTATCTTCTCTAGCTGCTAGAAGCTGCATCATTCCAACCGTTTGCTTGTGATGTCACATTGCTTTCTCCTCTTCAGTAGCCAGATCTCCCTCTGCCTTCCCTTTTATATGGACATTGTGATTACATTTAGGGCCCACCCAGATAATCCAGGATAATCTTCCTATGTCGAGATCCTTAACTTAAGCACATCTTCAAAGTGGCTTTTGCCAATGAGGTCACAGTCACAGGTTCCAGAGATGAGGACCTAGATGTCTTTGGGGGCTATTACTTGGCTTACTACACTCTGCTACGTACTATGCATTGGGAATACAAGGTGAGGAAGATAAAGATTTGCTTTGCACTTATGGTGTAGATGGGGTACACACATTTAAATAAAAATTACAGAAATAATTTTGTAAGTTCACTTATGATTAAGTGTTCAGAGGAGAAATACAAGATGGGAAGGATGAATATAAAGGATTGATCTCCAGAGTCTAGGGAGGCCACGGACACTTTTGCTAAAAAATAATATTAGCTAACACTGCGTGCAGGCACTGTATTCAGTGGGCTACATATATCCATTAATTTAATCGTCACCACTACCTATGAAGTAGGTATTTTATGATCTCTGCATGAATAAACTGAAACACGGATATTGTAAGTAACCTGCTCAAGGGTCTGTTGACTACTAACTAGCAGAGCAAGCAACATTTAAAGCGATCCTTAAATGGAATGGATTTTGGTTGTTTTGCCTGCTTCGTATTATTGTGTTAGTTGTGTCCTGCTTTTCTTTGGAGGAATTTCTGCTCCCTCATTGGACTTTGCCCTCCCCTAGTAAGGGTTGGGCACATGCTACAGATTAAACAAAACAAATAGCTGAGGATGATCCATCTTCCATAATAGTCCATCTATCAGTTCCTGCCATCATAATCTCTTAGGCTTCCTGGGCTTCTGTTCTTTTCCACCTGTGTTTTTAAACCATTTGTTTGGTTGTCTTTGATTGTGTGAGCTACTTCGTATCTTCCCAATAAATTCATTTCCTGTTTAAGTTTCTGCTGGTTTCTAACAATAGAGAACAAACTGAGGGTTGCTTGTGGGCAATGGATGGGGGATGAGCTAAATGGGTGATGGGGATTCAGGAGGGCATTTGTTATAATGAACACTGGGTGTTATATGTAAGGGATGAATCGTTAAATTCTACTCCTGAAGCCAATATTACACTAGATGTTAACTAACTAGAATTAAATAAAATTTTGAAAAAAAATGTTTCTGTTGGTTTCTGTTGCTTATAACTAAAGCACTCTTGGAACAGAAGGAATTAGCCAGGTGAGGATGAGAGGAGGCACACAATTGCAAGGCAGAGGAAAGAGTGTGTGCCTGAGATGATGAGCTGTTTATAAACTTTCTGAGAACCTGTGAGGAAGGCATGTGGCTGGAGGTAATGAGTGAGGGGGAGAGTGGCATGAAATGAAGTTCAAAAGCTTGGCAGGAGCCAGATGTATAAGCACATGCCATGCGAGGGCATGGGGCTTTATTTTTTATTTTTTTAAGGAATTTATGGGTGTATGTATGTATTTATAAGAGAGAGAGAGGGAGCATGAGCAGGGGGAGGGATGGAGGGAGAGGGAGAGAGAGAATCTCAAGCAGACTCCCAGCTAAGTACAGAGCCTGACATGGGGCCCTATCTCTGAGATCATGACCTGAGCCAAAATCAAGAGTCAGACACTTAACCAACTGAGCTACCCAGACACCCCTGAGGCTTTACCTTAAGAGTAATACTTTATTGTTTGTTTTAAAGCAAGATAGTTATAACTAATGTATTTTGCTAGCTGGACTCAGTAGGGTACAAGTAGAAAGCAACTGTATTCTTTCTTACCACTTTCTGTTAAACTTGCTCCACAGAATCATTTTCCCCTAGATTCTGGATGAGCTCTTGGCTGGGAAGCATTCCTTTTCTGGTCCCTCTTAGATATGAATAAATTATCTCTTTTCTTTTAGGTTGTGAAATGTCTAGTTCAGTCTAATATCAAACTCCACATTTTCATCCCGTTATAAAGTTTTCTCTTTCTCTTAGCCAAGGCCTAAAGCAGGCTTTGAACCTGCTTCTGGAAAGATGTGGTCATCTGCTTCCCCATGTTGCTTTTCTCTCCCCCCTTCTTGCCCAGTGATTGGGCTACCTCTGACTTCTCCAGAACTGGAGGTAGGGGAGGGCCGAGGCTCTCCCTTTCCTGAGAGATTTCTTTAACATTCCTGCAGTTTCCTCATTGTCAGCAGTGCTTCTCTGGCTGGGCACTGACGATCTCCCTCACCCCTAATTCCAATCCCTAACTTCTGCCAGTTAACATTTAGCCTCTTTCTGCTGGGCTCACCCTCCACCCCAAGTGGTCATTTTGGATGAAACCCTTTGCAAGGAAACTTGGGGCTGCACAGCTTACAGGAGCCAGGCTTACTGTCTTATTACACAAGAGTGCAATTGTTTGTCAAAAGCCTCACTTACTCTCCAGTCTGCCTTTAGGCTGGCCAGATTCTTGTTTTCAGACTTTTTCAGGCATGCTTCAATTAACTGCCTTTGTGTTCTCCCAGATTCCGGGGGCCAGCGCCAAGCCCTTTAGATGTTTCTTCTGAAGCTACCTCACACATAAAAATAAGCCAGGATCCATCAAGCTTTCCTTATTAATCCTCGATTGGCTGATTGAGCCTACTGGGCTGAGATTTGCAAGCCTCACTCTGGACAATCTTCTTTGCAAACCTAGGCCTTGCTCTATAATGTGGGTGTAATTGGCATCTATTGTTCTGAAACCTCGGGCTTCAATCCAACTTGAGACAATAGAAAAGTGCCATTTTAATATTCTCTCGCAAAGAGATATGATCAGATGCTCAGTATTTGCATAATTTAAAGAATACAGGCTCTGGTCACATCACTTCCCCAGCACCCATATAAAACAAAACACCAAGCATTCTTATATAAAAAAATCAGAATATTTTGTAAATCTGACCAGATTTGGGTTCCTTTGCCCTAAACAGTATTAAATTAGTCAAATATCTCTGTGCTCAATATTCTACAGGAAGTGTGGGACCCTTTCTTTTGGTTAAAAAAAAGAAAAGACAACCAGCTGTCAAACACTTGAATGTGGACCAAACATTTAAATATTCAGTAGAAATTTGGATGTATTGTATAAAGCACTCAGCAAAGTGGAAAGCCCTCTGACCACTCTCGAAATAATCCAAGCAAACAGCAATTAGGGATATATTCTACTTTTTTCCATTTGTTCATAGCTCACCAGGATATAACGTGAGCTCCTTTCTGTTAAACTTGCTCCATGCATATTGGGAGGGAAATGGACAGCACTTTGATTGTTCCTTACTTTGATATGTGACTGTCAGGGTTGCAAATAATGTGCCTGCAAAAGAAAATTGCCTCCTGGTACACCTGAAGATGGAATTTTAAAAAATGTTTCTTCCTCCTTCCTTTTCTCTTTCCATTTACTCAGCATTACGTGACCCTGTTGTTAAGCACCCGAGGAGAAAAAGGAATTGTTTACGGTGGCTCCAATGGGATAAATCTGATGAAGAGGAAGGAGACAACATAGCAAAGAAGTGTTTCCAACTTTTATTTAGTATGTATTTATTAAGCACCTATTGGGCACAAAGAACATAAAACATGGTGACTGCCTGCTAGAAGCTTTTAATCTGGTCATGAGGATAGGATGTACATGCACCATAAGTTAAATTCAAGGTATGTAATATAGAAAGCAGAGTCCTCCCATACTGCAAAAGGCTAAGCTACAGCCCAGGAAAGTGGTAGAAGCTAAAGAGGGAGAGGTCTGGGTTAAATGTCAGGTTCTAAGAGAGCTGACCAAAAATGGGTTGGACCACCTGATGTGAAGGTGAGTTTCTTGTCCTCCAAGGTATTTCACCCAATCTGGATGAGCACTTAGCAGGAGCATTTGTGGAGGGCATTACTGCATCTGACGAGTGGTTATTCTAGATGACTTTTAAAATACTCACATGACTTTATGATGCCTTGATTCTGTGATGTCCTGAAGACAGTGAGCATGCATGGGCTCATCAATGCTCAGGAAAGAATTTATTGAGGTTGAGGCATGAAAGAAGGAACAGATGTGGGACAGAAGAAGGGAGGGAGGATGGAGGTCCAGTCAGAAGAAATACTATGAGATTAATGGAAGGTCTGGAGCTTTTTCTTGTCCATATTTTGCAAGAGGAAACTACATTATCCTTACCACATTTAAAGGAAGTTTACACAGGAGTTTGAGAAACAGTATCTTAATGAATGTCTCTTTGCTTTGGAAAATTCGGAATAATTGACCCATAAAGTCAAGCTTGAGGGATGAGCTAGGGAGTTTGTCTAGTTCACTTAAAAAAATTTTGCTGAGTGTGTACTCTGCTGCAGGCATCAGGCACTGGGAGTGCAGAGATAAAAAGAGACAGTTTCTTCTCTTGAATGGCTTATTGTAGAACAGAAGCTTTTAAAAAGCTCATCCTAAAATACTTCCTAATGAAGACCTACATTTAATTTCCCCAAAGTTTTATGACCACTTTAATAATAGCTATACTGATTGAGCACCTTCTAAGTGTGAGATACAATATTAGTCTTTTTCTAGTTCTCATGACAACCCTTCAAGGTAGATATTATCTTTGTTTTCCAAAGAGAAAATTGAAGCTGAGAGAGGCCAGGTATATTGCCCACCCATTAGTAAATGGCTAATTGAAAACTCAAATAGTCACTAAATCGATTGAATGTGGATCACATTCTAGGTGCTGTACTAGATGCTGGACACACAGCATCTTAAGCAGTCTTCACACCACTGGAGAAGAGACATTCTACTGTCACCCCAATTTTATGGTCAAGAAAACAAAGGCCAATACAATTAAATTGCCTAGAGTCACATACTCAGTGTTATGGATGTTTGTATCCCTCTCAAATTTATGTGTTGAAATCCTACCCCCTAATGTGATGGTATTAATAATAGGTGGGGTCTTTGGGAGCTGATCAAAGTCACAAGGGTGGAGCCCTCATGAATGGGATTAGTACCTTAAAAAAGATACCCCAGAGAGCTCCCTTGCCTTTTCTGCCATGTGAGGATGCAGCATGAAGACAGACACCTAATGAACCAGGACCTCACCAGACATGGATTCTGCTAGTGCCTCCATGTTAGACTTCCAGCCTCCAGAACTGTGAGAAAGACACTTCAGCTATTTACAAGCCCCGCCCCCATCTATGGTATTGTTATAGCAGCCCGAAAGGACTAATAGAGTCTGTTAGTACAGAGCAGAGCCTATATTTGGCCCAGCGTGCTTGGTTCCAAAGCTGATGGTCTTTGACCACTGTGCCACAACCCTTCCTCTCCTCTCTCTGCTACGAGGCCACGGCTTTCCCCTGGCTCTGCTTTCCGCCTCCCTTTACCAAAAAACAGAGTGAATGACAAAACCATTTTGAGCATTTGCTTGAAAGGCCGGGAGTGAACTTGACTGAAGGAGAAATTCCCATTAGGATTCTGAGGCTCAGCATACAGCAGTGGCACCAGGGAGGTAAAAATGCCATGCTAATTAGGTAATTACTGAAACTCATGATTAAAACATGAGGTTGCCTTTCTAAGAGAATCCCTGGAATAAGTGGTATTCTTCATTTTGCCTTGGAGCCTGGTGGATCAGCGTCTAAGAAATTCACCTTCTTCTGCTGGAGAAATGACGTGGGAAGCAAGGACTGTTTTATCTATTATCTCGGGGTCCTGACAACAATCCTTTGGAGATATATGGGGGGGAATTTGGTTTGGGATTTTAATGGCCAGTTAATCAGATCCCTCATTCTTTTGAATCCTGTGTGGTGTGCAAAATATATACAAAAGTCAGGGATTCCAATTTCAGGTGGATTGCTATGATTGGATCTCAGGTCTTGGATCTGTGCTGAAATGCCCTTCCTCATTACCACCGCCCCCCGCCACCGCAAACACCCCTGCTGCAGCTGGACCTTGGGGTCTGCATTTAGGAAGGATTGGGCTTACAGCCAGCTGGGCAGAAAAATTTAGTTGCTTCACACCCAATGAATGCAGGGAACCTAGGAGATACACCAGGAGGTGTTTTACTGACAAAAATTACAGGGAGAGGGAGCATTATGGTTTCACTACAGAACCGGATCTTGTTCTTTGAATCCATTGCCCTCTCCTGATTTGACAGGTAGAAAATTTGAGGCTTGGAGAAATTAAAGTTTTGAAAGTCACACATAGCATGCCAGGGGAAGGGGTCTTAGAGCTCAGGGGGTCAGACCCTTTCTGTTATAAATGTGCCAGGTGCCTCATAGAGAGGGAATGTGATTTGTCTAAGATCCCACTTCCAGAACTAGACACTCAGGTCTTCTGACTCTTTCTGGGGCTCTTGCTGGTGCCTCACAGAGTTCTCCTTTCCAACACTGTGACCTTTGTGCTCTTGGCTTGTGAGCAGGGTCTTCTGGATTCTGGTCCTGCCCCTGAGCTTCTTAACTCCGAGAGGAGGATGGTAGAGAGAATGTCTGCCCCTCAATGTTCTTGTGAAAACCAAATGAATGTGAGTCTGTGCAGATGCTTTGTGATTGTAACACACTCTACAGATATTGGAATATTATTTTTGAGATTGTCACTCTCACTTCTGTCCTCTCAGTTGGGCCCCTTTTTAAGCCAGGTGGACACAGTTGGCCCAGGAGGTAGCTGAGCTACTGGAGGAACAATGCTGCAGTGTGGTGGTTCTCAATGCTGGCTGTGCATGAAAATTACCTGGAGAGTTAAAAAAAAAAAAAAAATAACGCCTGGGCATTATCCCCAGACTAATTAAATCACAATCTCTGGAGGAGTGGCTACTTACTGATCTATTTTTAAAGCTCCCCATCTGTCCTGATATGTAGAAAGGTGGACAGCCACAGCTTTAGTGACCTCACACTTTTGTTTTATAGCAGTGACACTCTCTTGGAATGTAGATGGGTGACTGCAATCCCTGGTGGATCATCTGTCTTTTTATGTTGGAAACCTAAATCCAAGCCTCATTGGAGTCTTGTGTGAACCTCTTCACATTACTTATGACAATTCTTTACCCCTGCATAGGGGTTGCCCACTCTTGATGCCATTTAATTTTTACAACAGCTCTGTGAGGTCAATAACTATTGGCCTCATTTCACATATGGAAAAATGGTGCTCCTACCCAACCCTGCATGGAAGCAGATAGCTGTCTCTGCTGCTCTTTAGAAGAGAGGCTCAAACCAAGTGGGTCAGTCAGAAGCTAATCTTTATTTCCCACTCTGACAATGACACCTTCCCATTTGGGAATTCATGGAGAACATCCCTTTTGATCAAGTAAGCTTGTTATGAACACCCAACCAGACCTGTGGTCAACAGTTGTGAAGGTTGTACACTCTCCAACCCTAAGAAGTGCCAATTGCATTACGTTTGTGTGAATGGTACCCCCAGCTCAAGGGCAGTACCCGGGCGGGGTGGCTGCTTGTCCTGAACCTGAATGTACCAAGAGGAGCTTTCTGGATCTGGAGGCGCTCTCTCTGATAAGATCTAAAAGATGCTGGAACAATCCCCAAATGCGGCCCTGCCATTCTAGGTCAAATGCTAAAACAACATAAAATCAGTGTGTGATCTATTTCTTTAACATTATCTTCTCCAGGCTTTTTCATTTTAAATGCACATACATACCCTTAGGAACAAGAAACAATTTTAGGCTCTTAAATGGATCTTCTCTCATGTGTTTGAGAATTGGTAATTCATATAGAATAGGGGTTTACTCTTTTCAAACAGTCTTTGCTTTGCTTTCTGTGATGTAGGCATTCCTCTTGCCAATTTACACAGGAGCCAATGAGGGTTCAAAACAGTCCCTGTCTTGACCCAAATTGAACTTATTTTTTGTTCGTTTCTAGATCTAAGACTTTTCCCACTGTCCCCTACTGAAGAAAATAAGGTTTTATTTTATTGTCCTTGACTACAAGCTTTTCAGAAACATGTGCATCAAAACAAACATTTGTTGGAGATGGTCCTGTAGGGTAACTCTTCCAGTTCAGACATGACTTCACTTGAAATCATTTATGCTCTGTTTTCCAAGTAAGAAACTTTACCTGGTGGACAAGTTTTTTTTTTTTTTTAAATTAGTATGGAGGCTGGGGTAAATGGGATATATTAAAATATCTTAGGTTTCATTGAAAAACTCACGAATAGGAACATGGCTAGATTATTTATTCAATTACCTCCTCTTTGAAAATAGAATCTCTGCTCAGAGAAAGCCAATATTTTTGTTCACAGAATATAGGCAGTAAAGACTATGGACTTTGGAGTCAGGCCTGAATTCAGATAGGCTTCTCCTTACCGGTGTCTTTGTGATTTGAAGTAAGTTGTGGGGCATCACTTAGTCTCAGTTTTCTCATCTGTAAAATGGGTTAATTAGACTTATCTCGCAGGATAATAAATCTAGAGCATAGAGCACATAGAAATTCCTCAAAAATGTTAATTTATTTACATCATTCTTTCATTAAGAATCTATTAGTCTCATTATGAGAGTTAATTTCATTACTATATTATAATTAGATTGTGGAAAAGAAAAGCCTGGGTAGATGGGCTTTAGCAATGTTCATTTGTTCATTCACTAATTCAGTTACAAAGAGTGATCTTTCTAAAGCTTATTTCTGGTTCTTCTACCTAAAGCTCATCAAAGCCTCCCCATGACCTACAAAATAAAGCCCAAATCCCATAGGCTGGTATTCCAGACCTTGCAACTCTTATCTCGTCCTCCCTCTTCCCCATCTGTGCTCCCCTGAATGACATCCTTCCTTGGATTCCGTGTGCTATTTCATGCTCCTGTGCTCCCCTAGTCTGCAGGCTCCTTCCCATGACTTTTCACTTGCTGGACTGTATAATTCTTTCTGTCCTCAAGGTCCTCCTCTTCAGAGAAGCTTCGTCTGATCTGTCTCCTTTCCCAAACACAATTCATGACTGTCTCCTTTGTCTTGCCACTGTACTTAGCACATCCATTGGTTATGGCAAGTTCTACAACCTCTTCTAGACTGTAAGCTCATGCAGGGTGGGACCAGTATCTTCATCTTTGGTATTTGGAGCCTGGCACAATACCTGGCATAAAGCCGCTGTGGAGAGACTTTAACTGACTGTAACAAAGCAATGTGCTTAGCGTTTTACTAGAAGTATGCATGAAAGGTTTCGGTAGTTCCGGGGAGAAAACTCCTAGCTCCCGAGCATACCAGCTATATGATCTGGGGAAGTTCTTTAACTTCTAGGAGCCTCAGTTCCTTATCTATATAGATGACAAAGTAATAAATAGTACCTACTTAATAGAGCTGTTGTGCAGATTAAATGTAAATCTTTAATGCATGTGAAGCACTTAGAATAGTGTCTGACATGAATGAAGTATCTAGAAAATGGTTGGCTAGTATAGCTACTATTTTTTATTAAAAAATAAAAATTATAAAAATTAAAAGTAATTTAATTTTTTCACTGTACTACAACAAAAGTATTTTCATATGTATTAGCCTCATTTGCATTACACAATAATTCTATGTTATTTATATTCTTCCTATCTTTCAAATGAGGCCATGGAGGTTAAGAGAAGTGGACTGATTTTTTAAAGATTTCACTTATTTATTTTTTTAAAAGATTTTATTTATTTATTTGAGAGAAAGGGCAAGAGAGAGCATGAGTAGGGGAGGGGCAGAGGGAGAGGGAGAGGGAGGAGCAGACTCCCTGTGTACCCGATGCGGGGCTCCATCCCAGGACCCCAGGATCATGACCTGAGCCAAAGGCAGATGCTCAACTGACTGTGCCACCCAGGTGCCCCAACTTGTTTATTTATTTTAGAGAGAGAGAGCACGTGCAAGAGTGTGTGCAAGCGGTGGGGGGGTGGGCAGAGGGAGAGGAAGAAAAAATCTCAAGCAGACTCCACACTGAGTGCGGAGCCCCCAAACTGAGATCATGACCTGAGCTGAAACCAAGAGTCAGACGCTTAACTGACTGAGCCACCCAGGTGCCCCAAGAAGTGAACTGATTTAAACAAGGTCACAAGGTTAGTAGATCATCAGACGCCAAGTTGGGTACTCTTTCCATTCTAGCATAGCTTCGTTCTTGATTCACATATCTCTCAATGACCTACCACTGGGTCCCTAACATTTCCATCCCCTGGGGAAGAAACTTCTTTCTGTGGAGGAGTTATCCGCCATGCATCATCACTTACTAATACCTTACAGCTGTGTTGTCAGATGGGTTGCGTTGCGCTGTCAGATTAGCTGGGTGGTCCTTCACCGAGTAGGAGCTGGCTAGTCAGTCCTGGCTGCAGCAGAGGAGATAAAAAGAGAAGGTTCAGGCATTCGGGGACCCCACCCAGCCAAGGCAGGCTGGGGTGTAGTCTGTAGTGGGTGGAGAGGAGGGAGACTTCCCAGTCTTACCTGTAAAATTGGGAGGATGATGGCTGCTTTACAGGGCCGTTGTGAGGATAACATGAGGTAAGTATAATAGGTATCATTGATTAAGCAAATACCATCTGCATGTATTACTTCAGTCCTCCCGACGACATGAGCTAGTTCTAGTATTATCCCCATTTTACAGAGGAGAAACTGAGGCGCAGAGAGGTTGTCTGCCAGTTGTGAGGTGGCAGAGTCAGAATTTGAGCTCTCCCTCTGTGCACTGAGATAGTATATGGAAAATGCCTGGCCAGAGAGGGATTTATCACAAACTTTCCCTTTCAAGGCATGGAGTCTATTTTGTTTTCATAATTTTGTAGCTATTTCTTGAGAAAGGGCATCTGAAATTGTATAAGCTTCCAACCTATGCCTGTGAGCCTCACTGTAGTGAGCACTCAAAAGAAATGAGCTGCTTCTGTCCTGGACGGTGGGGTCTTGGAAGTGGAAGGAGAAAGAAGATGAGACAGGTGAGGTGAGACATGGGCTACAGGGGATGGGTGGGTGGCAGGGAGGGGGGCATGTTAACCTGCTTCCTGGCTGACCCCCTCCTTAACACAGGGTGGTTAAGACTGTCACCAAGGGGCTCAGCGAAAGCATGGAAAGCTTCACTGAGTTTTGCTGTCTTCCCGAAGCTTAATTTATAGCCAGCCAGTGAGTGGAGCTAAAGCTTCATGAGACGGCTGCTTGTCCAGACGACCTGCTGGGGAATTCCTGCCTGAGCCTTCCCCCTCTGAGGGTGTCCAGCAAATAGTCCCACTGAGGAGCTTATCTCAGCCTGGCAGAGCAGAGGGTCACACTGCCCACTCCTCCCTCAACTTGTTCTCCTTTCTTAGCCACGGCCCTTCGCATTCTCGGGGCTAAATCCATGCAGCGTCAGCTGGGTGCTTATTAAACTCCCTAGCCTGGAGAGAAATGGATGGAGAGAAATGCCTGAAGAGATCCCTTTTCTTATTCTCGTTGCAAAGAATGAGCACACACAGGCATTTTAACTCCGTAAGCCAGGCAGGTTGTTTAAACCAAGGGTTGCAAACCCAAATGCCTGCAGGGGCCCAATGGGAAACATTACGGAGAGAGGCGAGCTAGGTGAAGACAGTAGGGATGGGTGGGGACTATGGCAGACTGGAAAGCACTCGTGCTTTCTTGGAAGCAGGCAGTGGCTCTCCAGCTCGTCATTGCAGCTAATAGGGAATGCAGGTCGAGGGTTGCCCGATTCTCTGATAATTCAGGAGAAAGTGTAGAGCTGGATTTTGTGTGAACTTTCCTAATTTTAAAAACATTTTCTGGGACAAACAAAATACTTCCGTGGGTTTGTTTAGTGTGTAGGCTGCCATTTTGAGAATGCCGATTTAAGCTGTGAGGTAAAGCCTCAGCTCTGGCTACTTTTTCTTCACTTCTCCCTGCCACTTGACCCTGTTTGATTTCCATGGAAGTGGCTGTTAGTCAGGAGACCTTGTTGTTGGTCTAAGGAAGAAGCTATTTGGGAAAACCTGAGCACAGCATTTGCTTGTTCTTTCATTTTGTCCATTAACTCATTCACTTAATCAACAACTAGTGAGCGGCATTTTAGACACATACCATACTCTGGGGAGGGGGGCAGGAGTGAACATGGCATAGCTCTCAAGGAACGCACAGTCTCGGAGGAGAGGTGAGCAAGATGGGTGCTCTTACTGGTTCACAGTGATCAGGGCTTTGATGGCTGCCTAAAAGACACATAGGAACATGGATGACAGAATTCTTATCTGCACCAGAGGGAATCGGGAAAGGATTTTCAGAAGATATGGGAGGTGTGAAGGTGAGAGCTGAAGGGGAAGAAGGTGTTGGATTTGAACGCTGAGTGAATGGATAAAGTAGGTGACGGGTTGGGAGGGCCTTCCAAATAGGGGGAAACAGGGTGAGCTTGAGGTTAATGGTGTGGTGGCACATGGTGTGTTTGGGAAATGTCAAGTCATCTGTGTGGGGTGCTGGTCTGGAGTGGCGTGGAAGATGCTGGGGGAGTTGTCTGGGATTAGGTTGGGAATGGCCCTATGAACCATCCCTGCTGTAGCTGATAAACTCTGCAGAGCTACTGAAGTTGTATAAACCAGGGGAATCCCATGGTCACATCTGTTTTAGGAAGATCATTGTGGTTCCAGTGAAGCATGATTTGGAATGGCAGGTTAGCGGGGGCTATAGGGGATCATGGGATTGGGTAGAGAGCAGACAAGGAAGAAGGTCAACAAGCTAGGGTAGTGGTTCTCAATCCTGGGTACAGCACCTATGGCTAAACCTATCCCAGGCAAGGTAGATCAGCATTTCTGGGTTTGAGGTCCCTAGCCTTGGGATTAAAAGCTGTCTGAGTGGTTGGGCATCACTGAACAAGGAGACCATTGCCTGGTGGGGGAAACATCTCAGAGAGAGGGCTGATGTTGCCGGGAAATCCTTGTGTCTCGGGGCTGGGGAGACTGTGGCCCTCATCCTGTCCAACAGCTCTATGTCACAGATGAGCACCTGAGACCCTGGAGGAATATTTGTTGCTACATCAGATAAGGAACCTTCAAAAAATTTGATTATTACCTTGTGTTGGAAGGAGCCTGGGGTTTGAAGCTAAATGACTCTGTTTTAAATCCTGCCTGGGTTACTCTCATTGGCTATGATATGTTGGACAAGTCATTTGACCTCTCTCAATTGCATTTCCTCATTTTTAAAATGGAATTAATAATACCTGTCTTTGAAAGTTGTGGTGGGGATTAATATTTGTAAAACGCCTAGCACAGTGCTAGGTAAATGATCAGTAAATGCTCTTACTGCCCCGATGATTATAGTTATAAGGGACCCACTCCATGGTCAGCTGTGGTTTCTGGACTGTTCTGCTAAGAAGACTCAAGTAATATGATGGTCAACTCCAAGGGGAAGGGGAGGTTGTCAAAAAGGATTCTTATGAGAGCTTTATTATGAGCAGAGAGAAAATGGAAAGAGCAAGTTAGATGAACATCCCTTCCCTAACGGATCCCCTACGCTTAATTTTTCAAAGCATGTCCTATTAGCTATTATTCTATGCTGCCTCTTCATGCAGAACTGTTTCTGTTTTTCCAAAAAATAATTTTATTTAAGACCCACAGAGGGTACAAAAATGGTACAGAGATTTTCTGTGTAACTGTCCCCGAGCTTTCCCCAGTGATGATAGTATCTTACATAACCATAGTTGTGTTATTTTTCTACAGAGCTCTACTTATACTGCTGTTGTTTCCTACTCCTCTCACTTAACATAATAGTCTATATATTTTCCTTTATCATACATTCATGGTAAATATGCATTCAGTGTCTTGCTATCGCACAGTCTAAACGATTTCCTTACTGTTGGACATCTGATAGTATTCCAACCAATTGCATAGGTTGTTTCAACTGTTTTGCTATAGTCTTGCTGGTGAGCATCTTTTTGTATAAGTCTATTGCCATATTTGGGATTATTTCATTAGGATAGATGACCGAAGGTGGAATTGCTGGGTTAGGGAATCTGAATGGATGAAAGGTTTTTGACACCTATTTATGGCATTTGCTGAAAGAGAGCTGCCTGAAATGAGCTGGAGAGGGCGGTGCTCCAGAAGTTGAAAGTGGGACTCCAAAGATGACCTTGAACAGAGAAGGCTCTAAGAGCCCTGGCAAGTGCCTGCAGCAGAAGCTGAGCAGGAGCTAGAGCAGGGGAACCCTACTGAGACTCAATCACGGGGCACCCTGTCTACTCCTGGCTGAGAAGCCCAGGGCCCCGGGGGTGCTTTGCAGTTCCTGACATGGCTGCCTGCTCAGAGCCATTGCTGAGACTTGCCTCTAATCTCCTGTGCCCAAGCTCTGGGCTCTTTTTTCCTTCTCCATTTCAGGCCATTTCACTGAAATCTGAGTAAATGATTGATCACTTTAAAACAAGGAACAAATGGACTTGCTGGGCAATCAAACCTCCTTCCAGCCAGCGCACATTTGTGCACCCAGTGGTGGGTGCAATGTCATCAGCATATGATGGTTGGAATTTGCTGTGCTGTGACAGGCAGAACAGTCCCGGTGGTTTGTCCGGGCTGCAGTTAAAGGCCGAACAGGAGCACTCGCAGAGTAGGGATCGGATGTTTGGTCTCTCATCAAGGGCTAAGAGTTCTCATGCAGGGGATGAGGCCAGAAGGGGCAAGGGCTGAGTTGGGGGAAGGAGAGTGCAAAGTGAATTGGTAGCTAATTCCTCAGCATGGGCTAGAACCTAGCACTTACTTGTTTTCCATACTGAAAATAACGACAATCTTTTATTCATCAATAGAAATTAACTGCAAATTTTTACCAGCACCACCACATTTGTTCAACACCTACTATGTGCCAGGCATTGTGATAGGTGTTTTATACATGTTAGCTCATTTAATTCTACATCAGTGTTCATCTCTGTTTTGGGATGAACCCCTGAGGTTCAGAAGAGATTATAGCTAAGAGGTGCCAGGGATTGAATTCAGGTCTCAGTCTTCTTGTCCTTGTTGCTCTAAGTTTGCCATTGCCCACGATAGTTGGATCATTGCATGAGTGCTCTTAAAAAAATCCAGCATTGTTTTCCATTAACAGCTGCTTCTTACCAAAAATCTATGCTCCTCTTCTTCTTGAAGTCAATGATATTTCCCAGCCTTCCTTGTGGGTAGGTGTGGTCATGTGATTGAGTTCTGTTCAATAGAAAACTGGCAGAAGTGATAGGCATCACTTCCAGGTACTCTTCTCCTATGGAATGGAGATTCTCCTTAGGGTCACAGAACCCACATGTATGTAGTTTCTGTTAGAGTGTTTCCCTCAATGACTGTGTCGAGCAGGACCTTAGTCCCCCTCCCTATTCATAACCTCTCCACTTGCCCATATGGTTATGTAAATAGCATGTGAACTTTTTGTGGTTAGCCACCAGACATTTTTTTGGATCTATTTTTAACAGATATTAGGTTACCCAAATAACATAAAACACCAGGTTTTTTTTTTTTATTTTTAAAATTCTAGAGCACCCAGCAGGGCTCTTCCAAGTAAGGGTTGGGAGTAGGTCAGAGGGATTTATAGATGGAGCAAGGACTGATTGGGGTGGGAATCCTCTGGGTTTGCTTAATGCAGGTTCCAGGGCACTGCAAGCCTAATGAACTCAAAGTTACAGAGAACGCAGATGAAAGTCCTCTCCCTTTGTTCAAAGATCAGCCTATATTTTTCTCATATAAGAAAGAGTTGCTAGGAATAGTAACAGATTTCTATTTCCATTTAGTGAATCACCAACTTTATTTGGTGGTAGTTGGTACTAAGGTTATGTCAGATCATGATAATCACAGGATTCTACTTAACTTCTGTCTAGAGAATCCCAGAACTTTCTTTGACCCCACGTCTCTTGAAGAACTATCTGGGGTATTGAAATGGAGTCAGGAGGCAGTTTGCTATCTCTGCGAATTCTGTTGTTACTCTGGAATCTGGTAGATGAAGAGGTCTACCCAGAGAAGGGGATGGTTTTAATGAGCTGATGGGTTAGAATCATAGGGTTGGGCTTGGTGGAAGACTTTCCTGTGAGGCAACTCAGGCTCCCTCCAGGTGCCTGCCTGGAGTTTATTCTATATACCTTAGCAGAAAGGCTCACAGTTAGGGGACTCCACCCAAACTACAGTGGGTAGGAGGAAATGGAAGAAAGACTATTTCTTCTTCCCTTTGTTTCTGCTTATCCTTTGGTGTTTTCAAGATGGTGTTGGTGGGTGTGGTGATGGATGATGCAATAAAGAGAGGACCAGAGGCCATGCAATGCTAATTATATAGGAAAATATTTGAAGTAGCTTGTTAAGGGCATAACAATAATTAAATAATTTCAGTTTTTAATGTCCATTATTATAACATATCTAGTTTTTCCAGGAATTTGCTCAAATGTCATCATCACTACTAAGTATTTCCTGATAGCATGCTCTTCCTCATTCCCCACAGGCAGTTGGTTGTATCCTCATGTATGTAAGTAAATAGATCTATTTACTTATAGATCTATAATAATAATTGAATAATCAGTTGATTATTCAATTAATGTATTGGCTCACCAGAAGTTTATTGAACACCTACTCTGTGTCAGGCACTGCAGAGGACGTCGGGGACCCAACAATGATTTTGATACGGGTAACTCAGAGGTTGGTAGGAGAGACCAGAAGTGAGTCAGCACTCACAGGGCAGTGCGATGACTTATGTACGCACAGGTGGATTGTGGGTTGGTGGGACAAGAGTCCAAATCACACCGCAGGTGGTGCCCAGAAATCCTCCTGGCAGCGAAGACACCAGCATCGGTGGAAACAAGCCCATTAGGAGAATTGGGAGATGGCTGGGGAGAGGAGTAGCTGTCCAAGGCAGGGAGGAGTAGCTAAGACATGGAGATCAGAAAGAGCACAATGCATTTCAAAAACTATTAAATAATTTTGTTGGAGATGCGTATGGGGGAAGTGTAAGCAACTCTTTGGAATTATTCGGTTGTTGTGTCTGTTCTTCTTGCTAGTTTTCGAGTTCAGGGATCATGCTTTGTCTATCTTTATAACCCGGGATCTGGAACACCAAGGGCATTAGTAAGTTTTTGCTGAATGAATGAGAGCTGGCTGATGTTGAGTCACTCACATCTGCTGGTCTCAACTCTCAGAACTGCTGGTCTGTTGTTCAGCCCTATAGGCTCTCAAAACAGGATGGGCGTGGATCCCTCTAGCTATGAAACAGCTGGAGGCTACTTTGCAAATGACAAAAAAGGAGTACTAAACATTTAATGCTTAAAAGTTAAATATTATTATAAAAGTAATTTAATATAAATGGCTTTCAGCAAATCCTCATCCATATTTCATGACTACGGTGGGCGTCTGGGTTCTAATGATTGTGAGCAATTAATTTTAATGGTTACGTACTCTCAATTTTCCTCTATTTTTCTCCTTAGCAGACCCCCAGGTCTATCAGGAAAGTGAAGAACTAGACACATTGGATGTCACTGTGGACAGAAAGAGACACAGAGCTGTGTGTTGAGGTCTCCAAATGACAAGTTAATAGGCATTTGGGAGTTGCTAAGTGGTACATACGCTGTGATGCTATAAAACCCTGAAGTGTAATCTTAACTTGTGACACAATGCCTTTATTCTCCTACTGAATAGTTCCACAGAGTTAGGCGTCTCCTCTTCTGTGATTCCACAGTAACTTCATTATATTCCCTGAGAGCAATAATAGTTGTGAGGATGACTCTCATTTACTGACTACCTACTATGTGCCAGAAGCCACACTGAGACTATTTCTATTCTATTACACGAACCATGGAAAATTGGTATTTTATTCTCATTTTTCAGATGAAAAAACTGGGGCTAAAAGAATGAACTTGCTCAGGTTCACATAGTATATTGTTGTTTTTTGTCTCTCTGGATTGTGAGTTCTGTGTCAGGAGGAATCTCATGATACTCTCTCTGGTAGTGAAGGGGATAAGAGTACTCAATAAATGTTTGTTGAATGAAGAAGTGAATGAAGGCCTAATTCAGTATTATGAAATTATTGGACACTTGCCATTTCACAAAGATTTTAATGAAAGATCCCTTCTGAGGTGGAAGAAATGGTTGATTTTCTCTAATGCAAAGGTCCCCAAACCGCAAATATTCTGTTGGTACTTTGCAGGAGTTTGGTATACAAAAGTGAGTCCTGTATCTTCCTCTCCTTTAGCCTTTAATGTGGAAGCTTCCATTTTGGCTGCAAGGTGGAGGAAGGCTGTAGAATTCAATGATTTTCTGACACTTGCATTATATGTTGTGGGAAAATACTCTTCTTTGGTATTCTACATCTGCAACTTCTTTGCCTTGGATAAATATATCATAGATTGATGCATAACATATGCAAAGTTATGCAAATATAGTTAATCCTTCCAAATTAGTCACTGGGGTCACACAGACAACATGCCCTTTGCAGTTTTCCACTGAGTGCCCCTGGTCTCTCTCTCTCTCTCTCTCTCTCTCTCTCTCTCTCTCTCTCTCTCTTTTTAAGATTTTATTCATTTATTTGACAGAGAGAGACACAGCGAGAGAGGGAACACAAGCAGGGGGAGTGGGAGAGGGAGAAGCAGGCTTTCTGCTGAGCAGGGAGCCTGATGCAGGGCTTGATCCAGGACCCTGGGATCATGACCTGAGCTGAAGGCTGACGCTTAATGACTGAGCCACCCAGGCACCCCTGCCCCTGGTCTCAATGGGAGAGATCAGTGGGGGTGAGTGTGACTCTTAGAGGGGGAAGGTATTGGCTGAATACCAGAACACAGCTCAAATTTCCAAATTATGTGTCATATCCCAGTGGGAGGCCACACTGTTCAATTCAATGGACACTGACTACTTATTTTGGGCTAAGCTCTGTGCTAGGTGCTAGGGATTCTGGGCCAAGATTTGAAGCGTTCCATGGTGAAATGGCTGCGGCAGATAGAGATACTTTTGAGAACTAATAACTCTTAGCAGAGAAAGAATGGGGGAGGGGAGGGCTGGGGTGGGCACAAAACTTTACAGAGTGGGCCCTGGGATTCAGAGAGGTTAAATAACTCACCCTAAGTCACACAGCTAGTAAGGGGCTGGGCTGGGCTGGAAACCTTGGTTTCTGTAAAGGACAGTGTTACAGTTGCTTAGTGATGAAGAGCATAGGCTATGGAATCATAAGACCTGGGTGTGGACCCTGACCTCTTTCTTCTTAGCTGTGTGGCCTCCGCCTTGTGTTACATAACTTTTCTTGAGCCAGAGTTTTCTCAGCTTCTCTTGATGTTGCTGCTTTAGAAGGTGGTAATGAGGTTGAAATAAAGAAATAAAGAAACATTGGCAAGGTACTGATCACCTTACTGGGCGTCCCATGAGCACCAAATCAATAGTAGCAGTTAGAATCTGTCGGGATGTGTCCCTTTATCAAAGCCCAGTAAGGGAGCAAAGATTGAGAAGCAGGAGTTCCCACAGGGTCCTAAATAAGGGAGTCTGTGGTAGATAAAACAGTTGGGTTGGGGCCCATGATTCGCAATTCATTAGCATTACTTGGGGAGAATTAAAAGCCAGAGATTATTGTCTCTGTACTATTATTTTTTTTAAAGCTACTGGAGAGTGTAACTGTGCAACTAGGTTGAGAATCACTAGATTGGGCAATCCTAGGAGGCAGATGGTTTTGATGATGAGGCATTGTCCACCTCCACCTCTATCTCAGTGCGACTGCGTTCCCAGACAAGGGGTCACCAGTGGCTCATTTAGGTAATATTGATCCCTTGAGAGCTGATAATGGAGTCAGCATGCTAACTAACCCAGCAGGCAAGAACTCTGCCCTAAAGGGACATGATCAAAGTTGCATTGCTGAGGTCAGGCCCCCAGTGAGGCATGGCAGTTAGAAATGACAAATCCAGTAACAGGCTGGGGGGGAAGGCAGAGTACTAATACCTGTAGGACCCAAAGTGCATGTATGTAAACCCAGCTTCTTAGAGCTCTCCTTAGCCTGCCCCATCATGGTAAATTCTTTTTTAAGATATTATTTATTTATTTGTCAGAGAGAGAGAGAGAGAGCACAAGCAGGGGGAGCGGCAGGCAGAGGGAGAGGGAGAAGCAGACTCCCTGCTGAGCAAGGAGCGCGACGCGGGACTCCATCCCAGGACCCTGGGATCATGACCTGAGCCAAAGGCAGACACTTAACCAACTGAGTCACCCAGGCGTCCCCCATCAGAGTAAATTTCCCCAGAACTGCAGTTCCTGGTCATTACATCATGGCATGCTAGTGTGGCCTAGTCAGTAGGATACATGTTTTGTTACCATAATTAGGAACACAGATTTGCAAATGACTTATTAACACACTGAATAAAAATATATATCAGAATGAGAAGAGGTTACCTCCCCCTTTTTTTTTTTTTTTTTGCCTGGGCAACCAGTGGTCCCTTGCGTCTCTTTCACTTCTATTCTGGCTCTCCTTTCTTTTTCCACTCAGCAGCCAGAGTGATTTTCTTAACATACAAATCACATCCTGTCAGTCTCCTGCTTCAATCTGCTGGTGCCTTCCTATTGTACTAAAAATAAACTGCACATCCCTTTGCCAGTCTTCAAGACCCTTCGTTAAGTGAATGCACCTGTCCATAGACATCTCTTTCCCCCTGGACCTCTACTCTTGAGTTCTAGAAAGTGCTGAGTTCTTTCCCATCTCAGAGACTTCGTGTTTTCTGTTCCCACTGCCTAGAATTCCTTTATCCTGGCTCTTTACTTAAAGGGATGCCTAATGTTACCTTATGGGAGAGGCCTTCCCTGTCCACCTGAGCTGGAATAGCCTCCCTATCCCCACTGGTTGCCTCCAAGCAACAATCACCATCGTTAATGATTAAATTTTACTTTTTATTTGTATGTCAACATACAGCAGCTATTCGCACTGATATAATGGAACTGCCATAAGGCTGGGGCCTTGTCTGACTTCCCATTTTTCTGCCAGCATTTAGCACAGGACCTAACGTATTGTAACCATTCAGTAAATATTCATTGAAGGAAAGAATGAATAGTTCAGTAACTCTTACACACTGAAATACTTCTAGAGAGGGAAAGAAAGGATGGAATGATAACTGGTTTGCTCTAAGTGGGACATCAACTGAGTAAGCCTATGGGAATGTACAGTTACATTCAGTCAACAAATGAATATTGAGTATTTACTCTGTCTGGATGCTGTTTTAGGCACTGGAGATGCAGTTAAAAGTAAGGCACCAAGTTCTCTGCTCTTATGAAGCTTATAGCAAATATAGCAAACAAATAAACAAGATTATTCCAGCAAGTAATGAGTTCTGTGGAGAATTTATTCATAACAGGATGATGTGGTCAAGAATGTTGGGTGGGGTGGCTATGGTGAGAGAGTGGTCAGACAAGGCTTCCCTGAGTAGGGGGCATGGATAGAGGAGCCCAGGGAAAATCCTTCCTAAACTGATGTCATGTATCTTATGTGTGTGAAAGGAAAAAAACTTTCAAAGTCACTGCTCTAGGAGCTACTACTCAAGTTTTAATTAGAATCCACTTAAGTCAGACGTTAGTTTGTTCCCTAATAGTGATTAGGACTGTCTTGGGTAATTAACAGCTCTTTGATTTGGAGGGAAAAATACCTTAATTATCTGCCTGACCTTGATTTTGTGAGTGCTGAGTCAAAAGGAGTGAAAGGGGCCAGGAGCTACCTGGGTTATGGGGACAGATGTAGACCAAGCTCTCTCTGGCTACAAAGTAATGCACCGGGCAAATGGGGGGACAGATTGTCTGAAGTGAGGTAACTGTGGGGGCTGGGATTCATGGCCTCCAGCTTTTTCACACTAGCTGTCATGGTCCAGAGACATTGCTGGTCATTACCGGCATGGTCCCATGCCATTGCTGGTATGGCCTGGACCAAGAAGTCTGCATCCGCCCCGCCCCCCACTGGCTTTGCATGGCCTCATCCATACCCACTTTTCTAGAGATAGAATAGAAGCCTCACCAGAGCTGATCCCCTTACCATTTAGCTTCCCTGGCTCAGGGAGCCTTGGTCACAGTCTGAACCTAAGAAGTCCCCTCCTAAAAGAAGAGACAAACTTTTCACACCCCTTATTTCTCTTTCTTATCCTAGCAGTGTCTCCAAGCCCCAGTCAGTCAGACTCTGGAAAGTTGTGGATAAAAGAGACTGGCTTTTTTGTTTGTTTTTCAAACTAGTGTGTGTTCTTTAATTTTATTTTCCAGTTCCACATCCTCCTTGCCTCCCAGCACCACCCCCTTCCTTCCCTTTCTCTTCCATTCAAGTCAGCTTTGGATTAGAGTTTCAGATCAACTTTCAATTCTCTTTTAGCAGATTTTTAATTATCCCAAAGCTGCACTGTGAGGAGGCTGGTTCAGAGGCTCCAGGCGGCTTTGGTCACATCTGCAGATCACGTAGGTATCATCTCTATGGCAACTGACCCATGTTGGGTAGAAGCAAATAAAGCTCAGAACCAAAGGTTAATTGCTATTTCATTTCTGCTTCCCCCCCACCCTGCAATTCCAGCCTTGTGGATGGAGGTTCTAATTAGAATCAAATTATCAGCAGATTGAACATCTTCTTTATGATTTCAGTGGCAGAAAAATTACTCTGGCTGGCTAGAAAAGGGAAAGTGATAGATGGTTTCTATTGGCCTCAAGGTCTTCTTTCCCACCCCTGGGGAGGACAGACGGCTTAGATGATCTGGCCAAATGGTCTAGATCTTTTTTTTTTTTCTTCCCCCAAAGGTGGGGAGAGAGAGAACGCAAATGGTCTAGATCTTTGCAGCATCAAGGAGCATGCTCCTTCCTCATTCTTACTCTATATTGACATTAATAATCTTACTGACAGTGCTGACCAGTTACTGGGATTTACTTGTACCAGGCAATCTGCTAAGCACGTATGCACACGATCTCATTTAAACATAAAAGGATGCCATAAGTTAGAGATTCCTAACCCTATTTTACAGATGAAGAAACCAACCTCGGGGCTATTAAATAACGTGCCCACAGTCACATAACTAGTAAGTTGCAGAGCTGCATTTTGAACCCAACTTACCTGATGCTAAGGCTCTTAACCATTAGTCAGATCCCAAAATATGCTCTATGAGGCTCCAGTTTGGTTAGAGAGACTAGGAGACTCACAGGGCAGGTTAGCTGCTTCACATCAAATGTGCTCAAGGTTTGACTAAACTCATTCTCTTCCCATTAGTGTTCTGAAATAGTAATTATGGAATAAGTATATCTATCATGGTATACGTTAAATCTTACATACAGTTTCTCTGGTTCCCTAGAATGAAAAACAGCAATACAAGGTCTTTACTCACCTTCCTCAAATACAGTATTGTTGTGATCCTTTCTCACCTTTGCTCAAGTTTTCCATCTTCCTGGAATTCTTTTTCCTTTTCTATAATCTACTATCTACGCTTTTCATCCTTCCGAGCCCATTGGAAAACACAATGCCCTTTACAAAGTATATTTGCTTTGATAACCATGGCTCACATTTTTCCTTTTGTTGTAAATTCCTATAACCATTCATTTTCTGAATTGTTGCCGTCGTGGTTAACAATTTTGATTCCAACTCAGATTTCCTGGATTTGAACCACAGCTCCACTCTTTAATACTTCAGTGTCCTGAGAAGTTTACTTCTCTGTGCTCGGTTTCCTTACCTGTAACTGGGGCCATCATAGAACCTCTACCTTAGCGGGTTATTGTGAGGCTTAAATGAGTTTCTACATGTAAAATACTTAGGAGAATGCAGTGTTTATAGTAATATGTTTTGCTGTTATGTCCGCCTTGCTCATTAATTGTTGTCTTTTGTGTTATCCAGGACAGAAGTTCAACTCAAACACACCTAAGCATAACAAGGGAATTTATTGACCCATTAACTGGGAAGTCCAATGATATACCTAACATGGGCATCACTTGATCCGGGGACTCAGTGATGACGCTCAGCAATGCTTTTTCTCTGTGCTGGCTTGATTCTCAGGCAGGTGGCCCCCCCAGCATTAGATTTATAACCTCCCATGCCAGAAGTCAGGCAGCACCTCTTTCCTATGAGCCCCAGAAAAAATTCTGGGGTAGCTTTAATTGGCCCAATTCAGATCACATGTCTACTAGCGAACCAAAGTTCATAGCCAGGGAGATTCTCATTGTCCAGACCCTCGAAACAGAGGGTAGAGTTAGCCCCGGTCAAATCATGAGGCTGGGAGGTTCCCCAGAGAGAAATCAGGGCATATGTCTACCTCAGTGTCTGTCAACCCATTTTTATAGTAAGCTCTTTTTTAGAGAATAACACTGGACCCCTCTTTCATGCTTAACATGGGGCAGAAGCTCAAAAAACAAGTTCCTGGTTGATGGACTTATATGTGGTATCTGCCCTTAAGACTAGGAAGTGAACTTCTTGTGTCATAGCCTGGAAACGTAGATGCATTCAAAGCTGCCTTGGAAAGCTGGCACTTGGGGACAGAAGATGGAGGAAGGTGGGGATGGATGAGATGGGAGGAACCTTCACCCGCATGTGTAATATTTGTAGTGTTTTACTTATTTATTTATTTATTAAGATTTTTAAAATTTATTTGACAGAGAGAGACACAGCGAGAGAGGGAACACAAGCAGGTGGAGTGAGAGAGGGAGAAGCAGGCCTCCTGCAGAGCGGGGAGCCCGATGTGGGGCTAGATCCCAGGACCCTGGGATCATGACCTGAGCTGAAGGCAGACACTTAACGACTGAGCCACCCTGGCGTCCCTCTTTTTTCTTTTTTTAAAAATTTTATTTATTTGGGGCACCTGGGTGGCTCAGTTGTTGGGTGTCTGCCTTCAGCTTGGGTCATGATCCCACAGTCCTGGGATCGAGCCCCGCATTGGGCTCCCTGCCTGGCGGGAGGCCTGCTTCTCCCTCTCCCACTCCCCCTGCTTGTGTTCCTTCTCTTGCTGTCTCTCTGTCAAATAAATAAATAAAATCTTTTAAAAACATTTATTTGAGAGAGAGAGGGTGCATGAGCAGGGGGAGGGGCAAAGGGAAAAGCCGATGCCCCTCTGAGCAAGGAGCCCCACGCAAGGCTCAATCCCAGGACTGAGATCATGACCTGAGCCACCCAGGTACCCCTATAGTGTTTTATTTCTTAACCAAAGGATATGAAGCAAATGTGGGAAGATGTTCATATTGGTTAAGTCTGGGAGATGGGGAACTAGGGTGTTATGATAGTCTTTGCCTTTTCTGCACGTTTGATATATTTTATTTAAAAACAGCAAAACATGGGTGCCTGGGTGGCTCAGTTGGTTAAGCGACTGCCTTCTGTTCAGGTCATAGTCCTGGAGTCCCAGGATCGAGTCCTGCATCGGGCTCCCTGCTCAGCAGGGAGTCTGCTTCTCCCTCTGACCCTCCCCCTTCTCATTCTCTCTCTCTCTCTCTCTATATCCTTCTCTGTCGCTCAATAAATGAATAAAAATCTTTAAAAAATATTTAAATAACCCCCAGCAAAACAGAGCAAAAAATAGTGGCTACCTAGCCAGGCAACATTTTTTTCCCTCTGAGTCTCAGCAATCACAGAATCCCTGGTGGTTTTCTGACTAATGTCATTTATGAAAGTCAACCCTTCCTCCTCTCTCATCTGATATAAAACATAAAGGTCAGAGTTATCTTAATTTAAAGGAAAGTTCAACAGTCTCTGGATATGGTGGAGATAAAGCCTGAAGCCTATTATGAGAAATAACAAAATCAAAATTTGTAATAATCATAGTAATAATGCCCACCCCCTACTGAGAGCTGACTATTTCTCAGGCACGGTGCCAGCCACTTAATACATATGATCTCATTTAATTCTACCAACAACGCTCTGAGGTGGGCAGTACTCTTGTTCCTATATTGTAGATAGGATGCAGAGGATCAGATTGGTTAAGTCACTCATGCAAGGTGAAACAAGTGAAATTCATAGAATGGGTCTCAAGTCCAGATCTGTCTGATTCCAAGGCCCATCTTGCCCCCACCGCCAAGTTCTCCTCTGCTTACCAGGAGTAGGTGTGGGCACCAAGAGACTTTGGCAGCTGGTATTTCCTGCCCCAAGGAGCATCATTAAGGACATGGGACTAAAGTCTGAATGCCTGGCTGGACTGTATTGCTTATTAGCTATGTGACCTTGGGGGAAATCCCTCAAACTCTTTGAGCCTCAGTTGTACCTGAGTGAAATGGAAGGAAGGATAGCAAGTATGTCATAGATTGTCCTGAGGATTACATGAGAATATGCATGTACAACGCTCGGTGCAGTGGTTGGCTGGTGTTCAATAAATGTTAACAATATTTTTTTTCCACTAAAAAAAAGGAAGGCCTCACAAGTCTGAGTCATTTTAACCTCTTTCATCACACTAGTATCTCTCAGAACCCTTTAAACTTAATTTTTATCAAATATTCAACACATTTAGATGGTTCTACGGAGTTGTAATGAAAATGAGCAGCCCCTTTGCCCGTCCTTCTCCACCTTTGATATCTATTTCTAAGAGTCAGTCAAAAAGTGGTTCACCTCCTTACTTTTTTTAAGTGAAGCTTCTAATTTTGAGATGCCTATGGAATCACATGCAGTTGTAATAAATAATACAGAGAGATCCCAGGTACCCTTTAGCCAGTTTACCTCAACAGTAACAGTAACTTCTTAGAGAAGTGTAGTAGATACTACAACCAGGATCATGACATTGAAACAGCCGAGAGACAGAAAACTTCATTGCCACAAAGACCCTGCATGCTGCCCTTTCATGGCCACCCACACTTCTGTCCCCACCTTCTCCTTAACCTCTGGCACCCACGAATCTGTTGTCCATTCCTATAATTTTATAATCTCAAGCAGTTTATATAAATGGAATTCTACAGTATGTAACCTTTGGAGATTGGCTCTTTTGAATAAGCATAATTATCTGAAGATGGTTGTGTGGATCCTTTCATTGCTTTTTTTAGCAGGATTCGTGGTTAGCTTACCCCCCGCCCCCCGCCCGCCGTAGCATTCTTATCTTGCCACTCAGTTATGTTTCTACATGTGGCCCCCGCCTTTATTTTTAGGGCCAATACCACTTCCCTTTATTCTCTCCCTTTTCTCTCTTAGTGCCTGTTACTCATCTTCAGAATGATGTAGTCTTCCATGTTTGCCTCCTGTTTTTTCATCCTTTTATTGGCCATGACCCCAACAATTCAAATTACACTCTGAGAAAACAGAAGGAAACCTATACGTTTTCCTTCGATGTAATTTCCCTCTGGTAGTGTTTTCATTGTTGGGTGCTGAAGTTCTTCTGTACATTCGCACAGACATTTGAAGGATCATAAGTGATCCGAGTTAGTAAAAACACAAAGAAAAGTCTTGGCAGGGCGAAAGCTCTGACCCAGCCGTTGGAAGCTAACTCTGGGCAGGCAGGGACTTCAGGGTTGCAGTACAGGGAGAATCTTCCAGTAATTTGTTTGTCTCTTTCCTTTTCCATTTGGGTTTTTATTGCCTGTTTTTTTGGAACCCCCTCCTACTTAGCGCCATACAGAGTTTCTCAAAGCCAGTGGTAGATAGCAGTAAAATCAATAAAAGAGACTGATGGTCCCTATTGAAGACTCCAAACACTTTATGGGAAAGGACTACTCATTCCTATTTTTTTTAAATTGAAGTATAGTTGACACACCAGTTTTAATTGTACAACATAGTGATTTGACAAGTCTGCACATTTTGCTATGCTCACCATAAATGTAGCTACCAGCTACCATCTGTCACCTTACAATGTATTACAGTACCATTGACTGTATTCCCTATGTTATACCTTTCATCCCTGTGACTTATTTATTCCATAACTGGAAGCCTGTACCTCCCACTCCCTTCATCCATTTTGCCCACCCCCACAATCTCCACCTCTGGCAACCACCAGTTTGTTCTCTGTATTTATGGGTCTGTTTCTGCTCTTTTGTTTGTTTGGTTTTTTAGATTCTACATATAAGTGAAATCATATGGCATTTGTCTTTCTCTGACTTATTTCACTTAGCAAAATACCCTGTAGGTCCAACCATGTTCAGATGGCAAGATCTCATTCTTTTTTATGGCTGAGTAGTATTCCATTGTATATATGTGTGTATAGCTTCTTTATCCATTTATCTATTGACAGACCCTTAGGTTGCTTGTGTATCCTGGCTATTATAAATAATACTGCTATAAACATAGGGGTACATATATCTTTCTGAATTAGTGTTTTCATTTTCTTTGGGTAGATACCCAATACTAGATTTCATGGATCATATGGTGTTTCTATTTTTAATTTTTTGAGGTCCCTCCATTCTGTTTTCCAGAGTGGCTGCACCAATTTACATTCCCACCAAGAGTGCACAAGGGTTCCTTTTTATTCACATCCTTGCCAACATTAACATAGTCTTTCACTTAGCAGGAACTCAATAAATCCTTTTTTTTTGTTTGTTTGATGTGTTGTTGATTCATGAAAATGTGAATTAAAATGATTCAGTTTTTTGAGTTCAGCTATATCTGGGGCTTTGAGAAGATATTTTCCAGATTTGCTCCTTTTTTTTTTTTTTTTTTAAATCTCTGACATTTTTCCAAAGCGTGTGGTTTGTCCCTTCCTTTCCATTCCTATAGAAGAGTGGACTGGGAATCAGAAAGCCTTTTTTGAATCTTGCATTCATCATTTACAAACTGAAAAACGTTAAACAAGTCAATTAATCTGTGTAAAATGGCATTAGTGATTCTCAGGCTGCTAGGGCAACCTAGAGGTCAGTCTTAGAATTTTTCTGATACAAAGTAAAATATTGTCATTGGCTGTTGTGAAGAGGTACAGGGAATAAAATAGAACTCTTCCTGAGTGTATATATAGAGGCATACATTTAAAAAACATGGACACTGATGTTACTCTTCATTGCATGGATTTTAGGGCCCTCATTAACAGATCTTTGATATCTTTCACTTTAATTATCCCAAAAAAGTTTGCCATATATTTTCCTCTTTCATAAGGCAGAATCTCTTCATGTAATATGTTGCAATTAAAAATTCTTTTGCCTTTCCTGCGGAGCTCTGGGGATATCCCTTTTTCTTGGTGATTTCAATGGAGTTTTTTGAGTTCAGAATCTCAAAATTTGAGATTCAATTACATGATAACCTTTCAAAGGATAATTATGTTCCTAATGCCTTTAGATTTGTTGTCAGAGCTGATTTCTGAACATTCCTTTTCAGCTTAGCCTCTGACTTACACCCGAGGTCACTGGTGATTCTTCCTGTGTGATATGTGGTTTTCATAATATATAAGGCACAGCTGATACCGTTGGGAAGGCATGGGACACCAAGATGCCTAAAACATTGACCATTAATATAGATTCTTCAGGATGATAGATTGAGTAAGAACAAGTATCAGGAATGGTGATGGAACAGTTGTTGCTGAAATGTCAAACCAAGGGGGGGAGGTTCACTTGGCGACTATCACTTGTTGAAAATCACAGGGGAAAGAGACTAACATTTCTGCAAAACCTATCATGTGCTATATACTGGGAAAAGTGTTTTATGTATATTATTTCATTTACTCTTCACGTTAGTACCGTTTTATAAATGAGGAATTGAGGGTCAGAGATACTGATTATGTATGAGTTTGCACTTGGAGGGGACAATTTTGAACATGTATCTCTGAATCCAAAGCTGATGACCTTTCAGTAGGACTTGCTGCCTCACAGTAGAGGAAACAGGTTCACTAAGATGTGGGGTTGGATGAAGATGCTGATTCTAGAGGGGGTTCTGGAAAGATAGCAACATGAACCTAACTTTTTTTGTTCAGTATCAATCAAGTCCAATATATTTTCCTCTTCTGAGTCACCTAGTTGGGGCCTGCAGTTTGCAAAGTGGAAATGAGGCCATAGGCTTCATGGGAGTCCCATTGGAGTGAACTGGTACAGGGTTTCTGCTGTGTGCGCTAGGCCGATGTCTAGCTCCTGGTGGCTGCCCTGAGGCAGGGATTATAAAATCGGGACACTGAGAAGAGCTTGGCCCAAGAGATGTGTGGACTTTAGGAAGAAATCTGATGGCCTTCCATGTGCATGTGCTAGGTCTCCAGGAGATCTGAGATGCCATGGAACAGCCAAAAATGGGGGCTTAGTCATCCCTGACCTTGAGGAACAGGGAGGCTTCCACAGAAGACCATTTTGACTTCCTCTCCTTGGGGACTGCTACCTACTAGTATATTCCAACAACAACACCTGAGTCCCAATTATCAAGAAAAATCACAACGTGTTCACATAGAGATTGCAAGATCCAGCAGAGCACACAGAACACAGCCACAAATAAAGCTGCTGAAGGAGACATGACAATTTGGACAGAAAAATAAGTGCCCTTAAAAAGATTCAAGTGCAGTTTGAAAGGACTTTTTGGAGCTAAAAAGCACTTTCTTTATCCACAGATGAGTTAAGGCAAAATGACTACTATTAAGACAGAAATAGCTGGCCTGGAAGAGCAAATGGAAGAAATTTCTCTCTAAGCACTGAACAAAAATGTAAAGAAATGGAAAATAGAGGAAAAATATGAAAGGTATAGAGGAGAGAGCTAGGAAACCTCACATGAGAATAATAGATACTTTAGTAGAAAAAGGGAAGTCACAAAGCAAACAAATAATAACATATTTTCTTGAGATCAAGAAGGCCTGAGTTTACAGACTGACAAGGCTTACAGAGTTGCAAAAGCATTGTTCAGAATTTAGGTGTGTGTGTGTGTGTGTGTGTGTGTGTGTGTGTGTGTGTGTCTTAGTCCATTCAGGCTGCTACAATAGAACACCATGGACTGGGTGGCTTATAACAACAGAAATTTACTTCTCACAATGCCTGAGGCTGGGAGTTACAAGGTCAAAGCCCTGGCAGATTGGATGTCTGGTGAGCGCCTCTTTCCTGGTTCGTAGACAGCTGTCTTCATGCTGTGCCTTCACATGGTGGAAGGGGAGAATTCTGATCTCTTTAGCCTCTTACAAGGGTTCCATCTTCATGACCTAATCACTTCCTAGAGGCTGTACCTTCTAATACCATCACATCTCTATCTCTATGTGTATTTTATCGTATGTTTATAAAACAGGGGACTGCGAGGTTCAAGGTACCAGTTTCCTCACGTGAGTGAGGCAGTGCACAGGATGGAGAAGGAACACATGGTAGATCTCTCAGTTATTTCGAGTTTTTCACTTGGGATAAAGGTGAACCAAAGCAAGTAAGGACAAGGATTATAATTAATCCATTTATATCTGTACCTGATAGTGAGAAAGAGAGAGAGAGAGACAAAGAGACTGGGGGAGAGTGAGAGGGAAAGAAAGAAAAGAAAAGAAAAGGAAGGCAAAGAAAATGAAGAGGTGGGCAAAGAGAACCAGGGAAATAAAATTGGTAGTAGCGATATTATCACAAAAGATGAAATTGCAGATTAAAAAGACTGAACAGAGTGAAGGGGGCATTATTATTTAAAGAAAAAAGCTGTGATTTATTAAAAAAATATAAGTTATATATTTTTGAATAAATCAAAGCGGAGCCATTAACTATATGAAGAAATGCTAAGAAAAGTCAGGAAAATTTGCTGAACATGCAATGATTGGGAGACTTCAGTACTTCCTTTTTAGAATTATATAGGTGTGTTAGACAAAAGCCACTTAAGAACAAAAAATTAACAAATTATACATGCACACAGTTATTTTGTGCTATATTTTAAAAATCCATCATAAATTTGCATACAAGGTAACATTTACAAGTAAGAAACAGTGATTTTACAGACCCCTTTCTTTAATCATGACTCAATATATTGAAAAAGAATAAAAAGATGACCAAAGAAAGTCTTGATTACTTAGACTATTAAGAAGCATAGTCTTACAAACCAAGGCACAGACTTTTTTTTTTAAATTAACATATAATGTATTATTTGTTTCAGAGGTACAGGTCTGTGATTCAACAGTCTTGCACAATTCACAGCGCTCACCATAGCACATACCCTCCCCAACGTCCATCACCCAGCCACCCCATCCCTCCCACCCCCCTCCACTCCAGCAACCCTCAGTTTGTTTCCTGAGATTAAGAGTTTCTTATGGTTTGTCTCCCTCTCTGGTTTCATCTTGTTTCATTTTTTCCTTTCTTCCCCTATGATCCTCTGCCTTGTTTCTCAAATTCCAGATATCAGTGAGATCATATGGTAATTATCTTTCTCTAATTGACTTATTTCGTTTAGCATAATACCCTCTAGTTCCATCTACGCAATGGCAAGTTTTCATTTTTGATGGCTGCATAATATTTCAGCATGCGTGCGTGTGTGTGTGTGTGTGTGTGTGTGTGTGTGTGTGTGTGTACTACATCTCAAGAAACAGACTTTTAACTATAGAGAACACACTGATGGTTACCAGTGGGGAGGTGAGTGAGGGGATGGGTTAAATAGGTGTTGGGGATTAAGGAGGGTACTTGTCATGATGAGCACTGGGTAATTATGGAATTGTTGAATCACTATATTGTACAGCTGAAACTAATATAACACTGTATGTTAACTAACTAGAAACTAATATAACACTGTATGTTAACTAACTAGAAACTAATATAACACTGTATGTTAACTAACTAGAAACTAATATAACACTATATGTTAACTAACTAGTCTTAGATAACCAATAGAACAAAAAATAAATCAAAAGAGAAATTGTAGCCTATTTAGAAGGTAATATGAAAGAGATAGATCACTTAATATCCAATTCTAAGTTTGCTAGAGCTACCATAACAAAATACCACACATTGAGTGGTTTATAAAACAGAGGTTTGTTTTCTTATAGTTCTAGAGGCTGAGAGTCCAATATCACCTTGTTGGAATGGCCATGCTCTCTTCTCAGCCTCTAGGGGAGGATCCCTCCCGGCTTTTTCCAGCTTTTGGTAGCCCCAAGCATTCCTTGGCTTGTGCTAGCATAACTTCAATTTCTGCCTCCATCTTTTTTTTTTTTTATTTAATTTAATTATGTTATGTTAGTCACTATACAGTACATCATTAGTTTTTGATGTAGTGATCCATGATTCATTGTTTTCGTATAACACCCAGTGCTCCATGCAGTACGTGCCCTCCTTAATACCCATCACTGGGCTAACCCATCCCCCCACCCCCCCAAAACCCTCAGTTTGTTTCTCAGAGTCCATAGTCTCTCATGGTTCATCTCTCCCTCCGATTCCCCCCCTTCATTTTTCCCTTCCTTCTCCTAATGTCCTCCATGCTGTTCCTTATGTTCCACAAATAAGTGAAACCATATGATAATTGACTTTCTCGGCTTGACTTATTTCACTCAGCATAATCTCCTCCAGTCCCCATCTTTACAAGGTTGACTTCTGTCTAAATTTGTGTCTGTCTCTTCACTTCTTTTTATAACAATACCAATCATATTGGATTAGGGCCCACTCAAATTCAGTATGACCTCATCTTAACCTGATTACATTTGCAAAGACCCAGTTCCAAAGAAGGTCACATTCACAGGTACCAGAGGTTAGGACTTAAACATATTGTAAGGGGACCCAATTCAACCCATAGGAGAGACAAGTGACCTCTGCACTTAGAGGAAACATTTTAGCCTTAACTACTGTCATTAATAAAGAAAAAACAATGGTTACTCACCTTTACATGGAGAAAGAGGTCCATGAAATGAATCAAGAATAAACAAATACAGGAAACTAATATAACACTGTATGTTAACTATATGGGAAATAAAATAAAAAAAAAACAATAAAAAAAAAGAATTAAGTTTATCACTGAGCTCAGTTCCTGCATACTGGGTGCACTCAATGAGCAATTGTAAGCTCTGGCCATTGTGGGGGGGCTGATAATGGTCTGGAGATCTCGGTAATTAAAAATTGTAGATTTGATAGAATCAGGACTTAGAAAATTGTTTTAAATGTAGGGAGATTGTATGCTGAAAAACAGGACTCAGTCTAAAGTCTAGGACATTTAGAATTCATATTGTGGCTAGCTGGGTTCTACTTTACATTGAAAAATGGATGTGCCCCTAAAAGGAAATTCATGTTATTTTTGGCTAGTCTACACATGAAGCTAGAGGTTTAGTCATGATTTTTCAGTGAAACTGGTGAGATGACACTTTACAAGGACTGGTGGGATCAATGTATGAATGCTTTTTTCTTCTGAAAGTTTTATTAGGAAATTCAATGAAACTTAACCAAGCATAGCATACCCAGTAAATTAAAGTCAGATAGTGGGCTTGAAGAAAAAAAAAGAAATAAACAAATATAAAACACAAAGGAAACATTCAAAAACCTGGTTCTTAGAAAAGAACCAGATAAATTCCTTGTAAGTCTGATTCAGGAGAATAGAACAAGAAAAAAAAAATAGTAATCAATAAAACAAAATAGTCACAGATAAGGAAGAGATTAGAATGATAGTATAATATTTTTACATTTTAAACAGTTGGAAAAAAAAATAATGTTTTGTGATATGAAAGTTATATAAAATTTAAAAATCAGTATCCATATATAAAGTTTTATTGAAATGCAGGGACATTCATTGACTTACACATTGTCTAGGGCTGTTTTTGCACCACAATAGTAGAGTTGCGTAAGGCATAGATGTACACAGGCCACAAGCACAAAATATCTGTCCCTTTGTAGCAAACATTTGTCAACTCAGACCAATAGGGAATCGATAATTTTCAGGCAAAATACAACATATTCTCAAAAAAATATAATTTGAATAGACCAATTGCCATAGACAAAAATGAAAAATGATTTTAACAATTGATTTTTTTTTAAGATTTTATTTATTTATTTGACAGAGAGACAGTGAGAGAGGGAACACAAGCAGGGGGAATGGGAGAGGGAGAAGCAGGCTTCCCGTGGAGCAGGGAGCCCGATGACCTGAACCGAAGGTAGACGCTTAACGACTGAGCTACCCAGGTGCCCCGTATTATTAATTTTCTGACTATATGAACATGTACCTTGATAACCCAAGAGACTCTGTTACAAAACTATTAGAATTGATAAGGGAATTTGATAAGTAGTTGAATGAATATATAAATATCAGTAATCTCTGTTTTATCAATAACCACTGAGGAAAGAAAAAGATCCATTCACAAAAGTGCAAAATCTATAAAATAAACACAACAAATAATAAAAATTCTATAAGAAATTTACGGGGTTACACATATACTTTAGAGACAGTGAGATCTTCTTAAGGTTTTTTACTACCTACAAATAGCTTAAGAAATGGTGTAAACAAAGTTAATAGAGAAATGACAGTTTTCAAAAAAATAATTGTAATGCTAATGAAAGACAAAGGGCTAATATTCTAATATATCTAGAGCTCTTAAAAATTGGCAAGAGTGGCTGAATGGCTCAGTCACTAAGCGTCTGCCTTCGGCTCAGGTCATGATCCCAGGGTCCTGGGATCGAGTCCCTCATTGGTCTCCCTGCTCCGCGGGAGGTCTGCTTCTCCCTCTCCCACTCCCCCTGCTTGTGTTCCCTCTCTCGCTGTGTCTCTCTCTGTCAAATAAATAAATAAATAAAATCTTTAAAAAAAAAATTGGCAAGAGTGGAACAAAAGACCCAACAGAAAAGAGGGAAAAAGAGAATCAGTACATGCCTAGACACAGAATGCAAGAGCAAATACCCAACAAACACATGAGAAGGTCAAAACCAAATGCAAATTAATTAGGAAAATGTAAATTGAAATAACAATGAGATATCACTTCCCAATGTTCAAACAAGAGAAAAATTAAAAAGATAACATTTATTGCTGGTTGGGATAAGAGAAATGGGCACTCCCATATATTGTGCTGGAAATGTAAATTGTTAGGGCCTTTTTGAAGAGCCATGGAACAACATCTATTAAATTAAAAATACATAGAGCCTTTGAGCCTGATATTCCATTCTTGGAAATGTATTCTATACAGATAAAATCGCCACTACCCAAGCACATATGTGCAAGTTTATTTATTACAACAACACTTGAGGCAGTGAAAAATTGGAAACCTAGTGAATTCTCATTATTCAGAAATATATAAATTATTGCATACAAATTATTGTAGGCTCACATCATGGGACTATTACATAGCTTTTGTGACGCATGAGTGAGAGCTGTACTGTACCTCTTGTTGTAGAAGAATTTCCATGAAGTGTGAGTGAAACAAGTATGTGTGGGAAAGTGTGTGTGTTTGTGTTTGGAGAAAAATATACTATGTTATTAACGTGCATTATTTGAGAGTAGGGAAGAAGGGAGGTAGGAATTAAAAAAAAGGAAAAGGAGAAGTAAAATATGGAACTAAAAATACCTACAGCATACATGAATTTATCTTGTTTATGCCTTTTTGAACACATATGTGTATGCTTAAAAAAAAAAACTAAAGCAGATGCTGAATTTGAACAGTTAATGGCCTCTCTTTTCTCTTCTGTGCCATGCCTGTCTACAAGTTGCAGACTTTTGGTTCTGTCTGACAGTTGTTCTAGCTCAGTGGAAGATTCCAGGGAAAAGTTCTTATGGCTGTATCAGAAAGAACACAAAGGTCAACGTTAGCCCAGCCCAGCACCAGGGATCAAACGCTCTCAGCTGTAGAACCTGGAGATTTTTTAGCATATTATTCAGGATTTAGTCCTGTTCTTTCTTTTAATTTTTTATTGTTATGTTAATCACCGTACATGACATCATTAGTTTTTTAAAATTTTTTATTGTTATGTTAATCACCATACATGACATCATTAGTTTTGGATGCAGTGTTCCGTGATTCATTGTTTGCGCGTAACACCCAGTGCTCCATGCAGAACGTGCCCTCTTTAAGACCCATCACCAGGCTAACCCACCCCCCACCCCCCCTCTAGAACCCTCAGTGTGTTCCCTAAGATCAAGAATTCCTCCTATCCGTGAGGTCATATGACACATGTCTTGCTCTGATTGACTTCTTTCACTCAGCATAACACCCTCCAGTTCCATCCACGTCGTTGCAAATTACTCCTGTCCTTTTGCTTGTGTTTTTGGACTTGTCTTGTTTTCTTTCTTTTTTGTTTTTCAAGATTTTTTTTTTTATTTGCGAGAGAGAGAGAGCACAAGCGGGGGTGAGGGGAGGGACAGAGGCAGAGGGAGAAGCAGAACCCCCACTGAGCAGGGAGCCTGACACAGGACTTGATCCCAGGACCCCGAGATGATGACCTGAACTGAAGTCAAACACTTAACTGACGGAGCCACCCAGATGTCCCTGGACTTGTCTTGTTTTCTAATGGATTTGTTCTTACAAGGACCTTCTCTCCAGAAGTATAGGACAACTAGAAAGGAGTCACAGACTTGGGTTCAAGTTCTGACTAAGCAACTTTTATTCTGCTGTGATTTGATTAGGCCAGTGGTCCTCAAACTTGAGCATGCATTGGAATCACTTGAAAGACTCTTTAAAACAGATTTCTGGGCCTTAACTCCAGAGTTTCTGATTCTGTGGGTCTGCAGTGAGACCTGATAATTTTTGCCTTTCTAATCATTTCTGAGTGATGCTGCTGTTGGTCCAGGGACCACACTGGGAAACACTGAATTAAGCTGTTTAATCTCTTGCAACTTCCTTCTTCTCCCCCAGAGGCAAAATGAAAATAATAATAGACTTAGGGTCTGCTGGGGTCTGAAGGATCTTGTGAATTCAACTCTCTCTCTTTGTAGATGAGGAAATGGAGAGTCATAGATGTGAGGAGACCAATACTTGTTGGCAAAGCCAGATGAAAACCTGGGACCATTGAGTTCTGGTGCAGTGTCTGGTGCACCCTGCTAGTTAATGCTCCATGTCATAGTCTTTTTCTTTCTTTTTTTTTTAAGATTTTATTTATTTATTTGACAGAGAGAGACATAGCGAGAGAGGGAACACAAGCAGGGGGAGTTGGAGAGGGAGAAGCAGGCTTCCCTGCGGAGCAGGGAGCCCGATGTGAGGCTCGATCCCAGGACCCTGAGGTCAGGACCTGAGCCAAAGGCAGACACTTAATGACTGAGCCACCTAGGCGCCCCTGTCCATGTCATAGTCTTATTGGGGGATGGGGCATATGACATAATGCTGATAAGAGGGTTCCAACTGAACCCTTACAAAGCAAAGGGTTAATATTATCATGTATTGAGTTATAACAGTTGGAGCCCAGGGCATAGCAGGGCATCTCTGAAGGGGTCTAATATCAGCATTCTTCTTTCATGGTTCTAAACCAGCTGATAAATAACATGGATGGGGATGGAAATATTGTTTCATTATTGACAAAGATTGAAGGATGAAGCATTTATTTATTGGTGAGGGATTTCCAAATGCTATACCCAAGAATTAGAATGGGAAATAAGGGTTTTCTCCCTAATACTTTCAACATCAGGCATGGTGCTCACATGTTCGTTTAACCCTTTCCACAGGCCTACAAGGCAGATCATATTATTATCACTGTTTTACAGCTGAGGAAACCAAGTCTCAGAAGAACTGAGTGATTTGTCCAAGGTAGAGTTTAGACCAGTACTCTCAACAGCTGTCCACATTTGCATTATGCTGGTGTTTTCTTTGGTAGGCATTTACTACAGGACCTCTATGAGTCGTATGCAGTCAGGGTGCATTATGGGGGATGAGGTTTGGCATGCTTGCAGAGCTGGAGAAGTCCATGGGAGGCTGTCGTGGGGGGCCTGAAGTCACTGTAAGTCAGCACAGTGGGCAGTTGGAAAGAAGCAAGGGGGAGGAAGGACAAACTGGGATTGTGTCTGTCTTTCACCTCCACCCACCCTTGGCAGTGTGGGTGACCTTCAGAGGGGGCTGGCATACATTCTGGCTTGGGACTCAAACAACCTGAGGAGTGAGCCCAACCTACAGCACCCAGCAAGGGTGTCAACAGATGGGTGACTGCATGGGTGGGCTGCAGTGGTGCCTGGCATTCCACACGGGCCTTTAGAGCCAGGTGGGGTGGCTTCCCTTTTGCTTTTCAGATCTCACCCATGCTTCCTTGTGACCCACCCTCACCCAGGCCCAGGAAGGGAGGGGAAGTCTGAGGAACATAGCTCCAGCTTGGCTGAACTATCTACAACCACCACACACTGTGAGATTTGTTTTTACATACATTATTTTATTTATCTTCAAAGAAACCTATTTATTTATTTATTTATTTATTTATTTATTTATTTATTTATTTGAGAGGGAGTGAGCATGCGTGCTGGTGAGCAGGAGTGGGGAGAGGCGGACAGAGAGAATCCTAAGCAGGCTCCATGCCCAGCGCGGATCCTGATGTGGGGCTCAATCCCTGAGATCACGACCTGAGTTGAAATCAAGAGTTGGACACTCAACTGACAGAGCCACACAGGTGCCCCTTTAAAGGAACCTTCTGTGGCAGGAGCTCCCATGTATGGATGGGGGAACCAAGGTTTAAGAGGTTACATGGCTTGTCTCAGGTACAAACTTGCTTGAGGTACAACTCCAGTAAGTGGTTTCAAACCCAGATCTGTGTGACTTTAAATCTGTGCTCTCGCCCTGCTTGACCCCATCCACTGATTTTTCCTGAAGCATCCCTCTCTGAGACTCTTATGGAAACTGACATCATTGACTTAAAGTAAGATGCTTCACACAGGACGCTCCAGGTATATTAGGGACCCCAAATTCTTTTCTCACCTCTCATTCCCTAGACTAGAGCTTCCTTGTCAGGGAGCCCTGATTGGATTGTAGGCTTACTTGGGATGGGCTTGGGGCAGGAGGAGCCTCTGGGAAGGTCACCTCCAGCTCTTAGCAGGCTTATCCACTTACCCCAGCATGTGTTATGACTTTGAAGGCTGGGGAGCACTACTGTGGTCTCTCAGGACGTGACTCACCTCACAGAGCCGGAATTTGTTGGCCTCCTGGAAATGAACCTATGTGAGGAATGGGGAGAGCTGATGTACAGCCTGTTAGCATGAGAAAGACCAGAGAAGGAAGACTTCATGTGACACTGTCAGGCTCCTGGGTGGCTGCCAGGTGTCTTGCTGTTGATTTTTATTTTATAGACATTTTTCCTGCCTGTCAGTTCTCCAAATGGAGGCAAACTCATCTCCATGGTAGCTGAGGCGTAAGAGCCCCAGTGAATGTGTCAGAGCTCAAGAGAAAACTCTACTCCTAAACAAGCATAAAAGGGAGAAAAGAAAGAAGTTTGCTCTTATCACAGACTCTGGACAATACTGAGGGGGGCGGGGAATCACATAACAGGATGTTAAATGGAAAATGTCCTGCTCATTCTGAGGCTTCAGCTGACGTCCTGAAGCCGAGGACACTGGTTGATAAATGCTCACATCCTCTACAAAGAATGTTGTCAATCACACCTCGTATGACTTGCTAAGAAAAGGCCACCAGCTCTGTCACTCTTAACAAGTGCATTTAAGAAGAGCCTAGAAATTTATCAAAACAACACAAAAAATCTCTTAAGTTGGATTCTCCCATCAGCAGACCCTGAGTCAAAGATTCATATACAAGTAATTTATTAAGGAAATGTACCCTGCAGAAACCAGCAAGGGAAAAGTGGGTGGCGATGGGGGACATGGAAGAGTCCCAAGGTGGAATGCTATTTCAGCTGAGGTCTCTGGGTCTGGGCTGATCTCTGTGGAACTCTAGAATGTAAATTACACCTCAGCATTTGTTCCCTCTTGAGACAAAGGAGCTGGGTTTCTGTACTCCCACACAAGGTGTGATCTTAGCTGTTGGTGCCCATGGGTGATCCTCTGAGGGTCAGAGGTGCCAGAATTAGTAACAAAGCATTACAGAAACCGGGGGATGAGCTGATAAAAGGGATCCCAAGGGACTTAGGTGCAGCAGCAGCAGCAGCAGCAGCAGCAGCAGCAGCAGCAGCAGCAATGCCTTCTTCAGAAGGAAATTTATGGAGTAGAAGTAACTTTCCCTTTCCCCACTAGCACTTTAAGCTAAAAGGATGGGCCCTGAGGAAAGCACTCGCAGGGCAGGACCAGGTCTATCTGCATGTAGAGAGCCTGGCTTCTCTTGCATCTCTGCTCTAGTCTAATAGGATGCTTGCTGAGATGAAGGAGCTCCTAGGCCCACCTGATGCTGCCACTGGGCCAGAGTGGAGTGTGGTGAGAATTCTGGGGACAACTTGATTTGTGCCTTCTACATTTTGGTGGGCAGCAGGGCTGGAGAAGCCAGAAGGCACAGCAGCCCACAAGGGGATTGCAAGGAGCCAGGTCAGAAATGAAGCACCTCGGAGGGTGGAGCAAGATGGCGGAGGAGTAGGAGACCTAGATTTCATCTGGTCTCAGGAATTCAGCTGAATAGGGATCAAACCATTCGGAACACCTACGAACTCAACAGGAGATCGAAGAGGAGAGTAGCAACAACTCTCTGAACAGAGAAGCGACCACTTACTGGAAGGTAGGACGTGCGGAGAAGTGAATCCAAGGCGATATTTGGGAGGATAGATGGCGGGGGAGGGGCCTCCGCCGGCCGCTTCTGGCAAGTGATTGAGCAGCAGAGCACAAAATTGGACCTTTTAGAAGTCGGCTCTGCTGAGGGACGTCGCTGCAGTGGCTAAGCAGGGGGTGGAATCCTCCCGGGACAGTGTGGTCTCAGGACCCTCGGGGTCACAGAAAGACCGGGGGTGCCTGAGTGCGGCAGAGCTCCCAGGTATCGGAGCGGGGAAGCTGGCTGCAGAGACGGAGCCGAGTTGTGGGTTCTCAGCTCGGGGTGGCCATAAACTGTGATCCGCGGCCCAGTCGGGCCACTGCTCCTCCAGCAGGGACCCAACAAGCGGCAGAGCCGGGGAGACTCCCCTTCCTTCCCAGGGAGGAGTGGCGCAGAAACGCACCGCAGGGATCTGCTGGGTTTGGAGACTCCACACGGGGTCGGGTGCCAGAGATAGCAACGCTCGGTCACAGGCCGGGTGAGCACGGAGTGCGGCCGAAGATCAGGGAGACAGGAGTGACTGCTTTTCTCTGGGGGCACACTGAGGAGCGGGGCCCCGAGTTCTCAGCTCCTCCGGGTGGAGATTGGGAGGCCACCATTTTTGCCCTGGTCCTCCAAAGCTGTACTGAGAGCTTGCAGGGAACAAAAGCTCCTGAGAGCAAACCCGAGCAGCTTCCTTAGCCCGGACCGACAAGGGCGGGGCAATTCCGCCTCCGGCAAAGACATTTGGAAACCACAGCAACAGGCCCCTCCCCCAGAAGATCAGCACGAACAGCTAGCAAGCCAAGACCAAGTTTACCGATAAAGGAGAACGGGAGAACTCTAGCGCTAGGGGAATACTGCACATAGAATTCATGGCTTTTTTTTACCATGATTCATTAGTTCATCAAAGTTAATTTTTGTTAACTGTTTTTTTTTATTTTTCTTTTTCCCTTTTTCAACCAACATCTTATCAATCCCTTTTTTTAAAAAAAAAAAACATTTTTTATTTTTCATTTTTAGAGTCATATTTTATCCCTTCATAGTAGTTACCCTTATTTTTGGCGTGTATATATAAGTTGTTCTCTCTTTAAAATTTTGAGATACAGTTTCTTCTAACAGATCAAAATATACCCTAAATCACTAGTGTATGGCTTTGTTCTAGTCTCCCTGACCGCATTCTCTCCCTTTTTTCTTTTTTTTTAAATCTTCTTTCTTTTTTCAAACAACTTGTCAATTCCTTTTATAAGATCTTTTATAATTTTCATCTTTACAGTCATCTTCCATCCCTTCATTGTATCGACCCTTATTTTGTACATATATGTCTTTCTTCCTTTAAAATTTTAGGAGGCACTTTTTTCTAACAGGCCAAAATACGCCCAAAATCTAGTGTGTGGCACTGATCTATGCACTAGCCTGATCATATTTGATCATATTCTGCTTTTTTTGTATTGTTATGTTTTTGTTTTCATCTTTATTTTTCTTTTTTCTTTCTCTTTTCTTTCTTTCCCTTTCTTTTCCCCTGGTTTCAGGTCTTTTCTGATTTGTATACAGTATATTTGCTGGGGACGTTGTTAACCTGTTAGCATTTTGTTCTCTCATTCATCTATTCTCCTCTGGACAAAATGACAAGACGAAAAAAATCACCTCAGCAAAAAGAACAAGAGGTAGTACCATCAGCCAGGGACCTACTCAATACGGACATTAGTACGATGTCGGACCTAGAGTTCAGAATCATGACTTTAAAGATACTAGCTGGGCTTGAAAAAAGCGTGGAAGTTATTAGAGAAACCCTTTCTGGAGAAATAAAAGAACTAAAATCTAACCAAGTCGAAATCAAAAAGGCTATTGATGAGGTGCAATCAAAAATGGGGGCACTAACTGCTAGGATAAATGAGGCAGAAGAGAGAATCAGCGATATAGAAGACCAAATGATGGAAAATAAAGAGGCTGAGAAAAAGAGAGAGAAACAACTACAGGATCATGAGGGCAGAATTCGAGAGATAAGTGATACGATAAGACGAAACAACATTAGAATAATTGGGATCCCAGAAGAAGAAGAGAGAGAGAGAGGGGCAGAAGGTATATTGGAGCAAAAAATAGCAGAGAACTTCCCTAATGTGAAGAAGGAAACAGGCATCAAAATCCAGGAGGCACAGAGAACCCCTCTCAAAATCAATAATAATAGGTCAACACCCCGACATCTAATAGTAAAACTTATGAGTCCCAGAGACAAAGAGAAAATCCTGAAAGCAGCTTGGGAGAAGAGATATGTAACCTACAATGGTAGAAACATTAGATTGGCAACAGACCTATCCACAGAGACCTGGCAGGCCAGAAAGGACTGGCAAGATATCTTCAGAGCACTAAACGAGAAAAATATGCAGCCAAGAATACTATATCCAGCTAGGCTGACATTGAAAATTAGAAGGAGAGATAAAAAGCTTCCAGAACAAACAAAAACTAAAGGAATTTGCAAACACGAAACCAGCCCTCCAAGAAATATTGAAAGGGGTCCTCTAAGCAAAGAGAGAGCCTAAAAGCAGCAAAGATCAGAAAGGAACACAGACAATATACAGTCACAGTCACCTTACAGGCAATACAATGGCACTAAATTCATACCTTTCAATAGTTACCCTGAATGTAAATGGGCTAAATGCCCCAATCAAAAGACACAGGCTATCAGATTGGATTAAAAGACAAGACCCATCCATCTGCTGTCTGCAAGAGACTCATTTTAGACCCAAAGACACCCCCAGATTGAAAGTGAGGGGGTGGAAAACCATTTACCATGCTAATGGACACCAAAAGAAAGCTGGGGTGGCAATCCTTATATCAGACAAACTAGATTTTAAAACAAAGACTGTAATAAGAGATGAGGAAGGACACTATATCCTACTTAAAGGGTCTATCCAACAAGAAGATCTAACAATTGTAAATATCTATGCCCCGAACATGGGAGCAGCCAATTATATAAGGCAATTAATAACAAAAGCAAAGAAACACATTGATAACAATACAATAATACTGGGGGACTTTAACACCCCCCTGACTGAAATGGACAGATCATCTAAGCAAAAGATCAACAAGGAAATAAAGACTTTAAATGACACACTGGACCAAATGGACTTCACAGACATATTCAGAACATTCCATCCCAAAGCAACGGAATACACATTCTTCTCTAGTGCCCATGGAACATTCTCCAGAATTGATCACATCCTAGGTCACAAATCAGGTCTCAACTGGTACCAAAAGATTGGGATCATTCCCTGCATATTTTCAGACCACAATGCTTTGAAACTAGAACTCAATCACAAGAGGAAAGTCGGAAAGAACTCAAATACATGGAGGCTAAAGAGCATCCTACTAAAGAATGAATGGGTCAACCAGGAAATTAAAGAAGAATTAAAAAAATTCATGGAAACCAATGAAAATGAAAACACAACTGTTCAAAATCTTTGGGATACAGCAAAGGCAGTCCTGAGAGGAAAGTATATAGCACTACAAGCCTTTCTTAAGAAATAAGAAAGGTCTCAAATACACAACCTAACTCTACACCTAAAGGAGCTGGAGAAAGAACAGCAAACAAAGCCTAAACCCAGCAGGAGAAGAGAAATAATAAAGATCAGAGCAGAAACCAATGAACTAGAAACCAAAAGAACAGTAGAACAGATCAACGAAACTAGGAGCTGGTTCTTTGAAAGAATTAACAAGATTGATAAACCCCTGGCCAGACTGATCAAAAAGAAAAGAGAAATGACCCAAATCAACAAAATCATGAATGAAAGAGGAGAGATCACAACCAACACCAAAGAAATACAAACAATTATAAGAACATATTATGAGCAACTCTATGCCAGCAAATTAGATAACCTGGAAGAAATGGGAGCATTCCTAGAGATGTATCAACTACCAAAATTGAACCAGGAAGAACTAGAAAACCTGAACAGACCTACAACCACTAAGGAAATTGAAACAGTCATCAAAAATCTCCCAAGAAACAAAAGCCCAGGGCCAGATGGCTTCCCAGGGGAATTCTATCAGACATTTAAAGAAGAATTAATACCTATTTTCCTGAAACTGTTCCAAAAAATAGAAATGGAAGAAAAACTTCCAAACTCATTTTATGAGGCCAGCATTACCTTGATCCCAAAACCGGACAAAGACCCCATCAAAAAGGAGAATTACAGACCAATATCCTTGATGAACATGGATGCAAAAATTCTCACCAAAATACTAGCCAATAGGATCCAACAGTACATTAAAAGGATTATTCACCACGACCAAGTGGGATTTATCCCTGGGCTGCAAGTCTGGTTCAACATCCGCAAATCAATCAACGTGATACAATACATTAACAAAAGAAAGAACAAGAATCATATGATCCTCTGAATAGATGCAGAAAAAGCATTTGACAAAGTACAGCATCCTTTCTTGATCAAAACTCTTCAGAGTATAGGGATAGAGGGTACATACCTCAATATCATAAAAGCCATCTATGAAAAACCTACAGCGAATATCATTCTCAATGGGGAAAGGCTGAGAGCTTTTCCCCTAAGGTCAGGAACGCGGCAGGGATGTCCACTGTCACCACTGCTATTCAACATAGTATTAGAAGTCCTAACCACAGCAATCAGACAACAAAAAGAAATCAAAGGCATCCAAATCGGCAAAGAGGAAGTCAAACTCTCACTCTTTGCAGATGATATGATACTGTATGTGGAAAACCCAAAAGACTCCACCCCAAAACTGCTAGAACTCATACAGGAATTCAGTAAAGTAGCAGGATATAAAATCAGTGCACAGAAATCAGTGGCATTCCTATACACCAACAACAAGACAGAAGAGAGACAAATCAAGGCGTCGATCCCATTTACAATTGCACCCAAAACCATAAGATACCTAGGAATAAATTTAACCAAAGAGGCAAAGGATCTGTACTCAGAAAACTATAAAATACTCATGAAAGAAATTGAAGAAGACACAAAGAAATGGAAAAAAGATCCATGCTCATGGATTGGAAGAACCAACATTGTGAAGATGTCAATGCTACCTAGAGCAATCTACACATTCAATGCAATCCCCATCAAAATACCATCCACTTTTTTCAAAGAAATGGAACAAATAATCCTAAAATTTGTATGGAACCAGAAGAGACCCCGAATAGCCAGAGGAATATTGAAAAAGAAAAGCAAAGCTGGCGGCATCACAATTCCGGACTTCCAGCTCTATTACAAAGCTGTCATCATCAAGACAGTATGGTACTGGCACAAAAAAGACACATAGATCAATGGAACAGAATCGAGAGCCCAGAAATGGACCCTCCACTCTATGGTCAACTTATCTTTGATAAAGCAGGAAAGAATGTCCAATGGCAAAAAGACAGTCTCTTCAACAAATGGTGTTGGGAAAATTGGACAGCCACATGCAGAAGAATGAAACTGGACCATTTCCTTACACCACACACAAAATAGACTCCAAATGGTTGGAAGACCTAAACGTGAGACAGGAGTCCATCAAAATCCTAAAGGAGAACACAGGTAGCAACCTCTTCGACCTCAGCCGCAGCAACTTCTTCCTAGAAACATCGGCAAAGGCACGGGAAGCCAGGGCAAAAATGAACTATTGGGATTTCATCAAGATAAAAAGCTTTTGCACGGCCAAAGAAACAGTCCACAAAACCAAAAGACAACCGAGAGAATGGGAGAAAATATTTGCAAATGACATATCAGATAAAGGGCTAGTATCCAAAATCTATAAAGAAGTTATCAAACTCAACACTCAAAGAACAAATGATCCAGTCAAGAAATGGGCAGAAAACATGAACAGACATTTTTCCAAAGAAAAATTATCCATTTGGATAATGGCCAACAGGCACATGAAAAAGTGCTCAACATCGCTTGGCATCAGGGAAATCCAAATCAAAACCTCAATGAGATACCACCTCACACCCATCAGAATGGCTAAAATTAACAAGTCAGGGAACGACAGATGTTGGCGGGGATGTGGAGAAAGGGGAACCCTCCTACACTGTTGGTGGGAATGCAAGCTGGTGCAACCGCTCTGGAAAACAGTATGGAGGTTCCTCAAATAGTTGAAATTAGAGCTACCATTCGATCCAGCAATTACACTACTGGGTATTTACCACAAAGATACAAATGTAGGGACCCGAAGGGGTACATGCACCCCAATGTTTATAGCAGCCATGTCCACAATAGCCAAACTGTGGAAAGAGCCAAGATGTCCATCGACAGATGAATGGATAAAGAAGATTTGGTATATATACACAATGGAATATTATGAAGCCATCAAAAGGATGAGATCTTGCCATTTGCAACGACGTGGATGGAACTGGAGGGTGTTATGCTTAGTGAAATAAGTCAATCAGAGAAAGACATGTATCATATGACCTCACTGATATGAGGAATTCTTAATCTCAGGAAACAAACTGAGTGTTGCTGGAGTGGTGGGGGGTGGGAGAGATGGGGTGGCTGGGTGATAGGCATTGGGGAGGGTATGTGCTACGGTGAGCGCTGTGAATTATGCAAGAATGTTGAATCACAGATCTGTACTTCTGAAACAACACAACATATTTTAAGAAAAAAGAAAAAGAAGAAGATAGCAGGAGAGGAAGAATGAAGGGGAGTAAGTTAGAGGGGGAGACGAACCATGAGAGATGATGGACTCTGAAAAACAAACTGAGGGTTCTGGAGGGGAGGAGGGGAGGGGGATGGGTTAGCCTGGTGATGGATATTAAATAGGGCACATTCTGCATGGAGCACTGGGTGTTATGAACAAACAATGAATCGTGGAACACTACATCAAAAACTAATGATGTAATATATGGTGATTAACATAACAATAAAAAATTAGAAAAAAATGAAGCACCTCCCACAGCAGGGGCTTTATGGTGTGATGGTTAAGGCTATATTCGCTGGAACTAGATAGGCTAAGCTTGAATCTTGGCTCTGCCATTCACTGGCTAGTTTTGGGTGTTTCCTAACTTCTTGTGTTTCACTTACTGATTAGTAAAGTGGGGCTAGTACTATTACCTTCCTCATGCAGTTTCAAGTATTAGGAACAGATCTGGCATGGGTCAACCAGGAAATATAAGAAGAAACAAAAATATACATGGAAACACATAAAAATGAAAACACTATGGTCCAAAAACTCTGGGATGCAGCAAAAATGGTTCTAAGAGGGAAATTTATAGCAATACGGGCCTATCTTGAGAAGCAAGAAAAATCCCAAATAAACAACCTAACCGTACACCTAAAAGAGCTAGAAAAAGAAAATCCTAAAGGAGAACACAGGCAGCAACCTACCCCTCGACCTCAGCCACAGCAACTTCTTCCTAGAAACATCGCCAAAGGCAAGGGAAGCAAGGGCAAAAATGAACTATTGGGACTTCATCAAGATAAAAAGCTTTTGCACAGCAAAGGAAACAGTCCACAAAACCAAAAGACAACCAACAGAATGGGAGAAGATATTTGCAAATGACATATCAGATAAAGGGCTAGTATCCAAAATCTATAAAGAACTTATCAAACTCAACACCCAAAGAACAAATGATCCAATCAAGAAATGGGCAGAAGACATGAACAGACATTTTTCCAAAGAAGACTTCCAAATGGCCAACAGACATGAAAAAGTGCTCCACGTTGCTCGGAATTAGAGAAATCCAAATCAAAACCTCAATGAGATACCACCTCACACCAGTCAGAATGGCTAAAATTAACAAGTAAGGAAACGACAGATGTTGGCGGGGATGTGGAGAAAGGGGAACCCACCTACACTGTTGGTGGGAATGCAAGCTGGTGCAGCCACTCTGGAAAACAGTATGGAGGTTCCTCAAAAAGTTGAAAATAGAGCTACCTTACAATCCAGCAATTGCACTACTGGGTATTTACCCCAAAGATATAAATAAATACAGGGATCTGAAGGGGTACATGCACCCTGATGTTTATAGCAGCAATGTCCACAATAGCCAAACTGTGGAAAGAGCCAAGATGTCCATCGACAAATGAATGGATAAGGAAGTGGTATACACACACACACACACACACACACACACACACACACACACACACACACACACACAGAATGGAATATTATGCAGCCATCAAAAGGAATGAAATCCTGCCATTTGCAACAACGTGGATGGAACTGGAGGGTATTATGCTGAGCGAAATAACTCAATCAGAGAAAGACATGTATCATATAACCTCACTGATATGAGGAATTCTTAATCTCAGGAAACAAACTGAGGGTTCCTGGAGTGGTGGAGGGTGGGAGGGATGGGGTGGGTGGGTGATAGACATTGGGGAGGGTATGTGCTATGGTGAGTGCTGTGAATTGTGTAAGAATGTTGAATCACAGACCTGTACTTCTGAAACAAATAATACATTATATGTTAAAAAAAAAAAAGATAGCAGGAGGGGGAAAAAATGAAGAGGGGGCTATGGGAGGGGGAGTTGAACCATGACAGACTATGGACTCTGAAAAACAAACTGAGGGTTCTAGAGGGGGGGCGATGGGGGGATGGGTTAGCCTGGTGATGGGTATTAAAGAGGGCATGTTCTGCATGGAGCACTGTGTGTTATTTGCAAACAATGAATCATGGAACACTACATCAAAAACTAATGATGTAATGTATGGTGATTAACATAACAAAAAAAAGAACAACAAAACCTAAAACCAGGAGAAGGAAGGAAATAACAAAGATTAGAGCAGAAATAAATGATATAAAAACTATAAAAACTGGGGAGCCTGGGTGGCCCAGTCCACTGGGCATCTGCCTTCGGCTCAGGTCATGATCTCTGTGTCCTGGAATCGAGCCCTGCATCAGGCTTCCTGCTCAGCAGGGTGTCTGCTCCTCTCTCTCTCTCTCTCTCCCTGACTCTTCCCACTGCTCATTCTCTCTCCCTCTCTCTCAAAAAACAAAAACAAAAACAAAAACTAAAAAAACCCAATGGAACAGATCAATGAAACCAGGAGTTGGTTCTTTGAAAGAATCAGTAACATTAGTAAACCCCTAGCCAGACCTATCAAGAAAAAAATAGAAAGGACTCAAGTAAAATCACAAATGAGAGAGGAGAAATAACCAATACCACAGAAATACAAATAATCATAAGGGAATATTATGTTCCAACAAATTGGACAACATAGAAGAAATGGATAAATTCCTAGAAACATATAAAGTCACCAAAACTGAAACAGAAAGAAATAGAAGACTTGAATAGACCAATAACCAGCAAAGAAATTGAATCAATAATCAAAAATCTCCCAACAAACAAAAGTCTAGGCCCAGATGGCTTCACAGGCAAATTCTACCAAATGTTTAAAGAAGAGTTAATACCGATTTTTCTCACACTATTCCAAAAACTAGAAAAGGAAGGAAAACTGCCAAATTCATTCTATGAAGCCCCATTACCCTAATACCAAAATCAGATAAAGACTCCCCTAAAAAAGAGAACTCCAGGCCAATATCCCTGATGCATAGATGCAAAAAATCTCAACAAAATGTTAGCAAACTGTATCCAACAATACATTAAAAAGAAATCATTCACCATGATCAAGTGGGATTTATTCCAAGTTGCAAGAGTGGCTCAATATTCACAAATCAGTCAGTGTGATACATCACATCAATAAGAGGATAAGAACCATATGATCATTTCAATAGACATAGAGAAAGCATTTGACAAAGTACAACATCCATTCATGATAAAAACCCTCAGCAAAGTAGATTTAGAGGGAACATACTTCAACATAATAAAGGCCATATATGAAAAACCAGTTAATATCCTTAAAGGGGAAAAACTGAGAGCTTTCCCCTTAAGGTCAGGAATAAGACAAGGATGTCCACTCTCACTGTTTTTATTCAACATAGTACTGGAAGTCCTAGCCACAGCAATCAGACAACAAAAAGAAATAAAAGGAATCCAAATCAGTAAGGAAGAAGTCAGACTTTCACTATTTGCAGATGGCATGATTCTTTATATAGAAAACCCATAAGGTTCCATCAAAAAACTGCTAGAACTGACACACAAAGTCAGTAAGGTCAAAGGATACAAAATCAATGTACAGAAATCCATTGCATTTCTATACACTAAAAATGAAGCAATAGAAAGACAAATTAAGAAAACAATCCCATTTACAATTGCACCAAAAATAATAAGATGCCTAGGAATAAACTTAACCAAAGAAGTGAAAGACCCATACTCTGAAAACTATAAAACCTGGATGAAAGAAATTGAACATGACACAAATGAAAAGACATTCCATGCTCATGGATTAGAAGAACAGATATTATTAAAATGTCTATACTACCCAAAGCAATCTACACATTTAATGCAATCCCTATCAAAATACCATCAACATTTTTCACAGAACTAGAAAAGCAATCCTAAAATTTTTATGGAACCACAAAAGACCCTGCGTGGCCAAAGCACTCTTGAAAAAGAGAAGCAAAGCTGGAGGCATCACAAGTCTGGACTTCAAGATATGTTGCAAAGCTGTAATAATCAGAACAGTGTAACACTGGCACAAAAACAGACACATAGATCAATGGAACAGAATAGAAAACCCAGTAATAAGCCCACAATTATATGATCAATTAATCTTTGTCAAAGTAGGAAAGAATATCCAATGGGGAAAAGACATTTTCTTCTACAAATGGAGTTGGGAAAACTGGACAACAACTTGCATAAGAATGAAATTGGACCACTTTCTTACACCATACACAAAAATAAACTCACAGTGCATTAAATACCTAAATGTGAGACCTGAAACCATAAAAATCCTAGAAGAGAACACAGTCAGTAACTTCTTTGACATCAGCTATAGCAACTTCTTTCTGGATATGTCTCCTGAGGCAAGGGAAACAAAAGCAAAAATAAACTATTGAGACTACATCAAAATAAAAAGCTTTTGCATAGTAAAGGAAACAATCAACAAAACTAAAAAGCAATCTATGGAATGGGAGAAGATATTTGCAAACGACCTATCTGATGAAGGGTTAGTATCCAAAATATATAAAGAACTTATGCAACTCAGCACCCCAAAACCAAATAATCCAATTTAAAATGTGCAGAAGACATGACCAGACATTTCTCCAAAGAAGACATCCATATGGCCAACAGACATGAAAAGATGCTCATTATCACTTATCATTTGGGAAATGAAAATCAAAACTACAATGAGGTATCACCTCACACCTGTCAGAATGGCTAAAATCAACAACACAATAAACAAAATGTTGGTGAGGATATGGAGAAAAAGGAACACTTGTGCACTGTTGGTGGGAATGCAAACTGATGCAATTGCTGTAGAAAACAGTATGGAGGTTCCTCAAAAAGTTAAAAATAGAACAACATTTTTATGATACAGTAATCACACTACTGGGTATTTACCCAAAGAATATAAGAATACTATTTCAAAGGGATACATGTATACATGTATACAAGAACACTATTTCAAAGGGATACATGTATATTTTATATATACATAAAATGGAATATTATTCAGCCATTGAAAAGAATGAAATCTTGCTATATGCAACATGGATGGATCTAGAGAGTATAATGCTAAGCAAAATAGGTGAGGCAAATATATGATTTCAGTCATATGAGGAATTTAAGAAACAAAACAAGTAAAGGGAAAAAGTAAGAGAGAGATAAATCAAGAAACAGACTATTATAGGAGCAAACCGATGGTTGTCAGAGGGGAGTGGGTGGGGGGGGTTCAATAGGTGCTGGGGATTAAGGAGTGCACTTGTCATGATGAGCACAGGGTGATATATGGAAGTGTTGAATTACTATATTGTGCATCTGAAATGAATATAACACTGTATGTTAACTAACTGGAATTAAAAACTTTTAAAAAAGAACAGATCTTGCATATTGTAATCTATCATATATACTATATATATTACATTACAATATTATTAAAATATATGTAATACATTATATACATATTATGTATAATCCTTATTTTTTACATATAATCCATGATATGTGTCATGTGTATTAGATATTACTAAGCAGTCGCTCACAGTCATTCTGTAATGGCAGAGCTGGGATTCAGACCAGGTATCTGACTCCAGAATTTATGGTCTCAACCATTATGCCTTCCTAGTTTTGCATACACATTGTACTCTAAAGGATAGTGTGAGCTTTGAGGTCGGCCATTTTGGACAAATCCCAACTCTGCTATTATTATTGACCATGAGACCTTGGTAAATTGTTGAATCTTTCCAAGATTAAACAGCATCTCCTTCACTGCACTGTTAGGATAGATGAGCTGACGTAGGTAAAGTACATAGCAGAGCACCTGGCACAGCCTAAATGCTCAGTCAACCATGGTTATGTTGTTTCCCTAGGCCTGAGTCTAGCTCCGCTTCTTGCCTGCATATGCATTCCCCAGTTGGGCTTTCTGTCCATGTTGAGGAGGTGCAGGCTTAGGGTGGGCAGAGGAGAGAAAAGAGAGAGAGACAGACAGCAAAAGCCTAAGGAGGGCATCTCTCTGTGAGAGGGTCTAGGATAAAGGAAAGTGAGAGGAAAGGAATTGGCAGTGGTGGAAATGTCCCTGGCTATGTATTAATACCTTGGGACTTTAAATATTAGTCATTTGTCTTTCCTTTTGTGTTTTATTTATTTTCTACACAGCGTCATCAAGCCCTGAGTTAAGTTTTGAAAATTGAATGAATCATCCCATTATCCTTGAGAACAGCATCAGGGACAGAAAGTATTATCCTCATTTCACCAGTGAGGAACTGATAAACAGAGAGGCTGAGTGTGTGGTGCAAGGTCACAAAGCCAGAGATAGTATTTGTGGTCAGCATGCAGGCTTTCATGTGTTGCTGCACCCTCTGATTATAGGACGTCAGGAGATGAGCAACAAAGGTGGCTTTATGAAGATGGAAGAAACGGAGGAAGAGACTATGTTGGTTGATCACCTACCATGTGCTAGGGACTATGCAAAGCATTTTATATCAGTATTTTGCCCAATTCTTACACCTACCGTATGAACCAACATATGGATCATTTGGGACTATCGTCCCAATGAGCAAACTGAGACCTATATTGTGGTTTGAATTAGTCTTTCTGATTCCAGAATTTGTGTTGTCTCATTATTTCTGGCTGCTCCTGGATATTTGTTTTTGTTTCTATTTCATAGGGATCCCGAAGGCCAGTGGAGCTTCCTCTTGGGCAGCTCCCTTTTCAAGCCAGTGCTTTCCCCCATCCCCCAAATCTATTCTGTGGGGCAATAGGATGCCCCATTTCCATTTGATTGCTACTGCTTCCTGTCCTGCCCCTCCCCCCCTTAAAACTCCGAGAACTGGAGGGGATTTTGGTGATGTTCTCTGGGAATGACAATCCCTGTGCAACCACAGAAGTCCTCAGATAGTGGATATTGACTACACAATGAAACTCATGTCTATAGATATTTTTTAAAAGATTTTATTTATTTATTTGACAGAGAAAGAGAGCTCAAGTAGGCAGAGTGGTTGACAGAGGGAGAGGGAGAAGCAGGCTCCCCGCTGAGCAGGGAGACCAATGTGGGGCTCGATCCCAGGACCTTGGGATCATGGCATGAGCTGAAGGCAGACGCTTAACGACTGAGCCACCCAGACACTGGGTCGATATTTATTGACTCTTATCAGGCCAGTAACTTGTTAGATTCATTTCTTTATCTGTGGAAACTGGCAAGCCCAATAGCTCTGTTATAGCACATAGTTCAAAGCAACAGACATAATAAACAACAACAACCATACAGCAGACACAGTGGTTCATTGACTTTTTTATTTTTTAAAGATTTTATTTATTTATTTGACAGAGAGACACAACAAGAACAGGAACACAAGCAGGGGGAGTGGGAGAGGGAGAAGCAGGCTTCGTGCTGAGCAGGGAGCCTGATGCGGGGCTCGATCCCAGGACCCTGGGATCATGACCTGAGCCAAAGGCAGATGCTTAATGACTGAGCCACCCAGGCGCCCCATTCATTGACTTTTCAGAAAAATCTAGCAGATTGCCATGTTTATTTTCTTAATATTACAGATGAAGAAACTGAGAGAAGTTCAATTAGGTGTCCAGACCCACATACCTAGTAAGAGGAAAAACAGATTTGAAGACAGACATTATCTATTTCAAAGCCTCTCCCTTTAATAGTCTATTTATTATATTTATATAAATACTTTTTATTAATAATTCTTGTATCAGTAAGCATTTGCTGCTTAACAAACCATTCCAAAATTTAGAGGCTTAAAACAATAACATTTATTTGGCTTATGATTTGTGCATCAGCTGACATGGTTTTCCGGTCTTGGCCATATCAACAGACCTCTCCTACACCCTGTCACATGTTTGCGGCCAGCTGGCCAGTCATTGGAAACTGAATTATCTAGAATGACCTCCATTACCTAACTGAAGGTTGACTGGCCATTGGCTGAAGGGCTCTGGTTCTCCCCTACCTAGTCTCTGATCCTTCAGTGGCGGTTCTGGGCTTGTTCCCATGGTAACCCAGGGTTCCAAGCACAGCAGGAGAGCGAGCCCAGTGCACCATCACTTTTCAGGTGTCTGCTTGCCCCCTTCCTCCTTCTCTGTTAGCCAGTGTTCTGTTGGCATGGGCAGCCCAGATTCAGGGATGGAGGATTAGGCTCCAGCTTGTGATGATAGGGTGGGTATTTATAGGCACTTTCTTATTTTCTGCTAGGGCACTCAGTCTGGTGAGATAGATATGCAAACAGACAAGGCACAGGACATTTTGAGAACTGCGTATAAATATGGAGGCTGCCTATTTCACTGGGTTCTAAAATGCTCTGGGCAGCACAGAGCTTGGGAGTTCCCTTAGTTCCCTTAAATGAGTAAGATTTCCTTGAGAAAAGAGCCAGTGCAGGTCTTGAACTGCCTGAGCCCAGGGCTGATTCAGTTGGGAGAAGTGGTCATGGCCACAGTGACCTGGCCCTTGAAACCCTTCATCTTTTTCTGAGTAGGACTTTGTATCGCTCCCACATCATTGCCCCACACTCTCCTGCTGAGGAACCTGGCACAATGGGAAGCTAAGCTGGGCATCTTTTTCCGGAAACTCAAAATTATCTTTACAGCCAGAAAGTGCCAAACATGGCTTGATGAGGTTTCTATCTACTTTGGGTATTTGACAATCCCAGATTCAGCTCAGCTGTCTTTTGTCATGTTTGGAAAAATACCTGTTACATAGTCATTATCTTCAAGAGGTTATTTCAGCTTGTTATGGAGTGTCTTAGATGTTTCTGTACATGAGCAAGGGTGGGTGGGACACACAACGGGAGCTCCTTGAGGCTTCAGGCTGCAACAGAGCCCTGACTGTCCCCCAGTTGGCTCCAGTTCCACTTGTCACTTCCCTTCCACTGTAAATGGAGACAGAATAGTGTGGTTAAGTCTGAGTAAGACTGTATCCAAATCCTGGCTCACCTACTTACTTTGTGATGGGGCTGAAATTCTTCTGTTTTTTGTGTTTCAGTTTCTCAGGTGATAAAATGAAGATAATAAAAGTAACAGTTTATAAGGTTGTTGTGAGGATTAAATGAGTTCATGTATATAAAGTGCTTACACCCGTGCCAGCCACAAAGTAAGGCTAAATAAATGTAGCTGTAATTATTAATAACAACAAACACTTAATAGTAGTAGTATTGTTACTCAGTAATGGTTCTAAAACCTGGTGGCATCCCAGAATTATCTCACATTGCCATACTCCTGGAGAAATTCTGACTGTGCCCAGAGTGGCATGTGGGAATTGCTGCTTACCCTATAATGCTTGGCACATTTCCTTCCACACTCAACAGCTGGAGATATTGACATCCCCTAAAGGGACTATTTAGAAAGACATATATATAAAAACACCTTTTCCTGCCCCTACAGATGCTGCATGCAAAATGTACTCACTCACCCTTTCTCCATGAGATAATCCAAGACACAGTACTTGTCCTTAAGGTTCTGTCCTTCCTAGAAAAATGCTCTAATGAGGAACTGATGTTCCTAATTACTTTCTCATTATTGAGTACTTATGAGTGCCAAGAATTATGCTGAGAAATTTACCTGGCATAGTGCTTTTAATTCTTTCAATAATCTAATGAAATAGATACTATGTCAGGGGGAAAGTGCAGGTCAGTGACAGGAGGTTCACCCGGTGAATTGCTAGTTAATCCAGCTGCTTGATTATTATTTCATGTCTCAAATCCAGGTTCTTGGTCTCAAAGGCCTGTGTCCTTAACTACCAACCTAAACTGCCTTTTAGGTAGGGGTTGCTAGTTGTTTCTTATTATCTGTTCTCGATTTCCACAGTAACAGAACCCCACAATTTAGCTGAGTACATTGCCACCCCAAATAAAGAGACATTTGCAGACTCCTTTGCTGGTGGGTGTACATATGGCTAAATTATGGCTAATGGGAACTGAGCAAAAGTGATGTATATAAATCCTAGGTCATACCTTAGAGAGAGAGAGGTGTGTCCTCTTCCTCCTTGAACTCTTTTGCTGGAATGAAGCCATCACGGTGTGCCATCTTGGAACTTAAAGATGTCAATAATATTCTTGGGAGTGCAGAGCAAAAACACAGAAAGAACTTGGGTTCCTGGCACTGACAGCTCCTCTTGACTGCTTATAGAGATTCAGATTATTAAATGAGAGATAAATAAATTTTAGGTATCAACAGCATCTGAACACACATCCTGATCAAAACAACCCTCTATCAGCTCATTGTTTGAAAAGGCTGCAGGTATGAGTGACCTGTGCCTCCCCTGGATCTCAAGTAGTTTTAGAGAGGGTCCTTTTATTCTTGGTGAACTGACCTGGTGGGTTCCAAGGGATCCCCCCTCCAGGATCCCCATAATAGTAAATCCATTTTTGTGTTCAACAATTTCCCCAGGCCATTTCAGGGAAGTCAATAAAGTATCGACGTAAGAAGTTGCAACTCCATTGTTGAGTCTGCTAACCAGGCTGCTGGACCCTCAGACTCCCCAAATTTCCCCTTTGGTCATGCTCAAAGGTAAAAAGGAAAGTCCTGGTGGTATCACATAGTCTTGGCTCTTAGGTGCTGGTTATCAGCTTTCTACCAACAATACCCTATTTCTATGGATAATAGATTCTGAGATGTCACAAGAGATACATTTGAAATTGGTAAGAGGTCTCTTCAATATTGTATATAGTCCACTGGCTATGTTGTTAAAGCCCAGTTTGGGGTTTGGTTGCTGCTCGCTTTAGTTCTTGAGATATAAGGTACTGAGAACTGTTAATTCATGGTGACTAGTTGAATGAAATTATTACTTGATTTACATTTAATCAGAATAAAAAAATAATAATGGCTAAATATGAGTGCCCAGTATGCACCAGTCACAATGCCAGATATTCACATACATTATGTCTTTTAATTCTCACTACAGCCCCGCAAGGGAGGTAATGTTATTATCTCATTTTCCAGATAGGAAAATTGATACAAACTTTCCTGCTGCCATACTACTGGGCTTCTGTCCAATTCACTATGGACAGAGGAATTCTGGCCTAAAATCTATGACAATATCTACTATATTTGGTTTTTTTTTAAGATTTATTTATTTTAGAGAGACACAGAGAGAGAGGGCACGCACCAAGTGGGAGGAGGAGCAGAGGGAGAGGGAGAGGGAATTTCAAGCAGACTCTGTGCTGAGCATGGTGCCAGATGTGGGGCTCGATCTCATGACCTGGAGATCATGACCTGAGCCAAACCAAGAGTCGGACGTCTAACCAACTGAGACACCCAGGTGCCCCAATAGCTACTATTTTTTAAGTGCTTCCCACGTATGTATGTATTAAGTGCTTTGTACATTATTTAATCCTTACAACAACCCTATGAAATAAATCTTAGTGCTATAGAGATGAGGGAAATTAGGGCCCAGAAAATTCAAATAACTTGGCCTTGGGCACATAGCTTAGAAGAGTCACGACTGATATTCACCTTCAAGTCTGTTTGACTTCAAGTTCTCCATGCTACCTTGTATTTATACCATGAAGATGCTTCCAATGGCCAGTATGCAATTCCTGATCTCATGGGATATTGATGGTGGGTTTGGTTTTATTTTTTTTTCAGTGATTTGTGATTCAGCATTTTAAAAATATATAAATATATAAGACATAAAAGATATAAAATATAAATATAAAAGATACTTTTTATATACCATTGTATCTTTTGATTGCTCTGTATGAAAGGTCATACTTAGCCAAACATGGGGCAATATTCAGTATGATCTCATTTGCTTAATAAATCCATTCAGGGCTCAGAAGATGCAAAATATACACAAACACAATCCAGCAAGAAAGAGGCAAGAATCCTCGAAAGGGATACATTAGGAAAAGCGTGTGCAATTCTACAAATGTGATAAACACTTACTAGAAAAATGAAACTTAGACAGATATGCCCTTAGACTAACTGAGCAAAAGTCCTTGAAAAGCTCAGCGGTAGGCATAACTGGAATAAACAGCTGAAAGACTGAAAAGAATACATGAAAGGGACTATCCCAAATGTTTTGTATACAAAATGTTTTGCATTAAACACTTAGGAGCCATATGATCTAAATGTGAAAATGCCCTCAGATACATTGATAAAAGGTCCTTGAACAGTGCAGAAGAAAAAGAAACCTAAAAGAATATGAAAATGGGCCGAGACTGTTAACATCAGTTTTGAAATGCTAGTTTGTTATTAAGAATTTTGGCCAATGTATCATTAAGAAAATTGGCTTCAGGTGCCCTGGTCTTCGCCCCTCCTGCTTCTCAGTCTCTCAAAATTGTTCGCTTCTCTCAATCCACATGCCACTATCCGTGTTAAAAATGTTCATTGTTCTTAGAGCAAAAGTCTCCATGGCTTCCTTACCTGTTATCTATCTTCCTCATTATAAAAGAGCAATTTTTAAAAAAGATTTATTTATTTGAGAGCGAGCGAGAGTGAGAGTGAGTGAGTACATGCAAATGGGGAGGGGGCAGAGGGAGAGAATATCCAGGCAGACTCCCCGCTGAGCACTGAACCCGATACTGGGCTCTATCTCGGGATCCTGAGATCATGACCTGAGCCAAAACCAAGAGTCAGACACCCAACCAACTGAGCCACCCAGCTACCCCAAAGAGCAATTTTTTTTTTAAAAAAAGCAAGATTGGTAAATTGCTACTTTTCTTAAGCTCTTTTTTTTTTTTTAATATTTTATTTATTTATTTATTTGACAGAGAGAGACACAGTGAGAGAGGGAACACAAGCAGGGGGAGTGGGAGAGGGAGAAGCAGGCTTCGTGCTGAGCAGGGAGCCTGATGCGGGGCTCGATCCCAGGACCCTGGGATCATGACCTGAGCTGAAGGCAGACACTTAATGACTGAGCCACCCAGGTGCCCCTTTCTTAAGCTCTTGTACTGGTTTCCCATCCCCTTCACAATAAAGTCTGCCTCCTTAGCTCAGCAAAAAAAAAGCTTTTTTGTGATGTGGCTGTTGCCTATTTTCTCTTCTCCTGCTTGCCTCTTTCCCACATGCAACTTCAACCATAATGAACTGGGTATAGACTTCTACTTCCATTATAAAGAGATACTGCATACTCTGAGGGGGAACTTAAAATACAACAGATACTGGATATATATACAACAAATATATATTGTAAACGCATTGCTGGGCTCCAAGGGTTAAGAAAAAGATGTGGGTTGAAACCTGAACAGTGAATGGTTATCCTGACATAATTATTAATGGCACCTCTCTTTCACTCTCAAATGTGTTCTAGTTTGGACAATAAACTATGTGATTGTTTTATTAATAAGCTATAGTATAACCAGCCATTTCATAATCAGAAAAAAAGATCACCGAATTCTCAGTTTGAGATCAATGGGTTCTCACTGCTCTTCTCTTTACACTCTCTCTCCAGGCAATTCCATGTTTATAGTATTATTACTTCCATTGCTCCATTTCTGGAAACAAATTCTGTATCAGTTAGGAAGAAATATCAACGCACACAATGCTTAAGTGATAATGAAGATTTACTGACTCACACAATAGGAAAATCCAAACACAAGTTTGGCTGACCTAGCAATTTAATGCTGTAATGAAAACCCATTTGTTTGTTTGCTTCTTTCTTTCTCTTATCTTTCCCTCCCTCCTTTAACCCCTCTTCCCTCTCTTTTCTCTTTCCTTCCTCTCTCCGTTCCTTCTGTCCTTCTTTCCTTTTTTTCACTCTGCGCTTTACTGTGTCAGCCTCATCCTAAACTGGGCTTTCCAAATGGTGGTAAAAATGTTGCAGCAGCTCTGGGCTATGCATCTGCACATCAGGCCCTACCCAGCCTACCCGCATCCCAACCAAGAATCCTGAAATTCACCTTAATAGGTTTGTTGAGGTTCACATGCTCTCCTTAATCCAATCATTCTGGCCAGGAGAGTGGAATGTGCTGATTGGCTTAGTCCTGGAGCTGGGAAGGAGTCAGCCTTTCCTAACAAACCTGAGCTACTTGGAAGCATAACCAGGAAGGGCAGGAGGAATGGATACTGGATCAATAATCAGCAGCTTTGCAGTCCGTAGTAGCAGCCTTGGTGTGCCTAGCAAGCAAACCCAGCCAAGTTAGTAGAACCTCAAACCTGAGACTTACTGTGGCGGTTACGCTAAAGAACTTTTGATTTACACTATTTGGGCTAAGAGAGGAGTTTGGGATATAGATTGGTGAGTGAGTATAGTGTTTATTCTGTTTCTGAAGCCAAACAGATCTGATTCCCGAACCTGGTTATGAAACACTTAATTGATTTTGAAGCTTGGCCAAGATTATTACTTTTTGATCCCCATTTTTCCTTATCTGCAACTTGGGGATAATTTCCCTATCTTATTCAGTTTTGTGAGAAATAAATGAGATTATGCATATAAAGTGTCCAGTATAGTGTGTGGCACAGAGCAGATAAGTTCCCTTTTAGTTTGTAGTCACTAAATTGACTCTGAAGTCATCACCATAATGACTTTTCCTTGGGTCATTTAATCCACCTGCCAAGCTGAGGCTGCTCCTTTGTACCTTGTTATAAAGTAGGAGCAGGTACATTTGGAAATAACTGGGTCTGTTATTCTCAATATCTCTTCTTTGAATAGTGGGAAAAATCTGATTTCTTAAAATTTCTAATAAATATAAATATATTTTAATCTCAATAATAAACTCTGAGAAGCCCTAGAATCTTGCTAACCTGGAGTAATTTTCCTCTCACTCTGTGGTGCTTCAGCCATTGTATTTGGCCCAAGTGTCAATCCTTTCCTGATACCTCAGGAAACTGTAGCTATTTCTTCATTTCTCACCAAGATCAAAAACCATTTTGCTCCAGGGGAGCCCATTAGCTCATTTGAATTAAATTTTCAGACTCTAAGCCAAAAATCTCAAGGTCATAAGGCCATGGAGCATCAGCAAAATATCTGACTCATTCTTGATTCTTCCTTTCAACACCTGACCCTGACAGTGTTTATGTTCACTGCTACCCGTTTTCCCCAACCCATCAGCTGATTGGTCACCTTACACTTGCAAGACCTAGTGGTACGAACAATGCTTCAGTGAACCCCTCCAAGCAGTTAAGACCATGAATAATTCATCAGCTTGCAGCTACCTTCTTTGCCCCTGGTGGTCCCACCATGAGTTACAAGTGACTAAGCCCTCTCCCCAGGATAATTAGTCTTCCTTCAGCTCCACTGAATTAGCACTCCTATTTTATTGTACCCTTGGGTTACAGGGGTTATTAAGTTATAACGCAAGCAAATTATTGCGGAAGCCCTACAGCAGATTATTCTCAAGTCCCTGCCACCATATGAATGGGGCTTAATCATCAGGGAAGTTTAAGTCTGGCTTTATGATGTTGAGGGATGTTTATTATATTTTGATTTTCAAAGACAAAAGTAGATTTATATTTCTTTCTGATCATAAAGATTACAAAAACGAATGTTTGCATCTCAAACAATTCAGAAAATCATAATGAAGAAAGCAGCAGCAATTCTAAATCCCAAACCTAGAGACAATCATTGGTAGCATTTTGCTGTATGTGATCCAGACCTCTTTTTCCCTTTCTCTCTTTCATTTTACATAAGTGGAATGAAATTATAAATGCAATTTAACAATCACTGAGTGTATCTTCTATACCCATAAATGCAGATGTATGTTATCATTTTTATGACTAAGTGGCATTGGGTTGCATCTGTATACCAGACTTTATCCAATCCCCTGTTGAGTTATTTCCAAATTGTTCCTTATTAGCAATAATACTGCAGTGAATGACCTTAAACACTTTTGCATACATATCAGCTTATCTCCTTAAGATACATTTCTAAAAGTGGAGTTGCTAGGCACATCAGAAGGCTTTGATTCATATGGATAAACTGCTTCTCAAATGGTCTCACTAATTTACACATTGACTAATGATACCTGAAAGCAGGCCAAAAAAAAAAAAAAAAAGAACAAAAAAACTGTTTAAAGAAACCCATTGAGGAGGTCCTAAGAATAAACAAACTAGCATGGGCTCCTGGCAACTTACTCCAAAATGAACCTTAGAGAATCTATAGAAAGAAGGTTCCAAGATGGTAGAATCTAGGAACAAACAAAGCAAAGCATAAGAAGCTCTGGCAGACTGAAAACTATCTTGGATGGTCAGTTTAGGAGGTAGGTGGCTATGGCAATGGGCCCAGGGAAGCCAGAGGTGGGAAGATATCTTTAGGGGTTTAGCTCTCATTGCTTTCCCCTATTGCCTTAGGACAAATCAATGCTTAATTCTTCTCTTGCTAGGCTGCTAGTACTCGTCACTGCTCTGTTGGGATGAGGGGTTGCTGGAGGGGTGGACTGACTATTCTTGGGCATTAACTCTTTCACTCTCCCTAGATCCTAGGCGGAACTACATTGCAAACTAGGGCTATGCCTCCTCCTCATGCATTTCTCCCTAAATAAGGGTTTAAGGGTGAAATCTTGGCCAGAGGAGATGTGTGGTATAGTGGCAGCAAACAGGAGTGGTGGTCCCAGTGCTAGGGTTCTCTGCCCTGGGACTCATCATCTTCTCTCTCCTCAATCTTTGTGGTAATGACAGAGATGGGCCTGGTATTTGGACCTTTCTCAATGTATATGAGCACACAAGATGGCTGATATCCCTAGGGTAACATGAGCTCACAAGCCAAAATAAGCAGACACCAGAGGAATACAATTTCCCCAAAAGAGAGAGAACTCTGTAGGGGAGGAAGTTTTTTTCTCTCTCTTCCCTTCTAGGTTCTTGGCTAATAATCAGTTTGCCATAAAACAGATTAACAGGGAAAAAACAGATTTGATTTCATATGTATGGGAGCCCCACATGGACATTAGAGGGTCAAAGATAGTCTAGCAATAGACGCCATCCTGAGCTAAGGAGAAGGGGTAGGGGTCTGGGTCTTCATCTGGAGGGACGACAGTTCACAGGAAGATGGGGAGAGCAAATGTTTGGTAAATAAGTATTTGCAATGTTAGGCAGAGAAGTCTTCCTTGTGTGAAAAGTTATCTCTGGTAATAGCTTTCTTTCTGGTTTAGGTCTCCTATCTAAATTCTTTTAGGCGCTTAAGGGGGAGGTACAAAACTCTTCTTGAGTCTTTTAGGTCTCCATTGTCTTCAGCTCAAAATAATCCCCATGCCAAAGTGGTACATTCTGGGGTGGCCTGCCCTGAACACCATCAACAAAAAATGGGTTAACATTTGCCATCCGAAGCAAAAGAATTGGAACACATGGAAAGAGAATTTGACATAAGTATGGTAAATATACTTAAGGAAATAAGGGAAGATACTAGCAATCTTCTAAAACAGAACCAAGCGAAAATCTTAGATTTGAAAAACGTGTTAGTTGAAAAAAGGGAGGAAATCACTTCCTTTTACAGCAGACCATGAGCATGGACATATAATAAAGAGATTAAGGAGTAAGGACTCAGAACCAGCACAGAGAACCCAGGCAACACAGAACCACTAGTCCTTTTGTTGCCTCCTTACCAGGAAACTTATGTGCCTCCAACTAGAGGTATTCTTAAGTGAGTCAAATACAGTCTTGGCTAAATTTGGAGGTATCTTGGTTTTCTTATTCTCTCCCCTCTAGGGAATTTATTATTATTATTATTATTATTATTATTATTATTTTAAGATTTTATTTATTTATTTGACAGAGAGAGACACAGTGAGAGAGAACACAAGCAGGGGGAGTGGGAGAGGGAGAAGAAGGCTCCCCGCGGAGCAGGGAGCCCGGTGCGGGGCTTGATCCCAGGGCCCTGGGATCATGACCTGAGCCGAAGGCAGATGCTTAACGACTGAGCCACCCAGGTGCCCTGGGAATTTATTATTAATACCATATAATTTCACCTTAGTTAGATATACCTTTCACCTCATAATAGTTTTATAAAATTGTTTTAATTTTTTTTTAAGATTTTATTTATTTATTTGAGAGAGAGAATGAGAGACAGCACGAGAGGGAAGAGGGTCAGAGGGAGAAGCAGACTCCCTGCTGAGCAGGGAGCCCGATGCGGGACTTGATCCCGGGACTCCAGGATCATGACCTGAGCCGAAGGCAGTCGCTTAACCAACTGAGCCACCCAGGCGCCCTAAAATTGTTTTGATTTTAGTTAACTCATCGGTAGACAGGATAACAGCTATCTTATCTATCACAGACATTGTTTCTTTATTCCATCCAGCTACCAACCCAACATTTATTTGATGAGCCCTGTCACAATAGGTGCTGGTAAAGATTTAAAAGAAAACAAAACATGGTCACTGCCCTCAAAGAATTATAATCTAGTGATGGAGATAAACACACACATGAATGTATCATGATGATATCATCAAGGTCACGTAGCTGGCTGCTGGCAAGGTTAGGACTCAAATAGGGAATATTTTGATTCTTAGGCTCTATTCTTTCGCTAGTGAGTGGTGCTTTGTATGTGTGTTTCGTGAAAGATGTATACATTTATGGATTTCTAGTAATGTGTAACTTAGTAGCAAAAGCTTTAACATGTTTATTGCTTATCTTACCAATGGCAGCTCTTCATGAAGACTCATAAAGCCCTGTGTTAGCAGTCTTTCAAAGTTATGTGCACATATGGAAAGAGTTACTACTGTGCAGGAGTTTCAGAACCAATGGACTGACTTCTGAATTTGGGGAATAGATTCAATGTTCTAAAAAAAGTGCATGTATAGTAACAATAAATTAAGCCCAAGGCCATACACAATTTAGCTACAAAATCATAATAAACTCTTCTCATTGTGGCAGCTGAATTTCTACAGAGGGACTATTGTTACTCTTTGCAATCTGGAAGAGCTTACTTTTTGTTGTTGTTTATTTTTTTGAGAGGGAGAGAGAGAGAGAGACACTGAGCAGGGGGAGGGGCAGAGGGAGAGGGAGAATCTTTTTTTTTTTTTTTAAGATTTCATTTATTTGTTTGTCAGAGCGAGCGAGCACAAGCAGGTGGGAGGCAGTCTGAGGGAGAAGCAGGCTCCTGGATGAGCAAGGAGCCCAATGCGGGACTCAATCCCAGGACCCTGGGATCATAACCTGAGCTGGAGGCAGACACCACCGACTGAGCCACCCAGGCATCCCAAGAGAGAGAATCTTAAGCAGGCTCCACACTCAGCACGGAGCCCAACTCAGGGCCTGATCTCAGGACCCTGAGATCATGACCTGAGCTGAAATCAAGAGTTGGATGCTTAATTGCCGGAGCCACCCAGGTGCCCTTGCAAGGGCTTACTTCTGATTGACGAAGACAATTTCCTAGTTTGGGGAAAAGTGAGGGATTACTGGTCCCTGCTGTTTTCTTGTTAGTTTATTTTTATTTGAATTCCCAAAGAAATTAGCTTCATGAAATATTGCTAGCCCTTTCTTCTAAACTTTCTCGGCATATGCAAGAATACCTGAAACACAAGACAGCCTTAATTCAATGCCACACTTAAGTTTAATTAACATATGGTACTGTGTAATACATGTATTTCATGGTATGTCAGGTTCTTGCTTTTTCAAGCCTTTCACACATACTCTTCTCTGGCTGGAGTTGTCTTTCTTCCATTTATCACCCCCATGTCTAGCCCCTCATCTCCTCCTTCAGGTCTCACTTGAGATGCTACCTCCCACCCCAACATTGTTTTCAGGCTCGATGCTCATTCATTTATTCATTCATCCTTTTATTTAGCACATTTATGGACATCTCACTTGCTATATGCCAGGCACTGTTAAGTGCTAAGTGTTAGGCAAAAGTAGAGTTGCCTTCTTGGAGCTACTGTGAGGAGAGGGGGAGGAAAGCCTTAAGCAAATGATCACACAAGGAAATGTAAAATTGCAACTATAAAGGTACCATGAGGAAGAGGTGCGTCATGCTATGAGAATGAATTAGATCTAACGCAGTCAGATTGGATAGGCAGGACTTCCTGGAAGAGGTGAGACCAGCAGCCGGTTTTTCAACTTCATGACCATTACTGGCTGAATTGTGTTCCCTCCACCCCCATTCAGATGTTGAAGTCCTAACCCCTAATACCTCCTGATGTGACTGTATTTAGAGATACGGTCTTTAAAGGGATAATTAAGGTAAAATGAAGTCATATGGGTGGGCTCTAATCCTGTATGTTTTTTTTATAAGAAGGGGAGGTTAGGACACAGATAATACACAGAAAGATGACCATGTTGAGGACAAGTGAGAATGCCATCTGTAAGCCAAAGACAGATCCTTCAGAAGAACCCAAAGTTGTGGACACCTTATCTTGAACTTTTATCCTCCAGAACTGTGACAAAATAAATTTCTGTTCTATATTGACTCAGTCTGTGATATTGTGTTATGGTTGTCCGTAAAATGAATTCACTGTTACTTAGAAGTTTTTATTTTACTTACTTGTTGTTTGACTAGTTTTGTCTGTCCCCCCCACCCCCACCTTGGCTTGGGAGGATTGAATCTGTTTTCATCACTGTTATATTACAGCATACAGCATGGTGCCAAACAATACTTGCTCAATAAATAGCTGTTGCATGTGACAAAAAACACTAAGTGTGTTCAGTATATTGTCATGGAGAATTTCAGGTTAACACTGGGCTTTGAAAGCCCACTTCTTTCCTCCCCCCTTTGTGGAGACTCTGTTCGGCCTGTGAAATCTTGGGATAAGGGCTTTGGTTGGTTATGCTGCCTGAATTTCTTGAAACGCAAAAGTACTCACTTCACACTTTTTCTTGGAAAAGAAACATCTGGATGAATTTCCACTGGGGATGGGGTATTCATTCCTTCTCCAGTTTTTGCACATGGCACATTCTGAATTTTCGGATTCAAAAAATTCTTTGATTTCATCTACCATGCTGATAGATCCCAGTGAACGTGCTGTTTCCTCATTTCTGCCGGCTCCACCCCCAGTTAGTGCTGTGGTCTGCTCCACTTGCTCCACTCCCTGGGAGTCCACAAGCCACATACGTGTCTCCAGCTGTCACATTTGCTTCCAGTGCCATGTTCTTTATTCGATGGCTGCTTATAGTTTTCATAGACAAGAAGGAAGCTTATTTCTTTTCCCTGGAGAATACCATCCCCCCTCCCCCAAGTTCCTCCTTCTGGATATCTTGAGTTGCTAAAAATTTTGGGTCCTGGGATCTGCCATTTATTAGGAATGTGAATTTGAGAAATGTATGTAGTCTCTTTAAGCTTAATCCAAAAGAACTAATAATTTTATGAGTTAAGAGACATGTTGCACCTAGCAAGCCCTTAATGCATTTAACAGATGATGATGCTATAATGATGCTGCTGATGATAATGATGATGATGATGATATTTTTGGCTTTTTTTAAAAAAGTTTTTATTATGAAAAATTTCAAAATATCTTTACTATACAGAAAGAGTATAATGAAGCCCCATGTACCCATCACTCACAAGGCTAGTTTTGCTCTACATATACCCTCAGATGTATTTACTATAGACAGAGAATTGTTGTCAGCCTCCTTTAGAAACCCTTTTACCTTACCATTAATCTGAAAGAACCTTTGGCTATGGTTCTCCAATAACATTGGGATTTGAGATTTCTGTGTCTTATTTACTTTACTCTTGCCCTTGAAATGTAAATACAATAAAACTTCATTCATTAAGATAAATTGGAGGAGAGAGGTTGGGATCTAATTTAGTAAGAACTTGACAGCCATTTAAAGACAATTGAAGTTTTATTATTTTTCAAGTCTTCTAGTCATTCACATTAAGCTAACTGTTGGGAAGCCAAGGTCTTTTGGGATCTATTTTGATGAGTACTAGAAAGATATTTAAAGGAATACCATTTTGTTTATAAATATGTGCTTGTAAAACTTGTTTTTCTTAAGTGAAAAGGCTAAATGTTTTCCTCAGAACTTGTGTTGTAAGAAAATGTTGCCATTTCATGTTGTCAGAAGTACAGAGCCAATGGGTCAAGATAAAATTGCTTTTCAGTCACCTAACACTTACTCAAACAGTTATAACAATTTCAACCGCCTATGGTGCATTTATTGTGTGTCAGGACTTGATAACAATCTTATTGCATTTAAATTTTCACAACAGTTCCTCTGTTGAATTAGCCTGATTTTATCAGTGAAGTAAATCAAACTCATAGAGATTAATTTGTCCAAATTTCTATGGCTTACAAGAGGAAGAACTGGAATATGAACAAGTTTTCACTAACTTCAAAGCTCATGGCCTCTCCTTTATGCCTTGCTTCAAGCTGATAGCAGAGTCAGACTCCCAGGTGTCTCTCATCGAATGCAGTGAGAGCTCTGAGGGGTGAGAAGGAAGTGTTCTGGGACTCTGGAGGAAGGCAAGGCAGGGTACCACTAACTGAGCCCAGGGATGCTTGTAAAGGTTGCCTAGAGAGAAGGTTGATGGGCCTTGAAGGAGGATGAGGAAAAAAAAAATTAAAACAGAAACTGTTCAGTCAGAAGTGGGCAAATGTTTTGGTGGGGCCAAAGGTGCTTTCGAGAAAAGTGTTTAAAGTAGATAGAAGCCTGGGCCCTGGGGCCTAACATGTCTGGATTCAAATTACAGGTTGGTCACATACAAGTTTGTCAAGTGCTTTAACTTCTATAAAGTTAAGTTTCCTCATACGTAAAATGAAAATAACAATAGGTTCTTACCTCATAGGTATTACAAGGATTAAGTTAAAGGAGATGCTGCAAAGAATGCTTTTAGCATACTGCCTGGTACTTTTTTTTTTAAAGACTTTATTTATTTATTTGACAGAGAGAGAGAGAGAGAGGGAGTGGCAGGCAGAGGGAGACGGAAAGCAGGCCCCCCGCTCAGCAGGGAGCTCAAAGTGGCACTAGATCCCAGGACCCTGGGATCATGCCCTGAGCCGAAGGCAGATGCTTAACCAACTGAGACACCCAGGTGTCCCGTGCCTGGTACTTACTATTTTTTTTAAATTAACATATAATGTATTATTTATTTCAGGGGTACAGGTCTGTGATTCATCAGTCTTACCTAATTCACAGCGCTCACCATAGCACATACCCTCCCCAGTGTCCATCACCCAGCCACACCATCCCTCCCAACCCCCACCACTCCAGCAACCCTCAGTTTCTTCCTGAGATTGAGAGTCACTTATGGTTTGTCTCCCTCTCTGGTTTTGTCTTATTTCATTTTTCCCTCCCTTCCCCTATGATCCTCTGCCTTGTTTCTCAAATTTCTCATATCAGTCAGATCGTATGATACTGTCTTTCTCTGACTGACTTATTTCACTTAGCATAATACCTTCCAGTTCCATCCACGTTGTTGCAAATGACAAGATTTCATTTTTTTGATGGCTGCATAATGTTCCATTGTGTATATATACCACTTCTTCTTTATCCATTCATCTGTTGATGGACATCTAGGCTCTTTCCATAGTTTGGCTATTGGGGACATTGCTGCTATAAACACTGGGGTGCATGTACCCCTTTGGATCACTACAGTTGTATCTTTGGGGTAAATACCCAGTAGTGCAATTGCTCTATTTTCAACTTTTTGAGGAACCTCCATACTGTTTTCCAGAGTGGTTGCACCAGCTTGCATTCCCACCAACAGTGTAGGAGGGTTCCCCTTTTTCCACATCCCCACCAACATCTGTCTTTTCCTGACTTGTTAATTTTAGCCATTCTGACTGGTGTGAGGTGGTATCTCGTTGTGGTTTTGATTTGTATTTCCCTGTTGCCAAGTGATATTGAGCACTTTTTCATGTGTCTATTGGCCATTTGGATGTCTTTTTTTGGGGGGGGGAGAAAGATTATTTTTTATTGTTATGTTAATCACCATACATTACATCATTAGTTTTTGGTGTAGTGTTCCATGATTCATTATTTGTGCATAACACCCAGTGCTCCACGCAGAATGTGCCCTCTTTAATACCCGTCACCAGGCTAACCCATCCTCCCACCCCCTCCCCTCTAGAACCCTCAGTTTGTCTTTCAGAGTCCATCGTCTCTCATGGTTCATCTCCCCCTCTGACTTACTCCCCTTCATTCTTCCCCTCCTGCTATCTTCTTTTTTTTTCTTAACATATATTGCATTGTTTCAGAAGTACAGATCTGTGATTCAACAGTCTTGCACAATTCACAGCGCTCACCATAGCACATACCCTCCCCACTGTCTATCACCCAGCCACCCCCTCCCTCCCACCCCCCACCACTCCAGCAACCCTCAGTTTGTTTCCTGAGATTAAGAATTCCTCATATCAGTGAGGTCATATGATACATGTCTTTCTCTGATTGACTTATTTCACTCAGCATAACACCCTCCAGTTCCATCCAGTCATTGCAAATGGTAAGATCTCATTCCTTTTGATGGCTGCATAATATTCCATTGGGTATATATACCACTTCTTCTTTATCCATTCATCTGTCGATGGACATCTTGGCTCTTTCCACAGTTTGGCTATTGTGGACATGGCTGCTATAAACATTGGGGTGCACGTACCCCTTCAGATCCCTACATTTGTATGTTTGTGGTAAATACCCAGCAGTGCAATTGCTGGATTGTAGGGTAGCTCTATTTTCAACTGTTTGAGGAACCTCCATACTGTTTTCCAGAGGGGTTGCACCAGCTTGCATTCCCACCAACAGTGTAGGAGGGTTCCCCTTTCTCCGCATCCCCGCCAACATCTGTCGTTTCCTGACTTGTTAATTTTAGCCATTCTGACTGGTGTGAGGTGGTATCTCATTGAGGTTTTGATTTGGATTTCCCTGATGCCGAGCGACGTTGAGCACTTTTTCATGTGTCTGTTGGCCATTTGGATGTCTTCTTTGGAAAAATGTCTGTTCATGTCTTCTGCCCATTTCTTGATTGGATTATTTGTTCTTTGGGTGTTGAGTTTGAGAAGTTCTTTATAGATTTTGGATACTAGCCCTTTATCTGATATGTCATTTGCAAATAGTTTCTCCCATTCTGTCAGTTGTCTTTTGGTTTTGTGGACTGTTTCTTTTGCTGTGCAAAACTTTTTATCCTGATGAAATCCCAATAGTTCATTTTTGCCCTTGCTTCCCTTGCCTTTGGCGGTGTTTCTAGGAAGAAGTTGCTGCGGCTGAGGTCGAAGAGGTTGCTACCTGTGTTCTCCTTTAGGACTTTGATGGACTCCTGTCTCACGTTTAGGTCTTTCAACCATTTGGAGTCTATTTTTGTGTGTGGTGTAAGGAAATGGTCCCGTTTCATTCTTCTGCATGTGGCTGTCCAATTTTCCCAACACCATTTGTTGAAGAGACTGTCTTTTTTCCATTGGACATTCTTTCTTGCTTTGTCAAGGATGAGTTGACCATAGAGTTGAGGGTCCATTTCTGGGCTCTTGATTCTGTTCCATTGATCTATGTGTCTGTTTTTGTGCCAGTACCACACTGTCTTGATGATGACAGCTTTGTAGTAGAGCAGGAAGTCCGGAATTGTGAAGCCGCCAGCTTTGCTTTTCTTTTTCAACATTCCTCTGGCTATTCGGGGTCTCTTCTGGTTCCATACAAAATTTAGGATCATTTGTTCCATTTCTTTGAAAAAAGTGGATGGTATTATGTTGGGGATTGCATTGAATATGTAGATTGCTCTAGGGAGCATTGACATCTTCACAATGTTTGTTCTTCCAATCCATGAGCATGGAACATTTTTCCATTTCTTTGTGTCTTCTTCAATATCTTTCATGAGTATTTTATAGTTTTCTGAGTAGAGATCCTTTGCCTCTTTGGTTAAATTTATTCCTAGGTATCTTATGGTTTTGGGTGCAGTTGTAAATGGGATCGACTCCTTGATTTGTCTCTCTTCTGTCTTGTTGTTGGTGTATAGGAATGCCACTGATTTCTGTGCATTGATTTTATATCCTGTTACTTTACTGAATTCCTGTATGAGTTCTAGCAGTTTTGGGGTGGAGTCTTTTGGGTTTTCCACATACAGTATCATATCATCTGCAAAGAGTGAGAGTTTGACTTCCTCTTTGCCGATTTGGATGCCTTTGATTTCTTTTTGTTGTCTGATTGCTGTGGTTAGGACTTCTAATACTATGTTGAATAGCAGTGGTGATAATGGACATCCCTGCCGCATTCTTGACCTTAGGGTAAAAGTTTTCGGCTTTTCCCCATTGAGAATGATATTCGCTGTAGGTTTTTCATAGATGGCTTTTATGATATTGAGGTATGTACCCTCTATCCCTATACTGTGAAGAGTTTTGATCACGAAAGGATGCTCTACTTTGTCAAATGCTTTTTCTGCATCTATTGAGAGGATCATATGATTCTAGTTCTTTCTTTTGTTAATGTATTGTATCACGTTGATTGATTTGCAGATGTTGAACCAACCTTGCAGCCCAGGGATAAATCCCACTTGGTCGTGGTGAATAATCCTTTTAATGTACTGTTGGATCCTATTGGCTAGTATTTTGGTGAGAAAATTTGCATCCATGTTTCTCAAGGATATTGATCTGTAGTTCTCCTTTTTGATGGGTTCTTTGTCTGGTTTTGGGATCAAGGTAATGGTGGCCTCATATAATGAGTTTGGAAGTTTTCCTTCCATTTCTATTTTTGGAACGTTACAGGAGAATAGGTATTAATTTTTCTTTAAGTTTTTGGTAGAATTCCCCTGGCAAGCCATCTGGCCCTGGGCTCTTGTTTCTTGGGAGATTTTTAATTACTGCTTCAATTTCCTTACTGTTTATGGGTTTGTTCAGGTTTTCTATTTCTTCCTGGTTCAGTTTTGGTAGTTTTATATGCCTCTAGGAATGCATCCATTTCTTCCGGATTATCTAATTTGCTGGCATATGGTTGCTCATAATATGTTCTTATAACTGTTTGTATTTCTTTGGTGTTGGTTGTGATCTCTCCTCTTTCATTCATTATTTTATTTATTTGGGTCATTTCTCTTTTCTTTTGGATAAGTCTGACCAGGGGTTTATCAATCTTATTAATTCTTTCAAAGAACCAGCTGCTAGTTTTGTTGATCTGTTCTACTCTTCTTTTGATTTCTATTTCATTGATTTCTGCTCTGATCTTTATTATTTCTCTTCTCCTGCTGGGTTTAGGCTTTATTTGCTGTTTTTTCTCCAGCTCTTTTAGGTGTAGGGTTAGGTTGTGTATTTGAGACCTTTCTTATTTCTTGAGAAAGGCTTGTATAGCTATATACTTTCCTCTCAGGACTGCCTTTGCTGCATCCCAAAGATTTTGAACAGTTGTGTTTTCATTTTCATTGGTTTCCATGAATTTTTTGAATTCTTCTTTAATTTCCTGGTTGACCCATTCATTCTTTAGTAGGTTGCTCTTTAGCCTCTATGACTTTGAGTTCTTTCCAATTTTCCTCTTGTGATTGAGTTCTAGTTTCAAAGTATTGTGGTCTGAAATATGCAGGGAATGATCTCAGTTTTTGGTACCATTTGAAACCTGATTTGTGACCCAGGATGTGATCAATTCTGGAGAATATTCCATGTGCACTGGAGAAGAATGAGTATTTTGTTGCTTTGGGATGGAATGTTCTGAATACATCTGTGAAGTCCATTTGGTCCAGTGTGTCATTTAAAGTCTTTATTTCCTTGTAGATCTTTTGCTTAGATGATCTGTCCATTGCAGTGAGGGGCGTGTTAAAGTCCCCTACTATTATGGTATTATTGTCAATGTGTTTCTTTGATTTTGTTATTAATTGCCTTATATAATTGTCTGCTCCCATGTTAGGGGCATAGATATTTACAATTGTTAGATCTTCTTGTTGGATAGACCCTTTAAGTATGATGTAATGTTCTTCACATCCCTTATTACAGTCTTTGTTTTAAAATCTAATTTGTCTGATATAAGGATTGCCACCCCAGCTTTCTTTTGATGTCCATTAGCATGGTAAATGGTTTTCCACGCCCTCATTTTCAACCTGGAGATGTCTTTGGGTCTAAAATTAGTCTCTTGCAGACAGCATATCGATAGGTGTTTTTTTTTTATTCAATCTGATACCCTGTGTCTTTTGATTGGGGCATTTAGCCCATTTACATTCAGGGTAACTATCGAAAGATATGAACTTAGTGCCATTGTATTTCCTATAAGGTGACTGTTACGGTATATTGTCTCTGTTCCTTTCTGGTCTATGTTACTTTTAGGCTCTTTCTTTGGTTAGAGGACCTCTTTCAATATTTCTTATAGGGCTGGTTTGGTTTTTGCAAATTCTTTTAGTTTTTGTTTGTTCTGGAAGCTTTTCATCTCTTCTTCTATTTTCAATGACAGCCTAGCTGGATATAGTATTCTTGGCTGCATATTTTTCTCATTTAGTGCTCTGAATATATCATGCCAGTCCTTTCTGCCCTGCCAGGTCTCTGTGGATAGGTCTGCTGCCAATCTAATGTTTCTACCATTGTAGGTTACAGGCCTCTTGTCTCGAGCTGCTTTCAGGATTTTCTTTTTGTGTCTGAGACTTGTGAGTTTTACTATTAGATGTTGGGGTGTTGACCTATTTTTATTGATTTTGAGGGGGTTTTTCTGTGCCTCCTAGATTTTGATGCCTGTTTCCTTCCCTAAATCAGGGAAGTTCTCTCCTATAATTTGCTTTAATATACCTTCTGCCCTCTCTCTTTCTTCTTCTTCTGGGATCCTGATTATTCTAATATTGTTTTATCTTATGGTATCACTTATCTCTCAAATTCTGCCCTCATGATCCAGTAGTTTTTTATCTCTCTTTTTCTCAGCTTCTTTATTCTCCATCATTTGGTGTTCTATATCACTAATTCTCTTTTCTACCTCATTTATTCTAGCAATTAGAGCCTCCATTTTTGATTGCACCTCAGTAATAGCCTTTTTGATTTTGACTTGGTTACAGTTCTTTTATTTCTCCAGAAAGGGATTCTCTAGTATCTTCTATGCTTTTTTCAAGTCCAGATAGTATCTTCATAATTGTCATTCTGAACTTTAGTTCTGACATCTTACTATGTTCATATTGATTAGGTTCCTGGCAGTCAGTACTGCCTCTTGTTCTTTTTTTTTTGAGGTTAGTTTTTCCATCTTGTCATTTTGTCCAGAGAAGATTAGATGAATGAGAGAACAAAATGCTAAAAGGGTAATAACAACTCCAGAAAAATATACACTAAACAAATCAGAAGAGACCCAAAACCGGGGGGAAAAGAAAGGGGAAAAAAAAGAATATCATCAGGCTGGTGAATAGAATAGAGTCACACACTAGGTTTTGGGTGTATTTTGGTCTGTTAGAAGAAATTGCCTCTCAAAATTTTAAAGAAAGAAAAACTTATATATATACAAAAATAAGGGTAAATATGATGAAGGGATGGAATATGACTGTAAAGATGAAAATTAAAAAAAAGATTTTAAAGAGGAATTGAGAAGATAAGAAGTTGGTTAAAAAAGAACCAAAAAAAATTAAGAAAAAAAGGAGAGAATATGATCGGGGGGAGACTAGGCCAAAGTCATACACTAGATTTAGGGTATATTTTGGTCTGTTAGAAGGAACTGTATCCCAAAATTTTGAAGAAAGAAAAACATATATATATACAAAAAATAAGGTTAAATTCAATGAAGCTATAGAATGTGACTGTAAAAATGAAGGTTTAAAAAAGATTTTAAAAAGGGAATTGATAAGATGTTGGTTGAAAAAGGAAAGAAGAAAAATTCAACTAACAAAATAGAAATAGAAAAAAATAAAGAAAATTAAAAAAAATTAACTTTGACTAAGAATCATGGGAAAAAAGCCATGAATTCTATATGCAGTATTCCCCTAGCGCTGGAGTTCTGCCGTTCTCATTGATCGGTAAACTTGGTCTTGGCTGGCTGTTCTTGGTGATCTTCTGGGGTAGGGGCCTGTTGCCGTGGTTCCCAAATGTCTTTGCCGTTGGCGGAATTGCCCCGCCCTTGCCTGGTCCGGGCTAAGGAATCTGCTCGGGTTTGCTCTTGGGAGATTTTGTTCCCTGCAAGCTCTCCGTACAGCTTTGGAGGACGACAGTGAAAATGGCGGTCTCCTAATCTCTGCCCCGGAGGAGCCGAGAATTTGGAGCCCCGCTTCTCAGTGCACCCCTAAAGAAAAGCAGTCAATCACTCCCGTCTCCCCAGTCTCCGGCCACAGTCCGTGCTCACCCGGCCTGTGACCGAGCATTTCTATCTCTGGCACCCGACCCTGTGTGGAGTCTCCAAACCCAGCAGATTCCTTCGGTGAGCTCCCGAGCTGCTTCTCCCCGGGAAGGAAGGGGAGTCTCCCCGGCTCTGCCGCTTGTTGGGTCCCTGCTGCAGGAGCAGTGGCCCGACTGGGCCGCGGATCACAGTTTATGGCAACCCCGAGCTGAGAGCCCGCGCCTCGGCTCCGTCTCTGCAGCCGGCTTCCCCGCTCCGATACCTGGGAGCTCTGGCGCACTGAGGCACCCCCGGTCCTTCTGTGACCCCGAGGGTCCTGAGACCACACTGTCCCAGTGAGGGTTCCACCCCCCGCTTAGCCACTGGAGTGAGTGACGTCCCTCAGCGGAGCCGACTTCTAAAAGTTCCGATTTTGTGCTCTGCGGCTCTATCACTTGCCAGAAGCGGCCAGCAGAGGCCCCCTCCCCCGCCGTCTATCCTCCCGAATATCACCTCGGATTCACTTCTCCGCACGTCCTACCTTCCAGTAAGTGGTCGCTTTTCTGTTCAGAGAGTTGCTGCTATTCTTTTCTTCGATCTCCTGTTGAGTTTGTAGGTGTTCTGAATGGTTTGGTAACTATCTAGCTGAATTCCTGGGACCAGATGAAATTTAGGTCTCCTACTCCTCCGCCATCTTGCTCCTCCTCTCCCTGGTACACTTTTGTTATTACTTCGCACTACAGGAAAGAAAATTAGCCCCTCTCCCCTTTTAAAGCAATGTTTGGGCAAATGATTTCTTTAAGGATTGGTCACACTCTTAAAACAGAGCTTGTGCTTCTGTCTGTTTCATCTCAGTGCTTTACAAATTCTTTGGTCTTCCCACACAGACTTTTCTTGGGGCCAGTGAAAGTCCCAATGAGCACGTTGCCCCTCTTTATTCTAGAATTCCCCCAGACCACTGCCTTTCTGTCAGCTCAGAGAAGATACTTCTTTTTTTTTCTTCTTCAAGATTTTATTTCTTTATTTGACACAGAGAAAGAGAGAGAGAGCACAAGCAGGAGGAGTGGCAGGCAGAGGGATGGGGGGAAGCGGACTCCCCACCGAGCAAGGAGCCTGATGTGGGGCTCGATCCCAGGACTCAGAGATCATGACCTGAGCCAAAGGCAGATGCTTAACAGATTGAGCCACCTAGGCGCCCCCAGAGAAGATACTTCTTATTCTTGACTTCATTAGTCCCTTGCTCTTGCTGTCCCACACCATTCTTGGCATGCTTCTGTGATTCAGGCTTGGTGTCCCTAAGACATGATGTTTGGTGTTCCTCTTTTGTGGCTGTGCACTCCTGTTTCCATTAGAGGCTTCTGTTCAAGAGTGGGTGGTCAGACAACTTCAAGGCAATGTTGGGAGTGAGTACTGGCCACAGATTTCTTCTGAGGACTTGCTCAATATATTATTCCCTTTCTTGTGTATTTTTATTTTTTCAACTTCTATGTCCTTATCCACAGCCCATAAACATGATCCAGTTAAGTTTTAAAAAACTTGTTTCTTGACGCTGCATGCACTTGTAGGCATCTAATAATTTTTTTTTTCTCTTTCCAATATAAGATCCATGAGGCATGGTCCTCAATTGCTGGCTCCACTTACCATTTACTTCTTAATCCTCTTAATGAATTTGGGGCATGAGTTTGGTGGCAGAGTCTCACCGAGCGGGTGCAGGTGAAGGACGTGCTCGCATGGGGAAGGAGAAGTTCGTGTTACAGTATTGAAGTTTTTCCCTCCTAGCCTGACTGCTTTACGTACTTCGGTATAAACAGTCACTGGCGACATCTCCTAACGTGTCCATAGTACAGTGTCAAAAGTGACGAGCGTTCAGTTTGAGTTCGTAATGCTCTTTCGGCCCACTGGAGATAAGAAATTTCAGGAGACAGTGATGGGAGTGACCAAGTATATACATTCCCTGCTTGGGAAGAGTGATGGGCTAGCGCCCATGTTCATTTATACCAACAGTGGCTTCTTCACTCCGGTGGATCTTCACTCTTGGAGACAGAGCTCTGCTGAAGCACTGGATCCAAGGAGGAAAGAAAGAACTTCAATTACTACAAGACTACATTGAAGCCATAGAAAGAATTAAAAAAACAAACACGTGTTTCAGCAGTCTGAGCCCAGCAAGCTGAGTTTCCTGGGGAAAGTTATGGACAGTAGATTCAGAGCCAAGAGGCATCATTTAGTGTGTTCTTTTTGCTTGTGATCCTGGCTCTGGGTGCACACCATGGTCTGATCGATGACCAAATGGAGCTAGCTGAAGCTTTTTTTTTTTAAAGATTTTATTTATTTATTTAAGAGAGAGCACAAGTGAGCGAGAGAGGGAGCACGAGAGCAGGGTGAGGGTCAGAGAGAGATGCAGACTCCCCGCTGAGCGGGAAGCCCGATGTGGGACTCGATCCCAGGACCCTGGGATCCTGACCTGAACAGAAGTCAGACACTTAACCGACTGAGCCACCCAGGCACCCATTAGCTGAAGCTTTTATGAAGACCTATTACCAGATGTATCATCAATTTAGGACTGGGCTGACCCCAGAAAATGTGGGCTTCAGCATTAACCCCAAAGCTAGCCATAAGGACATGGAAATCTGGCCTGAAGACGATATCAGTCTGCTAGGACTAGAGACAGTGGAGAGCCTTTTCTGTAACTACTGGTTCAGTGGGGACAAGAAATTCCAGGATCAGGGATTGGGAGCTCTTGCTCTGCTTCAGCAAGTATGCCAGCATTCGTTTAGGTGGCTGTTCTTCAATTGGTAATGTTCAGAATCCAATCAAAAGAGACAAATGGAAAGTTACTTTCTGGGAGAAACTCTAAGTATATATATTTTCTGTTTTCTGATGACATGGATTTTCTCAACCCTGATAAGTATGTGTTAAATTTAGAGGGTCATCCCCTGCCCATCTGGACGTCAGCTTGAAAGGCTTGGAACAACTCCCAATCATGAGACTTTACTGGGTTGAACATTGTGTATAGTAGAATTTTTCTTTTTTGAAGATTGTAGATTGGCAAGCCAGTTGCTTATACATTAAAATTAGTCATCCTTTGACTTTTAGCCCAGCTGGTTACTGTGAGCCACAGAAGTTCCAGCTCTGGGCTGAAGATGACAAGTCCAGTGGGACAGCTGGAGTCCAGGATACCTTGAAAGGCCAGGTACCGATGGGTTTTTCAGAGCAGGTGCTGGTGGTTTTGAATCCATTCTCATGGATTTCTTTAGATGGTGATTCAGGTTGGCTTTGGAGTTTGTTTCTGTGTCTGTGCTTTCTAAATCAGGACCACTACGAGTAAGAAGAAAGAATAAAGTTAGCCAAATTTTGATTTATAGGAAACAAAACAAAAACTACCAATAACACAAAATCCTGCCAAATAGCCCGATTTGTGTTTTCAGTTAGCTCCTGTGGGGGAAAGCTGCACTGCTGTTGGGAGAAGGGAGAGGCTTATAGCTGGTGACAGAGTTGAAGGACCCTGGCAATGGAAGCAAACAGAGAAGTCAGAGACTAAAATGCCCAGTGGAAGAACATGGCTCTTGTTGAGTTTGGGCAGCTTGTGATTTAAAAAAGATATTAAGGAAAAAAATAACTGGGTGCAATGCCAGTGACACTTGCCAGTGTCATTCTCACTATTAATTAAGTCACCATACTGTGCCCAATAAAGTTTTAACAGAGTGAAGTATGGCACATCTGTAGACCCAGCAGATTGCTTATTGGGGCTGCACAGCCTGGTTTTTGCGATGAGCATGGAATGATGGGCTATCAACTTTACATTTACCCTCCAGCTGGGCTGTCTCCACTGTTTTAAAGAGCCAAGCCTGGTGATACAGGCAATAAGTGAAAGGAACCCAAGATTCCATGCAGGTTAATAGTGAAAAAGAGGTTTAATTTTTTGGTTAGAGAAGTACTCTCTCAGAAGAGTAGAGAGCCTTGGACGGTGAATAAGAACGCAGATTCTGAAGTTGGTGAGATCTGGTGTGATCGTTTAAATTGGTGTTCTGAAGATATTCTTCCCCCGTTGCACTGGAGAGTACTATACTCCCCTTCGCCACTGTTGTTGGACTTCGCCGTGTGACTGGCTTTGTTTGGAATGTTAGCAGATGTGATGGGAGCAGAGGCTTGGAATGTGCTTGCATGGTTGGGCCTGCCCCTTTGTGCTTTGGTTATTTATCACAGGAAGGACGTGGCCCTGGTAGCTACTCTCCTTTCAGCCTGGGATCCAGAGTAAGATAATGGAGCAGACCTACAATCTGCAGCCTGCGGTGGCTTATTAGCAGAATCACAGTTGACGTGCAGAATATCATGTATCAAGTGGTGCATGCCTAACAATAGTTAGGAAGTTATCGAGTGTGGGGAGTGGTTTGTTATGTGGCTGGCATAGTCACTTGGGTGCAAATACTCTCTCTGCTGCCCTCAAGTAGTATAATTCGGGCAACATGCCACTCTCTTTAGGCCTCCCTTAATGGCCTTACCTGCAAAATCGGCAGTCTAGTAATGAACACACAGGTAAGCATTAAATGAAATAATATATATGTGTGTTTCGTTATACCTTGTACTCAATAAACACTTGCTCTAGTTAGACCTGTAAGTAAAAATAATGATAGCTACAATTTATTGAGCACTTACTACTCCGTGCCTGGAGCTAATGCAGATGTTTTGCCTATTTGATCAATATTTGATAGATATTCCTTACCACTCCAAGAGATAATATTTATATTAATATGCTATATTAATATCACGAATATTATAATATACATTTTTCTCATTTTACAACTGAACGCTCAGAGAGTTTAAGTAACTGGCACAAAGTTGCACAGATAGTAAGTGGCAGTATCTGCTTTACCTTGTGGCTTATGTTCTTTCTACTGTGTTGGGTATTTCACTCATCTTTATGACTACAACTGATGTCAGTATAGTGCACCATGCTTAATGACGCACTTTCACGTTATCACATAAGGTCCTTCGAGTAACAAAGTTGGACCTACAGCAGTGTGACCCCCAAGAGATTATTTTTTCTTTTCACCTTGGAATCATCACAGGCAGATCCCCCTCATTCAGTAGGGTGGTGGTCACCTTAACATCACATCCTCTTAAAGGGGCAAATGTGTTTAGAGCCACTAAAGCTAGCATTTCTTAGAATGGTAGAGTACGTCCTTCTCAAGTCCCTGGGTGGACAAGCAACCCCATATTGTGAAGGCAGAGGCTATAATTAGACCTTTTTAGTTTTCAGGTCATCAAAGAAAAGCAGTCTGTTTTCCTAGTCTAGAGAGAAGGTGGATAGGTGGTTTTGGATCTGGAAGGCAGAGGCTAAAGAGCCAAAAGTACTCTGGTACTCCGAGGCCAAACGGTTTCCCTGGGAAGTAGCTGTATATGAGAACTACAAGTGTTGGTCATCAGATCTATAACTAACAGAAGTTCATTTATTGGCTGGGCATAGCTCTCAGGGGGCCGAGATTCACCTCCCTCGAAGAATCAGTGTGCCAGAATCTGGAGCAGTGAAATATCACAGTAATGGGTCCATAGCAACTTTGGTAAAGAACCAGCTTCAGCAAAGAAATTCTAGCAAAGCACATCTGTTGACTGATCAGACTCTATTTTTCATACCCTTGACTAAGAAAAGCCCTTTTTATGGGTCTTTAAGTCCCTTGAGTTTCTTGGATAATTCATGGAAATGAGGAACTTCAAGAGGGAGATACTGGCTTTATTGCTAATAAAGCTAATAGAAGTGATGTGACTCTATTTGTATCACCAGTGTGTGTAGCTATTTGTTATGTACAGTTGTGGAAACCAAAGCTTGGAGGCATGTCCAGGGATTTATAGTTAAAAAGTGATGACACCAGAACTCAGATTCTGGTCTTTTGATTGTGTTTGTTGCAGCTTCTGCCTGGTTCCCTCAATTTGCCAGGGTGGAAGAGTTGTTGTCCAACCTACATAAGACATACATAAGGCAATGTATAAGTTTAATAAGATTTATGCATTGAGGAAATATGAGAAGTTTAACAACAACTTCAAAAAAAGAATATTGGATACTTCTGTTTATAGTTGTTTTTCACCTTGCAGAGTTTCTTCTTATTGACCACTTTACCTCAGTTGGTCCCTATAATCACACTATTTCCATAGCTCCCCCCCATGTATATCTGTCTCTTCTTCTTTTACATCTCCATTTTTCTCGAGAACAAAACACAAATTCCTTTTATTATCTCATGGTTTTTTTTGTTCTCTTGGCCCCTACTTACATTCATATACTCAAGGGTTCACCTTGTATCCCAAAGACTTATTGGAGTAATTTGCCAACAAAGTCAGTTCTTTTCCTAGGAGAAATTCTGTTACCAGCTCTTAGGACAATTGATTCCTGTATCAAGTGGTGCATGCATCTTCCTTATTGAGGAATTGCTATGTTCCAGGGATTGTTCTAGGTGCTGGGAATATACCAGAGAATGAAACAAAATTTATGCTTTCATGGAGGAAAATAAACAAGAGCACTTTGGTATATAGGATGGTGAAAATACTGCAAAAGAAAAAATAAAGCATGATAAGGGAGTAAGGAGTCTTGAGGGAGAGTAATTATTTCATGGATGTTCTATATAAACTGACATGTCAAAAGGAAGTGAGAAAGTGAGCTATATTTCCGGAAAGAGGAAACATCACGTGCAAAGGTCCTGAATGGAAGTCCGCTTAGCTGTTTTCAGGGAAGACCAAAAAGACCAATGTGGTTGTAGCAAAGTGAAGGAGTGGGAGTGGGGTGGGGTGTAAATAATTCATATCATGAAGAACCTTGTGGGTCATCGGAAGGAATTTGGTTTTCTACTGAGTGAAATAGGAAGCCACTGGAAGGTTTGGGATGGAGGAGTGAACTGATCAATGCTAACGGATCTCTCTGGTTGCTGTCTTGAGAACAGATGCTAAAGAGCCAAGGGTAGAACCAGGGGGATAAGTTGGGAGATAGTTACAGTAGTCCAGATGAGAGTTGAATGTGTCTTGGTCTAGGGACATTGTGGTGATAGTGGTTAAGAAATGGTTGGATTTTCTATGTATTTGAATGAATGAATTTGCTGACTGGTTATCTGTGGTTACTTGAGAGAGAAGTGATAAAGATGTCTTGGGCTTTTGGGATGAGCACTTTGAAGGATGGGGTTACCATTTGTTAAATAGGAAAGCCTATGCAAGGGGTGTGCTTGGTGGAGGAAGTTCAGAAGCTTAGCTTTGAGTATATGTAGCCTACAGACATAAGCATTTAGATGTTAGTCAGGCAATGGAATCTCTAGGCTCAAGTTCAGTAAGGAGGTCTGTACTAGAGATAGAAATTTGGTGGTGGCTTTTAGAACCATGAAATTAGGTGACATTACCCAGGAAATGGGGCATATTTAGAAAACACAGATGAAGTTTGGGGCATTGCAAATCAGAAGGTCTGGGAGATGAGAATGCAGCAAAGGTCTGCCTCTTCTTTCCACTATATACCTACTTTCCAAAAAGTAGTCATTCATATATATGCAAGATGAATATAGTGTTCGGTCTATACCTGAGTTTTCTTTTTTTTTTAAGATTTTATTTATTTATTTGACAGAGAGAGAGAGACAGCGAGAGAGGGAACACAAGCAGGGGGAGTGGGAGAGGGAGAAGCAGGCTCCCCAAGGAGCAGGGAGTCCAATGCGGGGCTTGATCCCAGGACCCTGGGATCATGACCTGAGCCGAAGGCAGACACTTAACGCCTGAGCCACCCAGGCACCCTATACCTGATTTTTGGTGCCTATGTAAATAGAAGTTTTATAATAACAGTAGACACATAGCAGACATGTAATAAAAGTTGAATGAAGAGCAAATGAATGAATGAGTCACTTCATCTTTCCCATGCTTTCTGAGGCCCAAACTTAATCTTTTCAGCATATGATTTTGTGGTGTTTATTGCCTCTTTGTGCACTGGAATGCACCCCAAACTACTGGAGGAGAATATTGGCCCTGCATGTGTGTACTTCCTAATCCCACCTCCCCATGGACATGAGGTGATCTGTTCAGGCAGAGCCCTCTGTGCGTCAGAAAGCCTACTTAGGACTAGTAATATCACCACTTTGGGCAAATGCTGAGACATACCATTCAAACCATAAGTAGAGAGGGAATTTTCTTTTTGGGGAGGTGTTTAGAGAATTGAGCTCTTTTGCTGAGAGCCCTGCAGCCTGCCCAAGGCAGGGTACATAGGCGAAAGATCAGATTCTCTCCTGACCCTACAAAGAAATGGCTTTCAATTTGCCAGTCCTGCAAGAGAGGCAGCAACTCTGAACACCTCCCCAGTGCCTTTCCATCGGGAATGCACAGCTGGTCCTGCTGATTGCTTGCCTTTCTTTTGATTAATGTCCTCTTGGTGTTGAAATTCATTTGGATTCCAGCTGCCTCATCTTACAGATTTCAATTTAGAAGTAAAAGGAAAATACAATAGGATTCTTTTTTTTTTTGAAAGATTTTATTTATTTATTTGAGAGAGCGAGAATGAGAGAGAGAGAGCACATGAGAGGGGGGAGGGTCAGAGGGAGAAGCAGACTCCCTGCTGAGCAGGGAGCTCGATGTGGGACTCGATCCCGGGACTCCAGGATCATGACCTGAGCCGAAGGCAGTCGCTTAACCAACTGAGCCACCCAGGCGCCCAATACAATAGGATTCTTATATATAGAAATTTTAAAATCACCGAACAGCCTCCCTCCTGCCCTGTGCCTGGCCCAGCTCTTTGGAGAGCAAGACTTTTATTTCCTTGTGGGTGCTGTAAGCTCTTGGAAACCAAAGCCCAGGGAGCTCCCATCGACAGTCCCTGGTGCATCAGTAGAAGGGATCACTTTTCTTTTCTCAACCGCCCATTTCAGATTCTTCTCATAGGAAAGGGAACATATGCTAGCATGTCTACTTCTCCTAAAGGGCTGGAGAGGAATCTTTTCTCGTTTTCTTTGCTTCCTTACTTGACCCTCTCCTTGGGAGGGCAAATGGCTAATAAGATTGTTCCAAGTTACCAGTGGGTCTTCCAAGAGTATGTCAGAACCAGACTCTGCCCCTTTGTTCTCTCTTGGAGAGGTTCCCTTTCTGGTCTGCATTTGGTACCTGACCAGTAGGCACCTCCTTTACTTAGGCCTCTATTTTCTCTCTTCTAGGCTTTCTGTCTGTAACTGGGGGGAGGAATTCAGAGCAGAGGTGGAAGTGGGAGGCCCATCCATGATTTCTATCCCAGGCGTATCATAATTAAGTGGGCCCTCTAATTTGATGCTGACTTTATCCTTTGTGCTGGCCTCAGTTGGTTAGACCTTGGAAAGGAGAGCGCTTTGGTTCTCTGGAGTCCCAGATAATGGGCATTAAGCCTCAGGGCCTCACCCCACAGCCACAGTCCATACAACCAGGACTGGGAAACTCTTGGGGGCAGGTGAGGAGATCTACAACATAGCCAATGACTCATGTTATTTGTGGAATGGCTTTTTTTTTGTTTTTTGTTTTTAGTTTCAGATGTAGAGTTCAGTAATTCATTAGTTGCATATAACAGCCAGTGCTTATCACATCATATGCCCTCCTTATTGCCCATCACCCAGTTACTCCATCTTCCACCAATGGCTTTTAAAAAAAGTAAAGATTTTCTCTCTGGAAATTAGGATTGGGGGAGACTTACTTGTAGCATTTGTACTTAAAGGTCACATAATATTTGGGTTGGGATAGTCATTATGGGGACACATATATACCGAACACTGAGAGAATGGAACTTGGGAATGTGGTTGGGACAGAAATGAAAAGTGAGAAGACTTCAGGAGAAAAAGAGGGAAGCAGGAAGCTGAGGGAGTGATGGGGAGAAAGAGAGTAGCTAGCTGTCCCTTGGAGCTGCTTCCGTTTCTGCTGTTGTTGAGGTTTGTTTGCTCAGCTTTTCTTAAATACACATGGGATGTGAATATTTACCACAAACTACTCTTTTACTTGAGCTAGTTCAAGAGGGATTTTTTTCCCCTTGTACTTGAAGTTTTGTATGAAGAACCCTTACAAGTAGAATGGACTGGGTGTTAAAGCAAAGGTAGGACAATTGAATTCATGCCCAAGCAGAAATGTCAGGAAGGAGCCATCTAAGCTTGTGAGATATGAAATAAATAGTCCTCTGGTCTCTTCGCAGGGGCTCACAGATGTATCCAAAGATAGACAAAGTCTCTTCCTGGCTCAGACTCTTGCTCACTCAGCATTTCCCTTCCTTGCTTTCTCAATGCGGGTAAGAGTGCCATGAATATTTAACCTGTAGTAAGCTGAGTTCTGCTTATTAATTGTTCCTACTAGATTTATAGAATGTTGTTACCTGGAAGGACCCATTCTGGCCTGTTGGTCTCTTGAGGAATCTTGTGTTGTACACCACTTCAGATCCTCTTGGCCTCAATGCTGCAGCAACCAGCGAGGTGGCCCGACTTTGTGCAAGCACGATTGACAGCATCTCTCCTCATGCCTGTGTTATATGCCTCTTGCCTTCCGCCCCAGGACTTCTCTGTTGATGTTGAGGTGTAACGTGATATACGGTGACCCTAATCAGTTCACATGTATGTGTCACCTGAAAGTGTGCTGGAAGTTCATATCTAATAAGGCAGATCCTTTCTATTGGGAGAAGGAAGCCAGTGGGTAAAGTCCACCATTCCGCCCCCCCCCCCCCCCCCCCCCCCCCGCCACCCCATGGACAGGGAGTCCTGAGACTCAGTTTATAATAGAGCTTTTCAAATGGTGATTCCGTTAAACAGAGTGATTAGTTGTATTCAGCTGTGGCCAGCTTGATAATGTGTCTTCAGTCAGCTTTTACCCTCCTTCCTTGCTTTAACTTCCCTTGTCCCTCTCTGCTGTTGCATGTGTTTGAACTCCAGATAAAGTACGATCACACAAGCCTCTGCCTCAGGCTCTGCTTTCCAGGCTAAGGTGCCTAAAGAACGTGAGCCTCTCACCACTCTTGATGGTGTGGGTTACCAGCATTTGTATTTACCAGAAACAAAATTAATAAACATGGCCTTATGATCTTAAAGGGAGAAGACATTTAATAGGTTGACCAGAAAGGATATGATATGAATTGTGATATGATTTGTACAGCAGAATTCAAGGTGGGTTCTCTTTCTCAGCCACTGATACGAGCTGCTTGTCCTTCTAGAGCACTCTCCCAGCCTAGGGCTGGGGAAGGGATTAGAGATCAGGATGTACTGGTTGATCAGCATGGGATGCTCACCCAGGCAACCCAAAAGTTTTCTTTTCTGTTTTTCTTAATACTTCTGCTGAATTGGGACCTGGATTGTGGAGATGCTGCCTTAGCCTCTTTATTGCCAGTTAGTGAAATCCTCTTTGGGTGACTTTGGCCAGCATCAATATTATCAAAATACTGTCAGCACTGGAAGTCACAGAAATGTAGCACACATCAGGAATTAGTGGTGAAAAAGTAGGGAGAAGTGTAAGTTGTGTCAGAGACTGACTCGTTGTTTGTGAAACCATTTTCCTTCCCTGGAGCACAGAGAGATTCCGTTCCCAGCCTTCCTTGCTGTGAGGTGGGGCCGTGCAACTGAATGCTGGCCAGTGGAATGTGGGCAGATGGTAGGCAGTTCTAGACTTCGCCCACCTCCTGTGAGTGATTCTCCATTCTTTGTCCCCAGTTTATAGCTAAAGGATTTCCCTGGACAAATTCTGAGGACTTAGAAGACTGTGGAGCCCCAGGATGAAGGGAGCTTGAGTCACTGAATGGCCTGTTCCCTCACAGTTAACCCATACTGGACGTGCTCTGTGAAAGGGCCTATTGCTCTGTTAAGTCACTTAGGTGTTGGAGTTGTTTGTTGTAGCATTTAACCTTCTTTGACTGATATTTAAGTGTTACAGGGGTGGTTATTGTAAACAGAATGTTTCCCTACTGATTGGTCTTTATAATAAACACACCTGGGAAGGTCATCTGCTGAGTAGGTGCTGGTGGACAAGATTATATTTAATGGGCCTTTTTATTTCCTACCATAACCCCCTCTCATCCCTGATGGGGAAGGTTTCTGAACGCAGTTGATGGGAAAGGTTGCTAAAAGCAGTTCCCTTGGGCACAAGGGAATGTTTTATGTTTATAGCAAAGGGCAAGTGGGTGTGTGCATCATGTACGTGTGTTTTTGTGTGTGTGGTAAGCATCGAAACAAGCCTCTCCAGCCATTATAAAACCTAAAACCTTCCTTTCTCTCCTTCTCCCCCCTTCTCTCTTTCCCCTAATCCTTCCTCCCCCTCCCATTTTACTCCTTCCTTCGCCTCTCTCTCTCCTTCCTTCCTTGAACATCTATTGGTGCTTAATCCGTGCTAGGTAGTAGAATCTACTGGCTTAGATTCTAGGTGTTTCAAGCACCAGGAGCCCTTCTTCTTACCAGTAATTAGAATCTGTTCAAGTCATGAGATCAATAAGAGACTTTTCGGCAGGTAGAATCTTAGGAGGTCTTACTGGTACAGTTTCCTAATCTAAGCTTGACTCAGAGAACAAGGCTTTCATAAGATTATATAAGCTTTAAAATTACAATAAATTCTCACTCATCAAAACACCATGCCCATCCACATCCATATGTCAAGATGTGGGAGTAGGGAACATTATTTCTATCTTGCGAGAACAGCATCCTCTGTTTTTGATATCCACATAGGCTGGGATCAGACTCCCACAGCTTTTTCACTCCCTTGATCCCACTGTGTCATAAGCAAGTCTCAATTATCTATATTTTGGAGAGGTAAATTTATTGTTATAAGGGACACCTTATGTACTATATATACACTGTATAGATACTCAAAGAGTAAAGACTTGGAGCAGGGAAGCAACAGGGCCTGATGCCTTCGTTTTACAAGTGAAGTGGTGACTCTCAGATGAAATGTGAAGGGGTGTCACAGGTCATGTAGGAGCAAGTTGCTCTTCTGGGTCTGGAGCTCTGATCCTGTGAATGAGTAGGGGACTGACATTGTACCTTTATGTTCTTTTCCTTGTTTGTAAAACAAAGACATCAACATTTCACTTCCCTGCTCAGAAATCTTTTCTGCTTTCCCAATATGTATGAAGTACACAGAGAGACCCTGAATAACTGCACTGAGCCAAACTCCCCTCTGCCAGTTAGGAACATCCATTCTGAATCTTCTTTCTGAGATTTCAGGGTTGGTATAATGCCCTGTTACCAGCGAATTACCTTTAATAATAAAACTGGATTCTTTCTGACTGACCATAGTGATTGAGTCAATGAGTGGTCACATGTTTTAAGCAGAGCGTTCCATGAAACTTGATATGATACCTTCATTTTACAGAAGAGGGTAGGGACACTCAGACAAGATGGGAGATATATTTTCTTTTTGGGGGGGATCATAAGTAATAAAGGTAATATAAATTGGAGTTGTGTGGTGTTTCTTACCTCCTTATGAAAAGAATGAAGCCAACTCAGAGGAAAGCAGAGCTGAGTGATGGTGAAAGTGGGTTGTGATACCATTTGAGCACCTGGAACTGTCCATGTCTAAATTTCTAGGCTTTTCAGCTCTGTGGGTTAATTAATTTGTGTGTGTGTGTGTGTGTGTGTGTGTGTGTGTGTGTGTGTGTAAGCCTCTTGAGTTGAGTATCTGTCACTGGTGGGTGAGAGAGGCCTGGTTAATACAACCAGAAGCTAAAGTGAAAGTCATATGTAACTGTAGTGCTTTATGAAGTCTTACAGTTCTTCGATTTTTATCCTGTGAGGATTTCTATTTAATTAGCTGCAATGTGAAAAATGAGTAACTGCTTATGGGGGAACCTGGATTTGGTGACCTCTGGGTTGATTTTCATGAATCCCTTTCAATTTCTAAATCCTTGAAGGGGGTCTTCTTCAGTAGTAACTTGATTTTGTGCCTTGGTAGTTTGAGAGAACAAAACACTTCTGTATTCCCTTAAAATTATCTGAGCCATGTTACCCCCCTTGCAATTTTCTTCTGAGCTTGCCTTCTCTTTTTGTCAAGCCCTTGAAACAGCAATAAATTAAACTAAGCATCAATAAACACATTTTCCCTCAACTTACATTCCTAGTTGCCAGAAATCATTTCTCTTTGGTCTGTTGACAGGTAGCAGGCATGATTCCAGCATGGAATACCCTGTAGAGTTATTGATTTTTCTGTGATAATAGAAATTTATTAAACTATCACCGCGTACTGGGACCTATGCCTTACTCACAAAGATTACTTTTCCTTAAGAAGCACTCCTAGGCTTCTTGTGAATGTCCTTGCTAATTAAAGTCCAAATCCCTTAGCCTGTTTGGAGTATAAATGTTTCCGAAATCTGACCTGCGCCTTTCCTCCCAACCTTATTTCTCTTTCTGTCCTTTAGTCAGATTGCATTGCTTGTGTTTCCAGAACATACATCTTGCATTCCTATTTCTTTGCTTTTATTCACGACGTTTCTCTTGCCAGCAGTGTCCTTTTTCTGGTGTTCCTGCATATGTCCAGATTGCTCGTCCTTCCAGGCCCAGCTGGAATGCCACATTCTCCACAAGGCCTCTCTTGATAACCTCAGTTGGAATGAATCCCTCTCTGCTTGGAACCAGTGCTCCTCTCTTACCAACCGCCGCACACCACAGCGCTCACAGCCTTAACCTGCACGACCTCCACAATCACCCAGCCCAGTCTAATGTGCCCCATATGATGGCAGCTGTCACTGCTCTGTGTCCCAGTAACGAAGCTATGATGCCAGAGCCCGAATTCCGCTCTAAGCTGGCTGAATCCAAAGTTGGAAGTTTTAACCACTGTACTTCACTACTTTTTCCCATGGCACAAGATTTGGTACTTATGAATATGTCTTATTTTCAAGACTGGACCATACACTCCCCCCAAAGCAGGGTCTTAGTTTAATTCATCTACATATGACCTCGTAAATGCTGAGTGGAGGGCCAGGCAAGTGGGGTTGCTTAATAACTATTTGGATAGGGGCACCTGGGTGGCTCAGTCGGTTAAGTGTCTTACTCTTGATTTCGGCTCAGGTCATGATCTCAGGGTCACGGGATCAAGTCCTGCATTGGGCTCTGCGCTGGGTGGGGAGCCTGCTTATGATTCTCTTGCTCTCCCTCTGCCCCTCCCCACCTCAAAAAAATATTTGGATAGATGAACGGGTGAGTGGAGATGTGCATTTCAGAAATGATATATTTTATAGGAACTGAAAAGTATTTATCATTGGTTTTAGAACTTCAGAAGCAGGGGCGCCTGGGTGGCTCAGTCGTTAAGCGTCTGCCTTTGGCTCAGGTCATGATCCCAGGGTCCTGGGATCGAGTCCCGCGTCGGGCTTCCCTGCTCAGTGGGAAGCCTGCTTCTCCCTCTCCCATTCCCCCTGCTTGTGTTCCCTCTCTCGGTGTGTCTCTCTCTGTCAAATAAATAAATAAAATCTTTGAAAAAAAAAAAAACTTCAGAAGCAGTAGAAGAGTCTTTTTTCTAATCATATATATATGGATGTGGATATAATAAATAATCTTGGAGAAGAAAACTCAGAAATATAGTGGGTATAAAAGGAAAGATGATGTGAGAATAATATTTGAAACAGAGAATCCATAGCCTGGAGATGCAGTTAATTGAGTTATTATGTGAGGATTTAAGCTAATGTATTAGAAGAGAACATGAAGATATACTAGACTTTTATCTGTCTATTTTTCTTTCCTAATGTCATGGTTCAGGGTAACCTGCTTCACTTTCCCCTCCCCCCCAAAAAAACTGCTGACTCAACAGATCAGTAATTCTCAGTCTAATTTTCTGGCATGACATTTACATCACATGACCCTTATGTAAACATTTCTAACGGGCAGATCATAGATCATAGTTTCACCCTTCTCTCACTCAGCAACATATATCAGAAAGCTAGCTGTAAGAGCAATAATATTTAATTGTTTTTTTTAAAGATTTTATTTATTTATTCATGAGAGACAGAAAGAGAGAGAGGCAGAGGGAGAAGCAGACTACCCAAGGAGCAGGGAGACTGATGCAGGACTTGATCCCAGGACCCCAGGATCATGACCTGAGCCGAAGGCAGACGCTTAACCATCTGAGCCATCCAGGTGCCCTGAATTATTATAGTCATGCTCAAATTCATAGAAAAAAGCATTTGATGATTTTGATATTTCTATCATAACAAATGGGTTGTGATTCTCTCTTCACAAGAATGGGGGTACACTGCATTTCAGAACTTCTGCTATAAGCATTTTAAAGCCCAAGCAAGATCTGTTTTGTTCCAGGAAGACGCTTGGCAGAGTTGATGGTGGTTCCATAAAGGTGGGTGCATTTCCATTGCTTGAAACTAAGTCTCAGGGCAAGATTTTGGAAGGTCTTTTCCTTCAGAGGTAAGAAACTCATCAAGGGGGTGGGTATTGTATAAGCTGAAAAGCTAAAGACAAATGAAATGTTACATTGGGTCAGATCAGTACATCATCTAGCCTAGAATTTTGTCCTGATGTGGATGTCAAGGCATGGCTAGTAAGGTTAGACTCTTTGCTCCCCATTATGGATAACAATGAAATTGATTGTAAACATTTTAAGGGCATGGGCTGGGCTTTATGATTCTCGAGTTTCGTATTCCTATCTGGTGTAATTATACACTATGGGAACTAACATTTATTAAAAATCCTTCCATGAGATAAGCCCTGTATTGGACCATGATTTCATGTAATTCTTTCAACACCCCAATGAGGTAAGTCCTTTTATCTACGCTGAAGATGAATAAATTGAGGCTCCACAGCAATTCCCTGAATTCCCACATCTAGTGAGTCTATTGGAGAGAAGGAGGGGCTGTGTGGGAAGGGTAGAGAAGAGGGAATCCAGCGTCTCTGGAAGTGCCAGGAGATCTGTCTTCTGTAACAAGGAGCTTTTGGTGTGAAGAATAGATTTTAAAGTCAGACAGACCTGAATTAGAATCACTTACTACCTATGTGAATTTTTGGGAATATAAGTCAAATACTTAACAGTGCTTGGCACACGCAAAATAGTAAATGATGGCCATAGTAACAGTTGTAATTATTATTACAAACTGGAAGGGCTAGGATGAGATCTTGGGTTTGTTTGGTACTGAAGTCTGCATTATAACTATGTGGACTCCCACACATTTGTTAAATGAATGGATTCTCCCTAATTTCTTTTTAATAATTTCTTTTAATTGCTTACCATCATTCTCTTCTCTGTGTATTTACCTGCTGCTGTAGCCCTGGTAGGAGCAGAGTCTCAGCTGAACCCTAGGCTCAGAGTTTGATTTCTGCCACTGCAGATGGTCTTTATTCAGTTTTGCAATAGGTATATTTTATTGATTCCTGTAAAGGCTGTATTTTAAATACTGGATCCTTGGCTGTCAGGAAGTCAAAAGGGGTCTCCTTGCTTACCTTTTGCCTCCATAAATGCGGAGACTTGCCATTCACCATTAAGACATCTTAATGAGTAAGTTTGGAGGATCCGTTACATATTTTGCCACTGATTTTTACTTGTCAGTGTGCTTTTTTGTTCCATGTCAGGAAATTCTGTAGTTATTTATCTCAGTGGGTAGTAATTTTTGGTGCTCTCCCATATAATTTTTTGGGCTTTTAAAACAAACACCAATGGATTTACAGGCTATAAAGACCCCTGCTTCGATTCTTCCATAAAGCAAAGCTAAATTGATATTGGCTGGTCTAGACCTAGATTTGGTAGCTTGAAGAATAATACTTGAGTTATATTCTGTATTTGAGTCTGTCAAAAACATTTCTCAGACTGAGAGAGGATATTTAATATATTTAATTTTTAATTATTGATAATTAGAATATCTGCTTGATGGAGTAAGCATGAGACAATATAGTATAATGATGAAGAGGAAAGATTTTGGAGGAAGGCAGACTTAAGTTCTAATCCAGTCTGGGATTAGAACTGGGAAAGTAACTTAACCCATGAAAATTTGAGTTTTCTCATCAGTAAATGGAAATAAAAATTGTATTTATCTCCTATGGTTAGTATGAGGATTCAATGAGAAATTCTTGTAAAGTGCTTATATGATGCCTAGCAGAAGGTAGGTTTTCAGTCAGAAGCTATTGTTATTATGGATCAGAAGAGACTATCAGTTACAATTCAAACCAGTATTCATTTTAAAATGAACAAAATTACATCTTCAAGAATGGAAGCTAGGCCTTCAAGCCAGTGCTAGATTAGTTTTGTTACAGCCTATCTTCTGCCCTTGTGTGAGCTTTTGATGTTGAGTGTTTCCCTAGTTAGTGCAACCAACTGTCCTGGTTTGCCTCGGACTGTGTATGCATGCATTAACAACTAATTATTGGAAGTAATAAGTACTCAGTACACTTAGAAAAAAATCTTTGTATGAAAATGATCTCATGATACTAAGAAATGAGCAGAGTATAGTGGAAGACCAGGAATGGTGCTGTCAGGAGACAGCATGGCACAGTGGAAGTTATACCCATGGGGAGCTGATTAACTCTGTGACTTTGGGTAAATGCCATTCTCCTCTTGGCCCTTGGTCTCACTTACAGAATGAGGGGATTGGATTAGATTATTTGTGGTAGTTATCTTAAAATTGTTCTGTAGAACTCTAGGGTTCTGGGTTGTGTCTTAGTGGCTGGTAAGGATGGTCAGAGGGAAGTTGAACAGAAAAAACTGTCTTCCCTTCTCCCAGTCCAGGATTCACTCAGGGCAGTTCCACTTTTAATAAATTTATAAATTGAGATTATATTCAGGATTATGTATGACAAAAGGATTCTGTTGCTAAATTAAGTTTAAGAACTACTAAGTGTCCACAAATTTCCAAACTAAGGAAAGAGCCAAGATGTCCATCAACAGATGAATGGATAAAGAAGATGTGGTGTATACGCGCGCGCGCACACACACACACACACACACACACACACACACACACACACTGGAATATTATGCAGCTATCAAAAAAAGGAAATCTTGCCATCTGCAATGATGGGGGGGATGGAACTAGATGGTATTATGCTAAGCAAAATAAGTCAATCAGAGAAAGACATGTATCATATGATCTCACCGATATGAGGAATTCTTAATCTCAGGAAACAAACTGAGGGTTGCTGGAGTGGTGGGGGGTGGGAAGGATGGGGTGGCTGAGTGATGGACATTGGGGAGGGTATGTGCTTTGGTGGGTGCTGTGAATTGTGTAAGACTGATGAATCACAGACCTGTACTTCTGAAAAAAATAATACATTATATGTTAAAAAAAAAAGTAGGAAGGGAAAAATGAAGAGGGGGCAATCGGAGGGGGAGACGAACCATGAGAGACCATGGACTCTGAGAAACAAACTGAGGGTTCTAGAGGGGAGGGGGGTGGGGGGATGGGTTAGCCTGGTGATGGGTATTAAAGAGGGCACGTTCTGCGTGGAGTACTGGGTGTTACATGAAAACAATGAATCATGGAACACTACAGCAAAAACTAATGATAATGTATGGTGATTAACATAACATAATAAAATAAAATAAAAAAATGAGTAAAAAAAAATGAAAAAAAAGTGTAAAAAAAAAGAACCACTAAACTCAGGTAGGGGATGGGTGAAATGATGAAAAGGATTAAGAGTATACTGATCATCATGAGCATTAGTAAGGGGGTATGGAAGTGCTGAATCACTATATTGCACACCTGAAACTGATATAACACTGTTAACTGGACTGGAATTAAAATAAAAAATAAAAAAATGCACTAACCTCCTAACTTAGTTCTCTTAGTTCTAAAATGTTACAGATTTATGTTACCCACACTGTGGTTGACAGAACTCATGTGGGCCTCCAGCTGCTTGTTCTGCTACAAATACGTCCTATGACTTTCCTTTGTCTAGTGTGCATGGTTAATTTTTACCATTGCTGGAATGGTAGAGTACACATAGTTAGGAAGGAATGACAATCCTTGTAAATCTGTCAGTTTACTTAGCACTTTGGCTTCATTATTCCATTTGTATATCCCTACACATTGATGAAGGAGCTTGACCAAATATTTCATGATTATTGTCGTCTCTGTTTTTAGATGAAGGCGCTAAAAATAGAGAAAACTACTTGCCCACACTTATATTTTTAACGAGCTGTGAAGCTTGAATGGCAGTACCATGCTGTGGTTACTTATAGTGGGCCTTTGAAATACCCATGGTGTTTGGTCAGGAAGCCCTGTGTTTCTGTTTCTGCTGGAATTCAAGTGCCTGCCCAACGGTGACAAATGGAGCCTTTTTTTTTTTTCCTTATCACTTCCATCCTTTCATTTCATGAGCCTGGACCAGCAAACTTCTTGACGTTTTCTGAAACATGTCATGCTGTTTCACTTCTCTGTATTATCACACATACTGTATTTTCTGTTCTGAATTCCCTCTCTCTCTACTGCCTCATCTACCTGGAAAGCTCCTCTTCGTCCTTCAAATACTTGTGCTATCATCTTGTCCTTGATGAGACCACTACTGAACTTATACACAACAAAATGCATTATACTTAGTTGGTTATTTGTCTCTCTTTCCTGCTATCCTGTGGCTGTTCAAATGGCTTGAACTATTACCTATATTCCTAAGACTTGGCATTCAGTATGTGCCAAACAAAATTCTATTTGTATTTCTTACTAAATATAAAATCCCATAGTGATATACCTCATTGTCTTAAATACCGTGTATTTGGTGGCAACCAAATTTATGTCTCCTGACTCTTAAAATTCTAGATTCATATATTCATCTGTTTACATGACATCTACATTCATCTGTTTACTTTGACATCTGGGATGTCAAATAGGCATTCCAAACTTAACATGTCCTAAACTTAACATCCTCTGTTAGGATGACCAACTCTCCTAGTTTGCCTGGGGCTAGGGAGTTTTATGGGCAGTGAGAAAGTCTCATGTAAACCAGGATGGTTGGTCACACTAACTCCCCTTGGCTTTAACTTCTGCTGTGCCGGATTATCTCCTTTTATTATTATTATTATTATTATGTTCAGTTAGCCAACATATCATACATCATTAGTTTTTGATGTAGTGTTCAGCGATTCATTAGTTGCATATTAACACCCAGTGCTCATCACATCACATGCCCTCCTTAATACCCATCACCAGGCTACCCCATCCCCCCACCCCCCTCCCTTCTGAAACCCTCAGTTTGTTTTCTGGAGTCCAGAGTCTCTCATGGTTCGTCTCCCTCTCTGATGTCTCCCCCTTCAGTTTCCCTCCCTTCCCTGTGGTCCTCCACGCTATTCCTTATGTTCCACATATGAGTGAAACCATGTGATAATTGTCTTTCTCTGCTTGACTTATTCCCTTACAGCACCATTCATGGCGCTCTGTAACAGTCTACTAATTTCTTAGCGTCATGTGGTCATTCTTTATTTAAAAAAAAGCATATTGGGTGCTTATTATTCTCAATAACCAGTTGGTACGACATGTACACCTATAAATAGCTGTGTATATTCGACTATTTTTAACGCATATGTGTACCCTGCCATTTTACCTTCCTCTGTTATGAAATAGAGAAAGGGAGGTTTGTCAAACCAGAACCTCTATTGAAGTAATACAGTGAAACATCATCAAGCCAAATAAAAAAGCTCTGGATGTTTCCCTAACATTTTATTAAGGCAGTTACCATCTCTAGATGCTATGGTGGATGGGAGGTGGTATAGCAGACACGGACACTCAACATCCAATTGACGGCAACTCTGTGCTTGCAAGTGCTCTGGCCAAAAGCTTTGGAGTCATCCTTAACTCCTTCCTTTTCTCGCATCCCACATGCAGTCCTTCAGTAAACCTTTTTGGTTCTACCTTCAAAATGTAGAATTCAATCTGGTTACCCTACTTAAAACTGCAGCCAGCAAACCATCTCCACTCATCCATTTTCAATCTCCCTCGTCCCTGGGGGGCGGGCACTTACTACACACCTGTTCATGACATTTATTCTTTTATTGTTTCTCTAGGGATTTTTTTGTGTGGTCTATTTTCTTCTCTGATATATCTCATGTGTAGGACAGCGTCTGGTGTATAGTGAGTGCTCAGCGTGTATTTATTGAATGAATAATAATTCATCTCCAAGTTTTAAAGTCAGAATTGAAGTTACTCTTCTTTCTACTATGTATTGAACACATTATTTTTCAGCCGTTGTTCTAGGTGCCTGATATGTATTGTATCATTTAATCCTCACTAACTTTCAGAGGTTGCCTTCATCTTACTTCACAGAGATTAACTGACAGAGATAGTGAGCAGCAAAGCCAGGCTTTGAACCTAGGTCTGTGTTACATCTGAACCTAATGTTCAATCACAGTCGTGTTGCCTAACACTGTGGCTAGCTTGATCTGACTGGTCATTTCTAGGATTCTACTTCAGTAAATCACAGTCTCTCATGTTGTTGCTCAAATCATCATGTTCTAATTAGAGAGGAGCTGGTATCACCTCTAACATCTGTCTTTGTGAGGAGCTGTGGTGGATGGGAACCAATTAAAATGCCATAGAGCAAATAGAATGTTTATTTGGAATAAGTTTCAAACTTACTAAAGAGTACTGCTAATGAAAATACCACATTGAACAATTTCACAGTAGTTTAAAACCCATTGAGCACAACAAGACAAGCATTGAGCTGTCTAGAGAGAAAGCTTGAGCAGTGTGGTGGAAAGAGAAACTATTTAAAAATATTACCATTTAAAAAATGTAGTTTGTCTCTCCTTCTTTTTTCCCGTCCAAATAATTAAAGTTCTTGACTTGTTTGAAACTAGCTCAGATTTAATTTCATTTTGTTAAACACCTCATTTTTTCAGCTCAGGAAAAAAGGCCATTAGCAAGTTGCATTATCCATTACAACCTCCTTTATAATATGAAATTTATATGGGAAATGCTAATTGGACGTTCATCATTGTAAAGATAATGATTTCTGTACTTTTGGTGGTGATAATTAAGATGAAAGATGAAAATGATATGGGGTGAAAGTCAGATTTTTTTTCATTTTCCACTGTTGGAGACTGGCGAAGGCATTCTGTTCTTTACCACAGATGGGTGACAGTGGAGGGCAGAGCCAGGGGGTCAAGGAAGGGTATGTAAATTGGAATTGTCTTGATGTCCAGAAGTTCCTCCATTACCTAATCCCAGGCAATTAATCCAGCTCCAGATGAAAAAGGTAGGAAATGCTGTATCTCTCAAAGACAGATGCATCTCGAAAGATCTCTTCCATTCTAGCCTGTTGTTTTATGGACAAGAGCTCCACTGAAGTTCTCTCTCATCTATTCTTGTTCTTTCCTATGGGATGGAAATAGATGGCTGAAATTAAGAGTAATAGGTATGACTCCTATAAGCTTTTCCACTGAGTATTGTTGCATCTCTTAGCTTGCTGATGTATTCAAGAATAACCTTTTGGGTTTGACTCCTGATGAACAAGGTGTGGTCATGGTGGATAAGAAACCTTGTTTTATTTTCCCATCATGTTCCTAAAATGGTTTTAAGTGAAGCAGAAGTCACTGACTTTTCTATATGTAGGGAATTGGAAAGGAATTTATTGGAATTTGAGGAAAATGATGCAAGCATCCTTTGAAACAGATTTCTATTCATATGTTTTTCAACTAAAAGTGGAAAATATTTATTGGGCATCTACTATAGTGTAGACATTGATCTCTTGTGGGTATTATTGTACCTATTGTAGGTATTATTCCTCCTGGATAATTATATCCACCCAAGAAGCTATGATTGATCAAAATTCACTTTATTTTATTTTATTTTTAAAGATTTTATTTATTTACTTGACAGAGAGTGAGCACAAGCAGGGAGAGTTGCAGGCAGAAGGAGAGGGAGAAGCAGGCTTCCCACCGAGCAGGGAGCCCGATGCAGGGCTCGATCCCAGGACCCTGCAATCATGACCTGAGCCAAAGGCAGACGCTTAACCGACTGAGCCACCTAGGCAACCCCAAAATTCATTTTAAAGATGTATAGCCAAGTGTTGGTTACACCCACTTGTGTCACTTGGATTTCCTGAATTCTAGAAATAAACCGTCAAGAAGAGATCGTGTGTTTATACTAATGGTAAGATAAACAGTCCCAAAGGGGCAAATTAATAATCTTCCTTTTGACTCCTTGCCTCCACAGTACAGTTTGTTTTGGGAATTTTAAAAATTTATTCATCCTTCAACAGATACTTGCTGGTTACCTACCATGTATTCAGGCACTGGGATATGAATCTGGTTTATGCTTATAATTTGGTAACAAGCACAGCTTTTGAAAGTATCTCAAATATTTTCTTCATCTACTAGAGTCATTTTAAGTTGATACCATTTTAACATACAATGGTGTTTTTTTTTTTTCTTTTTAAGATGCTCTGGACTACCAGGATGCAAGTACCTTGGCCAGAGGCTTAGAAAAGTCTTGCCTTAAAAAGGGAGTTTGAGAAACTGGTGATGGGTGGCGTTTTAGAATTTTCAGCTTTGAATTGAATATAATGTTCCTTATGAGACACCTAATTGGATGAGACCAGTGTTTTTAGTTGGCCTGCATTCATCCTGGACATGTGCACGAAGAAAGAACAGGGGAGGCATGATGGAAAATCTTCATGTTGTTTGCCTCGAGGTGGATTTTTTTAAGGTCCTGTTGATTGATTATTTGTTGTGTTGGCCATAGTGTTAAATGCTTTCCTACATCAGTAGCCTCTTAACTACTTGCTCTGCTCTCCTTCCTGCCCCGAAGTCCGCAGCAGCCAGGGACATCCTCCCAAAACATAAATCACATCATGTTGTTTCCCTGTTCCTATCCCTGGTCACGCTTAAAATAAAATCCTGGTCCTTGGCTCACTTTCTGACTTCTTGACCCACCACGCTCTCCTTTGTTCATTGTGTTCCAGCAAGTCTTGCCTCAGACACACCTAGCATGTTCCTATCTCAGGATGTTTGTGTTTAGTGTTTTCTTCTCCAGGAATACTATTTGCCCAGATACTTGCTGGGTTTATTCCTTCACCTCATTCATGTGTACTCTCAAACGTCACCTCCCCAGGGATACTTCCCTAGAAACTCAGATAGCGGTTCTTTATCAGTCTTTATTCTGAAACCTCGTCCTCTTTATCTTTCTTTTTGGGCTTATCACTCCCTGGCATTCTGTTACATAATTATTAGTTTATGTGTTTTTTGTCTGTCTCCTCTATTCAAATGGGAGCTCCAGAAGGAGTGAGACTGTCATTCACACTTCCGTTCCTAGCGCCTCCCCTCCAGCCCATTTGAGGCACTCAGTCCACAGGGAGGTGTCATTCCTGCCCACTTGACAGAAGCAAACCTGGGGTTGGGCGAAGCTAAATGATTTGCTGGCCGGTAGTGAATCCCGACTTATCACCTCCTTCACAAAGCCTTTTTAGATGTTTTCTTTCTCAATTGTCTCACTTCCTGTGAAGTTTTAGTTCCACAGAACTGTGTATCTGTTTATGTATTACATCTTTCTCTGAGGTTTTTACATAAAAAGACTAAGTTTTTTTTTTTTTTTGCCTCCCCCCAAGAAAAAAATTTTGCCCCCACGGTCTAGGCCGATCCGCCCTTTGCTGCCTTCCCTCATCCATAGCAGAGGACCCAGCATAGTGTTTGGTGATTAATTTTGGGCACGACATCGTTATCATTGGTTTATTTCTGTCTCCTTTTAATATTTTGCTAATTCCTTGCAGGGCAGGGGCTGTGTGTGCCTCAGCCTCACTGTCCTAGAACCGGACACGAGTAGCCTCACTTAATGCATTTTGAACAGTGTTGTTCCCCTTTCTTCCACAGCCTGCTCTGGGTGTGTCCTGCAGGCATGAATCTAAGCTCTTGGAGCAGAGCTGGCTTTCATCATGGCTTAGGTGAGTGCCTCACTCTGCTCCAACCAAAGCATCAGCATCAGCCTGTTGCTTCTTCCCGGGTTGTCTGGAGACAGCAGTGACATGGGTGCTCAGGCACTGGGATCTTCAGCAGGTTTCCTGGGAACACAGGGGAGGTCAGCATCTCTTGGAAAACAACAGGCTTTTACAAACCCTGGAGTGCCTGGAGGAGGGGCTCAAGAAGGTTCCTGTCAGGAGGCGATGAATGAAGGCATACCTGTGTCTCCTCGTGGTGTTCCACATCTGTACTGAGATGAAGGAAGAGGCCAAGGGTTAGAATGAAGAAAGAAATTCCTTCTTTCATCTTTGGTTGCTCCATCTCCAGGCAACCTTCAAATCAATTTTTTTTTTTTTTTTTTTTAAGCAAACCATTTGCAGGTTCTCTCTTAAGTGGAAGCAGCTCCAGGTTTTTCTGGTGTGGTTGCAGTCCTGATGTGGATGTGTTCTTTCCCCCTCCAGTTTCACTTCCCCTTCCCTTCTCCATCCTGCATGCTGCCTGGGTAGGCAGACCTGTGTGGACCGTGTGAATGGTTCCCCTTGCCCTCTGGCTTTTAGCTGGGGTTTGCTGATGGGGAGCCCTAACAGAAAATCAAGGGAGGGGAGGAGAGAGGCTGGGTATTTATTTCCCTTGCTGGAGACTTTCTGTGCTGGGTCACTGTGGGCTGATTACATCCTTTGGCTGGGCCGCAACTCCTTTCAAGGTGCCCTTCTCCATGTGATTCTGTTTTTGGGTTCTGGTAACTACTTCCTTTCTTCTTCCTTCAGGCCTGCAGGTGTGTATTAATCATGTTTTTTGCCTATTGTATTTATGATGCTTTGTCATCTTGGAGCCTTGTGGATCCAAGGAGAGGGAGGGGTCACCTCTCTTAGAATTTGCCAATTCTTAGAGATCGTAAAAGTGTTGCCTGGGGCATGCCTTTGATAAGCAAATCCACCAATACGGAGTCTTTACCCCCAGCACCTTCTTTTATAAGACTCCTGTTATCCACCTGCCCTAAATATCCCGGGACCAGGTACCAGGCAACTAGGACCAACTTCTGTAGTCTAGAGCCCACCAAAATTATGTAAACTATCTAATCCTAAATATGCTGAGCCTGTTTACCCTTCCTCACCTATTCCTTCCTGAAGAAACCAAATAAAGGCTCTTGCCCATGCTTTCTTCTGGCTCCCTCTGCATCCTTACCAACCCTGGTGCTTCCCACGTGACTCCCCCATGATTTGGCATGCCCCTTCCTCTTGGGAACTATGTGTAATAAACTGTCTTTCCAACAGCAGTCATCGGGCCTGTTGGTCTCACCACAACTGCATAAAAACAAAATCCTGGGTACATTTTATGATAGGGTGGCCTCTTTAGTTTCCCTCCCCACTGCCTTCCCCTTTGTAAATAGTTGCGGTAGTAAACCCTCCTTCAGTGATCTTATTTGATGGGCTCTTTCCTGCTGTGGAGCCTGACTGAGGCCCTGGGCCTGTTTGCTGGACTCTGAGAGTCAGGGAAAGGCAGAGGGAAGAGAGCCAGGCCCACACAGCCAGAGGCTTATGTTTAGATGTACTTGGACTCAGCCCACTGTTTTTTTTTTTTTTTTTTTTTAATTGACCCTGGCAAATACTTAGTGCCTAGCACAATACCTGACACCCATTTGGTGCTCAGTAGAGACTTGAATTAGTGTCTTCCCCTTGATGCCCTATTCTGTCCCATACTGTACTGAAATATATCATGCATAACCCGGTGCAAGTCATATTGAGCATAATATTTTAGTGCTGGAAGGAATTTTGGAGATAATTCAACTCTTCCTATTTCCCTAGATTATAAATAAATAAATTTAAAGACACAGATGGAAAAGGGCTTCATATTAGATGTAGAGTCAGGACTGGAACTCCAATCTCCTGATCAGTATTTTTTACACTGTTCAGTGTATTAATGATAGTAATACTCCCAAAATTTTGTACAGATAGACTGGTACTATGTCCTGTGTTAAGCTGTTCTTTATATTAACTCATTTACTCCTCACCCAACCTTTTAAAATACCTGTCAGTATTAGCCTTGTCTTACATATGAGGCAGAGAGAGGTTAAGTAATGTATTCAAGCTCATCCAGCTAGTAAGTGGTAGACTAGGGTTTCAGATCAGGCAGTCTGGCTCCAGAGCCTTTGTTTTAACCCTGTTGCTCTATAAATTTACATTTATAGCTTTTTAATTTGGCCTATCTCTCTCTGTCATGGAAGGGCTGGACACCAGTTTCCTTTTTTCATGTTCAGAGGACTTTGCATAGTACATGGTAGACACCAGGTGGTCAGTCATTACTGATCAGTTGCTTACACAAAATTCCCTGAGCTTCTCTGTTGAACTCTTGGATCCAATCAGCAATGATTCGGTGGCTTGTGTTTGTTTTTCTCTGTTATCCGCCAGCCCCGAGTAAGCTTCACTGACTGAGTGGAAGACGCCTCCCTGAAGAAGAGGGAAATCCAGCCAGCTGATGCAAGCACACACTTTCCCCCTGGGCTGAGGTCTACCTTGGAGTCAAACATGAGCATAACTAGAAGGGGTGGTTTCCTCTTGCCAAAAAGGGAGACTGGCATTTTTACGTGCCTTGTATTACAAAATTTGTTGCAATAAGGCAATTTAATTAGCACAGCAGTTTGAGGTTTTAATAGTTACTGTATTTAAGCTATTTCTCTAGCACTCCTGCTGTTTTATGAGGCTATAATTTGGCTCCCAAATGGAGACGCAACAAGGCCAAATAAAGCAAAAAGATGGCAGTGTTATTCTGGAGGTTAAACTCCCGTTCAGCCCAAAGCAAGGTGCCAGGGAAGCAGGGCAGCCATTTCTGCTGGCTTCCTCCAAGGACACTCTAATTTTTCAGTGTGTTTCATTGGGTCATTTGCTAAGAATTACATTGTGCAGCTATTGCATCCAAAGCTCAGAGAGGATAAGGCACTTGCTAGGACTGAATTCAGGTTGGTTTGTTTCTGTATAACCCAACAAGGCACAAATGTCAGCGATGATGCAATTGTGGGAACCATTATGGTATCTACATAGGAAAAGATGGTGTCCAGTTTTCATAGAGCAGAGGATATGGAAGCCATGTGGTGTCCATACAGGAAGGATGGGACCTGGTGTTTTCAATGTAGAGGATGTGGAGCCATACACTGTCCATGCAAGAAGAGGTGGGGTCCAGTGTCCTGGAGCAGAGAATGTGGAACCTTATGATGCCCATGCAGGAAGAAATAGAGACCAGTTTTCCTAGTACAGAGGATGTGAGAACCATGTGTTATTTATGTGGGAAGGAGCAGAGTCCAGTTTTCCTGATGTAGAAGATGTGGAACCATGGTATCTGTATGGGAATGGATGGGGTCCAGTTTTCCTGGAGCAGAGGATGTCTGTTTTAATGAACTGGGAGTTAGGAAGTAAGTCTTGGCATGAAGGTTTCACCAGGGAGGGACTAGATAAGGTGGGTGCTGGGAAGCTAGGGTTTATGGTATCCTATAGGTAACATTGTATTTTTTTTAACTTTATTTTATTGTGTTATGTTAATCACCATACATTACATCATTAGTTTTTGGTGTAGTGTTCCATGATTCATTGTTTGCGTATAACACCCAGTGCTCCATTCAATACATGCCCTCTTTAATACCCATCACCAGGCTAACCCATCCCCCACCCCCTCCCCTCTAGAACCCTCAGTTTGTTTCTCAGAGTCCATAGTCTGTCATGGTTTGTCTCCCCCTCCGATTTCCTCCCCCCTTCATTTTTCCCTTCCTACTGTCTTTTTAAAATTATTTTTAACATATAACGTATTATTTGTTTCAGAAGTACAGGTCTGTGATTCAACAGTATTATACAATTCACAGCGCTCACCATAGCACATACCCTCCCCAATGTCTATCACCTAGCCACCGCATCCCTCTCACCCCCCACCACTCCAGCAATTCTCAGTTTGTTTCCTGAGATTAAGAATTCCTCATATCAGTGAGGTCATATGATACATGTCTTTTTCTGATTGACTTATTTCATTCAGCATAACACCTTCTAGTTCCAACCACGTTGTTGCAAATGGCAAGATTTTTTTTGATGGCTGCATAATATTCCATTGTGTATGTGTGTGTGTGTGTGTGTGTGTGTGTGTGTGTGTGTGTGTATCACATCTTCTTTATCCATTCATCTGTTGATGGACATCTTGGCTCTTTCCATAGTTTGGCTATTGTGGACATTGCTGCTATAAACACTGGGGTGCACATACTCCTTCGGAATCCTACATTTGTATCTTTGGGGTAAATACCCAGTAGTGCACAACCAACACCAAAGAAATACAAACAATTACAAGAACATATTATGAGCAACTATATGCCAGCAAATTAGATAATCTGGAAGAAATGGATGCATTCCTAGAGATGTATAAACTACCAAAACTGAGCCAGGAAGAAATAGAAAACCTGAACAGACCTATAACCACTAAGGAAATTGAAGCAGTAAACATTGTATTTTGAGGTTAAGATCAGAATCAGGGGCAGCAGCATAATTGAAACTGTCATCTTTTGAGCTCCCAGCAAGAGCTAGGCACTGTGCTAAGTGTTTAGATATTCATATAATCCTTGCAATAACCCTTGAGGTAGGTGCCATTATTAAGCACCTTTTACAGATAAAACTGAGGTTGATTAATTAATTCACTGAAACACTAAGCACCTGCTGGGCAGTCAGGATAAAGCAGTAAACAATATAAAGAAGTTATTTTCAAATAATCACATGGCCAATAGATGGTGGGGACTTCAGCACATTTTTGTTTGATTCTAATGTCTGTCTTAATGAGGACTGTTTTTTATTAGCAGTGTGACTTCGGAACAGGAATTTAACCTTATTGTTCATCAATTCCCTTATCTATAAACTAGGGATAATAATATCCAGTTTGTAATGTGAAATGAGGCTTAAAAGAAGACAAAGTATCTGCCAAGTAATAGCTGAGAAAGGAATTCTGGTTCCCTCCCTTCTCTGCCAGTTTGAGGTTTCAAATGACTTTGCTCCAATATTCTAGGTGATACTAGATTTGACAAAATGCAGCTTCCATGCCCCCAGCACTTTCTGAGTTCCTGTTTATGCTAATTTTCCATCCAAGACACCCAATGGCCCTAAACTCCACTTCTCTACAAACTCCATAGATTCCACTGAATCTGTGAAAAGGCTTTTTTTTTTTTTTCCTCTTGATGACTTTTGTAGCGGTAGGCAGATTTCTAAAATGCCCTCCAGTGATCCTCCCCTCCTGGTACTCACTTCCTTCTATAATACCCCTCCCTGAGTGTAGGATTGATATAATGACTTAGTTAACCAGTAGTATATGGCAAAGATGATGAGATGTCATTCCTGTGGTTAGGTTACAAAAGACTGTGGCTTTCTTCTTGTTACCAGACCCTGTTGCCTTTTCATCTTGCACGCTTCCAGAAAGCAAGCTGCCATGTAGGAGAAATACACATGGCAAGGAACCTAGGGTGGTCTCTGGCCGGTAGCTCTCAAGGAACTGAACCCTGCCAGCTCTTTTAAGTTAAGAGAGACTAAAATAGAGGACCAACTATGTTGTATCTAGATTCCTGACTCATGTAAACTGGGAAATAATAAATGTGTGCTGTCTTAGCTACTAAGTTTCGGGGTGACTTGTTATGCAGCAGTAGGTAACAAGTACATGCATGTGACATATGCTTACTGGCAGGCAATACCCACTATGACAATTGCTTACTTTTATTTATCTCTTCTAGGGCAGAGATGATTTGTGAATCCTGGGTTATCGTATCCTCAGTGAATGGCAATTGTATGTAGTCAGTACATATCTGTTGAATGAATGGATGGAGGCGCATTGGAGCCTGTTTCAGAAGTGGGAAGAACAATGCAGGCCACTTATCTCTCTTTTTTCTCAATATGTGTGACTTGTTGCTTTTTTGCTTATCCAGCTTCTAGCCCTCTCTTTCTATTAGTTCCTCCGTCTCCCTTCTGGGGAACTCCCTGTTGGTCTGTGGTTAATCCTGACATTGCCTGTGCCCTTGTCTTTGGAAGCAAAGGAGGGAGGTCCGATTTTTCCTCTGGGCCTGTCCTGGGATAGCCCGGGTTGGGCATGGGCTCCAGGTGCTGCTAGATCCAGGGACATTGAACCTGAGTGGGGGACCAGTGGATGGAGGGAGACTGGAAGATTTAGCGTGGTGGCAGGAGTGTCCTGTGCCCCAGCTTGTGACTATTGTGTGACTCTTGCCAGGAAATGCTGTTGCCAAGCTGTGTAGCATTTCCAATTCCCAGTTGATTTCTAGGCCTGGACCTCAGAGCTTCCAACTGACCCTTAACAATAGATTTCTAAAGTGCTTAAAAGTCAGTTTCTGTCACTTGCAACAAGAACCCTTCCTAGCCTGTGTTGGGAAAATCTTGAGGATGCATGGAGTATAGGAAGGTTATTGAATATATAATTTCCATGTGATGGCCAGGATCACATAACTGATCCCATTTCCCTCCAGAGTCTAGAAAGATTTATTGCTTATGTTGAATAGAAAAGGAGAGCTAGAGAATGGGGTGTCTTGTGTGTATCAGATACCACATAAAGGCTCTGTGGTGTTAGCCAATCCAACTCAATAAGGTCTTAGCTCCATTTTACCATTGGGAAAACTGGGACTCAAAGGCAAATGTATTACCCAAGTTCTCACAGGCAATCAGTGTTGGAACAGTGGGTTTCAAGCCCAGAAACCTGTGCATGCTCCTCCTCTTCTATCATTCCAGGTGAATAGTCAGCTGTAGCTTCCTCCTGTGTCCAGCAAGGCCTGGGCAGGCCTGGGAGCCCTTGGCTTCTTGCCTGTCTTTGCATGCCCTTGTAAGATGGGGCCGACTTAGTAGCAGAGTAGACTCAGTAGGCGCAGACTTCGTTAGCCTCTTTCCCTTGTTCTAACATGTAGCTATTTTAAAATTCTCTTTCTGTGATTCTGCCGTGGAGTTTTGCTGTGTGTTTTTTAAATGTCAGTGGTGGTTAGTAATCCCCACATAAGTAGGTCATTAGGATGAAAGGGGAGTTTAAGCCCCTGTTATCAAAGGTGCTCTATGGCGGTGGTAATATTTCCGGGTTGAAATTTGCTCTCAGAGGAATGGAGTGTAACTGGAGGAAGCAGGATATTTTGATGCAGTGTTTTGATACATTATAACTGTTAGCTTTGTGCAGTTTTTCTCCTTGAGAACAAAGATTTCTGACCATTGTCAGTAATGTTTGGTGAAGGCTAACGGTACCATTTCTATTTTTAGTACAGAGAACTAATTGGGATTTTTTTCTGGGAGCGGGGGAGCAACAGAAGATGATACCTACTTTGTTATCCTAAAAAAGAAACCTCTGAAATTTCAGCATTTGACATCTGCTATGGGGCATTTGCTGCCATCAGCAATATAACCACGTAATGTCTCATTTGTTTTGCTTGACAAACATTTGAATAGTGTTTATTATGTGCCGGGTGCTATTCTCGTATATATTTACAGTTACTGATTCTATTAATCCTCTCAACATCCTGTTGAGTTGGGTCCTGTTATGATACTTGTTTTAAAAAGGAGGAAGTTGAGGCACAAAGAAATGCCCAGATCACACACCTCATAACTGGCAGAGCCAGGACTCACACCCAGGCAGTTTGTCTCCCTGGCTTACACTGTTAAAATTTCCTAGATTGCCTGTCTGATGTGGCAAGAAATGGAGATAACACATGCCCCTTAGAGCCAGAGGGTTCTTTCCTTACAATTCCACAATTAACCAACCAGCTCCTTCTTTTTATCTTGACTAGGATTCCCAGCTCATGCTTATCTGCTCTTGGTTGTTATGCTGTTTTCAGAGTGAGCTGAAGGGTAAAGACAATTTGAATGAATGATTTTAGACACTGCAGGCATTCTCAAATGTAGAACTTGATGTTCTAGTGAGGTTAATTAACAAGCCCCCCAAGATGTCAGAATTGATGAGAACTTGGTTATGACCTAAAGCAGGGTCACTATAAACATCTTTTTCTGGTTTAGTTGTTGACTTGTTAAGGTTGAAAGGTGAACAAAAAAATATCATCATCCCCAAGTCTGTCAAATTGCACTCAAAATGGCTGGCATGAAAGTGATTGACTCCAAAAGGTGATGTGTAAAATGTCTTGAATCGAAGAGGGATATAATGAGTTGACAATGAGCTTTGATGGGACTGGAGCGTAGGTTGTGGATGAAGGGGAAGAATGTAGGGGAAGATGGCAAGAGATGAGGTTGGAGAGGTGGAGGGGAAGTAAGCATGGATTTTAGCTTAGGGGAAGTGGGGAGTCACCGAAGTATCTTAGGGGACAGAGACATCATTAAATAGGGATTTTAAGGCATCCTTTCAGAACCAGTGTTGGGGGTGACTGGAGGCAGAAAGTCAGTTGCTCTTTTCTACTTTCTGGTTTATTTTCTGACTGTGGCAGACATACTTTGCCCTTAAGGACCCTCTGGGTGAAGATGGTGGATCCTAATTGGCTCTGCTGTCCCCATTCCAAAATGCCCCAGGTAATGTTCTTTGAAGGAATTCAGTATCTGAACAATGGTTGATTTTTATCGAAGTGATAATTTTATGCCATTATGAAGCAACGTGTATAGACCTTTGGGATTCACAGATGTGGTAAGTCAGATTTGTTTGGAACCCCAAAATGCCAGGAGCCTGACAGGGAAATAACGAAGGGTCATTTATCCTGCTGAGAGTCTCCTTAAAGGGAATCAATAGCCTCATTGGAAAGAAAAATTGCATCATTTCTGTGAGGCCCCTTTCCTGGTGAGTAATGCTCTCTGGGTATTTTAGCTGCCATTTGTAGAGTGCTCCCTCTATGTGTCTGACAGGCCCTGACACATATGGACAGATAGGAGCTCATTTCATTTAAGATAGGTTTTATTGCTCCCATTTATGGATGAGGATACTGAGGTCTATACATTTAACTAATTTGCCTACCATCATGTAGTTGGTAAATGGTAAGGGATTTGAACTCGGGTTTGTCAGATACAAAAGACACTCCACTGTTTTGTGTGTGTGCATGTGTGTAAGTGTACATCTGCACACAGTCAGGGAACTTTTCAGAGCAAATCGCGAGTCAATACTAGATAATACTCCAAAAAGCTGTCATGCCCACTAGGAAGCTGTCATGTTCAGGCTTTTGCAGGCTGAAAAAGGTAAATAACTCGCTTTGATCATTTGAATTGTGATTTAGAAGTAATCATCTGAAGAGTCAAATGTAATTACCTCAACTGGTTGTATGACATGCTTTTGAAGCAGGTCAGAGTGATTGAGGCTCAGCAGTGACATATGAAAGTACCTCATACTTAAATGGCACTTCTTATGTGCCAGGCAATATTCTAAGCATTTGACATTTGTTAATGAACTCTTTTAATCCTTACAACATCCTATGAGGTTAAGTGCTATTATTAACCATTCCCATTTTACTGATAAAAAAACTGAGTCAGGAGAGATTAACTAACTTGTCTAAAGTCATGCAATTAAGTGGCAGAGCTAGGATTCAAACCAATGCAGTTTGTCCCTCAAATCTATGCTCGGTACTGCCTCTGTTTATCATTCCCTCCAAAAAATCAGCTCATGTAAAGGGTTCCCTTGTCTTCCCCAGAACAAGGTCATAACTTTGAACAGATCCATAAAGACTGGTTACAGATGACTACCTCTAAGATAACTCTTCTACTTTTTTCTCTAACCAGTAAGAGATTGGTCCACAACCCATGGAGCCCAGGACCACCTTGGCACATGGTTGTTTCAGAGGATGCCTGACGCCCAGGGGTGGGCCCATCTTTCTGTTTTCTTTGTTCTTTTACACCAACCTGCAAGGGGTTGAGTTTGAGAGCTAGGCTGATGATAATAAATTTGGAGTGACCTATTGGCTATTCCTTTGCTGTGATATATGTATTTAATGGGGTATCACTAGATGGGGAAGAAACTGTTGGTCACTAAGATAGAGGCATACAGTGCTCACTGGGGTTTAAGCTGTACTTTACCCACAGATCACAGGTAGAATTTGAAATGACCCTTCCATCCAAGCACTAACCAGGCCGGACTCTGCTTAGCCCTTCCATGCCTTGTCTACTAGAACGTAAGTCACTTGAGGGCAGGGATGGTATCTGCCTTGCATTTGTGTGTCCCAGTCCCAAGCATAGTGCTCAGCTTATAGGAGATGTTTTATAAATTAGTTGATCCACCAGCCTTTTACTGGTCCTTCAAAACCCAGAACATCATCATTCTCTGTATCTTCCTGATTCCTTACACTTTCACTCTATCTTTGTAGAACTAATTGCCCCTTCATCTGGGTTCTTATTAGCTAGACTTTTTGCAAATTGTTTTACTTATTTTTGTCTTAGCATCCTTACTTGTAAACTGGGGATAAAGGTACTGTCCATCTCTCATAGTTGTGAACATTTTAATGAAATAATGTATATGAAAAGCGTTTTTGTTATAGAAATGATCCTAATTTCATCGATTAAATAGAGTTTCCCTAAAGGATAGGGAACATTATTTTACATTTCTGTGTCTGCATATCTTTGCCCTGAATAACTCTAAAAGAGGCTTACAGTTAAAGGTATACATAACTTGATTATTTAAGAGAAATAATGGCACGAAGACTCTGTGGTTTTTGGGTATTTTAATGATTTCTCAGTCATCTTTCCATCAGCTGAGAAGTACGAATAGCCTAAGAGGACTCTGAAAAAGTTAACGTGTTTCTCTTCTCACATGGCTAAGTGAGATCAATATAAACTTTTTCTTGGCTAATTCTGAGGGCTGGTTAATTTAGTGACACTAATGGTTTTCTATGACAATCCTGAAGTTGAGGTTCCCAGACTCCCTATTGAGAAAGGCAGACCACCTAGGAAATCATTTACCACTCTAGGTGAGACCTGTAAAATTATTGGCCATGTAATTAGGGAATTTGCATATTATTTCTCAAACTGGTGGAGTATTGTAGGCTGCAGAAATGATGTCTGATCTGGAGGAAAGGGCCAAAAGCAGGATGAAGCTGTGTGCCTGTTGCCTTTGTTGGTCGAATCTCTTAGAAATTGCCCTGAGGTTATCTTGAAGAAAGAAATACAGTCTTATCCTTCATGTCTTGACCTCTTTGCCTCACATTTAAGCAGTACACACATGCCAGTTTGGTGGAATAGGCTTTATTAATAATACCAATAATGGCTACCATTATTTAGAACAACAACTGAGATCATTTAAAAAGGCTCGTGTTAACCTTTGGCCTTGCTCTCAGCATGGATGGCTGATCTTTTAGAATTTTGGTCTGGCTATTCCCATCAGGGGAAATAGCAGGAGAAAGACTGAAGATGGGAAATCACCATCATGCTAGCTCTTACACCACAAGCCATACCATGTTTCTGCAGACTTTCAACTTGGGAAGTTTTGTCAGCAATTTTATTTGACAGTGCTTTCAACAAATCAGCCCCAGTTTAGCAAAGTAATCAACTGGATGAGAGAAAATATTCTAACATTTTTGAGTGCACCTGAGGTTGTAGACCTTTCGGGTTATCTTATCCTAGCATGACTATAAACATGGAAGGAGGTATTAATTTTCATTCACAGATACAGAACTGTGACTCTGAGAGGTTAGGAGACTTGTCCAAGGTCACACAGACTTGAAACACAGGTCCACTTCTAGTCTTTTCCACTTAAGCTCTGTTGTGGGGCGGGGGGCGGGGAGCAAGTGTGTGGTTTGGAGTTCTGGGAGCTACTTCAAACTCTTCCTCTCTCACAACTTCTCCTTCCAACCTAGTGGATGTGAAAAGAGAGACGGGAAGGGCTCAGAGTGGAGAAATAGCAGAGCCATCCTAACCAGCGCCTGTGTGCTTATATACCAGTAAGGCTATATCATCTGTGGGTTCGTCCGCCAGCGACAATTCAGATGACGTGGAGACAGTAGATGAAGGGTCAGTAGAGTCAGGAGTTTTTGCTCCCTGACCCTGTGCCCTTCCAAGCCTGGGGGTTGCCTCTGGGTTAAGAGTTACCTTTCTTTTGTCACCACCCCCCACCCTGACCAGGGGAGCCGGAGTGTGTAACCACTGTAGGTATCTTCACAGGCATTAGCTGTTTGTTTGGAGAATTATTTTTGTTCCTCTAAAGGAGTATTGATTTGAGTTAGGTGATTAAAGGCACTCTATAAAGAACCTGCTTAATCTATTCACCTGTGTTCCACTGATCCTGGAAAGGGATATATCGATCTTTTCTCACCAAACATCTCTTCCTTTGCCTCAACCCCTCTTCTGTTCTGATGCCCTAGGACTTTCAATTAAGCTAAGAGGAGAATTCATTGGCCCCGGGGGGAGATATGGAAAGGGAGAGCAGTAGCACAGAGTGCCTTGGAGAGCAGAAAGAAGAATGGCTTAACCTTTTAACTAGTTAACTAGTTGTATAAGCTTGGAAAACAGCAGTTCCAGGCCTCTTCTTCTCCCCGTCTCTCATCTAATCACTTTCTGATTCCACATCCACAATGTTTCAGGTCACCTCTCTTTGCTTCCTTGGTTCTGGTGCTGTCCTGGGTCAAGTCCTGATTGTTCTGCCTCAGCTACTGCTGTGGCCCCTTCACTGACCTCTGTGCCTCCAGAATGTCCCTTGCCCACCCATCTCTCCTCCACCTGGCCACTGAATGTCTTTAAAATCAAGTTCTGGTGACATCACTGATACCTCTTGCTCATCTCTTTCCTTGCTGCCGATAGGATGGGTTCTGAACTTGTTCATCTGGTCCATGAGGCTTTTCAGAACCTGAGCTAAGATTATGGGATTGATTTTTCCCCAGCCACCTTGCATATACTGGGTTCTAGTCACACTGTATGACCTGTCATTTTTTGAAGAGTCCATTTACTCAACACTTCTGCATCCTTGCTTTATCTTTTTCCTTGGAAACTCCTGTTTATCTTCAGGCTTCGCATCAGACACTCCAATGTAAAGCCTTTGCTTATTTCCTCAGCTCAGGAAGCATCAGATTCCCTCATTTGCCCCCTCTTCCACACAGTATTTTGGATGTACCTTTACTTAGCAGTTTTAACATTATCCTTTTAGTACTTTTTTCCCTGAAATGTGAGTTCCATGAGGACAGGAATCATGACTTATTCATCCTCGTATTTCCAGAGCCTGCTGGAGAGTCTAATACATATTAAATGATGGATTGGAGTGTTTTTCAGTAAAAATTTTACCTTCATTTTTTTTCCTTCTTGGGTGAAGTGTACTTTTTTTTTGCCCCACTGACTTTGAGCTTGGCAATATTTCTTCCCTGGCCAGTGGAATGTGAACAGACATGATATGAACAGAGGTTTTAAGTGTGCATGGATGGCTTGTCTTGTCTCTCTGTGCTCCTATAATCCACTAGAGCCACTGGTCCAAGGCAAGTAGGGGACACACATGGAGCAGAGTTGAGCCCAAATCAAAGGTTTAACCTGAGTTCAGCCAACTTGAAGATCTGTGAGCAAGAAATAAATGCTTGTTGCTTTAGGTCACTGGGCTTCAAGGTAGTTCGTTACACAATATTATTACAGGAACAGCTCATGAATACAGGTACCAAAATGTTTGAACCTATATGTGGGTGAGTAATGTAGAGTTAAATAGGATGATTCTATGGTCTGAATGTTTATGTCTTTCAAATATTCGTATATGAAATGAACCCCTGAAGATGATAGTATTAGAAGGTGGGGCCTTTGGGAGATGCTCAGTTAAAAGGGTGGAGCCCTCATGAGTGGGATTAATGCTTTATACAAGAGACCCCACAGAGATCACTAGCCCCTTCCATTTGTGAGGGCACGGTGAGAAGGTGTTGACTATGAACTGGGAAGAGAGCTCTCATCAAAATGTGACCATGCTGGTGCTTTGATCTTGGGCTTGACAACTTCCAGAACTGTGAGAGAGAAATGTTTGTTGTTATCCAGTCTGTGGTATTTTGTCATTGGCGCCCAAACAGACTAAGGCAGTTGACAGAGGAAGAGTTAGAAATTATGAGCTAAATCCCTGTGCATTTATTTCTTGGGAAAGCGTGACATCAGGACCTAGTGATAACTCATCACCCATGGGAAGTTCAGGATGGGATTATATGAAGTTATGGCAGTATCATAAACTTTAATGAAAGACTTTACATTTTAGTTCTGCAAGCCCGGGATGGAGCCTGAGGCTTATAAATTTTAAAACTCTAAGACAGAAATTAAGTTCCTCACTTGAATATTCATCATGGAAAACATAATCAGAAGGTAAATCTTCTGGGAAGAAAGTCACATAAATGAATTCCAAATCCTAATAGAAATTATTATTGGATTGTAAACTATTTTGGATTAACCATACCACTGTTCCCCTTCATTAGTGTGGATAATTAAAAGTTAACTGTGTATCATTTTCTTGATATTTATGGATATTGCTGTACAATGATGGTGTGATTGGTATGGTCTATGACTAGTTATTTTCTTTAGTTAAGGAGCTCAGTTAATGAGTTCAGTGTTATAAGAGTGAGACCTGAATGGGTTTATGAACTTTGTCTTCATAATCTCAAATGCATGCCAGGAAGACCTAGTGAGAATGCGTGACTGAACAAACGTAACATTTGCTTTATTTATAGAAATCAGGTAGCATTTAACACATAGTAGGAATTGAGTGTTTATGTGAATGAGAGATTCAAATTATGTAGAAGAAGGGAAATGAAAGATGGAGAACTGAATCTGCACTCGCACGTGGGGCAGCTACTGAGTTCGCATGCCTTTGTTCCTGGGTGGGAGTCTGGCAGGAGAAATTAGGTTTGTTGAGCCACTGTGGAGATTTCATGATGTAGTGAGGTAACTTATGAATCACAAACTGTCCCACATTGTGTTTCCTGCCTCCTGGGACCCAGAGTTCTTGAACCCTGCAGGGGTGAGTTCTTAGATTTTTGAAGTCAGGGTTAGAAATTAAGTTTCTTGCTTGAATATTAATCTTTCAAATGAAGAGAATCAAACCAAGTTGTTGGTTTGATTTGGATTAATAGGGTCATGTTCCTATTTTGAGTAGAGAAAATTACAGGCTTGGAGGTGTAAATTTGTTCTTTCTGTTCTTAGCTTGTTGAAATATTGTGACATTTAGGGATTTGTGCTAGTGTATCATTTGACTTGTTCATCTCCTGTTGTCAGTATGAGGCTATTGCATCTCCCCTAGAGTTGGCCTGCTTAATTTAGGGTACAAAAGGATGTCATATGCTACCACTATGATGTTTCCTCCATAGCAGTTACTCCTGTAGCTCTTTGTTCTCTGTCCACCTAGCAGTTCTTTCCAGTGACCTGGAGTAGCAATTTGGTTACTGGAAATGCCATTAGAAACTTCAAGAAAGATTTGTTGAGGCATGGGGAAGGTGGTGCTTGTGGTAAAATAGGATTTCTTCTACTTGAGAGCTTGATACTTATCCTGTTCCATCAAGGTACTCTCCGAAAGTATAATCCCCACAGAGAATTTAAATTTCCACTTCTTAACAAGGTTTAGAACATGAACATTATTCACTCAAGTGTTGGATAGAACTGAATTCACATATGACTTAGTAATTATCTAAAACATTGGTTGTAGGGCAGAGAAGATAATTGTGTTGGCAGCACAACTGGATTTTGGAGTGTCTGTAAGATAAATTTTGTTGCTCAACTGCATTCCTGGGTTACTGTAAATCAAGACAGACCTGGTACATGATATAGATTATAACAAAATGACCCCAAGAAGGCATCACACAACAAACATGTTCAAATGCTGAGTAATAGAGGATGAGACTGGAGAGAGGATTCTGGGCAAAAGTTAACTTCCGTCCTTGGGAAATCAGCCAGGGAAAGAAGAAACCTGTGTTGGTGGAAGAAAGCGTTGGCCTTAAGAAGCAAAAGAACCAGTTATTTTACCAGCAAAATGAGTTTACAGTGGTCCCCCCTTATCTGCTGGGGATATGTTCCAGGACCCCCAGTGGATGCCTGAAACTGTGGGTACGGTATGTGCTATACTGTACTTGTTATATGCTCTGCATATATGCATATGCGATGCAGTATATGTCATGCTCTCTACAGTGTATGGTATGGTTTTTCCCATACATACATAGCTATGATAAAGCTTAATTTATAAATTAGGCGCAGTAAGAGATTAACAGCAATAACTAATAATAAAATAGAAAAATTTTAACATACCATGATAAAAATTATTGTAAGTCTTCATATCTTCAGCATATGATTTTCCCCCCTTATTATGTTGAGAACTTTTACCTTTTCACTTAAATGAAGCACTTTACGACTTCTTTTTGGCATGTCCAAATTGCCAGCATCACTGCTCTTGGCGCTTTGGGGTATTATTAAGTAAAATAAGGGTTACTTGAACTCAAGCATTATGATACTGCAACAGTCGGTCTGATAACTGAGCTGTCTACTGAGTAGCTAACAGGCATGTAGCATCTAGAGCATGGATACACTGGACCAAGAGATGATTCACATCCATGGTTGGATGGCACAGGATTTCATCACGCTCGCTATACAGAATGATGTGTAATTTAAAACTTATGAATTGTTATTTCTGGAATTTTCTATTTAATATTTTGGACTGTGGTTGATCATGGCTAACTGTGAAACTGTAGAAAGCCAAACCTCAGATAAGGGAAGACTGTTGTATTTGGGAATAACAGACAAATTGCAATTTGGGGCAAGCCAACTATGGCAAACCGTGAGCAAGTCCAGAGAACAGAGCATAGTGGCTTGCTTTTATAGGGGAAAGAAAGAAGCAGGGAGGAGATGAGATGTTTTACTGAGTTCTCATTGGCTGGGCCATTTCTGGGCAAGGAACAGTTCTTCCTCCTGCCTTGGTTGGTGAGGTAGGCTTCTTCCTGTTGGGGAGTGGGAGGTGTGCTTCTTTAAGCAAGTGGTAGTGTGTGAGAGCTCTGCTTATAGCCTTCTTGATTCAATTTAAAATGACGTTTCCTTTATTTTCACAAAGGAGTTAGCCTCTTGGGTCTTGTTGTGGAAGTTCTTTGATTTCTTTTCTTCTTTCTGGGCACTTTCTGGGCATCTTCCGCACTTCTCATTGCGGAAGTTCTTTGATTTCTTTTCTTCTTTCTGGGCACTTTAGGGGCTGGATACCATTCTCCTAGCACATGCAGAACATCAAAAGGGAGTAAACAGCTTTTTTTTTTTACTTTAAAAAAACTGGTTTAGGGTCTTTATAATAAGAGAGCTGGAGAAGTGAACTAAAATAAATAACTGTGCAGTTGTTGTTAATGCATTAAGACCATACTTTTTTTTGCATGTTTTATTGTCAGTTTCAGCATGTTATGGTTCGTCCAAAGCACTTTGAACTCTACTTATACTAATCTGTTCTATTGCTAAATGTGGTCTCCCTTGCATTGCCCTCTCCCCACGCCAGGCTTCATAAATTTGAGAATCACTGCCTACTGGTTGGAGGAGGAGATGGGCAATTTCCTTTTGAACCTGAGTGATAGTAGTGAGTTCAGTGCTGTTATTGCCTTTGAATTACCGTTTTGATGCAGAACTCTTGCATCCAAATGGTATTTATATCCTGTAGGTGAGTGGATGTTCATTATATCTGTTTTTATAGTGTGGTGGTTGAGAGCATGGACTCTAAATCAGGCTATTTGCATTGGAATTCCACTTCTGACACTTAAGAGCAACAGGATCTCGGGTAAGTAATTCATTTCTGTGCATTAGTTGTTGCATCTGTGATAATAGAACCCATCTCATAGGGTTGTTTTGAAGATTAAATGAGTGAATGACAACAGTCTTTGACACATGTGCTGTGTGTTAGTGATGATGATCTGCACAATGTGATGAGAATGCTTGATGATGGAAGAAAGAAGGATGACCACGAACCCTACTCTAGAGCTGTTGGTTACCTCCTTCATAGCACATTCTTGTTGGTCTTATTCTTGAAAGTAAAGGAATGCATGAAACGTGCTCTCATGGACCTTTGAACATAGTAGGATCAAAATTATGGATCAAATGTGTTTTATTCTTTTTTAAAATTTTTTATTGTTATGTTAATCACCATACATTACATCCTTAGTTTTTTTTTTTAAAGATTTTATTTATTTACTTGAGAGAGAGAGAATGAGAGATAGCATGAGAGGGAAGAAGGTCAGAGGGAGAAGCAGACTCCCTGCAGAGCCTGGAGCCCGATGTGGGACTCGATCCCGGGACTCCAAGATCATGAACTGAGCCGAAGGCAGTCGCTTAACCAACTGAGCCAACCAGGCGCCCACATCCTTAGTTTTTGATGTAGTGTTCCATGATTCATTGTTTGTGCATAACGCCCAGTACTCCACGCAGAATGTGCCCTCTTTAATACCCATCACCAGGCTAACCCATCCTCCCACCCCCCTCCCCTCTAGAACCCTCAGTTTGTTTTTCAGAGTCCATCGTCTCTCATGGTTCGTCTCCCCCTCCGACTTACTCCCCTTCATTCTTCCCCTCCTGCTATCTTCTTCTTCTTTTTCTTTTTTCTTAACATATGTTGCATTATTTGTTTCAGAAGTATAGATCTGTGATTCAACAGTCTTGCACAATTCACAGCGCTCACCATAGCACATACCCTACCCAATGTCTATCACGCAACCACCCCATCCCTCCCACTCCCCACCATTCCAGCAACACTCAGTTTGTTTCCTGAGATTAAGAATTCCTCATATCAGTGAGGTCATATGATACATGTCTTTCTCTGATTGACTTATTTCACTCAGCATAACACCCTCCAGTTCCATCCATGTCGTTGCAAATGGCAAGATCTCATTCCTTTTGATGGCTGCATAATATTCCATTGTGTATATATACCACTTCTTCTTTATCCATTCATCTGTCGATGGACATCTTGGCTCTTTCCACAGTTTGGCTATTGTGGACATTGCTGCTATAAACATCGGGGTGCACATATCCCTTCGGTTCCCTACATTTGTATCTTTGTGGTAAATACCCAACAGTGCAATTGCTGAATTATATGGTAGCTCTATTTTCAACTGTTTGAGGAACCTCCATACTGTTTTCCAGAGTGGAGGAGCTTGCATTCCCACCAACAGTGTAGGAGGGTTCCCCTTTCTCCGCATCGCCACCAACATCTGTCGTTTCCTGACTTGTTAATTTTAGCCATTCTGACTGGTGTGAGGTGGTATCTCATTGAGGTTTTGATTTGGATTTCCCTGATGCCGAGCGATGTTGAGCACTTTTTCATGTGTCTGTTGGCCATTTGGATGTCTTCTTTGGAAAAATGTCTGTTCATGTCTTCTGCCCATTTCTTGATTGGATTATTTGTTCTTTGGGTGTTGAGTTGGATAAGTTCTTTATAGATTTTGGACACTAGCCCTTTATCTGATATGTCATTTGCAAATATTTTCTCCCATTCTGTCGGTTGTCTTTTGGTTTTGTGGACTGTTTCTTTTGCTGTGCAAAAGCTTTTTATCTTGATGAAATCCCAATAGTTCATTTTTGCCCTTGCTTCCCTTGCCTTTGGCGATGTTTCTAGGAAGAAGTTGGTGCGGCTGAGGTCGAAGAGGTTGCTACCTGTGTTCTCCTTTAGGACTTTGATGGACTCCTGTCTCATGTTTAGGTCTTTCAACCATTTGGAGTCTATTTTTGTATGTGGTATAAGGAAATGGTCCAGTTTCATTGTTCTACATGTGGCTGTCCAATTTTCCCAGCACCATTTGTTGAAGAGACTGTCTTTTTTCCATTGGACATTCTTTCCTGTTTTGTCAAGGATGAGTTGACCATAGAGTTGAGGGTCCATTTCTGGGCTCTCGATTCTGTTCCTTTGATCTCTGTGTCTGTTTTTGTGCCAGTACCATACTGTCTTGATGATGACAGCTTTGTAGTAGAGCTGGAAGTCCCGAATTGTGATGCCGCCAGCTTTGCTTTTCTTTTTCAAGATTTCTGTGGCTATTCGGGGTCTCTTCTGGTTCCATACAAATTTTAGGATTATTTGTTCCATTTCTTTGAAAAAAGTGGATGGTATTTTGATGGGGATTGCATTGAATGTGTAGATTGCTCTAGGGAGCATTGACATCTTCACAATGTTGGTTCTTCCAATCCATGAGCATGGAACGTTTTTCCATTTCTTTGTGTCTTCTTCAATTTCTTTCATGAGTGTTTTATAGTTTTCTGAGTACAGATCCTTTGCTTCTTTGGTTAAATTTATACCTAGGTATCTTACGGTTTTGGGTGCAGTTGTAAATGGGATCAACACCTTGATTTGTCTCTCTTCTGTCTTGTTGTTGGTGTATAGGAATGCCACTGATTTCTGTGCATTGATTTTATATCCTGCTACTTTACTGAATTCCTGTATGAGTTCTGGCAGTTTTGGGGTGGAGTCTTTTGGGTTTTCCACATACAGTATCATATCATCTGCAAAGAGTGAGAGTTTGACTTCCTCTTTGCCGATTTGGATGCCTTGGATTTCTTTTTGTTGTCTGATTGCTGTGGCTAGGATTTCTAATACTATGTTGAATAGCAGTGGTGATAGTGGACATCCCTGCCGTGTTCCTGACCTTAGGGGGAAAGCTCTCAGCTTTTCCCCATTGAGAATGATATTCGCTGTATGTTTTTCATAGACGGCTTTTATGATATTGAGGTATGTACCCTCTATCCCTATACTCTGAAGAGTTTTGATCACGAAAGGATGCTCTACTTTGTCAAATGCTTTTTCGGTATCTATTGAGAGGATCATAGGATTCTTGTCCTTTCTTTTGTTAATGTATTGTATCACGTTGATTGATTTGCAGATGTTGAACCAACCTTGCAGCCCAGGGATAAATCCCACTTGGTCGTGGTGAATAATCCTTTTAATGTACTGTTGGATCCTATTGGCTAGTATTTTGGTGAGAATTTTTGCATCCATGTTCATCAAGGATATTGGTCTGTAATTCTCCTTTTTGATGGGTTCTTTGTCTGGTTTTGGGATCAAGGTAATGGTGGTCTCATAAAATGAGTTTGGAAGTTTTCCTTCCATTTCTATTTTTTGGAACAGTTTCAGGAGAATAGGTATTAATTCTTCTTTAAATGTCTGATAGAATTCCCCTGGGAAGCCATCTGGCCCTGGGCTTTTGTTTCTTGGGAGATTTTTGATGACTGCTTCAATTTCCTTAGTGGTTCTAGGTCTGTTCAGGTTTTCTATTTCTTCCTGGTTCAATTTTGGTAGTTGATACATCTCTAGGAATACACCCATTTCTTCCAGGTTATCTAATTTGCTGGCATAGAGTTGCTCATAATATGTTCTTATAACTTTGTATTTCTTTGGTGTTGGTTGTGATCTCTTCTCCTGCATTCATGATTTTGTTGATTTGGGTCATTTCTCTTTTCTTTTGGATAAGTCTGGCCAGGGGTTTGTCAATCTTGTTAATTCTTTCAAAGAACCAGCTCCTAGTTTCGTTGATCTGTTCTACTGTTCTTTTGGTTTCTAGTTCATTGATTTCTGCTCTGATCTTTATTATTTCTCTTCTCCTGCTGGGTTTAGGCTTTATTTGCTGTTCTTTCTCCAGCTCCTTTAGGTTAGGGTGAGGTTGTGTATTTGAGACCTTTCTTGTTTCTTGAGAAAGGCTTCTATTGCTATATACTTTCCTCTCAGGACTGCCTTTGCTGTATCCCAAAGATTTTGAACAGTTGTGTTTTCATTTTCATTGGTTTCCATGAATTTTTTTTAATTCTTCTTTAATTTCCTGGTTGACCCATTCATTCTTTAGTAGGATGCTCTTTAGCCTCCATGTATTTGAGTTCTTTCCGACTTTCCTCTTGTGATTGAGTTCTAGTTTCAAAGCACTGTGGTCTGAAAATATGCAGGGAATAATTCCAATCTTTTGGTACCGGTTGAGACCTGATTTGTGACCTAGGATGTGATCAATTCTGGAGAATGTTCCATGGGCACTAGAGAAGAATGTGTATTCCGTTGCTTTGGGATGGAATGTTCTGAATTTGTCTGTGAAGTCCATTTGGTCCAGTGTGTCATTTAAAGTCTTTATTTCCTTGTTGATCTTTTGCTTAGATGATCTGTCCATTTCAGTGAGGGGGGTGTTAAAGTCCCCCACTATTATTGTATTGTTGTCAATGTGTTTCTTTGCTTTTGTTATTAATTGCTTTATATAATTGGCTGCTCGCATGTTAGGGGCGTAGATATTTACAATTGTTAGATCTTCTTGTTGGATAAACTCTTTAAGTAGGATATAGTATCCTTCCTCATCTCTTATTACAGTCTTTGTTTTAAAATCTAATTTGTCTGATATAAGGATTGCCACCCCAGCTTTCTTTTGGTGTCCATTAGCATGGTAAATTGTTTTCCACCCCTTAACTTTCAATCTGCGGGTGTCTTTGGGTCTAAAATGAGTCTCTTGCAGACAGCATATCAATGGGTCTTGTTTTTTAATCCAGTCTGATAGCCTATGTCTTTTGATTGGGACATTTAGCCCATTTACATTCAGGGTAACTATTGAAAGGTATGAATTTAGTGCCATTGTAGTGCCTGTAAGGTGACTGTTACTGTATATTGTCTGTGTTCCTTTCTGATCTTTGCTGCTTTTAGGCTCTCTCTTTGCTTAGAGGACCCCTTTCAAGATTTCTTGTAGGGCTGGTTTTGTGTTTGCAAATTCCTTTAGTTTTTGTTTGTCCTGGAAGCTTTTTATCTCTCCTTCAATTTTCAATGACAGCCTCGCTGGATATAGTATTCTTGGCTGCATATTTTTCTCATTTAGTGCTCTGAAGATCTCATGCCAGTTCTTTCTGGCCTGCCATGTCTCTGTGGATAGGTCTGTTGCCAATCTAATGTTTCTACCATTGTAGGTTACATATGTCTTCTCCCGAGCTGCTTTCAGGATTTTCTCTTTGTCTCTGAGACTCATAAGTTTTACCATTAGATGTTGGAGTGTTGACCTATTTTTATTGATTTTGAGAGGGGTTCTCTGTGCCTCCTGGATTTTGATGCCTGTTTCCTTCCTCACATTAGGGAAGTTCTCTGCTATTATTTGCTCCAATATACCTTCTGCCCCTCTCTCTCTTTCTTCTTCTTCTGGGATCCCAATTATTCTAATGTTGTTTCATCTTATCGTATCACTTATCTCTCGAATTCTGCCCTCGTGACCCTGTAGTTGTTTCTCTCTCTTTTTCTCAGCCTCTTTATTTTCCATCATTTGGTCTTCTATATCGCTGATTCTCTCTTCTGCCTCATTTATCCTAGCAGTTAGCGCCCCCATTTTTGATTGCACCTCATCAGTAGCCTTTTTGATTTCGACTTGGTTAGATTTTAGTTCTTTTATTTCTCCAGAAAGGGTTTCTCTAATAACTTCCACGCTTTTTTTAAGCCTAGATAGTTTCTTTAAAGTCATGATTCTGAACTCTAGGTCCGACATCCTACTAATGTCTGTATTGAGTAGATTCCTGTCAGACGGTACTACCTCTTGTTCTTTTTGCTGAGGTGATTTTTTTTGTCTTGTCATTTTGTCCAGAGGAGAATATATGAATGAGAGAACAAAATGCTAACAGGTTAACAACGTCCCCAGCAAATATACTCTATAGAAATCAGAAAATACCTGAAACCAGGGGAAAAAAAAGGGAAAGAAAGAAAAAAGAAAGAGAAAAAGAAAACAAAACAAAAAGAAAAAGATAAAAACAAAAACAGAACAATACAAAAAAACCAGAATATGATCAAATATGATCAGGCTAGTGCATACATAGATCAGTGTCACACACTAGATTTTGGGCATATTTTGGTCTCTTAGAAAAAAGTTCCTCCTAAATTTTAAAGGAAGAAAGACTTATATATGTCCAAAATAAGGGTTGATACAATGGAGGGATGGAAGATGACTGTAAAGATGAAAATTATAAAAGATTTTATAAAAGGAATTGATAAGATAAGAAGTAGTTTGAAAAAAGATTAAAAAAAAGGAAAAGAAAAAAAAAGGGAGAGAATGTGATCAGGCGGGAGACTAGAACAAAGCCATACACTAGCAATTTAGGGTATATTTCGATCTGTTAGAAGAAAGTGTATCTCAAAATTTTAAAAAGAGAACAACTTATATATATATGTCAAAAATAAGGGTAACTACTATGAAGGGATAAAATATGAGTTTAAAAATGAAAAATAAAAAATGTTTTTTTAAAAAAGGGATTGATAAGATGTTGGTTGAAAAAGGGAAAAAGAAAAATTAAAAAAAAAAACAGTTAAAAAAATTAACTTTGAAAAACTATGAATCATGGTAAAAAAGCCATGAATTCTATGTGCAGTATTCCCCTAGCGCTGGAGTTCTCCCGTTCTCCTTGATCGGTAAACTTTTCTTGGCTTGCTGGCTGTTCGTGCTGACCTTCTGGGGGAGGGGCTTGTTGCCGTGGTTCCCAAATGTCTTTGCCGTTGGCGGAATTGCCCCGCCCTTGCCTGGTCCAGGCTAAGTAATCTGCTTGGGTTTGCTCTTGGGAGATTTTGTTCCCTGCAAGTTTTCCGTATAGCTTTGGAGGACGAGAGTGAAAATGGCGGCCTCCTAATCTCTGCCTCGGAGGAGCCGAGAATTTGGAGCCCCGCTCCTCAGTGCACCCCCAGAGAAAAGCAGTCAATCACTCCCGTCTCCCCAGTCTCCGGCCACAGTCCCTGCTCACCCGGCCTGTGTCCGAGCATTTGTATCTCTGGCACCCGACCCCGTGTGGAGTCTCCAAACCCAGCAGATCCCTGCGGTGCGCTCCCGCGCCGCTCCTCCTGGTGGAGGAAGGGGAGTCTCCCCTGCTCTGCCGTTTGTTGGGTCCCTGCTGGAGGAGCAGTGGCCCGACTGTGCCGCGGATCACAGTTTATGGCAACCCCGAGCTGAGAGCCCGCGCCTGGGCTCTGTCTCTGCAGTTGGCTTCCCCGCTCCGATACCTGGGAGCTCTGCTGCACTCAGGCACCCCCGGTCTTTCTGTGACGCTGAGGGTCCTGAGACCATACTGTCCCGCGAGGGTTCCACCCCTGCTTAGCTACTGGAGTGATATCCCTCAGCGGAGCCGACTTCTAAAAGTTCCGATTTTGTGCTCCGCCGCTCTATCACTTGCCAGAAGTGGCCGACGGAGGCCCCCTCCCCTGCCGTCTATCCTCCCGAATATTGCCTCGGATTCACTTCTCCGCATGTCCTACCTTCCAGTAAGTGGTCGCTTCTCTGTTCAGAGTGTTGTTGCTACTCTCAAATGTGTTTTAGTACTATCTTTTCTTTCAGTGGAAATACTATACTGAAATAACTTGTTAAGTTATGGTGTTTCTCTTCAGTTTGTGCCTTTCTTTTCACCTTTTCCTTTCCCTCAAGGCCATTTCTAACACAGAAGAAACTCCTCAATGTTGGCTCCATAAATTGTCTCCAAGCAGAGAGTGCTTAGGGATTGGGATGCTGAAATTTACCATGTGCATTGAAAATTGAGAGAGGGCAAGAAGACTCTGAGGTTTTGGAGCATCGTTGTAAATAGGCTAATTAGTACTTGTGTTGAGACCTTCAGAAGCAGCTAAAGAAATGCATTTTTTTTTTGAGGGGGAGGGTTTTGGAAATTTGTCCTATCCGTCTCCAGTATAAATTTCAATCTTCCAAGTAGAGATAGGTAGGCAGGGCAATTTGGTGTCTTGTTCTGCTTTTATCTGAATCCAGCTCTTCACTCCATCTGTCCTGAAATCTCCTATGTTTTCCACTGTGGCTTCTGGATGCTACTCCTTTGAGAACAAGTTTCCCTACATCACAAACTTGGTCCTTGAATTTTTTTCTGTCCTCTTTTGCATTATCAAAAAACCAGTCTGTAGTTGCACACCTATGTTTATGGCAACATTATTCACAATAGCCAAAGGGTGGAAGCAACCCAAATGTCCAATGACAAAGGAAAGGATAAAGAAAATATGGTATATACGCACAGTGGAATATTATGCAGCCCCCAAAAGGAGGAATTCCTGTCACATGCTACCGCATGGGTGAACCTTGAGGTCATTAAGTAAAATAAGCCAATCACAAAACAAATAGTGTCTGATTTCACGCATATGAAATATCTAGAGTAGTAAAAATTTGTACAGGGCCCATCACATAGCAAACGAGGAGGAATTAGTATTTAACGAGTATAGAGTTTCAGGTTTGCAAGATGAAAAAGTTCTAGAAATCTGTTGTGCAACAGTGTAAATACATTTAACACTATTCATTTGAACACAAAAAAATAGTTAAGATGGTAAATTTAATGTTCTGTATTTTTTACCATTAACAAAATTAGAGGCCAAAAAACCAAAAACAAACAAGCAAACAGTTTCTCCCCTGATGATACTTGAAATCCCTCTCCTTGCCTGGATTTCCCTGCTGCATGTGGCTGAGTGGGTATAGTCCTTGCTCATAACATGCTCCAGGCCCATCACCCTTTCCTACCTCGTGAATCTCATGTCATTTAATTTCTTCCAGCCTTATTGATGTCAGCTCTTCACCCCCAGGACATTCTTCTTTCTTTTCCCATGACTTTGCTGGCTGCCTCAGTCTTCCCCTCCCACACCTTTAGCCTGTTGCAAATTTATTTTACCTCAACTAAAATAATGCATTTATCATTTTAGAAAAAAAATAAAAGAAAAATTAAAAAATACATTCCCAGTTCAGAGGTGACCACTGTTAGCCTATATATGCATCTAACAAAAATGGGATCATACTCATCTCCTGCCTTGTAATTATATATTTTTATTCAACAACTTGTCAGGACCATCTTCTTGTGTGGCTAAGTTGTCTGCTATGTTGGGTTTTGGCCTTTTCCAGTGGAATCCCTCCACGTCAGTTTGACCACACCTTTGACCTACTCCACGTCATATCACAGTGGGTCTCCTTGCCCCTTCTGGTTTTTCCTCCGTGTTGTCATCCCACTCCTGCATCTTTCCCTTAATTTGACTCAAGAGAAAGAGGGCTGGGCTTGCTGACTGATCAGGGCTTCACTGGGTGCAGGGTCTCCGTGGCTGCATCAGGATAGAAGTGTGCCTTCCCCCTCTGCATTTCCCGACATTGTTGTTATTATTATTTTATTTATTTTAGTTTTCTGAGACTGTTGCCATTTTATTAAGGAGTCTTCAAACATTGGGGTGTAAACATAAGATGGTTCGATATCTTCTCATCCTTGCCTCTCCCACTTGGCTCTGTTGAATCGTCTGCTGTTTTAACACCCTCAGAAGTATCTTAGGGAGATTCCATACTTTTCCAGTCACTTAAAGCTTAAAAATAACTAGACAATGAATGATGGTGCATTCCAAGTCGCTAGTCTCAATCTCGATTTAAGTTCCACGCCCTCCTCTCTCTGCAGAATAGAGGTGGGACCCTAAATGCTGAAGGGCTGGGTGAAGTCTGCTGCTGCAGTGCCCCCCGCTCTTTTCTGGCTCAGCTCCCCTAGTTGTCAGGCAGGGGAGAGGCATCAGAGGGGGACATGTGCCTATTCACTTAAGTGGCCACTTCTCGCATCCTCTCCTGGGGGGTTCTTGTAGCTCTACTACATAAACCAGGCTGACTGGCTTATGATACCTCTGAGAAGCAGCATCCAAACCCTGGATCTCCTGCCACAAGTCTGAGTTCTTAGAGAGCTCTGAGGGCACTGTCATCCACCTTCTCTACCTCCACTCCTGCACAGTTCCCTGACACAGAGGAACTGGCTCTGGCTTGGCCTCTTTTATCCCTTCCCCGTGCTCCTTATTCCAGGGGCAAATCCCACAGCCTGTCTTAAAATTTTTTTTTAATTTTAAAAACTCATTGTAACATCAGTTTCAGGTGTACAACTTAGGGATTTGACAAGTTTATGCATTATGCCATGTTTACCACAAGTGTAGGTACTGTCTGTCCCATTACATTGCTGTTACAACATGCAGACATGCTCTTAGTTCAAACCCTGGCAATATGGGTGGTGGTTATGCATCTATACTCTGGATCAAATACTCCAGCCTGAGTTCCAGGTTTTCCACTCAGCACGCACTTCCGTGCACTCATCTACTCTTCATGTCGTTGCTCTGAGTGACGAACACATTAAAACCCCAGAAAGCACTTGAAACAGGGCCCAACACATAACAACCACTTAGTAAAAAGTGTTAGCTCTTAATTTTTATTTAAATAGAGATTTAGAGTTGATTATGGTTTCTTTTTTTTTAATATTTTACTTATTTATTTGAGAGAAAGAGAGCATGAGTGCACGAGCAGGGGGAGGGGGAGGGGCAGAGGGAGAGGGAGAAGCAGACTCCCTGCTGAGCAGGGAGCCTGATGCTGGAATCAGCCCCAGGACCCCAAGATCATGACCTAAGCCGAAGGCACATGCCTAACCAACTGAGCCACCCAGGCGCCCCATTGATTATGATTTCTTTTGTATTTTAAACCAACAGTGCACTTTTAATTTCTTAGCACCACTCAAATAAGTATGTTCCATCCTCACTGACATTATGTTAGTTCAGATGCCTTGTCCCCACAACAGTCTCATCACTGCTCCTGTCTGTTTTATGCCTCTGATTCATTCCTCATACCATAGCCAGAATGAGTTTTCTAAAATACAAGTCTAATTAGGAGGCTCTCCTGGCTGAAATCCTTCAGGGTTCACTGTGACTAGAATGCCCTTCTGCTCAGGGTTGTGACTGGCTAACTTCTACAAATCCTTCAGGAGGCAGAGGAAGCAGTCACTCTCTCCCCAAGGCCCCCCAGAGCCTCTCTCTTACACCCCTCTAGCTGGGATTAAGTGCCTGCCTAAGTGCTCCATCACATCCTGTGCTTGCCTCTACGGTGGCATATTCTGCATTGTATTATGATGTCCTCCTCTGTTTTCCCCACTAATTTGCAAACTTCTTGAGGGCAAAAGACTGTTGTTCTCTGTCCTGAGTATCTGGTATAGCAGCTGGACCATGATCATTTCTCAGAATTGTTTTTTCCAGATGGCCAGCCTCAGTTACTACATGTTGACTTTTGACAGCTTCTGTCTCAAAGGGTGGATTTTTGTGGATTTTGTCCCTACTTTCTCCACCTTATTGTACCTCTTTTCTGTCACCAGTCTCTTGTCTCCATCACCTCTATATTCAGAACCTTCTGTACTTTCACTTTTTTCTTTTCTCTTCAAGTGCTTTGTCTACTTCCCTCTAATTATACTTTAGTATAATTAGTGAATTGTCCGGTCTTTGCTTTCCGCTGGGATTGTGAACAATTCGTGGGTGGGGCATTGCCCTTTCCGCCCCCTGTCTTAGTTTAGAAGGATTTTGCTAAGTAGTGGTAACATTAATCAAAAGCTTTGGGGAGGGAAGTCAAAGAAATGCATTTTTAGGACACCCCTCTCCGGAAGCCTTTTTTTTTTTTTTAAAGATTTTATTTATTTATTTATCTATCTATCTATCTATGAGAGAGAGAGAGAAGGAGAGAGAGAGAGAGAAAGTTTGTGTGAGTTGGGGGAGGAGCAGAGGGGGAGGTAGAGGGACAAGCAGACTCCACGCTGAACGCAGAGCCCGAGGTGGGGCTTGATCTCATGACCCTGAGATCATGACCCGAGCAGAAACCAAGAGTTGGCCACTTAACCGTCTGAGCCACCCAGCCCTGGTAGCCTATTAATGCAATAGTGAAATTGGCAATTGTAGGATAAATTTTATATATAAATCTCATATAGAGGTTGTCCCTTTGGGCAGAGCTGAAAGAGGAAACTTACTTCCCATTTAGACATCCATTTTAATTTTGAAAACGTGTTTCATGTGACTTTTTGTAAAAGGGAAGGTAGGAACTGAGCCGTGTCTATGGTCTAGGTAAAGCTCAAATATGTAGTAAATACTTAATATATATTTTTATGTGTTATATGAGGATTGGTTCTAGAGGACAGCTCCAGGTCTAGACTATTCTGTAAAATGGGTTTATTAATAGTTTCTACCACATAAGGGTTGTTGTGACAGTTAAATAAGTTAATTCTTATAATGAATTTATAAGAATGCCTGGTGCATAGTTAGCATTAAAAAAAGATAGCTATTAATTGCTCTGTGGCAGTTGTTTTATATATAGTGTCTTATTCTATCCACATATTAACTCAAGGCATTTCCCTTCAACTTTATGAGGTTCATTGATGTGCGGTAACATCTTCAGGATCATAGAGCTATAAAATGGCAGAGTCAGGATTTGAACTGTTTTCTTTGACTGCAAAGTGCATTCTCTTTTCACTCTGCTGCCCATTTAGAAGGATGATCTGGCCAAGGCTGGCATTGATTAGAACTTGAATCTCTAGGCAAAATTGTTCAGGTTTCTCTGTGGTTCCTCCCTATATATGTTTGATTTTATAATTTGCAAACACATATATCAGAACCTGTTGTGTTAGGAATCTGATTCTTATTCATCCAGAGCAGAGTTTTGCAACCTCAACACTGCTGATATCCTGGGCTGGGTAGTTCTTTGTTGTTGGGTCTGTCCTGTGCATTGTAGGATGCTTAGCATCTATGGTGTCTACTTCACTAGATGCCTGTAGCATCTTCTCTCTCCCAGGTATGACAAAAATATTTCCAGACATTGCCAAATGTCCCCTGTAGGGTCAAAATTGCCCCTGGTTGAGAACCATTAACCTGGAGTATGAATCTCATATTCACTATGTCATCTGCCCCCTGTGCATTTCTATTTGAGAGAGGACAAACCCCAAATGAAACAGTCCTAAACAGCAACTTTTTCCAACTTTTACCAGTATTTTCAAGCCTAGCCATCTGCCATTGCTGCTTCCACTGGCTCTTAGGTTACATTATCTCTTTTTATCTTTTTTATTTTATTATGTTATGTTAATCACCATACATTACATCATTAGTTTTTGATGTAGTGTTCCATGATTCATTGTTTGCGTATAACACCCAGTGCTCCATTCAGTACATGTCCTCTTTAATATCCATCACCAGGCTAACCCATTCCCCTACCCCCCCTCCCCTCTAGAACTCTCACTTTGTTTCTCAGAGTCCATAGTCTGTCATGGTTCGTCTCCCCCTCTGATTTTCCCCCCTTCATTTTTCCCTTCCTGCTATCTTCTTCTTCTTTTTCTTAACATATAATGTATTATTTGTTTCAGAGGTACAGATCTGTGATTCAACAGTCTTACACAATTCACAGCGCTCACCATAGCACGTGCCCTCCCCAGTGTCTATCACCCAGCCACCCCAACCCTCCCACCCCCCACCACTCCAGCAACCCTCAGTTTGTTTCCTGAGATTAAGAATTCCTTGTATCTGTGAGGTCATATGATACATGTCTTTCTCTGATTGACGTATTTCGCTTAGCATAATACCCTCCAGTTCCATCCACGTCATTGCAAATGGCAAGAGTTCATTCCTTTTGATGGCTGCATAATATTCCATTGTGTATATATACCACATCTTCTTTATCCATTCATCTGTCGATGGACATCTTGGCTCTTTCCATAGTTTGGCTCTTGTGGACATTGCTTCTATAAACATTGGGGTGCACGTACCCCTTCGGATCCCTACATTTGTATCTTTGGGGTAAGATACCATACTGTCTTGATGATTACAACTTTGTAATAGAGCTTGAAGTCTGGAATTGTGATGCCACCAGCTTTGCTTTTCTTTTTCAACATTCCTCTGGCTATTTGGGGTCTTTTGGTTACATTATCTTCTAAGTCACTAAGACATCTAAGTCACTAAGTCACCCCATATCAGTTTGCTAGGGCTGCCATAACAAAGTACTATAGACTGGCGCTTAAGCAACAGAAATGAATTTCATTACAGTTTTGGAGGCTGCAAGTCCAAGATCAGCGTGCCTAGCAGAATTGGTTTTCTTTCAGTCCTCTCTCCTTGGCTTGCAGACGTCTGCCCTCTTGCTTCCTTTTCACATGGGTGGCCTTCTGGACATGCATTTCCCTGATGTCTCTTTGTATGTCCAAATTTCCTTTTTTTCTAAGGACAATAGTTAGTTTGAATTAGGGCTCACCCTAATGGTTTCATTTAAATATAATTTCCTCTTTAAAGACCCTATCTCCAAATCCAGTCACATTCTGCAGTCCTTGGGGTTAGGGCTTCAACATACAAATTTTGGGGACACAGTTCAGCCCATAACATACCCCAGCCCACCCAACCCATTTATGCACCTTATATATCCACCCTTCTTTTCTCCAGTCTCAGAGGATGAACAGTGTGTCCCATTTATGGCCAAGACTGAATACTCACCTAAACTTCTGGTCCCCAATCTCCTTGCTCCAGCAGTTACCTCCCACTACTCCCAAACACATGTCCCCCAACATCTTCATACTCTGTCTCATCACTGGATCTTTTTCTTTTTTTATACTGATTCTTTTTCGTATGTTAATGGTCTTTCATTCTTGACCCATGTTGTCCTGTGATTTTTCCTCTTCTCTCTCCTTGGCACAACTATATTTCTTTTTTGAGAAATACATTTTTTTTTTTTTTTTTTTTTTAGAGAGAGAAAGAGTGCACGTGAGTAGGCAGGAGGGGCAGAGGGAGAGAGAGAGAATCTTAAACAGTCTCCACGCTCAGCATGGAGCTCGACATGGGGCTCCATCTCAGGACCCTGATCATGACCGGAGCTGAAATCAAGCATCTGCTTAACCAACTGAGCCACCAGGTGCTCCGAGAAATACAATTTCTTTCTTTCTTTTTTTTTTTTTTTACTTATTTTATTTAAATTCAGTTAGTTAACATTATAGTGTATCATTAGTTTCATATAGTGTATCATTAGTAGAGTTTAGTAATTTATCAGTTGCATGTAACACCCAGTGCTTATCACATCACATGCCCTCCTTAATGTCCATCACCCAGTTACCCCATCCCCCCCACCTCCCTCCTAGCAACCCTTAGTTTGTTTCCTATAGTTAAGAGTCTCTTATGGTTTGTCTCCCTCTCTGATTTCTTGTTTTATTTTTCCCTCTCTTCCCCTGTGATTGTCTGTTTTGTTTCTTAAATTCCACATCAGAGTGATATCATATGATAATTGTCTTTCTCTGATTGACTTATTTTACTCAGCATAAATCTATATAAAGAACTTATTAAACTCTAATACCCAAAAAACAAATAATCGAGTCAAGAAATGGGCAGAAGGCATGAGCAGATATTTCTCAGAAGAAGACATCCACATGGCCAACAGATAGATGAAAAAATGCTCAACATCACTTGGCATCAGGGAAACACAAATCAAAACCACAACGAGATACCACCTCACACCAGTCAGAATGGCTAAAATTAACATTTCAGGAAACAACAAATGTTGAAGAGGATATGGAGAGAGGGGGACCCTCCTACACTGTTGGTTGGAATGTAAGCTGATACAGCCACTCTGGAAAACAGTATAGAGGTTCCTCAAGAAGTTAAAAATAGAGCTACCCTATGACCCAGAAATTGCACTACTAGGTATTTACCCAAAGGATATAAACGTTGTGATCTGAAGGGGCACCCGCACCCCAGTGTTTAGAGAAATACAATTTCTTAAGTGATTTTAAGAAATTTGTTGTTACTGTCTCTTTATTTTCTATTCTTTCCTCACTTCATTTCAACTTTTGTTTCTACCTCTACTATGCTTCTGAAATGCTCATCATTAGCACCAAATAAACTCCTTTTGGATAAGTTCAGTGGAAACATTTGGCTTCATTTTATTTGACTTTTTTGCTACATTAATAAAGTCAAACATTCTTATTTGATCTTCATCTATATATGTTTATCTCTGTCATCTATCATCTATTTATATCAAAGCTGTACATGCTTTATAATTAAATGATTTGAGGTCACTGTTGAAAATGAGCAATCAATATGTTTCTCTCTTTATCTGCAAGCCCTTTCAGTTGAAATTAACTTTGACTTTTAGCTATCTTATCAGTTTTTATATGTATATTTTAAAACAACAAACTTATACAAGTATTTCTTGATCTCTCCATTTTTAAATATTATTTAATACCTTTTTGCTGTCGAAGATGGAGATTTAATTTCTTACACCCTGTTCCATTCCACACAATACTTACCCTTCCCAACTCTCCATATCATAATACCATAACTTTCAATTAAGTTTGTATTCATTTCTTACATTATTATAACTATGTGTTAATTTCTTATGATTATATTTCCATTCTTGGGTAATTTCTTGTTTTTATCAGAGGTAACAGTTTCCTTCATTTGCTTGGTTTTCTGTGTACGTATAAGTAATTTTTTTTTTTTTTACCAAACTCTGAATCTGAACTATAAAATTCTTATCCACGTGCTCTAACATCAGTCTCATTAATTTTCCTTGGAAGCAGCCCTCCTAGGACCTCTGTCCTTCTGCTGCAATATGGTTCCTCCCTAGGCCTAGTACCCAGATGTCATCCTAGATTGTCTCCACCCAGGAATTCTCTTCCCTTCTCTTCTCTCCTGTTTTCTTCTTCTTCTTCTTCTTTTTTTTTTAAAGATTTTATTTATTTATTTGACAGAGAGAGAGAGAGTGAGAGAGGGAACACAAGCCGGGCGAGAGAGAGAGGGAGAAGCAGGCTCCCTGCCAAGCAGGGAGCCTGCTGTGGGGCTCGATCCCAGGACCCCGGGACCATGACCTGAGCCGAAGGCAGACGCTTAACGACTGAGCCACCCAGGCGCTCTCTCTCCTGTTTCCTATCTCCTTTTTCCTGGAGGTGTATTTTTCTCTTTCTTGGACTACTTCATTTTGCTGGAGCATATATTCTAGAAAGTTCCTGAGAAGGAGTGCATAGGAGATATTTTCCTTTTTCACGCTGGATTTATGATTTGGCTAGTTATAAAATTTTAGGTTGTGAATAATTTTTCCAAAGAATTCCAGGAGTTCCAGTCTTGTGGTCCCAACCACACTGATGCCATCTGGATTCTGGATTGTTCATGTGTGACGGATCCTCTCCATGTCTTTCTCTCTCTGTCTCTCTCCTTCTTTCCACTTCTCACATCCCCTCTCTCCTCCTCTTTCTCTGCACACCTCTAAACCTTCTTTCCTGTCCTCCCAGACGATGACCTTGCTTCCTATTCCCTTGAAGAAAATGGAAGAAATTAAAAGAGAATGTCTTAACTTTCTAACACTTTGAATAAACTCTCTGCATCTGTTTCTTTCTTCTTCTGGTTTTTCCACTATGCATATGTTATACCTTTTGTAATTGTCGCAGAGTTCAGAATATTCTGTTCCATCTTTTTCGTTCTTTTTTCTCTCTGAATTTCAGTTTTAGAAGTTTCTGTTAACGTTTTCAAGCTCACTGATTCTTTCCTTAGCCATGTCTAGTCTATTGATAAGCCTGTTAAAGGCATATTTCATTTCTGTTACAGTGTTTTTGATTTCTAGCATTTTCTTTTTGATCCTTTTCTTAGAGTTTCCGTCTTTCTGCTTACATTCTCTGTTCTTACACGTTTCCACTTTTTTCTACTAAAGCCCTTAGCATATTAGTCATTGTTGTTTTATATTGTTAATTTCAGAATCTCTGCAATGTCGGAATTTGGTTCTGATGCTTGCTCTGTCTCTCTCAGTTGTGTTTTTGTTTTTTAGTATGCTTTGCGATTTTTTGTTGAAAGCAGGGCATATGTAGTGGGTAAAAGGAACTGAGGTCAACAGGCCTTTAATGTGAGTTTTTATGTTTATCTGGCTGGGAGTTAGGCTGTGTTCACTGTGTGCTATAGTGATAGGTGTCATAGATAAAGTGTCCTTTTATGTCCTTGTTTTTGTCTCTCTCAATGTCTTTGAATTTCCCTAGTAACTTCTTTTTTTTTTTTTTTTTAAAGATTTTTAAAGAGAGCATGAGAGAGCACAAGCAGGGGGAACAGTAGAGGGAGAGGGAGAAGCAGGCTCCCTGCCAAGTAGGGACCCTGATGCGGGGCTTGATCCCAAGACCCTGGGATCATGACCTGAGCAAGGTCATGATCCTTAACGACTGAGCCACCCAGGTGCCCGAATCTTTTTTTTTTTTTTTTTTAAGATTTTATTTATTTATTTGAGAGATAGAGAGCATGAGCAGGGGGAACGAAAGAGGGAGATGGACCAGCAGACTCCCCACTGGGCAGGGAGCCCGACATGGGGCTTGATCCCAGGACCCTGAGATCATGACCTGAGCTGAAGGCAGACGCTTAACTGAATGAGCCACCCAGGTGCCCCCTCCCTAGAAACTTCTTAAGTAGCTTCTGAGGTGTACTATTCTTTTCCTTTGTATTTCTCTGTTATTATCCAGGAGCCCTACTGGCATGATCGTAAGGTGTAAGGGGAGGAGAAGCATTCTGTAGTTGTATAATTAGCTCTCAGTCTTTTCGTGAGCTTTGTCCCTAGGCTGTGACCTTCACAAGTGCTTCTCAGTTTCTTTTTCCTCCCTTAGGTGAGACGGAAAGGATTAAGGGGGCTGGAGTTGGGTATTTCCCTTCCCTTAGGTTGTTTAGACTCTGGTAAATAGTTTCTCTTGAGGGAAAGCATTGTTGAGAACAGAATGTTCTGAGCATATTACAAAATGGTTATGTTTCCCCTCCTGCTGCCAGAAGCAGAGAAACCTAGTAGGGCTCCTATAGATAAATCACATGAAAGTATTTGGGCCCTTCTAAAGTTTTTAACTCTCAATCTTGTCCCAGTGTCCAGCATTTTGTCACTTACAATTTAAATTTTCCTACCTTGTTTCTGCTCCAGTAAGCTGTGATTCTCTGCATCCAAGTTTCTGGCTCCCCAGTTTTGGGGACAGTGGTTTGCCCCATGACTTCAGTTCTCTGATGGATCCAAGAAGAGTTGTTGATTTTTTTTTTTTTTTTTTCAGCTTTTTTATCACGAGGACAGGAGTGATAACTTCCAAGCTCCTTATATGCTAGACTAGACACCAGAAGTCCCTGCATGTGTATCACACATACTCTGCCTTCCCTTTTGCTTCTAGAAACTGTCTCTGTTCCTGTCTAAGCACAACCCTCCTCTGTGCTTCAGATCTCATCCCCTTTCAGCTACCCCAGGATCTTACTCAAGCAAGTGTCCCCTTTCTCTGCTGCATCCTAACATTTCCCCCTCTTTCCTCAGTCATTCTCATTAGTATTCAGAAATGGTGTAATCGTTCATAGCTTAATAAAGCAACTAACAAAACAAGCCCCAGAACCTCACTTGATCACACATCCTCATTCAGCTACCACCCATTTATGTCCTCTCTTTTGCCACAGAATTCTCTGAAAGACTTATGCGTGCTCTTGATCTCCAACTGCTCCTCACCCAGGCTTTCATCTTCCTGACTGCAAAACACTTTTGTCCTGTACAGTGGTGACTTTCATGTTGTTATTCTATGCTCAGTTTTCATTCCTCATCTTATAAGCCTGACCTATCTGCGTTTTGTAAGTGTTGATTTCTGTTTGCCTTGGAATATGTCTTCAATTTGCTTATGAGAGCCCATACTTGGCTTGTCTTCCTCCTAACTTACCTTTGTTTTTTTTTAGGTCTCATTTTCAGATTTCTCCTTACCTTCCTGACCTTTAAATTCTGGACCGCCTCAGAGTTCAGCCCTTAGATGTCTTCTTAATCTACACTTATTCCCCTATGATCTCATGGGGTCTTCTGGTTTTAAATATCCATTTATATGCTGATTATTTCTGTATCAGAGACTAGAGGACTGTTCTTCGAACCAGTTCCTCTCGATCCAGTATTTCCCAGCCTTCTTTACATTTAGATTAGCCATTTGACTGACGAGTGTGAGAATTGATATGTACCATTTCCAGGCCTAGCCCATAAACATCTCCCACACTTCTTCTTAGATCTCCGTCCTCTGCTCCCCCCATCTGCTGGCTGGATGTGCAGGGCTCCAAGGATGGAGCCACAAATGTGAGGAGCATGAATCTGAATAATCAGGTGATGGCTGCCCATCAATCAAGAGCAAAATTTAGACTTTGAGTGTGTGAAGCCACTGAGATTTGGGGACTTAGCTGTTAGAATAGCTTGCATTACCTTAACTAAGATAGAAATCAGTATCTGAAATGGGTTCTGCCCTAATAGAAACCTAAAATATGTGGCACTCCTTAATGGTTCTATGATAGACAGCAAGGAAGCTGACGTCAGAGGCAGGAATGATAGTTTTCGTGTAATAAAGAGAAAAACATCTGGTTAAAACATTTTCTGTGATAACTTGGAAAGCAGACTTGTTGGTAAAGAACTTGTAGTTCTAGGGGAAAGACAAAGTAGAACAAACAAAGTTTGTTCGTTGTTATTGGCTGTGTTTGATGAGGAGCTGGCAGAAAAAGGTGAGCTCCAGAAAGAGCCATCTGGTTTATAAGCAGAATAAAGGGCATAGAAAGAATCCAGAAATTCAGCTGGAAGAGCCAACTATTTCTAGATCCCAAATGCTAACTGATAAAATTAAACAAGGCTTCGAGGTACATAGGCCCATTATGATTGAGCCTTGTAGCAATGATCCAATTAAGAAAGTAACTTTTCTCCCCAAACCTATTATCCCAGCTGATGTTTACTAGAGATGGAGTCATAAGAGGCAAGGAAGCCAAGTCAAAGGTCAGCATAAGCTTGAGAATTAAATTCGGGAAACGGCTTTTGGTGTCATAACTGACAAGGGTACAGACATGTAGCGAATAGAATTGTAGCCTACTAAGTTATAAGGGAATTGTACTGCCAAGGAAGTGTAAGCCCAGATTAAAGCACCTGCAATTATTCAGGCTTTTAACACAGTCTTTGGGGACTCAAAATGGTACCAGCAGCAAGTGGGCTGAGAATGCTGAATAGCCACGTAAAATGGTATAGAGTCCACAGCATCCAGTTCAGATCTTGGCACAGAGAATAACGAAGACGGTTCTCCCCAGAGAGCACAATCAGCATAATCAAGGAGTTTTCTCACCTCCAGGGACGGGGTCTTCCACTGTGCCCCCTCAGCAATATTTCTGTGACTGCAGTGTTTTTCCCGGTCTTCCCTTTTTGAGTGGGAGGCTTAACTGTGGTTATCTTGCCCTGTTCCTCCAGAATAGGGCATGCAGAAAGGCAGTTACCTTGTTCTTTTGCTCTTAGGTGGATGAATTATGAGGTGCCACATCCAGATTCAAGGTTGAGGACTGCACATACTTGGAGTGTCTGGATCTGAGCTAGATTTAGGGAATATAGGCGGATGAATTATGAGGTGCCACATCCAGATTCAGGGTTGAGGACTGCACATACTTGGAGTGTCCGGATCTGAGCTAGATATAGGGAATGAATGGAACCTCAGGCTGTATCTTTTGGGAATGAGGTACATGTGAATCTGTAGAAGAAAATGAAATGGCTGTTTGGTCTTCTGGAGGGTTGCCTATGGCAGAGACCAGCAAGCCATTCACTAAAAGCATGCCCTCTTCTGGAGCACACAGCTACACCTGTCTCAGCCTTGCTTGTGGTTAGCTGTGGCCATGAAAACCTAAGTGGTCTGCATCCTTTCCTGACCTGGTCCATGGAAACATCCCTCATATGATTGCCCATTCTCTTTGCCCACCCTCTGACTAAATGCAGAAGACTTGGGGACAGAGCAGAGCCATAGGTGGAAGAGGCCTGGGTCCTCGAATAACCTTAAGAAAGGCCATCCCCCAAATCAGGAATACACATTTGTTTGGGTTTCACCTGTGAGAAAGAAACTATTTTGTTAAGCTGCTGAAAGTTTGGGGTTTATCTGTAAGAGCAGCCATCATTAGCTAATACTACTCTTCAGACTGTGTAGAGAGCCCAGTCCTCCCTCCCTGGAGATAGCCAGTCCTTCTGACATCTCCACTGGATGTCTAACAGGTGTCTCTAAATTGATCGATTTCTCAAAACGTTATCCAAAACCTGCTCTTTACAGACTTCCACATCATCGTAAATGGCACTTGTTTCTATTAGCTGTCCAGGCCCCAAAGCATACATTCATTCTCGACTGCCCTTTCTCTCTCATACACTGCATCTCACCCATCCAGATACTATTAGGTTTAGTTTCAAGATACGCCTACAATCCAGCCATTTCCCAGTGTCCCTGCTGTCACATCTGGGCCCATGATACTGTGCTTCTGCATGTGGCTTATTCCAGTAGACTCCTAGCAGGTCTCTGCTTTGACTTTTGCTTCCTTTATAGTCTCTTTGCAGTACTGCAGCAAAAGTAGGTTTTTTTTTTTTAAGGAGTAAATCAGATTTACAATTCCTTTGCTCCGATAGCTGCCCAGCCCACTTAGAATAAAATTCAAAGTCCTAAGCTGCTACTGGATCTGCCTCCGCTTAGTTCTCTGACCTTACCCTTCCCACTCTCCTCACTCACTGTATTCTGGCCACACTGGTTTCCATGCTTTACATCAAGCACGCAAGAACACTTCTATCTGAGGGCATTTGGACTTGCTATTCTTTCTGCCTTTATATCTCTTTACATCTGTAAAGCTCGCTTCCAAATTTCCTTCTGATCTGTAGTTGCAAGCTGTTTTATGAATAAATTCTATACATAATAGATTCTCGATAAATGTCTGTTGAATAAATGAATAAAGAGATGACCTATTTTATCTCTCTAGGACTTTTTAGGATATATCCTGATACTCTGAAATTTCACAATGATATCTTTTAGTGTGGTTATTCTTCTTTTTTTTTAATTTGAGTATAGTTGACACACAGTGTTAACATTAGTTTCATAGTGATTTGGCAGGTATATACGATCTACTGTGCTCACCCCAAGTGTAGCTACCATCTGTCCCGATACATCACTATTATAGTATCATTGACTATATTCCTTATGCTGTGCCTTTCATTTCTGTGACTTTTTCATTCCATAACTGGAAGCCTGTATCTCCCACTCCCCTTCACACATTAGCAACCATCAGTTTGTTCTCTGTATTTACAGGTACGATTCTTTTTGTTTGTTTATTCATTTTTTTTTTTAGATTCCACTTATGACTGAAATCATACAGTTTTTGTCTTTCTCAATCTGACTTATTTCACTTAGCATAATAGCTTCTCGGTCCAACCATGTTGTCCCAAATGGCACAATCTCATCCTTTTTTTAATGACTACATAATATTTCATTTTATAAGCAAACAAACTCCCCCCCCCCCATCTTCCTTATACATTCTTCTTTTGATGGATGCTTGGGTTGCTTCCATATCTTGGCTATTGTGAATAATGAGAGGTGCATATATCTTTTTGAATTAGTGTTTTCATTTTGTTTGGGTAAATACCCAATAGTGGAATTAGTGGATCATATGGTATTTCTATTTTTAATTTTTTGAGGAACCCCCATACCGTTTTCCACAGTGACTGCACCAATTCCCAGCAACAGTGCATGAAGGTTCTTTTTTCTCTACATCCTTGCTTGACAATACTTGTCATTTCTTGCCTTTTTGATTTTAGCCATTCTCATTGTGGTTTTGATTGGCATTTCCCTGATGATTAGTGATGTTAAACATCTTTTCCTGTGTCATTGGCCACCTGTATATCTTCTTTGGAAAAATGTCTATTCAGGTCCTCTGCCCATGTTTAATTGGATTTTGTTTTGTTTTGTTTTGTTTTTGGTGTTGGGTTGTATGAATTCTTTATAATCCATTGATAGTTACCCCTTATTGGGTGTATTGTTCACGGATATCTTCTTCCATTCAGTAGGTTGTCTTTTCATTTTGATGATGGTTTCCTTTTCTGTGCAAAAACTTTTTATTTTGACGTAGTCTCAATAGTTTATTTTTGCTTTGTTTCCCTTGCCTAAGGAGACATATCTAGAAAAATGTTGCTGTGGGTGATGTGACAGAAATTATTGCCTGTGTTCTAGGATTTTTATAGTTTCAGGTCTCATATTTAGGTCCTTAATCCATTTTGAATTTATTTTTGTGTACAGTGTTAGAAAGTGGTCCAATTTCATTCTTTTGCATGTGGCTGTCCAGTTTTCCCAACACCACTGAAGAGACTGTGTTTTCTGCATTGTATATTCTTGCATCCTTTGTCACAGATTAATTGATCATATGATTGTGGGTTTATCTCTGGGCTCTCTATTCTGTACTGTTGATCTATGTGTCTATTTTTGTGCTAATACCATACTGTTTTGATTACTGTGGCTTTATATTTTATCTTGAAGTCTGGGATTGTGATACCTCCAGCTTTGTCCTTCTTTGTCAAGATTTCTTTGACTATTCAGAGTCTTTTGTGGTTCTATAAATATTTTATATTATTTGTTCTAGTTTTGTGAAAAATAATGTTGGTGTTTTGATAGGAATTGAATTTAATCTATAGATTGCTTTGGGTAGGATGGTCATTTTAACAGTATTAATTATTCCAGTCTGTGAGCATGGAATATCTTTCCAGTTGTTTGTGTCATCTTCGTTTTCTTCCATCAGTGTTTCATAGTTTTCAGAGTACAGGTCTTTTACCTCTTTGGTTAAGTTGATTCCTAGGTATTTTATTTTTTTGGTGCAATTTTAAATGATGTTTTCTTAATTTCTCTTTCTGCTACTTTGTTATGAGAGTATAGAAACACTACTGTTTTTCTGGGTATTAATTTTGTATCCTGCAACTTTAGTGAATTCATTTGTTTTTTTCTTATAGTTTTTTGGTGGCATCTTTAGGATTTTCTGAGTATAGTATCGTGTCATATGCAAATAGTGATAGTTTAACTTCTTCTTTTTCTTCTTCTTTTTAACTTCTTTACCAATATGGATGCCTCTTATTTCTTTTTCTTGTCTGATTGCTGTGGGTAGGACTTCCAGTAGTATGGTTATTCCTTATCCTTTGTGCTGGGCACTTTTGGGTCCTCTCATTCTGGAAGCTCATGGCCCTTCAGTTCTGAAAGTTTCCTTGCATTATTTCCTTGGTAATTTCTCTTGTGTTTTCTTAGTTCTCCATTACTAGAACTTTTTACATTTTAGGTTTTTTTCCTACTTTCAGGGAGATTTTATTTCATCTTCTAATCCTATCCATTGAATACATCTTAAAATTTCTGATATCAGGCATATCATTTTCAGTCACCATTTCTGTTTTGTTTATTTTCTTTTGAGATAATACGTATTGTTTTTTCATCACAGGTGCAATATTTTCTTTTATCATCTGAAGATAAATCATTTTAAAGATTCCTTTTTAAAAACACTTTATTTAGACTGTTTATCACAGTAGGTGCTTTCTTCAAATGTATGGTGATTATTGACTGCACATTTCAATTATGGAAAAGTGTTTGGAAGTGATTGGAAGCTCTTGTGGATGGCAGAGCTTCAGTGAAGTTTGATAAGGTAATAACATGGGATTTTCATTGGTCCATCTTCAGTTGTCAGTATATATAATTCTTTTCTCCTGTGGAGGTCAGTTTCCCACAGAGGAAGTCTGTTATATCCTGCTTGAGATGTTGGGGGGTATGTATGTAGAGGGTGGAGGTGAGGAGGGCTGTTGGCATTCTGGGAGCCAGGGAGGGGATGAAGATAGGAGCCACCTGGTTCAATACCAAAATTCTCCTGACTCATCCTCTTTTCAGTGAGCTGCCTTGCTCCCACTCTCACCCAGACCTGCTGTCCCTCAGACCAGAACATCTCTTGTTCACCTTCTCCAGAGGCTTGAAGTCCATTATTGGGTTGGGATGGGGCAGGGCAGTCACTAGCTGTGGGGCATCAGTTTAACTCTTTATTTATTTATTTAAATTAATTTATTTTAATTTTATTATGTTAGTCACCATACAATACATTAGTTTTTGATGTGGTGATCCACGATCCATTGTTTTCGTATAACACCCAGTGCTCCATGCAGTACATACCCTCCTTAATACCCATCACTGGGCTAACCCATCCCTCCCCCCCTCCCCTCTAAAACCCTGTTTGTTTCTCAGAGTCCATAGTCTCTCACGGTTCATCTCTCCCTCTGATGTCCCCCCCTTCATTTTTCCCTTCCTTCTGCTAATGTCCTCCACGCTATTCCTGATGTTCCACAAATAAGTGAAACCATATGATAATTGACTTTCTCTGCTTGACTTATTTCATTTAGCGTTAATTCTTTTTTTATACAAACTTACAAACTGTCTTTCAATTTTCAGCCCAGTCATACTGGAGCTACAAATGTTCTTGCTCTCCAGTTCCTGAGCATGCTACAGAAATAGATTTTTTTTTCTGTACTTTTTGACTCTTATCCCAAGAGCTTTGTAAACCATGCTTTAGTTTTCTCCAGTCTGCTGAGTTCATGATACTTGCCTATTTCCTTAGCAATTTCCAAAACTTCATCAAAGTGTCCAATCTGCTGGTATCTCATATTCTGTATTCTTTGTGTGTTTATAAATCAAAAACATTTTTTATGGTCCTTGTTTTTGCTTTTTTGAGGGGAAAGCGGAAATATATGTGTTGAATTTCCTTTGTTTTTCCACAAATCCACTTTTCTTCCTGAGACTCTCAATCTCCCTGGTTTCTATTCTGTCACTCTCCCCTGATTATCTTCCTTTAGCTCTGACTGTTCCTCCTCTCTGCTTTTTATGGGATGCTCTTAACTTGCTTTTCGCCTTCAACAGTGGTCTTTCCAAGCCCTACCTCATGGCTTCTACTTCTATTCCTGTGTTACACATTTTGATAAAGTGACCTGCGTATTGTCTCATGGTTTTAATAACCCCTCTAAGCAAATAAGTCACACATCTGTGTTGCCTGCTCTGACCATGTCCCCTAGTTCCACATCCAGCAGCCAGTTATCATCTGGATATATCCACTGAATTGTCGCATAAACATCTTTCAAAAGGCAATATGCACGAAGTAGAACACAGTTACTATTCTCCTCCTCACATCAGCTCCTTTTTCTATATTTGTGTTTATAGTCACAGAAGTCATAAACGTGGGAGTCATCTTAATCTCCTCTTTTTCACTCCATAGATCCAGGTAATCACCAGATCCTGCCAGTTTTTCCCCCCACGTATTTTTTTTTTTGAATCCAACCCTTCCCTTTGTCTCCATGATGACTACTATCATGACCTCCTTTCTGCTCTGCTACCACAACCTCCTAACTGCCACTCACTTCTGTCTTTTTCCTCTTCAATTCTTCCTCTGCTCAGGTACCAGAGTAACCTATCCAAAGCATAAATCTCATATAGCTCCCATGCTAAATCCCCTTCCATTGCTCCCCTGTGAGGAATAAAATCTATGTTCCTTGACATAGTATACAAGGCCTTCTATGACCTGGCCCTAGCTTGTCTCTCTCGGTTCATCTCATTTCACTCCTGGCCTCACATGTTCAGTCTTGTAGTACAGAACTGCCAGTTTCCTCCCCCTCCCATTACATTTCTCACTTCTGTACCTTTGCTCCTACATTTCCTCTGCCTTATTACTTATTTTCCCTTGATAAGAAGGATCTTACACATTATTCAAGATATAACTCATGATGTGTATTCTTGCCTAGGAAGCAACTCCTAATTTCTCTGGTTTTGTGAAGTGTCCCTTCTCTGTGCTTCTGTATATCCACATATGCAGATGATACCTCATGGTATCTGCATCACTGAAACAAATATATGATGTGTGTGTGTGTGTGTGTGTGTGTGTGTGTGTGTGTATACATCTGTACATATGTATGTATATGTAGAATTTGTTGCAGTGACTCTGGTGGACGGCAAGTTCTCTCAGAGAGGAGGAATTTTTCTTTGTTTTTGGTGACTGGCACATAGTTGGTATTCAATAATTAGAGGTTGAATGAAAACGAATCTGCTTATAAATTACTCCGTAGTGACTTGGAATCAGCAGGAGCTCAGTACCCAGGAAGAGCGTGACAGGAAGTGTTGGCATTATGGCTATGAGGGGAACAGATTGTGATACAAGGGTGATCCTTTGGCCTGGATTTCTCTTGCTATTTTGAATGTTTCATGTGGTGAATGTCCGCGAAGGGTATTTCCTGATCTGGAGGTGCCGGATGGCAGGAGAGAAGGAAAGCTGGGCACGGTTTTCCTTCCAAGTTGATGAGTTGAGCATGCAAGGAAGAGCCGGTTGTGACTTGGGTTATCACCATAGAATAAAACAGAAGATTTTATACTGTCAAGTGATTTTCAAGAGGTTTGGCAAAAGGAGGATCCTACAAGTACATGGCAAGTGGGGCTGGATTGGTGGAGGGGTAGGCAGGGTTGAAGTAAATGAAAAGTGACATTTACTTTCACCTTCCTCACATATCAAAGTTCTCCTGGTCTGTTCCCAAATGCCTCTGGGCCACGGCCAGTTTGCAGATGGCAGTGGACATCCTAATGTTGCATGTAGGCTCTTGAAGACAAGCACTCATAAATAGCTCCCATGCCCTGGGAGGTGCGCCAAAACACATTCCTCTGATGACTGCTGAGATGCTTGCTAAAAAGCAAACAGCACATTAACAGCCTTCTGAGTTCTTGTGCAAATGGAGTGTGAAATTGTGGCTTGATGCTCCAAAGCTATACCTTTTGGTCTCCCTGATGATGATTAAGAGAAGCCTGGCTTGATTTGATTGGGAGGCTGTGCATGGCTGCAGGTGGGGGGAGTCAGATGGGCAGGAAAAGAAGGACTGGTGAAAGGGAAGGAGAGGAATGCACACACCCCCTTCAACTAAGTGCTTCATTTGACCTTCAGGAAATTGGACTAGAGATCACATGACTTAATGTTTGCCTGGAAATTAACTACATCTGTTTGTTCCAGACCCTGGGATTGATGAAAGAGCCAAGGGGTACTGACCATAGAATTATAATAAAGGGAAATGTCTCAAGCAATTATTAAATATTTAAAGAACCATCTCAACACTAAGTTGTCAGATGGAATGAATGAAATTGAAATGATTTTTAAACATTATTTCCAATGGCATGGATAGAAATTCAGGGATAAAAATTACTCTGTGCCATAAAGAAAATATTTTCAGTTTGTTTTTGTGACACTGGTGTTTTCTGTATCACCTTTCATTCCAAATGTTAATTAAGGAACAGTATGCCCAGGAGGTGGATCAAATGAGGGATCCAAAAGGAAAGGGCATGGTCAAGGTTTTTTCTTTTTCCTTTGAAGTATTATTAAACCAAGGTGTTCAGAGGACAAGGGGACATTAATCCCCAGTGCAGTTGAGATATTCTCTATCAAAACAGAGGGAAGCAAGAGCTTTGTGTACAGTTTTTTTTCTTGCCTAGACTGGGCAATGTGAGATAAATAGGTGGTAAAATAAAATTATCAGAGATGCTATAGAGGTTTTTTTCTTTTCCACTGGATATTGTGAATAAATAATCCAGTAAATACGGTGGATTACCTACCCAATCCTCATTCCTCTTTTCTTTTGATCAACACCCTGTTTTTGTTCAAGGATCTACCTCTGGCAGAGCCTTTGAGTTGCTATCCAGTATCAATTTTTACCTACCCACAGAAATTTGATAGTGAGAAGTAAAAATACTCAGCTAAACAATTGTATTTTTCAGCCTCCCTTTTTAAAAAAGTGAAATCTATTTGACATGTAACATTGTGTAAATTTGAGGTATACAACATGTTGACTTGATACATTTATATGTTGTAATGTGATTGCCACTGTAGCAATAGTTAGCAACTCTATCAGGTCACATAATTATCATTTCTTTTTTTTGTGGTGGGAATAATTAAGATCTAGTCTCTTGGGGTGCCTGGGTGGCTCAGTCGTTAAGTGTCTGCCTTTGGCTCAGGTCATGATCCCAGGGTCCTGGGATTGAGCCCTGCAGTGGGCTCCTTGCTCTGCAGGAAGCCTGCTTCTCCCTCTCCCACTCCCCCTACTTGTGTTCCCTCTCTTTGTTCTCTCTCTCTCTCTGTCAAATAAATAAATAAAAATCTTAAAAAAAAAAGATCTAGTTTCTTAGCCTGTTTGATGATTATAATACAATATTGTTGTCTATATTCACTGTTACGTGCATTATATCTCCAGGGTTTATTTTTCTAGTAGTTGCAAGTTTGTACCCTTAAACAATATCTCTCCTGTTCCACCTGTTGCTCCCCTCCCCTGCCTCTACTAAACATCATTTTACTCTGTTGTTACCAGTTGACTTTTTATTTTTTTTAAAGATTTATTTTTTTTATTTTAGGGGGTGGGGAGGGGCAGAGGGAGAGAGAGCCCCAAGCCGACTCCATGCTGAGCATGGAGCCCAACGTGGGTCCTAATCCCATGAGCCTGAGATCACAACCTGAGCAAAAGCCAAGAGTTGGACACTTAACCGACAGCACCATCCAGGTGCCCCACTGATTGACTTTTTAAAAATTTCACTTATAAGTAATATCATACAGTGTTTGTCTGACTTTTCTCACTTAGCATCATGTCCTCAAGGTTCATCCATGTTGTCACAAATGGCAGGATTTCCTTCTTTTTCATGGCTGAATAATAGTTATCTCCCTCTCTCTCTGTCACATCTTCTTTATCCATTCATCTGCTGACAGACACTTAGGTTGTTTCCATATTTTGGCTATTGTGAATAAATGATACAGGAACTGTGGGAGTCCATATATCTCTTTGATATCTTATTTTTATTTTCTTTGGGTATATACCCTGAGGTGGAATTGCTGGATCATATGGTAGTTCTAGTTTTAATTCTTTTAGGAACCTCCATACTGTTTTCATAGTAGCTGAACCAATTTACATTCCCACCAGCAACGTACAGGGGTTGCCTTTTATCTCCATCTTCACCAGTACTTCTCTTGACTTCTTGATGGTATCTATTCTAATAGGTATGAAGTGATGTCTTATTGTGGTTTTGATTTGATTTGAGGATTAGTGTTGTTGAGCATCTTTTCATGTACCTATTGGCCATTTGGATGTCTTTTTGGGAAAGTGTCTATTGAGTTCCTTTGCCCATTTTTAACTTGGATTGTTTTTTTGTTGTTGAGTTGTATGAGTTCTTTGTATATTTTGGATATTAACCCCTTATCTGATATATGGTTTGCAAATACTTCTTCCCATTCTGGAGGTTGCCTTTCATTTAGCTGATTGTTTCTTTTGCCATGTAGAAGCTTTTAAGTTTAATATAGTCTCATTTGTTGATTTTGCTTTTGTTTGTGATTTTGGTGTCATATGCAAAAAATTATTGCCAATGTTGAGGTGCTTCTTTCCCATATTTTATAGTATTTGTAGAATTTTATAGTATTAGGTCTTATGTTTAATTCTTTGATCCATTTTGAGTTCATTTTTGTGAGTGGTGTAAGATAGAGATCCAGTTTCATTCTTCTTCATTTCTTTATCCAGTTTTCCCAATAATATTTGTTGATGAGACTATTGTTTGTCCATTGATTGTTCTTGGCTCCCTTGTGGAATATTAGTTGACCATATATGTGTAGGTTTAATTTGGGCTATCTTTTTGGTGCCATTGGTCTATATATCTATTTTATGCCAGTAGTCTACTGTTTTAATTACTGTAACTTTGTAGTGTAGTTTGAAATCAGGAAGTATGATGCCTCTGGCTTTGTTTTTTTCCCCTCAGGTGTGCTTTGGCTATCCAGGGTCTTTCATGATTCTGTACAAATTTTAGAATTTTTTTCCCTATGTTTGTCATTTTCAGTGAATGCCATTGGACTTTTGATAGTGATTTCATTGAATCTCTAGATGACTTTGAGTAGTACAGACATCTTAACAATATTTATTCTTTCAGTACATGAACATGGGATGTCTTTCTATTTATTTGTCTTGTCTTTGATTTCTTTCAACAAAGTCTCATAGTTTTCATTGTACAGATTTTTCACTACCTTGGTGGAAATTATTTCTAGATATTTTGCCATTTTTTGTACTATGGTGAATAGAATAGTTTTCTTTATTCTTTTTACAGATGTTTCATTATTATACAGATATTCAGCTGGTTTCTGTATGTTGATTTTATATCCTGTGACTTAATTGAAATTGTTGACTAATTCCAAAAATTTTTTGGTTGAGTCTTTTGGGATTTTCTATATACAAAATCACATCATCTGCAAATTACAACGGTTTTACTTCTTTCTGATTTGGGTGCCTTTTATTTTTTTGTCTTGCCTAATTGCTCTAGCTAGAATTTCCAGTACTATATTAAATAAGAGTGATGAGAACGGGCATCCTTATTTTGTTCCTGATTTTAGAGAAAAAGCTTTCAAGTTTTCACCATTGTGTGTGTTAGCTGTGGGTTGTCATATATGGAGCAATCATGTGACATAATTCTGGCCAACAAGATGAAAGGGGAACTTGATAGATGGCGTTCTAGAAAAGCTCTTAAAAAGGGAGCAGAGTCATTTGACCTCCCCCCCCCCCCACTTTTTCATTCTTCTGCCATAAAACATAGACATGATGTCTGGAGCTACTGTAACCATTTTGTGACAGATGATTAGGTATAGACTGAGAGAAATGCAAAAATGTCTGTTGGGCATTGTATCAGTCCTGGAGTTCTTCTGGACTTCCTATAACATGAAAGAATAATGGGCCCCATTTTAGGTGACTGTAATTTGAGTATTATGTTACACAAAGCCAAGCCCAGTCCCTAGGAGATACTCTACTTATCAGAGCACATCTCCAGCTCTATCTAGCTCATTTGTAAACTGATTAGTCTAAGCCACAAGAAGTCCCACTTTCTTGAGTGACTGGTTTAAGCCTGAGCTTGTGATGGCAGCTGATGAAATGTAACCAATGAAATGTAAGGAGGAATATGCTCTCGTCCAGAGAGAAAAGCTGCCCCACTTCTAAAATAAAGCCTATGGAAGGGATAGTATCTTCTTTTGTTGGACACTGTCTAGGTCAGAATGTGATGCCTGGAACCACACTGTAGTCATCTTGTAGTGGGGAGCTGGTGTGGGGATAAAGCTGATGCAGTGAAGATGGTACAGTAGATGTTTAGAAAGAAATAGATCTTTGATAATGTCATTGAGTTGTGAAATCAACCAATCCTGGAATTGCCCATCTTTGGATTTGTTGTTGTTTAAATCAGAAGTGGGCCAACTTTTTCTGTAAAGGGCCACATAGTCAATACTTTGGGTTTTGTAGGCCAACTCTGTCACTGTAGTGTGAAAGCCCCCACAGACAGTATGTACATAAACAAGCATGTCTGTGTTCCAGTAGAACTTTCTTTACAAAAACAAGCAGCTGGCTGCCAGTATGTGTCCCTCAGGTGGTAGTTTGCCGAACCCTGGTTTAGACAGTTGGTTTAGGTTTTCTGCTCCTTGACTCATCTACATCTTACCTGATACAGAGTTGGAGGTTGAAATGCCTAAAATCTAAGGCCTGTTCCAACTTAGCAGTTGGAGCATTTGGAGAATGACACAAGAAAAGGCCAGAAAAGAGACAAACAAGTTAAAAGTAGAAATGATAAAAGATGCTCTTAGAAGAGCTAGTGGCAAAGCAGTTTGAATCTGTCTCAGTTGAATAGGGAAGAAGGAAATATGTAGCCCTCAGTGGAAAGCCTCTAGGAGAAGAAAGTCCCAGAGAATGTAGACGCATTTAATTTTTAAAATTTCCATCATTTTTTAGCACATAAATAAAAAATTAGAAATATATTTAAGAAAAAAATGTGCTGCTTATTATCCCACTACACAGATATAAATCTTGTTACAAAGATGTAAATAAACTTTTTCTTTTTTCTTTCTTTCTTTCTTTCTTTTTTAAAGATTTATTTATTTATTAGAGAGAGAGAGAGAGCCAGTGTGTGCATGTGAGCATGAGCAGGGGGAGGAGCAGACAGAGAAGGAGACAGGCAGACTCCCCACTGAGCAGGGAGCCCCATGTGGGCTCGACCTCACGACCTGAGCTGAAATCAAGAGTTGGACACTCAACCAACTGAGTCACTCAGGTGCCCCTAAAGACTTTTTCTTTTTAAAAAAAGGGAGAATTGTATTGTACATTTGATTTGTAGTTTGCCTTTTCCACCTTAACCGTGGATTCTGAAACAACTTATACATTTATACAACCATCATTTTGAAGGTTGCTCAGTAGCCCATTGTTATACAAGTAGCAGTTTATTGAAATGGTTCCTTATTATTCTCTCATTTTGGTTGTCCCCCCCCTCCTTTCCCCCATTCCTTTTGCTCTTATATAATAATCTTGAAATATTCTGTTTGCTGTTAGGAAGTTCTGTCCCATTTCCTCCCTAAATCCTTCTTGTTTCAGATGAGGCCTTTTCTTCTCTGATAATGCCAAGCAGCTGGTAAAGGGCAATTTAAAAATGTTTTAGTTTGGCAATCAGAGACATCATCTTCTATTCCACTCTGAGTGAAATCCTAATGAGGTCATTTGTCCAGATGTGAAACTCCTGAGTCTTTGGGGATTTCAGCATTGGTTTCTGCTATTATGTTGAGGCTTTGGCTGTTCTTCTCCATATTATATACAATCCTTAAATTGTAGGGTAGGCCTGGCTATTGATCAGAAGTAGTAACATAAAGGGCCCCAGATCTAGCCCCCTGCTCTCCTCTTGTACCCCTACTCCAGCGTCTGAAGACGTCTGAATCATTCTCAGGAGCAGTTCAGCTTATACTGTTTTAGTGTGGTATTTTCTAATCATTTTGTGTCTGTCATTGAGTGAGTACTCCTGTTCATTGGACCAGATGGAACAGAAAAACTGTATCCTTTATAATTGGAGAATACATAGTCTAGTTTTTCTGCATTATTAGGAGGGAGTACTGGTAATAATAATACAAATAGCATTCATATTTAATTTTAGAATGGAACCTGGGACCCAGAGAAAGAAAGAAACTTGCCCAATGATGCACAGCTAGAGGTGGGCCTGAGAGAAAGACCAAAGATTCCTGGGGATTCTCCATAGCACCCCAGTGGGTCAGAGCAAGAGGGAAGTCTCTTTTAGGAAGTGCTCATCCAATGTCCTAGAGTTGTGTGTTGGGGGAGGGCCGGGAGTGGGGAGAATAAGCATAGAGCAGCAGATGTAGTGTACAAAGAAGAAAGGTTCTGGGAAAAAAATGAGCAAATATCATACTAACATATTTTTTAGGTAAACATGTATTGACCTGAAAAGATATCTGCTATATATAAGGTGAAATGTTTAGATTATAAAGTAGTATGTGAAGCATGACTCCATTTTTGTTAATAAACACATTAACCTCATATGGGTGGGTCTGTCTGTCATCTCTCCTTCTACATACCTAAAAAGTTATATTTCCAGGTTTCTTTTTAAAAAACTTTATTTAAATTCTTGTTAGTTAACATACAGAGCAATACTGGTGTCAGGAGTAGAATTCAGTGATTCATCACTTACATATAACACCCAGTGCTCATCACATCAAATACCCTCCTTAATACCCATCCTTCACCTAGCCATTCCCCACCCACCTTCCCTCCATCAAACCTCAGTTTGTTCTCTGTCGTTAAGAGTCTCTTATGGTTTGTTTCTCTCTCTTTTCTTTTTTTCCCCCTTCCCCTATATTCATCTGTTTTGTTTCTTAAATCCACATATGAGTGAAATCGTATGGTATTTGCCTTTCTCTGACTTATTACACTTAGCATAATATGCTCTAGCTCTGTCCATGTCATTGCAAATGGTAAGAGTTCATTCTTTTTGATGGCTGAATAATATTCCATCACATATATATGTCTCCTCTTCTTTATCCATTCATCAGTCTCCAGGTTTCAACAGTGTTATTTTGGGGTATTAGAAACTGAAGTGTTACTATTTTTTTCTTAATGATCAACAGTATTTTCTAATTTTTTAATAATAAATATGTATAGCCTTCTAATAAAAAACATTATAATTAGAGAAAAAAGGCAGTGATAGATGAAATTATAGGTTGTGTCTTGAAAGCATATTTGTGTGTCACTAAAACTTATAAGGAGCATTTTGGCTCTTTGCATGAAGAATATTCCTTTTACTGAGAGCACCATTCACATGGGATCTTTTGTGTATCATGCTTTCTTCATAGTCTTTCTCGTAGCTCTTGAGGGCAAGAGTCTGTGTCTCGAATATCCGGTGGCCAGTGGCCTATTAATTGTTAATTTTTTGTTTTTGCTTTAAATGAATGAATGAATAAGAAACTTTTAATACTTTATTTGAATGTCACAGAGGCTGAAATTAGTCCATGAGAGGACATCAATGAAGGGCAACCAACGGGACAGTATGTGTGATTCTTAAATCTTGGATCTAGGGGAGGGGAAGGCAGGAGAGGGAATAAGCAGCGTGGCCCTTCCCCGTATCGTATATGAAGAGAAAGTCATCACCAATGTGACTGACGATCATCGAAATGTGGTTATGCTTCAGATGCTTTGAGATTTATGCTGAGAATACCAAGTGGAAATGTGGTTGTGAGCCTGTTGCTTTCCTGAAGGGTTAGTGACTCTAGCTGATGGGAGGGTGAGAGGGAGGACCTTCCAGGGAAATGGCAAAATGGAGATACTGGGAACATGGAAATGGTTCAAGGGAACTTGAAAAAAATCCTTTGTCCCAGGTCATGGGTGAAGAAAAGGTTTCTGGTAGGATTCAGGGAAGTCACTGACTCAAGGCTGAGTTAGATATGAAGGGAGTGTGGAGAAATCAGAGAAAAGACTTCCTCTACCACCAGAAGTATAGCATGCATTCATAACTAAGAAGGATTGCAATTCCACTGTGTAGAAAGAAGACTACCACAAGCCTCTGGAGGGAAGGGTGAGCTCTTACCTTCCTGCAGTCCTCTCTCCAAAGAGCAACGATTAGTGTTGTCAACAATTTAAGAGCATCTGCTAAACCCTCATGAATTAAAACAAACAAAACTCAGAACCCCTTCCTTTGGTCTACCTACAAAGCTTTACATGTGTCACCACTCCATTGCCTTTTTTTTTTTTTTTCTGTTCCATACATACCTGCTACAAGGCACTTCTTTCTGTTTTAGGAATAGGCCAAACTTGTGCCCACTTTGAGACATTGGCACTAGCTGGAAAACCAGCCAAAAAAACCGCTGCCCTGGATCTCAGTGTGTTGGCCTCTGCCTTGTTTTCTTAAGTCAAAGCTGAATGTCACCTCCTCGGATGTGAGAAAAGAGACATGGTCTGTCTTATTTAATGTCTAGAATAGTCCCCAGCACATAATAGATGCTCTGGAATATTTGTTGAATGAATGAAGAAATCTAGCTTAAGATCTTCATATCCTTATTCTGGGAACACTTCCGTGTCCCCTTAGGCTGAAATAGGTATCTTGATTTTACTGCTGGTGCTGCCCCCCGTCTCTGAACGCAGTATTTGGCTAAATTGTACACAGTGACAGACCCAAAGTCTGGGACTTGCCAGGAGCTATTTAGTGAGTGAGTGAGTGAATACTGTTTGCAGACGTGGTAGATTCTTGGGCAGAGCCTCTGTGGTAGAAAAGCAGATCTTGGTGGGCAGGAAGAGAAACAAACAGGGAGAGACATTCAAAGTGACATATAAATTTCATTTGAGGCTTGTCTTGAGTCACACTGAAAAAAATAAATGACAGAAACAAAAATAAGACTGGAGGGGCTATGAGAAAGTAATTGAGGTCACTTCTAGGATCGGAAATCTGGAATGTTGATTTTAAAAGACTGTCAGCTTAGACTTCCCCCAGTCTCCAACTTCTATTAGATACGAAGACCGTCATTCCTATTTGGCTAACTTGGAGATCTGATTAACTATAAAATTTTTGGCCAAGAGAGAGAAAAAAAATATGGAACCTCAAGAGATTTCAAATGGGATATATTTAGAATAGGAGAGGGAGAAAAATGAGAAAATATTCTCCTTTAGTGAAATAGTCCTCTCTTCTACCTTTGCATTCCAGTCTATTTCTGGAGGTTTACGATTTCGTTGCTACTGAGCATACTAATGGCCCAGGGAAGCGGGAGGTTCACTTATGACAGTAGCTTTTGAATTTCACTAGGTAGTTTCCCAGAATGAAATTCCTAGTATTCCATTTCTGTGAAGAGTTAAGGGATTTGGGGGCGTACTGACATGCTAGAGAGGAAGATGTCCCACATGCTCTGCCCTCTTTCAGATAACTGGTATTCTTCTCTGAGATCTAAGACCAGATGATTTCAATTCAACAGGGGTTTATTAAGATATGGGGTGATAGAGCACACTATTTATTAAAAGTGTTCTATGGAACAGCGGTCTTATGAGATGCTTCATGAACAAAGGATTCTGTAAAATAGTTTGGGGAAAGCCACATAATACTTGGAGATGTACACTTCACATCAGCGTGGAAAAGGCTCTGAGAAGATCTGTGGGAAAGAAAACTTAAGTTTCTTGAGCTGTTTTGACTACGCAACCTTTGTGCATGTGCAGTGTGTATGAATGCTACTAACACTATGGGAAATATATGGTAAAGGAAATAAAAACATTGGAATCAGACAGACCCAGGTTCAGACTTAACTCTTGCCACCCGCTGCGCTGACTTAGAGCAACTGGTTTAACTGAGTTCTGTTTTTTCTTTGTAAATTGGCTGCAACACTTTGCCCAAATAAGATTATTGTGAATATTAAATGAGATAATGCCTAGCCTACCCTCTAACCCAGAGCATGGAATATAGGTAATTAATAAGATTGGTGACCAGATAGGCAAACAGTTATTATACAACAGCACCATGGTAGGTATATGTGGGATACAAAACTGAATAAGGTAATGGACCTTATGTCAAAGAGGCTCAGTATTTATCAGATGTTTAGAAAAAACTTCTAGATCTCTGAGTTGGCACTTGTGCCGGGTGCCTGGGGTACAACACTGTAAGAGCTGGAGATAACCCTCATTCCCATGGAGCTTACTGGCTGGCTTTCGATGGCATTTGTGTTCTCATAGCCTAATTCACACTAGAACTTGTCCCCCAACCTCATGCCTAGCTGCGTTCAGCTTGACATTAAGAAATAACATTTTTTGGCTAAAATTAACAACACAAGAAACAATAGGTGTTGGCAAGGATGTGGAAAAAGGGGAACCCTCTTGCCCTGCTGTTGTGAATGCAAACTGGTGCAGCCACTCTGGAGAACAGTTTGGAGGTTCCTCAGAAAGTTAAAAATAGAACAGTTTGGAGGTTCCTCAGAAAGTTAAAAATAGAACTACCCTATGATCCACCAATTGCACTACTATGTATTTACCCAGAGGATACAAAAATACAGATTGAAAGGGGAATACGTACGCTGATGTTTATAGCAACATTATCAACAATAGCCAAAGTCTGGAGAGAGCCCAAATGTTCATCAGCTGAGGAATGGATAAAGAAGATGTGGCATGCATATTCCATGTGGCATGGAATATTACTCAGCCATCAAAAAGAATGAAATCTTGCCATTTGCAATGATGTGGATGGAGCTAGAGTATATTATTCTAAGTGAAATTAGTCAGAGAAAGACAAATACCATACGATTTCACTTATGTGGAATTTAAGAAACAAAACAGATGAGCATAGGGGAGGGGGGAAAGAAAAAAAGGAGGGGGGTAACAAGCAACAGTGACTTTTAAAGATAGAGAACAGACTGAGGGTTGATGGAGGGAGGTGGGTAGGGGTGTGTGCTGGATGAGTGTGAAGGAGGGCACTTGTGTGAGCACTGGGTGTTGTATATAAGGGATGAATCACTGAATTCTCTAGAAACCAGTATCATGCTGTATGTTAACTAACAAAATTTAAATTAAAAAAATAACATTTCCCCCCATATAATCTCTTTAGATATAGGTTCTGGAGGGGAATATTTTGCTGCTGAGTGGCTCTCTACTCTAGGAGTAGTGTACCTGCTCCCTGTAAATCGAATCCATAAAAACCAAGGCAAGTTTCACAGTGACAGTCATGTGCTTAGGAACTTGGTGGGGAGAGGAATTGAATGACAGTGGGGACAGCACTCAGTGCCATTTAAACTATAAACTAGACATTAAACTTTGGTTTCTCCTCCCATCAGGTAAAAAGAGAATCACCCTAAATTTTGGGGAGAACATTTATTACAGTAGTTTTCAAGGATAATTTCTAGGAATGCTTAGTATTGCTAGAAAAATGATTTCAGGATATAAGGGTTACAAAGATTATGAAAATAATAGTTAACTGTCCTTCTTTGTACACTTTCCCTAGATTTAAGTGCTAGCATTTGCTTTTAGGTGAAGAATAATGGCAAATGCTCAGAATCCTCGACACAATATTTGAGGAGATTTTCAAGGTTTTCAAATGGTTTGAAAGAGGGACTATGATTTTTTATTCCGTATGAAACCTTCTTAGTTCCTTTATGTGTATGTTTAAAAAACAGGGATGTTTTATGAATCATTTGGACTAGAGAGAGTGCTTCCCTGCGCCCCAGGCGTGCAGCAGTCCGTAATTTCTCCCTGCAGCAGTCTTTGGAGGCAGAAAGATTTCCCCCCCCCAAGACTGAGGGGGCCTTGCAGGTAAAAAGGAAGGAAATGCCAGCTCTGTGACTGCTGAGGGACCATTTCCTGTCCCAGGAAGTGACCTTGAAATGCTCTTCAGAGCGCCTGGGAGGGATGTGTGGCTCATTTTGGTTGGAGAACATGTGGGCTTGGAAATGAACTGCCCTCTTGGGTTGAGCCTGCCTTCTCAAATGGGGCACTAACGCATTTTAATGGTATTGCCCATACTAGGGTTACTTGATAAGGAACAGCTGTTGCTTAGCTGTTTTCAGTCTTTTTGTCTTGCAAAATTATGTGGTTTTTTTCAGGCTTGGGGAAAGGATGTGGTTAAAAAAAAAACCAGGTGAAGCGGGACTGAGGCAGGGAATCAGATCATCTGTATTTAAATGCGGCCACTTGTTGGGGCTTCACTCCGAGCCAGGGACAGTGCTAAATGCTTTCTATTAATTTTCTCATTTAATGTACACAGCAACTCTATGACAGATATACGATTATCTCCAGTTTACTGAAGTTTAGAGAGGTAAAGTGCTGCCCAAAGTCACAGAGCTATTAAGAAATCGAACTGGAGTTTGAATCCAGGTCTTTTTGTTTTGAAACACTGTCTTCCTTTTAATATGTATCATATACTGGTGTGACATTTACGACTACCATTAATCACCAAAAACACCAAAAACAACAGCTAACATTTATTGAGATCTTACTGTGTGCCTGACACTGGGCTGGATTTTCTTATTGAATCCTCAGAACTGCCTTGAGGTATTATTCTGGTACAGTCTCTTTTTAGAGATGCAAAAACTGAGGTACAGAGAGACTAACATAATTCAAGTCAGACATCTGGCATGTCGCGGAAGCAAGCTTTCAGCCCTGACAATTTGACTCTTGGCTCTGTCCTCAGTCACTGTAGTACCTGCTGTGTAAGAAGTGTCAGTGTGTCCATGAACCCTGTAGACATGACCTGAAGAGGGGAAGTTGGGGGCATGTGTTAATTTCCTAGAACTGCCATAACAAAGTTCCATAGACTGGGTGCTTAAAGAACAGAAATTGATCGTCTCAGTTCTGGAGACTGCCAGTCCAAAATCAAGTTGTTGGCAGAATTGGTTCCTTCTAATGGCTGTGAGGAAGGATCTGTTCCAGAATTCCTTCCTTGGCTTGTAGATGGCTGTCTTCATGTTCACATGGTGTTCTTCCTGTATGCATGTCTGTCTCCAAATTCTACTTCTTTATAAGGTTACCAGTCAAATTGGAGTAGGGACCACTCTAATGACTCCATTTTAACTGGATTACCTCTGTCAAGGCCCAAACAGGGCAGGTTCAAAGTTGTAAGAAAGTTCTAATATTTCTTAAAGTTCAAGTGATTAGAGAAAGGGAAGAGAATTGGAGCAATTCAGGAAGCCCTGCTGATGAGCAGAGATTGGGCTCAGGGAAAGGCAGTCAGGGTTTCTAAGAGATAGCCTGTCTGGCTGGAATATCTGTCCTGCTCAGGAACCCAAGGGGACATGGCAGAAATGGGTGACTGTCCCCAGTATATGTGTGTGCCATGCTCTGGATGTCTCCCACACGGTGACAGGCTAGGTGAGATACAATGTGGGAATCCTATGAGAATACTCCCAACACGGGATGTGGGTTTTCTCTGAAAACTCAGTAATAAGTCTGAAGTTTAGTAATATATAGTTATAAAGGATGTATGAGAAATATATGGTCTATAATTATATTAAAAGAGCAATAAATAATTAAGGTATGAAACAAGCCTTCACCAAAAATTGGATTGGGTTTAAAATTATTTCAGGATCATCTAACTTTGAATTACTTCAAATATCACTCACATACTCATTCATCCACCCACCCACCCATCCGTCCGTCCACCCACCCATCCGTCCGTCCACCCACCCATCCGTCTGTCCATCCATCCATCCATCCGTCCATCCAGCTTTCTAAGAGTATATATTCTGGGTCCTGAGGTAACAGCTGGGAGAATAGTGAGATCAGTGTCACTATTTCTGTCCTCAAGGCAAGTGTGTTAAACAGTAGCAACCTCAAAGGAGAAAATTCACCATTTTCAGACTAGAGTATCCACTCATTTACATGACAGCAGCCCCTTGATATGCAGAAAAATTCGGGAGGGGCATGAATAAATAACACCATTTCTGGGACTTAATTTGCATTAATTACTCTGTACCTATGGAGGCAATACTTGAAAAATTCAAGACCTACACCAAGACCCATTTTGAACTGAGAGGATGTTGGTTCTGTGCTTCCCTGGGAGTCCTCTCCGAGAGTTAAGGGCTGTGTCTATCTTCCTGTCTTCGTTGGGTCTGTCTCTGCTCCCTTTCCACTTTTCCCACCATGTCTCAGGATCAGTGTGGACATCTCAGAGTTTGACACAAATGTTCTATAGTCTTCTTCCCACATGCAGCTCTGAAGGCTCCCCAAAAAGTCCTTAAGGGGTTAGCTGTGGATCGGTTTAGCTGTCAGTAGAGGGCTCAGAATAGATGCTGATTGCCAGGAGCTGTTCTCTGGATGTGATGTCAAGAGACAAATAAATGAATGGATGGCAGGAGGACCGAGAGACTCTTTCATGACAGAAAGGGCTGAAACATCATAGGGAACATCTGGGAAGGGCACTCGAAAAGCTGGGGTCATGGAGAGACTGCCTGGGGACATCCCATTGGAGGAAAGGAAACTTCGCCCTAATATTGGAGTGTGTTGGGCTCTTCACAGAAATCACTAGGGATTAGGGCTAGACATCTATAACTCCCAGTACATACAGTTTCTCCTATAACCATGTGGATTCAACCTTCCCAAAGTTAGATCTAGTTCTGTGGTGGCACAGTTCTTGCCTCTCTGTCCTTAGCCACATTTACCCCCCCACCACTTTGCTTTTCATTTATGTTTAAATTACTACCAGCTAGTGGAGCCAAAGATCCACATACAAATCCTTGAAAGAAAGTGACTTTTTTTTCTTCCAGAGCTACAACACATAATGAGAATTTACAAAGGGTCAAAGAGGATTTTTGCATGTGAACATACAGATTTTGGTTAACTGTGTATCTGTTGAATACAAAGAATGTGCTATCCTGAAACATTGTAGTCTATTTTTATTTAATAAATTTATCTATTTCAGTCTTTTAAAAATAAACTTCAGTGGCAAGGCAGGATTTCATTTCTTTTGAAGGCAGCTGAAAGTTTTAGAGGTAGGATTTAATCTCCCTCAGGGGATTGTTTGACTGACGGCTGTTCAGCAATAGTGTGTGTTGTGGGCTTCTAGGAAAGAGTAACACTTTTGTCTTCTCTTTGTTCACAGGCTGTTCTCTTAAGAGTAGTGACTGACACTTTGTTTGCCGTGGAGGAGCAATCGTCCACAGACATAGGTTTGTAGGGAAGAGCTCTCACCTGTAATTTCTCACTGTTCTTGAAAACCCATTTCGGCAGGAAGGCTGAGGATCTCTCCATCTCGCTCGTTCCGTGATTGAGGCTGGATGGCATTACACTCGGGAGGGGGGAGCTGGACTCTTCTGGCGTTTTTTTCCGGTGTGGCCTAGTTTGGGGTCAGGGAGGATGGTGTGCGGAACCCAGGAGCTTTCATGCTGGGGCACAGCTTGAACCCAGACACTTCTGAGCCTCCCACTTGAACTTATTGACTGCCTGCTCAAATACTGGTTAAAGTATTCTGGCTTTTTTTGTGCTGCTTCTGGGCTTGTGAGCCACCTTGGTATCTTGCTGTCACTATATGCAATGGTGGTCTTAATGAGCTTGAATCCTAGTTTCTTGGGGTCAGTTCTTGACACTCTCAGTCTGGGGCTTGTGCCCCCAGAATGTTCTGTATTTCCTCTATCACTATATTTATTATACTTAATGCATGTTTAGAAGTTAAAACTAAATTCTTTAAAAAATTGAACTCATCCACTTATTGATTTACTAAACAACTCCTTATTTCTGACTACCATGTGCCAGGCACTGTGCAGAGGGCCGAAAATTCAGTGGTGGACAAAATATGCAAACAAAAGGGAAGTATATGGGTAAAAGTGAAAGTTCTCTTATTAAATCCTCCATCTCTACCTCAGGTCTCCTCTGAAGAAACCTACTTTTAATAATTCATAGAGCATGGGTTAGCAAACTGCAACCTGAAGACCAAGTCTGGCCTGTCACCTGCTTTTGTAAATAAAGTTTTATTGGAACATAGACATGCTCATTTAAGTACAAAACTCTGTGGTTGCCTTCACTCTGTAACCACAGCTGAGTAGTTGCTATAGGAACTGTATGGCCTACAAAGCTGAAAATATTCATAAGCTAGCCTTTACCACCTCTGATTTATAGCATATCTTACCAGAACTTTTCTTGGTTTATTTTATATGTACATATATGTCTACATTTTAGTTTGTGTATTTTTTCTAAAACAAGATTATATTACACGTATTATTCTTTAGTCTGCCTTTTTCCCCCAATTGCTTGCATAATTGTCCTCAAACGGAACAGAGAATTGTTCACTATTTCTAGTTCAGCCCTTGGTATGGTATCAGGTACAAAGGTAGTACTCCATAAATATTTGTTGAATGACTGAATGAAGAGTATATTATTTTAAATAAAGTTCTAAAGTTGTAAATTGTTTACTTAAAAGATAACTCAGAACATATGCAAGATTATCCATACTATAAGAAGACTATCCATATTATAATACGCTTATCCCATTGTGATTTCTTGGGTGAGAGAGAAAAAGGAACAATATCCACTTGTCTCTGGAGAATTGTGCAAGGACATAAGTCTTATAGGTGTGAGCCACCTGTGAAATAGGTTGAAATGGAAGGCTGGTTGACAGCTGGCCATTCTAGGGAACATAGGCTTTCCATATTGCTCAGTAAGCTCTTTGCTGAAGCTGAATGGATACAGGAAGTCTTCATTTGGTAATTTTTATATTTGTGGCTTGAGTACGTGGATTGTACTGGTCCACTGCCCATGGCATTATAACATGTAGATATACCGCTCATAGGGTATCTCTCTTACTTACTAATATTTTGTATCTTGCATTTCTGTTGAGGGATATTCTCCACTAGACAGTATGAATCATGTATTTAGCTATTCATACGGCTCTTTATTTTCACTAAAGGAGGGTCTGCTTTCTTATCAAGTACATCATTTTGCATAAGTTTGGCAAATCCTTTTCTTGGATATCAAGGAAACTGTTTTAGGTTTCTATTCTATTTAGATGGCTTTCTTTCCTTTTTGTGCCCTTCCTTCTCATGACTCAAACCTCCCTCATCTAACTTTGGCAAAGCATGAGGTGCAAGTAGGGCAGGTGTGTAAGGCATGTGGGCACATGGGAGCTTAGCTGCTGAAGCCTTTCCTGAATTTCTGTCTGAGATGCAAATGTGTGCATTTTCCACCATCTGGTCAATACTTGCTGTTGTCTTTCTTTCTCCCAGGCATTTATTTGGTTTGGGGGACACAAAGTGGATCTTAGGAAGGAAAGTGTGATTCCAGGCAGATTCCTCCTTAACAATTGGGACCTGGAGTGGGATTGTGGCTGCCTGGTGAGGTCAGCTGCTTCTTCCCTCTATTTGCCCCCTGCCCCTCCAATCAGTGAGCACTCTTGGATTGCCACAACACAAAATGAATGATTATCATTACATGATGGCAACCCTTTCAAACCATCTTAGGAAGAACTGTTGATTACAAGGATACTGTTGAACTAGATTCCAAACCGGAAGGTGGGAGGCACCAAGGCAGTTCTAGAGATCAGTAACTTCTCTCTCTCTTTATACAGTTATCTTCCTCTCCTTTTCCATATCTTCAGCTTGGCAGGCCCATCATACTTTCTCTACCAGCCTGTTTCATTTTCTGCTTTATAAACCTGTTTTCCATCCTATACACTGACAAATACAACATATTCTCACTGGTAGCAGTGGTTCTTCTCTGGGTGTCTGTAAGAATAGGCCGAGAAAATCCCTTAGTTTTTCTTAAGAATTTCCTTTAGGTAGAGCACACCTCTCTGGTTCAGAATCATTTCTTTCAGTTTGGGCTATTTGTATCTTCTTCCATAGAAACTCATTAAAGTTTTCTCCTGTCTTCCTCAAACCTTAATGTGCATACCAGTCATTTTGAGATGTTAAAATGCCGATTCTGATTCATGAACTGTAGGCTGGGACAAAATACTGTGTTTCTGGCAAGTTTCTAGGTAATGCCAATGCTTTGGGTTGGTGGATCACACCTTGATCACACACAGCTTTAGAGCCGTGATGCTAAGACTAGTGTGCATCAGAATCATCTGGGGGGCTTGTCCAAATGAAGATTGGTGGGCACTACCACTGGAGGTCTGATCCAGTAGGCCTGAGAATCTCTATTTCTAACAGGTTTCCAGGAGATGCTGATGCTACTAATTTGGGACCACACTTTGAGAGCCACTGCACTAAAGCCATGGTGTTCACCCTTGGCTTCATGTTAGAATCAACAGGAGAGCTTTGCAAAATATATATATCTAGTTCCTCTCCCTACCATCCCGATTTAACTGGTCTGTGATGGAGCCTGGTACACATATGTTTGAGGTCACCAGGTAATTCCACTTTGTAGCCTGGCCAGAGAAAGCCTAGGGAATTTAATTGGCCAGGTCTATGAACTAGCCGCCATAGATCCAGTTCTTGTCTGTGGTCTAAGTGTCTGTAATCAGGAGGGGATCATATGGATTAATTGTAGTCTCTTAGGCTAAAAAAGATGTGAGTGGGTCAGTTGCTCTTAGAAGAAGCCATAGCAGGAAGAGGGCCAGTGTCTGTAGCTCACTGAAAATAACAAAACCTAATCGAGGGGGTCGTGTAGAGGGTTCAGTGTAGGTGGTTTAGGCTTGGTACAGAGTAGACATTTAAGCACTGGTAATAGTAGAAGCAGCTCTGGTCACAGAAGTTAGAGTGGTTGCTATTCTTTCCTTAAGTCTTGGGGGCTATGAGAGATACCCTGAAGGGCACCATCATCATTTTTTATGGCACTGGTAGCAAAACAAATATTTGCACTGCCTGACACCCCTAGTCTTTGGACTCATGAATTCCCTGACTTGATTCTCTTGCTGACCTGTGAGTCTCTTGGTTCTAGGGGTCATATCTCACTCTTCCAAGCATCCTGGCCGTCATGGCACCTCAATTAGTGTTCAGCACATGGTAGTAACCTTCCTGTCAGATGAAGGAATGAAAAGACACAAGACAGTGCCAGGTAGAAAAATGTGATGGAGTTAACTGCTTGTGCAGCTCTAATGTGGGCTCATCCCCCACCTTAGCCTGAAGGAGAGGATCTTGGAGGATTATGCATCCCTGGAGCATTGCTCAACACCTAGGCAGTTTATACTGGAACTGATATGGCCTCTATAAGCAATTTAATACAATCATCTCATTTTATAGATAGAAATGCTGAGGCCCAGGGAGTGAAGAGACAGTTATCCCTGGGTGTTGAATTATATTAATTATCCAGGGACTTAATATTAAATGGAACCAGCAGTATGATTACAGGGGACAAAAACTTGCACATTTTGCTTCCTCTTTCATTTATAACTGTGGAGCTCCGCAAAGCAGGATAGCGATAGTTTTTACAGGTGCCAGGCATTGTGCTAAGCAGTTTATGGGCATTATCTTATTTCTTTGTCACAGTAACCTTAGAGGTTGGTGCTTTTATTAACCACAGTTCATGAATAAGTAAAGTGAGGCTAACAGAAGCTGTGATTTATCCAAGATCACCCTGATAATAAGTGTTGGAGCCCGAGAAATCTGATTGTGGAGTTTGTGTTCTTTTCTTTTTTTAAGTGTTCTTCAATTATTATTATTTTTTTATTTGACAGAGAGATAGCGAGAGCAGGAACACAAGCAGGGAGAGTGGGAGAGGGAGAAGCAGGCTTCCCATGGAGCAGGGAGCCTAATGTGGGGCTCGATCCCAGCACCCTGGGATCATGACCCGAGCGAGCCGAAGGCCGACACTTAACGACTGAGCCACCCAGGCGCCCCTGTAGAGTTCATATTCTTAACCAGTGCACCTTCTCCTGTGCTTTGAACAAGGCAAGAGCATGCCCTGCAAGAGAAGCTAGATGTGTGAAAAGTGGGAAAAATCCATCCTTTAGTTTCTGGTGTAGACTGGCTCCATTGTACCAGGATGGTACCAGTGGTCCTAACAGTACCAAGACAAGATGGGATCCGTGACTGCCTAGGCCAAAAAGTGAAAGGAACAGGCTCCTTGCACATGCTGCTTCATTCTGCCTCTCTTTTGTTTGGATATGGCTTGTCTTGGTGTTGTGCTTGGGAAAAGGTAGAAGAAGAAAGAACTGCTTGGTGAGTTATTGTAATTTTAGAGGTCATAAAATATTTGTGAAAGCTTTTCTCAGTGTCAGACTTGAAATATTTCTTAACTCCCGTGGCCTGAATCACACGATGGGGCCAATATTATTTCTTGGAAGAAATAATATTTCTTCCAACCCAAGTGTCTTTGTCTTAATTTGTCTTAATTGATGCTACCCTAGGATCCTGAGGGGGCACGAGTGAAGAAGATCTGTTTGGCTGTTAACAGGACATAATTTCAATTACTTATCAGAATCCTTGCCATTTCCTGTGGTCACTTAATAACAAATGAACTTTGTAGCATCTGTCTTCCTAATAGTGCAAATTAAATTGGAATGTTGCTGGTAGGGAAAAATCAGCTAGAGGGAGTCACTTGGAAGTAATACAATAAGAGGAGGAAGACTATGAATATTCCAACCAACATAAGTAAACTGTCCTCCCTCTTCTCTGGATAAATTCAGGAGTTTAAGTAGAATGCAGGAAGATTTAGCCTTCAAATTGGACCTGGAGCCACACAACAGATTTAGGAGGAAGGAGGAGAAAATGGAGGCATTCTCTCCTCTTGGTGATTAGCTGGCTGCCAGGAGAGTCTGCAGAAAGGATTTCTGGTCCCAGGAGCCCTGGGAAGCTGCTTTCAATAGCTTGTATCGTCTCAGTGCTTGAGACTTTAATTTATTTGACATTTGGTTGTTGAAGATGATTTATCTTCCTGGCTTGTTTTCTTTATCTCAGGCACACGAGAGGGAAAATTTAGAGACTAAGAAATGGGAAAGTAATTCTTTAGGTCTTGGCTACTCAAAGTGTGGTCTCTGGGCCAGAGCATCACCCAGGAGTTTGTTAGAAATGTAGACTCTCAGGGCCCCCACTCATACGTACCGAATCAGAATCTGGATTTTAATGGGATCCCCAGGTGATTCATGTACACATGGCAGTTTGAGAAGCATTGCTCTAGGATGTCTTCTGCTGGTCTTTGGGAGGCTCAAGGAGGATTGTCGGTTGTGCTGGCCTGACGTATGTCTTTTTAGGCTGGTGTGGCTTCTTCACACTGCATCTCGCACAGCACCTGCCCCCTCTCCTCCTCATCGGTCTTCCATCAGTTAGCAACAGTGATAGCTGCGTGTCGACTGTGTGCCCATGCACAGTTCTGAGTGCTTTACCAATACTATCTCATTTAATCATCAGAAAAACTCGGAGGAGAAAAACCGCTGTTATTCCTAGTTTATTGATGGGGAAATGGAGACAAGAGAGGTCGAGCACTGTTTTTTCCTCTGTGGAATTGGAATTGAATTGCTCAGGGCAGGCAGCATGAGGGGGAAGGAAAGAGCTCAGTCTTTGAGGTTGGGTAGACACTAGTTTAATTTTGATTTGTGCACGATGCTAACGAAGTAATCTTGGGGATATTGTTAGGCTCCTTATATTGTTTTGAGGGTACATTGCAATAGCAGGTAGACTGTCCAGCAGAATTCCTGGAATACCGTGGTCCATAAATAGTTTTCATCTTCTTTTTCGTCATTTCCTCCCTGCTCTTTGCCTTTCCTTCCCTTCCATTCCCTGTCCTGGGTGGTACCCTCCTGCTAGCTAACTTTGGTCCATCATTTAAGTCCTAAGCACATCTTCCTGGAAACTCCCAAGTGTGTGGGACTGAGGTTTTATAACGTGTGTATTTTCTTAAATGTACAGCTTGGGAAGGACTGAATGTAAAGCCCTAAACCCGTTGTCAGTTGCTTAATAAGCATCCATGATTTAAATGCTTAGGTTATATGATTCCTTGGGTCTAAGTCATGCTTTGAAGGAGTTTATCTTCTGATCTGAATTGAAAGTAAGTGCCTTCGGGTGAAATGTGTGGAAACGTACAGATTCCGTGCCTTACCTAGAGTCTGGCTGTGTTAGAAGCCATTTTCGTGAACTGCTGTCTCCATGACCTCAGGCCATTTGTCAGTGAAACAGAGCAGTGGTTAAGTGCTTAGACTGGCCAAATTGCCTGGATCCAATTCTTGGTTCTGGCGCAGACTAGCTCTGTGAAATGGCAAAGCTGTCTAACTTCTCTCTGCCTCAGTATGTTCATCTGTAGCATTAAACCCACCTTGTAGGTTGTTGCGAAGATCAAACGAGTTGATGAATGTAAAGCTCCTAGAATGGGCCTGGCCCATATTAAAGGCATATGGAGGCAGTAGTCTCCATCATACTTAACCACCTTGAGCCCCAATTTCCTCACCTATGTAACTGGAATAATACAATCTCCCATAGGGCCAGAGGCTTAAATGTGGTTGCATAATAGGTCTAGTGCAGTTTCTGGCATCAGTGGGTAGGTACTTAGCTCATGTTTTTTCTGCTGCTGAATTAGTGAGACATGTATGGCATCCATTGTTTTGAAGAATTGGCCATGTACGTAAGTTGGGGGGCGTCAAGTTGGGAATTTTTCTAAGGTCCAATTTAAATTACTCCTTGATTTTTTTTTTTTTTTACTCCTTGATTTTTATTGTATGAATCTTTAACAAGGAAGGTAGACTTCTTATGAGCTGTAAATTATGTAATAAAATGATAATAATAATAATAATAATGATGGTGATGAAACAGCTGAGATGTGTTCATAGTTCTCCTTGGAGAACTCACACTCCTCTCTAGGGGTTGGTGACAGGGCAGATGTTGACTGAAATGTCATTTGGATAAGGAGATGCATCCATAGCAACTAATGAGACTGGAAATGGGCTGGGAAGACTCAACTGGCAGCAGGTCAGGTAACAAAATGACAGAAATGGCATTCTTTAAATGCTCTGCTGCCAATCATTAGCTAAACTTGGCATTCAAACTGTCCTGGGCGAGAGGTGATCATAGTGGATCAATGTGGCTAATTTCTTCATAGTTCTGGGACACATCATGACCACATAAACTGCAACCTCGCAAGCCTCCCGAGAAGTGGGACGATCTAGCATGACATTGTTCTTATTTTATGGATTGGCGGGGCTGTTCTTAGGAAATACTGTGAGATGGACCTTGGTGTCTCTCTTGCTGGTCAGCCCTCCGTGGTTGCATGCCCTTGCCACCTCTCACCCCCTCCCCATCTCTCTCTCCCTCTCTCTTATCCTGACACGTGTTCTTTCAGAGTCCTCCTCTTATGTGCTTATCCAGGTGAGTTTAGATGATATGTTATATAGCTTAAGATGTTATTTCTTACCTTTGAGAATATTGCATTTTACAGTTTCTTAAAGACTAAAAAATAGGTAACAAAGCACAGTGTGAGGACCTCCTGGTATGAGTTGCTTCAACATCCATAGGAGAAGCCTCTGTTCTGGTGTAGGAGAGAGAACCATTATCTTCCAAGTACATCTTGTTTATCTTCAGAGCCTGCTGGGGCTTCCAGTTGTCTTGGCCTTGAGAAAAGCAGGCTCTGCTCCATGTGAACTGCTCTCTGTCATTGTTCTCTTGCTCCAGTAGCTCTTGACTTTTAATTCAGTTTCTCCTCTCTGCTCAGTTTTCAGCCCCGGGAATGGAGCCAAACAGCTGAGTCTCAAGACAAAGAGGTTACCAAACCCAGCTTAAGTCAAGTGACCTTTAACAAAGGCCCGATACTATGATCTCAGAACATCTAGATAGGATAGGGCTACCAAGTCAGTTAGTTAAAAACATACTTCTGTATTTTCCATTTTTATTAAAATGTAAGTCTGTACCTTGTTTGTTCGGACCTTCACATTTTGGACCTGAAGGTAATCTGAGCCAGTGGTTCCTAAAGGGTCTCTTGGGAGTTTAAAAACCTCTATTCCTGGCCCTTAGCCTAGCCCCAGTGAGTCAGACTCTTTGGTGGTTGGAGCCTAGTAATCCTGGGACTCTGTATTGGAACAAAAACTCTGCCTGTGATGCTCCTACAGCTGATTGGCTTCCAGACCAAGGACCAGCCCTTGGGAACCAGACCAACACTTTCTAGTTTATAAATGTTGAAGTGTAGGCCCGAGAAACTTGATCAGTTGTAGAGCAAGGCTGTAAGCAAATTGCCGGCATGACTGGCTTTATGATGATCTGTAACCTTGCCATCACGGTGACCATGTAGAAAGCGTTGACAGGCTGACTGTGCTCTAAGTGAGAAGGTGCCAACATGTTTCTTCTTAACCAGCCCGGTGGTAGCTTTCCCTGCGATTGTTAGTCACTAGCCTCATCCTGTTCTATCAGTAATGGCTTTTAGTTTTATAATGCTCCACTGGGCTTACTTTTTATTTACAGGGCTTTCTATTATGATTAAGGAATATTCCGTTGTTGCTTAATTTCCAAATCAAGTGTGCATAAATAATTTATTGACGCAGTGTTGCACTCAGACACTTTTTTGAAATTGCCCTGTGTAACTTTATTAAGTGCAGAACTGGGAATGCTAATTTGTCTGATTGGGAAAGGGGGGGAAAAGGATCTATATATTATTAAACCATTCAGGTGGTAAACAGCGTCTTCCCCCTGCCCCTCCACCAAGATTCCTAATCACTGTTTTTAGTCATCAGATTTAAATTGTAAATGAAACAGGGTCAGTGCATTAGAAAAGCACATGCCATTTTTTGTTAACATAATCAGAAAAATGGAGTTGCTACAAACCCTTTCCCCATCTGCCAGTCATTGTATTAAATGCTTCTGCGATTTTATTAGAATTCTCTGTCCCTGCAGATGCCAGTCAGCTGTGAAATTGAAATTGCAAACAGAAATATTACATTTTCATCCATAGTGGAAACTGAGAAAGTCCATTTTTTTGACAGGAAAAGAAATAGCATGACCTTTTCAACTGGGCCATTCTCTGTTTGGTTTTGAAGGCAATTTTGGGCTCCTCTCTTGAAAGGGAGAAAGGAAGGTGGCTCTGCATTTGTGTTGGCTTTCTCTGGCGATCTGATCAACAAGTATCCTCCACAGTTCACAGAGAGCTTTTGAGCTTTTCTGAATGCAACCCATTTTCCTTTCTCTCTCTTTCTCTGAGTGAATTGAGGTAGTATAGGAGAGGCTTTCGTGCTTGCAAGGTACAGACATTTCAACAAGAGATTACATTTCAAGGTTTTCTAGAGGGTAGGGAGGATTACTGGTAAGTAGTTCTTGCTGGGCTGTTGTAACCCGAGTTGGGCCTGAAGAGAATGTTAAGAACAATGTAGGATTGTCTTTGGTTGGGACTCTTTCCTCTCATCTTTCCCTGGGTCATGCCTGACTACTCTTTTTGTCTCACTTAAGTGCCACTTTCTCTTGGGAGATTTCCTCGATCAGCCTTATCCACTCACTCAAGACCAGGCTATTTGTACCTGCTTTGAGCTACTATTACTCTTACCCTGGCCTGCTTCCCTCCCTACATTGGAGACTTTCTGAGGGGCAGAGACCCTTCTATCTTGCTCCTTATTATATCTCCAGGCTTAAAATGACATAGGTCTCTCAGAGTTGGATACGTCAATATTTGTTAAAAAGAATGAATGACTGAATAAAAGGTACTTCCAGAAACAGCTTAGGTGAGAGGTACTAGGAAAACGGGATGACCAGAACCACAATAAGGGAATACAGGATGGGCTGCCATAGGGTGGGAAAATAGAATGGGAACCAGAGCAATTACAGCTAATCACACAATGAGAAGTGTCCTAAACAGCATTTATAAAGTGTGGTCAAGGTTTTGAGGTGGAGGGAAAAAGTCAAGGTGGATCTTTTATTCTGTTTCAACTGTAAGTACTTTGTGGTTTGGAAGGAAATGATGATGAAATATTTTTTTAACATAGGTAATGTAGTAGTGTAAGTATCACATTGAGTTGAAAAGACCTGGCCTAGCTCTTTGTAAACGCAACATAGAGCCTCACTCAGTTTAGCGTATTTGTGTATTGCATGTCAGGCCCTTGCGTTAAATGCTTCTTGCACATTATCTCATTTCATCTTCAAACAGCTCGTGCTGTGTTCCTAGACTTGGAAGCCTGCTTCCTTGAAAACCCTGTCTAAAGAGAGAGCAGCAGGGAAGGGGTTCATTTCTGGAAGCACAGCGTGTGATGCCCAGCTGTGCCTGATGCCACCCTGTTTGTGGGAGGTTGAGAGAATGGGTGGGCCATGTGCATTGTCCTGTTGCAGAGTTCCTGCCTGAGAGTTCCCATGTGCATGGTGTGGCAGTTAACACGCGCTGTGTTTCTATGCCTTCCTTGCTGGGGACCCCATGAAAGGAGCAAGCATTCCTCAAATTTGAGGCTACAAAATAAAAGCCATCAAAACAGCTCCAAGCGCTGCACACCCTCCTTCCCTTTTTGTGAGTTTCTGTGCATGGTGGCCTTCAGTGTTTGCTCTTGGTAGCCACATAGATGATGCTGTCCATTTAATTATTATTTTAAAGAGGCTAACATTTACTGAACACTCTTCCCATGTACCATGCTATGAAACGATTGCAGATACTCGTTATAGTATAACTTATACTATAACTATAGTATAGTATAACGTACCTTGCAAGCACTAAAGCCTCTCCTATACTACCTGCCACTACTGCTCTGAAATATTATCTCCGTTCACAGATGGAAAAACTCACAGCTTAGAGAGGCTTAGGAACTTCCCTAAGATCACATACTAATATAGAGCTGGACAACCACTGAGGTCTATCTGACTCCACAGTCCAGCTCTAAAATCAGTCCATCATGCTGCCGTTCTCCACAAGGCTGAAGAATCGGCTGGACCATATTAATGGGCATTGTCTTTGAAGCAATTTCTCCGGGGCAGCTTTGAGATGCACAATAGCTGGGAGGTGTATTGATGCAGGCAGGTGGGCAGTTATTTTTGCTGCCAGGACTGCTCCATGTCTGTGACTACCTCCTCATCAACCAAGTCCATGCACAGCTGAAGGATCCCAGAGGCAATTAAATTTAGTTAGGAGGCAGAACTTCCCCAGTGGATATAAAAGCAGCCCCAGCTCATTCTGGTCTCTGTTGAGCTAACTGGGTACTTAGCTTCACCAGTGTTTTTATCCTTGAGGCTACCAGCCCGATGGCTTACAAAAGCCTCGCTGGCACAGATCTCTAGGAGGCACCTGCTATTTTTGAATACTGTCTTCCTTTGCTGGCATGGTTCTGGAATTTAATTATGGAACCTGGATTAGTATAAGGCCACATTCCATCTGCTACTGTACTTAGCTCCCTTTTCCCCTTAAGAGAAGATGCCATTGCTCCCTCCCTCTTCTACTTTGTTTGGAGTTGGGCTTGTCAAAGGTCTTAACTGCTGTCTGGTGCGTGCCTTTGGGCTGGTGTATCGCTTCTGATATATGCCCAAACTGGCTGCCACCAGCCTTGGGATTTGCCTTCCACATTTTGTCAGAGCCTTACCCTGCACACACTTTTTATAAAGTTCACAGCAGACTTGATTATAAGAAAGGTCAGGGTAGACTGGCTTTTGAACACTGACAAAACGCTGCCATTTTTCCTGATCAAAGGCAACCAGAGATCAGCAGCACATTTGAGAAGCTGCAAATTGGCATCATGTGTAGTTCCCTGAAGCATTCTTGGAAGTCTGCTTACACGGTGGCAGCTTGTGCCTCAAAGCCTCAGTCTGTTCAGAAGGATGGCCTGCCTGAAGTGCATGGCCTGGGCTTAGCCCAGCAGGCTGGGCTGCTTGCTGTGCGTTTGCAAGCCTTTAAACCTATGGAACAGGGCATCTTATTCATGAAGTTGGCAAGTTTTGTGAAATTTGGGTTCTGGAAAGGTGGACTATCCCAGTGGCAGGAAAAGGCCCTTTATAGGATCCTGGCACTGAATGATTTTGTCTAGCAAGCTGTTTTTTTTTTTTTTTTTTTGGTGTGATCTGTTGAGCTTCTTCAAGTAGTGTCCCCCTGCAACGGGGAGTCATCATTGCCTGTGGTAGGCCAAAAAATGGTCCACCCTCCACTCCCTCCCCCCAAAGACACCCATTTCAAACCCCTGGAACCTGTGAATTCTACCTTATTTGGGAAGAGGGTCTTGGCAGATGTGACTAAATTAAGGATTTTAAAGAGATCATCTTGGATTATCAGGTAGGCCCTAATTGCCATCACAAATATTCTTATCAGAGGGAAGGGGAGGGGGAGACAGACAGACGAGGAGGGGGCCCAGGCACCATAGAGGCAGAGATTGGAGTGATGTGGCCACAAGACAAGGAATCCCTAGCTGGAAGAAAGAAAGAACAGATTCTCCTCTAGAGCCTCCAGAGGAAATGTGGCCTCGTGGACACCTTGATTTGAGACTTCTGAGACAATAGGTTTCTGTTGTGTTAAGCCACCCAGTCTGTTTGTAGTCGTTTGTTACAGCAGCCGCAAGAAACTGATACATTGCCTTCATCGGTGTAATAAGTTCTTATAGTTCCCTCCTTTGTAGAGTGTCTGAGTTCTCCCCACCTGTGTTACAGATTCTTCTCTGTGTGCATGTGTATTCATTGCTTCTGTGGTACCCTCTACAGTTTTAAAAGTTCTTTGAGCATGGGGTACCTGGGTGGCTCAGTCAGTTAAGGGTCTGCTTTTGGCTCAGGTCACGATCCCGGGTTCTGGATCAAGCCCCACATTGGGCTCCCTGCCCCGTGGGGAGCCTGTTTTCCCTTCTCCCTCTGCCTGCCACTCTCGCTGCTTGTGCTCTCTCTCTCTCTGTCAAATAAATAAATAGAATCTTTAAAAAAAAAGTTCTTTGAGCAAATCTGTGAAGGTGAACAAGGTTTATTTGCTTATTTATTTATTTACAAGTTCACTCTTGGGATTGAATGTCTTGCTTTGGCATCTACCTGACCCTGGATCAGTGACCTGGCATAGTATTTAAGAAAGTATTCTTTGCTCTTCTCTGAACATGCCTTCATTGGACTTTATTCTTAAATATAATGAAGGAAGTGAAGCATTATGGAGTCATCGAGAAGAAGGTTCACAAATCCGAATGGTTGGGTCTAAATTGTGTCTTCCTTTCTTATTAGCTGTGTGACTTTGAGAAAATTACTTAACCTCTCTGGGCTTCAGTTTTTTAATCTGTGGAATGGGGATAATGATGCCTACCTCATAGGGCTTTTTTGAAGTTTAAATGACTTAATTCATTTGACACACTTGTTTACACAGGAGGAGGAGACCCTTGAAAGGAGATGTGGTAAGCCCTAAGCAAAGTGAAGTTACTAATACTGTTATTAGTTTGGTGCCTGGTGCCAGTGGAGGACAAATAAATGGCAGGCACTGCTATATTACAGGTGAAGAAATCAAGCTCAGAAAGGTGAAATAATGTGTCAATGTTGACATAGCTAGTGAATGGCAGAGCAGGGAGCACCCAGGTCACAAACAAGATTGTGTAAATTCCCAGAGGAGAAAATCTTTCTAGACAAAATGTTGAATAGGGTGTGATTTTAAAGATAGGTATTTTCTAGCACCCCAGGTCTCTCAGTAGAGTTGGCATCCCAGGTCTGCCTTTAGATTTTTGTTCCAGATCGTTCTCCTCTATCCATTGAACTTAACCTGGCTTGTGTACCTCCTTCTAGGGTCCTATTTTTCTCCAGGGGGATGCTCTCTGTTCTTAGATTCTCTGGTACTAATGACTATGTGGGTAATAGGGTGTTAATATCAGTTCTTCCAGGTAAAATACCTGCATCTTGTCAGGAGTGTTTAGTTTATCGTGCTTGAACATCGTTGGGTTTTGGTGATAAATATTACCCTTTTTTGTGTCGTGGCATGGACCCAAGTGAGGCAGTGATCACCTTTATTCCTTGTAAGTTGTACTGTGGCATGCATATTTAGACCTGCAGGCGCTTGAGCTTGCTAACGTTTCACTTAAGAAGACAACAGACTTATCTACCTAGTCATTGGCATTGTAGGACACTTTTGCAGGGACAGTATTTTTTTTTTTTTTTTTAATTTCATGGCAGGGAACAGACTAGAAAACATGTTTTTGGCAAGATGCTGATTCCCCAAAGAGAACCCAGAAAGAGCCGAGCCTTGCTTTCTGTAACTGTAAATTGAGAAAGTGCAACCAGCTAGCTTGTAAATGTCTCTTCCCTCCCTCCTAATATTCACTATAATTCAATTATGAAGACGTTCCGTGTAACTTGCCCACATCCATGCCAAGTCCTGGCAGAGTTGAGGCTAGAATCTGGGGTTCTTGACCTCCTTGGTGCAGTTTCTTTTTACCCCATGCTGCCCTGAACTTCCTACACATACCTGTTTTTTATGCTAGGAGGAAAGTCCATTGTCATTACCCTGAAATGATATATTCAAAGGTGACATGTAATATTTATAATGCTTATTGGAAATGCACAGTGTTTTGCCCAGAGATAGACTTCTGAGCATTATACTGATATAAACAACTGTCCACTTGGGAGAGGTTTAATTACCAACTCCAGATGTCAGGAGAAGCTCGTTCCAGGACTCCAGCAACCTGGCTCGCTCTCTCTGCTAGCAGGTATCTTCCACCCCCTGATCAGACTTACACACTGGACACCTCACATCTCGGCAGTAAGAACAGATGTTCCAGACACTTAGAAATGAAGAGGAGATGGCTGGCGATCAAATATGCAGAGGTTCCCAGGCCATACGATGCTTTGCAGATTTTCTCTCCCTTTTCTCTGTTTTCTGGGAAGGATCTAAATGACTCTCCTTTTTGAAATGTTGAAGATGTTGTAATGTTTTGGCACACTGCTCTGTATGGCCCTATCTTTTGGTAACATACTTATCTTTCTCATTTTCTTTCAAAAGGAGTAATTGTGATAAAACCCAGTGAATCTTTCACTCAGTTGCTGGACTTGTTACATGACTGTAGCATGGCGTAAGTGTTCACTGCTCAATAGGGTTGTTGGCAGAAGCAAAATCTGTGATTTAGATTACAGATGCAACCAGGTGTCACTCATCACATAAAATATGTTTATGTGTACGTTTGTGACTACAGAATTATATGCCGTCTACCTCTACTCACTCTAGGTAATTGAAGCTCCAGGCTTTAAACATCATCTCTATGTTGGCAATTTCCAAATTTGTATCTCCAGCTTCAACCTCTTTCTTGAATTTCAAAGTCAATTCTCAGTTGCCTACAATGTTGTACATGATCCATAACCTATTCTTTCTAGTGAGGACTCTGCTTCAGTCCCATAAACCTCTTAGCAGACACAAAAACACTCCCTCCCACATAGCTGTATCCACCCAATTCACATAGCTGCATGCCACATTCAGTCAGTTTCTCCATGTCTCCATGAAAATGTTAGTTTTTAAAAAGTATTTGTAACTTTTATCCTAAAGGATTAATATCTCTAATATAAAAAGAGCTACTAAAAATAAAGAAATGCCCACAACCCTATAGAAAGTGGGATAAGGGTATGAACAGAAAGATCATAGGAAAAGAAATGCAAATGGCTCTTCACCATATAAAAGATGCTCAGTCACACCCAGAACAAGAGAAATGCAGATTAAAACCACATAGAGAGATAACCAGTATTGACCACAGACTCTTGCAGAAGCTCTGGGGAAACAGGTGCTTTCATTCACTGATGCTGAGAACTCAGTGTGGTACAAGCTCTACGGAGGGGAATTTGACAGTAGTTAGCAGAATCACACGATTATTTACCCTTTGACTTGGAAATCCCATTGTTGGGAAGTCACCAAGACCTGCTGAGGTGATAGTTGAGAGTGAAGCATTCAATGGAGCACGGAGGAGGGAGAATTTGAATATTAATTTTGGCTCTAAGATCCGACTACAGCGATGGGTTATAGTTCATCCCTGATGTCCTCCTTCTGAGTTTCCCTTTGGAAAGAGATTATCATGGAACCATAGAGGAACTGTTCCCAAAAGCTTAGTGGATAAACTGTTCCCAAAAGGAAAGAACTCTTGTTCCTCTTTCTTTTTCTTTTTTTTTTTTTCTTTTTAAGATTTTATTTATTCATTTGAAACACAGAGATAGAGAGAGAGAGCATGAGCAGGGAGAGAGGCAGAGGGAGAGGGAGAAGCAGGCTCCCCGCTGAGCCAGGAGCCCGATGTCGGCTAGATCCCAGGACCCTGGGATCATGACCTGAGCTGAAGGCAGACCCTTAACCATCTGAGCCACCCAGGTGCCCCTGTCCTTATTTTTCTTATAATTTATCACCACCTATTACTTTATGTAATTATTTATCTATTATCTTCTCCTTGACTACAATGGAAGCTTCATGAGCACAGCCCTCCCACTCCCCCTCGTTTCCTGTATCAACACTGTTGGGTTGGTGCCGGGCTTGTAATAGGTGTCAGTGATATTTTTACTGGATGAATTAAAAAAATGATTGAATAAATGAGCAAGACTGAGACAGAGACTTTATGTTTTTCATCTCTGGGTCTACAGGTTATGTGTTAATTTTAAGAGTGAAAAAATATTTGTAGAATTGAATATTGTGTATGTGATTTTTAACGATCTGGAAAGAAATTAATATTAATTATAGTTTCATAAGTAAGAGATGAATAAAATATCTATATAACAATGAATACCTTAACAGATAAGGCAAGAATTGTCTTTGTCCACTGCCCCGATTTCTTCCTGTATATTCTTTTGTTTTGATATGTATCATTCTAGACCGATCTAGCTACATCTGTGTTCAAACAACAGCTCTATCTATATCTCTGTATCATTGCAATCAGTAATGATCTGTGCATTCTTACTAAATATATACACAATTGCGAATGTGTGTGTGTGTGTGTGTGTGTGTGTGTGTATGTGATGAATGGTATTAGAAAGCACATACAAAAAGCACATATTCTGCAACTTTCATTTTTCTTTCAAAATGTATCTTGGTGCTGGTTTTGTGTCACTCCCTATGGATAGTCTTTATTTTTAAAAACTGTATACGATTTCATGATTTGGATATGGCATAGCTTAATGAACCATTTTCTTATGGATAATTAGGTAGTCTCTAATATTTTATATTACTGCAATGCTATAATAAATGTTTTTATATGCTTCTTTTTTTGATATGACCATTTAAAAATCTAATCAGTACTGCTAAATTGCTCTCTAAGGGGGCTTTACAAACTCACACTTCCATGTGCAGTGTGTGAGGGTACCCATTTCCCCTCATCCTCACTAGTGCTTAATGTTACTGCATTTTAATACTTTTTGCTAATCTAATAGGTAAAAAGTATTTCATTATTGTTTCAATTTGCATTTCCCTGATCACAATTAAGATTAAATATCTTTTTATATTTTTATTAACCATTCATAGTGTCTCTTCTGTGAATTATCTGTTTGTATTTTTCCCCATTTTTCTTTTAAATTGTTTGTATTATTGATTTCTAGGATTTGTTTGGATAGCTGAGACATTAACCTCTTGTCGTAATGTATATTGTAAGTATTTTCTCCAAGTTTATTTTGTACCTATAAATTGTGGTTATTTTGTGTTTTGTAATGCAGAAGTTTTAAATTTCAATCAGGTCACATAATCATTTCTTTCTTTTTCTTCCAAATTTTTATTTAAATTCTAGTTAGTTAACATGTAGTGTAATATTGGTTTCAGGAGTAGAATTTAGTGATTAGGGCAGCACGTTTGCGGCCCTCCAGGTCTTTTGTCCCTAGAAAGGCCCTGCCCCTATCCCAAATGCTTTCTAAGCTGGGGAACTGTTTCTACCCATGTGCCCCAGGAGATCCTCAGACCACATTGCCCTCTCCTGGGTCTCTGCCCTCCTTCCCTACCAGAGCGCCACCAAGCCTGCCAGGCAGGACCCCAGAAACAGCATGGACCTCCAAACCTTCAGATTTTGTGCTCTGTGGCTTATAAAAACTTGGCGGTGGTCAAGTTTTTGTGCACTTGAACTTCCCCTCGAGCTAGGCAAGGCAGCCACTCTCCTTTTCCCAGTCACTGGTTTTGGGGAAGAGTTTTTCTTGTGCAGTACCCTCCGTACACTTACTCTTTCTCCCACTTACTCTCTTTCCCTCTCACTCCTCTCTCTCTGATCAGGGCTCCCTCCCCTTCGTAGCACACACGGTCTTTTCTCCCCCCAAATCAGCTCTCCGCAGCTTCCACCTTCCCTGACGTGGCCGTTTTGCTACCTGTAGGTGTGTAGTTTGTGCTCTCAGTCCTCAGATTGATTTCTTGGGTGTTCGGAATGATTTGATATTTATCAGGCTCTGTTCAAGGGAAGAGGCAAGCTTAGGGTCCCCCTACTGCTCTGCCATGTTAAGGCTTTTTTGTCTTAAAAAAGGTTTTCAACCTCAAGGACATAGTAAATTCACTCATAATTTCTCTCATTGTTATTACGGATTTTTTTTTTTTTTTTTAACATTTAGGTCTTTAATGTACCTGAAGACTTTCTACCACATTTCCACATGCCATTCACTAAGTGATTTCGTGTAGCTTTTCTTTCACTATTATTATACGTTGTATGTATCTCCTTTTATACAGTAGGCAGACTTCTGAGCAGATATGCTCAAATCATTCCTCTCAATCAAGTAACTTTTAAAATGTTGCACAAAGAATGCAGGTGGTTCATTTTCTGTCATGAGAAGATATTTTATAAAGTGAGTACCCCCACTCCTAATTTTGTGTGCATAAATCTCTATGTGCACATATTGTGCTTGATTTCTTTTCAGTGAGGTCTGGCTGCAAGTCTGAGTGCCTTTAATAAATATTTACTGAGTTGACTTGAGTGTGTTCTGTTTCAGGCAGCATTTAAATCATTGACTCCTCTGTGTTTCTCTCTTGCTGCTTTCTTCTATGCAGTTCAAATGTCTAATTTTCAAAAGGGAAAAATCATAAAGCAGGCATTGCAAGGTGATAAAACAAAGGGCTTGCCTTTCAGGGAAGCAAAATCGTACTGTGGGACCTCAGGAACAACTACTCATCATTCCCATTTCCAAATGTTGTGTCTGCTGATGCCAGGAATTCCTTTAACAGAGGGCAGCATGTTGCATTGCCCAGCTTGAGGGGCAGTTCAAGTGCACACCAGCCCGAGGGAGCCAGTTCATCATGCTGAGTTAAATTACTGAGGTGTTACTGTTCCTTTGCTGAAAACGGATCTGATCTAGATGTGGAAGAGAACAATGGCAGCCTGAGAGAAGGGGAGACCTTGGCAGTGGGGCCAATGTCTTGGTTTCCTCATTTTTAAAACAGAGATAATTATAGAGTCTACTTCACAGGGTGATTGTGAGGACTAAGTAGGATAATGCTTGCCCGGCACTTAGCACAGTACCTGGGACATAATCACCTATCGAATAAAAGCTGACTACTATCATTTTTAAGAACTGTAGCAGGTATCTTTTGTGGTGTTTTATGTGTGTCCCTCACTCTGGGTAGTTCCGATGAGGCTGATCCAGGTGGTAAAAGTGACCTAGGCCTGGTCAGTCACAGTACTCTCTTCCCTTAGACACAGTGCTCGGTCAGGGGCCCAAGTTAATCTTTTTTTTTTTTTTTTTAATGGTCAAGTTAGTCTTAAGAGCACCAGCTCCAGGACTCTCACTGGGAGGGAGGCACTCCTCTCTTTGCCTGACATTGGTAATTTGGTAGAATGAAAGCCTGGAATTGCTGGCTTGCCTTTGCGTAAGAGGAGCCTACTTTATAATAAACTAGCACAGGAGGAAGCAGAGCTGAAAGACGGATTCCTACTAGTACTCTGTGAGTCCTAGACCCAGGCATGTCCGAAGCAAGAATTCTCTGGGCTTCTTTCTAACAGGAGTCCTGAAATTTCCTCTTGTACGTCAGATAATCAGAGTTGAATTTTTGTCATAGTAAATGTTAAGGTTGATGGTCTTTGTTCACGTGAGAATTCAAGTAAATTGATTTGAAGCAAGCATGGAGATTTTAACTGATGTCCGTATGCAAAGTCCCTGGCAAAGACAAGCCTTATGTCTTCCATTTCAGTAAGGGTGTCTTCTGTGCTTCTGGAGGGTTGGTCAAAAAAGAACATGTTAAATGAAACTGGACTTCTTTGGCTTTCTAATACCTGCTTTTAAAACTTAGAACATAAGAATCCTGCTTATCAGGGAAATCACAGGGGTAGAATTGGCAGGGGTTTTCTTAAAGCAGAGTATTGTGCAGTTTCTAATTAATTAACTACCTACCTACCCACTGTCCGTTTGGAAATGCTTTTATTAATGTATAGTGCCTCAGGACTTCTTGAAGGTGTCACAGCTTCAGGGCTCAAAAGTAATCTATGCAAAAAGAAATGAGGGGAAACCCTTCATTAAAAAAGTTTAATTTTAAGTAGCCAAGGGGCGCCTGGGTGGCTCAGTTGGTTAAGTGTCTGTCTTTGGCTCAGGTCATGATCCCAGAGTCCTGGGATTGAGCCCCTTGTCAGTCTCCTTACTCTGTGGGGGGTCTGCTTCTTCCTCTGCCTCTGCTTGCTCCCCCTGCTTGTGTGCGTGTGCTCATTCTCTCTGTCAAATAAATAAATACAATCTTAAAAAGATAAAGTAGCCACATAGTGGGTTAGCATGGAACACCCAGGTTGCACTTAGAAAGCAGCTGCCTTTAAACTGAAGTTAGCTCCTTCCCGGACTCTTACAGTATACCAGAGGAAGCCCATACTTTCAGAGACTAGGAATTGAAAACTTGATGCTGCTTCCAAGGATAAATTTTGGGTTAAGGGCAGCTAATTCTAATGACTTTTGTGGTAACAGACCCCAAATACTCTAGAACTCCCATTTGCTTTTCCACTCTTCATCCTTGTCCTTAGGGCTACACGATGATTTCTGTATATCAGATGAGTAGTATTTTTCCAGGTGTGTGTGAGGAGTGAGAAATCAGTTTTCTAGATCTCCCTCTGTCCATCCCCTTAGATGGGTAAGAATCATTCCCTCTCTGTTTCTTAATGCTTTGTGCATAGCACATCATATTGTAATTATCTCTGATATTCACCAGATTTCAGTGGCTTTGGAGCGAAATTGCCCCTGGACTGTGTGCTCCATGAAGGTAGCGGTTGTATCTGTTCTGTTTAACCATGAGCCTCTAGATCTTGATACAGTATCTGAAAGAGAGTAAGGGTTTGGTAGGTATGAGGGATTGTTTGTTGATGCTAGGTCTCATCCTCACCCTTCCAAGTTCTCCCCTGTGTTAGAGGGTATAAGCCTGGAGCCTGGACTCGTTCGTCTGCAGGATCCTGGTTAGATTCCATCCTTGAGAGACCCTCATGTGAGATCTGGAAGGTGGAAGAGAAGAGAAGCTGCTTTTCCTCTGGTGGGCAGGTGTGTGGGCAGTGGAGATGGCGGAGTTGATGTTTTGCCCATGACTTTCAAGCATCGTCTTGAGAGTCACCTACTTTGGTGTTGTAGGTAGCACATGACTGCTCCACTACTTGTGATCTCTGTACTTCAGTTTTCCTGAGAGCAGCCTTCTTGTCCTTTGTTCCTTTGCCCGATTGTTATGCAAGTCTGTTTGCAGTAATGCTCTTCCTACTCTAAATACCTATAGTGATTATTCTTTGCCTGATTAAACTCTGATTGATAAAATAAGTTGACTGTTGACTGCCTGACCTTAAATTCTATGGAGTGTAATTTAATCTTTTGATTTGAATTATTCATAGTGGAAAATGCATGTATTACTAGCTAGTGAGTGCACCTCATGGACAGACCAGTGTTCACATCTTAGACCGGCTTTGTTGTAAACCGATGGTGGTCTTATACACAATAGCTCCTACGAGGAGATGAAACTTTGTTTCTTGGTCCCAAATGGAAAAGCAATAGCTCTTGCCTAAAAATGGAAGTGAAAGGAATATAAAGTTCTAAGAAAATTAGAGTCATGTATTTAGTTTTGACTGTACAACAATCTCAAAATCTGAGTGGCTTAATAAACATTTGTTTTTTTGTTCATGGGTCTGCAGGCTGGCTGTATCTCTGCTGGGCTCAGCTGGGAATTGGCCGGGCTTGATTCCAAGCTGTGAGTTGGGTTCAGATTGGTTCCACAAGTTTCTTGATTCTCCTTGGACTAGCAGCTCTCCTAGGCAGGTTCTTTTCATGACAAATTGTAGGAACACTATAGGGCAAAGAAAACAGACAAGACATCTAAGCTTCTGTTCACGTCATGTTTGCTAACATTCTGTTTGCTAAAGCATGTCAAAGGACCGGCCACACCATCAATAAAACAGGGTAGTTTACTCTCCCCATGGTTGGAGGCATTACACAGGTTCCCAGCCAAAACAGAGAGCTTTTGGGATAAATTATAGTAGAATGCTCAATCAGGTCATGACTTCACTCTGTAATGTGGACTCAATCATACAGTGCTTTATCGAGAAAAAAGAACAAGTAACTAATGAAACTGTTTCTGGGTGAAATATGCTTGTCATGTGAGATATAACACTGCAGTGAAAGTGGTGTGTGAGGAGAATCACAGAGAAATTCTCAGTAAAAATGTAATTTGGAAGGAATCCAGAAGCCAGTGACCTCCTCATCTCTGTATTCCTAGTGCCTAGACCATAGTATATATTAGATAACTATTTGTTGGGAAATGAATTACTGAACTAATGGTAGTGGTTGACCAGTAGGCTGTATTGAGAAGGGTTCTGATGCCGGGTAGAGGCTTAAGATTGATTAGTGATGTCTTCTTAGAGAGGCATGGAGAATGGCTCAGTATTTACCATTTCTCCATTACTCTTCTTTAGATCAGCTAGATCTCTTTTACCTTTGAGATTCTATGTCTCTATGATTGAGATTTCCTGAAGGGAAAGATTCAAATGCAGCTATGAGTATCCTAAAGGACCTAACAGAAGAAGAGGAAAGCAGGGTTTCTCAGTGCAATGAGTAGTTCAGCATATGCTTTTTGAAGTCAGCTGGATCAGGAGTCAGCTCCCAGGAAGACCCTTCTGGGCCCCATCTATATACTCTCAGCACTTTCCATTTCCTTGTACCTTGTAACATGCTGTATTAAATGAGATAATGCATGCAAAGCACATCAAAATGCTTGCATTTATTATTAATAACTGTCTTATGAATTAATCTTATGAATTTAATTGTCTTATGAATTGTAAAAATTCATTTCTTGCTGAAAAGTTGAAATGGGCATACAGATCTACTGATGAATGGAGGGAGTGGAAGAGACTGCCGTACAGTGAAATCTCAAGGGCTGCTACCAGTCCTCAGGCTTTGCCTTGGAGTCTCTGATGACAGTTATTCATAGTGCTAAAGCAAAAAATAAAACACAGCAAAATCAGAACAATGTATTGTTTTGAATGCCTGGTTTAGCTCGGGAACTAAGAACAGGCTCCCTTAATCACTATGGTAACATTTTCTGGCCTTCTCTCTGTTTCTTGTTCCTTTTCTCCCTCTCCTCCCACTTGGAGTTGGCTGGAGAAAACAGAAGTGGAGCAATTTTCTCTCAAGTAATCAAACATGCCAATTAGAAAGGGAAGACTGCCAGATCCCAAGAGCTGGGTGGCAATTTGTAAGCACGGGTTCTATCAAGGCACATGTGATGTCACTGGAAGCCTGGCATCTCAGAGAGGGCCAGTTTGATGTGTTAACCAATTCATATGCATGAACGCCTGGCCTGCTGAGTCCTCTGTAGACACTCAGGGAGAGCAGAGCACAGGAAGCTAAGTGCCTACCATGCTGATTTTAGCCACATGTTTGCACAGTGTTGTTTCCATTAATGGGAAGCCAATTGTGGCAGGAGGGGAACTTCTCAGGAATCCTCTTGTCATAAAGTATGATGCTGGGCAGGGTGACGGACTGATAGGCCAGGGTTCACCTTTTTGCCGCACCGGTTAATAGCTATGTGGCATTGGTTAATTTTCTGAACCACCCTGAGCCTTTGTTACCTCACTTGTGAAATGGAGACAGCATTGCCCCCCCGCCCCATAAGGTTATTGTAAGGATCACATTGCTTTCTTGCTTATCACTCTCTAGTTTCTCACAGATTTTAGAAAAAAATCTTACCCCCTTCTCCTGATGTAAGTATTTTTCTGTAATCTGCCTCTCCCAGCCTTTCTGACATCGTTACCTACCACTCTTCCCTTGTTCATCACCATCTGAACACTCTACTCTTTGTTTTTCTTCCTGCAGCATGCCAAACTTCTTCCAGTTTATCAAGGACTTTGCACCCACTTTCCCTCTGCCTGGAGTGTTCTTGCCCCCAGTTGCTGCATGCCACTGTCTTGTCAGACATGTCTCAGCTTTATTCACCCCCCACCACCACCACGATTACATCACTGTCATCATTTTTATTAACATTGACCAGATATTTATCAAGTACCCAGAACTATTCTTTTTTTTTTTTTTTTTTTAAAGATTTTATTTATTTATTTGATAGAGAGACAGCGAGAGAGGGAACACAAGCAGGGGGAGTGGGAAAGGGAGAAGCAGGCTTCATGCTGAGCAGGAAGCCCGAGGTGGGACTTGATCCCAGGACCCTGGGGTCATGACCTGAGCTGAAGGCAGACGCTTAACGACTGAGCCACCCAGGCGCCCGCCCAGAACTATTCTTTAGCATTGTTAAGTGTGCTGACTCATTTCATCCTCACATCAACCTTATGAGGTGGGCTAAATTATTACCCCCCATTTTACAAAGGAGGAAATACAGGCCCTGGAGGGTTCAGTAACTTGCCCAAGGTCACCCAACTGACACAGAGCTGAACTGTGAATCTCAAAGATACCAGAAACTAGTATTTGATCATTGTGTCTCTGTGGCCACCCAAACTTAAGAAGCCATCTAGTCACCTTCTCTCACATCACCTAGTTTAAATTCTTTACATAGCAATCGTCTCTGATATTTTTTCTCATTTAATTAACTTGATGGTTTATTATGTATCTCTGTAGCCATGAAAATGAGTGAGACTCTTTGTTCGCTTCTGTATTCCCAGTGACTTGAGAAACGCCTGACAATTAACATGTGTTAGTAAATATTAGTTAAATGAATGAACAGACGAATGAATGTTATACATGGAATACCAGGTCTGGACCTGGCAAAGAGAAGGATTTTAATACATGTTACGTTCTCTCATCTCCATCACCTCCATCATGGTTGGAATGAGTCCCTATAGACTATCACGGGCTTCCAATTTTCAGTACCCTTATTGTCCCCATTCTCTTCTGTGGCTTATTAGGATTCTATACAGGTATAGGCCATGACTTTCAGCCACTGAATGCCCTCTTGGGTACCCCTTTTCCCACCCTTAAAGTCAGTAGCTTTAACGTTTAATTTATCTTTAGATTTAGACTCTGGAGAAATCTCAAGTAGCTCTTAATCAGGACAAGTTCAGAGATATTCATGTATTTCGACAAGTTCAAACTCCTCTGTGTGAATATTAGCATCCTGTATAAAGTGACCTGAATCAGAAAATAACATTCTATTTTCTTTTGTACTTCCAACTGCAGAGGGTTGCATTAAGCATGATCCTCACTTCATGGAACATCATTGTCACTGATCCACACAAAGCGTCTCTCATTTTTATTTAATTTATTTGTCTCCTCTTACCTCTTTTCCCCACTCTCATTTCTTCCCCTCCTCACAGACGACCATTCTTATATTTTTAATGTATATACTTTTGTATGTGATCTTGTAAAATGTGCTTTATTTGCTTTATATTTTTGTATTGTTAACTTATGGAAATGGTGTATGAAATATCATTCTGTTCCTGTCTTATTTTTCCCGTCTGCATTATGTTGTAAGAGCCATCCATATGGCGATCTGTGTGCCTAGTCCATTGCTTCTCACTGCTGCATAGGGCTCTGCAGTGTGCACCCACCAAATGCTAGAGACTCCTGGGGATAAACATTTGCAGTTTGGGATCTCCACGCAGTACACTGGGTGATCAGAGATTCCTTCATCTTGTCGTTGCAAGAAGTATATTTCTCCTTTGTCCCCTGTATCCTTTTCTCTTCGTTCTGGCCCATCCCAACTCAGCTTTATCAGTGCCATGCCCCTCTTTGTACACCAATTTCCAGCACCTAGACTACGGGTTGCAACTAAATATTGATCAGATACTCATGTACTTATTCATTCAACAAATATTTATTAGTTGCATCCTATGTGCCAGGGCACTATTCTAGGAAGTGGAGATTTTGCCATAAACAAGAGTCAAATTTCCTGTTCTCATGGAGCTTAGATTTTAGAGGGGAGAGACAGGCAATAAAATGTACAAATAAACAAGTGGTGAATAGGATTTGAGCTCCAAATGTCAAGAAGTGGTCAGTCATGGAAATGACTGGGGTCTGAGGAGATCTGGAAGCTGGAACATCAAGTGCAAATGCCATGTGGTGGGTATAAGTATGAGCTACAGCAAGAAGAATAGTTTGGCTAGAGTAGAATGGGTGAGAGAGAGAGAGTGGGGAGAGGTGAGGCTGGGGAGGCTAGGCCAGGTAAGATGAGGCATGGTGAAGAGAATGGATTTTATTCTGAGTTTAATGGGAAAACCTATTTTAAGCATGTATTCTAGAATTTGCAATACGTGGGTGATATCCTTGTTCTCTCTTACCTTAGTCAGTCTTGGAGGTAGGAAGTGTTCCACTTTGGTTTTTGTATGGATACTGGGGGCTTTCTTACTCTAGGCCACCCTTCCCCTAGTGCAGATGACTGGCATAGGTCCTGAACTGTATGTGCCCTGTGTCATGACCCTGGGGTTGGGAGCACTATACCATGCCACATGCCATTCAGAACTAATGGCCCTGGCTCAAGTTGTCTCATATACTTTCGAATCAAGGGCCAGCCTGAAAAGCCACTCAGAGTACACTAAAGACAAAAGCTTTTGCCCTAGAACCTGGAGCTTCTTCCATCATTGGGGTGCATACACCAGCCTGTCATCAGAGGATGATGAAACCTTCCTGAGCAAGAAGATTCAGGTGGAGATGTATAGAGATCTGGTTGTTCATACTGTAGTTATCTCAGCAAGATTCCACTGTTTAGTCAGTCAAGCTGTTTCAAATCATTACATGATTCACTAAATATTCTAAATATTTCCTTTTGGGGATGACACCCGACTCCTACACCTGGTTTAAGCCTTAGCATTCACCTTTAATTAGGCCTTACATGCACCTTTAAGATGATGTTGTAAGTCGTGCAGACGTGGTGGACCCCCCTCTCCCGCACCCCCCCCCCCCCCGCAGCTGGTGGCCAGCCTATTTCCCTGCTGTCAGCTGTCCCATGTCAGCGACTCAGACACCACACCTCCCTGTGTTCAGCCTTGGAGTAGCCAGTCCTCTAGTTTGTTTCTCTGCACCATCAAGCTCAAGTGGTTAATGGCTTGTAAACACGGAATGATCTCTCAGTGTACATTTAAAGGAGTCCATGGTGAGTAATCCTTTGTGTTGTGAATAATCACCCAATAATTTATCTCCTCACAAGTATAGATTTGGAGTTTTTATTAAAGGATGTCCTTGTAGCAGTATTAAGGGGAATTAAAAGAGTGTTTTTGAAAACTATTTGGCTAGGGGGAGAGAAATAAAAAGGGTATTCAAGGTGAGTGAAGTGAAATCATGGGATGAAAAAACTGTGGGAGAGTCTTTTGTTAACTTAAGGGAATGAATGTCTGGAGGTAATGTTTTTGAGGAAAACTATTTGGCGGGGTAGAATTTTAACTAGAAAAACTCAAAACCATTCACCCACTTTATATGTACATATAGCAGCCCCCACATTTGTGAAACAGAAACTGAGTTTTGTGGAAGCATCAGTGTCGCGCATCAAAGTGTTTCCCATATAAGCAGAGACAGGACCAGCTGCACAATTTGTGGGGCCCGGTGCAAAAGGAAAATGAAAGGCCTCGTGTTTTCAAATTATTAAGAATTTCAAAACAGTAACAGTGGAGCATGAAACCAAGCACAAGTCCTCCTATGAGTGGGGCCCTGTATAAGTTACCCCTAAGTCAGCCCTAAGCATAGCGTTGCTTTTTTCTGGCAGCCCATAATAGACACAGTCAGTGTGAAGAAAAGAACATGAGCTTTGCAATGAGACAAACCTGGCGTATCTGCAGTTTAATAATTTAGCAGCTGGTGGCAAGTCACATAACCTCTCTGAGCTTTAATTTCATCATCTATAAAATGGAGATGTTACTCTTCAGTGTGCAATATTCCTGAAAGGATTCATAATACTTCACTTACAGTGCCTTGAGAGGAGAAAGTGTTCAATAAATAGTAGATATGGCAATGAATGAACAAGTGAGTTAAAAAGCTGGAACTCCTTAATGACTCTCATCTCTGTTTTCCAGTGCCTGTTCCTTCAACAGATCTTACGACATTTAGAGACCTCAGGCTTCTTGAAGACCAATTCCGGGAACACTGTAGAGCCAGCGCTACTTACAGGGAGTGGAAGTGGAGAGCTAAGAAGTTCAACACGAGACTTTTCTCTTCTTGAAATGCTTGTAATCTAGTTAATGGGATGAGATAAAAGTGTAAGTAGCTATACTATAATGTAGAGTAGGATAAGTGGTACAGGAGGGCTACTTGACCAAGTGCTGAAGAGATTTAAAGAAAAATGAAGCCAAATATGGTTAGAAAATAACTACCAGATTGAGGTGGTCCTTTTATTGCTGTAGAAGATGAAGTGATTCAAGTTGAAGGAACGAGGGCTGCTATCGAGTGAAATGGGCTCCACTGTCTTTGTGTGGATCCTTAGTCTCTGGGGCACACTGTTAGTTTGGTGGCCCCCATGAACCACGCCTCACCGTATTCATACACTTGCATAGATCACTCTCTTGAATCTGGATGATCCCGTGACCTGCTTTACTCAATAAGATGTGGCAGAAGTGACACTATGCCAGTTCAATCCCAAGCCTTAAAGAAGCCCAGGCAGCTTTTACTTTTGTGCACTTGGCCTTGAGTGACAGGTCTGGAGAGATCATGTGGAGGGACTGTAGAGAGAATGTCTGAGAATACATGAGGGAGAATTAAGGAACCCAGCTGACAACAAGAACCATGTCCAAGATGTGAGATCTTAGTCAAGTTCTCCCCAGCTAGTTCCCAGGTGTTTGAGCCATCCCAGCAGAGGTGCTAGACATGTGAATCAAAAGGCCATCTAGAATGTTCCAGCCCTGGCCATATATCCTGTGAAGCAGAGATGAGTAACTTGTCAGAGTTCCTGAACCAAAGAATTGTGAAAAATAATAAGAGAGTTCTTGTTTTAAGTCACTAAGTTTTGGAATAGTTTGTTTTGCAGTAATACGTAATTGAAACAGAAACTGGTGCCTAGTAGTAGGCTGTTGCTGTAATAAAAGGTGTAAAACATGGAGCATTGGCTTTGGAAATGGCAGTAGCAGGGGCTAGAAGAGCCTACACAAGATGAAGTGCAGGAAAGCTCTGAGAAATTACTACTGGAGGCTGGACAAAATGAGACTGATATTCTATACTGGCAGAACAATGAGCAAAACCGTTGTGTTGGTCACATGAAAAACAGAATGAGTATCTAAGGAATTTATGGATTTGGTAAGGTGATATCCAGGCAGAATATGGAAGATGACAACTGGCCCCATTTAGCTGCCATAAAGTAAATGGAAGATCAAAATGAACTCAGAAGGAACTTTCTAGTTTTCAAACAGTTTAAAGAAAATACAGGAGGTTGGAACTTGCTGGGTTTGAAAATAAAACATTTTCCCATTTCCAGCTTCTGCAGCCTGCAAAAGATTTAGAAAAAATTACACATGTTTTATATGTTCACTTTAAATTTATGACCAGAAATTTTAAACAGATACTCAATACTATAGCTAATACTCACATATTTTTCCAATAAACTCCTTTTTCCCAGTCAGCAAGAATTTATAACTCCTCTCTGTCTTCAAGTTTTTAGCACCTCCTCCTTCATCACTGATGCCTTCTCTTCAGACTTCATACAGAGGGTGCAACCAAATAAAAATTAATTCACCTGTCCAATGCGGACTCCATTAACTTCTGTTATCTGTATCCATCTTGTGTTTCTGCCTAACACAAGAGTAGAAGTGTCCATGTTCTTGTCCAAGGCTAATCCCTCCACTTGTGCTTTGGTTCACTCTCCTCTCATATACTTAAGAATTTTGCTCCTGCGATGATCTCAGAAAATTTCCCCACTCTATTAGATTATTTTCACTGGCATCCAAGCATGTTTTGATATGGTTTTAAGACATCTTCCTTGACCCCTCATTTCTTATAAATTTCACAGGTATTATCTTATTTATCTGATCCTTCTTACAGGAAAACTTCTTGAATGAGTTGTCAAAAGTCACTGTTTCTACTTTTAATTTTGTGTTTACTCCATTGTAGAGATTCTTACCAAGGTCCCCACTGACCCACATCTTGCCCAAGCCAGTGATGACCTCTGTCTTCATTTTACAGACTCTCTAAGCAGCCTTTGACACCTTGACTACTCTTTCTTTGATTAGACATTGTCTTTTCCAGGCCATGATAGTGCAAGATTTATCTAATTGTCCTCTCACCTGATGGTCACTCCTTATTAGCCTGTTTTACTGCCTTATCCTCTTTAACCAAATCTGTAGACCTGGGAGAAGCTCTCCTACCTTTCCCCTAGCTTATGACTCTAACTGGCATCCACAGACTGAAGACTCTTAAAGCTTAGTCATTATTTTGCAGTGTGTAACGGGGCGGGGGGAGCTTTTAGATTTATATTCTAGCAGCTGTCCCAAAGCTTCCACTTGGATGCCACATCAAAAATATGGCCAAAATAGGAATATTGATTCTTACCTCTTCCGTCTATTCTTTTGCATATAAGACAATGGTACCAGTCTCTAGGAAATCAGATACTTGTTGACACATGGTAATGTACTTATCCAGACATTTCTCATGTTCTCTTCATGAAATGATTCTAATTGGTCTAGTCTGATTTTTTGATTGTCTAGGCTATGATCAATGTCAGTGACTCATCACTATCTCTCATCTTGAAAATGTCTTGACTTTCATTGTCATCCATTTGGACTAGTTTAGAATGGAAAACCAGGAATAATTTATATCATTGAAATGACATGAGTCGTCTTTTGGGAGGACAGAATAGTAGTACCCCTCTGAAATCTGATCACTAGGTAATCCTTTAGATGATCACGAGCACCATGAGCGCCTTAGTGACCATATGGTGTCTGGACTTTGGTTTCCTCTCTTAGAGGCCTGAAGACAGCCAGACTCAATCACTGCAGCACAAGCAGGGACTCAACTGTGGAGAGAAGTCATGATGACACTGCTGTCCGTGTCCAGAGGAAAGCAGCTTAGTGCTAATGGTCTTTTCTCATTCCCACAATCTGAGGACTGAAGAGGCTTGAGTGGAACGACTACATGCCCTGTTTTAAAACTAGGCATGTTTGGTAGTTAACCAGTAGTTGTGATCATTTAGGATTCAGATGCCGTATTCTTCCAGAGAAAAGTGACATACATGGGCCAATCAGAATGCTTATTAAGTAGCATTCATGCTGCAGTTTGGTAGAGCAGTTCACATAAAAGGTGTCCCCTAGCCAGCCTAGCCTATGCTGGATCACTGATCTTTGGGTTGGAGTAGAAATTACAGATATTTTTTTTGTTCCCAGGTTTTTAATTATACATCCTTCCCTCCTTGAACCCCCACGCCCAATCTTCCTGAGCTGTGTTGGACAGTCAGCTCTGGAGCAAGTGTCTAGCAGTGGGGAATTGGAAAATTACCTTACTATTTTCAGTTCATATCAGAAATGGTGTTACTTTCTCAGCTGGTCATCTGGCAATTGAATAAATTCTATGCCATTCTTGAATTATGGGAGAGGTACTGGAGAATGTGTGGCTTTAAGATGGAAGTCTCTAGCAACCTTTGTTTTTGGGCTTCCTGTATGGGTACCTTATCTGATGTTCACTTCTTGTCATCTGCCTTGTCTCTTAGGTCTTTTTGATCTATTATCCATCCAGTGTCATTAGCAAGTGAGCTAACTCCTCGAAGGCAGGCTCTGTACCTGCTTTGTGTACCTAGTGCGTGGCACAGAGTAGTGATTAATGAACTTTGATTAAATTAATAAAAAAAAGAGAGACCAAGAAAGCTAACTTATAAATGAAAATAATGCACAGGCAGTTTTTATATCCCTTTTGGGAGATAGCTATTCTGATACAGTAGTGTCTTGGAGATATCCTAGCTTGGTTTTAAGGCTATAAAGTTATTATCTCATTTAAGTATCAATATGAGGTAGGTTATCTAATTCTAACTTTTTGATGAGGAAGTTAAGAGTCATTGAGATTACATAGTTAAGGGATGTTGGCAGTACTCAAATATTGATCTCTCTCATAGTTTATGTTGTTGTTGTTGTTGTTTTAACCAAACCCCACATGCAACAGGGGTAATAGTTTGTATAAAATGTGATGTGTTAATGTGTTGCAAGGTGCTTTTGCCTGTTTAGGGGTCTCCTGCATACAAATGTGGACATGATGCCTGCTTCAGGCCCTGAAGGGCACAAAGTGTCAACTTGGCAAGGGGAGGAACCCATCTGATTACCAGTTTGGAGGCTTCTAATTATTCTGAAGAATTGGCCAGAAATTTTTATGCCCATATTTCTAGCTTTACTACACCTCAGCACGGAATGGTTGCTTTTAGCTCTTGGTAAAAGCTTTCTTGTTTTATGCTTTTCCATTTTGGGGTTTGCACGAATTAAGGTTTGCTTTTGACTACATGTTGTTACAACCCCAAATAATAGTAGTTTAATCACATAGGGGTTTATTTCCCCGGCTTATCAAAAATACCTGAATCAAATACCTGAATAAATTCAGTAATTCCATGCAGTCGTCAAGGACTCAGATTCCTTTTTCTCTTTACTGTGCCCTATCTGTGGTGTGGTTTTGATTCTCAAGGTCACAAGATAGCTCTTTGACTTCAAAGCATCACATTCACATTCCAGGCAGGGAAGAGGGGGTAGGGAAAAAGGAAAACAAGAAACAATAGAAACAATTCAAATGACTCTGTCTTTCTTTTAAAAAAACTCAGTATCCCAGTGGCCAGGAGAGTGACAGTATGCCATAGAATCCGGCACGTGGCTACTTCATGTGAAATAAGGTTCTGTAGTTAAGGAAAAACAGCAAACAGATACTGTATAGGTAACAACTGGCATTTGCCACAGTCTACCCATGGTTAAGCAACATCCATACGCACCCTTCTTTTCAGACATCGGTCAATACCCCTAAAGTCTCATTTAATTATAACATTCAACTCAAGGTCCCAAAGTATTTGCCAGGTTCTTGAGTTCCCATAATGAATACATTTAATGACAGTTTTTATTTGTCTCCTACGCATGCCTATATACAGTTGTGGGAAAGGAAGTGGATAACAATAATAAAGCCACAATTCAGAAAAGAGAATTGGAGACCCACCATTCTAGAGCAATCATCAGATCCCCTGGGTAGTAAGAGTGATGCTTTCTAGCCCTAGTGCACTTAGTGGGTCTAAGTGCCTTGGTAGCCACTTGTCTACTAAAACCCCTGGCTTTACTCTCTGGGATTATAGTCCTTGTCTTTTATCCTCCAAGGCCAAGTTTGAGGAGGGTACTGGGAAGGGCGTCATTTGTAGGGTCTTCACTGCTGCCACAGTCCATGTCTTGTTGATGGAAGCTAAGGACCTGGGGATTATTTTAGAGTTAAGTAGCCAGAGACCACTGGTTGCCAAGAATGGAGTTCTTTTTGGCAAGACTTCCCTCAAAATTCCTGGCTGGCATCCAGCTGATTCATTACCTGTGAGAGTAACAACAGCACACACCTTGTTTAAGTGTTTTTAAGCCTGAAGATTCTTCTTCCCTTTTACGTATTGCTCTTTGTGTTCTGAGCACCATCCTTCCTCTTAGCTTAATGGCTTCTGTCTGAGGCAGTTCGTCACCGTAGGCTTTCCTAGCAAGAGAGCCTCTTCATCTCAGTACCAGCAGGTTAGCCTTCTTTCCCTTGCAGAGAATTCAAGGAAGGGTGTTTGGGGGAGGCCTGCAGCTTTGTGACCGGCCCTTTTTAATCAATTTTGAGGTTATTGAAGGACCTGAAGTTTTCAACTGCAGGATTTTGTGGAGCCCCCACCTAATTTAAATCGCAATCAACTGCCAGAGAGTCTTTTCCTTAACCAATTGGTATCTCCTTTCTTCTTTCTTTGTGGTTTTACAACCTCAAGACTCATTTCATCTGTCTCTTTCAGGATGTCACTGAATGTGGCCAGAAGGACCCTGCACGCATTCATTTTTATCAGATGCATCTTGGGTGTTCATGGCCTGTTCCCCCTCCCACATTCTCAGTTGCTAGCTCAACCCCAGCAACCCCCATGACCAACCAGCCACATGCCCAGAGTCTCTGGCTCCTCCTGACACTTCTGTATTGACTTGAAATGCCACACTGTACCGCGTGGGATGTGACTTCTTGGGTGGCTGCTGAAGGGGTCATAGCATATATCCTGAAAATATGGGGGAATTAAATTTTCATGGGGTGAGTTTTGTCCAGTGAGAAACAGGTAGCAGTAGAGATAAAGGCTCATACGTTCTTTCTCCTCCCTCTTTCCAGTGGACACCGCTGCACCATAGTATTGTCATACAGCCCAACCGGGGTTGTCCCCATTGCTGAGTACAGATAACAGCCTGGATGCCAGCTGTGTGTCTGTGGCTTTTTACACTGCAGTCATTACCATGGTAATTGAGCATCTTGTACTGCTCCCTGAGCTTCCCTCTCTCGCTTGTCCTTTCCTTCATTCTGCACTGGGATTCTACCTCCCAAAGAAAGCAGCGGCACCTAATCCCTGTCCAGTTCTCCATATTTGAGGAAAATTGAACTAATACCCCACATTCTGACTTTTTCTTACCATTTCCCATAAAACGTATGACTTGGATGACAACTGGTATGCATCATAAGGTGTAGCAGTCAGATGTCTAAGCAACTGATTTGCTAATTGCATGGGAAAGGATCATCAGCTTTCCATTTGGTGAAATTTGGGTCCCTGTTTCCCAAAGATGTGTTAAGCCTCCCCTCAGCTGGGAAGAGGTGCTGTCAAAATACTAAACTATAAAGCCTTTTCTTTTCTTCCACAGTTTTTGTCCCAAGAGATGCCAGTTTTAAATGCAAGTATGAGAGCGTTTAACTTGTTACGTAGAATTATTGAAATTACACAGTTGTATTTCATTGCTTGTGCGGGTACACATATTTTCTTCTTACCACAGCAGTGGAAATGCAGAACAATTGTAGCTTAACTGTTTTACTTGTACTTCTCAATACATCCAAATTGTACCAATAATCTGTCCCTTTGCCTTACTGATAAGTATGGAAGGACTAAAAGAAATAGGAGCTATGGGTTGCCCTATATTTCCTTTCCATTCTATGTATTAGTCAGCTTGGGCTGCCATAACAAAATAGCATAAGATTGGTGGCTTAGCAGACACTTAGTTGCTCCCAGTTCTGGAGGCTGGGGAGTCTGAAATGGTCAGGTTTTGGTGAGGGCTCTCTCTTCGACTTGCAGATGGCTGCCTTCTCGCTGCGTCCTCATGTGGCAGAGAGAGAAATTTCTCTCTTATAAGGCCACAATCCTATCAGATTAGGGCTCCACCTTTATGTCCTCATTTAGCTGTAATTACCTCCTAAAAACCCTAATTCTGTATATAATCACACTGAAGGTTGGGGCTTCAACATATAAATTGGGGGAGAGGTGGTGGCACAATTTAATCCATAACGTTCTGTGTTATCATTTGGAGTGTTACTGGTTAGCTGTTACAGGGAAGTAACATGGGTGAGAAAGATAAGGTTCCTGGGTCATTTGTTTTTCTCGGAATGCCATTGCCGCCTCTGCATTTAAAGTAAATTCTGGTTTAAGTATAAAGAGTGGCCTTTTGGGGCTGTGAGTGCCTCCCTCTCAACCTGCTTGTATAGTCTTAGCTGTAACACATTTACCTTTTGCATCTTGTATGTCTCCTTGCACTTGCATGCATTGTGGCTCTGCTGGAACCCACTGCTCATGGGGCATCCTGAACACTCTATGTGAATGGGCAGCAAGAAATGAGAGATCCACCTATTGTGTATTTCCTTTGTTTATATGCATTCTCTATTGTCTCATCAGGCTTCACTTACAAAACATAAGTTCAAATATCAGTTTATTAAAAATTTCAAGATAAGGAGAGTAGAATCTGTTACTTCCTGCATCATCTTTTTGGTACCAAGTGTGTTTGCCTGCATATAACAGAAAACTCTAATTAAACAGTGCTTCATCATGGAGGAGTTTATTTCTTGTATATAAGAAGAAGTCTTAGGTGGGAAGTTCAGTCTAGTGTAATGTCTCCAGAAAGTCATCATGAAATCAGTGTATCATTTTGCACCATCATTTCTAGACTGTGGTTTTCACCCTCATGGTGGCAAGATAGTTCCTGTTCTGCCTTCTTCCAGGTATCAAAACTGCATGCTAGGCCGGGAGAATGAGGAAAGTTAAAAAGAAAAAAACAGTAAAAGACCAAAGAAACCAGCCATCTCATCTGTCTCCTAAAAGAACTTTATTTTATTTTTTTATTTTGGAAATTCTAACTAGCAACTTCATTTTCTCATTGGCCATGATTGTATTACTTGGCCATACTTTGCTATAAAGAGAGCTGGAAGATTTAATATTTTTAACAGAGCTCTCCAAATAAAATCAAGGTTTTATTGCTAAGGAAAAAGGTCAGAATTGATAATGGATAGGACACAAGTACTATCTGTCTGTCAAACCATCCCCAAATTTGGTAGCATATTATAATAACCATTTTGTAATGCTTTTGGAATCTTTGGGTCAGGAATTCAGACATACATAATGGATCTGGCTTGTTTTGGCTCCACAGTACCTGGGGCCTTAACTGGAAAGACTCACATATCTGGGGGTACTCAAATAGCTGGAAGCTGGAACTCTCAGCAGTTCCTGCTTGGGTTGTATATTGGTTAGGGTATACTAAGGAAAGAGAACCAATAGGGTAGGTAGGTATGTAGGTAGGTAGATAGGTAGATATAAAGATAGATAGATATTTTATCTTTGTATCTATTTTTTTTAAAGATTTTTATTTATTTATTTGACAGAGAGAGACACAGCAAGAGAGGGAACACAAGCAGGGGGAGTGGGAGAGGGAGAAGCAGGCTTCCCACTGAGCAGGGAGCCCAAGGAGGGACTCGATCCCAGGACCCTGGGATCATGACCTGAGCCGAAGGTAGATGATTAGCGACTGAGCCACCCAGGTACCCCTGTCTATCTATTTTTCAAAAATATTTTAGTCATCTGAGAGAGAGAGAGAGAGAGAGAGCATGAGCAGAGGGAGGCACAGAGGGAGAGGGAAAAGCAGACTCCCCACTGAGCAGGGAGCCCAGTGTTGGTCTTGATCCCAGGACTTTGAGATCACTACCTGAGCCAAAGGCAGATGCCCAACTACCTGAGCCACCCAGGCACCCCGGTCTGTCTACCTATCTACTGAATGAGATTTGTTACAAGGAATTGGCTCATGTGATTATGGAAGCTGAGAAGTCCCACAGTCTGTCATCTGCAAGATGGAGACCCAGGAAGGCCAGTGGTATAGTTTGAAGGTCTGAGAGCTGGGGACCCAGTGGTATAGATTCTGGTCTGAGTATCTGAAGGCTTGAAAACCAGTAGTGCTAAGGGTAGGAGATAATCAGTGTCCCAGTTCAAACAGGCAGAGAGTGAATTCAGCCTTCCTCCACCTTTTTGTTCTGTTCAGGTCCCCGATGGGTTGGATGACAACCACCCACACTGGGGAGGGCCATCTGCTTTACTCAGTCCACATGTTCCAATACTAATTTATTCTGGAAATACTCAGAAGTAATGTTTAACCAGATGTCGGGGCACCCAGTGATCTAGTCAAGTTGACAAATAAAAGTAGCCATTACAGGATGGGATGACTCAAGGTTGGCCTCATTTGGGACTCTCAACTAGGTAGAAAGCCAGTCTCTGTGGCTTTGTGTGTGTCTTGGGCTTTCCTCAGTATGAAGGCTAGATTTTGAGAGAAAATGCCCTAAGATACTTGGGTGAAAGCTGTATGGTCTTTTCTGACTTAGCCTATAAGTTCATGGATGTTATCAGTTATAAGTGAGTCATTAAAGTTAGACCAGATTCAAGGGCAAAGGAACCCCACCTCCTGATGAGGGGCTGGCAAGGTCACATTGCAGGACAGCACGTGGAGTGGGAGATGTTGTAGCCATCTGCCACCGTGGGCTACAGGGTTCAAGGATCAATGAGGTGGCTATAAAGTCACATTATTTCCTTCACTTTCTTGTATTCTGATCTCTGGAGGGAAAAGCAAAGCAAGGATGGAAATGCAGGTTTTTAAAGGATTTTTCACTTGTCAGAAAAATAAATGCTTAGTGTCTAACTCCATACTAGACTCTTTTTTGTTGGCTTGTTTTCTTAAACTTTTAAAAAAATTATATCCATATATCCATTGTTTTGGTATGTACAGATCGATACGTTTTAATACTTGGGTAGATTCTTGTTACCACTACCACAAAACAGGATATAGAACAATTGCAATATCCTGAAGAATGCTCCTTTGTTGCCTCCTTGTCCTTAGCCCCTCTCTCACTTCTAACCCCTGATAACCTCTTAACTCCAGATGGAAATTGCTTTGCTTAGTGATCTTCAAAATATGCTGTACATATTCTAGGGGGTACAGAAGCTGATCCAAAGTGGGGGTGGGGCAGAGAAAGAAAATAACAGAATTTCTATTTCTGTTTCATCTGTTTACATTTCAATTTTCATTTATGTTTTAAAATACAATACATTAGCACTGTGGTATACACATTTAACTTATAAATAAATAAATATATTGGGAGGGTTATTTAAAAATTGATTACTGATAAAGACAAGTGACCAAAAAATTTTTAGACTACTGGCTTAGATTAGCACCAAAAGCAATTTCCTCTGGGGTGGAAAGTGGTATGGTTGTTTACACGTGGACTTTTTCCTTAGCCAAATGTAATAGTGAATGAAGGACAAGGAGGCTACTCAGGGAAATGTATAGCTCTTTGAGTTGGGGCTTGGATTTCCCAAATGAGATTGTAAAATGTCTTCAATTACTCAGTTTTTGACTTCCCTGATAGATTATAGGCTCTGTAGAAACAGGGGCCATTTCTGTCACCCGCTTAAATATATACCTGGCACATTTTGAGATCTAAGGACATAGGAGAGAACAAGACAGTCGACATCTTGGCTCTCCTGAAGCGTACTTTCTAGAGTAAGAAATAAATAGTAAATAAGCAAACAAGTAATTAAGAAAATTTCAGATAGTGGTAAGTTCTAGGAAGAAATAAAAGAGGGTAATGGGATGGAGGGGTACGATGGGAGGTTAGATATCCATGGGAGACCTCTCTCTGAGAAGGTCCTGTTTGAGCTTAAACCTGAATGATAACAAGGAGTCAGCTACCTGAATATCAAATAGGTTTGAGAATTTGTTAGCAGATAGGAATAACACATGGATTTTTATTTTACTGATAGATTTTTAAAAGTATATAAAACTTAGAGTGGGGGCAAATCTTACAGAAAGCCTCCATGGCCTGCTCAGAAATCTGGGGGTCAGTAGAGGACAGTGAGCAGTGACACAGTGTGTCTAGACAAAGAGAGTCTGAAATTGTTATGGTAGCTTTTCTATGGCCCCTGGTATCGTGAAAAAATATCCAACAATTTTTCACACCTTTTTAAAAGGGGCCTGGAAGTAACTGGTGGATCTGGAGAGGCCTTGGGGTCACTACATGTACAAGTTGGTGCCCTGGATGGCTTGCTTATTGGGAGCAGATGGGAACCCATGTCTCGGGGGATGCCAGTGTGGTCTCATTCATTTTTCTTCTCTGCAGACTGTGGCCCACTGATGTCCTGTTCATTCTCCTGGGCACTGAGGATAAAACGGTAAATGAGTCAGTCCCCTTGCAGTCTTTCTGGTTCTCTCCTCACCAGAGAGGGTCACCATCTTCTTGTATGTCAGTTTGGGACCTACAGGAGGCAGATACAGAGATAAAATTAAAAATGCAAAGAAGTTTTTTGGTGGTCAAGCCCACAAAAGATAAAAGAGGAGAGGGACTAGGAGTAGGCAGAGAGTCTCAGACTGTGATGTGGGTCTGACACCTGTGCATGGAGAGGAGAAAAGAAGGAGGAGTGGGTTGGAAGATCCTCAGACTTTCGTGCAACTCTGAGAAAGTCTCATCAAGCCACTGATTACTTGTTAGAGGAGTCCCATACTGGGCAGAAATTGACAGGTTCTGGAACCCCAGGGAGAACGTGGCCTTGGCCCAAATGCTGCAGTGGATTCCCAAGGCCTGTAGCTGGGGCCTGTCCAACAGCTAACTGCACTCCCCACAGCAGGTTCTCACCTGAAGGGAGAACCAAGAGGTGCATCTCCATGGCTGCCATGCCTTGTTCTTGACAAGGGTTCCTCTTGCCAGCTTCTGTGGGTGTTTTTATATTGAAAATGCTATTCCCTGAGCCCCTGCTCCTGCTCCAAATTAATTTAATGAGCATCTTAGAAAGGAACCATGGAGCAGTTTTGTTCCTGTTGATACTTGTCTCAAGAAATGTCATTAATTACCAGGACATAATTCTTGGCCATTAAGTTTTATTAATTAGTATTTTTTTTTCAGTGTGTATTTTGGAATCGTGGAGGATTCTGACTGTGAACTCAAATCAGCAAATGCAAATTGAGACTGATGAGAGTGGGTTGGGAACTTCTGTGGTGGGAGCTGAGGGCCAGAGATGGTGAAGGGACACAGACGTTAAGTGCTGTGGAGAAGAGGAATGAAGGCACCTGGGATCACCTGTAGTGTTGTAGCAGCACTTACGGGATGTTCAAGTTCTGAGGAGTAGAGCAAATGGGAACAGGGTTAGGGTTGGGTTAGTGCTAGTCTCGCAGCTGGTCTGAGCCTGCGGCAGGGTGCAAAGCAGCCGGGCTGTGGATCATTAATAATGGCGTGCCCCTCACCTCTCCCTAGAAATCATCACCTGTCCTAGGGTACGGTGGGAGTGCCTCTCCTATAGGGCCATACAAACTCTCCCTGTTGCAGATGTTCCTTACAGTTCCTGTTTACTTGAGATGTACTTCTAGTGCTCAGTTACCCTGGTTTGACTTTTTTTTGGTCTTGTGGTTTCTTTTTCCTGAAATCGATGGCCAAGTTATTACTTATTCTTTTCCATTTTTCCAGATGCCATTAGTGACTCTCTGAAGCCACACATGCTTAATGCACTGGTGACCAGAAGTCTCCAACCAGCATTCTGACCTTGCTCAGGAAATACATGGGTTTTTCAAACAGTGTGCGATGAGTCACCAGAGCGGCACTAGAAAGGGAAAGAGAAGGGTGGAAAATAAATTGAGTTTGAATGAACAAATACCATGTTAACTCAGGCATTCAATATATAGAAGAAGTTGTTTGATTCCCTTGGTAATTAAACTTTAACGAGAGGCTCATCCAGCCCCAAGTAAAAAGATGTAATGATTTTTTGTCCACGATAAAACTGGTACACTCAGTACAACTCACTGAGACTTTCAGTTTTAAGCTGATGTTAAGTCCTGAGTAGGAAAATGTGGTTTCCTTTTAATCCTTTTTCTTGGGTTGGAAAGGAGTGAGAGTGTGGTAGGAGAAAGGAATGTTCGTGTTTGCAGTGAAAAGGGAGGAGTCTGTGCTAGGCTGAGAATCTTCTAGAAGGAAAAAAATCACAGAATTTGAGGTGGTAGTGGTCTTAGCATCTATTCCAACCTGTCATTTAGCAGATGTGGAGACAGAGATGGAGAGAGCTAAGATGCAGACTGATGGAGTGGAAAGAAGACTGGAGTCCGAAGGGCTGAGTTAGTACCCGCTGTGCCTGCAGTACTCTGTCACTGAGCTTTGACGCCAGCACCCTTCCCCTGTGACCTGACCTTCTTGGACTTTTGGAGGCAATGTGGAACACTCAGAGGCCAAATATGACTTTCAGAATCTTAGGCAAAATTGCTGGTACTTGGCATTCTGAGTGTAAAGAACCGGTTAGACCTTTGCGTATTGTGACATTCCTTGCAGTTCCGTGTGTCTGATCCCCATAATAGCTCTCATCTCCTAACACAGTTCTGACGAGACCCAAATTCAGTCTGTACTCCTGTTCTGAAAGTGTTTCTCTTGATGTTCTCATTTGGTGATTCTTGGATGTTAATATCCATGGGTCAATTAACATTTGAAAGCTTCCATCTGGATTCTTGGCTTTAAAATCATCAGTACTTCCCCCATATCTAGCACCAGTAGATAGGCCTACATAACAAGTGTAGGTATGGCAAAAAAAAAAAAAAAAGAAAAAAAATCAGATTGGACTATGTAAAATTATAAAAGTTGGAGCTTGATATGAAAGAACTGAATTAAGACTGATAACGGTACCATGGGGAGCAAAGAAAAAGGGACACTAGGTTAGTACAGAGTCACCACAGACCTCTGCCTTATAAGGTAGACAATGACACTTGCTCACCCTAGTGACATTACAAATCCCGGAGTTTTAAGCCTTTCCCATATATGTAACCTCTTGCAGCTGACGTTTCTTCATCTCTTAAATGGCAATCATATTCATCCTGGCTCTTAAGGCTGTTGGGAGGACCAAATTAAACAGGGGCTTCATAAAACTTGAAAGTGCTATTAAAATATTAAAGGGTTTACTAGCTAGTTAGTAGGACTGGACTACAACTGGGGATTCCTGACAGCTAATTCAAGTCCTGTTGGGTCTTCTTTTGATAGCTCTGGGGAGAAAGTTGTGAATAAGGGTAGATTGTAGAGAAGACAGTCAGTGTTTGGAGACAAAAGGAAGACAGTACCATAGCATCTTTCTTGGAAAGATGCTTAAAAATGTTAGTATATAACATTATTGAAGTCATAGTTAACTGTTTAGAAACCACATGAGTCTATACTCTGAAGGAAAAGGACAGTAATGAAGCTGAGCTGTTCCTTTTTGGTGGATATGTTCACCGATTCCAAACACAGAGCTAATTTGCTTCTCTTTATGCTTGAGTGAAGGTGAGGCAAGGGGTGACCATGGAGGGACTTAAAGCCTGGGGATATTAAAGCATGAATTCTCATAAATAAAACTCAAAGATTTCCTGACACCAAAGATCAGGATCAACTTGCAAGAGAAAAACAAGGGTCTAGGAAATTGGTCTTTTTACTAATGCTCTTGTCCTAAGTAATATTTCTCCAACTATCATTCAGATAGCATCATATTTCATTTTTCTGCTTCAAACTCAAATCCTTTAGGGAGGACCCTAGAAATGCATTTGCCATTCTGTGGGATGCAATCCAGGACATGATCATCATCATCATTATTATCACTGAAGATAAAGAAATCTATCACTTTCACTATTTCCGGCTGCCTGCATAATAACTCAAGCTCTGTCTCTTGGTCATCTACTTTAAGGGACAATATAATGACTTTGCTGGGAATTATATATATCTACTCATTCCAAAGCCAAATTCTCTTGGTTCAGCTTTAATCAAATTCTATTTAAAAAAATCATGAGAACAATTTCTTTCTTTTAAGAGCTAGGGAGCTCTATCTCTACAAAAGTGGGTCTAAAAAGTTCACTGCTCAGTGAGTATCCGTTTCCTTCTGGGAAATGGCATGTTGTTTCTGAATGGTGTTCTATCCTATCTTATAAAACTTAAAGTATTTCCAGTTATTAAACAATGACCCAAGGCATGTCAACAATCAGTTTGCTTCATGTCTGCTTTTTTTGGGAAGACTATTAGAGCACAGTTCAGAGGAACATCATGACCCTTAACTTCATCTTCAAAAGTTCGTCCAGCCCATACGCATTGAACGCCCTGTGTATACAAATCACCAGGTCCGGTGCTGAGTGTACAAAATGAATAAGGCCTTGTCTTGGTACTTGAACGTATCTAACAGATGAACAAATGTCAATTCTCATCTCTTTGTGGAGTGCACAGTTTCTGTGAATGACGCTAAATTCCCAGAAGTCTTGTGTAAGGATTTGGCTGCTTTTTCAATGCCTTTATCTATGTGGTTTTAAGCCAAGCATTCAGACAAAATTATCCTTGATTGTGTCTGTGTACCATCTGTGTGCCATCTGAATCCAGAGGCCTGCAAGTCTATGTAATGTTATATGGCGAACGCTATAAGCGATGTAGGTACAAAGACCAGTGGAAGTGCAGAGGAGAGTTTTGTAATAGAGGAAATAGTAGTTGAGCCTGGGCTCAACAGGTGAGTTAGAATTTTCTAGATAAAAATGTGGATAAAAGTATCCAGGGAGGAAACAGCTTATGTGAAGGTATAGAGGTGTGAGAGAGTATGACACATTGGGGCATTTTTATAGTAACTGTAACATGGGATAGTGGTAGTTGCTGACACTAGATGTGCAGACTGGGCCAGTCTGTGAAGGGGATGGTACTTCTATATTAGGTTATCTTCTTACTCAGTCCGTTCATGTCTTCTTGGTTGATGGAGAAACTGAGGAATTACCATCTTGTTCCAACTTCTCTTCTGGTGTTATAACTCAAGATAAGCATGTGGCCCAAAGTATCAGTGTGTTTGATTCCAGGTGGAACTCAGCTTCCCCACTCTCTGCCCCTCCGCCATGCCACAGAAACCCCTTCTTCCATGCAAGTCACGGGGCCATTCAAAGGTGTTTCCATTTACTCACATTTGCTGCTTTTGTCAGGAATCACATTTCCACTTAAAAACTTATCCAATGAATTGAAGTATCAAAGCAGGAAAAAGTTAATAAATTTACCAAGTTCTTCTCTCACAACCTTTTCTAATTAATGATTAAATGTTGAAGTAGTAGTTGTTAAAATGTTGATAAAAAGGAGTTTGAGGAAGCTGGTTGAAAGCAAGACTGATGAGCTAGGTAGAGGAGTTCTTCAAAGGGATGTGCTGTTTCCCTACCAAACTTGGTAAAGCCCTACCCCGGTGCTTGCTGGCCCACATGCTAGAAAGTTGTTGGGTCTCTGCCATGGCTACAATGTTTTCGGTTTTATGTATGTTTGGTTTTTTTATTCATGTCTGTTTAGTCTTTCCCCAAACATCAATCATATGGGGTGGTTGATTAAGAAATTTTATTGTGTTTATATCTCTCACTTCAGTTAAGCACATTTACATCATGTATAATATAAGTTCACTCAGATGGGCTTATCATACTTATGTGACACTTTATTGCTCAGTAATAGTGGAAAAGATGATAGCTTAACTTCCAATTCTGTTTGGTGTATCTTCTGTCTGAAGACAGAAGGGCCTGAGATTGTCATCTGTGAGCCTTGCATATCATCATCTTTGGCTGGGTTTCTATACAGTAATACATAATGTATAACACATAATGTGTAATACTTGGTATGTGCTATATAATGATATCCTATATATCATTTAATCAAATTATATATTGTCTTGCATAATACTATTATAAAATAGTATTAATCTTTTCCCTTGCTCATCTTGTCAGTGCTATTGCTGATCCTGGAGTTGACAGCATGTGGGGTTATGCACATCTTTGGCCATGTCTGGTTTTGGTCTTGATTTCATAGCTGCTTAAAAATGGAAGACTTGCTACCCTTTTTTTTTTTTAAGATTTTATTTATTTATTTGAAAGAGAGAGTGAGAGAGAGAGAGAGCACATGAGCAGGGGGAGGGGGGAGAAATAGACTCCCCTGCTGAGCAGGGAGCCCGACTTGGGGCTCAATCCCAGGACTCTGGGATGACCTGAGCCAAAGGCAGTGGCTTAACCAACTGAGCCACTCGGTGCCCCACTTGCTACCCTTTCTTATGCCATGCCTCATTTTATAACAATCTGAGAATGATTAGGTATTCTGTCTCAAAGCCCCCACAACCTGCTATGAAACTCTGTTTTGCCACTCATTTAATGAATATATCTTGAGCAAATTACTTGTGCAGACCTTATTTTGCTTCTCCAGAAAATGAGGAATAATAGCTAATTCAGGGTGGATTACCTAATCTCTGTTTGATTTATATAATCATAATTCCTGTTTTAAAGGATTGTTAAGAAATTTAATTCAGACAGTTTTTATATGTACTTGTACATGGCTGGCTTTTGATGAGGACCCTCTTTCAACTTACATATGGCTAGCTTCTTGCTATGCCCTCCCATGGTGGCACATGGGGACTGGTCAATAAATACCAGCTGTTGTTATTATCTTTAATTATGATATTTAGTGTGTGGCTGTTATCTCATTTGCATACCTCAGGGTTAGATCATGTATCATAAAACATTACAAAACAAAGGGGGATTGAATATAGGGCATGTAACCCCCAGATATGGTTAATCCCCTGGGTATGGTAATTACTCTTATGACTTGACTTGATCATCTCTAAGTTGGTAAACATGCTATTTCTAAATCCACTAGTTTAATTCCTTGTAGTAGCTATATTATCTTACTGTTGACTTGGGTTTGGAAAGCAAACCCTTGTATGCCTCCTAAATTCTTTCTAAGAAGTTAGCCTGTGATCCAGGTGGATGCTAACAGGTTGATGGTGTGGTGGTGTGGTTATGAATTCAGCCTTGAACCTTAAAGAAATCTAGATGTTCAAGTACTTTCCAGGTTTTTTTCAGGGAACACTGTGACTTTCTATGAATGATGCTAAATCCCCAGAAGCCTAATGTTGGGATCTGCCTGCTTTTTCAGTGTTTTTTTCTCTTTATGCTTCCTAAAAGAGCACTAAGACAGAATTATCCTTGATGGTATTTATCTGCATGAATGTAGGAGGGAGGGAGGGAAGAAGGGAAGAGAGAGAGAGAGAGGGAGAGAGAGGCAGAGGTTTTGGATATAGTTGTTGAAGTCAGAAAGACCGCACATAGAGTGATCAAACTCATCAAGTTCATAGCCTTTGGTTCTGATCCATGTGGGGGTATGCTGTTACTAGAAAACACTGAGATGTATATATATTTTATATATATATATATATATGGCATAAACACACACATACACACACACACCCACACCCACACACACAGCAAGGCTTTGAATAGAAAACTAAAGACCTTGGATGGATTCAGCATTCTTAGTCCTAGCTAGGTCACAACTTTGGAAGAGAAAAAAGGATATAGGGTGTGTACACTTTGTGTCTTAGTTCATTTGGGCTGCTATAACAAAGTACCCCAGCCTGGGTGGCTTATAAACAACAGAAATATAGTTCTCACAGTCCTGGAGGCTGAAAGTCTGAGATCTGAGTGCCCGCATGGGTGGGTTCTGATGAGGGCCTTCTTCCATGCTGCTGACTGCTAGCTTTCTGTGTCCTCCCCTGGTGGAGAGTAGATAGGGGAAAGAAGTTTTCTAGTGACTTTTATAAAGACACTAATATCATTCATGAGGGCTCCAACCTCATGACTTTATCTAATCCTTATTACCTCCTAGAGGTCCTGCCTCTTAATACCATCACATTGAGGGGTAGCGTTTCAACGTTTGAATTTTGGAGGAACACAAACATTCAGTTCATAACTCCTGGTAACATAGATTATATTGAAGAACAGGATTTGTTTTTCTAGATTGTGATTTATAATATCATAATGGTGAAATCCTTTGGGAAAAACAGTCACCTTATAGAGCCAAAAGAATTTATTTATTAGAATATTAGAACTTATTATTAAATATTTAGTGGCTTAAGGAAAGGAGGGAGACAAATACTCAGAAACCTAATACTAAGGAGGATGATATTTGAAGTAGAGAAACAACAATATGATCATGTCTTATATGAAAATATCATTTCCAAAGTGTTTTTATGTGATCTCATGAGATTTTTAAAATTAATACTCTGAATATTTCAGAAATATGAAGATCTTTATTTTCCAGGTGAAGAATATGAGTTCCAGAGAAGTTAAGTAGTTTGTTCGAGGTCACGTAGACATTAAACAACATATCTGAAACTAGAACCTGGATTTCTTGAGTATAGTTCTATATTCCCATTATTGTAGAACATATTCATATTTTTTTTATAATATTTTTTCCCCAAGTTTGAGCCTTGCTTGTGATTTCAGAATTGTTCTTTCAGGCCATAAGGAATTTAAAAATTTTCACATTTTTCTTTGTGGTCACTATCAAAATGTTTGCTATTAAAATGGCTTCACTGATATCTGGTGAATTCTTGATTTATCCTTTTGAGGATTTCATCTCTGGAAATATAAAACAATGAAGGGAGATTTCAGACTTACCTCTAGCCAAGAGAATTGAAGTAGAAGTGAAGGACAACTTGGAAGAAAACTAACAACAGTATTTATAATAGTGATGAAAGCAAATGGTGATCAAAGTCAGGCATTTATCTTAGGCTCTTGGAGGAGGTATATTTCAAATAGTCCAGATAAAAGATGGTTAAGAGCAACAGGGGAGTCTAGAAAAGAGAAAAGCTGGCATTGAGGTTACATATTATTCCTTTGAAAAAGAAAGTAGTGATAGTGTGACTTCATGGGCATCTCTGTGTTTGGATTTAATTTGTCACAAAAGGAATACATATTACTGTATAAATTTCTCTTTAGGTTCTGCACCCTAACATACACTCTATTCATCCACTGAGAGGTAATGCAGCTAACATTTTGGCGTGTATTCTTGCAGACCTATTCTCCATACACATACATAAATATATACTTACTTATATAGCAGGGTAATCAATCATTTCAGTTTTCTCGGGACTGAGGAGTTTCTGGATATGTGGGTATGATATTATGATTTATGATAAATGATACGATAAGAAATGATATTTGGTCTTAGACCAGTTCTTGGCACAGAGCTGCAAAAATCTTTGGAATTTTCTGACATAAGGGTGATAAGGTATCTTTTGTTATGTTAACGAGACAACTTTTGGAAAGCCCTTAGTAGGTTACCTATGCATGGGGGCTGGTTGTCAGGGGAACCTGCCACTTGATTAGAGTGTTGAGGGGAGAGGAACTGGAGGTTGAACCAATTGCCAGTGGCCAATGATTTAAATAATTTGTGATTCTCTAATGAAGCCTCCATCAAAACCCAAAGGACAGGGTTCAGAGAGCTTCCTGGTTGGTGAACACAGGGAAATGCTGGAAAAGTGGCATGTCTGGAGAAGCCATGCAAGCTCTGCACCTCTTCCCCATACCTCGCCTCGTGCCTCTCTTCTGTCTGGCTGTTCCTGAGTTCTGTCTTTTTATAATAAATCAGTAATCTAGTAAGTAAAATGTTTCTCTGAGTTCTGTGAGCCGTTCCAGCAAAGTAATTGAACCCGAGGAGGGGGTCTTGGGAAGTTCTGATTTATAGTCGGTAGGTCTTCAGTACAGGTAACAACCTGGAGTTGTAATTGGCATCTGAGTTGGAGGGTGTTGTTGGAACCTCCAGTGTGTAGCCAGTAGGTCAGAAGCACAGGTAACAATTTGGGCTTGCAAAGGGTATCTGTTTGGGTTGGGGGCAGTCTTGTAAGACTGAATCCTTCACCTGTGGAATCTGATGCTATCTTTGGGTAGGTAGTGCCAGAATTGAGTTGAATTGCAGGACACCCATCTGGTGTCAGAGCACTGCTTGTTGTTTGTGTAGGAACCCCCACTCACACACATTGGAATTGGGTCTAGGAACCCAAAATAGTGCTTCAACCAGGAAAGTCCCAGGCAAACTTGGATGGTTGTCACCCTATCCAAACAGATGGGTGAGAAGGTGTCTGCCGTCACCCTCATCCTCACTAAAGTGGGATAAGAGGAGGAAAGTGGCTTAGATGACCTCACAGGTAGGGGATGGATAAAGTCTTTCAGACGCTTTTCTGGTTTTCGAATGAATGTCGCTTGTCTTCCTGGTGTCTAAAATTGGTGGCTCGTGTAACTCATGATCTCGTCTTTTCAGGCCAAGCAGTTACTTTGTCCAGCTCAGTGTCTTCCTGACTGTGGAACATGCCATTGGCACTTTCACATCTCTGTCACATCCCCTGAGCGAAGGCTTGGCTGTAGAGTTACCTTACTCTTCATCACGGTAGACCCCATGGCAAGCTCCTGAGACCAGCCTCCATTCGTAGTGTCCCTGCATCATGAGAACTAGGGGAGACTCAGGAGTTTGAACTAGATCTCTCTCCCACCCCTCCTGCCCCTCTTCCTGTATCTTGCTCCCTCCCCCTTCCCTCTCTCCCACTATATTACTCCACCCTCTTGACTCTGTTGACCTCACTAGAGGGACTCAAGGTCCCCTGTACAGTAGTTCCCTCACAGAATCCAAAATGGGGAGCATAGTAAGAATCCCTTAAAGTTGGTGTGTCCCTTTGACTTTTAGAAGTCATCTTTTCTTCTCCAGACTCAAGCTTTTGGATGAAAACTTGAACCCATTTGTCTGAGCTCTTATTTCTATCAGTTCAGTTGACTTCTGGCTCTCTTCTTCTCATAATTCTTTAGTCCAGCATTGTTGGAATTGTCCTTTCCTCATCCTGTCTGGACCTTCCTTTCATGAAACACTAGTAAGTAATCCATCTAGTCTGGCTTTCAATCCTGTTATTTTACCAAAGACATTAAGTACTCACCTTCTCCTATACTGGCAAGAGGAACCTCATGAATGGCCTAGCCTTGATGGTTCAAGGCTGCAAGAGGTCAGTGTTTTGAAGAGGAAATTTTTAATTTAATGGTGTAATGTTTGGAAAATACTTTCCCTAGTAATACAGATTTCTTCCACTATCCCAAAGTAGAGCGTTCCTATAAAATCTTCTGCAAGCCAAAATGGTGTAAAGCAAAGAAACAATTACCATTAATTCACGTGGAAAAATTTTAAGGCTTTTCTGATACCTTAGGATTCATCTTGATAATGGATGCACCAAATAAATCGAGATAAAGCATAGATGCTCACACAGTTCAAAGCTGTGGTGGCTGATAGTGAGATGCTGAGTGTAGTTCCCTAGGAAGAAGCTTAGTGGTGATGCCATTCTTCCTGCGTGGGGTGTGTGCTGCCTCTTTAGTGGTCTGCTGCAAAAACAGACACTGACAGCTAATTTCACTTTCCACCTTTCTCTGTAAAAGTGAAAATCCTCTTATGATTCCTTTGATTCAGCAAACACAGTTACTAATGTAGGTCTTTTGTAAAAGCCAAGTAGCATAATGCAAGCTTTTGAAAAGTAGAGGATAGTGGTAGATCATTAAAAAAACTCAAACAGGACTGAGCATGTATTGTTTTCTGACTTGTTTTCCTCATCCAACAAAATATCATAGATATTTTCCCATGTCAGAACAGAGAACTACTTCATTTTTTTAATGGTTGCAAATGATTTTATGTCATGAATGCGCCATAATTAATCGAACTATTTCCTAGTAATGGACATGGAGGTTCAAACTTTGGAAAAGAGTATGTTTGTGGAAGACAGAAATAGTGGTGCATTTTAAGGATGGATACCAAAGAGTAGAACAAACTTGCAAGGATAATATAGACAAGACTATGAAGAATCAGTGCAGCTAGCAAAATGTTTGTTATAGGAAACAGAGGGTTTCATTTATCCATATTTAAAGCAAAAAGAACAAGGAAGGGATGGGATCACTGCTTGGGCAGATGGTGTATGGTTGACTGATGAAAGGCAGGTAGTGATTCAGTGTCTATTTTGCTTCTGTGTTCTACACCAAGGAAATGATCTTCAAGTTGGAAAGGGCAAAAAGGCATGATTACCAACCTGGAATTTAATATGTGCAAACATTTAGGACAGTGCCTGCAACATAGGAAGTGCCTAAGGAATGTGTTAAAATTTCCATTTTGTTATTATTATTATTATTATTATTTGTAGAATTTCCAGGGATGAAAAAGGTGCTGGATGATCAAAATGGCTAAATCACTAGTTTTTCAAAAAGGGGAAAAATATGAATTCTGAAAAGAACACAACAATGAATGTGACATCAATCTCTGGTTGAATTCAGGAACAAAGTATTTAGAGATGAATTGTGAGTGCTCTGGAAAGGAAGGTGAAATTATTGAAAACAATAAAATTCCAAATAACAAAGTCGAGCTAGACTAATCTGATTTCCTTTGTTCAGCCTTGTCATTGAATGATTTGATTAGGGGAATGTACTAGACGGAAAATACCTGCATTTTAGTAAGATACTGGACAAATTGCCCATAAGCTGTGCTTTCTTGTGCGTTTTGCATATTCCGTATTCTCTGTTTAGAAACTCTTTCTCTCCTCATCTGTTGATGATTGCCCACTCATCTGAGGCAGGATAATACTTCTGGAATACTAACCAACCTTTTTTCTTTTCCAACACTGGCCCTCCTTGAGTCAGCTAGGCTGTCTGCAATATCACTTTAAATAAGTGATGACACATCAAAAAAGTAGCAGAAAAAATAGTTTGTTGTTGGATTTAGATTTGAAAAGTCTTAAGTTTTCAGGGAAACAGGTTTGGAAGAATACTTTGATATATAAAAATAAAATCTCCCCTCATAGAGACTAGATATTAAAGAGTAGAGGCCTGGGATGAGGAGGCTGGAGCTAGTGAGCATCCTGCCACACCTGGCACATGGCATTTTTTAAAAAAAATTTTATTGTTATGTTAATCACCAATATTTTACATCATTAGTTCTTGATGTAGTGTTCCATGATTCATTGTTTGTGCATAACACCCAGTGCTCCATGCAGAATGTGCCCTCTTTAATACCCATCACCAGGCTAACCCATCCCCCTCCCCTCCTCCCCTCTAGAACCCTCAGTTTGTTTTTCAGAGTCCATCGTCTCTCATGGTTCGTCTCCCCCTCTGACTTACTCCCCTTCATTCTTCCCCTCCTGCTATCTTCTTCTTTTTCTTTTTTCTTAACATATGTTGCATTATTTGTTGCAGAAGTATAGATCTGCGACTCAACAGTCTTGCACAATTCACAGCGCTCACCATAGCACATACCCTCCCCAATGTCTATCACCCAGCCACCCCATCCCTCCCACCCCCCACCACTCCAGCAACCCTCAGTTTGTTTCCTGAGATTAAGAATTCCTCCTATCAGTGAGGTCATATGATACATGTCTTTCTCTGATTGACTTATTTCACTCAGCATAACACCCTCCAGTTCCATCCATGTCATTGCAAATGGCAAGATCTCATTCCTTTTGATGGCTGCATAATATTCCATTCTGTATATATACCACATCTTCTTTATCCATTCATTTGTCGATGGACATCTTGGCTCTTTCCACAGTTTGGCTATTGTGGACATTGCTGCTATAAGCATTGGGGTGCACGTACCCCTTCGGGTCCCTACATTTGTATCTTTGTGGTAAATACCCAGTAGGGCACATGGCATTTTGATACTTGACCTTTCCATTGACCTTTATGATCTCCCTTCAGCAGCACCATTGTTCACTGATAGCCTGGCATGAGTGATGCCTGTCTGTATCATGTATGCCACATCCTATATAGGCAACTCCCCCTTTGGGACCTATGACATAAGCCTCAGAGCTGGAGGGTGAGGAACCAAGAACCTAGAGGGGAGGTTGTTGTGTAGATGGACCTCTACTTGGGTAGACCTAAATAGAATCAGTCTTTCCTTCATCACCCTTGCTGTCAGGATGACAGTAAAAGTCTCTAGTTTTTCATTTTCTTGAGACTTGATTCAGATGAAAGTTGGGAGGGGGAAGGAAGACAGTCTCATTTTAGTTTTTGAGGTTTCCTCAGCAGGCTCAATTACAGTCCAGTACTCTTTCTTGAGCTCCTCTTGGACTCCCAAGTCCACTCGTGTGATAGCACCCATTATAGGGAACTGTTGTATTGCCTGTGTGATTATTTCCCAGTTAGACTGTGACCCTTTTAAGGGTAGAGAACAAACTCTATTACGTTTGTATTTCTTGACACATAGTAGACATAGACACTAAGCATGTATTTAATGGATTGAACTGAAGATGGCTAAATGTGTAGAATTACCTGGGTTCATAAGTAATTAAATATGTACTCAAAGAATATTGGCTAATGTGTTAGTGTCGGCTTTGAATTATTTCTCTATCAGGTATTTCTAGGTTCAGACCTCTACTTTCTGGGTTTCTATCAATGACTGGAATGAGATATAACTCATTGATTACATTTTGGAGTGATAGGAAACCAGAAGGGAAGGTCAATACACTGGATGAGAGTCAGAATCCAAGGAGAGAGGACTAAGTTGAAATGATGAACCACATATAATTTAATTGGGAGTAAATATAAAATACTACAGTTAGGTTAAAAAAATCAACTGTATTACAGATTAGGAGAAGGCATAGCTTAAAATAAAATAATTGTTAAAGATTTTGCCAAAGCTTTAGTTGATAAGGTTATTGTGAGTCAAATTATAATGTAGCTTTTACCATATTATATATTTCATGTGATTTTTATATATTATTTATTGAAATAAAAAGAAGAGATGCATGAAAGCAAGGGTCCCACTGTATGTCTTACTGATGAGATCATGGCTGAAATATTGGGTACATTTCCATATATAATATTTAAAAAGAATAATGCTGGAGAATTTGGAAGAAAATGTTTGTGGAAACTACATTTTTATGGGAATTGAGAAGGGATTGGGGCTAGACCACAGGAGAGATGTTCTCATAAGGGAAGTGATGGCTGGATTCTCTAGCATGTGAATGCCCATTATACAGTTGACCCTTGAACAACACAGGTTTGAATTGAGCAGGTCCACTTAAATGTGGATTTTTTTTTATAAATGCTGTACCGTACTATAAATGTATTTTGTCTTCCTTATGATGTTCTTAATAACAGTTTCTTTTTTCCATCTTATTTTATTGTAATAATATAGTATTTAATACATATAACATACAAAATGTATGAATCAGACTGTTTATGTTATTGGTAAGGCTTCTAGTCAATAGTAGGCTATTAGTAGTTAAGTTTTGGGGAAGTAAAAAATTATACATGGATTTTTGACTGCCCAGGGAGTTGGCACTCTTAACCCCTGCATTGTTGAAGGGTGAGCTTTATTAGAGGATAATTCAGCTTATGGTTTCATGGCCTGATGGATGAAAGTTATAAGGAAGCAGATGCTGGGTCACTGCTTTTAGAAAACTTACAGCAATTTGCAGTTTCCATCAGTGAAGTCACAGTTTTGGGATTGTCTTCACCTCACTTCACTGAAAGAAGTTAAACTGAGAACAGGATGACTGTCATCACACTGAATCCCTGATATGCATAGGTGACTGGATTTGGATGAGCTCTAAGTAGTGGCCTCCAATTCAAAGACAAGGTGCTCTTTCAATGGTCTGTGGCTTAGTCGGAGAGGAGTCTGTGGATATGGATGTACAGGAGGGGCCTTTTGACCAAGTGGAGGAAATGATGGTGAGAACTGCTTAGCGCCGAACAAAGTTTCCTGAACTGTCTGTACCCCTCACTCTGTATGCAGGCCACATAGATGGCAAATATCTAGGCTGTTGGACAGTAACTCATGTGAAAGAGAAGGAAATAACTCCTTGGTGGATGTGAACTGTGAGGAAGAATGATGATGCTACTCTATGTTCCATGACTCTGTACCCAGAGAAATAACAGGGCTTGATCAATGGAAATGTTTGGTGGGAGGAGGGGAGAGACACTGGCGATGAAGAGGTAAGTGTGGGTCTCATCTGGGAGAATGATGATGTTTTAGCCCCATGGTCCATGGCTCTGAGCCCAGCAGGTGAGTCTGGGACAATTGATGGCTTCTGACACCCAGGCAGTTGCAGTAATTCTGAACTATGTGCCATGGCCAAGCAGCTCTCAATGCTGCAGACAGCTTCATTACTGTGAGCCCATCCTTCACTTAGCAGCAGATCTTCTTCCATCAGCCAAAGACAAATGGGAAAATCACCCAGGCTCTACATGTTTTCAATATTACCCCCTTTTGTCCACACCAGCTTTGGTTTATGTGTTCTCCTGTGTCCCCTCCGAACTCTGGTGCAGAAGGCCCCTGGCAAGACCCACCCCTCAAATGATATATGAAACATGGACAAGAGGATCTCCTCAAAGGACTTGGCAGATTGGGGATCTCTGCAGCAATCAGAGAATGACAGAGTGTGTCCAGGCTTGTCCAGGAATAAGCAGAGGTTCAAGGCAGCTTTAATTCATCAAAAGCAATTCCATTCCCATTTCTGAGCACGGAATGAATAGAACTTCCAAGAATCAGAGTGGGCAACTAGCAAAGCTTAATTTTCTGCCAGAAGAAGGTAAATATATCCTCATGTTAGAGGCACCATGAAATGGTATAGCACTAAGTAAAATTTAGTCTTCTTATTTTCAAATTGCTGACAAGTGCAATATCTGAATATCCCAAAGTCACAGAATACTTTGATTGTTTTCTTCTTAGTGAATTCAAAGGAGAAGAAGTAGTAAGTGAACGTATTACATATAAACCTTGTATATTTTTCACTCATATCCTTTTCTTCTGAAGCTGCTGACTGCGTCCCAGGCTGTGCTGCAGCTCCTGCCTGGCTGAGCATCCTGTGCAGATGGGAGTCTGGCCAGAAGCCCTGAGCCTCCAAGATGTGTACATCCTGAGTCCCCCCTTCACCTCTGGACAGATGCAGTGTCACACCGTGGGGCATAGAGCCAGACTTCCTGCGCTGCCATCAGAGGATCCGATGACGGAGCCCAGAAATGTGTTCTGTTCTCTTTGCCAGACTTCTGGAGAAGACCTGCATGCTGAAGAAACATGCCTGCCAAGAGATGGGCAGAGTCTGCTCGCGGCTCGCCGTGAGGCAGTTGCTGGCCCCGGGGTGCACTGCCTCTCACTGTGCCACGTTTTTCCTGGCCTCGCTTCCCCATGTTTGCTGACCTCCACCACTCTGGTCTCTCATCTCCCTATCAAGTATCAGCCCTCAGTCCTTGCCTTGGGATTTGCTTTCATGGATGCCTGGAGCTATGGCAGAGATAAAGAAATCAGAGAGCTCACATAAGCTCATTCATTCACTCATTCACTCTGGGCTTATTGAGTAGCTACCAAATGTTGAGGATTTGCTGGTTTCTAAGGACGTAATAATGGGTAAAATAGGATCCCTGCCTTGAAATAACTCTGTCTAGTTCAGAGAGACCGACATGAGATCAGATAAAGCTCTTCAAAATTAGGGAAACAGATATTTATGGTAAAATAGTCATGATAAAATATTCTTTTCTTGGAAATCTGGCTTCAAGAATGCTGCATATGACATGGGTATTGAGGCCCAAAGCTAACGGGACCTTGAATCAGTTTTTTTTGCCTTTGTACCAGCATCAGACTAAGGCAAAAGCTGAAATCAAAAGGCTTTAAGTGCCCCATATTCTAAGAAGAGCCATAAGAAACTGCCTATCACTAGGCTAAATACCTCCCTGAAGGTTTTTTGAGAATTGGAAGAAATGGTTGCTCTTCCCATACGCCCTCAGGAATCTAAATGAGAAGGGGACTAGAGTGAGAGGTGGAACCATCAAGCGGTTGACCTCGTGGTGATAGACATATTTTTTAGAGAGAAGATTTTTTCCTAGCCTCTGGGACTGCAGGGGGGCCAAGTGAAGCAGCTCCAAGAGAATCACCCATAAGAATCAGGAGTGCTTAAAGAAAGAACCATCTGATGCTTTGGTGAAATACTTGTTCAGTGGACTCACTTTGGTGCTGACTCCAAAACACATAGGGTGACTCTTTGCGAGTGTGGGCATGGGTATTAATAAACATATGGACTGTTACTTGATTTTGCTGTGGGGATCTGGAAGTGGGAGACCATTGTTATAACACAGGTTGACAGGCTTCAAAGGACTATGATGAAGTGTGTTTGAGAAGAACTTAGGGCTATCTGTACCACATTCCATTTTTTGCCCTCAGAAGATTCAGACCTAACAGTTCCTATGGGGCTTTCCATAGGGGAGTTCAGATGCTGGAGAACTAGCAGCCAAGGACTGCTCAGGTGGCTACTAGGCCTTGCCAGGAGACATCTAACCTAAAGAACACAGAGGAGGCTTGTCCACCAGGCAAGATTTATGAGAACAATAGTTGCTCCAAGCCAGAGAGAAGAGAGTATTATGGTCAAGAAAATTGTGCGCCAATGTGAAGACCAAAACATCAAAGGAGGTTACAAACAGACAAAATCCGAATGAACCAGAGTGAGGCAAAGGACTCATCCTTGCAGGTTACAGGTGGACAGTAATTGAAGAAGACCCCACATCCCCACCCTTCCTCCTTGACCCCAACGTGAGTCTTTACCCAGAGAAGCTAGGTGGGGCGGGGGTGGGAGGTGTGGCCATTCCCATGATCTTTCTCTGCTCTGGGAAGCTGGAGCCACGGTAGCTTGTGTTGGGAAAGGGGGTGGGGAAAGTTTTGAATGCTGAAATTTTAATCTGAATTGGACTGTGTTTTAATAACTAGAAATGACCAGATAGTTATAGAATCTGCAAAAAAATATTACTAAGGGAGGGGGTGGAATTTAACATAGCAGGATAGAACATGAGCAGCTGAAAGTTGTGAAACCCTTTCCATAAGTGATTTTAAGGGCAGGCCTGGATGTGGCATATGCTTTCCGCCTGGATCTAACTGACCAGAACCTGGTCCCATGACATCAACCTAAATGTGTGTAAGGTTCAGAAACGTGCCCCTGTGTGTCCAGGAGGAAGAATGATTTGAACATATAGCATTGTCTCTTGTCACAGGTGGCCACTTTGAAATCCAGAATACTGCACAAGTTAGAAGACAGGAATCTAGTGTTTTTGTAGTGATGATAATACTACTGATGAAAACCTGTCACGTGACAGACACCGTTCAGGAGTTCTCACGTTTTCTCCAACAACCAACAATGTTTTACAGGCTGGGTCTCCCAGAGAGTGCACTCTGACTTGCCCAAGATTAGGACCTAATATTTAATCCTGGTAGTTCTGTGATGTGGGTGCTGTGACTCTCATTTTCTAGAAGAAACAAAAAGAACTAACAATTTAATGCCACAACTAATAGGTGGCAAATTTATTGTTAGTGTCTGGCTCTGTCCCACTTCAATTTTCCTGCTGTTTCTATTATACCCATATCATCTGGTTATCTTGACTTCTGAAAAGCCAAGGCCTTTTGTCTTCTCTTTGTTCAGGATGAATTTCCTGAGACTCATTTTGATGATTCTATGATGACCTCCTATTGATTTTCCACATGACATATATTCACTGTGCCAAGGATCATGCTGCCTACCATCAGAGTTTATTGTTCCATCTGGCTATTATTATTCCATTTGTAAAGATCCTGGTGTGTATGGCTCTTTTTTGGTGTACAGTTCCTGTTTTAATGGTTTGATGATGTGCTGAGCTGTATTTGGTGTGCTGGATGATTTCCTTAATTTGACTCTGATGTTTGTGAAGATTGAGTATACACCAGTTCATGCAATTTTGATTTTTGACTCATAAAACTGGAGCAGATGGTCTGGGGAATCAATAATTCAGCTACTGCTGATCAGTTTCATATCTTTGTTCATTTATTGATGGGACTATTGCTAGTGAGTCTTTATAATTTTCTTTTTGTCACCTCGAACAATTGTTTGATATTAATATACTGTCATTTTAATTTCAGATTATCCTTTCATGTTTTGTGGAAGTTCAGTAAAAACACTTTAAAATAATGTTTAGTTTTGTTAAGTAAACATCACAATATCATAATTAGATGTTGGGGGCTTTGGAATCCAAAATATAATTTCCTCTTTAATCAGTTTAAACAATAGCACATTGATTTATCTTCCTAGCATGTTCTGATTTGCCAGTTGGCTGGAGCCATCAACAGTAGCTTAAATGGGGGAGGACACATAGGCAACATGTGGGTGTGATTCCAGTTACTGGATTGAAATTGGGAAATTAGTAAAAGCAATTTTGTCTTTCCCTTGGTTGTCTTTTAATGAGTGACCATTGGCAGGGTCCCTTCAAGGTCATGTACTCAACAAAAACGCATTGGTAACATGCTATTTTTATGCCAGTCTCTGTGATCAAAAATGATGAATTCTTGGACCTTTTGACGTGTTCTCAGCCTAATTGGGGTAAAGGATAATATATATATATATATATATATATATATATATATATTATATCAGAGGATATATATATATCAACCCAGAGTGATATATAATGCAGTAATACAATATGTCCACTATACAGTGATGGTGCAAAAGAGGGAGGATTAATTGGACCAGAAATCAGGTTTCACAATGTTTAATTGATATTTAATCTCTCAGAAGACTGTTTATATAACCATTTCCTCTGCTTAAATAATGCATCTGGGAAATCAGTCACTAGTTTTCTATCTTTGATCCCTGAGTCTTACTCTGTGAGGTTAGAAGGCTCTATCTTAAGGCTTAGGTCTAGAACGATTATTAGTATTTGAGAAGCTGGACTTGGCCTTGCTTTCCCTATCAGACTTCTTATTTTTTTTCCTACTGTATGTAAACCATATGTGTAGAATAACTTCTCTCCCCTATATAGAAGAATTCTCTTAATGAGTGGTGCTGCATGTAGATCTCTGAGTGGCCGGGAAATGGGAAATAGAATTCCCTTCAGGGTCATTTGCCACTTCACATGTTGTTTGTCAAAACTTGCAACTAGATCAGTCCTTGCAAACAGTGGAGTGTTTGATTTTTAATTCCTTTTTTTTTGGTAATTAGGATACATTTTTTATTAAGAGCTGCTAGAAACCAACATTTTTCCACCCATAAATTTAGCATCTTCTGACACAGTGAGAATTACACTGGTAGAAAGAAGGGACTATGCAAACAAAACAAAGACATAAAATGTAATGAGGGAAAAGAAGCCAGCTGGCTGCAACTGTAAAGCAGAAGAAAACTTCAGGGAGGTCTGATTTATAGGGAATAATTATTATTGGCTGATTTAGAAAACTGGGGCAGAGATAGGAAACCGCTGAAAGGGCTGTTTTTGTGAACTGATTTGAAGAACCCTTCTTTTCTATGCCATTATAAAATAATAATTCTTGGTGAATGTGTCCCCTTTCACTTAAGGATTTGCAAGGACTTGAAAAATATTGCTTGAATAGAATTATGATGCCAGAGAAGCACATTCAGACTGCTATTTTAAATGGAAAAGCAAAGACCAGGAGCAGGACAGGGATTTGTGAAAAGTTGCCTAAGGATCAGAGCAAGAGAATAGATCCAGTTAACAAATTCTGATTTCCTAAATTCAGAAACAGTTGGTTCCTATTTAAAGTTAAACTTTAAATTCTAATTAGGGAATTTCATCTTCACAATAGCTTTCAATCTAAGAGAGATCATTCAACCATTCATTCATCATTCAGGTATCCATTAGACATTTACTGCTGTATGCCATACAGACTTATGTGCTAAGAATACATGCATGAATAAGACATTCTCTTCTCTCAAAGAGTTCCTATATTTAAAGGAGTGAATTCAAATGAACACGATAAACTAAGATGTACATTTTCCCAGTTGGGAAATGCCAATTAATAAAATGCTTGGACTCAGAAATCCAGATGTTATTTTGTTGTTGTTGATAACATATTTTTTTTCCCCTAAAATGAAGGATGATTTGCATGGTTATTCCTACAATTTTTATAAGGTGCCACTTTAATAAGGTACATCTCATCAGACCAGAAGATGAGAATAAGTTGAAATCAAAACATCGGAGGTGGCCCTTTATATTTGGAAAGAGCATTGAATTGAACTCAGGAATCTGGGTTATAATTCTTTGTCTTTTGTTAACCAATTGTATGAATTAAGGTAAGAGATTGCACCTCTTCAGGATTTATATTCCTCATTTCTGAACATTAGCAGCAGGGCTCTTTAAGATTCTCAATAAATTTTAAAAAATCAAATATGTATCGAGGACCTCTTTTAAACCTAAATTGTCCAAGAAACTGGGGATACAGAGGTAAACAAAATAAAATAGACAGGGTAGAAGGAAAATCAAAGTGTGATGTTCTGGAAACCATGTGAAGAAACTGTTCCCAGGAATAGGGACAGATTAATTTTCAAATGCTGTTAATAGATTAGATGAAATGTAGGGTAAACATTGACCATTGGCTTTAGCAAAATTGGCTTTGTCACTGGCAACCTTGACAAGAGCAGTTTCAAGGGAGTGGTGGCATAAAGGTGTGATTTTGGAGTGAGTTCTAGGTGAGAGACTGAATATATAAATGGATAATAGCCAGAATATATATAAAAATAGATTTCTGAGCCCCAGTCTGCAGCAAACAGCCCAGGAAACCAACCCATTGTCTACACAAAGCAGCCCAGGAATTCAACCTACTATTTCCAAGTCAGAATTGTAGAAAGTTAGACCACTGTCTCTAGCAAACAGTCCAGGAAACTGAACAATGACCCTTGGGACAGTGCCGAATGGCCAGGGCTTGATTAATAACTGACAGCTTCCCTGATTTTTGTTTGTTTCAAACTTAGGGCCAATTAGAGAAAGCCAAATAGGCACCTCTAGCCATGATACGGACGTCCTGTTTCAAGTTAGCCTGCCTGCGGCTTCCTCATCCAGCAGCCTGGCTCATGGCATGCTTGAGGTCTTTGCTTTTTTCTGTAAAGCTTTTGCACTCCTCTGCCTGCCGTTGAATCTCCACTGAAGATGACGGGTGGTGGCTGACTCCTTTGCTATAGCAAGCTCTGAATAAATAGCCCTTGTTTGTTCTCATTTGTGATTTTGTTTATTTCCACATAGAAAAAGTGTGAGAAGAAAAAATTGGAAAAAGAGAATATAGATGGTTTAAAAAGAGTTTTGTTGTAAAGTTGAGCAGAAAAATGAGTCAGTAACTGAAGTGACATACATTTCTTTTTTTTTGATATTGTACTGGCAAGGACATCAAATACAGTGATTAATAGAAGCAGCAATGGTGGGCATCCTTATTTTCTTCCTGATGTTAAAAAGAAGATTTCTAAAGTTTTGCCATTATGACATTTTCTGTGTCCTTCATTAGATAGAGGATGTTACCTTCTAGTCCTAATTTGACAGGAGTTTTAAAATTTGTTTTGAATATATATATTTTTTGTGGTTTAATCATGAATGAGCTTTTTTTTTTTTTTGGCAAATTCCCTTGCTGCATCTATTAAGACTATTACATGGCTTTTTATCCTTAATGTTTGTAATGTCCTGAATTATGCTGTTAGATTTTCTTTTGCTTAGCTTTCTTGAATTCCTGGGTTAAATTAAGCTTGGACACGACTGAAAAAAATGCATTGCTGATTTGATTTGCTAATAGTGTTTAGTATTATATCATAAGTGAATTTTTATTCCCCTCACCTATGTTGTTTTATTCATACTGACATCAGATTTTGATATTGATTGTTTATATACTAAGCTTATAAAATGAGTGGGGTTTCCCTTTTTCCCCTACCTTCTAGAAAAGTTTGTATAGATCAAAATTATCTATCTGTTCTTGAATTTTGACAGCATTTACCTCTAAATGCATATAGGCCAAGTATCTCTGTGTATGTAGGTGTCTGTTTATGGAAGTACTGATTTTATTTCTTTAACATAATCTTTAATACATATTCTTAATTTCTTCTGGAGTCAGTTTTAGACCATTTCTCTACACTTTCACATTTGATGGAATAATATTTTTCATGACAGTTTCTTTTAAAAAATTTCAGACAAATCATAGTTGTATCATTTTTTATTAATATATCTCATTTGGGGCCCTTTTTCCTTGATCTTGATATTTTCTTTTATGTTTTTGTCTTTCAATTAACTGGTTTATACTCATCTTTATTATCTCCTGATGATGCTTTCAAAACCCCTTTTCTGTTCCTCCCTGTGCCTTTCTACATCCTCCGGTAACCATGGATTTGCCTTCTATCACTGTAGAACAGTTTGCATTTTCTGTAATTTTCTATGAATATCATATCATTTTTACTGTTTTTGTCCAGCTTATTTCATTTAGCATAGTTATTTTCATCCAGTTATTGCATGTATTAATAGTTTATTCCTTTTTGTAGTAATTTTTGTTTGTATGATGATGTTATTTTTTTATCCTTTCACCTGTTGGTGGAAATTTGGGTTGTTGCTAATTTTTGGTTGCTCTGTATAAAGCTACTTGAACATTTGTGTAGAAGTCTTTGTGTGAGCATATGATTTCAGGTAGGAATGGATTAGCTGGGTCATAACATAGGTATATGCTTAATATTTTAAAGAAATTGCCAAACTATTTTTTCAAGTGGTTTTATTATTGTACATTCTCACAAGCAGTGTGTCAGAGTTTAAGCTCCTTCACATTGTCACCAAAACTTGGTTTGGAAGAGTCTTTCCATTTGAATCATCATAAGAGTTGTGCAGTGCTATAACTTTATGGTTTTAGTTTGCATTTTCCTAATACTTGATGATATTGACTGTGTAATATCCTGTGGTTATTTGCCTTCTGTGTTATCTTCTTTTGCCCATTTAAAAAATTGGGTTGTTTTTCTCATTATGGAGTTTTGAGAGTTATTTATATATTCTAAATACAAGTCCATCAGGAAAATTATTTGCAAATACTTTATCCTTGTTTGTGGCTTATCTTTTCATTTTTTTAATAACATCTTTCAAAGAGCATAAGTTTTTTATTTTGATGAAGTTCAATTTAGCAATTTTTTAATAGATTGTTCTTTGATAGTTTATCTATTAAGTCTTTGCCTAACTTAAGGAATTTCTGCCATGTTTTATTCTAGAAGTTTCATAGCTTTATGTTTTATATGTAGACCTAAAATCCATTTTGAGTTGAACTTTATATATGGTGTGAGAAATGTATTGAAGTTCACTTTTTTGCATAGTGATGTGTGGTTATTCCAGCACTATTTGTTCAAAGACTATCCTTCTCTCATTGAATAATATATGTATCATTTAAAAAATCAATTGTCTATATATGTGTGGTTTTATATCTAGACTCTGTCTTATTCCATAGATATATTTGTTTATATCTGTACACCAATACCATATTGTCTGGATTAGTGTGGTTTTATAATAAGTCTTCATATCAGGTAGCACAAATCTTTTAAATTTGTTCTTTTACAAAATTGTTTTGAGTATTCTTAGTCCTTAGCATTTCTGTGTGACTTTTAGAATCAACTTGTCAAATCCTACTGGAAATATCAAGAGCTTGATTGGGATTGTATTACAACTATAGATCAATTTGGACAGAACCAACGTCTTAAAAACAACAGAGGTTTTAGCCCACAAACATGTTATATCTTTCCATTTATTTAGGTCCTTTAAAATTTCAGCACTGTTTTGCCAAACGTCTTGCCTAATATATTTCTGGGATTTATCCCTAATATTTCAGTTTTTTGATCTTATTATAAATGTTGCTTTTTTTAATTTCCATTTCTGATCATTCATGTGTATTATAAAGAATTACCTTTTATTTTTGTATATTAGCTCTGTATCCTGTGAGCTTAATTACTAATTCTGATGGTTTTTTGGTATAAATTCCAGTGGGTTTTCTATGTAGATGATCATGCTGTATGGTAGAAGAGATGGTTTTACTTTTTGTTTTACAAACTGGATGTGTTTTATTTATTTTTCTGTGTTAATGCAATGGCTAGTACCTCCAGCTCTATGAATATAAATGGTGAGAACTGCATTCTTATCTTTTTCCTAATATTAACAGGAAAACATCCAGTCTTCATATTATGTGTGAGGTTGGTTGTAGATTTTAATAGATGCCCTTAATCAAATTGAGGAAATTCAATTTCTAGTGTGCTGAGATTTTTCTAAGGATGGATATTAGATTTTGTCAAAGGATTTCTCTGTATATATTGAATCATCTGGTTTTATTTTTTAGATTGTTCATATGGCAAATTATAATGATTGAATTCAAAATGCTAAATCAAGCTTACATTCCTGGGATAAACCTCAGTTGGTCATAATATATATTCATTTTTATGTCACTGGATTCAATTTGCTAAAATTTTGTTCATAAGTTTCATATCTGTGTTCAAGAGAGATATTGATCTTTAGTTTCCTTGTAATTTTTTGGTCAGGTTTAATTATAAGGTTACTGCTAGAAGTATTCCATTCTCTCTAATAGCTTGGAAAAGTTTGCATATCATTGGTGTTGTTTTTTCCTTAAATGTATGGTAGAATTTCCCCCAGTGAAGGTGTGTGTGCCTGGAAATTATTTTTGTGTGGGAAGGTTTTTAACTACAAATTTGGTTTATTTAGTTTATATAGGCATATTCAGGTTATCTGTATTTACAATTTCTTTCAAAAATATCTGAAAGCTTCACAATATAGGGCCCATATTCCCATGTGTCAGGATTGGGGGGCATTCAGTAGTAGCTGCCTCTAGTCTGCCATAGTCTAACTCTCTATTGGCTAACATTGTTTGTTTATATTACCTTTTTGGCTACTATAAGCTTTAGGGTTGCCAACCTTTTATTAAACTGTTCTTAATTTGCATTCATTTGTTATAGATCCCAAAGATGATCTCTTTCAACTGTCTAATTTAGTAGATGGTGAAAACTGTAGTCTGAGTTGTAAAGACCATCCAGCAAATTATATTAGAAGTAGAGTCTAGGTTTCTTGTCATTTGCTCAAGTGCCTTTTTCTTGTTCCATGGGTCTTTCCTATATCTGCACATCTTCTGCTTGCATAGTACTTGCTCTAGCCAGTATAATCCTTTGGGTACAGGAAATGATGTGCACAAGTATTTGCGTTCTTCATGCATAATATATTGAGTAGCATATTTTATAAACATGGTTCTTAGTAAACATTTCCAAGGCCTTATTGCTCTGTATTACCTTATTCTTTCCTTCCTTTTCTTCTAACTCCCTACTCATCATAACATGGAGAAGTGGATAAATTTAACCAACTTTGTCTCATTCCACCTTGGTATTTCTTACTCTTGTTCTTATATTCTCCATCTTTGCTTCGCTAATCCAGAAATTTACCCCTCCTGCCTGGATGTTTATAACACTACAGCAGTAGAATTTCCTTCCTTCACGTCATCCTGCCTCCAAATATTTTGACATGCGGTAAGAATAATCTTAGCACAAAATATTACCTTCTGTTTAAAAACTTCTTTTCCTATGATCAAGTTTTCCTAGCATGGACCTGAAAGAGGTTAGGAGAAGGTATCACGTAAGGACCTGTTTATTAAGTTAGGAATGGTCTTGTTTGGGCCCCAGAATGCTTCTTTCTCATGAACCCATTTATCACATCAGTCTGGTGACTGGGGACAGCTCTTGGATCTTCCTAGTTCAGGTACATGGCCTGACAGTACCTGCTCCAGCTCTTTTAAAGCAGACTTTAATTAAGAATCACAAAAATATCATCGGGAAGAGGGGGACTCATTCCTTAGAGTGGGATGTGTAAACTTTCCTACAAGTTAGTATTCCTAATGCACCTTTTTTACAAAGTTGTGGTTGACTGCCAATGCCTCCTAATCAGGTTATTGTGGGTGGTGAGGTGATATTTTTAGGTATATTCTGTTCCTGCTCCTCTAGCCATGCCTTCTCCACTTTTGAGCTTCATCCTTGTCCAGAGTATTATTATTATTCATCTTTATGTTAATAACATATCTATGTTTCTCTTCTCAATGTATCTTCCAAATTCAGTTCTTCATGAACAGATGTTCCACTTCACCTAGAACTTCACAATGTTGTTTGTATTGCTGCTGTGTTTTTTAAACTGTTAATTGCCAATTTACAGAATTTTGCTGGCTGAGAACTACAGAAGCCAGGATCTCCCTCTTCTGCTTCAGAATGTCTTCTTGATATCTGGAAAGAATGAGTTCTATGATCAAAACAAGAACCAAATAATGGTTAATGCTACATCCCTGGGGTCCCAAGACCCTGAGATGAGTGTCTCCTTGATGTTGACAGGATTTAGGAGGCTAACTACAGAACTATATAAAAAAATCATGGTGGTGTTTATAGGCATGAAATTGAACATTCAGAATTTCTGGATATTTTCTTACGCTGCTTTGATGATAGCTATGATAGTCACTATTTATTTTGGTTTATGGGGCTATTTTTTAGTCTTATTTCTTTCTAGACCACTAGGCTTTCCATTTGGATATCTCTTTGGAAAGAAACATGTTCCTGGATCACATCTCTGTAATCTTGCCAGTGGTTCCCAAATGCTGATCTGTGAGCCACTACCAACTGTACTGCCTCAAAATTCTCTGAGAGAATTTATTAAAAAGTATAATCCCAGGATGCCTCCCTAGAATTTCTGATAAATTATATATGGGGTAAGACCCGTGTTTCTAAGGAAGCTCCTAGGATATTCCTGTATGAAGCTGGGTTGAGACATGCTGATCTAAATGATAGCCATCCCGTTTAGGTTTGATGGAGTTTTAGATTTCAACACAATAATAATTAATATAGTAATGCTTATTGGACACTTACTATATACCAGCCATTTTATTTTATTATTTTATTTATTTATTTTTTAAAGATTTTATTTATTTATTTGACAGAGAGAGACACAATGAGAGAAGGAACACAAGCAGGGGGAGCGGGAGAAGGAGAAGCAGGCTTCCTGCGGAGCAGGGAGCCCGATGAGGGGCTCAATTCCAGGACCCTGGGATCATGACCTGAGCCGAAGGCAGACGCCCAACGACCGAGCCACCCAGGCCCCCAAAGCCATTTTAAATGTCTGTGTTGAACATATGTATCACTTTTATGAAGATTACCGTGATCTTATGAGGTAAATAAAATTATCACCCTTATATAGGGAAACTGAGGCTTACTCAAAATCACGAATCTAATGATTGCGACCTAAGCCTGTACACAAACCCATTCAGTGCTAAGTAGTGTGCTGCTTAAACTTAAGAGGCAAGCACCAGTTCCAACTCTATCTCCAAGAGGGTGACCTTGGATAAGACATTTAAATATTCAGGAAATCTATTTTTTTTTCATTTGTAAAATGAGAGGGTTAGATTAGGTAATTTTCTAGTTCTTTTTAGCTCAGAAATTATGCTTTTTGTATGAAAATGCAATTATCTTTAAAGAAGCATAACAATGAATTAATCTCTAACATATAAAACATTTATACACAATTTACAGCAACATTCATGGAAGTATAAAAACTGAAGTACAATTTGGCACCTTTCATACCAATCTTTCATTTTATGAACACTTAATATATACAATTTCTACTCTAAATATTGAACTGTGATTCTTTCTTTTGCTACAGTGTGAGTATCTAGCCATTGGGCTTATCTATAGCAAAGCTCTGCCATTCCTGGAATTAAAGTACCCCTTGACTTTTCTTTTGCCATTTGTTAACTATCTTAGAGAAGAGACTTTGCCACAAGTATTGTTGTCTTTTAAAGTTTGAATCTCAAGAACCGTCCTAACTAGTTTTGTCTTCTAGTGTAATTACTGTTTTGTGGGTCAGAAATGGGGTAGAATGATTTTTTTTTATTTAAAATTTTACTTAGTTAACATGCAGTGCAATATTGGTTTCTGGAATAGAATTCAGTAATTCATCCCTACATATAACATCCAGTGCTCATCACAAGTGACCTCTTTAATACCCATCCCCCATCTAGCCAATCCTCTGCCCACCTCCATCCATCAACCCTCAGTTTGTTCTCTAAGAGTCTCTTATGGTTTGTTTCCCTCTCTCCTTTTTTTCTTTTCCTCCTTCCCATATGTTCATCTGTTTTCTTTCTTAAATTCCACATATGAGTGAGATCATATGGTTGGAGCGGAACGATTGTATAATTTCTTATGCACCACACTTCCTAGCATGGCAGCTTTTTTGTTGTTGTGGTGGTGGTGGTGGTGATTTTACTCAGTAGAATCTTTTTTTATACTTGACCTGCTGTTTCTGCTCAGCTTCATACCCATGAAAGGCAGGACTTGACAAAATAAAGGTACTAACCAACACTTCTTTATTAACGTGTGAAGGCTCTGTTGAAATGTAGCTCTAACTTTTTAAAGGTGATTACCCCTTTTCTCAGGATTTACTTTTTAAAGCATTTCTTCAGGAAAACTTCTAGTAGTTTATAGGCTTTGCTTACATAATTTCATGTTGAATTTTGTAATATGAGTTATGTAATAATGCAGAGATATTATACAGCAGTGTAGGTGAGCATACTGAAATCAGACATGCACACACAGATTACATTTGTGTGTATATATGAACTATACATTATGTATAATTTACCATTTTTATTTACTGCTAAGATTCTTTTTTTTTTTAAGATCTTATTTATTTGAGACAGAAAGAGAGATAGAGAACACGAGAGGGAAGAGGGTCAGAAGGAGAAGCAGACTCCCTGCTGAGCAGGGAGCCCAAAGTAGGACTCGATCCCAGGACTCCAGGATCACGACCTGAGCCGAAGGCAGTCACTTAACCAACTGAGCCACCCAAGGCACCCTACTGCTAAGGTTCTTATCTTCTGATAAGGTCACGGTACAAAGTGTTTGGCTATTGTTAAGCCATCACACAAATGTCTGTTGCTTTTTTTTTTTTTTTCCTGTTCCAGGAGACATGCTTGCTCTATGGTTCCAGGTTCCAAGAAGTGAAATGTTGCAAGACATCTCTATCTGCAACAGAACAATTCTGAGCATTGCTTTCTATTCAGTGCTCATGAAAAGGAAGTACAATGAGTAAAGAGAGTCAAGGTAACATTTAAAATTCTGTTATGGCCTTTGACTAATTTTATTGAAGAAACAAAAAAACCTCGGTTACTAAAGTGTTCCTTGGTCAAATAAGGAAAGTGTGATTATTTTAGAAGGCTTAAGATAGAACGTTTTACCAAATCATTCCTTTAAAATGCTGCTTCCCATAGTTAGAGGTTTTGAAGCTATATTTAAAATCATCATTAATATAAAGAGTCATTGGGACCACCAAAATTAACATTTATGTCACCAGAGAAGCTTTATGAAAATTAATTTCTCCTCCACCCCAGTCAGATAAACCTTTCCATCTGGCTAATTTGTGAACATTATCTAATGTAATGTTATTTTCTGATTTATTAAATAGAGGACCTGAAGAGACACAATTAGCATCAGAAAGAATATCTGACTTAAGATGTTATGTTAGGGTGGTGGTGTTTATTTCATTCTTTTACTACAAACAAGGCTTCATTCATACAAATTTTGTGAATGTTATGTTGAGTGGCATAGATGAGCTGAGAAAGAAAACCAGTCCCGATCCCTAAGGAGGCTGGAGTTCATATGTGTACAGTGGCTTCATGTTCTGAGTTTTTAAAATACAGCTCTGATTTCAAATAGTCTGTACCATATTCCCTGTAAGAGATCAAAATATTTTAGAAACATCTATTTTCTGTACACAAACTACTTCTCTGAAACTTTCTTATACTGCTGACATAGACGTGAAAATTCTTTGGAAAACCCATTGCAGTTTTGGGTTAAAAAAAATTGTGATCAAGGGAAATGTAAACTATAGAGTAAAGTATAAAGTTTTAAATATCTTAAAGGAGGTTCAAATGAAGTACTGTTGCTTTTCAGAAGTATCTTGCGGGATCAGAGAGGAACTTATGGAAACAATGGCATTTGAAATAGACCTGAAATATTATTGATAGTGACAATTGATGATTGCCTAGCAGACATTGTTTGCTTAATTGTTTATATACATTGTCTTAGTTTGTTCTTCAAATTCTGTGAAGTAGCTTCATTATCCCTGTTTAGTAAGTGAAAAAGAGAGACATTAAGATGATATGTCATATACCTAATTGGGGATGGAACTGAGGATTTGAGGATTTGAACTGAGGTACGTTTGGCTCTAAATTCTGTTTTTAAATTCACTATATCCATAGATTCTACTATAGTTTTGTATTTGGCTCTAAATTCTGTTTTTAAATTCACTATATCTATAGTATACCTAAGTATAGTCTTAGAATTAAATATAGGAGGGTATGAGTATTTGAGATAGTGGGAGCAGCATGAGCAAAGACACAGAGTGGAAAGCACAGGAAATAGCAGAAAGAAGTTGATTTTGTTGGAGCTATTGGTATATGGGAAATGAGAAACAAATTTGAAAATGCCACATGAGGCCAGTTGGTGAAAAGCCCTGATTGCCAGCCTCAAGATGCTGACTCTTAGGTGATAGGGTTACTGGTAAGTAGGGCTTACCCTACTACTCCTCCTAATGAAGAATTGGGATAAGTATGTGAGATTTTGGAGACTGAGAGATTCTAGCATTAGAACTTTGATCCTGAAAGCTACAATGAGGATCTGAACTGCAGAGATGGATGGAGGAGGCCAGGATGTGGAAGGAACTACCAAGGTGCAAAGATGAGACTGTGTGACTTAGTAGATGTAGGTTCTTTAGGAAGAGAATCCTGTTGAAGATGGAACATTATGATTTTGGATACACTGATTGGGACATGTAGGTAACATTTTCAGGAGGCAATTTGGAAGATTTCGCTCATAGACCACCCCCCACCTGCCTGAATAGAAGGAGAGGAATGCAGTATGTAACAAGCATTAGATGAGGCAGAAATAAAGTCAACATTCTTTTTTTTCTAGGGGAGACACTGTTCTGGCTGCTTTACTACAATAATCCTGTGATATAAATCTATTAACTCCATTTTAAAGGTAAAAAAATTGCGTAAAAGAAGTTACGATTTGCCCAAAGTCAAAGTATTAATAAAGAGTAAAGCTAAGATTCAGACTTAAGTCTGCTTCACTGAGGGGCCTGAAATCATTAGTCTTTGAAATTATCATCCATTTATTCATTATATGTTTTATTGGGCATTTATTTTGTACAAAGCTCAAGAAAAATTGTGTGAAGAAAATGGCAGTCCAATATGATGCTATTCGTGTGTGTGTGTGTGTGTGTGTGTACACATATATTTTAAAGATTTATTTATTATTTGAGGGAGAGGGAGAGAGAGAGAGAGAGAGGAGGGTCAGAGGGAGAGGGAGAAAGACAATCCAAAGCAGACTCCCTGCTGAGCACAGAGCCTGATGCCATGGGGCTCAATCCCAGGCCCTGAGACCATGATGCGAGCTGAAACCGAGATTCGGACGCTTAATCAACTGAAACACACAGGTGCCCTTATTCATGTGTATTTTTAAAAGAAACACGCACAAAATAATGCTGCATATTTTCTGTGGATACATATAAAAAGAGTCTGGAAAAACACACAGCAAATTGGTAGCAGTGGTTACATCTGAGGAAAGAATTAAGAGAGGTTAAAGAAATTTATGTCTAATGTTTTAATTATATGGAAATATATTCATGTATTATTTGTGTAATTAAAAATTAATTTTAAAATGAATATTTCTGCCTGCAAATGGCTTCCCATATGGACATGATTATGATATAAGGAATTTAAATCAAGTAAGTGAGGAAATAGGATGGGTTTACAGAAATTATTTTGAACAACTTCTGTGTTAAGTGAGAGACAGTGTTTTTTTTTTTTTTTTCATGACTGGTTGCTGATTTCTTCTGAAGAAAGTCAGGCAAGCTTCCATTAATGCCATGAGACACAGCCTCTTAGTTGTGCAGACCTCATTTTTCTGAGGAGTGTGTCAGGCCATAGGTAGTAGCCTGAGGGAGGAAATACCCCAGCAGGAGTCTGGATGTAACTTGCTCATTCTTGCTGGTTGGAATCTTTGAAAGCCAGCTGAGTTCTTTTGTAAGTGGGCGGAGGCTTGAGTGTGGAGCTCTTTTCTGTTGAGCTTGCCCACTGGGGGCCTCCTTTAGCTACTTGCAACCTCACTCATGCTGGACCTTATGGATCAAAACTCCAATTGTAATTAGCTTCTGCCCAGTATTCTTACTTTGGCCCCAAGCGTTCTCAAATGTGCTCTTTTCTTTACCGTGTTTCCTCTTAGTTCCTTAACCTTTCTCATTTTTCCAGTCTCAGCTTGAATTCTGCTTCCACCAAAGAGTCATCTGCATCCCACCTGCCACACTAGACCAGGGACTTCTTTCTGTGCTCCCCTCACCCAGACTTCCCACACTGTTGCTCTCCCCTCTTCCACCTAAGGCTTTTCTCCACTCTGGCTGGATATCAAATTACAGAGCAATTTTAAAAATGATAATCATCTGGGTCTCACCTCAGACCGATTGCATCTGAATCTTGAGGATTGTATGTAGATATTTATTTTGTAGATAATGTCCGTCATATAATTGCCACTCGTACTTCTTGATATTAAGTACATTAGGAAGAGGGGCTCTGGTTATCTGCATCTATTTGCTTTATTGATACTGAAGACCGTTTCTCACACTTATCAGTTGTTCTGGCCTTACTGGAGTCATCAGGATAATGTCTTAGAGTCAGAGATCTATTTAGCTTGCATAATTTAAAGAAAAATATTTTGACATCATGTATTATTTTTTCTGGGTCTCAGAAGTAGACAAAGGGGCATCTCAAATGAGGCTCAAAAAAGTAAATATTCACAATACCTTATGCAAAGCAGTCTCTCAGTGCAACATCTTTCATTGTCCATTCCAGTTCAGCCTTTTCCCATCACCATACCAACTCATATCTGATAATACCAGGAGGATGAGGTATGACCTGGACAGAGAAAGGTATAAAATACTCAGTTTTGTCCTCTGGAGTCTCATTCTTGATCTCATGGGCTCTTAATGTACAGCACCTACCAGTCAGCATTTGACTAGGTGTCCTTAGACTCAGACATTCCTGGTACCTTGGGGCCCAGTGTACTGCTCAGTCCTGTGTGTCCTTTCAACACTCCACATCCACAAATTCAAGAGAAGAGCATAATGTTTAAGAGCCCAGGTTCTGGAGCCTGGATCTGGGTTTGGAGGCCAGCTCTGCCATTTCAGTGAGCTGTGTGCTTCCCTGTGCTTCAGTAATCCCCCCTATACAATGTGGAAAACATAGTATGGTATCTACTTCATTAAGTGTTAGCAGTGTTAAATGAGTTAATACATACGAATAACTTAGATTATCCAGCACATTGTAAATGCTTTAAAAATATCGGCTATTTTACTCTCAAAGATTAGGCATTTATCTGCGTTACATAAACGTTACAGAAGAGTGTGGGAAGGATGAAGAATAAACTAATCATATATAATATAAAACCACTAAAGGTAAAATGGAGTACAAATGTCACTGTAGACATTGAAGAAGTTTTAAAACAAATGTGGTTTGCTAAAGAAGATCTCAACAAGAGCGGATTTACCACTTTCCCTGGCCCCTTACTGGGTCCTGGGAAGATCCTAGCAATTTTGTATTTGTAATTCTGTATTGTTTTTCTTCAAAAGTCTACCTTAAATTATATAAACTTTAAGATTTGTAAAACCTGCATCTCCTAAGTCAAAATGAAAAACACTGTTCAGGAAAATAAAACAGTAGAGAAATTCAGGCCAAATTGGTGAGGTGGACATATAGAATATCCATTGCCTAGTGACTTCTGCCTTTTAAGCTCGGGCTTAGAATAATCACAATTCTATTTTCATATGTCTTTTTTGGAAGCTTTTCTAACAATTTCCTAAAGGAATCAGTTTGCCCTATGTATGGACATGTTAACTCTTATTTTTTTTTCCTCCTTAATTGCCTTCATCTTAAAATATGAGGAAGAATTAATTAACTATCCTGATGGGGGAAGAAAAGTTAATAGCAATTTTAATGAGTGTAACCTTAGCAGGATTTGTAATAACCCTGCAAAGATGGTGAAGTCACTTCTTTCTCCATTTGACTCTCTCACCTTCTGTGAATGTCTATAAGTGCTGATTATAAGTGATTAATTACCTACTGGAAGGCTTGTCTCCAGCTCATCTTCTTATCCCCAAACCAACTGCTGTCTGAAGAGTATAGTGAGAACTCTAAATGCAAAAAAGATAAAATGGCATTTTCTATAATATAAAGTGCTTACAATACAGAATTTGATGAAGAACATCTGGTTAGAGCTTTTACAACAGCACGGAAAAGGCAAATGAGTTGTTTGAGGCTGGCCTTGGAAATGTCGTCTAAATGACAGAAAATATGGTGGCCATGCCATAAATGAGACATTTGTGCTACCACAAGGCAGTGAATTTTTGCCTGGAACCACTCTCCAGACTCTAGTGCCAGAAGGAAGAGCCCGAATAGAGCCTAGTGTTATCACTGAGTGGAGTATTCAGGGTAGAGTTTGGGGCTAAGGAGGAAATTGGAATCTGTGGGTGGACGAGGAACAGTACGGACAAGAATTATATAGGGAATGAAGGTCAGAAATCTGCCCAAAGGTGCACTTGATTCTTTGGCCAAATACCAGTCTCTGCACGTACAGAGTGAAATTCCATATGGCTCAGCAAGGAACAACCACAGGAGAAAGAAAAAATACCGGGGAGTTGTGAGCTGACCTAAGCTTGTACAATGCTGGGAGATATTCACGTTCCATCCATTCAGAGCAGAAGGACCCTGCTGAACACCTGGCCTGTCCAACGGAGAACCTAGAACGGCCATGCTCCAGAAGAAGGACTAGCTTAGTTCTGGAACAAATGATACTTTGGAATCACTCTGACATATCACAGACAAGACTTAAAAGGATTAAGCAGGCTACAGGTAAATGTATTACCTTCAGAACAAAAAACATATTTTTAAAAAATATTTTATTTATTTGTCAGAGAGAGAGAGCACAAGCAGGGGGAGCGGCAGGCAGAGGGAGAAGCAGGCCCCTGCTGAGCAGGGAGCCCGATGCGGGACTCGATCCCAGGACCCTGGGACCATGACCTGAGCCCAAGGCAGACACTTCACTGACTGAGCCAATGAGGTGTCCCCCAAAAAACAGTATTCTATTGAAGAAGACAACGAAATCCAGTCACATTACAGTGTAGCATCCATTATGTCTATAATACAACTAAAATATATGAGAGATACAAAAAAGCAGAAGAATATGTCCCATAACTAAAAGAGTAATCATTTAGTAGAAACCTATCCCTAAATTACAGATATGATGGAATGATCAGATAAGGACTTTAAAATACGTGTTATAAATATGTTCCAAGATATAGGGGTGCCTGGGTGGCTCAGTTTGTTAAGCCACCAACTTTTGTTTTTGGCTTGGGTCATGTTTTCAGGGTCTGAGATCCAGGGCCACGTTGTTCTCCCTGCTCATGGGGTAGTCTGTTTGGGATTCTCCCTCTGCCCCAGGTGTTAACACAGGTGCACTCTCTCTCTCTAAAACAAATAAATCTTTAGAAAAATATGTTCAAGGATATAAAGGAAAATATAGCTATACTTAGGGAAAATAATTATAATAGAGAAATGGAAGATGTAAAAGGATCCTAATGGGCTGTCTAGATGAAAAACAGAATATCTAAAAAAAAAAAAAATACTAGATAGAGTTAACAGCAGATTATTTACTGCAGAACAAAATATTATTAAATTAGTGGAGGGACCTCATAGAGCAAAACTGAGTCAGCTGTCCTGAAGCAGTCCTAGGTTAACCAGCTCTAAACTGACTAACCAGCGGACTGCAGATGCATGAGTGAGTTCACTAAGATCAGCCAAGCATGGCTTAGAATAGTAGAACAATCTAAATGACATGTACACAGCAGAAATAATTAATAATTATTTTAAACCAGTAACTTTTAGGGTGACTTATTACTCAGCAACTAACTGATACAATGTGGATCACCTATCCACTTTGGTAGGCAGTTCGTCTATGTCTAATTTGGTCCTATCTTGACGTAATGCTCTTCTGAGGATCCTACTTGATACTCCACGGGTGATGAAATTGGAACATAAACTATTCTTGGCCCTTCGCAAACTCCAAAAACTATTCTATCTGATCCTTGGGCTGATTCTTTCCAAAGCATTGCATAATTTCTTCACATACAGTTGCTGATAATTACTCAGATGAAGACTCATTAGGTACCCTTTGCAGATCTCTGGAGTTCTCTTTATGCAGCATAATGTTTTCTGATTATCCGTCCTGTAAATTTTAGCTACAGTATGACTTTTGAATTCTGAACTCTGTATCTTCACCTAGGAAACTTTGCCAGGCTTTATTAATGCCATTCACCAAACTGGGGCAGTGGTTGATGCCATGGAGTGAATGTTTGTGTCCCCCCAAAGATCATATGTTGAGGCTCTAACACCTAATATGACAATATTTGGAGATAGGGTCTTTGTTAGGTAATTAGGTTTGGATGTAGTCATGAAGGTGAGGCTCCCATGATGGGATTAGTGTGCTTGTAATTAGAGGAAGAGACCAGACCACTCTCACGCTCTCACTTGCACGCTCCCTCGTACCCCTCTCCCTCTCTTTCTCTATCTGTGCCATGTGAGAACACAGCAAGAAAGAGGCTGTCTGCAAGCCACAAAATGGCCCCAACCAGGACTCAGCCATGCTGGCACCTTGACCTTTGACTTCTAGCTCCAGAGCTTGAGAAATAAATTTATTTTGTTTAATCTACTCAGTCTGTGGTATTTTGTTATGGCAGTCCAAGTTGACGAATACAGTTGGTCTCACCTTGTTTTTCTTTTTGGGGGGATCACTGGCCATCCTGCCTGTTGTTCAATGTGTGAAAACTGTTGTTTCATACATTTTGTCTGTGCTTTTTAGTTGTTTAACGCAGGAAGATAAATCTGCTCCCTGTCACTTCTTCAAGGATGGAAGCAGAGCTCCCTTCCAGTTAGATTTTGTTGAGTGAATACAAATTTATTGTAATAAAAACTTTTGTTGAACTCAGATATACAGAAAGCTGATATTTATGAAGCCGTCTAAGAATTTAGAAACTTTCAGGTCTGACACCTTTCTCTCAATTCCTTCCTCAACTTTTATGGATTTGAATGGCATAAAGGGTTTTCTTTCTTTTTTCATATCACCCAATTGAATTAAAATATTATTCTTGAACAAAATTTATTCTTCCTCCTATTTAGTATGCAAATTGAAAATTTTTGAAGGTTCTCAGGATCCCGAGTGATCTTGTTATGACCTATGGAAAGTTAGAGGGTAATAACAGAGCTTTCCAAACTAAAGAGTAAAGATTGCTATCTATTTCAGTAAGAGTGTTCTCAGACTATAAGGTGTCCCTCCTCCATTGTAGATACAGGTAGAGTAGTGCTCTGGACTTGAGAGGAGGGGAAAATTGGTGATTAGGCACATTAAGTTATATCACTCATGAAATCTTTTTGAAAGCCTTTTTCTTTCTAAGTCACTCTTGGTACAACATATTGTCAATAAATTCTATCAGCATTTTGACAAAGATTCATGTGTGTTATTTTGTTTCTCATTGAATCCTATGGACCAGAGTTATCGTATCCTAAAATAAGTCTTAGCTGTAATCTTAAGCATTCCCATGCCACACAATAATGATTGTACCATTTTCTGCAATTTAAAATTATACCTACGTCTTTTTCTTTTCCCTGATAGTGGAAAAATAAGAATTGCCTTTATCAAGTCTTCTTTAAGCAAAGGTTCAGCAGTCAAAAATAAGGCCTCAGTGTAATCCTTCCCTGACAGATAGGAGAAGAAAGGAAAAAAAAAATGAGAAGTTTCTCCTGAAATTGCATTTTCATTTTTCACTTAGAGAGAAGACATCTTTTAGACATTCTTTAGATCTCTGTGAATGATTTTGTATTAGGTCTTCAAATGTGTTTTTTTTTTAGGACTCCCCTAAAGGGGTTTGGGTGAGAGTAAGCAATCTGATAGAATTCTCATGCATTCACATCCCAGACTTTGCCTAACTTTAGAAGTGTGCTGTCTTTCTGACACCTTTCACAGCCCTTCAACAACTTATGATCTGAGAGATGATGAAAAGCAGCAACTCTGCAGACAAAGACTTTGGGCTTCAGGCATTGACTGACTTCTTTCAGTGTCCCCCTTTCAATTTTGCCATCTTTCAGGGTTTTGTTTGGTATTTGATACAGCTTTTCAGAGATTTAATAGCCTTTCAATAACAAGTGTTAAGAAAAGGAACATGACCACGATTGACTGTGTGTGTGCTGGCTGGACTCAAAGGCACATGAAACCTCCTGCCTTACTTAGCACTTAACCCATTGTAGTAAAAATACCATGATCTCCTGTTATAATCACACTAACCTTTATAACCAGTTACCCATCCTGTTAAAGATAAGGGGGGAGAAATATTTTTTTTGTAGCCCATTGTGACCATTGTCATGTTTCTCTGCGAACTTTGATATTTAGAGAAAGCTGAGAGAATCCAGAGGAATTGGAAATCAATGTGTGTGGTAAATTCAGAAGGAGCTGCCATTACAGGGCTTTTTAATTTCATCCCCCACCCTGGGTCCCAGGATTCTTGATCTAGGCTTCATTTACCTACAGTAATATTTTGCCCTTCTCACCAGCCCTCATGGATATGACATCCTTGCTTTCTTAACAGCTCTGCTGATATTTTTTTCTCCATCTCACTTGGAACACCAAATGATAAATTGAGAGAGGCTAGCTAATTTTTTCTCTTTTATTCCTCAAGAAATGAAACATCAGCTACCTAGGATATTTTTTGGTAGTAGTCTTTCATATGCCTTTATCTATTCTAGATAATGAGATTTGATAGTTTGTTCTAATGTACCTGATTGGAGAAATCCATGTAGCTGTTATATATATTGAGTAACAGTCCTTTGTTGGTGATGCTCCCATATGGTACCCGGCAACATCAAGCTCATATACATGGAACAGGGGTCTACGGTCTCTGATTTCAGCAGAAAGCCACAAGAATATCTTAAAAGAAAGCCTTCATTGAGGTTTGGAAAGACATGCAAAGCATCAGGGAAGAAGATACTGTGTGAAGAGGGGAGACAAGTTTTCCTTTAGTGATTGTGCTGCTACAGTTTACATTTCATATAAAATATGTTCTTGTGTTCAATGAGTATAGCAATGTAAGGGTAATCTACTTCAAGAATGCAAATTAATAAAAAAAGAATACAAATTAACAACACAGAGTAGGGGGAAAATTTATGAAAACTCAATCACATGAAGGAGATTAAAATACAGCATTAAAAGAGGCTAATAATCCTGGTTGAGAAAGTAATCATTGTAGAGGATAGAAATAAAAATGTGAACTTATTCAAGGGCTTCTCAATGTCCCTACTCTCTCGTTCTTCTAGGAAGCTTTTCTTAGTGAATGATAACTGTTTGGCTTCAACATGTGAATATATGCTCATGAATTTGTGTTGGCATCAAGAATATAACATTACTGCTTAGATATATGAGAATGTTTAATTTTCTTGATTTTTCAGTCCCTTTTGGATTTCTGATTTTGTTGGATATGGTTACTCTTTTAGATTTCCTTTCCTTTTCCTGACTTCTGTCTAAGTTGGTATCTAGAAATTAAAAGGAGGTTTGTGTTACTCTTTGGTATTAGAGGAAAAGGCATTCTGATATCTGTTAGTCATCCCATGGATGTGTTGGTTGTCCTGGTCTTCCACTGATATTGTCTGGCCTTTTGAAACATTATGGTGGTACATGCAAATGGAGTCTATGATTGTGGCCATTTGTCTTCACTTATAATGACCCTGCTCACTAGGGCACGACTCTGTTCCAACCCCAGGCCTTTGAATTTGCCTGCCTGTTCAGCACCACTGTGTTTCCTCAGTGGGACACCTGGCTATTTCTGGATCATACTTGCATTTTATACTTAGGCTGTGAAACCCAAGGGTGTTTGCTCGAACTCATATACCTTGCATATATGTCTCTGAAGAACTACATCTTGTAGCACGTTCGATGTGTTTGGGGCTTCTCCTAGAGACTTACATTCTCCCCCCAGGCTGAACTGGTGAATCCTGCCATTGTCCCACTAGTGCTGAGGATCTCCCACAAGAGCTGTGACGCTTCTGTCCTCTCTTTCTATGGTTCTATTCTAATGAGGAGACTATAAAGACCTGTGCATATGACCTCTTCACTTTCCCTATGTCTTCCCGTATTCCATAGAGGCAATAAAGATTGTTTTTCTTCTTTCTGTCTGGCAAGGACTTCTTTATATTTTCTACTTCTGCCTCTTTACCTAGGTCCTCAATGGCAAAGGGATTCTGGAAGAGATGCTGGTTTACTAAAAAAGCTAGATCCAAAAATAATAGCTTTGTTATGCATAGAACATACCACTTAGGAGCAAGAAAAATCTGGATTGGCAGTCCTTTCTGAAACAAAGCAGAAATAAATAAATACCCACCCAATACAGGAATCTTTCCTATAGTGTAACTGACAGTTGGTTATTCAGGTTTTACCTGTATCACTCAGGTGACCAACTGTTCCCTGCTCCACGGGTCAGGTCATTCCAGAGTTGGACAGTTATATTTATTTTCATGCATTGTGCAACTATAATAGGTTGTAAAGGACTCAAGAGCAGGGACTTTAATTAATTCTACTTTGCATCCTCATGGGTCCAAAATATATAGAAGGCTCTCAGCAACTGTTTGCTGAAATAATGAATGAATTCTGTCGAGGCACATGCTGCCACTATAATTTCTGTCTTTTGGTTCTGGTTCTGCTCCTTAATGTTACAATTTGACAAGCCTTCATATATCTGTAGGCAGATGTTATGTTTTTACTTAAACATTTTTCGGGCAGGCCAAATATTTCTATTTCCTTCAGTTGCCCTCAAGAAGATTTCCACACTATTCTGGTCACTTTCATTTGAAATCTTTAAATAGAAAAGCAGAGCATAGCTCTGTGGTCATATCAAGTGGCATAATCTACTACCAGTAGAAAACATAGCAAGGAGGTTAAAAGAGAAGAGGAAAAATTTTACATATATATTAAAGAAAATGGCTTGGAAAAAATAAGTTTGCTAGTAAATAAAGAAGGGCATGAAATTAATGATGAGTCTAGAATGTATATTTTGAGATTAATAAAGCATTTGATATAGCCTCTCATGAAATTTTACTTGCAAATTTGAATGGAATTGGCTTGGCTAAAAAACAGAATCCCACTGTCTCAAAAATCACTTAGAAGGTTGTGAATAAAGGCTAATGAGAAATAGTAGGGATTCTGGATTAGGGCAATATCCAGAAAACACTGGATAGGTGATAGAGAAAGGGTACAGCAAGTCCTATGCACAGTTCTATGAATGCTTGGAAGGATGAAGTAAAAAGCGAGCAAATGCATGGGTTATTTGCCCTTTAAAGTTTCAGAGCTGCAAGCATGAGCAGAGACTGAGGTGAAACAGAAAAGATGCTAATAAGACACAATAAAAGTAGATAGCCATAAATTCAAATGCACAAAAATGACAATTCAAACAGCTTCAAGATTTAACCGAATGCCAGGATTCAGCACTTCCCACTCTGGTTTGCATGTAGTTTAATGGAGTATCTGCTCAATGAGGGGTGTAAGTATGAGTGTTAGAGTCTAGTTCAGGCAGATCAGAACCTACAAAGTGGTTAAAGCCAGACACATTTGTTTCAACTCATTTATGGTATCTGATCTGGCGCCTCTAGTAATCACAGGACTTCTTCTAAAAAATTAAAATCAGTAGTAATAATTAAAAAATACTAGGGTTTTCCTCGTAGACCTTGATGTATTCTTCAGAGTCTCATAAAATCTTTGCAGCCTTGATTTACTTTGGCAGTGTGGACCTAAAGCTCTGAATACTTCTTTCATCTCTTATTTATAATGCTTCCCAGTCTTAGCGTCAAATGACAGTTGACTTCTTAATGCTTGTTTGTCCCTGCATGCACTATTGTACTTGAAATTTTCACATTTCTTTCTCAGAGGTGCTTGCTTCCATTAACTCATGTATTGGAGAATGGTTTCTTTGCAACAACAGTTACATAATTTCAAAACTGGCTAAAAGGTTGGAAAGAAAATTAGGCATTTAGCTGGTTGGAAGATTTTTTTTTTCCTGGTTGGAAGATTTGTGGTATTCTCTGTGATCACCAAATCTTTTACTGTTCAGAGTACGAACAATAGGGGATACTATCACTGGGACACTGAAATGCTTGGATATCAGGCATAAGCTGACATTGTCCTGGGAAAACTAAGAAGATGTATGGTCAACTACCTTTGACTAATTAAATGGATTCCTCTAGATGCCTTGGTGGTTGTACCTGTAGCCATACAGGCTCTTATTTTTGAGGGAAGAGAAATTTTCTGAGTCATTTGTCTCTGCCTATCAACCAAAATATATACAATGAACTATCTTTTGTGTTTTGGAAAATTCTCACCCTAGTTTTGAACTCTCAAATATTCTTTACTTGCAGCAGAGTTTAGCTGACTACTTAACCTGTGCATCATGGCGGGCTGGTGTTTGAGCTGACTTCCACACATGAGCTACCCAATTGAAGAAATACAGTGTTACAATGATATTTGATGGATTACTGAGATGAAGCGTTAATGGAGTAGGGTACATTTTGGCAAGTAAGATAGAGGAAGTATAGCTTAATGTCACTTGAGAGCTGAACTGTCTGTGTACTGACATGAGAGGATTTTGCCTTAGGAGTGTTTGTACATGAACTCTCTTAGTGTTAAGAACGATTTAATTCAAATCATAATGGAAAGGCTAAGGATAGCCAACCAAATAGAGTAGTGACAATACATTTTTATTTCATTTTCAAATAGATGTATCTTAAAAGCTGGCATTTACATTTTAATACCTTTGAGTGTACTACTAAAAATCTTAGTATCTTTGGTCATGCAAGTCATGAAGACAGTAAGGCTGAGAACCATGAATTTGATGGTTTAACTCCTTAGAGTTAAACTTGTCAACCAGCGAGAGGTTGAAGGGTAAAGGATGTTTGGAGGTAGGGCTTATCATGATTTGGGGGTGAAGTTAAGAGTATGTGACTTGTGCCTTTTGACTATGAGAGAAACAATCAGAATCTTGAAGGAGATACAAGTCTACCAGATGTCTTACAGTTCCAAAGGGGACACAGTGATATTTGCTAATGTATGAAGCATATTGAGCATTAATTAAAGGGCCTGCTGTATGTACTTAGGCGCATGCAGATATCCTCACATTGCAGAAGAGAACATATGCTGTGCAGGGACCATGGGGAGAGAGCCTGGGCCCATAGTCTCTGAAGACACAAAAGTACAGTCAGTCTGCTCAGGCAGCTGCTTCCATCATAGTCAGTATAGATATGACTGGATGGCCATTATTTGGATTTTGAGAAGCCTAGGAACTGATGAGAGAATAATTGAATCTCAAGTTTGGAACTCCCTCCACCTCCATGTGATGGTTGAAATCTTTCCAGAACATTGACCCTGTGTCCTCTCTCTTTTTACCTTATAGCTAAGCTTATTGAAAGAGTTAACGTTGACTGTCTTTGTTTTCTCGTAGACCTTTAAGTCTGGTGTCTATCCCCACTGATTCTTTGAAAGGTCTCTTTTTGTTCAACTACTTGTATATATTTGAATTATTTCCTAGACCATAAGCTCCATGCAGGTAGAGTCTGGGTTGTCCTGTTCATCACCATTTCCCCACCTAGCATAATATAAAGCACAATACTAAGCACAATATAAATATTAGTTTTACCTAATGACTATAGCCAATGAATACTGAGTAGTCAGTAGTCCTTAATCCTTTTATAGAAACATTTTCTTTCTGTCTTTTTCAGTGGCCCTTAAATATTGGCATTTAGAGTATTTGATTTTCTGTCTTTTTGTCTAATTCTGTATACTTTTATGGGTGACCTATCCTTAGATAGATATTTGTAGATGGCTCCAAAATGCCGTGTCTAGCTGCAAGCTAAGGCCTTTTCTTCTGCACATTGGATCAATTTATCCAACTATCTGCTGGACGTTTCTACCTGAATAAGGGGTCTTCTAACATATGTTTGGAAATATACTGTGGCAGAGGATTTTTCTAGATTCTTCAGGCTTCTATATATTTCAGGGAACCAAATACATCTTCTAGTACCATCTATTCTTCATCCTGGTTTTCCTTAGAACTATTCTGGATAGGTTTAATCTTTTGTCACTTTTTGCCAGCACAGTTTTCATATGTTCTATTTATTAAATAAAGATTTAACATTTATATTTATGAAAAATGCAGAAGAGAAAGTTGGAGCATCTTATTAAATACGAATGCTGCAAGCTTAGTACTTTGGCTAAATAATACTTCTAACTGAGCTCCTACTATGTGTCAAGTCATCTGCTAAGCACTTCTACACAAATCATCTTTAATCCTCATAAAAGCTCTGCAAAATAAATATTATTATCCATACTTTATAAACAAGGACACTAAAGCTCAGAAAAATTAAATATCTTGTGCCAGATCATACAGCTAGAATGTGCTAGTGCAAGAGATTGGCTCAAGCCAAAGCTCTTAATCCACTGTATTCACATTTCCTGGACCTTTCTGTGTTTAATGAAGTGAGTGGTCTTGGCATGTTTCTTAGCAATATTTTTTCTTTGCTGAAGCTTCCCATACCTCTGTGACTCTACTATTCCCACTTGCTCCTTAGCTCTGAATCTCTTGTTTTTTTTCTGACACTTTCTCTTAAGATCCTGGAATGACTAATAGAACAACCCTGATTCAGAGCCAGAAAACGTTTCCATTTCAGCGGCTTTTTGGTTCATCATCAGGGTAGTAAATGGAAATCCTTGGCCAAAAATATGAGTTCCTGGGGGTAGAAGATAAATAGAAATCCTTGAGCAAGAATAGGAGCTCCTGGGGTGCCTGGGTGGCTCAGTCGGTTAAGTAACTGCCTTCGGCTCAGGTCATGATCCTGGAGTCCCGGGATCGAGTCCTGCATCGGGCTCCCCAGTCAGCAGGGAGTCTGCTTCTCCCTCCAACCCTCCCCCTTCTCATGTGCTCTCTCTCTCTCTCTCTCTCTCTCTCTCTCTCACTCTCGCTCTCTCAAATAAATAAATAAAAATCTTAAAAAAAAAAAAAAAGAATAGGAGCTCCTGTTCTGGTATAATCAGGTTGTGCTTTTCGTTAATTCTGGACTAGAAGGAAATGAAGAGGATGAGAGAAGAGGTCTGAGAGATTGACATCCCAGAAGGACACAAATGGGGAGAAAAGAGGATGTTCTTGAATTCATGGAAAGACACATCACTGTCCCAGTGTTTCATTCATGGCCTGGAACTGTCATCAAGGAAGGGGGTGACCTCAGTGAAAAGGGACAGTCAGGGGAAGAGAAGGTTAGAACTGAGTTTGAGGGGGAAAAGTCACAGGAAGTGCTTCATATGCTTCCAAATTACGGTTCCTTTGAAGCTTTGTCTTAAAATGGAATCAGGCCATTTAAGAAGTAAGGAGTTAGAAAAATACCACCTCTAACAACAGCCAGTACGATTATCACTGTTGTTATTTTTCTTGTTACAGAGTGCTTTTGTCTGTGATAGCCACTGTGCTAAGACCATGATATCCGTGCCTCATCAATCCTCACAGCTCCTACACAAAGTATGTAGCTTCCCCTATTTTAAAGTTGAAGACACGGAGGCTTGGAGGGGTAAAATGTCTCATACAAAGAACAGCGAGCAATTGGCAGAGCTGTAGAGAACTCCCACATCCTTGGTGTATTCCCTTGGAATATTCACTGACTTGGTCACTCATATGCTTCAAGAAACCTGGAAGTATCATGTAGATGTTCTCCTACCTTTTCTGGGTTTCATGCTGGAATCTCAGCAGCATGGAAGGCTGTGCCCGGCGTGCACCTGCATACACACACACACACACACACACACACACACACACACACACACGTGTTACCTTGCTCTTCCCGGCCAATTAATAGTGAGGATACATTATCAGAGCTAATAGGACTCAAATGAAGAAAACTGGTCGAGTGAAACCTTGTAAATTGGTTTGTGTGTTTCCTCTGTCTCTTTCAATAGCTGATGCTGAGGATTTTCATCCTTGTCCAGCCAGGCTATAAGGGAAAGGATTAGTGTAAATAACTCCCACGGCAGTGATAAGAGTGCAGCCAGCTGCTTCGATGGCCCATTTATTAGCATGACAGAAATTCAAACCTGGAACAGGAGGATATTTCCTCTGAAAACACCACTGTGCTTCAGAAAGTTGACCAGCCCCCCCTTCCCCCACCATGTCTTGTTCTCGTCATTTTGTTTTTTTCCTTTCCTTCTGTTTTTTCTCTCACTTTGAATTTGCCACCCCCTTCCCAGTGTAAACAGGCTTTGTGCCTTGTGATGAGTGAGGTGTGAAGTTCAGGCGCAGACCGTCTTGGAATGCATGTTGCTTTAACGTGGTGTGGTGGGACCCACAAGGCCTGGGTCCTCATGACTTCTTCACTTACTACACGTGTGCTCTTGGCTTTGTCACTTCTCTGCGCGGAATTCCCTCTCACCCCCTGGCGAATGGGGATTATAAAACCACATACCTGTAGGTAAATAGAAAGGGTTGAGAGCAATGCATGGAATAGAGTTCAGTGGTCAATGCATGTGAACTGTTAATCTTATTGGACAGAGAGAATGAGCTTCTTGGAAGGAAGGGTGGGATGGGAAACCTTTCTGTTCTGTTCATCAATTCTGTGGGTTTTTTTTTTCCCCCGCCGGACACTGTAGCAGCTCCACTCTGGGTGCAAGCCCTGATTTGTGTTTGAACTGCCCCAGCTGCAGGGTCACTGAGTGACCTCAGCTGTTGTGTTCCCTTCCGGCTGTGGCGTGTGTGGTAGGCCCCACTCACAACCCCAGGATTTTCTGTGTCTGATGCATGTATAGCCCATGTGGAAAAGAAGCTCTCCATTGGACAGCTGAAAGGGCACTGGAGCTCAAAGTGCAGCTTTATGAAAGCTATACTTCCCATTTCTGGGGTTTCTAAAATAACGTACGTACGGGAGTTGAACAGGGCTCAAATGTTCTTGGACACCTGAATCTTGTCCTGTGTTAGTCTTGCCCTGGAGAGGTCCCCAACAAAGGACAAAGCTGAGTAAATGCACATTCCTTAGGGCAACCTTTGAAGCTTTTGCTTCCCCCACCATTTGGTGGTCTCCTGATGTTGGATTATAAGGAGGTTTCCTTTGTCTTGACTAGGGGTATGTTTTCCTGGGCCCTCACTGACTTCAGTACTGGGGGTGGGGAGCAGTCCTGAGGAATGATCTTTAAAGGAAGATCATATTGAAGAAGGAAGAATTTTGCCTCACTACCCAGAGCAGAACAGGGGTGGGCCACCCAACTAAGGTCTTTTTAAGAGGTGGTGGTGACATAGGTAAGAGTAGAGGGCAGTCTTTAGCCCAACTAACTTCCTAAATGTTGTGAATGAGAATAAGGAAATATACACACACACACAGCAAATAAAATCTTAAGAGGGACAGATCCTGGATATAAGTCAGGAGTCCTATCAGATGTCTTTAGCCTTGACAGATCACGTCATCAACCCTTCTTGAGTTTAAGTAAGTAGGGGAAGGTCTAGGGCAGAGAGAAGGAGGGGGCAGGGCTTTGTGGGAGGAGAAACAAATTACCTACAGACCAGGAGAGGGGTGTAGCAGGCAGACTTGGGATAGAACAGTGTCTCTCAAACTAAGGGAAAAAGATGCATTCTCAGAGGTCCATGGACTCTTTTCAAGAATTATCTAATTGTATGTGATAATCCAAAAAGAGCATATAGGCTAATTCTAGACTAACTGTATAACCCTTTCAGGATTCTCATTTGCATCTGTGAGGTCTCAAGTAGTACTTTAAAAAAATTTCAAGTTCTAATGATCAAGAACAGAAGTGGACATCATGCATGCGATACATTTGTTCCAAAGGAAGGCCAAATGATGTTATGACAGTTTGTGCGGTGGTTTGAATAAGGGAAAACACTGGAAAAATGAATAATCCCATGTTATATATCATGTTAGAAAAATAACAAAAAACAAAGCAGCCAGACTCAAAAGAATCAGCTGTGGAGCAGTTTGATCAGCTACTGTGAGCACTGGTTTCATTTATTAAAAAATATATTATCCGACACATGAAATTGATACTATTTAAATTAGTTGGATTTGTAGTTGAAATATGTATAAATTTATTTTGATTCTGAAGATTTATAAGAGATATAAGTATGAAAATATTTTACCTAGTTTTTTATTTGTACATATTCAAGTAACATTGTTTTATTTAGCTAACATTTAGATAGTCCTTATACTGAGCCAAATGCTATTCCAAGGATTTTACATATTGTAACTCATTTAGCCCTCATAAGTTACCCCATGAGGCTGGTATCATTATTATCTTCAAACAGAAAAATATATATATAGAGAGAGGGGCCCATGGCCGCTTGGGGTTTGAACCCTGGTTTTCAGGATATAGAGCCTGTGCCTTTAATCACTATTTTATATGGCCCTTTTTAGGATTCATGTGATTGGATTGGACCCACCTGGATAATCAGAATCTCATTACAAAGTTCTTTTTCAATATAAGCTAACATATTCATAGGTTCTGAGAATGAGGGCCTAGACAGCTTAAGATTGTGGGGGGGGCATTATTCTGCATACCATATGGTGTGACAGATGTAACCCCCAACAAGTTTGGCTCTATAGCAGCAGACCAACACATACAGATGGTTCCATACATAAAAAATAATTGGTTTGTCCTAATAAATTAGTACTGCCAGTTAACATTACCTGAGCAGTTACTGTATACCAGGTACTCTCCTAAATGCTTTGTATTTATTAACTCCATTTAATCCTCACGACACCTCCATGATCTAGATATGCTATTCATTACTCTAGTAACTGGCAATGAAGACCCAGATAGGTGACATAACTTGTTAACTAATTAGTAGTGGTTCTGTGATTTCAACCCAAGCAGTTTGGTTCCATGTTCTTAACCACTATGCCACAATCTCTCTCAAAATATTGGTCAATGGAAATTGTATTAAAATGGTAGCTTAGGGATGCCTGGGTGGTTAAGTTGGTTAAGTATCTGCCTTCGGCTCAGGGGTCCTGGGATCAAGCCTTGAGTCAGGCTCCCTGCTTAGCAGGTAGTTTGCTTCTCCCTCTGCCCCTCCATCTGCTTGTGCTCTCTCTCTCTCTCAAATAAATAGATAAAATCTTTAAAAATATGGTAGCTTATTATGAACTATTTCCTACCAGTTAGAGCTTCTCTAATGTTGCTGGAATAAGACATTAAGGCAGTCAGTGTCTTTCTTGAAACCAACAACAATGAGCACTTTTTTCATGAGTCCTATCTAGGGTGTCATATTGTTTGGGAAGAGATAGCCCCTTTCCTACATAGCCACAAGACTGGGCTCATGGCTGATTCCACAGTGTTGGCTATCAGCACTCCTTCAACACTGCCGGATGTTCCCCAGAAAAATCTCCCTAATTTCTAATAGAACTCAGGTGTTTGGTGGATCTATTTGGCAATAAACTTTGGGCTGGATCTATGTGTCTCTAAATAACTGATTATTTTTGTCAATTGGAGAGAGGACTTTTAGAAGGAAATTAAGGTTAAATGAGATTATGAGAGCAGGGTCCTAATCCAATACGATTGGTGCTGTTGTAAGAAGAGTTTGAAAATGTGCACACACTGAAGAAAGGACGTATGAGGACACAGAGAGAAGGCAGCTGTCTGCAAGCAGGGAAGAAAATCCTCAAGGGATATCGAACTAGCTGACACCTTGATCCTAGACTTTCCAGCCTCTAGAACTCTGTGAAATACATGTCTGTTGTTGAAGCCACCCAGTCTATGGCATTTTGGTATGGCAGCCTGAGCAGACCAAGATAGAGCCAATCATTTGGTATTACAAAGATAGTCTATAGAGTCTGTAGAGAGAAATGGAGGTGGGGAAATTTTCATATAAGCGTTTTTCTGTTTTCATATTCATTTCATATTCTGATAGTCTAGAAAGGGTTGGTTTGAAATCTAAAACCACTAGACTAGCTTGAAAGTGAATAAATTGTTACAAGCTAATTGTTAAAGTCTCTGCTGAAGCCATATTATATTCCTTGATGTTTTTAGAACGCACTAGGGAAGCTCTTCCGGTCTTTGCACTAGCTTTTCCCTTTGCCTAAAATGCCTTCATCCCAGGGATTCACGTGACTCACTCCCTTATCTCCTTCAGCTCTTTATAAGGATGCCACCCTGGGCGTCTGGTTGGCTTAGTGTCTGGTTTAAGTGTCTGCTTTCGGCTCAGGTTGTGATCCCAGAGTCCTGGGACCCGGTCCCCTTGTTGGGCTCCCTGCTCAGCGTGGAGTCTGCTTCTCCCTCTCCCTCTGCCCCTCCCCCCGCTCGTGTATGCTCACTTTCTCTCTCAAATAAATAAAATCTTTAAAAAAATATAAGGATGCCACCTTATAAAGGTGACATAAAGGTGAGGCTTTTCTCATCTACTCTATTTAACCTTACAACAGTCCACCCCCAGCTACTCACTATTTCACCTCCCTGACTTACTCAATAACTCTTACCTCTAACATGCTGTGCACTTGCCTTATGTTGTTTATTACCTATTTTCCCCTCAAGAAGATGCACACTCTACAAGAGTTTTGTCCACTGTTATAGTCTTAGTACCCAGAACAGGTCTGATACATGGTGATGCGTTCAGTATTTCTTGAATGAAGTAATATGTTGAGTTCTAGGCTCATTTTTTTTTTTCCACATGGATCATCTTATTAAATTCTCATAATAACTCTTTGGAGTAGATTTATTTTTATTATCTTCCCAGTTTTACCAATGAGGAAACTGAGGCCTAGACAAATTAAGTAACTTGTCTAAAATCCTACTACTTGCACAAAAGGCAGAGCCAGCTTTCAAACCCAGGCAGTCTTTTTCCAGAGCCCACACTTTTATCCATTCATACTCCTCCCAATCTTTATTTTATTTTGTTATTTACTGACAAATAACTAGCTTATTTTTTTTTTAAATGGGGGTTGCATTGGCTATATAAGTGAAACTTAACTACGGGGGCTTATTCAAATAAGGGTTTCTTTTCTTCCTTTGTCAAGAAAGTCTGGAGGCAGGTCTTTCATAAAGAGCACAGCTGGTCAAGAAAGGCATCAAGAACGCAGGGTTCTTCTGATTTCCTGCCCTATCACCCTCAGCATGTTGGTTCTTCCACCTGTGAGCGCATAGTCCACATATCAGGCAGGAGGAAGCAGAAACAACAAAAAACAAAGGGCACTGGGAATCATCTTTCCTTTTCACATTTATTTTATTTTATTTTATTTTAAGATTTTATTTACTTATTTGACAGAGAGAGACACAGCGATAGAGGGAACACAAGCAGGGGGAGTGGGAGAGGGAGAGGCAGGTTTCCCACGGAACAGGGAGCCCGATGTGGGGCTCGATCCCAGGACCCTGGGATCATGACCTGAGCTGAAGGCAGACACTTAACAACTGAGCCACCCAGGCACCCCTCAAATTTATTTTAATAAGACAAACACTAGCTTTCTCATAAGCCCCAAGAATAGATATGCATATACATTTCACTGCCTAGAAATGATAGTGTATCTTCAACTGGGCTACATCAAATAGGTTGGAGAATAATGTTAGCAAGGTACAAAGGGACAATGAATGGACAGTAGGTGTTCACAATAGAGTCCACCAGGCTTTCGTTATTTTCTTTAAGGCCTTTGTATTAGGTTACTTTGTCCTACAGTAACAGAAAGTGCAACTCAAATTGGTATAAACAGTTAGGAAACATTAATGTCACACCAGGATATCTGGAGGTAGGTCAGATTTCAGAGTTGGTTGATTTGTTCAAGGATGTCCCTCAAGGAATTAGGTTCTTTTCATCTCTCTCCTCTTCTGTCCTAGTGTCTTCATTCAGATGCTGGAAGCAAGGTGGCTGCAGCAGGTCCCTGTGTTAGAAATACACACAGCAACATCCATGAGAAGAAGAGGGACCAACCCACCCACCCACCCACCTTCCTTCCTTCCTTCCTCCCCCCACCCAAGAATGAGATTGCCTCATCTAGAAACCCTTTAATGGACATCTCATGTCTTAGCCAGAATTTTGTCGCATACTCACTCCTGCGCCCCATATAGTTAAGCAGTTTGGCTCAGACTACAGAGGATTATCTATAACACACAGCTGGGGATGCAGAGTCAGCCACCTCTGAAGCTTATGGGCATAAGGAGGTGGGCAGAGGCTGGAAAAAAATTTATTTTGTTAGAAGGAAAGAGAGGAGGTTAGAAGGACAGATAACCAATAGTATCTGCTAAAATATTAAAAAATCTACAGTTTATTATTTTTCAGCAGATTTTTGAGTTTATGACGTCCTTGAAGATGAATTTGACAGGTGAATTTCTAAAGATGCTTAAACTATTAAGATTAGTAAGAATCTGAACTTGAATCAAATGTAATTTATAATCTTTGATCACGTTTCTGCAGCAATTCTGTACTTGCCTGGTGTTTTAGCTCTGGGGGTGATGACTATGGAAGGTGAAAGAATTTTGGGAACCCTTCCTAAGAGGAACAAGCCAACTTCTTTGTATCTCCCTGTCCTCCTTGTAACTCAGGGTTGCTACAGTGTTCTCTGCTTGTGAGTGATGTCATAAAAACAGTTCATCATTGCAGCCATCAGGATCTCCAAGACAACTCCATAGAACCTGAAATATTTTGCAGGGAAATTGATTTTCCAATTTAAACTTCATGGTTGACTGGTTGTACTGTTTATAAACAAATAGCATGAATAATTTAGTAGAAGATTCACTGTGAGTTACAGATATCATTCTTTTCATTTTTGTTTTTCAAGTTGTCTAAATATGCTGTTACCAAGACAAGGGGATCTTTGGAATCAGAGCAAGTGTCATCAGAGTTCTGTGTAGATTTTGTTCAGGAGTTTGCCACATTGGTAGTTTATATTAAACCTAGGTCAATTTAAAATGAAGTGACATTAACATTAACAAGTGTGTTCTGTGAGCAGGGTATTGTCCTAAAGTTTTTTTTTAAATTTTTTATTTATGAGAGAGAGAGAGAGAGAGAGATCACGAGTTGGGGGGGGGAGGGCTAGAGGGAGAAACAGACTCCCTGCTGAGCAAGGAGCCCAATGTGGGACTCGATCATGCCCCAAGTGGAAGGCAGACGCTTAACTGAGCCACCCAGGTGCTCTGTCCTAGAGTTTTTGACATATACTATCGTATAAGCCATAATACCTCATTTTATAACATATAGATGAGGAAACGGAGGTCCAGAGAGGTGTAAGTGATTTGACCTAAGAAAAAAGTAACAAAACAGGGACTCAGTAGGTCTTGCCATACCTATTTTAGTTGCCACACTGCAGACTGAGCAGATCCTTTCTTCTGTGTGGGTTCATTGCTGATGTGTGGCTGCTTTTGCACATTCTTCTTTGTAGTGGATCTCTTTGTAGATATCCTGATAATTCTGCTGACTGAATGCAAACCCTTGATTCTCCCACTCTGTTGACCATTTCAAAGCAATCACTGAATATTCGTAGCATGCCTCCTTGTGCAAGCTCCAGATCATAAGAGCTAACATGTTTGTGGTGGGCAGTCATGCCTCTCAGCAGACATTTCCATTTCTTCTCCTTTAGGACATGAGGCAGGATTGTACTTCCTGGGCCCCCTGAGGCCATGTGATTAGTTCTGGTCATGGAGTTGTGAGCTAAAGTGTCATGTGTCACTTCCAGGCCAGGTATTTAGTTGCTGTCATGAGACCCTCTGGAGAACTGTCAACATTTGTGTTGGCATTTGCTCAGTCAGCCTCAGAGGTCCCGACTCACATTGGTGAGCAAAACGCCCCTGCTCACATGATACAGACATGTAGTGTGATGAAGAACTAAGTTGTAATTGTTTCTAGTCACTGCTGTTTTGGGGGTTGATGATTACAGTAGCTGAACATAGCTAGCCTTGACTGAGAGTGATATTGAGTGTTTATGACTTACCAGGCTCAGTAAGTAAATACTTTATGTGCATTGTCTTGACAACAACCATCTGAAGTAGTATAATTATCCTCATTTTACACACCAACAAACTGGGGCTGAGGGGTTTTTTGTAACTTGCACAAGGTCATCAGATCATCCAAACTGACTCTGAGTCCAGCTCCTGAACTTGGACTTACTATGTTATGCTGGACTCAGGTGCTCTTCTTGAATAGTTTTTCCTATTTTAATTCATCCAAAGGTATTTAGCTAGTTTTCCTCCTCTCACCTTCATCTGAATCTGCACTAGTGGACCCTTCCGGGTAAGACTTGCGTTGATACCAGGAGACAGGAGCACAGGACTTCTTGTAGGGTGACCACCACTTGCTAAATTAGGTAGAAGTTTATATCAGTCCTAGAACAATTCAAAATGAAATGAAACTTGCATCACCTACTGTGTTCTGTGAGCTGGGTATTATCCTTGATTCTGACAAGTCATATCACCTCACTTTATATAGATGAAGACACTGAGGTCAGAGAGGCCTAAGTAATTTGATCTGGGAAAAAGGTAACAAGTTGAGATTCAAAGTCCGCTGATGTGAATATCTATGCTGTCTTTACAACACTGCGTAGCAGGTTTCAAATGAACAGAGAAAACCGGTCATCTTCATCTCCTTGTGGAGGGGAGGATTCTAGTGTGTCTTCCTAGAACCAGGCCTGCAGGAATCTTGGGTTTCATGGCTGAGTTAATTTGGGAGCAGAAGCATACTAACTCATTCCTTTTTTTTTTTTTTTTAAGTATGCTCCACATCCAACATGGGGCTGGAACTCATGACCCTGCGATCAGGAGTCTCACGCTCTACTACTGGGCCACCCAGTTGTCCCTAAGTCACTACTTCAGATACACATTAACATAGTTCTACCTTTGAGGTGTTCTTCAGTTAAAAATATATTTAACTTTATATAATCCAGAGTTTCCTGAACTTAATTGACCACTGAACACCGCCACCTTCCTAAAAAGTGAGCTCCTTTTTTTTTTTTTGAGTAATCCTTGAGAGAGTCTAAGGTAGTAATTAAATGTAGAACTTGATACTATATTGAAATCAAACATAACCCTTACAACCTAGAAAAACAAATGCATATATTTCCTTCCTGCTAACTTAACACAGAGAGTATTTTGACTTGACTGAAATATTCCTGGTCATGATACATTTCCTCAGGATAGTCAGAAAGACAGTATCATGTTGCTTTGATGGCTTTTGCTTTATTATTAACTTAGGGGGCTTATGCTTTTTTTGTGTTTCACTTTCCTTCTCTCCTGTGATTCTTAGCTCATGGATGGATTATGCGGCCAATCTGGACCAATGAGGATCCTCCTTGGGGTTTTTCCTGCAGTGTTGTTGGGAGAAGAGTTTCTCTTTTCCCCTGATATTGCTCAGGTCCAGAGTGTGAGTCTTGTGCTGCCAGTGAGTATAATGTTTGTATTCATAGCTGGAGCCTAAGAATCGATCCCTGTTGACAGGGCTTGAGTCCGTGGACCCTGCTGTACCTGAAGTCACAAATTTTATCCCCAGATTTTTTGGTTATATGAACAAATCAATCCATCCTTCCTTCCTCCCTTCCTTCCTTTTCTTCCTTCTTCTCTCTCTCTTTCTTGCTAGTAGATACAGTAAGATTCCTGCTACTACTATGAACTGGAAGAGTGTTGATGAATATATCTACTTTTAATAAACTCAGGTAAAACAGTGTTTTCCCCCCCAAAGCTGTGGATATTACCGAACTGCTGAGCAATAGAGGATATACAAGTAAGTGCTGTAAGGACTAGGGAGCCTCTCCCAGTGATGATAGGACTGGGGTGTTTCAGAATATGTCCTGGTTTTCACTGCTGTGGTTGCAGCAGCTAACACAGTTCCTGGCTTTGATAAAAGGTGTTCAAGGAATATTTGTTAACTGATTTTAATGAACACATATAGCTTTATCGTTCAGGAATGATCAACCCCTTTCCTTTCTTTAAGTACTGATCACTATGCACTAGAGATTTGGAATTATGAAAGAACTAAATTTTCAAAAACTTCTACTCTAATGGGGTGGACATTTAGAAACAAATAGAGAAACACTAAAAAATAAAATTTTAAGAGAACCATGTCTGAGAGGGCTTTTAGTAGGTGTGAGAGCGCAGAATACATTCATCGCAGTTAAAAAACTGGAAATCTAGGGGCGCCTGGGTGGCTTAGTCGGTTAAATGTCTGCTTTTGGCTCAGGTTATGATCCCAGCGTCCTGGGATCGAGTCCCACATCGGGCTACTTGCTCTGTGGGGAGCCTGCTGCTCCCTCTGTCTCTGCCCCTCCCCACCCCTTACCCTGGCTTGTGCTTTCTCTCTCACTCTCTCTCTCAAATAAATAAATAATAAAAAAAAAGACCCTGGAAATCTACAAGGCAGGTTTAGCTTGATAATGTATTTGAAAAATTGGAAAATTTTATGCAAAATTGCATGTTTACATTGTATCTTTGAACACTAGCAAAACTGGCAACATGTGTCTGTGTCCCTGTGGGAACAATGGGCAAGAACTGGTAACAGCTCACCCTTTTGTGTGATGGGAAACGTGCATACGCCGATTAGGCACAGCTGGTACGACATCTTCTTGTCTTGTACCCAGTCCCCATCACTCATAAGTGTCACGTGCCTGTCTCATACAGGTGTTTGTGTTTGTGACCATGGTGTCCACTGTCATCTAAGTGGTGAGCAAGGTTCAGCAGAGGGGTTTGGTGTTCTCATAACCCATCTGCTGATCAAAGTCCTTTTTGGAAGGGTATTATGTATTGAGACAGGGAACAGAGGATGGGTGCTCTCGGATTAGGAGCGCTACCCAGACAGTTTATTCAGAGGAGGCATATTGACCTCTATTTCTTTTCATTAGCTTCATTCGAGGCAAGGAAATACGGTTGTTAAATGCTGTTCAAGCTTTGTACTTTGGTAAGGCAGGGAATCTACTACAGGTGGGAAAGTCAAATTGAATATCTCTTATCATCATCATACAGGTTACCCGGGCCTACTTAATGTGCTTCCTTCAGTATAAACTTCGTTACACAGACTGGGACCCAGTGTTGCCTAGTTGGGGGAGCCCCGCCTGGAAGGAAGTCAGGACGCCCAGATTTGAATCCTGGTTTTACTATTTAAGAGTTGGGTGATATTAGGCATGCTAGTTTGCATTCCTTGGTCTGTTTCCTCCTTTATATAATGAGGAATTTGGATTAGATAATATCGAAATTTTTGCTAACTCCAAAAATACAGATATCGTGCAACATCTTGCTGTGTCAAGAGAGAATGTGGTGTGGCGGTCTAACTAAACCTCAGCAGTCAGGGGTTTAAATCCCTCTACCTGTATTCCCTGCATATCTTTGGGCATATTCTCACGCTCGACATCTGTTGTCCCAGAAATGGGGATCATTGTAATGTCCATGCCAGAGGGTAGAAGGAAAGGTTCAGTGTAAGGTGTTCAACACAGTGCCTGGCATACGGTAGGTACTCAAATGATAACTTCTTCAGAGTTACAAATTCCTGCTTTCTGCAAATACTTGTATGCCCCCTCCCTTTATTTGTAATTGCTCTCTGCTTTTCTAACTTTCCTGTGCATGCTCTCCTTGCCAGGACGTTGGTATCGTGGAGTCCGGGACAGGAAACACACATCCTTTCTTTGAAACCGTCATCATCACATTTGATGTTCCTGGTTAGGGAGCTTGTAGATGGTGAGGGCAAAAGCAGATACTTTACTTGGAGAGTAGGCCCTCAGGCATTCATTCGGAAAGTGAATGAATTCCCTCCAAGGTCCAATGTCAGCTGAGCGGTGCAAGAGAACAGTCTCTCTCTCTTTCTCTGTGCTTACTTTATTCAGTAGTCTTTGGTGCTTAAGACAGCTAGTGACTCATCTAGAGATGATCAAACATGTGATTTTGGAAAATTGAGAGGAAGCAAAGACTCCTCTTATGCCATGATCTAACCTTTTGTATGAAAAATATCTGGCTGGGACATGACACCGTTTTCTCCCCATTTGCATTAGTCTGTGCCATGAAGATTCCCAATATGTTTGGCCTGATGAAGGATGCCTGTTAGCTTCAGAGATCACTACCTTTTCCCTCTCTTCAACTATATTTAATGAACAAGTATATCTTGTTTGTGTGACATTTAATTTTATACAATGTTAATTTAAGAAATGGATTAGTACAGTGGATGTATTAATGGCTGTGTCTCTTCAATCTATTACTGAGCTGTTGGTTTATCCCTGGGAAAATATTACGGGGCGAGGACCATTGCTCAATAAGAGTAATTTTGCATTGCCAATGGCTGTGCCCTTGTTTTGTCAAGACTACATTACAGACATTCTTTATTTTCCAGAAGTCCAGATTGTATTGTTTTGGGGATGCAGCCGATTCAGACTAGATCAACCCCTACCGTTCCTTCCTGAGTCTCTTTATCACGATCATTTTTATTGTTTGGCTATCCTTTGGATGGAAGGCATTTATTGTTTTTTTTTTTTTTTTCCTTCTTCTTCTGCTTTCTGTCTTAGACCTCAGTGTCAGTGGATTGAATAATGACATGTCTCAGTTAATGGTGCATGATCTGTTTTACTCCTTGCAAGACCCCTGCTATTTTCTTTCTTTCTTCCCTTTTCCCCCTATTTTATACCTACTTTCTATACCCTACTATACCTCCTTTCTCTCCCTTCACCATAGCAACCATTCTGATTGTTTAATTTTTACTTCTTTTTTGTGTGTGTATGTCTTCCAAAATGTGCATTGCTGTTTTACTTGCATGTACTTTTAAATTATGTAAATGGTATGAGGTCAAATATGTTACCTGCTCACTTTTTAGAATCAATTTTGTGCTTTTAAGATCTACCTGTGTTGGTATGTGGACATCTAATCCTTTTCCCCTAACTCCTTGCTTGCTTCTTCCTGAGACCTTGAAATGGATCGTCAGCGTCTGGCGTGCTGACCCACTCAGATCATTCAGCTTGTTCGGACTAGGTTGACATCAGAGTCAAGTGATGATTGATGATCCCAGAGGAGCTTCTGTGCAGTTTATGTAGGCCCTGATCTCATGACAGGAGGCATGGATATTTGAAAAATTGTTTGTCAGTTCCTGAAAGCTCATTGATTTTGTGTGTGTGTGTGTGTGTGTGTGTGTGTGTGTGTGTGTGTTGGGGTGGGGGGTGTGACAGCAAGACCCTACACTACCACAAAGGCAGTAGGACAAAACTTATTTTGAGGGCAAGCCTCATTTTCTTTATTAGTGATATAGACACGTTACATTGTCAAGTTGCTGAGGTTAATATGAGATCATTTATGCAATCTGCATAGTACTGTGCCTGACACATTGATAAATGGCTCGCAATTAGTATTTGAAGTCCAGCGTTCCATTCACAGTACAATGTGCTTCCTTATAGCAAGATTTGTTCTTTTATTAGTACAGACATTATATGGATTATCTGAAAAATGTGAGAGAACACTAGGGGTAGGGACTGGTGCTCTGTATCACAAGATTTAACTGTGTACAGACGCGCTCATGCTTCATGGGCAACAAACTGTGAAAGCCCAGAGCATGAACAGAGCTCATTGTTGTAATCAAATACAACTTACAACAAAGTTCCTACCTCCCAATCAATATTCATAATTGTTACGGTGTTGCATGGTCATTATGCGTAAATGGTAAACGGTGTACATACACACATCTGCTGTTATTACTCTTACCAGCAGACCATGTTTTAATTTTTCCAGTTCTTCCTATCTTGTTTTCTATTTCTTGCGTCGCCAGCTTTCATCCACATGAGGGAAAGGTGTACAGGGAGAAGGGGAGCCTGACCTGGGTCATCCGGTAAAAGCTATAGAAGGCATTTTAGAAGGGGGACAACGAATGGTAATGCGTGGGGCACTTTATTATGGTGCAGGGGCCCAGCAGTGAGAGAAACTGATGAGTCTGTTTTCTCTCTTCTCAGTAAAGAAGACACATAGGAACTTGACTGGGGTCCCCTCCATCATACCCTGCTTAGGAGAGCAGGAGCTTGTGGTTGGGAGGTAGTGGGTGCAGTGGAGAAGTGGAAACTGTGCCCTCTGGGGCGTGTCCCCTAGAAATCCCAAGTACCTGAGGCAGGTTCACCTTTAGGCTGAGCCTGACAGCCGTTACCTGTTTGGCCTGACATTCCTCCAACTCAGGGGTTTGCAACCATAGTCCGTAGGCCAAGTCTGTCCCACTGCCTGTTTCTACCAACACAGTTTTATGGGAACACAGCCACCACGCCCGCTTGTTTTCCCATCACCTGTGGCTGCTTTCACATTGCAGCAGGGCTTGGTCGTCATCACAGAGAGCTTCTAGCAGGCGAAATCTAAAATATTTACTCTCTGGACCTTTAGAGACAAGGTTTTCATTTATTTATTTATTTATTATTTGACAGAGAGAGACAGTGAAAGAAGGAACACAAGCAGGGGGAGTGGGAGAGGGAGAAGCAGGCTTCCTGCTGAGCAGGGAGCCCGATGCGGGGCTCGATCCCAGGACCCTGGGATCATGACCTGAGCTGAAGGCAGACGCTTAACGACTGAGCCACCCAGGTGCCCCCATTTACAGACAAGTTTGCAACAACTGCTCTAAGCCAGTGTAATACTTGCTCTTTCACAGATAAATGTTAGGAGATAATATGGCAGAGTGGTGAAGAGCATGCGCTCTGAGGTCAGAGCCAAGGCTGCAACTTTCTTGCTGCATGACTTGCAGTTCTTGTTTCCTCCTCTGTAGAGCAGTAAAAAATACGCTGTATCATAATGTTCTTAGGAAGAATCAGGATGGTAATGCATGCAAGGTGCTTTATGGTGTCTGGAGTTTAGCAAGCCTTGGATGCATATTAGCTCTTCGTGAAAGTCAAAAGACTGATATGTAACTCTTTCACAGGTAAATGTTAGGAGATAGTATGGCAGAGTGGTGAAGAGCATGTGCTCTGAGGTCAGAGCCAAGGCTGCAACTTTCTTGCTGTAACTGAATATGAAAAGTGGAACACTGTGGGTAAGACCTAAAATCACTCTGGGTGTTTGTGTGTTGGGAAAGTATCTCGCAGTTGATCACAAGTGATGGGGTGAAGGGAGGCCTGGGTTATTGGAAGTGAATTATGCCCAAATATTTCTCAGGGTATGGCCTGGTCACTTTCAGTGCATGAAGATGCAAGTGGAGGTTCTTTGCCATCAACCGTGGTGTCCTTTCACCCACACAGGAAGCTGGAGGGCATAAGGGTTCCTTTCCATCAACAGGGTGTCTTCTGCCCTTGTGCATCTGTGGGGCACAGGTCAGATTAGGCCCCCTGGAGTGCAATCGCCATTCACTTGGAACCAAATGGTATAGAGAATGGTATAGAGAAGGGATGGTATAGTCACCAAATAATATCTGGTATAGGGGATATTTAAACTCAGGGCCCTATTAAATAAACCCAAAGAACTAGTTGAGAACAGAGTCTGAAAAAATCCAGAAATGGTCTGTTAAGAGATACTAACAATTTACCAAAAAGCAAAAAACCAACCAATCAAAACCCCTAAAATAATAATAATACCGAGTAAAAGACGAGGCTGGTTCTGGTATGTTCTCTCTCCAGCACTTGGCACAGAGCTGCGTACCTCATTTGCTTCTGGTCTAGAAGCATTCTTTCCCCATTCTTTCCCCATTTTGGGGCATCCTGACGGTGTCTCCATCTTATCCTTGTAAGTTTTCCTCACCTAATCTATGCTGGTTCAACTTCCCTTCCTTCCAGGGGATTCATTTGGGGTGGGAACTGGGACAAGTGTGCTCTCTCTCCTGGGAATTTGAAAGAAAAACACAGAGGTTGACACAGCCAGATAGAATTGGGCTGTACTTGAGCGTCCTTTAGAGTTGTGGCTTGGAGACCTGACAACCCCAACCTTCCAACCAAGAGTCAAAGGGAAGCAACACTTCTTTAAATGAAAGTCCCTTGGAAGTCTTCCACTCAGAAAGACACAATCTGCCATGTGGCATAATGCCTTTTCATCATTTAGAATTTTTATTTTCTGCTTATTGAAAGCGCTAAGATTTTTTAATCGTAGTGTCTTTTTCTCATATATTATGCTTTTGAATTTTCTTATTTGCAGTAAACAGGAAAATATAAGTAAAATTAACTGTTAAAAAAACGTTTTCTCTACTGTTCCATCTGCTGTGCCCCACTGTGGTGTCCAGAATTTCTCTCTAATGTAGTGATAGCATTCTTAAGTCTGGGTGCTGCGCTTTTTCACCTGAGTAAGCTCATGGCCCCTGCTGCATCATATGTCACTGGAAGTTAAACATTTTATGAGGTTTATAGATATTAAAGCAGGGAAAACGTGAATTCTGGGGAGTGCACGACTATGGTTTGCCTTGGAGAGGGAGATGAGCTTCTGAGGGGTCAGAGGGCTGAAGGTCCAGGGCAAGGCAGATGGGAAAACACAGAAGGCTGCAAGAAGAGAGACTGAAGACTTCCCACTTCTGGTGACCACTGTCTCTCCTCCCCCAGTCGTGGCCTATACGATACGACTGCAGCTTAATATAAATTGCTCTTAAGCTTTTTTTTTTTTTAGAGTGGGTTTTTTTCCCCTTATAATTAAACAATCCATGACTAAGGTATCCTGGCGAAGTTCACGCCTAGCAGGGAATGTGAACATGTAGACAGAAACAATTACAGCAGGGCATGGTTTATGCAGTGAAGAAGATTATGTACAAAGCCCTGTGGGAGACCACAGGGCCAGCGGATTTGTATTTACCTTCCCATCATTTCTGAGCTGGGGACCAGTCTCATTCAAATGTTTTACAAATGACGCTCATTAAGATACAGTGTTGCAGAAGTGAACTGATGATATTCCACTGTAGAATTATAAACAGCTTATCAACTAAAGCATGTACAGGTTGGTCATTGCTGTTTTGGGAACTGAGCTCAGGCTCCCATTTAGTGATTATATTGTTGCTTTTCAAGGTCCTAAATTTTTCTGGCCATATGCAGTCTCTCTTTATGTGTTCTCTCTTGATTGAACTTCCCCTCCACCCTGTGGAGATTTTTCTTCACTGTTAGACAAAGCTCCGAACTTTCCTTCCTCCTGTCTTTATTCCTGCCTTCTACCTATTCTTTCTCTGTGCAGTTCAAAATCATCCTTTAAGGCCCAGTTCATTCTTGACTCTTTCAAGGAGCCCTTCCCTCATTATACCAGTCCAACCCACAACTGCTTCTCTTAACAATTCTTGTATCAAAACCATTCTTTTTTTTTTAAGATTTTATTTTATTTTTGAGAGAGAGTGAGAGCATGTGGGTGGGAAAAGGAGCAGAGTGGGAGGGAGAGGGAGAGAATCTCCAGCAGACTCCATGCTGAGCAGAGAGCCCAACATGAGGCTCAATCTCACAACCCTGAGATCATGACCTGAGCCAAAACCAAGAGTTGGACGCTTACCTGACTGAGCCACCCAGGTGCCCCCAAACCATTCATAATAGTTTTATTGTGGTTGGTGGTATGTCTCCCAACTAGGTTGTACCTTCTTGAAGGGTGGGGACCATATCTTAATACTTATGTTCAGCAAATGTATATTGAGTTATATGTTCAGAGGCTAGACGCTGAGCTCAGTGATGTGGTGAAATATAGTCTAATCGATGAGAAAGATATTTTATAAAAGATACATATATGTAAAAATGGTAGAAAATGGAGAAGATATTTAGAGAAATAGGGCTCAAGATCTGTGGAGATGTCAAAGAGGAAGATCTGACTTCCGTTTGGGATGGAAGCAGCCACTTCCCTGATGCAGAAGCGATTGTGTTGGGGCTTGAAGGATGATTAGCATGTGAACACACAGAAAATGGCGTGGAGGGACATGGCGTGGAGGGAAACCCACTGCGCCTCCCAGGAAGTATGTTCAGCGACCACTTATCTAGGGCGGGGGTTGATAAACTTGTTTTGCAAAGATTTTGAAGTAAGTATTTTAGGCTTTCCAGACCATACAGTTTCTGTTTGACTACTCAACTCTTGCCATTGTAGTGCAGAAGGAAACATAGAACCTGGGGCAATGAGTAGGCACGGCTGTATTGTAGTAAAGTTTTATTTAGGAGAACAGGCAGGGGCCCACATCTGGCCTGCAGGTTCTAGTTTTCCAACTCCGGTTTTAGGGTGGAACATGATTGAACAAATAATGGGATGTATAATCACAACGTCACTAATACTCAAAATTAATGAACACTGAAAAGAATTTACTTACTGAAATGGCGATCATTGTCTTTGATTCCTGGGACAATGAATAGCCTTTTTTTCTTCTACTTTTTAATTTTTTCCAGACATTTTATAAGGACCACAAATTAATCGTATAGTGAGAAAAAGAAACTTAATTTACAGAATTACGGTATAGACAGCAGGCAGTATACACAGCCCAAAGCTTGGCTCATAGATGTGCAGGGCATAGCTGAGCTTGGCTGATTGGCACCATTTCCACCAGTATTGCCCCTAGTGCTAAGGAAACTGCTGTCCTTGGAATGCCAGCTAAGATGCGACGGACAAGCTTGCATCGAAACTGGGCTGTTTCTTCTGTCATCAGTTCCACAGAGCCATTATGTTGTTCAAGAAACGTTATAGCAAGAGGCTGCCTAGACGGAAACTAAATTGATTTTCTGATTCCACCCTTAACCTTCTTTTTGTGTGGTCTCTAAAGGAAGCCTAGGGTTTTTAAAGCATTCTGTGTGACATGCTGCCAAGTCGGATAGGAGATGGAATAATTGTAGACTTAGCCTTCACCCCAGATCACAGCAATGTCAGTGAAATATGGCCAAACAACAACAGTTGTCTGATTATAAGTGAGCTTAGGAAACTGACATTAGGCTTTAAATTCCAAGGTAGAAGGTACTGCCAGTGATAAGGGGCGATGACTCCTTAAATACCTCCTCTGTACTTTTGTCTTGTGTATTCCTTGACTTTTAAGACAATACTTCAGGACAGGTAGAGCTACCCCCACTTCACAGGTAGGAAAAGTGAGGTTCAAAGACTTCAGGCACTTTGTTCAAGGTTGTAAAGCGAGTCTGTGGTAAAGTCAGGAAATGAACCCATATCTGCCTGATTTCAGAGACTGCTCTTTCCACTTTGCTCCTGTGCTTTCTGTTAGCTCTACTCTTGCTGCAAGAGACACGGACCAACAATCGAATCTCAAAGTGGCCTTGAGATGCTAGAGAAGTCTTCCCTGTAGCCTCCCTGCATCAGGAGGAGGGTATATGACAAGCTAAGTAACTATAGACAGTAAAATTTAAGACTGATTGATAACAAATCACATTGGTTGGGGTTGGGGGGAAGGATCCAAAGACACCTGGTTGAGCTTAATTAAAGTTAGACTGTGGGCAAGAGAAATCCCTTAGAAGAAAGTAATAGAATACTTCTCATCCTTTTTTTCAGACCAGTGGTGCTGCCAGTTTTCGGAGACACTAGGGTCATGGCCCCATAAAGAATGAGAATGGCTGAAGAAAACTTTATGAGTTCAAGAAAGCTTGGTGTGGGCTCTAGAATAAGGTTGTCTCAGTTTAACTCTAAACTTCTCTAGTTACTGTGTGTATCTGTGTATTCGTTGGGGTTTTCCAGAGAAACAGGACCAGTAGGATATATATGTGTATCCATATGCATGAGAGACTGAGACACAGAGAGAGAGATTTTAAGGAACTGGCTTCGGTGAATATGGGGCCTGGTAAGTCTGAATTCCACAGGGCAGGCCTGGAGGCTGGAGACCCCGGGAAGGGTTGGTATTGTAGCTCAAGTTTCAAGGCACTCTGGAGGCAGAATTCTTTCTTCCTCTGGGGATCTTAATGTTTCTCTCAATACCTTCAACTGATTAGAAGAGGCTTCCCATATTATGGTGGGTCATTCACTCGAAGTCTGTTGATTGAAATGTTACTTTCATCTAAGTAATAGTTTCACAGCAACCTCTAGACTGATGATTGACCAAACATTTGGGCACTATATCCAAGCCGAGTTGATACATAAAATTAATCATCATAGTATATAAACCTCCACGAATAATTTGACCCCCCCAATCTTGTTTCCTCACCTGTTGAATGGGAATAATAGTAATATCTGCAGTGTAAGGTTGTTGTGAGACTGGAATGAGCTAATGCATACCCATTGTGGAGTGATGGCATGTGATAAGCACTCAATAGATTTTAGCTAATATTATGGCAGTGAGATGACATATTTCCTTTAAAGTTAGGTCTAGCTCCTATCTTCTAAGAAATGTGGAGAATATTATGCATTGCTATAATTTGCCTTAAAAATGCCCTCTTCCTCTTGTGAGGGGACATTGAAATGACCATTTCTTAAATGAGGAGTAACCAGAGCCCAGACAGGCCAAGGATGGAGTGATTGTCTCTAGGTCAAACCATAAGTCAAGCAGAAATAGTTCAGGGTTTTCAGCCTTTGTAAGGCACTTGCCATTAGACTGTCATCATTTATCATGTTCCATTTACTTACAGATGGAGCTGTTTCCTCAGGGTGTTTTCCACAAGATATTTTCCACATGTAAATCTCAGTGGTGAAGTGGGGCTCCTTTCACTAAGATCTGAAATGTCAAAGCAATTGGAATGTTCAGAAGGTCAAACATTCTCAAAGTTGAGAGTAATTTTGGTCTCTGTTGGGGCACCTGGGTGGCTCAGGTGGTTGGGCGTCTGCCTTCAGCTCAGGTCATGGTCCCAGGGTCCTGGGATCAAGCCCTGCATCGGGCTCCCTGCTCGGCAGGAACCTGTTTCTCCCTCTCCCACTCCCCCTGCTTGTGTTACTTCTCTCCCTATCTCTCCCTCTGTCAGATAAATAAACAAAATCTTTAAAAACAATTTTTGGTCTCTGCTTTTTAATTTAGAGGGTATGTCATGAACAACCCAGTTGACAAACTTGTCCTGGTGTGGAAGAATGCCATGGTAGTTTATATAGAGTGTGAGCTCTGGAGCCAGTGTGTTTGGTTCAAATCCTGGCTCAGTGACCTTTTAGTTCTACCATCTTGGGTAAGTGACCTTACATCTATGTGCCTCAGTTTCCTCAACTGTAAAAATGGAGATAATATAATAGTACCTGTAGCACAGAAACAGTGGTGGTGCTAAAACAGTGCCTGGGATGTAGCCAGTGTTCACGGGAGTTCATGGATTATCGTCTTTATCCCCATCATTGCCACTATGACCATCGCTATTCAGGTAGTATATTACATATACAATGTCTGTGAAGCCTTGTTTTTACCCTCCCAGAGTTTATATTTTGAAACAAAGTAGGAATTAGCAAGACCCTCTTGTTTAGAAGTACAAAATTCCACCCCAATCCAATTCAAAACTCCTTAAGGCAAAGAAGGGGAATCCATAGGCTTGCCTGTAATCAGGAACCAAAATCCCTTCAGGACTGTCTCTTATCTTCCTCAATTTCCATTTTTCTCTGTGCACCAGCTTCATTTTCTTAGCCTGGCTTATCCCTGGCATGGGGGATATGCTCTGTGGAAGCTCTGCTTTCATATAGTTACTTTCATGACCGAAATGGAAAAGGCACTTTCAGGCCAGCTTCACTTGGAAAAGCCTCAGGGAAGCGCTTCGATTGGTAAGTCTCATGCCTGCCCACCAGACCAGAGGGGTGATTGGCCTAACCTGCGTCATGTGCCAATTCCCATAGAATGGGACAGGCACTATTTCCACTAAAGAATTATATAAATTGTCAAAGGGAAAAGGGCCTTAGAAGCCATGTTTCTTCAGTGTTGTCCAAAACTCAAATTTTATAGAGTCATTCAGTTCGGTCAGATGTCTGTACTGTGTAGTGATATAGTTGTTACCTTATTTTATGTTCTGTCCCACTTACATGTCCATTACGTTATTTAAGGATGTGTGGTCATTTTCCACTAAGAGATAGTTGAAGGGTCTGCAGAGGTTTTGGAGGCAGGGCTATGTGGGTATAATTTAAAAAGACCTGTTTGGGTTTCTCATTCACGCCTTCCTTGGTTGGGAGCTGGGGAGACAGTGGGGGTATAGATGGGCTGCACCCTCACCATTTCCAGATTGAGAACCACTGAAGCAGACTTCCCTAATACAATGACTTTACTGCAAATGCACTGGGAAAGGACAAATGAGGCTCAGTGCAAAGTGTAAACTATGGATTGTATTTTAAGATGAGCCTCTTTGCAGCTTAAGTATATGATTTAAAAAATTAATATCAAGTATAGTATTTCCAGGTAGACCTTCTGAAGAATCAGCACCAACAAAGCTATAAACCTTTACAAATATTATAAAAGTTGTTTGTGAAGAGTGCTGTTAAATGATTAAAACACTTATTTTCTTTAGCAGGTTAAACGTTCCCTCTGAGATCTTGTTTAAACTTGAAATTTGCTGAGCAAAAGAAATTCGAAGAAACTAATGCTGAGTGAAGCCATAGACCAAGCTGGAAAGAACTTGAGACTTTAGCATTTTTAGAAGTGAGTGGGAGAGGGGGCCAAGGACTTGATGATTCAGTATCCAGATTTCATTTAATCCACATTTTCAGTACGGTACTCTAACCTCATTTGTGTCTAGTGACCCCAAGTCCAGAGGCTTTTTGAATCAGCCTCTCCAGAGGGTAAATCCCTAGTTTTCTACAGGAATGAGAGTGGGGCTTGAGAGTCAGTCTGAATTTAAATGCTTTGTTGTAACGATATTCACACAATTTTGCTTTCTGAACTATAGGTACCTCCTCCGTCAGAGTTAGGGGCTGTTTCTTGTCCTTGAGCATTCCTGGTGTTTTGTACCATGCATCATCCACTTCTAGAGCTTCCCAGGGCCAGCTTAAGTTTCAGATTCATTTAGGGTACAAGACAGCTACCACGTGTTCATTTACTTTTCATCTTCCACAATTCTGTGTCTTCTCCCATTGTCTTTGCCTCATTGGGTATTTGATTTAAAAATCACTTTATTGTCATTTTGGTGATAATAACTAGAAATTGTAACCAGCTTTCATTTAACAGTATATTTTGAAAATATTTTCTTGTATTTTGGTATTTTAACACAGTTTTTAATTGCTATACAGAATGTAATTAAGATAAACTGTAATTCAGTTACTATATATTTACATATATTTAGATTATTCTAGTTTTTGATTATGAAAAATAATGTGATGAAAATAATGTGCATCTGATTATGTCCTTGGGATAAAATATGACACTTGAAAACATGTGGTACGTGTGTGGGAGAAAGTATATTCATCTGTGCTCTTGGATCACCCAGGGACACTCAGTCATTCTCTATCAGACAATCATGAAATCAATTTAGACTTGTATGTACTTATATCTTAAAAATAAACCCTTGATGAGAGAATTCACAAGTTTTCAGAAAATAAATCATGCTATTTACGTTTAGAGATGTAACTCCAAAGTCTTTTTTTTTTTTTTAGTCTTTTTGAGGTAAAATTGACATACAAAAAATGCACACATTTAATGTATATAATTTTTTTAAAGATTTTATTTATTTATTTGACAAAGAGAGAGACAATGAGAGAGGGAACACAAGCAGGGGGAGTGGAAGAGGGAGAAGCAGGCTTCCCACCGAGTAGGGAGCCCAATGCGGGACTCGATCCCAGGACCCTGGGATCATGACCTGAGCCAAAGGCAGACGCCTAACAACTGAGCCACCCAGGTGCCCCTAATGTATATAATTTGATGAGTTTGGACACATGCATACACATGCATGTCACCGCATTAAAGTAATGAACATATTTGTCACCTCTAGAAGTTTCCTTTGTGGTCTCACTTTTTTTTTTTTAAAGATTTTATTTATTTGAGACAGAGAGAATGAGAGAGAGAGCACATGAGAGGGGGGAGGGTCGGAGAAGCAGACTCTCTGCCGAGGAGGGAGCCCGATGCGGGACTTGATCCAGGGACTCCAGGATCATGACCTGAGCGGAAGGCAGTCGCTTAACCAACTGAGCCACCCAGGCGCCCTCATTTTTTTTTAAATTTTTTTATTGTTATGTTAATCACCATACATTACATCATTAGGGGTCTCACTTTTTTTAAGGTAAGAAAGCTTTACATGAGATCTACCTTCTTGAAAAAATTTTAAGTGCACAATACCATGTTGCTAACTATAGGTACTGTGTTTCCTGAGATCTTTGTATGCTGAATTTTGATGTACTTTAGAAAATTGAAAGGCCTTAATTAAGGAATTTTGTGATGGTCTTGTACGTAAGAGTAGGATCCATCGATCCTCGGTGTTACTCGGTCTTATTCAGCTGCCTTCTATAATACTCAGACTTTATTGGTATGAACTTAAAGAGGTATGCATTCATTCTTTCATCCATTATTTAATCAGCAGTTTCTTACTGAGCGTTTATCATGTGACAGGCACTGTTCTAGGAGCAAGATCTGTAACCCTGAATTAAACAAGCCTGGTTCCTATTTGCATGGAGTGTACTCTTTAATCAGAGAAAAGTTGGGAAGTGGAAAGATTTCTGGCAGATACGTAAGAATTCATCCCATATGGGTAAGATTCCAACAAGAGTTACCTCATCACGCTATAGCATTCGTTTGTTGAATGCTGCTGTTAGCGACATCTAGTGTAAACCTTAAAAGAAAACTTTGAGCCAGGCATTATCATCTACTTGTTTAGAAGGAAAAGCAGACTTGGAGAGTTTAAGAAAATTTTCTGAGGCCTTTGATTAACAAGTGGCATAGTCAGGTTCACCCTGATTGACTCCAGGACTATGCTTGAACCAACTGTCCTTCCCCCTACCAAACCCCAGGGTGTAAGAAATTAGAAAGGGTCCATATATATGAAATCACTGGAACAGTCACGCCTCACATAAATTTATTAGGCAATGCCAGAAGTTACCTTGATTGTGGTGAGATTTTGTAATATAGACACAACCTTTCAAATGAGACAAGGAAGAAGGCCAGCTTTTTATTGAATTTATACTCTAACCAAGGCATGCTGCTAGTCCTTGAAACAATGTTAAAAGTTAAGAATTATGCCTCTTCTACAGATGAGGAAACAGGCTCGGGGCAAAAAAAGGAAAAGCTTTTCTTTTCTTTTCTTTTTTTTTTTTCTCTCTTTTCTTTTTTCCCAAAGTCCCACAGAGTGGCAGAGGTAGGATTTAGTCCCAGGTATGTTTGGCCCCAGTCTCATACTGCCTCCAACAAATTAGGACTTTTGACTCAGGAAACACCTAAATATTCAAGGACCTTAGAAATAATAGAAAAAGTCTGAAAGATTAGGTTTACTACCTGATAGAGTTGCTTTTCTTTATTTTGTCAGGTAAGGGCAAATGGATGTGTTTCAACCCTTTATTATGTCTCCAGAAGCTTTTATTTATTTTTTATTTTTTATTTTTTTAAAGATTTTATTCATTTATTCATGAGAGACAGAGGGAGAGAGAGAGAGAGAGAGAAGCAGAGGGAGAAGCAGGCTCCCAAGGAGCAGGGAGCCCGACGCGGGACTCGATCCCAGGACCCCGGGACCATGACCTGAGCCGAAGGCAGACACTTAACCATCTGAGCCACCCAGGCGCCCTCCAGAAGCTTTTAAAATCCAGTCCCACATGTCATATTTATCAAGAAACTGAGAAAATAGAGTTTAGCTCATTTCACTGTTAAGTACACAGCTGGCTCAAATTGAAAGTATTTGTCAACGGGTCATTGTGACTTGAAAGTAGGAAGAGAAGACACTCTTGAGAGAAGGTGTCCTGCGGTACTTAGAAATTTCATTAATGTTTTGGATAGTGGAATGAGTATGCTTATTAAATAACCCATTGACAGCAAGCTGGATGTGTTAGCTAATGCCTTGGAAACAGGATGAAATTAAAAATGACCTTAATAATTGGGAGAAGTGGGAAGATAGGGAAAGAGTGAAATTCAATAGCTAGAAAAATTGATGGTGGAGAGAAACATCAATACGCTCCACTGTTTCATTCAGTTTATCAAATGGAAGACTATCAGGGCTGTTGACCCATGCTGGTATAGCCAGTGATGACAATTATTATTAAAAGTTACATCCTGAGTTTTCCAGGAGATAACAGGAGAAACCAATGGAAGAATAATTGATTTTCATGCTTTTTGAAAGACTAGGTGATTCAAACATTGGTATGGGTTTGCCTTGGATGGCAACACGTGACTGAGTCATGTTTAACCAAGTCCTTCTAGCTGTGATACTTAAGTTGAATTCTCTATTCTTTCTTCCCCAGAGAGCCATGTTTCTAAAAACCTAGTAGTGAGAGAATCCATTTTAAGACTGAACTTCATGGGAGACATAAGGTTGGGGTCCCAGGTTATAAGTAAGCCTCTTCTAAAATGTTGGATGGCACATAATCTTAGTGTGTGATAATTAAATAATTAACCAAAAAAATGGTAGTTCATGCAACACAAAGATGAGCAAGTAGGGGTATCGGGACACTTCTAAAAGGCTAAGTTATACTCTTCATTCATGACTATTTTTCCCCTGTGTCTATTTCTATCCATTGAGATGTATAGCAGGTTCTGTTTTGTAACTGGTCTGGAGGGAAGAATGTTTGCTTTGGGGAGGGGTTCAGGTTGGTAACGGAAGAGGACAGAAAGATGTTTCACTGTCTGTTTTGGGTCAGGACAACTGGGTTGGCTCTGAAATTCTATAGTTAGGACAAGTAGGACCAGAATGTGATCAGATTTTTGGAAGACCCTAAGCAAGGCCGAGCTTTATCAAGGCCTAATGACTGATCTGGGCATAGAGTTTAGAAGGAAGCCCTTCTAAAGGGGCTTGAAGTCCAGAAAGTCTCTGACATCCCAAAGATGAAAAGCAGTAGCATTCAGAATGCTTTCAGTGTGAATACAATAAAATTCAACCCCAACCAATTAAAGTGAAAAGGATATCTATTAACTCTCTTAATGGAACTATTCTGGGCTAGCTCTTCTAGGTTCAGCCATAGCTCTATCCAGAGGCTCACTTTAGGTCATTAACACTTGGTGTCTCTCTATCCACAACGACCTGGCTTTCCGCTACAATAACTCCTTACTCAAAGGTCTTAGTTTGACTCATGATGGCAAGGTGGCTGCCAGCAATTCTAGGTTTTCATTTTATCCCCGTATTTTCATCAGCAGTTGTTACAAAGGCCTTGGCCCTGGCTTACTAGTTTGAATGGGTTCACATGCTGGTGTTGGAGTCAAGGCCACCCCAACTGCCCAGAGTGGCGGTGATGGAGGCATGGTTCACCAAGAGGACTGTGAGGACTATAACTGGAGGCAGAAAACAACATTGACAAATAAATGTTCACCAATGATGCTAGGGGGCTGTTACTTCCAGAAATTGATCATTAAAAGAAAATGTGGCCTTAATTTGCAGTTACAGGCTGATGAGGTGCATAGAACTTGGATTATAACAGTTCTTTTGTGGGGTTTAGTATGGAATAAATTGGTCATATATGGATTAGCCATTTGAAGGAGAGTAGAAATAAGAGACCCAGAAAGCATTTTCCTCTTAAGAATTGTTGGTGAGACAAAATGATGAGACAATATGGTGAGACAATATGAAATGAGGCTAATTTTGACACTCAGACCTGGGATGATTTGCAGTTTCCTCATACTCAATCTGAAATTATTGCTCAAAATTTATTGCTACATATTAGGTACTATTCCAAGCACTTTTCATGAATTATCTCAATCCGGTTCTCAGGGTAACTCTAGGGGTAGGTAATATTGTTATTACCATTTTATGATAGAGAAACTGGCATACAGATGGTTAAGTCCTGTCTAGGACCCAGACCCCCATGCCTGGTAAGTGACAGACCCAAGATATAAACTCTGGGCAGTCTGACTCTAGCCCCATGCTCTTGGCCAGCCATGTATTATCTTCGAGAGAACAAATGCAGTTTGTAGACATAATTCTGCTTATGCTAGAACGGGACAGGGTTCCTCCCTCCCTCCCTCCCTCCCTCCCTCCCTTCCCTCCCTCCCTTCCCTCCCTCCCTCCCTCCCTTCCTTCTTTCCCTCCCTCCCTCCTTCCCTCCCTCCCTCCTTCCTCCTTTCCTCTCATTCTCTCTTCCTTATCATTGGCCTAAAAACTCTGGAAAATTTCCAAAACTGCCAGCATATGCCATGTCCCCCCACCCCCCATTTATGAAATAGATTTATTTGCTTGGATACCTACATAATTCAGAATTCTGGGTGGGAAGTATGAAGGCCCATTCCTATATAAAATTAGAGTGACGTATTAATGTAGCATGAAATGGGATCATCTTGTTCAACTCCTGCCTTTTGAACTCTTGATGTGTTTTGCTATTTTTCATTTGAAGTAGTATGTGTTTTTTCACTGTAACTCATTTTGGGGGGCATTTCAGGTTTGAAGACTAATGGGCGCTTATAACAGCCTGTCTGTGTGTGTTCCAAACACAGATGCCTTTGGGAAATTGCTTGTGGAAAAAGGGGTTGGTGTACTTAAAGGCTTTAAACTAGCACAGTGTGACAAGTTGAACGGAAACTTTAACCTCTTCAAAGCATCAAAGTTTCTTGTAAGGCATGAACAGAAGTCCTTTTACAACTGCCTGGTCTTCTGATGTTTAGAGATACATCCCCTCAGTTTCAGAAGAACACAAAACCCGTGTTTGCATTTAGGAGCAGAGAGGACTATGAGAAGAGTGAGGAGAGCAGACTAGGGGTTGTCTTTGTGTGTTTGAAAGCATAAGTGGTACAGTGGTAACAACAATTGTGTAGTCAACTAGTAAGAAAAGTACAGGTAAGCGTTGGCCATGCATTTCAAATTGTGAAAGACATTGATAACCCAAATAGCCATATCTGACTTCATAAGTTAGAGTATTGTGTGCATATGGATCTTTTTTCCATTGCATCATTGCATTATAATTAAAAAATTAAAAAAAATCAAAGTGTATATATATATATATATATATATATATAGTAACTGTGGCTGATGGTGAAGAGCTGAGGATATGGTGAAAGTGGAGACATTAGAGGTACAGTCTCAGACTTAGATTATACTCTTGGAGAATAAGAAGGCATTGTAGTTTTTGCCAGAGAGAGCTCAAGTCAGTGCAGCTCCAGGGAGCATGATCAGTAATAAGGTCATGGTCCAACATTGCTAAGTCATGTTTACATGCCTGGTATGGCTCCAGTCTAGAAGTTGGAGTCCTTGACTTTTCTCCTGAAGTTGAAGCCAATTCCACATGGCCATCTCACTCTTAAATATGCCTGCTGCCATCTGGTTTATTCACATTGTCGCATCCTAGGGTTTCTGTTTCTCTCTTTTTACTGATTTATTACTTAGAATTATCCAAATCAGTTCACTTATTTTTACCTTGATCTCTTGTGAAATGTCAATAAAATATTGTTTGTCACCTTTTAGAATCAGATTCAGGGCTGATTGGAGTCTATATAATACTAGTGAATAGTAAAACATACTGCCATTTGTATCCATTTATGAAACAAATAATTCTTGCATACTTACGGGTACTAGGCACCCTTCTGGTTGCAAGAGAGAGCAGTGATCACAGACTTGAGGGACTTTACAGTTTGTTATTCTTTTAACAAATATTTATTAAGCAACTTAGTACTAGGTTTCAGTTCACGAACTGGGATTTTGAAATGGGGTTAGATGGGGAATTGGCAAAAGGGCATAACATGTTAGTTTTCACCAGAGTTTTTTTTCTTTTTTCATTAAGTAACAAGTAGTGACTTTTACAACCAAGGCCTAATTTAGAATCAGCCACGTTGGCATAACTGCTAAGATTTCCTCAAAGTTTTTCTGTTTTGTTACTTTATCTTTTTCTCTCTCATCCTTTACAAGTACCTTTGGACAGCTCTCCTCCTGCCGTGTCTGAGAGAAAGCCACTTTAGCTCTAGCTTAATGTTATTTCCCTGCATTCCCCTCAGACGTCAGGCAGCAAAATAAATCTCACATAAGGTGTCCAGGTTAGCAGAGTTACTTAAAAGAGTGGACAGTCAGGGTGGCACATTTATTAACATCGTATATAACAAGGATGTAACTGTACAGTAACTTCTGTTTAGTCAAAAAGGTGGAGAAAAAGCACAGCTGAGGTTTATGGGGCTGGCTCTGGACCGGCAAGGTGAGTTATGTACCCAAATAGCTCTTGTGTATCATAAGCCGGAAGCTAATAAACCATCCTTAACCTGTATACTGTCTCTCCGTTAGAGGAAATGGATCTATTATTTCCTGTCTTTGGAATGGCATACCGAAGACTCTGCTGAAACGCACACACACGCACGCAGACGCACGCACACACGCACGCACATGTACACACACACACACACATGCGTGCACACACGCGCGCACGCACACACGCACACACACTGGCTGCTTTCAACAAAAGCTTTTCTGCTCACATCTGACATGAGGCAGGTCACATAGGGAAGAAATGGTTTTTCGGCTGGACTGGAGCTGGTGAGTTGTCTGCAACAAGTTCTGGATCATGACTTCATTTCCATTCCACAACAGTAAGAGTCCTTAGCTGGGTAACTTGTTCACTGAGGCTGTGGGTTTCAGTGAGGCAGGTAAGCACTCACTACAATGCACCCCTGTACTGTGATTACCCATTTGCATATCTGCCTCCTTCCCTGGACTGTGAAGCTTTTGAGGGGATGCACTATGTCTTACTCATCATTGTATTCTCAGTGACCCAAAACAGTTACATATTTAAAAAAATCATTGTAACGTATCCTAGGTCTGCTTTTAGTTTTTTCTTTTCTTTTTTTTTTTTTCCATTTGGTGACAGCCACTATGTCTGTCTAATGCCCTGTAAAATCCTAATTCTAATGTAGAATATCTTGCCTGTAGGAGGGGAAACATAATTTATGTTTTGACTCAAATGAAATGTATATATACCAGTAAATTTTTGCAAAGAGAAGGGCTGGTGTCCTTTCCTTTGGGGGGGTACCAAGAAAGGGGGAAGGTGTTCTCTCTCTTTGTAAGAACAACATTAAATACTAGTAATAAAAGCATCCCTACAGGTTGACTTCTAAATGCCTTTGGTAGTTGAGACGGGTAGAGGAAACTCATGAACCCTCTGAATTTAAGCTTCCAGACACATAGACCTATTCCTTGAGTCTTCCCCTTCTCTCGGGTTACAAATTTTAGACACCCTGTTTCCTTCACTGTGCTCAGTTGCACCAGTAAGCTCATGTCATGAAATTCTGATAGATGAAACAGCAAAGCCTACAATGTAATAAAATAAGATCATTCATATCGAAGATGGATTCTTTGTCGTATAAAAATATGTCCAGTAAATCTCTATAAATAATTCCCGTAGCCTGTTTATAGTATTGCTTAATTTAACACAGTTAAATTTACTTATAATTATTCCCAACTTATCAAGCAACTTTTAATATTTTCCATAGTATAATACTAAAATAAATTATAACCATTTTTTTTCAAATAATGAAAAAATAAAGCTGTAATTTAGAATCTGCTCCAGTGATCCCATTGATTCAGTTCTGTGGCCTGTGACCTCTAGTTGAAGAATGTACATCATGTTGGAACTCCATATCCCTCAGTGAATGCTTCCTTCTCTATTTTTCACTTGTGCTTATATTCATGTCTAAGATAATTTCTATACATGATATTGTGCATTCTCTGACATTCCCCCCAAATCATGAAAATGTGACCGGTGCTTCTACTAAAATACGCTAAAGCAGAGAGGCATCTTTGGACATAATTTCTGAAGCCTTAGAAGAGCAATGGAAAGCAAGCCTGTGTGAGAGCACCAGCCAGCAAGAGGATTTGCTTTCATTGTCATTCGGGGGACTTACTGAGAACATATCTGTTAAAGGAAAAAAAAAAACAAGTCGTTTTACTCAGAATCTTTTTGGGCTGAAATTTTCTTTACACTTGACACTCCTTTGCCTAATGCCCTGTTTTTTCCCTTTTCCTTTTCAAAATTTGCTAACAAGTTACTGAACAGCCGATAGGTAGGCACGTTACTTTCGAGGAACATGGCGAAGACACAGTGAGGTTCTCATGTTCAAGAGTTATAGCCAAGTTTTCTACATTCTGAGTACAGAAAGGAGGCTCCCATAAAATTAACTGACTTATTAAGCCTTATTTAAAAATCTTCTAGAGGAGGCTGAGGATTTTTTGCGGGTGGGTATGTTATAAAATGGTTCATGCTTTGAAGAGAAGGTTATGCCGGATAAAGTCTCAAGTCTTGTGAAGCTCGGACTTATGGCTTCACTCAGTCTCAGTCCCAGATGCTAGACAGGTTAGCCCTTAAACATGTGGGTGGTTTCTCCTTGTTAACTTACAAATGCAGCCAGAGCTGACTCTTCAGCACGTTATGGGAAACACTGTCCTCTCAGAGAAGTCAAGAGTCAGTGCTAACAGAGAAACACAAATTAAAGTTGGTTTGGGGAACTCTTTCGGAGATCTGGGGAAGGATACAAAGAGGCAGATTCAGTGGGAGGGAGGGCTGGGAAATGACACTGTACGTTCTTGTAGTACCCAGGGGCAATAGATGTGTTCATCTAAGCTTTGTGATGGACTTAAGGAGGATGGCATCATGGCTCTCAGCTTCCTGGCTTTGACAGTGACTTCTGTGTCCAAGTTTGAAGCAAGAGCACAAACATCACCCATTTACAGGAATGGGACAGGCATGGGCAGATAGCTTGCTGGCAACGGCTACTGTGGGTTGAAGGCCACGGGCCCTTTTCACAGTCTGTATGGTGTAAGAACTTCAGATTCTTATCTGTCACTGGGAAGATGAAGAAGCACTCTTTCTTCCCCATTGGAAGTTGAATTTTCCTCCAGTAAAGCAGATTTAACTAATTTAAGAGATATAAAGGGGACATCTCTCACCCTAGTATTATGAAGTAAAATTTATGCCTACTATAAATACATTGTAAAGCATACAGAACAGTGCCTAAAAGATGAGGACTAAATAGATTGGTTTTATTATTCTTAATTAATAACTAAGCTCTATGAGTTTAAGTCCTTGGTAAAATTAGGTAAAAATACTACTTAAAAAGTTGTTGTAAGAATTCAAAGAAGATTGAATCACTATATTGTATACCTGAGTCTAATATAACACTGTGTGTTAACTAAGTGGAACTGAAATAAAAACTTAAAATTAAAAAAAAAAACAATTCAAAGAAGATTAGATATGCCTATAAAGATGATTAATACAATGTTGACATATAAATAGTACTCAGTGAGCTGGAGCTACTCTTACATCTTTATGTGTATTTCTTTTATTATATTTTTTATTTACAAGTTGACAGATAAAGTTCTGGAAGAAAACCCTACAACAAACTGTCCTGCAGCTTATTTTGCTTAAAAAATTATCAGTATGAAAATCCAGTTGAACAAAGGGATGTGAGTTTTCTTTCTCAGCCGGGTGATTCAGATGCATTCTCTTCACAGCTGTCCTCACTTTCTCTTAGGGTTTCTTTCTGTATTTGTGGTGAAATAGGATCTTGGCTCTTCACTTTTTCTTAAGGTCCCTCATGAATATGCCATGAGTATTAGAATAATGCCTCATGAACACACAAAGTCCTTTTTCTAAGTCTGAAGCTCTGGGCTTCTGTTTCTGTAGGCTGCGTTGATCACACTTGGATTTGGGTCTTGCCAAGATGAGAGGTTGAAAGTGGAAGCTTCTGAGCTCCAGTAACACTCTGATCCTGTCTCTTCAGGATCTGACTGGATATGGTGTTAACTCCTTCCCGAAAGCATCCACAGTCTGGGATGCTACACTCCTGGACTATTGATGCTCCTGAGTCCGTATTCCTGGAACACGGTTGTGTGTGGCAAAGGCTGGAGCTGTTTGGAATGTCTGTGAGAGACTGTGTGATTGATTGTGTGTGGCAAAGTTCACGAAAGCACTTTTGGTGATATCAGTTTGAGTCAAGATATTTATTAAGGGGGAAATCCTACAGCCTGTTCGAAGTAAGTCATCCAAATTGATAACCAACTTCAAACATTTTAAAGTAAACTGGTAATTTATGTTTTACTTTCCGGTAAAAAAAGATGCAAACCATACCAATAAAATGAGTTATTTTTGAATATCAATGGAAACCTCAGGCTCCTCCCCTAAGGTCAGTGTTATCATTCTGTTACATGCTCTTAAGATATTTTATTCCTATTTTATTGTGTGTGTTTAAGGAACATATTTTGTGAAGTTTCCCCCTACAAATATACCATACTTTATTATTTTATTTTACAAATTTTAATTTCTTTTTTTTTTAAAGATTTTATTTATTTATTTGAGAGAGAGAAAGAGAGTGAGAGCACATGAGAGGGGGGAGGGTCAGAGGGAGCAGCAGACTCCCCGCCGAGCAGGGAGCCCGATGTGGGACTCGATCCTTGGACTCCAGGATCATGACCCGAGCCGAAGGCAGTCGCCCAACCAAATGAGCCACCCAGACAAATTTTAATTTCTTTTAACACATTTAAAATTCTTATACTCCATAGTTCCCATGTGCTGTAGTTTAATTATACCCTATTGGTGAACATTTAGACTCTCCTTAATATTTTGCCATTATGGGCATGAAGATGCAGCTGTGTAGCTGTTAAGAACAGGGACTGTGGAGCCAGCTCTACTCCTTACTGGCTGAGTTACTTCGGGCAAGTTACTTAACACTGTGCTTCAGTTTCTTGATATGGGAAAATGAGCTAAGTAAGGTTTTTTTTTTTTTTTTTTTTGGTGTGAAATAAGTTAATGTATTAAGGTACTTAGAATCGTACCAGTCACAGGAGTTTTAGATTAGTAGTTGCTGTTTTTAATGCTGCAGTAACTGTCTCAGTATGTTCTACCTGTTACACTGTGTGGTGGTCTCTCTCTCTTCCTTTGCTGTCTCCATCCCCCCCCCCACCCCACCTCCCTCCCTCCCTGCTTTCCCGGTAGATACCAAGAAATAGCATCATTGTGTCCAAGTGTATGTTTATTTAATTTTTAAAATAGATGTTGCTAAAATGTACTCCGAAAAATGCCATACCAATTTATATTGCTGGCAGAAGAGTATTATAGTAAATGCTTCCTTTTCTTTCTCTAACACTTATTACGATCAACTTTATAATTTCTACCATCTGTTTCGGTTAAAAATACTCTCCCAGTATAGTTTTAATTTATGCGTCCCTAAGTACTGTGGGATTGTGTGTTGTGTGTTTTAAATTACACTTTAACTTTGAGATTATTGTAGATTCCCATGCAGTTGTTAAGAAATAATAGAATATCTATTTATCTATCTTTTATCCAGTTTCCCCTTATGTTAGCATCTTGAAAGACCACAGTAAAGTTTCACAAAACAGGGATGTTGCCATTAATTCAAAGTACAGAAGTGTTTGATCACTTCAAGGTCCTTTGTGTTACCTTTTTATAATCGCTCTCAGTCCTATCCCCCATTCCCAATTTAGACCCTGGCAACCACTAATCTGTTCCCCATTTCCATAATTTTGTCATTTTAAGATTGTTATATAAATGGAATTCATACAGTATGTAAGCTCTTAGGATTTTTTTTTATGTGGCATAATTGTCTAGAGAATTGTGTGTCTTTTTAATACTATTTTTATTTCTTCAAGTTACTTGGTTATATATTTACATATTTTTTTTTCCTCCTGATTTGTTTGTATTTTACTTACTGGTTTTTTGAAACTGTTTATTTTGGATATTAATCAAAATAATCCTTGGTTTTCTATAAATACTATAAATATTTCTCAGTTGTGTCTAATCATTTAATTCTGTTTGTACTCTTTTGTGTTTAAAAAATGTAAATGTTGAGAGTCAAGTTTGTTAATGCATCCTTTTGTGGCATTTTCATCTTATCTCTTAAGAATAAGCCTTTCCTAATTGAATTTAAATAATAATAAAAAAGACAAGCCTTTCCTACCCCAAGGTTGTGTGTGTGTGTGTCTGTGTATACATGGTACACATGCATAAATATGAATAAATAAATAAACAAATACATGTATATATAGATCATCTCTATTTTATTCTAGTGCTTTTATACTTCATTTCAGAGATCACGAAACATTTGCTTATGGTATATTTTTTGGGACTATAAATCACTTTAAAAGGTAACAGTGGAAGTAAGCAGCTATGCTCAAGTGTAATATAAGCATTATAGCACCTACTTTTTTTTTTTATATGAGGCTAATATCTTAGGTCTATGTTTAAGTCATACCCCTTGCAAGCATTTGAATTTGAACCTCTGTGTTTTTTTCTAATAGTTAGCTTTTAATCTATCTCTAATGTATTTATTTCCCAAAAAGATAGCCCATTTCCCCAACAGTATTTAAAATATTTAATATACTTATCTTTTAACTTTAGGAAATTAAAGCTTAAGTAGCTCCCACTGTGTTTGAACTGTTTCTTTCTGCTTTGGTGTCAGCTCATATCGGAATACTTGAAATAATTTACATTTCTCCTTACAACCCTTCTTAGGTATGAGAATATGGAGAGCTAGTGGTTAGTTATAGTGGGACTATCTAGAGAATACACCGAAGCTAGAGAATGTTAGATTTACATGTATCTTATAGACAATATTGTGGAAAGTTCAACCCCAACAATTTGGGTTTTATGAGAAAATCAGACCTACTCAGAGTCAAGATTAGACCTCCACTCTTGTGATTTCATATCCACTGTGTTTCTTCCTAAGCTCCTTAGCCTGAGCTGGTCAGTGTTGTTTCATAATACTCTTATGGCTCCTGGCCACTTTTAGAAATGTGTGTATTCCAACTCTAGAGGAACAAGGAATGAAACTGAGCCTGACTCATGGAAAGATGGGAAAAGATAGCAAAAGCTATATTTTCTTAAATGATTAAAACTTCTGTGATTTCCAAAGGAATCCTGGAATCTGAATACTTAATACCAATAGCAATTTTTAGAGGAATATGGTAGAGTCGTTAACAGCATGGACCTTGTGTTTGAATTCTGACTCTTATGGACTCTGTGAAATCAAACAATTTGCATTCTCTGCCTCAGTTTTCTCCTATTTAAAATGGGGACAATAGCAGTAGCCACCTCTGAAGATGAATGTGGAGACTGAATGAGTTACCCTCTGTGAAACACTTAGAATTCTGCCTGTAGAAAGCATGGTAAGCCAAAAAGTAGCAGTATCAGCTGTTTATCTTTTCTGTATATTACTTGATAAGTAGCAGTGCAAAACTCTCTGGGTTCTGAATGCAGTGTATTCCACACCTAAGCATGTTGCTCCAGTCCTTGCTTGATGACACGAAGGCCTCAAGAGGTGAGTGGTGCCTGGAGTGGGAAAGGGTCTGCAGGAGGTTTCGGCTGCAGTGCAAGCAGCCATGCCACTTGGGCCATCGTTCCAGCAGACCCCGTGGTTTTGGAGGTTTGGTGAGAAGAGAAGCGATGTGGAGTTTATGGCAAGATCTTATAGGAAAATTGTAATGTGGGCCCCTGGGAGACAAGCAAGCTGATGACATTCTCAGTATAGAATGATGTGCTCTTTTAGGAACAGTTTTCTGCTAAAGGGCCTCGGAACACTTGGTCATGGGACACGGCACAGGTGCCCAAATATCTGGAACTGCGTTTGATTCTGTCAGATATACCAGGTCATAATTAGAAGCACTAGCAGCAGTCCCTCCTGAGAAGGAATGGTGATTCCAGTGTTGAGCTGAAGCAGGACCAGAGGGCATAAGTAATTCATACCAATGCCCCATTCTTTACTCACACCAATGGCCACATGGGGTATCTCATAAAACCCACTGAAGGAGGATGAAAATCCCTGAGTTTGCTGTATGAATAAGATGGCTCAGTATTTGGGTGCAAGCTGAAAACAGATGGCAGCTACATGATAGCATTTTCAGGAGTAAGAATGAGCTAGGAACCCTCCTGCAGACCTGTGGCCCCACGTTTTCTAGCTCTCTGGTCTCTGGAACGAATTCCGCCCAAATTAAAGCTGTGGAATTTGCTTCAAACTCAGCTCAGTGAGAAACCCATGCTCTGCTTTGTTTCTGCCTCTAGCACTCTGGTTCTGAAAGTGCCCCAAACAAGAACTGGAATGTCTGTCTTGCCTCCTGTATTTCTTTCTCTCAGTGGTTACAGTACAATGCTGATTGTAGTTCAGTTCCTGAAAACAGTTGCCTCGTAGAGTTTTTTTGTTTGTTTCTTTCATAAGTATTATGGTGGAGAGGCAAGTTCCAAACTGGTCACTCCATCACCATGGGGTCTGGAAACCCTGTTCTCCTGTGTGTCAGACTGAGTTAATATAGAGACATAGGTGAATAATCTGAAACAGTTCATCCAGTCAAGTCTCAAATTCAGTTCTAATTCGTAACCCATTGTTATGTCCAGTACATCCAGGATAGCAAATTTTTATATCTGATGTAATAATTCTATTTGATTATAAACACTTTTTAGGCTTGTGGGGCATGTCTGGCCTTGGGAAAAAGTGAGACATACTTAGGTCTTGATATGGTCCTGGGAGGGGACTATCATGGCCTGCATGGTTTATACTCTGGGTTCTTTATTAAACCAGTTTTTTTTTTTTTTTTTTTTTTTTAAGTAACCAGTGGAGAAGTTGTGCATTCTGGTGCTACCAGAATGAAAAGTCAGCAAGCGATTTGGGATTCCCATGGAGAGTTTCATTTCCTGTCTTTCTAGTTTTGAACAGACAAAATGGAGATGGTTTGAGTTGAGGGAGCATGGTATGGGTGGATGTGAGTCCATTTATTATGCTGGTACATTTTTGATTGCCACAACCCCCTAATCTCATCCTTGGCAATTAATACTGGTTTGGAAGTGAGACAACATGGGCATTCTAATTATAGACTGCAGGGGTTATAAATGACTGCAGTTTTCTGGGGATCTATTTTACTGAGGGCTTCTGTCCCTGAAAAGGAGAACTGAAAACCCTAAAGAGCTCAATTATTATTATTATTATTATTGTTATTAAGATTTTGTTTATTTGACAGAGAGACACAGCAAGAGAAGGAACACAAGCAGGGGGAGTGGGAGAGGGAAAAACAGGCTTCCCGCTGAGCAGGGAGCCTGATGTGGGGCTCAATCCCAGGACCCTGGGATCATGACCTGAGGCAAAGGCAGACGCTTAACGACTGAGCCACCCAGGCACCCCTCAATTAGCAATTATTTTAAGCATTTGTTTTTGGACCCAAGGATGTTTGGCTTTATCTGGAGTAATGACTCCAGTATTTACTGGAGTAATATAGACTTCAGTAATTACTGAATGTCTCCTGTATAAATTATGCCATATTCGAAATGTGAAAATTCTCATTTCGGCAGCAGCAACTCAAGTGGTAAACTGAAAATCCCCAAACAGAAAATTAGCAAACATTTGTTCTGTCACAGCTCAAGCACGTGGTGTTCTTTTCTGCCCCTGAACAAATTATATTGGCCTCCTAGCCAATCCATGGAGCTGCTGTCCCACATCCCAAGACACCCCATGGCTACCAATGAGCTGATTATTTAATCATGAAAGACAAGGGTTTGAATAAGAGAGATAAAAATGTCTTCAGGAGAGTCACTGGGGACACCAAGACTTAGCTGTGTGCAGAACTCAGCCAGCCCCCATCAATATTCTGAACAATATTCTGGATGATTCTGGAATGGTGTAGTGAAGGGGGTGCAGATGAATGCATCTTGGCTGAGACTCCATGTAAGAGGACTGTCTTCCTATCTCAGCATCACATTTTATTTAGGGCTCTGATATTCTGCAAGTTGAACCAGGGTATGGACCAGCAGAAACTTTGAAATAAACCAGTTTTGTTATTCTCCTTTTTTTACTGCTTGATTTTTATTGTGTAATTGATAATATTTCAATATAATATGAACCCCCTCCACCCCTTTTTTTAAACAAGGAAGTACCTTGTAATGCCCTTCCCCCCTCCTCTTGTCCTCTGGATAGGGTTAATGCTTAATGTAGGGAGAAAGAAATAAGTTAATGCTTGTCTTTGAATTTAAAAACTGACTTTTGAAGCCCAGGACAGAGACAGTATATTTGAGAGTACAGTGTGTGTGTGTGTGTGTGTGTGTGTGTGTGTGTGTATGTGTGTATGGGGGGAGGGTGTTGCTAGAACATACCTTTTGTTTTTTTCTTTCTTTCTTTCTTTCTTTCTTTCTTTCTTTTCTTTCTTTCTTTCTTTCTTTCTTTCTTTCTTTCTTTCTTTCTTTCTTTCTCTCTTTCTTTCTTTTTCTTTCTTTTTCTTTCCTTCCTTCTTTCCTTCTTTCCTTCTTTCTTTCTCTTTCTCTCTTTCTCTCCTTCCTCTCTCTCTCTCTCCTCTCTCCCTCCGCCTCCCCCTCCCCTTCCCCCTCCATCTCCCTCTCCCTCTCTTTTTTTTTTAGCACAAAAAACCCAAAGCCCATGTTCTCAATAACAGATTTGGGGGCTAATCCAGGAGAAGTAAATAAGACTACCTTATCTCTGGAAGGTAGCTAAGGGCTGGGGGTGGGAGGGTACACTCAGAAGAAATACAACCATTGCTTGGGCTCTAGTGGGTCCCTGTTTTCTCCCCACTGTTGAATCTCCAATTATGGCCAGAGATTGATAGAAATCCCAGCGAAGTTTGGGGATGAAATTTATGGGCAGAATGGACCTATGCTCGGTCCCTCAGTGAGGCCTAGGAGAGTGACCAAAGTTCTAGACTTTGTCTAGTCTGAGATAGCAGCCATTCGTGGGAAGGACAGTGTGCCATATTTGGGAATTAGAGGGACTGGGGAAGCCATGTCCAAGTATTCCAATGGGGCAGAGGCAAGAAGGTAGCCAGGAAAGGACTGGCAGCCCTGAAGAAGCCTGGAAGGGGCAGAGGGACTTCCAGCAGGGACCTGATGACTGGAGATGGTGACAGGACTGTGGACATCAGTACTGGTTGCAGCAGGGACTGCAGATCATGGGGACAAGTTACCTGTTAGTGGAATGCCATGGAAATCCAAGGATGGCTATGGATCTGCTACCTCATGTACCACCACCTGATGCTACATAAGCTCCTCCCCTGGCCCAGCCATTCAAAGGCCTGAAAATCCTGAATTACCCTATCTTAAACCTATGTTGGTTGAATTTATCTAGAAAAGACTGAATATACCTGGAAATACTAGATAAAATTTCAATTACTAGGTAGAAGAATGGATATTTGAGACAGAACCTAAGTTCAATGGTAAGAAAAATATAAGAAAATTGAATTTTTTATATTTGTATTTGTGGTTTTTGAAATTCATAATAATTTCAACTGGGTTTAATATCCAGACTCTTCCCATGGAAAACTCCAACCTTATTCAAATAGCTGAAATGGCTACATTCCTCCAAAAGCCTTCCTCTGGTCTCTGCCCCAGGGAGGCAGTGTAATTTTTTCCTCACACTGAGGACCCCCAAGATTCAATTTATCCTTTTTATGGTGCTTATCACTTTTCACCTTTTACTGTGGTTATTTCTATGTACTGTAAATGCATTATTTATACATTATAGGAGGATACTTATTCAGAGAAGTTATTGGTAAGTAGCGAACCCTGATTTGTGTCTTCAGGTTTTCTTGGTTTCTGATACTCTACTTTTGTTGCTTCCTTTCAGTGGTTCTCTGTCCTGCTCTTGTACTAGAACCACCTAGATTGTTACAAAAATTACCAAATGCGGGGCGCCTGGGTGGCTCAGTTGGTTAAGCAACTGCCTTCGGCTCAGGTCATGATCCTGGAGTCCCGGGATCGAGTCCCGCATTGGGCTTCCTGCTCGGCGGAGAGTCTGCTTCTCCCTCTGACCCTCTCCCCTCTCATGCTCTCTCTCTCTATCTCATTCTCTCTCAAATAAATAAATAAAATCTTAAAAAATAATTACCAAATGCACTGGCCCAATCTGGAACCAAGGTAGTCGGCAGCCCAGGAAATTAATTCTGCTCTCCTTCCCTCTGGCCTCCCTCCCTCCTTCATTCTCCGTGCTCCCTGCCCCCTCTCCTGTGCAGCTAGGGTTGAGGACAGTGGCTTACACCAGACTGGCTCCTCAGCTCTTTCCCTTTGTTCCTGTGACTGACCTGCAGCAAGTGTCTCCCATCAGTGTTTCAGATACACCATGGGCAATAGATAGCCAGCAAATCATCCACTTGAAGCCACTATCAATATTGGGTCTCATCTGATGCAAGAACTTCTGGGTAATTGATTTTCAACTCTTTTGTTCCTTTATTCCACGAAGAACCCAAAGGCAGAGTGAGAACAGTGTTTCTGCATAATGAATACAAATATTAGATGAGGGGGTGATTAGGCTGCAAGCACATCATGATTGTCACCCCGGAGGCCTCAAGGAAGGGGGGCTGCTATCTGTTTGTATTGACCCCAGTTGATGTACCAGAGAAGTGTATTCCCCCAACATCCTGTCTGGCAGTCGATAATTAATAAAACTAATCATCACAACCATGACTCCTGCAGGGATCGTTCTATTGTCTGACTGTATTTCTAGAGAAAGGGTCAAGAACTGTGTGGCTGGGAAGGAACATAGGCAAGGCCTGTTGTTTCTCTCTGAGTAGGCAGAAAGCGGATATTGGACTAGCTGGCTCTTCCTGCGCACCAAGCATTCATTTAGTCTTTCTTATGTCCTGTTTCTAACTTCTAGAGTTGACATCCAAATGTGTTGGGGGGCAGCACCTCTGGGATGAGAAGGGGGCTACCGAGCAGCAAAGGAAGGAGGGAATGACAGTAGACAGATGGTCATTGTGTGATGATGAGCTTTATGCCCCTTGTCCATTTGCTTTGATTTCAGCCACTCCCTTCTCCTACTGTCCTTGAACTCTGAATCTTGGGAATATAAAGCTAATTTGTTAGCACTTTGTGAACAGTCTCTTTCCTGGACCCTGGGGCCTATGTTTGCTTTTCTAGGAGTAGTGGGTCAAGGTGTTGTTACTTGATTTCAAGTCAGCTTTGTGCCTAGGACTAATTAGTTGCTGGGAATAAATACATGGGTGGATACTGTTCCTACCTTCAGGGAGTTTAGAGCCTGCTTCATTTATTAAATGTCTTTAGATCCCTTTTTGTTTACACGCCTGCCTGTGGGGACAACCTCTTTATTGTTTGGAGCAGAGCAGGGTGGCAAGTAGCCTGGCCTGAGGTTGAATTAGACTCTGTCTTATCTTGCTGTCCCCTAAGCCATGCCCTCCTGCCCCAGCACACTGATGCCTCAGACTGTTACTGGACTTCTTAGCCACAATATAGCAGCACGTCTCAAAAACGAGGTTCCAATGCAACCTCTTTTACTACAACATTTCCCAAGTAAAATTCATATACTGAAATCAGTAGCTTTAAGTAATGGGAAAATAATCTTATTGAATAAATTCATCTTAAGAATGCTACTAAAGGGGTAGGAGGGGGAGATTACCCAAATTCTGCATTCATGTCTTTCTTCATTGGTTATTCAACAATCATTTATTGATCCTGAAAATAGAGATACAGAATAAGGAAGACATAGTAGTTCTTAGTTTCAAGGAATTTACATTTATTTATTTATTTATTATTTATTTTTAAAGGTTTATTTCAGAGAGAGGGTGTGAGCAGGGGGAGGGGCAGAGGGAAAGGGAGAGGGAGAAAGACAATCCCAAGCAGAACCCCCCCTGATTGTGGAGCCCAATGGGGGCCTGATCCCACAATGCTGGCATCATAACCTGAGCCAAAATCAAGAGTTGGATGCCCAACCCATTGAGCTACCCAGGCACCCCATCAAGGAATTTACATTTACAAACTTTGAAAACCTTTTGAGCTAAGTCAGAGAACAACAAAATTATTACTTTCCCTCTACTTAAGGCAGATCATCTGTGGATATTCCAAATATGGTAATTTTATGAATAAACCAAGCTGTATATTTCATGTCTATATCCTAGCAAAGTGACCTTAAATCGATAAAGGATGTAAAAATAAGTACTACATATATTTAAATTTACCTTAAACATCCATAGAAAAGACTTCCTTCTTTTTTGTGCCTTAAAAATCCTTGGAGATTCTTTATCTTGAAGTGTGGCCTATTCAGCTATATGTGCAATTAAAAATAATCCATGTTAACTAAAAACACCAAAATTTCAGGTAGAGTGAGGAAGGTATACTTGAGTCCTCAGCTGGGAGAATGATGGAAATAGAAGAAATTTTAGAGGAAGATCATGTTTAAGAGCACAAGCTTTGGAGTCGCAGGCGAGGATTATATCCTGCCTAAATCTTTGTGTGATCTCAGACGATTGGCCTGACCTCTTTGAACTTCAGACTTGTAAAAAGGGGCTATAAACCCAACTCAAAGTGTTGTCATAAGTATTAGATGTGAAATGTTTGTAAAACATTTAGTACAATGTTCAGTATGTGGAAAGTGCCCAATAAATGTTTACTATCCCATTTTATGGATGAGGATACCAAGAATAAGAGAGAAGCTACTTAGCAGCCTGAGATCATGCAGCAAGCCAGGGGCTTGACATCCAAAGTTCTTCCATTCCATGTTGATGCACACTGAGACAGCTTCACTCTATTTCTTAAGTGAAACATTACCTTGGGGCTCTTGATCCTACACAAGGATCCCTTGGACTTTTAAGCCTGCCTTGAATGTAGGTAGAGTTCCTTTCAAGTTTATGTATTTGGGTGTTTATATGTGCATATGAGTGTGTTAGTGTCTGTGTTCACAGATTTCCATGACTCCGGTTTCACCTCTTTAAGCCCACCTATGGGAACACAAGGGGTCCTTTGTTCTGGTATGGGCCTTTTGATGGAAATAGAGTCCTTATGTTTAAGGAAAAGAACAGTCTGACACGTTTAGACTTGGCACTTTCTTAGTTATTGAATTCAGAGGCTTAAGTAATGTTTCTGTGTAGATCTTAGAGAAGCATGTCTCAGGGTCCAAGAGACTTAATGGGAAGACCTATGGGAATTATTCCTGTAAATCACTGATTCTCAAACTTACTGTGGCACAGAATCATACAAAGGGCTTCTTAAATCACCGATCACAGATGACTGGGCCCCACCTCCAGGGTTCTGATCTGGCAGGTCTGCAGCAAATCTGCATTTGTAGTGAGTTCCCAGGTGATGTTGGTGCTGCTTGACTGGTGATCACACTTTCAGAACCGTTGCTTAGACCAAGGAGTCTTCAAGAATGATGACACTGGGCAAGAAAGGCCCAGCAGATTGTTTTCAGAATGAATTCAATGGTCCAGAAAGTATCAGTAAAACCAGAAATACTTCTTTGTAGATGGGTTCATGTACCGGCACAAATCATAGGATGATACACTCTCTGTGACTACTGACACCTTCACTGAAAAGTTATTTATCAGTTGTAGGAAATTCCCATCCTGTTTTCAAAGGATAGATTTTCTTTAGATGGATGAGAAGATCATGAACCTTAGCCTTCTGGGCTCAAATTGTGGTCTACCATTTATTTGCCTCAAAATTTTGAGCAAAATTAGTTGATTTATCTAAGCTTGACTATAAAATAAAGATAATAATACCTAATCTTGAAAGGCTGTTGTGAGGGCTTAAGACGTACTTGACTGAAAGTAAGAACTGAATAAAAAGCAGATATTTATGTTACTATTCAAGAGAGTGGTTGCTTTCCGTTGTTTGGAGTGCTGAATTAGAGAATGTGAGTCCATAAATGTCTCTAAACTCCCTATCTTTTCCCATTAGTTAACCATTGGAACTTAAAATTCATATGATTCAGTTTAAAAATCTTCATTGGTTTAATGTCAAGTTAAATAGGATTAGTGGTTCTATACTGCATTCAATTCAATGTGTTCATGTAGGCAAATAGGTCTGAAAAAGTTAAACCTGTAGAAAAAGTGTTTTTGATTATTCAAAAATATGAAAACCACTTATTGACCAATTGACATTTTTCAGCGCTGCAACAATAAAACAAAACAAACAAATGAAAAATTTACTGAGAGAAAATTTGATGAAAACCATTGATAAGATTATATACAAATATCTCTTATACTTTATAGACAATTTATGGAATTTTCAAGAGCACCTTCGCCTACATAGATCATAGATTTGTTGTTTAATATGTTAACTTCAGTGCCTAATTCCTATGCAAGAGGCAACCCTTCTCAACCTTACTGGCTTCCCAGTTTGCCATTTCAAACTGATTTTCCTGAATTGCTGGAAAATGTGTATAGATAACTTTCTTGACTGGGTAAATGCACACATAAGTGAAATGGTCAGTTCTGTCTCTGATTTCTAAGACTTTATTATTCTTGGTGTAGTGTCAAGGTCAGTGCCAAGGAATGGTGTTGGACTTAGTTTTGGATTCCTCCTAATTAGTAGCCCCTTGTGGATGATTATAACTTCATTGGTTAATTGATTCTATTTGACAGCCAGACAACGTGACTCTACTCTCAAGGAAATTATCTGTGGACTGAGTAGGTTGCAGCAGTAGTCATGGCATCAGAAAAGAATATTAAGTTATCACTCTGATTAACTTCTCAAGAGAGCTCAAGACATCACTTTACCCCCTCCATTCATAGATGAACAAGTTGCAAGTGAGGAAAGGAATACAAAGGCATTCTCAGGGACACATGATTGAATATGAGGTTTAGGAGAAGAGCTGTAGCTGGGAAGCAAAAGGATTTTATCTGAAACATGAATGTGGCTCTTTCTTTTCTAAGTTTGCTGTAGTTGGGTAGTTCAGCGTTTTCTTCAGTAGGACAGGCCAGGCAATGAGTCTCTTAGACCCATCTGTTTGAGGTCTACCTGACTTTCTTATTTAGATTTGTGGTGTGTATTCCTTTCACTGTCTGAGTGTTGAGATTTTAGAAGACCAAACCGGTGTGTGATTGTAGAGGAGGGAGGACAAGGAGAAGGCAACACATGACACAACAAAAGCTAAATAGAAGACCAGCTGGTGATTTGGGTCCAAGGTTCATCTAATAATAAAAGGCAATGGAATTTGGACATATAGCACTTGGCTTCTATGGTTGCTGGTAATGTGACAGGGATTTCATAGCCTAAGAACGTCTGACATTTTCTTTGTCTACTCAGAAGTAGGGCTCATCAATAAAAATATCACCTCACTGTTACCTGGTACATTTTCCGACTTTAAAAAGTGTCTTAAAATACATTTAAATGACTCATAAAGTATGCAAATATATATATAATATGTATACCCACATAGTAAAATTTTGGAAGGCTAAATGAGAAACTGTTGATATTTGTTGCCACTCAGTCACTCTGGGTTCTGGTTACTCCAGGACTCTGGGGCAAAAGAAAGGCTTATTGTTAATTGTAGTGTGTGTGTGTGTGTGTGTGTATGTGTGTGTGTGTGTGTGTGTACTATGTGATTCTTTTATTTATTTTTGATAAATATTATACACTGAAATGGCCCTGGTTATTTCTTAGTTGTAGGAGTAGAAATGATTTCTCTCTCTTTCTCTGCTTTTACTTTTTATTTTTTATTTTGCCACGATCATCTGTTACTTTAAAACCAAGCAAAAATAATTGGAAGAGAGCTATCATTTAATTCCTAAAACAGCTCTATAATATGAATGATGTTAATCTCTCAGTGTTTCAGTTTCTAATAGGATTAAATAATGTGTCTAAGATCTTATCTGGCAAGACACTGAGACTCAAATCTGATTTTCTGACTCATTCGACCACACTGAATAAGGCCTAATTGTGGTAAGGAGAGCAAAGACTTACATTTTCCTAGTATCCACTTCCCACTTCCTGTAGGGACTCCATCAGTCACAACACCATTCCATGATATTTTATTTTCTTCTAATGCCTCATCAAGATGAGTTCATCTGGACTTTGTGGATGCCTCTGAGTCAAAGATTGGGGAGAAGGTGCCCTAAAGAAGGGGGAGCCTGCATTATAGGGACTACCAAAGGACTGACCTTCTCCCTGTCTTCTTCAAGGGGTTATATTCTTTATCATTTAAAGTTCTATTTCTTTGGGTACATTCACAGGGACCAGGAGAACTTATTAGAATTCAGTCCCCACTGTCTGCAGAAAGGCAATTTACATGTGGCACCAGCTCAGACATGCTTCTTCTAATTCATTTGAAGGGCAGTGAAGGAGAGCAGCACAGTTTAATATTCACCTCCGGGCTCACTGGTGCTCATTAAGGTGGCTTTATGGTCTCATTTTGGCCTGGCTACTCTCCAGAAGGATTTACCAGAGTTCTTATAGAGAGGCCACTGTGAAGCTGAGTTGAAGGTGAGCCCACAGCTCAGAGCTGAATTTCTGCTGGTCAAAGGATGTACCTGAGCAGCCAGGAATAGCCAGCACCTAGGATAAGTGCCACCACCCCTGCCACCCCCACCCCGTACCCCCCTACACCCGCCCCCACCCCCCGCTGTGGCGGTTACTTGTGATTGATTTCTTGGCAGAGATTGCATACTTAGCGCCCTTGTCACATCGCTCTAGGAAGTTACAACCAACTGACCAAACTTCTTGTTGAAACCTCTTTGCCACACCGGGAGATAAAGTGGGCATAGAAGAGGAAAGTGCTTACTGAGACCTTCTGTGCATACATGCTTAGAGCACAACCACCACCAGATTTATTTCATTTCATGGTTTCAAATTTACAACCATCCTAGTTGCTTTTCTTTGCGTTCTGGTTTCTCTTGATCTCTTTAACTTGTCTCAGGAGGAGCTGAACCCAGCACATCATTCTGAGAACAATCTGATTAGAGCAGAGGAGGATGAGCAGCATCCTTACCTTCCTCCACCTCAGAAGGTTCTGTATCTCTTGATGCTGCTACATTTATCATCTTCTAGAACATGTGTTACTGTTGATCTGTGTCTACCCCATCCTATAGAAGAGTGTTTAGAATTTGAAAAACCTTTTTTGAACCCACATGTAGGGTTATACATTGATTCCTTTTAAATTTTATTATAAGATTTGATCCATTGCTCAACATTTGGTGATCATTGGGTGGAGAATTCTATTGTAAAACACATTTTTGCTTCCTCAAAGCTTTTCTTGCCCACAGGTTTGATGAGCAGTGTCCTCTGTCTTCATTTATGAACAATCCATGATATTTTGTGTTTTCACATCTTTATACAAGAGGAAAGTACAATAGGTCCTTCTCCGATAATTTCTGTTTATTCTTCTGTTCTCAGCTGTTATCTTTTTCCTAGGAGGAAAGACTTTCTTAACCCCCAGTTCTGTTACTCTTCCCTTGATAGATCAAGTGGCTTATCTGGGAATTGAAGTATTCAATATTAAATTCTATCTAAAGTCTCAGGATGCTGCCCTGTCATTTACAAACATCTTGGGTACATACGTGTATCATCCTGTCTGTTTTAGTTCAAGGTGTCATTTCGGCTTGTCAGAACTTTTCCTTTCAATTATTATAAAAAGCATAGAACTGCTCTGATCTTAAAAAGCAAAACAGGGGCGCCTGGGTGGCTCAGTCGGTTAAGCGGCTGCCTTTGGCTCAGGTCATGATCCCAGGGTCCAGGGAGCCTGCTTCTCCCTCTCCCTCTGCCTGCCACTCCCCCTGCTTGTGCTCTCTGTCTCTCTGTCAAATAAATAAATAAAATCTTAAAAAAAAAGCAAAACAAAACATAAGTACTAGTATTTGTCACTGCTTAAGACCAAAGCAGATTTAATAATAACTGAGATGAGGAAGTTGTTTCTTTATGGAAATGATTTGACACAATGGCAGATTGAACTTCAATTATTTCTCCCACCGTTTTTCCTTCTTGCCTTCATTGACTTTGGTGACTATTAAATAATTATGTATCTTTATATCCATATCTATATCTATGTAATCAGCTCAGCTACTAAATCAAGAGAGAGGAGACCAGTACTTTCCTTCCCAGGGGATGTATCAACCATCATTAAAGATGCAGACAGTAAAACAGCAATTTGAGCCTCAGAGAGCACGTTGGAAAAGAATAATTTACAGTTGTGTTTTGCTGCTGGCGTTACACTAAATCACACCAAGTCCCTTCATTTGTTAGGCATGCTTTCAGTCTGGGATCAGAACAGATCTGTTAGGGTAGATTTCCCCCCCTCTTTTTTTGCAAATAACATTTTATTTTTCAGAAATCTCGGCCAAGAAAAAGAGAGACTTGCCTGCTTCCATACAAATACCTTATCTGTACTTGGACCTCAGGCAGAGGAAGGCAGGTAAGGTCGGATGTGAGAGTATGACTTATGGCAGTTGGGGGAGGGGAGAACAAAAGTCTTTTTTCCCTTTTTGTTTCAGAAAGTCTCAATCAATATCCCACTTGTAACTGCACCAAAGGGCATAGGAGCAGAGAATCCAATACAAATGCATTGAAACCTTTTAAATTTGACACAGTGCAAAAGCAGAACTGTTCTTGACATTGAATTTCTTGCATCAGGACAGTCATTTCAATCACCTGGGCAAGAGGGCTTTTGGGATAAGAAGGGGTTTGTGTTAATTTAGCATTACCCCTCGTCGTCTTAGAATTTTAAGGTGTTTAAAAAATTAATATCTTAGGCTTTGGTTGAAATTAACAATAATAATTGTTGCTTTGGAAGTTCTATGAATCTTCTTCATAGATGCATGTAACTTGGAAATCAGCTAGACTAATATTACCTGTTTAAAAATGTGGAATGGGAGGTTTAGACAGGAGAGTACCTCACCAGTTAATGACAGAGCTGGGTCTAGCAAAGTTCTGCGGAGTCTCTGTCCAGATTGAGCATCAGGCTAATTCCTTTTCAGTCTGACCGTGTTTGTGTGGGGTCATCAGCTGGATGTCACTGCTCTCCTGGGTATTTCACAATTAGAGGGGTGGGAGCTCTGGAAGGCCGGGTAAGCTGTCCTAAGCAGGAAATGGTAGCGTTCACAGTTCAGACCTTCTTGATTCATGGGCCTATTCAGAATTGAACACTTTTTAGACAAAAAGCTGAAAAAGGAGAAAGGAAAAAAAAACCAAACAGGCTTGGAAAGAAGAACAACACATGGAAACAATGAGTGAACATTTTGCTTTGATGACCTCAAGGTCACTTTTAAGTGTGCAAAGTCATTTATTGTGAACAATTAGATACTTTTTCTTTTGACATTTATGCTAGTCCCATATCTTCCTTTTTGGTAATGTGGATTGATGGTTAGTCTGTGATCTAGTGCAAGTATGAGTAAATGAGATCACTTGCCACTTGCCACCCATAAGATTAACAGATGGCTCTTTTCAAAAGAAGAAAGTGAATTTTCAGTGATCAGTTCTCCTTAATTCATTTCTCTCTTCCTAACACTGTTCCTCTTTGCCAGATATATATATATATATATATATATATATATATATATCTGGCATATAATATATAATTATATAATGTATTCTATAATTATATAGTATGTAATGCTGGTTTCCCTGTATATTAAGATTTTGTTCTCCTTTGACCTAATTTGGGACTCAAGTCCATAACCTTTGCATCAGCAGCACTATCTACAAACCAGTTAAGCCATCCTACTTGTTTTCCTTTTTCCGTTTTCCATTTTGACTGACCATGCTTGGCATCTGGTTGCCAATGGGGAAGCATGGCTGGCATGTCAGAGCGGACAGAACAAACCAAAAGAGATTCCCAGCCACCCTGAGTCAGGTATGGCTTCCAAGATAAAAGTTGAGGCAGTTAAGAGCAGACTCACTGCTTTGTTGTTGACTGCTCCCTTCATGGACAGAGCGCACTGCAGATCAGTGAACTTCTTCCTCTGTTACCACAGTCTTCACATCCCTCCCCTGCTCCCCTGTAGACTTGAGCGCTATGAAGCAAAGTTTTCCTGACAACAGGGAACTGCCGTACTCCCTCTGAAGCTAGAATCCAAAGGAAGGAGAGGCTCAGACTGAGCCCCACAGAACCCCTCACAGTGGCATCAGCCCCTCTGTACTGTCCTTTTTTGGTATTCAAAGTCAGCGTGCCCCTCTGTTGAAGTTAAGTACAAGTATGGAGAGTTGCCGAGAAGTTAGTTTCTGCCAGACTCCCTTTTTAGGGCTCTGTGGATTCCAGGCCAGTCTCAGCAAGCTTTCTAAAGACACGGTCACATCCTTTACCTGCGTTTGGAGAATCATGCCACCGTCTTTGGGACTCTTCCTTCATCCATCCCCACTTCTGTGATTGTAGTTAATGATCATGTTATTGATAGGAAAAGCAAGTAGAGAGCTTACCCGGCTGGAGTTGTTTTAGGAACTCCAGGACCGCCAAGACACCCTAAAAATACAGTTTCCTTCTTGAAGATCAGGAACCTTTTTTTTTGGTACGTGAAATTACTTTGTAAATTCTGTCCTGGCAATTTTCATGACAAAAAGAGTCATTTTGCAGGAAAATGAGTGAAGTTCTTATGCATAGTTATTTTTTAAATGTCAGGGTTTAAAAAATATCAAAGATAAGTAGTTTGAGGGAAGGAGAAACTTATGCGATTGGCAAAGCCTGCAGAATGTTGAAATGGCTTCATTGCAAGTTAGAATTTTGTTTTCGTAAGCCTTGCTGTTGAGAAATAGGACTATTGTCACTAACAGACAGATTGGGACATACGATGTTTACTGAAATTCATTTTATTTATGCCCTTAGGATCACAAACAGCAGTTCTTTTAGATTGTACTCGTAAATATATCAACTATTTAATCCCTACTTATTCTCTCTCTCCGCGTGGGCATGGACACACACACACACACACACACACACACACACACACATACCCTGCCCATGCCAAGAGAACATTTGAGGGAAAATATGACTTTGAAAATGAATAAAAAGAAAAATAAATAAATTGCAAATGTGATATTGAATCTAGAAAAAAACAAGACCAGGCAACAGATAATATTCCTCAGAGTATGTTATTATCAGTTAATTCTCTTCTGTGATGATTCATTTCACAACTAAAAACAAAAACAAAAAACCCCAAAAAACCACAATGTCATCTCAGCATTGAACAAATCTAATGAAGTTTTGTTTTTTATGGAGAAGAGCTATGATCCATAGTAGCAGCTATTGCCCATATTTAGCAATTATACGTATATTATTTAGTATTTATTATATACCATAATAGCAGAGTGCTATAAAATGACTCCTTTATCTAGTTATCTAGTTCTTCCTTCCTTTGAAGTTGCTGTTATTTTTTTTTTAAGGTTTTATTTATTTATTTGACAGAGAGAGAGCATGAGCAGGGGGTAGGAGCAAGGGGAGAGGGAGAGGCAGACTCCCCGCTGAGCAGGGATCCCGATGCGGGGGCTCGATCCCAGGACCCCAGGATCATGACCTGAGCTGAAGGCAGATGCTTAACTGACTGAGCCACCCGGGTACCCTGAAGTTGCTGCTAAATGGGGGGAAAAATGTAAGCAGAGAGAGTAAAGGCAAATACCTTTGGGAGTATGCTAAAACAATTTTGCAAGGTTCAGTAATACATAATACACTAACATGATTCTGGCCATGTTAGAAGTATCTTGAGGGTGAAGTATCTTGATGGGAAGGATCCATTTCTAGGAAATAATGAGTCTTAAGTCTTGTGATAAAGTAAAAGCAGGCCTCAAAGTCAGGTAAGCCAGGGATTCAAATGTATTGACTCATAACTGCTAGGGCTCCATAGGTGCAGAGTAGCCAGAATTCTTGATATTACAGACATTCTGAGCAACGTTTATTCACCACTTAGTTTGATATGGGCCTCCAGGGGGTGTTTCTCAGTTCCTGACTCAGTGGCCTGCTCAGTACAACCTCACCTCTGCTCATGAATACTTCATACCTAGGCCCAGCACAATTAATAAGATGACCTGATTTTGTACTATCAGAACCCCCTAAACACATCTCAGATTCCTCTCCTGTTCCCCACTTAGAATTACATTTCTCTTTAGAACTTCTTCTCTTCTAAGACTCTATGCTAGAGTTATCTAGTCCTCATTTGGCATCTTTTGAATCTTCTTCTCTATTTTCCAAATTTTAGAGATTCTCCTTACCTAATGATTTCCTCATAGAATTCTGGCTTTTGTATTTCCTGCAAGTATCATCTCAACTAACTTCTCTAAAACTCCATAGTTTAATTAGACAGATGAGTAGAACAATACCTGCTTCATCACCATTGGGAATATGAAGTGAGCATTGTGTTCGGCAGAGAGTAAATCAATAAATTCAATAAATCTTAGTCTTACTCTCCCCCCCCATCCTCTGATCCTAAAATATGTCCCAGCGAGATCAGAGGGTTTGTAAGAGAAAAGGACCTAAGACACCTCCTCTTGATCAGTCCCAGGAATGTCCCTTTTCAGAATATTGCTGTAATTCAGAATCGTAGATATTCTTTTAAAATACTGATTTATTCATTTAAATTGTATCATTGTATACAGACAACAGTACACTAGGAGCTGTAAAGGAAGGTGATTTATGCCATCAAGTAATTTACCACCAGGAAAGGATAAACACACAAAAACAACTATAATATAAGAAAGATTAAATTAAAAGTGCAGCATTACCCTAAAGATTCCACAAAAAATCCTGTTAGAACCAATAAATGAATTCAGCAGTGTTGCAGGATATAAAACCAGTGCACACAAATCGGTTGCATTTCTATACAATGAGCAATCCCCAAAAGGCAATTTGAGAAAACGTTTCCATTTACAATAACATAAAAAATTACTTAGGAATAAACTTAAACAAGGAGGCTAAAGATTTGTACAACAAAAACTACAAAATATTACTGAAAGAAATTAAAGATGACACAAATAATTTGAAAGACATCTCATGTTCATGAATTGGACGACTTAATATTATTAAGATGTCAGTTCCACCCAAAGCAATCTACATATTTAATGCAACTCTTGTCAAAATTCTAACTATAGTTTTTTGCAGAAGTAGAAAAATACATTTTAAAATGCATATGGAATCTCAAAAGACCCTAAATAGCCAAAGCAATCTTAAAAAAGGATAAAGTGGGAAGATTTGCATATCCTGATTTCAAAACTTAATACAAAACTATGGTAATCAAAACACTGTGGTACCACCACCAATACAAACATATAGTCCAATGGAATAGAATAGAGAACCCAGAAATAAACCCTCATGTATACGGTCAAGTGATTTTCAACAAGGGTGCCAAGACCATTCCCTGGGGAAAGGAATCTATAACACATTGTGCTTGGAAAAGTGGATAGTCACATGCCAAAGAATGGAGTGAATCCTTATCTTACACTGTAACAAACTGAAAACGGATTAAAGATCTAAATATAAGAGCCAAAGCTAAAAAAAAAAAAATAGGGAAAACCTTCATGACATTGGATTTGGTACTGATTTCTTGGATGTGACATCAAAAACAAGGCAACAAAAGAAAAAATAGATAAATTGAACTTAATCAAAATAAAATAATTATTCATTAAAGGACACCATCAACAGAATGAAAAGGTAACCCACAGAATGGAAGAAAATATTTGCGAATAATATGCCTGATAAGAGATTAAGAGGTGCCTGGGAGGCTTAGTCAGTTAAGCATCTGCCTTTGGCTTAGGTCATGATCTCAGGGTCCTGGGATTGAGCCCCAGGTCAGGTTCCCCGCTCAATGAGATGTCTGCTTCTCCCTCCCCCTCTACCCCCTCTCTGCTCGTGCTTGCTTGCTTTCTCTCTTAAATAAATAAATAAAATCTTTTTAAAAAAGAGATTAATATCCAGAATATGCAGATAATTCTTGCAACTCAACATTAAGAAAACAGTCCAATTAAAAATGGACAAAAGCTTTGAATAGACATTTCTCCGAAGAAGATACACAGATGGTCAATAAGCACATGAAGGGGCGCCTGGGTGGCTCAGTTGGTTGAGTGTCCAACTCTTGGTTTTGGCTCCAGGTGTGATATCAGGGTCATGAGATTGAGCCCAGGTTGGGCTGTGCACTCAGCAGGGAGTCTCCTTGAGATCCTGTCTCCCTCTTCTTCTGCCCCCCCCCACTTGCACATGCACTCTGTCTCAAATAATTAAATCAATTCTAAAAAAAAAAACCACATGAAAAATGCTCAACATCACTAATCATTAGAGAAATGCAAATCTAAATGATAATGGAATAACACTTGGATAAACAAAATGTGGTATAACATACAATTGAATATTATTCAGCCTTAAAAAGGAATTAAATTCTGACACATGCTACAACATGGATGAACCTTGAGGACCTTATGTTAAACTAGACACAAAGGACAAATATTGTGACTCCACTGCTGTGCAGTACCCATAGCAGTCAAATTCACAGACAGAAAGCAGAATGGTAGTTGTCAGGGGCTGGGGCCATGGGGAAATGGGAATTTATTGTTTAATGGGTATAGACTTTCAGTTTGAGATAATGAAAAGTTCTGGAACTGACAATTCCGGTGGTCACACAACAGTGTGACCATACTTAAAACCACTGTACCGTATACCTAAAATGCAAATTTTATGTTTTATATATTTTGCCACAATAAAACACATGTAATATTAAAAAAATAAGCAATGTTCTATGGGAACAAATGAGGTAATAATAATAATAATAAATAACTAATTTCGACGGAGAGCATCAGCAGTACTTTTCAAGGAGGCATTGGTTGAAGAGAATTTTGAAAGAATGCTGGGATTTTTTGATTGGTATAATTAAAGTTCAGAACTTTAAAAAGTTGGTGCAATTGTGCCATGGCTTGTTCAGTAAAAGTTGAGAGTAGACCACATTCATTCCTACATTTGACAGATATTTACTGAGCATCTTCTAAGTACCAGACATTGTGTTAGGCATTGGAGATTCTGTAGAGAACAAAGCAGACCCAAACCTCTGTCATATATCGTGTATCTTGTGTTCTCTGGCATGAGGGATTTAGTGGGAATTAAGCTTGGTTAAAGGGGGATAAATTGGAGATGGCTTTGAATGCAAGCCTAAAGAATTTGGACTTCAGAGAAATACTAGAACCTTGTTTGTGGCTGTAATATAAAATATGAATTGGCCAGGTCAGAGAAGATGAGGGGGAAGACCAGTTAGAAATGAAGGAGTTACGCTAATAAGTGATGATGAAACCTTGGACTAAGGCATTGGCAGTGGAGAATGGAAAGGAGGGATTTCAAAGATGGAATCAACTAGGAACATCACATGGGTAGAGAATAGAGAGGGTAGGTTAGAGATGAAAATAAATCTGATATATATATATATATATATATATTTTTTTTTTTTTTTTTTTTCCCCTGAATGCCTGGGGAGAATCAGGACTCTTAACTTGTACAGATAGCCTCCTCTTTGGAGGGCCAATAAAGTCCTGAAAGAAAACATGGCCATTTATCATTGACAAAGAGGAAGGACCATGAAATCCTTTCTGTAAAGTTCAGTCTAGGCTACAATGAAGATCTTCTCCAGAATTTTGTTTATGGGGTTCTATCGTTTAACTGCCATTTATTGTGGTGAGGGTAATTTCCTTGACTCTCCCCACATGTCCTTTTACTCTCTTATTATATTGTTAAAAATGTCTTGAGCGTTTAAATATTTATTTTATGAAGTTTTATTTGATTGTTTTATTTGATGAAGATGATTTTATTTCATTTAAGTTATTTGATGACTTACTTGACCCGTATAGTGAGATCATATTCTCACCAAGATGACAGACCAGTCAGGGAACTGTGTCTGACTCCTGTATGATAATTAGGTAATTTCTTTAATCCAACTCTGGGAAAATGTTTTAGATAAGCAAATAGTGAATTCTGATCAGTTCTGTTTATTATATCACACAGTGTGCTTGCCTAATGATTTAACAGCCATGCTAAACAATTGAGGCTTTTAAAGAAGCTGTGTAAGATGAATGTTAATATAGTCTTATAATTGCCTTTCAAATGTTAGGGAAAATGCCAATTAAAGTTTATATTATGGTTCCTGGTAGAGATGGGTGGAAATTAAATGTATATTTATAAATATTTTAATATCATAAACCACATCCCAGTAATCAATTTGAGCAGCAGAATAAATATGGCCTCTATTACTTTAAAGGTTCATTGTTTATTTAAAAATGTCCTTGTAATGTCACCTGCTCAAATCCATTTCTCCTGCTCTTTTATAGTGAGTTTCTATGGATAATGGCTGACAGTGGTGCCATGAGGAGTAGATGTTAATTGCTGGGAGTTGTTGCTTATGCAGGTTCTGATTCAGTAAAAATGAGCACTGACTTGGGAGCCAAGAGACCAGATTCTAATCTTGGTTTTGCCTCTTTTTGACTTGGAGAAGTTGTGAATTCCTCTGGGCCTCAGTTTTCCTATTTGCAAAGTGGGAGGGTAGATGAGCTCTCCAGCAAGGCATGCACTGTGAGTACTGGGACTACATGACCTGGCTGGGGATGGGGGGGGGGGTGGCAATGAAAATTAACCCTTTAGGACCAACTTCACCTCTAATGGACTTGGCTTCAAAGTTATATGTTTGAGCCATTAGACTGGAGGCTCCCTGGTTTCACAGACTGAACTTCTTTTTCATCCTTGTATTCCCAGTGCCTCTCTCGTAATATCTACTTGTCTGATTTTTGTTCACTAGTAATTTATTGAGTATCCTCTTTGTGCTCAGTAGTTTAGCCAGTGGTTAAGACCCCAGGCCCTGGAATAAAACTGCATGGCTGCCTCATGTTGAATGCTGGCTTGTCATCTACTTGAAGTGTGACATTGGGCAACTTATCTTCTCTGTGCCCTGGGTTCTTCATGTGTGAAATGGAAGTAATAAAATTCCTCTTATTATGAGGTTGTTGTGAGGATCAAATGGCAGTATTCGTGTAAAGCTTTTAATGAAATATCTGGTACAGAGGAATGGCTTAATTATTTTTGTTGTGGTGAATAGAGGGGGAGGAGAAGGAGAGGAGGAGACCCCGGGGGGACACAGTAAATATTTATTGAATAAATACATGCCTTGACTGTTTAAGTGCATGCATACCCCAGATCTGCCCTACTGTTATCTTCACTTTGTCACCTGAACCACCTGAGTTAGTGCTTTCTTGGTTTGTTATGTGGTCAGATAGGTGCCCTTCCTTGTCTCTGTTGTTTCCCTTGGTTTTTATTTATATTTCCTTTTTTTTTTAAATCAAAATTACACTTGCATATCGTTTAAAGAGGAAAAAGTCTTAGACTTTTTTTTAATGAAAATAACAATACCTTCAACCCTTCTTGCATCTCCTATTCTGCAGAGGCGACCAATTTCAACTCTTTCAGCTGGTTCTTTTGACATTTACCTTTATATCTTTAAATAACATGCTTTTATTGCAATTTCTTGATATTCAACTTTGGGACATAATCTATTGATTTCTCTCAATGGAAGATGAGGATTTGGCACCCTCTGACCGCTGCCACTTCATATGACATACACACCTCTTATCTCTGCACCCTCCTCAGTAGCTACCTACCCTCCCAATGGTACTCAGGTTACTATTGAGTGTTTACACTGCTATGAATGTGTAAATACCGTTCCCAGCCCAGCCAGGTTGTGTGCCTGTTCTTCTCTCCTTTCATACCCAACATTTTTTTCCCTTGCACTTAGTAATTGTTATTTTTTGTTTATGTTGTTTCCTGGTTGGCTTATTTTTCTAGGACTCTCTAGTTAACTCATCCCTACACTCTTCCATTGAGTAAATTTCCTCTGAATATGGTCAAGATACATTAGGAATTACTTTTAGTCTTATTTCTTGAAATAATCTTCCCCAAACCTTTCTGACCAGCCCGCTCCCCAGCTGGTTGCATTAGGAATCTCTCTTTACCATTAGCCTGTTACTCCTTTGCCCTCTCTTTTTATTAATTTGTCATGTTCCTTTTTCTTGGTTTACTTGCTCATTTTCACAGAGTGTGACCTATTTCCTGGAGGGGAGCATGGGAAGCAAATTGCTGAGATCTTGCATGTCTGGAAGTATCTTCATAATGTCCTCACACTTAGTCGGTATTTTGGCTAGATATGCAATCTTAGGTTGGAAATCCCCTCTTCCTCAGAATTTGAAGCATTACTCCATTCTTTCTTTTAGCTTCCAGTGTTGCCATTGAGAAGTCCAGTGTCATTCTGATTCTAAAATCTTCGTAGGAAAGCACTCTTCTTTTCCCTCTCTCTAGAAGCTTTTAGGATATTTTCTTTATTCTCACTGTTCTCAAACTTGATGATGATATGTCTTGAAGTGGGTCTATTTACATTTTATTATGTTGGTCATATGATGGCCCATTTATCTGTAAATTTATTTCCTTCAGTTCTGGAAAATGGTCTTTATTTAATTTTAATCATTCTTTAATTATTCCTTTGATTGTCTCCCTTTTCCCCTCTCTTTCTGTCTCTTTTCTTTCTTTCTGGGACATCTATTACTCTGACATTGAACCTACTGGATGGGTTCTCTAGTTTTTAAAATTTTTTCCTCCTATTTTCCATGTTCTTGTCCCCCTACTCCCTTTTAAAAAATCTTCCAACTATCTTCTTTGGGTTCCCCTTTCTCTGCATCCCCGCCAACATCTGTCGTTCCCTGACTTGTTAATTTTAGCCATTCTGACTGGTGTGAGGTGGTATCGCACTGAGGTTTTTGATTTGGATTTCCCTGATGCCGAGCGGCGTTGAGCACTTCTTCATGTGTCTGTTGGCCATTTGGATGTCTTCTTTGGAAAAAAGTCTGTTTATGTCTTCTGCCCATTTCTTGACTGGATTATTTGTTCTTTGGGTGTTGAGTTTGATAAGTTCTGTATAGATTTTGGATACTAGCCCTTTATCTGATATGTCATTTGCAAATATCTTCTCCCATTCTGTCGGTTGTCTTTAAAGAGGTCGCGTATTGAACGGAGCACTGGGTGTTATATGCAAACAATGAATCATGGAACACTACATCAAAAACTAATGATGTAATGTATGGTGATTAACATAACATAATAAAATAAAAATAAAAAAATAAAAAGTCTTCCATTATTTTATTCTGCTTATTTTTGTTATAATATTTTTATTTCCAAAGGCTTTTTTTCTCACTTTTTAAATGTTCTTGTGTTATATACCACATTTTCTTGATTTATCAATTCAGTATCTGCTTTTATAAGCTCATGATTTAAGTACTAGATTTTGGTTTAGTTTGTTTTTTTCCCCTCATTACCTATTCTTCATCCAGGTGTGTTTGTTTGTTTGTTTTTGTTCTGTGTTTTTTCTTTTTTTCCTGTCTTGTTTGTTTTGGTTTCTGTCTGTTATTTTAGGGGCATGCCATTAATAGCTGGTTATCAGTAGCTCTGCTCATATTTAAGACTGGGATGTTCAGAAGCTTGCTGGAAACTCAGTAGGTATAACTGAGGCTTGTCATCTCTGGGTTTCAATAGAGGGCTCTCTGGTTGGGGTGTTCCTTGGAAAACCTCCTATGTCCCTGTCTTAAGTTCTTTCCTTTTGCGCTGGTCAGATTTCTCAGAAAAGAGTCTTCCAGTTTTTTGCTTAGTGGGGATAGAGGTGATTTCCAGCATTACAGAAGAGGCAGGTGCAGGAAAAGGCCGGTGTGTCATCATTATGGATGCTTTTACTCGTAATGGCCCCATTTCACTATGGTAGTCCTGACTTAACCGTGCCTAAGGGCTCTGAGCCCAGACACGCCCATGTTTTAGTATTTCCAGAGAATAAACCTCACCTTCATGTTGAGATTGAACTGCTGTTTAAATACTTTGATTCAAATCTTCTCTTTATTTTTTCTTATCCTATTTTTACTTTCATTTCGAAAGGTACCTAGGGCCTGCTAATTGCTGAGCCTTTTGGAGGATCACGAGATATAAAATAACTTATCTTTTCCTATTGCTGACTAAATCTCTCCCCTGCTCCCCATTTTTTTAAATCAGTTATCTCTTATCCATTTTCCGGTTTGTAAAATTATTAAATTGTGTTGCTGTTGTCTCTTCTTCCACATTATTTGTCCTTGTGGACTATGTCTTTTAAACATCTCTTTGTTTTTTGTTTTAATAGGGTTTAAGGAGTGAGTAGAGGCTATTACTTGAGTTCAGTCTGTTCTTGTAAGTGGAAGACCAAGTATGTATTCTTTCCTTATTGTTGAGTTCAACCCATGTTATTTCTTGAGAGCAGCCTCTATTTGCATAGTTCTCTCCTAAGACATCAGATCCTTAGAAACTACTCGTTACAGGGTGCCTGGGTGGCTCAGTCGGTTGAGCGACTGCCTTCGGCTCAGGTCATGATCCTGGAGTCCCGGATCAAGTCCTGCATCGGGCTCCCTGTTCAGCAGGGAGTCTGCTTCTCCTTCTGACCCTCCCCCCTCTCGTGCTCTCTCTTTCTCATTCTCTCTCAGATAAATAAATAAAACCTTAAAAAAAAAAAAAAGAAAGTACTCCTTACAGGTCCTTCCATTTTGTACATCATAACATTATAATTTTCTTTTTTTTTAAAGATTTTATTTATTTACTTGTCAGAGGGAGAGAGAGAGAGAGAGCATGCACAAACAGGGGGAGGGGCAGGGGCAGAGGGAGAAGCAGGTTCCCTCCGAGCAGGGAGCCAGACATGGGGCTGGATCCCAGGACCCTGGGATCATGACCTGAGCTGAAGGCAGCCGCTTAACCCACTGAGCCACCTAGGCATTGGAACATTACAGTTTTCTTAACATCTAATGTGGACCTCAAACCAAATATTAACATAGAATCTGTCCATCACATGCATCTGCTTCAGACTTTTCTCCAGCTGGTGAATGTCAGTGACAGGGTCTATATTTCAAAACTGGCTAAAAGGAAAACCATGATTGGATTGTGTTTTATTTTAATCAATTTTACACAGTTGGAGAGTAACTTCTTATTTGACTGAATTCAGTTCTATCAATTTGGACTCTTTCTGGGCTTTAAGAGAGAATATTCAATTTAAACTGCTGTAACTATTTACTGGTTCATAGCCTTGAAAGTTTTATGGTGGTTCTGGCATCAGTCTGGGTTTGGTTCAGGGGCTCAGATGATATCAGAATATATTTTGCTTTAATTAAGCTTGTTTGAATGGGTTTTGAAATGATTGATTCCTAAGACAGAAATCCATGAGGGCAAATAATGATAATCTTAAAAATGTATGTTGTGTATTGATGTTATGTGTTCAAAAAGTAAGTATAATACCTAACACATCATATGCACTCAATAAATTATCATTATGCTAATCATTCTATTACTATATTTCAACTTCTCAACACCCTATGTGGTATTGCTACTATTATACCCATTTTATAGTTCAGAAAACCAAGGTACAGAGAGTTTAATAAGCTTGTTCCTAATCACAGAGCAATAAAGTAACAAAACTGAAGTTTGAGCTGAGGCCAACTATTTTCAAGGCTGAATGCTTAGTGTCAATGCATCAATGACTTTAAGAATGGCAATCTTTTGGGGCACCTGGGTGGCTCAGTTGGTTAAGCGACTGCCTTCGGCTCAGGTCATGATCCTGGAGTCCCGGGATCGAGTCCCGCATCGGGCTCCCTGCTCAGCAGGGAGTCTGCCTCTCCCTCTGACCCTCTTCCCTCTCGTGCTCTCTCTCATTCTCTCTCTCAAATAAATAAATAAAATCTTTAAAAAAAAAAGAATGGCAATCTTTTGATATACACTACATCTGAGAAACAGGTTCACTTCATCTCATTTAACTGTCCTGATATGTGCAGGCTGATAGTATTGTCCCTCTCTTGAGATAACAAGACTGATTTTTCCAAGCGATTCAGCTCTCCATGGCAGAGCTAGGAGCTGGACCCAAGTTGCATTTTTTCCTACCCTACACTGTGCTACCTTTATACTTGGTGAATATTTTTAACTTTTGGATGGGCATCTAATTGGTATAGCATTTGAAACATTTTTGATCCTTAGTAATAGATAAAATCTGGCCTGCATACTTGATTGTTATTTGCTTGACAAAATTAAGCAAATAGGAAACTGAGATCACAGAACATGAATTGGCTTTCCAGCCTTTGTGAGATGTTGTACCTAAGTGTGGCAGAAGATCCAAGGCAGGAAAAGGCAGGACTGATGGGGATGGGGTGGTGAGTAAGAGAGTTTACCTGATTTCAGGGGACTTGGGGTCAGGAACAGACACTGGCATTCTGCAGCACTTTCTCTACACATATTAGAAATGAAAGAGACCAAGAGTGGAGAAGTTATGTTATGTGAATGAGCTTACACATTAAATAGCCTTGGATTTGAATCCTGGTTTGCCATTTGTTATCTGTGTGAACTTGAACTTGTTTTTAACAAGCCTAAGCTTTATTTTTCTTATTATGTAATGGAGATTAAAAAGTATGCTGAGCTCACACAGGGTTATTGGACGGATTAAATATGAAATGGAGTTAGGCACTCCAGACTATGCCTGGCACTTAAAAGGGGTCAATAAAGGTTAGCTATTAATAATATTCAGATACAAACAATATGGATCTTGTTGAGCCTTAGAATCTCATGCCACAGATCTTTTCTAGAAAGCAGATTCCAGTCTGCAAACTGAAGAAGGGGCTTATTCTTTTCCCTTACTATGACTCTCTTTCATGTTTCTCTCCCCCACCCCTCCCATCCAACTTTATGCCCATCCTCAGCCATACTACATGCATATCTTAGCCCCAAGTTCTCGCTTTGACATTTTCTTAGTAAGGTAATTTTATTCTTTGACATTAGCCTTGGGTGTATGCTGACACTTGGTCTTAAATGAAAGTTTGATTGCAGCCATTGTCAATATAACCTAAATCACTTTTGAGCAATTACACACCCAGGAACCTAATTGATTACTTTTTAGCTTTGCTGAAGTTTATCAAAAGGCTAAGGCTGGACAGAAACTGCTTTTGTTTTATAGGGCCATGATGTCAGGTAGGAGGGAAGGAATGGAGTCTCAGCTTGAAGACTATCTTTTTAATTCCCATGCGCTAGGTCAAAGTCCATCTTTCCTGCATAAGGCAAGGGTCCATCCCTCTGAGGCTTCAGGATAAAATTTTGCCTACTGTTGGATGTTACAGAGTCATGGAATGTGAGAACTGGGAAGAGGAACCTTTAGGGTCATTGTTCCTGGCATCCTAGTGCTCTGTGGAAGCACCATGAGGGCAAGGGGTGGCTGAGAGGGTGAGGTCTAAGGCTTTTGCTTCCACCCTCCACCTTTTCTGTTTCATATATTGAAATTCAGCATAAGGGCTTTGAAAAAACAAAATAAGTTTAGCTGCTAAATAAAGTGTTGCAAAACCTTTAGCTACTCAATGTTTTTCAGTTAAGAAAATTGAAGTCAGGTTTTTTTAATGTAATAAATATTAATTGGGCATCTTCTGAATGCCAGATATTGGTCCAGCATCTGGGAACACAGTGACACACTAAAAATAGATTCTTATTAAGGGTCAGCTCTTGGAGGTACTGGTGACCTTGTCTATCTACTTTGGACAGCAGGATTTTATAAAATTATGTATATTTCATAAAAATATAAATCATGTCTTTCTGGTCACTCTTGTCATCTTTCTTAAGAATATTCATTGAGACTTGATATGATCAAGGACTATCCAGATTTTCTTGTTTTTGTTTACTTCTATTCTTTTAGCTTCTCAGGGAAGGGTATGTGAGGAGAGGTGGAACTAATAGTTGAAACAGTTTTAGTGGGTCTGGGAAATTTGAATTTTAAATTTGTAGGAGGAAGTGATCTAGCAGAGCTTGGAGGCAGTCTTGTGGGGAAGAGATTAAGGTTATGAATGACTTAACCCTTGGGAGGATTTTTATACCCACCAAAACTATTCTTAATGATAATGCATTATAGAATTAACTTTTTAAAGTTAATTTAAGAACACATAAGAACACATCTGTAATTATTCATAATCACAAACGTGATTTTGCTTTCAACTGGATTTGCTGGACTCTGATGAAATCTTCAACCAGGTACAGATAAGAGGAAACTCTATGTCCTACTTCTAACCTAAATGCTTTTCTTTCACCATCCTGATCCTAATACATCTCCTTTTGTGCCTGTTCGGTATCTAACCCAGATTAGTGAAAATCCTCATTGGGCTTAATTATTTTATTTTTAATAGAGTAGCTACTATAGTTGAAGAGGGTTATTGGTCTCTCTTTGTAATCAAAGTTTAGATTTTAAAAATATGACACCTTTGTTTACTGACTGTATTTGCTTTTTGTTCCCATCTTACGTGATGTCAAATCTCTAAGGATACAGCCTGCCTCCAGTTAAGTGAGCATTCTTGCTGGAGCAGGCCAACCAAAAGAAGCCTGAGGCCTGAGGACTGCCACAAAGCTTTTGCTTTTTATTAAAAACATGTAACCACACTCTGTGACTATTTCTTGTGTTCTACTCTGAGATGTCACCCCTGTGAGAAGCAGCCTGGGAATTTGTAGTTTGGCTACTGTGTACACACTAATGTGTGGGCTATAGAAAGAGAACTTAGATTTTTCTTAAAAAGAGATGGAGGTCTAACTAGGTGTTACTTTATTTGCAGTCCGAAGACTCTTCATTCTCCCCCATTAGATCCCAGATAAAAATCAAGGCAGCTAGAAGGTTCATCACGTTATATATACAATTTGAGGCCACACACTATTATGGTCTTGTCTATTTCAGATATGATTGACCTTCATTTATACAAAGGAAGAAGTCACAATGACAGCTGAACATTAAAGCAGTTTTAAGACACTGTGATGTGGAGAGTCAAAAGGAGAGATATGGGAGGCAGAATCTGTGGGTGACTGATAATAGCACTGAGGTCCCAGGGACTGACTTTGCAAAATAATTCTACAGGTACAGGGATGCTTATATCTGAACAGTCTGATCAGCCAGTTGAAAGTCTGTAATTGCCCAGGTTCAGAGGGGTGGGAGGTTGGTGCTCCTACTCCACTTCTTTGTAAAGGGGCCATGTGTTTTCCCCACTCTTCTTCTTTTCCAAAGTATTGGTAAATATGTAATTTCTGCTTTTATCCATTATATCAAAGGTGAATGACTACATAATGTTCCAAAAATGAAGAGAGCTGAAATTTGATATCCTTTAATATATTGGATGGTCTGCATCTGTATCTATCTGTATTATCATCTATATTTATATGTGTCTATATTTATATGTTTATATATGTACATGTCCTGTCTGTATCACCTGTAACTGTATGTGTATTTATATTTCCTATCTATACCTATATCTGTATGTGTATCTGTGTATCTCTTATCTATATCATCTGTATCTACATCCTCAAAAACTGTGTGTATCTATACTGACACCTATATCTGTATCAGGATCTATTTTTGTATCTATATCTAAAACACAAGGCAAAGAAGGAATGAGATAATCCAGATTTATCATTTCAGTTGGGGCTTTCAGTCTTGCCATTTTAGTAGTTGGACAGAAATGAAGTTACCTTTTGCCACAAAAATTCTCGATCATTGAGTTGAATGCCTTCCACTGATTATGTAAATATTAGAGTATTCATCTTAATTTGGGAGGTGGTGTGGTAGAGCAAAATAGGACCTCATCATTAGGATCATCTGTATGTGGTTGGTTCAAATCCTGTGTCATTCCCCGCACTGGCTGTACAACCTCCAAAAGGTACTTTCCGGAGCCTCAGATTTCTGTGAAATGAGGATGTTGCTGACGTTGTAATGTTGTAAGCTTCAGAGGGAAGTCAGAATGTTCCAGAAGAGAGCAAGGAAGCTTACAGAACAGAGTTAAATGGCCCCTAGGGAGCTGATGCCTGAGTATGGTGTTCAGGTCAAAGGCTCAGGTGTTGCTTTCTCTTATTATATCCAAATTGATTTTCCTATTCTTTATTATTGCTGCCTTCCCAGCCACCTGTCCAGCATCACCACTACATTACTTTTCACTGTGGCTTTGCGTTTTAGAACATGCTATCTTTTTTCAGATGGTTGGAGTTAATTTAAGACAAAACAGTTTCAACAGCTCAGCAAATAACAGGCTGCTGGAGGAGACAATGTAGTTAGAAAAGTATACATTAAGAGACAAGAAAACAGACCCTAGAAATCTTCAACCTGAATCGAAGCTTAGGCAGGGAGGACAACTGTGAAAATAATGTATACTTTTTACGTATCACCTCCACCAACCAGATGATAGCAGAATGCAAAGCTGCTGTCGTTGCTGGTCAGAATATTTTAGGTATTTGTTTAGAAATTTAATTAAATGGAAGGCAAGACTGTCCTTTGTGTCAACATTTAAAAACTTAAAATTTGCTTCCTCCTTCCCCTTTTTGGAACAATGCCTGCCCATTTTATATTCAGTTAATTCAATCATTATTAAAATGCTGTCCCATGTGGAACAAATCCATTGCTCTAATGGACTGAGAGTGAGAAAATAACCAGGAAAATGGTCTTCATTTGGAAGAGTTTAGTGAGGTGTTCTTATTCTTCGAGAGAGGAGATCTGGTTGCTGTTCACCTATGGAAGCAAATTAACATTCAGAACAACTCTCTTAAAAGGGCAGGTCAAGTTAAAATTCTGTCCAGTGCAAATAGACCCAAACTTTGCCTTTATATGGAACATCTTTCACAAAAGACTCTGTTGGTGATATCCTTTGTTTCCCCAAGATTCCTTGTGGAAAGGAAGGCAACTGTGTGTCTTTAAAAGTAGACCACTCTTTCCCAAAACATCTGTGCCTACTATAGGTTCTTCAGTGATAACCAAATAGCTCTATACCCACTTTTGTGTCTGCCATCGTCTCTGTCACAAGAATGTTAATTTGGTACCACTGTCTATTTTCATTATAATCTTTGTCCTGTGGACAGATTCATTATGAACCATTTTTAGTTCCTCTCTACTGTGTTTGTCAAAAACTGGAGATTGCACAATGAGGGTACGAAATGAAACTTTCATTAGGAGTCTGTGAAAATGTACTGGTTTCCATGACAACCGTGATATGACATATTATAAGAAGGGACCAGGGCTCAGCCCTGGTGCACAAGTTCATGTGAGTGGGCATGTGGGTGGGTACCTGGGGGGTTGGGGGGCAGTGTCATGGGGGAGAGGAGTAGAGATAAGAGTGCAGAGGGTGTCTGCAAGTTTTCTCATGGATGGAGCTAGTCAATTATGTTCCAGTTCCTAGAACTAGCACCTGCTTCCATTCATGAAAATTAATATTAATAAGTTTTCTTTCAGAGATAGTGATATACTGGTAAAAAGTATGCAGGCTGCCCTTATTTGGAACACCAGCTCTGACTTCACCAATTTGTGCCTCAGTTTACTTATATATGGAATGAAGATGGTATGATAATATTAGAATCTCTTTCATTGGCTTGCTTTTTTTAAGATTTTATTTATTTGAAGGAGCAAGTGTGTGTGCCCAAGTGATGGGAGGGACAGGGGGAGAGGGAGAAAGAAGCAGACTCCCCGCTGAGTGGGGAGTCCAGTACAGGGCTTGATCCCAGGACCCCGAGATCATGACCTGAGCCAAAGGCAGGCACTTAACCGGCTGAGCCATCCAGCCACCCCTTCCTTCATTGGCTTGTTATAAGAAGGCCTGAGTTATGAAGGGAAAGCGTTTGGAAAAGTACCAGGAACACAGTGTGCCTTTGTACTGTGCAAGTTGTTTGGAATCTTTGATCCTAAGTTTTAGGTAATAATTGCTGTTCAGTGTTGTTGTAAAGATGAGCGATAATGAATGTAGAAGACTGGGTACGTGTAGGTGTTAGCCTCTCACTGGGTACCCTGTTTACGTATCACCTCCACCATCAGTTCGCTGACCATCTTCAACCCTGTAGGGGTCTCAGGCGGGGATAACTGAGGCCCTCCGCTGCTAAGGCCCCTTGGCCATTTCTCAGTTCTGGGCTGTCTTCTGTGCTTCTCTTTCTTATCTTTTTGACAGGTCCTAGACAATCCCTTTGACTCACCTACTACTGACTGTCTCCCTTGGTCTTTTCTTCTGCAAGCCTGACTGTGGGTAGACAGTAGACAGTACAGAGTCCCAACTTTTGGTTTGAAGTCCCCAAATCCCTTGTTTTATTGCCTGAAGACCCTTTTTGGCCTTCTGCTTCTTTGTTTTACTACTGCTACTGCAATTTAGCCTACTGGACCTCTTGATGCTAAGCCCAAGTGGTGCAATCAAGGCACCCATTTAAGCGAATGCATGTCCTCTCTGGGCTGCTTGTGCTCAGGAGGCCGTTTGCATTTGTGAGACCCGGGTAATATTAACAATGATGGTTTCTTAAGTTCCATCCCTCTCCACATCATACAAATGATGCTTCCTTTGACTCTTGCTCTTTTTCCATTTTGGGAACTTCTTTTTCCTTCGTCTCTCCTCTCCATCTATTTGGAGGCAAAGCATTCCTCCCTGTTCAAGCAAACATACCTGTATGATAATGCTGCTCCTTAACATGTTGGTTTTTATCAATAAATATGGTATACATCAGACATTGTACCTACCCTGATCCCTCCTTTTGCCAGATCCCAGTGAAATTCCAGCTCCAGAGTCCTATAGGATTTAGCATTTGTTCATAATGGTTAATTTTATGATAGTGAATCATTATATTGTATGATACTTTTATCTTTCTCAAAACTCCCTCCTATCCATGAGTTTATTTTATCTTCTTAGTAACCTTATCAAACAGGTAGGGAAGTTATTTTTATTTCTGTTTGACACATAAAGAAACCAAACTCTAAGGAATGTGTGTGTGTGTTTGTGTGTGTATGTAGTGAATAAATAACTTGGATAAGATCCCTGTAGCTAATCTGCGGTCAAGTCGGAACTGAAACGCAAGACTTCTTCACACCTGCACTTTACCCATGAGATTATCCTGCCTTCTTATACGCTCTTGTGCCCTTTATGTTTCATCTGTGGACATGATTAGTTCCAGACTCCCCCTCCCTACACTCGCACACACCTGTAGGTGAAAGCTCTTATCGAAGATCTTTCAGTTCTCATTATAATTAATATAAAAACTGTTTTATCTTATTCATGAAAAGCACATTCAATAGTAAACTGGTAATACCAGTAATATGCATGCATAATTCTGTGCAGTGGATAAATGTAACATTTGTCATTAACCTCACAAAATACACACTTTCCTGAAGTAGATGGAACTTCTTGGAGCTGCAATAGCAGCTCTTGTCTTGCCAGTTGATTAGAGATTGCAAATCAGGACAAACTAGCTGAAGCGTTCCAAGGGTCTGGGAGCTGCATCTGCACAAATTGTTTGAGATAAAATACTGAATTTTTTGCTGAAATACAATATTTAAATGTGAGAGCATGAAGAATTAAGAGTACCAGGACCACAGACTGAGACCGGGAACATCAGCCTGATGGAAAACCTGTCATTCCCTTCCTTTGTGAGAGCTTAACCAGGCTCCTCCCTTTTGACTGTAGTGAATATTTTACAGTCTACACATATATCAAATAATCAAGTTGTACATCTTAAAAATATATGATTTCTAAGTTGTCATTTATAACTCAAAGAAGTTCGATAAAGAAAATTATTCCTATTGAAAATCAGGAAGAAACTGAGCCCACCTCCCTTTTCTTAGACAATTACTTTAGGAAATTTGTAATTGCAAGTTCTTTCTCTGTCTCTTTCAAATATGTGTAAATCTTTCTAAAAGTTAAATAAGACTTGGGACGCCTGGGTGGCTCAGTCAGTTAAGCTTCTGCCTTCAGCTTAGGTCATGATCCCAGGGTCCTGGGATTGGGTCCCCCATCAGGCTCCTTACTCAGCAGGGAGCCTGCTTCTCCCTCTGCCTGCCACTCCCCCTGCTTGTGCTCTCTCTCTCTCTGACAAATAAATAAATAAATAAAATCTTTAAAAAAATGTTAAATAAGCCTCTTATCAGCCTCACAACCCAAGAATGTCTTTCTCAAGGACCTGGGATCAATTTCTTTAAAATGGAATCGTCAAGGAAGATAGTACCCCTATTTCTCAGTTTCTGTGGAAGGGTGGAAACCTAATTTGAGCAGATGCCTCAGTCCAAGTTGCAAAACTACTCTTGTCATAAACATATGAGTTTATATTTCCTTTGGATAAATCCAACTAGCTAACACAGATGGTCACCACAATTACCCAGTGAATTTAGGATAAACTATGTTTGACGAATGGCGCTGTCAAGTTTTCTTACTTGAGGACAAGTTATTGTTTATCTTGTGAGCATGTAATGAGTTTTATCTGCTTGGCTATAGAAAAGGGTGAGATTTCTTCCTGTTTTTGCAATCTCTTAGCAGATTGCCTGTGATCGTATTTGGTTTCAGCTTATTCAGTCATAAGCTTGTGTTCTTTCCCCTACTTTGTGGGGATGTTTTCTGGATTTTTTTTTTTTTTTTAATAATGTGTATACTTCGCTTGAGCAGAAACTTGTAAGGGAAACACTTCGTGGCTCCACCCTACATTTTAGTTCTTTAGGAATTGTTTCTGTGTCTTTGGTCCATATTTTTGTATGCTACAAACCATATCTTGATGTGGTACCCTTAGCTAAACCTTGCGTGGTTACCTCTGTGGCATGACCACCAGAAGGCCCTGGATAAATATTGCATCTAATCTGTTATATGGTCAGTTTGCTGCAAGTACTTAAAGAACAGAAACAGAATTGTGCTAGGAGAACATGGGAACATGGAGCTAGTTGCTGGCATTTAAAGCTAATGCTGGTGTGCTCATGAGGGCTGAGAAACTGAGGCATTATAGTCAAACCTGGCCACTTCCACCTGTGTTGATACAACTTGGGGAAGGCTCATCTGGATTCAACAATCCTGAGTTTTGAGACCTGTTCTACATCTCTCTCTCTCTCTCTCTTTTTTTAAAGATTTATTTATTTATTTATTTGAGAGAGCGAGAATGAGAGAGAGAGAGAGTACATGGGGGGGGAGGGTCAGAAGGAGAAGCAGGCTCCTCGCTGAGCAGGGAGCCCGATGCGGGACTCGATCCCAGGACTCCAGGATCATGACCTGAGCTGAAGGCAGATGCTTAACCAACTGAGCCACCCAGGCACCCCTGTTATACAATCTCTTACATATCTTCAGTTATGCATTGATTTGTCTCTAGGGAAGGGAGAAAGCTAAGCAAGAACTTTCGTTTTCTTTTTCCCAGTGTTGCCATGTTGTCTTCTCCCATTCATAGACATCAGTGCTTCTTTTGTGAATATTTTTCTTGGTATAGGGGTACATCCAATCTTCCTTAAAGTCTTTTACTCCTTAATAGACCCACTGAATCCACCTTCATCAGTGAATACCAAAGGTGGTGGCAGAGAAAGCTTAGGCTGTGCACCTACTTGAATTGTTGGCCTATTTTCTAGTGGGTAGCAGGAAAACATATCAGATAAGATTATAACTATATCCGGATCTGAGAGTCAAGGCTAATGTTCCCAAGCTCTGGGATTAAGGACATAGAATTTAACAGCCTAAATTGGGGAAGTGAGTCTTCTATAGGATGGGAAGTTGTGAAAAAGATTGTCAATGGTGGTTGCTCTGACTTCACAGGAATAGTAAACTGGGGGCTTGAAAATGCCTTGCACATCTACTCTCTACTTTGGTCAGGCCGTAAAATGTGGGTTTAATTGAATTTCACAACCAAGGAAAAAATGAAATCAAATGTAATAGAACACATGCAGGTCAACACATTGCCTTCAGGACAACTGGGCTAATATGGGGTCGAACCCATGTGGAGAATTTGCAAATGAGATGATACTGGTGAAATTTGGACACAATAACACTCTGATTAGTAAGCACAGCTGCTCAGCATCCAGAATCATTCTGTGTCAGTCTCCATTTCAAGTGTATTGTTGCCTTCCTGAAGTTTGGTGTCTCATCATTGAGCTCCTCAGTCCTGTTCAAAAGTAGCAAAGGGACAAAGCTAACATCTATATGTTCTCAAGTGATCAGCTCAAATTTGAGACTTTTTTTTTGAAAGGCTTAAACAGCATTTCATCAGTTTTCTGATGATGCTGATTTCTCTTCGCCCCTTCGCCTCTGCTGCTTTCTCAAGGATATTGTGAATATTGAAATGAATTCCTAACAAGAGTAGCTGTATCCATGTTTACTTCTCAGAAGCAGAGAAAAAGCAGGACTACCAGAGAGTCCACTGGGCTTAGAATTAGACAGGTGTAGCTCTAACTCCCAGTTCCAGCCCTTAGCAGCTGCGTGAACTTGGGCAAGTCATTCAAGCTTTCTGTGCCATTTCCTTAATAGTGATACAAAGTTTATGTTTTGGACCACAGGAGTCTCTGCACAAGTGCTAGGTACCTTTGATTCTGAAAAAAGTAGTGTAGGGATAACATCAAAAAATTTTTGAGATGGATTGGACTTTGTACATTTCAAAGCAGTGGTCCCCAACTGTGGAAATGCTCCCTGGGGAAATACCTGAATATAGGGAGAAGGGGTCTCTGTACTTCTTCTTCTTCTTTTTTTTAAGATTCTATTTATTTATTTGAGATAGAGAGAGAGAAAGATCATGAGCAGGGCTCAAGGGCAGAGGGAGAGGCAGACTCCCCGCTGAGCAGGGAGCCCTGTATGGGACTGAATCCCGGACCCTGGGAGCATGACCTGAGCCCAAGTCAGACGCTTAACCGACTGAGCCACCCAGGCACCCTGTACTTCTTTAAACATGTTTAATATCCTGTTGTTCAAGCAAATAAAACCCCGGGAAAACAGTTCCACAACATCTTCTTAACTATTGGAAGATACTGAGAAGATAAAAAAGACAAAGTTGGAAAGAAGGAGAAGAAGAAAAAAATAACCATAGAAAAGGAAAAATAGAGAGTACAAAACAAGATGATATAAATAGCTCAAAATATAAAGTAGATAATTGTAAATGGACTTGCCAGTTAAAGACAGAGTTTGTTGTATTTAATTAAAACAGAAATTTAGTGATTCGCTGCTTATAAGAGACAGACCCCAATTACTAGTCTTAAAATTGAAAAAGTTTGGAAGTGAAAGGTTGGGAAAAGACACATCAAATATTAACCTGAAGAAAATTTTGATATATATCATATATATGTATACATACATATATATGATATTAAATACACACACACACATATATATATTAAATAAAATATACATACCATATAATACACATATGTATTCCAAACGTAGGTTTGAAAATGTAAATAAAATTACTGTAAACAATTCATGGGGGGCGCCTGGGTGGCTCAGATGGTTAAGCATCTGCCTTCGGCTCAGGTCAGGATCCCGGGGTCCTGGGATTGAGCCCTGCATCGGGCTCCCTCTCCCTCTCCCTCTGCCTGCCGCTCCCCGTGCTTGTACTCTCTCTCTCTCTGTCAAATAAAAAATAAAAATTCTTAAAAAAAACAACAACAATTCACGGATGGGAGAATCAGAAAATAGAGCATAGTGGACATCAGAAGAATACTTAAAATTGTACTAAAATTGTGGTAAAATTGAAAATAGTGCACATCAAACAACTAAGTCAATAAAGTAAGTTCTCAATGATTATATTGGAAAAGAAGAAAGACTGGAAATTAATGAGCTAAATTTGCAACTCAAAGTTAGAAAAGCAGAGTAAACTCTAGGAATGTGGAAGAGTGTAGTGAATATAATAGCAGATATTAATGAATAAGAAAACAAGGTACAATATAAAAACTCAAGATCAAAATAAAGTTATTTGGAGAGTATAATAAAATTGATATATTTTTGCAAGAGTGATCAAGAACAAATGGGAGAAGGCTCACAATAAAAAGATTAAAAATAAAAAATGTAACATACCACAATTATAGTAGAAATATAAATATAATGTAAACTATTAAGAACTCTATAGCAATAAATTTGAAGTTAGGCAAATTTCTTATAAAGCTATATCTTACTAACACTCAAAAAGAAATAGAAAACTGGGATATTTACATTTATATTTAAAGAAAGCAAATGAGTGGCTAAAAAAATCTAAAAAATAAAGAAGAGATGAAATTGTATTGCCTGAATGACTTTTTACAAGAAAGTTCCATCAACCATTTATGCAAACTCTTCTAGAGATGAAGAGATAATGCTTCTCAGCTCACTTAAGAATCAAGTATAATTTTGATATTGAAATCGTATGTGGGAGAGAAAAATTAGAGACCAATCTCACTGATAACACAAGATTAAATAGTTCTAATAATAAAAGCAAGATAAATGCAGGCATGTTTAAGAAAACAATGCACTATGAGATATTTGAGTTTATTTCAAGAATTTATTAGAGAATTTTTATAATTAGAAAATTATTAATGTAACTTACCTCATTAACAGATGAAAGAAGATAAAATATATTAGATGTAGACAAGTGAAATAGCAACAACTCTAAACTTCTTAGCAAACTAACAATAATAATAGGAACCTCTTTAACCATGTGAAGGTATATAACAAAACAGAGAATATGATGCCTGAGGGGAAAATATTAAATGTATTTCTTCTAACCACCAGGATTCACCAATGATGCATCTATCACAACTTCTATTTTATATTGCATGGTAGACTCTCACTTGTATAATAAGACACAAAAATGAAGTAAAAAGTATAACAAAAAGGAACGAACAAAACCATCAGTATTTTCAGATTCTCTTATTGTCTACATAGAAAATCCAAGAGAAGCTTTAGATAAGCAACAGGATTAATGAGCTCAATACAGTGACTGGATACATTACCAAAAATAAAAATCTTTAGTTTCTTTATGTCAGCCACAAACAGCAAATGTAATATAAAGAAAAGATAATCACTGTCAAAATAAAAAAGTATAATATTTTTATGGAGAAAATTTTAAATTTCTGTTGAAAGATGTTAAAGACCCAAATAAGTGCAGAAAATGATTGTGGGTGGGAAGTCTCAAATCATAAAATTCCTCATTCTCTAAAGATTAATTCATAAATTCATATTCTTTCCATCCAAAATCCAAATATGTCAAATAGAATGGACCATGACAAGCACATTCTTTTTTTTTTTTTTTTATTTTGCTAGTGTGTGGTTTTTTTTTTTTAATTTTTTTATTGTTATGTTAATCACCATATATTACATCATTAGTTTTTGGTGCAGTGTTCCATGATTCATTGTTTGTTCATAACACCCAGTGCTCCATGCAGAACGTGCCCTCCTCAATACCCATCACCAGGCTAACCCATCCCCCTACCCCCCTCCCCTCTAGAACCCTCAGTTTGTTTTTCAGAGTCCATCATCTCTCATGGTTCGTCTCCCCCTCTGACATACTCCCCTTTTCTTCCTCTCCTGTTATCTTCTTCTTTTTCTTTTTTCTTAAAATATGTTGCGTTATTTGTTTCAGAAGTACAGAACTGTGATTCAACAGTCTTGCACAATTCACAGCACTCACCGTAGCACATACCCTCCCCAATGTCTATCACCCAGCCACCCCATCCCTCCCACCCCCAACCATTCCAGTAACACTCAGTTTCTTTCCTGAGATTAAGAATTCCTCATATCAGTGAGGTCATGTGATACATGTCTTTCTCTGATTGACTTATTTCACTCAGCATAACACCCTCCAGTTCCATCCACGTCGTTGCAAATGGCAAGATCTCATTCCTTTTGATGGCTGCATAATATTCCATTGTGTATGTATACCACATCTTCTTTATCCATTCATCTGTCGATGGGCATCTTGGCTCTTTCCACAGTTTGGCTATGGTGGACATTGCTGCTATAAACATTGGGGTACACGTACCCCTTCGGGTCCCTACATTTGTATCTTTGTGGTAAATACCCAGTAGTGCAATTGCTGGATCGAACGGTAGCTCTAATTTCAACTGTTTGAGGAACCTCCATACTGTTTTCCAGAGGGGTTGCACCAGCTTGCATTCCCACCAACAGTGTAGGAGGGTTCCCCTTTCTCCACATCCCCGCCAACATCTGTCGTTCCCTGACTTGTTAATTTTAGCCATTCTGACGGGTGTGAGGTGGTATCTCATTGAGGTTTTGATTTGGATTTCCCTGATGCCGAGCGATGTTGAGCACTTTTTCATGTGCTTGTTGGCCATTTGGATGTCTTCTTTGGAGAAATGTCTGTTCATGTCTTCTGCCCATTTCTTGATTGGATTATTTGTTCTTTGGGTGTTGAGTTTGATAAGTTCTTTATAGATTTTGGATACTAGCCCTTTATCTGATATGTCATTTGCAAATATTTTCTCCCATTCTGTCGGTTGTCTTTTGGTTTTGTGGACTGTTTCTTTTGCCGTGCAAAAGCTTTTTATCTTGATGAAATCCCAATAGTTCATTTTTGCCCTGGCTTCCCGTGCCTTTGGTGATGTTTCTAGGAAGAAGTTGCTGTGGCTAAGGTCGAAAAGGTTGCTACCTGTGTTCTCCTTTAGGATTTGGATGGACTCCTGTCTCACGTTTAGGTCTTTCAACCATTTGGAGTCTATTTTTGTGTGTGGTGTAAGGAAATGGTCCAGTTTCATTCTTCTGCATGTGGCTGTCCAATTTTCCCAACACCATTTGTTGAAGAGACTGTCTCTTTTCCATTGGACATTCTTTCCTGCTTTGTCAAAGACAAGTTGACCATAGAGTTGAGGGTCCATTTCTGGGCTCTCGATTCTGTTCCATTGATCGATGTGTCTGTGTTTGTGCCAGTACCATACTGTCTTGATGATGACAGCTTTGTAATAGAGCTGGAAGTCCGGAATTGTGATGCCGCCAGCTTTGCTTTTCTTTTTCAGTATTCCTCTGGCTATTCTGGGTCTCTTCTGGTTCCATACAAATTTTAGGATTATTTGTTCCATTTCTTTGAAAAAAGTGGATGGTATTTTGATGGGGATTGCATTGAATGTGTAGATTGCTCTAGGTAGCATTGACATCTTCACGATGTTGATTCTCCCAATCCATGAGCATGGAACGTTTTTCCATTTCTTTGTGTCTTCTTCAATTTCTTTCATGAGTATTTTATAGTTTTCTGAGTACAGATCCTTTGCCTCTTTGGTTAGATTTATTCCTAGGTATCTAATGGTTTTGGGTGCAATTGTAAATGGGATCGACTCCTTGATTTGACAAGCACATTCTAAAGCTTATATAGAAAACCAAGGGATCAAAAATGGTCAGAGCAGTTTTGAAGATCAAAATAAGGGGATTCAAACTTAGGTATCAAGAATCCTTATGTTTTATTAAAACAGTATGCTGTTAACACAGAAATAGGGATGTTGAACATAGTAGAAGATTATACAGAAATGTATACATATAAAAACTTGATATATGCCAGAGGTAATGTTGCAGATCAGGGATGATATTTAAGAAATGAGTCTGGGACAATTAGTTAATCCTTATGAAAAAAGTGAAATTGGATCCATTCCTTATATTTTAAGATCAATTCTATTTGGATTAAGAATCTGTGTGAAAAAAAAATTTAACCATTTTTAGAACACAATGTTGGAAAACATCAGTGGGACTTTGGTATAGAGAAGGATCTCTTTAGAAAATGAAAGCAAGGGTGCTTGGGTGGCTTAGTCATTGTGTCTGCCTTCGGCTCAGGTCATGATCCTGGGGTCCTGGGACTGAGCCCTGCATCGGGCTACCTGCTCAGCGGGAAGCCTGCTTCTCCCTCTCCCCCTGCTTGTGTTCCCTCTCTCGCTGTGTCTCTCTCTCTCAAATAAATAAATAAAATCTTAAAAAAAAAAAAAAAGAAAATGAAAGCAAAACTATAAAGGCAAAGATTGATAAAATGAACTATGTTAAATATTTAAATCTGTCTGCATCAAAAGATATCAAAAACAGAGTGGGAAGGTATTTGTCACAGAATAAGAGCTTTTTAAACAAAAATAGCAGATATAGGATCATTGTACCGCATACTTAGAGGACTCTTAGGAGACAGGAATATACAAACAATTCAATTTAATAACAGACCAAGAATATGATCAGATAAATCACCAAATTAAAAACTCAAAAGGCCAACACATGTGAAAAAAATGCATAATATCAATAGTATTCAGGAAAAAGCAGATTAGAAGTACAATGAACTATCATTTTAGTACCAATGAGACTAACAAAATTAAAACAATGATTTCAGTTATTGGAAGGAAGTAGAACCACGGGCACTTGCATACACCTCTGGGAGAAGTACAAATTAATGCAGTGACTTGGGAGAGCTACTGACATTAGCTAGCAAAGGAGCACCTGCCCTGTGACCTATGTATGGGGATGTAATGGTCATTGGAGCATTGCTTGTAATAGCAAAAAAAATTGGAGACAACATAAATGTCTATTAAAAGGAGAAAGGATAAATCAATTCTTCTATATTCATATGACAGAATTCTTTACAGTGGTTAAAATTAATGAACTAGAGATAAATGTATCCATATGAATAAATCACAAAAACATGCTAAATGAAGAAAGCAAATTGCAAAAGAATACTGTGTTAGTTCAGGTCCTCTAAAATGCAAGTGCCAAGACAAAATTCGATGTGAAAGTAAATTATTGGGGGAAACATTTAAGAGGGAGGAAGAGAGGGACCTGGAGAAGGTGGGGAGAGGTTTCAGACCATGATGCAGGTCTAAGTTCTGTAAAGGAACAAGAGCAACAGAGATCAGGAGCCAAAGTGGCCTGTTAAAGGAGTCCTACATTTTGCAGGAATGGGCCTGTGTTAGCAACCCTCTCATCGCCCGTTCTTGGGTAGGGGTAGCCTATGGGAAGCACCGCACAAGGTGGGGTGGACACAGAGAAGAGCAGATGTCGCACTCAGACATTTCCTCTATAGTCGAGCAAGGAAGTCTTAGTGGCACATTTTCATGCCTACCACAAACCCGTACAATATGATTCTGGCTATATAATGTTAAAATCTACAAAACAACTCTACGTATTGTTTGTGGATGCATAGATATACAGGAAACGTTTTTGAACATGCCTTGGGATAATGGCCAAATTCAGGGTAATGATTAACTACCAGGGCTGGGAATAGAGAAAAATGGCAACAGGCAGGGCCCACAGGGGACTTTATTTCATAAAATCTTATTGTTAAAAATCTAAGTGGTAATTATATTGGTATTTGCCATATTAAACTCTCATGTTTCCATTATCCTAATGTATTTTGTAATAATAATACATTACAGCTAATTTCTTAAGAGGTAGTGGGTATGGGTTACAAAAAATAGTTGGAACATCTTGTTTTAATGGAAAAGAGAAGTCACGGAGATATGCACAAAACTCAAAGTTTTCCTTTAAGACCACTGATGTGAATCGAATTACATTAAACAAAGTAATCATTGAATGAAGAACAGCTTTACTACAAGGATTGATGAACATGTATTCCACAAATTTTGATGTACTGTATTTTCATTTTATTTTACTTATTTTTTTAATTTTTTTATTGTTATGTTAATCACCATACATCTGTATTTTCATTTTAATTCAGTTCAAAATATTTTCTCATTTCCCTCTTGATTTTTCCTTTGACTCATGGGCTATTTAGAAATCTTTTTTGTTTATAAAAGTGGAGGGTTTTCTAAAAATATTTCTGTTTTTGACTTTGTATTGTATTCTAAGAACATATTTTATATGATTTGAACCATTTCAAATATAATTATTTTTATGATTCAGAATATAGTCTGTCATGGTAAGTGTTTTGTGTACACTTGAAAATTATGTGGATTCCGATGTTTTTGGATGGAGTGTTCTATAAATGTCGATTGGGTCAATTGACATTTGTTTGATAGTGTTAGTCCAGTCTTTTATATCCTTATTGATTTGGGGCTTGCTTGTATCAATTACAGAGAGAAGGGTGTTGAAATCTCCCAGTGTAATTACAGATTTGTTTATTTCTCCTTCTAGTCCTATCAGTTTTTGCTTCATGCATTTTGAAGCTCTGTTATTAGAGGCATCAACATTTAGGATTGTTATATCTTCTTGCTGAATTGATTTCTTTACCTTTATAGAGTGACACTCTTTATACCTGCTCATATTCTTTGTTTCAAAATATGCTTTGTCTGAGAGAAATGTAGACCCTTCAGCTTTCCTTTGATTAGTGTTAGCATGATATATGTTTCTATCTTTTTGCTTGTTTTTTTCTTATAGGAAACATATAATTTATTATTCTTTTTAAAATTCAATCTGACGATCTATAGGGTATATAGCTTTAACTTATTACACTGTATTTTTGGAGTAATATACCACGTCATGAATAATATAAGAAATTATATAAGAGTTTACTCCCAGTTTTCCTCCTCCCAGGCTTTGTGCCATTTTGGTCATACATTTTACTTCTATATATGTTATAAACCCCTTAATATATTATTATTATTTTTCTCTAATGAGCTATCGTAAAGAGATTTTAAAAATAAGGGAAAAAAACTCTAATATTTACCCACATTTTTATGATTTCTGGTGCTCTTTATGCCTTTGTGTTGATACCGATTTCTGTCCGCGAGCATTTTCCTCCTGTCCCAAGAACTTTTTGAAAACATTTTTGTAGTACAGATCTGCTGGTGATTAATTCTTCTGGCTTTTATATGTCTAAACATTCTTTGTTTTCCTTTGTTTATAGATTTTTTTTGCAATATAATTAACAGCTGACATTTTTTTCTTTCAATAATTTAAAGATGTTGTTTTACTTTCTCATTACGGGTTGTATTTTCCTGCCTCTTTGTATATTGCTGACTTTTTGATTGGATGATAGGCATTGTGAATTTTACCTTGTTAAGTGCTGAATATTTTTGTATTCCCGTAAATATTTTTGAGTTTTGTTTTGAGGTGTATTTAATTGACCTTCAAATAGTTTGGTCCCTTCCAGGCTTTCTGTTAAGTTTTGCTAGGTGGGAGCAGAACAGTGTTTATTCCAGAACTAGTTTAGTTTTATAATGAGCCAGTATGCTGTTGAATATCCTACCCCACTCCTGGTTAATTATAAAGTTTTTCATTCTGGGTTGTGGGAATAGAAATACTTATGGTTCTGTGTGTTCTCTAGGATTGGTTCCTTCTGTTTATTTTAGGTCTTTCTTTATCTGGCTTTGAGTAGTTTTCTTACCTGCATGTTCTGGTCAGTATTTGGATGAAGACTTTAGTGGGACCTTCTGTAGACCTTGAGGTTCTCTCTCTGTACAGCTTTCCCCTATTTGGTGCTCTGCCCCGTGAATTTTAGCCTTCTTGTCTTCTTTAAACTTCTAAATCTCTCTCCTTGATTCAGCAGGATCACTGGGCTCTACCTGATGCCCCCCCACCCCCCTCTGCTGAGGACTAGAAATTCAAGGCAATAAGCTGGGCAGTCAGAGGGCACACCTCATTTCCCCTCTCAGGGATCACTGTCCCCTGCTACCTAACATTCAGTGTCTGAACATAATTATCTGGTTTCTTAATTACTTCAGACCACAGGTAGAACTGGTCTTTATTACTCCATCTTTGTCAGAATAAGTAATTACTTGGCTAATTCTTAGTCATAATTTTAGTCCCTGGTTTAATCTCTCTCCTGCAGGTACGCCCTTCCTGATCAACCTAGGTAAGGTAGGCTTCCCTCTCCTTATAACATTTTGTTACCTTCCTTCAGAATCCTTACACAGTTTGAGAACGTATGGTCATTTGTAGGTTTGTTTGTTCAGAGTCTATGTCCACTAATAAATAGTAAGCCTCGAGCCGAGAACAATTCTGTCCAAATCACCTTTGTGTCCTTTCTGCCTAACACAGTGCAAGGCGTATGGTATAATTTCAACTATTTGTTTACCAAAGAAATGGCTGTAGCACAGGGACCATGCACTTCTTGTGTCACCTCTGTATCAGTGTATTCTTATTTGCATTTCCCTTAGAGTTATTTTGTTGGAATATTGCTGGAATGAAAGTAATATTGGAAATACAGATTGGTTATCTCGGAGTATTTTCATCTGTTTAGCTAACAAAGAACAACATTCATGTAAGTAGGCATATGAGGCTGTTAACATTTTGTTCTTCAAATATGCTAAATTATCATTATAGTTGTGTGTGTGTGTGTGTGTGTGTGTGTGTGTTTGTGTGTGTTGTGGAGAGTGGCTCACTTGGAATTAGTATCATCAACCCAGTCCCCTCATCTTTATCACAGATATAGCCACTATTATGAGTAGATTAGGTAGATTTCCATATTTTTTCTGATTATATACATATATATGTATATAAATTAATCTTTGTATATTTCAAAATTATGTTGCTAGGAGAATACACATTTATGTTTCCTATGTCTTGTATAATTGTTCTTTTAACAGTATGAAGTACCCATGATATTAGTATCATTATACGATTTGTTTTGAGGAGATTTGCCTGATACTTCTTTTTGCAATTCATTTGTTTTCAATCTTGTGATGTCTTTAATTTTTCTTATTCATTTAATAGATGAGTTTAACTCTTTTTATGTTCATTGTGATTTCTGATATGTTTGGAATTGTTCTGCCATCTAATTTTGTATTTTTATTTTCTCTGCTTTTATAAGTTATCTGTTCCTATATATCTAATTGCTCCCAAACTTAGTGGCTTAGAACAGTAATAATTGTTTTATTATCTCTCATAGTTTCTGTGGGTAAGGAATTCAGATAGAGCAGAGCAGAGATGGGATTTCTCTGTTCTTTGATGTTCTCAGGTGGAATCATTTGAAAGCTCATTCATTTGTATGTCTAGTAGTTGCTGGTGTTGGCAAGGAATCTAGCTGGAGGTTTTCGATGGAACTTCCTCACAGTCTCTTCATATGTTAGACTTTCTTACAATATAGTGCCTGGGTTTGAAGAGCAAGGGTACTGAAGGAGCCAGGTAGGAGCCATTTTGTCGTTCATGACCTAGCCTCAGAAGTTATGAAACATTATATCTGCTGAATTCTGTTATTTGAGGTGTCCATAAATTTCTGTCCAGGTTCAGGGGAAGGGAACATTAGACTCCATCCGTCAATGGAGATGTGTCAACAGCCCATTTTAAGAAGAACATATGGGATGGTATATTTTGTGGTGTGAGCACCTTTGGAAAATACAATCTGCTACATCTGGTTTATATTTTCATTTTATTTTTCTATATTTTATTGAATTGATACAGTTTGCTTTGTTCCATCTTCTCCTGCTACTGGCTTCAAAGTTATACATTTTACTTTTAGTTTACCAGTGATTGACTAAAAATTTGTAATAAATATGTGTAAACTTATATTTTGCTAACAAACTTCAGAGTTAATTCATACCCGGTTCTATCACACAAGGCAAACATAGCACACTTTTTCTTCCCTCTGCCTACTAGCACGCTGCCAAAGTATATGTTGCAATTGAATGGAATTTTAGTTTGTTTGTTATTAAAATCAATTTTTAAAATAATCAGCATTTAATTTAGTTTCTAATTTCCTTTTGCTTGCTGAGAGAGGATAGAATGAAATGTTTAATTTCACTGAGGGATCAGTCTGAGTTTGTTAGAATCTTGGCTCCCCCACTTACAAGTTGTGTGACTGGACAATTAATTTATTTGAGCTGGAGATATTTGTCTTTAAAATGGGAGATGGGTCTTAAATATTACCTACCTTATAGGTAGAACAAATAAATGAGATGATACAGATATAGCACTTAGCATAATGCCAGGCACTTAGTAAGCTTTCAATATCGTTTAAAATATTACCAATAATTTCTAAATATTTAAATATAAAAACTTCTTTCCCCCCCCCCCAAAGATTTATTTGAGAACGGGGGCAGGGGGAGGGGGGCTTGGGAAGGAGGGAGAGGGAAAGGGAAAGAGAGAATCTCTAGCAGACTCCTTGCTGAGCAAGGAGCCCTAGGTGAAGCTGAGTCCCAGAACTCTGAGATCATGACCTGAGCCAAAGTCAAGAGTTGGACGCTTAACTGGCTGAGCCACCCAGGCGCCCCAAATATAAAAACTTCATATATGTTCTTTCATTGTTAATATTTTCTACTACTAAAGATACTCCAATTTTTTTCTTAGTTACTCTTGTCTTTATCTCCAGGTATTATATGACAAGTGCATAGGTACATGGCTTGAGTTTGTTATGTAAATATTGACATTCTTAAATATCAATTCATACTTTGATTATTCCTTTCAGTTAAACAAGGACATTCTCAATGAAAGTAGAAGGGAATTTTTTTTAATCACATGAGATTGATTCTGATATTGATTATTTGAACTGGTAATCATCATATATCCTTGCTACAAAATTAGAATATCTTTTTTTAAGTCTATTTATATGTTTTTGTAATCTCTATACCCATCATAGGGCTCAAACTCAAAACCCTGAGATCAAGTGCTCTTCTGACTGAACCAGCTAGGTGTAAATGGCATTTAGGCATGTATTCTAAAGGGAACAATACATGTTGGGTTGGGGGAGTAGATTGTGAATTGGTGATGGCTGACCCATCTCACTTGCCTGTGTTTCAGGACTAGAGGTAATGTAATCAGTAGGGAGATGACCTATCTGCAGAAGGTCTTGGTCTTGGTTGGCTGGTACTCTGGGAATATCCTAGCCATTTAGGGACATGATTGTTTACGCCCATAGGACAGCCAGGGAATATAAATATAATCTCAATGGTGGATAGGGGTTTGTAGAGGGAGACAAGGTACTTATGCCACTCTAACACTTAGCCCTTGTCTCTGGAGGAAGAAACTACAATTGTCAAATACATATTAGAATTTTCAGAAATACTTGGGAGTATTTATGTGTGTATATTATAAATCATTATTCATGACACTATTTGTTCTTAATGTGATAAAAATCACAACATTTTAATCATTTTGATCAAGATAGAAAATAAAAGCAAGGAAACCTATAAGTACTCCAGCATAACTCAATTAATGATGATGTCCATTTTAGGAAAAATCCTGTTGGGGGTTTTGTTCTGCTGGAATAAGTTTGTGTATTTATCTTGACATTTGAAGAGGTTAGCATGGTATGGTACATCAGTTATAAATTGCATTCAGCTGTGAGAAATACAACTTCTAAAAATAATGGTTTGAAAAATTAGGAGTTTTATTTTTTTAGCATAGGATAGGTTTGGTACCCATGGCTGGTATGGTAGCCTGTTTATGTCAGGACATAGCCTCTTATCTGTCTTCTCAGTCTCAAGATGGGTCATTCACTCTTGGTTTCATGTCTGAATTCCATGCAAGAAGAAGGTATTGGGCAAAGGAAAAGGGCATTCACCCAGGCAGTGGGCCATCTTTCGAGGACTTTTCCTAAAAACCTCCCCAGCAACTTCTGCTTATATTTTATTGGCCAGTACTGTGTCACATCTCAAATAAATGCTGTTAGATTCAAGGGAGTCTGGGAAATGTGGTTTCCTCTCTCATTTCTTCATCATTCTTTTTCTCTTTCTCCTCTTCTTTATCTTCTTGCTCTTCCTGTTCCTCCTTCTGCCCCCCCTTCTCCTTGTAGCTAGACATATTATGGCTCCCAACAAAATTTGGGTATTGGGTAGGCAACCAGCAGTCTCCATCATACCTGGATCAATAAAAAAAAAAAAATTCTTTAATCATTGTACCTTTCAGCCATGGTTAGTTTCAGTTTCTTACTTGGCAATTGTAATTATCCAAAAGTAATATCAGTGGTTAAGTTTTCCTTTTGTTCTCCCTGGAATTATTATTATTATTTTTTTTACTGTCACTTGTCCAAGAAACTTTTCCCTTTTACTTCTATTTTAATCTCTAACTCTTTCCTCTTTCTGGTGTCTCTAATGACCCAGAATCAATTTGGGTGATGTCAATTCTTTACCTGGTTAAGAATGCTTGGACAAAGTTGGGGAGCAGTCATTAGAGGTTCAGGTTTACAAGATTCAGAGACCCTGCAAAGTACAGTGATGATTCAGGGCCACCTGTGCTTAGCAGGGATGGAAGTGGGAAAGTAAGGGTTTGGTGGGTATAGTGGTAGGTGGCTGGGTGGTGGCACTGTAGTATAGATATACTAATGCAAAGGGGCATCATGATTCACCATTACATCTCTGAAAATAAATCTGAAGGTTATTATATAGAAATCCTTTGCACCTAAGTACAAAATATTTTGATATTTTCTCCATTTCCAAAATAACTTATGGGTCAAATGAAATTGTCCTCTCTAGTCAGTGACTCTAGTCTGATTGGTTATGATGGGGATAGAAGTTTGCAATTAGGGAGAGAACTGTCTTAGAAAATCTCCTTGCATGTGAATTTGGGAGGGTTTAGAGATATCCTGAAAAGACTGTGTGGGTCATCTAGAAGACTCACTGGTCCCTTGAGGCATGTTTGAAAAGAAGAGCACACTGCACAGCATATACAAATATATGTATATGAAATATATATACAAATATATATGTTTAAACAAATGTTTATAAATATGTATCTTTGTATATATGTATAGATATAGATATTACCTGGTTTGGAGCACAAAACCTATTTCTTGTGACACATCTATTTGGAAGAAATTTTGGGGGCAAAAAACAAGAATAACATAGCACTTAAACAAGTAAGCCCTTGGATGAAGACTGCCTTTGTATAAAATCTGATTCTGAACCCTACTAGTTATATCCACATGGGCAAATTATTTAACTTTTCTTTGCCTCACTTTTCTCATCCATAAAACAGAATTAATGTCAGCTACCTCATATACCCATAGACAGAGGATTAAATGGGGTAATACACTCATTTAATTGTAAGACACTTAGGACACTGCTCTTATTCTAGGCACTCAGATGTTGGCGACGATTTTTAACACTTGAGAGACTGAGAGTGGGGACGTGAAGAGTAAGTGTAGAGTATTTGGAATCTGTTCTCATACTCGTGATGACTTTTTACCTTCCTCAGGAGGTCCTTAAGGAGAGCTGGTGGGTACACACATTAAAAGAGATGACCTGATGCAGTTGAAAGAACACAGCTCAAGGCTTTCAGAGTTCTGCCTCTGGGCTTGGAGAAGTCACCTTAGTCTTTTCAGGCTCAGTGTCCTTTTTTTTTTTCCTGACAAGTCTATTTAATATCTGGTCTTCCTGCTTCACAGGGTTGTCATGAGATAGAATGCTTTATAAATTATAAAGTGCTGTAGCTGTCTCATTCTTTTTGGGAGCAGCTGTGTATAAATTATAAATACAAAGAACCATGCAAATATAAGGAATTATTACTGTTGTATATTCTGGATGTGCCATTCTTATATGTACATCCACTTAATATTAGCGTGTGTTTGCCAGTCTAGGAAGACACCTAGTTCCAAATGAATGTGCGTGTAGTGTGTGTGTTTGTTTTGAGGAGAATGAAACGTGTATATGTTTAAAAAAAAAGTGTACATACTTAAAAATGCCTTATGATAAGTTGATTGTTTCCTAGAAGGAAAGGGGAAAGAAAAGACTGAAGTTCCGAAAATCAAACTATTCCCACAGTCACGTTCCATGGGAATGCCCAAGCACAGCTGCCTGAAAACACAGAAGTTGTTCATCAGTGAGCCCGGGGAGGCGGTGGCCACTGTGCAGTGGTAGGTTGCTGGGAAGTATGGCTCTTTGATCTTGGAAAATTTTCTTCAGGTTTAGGTTTATCATTTAAACTGAAATGCTCTTTTTAGGTAAACTAGGGGTAATGCCCTGGTGCTCCAGTCTTGACTGATTTGGGACTACATTCTAGTTGTCTTCTGTTTTAGTTTGGGTTTAAGAGGAAAAAAGGTGTTAACATATATTCATCCTGTGTGGTCTCCCAAGGTAGCTGTTATGGTGTCTGCTATCTGGGTCATGATTTCTTGTTTATTTGTCTCTCTTCTACTAGGTTACATGCAGTTTGAGGGCAGAGAATTGGATTAATTAAATTTCAGTTTCACTGTGCTACAGTCTATATGATCTTGATCAACACTGCTTCTTTAAAGCTTATTTCTTTCATCTGTAAAATTATTAGATTCATACTTGCCACTTTACCATTAATTTGCAGACATGAAGATAAAAAATAAATAAAAATGTGAAAGCAAATTGAAAGCAAAGCCAACATCTATGTAAAAGCTTTTTTATTTTTATTTTTTAAAATAAAAGTGCTGGGGTGCCTGGGTGGCTCAGTCGTTAAGCATCTGCTTCGGCTCAGGTCATGATCCCAGTGTCCTGGGATCAAGCCCGGCATCGGGCTCCCTGCTCCGCGGGAAGCCTGCTTCTCCCTCTCCCACTCCCCCTGCTTGTGTTCCCTCTCCCACTGTGTCTCTGTCAAATAAATAAATAAAATCTTTGGAACTGGAGGGTGTTATGCTGAGTGAAATAAGTCAATCAGAGAAAGACACGTATCATATGACCTCACTGATATGAGGAATTCTTAATCTCAGGAACAAACTGAGGGTTGCTGGAGTGGTCGGGGGTGGGAGGGATGGGGTGGCTGGGTGATAGACATTGGGGAGGGTATGTGCTATGGTGAGCGCTGTGAATTGTGCAAGACTGTTGAATCACAGATCTGTACTTCTGAAACAAATAACGCAACATATTTTAAGAAAAAAAAAGAAAAAGAAGAAGATAGCAGGAGAGGAAGAATGAAGGGGAGTTAGTCAGAGGGGGAGACGAACCAAGAGAGATGATGGACTCTGAAAAACAAATTGAGGTTTCTAGAGGGGAAGAGGGTAGGGGGATGGGTTAGCCTGGTGATGGGTATTAAGGAGGGCACATTCTGCATGGAGCACTGGGTGTTATGAACAAACAATGAATCATGGAACACTACACCAAAACAAATTATGTAATATATGGTGATTAACATAACAATAAAAAATTAAAAAAAATAAATAAAAAAGTGCCGTAGAAATAGGGTATTTATAGTTTTTTATGTCTTTTTGATATAAAAATTATACATTGATGTTCCACCTCAGAAAAAGGTTTAACAAAGAAATTGGGGAACTGGATGTCGGGTTTAGCTGGCTGGAAATCACTGCAGCTTCCATGGTAAATAGCCTAACAACTGTAGCAGACACGAAGTGACTCTTTAAAAAAAAAATTGCACAGGGCACCTGGGTGGCTCAGTCATTAGGCATCTGCCTTTGACTCAGGTCATGATCCCAGGGTCCTGGGATCGAGTCCCACATGGGGCTCCCTGCTCTGCGGGAAGCCTGCTTCTCCCTCTCCCACTCCCCCTGCTGGTGTTCCTTCTCTCACTGTGTCTCTCTCTGTCAAATAAAATAAAATAAAATTTAAAAAAATCGCAAAGTCTGTTCTGGGGGAATCATTGTAATCAGGAAGTTGGAAATGGTTTTGGTGTAGTAAATTGGTGTGGCAATGAAGGTCTGGTTGTGAAAACCTATTGTTAGTGTTTGAGAGGACTGCCTCTTTCTGGTCTAAGTACTGTATCAGTTGAGAATGAAGACAAAAGAGCAAGTCAGATGAGAAACAAAAATACCACCTTTGTTTATTAAATAAAGCCATTGGACACTGTGGCATATAACTATAGGCAAGTCAGCTCATTAATAGTGAACTCTAGAATTATAAGGATTTTTTTTTTTTACCCAGTCACAGGTGGTATTGGACCCCTGTGAAACTCTCAAAAAAAAAGAGGGGCAGAGCTGTACACATTCTGTTTGGGAGAGCTGACACCTAATGGGACAGAGAAGAAGAGAATGGTCTACAGATGTCCAGTTGTATTTTCCCAACTCACTAATGGGATTAAGTAGCTTTGCTTTTTCTAGAGAAGACCGAGTGTGGGATGGTAGGAGTTTTATTCTAGTCAAGTGTCCTGCTCACGTGAGAATAACAGACAAGTAAGCAAACAAAAACAGGTGTGGGAAAAAAGCTTTATCTACTTAACATGAATCTATCAGCCAATTTGTTCCTCCTAGGGAGTGCCATTTCTAAAGGATTATTTATTCACAAGCCTTGGCTGAGTGAATGGCTTACCAGGGAGCTACCTCGTGAGGCCCTCACCTATCTCAGACCTCAAGGCCTGATATAATGGGAATGAAGAAGCCTCTAGACTTGCTGCTGCCCCTAGATTCACCTTTCTAACTAGAAAACTAAGCTCACAATTGTTAAAGCCTTCTGACGATTGGTAATACTACTGTACACCAACTTTGTGCTATGAATTTTGCATACCTCACAAAAACCCAGAGACAGCTGGTATTATTTGCATTTTTTGGATATAGGAACCAAGGCTCAGAATGGGAAAGTAATTTGCCCAAAATCATAAAGACAGTATGTGGGATTTGAAGTTAGGATTATCTACATCCCTTTCTTGTGAAAACGAAACAAAACACCATCAAAATGGAGAGCTCAGTTTCCTCCTACGTCTGTTCTTTGACCCTGGATGGGTATGGATAGTGTGATTTTACATTAAAGCTGGGTCCATATTAAAGCTTTATTCTTGGGTCCTGTTTCACCTCTGGAAGTGTATTGACCTCTCCACTAGTCAATGTAAGGTGAATGGCAGTCTGGGCATTCGGATGAAGCTGATGGTGGATTAGAGTGGAGAAACGTTGGTACCCAGGAGAATTGTTTTACAGCTGTAATTATGCCACTCTTGGCTGCTCATATAATAACAAATGAAACAAACAAACAAACAAACAAAAACCAACCACCCCCCAAACTGAAAAACAAAAAATTAATAAATAAAACACACAAAATAACAAATGAAATGCATCTTTTAGAAAGGAAGTGAAAGGGAACTCCAACCGAGTTGGAGAGATCACTTAGAAAATTTTTATTCTGATGCATTCATTCATCTTTCAGCAGGATGAATTTGAGTAACTTTGAAGAAGAATCCGGGGTATATTTGTGGATTAAAGTATAAACAGTTGCTTTGTGGTTCACTCTAGAGCCCCCATATATCCTGACCTAAATGGCATCTTTTCTCCCATGATGCTAGATATATCCAGCTGTAAAAGAAAAACTTAACTGTTCTCCTGTGTGTTTCTCTTTTACTTTTAGATTACCACCAACTCACAGTGCTTTACTTCTGAGTCTTTTATATGAAGGATTTTTTCCCCCACAACAAGCAGTTCTCTGTGACACCAGCTGGGTATCCTATAATTTAATCCATTTCTGATACTTTCTACCTGGAGGTATTTTCAGATCCCACAGGTTAAGGGCTCAGTCCCTCAAGACTCCTCCCACCCCACTTCAGATGCCAATTGCTAGTAGGTCCCCAGGTTACCCACAACTTCCATCTCTTTTTGGCTACAAATCGGAGATTTCTGTAACCGCCCCCCCCGGCTTAGGTTTGATTAATTTGCTAGAGTGGCTCACAAACCCAGGGAAACACTTAACTTATGTTTATCAGTTTATTAAAGGGTATGATAAAGGATATAGATGAATACCCAGATGAAGAGATACATATGGCGAGGTCTGGGAGGGTCCGGAGCACAGGAACTTCTGTCCCTATGGAGTTTGGGTGTGTCACCCTCCCAGTGTTGGATGTGTTTGCCAATTTGGAAGCCCTGCAAACCTCATACTATTGGGATTTTTATGGAGGTTTCATCATGTAGGCAAGATTGATCATAAACTCCATTTACAGCCTTTCTTTCTTTCTCAGGAGAAGGGGGGCAGGGCTAAAAGTTCCAACCTTCTAATCATGGTTTGTTCTTTCCAGTGCCTGGCGCTCATCCAGAAGCCCACCCAGAGTCTCCTCATTAGGACAAAAGACACCCCTATCACCCAGGAAATACAAGGGTTTCAAGAGCTCTGTGCCAGGAACCAGGGGCAGAGATCAATATATATTTTCTCCATTATCTCACACAAGCTTAAAGGAAAACACTCCTGTATTGTTAACTTAAATACTTCATGCTTCAGAATGATTCTTAGCTACTATGCTTGACTGTTCCTTAGCAATAAAGGCATAAAGATGGCATCCTGGTAAAAATAGAAAACTTTGGGGATTTGGTGTCAAATATGGATTTGAATCATGGCTTTCTACTTACTGACAGAGTAATTTTGAAAGGTTCAGTTTGTGAAGTGAGAATTCTAATGTGTACTCTTGGCTATGTCTCTGGAGTATTAATAAGACAGATGTAAGCACAGGGAACTAATATTTATTGACCCATCATCTCTGTGAGTACTTTGAAGGATATCACTCAATATTCACAACAAGGCAGCTGGAGATTGGCCACATACGCTAAATTTTAAACTGTAGAACTTATTCAGGATTTTTCTCCCCTCTTTTTTCCAAGAAAAGGTGAGGAAGAGTTCTAATATGGGTCAAGGGTGAAATGGATTTTAAGATGAGCCAGAATTCATAAATGTATAATCTACTTCTCCATCTATAATGATCGTCGCTATCTCTCAGTGCTATTGTCACTCACTTCCTTAAAGGACATGAGCAGGGAAGGAATTCCAGGGAAATAAATACTAATAATTCTTAGCTAGGAATTTGGCTACAAATGGCTCTATAAGCTCCCATGCTGTTGCATATGAATATGAATGTAAACAGGTATAGACTCAGTTTGCCTTTGTGATTCAGGGTTCAGAATCCCCCATGGGAAGAGAGCCTACCCAACATGGAAGACAGTAACCTAAAGCACAACCGGGGAAAGATGACATGGAGAGGAGAGAAAGGACTTAAGCATAATGAAATGATTCACCTTGTGAATCCAACCATGGATGAAGGCATAATTTTTCTGGACTTTCCAGTTGATGAGCCAGCAAGTTTCTTTTATTGCTTCAGCCAGTTTGAGCTTATCTCTGCAACTCATAATCAAAGATTCCTGCCTCATATGGGCATGGGCAAAAGCAATAGACCTACATATCAGGAGATGGATGTGATAGAAATGGGAGAGAGAAAGATGACATGATTTCATCACTGAGTTGAAACAGAGCTTTGGAGAGGAAAAGTAGAACATGACCTTGGGGTTGATGTCTAGAGTGGTAGAATAATCATAACAGACTGTTCCCTACCGTGCTGGATTTCTGCCTCTGTCCCTCAAGATATGCTCTCCTCCCTTTTCTACCTTACTTTTTGCCCTAGAATTCTGACATGCGTGAGTTACTATACAAAAGCTCCTGTGTCTCCTGGCTGCTGGAAGGGTGTAGCCCAGGGGGAGAAATCAGATTCCATCCATTTGGTTCCCTTATTATGAGGTCACGGGCTGGCTATGTCTATGGGAGAAGATCTTTGCTCTTTTCAAGTAACTGGATCTTCATGATGCTGTCATTCTAGGTCCTATAGGTAATCTCTCCCACTTTACATCCTTTCTGGCTTAGGTGAAATCACAGTCATGATGCTGCTAGTCTCAAGTTCCTGCCCTATTCCTTGTGGTTTCTCTATTCCCACCTACATTTTGTAATTAGTCCCTTGGTAAATCACCCCCTGACCCCTGGAATTATCCTAATTTGAGTGTTCCATCTCTTTCTGCTTGGAATACCAAACAGATAGACCCATACTTGATAATTCATAAAAGGACAGGTTATGTTGAAACAGTTTCCTCATCTATATAGAGTGCTTTACAATTTTAAAATTTTCATTCTCCTAATAACCAAGAGATAGGCAGGTCAGGTAGTATTATTCCAATTTTATAAAGGAAACCAAGACTTCGATAAGAAATAGGTATCCCAGGTACCCTGGAACCTATGACTTCTGACTCCAATTGCTGTGCATTAATCCTGTCACACCTTGATTTATCTGAAATGAATTAATTTGATTAATGAATTAATTATGTTTTACTCTTTCTCTTTTATCTCAAATCAAATATCTAGGTCTTAGAGGAATAAGCATAAACAAATGTAGTTCTCCATTAAATAGAGGAAGCAGACGTTTGGTAACATCTACACAGAAAAAGAAAAATTGCGTGAGGAAATAATGAATCTAGATTCTGCATATGAAGAGCCGCCTAAGTTATACTGCGAAAATGGGGGCAAAAATGATTATAGATATGTTTGTACACCTTGAAACAACAAACAGTTCAATATGATTTATGTAGTTGAGATAGGCTAAAGGCTCACTAGTATAATAGCTGAGTCATTTGTCTTAGCAAGTATCTTGTTATTGGCAATCAATAACGCAGCCGAGATGACTGATGGCTTTGTTTTCTTGTGGTGCCTCAGCTGGTCTAAATTATTTATTTGACATATTACCTCTTGGCAGATGTAAGGAAACCAATGACATGTTTGGATTGCTTGGATGCATATCTGAGAGGGAAAAATGGGTATTTTGTTCTTATCCCTGGTCTTTGGACACGTTATATAGGTAGTGATAGGTTTCGTAGAATTGTCCTGTTGTCTGCTATGTGTATCGGTGGTGAGGCCATGAGGTTTTTAAAATGGTATTCCTGGTTGTCCTAAATGTGATAAAATTCATTACTGTCAAGAGTAATGACAGCGTTCATTGGCAGACATCTGACTTCTTCCTGACCACCGTGAATATATGTGGGCCCAGGGCCCAAGGTTCAATATACCATACTCTGTTGTGATTTATATGCTAAGATGTCTTTCTTTCCCCCATAGAGAGGCAGGTCCTTGAGGACAGGAACTGTGTCTCATTTATCTTTGTAATCCCAGTATCTGGCACAGAGTCTGACGCATAGTAGTCAGTTAAAAAATGGGTGTTGATGAATGAAAGATGGGAATGAATAATCACACAGAGAATTGATAGCTTTTGCCTTAGGTTTACAAGTTATTAACCTTATTCAATTAAGTACTGCTTTGGAAAGAGGTATAAAGTAGAAGTCAGATCTTTTTTTTTTTTTTTTACAAATCTCAGTGATAATAGACAAGTTATTTAATCACGTTTAACTTCAGTTTTCTTTATGCAAAATGGGGAACATAGTACTTCATAGTATTTTCATGCCAATTTAAGCGTAATAATGGACTTGAAAAAGTTCGTGAACTCTAGATGACTATATAAGTAAGAAATTCATGGGAAGTTTACTAGTAAACTGTTTTTACCAAAAAACAAAACAAACTAGCTCTGATTTGTAGCATTTGCCAATTTCTGTGGTAGGAATACTCCCACCACAGCTGATTTCAAACAAACAATTTGTGAAAACCACTTCACAAAATTCCTGAATATTTAACAAGTAGCTCTTGTGAGCCGGCTTCTAGGCGCTCCTGGGTAAGGGGAAGGGATCTGGCTTAGATGAGCCAGAAATGTGATGCTGTTAATGTTTGGTTGGCATGTGGGAGAAAATTCTGTATTTTGAGAGGGGAAAGACTACTGAAATATTTTGGTAGAGGTAGATTGAGACTTCAGATCTGTACTAAGTTGAACAATATGACATCATTATAGTGATTCTCATAGTGGCAGAGAGGTACCCAGAAATTCTGTTACCCTTAACTTAAAATTTGGGGGCACTAAGACTGAATGATTCATTCAATAAATATTTATTTATTTTGGGTGGGAGAGGGTCATTGCTGGAAGAGTACTAAAAATGGGGAATATATTCACTAGATTTGTGAATGGATTTGTGATTCAAGGATTAGATTCACACTGACCTTTTTTAGGGAAAGGGGGATTAATGGAAAGATACCCTAGACCTGACCAGGAGACATCAGTATCTGGGATGGCTCTACAGACGTCTTTTCCCTTAGTCTTCATGATCTCTTATGGTATCTTTATTTCCTTCTATTAGTTTCCTTCATGTTTTCCACAATTTGGTAATGCAGCAGACATGGTTATGTGTTCTAGTTCACAGTTCTGTCTGATGGACTTTGCTGAGCATAAACTATATTCATAGGGACATATCAAAAGTTCAGTGTGACTAAGTTAATATGCATATCAGAGAGCGATTCTCAGTTTTCAGCATGCACTAGAATCACCTGGAGAGTTATTGAAAATTGGATTCTGGGACTGTAGCTAGAGTCACCATAACTCAGCATCTTGGGGTGGAGCCCAGGAAAATAAGCAACATTGATTACTCTGATGCAGGTGGCTGGAAAAAGACATTTGGGGAAAAAAAATGATAGTTTTTTAAGTAATTTAGCTTTCATGGTTGGACTTTATCTTCTAAGTCAGTGGTTCTCAACTTTGGCTGCACATTGGGATCACCTGAGAACTTAAAAAAAAATACTGGTGCTTGATACCCCCAAAATTCTGATTCAGTTCATCTGGGGTGTGGTCTGGCTTTGGGATTTTTAAGAAGCTACTCAAGTGACTCTAGTATGTAACCAAGTTTGGAAAATCATGGTGCTATGGGGGAACCTGCCAAGGGGTTTAGGCAGGTAAGCTGTTTAAGTGGGAGACAGTCAATTTTGCATTTGAATTACTCTTGGTGGAGAAAGAAACTGAGAGCTATAATACTGGTAGTTTCAAACAGGAATGAGAAACAGGAGCTTGGTACTAGAAAAGTAGGAAACTCAAACTTAAGATTTCAAAGGTGGAGTATAGGTTCCAGGTGAGTATAAGAACTAGAGTGTGGCCATGGAATTGAGTGGTAGAATTAGAAAGTAAGTGAAGGTCACTGGAGTTAGGAAGGTCAGTGAGCAGAGAAGCTGGGCATATAGGGGATAGAAGCGTTAGAGTCATATGTGAGAACCTCAGAGAAAGATGTTTGTTACACAAGGATGGAAGAATAATGGTTTGGAGGTAGGGTATCACAAAATAAGTAGTCCGATCCTAAATGCTTCCTCTGAGAAGAGTAGTTGGTGACCGTGTGGATGAGAGAGAAAGGAGGGAAGAAGAGCAGGAAAGTTTGGATAGGAGTACAGAATGGGGATGCTTATCTAAGAGAGAGACAGATTATCGTTGGGGCGGAAGGTAGAGAGAATACTCTGGGATCAGATACACTTTTTAATGACCAAGGAAGAGGGTACATGTGGAATGTCAGAGGGCTTGCATGGAGTTGGTAGTCACTGGGACTGACCACAAATATTATAGTTGTCTCTTCTTCAGGGCACATGGCACGATTGCCCTTTCCTTCATCCTGTGATCAAGGGTGGCCTGTGGCTTGCTTGGACCAATGTGACAAGTGAGCAGAAGTGATATGTGTTTCTTTTATGTGGAAGCTTTAAGAGCTAGTTCGGGATTTACTTTATCTACTTCCCTCTGTCTTGGCAATCACTGACATTTAAAATACTAAAGTCTGTATCAGCCTGGGGTCCCGGGCCAGGGCATTCCTGTTGATCTATGATAGACAGGAAGCAGGAACAGGGATGGAACCTTTGTGTTTTTTAAGCCACAGAAATTTTTATTTGCTTTGTTACCTCAGCATAACCTAACTTGCTCTGACTTATATAGAACTAGTGCCTCAAAATGGTGCTACCATAAAGAAAAAAGTTCAGTATTGTGCATTGTTAAGAGACTGGGGGCGGGGGGAAGGGGGCGCAGGTAGAAAAACAAGGAACTGCTTCAGAGGCTGGAAAATTGACAGTCCATGCTATTTTGTGCTAAAGCATTTGGTCACTTGAGGTGACTCGGGAGGCAGACCGCGTATGTATGAATGTTTAGATCCAGGGCAAAAGCTCAGAGAACAAACCATTAGTATCGGGTGTTAGTTGCAGATGGCTATATTTGGGGGGGAAAAGGGCAGACTTGCAAGCAGGCATGAAAAGAAATAAATCATATACACAAAAATGTACTTAACAGTTGGAAGAGGAAACTACTTCCCAATTCCAAACAGAAAAAGACATAATTTAGAAAATTTTTGACTCATAAAGAACAAAACTTAGCATTGGTGCAAGCATGAAATTAAGAGCATGGTCATCACATCCACTGTAAATGGGGTTACCTCAAAGTCAAAGTCCAACTAAGCATATGCTGCCTGACGATATGGTATAATATGCTAACAGAGCTGTCCTGTGGATAGGGTGCCCATCTGCCCCAGTCTGCTGGGACGTTCAGTGCAAAAATTGTGAAAGTCCAAGGCAAATTGGGAAGAGTTGGTCACCCTACCTGTGGACCCCATGATGGACATTTTGCCTGAATGAGTAATAAAATCTCTGTGGTTTTAAGCTACTGAACATTTCGGTATGGTGACTGCAACATAACCTGGCCTATTTTGACTACTACGGGAGGAGAGGAATCACAGTATGAGGAGAAGAGTGGATGCGGGGAGCTGACTAGAGCATTCTGTTTGATTCCTCCTGAAGTAAGAGGTAGTGAGGCCAGTGGGGTTAGCTAACCTCAGACTTCTAAATGGTACTCTGATGCTGGAGGTATGTGAAGTCAGAGAGTATATTTTACTTTGACATTTTTTGGTTTGTTTTTCAAGTGAATTCCCTAAGGACCCTTAACTCACCTTTCAAATCCTCACATAAACGTTTGGATGCACATCTACTGCATGGTATGTGGTATTCTTGCCCTGTGAATGTTTTTTGGGTCTCAGCAATGTCTGTGGGCAGATAGACCTTTCTAGACCACTTTGAACTGATGGGAAAAGCATTGGTTTTTGCATTGCTACCCTCCCTTAAGAGGATAACCTTAGGCTCAGAATTGCAGTGATTGAATATGAATGAGATCTGGGACTTTTTATTTTTATTTACTTTTCCCGTTCAAATAAAATGAATATGCATTGTAATGGGAAGGCAGACAGGGCTATTACCAGTGCAGCTGAGAACAATTAGTTCTTATTTGCTTAACACCGTTTCTTAATGTGCAGTTGTAAAACTTTTCACAGGATGTTTTAAATGTAATCAATTTTTCATTGCTGTTTCTAATAATTCAAAGAGCCTGACATTTGCAATCAAGCCAACTGTGGTCGATACCCATTTTCTCTTAGTTAAATAGGAATTTAACTCAGTGACACAAGTGGTGGCTTCTGGAACTGATTCTGTGTGTTTATTCTTTTGTGAGGGCTACATCAGATTTGTGAGTTTTCAGGAGAGGCTGTCAAGGATCATAGGGCCAGTGGGACTTAACTGCAGAGCTTGGGGTTCATCAGCCTCATCAGAACACACAACCTGGGCCTACTGTTTCCTAGAAGGGGGTACTTTGACAACTTGCTTCTCTGCACCTCAGTTCCCTCAGTTATAAGATGAGAAAGAATTTCTTTTACAGAGTTGTATTAGGATGAAATGAAATAATGCATTAGTCAGGATATATGACTCCCTATTAGCGGCAAATGACAAAAATCCAACCCAAACTCCCAAAAACTCAAAGGGAATTTAGGGACTTGATAGGGTTCAGGGCTTGCTACCCCAAACTGTGGCACCTTGGCATATTGACTATTTTAAGCTGGTACAGGAAGGACTTCCAGACATTTCCTTGAAGCAGGTCCTAAGACCCTCATATGGGGGTCCCTATATGTGGAGGAAAGGAGCCTCCTATCTCCAAAGAAGCAGGGATGCTAAAAGGAATTTGAATGAACAGGTTTTGCCAAGTTAACCCCCCCCAGTTTACTACTTTTAGCTCATACTCCTTTGTCCTATCACATTTTTTCCATGACTTTCTATGCTTCATCAAACCTAGTATAAGAACACTCAGGTTGAAATGTTTCTTTGGGTCTTCATTTCCTTAGGATGGCTCTTATGTCATGTAAAACTTATATTAAATAAATTTATATTTTCCTTTTGTTAATCTTTCTTCTGTTACAGAGACCCAGCTGGGAACCTAAGAAAGAATGGGAAAGTATAGGTGTATCTAGGGTTTTTCTGATTTCAGGGATAGCTGGACCTAGGTGCTGAAATGATGTCAGGATCCTCTTTATGCCACTTGTATAAATATGTGTTGATCTTATTCTGTCCTTTTCAGATCCAGGCTCTAAATCAGGGGCAGCAGGTCTGGAGCTAGGAGGAAGAAAAGAATTCTGGGGAGAATAAATACAGAAAAAAATTGGCAGCTTTAATGACTTTTTCAGTAGTCCTCCTGAGCTTGCCTCCACACTACTTCTTTGAGCATCTCTTCATTATATATATTCTAAGCCACGGATCAGCAAATTACAGCCGGCCGGTAAGGAGAGCCATATCTGGCCTGCTGCCTCGTTTTGTAAGTGGAGTTCTATGGGACTACAACAACACTTACTCATTTTTGCATTGTGTGTGTCTGCTTTCATGCTACAGTGGCATTGTTGATAAGCTGTGACACAGCCCACATGGCCCAAAAAGGACAAAATGTTGACACTCCATTTACAGGGAAAGTTTGCTAGCCCTTTACAGAAAAGAGTTTAAACTAGTGGATTCCGAGTGGCTTGTGAGCCAGGTCGTATGCAAGACAACCCATTGGGAGAACCGAGAAATATATTTCAGCTTGTGTTTTTTCTCATTTTCTTTTGTTAAAATTTCAGCTTTATTGAGATATAATTGACATACAAAATTGGAAGATATTTAAAATGTTCATTGTGGGGATTTGATATACCTATACACTGTGAAAGGACTGCCCTCATCTAGTTAATGGTATGGTCCTCACCTCACTTATTTATACAAATAAGTGAGCACACTTCAGTTTATATAATACAGTGTTATCAACTACAGTTACTATGTTTTACATTAGGTCCTCAGCCTTCTTCATCTTATAGCTGAACATTTGTCCCCTTTTATTAACCTTTACCTATCTCCCTCCCTCCCCCAGCCCCTGGCAACCACTTTTCTGCTGTGTTTCTAGGACTTTGTCTTTCTTTAGATTCCCCATATACATGATTCCATGGGGGATTTATATTTGTCGGGCATATTTCATCTCACCTGATGTCCTCAAGTTCTATCCATGTTATTGCAAGTGGTAGGATTTCCTTCTTTCTTGTGGTATATATATGGTATATATTCCATAGTATGTATATATATTATACCTTCTTTATCTCATTTTCTTTCTGAAATATATAAAGAGTAAACTTTCCTAATACTTGCTATACATCTTGACAGTATTTAATGAATGTATATAACTAAAACAGATTTAATATAATATATAGTATTTATTTAACGTGACAACATACTAAATATAGAGATATGTATATTTGTATTACACATATAAATATATTTATAATAGATTTATGTTAAATATAAATTATGCTAAATCCATAAATCTATTTACAAATATATTTTTGTATTTAATATAATATACAAAATATATTATACATTAGAGAGAGAGAGAGACAGACAGAACTCAAAATTTTGTACTGCTGGTTCATCACTTTAGGACAGTGTGTCTGTACTTAACTCCACTCTCCTTCCCATCCCAGCCAACTTTGTGTATCTGCTCCCAGTATATACCTGTGTCTGTTATCCCTGCATGATGAGGGTGGTATGCTAAATCTAACTGTTCATTTAGAGGCAGACATAAAATAATAAAAATACAGCAGAAGGAAGAGTCAGGGCGGCAGGCTGTGCCTATGATTATTGAAGCCAGGCACATTGTAGAAGCATCAAAAGAATAAGCAATCAGATCTGTCTTATTTCTGAATTTTAAAAGAGAATGGTATTTCTGTTCATCATTTATCTCACCCGGGATTTGAACAAATACAGGATTTCTGGCAGCAATTATTGACTTTTCAATATTTGTAGAAAATGACACATGTTCTGCCAAACGTGATATTTAGTAAGTGAGGTGAGTTCCTCACCAGAGGATTGGTGATTGTATGAGGACAGTTTGTAAAATATGTTAAAGCTGATTAATGAGAAATAGATATGTCAATGCATTTTTAAAGTGAAACAGTCAAGGGGTGTTGGAACCCGGTGGGAATACCTTTGGCTTGATTCCGCAAGCACTGGCTGGGCTCAGGGCATGGAAGCCTGGATCGACCTTTCCTAACTCCGGGGAGAATTTGGTTTTGGGACCAAGAAATCTTTTCCAGGGAGTAGTAGGTATGTGAGAGGAGGAGGTATTTCCTGATGTTCCGTCATTCTGCCCCCCACCCTTTTTTTTCCTGTGTGGTTTGCTGCTTGGATCTGTTGGATTTCTCCCTCACTTAAAAAAAAAAAAAGAAAAAAAATATATATATGCACATGAGAGTGTTATGTGGACCCATTTCCATAAGGGGTTGGGAGAAAGGATGGAGATCCTAACTCTTCATCTAATATGGAAGGTTTCTGGAATCTCTTGAGTGAGTAGACTGGGTTAGCCCTGACCAAATTCCCAGGGCAGCCAGCGCCCCAAGGCTTCCCATTATAATATCTCCCTGGGAGAGAAGAGAGATGCGGCAGGCAAACTGGCACTGAAGCCATTAAAAGAAGAAAGGGGAAGAATTAAGTCAATGTCTTTGGCAAAATGATGGGCCAGGTCCTTTCCTATCTCTGTTTACCTTCTTATGGTAAATCTGTGCCCCAGGGAAAAGGAGAGAGAAACTGTTTCAGGGTTGTGATACTGGAACCTGGGTTGTGATACTGGAAACCTGGGTCAGTTTGGGTGTGGAACAGGCATGACAGGTATACAGGGAGAAAATTTTTTTTCTCATGCTTTGAAGAACATTTGCATTCTTGGCAAGGAATTGTCCGAGCTTCAGGGAACAGAGCAGATCTGGCCTCAAACTCATTGCTTTAGATGAGATGATTGGCACAGAACAATTAGCTGATGGCTCTTTTCCAAGCACCCTACTTTCTAGTTATTGTGGGATGTGCCAGACACAAGGGGGCACCACTGAGCGGGGAGGGGTTGTTCCTGTCCTGAGACAAAGAAATTAGCCTTTTCGAGATGGAGGTTATGGGACATGTAGGGTAAGTGTTACATAGAGAAAGACTAGATTTCTTGCTTACGGTAGGTGGATGGCATGAATTTAAGCCATACTTGGAAGCTCTGGTTCCCACCCCATTTGTAAAGTGGGATGCTCTAATTACACTTATATTACTCCTTGCTGTGTGCCATGTGGTGTCATGCTAGTTTTTAAGGACGTGGAGATTGAATTAGATGCATGTGATGATAGGTTTACTCGTGGGGTGATGAGAACTGATAAGATGAGTTCATGATCTTGGTCTGTGGTCAAGAAAGACTCCCTGGACGGGAATGTTAGAACTGATTTTTAGCAGGAAGTGAAGGGACTGGGGTTGTGTCTAGACGGAAAGTCCACTTGTGAGAAAGAGTAGAGGGATGGTGAAGCACTGTGATTTGGTGCAGGCAGTTTGGTGTGACTGGGAGGAGGGGTTTGGTGAGAGAGCAGCTCCCAACTGGAGTCCTTGTGGGGTAGAAAAAGTTCAGGTCACCAGATGAAAGACCTTGAATATCAAGGTAAGAAGTTTGGATTTTAGATAAAATGCAGTGAGCAACCATTAGAAGATTTTATAAAATCTTCAGAACATTGTGTTTTTATTTTACAGTTAGTTTTGTTATGAGTTAAGATCTATTGAAGATCTAGAGGTGAGGTAACCCTGTAGGTGAGAATTGTAGCAATCAGGATTTATCATCAAACCATCATGCACTCCCTCTGTAGTACTCATTATGTGATCTGGAATTTGGACAGATGATATGCTTGCATTTGCAGATAAATTTCTAGGTATCAATCTCAGAGCAGATAATTTAGGTGTGAAATCCAGTGTCTTTAATTTTTTGAACTTTTCAGCCCTAACAGATAATCCTTTTTCTTCTCAGCTACTCATATGTCTACTTTTGTTCCTTTAAGTGTTTACTTGAATATTGATCATTCACTGTATGTGCTGATTGGGTTCCAGGATTCAGGATAAATCCCAATTATAAATATGCCATAAACAATGTTATCTTCTATTCAATGTATAACATGATTTCTCCTTTATGCTCTATGCGACTGTAATTGCAAGTCTTATTTCTAACCCAATGTCCCCATTTCTTTCTGGCCAGTTTCTGAAAAGCCATTTTATGTAGGTCAGGCCAGGAGAATCACAGTACATACTTAAGGTATGCTAATGGCTCTGAGAAGTCCTGCAGGAAGGAATCTGCCTTTGCTTTTTAACTCTGGATTTCTCAAATTTATTGGATCACAGAATCTCTTATATAAGTAATCTATTATAGTCTGCAAAACCAATGTTTTAGATAATGCACTTTGGGGCCTTCTGTCTTACATGACCAGATTTATAATAAAGATATTAACATAAGTGCTAGATACCCAAGGGTCAAGCAGGACTTTTTTGCATTGAACCTCTTAGTTCTTCAATAATTCTTCCAGACTCTTGGGTAACATTTAGCTCTCTGACACCTAGGAAACAGACAAATGATATTCTGAGTAATTGAAGTGAGCTTCAGTCTTATAGAAATATAAGCGATAACGTTAAGCATTCATGACAAAAGCCTGAGAGTTGATGACAAAAGTGAATGCTGGTTTGTTGATGGAGATGGGGAAGGGGTACAGAGTGTGAGGGTTAGATTTTGTTTTCTGACCTGGACACTTTACCAGGCTTATGCCTTAGCTCTATGTACCCTGGATGGGGCACCTGCTTTGTGGAAGCAAAGCTGAGAAATACTGCTGAGCTGAAAGGGTAAATATGCAACCTACAGCCATTTATTGATTTCAAAGGCAGAGTCATATAGGAGTTAATATAGGAGTTAGCACAAACTCTGGACCCAGTCTTCGCAGGGCCCCCACTTATGAACTTTGTGACCCCGGACATGTTGATTAACTTTTGTGTGTCTCAGTTTCCTCCTCCATAAAATGGGGCAAATTATAGCATCACCACCATAGAACTGTTGAGAGCACTGAATGAATTAATTTTCACGAAGTTCTGGAAATAGTGCCTGGCACAGAGAAAGCGCTCTGTACGTGTTTGCTGCTACATTGTGCTTGGTACTGTGCGAGATGGGTGGGGTAATAAGATCTCATTCTTGCCCTCAAGCTTACAGACTACTATGAATAAATTACAGTCGTTTAAGGTGAGAAATAGCTGTATAAAGGCAGGCAGGAGAGAGCTAATACAGTGTTTGCTGAGCGAAGAATTTCCAGGGTCAAAGGGATCAGATTTTCACATCTGCTACCAGCAAGAGCTTAGACATGTGACAGACTTTCTGGGCCTTATTTAATCATATTTAATCCATGTCTAATCATGTGAAAAGTGACCTAATGCTACAGTGAAAGTAGAAATGCTCGTTGTTATTATTATTGCTGAGCTGGCACAGAAGAGGGAAAAATAGAGCTATGTGGAGGAGATGCTGTCTGATTTGGTCCACCTACCTACTCTGAGGAGTTCTTTCCAGCAGACTCTGAATCTCTGCCTGTCTCTGTTCTTACACAGTGAGGAGGATGAGTTTGGTATGGAGTTTGTACCAGAAGGGCCTTCCCAAGCTGGTTCCAATACTCCCCTTTAAGACAGGAGAGCATAAGATGCTTTCTGGGCCTGCCAAACCATTTCTTCTAGGTTCTGCATTTTTCAGGCATTCAGGACTAAATTCAGCCCAGGAATTCACTTATGAATGACCTAATAGTCTCCTTTCCATCTCTCTGAGTCCTGCAACCCTCCCCTTGTCACAAGGCAGGCCGAAGTGGTCATCAGCATTGCCGTAAGCTCTGGTTGACAATTTTGCCTGGGATGTCAAGGAGTTGTTTCCTGGTCTTTGCAAGTCTCCCTGTGGCAGATCCTCAACATCTGGATTCCTTAGCTTGGAGTTTTGAGGTCTTGCCAGGTGGGTGCCATCTGATTGAGCTCCTGCGAGGGCACATCTGGAAGGGCATCCTGCAGCTTAGAAGGGGCCAGGATGTGGTAAGCAATTTTTTAGCCTTCCCAGTATGGTGTAGGAATAAATGGATCTCTGACTACTGGGCTCAGGCTTCTCCCTTCTCTCATTGCATGAGAGGGACCCGGCCTTGCTTTCAGTGGTGGAGATTGGGCTGTGCCTCAGTGGATGATGCTTCTGAAATGAAACACTACCCCAGGCTGCTGACCAGAACAGAAATGTCACCTAAGGGGAAGCAAGGACTGGTGTGGGCAGAGCTCTCTTCTGGACTTCCTCTACTTATTCCTCCCTCCCACCCTGCACTTGGGAGCCTAGAGGTCTTCTGCTTTTCACACAGGAAGGAGGGAGTAAAGGCAGAAGCTGTAAATGCAGGGATGCAGGAAGGAAGGACAGTGAAAACATCTTTTTGTTAAAGATGGTCACTGACTCCCTTTGGAGAGAGAACGCTTTCATCTAGCCAGTCATTTTCAGCTCTTTCTTCTCTTTTTGCTCTTCAAGAAAAATAGTCACTCTCCCTGCATTGCTACTGACCCCCAGCTCATATTAGAGTTTATCTCAGGATCATTCAGGATTCCCTATGATATTAGTCACACCTCTATCACTCCTATCTTTGGCTTTCAATCTCCATATAGCAGGACAGCATTTTTTTCATCTAATAATTTTATTAATTGAATGTGTATTTTGAGCAAGTGCTTGGGTTAAGTGTTGGGGGGAAATGTATGATAGAGTCTGTATTAGTTTCTCCTTGCTTCTGTAAGAAAGTACCATCAACTTGGTAGGTTAAAACAACACAAATTTATTATTTTACAGTTTTGGAGGTCAGAAATCCAAAATCAGCTCTCCTGGGCTAAAATCAAGGCATCAGCAGGCTGTGTTCCTTCTGGGGCCCGTAGGGGGAATCTGTTTCCTTGCCTTTTACAGCTCCCAGAGGTCACCTGCATTCTTTGACTCATGGCCTCTTCCTCCATCTTCGAAGCCAGCAGCTTTCTCTTCTTGACCTCTGCTTCCATTATTACATCTTCTCTCTCTGACTGATCCTTCTATCAACCTCTTATAACTACTCTTGTGATACATTGGGCTCATCTAGACATTGCAGGATCATCTCCCAGTCTTAAGGTCTTTAACTTAATTACATCTACAAAGTCCCTTTTACTATATAAGATAATATATTGATAAGTTCCAGGGCTTAGGACATGCATCTTTTGGAGGGTAATTATTTAGCCTACTGCAGAATCCTCACCCTTATGCCATCCACAGCCTAGCGGGGGGCACCAACCAACAGGTTGATAGGCAGTTATTATAGAGTGATGAATGCCATGACCAGGGAAGTGTAGGATGAAAGAAGGACACTTAATCTAGTCTAGAGTTAGGGGTGGCTCCCCAGAGTTATGTTCAAGAGAAGTATAAGCTACCAGGGTATGGCTCTATGAATGAAGATAAGTGGGCACAATGTACAGAGACCTAGAGGTGAGAGTGAGAATCAGCAGAATTAAAGCCGACCTACTTCTTTTTTTTAAGATTTTGTTTATTTATTTGACAGAGAGAGACACAGCGAAAGAGGGAACACAAGCAGGGGGAGTGGGAGAGGGAGAAGCAGGCTTCCCACTGAGCAGGGAGCCCAATGCGGGGCTTGATCCCAAGACCCTGGGTCCATGATCTGAGCCAAAGGCAGATGCTTAACAACAGAGCCACCCAGGCGCCCCATAAAGCCGACCTACTTCTTGCTGTCTCTGTTCACCTCTCTGTTCCATCACACTGCCTTCGTTTATCGTCTCATTCTTGTTTGTAATGCCTCCCTCACCACTCCACTTATCCACTCAGCTTTCCTTCAAGACTCTGTATTCATACTCCACAATTAGCATGACCACACAAAAGAATTCCTATAACTTTTTATCTGTACTCTGCTTACACTCATTTTTAATTTAACATATAGGTTATAGGCCCTCAAACACTTGTGTTTGAGGGCCTATAACCTATAACAGACATTCAGCAAATACTGAATGATTAAATGGACAACAGCACATCTAAACTTAATTGTATATCAGTTTCTGTGACTCCAGCCAGATCAGTCATACCATGAGAAACACATGGTTTCTTACACTGAGGAGGTTTTTTTTTTTTTTTCATTCACTTTTCTTTTTTTTTTAAATTTTTTATTGTTATGTTAATCACCATATATTACATCATTAGTTTTTGATGTAGTGTTCCATGATTCATTGTTTGTTCATAACACCCAGTGCTCCACGCAGAATGTGCCCTCTTTAATATCCATCACCAGGCTAACCCATCCCCCTCCCCTCCTCCCCTCTAGAACCCTCAGTTTGTTTTTCAGAGTCCATCGTCTCTCATGGTTCTTCTCCCCCTCTGACTTACTCCCCTTCATTCTTCCTCTCCTGTTATCTTCTTCTTTTTCTTTTTTCTTAAAATATGTTGCGTTATTTGTTTCAGAAGTACTGAGGAGGTTTTTAATTGGATTTTTAAAGATATAGTGAAGACACAATGAGTCAAATAAACCATCTATTCATTTAAAGTGACCATTACAATAAGCATATAGATCCAAAATAATATCCTTTGTTGATAATGAGTAATTGTACTAAAGGTTGACTCAATCAATATGAATCTGAAGTAGTGGTGGGATGTGTATATTCATTGCTTTGGTGTAGAGATAAAGTGGGAACAGATGGTGGAGAATTGGATGGGTGGGAGAAGACAAATTCACGGTTATCATTATTTCTCATTGTGTAGCTATGATCCTGATGTAAGATTTAAATACTGAGTAAGGCTCATTGAAAATATCTTGTGTGAAAAAAATTCAGAATCTCCATTACCTACACCACGACTTAATTCCTACCTATATGAGATCATACTTTCATCCTCTAGAGAACAAATGTGAATATGTTTCAGTCTTCCAAAAACATCTTTCTTGGGCAAAGTATTCCAGTATAGATAAAGTAAATTTAGGATATATAAATCTGATCATGAAAGTATTCTTCCTAAAAACATTCAGTGACTTTCGACTGCTCTTAGGATTAAACGAAATGCTGCCATGGCTATCAGTGACTTGCCTGGTCTGGTCACTTCCTACCTCACACCATTCAGAATCTGCACTTGGCCCATCACCACCATTTTGCTCTAGCCACATATTTTTTAGTTCTTCCTACTTACCGTTCTCAGCAGGCTGGTTTTCCACCAAAGTGTATTACACTTTCTGTACTCTCTGCAAGCCATACCCTTGCCTTCCCTCTTGACTAGTTTTATTGTTCTTCCATTTTCATCACTCAGGGAAATCCCTGAGGACTCAGAGTAGGTGAAACCTTCTTCTATGGACTGGCAGACCATAATTTCTTCCTAACACTTGTCAAAATTGAAATTTTACATTTCCCTGTCTAAATATTTAATTCATGTCAGTTTTTCCTACTAAATTGTAAGTTCCATGGGGGGGGGGTAGGGCCATGTCTCATTATTGCTTTCCACAGAGTTTGGTAAAGTATAGGAGCGAATAAGTATTTATTAAATGAATGACTCTTACTCACATCCAACTCCAAATGACTGCTGTCTAAAATAAAATAGGATTTACTCGTGAAAGTAGCAAAAGTGCTTGCATATTTTAAAAGAACAGAGTGACATTTAACTATACAAATGGATAGAGAAAGAGAAGCTAAAGTGGCTTAATTCAAAATGCATTTCTGAGGGTAGCTGAAAAGTCTGGTTTGGTCAGAAAAACAGAACCACTACAAAAAACATAGAAGTAAATGTTGTTTTGTTTTGTTTTTTAAGATTTTATTTATTTATTTGATAGAGACAGAGAGAGAGGGAACACAAGCAGGGTGAGGGGCAGAGGGAGAGCAGACTCCTTGCCAAGCAGGGAGCCCAATGCAAGGCTTGATCCCAGGATCCTGGGATGAGGACCTGAGCCACAGGCAGATGCTTAATGACTGAGCCACACAGGCACCCCAAGAAGTAAATGTTTTAATATGGGAATTAACATTTATGTAAATGAGGAAGGAGCTGGAGAGTGAAGGCTATAGCAAGAGGACTGGAAAAACCCTGACTAACTACATCAGTCCAAAACCCTATCATGGGGAGACTCTTGGGAGCTTTTGAGGAAGTTTGAGAAATGAATCAAGTCTGGCTACTACAAAGAGGGAGCTCATGACAAGTCCAGTTAAGCTGTTGTGATTAGAGACTGGGGGCCTTCTGGAGAGTTCTGGAAAACTGCCAAATCAGTGGAAGCTGCCTTATCTGACCCATATGACCTCTTAAGATTGATGACCTCAGCTTTATTTGTACTTCCCAAATCTCGTATGAGTTCCTCTCATTGGCAAACTCTGACTTAAACCCATATAATAAAAGGATTCTAGGAAGCACCTGAAAGAGATGGTAGCACTGACAGTTTGGCAGTAGATCACATTGCCCAGGAAAGCTATCACTTGATTTTATTCTAGCGCTTTCTTTGGGCACATCACATCATATTGAACCAGAACTAGTAAAGGAAAACTCAGTTCTGAGGTGTGCTCCAGAATTTGATTTTTTTTTTTTTTTTGCAGTCTCAAAGTTATAGATAAAAATAAGTTTTAATATGCACTGATTAATCTTTAGGTGGAATCCAGATTTTCTGACTTTTGGAATGGTTTTCAAAAGAGCAATTAATAAATATGTAATCTGAGTCTAAAGGGTCATTAGATGCATATGAGCCTGACTGGTCTTATGACTATATGCAACCATTTCTCCTCTTTGGTCTGGACTTTCTCATCTATAGAAGAAATGAAATTCTCTATAGATACCTTCTCCACGGTGCATAATGGTAAGAATAACGATAGTGTTTATTTATTGGATGCTTGTTATTGTATATCATGTTCAGTGATTTCTGTACACAGATCTTATCCATACAATTGCCAAGAAGCAATAATGCATCTTTGGATTGTTATGAGGTTCAGATGAGATATCTATAATGGACCTAGAATATTGCCTAGTACAGGATTGGCATTCAAGTGAGCTCTACTGTCCTACTGCTGATAAATGACAGTGTAAAGATTCAATACTTTGTTGATCATACAGGCTTTTTTTGAAGTTAGACATCGTTATTATATAATCCTCATAAATAAGAGTGGTTAAATATAAAAAAATACAAATGCTTTCTTTAGTCTTTAGTTCTTATCTATTCTTGGCATATCATCTATCATCGACATCTCCATTAGTCAATAATGAGTAATAAGGATAGTATACTACCATAATCTTTGTGGTTAATTTTCCCTTTTCAAAGTAATTTATACATATATAAACTCATTTTATCCCCTCAACAACCCTTTATGATAGGTTGGCCAATAATAATTATGTTCTTCTTATAGATGTGGAAACTAAAACCCTTGGCTGGTTAATGAAGAAACAAGTTCTATTTATTGGGTTCTTACAATGTCATGGGTCTTACAATTGGGTCTTACAATGTTTTTACAATATTGGGTTCTTACAAAGGGAATTTTTAGTCACTGTTACAGTCATTACAGTGAATGTCTCCTTTTGCAGGTACATAATAGACTCATAATTTAAATAACTAAATAAACTTATACAACTGGTGAAGACATTCCACTCTGATAATTTCAAACCCAGGGCTGTGTGGCTTCAAAGCTGTTATTCTTTACATACTGGCATTTGAAGTCTTATGACTGGTCAAAGGCACAGCCTAAACTAGGACCTTGGACTCTGGACCCTTTTCCAGACTGGTAGGCTAATCAATAATGTATTTTTCCACCAAAAACTCTAGTTATGGTGCATATTATAAAATTAACCATTAGAGAAAGAGTTGGAACTGTACTGGTACTTTATTTAACACAGTGTTATAGAAAGGATGTTACTCAATCAGGCATATTCCTTTTTCTTAGGGAAAATTTTAGACATTTAATTTTAGTTCTTTTATGTTTGCATTTATTTACTTTTTTTGTTTCTTCTTAACAGGGTTCTGTTGTGTCTGTGTTTGTGTTTGTGTATGTGCACAAACACATGTATACCATATATATATGTACATCTAATTGGGCTCCGTCTAAACAAAGAATTTCTATTTTGTATGCTGAGAATTCTAGCTACAGTAGACTGTAAGGGCTTAAGATGTTGATTACCTCTGCTTTCCATGTGGGAACTAAGACCATTTAAAAAATCCCAGCCTCTGGAATGGACTCTGCAATTTCTCCTTATCTTAAAGGTTACTCATTAACATCTTTAAACTTGCTGAGCAATATACTTCAATAATACCCCTTGGTTCAGAGCTCCATAGGTTAATTTTACATTTGTAAATCACTTTTCTTTGATCTAAACACTGTCATAGTTTTGTATTACAGGACAAGGTTAATCAGATCACACCATTAGTTTTATGTGTGTGTGTGTGTGTGTGTGTGTATAGCATTCTCATTATTTCATATATCTTTATCTCTTCTTATTTTTTGCCTTTTCAAAGTCTCTTAAATCATATGACACATGCAGAATGATGCAGAATGTATTTTAAAAGTTCTCTGAAAGGCTAAATTGTTCTGAATTTAGAAATTGGTATAAACACTTTTTTTTAAAAGATTTTATTTATTTGACATAGAGAGAGAGACACAGTGAGAGAGGGAACACAAGCAGGGGGAGTGGGAGAGGGAGAGGCACCCACGGAGCAGGGAGCCCGATGCGGGGCTCAATCCCAGAACCCTGGGATCATGACCTGAGCCGAAGGCAGACGCTTAACGACTGAGCCACCCAGGTGCTCCTGGTATAAACACTATTAATAACATCTTCTCCATACCGTAAAGAAGTCTACCTTAAACACGGGCACACATGTGATGAAAAGAGCTAAAAGTCACATTATAGTTAGAAATGATCTCGGAAGGCTGCTTTCTATGGGAGTGGGTGCAAAAAATGCTTTTGTATTTGGAAATTAGAGTATTATTGGTGTCCAGTGAGAACAATTTTTGTAGAATAATGGAGCTGAAGGCAGATTCCCATGTACTGAAAAGGATCAGTGGAAATAAAGGTAGAGCTGGGTGTTAGACTCTACTTTCATAGTATTGAATAGAGAAGACTGGCAGGTTGTAGGAGAACTAGAGTTGTCAGAAAGACCTTGAAGGCATTAGAAGATAAATATGCTAACTTTTGAATAGATTGACATAATTTCATCAATGAAATGTTTTCAGTATGGATATCTGGTTATTTATTGATTCACCTAAACAAACTACTGAATACTTTTAAAATACCATGCCTGCCCAACTCCCTCCCTTCCTCCCTTCCTTCCTTTCTCCCTCCCTCTCCTTTCTTCCTTCAATTCCTCCTTCCCTCCCTTTTGTCCTTCCTTTCCTTCCTTTTCATTTCTTTCCTTCCTTCCTTTCTTTGTTCCTTCCTTGTTTCCTTCTTTGTCTCTCTCCCCTTCTCTCATTAACAATATTGTTGAACACCTACTATATCTCTGCAGAGTATTAGTTTAGCACATGATGAAGATGACATGCATGTCCTCAGTGAATAGAAAAACTGCAAGAAAACCATGATCTATCAACCTAGAATCACCTGTCTAAAGAACAGGAAAGGGAACCATGACATGGTTTTAATTAGTTCATTTGGTTCCAAAGGATCACTAGTCTTTTTCAAAATGCTTCAAGCCATATCCTTAATAGTCTGTTCCAAAATGTTGCTTGGGATAAATATCAGGTTTATAGGTTTGTAGTTTTCAAATCCACAATGGGGTCGGAGAGGGGATTTCCCCATCAGTAATGTGGCATCTCTTCCATTTGTTGTAAATTTTCAGAGGTTTCAATCAGTGACTCTTCGAACGTATCTGGGTTTCAGTATTCTTTTGTCTAGTTCCTTCTGGTTCAGAGATTCTTACTATCTTTTCCTTTGTCTTACCCTCTATTTCTCAATTCAGTTTAAAGACCATTCTCTACAAAACAAAAACAAAAACTGAAAGCAAAATAAATTTACAGTAGTGTAGTAATTGGGCTGGGTTTTTTTCTGTTTTTTAAAAAATGCTTTCAGACTTTCAGAAAGATTGCAAAAGTAGTTCAAAGAATTTTTTTCTGAACCATTTGAGAGGAAGTTGCACTCATAATACCTCAAAACCGTTGAGTACTTCAGTGTGTAAACCCTATAAAAAAGGACTTTCTCTTATATAACCTCAATGCAACTATCAAAATCAGGAAGTTGACATAAGTAATTAACTACCACCTGATCCACAGAACTCATTCAAGTTTTGCCATTTATCCCAATAATATTCTTTAGGATCCATTCCAAAATCATGTGTTTTATTTATTTGTCATAGTTCTTTCTATAGCCTCTTTTAATTTGGAAAAAATTCTTTAGTTTTTTTCTTAGCTCTAATTACCTTGATGTTTTTAAAAAATTACAAGCCAGTTATTTTGTATATTTCTCAATTTGGGTTTTTTCTGATGTTTCCTCAGGATTAGATAGTGGTTATGCAATTTTAGCATGGATACCCATGCATCCTATTAGGTTGCATGAAGTTTCAGTTTGTCTGGTTATTAACGATATTAATGTTGATCAATTCCACCATTCTAAAGTGACTCTTACTTTGTATTAGTAAGTATTTTTGGAAGGTACTATGAGACTATGTAAATATGCAAATTTTTACCCATAAGTTGTAGCATCTATTGGTACTTTGGGCTACATCATTACTATGTTGGTTGCCAAATGATGATTTTTAAATGTCATTCCTGCAACATTTATTAGTTGCCATTCCACTGTAAATAAATTCTCTCCTCATTCTTTAATTTGCTTATTTATATCAGTTTTGACCCATGCGTTTCTACATTATTCGATTGGTTATCATTTGCTCTTATTGTTACCAAAAACCTTGGTATCATTATTCAGTTTTTTTTCTTCTCCTTGTACCCCATAATCTAATCTATCATTTAGACCTGATGGAGGTACCTTCAAATCACGTTTAGAATCTGTTGACATTTTTCATTTTTCTACTACCAAGATAGTTTAAACTGTCTTTATCTTCTGATTTATTTTAGTGACCTCTTGACTTGGTCCCCTTGCCCCACCCTCCTTGCCCTTCTACAGCCGGTTTTTCGGGCAGCAGTTGAATGATCCTTCCAAAATGAAAATCATATCATGTCACTCACTTTCTTGCTTGAAATCACGTAGTGACTTCCCATGCCTTTGGAATAAATTCCAAATACTTTGGACAGTTCCATAGGATCTGTCTCTATCTGACTCTTGGACTTTATTTCATTCATGTCTACCCTTATCATGCTTCAGCTGTTTATGGTATTAAACTATTTCTGATACATGCCCCATTTGTAACTTCCCTAGGCCTTGTATTAGTTGATCACGCTTCTTCCTATGATTTCCTTCTCTTTCCATTCAGGCAGCAGTTTAAACTTCTTCATCAGAAAGGTGTACCTTGACCATCTATATTGAAATAGTTCCTCTTGCTAGAATGTGACACATGCAGTTTCTGTATCCCCTGTTGCTATATCCACAGAGTTTACCAAAATGTCTGGCACAAAGCAGGTGTGAAATGAATGTTGAATTTTTTTCTTATATTTTCTGTTACCATTATACCACCTTCCTCAAGTAGATGAGTGGTTATTTGTTGTATTATTTATGTAAATATATATACATAAAAATGTAAAATAAATAATAAAGATAAATTAGAAGCACTGTCTGTTGTCTTCAGCATTTTTAATAGGCTCATATTTTTGAAAGCTGTGTATGAATATGACAGGACACCTGTTATTAACGGTGTCAAAAAGATTGGCATAAAGCTATATGTGCAAGACTAAAGCATATTATATGCTATAGGTAGGACAATAAAAGGTTCAAGGAACATTCTTGGGCTTTGACTTGAGCAAGGGACACTTCATGTGATCATCACTAGAATCACTGTCTAGTTCTGAGACTATCAAAGAGTTCCCTCTATACCCATAACTACTGCAAAGCTAGATGTTCATTTTATATATTCTCTCTTCTATTTTGATAAATTTTTCCTTTTGAGGGTTTCTGACCCTAGGATCATATATTTTTCCTTTGAAACTTTAGAAATCTGCCTTCCTAAATTGTAGGAAATACCTGATAATGTCATATCTTGTTGGTTGGATAATTTAACTTATGATATTACATAATGACCTACTATCTTCCTGAGTTCCCGTGATTTACATATCACCAGTGGTTTTCCCACAATCCAATCCAGATAGTCTTATTGCCTCCTCTAACTTCCAAAAGATGGAATGGCCAAAAAGAAGGGAAACATGTATCAAGACATTGCTTCTAGAAGAGTGAGATTTGCAGATGTCAGGAGAATTGATTTTTTTTTTATTGTATCTTATACATTTGTAAACTGTGCCTATTGGTAAGGCCTTTGTAATCAGAAATGCATGCAAATATGCTATAAAATTATTTTCTAATTCTTTCTTAGTGAGAAACTTTGCAAATTGATGAGAATCCCAGATATGTGCTATGGCTTTGTAGGTTTGAGTTTTCCCAACTAGCAACACATTACTGGCTTTGCCCAATTAATATTAGGTTGTGCATTCATTTTATAGATTTTTCTAAATTTCCCTTCATTTATAGATTTAAAAAAAATTTTTTTGCATGAGCACACATGCAGACTCACAAACCATTCCATTCTGTAAGATTTCTTACTGTCTTATTTATTTTTATATGAACTATGCTAGGCACATGAATAAATAGATGAGTAACCTATTTTAAAAGCATTTTGCCTTTTTCCTATTGTGCGTGCTGGGCAGACTATAACTTCACTTCTTAACTGAATTTTGAAGTGATTTCTTGACATAAGTGCATAGTGCCCTTTGAATTAGAATAACAAAATATCCCTGAGGGAAATCTTTGAAAAGACTGGCTGTTGGGGGATGACTGGATCGTAGAGGGGCAAGACTGGAGCAAAGAGGTCAGTTAGGAAGCTTTTGCAATCATCTTGGTGAAAGATGATGGTGGATTGAACTAGGATGGTAGTCGTGGAAGTGGAGAATAGTGGAAAATTTCAAAATATGCTTTTGAAGTGCTACCAGTAGGTCTTGTTCATGGATTGAATGTGGGTGCTGAGGACAAAGAGAACACGCTTAAAGAAATTATTAAAAATCATTTGCAAAACAAAACAGATACATTTTTTTTCCTCTGAATATCATTCTAAGTGTAACTATCATTTTGCTCAGACATTTTATTTAGACATATGATAAACCATTTTTAGTAACCAGTTCTCTTGGATGATTTAGGAGGCCAATGAATACTCTGAAATTGCACACAAAATTTTAAATTTATGCATATGCTTTTCCTAGGAGGAAGGTCACAGCTTTCAACATATTCTCAAAGAAATCTTTGAACAAAAACAAGTTAACTATTAGTCCATTATTGTACAAAATGCAATATAGCAAACTACTCTAAAACTCAATGGCTTAAGCCACCATAATTTGTTCTCACTCACATGCTTGTATGCCAGCCAGGGTCATTCTGCTGATGTCTGTTGGGGCCACCTGGACTCTGCTCCAGATCGTGACTTCAGATCAGATCTGCTCCTGGTGTCACTCATCCTTCTGGGTCTGGTGACCCACCTGGGACATGTTTTCATGGCAGTGGCAGAAGCATGAGAGTGAAAGCACAGCCCTCCAAGTGCATCAGGCCTCTCCTTGTGTAGCATCTGCTAACTTTCCATTGGTTAAGGCGAATTACATGACACATCACAAAGACAAGGGGTGGGGAAGATCATTGCACCTGTAAGTGAGAGGGGACTGCAAAGTCAAATGGCAAAGGGACATGCAAAAGTCACATGCAAACGAATATCTTGTTTGTTTATTCCTGGTTTTTTATTTCCCTTTCCAAACTTGTACTACTGAAAAAGTCAAGTTGGCATTTTGTGGAGAATGAATATACCAGTTTCTCCCACTCTTGAAGCACCTCCTTCCTCGGTTTTGTACCTGAAATCTTTCTCAGCTAAAGTCCTGATATTTGGGATGTGGCTTGATGGGGCTAATGTGAGATCCTGAAAGTTTATCTTTCTACATGAGCTTAACTCAGTGTCCAACCCCAGGACTTGCTAAGATGAAAGGTTTTTGCCCTGCTTGACTTTATGCTTCATTCTGACAGTGTGTAAATGAAACTAACACACACACACACACACACACACACACACACACACACACACTATGTAAATAGATGTTTTTACTCCTTGTGATACCATTTTGGTTTTCTAATAGCTAGGTAGTCCCTGGAGCTATTAATAAAGGATCTCAAAACTCAGAATATCTTCTCTTTTTCTCCAACTTCAACTTGTTCCAAAAAAGAAATATCTCATTCTGTATCTTTTAAATGAAAAAGCGAGCAGTGAAATATCTACATACAAAATCAGCAAATGTATGGCCCCATCTCCCTTGGCCAACAGGATTAAAACTCATCTGTGGAATCAGAAACTCCCTGTAATCACACCCAACCAGACTTCAATCAGAACTCTTGGTTTTAGATGTATTTAAAAAACATTTCCTTTTATTCTCTAGCTCTTTCTTGAAGAATAAACTTTGCATTTTCTCGAAAGCACCTCCTCTGGTGTGACCATGTGGTTTTTAATCTTTTCCTCTCACCAGGGCAAAGATTGAAAGGATCTGTAATTAATGACTTGAAAAATATTAAGCTGGATTTAAAGAAAGAGGACCCTGGGATCATGACCTGAGCCGAAGGCAGAAGCTTAATAACTGAGCCACCCAGGTGCCCCTATTATTTTTTTTAAATTTAATTTAATTTTATTATGTTATGTTAGTCACCATACAATACATCATTAGTTTTTGATGTGGTGATCCACGACCCATTGTTTTCATATTGATTTCTTTCCTTGTAGAATGTGTGAAGGAGAAACATCTTGTAAGATCATTTTTTGGCACAGGAATAAGTAGACAATCTAATTTTAAAGACAGCAAAACATAAACATAAAGGGATACATGTAAGGTTCTGGAGTCACATGGTTTGCATTTGAATCCTGACTCCGTGGTCCTCTTTGTGGCCTTGGGTTAGTGGGTAAACTGGTTTAAGTTCAGTTTCCCTCAAAGATTTTTGTGGGGATCATGGAAAATAATGCATGTGTAGTCCTCAGTCCAATTCCTGGGCAAAGGAAGCACTTTAAAACATTGGTTAGTAATAAATGTTGTGTCTGTTGGCTTTGTTGAAACCTTCAGAAGTAAGTGGTGGTATGGGCTATGAAAATGAATGAATTATTAATTTGTTGATTAAATATAACTTTTGAGTGTACCGTGCACAAAGGCTCATTCTTCCTTTTGGGTGACTTGGAACATTCCTAATAAATGGCTTTCTAACGAAAAGACATTCTTAAAGCAACTTGTCAATAAGTGCTTGTCACCAGGGTCTAACCAAAGTATGAAAATGGGGCACCACACCCCAACTTGGGATAGGGGCCCTGCCAACTGCACCACCACCCTTGCCTGGAGTCTTTTAACATGGGTGTTAGCATTTAATTTTTTTTTAACTTTTAAAAAAATTTTTAAACAAAGATTGATTTATTTACTTATTTCTGAGAGAGCACTATTAGGGGGAAGGGGGAGAAAGAGAGAGAGGATCCATAAGCAGACTCCCTCCTGAGCTGTGGGCTGGGAGATGGGCTAGGAGCTCAATCTCAGGACCCTGAGGTCATGACCTAAGCCCCGAAACCAAGAGTCTGACGCTGAACTGAGGGAGCCACCCAGGTGCCCCCAGGTGTTAGCATTTCAAAGAGAACCCTCAGGAGTTCTGTCTGCTAACTGCCCCCCTCCCCAGCTGGGACCTGTTGGCAAGACTGTAACTACTAATGTTTGTACAACCAAAGACTATTTTGTGGTTTAAGAAGAGTAAAATTGACTATGTTTTACCTCCAAAAAAAGAAAAAAGGAGATGGGGGCCTAACAGTCAAAAAATGGTGAGTTGATTGGCTGGTTGGATTTTAACTAGGTAAAAAGGAACTATTCCCTTCCTTTATCACTTATCTTTTATTTACCTTTTATGTACTAGGCCCTGTGCTGGGTGCAATGAGGCAGTCAGTGGAGAAAAGACAAAGTCCCTGGGCAAGTGGAGCTCTGGCCTGATGCATACTTGCCAGAAAGTTTTCTGTGGCAATGTCTGAACAAGGACTCTCTCTCCTGGTAGTGGGGGTTGGAATGGGGGACTAAGAAATGATCTGGTGATCTGGGTGGCGGCATTTGGGGGAAAGATTTCAGAGGACATCCTGAGAAATTTGAGAAAAATTTAGTAGAAAAAAAATAAGGGAGGGCCCTAATAGGTTCTTGATTTTTTTTTTTTTTTTTTTTTGTAGGAAGAAGTGGAATGATTTAAATGGCATTGGAAAATGCTTTGGCAGCAATAAGTGCAATTGGTTACATAAGGGAGAGGATGGGCTTAAATATTTATATTTATCTATAAACAGCTATATATGTATACATCCGTCCTCTAGGGAATAGAATTATTCCCCATGTTGTTTGTATGTTCCCAGCATCTGAGCTCATTACTCGGAATCTCTCTGTCCTTCAATTCTTAGTTTAGTGGCAGGGCACTACAAAAGGGAACCCTGACTTCAATAAGAGAAGGTCTGGTCAGTTTACCTTTTTTCTGGGATGCTTCCCAGTCAGAGTCATTCAGAGAAGCTGACATCCAGGTGTTTCAGAAACTAAAAGTGATGCTTACTTTGCAGAAATAGAGATTGGGTAGGAGCAAAATGCTTTATTGTTTTTCAGAGACAAGCTAGATTTGATTTTTTATTTTCAAGTGGTATTTAGAATATTATATCAAACAGTATTTATAATATCTCTCTTATAGACTCAACTGTGCCCCCACAATTTATATGTTGTAGCTTTAGACCCAACATAGATTTACTTAGAGATGGGGCCTTAAAGGAGATGATTAAGGTTAAATGAGGTCCCAAGGGTGGGACCCTAATCCACTAAGCCTGGTGATTTTTACATGAAGAGAAAGATACCAGAGCTGCTTATTCAGAGAGAGAAGGCCATGTGAGGACATAGCCAGAAGGCAGCATCTGCCAGCTCAGGAGTGAGGCCTCAGGAGAAACCAAACCTTCCAGCAACTTGATCTTGAATTTCCAGCCTCCAGAACAGTGAGAAGATGAGTTTCTACTAAGCTATTGGTCTGTGGTATTTTGTTATGGGAGCCCCAGTTGACTAATAAATCTCTAGATACAACACATAAACTATGATATTTAAACATAATATTACAATGTCCATTTCACATGTTTCTTCAGCATACAACCTCTATTGAGCAGGTACTAGATGGTGTCCATATATATATTATTTTATTTAAATGGCACAGTTTTGCTATTTGATAGTTATTCTTCTTACCTAAGGTCAAATATCTGGGAAGCAGTGAAGTTGGAATACAATCCCAAGTCTCAGTTTATTAGTGTAATTATTTTTGCATTATTCTATGCTAGATTCCACTGCATGGAATCCAAAACGCACTGTATTTTTACTCATCATGATTATTGTGTGACCTCTGAAGATAGATTTATCACACTGTCCCTTTTATTCTCTTTTTTGAATTCAGACATTGAACTCCAACCCCATAGCAATATGGGTCAACTGAAAACAGAGAGCATCTCGTTTTGCTGCAGGCAATAAGCACATCACTTTCCATGAGTACACATACTATGAACTCATGGTTAAGAAGAGCATCGTGTTTCAATTTAATGGCTATTACTTCTTGTTCAGAGGTCTTCCTGTGTATTCCATTTTTCCTCCAAATGTCAAAGGGGAATGGGAAATTGAAGTGCCATAAAACACTTGGAGGCTTCATTTATTGCAGATTAATTAGAGAATCAAAGAAGAATAAGGAGCAGTTCTTCTGTTTCCAAACCCTGGGGAACTAGTGTGTAGCAGAATGAACCAAATAGACATTAGGTATTACTAGGTATTGAGATTTTTTTTCATGTGCCGAGGTCATAGGAGCAGAACTGATGTGTGTGAAACTTACAGTATTGCTTATAATGTAGATTAGGATAATGTAAAAACAAGGATTTGTTCACTAAATCCTGAACCTCTAGGATGAGGATTTTATGAAATTCTCCAAATCATGGGCAACAAATTTGAGAATTGAAACGTTAGGGAAATAGCCTCATTATAATGACTGAGAATTTTTGTCTAAAAGATACCCCTCATTTCCAGATGATCAACATTCCAGTTGACCCAGTCCCTGACTACAAGATTATGGCCTTCACCTTAACACTATTCCATTTCTTCTCTCTTTCTGTTTATCCAACACAACAATGACATTGTGTCTATAACAAGAGGTATATACAGACAGTAAGAAAGGGAGCTGTTTCTTCATATTGTTCCCTTTCTCGGCCACTGGATCCTAACTCAAAAAACCTGGGCACCCATTTCTAAGGGAAGAGACCAAATACATTACATGTGGAATTGCTTCTGTGCCACTGAACCTTTCACACTATTACCAATACGCTGATGCCTTCTTAATGAACTCGGGACTTCTTAAGTTCTTGTTTATTTGGAAAGCTTAGCCTGTGCTACATGAGGAATTGGAATTGGAGACTCCCAGACACTACTTCTTTGACAGCCTTAAAGAAAATATTTGGAGAGATGACAGGAGGGATGTCTGATGTTAGGGAAGTGCCAGAAAAGGTGGGTTACAAAATCCTTTAGGTCTGTCATCATTTGCCTTTATGATGTGCTTGCTGTGAGATTAGGTGGACATCCCAGTGACTCATTTTCAGGCCACACTGTTTTTTTTTTTTTTTTAATCTTCTCTGTTCTGTCTCCATGGACATGATAGTTGGGAACCTGACAAATGGTTGCCTTTGGATTCATGAAACAAAATTCTGTCCAAATAAGGGCCAAAAAGCAGTCTATAAAGGGTGGTATGTTATCATCCTGGGATCACCTTGGAAGGGTGAATAGCATTTTCTTTTCCAGTGAGATGGATCTTCACAGCTCTAGGAAGTGTGTGTGTGTGTGTGTGTGTGTGTGTGTGTGAATCCATACTTGTAAAGGGCTTCTGATCGATCAATTATTTGTCTAGGAATAAAAGTCTGAAGTTTATGCAGTGTTTTTCATGTAGATTATGTAATTTGACTATCATAACATCCTTAAGATATAAATATTATCCTAAGTTAGCAAATAAAGAGGCTGAATCTGAAAGGTTAAATACTTGACCCAGCTCGTAGGTGGCAGAAATATGAATGTGTTTTTAGGCAAACATCATGCTCCCACAATGGGGCTACACTGAAAATTTATATAGAGTCTGGCTTAGGCTGCTATATAGGGTATGACCTAGGCCATAGAAGATAGGAATTTACTTTAAAAAATAAAAGTAGTTAATTTTCTCCCCAGAAGAGTAGTTAAAATTGAGGCTAGTGGTTTTGTTAAACCAATGGTTGCAGTGAAAGTTTTTTTTTCCTTTTCTTTCTTTTAACATGTTTTTGTTTGTTTGTTTGTTTTTACAAAAGCATGTATGGATATCTGGCTTCAGCTCTTATATGTAAAGATCTTGGAAGTCATCACTCTTGTCTTTACAACAAGAAAAAGCTTAACAAACAGAAAATCAATGACACTGGACCCATCAGAGAACTGAGATAGTAAGGCAAACCATCCCCCTGTAATCTAGAGAGACAGGTAAATACAGAAAGTAATAGCTGAGGTCTGCTTACCTGGAGAAGAAGGCACTAGAGCCATAGCCGGTAGGAACACCTCAATGATAACTTTGATAAGCTGCCTCCAGTGACAGGCACACTTATGTTGGCTTTACCTACAGGAACTTTATCAGGTTCTCTTGGCAAGATCTGAGAAATATCCTTCCATGGGTCTGGCAGGGGAAGGAATAAAGTAATCACTGTGAAATGTATTCAGCATAACAAAGAACTGTCTCCAAGGGAAAGGACTTTACAGAGAGTCTTATCCCAACTGGGGGAAGGGCATTCCTCCTATTTTATGACCCTCTAACTTTCCTGTCTCAGCTGAGGTGGTGGTGGGGAATAGGAAACTATACCCTGGACCATTACTTATGAAGGTCACAACCCAGAACACAGGCCCATTGAAGACCAAGATTTAATCGTAAGAGTATAGAATGCTTCTTTTCTGCAACACCTCCCCACTGTATCAATAGGATTCTAGTGTAGTAACAGTGGATTCCAGCTAAAAGAGCTGCAAGACACAAACCCTCTCTGAGGAGGAGTACTTAGGGAAGGCGAAGGTCAGGAGGAGAGACAAAAACAAGGACATTAGAAGAATTTGAAGTTTCTGGCACTTACAGCTTCAGAAAACATTAAACCCAGCCCACTTCCTAGCCAGATTTATATAAATCATCACCCATAAAATGATTTAAATAAATCGTTTGTATAAAATCATCAGCACCTATTTACCTCATTTCCTATTGCCTAGTTTAACATTGGATCCAACTTTTATGAAAAAAATTGTAGGGCAAAAAGCCCCACAGTCTGAAGGAGCAAAGCAAGCATCAGAACCAGACTCAGATAAGACATAGATGGTAGAGTCATTAGGGAATTTACAGTAACTGTGGTGAATATTTAAAGGGCTCTAGTGGGGAAAGTAGATAGCATGAAAGAAGAGATGGGTAATACATACAAAGAAATGGAAAATTTAAGAAATAACTAAAAGGAAATGGTAGAAATCAAAAAGAAATGAAAGCCTTTGATGGGCTTATCAGTAGACTAGATGTAGCCAAGGAAACTATTAGTGTGCTTGAAGATACGTCAACAGAAACTTCTCAAAACTGAAATGCAAGCTGTAATGGAAAGTACAAAAGTGAAAAAAGAAATACAGAGCGGAGCATTCAAGAACTATAGGACAGTTTCAAAGGTGTGTATGCCAAAAGATGAAGAGGGAATGAAGCAGAAGAAATATTTAAATAATGGTTGCAATGATTTCAAAACCACCAAAGCATACATTTAAGAAGCTCTGAGAACAGAGTGAAATAAATATCAAGACAAAACAAACCAAAACTTAGCATATCATATTGAACTTCAGAAAACCAAAAAGAAAGAGAATATCTTGAAAGAAGCTGGAGAAAAAAAAGACCTATAGGGAAACAAGGATAAGAATTATAGTGGACTTCTTATCAGAAAATATACAAGCAAGAAGAGAATGGATTTAAAGTGTTGAGAGCAAACCCCACCAACCTAGAATTCCATATCCAGTGAAATGATCCTTTGAGAGTCAAGGAGGAACAAGGAATTTTGCAGACAGATGAGAGCTGAGAGAATTCATCAGTAGCAGACCTGCCCTGTAAGAAATGTTAATTACTGCTCTGAAGGAGGAAAGAAAATTATATAGGTCAGAATCATGCACCTCCATAAACAAAGGAAAAGTATCAGAGAAGTAATAAATGAAGGTAAAATGAAATGTTTTATTTTTCTTAGTCTTAATTGATCTAAAAGATAGCTTTAAAGTAGTAATAGTAACAATGAACTAGGCAATTATAGCAGATGAATAAATGAATAAATGACAGCAATGTCACAGAGAATGAGAGGGAGGAATTAGAAATACTCTATTTTAAAATACCTGCACTACACGTGAAGTGGTACAGTGTTATTTCAAAGTGGAATCAGATTAGTTTAAAACGTACATTAGAAACTATAGTAACCAGTAAATACTTTGAGAAGTGTAAAAGAAGAGATATGATGCAACCATATAAAGTGCTTTATTAAAATCAGAGAAAGTGAAAGAAGAGAGCATGGGGAAAGAAAGAATAAATAGAATAAATAGAAAACAGCTAAACATGTGGTAGATATTAAACCAACTATATCAATAATCACTGTAATATGAATGGCCTAAATATTCCAATTAAAAGGCAGAGACTGTTAGAGTGGATAAAATGGCTGATTATAAGACTAATGCAGAAAATACATGAGATGAATCTGGAGCATCTTTTAGTACCAGAGAGTAAAGAACTGCTCTAAAAAACAAAACGAAATATCCAGAATAATATAATATGTCAGAGACACAGGAGGCAACTGAAGAGCTCCCAGTGGCCAAAGTTGGAAAAACTTGAGCAATAAAATTAAGTAGTATTGGATTACATATCCATGAGTGTATAGTGGATAAATCTCCATGAGCATATACTGGTACAAATAAATGATTAAATAAAGGAATTAATGATGAAAAATGGATAAATTTCTCATGCAGAATTCCAAATAGTTTATGTACTCAGCCCTCAAGGAAGTGGAACGTAACTCCCCTCTTAGTAAGAGCAGGCTCAGGGTGACTTCTTCCAAAGGGACCTGCATGGAAAAGGGAAAGAAAGAGTAACTTGAGAGTGGAGAAATCTGACAAGCACTACCTCAAAATCAGCAGTAATAAGTTATGTTGTTATTATGATCCCTTGATAGGATGTGATAAAAGTTGTACTTTTCTTCTGGGGTCCTCCTCCCCAAAACACATATCCCCTGTCTATCACAAGAAAACATCAGACAAATATCCATTAGGGGACATCCTACAAAATACTTAAACAGTGCTCAAAACCATTAAGCTCATCAAAAACAAGGAAAGTCTAAGAAACTGTCACAGCCAAGAGGAGCCTAGGGACACATGACCACTAAATGTAATGTGATATTCTAGATAGGATGCTAGGACAGAAAAAAAAATTAGGTTAAAACTGACGAAATCCGATTAATGTATGAACTTCAGTGAATAAAAAAAGTTAATACATAATTATTTAAATTTATGGAAAACATTGGAAGTATGAAGAGGCCCAATTTTTTTTCCTATGAAATAAACATTTCAGTATGTTTTATCCAGTCTTTTATATATGTGAAGACATACATATCTAAGTGCATACTACAAGATGTATCTTTTTCCTGAGATAATGTCTCATGCATGTCAAACAAATTTAATGAATATACATATGTTTATGTACAACATACATAGGTATGTATCTGTATACATAGATAATACATGCAAGTGGAATCATACTTTTTAAAAGTTGTATATGCTGCTTTTCACTTAATACTCTTCCTTTGAGTATGGAAGAGATAGCTGTTAAGTTCTCCACAGTACTTGACTGATCATACTTACTGCCGTGTTCTCTTTGCTAGCCCCGGGTGTGTTTCAGGAGAGAGGCTCACTGTTCCAGGCTGAGTGTCCTCTGGACTTAAGCTTACCTTGGAGGGGCCGTGTGGATCATACTAGATGACTCTGCAGTCTGTGAGATCGGGGTTTTCATCTCCGCTCCTTAATTATGCATTCTTAGACAAGCCCCCTAAGTTTTCAGAGCAGTAATTGTTTCCTTCACTGAGTTTTTATAAGAATAAGACAATGAACATAGAGGTTCTTATTACAGTATCTGGTACATAGAGATGCTCAATGAATGAAGGTCCTTTTTCATACTTCTTAAGGTAGACTGAAAAGGCCTTTCCTGTATCCCAGGGTGGGCTGAGCTTTCATAGATGTCTGGTACCTGGTGACTACAGTTTCGGAAGAACATCAGAGCTTATGCATTCTCAACATAGTCCTTTTGCTTGGAATGTCATTGGGAAGGTGCTGAGAGATACCAGTTACAATGTGCCAGCCGCTATGCTCAGCCCTCACTATTCAGTAAATATTGGGTATGCTCCCAAATTGCCCAAGATATTGCTTGTCTGAGCCAGCATTGCTCCTGTATGAGTCAGCTCGGGCTGCCTTAACAAGAAACTAGAGACTGGGTGTCCTAAATAACAAACATTTATTTTTTTAACAGTTCTGGAGGCTGGAAGTCCAAGATCAATGTACCAGAGGGTTGAGTTCTGGAAAGGCTTCTCTTCCTGGGTTGTAGATGGCCATCACCGCTCTGTGTCCTCACATGGCCTTTCTTCTGTGTTCATGTGGAGAGAGAAAGATCTCTGGTGCATCTTCCCTTTTCTTATAATGACACCAGTTATGTCAGAGTAGAGCCCCATTCTTAGGATCTCATTTAACCTTAAATACCTCGTAAGAGGCCCTATCTCTAAATATAGTCACATTGGGGGGTTAGGTCTTCAACATCCCGATTTTGGGGGAAATGCAGTTCAGTCCATTATAGCTCGTAATGGTAGAGTCAGGGTTGAAAGGTGTTCATGTACAATTTTAAAGCCACATCTGCCAAGTGGCATTGCCCATAATGGTAATGAAAACGTGTCATTGGTCAGCATGATGGATTGTCATTATCATCCTCATCATTGTTATTCAGAACAATAAACTGCTCTGTATCTATAGCCATCATATTTTTCAAAGTCTCCTTCCTTTCTTTGGCCGCGATTAGATCCCTTTCCTGAAATGATGTCAAATGAATGTCAGAAGGAGCTAATGAATTGTGACAACAGACTGAAAGGAGCTGCCTGAGAATGGGAGGGTTTTGTCAGCCCCAGCTGTGCACATCTCTCCTAATGACACTAAACCTTTGATCTCAGAAACTTCCATACAGTCTGTTAGGATCCATGAATTCAATCTTGTGAATGGTCGGGGTCATTTGGGAGCTGTTCTGAAGGCTAAGTTTTATTTCTTCTTATCCTCATATGGCCTTTGGTCAGTCTAGGTCTCTGTCTACTCTTCCCTTGGTTTTACATCATAATCCCCTCCCTGTCTTTTTCAGTATCAGGTGCAATTTGTAGTCTTGTCTGAAGCCACCAGCTCACTTCACAGATGGCGAATTGCAGTTGAGAGTAATGGGCCTATTCGGTTCAGCCCAGAGAGTATATTAGTGTCTGATAGCCTATAACTGCTGAACATTAGACATCATTCATGCTGCTCCAAGGTCATCTGTAGGGCTGCCTCTCACTCTCCTCCATTCCTCTCTCTACCTCCATCAGATAAGAATTACACAAAAGTCTTGAGGCCATTAGGAACTAGTTCTGGGACTGTGGAACAATGAGTCTTTGTTACCAGACTAGCTCAGACTTGCTCCAACTAACTGAGAAGACTGGCTGAGCGCTTGAAAGAGAATGCAATGAAGTGGTGCAGCTAAATTTAACTGCTAGGAATATGCGGGTCTTCGCTTAGAGGAAGTATCAGCCCCACACTCTAGGAGGCATCATTTCAAATAGAAAATCAGAAATCAAGCAGCTAATGGAGTGTGTTAATGGGCCATTTGAAATATTAGTTTCTATATGTAAATATGGTGCTGGAAATTTCGATGCTAAATTCTGGGTTTGATCTTAATTAAATTAAATGAGCAAGGTATGTGAATGTGCCTACCTTAATGCTTGGCACCCAATGGTATAAATGTCTTCCAGGAATACAAGCTCAACAGACACATGGAAATCATCTAGTTCAGAGATTGAGATAAATTTTACTTCATTTATTCTCATTTATTCTGAGTAGAGGCAAAATTGACAAATACTGAGTTTACAACTCAGGTTTTCTAGTTCCTAGTCTAGAGGATTTTTTTTGTAAGAAATACCCTCCATGGACTCTATTGAGATGCCACTCTTTGGCTATAGCTCACAACTGTTCAAAACATTTTCTTTCATCTTTCCACCTGCCCCGAGCCAGTATCCTATATTTAATGGTAGATTTTGATGGGGCTGGATAAGTAGTACTTTTCTGAATTTTAAGCTAAATGAGAGATAAGACAAAAGAATAGGCAACTGGAAACGACTATCAATTTTATCATTAATAAAGTTGATATTAAAGAATAAGGTGTGTGAGGCAACATTGATCTTTCTAATATTGAATCCCTGCCCTAGAAATCTGACCAAGTATGTCTCTATCTGTAAGGAAGGAGCAAGGGAATTTGAAAAGAAGCCAGGAGCATTTAGGAAAATTTTTTTTCCTGGAAACCGGAAGACTGAGGAATAATTGTCTTCCTGTACACTAGCATCTCTCTCCCAAGCACATTAGATAACAACTGAACTCCAGGCCAGGATATATTGTCTGATTATAGAATGTGAGATTAAGACCTTAGAAATTCAAAGTAGCTACTATGTTTTTCTTTTGCAAGTTGCCAATCCTTATCCAATCCCAGAACAGAATCTGTTCTTTATAAAAACGAAATAAATATGAAAAAATTTGCTATGTGCTAATGATCAAATTGGAGATGACCAAGAGAAAAATACATGGTTATCAAGGGCTCACACGCCCCTTGAGTAACCTTAACAAAATAACAGCTTTCTGAAATACCTCTGCCTTCAGTTGTCTGTCTCCAAGTGTCGTCATACTATATTATGGATGGCTTCTGTTGGAATTGGTAAACTTTTTGGACTCTTAGTAGCAGTGGCCTGGACTCAAAGTTTAATATTACTGTCTTATGTTCTTCAGCTATCTGTATTTCTTTATTAAATAGAGTCACTAATGGGAAAATCTACTACCTTCTGTCATAGAATCCTTTGCTTTTTCTCTGGTTGATTTGGCACATCTAGTTTTTTTTGCCCTCAGTTTTTTGCCCTCAGTTTTCCCCACACTGGGGAAGTTTCCATGCACAAAGATGGCAAGATGAATAGCACAGGATAATGAGAGCTGCTCACAAAGAGAACCTGGGATAAGACTTCCCAATACAAACATCTCCAAATCAGGGTGAAGCTCCAAGGGGCAAATGCTGGGAAGGAAGTGTTTATTTGTAAAACAGGATTTGTTCAGAATGTCCATTTAAGAGGTGAGTGAGGTAGTATGCTATCAATAACACCTCCTAAGGCTCTGTTAATCACATTGATATTTGTATTTATTAAGTTTTATTAAATTAAGTATTAAGTATATATTGTTATGTTAGCACATCAAAAAACCATAAAAAAGGAGTTAACATGAAAGGGAGACTTCACAGCCATAAGAAAATAATGATAATTTTGGTTCTGGTCAGAGGAATGACAAGGCATTTTGGTAAGATCTTGTTTGAGCAGAGGAGGAAATGTACACAGAGAGGAACCATATAACTCTATATCCTTGGGACATCTGTCTTCATCAATGTCAGGTCCTATTAAAGTTTAAAACCTGGTTGCTGCCATGAATTAATTAGTCCCTAAGTTTCATGGTCAGCTCAGCCCCTTATTCATAAACTTCACCAGTCCCTGCCATGGAGCTCTCACTTGGCATGTTCAGCCCGAAATCAGTGAATCGCCCTAGCAGGATGGGTGGTGGGTCCAGAGTGCTGGGGCCCAGCTTCTTATCCTAGCTTCTTACCATTTTGCTTACTTTGCCTTGCTTTCCATTTCTAAGAATCAGCTTCCTGCATGAGGCAAGCTGTCTTGTTCTTTCCTTTTTCTTCCTTGCTCTGTACCTGAGTCAGTGGCCTTGCTTAAGAATCCAGTTCATTCATTCCCCAGGCTTTCACTTTCTCCTAGGGATTGAAATCTTATTGTCCTTAGTCTCATCCTCCGTTAATCTGATGGACCTGAGGCCACTCATGAACCTGCATGTTTACTTGCCATTTCTCCCATTTTCTTAGGAAGTCATCTATTGACCATGGACTCACGTATCTTGGCTTCATGTGGCTCTGGAGGTGACAGTCACAGATGAGGTTTTCCAGAGCAAACTCTAATTTGGAGACCTGCATGCAATAAGTTTATTAGAGAAGTCCTTTTAGGGGCATGAAAGAAGCAGTATTAGAGTTGACTTGAGCTCCATTCTCAACAAAGTCCTCAGCTAATGCTACAGAAGCTTTGATTCTAGGAGTGCTTTTTAGAGTTGCATTGAAAGGAGGCAATGGACCCAGGCCTTTCTGTGTTTGCATTTGCCAGTCCTTGGACTGTAACTTCTGCAGGGAGGATGTATGATCTTGGGAGAGGAGACCCCCATCAGATGAGAGCTTCCCCTGCTTGCTATCTGCTGCCAACACGGTGACAGTGGGGGAATAAGTCCTGAAGGGAGGTCTAGCAGTACACAGGACATGCACCATACAACGTAACATAAGGTCAGAGATAAAGAGGAGGGAGGCCCATCATGTGCATTTTAAGCACTTTTCTTAAGTTATCTTATTCAGCACTTATAATGACCCTGTAAAGTGGATATCATCATCATCATCATCATCATCACCATTTATTGTGCTAAGAGCACATGAGATCTACTCACTTAACAAATTTTTAAACGTGCAATATATTATTATTGACTTATAGGTACCATGTTTTATATCATGTAAAACTATTCATTTTGTTTAAGTGAAGCTTTATGCCCATTGATTAATAACACCCAACCATTCCCCCAAGCTCCTGGCAACCATCATTCCACTCTTTAATTCTATGAATTTGACTATTTTATATACCTCAGAGAAGTGGAATCATGTAGCATTTGTCTTTCTGTGACTGACTTATTTCATTTATCATAGGATATTTCCTAAAGGTTCACTCATGTTGTACCATTATTGTCTCTATTTTGGTAATGAAAAGACTTAGGGAGGTTACACTATGAGGGACTCTGTAGCCCTTGCCCTGTGAGGATGTTTTGGGACTCAGTGATTTCTGTGGACTCTATAAAACGTTTAGAAACTCTGCAAAATAATGTGTGTATGGTTCATGATGCCCAACCTCATTTACTGGAGAACCTGAGTGATCTTGTCTAGCTCAGAAATACAAAATCTGGTGGCCCTTTTTTTTTCCCTTGGCATGATTGCTATACTAGACCATACCTATAATAAAACTGCTCAGATCTAAGTACACATTAAGGTGGGTTCACAGTGTTTGTCACTTTTTCTTGCCATTATCCAGACAGAACAAGCGGAATCATCCTTAGTTGATGGTGCATGACCTGTGGGCAGTGGTCAAGTTGGAAGGATCTAGAATCTTCTGGTGTTTTGACACACAGCTGATACAAGTCAGAAATTTCCTCTTATGTAGGTGAGGGAATGAATCTTTCAGGGACCTCAGCCTGTTTTTTGCTGAGGTCTACAATTCTCTGCCTCCTTGTCCTGCTTCTTTTTCCTTCTTTCTCTCTCTCAGCCCTTTCATTTCCTTTTCTTTCTTTCCTTTTTTTTTTTTTTCCCTGTCACAACAGAGACCTCAGGTTGCTTAGCTACAAGCTTCCTGGAATGATAGAGACATTAAAATAGTAGCAAGGTCTGCAAAGAATTTGCCTCTTGATACTGCCTGTCAGCTGAATAGAGCCTAGCAGGTAATCATGTAAAACTCCCTCTTTCTGCAAAGGAGAGTCAGGGAGGGTCATTATCTCGCTCATTAAGGTTTTGCCTGATCAGCTTCAATTAAGTCGAAGTTGGAGCAAGTTTATTTCATTTGTCTATGTAAGTTTTGCTCATGCAGCAGGGAGTTTGGAAACAGGGGGTCAGGGCTCAGTCACAGAGTTCAGACCTCTGTGAAGGGCTGGCTTTATAGGGCCTGGCACAAAGAAGGGGCCTGTGCTTGCTTTAATACTCTGCTATTGATATCTTGTAGTTCTTAATGATATTTGAACAAAAGGCCCACATTTTCGATTGGCATTAGGCTCTACAAACTATGTAGCTGGTCCTGTTTCAGTAACCCTGACTCATTCATTTACCCTGAATTCGGAAATTTTTGCATATAGTTTCAAATCCTAGGGAGATATTTCTCTCCTTGAGAATAGGATAGTTATTTTTTCTTTTAGCTTTATGGAGATGTAATTGATATATAACCTTGTGTAAGTTTAATGTATACAATGTGATGATTTGATACACAAGTACATTGTGGCATGTTTACAACAGTGAAATCAGTTAACACATCCTTCACTTAGTTACTTTCTTATTTTTATGGTGAACACATTTAAGATCTACACTCATGGCAACTTTCAAGTATACAGTATAGTACTGTTCACTGTCATCACCATGCTGTGCATTAGATGCCCAGAACTCAAACATGAAATCTGAAAAAAGCTCAACTCATAGAAGCAGAGCCAGTGGTTGCCAGGGGCCAGAAAGTGGGGGAAATGAGAGGTTGGTCAAAAGGTAAAAACGTAAGAAGAATGAATAAGTGAGATCATATGGCATAACAGCCTGAAGGTCCATCCACATTGTCACAGATGGCGGGATTTCCTACTTTCTTATGCCTAAATAATTTTCCATTGTATATATCTATACTACATTTTCTTTATCCATTCAACCATCAGTGGACTCAGGTTGTTTCCATATCTTGTCTGTTGTGAATAATGCTGCAGTGAATGTGGGAGTGTAGATATTTTGTTGAGATAGTGATTTTATTTTCTTTGGATATATACAGAGAAGTTGTATTGCTGGATCACATGGTAGCTCTATTTTTAAGTTTTTGAGGAATCTTTTTTTTAAGATTTTATTTATTTATTTGATAGAGAGAGCACAAGCAGGGGGAACAGTAGAGAGAGAGGGAGAAGCAAGCTGCCCACCAAGCAGGGAGCCTGATGTGGAGTTCAATCCCAGGGCTCTGTGATCATGACCTGAGCCGAAAGCAGACACTTAACCATCTGAGCCACCCAGGCACCCCGAGGAATCTTTACACTATTTTCATAATGGCTGTGCCAGTTTACATGGCTGTGCCAGTTTACATTGCTGTGAACAGAGCACAAGGATTCACTTCTCTTCCAATCCTTTACCAGCATTTGTTATCTCTTTTGTTTTTGGTAATAGCCATTCGAACAGGTATGAGATGATATGTCATTATAGTTTGCTTTGTATTTCCCAGATGATTAATGATGTTGAATTCCTTTTCATGTACTTATTGGCCATTAATATCACTTCTTTGGAACAATATCTATTCAGGTTGTTTGCCCATTTTGTAAATTAGATGATTTGTGTTTTTGTTTCTTGTTTTTTGTTTTTGCTATTGAAGGTTGTATGATTTCCTCATATCTTTTGGATATTAACCTCTTATCGGATATATGGTTTGCAGATATTTTCTTCCATTCCCCCATTCCATACATAGGTTGCCTTTTCATTTTGCTGACTGTTTTGTTTGTTTGTTTTTGCAGTACAGAAGGTTTTTAATTTGATGTGGTCTCACTTATTTACTTTTGCTTTTGGTGTGATATCCAGAATATCATTGCCAAGACTGATGTCAAGGAGCTTTTTCCCAATGTTTTCTTCTAGGAGTTTTAAAGTTTTGGGTCTTATATTTATTCTTTAGTCCATTAATTTAATTTGGGGGGAGTGGTGCAAGATAGGGGTCTAGTTTGTTTCTTTTTCATGTAAATATCCAGTTTTCCTAACATTATTTATTGGAGAGAGAATCCTTTCTCCATTGAGTGTCCTTGGCAGCTTTGTCAAAAATCAATTGACAATAAGGGCCCTGGGTGGCTTAGTCAGTTAAACAGCTGACTCTTGGTTTCTGCTCAGGTCATGGTCTCAGGGTCCTGGGATTGAGCCCCACGTGGAGCCCTATGTCCGGCTCCATGCTCAGCAGAGAGTCTGCTCAGGGATTCTGTCTCTCCCTCTGCCCTTCCCTACTGCTTGCACTCTCTCTCTTTCTCACTAAAATAAATAAATAAATCTTTAACAAATTAACTGACCATATATGCATGGATTTATTCCTGGGCTCTCAGTTTTGTCCCATAGGTCTATGTGTCTGTTTTTCTGCCAGTACCATCCTGTTTTCACACCTGTAGATTTGTAATGTAGTTTGAAATCAGGAAGTGTGATGCCTCCAGCTTCTTCCAAAGATTGCTTAGCAAAATCCCAGTTGATCATGATGAATGATCCTTTTAATGAGCTGTTGAATTCAGTTTGCTAATAGTGGATTGAGGATTTTTGCATATATCTTCATCAGGGATATTGACCTCTAGTTATAGAACCCTTATGTGGCTTTGTTATCAGGGTCATGGGGACCTCGTAAATAAATTTGGGAATGTTCTCTCCTCTTCAATTTTTTTGGAAGAGTTTAAAAAGGCTGATTGGCATTAATTCTTCTTTAAATGTTTGGTCTAATTCACCAGTGAAGCCAATCGGCCCTGGGCTTTTCTTTGTTGGGAGGTTTTTTCTTTAAATTTTTTTATTGTTATGTTAATCACCATACATTACATCATTAGTTTTTGATGTAGTGTTCCATGATTCATTGTTTGTGCATAACACCCAGTGCTCCACGCAGAATGTGCCCTCTTTAATACCCATCACCAGGCTAACCCATCCCCCTACCTCCCTCCCCTCTAGAAACCTCAGTTTGTTTTTCAGAGTCCATCGTCTCTCATGGTTCGTCTCCCCCTCCGACTTACTCCCCTTCATTCTTCCCCTCCTGCTATGTTCTTCTTTTTTTTTCTTAACATATAATGTATTATTTATTGCAGAGGTACAGATCTGTGATTCAACAGTCTTGCACAAGTCACAGCACTCACCATAGTACATACCCTCCCCAATGTCTATCACCCAGCCACCCCCTCCCTCCCACCCCCCACCACTCCAGCAACCCTCAGTTTGTTTCCAGAGATTAAGAATTCCTCATATCAGTGAGGTCATATGATACATGTCTTTCTCTGATTGACTTATTTCACTCAGCATAACACCTTCCAGTCCCATCCACATCGTTGTAAATGGCAAGATCTCATTCCTTTTTATGGCTGCATAATATTCCTTTGTGTATATATACCACATCTTCTTTATCCATTCATCTGTCGATGGACATCTTGGTTCTTTCCACAGTTTGGCTATTGTGGACATTGCTGCTATAAATATCAGGGTGCAAGTACCCCTTCGGATCCCTACATTTGTATCTTTGGGGTAAATACCCAGTAGTGCAATTGCTGGATTGTATGGTAGCTCTATTTTCAACTTTTTGAGGAACCTCCATACTGTTTTCCAGAGTGGCTGCACCAGCTTGCGTTCCCACCAACAGTGTAGGAGGGTTCCCCTTTCTCTGCATTCCCGCCAACATCTGTCATTTCCTGGCTTGTTAATTTTAGCCATTCTGACTGGTGTGAGGTGGTAGTTCATTGAGGTTTTGATTTGGATTTCCCTAATGCCGAGGGATGTTGAACACTTTTTCATGTGTCTATTGGCCATTTGGATGTCTTCTTTGGAAAAATGTCTGTTCATGTCTTCTGCCCATTTCTTGATTGGATCATTTGTTCTTTGGGTGTTGAGTTTGATAAGTTCTTTATAGATTTTGGATACTAGCCCTTTATCTGATATGTCGTTTACAAATATTTTCTCCCATTCTGTCGGTTGTCTTTTGGTTTTGTGGACTGTTTCTTTTGCTGTGCAAAAGCTTTTTATCTTGTTGAAATCCCAATAGTTCATTTTTGCCCTTGCTTCCCTTGCCTTTGGTGATGTTTCTAGGAAGAAGTTGCTGCGGTTGAGGTTGAAGAGGTTGCTACCTGTGTTCTCCTTTAGGATATTGATGGACTCCTGTCTCACATTTAGGTCTTTCAAACATTTGGAGTCTATTTTTGTGTGTGGTGTAAGGAAATGGTCCAGTTTCATTCTTCTGCATGTGGCTGTCCAATTTTCCCAACACCATTTGTTGAAGAGACTGTCTTTTTTCCATTGGACATTCTTTCCTGCTTTGTCGAAGATTAGTTGACCATAGAGTTGAGGGTCCATTTCTGGGCTCTCGATTCTGTTCCATTGATCTAGGTGTCTGTTTTTGTGCCAGTACCATACTCTCTTGATGATGACAGCTTTGTAATAGAGCTGGAAGTCCAGAATTGTGATGCCACCAGCTTTGCTTTTCTTTTTCAACATTTCTGTGGCTATTCGGGGTCTCTTCTGGTTCCATACAAGTTTTAGGATTATTTGTTCCATTTCTTTGAAAAAAGTGGATGGTATTTTGATGGGGATTGCATTGAATGTGTAGATTGCTCTAGGTAGCATTGACATCTTCACAATATTTGTTCTTCCAATCCATGAGCATGGAACGTTTTTCCATTTCTTTGTGTCTTCTTCAATTTCTTTCATGCGTATTTTATAGTTTTCTGAGTACAGATCCTTTACCTCTTTGGTTAAATTTATTCCTAGGTATCTTATGGTTTTGGGTGCAATTGTAAATGGGATCGACTCCTTGATTTGTCTCTCTTCTGTCTTGTTGATAGTGTATAGGGATGCCACTGATTTCTGAGCATTGATTTTATATCCTGCTACTTTACTGAATTCCTGTATGAGTTCTAGCAGTTTTGGGGTGGAGTCTTTTGGGTTTTCTACATACAGTATCTTATCATCTGCAAAGAGTGAGAGTTTGACTTCCTCTTTGCCTATTTGGATGCCTTTGATTTCTTTTTGTTGTCTGATTGCTATGTCTAGGACTTCTAATACTATGTTGAGTAGCAGAGGTGATAGTGGACATCCTGCCGCGTTCCTGACCTTAGGGGAAAAGCTCTCAGCTTTTCCCCATTGAGAATGATATTCGCTGTAGGTTTTTCATAGATGGCTTTTATGATATTGAGGTAGGTACCCTCTATCCCTATACTCCGAAGAGTTTTGATCAAGAAAGGATGCTGTACTTTGTCAAATGCTTTCTCTGCATCTATTGAGAGGATCATATGATTCTTGTTCTTTCTTTTGTTAATGTATTGTATCACATTGATTGATTTGCAGATGTTGAACCAACCTTGCAGCCCAGGAATAAATCCCACTTGGTCATGGTGCATAATCCTTTTAATGTACTGTTGGATCCTATTGACTAGTATTTTGGTGAGAATTTTTGCATCCATGTTCATCAAGGATATTGGTCTGTAATTCTCCTTTTTGATGGGGTCTTTGTCTGGTTTTGGGATCAAGGTAATGGTGGCCTCATAAAATGAGTTTGGAAGTTTTCCTTCCATTTCTATTTTTTGGAACAGTTTCAGGAGAATAGGTATTAATTCTTCTTGAAAAGTTTGGTAGAATTCCCCTGGGAAGCCATCTGGCCTTGGGCTTTTGTTTTTTGGGAGATTTTTGATCACTGCTTCAATTTCCTTAGTGGTTGTAGGTCTGTTCAGGTTTTCTATTTCTTCTTGTTTCAATTTTGGTAGTTGATACATCTCTAGGAATGCATCCATTTCTTCCAGGTTATCTAATTTGCTGGCATAGAGTTGCTCATAATATGTTCTTATAATTGTTTGTATTTCTTTAGTGTTGGTTGTGATCTCTCCTCTTTCATGCATGATTTTGTTGATTTGGGTCATTTCTCTTTTCTTTTTGATAAGTCTGGCCAGGGGTTTATCAATCTTGTTAATTCTTTCAAAGAACTAGCTCCTAGTTTCGTTGATCTGTTCTCCTGTTCTTTTGGTTTCTATTTCTTTGATTTCTGTTCTGATCTTTATTATTTCTCTTCTCCTGCTGGGTTTAGGCTTTATTTGCTGTTCTTTCTCCAGCTCCTTTAGGTGTAGGGTTAGGTTGTGTATTTGAGACCTTTCTTGTTTCTTGAGAAAGGCTTGTATTGCTATATACTTTCCTCTCAGGACTGCCTTTGCTGTATCCCAAAGATTTTGAACAGTTGTGTTTTCATTTTCATTTGTTTCCATGAATTTTTAAAATTCTTTAATTTCCTGGTTGACCCATTCATTCTTTAGTCGGATGCTCTTTAGCCTCCATGTATTTGAGTTCTTTCCAACTTTCCTCTTGTGATTGAGTTCTAGTTTCAAAGCATTGTGGTCTGAAAATATGCAGGGAATAATCCCAATCTTTTGGTACCAGTTGAGACCTGATTTTTACCTAGGATATGATCAATTCTGTAGAATGTTCCATGCGCACTAGAGAAGAACGTGTATTCCGTTGCTTTGGGATGGAATGTTCTGAATATGTCTGTGAAGTCCATTTGGTACAGTATTTCATTTAAAGTCTTTATTTCCTTGTAGATCTTTTGCTTAGATAATCGTTCCATTTCAGTCGGGGGGTGTTAAAGTCCCCCACTATTATTGTATTGTTGTCAATGTGTTTCTTTGCTTTTGTTATTAATTGCCTTATATAATTGGCTGCTTGCATGTTAGGGGCATAGATATTTACAATTGTTAAATCTTCTTGTTGGATAGACCCTTTAAGTAGGATATAGTGTCCTTCTTCATCTCTTATTACAGTCTTTGTTTTAAAATCTAATTTGTCAGATATAAGGATTGTCACCCCAGCTTTCTTTGGGTGTCCCTTAGCATGGTAAATGGTTTTCCACCCCCTCACTTTCAATCTGGGGGTGTCTTTGGGTCTAAAATGAGTCTCTTGCAGACAGCATATTGATGGGTCTTGTTTTTTAATCCAATCTGGTAGCCTGTATCTTTTGATTGGGGCATTTTGCCCATTTACATTCAGGGTAACTATTGAAAGGTATGAATTTAGTGCCATTGTATTGCCTGTAAGGTGACTGTTACTGTATATTGTCTCTGTTCCTTTCTGATCTATGCTGCTTTTAGGCTCTCTCTTTGCTTAGAGGACCCCTTTCAAGATTTCTTGGAGGGCTGGTTTCGTGTTTGCAAATTCCTTTAGTTTTTGTTTGTCCTGGAAGTTTTTTATCTCTCCTATTTTCAATGACAGCCTAGCTGGATATAGTATTCTTGGCTGCATATTTTTCTCATTTAGTGCTCTGAAGATATCATGCCAGTCCTTTCTGGCCTGCCAGGTCTCTGTGGATAGGTCTGTTGCCAATCTAATGTTTCTACCATTATAGGATACATATCTCTTCTCCCGATCTGCTTTCAAGTATTTCTCTTTGTCTCTGAGCCTCGTATGTTTTACTATTAGATGTCGGGATGTTGACCTATTTTTACTGATTTTGAGAGGGGTTCTCTGTGCCTCCTGGATTTTGATGCCTGCTTCCTTCCCCGCATTAGGGAAGTTCTTTGCTATAATTTGCTCCAATATATTTTCTGCCCTTCTCTTTCTTCTTCTTCTGGGATCTGAATTATTCTTATGTTTTTTCATCTTATCGTATCGCTTATCTCTCGAATTCTGCCCTCGTGATCCAGTAGTTGTTTATCTTTCTTTTTCTCACCTTCTTTATTTTCCATCATTTGGTCTTCTATATCGCTAATTCTCTCTTCTGCCTCATTTATCGTAGCAGTTAGTGCCCCCATTTTTGATTGCACCTCACTAATAGCCTTTTTGATTTCGACTTGGTTAGATTTTAGTTCTTTTATTTCTCCAGGAAGGGTTTCTCTAATAACTTCCATGCTTTTTTCAAGCCCAGGTAGTATCTTTAAAATCATGTTTCTGAACTCTAGGTCTGACATCGTACTAATGTCCATATTGAGTAGGTCCCTGGCAGACGGTACTACCTCTTGTTCTTTTTGCTGAGGTGATTTTTTTCGTCTTGTCATTTTGTCCAGAGGAGAATAGATGAATGCAAGAACAAAATGGTAGATTTTATGTTTTAGGAATTTATCCATTTTTTTCCAGGTTGTTCAATTTATTTTGGGTATAATTGTTTATAGTAGTCTCCAAAGAACGTTCCTTTTTCTTTGGCATCAGTTACAATGTCTCCTTTTACATTTTTCATTTTATTTATTTGAGTTCTCTCTCTCTTTCTTTTTCTTGGAAAGTCACAGAACTGCAATTGCTCCCACTGTGAGGTTGATATTGGTTGTCCTTATTCTTAGCCATCTCTGTACATGTCAGCTTTGCTGCCCTCTGGGTGAGGTGATACCAAGGTGGGTACTTGTGTAGTGCCCCAAGAAGCCAAGGAAGCTTGTTGCTCACTCCTCTCTCCCTTCTCAGGGAAGGGATTTCTTTCTAGGTGAGGAATTCCCTCTTGACACTGAGCACTGCCTGTCTGGGGAGTGGGATAATGCAGATAAAATGAAGCTAGTTTTCCTTTCCTTTTTGTGCAGTTATTTTTCTGTTCAACTCTGTTGTTGAAGTTTCTTAAATGGACTCCTGAGCTCTCTCAGAGCTGTGTGTTCATGGACAGCTGTCAAATAGTTGATCTTTGCGGGGTTGGGGTATGGAAACTGGGGTCTCCTACTCCTCCATCTTGGTGACATCACTCCTGAAAATAGTTAATTTCTGATTGCTGTGTGGGAAGATGGTAAGGAAGAAGATGCTGGGATTTGACTGGATTCTATGTGGCAAAAATCTTAATTAACAACCTGAAGGAAAATTATGGGTCAAGGCAAGAGACCCTAATATTCGTTAAGCCTCTACTAGGTACTGGCATTTTATAGCTACTATGTCATTTAATCATCCCAGTAATTCTCCAAGGCAGGCGTTTTACAAATGAGAGTCAGTGAGGTTAAGTAACTTACCTAAGATCCACACAACCAATAAATGACGGAGCCTGCAATTGATCTTAGATCAACAGCTGGCTATTCAATAAGTCTGTTTAAGATTGTGCTTAAGTGAGATGAAACGACTTGATGGAAAAGTCTTGTAGAGAAATGGTGAAAGAGCATGATTTTAGAATGTCAGCTTTGAGAGAGAGCTGAAGAGGTCAGACCTGGAACCAAAAGCCAGCTGTGACAGTAAGGTGAAATGCTGTGGGAACACTGAGATACAGAGGGCACCATACTCAAAGTGAAGTGCAAGATACAGATGCACTTTTGAAAGATTTAGCCAAGGAGCTGATTAAAGAACTCTTGGGGTAGAGGATTACCCACATTAGAGCTTATTGTATACAAGACAGAAAAAGTGAAAATGGAAAGAAACTTTGTAAAGAGGAACTCTGGAGAAACCTTTTGTAGTTCTGTGAATCCCGTCACTCACCCGAAGCAAGAGAGAAGTTGCCTGACTTGTATCACAAACGTAATGAGTGTCTTCAATAGTTAGTATCTAACAGCTGCCCTCTGGTTTGGAAGACACAGTGGGCTGTTTCTAAAAACTACTTGAGAAATCTAAAAGGCAAGAGTGTGACCAGCCACCTGCTTTGGAATGGAGCAAAGGAGTGTTACTGTAGCATAGGGCACAGCCTACATTCCTGTGGTTTAGAAGAAAGAATGAGTATGTGTTTTCCATGGGCCGGATACAGGGTAGAACTGGGATTTGATTCCCATTAGGGCTGCATGAATAGGTAAACACTCTTCAGCCAACAGAAACTGACATTGTCACCAGATTCCTAGGGACTGACAAAGGAGTAAGCGACCAGCTGAAATAAGGTTTATTTGTCAAGGTCAAGAAAATTGCAGTTAAGAAAATTTCCATGGTGAATACCATGTTTTTGAAAAAAAGCCATGACAGTACCTTTCAGAGAAAGGCAGCTTTTATATACAGTGAGCCTAGAGAGTACAAAGAAACCCACTAGAGTGCCAGTCAAGTAAGAACACTCTTGCCTTACCTTTTTACCTCTCCTCCCTCCTCAGCACCAATGTGTAAAGGGAAACAAACCACATCCCATTCCCCAAATTTAGGGAAACAAATGGAGGGAAGGGAGAGTCTTGAACTATTCAGCTAATTTGTAATTTTGACTATTGGGTTGGATATTTTAATTTCTAGTCTGCTTAACAATGGTGAGAAAAATCCTAGAGTCCACCTGAGTTTGCGCTTAGAAGCAATTAAAAAAGTCTCCCCACCAAGAAAATTTAAAGGGGAGAAGGCGACAAAATATTTTTTTGTGTGTGATGACCTCCCGTGACTCATACTTAGGCACGATGCTGGTTGATGAGACATGTTCTCTGATTGTGGCAGAATCTAAAGATGGTGATACCAGGCAGTACCAGACAACACAGTGAATGGGTGATGTTTGGGAAGTATGGTGAAGGTGGCATGTGGCAGTCTAGGCAGGTAACCAGCAGGGTAGTTGATTACTTGACTCAAGGGTAGAGTGCAGTGATAGGCATCTTGGAACTCATGTTTTCTGCAGTAAACTCTTGGTGGCCCATACAGATATGCTTTACTAAGCTGGTGCACTTATTTTCTAGTTGCTGAAGATGTTGGCTGCTATCCATCTCCTGAGAACTTTCCTTAGCTGACACGAGCTTCTTTGTATAAAAATATTTGGGAGATTATACCCATCCTCTGGGGTGGACTGCAGTCAATGCCTCACAAGTATGGGGTGCAAGAGTCTCAAAAGGGGACAACTTTGTAGGTGTATGTATATTCTAGAGCTCACCAAGAGATCAGTCTAATGCTTAGATTTCAGCAAAATCACATCTTTGCTGAGCTTCTTGCCCTGCTGTGTCCTCATTTTCTTTCTTCCAGTTTTCTTTTGAGAATATTCTCTCAATAAATCATTCACACAAAAACTCCATCTCAGAGTCTGCTTCTAGGGAATCTGATATAAGACCAGGAGCGATCCTAGAAAGCTAACTTTAAAGACTGGGATTCTGGAGTTGAATCATCTGCTGATGGAATAGCAGTGAGGACCCCATCACAGGTGGTAGTTGGATTATTGATGGGCCCATGTGGAAATTCAGATGGCCTTCTTGGCAACTTTTAAAGAAATATAATCTCCTGAAACCTAGAGATAAATCTGAGTGGATGACCGGGATTCTTTGGGTGTTAGAAGGAGCATGTTCTGCAGTTGTAAATACTGTTTTCATCCATTTTAGGTGATGTTGAAGGCTAATTAGTTTGAATGGGGCTCAGAGTCGGAAAATCCTTTGTAGCAGGTCCAGGCTGTTGCTTTGTCACTTGAGCCATATGGCTTGGAGGATCCCATGTTACCAGAGGTATTTGTGCTGAGCAAAGATGCTTTCTGGTATCTCTGCCAAGCCCCAATAGGAAAGTTACAGCATAGACTCCCTAAGGTTCTGGAGGAAGGCCATACCATCTGCAAAAAAGAACTCTACTCTATTCAAAAAGTAGCTGCTAGAATGATACTGGGCTCTGGTAGAAACCAGTTATGTGACCATGGGGAATCAAGTGAGTGTGAAGCCAGCTGTATTCATCACAAACTGTGTACTCTTAGAACCACCAAGTCTAAGGTTTAGTGGACCCATCAACAATCCATTGCAAGATGCCATAGTACTTCTAGAATTGGTTTCAGAGGTCACAGGTCAGCTGCATCAAGAGGTGGCCCTGACTTCCATGTCACTCATTATTCTTGCACTCATGACCCTAACCTCGGTTCATACCTGTGGCCTCCTGGGGAGTTCTTTATGATCAGCTGATAGGGGAGGAAACAAACAAACTGCTTGGTTTATGCAGAAGTTGGCCCTCATATATTAATGTAAACCAAAAATAGAATGTGGTTGCAGGATAGCCCTACTCGTGAGTGGCCCTCTAAAATAGTAGTGAGTGGAAATTCTCCCAAAGGGAAGAGTGGAAAAACTTCAGTTAGTGTGCTTGGTCATCACTTTCTATGGACAAAGAAGTTCACAGACTCAGATGCTGTGATGAATTGCTTTCCTGGTTGATTAGGAATCTGAAAGAGAAGGTGGGAAGATCTATGACAAGGAGGCCTGGGAGAATGTCATGTGGCTGGACTTATGGGAGCAAGTAAAAATTATGGGGATCTTTGTATTCCACATTAATGCTCACCACAGAGTATTTTTTGCAGAATTAAAAGAAAAAACTGAATATGTGTAAGAATCTTACCATAGATGTTAGCTGGTCTCTGTCCTCTGTCACCCCTTGATTGCACAGTGGACTAGTGAAAGAAAAAGCCACGGTGACTGAGGTGGAGCCTTTGCATAGGTCACAACCTGGGCTTCCTCTTACCAAGGCTGATCTAGTTACTGGCATTGCCGAGTATCAACTTTCCAGTCCCAGAGACTGACACCGAGTCTTTAATACTGTACCTTCCCTGGAGGAGACCAGTTACTCACTCGGTGTAAAGTTGATTATATTAGGCTCCTTACCATTCTGGAAAAGGTAGAAATTCACCCAGAATTGGCCTGACCTGTATTCAAGGAATGGTTTGCCTTTTCTGGCTATAGTACTCAGTCAACGTCATGGTCTGAGAGCACTTCCAACATGGGATTCTTTATAACTTCTCCTTGAACTAAAGGACCCACATTACAGTAATGAAGGTACATCATTGGGCACATCACCATAGGTTCAGACCAGCTGGATCTATGATGCCACTCCATCTAGAAACTATTGGCCTGATAGAGCAGTGGTATGGTCCCTTGAAGATACAGCTGTGGGGCAACTTGGAGAGAGCACATGTAATATGTCCCCTTAAGCCAACAGCCATTGTATCACTCTCAGTGATCTACTTTGGGAATTTGTTGTTCCCATCCTAACAACTTTAGCCTCTGTAGATGCAGAGTACTTATTCCTAGTAGGGAGATGCTTCCAACACAAGGCCTATTGAGAGTCTCAGTAAACTTAAAGTTATGGCTATTGTCTGGTCACCTTGGGCTTCTCATGCCAATATATCAGCAGGAACAGATGGAGTTACCAATCTAGAAGAGGAAATTGACCCTGATCACCATGAGGAAGTAAGGCTGCTACCATAGCATGGGAGCAGGGAGGCATATATTTGACATATTCTTGGCACTACCATGCCAAGTTTTAACTATAAATGGCAAGTGTAGCAACAGCTGCGATCTGAGAATAACATGATAAACAAGTGCTCAGAGCCCTCAGAGATGAGGCTCTGGGTCTTCCATCCAGGCAAGCCATAAAATCTCAGCTTTATCTGATTAGAGCTATTTTGGTAAATGGAACTTAGATACAGATCTATAATCGAGCTTTCTATGACTTTTCCATGATTTAAATGTAATCACAATTAATGGGTAATATTGAGCAATCACAAGACTTCCTGAGGAATAGAACTTATGCTAATGAGGAGATGACTTTTCTAAGTCCCTTGTATTGTTTTCTCTCTCTCCAACTATGTCGTAAAATGATTATTTCTGCTTCTTTCCTGTATGCTAGTCATGTCTTCTAATTTGGATGCTTGAAAACTAGAGACATATCTCTTACATTGACTATATGTTTAGCCTAGTGCCTGGCACTGAGTGTATACCAATAAAAGCTTGTAGAGTAAGTAGTAAATGTAATAATATTAAATCAGTTCTTGCTGCTACTCATCAGGGAGTAATCTACACAGGGTTGTCTATGTGAGAAGTAACTCAATCACAAATCACTACCTGCAGTCTAGAGCATTTATCTTTAACTTTGAGCTAATATTTGAAACCAGTCCTTATTTTTTCTAACCCTGACAATCTCTCCCTCTTTTTCTTGCTTCTCTCATCTGTCTAATCTTTTTTTCTCTAGTCTTCATGCACACTGACATTTTTCTGTGCTTTTATGTTAGTTACCATGGACAGTAAATGACTACCCCATTTGAACCATCCCCATGTGATTTTATGTGGGCCTATGATATATCAGACTATTCTAAACAGACTCTAACTCTTGTTAAATCCATTGAGCTACTTTCGTAAGATGTTGTGATAGACTTGCTCAAAATCTCACAGCTGGTAATAGGAAGAGTCAAGATTCTAGTCCTGGTTTGGGTGGCCCCAAAGCTGGTGATACGTTATTCAGTAGTTGCACTCTACAATAGATAAATACATGGTTTGCTTTGGTCAACTTTCTCATCTTATTCCAAGTTTTCTCTGGTAAGATGATTGACATGGGAAACCCTTTTTCCTTATTTTGCATGTTTCTAAAAAGGGGCTTCTGCTTCACTTTATAATCAAATGGTGTTTTAAATCAGTATTTTAACTGGAGTATTAGTCCATTTACATGCCATATAATTACTGATGCATTTGTGTTTATAAATATCATTTTACCATTTGTCTTCTATTTATCTCATGCTTATTATGATTCCTTTCCTCTGTCTTTTCTCCTGTTAAATTTATAGATTATTTTGTTTTAAATATTCTCTTCTATTGGTTTGTTAATAATAAATTCTTTTCTTTTTCTTTTAATGTTTGCCTTAGAGACATTATGACATACATTCTTGATTGATTATAATTTAATATGAATTTATACTTTTATTATTTCTTCTGGCTGTATCTTATAAACCTTTAATTATATTTACTCTCTTCTATCTTTTGTGCTATTGTCATTCTGCATTTTAATTCTATGTATATAATAAATCCCACATGAGGGGTGCCTGGGTGGCTCAGTCAGTTAAGCGTCTGCCTTTGGCTCAGGTCATGATCTCAGGGTCCTGGGATACCTGCTCAGAGGGGAGTCTGCTTCTCCCTCTCCCTCTGACCCTCCTCCCCACTTGTGCTCTCTCTCTGTCTCAAATAAATAAATAAAATCTTTAAAAAAAATTACCACATGACATTGCTTTTGTGCATTGTAAAGATTACTTATGTTTATCTACATATTAATACTTAATGCTACTTTAATTTCTTATTGTATTCCCTCACTTACATCTGAGGTCATTGTCCTTCTTCCTGAAAAATTACTATATTTTTAGTATTGCTGTTAGTGAGGAACTACTGGTAACTAATTCACTCAATCTTTGTTTTTCTGGAAATGTTTGTATTCGGTTCTTACTTCTGAAGGATTTTCAGTGGGTGTAGAATTCTAAGTTGACACTTTTAGTATTTAAATAACGTAATTCCGTTGTCTTCTTAATCTTACCATTTCTGTCCAGAAGTCATCTGTAATCCTTAGTGTTGCTCTGTGTTAAGTAATGCATTTTTATCTCTGATTGCTTTTATGATTTTCTTTTTTGCTTTTACTTTTTAGCACTTATGATATGTCCAAGTGTGGTTTTATTTATGTTTTTTATTCTGCTTGGGTTTCATTATGGTTCTTTTAACTGTGAGTTGATTATTTTTTTAAGATTTATTTATTTGAGAGAGATAGAGAGCATGCAGTGGGGAGGGGCAATGGGAGAGGGAGCGAGAGAGAATCTCAAGCAGACTCTACGCTGAGCACGGAGCCTGACTCAGGGCTCCATTCTAGCACCCTGAAATCATGACCTGAGCTGAAACCTGGAGTCAGATGCTTAACTGACTGCACCATCCAGGTGCCCCATGAGTTGATGTTTTTAATGGATTTCACAAAATTTTTGACCATAATCTCTTCAAAAATTGTTTCTTGCCCTCTCTTACAGTCCACTGCTTATCATACTCCAGTTACACCTGAGTTAAATTTTTTTGCTGTATCCATATGTCTCTTTTTTCCCTTTTATGCTCATTTTTCTCTATATTTTAAACTAGACATTTTCTAGGGACTTATAAAAAATGTAATTAATCCACGCTTCAACTGTGTCAAGCTATTCTGAGCTCCTACTTTTAATTATAGTATTGTTTACTTCTGTGAACCCATTTTTAAAAATAATTTTCACTTATCTGCCAAAATTCTCCACTCTTTTCTTAAATATATTAATAAAAAATCTGAAAGGCAATTTTTGATTAGCTCTCTAATCAATATTGACTCATCTGAAAGTTTGTATTCTCTTGATCCTTTCTCTTGGTAAGAATGTGTCCATGCCAGAAAACTCATTAGAAAGTCTCAAAAAAAAATCATTCTGAGTGAAAGAAGCCAGACTAAAAAGAGTACCTGTTGTTTGATTCCACCTATATAAAATTCTAGAAAATGCAAACTAATCCATAGCAACAGAAAGCTATTGATTGGCTGGAAGTGGGACAGACATTTGAAACATCTTAACAAAATCTGATGAATAATATGATATGAGAAGGAGAGTTAGGATATCATCGGGGAAGGATTCTTGGGGAAGTTACATTTAATCTGAAACCTAAAGTTAAAGAATATGTTAAATATGCAAAGTAGAAAAAAGGAAATATATTCCAGATAGTAGGGGAAATATGAGTAATGATCTCATGTGATGGAGTAGAATAGGCAGGTTAGAATAACACTGGATCACAGGAGGTGAAGAGGTAATTTTAAGAGATGAGGTGGGAAACATAGTTAGAGGCCGGATCATAGAAATTGGAATTGGAACTAAGGTAATTGCAAATCTGTCAAAGAGTTTTAAGTATTCAGGACCGGGTAACATGATTAGTTCTGCTTCTCAGAAATTAAGCTGGTGTGTAGAGATAGTTTTAGATGGTGATACAACTAGAGGCATGAAGGCTAATTAAATTTTCTGCTGTAGTACATATGAGTTCTATTACTGACTTGGGACAGGGCAGTGGAATAGATGTCATGAAGAATTCTGGCTGATTTGGGGACAGATTGAATGTGAGGAGTGAAGGAAAGAAAACAGTCAGAAGTAATACTGAGGTTTCTTTCTTGGGTAATTGTCCTGGTGTTGGTGCCATTTACTGAGGTAACAAAGGATGGGGTTTTTGTAGAGAAAGTGTTGGAAATATTTTCAGACATTTAATGTTTGAGGTGTTTATGTTACATTTAAGTGAATATTTCCATTATATGGTTGTATTTGTCAATTTAGAGATCAAGAGAGAGACCTGGGAGATATATACAAGGCAATGAAAGACAAGGCAGTGTGTAGAGAAAAGACATGAGGCTGAGGACAGACCTCTTAGGAATATTGACAGTCAAGCTGAGAAAGAGGACACAAACAAGGTGCCATGGAAACCAAAAATAAGATGAATCAGAGGTGAAGAAATAGGTCAAACTATATGTAGCTTTTCAAATACTTTATCCCATTTATATAATATTCCCTCTGCTTCCTATGCTTTTCCCTGTTTCATTCCTTGTTAACTCCTGTTCATCCTTCCAGTCAGCTCAAGGGCCACCTCTTTTTTTTTTTATGTTATGTTAATCACCATACATTACATCATTAGTTTTTGATGTAGTGGTCCATGATTCATTGTTCGCATAAAACACCCAGTGCTCCATGCAGTACGTGCCCTCTTTAATACCCATCACCAGGCTAACACATCCCCCCACCCCCTCCCCTCTAGAACCCTCAGTTTGTTTCTCAGAGTCCATAGTCTCTCATGGTTCGTCTCCCCCTCCGATTTCCCCCCTTCATTCCTCCCTTCCTGCTATCTTCTTCTACTTCTTTTTTTTTAAACATATAATGTATTATTTGTTTCAGAGGTACAGGTCTGTGATTCAACAGTCTTACACAATTCACAGTGCTCACCATAGCACATACCCTCCCCAATGTCTATCACCCAGCCACCCCATCCCTCCCACCCCCCACCACTCCAGCAACCCTCAGTTTGTTTCTTGAGATTAAGAATTCCTCATATCAGTGAGATCATATGATACATGTCTTTCTCTGATTGACTTATTTTGCTCAGCATAATACCCTCCAGTTCTATCCACGTCATTGTAAATGGCAAGATTTCATTCCTTTTGATGGCTGCATGATATTCCATTGTATATATATACCACCTCTTCTTTATCCATTCATCTGTTGATGGACATCTTGGCTCTTTCCATAGTTTGGCTATTGTGGACATTGCTGCTATAAACATTAGGGTGCACATACCCCGTTGGATTCCTACATTTGTATCTTTGGAGTAAATACCCAGTAGTGCAATTGCTGGATCGTAGGGTAGCTCTATTTTCAACTTTTTGAGGAAACTCCATATTGTTTTCCTGAGTGGCTGCACCAGCTTGCATTCTCACCAACAGTGTAGGAAAAGTTCCCCTTTCTCCACATCCCCGCCAGCATCTGTCGTTTCCTGACTTGTTAACTTTAGCCATTCTGACTGGTGTGAGGTGGTATCTCACTGAGGTTTTGACCTGGATTTCCCTGATGCCAAATGATGTTGAGCACTTTTTCATGTGGCTCTTGGCCATTTGGAAGTCTTCTTTGGAAAAATCTCTGTTCATGTCTTCTGCCCATTTCTTGATTGGATCATTTGTTCTTTGGGTGTTGAGTTTAATAAATTCTTTATAGACTTTGGATACTAGCCCTTTTTCTGATGTCATTTGCAAATATCTTCTCCCATTCTGTCTGTTATCTTTTTTTTTTTTTTTTAAAGATTTTATTTATTTATTCATGAGAGACAGAGCGAGAGAGAAAGAGAGGCAGAGGGAGAAGCAGGCTCCCAAGGAGCAGGGAGCCCGATGCGGGACTTGATCCCAGGACCCTGGGATCATGACCTGAGCTGAAGGCAGACGCTTAACCATCTGAGCCACCCAGGCGCCCATGTTATCTTTTGGTTTTGTTGACTGTTTCTTTTGCTGTGCAAAAGCTTTTTATCTTGATGAAGTCCCAATAGTTCATTTTTGCCCTTGCTTCCCTTGCCTTTGGTGATGTTTCTAGGAAGAAGTTGCTGCGGTTGAGGTCAAAGAGGTTGCTGCCTGTGTTCTCCTTTAGGATTTTGGTGGACTCCTGTCTCACATTGAGGTCTTTCAACCATTTGGAGTCTATTTTTGTGTGTGGTGTAAGGAAATGGTCCAGTTTCATTCTTCTGTATGTGGCTGTCCAATTTTCCCAACACCATTTGTTGAAGAGACTGTCTTTTTTCCATTGGACATTCTTTCCTGCTTTGTCGAAGATTAGTTGACCATAGAGTTGAGGGTCCATTTCTGGGCTCTCGATTCTGTTCCATTGATCTAGGTGTCTGTTTTTGTGCCAGTACCATATTGTCTTGATGATTACAGCTTTGTAATAGAGCTTGAAGTCCGGAATTGTGATGCTGCCAGCTTTGCTTTTCTTTTACAACATTCCTCTGGCTATTTGAGGTCTTTTCTGGTTCCATACAAATTTTAGGATTATTTGCTCCATTTATTTGAAAAAAAGTAGATGGTATTTTGATAGGGATTGCATTAAATGTGTAGATTGTCCTAGGTAGCACTGACATCTTCACAATATTTGTTCTTCCAATCCATGAGCATGGAACGTTTTTCCATTTCTTTGTGTCTTCCTCAATTTCTTTCATGAGTGTTTTATAGTTTTCTGAATACAGGTTCTTTGACCTCTTTGGTAAGATTTATTCCTAGGTATCTTATGGTTTTGGGTGCAGTTGTAAATGGGATCAACTCCTTAATTTCTCTCTCTTCTGTCTTGTTGATAGTGTATAGGAATGCCACTGATTTCTGTGCATTGATTTTATATCTTGCCACTTACTAAATTCCTGTATGAGTTCTAGCAGTTTTGGGGTGGAGTCTTTTGGGTTTTCCACATACAGTATCATATCATCTGCAAAGAGTGAGAGTTTGACTTCCTCTTTGCCGATTCAGATGCCTTTTATTTCTTTTTGTTGTCTGATTGCTGTGGCTAGGACTTCTAGTACTATGTTAAATAGCAGTGGTGATAGTGGACATCCCTGCCGTGTTCCTGACCTTAGGGGAAAAGCTCTCAGTTTTTCCCCATTGAGAATGATATTCACTGTAGGTTTTTCATAGATGGCTTTTATGATATTGAGGTAGGTACCTTCTATCCCTATACTCTGAAGAGTTTTGATCAAGAAAGGATGCTGTACTTTGTCAAATGCTTTTTCTGTATCTATTGAGAGGATCATATGGTTCTTGTTTTTTCTAATAAAAGAAAGCTTTTATTAATGAATTGTATCACATTGATTGATTTGCAGATGTTGAAGCAACCTTGCAGCCAGGGATAAACCCCACTTGGTTGTGGTGAAGAATCCCTTTAATGTACTGTTGGATCCTATTGGCTAGTATTTTGGTGAGAATTTTTGCATCCATGTTCATCAAGGATATTGGTTTGTAATTCTCCTTTTTGATGGGGTCTTTGGTTTTGGGATCAAGGTAATGGTGGCCTCATAAAATGAGTTTGGAAGTTTTCCTTCCATTTCTATTTTTTGGAACAGTTTCAGAAGAATAGGTATTAATTCTTCTTGAAAAGTTTGGTAGAATTCCCCTGGGAAGCCATCTGACCCTGGGCTTTTGTTGGGAGATTTTTGAGGACTGCTTCAATTTCCTTCTTGGTTATAGGTCTGTTCAGGTTTTCTATTTCTTTCTGTTTCAGTTTTGGTAGTTGATACATCTCTAGGAATGCATCCATTTCTTCCAGATTATCTAATGTGCTGACATATAGTTGCTCATAATATGTTCTTTTTTTTTAAAAGATTTTATTTATTTATATGACAGACAGAGACACAGCGAGAGAGGGAACACAAGCAGGGGGAGCGGGAGAGGGAGAAGCAGCCTTCATGCCAAGCAGGGAGCCCAATGCGGGGCTCAATCCCAGGACCCTGGGACCATGACCTGAGCTGAAGGCAGACGCTTAATGACTGAGCCACCCAGGTGCCCCTCTTAATATGTTCTTATAATTGTTTGTATTTCTTTGGTGTTGGTTGTGATCTTTCCTCTTTCATTCATGATTTTAATTATTTGGGTCATTTGTCTTTTCTTTTTGATATGTCTGGCCAGGGATTTATCAATCTTTTTAATTCTTTCAAGGAACCAGCTTCTAGTTTTGTTGATCTGTTCTACTGTCTTTTGGTTTCTATTTCATTGATTTCTGCTCTGATCTTTATTATTTCTCTTCTCCTGCTGGGCTTAGGCTTTATTTGCTGTTCTTTCTCCAGCTCCTTTAGGTGTAGGGTTAGGTTGTGTATTTGAGACCTTTCTTATTCTTGAGAAATTCTTGTATTGGTATATACTTTCCTCTTAGGACTGCCTTTGCTGCATCCCAAAGATTTTGAACAGTTGTGTTTTCATTTTCATTGGTTTCCATGAATTTTTTGAATTCTTTTTTAATTTCTTGGTTGGCCCATTCATTCTTTAGTAGGATGCTCTTTAGCCTCCATGTATTTGAGTTCTTTCCCACTTTCCTCTTGTGATTGAGTTCTACACTTAATCTTAGCCAAAAGGCCGAGAAGTGATTGTGATTGAGTTCTAGTTTCAAAGCATTGTGGTCTGAAAATATGCAGGGACTGATCCCAATCTTTTGTTAGCATTTGAGACCTGATTTGTGACCTAGGATGTGATCTATTGTGGAAAATGTTCCATGGGCACTAGAGAAGAATTTGTATTCTGTTGCTTTGGGATGGAACATTCTGAATATATCTCTGAAATCCATTTGGTCCAGTGTGTCATTTAAAGTCCTTATTTCCTTGTTGATCTTTTGCTTAGATGATCTGTCCATTTCAGTGAGGGGGGTGTTAAAGTCCCCCACTATTATTGTATTGTTGTCGATGTGTTTCTTTGCTTTTGTTATTAATTTGCTTATATAAGTGGCTGCTCCCATGTTAGGGTCATATTTGCAATTGTTAGATCTTCTTGTTGGATAGATCCTTTAAGTATGTTATAGTGTCCTTCCTCATCTCTTTTTATAGTCTTTGGTTTAAAATCTAATTTGTCTGATATAAAGATTGCCACCCCAGCTTTCTTTTGGTGTCCATTAACATGGTAAATGGTTTTCTACCCCCTCACACTCAGTCTGGGGGTGTCTTTGGGTCTAAAATGAGTCTCTTGCAGACAGTTTATTTATGGTTCTTGTTTTTTAATCCAATCTGATACCCTCTGTCTTTTGATTGGGGCATTTAACCCATTTACATTCAGGGTAACTATTGAAAGGTATGAATTTAGTGCCATTGTATTGCCTGTAAGGTGACTGTTACTGTATATTGTCTGTGTTCCTTTCTGGTCTATGTTACTTTTAGACTCTCTCTTTGCTTAGAGGATGCCCTTCAATATTTCTTTTAGGGCTGGTTTTTGTGTTTGCAAATTCCTTTAGTTTTTTTTTGTCCTGGAAGCTTTTTATCTCTCCTATTTAATGATGGCCTAGCTGGATATAGTATTCTTGGCTGCATATTTTTCTCATTTAGTGCTCTGAATATATCATGCCAGTCCTTTCTAGCCTGCCAGTCTCTGTGGATAGGTCTGTTGCCAATCTAATGTTTTACCATTGTAGGTTACAGATCTCTTTTCCCGAGCTGCTTTCAGGATTTTCTCTTTGTCTCTGAAACTCATAAGTTTTACTAGTAGATGTCGGAGTGTTGACCTATTTTTATTGATTTTTAGAGGGGTTCTCTGTGCCTCCTGGATTTTGATGCCTGTTTCCTTCCTCATATTAGGGAAGTTCTCTGCTATTATTTGCTCCAATATACCTTCTGCCCCTCTCTCTCTCTTTCTTCTTCTTCTGGGATCCCAATTATTCTAATGTTGTTTCATCTTATCGTATTGTTTATCTCTCGAATTCTGCCCTCGTGATCCTGTAGTTGTTTCTTTTTTTATCAGCCTCTTTATTTTCCATCATTTGATCTTCTATATCGCTGATTCTCTCTTCTTCCTCATTTATCCTAGCAGTTAGTGCCTCCATTTTTGATTGCACCTCATTAATAGCCTTTCTGATTTCGACTTGGTTAGATTTTAGTTCTTTTATTTCTCCAGAAAGGGTTTCTCTAATAACTTCCACGCTTTTTTCAAGCCCAGCTAGTATCTTTAAAGTCATGATTCTGAGCTCTAGGTCCGACATCGTACTAATGTCCGTATTGAGTAGGTCCCTGGCTGACGGTACTACCTCTTGTTCTTTTTGCTGAGGTGATTTTTTTCGTCTTGTCATTTTGTCCAGAGGAGAATAGCTGAATAAGAGAACAAAATGCTAAGAGGTTAACAATGTCCCCAGCAAATATACTGTATACAAATCAGAAAAGACCTGAAACCAGGGGAAAAGAAAGGGAAAGAAAGAAAAAAGAAGGAGGAAAAAAAACCACAAAAACACCTATTTTTATTGATATTGAGGGGGGTTCTCTGTGCCTCCTGGATTTTGATGCCTGTTCCCTTCCCCAAATTAGGGAAGTTCTCTGGTATAATTTGCTCCAATATACCTTCTGCCCCTCTCTCTCTTTTTTCTTCTTTTGTGATCCCAGTGATTCTAATACTGTTTTGTCTTATGGTATCACTTATCTCTCAAATTCTGCCCTCTTGTTCCAGTAGTTGTTTATCTCTCTTTTTCTCAGCTTCTTTTTTTCCATCTCTTGGTCTTCTATATCACTAATTCTCTCTTATGCCTCATTTATTCTAGCACTTAGAGCCTCCATTTTTTATTGCATCTCATTAATAGACTTTTTGATTTCGACTTGGTTAGATTTTATTTCTTTTATTTCTCCAGAAAGGGTTTCTCTAATATTTTCCATGCTTTTTTCAAGCTCATCTAGTATCTTTAAAATCGTGATTCTGAACTCTAGTTCCAACATCTTACTAATGTCTGTATTAATTAAATCCCTGGCAGTCAGTACTGCCTCTTGTTCTTTTTTTTGAGGTGATTTTTCCCATCTTGTCATTTTGTCCAGAGAAGAATAGATGAATGAGAGAACAAAATGCTAACAGGATAACAACGTCCCTAGAAATATATACACTAAACAAATCAGAAGAGACCTGAAACCGGGAGAAAATAATGGGAAAGAAAGAAAAAGGAAAAAAAAAAGAAAAAGATAAAAACAAACAAACAGACAAACAAGAAGAAGAACAACAACAAAAAACAGAATATGATCAAATATGATCAGGCTGGTGCATAGATCAGTGCCACACCCTAGATTTTGGGTGTCTGTTAGAAGAAAGTTCCTCCCAAAATTTTAAAGGAAGAAAAACTTATGTATATACAAAAATGAGGGTTAATACGATGAAGGGATGGAATATAACTATAAAGATGAAAATGATAAAAGATTTTATAAAAGGAATTGATAAGATAAGAAATTGTTTGAAAAAAGAAAGAAGAGGATTTAGAAAAAAAAGGGAGAGAATGTGATCAGCTAGGAGAATAGAAGAAAGCCATACACTAGAGACTTAGGGTATATTTTGTTCTGTTAGAAGAAATTGTATCGTAAAATTTTAAGGAGAGAACAACTCATGTATATATACCAAAAATAAGGTTAACTACTATGAAGGGATAGGATATGAGTTTAAAAATGAAAAATAAAAAAGATTTTTTTAAAAAAGGGATTGATAAGATGGTTGAAAAAGGGAAAAAGAAAAAATAAAAAAAGTTAAAGAAAGTTAAAAATTAACTTTGAAAGACTAACGAATCATGGTAAAAGGCCATGGATTCTATGTGCAGTATTCCTCTAGTTCTGGAGTTCTGCCGTTCTCATTGATTGGTAAACTTGGTCTTGGCTGGCTGTTCTTGCTGATCTTCTGGGGGAGGGGCCTGTTGCCATGGTTCCCAGATGTCTTTGCCAGAGGCAGAATTGCCCCGCCCTTGCCAATCAGTGCTAAGTGATCTGCTTGGATTTGCTCTCGGGAGCTTTTGTTCCCTGTAAGCTTTCCGTACAGCTTTGGGGGATGAGAGTGAATTGGCGGCCTCACATTCTCCACCCTGGAGGAGCTGAGAACTCAGGGCCCCACTCCTCCATGAGCCCCTAGAGAAAAGTAATCAATCACACCCGTCTCCCCATCTCCGGCTGCACTTGGTGCTCACCCTGCCTGTGATCAAGCATTTCTATCTCTGGCACGGACCCCATTTGCAGTCTCCAAACCCAGCAGATCCCTGCGGTGCGCTCCTGCGCCGCTCCTCCCAGGGGAAGAAGGGAAGTCTCCCTGGATCTGCCACTTGTTGGGTCCCTGCTGGAAGAGCAGTGGCCCGACTGTGTGGCGGATCATGGTTTATGGTAACCCCGAGCTGAGAGCCCACTCCTTGGCTCCGTCTCTGCCACCGGCTTCCCTGCTCCGATACCTGGGAGCTCTGCCACACTCAGGCATCCCTGGTCTTTCTGTGAACCCGAGGGTCCTGAGACCACATTGTCCCAGCGAGATTTCCACCCCCCACTTAGCCACTGGAGCGATGTCCCTCAGCAGAGCCAACTTCTAAAAGTTCTGATTTTGTGCTCCGCTGCTCTATCACTTGCCAATAGTGGCCAACGGAGGCTTCCTCCCCCCACCGTCTACCTTCCCGAATATCGCCTCGGATTCACTTCTCCACACATCCTACCTTCCAGAACGTGGTTACCTTCCTGTTCAGAGAGTTGCTGTTATTCTTTTCATCTATCTCCTGTTGAGTTCGTAGGTGTTCAGAATGGTTTGATCCCTACCTAGCTGAATTCCTGGAACCAGACAAAATTGAGGTCTCCTACTCCTCCACCATCTTGCTTCTCCAAGGGCCACCTCTTTTGAGAAGATCCCTGAGTCCTGCAGGCCGACTTTGGAGCTCACTTCTATGGGTTCCATTTGTTTTGATTCTACTCATCACACTGCATTTTAATTACCAGTCTGTAATCCTATCTCCTTGCCAAACTATGACTTTTGATTTTACATTCCCAGCATCATTACATTTCAACCTTGGCTGAATCCCTAGTGCCTACTGTAGTAATTTTATGGAAGACACTCAAAAGTTATTTGTTGAATGAATAAAAATCTATTTACAATGAGGAAATGTGAATTGCTAATGATGAAAAAAGGCAAATGGTGTTTCTGGGCGTATCTTCCAGAGGAATTGTGCCACAAACTAGTTTCGGCAAGTTGCTATGATTCCTAGGAAATCAGCTTCCTCATAAGTAAAAATCAAGATGTTGGATAATGGTGGTATTCTATGTTCTATGATCAGTTCTTTTTCAGTAATTATTTTATTTCTGGATTTAAATACATATTTTGATTGAAAAAGAATCTCCGCTTGTCTTAGTTCTTCCTCTGGTTTTTAAGTGGGTGTCACCTGAGTCTAGAAAGTATTGGATCTCAGTCTCTTATGTGCCTTTGTTTCTTTTATTTTCCATGAGAATTTCTGAACACAGTGTGCTTAAGACTCACAGACCCAGCCATGTCCTAAATGCATGTCAGCAGGTGTTGAAAGGTTGTGGATGAGAAAGTGCCATCACTTCCTTAGTAATTGGAACAAGGAAGAGGACACCATGCACAGGGATGTGACAAAGGGTTAACCTGTCTCCTCTACTGTAAAGCAGTAATAGGCTCATTTGTTACTTAGGGTACTGCTTGTCACCACAGAGGGGTAGCATAGTTTCTAGCACAGGAGCCCAGGAGCCCTGACCAAATAGCAGAAAACAGAGATGGAAAGATGGGACCTACATATCAGCTAATTCATAGCACATGCTTCCAAGTTCCCCTAGGGTGTTTTGCTGTAGCCATGGATATGAGTACCAGGCCATGTGCCTAGTAGCTCGTTCAATTCTAAGTACATAAAGGAGATTGGATGACAGGCCTGAGAGTATGCTTCTCCTTTTATATCCGTTTTTTTTTTGTATGATTTGCATGATAATTCATGATTAGGAAAACCCTGAGGATATTTGCTTATAGGGTATTGGTGAAATGGGCTATTCATATAGCCAATTGTATATATGCTAAGTTCATAGTGCAATATCTGACACCATGAAAATATAATGAGGACCTTATTATAATAGGTATTAATACACAAATGCTGGCTGATTAAAAAAGAGTATTTTTGTATATTGGTGAGAAAATGAACATTTTGTAGATCATAAATTCACTTTTGCTTCAAAATAAGTTGAAAATGTTTAGCATGCCAAATCTATAACTAAAAATATATTTAGAATATACACATAAGAAGAAGTTTATTACAGAATTATTTATAATAGTGAACAGTTAGAAATAAATAAAATACCTTTCATTATGGAGTTGACTAAATAACTTCTGGAATGACTGTCCAGAGCAATATTATAAAGCTATTAAAAAAATGGCAATAAGACTACCTAGCAAAGTTATTATATGTATATGGTGACCACATAACCATATGCATATGAGGAAAAGCCCATATACTAACTGTGTAAGGATAGTGGTCTTTGGATAAATATTTTTCTTATATCAAAATTCTAAACTTTCAGTGCTAGTACCAACCTGCCTACAGTGCTTTTTCTTCCTTCACACTGATTATTCATATTAGGAGATGGACTGCCCTTCTGTGTTTTTGGGTTTAGATCATGGTCAAGTCAACACACTTAGACAAATTTTAATGACTTTGAATTTTGGGAAGAATGGTTTAGGGTCTTAACCTTTTCCCCTGGGAAGATCTCTGGTTACAGAGTTTCCCATTTCCCACCCAGGAAACAAAACCCTGCATATTTATAGTTTTTCTCATGCTCTTCCCCCCCAAAACCCAAACTACTACCTCAGATGAGACCCTCCCATACATAAACTTTGTTCCATAGAGCCTACTTCATTTGAAGTCTTACAACCCATCACATTTATTATTTTTAATTTATAAGAGTAATTTGGCTATGTAATTTTAAAATGTCAAATAGTAATCATAAAAGTTAATATTTATTGATTCTTTACTATGTACTAAATATTGTTCTGGGCATTTTACGTATATTATCTCATTTAATTCTCACATTTACTTTTATGGAATGCATAGTCTTGCTATTCCCATTATAAAATTGAAGAAACTGAGGCTGAGAGTGTTTAACTCATCCGGGTCATATAGCTATTAGTCTCAGAGTGATAAATTCAAGCAGTTTGATGCCAGACTCCATGCTCTTAACCCCATGCTCTTAACCCCAGCATCACACACACTGATGACAAAGCTTCCAGAAGAGAAAAATAGCAGCCTCTCTCTCTTCTTTTATCCTTTGAGAGGCAGTCTCTCTAGTTACTTCAATTGCTCCTTCTTCTCTATTTTTACTTTTAGATGTTATATATTGTGTTTCAACTATGGAGAATGATACTGGTATCACCACCCTCCCCAATGCTTTCTACTAATACAGTAATATTACACACGGTTGAAATAAGTACTCATTGTTTACAAAATAAATATTGTTCACTGACTACATTTCTTTTTTGTGCATAGCTGTTCATGTTACCTGGCATTAATAAGTTCTTCATTAATTCACTCTGTTAATTTTCTACCTCTATCACCAATTCTTTTATCCCAAACCCAATTTTTTCCCAAGCTGTATAATTTCTTTCTTTCTTTCTTTCTTTTTAAATTTTTTATTGTTCCCAAGCTGTATAATTTCTATTAAGCACTAGAATATGTTGGTTCCTTTTCATTTTTTCTTCAAGCACTACTTCCTGGGGTTCTCCTGCTTCCTGCTTTATTCTAGACTTGGTCTTAGGATCTGCTGCACAGCTCTTTTCTTAGGACTTCCCATCACTTCTAACCAGAGATAGAGTCACTGTTTTCAGGATCCTCTTTCATCTTGCTAGAGCAAATGTCTGAGGGTCTTCCTGGGAAAAATTATATAACCCTTACATTTTGTGCTCCATGGATATCATTTAGGGATTATATCATCTCTATTAACAGATTGTGTACATTTCTATTTTTTAAAGTTTATTTATTTTTAAGTAGTTTCTGCATCCAACATAGGGCTCAAACTCACAACTCTAAGATCAAGAGTCACATGCTCTTCCAACTGATCCATTCAAGCACCCTGTGTACATTTCTTTTCAAGTCTGCATTCAGTAACATTACATTAGTAACTTGAAGTTTACCACAGAATATTTGCATCATGGAAATCGGCAAATGGTACAAGTCAGTGCTTTTGTTTGTTTGTTTGTTTTTACAAAACAAGCTAGTTGCTTAACACTTACCAGCATGCCACCTGTTACTCATGAGCTTCTCAGGGGTGTTTATAGTACAAATTACTGAATTGGTTGGTTTCTCATCAGCATTCTTCTCTGCTGGCACTGACTAATTGGCTCTTTGTGATCTGCCTGCTTTTCCAACATATTTCCATCATGTAGAAGTCTGTGATCTTACTCATACATCTTTTCTTTCATTTCTCAGTTAAGATGGGCTTGACGAGAGGGAAGCTATGTACACATTTTTAAATTCCACCGTGCATGTCTGGAAATCCCACATTTAAATAGAATAAAACTCTCTGAGTTCATTGTTGAGGACAATAGCCCAGACAAGAGATGATGCTGGCTTGGATCAGAGAGGTGGCAGTAGAAAACAGAGAGCAGTAGATTCCCTCATGAGATTTCTAAGAATGAGAATAAAAGAAGTCTCAAGAATGTCTCCCAAGTGTATGAATAGATGGGTTCACGAAGTGCCATTTGTCATTTAATAAGAAGTTGAAATCTGAAGGAGGAGCAGAACAGGAAGGAAAAGTCAAGAATTTCTATTTTGATATGATAAGTTTGAGATGCCTTTGGGACATACAAGTAAAGATGTCAAGTTAGTAGTTGGCTATATGAGAATGGAGCACAAAAGAGATGCCTATTGCATTTCCAACACTCCGACACAAATTTACTTTTCTTCTAGACAAGTTGCTTGTTTAGTGTAGATGCAGATATGTATTCTCATGACCAAATGTGGGGAAAGGTCAGCAGATCATGTGTAACTTATTACACCGTCCTGGGAATCCTTGGTAAATTTCATGGAGATGTCCTTTAATCCATCTGGTCATTGGGCATCCCGATGGCATCTGATGTTGAGGCCTGCTACTAATGAAGCAGCGAGTCTTTTGTCATGGCATTGTCAGGGCCCATACCTCTCCCCTTGGCGCCATCTCTGGCTGGCATAGCAGACAGTCTCAAGCTTAGTAACACCTTCTATCTTATGCATGGATACAGTTATCACCTTTTAGTTTCTACTATCAGACGCTTCATGACTTTTTAAGGTAGTTCCATGATAGGCCCTACACTTGACTCAGCCATCTTTGGCTTCCTCCACTGAGAATGCATAGGAATTTCTAGATACCATCCAAGCCCATGGATGGAAAGGGAGACTCTAGTGGCACTCTCTTTGATCAGTTCTCTTAGAATTATCCCTCAGCTATCTGGTAGCCTATATAGCAGCTTATTGAACCCAGTACTTCTTTAAAGGAAACTGAAATTTTCCCAATATGTGACCAGAGAAGTAAGAAATAAGCTCAAATCTGCTCTGCATCCAAATTTTATGGATATTTTAAACAGCCTTATTTTTTTTTTTTAAGATTTTATTTATTTGACAGAGAGAGAGATAGCCAGAGAGGGAACACAAGCAGGGGGAGTGGGAGAGGGAGAAGCAGACTCCCTGCTGAGCAGGGAGCCCGATGCGGGGCTCGATCCCAGGACCCTGGGATCATGACCTGAGCCGAAGGCAGACGCTTAATGACTGAGCCACCCAGGCGCCCCTTAAACAGCCTTATTTTAAACGCTTATTTATCTATGGGTTTTTGACCCGGAATGGAGGGCTGGAACACATGTACTTACTGTTTCACCTGCTCCCTCACTCCCATGGTTATCCTATCTAGAACCTGCTAGGTTGGCTTTCATCTCCCACTTCCTGTCAGGTGGGGAGATAAAAACTTGCTCACATAATATCCTCCATCTCTCTAATCCATGGTTCCTGGTAAGACTTCACTTTCAGACCAAAAGCTTTATTTTCTATAGAGATAGTTTCTGGAATTTGAAAATTCAATTTCTTTCTTGACCAATTTTGCCCTTCAAAACTAATTGTATGTTTATATACTCTAAAAGTGTCAGCTTTGAGAATTGATATAAACAGTGGTTTCTTTCTCTTGGATTTTTTGCTTTAATAATAGGAATCCTTCTCAAAGCGAAATCTGACTTAAAAAAATGAGGGAAATGCCATAATGTAAGAGAGAAGCAGTAAAATACATCTATCCATCCATCCATCCATATGTTGTGTGAATGGTATAGTGACTCGTGTGTGTGTGTATGCATGTGCGTGTGCACACACACTTGCACAAATTTTTGATTAACAGAAATATCAGTACCTAGAAGGGGGCAGTATGGGCTGACCCAATGGATTGTTTTTTAAATAATAAATAGTAGAGAATGTTTATTGCTGATGGGAATGATTCCATAGGGAGAGAGACAAAATATAAGAAAGAGAGAATAATTTAAGAACTGACATTACTGGAAGAGTCAAGGGAGAAGGGGACCCAAGGCTTTTGATAGGAAGTTTGGGGGACTTCTTTTGTTAAAAACAAAAGGAACCGTGAAGGTGCTGACATGTTTGTGGTGAGACCCATGGGAGGTCATGATTAATAATTTCTACTTTCTCATGAAGTATAAGGTAAAGTCATTCATGTGAAAGAGAGAATAGGAGGAGGTGGAAAATGTAAGAGAATGGAGAAGGTGTGAAATCATAATTGCAGATAATAAGAGAGTGAGAGAAACTCCAAATAGGAGATTCAGATTTGGTCATCTTTAGGGTCCTGTTGAGTTCTAGATCTTTGCAATTATTTTACTCCTCCATTGGATATCTGAGTGCTTTTCTGATCAGTAAGAGTGAAAACAAGCATCTTCAGCATTTCTTGTACATAATGACATCTCATGTGCCTTTGCAAATTCTGAAGTCTTGTCATTAGAAGCCATGAGACACTCTGCTTCTGGTCTTCCTGACTCAGTGTCAGAGGAAATGGATTATTCTCCAAGATTCCATCAGTGCACAATTCACTATTCTGTTGTTCTATTCTGATCCCTGTTTCCTCTTCATATTTGCCTGTTCCCTTAAAATGTGTGAGCAGAAAATCAGAAAAAAATAATGTAGTGATTTTTAGTTTGTTTATTAGAATCTTTGCCTGTTACAAAAAATGTGCACGGAACCCAAAACTTAAAGCAGATGAGAGAAAACCTGCTATGGTTCAATGATGGAATGAAGTCCTGAAGCCACAAAAAATATGTCTCCACCTTGTCCCTGCAGTTATTGCCATGATTTTTAAGGCTTTGAAGTATACTACAAAAGCTGTGGATCACTACTTCAGATTTTTCTTAAATCGTTTAAGAAATTTAAATCCTAGCTTCTTAGAGCTTTAAGACTATCTCTGAACTAACCCCCTATTTTACATATGAGAAAACTGGGGCCCAGAGAAGTGATATGATTTGCCTGAGATCATTTAGTTGGCATCAGAGCCAGAACTGGAACTCTCATCCCCTAATATCTAAATTAATGCATTTTCCACTACACTGACATACTCTGAAGCTCAGGGGGTCCTTTGCAGAAGATCTGTTCTTTGTGATCATGCAGAGGAGGCTATGTTTAGACCCTAGAGGAGGCATATTTGTGCCAGCTTGTCCCTTCTCTAGCACTGACACATTGTTCGTTTAATTTGTTCAGTCTACTACTCCATTAGCCTTGTCCTATGGTGGGGCTGGCCCATTTATCCGTGCTTAAAATTTAATCAGACATTTCACTGCTCATCAACGCTTTAACGGGACCATTTAGAGCACTGAAACTTGACACATCTCTGCTTAATTACTGCTAGCCGACAGATGTCACTTTCACTGTCCTCTCTTCCCTTCTCCTCCAGTGGCACAGACCTGGGGAAGAAGCTTTTTCTTTAAATAAACCTTAAAGCAGAAGCACAATCAGAGATTAATGGAAGGACACCAACCCCATGTTTCTGCCTGATTGGAATCTAGTCATTTGGGGAAGTTAAAGGCTGTATCTGGTACCTCACCAGGACCTGAAGCCCACTTTCAATTTTTTTGTTGTTGTACAAAGTGAAAGGGCTAAGGAAAGAAGGAAGGATGCAGAATAAATGACTAGGCTCCCCCATCTGCCATGCTTGTCATGCCTTTCTTAGGCTACTCTCTGCTCATGCTTGTTCCTTATTCAACTGTGAAATTGAAATCGCAAGAGGAATGTTGCATTTCTATTGCCAAAACTCCTCTCGTGATGGAGCGCAAGGAAGAGGGGCTGCTTTTGGAGCTGGAAGAAGAAATGTGGCAGGTGACTAGCACTCTTGGCATGTAACAATGCCCCAATTTATTTGATATTATCAAATCCTGGTTCTCTCCAGCTACGCTATGTATTCCCTTCTCTGTGCCCTAATACATATAAATGCTGTTTTCAGGGACACTGTAAATATTATTGCAGGAAGCTTCCAAATATGAAAAATTCATTGAAACTGAGATGTTAATAGCTCATGCCCTTTCCTCTGAAACATTTGCTGAAAGAACAGGGCTGTGTTTGATGCTTTGAGAATATGGAAGAAATGCAGATATGACAGTATTCTTAGATTAAATCAAATGGGATTGGCATAAGCTGATTCTAATCCACTGTGTCAGTTAACTAGAGGCACAGTAATGCTGCATAACAAACGTAAAATTTCGGTGGCAGAATAAATGTATTTGCAAACTCTAGCTCTAGCTGCTTTGACACGGCTCAGGTACTCTCAGATGGGCTTGCTCAGAAACCTGAAGTCAGATGGAGCTTGACTGGGTGGTTTGGCTGGTTTTGGCTGGGATTGCTCATATGTCTCGAGGTCACTGAATGATGGGGTACAATAGATGTGGCTAGGATGCTTAGGTCAACTTGGTTCTGTTCCACGTGTCCTTCATTTCTAGGAGGCTGAGACATGTTTTTATTGAAATAAGAGAAGGGGCAAGAGAGTAAGTGGAAATGTGTAAATACTTTTTCCAACCTCACCTTGACCAACGGGATTTAAATAAATATGATTTAAGAAAAGTCACATGATTAGGTCCAGGGTTAGAGTAGTAGGATACTGTAAGATTATACTGGAAAGGTTGTAGATAGAGGGAAAGGTGAAGAGTAGGGCAAAGAATGCATTAAGTCTACTCTGCCTAAGGATGTAAGACTGAGTGCTTCCTACTTAATATCAGGAACAAGAGAAGGAGATTCACTCTCACCTCTTTTATTTAACATTGACCTGGAAAACCATGCCAGTACAATAAAGAAAGGGGAAAAAGAGGCACACATATTGGGAAGGAAAAAGTAAACATGCCTTTCTTCAAGATGACAAGGTCAAATTTATTGAAAACCTTTGGGAATAGAATTGATAAATGGATTTAGCAAGGTCACAGGGTACTAGATTAATATGCAAAAATATATTTTATTTGTAGATGCTAACAACTAAAGATTTGAAAATTACATCAAACAAAAAATACTTAGGAATAAATTTTGATGTGTAAGATCTTATCACTTCAAACTATAAGCTTTTGCTGAGATAAAGATCTAAACAGATGGAGAATTACATGATGTTCTTGGTTTGAAAAACATCAGTGTTATTAATAGCAATTTCCATAAATTTTTGTCTAGATTTAATACAATCTATATCACAATCCCAGTAATTGTTTTTTATAACTTGACATGTTGATCCCAAAATTTATATGAAATTTCAAAACACCTAGAATACACAAAACAACTTTGAAAAAAGAAAGTTGGGGGACTTATGCTATGTGATTTTAAAATGAATTATGAAGCTCTACTAATCAAGAACGTATGGTTTTGACAGAAGAATAGACACTTAGATCAGTGAAACAGAATCGAGAATTAAGAAATGGACCTATACTCATATAGTCCATTGATTTCTGAGAAAGATGTTTTGTGGTGACAGGACAGAAGGTGAATGGATCACCTCCCAATTAATAGGTGGGATATGATGACACTACCTGTGCTAAGAGGATTTGAGGGAAAAGCTATTAGTTACAAAAGGAACTCCTGGGGAGAGCAGGTAAGGCACAAGCAGGTTCAGGCTGCCTTGAGTGAGGTCTAGAGAGTGCTTGGAACTTTATAGTGGCTGGGGGTTGCCCTTGGGAAAAGTGTCTGTATGCTGGCTAGAGCTTTGGAAGGTCTGAATTTCCTGCTGGTACCTGCCCAGTTATGGGGCAGAGTGGGAAGAGTCAAGTGTGGCTTGAAAGCTGTTGGCAGTTTAACCTCCAAAATGGAGTCAAACTCTTAATTACAGGTGCAGAGGTAATTTAGTATTGAAAGAATCCTACTTTTAATAAATAGAACTGGAATAACGAGATATCCACATGGAAAGAAATGACCTCGATCCTTTTATCACACCTTACAGAAAAATTAATTAAAAATGGGCTACAGATTAAACATAAAATGTGAAACCATAAAAATTCTAGAAAAAAACAGGATAAAATCTTTTTTTTACCTTGAGTTAGGCAAAGGTTTTTTTTTTGTTTTGTTAAGATTTTATTTGTTTGACAGAGAGAGACACTGCGAGAGAGGGAACACAAGCAGGGGGAGCGGGAGAGGGAGAAGCAGGCTTCCCGTGGAGCAGGGAGCTCGATGCGGGGCTCGATCCCAGGACCCTGGGATCATGACCTGAGCAGAAGGCAGACACTTAACGACTGAGCCACCCAGGTGCCCTAGGCAAAGTTTTCTTAGTTTGGACACAAAAAGCACAAATCCTAGAAGGAAAAAAAAAAGAAATAGATTCATCAAAATTAAAACTTGTTTATTGAAAACTGTTAAGAAAATGAAAAACAAGCCACAAATTTGGAAAAGACATCTGCAGAAAACATATCTGACCAGGACATTGTATCAGGGTTATATAGAGAAATCCTCTTCCTCAATAATAAGTCATATAGCCCCATTTTAAAGATGAGCAGAAGATTTGAACAGACATTTCACATACATTCAAAAGGAATGCACATAGCAAGAAACCTGCAAAGATACTCAACATAATTGGTCACTAGGGAAATGCAGACTAAAACTGCAGTGCGATCCCATCAGACACCCACTAGAAAAACTGAAATTAAGAGGACTAAAAATTATGAGTCTTGTCAAGGATGTGGAATGACTGGAACTTTCATATCCTTACTGCTAGTGGGAATGAAGAACACTATGGCCACTTTGGAAAGCGGTTTGACAGTTTTTACAAAGTTAAATGGACACTTACCAAATGGCCCAGCCACTCTTTTTTTTTTTTATGTCTACCCATGAAAAATGAAAACATATGTCTGCATGCAGAATTTTACAATATTTTTCAGAGCAGCATTATTCATAAGAGCCCCAAATTGGAAATAGATCAAGTGTCCATCTGTCGGCAAACAGATAAATAAATTTTGGCATGGTCATAGTATGAAATTGTATAGTGATAAAAGAGTTAAAAATATTAATACTGATAATATGAATTCATCTCAAAAACATACATGAAAGAAGATGGATATAAAATTAAATACTGTATGATGACTCCATTTATAGGAAATTCTAGAAAGGACAAAACCATAATGACAGGGTATCCTAGGTTTTCTAGGGTTGGAGGGTAGGGATTGTCTGCAAAGGGACATAAAGTAACCTGTGGGGTAATGGAAGTGTCCCAAACTTGATTGTGGTGGTGGTTGCACTATGGTATACATTTGTGAATACTTATCAATCTGTGTACTTAGAATCAGCCAATTTTGTGGCTTGTCCATTACCCTTTAATAAAACTAGATAATATTTTTAAATTGATAAAATTACTTTCAGCCATGAGCCAGAGGATCCAAAATCTTTTGTATGCCTTCTTACAGATCTCAGCGAACCAGGAAATATTGCTGCTAAGATATCCTTCTTCTTAGACCTATGGGAGGGGACCTCATGAGGTTGGTAGACATCCCCATGGTTATATATGCACATGAGTTGTCTCTTCCCTGAAGAGAGTATTTATCAGGACACTCTGCCTATTCCTCAGGGCTTGTGTTTGGGCCACATATGTCTTATTGCAGGAATATACAGTCAGAATGGACTATAATCCTCTGGTGTTCTAGTGTCATACAAAGACATCTAGTGCTTATGAATGGATCTCTCAGAAAATGGAAAGGGCCAGGGATGGTGCAGCCAGAACAGTAAGAATTACAGCAACAGTAACTTGAAAAATGATGTATTCTCTTTCCTTGCTCTACGTTTCCTTGCCTTTCCTTGCCTTTTCTCTCCAAGTCAAGGATGAACATATTTATCTATTGATAAGATTGTCTCTGTTGATTTGTTTGGCACAAAAATCTAATTGATACTTAAATACTCTTAACCCATGGTTTGGCAGTGCTGATCCCATTAGAATCTGTACTTTGAGATTCAGGATAGTGATTACATCCTAACACTTACATTGTGGATGGGAAGAAAAGAGAAATCTGTTTATTTTTGCCAATGGTCTGGTTATTTTATCCAGCAATTGGAGAATAATAGCCCTATGATAACTGTTCATTCAACTGAATTTAAATGGCTATTGGTAAAGTTACATTTAGTCATAGTTAAAACTTTATGTTCTCAAATAGATGTTGCTCAATTATGTCTTGCTTTGGAAAATGCTCACTAAAGCATATATGTAGGCAGCCCCTTAAAGTACATTACTCAATAGTGGATCTGGTGTGGAGAGGCAGGCTGGTGCCTGGACACCATTTGCATTGGTTGATAAATACAGACTCAAGTAATGTGGAACCTAAATAAAAGGATCTTGGAGGCTATTTCATCTACCCTCTTACTCTTTACATTAGGAAAATGAAAAGAGAAGTTAAATGACTTGTCCAAGTTAACAAAGTATGTTAGTGATGGACCTGGGACTACAACGGAGATTGTGTGACTCATTCTAATACTCTTTCTACTGTACCATGCTATATACTTAAAGGCTAATAAAACTGCAGCATATCACATTCAATAGAGGGGACTCTCCCTAAATGAGAGTGATATGAGGGCCTGTGTTCTAATGCTATGTGTTGATTCTAGCCAATAATCTGTGGTGTTTCCAGGAACTCATATCTGGAAGCTCACAGCATTATTTTAGTTGTTAAGAGGCAGAAAATAACTGGGTGGAGATTTTAATAGCTCCTGGTAGTAAAACACAGTGACAGCCTCATAGAATTTGATTCTGTTTTCAATATTTTATAACAAGCTCACTTTACTCCAAATGAATGGTGGTTCATGTGGTTCCAGGATGAATTTCTTTATAAGGGTTTTTACTCTTTAAGAAATACAGACAGACATAAAAACAATTCAGTCTTTTACCTCATTGCCTCCTTTTTCAACTGGTAATAAATTGTTGGCTGAGTCTAGATAGGCACATAATAGGCAGTGTGAAAACCCTCCATCAATGAAGAGATTTATCTCTGAATAGTCTGAGAAACATTCCTTTATGCAATAAATACTAGCGGTGGGGGATATGGGCCAACAAGGAATGAATAGACTGTAAAGAAGCATTTATCAGGATGATGGTAAATACCAACCTTCAAAAAAGGAGAATTCTGTAAACCACAGTCACTACCTACATTTCTTATGTGCTGTTTTTGACAGGATATGCCTTAAACACATTGCTTAAACAAATTTATTCTTAACTTCCGTAGAGATTTTGTCCGTAACACTTTTCTGTGTCCTATACTGAAGCCTTATTGCTATGTAACATTAGCTACATATTTTTTTGATGATTTGATTTTATTGGTTCAGCAGAGTTCAGTTTATTCCATTTCTTATACCTGATACCTGTTCAGGTCATTACCTACATGGACAGAGAATTTCCAAGGTTATTCTTAGATGAGCTTTTGGAAAATGCTGAATGCTTAGAAAGTGCTCAATAATTAGTTATTGATTTCTTGTTGGAACTGGTTGTTCCTCCTCAAGACTGTTGACTTGGTTTTTATCCATGATTGTTTTTAAGATGTTATAATTTTTGTGAACTTTTCATTAAGGATTTATATAATTCTCCTTTTTTCTGGAGTATTATTTTTATAGTTCCTTTTGTCATGGAGGTGACACCTTGTGGACCAGAACCCTGTATACTTTGTATCGTGTCTCTAAAGGTATGCCCATTTTACTGTAAGGTCAAGGACTGAAGCTGGGCCTGAATAATGGAAGATACAATTTGATGCACTAAGAAGTATATTCTGATTCAGCATTCATGTTATGTTTTCTTTAATCAGAAATTGGAACTGTGAAATATAAGCAGATTTGCAGACTGCTTGTTGACCATCATCTTAACTTTATATGAATAGAAATAGCTTAAGGCAACATTCCATCCCAAAGCAACGGAATACACATTCTTCTCTAGTGCCCATGGAACATTCTCCAGAATTGATCACATCCTAGGTCACAAATCAGGTCTCAATCGGTACCAAAAGATTGGGATCATTCCCTGCATATTTTCAGACCACAATGCTTTGAAACTAGAACTCAACCACAAGAGGAAAGTCGGAAAGAACTCAAATACATAGAGTCTAAAGAGCATCCTACTAAAGAATGAATGGGTCAACCAAGAAATTAAAGAAGAATTAAAAAAAATTCATGGAAACCAATGAAAATGAAAACACAACTGTTCAAAATCTTTGGGATAAAGCAAAGGCAGTCCTGAGAGGAAAGTATATAGCAATACAAGCCTTTCTCAAGAAACAAGAGAGGTCTCAAATACACAACCTAACCCTACACCTAAAGGAGCTGGAGAAAGAACAGCAAATAAAGCCTAAACCCAGCAGGAGAAGAGAAATCATAAAGATCAGAGCAGAAATCAATGAACTAGAAACCAAAAGAACAGTAGAACAGATCAACGAAACTAGGAGCTGGTTCTTTGAAAGAATTAACAAGATTGATAAACCCCTGGCCAGACTGATCAAAAAGAAAAGAGAAATGACCCAAATCAACAAAATCATGAATGAAAGAGGAGAGATCACAAGCAACACCAAAGAAATACAAACAATTATAAGAACATATTATGAGCAACTCTATGCCAGCAAATTAGATAACCTGGAAGAAATGGGTGCATTCCTAGAGATGTATCAACTACCAAAATTGAACCAGGAAGAAATAGAAAACCTGAACAGACCTATAACCACTAAGGAAATTGAAACAGTCATCAAAAATCTCCCAAGAAACAAAAGCCCAGGGCCAGATGGCTTCCCAGGGGAATTCTATCAGACATTTCAAGAAGAATTAATACCTATTCTCCTGAAACTGTTCCAAAAAATAGAAATGGAAGGGAAACTTCCAAACTCATTTTATGAGGCCAGCATTACCTTGATCCCAAAACCAGACAAAGACCCCATCAAAAAAGAGAATTACAGACCAATATCCTTGATGAACATGGATGCAAAAATTCTCACCAAAATACTAGCCAATAGGATCCAACAGTACATTAAAAGGATTATTCACCACGACCAAGTGGGATTTATTCCTGGGCTGCAAGGCTGGTTCAACATCCGCAAATCAATCAACGTGATACAATACATTAACAAAAGAAAGAACAAGAATCATATGATCCTCTCAATAGATGCAGAAAAAGCATTTGACAAAGTACAACATCCTTTCTTGATCAAAACTCTTCAGAGTATAGGGATAGAGGGTACATACCTCAATATCATAAAAGCCATCTATGAAAAACCTACAGCGAATACCATTCTCAATGGGGAAAGGCTGAGAGCCTTTCCCCTAAGGTCAGGAACGCGGCAGGGATGTCCACTCTCACCACTGCTATTCAACATAGTATTAGAAGTCCTAGCCACAGCAATCAGACAACAAAAAGAAATCAAAGGCATCCAAATCGGCAAAGAGGAAGTCAAACTCTCACTCTTTGCAGATGATATGATACTGTATGTGGAAAACCCAAAAGACTCCACCCCAAAACTTCTAGAACTCATACAGGAATTCAGTAAAGTAGCAGGATATAAAATCAATGCACAGAAATCAGTGGCATTCCTATACACCTACAACAAGACAGAAGAGAGACAAATCAAGGAGTCGATCCCATTTACAATTGCACCCAAAACCATTAGATACCTAGGAATAAATCTAACCAAAGAGGCAAAGGATCTGTACTCAGAAAACTATAAAATACTCATGAAAGAAATTGAAGAAGACACAAAGAAATGGAAAAACGTTCCATGCTCATGGATTGGGAGAATCAACATCGTGAAGATGTCAATGCTACCTAGAGCAATCTACACATTCAATGCAATCCCCATCAAAATACCATCCACTTTTTTCAAAGAAATGGAACAAATAATCCTAAAATTTGTATGGAACCAGAAGAGACCCAGAATAGCCAGAGGAATACTGAAAAAGAAAAGCAAAGCTGGCGGCATCACAATTCCGGACTTCCAGCTCTATTACAAAGCTGTCATCATCAAGACAGTATGGTACTGGCACAAAAACAGACACATAGATCAATGGAACAGAATCGAGAGCCCAGAAATGGACCCTCAACTCTATGGTCAACTTATTTTTGACAAAGCAGGAAAGAATGTCCAATGGAAAAAAGACAGTCTCTTCAACAAATGGTGTTGGGAAAATTGGACAGCCACATGCAGAAGAATGAAACTGGACCATTTCCTTACACCACACACAAAAATAGACTCCAAATGGTTGAAAGACCTAAACGTGAGACAGGAGTCCATCCAAATCCTAAAGGAGAACACAGGTAGCAACCTTTTTGACCTTAGCCGCAGCAACTTCTTCCTAGAAACATCGCCAAAGGCACGGGAAGCCAGGGCAAAAATGAACTATTGGGATTTCATCAAGATAAAAAGCTTTTGCACAGCAAAAGAAACAGTCCACAAAACCAAAAGACAACCAACAGAATGGGAGAAAATATTTGCAAATGACACATCAGATAAAGGGCTAGTATCCAAAATCTATAAAGAACTTATCAAACTCAACACCCAAAGAACAAATAATCCAATCAAGAAATGGGCAGAAGACATGAACAGACATTTCTCCAAAGAAGACATCCAAATGGCCAACAGGCACATGAAAAAGTGCTCAACATCGCTCGGCATCAGGGAAATCCAAATCAAAACCTCAATGAGATACCACCTCACACCCGTCAGAATGGCTAAAATTAACAAGTCAGGGAACGACAGATGTTGGCGGGGATGTGGAGAAAGGGGAACCCTCCTACACTGTTGGTGGGAATGCAAGCTGGTGCAACCCCTCTGGAAAACAGTATGGAGGTTCCTCAAACAGTTGAAATTAGAGCTACCGTTTGATCCAGCAATTGCACTACTGGGTATTTACCACAAAGATACAAATGTAGGGACCCGAAGGAGTACGTGTACCCCAATGTTTATAGCAGCAATGTCCACAATAGCCAAACTGTGGAAAGAGCCAAGATGCCCATCGACAGATGAATGGATAAAGAAGAAGTGGTATATATACACAATGGAATATTATGCAGCCATCAAAAGGAATGAGATCTTGCCATTTGCAACGACGTGGATGGAACTGGAGGGTGTTATGCTGAGTGAAATAAGTCAATCAGAGAAAGACATGTATCACATGACCTCACTGATATGAGGAATTCTTAATCTCAGGAAAGAAACTGAGTGTTACTGGAATGGTTGGGGGTGGGAGGGATGGGGTGGTTGGGTGATAGACATTGGGGAGGGTATGTGCTACGGTGAGCGCTGTGAATTGTGCAAGACTGTTGAATCACAGATCTGTACTTCTGAAACAAATAACGCAACATATTTTAAGAAAAAAGAAAAAGAAGAAGATAACAGGAGAGGAAGAAAAGGGGAGTATGTCAGAGGGGGAGACGAACCATGAGAGATGATGGACTCTGAAAAACAAACTGAGCGTTCTAGAGGGGAGGGGGGTAGGGGGATGGGTTAGCCTGGTGATGGGTATTGAGGAGGGCACGTTCTGCATGGAGCACTGGGTGTTATGAACAAACAATGAATCATGGAACACTGCATCAAAAACTAATGATGTAATATATGGTGATTAACATAACAATAAAAAAAAGAAATAGCTTAAGGCTGGTGTTAATGTGAGAGATTTGGACTGCAGTACACAGTTATGCATTCATCCCCCTGCCCTCTTACCCCCAATACCCATTTAAGTTCCCCAACTTAGGGTGGAAATCCTCAGTTTAATATCTGATGTCACTACATCTGATTGCATTGGGGGTAGAATATTTGGACTGACTTTAGTCAGCAAACATTTATTGGGAACTTTCTATGTTGTTTTTTTTTCTTTTAACAACCACAAAACTCACTTTTATTAAGCTGAGCACAGTGAATTTAAAAGAACATAATAAATTACTCAATTAGATGATTATTTTATAAATTGGTTAATCATTTTTTTAACTTCAAGAACGTCTGTTTTGCTTTGTTTTGAATCACAACTTCTTTTTTAATTTTATTTTATTATGCTATGTTAATCACCATACAATACATCATTAGTTTTTGATGTGGTGATCCACGACTCATTGTTTTCGTTAACACCCAGTGCTCCATGCAGTACGTGCCCTCCTTAATACCCATTAATACCTTAATACCAGGCTAACCCATCCCCCCATCCCCCTCCCTTCTAAAACCCTCAGTTTGTTTCTCAGAGTCCACAGTCTCTCATGGTTCATCTCTCCCTCTGATCCCCCCCCCTCCATTTTCCCCTTCCTTCTCCTAATGTCCTCCACGCTATTCCTTATGTTCCACAAATAAGTGAAACCATATGATAATTGACTTTCTCTGCTTGACTTATTTCACTTAACATAATCTCCTCCAGTCCCATCCATGTTGATGTAAAAGTTGGGTATTCATCCTTTTTGATGGCTGAGTAATATTCCATTGTATATACGGACCACATCTTCTTTATCCATTCATCTGTTGAAGGGCATCTCAGCTCTTTCCACAGTTTGGCTATTGCGGACATTGCTGCTATGAACATTGGGGTGCATATGGCCCTTCTTTTCACTACATCTGTGTCTTTGGGCTAAATACCCAGGAGTGCAATTGCTGGGTCATAGGATAGCTCTATTTTTAAATTTTTGAGGAAACTCTACACTGTTCTCCAAAGTGGCTGTACCAACTTGCATTTCCACCAACAGTGTAAGAGGGTTCCCCTTTCTCCACAACCTCTCCAACATTTGTTGTTTCTTGCCCTGTCCATTTTTACCATTCCAACTGGTGTAAGGTGGTATCTCAATGTGGTTTTGATTTGAATTTCCCTGATGGATAATGATGATGAACATTTTTTCATGTGTCTGTTAGCCATTTGTATGTCTTCTTCAGAGAAGTGTCTGTTCATGTGTTCTGCCCATTTTTGGACTTGATTATTTGTTTTATGGGTGTTGAGTTTGAGAAGTTCTTTATAGATCTTGGATACCAGCCCTTTATCTGTAGTGTCATTTGCAAATATCTTCTCCCATTCTGTGGGTTGCCTCTTTGTTTTGTTGACTGTTTCCTTTGCTGTGCAGAACTTTTTATCTTGGTGAAGTCCCAAAAGTTCATTTTTGCTTTTGTTTCACTAGCTTTTGGAGATGTATCTTGAAAGAAGTTGCTGTGGTCGATGTCAAAGAGGTTACTGACTATGTTCTCCTCTAGGATTTTGATGGATTCCTGTCTTACATTGAGGTCTTTCATCCATTTTGAGTTTATCTTTGTGTATGGTGTTAGAGAGTGGTCGAGTTACATTCTTCTGCATGTGGCAGTCCAATTTTCCTAGCACCATTTATTGAAGAGACTGTCTTTTTTCCATTTCGACCATAGAGTTGAGGGTCCATATCTGGGCTCTCTCTTCTGTTCCATTGGTCTATATGTCTGTTTTTGTGCCAGTACCATGCTGTCTGCGTGATCACTGCTTTGTAATATAGAAGGAAATCGGGCAACGTGATGCCCCCAACTTAGTTTTTCTTTTTCAACATTTCCTTGGTGATTCGGGGTCTTTTCTGATTCCATACAAATTTTAGGATTGTTTGTTCCAGCACTTTGAAAAATGTCATTGGAATTTTGATCGGGATGGCATTGAAGGTATAGATTGCTCTGGGTAGCATAGACATTTTAACAATGTTTATTTTTCCGATCCCTGAGCGTGGAGTGTTTTTCCATTTTTTTTGTGTCTTCTTCAATTTCTTTCATGAGTGTTCTGTAGTTCCTAGAGTATAGATCCTTTACCTCTTTGGTTAGGTTTATTCTGAGGTATCTTATGGTTTTTGGTGCTATTGTAAATGGAATCGTTTCTCTAATTTCTCTTTCTACAGTTGCATTGTTAGTGTATAAGAAAGCAACTGATTTCTGTGCATTGATTTTGTATCTTGCCACATTACTGAATTGCTGTATGAGTTCTAATAATTTGGAGGTGGAGTCTTTTGGGTTTTCCACATAAAGTATCATGTCATCTGTGAAAAGAGAGAGTTTGACTTCTTCTTTGCCAATTTGAATACCTTTTATTTCTTTTTGTTGTCTGATTGCTGTTGCTAGGACTTCTAGTACTATGTTGAACAATAGTGGTGAGAGTGGGCATCCTTGATGTGTTCTGATCTTAAGGGAAATGCTCTCAGCTTTTCCCCATTGAGGATGATATTTGCTGTGGGTTTTTCACAGATGGACTTTATGAACTTGAGGAATGTTCCCTCTATCTCTATACTCTGAATAGTTTTAATTAGGAAAGGATGCTGTATTTTGTGAAATGCTTTTTTTGCATCAATTGAGAAGACCATATGGTTCTTCTCTCTCCTCTTATTAATGTGTTCTATCACATTGGTTGATTTGCAAATGTTGAACCACCCTTGGATCCCGGGGATAATCCCACTTGGTCGTGGTGGATGATCCTTTTAATGTATTGTTGGATCCAATTAGCTAGGATTTTGTTGAGGATTTTGGAATCCATATTCATCAGGGATATTGGTCTGAAATTTTCCTTTTTGTTGGGGTCTTTGCCTGGTTTGGGGATTAAGGTAATGCTGGCCTCATAGAGTGAGTCTGGAAGCTTTCCTTCTGTTTCTATTTTTTGAAACAGCTTCAGGAGAATAGGTATTATTTCTTCTTTGAATGTTTGGTAGAATTCCCAAGGGAATCCATCAGGCCCTGGACTCTTGTTTTTTAGGAGGTTTTTGATCACTGCTTCAATCTCCTTACTGGTTATTGGCCTATTCAAGTTGTCAGTTTCTTCCTGTTTTAGTCTTGGCAGTTTATAGGTTTCCAGGAAGGCATCCCTTTCATCCAGATTGCTCAGTTTATTGGCCTATACTTGTTGATAATAATTTCTAATAATTGTTTCTATTCCCTTGGTGTTAGTCGTGATCTCTCCCCTTTCATTCATAATTTTATTGACTTGGGTCCTTTCTCTTTTCTTTTGGATAAGTCTGGCCAGTGGTTTATTGATCTTATTGTTTCTTTCAAAGAACCGGCTTCTAGTTTCGTTGATCTGATCCACTGTGTTTCTGGTTTCTAATTCATTGATCTCTGCTCTAATCTTAATTATTTCTCTTCCAATGTGTGACTTAAGCATCATCTGTTGCTTTTTCTCCAGTTCTTTAAGGTGTAGAGTTAGTTGGTGAATTTGGGGTTTTTCCATTTTTTTGAGTGAGGCTTGGATGGCTATGTATTTCCCCCTTAGGACCACCTTTGCAGTATCCCATAGGTTTTGGATCGATGTGTTTTCATTCTCATTGGTTTCCATGAATTGTTTAAGTTCTTCTTTGATTTCCTGGTTGACCCAAACATTCTTTAGCAGAGTGGTCTTTAGCTTCCAAGTGTTTGAATTTCTTCCCAATTTTTTTCTTATGATTGAGTTCCAGTTTTAAAGCATTATGGTCTGAGAATATGCAGGGAATAATCTCAGTCTTTTAGTTTTGGTTGAGACCTCGTTTGTGACCCAGTATGTGGTCTATTCTGGAGAAAGTTCCATGTGCGCTTGAGAAGAATGAGTATTCTGTTGTTTTAGGGTATAATGTTCTGTAAATGTCTATGAGGTCCGTCTGGTGTAGTGTGTCATTCAAGGCTCTTGTTTCTTTGTTGATTTTCTGCTTAGATGATCTGTCTATTGCTGAGAGTGGAGTACTGAGGTCTCTTACAATTAACGTATTGTTATCAATATGACTCTTTATTTTGGTGAACAGTTGGCTTATGTAGATGGCTGCTCCCATCTTGGGGGCATAGATATTTACAATTGTTAGATCTTCTTGTTGGATAGACCCTTTGAGAATGATATAGTGTCCTTCTGTGTCTCTAACTACAGTCTTTAGTTTAAAATCTAATTTGTCTGATATAAGAATTGCTACCTCAGCTTTCTTTTGAGGTCCATTGGCATGGAAGATGGATCTCCATCCCTTCATTTTCAGTCTGGATGTATCTTTAGGTTCAAAATGAGTCTCTTGTAGATGGCATATAGTTGGGTCCTGTCTTTTTATCCAATCTGCAACCCTGTGCCATTTTATGGGAGCATTTAGGCCATTCACATTGAGAGTGATTATTGAAAGATATGAATTTATTGTCATCATGTTGCCTGTGAAGACCTTGTTTTTATAGACTGTCCCTGTAAATTTCTGTTGTATATCACTCTTGGGGTCTTTCTCCTTTTATAGAACCCCCCTTAATATTTCTTGCAGGGCCGACTTAGTGGTCACATATTCTTTCAGCTTCTGCCAGTCTTGAAAGCTCTGCATCTCTCCATCCATTCTAAATGACAGCCTTGCCGGATAAATATTCCTGGCTGCATGTTCTTCTCGTTTAGTACCCTGAGTATATCTTGCCAGGCCTTTCTGGCTTGCCAGGTCTCTCTGGATAGGTCTGATGTTATTCTGATGTTCCTCCCTCTGTATGTAAGGAATCTCTTCCCCCTAACTGCCCTTAAGATGGTTTCCTTGGTTCTAAGATTTGCGAGTTTTACTGTTACATGCCAGGGTGTTGGCCTGTTTTCCTTGATCTTGGGAGGGGTCCTCTCTGCCTCTAGGATGTGAATGTTTGTTTCATTCCTCACATTAGGGAAGTTCTCAGCTACGATTTGTTCAAATATATCTTCTAGTCCTCTCTCTCTCTCCACCCACTCCGGGATTCCAATGATTCTGTCATTGGAACGTTTCATGGTGTCACTTATTTCTCTGATTCTATTTTCATGGATTCTGAGTTGTTTTTCCCTGGCCTCCTCTTTTCCCTTTTTATCTATTAGATTGTCTTCCAGGTCACTAATTCGTTCTTCTGCCTTACTTACCCTAGCTGTTAGATTATCTAAATTAGATTGGATCTCACTGATAGCATTTTTAAGTTCTGCCAATTCAGCTTTCATTTCTTCCCTTAGAGACTTTATGTTGCCGTTAATTGATTTCTCCATTTTAGCCATTGTCTTCACAATTGCTAGCCTGAATTCCATCTCCGACTTCTTGGTTATATCTGAATCCATTTGTAAATCTGTGGCATAAGTCATAATCTCTGAGTCTTTCCTATTTTGGGGTTTCCTCCTCCTAGTCATTCTGTTGAGGGGTGGTTGAGGGAATGTATAGAGTCCAAATTATTGACCAGAACCCAAGAAAGATGTACCTGTTTTCTAGGGACCTTGTGGTTACTGGCCTCTTGTTCTCCTAGCCTGTCTTCTGGTGGAGGGGCCTGCCGCGCTGTTACTAAGGAACCCTGTTTGGGCAGAGTTGCCCTGCCACTTGTGCCAGGGGATGGGCTCAGTGAAATCCGGTTTTGGGGGGCTTTTGTTCTCTGGTGGCTTTCCCTGGCAGCTTTCCTTGTCTCTTCTGAGAGTCAGAGCAGAAGAGACCATTTCCAACCCTCTGCCTCAGAGCAGAGAGATTGCTGTCTGTTCTTTAGTGAGCCCTCCAGGCCACACTATCGCTGTTTCTGTCTGTGCTGCTATAAACTGCAGCATCCTGGGTTGTGCACCCCTCCACAGTGCTCCCAGTCCTGCCTCCAGGTCGGGGCACGTCTCTGCCCTCTGTGCTTCTAAAACCGCCAGCCACCCCTAGTTCGCACATGTGACCTTGCCGCTCTGGGTTTCTTTCGGGGGTGGGGTGGCTGTTGCCCTAAAGTCCTTTCCCCACTGCTACCGCTGCTACCGGTCTGCAAGTCTGTGCCCCGTCCCCAGCGTGGGAGGCTATTGTTCACCACTGGTGTAGGATCCCCATGGCCAGGCTCCCTCCCACTGCCATTTATCCTCTGATATCTGCCTGTAGAATCACGGCTCCTCACTTCATACCTCAAAACCAATCGCTTGCAATATTCTGTTTGTAGAGATCCAGATCTGTCTTCTAACATCTAAGGCTGATTTAGTGGGTGTTCAGCTGGTAGATATCCAGCTCAATTCTGGGGACCAGTTGGAAAAGGGTCTCCTACTCCTCTGCCATCTTTTCCTCTTGGGAACCTTCTATGTTTTTTAGCCTAGTAAGTTAATGGAAATGAAGCATGATTTCCAGTACATCTTAGAGTTAAAACTCCTTGAGCACTTACTATATCTCTACCTGACATTCTGATTAGCATTTTATCTGCAGTATTTAATTTAGTTTTTACAAAAATCTTGAGGGAGGTGCTGCTAATACCTACATTTTATAGATAGGAGAATTGAAACTCAGGTCAGGTGATTAGCCTGAGGTTACTCACTTTATAGCAAAACCAGGACTTGAACTCAAACTTGTGTGGTTCTAGAGTTCCTGGTTGAAACCTAGGTGCTGTGTACCATCACAAGTAGAGGCTTTGATGGCCCTCATTCCCCTCTGCAATTTCACCCAGCTTTAGTGTCCGGACACTTGTGTTTTGTTCTCTTTATCCCCAGTAATTGACAACCTACTTGGCATTGTGTTTGTGTTCAATAACTGTTTGTTGAATGAATGCGTGCATAGGAAGGAATGCTCTACCTCAGGGTTTTTGTATTGACCTTGGATGGCTACTGATTTCGTTTGTTAAAACGCAAATGATAATGCAGAGGCATTAAGAAGGACAAAGAAGATCAAATAATCAAGTTAAAATGTTTTATTCCAAACACTAGTAACACAATATTGGAATCAAAGTGCTGAGCGTAATAGATTCCCCCCCTCCAAAGAGTACGATTATTCATGAAGTGAAGGACAAAGACATCTTGTAGTGTTTTTATGAAAGAGAAACATATATCAGAGGGCATAATGAAATTTTGATAATAGAGTTTTGCCTTTCTTTACCAAGCCTGGCTTGCAACATAGATTCTTAATGAAGGCAAAGAAAGATCAACAAGCCACAAACAGATCTTTTCTGTTAAAGATAAAGCAATTAGGAAAAACAAAAGAAAGGAAAGAAAAAAGCTCCAACAAACTGGAACAATTACAAACATTATAAGAAAATCAATAAAATCAAATCTACTCTTAAGGCAACAAGTCTATTCAAGCATTGTTACAGACTATCTGATCATTACAAAGAAATCTCAGTTTGGGAGATTACAGGGGAATTAAATGAAACCAAAAATGTTAAGACCAAGGCAATATGTGAGAGGCAGCTTTTATGCTTTACAAGGATGTGCATGAACTATGTCCTCATGCAGAAGGAGATCTGCGGAGGTCCTCGAATTAACTGAATCAGGGTGGAATAGACAAAAGTTGGGATTCACTTCATTTCAACTGAGTTACTGGTTAGTCATTTTACTCTTATTCATCAGTCAGTAATATCGAGTTACAATTGGAAGCTTAAGGTTGTGCTAGATAATACAGGAAGAAACCGCTTTTCACATTCTCTGTCCTCCCTCTTGGTTTCACTTACTAATCCCTCAAGAATCATGTCAACTGCTACCTCCTCTAGGACACGCTTCCTGATTTCATTAGGCATAGTGAATCACTTCCCTTTCTGGGCTGGGTAGCAGTTTATTTGGTCCTAAGCTCTCCCCTGCATAGCCCCTGCATATCTCTTTGTCATGGCATTGTTACGATTTGCTTCTAGCTGCCCCCTCAGATTAAGAATCATTTTACCAACAGGGTCAGCATAGAGCAGGTGGTCAGAGAGTATGTTCTGAGGGATGGATAAAGGAACTAATCTAGAAGACAGAACAATTTCTTAACCTGTGCCCACTAACTAACCTTCAATGGTTTATATCATTCGTTCACTCAACAATTAATAACCCATCATATTCCAGGTACCTTATTAGGTATGAGGAATATAGGAATAAGATGATACCTCAGATCAAGGAGATTTCAGTTTTGGAAATTGGTGAACTCATTAAAAATGCTTTCCCCTATGGTGAATTTGATGTTATACATTTCTACCACAAAAACAAAACAAAACAGAACAAAACAGAAAGAAAACTGGCCTCTTATCTTCAAAAGTGCCATTGACAAGGAAAGGCTGAGGAACTGTTCCAGAGTGAAGGAGATGAAAGAGCTATGACAACAAAATGATTCTGCAACCACATCCTTTTGCTAGAAAGGAATTTATTAGGATAGCAGGCTTGAATGGGGTCTGAGGATTAGATGGTAGTAATATATCAGTGGTAATATCCTGATTTTGAGACTTGTACAGTGGCAATGTAAGAAAATGTTTCTCTCATAGGAAGTCTTTTGAGCAGAAGGGAAATCTTACCAGAATGGAAATCTGAATCTTCATAAAGAAATAAAGAGCACTGGAAATAATACATATTAAAACACACACACGCAGACACACACACAGACACACACACATAGAGACACACACACACACACCACTTCTATAGATTCTCACAGAGACATTTCAAATTTTAGTAATTTCAGTGACGATATGTTGCCAGTGGAAGGAAGAACTGTTTGTTTTTTTCTTGGAGAACATTGTACTCTTTCAGTGTCTAACAGCATCATTATGTGGGCTGGAACAGACCATTTTTGAGAGTTTTTCAAGGATGGAAACTGTTTGGGAGCCAGAGGTTTCCCTAAACATCACAGCTTCTCCAGTTACTCAAGGGCCAGAACCAGGTACAAAGTTTAACTTTGTTCCAAAGAAAGGCGAGGTGCATTATTACCAGGAAAAAAAAAATCCTTTTATCATTATCTCTAGAATAGAAGGGTAGGAATGTGGACTTTCTGTATTTTTATTTTTAAAAGAAATATATATATATGATTGAAAAAATGAATATTACTTATAATAACCCTAAACAGATATAACTGCTTTAATGCTTCAGTGTAGTCTTATCTTTTGTACATAGGTGTATGAATTTTGCCCTACTACTATATGGACAGAAGCATGCCACATTTTTATTTTTCCAGATCAAACTAAATGAGTCTTTGCATCCTTTTTGCTGTCCTCCTTTCCTAGAGTTCCACAAGAAATCTGAGGATTTACGTGGTACCCCCGAAATGAGGGGCCGTGAGTCTTTAATCCATCACAGTCCCACCAGAGATGTTCACTGATGAGGCTGTTTTGATCCCTCTTCTCTATTCCACTATACCGGGGGGCTTATCTATGGCCTCAAAATCACAGCTCTCACCACTGTGGCTCTCAGTGTTGGGGTTTCCAACATCTGCAAGCCACCTGGTCAAAGATCCTGTTTCTCCGGCATCCTTGTAAATCTCCCCCAAAGCCCTAACTCACTTCGTCTGCCTTAGGACACTCCCTTTTAGCTGTGTCTTTCATTCTATATCTCAGCGCTGTATCTTGCACCCTATGTGTAGACTTTAGTTCTTTGTCTCTGTAGGCCTTGGCTTTTGTTTTATTTATTTTTTAAAGATTTTATTTATTTATCTGAGAAAGAGAGAATGAGAGAGAGAGAGAGAACACACATGAGGGGCAGAGGGTCAGAGGGAGAAGCAGACTCCCCGCTGAGCAGGGAGCCCGATGTGGGACTCGATCCCAGGACTCCAGGATCGTGACCTGAGCTGAAGGCAGTCGCCCAACCAACTGAGCCACCCAGGTGCCCCAGACCTTGGCTTTTAAAAACAAATCAGCTTAATTCTCTTGTGGAAGTCTCTGGTTTTCAGGATACAAAGCCTAATATCTTCTCCCTAGGGATGGGTGTCATTTATATATATATATATAAATGTATATATATACATAACACATACATACATACATATACACTTCTGATTCTTCTGCAGTAGGGAAAATATATCATAGATGATTAAATTATCCTACCACATATTTCATAATTTTATATTTATAGTATTTCACCCTTAAACTCAGTTTAATAAATATTTGTTGAGTGCTGTGTGGGACACAACAGTGAGAAAGACATTTTCTATGAAAAACTCATAGTTTGGTGAGGAGTATTGGTCCCCAAAAGGTTATTGACTCTCCTATCGTAGAGTTTTGGTCTAAGTGATTTCTGAGAACAGGTCTCTTTTTCCCTTGATGTTCTTGTTTCTGTTTCCCCCCCCCTCCTTTTTCACACCTAAGAACAGGTGCAAGTTTGTAGCATCTGTGCTGCCTCATAAGGAAGCAATTCAGCCATTGTTTAGGCTCAGTAGTGCCAAGAACCACGGGTGTTTCTGCTACCTTCCTTTTCTGTTGATTTCAACTCTTCACTCCTTTCTCTTATGGTAGGAATGGGAGTCATTGGTGTCCACAAACACCCGCTGGGTGCAGAGATTAGCTCCAGATGCTGCTATAATGTGTAGTTCACCCAGGCAGAAATACCACTCATTAAGACAAAATTCTGGCAGCAGAGATGCTTACCTGGCTTTTCCTACTGTGTGGCACCTGAATATGAACAGTGATTCTTCCATTGGGTCCACCCAATCCTAACACTGTAACATCCTGGGAGCAATTGTTTAATCGGGTCTTAATGAAAACAACACAATAATTTGCTTGAAGTGCCAACATTTGGAATGAGAATTCTATCAATGTAAGAGTGAAAATATAATACAAATAGATGACATTTTTAAACTCATTATATATAGGTACTGTGTTGTGTTTTATGTTGAATTAACCCATTTAATTTTTATCACTCCCATAAGGTAGATGTTATTACCTTTTTTTTTAATGGATAAGGAAATGCAAACTTTGAGTGTTTATGCCCAAGGTCAACAGAATGAATGACTGACAGCTAAATATTCTGGCCTTAGCACCTGTGCTCTTAACCATGAGGTTTTATGCTCCAGCATATGTGTAAAACCTGTAAATGATATTCAGTGCACTTCTGTTTTTATTAGTTGCTTTTCATTTCCAGAAAAAGCACTCATATTCTTGTCTTTACATGGTCTGCATCAAAATTACTGGTATATATTTTAGGGTACTTATTATAGTTTACAGGAAATTTGGCTTATTACACATATATTTACTCCAAGTTACCTGTCAGTGTAATTCTTATCAACTGATTTCCATGAAAATTTGTTCCCACCTCTGCTAAGTGCCTGCAGCTAATTAATTACTTATCCTGAAGTGTGTTGGTTTCCTATCGCTGCTGTAACAAAATACCACAAACCCAGTGACTTAAACTGTGATTGGAGAAAGTGCCAGGTCCCAAGCCAGTTCATGTGAATACGACGCCTGAGTGGTAGGGACACAGTTCACTTTGAGGCCACGGCTGTGTGATGCCCCCGGGCAGTCCTTCAGGCTCTCCTCACCTCTCTTCCCCTGTGGCAATGACTGAGCCCAGGCTTCCTGGCTGCAGGAATGGGGAGTGATGGTGGGTGATAGAGCCCCCCGCTGACTGGTGTGGGACATGCAGCTTGAGTGACAAAAAGGGCCCCGGAACCTTTGAGAGGACTAGCCGAACCTAGCCCACTCTAATACAAATAGGCTTTATTATCTCCAGCTTCGGCAGATGAGACTTAAGAGCAGACTAGTTAAGTAGATGGCTAGTGATTGACAGAGCAGGGATGCACAAGTCCCTGCCCACCCAGCTTCAGAACCTGTATTGTGATTGCACATCACCACCCTTGGTGTCTCCCGGGAGAAGATAGGCAAGGGGGAAGGTGTCAGACAGAAGGAGCAGGGCTTTCGAGGAAATGTCTGAGCATCTGTACAGCCGAGTCTGGTGTCTTTGGGGTCTTTTTCACTCTGAGTCTTGAGAACTTCCTCTTTCCCTTTACTCCCCTGTTCCTTTGTCATGAGCCCGTGCCCTCAAATAACTTCAAACACTTAAAAATTTAAGCACAGTTTCTAGTTTCCCCTCCACGCTTGAGGGCATTTTGCACGTGCCCTTGAATGATTTTCAACTTTAAATAAGTCCTCCATCTCCCTCCCTCTCTGGAGTCCCTGAGAAGTGTGTCTGCTTCCACCCCTTTCATGGAAGAAAGCACTGTGTTCTAAGCAAACAACAAACAAACACAGAGAAGTAAGCGAGTTTGGGAAAGGCAGAGAACAAAGAGTGTGCTGAGCAGAGACAGGGAGCTGGGCAGACCTGTCGGTTAAGCTCCGTGAAGAAAAAAGGCAGCAACAACAGGGCACCTGGCGAGTCTGTCTTTTCAGACTTGCTTTCCCAGGGGTGCCCAACTTGAGCTGCCTTTCACCCTTGAGGCTGGGGAAGCTGCAGGGAGGAAGGAGGTTACTCTGCCTTTGACTTTGTCCCAGAGAATGACTATGACTGAGAAAAGTTAATTGTTGGAAAACGGGTTTGGCTGTGTTCCTGTGCAGCCAGGTCCTTCTGCTTCCAGACCCAGACCCAGTGGCTTTGCATGACATTTATGGCTGTGAGCCACTATATATATATATTTTTTTCTTTTTTTTAAATGATTTTAAATATGCTTAGTGGAAGAAGGGGATTTTGGCCATGAGAGAGGACACAAAGTGAGAGATGACTAGAATTTTCAATCCCCAATCTCCCCCAGAAAGAGGAGTCTTGGAAAAGGTATGAATGTTAAAAAGGCTAACATACAGTGTTGGGAGCCAACCTTTTGTATGGCCCACGAAGGCAGAATTAAATCCTGTCGGGGAGAGTTTCAGGGGCAGGTTTCTAGGAAAAAATATAAAGGCTGTTCCTAATAGATTTACAATAAGCTTCCCTTAACTGGAATGCATTTAAACAAGAGAAGAAACATCATAAGAGGGACTCAGACAACTGACAGGCAGAATTTCCTAAATTGTGCCCTGGAGCTGACCTCCTGCAGAATCAGCCAAGAGGCTTGTTACTAATACGTATTTCCAGGCTTCAAGTCAGTCAGCATTTGGGAATGCCTTCAGCTGGGGATTGGAGTCTGAGAGCCCTCAGACAAATCTTTATACTCTACGGACCACTCTTAGATAGATACGCTAGACTCTCTAAGATACTTATAATTCTGAGAATTTGCGACTCAGGTTCTGGAACTGCTTTTGCTCTTGACAGGATAGGCAACTTTCAACAAATCGTTTAATCCGTCCAATTCCTCATCTCCCTAGATGATCCCAGATGCATTTGGGGATTTAAAAATTAATATGTATTCCTGGATCCTGCCCCTGAAAATTCTGTTTCAGTAAGTCTAGGGTAATCCGTATGGTCTGCCAGGTTTGGGAACCAATGAAGTATAAATGATCTCTAAGGATTTTCTAGCATCAAAATGTCATGAATCTATGTTATTGAAAGTGCTCAAAAATGTCTTATGCTCCATCTTACCCATATCTTCTCCATCTAGGATGTTTTAAGAAGTGGCTCCCTTTTCTGGACCAAGTTTTGATCATTTATTTATTTTCCAAAAATTGCAAAAAAGTAGACACTTTCCAGGAATATGCTCTTTTCTTCCAACCTTTTAAATTTCCTCTCCCAGAAAAGAAATCAAGGATCACATGCACTTAAATCACAATACTCCCTACCTGACTTCCAATACCATAGGGCAAACACTTCCCCAGTTTTTTTAGAAACACCCAAGTCAGGCAAGCATGGCTTCTTTTTTTTTTTTTTTTTAAGGTTTTGTTTTATTTATTTGACAGAGAGATAGAGAGAGAGCACAAGTAGGCAGAGAGGCAGGCAGAGGGAGAGGGAGAAGCAGGCTCTCTGCTGAGCAGGGAGCCCAACACGGGGCTTGATCCCAGGACCCCAGGATCATGACCTGAGCCGAAGGCAGCCGCTTATCTGACTGAGCCACCCAGGCGCCCCAAGCATGGCTTCTTAATAGAGGGAAAATTTAAGGGAGGAATTTCTTAGATCACACATTTTTCTGAGTATTGTAGATATGTAGCTTATATTTTAGAAAGAGTTCAGAGACTATAGCATATGTTACATAAAAAAATAACTACAGTTATTCAACACATCTATTCTTGGAAAAAGGAAAAAAAATCATTATTTGGTACTTCCAGGGCTGTCAGGCCCCCTAAAGGGAAATTTCCCAAGGGTATCCAATCACACAGAGTTTGAAGGTGTCTGACAGGCTAGTCTCACTGATATTTAAGTGACTTATCAAGTGTAAACCCATGCTGGTGGATCTCTTCTAAACAAAGAGGAGATGGATGTCCAAAAATAACCCCTGTGTTCTGAGCCTATAATTGAAACTGAGATTCTTTTATTATCCTGAAAATAATTTTGGAAAAGATTCCTAGGCCTGATGTTGGGACATTAAACAGCTTCTGACTTCACCTCTAGACTTCAGCTCCAGAATGGAATCTTTCTTTGTAATAATGCCTTTGATTGTCCAAAATAATTTTTCTTGTTTAAGAGTTTTCCTGTCCTGGGAGAAGCAGGTACTTATTAACCACTAGCTTTATCCCTGCTACCATAGTGAGTTCTTTGAAATTAGGGTGGTGCTTTGCTTCCCTCTATTTCTCAAGTCAAAACAATTCATGATGATCCTCATTCTTAGGGATTATAAAATTCTCCTGGGAATGATTGGAAAAAGGGGAGCCTGCTTCTCCCTCTCCCTGTACTGTTCCTCCTACTTGTGCTGCCTCACTCTCTCTCTCTGTCAAGGAAATAGATAAAATCTTAAAAAAAAGGAAGGCTCATGGCAGCACAAGCTTACATTTTCTTCAGTGCCATCATTTCAAAAGGAGAGTGTGTGTTTTCTCACATTTCCAGCAAATATCATGGAGAGCGAGGTAACAAATACGAATAGCTTTATTGCTGTATGCTTCAGTCTACTTGAAAACACAAATGCACTTTAATAAATACATGCTTGGCTGCATACAACACTCCCCAAACAAAATCTAGCAGCGCTCTAAGATGTGGCAAGAAAGATACAGGAATGGTAACTGATTTTGTCGGATTAACAGAAGACAACTTTACTTGCACACCCTAAATTTCTGTGATTGTTAGGGCAAGCGTCTGCCTTTTGTATTTCTTTTACATTCATACAAACCACAGAAACTCTGTTATGCAATGTACAACTGGCACACGTTGTCTTTTTATGATTATTTACAGCTGACGATTATTATTTACTATATGGGAAAATAAAATACTGTCAAGGGAATCTTGTAATAATTGGTGTCTAAGGTGTATGTGCACATGAACAGGGAAGGAAGTAATTACAAGTAAATTCTCCATTTGTCATCCAATAAATTTGCTCTAGGGTCAATATATTTATTTTTAAAAATTCCTTTGTAAATATATAAAAGCTATATTTGCTCTTGTAATTGACTCTACCAGCCCTGTCCCTGAGAATATTCATGGGATCTGCTCACAATCTAGTGGCCTTCAGGGTATTATATTATTTGAAACTTAGCTCAAGGACCAAAATTGAGGTGGTAAATTTGGAAAAGAGAAGAAAACTCTAACAACTTAAGGAGTTTGAAAGACAATCGATGGTCTTGTTGGTCAAGAATAACTGCAAATATTCTCCATCTATTTTCTTGTCTCCTAATGGGGATGTCCTTAGATTTCTTCTGTGAATGGCCAGCCACATGACATATCCAAAAGAACTGTGGATTTGGATGTAAGCAAACAGAGTCGGATCCTGCTTCTACCACCAACTGGCCAAGTAAGTGCCAAGCTCTTAGTTTTCTTATCCATGTAATGAAATTCAGATACATACTTCATAGTATCAATAAGAGTGTTAATTGAGATAATATTCTTAAAGTGCTTGCTCAAGTACCTGGCAAAACATAAACTCTCAGTAAATGTTTGTTCCCTCTGCTAAACTTTTAGAAACACCAAGATTTGCACCAGAGAGGATCTGAGACATGTATGAGATTTAGATTTAGATTTCTCTACATTATGTAGCTTCTTCTTTGAAATGCTTCCTTTCTTAGATGAAGTACTTAATGGTCATCAGGGAACATCTCAGGAAAGCGGTAGGATTTCAAAATGATTTTGGCTTTTTTCTTTCTTGTTTGTTCTTGCGAGTGGTGAACATAGAAATTCTCGACCACCCCTGTTCTGGGAGAAAGCTGTGCCTGTAGGACCCTAATAAAGAGCAAATTTATTTTTTATAAAAGTACAAAGGTAATTCAATGGAGAAAGTAAAACATTTTCAATGAACCTGCTGAAACCACTGGCGAGCCATATAGAAAAGCAAAACAAATCATTAAACTCAATCCTTTCTTCATACCATATACAAAAATTAATTTGAAATGAATAGTGTACCTAAAGGAAAGCATAGAATAATATATTTGCAACCTTGGGGTAGACAAAGATATCTTAGAACTGAAAAAGCAATAACTAAAAAAGAAACAATATGATATGCTTAATCTCATAAGAATGAAAAAAACAACCCTGCTTCTTACAAAACACCATTAAAAAAATGGCAAGCCACTGTTTGGAGCAAATATTTGCAATGCATATTTCTGACAAATGGTTCGTATTTAGAGCATAAAAAATCCCCACAATTTCTCAATAAAAAGACAAACAACCCAGTAAAAGTAGACCAAAAAAAAAACTTGAATGGATATTTCACAGAAGATATATAAATGGCCAAAAAGTAAACACATTCAGTATCATAAGATATACCTTTTCACCTAAGTATAATGGCTAAAATTAAGAAGACTGACAATACCAAATGTTTGTAAAAATGTAGAGACAACTTGTAATTCTACATTTCTGGTGGGAGTATAAAAGAGTATAACCTCTTTGGAAAACAGTTCCACAATTTCTTAAAAAGTTCAACATCTATCTATCCTCATGGCATAGCAATCTCATTTCTAAGTATTTGCTGGAAAGAAATGAAGACATATGTCCTCAAAAGGACAGGTACACCATTTTTCATAGCAGTGTTTTATTTTCTTATAATAGGTCAAACTGGAAAGGATCCAAATAGCCACCAACAGATGGACAGATTGTGATATATTCGATTCAAATTGTGATATATTCAGTTGTGATATATTCATACATGCAACAACATGGATCCCCCAAAATATTATGCTGAGCAAAAGAACCCAGGCAAAGAAAGAATATGTACTTTGCATTTACATTTATACAAAGGTATTTAACAGGCAGCATAAAATGGGAGATAGATGTTAACTGCACTGATTTCTTAGGGGAGTGTTGTATTTCCTGAAAGGAACACAAAAGAACTTTCTGGGTGATGGAAATGCTCTATATCCTGATTGTAGTGGTGTTTACTCAGGTGTATACACTTGTCCAAACTCATCTAAGCATTAACTTATAAGGGTACATTTTGTTCATAAATTGTACTTTAAAAGGTAGAAAAGGGAATGCAAAGGAGTATGTATAATTATGCAATTATTAGGGCAGTCCGCCCTTAAAAAAATAATACTCAGTTTCTTCAGAATGGTCTGAGATAGTCTTTAAAGTAGCTCTGAAGGCACAGGGTATCCATCATCCCCATTCCGTGTACTTGACAAGGAGGTGTGGAAGCTAGGGTTCCAGCTGGGACCAGCCAGGCTCCTGCTCATGCTCAAGGCATCACTGCAACTTCCATACCTGCGCACCGTCCCCCCCTGCCCTGCTCTCCCATCCACCCCCTCCCCCTCCTTCTTCCCTTTTCTTTTCTGATTTTTCCTATTCTTCCCCTCCTCCCTTTTATGTTCACTGTAACAATTTTGGAAAACACGAACACACATTTGAAAAGCAGCGGGGAACAAACTCATTTATACCTCACCACTTATACATCCAGATATTTTCATTATTCAGTTAATTTTTTTCCTACTTGAGTTAATTTTTCTCCTATTTGAGATGATGCTGATTGTACAGTTTTGAAGCCTGCTACTCTATATTAACCTGAGCATTTATCTACTAAAACTCCTTCTAAAAATTATTTCATTTGTAGTATATTCCATTATGTAGCATATAGTAATTTAGTTACTCATTTTGTGAGTATGAATATTTAGATTTTCTTATTTTTAGAGGAACTTATGATGGGAATCTTTGTGTATATATTTTTACATTAATTTTAAAATTTTGATCACTTATACATACACATATTTTAAAGAACCATGTACATATGTGTATAAGGCATATTAAAAAAACAACACTTGGGCGCCTGGGTGGCTCATTTGGTTAAGTGACTACCTTTGGCTCAGGTCATGATCCCGCAGTCCTGGGATCAAGTCCCACATGGGGCTCCCCCTGTTCTGTGGGGAGCCGTCTTCTCCCTCTGCCTTTGCCTGCCACGCCCCCTGCTTGTGCTCTCACTCTCCTCTTGGTCAAATAAATAAATAAAATCTTAAAAAAAAAACAAAACACTATACCTACCCCTTTCCCTCATCACTGTGTTTTCTCTCTCGAGGCAACCACTTTCTATTACTGCAGCTATCCCTTTTGATATTTACCTCTGTATTTCTAAGTAATGTGCTTATGTTGGCACTTGTTAATTTTAAATTATTGACCGTGGTCTGTTGAATTTACACTACGGAAGGTGAGATTGAATCATCTTTTACAGCGCCTCTTACCATGCACCACACATATACCCATCTATGCATCATCTCAGTCGAGTTGTGAAGGTCCATAATCCATTAAATGTTACTTTGTCTTGCTTTGAAAAGGTGGTGTGTAGGCTAAGAGTAGGATTTGAACATTTCTTGTTTCTCTGATGAAATATTATCATCATATAATCTTAATGACGCCTCAGTCTCATTATGGCTTTTGACATGTCTGGACATATTTAAAACTATTACCTATTGGCAGATAAATCAGTTTTTTATGGTCTTGTATGCCTCAGGCTGTCTAATTGGTTTTCTGGAAAAAAGACAGAATAGACTGTCATGAAGGTTTTTCATTGTCTAGGCTTCAGTGTTGATAATAGCATGTGTCACTTAGGCTTCAATCAGAGAAGCAGAACCATGACCAGAAATATATATACATTGGTCTCCTGGATCTCCAGCTTGCTGACTGCAGATCTTGGATTTCTCAGCCTCCATAATCATGTGAACTTATTCCTTATAATAAATCCTTATTTATTATTAAAAATAATTATATATTTATTATAAAGAATACAATCAGGTGTTTCTCTTTCTCTGAGTACACTGTTCTTCTTTATGAGACATTTTGACTCCATCATTTGCTCTAAGAGCACATGCTGGGCTTGGCTTAGTGTCAGCACATAGAGAATCATTTTCAGTTTCTCATAATAATGTGTGGGTGACTGTCCAGGACCTCAGAATCTTACTTCTAATCTTCATACGTACAGATCTGTGAGGTCTACAAGAGCCCATGGAAAGGCTTGCTGCCTCCGAAATGACAAGATTAACACAATCCTTTCAGAAATTCTTTTGAAACTCCTTTAACAAGTGATAACATGCCATTGCACTTTGCCAATTAATACACTTGTTTAGAGACCCTAATTACAAGCTAACCTTTGTTGAGAACTTATTATATGTCAGATACTGTGCGAAGTACTTTTATATATAACATCATTCAGTCTTCAAAACACATGATAGGTAGGTGGCATTAATTCCTTTAAAATGAGTAAATTGAGGCCTGTCATGGCTAAAAGCCATTCCTAATATCTGTATCTATTATCTAATAAGCATTGGAACCAGGATTTGAATAGTCTACCGGATTTTGCTTCATGGGATGAATACATGTTTTGTCCATGCGAATAAACAGATAAATATTTTAATGAAAGAAGAATTAAATTCATTATGTAATTTTTCAAAATTGCTTTTTAAGATCATTAATTTAGTCAATTCTAGCTGGCAAGAGCCTTTAAAGGGTTGCATGTAGCTATTTTTTGTTTATGAACAAGAGAGAATGTACATTTGCTTTAAGAGTTTCATTAAATCCAAATTTTCCTTCTAATGTCTTAGCCAGTATTGGAAACAGAAACAGAGGCTGCTATTGAAAATTTTGTAACATTTAATTTTGCTATGCTTAGACCCAGATGGATGACTTAAAATTAATTATGCCAGTCATTTCTGTTCTTGTCATTTATGGAGAGGAGCCCTGCCCTTACAACCTAAAGGACTTCAAAACAGGGATCATCTGGGTGCTTCTAAATGCCTCTCTTCATGGTGGCCATGATCAGGACCACCAGAGGAGACTACATCTCTGGCTGGGGCCAAGTACAACTGAGGCAGAGACTTGAGGGAGGCAGTATAGGGTAGGAGCCAAAATCTTGGGTTATGAAGTTAGGCAGATCTCAGTTCATAACCAGATTCTTGTTACTAATTAGCTATATGAACTCTTTCATAGTGCTAAATCTTTTTTTTTTTTTAAGATTTTATTTATTTATTTGAGAGAGAATGAGAGATAGAGAGCACGAGAGGGAAGAGGGTCAGAGGGAGAAGCAGACTCCCTGCTGAGCAGGGAGCCCGATGTAGGACTCGATCCCGGGACTCCAGGATCATGACCTGAGCCGAAGGCAGTCGCTTAACCAACTGAGCCACCCAGGCGCCCTCATAGTGCTAAATCTTGCTAAGTCTTGTGTTCGTTTGTAAGATGGGATTAATAATACCAGCTACCTGATAGATTTGTTGTGGGAATTAAGTGATATAATGCAAAGAAAATCTTAGCACAATGACTAATAAATAGTAAACAATAAATGTTACCTAGTGCTATCACATCATCATCATCCTTATTGATGCAAAATGGCAGGAAAACTGACTTGAAGAAAATGGGAGGGCCCTGTAGCTCTCATGGAGCTGCAGATTATGAAATAGGCCTGGACAGGGTCCATGGAGACTCATTCATGGACAGCACCCAGAGTAAGAAGCAGGGGACATGAGTCTACCTCAGACCTTACCTTGTTATCTGTAGAGGGAGAGGCACTGGACTGGATGATTTTGAGGATCATGGCACCCTATAGCTGTTTGATCCTCAGTCATTAAGTAAATATTTCATGTTACTAAATATGAAGGGGATAAGTGTGGAATTCACTCATTCAATCATTCTTTCATTCCTTCAGAATATATATTGGGTGCCTGTTTTGGATCTGACACGCACTATTTGAGGAACTGGAGCATAGCCTTAAAGAGATAAAAATCCCTGACTTCATGGAATTTGCATACATGGGAAGGGACAGACAATATATCCACAAGGATAAAATATACAGTATGCCAGATAATGACAAGTGTTAGGAAGAAAAATGAAAAAAGCACAGAAGAGGGATAGGTCATTCTGAGAGGGTGTTACAATTTAAAATGGGATGGTCAGAGAGGGTCTCACAAATAAGGTGACATTTTAATCAGAGAACTGAAGAAGGTGAGGGAGGAAGACAAGAACATTTTAGGCGAAGGAAGACCAAGTGCAGAGCTTTGAAGTGGGGCCTGACTGTGGTGTTCAGTGAAGAGTGAGAAGGGGCCATTGTGCCAGAGTGGAGTGAGCTGTGAGAGAATCACAGGGCATGAGGTCAGAGAGGTGCACTGGGAGGGACACATATTGTTAAAAGCCTTCTAAGCCATTGTAAGGACTTCAGCTTTTACTTTGAGTGAGATAGAAGACCATTAGCAGGTATTGAATAGAAGACTAACGTAGCTTGACTTACTTTTAAAACATATCTCTCTAGTTGTGCTGAGAATAGAATACAAGGGAACAAAGCCAAAAATAAGGAGGTGTGTTAGGCTAATCTAGGTAAGCAGGTTAGTTGTTTGGATCCCTAGGTGGGTGTGGTAAAAAGTGGTAAGCTTCTGGATATACTTTAAAGGGCAGTCCATTGAGATTTATTGCTGGGTTGGATTTGGACTGTAAGAGAAAGTGATGAAATGCATTTATAGATATAGAGAGATAGAGAAATGGATATACAGTTGACCCTTGAACAACATGGGGGTGAGGGGCACCAACCCCCACACAAATGAGAATCTGTGTATAACTTTTGATTTCCCCAAAATTTGTCTACTAATAACCTGCTGTTGACCAGAAGCCTTACCAATAACATAAACAGTTGATTAACACATATTTTGTAAGTTGTATGTATTATATACTATATTCTTACAATAATAGCTGACTTTTTCTTAGTTTTTTTCTTTGGTATTTCTAGGCTATGTGGTTCATCTGTGAAGTTTTTTTTAATTGTCACAAATCTCCAAAAGTTTTCCAATATATTTACTGAAAAAAATCTGCATATAAGTTGACCCCCACAGTTCAAACCCATGTAGTTTAAGGATCAACTGTGTATATATATATATATATATACATATACATATGTATATATGTGTGTGTGTTTACTTTATATATTTAACACACATACGTGTGTGTGTATGTGCGTGTTTATAAATTTCATATGCCATACAAATGAAGATGTTGAGTAGGCAGAAGACAGTCTGGAGTTCAGGAAATAGTAGATCAGAACTTGAGAAATACATTTGTGAATGTATTTAAATGACACTTAAGACCATGAGATTAGATGAGATCACTAAAGGAGTGAATGCAAATAGAAGAGATAGAAAGCTTAACAGATGAGACCTAAAATACTCCAAAATTTAGAGGGCAGGTTGATGAGGTGGGATCAGTAAAGAATTCAGAGAACCAGAGTAGTAGGAGGAAAACCAGGAGAGTTTGGGATCCTGGATGTCAAGTGAAAAATGTGTTTTAAGGACCAGGAACTGTCCATTGGAAAATATGAAAATCATTGGGGATCTTGACACTAAATGAATAGAAAGCTGGTATGATTTGGAAATTAAGCTGAGCTTGCCCCTGTTCAGTAATAGACCTCCAGGTGGTCACATTGAACTAAATGCTTGGCCACAGACAGATATAGGACATGGCCTCAGAAGAAGTACCCAGCCATACTGGGTAAAGTAATGAGAAATTTGCCCAGGGTGCTCACTGATGAACAGGAGCTAAGAGAACCACAGGGCTCATATTGCATTCCCAATCACATCCTGGAGAGGCAATGACAGCTAAAAATAAGCTCACTTCTGACTTGGTTGATACTGAGGGATTTTTTAAACATTACTTATTTGTATTCTTTCATTTAAAGATATGGCCTATATGTGTAATTCTATACAGGATGCTTTTGAGTCTCATTTAAGTTTTAAGATATCTCCCTTATGTCTTCTCAAAGCAGTTCCTTATAATAATCCCAGCATTAGACTGCTATCTTGGTTTTTAGGTTTATTAAATGAATTAGTAAGTGGAGAAAAGTATAGTTCTTTATTTTTCCATTGGGGCAGTCTTACACTTCAGTTTATTCTGCATAATCAACTTTGTTCAGCCTTACAATATGGGTTGTTTTTAACAAAGCTGATTTGATCTTAAAGTGCTTTGGAAAGGAGGGGTCAGTCCTCTTGCTATGCAGATTATACCTGAGATACGGCTTCTTTCATTTCCTATTATGGCAAATGTCTGTGCTTAGTAATTACCTAAGGCCATTAAAATATCTCCTCTTAGCCTACTCTAGGGTCCTTGGCAATTTGCAGCTGTGATGTATGGCTTTCATTATTAGTGAAACTAGAGAGAGAATTTCACCTTGGGTGTTCTCTGGAATTGCGTTATCTGTGGGGGTGTTGCTGGGATCCGACACCAAAGCGGAAGGGTGTAATCATATTATTAGCAAAGGAATGGGGATTCCAAGGTAGTGGTGGAGGTGCAAAAGGCTTCTGATTATAGCATGCAGGTTCATCAGAGGTTTTCTAAACAGCTCTGTGCCCTTTTCTCTTCCTTCAGGCAATATGATCACATCTCAATAAAAAAATTAATTTGATGTAAAAATACATATTGTGCCCCTACAGTAGAACAGTCTTATCTTATTATCTACAAAGGCATCACCATGCACTTTTTTTTAAGTGATATCTCTACTTCTCATTTATTCTTCAGAAGCAATTTGTCAACCAAATAAGAATAATGTTACAATATGTTTTGCAAGCCCTGTTGAAGATGAGAGTCTGAGATTTTATTAGCAGTGTGACCCTGAGTTAGACATTTGTTCTTTCAGAGATTCAGCTTATTTATAAAAAAAGGAACAACACCTTTACCACCAATGATGTAGAATAACAGTGCCTTGCACTCAATAGACATTCTAAGAAATGGTAGGATTCTCCCATAAAATAATTTATTTATTCTTAATCCTACCTCAAGTATCAGAGTCAACTGTAAATCATAATCAATATTTTCTACAAAATAAAATCCTCTTTCAAAGGATTTTTTAAAATTTTCTTTTATTATGTTATGTTAATCACCATGCATCATTAGTTTTTGATGTAGTGTTCCATGATTCATTGTTTGCATATAACACCCAGTGCTCAATGCAGTACGTGCCCTCTTTAATACCCATCACCAGGTTAGCCCATCCCCCCACCCCCCTCCTTTCTAGAACCCTCAGTTTGTTTCTCAGAGTCCATAGTCTCTCATGGTTCGTCTCCGCCTCTGACTTCCCCCCTTTCATTTTTTCCTTCCTGCTATCTTCTTTTTTTTTTTTTTTTTAATATATAGTGTATTATTTGTTTCAGAGGTACAGGTCTGTGATTCAACAGTCTTACACAACTCACAGCACTCACCATAGCACATACCCTCCCCAATGTCTATCACCCAGCCACCCCATCCCTCCCACCCCCCACCACTCCAGCAACCCTCAGTTTGTTTCCTGAGATTAGGAATTCCTCATATCAGTAAGATCATATGATATGTGTCTTTCTCTGATTGACTTATTTTGCTCAGCATAATACCCTCCAGTTCCATCCACATCATTACAAATGGCAAGATCTCATTCCTTTTGATGGCTGCATAATATTCCATTATATATATATATATATATAAATATATACCACCTCTTCTTTATCCATTCATCTGTCGATGGACATCTTGGCTCTTTCCATAGTTTGGCTATTGTGGACATTGCTGCTATAAACATTGGGGTGCACGTACCCCTTTGGATCCCTACATTTGTGTCTTTGGGGTAAATACCTAGTAGTGCAATTGCTGGGTCGTATGGTAGCTCTATTTTCAACTTTTTGAGGAACCTCCATACTGTTTTCCAGAGTGGCTGCACCAGCTTGCATTCCCACCAAGGTGCTGTAGGAGAGTTCCCCTTTCTCCACATCTCTGCCAACATCTGTCATTTCCTGACTTGTTAATTTTAGCCATTCTGACTGGTGTGAGGTGGTATCTCATTGAGGTTTTGATTTGGATTTCCCTGATGCCGAATGATGTTGAGCACTTTTTCATGTGGCTCTTGGCCATTTGGATGTCTTCTTTGGAAAAATGTCTGTTCATGTCTTCTGCCCATTTCTTGATTGGATCATTTGTTCTTTGGGTGTTGAGTTTGATAAGTTCTTTATAGATTTTCAAGCTCTATTACAAAGCTGTAATCATCAAGACAGTATGGTACTGGCACAAAAACAGACACATAGATCAATGGAACAGAATAGAGAGCCCAGAAATGGACCCTCCACTCTACGGTCAACTAATCTTTAACAAAGCAGGAAAGAATGTCCAATGGAAAAAAGACAGTCTCTTCAACAAATGGTGTTGGGAAAATTGGACAGCCACATGCAGAAGAATGAAACTGGACCATTTCCTTACACCACGCACAAAAATAAACTCCAAAGGGTTGAAAGACCTCAATGTGAGACAGGAGTCCACCAAAATCCTAAAGGAGAACACAGGCAGCAACCTCTTTGACCTTAGCCGCAGCAACTTATTCCTAGAAACCTCGCCAAAGGCAAGGGAAGCAAGGGCAAAAATGAACTATTGGGACTTCATCAAGATAAAAAGCTTTTGCACAGCAAAAGAAACAGTCCACAAAACCAAAAGACAACCGACAGAATGGGAGAAGATATTTGCAAATGACATATCAGGTAAAGGGCTAGTATCAAAGGATTTTTTAAGTGAGCAATCATATTAAAAAGTGTGTGCCCTGAGCACCTAATCTGTATTAATACTCGTTTATGTAACAGGGAATCCACTTGACGTACAAGGTTGTTGACTGCAGTCCCTTCAAGTATGGGTGTTGAAGTTTTCCCCTTTAACCCCACTCTTGGTCTTATAATTGTCCCTGGAGCACTGCAGGGAGGCATGCGTAAGGGACATCCAGATGATGACAGAGTTATCTTCCATATTGCACATGGTGGTGGCTTGTTGTGGCCAGAGATGTTCCTGCCCAGGTGATGTGTGCACACAGGCAGGTGAAGTCCTGTTGGGTTCGCCATCAAGGATACTAAGTAGTGTTGGGGCACTTATAATAAGTGAGCCCTTTTGTGGACACCCACGGTCATATATTTATCAGATTTTCCCCTCTGGGATCACTTTTCCAGCTCTGGTCTCCTGGGATTTTTCTCTATTGCCTGCTTCCTTCAAACTTTCTCAGGTTGCTATCTTTCCATCTTTTTTAACCCTCTACATCCTACCTTCTCTTAATCTCTTATACACTCTTTTCCTCTCACAGTAGGCCAATCAGGAAGTTTTCAACTCAAATCGTTAACTAACTGAAACTGTCAGCCACAGAATAAATGGTTCCTTTTCACCCTGGGTCAGTTTTGAAATAAACACAATGCTACCTCACTATTTTCCTATTTTGTGAGAAGGGGGAGTATTTTCATCCCATCCTGGAGAAGGTGGCCTTCTTCAACGGAATGTATCTAACGATGTCCTGTACTATATCATAGACAAGCATGACCTTGGAGTTTTCATGTCAGAAAATAGAACTTTCATATCCTCCTGCATTTACTATGATTTAGTGGCCACAATAGGACAAAAAACAAACAAAAAAATCTTCTGCAGAATAAAATAACTCTTGTGTATTTTTCTGCCTCCCTTTTCTACAGCAAAGTGTTTGAGTCAGCTTATTCTTTAGCTTCACTCTTATCTGAAGAAAAAGACAATTAAGGATATTCTTTCAATATTAGGTGAATAATTTCTGGAAGCAATAAGTTTCCCACAGGGAAATACCACTTGTGTCTTCAGATGTCTGAAACAAACATTGTAAAATAATGTAAGATAGAAAATGGCTCTTTGTCCTGACTTGGAGGTTCATAAATCAAAGAGTGGTACCTGAAATCTTTTTCACGGTTTTATTCAGATATAATTCACATACCATAAAGTTCAATGGCTCCTACTATATTCACAGAATTGTGCAACCATCACTACAATCAATTTTAGAATATTTTCATCACCCCAAAAAGAAAATTCTTACTCATTAGAGTCACCTCTCATTTCTTCCTTTTTCTAAACCCTAGGCAGCTACTAATCTTTCTATCTTTTTATATTTGCCTATTTTGTACATTTTATATAAATGGAATCATACAATATATGCTATGACTGTCATATTTCACTTTGAATACTGTTTTAAAGGTTTATCCATGTAGTATATACTAGTACTTCCTTCTTTTTATTGCTGAAAAATATATTATTGTATGGATATATGGATATACCATGTATTGTTTTTTCATTCATCAGTTTACAAACATTGGGTCGTTTCTAATTTTTGGCTAGTGTGAATAATGCTCCTTTGTACAAGTTTTAGTGTGGACACATATTTTTATTTATGTTAGATATATACCTGGGAGTTGAATTGATAGATCATATGGAATCTCTGTGTTTAATCTTTTGGAGAACTGATAGATTGTTTTACAAAGTGGCTGCACCATTTTATAGAACCCCCACCAGTGCAGGAAGTTCACATTTCTCTACCTCCTCACCAACGGTTGTTACTATTTGTCTTTTTGATTAGTGTGTGTGGACTGATTATGTCATTGTGGTTTTTATTTACATTACCTGATAGCTAATGATGCTGAGTGTCTTTTGATGTATTTATTTGCAATTTATATATCTTCTTTGGAGAAATGTCCATTCAGATCCTTTGCCCATTTTAAAATTAAGTTGTCTTTTGTTGTTGAGTTGTAGGAGTTCTTTATGTATTATAGATATAAATTCTTTAGCAGATATGTAATTTGCAAATATTTTCTTCCATTCTCTGGGTTAGCTTTTTATTTTATTTTTTTACTTTTATGTACTTATCAGAGGTGTCCTTTGAAGTACAAATGTTCTTATTTTTATAGAGTCTATTTACTTATTTTTTCTTTTGTCACTTATGATTTTGGTGTCATCTCTATGAAGATGTTGACTAACCCAAGGTCATGCAGATTTATTCCTGTATTTCTTCTAAGAGTTTTATAGTTTTAGCTCTTACTTACTTAGGTATTTGATGCATTTTTAAAAATTTATTATATTTTTAAGATTTTAACTCCAATATAATTAACATACAGTGTTATATTAGTTTCAGGTGTACAATATAGTGATTCAAGAATTATATACATTTTTCAGTGCTCTTTGATGCATTTTTTAGTGAATTTTTGTGTATGCTATTAAGTAGAGATCTAGCTCTATGCTTTTTCATCTGGAGATATATATATATATTAGATTTCCCAGTGCCATTTTTTTGAAAAGACTCTTCTTGCACTGTTGAATTGCCTTGGAACCTTTGTCAAAAACTAATTGGCCATAATTGTTAAGGTCTATTTCTGGACTCTTGGTTCTATTCTGTTGATCTATATATCTACTCTTATGCCAGTACCACTTTGTCTTTATCACTGTAGACTTCTAGTAAGTTTTGAAATTGGGAAGTATATGGCCCCAACATTTTTTCCCCCAAAATTCCTTTGACCATTCTGGGTCTCTTGCATTTCCATATGAATTTTAGGATCAAATGGTCAGTTTCTGAAAAAAGAAAGTCAGCTGAGATTTGATAGGGATTATGTTGAATCTGTAGATCCATATGGTGAATACTGATATCTTAACAATATTAAGTCCTTGGATTCATGAAAACCGATGTCTTCCTATTTATTTAAGTCTTCTTTAATGTCTTTCAGCAGTGTTTTGTAGTTTCAGAACATAGGTCTTGCAGTTCTTTTGTTAAGTTTATTCCTAAGTATTTTCTTATTTTTGATGCTGTATAGGTGGAATTGTTTCCTTAATTTCATTTTGGGGTTTCTAGTGCATAGATGTATAATTTATTTATTTTATTTAATGAGAGAGAGAGCAGAGGGAGGAGCGGGGAGGGGAGAGGGACAAGCAGACTCCTCTCTGAGCAGGGAGAGCCAGACGCTGGGCTCAATCTCAGGATCTTGAGATCATGACCTAAGCCGAAACCAAGAGTCAGGCACCCAATTAATTGAGCCATCCAGGCACCCCCAATGTATATTTGATTTTTGATCTTTATATATTGATCTATCCCTTGCACCTTGCAATGTTTTTATTAGTTTTAATAGATTTTTAATAGATTTCTGAGGAGTCTCTTTATATCAAGTCATGTCATTTGCAAATGAAGATAGTTTTACTTCTTCCTTTCCAATCTGGATGCCTTTTATTTCATTGTCTTTTCTGATTGCCCTGTCTATAACTTCCAGTACCATGTTGAATAGAATAGAAGTGGTGAGAATAGATATTCTTACCTTGGTCCTGATGTTTAGGGGAAATAATTTTTCACCATTAAATATGATGCTGATTGTGGGTTTTCCATAGATGTCCTTTATTGAGTTGTAGGAATGTTCTCCAGTCCTAGCCACCAATGTTTTTTTGTTTTTGTTTTTTTATCATGAAGGGGTGTAGGATTTTTTCAAAAGCTTTTTCTGCATTTATTGAGATGATTATATGTATTTTGTCCAATATTCTATTGGTACAGTTTATTTTTTCAGATGTGAAAACAACTTGCATTCTTTGTATAAATCTCATTTGGTCACTTTATATAATCCTTTTTATGTTTCTGGACTTAGTTTGCTTATATGTTATTGAAGACTGCTTAAAGTTTAATATGAAAAAAATAGGAAGAAAAGTATTCACCTTTTAATATTTTTTCATCTTTTTGTCAGGAAGGAAGATAAATGAGTGTGAGCGTGCATAGATAACAGACACACACACACACACACACACATACACACACACACTGTTAGCAAAACATTCTTGATGTTTTTCTTCAGTTTGATGAAAATAATAATTTTTCCTTTCCTGTTTAATGGTCTTAGCTCCATTATAGAGTATCTTTGTGATATTATCACTTTCTTCTCCCAGAGCATAGTGATGTGGGGTAAGTGAGCAGAATTGGTTCCAGAAGCCAGAAATTGACAGAAGAATGCAAATGCTGAACTCATGCCCAAGCAACCTTTCAAAAAAGGTATGTAGTAAAAGTGTATGGGTAGGTATCTTAAATGATTCCTACTTCCTTAGGGCTTTGCAATTTTTAAGGCTTAGTTCCTTTTGGATTCAGTGATGCAGGAACATGGGAAAGAGCAGAAGAAGGAAGAGCATTGTAAAGTAGCAGCAGTGCTGAGAATAGATGGCTGGTTTTGTGTTGGATCAGTTTCCCACTGTTTATGTCTTAGACTCCTTGGTGTTGCAGCAGGGGAATCAGCAACTCCCTTCGGTGCCACAGAATGAAACATTAGCTGCATTCATAATTTTAGTAAAAGCCTGGCATAATAAATCATTTCTGTCCTTTGATAGAGTTACATGATCAAACTGTTTCCTCTCCATCACGTAAAATTGCCTTTATACCCTTCGAAACCAAGCCTGGAGTCCCAAATTCCCTGGATGCTCTCCTCTTCAGGAACTGTAGGTAAGGTTCATGTGTTTTGATTAACTCTATCTTATTTAATCCTTCATAATGTGATGAGATATATTATGAGATATCATTATCCCAATTTTATAAATGATGAAACTGAAGCTTAGGAGGCATTTTGCATGGAATCATCCACCTAATAAGGCAGAACCTGACCCTGCCTGGTTCTAATACTGTTAGAAAGTACTGTTCTAATACTCTGCTCTTGGGGTCAGATATTTGAATCTCTTGTGCCTGGGAAGCTGATAACCTGAATGAGCCAGACAAATCCATTTTATTATGGAGAACTGAGAGGATTGGGATGATTTGTCTTTTCAAACTAAGGCACATTTCATCTTGAACCCGTCAATCAGAGAGGAGAAGATGGAACTTACATCTCTTCTTGATAATATCCAACATGTAAATAGTCTCTTCTTTCTTGGATGGCACTTGCCCATCCTCCAGTGGAATTTGTTTACCCTCTCCTTTTGGTCCATCATGTGTCATGGCTGGGGGAGAAGAAACAATTCTCATCTGAGCTCTCACAAAATCCGGTACTGAGGGCTTGAACTTCCAGTTGATGTATGAACACTGAAGATGATTTCCTATAATTTGGTTTGGGGTGGATACAACCTGAGAACACATTCAAGTTTAATGTTTGTCCTACCACCTTACTTTCACTACACTGTAAGGAACTGCTTATTCACAGTTTATTGTCACAGAATCTAAAACCTTACCATAGAGAAGTGTCTTTCTGGCACACGTTCTGAGTCGGCTATTGGCTGCTGTGCTTATATTTGCAGTGACTTGGGTTTGCCCTTCCTGCATCTCACCTGACGTAAAAAATGGCCAAAATAAAGCCACAAAATATGCTTCTAGGACCGCTTGGGATAGGCATTAAAAAAACTCCGGTGTGGTAATGCTTTGCTCTTTAAAACTTAAGTGAGGTTAGGAATGACTGTAAAGAAGGTCCCACAGTGTGATGGAGGTCACATTGGACCTGAAGCCAGGAACTGCAAGATGTAGAGTATCACAGCCAGACTTGATTCTGAGAAATGACAAAATGTAGTGGTAACTCAGGGAGAGAGGGCCACGATCCTTTGGAGCAGAAGACTGAAGCTGATTGTAGGACTTGCCTCCAAAGCAGGGTACCTGGAAGTTCAAATAATACTTTAAAATACCCAGTGAATTTTCATGGAAATGGACACTCATGTATTACTGACATAAGTACCAATTTGTACTTTCCTGGAGCATAATTTGGCAGTATTAATCAGGAGTTTCTTATTTTTCACTGCCTTTTCATTGACTTATTCATATCTCATTTTATTGGCTAAAATATTATTTCTAATAGCTGCATTATATTCTATTCTTTGGATGTACCATAATTTTTTAAAATCACATATCCTGTTAGGTTGTTTCCAGTTTTCTACTACTGTAAATAAGCCTGTTAGTAAGAAAGAGTAAAACAAAGTTTGTCATTTTGATAAAATATATACATACATATAAAAAGAATAAAATTTAAAAAAACATGATTAATCTCTGACAGGTGACTTAGGTGTCCTTTTAATTTTTTGCACCAATTTTTTTAACTTCTCAATTTTCCAAAAATGAACATGTAATATTTGCAAATAATTTTTTAAATTGTTAAAATGTATTTTGTCTCAGCATCTTTCAAGCATGTAATACAATATTATTATCTATAACCACAGTGCTGTACAATATATTCCCAGAACTTATTCATTTTCTAACAGCATGTTTGTACCCTTTTACCAACCTCTCTATTTTTCCCACCCGCAAGTCCTTGGCAACCAATTTTCTACTCTGTTTGTATGAGTTTGACTTTTTTTCCCTAAAGATTCTACATATAAGTAATGCTATGCTGTGTTTGTCTTACTCCGTGTAGCTTACTTAAGTTAGTATAATACCCTTCAGGCCCATTCATATTGTCACAAATGGCAAGACTTCCTTCTTTCTCATGGCTAAATGGTATTCCACAGTACATATAGACCACATCTTCTTTATCCATTCATCCATTGATAGACACTTAGATTGTTTTCATATCTTGGCTGTTGTGAATAATGTTGCAATAACATGGGATGCAGATATCTTTTATGTTTCTTGTTTTCATTCCCTTTGGTATATACTCAGAAGTTGGATTGCTGGACCATAAAGTAGTTCTATTTTTAATTTTTTGAGGAACCTCCATACTGTTTTCCATAGTGGCGGGACCAATTTACATTCTCACCAATAGCGCACAAGGGTTCCCTTTTCTTTTCTTTTTTAAAGATTTATTTATTTATTTATTTATTTATTTATTTATTTATTTATTTGACAGAGAGAGACACAGCGAGAGAGGGAACATGAGCAGGGGGAGTGGGAGAGGGAAAGCAGGCCTCCCGCTGAGCAGGGAGCCCGATGTGGGGCTCGAACCCCAGACCCTGGGATAATGACCTGAGCTGAAGGCAGACACCTAACGACTGAGCCACCCAGGCGCTCCAGGGGTTCCCTTTTCTCCACATCCTTGCCAACACTTGTTATTTCTTGTCTTTTTTAGATCTTAAATGTTCTCACCATAAAAAAGAAATGGTAATTACGTGATGTGATGGAGGTGTTAGCTGATACTATAGTGGTAATCAGATTGCAGTATGTAAGTGTAGCAAATCAACATGATGTACAACTTAAACTTACACAATATGTCAATTATATCTCAATAAAAAATTTTAAAAATATTAAATTAAAAAATGCATCTTGTCATATAGAAAAGAAGAAAGCTACTGAAGCCTTCTAGGGTTATATCAAAAGAACTCAGGAATCAACTTGAGGAGACTCCCATGGGCTAAATCTAGGATAGTTTGAACATTAATAAGTATCACAGAAATAGACTGTACAAATCAAATATATTTAAATCCATGAATTCATAATGATACTATAAATGAAAACCTCATCACCACCTTTGGAGGATTTTAGAAAATCAAATTATTCTTTTCAAAACTTGTAAATTAGAGAAAAGAATTAAGCATTTATCCTCATTTTTCTTTAGGGACCATACATGAGAGTTACCAAATAGTTACTGAATACTGATTTTTATCAAAACACTCTAGCTAATAAAGGAAGACATTGTAGAATTAAGATACTACAATTTTATAATCTGAGATGAAAGAATAAATGTGGCAGTGATCATCAGTGCTGCTAACATTACAAAAAAGAAGACAGCCTATAGTATTTATTTTCTGATAGAAACACGTGGTCTATATTTTTGACAAAATATCAACTGATTCTGGTTGAATCCCTAGATCCAGTTACCAATTTGGAAAGAAAATACAGGGGAAGAGGAACATGTTAAATGACACCCCTTTGATTTATTCAGACAATGGAAATCTCTAGAGTACCTATAATTTAGCTTCTTCATAAAGGAAATAAAAGGGGGGGGAACTGTAGGTTAAAAGTGACTTGAGCTGGTTGACTTTAACAGCGATAGCACCAGCCCTTCGCAGACGGAAGTAACCTGACAGGGATATAAAATATGCTGCCTTTGATATTAAGAAAGGTCCTATTGTTCTTCTGTCAATAGAACCTGCCCTTTGAATTGTATTTCCAGCTGAAGCAGTAATCCAGGGATCTCAACCACAGTTGCTCATTAGAGTCAGAATGTCTGCAGTTGGAATGTGGGTGTTAAAATAAAAATGGCTAGGACCTCTATTATTAAGCTGAATAGAAGTAGTAAGAGCAGATATCCTCACCTTGTTCCTGAATTACAGAATTTGCAGGTTCTCTTCAGATTAATCAAACCAAACCAAGTGGATTTCATCATACTTTGTAAGCAGAATTTAAGCCAAAATTTAGTACAAGCTATTGACATATTACCAAATTTTATTCATTTATGGAGAGAGAGAGAGAGTACAGAGGGAGAAACAGACTTCCCGCCGAGCAGGGAGCCTAATGCGGGGCTTGATCCTAGGACCCTGAGATCATGACCTGAGCGGAAGGCAGACGCTTAACCAACTGAGCCACCGAGAGAGAGAGAGAGAGAGAGAGAGAGAGAGAGAGAGCGCGCTCAGGGCCCTGGGATCATGACCTGAGCTGAAGGCAGACAATTAACCGACTGAGCCACCCAGGCACCCCTGCATTTATTTTTTACTGAAGAAACCAGGTGGTATAACCTTAGGAAGTTTTAATCTGAATTTTGCTGATTACATTCCCATGTCTATTAACATGTTTCTGTCTTTTATCTACTCTTTCCCTTATGAATTGGGAAGTAGACTTAGACGTTTGATCAAAATCAGGTATAAAGTTTCAGCAAAACCACTTCATAGATAGTGTTTCATACTTATATCTAGAAGTAAATAATCTGTCTCTGTGATGTTAGAGCAATTGATGAGTATTGCCAGCATCTTTCACTTCATTAGGGGTTACAAAGAGATGATAGTCTAATAATCCTTTTTAGCTGTGATGCTTCTGCAAAGAGGAAACTTTCTCATGAACAATTGAGTTATCATGGTGAACAGTTTTTATATAAAAGAGAAAAGGTACTAGATTAGTTACTTTTATTTACCATTTTTCAAAATACTCGTTGGTTCACTTACACCCTTCAAAGGTGACAGGATTTTTGTTATGGTTGTTTTTATCATTAAAAACTTGGAAGGTTTAAATATTTTTGATTTGTTAAAAAGTTTCCATTTATTTTTATTTCAGTTAAATTTTTATTCCAGAGTTCTTGTTTAATTTTATTGTGATCAGATCAGGTGACATTATTGTGTTTGTGATTTAAGAATAGTACATTGTATGAGGAGAATGAGAAATGAACAATAGAAGATAGTAAAATAAAATATATATGGTAAGCAAGAAGCTTCTGAAACATGTTAGATACAGATAAAGTAAATAGATCATTTGTGTGCTGACACAGAGAGGAGGAGATAGAATGAACAAGTATTACATATTCAAGAAGCATCAAATTTTATGACAGTTATATCACCTTTAAATCAAGAACCCATTTGTGTCACCCATGTGGCCCTATGTAGCCTCTATCAGAGACATGTAGAAACAAGCCATAGCTGCATAGCAAGTTAAATGAGCTACAGCTCCTGGCCAGGAGTCTGGCCCTTGCATCCTTTCCATAAAATAAGCCTGTGTGTTATTTCCAGACATCTTCCTTCTGCTAAGCCACTTTGACTACATTCAGCTCTGGTCCTTATAGGCATATTAGAGTGGGGAATGCTGATGTAGGAGAGCAAATGGTAGAAAAGGAAGGAGGGACAGAGGGAGGGATTGAGTAGTATGATCTATCCCACTGGTATCCTGCCATAAATGTGTTAACCTACATTGCTTCCTGTATATTTGAAATTCATTCAATAAACTGTGTCACAGAGTAAAAAAAAAAAGTGACTTGATATATCAAGTATTTAGACTTGATGTAAATCCCAATTTGAACAAAATAACTGCAGATTTACTCTCTGAAATAGTCAAGTAACTTTGAGCATGGACTGTCTATTTGATGATAGTAAGAAATAATTTTTAAATTTGATTAGACATTGATGTGGGAAACAAAGGCAAAAGAAAAATTAAACTTCCTTATTACTTACAGCCCATTGACAAGTCCTTAAAACAGGCAGAGTGACTTTCCCCTAGGAACTCAGCTGCCTCAGCTGCTTAATATTTTGCCAAGGGCAAAATGCAGTCTTCGCCTGAGCTCCCCGTATCCTGTAAGTCTATTTTAACATATAAAAATTCCTTTGGGGGCACCTGGGTGGCTCAGTTGGTTAAGCGGCTGCCTTCAGCTCAGGTCATGATCCCAGGGTCCTGGGATCAAGCCCCACATTGGGCTCCTTGCTCAGCAAAGAGCCTGCTTCTCTCTCCCTCTCCCTCTGCCTGCCTAGGGCTCCCCCTGCTTGTGTTCTCTCTCTCACTATCTCTCTCTCTGTGTCAAATAAATAAATAAAATCTTAAAAAAAAATTCCTTTGGAAACTTCATTTATCCCAAAACAACGCCCCCCCCATACATGTTGGCAATCATCCCCCAAGTATATGATCCACTGATATATATTTGAAGGGTCTCATTGAGTAAGGGACAGGCAAGGCTAGGTAGGGAGAGATAGGTAGGGGGCTATGTGATCAGGCTCACCAAAAAACCTAGAAATGCTGAGGTGTAATGAAACCAGAGATAAGGGAATAAACCTGACCACCTTGCTCTGGATGTCAGAAGTGGGGTCTTTTTATGGAAGTCACACTGTAACCAACAAAGAATAACCAGACCCCAAAGAGGAAGTAAGCCATTAGAGACGTTATCACCAGTCTTTACTCACACTAAAACATCATAAGAATGATAAGGCTGCAAGTTCCCTGGTCAGTTCTAAAGAAAGGACTATCAGTGGAGGGTCACGTTAGCAACCCTCTTGGGACCCCTCTCATTCCTGAGAGCTTTTTCTGTCTCCTTGCTTAATAAAACCTATTGCTTTACTTTCCTTTGTCTGCGAGCTTCATTCTTCGACTCCATGAGACAAGAACCTCGCTTTCCTGCTTTCACACGATAATGGTATCATAGTTAACTTTTAAGAAAAGTTCTTTAACAAGTATATATACCTGCTGAAATATTTCTTATGATATGATATGATATGATATGATGTGATGTCTGGATTTGTTTCACAACCATCCAGTGGGAGAGGGAGAGTAGGTGGGGGTGTTGATGGGGTAAGATTGGTCAGAAGGGGTAATTGTTAAACCCAGAAGTTAGGTACATAGAGATTTATTATGTGAGTCTTCTATGTTTTGTATATGTCTGAATTTTTTTGCAATAACTTTAAAATAATCAGGCTTGATTAGTGGTTAGGTTTATATAAATTGGGGAGGAGAGGATGAATTCTGGTTGTTATTAAATTAAAGGTCACCAGGCTGTAGGAACACTCAGGTGATTTTTGTGCCATGTGGTAGAACAACTGATTTTTCTTCACTGTAATTGGCTTTGGGAATTAGCTCCTTAGCAGCCTAGAACTCAGAAGAAACTGATCTCAGACACATGCCTTTGAGAGTCTACTGACCCTGATATACAAAATGTCCTGGCATAGAATATCATATTCTTGCCTAGGCCAGCCTGAACCTCAGTATCTTTGAGTATTCCCAAGACTGGTCTGCTAAGGGATCTTAGCCCTGAGCCACTTAATTTCCTGACTTCCAGTTTGTACTTCCTGCTCCTCCTTTGTCTTGGAGGTTGAAATTTCAGGAAAGTGCTGTTAGTTGTCTCAAGGGCTAAGCTCACACCCAGGAAATCAAGCCATATTGGGGATTCAACTAATTGAAAACAAGTCCCTGAGGTTTGGTGAATTAACAACAGCTCCTTGGCTGGCACAAGGTGGCCTTTCTTTGTATAACAGGTGGTCCCTCTGAAATTGTGTGCTAATTGAGCTTATAGAAATCTAATGATGTCTTAATAGTTCTTTGAAAGAAATTTAAAGTTAACCATCTTCTAACACATTTTTAACACAATGAATCACATCATCCTCATTTTATTCCTTTGTAAATCCAGATGTAGGGTAAGGCATATCAGGAATGTGCAGATGAAGTTGGCTTTTTGAGAACAGTACCAACAATACAAGTCACCTCCACCTGGACTTTTCTGGCTCTTATTGAGTGAACTATAAGCATCATCTTGGCTTTTAGGTAAAGTCTGAGGAGATAAGTAAAATAGTAAATGATAGTAGGTACTTTGGAGCCAGAAAGACTTGGGTCTGAATTCCTTTTCTGTCCTCTATCAGCTAGGTAAATTTAGAGGCTAACTCCCTTCTAATATGAAACTGACTGGATCCCAGTGTTCTTGTCTGTAAAGGTATAATAATATTTACCTTGGAAAACTGTGACAATTACTAAGAACATCCTAAATAGTTGGTGCCTGATAACTGGTAGACACTAGGGTCTCTAGGTATCTTGAGAGTTTTTAGCAAAGTCAATTGAAAATGTAATTGTTAATATAATGATAAATTGTTGTCAGTAATTGTTAGATCTGAGTAGAGAACTCATAGCTCATGTGGTTCAATTCTCTGAGTTTGCTTTGAAGTTGATTAAAAAAAAAAAAGAAGCTTCTGACACTCAGTTTTGGGAAAAGAGCAGGTAGGCATATTCTCTGCAGGACAAGACTAGGTGAGAAAAGAGTTCCCACTTCAGAGGTCTGGAAATATCATGCAAGATGGAATCAATAGGAAGAGTTTTCAACCTGGATTAGACACTACTAGACAAAATGACCTAAGACTTCTTCATAGATGAGAAGGCAGATCTGTACTGAAAGCTGGGCTAAGCAGTTAGAAAAGTTCAAATAGCTCTACCATCCACCTCTCTGAGCTTCAACGTCCTCATCATTACTGTTTAGAGCTGTGGCCCGTTTATGGGCTGTCTCCCACCACCATGGATTCTTTTAAGGTAACTTTCACATGTTCTCTCATTCAATTCTCAGGACAACAGAAGATGTTATGATTATCCCCAAATCTAGATGGGAGAGGATGCTTAACTTACTGAAAGTCATGTAGTTGCTGAATAGATGAACTGAATGAAATCATACTAGTCTTATCCAGCAGAGAATATGCCTTGTCCTACTTGCTCTTTCCTCAAAACAGTCTGGGAAGCTTCTTGCTTTTTTTTTTTTAAACGACTTTACTGACATAATTTAGATACCATAAAATCTATCTTTCACCTGGTTTAGCTAAACAAATCCATGGATTTTAGTGTATTTACAAAGTTATACAACAATCACCATGATCTGGTTTTAGAATATTTCCATCAAACTTAAAAGAAACCTCTTGCTCATTTATAGTCAGTTCCCATTTCCATTCCCAGCCCTAGACAACGACATTTCTGTCTTGTAGATGTGCCTTTTCTGGATATTTTATATATGTGGATCCTACAACATGTGTTCTTTAATAGCTTGCCTTTTTTTTTTTTTTTTTAGTATGTATCAGTATTTCCATTCCTTTTATTACTGAATAGCATTCCATTGAGTAGATATACGTTCTCTTTATTCATTCACCAATTGATGGACATTTAGGTTATTTCTACTTTTTGGCTATTGTGAACTGCTAGAACATTTGTGTATAGATCTTTGTGCAGACATATCTTTTATTTGTTCTGGGTAGATACCTAGCAGTGGCATTCTTGTGTCACATAGTAATTCTGTATTAGCATTTTTAAGAAACTGCCAAGCACTTTTCCAAAGTGATGGCATTCATTTTACACTTCCACCAGCAAATATATGATGGTTTCAATTTTTCTATGTGATTGCTGACTCTAGTATTGTCTGGTTAATAACCATTTCAGTGGGTAATGGTGAAATGGGCATTTTTACAGAGGCCCAGATCTAAACCAGAATATAGATGAGTGTTACCATCTTTATTTCTCCATTTTAACCTTTTCCCTGTTAAACACATATGAGGGTTCAGAACCCACCTGGGCCAGTAAATCCCATTTTTAAGCAGGATTCTAATAACGTGCTTGTAAGTGTGCCCACTCTTATATGTACCCATGGTAAGTGCTTTTCCAGTTGGAGGACTGTTTTTCCTCTTTTGTTTTATAGAATATTTAATTAAATTCTGTAGTAAATTCAAGTAAAGCATTAATTTTATGTTATGGAACTCATTTTCATACTTTTTAATACCTGACTTAGATGCTCACTGGGAAAGAACCTTGGAATTAATGGACAAATGAGTCTATGAGATTTGTGCAATACTTACTTGTAAGAATTGAGGAGAGGAATTGGATTTTGGATCAGTTGGATTTGGGTCAGTTCCCTTTCATCAGGAAAACAGTTCACACTTTGAGAGTCTTACCAAAAGACAACGTGAGTTTTGTTTTGTTTTAACAAGAATTGCAAATTGAATGGCCCAGTTTCTCTCTTTATATTGTGTGTGCCTATGCCTCCCCACCCTTGGGCAGTCTCCTAACCCTGTTGTCATTTCGTAAGAGCTGCTCAGTGCTGGGACACAGAAGATAAGTAAAAGTTGTGGCCCTACCCTTAAGGCATGAACACTTTAGGTGGGCAGATGAGAGCTAGGGCAGTAAATCACTGTGATTTGAAATCAGTTGCCAAACTGAATATATTCTAGGAGCACAATGGGAGGCTCTAGGAGGTAATGGTTAGATTTCTCCAGGACAGCTTCATGGTCTAAAGAGAAGATAATGCAGACTTTTAAAAATTCTAGAATTCCTACTAATGTAGAATTGAAAGAAGTGCTGATATCTCATTAGGCAGACATCAAATCTTCTGCCAGAGGTTTAAAAATTGCAAATCTGTCAGAAATGGGAGGAGAAGAAAATTTGGATAGAGGAAGTAGAAAGGCATTATTATCCCTATCTCCATTATCTTTGTTTTATCCTCTTGATGCCTGTCTCAGGTAGGAGGAAGATAAGGGAGGGAAAAGTCTCATTCCAGGACACCTGCAGGTATGAGGTGCTTCTCTGGCTGATCACTGGCCCTTAAATGGGTCATTCAGCATACTTCCTCGGTTACCTGCAATTCAGTCTCTACTTTACTTAAACCAAATAAATACATCATTTTGGGACTATGACAGAAGTTGGAAAAATCCTGAAAATCATCAGTTCATACTAAAACCAACCAAACAACAAATAAACATAAAAATTCAGCCTCTTATTCCTATAACTTGAATCTTTCAATGATGAAAAATTCACAGACATGTTCTCATTTGTTTTTTTTTTTTTAAAGTCTTGATAACTGATTGGTTTCAATTCAGTTACACCTGAAAGAATGTTTTAGGAGAGGGTGAGAAACTTCTGCAGTAGTTGAATCTAATGTGACCTATGCTGTCGTTTTGTTTCAGTATAAAGTTATTTAATACATTTATTTTTCTCATTGATTTTTTAGGTCAAAGCATATACTTTAAAATTCTATCCACAGAATTGTCATAAACTCACCATAAAATTTGAGGCAGACATTTATTAATTTCATAAAATAACAAACGGTTTGTATTCTTTTAGACATTGGTAATAACTAGATCATATATAGAACCTTAACTAAATTTGAAGATGAAAAAATTGAATCTTAGAGAAGAAGTAAATTCACCCAAGATCAGCTGGTTAGAGGCATAGCCTAGATTCAAAATGAGATCTGTCTGCTTCAAATAATAATATTTTTGCCTTGTTCCAAAATTAAAATATTCTTGTAAAATAAAAATTAGGCTATGTACCTATATGTATGCATGCACATAAAAATATAAAACTAGCAAAAAATAATTTCTAAATATTGTTTATTACATATTCTCATAGGAAGCACATCATTTATAGTTGATTTATACTTTTTTTAAGCCTTAGCCTAAGTTCTTATTGTTCGAATGAATCAAAACAAGGAATTATATAAAAATATTAAAACTGGTTATACATGGCCAGTAGGATTATAGGTTTTAAAAAACATCCTTTTTTTTTTTTCTATTTCCCAAATGTCTGCAGTTGTTTCTTTGAAAATAACTGCTGTAAATTAGTTGCCTATTATAAACTGGTGTACCACATATCTTTTCCCCACTATGCTATTAGTATGGCACTGAGATGGTACCCAGTGAACACATGTTGACAAAATGAATGGAGCAAACAGTGAACACAAACTGAGCTAAACATAAACTTTTCACATAAATTCTTTCTTTCTTTAATCACTTATTAACATGAAAAAAGACAATTATCATCATTTAACATGAAGAAACTGCAGTTCAGAATGGTTAAGTAATCTGTCTGAAATCCAATGGCTAGGTAGTAAAGAGATGACATTTAAAACCATTTTGTCCTGTTATGATGACGCTGGAGGTATTTATGTTTACATCAGAAACTTAATGTATCTGAAAGTTTACCATGAACTCTTCAGGAAGGTAGATAATATTCATAACAACCAAATTGTGAGGGTGTTGGGTAACCTCTGAGGAGTAGCTTGGATTTTAATACAGTGCATGCCCAGATCCAGGTCTGTCTCCCTTCCTACCACGGGAACATCCTGTGAGATGGAAGGGAGGAGTGTTCTGGAAACTTACGTGCAACTGGGAAGCATGTACCTGGATGATTCCTAGTTTCTCTGCTTACTGTGTTAGCCACCAAAATGTATCCAGGTGTTCTTGAAAATTAAAAAAAGAAGAAAATAACTGATAAGTTTTTCCCTTCTCCAAGCCATCATTTTTCTATAGCAGTGAAAGCCTGGCAGACCAGCAGGCCTCCAGCTACTGCCTTCCTAATTGACTGTGTTGTGTTCTGGGTTCTCACTGCTTTTTCACTAAGGCATAAGAACAAGCCCCAGATGGTTCTTGAAAACTAACCTTTGTGCTCCAGGCCTTGGCCAGTCCATCTGGCCTTTCATGCCTATTAATAGATTTTTCACCTGTGTCCTATAAGTCAGGAATGGAAATTTGCTCCTTTCATTGGTTCCTGTGTTGCCAAGAGATAAATCACTGAAGACCGTTGGAAAGATTTAAACCAAGCCGTACCTTTTCCCAAAGAAAGCAATTCCTGGCCGCTTAGGATGGTGCTAACTCCTTTAATCTTGCAGTGCTAAGCGGGACTTCAGAAAATACATTCAACCGTGTTTTAAATTCCTTCCTTCTCATTCTTCATTCAGGCCTCTCTTACTTTCCACTACTGCTTCCTCCTTCCCTAACCTTATTTTATGATATGCTAAATCTTTTGAGTTATTTGTTCTTCAGGATGCTTTCCAGATGTTATAGGAAATAAATATCATGTTATAATATTTGTGATCATAGTTTCCATTTATCAAGTATGACCAAACTCATAAAGATATGTGTGAACTATCTCCATTTTATAGATGATTCTACTGTGTCTAAGAGAGAGTAACACTTAACACGCAGGCCTATTTGTGGCAGATCCGGAATATGAGCCCTGTTCTCATTATCAAACCCAGGTTGTTTTTTTTTTTTTAATATATTAAATTCTGTTATTAAAATTCATAGTTGTGAATTGAATTGCTCTAGTCATGGACATGACTGTTAGTCCTTGATTAATCTTTTGAACCTCACTGTGTCTTGCAGCAAGGAGAATCACCTCATATATTGAGGAGAGTAAGATAAGGGGACATTGTGGATGTATGCATTTTAACCCTTCCAGATGTCCATTAAAATACCAGTGGAATAAAAACTATAAGAAAAAACACAGGAGTCACGGAAGGATTACATTTAAAGGAAGAGCAAACGAACAAAAGCCAACCAACCAAACACAGAACACTTGTACCAGCCAAATAAAACGATTTGGAAATTTGCCATTTTTCCATGCTCTCATGCATTTTATTAACAGAAGAGTTATCTATTTCGTAAATACGTGGGCTTTTTCTTATAGTGTTAAGTAAAGAGTTTTGTACTCTTAAATTGGCAATCTCTAAACTTTTTGATCCCGCATTTATAGTAAGGAATTTTGGAGCATTTATCCCAGTATATGAATCTACAGCATATGAATTTTGGATCAAGTCCTCAGCTGTATTGATCTGCTAGTGATAGGAGCACTCTCACTGAGCATATATTAAATATTAGTAGCATACTTTATTCCCTGTTATTTTTACATATGAATAAATATAATGACAGTTCTGATATTTTCTTCCCACATCCTATTGACTTACCTTGTGCACCTTTATATTGTTTGTAAACTAATACTACCCTTAGGCTTAGGTAATCTGATTCCCCCCCCATCAATGAACATATCCCTGCCTGACCCTTACCAATTACAGCAAAGCCTGTGCCACATCAAGGAAGTTGAGTAGCCATCCTCTAGGGGTCCTGATGTTTTCAGAGGGTACGATGTAGAGAAATGGTTTATGTGCAGGGACATTAACTTCTTCCTGGGGCTTCCTCATTTGCCTTCTACGGACCAGTTATTGAAGGCCTTTTCCTTTCTCTCTCAGTTTCTTAAGGCTACACAGAGACCACTGATTTGAAAAGTAATCCTCTGGTCTCCTAGTTTGTCTCAGGAATTTGTCATAAACGATGCAATGAATAAACACACTAAAGAAAAGCATGATTTTTTTTTGTAGGTTCATATAGCAGACCATAAAAAGTATATATACTTGGCTGGCAGTAAAATCTATCAAAGTTTTTCAACAGCCTCATATTTTTTACATTCCTTCGCTGCCACAAGCAGCTGCCTCTACATATGTTCCTTGATTTTATGGGTGCATTACAACAACATCAAAGCTGCTGTAGCATTGCAGGCACATTTTTATGGGGAGCGGTTTCAACACCATGCTGTCCGGCTGGCCCACCCCATCCTTCTGTTGCTGGCATGGAATGGCAAAGGCATTTAATAAAGGGTATGAAGAGTAAGACAGAGAGTGGGTGGTCCAAAATGAATATGCTTTTTCTCCATGCAAAGGGGAGGGGCTGGAAGGTTACTTCCTTTATCAGCCCATCAGGGCAACTGACTTCCCTAGAGATGGCAGGAGGACAAATCTTCGGAGCATCTGCATTCCTATGAGGAGATAGCCCATGAAGAAGCAATTTATAACCTCTGTAAAGACAGCGTGATATGTGTATGTGGCTAAATGAGGGTGCTTATGTTCCACTAGGGTGGTCAGAATAATTATATTATTATTATCATTATATGTAATATCTACATAATTATGTCATTAATATTGAACTTTTAGGCTGCATCTACAGGAGGGATACTGCATCTGCAGGCCCATTTTTCTTTTTTTTTCCTTTTTTTCTATCTAGATAGCAAGTGAGCAGATGGTATGTGGGCAGCTTCGTGTTCATGACCTTAAGGCCCCCACACACCATCCTCTCCCCTCAGACTCGCTTCTGCTTTCTGCACGGGGCACACACTTGAATGTATCTAGCCTGTGCCTCACAATAAAGAAATGCCAGGAGCTGAGACCAAGGGAGGAAGGATGCAGGCATGTGTGTGAAAGAGATGGAGACTTCCCTCTTGGCTTAAAAGACAGAGGCTCTTGTTACCACCTCTTAGATTCTTTTCAAAGAAAGAGAACTCTCTTAAAAGAATTGAGGGAGACACTGATATTCTTGGGGAAGTTACACTTTTACGCAAAAGTTTCTGGATCTGGGTTTCAGTCTGAACTGGTTCCAATAAGTGAAAGCCAATGTCCTCAAAGTGATCTCATGTTTCAATTAATTGGATGTTAATGAACCACTTTGAGCATTAACTAGACATTCACTGAAGGATTTTGATTTTGAAGCAGTACACGTCTAGGCATATTTCCTTATTCAACTTGTGCTATTCCAGGCTCCATGCTAAGAGCTCCCTGGCAATTTGCTGACTTCTTGATGCTAATCAGTCTTGAATACCTTTGACAGGAAAGACACACAACATTTGTTGGTGCTGAAAGGGACCTCAGAAATCAGCCATTGCACCCTTCTTTATCATACATATTCTGCTGAGACAGAGAGACAGGGAGAAGTGATTTGTTCAGGGTACGAAGTAGAGTGGAGAACAGGTCAGAAGTGAAATCTTCTGATACTTTTTCCACTATATGTTTTCAGAGTTGCTTTTAAATTTGGGCTTGGAAGTCATAGTGTCTTTATCCTGCAGGTTGTCATTTCTAATTTGCCTTTCATGTGCTCAGACAATCCTTCTTGAAAGGATGTGTGTTTTGGGCATATTTTTCCAGGGGGCAGAGATGAATTGACACTGAGCCCACTGTACTTCTTGAAAGGTGTGCCCTTGGATAGAATCTATGTGCTCTTTTTTTGCACCATCCAGAATGTTCGACAGTCTTCTCAGTGTTCCCACACTTACTGTCTGGCTCCATCCCTGTGAATTTCTCGGCCAGCATTTTAAACTCAAAAACCACAAGTTACGACTCTTTTGGTCTCTTATTCAACATTAGTATGTAAAAAAAAAATCTGTATATTGTTTTGGCATAATTGTTATTTTTTTTTTGTAAATTCTTTATGGGGGAATCTTCCGGATTATTTTTACGTTTCATAAATTCATGTTAGACATCATCTTATTCATAACACTCATCCCACTCACTATCATCTTGGTAAAAACCCCAAACCAGGAGATTATACTGATTTGCATCTTCTAATGAGAGTCCATGGAAGTGAAAAAAAAAGAAACTTTTTTTGAGTTTGTAAAAATAAGGATAACTCAAGAAGCAGGCTCTGTGATATGCACTTCACAAATAATATTTCTAATCTTTACAGTAAATTCTCAGATTCGGTGTTCTTTGGCATTTGACAAATGAGGAAAGTGAGGCTCAGAACACCTGAGTTACTGGTGCAAAATCTCACAGAGCAGCAGTGGGACAGCCGGGATTCCAGCTCCTCCATCTGGCTTCAAAGTACATGTTCTTTTTACAACACCTTGTGGCCAGGCTGTACAGTAAGCCCATTCGCATCATTTCTCTCATTGAAGTCTCACAGTAACCCTCTGGAACAGGTATTTTAAGACCGTTTTACAGATAAGGAAACTGAAGCTAAGAGAGGTTAGGTAATCTCTCCAGGGTCACTCAACAAAATAAGCAGCAGAACTGAGATTCAAATTCAAGTTGGTCTGCCTCTGGAGCCCATGTTCTTCCTGAATAACCATCTTCTTTTTAAGTAATTAATGTGTTCATGGACTCTATTTGATCATGCTGCCAACTCTCAATTATTTGTTTAGGAATTAAGCCATACCTATTATCATTATTTTTAATTTCAAAGGCATTCAGCTATTTAGATACTTTCAAGTTTTTTCTCTGATTTTCCTGAGTGGTGGGAAATCCATGAAGAACTGAGAAACGATGCAGAGTTTTCTAGTCAGAAGAAAGGGCAACCAAGAGAAGATGTGACTGAGGTTTCCAATTTTTTTCCAGGGTTGCCATATGGAGAAAAGATTCACTTCTATTCTAGATGACTTAATAGATTAGAATTATGGCAAATGATGAATGTAAGCTACAGGGAAAATACTTTAGATGAAAATAAAGAAAAGCTTTCTAAAAGTCAGAGCTGTCTAAATATAGAATAAGCTGTCTTGTAATGTGGCAACGTTCAGGAGAAGCAGGGTGACCACTTGGCAAGGTTGCTGTAGCAGGGTTCTGATGACATTTAAGGTCCTTGAGATTGGAAGAGCGTCTGACATGGCTTTGCATTCCTGTGTATTCACCACTGGATGCTTGCCTGCTAATTCTGCAGAATCTGGTATGTGTTTCCTAACAACTTGGCACAAGTGGCTTAGAAAAATGGAGAGCCGGGCGGGGTGGATCTTTGTCTCTGTCTTCATCAAGCCTGGGTGTGTCAGTCCACACACCAAAGGAATGAGATGCATTAATGCCAAGTATCATCAGTGGGCCTCTGTCAAAGTTCCAGACAGAGGGAGCAGGGGATACAATTTGCAGTGCTCCTTTTCGTTTGTGTTTTCCTGTGTTTTGGTGTCACGATAATCAGAAAAGAAGAAAAAAACACTCCCTCAGGGTTGTTTTGAAAGGGCACAGAGTAGCTAAAACCTTAAATTTTGAGTAAGGTTACCATTTGCAGCACTGATAATTTTCTTTTTTCTTTGAATGGCAATCACAACATTGTTAGATATAAGAATGATAATAACCATAAGATTATAATGATAATTTATTGGGAAGTCACTATATTTTAGGTATTATTCCTGCTATCTTATAGGTGAGTAAAATAAGGTATAAAAAGCTTATCTAACAAGCTCACACAGCTACAAAATAGTAGAACTAAGGTTCAGATCCAGGTCTATTTAATATCAGAGCGTGTGTTCTTATTTTTGTTGCTGATATTTCCATCACCTATGATATTTCTTACTCTTTATACAATAGGAATTACTAATATTTCTGTTTTGCTGGATATATTTTTTTTGGATGAGATTCTGAAAGGAACCATAGTCATTCTCTTCTGGGCATGTTAGGCAACCCTATGGATTGTCCATCTATAAATAGGGCAGTAGGAAAGTACACTACCCTTGGTCTAGTTACATTGTTTTCTTCTCACCTTAATTTCTTTGTCTTTAAACAGAAAGGGTATCTTAGTTTGTGTTCCCTGACAACAGAGCCCTAGACAGGTACTTGGGTGGAAGCCATTTTTTCTTTTTTTCTTTTTTTAGGAGTTGAACTTACAAAGCAGATGTCAAGGAGCGAGGAAGGAAGAAAAGCCAATATAAGGGATTATTATCGAGGTCACGTAGGCAGCAGGGTTCAGTTCTCATAAGCAGCATACCAGATGTGTCCCAAAATCATCCACTTGAAAGATGGGAGAATAGGGCACTTATTCATCCACTCCTGTCCCCTGTCTGTTGAGGGTTCCACGCAGGGACTCTCCTTGCATGATGTTCAGTGAGCTGACCCCAGAGCAGAATGTGGAAAGGCAGGGTATATGCCTGAGGTGGAAAATTGACAGTTCTTTTTTTTTTTTTTAACATTTTTAAAAAAGATTTTATTTACTTATTTGCAGGGGGAGCTGCAGGCAGAGGGAGAGGGAGAAGCAGACCACCCCCCCACCCCTGCAGAGCAGGGAGCCCACCTCGGGGCTTGATCCCAGGACCCTGGGATCATGACCTGAGTCGAAGGTAGATGCTTAACTGACTGAGCTACCCAGGCACCCCAAAAATTGGCAGTTCAAAAGAAGCATAAACTTTCACAGAACTGTCCACCATAGTTGTAGCTAAAATCACTTGGTGGGTTTAGGAGATGTGATGTCTGCCACACAAAATTAGAATAGATCCTCTTTAAAATGTCTTTATAGGGGCGCTTGGGTGGCTCAGTCATTAAGCATCTGCCTTCAGCTCAGGTCTTGATCTCAGGGTCCTGGGATCAAGACCTGCATCCAGCTCCCTGCTCGGCGGGAAGCCTGCTTCTCCCTCTCCCACTCCCCTTGCTTGTGTTCCCTCTCTTGTTGTGTCTCTTTCTGTCAAATAAATAAAAAATCTAAAAAAAAAGTCTTTATAAATTCATACAATTTATATATCTTTAAAATTTATGAGAGAAAGAGATAGAAAGAGAGAGAGAGTGACTGAGTGCATGCATGTGCAAGGATTTGTGAAGGGCAGAGGGAGAGAGATAATTCTAATCAGGCTCCACACTCAGTGCAGAGCCCCATGCAGGGCTCTTTCTCAGGACCCTGAGATCATTACTTGAGCTGAAACCAAGAGTAAGATGCTTAACCAAGTGAGCCAGCCAGGCACTCCCATACTATTTATAAATTCATACAATTTTTGATCTAGAGTTGTGAGCAAACACCTCATCAAACTGCATTTTTCAGTGGTGGAAGCTGTAGTCCAAAAAGAGAAATGATTTATTCAAGTCCCACCCGGAGTTAGTGGACGAACTGAACCTCAAGTTCACATCCCATGAACTCTGGCCGTTGTACTTCTTGGCGCAGTTCCTAGCTGATAATAATTAATGCCTAATTAATGACTGCTTCCTTGTTGTGGTCTTGAAGTTCTGAATACGGTTATCCCTGCTGGCTCTGTTGAAGTTATCCTTTTCAGAAGTTATCCCAACAGGATTGCCTTATCCATGTTGGCTAATTCCTCCTGAGATTCCAGGATGAGAGAGACCAGGATGACAATTAGGGAGAGGGATGCAGCTCCTTCCCAAAAACTGTGCATCTCTCATATTGCTCATCACTACCCCCTGTAATCCTCTGTCGCTGCCATTGCCAGTTGTATTTGCATACATCTACTGTGCACAGCAAAGGCTCCGGGAGTGATGAAGAGGGGCGCCAGGACATGAAATCCAATAAGGATACTGAGTTCCATCTTCTGAACTAAGGAGCATGGTAATTAAACCAGTATTTACAATGCAATAAAGGCAGAGCTAATTATTGGCAAATGAGATGGAGATGATGCTCTTTCCCAGTAAAACTAGACTGGGATCAGCCTTCACTATAAATCCTCCAACTGTCTCCTTTGTTAATTATGATCTTCGTAATTCCCTTCTTGGCAATATTTCCCTAATTTGTTGCTACTCAATGGCAAAGAATTAATGGAAACTGTGGTAGAAGTGAAGGAGAGAGCTCAGGACAGCTGTTTGGGCCTCTGGATCACTAACATAGAAATGAAGACCTGGAGAACAGGGCTATTGGTAATAAGCTTAAGGCAAAATGAGGGCTTTCTTCTGAATAAGCAGAAAGTACATGATCCTTTGCTAAGGTGCATGGGGCTTTATATTTGATAACTGTTTCCAGACCACATGTAGGTATAGCATGTTAGCAGCTGTCTATCTTCATTATTAAAAAATATATCCTCAGTTGGGGACCTTTTGGAATGGTGCTGTGAGTAATCAGTGCTGTCTAAGCAGAATCGGAGTCACCATCCCTGTTCTGAGGATGCTTAAAGTACAAATTACTAACACACCCATTTTCTTGTGTCAGCAAACTTTTTCTATGAAGACCCAGATAGTAAATATTTTAGGCTTTGTAAGGCCACATACAAACTTTGTCATGTTTTTCTCCTCTTTCTTCTCTGTATTCTTTTTAACCACTCTTTAAAGACATAAAAACTTTCCTAGCTTTCAGATCATACAAAAAACAGGACCTGGTTGAATGTGACCTGCAGGCCATACTGTGGTGACCCTATAGTACACGACACACTCTTATCCTCAGCCAAAAATTCCTATTGGTGCAGAACCAAATAATCAGGTAGTGATATCCTATCATCTATTTCTGTCCAGGGTGAAATTTGGGGATGAAGTAAGATGCAGAATTAAGGGAGGGTGAAAGAGAGATAACTCTGGGACAGTGGTGAACAGTATTATTTTTTGTACCATGTTCCTTTCTAGGTTGACCCTTACTTTTTTTTTTTTTAAGCTGTATTTAAAATCAAGAAGTATGATATTTGTACCTTTGATTAAGAATTCTCATATTATTTCCCTCATTCATTCTCTTTATCCTCCCTACTTACTATTTATGGCTAAGTCTTTAGAAAATACCAAACTGAAATTTATTTCAGTATCTGAGGCAATGCTGGTTTTCTGTAACACCTTTTGTGTGAAAGGAGCATGATGGTTTGAAGGATTGAGGGGCAAGGAAATAATCTGGAATCAGAGTTCAACCACAAGCTTGGGACCAAATGACAGTCCTCTGGCAGAACTTACCAATAGAGGAATTGGTATCTTAATTTTTTGTGGGACAGTTCTTGAACCACCTTTTGATTTCTGATCCCTTCCCATAAAGGACAGACCTCCACTCCATGTAACCATAGCAATACTTCTTATACCCCACACACATAAAGGAATCCCATCACCAGCACTACTTACTGCCCGGTGATAAGTGTTGGGCAGTATTTCCCGTGGTTGAGAACCAATGTGTTATCCGAGGTGCTGGAGATGCTATATGAAGGGGTGTCTCATAGGTCATTGAGAATATGGCTGCAGTGAGGAGACTTGGAAATGGTGGATACAAAGCTCTGTGCTAATGATCATTCCCCTTCTTTGATACCATTCTGTATTATAGCTAGAAGCGAATATTCTTGCTGCAGTCCTTCCTCAGGAGAAGCGTAGCATCCATTTTCTTGTGTGTGTGTGCCCTGCCATCCATGCTGTCATATACTAGGTGAGCAAGGTTTGAAGAGTCACATCACGGGGGGCCTGTCCATAGCTTAGTCCAGTATAGTTCCAGTGGTGTACAGGTGGGAGACCTGCCAGAACCAATGGGTGGCTTGAGACTGAGAAGTGTGGGTGAAGAGTGAGCAGATGACAATATGCTGATGTACATATTTTTGGTTTTATATTTCTAAAATGAGATTGCATTCTCAGGGCTGGGTGAGTCGCAGGTGGCTATTCTAAGGTATTTGAAATTCTCTTTGTGCTTTTGTGTCTCTTGTTCATCGGGAGCGAGCAATTGTGGCTGGGCAGTGAGTCTTTTATTCTCCATCAGTTATGGCTCAAGGCTAAGTGCTGTGAATAAGAGATGGCCCTTATGATTCAATGTCAACAATAGCTCCTTATTTGAAAGTGTTATAGCATGATGTGTGGAAAGAGCATGGGCTTTAGAGTTAGATAATTGTATATTTAAATCCCTTATCCACGACTTGCTAGTAGAGGAAGAAAAGTTACTCAGCTTCTCTTAATCTCAGAGATTATAATGCCTGCCTTGCAAGATACAGGAGAAGACAAATCACTGTAAGGGAAGTGTCCAGTGCAAGGCCCAGGCTATAATAATTCCCCAACTTTCCCCTGCTACTCATAACAGTAAGAATAAATCACATGACCTTGTGTGCAAGAGCATGGCCTATTAATTATTCACTATTGACTGCTGCTAATCTGTGATAAAGTGGGCGTTGTGGACAGACCCAGGAGTGCAATGTGAGGGTCACTCTTGTTTTCAGGTTAGTATCCTTTTGCATGTGACTGTAAGCACAGAGCTGTGTGAGGTGGTGTGGCATAGTACGTGGGGGAAACCTATCTCTGTTCTAATCCTTGGTTTACCTGTTCCCAATTCTGGCTTTGGGGGACGTTTTCCCATCTTAAATAAAAACTTGCCTCCTTCTCTGTAAAATAAAGATATCTAAATTAATTAAATGTGACAACACATCAGCTGCAGCATCTAATTCACACTGTGTACTAGTTGCTCAGTATAAGTAGATTGTCTTTACCTTCCTTTTTAGGGTTTGTCCCTGGCAAGATTTGCAATAGACACATTTGTCTTTGACTTGATCTCCTTGCTTCTCTGCACTTTTTCTTTCAGTGTATTGAATTTTCTGGTCTCTGAGGCAGCTAGCAATAGTCCATTCACATTAAGGTGAGGATGATTTCTTACTTTGCTGTCTCTTTCCATTTGGCACACAGAGTGTGAGCCCTGTCTCTGTTACTATTAAAGAGGTATTATACAGTTTATGATCACCCAAACAGCGACAATATATCAGGGTCAAGTGTGAGAGGTACCTTTGGCCATTTTGAGCCAATATTGGGCCCCTAGATAGGTCAGCCCCACATTGGGGTTGGACTGGAGTCGACCACATGCATGAAGTGACAGTAATCCCAGGGCCATAGTGAGACAACACATCAACCTTGACTGAAGTTGGCATAAGACAGACCTGGAACAATAGGCCAGAAGGAGGTAATGAAGCAAAGGTTGATAGGATCTATGAATTTTATCAGGCTTATCCTATTATTAGAATTATATTATTTTACAAGTCTGTAGTTTTTTACCTGAAACTCTTGGGGACAACTGTGTTGTTTTGGAATTTAAAAATGTTCAGATTTTAAAAAGGTGCTACAGTACTTGTAGTGCATATTACATAAAACCCTCAGTGAGGTCTGGGGCAGCACCCCATTATCAAACACACTATTACTTTCTCAGAGAGTAGATACATATTCACAATAATTAGAGTAAATAAAGATTAAAAATAGCCTTATGTCAGTCCAGGGCAGGTCTTTCCAGTAAACGAGATCAAGTCAGGCTATATTTTGACACCAAATAAATTAGGAAAATACTTCTGGTTTTCAGAAGTTTTTGTGTTTTGGCATTGCTAATAATGGATGGTGAACCTGAATTAGAAAGTAGACAGATAGAAAATTATGGTTAAATATGAGTCAAGATAACAAAATTTCTCACATTCTGTTATCCTTGTACCAGAATTCATCTGTCTGTCCAATAAATATTTATCGAGTCTATCACTATGGCACGTGGTGGATAAGACAGTGAAACAACATGGACAAAATCCCTGCTTCTGTGCCTGTTCTACCACAGGCTCAGGCACGTGAACGCTTCTCTTCCTCTTTCTCTTCCTTTCTCTTAGGCGAAGGAACTGATATCCTTCATCTGCTTGCACCCTTTCTGTGAGATTTCCGGGACTTATCCAGGAAGAAAAAGTAGTTCCTTCCTCTATGAGTCTGCAGTACTTGGTACATATCTTTATTTTATTTATTTATTTATTTTTAAAAAGATTTATTTATTTTTTTGAGAGAGTGAGAATGAGAGAGAGAGAGAGAGAGAGTACATGAGAGCGGGGAGGGTCAGAGGGAGAAGCAGACTCTTCGCTGAGCGGGGAGCCCGATGCGAGACTCGATCCCAGGACTCCAGGATCATGACCTGAGCCGAAGGCAGTTGCTTAACCAACTGAGCCACCCAGGCGCCCTTGGTACCTATCTTTATTATAGCATGTAGCATAGCATGATATATTCCTTTCCCATATGACTTCCCAGTGAAAATGTGAGCACTTGAGAGAAGGGGGTTTTAGAGCCTGGATGCCTAATCCAGGGCCCTGCACTTAGTAAGTGCTCAGCAAATATTTGGTGTATAAACACCTGTTCCTCTGGAGGATTGAAACACTTTCATATCTCAATTTTATTGAATTATATAGGGGGGAAAAAAAGAATGTAGCCACTCCTCCTTTTTTCTGTCTCTCTGATTGATTGGCTGTTTTTTCTTCTGAATTGTTAAGTTAGAACCAAATCAAAAAGCATGTTTTTATCACTCACCAACAGCAGTGAATCACCAATAGTGATGATAATTTTACCTCTTTCTACTGTCTTGGTTCTACAACATTATTACCCTTTTACACTATCAGATATTAAAATCATATTAATAATCAGGAACTATATTAAACTGTCTAAAGTTAAATAATATAGTAGCACATTTGAAGGTTAGTGGCACCCTTTGGGTGTAATTCACCAAGAACAAACTTAGCCCTTGTTTCTCTGGAGGTAAAACAGATTGTATTGTTTTCCAGGAGATTAATTATCCTTATGATATCTTGGAATATGCAATAAAATCAATGTCATTTGGCTGACTGGGCTTTTTAAGTTACAAATTAGAAGCTAAGATGATGGAATTACTCACCTGAGGCCGGGTGTAAGGATTGCTTACTTTGGAGGGAATGTCTTCTTGCTTTACACACTTCCCTGTTGTTTTCTTTGGTGTGGTTAGGAATAAGAGTCTGAGAAGGAGCTCAGATGCTGAGTCTGGAGGTCTCATCTGTATCTGACTGGCTGGGCATCTTTGAGCACTTAACCTGTATAGGACTTGATTTTTCTATTTATAGTGGAAGAGAAATGTCTTTCCTGTCTTTTCTTGCTGGATAATATTGTGAAATTAAAGGTGGTTATTTCCTGAGAATTTCTTTTCAGCTCTTGAATATGTCTATTCAGTTGTAGAGTGGAGTGAATTTGGGGTCTGCTCTGATGCTCATTGGTTATGCTGTATTAGGGGAGAGCCTTGATTTCTCCTTCCCCAATTTAGTTGCCATTAATAAAGGAATAACACTTTTTATCCTCTATTTTGAGGGACCAGAATCTGGAAGACACAAGGAATGGATTGGATTCTCCCTTAGAGCCTCAAAAGGGAAGGTGGCCCTGCTGACACCTTGATTTCAGTTCAGTGAACTGATTTCCAACTTCTGGATTCCTGAATTGTGAGAAAATAAATTTATGCTGTTTTAAGGCACCAAGTTTGTAGTAATTTGTTACAAAAGCCGTAAGAAACTAACCTACACTAGTGTTGTTTTCTGTGAGTCAACTGCTTGCAAATTCTCGAGTCCATCCTGCTCACGCGTGCCTCTCTGCTCTCACATACATATGCAGTTCTTCTCCCTGGAGGGCTGCTTCCTCCAAACTTGTTCATTGGTGTAACTTCTGTCTTCCTTAACAATTCCGCTGAGATACTGCTGTCTCGGTGAAATATTCACTGAATTTTGATTTGGCTTAGGTACCCCTCCTTTGTCTTCCAAGGCCACCCGTATTTCTCTGTTAGACACCTCGTCATACTCTACTGTAATTATGATAGTTGACCTTTTCAATCATCCCCATTGAAAGCCCTTGAAGGCAGGAGCTATGTTCTCTACAATTCTAAAATCTAGCATTAGGCCTGGAACATATTAAAAACACAGTAAATATTAGCTGAATGAAAGAATATAAGAATAAATGAGACTGTGTATAGAGTGAAGGAAGTAACTCATATTGAATTTTTCGCTACTTGTAAATTGCTTCAGGAAAAAAAGATTTGCTAGAATCATGTATACTGTGAAGTTGAGGGATTTTTTTGAGATTGTAATCATCTCTGCTTAACCAAATCTTTCATTCACATGGATTATGAGAGATGACTGAGAATGAGGTTGCTCCAAGGTTTGATTCACTCTTCAGTGTATTATTCCATTTACCAAACATACAGTGTACATTTAATGTGTGAAAGGCACTGCTGGCCAAAAAAAAAAAAAAAAAAAAAAAGAATGAAAAAATGATTCTTATCATCCAGTTTATATGGTAAGGAAATACAGTCTCTTTTTAGGTAACTATGATAAAATGCTATATGTTACAAGTGATGTAGCAGTTCATTAAAAAGGAGAATTCATTGTAGTAAGAGATCAGGGAAACTTTTTGTAAAGGAAATAGTTTTATAGCTGGGTTTTGAAGAATGGACTAATAGAGAGGCAGAAACCAACTAGTAGACCAAACACATGTGTAAGGGCATGCAAATGAATAATGCCAAACATTTTCAGGAAATGGCAAGTAGCACAGTCTTCTGGATTGTATAATTCAGAATAGGAGACTGGGGACAATGTTGGAAAGATGGCTCAGGTTAGATTATGGGAGACACTCAGTGTTAAATGAAAGGATTTTGGATTTTACTCTATAAGATTATAGGACTTTCCAGAAACCTCTGGTGAAAAAAGCAACATTAGCAGAACCATGTTTTAAGGGCCTTTGATCTATTAGGAGGGGCAAAAATATGTGTCAGAGTGGCAGAGGTGGGAGGCTAGGAGGTCTCTAAAGTGATATTTACAGAGAAGTATAGATAAAAGGATAAATGAACAAAGAAGGTAGGGGATGAGGGAAAGGACTGGAAAGAAGTTATAGGATTTGGTGCTTTGACAGTGAGCATGAAGGAGATGCTGAGGCAAAGATAAACCTGGTATTTAGATTCTGCGAGATTGGTGATTATTCAAATCCTGAGGAGAAATAAGGAAACAAAAGATAAAGATGACTATAAAAGATAATGATTGTATACAAGATTGATAAAAGATCAGTGAAAACCAATAAAATTCAATGCAGTAGACCAGAAGTGACAATTCGAGCCACAGTTTCAGAATCATGTATTGATCAGCCCTCTCATGCTACTTTCCAGAGGATACCTGACTGAACGCTGTATTGGCAGCAGAAGAATAGCACTGTATCCTAATACTCACTTCTCTTGACTGGGAAGCCTAAAAAGCAGGCTTAGTGTCTTGCCAGCTTTGTTGTAAAGAAGCATTGGTTGTACTCTGGAAAACAGTATGGAGGTTCCTCAAACAGTTGAAATTAGAGCTACCGTTCGATCCAGCAATTGCACTACTGGGTATTTACCACAAAGATACAAATGTAGGGACCCGAAGGGGTACGTGTACCCCAATGTTTATAGCAGCAATGTCCACAATAGCCAAACTGTGGAAAGAGCCAAGATGCCCATAGACAGATGAATGGATAAAGAAGAGGTGGTATATATACACAATGGAATATTATGCAGCCATCAAAAGGAATGAGATCTTGCCATTTGCAACGACGTGGATGGAACTGGAGGGTGTTATGCTGAGTGAAATAAGTCAATTAGAGAAAGACATGTATCACATGACCTCACTGATATGAGGAATTCTTAATCTCAGGAAACAAACTGAGTGTTACTGGAGTGGTTGGGGGTGGGAGGGATGGGGTGGCTGGGTGATAGACATTGGGGAGGGTATGTGCTACGGTGAGCGCTGTGAATTGTGCAAGACTGTTGAATCACAGATCTGTACTTCTGAAACAAATAACGCAACATATTTTAAGAAAAAAAAAGAAGAAGATAACAGGAGAGGAAGAAAAGGGGAGTATGTCAGAGGGGGAGACGAACCATGAGAGCTGATAGACTCTGAAAAACAAACTGAGGGTTCTAGAGGGGAGGAGGGTAGGGGGATGGGTTAGCCTGGTGATGGGTATTGAGGAGGGCACGTTCTGCATGGAGCACTGGGTGTTATGCACAAACAATGAATCATGGAACACTGCACCAAAAACTAATGATGTAATATATGGTGATTAACATAATAATAAAAAAATTTAAAAAAAAAGAAGCATTGGTTGTGGCCATTCTACTAACCACTGTTAGTGGCTCCTTCACTGGGGAATAGCACAATTTTATTTATTTATTTATTTTTAAAAATTTTGTATTGTTATGTTAATCACCATACATTACATCATTAGTTTTTGATGTAGTGCTCCATGATTCATTGTTTGTGCATAACACCCAGTGCTCCACGCAGAATGTGCCCTCTTTAATACCCATCACCAGGCTAACCCATCCCCCCACCCGAATAACACAATTTTAAAGGCCAGGATGGATCCTTTGCAAATGCAGAACATCCTCACCATTTATTCATCTTGGGTTTGCCATGGAAATCCTCTTTTGTCTCAGCCTGGTCCCCTTTGGTCCATGAAGTTTTAGATCTTCATTCTTGATGTTAATTGGAGCAACTCCCCAAATCTTCCCTGCTCACACTTAGTTAACTGCCTGTGCTCTATTGGACTTAACGTTATCGTATGGATCCTGGAGTGCTCTTGTACCAGGGTTGGGTTTTTGCAGTTCTGTTGTTTCTTTTCTTGCATTCATCTCTGACTATAGTCTCTTTTTGAATGATTCTTCTATATTCAGTATCCAGCTTCCAACTGTATTGTGACAATCAGCAGAGAAACAAAAGCTAAAAGCACAAGGTGACTAAATTGCTTAAGAAGGGAGAGTCAACACATTTATTTTGCATGCTAGCTCTAGTAAAATGGAAGTGGCAGTTTGGAGCATGGGGTTGAGAAGCATTTTTGTAGTCAATGGAAAAGAGTACCATAATTGATTAACCATGTGTTCCTTGTGAGCATGAAGACAGTTTCTCTGGAGAGCTCTAATTCAACAGGGGTCCATCCTTAAAGAGGAAATCAGGCTAGAGTATGGTAAGTCTAATATAGTTTATTCATTTAATAATATAAATGGTTATACCTGCTACTAGTTTGGACAACACCAGAAGATTAGCATTTACTGTCTAAGAAGCAGCTACATTAAGGGATCAAAGTTCTCTTTCAGATCCCTCGAAGCTAAGGTGATACCATGTTGTGGAGAAATAGAATTTATTGAGCCAGAGTGGACCCTGGTTCTGCAAAGTACTTTTGGCTATTATGGACAATAGCCAAAATTGTGTTATCCCCCAACAAACATTGGTGATAAAGTTCAGAGGTGTTGATTAGATGAAATAGGACAGATGGCAGACTTCCTGTCCCTCCATGTAATGCATTCCAAAAGACTTATATGCCACTTGGATTTCCCAGTAAAGTTTGCCAGTTTCTGTTACTCATTCATATTGTTTCCATGTGACCTGCAACAGCTGTTCTTTCACCAATTACACCATTTCTTCCTGATAAATTAAAAACAGTTCTAATTAAATGGTATAATGAAACCATCAATCTATGTTACTGAGACAGAACTGTAATGTAATTAGTTATCGATACCACAAAGCAGATCTCTGTTAGGATGAGTGTAGGTTGGGTGGCTGGCTCTACGATTCACACAAGGCACGTGGTCATTGTTGGAGATACATAAGCGATTCATCTGGTTGTTTTCCCAAAGGACATTTGTTAGGTTCATATGGTCCATGGGAGCAGTATAATATCACTTTTAAATATAATACAGCAGGTGTCAATCCTACCAGTGAAACCTACAGGACAAGAACATGTTATTTTCCTTGGATAGTATTAGTAATAAATAACTTTCAGGGAAAGAACAATTGATTTGAGGGATACATAGAAATTATGGAAGTATAATGAGAACTTCTAGTTTGGATACCATTTTTCCCCCCAAGGAAACTGCATTAGTGAGAGCTGTTTGATAACTGGAATTATCTCCATCTATTTATTTTGTGCATTTTATCTTTGCTACCCACCGTACATGGAAAGTAGTCAGTAATTGCTCACAGAATGTATGCCTTTAGGATTTGGAATAATTGTATTAGGCAGTCCTGTTTTGTCTTCCATAGGACTGTATTAAAGTAAATCACCAGTAATAGAAACGATGCCTGTAAACACTCCTTCGTTTTAATAGGTCAAAAATAGAGGCACCAAAAGTATAAACATGAAAAAAAGAAGTGAAAAAACTATTCGCCAATGAAGATCGGGTCATCATGTTGCCTGGACTATGTAGCAAATGCCTAGTGTTTTAAATATCTGCTGTTTTTTCCTCCTTAGAATCTCAGTAACAGTGTTAACATGTCAACATGAATGAGATTATTTTTTTATGTATACATGTAATACCATATGATTATTTATTTGTTCAGTAATTATAAAAGTGTTTTGCACTGCAAACAACATCTAGTTTAATCAGAAGAGGAATTTTTTTTTTTAAGATTTTATTTATTTGACAGAGAGAGACACAGCAAGAAAGGGAACACAAGCAGGGTGAGTGGGAGAGGGAGAAGCAGGCTCTGCACAGAGCAGAGAGCCTGATGAGGGGCTTGATCCCAGGACCCTGGGATCATGACCTGACCTGAAGGCAGACGCTTAACGACTGAGCCACCCTGGCACCCCAGAAGAGGAATTTCTAAAAGGTTACTGGTAACTTCGGACTTTCCAGGAGGGCATGAGAACTAGATTTCTGAATCTCCTGTCCAGGGACAATTCTTAGTCCCACTAAAGGACCTTCAGCAGAGAAAAATGTCACCCTATCACCACTGAACCTACGATGCTCTATGATTGGATGCCAGGAGCTCCTCCACTGCTACCTGCAAAGAACCAGGTGTCTGTGTCACCACAATTACCAGAATATCAATTCCTACATCCTTGGAAGTGTCTGTCTGTCACATCCTTCAGAACCCAGGTGTGCTCAGGTACGTGTGAGTGGCAGAATCCATGTCACATATCTATATCCCAGTAGCAGAGATGTCTGGTAATTAAAGTTGTCTAGCTCTACCTTGGAATGGCAAGATTCCTAAAAGTAGAAAATGACCAAAATATAAGTAAACACCAAATATAAGGTGTGCAAGGCATGTTGTAGATACATAAATGATGCATGTTCACTGCACAGAGACAGTCCAGATGGATGATTTGTACACACTATTAGAGGCTGATGGGCTGTTGAAATGTTTGAACTATTTTCAAATAAAAGTGAACATTCACTAATTTAAAAATCATAGCCTCATCAAACTGTTTATAGTCCTCCCAGATGAGTACAAGTGTGGATTTTTATTGTAATGAATGTGGGACAAAATGACCAAATCAATAAGAAATTTCTGATATTGCACGATATAAGAGACACGTAGACATTGTCTGACTTTTAGTGACACTTTCTTTGTGAAGGAATTTATAAACTCTGAAGAAAAATAGCTGAATATATGATATTGGTTTGGAAGGGATTAATTTATTAAGGAGTTTGAAGAGAACTTTATCTGTATGACTTAGAAGGACTTCCAAGGGCAAGGCCAAGATGACCAGTTGTTGATCTTGGATATATTTCATAGAGGGAAGAGTTCAATTTCTAATAATGAGATCTACTGAAGAAAACAAAGATTTATCCCTAGAGATGTTTCAGGTTGTACAATGAAGTCTACAGAAGAATATGTTACAGGAAAGAATGTCTTTGTTGCAAGTTTCTCTATTTAAAAGAGATTCAAAGTTCAGTTCTATAGGATTGGAGGCAAAGAGATCAGCAAAATCAGAGTACTTTATTCTAATTTATGCTAATTTCTTCCACCTAACCTCAACATTATGCTAATTTTCTTCCACATAACCTCATAGACATTTTTCCTATTTCCTGGGAAAGTTTGAAATATTAAACAATTTTTTTTTACCCCTTCTGATAATTCCATTCTTTTGAACTTTCTTCTTATTCAAACAGCTAGGGCATCCTGGGCCATTGCCTCAGGAGAAGGATGTAGCAATCCAGAAAGAAAAAAAAATAGCCTGCCAATCTCTTCTTGGCATTGGTTTACAGCCTGAAGTACTTAAGAGAATTGAGAAGGCTCCAAGCCCAGAAAAAATATTTGGAGAAACATAATGAGACCGAAGAAGAGTGTACCACTTCCCCTGCTGACTCTGCACATGCCATAGCCCCATCCCTTCTATCACAGTGACCATCTTTTCTAGAGTAGAAACTTTTCTAGAATAGAAACTAAACTGAACTCTAGGAAGCAGCAGTATGCCCAGAAATGGCTGCTTGTTGAATCAAACCCAATGAAGTCTTTCCAAAGCCTCAGAGAGTATCTCAGAGTGAACTAGAAGCTGAATCATTCCTCTAACACCAAGCATTGCACTAAAGCAGCGAAGACTGTACCTGTAAGGTTCATGTAAATGGAAGTGAGGCATATCTCTGTAATTTACTTGTGTGGACCTATGACCAAAGACAAAGCAGGATGATGGATTTACCAATAAATGCCTGCATGGAGAAATGGCATCAAGGAACAGAATCCCCACTTGGACTCCTACAGCCTATATAAACCCTATCTGGAACTTGGAAGCTTCCCCAGAGAGAAAAAAGAAGAAACATCAAGCTGGCTGAGGATTTCAGCATATATCCAGATTTGAAAGATGAATTATATTGATGTAGAAAAAAATAGGTTTCTTCTGTATGCCTGGACTATGGACTGGGATACCACCTACACAGAGAAATGGGAGAAAGAGTTTTCTTGCTTGTTTTTTTATTAGAATGAATTAAAATGCAATTATTTTGTTGAACACAAATGTATTTACCTGCCATTTATAGAATTAAGGATTCTACTTGGATAATAGCATATACTTGTTCTTTACTCTTATATTTTACTGGGGGATATGTGATTTTGTAATATTTATATGAATGGCAGCATACTCAAAGTGTTTTTTTTTTTTAAACAAGGTAATTATATTAGAAAAATTCCCCAAACTTTTGCATAGTTTTTTTTCCCAGCTTTTCTGAGGTATAATTGACAGAGAAGTGTTCTTTATAACTAACTACTCATTGACTAACATTTTAGGATCTCTTATTTGTCTAGCACCATTACTGGCCTCTTGTTTTATATTTTATTTGAATAATATTATTATACCTGGACATAATAATTTCTTTTTGAATGTGAAGAGGGCAAAATAATAAACACTGTCACATTTTCCAGTGGAAAAATGTAGACTTTGAAGATATCAATGATATCAATATCAAACTATTTATGTATTTTAGAGCTAGGTTTGAATGAAACCAATGTACAAGGTACAGCATGTTTCTCATTTCTCACTAATTTTGACTATTCTTAATCCAGGGGAGGCTACTAGACTTAAAAAGATACTTCTTTTTTCACATGGTGTCTTTTTATCCCAGCTCAGGAGTCTTTCCAGGACTCACTCATAATTCTGTCTCTTGTTCTTTGGAAATTTAAGGTTTTACATAATTTTTCTCTCTTCTTCCTCTCTTTCTCTTCCCCTTTTAGGTGTTTTTTTTTTTTTTTGTTTCAATTTTGCTGCCACAAAAACAAACAAACAGGAAACTCTAATTTCCTTTTTATAACTTGCTGCGGGGAAAGACATTTTTCATTTGAAAATTCCCTACTCTTTATCATCCTACCTTTCTCTTATGTCCTAATTAAGCAAGAACTGTGATAAAATAAATTCCATGATGTCACTGACTGCACAAAATACTGAGATCTGGGAAAATGGAGCAGTTTTCCATCTTTCCATAGAAGTAACTTGGTCTAATCTTCCTACTACTCTTAATTTTATCAGTAGCTTTTATAGATATCAGTTCAGTTAATGAATGAGGTTAAATGTATGAATTAATGATTGAGTTTCCAGGAAGAACCAATTTCTCCACTGCAGTTTGAGCTACAACTCCTTATCTACTTTTACAAGTTGCCTCTAATGCAATCTCCTTTAACAAGTGAAAAAATGCTTTATGTTTCCCTCCAGGTTTACCCTGCTTTTAAAAAATACACTTAAACACTTTTTTCATGTTTCTAATATTTATGGAAGACCCAGTATCTATAAGCTACTGTGTTATGTCATGTCTGAGATACAAGGGTAAACAAGATCACTTCCCTCAAGGAGTCTGCATTCTTGTAGAAAAGATAAGACTTACACATATGTAATGATCATAAAAGTGGCAAATGATAAATTCCACAAGAGAGGTGCAGATAAATTGCTATGGGTGTGACAGGCGATGGAAATTACAGAACATAACAAGGTTTCAAAAATAGATATAAAGTGTTCCCTTCAAAATGTAAATACTGTAAAACAGTATGTATATTTGTTCCGTATACTTCTTGAATATATCTGACTACATTATTAGTATTTTGGGCTCTAGTTTTCAAAGATAGTCTGCTGCTTTCTTTGATACAAAGTTTGTTTTTTCATTTGGGAAAGGCTCTATATTTGCCTATGGCAAATGATGCCTGGAGATACTGCACTCTGCCTGGGGGTGGAGGTACCATTTTGATGTGCTGGGGGGGTCTGATCCCCACCAGGACACAGAATGCAGAAATAAAGGGGGGTGTTTTATGTGTCGGGTATTCATTAAGCTTGATGAGGACAGGTGGGGAAATAACTTTTTATTGTATTGAACCACAAATCTCTTTTCCAAGTGCAACCACCTCATGAGGGAACTTTTACAATCTCGTTGTAAGATTTTCTTTCCTGATGTTCACCAAAATTTTAATTTCTATTTGCTTGTTGAATTGGAGGAATTTGAACAACTTTTGGCATTTAGAAATCAATGACACAGAGGGGTATTTGAAACATACAGAAAGAAAGGTCTTTCTAGAGTGAGATAGACCGGATGATTTGTTTTAATAAGCCATGTGTTCTTGGCTGGCCTAAGTCCGAGTATGCTGACTCATTTGGGTTTATATTGGAAAGGAATTTCTTCTCAAGCAAAAGAGACAAAGAAGGGGGAGGCACTGGGACTAAAACTAAAGTTTGGTTTGTAGGATTTGTGCTTATAGTAGTTAAGATGATTTCTATTGCCCAGAAACAAAACTTTGCTCACATCAGCTAAATTAAGAACAGGAATTTATTTGCTTATGTAATTGAGGAGGCCAGAGTTCCAACTTGCTCAGATATTGATCCAGGCGCTCAGAAATTACCATCAGTTCTTGGGATTTTCACCATCTCTCATCGTAACTGCCCTTGTGTTAGTTTTGTTCCTTCCTGCTCAGTATGGTGGCCTCAGGTCTCACAGTGAAGAGGGAACTTTTCAACTAGTCCTGAGATGCACTCTGATTGGACTATGGTGGGTCATATGTCCCCTGTTTCTGAACCAATCACAGTGGCAAGGAATTCCTTTTGCTGATTGGCTGCGACTGGCTCCCCATCTGGAAACAGGAGTGATGCCTTACCTGAAGTTCACAGACTAAGGATGGAGAAAGGTTAGTGAGTGGTCCAAAAAATAAATGTTCACTATAGTCTTCTAAAAGCCTTACTACTTTTTATTCTGGATCAGATGCTTGCAGTAGCAAAGAGGTCTAAGGACCTATATACACAGATACGAAGAACTACAAAAACATGCAACCCTTGAGTATATAGATATGTTTGTATGTGTATTTATAGGTATACAAAGAAGGAAGAGAGAAATATGCATAGAGAAATATGCATATATATTTGATAGGAAAATTCTGAACAAATATATAAGTATATTAAAAGGTATATATATTTCCCCTAAATGACGCAAATAATAGTTTAGTAATACTAAATAGTAACTGACTACTAAGTAGTTTAGTAATACTAAATGCTAAATAGTGATACCAAACTATACACAGATCTTCCTTGAACGTGACAGTGGGGTTATATCTCAATAAACTCATCATAAGTTGAAAATCCATTTAATACACCCAATCTACCAGACACCATAGCTTAGCCTAGCCTACTTTACACGTGCTCAGAGTATTTGTATTAGCCTACAGTCAAGCGGAATCATCTAACACAAAGCCTATTTTATCATAAAACGTTGACTATCTCATGTAATATATTAAACACTGTACTGAAAGTGAAAAACAGAATGGTTGGTTCAGTACAGAATGGTTGTAAGTGCATTGGTTGTTTACCCTCATGATCGAGTGGCTGACAGGGAGCTGCCACTTGCTGCCAGTGCCCAACATCATGGGAGGGGAGCCTAACACTGCTGGTCCAGGAAAAGATCAAAATTCAAAATTTGAAGTATGCTTTCTGCTGACTGCATATTGCTTCAGAACCATTATGAAGGTGAAAAATAAGTTGAACCATTGTAAGTCAGGGACCATCTGTGTGTGTGTGTGTATGTGTGTGTGCATATGCATACATATATGAAAACATTGTCATTCACATGTAATTTTAATTTTGTCTTTTTCATTTTATCTGAATTTTTGAGTTTCTGTAATCATGTAACTAAAATAGTATTTTAGAACTTTTAAACCAAATAACAGTTTACTAAACTATTATTTGAAGTAAATCATTCTTTTCTCAGTTGATCTACATGTATAAAACCAATCTAAACCTGATAATGAGTCTTGATCCCACGGGGAGGTGCTGAATTGCAGATAAGCCATGTTACATTATAGTCATCCTCTCTGAACTCTCCTGGCCACCCTATTAGTAGGGAGGAAAATGATCTCCCCTTTTTTCCTCTATGAGTTCTTTCCAGTAACTAGTGTTACTTTTTGGGCTTTACTATGTATCTATATGTTTTTCCTGTCCTTTAATAAATAGCAATAACAAAACCAAAAATGATGTAATAACAATTAGAATAGTAGCACAGGAGCTACTATTTATTGAGCAGGCTCTATATTTTAGGTACAGAACTAAGTGCTTTGTAGGTTTATCTAATTTGATCCATTCAACAACTCTAGCATTCATTTACTACTTAATCAAGAGATGTTTACTGAGCAAATACCACCTTGTAACAAATGACCTACAAGGCGGATATTTTATTACAAAGCCAGATTGGTCAAAAGGCGAAGTCACTAAGTAATGGAGGGTGTTCCATTCCAAGAACGAGATGGGTTCAGGTGCTAACAATGGTGGAGACACACACCCAACTGCTGGTAGCCTCTTAGAGGTGGGTAGCTGGAACTCTGTTTGAGGAGAGTGGGTGTTCATGTTTAGGGGCCAAAAACTTAGTTCCATGCTGGACTTTGTCTGTAAGGGACATAAAGAGGGATTGGTATTTGCTTCTGAGAGCAAGGTCATGCTGTCTTTTAGCTAAAGCTTTATCTGAGTTCTGGGCCTTCTTGTAACTTAGGTTTCTCTCTGTGTATCTTGTAGGTTATGATACTTATGTAATATTTAAGAGTGAGAGCCCTGGAGTTTAAGAGACAGTAGTTCAAAATGCGGAACTGCCACTCACTATCCAAGTGACCTTGGTGAAACATTCTAACGCTTCCAAGGTCATTTTCCTCAATTGTAAAATTGGCTTAGTATAATTATTAATAGCATTTGTAAAATGACTAGCAGAGATATATAGAACCAATACAAGTCAGTGGTAAAATGCCCAGGTTGGAGTCTGATTGCTTGGTTCAAACCCTGGATCCACCTCTTACTAACTGTGTGACCTTGGACAACCTACTTAAATTTTCACTGGCTCAGTTTCCTCATCAGTAAAATGAGGATAATAAAATGAACAGTTTCTTTCTGAAAGTACTATTGTGAGAATTACCTGAGAACATGAAGTGCTTAGGATGGGCCTGGACTCACTATATTCATGTTTATTCTTAATATGTTAGCACTTTTTTGTAGGCTAGTTGAGAGGACTCAAAGAGTAACTGTTGATTAAAAAGCACTTAGCATAATGCTTCTAGACACTAAGTGCTGTGTTTTATATTGAGGTTAAGGAACCATAATATTAAACAGATTGACACAAACATTGCAGGCTAACAAGCACACTCCAGGATTCACCCTCATTTCTGTTTTCAAATTAGGGATTTGATAGTTCTTTTAAGATAGTATTGTTTCACTGATAAGATCCTGCCTAAACACTTTCTTTAGTAACTTCCTTAAATTTGGCAGTTTGTTCCAGGGCATCCCAATCTTCCTATGAAGTATTTGTTTCTGCCACCTTGCCATTCTTTCTCAGTATTTATCGCTGGTTATTCTTCTCCATCTTCTTCTATTTTGTGGGATAAAAGTTGCATGACTTAGGAAATGATAGTCATCAGAATCCCTACCTCTGGAGGAGAGGAAAGCTCTTTCAAAAGAGGCAGTTTGAAGGCAGTTTGCATGGTGGTTATAAGTAAGCACTTAAATACCAGACTGCCTTGGCTCAATTTCCCCTCTCCCATTTCATAGCCTTGTGACTTTGTATAGCTTCCTAAACTTCATGCCTCAGTTTCTCATTTGTAAAATGGAGGCAGTAATTAAAATACCTTTCCTGTGGAGTTGTTCTGAGAATTGTATGGGTTAATATACCTAAAGAACTTAGAATAGAGCTTGGCACTTAATAAATACTGCATATGTTAAGTTTCTTCACGTGTTAAATGAAACAGGTTCTGCTTCTTCTTGATATATAAGGGGATCCTCTGGGAACCTTGACTACTTGGGGGAGAGCTCTCTGATGATAATTATTTCATTATAGAAAATAGTGACCTGGGATTGTGATGGTATTTGCATATATGCCAAACATCATCATAACAACAGTAACAAGATGATGATGATGATGATGATGATAATGGTGGATTTCTCAATGTAACAATGTCCCTTCAAATTCTTTTGAACATAGGACTCAGGTGAGCAAATGGAATACCAGCTCACTCGGGATCAGTTGAGTCAGATAATTGAATACACAAAAAAGTGAGTTATGAGTTGAAAGCCTTGCATGCCCATCTGGCATTGCATCCACAGAGCTGTGCAGTTCTATCTTTGCCCCCTCTGGTCTCACCTTCTTCAGTTGTAATTCCTCTTCCTTCTCTGCCTCTTGGCAGATGGTAAAAATCAATAGGAAATAATAGGTGGGAAATGAAAAAAAAAATAGGTGGGAAATGGTTGTGTTCCTTGGAGGGATTTCTGAGATAAGCAAGAGGCCATGTAGTTATTATATGACTAATGAATGCTGTTTTCCCTCACTGCACTCAGATGTGGGCAGTATTATTGAACCTGGCCTTGGTCAACTGTGGTATTGATTTTCTTTTGTGATTTCAGATTCTATTCTCAAGTAACCTTAACTAAAGACTTGAAATAGGAAAACCAATTCAAATTAGACAAAGTGTGTACTGAACTTCAGACCTAAATTTTAATTGGCAATTTTTGATAAAATCTTAGGTTGACTTTTCTCATGTATTTCTGTATTTACCTATTTTAATTTTAATTAATTAATTTTTAATTTATTTTTTATTTAAATTCAATTAGCCAACATATAGTACATCATTAGTTTCAGATGTAAAGTTCAATAATTCATCAGTTGCATAGAACACCCAGGGCACATCACATCATGTGACCTCCCTAATGCGCATCACCCAATTACCCATCCCCCCACCCACCTCCCGTTCTGCAATGCTGTTTGTTACCTATAGTTAAGAGTCTCTCATGGTTTGTTTCCCTCTCTTATTACTTCCCATTCAGTTTTCCCTCCCTTCCCCTATGATCCTTTGTGCTCTTTCTTATATTCCACATATGAGTGGAACCATATGATAACTGTCTTTCTCTGATCGACTTATTTCACTCAGCATAATACCCTCCAGTTCTATCCACGTAGATGTAAATGTCAAGTACTCATCCTTTCTGATGGCTGTGTAATATTCCATTGTGTGTATATGTGTGTATATATGTCTGTGTGTGTGTATGTGTGTGTGTAATATTCCATTGTGTGTATGTGTGGGGCTATATATATACATATATATGATGGGGTGTATATATATATATATATGTGTGTGTGTGTGTGTATATATATATATACACACCCCATATTCTTTATCCATTCATCTTTTGATGGACATCTGGGCTCTTTCCATAGTTTGGCTATTGTGGACATTGCTACTATAAACATGGGGGGGCATGTGCCCCTTTGGATCACTACATTTGTATCTTTGGAGTAAATCCTTGTAGTGCAATTGCTGGATCATAGGATAGCTCTATTTTACTTCTTGAGGAACCTCCATACTGTTTTCCAGAGTGGCTGCACCAGTTTGCATTCCCACCAACAGTGTAGGAGGGTTCCCCTTTCTCCACATCCACGCCAACATTTATTGTTTCCTGTCTTGTTAATTTTAGCCATTCTGACGTGTGTGAGGTGGTGTCTCATTGTGGTTTTGATTTGGATTTCCCTGATGCCAAGTGATGTTGAGCATTTTTTCATGTGTCTTTTGGCCATTTGTATGTCTTCTCTGGAGAAATGTCCATTCATGTCTTCTGCCCATTTCTTGACTGGATTACTTGTTTTTTGGGTGTTGAGTTTGATAAGTTCTTTACAGATCTTGGATACTAGCCCTTTATCTGATATGTCATTTGCAAATATCTTCTCGCATTCCGTAGGTTGCCTTTTAGTTTTGTTGACTGTTTCCTTTGCTGTGCAGAAGCTTTTTATCTTGATGAAGTCCCAATAGTTCATTTTTGTTTTTGTTTCCCTTACCCTTGGAGATGTGTCTAGCAAGAAGTTGCTGCAGCCGAGGTCGAAGAAGTTGCTGCCTATGTTCTCCTCTAGGATTTTGATGGATTCCTGTCTCACATGGAGGCGTTTAATCCGTTTTGAGTTTATCTTTGTGTATGGTATAAGAAAATGGTCCAGTTTCATTCTTCTACATATGACTGTCCAATTTTCCCAGCACCATTTGTTGAAGAGACTGTCTTTTTTCCATTGGACATTTTTTCTTGCTTTGTTGAAGATTAGTTGACCACAGAGTTGAGGGTCCATTTCTGGGTTCTCTATTCTGTTCCATTGATCTATGTATCTGTTTTTGTGCCAGTACCATACTATCTTTATGATTACAGCTTTGTAATAGAGCTTAAAGTCTGGAATTGTGATGCCACCAGCTTTGGTTTTCTTTTTCGACATTCCTTTGGGTATTCAGGATCTTTTCTGCTTCTGTACAAATTTTAGGATTATTTGTTCCAGTCTGTGAAAGATGTTGATGATATTTTGATAGGGATTGCACTGAATATATAGATTGCTCTGGGCAGCATAGACATTTTCACAATGTTTATTCTTCCAATCCATTTCTTTGTGTCTTCCTCAATTTCTTTCATAAGTATTTCGTTATCTTTCAGAGTACAGATCATTTACCTCTTTGATTAGGTTTATTCCTAGTTATCTTGTGGTTTTTGGTGCCCTTTTAAATGGGATTGATTCCTTAATTTCTCTTTCTTCTGTCTCATTTTTAGTGTATAGAAATGCAACTGATTTCTGTGCATTGATTTTATATCCTGCCACATTGCTGAAATTCCTGTATGAGTTCTAGCAATTTTGGGGTAGAGTCTTGGGTTTTTCACATAAAGCATCATGTCATCTGTGAAGAGTGAGAGTTTGACTTCTTCTTTGCCTATTTGAATGCCTTTTATTTCTTTTTGTTGTCTGATTGCTGTGGCTAGGACTTCTAGTACTATGTTGAACAATAGTGGTGAGAGTGGGCATCCCTGTCATGTCCTGACCTTGGGAAAAATCTCTCAGTTTTTTCCCGGTGAGAATGATACTCACTGTGGGCTTTTCATATATGGTTTTTATGATACTGAGGTATGTTCCCTCTATCCCAAAACTGTGGAGTGTTTTAATCAAGAAAGAATGCTGTATTTTGTCAAATGCTCTTTATGCATCGATTGAGAGGATCATATGGTTCTTGTCCTTTCTTTTATAAATGTGATATATCACATTCATTGATTTGCAAATGTTGAACCACCCTTATAGCCCACTGGTTGTGGTGGATAATCCTTTTAATGTACTGTTGGATTCTATTGTCTAGTATCTTGGTAAGAATTTTTGTATCCATGTTCATCAGGGACATTGGTCTGTAATTCTCCTTTTTGGTGGGGTCTTTTTCTCATTTTGGGACCAAGGTAATGCTGGCCTCATAGAAAGAGTTTGGAAGCTTTCCTTCCATTTCTATTTTTTGAAACAGCTTCAAAAGAATAGGTATTAATTCTTCTTTAAATGGTTGGTAGCATTTCCCTTGGGAGGCCATCCAGCCCTGGACTTTTGTTTGTTGGGAGATTTTTAATTACTGCTTCAATTTCCTTGCTGGTTATGTGTCTGTTCAAGTTTTCTATTTCTTCCTGTTTCAGTTTTGGTAGTTTATAAATTTCTAGGAATGCATCCATTTCTTCCAGATTGTCTAATTTGTTGGCATATAGTTGCTCATAATATGTTCTTAAAATTGCATTTCCTTGGTGTTGGTCATGATTTCTCCTCTTTCATTCATGATTTTATTAATTTGGGTCCTTTCTCTTTTCTTTGTGATAAGTCTGGCCAGAGGTTTATCAGTCTTATTAATTCTTTCAAAGAACCAGCTTCTAGTTTCGTTGATATGTTCTACTGTTCTTTTGGTTTCTATTTAATTGATTTATGCTGTAATCTTTATTAATTCTCTTCTGCTGAGTTTAGGCTCTGTTTGCTGTTCTTTCTCCAGCTCCTTTAAGTATAAGGTTAGCTTGTATATTTGAGACTTTTCTATTTTCTTGAGAAAGGCTTGTATTGCTATGTACTTTCCTCTTAAGACCGCCTTTGCTGCATCCCCAAAGTTTTTTTTTTTTCTTTTAAAGATTTTATTTATTTGACAGAAAGAGAGACAGTGAGAGAAGGAACACAAGCAGGGGGAGTGGGAGAAGGAGAAGCAGGCTTCCCGGTGAGCAGGGAGACCAAGATCCTGGGATCATGACCTGAGCTGAAGGCAGATGCTTAACAACTGAGCCAGTGTTTTGAACAGTTGTGTTTTTATTTTCATTTGTTTCCATGATTTTTTAAAGTTCCTCTTTAATTTCCTGGTTGACCCATTCATTCTCTAGTAGGATGCTCTTCAACCTCCAAGTATCTGAGTTCTTTCCAAATTTCCTCTTGTGATTGAGTTCAAGTTTCAAAGCATTGTGGTCTGAAAATATGCAGAGAATGCTCTCAGTCTTTTGGTACCAGTTGAGACCTGATTTGTGACCCATTGTGTGATCTAGTCTGGAGAATGTTCCATGTGCAGTCAAGAAGAATGTGTATTCTGTTGCTTTAGGATAGAATGCTGTGTATATATCTTGAAGTCCATCTGGTCCAGTGTGTCATTCAAAGCCCTCGTTTCCTTGTTGATCTTCTGCTTAAAAGATCTGTCTATTGCTGTGAGTAGGGTGTTAAAGTCCCCCAGTTTATTGTATTATTGTCAATGTATTTCTTTAATTTTGTTATTAATTGGTTTATGTAATTGGCTGCTCCCAAGTTAGGAGCATAAATATTTATAACTTTAGATCTTGTTGGATAGATGCTTTAAGTATGATATAGTGTCCCTCTTCATCCCTTACTATAGTTTTTGGTTTAAAATCTAATTTGTCTGATATAAGGATTGTTACCCCAGATTTCTTTTGATGTCCTTTAGCATGATTTCAGTCTGGGCTAAAATGAGTCTCTTGTTAACAGCATATCAATGGGTCTTACTTTTTAATCCATTCTGATGCCCTGTGTCTTTTGATTGGAACATTTAGCCCATTTACATTCAGAGTAACTGTTGAAAGATATGAATTTAGTGCTTTGTATTACCTCTAAAATCACTGTTTCTGTGTATTGTCTCTGCTCCTTTCTGGTCTATGTTACTTTTGGGCTCTTTCTTCACTTACAGGATCCCCGTTGATATTTCTTGCAGGGCTGGTTTAGTGATCACAAATTCTTTTAGTTTCTCTTTGTCCTGGAAGCTCTTTATCTCTCCTTCCATTATGAATAACAGCCTTGCTGGATAAAGTATCTTGGCTGCATGTTTTTCTCATTAGTACCCTGAATATATAATGCTAGATCTTTCTGGCCTGCCAGATCTCTGTGGATAGGCCTGCTGCCAGTCTAATGTTCCTACCCTTGTAGGTTAATGACCTCTTGGCTCAAGCTGCTTTCAGAATTTTCTCTTTATCTCTGAAATTTGCAAGCTTCACTCCTGCATGTCAGGGTGTTGATCTATTTTTATTGATTTTGAGGGGGTTCTCTTGTGCCTCTTGAACTTGAATGCCTATTTCCTTCCCCAGATTAGAGAAGTTCTCAGCTATAATTTGCTCAGATAGACATTCTGCCTTTCTCTCTCTTTCTTCTTCTGGAAATAATCCTAATATTGTTTTGCTTTATGGTATCGTTGATCTCTTGAATCCTCCGTCATGGTTCAGTAATTGTTTATCTCTCTTTTGCTCAGTTTCTTTGTTTCCATAATTTTATCTTCTGTATCACTTATTCTCTCTTCTGCCTCATTTATCCTAGCAGTAAGAGCCTCCATTGTTGATTGAATCTCAGTAAAAGCCTTTTTGATTTCAACCTGATTAGATCTTAGTTTTTTTATTTCTCCAAAAAGGGATTCTCTAGTGTCTTGTATGCTTTTTTCAAGCCCAGCTTGTATCTTATATTTGTTATTCTGAATTCTAGTTCTGACATTTTACCAATATCCATATTTATTAAGTGTCTGACAGTGATTATTGCCTCTTACCTTATTTTCTGGGAATTTTTCCTTCTGGCCACTTTGTCCAGAGAAGAATAGATGAACCAGAGAACAAAAAAGAAATAAAAAAATAAAATATCAAACACGACCCCAGTGAAATATACACTAAGCAAATCAGAAGAGATCAGAAACCAAAAAAAGAAAGAAAAAGGAGAAAAAAGAGAGAGTATAATCAAACAGGTAGACAGAAAAGGGTGGTACCTTTGGTCGTGGGTTTATTTTAGTGTGTTTGTTAGATGACACCTGATCTCAAAATTGTAAAGAAAGAAAACCATATATGTGTGTGTATATATATATATATATATATATATATATATATATATACTAAAATAAAATTGAATACAGTGAAAGGCCAAAAATGAAGAATATATCTATGAAATGAAAAAAAAAAAGAAAATTGAAGAAAGCCTTAAAAGGTTGATAAAATATAAAGGTAGTTGAAAAGGAAAAAAAGAAAATTTTAAACTGAAAGCCTAGAGAATCATAAGAATAAAACCGCAAATTCTATATACTATTTTTCCCTAGCACAGGAATTTTTTAGTTCTATGTGATCCGTAGAGTTGGTATTAGCCTGATATTCCTGTTGGTCTTTTGGGGGAAGGGCCTGTTGCACTGATTCTGGGGTGTCTTTGCCTGGGTGGAGTTGCACCACCCCTTGCCAGGGGGCAGGGCTCAGTGTAAGCTGTTTCAGGTTGCTCTGTGTGGCTTTTGTTCCCTGAAGGTTTTCTGCTCTGCTTTAGAGGATGAAAATGAAACAAAAATGGTGGCACCCCAATCTCTAGCCCTGGAGCCAAAGGCCCCACTCTTTAGTGCACCCTCAGAGAGAAGCAGTCAAGCACCTTTGTATGTGCTAAACTCCACAGACTCCTTCGGAGAACACCCACACCAATCCTCCCAGGGGAGGGAAGGGAATCTCACCACACTGGGCTGCTTTCTGGGCCCTTGCTCTGGGCATTGGTTGCCCAATCATGCGTGTACCCACACCACTCCTCCCCAGGGAAAGGAGCAGGGCACTGCAGTGGTTTTGCTATTTCCTGGGCCCCTGCTCCAGGAGTGGTTGCCCTGTCATGCCTGCACCTGTGCTGCTCCTCCTGGGGGAAAGGCAGGGGTCTCACAGCGGTTTTGCTGTTTGCTGGGCCCTTGTTTGGAGAGTGGTCACCCTGTTGTGCCACGTTTCTGGGTTTATGGCAACACCTACCTGAGAGACCACTCCTGGGCTTGCTGATTGTAGCCAGTTCCCCTGCTCCTATGCTTGGCAATTCTGCCATACTCAGGCACCCCGTTCTTTCTGTGGTCCCAGGGATCCTGAGACCACACTGTCCCACCTAGGATTCTGCCCCACTTTGCCACTTGAGCACCTTTCAGGCAGGAATGTCCCTCACAGAAATAGACTCTAAAAGTTCTGATTTTGCACTCCGCGGCTATGTCACTTTCTGGTACCAGCTTATGGAGGCCCCCTCCCTCTGCAGTTTATCTTTTAGTATATCCCCTCGGATTCACTTCTCCACACCTCCTACCTTGCAAAAAGTACTCGATTTTCTATTTGTAGATTTGCAGCAATTCTTTTCTTAGGTCTCAGGTTGAATTCACAGGTGTTCAAAATGATTTGATAGGTATCTAGCTGAATTCAAGGGACCAGATGAAACGAGGGTCTCCTGTTCTTCTACCATCGTCCCTCCTCCTTACCTATTTTTATTTTTAATGCTTTGTGATTATTCTTTTCACTGTAAGTGTCCTTAATTGATGCTTCATCAATATGTTGCAAATCATCTTTCTTTTTTAACAGCTTTTATCTTTTTTACATACCATAAAATTCACCTATTTAAAATTTACAATTTGAAGTTTTGAGTATTTATAAGGAATTTTGCAGCCATCACCATAATCTTATTTATTTATTTATTTATTTATTTATTTATTTATTTATTTTAGACTATTTTGACACCTTAAAAATAAACTTTGTGCCCCTTATTCCCCCACCAAGCCCTAGGCAAACATTAATCTACTTTCTGGCTCTACAGATTTGCTTATTCTGGACATTTCCTGTAAGTGGAGTGATATGTATGTAGGCTTTTGTGTCTGGATTCTTTTACATAGCCTATCATAAGTCAGCTTTATTAAAGATCTCAGCTTTGAAATTGATGTTGGCAAAACCCTGAAATCATGACTAATTTTCCATTCCATTTGGTTCACCAGCATTTTGAATTGCTGTTTGAAGTCACTTTTCTGAGGCCTCATCCTGGTGAATGTTGGAAGAGGCTATTATATATGAATATTATTTCCCCTAGATCTCTTCTCAGGTGCTAGTGGAGGTTAATATGTATTTGGAGTCATTCAGAGGAGTTATATTCAGGTCCCAGGGACTCTGGTAACCTGGTGATGGGCTCAGTAGGTGTTAAAGACATTGCCTTGAACGTTCCCTCTTCCATCTGCCCTCCTCTACATAACTTTCATGGATGCTTATGAGTCTCATAATATTTCTTTGCAGTGAAGATCATCTTCCTTGCGAATCCTGGGGTCTTTCTAGGGACCCAGGGATCTCTGTTTGTAAAGGTTGCCAAGTAGACTTCAGTTGGAAGGAGAGGGTATGGATCATTAAAATCTGGTTTATTGCTAAAAGGGGGGAGCACTTTGACTTCTGACATTACCTATATAGCAGTTAGTGTAGACAATATCTCATGACTTGTTTAGATTGTAGAGATGTTTGAACATTCCCATGTGACTTCTCTGAGCTCTCTATTTTCTCACCAAGGACACAGAGCTTGAGACAGAGTGGAGAGGATACAGGCTCAGGGAACAATAAGACCATGAACTGTGGCATGGCCACTTAGCTCACTGATTTTTTTTTTTACTTTTATTTTTATGTATTTATTTTTATTTTATTTTATTTTATTATGTTAGTCTCCATACATTACCTCATTAGTTTTTGATGTAGTGTTCCATGATTCAGTGTTTGCATATAACACCCAGTGCTCCATGCAATAAGTGCCCTCCTTAATACCCATCACTGGCTAACCCATCCCCCCACCCCCTCCCCTCTAGAACCCTCAGTTTGTTTTTCAGAGTCCATAGTCTCTCATGGTTCTTCTCCCCCTCCGGTGTCTCCCCCTTCATTTTTCCCTTCCTACTATCTTCTTCTTCTTCTTCTTCTTCTTTTTTTTTTTTTAACATATAATATATTATTTGTTTCAGAGGTACAGGTCTGTGATTCAACAGTCTTGCACAATTCACAGCGCTCACCATAGCACATACCCTCCCTAGTGTCTATCACCCAGGCACCCCATCCCTCGCATCCCCCACCACTCCAGCAACCCTCAGTTTGTTTCCTGAGATTAAGAATTCCTCATATCAGTGAGATCATATGATACTTGTCGTTCTCTGATTGACTTATTTTGCTTTAGCTCACTGATTTTTTCAAGTTTTCCATGTGGAAAAATTGGGCAGTAATAAATGTTACAGAGTTGCTATAAACATTCAGTTAGGTAATGTATGTAAAGAACTTTATTCTTAGTAGGAACTAAATAACCATTTACTATTTCTAAAGGCAGTGTGGTATAGGAGAAAGAACTCAGGTTGAGGAACCAGATAACTAGCATTTGAACATTAGCTTTCAACTTACCAGCTATGTGATTATGAGCAAGTTCTTTTGTTATCCTCTGCTTACTCATCTATAAAAGGGGGATAATATGTTTTTTGAAGAGTTGATATAAAAATTAAAGAGAATAGGGGTGCCGGGGTGGCTCAGTCATTAAACGTCTGCCTTCAGCTCAGGTCATGATCCCAGGGTCCTGGGATTGAGTCCCACATCGGGCTCCCTGCTCCGTGGGAGGAAAAAAAAAAGAATTAAAGAGAATATGCACAATTGCTTATTCCTATACCTGTTGTTATAGAAACTGGTTCATAATTGATAACTATGGTTTTTTGTTGTTGTTGTTATCAAGCTGGCCATGGCCAGTGAGGATTTCTCTAAGTCAGTGTTATAAAATACCTTCAATAATATGCCTTCCTAGGTTGAAGCGATATTAGTAATGGTACCCAAACACATTCATTCCTTAGGGTTGGGGTGCCACTCACCCCTCCACTGCTCTGGCATTCTGGCTGATGGATCGTATATATGTACAAGGATGCCAAAGAGCAAAGTAGCAAAAAAAAAAAAAAAAATCTAACTCCATCATGGGACTTTCTGGGAAAAGTTGGCTAAAACCAGATGATGGACACAGTGCCAAAGTGGGGCTGCTTATCTCCCATTCTGAATTTACATTTAGGGATCTGCAAATTCAGGCATGCCCAGGAAGAGAGTGAAGCAAGAATGAGAGTGAGACAGATTTGGTGATGAGGCGGAGACAGAGAAGTGTGAGTGAATGTAAGCATGCAATGCAGCCTGAGTCTACTTACCCACCTAATCGCATGGGGAAGTGAGTATTGGCTCATCTGCCCCGTTAGAGCCATAATCAGGAAAAAATGGCAAGGCAGGCCTGCAGCCCTGTATGCTCACTGTGTGGGAACAGAATATAAAGCAGAGTTGGTCATACCTGAGCCCAGAAAGGAAAAATTGGGAATCAGTGGGAACCAGCAAGTTTGCCTGTTGATGACCACGTACATGGGCTAGCTGGTGTGGGTGGTAAAGTCTTGGCCTACTTGCTCCCATTTGGAACAACTCTGAAGGGCCATCCCAGTTCCAAAGCTCCCCATGAGGTCTGCTGAAGCCATTTGTTGTTTCTACATGTTGGTTTAGCAACACCTCTTCCCAGTTCTGCTTCTTTCACTTCCCCAAAGTGTTGATCCTGAGAGCATCCTTATTAAGCCACCACCTACACGCAAACCTCAGAGTCTGCTTCCCAGAAAAGAGGACCTGGGAAACCTCCTTCCCAAAGCCCTTCCTCACCCATTCCCAGTGGACCTGGGTTTTCCTTTGTCTGAAATTCTCTGAGCCTTTTTAGATAACCCTCTGACAGTGTTGGTATATTTCTGCCTTGAAATTTCTGTCCAAGTTTTGTCTTCCTCGCTAGACCAGTGGCTTTCCAAGGATGGGATTTATGTCTGATTTATTCCTATATATCCTCCAGATCCCAGGCTTTTGCCTTGTGTATATAACAAGTATTTGATGAAATAATTAATTAAGTCCAGGTTGTAATATAAGTTGTCATCCCAGGGTTATCTCAATGACTAAATTTTAAAGTGTGATTAAGAAGCACATAGAGAAAAGCAACCTATTTAAGGCACTCTGTCTGCCCAGATTAAAACTAAGATTTCAAGCTTGATTACCTCCAAGGCTGAGCAGCTAAAGGAAATAGGACAAGTGTAGCAAATGTAGGATAAGACGTCACTGGTGAAGCCGGTACCCCTGAGGAGAGAGCCGGAACGACTGCCGTAAGGAATGTGGGCTCAGCGCTGTCAAATCCCTCGTCTTTCAAGAGAAGATGGAAACCCAGACTTTATGTGAAATTTTTTAATCTTTCAAATGTGTGCAGGCCCAGCAAATAACATCTGTGAATTGGATTCAGTCCTGGGGGTCTACAAGCCCGAAACTCCTGGGAAGGGCCTCTTAGGTTTTATATACCTTTGGCTTTTTGAATTGTGTGTATTGGTCCAAAATAGTTGTATTTCATGAGAAAATGATGAACTGTCTTTATTGGACGGTCATTTTTATCCACTCTTATGTGCTGTATTTCTCACTGAGAGGACCAGAGGAGGATGATTATGTGCTGAGCATAGTATTTGGACCATAATTTCCAAAACGTTTTAAGAGTCTCAGAGGAAAGGCGCAATACAGCTGTAAGATAATTGTTGTTGTGTTTTTTAATGCCTCTTTTTTCACCTTTAAGATAAGCTTATGAAATGCGCTGGCTCACAGTCTTGCTGTTTATTGAAAAAGGCAGCCAGGTCGTTTTGTGCCAGCATTACTGCGTTTGTATTGCAAGGATATATAAATAGAAAATCCAGTCCCAAATCTAAATCCTTTCTTCTGGAATACAGAGAAATATATCTCTTTTTTCTTCCATCTGATCACTCCTGACATCTGTGCAGTAAATATGGATTAGATAAGGACACAAGTACTAAATTTCTTTTGTTGCTTTTAACTCATAAACTAGGATTGTTAGTGTGGGTAAGAAAAGAGCTTTGTCTGTGAACACATGGTACTTAAGGATGGTATTGTCAATGAAGGAGGCGTGTGTGTGTGTGTGCGCGCGCGTGCGCGTGCATGTACGTGTATATGTGCATGTGTGTGAAGGAACCAGGCTTAGAATATGGGGGGTGGGAGGATACAGTCCTCTTTGGTGCCGGGGATGAGAAATCCAATAGCCTGTTGTGCAGAAAGCCAGGAAATCTTCGTATCTCTCTTGTGGGAAATTCAGCTCAAAGAGTTACATTGTGTTTGCTAAGGAGAGAATTACTAGGTTAGAATCTGATTTACTTAATTTGAGACATTAGAGTGGGGCTAAGGAAAAAAAACACAAATAAATGTCAACCTTTTTGATTTACTGTGCTGAAATGGTCCATGGAAAATGCACAGAAAAGTCCTTATTTAGGGTACACTGTTATTTTGTGCAAAGGGAAATAAATGACACAACATAGCTGTTGCCATTTATACTGAGTTAGAGTCTGGCTAATGAACATCAGTCTTAGGTATAGGATAAAGATCAGAGGTAAAGGACAAGTATGACTTCTTTTAATTGATTGTAATCAATATGCTTATTTGGGTTAAGATGTCTTATTTTCATTAGTGCAAAATTCAGTAAACAAGGTAAATTTAAAATATTATTATCCAAAGGTGTTCTTAAGCTTTATATTTTGCTTTACAACATGGAGATTTGGTTTCAGTCGATATTCTTTAAAAATCATTCTTTATAAATAAAGGCATTAATTCAAGTAAAAGAATTTTAACTTGCATGGTAAAGCTATTGATTTGACTGTGGTGACTGTGCTAAATGTCCTTGTTTCATTCACAACTTTATTGATTTTGAGGAAGAGATATATAGATGTCTATGAAATAAATCTATGAATGTTATTTTAAAATTGTGTTTTGGAAAGCACCAAGGATTTCATCTCAGTGGGGTTTTGTTGAGTCATTGCCTCTATTTTAGTAAGTGGGGGAACAGGCACAAAGAAAGAATGAAAGTGATGTTTTAGAGTTGAGATAAGACTCCCCTCAGATTTCAGTGGCCCTCCATGGACACCAGTCAACCCGTCTGATGTTTCCAAGCAGCACTGCTGACTGAGTAGTATTCTCATGGAAGGAAAAGCCAGTCTCTCTGGAAAAAAAAAAAAAAATGAATATTTTTCAGCCACGTGGAGGTGAAGAGTGGGCTGGAACTAAGGCAGACCCCTCATCTGGTCCTCAGAGTTTTGTCGCTGTTATAAGGGAATGTCAAGGCATTTGGTTTCAGTTCTTCAGGTCCCTTGCATTATTCCAGACTAGCCTGTTGCCTTAAAGATGTGACTCTGACTGAAGACCCTGACAATAAGGTACACTGGCTGGAGACCAACAGAAGCTTTTCAACCTCTGAAGGGCTTGCCCATTTATGTCTAGACTTTCTGTATTAGGTGTCAGTAGAAACATACTGGAAGCAATTACTGCCTCAGATCTCTGTTTAGAGGTTCCTGAATCCAAGGATCTTTGAAACATGACTACTTACTTAGTCCCATCCTCATGGCTCCCTTCAACAACCTGGACATTCGTTCAGACCTTCCCAGGAGGAACTATAGCTCTTAGCTCTCACCTGCTAAGAACATGTCTGACTCACGGTAAGTAACCAGGATTTATCCTCATCTCAATGCTGAAACACCTTTCCCTAGGATCAGTACCTCTTAACATAATCCTCTTCAGACTTTCTCACCCAAGTACCCTTTGATAAAGAAGAGAGTGAGTACATATTTTTAAGTAGGATGGGGGGAAGAAAATGGAAGAAATTGTGAGTCCAACATAAAAGGTGATGCTAATGATATCTGAAGGTACACCCCAAAGGCTGATTTTTTAATAATTGTTGCAATTCGTCTTACAAATTCCTGCCACAGTTTAACATTCCATCCCACAATACACAATGCCAGACTATAAAATACAGTATATAATTTTAATATTTGACACTATTTAACAATGCGTTAATACAGAATACCTTAATATTTAAAATAGTGATTCATACTGGTTGGATATAAAGTATTTCCTCTAAATATGTGAATAAAACTGATGATCCAGGTTGTTGGGCTAACTTCATCCAGGGCTTTCTCCTCCTTTTACTGCAGATTTTTCCCCAGCCTCATACTCAGCACTAGCCAGAGGTGTGAGGGATATGTGATGAGAAACTGTTTCATCAAGTTTGCTGGCAAGTTAGCTCATATTGCCTTAAGTATTTCCTCAGAGGCCTGGGATTTTACACTTTTTATGCAGTTTTTACTTTTAATGTGGCACATCCTCTTTAAAAATGTCTATAAGGAGCACCAAAGTAAAGTCACAATTAAGATCGTTGTCAAAGGTAATTTCCCCAGAACTGGCAGCCAGAAAAACAGCAGAGAAAAGGACTCAGAAAGGGGTTTTAGAAGTGAGCTACCTTACCTTTTTATAAATTGCATGGAGATTAGAACTTCATGCAAAATAGGAAAGTAAATCTAAAAAATAATAGGGTATAGTTAAATCAATATCGATATTTAGAGCGAAAATGCTTTATGGGAGGCAGTAAAATCTTTTAGGATCCCGGGGGAAAAATATGGGTGTAAGAATGGAATAAATTACTACAGTTTAATCATTTAGTAAATAACTAAAATACTATTGCTGGATTTATGGTGTCAGAGGGCAACCTCCTATTAAATAGAGAACACGTTAGTGATTCAGTTGAGCTAGATTTTAGAGAAATCGTGTAGGGGCCATGGCTGTCTTTATAGCTTACCTTTAGTATTTCTCTTCATTATTCTTCCCTGCATGTGGGTCCATTTTAAACTGTATTGGTAAAACCATAAATTCTTATTTAAGGGGAGTCTGTCAGATTCTGAAACATCCATTTAAGAGCCTTCCTTACCTGTGCTACTCACACCGCTGATCATTTTCATGGAAACCTTTTATGACTCCAGTTTCCTTTTCTCCGTTAGAGCCAGAGTTGGCCTTTTGACTTCAACCCCATGGCTGTATTTGACTCCAAAGTGTTTGGAGATGTCTGCTAGAGTTATAATTTCATGCAGGGTGACAAAAATCATGGGTCTTCAGATATTTAACATTTTCTGTCTTCCACTAGCATTAGGATGGCAAAGCATTGATCAGAAGTATAGAAACTGGGATAGTAATAAGGCCTTTTATCGAAACTATGTGTTTTTGGTGGGGAAGGGTGGTACCTGGGTGGCTTAGTGGGTTGAGCCTCCGACTCTTCATTTTGACTCAGGTCATGATCTCAGGGTCATGAGATTGAGCCCCGTAGCAGGTTCCGTGCTCAGTGGGGAGTCTGCTTAGGATTCTCTCTCCCTCTCCCTCTGCCCCTCCCTGCCACATGCTTGCTCTCTCTCTTTCTCTCTCTCTAAAATAAGGAAATCTTAAAAAAAAAAAGAAACCAAAAAGCTATGTGTTTGGTAAAGCTAGACATTGCCTCCAACAACAAGAAAGGCAACATGTCTCTTTTATCCCTCTCACCAAAGTACTTTGCCAATGTCTTTCCTGAGCAATTCTGAAATTTCAAAAACTTTTTCTTAACCTTCTTATCAAAAGTAATTTCTCCTCGGTCCCATTTTTTTAAATAACTGACTAGAAAATAGTGACAGATTAAGTCTCACTGAAGTTATAAGATAATGACATTTTAATTTTGCTTTATATTTCACATATTCAGGTATATATAGCAAAATAACAAATACAAGGAAGCGCAAAATGTTAACATAATGTAACATAATGTTACAATATAGCTGCTTTCTCATGCCCATTTTAAAATCATTTTCGCATTTTTAGTAAACTGTACATTTTTCTTATATATGATATTTCTTTTGGTGACTGACCTTATATCACACTGAACCACAAGAGATTGATGAAATTTGAATGCACCCCAGCTGGGGTACAACCCAGAGAAAGAGAACCTACAGAGGGAGACATAAGTTAAGAAATTTACTGCAAAAAAATTGGCTGATAGGATTGTGGGGGCTGGCTAGGAAAGTTCCAAATCCTAGGGCAGGCAACCAGGGAAGGCAGGCTAGAACTCCCAGGACAGGCTGTCGCTGCTATGCAGAGACAAAATGTCTTCATCAGGGAAGCTTCAGCCCTCTTCTTAAGGCCTTGCAACTGACTGAATGAGGCCCACTTTGATAATCTAGGATAATCTCCCTTGCTTAAAATCAAGCAATTATGGACTTTGTTCACATATACCAAATACCTGCACAGCAACACCGACGTTCCCATTTGATGGAATGACACAGGTGCCGTAACCTAGCCAAGCTGACACATCAAAGGACCTCTATGTGGACCCTTTTTGACTATAGAAAAGGCAACTAAATGTGGTTTGACCTGATACAGTAGTTAAGCGCAGTTTCCCAGGTTCTTCCTGTATCTATATGGCTTACCTATTTCAGGACTTCAGGAAATTACTCTAAAATCGCCTTGAGCTCATCAATGGGAAGACATTTGATACCTTCATAGCTATTCTTCAAGCCCCCTGAATTGTATTAGAATGTTATTATTGTGCCACATGAAAACCCTTTTATTATTTAAAGGCCTGCTTTTGGTTATTCTTTTCTCCTATTCATTTTTTTTCTCTTTTCATTAATTGGGCTTTCATTTTTTTCTATTTTATTCACAATAAAATAATGAAACAGTATCTTTTAAATGCTTTACAGAAAGTTCAGTGCATTTTTACCATAGAATTTCTTTATACTCAGCGTAGGAGCACGGCAATGAACAAAGTAGGAGTTCCAATTATTTTCTAATCTTGAATCAACCACATATCATACTCTGTTCACATAGGCTGAAGGATCCGGGATTTTTTTTTTTCTTTTTAAATAAACACCGTGCTGACTTGGCAGTACTCACAAAAAGAAACTGCAAACCAAATCCTTGACCCAGCTTTTGAGAATTAGCCTTCCCACAACAGGACAGTTCCCTACTTCTTCTTAAGGGAGGGTGGGAAATAAGAGTATTGAATATTGTTCTCTGTACTGTCCCCAGAAACTTTGAAGACCTTTGAAGATCCTTTTGGATTAAATAAGCCAAGGTACCAGTTTAGCTAAGGAGAACTTGGTGAAAAATGTCAGTGTGGTCAGTGAAAAATAGCAGTTTCAAACTTCAAACTCTTAAAAACAGATGTTAGAAAAATGTCAACCCTGTCAACGATGGATTGCCAGGATAGAGTTTTGCCCGATACACTTGAGTCAGTTATGTTTCCAGCATCGTTGTGCTTAGGAAATTTGCAGGTAGTAAATTTGCATTATTTATGGCAAAGGGCACTGTAGGTCCTCGGTTTTTTATTCTCTATTTGTTTCGGTCTCTTGGTGACTTTTGCTAATTGCATAATATGGAGTTAGATGAACATACAAATTAGTTTGTTAATGATGTTGAACCACAGACCAAATTTACCAAAGAATTCTTTTTGTTTTTCCATTTCAACTTCTAGCAAAGGCCTTCAGGCTTTCATTTTGGCTGCTATATATGCTTCTTACCACTGACATTTCCCCTTTCTTGGGGCTGCCCTGCCAATTCAGCATGAAGCTACAACCCTGATGAATCAGTGTGTCAAATCAGACATCTTTACACTGTATAAACTTGGTTACCATTTATTAGTCAATTCATTACTCCAGTCAAAGGTGCCGATGCTGCCACCCACTGCCTCTAGTGGTGAGCCAGCAAAGTCCTGGCTGCGGAACCTTGGAACATTGGTTAATGAAGGTCTTCAGCCAGAAATTTTCAGTGGATACTATGCTATGAAACACCAGATGGCACTAGCTATTATATCTTATCCTTCTCCTTTTAACGTAATGTCTTATTTTAAATTTCTATTGCCATTTACCTGATTGGGAATTGTTCTTAGAGTCGAAGATGAAATTTCATGATAAATACAGAAAAAATATACCTGTACTTTATAAATACACAAATACGTAACATAGATGAAACAGGTTAACTTAAAACCTTCATTGATTTAATGATATTTATGAACTGCATCTAAGATTTTTTCCCTGAGATTGACAGAACACCTTCGTGCAATGTGGTATTTTTTCCCCAGCATTTAGGGAGTGTTCAGGGTGTTCGATGTGCAGTTACAATACTGAAGGGCTAGGAACAACATCTGGAATGAGGAAAGGGTCAGCGGTGAACAGAAATAGAAGCTCATTTATGTTCAAGCTGGGAGGTGGAAAAAGGAAAATACACCCTTCACACCTGGGTGTGTAAATCAATATCTGTTACGTTCCGTTAAAAATGCTAGAAGAAGCCCCTATTATAAGACTGATATGAACGTAGAAGGTGGCTCTAAGCTTTTGGTGTTGTCATAACAGTTGTATGATGGAACACCTAGTATCTGGGGCAGGTAGAACTTGGGTACAGTGAGGCATTCTTAACAGGATTTTACTATATATATTTTGAATCGACTAATAAAATACAATTTCACATCATCCAATCAACATTTCTGCTACTGAACGAATAACTTCTGCCATGGGAAACATGTTCCTAGAATCGACTTCTGGCCTGGTATTTAGGGACCAATGATTGAATTGGGCTTGTATTACAGACTATAATTTACAGGTAACTAGATAAAAGTGTAAGTAATGATGCTCATTTGGGACACACACTGCTAAAGGTTGGGGGCCTCTACTAGGAAAAGGAACTACCAAGCTGCTTGTCTGGTTTTATTGAAAAGTACTTGTCAAACCCCGAAGGACACCTTTCCTTCCTTTTGTCACAATAAGGCTGGATTCTTCTGTGATCGGTGCTCTGTTTGTGTCTCTGGAGTTGGCTGTTGTTTAATTATGCATTACCTAAATATTATTTTGACAGCATAAATAATACATAGGCAATTGGTCTGGGATATTTGTAAAGTCTGGAAAGATAATATTGATTAGCGTTTCCTAGACATGACGGAGTCTACACGGTTCAGAGCTGGGGAACACAGCACCAGTTTCATTACTTGATCAGTTCCAGAATAGGAATTGGCTTCCTTCTCTCGGCTTTCTTGCTAGACTCCAGTATATGAATGTATGCATGTGTGTGTGTATATATAGATCTATCTCTCTATCTTGATTATAAGCAAATATGTTTATTGAAAAAAACTTAGAAAATATGGGAAGTCACATGAAGAAATGAAAACCACCCATAAACTCATTACCCAAATATAAACATTTTATATCTATCACTCAACATTCCTTCATTCATCAAATATTTACGAAGCCATCATACTGTACACACGCAATCTTCAAGGTGCTGGGAATACGTTAGTGGCCAAAACAGACAAAAAAGCCCTATCCTCTCAGAAATTACATTTTAGTGGGGGGAGTCAATATACAAATAAATAAGTAAACCTTGCGGTTGTTGGATACTTTCCACCTAGGTCTTTCCACACTGCTGTGTGGGAGAATGGACTTTAAGGACCACGTCAAGCAGCTCCTTTGTCCTCTGCATTCTGATTGGATTCAGAATGTGTACTCTATGGGCCTTCCATTAAGAAAGGCCCATAGAGTACACATAAATAAAGTCTGTCTAGTCCAACCAAGGAATGATCTCAGAAAAACAAATGAAAATATGTTCTCCATCAGAACTCCACTATATACGTTTTATACATATGTATTTATATATACAGAATCTCATGGGAGGCCCTGGCAGGAGATCAGAAGGCAGAAGACAAGAGAGGCCGGAGTATGTATTCCTGCTGGGCCGTGGTGTGCAGTGGCTTTGTTCCGTCGTGTAGCCCACAGCTGCCGTCTGGCAGCCACGTCTGCCGTGAGTACGCTCTCTCCAGGTTCTGATAACTGCACTCTCTTGCCCCTGCATTTCCAGGGATGGCATTGCCCCCGCCCCAGTTGTTACTCATCTTGGTGTATTTTGCATTATCTTGCTGATTTTCCTTAACTCTGCTTACACCCTTGTAAATACTTCCTGCACTATTTTCTTTCTTTCTTTCTTCTTCTTCTTTTTTTTTTTTTTCAATTACTATACTCTCTGTGTGTCATCTGTTTCTTTCCAGGACCTTGACAGATACATGTAGTACGCTACAGAGTTATAAATACTAAGGAGGAAAAATAAACAAGGGAATAGGGGTTGAAGTCCTTGAGAAGAGCTTGGGATTTTAGGTGGAGTGGGCAGGGAAGGCTTCCCTGAGAAAGTGAGTTTTGAGAGAGATCTGTAAGAAAAGAATGAGTACCTTCTACCAACACACAGAGAAAGAGAGAAGAGGAGAGGCAGAGAGGGAAATTTCTAGGAAGATACACATCAGCGTATTGCAAGAATAGAATCATATTGTTGCACATGATGTTCTGGAACTCAACCCTGCAGGAGCAGGTACCCATGCCATCAAAAATGCTTTTATTATTCAATTGTAATGGCTATATGAAGCTTCGTTTTAAAGTTATAGCATACTTTATTTAATTGATCCCCTGCTTTTAGACAATTGGGTTGATTTTACAACTCCATTACTATAAATGAACCTTGTTGACAGACCTTACTTTCTGAAAGCATTTAAACTGATTTCCGGGGCCTACTGGGTCATCTTTCAGGCATCACTGTTTTGTGCTTTCATAAAATGGCAGAATGGGCTTAGTTCTGGGAGGTGTTAATGTCAGTGTTGGGGAGAGATCCATCATTGGTGTGCAAGAGTAATTTTGCAGATGGGTGTGGGATGTGTAATTTCTGTATTGAACAACAAGAAGCAACATCTGGAATGAGGGAAAAGATTACAAAGGGAGTGATAGTTCTTTTTTCCCCCTAAACTGGAAGCTTGTGTAGTGAAATGGAAGTACAGTATTCATAACTGCAGTCCTCTTTAACCCGAAGAGACTTCTCATTCACGTGATCCCTCTTCCTCAAGCTGATCAAGAAATGCAGAAGCCCGATAAGTGCTAAGTAGTTTGTTTTGTTGATTGAGCTTCTCTCTCAGGATAAGCTCAGGATTGTGTCGGCATGCATGCATGCTCACTTGATTGAGATTGAGGACAGGAGGGTTTCCCTGCCGGCTATGTCTGGAGTCTTTAGTGAAAGATGCGATTGAGTGAAAGATGCCTGGGTGGTGCAGTTGGTTAAGCATCTGACTCTTGGTTTCGGCTCAGGTCCTGATACCAGGGTTGTAGAATTGAGACTCGTATTAGGCTCCATGCTCTGTGCTCAGTGAAGAGTCTGTTTAAGACTCTCTCTCCGCCCCCCGCCCCTCCTGCCCCCCACTCTCTCTCCCAAATAAAAAATAATTTTTTTTTAAAAGAAATGTAAGAATCATACTTCGATTTGCTCCACCACACATCACACTAGCTTTGGTGTGTTGCCCCCTGTTCTCAAAGGACGTAGGTCATCTATAGAATCAGGTTCTTGTAAAAGTATAGTTTTGTCAAGACCCTGAATCTTTTGCCTCTAATTTTGTCCATGGATAAATTTTACTCTGCATTGATCTATTTCTTTTTTTTTTTAATTTATTTATTTGTCAGAGAGAGAGAAAGAGAGAACAAGCAGGGGGAGCGGCAGGCAGAGGGAGAGGCAGGCTCCCCGCTGAGCAGGGAGCCCAATGTAGGACTCGATCCCAGGACCCTGGGATCATGACCTGAGCTGAAGGTAGATGCTTAACCGACTGAGCCACCCAGGAGCCCCAGCACTGATCTATTTCTGAAATATAAATAAAATAATAGTTTGAAAAAGTAACCCCTTGCACATATTTTATATTCATTGAAATTATATCTGAATATACTTGATGTCCTTTAAATTTTTTCTTCCTGTCTCTCTCTCTCTCAGCCAAGATCCCTCTTCTTAGTGAGATTATGCAGAAAGACACCTCAAAAAGTTATTTAGAAGTCAACCCAGAGAGAAAAGACAAACTCCAGCACTTGTTCTGGCTTTTAAAAAGTTCTGTTTTCTCTTGTCTTTTTTCATATCTCAATCCCACCTCCTGAGACTCCAAATGCCAGCATAAATACCAACACAAGTCACTAAGTTTCTCAGGTGCTGACACAAAATGAATCAAGAGCAGCAGCCCTGAACTACTCAAACTGAAGGATCTTTCACTGTGAAGCCAAAGTTTGGATCAGAGGCTTTTCTCTCTGAGGAGATTTGTTGTCTCTCTCCAACTTTGGAGTGGTTATAATGACAGCTCTGGGGTGTGGAACACAGGAAGAGTTGATGTAATCAAAGAAATCTCATATTCTCATAAGTGATATCTTTGCAAATATTATTATTGCTTATTCACAAGTGAAGAAACTGGGGTTCTAAGAAACCCAGGATTACTGGGCTCTTAGGTGTTGGAGTTAAACCATAAACTGAGCACGACAGAGCCTTCACCATGATGACCAATGTGTAGGTGTTCCATGTTGTATGATGATGACTCCAGAGAAAATTGGAGAATTAAACTTATCTTAAACATTACATAGGAGATCCAGTAGGCATGTGTTAGGATTACCAGTTGATCGTGTAAAGATCCCATCATGTTTCCAACTCAATATCTCTAGGTCTGCCTTTTGTACACCATAAAACTGAAAAAAAACAAAAAAACAAAAAACCTTTCTGACTATACAGTTTACTTTAGTCATAACACTGGATGTTTAACACTTTTCATGTTATTTTAGTTCAAGCAGGTCTTCAGAGACTAAAATAACAGACATATTCTGTCACCCCACTAAATTATTGAAATGGGTAAAATTTTACCCATCATAGTGTGTACCACTTACTGATGTATAGTTCTCTGTGTTTTTCTATATATCCCATATAATGGGATAGGTAGGGATATTGTATGTCATGTGTACTAATGTATCCCTTGCCCCTAACAACAGATGCTCAATATATCCTTTTAGAATGAAGGGATGGGTGGAATCATGCATGGGTGAACAGGATAAGTAGATTAACCCTTCTAGTAGTTAAAAAAGTTCGTTTTAAACCCTTTGCACTTAGAACCACTACGTTCAGGTCACTCAGTGCTTGAAATATTTATTTGATACAGTCAAATAGTCATCCTTTAAAGAGCTTTAGATCCCTGTTTATATTACCAATAACCAGTTTTGCCATTCTGACTTTAAGGTGTTCCCCATGCTCCCTCCTTGGGAGAACTGCCATTATAGCCGCCACACAGAATGGAATGGACCTCCACCCCAAATTTGGTTCAGATGTCAAGACCAATGACACACATACACCATAATCCAAGAGAGTATGAAAATGTTTATTACTCACAAAATGAGGCTTTCTGGGGAGGCCAAGATGGATCCTGAAACAGTCTGAAATGGCTTGAGGTTTTTATGGTGTTTGGGCGGGGTGGGGGGGGAGGAGACTGGAGTGAGGGTTCCTGTATGTGGCCTGGGGCTTGTGTGGTTTGAACATCTTGCCAGTGTCAATCGAGGGGGTACCCAGGCTTTCTTATCACCTTGCCCATATATGGGGCAGAAGGGAAAGAGGAAGGCTTAAATGTTAGCAAACATAAAAAAAATGGCATCAGATTCTTTTTTTTAATTTTTTTTTATTGTTATGTTAATCACCATATATTACATCATTAGTTTTTGGTGCAGTGTTCCATGATTCATTGTTTGTTCATAACACCCAGTGCTCCATGCAGAACGTGCCCTCCTCAATACCCATCACCAGGCTAACCCATCCCCCTACCCCCCTCCCCTCTAGAACCCTCAGTTTGTTTTTCAGAGTCCATCATCTCTCATGGTTCGTCTCCCCCTCTGACATACTCCCCTTTTCTTCCTCTCCTGTTATCTTCTTCTTTTTCTTTTTTCTTAAAATATGTTGCATTATTTGTTTCAGAAGTACAGATCTGTGATTCAACAGTCTTGCACAATTCACAGCACTCACTGTAGCACATACCCTCCCCAATATCTATCACCCAGCCACCCCATCCCTCCCACCCCCAACCACTCCAGTAACACTCAGTTTCTTTCCTGAGATTAAAAATTCCTCATATCAGTGAGGTCATGTGATACATGTCTTTCTCTGATTGACTTATTTCACTCAGCATAACACCCTCCAGTTCCATCCACGTCGTTGCAAATGGCAAGATCTCATTCCTTTTGATGGCTGCATAATATTCCATTGTGTATATATACCACATCTTCTTTATCCATTCATCTGTCGATGGGCATCCTGGCTCTTTCCACAGTTTGGCTATGGTGGACATTGCTGCTATAAACATTGGGGTACACGTACCCCTTCGGGTCCCTACATTTGTATCTTTGGGGTAAATACCCAGTAGTGCAATTGCTGGATCGAACGGTAGCTCTAATTTCAACTGTTTGAGGAACCTCCATACTGTTTTCCAGAGGGGTTGCACCAGCTTGCATTCCCACCAACAGTGTAGGAGGGTTCCCCTTTCTCCACATCCCCGCCAACATCTGTCGTTCCCTGACTTGTTAATTTTAGCCATTCTGACGGGTGTGAGGTGGTATCTCATTGAGGTTTTGATTTGGATTTCCCTGATGCCGAGCGATGTTGAGCACTTTTTCATGTGCCTGTTGGCCATTTGGATGTCTTCTTTGGAGAAATGTCTGTTCATGTCTTCTGCCCATTTCTTGATTGGATTATTTGTTCTTTGGGTGTTGAGTTTGATAAGTTCTTTATAGATTTTGGATACTAGCCCTTTATCTGATATGTCATTTGCAAATATTTTCTCCCATTCTGTCGGTTGTCTTTTGGTTTTGTGGACTGTTTCTTTTGCTGTGCAGAAGCTTTTTATCTTGATGAAATCCCAATAGTTCATTTTTGCCCTGGCTTCCCGTGCCTTTGGCGATGTTTCTAGGAAGAAGTTGCAGCGGCTAAGGTCGAAAAGGTTGCTACCTGTGTTCTCCTTTAGGATTTGGATGGACTCCTGTCTCACGTTTAAGTCTTTCAACCATTTGGAGTCTATTTTTGTGTGTGGTGTAAGGAAATGGTCCAGTTTCATTCTTCTGCATGTGGCTGTCCAATTTTCCCAACACCATTTGTTGAAGAGACTGTCTTTTTGCCATTGGACATTCTTTCCTGCTTTGTCGAAGATTAGTTGACCATAGAGTTGAGGGTCCATTTCTGGGCTCTCGATTCTGTTCCATTGATCGATGTGTCTGTTTTTGTGCCAGTACCATACTGTCTTGATGATGACAGCTTTGTAATAGAGCTGGAAGTCCGGAATTGTGATGCCGCCAGCTTTGCTTTTCTTTTTCAGTATTCCTCTGGCTATTCTGGGTCTCTTCTGGTTCCATACAAATTTTAGGATTATTTGCTCCATTTCTTTGAAAAAAGTGGATGGTATTTTGATGGGGATTGCATTGAATGTGTAGATTGCTCTAGGTAGCATTGACATCTTCACAATGTTGATTCTCCCAATCCATGAGCATGGAACGTTTTTCCATTTCTTTGTGTCTTCTTCAATTTCTTTCCTGAGTATTTTATAGTTTTCTGAGTACAGATCCTTTGCCTCTTTGGTTAGATTTATTCCTAGGTATCTAATGGTTTTGGGTGCAATTGTAAATGGGATCGACTCCTTGATTTGTCTCTCTTCTGTCTTGTTGTTGGTGTATAGGAATGCCACTGATTTCTGTGCATTGATTTTATATCCTGCTACTTTACTGAATTCCTGTATGAGTTCTAGAAGTTTTGGGGTGGAGTCTTTTGGGTTTTCCACATACAGTATCATATCATCTGCAAAGAGTGAGAGTTTGACTTCCTCTTTGCCGATTTGGATGCCTTTGATTTCTTTTTGTTGTCTGATTGCTGTGGCTAGGACTTCTAATACTATGTTGAATAGCAGTGGTGAGAGTGGACATCCCTGCCGCGTTCCTGACCTTAGGGGAAAGGCTCTCAGCCTTTCCCCATTGAGAATGGTATTCGCTGTAGGTTTTTCATAGATGGCTTTTATGATATTGAGGTATGTACCCTCTATCCCTATACTCTGAAGAGTTTTGATCAAGAAAGGATGTTGTACTTTGTCAAATGCTTTTTCTGCATCTATTGAGAGGATCATATGATTCTTGTTCTTTCTTTTGTTAATGTATTGTATCACGTTGATTGATTTGCGGATGTTGAACCAGCCTTGCAGCCCGGGAATAAATCCCACTTGGTCGTGGTGAATAATCCTTTTAATGTACTGTTGGATCCTATTGGCTAGTATTTTGGTGAGAATTTTTGCATCCATGTTCATCAAGGATATTGGTCTGTAATTCTCTTTTTTGATGGGGTCTTTGTCTGGTTTTGGGATCAAGGTAATGCTGGCCTCATAAAATGAGTTTGGAAGTTTCCCTTCCATTTCTATTTTTTGGAACAGTTTCAGGAGAATAGGTATTAATTCTTCTTGAAATGTCTGATAGAATTCCCCTGGGAAGCCATCTGGCCCTGGGCTTTTGTTTCTTGGGAGATTTTTGATGACTGTTTCAATTTCCTTAGTGGTTATAGGTCTGTTCAGGTTTTCTATTTCTTCCTGGTTCAATTTTGGTAGTTGATACATCTCTAGGAATGCACCCATTTCTTCCAGGTTATCTAATTTGCTGGCATAGAGTTGCTCATAATATGTTCTTATAATTGTTTGTATTTCTTTGGTGTTGCTTGTGATCTCTCCTCTTTCATTCATGATTTTGTTGATTTGGGTCATTTCTCTTTTCTTTTTGATCAGTCTGGCCAGGGGTTTATCAATCTTGTTAATTCTTTCAAAGAACCAGCTCCTAGTTTCGTTGATCTGTTCTACTGTTCTTTTGGTTTCTAGTTCATTGATTTCTGCTCTGATCTTTATGATTTCTCTTCTCCTGCTGGGTTTAGGCTTTCTTTGCTGTTCTTTCTCCAGCTCCTTTAAGTGTAGGGTTAGGTTGTGTATTTGAGACCTTTCTTGTTTCTTGAGAAAGGCTTGTATTGCTATATACTTTCCTCTCAGGACTGCCTTTGCTGTATCCCAAAGATTTTGAACAGTTGTGTTTTCATTTTCATTGGTTTCCATGAATTTTTTTAATTCTTCTTTAATTTCTTGGTTGACCCATTCATTCTTTAGTAGGATGCTCTTTAGCCTCCATGTATTTGAGTTCTTTCCGACTTTCCTCTTGTGGTTGAGTTCTAGTTTCAAAGCATTGTGGTCTGAAAATATGCAGGGAATGATCCCAATCTTTTGGTACTGATTGAGACCTGATTTGTGACCTAGGATGTGATCAATTCTGGAGAATGTTCCATGGGCACTAGAGAAGAATGTGTATTCCGTTGCTTTGGGATGGAATGTTCTGAATATGTCTGTGAAGTCCATTTGGTCCAGTGTGTCATTTAACGTCTTTATTTCCTTGTTGATCTTTTGCTTAGATGATCTGTCCATTTCAGTCAGGGGGGTGTTAAAGTCCCCCACTATTATTGTATTGTTGTCAATGTGTTTCTTTGCTTTTGTTATTAATTGCCTTATATAATTGGCTGCTCCCATGTTCGGGGCATAGATATTTACAATTGTTAGATCTTCTTGTTGGATAGACCCTTTAAGTAGGATATAGTGTCCTTCCTCATCTCTTATTACAGTCTTTGTTTTAAAATCTAGTTTGTCTGATATAAGGATTGCCACCCCAGCTTTCTTTTGGTGTCCATTAGCATGGTAAATGGTTTTCCACCCCCTCACTTTCAATGTGGGGGTGTCTTTGGGTCTAAAATGAGTCTCTTGCAGACAGCATATCGATGGGTCTTGTTTTTTAATCCAGTCTGATAGCCTGTGTCTTTTGATTGGGGCATTTAGCCCATTTACATTCAGGGTAACTATTGAAAGGTATGAATTTAGTGCCATTGTATTACCTGTAAGGTGACTGTTAACTGTCTGTTGTCTGTGTTCGTTTCTGCTCTTTGCTGCTTTTAGGTTCTCTCTTTGCTTAGAGGACCCCTCTCAATATTTCTTGGAGGGCTGGTTTCGTGTTTGCAAATTCCTTTAGTTTTTGTTTGTTCTGGAAGCTTTTGATCTCTCCTTCTATTTTCAATGATAGCCTAGCTGGATATAGTATTCTTGGCTGCATATTTTTCTCATTTAGTGCTCTGAAGATATCTTGCCAGTCCTTTCTGGCCTGCCAGGTCTCTGTGGATAGGTCTGTTGCCAATCTAATGTTTCTACCATTGTAGGTTACATATCTCTTCTCCCGAGCTGCTTTCAGGATTTTCTCTTTGTCTCTGAGACTCGTAAGTTTTACTATTAGATGTCGGGGTGTTGACCTATTTTTATTGATTTTGAGAGGGGTTCTCTGTGCCTCCTGGATTTTAATGCCTGTTTCCTTCCTCACATTAGGGAAGTTCTCTGCTATAATTTGCTCCAATATACCTTCTGCCCCTCTCTCTCTCTCTTCTTCTTCTGGGATCCCAATTATTCTAATGTTGTTTCGTCTTATCGTATCACTTATCTCTCGAATTCTGCCCTCGTGATCCTGTAGTTGTTTCTCTCTCTTTTTCTCAGCCTCTTTATTTTCCATCATTTGGTCTTCTATATCGCTGATTCTCTCTTCTGCCTCATTTATCCTAGCATTTAGTGCCCCCATTTTTGATTGCACCTCATCAATAGCCTTTTTGATTTCGATTTGGTTAGATTTTAGTTCTTTTATTTCTCCAGAAAGGGTTTCTCTAATAACTTCCACGCTTTTTTCAAGCCCAGCTAGTATCTTTAAAGTCATGATTCTGAACTCTAGGTCCGACATCGTACTAATGTCCGTATTGAGTAGGTCCCTGGCTGACGGTACTACCTCTTGTTCTTTTTGCTGAGGTGATTTCTTTCGTCTTGTCATTTTGTCCAGAGGAGAATAGATGAATGAGAGAACAAAAGGCTAACAGGTTTACAACGTCCCCAGCAAATATACTGTATACAAATCAGAAAAGACCTGAAACCAGGGGAAAAGAAAGGGAAAGAAAGAAAAAAGAAAGAGAAAAAGAAAAAAAAGAAGAAAAAAAAGATAAAAACAAAAACAAAACAATTCAAAAAAGGCAGAATATGATCAAATATGATCAGGCTAGTGCATAGATCAGTGCCACACACTAGATTTTGGGCGTATTTTGGTCTGTTAGAAAAAAGTGCCTCCTAAAATTTTAAAGGAAGAAAGACATATATGTACAAAATAAGGGTTGATACAATGAAGGGATGGAAGATGACTGTAAAGATGAAAATTATAAAAGATTTTATAAAAGGACTTGGTAAGATAAGTTGTTTGAAAAAAGAAAGAAGATTTAAGGAAAAAAAAAAAAAAAGGAAAAAGGGAGAGAATGTGATCAGGCAGGAGACTAGAACAAAGCCATACACTAGTGGTTTAGGGTATATTTTGATCTGTTAGAAGAAACTGTACCTCAAAATTTTAAAGAGAGAACAACTTATATATATATGCCAAAAACAAGGATAACTACTATGAAGGGATAAAATATGACTCTAAAAATGAAAAAAAAATAAAAAAATGTTTTTTTTAAAAAAAAGGGATTTATAAGATGTTGGTTGAAAAAGGGAAAAAGAAAAATAAAAAAAAGTCAACAAAAATTAACTTCGATGAAATAATGAATCATGGTAAAAAAAAAAAAAAAAAAAAAGAAGCCATGTGCAGTATTCCCCTAGCGCTGGAGTTCTCCTATTCTCCTTGATCGATCAACTTGGTCTTGGCTTGCTGGCTGTTTGTGTTGATCTTCTGGGGGAGGGGCCTGTTGCTGTGGTTTCCAAATGTCTTTGCCGGAGGCGGAATTGCCCCGCCCTTGTCGGTCCGGGCTAAGCAAGCTGCTCCGGTTTGCTCTCAGGAGCTTTTGTTCCCTGCAAGCTCTCGGTACAGCTCTGGAGGACCAGGGCGAAAATGGCGGCCTCCCAGTCTCCGCCCGGAGGAGCCGAGAACTCGGGGCCCCACTCCTCAGTGCGCCCCCAGAGAAAAGCAGTCACTCCCGTGTCCCCGGTCTCTGGCCGCACTCCGTGCTCACCTGGCTTGTGATCGAGCGTTGCTATCTCTGGCACCCGACCCCGCTCGGAGTCTCCAAACCCAGCAGATCCCTGCAGTGCGTTCCCGCACCGCTCCTCCCCAGGAAGGAAGGGGAGTCTCCCCGGATCTGCTGCTTGTTGGGTCCTTGCTGGGGGAGCCGTGCCCCGACTGGGCCGCAGATCACAGTTTATGGCAACCCCGAGCTGAGAGCCCGCGACTCTGCTCCGTATCTGCAGCCGGCTTCCCCGCCCCGACACCTGGGAGCTCTGCCGCACTCAGGCACCCCCGGTCTCTCTGTGACCCCAAGGGTCCTGAGACCACACTGTCCCGGGAGGATTCCACCCCCCGCTTAGCCACTGCAGCGACGTCCCTCCGCCGAGCCAACTTTTAAAAGGTCCGATTTTGTGCTCTGCGGCTCTAGCACTTGCCAGAAGCGGCCGGCGGAGGCCCCTCCCCCGCCGTCTATCCTCCCGAATATCGCCTCGGATTCACTTCTCCGCACGTCCTACCTTCCAGTAAGTGGTCGCTTCTCTGTTCAGAGAGTTGTTGCTACTCTCCTGTTCGATCTCCTGTTGAGTTCGTAGGTGTTCACAGTGGTTTGATCCCTATTCAGCTGAATTCCTGAGACCAGACAAAATCTAGGTCTCCTACTCCTCCGCCATCTTGCTCCGCCCCCTCCTCAGATTCTTTAATACACACAACCTTGTACAATCTCATCTCCTTGAATGCAGATGGGATTTATGACTTATTTCTAACCAAAAGAATATGGCAAATAGAAAAGTAATGGATGGTCTTCTTTAAAATCACTCCTGTGATTATATTACATTGAACAAGACCCCATTTTAGCATATTGCATCTAGAGGCTTGATGAAATAAGCGACCAGATTAGAGAAACCCACATGGCAAAGAATTGTTGGTGGCCTCTAGGAACCACAGGTGACCTCCACAGTTTGATGCTGTCCTCCAGCCCACAGCCAACAAGGAAGCAGGTTCTGAATCCTCTGGTCACAAGGAAACGGATTCTGCCCACATCCTGAATGCGCATACAAATGGATCCTTTCTCAGTCAAGCCTTCAGTTAAGAACACAGCCCAATCCTTACCTTGACTACAGTCTAGAACACTGAGCAGAGGATTTAGCTAAGCCATGCCCAGACTCATGACCCATAAAAACTGTGAGACAGTAAATGTATGTGTTGTTCTAAGTTGCTACATTTGTGGCCATTTGTCATGCAGAAAATTAATATACATTCCAACCAAATAATCTGTCACACAGTTTCTCCAGAATTGCATTTTCAGCTAATGTCATCCCACCATCAATCCTTTCTCGCTGGTTTACAGAATCACTCAGTTACTCTACTAGTCTGGTGATTTGTTATATCAGGTACATTTTTAGGTTTTTTCCAGTCTTCAAGGCTGATCCAGGATCATACGACAAGGTAAATGACACCTTAATAATGCCTCATAATTATTGAGAGCTTCTTATGGTCATTAGTTCCCAGAATATCTGTCATGAATTATTCCATTTAACCTGCACAATAAAACATTTGTAACATCTTTTCCCCTATTGTACAGACAAGGTAATGGGGATTCACAGACTTTAGGGAACTTGTGAAAAATAACCCAGCTAGTCAACATTATATCTGGAATTCAAGCCTAGACTTGTGCCTGGGATAAACACTCTTTCTTTCCTGTGGGAGGGTTTTGGCAACTGGTATGTCCTGGTGACACTGCAATTTAAAATATACCTTAAAATTTTGTTTTCAGAACCAGTGATCTTTGTCATAAATTTAGGCTTCCCACATTCAAATAATCCACTGCCTTGACTAAATCTCCAAAAATCAAGAGCATGGACTTTTATTTTCTCAAAACAGGTTTAGATTTGTCTTCGTCATGATATACTAGGATTTCTGAGGTTTTTGCTTTGGAAAAATCTGCATGTGTCCATCTGCTTGCTTTTTACCCAGTGATCTACTCTCATGACTTTAGGATATAGCATGTCCTGCTCAAAGAAAAATGTGAAGCAGAAGCAAACAATCAAGCAAAAAAAAAATTTTTTTTATAAGAATTATTAAAGGAAACTGGCTGGAACCAGAAAATCTGGGGGCAAATTAATTTTTTCCAAGGGAAGCCTCATGGTAACTTATGCCTGGGCAGGAGATCTATTTTTTAAGTAGCATTAATGCAGGAAGGTAATCTAGATTTCCTTTTGAGTCTCTGGGAAGCAGTACATCTCTTTGTTTATCCCTTGTATTATTTATTCAGGTCTTAAATGCATTAGGTAAGGGGGTGGGGAATTTTAAAATAAAAAGGTTTAAGTGATTCTGGGAACATGCATTTATTATGGTGATAAAAGAACCAGCTCTCCCAGTCTCTATTTGCTGCATTGTTTCAGTGCTTCTTATCTCCAATAAATCAGAGGCTGGGATCTGGTCCCTTGGCTGAGATCAGTGCCTGAAATGGATGCTGCAGGTTGCCTAATAAAGCTTTCCACTTAGAGCTTCCATTTTTTACCATGATCTGGAGTGTGTGTCTTCCTGTGAACTGAGAGCCCTTTTCTGGCCTTGGCCTGACTTCTACCTTGGACTCAAGAAGAATATATAGGTTTTTCCCAGTATTCCTGGAAATGAGGCACATAAAAGAAGGACATTATTCTCATCCTAATAAAAGATAATAATGATGATAATGATAATAACAACAAGAAGAAGAATGCCAGTTCAGTAGATACTGCCTAGAATCACCTTCTACTCGTTCATACATTCACCCCTTCCAACTCCCCTCCTGCCCCCACTTGTCACGTTACTCTGCCCTTAGGGTACTCCAGCTGCTTTACCTGCAGATGTGTATAGAGCCCAAAGGTCCTATGATTTTGCATCCCATCTGCCCTTACCAACTCACCACCATTTTTTTTTTAATGACTGGATGTTGCAGTCCATCTCCCTTCTCTGCCAAGAAGGAGGGGAGCACAGCAAATTCTGAGGTATAAATTTCTGCTCTAGTCTTCTCATGGAGGATTAGACTAGAGCTGGGACTTTCCCTGAAAGTGCACCTTTGCCTGACTCTTTTCCCTTCCCTGCCTTGCATCTCCCACCCCCTACTGATTTGTCTCTTGGGAGCACACATCTTCACTTCATGGTCTGCTTCTGAGGAGCCCTGCCGACAACAATCACCAGCTTTTAACTGAACATTCACCGTCACATTAAGTTACTCTTACAAATCCCTTTGAAGTAAATGTCACTAACCCTCCACCACAGAAGCACACATTAACCAACTTTCCCAAGTAGCTAATAAGTGTTGCAGTCCAGATTTGAAGACAGATTCTCGCAATTCCAAGACCTGTTCGTTGAACGTATGATGTGTGCCTCTCAGTAGAAGAAGCCTGATATAAAGAGTCAGTAGTTTCATCATAAAATAGCAGCTGAGGAACTGTTTTACCAGTCAGAACATCTGGATTCATATCACCCTTTTATGTGTGAACTTAGGCAACTTGCTTCATTTTTCTAAGCATCAGTTTCTTCTTTTATAAAAAGAGAGAAATTAACATCTGTCTTACCTTTTAAACATGAGGTTCAAATGATATGAAGGTGAGGATCGCTTTGGAATTGTAAAATATTGGAGGAAAGAACATAATCTTTGGGTCTGGACTTGATGCTTGATTTCACAACTAACCATCAGTGTGGTCTTGGACAAAATATTTGCTCTGTGACCGATGTCTGCTTCTGTGTAATGGGGTAATCATGCTTTCTTCACTTAGGTGTTTAGAGGAGAGAAGCTGCTTTGGAGATTTCTCCTTTAAAAGTTGGCTTTGTCCAGTGTCTGGCACAGGGTAGTTCCTTGGTAAGTGGTAGCCATGCCCACTCTCTTTTTTATTTCACTTCTTCAAGTAGGTACTTGGACTCAGAAATAACCTAGAAATGTCACTTTTTCCCCAACCCCTTGCTCATAGGGGGAGCATATCTTTGTGTGTGCGTGCGTGCGTGCGTGTGTGTGTGTGTATGTGTGTATACACAGAGGCACATATTTTGATTCAGCTTTTCTTTGCTTTTATCAGTTGGTATACTCTCACTTTTGCTGTCTTTTCATGTATATTTTATTCCCAATCAGTGTCAGAAACCTTATGCAAATACCTTGTTTGTTTCTATATTCTTCCTTTATCTACCCAGCTCTGCACTTTTATGAAGCTTATTTTTCTCTCACTGACTTCTTTTCATTTTCATGTGTTTTAAATCAGGCTCTATGAAAATAAAATGTGTGTTGAGTGCACACTTGTGTGTGTGGGGGTGGGTGGGGTGGGCGCGCTTCCCAGTGGCCGGGTCATGCTCATGGTAGAAGACTGTTTGTTTGGCTATCAGTCCCCGGTGACCAAGACTTGCTTCCTGGGAAGTATCATAGACATTCAGATAGAATGACTTGAAAGACTATTTGAGTTTCTCATTTACAAATAGAAGACTTGAGAGGAGGTGAATGGCTTGTCCAAGACAAGAGTCCAGAACCTTTTACTTCAGACCCAAAGCTTTTTGGCCACACTTTCCTTTGAGACATGTAAGTAGTGTAAAGTATCTATAGGAAAGGGTTTAGAAAATACTGATGGTTGTTACTCAGGGTATATTTGTAAAATTTGTTCCTTCTCTTCTCTTGCCAGCTCTTCAGGCTTTCTGACAATACAGTTTTGGTTCAGTTAAAATTCAGTCCTTTTGTAGTTCTGACATCGCCAGCTTTGTTAAGGATCAGGCAGACCCAGAAGAGAGTCAGATTGGCTTTGAATTGTAACTCTGCCTATTATTGGTTACACAAACTTGGCAGCTTGTTTCATCTCCCAGTTTCTTCATCAGTAAATTCAGAATGATAATATATGTGTTGAAGCGTTGTTGAGAGGCTGAGATTTTATAACATAGACAAATTGTCTAATTTAGAGCCATACACATTAATTACTAATAAACGGGTCTTAGAACACTAAGAATAGTAGATGCTCCTCTGAATTACAGAATAGATTTGGTTCTCTGTGGAAGTAAGAATGCATATCATACCTTTCAGAGTAAGATGAGTTGTTTGGGGGAAGTTTTAAAGAGTTTCAGGACCCAAAACAGATGCCAAATTGCTGCTCACCTTTTTCTTAGGTAAATGAAGAACATCAAAACGGGCTGACTTACCTTGTAGCGGTGATATAAAGATAATGGAAGGCCCCTTCCTGATCCCCTCACTTTCTGCAGGACATTGAGATTCTTCATATTTTATTTCCTTTGTTCTTTTAGTCTGGGACCCGCGCTTGGGCAACATTGCTCCTTGAAGAGTGTTCCTCCTCTATATGTCACATTGCATGTGTGTATCCCCAAACCTCTGCACTCCAGCCACCCACATGCACCCCAGTACAAAGTAACTGGAGAAAGGAATCCTCCTTAGTGAGGATGTATTTCATCTTTGGATTTGCCCTGGATGCAATTTATGCCCTACTTTCTTCAATTATCACTACAGTTAATTACCTACATTTAACAGATGAAGAAACTAAAGATCCACAGTATTTTCTGGAAGACCCTAGATGATAAAGATTTATGGCTTTGCAGGCCACACTCATTCTACTCAGCCCTGCCGTTGTAGTATGTAGTGGCAATAGATAGTATGTGAACAAACAGGAGTGGCCATGTTCCAATACAGCTTTATTTTCAAAAACAGAGAGCAGGATGGTTGGAGTCCATGGATTGAAAGGTGCCGACTTTTGCTCTTCAGTGATTATGAGGTAAAAAGCAGCATTTGAAACGAATTTTGTTTGCCTTCAGAGCCTATGTACTTCGCACTAATCTGTACTCTCTCCCTAACTGGTTTTGCAATTAGAAAGGAACTCAAACATATCCTACTAGAAGTGGTTCTCGGTTTACAAGCTTTAAGGAGAGTCCATGGCTTATAAACTGGAACCACAGCTTACTCAGGGGAAGTTCCTTGAATTAGAGGCTTTGTGTCTGGAAAGAAATAGCTGTGTCTCTCAGGTAGGCCTTGCATGAGGCCTCACTGCGTGAGGACAGGCCTGACATCGGTAGGCCAGATGCACTCTGATTGTGTCTTGACACTGTCTAGCCTGGGGAATTGATCATGTCAATGCTTAGGATTTGTGCTGAGGTTTCCAAAAGGGCTTCTCTCTGAATTACTCTAAATTTACCTCTAAACAGGCAAAGAGCCTGACATTATCCAAAGGTGAAAAAATAACCTAAAGCAGCACCCAGAGGAAGGAAAGAAGAATCTGGATGTGGCCAATACCTCTCAATAAAGTCACACTCCACTGACTTTGAAAAATAGCCCAATTATCCTCAATTTCGGCATGCAGAAAAATAATGCAGCAATGTGACCTCATAGCATACATCCTGCATACACAAACACTCCCTATGCAATGAGTTGTTGCTCTAAATTGCTCTTCTCTAAGGGAAAGGAATTGTCAGTTCTGTCACCTAGGGGAGACTTCAATGAAACAGTCACAGAGTAAGACCATTTTCTGCTGTCTCGGTTGTCAAAGAAGAGAAAGGCTGGATTTCTAATTTAGTGAGTGTGCTAGCTGTCAGAGCCACCTTAAGGAAACACAGCATAGTCATGGAAAGACCCACCCATTTATAGTTCATCAACATGCTTTTACCCAACAGAAAGGTTGGGAGGAAAGATCCTGGAATTAAAAATCAGGACACCTGGTTTCTGTTTGCATGTGGGACCTTGGGCAATTGTAGAGGGAAGAGTTCTGGATCCAGAGGCAGAATTTTACTTGCTTTAAAGTCCTAGCTCTCACAGTTATCAGCTGGTGGGTCTGGGCCGAGTCCCCTCATGTGGCAGGGATGGCTCATTGTTCAGGCAAAGTCATTCTCTGCTCTCCCTAAGCACACACTTATTCTGCATTCCCCAGGCTCCCTGCAGTTGCTTTGGCTGTGTGGCTGAATTCTGGTTCATGGGATGTGGGTGGACAGAATGAAGGCCAATTCCAGGCCTAGACTCTAAAATCCCTCCTTCATTTTCTCCCTTTCCTCATCTGTAGGCCAGGTACAAGGCATTGTTCCAGGGACTCCCAAACCCTAGAGGCTGATGGAAGATCCTGCTTGCTACATGGAGCAAAGCCCATTTCTAGCTCCCTACTCCCCCTACCAACTGGACTTTATATAAGTGGGTTAAAGCTCTGAACTCCCAGAACTATGTGTTACAGTAGTTAGTGTTAACCTCTTCATAACAATGGTGATAAGAACAGCTGATCTTTTTTTTTTTTTTAAGATTTCATTTATTTATTTGAGAGAGAGAGAAAGCGAGCACGAGCAGGAGGGCTGGGTAGAGGGAAAAGCAAACTCCCTGCTGAGCAGGGAGCCTGACGTGTTGCTCAATCCCAGGACTCTGAACTGAAGGCTGATGCTTAACCGACTGAGCCACCCAGGTGCCCCACAGCTGATCTTTTTGAGCCTTTACATGATGATAGGCGTTGGGCCCCCATGAATAATCTTTTAGGATCTTTAAAACAGTAACTTTATAAGTTCTATGAATGTTCCTATTTCAAAGAGGTAAGATACATTGTCTGATCTCACATGGTTAATATGTGGTGGAGCTCATTCCTCTGCAGAATAAACACAGTAATATCTGCCCCATCTACTCAAAATGTTGCCACACGTGTCATGTGAGTTAGGATCTAGACAGGCACTGGTGGACTCAAAACATCATCTAAGTGCTAGATGTTATCATTATTGATCTTCCTGCCCCCCGGTCCTTATATAATTATAACATTTGTTCTACTTAATCACTAGTTTAAACACAGTAACATGAAACATTTATGTATCCCATGGAGGCAGGTGAGGGTGACAATCTAACATTCCTTGCCTCATGAATGGCATTTAGTGGCAATAAGTGCAAGACAGAGCAGGGAGCATGAGAATGAGTGGAAAGATGACGGAGGAAGAAGCACTTATATGAGGATTCTTCTCTTATTGTGTTCTCTTCTCCTCTGTTCCCTCCAGCTAAATATTTCCTCTGGTCTGTAATTAGGCATGCTATTACTAACTTACTGTGGGATGGCATCCTACATGACCCTCAGTGACCTCATCATTTATCAAGTGGCTTATAGAATACTCAGGGAAGGAAGGTCAGGTCTCAAGATCTAAGGAATTGGGAAAAATCACCTTTTGTGGGTTTTCTTTTAAAGAAAAGGTAGAAAATTATTATAACATGTATTAGGTGATACTGATGTTCAGTTCTGATGTAATTCTCAATCCAGATCGGATCTTAGGACATAAAGAAATGGGGAAAATCAGGTTTTATGGCTTTTCCCTAGAAAGATAAATTATTATGCCATATACCAATTGCTTCTCAAGTTTAATTCAAACTGGGAAGAGAAAAATGCATGACAGATTATTGAAGTACATTTTTAGCATGTCTGTCATCTAAGTTTTAACTCAAAGATCACAAGCTCTAGGGCTCTGGTAAGTCTCTGACTTGCAGGAATGTTTTGTTGAATCCAGAGTGACGTTCATAGAGTGTTAAATTGGTATCGGGAAATTTCTTACACGCACACAATCTGGGTCTGCTTGACGATAAGAAAGATCTAGAAATTATGAGGCTATGTTCCTGCATGACAATTGTTTGGAACAGCAGAGTGCTAGCCATCATAGATGGACCCTGTACCACAGTCTTCAGCACCCTGTTGCTCTCAACATGGGAGCTAAGTGTCAGTCCCCATTTAAATCCTTCTGTTCTTGCCTGCTTGCCTCTTCTACACTGATTTTCTGCTCCCTGTATTGAATGCTATCTCTGCTTTGGAAGATAGCTTCTCTGGGAAGACAATATTCAGTGTTAATAAAATCAGACCCATCTCCTCCCCATTGCTTCTGGAGCAGAGAGAATCTATTACTCGCTCTCGTTATTAAGTCAAACTTGCCAGTGTCTGTTCAGGTCCTGTGCATTTTGCATAGAAATCCTCCCTCACCATCTCTTCTCTATTTGGATATCCTGCGTTTATCATTCACTCTTACCTGTGGTGTCACCTCCTCCAGGAGTCTTCCACAACCTCAACCACCTTAACAGGCTGGGTTGGTTTTTCCACATATGTTTTCACCGAGCACCATATGCTCATCTCTGTCAAAGGACTTAGCATTGCAGTTGTTGATTTACTTGTTTACCTGTCCCACTAAAACATAAACTTGGAGGAATCGCCAACCCTTCTGAATATGTCCTGTTCTATCCAGTCACCATGACTCTGCATATGCAGTTTCTTTGTCCTAGAATGCTTGCTCCTATCGGCAGCACTCGCCTTGGCACAAGTAAATGCTACTCATCTTTTGGGGCTTCTCAAGCATTGCCTTTATCAGGGAAACTTTCCATGGAGCCTTTACGCTAGTTTGGTGCCCCTAACCTACACTCCTATAATGCAATTCTAGACCATTGTACCCCCTATCACAATGGACTCCACCTCTCAGTCAGCCTCCCATCACCTCACCATGAGGAGGATCCTTGAAGGAAAGAGTTTTTAGTCTCCATAACTTTAGCATTAAGTAGTATGCCTAGGACATACTAAATTATATGTACAAATATATGGAAGGAAGGGAGGGAAGGAGAGAGGAAGGAAGGAAAGAATGTCTTTGTGACATAGTGGATTCTTATCCACATTCCCAGTGTCGTTCTCTACTCTCTTCCACTCCAGTTCCGGCTGGGCTGCTGATCATTGCTCACCGAATACCACTGAGATGACCTGGCCTGGTTTCCTTCCTCTGTTGTCTAATACTTTCTCATGAAACTATTTTGCAGTATCTGACTTGGTCAGACAGACTCTCAATGGCTTCCTTATTGTTTGAGTCCCCCTGTCTTGCATTTGGAAAGGTGCCAGGGAAATGTCTATAGTTTTATTGAGTAATTTAGTGTTTTGTATCCCTCCTTATTCTCTGGGCTCTATCATCTCCTGTGTCTTTTACCAGAATTGTCTTTGCAATCAGTAAGGCTCTTTAGGGTAAAAGTGACAAAAATCCATTTTGAACAAGGTTAAGAAAAAAAAATGTTAGTTTTTCACCCAGATGTCTCACAGCACAAATATGTCATAGAAAGGACAGGGACAGATTTGCAACCTAACCTGAGACAATTGCACTCAAAAACTTTGGGGTCATCATGACTATCCCTTTACCTTAATTTCTTCATCTAACAGTTCTAGCTAATCAGCTTGATTCACTGTGTCCCAAGCCCAAAAGTCCTAGGAAGGAGCTATGATTAGCAGTTTGATTATGGTTTCTTTCCCTTGGACCCATCAACTCCAGTTAGGACCAAGTCACACATCTTCTAAAGTGGCAACTTGTGCAGTTACCATGTGGGAAGTGGAGAAAGGGCCAGAAAAGCAAGGACAGGTCAGGCAAAGCAGTATGGCCATTACCGTCCTTGGCTACATATTTGGGAACTGGTACCCATTTCACGGACAGTCACTTACTGAACAAAGAAAGGCAGCAATGAATAAATTAGAGAAGCCCACTCCTGTTATGAAATTGACAATGTTTCCATTCACCAACAAATATTTACTGGGCTCCTACTCTATACACAGACTATAATGGGAACAATGGTGAGGTGAAAATGAAAGATGCAAAGATATATATGTACCTAAATGGAAAATAGGCTGCTTGAACAAGTAAATGTTACACAAGACTAGTCAGTCCCTTCATTTTAGCAGATATTCACTGAGCGCACTGCATGTGACACTGTGTTAGACACTGAGGATATAAAGTTGAATGAGAAACTGGTGTGGTTATTAAGATGTTCATTGACTAGAACAGGACTCTAGCAGATAAACAGTTAATTCCAACCCAGGAAAATTTTCTGATGAAGCCATCTAAAAAAGGAGATACCTGTATGAAGCAAACTGTATTAGAAGAATCCAGGAAAGGGGCACCTGGGTGGCTCAGTCGTTAAGCGTCTGCCTTTGGCTCAGGTCATGGTCCCAGGGTCCTGGGATCGAGCCCCGCATCGGGCTCCCTGCTCCGCGGGAAGCCTGCTTCTCCCTCTCCCACTCCCCCTGCTTGTGTTCCCTCTCTTGCTGTGTCTCTCTCTGTCAGATAAATAAATAAAATCTTTAAAAAAAAAAAAAGAATCCAGGAAAGAGAGATAATATAGTTGGGGGGAAAGCCTAAACAGAAAGAATAAACCTAATCCCAACTGAAAGTAGCTGGACAAAACTGCAGAAGCAAGAAGGCACGGTATAGGTTTAGAAAATGGTGGCACCCGGTCAGGAAATCCTGGAGATGTAGAAGATGCACCTGGAAATGTAGGTGCACCCAGGTTATAACATACTAATAAGGTCAGAGGTTTTTGCTTAATAATGAGAAGTCACTGAATGTTTTTGAACAGGCAGTACCTTGATCAAAATACATTTTTAAGGGGCACCTGGGTGGCTCAGTCAGTTAAGTGTCTGACTCTTGGTTTTGGTCTCAAGGTCATGACTCAGCATCATGAGATCGAGCCCCGCATCGGGCTCTATGCTCAGCTGGAAGTCTGCTTGAGACTCTCTCTCTCCCTCTGCCCCTCCCTTCACTCGCTCTCTCTCTCTCTAAAATAAATAAATAAACCTTTAAAAAAATACACTTTTAAGTGATTAACTAAAAGATGGGCTACTTCTTGGCATTCCTGCTGGTGGAGGGGGTAGAGTCCTATTTGGGGGATGGAAAAAGGCAAAAGGGACTGCCTAAAAACTGCTGTAATGGAGATTCTTTTCTCCTTTAATTTCTAATATATTTCATAGCCCTTGAGGGACTCAACTTATTACAGTTCTCTGTATTATCTTTCCAAATAAACCGAATGCTCTTTGGAAATAAGGGATGTTGTTCATTTTCACATCCCCTGGAGCCTTACACAGAGCCCTGTTTAAAACAGGTTCTAAATAAATACTTATTGTACTTATTGGATGGATGAATGAATGAGTAAAAAAAATGAATGACTCTAATAGAGGAATTTAAATATCCTATATCCTGAGTGTCCCTAGCATTTGTCCAAATCTTGAGCATCCTAGGGAAGCAGCACATCATGTTGCAAATCTTGACTGTTACTTTCTAAATGTATGAACTTATATAAGTTTCTCTACTTCCTAAGCCTCTAATTATTTTTTTTACTGCTGAAATGAGGCTAATAATTCTTACTATTTCACAGTGGTAGTGTGAAGATGAAAAAGAACACTGTGTGTAAGGCACTTAGCTTGTTACTAGCACAAAGCGGGAACTCATTAAATAGTATGGCTTAATATGTTTTCAGTAGCCTACTAGTGATTGACAGGGCCCCAAATGGCCCCTTGCCTTTTCTTGTTCCTTCATTTATTCATTCATGCATTTGGCATTCAGTCAAAAATATTAATAAGTGCCTATTACTAAGGACCGAAGGGAGTGTTTTTGGTGGATGCAGATTTTGAGTCAAACTGTGGGAGCAGGCATGGTTATTCCAAGAACTGTGAGTACAGGTGTTCCCCTTGAACCTGCAGTTTCGCTTTCTGCTTTCCGTGATTTCAGTTACCTGCAGTCAGCTGCAGTGAGGAGGCAGGCGATCCTCCTTCTGATGAGAGAGCAGGTCAATAGTAGCCTAATGCACTTCCCTTCATTTCATCACATAGGCATTTTATCATTTCAGATCATCACAAGAAGAAGAAGGGTGAGTGCAGTACAGTACTCTGAGAGACCACATTCTTGTAACTTTTATCACAATGTATTATGTCAACCTAAAATTGTCAGAAGGCAACAATTAAGCAAAAGGGTTTATTTGGGATCAAAGAATTGTAACTCAGGGTACACAGATATGGGCAGCCACCCAAATAGTTTTCCACTAGGGAGCAAAAGTCAGGCATTTTTAAAGCAAAAGGGAAGGCTTATATAGGTTGTTTACCAAGAATTTTGATTGGTGTTGGCAGCAGAAAGCTAATCTTTGCTAAACATAATTGGTTGCTAAGGCTGTCACTAAGCAAAAGTCTGTTACTGTAACAAGTTGCAGGTGTTCTTGCAGAATCCTTGGAATTTTTGCAATTTGGCCCGGTTCAAAAGCCCATGGTTCCACCTGGTGAGAATGAGGATGTGCCTAAGGCTCGTCTTAATAGACTCTAGTAAGCTCTATCTTAAAACCCCATGAGATAAGTGACTCCATTTTATTTCAGCTTTCACAATAGTTATAATTGTTCTATTTTATTATTATTGCTGTTAATGTCTTACTGTACCTAATTTATAAATTAAACTTTATCATAGGTATGAATGTATAGGAAAAAAATATAGAGAGAGTTCCGTATTATCTGAAATGCAGGTCCAGGCATTCACTGGGGCTCTTGGAACATATCCTCCTGTGGGTAAACGGGGACTACCGTAATCCGTTGGGCTGGAGCTTCAAGGGTAAGGAAGTGTAGTCATGAGACTGGAGAATTAAGCTAAGTCAAATCATGGTTTTTGTGTCAAAAACTTGTGCATTATTCAAAGGGAGTCCTAAATTCCCTACTGTTTATCCGCTTCAACCCCAAATATCTTCTTACTTAGGTCTAGCTCTTTTGATCCCTTTCTGACTTGCAGAGTAACCCATGTCTTCAGAGGTACAGAGGATTCCCAGAGAGTTGTGGCTGTGCTGGATGGTAGATTGCTCTTTGCTGGAATCCAGCTGCCTCTTTGGACCTGCCTTTTCAGCAGGAGAAAGGATCCAGCTGCGACTGACTTAAGTCAACTTGCAGAACTCATTCTACACACATGTGTTCTCTGAGAGCTGACTAAGGAGTCCTTAGCTGGGGGTGTTAAAAACCAATATTTGTCAATGTGTTTGAATATGAGAGGTCTGGTGCTGGCTGTGCAGGGAGAATCTGAATAGAGCAAAAGAATCAGAGGCACATCAGTGGGTTTCACTGAGCACTGAGAGTCTTTAAAAACTAAAGTTGTGTTTTCTCTTCTCTCCCCACCCCCAACTGGGGTTTTTAGTTTCCTGAACAAAACCAACCTTCTGTGTTATTAAACACAGAAAAGGCAGGGTTGCGTTGCTGCATTTTACCGTCCACCCATTTGCCCTCCCAGTTTGGCATTACAGGACTCTTCTGTTCATGCTTTCTTCCTTTGGAGTGCGAGCTAGGAAATGGATTTTTTTTTTTTTTTTTTTTTTTTTCAGAGCGAGTGAGGTAAGCAAAACAGGATTGGATGGGGGGTGGCGGTGGGGAGAAATGACTTCACCAGACTCACCTTCCAACTCTGTGAGAAAGATGAGAAATGAAGTCCAAATTAGGATATATCCAATCTGATGCTCTGAGAAATAGGCTTCTTCCTCCCGTCGGTCACACTGATTCTGTTCTGTCTGCCTTAGAGGTCTTTGTCAAGGGACATTTATTTTCAGAATGGATGCTGTCATTAGCTGATGGCCACCCAGCTTCTGTATTTTGGAATATGCCTGAAAGAACGTTGGGTAAACAAATGCTCGGGTTTTTTTTTTTTTTTTTTTTTATCTTGGATTATCTACAGCCAAGAGGACAACTCCTGCTGGCAGCCCATGATCTGGCTGAGATGTGCCAAACGTGTGTCTCCAAGGTGGTAATTAGCTAATCTGATGAAAGCAGCTGATGTATGTGTTTGGTACTTGACCTGTTCCAGAGGCTTTACCTATGCAAGGCCCTTTAATCCTCACTGCCATCCAGTGAAGCATGTGGTATTATTATTCTTTTAGCAAATGACAAAAATGGCTCAGAGAGGCCAGTGATCTGTCAACAAGGGCGAGTCAGTCCTTGGGGAGTTTGATTTAAACCTGAATTTATTTGATCCCTCAACTTGTGTTTATTCTACTGCACCCTTAGCGCAAAAGGTAGAGAATTTGGTTTGCATTTTTACTAGTACGTTTTTGAGACGATTGCCCCTCTTCTTTGTGTGACTGTAGGAGTGAAAATGTCAATCTTTAAGAGAAATGCAACATACTGGTAGGCTGCTGAGTGGGGCACGTTGCTCTGGCCAGAACTCAAGGCTGCTCTCCATTGAGGTTTCCTCTTGTGCTCACAAATATTTTTGGAAAGAGTCCAGGTTCATATAAACCAGTAATTTCTCCTCAGTGTTCACATACACAGTATGAAGGTACTGGAATCTAATAGCAGCTTGAGAGAATTGAAACCAGGATTTTGAATATAAGAATGAGCTTTAGGGCACAGACTTAGGCTCCATTTCTGGATAAATGTTTTACTTGCTGTGTTTTCCTGGGCGAGTTACTGCATGTCTCTGAGATTCCCCAGTTCCTCACCTATAAAATGTGATATAATATTCCTTCTCAGTTATTGTGATGATTTAATGTGTTGATTAATGTAGGTACTTGGCACATAATAGGTTGTTCATAAAAGGTAAGTGTTAGTATTAGCTTGAAGTTAGAACATTTGAATCTGAGTCTAGTTCTTCTGGAGAAGGAATCCTTGGTAGTGAAAACTCACCGTTAAACCTTTGCTTAGTTACTTAATATTTATGTGGCCAATCTAATGCAGAACCAATGCAAAAAAAAAAAAGACAAAATAGAAAAACCCAAAAGAAAACAGCAAATAAAAAATACCCCATAAAATAAGAGGTTTGAATTAGTTCCCAATGTTTTCACTACCAAGTGTTCCTTCTCTTAATCTCCATATAGTACTTGAACAGCATTTCTTACTACTTAATTTGTTTTCCTATCTTTAATCAAAAGTTTATATATGTCTGAGCATGCAGTATGAACAATAACTATAATAAAAATAATAAGACTAAAGAGAGACAAAGCCATGGTAAATCTTATTAATGAGTCCATGTTTTCATTAGCAAATGAAGCCTTGTCTTGTGCAGATATTCAATTTCTAGTAGGTATTTTTTGAATATCTAAAAACATTTAGGGATCCCCACCGATGCTTTCTTAGATTCCTGGAAATAGGAGAACTCCAGATTTGGCACTACTGGACTTGTCTGACATCTCTTTAGCTGTATCAGTTCTTCTAAATCCTGGGCCTGCCTGTAAATTTCCCTAATCTTTTTTTCCTTCCAATTTTCGCTAAACTAATTCACCGTTGCTAGCATCCACATACTCTGATTGTTCTCCCCCTTATTTGATATTACGCTCTTTTAGAGCAATGTCATCACTCTGGATCCTTGCTCCACAAAGCAAGGTCCATGGACCAGCAGCATCATTGTCACCTGGCAGCTTGTCAGAAATGCTAAATCCCAGACTCTACTCTGGACTTACTAAACCTGAACCTGTTATTGGACAGGATCCCTGGGTGGTTGATGTATACACTACGTTTGAGAAGCACTGGATTAGAATCCAGATTAGAACTCAGCATGAAACAGTTCTCTAGTAGATTTGAGTTCCTGACCTTTTACCTCGCACAAGCCATTCAGCCCCTCTGAGCCTTAGTCAAATAAGGATAAAAGTGCCTGCTCATCCTACCTGGAGGTTTTGTTGATAACTTTAAGAAAATCATTGATAATAAAATATTTCATAAGCCTATTAACTGATCTGTAAACTCAAAGTGCATATTGTTTCTTAATTATTATATAACATTTTTTTTTCTGAGAATCAGGATGTCAAGCATACCTTAAAATGTTCTTTTATAATTCAGACAACTCTTCAGAATCACATTACCACTCCCCTGTATTTCTTTTGGAGATTGTGTACCTCCTTGTCAGCTCTGTCTGGATGTAATGAGAGTTATCCATTTACCCATCTGCCTCCTCTTGAGATTTATTAATTCCTTGAAAACATTGATATGGAGACCATATTTGACTCACCTTTGCACTCTTTCCTTCTCCATGCTCTTCCACCTCCTGCCTGTGCCTAGAAGAGAGCTGGCCCTGCATACATGCTTGCTGAATGAACATTAGATACGATTCTACTTGACAGCATCTCTCTGAAAAACCAAAATGTAGCCAGTGCACTGGGTTCCTGCACCACCTGTTTAATAGGGTTGTTAAGAGAATCAAATGAGACTGGGCATGCAAGGGCCCTCGTGAGCTGTAAAACACTGGGTAAAAATGAAAGAGTATTATTAGGCATATGTGGTCTGGCAGGGTCTTACAGATGGCAGTCACCTGTCATTATGAAAACTGTCTTTAACCAAAGCTGAAATGGTAGTGACTTCAGAGGCTCTCGAGGCAGTGAATTATAAGCTGTTGCTTCTGCTCCATCTTTAGCCAGAGATTCCGTTTGCCATATGCATTTGCTTCTGGGCTGTGTGTCTGCTGGTGTGCTGGGATAGCACAGGCACCTTGTTAAGCTGGCGTGGCCTTCTGGGGTGCTGCTTTTGGTCGACAGGGGCTCTCGTCCTGTGCCATGGGCTTGCTGTGTTTATGTGCTGTGTGGCTTCGTTAGGGAGACTTGCTCAGATTGCTTCGCTGACAAACAAGGCCCGCGCTGGAACAGAGCAGAGTTAAGTAGACGTTTATCTTTTTACAGGGCAAATCAATGAGTCATTTTCTGGTCTGAAGCTATATTTAATACTCTGGGGGAATTCTGTCAACCATGTCCTATTCCAAGGTGGCTTTATTAAAGACACTGTAAAAAAAAATCTTATTTAAGATTCCTAGATTCTTTTGCTTCAACATTTCCAGGGAGTCGTTGCTTTCCACATCCTGATCCTAATGTGCATTTCTCTTAGAAGTAGGACATGTACTGACAGCATGCACGTGTCCAGGTAAGCTTTCTTTGAATGCCGTGAAGGAGGAAGGCAGACAAGCTCTGTACTCCATCAAATTGAAAACCCAGGCTCTCTCCTCTACTGCATGTCAAAGGCAAGGATGGAAAAGACACTTCACCTGTCAGTAATTGGCCAACTGCCCAAAGCAAAGGAGAGAAATGGGTTGGGGGGCTGGTGCATGGATGACCAATGCCTTGTGTGGCCGTAAATAGTGGAATAGTCCAGTTATGGCTTGAATCCCTTTCAGTAACTGAATCACTTCCAATTTGTGACCTAAGTGGCCTCAAGCTTCCATTGTCTTTTTAAAATTTTCAACTTCTATTCCCTCATTCCCAAAGCTAGATCCTTTGACCTAACCTCATCAGTGTATAGAGAACAACAACAAAAAGGAGGTTTAGAGAGTTCAAGTGACTTGTTCAAAGGCATACAGCTAACATACAGCTGGGACAACATCCTCTGCTGGTAAATTAGCCCCATTGTCTTCATAGAGGATTAGCAAGGTTCATAGAGGCTAAGAGGACACAGTTATTTTCACTGATAGAACCAAAGTTTGAAAGTAACTTCTAGCTGTGGGACAGCCACTTAGTACTTTTGAAGATCTCTCATATGAATTATTCTAATCCATAAAATGAGATACCAGTAGTACCTACTACAGGTTTTGTATGTATTAAATAAGCTCATGTTTGTAAATTTGTATGACACTGCAGGAATATTGTAGAGATATATGAGACTCCAAACAGACCCTTCCATTGCTGGCATATTAGAATTTGGGGCTCTACAAATACAGAGTTGTCATTCATGATGTATGAGAAAGTACGCAGGTGTTACACATAATACAACTTGGAGAATGTGCTCATATAACAAAACTGAGATTTCCTTACATTGACTATGGCAACATAAGATTTTAGCACCGATTTTAGAAACTCCTTAAGACTGTTTTCAAAGCAAGGTCCAACTCAGTGCAGCAGACCTCTCTGACTGGGTGAATTTCAAATATGGGGACCGGTTGTTTTTTCCTCCAGGGAAAAAGAAGTCATTCATAAATGATTTCGTGGGAATCCATTCTTTGTGGCATATTCACATTGGTACTACCTTAACCTTATGCAGGACGACGTGCTGTAGGAACAGACACCAAGGAAGGCAGGCTGTGCCTTGGAAACCAATGTTGTCCTACCTCCTTGGCCAGTGCGCCAACTTCCTAAAGCCACTGGATTTGCAAGTGAGGTCACTTGGAAGTGAGGCGCTTTCCGGAGCTCAGGGACTCACTCGGAGCAGTTCTCACAGTCAGCTGTAGATGGCAGTGTTGCACCAAGAACTTCCTCCACAGAGGCCGTGGCAGGCGGAGGAGTATCCCGTTGTGGCCTGCTGAGGCTCCACTCTGAATCCTGTTTCAAGTTCCTCTGGTTGGCGGTAACGCAGCAGTTCCCCTCCTGAGCCCCCTGCTTACCCATCATTCTCACCCCCACTACAAGCCAGGAAGGAAAGCTCTGTGTCCCCTACGTCCTCGCCAGCTTTCTTTTCCTTTCCGGAAGTCGGTGATTAATGGCAGCGCCAGCGAACACTTGAAAGGGAGAAAGTACTTGCGTAATGCAACAGCAGATAGATTAAATGCAACCGGGTGCCGAACCTCTTTAGCGAGAGCATCCTTGCAAATTTGTTTTCCCTTCCCTCCCACAGCGGCCCCCTCCTCAGAGCAGACGCATCATTAATCAAGGAGCTTTGCAAGGGCCGATGAATTTTAACAGCAAATTGTCACTTACAGCCCTTCGCTGTCTCATGTATCCCTGAGCACTGGTTATTTCATCGTCACCAATTAATCACGGCAGCCATAGAAGCCACCTTGGAGTTTATTAGCAGAAAACAGGCTGTATCTTCCCGAGGGACAAGCTTTTTCTGTTATTTCAAACGTGAAGAGTACTTTTGCTTTAGTTTTTTGGTTGAGAGACACATCCGGGTTGTTTCTTGTCCTCCTGTCTTTCTAAGTGGATCATTTATCAGACTTTTCCCAAATCTTACTGCATTTCCTTGCTCTAAGGACTGGAGCACCTTGACAGAAACAAACCTGAGGCAAGAAACCCTTTTACCTATGATGATTCTCAAGCCTGGCCACATAGGAGAATTATTTAGAGAGCTTTTCAAAAATACCCAGGCTCTTAGGCCACATCAAAGGCAAATTATCGCGAATTTCTGGAGCCATGATCTGGGCACGGTTATTTTAAAATCCTCTCATGTGATTGGTAGCCTGGATTGACAACTGCTTCAACCTTTCGTTCCTTGCTCACCAGTAATAGGTGTGTTCATTTATAAAATGGGGGATTTAGACTAGTGATGTTCATAGTAATAGCATAATCCTCTTTAATTTCCAAAATAAATATTTTGAGGTGCTACACTGGCTGAAGCACTAATGTGTGTGTATGTGTGTGTGTGTGTGTGTGTGTGTGTGTGTGTGTGTGTAGCTTCAGGGCTGCTTTGGTGACATCTCTTGTCTCTCTTTCCTGAGCACCTTTTCCCAAGACAGAACAGCTTTTGTGGCCAGGTATTTGCATAATGCATTTCTTCTGTTCATTCATTCATTTGTTTCAACAAACATCTCTGGAACATTTTCCTCTGAGCCAGATTAAATCTCTTCCATCATGGATCTTAAAACTCAACAAATACACGAATGACATTTCATTACAGTTAAAATACGTGCAATGAAGTAAAAATGCAGGGTGCTGTGAGAGCATTTGATGGAGAAACTGAAGGTAGCGTGTGAGTCTGAGAAGGCTCCCCCAGGAAGTGACATTTATAGGGAGACCTGAGGGTTGACAGGAATTAGCCTGGTGGGGGTGGAATGGGGGAGGAAAAGGGTTAGAGGGGAAGGAATGGTCTATGCAAAAGGCCAGTGGGAAGGTGGTTTATTGACGCTGAGAGGGAGGGACCAGATTACATAGAGCTTTGTAGGTCGTTTTGGGACTTTATCTGAAAATTAAAGGGAAGCGATTGCATAATTTTAAGAGAAGAGTCTAAATGCTTAGACTCATGCTTTTAAAAATACACTTTAGGAGAAGAATTTCCAGAATAATGGCTAAGAAAGAACCTCATAAACTCACCTTCATAAAAGCAACAGTGGCAAGAATTGTTAACACCAACTTTTTCACAACTCTGGAAATTAAGCAAAGGCTTGCAAAAATTCGTGACTGTTTACTTAAGAAAAAATGATTGAAGCTCAGTGAGAACCATGAGTTTGTCTTGTTTTAACTTGCCTTATTCCAATCTTCTACTTCCTAACTCTCTGATTGTCTTAAAAACTAGTAGCAATCTTTGCCTTGGAACTCTGTGCAGAATACAAAGATAGTGGGTGTGGGAAATTGCATGCTTTTACCTGAAGCTATTTAATTTTAAAAGTAGAATCATTTTTTACTCCTCAGTCAACAGCTCAACATTTGATGTGATTATTGACACTTTGACATCTTTGCATTCGTATATATTGTCCTTAGAGCTAATTGAAGAAGATGCTTTATACATTTTCATTTTTATAAGTCCTTCAAGGTTGATCTTGGCATTTTGTTTCACAGGATAAGTGACTGAATATCTAACAATTGTGTTTATATTTAGCTTGTCTTAAAACTACATTGTAATACCAATAAAACCAACAATTTGTGTTGTGTTCTTTCAAAAACAAACAAACAAACAAAAATTAGTAGCTTTGCAAGCAGGCTGGCTGTGAAATGCAGAAGCCTAACAGCCACGGAGGGGCCATAGGGTTTGGAGCCTCTCAGGAGCCCTATCTCAGGAGAATTGTAACTATTTGACCTGCCTGGCAGCTCCCCTGAAAAAACCCCATCCACAAAGCTCATTTTTATTACATCTGACTCAGAGATCATTCAGTGGAAAAAGCCCTTTCCCCAGGGTATTTGCTGACAATCATTGGCAATTGTTTAATATCACAACTGCCTAAGGCAGTGACACCAGTTGAGGCAAACAAGAGATTGACCAAAAAACTTAAAGGAAAATTGGGGGAATAAGATGTATCTAGGGGACATTGAAAACCTATGGGGATTTAGAAGTCCATGCACATATGCAGGGCTGTTCATGTACTCAGAAAAGACTTAAGAAGGCCCTACTTCTTCATCGCTGGCTGACCTTCAGGGTCTGTGCAAGCAGGACATAAAGGCTAAGGCACATTTGTGTTGGAGTGCTGAAGATGTGCCCGACTACACACACACAGCCCCACAGCAAAGGATGGGACACTTACTAGTTCAAGGTATTTAAGAAAACCTATTCAATCATTACCTAACCACTGAGCAACCCAAACAGATATTCCAATCAGTGTTTAGAGATAACGAAGAATATAGACTTTGCAGAATTAGACCAAGAAATTCACTAAACAGACAGCAGCAGGAGCAACAAGAAAAACAACAAAAATCCTGCGGGGTGGGGGGGGGTGCTTCTGATTTCCCGAGTTGCCACAGTATATGATTTATAATGTCCAGGTTAAAAAAATAAACTAAGAGACATGCAGGGAAACAGGAAAATGTGGCTCCACATAGGAAAAAAAGCAATCAATAGAAGTTGTCCCTGAGGAAGTCCAGAAGTTAGACTTACTACAAAGACTTTAAATTAGCTATTTGTGAATACGTTCAAAGAACCAAAGGAAACCATGTCTAAGGAGTTAAAGAAAAGAGTAACAACAATGCCTTTCCAAATAGAGAATATCAATAAAATGATAAAAAAAATAAAAAAGAATCGACTAGAAATTCTGGAGTTGAAAAGTGCAATAACTGAAGTGAAAAAAGTCTTTGAAGGGTTTCAATAGCAGATTTGACCTGGTAGGAAGAAGGATCATTAAGTTAAAGAAAGGTTAATTGAGATTATGCATTCTGAAGATCAAAGAGAAAAAAGAATAGAGAAAGACAAATAGAACCTCAGAGACCTGTGAGACAGGTCTGAAGGAAACATTCATAATAGTGGAAGGAGAGAAGAGAGACAAAGGGGTGGGTGCAAAGAATATTTGAAGAAATAATGGGCAAAAACTTCCTACATTTGATGAAAAACTCAATTTACACATCCAAGAAATTCAGTGCTGTCCAAGTTGGATACACTCAAAGAATTCTGCACCTAGGCACATCATATTCAAATTGCTAAAAGCCAAAGACAAGTAGAGAATCTTGAAGCAGCAAACAGAAAAATAATTTGTCACATACAAAGGATCCTCAATAATGTTAATAACTGGCTACTCATCAGAAACCACGAAGGCCAAAACGCAGTAGAATGATACATTCAAAGTTCTGAAAGAAAAAGATTGCCAACCAAAAATTCCACATCCAGGAAAACTATGCTTCATGTGAAATGTGAAGTGAATGTGAAGACAGCCCCAGATAAAAAGTGAGAGAATTTGATGTCAGCAGTTCTGCCCTAGAAGAAATACAAGAGAGTCCCTCAGGCTACAATGAAAAGATATTAGGTGATAATTCAAATCCACATGAAGAAATATAGTAGGCTGATAATGGTGACTATAGTGGTAAATATAAATAACAGTAGAAGTATTTGTTTTCAAATATTTTCTTTACACATTTAATTTACATGATAATGTCATAAAGCAATAATTGATACTCTAACAGTATAGATTAAGTACGAAAGAAGGCAGTGAAGGAATTGAGGAATAAGAAAATACCTAAGACATATAGAAAGTAATTAGCAAAATGGCAGACCTAAGTTTTTTTAAAGCATTAGTAATTACATTAGATGAAAATCGAGTATATACTCCAAAAGGCAGAGATTGAAATGTGGATTAAAGAAATTATCCAGCTTTGTGGTTTCTACAAGAGACACATTTGAAATTTGAGGACACAGTAGGTTGAGTGTAACCTGATAGAAAAAGTTATGTCATTCCAGTGACCAAGAGAGCTAAGTGCAATAATAGTATTAGACAAAATAGACAAATGTTTTTTACTAGAGACAAAGAAGGACATTTTATAATGGTAAAAAGGTCAGTTCATAAGAAAAACAAATATAATACACTTATATGTTTCTGAAAACAGAGTCCCAAAATACATGAAGCAAAATGGACAGAACTGAAAGGTAGAAGTTGTTTTTTATAAAAGATCAACAAAGTTGACAAAACTTTAGCTAAACTGACCAGGAAAAAAATCAGGAAGTAATAGACTGGAGAGAGACTTAAATACCACACTCTTGATAATGGATATAACAAATAGGTGAAAGATCAACAAGGAAATAGAACACTTGTAAAACACTATAACCTGACTATACCTAACAGATTATAGAACATTCCATCCAGGAACTGTAGAACATATATTCTTCTCAAGTGCATAAGTGAAATTCTCCAGGATACATTTTATGTTAGAACATAATACAAGTAGTAGTAAATTTAAAAGGATGTTTATAAAGTATGTTCTAAAACCACAGAGGAATGCAATCAAATACAAACAGAAATTTGGAAAATTCAAAGTATGTGGAAATTTTAAAATGTACTTCTAGATAATCAATGAGAGAAGAAATCACAAGGAAAATTAGAATCTTGAGATGAGTGAAAATGAAGATACAATATACCAAAATTTATAGGATGCAGCTAAGGCAGTGCTTAGAGGAAATTTATACCTGTAAGTGATGATATTAGAATAAAAGATCTCAAATCAATAACCCACATTTCCAGACACCATTAGGAAAGTGAAAAGACAATCCACAGAATGGTAGAAAATATTTACAAATAATACATCTGATAAGGAACATTGACCTAGAATATATATAGAATATTTACAGTTCAACAATAAAGACAACTAACCCAATTACAAAAAATGGGCAATGATTTGAATAGACATTTCTCTGAAGATATATAAATGGTCAATACACAAAAAGATGATTGATATCACTAGTTATTCAGGAACTAGAACTAAAATCCATAATGAAATATTACTTCACACCCACTGAGATGGCTAAAATCAAAGTTAGTTATTACAAGAGTTGACAAAAGTGTGGAAAAATGGAACCCTCATACATTTTTGATGGGGTTGGAAAATGGTGGTGCCGCATTGGAAACCAGTTTGACAGTTCCTCAAAATGTTAAACAGAATTATATCACTGTGAAATTCTTTTTTTAAAAAGATTTTATTTATTTATTTGACAGAGAGAGACATAGCGAGAGAGGGAACACAAGCAGGGGGAGTGGGAGAGGGAGAAGCAGGCTTCCGGCCGAGCAGGGAGGCCGATGCGGGGCTGGATACCACAACCCCGGGATCATGACCTGAGCCGAAGGCAGACGCTTAACGACTGAGCCACCCAGGCGCCCCATGTGAAATTCTACTTTTAACTGTATACTTAAGATAAATAAAAACGTATGCCCACACAAAAACTTATAGATGAATGTCATAGCATCATTATACATACCAGCCAAAAAAGTGGAAACGACCTACATATCTCTCAACTGATGAATAAGACATAAACAAATGTGGTTTATCCATACAAGAAAATATTAGTCCAACAATAAAAAGGACTGTGGTACTGATACACACTGAAATATGGATGAACCTTGAAAACAGTATTTTAAGTAAAGAAGCCAGTCAGAAAAGCACACATATTGTATGATCCCATTTGGCCTGGAATAAGCAAATCTATAGAGATAAAAAGTGGGTTATTGGTTGCCAGGGGCTGCCTGGAGGGGCAATGGGAGTGACTGCTAATTGGTATGAGGTTTGCTTTTTTGGGGTGATGAAAATGCCCTATAGCTATATCATGGTGATAGTGCCATTTTAGTGAATATACTAAAAGCTGGTGAATTGTATGATTTAAAACAGTGGATTTTATGATATTTGGATTCTATCTTACAGCTGTTATAAAAAATACTACTTTATATGCTTCATGGATATGTTTGGAAAGGCAAGAATGTATGTACAGAGAGCCAATTTAGAGACAATTACAGCAATTTGGGTGAGTGATAGTGGCCAGGATTAGGGTGGTAGAATAGAAGTAGATAGAATTAGAAAAGTAGCAGATTTGAAAACTATTTTGGTGGCATATGTAATATAAATTATACTAACATTTATTTCTTTTAATTTTCTGGTTCTGTGGTACGTTCTCTGTGAAGACCGATTCATAATCCTACCAACCACCCTTACCGGTAGGAGCTATTTTAACTAACATTTTCCTAATGGGGAAACTGATACACAGAGAGATGAAGTTGGTCTGTGCTCAGTATCTCTGTGTAAGGAGCTTAATAAAATGTTGGTATTATCTCTTAATGGAGCATAGTTTTAGGGAATGTCAGATGACCCCGATTCCAGTTTGGAGGCTGCTTTGCTTATTAATTTCATATTGTTTCACCTTGGTACTTTAGCACCTCTAAATATACACTCCTACACTTTTTCTTTCCTAGATTTATGCCCCTTCCTCCATGATCAGAGAGCAGCAGTAAACCCAGTCTGGGACTAAGCCCAGGCCTCCTCTTCCTCATGGCAAAGATTATGAGAAAACCCACAACTTTCGCTCTCACAGTGCTCTCAGCCTTGCCACCACCGTCTGCTTTCAATTGACCAGCACTCATTTCATGATACACCTTATCCCTTGTCATGTAGTAATAAAACGAAGCCATGGGCAACCTGGTTACTCCTTACCTGTGATTTACACCATAAGGTTCTGCATATCCTCCGTTCTCCTTTCTCTCCTCCCTCCCTAACGGCAGAATCTTTCCCCTCTGCTTTCTGAAATTGTTGTCTGTCATCAGCAAAAGCCTCCATTTCTGCAGTCTCCTCTTTGAGCATTTTCTTCATCTTGCATTGAATGAAATATTTTTCTCATTTCTTCCCTTTCTATTCTCTTCCTCCTTCTCCTTCTCTTCCTTCTTCACTCTCCCTCTTCTCTCTTTTTAATGAGTCCATCTAGACTTACAGCAACAATTCTATACTCATGACTCCCAAATTTAAATATTCACCAAATTTAAATATTCTCTCCCAAAGTCTAGATGTATGTATCTCTCTGTCCCTATCTTTATTTCTCTCTCTGTCTCCTCAGCTTCCAGCATGCTCTGAGATGATTATGTCTCTGTTGCATACTAGTAGTACCATTGCATCTTTGCTATGTCACCTGCAGTCTATTCCCATTACCAAAGAGATCTTTTAAAAACCTAAGTGAAATCTTGTCACTCCTCTGCTCCAAAGTTCTGCATTGACTCTCCATTTCAACTGAAGCAGAGGATGAGGTGCTTTTAATAGATCTCTACCCATCTGTTAACCTTTCTGACTTCGTTACCTGTCACTCTTCTTCTTGGTCATTCGTTCCCCTCTATGTCAAATCTCCAAGTACAACCCTATCCCAGGACACATATTTCCTGCAGTTGTCTTCCCTTATATATCTGCATGGCTCATTCATTCACATTCTTCAGAGCTTGCCTCAAATGCCACCTTCTCGATGAGGTTCACTCTACCCACCTTCTTTAAAATTGGTCTTTCCCTGGCTCCACACATCTGATTCTTGAGTATCCGTACTTTGTTCAACATTTTCTTTTTTCCAATATGCTTATAATCATTAAACATGCTATTTACTTCCATCATATACTATGTTCATTGCTTGCTTTTCATCTCTATGTGCTAGATGATAATCTACCTTAGGAAAGAAATTTTTGTTAGGTGTGGTTTGTTCTCCAGTGTATTCCAAGTAATAACAAGAACAGTACCTGACAGAGCAGGTACTTGATATTTTTTGAGTGGGTATATAAATAATTCTATGGTCAAGCATTACTATTTATTGGAGAGTGCAATGAAATGTTTTTGATCCCTTTGAGAATATACAACTAAACCTTGACTCTAACGCACTTAAGATAAAGAAAAAGGAAAATGTTGGACTTTTTTTTTTTTTCAACAGACAAGAAATAGGATCTATAAAACTAGCCAGGTACACCTCAGGATAGATTTTATCAGACCCACCATAATTGAACTCTCCAAAATCTTTGCCTTCCTCATGCTTTATTAAATTAGGCCATTTTGCTGAAAAGTTCAGTTTTAAACAATTATCTTTTAAACATTATCTTTTAAACATTTTCCTTTTTTGTTTTTGTGTAGAATATCAAGTTTCCTTGTTGTAATTTTCTTCTTTGTGTTATATATTCTCTTTGTCTTTTTTTTAATCCTCCTGTTCTTTTAAGTTTCATATTGAAATTTATCTGTCCACTGTCTGGGTTCCTTCCTCTAATAATATTAGGTCTTCTGGACTCTACGTTTCCTCTGTCCATCACAGAATAATCTACGTTAATGTGTTAGATACTTATGGTTTAGATACTTTCTATGTATCTAAGTGTGTCTTAGGTTCTGGAGGACACTCCAAAGGAAATTAAACATGTGATTCATCTTTGTTAGGGCTTTCTTAATTGCAAGTGGTAATAACCCAATTTGTGTTGATCGTCAAACCCCAAAGGAAGGTTGAATAATCTGTCGATTGCATAAGGTAGTGCTAGGCCACAGAAGCATCTTAACCAGGGACTCAAGTACCATTAGGGTCCTCTACCCCTCGTTTACTTTCACCTTGGGAATTTTGCTTTATTCTCTTTCCCTGCAATTATGCTTTATTCACATGGTAGGAAACCTGGTTTTTGACAACTCACAAATTTTATGTTTTATGGTTTGATCACGGAATGGGGACTGTTCTGATATTCTCTCTGGCCCAAATACCGTACACCTGGAGGAAGGGTCTCATCATCCTAGTCAGGATCTGCTGCTTACCTCTGTGAAAAATGTGGTAGGATGATATTGTACAAAAATTGCTGCTTCTGTGGAAGCCAGTGGCTGCGAGCTTGTATTTCCTGTAAAAGCAGTGCTGTTCAGATGAATCAATATATCTTCTACCTGAAACCTATAATCTCAGAGTTTGTGTTTTCAGAGAAAGACTGAATAATAATTGAGAGAAGTATGCATTTAGAGGAAAGTTTATGATCACTCAAACTGCATAGAAGGGTTGCTGTAAAAATGGAGCAACTATAGGCTGATGGCATCCATTTGAAGAATTTTGAGAGGCTAATATTAAACCAGTATCATGTAAAGTTGAATTTTAGAAAGAGAAAGGGACACAGGATTATTTACTCCAGTGATTCCCATACTAGAGAGTGTCTAGGCCCTTTAGAATCCTGGAAACAGAGGGTTTTCTGTGAACGATTTTTTTCTTTCCTTTTTTTTAAAACATATTTTTATTCTATTAAATTTCTCTTCCACAATACAAAACAACAGCAACAACATCAACAACAGACCTCTATTTACTGAAACTCTAGCGTAACACTATAAATAAACAAACTTCATAATCTTCTCACACCCCATTTTCATTGCTTTCCTTGATCTTAGAAAGATATTATACATACAGACTCATGGGAGTTATTTCTTTTCACAAAACAGTGTCATATTTTACATATTACTTTGAAATTTGATTTTATTCCTTAATAATACGGCATGGCCATCACTTCAATTAACTATAACCCTAAAACATTATTTCAAGTAGCTGCATGATTTTTTTCACAGAAATGAAGTACTGCACTTTATTTAATCATTCATTTATTGATGTTGTTCAGATTCTTTACCTTTTTATTTTTTTATTTTTATTTTTTTTTAAAGATTTTATTTATTTATTCATGAGAGACAAAGAGAGAGAGAGAGAGAGAGAGAGAGGCAGAGGGAGAAGCAGGCTCCCAAGGAGCAGGGAGCCTGATGCGGGACTCGATCCCAGGACCCTGGGATCATGACCTGAGCGGAAGGCAGACGCTTAACCATCTGAGCCACCCAGGCGCCCAGATTCTTTACCTTTTTAAACAATGCACCGATAAAACTTCCCTTAATACTTTGGCTTGGCAACTTGTACTTTTATTTTAGTAAGAGTTCTAAAACTGTTCTTTCTCAATCAAAGGTTCTATTTTAAATTCTAATGGATATTACTAGATACTTTACAAAGAGCATGTAAGAATTCATTTTCATACCAGCAGTATATGTAAGAATAGCCTTTTCTCCATATCATCAAAGATGTGGTATTATGTTTTATTTTAAGTATGGGAATGTAATTTCATTATTGACTTGATTTGTTCTGATGACTATTGAAGTTGAATATATTCTTATATGTTTATTGTCAGTTGATAGTTTTTCTTTCATGAATTTCAAATTCATATTTTTTTATCATCTCATTAATTTGTCTTTTTTTCAGGCCCATTTGGAAGAGTTATTTACATTTTATGGAATAATTGTCTCTTTGTTATATCTGTTGCTAATTTTCTCTAGCCTATTATATGTAGATATGACTTTTTATTATTTTTTTATACACACATGCACACAGTTATTTTGCTATTACATATATAATTTTCCTTTATAACGTTTGAGTTTTTTTATTTGAAAAATTTACCAAGAAGAGAACCCCATGTAGCTTATTAGAAACTTTCATTTTGAGAGTACAATTTTGATGAATAAAAAAATGGTAGAGTGAGATAACTGCTTAGTAACTGGATTTTCTTAGCAATTTTCATATTTTAAATATGGAGATTGTGGGAGCTCCTGGGTGGCTCAGTTGGTTAAGTGACTGCCTTCAGCTCAGGTCATGATCCTGGAGTCTCAGGGTCGAGTCCCGCATGGGGCTCCCTGCTCAACAGGGAGTCTGCTTCTCCCTCTGACCCTCCCCCCTCTCATGTGCTCTCTGTCTCTCTTGCAAATAAATAAATAAAATCTTTAAAAATAAATAAGTAAATATGGAGATTGTGGTGACTTGAACAAAAGTTGACCTTGGCTGGCAAGTGTTTAGAGGTTCCTGGTCTAGTATAAGTGGCTCATTATATGGTAGAAGCAAAAAAAGCAGTATAGTGAAACGGCTTATTATCTGTCTCTGCTGTTGAAGATGAGCAAATTTAATGAATCTGTGAAGTAAAATGTTATCTGCAAATATATTTAATGAGAACAAGATGAAACTGGCTACATATTTTTCCCCATTGACTCCTGTTTTGCTACATGCTTCTTTCCACTGACTCCAACATTATAGAAAAGAACTAGCCCAACAAAGTAGTAGGGGAAAGGGTTAATCCTTTACTGGTTTTTAAGGGAACACTTGGGGGTAAAATAACCAGATATGGCCAGTCTTAAGAACAGATAAGATTTCTCTTAATCTATACTATTTACTCTTAGCACCAGAACAATATAGGCCCATGGTAAGACAATGGCATTACAATAGAGAGAAAGACTGCATATAGTGAACTGATGAGCTAACTTGAAAACACATTTCTGGCAATTGGATGGTCCAGAAAAAGGGAAGATGACTTAGGAACAGTAGAAGTCAGGAGAGACCACCTACAAATCCCAGTCCTTAAAGACCATGATGCTTAGCTATATAAAGTCATAAATTAACATCACAACAGTGCTAATAAACAGAATATTTTTGAAACTTTATTGCTCCTGTCATCTTTGACAAAGTGTGTCACTATGAGAAAATCAACAGGGCCTATTCCCTTGCCAGCATCCTGAATGTTTGAATCAAGTTTCTATGAGTTCCTCATCTACCAGTTGCAAATGTAGGAACAACTCTGCATGTTCTAGTGGAACAGTTTAAGTTTTGAGGTCAATAGGAAGCAAAGCTTGAAATAGGACCTAAAAAAATCTCAAATATCAGTTCAACACTGATGACCAAACTCAAAAGTATCTGCAGCCTGCTCAAAATTTTACCTGAATTATGAATTACTTTTCTATGATACATCCCTTCCTTGACATGATCTACTTGATGCATTCATATAATCTTCAGAGACACCCTTTTCAAACATGGTCCATGCAGTTCAGTATTTTGCATGTTGAGGGGCCATTTCATCTTAAGCTACTTATTGAACTTGCTTTGGTTGTTTTGTCAGAATCCAAATCAGTTATGATGTTGAGGAAATGTAATCTAATAATATAATTTTTTCCCCACTAAAGATGATTTGTCTCAAGTTTTTCCCTATGTCTCCACACTATCTCTTCAGAGCCTCCAAAAATCTGTATTTTGGAGCTTCCATTCTCTCAGGTCACTGCAATAACCAAAATGTCTTCCTCATCTTCTGTCTCATCCCAATGTTACTTTCTCCAAAGTAAGGCCACGTTAATATTTCTTAAATATAAATCTCATCATGCTTAAAATACTTCAAGAATCTCCCATGTACACGTTTTTATATAGTTTGAACACTTAGGGTTGGCATTCTGTAATAGAGTCTGATTTCATTTTTTGATGTTTGACTACCAACAAGTTTTTAAGCTTCATCTCTCCTTCTTTCCCTTTTGTCCATATCTGGGCAACCTTGTAAGAAAACCCTGGGTGCTACCTCCTTCAACAATGTGAGATTCAATCCATATAAGCCCCTACCCATGTGCAATCCTTATCCCAGCCCCATATCCTAATTACAATACAAACCTCAAATTCATCTCTTTACCTTCGCTTCTCAAGCTAGTTTTTGGACCAGCTGGGGAAGTGTTCCCTGTTCTTCCCCCCAAAATCTTGTTATATAATTAATAAACATTTTTATGCCCACTTGGTGTGTATGTGGCATCATCAGTCTTGACATATGAATCACATTTTGATGGGGAGGAGGGAGGTCCATCCTATTTATCAGCATAGATACAACATATACCAGGCTTTTCTCTCCAGTGCTTGCCTATTTCTGCATTCTCATTCAGCCAGCAAATACTTCCTGAGGACCTGCCAGATGCCATGTACTTTCTAGGCATTTGGGAATTGGTGGGAAACAGCATAGATAAGATCCTATATTCTAGTGCAGTGAAACAATAAGTAAACAAACTAATAAATGAACTTGTATGGTATAATTACCATTAAAAAAATAAAAAGAACAGGATGATATGACATGACATCCATGGCAGATAGGATTAGACTGGATCGTTAGAGAAGGATTCATTGAGAAGATGATATTATATTTGACTTGACTATTATAAGCAAGAAGTAAGTAAGGACTGGAGGGATAGGCAAGGGCTAGATCATAGGATCTGGTAGGTCATGTCAAGGAATCTGAATTTTATTCTAAGTTCATTGGAAAGCCAATGAAGTGTTTAAGCATGATCTGATTTGCTCTTTAACCAATAATCCTTGCTTCTAGGAGGAGAATGAATTGCACTAAGCAAGAATGGAAACAGAACAATTAGTATGCTAAGGAAAATAATTCAGGTAAGAAAAGATGGAGACTCAGACAACAGTGGTAGTGTTGGGGAAGAGAAGTAGATAGATTTTGAGTATATTTAGAGAGTAGACTAAAGAAGGTTTACTGTTTTTTTGGCTGAGGGTGGCAAGCACCCTTTCTCTGGGCATATGGAACATCATACGGTTCCTGAACACTCCTCTATGATTTATACTTGATATGCCCTGTAAATGTCACAGTTCTCTGCTTAGAATCCTTTCTTGCCTAGCCCTATTATGTTGGGCTCACCAGACTCCCTTCAATACTTTTATCACAGCACTTATCAGAACATATTGTAATTGTTGTTTTTCTCCCTAAGTAGGAACTTAACCCAATGATGAACACAGGGCTTGACGGTGTTGGCACTTAATAAATCTCTGTCGAATGAATAAGTGAGAGCATGCTTTATGAGACACTGCAGTGGAGGGTGTAAATAAGACCTTTGAGCCTTGCAACAGTTTTAGCATTTGACGAGTACTGCCAAAGGTCAGAGACCCATCCAGAGCATTTCTTTTAATTACTTCAGGAACTCTCAAGAAGAATGATCAGAACATCTTAAATGGTAATGATCTGGAAAATGGAAAGGGGCTTACAAATTGGAAAATGAAAATAGGTAACGTTAGAGGCTACAAAATTAGCTTAAAAGGCAAGCTAACTGGAGGGAGGAAAGCAAGTCTTCCCAAGAGAGAAAATTAAATTCACCTGAGTACAGGTCAAGTCCTATTATCTAATATATTAATCTTGCAGGTTTTCTTCCCATTTCTAAAAATTACTTTTTTTTAAAAAAAGATTTTATTTATCTGACAGAGAGAGAGAGACAGTGAGAGCAGGCACATACGCAGGGGGGTGGGAGAGGGAGAAGCAGGCTTCCCGCCAAGCAGGGAGCCTGATGCGGGGCTCGATGGGATCGTGACCTGAGCCGAAGGCAGACATTTAATGACTGAGCCACCCAGGTGCCCCACCAAAAATTACTTTTTAAGCTCTGACTGATTTCCTGTTATTTCAAGGTGTATTTTGTACAATAAGACCTCCATAGAGGGAAAAAAAGAGATTTTGGATAGTATGGTAGTGGAAAGTTAAATAAAACTGAGATTTCAGATTAATGTCCTGTCTCTACCTTGCCCTATTGAGTAAGTGGGCCTCTGGGACTCAGTACCTACATACATTAAAGAAAAATATAGAAGTAGTATTCCATTCTTTCCAACTCTAATATTCCATAAGTTCTATGGCATTTATTGCTTTATTTTTTATTTTTTTAAAGGTTTATTTATTTATTTTGAGAGAGTGAGAATGAGAGAGAGAGAGAGAACATGAGAAGGGGGAGGGCCAGAGGGAGAAGCAGTTTCCTCGCCGAGCAGGGAGCCCGATGCAGGACTCGATCCCAGGACTCCAGGATCATGACCTGAGCCAAAGGCAGTTGCTTAACCAACTGAGCCACCCAGGTGCCCAGCATTCATTGCTTTAGCACTTATCTTATTGGTTTGGCAATGATGTGATAAGGAGCAGAGAACCATAATTCCACTTAAAAATATAGAAAGTGTTGCTGTAAGTATAGTAAGTATATGGATGTAACAACCAAAATTCTGCTGAGAACATAGACACTGAGCTGTGTATCAGCTGAACAGTCACTGTGCCCATTTGCTTGAAGAAGTTACTTTGAATTTATAGTTAACACTTTTCCAGCTTACAAAGTGCTTCCACATTCATCCTTTAAGTATAGTATCAAAACCATTGACTACTGAACAAATTTGATGCTGTCAGTTGCATTTTGAAGAATAGTACACTGAAGCAAACAGATGTCATATTATGAAACTAAATAACTTGCATGAAGCATAACCAAGGCTTGAACCCAGATCTTCTGGCTTCTAGCCTAAGAGGTCTTTCCTTAACTGCAGAAAATTTCTATGGCCAAGATTTTAAATGTGGCACATTATGACAACTCTGGCCAGTCCTATGATGTAAATCTTAGTAGTTACTATTGTCAAATGAGAAAACCATAAATCTGAGAAGTAACTTGCTCAAGATCTCACAGATATGAAGTGACTGAGGTGAGATTCCACCCAAGATCTAATTTTAAAGACCATCATAAGGAACTGTCTTCCCCACTGCTGTGGGATATAAGTGCTAAACTCCTTTAAGGAATTATTAAAAAAAAAAAAAAAAACCACAAAAAAACACTGAGTTGGCCAGGTAGGGACAGTAGAGTGAAAAATCATAACGTAAATTGTAAACTCACGATTTTTCATGGGATGGTTTAGTTGGGACCATTTGGGCATGCATTTGACATAGAATCCCATCTATTTATCTCTGCATGTCTGTAGAGCAGAGAGATCTAAGCCTAATTGAGTGATACATAAAAGTAATGGCTGTGACATAAAGATCCATAATATTTTATAGTTAGAGAATGCATCATACCTCCCAGGAAAAATCCGTAGATATGTATGAATAGGAAATATGATGATGTTCCTCAGTCTAATGTTTCTTACACCTTCCTGCTTCTCTGCTAATGGTCTCTCATACTCTTATGAATAGTCCGTGAATTATGTCCCTCCACTATGTAGGTGTTGTTGTTATATCCCATTTCTTCCTTTTGCTATGTATCAAAGTACCTTTTTACAATTAATTGCTCATGTTTTACTAAATTCATTAAGTTCTTAAAGACTCAGGATCATCTGCTCCAAACCAAGTGGCTTCTAAATTCTATACAGTTTAGCTTTGACATACACAAGCCTACTCTTTATCAGTATTAGCACTTGCATTTAAAGGTTTATTATTCCAAAATATCTGTACCATTGTTGTTTTCTGAATGTGCTTTAAAAGAAAACAGTTTAGAAACTGTTTTTTATCTGTTAGTAACCTTTCCTTTTCGGGTGGGGGGTGGCAGGGACTTCTTTACCTTTTTGTGTTTTAATTCCTTCTTCAACTCTTCCAATCATGTCTCTTTTTGCTGCTTTACTAGACCTTTTGTCTTCCTTTTAGTCTCTAATGGATTCAGGTTATGGAGTCATTTTCCTTGTATACTTACTAACCTCTTTCATCATATCTCAGAATATCCTAGAACAAAAAATGGCATTGCATAGAGTGAAAAATAATTCTCTACTTTTGCTTTTGGGTAAGTTTTATACAGTTATTTTATACCTGAAGAGATCTTCTAAAGGATACATGACATGGATCAAATAGTATATACCCTGAACTTTATTATTTATTTATTTTTTAAGAGATTTTATTTATTTATTTGACAGAGAGAGAGAAGGGAGAGAGGGAGAGCACAAGCAGGGGGAGTGGCAGGCAGAGGGAGAGGGAGAAGCAGGCTCCCCACTAAGCAGAGAGCCCGATGTGGGGCTCAATCCCAGGACCTGGGATCATGACCGGAGCCAAAGGCAGTTGCCTAACTGACTGAGCCACCCAGGCGCCCCTACCCTGAACTTTAGATAATCAGGAGGATACTTATTAGAGTAGCTTTTTCATGCTTCCAAGAAATGAAAAATCTGATAAAGGGAAATATGAGTCACATATATGGAACTTAAGAAACATACCTCACTTTGTGGAATTTTGGGAAGATCATAGGTTTTGGAGTCAGCCTTACCTGGATTCACATCACAAGTTGATCAGATGATATCTCTGTAACCTTGGACAAATACCTTCTTTGTAACTCAGTGTCCTCCATATCATGTTAATCACAAAGGGTTGCAGTGAGGATGAAATTAAATATGTATGTGAAAAATGTCACCTACCATTGTCCTTAGGAAGGACAGTTGATGTTTTTGTTTTTTGATTGTTCAGTATCTAACCCTTGGTCTATTAGCTACCTGATCTCCTTTCTGGAGAACTTTCTCTTAATGTGCTTTCTTAGTGGGGAGAGACATTCTAGTCCCTGCCTCTTCCTGATGACTCACTACTCTACCCAGGGAATAAGCAAGGGACCTAAGCTTGGCCAAACACTCTTGCTTAAAGGACATTAAACATTGATTTAGTGAACTTAATGGGAAAAATGGGTTCAGACTGAGTACAGAGGTCATAATGCTCTGTCAAAATTTTTCTGTGGCATGGTGGCAGTTGTGTCTTATTCTAGAAAAAAATCAGTCTTACTATTCTAGAAAAAAAAATCTTAGAAAAATTTCCCAGTAGATGGAAGTTAAAGGTCTTCCAAAAGCTTGAATTTAAAAGTCTAGTTTATAATTTGCAAAAAAGACTAGCATAACAAGCAGTGGCTCTGATACCTTGGCAAGTCACTTCACTTCTATTTTCTCTTTAAAAGGAGAAATAATAATACATGTCATGCTGATGTTATAAAATTCAAGTAAGAAAACAGGGATGAATGTGTTCTGTATAGGCCTGACATTATATGACCTAGTGCTTATTTTGGTGGTATGGAAATGAGGGTCTAACAGTTGAGAGGAGTAACAGAGTTTGTCCTGTGCAGTTGTAGGAGGTTTATTGAACATGGCAAACCTAAAAATAGGGATCTTACCTGAAATAATGGAAAGGAGTAATTGCTTTTTACTTGGGGTATGAGAAATATATGTAGAAAGAGTAAAAGCATAATGATATGTTTCCCAATACAAGTATAAATAACAGATGCAACTAAAAGAAAAGGTAGGTTTTGGATTTTGATGATATCAATTGATACCATGTGGCTAGCATGTTTAATTTCAATACTTCTCCTTTCCTCGTGGTTGAAGAACCAAAGATCTTCTTTCCAATGCCTTAGCTCATCTCCTCAAGCCAACCTCAGTGCTTTATTCCTAATGGGAATTCCTCACAACACGCATTTTTTGCATACTGATTATTGCCATGTTCTTCTATTCTCTCTCACTGGTAAATTCATTTATCAGTGAAATACCACATTCACACCAAATTGGAAAGAAACAACAACAAAAGAATTCCCACCTGGTTTTCTGCTCGGGAATTAGGAACAACACTAATGAGATATTTTTCAATGGCAACCATGAGCTGACAAAAAAAATCTGCTCTGTGTCTCTCTGGGCACAGTGTAGCTACCTGTCCTAAGAAGAATGGCACTCAGTTTTGTGTAGATGGTGGAGTCTGAAATAACAACTATTGAAAAGTTTGGGGGAAATTAGAAGCTTCTGAGCAGATTTCACTTTGCAGTCCCCCAAATGTAAGCCAGATGGAAGATGGTGAATGACATCTTCAAAGGTGGTAATATTGTGCCATAAACTTTGGTGAGATTAGCCACTTAGGAAGAACCATTTTCATCTGTAGCCTCAAATATATGTGAAAAAAAATTTATATTCCAGTGGTAGTCAGAGATGGCATTTACAAACATAACTAACTCCTGTGTATGTTCCTGAGGAGTTAGCTACATGTCCTTGAGTGAACACACACATGCACACACATTATATATGGGGATATGTGCCTTTTTTTGGTGAGAAGATTCATACCTTCTATTAGATTCTCAAAAAGCTATCACTTATATAAGATTAAGAGCTGTCACTCTTCCTTGTCTTTCTCCCACTTAACAAAATACATGAAAATTCAAGTAAATGATAGTTGCCATAATGAATGGAACAACTTTGATAAATTCTAAATATTTTACTCACACGATACTTTAACTATTCCTAATAAAAGACTTCAAAACTGATCGTTAGTAGCGTGAGCTACCAAGATTGAAATTTGCTGTTCTACTAAGCTATACATGTAGAATCAGAGAGGTACAGACTTTCAGATTTGGTTTTCAGAGTTCCCTTAGAACAGATGGTTTCCAAATCTGTTTTGTGTAAAAAACACAATGGAACCCTTTTCTCAAAGTGTCATACAAAAATTCCAATATATAAAACACACACGTGCACAAAAACTGCTGTGATCAAAGTCGTCTATGACCTTGGATGGTTCCGGCTCAGCCTCTTTCTCACTTACCCCACAGTTCAGATAGAGAGCCACCCAGAGTTTTCTCTCTTTTATAATGTTATTTTCTGCATTATCTGTTGTGGTTATTTCAATATTTTATTAGCTAATTTTCAAAGCATGAATTATGTCATGGAGCTTCTTATGAGAGAGTCAGAAACTAAAGGTCTCGTTTGACTCCCTGTTAAGTTTTGCTCATGTTGATCTGAATGCTCACACTATTGATCTTTGAGTCAGATAGATTTGAGATAGAATCATGCCTCTGTCATTATTAGCTGTGTGATCTTAGGCAAGTGCCAGAACTGCTTTATGCTTCAGTTTCCTTATCTGGGAATTGGGATAAAAATTAAAGTAATTATGGTGATGATGGTAATAATAGCAATGATGGTAGTAATAATAATAATCATAATCATGGTAATACATTGCCCACAGTGTTGCTATGAGGTTTAAATGAAAGAGTGCTCGTGACAGGTCATTTTTTTAATAACCTAAATTCATTTCTGATAACCCTGCTTCTAGCTAAAAACTATTAAATATAAATATGGTTCTATTAATTTTAATGGGAAATTATGATGCTTTTGATTCCAATCTTAGGCATGGATTTTCAAATTGTCAGAGATAGGAAAAAATACATCAATTGCATAATGGAAAAAAGTTCATTTAAGTAACAAATGACTATTTGAAAATAAATTGACATGATTTGTATGTAAAATTTAATGTAACAGAGGCTTGCTTACTCACTGAAGGAGTAAGGGAAGGGTGGATAATGGAGAGTTGTAAAAGAGGGTGCAAAGAGCTGTTCTTTAGAAGTGTGTTTTATTTATTTATCTGTCCATTTATTTATTTATCAACTTGACTGAGGTATAATTGGCATGCGATATTGTAAGATATTTAAAGTGTACATTATAGTAATTTGATATATGTATACGTTGTGAAAGGAATCCCCCATCTAGTTAATTATCCCATCCATCACCTCACATATTTGCCTTTTTTATTTTTTGGCAAGAACCTTGACGTTATACTCTCTCATCAAATTTCAATTATACAGTGCGGTGTTATCAACTGTAGTCACCCTGTTATACATCAGATCCTCAGATCTTCTTCATCTTATAGCTGAAAGCTTATACCCTTTTACCAAACCTCTTCCTATTTCCCCCAGGCCCCCAGCCCTTGGTAACCACTTTTCTACTCTCTGTTGCTATGAATTTGACTTTTTTTTTTTTTTTTAAAGATTCACAAATAAGTGATACCATGTAGTATTTTGTCTTTCTGTCCCTGGCTTATTTCACTTAGCGTAATGCTCTCAAGAGTTCATCCATGTTGTTGCAAATGAGAGGATATATCCTATATATCCTACAGGAGCCCAGGTTAAGTTCAGCATATATCTAAACACACATACATGCGTATATATATATGTATGTATATATATATATAATTTCTGAGCTATGATGTATGTATGTATATATGTGTGTATGTATGCAATCTCACATCTTCTTTATCCATTCATCAGTGATGCACACTTAGATTGTTTCCATATCTTGGCCATTGTGAATAATGCAGCAGTGAACATGGGGGTCCAGGCATCTCTTCTAATCCTATTTTCATTTCTTTTGGATATATCTTTATATCCAAGTGCATTATTTTTTAAACTATTTTCTTCAACAAATTTTCACCTTTCGGGGCCATTGGTGATCTTGCCTCAAACTGCACTTAACAATTTTGTAGTGCAGAAAAAATTCTTATACTAAAAAGCTACAACAATGGTACTCTGAAACACATGGAAACAAAATACATGCAAAGCAAAGTAGAGAGTCTTAGACAGTGCTACCCTGTCATCACACTTGCTTGGCATCTATATGCAAAGCAAACTCATTTAAATTCATTCAAATGTAACTCATTCAAATTTATTCTTCATGATATTTTCTAACTGGAAACTTTGGTGTCAAGTAAATTGGTGAATATGTCATTGCCTGAAGCCATAATGTTGAAATAGTACCTTCCATACTGTATTTATTTAACATGTTTTAAGAAGAAAAAAGTCATCATACTGAAAGCAAGGGAGTCAATGTCCAAAAAGCAGTATGACTTTTCGAGATGGTACTTACTCTTTAATTGAACAGCCAGCATGTGTGGTTAACTGTATTCTGCACAGTTCCAGACACCAGAGTAAGAGATTAACAAATGTTAATTATCTCCCTTCTTTCCGCACCTATTCCCTTCCTCCTTTTCTTTCCATATTTTTGCCATCTCTAGATAGTACATTTAAAACTCCAACTTCACAGAGTAACTCAAAAAGGGCTCACAATTTCTATGAACTGCAAAACAATGCCCCGAAACCATACAAAACAGTGTCTCTCCTTAATCTCTGCAAAAAGTCAAACTGACTTCAAATCTGCATCGAGGCTGTGTCTTTTTCCTACGAATATTGAAATATTTCATAGGCACATCATGTTGTTTTCCAACATCCCTGTGAGGTATAGTGATAAATATGTACTGTTGTTTATATGAAGAAACAGTGAGGCAAAATGAGCTCTCCAGGTTTACAAAAACTGGATTCCAACAATGTCACTGCCTATCTGTATTACCTTGTTTGCTCATTTATGCTTTTCTCAGTGTGAGCACATTGAATAGAGACAGCAGAGGTTCAAACAAACATCTCTTTCCCCATTGGTATTCCCAGCCTCAAAAGTTAAAATTACTAGAAGCCGCTGTTTGATATTCTCCCATTAGAAACTCACAATGTATTGCTCATTCTGCATTCTAGTCACTGTGTATTCACAGACTCATGTAAGCAAGTATCCACACCTAGGGACCTTCTCCTTTTTGCCAACCCTGTGCATTTGAGAACACACCCATCTCTAAGAGTGGCTCGTTGCTGCTGTTGTACTGAATGTGGTAGATGGAGGATTCCTAAAAGGCTAGGGAGTTATAGTTTGAAATCTGCTGCGGTAGTTGTAAGCATGTGATTTATAGACTTCAACTTCAGGGAGCATAATTGACTCATAAGGTTCCCAGCTGTGCATGCTGAAATCAATTAATGTGTTTGAACAGGGTTCCCCTGGGCTATTCCTAACCAGTGATGGAGCACAGCATGGTTCCTAAAGCAGAGTTGTCCCTGGGAGACATGGCCTGGTGGCAGACTTTCTTTGGACTGGAGAGAAGTCTAGGATACTTCCATCTATCCTTCCTTCCCTCCTTCCTTCCCTCTCTTCTTCGCTTTGGAACAGACTTCCATCCTGGTGGGATGGCTTTCACATCTTACTTATGTCAAATAAGAAATAGACCCAGATTTAGGTAAGGAGAGACTTTATTGAAAAGGACTATTACAGTGAGGGGAGAAGACTAATGAATTCAGGAGAACTCTCTGACCATGAGAGTTGCAAGATTAGGCAGAAAAAAGCTTCTCTTTTAGGGGGAGGAGTAAATAAGACTAGAAAAAATGAGGTATGGGTAAGTGGGATGAGTGAGTGGTGTGATCAGACAATTGATCAGAGAACATTATCCTCTGAGGTTAGCTGATTCTTGGAGGGGCTGTTAAGAAGGGATTGTTTTCTGTTCTAGTTCTCAAGGGTGGGCCAAATTTCAGGGGCCTAGGAGTAGGTAGTGAAGCCTGACTCAAGTTTGGTGAAGTTCAGTTAATGGGCATTTTATGCAGTTGGACAGTGGTGATAAACAGTTCAGCCATTAATTTATGACCCAAAAATGAGAATATGTAGTCTGTGTCTCTTTGTCATAAGTAACAAGGGTTTCATTCACCAGTTCTAAGTCAAGGGAGAAGGGTGGTTCTTTGTAGTAAGCCATTTCTTGGAACACAAAATTGGGGTGGGTTTCTTGACTCTCACTGTTTTCCAGAAGCATAGAGCTCAGGTTAAGTTCAGCATTGTCATTTGGCTTCCTTCCCATTTTGCCTCATGGGCTTTTCCCTGAGTAAAAACTTTTGTACGCTTAATCCTTTCTTACTGTCTGCTTCTTGGAGGATCTGGACTAACACATGTTTCTTATATGCCTTTTTTGGCCTTCTCCATTAGAATAACACTATGCCAGTGGTTCTCAAATTTTATTATGCATAGAAATGGTATGTAGAGCTTGCTACATGCAGACTCCTAGAGACCAGTTTGAAGATTTCAGAGATCTGGGGTGGAGCCAGGAATTAAAGCATTCAAGTCAGTTGTGAGACGTCTTCAAACCGCCCATTGAACAATACTGCTGAAATGAGTCTTTGCAATGTAGGAAGGGTTTATGTAATTGCATGGGAATGTATATGTTGATTAAGCTTTACAGTAATTTTCATCTCTCATAGGAATGTCTATTTGATATAAAAATCCACTGATTTTCCCTGACTGGCTATTTTGGCCTTGCTCCTACTAGTTGTATAGTGTGATATTTTGGAGCCCTGGCTCTGGAACTTTGAGTGCCAGGATTTGAATTCTACTCCATCCTTCCTGATTTTGTAACCTTGGACACATTGTTTAACTTCTCTGTAAAATAGCTATGTCAATGAATTTTTATGAAGATTAAATTAGTATATGTAAAGTACTTACTATTCTATCTAGCACTGTCATGAGGTCTCAATGAACGTTCATCATATCTGCTACAATTATTAACCATGAATTTCACTAGCTAGCATTTATTGAATACTCTATGGGTCAGGCACTGGGCCAAGTGATTTGCAAGAATCAGCTCATTTAATTCTCTCGCTATAGGACTGAGTTTCGGTCCTGTAACAAAGAGGCTCTGCAACCAAAACTGTTGTTCGCCTTACCCCTCATGGTGCTTGTTATTATGTATTGTATTCATTTGTATACAGATCTGTTTCTTCCACCAGTAATGAGGTAGAGAGGCCAGGAAGTAGGTCCAGAGTATTGTTATATACACAGATTAGTCTATTTCAGTCAACCCAAAATTCTGTTTCATTCAAGAAACAGATTTCATCAATTCAATGATGAAAAAGAAAACTCCAGTTCATTAAGAATGTGAAAACCTTAGAGAAGAATTTATTCCTGCTCCATCTCCCTGCTCTCTCCAGGCCTCAAATGCTCTTCAGTATACTCTTTGGAACTCATAGTCCTTCGGCAGCCTGAACCTTATCCAAAGCTTATTTCTAAGAGCTTTAATTTTAATGGCTCTTTACCTAAACAATACAGGGTCATTCATTTCTCATTTTTTGATTGTAGACATTTTATCCTAAATGTCAAAGAGCTGAGAACTTAATTTTTCCTTTCCTTTCCTTTTTTCTTTCTTTCTTTCTTTCTTTCTTTCTTTCTTTCTTTCTTTCTTTCTTTCTTTCTTTCTTTCTTTCTTTCTTTCTTTCTTCTTTCTTTCTCTTTCCTTTTTTCTTTCTTTCTTTCTTGCTTGCTTGCTTTCTTTCTTTCTTTTTCTTTCTTTTCTTTCTTTCTTTCTCTCTCTCTTTCTCTCTTTCTCTCTCTCTTTCTTTCTTTCTTTCTTTCTTTCTTTCTTTCTTTCTTTCTTTCTAGAAATTGAGTGTTTTAGTTTATGTGTCAGCTTGCAGCAACAGATAAAACTAGAAAAATAGCAGCATAACTCCCTTTTTTGTTGTTGTAGAAATGTCATTGCAACTCTAGGCCATGATTCAACATGTACATTATGAGACTCCAGACAAGAAATCTAATCCAGCAAAACTCAGGAGAGCTAAAAAGAAGAGACAAGGAAGCAGAGACCACTGCTTTGTCTGAGGGACACAACTATTTTTAATCCATAAGATTTTTCAGTTAATAATGTTTTATTTATGTATTTTCCTGGGAGGAAACTTAAGACCAAATTTGCAGCCCTCATCTTCTTACAAATATGATTTGTTTCCTTTGTTTTTTTTTTAAGATTCTATTTATTTATTTGACAGAGAGAGACACAGTGAGAGAGGGAACACAAGCAGGGGGAGTGGGAGAGGGAGAAGCAGGCCTCCCATGGAGCAGGGAGCCCGATGTGATGCGGGGCTCGATCCCAGGACCCTGGGGTCATGACCTGAGCCGAAGGCAGACGCTTTATGACTGAGCCACCAAGGCGCCCCTGTTTCCTTTGTTTTTCAGGACCTTCTACCTGAGGGGGTTCTCACTTCACTTTAACAAAGGTCTTGTGTGTTTCATCCAGGGAAATTCCTTTCGGGTCTGGCTCTATTAATACTATGGATACAATGGAACATCTAACTGGCTTTGAGGTTACTGTGTTCTAATTCAGGGGGAGAATTTCATCAGTGAAAAGTTTTTCAAACCTATAGTAATCATTATGTGAATTGCACGGATTACTTCCTGCACCTCTGAGAATATTTCAGTATGGTGAATAAAGAATCATACTCTACAATTCTATGTTCTAGAGATTTATATTATGATTAGTTTAGTTCATGATGGTGAGGAATTTAGTAGTTATGTACCAAATTTAATGAATTTGTTGAGTAGAAATGTTTCTCTTTCTGAGTTAGGTAAATCTCTTAGATGCTAATTCAAGAAATCCATGTATTCAGATTAAAATCTAAATCTCAGGAGCAAGATGAAATGAGCACACACTAATCATTATTTTGGGAAGGCATTAGATTAAGAGCCAAGGACATTAAATCTACAAGGGGCAGCTGCTTCACACACACACACACACACACACACACACACACACACAGTCAAATAAGGAAAGTAATAATCACAATTTATGAGTAAATGTAGTTATGCTATTTAGCACTTACCATCAACCTTGGGATGACATAAATAGTGACTGGGGATTCTCAAAACTTTTGCCTTTCCATGCTGTGGCCTAGGACACTTGAGGAAAAAGTGCAATGCTAAAATCAAACAAAATTAAATATAAATAATTAGATAAATATACATTTTTACCTTAACACACATATGTAAAACCATTAACCTGGATCCTCTTTAAAATTATGGAGAAATTAATTAATGATGATTTATTTCTCATTGTTCATCCTATCAAAATTCACCTCTGGTAAAATTGTATATATTAAGTAATACCCAGAGGCATGTTAGCATGTTCAAATCCATCCACCTGAAAATCAGAAAGAACGAAGTGGGTTAAGATAGGGCAATTCTGTCTTTCCTTGATTTCCTCTGACAACCTGGAGTTTACCAAAAGTGACAACTAGCACCAGCTATCAGTGAAGCTCTCTGTTTATAACTTGACTGAAAGACTAGTTTGAAATAAGTTCCTAGATAGGTCTTTTCTTTTAGCTTGGTCACCTCTGAGGTTTTTCCCTGTCATTGGAGGTATCCATCTAAATAAAAGGGGGTGGGTGTAGGGCTTCCTAACGTTGGTTATTTCTTCTCAAATGTTTGACCCATCCCGAGAATGTCCACAAGCCACCAGACAATCTCATGCCTCCTGACATAAAATTAAAGAGAATAGAGTAGATGATAGCCATTCCTGGATGGGATTGAGGAATTGGCTTCCTTTCATATTCTCAACTCTTGTAGGAATACCATAGAATCTGTTACAAGAGTTCAGGAATGAGACATGTCTCACATCCCCATTGAAGCTCCTAGAAACAGGGCTTTCTTTTTGTTGTTGTTGTTTTGTTTTATTTTTTTGGATAGTGTCATCTGACATTTGTGAATATGGTAAGTATTCCAGTTTTTATATTTATTTTTCTTATCTCCCCAGCATGATCTTGATATCCTTTTATCTGTGTTTAAACTGAAAAAAAAAAAAAAAAAAGAGTAACTGATGGTTGATTCACAAGTGAGAATCTTGCCCTTTGTCCTATACTGATTTTGAAATCCTTACGTGTTATGGAAGGAGCCATTGGCTGCCTAACATTCAACCTTGAGTTGCATTCCACTGAGAGCCTTTCCTGACATTGGACTATCACCATTATCCCCAAATCACAGCATTTCCCTTCTTCTTAAAACTCTTGGGTAGGAATGTGCTTTAAGTTCTTCTCCTTTGAAATCTTGACCTCTTGAGCGAATATATGCACAGGACTCCATACAATGTTAGGGGATTGTTATCTGAGAATCTTACGTTAACTGCAGTTTTAATTTTGTGAAAAGGATAATGGGTCATTCCTACTCCTAGGAATTCTTCCTTTATTAAAATCATCTTCCTTGACATAAATTTATCTCAGGATTATCATACAACCCAGAGTGATTATATTGTTTCAGCTTTGTCTCTACTGACATTCTTAACCATTATGGGAGCACCCCTATGACTACTCTTTCTCATCTCGTTTAAGTTTCATTAGAGAAATGGGTAATATTTCACTCTGAGGATGACTTCCTGATTTATCTCCTGTGAGATCCTTGCCCATTATGGGAATGACCCGTCAGCCCCATAACCCCTAAAGGCCATTCTATTTTAATCTCATTGAAGGAAGAATTGTGAGAGGATATAACCAATTTTTATGCCTGATTTCCTAATTCGTAAAATTATCAAATGAGGTTTATAAAATACAGTGATCACAGCTGCATGCTGACTTAGTGTTTGGAAGGACAAAGGATGCTGAAAGTCAAATTAAAAACACATACTCAGTGCAAAAACTAGCCCACAGCTCTTCCCTCTTTTTAATCCTTTTTTTTAAAGATTTTATTTATTTATTCATGAGAGACAGAGAGAGAGAGAGAGAGAGAAAGGCAGAGGGAGAAGCAGGCTCCCAAGGAGCAGGGAGCCCAATGCGGGACTCGATCCCAGGACCCTGGGATCATGACCTGAGTCGAAGTCAGACGCTTAGCCATCTGAGCCACCCAGGTGCCCTCTTTCTAATCTTGATGTGATTTTTATCTTAGGGACCTTATTTCTTCCCCTGTGTTATGATTTTGATCATGTCCGTTCCCCCGATAGTTCTCAATAATTTGAATTCAAAGGGAGCTTGGCTGATGTCTCTGTTTCTTAATTTCCACATGTGCCCTGTACTCCATACTTAATTTTGACGATCGCCTTCCTTTGCATGCTTCTAGTGCTGCATCTTCCAACATTTTTCTCAGCTCAGCCAAAATAAGATTTCTATTTTATAGGACATGCCCTTGCTTTGGATTCATATTATCATCTTTTCCAAAAGAACATCAGGACCACATAGGACACTAGAGCTGTGTTCTCCATGGTACTGAGGAAGGAACCTAAAGACAAAACCAATTGTTTTTAAGAGTTTTCAGCTTTTCTACTTTTATCAGTTCATGTTACGTAAAAATGAATAAATGACACTTTAATTATGCTTTCAGATGTTACTAAATTGGGAATGTTGCAAACCTTAGGAAAGAGAGAGGAATGGTACTACAGGGACTAGCGAGGTTCAGCTCTGTGGGTGGATAAAACCAAGAGAACAAAATCACCCCAGAAAAAAGTTCTAAGCAATTCAAAACTATGCTGTATTTATGTGCATATGTATATATGTGAGTTTCTCTGTGCATCTTTTTATTACACTATTTAAGTTTAAACACAAAATTTAATTGGGGGAAAGAAAGCCAGGACTGGCCATAATAATCTAAGGTACCTAGTGCTTCCTCTTTGCATTGGTTTGACCTTGGAATTGGCCTTTATCAAATAAGAAGTTCTCTTTTCTCATTTATAAAATGAAGGGACTGCATAAAATTTATGAGCCCACCAGTCTTTAAAAGTACATGAATAAATATTTGAGTTATGGTTTTTATGGCAAGTACAGTATGGGACATGTAGCCATTTGAAAATAACTAGGAAATTAAATTTTCTCTGCTGATGCTGTTATTCTTCAAGTGAGTGTCCCTTATGACTTCTCTACATTGTTCCACTTTTCATCAGAAATTAGCTTTGTTCAGGTTCAAGCTATACTGATGACTTTAGCCAAAAGGTGCACATATATTTTGGCCTCATGATACCTATGGGATGGAGGGCATTCTTGGACATTATTTGAAAAAAAAAAATGGGCACCAAAACTAATATCCACAAGTTGACCTAAGGATGATCTGCCTAATTATACAAAATTTAGTTGAACCTTGGGGAAATTTGATCATTATAAATGTAGGAAGTAGAAAGTACCGAGAGACCAATTACTTGAAACTGATGAGAGTCAAGTGTTTAGAAATAAGCAGAGTTTCTAGGACAGTAAGTTCACCGATAGAATGATTCACCGCCCCAGGAGGGTGCCACCCACAATATAGTCTATATTTCATATCCCTCTGAGTTATAGCCTGATGAAGTTAGAGCAGATTAGGTTAGGAATCCTAAAGTTCTAATCCCAAACCTATAGTTACAAATAACAACATCATTGTCCCTCCTTCCCATCACCCCCCTTATCCCAAATTTCAGCTTCCCTATCTAAAACAGAAATAAGTTAGTCCAGAGTAGTAGTGAACTGTAGCCTCCAGGGGCCCACGGTGTTAGAGGAAGGGACCTTAAATTCTTACGTTAATGAAGATGCTTGAGCTTTTGCTCTTGGGTGAGTTAGAGAACAGCTATGCTTTTAGTGGATATAGGGTAGTGAAGAGGAGGAATGAGTTTCAGGTTTAATAGTGGTAGAAGAAAGAGTACTCAACTGGGAAAGAGTACTTGAATTTTCATGCTTATTTACTCATTTACCACTTACTAGCACTATGATGTATTTGAACCAATGTTTTCTCAACTGCTACATAAGAATTTTACTCTTAATTTTCTTATAAAGACAGGATTGAAAAAAAGCTATCAGACATCCAGGTGTTATATTCCAGGCAGTTTGAAAATAGTCTTGCAGTGTCTAAGAGTACAGAAGTAAAGGAAGGTGGTGCATAAGGAAAGGCCATTAGAATGAGTGCTTAGGGGGCACCTGGGTGGCTCAGTGGGTTAAGCGTCTGCCTTCGGCTCTGGTCATGATCCCCGGGTCCTGGGATGGAGCCCCTAATCTGGCTCCTTGCACAGCAGGGAGCCTGCTTCTCCCTCTGCCCCTCTCCCCCACTCATGCTTACTCGCTCTCTCAAAAATAAATAAATTAAAAAAAAAAAGAATGGGTGCTTAGAAGATCATCAGTGACTTTCAGGTATGTGTGTGTGTGTTTGTGTGTGTGTGTGTGTTTAATGCCTCAGAATCTTAGCTGACTTTAATGCAGTGTTATGTATGATGGCATTATCTTTTCTTTAAATTAATATAGACCATTTTTGAGCAATTTATGTTTACAGAAACACTGAGCATAAAGTATAGTTTTAATATACCTCTTCAACCCTCTCCCCAATTTCTCCTGTTCCTAACATCTTTCATTATGTAGTTTGAATTAGGTAACATAATTCAGATCCCAAGAAACTGAGCAGTGAGAGTGGGTTCAAAGAGATGTAACAGAGAAAAATAGACTGCTCTTTAAGATTGTTGGTAGTAGGGGTGCCTGGGTGGCTTAGTGGGTTAAGTGTCTGACTTTGGCTCAGGTCATGATCTCAGGGTCCTGGGACCCCTCATTGGTCTCCCTGCTCAGTGGGAACCTGCTTCTCCCTCTCCCCACTCCCCACTCATGCTCTCTCTTGCTCTCTCTCTCTCAAGTAAAAAAAATCTTTAAAAGAAGATTATTGGTGGTTATGAGAACAGAGAGGAAATGATAGTCAAATAGAATAACAGGCCCCAAAGACTTTTCTGTTATTGGTAGCAACTGTTTTGACTTTTTTCTTCCTTTTTTAGTCTGGTTGTGGGTTAGGAGATTTGAAATCTGAAGAGAAATAGCCCAGGAATGAGGCCAGGGCAAAAAAGGAGAAAAGAAGAAAATGAGAAAGAACATTGGAGTGATGAGAGGAGTTGGTACTGGAATTATGGGAGAAGAATTTTCCTTGAAACTGAACAACATATTTGGAACACTTGCACTGACACTGGATAGAAAGAGTAGAAGTGAAAAAAAAAGAATAGTAGAGAGATAAGGAGAGTTGAGGGTGTTTAATTCTGTTGGCCTTGATTTTTCAGTATCCTGTGGCTGAGGAAGTGAGGCTGAAGAAGGAGGGGTGTGGTTACACAGGAAGTGTTTGGTTGAGGAGAGGGAGCATGGAGGGGATATGCAGGTGGACTGTTGTATTCAAAGGCAACGGGGTGAGAGATTCTAATATACCAGAAACTGGAAGCTTTTCACCAGAGCGGTGTGTGTAGATGGGGACTTGTTTGCCAAAGGTACAAGGGTCTTTTGGAAAGAAATAGTTTGGGGTTTGGCCTTTGTCTTTCTAAGTGGTCTAGAGGAAACCTTACTCAGAAGGAGCTACCAATTTCCTCTAGTGCAGGGGCTGACATATGGTTATTGCTGCCTCCTTGAGGCTGAAGAACTTTGACATCCATCATTCAGGGCTGGTAGGGATCTTCAGGATTGACAACTTTGCGGGTCTTCAAGCCTGTTGCTTTCATTAGGTGGCGTTTTGTCTTTCTCATAGGCTGAGAGGATGAGAAATGGAACAAGATATAGGCAGGCTTCTCTTTGTATGCTTTTAGCCTTTCTCCCACCAGTGGGCTCTTGTTAACTCTCTGTGGGTTGACTCAGGATCATCTCAGGAATTATTGGTTCTTTTAATCCCTTCACCTTCTATCTGAGTAGCCATTTTGAGGTTGGTCTAGCTTCCAAAGTTTTGGGGGCATATCACACCTCTCTGTTCCCATTCTCTTACCATATTTTGAACATTTCTATGGAATTCCACCACACCTCACATCTGTCTACCAATAGAGACAGGAGTGAAAAACATGTGTTTATTGGTTTATTAGTCTGTACATTTTTCAAAGCAGGTGTAAAATAGGAGGATGTGGTGGTGATCATGATAATGACTGATAATTCTTAGTGGCTTCGTACTATGTGTGAGGCACATCCTCATTTATACCCACAACAGAAACACACTTAAATATTATTCTTGTAATGCTATTCTTGTTTCCATTTTTACAGATTAGGAAATTAATTTGATTCAAAGAAGGTAGTCAGATTTTCCAAGATCACACTTTCTTATTTGCAAGTGGTGATGCCCATTTCAAATAAACCTAAGCAAATGGGAGTGTGTTGACTCACATTACTGAAATGCCTATTGGTGATCTTGTCTACAGCCCAAGAAGGACTGAGAAGCTTAACTAGTGTAATCAGAATTTACTTTCCCTCTGTGTCTTGATTTGATTTCCTCTGTGCTGGCTTCATTTCAACATAGACTCCTCCAGTATGTTGTCTGTAATGGCCAGTTTAGCTCTAAGTTTATAGTGCATTGCTTCAGCATGCAATGAGAAAAGACAGAGTGCCTCAATCTCAATAGCTTCAGAAAAGACCTTGGGAAGAGCCCTGATTGGCCAGGCTTTGGTCGTGTGCCCATCCATGATCCAATCACGGTGGCACAAGTGGGGTAGGACTTTGACTTAGTAGGTCATAGTTATACACTTGCCTTTGAAGTTCAAGGCGAACTTCACATGAATTACATGGAATATATTGCCCACCAAAAAAGGGATGTTCATGGAGGAAGGGATAGAGGGAGAGAATGCATGTAGGCAGTCAGAAATTTATTTATTTCAAAGCCGTCTACTTTCAGTCAGATGTTAAAAGATCTAGGATTTGGACACAGTTAGTCTGTCCCTACATCCAACACTATCCTGAGCAGTCCTTGTGCTAGTTGATTTGTGGAACCTATCTAATACTTATCTAATACTCTTAAACTCTTATCTAATAACCCTTGGGGGAAAACATTATTAGTCCCATGTTGTAGGTAGGGAGCTGAAGTGGAACCACAGAAAGTGACTTGCCTGATTTTATAGAAATTTCTATGTGACCAAGCCAGGAACTAAACTCAAGACTATTTGACTTTGCTTTTGGATTCCTTGCACCCAGTTATGGACATCATAGCAAGCATTATCTGAATGGTTTTTAATGTCAGCAAGTGACTGGTGATGTAGTCTATATTAACTGATTTTACATTTGACAAAAAACCACAGTATCTCAGTGGCCTTCAACATAAATATTTATTTTTATTACTCATGGTCTGCTGGTCAGCTGGGGCATCTATGCTTCAGGCAGGGGGTGGAGTTCAAGTTGGCTCCATCTGTTGCATTCTTGAGCCCAAGCTAGAGTAGCAGAAGCTATTCAGGGGAAGCTCTTTTTCATGGTGGATCCTTGAAATGTCAGAAAGCATCCCTCCGCTCCTTGCAAGTACATTTCCAGTCTCTGCTTGCGTCCTACCCACTAATATTCCACTGGTGAAAGCAAAGATATGTGGTCCAGCTATGTAACAATGAGCTGGAGAAGTACACTCTATCCACAGTGGGAGGAGGAGAGTGACTATTCTCTGAATAATCTAAACTACCATAAGGCACTTTGAAGAAGCTAGAGTGAGGGTCCTTGATTCAGACTGTGCTATTTCTTGTTGTTTTTTCAAAATGCAACTTATTGGAAAAGCATTGCCAACCAGTAAGCCTAGAAACATGGAGGTCACAAGTTAAATGTAGGAGATGTTTGTAGTGTAATTGGCACCATATAATGATAAACCTATGAAATAGTATTATTTCTGTCTTTGAAACCTGGCTGCAACATCTTTACATGTGACTGTCCAGCATGGATATGATAATCACAATATTCTTTTGTGTAATTGGGGGGCAATATATTAAGCTTTGGGGCAGTATTTTAAACTGAAATTGAAGGAGACATGTAGCTCTGGAGTGCAAAATGACTGTGACCATTGACAGCTGGGAAGCTAAATGCAACTGTTTGTTGAATTGTGAAATAATAGCTATCATTTAAAGCAGTGTTCAGGGCATTGGAACTTCAGAGATAAATTATATTCTACTAGTTTTATTCATACTAAATAGTTTAAATAGAGTAATAGCTTAAATTCATCCTATTTCAAAGTTCTTTCTACTCATGAAGGACTACAACCTGATTTTTTTACTAGCAGTATTTCCTTACTCTACCCCAAAGCCATAGAAAGCCAGCAGAGGTAGTTCTGACATTTGTGCTCAAGAAAAGGCAATATTGTTCCTAAAATTAAAACTGCAGACACTAGTATTAAGGAAAAGGGTCAGAATTTCAAGTAGAATTAAAATCACTGAGCTAGTTTTATTATCAAGGATAAGAGACACTGAATATTTTGATTGTCTGTTCAGTTAGAAGTAAACATTTCAGTGTGGGGGAGAAAAACTAGACAAAATACAAGGTATGATTTCTAACCACAGCAGAGAGAATGATCTAAAGGAAAAAGATTTGACACTAGGAATCAGAAATCCTTAATTTTACTATTAACTAGCTTTTGGATTTTGAAGGAATAATAAAACCTCTCTAGGATTTTATTTCCTTATCTTGAAAATAAGATGGTTTGTTTAGATTCACTCCAGTGACAGCTTTGATTTAAATATTATAGAATCTCAGGAAACATACTACCTAATTGGAAAGGCAGAAAACATATGAACATCTCATACATTTAATAATTATGTGTTGAATGCTTACTACTTTGTGGTAGGTTTTGCTCTTAGTGGTGGGAATGTAGTCATGGTGGAAGGGGGAAACAAAACACAACAAAACCCTGGCTCTAGAAAGCTTACATTCTGGTGGAAAACAAATAATCACATGATTTAATTTTAGGTATTAATAAATGCTGTGAAAAATTAAAATAGGTTAAAAGGAGAGAGTGACGGCAGGAGAATTTGTTTTAGATAATTAGGAAAGTTCTGTATGAGAAGATAGCCCAAGAGACTTGAATTAAATTATTGGATTAGTAATTATTCGGGGGAAAAAAATGACCTCTCTACCAAAAGCAGTGAAGGTGGTTTGATATATATAAGGACTAGCAAAAACCATAGCCTAATTATACAGTAAAACCTGTATATGACAAAATAAGAGAGTATAAACTGTATTTTGTGGCATGACATAAAGATGTATTGAACTAATCCAAGAGGAGATTAGTTGAATAATTCCTGTGATCAGGTCTTTGCTTCATTTCTCTTGTTTCATTGGTCACCAAGTTCAGAATTTTTATCTTATGTCTGCTCCTCATTTTCATTCCAGTACCCTGACTCAAACATCAGTGGACAGTGCAAAGACCATTGGCTTTGAGGCATGCTCTACTAAAAAGTAAGCCTGATCACATAACTCACTTCTGAAACATACATGTTTTTTTTATATACTTTCCTATCAACTTCATTAAAAAAGTAAATTCAAACTACTTAGCATAAGAGGGCTTTTGGGACTTGTCCCTACTAACTTCTTTAGTCTCTTCAATTTCCAGACTTCCTTTCTTACCCAAATTCTATAGTCACGCTAAATTACTTGCTATTTTCCAGAATGCTGTACTGCCCCGTATCTTCATCTATGACCTCTCTATCTAACCTTTTGTCTAACTTCCTTCATGTGTTGCAGGTGTATCTGTGTTGGGAATTTTCCCTTAACCTCAGTCTGTTTCTGTAGCACCAGCATGCTATGGTAGAATTGTCTTCTTCATTATCTCTTTGCCCCACTATACTATGAGTTTTCTGAGGGTGTAGACAATGTTATTAATCTCTGTATTTCTGACATCCAGTTCAATGTCTGACTCCAAGCTCAATAAATGTTTCTAAAAATAATGAATGTGGGACATAATATATGGATTATTTAATTTTAAGAGGCAGGCTGCATTTTTTTCACCCATTATTTTGCCCCATTTGTTTTTCTTTTCCTTCTGCATTACATATCTAAGTTCATGTTTGTACATTAATCTAAGTGACCATTCCAAAAATTGGCATCTCATGCTAAAGGAAAACACAGCATATCCTATGAAAGACTGGTCTTTGCTAAGTAAGGACAGATAAGTTATTTTTTATTTAAACTCTACTCATGGGTGTCCCATTGGTCATTATCATTGAATTAGCAGTTCTTTTAGTTATTCCCACTTCATTTACTTCCAAGAACAATGAACATTTTGCTTTTGCATGTTCATATGCAGTCCGGGTCTCATGCAATGCAGCAGGATTATTTTTCTCTCTGAGGTAAACAATCTTAGATTAAGTTAGATTAAGAAACATCTCATTTACTGGTAGTCTTTTTAGATTGGTTCCCCCTGTCCTTTGATCAGTGAATATCACTTTATTCCTTTCCAGGAAGTGAGAAAGGAGTCGAGAGAGAAGATTGTAGGTCTTTTCTGTTGCTTTTCACAACCAGTGAGGTGGGTGGCATTATTTCCATTTTTGAGCTATCAAATGTGAGATTCAAATAATTCAGTGATTTGTCTGGACAGATAATTGGTGGAAGAGGTAGAATTAAACCTAAAACAATTCTCTTTTTACTCTACCATGTCCCCTCATTAAGGGATGATCTAAGCAAAAGATCTATATATTCTGATGTACAGTATCTCATAAAAATGAACACATACACACAGACACATGAAAATTAACTATACTTCCTAAATGGCAGAAATAGCTTATTGGAAAAGTTTGGAAGACAATTAAGTAGACTTTCTAGTATGAGAGTGTAGGAAAAGTCTCTGAGAACTCCTTCATAGACATCCTTGATTCTTCTGACCCAAGTACAAATTCATATTTATCACAGAAAGCAGATTTAAAAGCATGATGTGTGCAATATATACAACTGGAAGGATGGAATTAATGACTTATTTTTTTCAAAGATTTTATTTATTTGAGAGAAAGAGAGAGAGAGATTGAGAGAATAAGCAGGGGTGAGGGGGAGAGAAAGAAGCAGGCTCCCCGCAGAGCAGGGAGCCCGACATGGGACTGGATCCCAGAATCCTGGGATCATGACCTGAGCTGAAGGCAGACACTTAACCAACTGAGCAACCCAGGTGCCCCAGTTAATGACTTTATAAAGTCAACACATACATGTAACTAACATGTTTTTAAACTTGAAAGGCATGGAAATATGTACTTATATACATGGTTTCCTTATTTATTTCCTTAGATAAATTCTTGGTTTCCTTCTGGTATCACATTCTACTTGCTTGGAGAAATCTCTTCTCTCTATATAGATTTTGTAGCACAGGTGTGTTGGGGGTCACTAAGACCACTCACAGTTTTAATGATTTGCTAGAAAAACACAGAACTCAGAAAAACTGTTGAAAATACTTATGGTTACAGTTTGTTATTACAGTTTGTTACAGTGAAAGATGTAGATTAAAATCAACAAAAGTAAAAAAAAAGAAAAATCAGTAAAGGTAAAAGGCACCTGGCACAAAGTCTAAGGGAGACCAAGTGCAAATTTCCAGTTGTCCTACTGACAGTGATGAATTCTCCCAGCAATGATGTGGGACCTTATCTACGAAATGTTGCCAACCAAGGAAGCTCACCAATCCTTAGTGGCCTAGGGTTTTTATTGGGGATGAGTCACTAGGCATGGAGCACTTATAGGACTGACCTCAGTTCCTCAATCTCTAGCCCTGCCAGAGGTCAAACTAATACAGTGTGGCCCAAAGCCCCCACCATAAATCATATTGTTACAATAAACTCTCTGGCGTGGCTGAAGACCCTGGGTATTCACTGGAGTGAAGACACTCCAGTCAGAATATTGCAAAGACTTAGATATTGTCTTCCAGAAGAAAGGCCTTTCTTTGAGATGTGTAGGGTTTGAACACCCAAGTCCACTGAATTAACTGTTTACTGCCCAGTGAGCATCCCAGACCAGCTGAGTTAACCCTTTGTTGCATACCAAGCCTCCTAATAATTTTCTCAGTTTTTATTTACCTGAAAAGTCCTATGTTACCTTTATTTTATTTTATTTTATTTTGAAGTATCTTTTCACTGGATACAGAATTCTGGGCTGACAGTGTTTTTCTTTTTGTACTCCAAACATATCACACACACATGCATTCATACTTTTTATCCTGCTTGGAATTTTCTGAAATTCTGAAGTAATATTTCCACCCCCAACCACCACACTTTCTTGGTTGCTCTTAAGATTTTCTCTATGTTTTTGTTTTTCAGTGATTTTACTGTGATATATCTAGATGTCTTTTGATATGTATCTATACTGTTTCTGGTACATAGTACATCTTACATCTTGGTGTAATCACTGGTTTTATCACTACACAGGCATAGTTCAAAGATGTTGAGGGTTTGGTTCCAGACCACTGCAGTAAAGCAGATACTGCAATAAAGTGAGTCAAATGAAATTTTTGATTTCCCCATGCATATAAAAATTATGTTTACACTACAATGTGCAATAGCATTATATCTAAAAAATATACATACTTTAATTAAAAAGATACCTTTTTGCTAAAAATATGCTGACCATAATAATGAAAAAGTTTGAAATATTGCGAGAATTTCCAAAATGTGACACAGAGACTCAAAGTGAACAAATGCTATTGGAAAAATGGCACCATAGACTTGCTTGATGTAAGGTTGCCACAAACCTTTGGTTTATTAAAAAAAAAAAAACCCAAACTCAAACATCCCCCCCCAGAAAACCCCCCAAAACTCAATATCTGTGAGCTGTATAAGTTTTATCAAAGATTATAAATCTTGGGGCACCTGGGTGGCTCAGTCAATTAAGCATCCGACTCTTGATTCCAGCTCAGGTCGTGATCTCAGGGTCCTGGTTTCAAGCCCTGTATTGGGCTCTGTGCTCAGAGGGGCGTCTGCTTCTCTCCTTTTCCCTGTGCCCCTCCCCTTGCTTGTGCACATTCTCTCTCTCTCTCAAATAAATAAATAAATCTTTAAAAAATAGATTGTAAATCTTGGTATATTAGTATCAGATATTTGACCTTGCTTTTCTTTCCTCCTCTCTACTTCTTAGACTCTCCTATTTCAGGCTACTTTATACTGTCCCACAGGTCATTTAGACTCCTAATTTTTTTCAGCTTTTTACCTCTTGTCCTTCATTTCAAATATAATTTCTATTGCCTTGTTTTTAAGATTACTGATCTTTCTTCTGCAGCGCCTCCTCTGCCACTGAGCCCATTTGATGAGTTTTCAGTTTTGTATGACATACATATCTTAGCTTTGCATTTCCTTTTGGTTGTTTTTCAGAGTTTGGATTTTTCTGTCTGTTAGGTTTCATGTTGTACTTAACATCTCTGCACATATTTACAGTAACAGAAAGTCCTTGTCTGCTACTTGCATCATTTTTGTCATTTGGGGGCCTGTTTCAGATGGACTTCTCTTTGTTTATTGGTCACATTTTTTTTTTATTCTTTGCATCTTATTTTTTTAATTGAATACTTGACATTGTGCATATGGTGTTGAGAGTTTGGATATTTTTGGCTTCCCTTATAGATTGTGGGAGTCTGTTTTGACAAGCAGCTTAATTTAATTACAGTTCAGCTTCCTATTTTCAAATGCTTCTTTTTGAGCTCTCTGAGTTTGTGTATAAAGTACGTCTACCACATCCTATAAGAACTTTCATGATCTGGTTTATAACTGCATCTTTTTATTCAAATCCTATATTCATTAGTCTTTGCTTCATCTGTTTCAGGAAGATTTGTCTTTTTGCTATTTTTAAAACATGCCAGGTTTGCTTTAGACATGGGTCTTTATTCTTGCTTCTCCCCTGCCTAGAATGCTCTTGTTCAATTTGTTTGTAATACTTGTACCCTCACTTCAGGATTTGTTTGTTGTCCCTCTTCAGACAGTACTTCCCTGACTGCCATTTTAAGAATAGATAGCTTTTCATTTCCCCCACCTAACCACACTTTCCTTACCTCACTTATGATTTCTTCACAGTTACTATCTGATATAATAAATTCATTTACTGAAGGATCACACTCTCACTATAGTATGCACTCCTGAATTTTGTCTTTTCCATAACATCCCAAGCGACTCACAGAAGCCTGGCACATTAAAAAAAGAATTTGTTGAATGAGTTAATAAATGATTCCTAGTTCCTTATGAATCAGATATGATAATGCCTGCCCTGGAAATCTCATGCTTATTTTTCCTGAGTGTTAAATGAAATATCATTGTTGTACACATTTGTCATTTTTTAAAATGCTCTTACACTATTTAGGGAAATCTTTGATTTACATATCTCAGAGGTATACGAGGACCTACTTAACTGCTCTTAAGCAAAATCATCAGGTGTTTTTTCTTCCAGCTGCCTTAGATGGGGTGACCACTGTCTAGGTTTGATTGGGACTCAGGTTTTCTCTGAGTTGTGGGATGTTAGTGCATGTTTCCTATATTTGGCAAATCAGATGCTACTACCTTAGAGTTTGTGTATTCAGTGATGTCAAGAGGCCAGTGGAGAATTCATTCTAGCCACAGCAGGAGTAGCTGTGCTGGCAGCAGCCTGGTGTCTGGTGTTCAAACAAAACTCATCCTATATCACATTCTCTTTTTATGAATTAAGCCATCCAGCCCCCTAACATTCCTCCCCAAACCTTTAATTTTGGTTAATTTGGTGAAGGGGAGTTTCTCTTGCTTGTAGACGAGAAGCCTGGCTGGTACACTCTTGAAACAATGAGAAGAAGTCAAATTGTTTAAGACTATAAAAGCATTAATTATCATTTTTTATTAGTGCAGCACAGAGCCCAGCTGAACATCTACATGGCCAATATGAAACACCTGCAAATATAAAAGGTTTTTCTGAAAGGGGTTTTGTATGTGTTTTAAGGATTTGACTCTAGGGAATCTCAGGCTGAGTAGGAAAATCACTTTATTTTCTAGTTGTTATACCTGTTGTGTTGTATTCAGATAGGCTTTCATGGTATAATAGGTGGAAATGAATTTTGTTCCCTTGATACATGAAGGTGTTTAGTCCCCTTAAACCGTCTAGTAGTAGCTCGTCATGCAATAACCAGTTGAGAAGAAAATCAACTATATCTTACATGGCAAAGGAGCTAGGAGCATGACAGTTAGAGTTGACTCATCAGGTAGCCGTGTCTATAGGGGAAACAAAAGCTCGTCATAGAATTTCCTATAAACTGGGGGATCTTCCTGTTATGCAGTTTTCTTGTTACTGCTTTGTCATAAAGAAAAACTTGAAGAACATTTTAGAGGGAATTTATAAGTTTTATCAGTTAGCTTTGGTGTAGAGTAAGCAACCATGATATATAATAGAAAGTGTTTATTGCACATGTGTATGTGTTTAGCCTGGATTGAGTAGGTGTTCCTGCTGATTTTGGCTGGTTTCTGCTGGAATGTCTTGGGTGACTCAGTTCTGTTCCATGTGTCTCTCATCCTCCAACAACAGGCTAGCCTAGGGATATTCTCATGGTGATGGCAGAAAGGTAGGAAAGCAAACAGAAACTGGCATGTCTTCTCAAAGCCCAAGTTTGAACCTGGCACATTGTGAATGATGCTGCTGTCAACATGGGTGTACAAATATCTCTTTGAGACACTGCTTTCAATTCTGTTGGGTATATATCCAGAAGCTTCTCATGGTGACTCTATTTTCTAATGCCAGTATGGAATTCTCCACAATTGTATTCTTGTATGGGATTGAAATCACTTTGCTAAACTTGAGAAACTATGACCAAAATGGCAGAGGACTTATTCTACAGAGTTCAGTGGTATTAAGAGGATGTTTGCTTTTAAAAGCATCCATGGAAATAAATGAGGCTATACTTGGGCTTAACTTAAGATGTACATGCTTCATATAGATGTTAAAAAAAAGAGATGCTTATTTTTAATTATGAAAGTAATAAAGGTGTATTTTAGACTCTTTAGAAAATTCATCCTATTTCTTCATGTTAATGATTCAAAGCACTTTGACATAAAATGGTCAACTCTGCTTCCCAAAGTAGCAATGTCAAGGGTGGCTTGGATGGGGGTTAGTTTTATAATCTTCATAGCCCTTCATCCATCCTTTATATGAAAGTGTTTTCTCCATTATAGGATGCCAAACAAACAGAGCAGCAAGGCTCCCTTACCAATCATATCATCTCTTCTATATCCCCCTGTTTTATATATATGTCATGGATTTTATTTGTAATTAGTAGGAGGAATTGGGAAAAGTGTATATATTCTTTATCATGTTAGAAGTGGAAGTTCCAGAATTATTTTTTAAAAACAGTTTTAATGTTACCCACCTATTATATGATTTACCACAGCTAAATAAACCATTCTTTATTTGCCATACATTTTTGGTTGTTTCTAGTTCTCCCCTATTCATGAAGACCTTCCTTTGATAGATATTGATGGAAAACATACGTTTCCGAGGGCTGTCATTAATTCCTTTTTAATAAGTGGTGGTTTTCCTTATTTTAATTAAGCAATGCCAAGATAGTGCTCTTAATGGGATCCTGGAACGTTCATAAAATATTTTACCTAAATGCTTTAGAATTGCACTGAGCTTCATGGCATTGGTACCTGTTAAAAAGCTCATATCTTCTTGAGAGTTAAATCTCAGAACCTTATTAGCATTTTCATGTTTATGGAAGGAGGTTTTGAGATGTCTAAACCAGCTCTGTCCAAGAGAACTTTTTTTTTTAAAGATTTTTTATTTATTTATTTGACAGAGAGACACAGTGAGAGAAGGAACACAAGCAGGGGGAGTGGGAGAGGGAGAAGCAGGCTTCCCACGGAGCAGGGAGCCAGATGCGGGGCTCGATCCCAGGACCCCAGGATCATGACCTGAGCCGAAGGCAGAGGCTTAATGACTGAGCCACCCAGGAGCCCCCAAGAGAACTTTTTTTTAAAGATTTATTTATTTATTTGAGAGAGTGTGCGTGAGCATGCTTGAGAGTGGGGGGAGGGGCGGGGGAGAGAATCTTCAAGCAGACTCCCCACTGAGTGCAGAATCTCATGCAGGGCTCTTTCCCACAACCCATGAGATCATGATCTGAGCCGAAACCAAGAGTCAGATGCTTAACCCACTGAGCCACCCAGGTGCCCCAAAGAGAACTTTCTATAATGGGAATATTTTTCTGCTTTGTCTAATACAGTAGCCATTAGTGACATGTGGCTATTGATCACTTGAAAAGTGGCTAGTGAGAACTGAGAAGATAAATTTTGAATTTTATTTATTTTTAGTTAATTTAAATTCAAATAGGCACTAATAGCCTGTGGCTACCATATTGGATAGCAGAGGCATAATATACAAGGACAGCAGATATCTGAGAAGCAGAAAGCTTGAGATGGAGAGGAGGCTGCTGTCCTTTTTCACAAGTTTGACTTTGGTACACCTCAGATATCTAGTTTTCCTCCTGGAGATGGCCCTGTCTTTAAGGAGTGTTTAAGCCAATAGAGATATTAAGAAATTATCCTTCTGAGCTAGTGTTTTAAAAGAAGTTTCAGTTTAAATCCTAAAATTACTTTTAGGCCTCAAAAACCACTCTTGCTTTGCACTGAAGGCATCCTTACTTCACAGAGCCCAAGTCCTATAGAATCTCAATAGGAGTTTCATCATCACCATTATATTAATAATAACAGCCCCCACAGCATGAGTAATTATAGCATAAACATTTATTTAGTGAGAGACATGTGCCACATTCTCTCTCATTTTCTTGTTTAATGCAAGAATCTTCTGATGTTGGTGCCAGTTTTAACTTAAGAGTATATGAAATAATGGTACAAAATAATTAAGCCATTTAACTAAATTCATGTAGCCATTAAAAGTGAGGGGACTGGGATCCATACCAGGCAACTGGTCTCCCTTTCTCACTCCTACACACTCCTGCTTCTCTGGTCCTACCCATCAGAGAGGTACCATCATCATCATTCAGACTCTGTCAAAAGGGAAAAATCAAAGCAGAGGGCCAGGGGATGATCTGAACAAGCCTAATATTTAGAAACAGGCAGACCTTAGATTCCCATTGTGATGGTATTACCATCTAAGTTTGCACTCACTATTTAATTTCCCTGAGCCTCAACTGCATTATCTCCAAAATAGGTATAGTAATTCCTACCTGGCAGTATATTTGGATGGGCTGCACAAGACATTGAATAAGATCACATAAGTGAAAATAGTTTGTGCAAAAAAAAGAAAAATGCATACTTTGTCTTTGTAGTCATCATTGTTAGATTTAATACATAGGCAGATGCACAGGTTATATAATTATCTACACTGTCATTGTCCAACATAACACCTTGGGTTTTGCTGGTTTGTTTTTAACTTTAATCTATCTGTGGTACTCAATAAATACAGAGCTAAAAATCTCGTTTGGTTTCTCTGGTGCCTCAGCCTCCAGGTTTCATTCACACTATACTCTGCAGCATGTCCACCTCCCAGTTCATGTTATCTCACCCTCTTATCATCTGGAGGCAGAAGGTGGGCAAGGAGGGATGACTAGAGATGAGAAAATTGAGAATATGTTTTACTCAGGGTGGTTTGGGTCAGTAACCTGGGAAGGAGGGCTCCGGTTGAGCTTAAGAGTTAGCGTTGAAGATGTGCTAGGCAGGAAGACCAAAGAGGCAGGGAGTGTGGGAGCTAAGGGGAAGTAGGAGGTTCACAGCAGAATACAAGCTGGTCCTACCAGGGTTGTAGGTAGTAAAGGGAAGGCCGCCACCGTGGGAACTTCATCCTCTATTCAGTGGGTGGTGTCTGGTGCCAGGATAGTAGGATTATGCTTAGATGGCTTTAAGTGGATTTTGCTGGGCTTGACTGGTTCCTGTTAGCAGCTCAAAAGGGGCCATTTGAATTTTAAGAGAAAACAAGCCTCAAGGTAAAGCAACAAAGTATGAGGGTTTCACTTCAGCAAGAGGAAGCACTTATCACTAGGGACTGTCTTCACAACAGTCCTGAAATCTCAGCCCTGGGTCAGCTTCCCTGCCTGTGGGTGCCAGCTCTTAGCATGTAGTGGCTTTCTGAAGTTCTGAGTAAACACTGAGTGTACCTGGATGCTCAGGCAGAAAATTGAAATACCTCTGGATCTGGTTAGAACCATTCCTGCTTTCAGCTCTTACTTTTCCTGAAACAAACTCAGGATCTTAGAGAGCTTGCCCATCTGCTCAGTTGTATTCAAACTAAAGACCTTTGAATCTGATTCCAGAAGGAGCTGAACTTATCCTCCCAAATCAGCTAGAATGTGAGAGTTGAGAGCATCCTAGAATGCAAATGGCTTCCTCACTTTTGTTATGTTCATTAGAAGGTTCTATAAGTCACTGGGGCATCCAAATTAGCTTTTAATGATGAACTCCAGCAAAAAAGACCTAAAAGAGTGGGTGGAAGGGGACTGGAATGAAACCACGGGATTCCTGCCTGACATCTCCACATAGTCAGTCATTTCCTGGGGCTTGAAGCAGGAAGAGATCTGTGTGGGAACAAAGTGGAGGGTAAGTGGGTAGAGTTGGGAGTACATATGCTGAGGTCAGATGACTCAGTTTGCATCCTGTGCACAATCCGTGTGATCCTGGGCAAGTACTTAATTTTCTTTGACCCTGTTTCTTTAGGTATAAAATCGGAATTAAAACATGATAGCACTTTTGAAACTATTAGCTGTGCTAAGTGTATAAAGTATTTAACACATTTTCTGGCATTTAAGGTATATTCAATACATATTAGTGATTATTATTATTATTCCGGACTTCTACTAAATTATCAACTTGATTCTTTCCCCTTTTCCCCTCTTAGTCTCCTCCACTCTCATATTGTATCTAATCATAGCAAATGGAAACTGGATCCTTATCCATCATGAGAGAGACATTTCAGTACTGGGGGTCCAATCAGCATATTTTAGGATATGATAGAAATCTTAGCTAATTCCTCACTCTGATTAAGATTCATATTTTGGGGCTATATCTTGGGACTAGAAGTCTGACATACATCTGTGAAATGGGAATTACAGCTTTCAGCAGTGGAAGACATTTGTATAAACCATGTTAAGTAATAGACTCCTCATTACTGAATTGCATGATGATACACCTCCTTCTTTTCTCTAGACATGCTCCTTGAGAAATTAAGGTAACTTTTTTTATTAAGTTTTTTCTTCCTTTTCAATGGAAACTATATTTTCTGACTGTCATTATTTTATTTCTGCCCTTTGGTTAATATAAGATAAAACTGTCAAAAAGACAAAAGTCATCTTAACATTTTTTTTTCCAACATGGTCCACAAAAGGCCTAAAAGACAGCAGCCATTCAAAAATATCTGCCCTCTGTCTTTCTCCGTGGTGAGGCATTGTGGGTCTCATGAGGGTTTGAAGTCAGAACTAGGTTCCAGTTGTTGGGAAGGAAGAATTTTCTCTGCCCTTCAAAGTCCTTCTAGTTGGACTAAGAAGCAGATTGACATGAAACAGAAGAGCAGGAGAAAAACAAATTTAATCGCATACTTACAGGAATTCACACAGGCATGGAAATTCCAAAGACAGTGAGGCAACATGAGGTTTATATGCACTAAGGAGAGGGGTAGGGGTCTGAGGAAACAAAAAGGAGAAAGACCATTAGCAGGAAAGTGAGAGGAGATATTTGGAAAATAAAGGTCACGCTATTGTATAGATAAGTTTCTTAGGTAAAGAGGAATCTCTGTTAATAGTTCTCTTCCTGGGGTGCCTGGGTGGCTCATTGGGATTAAGCAGCTGCCTTTGGCTCAGGTCTGATCCCAGGGTCCTGGGATGGAGCCCCATATCAGGCTCGCTGCTCAGCTGGGAGTCTGCTTCTCCTCTCCCTCTGCCTGCAGCTTCCCTTGTTTGTGAGCTCTCTCTCTCTCCCACTCTCCCTCTCTCTGTTTCTCAAGTAAATAAATAAAATCTCAAAAAAAAAAAATAGTTCTCTTCCTGATACTAGTGGCAGTTGAGGTGGAGGTAAAGAGCTTTTTCTGAATCTGCCAGGTTTTGTTTGCTTTTAACTGAAAATAATATTCATGACAAAGTGGCCCATCTTCGGGCTGCCTGTCCTTGGCCCCTACACAGTCTTACCACTCCTCATAAGTCATGTGACCTTGAGCAAATTGTATAATTTTTTATTTAGTGTTCTCATCTGTAAATGCACAATAATAAGCCTGTGACTAAGAGTCGAGCTCAGGAGAGCCTGACACAGAGTACAAAATGATTCTCATCTCCCCTGAGCCTAAGTGTTTCCTGTAAGTTCTACAGGTGGATCTGTTGTTTACTAAGGATTGAGAAACTGTGTATTAGATGTAAATAACATTAACTCCTTTTACTTTACTTCCATGTAGGCTATTTTCACACTAAGGGATAATTTATTTAAATAGCATCATATAATTTCAGAATTAGAATATGCCTTAAAGGTCATATTTAGAATCCTCCTTGATTTATGATTTGTTCTTACAACTTTCCTGACAAGTGGTCTTTAAACTTTTTCTTTAAACACCTTCAGTGATTAAAAATCTACTGTTCTGTTAGAATTATTTTTATTCTTTTTTGTTTTGTAATTTGGTCAGAGGTCCCTTTTCAGCTACTCAGAAAAAGTTTAATCTCATTTCTATAGGTAACCTTTTGTGTATTTGAAGATGGCTGTAATGTCCCTTTGAGTCATTTCTTGCCCATGGTTAGTAGCCAAAAAGTGATTTCCAAACTGGGTGATCATCAGACCTCTGTGGAACTTTTAAAATAATACAACTTTCTGTTCTTGTTGAATCAGAGTTACCACTGTGGATCCTTGGACTCAACTATTTTAAACAAGCTCTTCAGGAGATTCTGTGAGTATAGGAATTGTACTTTCTAGGGGTTTTCAACTGGGGGCATTTTTGCAAACCAAGGGGACACTTGACAGTATCTGGAGACATTTTTGGTTGTTCCAACTGGAGTGTGCTACTGGCATCTAGTGAGTAGAGGCCAGGGATGCTGCTAAACATTCAAAAAGTACATAGGACAGTAAATAATTATCCAGCTGCAAATGGCATGATACTGATGTTAAGAAACTTTTCTTCCATTCTAATATGACATAGATTTGACTCTCCTCAATATCATGGCTGACCTCCTAACTATTGTGTAAATGTCTCCTAAATCTGGGTAGTAAGGACCGAACACAATAAAATCCTGACATTTAAAAAAAAAGAGGATGTGAGGGAGCAATGCATTCCATTCCAGGATGATTCATTAATAGTAGAATTTCAGCTATTCTTTGGAACAATACCAGAAACTGAGATTCCTCTAGTATATAACTATACTGAATATCCTGCGATTTCAGTTTGGCAAATATGTTCATGACCCTAGGATGCCCATGGAAACTGGAGGAGCTTATTGAATCATCTTGGCACAAGGCTCTCTCCCTGCTGCCCACCACTTCCACTGCAGCCACTGGCTTCTCCTCCTCCTCCTCATCTTCCTCCTCTTTCTTCTCCTCTTTCACTTGCCCTGGAGAAAACTGCAAAAAGACCCTTCACCCTTGGGCATGAGGACTTCCTTGATCTAAGTAATTGGGGATCACAACTTGATGTGAAGAGGTCTTTTAGAATGTAGCTATCTTTTTTTTTTCTCTCTCTCTTTGCAAAAGCTGGAATCTAGGGACTGTTTTCTCTTAGTGGACTTATAAGAACAAAATAATTTAAAAAACAAAAGTTGAGCAATAGCCTCAGTATTTCCAGCCTAATCCACTTACTCCCTAAAACAATGAAATGGACTGTGAGATTTGGTGGAGGAGGTCCACATAATCGTTTATTTAAGAAAAATGAAAACTATAGAAGACTGTAGACTGAATATGCAAACAGACAATGGCCAGACCATATATAAAAATAGAATGCTGCCTGATAGGCAGCAGCAGCCCAGGATATTAGTCCATTATGTATTGTAACCAACCTAGGAAGCCTGCCTGATTAAGTCAGACTTTTAGGAAGAGTATCTCTAGCAACAAGCCCAGGAATCCAAACAATAACCCCTGTAACAATTGGCCTAAAATGGCCAGGACTTGATTAATAACTGACAGCTTCCCTGACTTTTGTTCCTCCTTTCACCTTAGGAGCAACCAGAAATAGCCAGATATGCATCCCTAACTCATCATACAGGATACCCTGCTTCTACTTAGCCTGTCTATAGCTTCCCCATGGCAGCAGCTGCCAATCATGGCACACCTAAGCTTTCCCTTTTTTTCCATAAAGCTTTCCCACTCCTCTGCCTGCTGTTGAATTTTTTCCAAATGCAAGTGATGGTAGCTGACTCCCTTGATAGAGAAAGCTCTAAATAAATAGCTTATGCTTGTTCTATTTTGTTGGTCTTAATTTATTTCTATAGGAGTTTAATATTTTAAACAATATTCTCCCCAATAAGTACCCATTATTTTACTTAATGTTCATCATGATGTTAGAAGAAGGTAAGATTGAACCCAGTTAAATGATGAAGAAATGGAGACTTATAGTAGTTAGGAAAATTACCTGAAGTCCTATAGTTGGTCAATAGCTGTGCTGAAATTTGAACCCCAATCATACAACCTCCTCCCTCCCCCAAAAATCTTGATTCCCTAGCTTGTAACTTTTGGTTCTGTATCATGTTTGTGACTCCATATTTATGCCTAAGATTACAGGCTTGGCTTTATTTCCTCTCTAATGATCTTGGACTCTTCCTTAACCCAGTTCCCACCATGCCAAAGTTATGCTATAGCCCAAGTTTGCTTCTTACGATAAGGACAGTCTGGATCGTAATAGACTGTCCTCTAGAACAGATGGGGCAGGGGAAAGATGGAACATGGGTGTGTTCTTTGGTTGCTCGAGTCCATCTAGAAAGAAGTAAAACTATTATCATGTTGCCTGAAGTTATGGCAGAAGCCATGCAGAATACTCACTTCACAATTTCACTTCAGTCACTCTCCATCCACAACAGTTTTGTTGAGCTCTTTTTTCCTGTCACATTAAAATTCCTAAATGAAATGTGCAGTTGGGGAGCTTGATCTGGGACAGAGAGGAGATGAGCAGAATTGAGTTCAGAAAGGAAGGGTGAGAGACCTTGGCAGCCAGCAGTGAGAGTCAACCCAGGTGGAAGTCAAAACTGTGAAGTGTCCTGGAATGTCAAAGAAGGAGACATTGGGGCCCAAGAAGAGGGACAGGACTTCAACAGAATGACTCCAACTATGGCTCTTGAGAGGAAATTTCCTTTTCATGCTCTATAATGATATGGAAATGGATCTGTTGAGTTAGGCTCAAGCTGGGGAAGAGAAAGGAAATGGGGAACTTTCTGAAAGATCACAAGTCCTTCCACTTATAGTCAGCTCGAAGGTGCTCCCCCAAACTCATTACCATGCAGCAATCTTGCCCTTTAAGAATTTTTTCAGTGCTGATGGCTAAACCTGACCTTTCATGTAAGTGTATGTGAAACTACCAGGACTCTGCCACTGTTGACTGCAGGAATGACAGAGATGGGATTAAAAAAAATAGATACACCTTTAAGCATTTTGTATTTTACAAGCTCACACAATAAAAACTGTGATCAATCTTCAGAGAAAGCACACCCTGGAAAGAGGAACTGCATTAGGGAGTAAATATCACTGGTTTTATTGGACTCCAACTCTTGTTACAACCAGGTTCTAGAATCAGCCTCAAAGACAAGACTTTGTGAAGTACCAGCTAATGGTGGCTGCAAAAGAAACTCAGCTGCTCTGATGGAATTCAGATGCTGTGGTGCTGTCTGAAGGAATTTTCTTTCACACTGGATCAGCAGAATTGAGAGGGAAAGGTAACCTCAGGGCATTTAAGAGAGAAATTCAGAGACTTGGCAACTGCTTTGCTGTTGAAAATTTGCCTTCTCTGTTTTCACCCTAGATCCATGTTTCTTACCATTTAATGAATGGGTCTTTGAATATTACAAATGACTATTGCAACATGAGACAGAGGAAAAATCAACTTGGAAATCATAGAGAGTTTTGCACGGCATTCAGCATAGTAACACTTGCCATTTATTGAATACTCAACTGTAGGCCAGGGACTAGGCCAAACACCTTCTATACATTATTAGATTGATGTGTCTATGAGTTTATCTCATAAATCATCATTTAGGAGATTTGAAATCTCAGTCATGGGCAGGGAGTAGTGAGCTGGCTGCAATAACCAAGAAAATAAGCTGTATAACCAAAAGTAGAGGGAAAAGAATACAATTTAAAAGCTGGAGACTTGAGTTCTAAACAGTTTTGACAATTCCGCAAATCACGCTTTTCCTTGCTCACCTGGTTTACTTTAGAGAAGTAAGGAGAGGGTATGAACGAGCACATGTAAAAGTGCTTTGAAAGCTAAAAGGCTAAACAAATATAAGATTGGATTTTAAGTTATGAGATATTAATTTAACCTGCATGCCGACTTATTCTTTTCTCTATTAATTATTGCTGAGTTCTATGTCTCCAACTATGACTATGGATTTCTTATTTTCTTCTTGAATTTCTATCAGTGTTTGCTTAATGTATTTTGAAGTTATATCGTTCATGCCTGATGATTCCTGATTTTTGTATCCTTATTGATCTTTTATTCTAATATTTATGGGTGACCCCACTGTGCCAGTTTCTATATCTGTTAGGGTTTTTGGTTTCGTTTTGAAAAAATAGAAAACTGTGGCTATTTTAAGCAGCATTAACAACAACAACAACAAAAATGGAAGACTCAAAGTAGCTCACAGAATCAAAGGAAAGCCCTAAAGGACCATGTTTGGGAAAGCTTATGGTAAAGGTGCTTGAGAAGATTAAGTGTTGATGTTGCAGGATACCAACATCACGAGGTATGAAGATCAAATAATTCTCATCTCTGTGTCACTCTTCTCATGATTTAAATTCTAGGAGAAAACATTTCATTGTCCTAGATCAAGTAAAATATCCACCTCTTGGCCAATGATAGCAAAAGAGTCTTTGGCTGACAGTCCCAGAATACTGTATCCAGAGGAAGAAAGATGAGTTCTTAAAGAAAAATCAGTTTGTTATTAACAGAAGAAGGAGAAATGGATATTGAAGAGGCAAAAAGCGACAGAACTCTCAACTATGAAACATGATTTACCTGCCAAAAATTATGATGTTATCATGTAAATCATATAAAATCCCAAACATGATATATCAGTTAGCTTGGGCTGCTATAAGAAAACACCAAAGACTGGAAGGATTAAGAAATAGAAATTCATTTTCTCACAATTCCGGAGTCCAAGATCAAGGTGCTTTGGTTTCTAGTAAGGCTCTCTTCCTTGTCCTCGTATGGTCTTTCCTCTGTGTGTGCAGAGAGAGCAATCTCTTCTTCTTAAAAGGCCTCTAGTCCTATGGGATTAGGACCGCACCCTTAATGACCACATTTAAACATTACCTCCTAAAGATTCTATTTCTGAATACAGTCACATTGGGAGTCAGGGCTTCATCATATGAGTTTTGGGGGCTCTGTAACACGTGAACTTTAGCTTTTTGAGGGAGTAGTACTAAGTAAGAACCTTATTAAGATTTTCCAGGAAAGTCTTTGCATTTAAAATCATTTTATTTTATTGTTAGCTTGCATATAAGCTGTAGAATCGCGATGGAATCAAGTTCTTAGCTACTCTCCACTTGTGAGAGAGTATCTTCCCCTCTCCTTGAATCCGGCTGACCTTAATAACTTGTTTGAACAATAGAATTTGGGAGAAGGGACATCCTGGAACTTCTACGATGCGCCTTCTACCAGTCTTTTGGAAAACCTGTTCTTGGTGTTTCTGTGAAAGAAGTTTATCCACATGGAAGCCATCATGCTCTGAAAAGCCCCAACCACATGAACAGACTCTGAAGGACAAGTCATTAGGTGAAGTAAGACCCTAAGTTGCCGGATGTGTGCAGGAAGAGGCCCTTACGGAAGTGGATCCTTACGTTTCTGGCTGCCTCCACTGTTGCCACAAATGATCCAGTCAAGCCCTCCCCCAGATTCTTACAAAATTATGAGTGAAAACAATGTTTTATTTTTTAAGCTAATCAGTTTTGGAGTAGTTTACTATGTGATAGTAAGTAAAACAGGCACCAAAGACTTATGTGAAAAAAAAAAATACTTAAAATTGTTAATATTCAATTCCTAACTTTTTTTTAAGAAAAATAAGGTTAATCTAGAAGAACTCTTAAAACAATGGTGTCCTGTTAGACTCTCATTGGAGAATTATTGAATCTTCATGATTTTTAAGGTTCCCTGTGTTTATGACTGAGCAAAAACTTGGGGGGAAACTTCCCAAGGATATCCAATGACACAGTGGATTGAAAAGCCAATAGCCTATGGCTGATGAGGTAATTCCCTCAAGGGAGAGTTTAACTTCCACATGAGTAGAAGAACAATGGAAAGAAGCTGAAGGAAAAAAACCAGAACTATTCTATATTCTCTTGATTAAAGCCTACTTCCTCCCTTTTTATGATGAATTTCTTCAGAGAGGTAAAAAAACGATGCCCCTTAGCACTCATTAATGAACGCTCTACCTGCCGTCCAGATGGGAAAGACTTCCTTGGAACTATAGCTATCCTTGCATTTACATTCAGCACCACAACAGAGCTAAAAGTTAACAGTTTCATTTTATTAAGAAGTAGGAATTACCACTGCCCTCCAAAAAGGATAACAAACAAATGCATTTGCTTCAAACTGCAGAAAATACAGGGGCTATAAATGTTCTCTTTATTAGGCCTTTCAAATGGAATATTTTGAAGAAAACAAACAGCAATTGTAAGATTGTAAAGAGAAATTAGCATTTTGCTTGAAAGAAATGGCAATTAACAATGATGACAATGTGATTTATACTAATTGAGATTAAGTCAGACAAAATGGCAACATTAGTAATCATTTGAAGTGCTGTATTACTCATTATACTGTGCTTTGTAAACATCTCTCTTGAAATTAAAAAGTAATTAGTAGCATTTTAGTCATTTAATTCAGTCTAATTAGGATTTTCAAAAATCTACAGACCTGCTGTTGAAATCCTTTCCTATTTTGAATTGAGAAAACACATTCCTTTTAAAAAAAATCAACTTCTAGTGCTCTTTCTTGATCTGTAGTTTCATAAAAAAATAATAAAAAAGAAAAATGGTATAATTAGAAGCCATAGGTAGGAATTTACTTGAATTGGGCTAAATTTAAAAATTCAACTTGTAATTCATGGAAGATGCATTTTAATCTTTTTTTCTTTTTTTTTTCCTGTGAGTGGAAAGCATGTTTTGTCAGTTGCTAAAAGGAAAGAAGCACTTATTATTCTTTTACTGATCTCATTCAGCCACATCTTCAGAATATATCTTTAAAGAAAAAGAATAGCTTTAGCCAGAGTTGTTATTTGGATGGCATTTGGAATATAGAAAATTAAGTTTATCTCCAGGATTTTATGACTGGTGATAACATTTGCTCTATATACTTGATGAAAGGAGGAACTCAAACCTCACCCTGAGGGCCAGATGTAAGTTGAATGGCAAGGCCAAGAATGATTGCCTTTCTCTCTATCAGAAGTTGTAGCAGGCTGGATTTCCTTTTGTACTTTGATGGTGGTACTAATAATGATGGAGGTGTTTGTTAGAAGGTAGTAAGTGTATTAGTTTCTTATTGCCACTGTCACAAATTATCCATCAAATTGGTGGTATGAAACAACACAGATTTGTTATCTTATGTATCTGGGGTTCAGAAGTATGAAATGGATCTCGCTGGGCCAAAGTCAAGACATGAGCAGGCTGTGTTCCTTCTGGAGACTCTAGGGGAGAATCTGTTTTCTGGTCTTCTTAGAGCTGTGGAGGCCACTTGCGGTCCTTGGCTCATGGCTTCTTTCTTTCTTCAAGACTAGCATATGCATTGCTCTGATCTCTACTTCCAGAGCTTTATCTCTTTCTCTGATTCTGACCTGTCCTTCCATTATGATGTCTCTTTCTCTACCTTTGATGCACCCCTTTTCCTCTTTCACGTAAAAGGACTCATAATAACATTGAGCCCACCTACATTAATCCAGGACAATCTCTCTCATCTCAAGTAAATTAGGAATCTTAATTCCATCTGCAACCTGAATTTCCCCTTGCCATATATCACAACATATTCACAGGTTTCAAGGATTACGATGTGGCCATTTTAGGGGACCACAGTAGGATGTGAAGACTATTAGATCTCATGGAGGGTAGGGAAAGCTGGAATTCTTGGATCCTGCCCAGATCAAATCTATGCCTTTCTTTCTCAGAGTTCTCTAAGGATGTGGTAGACATTCTTAAAAAAAAAAAAAAAAATAGTCAAGGGGCACCTGGGTGGCTCAGGTGGTTAAACGGCTGCCTTCAACTTGGGTCATGATCCCAGGGTCCTGGGATAGAGCCCCACATCGGGCTCCCTGCTCAGTGGGGAGCCTGCTTCTCCCTTTCCCTCTGCCTGCTGCTCCCCCTACTTGTGCTCTCTCTTTCTCTCTCTATCAAATAAATAAATAAAATCTTTTAAAAAAAAAAGTCAAATGGGAAACAAAGAACCATTTTTATAGGTGGACTTGAGCCCCAGTAACCACTGCTGCAGTAAAGTGGGCTGAGCCATGGGGAAACATCCCCCCCTTTTTTTTTGGCTAACTATTTCAAAATAGCTTTAGATCAAAGTGTTCCTATTTCTTCAATTACCGCCTAACCTGTGCCTAACTGTGAATCTAGTATTACTACACTCACGTATTCATTCATTCCCTCTACAAATACTCATTGAACACCTGTGTTGTGTCAGGCACTGCTCTAGGTTCTAGAGATATAACATTGAATGAGATAGACCAAAAACTAAATCTTGTTCTCAAAAGCTTACACTCTAGTGTGTACCTAGGGATAGCAGGAGATACACAATATACAAGTAGAGAATATAAATACAAAATTTGTTGTTTGGTGGTAAATGAAGCAGGGAATGGGGATAGAAACTGCAGAGAGAGGGCATTTATGGTTTTAATGCAGTGTTCAAGGAAAGATTTCCTGAGAAGCTAACTTACGAGCAAAGACAGTAAAGAAGCATGAGAGTTGGTCTTGTGGATATATAGGGCAAGAACAGTCCAGCAGAGGGGAAATATAAATGCTCTGATGATGGCTCTTGCGTGGTATATTTAAAAGAGAAGTTAGCATGGGTAGAGTAGAGTGAGCTAGGGAAAGACTTAAAGAAGATGAGCTCAAAGAGATGCCCAGATTACATCAGACATTGTAAGGACTTTAGCTTCTACTCCAAATGAAATGGGAATTAGAAGGTAGAGGAGTGATGTCACCATCTGACCTACATTTCCAAAAGGCTTACTCTGGCTGATAGGTTGAGAAAAGTCTGTGGGATATGAGAATGAAAGCAAGAATATGAATTCAGAGCTATTATCTAATCCAGAAGAGATAAGATGGGGGCTTGGACCAGTCTGATAGAAGAGGACATGAGAAGTGGTCACAAGGGAAGGACCAGACAGAAGAGAAAGAAAGTAAGGACAGCCTCATGGGCTGAAGACCAAGCACTGAGCTAGAGCTATATAGGTAGTTATTTATGTACTCATGCGGGGAGTCCAGTCAATGCTCTGGAATCTGACCAATTTTGATTTGTATTTTTTCTTCCTGAGGGTTGATGAAAAGAGGAGATAGTATGGAAGGCATGGGGAAGGAAGAAGACCAACGCAGTAAATTCCTGTTACAAGTTTGTTGAATTTATTTGGATGCTTTCCCAGTGCAATATGCTGGCCCTCAGTTCTATCTCTGTAGGACCAAGTTTTCAGATGTACCTGACAATGAATGTGCAAGATGAAAATCTTGATGAAAATCCAGGATCCCATCATTTTTTTAAGTTTTTTTTTTTTTTTTTTTTTTTTTTTTTGTACCAGAGATGGCTTTGGCAACATGCCCTCCTAGATGTCCAGAGAAGAGGTGGTCCTCTTCTGATTCTCTCCCACTCTTAGGGTCTGTGTTTGTCAGTCCTCATCTAACACTTCTCACACAAACCAAGACATCCATTCAACCCTTAGACTATGAGAAAGCAACATACACCTGCTCACAGCAAAGTCCTAGTTCTTCTCACCTACTTCTCAAAGCTTGTCCCACAAATTCTACTTGGTTCTTCCATTTCTCCCTCTTGTTCTCCAATGCCACCTCTTTTACAGAGGCTCCTCCCTTGTTTTTTGATACTGACAACATACCCAACTTCTTTGGTTTAATCCTAAGTATCAAAGTATTTTCATAGCACGTTTTCAGATTATCACTCAGTTTTAACCATTTGATGAAGTTCCAGGTTTCTTTCCTGGCCCTGGAAGCCACCTGAAACTAGCCAGTGTGGCTGGTGGGCACTGCCCATCCATTCAGATCAGGATCCTCATGCAGGGACCCTGAGATAGTCTGGATAGAACTAGTCATTCTTGTAAGAGTGTGTAGGATAGGTAATGCAATCTTTGTGGCTTTCTTTATTGTTTTAGTTTAATAAGACCCTGCTTGTTAGTTGTAATTAGGTGTCAATTTTATTAACTTCACTGTTGTAACAGCATAGCAAAAAAGTGAATATATTCTATAAAAGCTAACTTCTTTGGTGTGTTGTTTAGATTCCCAAAATAAATTAAGGCTAATATATTGACTTCAATTAGTGAACAGTAGAAATGAGAGAAGGGATAGAGTCAGAGTCGGAGAATAGAGGGACCTGCGGTTATGGAAGAGTGGAGGAGTAGAAAAGCAATTTAACCCGGTTAAATTGGATTTTAAGGACCATAAGGAGACAGACTGGGGCCTTGGGGAACAAAGAAATATAGTCATTGCAACAGTGAAGAACATGGGCACTGTGGGTACACAAAAGGAGAGCTTGGAGGTGCTGTGGAAAGGGAGTGATATAATTTGAATGGTAAATACGGGACATGAAAATAGAGTGTTATAGTGGTTGAGGAAAGGATGGGAAGATTTCTAGGGAATTCTTATATTGTGTCTATATGTGCTTTCAGAATATGTTCTGTAAGTTCCTCCGAACTATCTCATGACATGAGATATTGGATTTAAGGAATGAGGGAATATAGCAGGATTTTTTAGTCTTGGCACTGTTGACATTTTGGGCCATTTGATAATTCTTTGCTGTGGGGACTGTCCTGTGTATTGTGGATGTTATCAGCATCACTGGCCTCTACCCACTAGATGCCAGCATTATATACTCCACTAACTGTGATAACCAGAAATGTGTCCAGACATTACCTGGTATCCCCTGGGGGACAAAATTGCCCCTGGTTGAGAACCACTGGGATACAGGAATAAACATTATTAAGGTTATTGATATTTTGGGTGCCTCCTTTGTGTCAGAGACTGCTCTAACCACTTTAGTTATGTTATTTTATTTTATCTTTTATTATTTTTTTTAAGATTTTATTTATTTATTTGACAGAGAGAGACACAGTGAAAGAGAGAACACAAGCAGGGGAGTGGGAGAGGGAGAAGCAGGCTTCCTGCTGAGCAGGGAGCCCGATGCGGGGCTCAATCCCAGGACCCTGGGATCATGACCTGAGCCGAAGGCAGACACTTAACGACGGAGCCACCCAGGCACCCCACTTCAGTTATTTTAAACTTCTTAATTCTTAAGTGAAAAATAGGTATTATTGCCCCCATGTTGGAAATAAGGAAATACAATTTGAGAAGTTAAGCAACTCATAGCATATATGCTATTTTAATTGATTATATTTATTTAAGTAACTATAGAAGATGGTTTGGATACTAATTTTTTTCTTGTCAAATTCGATTTTACTATTGACATTCTGTTACCAAGGTATCTTTTCTTTTTTCTATTGTTTCTCCACTTCTTTCCCCACACTGTCCACCTACAACACAGTGGCCACTGACAATAAACTTGATATTGGAATAATAATCAATATGAATAAGGAAAAGGGGCTCAATTTGAATCATCAGTGATTCTTACAAGACTGCATGGCCGAAACAGTGATAACCTTGTGGTTCAGTCACTTTTCAGACTATTGGGCCATCATGGAATATTAAAAAAAAATTCTGATCAGTTCAATTCAGTTAGACAGAAGCTGAGTGTTTATTGTGTATCAGATGTGGTACAAAGCTAAAAAAAAAACCAAGACAAAAAGATGGTCTCAGTCTTCTGGAACCTTAGACTTGAGCGGAAGAGCAATTTACAATATTGTAAAATAAGCTAGCTAGTTCCTTCATTCTGCACTTGTTTTTGCACTGTGTAGCTTTCCTTCATAATATTTATCACTGTTTATAAGTGTTTTTTTTTTTTTATTTGATTAGTGCTGGCTTCCGCTCCCAGACTGTAAGCTTCTAGAAGGCCGAGCCTCTCATGTTACCATTGTATCTCAAGAGCCTGTATAAGAGTGCTTGGTGAAAGCATGTTGAAGGAATGAAAGTGTGCCTAATAGAATGAATAAATGAATAGGAAAGACCTATACAGAGTTTGGAAAGTGCAGATGCATGGCAGCTCACCCATCTTAGAGTGAGGTAGATGGGTGGGTTGGAAGAAAATCAGAAATACTCCCTAAAGGTAGAGATAACTCATCTGAGTCTTGGTGACTGAATAAAAGTTAATGATACACTCAAATAAGTCATAATTATTTATATTAGTCAACATTCCTGAAGAATTGGGAACTTGGATATATTTACTGATTCTTCATTTCATTTCATAAAGTTGCTTTAATATTTTTATAGTACTTGTTTTTAGGACAAGTCAAGGCATTGTTTCCAATTCACCCTTAAGTTTCACAAACGTAGTGAGAGGCTGATATTATCACTGTGATCTTGAAAAGGAGACATGGGTCTGGAGAAGTGAGAGGGTGCCTCTGGGTCACCCAAAACTCTTCAGTCATGGTGGACAACACTGTGCTGAGAATGGGGAGAATGGGCTTTAGGACAACATTTATGATCACATTTTTGTATTTTCTGGTTTTGAATGATACTGTAAAATAAAAATAAAATAATATGCTGTAAAAAGTATATAAATACACTATAAAAATTATGGTAAAATCCCACCATAATTCTACTTTCAGAGTTAACTACTTATGATAGATTTCCATAGAGATTTTGAGAATATTAATTTTTGATATTTAATGTTATTTCAAATACTGTCTTGTTATAAATACTGTCCCATAACCTGCTCACATGCTCTTGCTTTCATTTTGTTTGTATTTTTCACTGGTTTTAGAAAAACGTACATGTTTCTAATAAAAAATTTGAACAAAAATAACTCTAAGGGGGCACCTGGGTCGCTCAGTCAGTTAAACAGCTGCCTTCAGCTCAGGTCATGATCACAGGGTCCTGGGATTGAGCCCTGCATCGGGCTCCCTGCTCAGTGAGGAGCCTGTTTCTCCCTCTCCCTCTGCCTGCCGCTCTGCCTACTTGTGCTATCTCTCTGTCAAATAAATAAAAACCTTAAAAAAACCCAACTAGTTAAAAAAAATAACCCTAAAATGCAGAAAGTGAGAGTGCTGCAATCCTTTGTCCCCAAGGTGACCACTAGTAATATTTTGGTTTATATATTTTCAAATATTTTTATATTATGTGTATACACGTACCACATGCGCAGATACACACATAATGTTGGTGTGTGCATTTTTTTTCAAAAATGGGATTCAACTTGCTTATTTCACATTTTCAAGTCACTTATGCACATATATCTCTGCATCATTTCTAACAGATAATGATAAACATTAAGGAGATTTCCAGTTCTTCTTTACTACCAACATTGCTTCAGTAAGTAACCTTTCCCCAATTCATGTATATTTGTTAGATATATTTTTGGAATAGAGTACTAGAATTGAAGATGCTATGGGAAAGGATAGACCCATGTAAAAGTTTGATATTGGAAAACTACCTTGAGAAACATTATACCAGTTTATGTCCCTACCAACTATATATGAATGCCTTTTGTCCTGTACTTCTATTAACACTCTTCAAAGATGACACCTCGTTGTTTTAATTTACATAGAATTTGTTTATTAGTGATATGAAGGATCTTGTATTTATATTATATTTCATCTTCTGCAAATCTGTTCTACCTCTCCTTTGTCCATTTTTTTTCTTAGGTTTTTATAATTTTCCTTGTTATCTTATTTTTATTTATTTATTTGAGAGAGTGAGAGAGAGAGCAAGCACGAGAGGAGAGAGTGGGGAGGGGCAGCGGGAGAAGCATACTCTCTGCTGAGCAGGGAGCCCCATGTGGAACTTGATCCCAGGACTCTGGGATCATGAGCTGAGCCAAAGGCAGCCGCTTAACCGACTGAACCACCCAGGCGCCCCACTCCTTGTTACCTTAAAGGCATGTTTTTCCTCTAATGATGCTAACTTTTTGTTTTCCATTTAAATTACAAAAATTTTCTCTCATTTGTTTCTCATTTTACCCCCACATTTTGATGGGCTCTGGTTTTATTATGTTCTGTAATAATATTTAAAAAAAATTATATATTGTCCCTAGATTTAATGTCGCACTAAAATTAACCACATGTACCCTGAGATCATACAATAAGTCTCCAATATTTTCTTCTAGGATTTTTAAAGCTTCCTTTTTCCCTTTTAAAACTTACATCTCTGTGGACTTGTCTTTGGTGTAGGTTATAAGGTAAATTACTAATTTTTTCCTCAAATATTGTCATGCCCAAATATAATGTACACTAACCTCGTTTGTTGTTTTTTTAAATTTTTTTCCACACGTTTAAAATTACTATACTTTAATAGATTGTTTTTTAAAACTGGTAGAGATAGTACTAATTAATTCACTATGCTTCTTTTTCACCATTTTGAGTGTTATTTTTGAAACTGCTTTGTGGTATAGGTATGAGAAAGCAGGTTTAATGAGGCAGATGGAATCAGGAGCCTCAAGTTAAAACTTTACTATTTTTCTTAAAATGACTCTTTTGACTATATAGGATGGGATACATCTGGCTGCAAACATTTGGCTTACTCCCACTTGATATTTGTAGAGTGATTTGAATCATATGTTATAGAGATGTTTTTGTATGATGGTTGATAGTAGAAGCCCTAACCTCAGGTCCCAGGGCAAAGAGGCCCAGTGTAAATCAGTAATTCAGCGCTTGGTCTGAACCTTCATACAGTATTGCATATCAATGAGCAATCCCAAAGAGTCACAAATTGCAGAGTCATGCCTTCAGGCTGAAATGAAGATGGGAAGTGTGGCCAAGGTTTGGTTAAGATCCCTTATATTTGATAAAGCAGAATTAGTGGACTGTTCAGAGTTCAACCAGAACTAAGTGAACCGTCCATATAGGGCAACTTGGGTTTAAGGCTAATGTACTTTAGACTGGTTTCTGAAATAACACTGGGCTGTAGAAGGATTTACTTTGAAGGACTAGGGGAATGTTTGCATATTTGCAGGTGCTTTTTTTTTTTTTTTAATTTGGATTGTCTTAAAGGCAAAAGTTGTTTGACTTTCAATATATGACTGCAAGAATATGGACCAGGAAACCACAAGGGAATTCCATATTGAACCATACCTCATCCTTATTTAGTCTCGAATTTGACCTGCTAGTTTCTCTCATTGACTTGGGATTTTTCCACATAATTTTGAGTGTCTGAACCAGTGTCTGCCTCCTGTTCTGCTCAATGAACTGACCCCTAAATACTTGAAATCTCAAAGTACCCTTTGAACCAATTTCAGTGCTTTTTATGCCCCTGGTAGAACCAGTGGGTTTAAATCACTAGAGGCTCTGAAGAATCAATGGCTGAATGTGTAGTGACTGCTTCATCTCAGCTGCTACTGAATGATTCTTGTTTGTGCTTCAAGTTTTGCAAACCATTTCAGGATCCCTCTGGGCTGAGAAGGGCTAGAGTAATATAAGATATCACTAGCAATGGTAATAACCTTTTATTTATTGAATACCTTGCTTCCAAGGAGCTCAGAGTACCTTATGGATGTTCTCTCATGAATCCTCCTGACATCCCTGTGAGGCCAGAAGCAAATACTTTGCGATCCTGGAATGGAAGGAGAGAAAATGGTAAAGCAGGAAAGTAGAACACACAGCAGTCATCAGTGAGGGATGAGGGTAACTCCTAATTGAGCAGTGATATGCAGCAGATATGTCTTGATAGGTAAGGCAAAAAGCAGGAGTTTAATTTTTATGAATGATGATGATGATAGCCAATACTGATTGAATGCTTATTACATGCCAAATAATTCTTTAAGCACTTTGCTCGTAGTAACAAATTGAATCCTCCCAACATTCCAGTGAGATTGTTACCATTATTATACCCATTTTACAGATGAGGGAAATTAGAAAGGAGTTACATGACTTGCTTGGGGTCACAGAACTAGGCTCTTTGAGCCAATAATCGGATCAAGGTAGTTAGCATGAAATCTCAAACTCTTAACTGTTCATTGTACTAGGGAAAATATACTCTATTAAGATCTGAGGTAAATACAGTTAGAGATAGATTCTTTTGTTTTATGTATGTTCTCTTATGTATGTATAAGTCTTCTTTCAAAATACAAATAATCTCAAGATAGTGGAATTTTCAGTAAACATCGACATTACTTATTGAAACCTGTTCCTCTTGGAATAATCAAATAGAAAAGGCACTAGCTATGATTTTGAACACCTTCTACATTAAATTAAGTGGTAGGATTTGCAGAAGATTTTCAAGGCAGGTATGGAAGGGGAGGGAGCTAACACGTGTTGTGCACTTGATATGTTTAAGCACAGTGTTAGTTTTTCCATGTAGATTTTGTCATTTAATTTTTCCAACAGATCTTTGAATTCTGATTTTGCTAATTAAGAAATGGTGAATTAGGCTGTCCAGGAGTAAGTAGCAGAAGTCTGGTCAGGACTCCGTGGCTACGAAATCTCTGCTCTTACCCCTGTATCTGTCTCACAAGGGAGAGGTGTAGATGGAAGAGAGCCCAGGCTGGATCTAGGCAAAGTCAGCACTAACTACATGAGAAGAAGAAAGAGGAGAAGCTGGAAGGGAAGAAGTTGGTAAAGTAGAAGGCACAGTATTAAGCCTTGGAGGAAGAGGAAAGACTTTAGCATGGGAGTGATCAGTGGTGGTAAATGTGAAATCAACAAGACTGAGAACTAAGTAATGTCCTTTCGGCAGGTAAGTGGTAGCTATGACCTTAAACAGAGCGGTAGAATGGTGGGGAAAGGTCATGTTGCAATGGATACTGTACAGAAATGGAATAGAGAAAATAGATCAGGCAATTCAAGATAAAACCTAAAATAGATTGAACAATTCTATGGATTAGACATTGCTTTACATACATTGTCTCTAAACTTTACGGTGGTTCTTAGAGACTATTATTATCACTATATTTCTGATGAGACAACATAGGGCTAAAAATTGGAAATCGTTAGTCTGACATAATGTAGTTACTGTGTAGTAAAGCCAGAATCAAAAACTAGGTCTCACTTATTCCAGAGCCCATGTCTTTTTTTTAACTTCTCCTTCCAGGATGTATAGACTGGTCCTTGGTGAAACCTTCCTGCACTATACTCTTTTACTTCTCACAGATGTTTACTATGCCTCCTTGTAAAAGGATTATATTCCCTGCCCCACTGATGTCAGTCCTGCCCATGTAATTTGTTTTGGCCAATTAATGTGAATGAGAGTAGCATGGGGTTAGGGTAACAAACTTCTGAGCAACACAGAAGTTATAGAGTCCAGTCATAGACCACTGTACTCTTTTTCCCTTTGCCACAAGCCCACGAATATTCCAGATGAAGGCTGCTTAGCCACCTGGGATTCCAGAATGAAGATAATGGAAAGGGAGTGAGAAATATAAGCCACTTATATTTTGGGGTTATTTGTTAGTATAGCATAACCTTGCCTATCCTGGCTGATTTACTATCATGACTGGAAGGAGGGGAAAGACTGGAAGCCAGAGGTGAAGGAAATTGTAATGCAAAGGATGTACACCTGTCACATAATCATTGTCAGATCAACTAGACAGAATATCAGGGGATCAAACCTAACATCCCAAGAAAAAAAATCACTAGCTTGATAAAATACCCAACAAGAGAAGAATTTAGCTGAGAATACCCTTAGGACAATTCCAGACTTAAAAAAAAATTATTACTCTGATGAGTAGGACAGATACCCTCATCTCATATTAAATATGCTGTTGAAAGTGATTTATTCTGAAAAGAAATAGTCCCTAAGCAATCTCAGAAACTCAACAGCAAATGCATATTTAATGCGGCCATTTTTAAAATAGTACACTTGCAGAGAAGGCACTTGCCGCCCAGACCTTGGAGGCTGGGAATAGAGAGAAAGCATTTCATCCTGATTATAAAACAAAACAAAATGAAAAAATAAAATAAAGCCCTAATCTGCATATGTGTGTGCTTGCACTTGTGTGCCTGTGTGCGTGTGCGCACACATGTGCTTGCTTGTATGTGGGAGAAAGGGAGGAGGTGAGGGTTCTAAGATGTTAACTTGAGCATTATAATCCCTCTTCCAGGATTTTTTTTTTTCTGAAAAAGACTACCTGTAACAAAAAGCTCACTAATTATTTTGGTAAAAATTCTCTAGAGCCCTTAATGAGCCAAAATTCTCTCCAAACAGATACTGAGCCACCTCTTCAGAGGACTGTGCCAGTTCTCATACCTTGTTATCTATTTGCTGTCTGCTTGGGATTATTGATGAAAAGATGATTGTGACTCTAATCATTTCCGTGTATTTATCACTCCTTATGTGCTAGCCCCCTCCTTGAAGTGGTTTCACATATATTTTCTCAATTAATTCTCATGATAACTTTAGCAGGCAGCCCACAAAGTTCTGTATACTTGTGTCCCTGACTATTTCTCCAAACTCATTTTATGTTACAATCTCTCATACTCACTACATTGCAATCTTCTTTCATCTCCCTGAATTTTTGTTCCAGACTCAAGGCATTTGCCTGTATTTGTTTCCTTTGCTTAGAATTCTTTGACCCATAAGATCCTTCTCAACTTTTAGGTCTCAGTTTCAGGTTACATTCGCCAGAGATGTCTTTCTTCGCCACTCTGTCTGATGTAGCTACCCCTGGCTAGGCTTTATCTCAGCCCCCTTGTGTGTATGTTTCATAGTGCTTATCATAATTACATTTGTCTATTTACTTGTGCCTTGTCTGTTTCCCCAGTGAAGACATAAGTTCAATGAGTGTATGAGTTATTTCTAAATTTTAACCACTGAATTCCGAGATCCAAAAAAAATACTAGGAATGTAGACATATTGAATTATTATTTATTGTGTAAATGGATTAATTATTATTATTTGCCCTTTATGGATGAAGAAACTGAGGCTCAGAGAAGAAAAGTGAGTTGTCCAAGGATACTTAGGAGAGAAAGGCCCCAAATTCAGATCTGTCCATCTCTAAACCACACACCTTTGATGCACCATTTGTTGATGAATTTGTTTATTCATTCACCACTTACCAAGTATTTGTTCATTGCCAGGCACTGCTGTTAGGGATTAAGAGTATAACGGTCAGGAAAAACAGTCAAACACAGAAATAAAGTTCCTACCTTCAGGGAGCTTATACAGTTGACCCTTGAGCAATGCAGGGATTAGGGCACTGACCCTTGCACAGCTGAAAATCTGCAATTAACTTTTGACTCCCTAAAACCTTAACTACTAATAACTTACTGTTGACCAGAAGTCTTACTGGTAAACATAAACAGTCAATTAAAAAACATATTTTGTATGTTATGTGTATTATATATTTATTCTTACAATAAAGTAAGCTAAAGTAAAGAAAATGTTATTAAGAAAATCATAAGGAAGAGCAAATACATTTATAGTACCGTACTGTACTTATTAAAAAAAAGAGTCAGTGTAAAAGTGGATCCACCCAGTTTAAGCCCGTGTTGTTCAAGAGTCAACTGTTTTCTAGTGGTGTAGACAGATATTAAGCAATGAATCAGGGAAATAAATTAAAAACTACAACTGTAATAAATACTGTGAAGGGGAAGACTATGATAGAGATTTTGAGAGATTTGACTTGGTTTGGAGGAAGGAGTCAGGAAACTATCCCCTAAGAAATAGCAAGTGAAGATTTGAAGGAAAAGTATGTGTTGAAGACATGAATGGAAGGAAAAACATTCAGGGTAAAAGGAAGAGAACATGCTAAAGCTCCATGATGAGAAGAGCCTGCTTCCAAAGAATTAAACTAAGACAACATTGTTGGAACCAAGAAAGAAAAGTAAAGTAGAGAGGTAAGTAGGCACCAGTTATGCCCCTGCTTTGTGAGCCTTATTAAGAATTAAGGTCATCTACTGAAGGGGCTTAAGAGGCGAGGGTATCATGATAAGATTTACTAAAAGAAAGGAATATTCTAGTGGCTCTGTGGGAAAATGGATTGATAGCAGGCAGAAGTGTATACAGGTAGAGTAGCTGGTTGCCTAGGGTAATAGGAGTTGGTAGTTCAGGCAAGGAATGGGTCTCCTCTATTTTTGCATCAGAGCTAGAAAGATGTTGCCTTTTGTGCTTTAGTTGTATAAATTGGTGTGTCATTGCTTCTACTATCATCATGACTCAGTAAACAGGAACTTTAGGTAGCAGGTGTATTGTGCAGAATGTGACCCTTAAGCTGCAAATGGAAATTGTCCTAATCTTTCCAGGCTTAGCATCTAATAGGGTAGTGGTTCTCAAAGTGTGGTCCAGGAATCCCTAGAATCCCTGAAACATTTGTGTGTGTTTGTGTGTATATGTGTGCAGTGGGTGGGGAACCACAAGATCAAAAAGATTTTCATAATAATACTGAGAGGTTATTTGCCTTTTCACTCTCATTCTCTCACACGTGCACAGAGGAGTTTTCCAGAGGTAATATGACAAGTGCTATGCAACAGATTGAATGAAGAAGCAGAGAAGTGAATCTAATAGGCTTCTACTAATCTAGACAGTAAAGGAATATGCAAAACTAAACAAAAACAAAACACCACTTTTTTTTTTTAACTATTTTTGTTTTGTTAGAGAGGGAGAGAGAGTGGTGGGGGGAGGGAGAGAGAGAATCTCAAATAGGCTCCACACCCAGTGTGGAGCCCCATGTGGGGCTTGATCTCAGGACCCTGAGATCATAACCTGAGCAGAAATCAAGAGTTGGACACTTAACCGACTGAGCCACCCAAGTGCCCCTAGTAATTACTTTTATTGTTTTGGAGATATATTTTTCATAAATATATTATTTATGTTGATATATAATGAGTTTGTTATTGGTATTTTAAGTGAATTTATAAATAACTTATAAATAAGTATTTTTTAAATGTCCTAACTTGAGTTTTTAGTATAGTAAATATAAATAGATATAATTCACACAAATGAAAGTCTTTTGGGGGTCTTCGGTAATTTCTAGGAATAGAACAGAGTCCTGAGGCCAAAAGTTTCATAACACTAGACATAAAAAATTACTACTGACACAGGAGACCATGTGAAATATCTAATTTGATGGAGGAACTTTACTAACAACTAAAAGAATAGTTAATATTTAATCTTCTATCACTAAGAGCTAGTCAAAGGTGTGTGATTAATTCAGGGCATGTCTCTAGCCAAAGTGGATTCTTGCAGAAGCAAAAAATATATGGTAGTGACTAAATGAATATATTTATTTCTACCCTGTCTTCATACCCAAAAGATGAGTTGGAGATACTGAATGCATTTTTGGTGCACAAAAAGGTACCAGAGGCAGTGCCTAAATCCATAACTTACATATAAAATGATCTGAAGACATATTTCTTGAATGAATAAAATAACTTCATGAATACTATAAAAGATATGATTTAGAAAGCTATGATATTGGGTTAGTCTGAGAGAGTATATGAAGCATGATGATGGGAGGCTTTGTAAATTTACCAAAGTGGTATCAGAGTCTCCTCTCTCTATATAGTGTAAGTAAGAGTTAATTTACCCAAAACTCAGTCTTCAAAAACAAAATGTATATTTTGTTTTTACAGTCAAGGCAGGGGTTAATCTTGACTTTAGTTTCTTGGTAGTTTTTTTAGAATCAAGGCAGGGGTTTATCTTGACTTTAGTTTCTTGGTAGTTTTTTTAGAAAAAGAAAATATTAATATTTATGCACAAATATACACAAACATACCCCTTTAGGAGTATTTATTTTTCTTCTCCAGGCTTCTGAAATTATTGAAATACTGTTATGCTTAGTTTTAACTAGTAGCTTAGGAGTTAGGTAGGGTTTCTCGGTTGTAGTTTTCATATTCTGTAAGCCAGAGAGAAATAAAGAAAAATGACAATTAATGGAAGGAGTATGGGGGGAATAGATATTTAAGGACGAAAGAAAAAGTTCTCTGAAGTTTAGGGGCAGGATAATATAGTATTAAGGAAAAGTGCTAATGTGTCCTAGAAAGGAATTACTTGTCTTTCATTCATCATGTATCCTTATAGACCGTCCATGAATGTCTGATGGTTTCATATATGATCTCCATGCCTCTCCCCACACTCTTTGCTCTTGCCTTTAGGGTCCATCATTCACTTGCAACCCCAATCTACTCATATTTCCAGACCTGGCTTTTATATCTCATCTATGCTGGGAAGGCCTTTTATTTTTATTTATTTTTTTTAAGATTTTATTTATTTATTTGACAGAGAGAGGCACAGTGAGAGAGAGAACACAAGCAGGGGGAGCGGGAGAGGGAGAAGCAGGCTTCCCGCTGAGCAGGGAGCCCACCAGATGCGAGGCTCGATCCCAGGACCCTGGGATCATGACCTGAGCTGAAGGCAGACGCTTAACGACTGAGCCACCTAGGCACCCCAGCCTTTTATTTTTAATTCTCCAGCTTCTACCAGGTAGAATTGACCATTCATTGCTTAGGGTTTCTGCTGTTCTCTGTACTTGTTCATGTGTCCATTGTTTCCAATATTCTTTTATTCTGTTATACACATGATGTATTACAACATACTGTCTTAAACCATTCTCAACATTTTGATTTTAATGCTATCCTTTCTTCCACTCTAGAAATCACATCAGAATACAAATTGATATAAGCAATGTAATTTTAGACATAAGCTTGTATCTCTAGTACTGAAGTGGTAGCAAGAAGTTTATTAAATAAAAGAACACATGAGTACCTCCTGGAGATGTTCACTTGAATCCTGGCTCTGTTACTTAGTTGCTTTATGGCTTGAGTAAGTAAAGTATTTCTCCCTATATTTCAGTTTCTACAGTCATAAAATGGATATAATATCTTTCTTCTTATCTATATCTCAGGGTCCTTTACAAATTTAATATCCCTAAAGATCCCTGAATTTTTAAATACTAACGTACAATGTGATTGTAAGACTTTTTAAAAAAGGTTTCTTCCTCCTTATTTTTATATAAACAGTGAATAACCAGGCACTTCCTTTTTAAGAATTGATTACCGCTTGAACTTTCCCACTCTAGGGACTCTGTTGAGAGAACAGATTCTCTGAGTCATTCTGCAGGGATATGGAAATAGCTGCATTAATCAGAAACTTTTATAATAAGGGTGCTTTGTCTGTAACAGAGTGCAGCTTCCCTTTCCCCAAAGAAGTAAGCGCCTCATATGAAATGTCCTCTGCTGCTGAGTTAGTGACTAAGAGAGAGTTTGTTGACTTGCCACTGGCCTTGTACCGAAGCAATGGGACATGATTATAGGGAAGTGATTTCCATAAATTGCCTCTGGGAGGGTTTTAGAACACAGACTGGTAAGGGATGTGCTGGGATTCTTCTTCTTCTTCTTTTTTTTTTTTTTATTTTTTATTTGCAGAGAGAGAGAGTACAAGCAGGCGGAGCGGCAAGCAGAGGCAGAGGGAGAAGCAGGGAGCCCAACACGGGGCTCGATCCCAGGACCCTGGGATCATGACCTGAGCCAAAGGCAGATGCTTAACTGTCTGAGCCACCCGGGTTCCCCATCTTTCTTCTTTCTTTATGTAATAATGATTAAAACAATAGAAACAGCTCCTGGGCATAGCCCCTGCAGACTGTGGACACTCAAGCCATCCAGGACATGGTGCCATCCAGTAAGAGAAATGCTGAGGGCAAATGGGGAAAAATTGCATCTAGCATTATTTTACAGGAAGCAGGTTCCTTTCTCCTTCCTCCATTTCCTCTTGTTTTCTTTTCTTTCTTTTTTTTTTTTAAAGATTTTATTTATTTATTTGACAGAGAGAGAGAGACAGCGAGAGAGGGAACACAAGCAGGGGGAGTGGGAGAGAGAGAAGCAGGCCTCCCATGGAGCAGGGAGCCCGATGCGGGGCTTGATCCCAGGACCCTGGGATCATGACCTGAGCCGAAGGCAGACGCGTAATGACTGAGCCACCCAGGTGCCCTCCTCTCACTTTCTTAGAATTATCAGGCTTTGAAAGATCCTGATTAACTAGCTCTCCACAAACTTTCACTGCTACCCATGAACATATATATGACACAAATTGATTCACCTGCCCCTTCTTGCTTGAATTAATCATTTCTTATTCTTTGTGGCAATGTTGTCAGATATTGTTCTTCTTTTATAGTCTGCATTTTGCTTCTGTTTCTGCACTCTTTCTGAGACATTTCTTGCATGTATAGGCTCTCATAGTTTCCTCCTCTATAACTATTTCAGAATCTTGACTGGGAGTGCTTTCCCTTGAGATGTATCTTAAGTGTGTAAATTCAGGGAATAATACAGTCACTTCTTGATCAAGCAGGTTAATGCGTGCAGGATAGATGAGGTGGTTACCAATACCCCAAAGCCATGATATATTTGTTAGAAATCATTTGTTGTGAGAGATGGAAACACAACTGAAACTACATTAGGCATTAAAGGGGAATTATAGGCTCACATATCTAGAACGTACACTGGCACATGAGCTTCAGCCAGGATTGAATCCAGGGACTTAAATGATATTATCAGGGCACTCTCTTTCTCTCTACAAGCTCTCTCACAAGTAATAGGCAAGATGGCTCTAGATGCCCCAGACTTATATCTTACCAGGTTAGTAACCCAGCGGAAAAGGACAGGCTTCATCAGTAAATAGTACGGAGAACTCCCATAGAAGACTAACTTTGCCTAAGTTGGGTCATATATCTACTCCTGAACCAATGAGGGGTATGGGATATTCTGATCAGCCACGCCTGGGTTTTGTGCTCATTCATATGGGGTTCATCTCTACACCAACATTACAGAATGAATTTCCCACTGGAAGTAGAACAAACCAAAAAAAAAAAAAGGATGAATGCTGAATCAAGGAACATAACAGGTGTCCTTAACATATGGTAAAAGCAAAGTATAGTGTGAACATATGTGGTAATTATATCTAATATTTAAAAACACATTTATAGGTCTTTAGTCAGATATCTTATAAAAATGCCATCATGTCAGAATAATAATGTAGGAATACAAAACATCACATAAACTTATTGCAAAAACGATGGCAAAAGAATGTATCTTTAAAATAGTCTTCTCCTGAGTTGGGTGACCTTTTACTTCCCTCCTTGAGAATGGGATGTGAATAGGGCAGAAATCAGCTACTGTTGCACTAGGGCTCTCCCTCTCCCTCCCCTTTTCCTAGGGCCTTCCTCCTGGCAGCCCCTACATCCTGATGTTATTATCTGTAGCTGAAAAATCTCTCCCACTCTTGTCCCTCTTAAAAGACCATTGGCAGAGGAAATAACTGGCCCAGGATGGTTTGGCTGAGTTAACTTTTCTGTGCTCTGCTTTTTTGCCAGCTTCCAGCAAGCTAGCTGAGGCACAGGGGTGGACGGCAGAAAGTGGAACTGTGCAGTGCCTCTTGAGGCCTGCTCTTGCACGGCCACATTTTCATTTTGTCATATCTTATTGGCCAAAGCAAGCTGTAAACCCAACCCAGATTAAGAGACAAAGAATGTAATCAAAACTTTTAGGAGAGAAGCCTCAAGTTCTTATTGAAAGAGTAAGGATACACGGAGAGGTACATAATTGCCACACATTTTCCAAAATAGATGATTTCCTCTTGTGGTTTCTTCATGATGGTTTCTGCAAACAAGCCATTACATATTTTTTTTATTAAGAGTGCATTATTGGAGGGACTTCTGGTTTCAGCATGTAAGTCACCTCTCTGTCCTAACAAGAAATAAAAGGCTGAACGGACTTAAAAGTCAGTACCTCCTCTTGGATCCATGAGAGAGGGGAGGACACAGAGCAGACCACTGCTGTCAAGACTGGGGACACATGTGAATATAGGGAGTCACTGCTTTTACAGCATAGACTCACAGGCAGAAATTGCTGCAGAAATCACCATGGGATCTAGTGCCATGATAGGGAAACCAGACCAGTAATTGGTGAATTGCTAGAGGGTCAGTGTGCACAGCCTTGAGAGTTAAAAATACACAGTCATAGGAAGGCCCCACAATATCATGTGATTTACCTCTGGGAGTTCAACCAGAGTCCTACAGTAAATATCTGAGAAAAATCCCCTTGTGCTTTTGGCAGAAGGAGAGGGAAAGGAACCATTTTGAAATAAGCCAGAACCCTCTGTTCTTAACAAGGCCTGCCCTCAGGGGAACTAGTTAACCAGATTCTAACTGACCTGGAGAAGGGAAATACCGAACTTCAACCCACTATAACCATCTTGTCTCACTTAAATAGGGAGAAAAAATGCCCGAGAATCATTTGTGAATTTCACAAACTAGGAACAGGGCTCACTAAAAGGCTGAGACCTACTCATATAGAACACTTCCTTTTTCCTTATATCTCACCACCAGCAACAGTTCCTTTTACTCAGTACATCATGTCTGGCTATCAAGAAAAATTTACAGGGCATACCAAAAGCAAAAAACACAATTTGAAGAGAGCAGGCATCAGAACTGTACATGGTAAGGATGTTGGAATTATCAAAGAATTTAAAACAACTCTGTTTATAAGTTAGGCATTCTAATGGATAAAATAGACATCATGCAAGAACAGATGGCCAATGCAAGCAGAGAGAGAGAAATCCTAAGAAAGAACTGAAAAGAAGTTCTAAAGATAAAAAAAATGAATTAACAGAAATGAAGAATGTCTTTGATGGGCTTATTAGGAGACTGGACATGGTTGAGGAAGGAAACTCTGAGCTAGAGATAGATCAATAGAAACTTCAACCACAGAAAATTGAAGAGAAAAAAAGACAAAAATGAAACAACATCCCGGAACAGAATATCCAATGACTCTAGAAAAACTACAAAAGGTGTAATATACACATAATGGGAATATCAGAAGAAGAAAGAAAATGAAACAGAAGAAATATTTCACACAGTAATGACTGAGAATTTCTCCCAAATAAATGTCAGACACCAAACAACAGATCCAGGAAACTCAGAGAACACCAAGCAGGATAAAGGCCAAAACAAAATAAAACAAAACAAAACAACAACCCGACTATGCCTAGGTATATCATTTTCAAACTACAGATAATCAAAGATAAAGAAAGAAATCTGAAAGATGACAGAGTCAAAAATCACCTTACCTGTAGAGGAACAAAGTTAAGAATTACATTCAACATCTCAGAAACAGTGCAAGCAAGAAGATAATGGAGTGAAATATTTTAAAGTTTTGGAAGAAAAACCCAGAAGCCTAGAGTTCTGTACTCTGCAAAATTATACTTCTGAAACAAATAATGCAACATATTTTGAGAAAAAAGAAAAAGAAGAAGATAACAGGAGAGGAAGAAAAGGGGAGTATGTCAGAGGGGGAGACGAACCATGAGAGATGATGGACTCTGAAAAACAAACTGAGGGTTCTAGAGGGGAGGGGGGTAGGGGGATGGGTTAGCCTGGTGATGGGCATTGAGGAGGGCACGTTCTGCATGGAGCACTGGGTGTTATGAACAAACAATGAATCATGGAACACTGCACCAAAAACTAATGATGTAATATATGGTGATTAACATAACAATAAAAAAAATAAAAAAAAAAAAGTGAAGGAGAAATAAAGACTTTCTCAGACAAACAAAAATTGATGGAATTTGTTGCTAGTAGACTTGCCTTGCAAGAAATATTAAAAGTTCTTTAGAGAAAGGAAAAATAGAAGTCTGAAACTCAGCTCTATGTCAAGAAAGGAAAAGTACTGAAGAAGAAACAAGTGAGGTTAAAAAACAAAACAAAGCAAAACACCTGTTCTTAGTTTTAACTGATCTACCAGATAAAACACTATTTCGAAATAATAATGGCAATAATGTGTTCTATTATATATATTATATATATACACATATATGTACACATTTATATATACATATGTGCTTATATATGCTCATATATAAATAAAATGAATAATTGCAATATTATAAAGCATACAGGAAGGAATTAGGATTATTTTGTTATGAGGTTCTCACACTACTTGATATAGTGTTATTTGACAGTGATCATGGATTAGTTATGAAAGTATATGGCAAACTCTAGATCAACCACTAAAAAAAGCTAAAAAATTAAGCATAACTGATATGCTAAGAAAGGAGAGAAGACAGATTCATATAAAATGCTCATTTGAAACCACAAGAGATAGAAAACTAGTGGAAGAAAAAATTGGAACAAAGAATAAGGGCAACAAATATAAAACAGTAATGAATATGGTAGATATTAATCTATATCAACTATCACTTTAAATATCATTGGTCTAAATGCATGAAATAAAAGAGATTGTCAGAGTGGATCAAAAAACGACCTAACTATATGCTGTCTACATGAAACACACTTAAATATAAAGACAATATAGATTAAAAGTAAATGGATGGAGGAAAATATATCATATAGACCCTGATCAAAAGAAAACAGGTGTTGCTCTATTAATTCCAGAAACAGCAGACTTACATAAGAGAATTACATAATGATGAAGGGGTTACTTCTCCAAAAAGACATAGCAATTCTTAATATGTATGTACTTAACAACAGAGCATCAAACTGCATGAGGCAAAAACTGAAAGAACTACAAGGGGAAATAGATGAATTTACTATCATAGTTGGGAATTTTAACACCCACCCCCCCGCCCCAAGAAGTGGACAGATTTAACAGGCAGAAAGTCAACAAGGACATATTTGAACTCCCATCAGTCAACTGGATATAATTGACATTTATTGAGTACTTCAACAATAGCAGACTACATATATTTCTTAAGTTAGGGAGCTAGATCATATTTTGGATCATAAAATGCACCTTAACACATTTAAAAGAATAGAAATCATATATCTGCTCTCAGACCACAATGGAATTAAACTAGAAATTAATAACAAAGATAACTAGAAAATCTCAAAATATGTGGATATTAAACAACACACTTCTAAGTAACACATGGGTCAAAGAAGAAATCTCAAGAGAAATTAAAAAAGTATTTTGAATGAAATGAAAATGAAAACACACCTTATAAAAATATGTGGGATGCAGGAAAAATAGGACTTAGAGGGAAATTTATAGGATTAAATGCATATATTAGAATAGAGGAAAGATCTAAAATCAGTAATCTAAATTTCCACCTTAGGAAACTAGGGAAAAAAATAGCAAATTAAATTGGAAGTAAGCAGAAGAAAAGTAATAATAATCAGAGAAAACAATGAAATTGAAAACAGAAAATCAATAGAGAAAATCATTGAAACCCATAGCTAGCTTATGGAAAAGATCAACAAAATTGATAGGCCTTTACCCATGCTAAGAAAAAAAGAGAGACGGTGTGAATTATTAATATCAGAAAAAAAGAGGGGACATCATTATAAATCTTAGTGACATTAAAATGATAATAAAGGAATACTATGAACATTTTTATATCTATAAATTTGATAACATAGAGGAAATGGACCCATTTGTTGAAAGACACAAGCTTCCAAAACTCATACAAGAAAAAATAGAGAACCTGAATAGGCTCATATCTATTAAAAAAGTTGAATCATAATTAATAACCTTCCCAAACAGAAAGCAACAGGTTTAGATAGGTTTGCCGGTGAATTCTACCAAATATTTAAGGAAAACAATTATACCAATTTTTCTACAATCTCTTTCAGAAGATAAAAGCAGAGGGAATACTTCCTAACTCATTCCCTGAAGTCAGCCTTGCCTTAATATCCAAACTGGATGAAAACAGCACACGAAAAAAGAAAAAACTAAGGACCAGTTTGTCTCATGAACATGATGCCAAAATCCTCAAGAAAATTGTAGTAAATTAGATCCAACAGTGTATAAAAAGAATTACACACCACAACCTAGTGGAATTTATTTCAGGTATGCAAGGCTGGTTTAACATGTAGAAACTGGGGTGACTGGGTGGCTCAGGGGGCTAGGTATCTGACTTTTGCTTTCAGTTCCAGTCGTGGTTTCAGGGTGGTGGAATCAGGCTGCACATTGGGCTCCCTGCTCAGTGTGGAGTCTGTTCCTATCCCTTTCCCTCTGCTCTCACCCCTCAAATAAATAAATAAATAAAATCTTTAAAAAACAAACAAAAGACATTTGAAAATCAATTAATGTAATCCATCACATTATAGGATAAAAAGTGACATAACCATATGAATAAATAAAAAACAATTTGACAAAATACAGTAACATTATTAAAAAGTTGCAGACTACAAATAAAGGGGAACTTCCTCAAATTGATAAAGAATATTAACCAAAAAATCTACACCTATTATCACATGTGACGGTGAGAAATTTAAAGGTTTCCTACTAAGATCAGGTCGAAGACAAGGATTTTCCCTCTCACCACCCCTTTGCAATATTGTACCAGAAGTTCTAGCTTATGCAGTAAGACAAGAAAATGAAAAGGTATTCAGATTGGGAAGGAAGAAATAAAACTTTGTTCACAGATGACATGATCGCCCATGTAGAAAACCCAAAATAATTGACAAAAAACTCCTGGAACTAGTAAATGATTATAGCAACATGGCAGGATACAGGGTTAATATACAAGAGTCAATTGCTTTCTTATATACCAGCAATGAATACATTGAATTTGAGTTAAATACACACAATACCATTTTTACATTAAGTACTCCAAAGAGGAAATACCTTGGTATAAATCTAACAAATATGTAGAAGATCTGTATGAGGAAAAGTACAAAACTTTGATGAATAAGGACAAACAAGAAGTAAATAAATGGAGAGAGATTCCATCTTCCTGAATAGCAAGACTCGATATTGTCAAGATATCAGTTCTTCCCAACTTGATTTATAAATTCAATGCAGTCTTAAATAGGAAATTATTTTATGGATATCAAAAAACTGATTCTAAAGTTTGTATGGAGAAGCAAAAGACCCAGAATAGTCAACACAATATTGAAAGAAGAGAATAAAGTTGGAGGATGCGTACTACCCAACTTCAAGACTTACTATAGAGCTACAGCAATGAAGACAGTGTGGTATTGGTAAAAGGACAGATAAACTCATCAATGGGAAGAACAGAGAGCACTGAAATAGAGATACATAAATATAGTCAACTGATCTTTGACAGAGGAACAAAGACAATACAAGGGAGGAAAGAAAGTCTTTTTCTTTTTTTATTATGTTATGTTAATCACCATACATTACATCATTAGTTTTTGATGTAGTGTTCCATGATTCATTGTTTGTGTATAACACCCAGTGCTCCATTCAGTACGTGCCCTCTTTAATACCCGAATGATGCTGGAACAAGTGAACATCTACACACGTAAAAAAGAATCTAGACACAGATATTACACCCTTCACAGAAATTAACTAAAATGGATCACAGACCTACGTGTAAAATGCAAAACTATAAAATCCCTAGAAGATAACATAGGAGAAAACCTAAATCACCTTGGATATGGAGATGAGTTTTTTGATATAAAGACAAAGACATGATGCATGAAAGAAATAACTGATAAACTAGACTTCATTAAAAAACTTCTGATCTGCAAAAGACAATATCAAGAGACTGAGAAGACAGACTACAGACTGGGAGAAAATATTTGTAAACAACACACCTGATAAATGACTGTTTTCCAAAATATATAAAGAACTCTTAAAACTCAACAATAAGTAAACAACCTGACTTAAAAATGGGTGAAAGACCTTAACAGACACCTCACCAAAGATAAGCATATGGCAAAAGTCATGTGAAAAGATGTTCCATATCATATGTCATCAGAGAAATGCAAATTAGAATAAATAAAGTACCAGTACACACCTATTAGAATGGCCAAAATCCATAATATGATCCATGACAACACTAAAGGCTATTGAGGATGTGGAACAACAGGAATTCTGATATCATGTTGGGAGAAATGCAAAATGACACAGCCACTTTGGTAGACAGTTTGGAGATCTCTTATAAAGCTGAACATACTCTTAACATTCCATACAGCAGTCATGCACCTTGGTATTTTCCCACAGTGGCTAAAAACTTATATCCATATAACCCACACATGGGTGTATATAGCAGCTTTATTTATAATTGCCAATATTTGGAATCAACCAAGAGGTCCTTTAGTAGATTAATGGATAAATAAACTGTGGTACATCCAGACAATAGAATATTACTTAGTGCTAAATAGAAATGAGCTGTCAAGCCATGAGAAACATGAAGGGAACATACATGCATATTACTAAATGAAAGAGTTTGATCTGAAAATGTTAGGTACTGTATGATTTCAACTATATGAGTTTCCAAAAAGGCAAAATTATGGAGACAATAAAAAGATCACTGGTTGCCAGGATTGGGGTTGGGGTTGGAGTTGGTGTGGGAGAGACGAATAGGCAGAGTAAAGAGGGTTTTTAGGGTAGTGAAAATATTCTGTATGATAGTATAATGGTAAATACATGTCATTATACATTTTCCAAACACAGAGAATATACAATACTAAGAGCAAAACTTACACTATAGACTTTGGGTGATTATAATGTGTCAGTATGGGTTCAGCCTTAGTAAAAAAATGTACCATTCTGGTAATGATGTTGATAATAGCAAAGGCTATATACATGTTTTGAGACAGGACGTATCTGGGAAAATCTCTGTATCTTCCTCTCAAGTTTGTTGTAAACCCAAAACTGCTCTAAAAAATAAAATCTTTATTTTTAAAAAGAGCCTTATTGCATTAGTGATTTTACCACAGTTATATACAAACGAAGGGTGGAAAAAACTAGATATTCAAGATGGACTCTATCCTAATTTTTCCATAACATAACTGCCTTAAGAAATCAATTATTCAATATTCAGTTATTCATTTGTGAAGAACTGATTTTTCAATGGCTAATTTGATTGAATTCCTTCAAGTATTTATAAAATTATTATAGCTGCTGAAGTTCAATCTTCAATTTGATTGCTTTGTGAAAACATACTTGTAATCTATCTCATGTCAATGTCTTTGACTGATATTCTCCCACTGCACTGTCATGGGGAAACAGTAATTAATCCGATGCAGCAGTTTATCATCTCAGTGCCTATCTACCTCTGACTGACCAGGCACTATTAGAAAAAATAAAATGATGCAGATAATACCACTGAGAAATGATCATCTCCAGTTTCTTCTGCACCATCAGTGTTGCCAGGGGTCCTTCTAGGTTTCTTTAATCATTCACTCAGTAGGTATTTTCTGAGGGCCTCCTCTCTCACATGCACTCTGCTAGAATGCTGTGGGGCACACAGCAGTTCACAAAAATGGAATAGTCTTTGCTTCCATACAGACTGCCATCTAGTCTCTTGGGTGAGAAAGCTGTAAAAGAAAGAATCGCACAGATCCATGTAAAGTATACACCTAGGGACACGTATTATGAAGGAATGGTAGCAGATGATTTGACCTCTGAAAAGAGGACTTGTCATATGCATGGAGATCAGGGAAGAGACCCCTGGAGAAACACCACCCTTGTTTCCATTTTCCATAGTGCTTACCTCACAGCCTTCTTCCTGTAATTTCCATGATCTCACTCTTTACTGAGAAAAGATAAAACACAAGAAGGAAACTCTATTAGTTATTCACGGCAAACCCCACAAACTTGGGTTTGGTGTTTCTCTTTTCTTCCTGTGATACTGGAAAAAAAAGTGTCCTCTTTAATCTAAATCTAGGTTTGTCCAATTCCATATCACCCATATCATATTTTTCTTATGATTTTTTTCCTTCATTTAAAAATTAAGTTTAGGCAACCCATTCAGGACCCCTCTCACTCTAGAGAGCTTTTTTTTTTCTTTCTTTTCTGTTCTTATTCTCACTTAATAAACTTTCACTTCACTTCAAAAAAAATTAAGTTTAACTGGCATATGATAAACTGAACATTTTTTAAAGAGTACAGTTTGATTGATGTTTTGACCGTGAAGTATTTGCCATGGTCAAGGCAGAGAACGTGTCTATCACCAGCAATCATTTCCTTGAACCCTTGTCATCTCTTTCCTCCTCTCCCAGGATTACACCTCCTGTGTGTTGATACCCCTAGGCAAACATTGATGTGCTTTGTATCACTTTAGGTTAGTTTCCACTTTCTTGCTTTTTATGTAAATTGAACCATACAATTTTAACTCTTCTTAGTTGACAGAAGTCAGCATCATTAATTGGAGATTCATTGATGTTGCTAGGAAAATCCATGTACAAGTTTTTGTGTAATTATTTTTTTTTCTTTTGAGAAAATACCTAGGATTGGAATGGCTAGATTACGTAAATAGGTATATGTTTAATTTTTTAAAGAAACTACCAAACTGTTTTCCTAAGTAGTTGTGCAATTTTGTATTCTGACCAGTAATATATGAGACTTGTTAACACTTGGTATGGTAATGTTTTTAATATTAGTTTTTCTTATGATAATTTTTATTTTTATTTTTTTAATGATTAATGATGTTGAGCATCTTTTCTTGAACTTATTTGTCATCTATGCATTTTCTTGGATGAAGTTTCTGTTCAAATATCTTTACCATTTTTTATTGGGTTATTTGATTTCTTATTGAATTTTGAGATTATATGATATTTATTTATATTTGCAACTATTTTCTCCCAATTTATACCTTGCATTTTTATTCTTTTATCAGCTTGTTTTGTAGAGTAGGAGTTTTCAATTTTGATGAATACCAATTGGTCATTTTTTCTTTTTGGACCATGTATTTGGTGCTACGTCCTAGAAATCTTTGCTTAACACAAGGTAACAAAGATATTTGCTTATGTTCTTATGTAGAATCTTTGCGGTTTTAGGTACTATGTTTAACTCAAGTTCATTTGAGTTAATTTTTGCATGAAGTATGAGGTATGCATAGACTTCCTTCCTTCCTTCCTTCCTTCCTTCCCTCCCTCCTTCCTTCTTCCCTCCCTCCCTCTTTCTTTTCTTTCTCTTTTCTCTTTTCCTCTCTTCCTTTCTTTCTTTCCTGCATGTGGATATCCAACTGCTTAAGCATAGTTTGTTGCAAAGACTAGCCTTTCTCCATTGAATTGCTTTTGCATTAAATTTTAGGGATGCTTAGTTTGTAATACCTATATGATATTCAAGGGACATGACCAGTCAGTAGTTGAGTTTACATTTTCAAGAGAAAAGAGAGTACGTGTTTGGGGAAATTTATTATATAAATGATAGTTGAATAAGTGAGAACAGATGATATAATCAAAGAGGAATATGTGCAATGAGAAAAGAAGAGGGAAGAAGTGAGAGACTAGACAGAGAGGAGGAGGGAGCAATTAAGAAAGCTTAATTTTTTGAATAGATAGGAACGACCACTGAGTGGTCTTAAGCTACTCTTCCACAACAGCAAACAAAATGGGAATAAGGTTGAAGGAAAATAGTTTCTAAAAAAAAAAAAAAAAGAAAGAAAGCTTAATTTTTTTTCAACTTGCAATTTATTTATTATGCATTAGCTAAACTATTGGGATTTTCTATGTTTTAGTTAAACTTTGTATGTTGAGATAATTGCAGATTCACATGCAGTCATAAATTATGATCTGGAGATGCCATGTACCTTTGATCCAGTTTCTGTCAATCACAATATCTTATAATCTATAGTACAGTATCACAAGCTGGATATGGGTATTGATATAGAATACTTCCATGAGCATACAGAACCTTAATGTTGTCCTTTTATAGCCATACCCACTTTCCCCCATCCCTACCCACTTCTTAACCCTTGGCAACCACTAATCTGTTTCCATTTCCAAAATGTTCACATTTTAAGAAGTTTATATAAATAGATTTTTATAAAATATAAAATATAATATAAATAATATAAATATTTATGTAAAATATAAATATAAAAAATATAAATTTATACAGTCTGTAACTCTTGGGATTGGCTTTTTTTTTTTTTAATAGGCTCCATGCTGGGCATAGAGGGCTTGAACTCATGACCCTGAGATCAAAACCTGAGCCGGTATCAAGAGTCAGATACCCAACTGACTGAGCCACCCAGTCGCCCCTGGGATTGGCTTTCTATACTCAGCATAAATCTTTAGAGATTCATCCAGGTTGTTGGATGTATCAATAATTTCTTCATTTTCATTGCTGAATAATATTCCATGGTATGGATGTATTATACTTTGTTTAACCAGTTACCCATTGAAAGATGCCAGGATCGTTTCTACTTTCGGCTGTTACAAATAAAGCTGTTATAAACTTTCACGTACAGGTTTTTATGTGAACATAAGTACCCCCCCTGAATAAATGCCCAGGAGTGCATTTGCTGGGTCATATGGTAGTTGCATGTTCAGTTTCTTAAGGAGCAAGAAATCTCAAGTTTTTTTTTTTTTTTTAAAGAGAAGAGAAGGGAAGAGGTTTTAAGAATTAGATGGTGATTATTTCAATAATGCTGATGAAAATATACTTTCTCAAATTTTTATGCTACTTACAATATATTGTTTATAGACAAGGCAACATTTAAGTTTAATTTTTGTTAATAAAATTTTCTGTCATTTAAGTGTAGACAACAAAACAATAAATCATGCTCTGATTTGTACCACTTGCCAATCTTCATGACATAAACGCTCTGCTGTGGCCTATTTCAAGCTAGAATTTGATCTCGCTGAACATGGAATTGGGAAGAGATACTCAGTAGCACACATTATGTAGTGTTTCCACCATACAAGTGCAATAGACAACCGCAAGACCATAGATGATAGTCAGTAAGATGATTAGGAAGTGATTATTTTAAGTATTTGTTGTCTTTAATTTTAAGTTTATATAATTCAATTTTTTAAAGATTTTATTTATGTATTTGAGAGAGAGAGCAAGTGTGCATGAGTAGGGGGACTGGAGGAGGGAGAAGCAGGCTCCTGCTGAGCTGAGAGCTCAACACAGGGCTGATCCCAGGACCCCAGGATCATGACCTGAACTGAATGCAGATGGTTAACTGACTGAGCAACCCAGGCACCCCTATGTAATTTAATTTTTAATAATGGCTGTACTTTATACACAACTTTGCAAAGTTCCAAAAAAATTTTAGCAATCAGCTTTCAAAAACTGGTATGCACTGGTTTCAGAAAACCACTTACTGTTTTTCTCCTCTTGGGCCTCACTAATTTTCTTTCATATTTTCTATGTGTTCTAGTCCGATTACCTAAATACACTATACTTAATTTTTTCACCAGCTTAGCTCTTAAAATGGTCTAGTTCTTTTCCCTAGGCAATAATTTTATTGGGAACTGTTTCTTTTAAAATATTATAATTTTTTTTCTTGATTATATGACTAATGCATATTCACTATAGAAAATTTGGAAATATGAAAAGGAATATAAAAATCACCAATAATTTTATCATCTCTCTAATAATTTCTAAAGTATGTTAGAATTTTATTCTATGTCTAGTCATAGCTACAGAGAACTAAATAACAATTTGATCTTTGATCATTTCTTTCTTAGCCTAAAACTCTATTCCCCCATGTATTTCTTTCTAACAGTACTGAGATTAAATTTGCAGCAGCAACTTGCCTGTCTTTAGGTGTTAGAATACTTAGTCTCAACAAGTTATGACCATTCTGGTCTCTTATTTTCTCAGTCTCCTTTGTGACTGGTGATGGCCGAGTGACCCAAGTCAGGCCACTGAGTCAATGGGCAGGCAGGGAGATGTTATTCTGGGAAAGCTTTCCCTTTCCTTATAAAAGCTGATTGATGTATACAATAAATGCAATTTCTCCATTTTCATGGCTTAAACATGAGTGTCTGGAACTACCCCAGATGCCTAGAATGGATGAAGTGACAAACACAGAGGAAAAGGCAAAGAGCATTTCAGAAATGCCAACTGTGACAGCTTTGAACTACTGAGCTGAAGCTGGAATGTTCTTGCCTCCGGAACTCTTTTTAGGAGAGGAGGAAAAAGCCTTATACATTTAATCTACTATTGATAAGGTATCTTACCTGATAGGCTGAACTCCCTTGTTGTCTGCTTTTCCTTTTACAGCCTGAACTCCAGTCCTACTGAGCTATACCCTTTCATGCTTTTGCTTACATTAGCGTCTCTGACTAGGATGTGCTTTTTCTTCTTGATTACTTAGCTTTCAGAATAAGATAAAGTATCATTTTCTACATAACTGTTTTGGCTCTTCATTCAATCCTGTCCCAGTAGGATTGAAAATGCTTTCAGTCTTTATTGCACCTTGTATATTTCACTATCTCAGCGCCTATTGTGCTCATATTTATCTGCATCTCCAAATTTCCTTTAGCAGTGTTTCTCAACATTTTTTTTTCAATTATTGCCTTCCTTAGAAGCCTTTTGAGACAGATCTCCCTCCTTAATTGTCCCCATCCTTGTGTGAAATTATAATACCACCAATATATTCTGTATCTATTTATACATTGTATGCATATCCGTTTTTTTACATTTAAAAAAATGAGACTTTTTCATCCCCAGAATAACCAATTTTTGTCCCGTTTGGGGCAATATCACACTTGTTGATAATGTATGCCATTATATAATACCTGTTTCTGTTAGGCATTTTGTAGACATTTGCTGAACTAATTAAATAAGTAATCTTGACTTTTAGAAACTTAACACAAATGCCCTATCCATACAGGGCAAATAGAGGGAAGCAAAAGAAAATTTCCTAATTTATTCTCGCAGCCTGCTCCTGAGCTCCACTCCTCCTTTTCATCTATATGAGACTGTTGTTTCGACAGAATTACAGGTAGCCAGACTCCAAATGGCTAAAGCAAAAGGGATATTATGTGATGGGAAAGACTGAGTATAATTTTAACTTCAGACATAGTTTGATCCAGAGCCTCAAAAAGTGTCACCAACACCCTATTCTCTCAGTCTTTTGGGTCTACTCTGTTGTCCAACTTTATTTGACTTAGTCTCAGACTTGTCCTTCTTGGCCATAAAATGACTTCTACTAGCCCACTGGGTTATATCTTTCTAGATTTCTCTTCGAGAGGCAAGAGTAAAAGGCTTTGTTCTACTAGAGAAAATTATACCGCATTTTATTTTATTGCTTGGGGTATGTGCTAGTCATTGGACCAACCCCTGTAGCCTGGGCTTTATTGCTATATTCTGGGGCGGGATTGGGGTTGGAGCTTGGGAAGAGGGACCATTGCATGGCAAGAATAGGCTGTTGAGTAAGAACTGAAATTTTTGGAGGCACTGGGATAGAAAAATACTAAATGGGGATCATTTTCAGTTGGGCTGTGTTATGGGCTAAAGTGTATCCTCCACAAAACTCACATGTTGAAGTGCTAACCTCTGGTATCTCAGAATATGACTACATTTGGAGATAGGACCTTGAAAGAGTTAATTGAGGTAAAATGAAGTCATATGGATGGACCCTAATTCTATATGACTGGTGACCTTATAAAAAGAGGAGATTAGGGCACAAACACACTCAGAGGAAAGACTATATGAGGATACAGAGAGGAGACAATCTTCTACAAGCTAAGGAGGAAAAGGCCTTAGGGGAAACCAACCCTAATAACACCTTAATCTCAGACTTCTACCCTCCAGGATTATGAGAAACTAAAATTGTGTCGCGGAAGCCACCCAGTCTGTGGTACTTTGTTTTGGTGCCCTAGCAAACTGATACAGGCTGAGTATCTTCAGAAAGGGAGACAGTGTGCTCACTGACTGCAGAATTAATTTTGTTTTTTAGTGCCTGTGAAATGAGGAAACATTAACAGTGGTTCAGAGGTGCTCTTGGCTAAGGGAGGTTATTATACTGGGATATGTTCTCAGTTTTTGCTCCAAGGTACTCTCACTGCAGAGGTAAATTGACATTTAAAGCTTTTTTCTGAGGTAAATTGTAATGATGAATTTTGACACCTCAGTCCATTTAAATTGGGTCCCTTTCATGCTGCCAGAGAGGAGATTATTTTTGGTCAGCTTTTCTTTTATAATCCTCCAAGGGAGGTGCTTTGCAGAGTAGGTACAATTACCAGGTTGAAGGGCAAGGCCAGCAGTCTCACGGCTGAGAAGGGATGAAGGCATCCTCTCTTCCTTGAAACTCAGAGCAGAGGCAGAACATGGAGCACCTTCCAAAATGCTAAAAGTTATCTTTTATGGCAGCTTTCTTCATTTTTCATGTTTAATTGAAATCTGCATTGTAGACTTCTTTTTTGAATACAGTTTTCTTTAGGCATTGTGTCTGGTGGTTAAAGGGACTGCCTTTGGCATGAAATAGACCTTGGTTTATAGCCTCATTTGACACCAGGCAGTTGTGGAAGTGGTTAAGAAAGTTGTTTAAACTCTGTATTCCTCTTATTTCTAAAATTCAGATCCTGATAGGACTCACCTCATGGAACTTCTGTCAGGATTAAATGTGATGATGCTTACAAAGAATCCAGCATAATACTGGGTTAATATGAAGGGCTCTATGATACTTGTGTGCTGGGCTAGTATTAAATGGTAATAAATAAAAGTAGCACAGAATACAGAATAGACCATTTTGATCACAGTGGTGAAGAAAATAACTTTTTTTTTTTTTTCCATTTAGCAAGCACCATTCAAGGAACACAGAGAAGGATGCTCATCAAGCATTATTTACAGCCAGGAGTACATCAAACTCTCTTATGTGTAAACCAATCAACTCTTATTTCAAGGATGGAGCCAAATGATGTTGAAATAGGCCCCTACTTGATATATCTTTGATTGGTTTGGATTTGTTTGCTCTCTTTATTAGTAGCTGATCATGTTTTTCTGGAATACCAGTTTCTTTTTTTTTAATTTAATTTTATTATGTTATGTAAATCAGCATACATTACATCATTAGTTTTTGATGTAGTGTTCCATGATTCATTATTTGTGTATAACACCTAGTGCTCCATTCAATATGTATCCTCTTTAATACCCATCACCAGGCTAACCCGTCCCCCCACCCCCCCTCCCCTCTAGAACCCTCAGTTTGTTTCTCAGAGTCCATAGTCTCTCATGGTTCATCTCCCCCTCTGATTTTCCCCCCTTCATTTTTCCCTTCCTACTATCTTCTTTTTTTTTTGACATATAATGTATTATTTGTTTCAGGGGTACAGGTCTGTGATTCAACAGTCTTGCAAAATTCACAGCACTCACCATAGCACATACCCTCCCCAATGTCTATCACCCAGCCACCCCATCCCTCCCACCCCCCACCACTCCAGCAACCCTCAGTTTGTTTCCTGAGATTAAGAATTCCTCATATCAGTGAGACCATTTGATACATGTCTTTCTCTGATTGACTTATTTCGCTCAGCATAATACCCTCCAGTTCCATCTACGTCATTGCAAATGGCAAGATTTCATTCCTTTTGATGGCTGCATAATATTCCATTGTATATATGTGTGTATGTATATATATATATATATATATATACATATATATATATATATATATATATATACCACATCTTCTTTATCCATTAATCTGTTGATGGACATCTTGGCGCTTTCCATAGTTTGGCTCTTGTGGACATTGCTGCTAATGAACATCGGGGTGCACAAATACCAGTTTCTTAATTAGTTTCCCTGAAATTCAGGGTGGATTTTAGGCTCTCCAACCTGACCTACCACCCCCTTCAATCTCTTCTGCAGTGGAGTCGTTGGTGGAGGTTTCAGCCTTCTTTCCTACCAGTTTCGAGGCCTGGAGCAACTTGCTGCTGTACTTTCTGGCCCTTTTTTTGCTTATTAAAGATCACAAGGAAACCCAATTTAATTTCATTGTCTTTTGGTCCTGAATAACAAATAAATGTAAGATAAGAAATTGACTCTAGTCACTGTAGTCTAAGTAAGCAAAACTTTGGGGTATATAAGAGATGATTGAGTTGGATGAATGTGTCAGTTCTCATTGTCATAAATATTTTATGTCAGCTGTTTCAAATTAAGGCTTTTTACATATTAATTTATGTAGCAATTTTAAATAAAGGGACCATATGACATGATATGGGCATATAAAGAGATATATTTATATTTCTTAATTAACTATTATGTAGGTATACATCTCTATGTGTAGATGTTCGTATGTATACATGTACATAGGTATACCTATATATCCATTTACATGTATATATACAAATATATAGTATACCAGATACATAGTCAGTATTCAGTGCATGTTTAGAAAATGTGGTATAAATCCATATCACTGCTCTATGGTTGGTAGGTAACAGATATTAATGGTGTTAAATCTAGAGCCAGGAAATGTAATCAGGAATACTTATGGTGCTGAAGAATGGAGAGACAGCTGTGGCAGATTAAAGACAACACTGAGTTTGGAGTCATTAGATCTGGGGTTTTAATGATCCTAAACTAGAAAAAAATAAGCATAATATGTTTCTCATGAGTCTTTTTGAGCATTTAATATGAAAATTGAGGTCGGGGATTATCCACATATGATCCAATACGTGTCACTGGTGATGAATGGTTTATTACACATAAAAGTGAGTATCTGGGATGATGTATAATAGTGGAAGAAGTCAGCTTCCAGTTAGCTACATACAGAAATGAGTTTGTGAAAAATGTTTTGCTTTTCTAGGCCCCAGTCTTCTCATCTATATAAAACAAGTCTGGATCTATGTGTCTGTTTTTGTGCCAGTACCATACTGTCTTGATGATGACAGCTTTGTAATAGACCTTGAAGTCCGGAATTGTGATGCCACCAGCTTTGCTTTTCTTTTTCAACATTCCTCTGGCTATTCGGGGTCTTTTCTGGTTCCATACAAATTTTAGGATTATTTGTTCCATTTCTCTGAAAAAAGTGGATGCATTAAATGTGTAGATTGCTCTAGGGATTGCATTAAATGCGTAGATTGCTCTAGGGAGCATTGACATCTTCACAATATTGGTTCTTCCAATCCATAAGCATGGAACGTTTTTCCATTTCTTTGTGTCTTCCTCAATTTCTTTCATGAGTATTTTATAGTTTTCTGAGTACAGATCCTTTGCCTCTTTGGTTAGATTTATTCCTAGGTATCTTATGGTTTTGGGTGCAATTGTAAATGGGATCGACTCCTTAATTTCTCTCTCTTCTGTGTTGTTATTGGTGTATAGGAATGCCACTGATTTCTGTGCATTGATTTTATATCCTGCCACTTTACTGGATTCCTGTATGAGTTCTAGCAGTTTTGGGGTGGAGTCTTTTGGGTTTTCCACATACAGTATCATATCATCTGCAAACAGTGAGAGTTTGACTTCTTCTTTGCCAATTCAGATGCATTTTATTTCTTTTTGTTGTCTGATTGCTGTGACTAGGACTTCTAGTACAACATTGAATAGCAGTGGTGATAGTGGACATCCCTGCCGCATTCCTGACATTAGGGGGAAAGCTCTCAGTTTTTCCCCATTGAGAATGATATTCGCTGTAGGTTTCTCATAGGTGGCTTTTATGATATTGAGGTATGTACCCTCTATCCCTATCCTCTGAAGAGTTTTGATCAAGAAAGGATGCTGTACTTTGTCAAATGCTTTTTCTGCATCTATTGAGAGGATCATATGGTTCTTGTTCTTTCTTTTATTAATGTATTGTATCACGTTGATTGATTTGTGGATGTTGAACCAACCTTGCAGCCCAGGAATAAATCCCACTTGGTTGTGGTGAATAATACTTTTAGTGTACTGTTGGATCTTATTGGCAAGTATTTTGGTGAGAATTTTTGCATCCATGTTCACCAGGAATATTGGTCTGTAATTCTCCTTTTTGATGGGGTCTTTGTCTGGTTTTGGGATCAAGGTAATGGTGGCCTCATAAAACGAGTTTGGAAGTTTTCCTTCCATTTCTATTTTTTGGAACAGTTTCAGGAGAATAGGTATTAAGTCTTCTTCAAATGTTTGGTAGAATTCCCCTGGGAAGCCATCTGGCCCTGGGCTCTTGTTTGTTGGGAGATTTTTGATTACTGCTTCAGTTTCTTTAGTGGTTACACCACACACAAAAATATACTCAAAATGGTTGAAAGGCCTAAATGTGAGACAGGAGTCCATCAAAATCCTAAAGGAGAACACAGGCAGCAATCTTTTCGACCTCAGCCGCAGCAACTTCTTCCTAGAAACATCACCAAAGGCAAGGGAAGCAAGGGCAAAAATGAACTATTAGGACTTTATCAAGATAAAAAGCTTTTGCACAGCAAAAGAAACAGTTAACAAAACCAAAAGACAACCAACAGAATGGGAGAAGATATTTGCAAATGACATTTCAGATAAAGGGCTACTATCCAAACTCTATAAAGCACTTATCAAACTCAACACCCAGAGAACATATAATACAATCAAGAAACAGGCAGAAGACATGAACAGACATTTTTCCAAAGAAGACATCCAAATGGCCAACAGACACATGAAAAAGCGCTCAACATCGCTCGGCATCAGGGAAATCCAAATCAAAACCTCAATGAGATACCACCTCCCACCAGTCAGAATGGCTAAAAGTAACAAGTCAGGAAATGACAGTGTTGGAGGGCATGTGGAGAAAGGGGAACCCTCCAACACTGTTGGTGGGAATGCCAGCTGGTGCAGCCACTCTGGAAAACAGTATGGAGGTTCCGCAAAAAGTTGAAAATAGAGCTACCATATGACCCAGCAATTGCACTACTGGGTATTTACCCCAAAGATGCAAATGTAGGGATTCGAGGGGGTATGTGCACCCCGATGTTTATAGCAACAATGTCCACAATAGCCAAACTATGGAAAGAGCCAAGATGTCCATCGACAGATGAATTGATAAAGAAGAAGTGGTATATAAATACAATGGAATATTATGCAGCCATCAAAAGGAATGAAATCTTGCCATTTGCAATGACTTGGATGGAACTGGAGGGTATTATGCTGAGTGCAATAAGTCAATCAGAGAAAGACATGTATCATATGATCTCACTGATATGAGGAATTCTTAATCTCAGGAAGCAAACTGAAGGTAGCTGGAGTGGTGGGGGTTGGGAGGGATGGGGTGGCTGGGTGATAGACATTGGGGAGGGTATGTGCTATGGTGGGCACCGTGAATTGTGTAAGACTGTTGAATCACAGACCTGTACCTCTGAAACAAATAATACATTATACGTTAAAAAAGAGAAGATAGTAGGAAGGGAAAAAGGAAGGGGGGGAATCAGAGGGGGAGATGAATCATGAGAGACTATGGACTCTGAGAAACAAACTGAGGGTTTTAGAGGGGAGGGGGTGGGGGGATGGGTTAACCTGGTGATGGGTATTAAAGAGGGCACATTCTGCGTGGAGCACTGCGTGTTATACACAAACCATGAATCATGGAACACTACATCAAAAACTAATGATGTAATGTATGGTGATTAGCATAACAATAAAAAATTAAAAAAAATAAAAATAAAATAATAAAACAACTCTGGAGACCAAAGGGCTTTCTAGGTCATATCTAAGGACATTACTCCTCTAAGTTTCCAAGATTCTGTCTTTGGTTTGTAAAGGCGAGCGTGTTGATTGCGGTGGCAGGCCATGTGGCTGGGAGATGGTATTGGAATGGAGCAGAGGAAGGAGGCATTAGAATCAAGAATATGAGTTAGTGTGGCTGTATAGAAAGTGCATAAGTCCAAGAGTTTAGAGTATCTAGGTTCTAACCCTAGCTGTGCAGATTAGGAGGAATCACTTAATTTCTTCAGCCTTACTTTTCTTACCTATAATTGGACTATTTCCAGTGACAATTCTCACCTCATTCCAAACTCAGTAGTCATTGCATCCCTCAATAATTGAGGTAGTCAGGTAATATGGTAAAGACAGAGACCAAACTGGCTCACAGCTACTTTGGGAATATTTGTTGCCTATCTTAAATACTTTTCTCTATAGTTTTATAGCATTTTTAAAGATAGATTTATTTATTTATTTATTTATTTATTTATTTATTTATTTATTTACTTACTTACTTACTTACTTACTTATTTGAGAGAGAGAGAATACTAGCAGTGGGGAGAAGCAGAGGCAGAGAGAGAAGCAGACTCCCCACTGAGCAGGGAGCCCTGATGCAGGGCTTGATCCCAGCACCCTGAGATCATGACCTGACCTGAAGGCAGACGCTTAACTGACTGAGCCACTCAGGTGCCCCTATAGTAGTTTTATTTACAAAACTTTCCATAGTTTCATTGCCTTATGTAAAATAGCATGGTGGTTCAGAGTGAGGTGTCTGAGACAATCTTCCTGGGTTTGAATTTCAGCTTCATTACTTGAGCATATGATGTAACTAGACATTTTATTTAAGCATTCTTTACCTCCTTTCTCTCATGTTTAAAGTGCCCATGATTATAGTACTACTTTTCAGGATTGTCATGAGGAGTAAACGAGTTAAAACATGAAGAGCTTGGAATGGTGCCTGGTATGTCATCCTTCCTCCCTATCCCCCTGCCCTTCCTCCCTCCTTCCCTTCCTTCCCTCCTTCCCTCCTTCCCTCCTTCCCTCCTTCCCTCCTTCCCCCCTTCCCTCCTTCCCTCCTTCCCTCCTTCCCTCCTTCCCTCCTTCCCTCCTTCCCTCCTTCCTTCCTTCCTTCCTTCCTTCCTTCCTTCCTTCCTTCCGTCCTTCCTTCCTTCCTTCCTTCCATTTCCTGAGGCTACTGTGTCTTTTCTTCTCACGGTGCAAAGCTGATGGGAATTTTTCAGGCCTTTCTGGGAAAAAGCTTATCCTATGTAGAATCAGAACTTAAACCAATAGCCAGCTAATTTGATCAGTGCCATAATGTTGCCTCAGATTCCCAAAACATTTCTACCTGATACTTGTGGATTTTCATGCCCCCATTACTCAAAGGGAGACTAAAATATTTGGAAAAGGCATATGTGCCATTGTTTTTGGTCTTGAGCTGGGACACGGGTATTTCACACCCTTCCGGAGTTCTCTTTAATCTCTCCCAAGATTTCTGATCCAGGTGAGGAAAGAGGAGGGCAAAGCACAATGAGATAGAGATAGGATAAAAGACCAAGATGGATAGTCTCTAAAACTGCCTGGAGGAAAACCGTCACAACAAGAATGAAATAACAGGAACCACACTGATGATATGGCTAATTTTATATTGCTTGGCAATTCCATTATGTTTCTGGCAATCATTAATATGTCCTGAGGAAGATAAGGAGGTATGGGCTTGCTTCTCCCATCATCCCTTCTCTTGATGCTACAATTCTTTAATTTATTACATCATCTTTTGTACTATGGACGTGTAGGACACATGTTATATAATATTATTTACGTTTGCCTTAGGGAAGATCAAACATGCATCCCATTCATCTCTTACGTTTAAAAATCCCTAGCATAATGACGTGTATATAAAGACGCTCGGTGCATGTTTATTGAGTAATCCATTGGATAAAGATTATGTATAGGGCTCGTGAAACCCTATCTAAGCATATTTTTTAAACCAAATTAAGTAGAAATTATTTTTCATTTTTATTATTTCACAGTGTCAAACATTCAGAAGTTTGTTTTAAGTGGATTTTTTTTTTTTTGCGTTCATGCAACGGACATAATAGTTTGACGGCTTTTGTTCTCTACACAGAAATTTTCAAAGCATTCTAATAATAAGTCCTGTGAAAGGTTTTGACCATAATGGTTTTTCAAAGCTCACGCACAAAGAAACTCAGTTAAGATTGGGCCATAAATAAGACCTCAGTGCTGAAGCAGGGGAAGGCCCTGTATATCTAAACCCATTAAATGAATCATTTATTTTGCTACTCGTCCATCATGTTTTGAAGGTCGCATAACAATGCTTATTTCTTATGGCCCGTCGGCAAGGTGTAGAATCAGATGCTGAACCAAGTCCTTGAGTCAAATACTTGAGATGGGTAATTGTATTTCCAGGACTAATACCTGCAGCAGGGAAAATCAAATCCCATGCCCTGGTGGTGGGTGGGGGGCGGGTGAGCACAGTATGCTGCTAGGGCAAGAAAGGGATTTCTCCATATTGCATGCAGCCTCTGAATAGTCATATTGAAATACTTTTGGAATGTGCTCAGCTTTTTTGTCTCCCCCAGTCCATGACCAGGAAACTTTTACAGGTTGAGATGGGATAATAGTTTTGAAAGGATGTGTCTATAAAACAGATGGATCTGGGTTTGAAACTCCATTTGGCCACCCACATACTCTCTATTACTAGACAAGTTACTTAACCTCTCTGGACCTCCTTTTCCTCTTGTAAATTGAGGCTAATGCTATCTATCTTAGAGGACTGCTGTGAATTAATGGAAAGTGATTTCCACAGTGCCTGACACATTGTAGACGCTCAGTGTATGTTAATAGTCATCATTGCCCTGTTCTTTCTTACAGCTGGAGTCACATCTGGTTGGAATCCTCCCCAGAGCTATGCACAAGAGCCTCTGACAAGTCCGGTAAGATCGCTCTTCATGTTGCTTTAGATTCTATTTATTCTTTCACGTTTTTGCTAAAGTTTAGTATATTAAGTTATAACTTACATGCAGTAAGGTGCAAAAATCTTATGTGTATAGCTCAATGGATTTTAACATATACATATACCTGTGTAACTACCAGCCTGATCAAGCTAGAAAATATTTCCAGCACCCAGGAGGCTCCCTTATGCCTTTTACTAGTCAGGTGCACCAAGGACTAGCTGCATAATGCATAGCTCAAGGTCCAAAATGAAAATGTGGGACCCCTTGTTAAAAAAATATTAAGAATTTCAAGACAGTGAGAACAGAGCCTTAAACCAAGCACAGGACCTTTCCAAGTGCAGAGCCCTCTGAGACATGCACCCATGAAGCCTGCCCTGATTACGTTCCCCGCCACTAGGACACCTTCTGTCTCTACTCATGATGGTTGTGAACTTGATATAAATGGAATTATACAGTGCATACTCATTTGTGCCTGTTTTTTTAAAATCCCTCAACATAATATCTGTGGGATTCATCCATGATTTTCTATGTTTTAGTAGTTTCTGTTTTTCTTGCTATGTGTATTCCATTGTAAATATATAATCACAATTCACTTATTTATTCTCCTGTTGATGGATATTTAGGTTATTTCTAGCTTTTGGCTGTTAAAAATAAATCTGCTTATATATGTCTTTTGGTGGACATATGCAGTCTTGGGCATATGCTTAGGAATGAATTTGATGAGTTACAGATAAAACAATCTAATAGGTACTTCATGTGAAATGATTATGCCTTTGGAAATGCAAAATTAAAACCACATGAGATCCCACTAAACATTTACTGGAATGACTAAAATGAAAAAAACTGAAAAGTCCATACCTTGATGAGGATGTGGAAGAATTGGAACACTCATGTATGCCGGGGGGAGTAGAAGTTGGTTCAGTTTTTTGGAAACTTTTGGGTGGTGTTTGCCTAAGCTCAACATATACCTGATTTATGACCCAGCAGTTCTACTCCTGGATATATTTATATTTTACAGTCTTGAAGTCACTTTGAAACTTATAAAATAAATTTCAACCTGATTCTTGCTTTATTAATATGCTACAGCGGCCATTTGCAGTAGAAGTCAGTCATACCTAGGTTGCTGGTCATGATAACTGGGTGTTTTATATATCCGCTTAAAAGCTCCTGCTGTATTCTGTTTTCCCCCTCATAGGCAAGAGACGGGTCAGGACAGAGGTGGCCTGGTGAGATAGCAACACGTCATGATGTCATGATTAAGAACCATCTTTCATTTCCCTTTTCCTTATAGCTTATTAGTGGAGGAGAGCAGGAATACGACACATAGGCACTTGGTGTTCTATGACGTGAATGTTAACGGGCATCCCTCTAGAGACATGAGTGCAAGCTTGCACTCATGTCTCTAGAGGGATGCCCGTTAACATAAAATTTACAAACAATTTTACATTGCTTGTAAAATGTATTCAGAAAGTCCCTCATCACAAATGTGACATCGAAGCGGGCTCAGTCTCACCCACTTGCTTAGCCCATGAGTTTCCGAACTCCAGCCCATAGAATATGGCCTGGTGTCCTGAGGAAATTTTAGAAAAGCCGTATTCCCTGGTATTATGTCTTGGAGATTCTGATTCAGCAGATCTGGATTAAGACCCAGAGTCTGCGTTTTTGAGAAGAACATCTTCTTCTGATGATTCGGCAGCCAGTGCTGGCCAAGGCAGAGCCTGTAACAACAACAGCCTTTAAAACCAAAGGCCTTTGCTAACCTCTGCCTATTCAACTGGAGCACAGATACTTAGCTGCTCTCACCAACTTCCTTCCCAGGTGGCTGCACCAATTTCTTAATCTCTGTGAAAGTAAAAAATTAAAGCGCTAAGAATAGACTGATGTCACCACTCATCTAACAAGAATATAATCCATCTCCTTTGGCAGAACCTACTTGTTGGATGGATCCTTCTTGAGCTAATTCTTTTTTTTTTTAAAGATTTTTTAATTATTCATTCAAGACACAGAGATACAGAGAGAGAGGGAGAACATGAGCAGGGGGAGAAGCAGGCTCCCCGCGGAGCAGGGAGCCCAATGTGGGGCTCGATTCCAGGACCCTGGGATCATGACCTGAGCGGAAGGCAGACGCTTAATGACTGAGCCACCCAGGCGCCCTCTTGAGCTAATTCTTAAGCTAATCACTTTGTCCTTGGCCCTTTCAGGTGTCTCTGACAGAGCCAGCCTCTGTAGCTAAGGCAGGTAACAATTCTTTTTCTTTTTTTTTTTAAAGATTTTATTTACTTATTTGACAGAGAGAGAGAGAGATAGCGAGAGCAGGAACACAAGCAGGGGGAGAGGGAGAGGGAGAAGCAGGCTTCTCGCGGAGCAGGGAGCCTGATGCGGGACCCGATCCCAGAATCCCGGGATCATGACCTGAGCCGAAGGCAGACGCTTAACGACTGAGCCACCCAGGCGCCCAGGCAGGTAACAATTCTGACCATCAGTTGAACATTTACTCTGGCTTAGTCTCTTTGCACATATAGTATCTCATTTAATCCTTATGACAACTTTTGCAAGCTTGATGCTACGATTATACTTATTTTATAAGTAAAAAAAAAAACAACAAAGACTTGGAGCAGTGAGATGTAATTGCCTGATTAGTGTTCCAATAAATAGCTGGGAGGGCCATAGCGCTATAAAACTTGCAGACTGGGGTGGGTGTTTGGGGGTTACTAAAGAGAAACCAGGGTTTGAACTCAAGTCTTCTTGATTTTCTAGATGATATTTAGTGTCTAGGCCCAGCCTCCATTGCCTCTCTGCCCCAAACACACTGTTTATGTAACAACATATATTGCATTAGAACATGGCTTTTATATGTCATATTATAAATGTTTGACTTGGAGTTCTGGGACTCCAAGGAAAAAGGTCTTCACTCTGTTGTAGAGCTGATCTGTTTTCTATCAGGCATGCGGAAGTATAGGGATCAGGGGTGGTTTCATAATGAGGCCCCACTGCAGGCTGTGCATGAATAGGATTGCTCTTCTTAGTTATGTTTTCCTGATGCCCACAGTAGTTTGACCTAAGTGAATAGATAATTACTCAGGCTGTTGCAAACATTCCGATCCATTTGGTGATCCCTTTATTAAATGAAACAGGTCCTTTTATTCCTTTTCAGATACTGCCTGTTAATAGAATAATCTCAAAGCTATTAGCATTTAAAGAGGAATTAGACAAAGATGTCCAGAATTGTCCCTTCTCCTGGCTCTTGCTTGCTCATGGGACCCTTGCTTTAGCTAATTAGCCTGAAATGAATATTAAGTGCATTGATCTCTATCAAATGCATCCTGGAAGGAAAGCTTTTGTGAAAGTCATTTCAGTTGCAGACTTAGGTTGCCCATACCTAAGTGTCTAAACCCAAAACAATAGGCACTGGGAACATTCCAGAATTCAAACAAAACAAAACAAAAAATGCGCAGAAGATGACACAAGAAGGGCTTTTCCACCTCTTGCAATGCCCTTCTTTAAGTCCTAAAGCCACATGGTTTAGCTTTATTTTTTCATGGGAACCAACTAGAGAAAAAGATATAACATCTCTTTCCTTTTACTTTTTCACCCCCAGCAAAACTTGTAAGACCTTTGTCTCACAGCATGGCGTAGAGAGGACGTGTTCTGCTATGGGAACCCACAGGCCTGGGGTCACACCCTCGCTTAAGACTTATATGAGCTGTGGGACCTTGGGCAGATAATCTCCTTAAGTCCAAATTTGTACACCACTAATACGAATAAAAATCTTTAACATATTTCTTATGTGATAGGGTTGTGAAATGGACATCGTAAAATTTATTCAACAAATATCGGTTATTAATAATAAAGACTGGGATAAGAGTCCTGGGACATGGCATCAAAAAGCGGCAAGATTCTAACTCTTAGCAGTTAATTGTTAAAATTACCAGAGGAAAGAAGAGAGTTGTGTTTTCTTCTTTTTTGAGGGACATTGTGATGTGGCATTGTAGTAGGGGAAAAAACACCCTGAAGTTTGGTGACAATAAAGACCTAAATATGAATCCATGTTCTGTTTCTGATCTAGGGCATACTGCTTTAAGCTCTTCGATCTGTAAAATGGAGATGGTTACATTTACCTCTGAGTGCTACTTTGTCTGGATTTGACAAGAAATATTTTTCAAACACCTAGCACAATAATTGTGCTCAGTACTCTGTGGTTCTGTTTTCCTTTTTCCTTTTCTGGGACAGGTATTAACCCCTCCCATTAATATGAATGCTCCTCCCATTGCTAGAGCTGGAGAGAAGAGGGTAGAGTTGGAACGGTGAGGGGCAAGCAGATTGGCAGGTGAGTGTGCGGGAGAGCTGCTGGGAAGCCATCAGTGGGGGGTTGCAAAGGTGGGATGCCGTTTAACCACCTTGCAAATCACCCCAAGACCCAACTGAAATAACTCCTCAAAACTTCAGGAAGCCTAACCTGATTTTCAAAGAAGACACCAAACACACACACACTTGAAAACGTGTTTGCTAATTTTCAAGCCGTTTCCTATTTCTTGCCATGTCACCTTGATTTCATAGAGCAAGACTGTGTGAATTGGGTTCTGCTCCCTAGCTCACTCCTGTGCTTTGCTGCAAAAGGAAGAGTTGGTAGGAGAGTAAGGGAGAGAGTAGAACAACATCTGTGCTTCTGAGGACGGGAAAGTCTCTTTTCTCATCAACAGTGACAAATCCAGGGCCTGCACCTACAGACCATGTCTCTCTAAGCATCCATCCAGGCAAAGCCACGTGGGGTGGGGGCGGGGCCCCCTCTCAGACCCGACTTGGAGTTCTCTACTTCCTCAGTCTTCTCAATTCTCTATCTGTTGCTTAGAGCACCACAGGATTCAGAGCCCTCCTGCTGGAGCTGCAGGGCCGGCTGCAGATCCCCTTTAATTCTTCCCAGCATTTGAGTCACACATATCTCCGTCACAATAAGGCACCTGCTCGCATTGCCCTTGTCACCATGACAACCAGCACTGGCCAGGATGAGGTAGGCAGCGCAGAAGGAGGTTCATGTTCCTGCTCTCCTGCTGGTGGTGCTGGTGACATCCAGTTCTTCCCATGGCCAGTGTGATGCTGTCTTGGTGGCCTTTTACCTCCACTTCTGGGGCCAAGGGAGAGGTGGGGGCGGGGCTGAAAGCTGAATTCCAGAAGCAGCTCAGGTGTTGGAAGGAGATGTTCCCAGGCTCCAGGGCATAGAGAGCCACCTTTTTTCTCCTGTCAGTACTGTCTGAGCTACAGTCTTTTAACACATGAGGTGCTCTCCTCATGAGCAGGAGGAAAAGAGGAAAGAAAAAAGGAATTCGGTCAGTTATTTATCGGGGCTTCCTGACGCTTAACAGGCCACTTGTCTCACAGGGCCGCTCCCTCCCACCACCACCGTCAAATGAACTGGTCTCAGCAAGTAAAGCAGAATGAGAAATACTGAATCTCTGTAATAACAGGGACAGGCTTGGGTCCCAGCCTTGCACCGTCTAGTTATGTGTGCTGTATCACTCCTGACCTCTCTGAGGCTCTCAAATTGAGCAATGGCTGACCAACAGATCCATTGTCGATTCATTGTGAGGGTGAAAAGACTGTGATAAATGTCATATATGCCAGCACATCTGTGACCTGAAAGACAAGTAACTGTGGCTTTTCCTATATTACCGTGGACGTAGAGGCGTCAATAGGTTAAGATTACGGTTTTGAACTTCTTTTTTGGCAACAGTGGGAATTAATTGAAAGTATGTCCCCAGGATCTTGAAACAGCCAGTTTGAATACTCTGTTCAAAAAAAGGCATTTTTGAAGTGTGCTACTGGGACCTGTAGCATCAGCATCACCGGGGGGCTTGTTAGAGATGAAAATTCTTTGGCACAGCCCCCAGATCTACAGGAGCAGAGTTCTGGAGGTGGGACTCAGCAATCTGTGTTTTAACAAGCTCCTGTTTAAATTGGAGAACCAGTCGCTCTAGCGGAAGTAGAGAGCGCACTTGATGCAGAGCTTCTTGGGGACAAAGAGGGCACCTTGCCTATTTTTAGGTTTCTGGTGCTTAGTAGAATGACTGACACTATATTCTCTCTGCAAATGTTTGCTGGGTGAATGGTTCTCCTGCTGTACTCTTGGTATGGGTCCAGCATCGACCCACCGTGACTTTGTTTTCTTTGTTTTCTGTCCCCTGTGCAACCATGAGCAGTAGGAGAAACTTGCCGCCCACCTACAGTCTTTCTTGATATTCCCATTCTAGAGTGAAAGACATAGGGAACACTATTAAATACAGTTAAACAGGAAAATTTCCCTCTGACTTGACCTATCAGATCTTTTACTTTTTAATAAGCTTCTGTGCTGTGGCTTTCCAGAAGGATGTGGGCACTGGCTCAGGCATCATGCTGCCTCCAACACTCCTTAGTCATGTGATGGGCAAATTTAAGACTTCTCAACCTCAGTTTTTTATTTTATTTTATTTTTATTTTTTTTAAAGATTTCTTTATTTTGAGAGAGTGAGAATGAGAGAGAGAGACAGAGAGAGAGCACATGAGAGGGGGGAGGGCCAGAGGGAGAAGCAGATTCCTCGCTGAGCAGGAAGCCTGATGCAGGACTCGATCCCGGGACTCCAGGATCATGACCTGAGCTGAAGGCAGTCGCTTAACCAACTGAGCCACCCAGGCGCCCAGTGTTTTTTTTTTTTTTTAAATCATTATATATTTGTCATATTCATAGCAGCACTTGCTTTGGTATACAGATTATACAAATTTAATGAAAATATGCTAACTAATAATAAACATTCAACAACTGGATTCTCTCTTATTATTATATAAAGTAAATATTGAAAGGGAGGACTTGAGGTTTTATATTTTTTAAAAAATCTGCCCAAGTTTGAGTGGCGTACTCCCTGAACCTGGGATGAAAAGACAGGTTCTTCCTCGATCTATTTAGTTTTCAGTAAAGGAACAGTGTGGTGAGGCAGCGTTTGGGGAATAGATAGACCTGATAAAGAGGAGGGTCTCACTAATAAGTATGAGCTCTTGTTAGTTTTATTAGTATGTGGAAAATAACATTTTGGGAAATCTTAGTTTTCCTGGTTGCTCGTGGCTGGTTCTCCAGCAACTGCAGTGAGAGTGTTGATTATTTTGGGAAGGGGCAAGGACAGCCTAGAACCCAGCCCTGAACTTCCGGTTCTAGTTTCTAAGTTCACAAGGAGACTGAACAAGGGCTTTTGGTGGGGATAAAAATAAAAACAAAAACTGGCAAACTGGCTTTGGTGAGAGAGAAAGGGATTTTTCTGGGAACACCCATAGCTGGGTTTACATGTTAATCACCAAGGGTAAAAGAGAAGGGTATAAAGATGTTATGAAAAGGAGGCAATAAGAAGAATAGAGAGGGGAAAGGAGGGAGGGAGGTGGAGGAGGGAGAGGGTAAAAATAGAAGAGAGAGCAAAGAAACAGCATGAGAGAATGATGCTGGGAATTCTGAAAACATTGGTTAAGCACTCCATTTTCTGAGCCTAGACAGAAGATTATTGGAAGACTCAGAAACACTGCATGTGGCACCATGAGGAAATAGAGTAGGAGTGTCCAAGGGAGGTCCTTAAGTGGATGGACTTGAGGTTAGCCCCATATTGTCCCCCACATTGTAGCCAGATTTGGAGAGAGAAGTCAAAATTTTCTTGTTGCCTTTGGGAATAGAGAAGTGCTCGGGACACTAAAGAGATCAGGACAGCCATGTGTGTGAGGCATTGGCAGGCCCATCATCATTGTCATCATCATTCCAAGTGTTAGCATCACGTCCAAAGACCAAATAGAACTTGCCACACTTTAGTAAATGACATTGTAGAATGGCAACCAACTATACATAAGGATGACAACCAGACAGAGACCAATACCCAGGAAAACAAATTCCACAAGTCTCCCCAAAGGAAGGTTATTTAGAACCAGAGATAATTTTCTCAGATCAGGTCAATGTGAAAAGTATCTGGGAACATAAGTCTCTTTCTTGCAGTTCATCCTTGACTTATTTTGCTGAGAGATGAGCAAGGGGAGGAAGGGGAGAAAGAAATACTGAAAACCAGAGTAATCAGAAAGTAAATGAAAGAATAATGCTTGAGTTTGGTGAAAACAAAAAAAAGAAGCAAACAGTAAGCTTAAGGTAACTTAAGCTTAACTTAAGTAGTTTAAGTGGAGAGAAGGTGGAATAATTGGTCCTCTCTGAGTAGATGGTTAGTTTTGGTCCAAGTTCCAGCTAAAAGCCAGTAAGATTTCCCTTTTTCACACAAGAGTCATAGAATATAAATGTCACAGTCTCTACCATTACTTACACATGGCATGTTTGACTGAACTTTGTGGGAGGCAAGAGGAGACCCTCTGTCACATGGAAAGGCTTGTATACATGAGTTTTTCCCAAATGGGAAGAAATTCTGAATGGGGAGTCAAAGTATGACAAGATACTACTCATTTCTGTATGTCCATTTCCTACAAGAGTGCTAATGTTCAGTCAATGTGGCTGAACGAATGCGTGAATGTGTTAGAAGGGCCGTGGTGAGGCCGCTCCTTTGAGATGGCAGTATCAGGCACGGCTTCCTAGAAGACCCAGCACCTCACTGTTCCATCCCTGCACCTGGAGTGATCCTTTTAACATAAAAGTCAGATAATGTAGCTCCACTGCCCCAAACTCTTCATTGGCACCCCACTTTTTTTAGAGTGAAAACCAGAACGCTAACAGTGACCTTAGGGCACTGCTGACTTGTCTGACCTCTGGTCCTGCCATTTTCCTCCTCTGCTCTGCTTCAGGTCCGCTAGCTGTTTTGGGGTTCTATTACCAAGTACGCTTTTGTCTTAAGGCCTTTGCACTGGTTGTCCTCTTGGCTTAACTGTTCTTCTGCCAAACGCCTGCAATTCTAATATATTATATTATTTATGCATTTTTATGCTTTTTCTTTATTTTCTGTTTCCTTCTGGAGTGAATGCTTCACAAAGGCAGGGATTATTTTGCCTGTTTTGTTTAAAAAAGTTTTTGGGGTACCTGGGTGGCTCAGTTGGTTGGGCGACTGCCTTCGGCTCAGGTCATGATCCTGGAGTCCCGGGATCAAGTCCTGCATCGGGCTCCCTGCTCGGCAAGGGGTCTGCTTCTCCCTCTGACCCTCCCCCCCTCATGCTCTCTCTCTCTCTCTCATTCTCTCTCTCTCTCTAATAAATAAATAAAATTTTTAAAAAAAAGTTTTTGATTCACCAGAATAATACCTGGCACATAGTAGACAGTCAGTAAATATATGCACAATGAATGAATGAATGAATGAATGAGTGAATGAAAGGTGGATAGGATACCCACTTAACAAATCTCTTTTAGGCATCTTTTGAAATGGATGTAGTAATTAGCTTATACAGGACTGTGCATACTTTTTAAATGAATTCTTCATTGCAGAGCGGTGACTCAGAGCATGAATATTTTGACCTATTCTTCCTAAGGAAAAGAGGAAATTCCCTTTATGGAAAAACAGTCTTCTATTTACTGCCATAGTTCTTCACTGGAGGAAATTCTGATTTGAGTTCACATTCACTTCTCAAAAGGTGTTGCAGGCTCTCATGGGGATTCAGGGAAAGATTTACCCATAAAAACCATCTAGTAAAGAAATTTCCCAATGAAATGCTTACCGGAGACCAAAGTCTCCAAGATCTCATTAAATTGTTTTGCACACAATATGCTTCTTCACTGTCTGGGTCACTTTGCTGTTAAGGTATATCATGAAGGGAAGGTGATAAATCTCATAGATTTTTCCTCTGTCTCACCTGGTTTCAAGTCAGAAAGATTGTCCTCCAACCAACGCAGATCCAAACGGGCTGAGAGGCAAAAATGAAATGTTCAAAAGAAACTACAGTGGCTTTGCTCGTGTGGAGTCTTTCTGAGATGTGAACACTGAGGACCTTGGGTCCTTGGGATACTTTTGTTGCTAAAGAAACTGAATTCCTTTCAAGTGTGGTGACGCTGAAAAGAGGAACAATGTTGGGGAGCCATTGTTATGTCTTCCTAGAGCAAATGTGCACAGCTTTCAAGTTAAAACTGGACATTTGAAAAATCTAAAAGCTGTCTCCGTGGACTTTTATATTAGAAGCTCTCTATAATATGTGGATCAGTGGGATCCTTTGGAACCTATGTTCATTGTGTCCACATGAAATAGGCCAGACCCCACTGGGAATAAAAAAAAAAAGGAGTAAACTGCTCATTCATTTGGTGGAACTGGGTGGGAGTGAGGAGGGGGAAATTAACTCTTTCAGGAGACTGAGGGTAGAGGCAGACATAGGTGTGAGCTCTGAGATGGGGAAGAGAAGAATGGTTGTTTATAATATGTCAGCTATTCAGGGATTTTATTTCCATAAAACAGTGAAACACTTGATGTAGTTTTTCAGTGCTTCTCTTCAAATGTAGATATGGACATAGTTTAATTTTATGGAGGCATTTCTCTTGCAATAGCCTTGTGTACTTCAAAATTCAAAGTACCCGAAAGAAAATAGGAAAAAAATCGCCTTAAAAATATGTTGTGTTGGTAAGATCCAAAATGGAATAGTTTTATCAGATACATTCTTGACAGGCTTTTGGTTTTTATTTTTTATTTAGACATTCTGATATTAAAAAGACTTACTGGATAATATTTTTGCCACCTAAAAATGGTTGCTGCCAACAGATGAAAACCTAAAACAAAACAAAACTATTTTTTGTTGAACATTTATTAGAGACCAGAAACTTTGTTAAGTGATAAAGACTTTATTGCACTGACTCTTCATAGCTTTGAGAAATGGTGCTCTCCATCCTACATGAGAGGAAACTGGCACTCAGAGAGTAAAAATTATTTTTCCAAGGTCTCACAGCTTTCAAGGGAGGGAGATCCACAAACTCAACTGTTCTACTGACTTCTAAACCTATTGTCCTCAACGTCTACTTACACACCCTCTACAATGAAAAAATAATTCTATTTTCTGCCCATAAACCCTGGCTCATCCTATTTTTTTCCTCATTTTAATTGGGAAAATAACATAATATTAAAAATTAAGAAGCATTCCTCATTCCAGTTGTTTAAAATAATTAAAGGATATTATGTTTACACAAAAATTTAGGCAAATATATTTTTGCATGATTGTAGTCAGCATGAACATAGAATTTCATACTTTGATCTTTTAATTTTATGTCATATACACTTGACATGATGTTGAAATTTTAAAAATGTTTAAAAATATTTGTGTAACATTCCAATGAGTGGACACACCATAATGTTGGACATTTTAGTTATTTCTCATCTTTAGGTATTATAGTTAATAGTGCAGTCAACATCTTAACTAAAAGGGAAAAAAAAGCTAAATGAATGGTTTCTCCAGAATAATTTGAGAATGGGATTACTGAAATATCTTTATTTCTGTTGATGTGCATTTATATATTGATTTTTAAAATGATAGACCCACATTGCATTTGTACCCCAAATTCTTTGAGCTTATAAATTTTACCACATCTTCACTATCTTTGGCAAATGTGATTTATTTTAAACGTTCACCTGTGCAATAGCCATGAAATATGACCTTATTGTTTTAAATTGCATTAATTTGATTATTTATAAGACAGAACATTCCCCCATATATTCATTTAGAGTGTTCATTTTCCCTTTTTATCATGCAAATGAGTGGTATTGCTTAAATACATTATTTATCATTTTTCATATTCACAAAGAATATATACATATATCTTAATCTAAGTAAATATATAGTGTGTATATATCTATTGAAATATAAATATGTATGTATATTTCACTTTAGTTAGATGAAATCATTGTAAGACACATAAAATATCAAATGATTCCTTTCTCTGAGAGGATATCAAAAAGTCTAGTATATCTTTCTCAGGTACTACTGAGAACTTAAATTATTTACTTTAATGAGATAATCCATATTACCTTTCCTCGACTCTTAAGCTTCCAGTAACTCAATGAAATAGTCATCCCAGTCTAATTAAGGAATTGTCATAAGAATCCCATCATTTGCAGGCTGGTGACCCTGCTGGATATGAAGGATGTGGCCCAGGAGTGCAGATGACAGATGCAAGGATTTGAGCCCCGGTGGTGCTGCACTCTGTGCCATGCTTGGGCCCCTGAGAAAGGGCAGTAGGAGGAAGCCCAAGATTTTAGTGCAGGCTTCTGACCCAATGCACAAGAATAAGTTCTGAGTGTCATGTGCAGCCACTGCCATCTAGAGACCCACTACTTTAGTTGTAGGCATTTTTTGGTCTCGTAAATTTTCATGAAACTGTGGCTATAGAAAGGGTTTAAAACTGTAAAACTTATCCTTGAAGTAAAAACAATAGGGTCTGTCTACTTGTTAGAAGTGTTTCACCCATAGATGTAAGTTTGGATGACTCCAGAGGGTAAAGGGCTTACACCAAGACAGAGAAAACTTCTTTCATATTGCTTGGTAAGCACAATCATGTTGGGCCATATTTCAGAGGCTCTTCGACCCGCAAATGGACAATAAAAGGCCAGGACATTGGGTAAAAATAATGAGAGCATGTGGCTCTTATTCTTCCTTTTTTCCATTCTGGTTAAAACTCTCTCTGACATTAATCAGGAACAGAACACCTACATAGCACTAGGCATTCCCAAAAGTTTAGACGGTCTGAGAAGTGACATCATTTATTTTAAAAAGGTAAGTTTATCTATCTTATCATTCACTCACCAGTCAGGGAGTAGGTGTGCAACATGGTACAACAGAAAATTTAAACTTCAGCGTTTTGACTTCTACATTCTCTGCCAGTTACTTAGCAGTGTCCCTGGGCTAGAGAGATGGCATATCTGAGATGAAGGTTCTTATTTCTGAAATGAGAGACTGGACTAGCTTCCCAAGTTTTCTTCCTGCTGTCACATTTTGTGATTCTTGAGTAACATATGCATCAAGCCTCTACTTCTGGCACAAGCCCTTCTGGCTTAGGAGGAAAGTATGAATGAAATGTAAGATATATTCCCTGCTGTGCCGGAAGTTTTAATCTTGCCATCTCCCACAAACATAGCTGGCAAATGATGAAGCATGCACCCAAAGAAGTGGTGCATACAAGAGTAATGCTCTGAGGATGTCTCGATGATCGATGAGACAGTATCAACCATGTGGAGGGTGGAGAGGTAATATATCCTGGCCTGGGAGCTCTGCGGACCTGGGTTCCCAGTTCTATGACAGCACCTATTTCCTATGCTGTGTGGTTTAAGTGTCTGGACTTCTAGGATTTAGTCTGCTTATCCATCCCCATCAAATGGGAAGGCAATAATTGCCTTGAATAGTTTATTATTCAAAGAGTTAGAGATGGAATGTGTAGTGTGTCTCCTGATATGCTGTAGACATGTAAAAAATGGCAGACAAGATATGGAGAAGGGAGGAGATACAGGAAGTGGAGAAATGTGAGCAGTACAGGCAAAGGCTTTGGGTTGAGTCTTAGAGTATTTTTGTTGCTGTTGTACTTTCAGTCGAATAAAGAAATTTGCAAAATATGGTATACACGTATGTCATTTACATCATGGAGCTTCATGTTTTAGTGGGACGAACTGCCTCCCTCCCCCAAAAAGGAATGGAAATATATTATTACTGTGATGTGTGCTTTTAATGTCTGGTGTACATTGAGAATTTATAGCAAGGTGACCTGATTTAATCTGATGTGTTAGAAAGATGATTCTCTAAAGAAGTGACCTCTGTGGTAAAATCTGAAGGAGGCTAAATAGGAACTGATGAAGTGAGGGGAACTACACACATAAAGCCCTGACATGGGAAGGAGGATGGCCTATCTGGTTAATAGAAGTAGAGCAAGGAATTAGGCAAGAGTGGTGCCATAGGGTCCAGTGGATGGAGAATCACTAAGGGAAAACATCAGGGTTGAGAGGGGATCCTTGCTGAACAGATCTGACAGGATTCTTGCTTAAGGCAGTCCAGAGTGATCACATATCAGCTGGGGGATGATGAATGATCAGCAATTTGATCAGATATTGGTCTGGAGATGGGCTGGGGGGTGCGGAAATCCTCGCTAAACTAAGACTTAGCAAGACTCTTGCTATAACGGACATCACAGTCTAGGGTTAGAGGACTTAGAGGAACCTGACTAGAGTCTAGAAAAGGAGACAGTCTTTATCAGATGTAATTCCAATTTATTTTCAATTAATATATCTGATTAGATAAGAAAAAACTGAATAATGTTTTTCTAAAAGTATACATTACTTTTGTACATCAAGTCATAACATCTTCTAAAATATTTTCTCTATTATTCACATACTATGCTAAGTTAAAAATAATCAACATCTATAAAGAAGTTTCCTTAAAGTATAGGGATTTTTTGAAAAAGATTTTATTTATTTGTCAGAGAGAGAGTGCACAAGCAGGGGGAGCGGCAGGCAGTGGGAGAAGCAGACTCCCCGCTGAGCAGGGAGCCCAATGCAGGACTTGATCCCAGGACCCTGGGATCATGACCTGAACCAAAGGCAGACCTTAACTGACTGAGCCACCCAGGCATCCCAAAGTGTAGGGATTTTTTATTTGTGCTAAACCTTTAAGGATAATGATGTCACCACTTTTACAGGGCTTAGTCTTGCAATAGGTGTTGTCACAGGTGCTCTTTCCTTTGATGGGTGTTGGGTCATGTGACATCCTTTCAGCCAGTACATAATAATAAGACAGCATTATGCATATGGAACTAGGGATGGGGCAGGGGACAAAAGAAATATCCTTTGTTCTCTAATGGAGCTCTTTCTTTTCTTCTTTAAATCACTACCAAAAGCCTGTAGTTCTGACTGTAAAGTCCTGGATCTACCATGGCAGACTCTAAAATTTATATTTATATTGCCCTTCATAGGTTTATTCTTGTATTCATATGTGATCTTCATGACAGTTCTCTATGAAATAGGGGCAAAAGAAGACAATGACTAAGAACTTGAATTTTGTGGGCTACCTAGGTGATGCAGTCGGTTAAATGTCTAACTCTGGGTTTTGGTTCAGGTTGTGATCTCTGGGTGGTGGAATTGAGCCCCATGTCAGGCTCCGTGCTCAGCGTAGAGTCTGCTTGGGACTTTCTCTTTCCCTCTGCCCCCAACTATCTCCCTCTCTCTCTCAAAAAAAAAAATATTTATTTAAAAAAACCAACAAAACACACCTAGAGTTTTGTAGCCAGACCAACTGGGGTTCAAATCCTGGCTCTGCTATTCATTAGCACTTTTTTGCTAAGTACTTCACATGGATCATTTTAAACTCAAATATACCTCTATGTGAGAAGTGTGATTTTCATTTGTGGAGGAGAAAATTGAAGCGCAAAGAGGCATAGATGTTTGTCCAGGGCATACACCTAGCTCTAAAATGTAAGGCAATGCTGCTTGCTTAAGGTTAGCAACTTTCTCTTCTATAATAATTAAAAAATGTTTCATATTTTCCTGACTCTGAAATTCTACAAACCTCTTGAGGTGGACCAATCTCTGGACCCCTAAATACTTTGCCTTATTAAAAAGCAACAAAGTCTCCTGTGGAAAGAGTTTCCTGGCCAGGGAAAACATTTTTTCTTGTTTCTTAATGGAAAATCAAGCCGGCTGATTAAAACAGAGTAATAGTTTCAAAAGCTTCCTCTTGACAGAGCATTTGCTTTCTCATTTCCTAATGAATTACTCCCCAAAGAAACTCATTATATTTCAAGGCACAAGACTCTCTGGAGTCCTCCCCACCTCCACCATTCACTTACTAAAATGTTCATCATTTAGAAACCCATAAGCCTTGCCAAATTCACTGAGTCCTACTTTGCTTATCGATAACTCTTTGTTCTAAGTTATGATCAAAAGCAGCTTTGCCCTCAGATAATCAGGAAAGGAAACCTTCTTTTACAGAAAGGAAACTTTTGCTGATGAGATGAAAAGATGTGATTATTAATACTTTATGTTATTGTTTTATTATTATTAACATATTATAATTACAGTTTAGTTAAGAGTCTTTGGCTCATTGCGGTGTACACATAAAACAGTCTTACTGTTTCTATCGAGAATTCCCAGTAATGCTCAATCGATCCCTCTCTTTCCCACAGAGGAGCAGGTGACTTTCATGATCTCTAATTTCATAACATTTCAGTCTTTTTTAGGTTATTCAAATAATTTTACTTAGTTCTTAAGGTTCAGACCTTTTAATTATACAACGTCAAATCCATATCCAAAAGAAAGCTCTCCTATTCCTTTCCTACTCTGCCCCAGCTCCCCAACATGCTCTTGCACCTAAACAACTTGAGTAAGCTGGTGGGGTTGAGGTGTGGGGGTCTGTTCTCCTTTACACATCCCTCCCTTCATGATGAGAACCTCTTAGGGAATTGGGTGAGAGGAAAGGGTGGGAAGAATATGTAAGTTGGGTTTTTTGTTTTTTGTTTTTTTTTCCTGGACAGCTTTGGACTACTTTCCTGCCTTGTTAATTCTGAGGTTGATGTGGACTGCTGGTGGGTTTTAAAAAAGATTTTATTTATTTATTTATTTTGGAGAGAGAGACAGAGAGTGTGTGGGGGGGTGGGGTGAGGAGCAGGAGAGGGGCAAGCAGACTCCACACTGAGCGTGGAGCCTGCCTCCGGGCGCGATTTCACAACCCTAAGATTATGACATGAGTCAAAATAAAGAGTTAGACTCTTAACCCACTGAGCCACCCAGGTGCCCTAGACTGCTGGTGGCTTTGATAGGCTTCATGCTGATGGGGGCACAAGTCCAAGCAGCCCCACCGGATACTGAGGCTCAGCCCCTGAATCACACTGAGGGTGTCACACCATCTTCCTTGGCTGTGCGTATTTCCTCAGACTACTTCTAAAAGACTGGGACCCAATCTCACCTACTCACTGTGGTCTCACCTGTGATATCTGCAGACCCTACTAGGATCCATCCTCTACACTGTCCATCCCCCCATGCCATTCCTCCTCAAGTCTTTGCACTGCCCTGGAAGCATTGGGCAGGTGAGTCTGACCAGTAGCCATTGAGCTATCTGCCACTCTCCCCTTGCATTAGTTTCCTAGGGCTACCCCAGCAAAGTACCACAAATTGCTTGGCTTAAAGCAACAGAAATTTATTCTCTCACAGTTCTTAATTAAGGCTAGAAGTCCAAAATCAAGGTGTTGCCAGGGCCACACTCCCTCTGAGACTCTGAATAGAATCCTTCTCTGCCTTGACCTAACCTCTGATGGTAGCCATTTCTCCCTGGCATGCTTTGTCTTGCATCACTCCAATCTCTGCCTCCACGGTCACATGGCATTCTCCCTGTCCCCACAACATCTTCTTACAAGGACTTATTGGATTTTGGCAGCCTACTTTAGTATAATCTTATCAAACTTAAACCTAATTGCATCTTTATTTTTACCTCCAGATAAGATCACATTCTGAGGTACTCAGGGTTAGGACTTCAAAATATCTTTTTTGAGGACATGATTAAACCCATAACACTCCTCTTTCCAGGCAAATTTGACAAATGATTCCCTTGGCTTTGAGAATCAGAACTAGTCACATGATTTCTTTCTGCCCCAACTGGAATGTAAAGAAACGAGGTGGAAAAAAAAAAAAAAAAAAGAAACGAGGTGGAATTTCTCCATGAATATTGCGTTATTCAAAACCAATTAACTTCTCTCCCCTCCCATTCTTTTTAAAACCATCTTGGGGTAAGGCGAGGGAATAACTAAACTGGGTCTGCTGAAATGTTGCTTCTCTGCAAGACATGAGCGGAAATGGTTGGCCCCAGAACTAGCGGGTCTGAACTTAGAATGTTGTAAACTTATCACATTTATCCTTACCTATGAGCTTTTGTTGTCAACCTGGGTAAACAACAAAAAAATTATATGTAGTATGTCACATCATCTTATTATATTAATCATACTGATGATGATGATGATGATGATGATGTTCACAAAATTTCTGTGTGTGTAGTTATGCCAGGTACTGCCATATACACTCATATTTAATTTTTGTATACACATTTATATATACTGTCATAGTATACTTTTTTGACTAAGATACTTGCTTTTTTATTTTCTTAATTTTTAATTTAATTTCATTTTCTAAAAAGATTTTATTTATTTATTTGACAGAGAGAGAGAGATAGCAAGAGCAGGAACATAAACAGGGAGAATGGGAGAGGGAAAAGCAGGCTCCTGGCCGAGCAGGGAGCCCGATGCGGGGCTCAATCCCAGGACCCTGGGATCATGACTTGAGCCAAAGGCAGATGCTTAATGACTGAGCCACCCAGGTGCCCCCTTTATTTTTAATTTTAAATGAATGTTAGCCTTACAGAAAAGTCACAAAAATATAGAGTTTCCATCTGTTCCTTATCTCACTTCCCTTAATGTTATGTGATTTTAGTACAATCATCAAGATCAAGAAATCAACTCTGTACAACACTTTTAACTAACTTATAAAATTTATATGTATTTCGGGTGCCTGGGTGGCTCAGATGGTTAAACATCTGCCTTCGGCTCAGGTCATGGTCCCAGGGTCCTGGGATGGAGTCCCGCATCGGGCTCCCTGCTCCTTGGGCGCCTGCTTCTCCCTCTGCCTGCCTCTCGCTCTCTCTCTCTCTCTCTGTCTCTGTCTCTCATGAATAAATAAATAAAATCTTTAAAAAAATTTATATGTATTTCACCAGTTTTTCCACTGGTATCCTTTTTCTATTCCAGAGTCTTATCTAGGATCCCAAATTGAATTGAATTTTTTATTTTTTTCTTAAACTTTTATAGTTTGTAATATTTATTAGTCTTTCCTTGGTTTTTACAACCTTAACACTTTTTGAGGAATATTGGTCAGTTTTATCAAATGTCCCTCAATCTGGGTTTTTCTCTTTCATTTTCTCCTGACTGGGCAGGCTGCAGATAGGCATTTTTGGCAAAAATACTGCTAGAATGCTTCTCTATCCTTCTTGGTGCTTGCTGTCATGGGTTTCATGATGTTGTTATGGGTTATTGCTGGTGATACTGAGCTTAGTCACTTCATAAAGGTGGTTCTGGTAGGTTTCTCCATCGTAAAGTTAGTATCTCTTCTCTTTATAGGAAGAAATACCGCAAAGGAGATACTTTGAGGCTATGCTTATCCCGTTCCTCTTCAAATTTGTATCTACTAATTTTAGCATCCTTCATGGATCTTGTCTGCAGCGATTATTACTGTGGTGTGATGTTTATTTTCTACCTCCCTCTTTCCTTTACATGTATTAATTGGAATTCAACTGTGCTGCTTCTCTTCCCATTTATTTAATTATTTATTAAGTCAGGATAGGCTCAGGAAAAATAGTTATTTTTAACTTATGAATTATAATTCAGTATTGTCATGATTTGTTGTAGTTCACATCATTTCTTCTCTGATATTAATGCATGTGTATATGTGATTTAGTAAATATATATATATATTTCCTAACTGTTTCCATTGAGAGGGCCTAGATTCAATGTAACCCCAGTACCAAAGAGTACATCTAGCTCCTAATTCTTGGTTTCTAAACACAATTTTCCAATACAAGGAATTAAGAACCTTTGGAGAAGTAGTAGTTAATAGTAGAGAATACAAGGTAAGTCTGAGAAGGAAGTGTCAAAAAAAAAAGTTTGGGGCTTATTGAAAGAACACACAAACCAACCCCAAAGGAGCTCCCAATGGCCACATTTAATTTTTTAACTAAATTCTAAGACAGACTTAATTATCTCCTTTATATAGTTGAGGACTGATGTACGGAAACATCAAGTAACTTTTTTAGGTCACATAATTAATAAGCAGCAGAAAAAACACTAACATGGAAGAATTTTTGTTGTTGTTGTTTTTACTCCAAGGCCCATCGTTTTAACCAACCTACAGTACTTTCTCTCCCAAGCAGACTTAAATCAGTGCCAATTAGCCTTGATATGGTGTGTTGGTAATTTTCCTCTCAGGACAAAGAACAACTTTCTGCCTCCATTGACAAGGCTGAATTTTAAATTAATTGTCCAGGTCAGTTTGTAGAGAATTCCAATAAGTTCAGTGCTGGTTTTAGGAATAGAAATATGTATAGCATAACCAGATTTTTCTATAAAATTGAAGCCACACTCCTGATTGGTGACCACAGATTTGAAGCAGATTCTTTCTTTAGTTTTGATTTCATCTTCAAAATTATTTCCTGTAGCTGTGATAGTTGAAGAAAAGATGAGCATGATATAATATCTTTGATTTCCCTTTTTTTTTAAATTGCAAGTTGTCTTTATATATTTTATTTTAAATCTGGTATCAGTCTAATTCTGATCTTATCTAGGATCCCAAATTGAATTGAATGTTTTGTTTTTTCTTAACCTTGTTTCTCCTTCTCCTCCTTTCCTCCCTCTGAGTCATGAGGACTTTTTTTTTCTACTTCTAAAAATCTAACAATTTAATAGTTTACGTTTCAGAATTGATCATTCTGAGTCATTTTTACCCATATAGTAAACCCTTTTTAATGAGTAGATACAGGTCTTGTTTTATTTTCAGAAACTTTTCTTGGGTTATAATTTTAAGCCTTAGTTTTGTTTTATTGTTCTGACATTTGTCCTTATGTCATCAATTATATGTATTTTGGACTTCCTTTTCTTGTCATTTATTTCAGTCACTTTCTCTCTGACCAGTTTTACATGTTTATCTAATGTTCATTCTTGGTTGGTTGTCTGGTTTGCTTAAATTTTCCAAATTAAGTATTTTTCATTATTTAAATCAACTATTTTTTTTACAAGTTTCAGTGTATAGAGAAATGGAAAACATTGTACAGAAATCTCATATCCTGCAATCCAGTTTTCCCCATGGCTAGTATCTTACATTATATGGCATATGTGTTATAATTAATGATAAATACTGACAGACACATTATGATTAACTCACATTTGTAGTTCATTCAGATTTCCTTAGTTTTTGCCTAATATCTATTTTCCGTTCCAGGATCCCAAACAAGATACTACATTACATTTAGTTGTCATGTCTCCTAGGCATCTCTGGACTACGAGAGTTTCTCATGTTTTTATTGTTTTTGATGATAGTTTTGTAGTTCAGGTGTTTTGTAGAATGACACTCTTTTTTTTTTTTTTTTTTCTTTCAAGGCAAGATTGGGGTTGTGAGTTTTTTGGGGAGGAAGACCATGGATATAAAATGCCATTTTCATGAAATCATTTTAAGGGTGCATATAATAAACATGTTTTCTCAGTTGATTTTGACCTTGAGCACTGAGATAGTGTTTGTCAGATTTGTCTACCATGAAGCTGTTCTTTCCCCCCCTATTCATACTGTAGTCTCTAGAAGAAAGACACTGTACTTCCCACACTTAAGTTTGGCATTTGATTCCAGTCCTGGAGGATAGATTAAGTCCACAAATTATTTGGAATTTTAACACACACATTCATCTCTTCCATTTATTTAATCATTCCATTATTTATTTATATCAGTATGAGCTCATGGATATTTATTTAATACTCTGGGTATAGTCCATTGCTTTTTTATACTATTGCTTATAGTACATTGCTTCTTTATGTTGTTGCTCAAATTTTTTTAGCTTTGGCCATTGGGAGCTCTTTCATTTGGCTCCTGTGTGCCATTGATACACCACCGTTAAATTGTTTTGGGGGGGTGGATTTTCTAAAGCCCTTACTTACAGACACTACCACATGCTCCAGACTCATGTATTTTTACCCCAGACCTTGGACCAAGTAGCTCTGGTCCCTTTTCTTGGAGAACAATGTTAGAAGCCAAAATCAGGGTGCTAGGTGTCCTTGTTGCTACTGGAGTGTCATTGACTGTAGGCCATCTCAACTGACAAAAGGAATATATATCTGTATATACACATATCTATAAATATTTTTATGTAACCTTCTATCTTCATTATATTAAGCTACACATGAGTTCTTACTGATGTTTCTTGCTCTCATCAATTATCAGCAGGCTCCCCTTGCATATGAGTAAATTCTTACGTCCAAGAAATCTGGATTTCACCATCTGCCATCCATTTACTTAATTGTTCAAGTCTAGTATACATGCACAGCACTATGAAGATTGCTAATCCATACCCCATGGGAAACAACTTTGCCAGCCAGAACATAGTGCTTATGTGCAGTGACAGGCTCCCCTCACTTCCAGAGTTACTTAGGTCAGCACCTTCCATCCACTCCCAACACTAAAGTTGTTTCGTATATTTTTAATATGGTTAAATTATTTTGCACCCTGCTACATTTCATCCAGTGATGCTGAGGTGTCCTATTTTTTTTAAAAAAATTAATTTGTGTGTATTAAGGTTCAATCTTTGTGCTGTCAAGTTCTATGGGTTTTGACAAATGCATAATGTCATGTATCTACCATTACAGTATCACACAGAATAGTTTCTCCATTATATAAATACACCCTGTGTTTGATCGATTAAATCTTCCTTCCTTCTCCTGGACTTCTGGCAACTGTTGGAGAAGGTCATCAAGAGGATATAACCCCCATTGAACCATGAGCTCACCCTCACCCCTATCCTTGGAATGTGTGTTCTACCTACCATTCCACAGCTGGAGCTGTTTAAGGATACAGCCTTGAGAGACTAGGGTGTTGAGACCATCTGGACTGAATATGTGCCTGAACACAGTTAAGGTCTCTATATAAACTTTTAAGATTCTAGCAGGCAGCTGCGGAGATCTGCTAATTTTGCAGCTGCTCAAGAAAAAGCCTCAAATGTAAGTTCCCTTGCTTACTAAACCTGCCACCTACCAATCTGGCATGGCCTGCCTCTTTCTTTTGTCCCTTCTTGCCTTTAGTGTACTGATGTTAGGTTCAGATTTCACCTGGGAAACTCTCAAGGTTGCAGCCCACCAGCAACAAGTGATCTTTTTACTGTTTTCATAGTTTTGCCTATTTTAGAATATCATATAATTGGAATTATGTAATAGGTAGCCTTTTCAGACTGACTTCCTTAGGCATGTACGTTTAAGCTTCAATGTCTTTTGGAGCTTGATAGCTCATTTCTTTTTATCAATGAATACTATTACATTATATGGATATACCAGTTTGTTATTTCATTCACTTATTGAAGGATATCTTGGTTGCTTCCAATTAGGGCATTATGAATAGTTATCACAAATATTCACATGCAGGTTTTTACATAGACATAAGCTTTAAAATAAATTGGGTAAATACCTAGGAGTGAGATTGCTGGGTGATATGGTAAGACTATATTTAGCTTGGCAATAAATTACCAGACTGTCTTCCTAACTAGCTGTGCCATTTTACAGTCCCACCAGCAATGAATGAGAGTTCCTATTGCTCCACAACTTTTCCAGAATTGGTATTGCCAGTTACCTGGATTTTAGCCTTTTTAATAGGTGTATCATGGGATGTAAATATTGTTTTAATTTGTAACTCTCTAGTGACAGATGAGGTTGAACATCTTTTAATATGCTTATTTTCTATCTGTATATCTTCTTTGGTGAGACATCTGTTCAGATAATTGCCTATGTTTTTAATAAACATCAATTTTTAGAGTAATTTTAGGTCTATACAAAAATTAGGCAGAAAGTATAGAGGGTTCCTATAGATGCCCTCCCCTTCCCATGGGTTTCCCTTATTTTTAACATGCTGTGTTATTGTGGAACACTTGTTACAATTGATGAACCGATATTGATACATTATTATTAACTACAGTACATAGATTACATTTGGGTTTTCTCTTTGTGTTATACAGTTCTGTGAGTTTTGATAAATGAATAACGTCATGTATCTACCATTATATCATCATGCAGAATGGTTTCATTGCCCTAAATATACCTAACTATCCACCTATTATTCTCCCACCCCACTCCCTGAAAAATAGGTAACCACTGATATTTTTACTGTCTCCATAGTTTTGCATCTCCTGGAATTTCATATAGATGGGATCATACATTATGTAGCCTTTTCAGATTGGCTTTGTTCATTGAGCAGTATGTGTTTAAGGCCCTCCTCCATGTATTTTTGTGACGTGATAGTTCATTTGTTTTTATTGCTGAAAAATATTCCATTTTAGGGATACCTATTGAAGGGCATTTTGAATACTTAAAAATTTTGGCAATTTTGAATAAAACTGCTATAAATATTCTTGTTAAGGTTTTTGTGTCAACATAAGTTTTTAGCTCCTTTGGGTAAATACCTGAGTGTGATGGTTGAATTGTATAGTAAGTCTAACTTTGTATGTTTAGTTTTAGAAGAAACCTCCAAACTGTCTTCCAAAGTAGCTGTGCCATTTTTCATTCCCACCAGCAATGAATGAAAGTTCGTGCTGCCCCACATCCTTGCCAACACGTGGTGTTCATGTATTTCCAACTCCGGGTTTTGTCCTCACATTTCCAAATGTTTATTTGAGGATTTTTAATTCATTTTTGAGTGTAGTGTTACAGTTTTCTCAGCTTCAAGGTTGTCTTTTTGGAAGGAAGAGAGAAATTTTGCCAGCTGAAATGCTTTGATTCATCTTTTCTATTTTTATTTCTGTAGCTTTTTATGAATATAGTCAGATTTTTTTGCTATTTCTATTCATTTTTTGTTTATTTTTTTTTAAATTTTTTTAAACATTGTTCCTAGTTCAAGAATTCTATTTTCTTTTGTCCTCTTCTATGCAACTCCTTCTATGAATGGGGCTGGCGTGGTAGTAGGAAGGAGGGGATGATGAGCCTTATTTTTCTTTTGTTCATACAATCCTTAGTTCCCCCTCCCCCCTTTGTTCCTTATTTTCTTTCACTGCTTCATTGCTAAGCAGTTCTGTCCATCCTCCATATATCTGAATCTCCCCCCAAAGCAATACCACTGCCAAGTTCCTTGGCTGTAGCCAGTGCCAAGAACCATCAAGTTCTGACCTGTGTTCACTATTTTGGCATTTAATATTGGACTTTCACTTGCTCAGGTGATTTTTGTCTGTGCCTTTTCTGTGTCCTTCTTTTCATTAAATTCCTTAAGCCTCTTCTATCCTGTTCTCCATATTTACAAGCTTATAGTAATGGGCAGGAACCCTGTTGGAATTTTTAAATCTACTCACAGTTAATTTGAAGGTGATGCTACTTTTTATCTGTGGTAATGGTAAATGCATATTATTTTCATTGTTATGAGTTTCATGGGGAGGGTGTTGGGAAGATTTGAAATCTGGCAGTTACCATTGTCTTTAAACCACTAGCTTTGAGTTGAAAGCAGAAATTTCAAAACTTCAGAAATGATTTGTCCTGGATACAATTTTATGAGAAGACAATGTATTGAGCTTTCAGACTGAGGCTGGGAGCCCTATACTGCATGCAGTACAACAAATGGAAAAGTGAAATATTTAAAATGAAATGAAGAAAAGATAGTTGGATGGATGGGTAAAAAGAAACACTTGGATAGATAGATACATTATTAGGATATATATTAGAGGCAGAGGGATGGTGGAGAACTTTTCCTGCTTTGTGAAGGATTAGCTGGTCCCACCCATTAACTATACAGTAGGGGATTAAAAAAGGGGAAATTTCCTATCAGAGAGAGACTGATTCATGGTGTCTCTCTGTCTGCAAGTTGCAGTTAAGCCAAATGAATTTGGCAATTACTGCAAACAAAAGGGTGAAAACAATTAGCAAAAAGTCAAAGGAAGAAGTTATTTTCTTAGAGAAAGGAAAACATTTTGGAGCATTCATCCCTCTGTATGGGTGGTATATAGTAAGTAAACTGGTAGAGGTATTAGATCTGACCTGTGCCTCAGCTCTGGAGGAGATTCATCCCCCTGCCCAAAAGTTTCTGGGCCACTAAATTGGTAGACTTTCCTGGCATTGCCAGTAAGTGGTGATAAATGCATTAGGGCTGGGTGGGGAGGGACAGAGAGAGGGAGGGAAGGTACAAAGAAGGCAAAGGGGACCTGGGGTAGTCTGCTTTCCCACTACTTGGAAGACGCAGGAATTTTCCATGAGTGGAAAGGACACTGTGAAAGGCAGCAGAGCTGAAGGCACCTTGTGAGTCCCCTAAATGAACAGCCATACCAGAGCAAGAGAATTTAGTCAGAAAATGGAGTAGCGCCTCTGCAGGGTCACTAAAGTTAGGGATCTACTCCAAGAGGAGCTTCTATGAACCCCTAAATAATCCAAATATGTGTTCCAGAAGATTCCAGCATTTTTTGCCAGCAGCTTAGAGAGAGTCAGAAGCCAGCTAATGCTACACGAGGAATTGGGGGTGAGGAAGACAGAGAAGCAGACAACAAGCTTGCCCACTAGCCTGGGTAGTGAATCTCAAGAGCAGGCATTGTCTTCTACAGGGAGAGAGGAAAGTATTCAGGGCCATTCCCTCCATTTGCCATCTCCATAACACAAGCACACACACTTCTGCGGGCAAGTCTTTGGAAATTTCTGGTAGTGGACAATTGGAGTGTCAAAGATACTAATGAGACCCAGGGCTAGCTGAAGTTACCCAGGGCTAACCACCTAAAATGAGACCACTTCAAGCAAGAAGGGAAGAGTTTGGGATTGATAATTATCTGAAGAGATCAATTTCCAATCAGTTGCTTTTCTTCCCCACCCATGTAGTTTGTAGACAGCAGAAACAAAAAAGGAGTTAATACCTCTTATTGATAGATAAATAAATGAAAACTTCCATGTACCTTACATCCTAGAGTTGACTCTCTCATTCCTTGTTACTAAGCCTAAAATTCTGCCACCAAAGGTTCATTTCCTTTAGATGGGAAAAAAAAATGACTAAAATCTCTCCTGTGTCCCCTCCCATGTTTTTGAAAAGGGTGGAAACAATGTATATGATTACCACTGTAAGTTGTAAAAAACTGGTATCACTATCAACTACTAATAACAGAAATAAATTATAATCTATAATTATCAACTAAACCCTGATATCTGAGTTAAGAGAGGTCTTATATAGGTTTCTCTAAGACACTTTCCTTTCTGTTTTAGCTACTTTGTTTCTAACTCTCTGATAAATGTGAACTAATGTGGAGGACTCAAAGAACTAGAGGAAGAGGAGACAAAGTAAAGTTGTCTCTACACTTGTCTAAAGTCAAGTCCACTCTTAATAGAGTGGGTTATAGGTAGAAGGATATTTCAAAGCATGTATGGTGGGTAACAAAAGAAAAACTCTATAGCAGTTTAAAAACAAAACAAAACCAAACAAAAACAACAAACTGATATCTCTTCATCTTAATCCAATAAGAAACAACTCCTTTATTGCCTGATCACCTATAGCTATGATCCCTCCTGAAGCTAGTTTGCCTACTTATCTGTGTTGGGTACCTTTGAAGGGTCCTTAAACTTTGCCTTTGCACTAAATGTTTGTTTTTTTGAATACTTAATGTGTGCTGGGCATATTTTAAGAACTTTATGTGTGTCATATTATTTTAATACCTACAATGAGTAGGTAGATTTTTTTTTTTAACTTTAGGGAAGAGAAACTGAGGCACAGAGGGATTAAATAACTTGCTTGTCACAGCTGTTAAGTAGTACACATAAGATTCAAAGTCAAGAAGAGGCCCGGCTCTAGGCAATGCTTTACTAACTTAAACCAGTAATTTTTTGGGTCCACTTTCCTGTTTCTGGGCAGAGGCATTTGTAAACCATCATATTTAGGTGATAATCCAGTTGCCACGAAGATGAAAATTTGTTTTTGCTCTTGCTTATCTGTTCTTATACACACACACACTCAAGTGTTATCAACTTCTTTTGATTTTGGAAAAGATGACTAGGACTTCTGGTGCTTTAATCCTTCTGTGCTCAATGAATTATGTGTGTTTTAACCCTGGGTTTATTTTAACTTTAAAAATGATGTAACTTAAAGATTCTGATTGCCATCCATTTGAGAGCACTGTGAAGTAAGAATTATTCCATGCGAGGCCACCATTTATTAGCTCTGTGTGTCCTTGGTTTTGTGTAAACTTTCTAAGCTTCAATTTCTTTTTCCTTAAGGAAAGAGAATTCTACCCACTTCACAGGTGTTTATGAAAATTATATAAGATGCCATATATAAATTCTAAGGACTTTTGTAAATGAATGGTGCATCTGAGAACTAATTTGTCTTCTATTCTCTGTATCATCTCTTCATTTCTCCTTTAAAAATGAAATTTCCCTTGGTCTTTCAATGTCAATACGCTAGAGATTAAGTAGATAACCTAAGTTTCTCACATAGTAACTTCATCAGAGAAGTAAGAAATATGTATTTGAAAGTGGAGAAAAATGAGGCCAAAGAGTCACACAGGGGAATTGGAAACAGAGGCAGTTCAAACTCATAGTCTAAATCCATTTTCTTTAGATTATAGTGTTCACTTTTTCTCATCCCTGTTTTTATTTTCATTTCATCATACAATATTTTCATCTCTCCTTAGAGCTAAAGAAGGAAAAAAATGAAAACAAGAATTAATTCAAAATCTCAATTGCACTGGGTCTTTTTTCATCAATTTTCTGGGTTCCAAGTTCTATGTTTATATATAGAGTATAAATTGGTAATCTAAATTTGTGTAGGACTTTGTTGTTATGTGTCTTTACATCATTATGTGTTATGTGCTTTAGAACACTCATTACGTCCACTATTCTGTATGATTCCTCTCAATAATTTGTTTTAAGACATATCAAGTAGATGGAATCATTCCTATTTTACAGATAAAGATACAGAGGCTCCAGGAAATTGGACAGGATACACTGCTGGCTGAGGGTTCACAGCTGGTTCAAGGAAGAGACAAGTGAGAGGAAAAAGATCCTTAAAGATAAATCAGAATTCAACTCCTTTTTACCTCAAGTATTACTTTTACTGCTTGATCAAAACTATTCAATTAAGAGTATCCAGCCTTTGACCAGGGAATTTGTAACACATGATACCTGACTGTCGCACTGAAGTACATAGCACTCAAGTGGCCGGTGATTTCTGACCTTGTCTAGGATTTTAAGGCCAGTCTGAGGTGCTCCTCTGTTTGGTCAGTGGTAGGTGTCAGCCTCATGTATCTGCTGGAAATACCCTGGGGAGAAGAGAATTCTGTAGAAAGGAAGCGATTTTCAGTATGTGATAGATAATCATCACACTCACATATATTTGAGCATTTGCATACATTATTTGGTAATTAGCATATATAATTGCCTTATGACATTGGGAATTAACTTGCCTGTTTGCTTTGCTTTTCTGCTTAGTGCCATTACCAAATGTGTCACTGGAGTCCACTGGTCCCCACAGAGCTTTGCCTGTGGTCTGGGTCTCCCTTAACTCACAAAGGGCTCATCATATAAAAGAGATGATTTCAGGATTTCAGAATCATCTCTGACCTGTGAAATCCTTGAAGGGGGAACACATTCCATTTTGGTAATTTCCAGAGAGATTATAAATCATGGTGATTATAGTGCATGGTAATAGAAAATAATTAGAGTTTATACTTAATGAATATGTATGCCATGTTGCTATTACATAATCCTAAAAATGATCATTATATGACAACAAATCATACTCTTTTGCTGGTATATACAAACGATGTTCTAGCCCCAAATGGTGATGAGTCACGAAATAAGGTACGTGTAGGATGGACTAGGTCAGTCACAAAGAACTTCAGGGGAAGAGATGAATCTTAAATACTTCTGATAGAAGGATAATGTAGTGGCTGAGGTGTTGGAATATTTCCAGGGAAAGTTGCTTGACTGGCCTTCCTGCAATCTGATAGGCAGATAATACCTTAGAAGTAGAAGTCTTAGGAAATAGAAGAAGCCTCTCTAAGTGTGATGATTAATTTATGTGGCAACTTGACTGTCCCACAGGATGCCCAGATAGCTGATTAAACATTATTTCTGGGTATGTTTGTGAGGGTGTTTCTAGAAGACATTAGCATTTGAATTGTTGGGCTGAGTAGAGCAGATTGTCCTCACCAGTGTGGGTGAGCATCATCGAATCCACTGAAGGCCTCGATAGAACAAAAAGGCAGAGGAAGGTCAAAGCTGCTCTCTGACTGTCTCCTTCATCTGAAACATCAGTCTTCTCCTGCCCTCAGGGACCCTGTTCCCAGGCCTTCAGATTCTGACTGGAGTCTTTACCATTGGCTCGCCAGCTCTCAGGCCTTTGAACTATACCAGCCTCCCTTGGTTTCCAGCTTGTAGATGGCAGATTGTAGGATTTATCAGATGCCATAATCATGTGAGCCAATATCTTATGATAAATCTCTTTCAAGATATGCTTATAGATAGATATAGGTACATAGATCTAAGGAATTAGATATGACATTATCTCTCTCTATATTCTATTGGTTCTGTTTCTCTGGAACCCTGGGTAATGCAATAATACACCAAGGTTCCTTAGCTTTGCACATCCAGAAACTTGAACTTATTAGTATAGCTGAGTTGAGTTGTTTCACAAAGACTCATTCATGCTGAATAAGCTCACATTAGTTATAAATAACTAATGAATGTATACCAAAATGAAGTTGATTAGTTAATCTTTTGGATAAATAAGACATGGTCACCTTGTTGGAAAATAATAATCAGAAGCTAGCTTGATGAATATAGATTCATAATAAAAATTAGTTATAAGACTGGATGATTGAATGTTATAATTGTTCTCTGTGATATACTATCCCTGAGAACTAAGATATTAATTAAGAACCCTTCCTTTTGATCAGAATTTGAATCCATATTTATAAAACATGGCTAAGAATTTATTTTCAAATGTGTGACATTTTATTTATAGTCAACACCTTTGGTTTGATTAGCATCAAGTCTTGATTTAGTCTGGGGATTTTTCTTTCCATTTAAGGTAATTGTGTATCACTACTGTGATGCATCTTGGGTTGGTTTTATAGATTCCTTCTGAGAGTTATACTTCCTTGCTCCTAAAAAATATTTTAGGAGCATCTCATTATTCTCTCCTTGCGATGCCCAGAAATCTTTAGGAACAGTTGTAATCAACAGAAGTAGATGGAAAAGTTGAGAATGTCACCATTATAAGTCCCTGGCAAGCTTGATAACATGAGTGAGGGCTTGTAGGTAATAATGAACCATGTGGGTGAAGAATTTAAGAAGACCAGTGTGGTGATATGAGGAATTCTTAGTCTCAGGAAGCAAACTGAGGGTTGCTGGAGTAGTGGGGGGTGGTGGAGGGATGGGGTGGCTGGGTGATAGACCTCGGGGAGGGTATGTGCTATGGTGAGCGCTGTGAATTATGTAAGATGATGAATCACGTACCTGTACCTCTGAAACAAATAGTACATTATATATTTAAAAAAAAGAAGAAGATAGTAGGAAAGGAAAAATGAAGGGGGGGAAATCGGAGGGGGAGATGAACCATGAGAGACTATGGACTCTGAGAAACAAACTGAGGGTTCTAGAGGGGAGGGGGGTAGGAGGATGGGTTAGCCTGGTGATGGGTATTAAAGAGGGCACACTCTGCATGGAGCACTGGGTGTTATACGCAAACAATGAATCATGGAACACTACATAAAAATAAATAAAATAATTTCATTATCCCTTACGGATTAATAAATCCTTTAATCTGCCTAAAAAAAAGAAGAAGACCAGTGTGGTCTGAACAAATTAAAGTACAGTCAAGAGTTATGAGATCAATTGGATGGATGCTGGGAAAGGTATTTTGGAGATAGGCAGTTGCACATTCTGGAATGTAATTGTAAGGGGAAATTCAATCTGGAAAGTAAAAGTGTTGTAAACCCTGGCATAGAGAGGAATGAAGCATTCTCAGGTCAGTCATGGAACATCTACTGTTTGAGTGCCACTCTGTCTTTAGCCCTCTTCTGGGTCCTGGGGACACAGAACTGAATGGCAAAAGGGAGCTTCCTGCTATACAGTCTAAATGGGAAGGCAGATATTAAGCAACTACTTTAAAAAATCTGTTAAATAATCATCAGTACAAAGTGCTATAAAATAAATGTTTAGAATTCCATGGCAGGGTATCACTGTGGAATTAAACAGAATCTGGTGGGGGGTGGGGAGGTCTGGGTTCTGAAGCAACTTTCTGGCATAATAGAATAATAGATTCATTTGCTTATACTTATGAATCTGCAATTACCAGCAGGGGGTTAGAGTCCCTAAAAGGTGAAGTAAGATACTGTTACTTACTGTGTTACTTACTGCAGACTCAGAGGATCAGTGAATCTTCCTTTCATTTTCATTTTTTAACATTAGTAGCATAAGCCAATGTCCTTGGGCAAATGTTTGAGACTCAGTGAATGTTCTGAGGTGTCTGGGTGATAACTGGCCTCTCTGGGATTCCAAGCTATATCTAACTTGAGTGCAGTTACTTAATGACCCGGTGCATATGACAAATTCCAAATGCCTATTTTGAGACTTATTTACTTCTATAAGTGTACGTGTGTGGCCTAGACAGGAATATGGAAGATTGAACATTAATGAACTGTACCTGGAAACTGAGTAAAACTGAGGGGGAACACAGAGTAGGTTGGTCCTCATTCATTCATTCTGCAAATTGTCATCTGTGCCAAAATATGTGGCCAAGGTTACAGTGGGATTCCAGGGGTTAATAAACCATTTTCTCTCTTCTCTCGGGTTTGAAATGTCACCAGAGCCCTGACACGCAATAGAGGATTTTAATGTACATTCAGGTGTATGATTCTTTCTGTTATCATTCTGATTATTATTATTATTCACATCCTATTAGCTTTTCACCTTGAGCTAATGTGACATTTCACTGCTATGGAAAATCAATGTGGCAAAATTTCTCATGCTACAACAAACAATTACTGTTGATTTAAGTACAAAGACTAAACACCACATGGACAATATGGATAAAGAGATTAAAATGCACACATATACATACCATCCATTATTGAGAATCTTTTAAGTGCCTTTCAAAGTTAGTGTTTTCTGCTGGGAAGAAAAGATTCCCTTATTGAATGACTCTAGCCTAAACTGAAACTTGCTTTCAGCATAATTAGCTATGTCCTCACTTCTGATAATGATACCAAACTTCGGGTTTAATTAGACTCTAATTGCTGTTTTAAATTGTCTCCTGCCTCACACTTTGCTTTCTGTGCCATCTCATTCTGGTTTGTGTGTGTGTGTGTGTGTGTGTGTGTGTGTGTGTGTGTGTGTGTTTAATTTTTTTTCCCATTTTCTATTTTTGTTCCTATATCAACATCACAATACTTAACAAGTGAGTCACAAAACTTCTAACAAACAGAGTGGTCCTACCAAGAATACATGGTGTTTTCCAAGAAGCTTCTCTGACAAAGATTTTGTGAGACAGAGAGTGGCTGTTTGTCCAGCACGTTTTCAGGTTCTGGGAAACCACTAGCTCCTGTTTCCTTTCATATAGGTATGGCCATATGACAAAGTCTTGGCCTGTGGAATGTGTATAGAAGTGATCCTAGCTTAACAAACTTTTCACACAATCTTCCATTTTCTTTCTTCCCCTATCTCCTGGCCGGATGTTGATGTCCAGGTGACTTTGGAGGCCATGCAGTCTCCAAGCCCTGCTATACTCTGTGGGGGCTCTCTCCTCCACCCCTACCTACTGGTTTTCATTATGTGAGTGAGAAATAATCTAATGAGCTAAGCTGCAGAGATTCCTGATACACCAGTTTTAGCAGCTAGTGTTACCTTACCTAAAACATTTGGTAATATCTCCTATGAACCCCTGGCTCATGTTTTTCTTTACCCCTCTATCAGTGAGGGTTTTCCAGAGTTGGGGGGCCTAGCAAGACTTAGGTCTTCATGCAGGCTGGAGACTCGGGCAGGAGGCCAGGCAGAATTTCTCTTCTTCCTCCCCCTCCTCCCCCCTTCCTTCCCCCTCCTCCCCCTCCTCTTCCTCCCCCTCCCCCTCCTTCTCCTTCTTCTGGAAAACCTCAGTTTTCCTCTTAAGAAGGCCTTTCTACTGATTGGTTGAGGCCTTACCATGCAATCGAGATAATCTTCTTTACTTCAAGTCAATTGATTGCAGATATTAACCACATCTACAAACCACATCTACTTCCACAGAAACACCCAGATTAGTGTTTATAACTCTGGCCAGGATGATACATTAAACTAGGGGAAGGAAACCCTCTGCTTAAATCCAGAAGTCTAACCCCTTAGAAATTATACAAGAGCTTCTTCTTAGTGTAATAGAAATGCTAAATAGAAAACTATATTGCAAGTACAGAATTTTTCTATTAGAAAAGGCATCTATATACCAGGAGTCACTAAATAAAATCAACAGTGGCCAGCCAGACGCATACTGTGACTAGAACTAAATATGAGACAAGGAATGACTTAGCGTGTGAAAAATTGGAGGAGTTGTTGAATTGAAAGGTTTACCACACTGTGTGGGGGAAAAACAAAACCATCTGTGGGTTGGTTACAATATTTTCTAACCTCTAAATAGTAACATTTCTTTTTTTTTTTCCCTAAAAATATTCAAACAGTTGGAATTGGATGATTTCACTGGGATTGGGAGGAAATCCACAGTGGTTTTGACCTGGAAACATGGAAAATACAGAGAAGTGGGAGATAGGCAGAATCTACTCTCCACACAAATGTAATTCAGGTGGGGATAAAATGCAGTGTGAGTTGGTGGCATGAGGGAACGTGTGTGAAATGTCCACGATCTCAGTCTTATAAGACGATGCTTTGAAATCATGTGAACAAACTGACAAACAGTGTTTGATGAGACAGTCATGGAATGAGACACAGGATAGCCTTCAAGTGCCTCACTGCCTTTGTAACCTTGAACAAAAACATTTTGCGCCTCAGTTTCCTCACCTGTCAATTAAGGGGATTGTGTACAATGATCCTCAAAGTACCTTTCAGCTGTAACATTTGTTAATTCTCTAATGTATCTCCTCCGAGGAGAGGTGTATGGTTCTACTCACTTCCTGGTAGCAAAGTTTTGAAAAGTCATTTAGAACTTAGCCACACTTTAAAAATACCCATCAGGAATAGCAATAGCATCTACTAATATTTACCAAGTGCAATTAGGTGCCTGACGGTTATATGCAGTATCATGTCATCATCACACTATTCCAATAAGGTGTGGAAGATTAAAGCCAAGATGCAGTCGCTTACATTGATCCCTGAGGTCATGCCGCTAAAAAGTGGTGGTGCAGGCGCCCACTCCCAGGCTTCCCAATGGCAGGAGTCTTAACCCCTCTGCTGCGCCACACCAGTTTGCCCTCTCAGCTTTTACCCCGATTCCATGCCAGATGTGGCTGAAGCACTGCTGCCTACCTTTCTTTCTGCTCATCTCTCCTCAAGAAGCCGTGTTCACACCTGCTCCTTCTTGGGTCCACTTGTCTCCTTATTTCCCTCCCCATCCCCTTGCACGAGTCCCATCTGCCTTGGCTTCCAGTTAATAATGACAGCTGGGAAGCTTCCTGCTTGCAGATAGCTTTTCTCTCTGGCCGGTTCCCAGCTGGTCGATGTGCAGCTTGGAGTTTGTGAAAGCAGCAGAGGGGCAGCTCATGGGTGGACACTTGAGAACTGGCTGGCATCCATTCTCCCCTTTCCTTGAGACATGTTTGCAATTGGCTACACAATTTAGAGAAAAAGAGAAAAGTTGAAATGAAACACAGTAAAATAGAAAAGCAGAGAGATTGCTTCTGAAAGGTGGTTAAATTGCCTGGGTCAGTGTCCCCTCTGAAAAGCTAATGGCATCTTCCCTGAAAAAGGCTCTTTCCTCTCTTGCAATAAGAAAAGCTCTTTCAGGACCATAAACAGCCCTCTTCTGCTCACGCAAGGTCACCCCTCCTCACTGCATTCTTCATTTATTGTCAGATGCCCCACCCTACCAGGGAGCATGCTGCATTCTTCATTTATTGTCAGATGCCCCACCCTACCAGGGAGCATGTTGCTATGTGCTATACTGACTGATGGAGTGATGCCTTTGTCTATTTTCTTTTACCAAATGCTTTTACAAATGGACTTTTCAGGCTTGTTCCTTATGGCTAAGATCTCCATTCTGGAACTCCAGTGCTTGCCACATGATAAACTCTTATCTGAGAGGCTCACTGTGAATTCCAAGTGTAAAAGGCTAATAGGGACACCTGGGTGGCTCAGGAGGTTAAGTATCTGCCTTCAGCTCAGGTCCTGAACTCAGGATCCTGGGAATCGAGTCCTGCATCAGGCTCCATGCTCAACGAGGAGCCTGCTTCTCCCTCTGCCCCTCTCCCTGCTCATGCTCTCTCTCACAAATAAAATCTTTTTAAAAAAAGGTTACTAATAAAACCCATATATCTAAATTTTGCAAGTCTATGTGGTAATTCTTTTTTTTTCTAGTTCATAATAGTCTAAACCTGTATCTTAATTGATTGTGAAGCATAAAATTTCTTTACCCAGTTTCCTTCTTCAAGTATGTCTGAGAATTCATAAATATTGCAAAAATCTGTCCTGATTGTCACTATTCTGATGGTCACCTCAGCCACCATAGAGCATGTGTGTTACTGTCTCCACAGTCTGGAATATGTGCACCCCTTGTCTTTGCATGTAGATTCGTTTTCTGTTGTTGCTATAACAAAGTACCCCAACTTCATGGCATAAAACAGCATATGTTTATTTAGTTCTGTATGTCCGAAGTAGAGTACAAATCTTACTGAACTAGAATCAAGTTGTCAGCAAGGCTGCAATCTTTTTTGGAGGCTCTAGGGGGAGATCCACTTCCTGCTCATTAATGTTGCGGGTAGAATCCAGTTCCTAGTGACTGTAAGGCCAAGGTCCCTGTTTTCCTTCTGACTGTCAGCTGAGGCCGTTCTCAGCTCCTAGAAGCTGTTACACCCCTTAGCTTATGGCCTCTTTCCATCATCTTCAAAACCAGCAACAGTGGGTCCAGTCCTTCTCACTTCATGTCCATCTGACCCACTCTTCTGCCTCCCTCTTCCGTGTTTAAACTCAGTGACAGCACTGGTCCACATGGATCATCCAGGATAATCTCCCCACATCAAGGTCCTTAACCCTAATCACATCTGCAAATTCTCTTTTGCCATGTAAGATCACATAGTCACAGATTTTGAACATTATGGTGTGGACATCTTTGTTGGGGCCATTGTTCTGCCTCTTCCTATTATTCAGATGTCAGCTCCAATGTCACACTAAGAGGGACCTTCCTTGATCATAGAAAATATTGTTTACACAGTAATGATCATTACCTGCATTTATTTTGCTTTTTTTTTTCTGCTGTTGTTTTTTCTTGTTTACTGTCCATGTCTCCAACTAGAGTGAAAGCTCCTTAAGAGGGGTCTTGTTCACTGCTGTAGTCCAAACACCTGAATAGTTATTGGTACATAATCGCTATTCAGTAAATGTTCATTGAATGGACAAAAGCGTGCATAAATGGAAATGCTCTTGAACCCATCTGGTATAGAGGATTCTGGTTTTGAGTCTTCATACTCTCCCTAAATATTTCCCTTGTCCATGATGGTTGACGAAGTGTCCACTGTCTTCATCAAACAACTCCTCTGCCCCCATCCCCAAATGTCTTTGGCCAGGGCATTAGAACATCATATTCCCAGTGCAGGACATTTCCCAAAGTCTGAGTTATTCAGTCCAGGAAAATCACTCATTGATGACTTCAATAGACGATACTGGTAGGACTTCCATCTTCCTTACCAGATTCTCTATACATCATGAGGTAAAGATGTGGCTCTCAGCACTTCAACAATAGCTAGCTCATGCATATCCCTCAAGAATTTACATGTATTTGTGGAGAGTACAGTTTTAACCATTTTTAGGAAAGATACATTTTCTTTCTTTCCTGAAAAAAGAAATACACTATGCAGTATAGTTTAGCTGTCCATTATCTCCTTCTTTCCTGAAAAAAGAAATACACTATAGAGTGTAGCTGTCCATTATCTCAGACTTCTTTCTTCTCCTTTCCTTTCTCCTTTGCTTTATTAATGCATAAACAAAATATCTTTTATAAAAGAGAAAGGAAGTATTACCCCAAAGTTGAAATGAAAACTGTAAAAAAGCAGGAGAAATATTTCTAGCTATAAAATGGAAGTCCATCCCTAAACACACACAGAAACACACACACACACACACACACACACACACACACACTTCTAGCAAGAATTAAAAAACCTTGGACCCAGTCTTACCAGGACATGTCTTTATGGTAACATTTATGGATCATAAGACATGAAATGTAGCCTTACTAAGGTACCCTAGGTATATACTATCCCATTTAGTAATATTTTAACCTTCTAGGTAGGTACTGTTACCCTATGTTATACACAAAGACATTTTGGAGAGAGAATTTCCAGAAGATATTTTGGACTCCAAACCTGATTCCTTGATGCCAAAAATCTGTGTTCTTTTCAGGATTTTTTCATTGCCCTAAACCTGTCACCCTTTCTGCTTCCTTTTAGGTCACTCCAATTGTCTTCTTCACACCTGCACACATATTACTCTTATGCTGTCCATGGGTGCATCCTTTTCTAGGTCTGTCCTTCTAGGGGAATATTCCAGTGCTCAAAAAAATACTTATTTTACTTGTCTCAAAACAGTGTCCTTCCAAAGCTTGATCTCACCAAAGAATTTCTGGGATGAATACTAAGTAGGAAGCACTATGGGTGGGGCACCTGAGTGGCTCAGTTGTTAAGCGTCTGCCTTCAGCTCAGGTCGTGATCCCAGAATCCTGGGATTAAGTCCCGCATTGAGCCCCTAATCGAGCCCCACATCTGGCTCCCTGCTTAGTGGAAAGCCTACTTCTCCCTCTCCCTCTGCCTGCCACTCCCCCTGCTTATGTTCTCTCTCTCATGGTCTTTGTCAAATAAAGAAATAAAAATAAAATCTTAAAAAAAAAAAAAAGAAAGCACTATGACCTGGTCAGAAAGATGTAGAATTTCAATTTGAGCCATGAATCTGCAAATATTGGTAGTAAGGTTTGGGGCCAGGAATGTTGGAGTGAAGCCTTTGAGAAATGGTGGTGTCTTCCTGAGGCTAACATTTAGCACACCTCTCCTCTGAGCTCTGGATCTGGTTCAACATGCTTCCATTTGTTATCTCATTTTGTTTTATTAATATTCCCCAAGTCTCAGTTTCTTTATCTCTAAAATAGTATCAAGAACTTTAGTACCTTTCCCACTGGGGGTAGTGACATCAATGTTATATGTTATAAATGTGAAAACCATTTTCTAAATTCAAATCCTCATACAAGTGATTACAAAATCCAAAGTAAAATGATAAAAAAAGAACCTTGACCTAAGTAACAAGAACATTTAAATCTTGCATAAATGCAAGTCCAGCAGGGCAGGCTCCAGGTGTTGAATGGAATAGAGGCTTTAGAATGTCATCAAAGAGCCTGGTTCTTATTGTCTTTCCAATCTTCTGTCCTCTGTATTGGCTTCATCTAAGGCTGATTCTTTTATGATGTTAAAATACTTTGCAGATGAAATCATGACCAAAGAGATTCTTTTTCCTGTCCAGCAGGGGCAAAAGAGAGAGAGAGAGAGAGAGAGAGAGACCTCCTGCCAAGAATTTTATGTAGTATGCATTTTCCTTTAGTTTGATTGGGCCAACTTATGTCTCAAACCACCACTAGATAGGAAAGAGTTACCATAAGAAGACCATTCACTGATTTAACTCAGAATAACTAGAGATGAGTCTCATGGGAATAAGGGGTCATTTGCATAAAATTGGAGCAAGGTGTAGAAGAACACAGTTGAGTTTGTGGCTAGGCAGTAGGCAAGTCTACGTTCACAGGGAACCTCTGCCCCTTTTTCCACATGCCTTCTGTGTTTCCTCTTCAAAAAGCCAGACTGTTGCTAATATGACTGACTAGAGCCCAGGATGTTTATTACTTGAGCTGCTAATGAAATGCCTTATTGTACCCTCAGACATAAGAAGTCAGGTCTTGAGAACAGATCAGATGGTCACAACAATTTCTTCCTATCTTTATAGGCATGTTCCATACAATGTGCCTTTGCCACTCCTGTCAAGAAGTAAAATTTATTTCTCTACCTTGTGAATCTAGACTTGTCTTGGGAGTTGCTTAAACCAAAAAAACTGCAGTGGATATTGTAAGGCTTTTCAGCCTAAGTCTCAAAAGACATTCTAGCTTCTAATCTTACTTGCTACCCAAGACTGCTGTGTATAAAAGCCTAGGTTAACCTCTTTGAGGATGAGACATCACATGGAAAGAGAGGTCAAGCTGACAACAGACATGAACAGATACATGATGGCTATTTCAAGCCTCTGTATTTGGGATGGTTTGTTATACAGTAAAAGATAACTGGTATACAATCTATGGGTCTGGTTATTTAAGAAAGAGGGGTATTATATGTATATTTTTAAATAAAGTATAATGCATATTATACTTAATATGTAGGTTTATATTTAAAACAGGATAAGCCATAATCTATTTTAAAGTGTTTATTTATAAGGGAAGAAAGAATAGAGTGAAGGGTAAGGGTGTAGAACGCTTTATTGATTTGAATTTGGAATCATGTAAATATCATACATAATTATACAACAAAATAAAAATTTTAAATACAATTCTAAAAATCAAAAGAGCAAATTAACTTAAATTTCTATCTAGAAATTTAGTTAGAACTTTTCATAGTAACTTAAAAACAGTTATTTGTCTATCCATCCCTTTAGGAGAAAAATAATTACCAAAAAAAACCCCCAAAACAAGGACAATGGACAAAACCACCTTAAACTTTGTTATTGCAGGAGAAATATCCATCCCTATTTACAATTTGGGTTCACTGTACCATTTTCAATCTTCATAATTTCAAGTTATTTTACAAACAAAAGAGTTCAATGGACCCATATGGTAATTCAAGACAAAATTAATCTTATTCTATTTTTTAAAGTAAATTTTCTCTTTAATATTTTTCTGCAGTAAATTTTTCTGAGAAACCTATTGATTGAATGAATTCCTGGATGAGCAATAAAAATCTGGGTCTTTATTCCTCCATTTAACACCTATTTCCCTTTTTGTTTACAATTAACTGTATTTTACAAAGGGGGGATTTGACAAAGAGAAATAAAATAAGGAATTCAAATGTCCAACAAAGCACTTTTTCATAGACTCTGCATTTGCCTTCAAATCAGAATGACTTCAGGGGAGGCAGTCAGAACCCTAAATATTAAGTATTTTATCTGGAACACTCTCAATAATTGCCTTTAAAAAAATGTAACCTTCACCCTTATGAAGAAGGTGAATTAAGGAAGGTCTCTTTCCTTTTATTGAAGCACTGAGGCAGTACAACTATATATTTAGCAGTGACAGAATCAGGTTTATGGGACTAATTATGAAAACCAATTATTTATTTTTTCTCCATTCAGAAGCGCAGATATATGTGAATAGCCTCCCTGAAGACTGGAGAGTTTCTAGGAGTCTTTTTTTTTTCAATGAGAAGAGGTAGAGTTTAATTTCTTAGAGCAGCTATTCCAGATTGGTTTTGTGTTTAATGGAATGAGCTGATCGAGTGCAAGTGGAGAACTGAATATCTCTAGCCCAAGAGTCATTATGGACATATTGGAGTGGAGACCTTGGTAAATTAGGTATCAAGCTAAAAGCAAACTTAAAATGAATTCTAATCCCATTCAACATATAAAGTACACTCATGTTTGGCCAGGCACTGAGGCAGAAAAAAAAAAAAAAAACCCATGAAACAAAATCTCTTTCCTTAAGAGATGACTTCCCAGTGAGGAAAAGAAACATTTATGAAAATAAAATTGACGTGTTGTGACAGTGACTGATGTTTCCACCAAATACTATGGTATTCCAAGTGTTAAATGAGTCGGCTTGAATAGATGAATAGGGCATGGATTCAGAGAAGATATCTGTGTTGGGATTGTAAGGGCAAGAAAGAGTTGGCTGGGTACACCAAAGCATTTCTAGACAGAGGAAATGGCAGGATAGGAAGGCTTGAAAGTGCAACATGCATTTGGGTAAAGGTAGGAAGGCTGAAACCTTAAAGGTTTAAGCATGAGATGTGTGAGACAAAGAGGACCATTTAGTGGAGGCAAGGATTATCTGTGCCTTGTATCCATTCTCCACAAGTCTTCTGAGCCAATGTATTTTGAAAGAGGGTAAGTAGCCAGAGGGCAAAATTGGCAGATATTGTTGTGATTTGGGAGTTTGGGAAAAATAGAGGACATGACGGTAGAGGTCATTAATAGCATCCAATTAGCACCCATTCCAGTACTTGGAAGGAGATCCCATCACTTCTTGTTTTGCTTGCTCTTTTGCATGCAAAATAATGATTGAGTCATTCTAAAAAGTTTCTAATTACTAAGATATCTAAGAGAGTAATGGCAGAAGAACTTCTTGGACAAGCTTGGCACTGTATGAAATCCTCATAAAGAGAATGAACATGGGGGAAAATGGTGCCCTCTTGCTGAGGGTGCCAGATGCCCATGTAGACCTGTGGAATTGGAATAGGGGAATGAGGGCACAAAAGCATGGTCCCAACATGGATTTGCCAGATACCCAGAAGTGTGAGGTTAAGACATTGGGTTTTTTTGTTTGTTTGTTTTGCTTTTCTTTTTTTTTTTAATTTTTTATGTTATGTTATTCACCATACATTACATCATTAGTTTTTGATGTAGTGTTCCATGATTCATTGTTTGTGCATAACACCCAGTGCTCCACGCAGAATGTGCCCTCTTTATACCCATCACCAGGCTAACCCATCCCCCCACCATCCTCCCCTCTAGAACCCTCAGTTTGTTTTTCAGAGTCCATTATCTCTCATGGTTCGTCTCCCCCTCTGACTTACTCTCCTTTATTCTTCCCCTCCTGCTATCTTCTTCTTTTTCTTTTTTCTTAACATATGTTGCATTATTTGTTTCAGAAGTACAGTTCTGTAATTCAACAGTCTTGCACAATTCACAGCGCTCACCATAGCACATACCCTCCCCACTGTCTATCATCCAGCTACCCCATCCCTCCCACCCCCCACCACTCCAGCAACACTCCATTTGTTTCCTGAGATTAAGAATGCCTCATATCAGTGAGGTCATATGATACATGTCTTTCTCTGATTGACTTATTTCACTCAGCCAAACACCTTCCAGTTCCATCCACATCATTGCAAATGGCAAGATCTCATTCCTTTTGATGGCTGCATAATATTCCTTTGTGTATATATACCACCTCTTCTTTATCCATTCATCTGTCAATGGACATCATGGCTCTTTCCATAGTTTGGCTATTGTGGACATTGCTGCTATAAACATTGGGGTGCACATACCCCTTCGGATCCCTACATTTGTATCTTTGGGGTAAATACCCAGTAGTGCAATTGCTGGATCATATGGTAGCTCTGTTTTCAACTGTTTGAGGAACCTCCATACTGTTTTCCAGAGTGGTTGCGCCAGCTTGCATTCCCACCAACAGTGTAGGAGGGTTCCCCCTTACCCGCATCCCCGCCAACATCTGTCATTCCCTGACTTGTTAATTTTAGCCATTCTGACTGGTGGGAGGTGGTATCTCATTGAGGTTTTGATTTGGATTTCCCTGATGCCGAGCGATATTGTGCACTTTTTCATGTGTCTGTTGGCCATTTGGATGTCTTCTTTGGAAAAATGTCTGTTCATGTCTTCTGCCTATTTCTTGATTGGATTATTTTTTCTTTGGGTGTTGAGTTTGATAAGTTCTTTATAGATTTTGGATACTAGCCCTTTATCTGATATGTTATTGGCAAATATTTTCTCCCATTCTGTCGGTTGTCTTTTGGTTTTGTGGACTGTTTCTTTTGCTGTGCAAAAGCTTTTTATCTTGATGAAATCCCAATAGTTCATTTTTGCCCTTGCTTCCTTTGCCTTTGGCGATGTTTCTAGGAAGAAGTTGCTGCGGCTGAGGTCGAAGAGGTTGCTACCTATGTTCTCCTTTAGGATGTTGATGGACTCCTGTCTCACATTTAGGTCTTTCAACCATTTGGAGTCTATTTTTGTGTGTGGTGTAAGGAAATGGTCCAGTTTCATTCTTCTGCATGTGGCTGTCCAATTTTCCCAACACCATTTGTTGAAGAGACTGTCTTTTTGCCATTGGACATTCTTTCCTGCTTTGTCAAAGATTAGTTGACCATAAAGTTGAGGGTCCACTTCTGGGCTCTCGATTCTGTTCCATTGATTGATGTGTCTGTTTTTGTGCCAGTACCATACTGTCTTGATGATGACAGCTTTGTAACAGAGCTGGAAGTCCGGAATTGTGATGCCGCCAGCTTTGCTTTTCTTTTTTAAGATTCCTCTGACTATTTGGGGTCTCTTCTGGTTCCATACAAATTTTAGGATTCTTTGTTCCATTTCGTTGAAAAAAGTGGATGGTATTTTGATGGGGATTGCATTGAATGTGTAGATTGCTCTAGGTAGAATTGACATCTTCACAATGTTTGTTCTTCCAGTCCATGAGCATGGAACGTTTTTCCATTTCTTTGTGTCTTCTTCAATTTCTTTCATGAGTATTTTATAGTTTTCTGAATACAGATCCTTTGCCTCTATGGTTAAATTTATTCCTAGGTATCTTATGGTTTTGTGTGCAATTGTAAATGGGATCGACTCCTTGATTTGTCTCTCTTCTGTCTTGTTATTGGTGTATAGGAATGCCACTGATTTCTGTGCATTGATTTTATATCCTGCTACTTTACTGAATTCCTGTATGAGTTCTAGCAGTTTTGGGGTGGAGTCTTTTGGGTTTTCCACATACAGTATCATATCATCTGCAAAGAGTGAGAGTTTGACTTCCTCCTTGCCGATTTGGATGCCTTTGATTTTTTTGTTATCTGCTTGCTGTGGCTAGGACTTCTAATACTATGTTGAATAGCAGTGCTGATAGTGGACATCCCTGCTGCGTTCCTGACCCTAGGGGAAAAGCTGAGAGCTTTTCCCCATTGAGAATGATATCCGCTGTAGGTTTTTCATAGATGGCTTTTGTGATGTTGAGGTATGTATGTACCCTCTATCCCTATACTCTGAAGAGTTTTGATCAAGAAAGGATGCTGTACTTTGTCAAATGCTTTTTCTGCATCTATTGAGAGGATCATATAATTCTTGTTCTTTCTTTTTTAATGTATTGTATCATGTTGATTGATTTGCGGATGTTGAACCAACCTTGCAGCCCAAGGATAAACCCCATTTGGTCGTGGTGAATAATCCTTTAATGTACTGTTGGATCCTATTGGCTAGTATTTTGGTGAGAATTTTTGCATCCATGTTCATCAAAGATATTGGTCTGTAATTCTCCTTTTTGATGGGGCCTTTGTCTGGTTTTGGGATCAAGGTAATGGTGGCCTCATAAAATGAGTTTGGAAGTTTTCCTTCTATTTCTATTTTTTGGAACAGTTTCAGGAGAATAGGTATTAATTCTTCTTTAAATGTCTGATAGAATTCCCCTGGGAAGCCATCTGGCCCTGGGCTTTTGTTTGTTGAGAGATTTTTGATGACTGCTTCAATTTCCTTAGTGGTTGTAGGTCTGTTCAGGTTTTCTATTTCTTCCTGGTTCAATTTTGGTAGTTGGTACATCTCTAGGAATGCACCCATTTCTTCCAGGTTATCTAATTTGCTGGCATAGAGTTGCTCATAGTATGTTTATAATTGTTTGTATTTCTTTGGTGTTGGTGTTTGTTTTGTTTTTCAATTTAAGTGGTGGCAATAGTGTTAATAGCAGGAATAGAGGGAGACATAATTACTGCCATTATCCTATATGTATCTTGCCAGAGTTTAAGTGTGGGCTCTCGGATCTTGGTTATTAGGAGTTTACATTCTGATTGATGATATCTGACTACAATGTAGATAAAGCAGCGGGTTGGTAATACATATTTCTATATATTTTGTATTGTGATTAACTACTATGGTTTGGTGTATGCCAAGCACTCACTGCTTTGTACTCAATACATCTGTGTTGAATGAATGAATTGTGTACCTTATATTATACAGGATTTTTGCGTACCAGACTGTATGTTCTATGAAGTCAAGATTTTTTTTGCAGTAGATTACAAAAAATGGCTTCAAATTCCTCTAACCCTGGATGTGTATTACCCCATTTGAAATATAATTTTGCTGTTCCTTCCAAGAAAAGATGGAATATGTTTCTTCAGCAGTTTGCATCTCAGCTAGACTTCTGACTTCCTTTGACTGCTAGAATGCAGTAGATGTAACATTTTAAAAGTTCTGAGTGTAGGCCTCAGGACCTTATAGTTTCTGCTCTCACTCTCTTGAAACTAAGGCCAACATATAAAGAAGCTAGGTTGGCCTTCTTGGAGTTGAGTAACCTCATGGAGAAAGAGGTTAGCACCAATATCCAGCATGTGGGTTAGACCATTTTGGACTGTGCAGCCTCAGTCCAGCTACCAGCTGACTGCCATCACAATTACAGATAGAGTCAGTTGAAAATTGTCCAGGTGTTGCAAGCTCAAATTATTGGCCCACAGATTCATGAGTAAGTAAAATGGTTATTTCAAGCTGTGGAATTTTGGGGATGGTTTGTTACATAGCAATATAGAACTGACATGCTTTATATTATTCACTGCTGGATTTCTAGAGCTTAGCCAAACTTCCAGCACATAAATAGCCCTTGTTAATTTTTTATCAACTACAAAGTTTGATTCTTACAAGAATCATACAAGGTAAATGAGGATATTGTTATACTCATTTTGTAAATGAGGAAAAAGAAGTTCAGAGAGATAAAGTAACTGGTCTATATTAGTCAAAATGCCAACAGGAAACACAACACCCACACCATATATTAAATTGGGAATTTAATATACAAATATACTAAATAAATTTAGTATAAGGGCTATTTACAGAGGCATACATAGGGAGTTCAGTTATCTGAGAGTTGTAATATGCAACCTTGTTGTTACTACCCCAGACCTGAAGGGCGGAGAAGAAAGAGCAGTTATCAGAGCTTAGAGAAAGAGCGGCCACAAGTCAAAGGCTGCTTGACAGGAACTAAAAGCTTTGGTGGAGTGAAGTGCCCTAATCTCACTATCCTCCTATCCTCTGGTTTTCTGCTGATGCTTCATTGGACAAACCTGAACAGAAGCAGAGGGCTGAAGAACCCATTGAGGAACCCATGTAAGGCAGCTTCCCAGGTGTGGAGGAGAGAGCAGTATGGAAACTGGATTTGGAGAGGCAAGTAAGTGGCAGATATGCTGCATGGTGCCTAAGACCATTATCTGTCAGGAATCCAGGTCTAATGACTCCCAGGACCCTATGCAGCATGCATTTTACTGTTTCAGGTCAGACATCAGAAGTCTTAGAATATTAGAACTGACCTCCAATGTCTCTTTCCTAAATATTTTACAGAAATAATTGCCTAAAACCTGTCTGCATGGCACAGTGGTCATTCCTTGCTTATTAGCAATTTAATTGGTCCCAGAGTGGGGCAGGAGGGTGGAGGATGTTTGTCAAGGAAAGGAAGGCATCCTGTTTATATACACATTTTTAATGGTGTTTGCACTCCTGGTACCCTTAAGAAGGGTGTTTCTTGTGGTTGGAGAATATTGTCCTTGATAACCTAATCCTATTTTGAGTCTTATGAAAAGATGGGAAGGTATTTACTGTAAGATTGCAGAGAAAAGCAAGAGAAGAGAGAGAATTCTGACACTATATACTTCCTTCTTGATTGTCAGAACATTTCATAAAATGAAACTGGATGAAGGGGCGCCTGGGTGGCCAAGTCTGTTAAGTGTCTGCCTTAGGCTCAGGTCATGATCCCAGGGTCCTGGGATCAAGGCCCACATCAGGTTCCCTGCTCGGTGGGTGGGGAGTCTGCTTGTCCCTCTCCCTCTGTCTCTCCCCTCCCCCACTTGTGCTCTCTCTTGTTTGCTCTCTCTCTCTCAAATAAGTAAATAAAATCTTAAAAAAAGAAAGAAAGAAAGGAAGGAAGAAAGTGGATAAAGAATGGGTTTTAGCCAAGAAAAGAACTTGTTCATATAAACACAAAGAAAATTTCCAAATTTCTGGTAGATAGTATGGACAGTGAAGTATAGTGAAAAGAGCTCCGGGTTTGGGATTCCAGACCTAGCCTCCCTATTGAAAGGTATAACACTGTGATTCAATTATTTCAACTCTCAGTGATTCCATTTTCTCATCTATCAAAATTATGTTTGACCTATCTACCTCAGAGGGTAGGGTACAGTAACACAGGAACATTTTTTTTTTTCTATAGCATATTGAAGAATACAGAACTCTGTTTGTAAGGTATTCTTCTCAACAAATGCAAATATTTTGCAACCCCCTGGAAAAATCAAACAAGCAAACATGTGGCTGTGTTTCTTTGAACAAATTCAGTTACCCTTGATGGCCTCCCTCCTGAACTCTGTCTTTGAAAGCTGTGCTTCGTAGGTAAAGGCGATGAGTTGGCCACAAAGAGCCTTGACCTCATGTGGCCTTCCTTTGTGTTTGCTGTCCTGGAAAGCAGAGGGCTTAGCTGTGGGTAGCCCTCAGGGATCCAACCCTGAGCAAGTGATATTTGATTCATAGGGTTCTTGAAAAATCAGAGGGGACAACTGAAGCCTGGCCTGGATTACAAGATTTATGAAATACAAAATTCACCAGTGGCCTCAGTCTCTGTATCCTCTTTCCTTTTTGGTGATGGATTAAGAGCTCAGGTTAGAGAAAATAGAAAGAGAAGAAAGCAGTAGGCAAGTGAGGCAGTGATTCATCATTCTTCTGGCCTGAATCTAGATGGATGTTTGTATCCAGCTCCATGTTTGCACAGAGAAGGGACAACTGCTAAAGTAGGGCCAGCTGGTATGGTGGAGACTGCACAATGGGACTTTCCCAAGATCCATTTTGGAGGGAAGGAAGTGACTTTGTTTTCCTTGTCCACTTTCTCTCAATGTTTCTTATACTAGTCAGGTAAATGCATAGAGGTACATTATCTCTAGCAGAGTGTCTCACTCTCATTATAGAGGGTCAAAGGAGAAATCTCATTACAATCTCATTACAGAAGGTCAAAGGAGAAAGATTTTTTTCTGTAGGGGTTTGATATCAGATATATTGAAGAAATCCTTTTTTATTTTGCTTTTATTCTGGCCAAATTAGCTGTACTAAACTTAGTATACATGCCTCAAACAACCCAGTGAAATAAGTCGTAGCACTTACTTTTATGTTCCTGGCATACCTTACCTTATTTCTCCCCCTATATCTTGTCCCCTCCCAGTTCTAATACCTGGCACTATATAGACAGAGAGAGATAGAGAGATAGTGTATATATCTCTGTGTGTGTGCATGTATACATGTGTGTATGTATATATCTCTGTGTGTGTGCATGTATACGTGTGTGTGTATATATCTCTGTGTGTGTGCATGTATACATGTGTGTATGTATATATCTCTGTTTGTGTGCATGTATACATGTGTGTGTATATATCTCTGTGTGTGTGCATGTATACATGTGTGTATGTATATATCTCTGTGTGTGTGCATGTATACATGTGTGTGTGTGTATATATCTCTGTTTGTGTGCATGTATACATGTGTATGTATATATCTCTGTTTGTGTGCATGTATACATGTGTGTGTATATATCTCTGTGTGTGTGCATGTATACATGTGTGTATGTATATATCTCGGTGTGTGTGCATGTATACATGTGTGTGTGTATATATCTCTGTTTGTGTGCATGTATACATGTGTGTGTATATATCTCTGTGTGTGTGCATGTATACATGTGTGTATGTATATATCTCTGTGTGTGTGCATGTATACATGTGTGTGTGTGTATATATCTCTGTTTGTGTGCATGTATACATGTGTGTGTATATATCTCTGTGTGTGTGCATGTATACATGTGTGTATGTGTTTTTGGCACGTGGTTTCTTGGTGTTTGGAGGCCGGCTTCCTCATAGGAACATTAGATGATCTTATCCTCCCACCTTTGGCTTCCTGTGCAGCCTCAGAATAGATTCCCCACTTTCACTCTGATTCAATGGATGCCAACCTCCGATCAAAGCTAATTCAATGGCCTGACACAATTCTGACTCCACTTAGGCAGTAGGAATGAGGCACATTCAATTTCCGAAACTATGATGACCTGTTTTCTTATGGATGGTGCTATATTTATTTATCTTATTTGGGAAAACAGTTCAAAACACATAAGCATCACTTTCATAAGAAAAGAAATAATGTAGCTATGATATACTTGCTTGGGATATTGCTGTAATACAGTTTCAGCAAATTGACCTTCTGGCTATTTTGCATAAGCCTTCATAGGTCTCAGCCTCAGGAAGATGTTTGCTGTTTCTTCAGTGAATGGATTGTAGGGGGGTAACAAAAGAACAATAACAACAGCTACTTATTCAATCACACCCACTAAGTAGGCCAGGCACTTAGTGTGTGTGTGTGTGTGTGTGTGTGTGTGTGTGTGTGTAATATATATATAAACTATAATATAATATATATTGTACCTATATGTATGTGTAATATGTGTAAGTATATATAATACGTACATACATATATAGTGCGTGTGTGTGTGTGTGTGTGTGTGTGTGTAATTCTCTCAAAAGAATAACTCAAAGACATTTATTTAGGACATAGCAAAAAACTGATGGCAATAGGAGGGAGATCTATTATGTATAGATTGTCTCGACAGTCAAAGGCAAATGTAGGACTTAAAAATATTTCAACTCTTAAGTGTGCATGACGTATCTGTATCTGTGCAATGGTAATTAGTAGATAAGCCAGGCTTTGCACCAGTTCCTCCATTATGAATTTTGTTCTCTCCTTGGTCAACTTAGCTAGCAGAGGAACCTATTTATCAAGAAGACTTCAGTCTCTTCTTGATAACAGTAGTATCAGCTGAATGTTGGCTCAAAGTAATAACTAGCTCAGAAGGCTCCATATGCCATTCCCCATCTCAGCTGGAGTGGCTCCTTTGTATCAGTCAATTAAAAGATATTTGTTAGTTGTCAACCAGATGTCAAGACTGTGCAAGGTCATTCAAGAAGCATACAGGAGAAAATCTTCTTTTGAAGATCATGTAGGAAAACATGGTTGGGATTATGAGTTAGTCTCAGTTAGGTGCCAATAATGTCTAAGTAGCTTTTTGTCCTAGCCGCCCACATGGAATACCAGCATTTTTCTTTTCATCAAAGTAGGTTCATCCCTGTTCTCCCACTTGTATTTTATCCAAACTTTAGTCTGAGAAACAGTATTTAGAAAGAGCAAGGAAGAGGGAGAGAGAGAAAGGAAGGGGTCTAAAGGAATAATGGAATAGATGATACATTATCACATTTATGTTTTATCATTTTTCAAATGAATTATACCATATTAACCATTTACTAAATTGTCATCATGAAACTGTGCTTTAGCAGCATATCCTTGGCTATTTTTGTGGGTCTTTACCATTAAAAGCCATATCTATATCATGTCCATATGTTTTTATAAATCAGCCCCTATGTAAAAAACCATATGAGACATAACATTTAAAATTTATAGAGGGGGGCGCCCGGGTGGTTCAGTCAGTTAACTGTCTGACTCAGTCTCTGCTCAGGTCGTGACCTCAAGATAGTGAGGTGGAGCCCGTACTCAATGCGGAGTCTTCTAAAGTTTCCCTGTCCCTCTGCCTGTCTCCCACCCCCCGTGTGCCCACAAGGCCTGTCTCTCTCTTTCTCTCTCTTTAAATAAATCTTAATAAAAATAAAATTTTTATTGGGAATTTTCTTTTTCTGTCCCAGAAATTATACTTCGTTATTTTCCATATCAGGAAATCAAGATGTAGGTGATGATACTACCTTGGTCTCATGTTTGGCATGCTTATTTTCTTGTTCTTTCTAGGATTTTTGTTTTTGTATTACTATTTCAATTTTTTGAAACCCTACATATTCTGTGTTATGAGCCACCTCTGGTTATTTTTGTTAAGATGAGAAGGATAGACTGATTAGATAGATAGATAGATAGATAGATAGATAGATAGATAGATACATACATACATAGATACATAGATACATAGATACATAGATAGATTGATTTGATAGATAGATAAATTACCTGACTACTGTCATCAGTAATCCATCCCAGAAAAATCGGACATTCTACATACAAACAGGAACTGGGAGCCAATTTCCCTTTATTTTAAAGTGGATCAATTATAATGTGTTACACATCAACCCAAAATTAATGTGACAAACTTCCTAAAATGTAAGTAAAACAAACTACCTATATAAGGCTCAAATTATGTTTGTTAGGATAGAAGATGCTTAAAACATCACTTTCTGATCACCAATGTGTTTATTATATTAAGAGTTGCTTTTTATGCAGTAACATGTCTTCTTCTATTATAATTATTTTTCTCCTTTACTTTCTCTTTTCTTTAGCAAAATGTTAATTTTGTGGGGATGGGGGAGTCATTGAACAGCATTAGTCAAAACAAGTGCTATGCATAAAAGATACTGTGGAAATCTACTCAGGAGAAGCTCAGGATGGCAGAAAATGGCTCACACTGAGTACAAATGACACTGTGATGCCTCTCTTAGTACCAGCAAGTTTGAGACCCACATCCCTTTTGTTGATCCCCAGAGTACTTCTCTAAAGACCCCACCGTGTTTCTGATTTTCCATCAGTTCTATCTGGAATGTAATTCATAGCTGTTAACTGCACATTGTCTTTTCACTGCACATTGTAAATGTTGCATTCAGAACTGGGAATGTCTATTTACTTTTTTCCTAGGTCTATTGGCTGAAAAATGTTATATCAAGAGATACGTGCATTCTATCAAGTTAGGTATTAAAAACTAAGAAATGTTTTAGGAGGAAATAGTTCAATGGAGAGAGTTTCACAGACTCTGCCATTATAATGCAGTGCAGTTTTCTGAACTGTGGTAACCCTGATTTTAATGGCATGCTCCATGGTGGAGGTGAGGGGGTAAACAGATGTTGTACTCAGTTTTGAGCAGCTCAGCTGAAGCAAAACAGAAGCTGGGGGAAGGGGTACAACTAATGCCCAAAGCAAGAAGCAAAGTCTTTTAGAATTACTTCATTTCAGTGGAGTGTAGGTGTTGTTAGCCATTAGGTGTGTCAGAGATAAATTTCCTTATTATATACACTTTGATGGTTATTCTCTATTTATAGCTAGGGTTCGGGGGTTTTACATTTATTGTGTATATATTTATTTGAATTGGGTAACATAATCTAAGTGGCATGTGAAGGAGGCAAAACTTATGAAGCCATTATGTGAAGAACTAAAGATTTGTAGCCATTATAGAATTGTCTCCCACTAACTACTGTGTGATCTTGGTCAGGTTCTTTAGCTTTTTGGAGTCTGACTTACCTTTCCATAAAACGTGGGTAATTACATGCAGCTTGTGATAGCTTTTAAAGGTAAGTATATTGATTCAGTTTTCTCTAAATACAGACCACAGGACAAGGATTTGAGTGTGATCATTGGGAATACAAGTGAAGAGGTATAAAAGTGAGTCAAGGAACTAAAAACTAGTTAAGTGTGTAGATGACACTATGGGCAACTGGAATACATTTGCTCAGGGTCTCTTGAGGAACCCATGGAAAACATACCTCAGAGAAGTCCCAACAGGGAATGGAGGTTGGGGTACTTTTATACATACTCCTCTTCCCCTGGAACTGAACTCTCCCTCTGCTTTGAGTTTGTACCTTTATACATCTGAGCACACTCCTCATGATGCCATTAAACAGTCAGGCAAAAGATGCATACAGATGTATGCACTTGAGATAGGGCATGGTCAACATTCTAGAAATCATTTATTACAGAGGCAAGAAAACCCAGAGGTGAGACAAGAAGATAGGGTAGTATATCAATAGTGTATGATACAGATACTTCTCTCGCAGATATTCTTATGCCCTATACCCTATATCAGGTCCACTCTTCCAAGGAATCTTCAGTGTGGTGGCCAGACACAAAATCTAAAAAAGATTTTAAATATGTATAGTTGCCATAAAGGCTACACTCTTCTCCTCTGCACCTGGTCCTAAGGCCATTGTTTATGTTCATCAGTTCTATTACTACCTATTCTAGATTCCTCTCACCTATGGCTAGTGTTTCTATGAGTCTGACTTGCTTTTCTTGGTGGGGTGGCCTATACATTCAACTTTGAAGACCTGAACTCCTGCTGATAGTGCTTTTATCAGGCTATGGTTGCTACATTCCCATTTACAGCTATCACTCGACATGAATAATCAAGAAGCACTCCAGAGAATGCTCTTAATTCCAATCATACTCTTCCATGCCCTCATTATGTGGAAGATACTTGAATTATTCATGATAATGAAGTTTGGTTATCTCTTACAAGTATATTAACTCCTTTCTTTTCTGCTCTATTTACATGAGTAGTCCAAAACAACCAGGAGGTGGTAGTAATTTTTGGTTCAGTAAACTCTTAATGTATCTCCTGATGGAAGTATCCCTGGCCTGGGTTAACAACCTCTAATCCAAAAAAGACTGCCACTGTGGGTGTATTAATGTTCTAGGGCTGCCATGACAAAGTACCACAAATTGGATGACTTTAGACAAAAGAAATTTATTCTCTTACAGTTCTGGAGACGAAAATTTGAAGCCAAGGTGTTGGCAGGGCCATGCTGTCTTAAAGGATCTGGAGGAGAATCTGTTACATTCCTTTCTCTTAATTTCAGGTCTCACTGGCAATCAACAACTTCCTTTCTTTTTCTTTCTTTCTTTCTCTTTCTGTCTTTCTTTTCTTTCTTTCTTTCTTTCTCTCTCTCTCTCTCTCTCTCTCTTTCTTTCTTTCTTTCTTTCTTTTCTTTCTTTTCTTTCTTTCTTTCTTTCTTTCTTTCTTTCTTTCTTTCTTTCTTTCTTTCTTTCTTTCTTTCTTTCTTTCTTTCTTTCTTTCTTTCTTTCTTTCTTTCTTTCTTTTTCTTTCTTTCGCTTGCAGCTTTATAACTCCAATCTCTGCCTCCTTGTCACATGGTATTCTTCTTTTATGTGAGTACCTTCTCCTAAGGACACTAGTCATATTGGATTAGACCCCATCCCAATGACCTCTCTTAACTGGATTACAACTGCAAAGACTCTATTTCCAAATGAAGTTACATGTACAGGGACTGGAGGTTAAGACTTCGACATATCTTTTTGGTGGATATAATTCAACCAATAATAATGAGTAAGGAAGGTGAAATTTCTCCAAGTTAGTCACTGAGAGTGACAACGAATGAGGCTAATGCTACTTTTGCCTGATGTAGTTAGGTCAAAGTACATGCACATCCTAGAGGACAGTGTTCTAACCATTCAGGTTATTGTCTTCGAGATTGTTCCTCAGCTGAATCTTTAAAAGGCCTTTCAAAAGTTCAATCAGGATAGTAGTATTTGAGTGATGCTGTATGTGGTAGGATCTGTGAATTCCATAGTCATGTGTACCTTCTTAATCATAAAATGGTTGCCTTAGTCTGAGGCAGTGGAATTTATGTCAACAATTCAAATATTCTTGAGTCTTTGGATGATAGTGATGGGCCAGGAAATGTGGATACAGCAGGAAAGCTCATGCCCCCAAATAAGTAATAATCCCTGTAGAGAAGAATGGCTGTACCTCCAGAATTCATGGGGCTCGAAGTAAAACAATTTTGCCAAGTGAATAGTTAGTCTTGTTAAGGGATCCTACGTATAAGAAAGAGATCAGTATGTTTTTACTACTGACACGCCAGCAGCAACATTTGCTAGATCAGCCTCACTGAGAGGGAGTTCATACTAATAGGTCTAAAAAATAGCCTCCATCTCTACCACCATGTCTATTTTGTTGATGGGTCCATTGCAGGCATTAGGGTATTCACAGAAGGAATTTGGCTGACCACCTCTGAATAGATTTGTCCATCTCTTATTCAGTGCTTCATCTAAGGTAGATGCTTCCTAACAGCTGTGAGGTGAGAAAGCACGGCCTGCACAATCTGTGCTTATTCTCATAAGCCATTCTACATACTTCTTACCCAAATCTTCTTGTCTCCAATCATCTGCTCTTGCTCTTTCAGACCCCTACTTACCATTTGAGCCATTTTCTACTACCCAATAGCACATGTATCTAAATATCTTAGATCACTTCTGCTAAATCAGGGGTCAAGCTAGATAATAAACATTTAAATATCTGGCTTTGCAGGCCACGTAGTCTTTGTTGCAGTTCTGTTTCAATTCTGTCATTGAAGTGTGGAAGTAGATACAGACAATATGGAAAAAAATGGTATGGCTATGTTCCAATAAAAATTTATTATTTTTTTCCAATAAAACCTTATTTACAAGATCAGGCAGTTAGCTGTATTTGGCCCATGGGCGATTGTTTGTTGATCTCTATTCTATAGAAGGAATTGATCAAATATACCTTTCAGTGTTCTGCCTACACGAAGGGTTTCCCTCTCATCAGAGCTCCTGCAGTCCATTTTTGCTTACATCAGTGTTTTGAGCTATTCATTCTATGAACCAAGCCTGATTTTCTTCCTCATATGTCAGCTGGTCCTAGGAGACTACCAGAAGTCCATATTGTGAGCTGAGGGTGAAGTGTTGATACAGCATAGGTAGGTGATATTGGGCTGTGGAGTATCTGGTATGTAACTTCCTTTTGCCTTTCAGACCTGCTCAGCTTGAATACCAGATTTGCTGTTATCATATGATGTATTGCTCCTGCACCTATCTAGCTGGGTGAGTCTTAGAATACCGACCACATTGTAGGTAGCTACATTTTTATAGCTGTTTTATTTCCCATGGTGTAGCATTTGGTTTCTACTAAGGTCTAGTAGCAGATTTTCAAATGATGAGTTATGCAGAAGACATGGCTTTGCCCTGGAACACCTGGGAACTTCATTGTAATTTTTCTATTATACTTACTAGAGACTCCACATGCCGTCCTTATCTACCACAGACGCTCTAGCATCAATGGATGTGTTGTGGCCTGAGCTGAAGGGCAAGCTGTATTAAAACTTATATCTAATGCAGAATCCTTTTTTGCTTTGAAAATCACCCTCTGCCTCCAAAATCCAGTGTAGCTGACCAAACACTATACATCTTCCTTAATGACGAAGATATAAAATACAGTAATGTTTGCCAGTGTACCAGCATATCTTAGAATGTGGTTGTCCTTTGAATTTCTGTAAGGTTTACATTCTACACTCTCACATGCACGTGTTTTGACAGGGCATCCAAACTATTTGCCATTTTTTTTTTCTTTACTATGTTCAAATACTATGATGTTTCAGATTGAGTTTCTAAAGAAGGAGATTCTGAGACTTAAACTAGTGTGCAAGAGGTTTGTTAGGAAGGGCTATTAGAAAAGATGGTAAATGAAGGGGGCTGACTGGTCAGAAGGTGATGAAGCTATTTTGCAGTTGTAATAGAAACTCTGAAGCTGGAATGAAATTTCTTCTTTAGAGTTTTCCCCAGGTGGGGTGAGTCAGTCAGGCCTTCATACCCCCACACAGATAAGTCATTGGAGTTAGGCCACTCCAGGAAGAGAGCACGAACCAAGTTAAGGTGGATCTCTCCAGCAGAGGCAATTCCCAAGGGGACTGAGAGCTGAGGGCTCTTTCTTGGCAGTACTCCCAGGAGCTAGAAGTCCTTTAATCTTCCATGGAGATTTGGGCCATTCTTCATATTATCTTCTTTATTAATATAGAGGACCCAAGATGATATTCTTCAGACTACCAAGGAAGTCTTAGTTCCTTGGACATTACTGTATATGAGACCTAAAATAGCCATTATGCAAGTGAGTAAATGTGAAATGCTGTCTTTGCCAAGTGAATGAAAGCTGCTTTGATTCTTTTTCCTGTTGAAGATTGAAAAGAACACATTTGTCAGATCCATGATCCCATATATACTTCCAAGCTTATGTTTTAAAAAGTATATTCAGTAGAGTAGTTGTGATTTGGACTATCATTTAGTTATGTTTAAATGATAATAGCCTTAATCTGCCATGATTCATCTGTTTCTTGCAGGTACCATTCAAATGAATCAAATGTAGGGACATGTTGAGTATACCAATCCCTATTCAGATATTTTAAGGTAGCACCTGAAGTTCACCTGGGGTGTATATTGCTTCTGATATATTCACTTGGCCAGTGGGGCAGTTTTAGAGGATTTATACCAACTTATAAATCCAAATGGAAGATAAAAGAATAAGACACAGGACAGTTCTATGGGCCCACTGGGCTCACTTTGATATAGAGCTGACCTAGTATTTTATTTGTCACCTGGAATCTATACAATTTCACTGCACCAACAGGGAGTCATCCCAGAATTTCAGGTCTCCTGGTTATCAGATCATCCCCTTTTCTGACAACTCTAAAATGCTAAAAATATTTCCTTTACCCCAGTGTACATTTATACAGAAGAATGGCCATAGAGCCTTTTGGGGAAAGTTTTGGAGAATATTTTATATATGTTCTTATGCACTGTAATATTTTTCTTCAAGAAAACCCAACCTCTCCTTCAGTAGATGGGCTCTGGGTTTCAAAATGGCACAAATCTGGAAGCTAGGTGAGAGATCATGATTTTCCATTGCTGTGACTAAATTCACCAGCTTTCGATATGTTAAGCAGTTCTTTGTTGGCTGCCCATCTATTTCATCTCCAGGAATGCCATGGCTTATCAGCTATTGCAACAGTTCCCTGAGTTTCAAGGTCCTCTTGTTTCCACTCCAGCCTTATTGCCTATGACAGTAATCTATCCACCTTGCCTCAGAAGGTTAAGTGCCACCATCTTGCCTCTGTTCTCTGAGTTGTACCATCCTCACTGATACTAGGGAACCCAGATCCATTGCAGCATTTTTTATTCTATTAATCTTGATCTATAGAGGACAGACACCATTACAGCTTTCAATGAAGGCATTGTTCCTCTCCCTTACTGGAGTAGTCTTACTGTTTTCATAAATGTAGTTAATTCTGGACCCTCCTAGGGAATAATCAGCTGGTGAGTTTGCTGGTTTCACATAGTAAATATATTCTAATGTTCACCTCTTGATTCTTTCTTACCTTTTTATAGCAAGGCATTTCTGGTGCAAAAACCTCATTTATTGTAGGTCACTGTCCTGTTCAAACTGTGGGAGCCATACCATTTTAATGTTTGGATCGTGTCCAAGCATCCTTGCCAGGATATTAAGTTTTAATCATGGGAGAAAGCTGCTATGTCAATGAATTCCTTCATGCAGCCTCATATTCCATATTTCCTAGTCCATCCCAGTATTGTCTCGCTAGTCACTGTTCGTACATATTAACCAATTCTGTAGTTCTTGGATAAATGAGCAAATTTCTACCAGTGTAAGACTGTACTCCTCTGTGTTATTCTGAGGTCTGATTTGAGTTGTTAGTCTAGAGGCAGTGAGGGGAAACAGGAGGAGATATTGAGGAAGTCGAGCATAATTTTGTGAGACATAAACTGCGTATGAGGCTATTACATGTCCCTAATAAGGCTTTTACTTCATATAGGAAGGCTGCCAGTGTATTAAGTCTTTATAACTTTCCTACCTTTATGATTAAATACTTAACTTGACGCTCCTGCTGCAGGGAATGGGGTTTTCTTTAAAATCTGATAGGAATGCCTCCTGTTTTTCACAACATACTTGGAGTGAATAGCTGATTGACTTATGCTTGCCATTCTTTTCAAGGCTTCTAGGACAGTTAACAAAAGCCAATTTACTGCACTATATATGCCATTTTCCCAGTATTATTCAAGAATTAGAGCCATTGTATAGCCAATATATCCCTTTCTACTTGTATCTAACCCTTAATCAACCCAAAGTGAGAGTTTTAGTAACAATGACATCACAGCTTTCCAGATATCATCACACCACTTAGCACCAGAAATGAGTTCCACTGACCAGTGAGTGATCCAATCCCAGGATTTCATACCAAGAGTTTGCTTTCAAGACCCTTTTTAGTACCGAGTCAAAGTTTGAACTCCCCTAAAAGCAGATCCTAAAATAAGAAAATGGCATATATAGTTTACTTTTGAGATGATTCTATGAAGCATACATGTGAGAGTGGGGAAAATGAGACAGAAAGGAGTAAAGCTAATGAAATCTGTATTAGAGTTTGGATACATCCGTTATCTATTGCTGTGTAACAAATTACCCCAACACTAAGTAAATTAAAATAGTAATGAATGTTTATCATGTCACATAAATTTCTTTCTTTTTTAAAAAATATTTTATTTGTTTATTTGAGAGAGAGAGAGAGAGAGAAAGAGCGCATAAGTGCAGGGGAAGGGCAGAGGGAGAAGCAGATTCCCAGCTGAGGGGAGCCTGATGCAGGGCTCGATCACAGGACCCTGAGATCATGACCTGAGCTGGAGGCAGCCACCTAACCGATTGAGCCACCCAGATGCCCCATGTCACATAATTTTCTGTTAGAAATTTGAATAGCTTAGCTGAGTAATTCTGCCTCAGAGGCTCTCCTGAGTTTGAATTAAGATGTTGTTAGGGATGTAGTCATTTTGAAGGATTGACTGGGACTTGTGGATCTGTTTTCATGATGGCTTACCCACATGGCTAGTATGCTGCTGCTGGCAACATATGAGGTCTCAGTTCCTCATAACATGTACCTCGGTAGAAAGCTGCTTGAATATTTTTAATCCATGGCAGCTATCTTACCCCAGAGCAAGTGATCCAAGAGAGGCCAAAGCTGAAGCCCAATATATTTCATAAAATATCCTCAGAAGTCAGACAATATAACTTCTTAATATCCTACTGATTACCCAGATCAGCCCTAATCAAAATGGAAAGGGAGTACAGAGGGCAGGTTTTCCTTGGAAGCAAAGACCATTGGGGGTCATCTTAGAGGCAGGCCACCGTGGTTGATAATCCCTCCAGGAGACTCTTCCTAAATTCCACTGGGAAATTCTGAGATAAATATGCTTCAAAATTGTCCCATAGGATTGCTGGGATGCTGGAGTATCTACCTACAATCTTCCATTCCTCTTTGGTTAGCTGACCCCAGGACTTGAACTCTCTCACCTTTCTGACTTGCACTCATGTGCAGCCGAGAGACCTCATTGGCAGAGTCAGAGAGGTTTGTGTTCTTGAGGCAGAAAGGTATCAGCATACTAAAAACTGTATGCCACCATTTCAGGCAAATGTGGCATTGGACTGAGAGTATTTGAGATGGGGCAGCAACAGCCCCATGAGAATAAATGTGAAATACCTAGGACTCAAGAAATAGTACAATATTGTTATTGTTATTATTTTATTATTGTTGTTGTTATGTTATTATTATTACAATTGAGTCTCATTTGTGGTAGTTACGTTCTATAAAGTCACCATGAACACTGACTTAGCAAATACTGAACCATTCTTCCTGGGGGAAGATTTAGAGTCCTGTGAGCCTTTGCTTGCAATATTTTTGTCAAACAATCAATACATAACCTTGCTTTATGTGTGTCTCTGCTGAAAGACACCTTATTTAACATTACTATTGATTCATTAACATTGGACTAAGAGCCAACAGCACTATAACTCATGCCTGAATGAAGCTTATCTAACACACATACTTTGTTTATGAGGCATAGCACAGCCTTCTTGCACTTAGGAACACTAGATAGCATTTCAGCACTACATTTAGGGGCCATTTTAAACAGCAAAATCACTAACAAAAAGCACAAAAATGTGAAAAAAGGACACTGGTTACACTATGAGCGCCAGAGGGCAGAGCATCACCTTTTTGGGCCTTACCTGGGAATATATACATTCAGTCTATTCTGTGCCTTTTTGCCTGCTCTGTACATGTCCTTGAAAAACCATGGAAAAATACATTTTAGCATAAAGATGAATTTTCAAATATGGAGTCTACAAATAAATGAAGATTGACTGTATTATTAGATACTTTACCATGTTAACCATATTTAGAAAGCCTTGATTATAAAAATCAATTATGACTGATATTTATTAATTGCTTACTATAAGCTAGTCACTGTTCTAATTGTCTGATCTATATTTTATTTTTGAAACAACATCGTGAAGTAGGTACTGTTATTTTTTTTTACTTTTATTTATTTATTTGACAGAGAGAGAGAGCACAAGCAGGGGGAGCAGTAGCCAGAGGGAGAGAGAGAAGCAGGCTCCCCATTGAGCAAGGAGCCCACACAGGGCTCCATCTCAGGACCCTGGATCATGACCCAAGCCGAAGGCAGATGCTTAACTGACTGAGCCACCCAGGTGCCCCAAGGAGGCACTGTTATAATCTTCACTTTCAGATGTAGTAACTGAGGCAGAGGGCAATTAAGCAATACGAACTGTCACACAGGCAGTGAATAAAAAGCTGAATTTTAAATATGTACTGTAAGGCATCCCATTGGTGTTGTGACTGCTGTAATGTGCCATCCTGCATTGCCAGCTGGTAGTGCATAGCTGAAAAATAGGTTTCCAGGAAGTACTGTACAACAAAGGGAGATACCTTGCACAAGGCCTGCACCCTTTCCAGAGGCCATTTGCATTCAGTGACTGATCAAACTGGGGATACCAAGGGCCAGCCCCCTTACTTCAGTAAAGGACATTTCTGAAGGTTCCAGAGCTCCCCTTGGGGTTAGCTGAGGCCTCTGTTGCAACCACATCACAGTCCAACTTTTCCCTCAGCTAAGTTCTGCTTTCCTCACTTCCTTGTAGGTGCTGTTCCTAAGAACTCTCCCGAAGGAATGATCTGTACACACAGATATCCATTTCAGTGTCTGTTTCCTGGAAAACCAACCTATGATATTCAAATGTTTAGCACTTATCCTTTTCCATTTATCACATGAATAGGTAGATTATTTGCTAATTTTATAACAAGAAAACTTAAAAACGGTTCTGGAAATTAGCATGTCCATTTCAGTCCAGAAGCAGTCAAATGGTTTTGCACATCTGTAGAACTCAAACAATGCTCTGGGACTCTTCATATAGTCCAGCCACTATTATTATTCTGTGTACCAACACTTGATCAGGCATTTAAGGTTTGACCAATGGAAGGCAACTTTGGTTAGCTTTTCAGCCTGAATGATCGGTGCAAGGTTGTCTCTTCATATTTTCTTTACTTAGCCAAGAGACAGTCAATTTTTGAACTTTAACCTGTTTCTGATTATTCAGTCTATGTCCTTTATTCAAGGGACCTCCATACTTTGTCTTGAGAGATAGTTCTTCATTGGACTTCTCCACCATGGTTTCAGGTGTGAAAACCAAACTCAACATCCCAAGCAAAAGCTCTTTGAATGAAGAAGCTTCCCCTGCTCTATCACTGATAAGAACTGACCCAGCATTAAGAGAATTTGGTCAGGACCTGGGAAATGACTTATGTGATGTACATTTAAAAGAAATATTAGCCCAGAGAAGTCCATGACTACTGTAGTCTTTATTTGTATAACTCGCAGATGATGTCCCAGAAAACTATCTTGTTCTCTTCCTGAGAAGGCCTGATTTTGGGACATTATCTGATCATTTCCTCAGCTCCTTTCCCCAGGGGGTTAGACTTATCCATCAGAATCTAACTGATGAAGACTTCCTTATTTTTACCCCCACTGGAGAATGAGGATTGTTCTTGCCTAGAGGTAAGTTGAAACTTCAAAATGTCTGCTTCTGCTGCAGAAAGATTCCTGGTCTTTGCCTCCTTCCCTTTTTGGTCATTAAACAGTGGTTGCTCTGTTTAGCAAGTCTTCCCATTTCACATACCCTAATGTGCCTTTATTAGTTTAAGCAAGTACTGCTTTATTATTCTAAGTTTTATGACACACCAAAAGTATTTCTTTTTAATGATCTAGCTCTATTAGCAGCTACTGCTTTGGGAAGATCTCTGTTTAATATAGGCAGCTATTTTTAGAGATAAACTCTTCCCAAGCTGTATGAACAATTTCTTTCATCTATATTTCATTTACTACCTCTTTTAACCTTTTGTGCTTCATTGTTCTGGGATAATATCCAGACCCACCAAAGGCAAAACAAAACACGACAAGTTTTATTTTCATGCATGCCACTCACATGCATGCTAAACATTGTAGGAAATAAATGAAAACCCAATGGGAAAATTGATAGCATATTCATATTAATTTTTTACAAGAACATAAAATTTGATGTCTCTTTAGGATATGTCTCTTCAGGATATGTTTCTTTAGGATATCAAGCAATAAGAGAACTACTAAGTGGGCTAACAAGGAACCACTGAAGGGTTTGATGTTTTATTTATTTGCTTTTTATTTGTGTGTGCAAATGTGTATTTTCTCACTATTTAGGATTTTATATTTGACCCTGCAACACTTGATTAACTTTTCCAGATGAATTATTTTTCTTAAGATTTCATTTATTTATTTGCACATGAGAGAGTGAGAGAGAGAGAGCAAGCATGAGCAGGGGAGAGGGGCAGAGGGAGAGGGAAAAGCAAACTCCCCGCCAAGCAACGAGCTGGATGCGGGGCTCCATCCCAGGACCCTGAGATCATGAGCCAAAGTCAGATGCTTAACTAACTGAGCCACCCAGGTGCCCCAGATGAATTCTGAATTGCCCATCATGATTGTTGTTGACACATAATAAGGACGCTGATTTAAGAGTCTTAGAATTCTAGATGTGAAAGGGACTTTATAAATTCACTTTCATGTCTTAAAAGTGTACAAAACTGAGTTTCAGAAACTTTAAACAATGTACAGAATGTCACATTGTGGCAGAACCAGGGCTGAAAACAAATTTTTAGTTCCCAATCAAGAGTTTATCCTGCCATATCACCATTTTATGTAAAGAGAAACAGAAAGTCCCAACCCTTCCATTATATGAGGTCTCTAAAACTCACACTAGAAAAAGATAATTCTAGGAGAAAATAAGCTAGCATAATCATGAATTTGTTCCTGAATTGTTCAAACTGTAGCTCCTGTGATGTAGTACCGGTTTCATTCAGGGTTCTTTTTGGTGGCTTATCTGATAGTGTAATATTTTTTTGTATGATTATGTCTATACTTTTCCGGGCATATATAGTATATTAATTAACCCCAAGCCTGGGAGGGTCTGTATTAAAATGGTAGTAAAACAAGTTTTCTCTAGTTATTTTTCAGGTAAGATAATCTTGAACTGTCATTCACTACTTAATGGAAGTTAAATTGAGAGAAGTATTATAGAAAGTTGAATAATGCCTCCATAAGGTATCTTGCATACCTGAGTGAGACACACTGTTTTTCCCTTTACCTTGCCATCCTGAAATTAATTCATATATTTTATTCAACAATATTTACTGAGCACCTTCTATATCCCTGTGCTATATTAGGTGTGGGAAATATGTACAGAGCATTAAGCATAATCCTTACACTTGAGGAGTTTTTAGAAAGAGGGCAAGGTAGACCCCAATGAAATAACAACACGAATAAATTTAAATCATGTATATAAACAGGAAATCATACATCTTACAAAGGAAATGAACAATGTGCAATGGTAGTATAAAAAAGGGTATTTGACCTCGTTTGATATGTCAGCAAAGGCTTTCCTGGGAAAAGTAGCATTTAATTTGAGAACAAAAGTGATAAGAAAGAATTGTGAAAAATGGTTGGTTATAAGAGGTGGTATTTAAAAATGGAGCAGCATGTGTAAAGCCCTGTGGTGAAAGAAAGCATGTTTTGTTTGAAGATTAAAAAGAAGGTCAGAGTAGCTAGAGCTTTGAAAGCTAAGGGGGTCATGGTATGAGATGAGACTGGGACAGGATTAGGGGCCTAGACCATGCTGAGCCATGTTAGTTATTTTAATTGTACCCCAAGAGCAAAGAACAAAAAAGAATCCAATGAAGGATTTTATACATGTGATAAATTACAGATTTGCATTTAGGAATCACTACTCTAGTTGCAGGGAAGAGACTTGATTACCTGGGGTTAGGTGGGGGTTTAAAAACATGAAAGAGGAAGGGGAGTGTTTTGATAGTCCAGAAAGATGGGAGGTTATTTGGGCCAGAATGGTGGTAATGAAAATAGAAATATTCAAGTTGTGTTTAGATGTGGCATTCAGAATTTGTTAATGGAGGTGGAAAAGGAGAGGGAGTTGTCAGAGATGACTCCCAGGTACTTGACATGCAGAAGAGGATGAATAGTAGTACCATTCATTGAGAGAAGGAGAAATAGAAAAAGATTTTAGAGTATAGAAGAGCCAGTGATTCCAATTTTAGATGTGTTCAGTTCAACCTATATGTAAATTGTCGAGAAGGTAGCTGGAGATAATGTATATCAAAAGACTCAGAGGAGAATTAGCAGTCATCAACATAAAGACAGAGGTTGAAGCTATGGCTATAAATGAGAACATTTTAATTTATTTACTCTATTTACAGATAAGACAGACAAGAGGAATCAAATGCTATTGAGAAAAGTGTGGTATTAATGGTGAGATAAATAATATATGGGGAGGAATAGGTTCATTTCTTTTTTCTTTTTTTTCTTTAAATTTTTTATTGTTATGTTAATCACCATACATTACATCATTAGTTTTTGTTGTAGTGTTCCATGATTCATTGTTTGTGTATAACACCCAGTGCTCCACGCAGAACGTGCCCTCTTTAATACCCATCACCAGACTAACCCATCCCCCCACCCGCCTCCCCTCTAGAACCCTCAGTTTGTTTTTCAGAGTCCATCGTCTCTCGTGGTTCATCTCCCCCTCCGATTTCCCCCCTTCATTTGTCCCCTCCTGCTATCTTCTTCTTTTTTTTTTCTTAACATATATTGCATTATTTGTTTCAGAGGTAAAGGTCTGTGATTCAACAGTCTTGCACAATTCACAGCGCTCATCATAGCACATACCCTCCCCAATGTCTATCACCCAGCTACCCCATCCCTTCCACCCCACCCCCATTCCAGCAACACTCAGTTTGTTTCCTGAGATTAATTCTTCATATCAGTGAGGTCATATGATACATGTCTTTCTCTGATTGACTTATTTCACTCAGCATAACACCCTCAAGTTCTATTCCCGTTGTTGCAAATGGCAAGATCTCATTCCTTTTGACGGCTGCATAATATACCATTGTATATATATATCACTTCTTCTTTATCCATTCATCTGTCAATGGACATCTTGGCTCTTTCCACAGTTTGGCTATTGTGGACATTGCTGCTATAAACATCAGAGTGCAAGTACCCATTCAGATCCCTACATTTGTATCTTTGGGGTAAATACCAAGTAATGCAATTGCTGGATCATATGGTAGCTCTATTTTCAACTTTTTGAGGAACCTCCATACTGTTTTCCAGAGTGGTTGCACGAGCTTGCATTCCCACCAACAGTGTAGGAGGGTTCCCCTTTCTCCGCATCCCCGCCAACATCTGTCGTTTCCTGACTTGTTCATTTTAGCCATTCTGATTGGTGTGAGGTGGTATCTCATTGAGGTTTGATTTGGATTTCCCTGATGCTGAGCGATGTTGAGCACTTTTTCATGTGTCTGTTGGCCATTTAGACAACTTCTTTGGAAAAATGTCTGTACATGTCTTCTGCCCATTTCTTGATTGGATTATTTGTTCTTTGGGTGTTGAGTTTAAGAAGTTCTTTAAAGATTTTGGATATAGCCCTTTATCTGTCATTTGCAAATATCTTCTCCCATTCTATCGGTTGTCTTTTGGTTTTGTAGACTGTTTCTTTGGCTGTGCAAAAGCTTTTTATCTTGATGAAATCCCAATAGTTCATTTTTGCCCTTGCTTCCCTTACCTTTGGCGATGTTTCTAGGAAGAAGTTGCTGCGGCTGAGGTCGAAGAGGTTGCTGCCTGTGTTCTCCTTTAGGATGTTGATGGACTCCTGTCTCACATTTAGGTCTTTCAACCATTTTGAGTCTATTTTTGTCTGGGGTATAAGGAAATGGTCCAGTTTCATTCTTCTGCATGTGGGTGTCCAATTTTCCAAACACCATTTGTTGGAGACTTTTTTCCATTGGACATTCTTTCCTGCTTTGTCAAAGATTAGTTGACCATAGAGTTGAGGGTCCATTTCTGGGCTCTCGATTCTGTTCCATTGATCGATGTGAATGTTTTTGTGCCAGTACCATACTGTCTTGATGATGACAGCTTTGTAATAGAGCTGGAAGTCTAGAATTGTGATGCCACCAGTTTTGCTTTTCTTTTTCAAGATTCCTCTGGCTATTCGGGGTCTCTTCTGGTTCCATACAAATTTTAGGATTCTTTGTTCCATTTCGTTGAAAAAAGTGGATGGTATTTTGATGGGGATTGCATTGAATGTGTAGATTGCTCTAGGGAGCATTGACATCTTCACAATGTTGGTTCTTCCAATCCATGAGCATGGAACGTTTTTCCATTTCTTTGTGTCTTCTTCAATTTCTTTCATGAGTATTTTATAGTTTTCTGAGTACAGATCCTTTGCCCCTTTGGTTAAATTTATTCCTAGGTATCTTATGGTTTTGGGTGCAATTGTAAATGGGATCGATGCCTTGATTTGTCTCTCTTCTGTCTTGTTGTTGGTGTATAGGAATGCCACTGATTTCTGTGCATTGATTTTATATCCTGCCACTTTACTGAATTCCTGTATGAGTTCTAGCAGTTTTGGGGTGGAGCCTTTTGGGTTTTCCACATACAGTATCATATCATCTGCAAAGAGTGAGAGTTTGACTTCCTCTTTGCCGATTTGGATGCCTTTGATTTCTTTTTGTTGTCTGATTGCTGTGGCTAGGACTTCTAATACTATATTGAATAGCAGTGGACATCCCTGCAGCGTTCCTGACCTTAGGGGAAAAGCTCTCACCTTTCCCCATTGAGAATGATATCCGCTGTAGGTTTTTCATAGATGGCTTTTATGATGTTGAGGTATGTACGCTCTATCCCTATACTCTGAAGAGTTTTGATCAAGAAAGGATGCTGTACTTTGTCAAATGCTTTTTCTGTATCTATTGAGAGGATCATATGATTCTTGTTCTTTCTTTTATTAATGTATTGTATCACGTTGATTGATTTGCGGATGTTGAACCAAACTTGCAGCCCAGCAATAAATCCCACTTGGTCGTGGTGAATAATCCTTTTAATGTACTGTAGGATCCTATTTGCTAGTATTCTGGTGAGAATTTTTGCATCCATGTTCATCAAGCATATTGGTATATAATTCTCGTTTTTGATGGAGTCTTTGTCTGGTTTTGGGATCAAGGTAATGGTGGCCTCATAAAACGAGTTTGGAAGTTTTCCTTCCATTTCTATTTTTTGGAACAGTTTCAGAAGAATAGGTATTAATTCTTCTTGAAATATTTGGTAGAATTCCCCTGGGAAGCCACCTGGCCCTGGGCTTTTGTTTGCTGGGGGATTTTTGATGACTGCTTCAATTTCCTTAGTGGTTATAGGTCTGTTCAGGTTTTCTAGTTCTTCCTGCTTCAATTTTGGTAGTTGAAACGTCTCTAGGAATGCATCCATTTCTTCCAGGTTATCTAATTTGCTGGCATAGAGTTCCTCATAATATGTTCTTATAATTGTTTGTATTTCTTTGATGTTGGTTGTGATCTCTCCTCTTTCATTCATGATTTTGTTGATTTGGGTCATTTCTCTTTTCTTTTTGATAAGTCCAGCCAGGGGTTTATCAATCTTGTTAATTCTTTGAAAGAACCAGCCTCTAGTTTCGTTGATCTGTTCTACTGTTCTTTTGGTTTCTATTTCATTGATTTCTGCTCTGATCTTTATTATTTCTCTTCTCCTGCTGGGTTTAGGCTTTATTTGCTGTTCTTTCTCCAGCTCCTTTAGGTGTAGGGTTAGGTTGTGTATTTGTGATCTTTCTTGTTTCTTGAGAAAGGCTTGTATTGCTATATACTTTCCTCTCAGGACTGCCTTTGCTTCTTCCCAAAGATTTTGAACAGCTGTGTTTTCATTTTCATTGGTTTCCATGAATTTTTTTAATTCTTCTTTAGTTTCCTCGTTGGCCCATTCATTCTTTAGTAGGATGCTCTTTAGCCTCCATGTATTTGAGTTCTTTCCGACTTTCCTCTTGTGATTGAGTTCTAGTTTCAAAGCACTGTGGTCTGAAAATATGCAGGGAATAATGCCAGTCTTTTGGTACTGGTTGAGACCTGATTTGTGACCTAGGATGTGAAAAATTCTGGAGAATGTTCCATGGGCACTAGAGAAGAATGTGTATTCCATTGCTTTGGGATGGAATGTTCTTAATATGTCTATGAAGTCCATTTGGTCCAGTGTGTCATTTAAAGTCTTTAATTCCTTTTGATCTTTTGCTTAGATGGTCTGTCCATTTCAGTGAGGGGGGTGTTAAAGTCCCCCACTATTATTGTATTGTTGTCAATGTGCTTCTTTGCTCTTGTTATTCATTGCCTTATGTAACTGGCTGCTCCCATGTTAGGGGCATAGATATTTACAATTGTTAGATCTTCTTGTTGGATAGATCCTTTAAGTAGGATATAGTGTCCTTCCTCATCTCTTATTACAGTCTTCGGTTTAAAATCTAATTTGTCTGATATAAGGATTGCCACCCCAGCTTTCTTTTGGTGTCCATTAGCATGGTAAATGGTTTTCCACCCCCTCACTTTCAATGTGGGGGTGTCTTTGGGTCTAAAATGAATCTCTTGCAGACAGTATATTGATGGGTCTTGTTTTTCAATCCAATCTGATAGCCTGTGTCTTTTGATTGGGGCATTTAGCCCATTTACATTCAGGGTAACTATTGAAAGGTATGAATTTAGTGCCATTGTATTGCCTGTAAGGTGACTGTGACTGTATATTGTCTGTGTTCCTTTCTGGTCTATGCTGCTTTTAGGCTCTCTCTTTGCTTAGAGGACCCCTTTCAAGATTTCTTGGAGGGCTGGTTTCGTGTTTGCAGATTCCTTTAGTTTTTGTTTGTCCTGGAAGCTTTTTATCTCTCCTTCAATTTTCAATGAAGCCTAGCTGGATGTAGTATTCTTGGCTGCATATTTTTCTCGTTTCGTGCTCTGAATATATCATGCCAGTCCTTTCTGGCCTGCCAGGTCTCTGTGGATAGCTCTGTTGCCATTCTAATGTTTCTACCATTTTAGGTTACATATCTCTTCTCCCGAGCTGCTTTCAGGATTTTCTCTTTGTCTCTGAGACTCATAAGTTTTACTATTAGATGTCGGGATGTTGACTTATTTTTACTGATTTTGAGAGGGGTTCTCTGTGCCTCCTGGAGTTTGATGCCTGATTCCTTCCCCACATTAGGGAAGTTCTCTGCTATATTTTGCTCCAATATACCTTCTGCCCCTCTCTCTATTTCTTCTTCTTCTGGGATCCCAATTATTCTAATGTTGTTTCGTCTTATCGTATTGCTTATCTCTTGAATTCTGCCCTCATGATCCTGTAGTTGTTATCTCTCTTTTTCTCAGCTTCTTTATTTTCCATCATTTGGTCTTCTATATCACTGATTCTCTCTTCTGCCTCATTTATCCTAGCAATTAGTGCCCCCATTATTGATTGTACCTCATTAATAACCTTTTTGATTTTGACTTGGTTAGATTTTAGTTCTTTTATTTCTCCAGAAAGGGTTTCTCTAATAACTTCCATGCTTTTTTCAAGCCCAGTTAGTATCTTTAAAATCATGATTCTGAACTCTAGGTCTGACATCGTACTAATGTCCGTATTGAGTAGGTCCCTGGCAGACAGTACTACCTCTTGTTCTTTTTGTTGAGGTGATTTTTTCCATCTTGTCATTTTGTCCAGAGGAGAAGAGTTGAATCAGAGAACAAAATGCTAACAGGTTACCAACGTCCCCAGAATATATACTCTAAACAAATCAGAAAAGACCTGAAACCAGGGGAAAAGAAAGGGAAAGAAAGAAAAAAGAGAGAAAGAGAAAGAAGATAACAACAAACAAAAACAGAACAAAACAAAAAAAACAGAATATGATCAAATATGGTCAGGCTGGTCATAGATGATTGCCACACACTAGATTTTGTGTGTATTTTGGTCTGTTAGAAGAAAGTGCCTCCCAAAATTTTAAAGAAAGAAAGACTTATACATGTACAAAATAAGGGTTGATACGATGGAGGGATGGAATATGACTCTAAAGATGAAAATTATAAAAAAATTTATAAAAGGAATTGATAAGATAACAAGTTGTTTGAAAAAAGAAAGAAGGGGATTTAAAAAAAAAGAAAGAAAGAAAGAAAAAGAAAGGGAGAGAGAATGTGATCAGGCAGGAGACTAGAACAAAGCCATACACTAGAAATTTAGGGTATATTTTGATCTGTTAGAAGAAACTGTATCTCAAAATTTTTAAAGAGAGAACAACTTATATATATATATGCCAAAAATAAGGGTAACTACTATGAAGGGATAGAATATGACTCTAAAAATGAAAAATGAAAATGTTTTTTTAAAAAAGGGATTGATAAGATATTGGTTGAAAAAGGGAAAAAGAAAAATTAAAAAGACAGTTAAAAAAAATTAACTTTGAAAGACTAAAGAATCATGGTAAAAGAGCCATGAATTCTATGTGCAGTATTCCCCTAGCCCTGGAGTTCTGCTGTTCTCCTTGATCGGTAAACTTGTTCTTGGCTGGCAGTTCTTGCTGATCTTCTGGGGGAGGGGCCTGTTGCTGTGGTTCCCAAATGTCTTTGCTGGGGGCGGAATTGCCCCACCCTTGCTAGGTCCGGGCTCGGTAATGTGCTCGGGTTTGCTCTTGGGAGCTTTTGTCCCTGTAAGCTTTCTGTACAGCTTTGGAGGACGAGAGTGACAATGGTGGCTTTCCAATATCCACCCCAGAGGAGCTGAGAAGTTGGGGCCCTGCTCCTCAGTGAGCCCCGAGAAAAGCTGTCAGTCACTCCATGCTCACCTGGCCTGTGACCGAGCATTTCTATCTCTGGCACCCAAATTGGTGTGGAGTCTCCAAACCCAGAAGATCCCTGCGGTGCACTCCCATGCCGCTCCTCCCGGGGGTTGAAGGTGAGTGTCCCCGGATCTGCCGCTTGTTGGGTCCCTGCTGGAGGAGCGGTGGCCCGACTGTGTCACGGATCACGGTTTATGGCAACCCCGAGCTGAGAGCCTGCGCCTCGGCTCCCTCTCTGCAGTCGGCTTCCCCGCTCCGATACCTGGGAGTTCTGCTGCACTCAGGCATCCCTGGTCCTTCTGTGACCCTGAGGATCCTGAGACCACACTGTCCCGCAAGGGTTCCATCCCCCACTTAGCCACTGGAGCGATGTCCCTCAGCGGAGCCGACTTCTAAAAGTTCCGACTTTGTGCTCCGCTGTTCTGTCACTTGCCAGAAGCGGCTGACGGAGGCCCCCTCCCCCGCCATCTATCCTCCTGAATATCTCCTCAGATTCACTTCTCTGCACATCCTACCTTCCAGAAAATGGTCGCTTTTCTGTTCAGAGAGTTGTTGCTAGTCTTTTCTTCGATCTCCTGTTGCATTCCTATGTGTTCAGAATGGTTTAATCCCTCTCCAGCTGAATTCCTGAGACCAGCCGAAATCCAGGTCTCGTACTCATCCACCATCTTCCTCCGCCCAGCCGGAATAGGTTCATTTCTATGAAGTCAGATGAGAATGGACACTGAAGCATAGGTGAGTTGCCTACTAGAGAAAACACATGTCTTCAGTTATAATAAGAGAGGGGTGAAAGGGCTCAGGGAAAGAGGGTAATCTTGTGAACTGGTAGTGAGATATGAAGCATTCCTGTCTTACAGCAGTCATTTCTCTTTGTGTCAGGCAATGAGAGTGAGGTGAGGACATAAAGTTTTGTAGGGGAGCACAGAAGTTTAACATAATTGTGGGAAATGGAAAAGATCTGTTGTCTAGAGAAATATCTGATTTCAAGCACAGATTAAGGCCTCTTTTAATTTGAAGATCATGGAAAAATTGCAGCATCAGTTTGTTCTTTTGTGCAGTTTTCCCAAGCAGTGTTCAGTTGCTTGGGTGAAAACAGAAGGAAAGGGAATGTTTAGTGTCATTTAGGGTTGATATTTTTCAAAGTGGGTTTATAATAGAGAAGAAAAGGTGTTTAGAAGGACTGTTTTTGAAAAGGTGAAACAAAGAACCTAAACTGCATAATGAGAGAATTAGTATAAGGGGAAAGTTATTAGATTGGGAAAAAGTAAAGGGAGTTAATAGTCTAGGTATAAAGAGGTCAATTGACTAAGCAAGCTGGAATAATAGGGAGCTGTGAGCGTAGAGACTGGATTAAAGGGTTAAGAGTGGATTTTTAAAAGATTTATTTATTTGAGAGGGAGAGGGAGCAAGTATGTGTTGTGGGGGAGGGGCAGAGGGAGAGGGAGAGAGGGAATCTCAAGCAGACTCCCTGCTGAGCACAGAGCCCAGGACAGGTCTCAATCCCTGAGATCATGACCTGAGCCAAAATCAAGAGTTGGCCACTTAACCGACGAAGCCACCCAGGCATCCCAATGAAATCAAGAGTTGGCTGCTTACTGACTAAGCCACCTAGGCACTGAGCCATCAGGTACCCCAAATTCCTTACTAAAGTAGGAAGGAGGTGCTCGGCAAGATGGCGGAGGAGTAGGAGACCTGGATTTCGTCTGGTCTCAGGAATTCAGCTGAATAGAGATCAAACCATTCTGAACACCAACGAACACAACAGGAGACCGAAGAAGAGAGTAGCAACAACTCTCTGAACAGAGAAGCGACCACTTACTGGATGGTAGGACGTGCGGAGAAATGAATCCGAGGCGATATTCGGGAGCATAGACGGCGGGGGAGGGGGACTCCGTCGGCCGCTACTGGCAAGTGATAGAGCCGCGGAGCCCAAAATTGGAACTTTTAAAAGCCGGCTCCAGGTGCCTGTGTGGCTCAGTTGGTTAAGCGACTGCCTTAGGATCAGGGCATGATCCTGGAGTCCTGGCATCGAGTCCCTCATCGGGCTCCCTGATCAGCAGGGAGTCTGTTTCTCCCTCTGACTCTCCCCCTTCTCATGCTATCATTCTCTCTCTCTCAATAAATAAATAAAAAATAAATAAATAAATAAAAGCCGGCTCTTCTGAGGGACGTCGCTCCAGTGGCTAAGCTGGGGGTGGAACCCTCGCGGGACAGTGAGGTCTCAGGACCCTCGGGGTCACAGAAAGACCGGGGATGCCTGAGTGCAGCAGAGCTCCCAGGTGTCGGAGCGGGGAAGCTGGCTGCAGAGATGGAGCCGAGGCGCGGGCTCTCAGCTCGGGGTTGCCATAAACTGTGATCTGCGGCCCAGTCGGGCCACTGCTCCTCCAGCAGGGACCCAACAAGCGGCAGATCCGGGGAGACTCCCCTCCCTCCCCCGGGAGGAGCAGCACGGGACTGCACTGCAGGGATCGGCTGGGTTTGGAGACTCTACACGGGGTCAGGTGCCAGAGATAGAAATGCTCGGTCACAGGCCGGGTGAGCACGCAGTGCGGCCGGAGACCAGGGAGATGGGAGTGACTGCTTTTCTCTGGGGGCGCACTGAGGAGCGGGGCCCTGACTTCTCAGCTCCTCCAAGTGGCGATTGGGAGGCCACCATTTTCACCCTGGTCCCCCAAACCTGTACCAGAGCTTGCAGGGAACAAAAGGTCCTGAGAGCAAACCCGAGCAGCTTGCTTAGCCCGACCGACAAGGGCGGGGCAATTCAGCCTCGGCAAAGACATTTGGGAACCACGGCAACAGGCCCCTCCCCCAGAAGATCAGCACGAACAGCCAGCAAGCCAAGACCAAGTTTACCGATCAAGGAGAATGGGAGAACTCCAGCACTAGGGGAATACTGCACATAGAATTCATGGCTTTTTTTACCATGATTCATTAGTTTTTCAAAGTTAATTTTGTTAAACGGTTTTTTTAAATTTTTCTTTTTCCCTTTTTCAACCAACATCTTATCAATCCCTTTTTTTAAAAAAACGTTTTTTATTTTTCATTTTTAGAGTCATATTTTATCCCTTCATAGTAGTTACCTTTATTTTTGGCATATATATATATACGTTGTTCTCTCTTTAAAATTTTGAGATACAGTTTCTTCTAACAGATCAAAATATACCCTAAATCACTAGTGTATGGCTTTGTTCTAGTCTCCTGCCTGATCACATTCTCTCCCTTTTTTTTTCTTTTTTCTTTTTTTTAAATCTTCTTTCTTTCAATTACTTTTATAAAATCTTTTATAATTTTCATCTTTACAGTCATCTTCCATCCCTCCACTGTTTCAACCCTTATTTTGTATATATAAGTCTAGCTTCCTTTAAAATTTTAGGAGGCACTTTTTTCTAACAGACCAAAATACGCCCAAAATCTAGTGTGTGGCACTGATCTATGCACTAGCCTGATCATATTTGATCATATTCTGTTTTTTTTTGTTTTGTTCTGTTTTTGTTGGTTTGTATCTTTTTCTTTTTTTTTCTCTTTCTTTTTTCTTTCTTTCCATTTCTTTTCCCCTGGTTTCAGGTCTTTTCTGATTTGTATAGAGTATATTTGCTGGGGACGTTGTTAACCTGTTAGCATTTTGTTCTCACATTCATCTATTCTCCTCTGGACAAAATGACAAGATGAAAAAATCACCTCAGGAAAAAGTACAAGAGATAGTAACGTCAGCCAGAGACCTACTCAATACGGTCTTTAGTACGATGTCGGACCTAGAGTTCAGAATCATGACTTTAAAGATACTAGCTGGGCTTGAAAAAAGCGTGGAAGTTACTAGAGAAACGCTTTCTGGAGAAATAAAAGAACTAAAATCTAAGCAAGTCAAAATCAAAAAGGCTATTAATGAGATGCAATCAAAAATGGGGGCACTAACTGCTAGGATAAATGAGGCAGAAGAGAGAATCAGTGATATAGAAGACCAAATGATGGAAAATAAAGAGGCTGAGAAAAAGAGAGAGAAACAACTACAGGATCACGAGGGCAGAATTCGAGAGATAAGCGATACCATAAGACGAAACAACATTAGAATAATTGGGATCCCAGAAGAAGAAGAAAGAGAGAGAGGGGCAGAAGCCATATTGGAGCAAATAATAGCAGAGAACTTCCCTAATGTGAGGAAGAAATCAGGCATCAAAATCCAAGAGGCACAGAGAACCCCTCTCAAAATCAATAAAAATAGGTCAACACCCCGACATCTAATAGTAAAACTTATGAGTCTCAGAGACAAAGAGAAAATCCTGAAAACAGCTTGGGAGAAGAGACATGTAACCTACAATGATAGAAATATTAGATTGGCAACAGACCTATCCACAGAGACCTGGCAGGCCAGAAAGGACTGGCATGATATATTCAGAGCACGAAACGAGAAAAATATGCAGCCAAAAATACTATATCCAGCTAGGCTGTCATTGAAAATTGAAGGAGAGATAAAAAGCTTCCAGGACAAACAAAAACTAAAGGAATTTGCAAACACCAAACCAGCCCTCCAAGAAATCTTGAAAGGGGTCCTCTAAGCAAAGAGAGAGCCTAAAAGCAGCATAGACCAGAAAGGAACACAGACAATATACAGTAACAGTCACCTTACAGGCAATGCAATGGCACTAAATTCATAACTTTCAATAGTTACCCTGAATATAAATGGGCTAAATGCCCCAATCAAAAGACACAGGCCATCAGATTGGATTAAAAAACAAGACCCATCAATATGCTGTCTGCAAGAGACTCATTTTAGACCCAAAGACACCCCCACATTGAAAGTGAGGGGGTGGAAAACCATTTACCATGCTAATGGACACCAAAAGAAAGCTGGGGTGGCAATCCATATATCAGACAAATTAGATTTTAAACCCAAGACTGTAATAAGAGATGAGGAAGGACACTATATCCTACTTAAAGGATCTATCCAACAAGAAGATCTAACAATTGTAAATATCTATGCCCCTAACATGGGAGCAGCCAGTTACATAAGGCAATGAATAACAAGAGCAAAGAAGCACATTGACAACAATACAATAATAGTGGGGGACTTTAACACCCCCCTCACTGAAATGGACAGATCATCTAAGCAAAAGATCAACAAGGAAATAAAGACTTTAAATGACACACTGGATCAAATGGACTTCACAAACATATTCAGAACATTCCATCCCAAAGCAATGGAATACACATTCTTCTCTAGTGCCCATGGAACATTCTCCAGAATTGATCACATCCTAGGTCACAAATCAGGTCTCAACCGGTACCAAAAGATTGGGATTATTCCCTGCATATTTTCAGACCACAATGCTTTGAAACTAGAACTCAATCACAAGAGGAAAGTCGGAAAGAACTCAAATACATGGAGGCTAAAGAGCATCCTACTAAAGAATGAATGGGTCAACCAGGAAAGTAAAGAAGAATTAAAAAAATTCATGGAAACCAATGAAAATGAAAACACAGCTGTTCAAAATCTTTGGGATGAAGCAAAGGCAGTCCTGAGAGGAAAGTATATAGCAATACAAGCCTTTCTTAAAAAACAAGAAAGATCACAAATACACAACCTCACCCTAACCTAAAGGAGCTGGAGAAAGAACAGCAAATAAAGCCTAAACCCAGCAGGAGAAGAGAAATAATAAAGATCAGAGCAGAAATCAATGAAATAGAAACCAAAAGAACAGTAGAACAGATCAACGAAACTAGAGGCTGGTTCTTTCAAAGAATTAACAAGATTGATAAACCCCTGGCCGGACTTATCAAAAAGAAAAGAGAAATGACCCAAATCAACAAAACCATGAATGAAAGAGGAGAGATCACAACCACAGCACATACAAACAATTATAAGAACATATTATGAGCAACTCTATGCCAGCAAATTAGATAACCTGGAAGAAATGGGTGCATTCCTAGAGATGTATCAACTACTAAATTTGAACAAGGAAGAACTAGAAAACCTGAACAGACCTAGAACCACTAAGAAAATTGAAGCAGTCATCAAAAATCTCCCAAGAAACAAAAGCCCAGGGCCAGATGACCCCCAGGGGAATTCTATCAGACTTTTAAAAAAGAATTAATACCTATATTCCTGAAACTGTTCCAAAAAATAGAAATGGAAGGAAAACTTCCAAACTCATTTTATGAGGCCACCATTACCTTGATCCCAAAACCAGACAACGACCCCATCAAAAAGGAGAATTATAGACCAATATCCTTGATGAACATGGATGCAAAAATTCTCACCAAAATACTAGCCAATAAGATCCAACAGTACATAAAAGGATTATGCACCATGACCAAGTGTGATTTATCCCTGGGCTGCAAGGCTGGTTCAACATCCGCAAATAAATCAACGTGATACAATACATTACAAAAGAAAGAACAATAATCATATGATCCTCTCAATAGATGCAGAAAAAGCATTTGACAAAGTACAGCATCCTTTCTTGATCAAAACTCTTCAGAGTATAGGGATAGAGCGTACATACCTCAACATCATAAAAGCCATCTATGAAAAACCTACAGCGGATATCATTCTCAATGGGGAAAGGTGAGAGCTTTTCCCCTAGGGTCAGGAACGCTGCAGGGATGTCCACTGCTATTCAATATAGTATTAGAAGTCCTAGCCACAGCAATCAGACAACAAAAAGAAATCAAAGGCATCCAAATCGGCAAAGAGGAAGTCAAACTCTCACTCTTTGCAGATGATATGATACTGTATGTGGAAAACCCAAAAGGCTCCACCCCAAAACTGCTAGAACTCATACAGGAATTCAGTAAAGTGGCAGGATATAAAATCAATGCACAGAAATCAGTGGCATTCCTATACACCAACAACAAGACAGAAGAGAGACAAATCAAGGCATCGATCCCATTTACAATTGCACCCAAAACCATAAGATACCTAGGAATAAATTTAACCAAAGGGGCAAAGGATCTGTACTCAGAAAACTATAAAATACTCATGAAAGAAATTGAAGAAGACACAAAGAAATGGAAAAACGTTCCATGCTTATGGATTGGAAGAACAAACCTTGTGAAGATGTCAATGTTCCCTAGAGCAATCTACACATTCAATGCAATCCCCATCAAAATACCATCCACTTTTTTCAATGAAATGGAACAAAGATTCCTAAAATTTGTATGGAACCAGAAGAGACCCCAAATAGCCAGAGGAATCTTGAAAAAGAAAAGCAAAGCTGGCGGCATCACAATTCCGGACTTCCAGCTCTATTACAAAGCTGTCATCATCAAGACAGTATGGTACTGGCACAAAAACATTCACATCGATCAATGGAACAGAATCGAGAGCCCAGAAATGGACCCTCAACTCTATGGTCAACTAATCTTTGACAAAGCAGGAAAGAATGTCCAATGGAAAAAAGACAGTCTCTTCAACAAATGGTGTTGGGAAAATTGGACAGCCACATGCAGAAGAATGAAACTGGACCATTTCCTTACACCACACACAAAGATAGACTCCAAATGGTTGAAAGACCTAAACTTGAGACAGGAATCCATCAACATCCTAAAGGAGAACATAGGTAGCAACCTCTTCGACCTCAGCTGCAGCAACTTCTTCCTAGAAACATCGCCAAAGGCAAAGGAAGCAAGGGCAAAAATGAACTATTGGGATTTCATCAAGATAAAAACCTTTTGCACAGCAAAAGAAACAGTCCACAAAACCAAAAGACAACCGACAGAATGGGAGAAGATATTTGCAAATGACATATCAGATAAAGGGCTAGTATCCAAAATCTATAAAGAACTTATCAAACTCAACACCCAAAGAACAAATAATCCAATCAAGAAATGGGCAGAAGACATGTACAGGTATTTTTCCAAAGAAGACATCCAAATGGCCAACAGACACATGAAAAAGTGCTCAACATCCCTCGGCATCAGGGAAATCCAAATCAAAACCTTAATGAGATACCACTTCCCACCAGTCAGAATGGCTAAAATTAACAAGTCAGGGAACGACAGATGTTGGTGGGGATGCAGATAAGGGGGAACCCTCCTACACTGTTTTGGGAATGGAAACTGGTGCAGCGCCTCTGGAAAACAGTATGGAGGTTCCTCAAACAGTTGAAAATAGAGTTATCATAAAATCCAGCAATTGCACTACAGGGTATTTACCCCAAAGATACAAATGTAGGGATCCGAAGGGGTATGTGCACCCCAATGTTTATAGCAGCAATGTCCACAATAGCCAAACTATGGAAAGAGCCAAGCTGTCCATCGACAGATGACTGGATAAAGAAGAGGTGGTATATATACACAAAGGAATATTATGCAGTCATCAAAAGGAATGAGATCTTGCCATTTGCAACCACGTGGATGGAACTGGAAGGTGTTATGCTGAGTGCAATAAGTGAATCAGAGAAAGACATGTATCATATGACCTCACTGATATGAGGAATTCTTAATCTCAGGAAACAAACTGAGGGTTGCTGGAGTGGTGTGGGGTGGCAGGGATGGGGTCGCTCAGTGATAGACATTGGGTAGGGTATGTGCTATGGTGAGCACTGTGAATCGTGCAAGACTGTTGAATCACAGATGTGTACTTCTTAAACAAATAATGCAACATATGTTAAGAAAAAACAAAAAGAAGAAGACAGCCAGAGGGGAAGAATGAAGGGGCGTAAGTCGGAGAGCGAGACGAACCATGAGAGATGATGGACTCTGGAAAACAAACTGAGGGTTCTAGAGGGGAGGAGGGTGGGGGGATGGGTTAGTCTGGTGATGGGTATTAAAGAGGGCACATTCTGCGTGGAGCACTGGGTGTTATGCACAAACAATGAATCATGGAGCACTACATCAAGAACTAATGATGTAACGTATGGTGATTAACATAAGAATAAAAAATTTAAAAAAATTAGGAAGGAGTTTTGTATTAAGAAATATAAAGATGATGTTGTTTGGTCACAGTGTTGGGTGAGGTGGAAGGTAGAAGTGAGTTTAGTGTTTTTGGAAATGGAGCTGTTTCAGGTGATGATAAGCTCTAGTATGTGACTTTGAGAGCAGGTGGTTGAGGTGTCATGTTGGAGAAAATCATCAAAGTTGAGGAGCTCGAGAATGTTGAGGCCAGTGGTCTGAGTGGGTTGAGCACATGAATGACAATAAAGATAAAAAGGAAGAATTTTCAAAATGTCAAGTTCTCTGTTGCAGGAGAGGGAAGAACAGGGCTACCAAGAATGATGGTACTAGGAGAGAGGAAATGTTAGAGCCCAGTGGCTATCTCTGGCAAGGAGCAGACTTTTTATAAGACATTGGTGAAGAGTTTCATGGATGACTAGCCAATCCCATTTCTTTTTCTTGGTCACGTAGAGGGACAGCAGTCCTTCTCCTCCCTTGAAGCTAGATGGGGCCATGTGACTGCGTTCTGTCCATTGGTAGACAAAAGGAAATGATGTTGTCAGTGTTTTAACAAGATGCTTAAGTAGCCAGTATTATCTTCCCTTTGATTTCTTCCTTTTTTCTGCCTCAGTTGGATGTTTTCAGAATTAACTTACACTGTAAAGTAGAAGGACCAAAAGATGGAAACTGACTGATTTTTGAGTCACTTCTCAGAAAAGAAATGTTCAAACTTCATTTATTGGACAGGGCAATGGTGTGATCAAGAATAAAAAGCCTCCCAAAGGGAGGAGTCCAAAGTGCATGGAGAACCATGGGCAAGAGGTGTGTCCCAGAGAGCAAGAATCATAAAACCTAGGGTGGAGATTTTCATTGTGTTTTCCCAGCAACACTGCAGAATTGTTCAGACCAGTGAGTGGTGAATTTTTCATTCTTCACCTTTCCAAATGGGAATATTTACTGCTAATATTCTGTCCCTGTTTCACTAGTATATGTGGTGTGTTCATTTATGTGGGTGGGGAGAAGATCACTTATCCTTTTAGTCCAAAGCTTATAGGATCATCATAAACCACATCCAAAGATGACAGAGATGGCTGGGCCTCATGCACTGATTCCAGAAATTTAGCCAGAGTCAGTGGCTGAATGGAGACTGGGTTCTGTTATGTTGAAGGAGTGAGAATTTTCATATGTGTGGAAGGAATATTGAGACAGATATTTATTGACCAGAAGGTTTGACTGTGACAGACACTGGCTGACCCTCTCATCAATTTTATGTCCTTTTGCTAGGCATGGAAAAAGCTAGATTTCCCAATTTTCTTTGCTGTTAATTAGGAGCAAGTTAGTTAGGAGCAAGCATTAGTTATGGTCAAGTGAATGTGGGCAGAAATGATGTAGGCAATTTCTAGGTCTGAATTCTCAAACCATTGAAAACTCTTTGGCCCATTATCTCTCTTCCCAGTTTTGTGGATGGAAAAAGGATTCTGAGATGACAGTGATATGTGATAGAAGACAACAGGATCTGAGTCGCCACTTAGAGGAAAGCTGCCAGGAAACCTTAACCTTCACAACTGAATGCGGCAGGAGAGAAAACAAAGCTTTTTTTTTTTTAAGATTTTATTTATTTATTTGACAGAGAGAGACAAAGCAAGAGAAGGAACACAAGCAGGGGGAGTGGGAGAGGGAGAAGCAGACTACCTGCTGAGCAGGGAGCCTGAAGTGGGGCTCGATCTCAGGACCCTGGGATCATGACCTGAGCCGAAGGCAGACGCTTAATGACTGAGCCACCCAGGTGCCCCCCCAGAAAACAAAACTTCTATTATATTAAGTCACTGAGAGTGTGAATACTTGTTCAGCAGCTGGTATCTTTGATCTTGAGCAGAATTGAATTAATACCATAAACAATTTTTCACAAATATATGGCACTGGCTTAGCAGTAGAAAGCAAACAGGGAAGACATGGTATTGGAAGAAGGTACGTCATGTTCTACTGGGAGAAAACATTTGGAAGTTTGTCACTTTTGGTAACACTTTGGAGGCAGATGGTTTACCCAACTGACCTGCCACGTCTAGTGGAAGAAATTTGAAAAATTCTTATTATTCATGTTAGTTGGCTGTTATGGACAACATTTAGCAAAGTGTTGTAAAAAAGGGATGACATGATGAAAATTTGGCTAGTCTTGGGCGCCTGGGTGGCTCCTAGTTTCCCACAGTTAAGAGGTAGCCTTCAAGCCTGAATTGCCTCAAGAAGGTCATACTAATCCTATGTTCGATGTGACCACATAGGGTAATGGGAAGGAGAATATTTTCCAAGAGAAGAACTTGAGGTCATGGGGAGCTATGACCAAAATAGATCTTTTTGAAGAATAGAACCAGTTCGTGGAATCTCCACTATGTCCCAGAAAAGGACAATTCCCAGGGTTTTTTTCCCGAAATTTCCAAAATTACTATGGACCTGTGACTACTGTGTGTTTCTTTGTCTCTCCATGCCTTTCTTTTTGAATGGAAGTGTCTGATGTGGATATCCTGTCCATATTCCAACATTGTATATTGAAGTGAGACATATATTTTATCTTTATGGAAAAGAGCTTCCTGTGGATTTTATGTGGAGGAGTAGGAATCACATGGAGAACCTGACTTTGGGGTAGACACAGTGACCAGACAGTAACTTAGCCAGTCTCTTTTAGGAATAAAAAATGTATTCTGTGTGTTGGAGAGAGGATAAACATGGATATTTGTGTGACCAGAATATTGAGTTGTGGCAGATACTCTTTCTGGGTATTATTTTCTCTTATTGGGAACCCTAGGAGTCTATATTTTAGAACCACTATTTCAGTTCAGTTGGTATCATATGACTGAGTATGACTATTAGAATGTAAGCAGAAATAACATGTCATATGCTGATTGGGGCGAGTAAGGGTATAGTGCATATTCCCTCAGTTTTTATCTCTCCTTGTTGGCTGAATGATACCCAGAAGATCTTAATGTCCAAAGAAGGTAGAACAACCACAAAGAAGTGGGTGATTTGGGGGAAGTCACTTGACCTTCTCATCAGACTATTTTGAATGAGAAATAAACTTTTGTGCCACACTGTAGCATTTCAGAATTTCTTTGTTACTGTGGCTTATTCTAGCCTCTCCTGACTGATACAGGGGATTAACACTCTGTGAATATCAAGGCTTAATGGAAAGGAAAACAACTCTGTCCTCAAATTTATAATACATGAACTTTGAGAGAAGATATAATCATCACGGGGAATTATATGTTTAAGAAAAAGAAATGTTTTCATTAAAGCAGGAAGTAAAGAAAGAGCTAAGGAAAAGATCAGGGGCACCTGGGTGGCTCAGTCGTTAAGCGTCTGCCTTCGGCTCAGGTCATGATCCCAGGGTCCTGGGATCGAGCCCCACGTCATGGCTCCCTTCTTCGTGGAAGCCTGCTTCTCCCTCTCCCACTACCTCTGCTTGTGTCTCCTCTCTCGCTGTGTCTCTCTCTGTCAAATAAATAAATAAAATCTGAAAAAAAAAAGCTAAGGAAAAGATTAAAGATAAAAATGAGTTTATTTCTTATAGAGTAGTGTTTCAAGATAAGAGAGTGAAAAGTTTGGACAGGTAAGCATAGGGTGTAACTAGTTAGAATCAAGTAAATATAGAGCATCTTTATAGTAGGAACTCTAAAGACAAGAGGGCCAGAGTGATGGGATGAACAAGCATGAAAGGCTGGATAGGCCCAGTTTATACTGTTGGTCTAATTAAACTGTGGCTACCAGGCCTAATTGCTGGAGGAATTGTGTGACTCCATCTGGGGTGGACGGCTGCCAGCCCTTTCTTTCTCAGTGCCCCTGAAGCCCAGGGTGGTGGCAGGCCCTGCAGCTGTCATGCTTGAACAGCATGATGACAGCAGCAGTGATTTTGATTCCTGTATTTTGTTTTCCTCAATTCTTGGATTGACTGCCTTAACCCTTCTCTGGAGGCTATGCAAAGGTCAATGTGTCATTGAGATGGTCATTGGTTTCTTGAAGCATCTTCCAGTCAATCATCAACTTTGCTTTGATGCCATTAGAAATCCCTGGTTATGACAACTGTTTCCTGAAGGTATTGTTTTTGATAATCTTAAGCTGGAGAAAAGTTTTCAAAGGGGACATGATTCCTTTCACGCTTGTTTTTCTCTTAAGGCCTTAAGTTTGATTTCCTTCTAGCTTTATGCATCTTCTATTTCTCTAGAAAATTTGAGAATGACATTGTTTACCACATTGCATAGTGTTATCTTTATTGAGGGCTTGTGTAGAAAATCTCTATGATCTTGGTGTTAGTACAAAGTGATTTTCCTGGAAAACTAGAGTGTTTTATTCTGCTATAGATAATGTGAATCATATCATGTTTACCGATGGTGTTGGTGGCTAGTTTTCATGTGAATCTATGGTTTATCCCTTGCATGGAAAGTATTTTGGGTACTAATCCCACCTTGGGTCCATCTTTTTTTTTTTTTTTAAACTTTAATTTTTCCTATTGTCTGGAGTTCTTCAGTTTTAATTTATGTTTTAAATGGCCGCATGGAGCACTGGGTGTTATATGAAAACAGTGAATCGTGGATCACTACGTCAAAAACTAATGATGCATTGTATGGTGACTAACATAACATAACATAACATAACATAACATAACATAACAAAATAAAATAAAATAAAATAAAAGCCTCCATGGATATATTAAGGTGAATTTAAAGATTTTATTTATTTTATTTATTTTAGAGAGAGGGAAGGAGGGGGTGGGGGAGGGGAGCGGGAGTAGCAGAGGAAAAGGGAGAGAGAATCTGAAGCAGACTCCCTGCTGGGCATGGAGCCCAACACGGGGCTCCGTCTCACGACCCTGAGATCATGACCTGAGCTGAAATCAAGAGTCGGATGCTTAACTGACTGAGCCACCCAGGCGTCCAATTAAGGTGACTTTTAAGACTTTTATGGTGGTTGTAGTGTCAGAAAGAATGAAAGAGACATAAGAAAGTAAAAGAAAGGAAGTTAGGACTAGAGTAAGAAGGAAAGAATAATTACTGTCAGCGTTTTGTTTATATTTCTTCAGACCCTGCTATTTTAGTGGGGCTCAGCTGAGTTCCAACTGCTAGTATCTGTATCTGTGGTGAGGTCACTTTCTGGAACTGCAGAGGGCCATGATGCATATGTGTGTGGAAGGCTAGAAATGTCAGAGAATTAGCTTCCCCTATGCAAATGTCTTTATCAGTGACTCTCAGGTCAGTATATAAATACCCCACCTCCCTCACCTGTTGCTGGGGATATTTATGAGTTGTTTTGCATCATTTCCCAATTTGCCCACTGGAGGAGCTCTGGTCACTCACTGTTTTATTGAGGTGCTTTTTCTTCCATGTGTCTCTTCTCCATTCTCCTATCACTTTTCCCTTCACTTCTCAAAGACATCCTTGCGTGCAAATTCTTGTGTCAGGTCTACTTCTGGGGAGACCCAACTAACACAGAGAAAGAGGAAGAGAAGAGGAGGGAGAAAAGGAGAGGAGAAGGGAAAGAGGAAAAGAAATAGACATGGGGAGGAGGAAGAAGGGAGGAAGGAAGACAGAAGGAGAAACAGAGAAAATGCATATTTTATGAATAATATAGGTTCATTTTGCTACTTGAAGGATCCTCACTCTTTAGGTGAAGTGTTTTTATAGCTATAAGTATGTAATTTTCTCTGTTAATGAAGGCATACAACTAAAATGATTTGACTCACTTGCTTCGAGGTTTAAGGTAGTGAATAAACACTTATACAAGAAATTTCTCTATTTCATTAATTAGTATGTAACTCTAAAAGCTTATCTGATTGTTTTTATTTATTGTTTTTATTTGTACTCTTTTTCAGAACCTTAATAAGAACTAATCTCATACCCAATCCCTCTCTTGCATACTCTGATAAAGTGTGATGAGCCAGGTCCTGCCACTCCCTAAAAACCTCATTCACACTTAGTTCTCTCTTCAGTACAGGTACAATTAGAACCATATTCCTTTAGCATTTAACAAATCCTAGGTAATAAAAAGTCTTAACCTATGAATACAACTTCAAGTATTATATATATATATATATAATACACACGTACATACATATATATAAATATATATATACACACACACGTACATATATGTGTATATATATATATGTATTTTATATATATAAATCTCCAATTTTTGTTACACATTTATTCTGAACCCAGCATCGATGCCTCAGGATGCAAAAATGCATAGTACATGGGCAACTTAAAACCAGTTCAAAAAAAGAAGATACCACATATATTTGTTCATTTGTTCATTTTTCAGAAACAGAGCACTGAATTAGTTGCTGTGAAGAATACAAAAATACATCAGACACTATTCTAGCCAATAGAAATACATTATATATGGGCAACTGAAGACTGATCCAAGAAAGCAACAGTATTTGTAATATCCCACAACTGGAAACAAGCCAATTGTACTTCTACAGAAAAAATGGATAAAGAAAACAGGGTACATTCATGCAATGAAATGTGATATAGTAATAAGATTATATAAACTACAAAAACATGAAATGACATGGATGAATGTTATACATGTAAATTTGAGCCACAAAAAAAAAAAACCAGATACAAAATAGTACATTCATTTGATCCTCTTGATATAAAGTTCAAAATTAGGCTGTGTTGAAATCGGAACTGTAGATTGCCTTGAGGATGAGGATAGTGACTGAAAGGGAATATGAAGTTACTTCTGGTATGCTACTAATTTCTTTCTTGATCTTGATTTTAGCCAAATGGGTGTGCTAGCTTTGTGAATATTTACTTATCTATTTGTGTACTTGTGATTTATGCACTTTTCTTTATATATGATACTGAAATACGTATAGATACATAGATAGATACAGATATAAATAAATCAGACATTTTTGCTTTGAGTTTACATCTGCTAGGGGAGATGTGGAATATAAACATATGCCTTTAATTTCATAACCCATCAATGCAATACAGCAAAAGGTCCTAGAATTATAGATGACCTGCAGACTTTGCTCTTTGGCTTACAAAGAATCAGAAATGCTTAAAGGAAGTAATGAACACATTTTGAGATTAGTCTGGAAGGATAAGTAGGGGCTGCCATGTGTGTGAAGAGTGGAAGGGCCTAAGTGGAGGAAAGATAAGAAGAAATGTGCAGGTATATTCTACAAATAAGTTGCCTTTGGTGTCTGGACATTAGGAGTTGTGGGAGATAAACCAAATGAGAAGTTGATGCTGGATGATGGAAAGATTTCAACAGTAGACTGAGGAGTTTGAATATGTTTGGTGGAGTGCCAATATTTTTAAGCATAGTTGACATGATCAGAACCATAGCTGGAAAGAATGTGAAGACACTGAGAAATATCAAAGGTTGGCATGAGGGAATCCTGGATGAGGGAGGCCAGACATGGTATATGGAAAAGATACCACTTCATTGGAGTTGACAGTTGATTTAGGTGACAACAAGGACCCTAAATTGAACCTATATTTTTATGTTTGAGTGACTAGGGTTTGAAGGGAAGGGAATTTTGTGACTCCATTTGGAGTAGATCGTGTTTGAACAATTAGTAGGTTATTTAGAGGTTGAGCATATGCTTTGTAAACACAGGCCTGGAGCTCATGAGAAAGGCTGAGATTTGAATTTGGGAGTCATCTGCATAAATGTAATTGAGGTAATAATCAAAGACCAAAATGAAGAAAAGAAAATAAGCACTATACTGTATCACTCTAACTTCACATCCAATAATGTAGAGGATTAAAGTGAAAGTATTGAAAAAATAACTACTATTATGTACAACAGTAGCAAGAACAATGATACTGTGCAAGTTTCTTGAGTATGGGGAATGTGTCTTGTTAACCATCATATCTCCAGTACTTTCACAGTTCCTGGCACATAATAAATGTGTTTTTTAAGTTGATAAGTTACATTTTCATTGTACTTTACCATTTTTAAGTTCCATTATCAATATCCTCACTATCTCAACAAATTTATACCAGAACATAGTATGTAACCAGAATATAGTATGTAATAGTATGTAATATTATATTTCTATACTTATAAAGAATATATTTTCCCTATATATTAAAAGGGAATCATATTTTCCTCAATACCTTCCTATAGATAATGAACCACCTTTTCCCTTTTATCCTGTTTCTAGTATAAGTCAGATACAGTTTACAGTGACCATCATGGGAGAAATTCTGAGAAGAAGGAGAAACATAGCTGGCCTCACTTCACAGAGTGTGTGTTTTGTTACACTGCAGACCAACATCTGGTAAAACTCAGTGCTGAAATGCAGTTTGCACTTCCATGGTTGTATTAGAGAGGTTCCTGCATGGTGTTACAATGCAGTTTTTGCAGAAAAATAGTTTTAACTATATGAACTTCACAGGGATATTGTGAAGGGTCAGTGTGGTAAAGCTTGTACACACAAAGCACAAACTTGCCAACACTCAGGAGAGGTGACACAAATGTTAGTTTCCTTATCTTTATTAGCAAATTCATCAGTCACCTGGGTAAGAGCAGTAAAACTCTTCCAAGAATATCCAAGGCAAATCCCCTAATGAAGGAACATAAAGTTACTGGCAGCCCAGGGACACAGATCCTAATTGGACCATAGCTCTGGTGGTATAAGTTCTTGACTTACCTTGAGTTTGGAATGCATAGGTGATAGATCATTACAGCTGCTACTTGTTAGGATCCTAATGGTAGACATGATTTCTAAGCAGAAGTCTGTTCTTCTCTTAAATGCCAAACCTACAACGTGAGTGGTAATAGCATGCATTTGGTTTTCTGATGACAGAAATATCCACAGTAAACACTGGTCATATTCTAATCCCTTATGAGAAACATTATTGCAATCTCATTCTATTTTTTTAAATACTTAGCCTTATAATCTCTTTGCATTATAATGTCAATCAGAGTAAATATTATAGGACTGCATTCCAATTTCCACATTCGCCCAGACAAACAAGAGTTATAGCAAGGAAGACACCACTTCGGTATTATGAATTATCCTCAGATCTTCTATTCATCCCTTTGACATTCTCTTAATCATCACTGGAGGTCTCATTGCTCTGCCTCTGAGCTTCCATTTGTTCTGCTCTTTATCCTAACCAATAAAGATAAATGGATAGATGACTAGATAGGTAGATATAAATACATATATCCTATATGTATGCGATATGCAATATAGTTTCTATACAAGTGTTATTTTCTTCATGTTTTTATTTTGCAAAAAAGAACCTAGAACATATTATTCTTAGATCTAGTAATTTCATGTAGAATATTATTTGCAAAACACAGACAAATTATAATCTCCTTTACTATCCTGAAGATTCTGTAAGGCTTATAGGACACATATATTCCCATCTGACAGGTGGAAGGCTGAGGTTTATAGATTCTAAGTGACTTGCTGAAGTTCACACAGTCTGTGGCAAATGACTAGGTCTTGTTTCAATTAGGGTGTTTTTGTAGAAAGCAAAACAAACCTACCTAAAGGGAAAAATGAATTTGTCAGACAAACTTGAAAGTGTCACAGAAATCAGAAAAGCTGAAGAATCAAGCTCATAAAATGATATACAGAGTCTCAGTTTCATGACCACTCCCTCATCTTAAGAGCATTATTGAAGTAAATTATTTCTTATTGTTTTAAGTCTGCTTTGTTTAGCTCCCAAGGTCCAAATTCTAAGGAGAAGGGTCTGGTTGGTTCTGCTTGGGTGATGTGTCTGCTTAACTGACTGAGCCACCCAGGTGCCCCAGCATGTCTGCTTTTTCAACAGAAATGTGCTCGGCAACCTGATTCATAGTTCCACCTGACTTTGTCATATGGGAAGAAGAGTTCCCCCAGAGAGGTGGACTAAATGCTGGATAGCTAGAAAGCCACAAATACCCCTAAAGGCCTATGTCCTCAGTTTTCTGTCCCCAATTCTAATACCTTTTCTGTGATAGGAATAGGTTTTTGCTCCTTAGATTTAGAAGCTCTGATAGTACAGACGTATTGGCAGTCAGTTTAACAATCTGAGACATGAGCTAGAGAGCTAGAACTCCTTCAGACTTATGTTAAGACGCAGGTACCCTGCTATCACCGCTAACTTCACCACCAATTCCTGACTACTCTTTTGTGTCTGTGAGGACCAAAATTTGCTTTGGGTGGTCCCATTCTAGATAGAATGAAATACAAGATAATTGGTAAAAGGAATAATACCCCTGTTCCAGGTTAGGGTGAGTTATGTATAAATGATACACTGTATTATAACAAGGTCATACATCCTCCAGATTTAATTAGCTCGGAGTGTGAGTTATAACCTCTTTGTAAGGGAAGGGGTTAATTAAATTCTTTTAAGCAGGGGAAAGCAGTCTGCAAATTTTCAACACAAATAGGTAATATTTTCTCCCATATTAATTAAAGCCAATTCTCATGATTTAAACATTGGGGCCATGATTACTACTCTTTATTTTTGCAAGTAGGGGACAAGTCAAATGGAAACAGGAAACCAGATAAAAGAAGAAGAAATAAAAAGACAAACAATATAGAATATCCAATAAACTTTAACTCTTCTGGCAGTGCTCTCTATAGCGCACCATTTATCCCATTATAAGTGCTAATGTTGGGGAAGAAAAGCAATTTTTCCTTTACACTCTAGGTTCTTAGCTAAGGATACCCCTTGTGATAAAAGACAGATTAACAGGAGAAAAACAAACAGAAGTTTAATAACCTGTATACCTCCTGCATACATGGGAGATACCCAGGAAAACTGAGTAACTCCGCCAAATGGCCCAAACCACCATCTTAAATAACATCTCCAGCTAAAGACAAAAGAAGATGGTGAGGGTTGGGAGAACCAGTTATTAGGAGATGCTATCAAGAAAAGCAAGGTAAACAAGGGTATGGTTGTTATGCAGATTTAAGTCTGTGCCTTCTTCATTGGTAAAAGTTTCTAGAGATTTGGTTATCCTTCTCTTCCTGGTACAGAGAGGGAAACATCCTTACAAATATGGAGTTCCATTTTAAATGTGGGTGTTACAAAGGTAATTTTTAATCATTTTGCAGAGCTTCTCTATTGTTTGTAGTTTTTTAAAAAGAATATGCTATGGAGGCATATATTGAAGTGGCATATTCTGCCACCTTTCATAAATCAAGTTTTCTAAGGGAGCTGAGATGTAAGTGGTAAATACACATCTCTGAAGCTATCCAATCATTTTACTTATTAAATTTATTAAGTAACAGGTTTATTTGTTTCCAATTGGTGGTCAGAATAACACACTAAATTTATGAATTGAGGACCTAACCAGTTGCCCAGACCCAAAGAAATTAGAATGATAAAATAGTGTGGCTTCAAAGTAACGTATCTGGGTTATTTGGTCTCTGATATTTACATAAGGTTGGGAAGGTTTGTAAAATAGTGAAAATAATACCTGTCTCATACACTTATTGAAAAATTAAATGAATATGTGAAATTTCTCATATCTTTGGGAAATTGTAAACATTTGTTCAAATTTGCTCAAATTTGCCATAGAGAATACGAAGATATTTAGACCACAATAGTAATTTAAGTTTTAACTAGAAAGTGAAATACTATAAAGAATCAGTCAAACCAGACTCACATAAATCAGGAATCTTATACAATGTAGAGCTTTACTAATAATTTCAAGGACAAAGGTAATCATAATGCAATTATGAAAAAAAAAAAAAAACAGAAGAATCTCTAGAAGCATAGTTTCCCAGGCACCTGTTTGTTCTTTCAGAGGCACAGTAACCCAGATTAACATGAGATTCTTAAGCAATATGTATGGTTTGCATCACTTATTCAGAAGAGGGCTGTCTTAGACATGAAACATTTCTGTTATACTCAGTTAAATAGCTTACATGACATTTTCCCAGAAGACATATTTTCTTTCATAGTTGTGAAAGAAAAGTTGATAAGTTAGAATTTATTAAAGTTAAACACTTCCGAAAAAGACACTGTTAAGAGAATGAAAAGACAAGTCACAGACTGGGAGAAAATATTTTCAAAACATATATGTGATACAAGACTGGTATCCAAAATATACAAAGAAGTCTTAAAACTCAACAATAAGAAAACAACCCAGTTAAATATGGGCCAAAGATCTGAACAGACATACCACAAAAGATGAAGTGTCAAATATGCGTATGAAAAGATGTTCAACATCATTTGTCCTTAGGAAATTGCAAATTTAAGCAATAAGGAGATACCACTATATATCTATTAGAATATCTAAATCTGAAACACTGAAAACACCAATGCTGGTGAGGACGTGGAGCAACAGGAACGCTCATTTGTTGTTGGTGAGAATGCAGAATGATACATACACTTTGAAAGACATTTTGACAGTTTCTTACAAAGCTAAACAAATTGTTATCATATGGGTTAGCATTTGTGCTCTTAGGTATTCATCTACTTGAGTTGACAACTTATTTCCAGAAAAAAATGTGAATGTGAATGTTTATAGCAGCTTTTTATATAATTGCCAAAAACTGGACACAACCAAGGTGTCCTTCAATAGGTGAATTTATGTATGAACTATGGTATATGCATAGAATGGAATATTATTCAACAATAAAAAGAAATGAGCTATCAAGCCAAAAAGATATGTAGGAACGTTAAGTACATACTTCTACATGAAAGAAGCCAATCTGAAAGGCTACATATTATATGATTCCAATTAAATGACATTCTAGAAAAAGCAAAACCGTGGAGACAGTAAAAAGATTTGTGGTTTTCAGGGTTCAGGGGAGAGTTGAATAGGTGAAGTATAGGGGATTTTTGTGGTGGCAAAACTATTCTTATGATACTGTAATGTATCATACATGACAGTATGCATTTTGAAAAATGCAGACTTTTACTGCACAAATAATATACCTTAATGGATACAAATATAAAAAAATCATTTAGGAGCTTGGGGTATCACAGACAAGAATGTAGGATGAGTCAAGAGTATCTATCTACATTACAAATGTATGAAAAAATCTCCTTGAAGAGGGTGGGGGTGGAGGGGAGGGAATGCTGACCTAAGTAACTAGAAATGAGTGGATTCTGCAATACTGAAGACAAAGGAACTGTGCATGCTCATTTTATTTTGGTTGATAAAGTTGTTTCCCTTGGGGAAAGGGGGTAACAATTCTGATACTTCCATGCATCTATACTGGAATTGATCAATTAAGTAAATGGATGGCAGATGGTGGGAGCCTGGTTTCTTATTATTTGAGTGGGAATTTGCAGGTAAGTAGAAGAAGGAGGGTAAAAAAAAATCCATGTGGCAATGACTTAGAGCTGGAGATTTGGTAAGAGCTCTTGTTTAACATGTATATATATATAGTCCCATATGGAAATATTTATAAATATGTGTATATACATGAGTTAGTATACATATTTATTTCTTTTTTCTGTCTGCTGAGAGAACTTAAAAGAAGTGACACCATAGTAGAAATGAACACACTCAAGATCCAGATCTTAGTTTCTAATACCATGTACTAGTAAAAAGAACAAGGACTCCCTGGAGAAATGACTGATTCTAAGCAATATATGAGATGAGGCTGAAGCATCTTATAGTGACAGAAAATATACAAGTGCTCAAACAAAGAAAACCACATTAATTATGTCAAAGGGCACAGAACCCAACTGAAAGAGCTCCCAATGACCAAAGCTGGAACAATTTGAGCAACGAAATACATGAAGTAATATTAGATTATAACCCAAAGTACAAAATGAATATCCATAAATCCATGCTGATATAAATAAAACTCAACTAAATTGATAAATGGGAGAAGAGACAAATCTGTGCAGAAGGATTCTAAATAGATTCTCTGCCCTCAAACGGAGGGAGCATAAGTCCCCACTCTTTACATGGGGGCTGTGCACAGCAACTTCCTTCCAAAGAATACAGAATGGAAAGGGGAGGAAACTAGAATAATTTGTAGTGCCCAAATCCGACAAACACTTTTTCAGCCATACAATCAAGGTCAATGTCAGCAGTTATAAAACATGTTCATAGGATGTACCTTTCATATGATAAGAATGAATGAATGAAAATGTATACAGTATTTCAGTCCCTGATAGTGCTGGAGAGCCAGCAAATTTGCCTTCATTTGTGTACCATAGAATTTTTTTTTTTTTGACATAAGAACCCCCCCCCACTGCTTTGTATTAAGTCACTTCATTAAATTTCCTTTTAGTTGCATCTTCACACCAAAGTAAGAAAAAGTCCAACATCTTTCTGTTCTTTCATAAGCATGGCTGTGTAAAGAATAAACTGCAAATGGGCATTTTTGAAGAGTTTTTAGAAGCACAAATCTAACAACTGTCTTCATCTGCCATAAAGAAATTATTCCTTACCCTCCTTTTTTGTTTTGTTTTTTACTAAAATTCATCTTTGCTGATTAAGAGGGTCATTTCCCCCTCATCACTAGAAAGAAGGTTCTATGAGGACATGGGTTTCTGTCCTTTTTTGCTACTGAAGTACTTCCGTCATCTAGAGAAGCACCTATCAAAGAGAAGATGGTCAATAAATATTTGATAAACCAGTGATCACTGCACTGTCTGCATTTGCCTTTTAAATACTTCCCTTTACCTGGGGAGATGCTAATTGAAGTTGTGGAAGTACCTGGGATTGTTATGTTAAAACAGAATCTTGGCATATGTCTATACCTTGGGTTAAGTGAGGAAGAAATAGTGACAAAACAGACATAGTATCAAAGAGATGCAGATTCCCCCCCCTTCATTTCTCCCTTCCTGCTTTCTTCTTCTTCTTCTTCTTCTTCTCCTTCTTCTTCTTCTTCTTCTTCTTCTTCTTCTTCTTCTTCTTCTTCTTCTTCTTCTTCTTCTTCTTCTTCTTCTTCTTTTCTCCTTCTTCTTCTTCTTCTTTTTTAACATATAAGGTATTATTTGTTTCAGAGGTACAGGTCTGTGATTCAACAGTCTTAGACAATTGACTGCGCTCACGGTGGGGGGGGGTGGGGAGAATCAGAGGGGGAGACGGACCATGAGAGACTATGGACTCTGGGAAACAAACTGAGGGTTCTAGAGGGGAGGGGTGGGGGAATGGGTTAGCCTGGTGATGGGTATTAAAGAGGGCATGTATTGAATGGAGCACTGGGTGTTATATGCAAACAATGAATCATGGAACACTACATCAAAAGCTAATGATGTAATGTATGGTGATTAACATAACATAATAAAAAAATGTAAAAAAGAAAACAAACAAAAAACAAAGAGATGCAGAACTCATGATGAGTGTCATGACATCCAAGGGAGACCAGCATTTCCAAAATGAGGTTCTTAATAATGAATATTTCAGAGTAATGAAGACCAAGGATTAGATTTGTTGATTTGCAAGATAATGACTTATTTTGAAAGAGTCCTTGAATGATGGGAGTAAATCAAATAGATCTGAAGATGTTAATAAGTAAGAACAATTAGAAATTGAGGCATTAGTAAAGAAGTTTCTTATTAACTTCATGGCTGTGTATGAATGTGTAATGTCACGTGTTATGCTTCAAGTATTTCTTAGCACACAATAAATGTTGCTATTCTTTATGTAATAATTACTATTTCAAAATATCTTGCTCATAGTTTAAGCTCAAAAGTGAGAAAGTATATATTGTATGTTGTTCCAATAGTCTTTGTGATCCTTCACAGACTTAAGCATAATGCTGAATGCACAACAAACTTAATAAATACCATTTCACTTGTCATATTAATAGTTATGTATTCTGTTTTCCCTTTTCTTGAAATCCATGATAGTCTTCAATTGTAAAATAATGGAGAAATTATATTTAATATGTAAAAAAACAAGTTGATACCTCTAGCTAGTAAAGAACTAGACAAAAATGTTACTATAGCTTACATATACATACATATAGTATATAATAATACAAAATTCACTTGTAAATCCTTGAATAATTTGTAGAGTACCTTAACTTTCATTGTTTCAGTGAATTTTATAGCAATCCTATGAGGAAGCAGGGTATGATGTTGCCATTATTTTGAGAAAAGGTAATAAAGTTTATGATTAGGTCTGGGTTTTCATAACTGCCATTGCCACTTATCATTTCTGATCTTTGTCAATTCACTTAACATTTCTAGCTTCAGTTTCTTCTCCTGTAAAATAGACTTCTCTATAAACTTATTGAAATGATTCAATCAGATAATCAAGTGCATTTGATTGCTGTGCCACATATAAGCAGATATAGAAATAAACCAATTTCTGATTGGTTTAAAGGGAATATAAAAGCAAATAGAGTATATACTTGGTAAATATAATAGCTTAAATTAAACTCAGTCCTTTGGGTTCTCAAAAGCTTTTTCTTATACCTTTAGTCACACTGATATTTGGAGTGCTAGCATTTAGTATATTCTTTTTATATATTGCACTTGATTTTTTAGGTCCCAAAATTTATTCAAGAGTATTTTAATAATCATTCTGCTGAAAATCTAATGTGAAGTTTGTCTCTCCAAAGGTAGATTTCCACTCTCTTAATAATAGCACAGAGAAATTACTCAGAAGGTCGTTTTATTCCACAATATTTCAGAAATTGAGAGCAGATAATGAGAATGTATTTGCAGTCTTGATGTTGTAATTCCCAGTGGAGATCTTCACATTTTTAATTATTTAACGATGTCATTTAAATATTATCTGTCCTCCATGAATATTTCATGTTAATCAAAAATTCCCTGAAAAAGTAAAAATAACCTGTACATTTGTTAAAGAAGACAGTGTCAATAATAGCATCCAAATGGTATTTCAGTGCCTTTGGCCTGGGGAATAGTTTTTAATCCAATGGTTCCAATCAATCATCTAAATTTTTGTAAGAGTACACAGACTAAGGGCATGTTAACAAAAGGAGTCTTGGAAATAGGGTTTGAATAATAAAGTAGAACTAGAAATAAGCTCTGTCTCAAGATCAGGTGTTCTTCAGGAACATGTAGAAAGTCTCTATAAGTGAAGGCTGAGCCACCTCCATTGATTTGATCATTTTGAATGCATGTGTTATTGACTGAATTGTGTTCACCCAAAATCTACATGTTGAAACCCTAACCCTGCCACGTAATTGTATTTGGAGGTAGGGAATTTAAAGAGGTACTTAAGTTTAAATGAGGTTATAGCCTTAATCAAATATGACTGGTGTCCTTGTAAGAAAAAGAAGAGCCAGTAGGGATGTGTGCACTCAGAGAAAAGGCCATGTGAGGACCCAGCAAGAAGGTGGCTGTCTGAAATCCAGGGAGGGAAGCCTTAGAAGAGGCTGGTGTCTTGATCTTAAACTTTTTAGCCTTCAGAATTGTGAGAAAGTAAATTTCCATTGTTTAAGACACTCAGTCTGTGGGATTTTCTTATGTGAGCCCCAGCAGACTAATACAACATATTTCCTTTAGAAGGTACCATGGCCTGTGGAATATTAAGAGCAGAGGTGTGAAGTTAAATAATTATAGGAAGCATGGTTAATTAATATGAGTTACCATATATAGAACATCTAGTTTGTTTTTAGTGATTAAGACAGATACCTTTTATTTCTAAATAAAACCTGTAATGTTGGCATAATTATTCTCAGTATACAGGCTGAGAAAACTGAGAATTGGAAGAATTTTTTTTAAAGATTTTATTTATTTATTTGAGAGCGAGATCAAGAGAGTGAGAGAGCACAAGCAGTGGGGAGGGGGAGAGGGAGAGAGAAGCAGGCTCCCCACTGAGCAGGGACCCCCCCCCCCCGATGCTGGGCTTGATCCCAGGACTCTGGGATCATGACCTGAGCTGAAGGCAGACACTCAACTGACTGAGCCCCCCAAGTGCCCCAAGGACTGGAAGAATTAAGTAACTTCTTCAAATCAAAGAAATGAAAAGTAATTGATAGAAGATTAGAACCTAGATTATTTTTTCAATTTAAAAAGTGATGACCTTGTTAGTATGCCTAATGCACCCATCTCTGCATCTTTCTGTGACTCTGGCTTTCACTTTATATTCTTGTACTTTTCTCAGCCTCTCTCTCTCTCTCTCTCACGCACACACACACACACCAGACATACACACACATGTGCATGCATGCACACACATTCTCTCTTTTGTCTCTTCAATTCTGCTGTAGTTCTGGCCCATACATTGACGATGCTTAGTAAATACAGTGTCCTACACTAAATATGTCCTTCAGGTTACAGAGTATGAGAAACCAAGAGGTGGAGAATAAAGTCAGGAAGGACTTTGTTGTGGTTTTTTTGATTATTTACTGAGGACAACTTGCCATCAGTTCAACCTTCAACCTCTTTCACTTGCTTCTAACCATATTGTTTTCAATTACTATTTTACCTTGGCAACAAAGTCAGAAACTTTAAATGCATTAGTCTCATTGTTAATTTAATTAAAATACAGCTTCCAATTACATCCTCTCTGAGGAACTAAGAAGCAAGTTGGAAACCATTGAAAAGTGGACTGTTGGAGAGCTTTTGAAGGTTATCAGAAAAATTAAGAGATTGGGAAACTGCTTTATGAACAGAATTAGTAGTAGGCTTGTTGGTCTTCTCTCTTCCTAATCTATTCTCTCCTCCATCGACTTTTACTCCCTTTCTTCTGCCCTTCTCCCCCCTCACCTTCTCTCCCACAGTGGTATTCTTTCTTTGGAAACCTGTTTAGTTTTTTTCTGAAGAGTCTGTCAGTAATGAATGAAATTGAGCAATTGCATGTGTGCAATATTGGGAATTTTTCTAGTTTTATGTTGTTTTGAACTAGGGAATTTTGTTGTGAATGATTCAAAATGTTTCCACTCATTAATACAGTGCTTAAATGTATTATCTCTCTTACTATTGATAACAACCCAAAAGAATGTCACATGGATTATTCCCATTTGTCAGATGTAGAAATTGTGTTATAAAGATGTTTAGGTACTCGTCAGAGACACATACCCTATAAGGGGGGAACTTAGTAGCTAAGTCTATAGATTGTACTTGTATATATTATACAACATATTGAGTGTTCTATATGTTATGCAAGTTATAATGTCTATTTTAGAAATAAGAAAGTTACAACCTCATCAGATGCCTGGGTGCCTCAGTTGGTTAAGCATCCAACTCTTAATTTCAGCTCAGGTCATGATCTCAGGGTTTTGAGATCACGCCCCATGTTGGGCTCCATACTGACTGTGGAACCTGCTTAAGAGTCCCTCTCTTCCTCTTCCTCTGCCATTCCCCCTTCCCTCTCTCTCTCTCTCAAAAATAAAAGTTACAACTTCCTTCTTAAATTTACAATAATAAATATATTTTTATATGTTAAGCTATTCAAAATGGAACTTATCTTTTGCTTCTTAAATATTTTGAGAGAGAGAGAGAGAGAGAGAGAGAGCATGAGCGGGTGGAGGGGCAGTGGGAGAAGCAGACTCCCTGCTGAGCAGGAAGCCTGATGCAGGACTCCCAGGACCCTGGGATCATGACCTGAGCTGAAGGCAGATGATTAACTGACTGAGCCACCCAGGTGCCCCATCTTTTGCTTCTTACATCTTCTTACAAACTTTTTAATCCAAACTTTTCATATATGTGTAAATGAATTTCTTACTAAATCCAGATATGTGAGAAGCTATATGCATATTGGACCATCAGATCTAAAACAGAGAATATGGTAAATTTACTCATATTGTGTAGTCAGGTGTGCATGTACATATGTATCTCCTTTTTCGAGAGTTGGGGTAGGGAGAGATTATAGCTAACAATTAAGTCCATAGGCTTTGGAATAAAAATGTCTGAGTTAATCCAGTAGTAAACATTTCTTCTTAAATAGTCTACTTATCCATATAGGCCTCAAGTTCTTAATTTGAAAATGGGGAGAATAATAGTACATGCCAAACTGAGCTCTATGAAATTAAATGTGAAGATACATATAAAACATTTAATACTTGTCACATAATAATTACTCATTAATAGCTAGCTATTTTTCTTCCCATAGCAGTTTGTTTCTGGATTATTTATTCTGTGAGAAGGATGCATAACAAGATAAGTTCTTGTGGCAATAAGAAATTGTCATGTTTGAGGTTTATATATTCTTCAGATGCACTAAAAGGATAGTGATATCTTCTGATTGTTAGCAACTAGTTGCCAGAAATTAGCAGTTCTAAGCAAAAGACATTTCAGATCTTGGATGTCAAAAGTTGGAAGATAATCAGAGTTCTGGTTTTTGGTTCTTGAGTTGGAAAGAAAACTACGAAGTGACACATGCAGCACTTTTAGGTGGCTTCTGCTAGGGTAAGGTTATATTACAATTGAGGATCCATAGTACACAGTCTATCCAAGCCTCTTACCCAAATGTCTCCTGAACTGCCACCCCCTGTCTAACTACACATGCACATATATCCAGAGTATATGAACATGGCAGTGTAAAGGTATATTACATCTATCTAGCTAGATAACATTTACATTTCCTGATTATGGAAGTTTAACTCACTAGAATATATGTAATATACAGAAAAAATATTTAAAAATCATCAATAAACTCACCCCATATTTTCCATTGTGGAATAAAGACCACCTAAAAGAGAACAAAGTCTAATTATTCAGAACTTGCCATAGCAAAAGAGATAACCACTATCACTTGTGTTTAGTAGAGACCTACAGGCAGACAGGAGAGTGGGAAGGCTTAATAGTTAAAAATGAGGAAGACTTCAGGTATGCTGTGAATGGAGCCTTACGGTATGGAAAAATTGTAGGTGGGCTAACTAGAAGTGGGGCATCCTATGGGATTAGTAAGAGGTAATCAAATATTGGCTTTTGGGGGCTGATTGTTATAGAGGTTATTGTTTGGTTTTCTGGGTTTTTGCTAGAGATCATGGTCTTTCCTTACAAGTTTGACTTGTAGATAGTAGTCTGGTTTCCTAGGATGGTTGCTGCCGGTTGTGAGCTAGAGTTCTATTTTTTCTTTTTTTTAAATCTTATTCTATTATATTCTAGTTTTTGATATAGTGTTTAATGAATCATAGTTTGTGTTCTGTTTTTATATATGGTTTGGCTATTGTCCATTTATATAGTCAGTCTCTCACTATATTTAATACAGTGTGTTTTATTCTAGATCTCCCCATCCCACTACCAAGACATCTATTTTATTGTAGAGTGATTAATTTTTTACAGGTAGAAAAATGTGTATTAACCACTAAGCATCCCATTCCCCAAAGAATAATGTCAGTGGTCATATTTATTGCATATACAGAGCACCTATTATGTGGCAGTCTTTGATGGGTCTAGTAAGTTAATAATGACAAGGTTGCACACTTCAGAGAACCTAGAATTTTTCAGGTCTAGACATGATATGGGTCTAGATGTCCTGTTTGCATCAACATTTTCCATGAATGATGTCGTGCGCTTATGGGTGAAGTAATCATGTTAATTCATTTGTCTTTGACCCATAAAATTATAGAGGGTCATTATGCAAATGGAGAAATATCCAAGTGTAAAATGTGTAATGCTCAAAGTTAAACAAGTGTTTTAAAAAATGAAAATAATTCTGTATTTTAAAGTAATTAGCTGTCTGAAAAATCTTTAATTAGTATGTCATTTGAATTTAGAATTAATATTGTAGATATTAAATTACTGCTTATTTCAGATAATTTTTGTGGCTAAATCAAATGCAGTTGAATGCAGTTGGATGTTCTCAATGCTCTATGTTGTTTTTATTAATGAAAATTAATTTAAACTTGGATTGCATAATTTGCCTGTGTATACAAAGTTAAATTTATAATTGCTATTAAATACCAACTCAAGAAACATCATGAATGCAAAATTTTAAATGATTTTCATTTACATAATCCCAATAAAATTCTCATATAAGTTAAATATGTACACATATTTCTAGCATTTATGATCTTTATATGCGAAAATCATTCAGATTTATTCTGAGTGATTGATGACAATCAGTTTCCTGAAACTTGATTATTCTAGCATAAAACTATCTGAACTGAGAAGTCAGTGGATCCTGAATTGACTTGTTTGATTTCTGTAATGTTAAAGTGAATTTTTCTCCCATGAGACACTATGTTAAAACTAAATTATGTCTATGTGTGGGTGCACACTCACACAAATGGTGGTATATATTCAGTTTATATTTTATGCTGGTGTGATCTTTTATCACCCATAGAAGATATGGTTTTGGGATGTATTAACAAAGGCTGTTTCTTAACTTTGGAATCAGGCCATTCTGGAAACCAAGACTTTGTACGTTTTGCTGGGTTTTCTATCCTTAACAAACTAAAAGGATTTTTTTTTTCATTTTGACCCTCTTGAAGGTTGTAAAAATTTGTTGAGAAGAATCTAAATATATAGAATAAAAACTCAATCCATTAAATAGTTTAGTTATGACTATACTGTTCTTTTCTCAACAAATTAATACTAATATTTAGATAGAAGCAGTCTGTGTTTTTCCTGTTATTGCCAAAACCTTTTTATTAGGGTAATGTGTGAACCTCTTAGCCTGGAATGGCTTATGATTATGAGTTTGACCTTGTCTTAATTTCTCATTCTTTTCTGAACTGTGTTCTGGTTCTCAGACATGTTTTGATGCCTCTTTTGGCACTCCTTTCCCAGTCCCAAATAGTCACTTGCTTATATCAATGTTAAAATGTTAATTTTACATTATTACTTGTGTCTACCTATAATCTTTCAGAGTTGAGACATTCTGGTACCGAAGTCATTGCCTACAATGTTATTAGTTAGTTTACTGTATCTATCCTTATTTGTTATTACACTGATTCACATAACTGTTATAAATTCCTCCAGTTGTTAATATTTGCCTTCTATAGCTTTTGCTACAGCTTAGGGATTCTTTGTTTCTCTGAGCTACTGCAGTAAATGACGATCACATTGTAGCCACTCACTTTCTAAAAACAAATTCTGATCGGAATAGTAGTAAAATTTTTATTACTAATTTTTTATTACCTTTATAAGTTGTGGATTTTTTTGTGTGTGTCATCAGATCGTTTTCAACCCTAGGGTTGACATCTGGAGTTTACTTTTCTTGGAATTACCTTACTAAGCTTTGTGGTATAACTATTTCATACATATGTTTATGCATATTCTTAAACTCATAAATATTAAATGACCATTTTCTACTGAAATACAACTTGTGGAATGATTTTATTTTATGAAGAGTTAAGTTAGGAGTAAAGGGGCTAATACTTGTTGAGTGTTTATGGTTCTTCAGATACTGCATTAACCTACATATTTCCATATTTTTCTTAGGATAAATCTATAAGGTTACTGTCATCAGACCTAATTTGCAAATGAGGAAACTGAGGCTCAGAGAGGTTAAAATTGATTAAGATTACCGAGCTATACATTATAGAGCTTAAATTAATATCTCAAACTGTCCTCAAAGCTTATGATTTTTCCAAAATATTACATTATGTGTAAAGTCAAGATTTCCAGTCTTCTCGTGCCAAAAATACCTTGAAAAGAAGAGACATGGGTGTTTAGGAAGACAGATCCCAGAAGTATCAAATCATAGGCTTAGAAAGGATTTTTTTAGATCATTCTGTTCACTTTAAGTAGGATCACACTAATTCACCTGAACTGACTGAGGTTGAATCCTGTTTATAAACTTCTCTTTGAAAGAGGGATTTGATGGCATCCTCTTAGCAACATAGTACATTATTGGAAAATCCCCATTTTATCAATCTGCAATTACTCTGTCAACAGGATTTTGTTAAGTGCTTGCTAAATGCCAGGCTCCATAATATGCAACATCTGTGAGATGCAATGTCTTCCTACAGAGATAATTTAGTGCAGTTGGGGTGAGAAGGCATATAAATGAGGTGAGAGCTGGCTATTCAGTATAAATGTTGAGTCTCAAGTAAGCAATAAAGGATTTCAGAAGATGAGGAAGTACCTATGGACTATATTGGTCCCACAGGAATTTGGAAATGATAGTTTAAAATGGAATTTGAAAAAGAGAGATGAATCCCTTGCTTCAAATTCAAAAGTAATTCCTTTGGATATGAGACACAGCTAGCCACAGCACTACCTTAGTTGCTTATATAGTAATCATTGGGTACTGGAATGTATTTTCCAAGGATGTGGGCTCTGGCACCTGGGTTCAAATCCAGTCTTTGCTATTACTTTACCAGAAATGGGGGCAAATTATGGAAGTCCTCTGTACTTCCGTTTCCTCTTCTGTAAAATAGGATCTTTATAATACTTTTCTCATATGGCTGTTGTGACAATTAAGTGAGTTATTACATTCCAATTTTTACAACAGTTTCAGGCACATGGTAAGATCTCAATATAATGTTATTGCTGCTGCTGTTGATGTTGCTAATCAGAAGCACAAAGAGGGAGGAAGAGAGGCGGGAGGAGAAGGAGAGAAGAAGAAGAAAAGCAAGAGGAGGAGGAAGGCAGAGGAGGAGGAAGCAGAAGCACACATTGATGATCATTCTAGCACCCATTAGAATGATGTACAGCTGGGCACTGCCACCCCCACTTCATGAGCAGTGGGATCTATAAATACTATCAAAACTCTCTATCCCTACACCTCTTACCTGGGTGAAAGCAGAGAGAAGTTTGCTATACCAGCCCCTAACACAGAAGAGTGTAACTGCAGTCTTTTGACCAACTTTACTGTGTGCCCTATTAGTCAACCATCCATGGGTCTCTGCTGCCTATATTTCAGTCTGGAAGCTAGTTCTGAATCTGAACCCCCTTTACTTGATTCATGCTAGCTTCTTTTCCAGAGACTCAGACCCTGGTTGTAGTCACCCTTATACTAATCATTATCATTTGAAAATTTTGATTCTTATTCAATACCAAGAACTGATGCTTAAAGCCCTAATGTGGTGCCCTACAGAACATCCTGTTTCCACTTAAACCAAGCTCTTTTGAACAGTTCCCCAGATGGAATGTGGTTTTATACCATGTATATCCTGCAGATTATAATATGTGACTTCAACTTTATCATACACTTACACCTTCTGGATGGGGTCAACACCATGATCACAGTTGATCTTCTTCTGTCATTACCAGTAATCCCCACTTAGTCCCTTGAGCACAGGGTCAGGACTATTAGCAAAATGTATGGCTTGTAATAGCATTGATACTTAACCCTGATGGGGTGCCTGGGTGGCTGAGTTGGTTAAGCATCCAACTCTTGATTTTGGCTCAGGTCATGATTTCACAGTCCTGAGATTGAGCCCAGCATTGGGCTCCATGATGAGTGTGGAGCCTGCTTAAGATTCTCTCTCTCCCTCTCCTTTTGCCTCTCCCCCTCCCACTGCATGAGGGTGAACTCTCTCTCTCTCAAAAAAAAGAATTGATACTTAACCTGATATATATTGTAATAATATATATTATATATAAATATATAATTTGCACATATATAATGTGTGTGTATGTGTCCATATATATATAAATATAAATATATATATAATTTGACACATCTGAATGATTGAGCTCTCATATAGCTTACCCCTAAGATGACTGTGAACATTATAAAGTCATTATTATTTCTCACATTTTTTGGTGCCTGATGGGTCTCTTCTCTGCATTGTTTTAGTACCCTGGGAGAAATCTGAATATAGCTAGGAAGTTAAATAATACATCGGAAAGTTAAAGCAGTGCCCTGTCTTATGATTGTCTGTTAATGGGATGTTTACTTCTGTTTCTCAACAAGGCTGTTGATACCCTTTGCCTTAGGGTTAGTTCTTAAGAAGCAGATCCTGAGAAGAAGCCTTGTGGACAGTTGATTTATTAAAGATGTGTACCTAGCAAAAGACTTTAAGATAGTGTGGGAAATAGGGCAGGAAGGAAGAAGATCTCAAGTCTTGGACTCAGGTGGATCCTGAAGGGAACTCGGGAATGTAAATTACATTTAATAATTTGTCCCAATTCCAAGAGAGGGAGCTGAGCTTCATAAGCCTGTGCCCATCAGTCATGAGCTGAGTCATCCAAGGGAGACATAATCTCCAAGCCACTTTTGGCAAATGGCTCAGTAGTGCAAGGGCAGACCTCTGTTGCAAAGCATAACAGGGGCATGCCAGTAGGCTCAAAGCATGCATGAGCCAGGGAAAGGAAGTCTGTGGACAGTAAAGGCAACTGAGGGAATCCCTGTAGGCTTGCATGAGTTTCTCTGCTGTGTGTACATGAAATCAGGGAGCCAGTCACATTATCTGAGAGGGCACTAATGCAACAGTAAATGAAAGCTTAGGCATAGGAAAGATTCTAGGCTCTGAGCTCTCTCATTACTATGTGGGATTGCCATCTATTGCTTTAGGAGACTGCCATTGATAAATACAACACCAGGACAGAAGAACGTTCTTTTGTCCCAGTAGGTAAAAAGGTACTCAGGCTCAACAATCTTCCTGCAAAAATAACTCTTTAAATCAGTTCCAGATTGTAATTCACCTTCTTTATGTAATTTTCACAGGCTTCATTCTTTGAAATAAATGAACAATTTACATCTGCTTGCCTATGTGAACACTGACTATTCTTAGGGGGAATTGGTAAAGACAGGAAAAATGCACTTAGAAGAATGGCTCTTTCTGCTCTCCATCTGTGGTTCTCATAATCTCTTCATTGAGCAAACATTCATTGCCATATATTCCTGCCAGGACCAGTGCAGGAAATGCAATGGCAAATAAGACATAGTATTTGACTTAAAGGAGCTTAGTGGAGGAAACAGGCATTTCAATAAATAGGTAACAACAGGGTTTGCTCATCTGCAGTGTGGAATGTTAGTTGCCCATTCTATTACTCTATTAATTATCTATTTCTGCATTAAGAATTAGGACATAGAACAGCAGGTGTGCTTGTTTTCACTCCATTGTTTCTAGGACCTCGGTGGAAGACTTAAAGCCTAAGAGGCCAGTATTATCTGAAAGCCCATTTGTACACATGCCTGACGGTGGATGCTGGTTGCTTGCTATGGACTTACTTGGGGTTGTTGACTGGAATATTCACATGACCTGGCTTTCTCACAACATGGTAGCTGGATTCCAAGAAAGAGCATCCCAAGTGAAAGTAAACTTCCTCATAGTGCCGCTGTGAAAATTTAATTAATCAGTATAAAATGCTAAGTCCATTATTTGGCACATAATGCTTAATGAGAGTTAGCTATTATTAATAATAATATTATTAACAGTAAATGTGCATATAAATAATGTTAGTAGTAATATTTTATGTAGATCCAGGGTAATTTAATTCCAGTGCATCAAGTGGTGGTGGTGGGGGCGTGATCCCCTTTTTGGTTACTATACCAACAAGTCAGTTGTTTATTCGGAAGTTGTGTTTCTGTTCTTTGCTAGTAGTCCTTGGGCTTCAGTGAGAGATTTTAGCTGATGTTGAAAGAGCTGAGCAGTGCAATCCAAAAGGATTATGGTAACTTTTGACTTCCAGTGAAAGAATGCTGGCAGGAAGGATGATCAAGAGTACAGTCACAGACACATAAGATACTTTGGGAATTCTTGGGGCTGTGTCTCCAAGTCTCAGTGTGATGATTGGGTCACAGTCTTCACTTGTTATCAATTTCACTTTCATTTGTGATGATCATTCCATTCAGCTTTGAAATGAAATTTGTTCCGGTATATAAGGCTGTATAATTTTCTTCAGTTGGAGATTATGGGGATAGTGGTAAAGGAAAGAGTAGAGAGACAGGGAAGGGAAATTAGAAAGGATACTGTTTGACATATAACATAGGGCTGTTTTCATCTAATAAACATCAGGTACATATTACATCAACCTGAATGACTGATCCCTTTCCAGAGAATTCCACAGTTGCTGCCTGCATCTCCATTATTACCTGCCAAGAAAGGACTGATGCTGATTGAGTAAATATTTTTCCTATTTTTCTGCAAAAATCTGAAGCCATCAGGATTGTCTTCTTGATCTTTGTTCAACGTGTTACGCTATTATTCATCTCAGCGGTTGTCTTCTTTCAGCCCACAGATGAGCCCACACTCCGTTAAAATGCCATTCCTCTCATCCTCCACCATTTCTCACCACTCCTCTTGTCCCTGATACTCAAACCACATCTGGCTTCTTACAGCCTCTGAATAAGACATAACTTAACACTTGTGAATTTTATACATGTTGTTCCTTTTTTATTGAAAAGTTTCCCCTCCTTATTTTTCACTTTTCAAAATGAACGCAACCCTTGTATTTTGAAAATCTCTTTCTTTCCTTGTCTCTCTCCAGAATTTATCACTCCCTCCTTCATGCTCCCATAACTTTGAGTCCATATCGGTTTTGTAGGGCATGTGCCATTTTATTGCTGCTTGCTATATATAGACAGTGTCTCTCCTCCTCCTTAAATTGTGACTTCCTCTGGAGCAGGAACTATTTTATACATGTTTATCTCTAGCGTCTGTGACCTGGCCTTGTGCCCACTGGATAAAATGCCTAGTGAGTGAATTACTTGAATTTAGTAACATCTGTATCCTTGTCTGGTCCCCCATTATGCAGGCTTTCTTCTAGTCTGTGCTCATGTGTTTGTTTTTCATGTATCTACTACTGTATAACAGAGCACCCCAAAACTCAGTGGCTTAAAACAACAATTGTTATTTCTTTATTTCTCATGATTCTTAGGATAGACTGAGCTCACTCAGATATTCTTAATCATTTTTTTGTTTTTGTTTTTTTAATTTTTTTTATTATGTTATGTTAATCACCATACATTACATCATTAGTTTTTGATGTAGTGTTCCATGATTCATTGTTTGCGTATAACACCCAGTGCTCCATTCAATATGTGCCCTCTTTAATACCCATCACCAGGCTAACCCATCCCTCCACCCCTCTCTGCTCTAGAACCCTCAGTTTGTTTCTCAGAGTCCATAGTCTCTAATGGTTCATCTCCCCTTCCGATTTACCCCCCTTCATTTTGCTCTTCCTGCTATCTTAATCAGTTTTATGCAGTTACTATTTGAGATGCTGGCTCAGTCTGGAATCACCATGAAAACTTCACTCACATACTTAGCAGTTAGTTGTTGCTGGCTGTCAGCTGAGACCTCAGGACTCTTGCTGGAACACCTATAGAGAATTGTTTTTTATAGGTAAGGTAGGGAGTTAGTAAAAACTAGATGAAAATTACCTACTCATTCTTAAATCATGCTTACATTTCCTGTGAGGGTTGCTTCCTCTACATTGAATATGCGTTCCCATTTGTCTTCTCCCTCTCTAAATGTAAAGCCATCCATCTTCCAATTTTAGCTTTCCTGGTCAATCCAGCCATTAAGTTACATTTACTGTCTCTAATCATTCATGACTCTTTAATCTACTCTTCTTTTCTACCCAAAATCTTATTTATGAGAAAAAGCACTTGATAAATTCCAACACATTTTCATGATGAAATCAGTCAAAAAACTGGGGACCTTCTTCAACCTGATAAACAGCACTTATGAAAAACCCAAAGGTCCCATCATAATCCATTGTGAAAGAATGAACGCTTGTCTTCAGGATCAGGAACAAGAAAAGAATACCCACTTTACTACTTCTATTCAATATTGTACTGGAGGTCTTAGGCAGAGAAATTAGGTGATGATAAATAAATAATTTAAATAAATAGGATCTAAATTAGAAAGGAAGAAAAAAACTTACCTCTATTCTTTGATGACATGGTCCCATGTATAGAAAATCTATTTGAGATACCATTTCACATGCACTAGGCTGTAATAAAAAAAATCAAAAATAGCTGTTGATGAGAATAGGGAGAAATTGTAACTCATACATTGATCATGGGAATATAAAATGGTGCATCCATTGTGGAACATAGTTTGGCAGTATCTCTGATCTAGCGATTCTACTCCTACATATATATTCCCTCAATCTAAAAGTATTTCAAAGAAATACTTGTACATGAATGTTCACAGTAGCACTATTCACAATAGCCACAAGGTGGAAACAATTCAAATGCCCACTAGTGGGTGAATGGATAAATAAAATGTGTTAGATACATAAATGGAATATTATTCTATTAAATAGAAAGGAAAGAAGTACTGTAAGGAAGGAGATGAGTCAGACATAAAAGATATCATATGTTTCCATTTATATGAAATATCAAGAATACATAAATCCATATAAATGGAAAACTGATTAACGGTTGCCAGGGGTGGTTGGGGGCGGGTAGAAAGGAGTGACTACTTAATGGGTACACGTCTCCTTTATGGGTGATAAAAATATTTTGGAACTACATAGAAGTTATGCTTGGCACAGCAATGTGAGTGTACAAAATGCCACTGAATTGCACACTTTAAAATGGTTAATTGTAGGGGTGCCTGGGTGGCTCAGATGGTTAAGTGTCTGCCTTCAGCTCAGGTCATGATCTCCAGGTCCTGGGATGGAGCCTCATATCGGGCTCCCTGCTCAGCAGGGACTCTGTTTCTCCCTCTCCCTCTGCCTCTCCTCCTGCTTGTGCTCTCTCTATCGCTCTCTCAAGTAAATAAATAAAATCTTTAAAAAATGGTTAATTTTATGTTACTTGAATTTCACCTCAAAAAAAAATTGCGATAGTTATGTGACCCCAAGTAGTAGTGTATTTGCTTTACTAACTCAAATTAGTTTGTCACTTTTCTGAATGTGATAATGTGGTAGAAGGGTCAAAAGAATTGGAATCAAAACAGACTTGAGTCTTTTTAAGCTTCTATTTGAGATCTGTTGGGGTCCTCTCTTGATGGTTGGCTGTAAGGAGCGTGGGCACCACAATGTTTCTGAGATACGGAATCTCAGAAGAACAGCAGACCTATCACCCTGGATTTTTGTTTTCAGAGGTTAAGAATTGTACACCTGTTCCCAAGATACCTACCCCTTCCACTGAAGCAGTAGGCCATTTTGACTGGAAAAATTCTTAAACATTACAAGATTCTATTTTTCGAGAGAAAATGGTTCTAGTCGATGATAATGACATAAAATAGGGATGGTTGTTTTGTCCTGGAGTCCTTCCCGTCTGGCACTCCACTAATAATCCCATGAGCGTTACCAGGTGAGAAGCTAGATCAACTCTGTACTACCACAACAACCTGCCATGCTTGCATTGTCTCTTTTTAAAGAGCATGACCATGTGATTTATTGCAACAACACTGTTTTGAGAGGGAAAGGGGACTTTATTATGCATCATACTGGGGCAACAGTCATAAACTTGCACTGTCCTATGCAAACCAGGACCTGTGATCTCCTGATTATGAGGATATGAACAAGTACAATGTCATGGACTCAGGTGATTAGATTTTACAGAAGCCAGTAGTCCTAAATTTGTGACTCCCACATAGAGGCAGCATTGTGTAGGTTTTGACACTTTAATTCTAGGCTTTGATGTAAAAGGCTTTTGGTTCCTCCTTCATTGTCAAGAGTGTGTGCTGGCCGGTAGGTTTGCCATTGGTCAAAATTCGGTGTGGTGTCCAGGCCAGTGGCAGTGGGAGCAAAGGGCCCCCTGGGGTAATGTTGTATGTTGAATACAGATGCCCCTTTTTCCTTCCTGGGATAATCATATCCAGTTTGCCTACTTTTTTTTTAATTAATTTATTTATTTGAGAGAGAGAGAGCACTCAGTGGGGAGGGGCAGAGGAAGAGAGAGAATCTGAAGCAGACTTTCCATTGAGCATGGAGCCCGACGTGGGGCTTGATCCCAGGACCCTAAGATCATGATCTGAGCCAAAATCAAGGGTTGGACGCCTAGCAGACTGAGCCACCCAGACACCCCCAATTTGCCTACTTTTATGTCCAAGGCCACTGAGGCTGATTTTCCTGAGGTACACAGGCCTTTCATGCTGGGAGTAAAAGAAAATATCAGTAGAGTCAGTGAAAAGGAATGTACTGCTTTGGGGATGGGGGGACTGTAAAAGCATATGTCATGCATGGAGGCCTATATTGTATAAAAATAAAGGAGTGTTCCTACCAAATGGCATTCATAGTCTTGACCAAATTAGCTCCTCTTCCCCTAGTCTCACTTCCTCATCTCTAGGAATCGAAGACCCTAGCTGTCAGTCTTTTGATGAGTGATGAGTGTGAGCATATCAGAGGGGACTGTGTGGAGGCAGGATGAGGTGATGCTAAGTGTTTTGCAGTCAGATCAGGCTGAGATCAAATGCTCCCTTTGCCATCTCTTATTTTGTGCACATTACATAACCAATATGAGACTAAATTCTTCTTTAAATAGCAAGGGCTGCTCAAATGGTTGGATGAAAATTTCTTAAAGCTTATATAGTAGAGTAAATGTCTGAGAATAGACAAGGAAAAGGATTGGGGAAAAAAATGAATGATCCACGATGGGTACTATTTAATGAATGGTGATGACGGGATTGGGTATAAACAAAACTTAACTTCTATTTTAATATACACAAAACAAATATCAAATGGAAAAAGGTCTTGCAAGAAAACCTTGCAGAATTTAACCAAGTTTGGATATCCTGGAGCCATAAAATACATGAAAGGTAAAAAATAAGATAACTGTGAGAAAAAATTATTATCTATGAAGGCAGCAGACAAATATTTGGAAAATATGTGTCTCTGGTGACAAAAATGTTATATCTGTTATATACAAATAACTTTCTTAAAAAGACAAAATTGGTAACCAAACAGAAAAATGGGCAGGATAAATGAATAGAGAAATTCTAAAGAAATCCTAATGACTTATAAACATATGGAAAGGTGTTAAACATCACTGATATTTTGGGAAATGCAAAGTAACAATGATTTATTTGTTAAGATATGGCTGACTTCAATAAAGATTAATAATATATTTCTTGTATGATTGCAGAAGAGAGTATTCTTGTACATTGCTAAGTTAGAATTGTCTCATGCCTTTAAGAAAGCAAACTAGCAATATCTATTCAATTTTATACATGAAATAAATAATATTAACCTAGCAATTCCACTTCTTGAAATTCATCCCAAATAGGGATATCTATTAGTATATGTGAAGGCATTTATAAGGATACTAATTATAGCATTAAAACAAAACAATAATAAAGCGAATGCCTATCAATAAAGGACTAGAGGAATGAATTCACGGTGAACTATTATTTAGCCAATAAGGTACATGATTTGAAATATACCTCTTGGATTTGGAGGAATTTCCACAAGATATCATTGAGTGAGATGAACTGTATAAAATATGATTGTATTTTCATAAAAAATGAAAACATTGTAAATATGTATATGTTTAAATACTATGCTTTATTAAACCTAAAATACCACTGATTATAAAACATACCATCATTTCATATAATATAAGGAAAAAAATGCTGACAGTAAACTATGATAGAAGACTTTTTTATCATTAAAAAATTTAACTTTCATTTAAAGAGCTCTTTTAGATTTAAGTGTATATCAGGGCTTGCCTTATATAAGTTTTTTTCATACATGAAAAGGAACATGTAAGCAAAATAAACTGGTCAAGGTTTTATTAAATCCTCTTCATATCCACAGTGGGATTTTTATGAGTCCCTTTTCAAATTGAGGTCATAGATATTTTGGGTTTCCACAGAATGTTTTCCTTTGCAATCAAGATCATTAACATTTATAAAGTGAGAATTCCAGCATTGTCTACAGACTTCCCCTACTCCCATTCTTTAGATGCTGATATGCCTGCAATAGATAATAGCAACAAAGTCACCACTTGGGTGTTTAACAGCAATTATTATTGTATCTTAATTTCGGAGACCTTAAACTATGACCAAGACACAACTTAGAATCGATGAAATCTAAATATGCCTGTGTAAGTAATTATATGATGATAGAGAAAGCTATGGTAGAAAACATACTAGGCTCTTCACATGGGGTATCTTGGAGCTGGCACGTGATGTGGATAGAAAGGGTTAAGAAGGAAAGGAAGTGACATCAGAAAGGGAAGAAAATTACTGCACCAAAAACCCAGTCGCCAGACACAATATTGAAGAATGAAGTTGGAGGACTGATAGCACCTGAACTCAAGACTTACTATAAAGCTACAGTAATCAAGATGCTGTATTGGCAATATAGTAAACAAAGAGATTATGGGGAACAGAAGAAAGAGCCTAAAAACAGACTCACATAAATGTAGTCAACTGATATTTGAAAAAGGAGAGAAGGTAATACAAGGAAGCAAAGACCATCTTTTCAACAAATTGTACTGAAATAACTGGACATCTAAAAAAAAAAAGAATCTAAATATCAAACTCACACCCTTCACAAAAATTAACTCAAAATGGATTATAGACCTAAATGTAAAACCTAAAAACTACAAAACTCCTAGAAGGTAACATAGCAGAAAAGAAACCTAGATGACCTTGGTTATGGTGATATCTTTTTAGATACAACATCAAAGCACAATCCGTGAAATAAAAAATTGATAAGCAGACTTTATTAAAATTAAAAACTTGTGGTCTGTGAAACATAATATCAAGAGAATGGTAAGACAAGCCACATGCTGGGAGAAAATACTTGTGAAAGACACATCTGATAAAGCACTGTTGTCTAAAATATGCAAAGAACACTTAAAACTCAGCAATAAGAAAACAAACAACCCACATAAGAAATGGGCCAGCACAAACAATGGATCATGGAACACTACATCAAAAACTAATGATGTAATGTATGGTGATTAACATAACAATAAAAAATTTTTAAAAATGGGCCAAAAACCTTAACAGACACCTTACCAAGGAAGATATATAGATGGCAAATAAGCATATGAACGATGCTCATGGATATTTATAGCAGTTTAATTCATAATTACCAAAACTCTGAAGCATCAAGATTTCCTTTGGTAGGTGAATGATTAAATAAACTGTGGTACATCCCAACAGTAGAATATTGTAGAGCATGGGGGAAAAAAAAGAGCTATCAAGCCATGAAAAGATGTGGAGGAAACTTACATGCATATTACTAAGTGAAGCCAATCTGGAAAGGTTTCATACTGTATGATTCCAACTATATGACATTCTGGAAAAGGCAAAACCATGGAGACAATAAAACGATCAGCCCAGTTGCCAGGAGTTGGGAGGTGGGGTGGAGGATGAACGGGCAGAGCACAGAGGACTTTTAGGGCAGTGAAACTATTCTGTATGTTATTATAATGATGGATACATGTCATTATACATTTTCCAAACACATAGAATATACAACACCAAAAGAGAACCCTAATGTAAACTACAGACTACATCAATTATAAAAAAATGTTCCACTCCAGCGGGAGATGTCAGTAATTGGGGGAGGCTCTACATGTGTGGGGACAGGGGCTACAGAAGAAATCTCTATACCTTCCTCACAAATTTGCTGTGAACATAAAACTGCTGTAAAAAAAAATAGTCTGAAAAATATAAATACATATACCCATGCATAAATAAGTTTTAAAACACATTCACAATATGTTTATGATTATACTTTTGTGTTACTATAATATTATATTTGCATGTTCATAGGTAAAAATTATTAAAACTTTTTTAAAGGCAAGGAAAGAGGATTGGTGAAGGACTTCACAATGTGCTATGTGCTCTGTACAGTTGTAGGAGTTCAGGAAACATTTGAAGGGATTAAATGAGAAAGCGTTCTCATGAGGTAGTTATAAAGTTATTAAAGTTATTATATCATTGGGTGTGTCAAGTAAGAAAATGTTATTTACTTTTTTTTCCCCTTTAAGTTCTAGACATTTCTCCATTCCCATCCTATTTCCTCGAGGAGTGCTGGGAACATTGCTGAAACTCAACAATATTTGTTGATAGAATGATCAATAACAGAAGTTGGCTGGAACTAGCATTTTCTATGGTAAGTTTTGTAGGATGTCAGGCATTTAAGGTATTCTGTGGAAACATGGTCTATGATTTTAGCTTGAGGAAAGCTCTAACACTCTATCTTTTTTGGCAGATTCACAGTTGCTTTGTGGAACTTGTAGCAAGCTATTTTATTGTGCTGGTAATTTTCTGAAACACCTGATTATAGAAACTGTTTAGCATGTGTAAAACATCACTGTCTGGAATTTGTGTTCTATGAAGTAGAAAGAAATTGGTTTCTAGAAACTGGTGTAGGTAATAGGAACTGGAAAGTTATGGGCACGTCACTTCACACATTTGTGGTATAGAGAGCTATAATTTCCCTTGATATTTTAGGGCAACGATTTAGGAAGGAATTGGTGTACATTCTTAGAGATACATTCTTAGAAGACAGCTTTTTCAACTATATCTCGCTGTGACAAAGGGAGCATGGGATTGAAAAAGAATAATGGTAATGATGTCAATCATGAGGCATGTGTATACAGCTGACCCTTGAACAACATGGGTTTGAACTGTGTGCGTACACTTGTCCGTGGGTTTTTTTCAGTAAATATGTTGGAAAAATTTTTTTGAGATTTATAACAATTTGAAAAACTCACAGATGAACTCTAGCCTAGAAATACCCCCCAAATTAAGAAAAAAGTATTATGGTAAGAATACAATTATATATATTTTATATATGTATATAGCATTTAATACATATACAAAATATGTGTGAATCAACTGTTTTTGTTATTAGTAAGGTGTCCAGTCAACAGTAGACTATTAGTAATTAAGTTTTGGGGTAGTCAGAAGATTTTTGTGGATTTTCAACTGTGCAGGAAGGGGGATCGGTGCCCCAACCCCTGTTATTCAGGGGTCAGCTGTTTATAACAAGGTTATAAAGCCCTAGCATTAATTTTTGTTTCAGTTTTGCTGTTTTTAACAAGACTGAAGAGATTCATTTGGTGGTTGTAGGAAGAGTGAATTGCGTTTGAGACTCTGAATGACTGCTTCTCCCAGGACACAGGATTTTTTGTTTGTTTTTAAAGTCTTGGCTTAAAAAAGAAAAAAAGCCAGTCAGTCTCTATTGGCAAAGAGGAGGGAGTATAATCAGCCTTTTGTGCTGAGGATAAAGAGTGAAAAGTTTCCAGAGAGAGCATAGAGTAGAGAAGCTGGAAACTTCTCCATACGTCTTTCTTGATCCAAGGTTTTCTGCCCCATTGGAAGTAGTCAAGCTCTTTTCCCTGAGAAAAGTAGAGATACTTTTTTGCTTTGGAATTGAGGGGAGAACCCTGGAGGCTACATCTGATAAATTCCTGGGGAGCTTTAGGAGGCGAATTAAAATGAAAGTCGAAGCAGAGCAGACATCTGTGAACTTGGCGTCAGGTGATTGAAGTCACCTTTCCTCAATGGTCCAGGAGGCCTTATGTTAAAACAACCACTTCCAATGGCAACAGTATGTCAGAGAGAGAAACAGAGCAATGGCCTGGGTGAACCAATTATAATGGTCTAGAACTCTCTCTGGTTAGTTCTATAGTAGAATCAGTTGTTTGCATAAGCCTTTGTTTTTTCAGCAGTGGCGGTGGGGAGTCCACTCCCCTCTTAGAGGAGCTACAGGGACTTACTACTATTCTGGATGAGGCTTTGATCTTTTGATAATTCTGGTATTAGCAGTAAAAGATATGAGATGTGAGATTATGTTACTCCAACTGTAGTAGTTCATACCTACAGGAGTAGATCCCACATTTATTATGGACACAAATGACCTAGGAAAATGGTTTAAAATATAGAATCCCCAGGTGGGTTTTTTTTCCCCCCTCTAGAAATGCTGATTGAATAGAAGTGTGGAATCTATATTTTTAACAAGCTTCTCAGGTGATGGTGAAGCAGTGGACCAGAGTACTGAAATTTGGAAAGGACAGTTCTGGTCCATTTATTATGTGAAATGGGGATGTAAATGGAACATGGTCTTTCTTCATGATTACTTTTGTCAGCCTAATGGTGATATGGCTAAGTATTGTTCTGAAAATTTAGATGGATCCCTGTGGTTCATGAAAACTCCATTCACTCTTAGGGTCAATGAGTGATTACCATAACCACATGTAGGTTATAATATATTCAAAAGTAAAATAATCATCAATTTGCCAGAGAGTGTAAAATTCTCCATGAAACCAGTCTATGCTGAAAAAAAACTGAGGTGCAATTAGTGAACTAATTATTTCTGTGTCATCCATATAACTGGGGTGGAAGGCAGCCCATTGTAGTGAAAAGGACTGGGTTTTGGAGTCAAAAGGACTTGACTTTAGATTCTGACTCCAACACTTCCTACCTGTAGGCAAGTCACTTCACCTCTCTGAACTTGGTTTTGCACATTTATAAAATGGAGGTGATAAGACCTACCCAAAATGGCTGCTGTGAGGACCACATGAAACTAATGATGCTGTAAATTCCAAGAGACTGAATGAATCTTTCCTGTTTATCATCAGTTCTCACCCCTCACTACAAACACCAAGCCAGGCACATAATAGGGGCCAAAAACACTAACTTTTATTAGCATGATCATTATATTTAGAGAAAATATTGTACTCTCAGCTGTCAAAAGAGCACCAGTAATTAAGTGCTTTCCTCTTCTCTGGTTTTAATGTGCCATAGCATTTTTGTTTCAATGCTATATGTACTCTGTTAACCATGCAGCCGTTCATCCATAGGGCTATAGACACCGCCAAGTAAATGTTAAACTGAGCCCCCGTAGCACTAATGAGAATCCTGTCACTCATTTTCTCAGCTCAGTGTGAGCATTTACCACTAAAGAGTCAAAAGGGAATTGAAATGAAAATCACCAAAACACAATGCCTCACTTCTTCCTCTCCTTTCCTGCTCCCTCTAAACCACACCTAAATTAAAATTTATATATATGAATAAATAAATATTTCATGGTAACACCAAGCTTTAGTGATTGTGATTAGGAAAGTTCAAGGAAAAAAATGAAAAAGCACTCTTTCCTTGACCCTGCCTTAGAAATGGGCACATCAGTATGATAGAAACACTGTGGAAATCCCAGGATGTGAAGAGGAGAACTGGTACCTTCCAGATGGATACCTGTTGTGTGCGTGTCTACAGTTATATCTATGTTGATATTTGTATCTAGAACATCTATATCTATATTTTAAGTTAGAGGTCAAAATAGTCTAATGATAATAATAGCTAATACACGCACCTTAATATTGAGTGATTTTTTTTTAAAGATTTTATTTATTTGAGAAAGAGAGATAGAGAGCACAAGAGGGAAGACGGTCAGAGGGAGAAGCAGACTCCCTGCTGAGCAGGGAGCCTGATGTGGGACTCGATCCCGGGACTCCAGGATCATACCTGAGCCAAAGGTAGTCGCTTAACCAACTGAGCCACCCAGGCGCCCAATATTGAGTGATATTAAGGACAACTGTGAGCCCTGAAAATCTATGTAAATCAGTATTTTTGTGTGTAAGTGGCATAGCAATATTAAAAAGTAAAGTTTTCCTAGATTCTTTAACCTTTACTTAAGTTAGAGCTTTAATTTTCACCTCTCCTTCAACCACTGACACGTAATTAATGGTCTGAAACCAAAATTTTCAAAGTATTGAGGAAAGGGAAGTTAATTGCTATATTTTGGTTTTAATGGGTCTCAAGAAAATTGTTCAGCTTGGACCAATAGAAGCACAGAAAGTATGAGAAGGGCTGTCACTTTTAATATAAGTTCCAAAATAGAAAGGGCAGAAAATATCCCTTTTTTTGGTCCTGATACCATGAAACTGTATTTCTCAATCTCTCAATCTCTCTCTCTCTCTCACACACACACACACACACACTTTCAGTTTTAAGATTCTGATGTATCTAGTATTTCTTATCCACATATTTGTCTCTCATAGTTTTCATGCTTAACACAAATTCAAGGTCAATTAAAAATTGATTTTAGGTGAACTGAGTTAATATTAAATAACACAGATATTATTTAATATAAATAGAAATAGAAAAGGGAACTAAGTCCCAAAGAGATTAGGTGATTAGATGATTTCCCCAAATGACACAGCATGGGGAGATGTGGCAGGGGAGGGATCTAGAGGGTAGAGTGAGGGTAGCGTTATCTTTACCTGAAATTTACTGGAAGGGAGGAGATGGTCATAATCTCCCTCCACTTTATACCTTGAGATATCTTTCACTTATTTGTATTTGGCTTTTAAATAATAATATAGTGGCTAGTAAAAATCTCCATTTGCCATCAGAAGTCTAGCGAACTACAGAGGGGTGATATTTACACCTAAAGGTTACAATGAGGTTATATAAGAGATCTTATTTCCAAAGCATTGTCACCTTTCTGAATGATTGCATATTCTATCTAATGTAAAATAAACACAGCCATTATATTTTGATATAATCTCTTCTAAAATTTTGACATAAATTCATAGGGAGCATATACCTGCCCCTGGTACCACTATATATGGCTATAGTAATAGCTATCATGGATGGAATTTTTTTTTTTTTTTATGTGCAAAGGCTTTATGTCAGTTTGAGGCTGTTGGGGTTAAGGTACCACTGAAAGTCACATGACTAGTGATTGGGGAAACAATCTTCTCAAGGTGAACCTTCTCGATTTATGTGGTGGCCACCTGAGGGGGCTTTTTCTCAGCAAAGAAGCTCTGGCTTATAGAGCAAAGAGCTTGGGTTTTAGAGCCAATTAAACCTGGGTCCTAAGCCTAATAGCAACACTGACTGTCTGTAGAATATTATATATCTTAGCCACTTTGATACCTAGATTCCCCTTCTGGAAAGTGGTGATAACAATACCTTACAGGTTTGTTGAGCAGATTAAATGGTCTAATGAAGGTGCTTTTCTATTTTCCTGGAACTTAGGTATGTGAAAACAAAGACAAAAACAAAACCAAGACACTTCTAATTTAAAGTTCTTGAGGCTTAACTAAACCATACCACTTACTAACAAATAACAAATTATTCCAGTTGGGCTCATTGAGAAGCCTAAAGTTGGAGTGCTAGAGACCATCTATCCTGAAATAGAAAAGTGTTTTCATCTCCAAAAGACAGGCAATTCTTTATTCCCAAACATCTGTCTAATTGCCCATTCTCTCCCATGAAGAGACCCTGGGGGTCTGGGGCTATCTGATCTCTTCTGTTTCACTGCTGTTCATGCCCATGATTCCCAAAGTGTGTTCTAAGGCATACTGGAGTGGCACCCCAAACTCACAGAGGCACACTGAGATGTCTTAAATTGATAGGAAAACACAGTGATAATGCGACTTTTGTGAGAGACTGTAGGAATTACTAGCTGCAACTAGTTCACATTTTCCAAAATCATGTTATATTCCTGTCGATGGTGTCATATCTATGGGAAGCTGGGTTTTCAGCAGTTGCTGTGATAAAAAAGGAAGCCCCATATGAAAATCAGTGTGAACAGGAAGTGAGGGTGGCAGTGTATGTCTGATCTGATTCCACACTTTGAGAAATTGTGCAGTGCCCAGCAGGTGCACACATCCCATTAGCAGCACCACTTGTGGTGATTTAAGAAGGGAGAAAGTTAATTTTTCTTTCAATTTATATGCATCACTTTTTCAAAGAACTACTAAGTTGTCAGGACATAAATACTTCTTAAATTGCTTGGCTCTACCTACCTAACAAAGGGAACTGTTAGGTATTTAACAGTGATTCTTCAAGTATGATTTGTAACCCACTTGCACCAGCATGATCTGGGGCAACATGTAACGGGTACTCCTGAAACAGGATTTCTGGGATCTGCATTTCTAACAAGTTTCTTCTGGTTAGTTTTAATACCCGCTGAAGCTTAAAAACCATTCACCCAAATTCACTTTTTTTTCCCCCAAGCCTCTTTTCCTTGAAAGATCTGTTTGTATCTTTAGGCCTCCCTACCACCTACAGCTCAAGAAAACCGTCCAACCCGCTTTCACCTTTCTGTCTTTAAAGTGACAGGAGCCCCAGAAAAATAACCAGGAGGCTTTGGGCTGGAAGGTTCGGTTCTCCCTGTTATCATTGTTTATGGGAACAGCCAGGTAGTATTGATTTGTCACCTGGTGATGTTAATTACCAGCCAAGCTTACAGATTGTTTCTTTTTTCTCAGCTCTCAGCTTGATCCCTGAAGTTTCAGCAAGGAGTCAGGAGGCATTTAATGGAAAGTTAATCAGCCAAATCTTCCCAGTTCAGAAGTTACTCCCTGGCCCTGCCCCTGTTTGGAACACCAGGGTATCTATGTAATGTGGGGAAGCAATTATTTACCCAATGCTTCCCAGAGGGCCTGAAAGAGGTAATGACCCCCAACAGGGGCCTTCTGGAGTCCCTTCGAGCCACTTATATACCACAGAGGGAATGGCTTGACTCATTATATTTTTAAAGATTTGTTTATTCTTGTCAAAGAAAGAAGCAAATTAAGCAAAGGGGCGCTTGCTTCTGGGATGCCAACAAGGAGGATTTTTTTTTTTAACAGTAGCATCTTATCTAAGAGTGAAAGATGATGTTATGTGTGTTAGAGACACAGGTAATCTAGATTTGATTTGCATGTTAACTTTTCTGCTTTCAATCAATAACTGCTTAACAAAGTTTCTGGCTAAGCATCCTGAAATTGATTTTAAAAGAGAATTTGCATTTGATAATGTGAAGGGTTTTACACAGCAGCTGGTACTTAGGGGAAGAAACAGAAGGTAGTATGGAAGCCATCCAAAGAGGACTTGAGCTGCTGGGGCTATGGGTGGTCTCTGTTAGAGACCACAGCTTCAAATGTCTGGGACATCACGCTTTTCGGAGATGGTGTCATGGGAACAGGGTAAGACTGTAGGCCTTTCTGGTCTTGAGTTCCTGCTCTTCCCTTGGACAGATTATTTTCCCTCTTGTTAACCTTAGGATCCTTCATCTGTAAGTTAGACACAATGGTACTGACCACACGAGATGTTGATTCTCTCCTGCATATCTCATAATGCATCTGTATCCCCCCTCCTGAGCCTCATGCACCTTCTTTAGCACAGGCCACTATTGTCCCTTGCTACCTGGCCCTCTCATCCCATCTTCCAGTTGTGCTCTGCTCCAATCCATTTTCTAGACTATAACTGAAATCTGTGAAAATTAAAAAAAATCTTTACATCTCCAGTGACTTAAAGGCACGGGGTGGTTCCTCTGAACCTCAGGTTAATGGGACTGTTGCTCTTCTGGCCCCCATTCTACCTAGTCTCATCTCTCACAGCTCTTCTACCTAAGCCTACCTTGCAGCCACCCCAGTATTCTGTGGCTTCCTCATCTGTGCCAAGCACACATTTATAACAAGACTTCATATTAGCTGTTTTTTTATTTTTTTTCTGGAAATGTCATTCATTGCTCGTTTTCTGGGTCCCTGCTTCTCCTTCCTTCAGTATCAGAATAAAGTTACTCATTTTCTAAAATTTTCCCTGTTCTGGAGATTTTAAGTGTCCTTTCATGTGCTCCTCGATCACCTCCTATATAGAATTTCTAGATACAAGTTGTACATTAGAACTTACCATACAGTCCTGTGATTGTGTTTCTTATACTCCAGAGTCAGCTCCACAAAGTCCTGGACAAGCTCTGTGCTGTGTTTTGTAAAAAGTAGATTTTCTCAGTGTTATTATTTGTAAACAGAGGGTACTTCTCAATAAGATTTTTAGAAGAATTAACTAAGGTAATGAAATGAAAAATTGGAACACTCAAAAAATCTGTTTCCCATATATAGTTGCAATATGCTTTACCAGCTAATGTTTGAGTGATCCATCTGTCCATCCGTCCATTCAAAAAATGTGTAAATTACCACTAGGTACTGGGTACTCTTTCAGGCACTGGAAATACAGAAACAACACACAGCCCTTCTTCAGGGATTCATATAACAGTGGAAAGTTTACATAGCATGGATATGACTCTTCACACTTGATTTTGTCAAGTTCTGTGAAGTACCTTTTCACATTGGGGAAGCTAAGTTTCACTTTTAAATACAGCTTGAGATTCAAATACTTCCTCCAGAACATATCCATATTATCAAATATGCTGAATTGTCCTGGACGTCCTTTTGACATGTTTTTACCAAATCAATGAGCCCAATCAAAATTCAAGCTGAAAAAACACCTGGCCTATCCCCAAAGGGCCCATAGATCACCTCTGCAACCCTTTGGACTCTCTCCTGCTTTGCATACGTTTCAGGAATGCAGGAGAAAGGGAAAGGACAGTAAAGAGGTTGCTGCCTTTCTAGGGGGACTATGACCACCCGTCTGGACCCAAATGATGTTTCCCATTTGCTTTACAGACATTGTACTTCCAAATGGGTAATGCTCACTGATTCTCTTCCCATGACCCACCACAGGGAATGGAACTATAATCTACATGGATTTATTGAGTAACTCCTGGGTACAGTTACTGTGGCCAGGGGCTGAAGGTAATTGGTGAACAAGACAGTAAGTTTTATTCTTCATAAAGCTTTCAGTTTTTTGGGCGCCTGGGTGGCTCAGTTGGTTAAGTGACTGCCTTCGGCTCAGGTCATGATCCTGGAGTCCCAGGATCGAGTCCCGTGTCGGGCTCCCTGCTCGGCAGGGAGTCTGCTTCTCCCTCTGACCCTCTTCCCTCTCGTGCTCTCTGTCTCTCATTCTCTCTCTCTCAAATAAATAAATAAAATCTTAAAAAAAAAAAGCTTTCAGTTTTGTGCTAGAGACTAACATTTAAAAAGATAGTTTGTAAAAAAAAAAATATTTGACCACAGCAGTAATAAGTGCAGTGGGCAGATAACTGCAAGGTGCTTAGAAAAATAAAACAAAACACATGTGAAATCTCACCTGTTTTGTGGATAAGGACAGACTAATGAGCTTGTTTGACGAATCCTGTTTAAAAAGTGAAACCTTGATGTTGGAGGGTGGGAGAGCCTTCCAGGCAGTGGAAACATTACAAAGGCCCAGAGATCGGGGGTTTGAGAAACTAAAATAAGGCCAGGGTGTCAGAAGGGTGAATGGAGACTATCAGAGTGGTCCCAAATGAGGCTGGCAGAAAAGGCAGGTTGGGCTAGGTCATGTTCATTTAAAGATACTACCCAGTTTAATTGTCATAACACTTTGTACACATTAATATCATCCTTCAGCAGTGGAAGGAACCAAATTCAGGCCACTAATGTGACTAGTCTGAGGCCCTTTAGCTGCGAAGTGAGGGACTGGGATTCAAATCAAAGTCTATGTGATGGCAACATACATCATCATCATCGTCATCATGTAACCATAACGCACTGCCTTATTCATAGAAGACTTCAGTGGTTTTCACTTGTTCTCGATTTTAACTCCTAGGACCAGGGAATGAAAATTCTTTCTCCATTTACCAATCTCACATCTGATTTATCTTCCTTAACTTTATGGGGCCCATCAGAGTGGCAGTCCTTTGGAAACACACAGAGAAGCATGCGTTCTGCGCCAGGCAGAGAAACCTCTGGGGCTCCTGGACCTGGGTGGGATCGTCCAGGGGCAGGATGGGCACTCTGCAAGGACAGCAGCCTCTCCCACCCCCAGAGACCTTGCCACCATTTGGGGAATGTGAATTCTTGTGTTATGTCTCCCTGAAATGGAATGACTGCGTTTTAACACCTTTCTCAGGACATTTCATTTGCATTCCTTTCATATATTCAAATATAGTTTTCTTTCTCAGAGTCCAAGACTCTTGCAGAGGAAAAAAAATCATCTCATTAAAGAAAAATTGTGCCTTATCCCACCACTCTGTGCCACACCCATTCCCCTAGCATAGCCACTTTTTTCTTTTCTTCTGTAAGTACAGGATCCAGCATTGACACAAATTAAAAGAGCTGTGCCTAGAATAATAATTTCTGTAAGCTCAGCAATGCTATTCTCCACTGCAAGTGTGTTTGAAATCGCAAAGTGAGTGAACTTCCTCCTTCTCTCTGACACAGCCACTGCAGATTCTGAATTATGACTAAATACCGAAGTGTTATTTAATGCAGCCGGGAAGGAGTGATGTGAATGATAGCCCATTACCACTGTATACCTGGAGATCAGTCTCCAAGTTCAAGGCTATTCTCTTAGCCATGCCAGAAAAATTACACAGGCCACTGCTAGTTTTTATAACCCCCTTAGGCAATGCTGGAGCGATAAACATGATGGGAATGACGTCTTGCCATGTGTATCTAACAGCACCAGAGAGAGTGGCTAGTTTAGTGCTGACACAGCACTCAGCTTATGTTACAGGTTTAACGCATTACCTAGCTCTCTCTTTGGGTGTCTCGTTCTGAGCAGGAGCAGACTGTGTGTGCATGGTCCCTAGTCTCCCTATATGTTCTGTTATACAACTGAACTCCCACTGTCATTCGAAGAGGGAAGGAAAGCTTTGTAGGAAGCTCAAGCTATAGCAATGTGGGGCTGATTTCCATGGTCTCTGAGCAAGTAGGTGCCCTGGATAGGCCAAGACTTAAACATCTGCTCTCCCAAATCCACATTCTTGAAGTTCTCACCTTCTAACTCCTTACTAATAGTCTTCTCTTTTTTTTAATATTATTTTATTATGTTATGTTAATCACCATTCATTACATCATTATTTTTTTTAAATTTTATTATGTTATGTTCCATGATTCATTGTTTGCATATAACACCCAGTGCTACTAATAGTTTTCAACCATATATGATGGCCAGCTAGTTCTATGTGAGCCCAACATCCCTAGGTTATTGGTTCATTAGTGTACATTTGTCCCAAAGGAAGTCAATCTGCAAGTCCGGTGGGTGAACTACAATTAAGAACTCTGCTGACCAGGTCCAGTGAAGGCACACTGGATTGATCAGATCTTTCCAGAGGAATTATAAAGCTAATTGGAAGATTAGTAGAAAACCAAAAGTAGAAATGCCAAGATAGGCAGTGGATGGTTTAGTTAGGACAATGACAGAGAATCAGATGGGGATTACTGTGCTCTTGCTATGGAAGAGTCAATGAGGTCCGAAGATATAAGTTAACTATGGACCAACCTTTCAGTTGCTAAACTAGGTTTTCATCTCTATAAGGTGTGACTATATAGCTTTTCCTTTATTTTTATACTTCTGATTATGCATCTTTTCTTGTAATCTCACAAGCTTATAGCTGGGTGCTTGTCCTTGGTTTTTATGGAATCTGGAGTTATGGCTAAGGTTCTATCTTAATTATTTCTGCTGGATGCCTACAGTAATTTTGCTGTAAAGTATTTGTTGCCATTCAATAAATATCCATTGCTTGAGTAGCTTGAAAAGCTCTCAGGTTTTTGCAACCAAAACCATCTTTTAACCCCAGAAAATATGTGAGAGCATATAGCTGAACATAACATACCTAGCACAGTGGTTCCTCCAGAATGTCTACAGTTTGGAGTTTCAAGGTGAGTTTTGCCATCTAGGATCCTGTTGGTTTTTTGGTAACATCATTCCATTTTTGGAGAGGGAGGTAGTATCTCTCTACTATGAAATGGTAAATAACCCTATGGAGAAATGGGATTTCTCTAATTTCATATATTTCTGTTGAATTGGCACAGTGAACAAAGCCTGAAACTGAGAAGGACAAACACACATGTATTAGGGTTCTCCAGAGAAAAAGAATTGATAAGATATAGATATATATGAGGAGATTTATAATGGGAATTGGTAAAGCAATAATAGAGGCTGAATAGGCCCACAATCTGCTGTCCACAAGCTGGTGAACCAGGGAAGTTGGTGGGAGTCCAAAGGCCTGAGAACTGGGAGCTACAGGTATAAGACCCATAGTCCGACTGCTTGAGAATCAGGAGCTCTCAGGTCCAGGGGCTAGAAAAGATGAATGTCCCAACTCAAGAAGAGAGAGAGGGAATTTGTCCTTCTTTTGCCTTTTTGTTCTGTAAGAATCCCCAGTGGACTGGATGATGCCCATCCACATTGGTAAGGGCAAATCTCTTTATCCAGTCTACTGAATCAAATGCTAACTTCTTTTGGAAACTCCTTACAGACACACTCAGAAATAATGTGTTCCAGCTATCTGGGCATCCCTTAGCCCAGTTAAGTTGACACATAAAACTAACCATCGCAATGCACTTGAAAGAAAATCATTATGTGTGAATAAAGATTATAGCAGAATGGACCATGACTTAGAAGTAGGACCTGAATGGTGGGGGCATTCATGATTCTGGAACAGCTTGAATCCCACCCTAACTCTGCAACTGACCTCACAGAACTCTGGCATAAAGGAAAAAGCTTTCCAATTAGGAGTCCAGCATCTCTTCCATAGGAACCCCTTGTAAAAAAGATGGAAGCGAGAAGCAAAATCATTTTCCTACTAATGGGGAATGAGAAGAGCTCCAGAGGCCTAGCATGGGCAGAGGCCTAAAGATTTTTGCAATATATAGTCATGAACTTAGATCTCTGGGCTGCAGTGCAATAGATCAATGTGGGAAGAGGCACACAGAAAAAAAATGCCCTTCCCCAAAATATCAGGTCTAACCACTGGAAACTGAAAATACTATCTTATATATAAAAGTGGTCTTTGCAGACATGATTAAATTCAGGATTTTGGGATGGGGATATTATCCTGGATTATCTGAGTGGCCCTAAAATGGCATCACAAATATACTTATAAGAGAGAGGCAGAGGGAGATAGGACACAGAAAAAGAAAAGGCAACTTGGCCACAAGGTAAAGATTGGAATTATGTAGCTGTAGTCAAGGAATGACAGTAGCCACTAGAAGATGGAAGAGGCAAAGAACCGATTCTCCCCTAGAGACTAAGGGCTCAGGGCACTGCCGACACCTTGATTAGTCCCAGGGAAACTGGTTTTGGGCTTCTAGCCTCCAGAACTATTAGAGAATAAATTTCTGTTGTTTTAGGCCACTGAATTTGCAGTAATTCCTTACAGAAGCCACAGGGAGCTAAAACAGAGGGGAACCACCTGAAAGAGGGATTGGAAGTGTAGTAGACATTGAAGCATGGAGACAGCAGCTGTCCACCCAGGGGCCTCTAAGAAGGAAAGGGACCTTACCTCTCATGGCCAGGCTGGTAGACACCTCCTAATTCTTGGTGTATTTGGGAAGGAAAATCTGAGGAAAGCCTGGACTTTTTGTTAATTAAGCAAATACAACTTTGAGCATAGTATTTGGGGAGTCTCTTTGTGAGTTAGCAGATAAAGCAGTTTGAGCAATAGTGAACGCTGGACTGACATTACTCTTATGTTTCCTTCATAGATTTGCTATGGCAGCTCCTTTTATTTTTATTTCCTTCCTCTCTCTCGCTCTCTTTCTTTGAAAAATGAGTTAATGGGTACACAAAAGCTTTATAAATTAAGAAATAGTTGAAAAAAAATTTTTTTTAAGGCTTCCTCAGTGGTACCTGGCATTTCCCAAGTCAGGTAGATGGGATTCTGGAGGTGGAGCCATCGCAAATGTGCCACGTTCTCTCATATTCTGGCTTCTTCCACCCATGTTACTCCTCAGGCTTGCTAATCTCTTCTCCCAGCTCCGAGGTGGACTGCTCCCTCCTCCTGACCCAGCTTAAAGCTAGTTCTTCAAATCAACTGCCCAATTTCAATTCTGTCTTCCCTATTCAGCTCTCTCACTGCACCTGTTCTATTCCTTCAAAGCATGTGGGGCAGTTGCGCCATGTGCATTTGTAGATCCTGCTATCGATTCTCTCTCTACACTGTATGTTTTATGATACCATCCCTCTTTAGTGCATAGAAGTGTCATTGATGTCACGATGGAAACTCTCTGGTTCATTGGAATCCCAAAGGTCTATAGAGGAGGCCCAAGGTTCTCATACACTCAGGGGTAAGCCTTCACATCTTTATTGATTATCTTTCAAAATAACTCATTTATAATCTGGCTGATTATGGAAATAGAGTAGGATATTTTGGAAGACAGGGACTATAATTTTGCTCACCTTCTAGGACCTTATAGAACCTCAGCCTGCTTGCTGAGGTTATAGTCGCCAGCTCATGATCCCCATGATAGGACTCTCCTACAGCTTGTCCTTTTAACCCCCATGCCAAGTCAAAACACCCAAAAATTTCTACCTTGGCCATAACATGTAGTGGGGAAAAGCTCTATTCAGTCATATGATCTGTAGAAATATTCCCTTCCCACAATGAAGACTGCCTCCTACATTGTTAAGCAAAGTACTTTAGCATTCTTGGTGCCTGTGATAGTGGCTGGAATGAGCTAGGAGATCTGTGAATGTTTGTAAGAAATCAGATCTCACGTTTATTTAGAACCCCCTAGTTTTCAAAGGACTTCTGAAACTCTTTTCTCATAAATCTTAGAAGTAGCAGCACACAAGTATTATTTTTGGAGTTGGAAAGGAGCCCTAGAAATTAGTGCAATTCCGACCATGAAAGACTATGGACTCTGAGAAACAAATTGAGGGTTCTAGAGGGGAGGGGGGTGGAGGAATGGGTTAGCCTGGTGATGGGTACTAAAGAGGGCACATACTGAATGGAGCACTGGGTGTTATATGCAAACAATGAATCATGGAACACTACATCAAAAACTAATGATGTAATGTATGGTGATTAACATAACATAATAAAGTAAAAAATAAATAAATAAAAGAGGAAAAATAACAAACACACCAAAAAAAAAAAAAACCAACAAAGAAATTAGTGCAATTCCATCCTTTTACACAAAAGAAAGTAAATGGCTTGAAGAACAATGATTTAGTTAATAGCAGAAACACCTGGGGCCTTGTTCCTGTGATCTTATGCTGCCTCTGTAAGATCTTCCTTTTCTCCCCATAATAATATCTGATGAATACTTGTCATTAACTATTGGTAGAAACAATGATGCCGTCTATCCATGTGGGTCCCAGACCTGTCAAGAGATTATCAAATTTATACCCTTTTTACCTGACCACACCATCTCTCCAATCTATTATCTTAAAAGTGTTTATCTGCCTTCTTATCCACTCCTCTCCTCTCCTTGGTAACTTTAAATTTTTGAGGTTGTACCCTTAATTAAAGAATGTTTTTCCCCATCATGTCCAGAAAATGAGTCCATAGGGACATATAAGTTGTGGTAAGGGAGGAAAAAGGCACAGCCTCAGCAGTATGACCAGAAGAATAAACTGTGACAAGCACTGGCATGACCAATGTCACAATCATATCACTTACATTCTGCTTGTGGTGAGGAGACTTAATCAAAATCTATAGAATCATGTTGAAAAATACCTTCCAGTTTACAAAATGAATGGCTTTCCCTTGCCCTTTTAAAAGTGGGACCTATTATGATATATCTTCCTGAACCACAGCTTTCTGAGCTAGAAACCCTTGAAAAAATTTAGCAGAGGTTGTATAAGCCTAGAAAGGAATAAATAGGATGGTTATTAGGTATCAGAGAGTATACCTGAACATGGCTTGGGTGAACCATATTACTGTGTCTTGAGGCTAAAAACTGAGATCAAAATAAAAAATAAAATGTTATCATGTGATCTCCCTTGGAACTTACCAATTTATTTGACCTATATATCTTGTTTTCTTTATCTGCAAAATAGAAATGATCATAATTATCTTGGAGATCTGCTAGGAGCATTGAATGAGATAAATAAAAAGATTGTAGCGTGAAGTATAGAATATATTGAATGATTTAGAGAAGTTACACCCCCCCTTACCCTTGGTATATTTCCTTTGCTTCCCCTCTTTCTCTTCTGTGAATTTGATCAAATGGTCTGGAAAACAATAATGTATCGGCCTGGGGAGGACTCCAGCCATGACTGCTGGGTTGCGGAAAGAATCAGAATCACCAAACTGCCACATGCATAGCAGAGAGAGGAAAAGGCTGTGGGGAAGCTGATGCAGCCTTTTGGGTTCTGGTTAAAGTTGCAAACACATCTACTCCCTAGTGAGCCCAGGAGGAATGTTTGCTGGAGTGAGTTTCTCTTTATGCCCACTCTAGCTTACTGAGAGCTTCTTAATACCTAGGATACATATTCTCAGCAGGTAAACGAAGATTTTCCTTCATTTCAATAACAGAAACAAATAGATATCCAAAACTCGCTTATGTATGAGGAAGACCAGTAGCAAAGAAGAAAAGACACACAGCAATAAAAAAAAGTAGTGTTCAGTGAAATAGTTAAGAGAGTAAACAATGGAAAACTTGGGGTGCCTGCGTGGCTCAGTCAGTTGGGCGTCTGCCTTCAGCTCTGGTCATGATCCCAGGTCCTGGGCTCCTTGCTCAGCGGGGAGCCTGCTTCTCCCTCTGCCTGCCACTCCCCCTGCTTGTGCTCTCTTGCTTGCTGTCTCTCCTGCTCTCTGTCAAATAAATAAATAAACTCTTTTAAAAAAATAAATAAACAATAGAAAACTTTACATTTAATTAAATTATTTATCCTTATATTCAAGGGCATATGAAACAAGAGCAGACTTCTATGAATAAGAAATAGTAGAAATACTATAGGGGCACCTGGGTGGCTCAGTCGTTAAGCGTCTGCCTTTGGCTCAGGTCGTGATCCCAGGGTCCTGGGATCGAGCCCTGCACTGGGCTCCCTGCTCGGTGGGAAGCCTGCTTCTCCCTCTCCCACTCCCCCTGCTTGTGTTCCCTCTCTCGCTGTGTCTCTCTCTGTCAAATAAAAAAAAAAAAAAGAAAAGAAATAGTAGAAATACTATAAATTAAAAATAAGATTGTCATATCTGATTAAGAACTGTTTAAAAAATATACAAAGAACTCTTAAAATGCAACAATAAGAAACAACCCAATTAAAAAATTAGGCAAAAGTCTTAACAGATTCATCACCAACAAATATATACAGATGGCAAATCAGTAAAGATGCTCTGCATCGTATGTCATAAGGAAAATGCAGATTCAAATAACATTGAGATACCACTAAACACCTATTAGAATGACCAAAATCTGGAACACCGACAACACCAAATGCTGACAGGGATGTGGAGCAACAGAAAGTCTTATTCATTGCTGCTGGGAATGAAAAATGGTACAGTCCCTTTGGAAGATAGTCTCACAGTTTCTTACAAAGCTAAACATATTCTTACCATATGATCCAGCAATCATGCTCATTGGTATTTGCCAAGAAGAGTTGAAAGTTATGTCCACACAAAAACCTGCATGTGGATGTTTATAATGGCTTCAGTCATGATTGCCAAAAGTTGGAAGCAACCAAGATGTCCTTCAGTAGGTGAATGGATAAATAAGCTGTGATACATACAGACAATGGAATACTATTCAGCACTAAGAAGAAATGAGCTATCAAGCCATGAAAAGATGGGGTGGGGGGAGCATCTTACATACATATTACTAAGTGAAAGAAGCCAACCTGAAAGGGCTGCATACCGTATGATTCCAACTACATGGCATTCTGGAAAAGGCAAAACTTGTGGGGACAGTAAAAAGATCAGTGATTCCTAGGAGCTGGGAGGCGGGGTGGGGCACGAATAGGCAGAACACAGAGGATTTTTAGGGCAGTGAAACTACTCTGTATGATACTATAATGGTGCATACATGTCCTTATAAATTTGTCTAAACCCATAGGATGTACAGCATTAAGAGTGAACCCTAATGTAAGGTGTGGATTCTTATGGGTGATAAGATCTTTCGATGTACGTTCATCAGTTGTAACCCATCTGCCACTCCTTTGAGGAATGTGGATAATGGAATAGGCTATGTATATGTGCAGGTAGGGGATATATGGAAAATTTCTGTATCTTCCTCTCATTTTTGCTGCTCTAAAAAAATAAAATCCATTAAAAAAAACAAAAAATAAGATTGTCAAAGTTAAACAGAAAAATACTAAATAGGCAGATAGCAGAATTAGCACAACTGAAAAGCACTAGAAAATGATAAACCGTAAGTCAGACCATTTGATGAATGCTCGGAACAGAAAGCAGAAAGAATCAGGCTAATGGAGAAACCGGTAAAAGAAGCCACATCTGATCAATCTATGGAGAGAGAAAAGCACCTTTTTTTTTCTGAGTAACTCCTTGAGAACCGTGGTAGCACTTAACCTCGAGTTTAAAAAGAGAGACTAGCTTTCTAAGCAGAATGAAAGGCTCTGCAATGGATTGTTCCTAAAGTGAGTGTTGAGTCTGAAGAGAAAGAGTGCCCAGCCTGAGGTAAAGCCCTGGACACTGTCAAAACAGAGTCAGCAAAGGAAGGAAAATGGAAGTGAGCAGCTTGGACTGGTCCACCTTAATTAAGTGTCTCTAACGTGAGAATTCTAACCAACTCGAGGGTAGATTTAGGTAGATGTTTCCAGTAACTTAACAAACTCCATATCTTAACACATTTTCAGTACTCTTCTTAAAATAACTGGGCATTGATAAGGCCACAGATAGAAACAAATGTAAATAAATTGTGAAATTATAGTTAATTACACCAGTCATATACTCTTATTGGAAATTTATGAAAGAAAATAGCCAAAAATTCTACCAATTTGGGAATAAGTTGGTTGCAGTATAAATGAATAAGGCTATTATTATTTTTTTTTAGATTTTATTTATTTATTTGAGAGAGAGAATGAGATGGAGAGAGAGAACATGAGGGGGAGAGGGTCAGAGGGAGAAGCAGACTCCCCGCTGACAGCAGGGAGCCCGACGCGGGACTTGATCCCGGGACTCCAGGATCATGACCCGAGCCGAAGGCAGTCGCCTAACCAACTGAGCTGCCCAGGTGGCCAAGGCTATTATTTTTGAAGATCAACAGAAAAGATAATATACATGAAATGAAAGATATATGCAAAGGATATGCCTTACAAGATTATTCCATACAATTTGAATACAATCTATTAACCATCATTACAGGATACTTGAAATGAAAATAAACAAGGAGACAAGCAGTGGTGGCATTGCCCTTTTAGGAACTGTAGGGAAAAGTCCACTTAGTTAAAGTCAGATCCACCTTGATCAGGGAATGATATCTATATTTTTTCCCTCATTCCCCACTCCAAGATGTGCAAATTTTCCATCCCTCCATTCAGGGAGGCTCACAATTGTCCAGAATTTTTGGAAGCTTGTTCATAGTTTAGGAGTTATAAGAGGTTCACAATTCATTGTTTCTAGTCATCTGAATCTTTCTGCCTTTTGGCTCTGTAGCCTCTTGAGTCTTTTTCTTGGCTAATATAAATGGAGAATTGAAAAGGGGCCCTCAGATAACCACTGAAAAATCAGAAGGAAGGAAGTTAACACGGAAAATGCTCAAGCCAGTCTTTCAAAGTATAGCTCAGCTATGACACTAAATGCAGGTACAAGAAGGTGGTGACTGTCTATTTCAAGGAATCATTGCTTCTATATGCAAATGCCACTGAGGTTTATACATGTATCCTCTATCCAGCCACTTTAGTGAATTTCTGTTAACTGGAAGTTTCTCAGATTTGGATGTGCAGCCATTTCATCTGAAAATACAACTTTATCCATTTATTTCTTTCCAACTCCCTTCAGTTGTGATCATTCTTCCATGTGATTTAAAATCCCTGTGGTTTCACAACTCAGTGTGATTTTTAGATTTTAGTTCATAACCTTTCCTTCCTCCTCAAGCTTCTCACAGACACCCTTCTCCTTTATTCCCTGTTAACCTGTTTTCATACTTCTTTAAGAAAATACTGACCATCTGACTGGTATTCCCTCATTTTACCTCCACCAAGTCTATAAATGTACCTACATCTGTACCGATTTTTTCTCATTACCATACACCTCTATTTCTGTCAAAGGTCAATGCCTCCTTTAATGCATTGAATTCCAATGTGGTTTTTTTTTTGCTTAAGTTTTTGTACTTGTAGCAAATTTATTTATTCATATTGTCTTGTACTTTCTTCTCCTTGCCTTCCTCTTCCTTGCTACCACCAGCAAAAGAACATGATCTGGAATCACTCATCTTAAAAACAAAGCAAAACATTCTTTGAAAACATACCTTGCCCTAATCATTGCCTTTTTTTCTGCCCTGCACAGTAAAACAGCTTGAAATAATTGCCTACTCCGTGAGCTGTCCCCACTCCTTCCCCTCTTGTTCACTCAGCCCATTCTGTTTCAGCCCCCTATCCAGTCACTGTACTGAAATTTTTTATGTCATGGTCACCGAGGACTTTGATGTTATCAAAACCAAGCAATATTTGTCAGACCTACATTTACTTATTAATCCATCAGTATATTCAGCATGTGGACTTTTTTTTTAAGGAATCTCCAGTTTTGTTTTAGTAACTCTTTGCTTGCAACTCTTACTTTATTTTCTTACTTACTCTAAACCATCTACTCATTCTCTTAAATGTTTGAGTACACCAGGGCTGAGTTTGGGGTCCTCTCCCTTTTCTCTATACTATCAAAGTGTTCAGATCTTTTCCCATGGTTTTAAATACCACTTTTTTTTTTTTTAAGATTTTATTTGTTTGTTTGACAGAGAGAGAGCGAAAGAGCACAAGCAGGGGAGGTGGGAGAGGGAAAAGCAGTCTCACTACTGAGTAGGGAGCCCAATCCAGGTCTGGATCCAGGAACCTGGGATCATGACCTGAGCTGAAGGCAGATGCTTAACCGACAGAGCCACCTAGGCACCCCTAAATACCACTTTTTTGTTGGTGACACCCAAATACATTTTCTCAAGAATGACTTCTGGAGCTCATAAATCCATGTTCATGTACCCAACTCTCTCCTTGCCGTTATTGAAACCTTGATCTCTGACTCCTACTTCTCCCCAAAAAAATACCCAGCCCTCCCCAGTCTTCTGCATATCAGCAAATGATATAATGTGACTATTACCCCAGTTGCTTAAGCCAAAAATGTAAAAGATAGCCCTGATTGTTTTTTCTTTCCATAGTGGCCTCATCTGCACAATATGCAAATTTTATCAGTTTTACCTTCAAAATGTCTCAAATCGAACCACTTTCCCCTAATTCCATCACTGCCCTTCTCTCCAAGACACAATCATGTTATGTATAAACTCCTATAGTAGCCTTCTAGATACTGACTTCTCTGCTTCTACTTTTACCTCTGTTCAGTTCCATTTGCTATGCAGCAAAGGCATCTTTTCAAAATGCAAATCACATTCCACCATCCTCCTGCTTAAAACCTTACCACTGCTTTCCACTGCACTTAGAATAAAATCCCAACTCCTCACCAAGGCCTGGTTTTCTGTTTATTCCTCTAGGCTCTTGTTGCTTTGTCTTTCCTTTGCTCACACATTTAACCACCCTGATTTCCATTGTTGTTCTATATTCTTTTCAACTTGACTCTTTCAGCTTTTTTTTTTTTTTTGTAGCTAGTGCTTTTTTATCCCTCATATCTTAGCTAAAATGCCACCCCACCTCAAGATTTATTCTTGACCACTCTAAGGTAGCTTTCCTTACCCTCACATTTTTTAAAAAATTTTTATTGTTATGTTAATCACCATACATTACATCATTTGTTTTTGACGTAGTGTTCCATGATTCATTGTTTGTGTATAACACCCAGTGCTACATGCAATACGTGCCCTCTTTAATACCCATCACCAGGCTAACCCATCTTCCCACCCCCCTCCCCTCTAGAACCCTCAGTTTGTTTTTCAGAGTCCATCGTCTCTCATGGTTTGTCTCCCTCTCCAATTCCCCCCCTTCATTCTTCCCCTACTGCTATCTGCACCCAAAACCATAAGATACCTAGGAATAAAACTAACCAAAGAGGCAAAGGATCTGTACTCAGAAAACTATAAAATACTCATGAAAGAAATTGAGGAAGACACAAAGAAATGGAAAAACGTTCCATGCTCATGGATTGGAAGAACAAATATTGTGAAGATGTCAATGCTACCTAGAGCAATCTACACATTCAATGCAATCCCCATCAAAATACCATCCACTTTTTTCAAAGAAATGGAACAAATAATCTTACCCTCACATTTTTAATCATCTTGTGTATTTGTTTATTTTCTTTACTCATTCCACATAACACATATAGAATGAAAGCTCCTTGAAAATAGGGGCTTTTATGTTTACTAAAGCTCACTATATTTGCAACACCTATAATTAGCACATAAAATAGTGTGGTCATTTAATATTTATTAATACATATCAAAATAGATCATTTTAACGTGTTTAAAATATATCCTAGTACGTTTTAATTTTCTTTATGTTTGTATGTTTTTCATTAGGAATAATTTTTGAGTTTAAATGCCTTTCTGGAATGAACTGAGATGTTATTGAATCCTTTTATTTTTATATGATCTACCAAACAGTTCATGTCATATAAACAGATTTCTTGGTATTAAGCCATCCTTCATTTTTAGTGTCCACTTTAGTTGTTTCAGGTTTTGGTAATGTTTCAATGCTTTGGTGTATTCTATTTGGTGATATTTTATTTAAGGCTTTCATATAGAGAGCATGAGCTTAATTATAGCCAATAATTTACAGCCCCTCATGGTTTATTTTTATTGCTCACTGGGCCATTTCTTATATCACTAGCGCAGTAGTTCTCAGCTGAGTGAGGTTGTGCCTCTCAGGTCACATTTGACAATATCTGGAGAAATTGTTTGCTGTCTTAATTGGGGGGAAGAGGCACTACTGAAATCTAGAGTAGAGGGTAGAGACCAGAGATGCCGCTAAATATCTCACAATGCACAGGACAAACCCCCACAACAAAGAATTATCTGGCACAAGTGTCAGTCATACTACAGTTGAGATATCTTGCTCAGGATTAATTACCTCTTCCTTCTTCTGTAGGTCTGTGTGGGATATAAATGCCACTAGCCCAGGTAGACACCCAGGCTCAGCCCACAAGAAGTCTGCTTGTGTAATAGAGTTCTTGACAGAAACTTTAATTGGGATAAATAGCTTTAATTGGGACAGATGGAATAAAGCCCATCAAGTGAATTGAGAGTGTTTTCAAATTACTGTGACTTTAGGTCTCTAGATCTGCATTTGGGCTGACTGAATGCAGTTTGCATGTTCATACCCAGATTATACATTTCTTTGTAGTACTTGGTGTATTTGTTGAAATAAGGTAGGACTGATACAACTGAAGGCTGCAGCCTCTGGCTAGTTCCCCCTTTTCTTCCCAACCTTTCCTACTTAAAGATCTCAAATGTACTTGGGCAGTATAGCACAGAAAATCCTAATTCTGATCTAGAATATAAATTCCATCACATAGATTTGTTGTGTTTGGTTATTTTATGACGAGGCCCTGTTGTAAATTCTTAAAGAATACTAACTAATTAGTTACTAAAAACTCCTGTGAAGAGATACTACCATAATCTTTAACTGTGAGGAACCCAAGACAAAGAAAGATTAGGTGACCTGTCTAAGGTTATAAGGTCATAAACCTGGTAGACCACTAAGGCAGTTTCGTACAAGATTCCATACTTCTCATCACTGATCTTTTGCCTTTTGTAGCGAAAAAGTAATTAAATTAATAAGATTTAAAAACCCATTAATGTGAATGTTTAGGAGAAGAAATTGTTTGGCATATGATTTTTTTTTGCCTGGTTCATCTATGTGTTTTTTATCATATTCTAACACTCACTTGTACAAAGAGATAGGAGGCACTTTGTTTCAGGAAAATAATCAAGGATAAGAAGCTTAAAATTTAGAAAATCTATTTACTTAATTTTTAAATGTGAAACATAAGTAAATACTGTCTTTCTTTAGCTGCAAACAACTCAGTTGCAGAGCCAACACCATAAGTAATAACAATGACAATAATAGCTATTTTACTATTTTAAAAACCCTACTATATGTCAGCTGTTATGCATGCCAGACATACTATATACATTCATTTACATTGCACGTTCAGAGCTAAATATATAAATAGAAACCATTATTTTCTCCATTTTAGAGATAAGACTACTTTTGTTTGTTTTTTAAAAGATTTTATTTAGGGGCATCTGGGTGGTTCAGTCGTTAAGCGTCTGCCTTCGGCTCAGGACATGATCGCAGGGTCCTGGGATCAAGCCACACATCGGGCTCTCTGCTCAGTGGGAAGCCTGCTTCTCCCTCTCCCGCTCCCCCTGCTTGTGTTCCCTCTCTCACTGTCTCTCTCTCTCTCTGTCAAATAAATAAATAAAATCTTTAAAAAAATAATTAATAAAAAAATATTTTATTTATTTGAGAGGGAGTGAGAGAGAGAGGGAGAAAGAAAAAGAGAGCACAGGGGGCCGGGGTGGGGGGAGAAAGAGAGGGACAAGCAGACTCTGTGTTGAGCAGCTAAGCCCAGCTCGGGCTCCATCCAAAACCAAGAGTCAGATGCTTAGCCAACTAAGCCACCCAGGTGCCCTGAGGAAACTAAGATTATAAGAGGTAAATTGACCTGCCTAAGCTTGTCCAGCTTGTAAATGGTGAAGCAGGATTTTGTCTACGTGTTCCCCCTTCCCCTACAAAGCCTCTCATGCTTTTGACAACAGCAGCCTCCATCAAAATTTTGCATTCTGAACATGGTTTGTGATAACTAAATTAACTTTGCTAAGGTAAGAAATCACCCCCACCCCCCGGAACCCTTGACTAACCAGAAGAGATAATTAGAATGATGGCAATGCTAAGCAATGGTATTCTCCAACAGCAATTTAAAGGGATGTAAGTAGGTGATGGTTTTGTTAGAGGAGGACCATATTCTGAAGGCATCCTCTTCTGGAGTAATTGCAAGGGCTTTATTTCTATATCCATTCCTGGGGTTGAATGGGACCTATATAAATCCTAATTTCTGTAAGTATTGATTAAAAATCCTAGCAAGGGGAAACCAAGTTCATTGCTGAGTACCAACACACCTGTCAAAAAAGGAAAATGAGGGCTAACATCTTTCTCCAATGCTTGGTATTAGTTTATAAGCCTTGATTTGATTTCAGATGTTCTGACTTCTGTTAATGACCATTGGTGAAAACATACAATAAAAAATAGATAAGCATTCACAAATTTGAGTGCTGAACTTCCGGGACTTTGGGACTTGCTGTAAAATTAGGTGAGATTTACAAGAAAAAAAAAGAATGACCTCTTCCATAGAAACCTGTTCAATTCTGCTGGTTTATTTCTGGTCCCCCTCTTTTGAATGGTCAGAAAATCCTAGAGGAGATTCAAATTCATGCCCGAAGTGAGATCTTCGAAGTTGGGGATTGACAGGGCTGGAAGGCCAAGTTCAAAGGGTAGGTTCTAAGATGGAGAAATGAAAGAGATGGTGAGGAAGAAAGGTGGACTCGAAATATGAGGAACCAGGATATTTGCCAACAACAGAAGGGGGGTAAGCAAACATTTTTCCTTTGGAAGTTAGGGGCAGGTGAACAACTTGGCTGCATTGCTATATAGAACTGAGGCAGGCACTTTTAAAAAATTTTTTATTTATTTAGTTTTACTCATTTAAAATTTGTTAATTAACATATAGTGTATTATTAGTTTCAGAGATAGAATTTAGTGATTGCATGCAATTGCATGTAACATGCAGTTGCATGTAACACCCAGTGCTCATTACATCAAGTGCCCTCTTTAATGTCCATCACCCAGTTACCCCATCCCCCCACTCCCTTCCCCTCCAGCCACCCTCAGTTTGTTTCCTAGAGTTAAGAGTCTCTTATGGTTTTTCTCCCTCTCTGATTTCGTCTTATTTTTCCTTCCCTTCCCCTGTATTCATCTGTTTTGTTTCTTAAATTCCACATATGATTGAAATCACATATTTGTCTTTTTCTGACTGACTTATTTTGTTTAGCATAATATCCTCTAGTTCTATCCACATCGTCGCAAATGGTGAGATTTCATTCTTTTTGATGGCTGAGTAATATATATATATATATACTGTATCTTCTTTATCCATTCATCTGTTGATGGACATCTGGGCTCTTTCCATAGTTTGACTATTGTGGACATTGCTGCTATAAACATCGGGGTGCATGTGCCCCTTCAAATCATCGTGTTTGTATTCTTTGGATAAATACCCGGTAGTGCAATTGCTGGGTCGCAGGGTAGCTCTGGAAAATGATATGGAGTTTCCTCAAAAAGTTAAAACTTTAGAGGCAGGCACTTTTTAAAGAGGTCCAACTTAAGAATAAGATTTTCAAATCTTATTTGAAACCACCCCTAAATCCCATCTCATCTACCAACACCCCTCAGAAAAAGAAGAAAATAATAATCTTTATAAGGAAGCATTAGCCTTGGAAGGGACTTAATCTTGCAGATGAAAGCAACAAAGTTGTTAAGTGTAGACAGATACTAAGCCGCTTGCAAAAATACTTGCTCACGTTATACTCATCTAGTATAAGATGTTATTTTCTTGTTTATTAGGTACTTCATGCCCTTGCAAGATTAGTTTTGGATTTTTTCCTTAATTTTGATGCCTTAGATTTGGAAATGTAACTTTGCATTAAAAGAGGTTTCTCATTTAATTAAAGAATGCATTCTAGAGCTTGACTGCTAATTAAAATCCAACATTTGCTTAACGTGGATGGGTTAATAATTATAGGGAAAATCTTATTTTTTTTTGTACTCCATGATTTAGCTGCTGTTTAATTTTGTACTCAATATTGTAATTAATATATATTGCTGTATTTGATTTTCTGTTTCATTTTTTAAAGTAAGAGAGTAAAAGTGGTTTTCATTGTTTTTTAAGAAAATTTACTAGCATAACTCTTATCTTCTGCTTGATCATTTCATGGCAAGATCTGAGTTTTCCACCAAACTAATGTTTGTGCCTGAAATATCATCTGCTCTTTTTCTAAGCTGTCTCACACAGTTATAGATCAATGTTAAATTTATTTGATAGGCTTACATTTGTCAAGTGTCTTTTTGATTCTTAGGCTAAATCATGCAGGTGTAGAAATAACAAAATATATTTATTGTCCTGAAGAAGCTCACTGTCTACTAAGAAAGACAGACAAGTGAGTACAATAAAAGCATGGGTTATATATTTAAGGAACAGAGGAGTAGTAGGTTTAGAAATATCTGCAAAGTTATATCTCAACCAACTTTTTCTCAGTTTGCATCTTACCCTTTCATGTGACTTATTTAGATTTATAACACAATCTTTACTCCCATTTCTTACAACTTTTCTTTTGCTTACCAGTCAATTATATTATAGAAGTAAAATTGGTTAACAATATGTGTATTTGTAATGTTAATGGAATGAAATACCAAGGCATGTGGCTTTTAACTAATCCAGCATATTTAAACTCAGCTGCTTTGTGCCTTTCATTTGGGGTTCAGATGTCAAGCCAATGTTTAGCTGAAGATCAGTAGTCATAGTAACAGATGCTGCCTAGAGAGCCTCTGTATTACATGATCAGTTCATAAAGTAAGGAGGTCTCTCTCCAGTGGACAGTGGTTATTCTGTACAGTAAAAATCTGGGATTAAGTAAGAATAACTTTTTCAGATATTTTTTGAAGAAAGTGAATTTTTTTGAAACATTAGTTGAACTAGGATGATGTCCAGCATTTATTCCTTGTTTAGCAAATTAACACACTGTTGCACATATGAAATATGCCAACTGGAATAATGCCTGCCTTCTACCTTATTTCTCATCTGGTGAAGTAATTTTCTCTCTGAAACTCAGCTGGGCATACAGGAAAAGCTGTTTTTACAAAACTTCAACCTTATGGCAGCATCCAGAACATGTCAATGGCCTCTGAACATTGTTATGTAATACATTATGTAACATGTTAATAATGCAAAAACAGTAGAACATTTTCCTCCAAACACACATAAAAATAAACAAAATAAAATGTTTCTTGGGGAAAAATCCAAGCCTTCAATATTTTTCCACCAAAAGAAAACTTTAAAAATTTCAGGACAAGGTCTTTGTAGGTAGGATGTGAAGAATATATATGAGGGGAAAAATAAGTCCTCAATATCATATTAACTATGATACTTGTGGTTATGAATAAATATATTCCTGACAATGCTATATAAAATAAGAAATAATGGAAAGCATCCTCAAAGACATGGGAGAGAATACTGGTGAGCTAAAATGATCAATCCTTTGATGGAATATTATATAACTATTTAAAATCATATTTTGTAAGAATATACAACCATATATTAATTTTTCTCTTGATAAGTGAATGAAGCAATAGTATATACATGTTAGAGTTGCAACTATGTAAAAAAATAAAAAAAAGAAAACCAATGTTATGCAGAAAACATAGTATGGAACAAATTTCACCAAAATATTAACCCATTCACTTATAATTCATTCATCATTTTACTCACGTATCCATTTACTTACATGATATTTCTAAGGGGCCTTTATGCTATAGCAAGTAGATATTGAGAACATAACAAAGAGAATAAGACAAACCTTGCCACTATGGAACATACTTTTAGCTGATTCCGACTATAAGGTTTTAATACTTGAATTTGCTATCCGTTCTATAAAACATGTAGATTTTTTCATAATGGAAAGACTACTAACGCAAAAACAAAACCAGAAATATTAGCACTGTATCATGGATTTTCCTAAACCTGGATTTTGAGCCTGGCTCACTGATGCTCTGTAGATACAGCTGAGTTTCATTAGCATTGGAAGGGACAATCAATTTTGTTGTCAGGTGAAATCCCAGAGGAAAGTCCTTGGCAATATCTAATAACCTAACCTGAAAAGGGCCCAAGGTGACTGCAAATCTATAGCTTAGCTAGCTCTTTCGAAAAACATGTTAGAAACTTTAAAAATTCAAAGTGGTAACTGTTTAGCCTCACAGACCACACTGAGATTTTGTCTCATTGATACCAAACCTCAAAAAAACAATACCAAAACCAAAAGCAAACAAACTACAACAATAAAACCTTCAAAAAAGAAGCCTCAGTCAGTCAGCATCAAAACACTGTTTTACCAATTTGCTCTGCTGAATCCACGTATTTTTCTACCATTTGATGAATGACATTCACCAATTCTTTTATCATACCACAATCTCCTGTCTTTGTCCTATTCTATCTCAATTCTAGTCGTTTATAAAGAATGCCCAGGCACCTGCTAACTATTGTGATACCTGCTCATCCACCTTTTCCATGAATATTTCCAGCCAAGGAGCACTGAATCCCCTCCTAGAGAACATCCACTGCCTTTACCCTATTTGCCAAAGAGGTTTGAAAATTGTCTTTCTCACCTCACAGACCAAAGTGGCAAATATAGAGCATCATCAGGCTCCCTAAATACCTCCCTACCATTCTCTTTTCTTTGTGCCCAGGAATCTGGCATTCCTTTTCTCCTACCTCATGTTCCCTGAGTTCAAACCCCAGTTCTTTAAGATGCTATTATTCTCAGGCTGCAGTCTTAAGTCACAAGCCCTAACACCCATGCCTCAAAAAAATATGGGCCAGAGGTGTGTTCCTATCTTTACCTAAAACTTCTCTATGCATTTCTTCTCTCTTTTTCTGGAACCTCTTGCCTATGTGAATTTCCATCTTGTTAAGTTCTTCTGAAGTTTACATTATATGTGTTAAGCCAGCTGCCAACCGCCCAGCTCAGATCAGACAACTAAAGAATGAAGCTATAGCTTTCTGTTCTCATAAGGAATTGCTTTTTGCCCCACATTCTGCAGTATGGCCGGGGCGGTGGGGGGGGGGGGCTGGTGGTGGAGGTTTAAGATTTTTTCCCACTGAGTGAGCTTCAAGTCAGGCCAAATAATGACAATGCCTTATGCATGGGGGCTCTACCAGGAAGCTGTGAGATGCATCAAATAGTAACAGTGCTCTGGAGATGGAGCTTTTTCATAAAAAAATATTTTATTTATTTATTTGAGAGAGAGAGAGGGAGCACGAGTGGGAGGAGGGGCAGAAGGACAGGGAGAAGCAGACTCCCCACTGAGTGGGGAGCCCAATGTGGGGCTTGATCCCAGGGCCCTGAGATCCTGACCTGAGCCTAAAGCAGATGCTTAACTGAGCCACCCAGGCGCCCCAAGATGGAGCTTTTTGAGGTGGTCCAAACCCCAAGTCTGCCCTTCTGTGGTTGTAAGACTCCTGGTGTTCAAGACTACCATGGAGCTGGGGAGAGGGAGATGGGAGTAAGCCAAGTGAAAATGTCCCAAACATCCACTGTTCTTGCTGAGGTTTAGCAGTTTTTCTTAGATAAATGTTCTTCATTCTGTTATAATCTTTTCATTAATTTCCAGAGCTCTGTAAAGGTTGGACAATTTTGCCCACATTTTTGTTGCTTCTGTGGATGAACAGATGTACAGAGGTTCTCAGTCCATCATTCCCAAAGTGCCCCCTCCCCACAGTAATAAAAGCTTTCTGGGTTCTGAAAACAAGCAAAAAAAAATTAGAGCTGGGCATTAAACCTGCTCTTGTTCCCATACAAGTAACCAACCAGCCTCATAGATTTTATACTTTTTATTTCCACTGAATTGTTTGAAGCTCTCTCAGAGTCTTGTCTTTCATAGACAGTTGATTCCAAATAACTACAGGTGAATAATTTAAATGACTGTTTTGCCACTGTTTGCTGTGAACTACCAGCACTCCATTTACTGCCAGCCCCCAAGATTTTAGTGCCTTTAAAATTTAGAGAACCAATTATGAATTCCCATCCTTAAGATTTTGTTCCTCTGGCTCTAGTTCTAGGATCAATATGAGTATCTATCAGAGAAACAGAAGCACTATAAGTGTTATGGAACAAAATATTTTTAAAGGAATTAGAAATTATACAGTTGCGTAAAGAAATAAGAACATAAAAGTCTAGAAATGAGACTTGAAAGATCACAAAAATGTCCCCTAAATATTCCTCTTAAAGCATAAGTATGGTTGAACAGAGTTTGCAGGGGAATCTAAGACATCAGTTGCATCAAAGAAGCAGGAAGGCCCCCCAGGGTAGGTTTGTGGAGGTGTTGATGGGCATCATTGCTTATCTCTGTGGTGGTAGCCTGGGGGATGCTGTTGGTACACATGGCCACCAATCAGGAGAATAGCAGGACTTGGAGAGGAGAAGAGGCAGGGAGGACACTTTCCATATCTGCCTATTACACTTTGAGGGATGACCTTCATGTCTGTCAATGAAGCCTCAAATATGTTCCTTTTAGCCAATGGTAACTCAGAATCACATAAGGAAGGTGTTTTAGGATATAAAGTTCCTAGATTAACCATGCTGACAGTATAAAATATAAGCATGGGTCTCTAGTACAGAAGTGCAGTCTTTGAGCTGGGCTGGACTTGACGGGAGCCATAGCTAGTTTCTGGTTAGAGTTTGTTTTGCGTGTCTTCTCTTCAGTGAGTGTTTTATTAAAGGGTGCATCTCAACTTGTACTTCTTTATAGTGGTTTTATTTTTTTAAAATTTTTTATTAACATATAATATATTATTTGTTTCAGAGGTACAGGTCTGTGATTCTTCAGTCTTACACAATTCACAGCGCTCACCATAGAACTTTTACCCTCCCCAATGTCCATCACCCAGCCACCCCATCCTCCCACACCCCTCCACTCCAGCAACCCTCAGTTTGTTTCCTGAGATTAAGAGTCTCTTATGGTTTGTCTCCCTCTCTGGTTTTGTCTTGTTTATAGTGGTTTTCCATGACCCACACAATCAATAGGAACCTCAGCACCCAGCCCAGTACTGTCTAACCCAAGACATCTAATTTAATTAGATTTTTTTTCACAGAAACTTTTAATGGGCACAATTATTTATTTGTTTGCTATTTAAATTTCTTTAGCTGAAATTTGTTGTATGTTTCCCCAACAGGAATGTTAAGTTTCTCAAGGCAAATAACCTTATCCATTTCATTTATTGTTGTATCCCTAACATTTTTAACAGTAAATGGCACTTAGTGGGAACATTGTGAATGTCTGTTATATGAATTAAATCAGAATTTATCATGCCAAGAAAAATAAAACTTTTGTTTTAATATAACTTTCGAATAATTAGGTATGAATGACAACTACAACTGATCGTGTAGTTGATTTCCTGACTGGATTCTCAAAGAATATTTGTTGAAATAATGAATGAATAAGGAGCAAATGTTTTCACTGCTTTGTGAACAAAAACAAAGTGAGGCTCTGAACACACACTCGGTACAAAGTAGTTAAGTATCCTCACACTACAAAATGGCAGCAGCATAAATTTGAGGGTGGACGAAGGTCTGGAAACATTGGAAACAAATCATTCATTGCCAGGTAAAGTGGGGGCCATGGCAGTGGAATTCGTGAGGTTAGAGTAGAAGTTTAGGCTGTGACCTGAATTCAGAAAGAGGTACCATGAGACAAAAACTCAAACTTATCTCCCTTCCCCCAACATACCAGATTTTACAGAATCTAGATAATTAGAGGATAGGTCTAGCTATAATACCTCTGGAGCTATCATACCAGGAGACATTTGGCTTACATAGTTATTGGGTTGTTTACTTCTATTCAGATTAACCCCTGGAAGTTAATCAGGGTTGATGTCCTATTCAGCTTTGTTGTAGATTGAGCATGTAGCATACAGCAGCTTCCCACTAGATACCCTAATAGATATTTGCTAAATAATAACTGCCCACTCCTTTCTCGTAAAGTCAGGGAAGATCTAACCACCTGCAAGGCAGTGCCTTTTCACAGAGCCCTTGTATTTTGGCTCCAAGTATCACGAGATCTCTGCCTGAGCCACACATTGTAGTGCTGGGAGTGAAGGCTGTTTCCCTCTGGTGTCAGGTCACTCCCACTCATACACCACTCCAGAGCTAACCCACCTTGCTTGGACTTTAATTAAATAACCTTCAAGGATGAAGTACCGGGGGGGGCAAGGTCACAGGGATAGCTACGATTATTTCTTGCAGCTATTGATTTTGCCCTAATGATCTTAAGTGCAATCCCCCTCAGAATGGCAGGTGGGGACTTGTGCTCTGGCTCCCACAAGAGACCAGAGCAATTTGGACAGATTTAAACTTGTTGATGCTATTTCTAAGTGTGAAGGAGGATGAAAGTCTGAAATATGGAGGTTAGGCAAAAATATAATAGAGGGCATAATATTAAGACGAGAGGCTTTGGAGCCAGAAAGAACTGAATTCAGATGGTTGTTTTTCCATAACTGTGTGAGGGCCTGGAGCAAGTAGCTCAACGCCTCTGAGTTTTGGTTTTCTCATCATTAAAATAGAGATAATGATGTGGATTATGTATTTTTTTAAAGTATAGAAGATAGCAATTTAAAATCATTACCCATTATGCTGCAATAATTGCTCTTTACTTTTCTGCTTTTATTTAAGGCATTAGGTACATATTTCTCTCCTAGGGATACTTATCTTTTAACACTTGGAGCACCAAAAGCCTTTAAGTATCAAAAATATATATATCTAATGATGGGATTAGAGACAACCTGTTAAGGCTCTCATCCCCACTATGGTAAAATAGGAAGAACATTGAGTTGGACTTTAAAGAACTGAGCACTGTGAATTGTGTAAGACTGTTGAATCACAGACCTGTACCTCTGAAACAAATAATATATTATATGTTAAAAAAAAAAGAAGATAGTAGGAAGGGAGAAGTGAAGGGGACAAAATCGGAGGGGGAGATGAACCATGAGAGACTATGGACTTTGAGAAACAAACTGAGGGTTCTAGAGGGGAGGAGGGTGGGGGGATGGGTTAGCCTAATGATGGGTATTAAAGAGGGCACGTTCTGCATGGAGCACTGGGTGTTACACCCAAACAATGAATCATGGAACACTACATCAAAAACTAATGATGTAATGTATGGTGATTAACATAACATAATAAAATAAAGTAAAAAAGAAATGATGGAGGAAACAAAAAAAGTGCATTCATGCATGTTTTAACTAACATAAAAGGAGTATAATTAATAAAATATATGATATAACAGTAAAACAAAAAAAAAAGAAAGAACTGGGTTTGGAACTAAGTTTTACCCTGCTCTGTGACCTTAAGCAACTTTTCGGCCTCTGAGCCTTTTGTACTTTCTGAAAAATATGGACACTGATAGATCCCACACTGGTTGTTTTAATGATAAAGGAGATTAAAAACGTGAAAGCATTTTACTGAAACATAAGTGCTATAAAATATCAACAGACGTTATCCCACAAATAAGCCTTAGTGGTCAGAATACCTAAAGGACCAGAAAGGGAGGCATTTTCATAGTTTTGCGGAGAGTGTTGATTTAAAAACCACTGCTGATAATTTAGGAAATGATGTACACATGCAAGAAGGTGGTGGTTTTTCTCCTTTTCTTTGACTTCTGAAGCCAAAAGTGAGCAACAATTAAGGGGTCGAAGAAATCAAACCTTAAGAGTAGAAGATTACACTAAGAAACAAAGTTATAAAAACAATCATGAGTCATAGATAGCTCAATCCCTCTCTCTCTTTCTCTCCCCACCTCCACAACCCCTGGGATCTGTGAAGGTAGCTGTATTGTTCCGCTTTATGACAGAGCATTTTATGATGAAGAATAACTCCTGTGTCAAACTGGCATTTTCTCATACCAGTTCTTCATGGTATTTTTTTTATTTCCTTATTGTTCAAGACTATTTCCCTAGTCCTTTGGGTTGAAATACTCACACTCTAATTTACTATCTCTGAAATTCACATACTTATTTATCTTTTACTCCAAAAAATATACATTCAGTATCTATTATATGCTAGATATTAGAAGTCCCATTAAACAGCTTCAAATCACTTAGAGTTAGAAGAGGAGTTGGGAGCATGAAGAAAGAATGATTAATGTCCTAATAGTGAGCATAAGTAAGGAATGTAACCTACACCCAGGATGTCATGGAAGGCATTTGGAAAGAAATGATGGCTAAGTTGAGATCATGGGGGTGAGGGAGCCAGAGTAGTGGTGCTAGGGATAGAGAATATGCTTTCAGGGCAAGTTTGAGAATCTTTAAATAATTTCAACTAGGTGGAACAGAGTTAGGATAAGGAAGGGAGGGTACTACATAAATGAGCTGGACAGGTTATATGACTAATGATGTGCTACCTTGTGGTACCACACTGTGATATCCACCCACACTTCCTGCCACACATTTCTTTTCCTGTCTGTTGGGAGTGCTGTTGGCCAATAGACTTTGTTGTTAGGGAAGCAACACCTTGCTGTTCAGGGTTTGCATAGCCTGTAGGGCCTCCTTGCTCAACGTCATAAACCTTTTCTGGGCTAGCCCATCCTTAATGGTTGGTCAGTGAGAGAGAGGATAAAAATATGGCCATATCCACCCAACTTGGGATTACTTTGAAAGGCCATTCTAGTGCCAGAGCATCCCATGAAGTGGCCAATACTTCCCTTGGCCCTGCATCACAGCCCAACTACTCCTTCTGCTCACCCTTGCTTCCTTCACCTTCCCTCCAAAGGTTTTGATATTGAAAGCAGTGCTTAATAACTCTGTCTCAAAAGCCACTTCCCAGGGATTTCAGCCTGCTATACACATCATCACATCTCTAGGATTAGCTCATCATGCTGTGCAGCAACCCTCATCTTACAAATAGAAAATTGAGACCCAGAAAAGGAAAGTAATTTGTCAAAGAACCACTGTTAGTCATTGGCTGAATAGGTTCTAGAATCCAGGTATCTGAGCCTCTAGTTCAGTCTTTCCCTATAATGGAAACATTGCCACTGGTTTGCAACCTCTGTGAACTGGAGAGGGAGGACTTTGCAAGTTGACCATATCTCCCCTCGCCAGTGTCCTCTCTCATTACTGTCTCATCTTCTGTGCTATAGCTGTAATAGCCTATTTTCAATTTTCCCAGTGTGGGTGATGAGTTCTTTCAGTCTTCATTATCTGTGAATAATCCTTCAGCTAGAGTCCCGGTCTCCTGCCCATTGGCTGCCTGGCTGCGCATCGAAAGCAAGTTTATCCATGAAGTCTCTTGCCTCCTCTGGGCGGAATTAGACAAATTTGCCAGCTCTTTTGTAACCTCATAATGTACATAAATCTTATAGAACATACTCTATGTTTTCTTACATTTTCCCATTCTAGGCTTAGAGTTCCTGAAAACGTTGACAATTTCCACCCTCCTCATTTCTATATCTGCATCACTTAGGAAAATGAATAGAAAAAAATAAATAGAAGAAATTATAAGTTTACAGAGACTTCTGGGCATCTGAGCTCCTTCAAAATAAATTATGATTGTGCTGATAGTAGTAGCAGTTACAGTAATCATGAATATTTGAAAGAGCATAACAATATTAAAGAACTTTAATAAATATTTTGTACTATTAAAAAATATCATCCAAAATGTGAGAAAGATGTGGAAAGGGATGACTCTATGTCTTTTCAAAATTATACCAGAGTATTATCTAACAGGTCCACCTAAGAATCATTTACTTTTCTCCTAAGTGAATGCACATTTGATTGACATGCTATTTAGTATTTATTAGAACCATGAGTCTGTAAAATTACACATTTTGAGATGTGTTTTTCTGGTGTAAAAGATATCTATGTAGCTTATGGATGTATTGCTCTGTAGTAATCTTACTCCAACGTTCTTTCTTCCAGTGCCTGTTTTTACTCAGTGTCTCTAATTCTCCTTCGAACTAGCTTTACCATCCTGCTGTTTCTTTCATTAATGAGTTAAACCTTTGACATATGTTCACTATAAGTTTGTATATGAGGCATGTTTTTCACTTTTTGAAAATTATACTTTGACAGTCCTTGATGTGAGATGAGAAAATAGAGGTACCTAACGTAATTTTACAGATGAGAAACTAAGACTTAACAAGTTGAATTACCTAGTGCAAGATTTTATTAGTATGTAATGGTGGCAGGTTTCAAATCTAGTTCTCTTGACTTCAGCACTTGTGTGTGCATATGAGAATCTTAGATATGGTTGGGAATGTGTCAGATGGTAGGAAGCTAGTTCTCAGAAGAGAAGTAGGTGTTAGAGTGTTGAAAATATATGGTACTGAGTTTGTGGTTTTGCCAGTTGTTGGCCCTGATAAATAATCTAAGAAACATTTCAAGACCACATTCTCTCCCTTGTCTTTAAATTTCAAGTCTTAGGCTACTACGTTGGTGCTGAAATTTAACAATTTTTCTACACCCATTTTAACAAGGAGTCCTGGAGTGTATGAATGTTAGTGGGAGAGTAAGGAAAGAAAGAGGAGAGAAGGAAATCTGGGATCTGCCTTTTATAATAATAGTGTATATTTATCGCTCTGTTTTTCCTGAGGGACTTTTCTATGAATGACACAGAAAACGAGGTAGGGTTTTGTAAGTGAGATTTGTGGGTGATGGGCTGGAAAGATAGATCCTAAACCAATTAAGCATCATTTTTTATGAGAAATGATGCCTTTATGAGATTTGCCCTGTCACTTGAGAAGAAAAACAAATCTTTGTAATTTTTTTATTATATCTTTGATCTGACTGAAGAGATTTATGTTTATTCAACCTGTTCCCCAGGGATGAAGGTCAGAGTGGGATGAGAGTCTATGACATTCATGTAATTAATACTAGATAAATGTCATGTGTCTTTAGAAATGTGGAAATAGTTTTTCAGCCCAAGTAGCTCAGCGTCACTTCACATGCATTTAATTAGTATCTACCATGCATAAAGGTGCTACAGGGAACATCAACTCCATGCCTTGTGCCTTATTTTTTTTAAGACTTATTTATTTATTGTATAGAGGCGGGAAGGGGCAGAAAGAGTGATAGAATCTCAAGCAGATGCTCCACTGAGTGTAGAGCTCTAGGCAGGGCTGGATCCCACAACGCTGAGATCATGACCCAACCCAAAATCAAGAGTTGGATGGTTAGCCAACTGTGCCATGCAGGCGCCCCTGGATTGTGCCTTATGAAGTATCTTGAACATGGTATTCCATTTAAATGTAGGGCGATATCATGATGTAGTGGGAATAATTCCATTTAAGCAATGATGGAACTGAGGCTCAGTGTTTAAGCACCTCATGCATAATTATAAAACTAGGAAGTGATTACACTAACATATCTGTAATATCTGCTCCCAAGCTCAGGAAAGCCCACTTCTTCCTCTGCTGAGAATTGGGAGGGGAACCATGGAGAGGTGAAGAAAAAAAACATCATCCTAACAAGTCATTTCAGCTGAAGTGACCTAATGCCTCAAAATGGTAAAAGGTGTGTATCCATATATCCTGATCTGTCTTAAACCCAAACTTGATTCTTCCTGTGTATTAACAGGTACCCACATAATTATCATGTATTTCCTCTCTCATCATGCATGGTTCAAATGCTCAATATATACCAGGCAATGTGAAATAATACAAGTTGTGTAGAATAAATTCTATGCAATAGTATGAGGGTAATTTGGTAGAATATACTGGAAACAATGTAATCCAAATGTATTAAAAATAAAAATTTAGAGAAAAATATGCCAGGAAAATTACAACCAAAATTAATATTATAGCAATATTAACAGATAAAATAACAGAAAAAAATCTAAGGGAAATTTATTATGCACAAAGAACAATGTTTTATACTGGTAAAATTAATGAATAATCCACCATCAAAATAATCATGGGTATATATGAACTTAACAGGATAGGATAAAATAAATACAAAGAAACAATGGACATTTAAGGATAGATTGACAGATACAAGGAGGGATTAAACACACACTCTTTGGAAACCTCATTAAGCAGAAAACAATATTAAACATATACATGATTTGAAATACATAATTAATAATTTGATATGACATGTAGAATGTGCCTCCAACCAAAAGAATTGCTGACAGATATGAATTCGGTCAATATAGTACTGATACAGTAACAGAAGTCTGTTGGAGCTGAGGAGAGAATCATGCACACATGGAAATTTGAAGTGATGCAGCAAATCAGTGGTGAACAGGTAGATTTAAATACTGGAAAATTTGACTGTCTGTTTAAGAAACATGAGTAGATTGGTACTTATTTTACATACAAGCCAAATATACATTCCAGATGGATTAAAAACTGAAGCATGGAAAGTGAACCAAACAAAAAAAGCCAGAACCTTAAAACTTGCAGAAAGATTTAGAACAGAACATCTGTTTGACCTCGATATAGTATATTTATAAAATTATGCACAAAAAGCATGAAACATGAAGGAAAGGGTTGACAGATTTGAATACTCAATTTTTAAAGACACATTTACAATCCTTTAGCAGAAGCAGACAAAACAGTAGCTTCTAGAATATGCAATGTAAATAAATAATGACAAACCGCTCAACAGGAAAGTTCAAGGTATTTGAACAAGACATTCACAGAGAGCATAAAAAATATTCAATAAATTCACCATCAAAAGATGTCTTTATCCTATTCCCCAGAACCTGTAGTGTTGCCTTATATGGCACAAGGGACTCGCACAAGTACTTAGTTGAAGGATTTGAGATGGAGAGATTATTCCAGATCATCCAAGTCAGCCCACTGTAATCACAGTCCTTATAATCCTATAAATTTTCTTATCACTCCTATAGTGATTATATAAGTGATTATTTAGAAAAAAATCCTTTAAACTTTTCAGTTTCGCAAATTTATTTTCCTAAAATTCTAGAGGCCAGAAGTCCAAAATCACTTTCACTGGGCTAGAGTGTCAGCAGGGTTGATTCCTTTCTGGAGTCTCTATGGGGGAATCTGTTTCCTTGCCTTTTCTAGCTTCTGTAAGCCACCTGCATTCCTTGGCTCATGAGCCCTCCTTCAGATCATTCGAACCTCTTGCTTCCATTATCACTTCTTCCACTTTCTCCTTTGATCCTCTTGCCTCCTTCTTCTTACTGAGAAAATCAAGGAGATGATGCATGTAATCTATCTTTGACTGGCACGTAGTGGGAAATTAACAAATATTGCCATTAGTATGGCTATTAGCATTTCCACCACGGTCAAGGATTGACGAAAAACAATGGCTCATTCATACACTAAAAAGGGATAGAAACGAAGGATATGGTAGGAGAAAGTACTGTATCTGAAGTGAGCAAACTTTTAATGGAATTTAAGAATTGTAGATGTACATCAGAATAGGCAAAGAGACGGAGGTTATTAAACATTCCTCTCTCCCCTTTGTTACGCATCCCAAGAAGAGTTTATAATCTGGTCAAATCTTGGATACATTTACTGGCCAGAAGGATGGTTGTCTGTGTTAAAATTTTCTGTGTTCTTTCTCCTCTTCCATGCGCATGCCCAGAGTATTAAGATGATCTATGAATAAAGTATCTCTATAGTTACCAGCTGAACCAGGACACCTTTAGAAAGGAAAGAAGCATTATTAAAAATTATACTGGGCCAACAGTTTACACTGGGATTGTCTCAGGCATAGCAGAGTGTATGGCCACCCTCGAAGTGTGGAGATATTTGTCTTTTCTTGCATGTGCCCAACTTGTACTGCAGGTGGTGTTCTCTGTGCTACATTTTTCACCAAGGCTACAAAAGTAATAAAAAAGAACTGGAACCTGACCTCGTCATTTTTCTCTTCATTCCAGTCTCATGTAGCTGACGCTCTACATTACTCAAAGTTTGAAATAAGTCTGGCCAGCTTTCTTTCTCTTTCCTCACTTGCATTCACCTTGACTGCTCTAGTCTACTGAGATCTGTGTATGCATACAGAGGGAAGGACAGAACCCCTAGGCCTGGACTCTAGCCAAGCTAACCAAAATATTCTGCACAGGGCAATGTAGCTAACGATAAAATGTTTCTTTTGCCGCTGTCCCTGTGTATTCCTATTTGGGGGACACTATAGGGATAGAAAGAATTTATACTATACTGCATATAACAAATAACATCTCTTATTCCCCGACCACAAACACCTTCTTAATACTATTGAAAACATTCATTTCAAATGGTCAAGTTAAATGCTAAGCTTTCCCACTAAATATCAGGACATCTCACTTAAGTTCCATGTCTCTCCTTTCTTGTGTGCATGGGTGTATGTGTGTGTACATATTATTTTGTATGTCAAACTTATATGTAATATTAAAATCTTATATTTTTATCATTGTATTATTTATATTTGAGTATGTTATATATTATTCTATATATAAATTTTATATAGAATACTATGCATTGTGTATGCATCCATGTGTGTATGCGTGTATATACATATAAATTAATGTGTACATCATCTGTCTATTATTGTAGTTTTTCTTTTCTTGTGCTGCCAGTGTTATTCTCACTGGTTCATTTATCCATCTATCCACCAATCCATCCATTTTTTTTGTATGATCAAATGTTGTCTTTTTTTCCCTGCACTCTGCCCCTGATGGTATTTTTCATATCCTTTCTACAGACTTTCTCATTTAGAGAGATAGTACTTGTGATCACTTTAGGGAAATGCTACAACAGAAACAACAAAGTTGAGGCAGTAATTGCTCAAGATCTCTGACTGAATTTTTGACATCTGAGAATCTGATCCATGATGTCTGATTCCCTCCCTTTCTAGGATGGTAACAGTAATCTCGTCGTTTTCTTGTTTTGGGTTGTTTCTGGTAGGAATGTATAACTCTCTAACAGTATCCTGTTCTGCTCTGATCAATAACATAGTAAAATTGCATGTCTAAGGATTTCAAGTCTGGTGCTTCTTTCAAACAGATTCCTATCAGCTATTAATTCTTCCAGCATTTTACTGAATGCTTTATATTTGCCAGGCAGGATAACAGGCACTGTGGTAACAACGGGAATTGAACAGATTCAACCTGTGCCCTGTGCCCTCAATGAGCTAGTAGTCTAGTGGAGATGAGAGACAGATTAATAGAAAAAAAAAATACCGAAACCAGGATGGGTTGGAGATGGGGGAGGGGGAGGCCAGGAAAAGCTTTCTTGACAATTTGCTGCCCCCCCCCCTTTTTTGAAGGCAAAGTACTTGGTAGACAGGATTACAAAAGCCATTCTATGGGCATGGCATTTGATATCCTGCCTTCACCAAAAGGGCTGGAAAATCAGTTCAGATAACATGTGTTTTCCCTCACTAAATCTTTTATCCTTAGACTGAAATTACCTTATTAAAATCAGGGTTGGATCACAGGTCCCTGCAGTATGTTTTTCTACAGGGGAGACCCCAAAGACACAGCTGTAGCCTCAAAGTATTTCTGGTCATTGCTTTTCCAGCAGCAGAATGCTCTGGAAGGGATGGAAGGTTAAATTATTCCATGTTATTCGTCCCTTTTCCTGCGGGGAGGGGGGGGCAAGATGAAAAGGGTTTGATTTTTATTTTCAAATCTGTTCAGATCTTTGATCCCTAAGGGGTAATGTACAGTTGGATTTTCCTACACATATCTTGGGCCTGGCCTTGCCCCAGGCTATTTTAGGGTAAGCTGAAGATCCATTTGTCCCTGACAGGACTAAAACTTATTGGTGTGAGGTCTAGAAAATAATTATAGAGAAATTAATTTTCAAGCAGTGGAGGGACTCAAAATACCCACTGGTTTTCTGCACAAATGTTATTACTGATATTACATATATGTAATATAAATATATATAATTGTATAATATACCATAGTAATGTTTTATACTCTAATTTACAGTGTACCCAGAGCATTTACCTAAGAGTTCTCATTTTATATTCATAGCAAACATAGGAGCAAGTATTTGCTACCCCATCTCCAAATAGGGAGACTGGAGTTTGTGGAAAATAATCAATTAGCTCATCGCCATGTAACAACTTTGTGTTTTAACATCTTGAATCTAAAACCTGGGTTTCTTTAGGTCCCTATCCCTCTGTAGTCAGATGTTTATTTAGGAATTTATGCAAAGCTAAACAATAATGAGGATTTTTATTAGACAAATTTAATTTATCCTTGAGAGATACTCAAATAAATTTCAGAAAACGCATGATTTTTTTCTTATGATTTCTATTGTGTAAACATGGACACTGATAGCACATCTTCTTCAGTATTTGCAAATAGCTCATTGGAAGCCATAATCTGTTTTGCTTTATTATTTTGGCATATCTTGTCCCAGCAGGAAAACTCCATACAGTTGGTATATATACATATAGACAGTGATGTTATTGTCTGTGCAGCAATAGGATTCTCAATGAGAAAGGAAATTAAAAAGCAACAGGTGATGAAAACAGAATGATTACATCTTCTCTGGGTATAAACACTGGCAACACCTGATAATCTGGAAAGACATTTAGTTCTGTCCAATAAATATTTGTATCTGTCCAATGGAACCATTTTTCATTATTTCTGAAGTAATCGTGACCAGATTTTACATGTAGGTTTAATGCTTGTTAAGAAAATGAATATGAAAGCTCTGTAAATATTGCACAAAACTCCCTTCAGTGGTTTTGTTTAAACTCTTCTTAAAGCTGTAGAAAACTATTTTGCTGCTTCCCTTTGAAAACTTAAAAAACTTTGTCCACTGCAAAATTTAAAGCTACTCCCTTGTACCCCCAAAGAAACACTAACCACTTGGCTCCATGTAAAGAAGACTAGCCACTGAAAATATGACTTGGTGTTTTATTTGAGCACATAGAAATACTTATGGGAATCCAACAGATTAGTATGTTGGTCCTCCGTCCTCAAAAGCAATCAATTCAGTTTCCTTATATAGTATGTTCCTATTAACCTCTCTAGATGGGAAGGGGGTCTGGTATCAGCACCAAAGGTCCTAAAATATAAGTTCTTTGCTTTGTCTTCTTATATCATATCCCTCCACTGGTTCTAATGAGGTGGCATCTCTCTTTCTCTCTCTCTGACTTGCCAGTAGGAGATGGTAGAAGTTCACAAAGCAGAAGCACATCACTAGGTTGTGTTAGTCCCTGAAGCAGGTACTCAGTGATTAAGGCCCCTCTTAGCCTTCACTTGCTATAGAAAAATAGAGATCTACCGTGTTCCAGGTCCTTTCTGTATTGTATTTCATATACTAGCCATAGCAAGTGGAAATGTAGGTGTAATTATTACCATTTTAGAGATAAGGACACTGAAGTTTAGAAAGCTTAGGTTATATGACTCATGTCACCCAGCTTGAGATGGGGCTGGACTTTGAACTCCAGTCTTTCTGATACTTAAATCCATGCCTCTCCCTAATGCAGGAATCAAGTGTACCAAATGTGTGTTTGTACAGTGCATCATTCTGGCACGTGTCTACTTTGGTGCAGTTCAGTTTGGTAATGTATGTGTCCCCTGGATCAGTTGTTTCTGTTGGGAGAGGTGGTAAACATAATCAGTTTGACTGTTAGAATGAAATTCAGGTAGCCAGGAAAACCAAGACTTTGTCAATAGCAGAAAAAAAAAAAAAAGAGGAGGGATGTTAAAATCATTTGTATGTGTAGCTACAGCCTCAGTGTACTTCACTTACCTTTATATTGAAAAGGCTTTCTAAACTTCCTACTATACTTAGAATAAAACCTGAACTTCTTCCTGATGCCCATTAGGCTTAGCGTCTATACTCAATTCCATTCTCATCCCCTCGTACTATCCTTCCTTTCTCTTGTGCTCCAAGCTCACAACCTTCTGAGGGCTTCTAGAATACACAAGGAGCCCTCTTGACTGCTTACCTATATTCCTTCCTTCCTTCCTTCCTCCCTTCCTTCCTCCCTCCCTCCCTTCCTCCCTCCTTCTTTCCTCCTTCCAATTCCCTTCCTCATCTCCTTCCTTCAACAAATATTTACTGTGAACTTTTATGTTCCAGACAGAGATGCTGAAGATTGCAGAGTGGACAAAATAGCAAATGCTGTCTTTATATCTTTCTAGTGCAAAGGACAGAATAGTTTTAGTATGTTTAGAGAATAGCAAGAAGTCAGAGTCAATAAAGCAAAGTAAGTGAGAAAGAGGGTGGTAAGAAGGCAGGTGTAAAGGAAGTAAGGGGGCTGCCAATGGTAAGGATTTTGAATTTTATTCTAAGTGACATGGGGAGGCAATGGATCTTTTTGCAGAAAATAGATGCAAACTCTGGCTGCTGTGCAGAGAATAAAATATAGGGATGCAGTAGAAACAGAAAGACCAAATTTAATGTTGTCCAGGTGGGAGACGATGATAGTGTGGTTTGGTAGAGATGAAGATAATAAGAAATAGTTAGATTTGGGAAATATTTTGAAGGTAAAGCTAATAAGATTTTTTTTCTCTACCTTAAAAAGAATGATTCAAACTTTTTAGCTAAAGCAGATGTGTGACTGTGTCCTGTTTGCCAAAACTGGGGGGGGGGGAGGGGAACGGGGCAGGCATGTTTGGGGGGAAAATCAAGAATTTATTAAAGTTGAAATTTTTAGTAGGCATCCAAGTGCTAATGTCAATATGCCATCTGGAATTCAGGGGGAATGAGAGCTGCAGTTATATATGGGACTTGTCAGAATATATCTGACCTCCCCACCTTGAGGTACCTCCCTCTGCCTGCAATGTTCTTCTTCTGGTTTTTGTCTACTCAGCTATTTCCCATCATTCAGGTCTTAGTTTAAATGTGTTCTCTGACTACACTGTCAAAAGTAGCTACTTCTGTCTCTCACATGCCTTGCTTAAGTCTGTCTGTCTGTCTGTGTATGATTTTATTGTGTTGTTGCTTTTGTCATTGGTGTTTATTTCTCTTCAAAGAATTACTTCAAACTTAACAGCATTTATTTGTTTTACTAGTTTGCTTCTTGATTTATTATCTCTCTTTTCACCATGATATAAACTCTATAAAGTCACAAACCATGCCTACCTTATTTATTGTCGCATCCCTAGCACCTTGCACAGCTCATACATGTAGTTGATGCACAAATATATGTGCAGTAAATAAACATTTTTTGTGTGTGTGTTCTTCTCACGTCTCACTTTTTAAGGCTTTCACTGCCAGTTGTGCCCCTACCCTGAGCCTATTCACAAAGGCAGACACTTGTACGAGCAGCCTGACACTGACTTGATGCCAAAATCTGGGATGGTCCGTTTACTCTGAAGCTAACATCCTTTGTGTCTGGCAGGAGGCAAGGGCACCTCTGTGCAAACCCTAGCCTTCAAAGGCTGATCAGAGCCACTCTGTTTGCCTAAGCTTACTTCACAGGATCGGCAGTCTGTCTATGAAATAGTCATGTATATACACAGTTACAATAGAATGTGCTAACTGTGAAAATGGTAGCTTTTACTTAGTGGTGTTTGAAAATAGAAGAGAGAACATACCTACCTCTAACTGAGGGTGTCTGCAGTGCTTCACAAGACAGATCATCCTTTAGCTGAGCCCAGGAGATGGAGAAGTTTAGTAGATTACAGTGGTCTAATGTAGTTCAAAACGTTTGAGTCCTGTGCACAAAAGATTAAATTCCAAATCGCAGGTCTTCCATTTAGAGTTTGTAGCCTAGTTCAAGTCTCTTGAATTCTTTAAGTCTCAGTTTCCCCATCTCTAACACGAGGGTAAAAAGATGAACTTTTCAGGGTTGATGTAAGCATGAAGATCATGTACAGGCCCTCACACTTCGGCTGGATTATATACAGCAAATACAGCTTTGGTGTGGTTATCATCAATGAAAAAATACAAATAAAATGGAAAGAAATGCAGAGGTGCAGAGGGAAGGAAATCATACCATGTGAGGAAAACAATATTACTCGTGCTTTGTTTTTAAGTATAAAGTCCTAAGAAAATATATTTGTTGCTTTTGCATATATGTTAATTATCTAACAAAACAGTCAGTTCCTTAAGGAAGAGAGATGCTTTATGCTTCTGCTTAGCCCATGGAATTTTATCTAATTTACTTTGCTTTATATTTCCAGCTGGTTCTCTAGGTTTTGAGAAAGGTAGTATTTCATGATGAAAATAGCAAGTGCTTTGAAGGTGAACAAAGTATCCATCACTTCTTATATGTGGGACCTTGAACAAGACGCTAAACTTTCTGACTTCAGATTTCTTATTTATGGACTGAGACCAATAATACTTACTTCACAGAGTTATTTTTATGGAGTTAGATATATAAAAGTTGCTAACATATTCTTGGCACATAGTTCATGCTCCCTATATGATATAAGAGTAATATAGCAATAATAGTAGTAGGGGTAGTTGCACTGCATTGGAACACTCAATGGTACCTAATCATCTTATATCATTCTCTGTACAGCAGGATGTCTGTACAGATTCAGTGTGTTAGAGACTTCCAGTGCATATGCAAACCTTGCTTCTTTTCCTCCTGTGCTCCTGGAGTAGTATTACACATCCTTAACCCCTTGCAATTAGGCATGGCAAAGTGCTAGTTTTGGCCAAGGAACTACACACAGAATCTATGTGTTTCACATTTAGGCAAAAGTTAAAAAGAGCCAGCAGGTGAACCAACAGTTGTCTGCTCATGCTGTAGTCATGCTGAAGTCATCATCACCTTCATCCAGATGGGGCAACTACAAGATAGTGGAACCTCCCTTAGATTCTGAATGAAACAGAACCCTAGACAATCTTTGTGGATAGTATATGAGAAATAAATACATTTGTAATGTGATAAGTCAGTGGGATTTGGGAATGTTTATCACTGCAGCATTTCCTAATTTATACTGACTAATGCACAAGTAATAGTTAATTCTGAATTTCAGGACAAGAACAATTTTAATCATTTCTTCTCTTAAAAGGCCTTTATGGACAATAATTCCCTGGTGACTAATATAAAAGTAAGGCAATAATTTATTTCAAAAGCAATGAAAATGAAATAGTTCTTGTTTTGTAAATCCTAGAAGCATAAGGCAGACAATATAATCTTAAGACCTGATAAAGAGTTTAGGTGTTTTGAATAGATTATTACAGATAAAACTGAGTTCCAGTTGTCTTTCATTGAAAAAAGACTTCAGATTTAAAGGAATTAATTTATTTTTTTCCCTTGGTGCTTGGTTATGAAAGCAGTGTCTCAGTTGGCCTTTCTGAATGGTGATCTCAAATAAATAAGTAAATAAACCAAAAACCCCAACAACCTAAGAAAGACTGGAATTGAAGTTTCTTTCTCTTTAACGGGCACTTACTTAAATACATAGTGGAGTGGGTGTGATGATGTGGTGACCGCCTACTGCTCTGCATCTGGCACACTTGCTTCTAGCCCCCCTATTTGTCACTACCCCCTTGATGGGTGTCCTTAAATAAGTAATCTACATTAAAAGACAGTATCACCTAGTGGGTAAAAGCCTGAATCTTGGAGCCAGACTGCCTAATTCACATTTTATCTCTGTGGCTTATTAGCTGTGTGACCTTAGGCAATTGACTTAAAAATCTCTATTCCTCTGTTCCCTTATTGGTAAAGTGGAGGTACTAATAGTAAATATGCTGTAGACTTTTTGTGCAAATTAAATGAATTAAAACATCTGAAGCACTTATAAAAGTACCAGGCATGTTATAATAACATTTCAGTAACTATTAGCTTTTTATATTATCTATGTCTTTCTGGGACTCTGTTTTATTATCTATAAAATAAAATGATTAGACTAAATGATCCATTAAAGTTGTGTTATTTTTTTTTTCTTCCAAGAATGAAGGTTCCTTGAGTTTAGGGCCTATGACTGTATTTGTCCCATTACAGTGAAAATAACCTAATGAATTCCAACACAAAAAACACTCAACTATTCATTAAATACATGTATCAACGAATTTATGATAACAGCTACCACTTATTGAGAATTTAAACATGCCACACACTGTTCTAGGTGCTGTTACCTTAAATTCTCACAATGAGCCGATTAAGTAAGTACTGTTATCACCTCATATTACAGATGAAGAAATGATGTAAAAAGATGTTAGATAACTATTTCAGGGTCGCATAGTTTAATGAGTGGAGAGCAGTGGAAGAATGGGACTTAGATTTTAGATCTGTCTGATTTCTAAGTTCTTAAGTGAAACAATTTTTTCTTTAAGTACCTTTATGAAGACAATTTATGATATAGCTGTGGAGTTGATCTAGAAAGCCAAAGTCAATTCTTGAAATAGTGCTTCCATTACTCACTGTTCTACAAAATGGCAGTCACCTGTGTACTTGTCTGTGCCACCCATGAAGGAATGAATTTTTTTGAGAACTAAGAATGTGTGTATCTTGTCTTAGTACAATGCCTAACACATTACAGGTACTCAGTATGTGTTAATGGATAAAGAAGTGAATGGTAATTAGGAACCTGGTGGTTGCTGAGGAAGGCTTTGATAGGTTAATACATTTCAAATGTTGTTTATATCAAATTACCAGTGTCATGATTAGATTTGACTCTATGCCAGGTGTCTTATCTATTTTATTTGCTCAGTCATCACACAGATATGTAAGGTGGGGACTATTAACTTAGTTTTACAGATGAGTGTATAAATACTGAGAACTCAACCATGATGCTAAGTTTTTTGAATCTTAACTCCTAGTTTTTCTACCACATCAGGTTAGCATGCAAAAAATAATTTTTTTTTATTTAAAGGAATATTTAGAGTACCTTTGGGTTTCCCCATTATTATAGCTCTCTTGAGGGTTGTACACTTCTTGGGGAGGTGAGGGCACAGAGAGTTGTAGTACTAAGAGTAAGCAATAGCCAACATGTACCTTCATATTATTTTTATTTCCTCCATTCTGTTGTTGAGCCAGTCTTGGATTAATAATTTTTGAAAACTGTCACCCTCTTTGAAGTGGGTAAACAGTTAAGTGCCTTAATTTACCAGCATCTTGGAGCCATTAGCATTTTGGGGGGAAGCAAAGAATTTCTAGTTCTCTCATAAAGTAATTGGTGAGAGACTGCAAGTTGTGTGAAAGGTTTGGGGTGCCTTGCAAAAGCCATTCAGGGTGACCTACCAGGTGGGTGAGGTGATAGTATCCATAATCTGTGATGACTCCCACACTCCCCTAGAGGTTCAGCTCAGCCTGGTAACAGCTGGCAGGAGTTCAAGATCTCATTGTTACAGACAGGCTGTTCTAAATTGAAAGGATCAATGCCTTGATTAAAAGCTAGAGATGCAAGCCAGTCAGGGTGGCCAAAGTGTTTATTCCATTGACATTTTCCTGTAAACCATTGAATCATTTGCTCAATAGACCAGACTTCTGGATTAGAGAGTAATAATTATGGTGGGCCAATTGGTAATGGATTCTCTCAACCAGCTCCCTGGGAACTTGTGGGACTATTTTAAAACAGCACAATTGGAACGCTCCACTCCAGTGCTTCACAAAATCATTCTTGGAGTGTGAGACAATCTGGCTTCACATCGAAGAGAAATGGCACATTAATGTGGAACCATTCTCTTGGCACTGAACACACTTTGCCAGAAAAAAATGGCAAACTGCTTTTGAGAAAAGATTTACAGACCTATAGATGAGTAACGGTCTTGCCTTTTTTTTTTTTCTTTTCAAACAAAACACTGAGTAATTAAGGGAGAATATAAATACTGAATTGCATTTAAAAATAGTTTTGCTGTACTATTCCTTTCCTTACAATCTGTTGAAAGGAAATAGCATTTCTGCTTCTTGAGATGATATGTTTCTAAACAAATCATAAAGCCAGGACTTGGTTTATGTATAAAGCTAACAAATGCCAGCACCAAGTCCCATTGACTAGATATCAGTGTAATGTATGTTTCTGCAGGGAGTTTTAGTTTCCTTAATATTACCCTCTTCCTCGTGTAAGTGGAAAACATTCTCTGGAAGCTGGATGCCAGTTCTTTAATATGATTTGAGAATATTTCTGACACAGGCATAAAGGGCTCCTCTTCTCTCCCTATCTGGTCATTCAAGAATAGAAAGATGTTACTCAGATTTTGTATTTCTTTATATCAGTCTCTTTTTAGTCTCAAAGTGTCTTTCCATGGTTTACCTAATACTTCCAAAGAATACATGTGCTTTTATATGGAATGATTCACTAGGCACATGAACCAGGTTATCAATCTTGGCATCATTAATAGTAGGAGGACCTTACCATTCATGTCTCCTCACATGATGCAAAAAGAAGTAATCAATATCTCTACATAGTATTCCTACCATGACTGTTTAATTGACTCTAATGATGAGGGAACACATATTCAGAATGTGACAAGATCTGATTTCCTAGTTGTAAGTACCCCTATGTCAAGAAGAACACTTTTTGTTATGTTTCATTCTACCCATGACAAATGCTTGCGATTCAGTAATTTTAAACCAAGCTTCAAGGATACCTATTACTTTGACATTAGCTTTATTCCTGGATGCTTTTTCCTTCCTTAGGCTATAAAAGTCACTGCTTTTGTCTATTCAGTTGATCAAGTGCACAGACTGCCATAAGGTGGCAAATTAGGTTGCTTTATTTTTTTCTTAAATAATTATTTTAATGGATTCCAATGTGAATTTTGGAACTGACAGTGGGAATCACCAGAGCCCAGGTAGCATTACCCAAGAAAAATTGTTATGTCTCAGGGATCCATAGGAGTGTATTATTGGGATACATCCCAAGAGCATGTCTGCTATAGAAAATAATAAGTCTTATAAGAATGGATTATGTCAATTCTGAACGTTCATAGAGCTAAACGATGTCTCCTGGTGGTTATTTTTGTGACCTGACCTTATTTTCCCCAAATGGGCAATTACTTGCAGTCAGAAATTTTCTAACTTTTTTTGTACTTCCATTTCCATAAAAAAGTCAGCTAAATAGTCTTGTTGAATTAATGGATCGGGGGGGCTGAGACAATGAATACGGCTAGGGGCATATTCACAGTTTTCCTGTCACTGTCTGTTGGAAAAGTTTCCATGACTTTAATCAGATTTCTTCATTTGGTAGGGATCATTTACGAGAGACACCAAATAAAAAACATATCCATTAGATTTCCCCAGGGGAGACAATTTTGGAAGTTGTAATTTTCCACTCTAAGTATGAACAGCTTCACCATGAAAAGAAGGCTTCACATGGATAATGACAATAATGCAGTTTAATTTTTAAGGCACCCAGCCTGAAGGCCTCCTAAATGAGAAACAGATGTGCTGTGCATCTTTACTTTGTCTCCAGCAGTACAGCCAATAATAGACATCTAGGGCATCAAATGAGGCTGGAAGAAGAAGACCCCTGTCTAATGACCTGGGCCACAATATCCAGCAGAGAAAAAATCATGTTCAGTAACGTTTACCAAACACTTAAGATACCACCTCAGTAGGCATTGTTTTACTCAAACCTCACATCAACACTACAAATTTGGTCCTATTGTTACCTTCATTTTGTAGTTAAGAAAAATCAATCTTAACAAGATTAAGAGAATCATCTGATGTCACAAATGTTAAATGCATAACAAGCAGTCTCACCTAGAGACCATGTTCTTAAGTGAAGGAAACCACCAAACCATATGAGGGTTTATTTTCATACATTAGTCTAAGCCTTTATGACAGCCCTCAAGGTAAACATCATAATCAGTGTAGACAGGTGGAAACTGAGATTCAGAGACATGAGGTAACTTACCACAGTTACTGTTCTGGTAATTGGCTAACACTTGCATACTCAGTGTCACTTCCAAAACAGTGTCCTTTAAACTGTATCAGATTGCTTCTGTTTGTTGCTTATTGAGGTTTTCTCTTTTTGTTTGGCTTCCTCTTATGCTTCTAATTTATATAAAATGGCATAAAATAATGCAAAATATTTGTGCCTAAACTATCATAGATAATCCTAGGGGGGTCAGGAAATATGACCAAAGTGAATGGAATTTGTGTCAAACTTGGGAGAAAAAAATAATCCCAGGTTCCAGTGATAATTACAACAAATTGACCTAATCTTAAGCTTTTATATCAGAATATTGCATAAGTGGCATGGACTGTGTCTTACACTATTCTCTGTCTAAAGTATTGCTGTAAACCACTATTGCAGAGATTACTTTTCCCTCAATATACAATCTCTCTTTCTTCCTTTAGTACTAGAAGTCCTCAACCACCACACATGGGGTTGTTTATATGGCAGGTCACATGATGCTCCAATAGATACATTTCCAAGCTCCTCTTGCAAATGGTATGATCATGTGAGCAAGTTAATTCCATGCAATGAAAGCAGAAGGGCTTAATTCCAATGCCACATCTGTAATAGAAAACTGCTTTTTCTGCATTTCTTCTCTGCCCCTTTCTTTGCTGTGCTAAAAGAGAAAGTTGTGTTGGGAAGCTAGGTTCAACTTTGCAGATGTGATAAAATCACCTTAGTGGAATAGTGAAGTGACAAGATCGAAGGGAACTGGATTCCTGGACAAACTCATGGAGCAGAACTGCCCACCTGCTGGACTCTACTTCTGGGCTGAGAGAGAAATAAACATTTATTATGCTTAAGGTACTGTATTCTGAAGTCTCTTTGTTACATGAGCTTTGTATATATACTATTACATCAGTGTGTACTGAAATAAAAAAAATCAACATCTATTATCTGAATCAAGAAAGTTTTAAGAATTATAAGTTGTTTTATATAGTAATCTCTGTATTTCCTAGAAGACTCATGAGGACATATGACATAATATTATGGGCTGAATTGTTTCCATCCAAAATTTGTATGTTGAGGTATTTACCTCAGAATATGACTGTATTTGGAGACAGGATCTTTAAAGAGATAATTAAGGTTAAGTAGAATCATTAGATCTAATCTAATATGACTGGTATTCCTATAAGAAGAGATTAGGACACAGAAACACACACATACTCACAGAGGGAAGACCTTATAGTGACAGAGGGAGAAGACAGCCATTTACAAGCCAAGGAGAGAGGCCTCTGAAGAAACCAATCCTACCGACACCTTGATCTCAGACTTCTATCCTTCAGAATTGTGCAAAAATAAATTTCTGTTGTTTAAACCACTTAGTCTGTGGCACTTTGTTATGGCAGACATAGGAAACTCAAAAGAGGCTTGGAGTCTCCCAAGAACTCCAAAAATATGGGCAATAAATTGTCCTTGTGAGAGTGGCATTAAAAAATCAACATATATGGTGATGGATATTAAGGAGGGCACGTATTGCACGGAGCACTGGGTGTTACATGCAAACAACAAATCCTGGAACACTACATCAAAAACTAATGATGTAATGTATGGTGACTAACATAACATAATAAAATAAAATTAATAAAAAAAATCAACATATAAGGGATGAGAGATGAGAAATCAATCATGTAAGGAAGTTTAAATCATGTAAGGACCTACTATTTAGTGGGACAATTGTATGAGTTGGGAATAAAGCAATGTCCAGGACAGATTGAATCTAGCAACCCACTATTTCCTGGTGCTTAAATTTTTATTTAAAAGAAAAACAATCAGGACAAAGAGTGATATGTTGGGGAAGAGTAATCTACTTCATTTTGGGCATTCCAAGCAGTGTATCTTTGGGCAGCAGTCTTTATGTTGAGACCTAATGACAAAAAAAGAAAAGAAAAGAAAAAGAAAAAGTGTCAACCATGCAAATTGGGTGGGGGTGCTGAGACTTTCAGACATATGCAAAAGTACCAAGACAAAACTGAGATTGGCTTGTCTATTGAACAGGCTCCGGGTAGCCCCACTCCCAAGGCTTAGGGCAGAAGCTACATGGTTTTGACACTGAGGCAATGCCTGCTTCCAAATTTTTGGAACTGAGGAGGTAATGCTAATGATCTCCAAGTCCGGTTCAAGGTCATTAGTACCTTGTGTGAATTCTTGAAGAATTTTGCATGTTCACAGCCAAATAGCTCTATTGGTCCAGTCCTATAAAATCCAAGAAGTCTGAGAGCCTTTCTTCATTTCCTTCTGTCTTCATCAGCCCAATTGGCAGTGTTCCCACTGGGCTGGCTGATTAGGTTCACACCTGCACTAACCTCCTTATCAAATGACTGGTCCACCATTCCCTTAGTGTTCTCTTAGGAACATGTTTTTCTCATTTTTTGTAATATGGAAGGTTGAGAATTTTCTAAATCTTTAAGTTCCACTTCTCTTTTGCTTAACAATTTTTTCTTCGATTTATTTCTCTGGGCTCACATTTTACTATAAGCAGTCAGAAGAAACCAAGCGTGACTTCAACACTTTGCTTAGAAGTGTTCTCAGCTGAATAACCAATTTCATTGCTTAAAAGTTCTATCTTCCACAAAACACTAGAACACAAACACAGTTCAGCCAAGTTCTTTGCCACCTCCTAACGGTGGTGCGATCACCTTTTTTCCACTGTTTGATACCATGTTTCCCATTTATGTCCGAGACCTCACCAAAATCGCCTTTACGATCTGTATTTCTACCAATACCCCATTCATGATTATGTATATATTCTCTAAGGTAGAAGCTCTCTCTAAGGCTCCGCTCTTTACTTTCTAAACTCTTACCAGAACCACCTTTAAAATTCTGTTCAGGGCAATCTAGGGCTTTTTCTAGCATGCACCTCATAATTCTTCAAACCTCTACCCATTGTCCAGCTCCAAAGCCACTTTTACATTTTTAAGTATTTGTTACTTCTTGGCACCAATTTCTGTCTTGGTCTACTTCCACGAAGACCTAATCTACTCATTAGCAAATGTCATAGCCTGGGTGGCTCAAATAAAAGACATTTATTTCTGAAATTTGTGGAGGCTGGCATCATGAATGCCAGCATATTTGGTGTCTTGTGAGGGCTCTCGCCCTGGCTTACAGATAGCCACTTCTTGCTGTGTCTTCACATGGAAGAGGGTTTCTCATGTGGCTCTTTTTTTAGGACACTAATTTCATCATGGAGGCTCCATTTTCACGACCTTATCTAAACCTGCTTACCTTCCAAAGGCCCCATCTCTTAATATCACCACATTGGTGATTAAGCTTCAACAAACATTCAGCCCATAGTACCACTCTTCTTTCTCAGTTCTCAGCCAAGTGTTAAACATCCACCTCTGGATGTTTCCCTGCAGTCATAGGCAAAACTTAATTGCTGCTTCCCTTCTCAGCATGTGGTTGTACCTTTAATGTGACATTGGTGAATTGACATTATATCTTTCTTCTCTGGGGTCTGCCTCCTCCAAAGAACAGAGAATATTAGTGAATTTGTGACTATGTCTTATTTATCTGTGTAATCTCCATGCCTATCATAGTCTCTGACATTTAGTAGGTTCTCTGGCATCTTGTAGGTAAATATTGGTAGGGTGAATATACACATAAGGACTATTTGTCTTTGTTAAGTTATATGGCATCTGTGTTCAAAGATATGTTCACAGTAAGAGATGGAGAGGACAGGTTTAGAAGGGTTTCAGATACCACCGTAAGTGAAGATGTCCTAGTGCAATTCTGCAGACAGTCACGAAATTAAAGTATTTCCCTGCTCATTTCCAGTTGCCTTTTGCAAAAGGAAAGCTCCTGCCAAAACACTTTCTGAAGCAGAGACTTTATTCCTGCTTATTTTAAAATAAAAAACAGGCTGCCCTTGTCTGTAATGTTCGTCGTATGTCCTTCCAGCTTTCCCTAGCTACAAAGGCTGTGACCATGTTACTAAATAGTGTCTACAATGATGCCAGCACCTCTGGCATCTCGTTAAGCAAGACTTGGTGTTGTACTTGAGGGAATAAATCGTCAAAGTCAACAAATGGTGCCGAAGGGAAGATTCAGTTGCCTCTAATGTAAGAAATCAGTCCTTTGGGAATCTGCTGAGAAGAAGCTAAAGTCACATCTTAGACTTAACTGTGTGACTCTAAAGCAAAACTTCTTATGATAACACAGAATGAAATTCATTAACCATTATGATTCAGCAAGTATTTAATCAGAAACTAATATGTGCCAGACATTGTGCTAGGTGTTGTAGGTTTGATGATGAATGATACACACTCTGTTTTTATGGTATGCATGATACATTAAGTTGAGACAGATAGTTTAAAAAAACAACAACACTATTTTGGCAGAACCACTAGGGCGGGGACTGTGTATGATTTGTTTACCCTGTAAGAGCCTGGAATAGGTCCTAAGACAGACAATTCTACAAATTGTGTTAAGCATCTTAAAAACAATATTGGGGGGCGCCTGGGTGGCTCAGTCGTTAAGCATCTGCCTTCAGCTCCGGTCATAATCCCAGGGTCCTGGGATTGAGCCCTGCATGGGGCTCCCTGCTCAGCGGAAAGCTTGCTTCTCCCTTTCCCACTCCCCCTGCTTGTGTTCCCTCTCTCGCTATATGTCTCTCTGTCAAATAAATAAATAAAATCTTTAAAAAACCCAATATTGGATAGTATACTACAAATGGGAGTATATTCAAAGCATCACACTCTGATTAACTCTGTTGTGAAAGAGCGAGCAGGCCTGGGGGAAGACTTCACAGAGAGACTTTTTGCAGGAAGAGTCAGTATTTGGAAAGGTGAGGAGATGCCATGTGGGAGAGTGCAGAATGGGAAACGGGATCTGGGATGGGGTGAATGAAACCTTTCGGGTACAGGGGTGATGTGTGCAAATACATGGGACTGTGAAACAGGATGGTAGGTGTTGAAAAGTGGCTTAAAGAAAATGTAGGAATATGATGTAAAAGCAACCCTACCTTAAAAGGGTGGGGTGGGGGGAGGCACCTTAACAGTAAAGGAGAATGACTTGTGTTGCAGAGAACTAGTGAAAATGACAGCTCCTTCAGCTTTAAAGATCAGCTCAGCAAGTACGAAGTATGACCTATGTCAAGGGCTTCCAGAACTGGTTGCCACCACTATTTGAATGAATTCAGAGACCGGGCATATCCATACAACTGAAGAATTGTGCTTTACCACTCTTGCGACCTAGAACATCTGCATTTAAAGTGGGAAGTGGACCAAGGACTACAGCTTAGAAATCTCTTTTGCTTTTGGACATTGCAGAGTTTCTTTCTCTGCTGAGTAAATTTAGATTTACCGAGTTCCTGGCTCAGGGAACATACCTGAGTTGTATCAGTGCTACATATAGAAGTACTCCTTTGTTTCAGAAGTACAGATCTGTGATTCAACAGTCTTGCACAATTCACAGCGCTCACCATAGCACATACCCTCCCCATTGTCTATCACCCAGCCACCCCATCCCTCCCACCCCCCACCACTCCAGCAACCCTCAGTTTGTTTCCTGAGATTAAGAATTCCTCATATCAGTGAGGTCATATGATACATGTCTTTCTCTGATTGACTTATTTCACTCAGCATAACACCCTCCAGTTCCCTCCACGTCGTTGCAAATGGCAAGATCTCATTCCTTTTGATGGCTGCATAATATTCCATTGTGTATATATACCACCTCTTCTTTATCCATTCATCTGTCGATGGACATCTTGGCTCTTTCCACAGTTTGGCTATTGTGGACATTGCTGCTATAAACATTGGGGTGCACGTACCCCTTCAGATCCCTACATTTGTATCTTTGTGGTAAATACCCAGTAGTGCAATTGCTGGATTGTATGGTAGCTCTATTTTCAACTGTTTGAGGAACCTCCATACTGTTTTCCAGAGGGGTGCACCAGCTTGCATTCCCACCAACAGTGTAGGAGGGTTCCCCTTTCTCCGCATCCCCGCCAACATCTGTCGTTTCCTGACTTGTTCATTTTAGCCATTCTGATTGGTGGGAGGTGGTATCTCATTGAGGTTTTGATTTGGATTTCCCTGATGCTGAGCGATGTTGAGCACTTTTTCATGTGTCTGTTGGCCATTTGGATGCCTTCTTTGGAAAAATATCTGTTCATGTCTTCTGCCCATTTCTTGATTGGATTATTTGTTCTTTGAGTGTTGAGTTTGATAAGTTCTTTATAGATTTTGGATACTAGCCCCTTATCTGATATGTCATTTGCAAATATTTTCTCCCACTGCAATATATGTTAAGAAAAAAAAAAGAAGAAGAAGAAGATAGCAGAAGGGGAAGAATGAAGGGGAGTAACTCGGAGGGGGAGACAAACCATGAGAGACGATGGACTCTGAAAAACAAACTGAGGGTTCTAGAGGGGAGGGGGGTGGAGGGATGGGTTAGCCTGGTGATGGGTATTAAAGAGGACACGCTATGCATGGAGCACTGGGTGTTATGCACAAACAATGAATCATGGAACACTACATCAAAAACTATTGATGTGGGGGGGGGCAGAGCAAGATGGTGGAGGAGTAGGAGACCTGGATTTCCTCTGGTCTCAGGAATTCAGCTGAATAGGGATCAAACCATTCTGAACACCTTCGAACTCAACAGGAGATGGAAGAGGAGAGTAGCAACAACTCTCTGAACAGAAAAGCGACCACTTACTGGAAAGTAGGACGTGTGGAGAGGTGAATCCGAGGCAATATTCGGGAGGATAGATGGCGGGGGAGGGGGCCTCCAACGGCTGCTTTTGGCAAGTGATAGAACCAAGGAGCACAAAATCGGAACTTTTAGAAGTCGGCTCCGCTGAGGGATGTCACTCCAGTGGCTAAGCGGGAGGTGGAACCCTCGCAGGACAGTGTGGTCTCAGGATCCTCGGGGTCACAGAAAGACCGGGGGTGCCTGAGTGTGGCAGAGCTCCCAGGTATCGGAGCGGGGAAGCCGGCTGCAGAGACGGAGCCGAGGCGCGGGCTCTCAGCTCGGGGTTGCCATAAACTGTGATCCGTGGCCCAGTCAGGCCACTGCTTCTCCAGCAGGGACCCAACAAGCGGCAGAGCAGGGGAGACTCCCCTTCCTCCCCTGGGAGGAGCGGTGCGGGAGCACAGCGCAGGGATCTGCTGAGTTTGGAGACTCCACACGGGGTTGGGTGCCAGAGATAGAAACGCTCAGTCACAGGCCGGGTGAGCACAGAGTGCGGCCGGAGACTGGGGAGACGAGAGTGACTGCTTTTTTCTGGGGGCGCACTGAGGAGCGGGGCCCTGAGTTCTCGGCTCCTCCAGGGCAGAGATTGGGAGGCCACCATTTTCACTCTGGTCCTCCAAAGCTGTGCCTGGAGCTTGCAGGGAACAAAAGCTCCTGAGAGCAAACTCAAGCAGCTTGCCTAGCCCGGACCGACAAGGGCGGGGCAATTCCGCCCCTGGCAAAGACATCTGGGAACCAGGACAACAGGCCCCTCCCCCAGATGATCAGCACGAACAGCCAGCAAGCCAAGACCAAGTTTACCGATCAAGGAGAATGGAAGAACTCCAGCGCTAGGGAATACTGCACATAGAATTCATGGCTTTTTTACCATGATTCATTAGGTTTTCAAAGTTAATTTTTTAACTGTTTTTTTCTTTTTTTGAATTTTTCTTTTTCCCTTTTTCAACCAACATCTAATCAATCCCTTTCTTAAAAAAACCTTTTTTATTTTTCATTTTTAGAGTCATATTTTATCCCTTCATAGTAGTTACCCTTATTTTTGGCATATATATATATATATAAGTTGTTCTCTCTTTAAAATTTTGAGATACAGTTTCTTCTAACAGATCAAAGTGTACCCTAAATCACTACTGTATGGCTTTGTCCTAGTCTCCTGCCTGATCACATTCTCTCCCTTTTTTTTTCCTTTCTTTTTTTTTTTTTTTTGAATCTTCTTCTTCCTTTTTTCAAATAACTTCTTATCTTATCAATTCCTTTTATAAAATCTTTTATAATTTTCATCCTTACAGTCATCTTCCATCCCTTCATTGTATCAACCCTTATTTTGTACATATATGTCTTTCTTCCTTTAAAATTTTAGGAGGCACTTTCTTATAACAGACGAAAATACTCCCAAAATCTAGTGTGTGGCACTGATCTATGCACTAGCCTGATCATATTTGATCATATTCTGTTTTCTTTTGTTTTGTTCTGTTTTTGTTGGTTTGTATCTTTTTCTTTTTTTTTTTCTTTCTTTATTCTTTCTTTCCCTTTCTTTTCCCCTGGTTTCAGGTCTTTTCTGATTTGTATAGACTATATTTGCTGGGGACGTTTTTAACCTGTTAGCATTTTGTTCTCTCATTCATCTATTCTCCTCTGGACAAAATGACAAGACCAAGAAAATCACCTCAGCAAAAAGAACAAGAGGTAGTACCGTCTGCCAGGGACCTACTCAATACGGACATTAGTACAATGTCGGACCCAGAGTTCAGAATCATGACTTCAAAGATACTAGCTAGGCTTGAAAAAAGCTTGGAAGTTATTAGAGAAACCCTTTCTGGAGAAATAAAAGAACTAAAATCTAACCAAGTCGAAATCAAAATGGCTATTAATGAGGTACAATCAAAAATGGGGGCACTAATTGCTAGGATAAATGAGGCAGAAGAGAGAATCAGCGATATAGAAGACCAAATGATGGAAAATAAAGAGGCTGAGAAAAAGAGAGATAAACAACTACTGGATCACGAGGGCAGAATTCGAGAGATAAGTGATATCATAAGACGAAACATTAGAATAATTGGGATCCCAGAAGAAGAAAGAAAGAGAGGGGCAGAAGGTATACTGGAGCAAATTATAGCAGAGAACTTCCCTAATGTGGGGAAGGGAACAGGCATCAAAATCCAGGAGGCACAGAGAGCCCCTCTCAAAATCAATAAAAATAGGTCAACACCCCAACATCTAATAGTAAAACTTACGAGTCTCAGAGACAAAGAGAAAATCCTGAAAGCAGCTCGGGAGAAGAGATATGTAACCTACAATGGTAGAAACATTAGAATGGCAACAGACCTATCCACAGAGACCTGGCGGGCCAGAAAGGACTGGCATGATATCTTCAGAACACTAAACGAGAAAAATATGCAGCCAAGAATACTATATCCAGCTAGGCTGACATTGAAAATTGAAGGAGAGATAAAAAGCTTCCAGGACAAACAAAAACTAAAGGAATTTGCAAATACAAAACCAGCCCTCCAAGAAATCTTGAAAGGGGTCCTCTAAGTAAAGAGAGAGCCTAAAAGCAACATAGATCAGAAAGGAACACAGACAATATACAGTCACAGTCACCTTACAGGCAATACAATGGCACTAAATTCATACCTTTCAATAGTTACCCTGAATGTAAATGGGCTCAATGCCCCAATCAAAAGACACAGGCTATCAGATTGGATTAAAAAACAAGACCCATCGATATGCTGTCTGCAAGAGACTCATTTTAGACCCAAAGACACCCCCACATTGAAAGTGAGGGGGTAGAAAACCATTTACCATGCTAATGGACACCAAAAGAAAGCTGGGATGGCAATCCTCATATCAGACAAATTAGATTTTAAAACAAAGACTGTAATAAGAGATGAAGAAGGACACTCTATCCTACTTAAAGGGTCTATCCAACAAGATCTAACAAGTGTAAATATCTATACCCCGAACATGGGAGCAGCCAATTATATAGGGCAATTAATAACAAAAGCAAAGAAACACACTGACAACAATACAATAATAGTGGGGGACTTGAACACCCTCTGACTGAAATGGACAGACCATCTAAGCAAAAGATCAACAAGGAAATAAAGACTTTAAATGAAAAACTGGACTAAATGGACTTCACAGACATATTCAGAACATTCCATCCCAAAGCAACGGAATACACATTCTTCTCTAGTGCCCATGGAACATTCTCCAGAATTGATCACATCCTAGGTCACAAATCAGGTCTCAACCAGTACCAAAAGATTGGGATTATTCCCTGCATATTTTCAGACCACAATGCTTTGAAACTAGAACTCAATCACAAGAGGAAAGTTGGAAAGAACTCAAATACATGGAGGCTAAAGAGCATCCTACTAAAGAATGAATGGGTCAACCAGGAAATTAAAGAAGAATTTAAAAAAATCACGGAAACCAATGAAAATGAAAACACAACTGTCCAAAATCTTTGGGATACAGCAAAGGCAGTCCTGAGAGGAAAGTATATAGCAATACAAGCCTTTCTCAAGAAACAGGAAAGGTCTCAAATACACAACCTAAACCTACACCTAAAGGAGCAGGAGAAAGAACAGCAAATAAAGCCTAAACCCAGCAGGAGAAGAGAAATCATAAAGATTAGAGCAGAAATCAATGACATAGAAACCAAAAGAACAGTAGAACAGATCAACGAAACTAGGAGCTGGTTCTTTGAAAGAATTAACAAGATTGATAAAACCCTGGCCAGACTGATCAAAAAGAAAAGAGAAATGACCCAAATCAACAGAATCATGAATGAAAGAGGAGAGATCACAACCAACACCAAAGAAAAACAAACAATTATAAGAACATATTATGAGCAACTCTATGCCAGCAAAGTAGATAACCTGGAAGAAATGGGTGCATTCCTAGAGAAGTATCAACTACCAAAATTGAACCAGGAAGAACTAGAAAACCTGAACAGACCTAAAACTACCAAAGAAATTGAAGCAGTCATCAAAAATCTCTCAACAAACAAAAGCCCAGGGCCAGATGGCTTCCCAGGGGAATTGTACCAAACATTTAAAGAAGAATTAATACCTATTCTCCTGAAACTGTTCCAAAAAATAGAAATGGAAGGAAAACTTCCAAACTCATTTTATGAGTCCACCATTACTTTGATCCCAAAACCAGACAAAGACCCCATCAAAAAGGAGAATTACAGACCAATATCCTTGATGAACATGGATGCAAATATTCTCACCAAAATACTAGCCAATAGGCTCCAACAGTACATTAAAAGGATTATTCACCACGACCAAGTGGGGTTTTGCCCTGGGCTGCAAGGTTGGTTCAACATCCGCAAATCAATCAACGTGATACAATACATTAACAAAAGAAAGAACAAGAATCATATGATCCTCTCAATAGATGCAGAAAAAGCATTTGACAAAGTACAGCATTGTTTCTTGATCAAAACTCTTCAGAGTATAGGGATAGAGGGTACATACCTCAATATCATAAAAGCCATCTATGAAAAACATACAGTGAATATCATTCTCAATGGGGAAAATCTGAGAACCTTTCCCCTAAGGTCAGGAACGCAGCAGGAATGTCCACTATCAGCACTGCTATTCAAAATAGTATTAGAAGTCCTAGCCACAGCAATCAGACAACAAAAAGAAATCAAAGGCATCCCAGTTGGCAAAGAGGAAGTCAAACTCTCACTCTTTGCAGATGCTATGATACTGTATGTGGAAAACCCAAAAGACTCCACCCCAAAACTGCCAGAACTCATACAGGAATTCAGTAAAGTAGCAGGATATAAAATCAATGCACAGAAATCAGTGGCATTCCTATACACCAATAACAAGACAGAAGAGAGACAAATCAAGGAGTCGATCCCATTTACAATTGCACCCAAAACCATAAGATACCTAGGAATAAATCTAACCAAAGAGGCAAAGGATCTGTACTCAGAAAACTATAAAATACTCATGAAAGAAATTGAAGAAGACACAAAGAAATGGAAAAACGTTCCACGCTCATGGATTGGGAGAACCAACATTGTGAAGATGTCAATGCTACCTAGAGCAATCTACACATTCAATGCAATCCCCATCAAAATACCATCCACTTTTTTCAACGAAATGGAACAAAGAATCCTAAAATTTGTATGGAACCAGAAGAGACCCCAAATAGCCAGAGGAATCTTGAAAAAGAAAAGCAAAGCTGGCGGCATCACAATTCCGGACTTCCAGCTCTATTACAAAGCTGTCATCATCAAGACAGTATGGTACTGGCACAAAAACAGACACATCGATCAATGGAACAGAATCGAGAGCTCAGAAATGGACCCTCAACTCTATGGTCAACTTATCTTTGACAAAGCAGGAAAGAATGTCCAATGGCAAAAAGACAGTCTCTTCAACAAATGGTGTTGGGAAAATTGGACAGCCACATGCAGAAGAATGAAACTGGACCATTTCCTTACACCACACACAAAAATAGACTCCAAATGGTTGAAAGACCTAAACGGGAGACAGGAGTCCATCAACATCCTAAAGGAGAACGCAGGCAGCAACTTTTTGACCTCAGCTGCAGCAACTTCTTCCTAGAAACCTCGCCAAAGGCAAGGGAAGCAAGGGCAAAAATGATCTATTGGGATTTCATGAAGATAAAAAGCTTTTGCACAGCAAAAGAAACAGTCCACAAAACCAAAAGACAACCGACAGAATGGGAGAAGATATTTGCCAATAACATATCAGATAAAGGGCTAGTATCCAAAATCTATAAAGATCTTATCAAACTCAACACTCAAAGAACAAATAATCCAATCAAGAAATGGGCAGAAGACATGAACAGACATTTTTCCAAAGAAGACATCCAAATGGCCAACAGACACATGAAAAAGTGCTCAACATCGCTCGGCATCAGGGAAATCCAAATCAAAACCTCAGTGCGATACCACCTCACACCAGTCAGAATGGCTAAAATTAACAAGTCAGGGAACGACAGATGTTGGTGGGGATGCGGAGAAAGGGGAACCCTCCTACACTGTTGATGGGAATGCAAGCTGGTGCAACACCTCTGGGAAACAGTATGGAGGTTCCTCAAACAGTTGAAAATAGAGCTACCATACGATCCAGTAATTGCACTACTGGGTATTTACCCCAAAGATACAAATGTAGGGATCCGAAGGGGTACGTGCACCCCAATGTTTATAGCAGCAATGTCCACAATAGCCAAACTGTGGAAAGAGCCAAGATGTCCATCGACAGATGAATGGATAAAGAAGAGGTGGTATATATACACAATGGAATATTATGCAGCCATGACAGGAACGAGATCTTGCCATTTGCAACAATGTGGATGGAACTGGAGGGTGTTATGCTGAGTGAAATAAGTCAATCAGAGAAAGACATGTATCATATGACCTCACTGATATGAGGAATTCTTAATCTCAGGAATCAAACTCTGGGTTGCTGGAGTGGTGGGGGATGGGAGGGATGGAGTGGCTGTGTGATAGACATTGGGAGGGCATTTGCTATGGTGAGCGCTGTGAATTGTGCAAGACTGTTGAATCACAGATCTGTACTTCTGAAACAAATAATGCAATATATGTTAAGAAAAAAAAAGAAGATTGCAGGAGGGGAAGAATGAAGGGGAGTAAGTTGGAGGGGGAGAGGAACCATGAGAGGCTATGGACTCTGAAAAACAATCTGAGGGTTCTGGAGGGGAGGGGGGTGGGGGATGGGTAGCCTGGTGATGGGTATTAAAGAGGGCACATTCTGCGTGGAGCACTGGGTGTTATGCACCTACAATGAATCATGGAACACTATATCAAAAACTAATGATGTAATATATGGTGATTAACATAACAATAAAAATAAAAAAACTAATGATATAATGTATGGTGATTAAGATAACAATGAAAAAATTTAAAGAAAATAAAAGAACTACTCCTTTGCTTTTATTCTCTAGTGAAGCCATAGACAGATAATAGATACATCTTCTTTACTATGCCAGAGACTTTAAATAAAACCCTAAATCAGAAGTGACACAGGGTGATGGAAAGAGTAAGGGTATTGACATGAGAGAACCTGAGGCAAGATCCTATTTTCTAGTTTTTACCTAACTGAGTCTTTAGTTTCTCTGAGTCTCAGTTTCCTAATACATATGATAGGGCTAAAAAATTTTGCCAAAACTACCAAAAAGTAATCTTAATGTATAAAATAAAAATTAATAAAAGTTGAACCTAACATATAGTAGCAATAGTAATGACCATTTAGTAAATGTTTGCCACATCTCTACCCTGCCAAGTTTCTTTTGTATTCACTATATCATGTAATCATTTTAAATTACCCCATAGATTGATTTCTCTAATTTGCAAATAATGAAACTAAGTTTCAAAAGATAAACTCTTAATAACTCACACAAATGTAAATGCTACTAATATTTGTTATTTATTACCAAATCTTGATTTCTTTTATCATGTTTCTTTTGGATAGGAATAAATCCTCAAGTTGGAGGAATTTTTACTTGGTTTATGTTAGACTCTGAAAATAGGTACTGATAACTAGAATTCCTAGAGTAATACATGCAGTAATGATGATAATATTCATAGAAGCCAAAATGTATTGAGAGCTTACTGTCTGTATCAAACAGTTGCTAAGTCCTTTCCATGGGTTAAAACATTAGTTCCTCATACCAAAATATGTATTTTATGCTTGATATCATACTGCTATATGAATAATGTCATTGCCATTTTCACCATGAGAAAACTGAGGCTGACAAGGACAAAGGAAGGTTCCCATTTCCCAAGCAGAAAGTGGAGGAGCTAGAATTCCCTGCAGACTAACCTCAGCCTATTTGCAATGTTATGCTGATCCGAGATTTTCAATTGTGCATTCCTACGTATTGTTGATACAGCAAAATGGCACTTACCACAATGCGGTATTCAACCCAACTCTTTGTTCTCATGTATATCACCATTCATCCCATAGGGATTGTCAATTTCTATTGGATCTTTGTACGCTTCTTCAGTGCTGCATGTGCCGTGCAGTGGAGTGGAGTAGTTTGCACTAGAAATATGGGAATCTGGAGATAAGTGGTTTGCAATAGTCATTTTGTGGCCATTCCTGAATCACTTTCTAATTTACCAATTATGTTTCTAAACTGAGGGTTGCTGGAGTGGTGGGGGGTGGGAGGGATGGGGTGGGTGGGTGACAGACATTGGGGAGGGTATGTGCTATGGTGAGTGCTGTGAATTGTGTAAGACTGTTGAATCACAGACCTGTACCTCTGAAACAAATAATACATTATATGTTAAAAAAAAAAAAAAAGAAGATAGCAGGAAGGAAAGAATGAAGGGGGGGGAATCAGAGGGGGAGATGAACCATGAGAGACTATGGACACTGAGAAATAAACGGAGGGTTCTAGAGGGGAGGGGGGTGGGGGGATGGGTTAGCCTGGTGATGGGTATTAAAGAGGGTATGTACCGCATGGAGCATTGGGTGTTATATACAAACAATGAATCATGGAACACTACATCAAAAACTAATGATGTAATGTATGATGATTAACATAACATAATAAAAACAAATAATAAAATTCTGAGCAAGTAAAAAAAAACAATTATGTTTCTATTCTGTTAACATGCTTTATACTTCCACTGTTCACTTTCCATACTTGATCAGAAAACAAAACAACAAAAACTTGACAAACCTGTTTTATGCTTCATTAAATATATTTCTGTTTTCATTTCTAAAATTTTATTTACTAGCATATTTCAGTAATATATTTATAAACATAGGTTTGTAGGGCATCAAGAGATCCCTAAATATCCTTCCTTTTAAAATCTGAAATTCTGTCATTCCTTTTGAGTAAAAAGGGGCTATTATTTTCAGTCACTTCATTACCATGGTTATTCACTCAATGAATATTTACTGAGACAGGAACACTATGAATAAATGAATAGTCTCTCTCTTACCAGATGATCTGGCAGGAGAGAGAAAAATAACAAATTAGTAAGATAATTTTCAATGAAGATAATTCTGTGAGAGTACCATAAAGTGGAGTAATGGATTTAAAAAAGAGTGAGGGGGCATAAGATGGTCTCAGTTAAAAGGTGACATTTGGGCTGAGACCTGAATGACGAAAGAATCAGCCTGTGAAGGTGATGGAAAGAGTTTCACGTAGATTTAGCAGCAAATGTAACATCCCTGAGGAGAAAACAAGTTTAATATATTTCAGAAACTCAAGTATTATCAATGAAGCTGCCATGTAGAGAGATGAGCACATACTTGTATGAAATGAGATCATGGAAGAGGGAACCAGATTTAGTGGTATTTTCCGGGCCATGGTAAGATCTTTGGACTTTATTCTGAGAATGTGTTAATTTTAATAATAAGTAAATACAGAAACACTTAAGTGAAAACTGAAAGAATTTGCCTAGCCATTTCCAAATACAAAATGTTTTGTAAGTGGAAGCCGGGATCTAATTATGGCATCCTAGTTGTGCAGACATCCCAGAGATAAAAGGAAAATGAAAAGCGGGTCTGGGGCCTGGGTAAAGATGATAGGGTGAGCTACCACAGAGGGTAATACGACCTTTTTTAATAGACTGCAACGTGGAAGGCTGTAAGTCTGGAGTTATTGGTAACCATCCTGCTACCACATGAAAAACCTAAAAATGAACCAAGATGAAGGAGCATAAAGCTGAGAAATAGAGGAATAGGTCTTAATAACATGGTTTGAGCTCTAGATCAAGCAGCTGTTAGCTTGTGTCAGTTGGGTCCTAGGAGGAAGCAGACTTCATTCCAGATGATTTATATGAAAATATTTTAATGAAACAACTATTTACAGAGGATTAAGCAAAATTAGGGAGTAAATAAGGACAGACAAAGCACTCGACATCTAGGAAAAGTGGAAAGTTGTTACCATCTCTGGAGCTGAAGAAACAAAGGGACAGCATAGTGTTATTTTAGCTCAGTAAAAGCTGGAATAGTCAAGCGCCTTGTGGGGGTGTTTGTAGTAGAGGAATGGAAGCTCATCCCTGAAGGAGAGAGTGAGTAGAACAGAAATGATCTGGTATTTTCTCAGCTAGCCCTCCAGTCTTTGCCTAGTAACTCCCTTGTCATCACCCAACTACAAGTGAGCAAGAAACTCAGTGAAGTAATTAACAGAAGTCAGCCTCCAGTGTCATAGAAAAGGCTAAAGAAATGTGAATAATGCATGGGAAGTGGGGCACAAAGAGAATAATTTACGCAAAGTCAAATGGAATATTATGTAACTTTTCATATATATGAACTGAAACATTTGTGCATCTCCACTTTTTCTTTTAAGGCAATTGGAAATTGGTATTTTGTCTCTTGCCGTTAAGAAGATCTTTAATAAATCCTTTGGATCATGAAAAATTATGGTAGCCTCTGCCACACAGAAATCTTTTATTGTAGTATATCTTGCTCTGCAAGGATCAGAGTGATCTTGAAACATCCAGTTATGCAATTAGTAAGTTAAATGTATGTATGTGCACACTGTTCCAGTTCTTTCTGCAGAGACCAGCTGGGAAAGGGATCATGAATCAGTGCTTCTTCCATATCTATTAGACCAAAATATTAATAGAATGAGTGGAGTAGTTGGAATATTTTCATGTCTAGTTTAATGTGGATGGGTAAATATTCATATGATGGCAGCTTCTTTTCCCACAGAGCTCAGTGGGAACGCTCCTTCAAATTAAATGAGTCCAGTGGGGCATTTAAAGTTGGAAAAGGAGAGATAGGAATGTTTCTGCAAGACACAGGTGAATGATTGCATGAGCCTTAGGTCGCTAGACCCCAAAAAGTGTTTCCTCTGATTATTCAAATTGGAATTCTATACCATAAGATAGAGGTAATGAAAAGGTAGCAAATGAATCCTACACTTTATCATCTGGAAGGGAGGTCACAAAGTCCATCTCCTTCATTTTACAGGTGAGGGAAATGTGAGCCAAAGAGGTGAAGTGACTTGCTAAATGTCACCCAGCTCATTGGTGGCAGAGCAAAGATTAGAGCTTGAATTTCCTAAACCTTAGTCTTATGCATTTCATTCTACTATGTCATATTATATAGTTTAGGATGCAAAAATGAGAGATGGGCTTGAATTCTAACTCCATAGCTTTGTTGCTCCGTCTACAAGCTCCATCTATGTGCTTACCTTCTCCACAATGAAATTTGTCTAGCATAATGTTTGGTACCTATTGGCTTTCAATCATTGTCCCTTCTCTGCAGTTCAAGCCATGATTTTATTGACAAATATATACTTTCCTTTTCACAAGCTATGTATAATCTTGCCTAACCTAATCAGTTCTTTTGTAATCACAAAATGATGATGTCAATCATGGCACTATCTATACGTGAAAGTGTTAGAACTCAGAAGTCCCCCTACTAGTCAAATTACTGTCAAGGTCAATGTAATTCCTTTCTGTGCTATCTGAAAATGTCAGCATGCAAAGCATTAAGTGTGACAGAGCCCACATTTGCTAATTGTTGAACTTTTGTGTTTAAAGTAACTACACTCTGAGTGTTATGGCAAACACTTAAAACTTCTTTGTCCGGAGTTAATAAGCAGACATTGATTTTTCTCTTTGTTAACAACAAACTGTCCTGGGTAATCCAACTGAAAAGCTGGCAGTATCTAGGGCCTCCCACTTTTAAGAAGAGCTTTCGGAATGGCTTAGTTCAGGCTTTTTTCTCTGGTTTACCCCAAAGAAGCAATAAGGGTTTGACTGCGTTTGCCATTTTTAGTGGTTTGGTCTCTCCTGATGTGACAGCAACATTGGGCCAGTGGGTTAGGTTTGATTTACTCCGTAATGAGGCTTTAGGGACAGTTTTCTCTACTAATCTCGAACTCCACTTGAGTAGCAGCAACTGTGGCTTATAAATGTTGCCATTCTGTAGCTCCCTGAAAGACTTGCTGATCAGTGTGAAATGTCAATGTCACTGTTATTTCTTTGAACTTGAGTTATTTTAGTCTTGTACCTCAAGCCCTAAATGAAGTTCCTAAACCATAAATAAATGTAGTAATTGGCCCAAACCACAGTGACACTGGCAAGTCTTTGATATATTGCTAAACAGTCATATGCTCCTCTTGGAATCAAAGCATTTCAGAGTTGGATGAGACCTAGAAGGTCATTTGCTCCTACTCTTTATTCTACCCTTTAGTTATACTGCAACTAGGGTATCAAAGGTCACGCAGGCTTTTGATATTTAAAGAAAATTGGTTTGAACTGCTTTACCCTCATTCTGTGAAAGTAGTGCTCTCCAAAAAGACTTTTGCAAATTTTTCACATGCTTATATTCACTCATCGCCTCTCTTTTCAATGAGACACTTAATTCCAGTGTTCTTTCTCTTCTCTCTGGTATGCCGTGAAACACGGTATTCTGCCCTGTCCTCTTGATTTTCTCCAGCTCTTACTTGAAGAGGACATTTGTGAGTATATGAAACTTTACTGAAGACCCCATACAACTTGTGTAACAGGACGGCAAACAGTTTAAAATTGAAAGTAGGGTTGCCTCAACTTTAAAATTCCTCATGGCTGAGATGCCAGTAGGAATTTCTCCACAGGATTTCTGCGCAGCCCCTCAGCCTTCTTTGTAATTTCTCAGTGATGCTTCCTATTTGATTCTGCTTCATCATGAGTATTTAACTTCTTTCAGTGTGACTAAGTCTTTTCTAGTCCTGTCTGACAAAAGATACCACAAGGGGCTCCATCTGAACAAATAAATACATCCATTAAAGTGGGTTCCTAAATATGTACCATTTTCTCCCTGACAAGAATTCTGCTGTTGACCAATTTTTGCCTCCCAATCCACTCCCTTCCTTCTTCCTTCCTCTGTCTTTCTTCACCTTCCTCTCTACCTCTCGCTCCCTTGCCTGGCCTCCCCTCTTCTCTCTTCCTCTCTTTGTCTCTTTCTCTCTCTCTCTCCCTGTGACCAGGGTGCAGGGGTGCTAGAGCACCTGGCTCCAGGGGGCCCAAAGAAACCAGGTTCAGGCACTCACTGCTAACAGAATCCAAAATCAGAGAGATGAGTGGTGGTGAATCAAGAAAAGAATTTATTTCAGTGAAACCAACACCAGGAAAACAGTGGTCTAACATCTCAAAGACTGTCTCCAAAGTGCTGAAAATGCCTGTAGGTTTATATAAGGAAAATGCGGGACAAAAGTCAGTGGGTACATGCAGGTGGGCAGTAAAGGTCAGGTTTATCATTGTCTTGGGGCCAATTATGTGGGGTCTTGCTGGTACAGGGCAGTCCTTATTGCTTAGGGGATAGTTTCAGTCTCCATCATGGGATGCTTTGCCTACCAGGTCTCTTGCCTGATTTAAGAGATAATCTGGAAAGAAGAACTTAATTAGAAAGGGAAGACTAATTGAAGTGCTCTTTCATCCCTACCTCTCTCACATTCCCATCTCCCTTTCTCTGTTCTTTCTTTTTAAAGACTTTGGAGAGGAGGAAAACAATTTTCCCTCTACCTTTCTAAGTTCTTGGCTGAGACTCCCCTGTAATGAAAGACAGATTAATAGGAGAAAAACAAACTGAAGTTCAATAACATGTATACGCCTTCTATACATGGGATATGACCAGAGGATTAAGTAGCAACCCAAAATGGCCCAAACCATCACGTGAAATATCATCTTTAGCTACTGACCGTATAAAAGCTTGGGGGAGGCATGAGTGGGAGAAACTGTTAATGGAAGGTTACCAGAAAAAGCAATAGCAAGTAACAACAGTAAGTTATTATACAAATCTAAGTCCATTGCCATAGGTGAAGAGATTTCCCATATAACCCTTGCCCCCATACATGTACAGCCTCCCTTACTATCCACATGCCCCACCAGAGTGGAACATTTGTTACAATTGATAAACCTCCATCCACATCATTATCACCCAGACTCCATAGTTTATATTAGGATTCACTCTTGGTGTTGTACATTCTATGAGTTTGAACAAATATATATTGATATGTATTCATCATTATAGTATCATAAAGAGTAGTTTCACTACCCTAAAAATCCTCTGTGGTCTGCCTATTCATCTCTCCCCACCTCAACCCCAACCCTAGCAACCACTGATCTTTTTACTGTCTCCATAGTTTTGCCTTTTCCAGAATGTCATATAGTTGGAATCAGACAGGATGTAGTCTTTTCAGATTGTATTATTTCACTTAGTAGTATTCCTGTAAAGTCCTATATTTTTCCATGACTTAGCCTATTTCTTTTTAGGACTGAATAATATTCCATTGTGTGGATGTACTACAGTTTATATATTTCCATTTACCTCCCAAAGAATATCCTGGTTGCTTCCAACCTTTGACAATTATGAATAAAGATACTGCAAACAATCATGTGCAGGTTTTTGTGTAGACAATAAGTTTCAACACGGTTGGGTAAATGCCAAGAAGCATGATTGCTGCATCATATGCTAAAAGTAGGTCTAGTTTTGTAAGAAACCATCAAACTGTCTGCCAAAGTGGCTATAACATTTTGTATCCCCAACAATGAATGAGAGTTCCTCTTTCTCCACATCCTCATCAGCATTTTGTGTTGTCAGTGTTCCAGATTTTGGCATGTAATAGATGTTTCGTGGTATTTTATTGTTTTTTAATTTGCATTTTCCTGATAACATGATGTGGAGCATCTTTTCATATACTTATTTAGCATCTGTATATCTTCTTTGGTGAAGTATCTGTTAAGATCTTGGGCCCATCTTTTAATCAAGTTGTTTGTTTTCTTACTGTTGAGTTTTAAGAGTTCTTTGTGTATTTTAGATAACAGATGTTACCCAAATCCTTTATCAGGTGAGTCTTTTGCAAATACTTTCTTCTAGTTTGTGGCTTGTTCTGTCATTCCTTTGGTATTATCTTTTGCAGAACAGAAGTTTTTAAATTTTAATGAAGTCTATCTTATCAATTATTTCTTTCACGGATTGTGCCTTTGGTGTTGCTAAAATTCTTTTCATTCCCATTTTCTGAGTTTCAATCTTGGACCACTTAGTCAAGGTGCTATTTTCCATGTTATATTAATAAAGGTATATGTAATAAATGTGGATTTTTGAGAAATTTAAATAAAATGTGAATGCTTGCATTTTCTTAGTGGTTATGGATTTAAAAAAAATAAGAACAACTAATACCAATTGCTTTTATACTTTATCATTCTTTAAAAGAGCTTCCAACCATCATGACATATTTCATCCTCTAATCTATGCTGTATTCCATATGAAATGAACTTTTGTATATGTTATGAAGTAAGGTCAAGGTTTATTTTTTAATATGATATCCAATTAAGCAAGCAGCACTTATTAAAGGACTACCCTTTTATGCTGAATTTTAGTGGCAACTTGGTTGAAAAATCAAGTGTTTGTATATGCCTGTTTCTGGGCTGTGTATTTTGTTCCATTGGATTCTTTTTCTATAAGAATAGACAAAGAGCATGGATATCACACTGTCCTAATACTTTAGCCTCATAGTAATTCTTGATGTTTAGTTCTATAATTCATACAGCTTTGCTCTTTTTAACAAGATTATGTTGGCTATTATAGGTAATATTCATTGCCATTTAATTTTTTAAATAAGCTTGCAAATTTTTTCTAAAAGTCCTTGTAGATTTGATTGGGATTGCATTACATTTTTAAATAAAATTGGGGAAAATTGATTCTTCACAATATTGATCTTTTAAATTGTGGACATAGTATATTCCTTCATTTATTTAGGTATTCTGTAATGTTTCTCAAAATGTTTGTAGTTTTCTATGTATATGTTGTACACATCTTTCATTTGGTTTATCCTAAGATTTTTGATGTCTTAAATATTATTATAAATAATGTCTATAAAATTTATTTACAGTTGTCTTATACTAACCTCTAGAAATACAATTGATTTCTACATATATTGAAATTTTACTTAGAATACTAGATAAATTCTTTTATTTCTGACAACTTTTTCAGAATCATTTTGATTTTTAAGTGCATAATTATCATCTGTAAATGAAAAGAATTTTAATCTTTTTTCTGTTTTTATGGCAATTGTTTTATTTTAAAATAAATATTGTACTAATCTTGACTGTGTCATCACTCTATTATGTTTAATAGAATTGGAAGTAATGGACATTTCTTGACTTATTTCTAGCCTCCAAAAGAAAATGTTCAGTGTTTCGCTGTATTTTTCTGACAGCTTTTGTTTTCTGTTTGTCTATTGATTACTTTTCGGTAGGTAACTTTTAGTAAGCTAAGGAATATGTCTTCTATTCCTGGTTTCCTGAGAGTATTTTTGTTATTATTCAATGAATAGATATTGAAATTTATCAAGTGATTTTTCTACATTTATTGAGATACTGATATTTTTTATTATTCTGCTTATGCAGTGCACTGCATTGATGGGTTTCAGATTATAATTACAATTTTATGTATCTGGAATAAACCCCATTTGTCAGGATGAAATACCATTTTTAGTTAACACTGGATTATATAGCTTAAATAATGCTTGGGTTTTTTTTTTTTTTTTTTTTTTGGTGTATTTGTCCTTGGGAGATATTGGCATGTAAATTTTCTCTTGCATACTATTCTTGTCAGGTTTTAAATACCAAAGTTATACTAGTTCATAAAATGGATTTTGAGGTGTCTTCACTTTTTCTATTCTCTGAAAAAGTATTTTGTCTTTAACATTTGAAAAAAATTACTGGTGAAACCATTTACTCCTGTAGCTTTCTCAATGGGAAGGTTTTAACTTACATATTTAATTTATTAGTAAAAATAGAGGTTTCTCTATTTCAAATTTTCTTTTTGCATATCAATTTTGATTACTTGGTTTTCAAGTTGTCAAATTTATGGTGTAGACTTGCTAATTATGTACCTTTGTTACTCTCTTAAGATATTCATAATCTGAGGGACACCTGGGTGTCTCAGTCAGTTGGGTGTCTGCCTTCAGCTCAGGTCATGGTCCCAGAGTCCTGGGATTGAGTCTCATGTCGGGCTCCGCACTCGGCAGGGAGGCTGCTTCTCCCTCTGCATGCCACTCCCCCTGCTTTGTGCTCTCTTTCTCTCTGATAAATAAATAAATAAATAAAAATCTTTTAAAAAAAGATACGTAGAATCTGAAATAATGTCAACATTTTCATTCTTGATATCTATGTCTTTAATTTTTTTCTAGTTAGCTTAGTTTGTCAATTCAATCAATGTTTAAGAGAGTGATCCTCTTCCCTATTGAATATATATTTTCTGTTCTTTTTTTTTAAGATTTTATTTATTTATTTGAGAGAGAGAGGGCACAAGCAGGGGTAGTGGCAAGCAAAGAGAGAGGGAGCAGCAGACTCCCTGCTGAGCAGGGAGCCCGATGTGGGACTCCATCCCAGGACCCTGGGATCATGACCTGAGCTGAAGGCAGATGCTTAACGACTGAGCCACCCAGGCACCCCTGTTTTCTGTTCTTGATTACATTCTTCTTTTACTCTTTTTGGATTAAACTGGATATTCTTTTGGTAGTTTCTTGAAAAGAAAGTTTAGATCACTGATTTTTAAGTTTTCTTGTTTTATAGTACATACATTGTCCTCTTAACACTGAAATAGCTGAATCTCACACATTTTTGTCTTGCCATAATATTATAGTAATTCAATGGAAAATATTGATATTTTTCTTTGACCCATTGGGGTACTTGGAAGTTCTTCATATCCAGACATTCAGGGTTTATCATTATAATGAGTATATTGAATTCCATTGTAATTGAAGTGTTCATAGAACATAATCTGTATGGTTTCATTCTTAGACAATTATTGAGTGTTATTTTTTGAATCAATGTATGGTCATGGTAAATGTTTCATATTCACTTAAAAAATGGTATTATGAAATTTTACAGATCTCTTTCTTGATAATTCTAAGTGAACTTTTTCAATCAATTTGTGCCATAAACCTATGTTAAAACACCCAAATATAATTGTAGATCATTATATTCTCACTTTTAGCTCTGCTGGCTTGACATAATAAAATTTAAATCATATTATAACACCAATAAATTTAGGATTGTTATATTTCTGTTTAATTGACCCTTTAGTTCTTATGGAATTATTTTTATCTCTACTAATATTTCTCACCTTAAAATATTCTTGCCTCATATGAATATACCTAGGTGAATATTCTTTTAATTAGTGTTTACATTGTTCTTATTCTCTTACTTTCAAAATATTTTGGTTCTTATTTTAAACTGTGTACTTTATAAAAAATATGTAGTTTATTTTACATTTTTGATTTTTAAGAAGTATTTTAGTAACTTTATTGAGGAATGCACAAATATATATGTATATATGTATGCATATATATATTTAAAATACAGAATTTGTTGAGTTTTGTCATTTGTATACACCCATGAATCCAACACCATAGTCAGAAAATGAACATAATAATTATACCCCCCCAAATTTCCTTGTGGCATTTTTAATTCCTTTCCCCTTTCCCAGGCAATTTTATTAATCTGCATTCTGTCACTGGATACTAGTTTGCATTTTCTAGAAATTTATATGGAAACTGAATAATAAAAGCTGTACTTTTTTATGGCCTGGCTTTTTTCACTCAGCATAATTATTCTGAGATTCATTCATATTGTGCATATTAGTAGTTCATTCTTTTCATTGCTAAGTAGTAGTTTATTTTGCAGATGTAACCCAATTTATTTATAAATTGATGGATAAATGTTGATGGACATTTTGGTTGTTCTTATTTTTGAAAAAAAAAGTGGTGCTATGAACATTTGCAATTTGCATACATACTTTTATGTGAACATATACTTGCATTTTTCTTGGGTAGAAGCAAGGAATTGAATAACTGGTTAGTCATATGGTACATTATATTTAACTTTTAAAGAAACTCCCCAAATGTTTTCAAATTTGTTTTCTATTTTGCATTACCAATAGAGTATCTCTTACACAAATGGAGTATAAGCAATTCATTTATTCTCACCAGACTTCGTAGTCATTCTTTTTAATTGTAGCCATTCTAGTTGGTAAGAGGTGGTATATCATTGTGATTTTAATTTGCCTTTGCCTAATAAAAATGATGTTGAACATTTTTTATGGCCTTATTTACCATCTGTATATCCTTTTTAAAGTTTTGTTTATTTTTTGAGTTGTAATTGACCTGTAACATTATATTAGTTTCAGGTATAAAACATAATGATTTCATATTTGTACATATTATGAAATAATCACCATAGTAAGTCTAGTTAAATCCGTCACTACACATGGTTGTGATTTTTTTTTAAGATTTTATGTATTTATTTGTCAGAGAGAGAGAGCACAGACAGGGAGAGTGGCAGGCAGAGCAGGCAGAGGGAGAAACAGGCTCCCAGCTGAGCAAGGAGCCTGACGCGGGGCTTGATCCCAGGCCCCTGAGATCATGACCTGAGCCGAAGGCAGACGTTCAACCAACTGAGCCACCCAGGTATCTCCACATGGTTGTAATTTTTTTCTTGTAATGAGAATTTTTCAGATTTACTCTCTTAGCACCTTTCCAAATACAATACAATGTTATTAAAGTTAGTATGCTGTATATTACATTTGCATGCTACTTATCTTATAATTGGAAATTTATACCTTTTGATCACCTTTACCCATTTTGACCACCCTCCACTGCCCACCAATCTGTTCTCTGTATGTATGAACTCAGTTTTTCTGTTTTGGGTGTTGTTGGTTTTTTTTTTTTTTTTTAGACTTCACATATAAGTGATCATGCAGTATTTGTTTTTCTGTGTCTGATCTATTTCACCTAGCATAATGTCTCCAAGGTCCATTCATATTGTGTCAAATGTCAAGATCTTCTTTTTCATGGCTGAGTAATATTTCATAGTGGATCTGTACCGTATTTTCTTTATCCATTCATTTGTTGAAGGACACTTGGGTTGTTCCAAATCTTGGCTGTTATAAATATTGATGCAATGCACATAAGGGTACAGAGACCTTTTCCAGTTAGTGTTTATTTTTATTTTTGGATTAATATTCAAAATGGAATTGCTAGATCATATTGTAGTTTTTTTTAACATTTTGAGGAACCTCTATATTGTTTTCCATAGTGGCTGCCCCTGTTCACATTCCCACCAACAGTGCACAAGTGTTCCCTTTTCTCTATGTCCTCACCAATATTTCTTATTTCTTGTCTTTTTGATGATAGCCATTATAACAAGTGTTATATCTCACTGAGGTTTTGATTTGTATTTCCCTGATGGTTAGTGATGCTGAGTACCTTTCATGTACCTGGTGGGCCATCTGTAGGTCTTCTTTGAAAAAATGTCTATTCAGATACTCTGCACATTTTCTTCCTTCCTTCCTTCCTTCCTTCCTTCCTTCCTTCCTTCCTTCCTTCCTTTCTTTCTTTCTTTCTTTCTTTCTTTCTTTCTTTCTTTCTTTCTTTCTTTCTTTCTTTCTTTCTTTCTTTCTCTCTCTCTCTCTCTCTCTCTCTCTCTTTCTTTCTTTCTCTCTTTCTTTCTTTCTTTCAATTCCAGTATAGTTAATATAGAGTGTTATATTAGTTTCAGGTGTACAATATCATGATTCAGCAATTCCATACATTATCCAGTGCTCCTTACAACAAGTGCACTCCTTAATCCCCATCTCCTATTTCCCCCATCCCCCCACCCACCTCCCCTCTGGTAACCATCAATTTGTTCTCTATAGTTAATAGTCCATTTCTTCGTTGTTTTTCCCCCCTTTGCTCACCTGTTTTGTTTCTTAAATTCCATATATAAGTGAAATTGTATGGTATTTCTTTGACTGACTTATTTCACTTAGCATTATACTCTCCAGCTCTATCCATGTCATTGCAAATGGAAAGATTCATTTTTTATGGCTAAATAATATTTCATTTTATATATTCCATTATATATATGTGTATATATATACACACATACAAACATACCACTTCTTATATATGCGTGTGTGTGTGAGTGTGTGTGTGTGTGTGTGTGTACACACATACATACATACATACCACTTCTTTATCCATTCATCTATGAATGGACACTTGGGTTGCTTCCATATTTGGTTATTGTAAATAATGCTACTATAAACATAGGAGTGCATAGGAATGCATATATTCTTTTGAACTAGTGTTTTTGTATTTTTTGTGTAAATTCCCGGTAGCATGATTACTGGATTGTAGGGTGGTTCTATTTTTAACTTTTTGAGGAAGCTCATACTGTTTTCACAGTGACTGCACCAGGTTGCATTCCTACCAACAGTGCAAGAGATTCTTTTTTTCTCCACATCTTCACCAACATGTGTTGTTTCTTGTGTTTTTGATTTTAGCCATCCTGACAGGTGTGAGGTAATATCTCATTATAGTTTTCCTATATGCAGTTTTTAATTGGATCATTTATTTGTTTGCTATTGCCATTTAATTTTTAATTTTATGTTTTTCATTTATAGAAGTTTATTCGTTAAAATAAAAACTTTTAGTAAAAAATTTTTAGTAAATGACAATTTCTTAATTCACACTTTTGTTCCCCTATTAGATTTCTTTAAACATAATAACTATTTTAATTTTATGTACCTAGTTATTCTAGTATCTTATATATATATATATATTTGGATATATATACCTTTAATTCTGGCTTTTGTTTGTTAGTTTCTAAGTACTCTCATAAATTCTATGAATTTTATAAACAACAATTGCTATTTAGAGTCATTTGTAGGGGCTCTGTAAGGTCTAGGATGAGGGTGTATTCCTCCAGAGAACACCCATGTTGGCAGTTGTCTGGGGATACTATCAAACTGGTGATTCAAATCAATTTTTTTAATGCCCTGTGCCTCAGATATATGCTTCACCCATGATATAATGTATTTGCCATATTATTTCTGATTTTAAGGAAAAGAATAACAAATTGGTTAGGTGAAACTCAAAAGAATTATTAACTATAGATAGTAAGTGCATCATTAACCTATAGAACATGTTAAATATAGATAGAATAAATAGGCATTTATGTGTTAAATATAGATGAAAAGGATAAAACAAATGATAGTGTTACTTGTAGATAAAAAGAGATAGAAGGGTGCCTGGGTGGCTCAGTTGGTTGAGAGTCTGACTCTGGGTTTAGGCTTAGGTCATGATCTCATGGGTCCTGGCATCGAACCCAGCATCAAGCTCCATACTTAATCGAGAGTCAACTTGAAGATTCTCTCCCTCTGGCCCTCCCCCAACTCACTTGCTCTTTCTCTCTCTCTCTCTCTCAAATAAATAAATAAATCTTTTTAAAAAAGAGAGATGGAAACAACGTAAGTCTTAAATATTCATAAAGCATGGATCAGTTTTATCAACCTCAAATTGGCTACCCATTGGGGAAACAAATCAAATTTTTGTTTGCCTTCTTTTTAATTTACAAAGATGGCCTTAATTTAGGTCCAAATACTAGCCTTTCTTGCAGATATTAAATTTCAAGAAAGATTTTATTCATATGTTTTCCTCTTTATATACAGCCCAAAGTAAGTCAGTCAGATTTTTGTCCCATCTTCCTTTAGTGGGAAGATTTTTCTTCCTTGTTTAAACTTTATGTGAGATTGTTCTCATTTGTTTCTCAGATTTACGCATGTGTCATCTATCCAACTCTCCATTTTTCATGAATTTAGTATTTTGTCTCTTGACCACTGTAACCTTTTAATCCGGAGTACCTGGTTACCCTATTTTTGACAGATGACATCAGAAAAGCTTAATTTTAGCCTTTGCTTATACTTATGGATTAGTCTGTGCTTTTTAGCCTTTATAATTTTATTATTTTGGCAAAGATTTTATTATTTATGTAGTGGGGTTTTTTTTGGATATTTTGTAACAAGTCAGTTTCAGAAAATCCAAAATAAAATAAAGATACAATAGTTATTGTATATTCTGAGGTATCAACTACATTTTAGGGATTGTTTCCAAGTTCCACTCTTTGGGGAAGCTTCACCATTGGATCATTTTCTCTGTCAATTTTATAGAACCTTTATGTATTTAAGTAATTTTTAAATATATGATCACTAAAACCAAACCTATTTCTGAATTTTCACAGGGAGAAATAAATGATTATAATAACTCACTGTTCTTTGGTGAAATACTTATTGAAGTAAATATTGGGTATGTATGTTAGTTAATAAGAAAGACAAATATAATTTACACTTTAAGAGTATCAAATTATTTTCTTTGTGAACTGGGTTTGTTCAAAATGATGTCATTCAAATGTCTAATTACCAAACATTTCCCTTCTTATTACCCTATGAATTGCATTCCTTTCACCTGAAGTTCCAGACCTTTACCCTCTTCTCCTTAGTTCAGGATGACATATGTATTTCATTTTGCCTGACTGTCTTTGGAATTTCCATGTCTGGGTAGATTTCCCATATGTACAAAATTAAATTTGATATTCTCCTCTTAATCTATCTCATTTCAATGTGGTTCTTAGTCCCAACAGGAGGACTTTTGAAAGGGACAGGAAATTCTTGCTCTGACAACACAAAGACTAAAAGTTTGGAAGACAGTCTATCACATAGTTCTGTTCTTTAAAGTCTGTGGCTTTTGATGGAAGATAAGGTTATCTTGGAGCTTAATTAATAAGTGCTCATTTGTTGGTAGTGACTTTTTTGCACATTAAAATGCTATGAAAGTTTAAGATAATTGTTATATGTATATAGTTGTTATACATATATAGAGTATATTATGTGTGTTGTTACATATCACAAACTTGTTGTAAAAAAATTATGACAGACTTCCTTAAAAATAATTTTCAAATGTAAAAAATGAAGCTAAAATCAGATGCAACAAAAGATAAGAACCAGATAGCAAAATGAAATCAATAAGAGTTAATATACAGATGTACATACTGTATGGGACTGCCTCCATAATTGAATTGACTGAATTGTTACTATTCCTTTTCTTTTTTTAATTCCATTATAGTTAACATACAGTTCTATATTAGTTTCAGGTGTACAATATAGTGATTTGAGAATTCTATATATTACTCAGTGCTCATCATGATAAGTGTACTTAGCCCCCTTCACTCATTTCATCCATTCCCCCACACACCTCCTCTCTGGTAACCATCAGTTTGTTCTCTATAGTTAAGAGTCTGTTTTTTGGTTTGTTTCTTTTTTTCTTTGTTCAATTGTTCTGTTTCTTAAATTCCACATATAAGTGAAATCATATTGTATTTGTCTTTTTCTAAACGCTTATTTCACTTAGCATTATACCCTATAGATCCATCTATGTTGTTGCAAATGGCAAGATTTCATTCTTTGGTATGGCTGAGTAATATTCCATTGCATGTATATACCACTTCTTCTTATCCATTCATCCATCCCTGAAACTTGGGTTGCTTCCACAATTTGGCTATTTGAAATAATGCTGCAATAAATATAGGGGTGCATATATCTTTCCAAGTTAGTGTTTTCATATTCTTTGGGTAAATACCCAATAGGATCATATGGTAATTCTATTTTTAGTTTTTTGAGCAACCTCCATATTGTTTTCCACAGTGGTTGCACCCGTTTGTATTCCTACCAAAATGCACGAGGGTTTTTCTCTACATTCTTGCCAAACTTGTTTTTGATTTTAGCCATTCTGACAGGTGTGAGGTGGTATCTCATTGTGGTTTTAATTTACATTTACCTGATGATGAGTGACATTGAGCATCATTTACATGTGTCTTTTGGCCATCTGGATGCTTCTTTGGGGAAATGTCTGTTCATGTCTCCTGCCCATTTTTAATTGGATTATTTGGTTTTTGGTGTTGAGTTATATCAATTCTTCATATATTTTGGATATAACCCTTTATAAGATATGTTATTTGCAAATATCTTCTCCCATTCAGTAGGTTTTCTTTTAGTTTTATTGATTATTTCCTTTGCTGTGCAAAAACTTCTCATTTTGATGTAGTACTAATAGTTTATTTTTTCCTTTTGTTTCCCTTGCCTTAGGAGACATATCTAGAAAAATGTTGCTATGGCTGATGTCAGAGCGATTACTGCCTGTGCTCTCTTCTAGGATTTTTATGGTTTCAGGTCTCACATTTAGGTCTTTAATCTATTTTGAGTTTATTTTTGTGTATGGTGTGAGAAAGTGCGTTTCATTCTTTTTTGTGTAGCTGTTCAGTTTTCCAACACCATTTGTCGAAGAGACTGTCTTTTTGCATTGCATATTCTTGCCTCCTTTGTCAAAGATTAATTGATCGAATAATCATAGGTTTGTTTCTGGGCTCTTTATTCTGTTCTGTTGGTCTATGTGTCTATTTTTGTGCCAGTATCATATTGTTTTGATTACTATACCTTTGTAGTATAGTTTGATATCTGGGATTGTGATACCTCCAGTTTTATTCTTTTTCAAGACACCTTTGGCTCTTTGGGGGTGTTTGTGGTTTCATACAAATTTTTAGATTATCTGTTCTAGTTCTATGAAAAATGCTATTGGTATTTTGATGGGGATTGCATTAAATCTGTGAATAATTACTACTCTTAAATGCTGTAGTCAAAAGATCATTTTCATAGCAAACGTGGGGGAAATAGGAATGTGGAGGCATAGTTTAATAGAAATTAAAGAAAAGAAAGAAATTTCTTTAGGGACAAAAAGTCATTTTAAATCTGATTTCTTGAAACTCCAAAATTATTGGTAACAAAATAAATCTATTCAAATGAAAAGAATTTATCATGTAACATTCTCCAAACTTTTATAAATCAGAGAGTTTGTCAAGTCCCTGGCTTGATCCACTGGTGAACACTAAAGACTTTATTGCTCAGTGTAAGAATGCATGGGGAATAATTAGCTTTTACTTTGTTAGCCATTGAAAAGTAAACATGGGAAAAATATTTGGATTTTATCGCTTTAAAGCTGAAAGATATTTATCCAAAAATTTTCCCGAGATAAATGCTTCCAATCTTTAACTTAATATTTAAGTAAAAATCTTTTTAAAAAAATATTTTACTTCATTCACTTCTTTCATCGCATTTGCATATTTTAACATTATTAGATTTTTAAACTTATTACTATATATCTAGTTTGTAGCCTGAAACCTTCCAGAACAAAATACCATGATTTTTTCTTTGCTGTATTTTGTCTTCCAACTATTATGCTTGGCTCCCAATATTGAATGAATAAGTACATAAATGGCTGAAAGCCATTTTCTTTTTTTTTTTTTTAAGATTTTATTTATTTATTTGACAGAGAGAGACACAGTGAGAGAGGAAACACAAGCAGGGGCAGTGGGAGAGGGAGAAGCAGGCTTCCCGCTGAGCAGGGAGCCTGATGAGGGGCTCGATCCCAGACCCTGGGATCATGACCTGAGCCGAAGGCAGACTCTTAATGACTGAGCCACCCAGGTGCCCCTGAAAGCTATTTTCTAATAAATATCTGGTTAGCAGAAATTCTGACAAAGAATATTATTAAGCAGTGACTATGAATGAATTAAAACATAAACATGATATTGAGTGAAAATAATCAGACTGAAACAAAATGCTACTGCATGACTCCATTTAAAATAGTTCATAAACAGGCAAACTCATGATATCAGAAGTGAGGATATTGCTAATTCTTGGAGGGGAACAGTTACAGAAGGAGAACTAGGATACAGAAGGAGCTTCTAGGATACTGGAAATCCTCTGTTCCTTAATCTGCTGCTGGCTATCCAGGTGTCTTCAAGTTTGTGTAAAATCCATTGACACTAACCTGTGTACTTTATATGTAAGCTCTCCTTTATAAAAGTGTGTTCAGAAATGATACCTAATTGCCTGGAGCAAAAATAGATTAGATCATTTGGTTGTCCTTTTTTATTCTAATGGCAAATTTTAAATGAATATTCTGTCAGAAGTCTTAAAGATACTTCATATCTTCTCCTTCACTTAGCTTTTAAGAGACATTTGAAAGAAAAGAGGCAAGCCACCAATGATCATCAAATCACAGATCTTATAGATGTGCATTTGAGCATGACAACCTTCATAGCAGACTAATTTTCTATTTCCCCAACACCCACTATTTTTTCTCACATTCCTATTACGCTACCAACTGGATTTCTCTCTGTTCTCCCTGCTATACACCATGTATCATATCAGATCTTCTTTTCTACAATATTTCATGTCCGAAAGATATTCAATATATTCCCAGATACAGGAAAAATGGAAATATTATCCAGTAGCCAAAATGAACAGACTGATCTATCATTCTTTCTCAAATTTTCCTCTTATGGTTGAGAACCATGTTGGTTTATTCAGAGACTGGTTTATTCAGAGCCATGTTGATTTTTTATCTCCGATCAAAACAAAATCTTGTATCCTCTTCATCGCTGGAAAAGCATTCATATCATTGGCATTCAAACCAGTGGGGGAAAAATTGTCTTTCCTGAAGATGGATGTCCTATAAAAGTGCTCTGGGATCAATCCCATGGTGAAAGGCTTGTTGCTTCCACATGGAAGGACTGGGAAATCCATAGTTTAGGTATGTGTGACCTGAATTAGGAATACACAAAATCACAGAATAATTGTCATGGTTTTGTATCTACTTGCTAGACAGAAACACTGGCATCAATAATACGACTGTGAAAGTCCAGTCTCCCTATTTTCATATGTGTATGTGCAACTCTTTTTGCAGTCCTATATACCATACTTGTCAGATACTGTTTGTTTACCCCAGCACATTTAACTTGTCATCTGCCCAACCTTCCCCTACTAAACCTTTAAACTACTAAAGAGAGAACTGGTGAGACCTGTCTGGCAAAGCCACAGCATGCTTTGAAAGGGAGGAAAGTAGTTTAAGAAGGTTATGGAGATTCAGCTTATTTCCTTTAAGGTTTTAAACAACAACAACAAAATGTATATTGAAGAGTTAAGATTAAGACGAGCTCAGTCTTCATTCTGATACTCTTTACATGTCATGCACCCTTCATAAATGTTAGTTTTCTGTGTGTGAAGTGAAATGTGATAATGACAACAGGTTGTTATTAAGCAAACTTTTTCATGGGTGTTATGAGAAACATTATTGTTAGAGTTATTGGAAGTATACTGAAGACATAATAAATATGAGTAAATACTGAATGATGTATTTGATATACTCCAGCAAAAAGGGATGTGTAGTGACCCCTCAGACCATTCTTTGGATATTCTTCCAAAATAAATAATCATCAGTTTTCATTTTTTATAAGGTAGCTTTAAATTACATTCCTCCATTTTTCATTTTTATTTAGTGCATTCACATAATTGAGAGCAGAGTTATAGAAAGATTGCTAGGACTTAACAGCAACAAAAATTTGGTGGGGAGAAGGGGGAAAGGGTCTGGAACTTCAGAGGGAAGGAATGCAATTCTTACAGTACTAAGAAAGGGAGATGTTTGGTAATTAGATGTTTGCCCTGCCATACATACGGGTCACTCAAATAAAATTTATCTTTGCTAATAACCCTTATTCTGGGAAAGACCCCCAATTTAGATTATTCTGTGTAGTTAAGGGAGGGGGGAAGTTTCCTTTGAGCCCACAAAGTCTCAATTGTTTCAGCTCAAAATAATCTTCATGCCAAAGTGGCCCATCTTGGTGTGGTTAAGGGTGTAGGGCCCTTGGCCCCTACAGTGTGATTAATGCTCAACAAGAAGTTGTTATTGGACTATACACATACATATTTAGGGGAATAAAATAAAATTTATTAAGAAAAAATATCAGAGATTTATTTTTAAATTGCCTTTTAAGATGGTCTCCTCTTTTAGAACCAAAAGTTCTAAAAATTGGCAATAGGGGTCATGATCCAAGAAGAAACTTGAACTTTAATTTCACCCAAGTCAGCCCAAATGGGCCAATAGATTCTTTTTTGACTTCTGATGATTAAATAGGTAATGTTGCTCAATTAAAAATGGGACCTGTGCCTTGACCTCTCTTTTGGTTCACCAGCTGTTGCTTGAAGACACCACAACGCTTGGTTTTCTTTCTGCAATGGAGTATAATGTTTCTGGATTGGTTTTTCATTTGTTTGTTTTGTTTTCCCATCATATAAGTTTCCCCTGTAGGAAGATAGAGACAACTTGTGTCTTAGGTAATTAATTTTTAGTATTCCAGATCTTTTGACAGGCTCTCTATAGTAAAGATTATTTCTCTTTCTGAAACATTCCCAGGAGGGTTAAATGTAGAAGCAGTGTGCCATTTAAGAATTAGAAACATTAGTAGAATGCTCTGTGTGCCCCCCGACCCCAGCTTCCTGATATTCCCATCACCAATGTTGTAGCATCCATCCTTCAGCTGCCGGGAGCCTTTCACTGATGGCTCCCACTGTCATATTTTCCTTGAAGATTGTCCTTCAGAGACTAAAGCTTCCTTACCCAGAGAGGGTTGGCAGTTATATGTCATTCTACTCCCCTTGCTTCAAGAAAGGACAACCTCTGATGCAATGTAGACATTCCTGAGGGATCATGTTGAATTTAAACTTCATTTGAACTCACATTCCTATCTTGTTTCTCTTATCTGTAATAGCTTCTCCTGAGAAATTTCTCACAGTAAAATCATGTGCATACAAATGTCAACATCAGGCTCTGTTTCTAGAGAATCTACCCTAAGATGGAAGTCAAATATGATACAGTGAGAAATGGAGGGGCAAAGACATGCAACCCCTAAAGTTTATCTAGGAATTTAGGAACCAAAGAAAATCTGGTGCTTTAGTTTTGTAGCATATTGATTAAAACAAACAAAGAAATGAACAGAGGTGAGATTCATCAGATGTTTGTAAGTCATTAGTAAATGCATCAGACTAAAGACCAGACTGAACTATTAACTAACAGTAAATGGGAGCAGTCGGGAGAACAATCTAGGAGTTATGGATAAAAAGAGTTCCATTTCAAGTTAGGATATAAAAGATTTTTCACACCAAAAAAAAAATTCAGTTTAATTAAAATCATATGTGAGACTGTTAAAGAATGGTGAATTCAAGAGTCTAGAAGAACTCATTTCGGAAGAGAGGAGCCCTTTACAAGAGAGGAGAGAGTCCTGGCTCTTTCCTGTAGGGGAAATGCCAGGTCTAGATGTGGTCAGGGGAAGAATGCCTTCTAGATAATTTGCAGAGTTGAGGAGAGACCAATAACAAGTTTAAGCTGTTGGCAATGATAGGGAAGGTAAAGAGATTTGGAGTTGCAGGTCCAATAAAAGTAAAAGTAATAATTTCAGCTTGGTAATTAATAATTACACCCAATTTGTCAAAGTAAGTGACAGTGAAGGCAGGGCTAGAAAGTATAGTTTCTGCAGTCTTGAGCATTTTCACTGTGCTTGGAAAAAAGTGACCCCTATTCCTGATTCTGAAGGTGAAAACATGAGCCAACTGCCTCTTGGCTCAAACCTAATAAAATAAGAGATTAGCCCCTCATAAGAGGAACCACAGTAACACACTGGTTGGTTGATAAGTATGCTAACCAAAAATCTACTAATTTTATTAAATCTGAAGCTCAGTTGTAGATCAACTTGCCACTTCATCTCAGTTTCTAGACATAGAAAAAGTGCTAAGGATTTCTAGGAAAACCAGAAAAAAATAGTATACTTCAAACTCCACTGTTCTTCTACATGCAATATCTTGTTTACAATTAAAAATGTGAAATATGCAACAACAGTGCATATATGAACCCTGCATTGGGCTCCCTGCTCAGTGGTCAGGGAGTCTGCCTGTCCCTCTCCCTCTGTCTCTCCCCTCCCACTGTGCTCTCTCATTCTCTCTCTCTCAAATAAATAAATGAAATCTTAAAAAAAAAAAAAAAGGAACTCCCCTGAAAAAATATAAACGTTTGGAATTTTCTTTGTGGAAGGGTGTTGGATTATGAATTCTGCTTCTTTCTTCTGTATAAACCCATTCAGATCTGTTTATTCTTGTGTCAGTTTTGGAAAGTTCTGTTTTTCAGTTATTTGGTCCATTCCTTCTAAATTTTTTTTTTGGCATACTTTTTTGTTATATAACATACTCTATCTTTAACATGTGTGTGATGTCTAGTAATATCCCTTCCTTTTTTTCCTAACAATCTATCAATTTTATTTATCTATTTAAGGAATCAGCTTTTAGCATTAAATATTTTGTTTCTATTTTATTCATTTGTTTTTTATTTCATTGATTGTCACTCTGATCATTATTTGCCTCTTTCTGTTTAGTGTAGGTTTAATTTACTTTTGCCAGATTTTTTTTTTTTTTTTGAGAGAGAGAGAGAGATGGAGGCAGAGGGAGAAGCAGGCTCCCCACCAAGCAGGGAGCCAGATGCAGGACTCGATCCCAGGACCCTGGGATCATGACCTGAGCCAAAGGCAGAAGCCCAACCATCTGAGCCACCCAGGTGCCCCTCTTTTGCCAGATTTTTAAGGTCGAATTTAGCTAATTAATTTTGATCCTTTCGTTTTACTAACTTGAAGATCTAAAACTACACATTTCTCTATAGGCACTGTTTTAGCTACATCCCATAAATTTTGATATGCTGTAATCTAACTGTCATTCAGTTGAGATTATAGTTCCTAATTTCCCATTTAGGTTTATTTCTTGACACATAGGTTGTACAATTGAGTTGTTTAATTTTTTCAAATATCTGTGGATTTTCTAGATATTGCTATTGATTTCTAATTTAATTCTGTTGTGATCAGAAGTACTCTGTACAATGTCATTTGAAATTTATTGAGACTTGGGATGCTTGGGTCAGTTAAGCGTCTGCCTTTGGCTTAGGTCATGATCCCAGGGTCCTGGGATTGAGTCCTGCATTGGGCTCCTTGCTCAGCAGGGAGCCTGCTTCTTCTTCTGCCTGCCATTCCCCTTGCTTGTGCTCTCGATCTCTCTCTGGCAAATAAATAAATAAAGGTATAAAAAGAATTGAAATTTATTGAGACCTTTTATTGCCAGTTATATGGTATATCTTTGTTATCATCCCATGTGCACTTAAAGAATAGGCACTCTTCAGTTATTGGATGTAGTGCTCTATAAATTTTAATTAGATCAAGTTGATTGATAGTATTTTTCAAATATTCTATAACTTACTAATTTTTTTGTCTAGTTCTTTTACTAATAACTTAGAAAAGGATATTAAAATCCCCAGTTATGACTTTGTATTTGCTTCTTCACCTGAGGCCATATATAGACTTTCTTTTAGTTCTTCAAATAGACCAAACTTCTTACCACCTCAAAGCCGTAACACTTGCTCCCTCTCTCTCTGCTACCTACTGGTGATTTCTTTTCATTATCTTAGTTTCAGTTTTTCACCTTCACAGAAGTTTTATGACCACGTCATTTTAGTTTACTCTCCTCCAAGGTTTTCCTCCATCATCACATTCCATTTCCTCTTTCATAGCACTTTTCCTAACTTGTAATTATTCATTTGTGTTTTATCTGGGAATATGCCTGCCTTTTATTCCTCAAGGCCTTGTATGTCTGGCACATGACATGCACTCAATAAATATGTGCCAAATACATAAGCAAATAAATATGAAGTGGTCAGTAAATATGAGTGTATGAATGAATCCATCTGGTACTGGATATATTGCTTTCTTGCTTCCTTAGGCTTCTTAGAATCTTCTCTGGTAGAGATGTCCTATCTTCCTTTCAAGTGAAAAGTAGAGACATCTCAGGTTTAAGTGATTGGAGACTAGGTGGTCTGATAAGCTCTCCTTCTCAGTCTTACCTTTTATTTCCTTTCAAAGCTCCTGTGGTACTTCTGATGACATCCTGGAGCTTGATAGATAGTCTTGCTCAAAAAATACTGTCTTCTCTAGCAAAGACAAAATAGTTTGTGGGCAATTATAAAATACTTTCTCTTCATAATGAATAGGAATCTGTAATTTTGTTTCTATAGATCTGTGATGACGTAAATATAGAAGCAACCTATATTTATTGAGTTACTGCTAGTTAAAGCAACATGCTAACCACAAGGGAATAAAGAGGGAGATTATAAGGATTAGTCCCACTAGAAGTTTAAGTTGGCTGTCATGTGGCAGAAGAGAGTTTCAAAATGCTCTAAGAATTATATGATATTTAATCATAGATGACGGGTTGGTTTTTAGGGAAGGTGACCTCTTTGTAGAAATTAGAATGAAATGCTTAATAAGTAGGCAGTTGCTAAGAGTTATACATATATTATAATAAAGAAGGTGTTTTAACTAAGACAGGACTGGCCCTGAATTCCATCTAATCCTGTCACTTACTAACTATATAACACATCTCAAACTCAGCTGCACCTTATAAACATTTGGAAAAACTTCCATCTTATAAGATTGTCCTCATAATCAAATGAGCTATATAAGTGTATAATTAATGTATTTTGTTAATACTATTAGTATCATAAACATTAAATTGGCTACCATGATACACTACAATAGCTTTCTTGTTTTTAAGATTTCTTTATTTATTTTAGAAGAGGAAGAGAGTTCACACACAAGCACAAGCTGGGGGAGCGTCAGAGGGAGAGAATCTTCAAGCAGACTCCCCACTGAGTGCAGAGCCTGATGTGGTGATGCAGGGCTCCATCTCACGACCCAGGAGATCATGACCTGAGTGGAAACCAAGAGTTGGACACTTAACCAACTGAGCCACGCAGGCGCCCCAATAGCTTTCTTTTTTAAATAAATTTTAAGAAGTAAAATGTTTTCTTTTTCTGCATATCCATATTACTTCTACAATCCTAACATATCTATCATGTGTATCAATGTATCACTTAGAACTCAGCTACCACAGAATCTATTTTGTCAAAGTTTTGTTGTCATAGGAGAATAATGAGGGACCCTTCCTAAAGCCATAAATTCATGACATAGATTACTATTTAATTTTTTATTTCATGACATAGATTACTATTTCATTTTCATTCACTGTGCCATAGCCAAGCTGAAGTCATTGAATATTTGTTAGCCAATATCTTTCCATCTAATGTATTATTCTTCCTTTTAGCACATTCCTAAAAGGTAGTGCTTGAATAAGCTGAAATTCAAATATGGAAAGTGCAGTCATTGACTGAAAAAAAAAACAATAAATGCTGATTATAAGTGTAGTGCTTTTGCCTCCTGCAAAAGGTAGTTAAGAATCCTCCCCACATAACGCTTAAAATCAAAGATGGAGGCCACAGATCTTGTTCCATTTCTAACTCTGCTGCTAGAAGTCATATATCATGAAAAGTAACTTTAATAGGTCTCAGACATTTTATGAATATATAGAATTAGGGATTGCATTAAATCAATGTTTCTCAAACTTAAGTGCCTTTCAAAAAGTTTTTGCCATGTAATCCTACATTATGTCTGGATAATATTTTCCTTGAAACCAACGTGAAAGCTTTCTATTACTCCATAATAAATTGGTATAAGCTTACAGCTTAAATACCCACACACATTTATTATCTCACCGTTTATGTGGGTGAAGAGTCTAGGTGTGGTTCAGGGTCCTCTGCAAGGCTGTAATCAAGGCATGGTCCAATATTTGGTTATATTTGGAAGCTCAACTGGCAATAGGTCCACTTCCAGCCTCACTCAGATTTCTAGCAGAACCCATTTCCGTGGGACTGTAAGACTGAGGGCTCTGGCTTCTTTCTAGATGTTGGCCAGAGGCTGCTCTCAGCCTTTAGAGGCAATCTTTAGACTCCAGAAGACACGGCAGTTCCTTATCACATAGCTCTCTCCGTAGATCCTCTCATAATATGGAAGCTTGCTTCTTCCAGACAACAAGGGAGAAAGAGAGAGTGACTTTGCTCTGCATTTATAGTCTAATCTAGGCAGGAGGAGAGGGAGCCACTCACTCCAGCCATGACTCCCAATATCCAGAAAAGTCCTCACATAGGATTAAGCAATAATGTCTTAAATGTAGAACTTGAAAAGCTCCTTTATTTGCCTGAGACAACTGATTTTCTTGTAATTTTAAAAATAATTTAGGTCACTCAGGAAAATGATTCAGTTACCCAGTTTTGTCATTTAACCAAGCTGTCATTCATAAATCATCTGTCTTTTGATCATTAGAAATATGACTAATAATCCTAATCACAGTATTTTTAAAAATATAGCTTTAAATATCCTGAATCGTTTGAAAGCAAACATTGCAAAGGGATGGGGAATGAAATCTGTGAGAATATCTCTACCCCTGAAGTCAGCAGCTCGTTGAGCTAAGATTATAAACAATAATGACCAAAGATAATCAGTACATGCTTAACAATTTCAAAATGACCCTTTTCATTTGTCATTTCTGGGAAATGGGAAAAACTGAAGTTTGGGTTTTGCAAATGTCTTTCTTTTGACTTATAATCTGTTTACAACAGAAGGGCTACTCAGGTTTCAAATAAATTCAACAACCCTTTCTTCTTTTTTTATTTTATTTTATTATGTTATGTTAATCACCATATATTACATCATTAATTTTTGATGGAGTGTTCCATGATTCATTGTTTATGTATAACACCCAGTGCTCCTCCATTCAATACATGCCCTCCTTAATACCCATCACCGGGCTAACCCATCCCCCCACCCCCCACCCCTCTAGGACCCCCAGTTTGTTTCTCAGAGTCCATAGTCTTTCATGGTTTGTCTCCCGCTCTGATTTGTCCCCCTTCATTTTTCCTTCCTGCTATCTTCTTCTTCTTTTTTTTTTACATATAATGTACTATTTGTTTCAGAGGTACAGGTCTGTGATTCAACAGTCCTACACAATTCATAGTGCTCACCATAGCACATACCCTCCCCAATGTCTATCACCCAGCCGCCCCATCCCTCCCACCCCCCACCACTCCAGCAACCCTCAGTTTGTTTCCTGAGATTAAGAATTCCTCATATCAGTGAGATCATATGATACATGTCTTTCTTTGACTGACTTATTTCACTCAGCATAATACCCTCTAGTTCCATCCACGTCGTTGCAAATGGCAAGATTTCATTCCTTTTGATGGCTGCATAATATTCCATTGTATATATATATACCACAGCTTCTTTATTCATTCATCTGTCGATGGATATCTTGGCTCTTTCCACAGTTTGGCTATTGTGGACATTGCTGCTATAAACATCGGGGTGCATGTACCCCTTTGGATCACTATATTTCAACAACCTTTCTTAAGACCATCACCAGAGATTATTTTTCCAGTACTTATCCAATTTCAAAAAAATAAAAACAGTCTCAAACAATCTGGAAGGCTATTTAGTTTCCAGCATCTTTGACTAAAAGTTTACATTTTTGTCTTGCTCTATGGAGAAGAAAATGTGTTAATATGTCACAATGAAGTAGGTGGGAAGAAAAAATTATAATAATAACAACCAAGTTCTGATTAACTGTGTATTTCTGAAGTGCCTGGAGAACTAGGTTTTGTAGTCTAGAAGACATATACTTTATTAATTTCCCCTATTTCATTTTGTTCATGTAATAAACATATTCTTCCAGCTGCTGTTTTTAAATAGAAAATATCAGATTTTGCCATTACTTCAAATATTTATTTTGGACAATTTAATTGATAGCAAATTAATATTAAAGCTTATACTACAAATAAACTTTATTGCTGGTTATTTACTAGTGATTTTGCTGCATATAGAGATACTTTTAACATTTTCTCTATATGAGCTGACAGTGACAAATTTTATAAAAATTCCCTCTGCCATTTGAAGTTATTTGCATTTATACATGTGAAACCAGTAGTTTACTATTAAAATGTACTTTAGAACTCCCTAATATTGATGCAGTCTTTTCAATAGTAATAAGATCCAGATCACTCAAGGCGAACAATCACCCTAGATGTGGTATACTTTTTTTAAAAAAAACCATTCTATTTGTGTTTTTGGTTTCTAAAAAAATGTAAAGTTTTAGGAGAAAGAATGTTTCCTTGATCATTCCCATTAAATGGGCCAGAAGTAGTATTCTTTCAAAGTTTATAAAGATGTTACACATAAAATACTGGAGTCAACCATAATGTTTATTAGTAGAAGATTACTCAAGTCATTTATGGAATGAAACAAACTGAGGGTTCTAGAGGGGAGGGGGTGGGGGGATGGGTTAGCCTGGTGGTGGGTATTAAAGAGGGCATGTACTGAATGGAGCACTGGGTGCTATATGCAAACAATGAATCATGGAACACTACATCAAAAACTAATGATGTATGGTGACTAACATAACATAATAATAAAATGAAAAAATTAAAATTAAAATTAATAGGATTTCAACAGGAGATATGAGAAAATGGGTTACCCAGGTACACAGAAGAAAACTTTCCTTTTTCATTTTCTTAGATTACTTTTATTACTATTTCTGAAACAAAAAAAATTATTAAGTAGTAAAAAAATAAATTATGACATTAAACCATTTGAAGCTGCCATTTTATAAATCAAAAGGAATTGAATATCAGCAATTTTATATGGTTCATCTAATTTTTTTTTAAAGATAGTATTTATTTTTTTGACAGAAAGAGACACAGCGAGAGAGGGCACCCAAGCAGGGGGAGTGGGAGAGGGAGAAACAGGCTTCCCACGGAGCAGGGAGCCCTATGCGGGGCTTGATCCCAGGACCCTGGGATCATGGCCTGAGCTGAAGGCAGAGGCTTAACGACTGAGCCACCCAGGTGCCGCTGGTTCACCCAATATTATCTACAGTTTAAAAGAAAAAGTTTAACCTATTACATGTTTTAAAGAAAAATGTCCCAAAATTGGCTTAACTAAACAAAAATGCAAACATTAGAAGAATATGCAGGCTATGACTCCACTTATTTTATTTTTTTTAATTTTTTTATTGTTATGTTAATCACCATACATTACATCATTAGTATTTGATGTAGGGTTCCATGATTCATTGTGCATAACACCCAGTGCTCCACGCAGAATGTGCCCTCTTTAATACCCATCACCAGGCTAACCCATCGCCCATCCTCCTCCCCTCTAGAACCCTCAGTTTGTTTTTCAGAGTCCATCGTCTCTCATGGTTCATCTCCCCCTCCGACTTACTCCCCTTCATTCTTCCCCTCCTGCTATCTTCTTTTTCTTTTTTCATAACATATGTTGCATTATTTATTTCAGAAGTACAGATCTGAGATTCAACAGTCTTGCACAATTCACAGTGCTCACCATAGCACATACTCTCCCCACTGTCTATCACCCAGCCACCCCATCCCTCCCACCCCCCACCACTCCAGCAATTCTCAGTTTGTTTCCTGAGATTAAGAATTCCTCATATCAGTGAGATCATATGATACATGTCTTTCTCTGATTGACTTATTTCACTCAGCATAACACCTTCCAGTTCCATCCACGTCATTGCAAATGGCAAGATCTCATTCCTTTTGATGGCTGCATAATATTCCATTGTGTATATATACCACCTCTTCTTTATCCATTCATCTGTCGATGGTCATCTTGGCTCTTTCCACAGTTTGGCTATTGTGGACATTGCTGCTATAAACATTGGGGTGCACATACCCCTTCGGATCCCTACATTTGTATATTTGGGGTAAATACCCAGGAGTGCAATTATTGGATCGTACGGTAGCTCTATTTTTCAACAGTTTGAGTAACCTCCACACTGTTTTCCAGAGTGGTTGCACCAGCTTGCATTCCCACCAACAGTGTAGGAGGGTTCCCCTTTCTCCCCATCCACGCCAACATCTGTCTTTTCCTGACTTGTTAATTTTAGCCATTCTGTCGTTTCCTGATTTGTTAATTTTAGCCATTCTGACTGGTGTGAGGTGGTATCTCATTGAGGTTTGGACCTGGATTTCCCTGATGCCAACCGATGTTGAGCACTTTTTCATGTGTCTGTTGGCCATTTGGATGTCTTCTTTGGAAAAATGCCTGTTCATGTCTTCTGCCCATTTCTTGATTGGATTATTTGTTCTTTGAGTGTTGAGTATGATAAGTTCTTTATAGATTTTGGATACTAGCCCTTTATCTGATATGTTATTGGCAAATATCTTCTCCCGTTCTGTCGGTTGTCTTTTGGTTTTGTGGACTGTTTCTTTTGCTGTGCAAAAGCTTTTTATCTTGATGAAATCCCAATAGATCATTTTTGCCCTTGCTTCCCTTGCCTTTGGCAAGGTTTCTAGGAAGAAGTTGCTGTGGCTGAGGTCGAAGAAGTTGCTGCCTGTGTTCTTCTTTAGGATTTTGGTGGATTCCTGTCTCACATTGAGGTCTTTCAACCATTTTGAGTCTATTTTTGTGTGTGGTGTAAGGAAATGGTCCAGTTTCATTCTTCTGCATGTGGCTGTCCAATTTTCCCAACACCATTTGTTGAAGAGACTGTCTTTTTGCCATTGGACATTCTTTCCTGCTTTGTCAAAGATTAGGTGACCGTAGAGTGAAGGGTCCATTTCTGGGCTCTTGATTCTGTTCCATTGATCGATGTGTCTGTTTTTGTGCCAGTACCATACTGTCTTGATGATGACAGCTTTGTAATAGAGCTGGAAGTCCGGAATTGTGATGCCGCCAGCTTTGCTTTTCTTTTTCAAGATTCCTTTGGCTATTTGGGGTCTCTTCTGGTTCCATACAAATTTTAGGATTCTTTGTTCCATTTCTTTGAAAAAAGTGGATGGTATTTTGATGGGGATTGCATTGAATGTGTAGATTGCTCTAGGTAGCATTGACATCTTCACAATGTTGGTTCTTCCAATCCATGAGCATGGAACGTTTTTCCATTTCTTTGTGTCTTCTTCAATTACTTTCATGAGTATTTTATAGTTTTCTGAGTACAGATCCTTTGCCTCTCTGGTTAAATTTATTCCTAGGTATCTTATGGTTTTGGGTGCAATTGTAAATGGGATCGACTCCTTGATTTGTCTCTCTTCTGTCTTGTTATTGGTGTATAGGAATGCCACTGATTTCTATGCATTGATTTTATATCCTGCTACTTTACTGAATTCCTGTATGAGTTCTGGCAGTTTTGGGGTGGAGTTTTTTGGGTTTTCCACATACAGTATCATATCATCTGCAAAGAGTGAGAGTTTGACTTCCTCTTTGCCAATTGGGATGCCTTTGATTTCTTTTTGTTGTCTGATTGCTGTGGCTAGGACTTCTAATACTATGTTGAATAGCAGTGCTGATAGTGGACATCCCTGCTGCGTTCCTGACCTTAGGGGAAAGGCTCTCAGCTTTTCCCCATTGAGAATGATATTCACTGCAGGTTTTTCATAGATGGCTTTTATGATATTGAGGTATGTACCCTCTATCCCTATACTCTGAAGAGTTTTGATCAAGAAACGATGCTGTACTTTGTCAAATGCTTTTTCTGCATCTATTGAGAGGATCATATGATTCTTGTTCTTTCTTTTGTTAATGTATTGTATCACGTTGATTGATTTGCGGATGTTGAACCAACCTTGAAGCCCAGGGAAAAACCCCACTTGGTCATGGTGAATAATCCTTTTAATGTACTGTTGGATCCTATTGGCTAGTATTTTGGTGAGAATTTTTGCATCCATGTTCATCAAAGATATTGGTCTGTAATTCTCCTTTTTGATGGGGTCTTTGTCTGGTTTTGGGATCAAAGTAATGGTGGCCTCATAAAACGAGTTTGGAAGTTTTCCTTCCATTTCTATTTTTTGGAACAGTTTCAGGAGAATAGGTATTAATTCTTCTTTAAATGTTTGGTACAATTCCCCTGGGAAGCCATCTGGCCCTCGGCTTTTGTTTGTTGAGAGATTTTTGATGACTGCTTCAATTCTTTGGTAGTTATAGGTCTGTTAAGGTTTTCTATTTCTTCCTGGTTCAATTTTGGTAGTTGATACATCTCTAGGAATGCACCCATTTCTTCCAGGTTATCTAATTTGCTGGCATAGAGTTGCTCATAATATGTTCTTATAATTGTTTGTATTTCTTTGGTGTTGGTTGTGATCTCTCCTCTTTCATTCATGATTCTGTTGATTTGGGTCATTTCTCTTTTCTTTTGGATAAGTCTGGCCAGGGGTTTATCAATCTTGTTGATTCTTTCAAAGAACCAGCTTCTAGTTTCATTGATCTGTTCTGCTAATCTTTTGGTTTCTAGTTCATTGATTTCTGCTCTGATCTTTATTATTTCTCTTCTCCTGCTGGGTTTAGGCTTTATTTGCTGTTCTTTCTCCAGCTCCTTTAGGTGTAGGGTTAGGTTGTGTATTTGAGACCTTTCTTGTTTCTTGAGAAAGGCTTGTATTGCTATATACTTTCCTCTCAGGACTGCCTTTGCTGTATCCCAAAGATTTTGGACAGTTGTGTTTTCATTTTCATTGGTTTCCATGAATTTATTAAATTCTTCTTTAATTTCCTGGTTGACCCATTCATTCTTTAGTAGGATGCTCTTTAGCCTCTATGTATTTGAGTTCTTTCTGACTTTCCTCTTGTGATTGAGTTCCAGTTTCAAAGCATTGTGGTCTGAAAATATGCAGGGAATAATCCCAATCTTTTGGTACTGGTTGAGACCTGATTTATTTCGTAGGATGTCATCTATTCTGGAGAATGTTCCATGGGCACTAGAGAAGAATGTGTATTCCATTGCTTTGGGATGGAATGTTCTGAATATGTATGTGAAGTCCATTTGTTCCAGTGTGTCATTTAAAGTCTTTATTTCCTTGTAGATCTTTTGCTTAGATGATCTGTCCATTTCAGTGAGGGGGGTGTTAAAGTCCCCCACTATTATTGTACTGTTGTCAATGTGTTTCTTTGCTTTTGTTATTAATTGCCTTATATAATTGGCTGCTCGCATGTTAGGGGCATAGATATTTACAATTGTTAGATCTTCTTGTTGGATAGACCCTTTAAGTAGGATATAGTGTCCTTCCTCATCTCTTATTACAGTCTTGGGTTAAAATCTAATTTGTCTGATATAAGGATTGCCACCCCAGCTTTCTTTTGGTGTCCATTAGCATGGTAAATGGTTTTCTACCCCCTCACTTTCAATGTGGGGGTGTCTTTGGGTCTAAAATGAGTCTCTTGCAGACAGCATATCGATGGGTCTTGTTTTTTAATCCAATCTGATAGCCTGTGTCTTTTGATTGGGGCATTTAGCCCATTTACATTCAGGGTAACTATTGAAAGGTATGAATTTAGTGCCATTGTATTGCCTGTAAGGTGACTGTTACTGTATATTGTCTGTGTTCCTTTCTGATCTATGCTGCTTTTATGCTCTCTCTTTGCTTAGAGGACCCCTTTCAAGATTTCTTGGAGGGCTGGTTTCGTGTTTGCAAATTCCTTTAGTTTTTGTTTGTCCTGGAAGCTTTTTATCTCTCCTTCAATTTTCAATGACAGCCTAGCTGGGTATAGTATTCTTGGCTGCATATTTTTCTCATTTAGTTCTCTGAAGATATCATGCCAGTCCTTTCTGGCCTGCCAGGTCTCTGTGGATAGGTCTGTTGCCAATCTAATATTTCTACCATTGTAGGTTACATATCTCTTCTCCCGAGCTGCTTTCAGGATTTTCTCTTTGTCTCTGAGACTCGTAAGTTTTACTATTAGATATCGGGGTGTTGACCTATTTTTATTGATTTTGAGAGGGGTTCTCTGTGCCTCCTGGATTTTGATGCCTGTTTCCTTCCCCACATTAGGGAAGTTCTCTGCTATAATTTGCTCCAATATACCTTCTGCCCCTCTCTCTCTTTCTTCTTCTTCTGGGATCCCAATTATTCTAATGTTGTTTCGTCTTATGGTATCGCTTATCTCTCGAATTCTGCCCTCGTGATCCTGTAGTTGTTTATCTCTTTCTCAGCCTCTTTATTTTCCATCATTTGGTCTTCTATATCACTGATTCTCCTCTGCCTCATTTATCCTAGCAATTAGTGCCCCCATTTTTGATTGCACCTCATTAATAGCCTTTTTGATTTCGACTTTATTAGATTTTAATTCTTTTATTTCTCCAGAAAGGGTTTCTCTAGTAACTTCCACGCTTTTTCAAGCCCAGCTAGTATCTTTAAAGTCATGATTCTGAACTCTGGGTCCGACATCATACTAATGTCCATATTGAGTAGGTCCCTGGCTGACGGTACTACCTGTTGTTCTTTTTGCTGAGGTGATTTTCTTGGTCTTGTCATTTTGTCCAGAGGAGAATAGATGAATGAGAGAACAAAATGCTAACTGGTTAACAATATCCCCCGCAAATATACTCTATACAAATCAGAGAAGACCTGAAACCAGGGGAAAAGAAATGGAAAGAAAGAAAAAAGAAAGAGAAAAAAAAGAAAAAGATAAAAACAAAAACAGAACAATACAAAAAAAACAGAATATGATCAAATATGATCAGGCTAGTGCATAGATCATTGCCACACACTAGATTTGGGGCGTATTTTGGTCTGTTAGAAAAAAGTGCCCCCTAAAATTTTAAAGGAAGCTAGACTTATATATACAAAATATGGGTTGATACAGTGGAGGGATGGAAGATGACTGTAAAGATGAAAATTATAAAAGATTTTATAAATGGAATTGATAAGATAAGAGGTTGTTTGAAAAAAAGAAGATTTAAAAAAAAAGAAAAGAAAAAAAGGGAGACAATGTGATCAGGCAGGAGACTAGAACAAAGCCATACACTAGTGATTTAGGGTATATTTTGATCTGTTAGAAGAAACTGTATCTCGAAATTTTAATAATAGAACAACTTATATATATATGCCAAAAATAAGGGTAACTACTATGAAGGGATAAAATATGACTCTAAAAATGAAGAATAAAAAATGTTTTTTTTAAAAAAGGGATTGATAAGATGTTGGTTGAATAAGGGAAAAAGAAAAATTAAAAAAAAAACAGTTAAAAAATTAACTTTGAAAAACTAATGAATCATGGTAAAAAAAAAAAAAAAAGGCCATGAATTCTATGTGCAGTATTCCCCCAGCGCTGGAGTTCTCCCGTTCTCCTTGATCGGTAAACTTGGTCTTGGCTTGCTGGCTCTTCGTGCTGATCTTCTGGGGGAGGGGCCTGTTGCCATGGTTCCCAAATGTCTTTGCCGGAGGCGGAATTGCCCCACCTTTGTGGGTCTGGCCAAAACAAGCTGCTTGGGTTTGCTCTCAGGAGATTTTGTTCCCTGCAAGCTCTTGGTACAGCTTTGGAGGACCAGGGTGAAAATGGTGGCCTCCCAATCTCCACCTGGAGGAGCTGAGAACTCGGGGCCGCTCCTCAGTGCGCCCCCAGAGAAAAGCAGTCACTCCCGTCTCCCTGGTCTCCGGCCGCACTGCGTGCTCACCCGGCCTGGGACCGAGCGTTTCTATCTCTGGCACCCGACCCCGTGTGGAGTCTCCAAACCCAGCAGATCCCTGCAGTGCGCTTCCGCACCGCTCCTCTCTGGGGATGAAGGGGAGTGTCCCCGGATCTGCCGCTTGTTGGGTCCCGACTGGGCCGTGGGTCACAGTTTATGGCAACTCCGAGCTAAGAGCCCGTGCCTTGTCTCCGTCCCTGCATCCGGCTTCCCCACTCCGATACCTGGGAGCTCTGCTGCACTCAGGCACCCCCGGTTTTTCTGTGACCCCGAGGGTCCTGAGACCTCACTGTCCTGCGAGGGTTCCACCCCCTGCTTAGCCACTGGAGCGACGTCCCTCAGCGGAGCCAACTTCTAAAAGTTCCAATTTTGTGCTCCGTGGCTCTATCACTTGCTGGAAGAGGCCGACGGAGCCCCCCTCCCCTGCCGTCTATCCTCCCGAATATTGCCTCGGATTCACTTCTCCGCACGTCCTACCTTCCAGAAAGTGGTCGCTTTTCTGTTCAGAGGTGTTGCTATTCTTCTCTTCGATCTCCTGTTGAGTTCGTAGGTGTTCAGGATGGTTTGATCCCTATTCAGCTGAATTCCTGAGACCAGACGAAATCCAGGTCGCCTACTCCTCCACCATCTTGCTCCGCTCCCCCCCACTTATTTTTTTATAAAGAATAAATATGCCTGCAAGTACATGAAAAATTCTGAAAAAAATGTGCAAACTCTTAAAACTGAGACTAAGAGGAAAAATGGGGAATCTGGTTTGTTTTCCACACACTTCTACTTTTTGATTTCTCAGTAGAAGCACAAATTAATGACATGATATTATTATATTTATGGCATTAAAAAATAACCAAGCAGGCTCTCTCCTCAGTGCTACTCAAAGTGCAATTCATGGACGACACCAGTTTATAAAATTTACCAGATCAATTTGAGAACGAGATAGGTACAGAAGTTGAGAGAAGCATTTAGAAACTTTTATAGCAGTTTGGTGAATAATTTTGGGTTTATTGAATCTAATAATGAAAACTGGGGCTTGTATTTTCATTTTGTCTACTAATTGGTTTTCATATTATTTTACCAAAGAATCTGTCTATGACTTAATTGGAATAAAAAAGAAAGAAAAAAATGGTCCTTTATCATAGAGAGTTTGAGCTCAGGTTTACCTTTATTTTTCCAGAATCCAGGAGAGGTCTCTGGCATAAAAAGTCAGTGAATGAATGCAAGATGGATAAATAATTGAATGCAGTTAACAGATTTGAGGGGCTCCAAGAAAATAAACAGAATTTGGTGCTGCATTGGATTGATGCTGGGGAAGAGAAGGGGGTCATGGAAAACTCCAAGGTGTTCCTGGAAGGTTGCTGATGCCATTCTCTAAGATAGGAAACCCTGGAAGAGTAGCAGATTCATGCCATGTTTACTGATGATGAATTCTTTTTTGAACAGTTTGACATGGAGATTATCTATGAAATATCCAAATGGGGATGTCAGCAAGCAGACGCATGGATTAGAAGCCCAGGAAGCAAAGTCTGGGCTGAGATCTAGACTTCAGAGTTACAGCCTCTAGAGTGAATGAAGACTACATAGAATGCGGATTGGGGGAAAAGGAAGCTAAGGAAAAACCTCTGGCTGCTTAGCAGTGTCTGACACATAGTACATGATTAGTAACTCTTTGTCAAATGAAGAGGTAGGTAGATATAAACCTAAGTCTATTTTATTCCAAGCCCCAACTTTCCTTACTAACCCCATTCCTCCAAACTGCACAGCATTCTAACAGATACTGCTTGGGTCTGGGGGTAGGGTGAGGAAGAAAGAAAAATCAGAAACACACAGAAAGACCGAAGAGGGCCAGCTGTGTTGAATGCTGCTAAAAGATCAGGATGACAAGAGAAAAATGTCTACTGGATTATCAACATAAGGGTCATTGATAACCTTAACAGATATTCTTTCTGTGGAGAGGTAGGGGTGAGACCTGTTTTAAGATGGTTGAAAGTAAGTGGAAAGCACAAAAAGGTAGGCGACATGTCCATTCTTTATTAATGAGCTTAGCTATAAAGACAAATCAAGAAATCTTGGAGTTCTTTTTATAAGTTATTATGGGTGTTGGCAATAGAGGCTGGACCTCCAAATAAAATGGTTCATTAGAATCTGATTGGAGTCCCTGGGTAGCACAGTTGGTTAAGAGTCCAACTCTTGGTTTTGACTCAGGTCATGATCTCAGGGTCATGATCTCAGGTGATGAGATTGAGCCCCATGTAGGGCTCTGTGCTCAGCAGAGTTGGCTTGAGATTCTCTCTTTTCCTCTCCTTCTGCCCCTCTTCCCTCGAATAAAAAAATAAATCTTTTGAAAAAATTGGAATCTGACTTGAACTTCATGAATAATACTAGAATTAAAAATAATGCCAATAAGAAATATATAATTAAGTGACCCTTAGGTGCTAGGTTTTGTACCTAAGTAAGTTGTTATTATACATTTTTCTTATAGTTTTAATATACCCATAATGTACATTTCATTTTCACTTTAGACATGAGAAAATTTGCATTTAAGAAGATTAAGGGACTTGTCCAGGTTGGTTAAGTATTAAATAGCAGAACCCAAATGTGAACCCAGGATTGTTTGATTCTAGAACCTAACCTGTGCTCTTAATTGATGTCTCTAACTTAATTTTTAAATATTAGGAAAAAATACACATTACAACAATGTATCCACCTTCAGCAGTTTCACTTATATTCCATTTGTAAGTTCCTTGAAGGCAAGAAACATAAATTCAGAAGAGGCTTTGACTAGAAGTCAGCTGTCCTGGATGTCTTGTCTGATATTTTCAAGAATTGGCTGTGTTTCTTGGGACAAGTCAATTCTCCACAGTAGACCTGAATTACAGCATTGTAAATTTAGAGTTTTAGGCTAAATAGCTCTTGCTACCGTTTTTCAGCTCTGGTATTCTGTCATTTCTTATTATATTCTTTATTTCTATTTTAATACATTAATATTTATTAAAAGGATCTGAAGAGTCCTATCAGAAGCCTGTTTACATTTATTTTCCAAAAGTTTATAAATTAGTTTGAGATTGAGATACTTTTCTAATATTGTTTATTAACATCACAAAAACAAATTGTTCCAAGGTCTGATGATAAAAATGTAGTTGTTCTTGTCATTGATATTTTCATCATTACTAATTAAATATACTTATTGAGACCAGCTTCTTAAGGATTGAAACCTTGAATGGGTACAGTTTAGTGGAGAGCCAGCTCAGGAAGAAACTACTCACTAATGGCCAGGCTTGGATGGGATGGCATTAGGTGAAGAGTATTGGAGCCCCAGAGCATTGTAATAAATACCCCCTTCAACACTCTTGCCTACCCAGAGTTTGAAATCTTCAATGTTTAAAGCTTCTGTTGTATCAGTCTTGGTGAGAGATGCCTGTTTCAAAGCCACCCTGATTTGTTTTTTGAGAATTCCAGCAACAAGGACTCAAGAATATACTTAGGTTCTGTCAATTTAATGCTTGGGAAGGGAACTTAATTTCTGGAGTGTGTGACAAAAATAAGCAAAGGACATTTCTGCTTCACATGGCGGGTTGGACACCATCGTTCAATCTGAAACCTGGTAGAAAGCAGTAAGCTATAACCCACATGGACAAAAATAAAAGGAGAGGAGGTGGCAGTAATAATGTATGGTGATTAGCAACTGATGTAGCAGGCCAGATAATAAAGAAACCTAAACCAGTGTGGGGGGAGTTCCAAAGTGAGGGGATTAGCATCATAGAGCCATAAAAAAGCATCAAGAATTAAAAATAAAAATAACTCTCAAAATAGGCTGGATGTGTGGCTGAAAACCATGAGATTGGCTATGGTTAGAGGCCTATAGAAGAATCATATAGACACCATATTTTCTTCCCCACTCAAGAAGAAAATTGGAAGATGACTCCTTGGAGAGAGTGAGCCAGAGAGACACCGCACTTGATGATAGGGGACACAGCTGAGAGGTGGGCTGTTATAATTAAATCAGGGTGGTTAATTGAAAAGTGAGACTACTTGCACCCTTTCTCTGCTAGGCTTCCAGAATGCTGGTAAGCCAGGCTTAAACCATTCAGGCAGAAGAATAGATGTTTCTTCTCTGGGTATACTCACTAGCTCAAAAGAAAATACCTATAGAAATAAATAGTTAGATGTCCTTCCTATGAAACAGCTCAACAAGATCATCCTACAGTGAAGTCTACTGTTTGAAGAGCTCAGGCTACACATAAAACATTACTCATCAACCTTTCCTGTTTTGATCTCATATAGGGGCAGTGTGCTAAAGATCACCAACATTTGAGAGGTCTGAAACATTGAAGATAAAAACCAAATAAAAACAACAAAAATAAATCAGAGGAAACAGTGTAGAGATCAGAGCAGGGGAACATTAAAACCAAATCATTATAACCCTATTGTCTCTTTCCAAGTTCCTAAATATACCAAGAAATACCCAATGATTGCTGTGCATCTTTTAGTTATGAGAGCAAAATAAATCACATTTTGGTATGCAGCATTGACCAATTTGCCAGATGACCTGAAATGCCTTTGTTTGGGGGTGAAAAAGAGGATATGAAAAGATACTACAGTAGGTACATGAACAAGTAACACTGCCAGTTGGTTCTTATGGTTGGAGAGACCTAGGAGTGCTTGGAATGTCTGGGGAATATGGAGATGTTATATCATACCTGTGATGCTCCAGTAGTGAATTTCTAGTGGAAGTCTTTATGATTTGAGGACAAAACTATACCATCTTCTAAATTTAACTTACCATCATTTAACAAAATAGCTTTTCTCTTCTATGAGAAACTAAGATAGAATAAATACGTAATTATGAAATACCAATGACCATGGAGCCCAAGCTGCCAATCACAAAATATTTATTACTTGATCCATTGACTCTTCAGATTAGTTGTGCCTAGCAATCTTTAATAATCATGTGAAAGTAATAGGTCCAAATCAAGAAGGTATTGAAGATACAGCATACACATATTTTTAGTGGGTTAATCCTAATTCAATGTCAACCCTCCTTTAACCTGTAATTATAGACTCATGGGTAGTTTACCTGTGACCAGTTGTCTCAGGAGGGAAGAAAAAATAGCCAATAAAGTTTTAGGCATATATCTGCATGATAAATTGACATTCAATGGAAAATGACTAATACATTCTAAGCCAATCAGACATTTAAAAAAATTACTTATTTGACACAGAGAGACAGCGGGAGAGGGAACACAAGCATGGGGAGTGGGAGAGGGAGAATCAGGCTTCCTGCTAAGCAGGAAGCCTGATGCGGGGCTCAAACCCAGGCCCCTGGGATCATGACCTGAGCCAAAGGCAGACGCTTAATGACTGAGCCACCCAGGCACCCCCAGACATTGAGAAACAGGAAACACTCTCTCAGTGATTTATGAATGGTGAGATAATGATTTCGATGATTGGTCAAGGTCTTGGAAGGAGCTAGAGTTCACAGCAAAGACACCTATGGAAGATTTACAGGATAGATTTCTTGAAATGAGCCCAGCATTTAATAGTACTGGTTTCTCAAGTGAAATTTTATTAAATACCCTTTATGTGAAGAAGGTTTTTAAGAAGAAGTAGAACAGGTAACAGTCAGCTTTCTTCCTCAGCTCTCTAGAGATTGCTCAATAGGCTTATGAACTAAGTAGTCATGAAAACAATGCATGTGCTCTGTAGTATGGACTTCCCTCCACAAGGCTGATTTCTCTCTTTCTACTCTTCAGCTTGCAAACAATAGAAACTAAACCTGGGCCCCCAAGTGATATGACTTAATAGAAGAAAGAAGCCACACAGCAATAGGTTGATTGTGGTGAACCCCTATCCATCAGGTAGGAAATAGTAATTCATGCTAACTTGAAAAATATATGAGTTGGTATTTGCTTTCTCTAACTTATCATTCTTGTTTTGCTCGAAATGTCACCTGAAACTTACTGACATGTCTTACTATGTTATCCCATACAAAGTGAACTCACTTTTCAGGGAACAAATGATATCTATAGGAATCACTGGTCTCACCGTATCCATATCACCCAAGGAAACAGACTTGCATCATAATGGTAGAATGCCTAGGGAGACTCATGTAAGCTTTAACTTGGAGATATGCTTTATAATGTTGGGATGCTCTGATATAGGATGTGTACAATACAGTCAAGTATGTGTACATGGCTCTAGGAACCAAAGTATAGAAATAGAGGTCATTCCACTTATCATTACATCTAATTACCCATTAGTGACATTTTAGTTTTTAGAGTCTGTGACTCTGGGTCCTGTAAACAAAGACAAGATTTAATGCTCAAAGTATGAATGTTTCTATCAGAGAACCCAACACTGTTGTAGAACACAGATTCTTTAATTCGAGCCTAAGTGTTCAACTTGGTCATATCAGTCTTCTCTTGTCAGTGGATAAACAGAAGGATAAACCTTCTTCACATAAAGGGTATTTAATAAAATTTCACTTGAGAAGTTATGAGGTATTTTGGCTTATCTAGTAGGGGAAAATAAGGTTGCTGATAAGCAAAGGGACATGATGTAGTCTGGAAATAATCCAGATGATACTTATTGGTGTTACCTTATGCTACTCCATTTGACATTAAAAGTTAATGTAAGGATGCAGCAAGCATATGTAGGAAGCATCAACATAGGCTTAGCTAGATGACTCATAAATCAAGTTGTGGTCCCTTAACCAGTTAATAAAATCTAAAGGACTACATTGTCTAAAAATTAGCACCTGTGTAAGTTTGCTTGACTATTTCTTCTTTACTGGGTGATGTGGCTAAATGGTGTGTGTGGCTTTGCAACATAAATGGGCCAAGTAGGCACTATCCATCTGTGAAATACACTTGTTCAGGGCAAATAGCTCTGTTGGAAAGCCTTGGCCATTATTAGTTCTTGGAAACAATACTAGGGTCATTTCTTACCTGCCTACCTGACATGGTGTGTTCCAGAGAGAGAGGCAGCCTTTGACACCAGAGACATTCTCTCATCCTTTCTTTTATATGACTTGTCAAAAGGCTAAGGTAAAGTGAAAAATAGACCAGCCAGCAATGGGGTGAAAAATGAGGTTGGGGGTTATGAATTTCAATTGACTTTTTCATTATGTGATAGTTGACTGGGGGGAAAAGTGGGTGCCTTTTCCTTTTGAAAAAATAAATGGCATGTAATATTTCTTTTCTATTCCCTGGATAAGAATCTAAGGCTCTTTCAGTATTTGGCCACTACCTTTGAAACCTCTGGGGATTATTATTACTCCAGGGAGATAGATCAGAGAGAAGTTTATCCTGTGGTGTCTCCAGCAGTGAAGAATCTTAGGGTTCCACTCAACACTCAGTGTTGGGTAAAGTGAGAACCCAGTTATAAGTCAATCTCTACCTTCTACTGGATGATAAGAAGACATGAAATCCTTCCAAATAACTAGTTTATACAAATATACTTCTGTTATTCCATCAATCCATCTAGATAGCCATCCAGCTAGCCACTATAATGAAATACACTTATTTATTAAGATATTACAATACATCCATAATTATATGAACTTTTGTTGGAAATTGAGAAACAGAATCATAAATCATGTGAAAATCTGAGATGTCAAAACAAATAGATTCATCTACTCCAATACTATCTTTGTGAAAGAGGAAAATGAAGTTTCCAAGTAATAGGAAATGATTTTTTCAAGGCAGAGATGCATATAGTTTTATGGCAGACTTGAGCAAAACTCAAAGCAGGTTAACATCAGAGCCAGGGCTAAGAACCAGGCCATCCAACCCTTAGAAAGCATATCTGCTCTTTCTGAAATTATAATCCAAATGTGGAGGAAGAATCAACATATGTGAGATAATTCAAAACAATGAGGTGATACAGTGTATAAATAATCAGTATCACACAGGGGGTCACTTGTTTTGAATTATATGTACTTATATAATTATGGTTATATGAATTATATATGTATAAAACAAGAGAGAATTGGGTATGGAATAGGCTTTGGAATAATCTAGAAAGCTTCTAAGGAGGTATGAATATGGAAATAGGTAGTTTGAGCCATGGTGGTAAGTAGGATTTAGATAATGGAGAGACAGGTGGAGGGATGCTAGGTGGAGGACCTTTGGTAAACTGAGTGTGACCTTGTGCTGGTGGAGCTATCAGTGGGGTGGATGAATGGACCTTTCTTGCTGCATCAGAAGGTCAGAACTAGCAACACTGATAAAGTTATATTCATTCATTCTATTTTGACAAACTATATAATGTTGATCCTTGGGTCATTATTAGGTGTTTTGTTTTTTCTTTTCTCTTCTCTCCTCTTCTTTTCTTTCTTTCTTTCTTTCTTTCTTTCTTTCTTTCTTTCTTTCTTTCTTTCTTTCTTTCTTTCTTTCTTTCTTTCTTTCTTTCTTCTTTCTTTCTTTCTTTCTTTCTTTCTTTCTTTCTTTCTTCTTTTTTTTTTTTTTTGGTCTAGTTGTTTTCTTTTGGTTTGAATCTCCCCTTTCTTTGTTCATTTGCTTTTTGTTCATTTTTGGTTTGAACTTCCTTTTATTTTCCTGAGCTGCAGGAAATAAGGTATGTTGCACTAATTTTCCATCTAAGGATCTTCTTTGAAGAGAGCACAGTAGGGTCTCAGGGAAGTGCAGGAAGAGTTCAGACTCTAAATGGAAAGCAGACTCAGTCCAACCAGTGTTAGTATATAGTTCCTTCCAGTGAAATTGGCTTGCTATTTCTCACTCAGCTTTCTTAAAAATGTATTGGCAAATCTTAACAACTTTTACCCTCGTTGATCTGTATGGCAGCCCTCTACTAATTCCTAAGCTGCAAATTAAATGCTTGAAGATGAACAGAGATCAGATTAGAAACTTCACACTTCACAGACACCAGCTCAGCAGGAGTAGTAAGATTCTTTAAGCCATCACGAAGGAGTGGAAACAGGCTGCTCTTCTCTGAAAGCCCATTAAAGCAGGAACTAGAATAGCTGTAATGTGATATTAAAGCTAATTTCCTACAGGCTTAGAGATGCCTTGGACACAATAAATAATAATAATAACATTATACTGTCTTGTCAAAACATGCTTTATACACACACTGATATGACTTATTATTTAAAAAGAATAGTGTTGGCTATAATCTCATTGACATCTACCAGAGCTTTATGAAATGGAATTAATATTACAATAGGATCATTTCCTAAGAGGTTTTAATGCAACAAGAGACTATTTATGCCAGAGTATAAATTGTCTTGAGATATAATTACTCATACTGCACTTCTGAGCTCTTCTTGTGATACATCTTGTTAGCGAAATCATCTGTCTTAGAAAATATAAAATAGGTGAAAATTAGCAGTTGGAGAGTCCAAAAATTAACTTTTTAAAAAATTTACTGATTTGTTCAGGTGCCTGGGTGGCTTAGTCAGTTAAATGGTTAACTCTTGATTTCAGCTCAAATCATGATCTCGGGATCCTGGGATGGAGCCCAGCATCAGGCTCTGCTGCTCAGCAGGGAGTCTGCCTGTGATTTTCTCTCCCTCTCCCTCTGCCCCTTCTCCCACTTGTGTGCACTCTCTCTCCCTTTCTCTCTAAAATAAAATAAATAAGTCTTTAAAAAATTTTTAAATAAACTTACTGATTTCTTAATTAAATAAGCCATTTTTAAAAGAAGGCACAAAATAACATAGCTATTTTAATTGGCCATATATGAAGTTGGGAGCTCCTATTCTCTGAGCCTCACAGACCTACCCAGCAGATACTGAAATAAGACAAGATGTGATAATAGTTAAAATGGGTTAATAATGTCAAGATAATGAGGATAAGTGAATGGAATGAGTAGTATTTTAGTAGGGAAAAGCAGCAGGACTTGGTATGTAACCAAAGGTCAGCAATGAAAAGGAAGGAAATCATACAAATTGATAAGATGACTCAAGGGAATAATGTAGAAAAAGAGAAAAAATGAATTTTTTAAATAACCCTGAATAACTACAATTTATGTTTCAGGTAGAGAAGGAAGAAACCATAAAGGGATTGATGAGTATCTGGAGAAGGCCACAATAAATTATGCAGTATGTGTTGGCACAAAATTAAAGGAAGAGATTGTTTCAAGTGGATGAGAATTCTCAACGCTAATAAATGTTGAGAAAAGGTCAAGAGATACAATTGTTAAGACTGCCTAAAAGATTCAGTAATAAAGAGGCTTTTGTTGTTCTTGGTAAAAATATAGGGCTCTGGTCCTGAGAGTTATGAGAAACATGGAGGGCCAAATTTCTTCTTTGCAGATATCCTCCAATTTTCTATGGCTACTCAACAAAAAAGGAGGGTCCATTCAAAATACTGGATGCCAGCACTGATGTTATGGTTTGCCCTAGGAGCATGGGGACAGCATATGAAGCAGGAAATGCTGACGTTCCTTGATAGTGAATAGGCATATGAATGAGACCAGAATTGAGAAGATGTCCAATGGTCATGGGCTGAAGAAAAGCCATAGGCTTGGTGTCTAATGGCAATTCAGAATAGATGTTTTTTCAGAATCAAAAACAACAATGGGGCTTGGGGAATCAGGCAGATGTTTGCAACAATAATTTTTCATTTTATTCCTTGATCCTTTTCTTGGATCATTTCATCATCACATGTGATTTTAATGACTGTTTATGGTTATGACTCCCAGGCTTATTCGTCCCACCTATATTTTGTCTTTGAGCTTCAGACTCCTCTATCTAACTGCCTAGAGGACATCTCTTAAATAATCAGTAAACTCCAAAATTTCAGCCTGCAAAACTGAAGTCATAATCTTTCTCCTTCAAACCTGCTTCTCATTTCCCCATCTCGATGTTATTTTAATTTATCTAGTTGGCCAGACAAGTAACTAAAGGTCATGTATCTTTTTTTGTTTTGCCAATTTCTAATCATGTACCACGTCTTGTTGATTTTATTTCCTGAATACCACTCAACTCTGTTCACTTATTTTCCATCTTCCTCGATGTTATCCCATTCTAGGCCACCATTACCTGTTGTTTGATATTTGCAACAACTGCTTAGTTGTCTGCCTATCACCAAACCCGGTTCTTGACAATTTACTCTGCCTAACATAGCCAGAATGGTAATTTTAACATGCATAATTAATTTTGTCATTCTCCTTATTAAACCTCTTCAAAGTCTTGGCACTGCTTTTAAAATTAAGTCCAATTGTATTAATCCAATTTGAAGATTTATAATCTGGACTTTGCTTATCCCTACAGTATTATTTCATACTGTTCTTCCCCTTGCTTCTCACTCCAGCCTCATTAGCCTTCTTTCAGTTCCTCAAACTTACCATGTTCCTTCCTACCTTGAGGCCTTTGAATAGAGTTTCCCCTCTGTGTAGAGCATTCTTTCCTGTTTTGAACCATGTTCTTATCTTTTTCTTGGGTAACTTCTATTCATAATTCATTTCCTAGCTTAGAAGTTCCTTCTCTTGGTACATCTTGTCATTTTTTTCTTCATAGACTGGGACATACTAGGTAAAAGGAACTGCTATAAATAGCCCTTTAGTAATGTGGTGATGAGGTGCAGGGGGAGAGGGAGCATTCTATGGTCCTATGATTAGGGTTCAGTCTTTTAGGGAGCTTATGCCTCTGAACTATGAATTTCACAAATTCTTCCATGTTTTTCTTCCTGCTTAGGTGGAACAGGATGGCTAGAGCAGGCTGAAATTGGGTATTTCCCTTCCTTGAGGTAAATTAGGCCTGGATAATACTACAACTTGTTAGGTTCTGGTTAACTAGTTTTCCCTTAGGACAGGGTTTGTTAAAGAACAATGCTCTGGCATCTTGCAAAATGGTTCCTTCTCTCCTTCCTATCCTGGAATCACGAGGGGATTTTCTCAGATATTTACTGTGAGAACCTGGTTGAGCTTCTGGAGGTACATCACAATATTGTGGGGGGAGGGAGTTCCTCTGGAGTTTTAACCTTAATAATTGTTCACACGGAGCTTGCAGCATTCAGGTTTCCCACCCCAGCACTGGTTCTCACTACAGGTTCTGCTCCAATAAGCCATAACTTCTTGTATTTGCCTGTTTCTCCAATCTTGGGGGCAGTGATTTCCCTGAGTCCTCATCTCTCTCACATATCCAAGAAAAGTTGTTGATCTTTCAATTATGTTCAGCTAATTTTTACTTCTTAGGACAGAGTGGTAACTTCCCAGCTCCTTATATGTAGAATGGAAAACTAGAAGTTACTTATTCTTTGTTTCCCCCCAAGTTTGATTTAGATGCCTCATTATACATGTTCCTACTGTACCCTAAACTTTCCCTAAGACGTTTCCCTCATGTTGTATTATAATTAAACTTATTTGCTCTCCTTCCATAGACTGTAAGAGGGCATGAATAGTCCAGACTCAGTCATCAATGTATTTTTAGTATATACCACAATAATAAACAGTACTGAGTAATTGAGTAACTGAATGATAACAAACATGGTTGGATTTAGCAAAAGTCTAACAATACCTTAATCCATATTTGGCATTTCATAGTAGGCATACCACCATCCATCACTACGAATCCAAGATGGGCATCCCTAACTCATGATGCTACTCTTTCATTCTGAATCCAACTAAGATGTTACAATTCATTTATATATGCAGCCACTACCAACCACCAAGAGTTGCTGTGTAGCATAAAATTTATTTTTCTTCCATGCTCTAGACTATACAGACTAAATCTAAATGGGTGACAATGTTCTTGATCTTCTCCTAGGTTCATGGTTTTTATGCTATGTTGACATCTTCATACTGTTTTTGGAAACATAAAAAGGCTGCTGCTTACAAAAGCATAATCTAGATTCTAAAAAAAAAATAATTCTAAAAAAGGCCAAAATGCTTCCAATGAGGTTGGACAACAAATCTTGGTATCCAGGCTTGGTCTTGGTTGCTGAGATCCTTGGCAAAAATTGGAATGGAAACAGATTATTAAAAATGTTTTTTCATCAAACATGTTCATGCCAAAGAGATTTATTAGTTATTCACTGTGTGTTTAAAGCTGTGCTTTGGTTACTCTGGTGAATCAAGCATTATCCTTGTCTTTGAAGAGCTCACAGTCTACCCAAGAGAAAGTCATGTAAGAGACTGATTACAATAACACATATACATACTATAAAAGAGTGATGTGCAAAGTCCCATGGGACTAAATAGAAAGAGCCAGTTAATAGTGTCAGGAGTCACATCGCCAAGAATGAGATCTTAGTGCTTTTCCGCAATCCTATACAACACCCTGGCCATTCATTCAGGTTCATCCACCATCCAAAGGCTACTTCCTTCCTGCCCCTTTTGTTAAATCTCCAAAACTTTTCATTCTACTCCCTACTTTCAAATGACTTTATTTTTTTTATTAATCTAAGAAAATAAAAGTATGTAGAAAATAAATTCCAGAAGTTTTATCTATCTACTGCTCCAGTACCCTGTGCTCCCCTGAGATCTATCTGATCCAATTCCCTACCACTGCCCCCTGCCATTCTCAATCCACACAGGCCTCCTCAGTACTCCTCCAACTAACTAGGCGTATATTCCTGCCTCAGGGCTTTTGCCCTTGCTATTTTCTCTGCCTGAAGCTCTCCCTAGACATCTGAAGAACCTGCTCTCTCACATTGCTAAGGTCACAGATACCTTATGTCTGAAGTCTGCCCTGGCTACTCTATATAATACTGCCTGAATTATCTCCCTATTCCTCAATGCTGCTTTATTTTTCTTCATACCTCTTACCCCTAAACACAGCCTACATTATCTATTTTATTGTCTCTATCCCTCCATTAAAAATAACTTTCACAAGGACAGAAACATTAATAGTCTTGTTCACTGATATCTTCCCAAGCATAAATAGTATCCTTTACTGATATTTTCTCATTGCTGAGAATGGATTCTTTCATATATTATATACTCAATAAATATTTTTGAGTAAAATAATGTGTTGAAGGAGTGGAGGTTAGCACATAGATTATGTTCAACAAATAATATTTACTGGAGAAATTAACACTAGGTAAAGAAATAAATTAACACAAGATAATTCTATACAGTGAAGAGGGACTATCCAAAGGCTATAATACAACCTTTAAGGCTTGGTTGATGCCCCTAAATGTGAGACAGGAATCCATCACAATCCTAGAGGAGAACACAGGCAGAAACCTCTTTGACCTCAGCTGCAGCAACTTCTTCCTAGAAACATTACCAAAGGCAAGGGAAGCAAGGGCAAAAATGAACTATTGGGACTTCATCAAGATAAAAAGCTTTTGCACAGCAAAGGAAACAGTCAACAAAACCAAAAGACAACCAACAGAATGGGAGAAGATATTTGCAAATGACATATCAGATAAAGGGCTAGTATCCAAACTCTATAAAGAACTTAGTCAAACTCAACACCCAAAGAACAAATAATCCAATCAAGAAATGGGCAGAAGACATGAACAGACATTTCTTCAAAGAAGACAACCAAATGGCCAACAGACACATGAAAAAGTGCTCAGCATCATTCAGCATCAAGGAAATCCAAATCAAAACCTCAATGAGATACTGCCTCACACCAGTCAGAGTGGCTAAAATTAGTAAGTCAGGAAATGACAGATGTTGGCGAGGATATGGAGAAAGGGGAACCTTCCTACACTGTTGGTGGGAATGCAAGCTGGTGCAGCCACTCTGGAAAACAGTATGGAGGTTCCTCAAAAAGTTGAAAATAGAGCTACCCTATGACCCAGCAATTGCACTACTGGGTATTTACCCCAAATATACAAATGTAGTGATCCAAAGGGGTACATGCACCCCAATGTTTATAGCAGCAATGTCCACAATAGCCAAACTATGGAAAGAGCTGAAATGTCCTTCAACAGATGAATGGATAAAGAAGAAGTGGTATATATATATATATATATACAATGGAATATTAGGCAGCCATCAAAAAACCCGAAATCTTGCCATTCACAATGATGTGGATGGAACTAGAGGGTATTATGCTGAGTGAAATAAGTCAATCAGAGAAAGACAAGTATCATATGATCTCACTGATATGAGGAATTTGAGAAACAAGACAGAGGACCATAGGGGAAGGGAGGAAAAAATGAAACAAGATGAAAACAGAGAGGGAGACAAACCATAAGAAACTCTCAATCTCAGGAAACAAACTGAGGGTTGCCGGAGTGGGGGGTGGGAGGGATGGGGTGGCTGGGTGATAGACATTGGGGAGGGTATATGCTATGGTGAGTGCTGTGAATTGTGTAAGACTGATGAATCACAGACCTGTACCTCTGAAACAAATAATACATTATATGTTAAAATAAAAAAAAGAAGATGGTAGGAAGGGAAAAATGAAGGGGGGGAATCAGAGGGGGGGGGACAAACCAGGAGAGACTATGGACTCTGAGAAACAAACTGAGGGTTTTGGGGGGAATGGGAGATGGGTTAGCCCAGTGATGGGTATTAAGGAGGGCACGTATTACATGGAGCACTGGGTGTTATACACAAATGATGAATCATGGAACACTACATCAAAAACTAATGAGGTAATGTATGGTGACTAACATAACATAATGTAATGAAATTAAAAAACAAAAAGACTAGGTGTGATGCCTTATAATCTTTGTAGCTCTGGTATCTACCATATTGTCTGGTAAACAGTAGATATGTACTGAATAAATAAATGAGAAATAAATACTAGCCATTAAATCTACTGAGTCCATTCAAATCTGTTAAATCACCCTTGAATATTTAATGGTATTGGGCAATGTTTTAATAAATATTCTGTGAAAGAGGCATGTTATAGAACTTTCTGCATAGTATGATTCCCACATGTAAAAGAATATATTTACAATAATTTTAGGCATAGAAGACTAGATGAATAAATTTCAGAAACTATACCAGTGATTATGTGTAGGTTATGACACAAGGATGAGCCATCTTATATTTTGTACATTTCATACTTCCTCTAATTATTGTTTTTAAATCAAAGTAAAAAATGTTATAAAATCACATGGTGTTACTAAAATAGGAATGGGAAAAGTTAGGGAAAAGGTAGCAATTAGTTATCTGGTGTCTAAGATTACCTTTTCACATTAGTTCAGCTTTGTGAGCCATTCAAATGGTTGGTATTTACGTGTGGTGCACAAAGGCTGAGCTGCCATCAGAAGTTTTCAGAATGTCACTTGAACTTCTGTCAGGTAATGGGATATTCATTCATCTTCATCAGCTATAAATTTGGAATCCCAATTCAATTTAAAAATATTTATTGAGCTCTTAATATGTGCCAGGCACTCTGCCAAGGCACTGAAGCAACAAAGGCAAACAAGACACTGTCCATGACCTCAAGGTTTTCCATTTAGACAGAAAAGAGACATGTTTAAAAACAAAGGCAAAACAAACACATGCAAACAAACAAAACCCACCAAATTCAGTGTGATTATTATAAGGAAATCTCTGTGAGGGCAGGGACCATATTTGTTTTATCCACTTTGCATCCTTTGTGCCAAACACAGTACCCAAAATGCAGAAGGCAACCAACAGCGATGTGTTCAATTTTAAGTTTAGGAATGAAACTCAGGAAGTATTCTCAAGGTATGTATCAGAATGCCTTCTTCAAAAGACATATTGGTTTCTAGTCTTTCTTAGAAGCAATTCCATGAATGTTAAAAATTAGGTCTGGTTTAAATTGGCTGTTCTCATATTTGAAAAATAAAATCTCACTAAATGCATGCCTTATTCAGGAGGAATGGGAGAGTAACTATAGGTGTAAAACTTCTTTGAAGACCTGCAGATAGCTAGACATGGCCTTCTTTTCCATTCTATTTCACTACACATTACATCGTAGTGCCAGTGGGCTAGAGGAGCAAATGTATATGTGAGACAACGTGTAAAGGTAAAGGAGCATGGGGATTCTGAGTCAGAAAAACCACATTGCTGTGGATTTTAACTACAGCATCTAACATTTAGCTGGATGACCTAGACTAAATGGCTTAATCTCTCTGAATCTCTTTATCTTTAAAAAATGAAGGTGGTAGATGCATCTCAGGATTATTATGGAAATGAAATAATGTGTAAAATTTTCTGAGAAAATTAGACGTAAAAATATGGTGTATTAATTTGTTGGGGCTACTATAACAAAGTACCACAGATTGGTACTCACAATTCTGAGGATACAATTCTGAAATCAAGGTGTTGGCAGGGTTAGTTTACTCTGAGTCCTCTCTCCTTGGCTTGTGGACAGCTGCCTTCTCCCTGTTTCTTCGCCTAATCTTCCCTCTGTGTGTGTGTCTATGTCCTGACCTTTTTTTTTTCATGAGGACACCAGTCATACTGGATTAGGGCATACTCTAATGATCTCATTTTAACTTAAGTACCTCTTTAAAAACCCTAAGTCCTAATAGAGTTGCAATCTGAAATATTAGGAGTTAGGACTTCTACATATGAAATTTGGTAGGAACACAATTCAGCTCATAACATGAATTTCCTTTGTTTTTTCCCCATCACTGTTTTTGGGTAGTTTTGATATTCTAATTTATTGAAAGCTTCTGGTAAATGAATCCCCTCCCACCACCACTACCAAAGATTAGCAAAAGTTATAGGCATGGCCTGGCAGGATGAAGATTCTTCTTTGGGATCAGTGTTTATTCTCAGATGTAACCTGGGTTTAATGTAGATACATAGTGACATTTTAGACCTGATGGGGAATGGAAAACTTTATCAGCTACTGAAAAATATTTTGTATGTTTCTAGACAAACTTTTAAATGAAAAGAAATGGGAGTTCATGGGCTAGTTTCAGCTCATTTGACTACCCTTAAAACTTGATTCCCACTAACATGCTGTATAAACCAGAAATAGATGTAATAAAACTAAGTATATAGATACTCTATGTCTCAGGACTTAACTGATCGTCCTGGCTGAGCTCAGATAGGTGCAATATTACCAGCGTCATTTTCTGTGCATAGTAAAATTGATATAAAGAACAGCTCAATAGAAGAGATACAGTCTGCAGTGAAGAGTTTATAACACTTGTCATAATGGATCTGTCAGAAGAAAAAAATGTTTACAGTTCATTGCAAGAATATAAAATGTTTGCTAAATCAGCAGTAAAAGTCGAAGCTCAGATAAATTTGCAGCAAGGTTAGCAACACTACACAGCATAACATAAATACACCCAGCAGGAGAGTAGGAGAAAAAAAAAAAAAACACAACAACTTAGTTCTGAGCAGGATTTGATTTATGTCATAAATAAATATAAGGGGTATTAGGAAGATTAGTGCATTGGAATGTTAACACAAATCAAGATGTCCTGTGCCAAGCGGGATTGCTTACACAACGATAAACTGTGCCAATGCCAGCTAAGTTGCCGCAGCTTCTTACTGTGCTTTTCATTTCAAGCTGGGAAGTTTCTGTATGTGGCGTAGCAGTGTAATTATGGATAGTGGTGTTAGGATGTCCAGCTGGAACTCAACCACGTGGACCACTGCCTGACCATTGACTCAGCTCTTCCTAGATAAGCAAAGAATTGGCTGGTTTTGAATTTTGAAAAGGGAAAAAAGGCTGTAAAAGAAAGGTGAGTGTTATTTTAGGAAGCAGTTCTTCTTTAGCAGAAAGAAATTAGGAAATATATTTAAGAGTTCTGTCCCTATCTACAAGGCAACAGGAGAAGGCCTGCTAGCCATGTTAGTCCTTCGTGACTGCCTCCCAGTGATAGCTCTGTGGATCAGGAGCGATCAATAAACCCAAGTTGGACAAATAAGACTTTTTCTGCCGGAATTTGGAATTGCTTGTGAATGCGGTAGTCTCTGGGCCATTAAATCTGTAACATGCATGCTCTCCTGTGATACTGCAAACTCTGCAGCCCACCACTGGGCTGGAACAAGGGTATGTACTCTTTCTTTCTGTTTCCAGTTGCTGCTTCCTGACCATTCTTCCTCCTACCTTCATACAAATTCCCATTACCCAGCCTTGTTGTCATCACCTACATATTCTTGGGTCATTTCCTAATTCCTTGAAGATCTTAGCTTTTGGTTCACTGTTTCATCCTCCAACTTTACCTCTGTCATAACTATTGGGGATTTTAGTGCCAATCTAGATGAGAGTTCCATTATGTTGGACTTTAAATTCTTATCCTTTTCTCATCCAATAATTGTGTCCTCCATCCTACATTAACTACTCATTGCTAGAGTCATAACCTGGTTATAGCTGTGAGCTGTAAATGCATTCCCTCTGTATTCTAAATTTTAGGAAATCCACATTTAGATCATCACCTCTCATCTTTCCAAGTCACTCCTTGTAGCACCTGACTCTAACAAATATTCCAACTTGCCAGGACCTTCGGTCAATTTTATCTCCTTTTCAAAGTCCTTCATATCCCCTACCTTCTGTATCTTCACTTGGGATTCTAGAACAGTTTGAGTTTCATGGCCTATCATTGTAATAACTCCCTTACATGTATGCACTTTCAATTATTTTGCTAATTTCTCATGTTATATACTCACCTGACAAAAGTCTACCCTTGATTGTCTCTAATTCTCTTCCCACCCCTTGACTAAACCTCACAGCTGAATTGAACATGGTTGGAGAAAAATGTATCACCATCCTACTTTGTCTTGCTCTAAAACCCTGACCACTCTTAGGTGGACTTTTGCATCTGGCAATAACTACTTCTCTCTCCAGTCACTCTCCCACACAACTTGTTTGAACCCTCTCTTTTTTCTTTAAACATCCAGCACCTCCTCTTCCCTCCTCCTTCTCAGATGTTTGCTTGGTGTTCTGTTTCCCTGAGAAAATAGAAACTGAGGAAAGAATTTCTTCCAGTTTCTACCCACTGACCTGAATCTTTGCCAATATATTTCTTTCTTTCCTCCTATAAAAATGGAAGAACTGTTTGCACTCCCTTCTGGATCCACCCCTTCATTTGTCCATTAGTCCCATCCTCTCTTGCTCACTTATGAACATTATTCCATTCATTCTCCTTCTCTCCTTCATTAGATCACTTCGTATCTACCAAACCATTCTCCCGAGCCTACAGTAGCTCCCATCTTCAGCAACAGCAGCAGCAACAGCAAAAACCATCTCTCCTCTTGCTCTTGCTGCAATTCTGTGATCTTGTTCTTCTTACAGCAAGTATATCTATAACTGCTGTTCTAATTCTTTCCCTCCCATTTTCTCTTGAATCATCTCTAATCAGTTTTTCCACACCACTCCACAAAACTGCTTCTGTAAACGTCAGCATTGACCTTCTTGTGACTAAATCCAACAGTCCTCATTCTAATGATCTGGTTATCAGAATTTGATGCAGTTGATTTCTATGTCCTTAATTTTTAAATCTTTCTTCCATTGGCTTATGGAGCATCAGATACTCTTGATTCTCTCTTACATTACTGGCCTTGATCTCAGTGTCCTTTGCTAGTCCTTTTTTCTCTCTCCAACAACTAAAATTCTCAATTCTTATACTTCTCTATCTATATTCACTCTCTCTGGATATTCTTGTCTCATCTAGACTCATGGCTTTGAATATCATTTATTTGCTGTTAACCCTCAAATATATATCTCTATCCCAAACTTCTCTTCTGAAATTCAGTCTTATATCAAATTTCCTACTTATCTTCTCTACCTGGATGTATAAAGCATATCTCAAATTTAATGTGTCCAAAATAGAATTCTTGATATTCTTCCTCCTATGCCTTCCAAAGCCACTGCTCCCATAGGATGGCAACTCCATCCTTCCAGTTGCCGAGACCAAAACATTTATTTTATTTTTTTTTAAAGATTTTATTTATTTATTCATGAGAGACAGAGAGAGAGAGAGGCAGAGGGAGAAGCAGGCTCCCAAGGAGCAGGAAGCCCGATGTGGGACTCGATCCCAGGACTCTGGGATCATGACCTGAGCCGAAGGCAGACGCTTAACCATCTGAGCCACCCAGGCGCCCCGAGACCAAAACATTTATTGAAAGAAAGTGCCAACGGCTGATTAGTGGCCTCTTTTATTCTCAGGGACAACTGATGGACCAAATCTTGATCAAGTCTTCCCCTACTACACTAACTCATGAAATTTATGAGAGTATAACAGATCCAAGATGGGTGAGATTCTGGCCAAGGTTATTATGCACAGGACCAAGCACCTGTACCTCATTGTTGAGATTGTTTATCGAGTAATGACTAACCAATATTTATGAGATACAGCTGCACCAGTAAATGGGCACAAACTATAAGAGCTGAAGGGACCACAGAGCTGATGGTTTCACTGAGCTGATGTCAACCTTTCTCACTCAGCTTCTCTTATGAGCTTGTGCATGCCAAATGCAAAGAAATTGCTCTTGTGAAACACAAGATCTGTTTTGCCACTGTCATGACTTCTACATAGGTTCCTATGCTGCATCCTTTCTTAAAGCTATGTAACCATGGTGCTTAGTGAAACACTGTATCCAGTGAGTTTGGTCATCAGTCTGAAATCAAGACCAGTGCTGCTGGTCAATTGTTATGAGTGTTGCAGTTTAGAATTGCATTCAACTTGCTTCCTGCTCTCATTCCACACATTCAGTCAACAGTTCTATTGGTTGTATTTTCAAAATATATTCAGAATCTGAAAAAAATTCTCACTCACCTGCACTGCTCTAATTCTGATCCTAGCCACAGATAGCTCTTTTCTAGATACTGTAATAGCCTTCTAATGGGTGTCCCTGTTCTTTCCCTGTCCACCCACCCCTTTTCAAAACTGCAGGTAATGTGTTTAAGATGTGAGTCAGATCATGTCACTTTTCTGAGAATCCTCCCCATGATTTTCTATCACACTCAAAGTAAAAGTCAAGTATGTGCAGTGACCTGTAAGGTCCTACATAGCCTTGCCACTGTTCTTTCCCAGATCCTGTCTCTTTTGCTGTCCCCACAGATCTCTTTATTCCAGTCACACTGGCATCTTTGTCTTTTGCAAATGACCAGCACTCCAACCTTGAGGAATTTGCACCTGTAATTCTTCCTACTAGAAGGTTCTTTCTCAGAATATCTGCATGACTTGTTCATTCACGTCCCCTAGGTCCTTGCTTCTACATCATCTCAATGAAGCTGTCTTTGATCAATCTATCTAAAATTGTAGCCCCTCCTCTTCTCTATTTTTCTTCATATTTCTTAACCTCTGACATTTTATTTATTTTTTAAATATTTATTTATTTATTTGACAGAGAGAGTGAGAGAGAGAGAGAGAGCATAAGCAGGAGGAGCTACAGAGGGAAAGGGAGAAGCATGGTCCCTGCAGAGGGGGGAGCCCAATGTGGGGCTCAATCCCAGGACCCTGAGATCATGACCTGAGTGGAAGGCAGATGCTCCACCAACTGAGCCACCCAGGTGCCCCACCTCTGACATTTTATATAATTTCTTTATTACCTGTCTATTACCTACTTGCCTGTTACCTAACTCTCTTCACTAGAATGTAAGCTCCAATAGAACAAGATTTTTTCTTTATTTGCTTCTGTATTTCTAGTGCCTAAGATGAGCCCAGGACTTGGTAGCTGGTCAATAAATACTAGTTAAATAAAGCAGACCATGGGCTATTAAAAATACCTAATGCAATGAATACTCTGGTGCCATTCACATGTCTCCTTTTGGGACAGTGCAGTTATCCCCTACTGCTGTGAATTCACTGTTAATGGCACACAAATGTTCCTCCTCTGAAGATTGACCTCTGCCTACCAAGGGCTACCTGGTTGGTTATACCTATCCCTACGGAGGTAGTTCATAGCTAATGTCTGGTTACACAGTGGTATAAAATGCTGCAGCCTAGCCTTAAGGAAGGGCTAATTCTGTGGTGTATTAGTTGTCCAGACAGGGAGATCAGATTGCAGGTAGTCTTCAGGTGAAAACATAACCTGACTTGGCATTTTTCCTCTCCCTACCTGGTTTCTTCACTTCCCTCTCCTCAGTTTTCTCTTCTAATAAATCACTTGAATTAGAGTTCTTATCTCAAGCTCTACTTTTAGGGAACTCAACCCAAGATTCCCCAAAAGAGGATGAGAATTTATAAGAAATAAATTTAGACACCTTCTCTTCAAACTACTTTTTGAAGAAAGAGAAGGCAGTGAAATGGAGAAGGTTACTTCTACAAAAAAAGAAAAATTTCTTTTTCTTTTTTTTTTCTACAGAACATTCCAATAAGCACCTATTAAAAGAGTCATATTATGCAAGCCCATGGTCTCTTGGCATGTAGAAAAGGTAACATAAAATCTCTCAGACTTCCAATTTAGTTCTTGCCTTTCTTATATTACTTGGGGATCAAGGGAAATTTAACTACTGGCTTCAAGATGAGCTGTAAGATCTTAGACATTTTTGTTATATATATATATATAACAAATATATATAACATATATAAAATTTGGAATTAAAACAAAAATCCTAGTTTTCAAGGCTAATGTGAAAATTATATAAGATCATGCAGGTGAAACTATGTAATATGGTTCGTGGCATGTGGTCTATAAATCAGTATAGATTCCCACTGGAGGTTTAAGTGTAGAGGTAAGACACTAAAGCAGATTCATAGAACTTTTGCTTAAATGTTCCTTTAAACTTGCTGCAGGTTGAATTATTTAGGAACTAGATTCTAAGACATGGTTTAGCTTGAAATATATTTATCAAGGAGTTTCCTTGGGATAAACACTCATAGAAGGGAATAAAACAGGGTTGAGCAGGGGGACAGGTTATATTGATATGTAGGTATAGTCCAGCCTTCACCAACCCTAAGGGAACTCGAGCTTGAATGACTCCTCAAATCCATTCCCTGTTTGGAAACTACGTGGCCAGACCTTTATAGTCCCATGTTGATCAGTCATTGACAAGACCCACCATGAGAATGTGTGAAACCTTGAGCTAAGCCTCTGAGTCAATCCCTGAAGGTGCTCATAGCCAAAGGCAGGCTGCTGACAACATTCCCGGGAGATGGGATAAAAGGCTGAAGATAGCACATAACATTGGTCCCCGCAAATCCTAATACATTAGAAGGAAATGGAGACCTCTAATCTTTCCTTCAATCACTCACTCAAGAAATCTCTGTTGAGCTCTTATTATGTATATGGCACTGTGCTAGGTACTAGAGAGATAATGAGGAATAAGACTTATCCTTGACCTTGAACAGTTGATGGTCAAATGTGGCAGAAGATTTGTATGTAAACAAATATGTACAAGCTGGTGAGTGCTATTTCAGAAGTAAGATAAAAGTGCTGTAGGAGCATAAAGGACAGAACAAACAACTCAGCATGGGAATTTGGGGAACACTTCACCTTGGCTTCACCACTCATTTATGTCTAAGTAGCTGAGCTGTTTCTACACATAACTACAAAGAAATTGCTTGCATAATATATCACTTTCAATAGGTGCTCACTGAAACATTTTAAACTGTTGTTTAGAGCAAGGCTTTGTCTCCAAATGTGTGCCCCAAACTATCCATTTAGCTTATGACATATAGCAAATCAAGTTCTTGCTCAAAAATTACAAAGATTTAGGTGTCTGTGTCAAGGGTTGTGTATTCTTTGACTTGGGGAAATTTTAAATGGCTGAAGGTAGGTATTCTTAGAAAAAAAATAGTAAAAGATTTATGTAGGGGAGAGAAAAGGAACCTGCAGAACTTACTGTCAAACTGATTCAACATGGTATTCAGACAGAAGTACTCAACAACTGGTTGTTATTCGGTAATGCAAATTACTGATTCACTTAATAATCAAATGCATATTGAGGGCCTACAATGATCAAGAATTGATGAAATTAAATATTTTTATGCTCATTAAAAGCATAAGTCAGACACTAATGATAGGAGCCTTGAGACTATGATTTGATCACTGTCTGAACAACATATATTTTATTTTTTTTGAACAGCACATACTTTAATCCCTAATACCAGTATATATTTCTGAAGTTTTGGAGATGCCCTAAAATAAAAACCTAAAGAATATGGCAGCTGAAAGTTCAAAGGAACGAGAAAACTAGAGCCTGCTTTGGAAACTGGCCATGGAAAAGCACTATGAGGTACCATAAAGCAGGCTTTTGAATCACAGGGACCTGCAACTTGTTTCTCAATCTCTCTGAGCCTTGATTTTTTACATCTGCTAGAAAAGGAAAAATAATATTCTCCCAAAAAATGCATTGTAATGTTTAAATAAGATAATACATGTTGAAGGCTTGGCTCAGAGTAAGTACGCACAAATGTCAGTCCCTTTGCCTTTCCATCCCCTGAAAATACTTTCTAAGAAAATTACAATGGGAGATTACAGTGTCTTATAGGACCAGCTCCATCAGTGAATGAAAATAGCACTTTTGTTTCAGGGTTCAGAAAGGTTAATGTCAATAGTTATTATAAATAACGATTTCATCAGTAATGACCCATACTGTTGTTTACATAAACGCATGAGAGTAAAAATGCCTTGTGTACATAGAAAACTTTGGGATGCCTTATAAAACATTAGAAAGACAATGGGCATTGCTGCGTGCAGACTTGAATTTTAATTTCAGCAACCCTGCAAACAAGCTGTGTGACCTTGTAGCGGTGGTTACTTAACCCCTCGGAGGCGCCATCATTCACATAAAATTGGGGATGAAATATTCTAACTACACAGGACTTTTCTAAGGATTACCTAAAATAATATGCATTAACTATTGGGTGTAGTCATAGGTTTTAATCAGTCAGTAAATGAGCATAGAATCTTGTGGAACCTTCAAGAATTTCACACCTGTCCTGCCCTTTGGGTTCCCCTATTCCACCCCTAATCTCTATAATTGTCTGGCTCCTTCCTACTTCATGTTATAAAAGTTTTGAAAATGATTTTTCCAATGGCACCAACCTCCTTCACAGTTGGCTATAAGCCCTTCCACTGAATTTTATCCCAGTTTATCAAACAGCACCCAATACTGTGGCTAATAATATAGAAATAGAGTTTCAGAACATAAACATTCATAGGATTGCAGATTGTTAGAGCAGGAAGGGACCTTAGAGATATGTATTCTCCTCACCTCATTTTACAAATGTGCTGATAGAGTTCCTCTCTCCTGGGCCTTAGAATGTCCTTCAGTCAAGTCACTGGCTATAGACAAGGTACAACTGACATCAGCTCATGGTGAGTTTAGAATCACCTTCAGCCTTTAAAGTAATGCTTATTTTTTTTCTTTGATTATTAATTACTTCAATGTTGTAAGAGTTTCCTGTAATCTATGACTTCAAATACATCTGCTTTTGGATATTTGAATTCAAGTGTGTGATCCTGACCACATTCTTATACTTTTCTGACCCTCATGCAAAATGCGGACAATAATGACTTATGAGCGGGGCGCCTGGGTGGCTCAGTTGGTTAAGCGACTGCCTTTGGCTCAGGTCATGATCCTGGAGTCCCGGGATCGAGTCCCGCATCGGGCTCCCTGCTCAGCAGGGAGTCTGCTTCTCCCTCTGACCCTCTTCCCTCTCGTGCTCTCTATCTCTCACTCTCTCTCTCTCTCAAATAAATAAATAAAATCTTTAAAAAAAATAATGACTTATGAGCTGTTACATAGTACTCACTTCACACTGTAATTCAACTTCATAATTTCTCCCTCCTTTATTTCAGGCATATAATAATTTCTTTGATGTTAGGGACTATGCTTATTTGTCATTGATGTCCCCGATAACTTTGTAAATATTGGTAGATTTAAATTTATTTTAACAGTTGGCAAAATTTTAGTAAACTGGCTACCACAATGATTACTGAATAGCAGCCAGCATTTGTTGACTATGAATATCTTGCTAAGCACTGTTCTTTGCACTTCACATTTATTAACTCTTTTGCTTTTCCTATCAATCTCTGAAGTAGGTACTATTATTATGACCATTTTACAAATAAGGAAACTCAGTCACGGACATTAAATCATTTGCCAAAATTCACATATGCAACAAGTGGGAATATGAGAATTTGAACTCGGGCAGACTGAGTGTTCCCTGAACTAAATGAATGTTTTACTCACAAGATTATTTTTTGAAGACCAGAAGTAAAATATCTGGATGCATTCTGTTCAACGTTGTTGTTTCTAAACCTTCCTCATTCTTGGATCTCTGTTTTGTATGCCACATTATAGGAAATTATGGTGATGTAAATAGATCATATCATATGACTCGTGTGCTGTGTCCAAAGGAAAAGTTCCTGCCCTGAACTCGGCTAGATCTCATAATATTTTACTCAAAGTCCTTCCTGCCCTTGTCAGCAGCAGAATCAGCAGCTGTAGCCAGGAGTGTCGGTAAAGAGGCTTGATTAAATATAAATACATCTATGGAGTCATATTTAAGGCAAACTTTTTAGGTCACTGCAGTTGGGAATAGAAAATGATTTTGGATTTTGAGTGTGAGATTAATTTCTAAATAAATGAGGCTGAAAAATAGAGTACATTGCACCTATGGGTACCCTGAATCCAGTGACTGAGGAAAAACATTAAGAACAGTTTTAAAAACCATATGGAGTAGGCTGTAATATCTTTTGTTTATCTTCACACATAAAAAAAAAATCCAGCTAGGAAGACTATAAGTGAAAAATGTATAATAACTTGCACTAGTGGCACCACTTAAATGAAATAGAAATTTCTTTTTCCACTCACCTAACTCTCTAACTATAGAGGAAAATGAATATTTACACTTGAAGTTTTCTGTAAGCATTTGGGCTTTAAAAATAATTTGAGGAGATTTCTGGTTCTGACCAAAATGAAGTAGCCTATTCCTCCCAGATCCTCCTCTTTACAACTAAAAAACCCTGGACATAACCCAACAAAAAAGCACAGGAACTTGGAAAGGTGGAAAGAAGTTGAGTTGCCTAGAAACCTTGGAACTTGAGGAGTAACATAGCCCTTGAGTTTCCTGTTTCCTCATTGGCTCCCATATATTCCGGGCAAGGCACTATAGAAGCCTTCAATTTAGTACAGTCAACAGATCAAGGAAAGCTTTGAGAAACTCTATTATCTGTAGTCAACTGACTGGGGAAGTGGCAACCTAAGAGAGCAAAAAACCTTCTTGGCAATACCCATCCTACTCAAGTCAAACACCCACATAGAAACTGCTACCCCCTCCGCCATAGTTCTAGGAGGGTTGATTGAGTTGTTAATGTTCTACTCCACCAAGCCAGCCCTACGAAGCAGATTCCCCACCTTGTGAGGATACCGTGCCTAGTGATGAGCTAATCTTCCATCCCAGCTCAACATATGCAGGCAATATTCAGTTTCTCTATCCAGCCAAGGGAGTGTATGTGGGTCTCAGCTGGGAGTTGGTCTTCATCCCCCACCCAGCAGAAGCAGGCTGCAGATGTCATGTCAGTAGGGTCTAGTGACTAGTTGAATCTCCACCCCCATTCCACAGCAATGAGACTCAGTGAAATGAAATCAGTACCCTACTTTCCTCCACCCCTGCTGTCAGTGGGACCTGGTGGGGAGCTGAACCTCCTGAACCTCCTCCTCTCGGCACCACCAAGAATGACCAAGGCAGTGTTAGGCAAGACAGCTTAGCAAGCCACTCCTGGCCACACACAACTCCTCACCTCTGTGGCAGAGGTGTAGTGGGGAGCTGAGTCTTCACCCCTGTCTGGTCTCAATAAGGCAAAATGAGATGGTGCCCAGTGATGCTAGTTGAGATTCTTGATATCATACCCTCTATTAACTGCATTTTTCCCAGTTTTTCAATTCCCTGCTGCTCTGCAGATAATTCTTTCATCTCTGAAATAAAATACTTATCCTAAATCCTTGCCTCAGGGTCAACTTCAAGATAAGACATCATTCAACTAATATTTACTGAGCATTTTCCAAGTTAAGAGCATTGTAGGAGTTGCTGCATTTCTGAAAAAGCAGTATAAAGTAAATTGCCTCTATTGTCATGGAATCAATATTTCAGTGGAGACAGATTCATCATGTTAGAAATTAAAATAGTTTAAGTGCTATGAGGAGAAATGAGATGACATAGGGACAATCTAAGGGTAATGAAATATATCAGGCCCCGTGAGTTCATCATAATCTCATGTCATTATCCAGGTTTGAACCAGCCTTACAAACTCCACCACTCCAACTCTTTCTAGAAGGCTTATCAAATAGGGTGAAAGCAACATACACTTATTCATTCATTGGCCAAATAAAACTTTATTAAGAATTAATATGGGTCAGGCACTGTATTACACAGCTGAAATTATGCTGGTACCATGAAGTATTGAATCAAATAGAACATAACATCAGAGAGTGAAGTGTGGACTTAAATGGAAGAGAACAGCAGAAGAGAGAAAACTCCTTCATAGCTAGAGGAATAGGTTTTAGCATTGAGGGAAGCACAACCCCTCTCCCTGGCCCCCAGAATAAGGCAGAAAATATCAGGATGCAAAGATAGTTTACTCTGAATTTTCAGTACTATATTTGAAAAAGCTGAAAGGTTCACAGGGGGAAGAAAAGGATAAAAGCTATAAAAATGTACTTGAAAAGTATATTTCAATTTATTTCAGCTCATTATTCTTTATCTACCTCATCTAAATAGTTCCTTTAAGTTAAAAGGATGGAATTGTGAAGTAGTCAATAGGGACCACAGAAGCAGGGTCTGTACCTTGTTCGATGCTGGAATCACATGTCTCTACCATTGTATCTTTGCATATGCCCTGTTCTAACCTTCAAGTCTCAGCATCCAGAGATTTCTGCTGTGATTAGCAAATGCCAGACCAATTGAAGAATCATTGCACTGGACCACAAGGGGTTAAGTCATCCCTTGGAGATTGAGAATAGATTCTGATATTGGTTTTATTGAATCACTTAATTCTATTTAAGGAGAGAGAGAAGCCTAACTGTGAGAAATGTCTGGAAGCCAATAATACCATTTTACACAGGCCTCCCCTTCTTAGGTTTGTCATCTATGAAAGGTCATCCTCTGGGTTACACCAGCATCTAATGAAGTATTTTATTTGTTTTTTGTGTGTTTGGGTTTTTTGTGTGGCTTTTGTCTAATATTTTGAATTTTTTTCATTTATATCATCATAATGCCAAGATATACCAGACATCGGTTTCTCCATCATATGTTTTCAAATACCTCAAAATATTTCTGTACCTATTTTTTTAAATTATTTAAATCCAGTTTAGTTAACATATAGTGTACTATTAGTTTCAGGGGTAGAATTTTGTGATTCATCAGTTGCATATAACATCCAGTGCTCATTACATCAAATGCCCTCCTTGATGCCCATCACCCAGTTACGCCATCCCTCCACCTCCCCCCTCCAGCAACCCTCAGTTTTTTTCCTATGATTAAGAGTCTCTTATTGTTTGCCTCCCTCTCTGTTTTCATCTTATTTTATTTTTCCTTCCCTTCCCCTATGTTTCATCTGTTTTGTTTCTTAAATTCCACATATGAGTGAAATCCTATGGTATTTGTCTTTCTCTGAGTGACTTATTTCACTTAGCATAATACCTTCTAGTTCCATCCACATTGTTGCAAACAGCAAGATTTCATTCTTTTTGATGGCTAATATTCACATACACACACACACACACACACACACACCCCACATCTTATTTATCCTTTCATTTGTCAATGGGCATCTGGGTTCTTTCCATATTTTGGCTATTGTGGACATTGCTGCTATAAATATTGGGGTACATGTGCCCTTTCCAATCACTATGTTTGTATCCTTTGGATAAACATCTACTGCAATTGCTGGGTCATAGGGTAGCTCTATTCTTAACTTTTTGAGGAACCTCCATACTGTTTTCCAGAGTGGCTGTACCAGGTTGCATTCCCACCAGCAGTGTAAGAGGGTTCCCCTTTCTCCACATCCTTGCCAACATTTGTTCTTTCCTGAGTTGTTAATTTTAGCCATTCTGATAGGTGTGAGGGGATATCTCATTGTGGTTTTGATCTGTATTTCCCTGATGCCAAGTGATGTGGAGCATTTTTTCATGTGTCTACTAGCCATTTGTATGTCTTCTTTGGAGAAATGTCTGTTCATGTCTTCTGCCCATTTCCTGAGAGGATTTTTTGGTTTTGGGGTGTTAAGTTGATAAGTTCTTTATAGATTTTGGATACTAGTCGTTTATCTGATAAGACCATTTCAAATATCTTCTCCCATTCCGTAGGTTGCCTTTTAGTTTTGTTGATTGTTTCCTTTGCTGTACAAAAGCTTTTTATCCTGATGAGGTCCCAGTAGTTCATTTTTACTTTTGTTTCCCTTGCCTTTGGAGATGTATCTAGCAAGACATTGCTATGGCTGAGGTCAAAGAGGTGGCTGCCTATGTTCTCCTCTAGGATTTTGATGGATTCCTGCCTCACATTTAGGTCTTTCACCCATTTTGAGTTTATTTTTGGGTTCCTGTGTCTATTTTTAACACATTGACCACAATTAAGTGAAGAAATTGTTGTTTAATATTTTTCTTCCCTGCTAAAATTTACTCAGTTTCATAACGGCAGAACCACATTGTCTTGCTCATCACTGAATGTCCAATTTTCAGAAAAGTGCTTTGCACAAAGTAAATACTTGTTGGATGAATAGTGGAATGCTAAGAAAGCCATTTTTATATGGATGCATTTTAAACTTTAGCACATTTAAAAAGTCTGATCTCTCTCCCATGCCCTCCCCAACCCATTTTGATTCATTAAATTGGGGCAGAGCTTATGCTTTTAATTTCTAACAAGCCCAAGAGTAATGGTCAGGCTGCTGGTTTGGACACCACACTTTGGACAGCACTTATCCACATGATGTTGGATCACTATATGGCCTAGGTAAAGAAACCAATGGTAAAGTTCACACTTAAATTGCATATCTGCATTTAAATCATTGTGGCCTCCACAGCCCATTTGAAATACTGATTACAGAGATCAGTGATTTCTGGTGTTCACACATAAAGAATGAAACTCTGTAGAAGATCACTGTCTCCTGTGTTATGATCACTATCTACTTAGGCCAAAAGCAGAATCAGATAGCCCAAGGGATTATGAGTTCCCTGGATATTGATGCTCTGGACTATCCAGAGCATATTACTCACTCACTCTGTATCCCTGAGGATGAGGGTACACGCATCATGATTTTATATTTCTTCCTTTTGCACCATTTTTAATCAAGCTATTGGCCACAATTGTCTTCCTTCCTTCTAGCCACTGAGTTGTTTCTGAGTTTTAGAGGACAGTTTTTAAAGAACTGAAGTTCATATTCACCATTTCCCACCATCCACAGATCGATTGCCAAATACCACATGTTAATTCACATCTAAGAGTACATGCAGTGCTATATCTCTTACTGGCACGACAACTGGCTCATCTGTCTACTGCCACCTCTTGTTGTAATTCTCATAATGTCCAGTTTCAAAGAAATGTAAATTCAACTCAACTGCGATATTTCTACAGTGACTGACATGTTAGTAGTTGTTTGGAACTGAATGAATTGCAAGTTACTTTACCCACTACTGTGTTGAAGAATGGCTGTCTTAAGTTTTGAGGGAGAAAAAATAGTGAGTTAATCAAAGAAGTTAAGGGAAAAAAGGTAATAATGCATATACAGGGAAACCTTACAATTGCTGTATGTTCCTGATCCCATTTTTTGGAGGCAAGAGTAGGCTGCAATTCCTGCACTTTGAACATTAAAGAATCTCTTCTGTATCCTTACCATAAGTATCCCTTTTCTGGAGCTGGACTGTGAATGGTTGCCTGTGTTCAGAAATCAAGGAAGACAAGGGAATAACCATCTTTTCTCATGCTAATCTTCAGCTCTTTGGCTTCACTGATTTGGAGCTCTATAATCTGCCATTCCTTCACATATGGACTAGGGCATTATGGTTAGTTCTGCTCTTCCTAGTCATTGACTGATTTCCCTGGTCCACATAGGGCACATTTCCTGCAAAGCATCTCCAAGTTTCCAACTTTCTTTAAAAAGGAAGAAAGAAAAAAAAAAACATACTTTTAGCCAGTATGATACTTGGCAAATAGACTTCTGTGAGAAAGCAGATTTGGATTTTTCCTCCAAGGTTCTAGTCTGCCTCTTGGTACCACACTTTGTTCTTAGAAATCACAAATTTCTCATTCCTTCAATGGAACTGAAGAAGTCTCTACATATGAAAGACTATTATTGTGAAACCCAAACCCATGTCATTGAAAATTTATCACCCAGAGTTCTGAACTGAGAATGTACCTCTTCTCTCTTGTTTATACTTCATACTGGAAATGATTGTCTCTTCTTGTTAATCCTCTAGCTCATTTCATTCTAAATTTCCAGACTGTCTATTAGTAGATCTCATTGGCTCTTTGTACAGACTTTGGTAAATGGGATTTTCCTACATCAATCTTCTCTTCGCCTCCTACATTAATCTTCTTACTTCTTTCTCTTTTGGACATTGACATATTGATGTCTCCCCTCACCCTTAGTTCTTTTAAATAACACACATCTACCTTCTTCAGCTAAATAGAGCCAGGATATCAACGGCTCCAAACCACCAAACTTGAAACAAATGACCCTGACTTCCTAGCAGCTTTGTATTTAATAAACAGCTTAGATTTCTATTTTCCCCATGTAATTCATGGTCTCTGAGAATTGTTTTAGAAAGTAGGCATAAGGAGAGCAGTAACAACTGTACTTGGTATCTGTAAAGAGTCCTTGCTAACCAGCACCATTACCAATGTAAAGCTTTTGAATATATTTTTCAGTAAACATTTCTTAGTCGAGGTACGTAAGTGTTCTCATCTAGCAAAAGTCAGCCTGTGATGCAGAATATAAAAGACCTTAGTTGAAAAAGCACTGGAATAGAGAATGTTACATCACATATAGTTGCTTAGAAAATATTTGTTGAATTGTCTAACACAGCAAGTAAGTTAAGCTCCTTAGAAAAGTACATGGAGATCGAGCTCAATGTTTCTCTCCAAAAGTTCCCACTCATATATGCATGTAGCACAAAGTACAGTCATAGAGAGTGGGGGGCTGAGATGCCTTTACTTCTTCACCTTCACTCTGTATAAGCAAGGACCTGTCCTCCTTTGTCTAATATAGTTGTATGATAATTTGGAAAATAATACAAATAAGGTTACTCCTTGAGGCAAGAGAGTATGTCATATTGAACTCTATGGCCACAGTGCCTAGCAATATGTCTGGATAGTAGTAGGTATATGATGGATACTTGCTGGATGAGAGGAAGACTGGAGGGAAAATAAAAAGCAAAGCCATGAAAAAACTCTCCAAATCACACCCTCTCCGTTCAAATATTCATGAACTGATGAGGCGAAGAAATTGTTCTGCTCTGTTACAATATCTGTCCCCGTTCCCTCTTCCACACATGTAAGCAGCAAGCACTTACTGTCAGATTGTGACCCTGGGGAAGTCATTCATTGCCACTTGAACCAGCTGTTTCAAATAACTTGTGCATGTTGCGTTTACCAAAGGAAAATTATACCTTTTTTTTTCTTTTGATTTACTGAGGAATTTTTATTTGGAAAACATTTACTTGTATCTTTGAGCAGCTGTGATAGATTTCACAGCAGGCTTCCCACTATGAAAGAGGAATCCCCACAAACTCCTAACCTTCTTCAAGGCCTCTTGGGGTGCCAGGCGAAGGGGAACATGAAAGGATGTGTAAGGGGAGCACATTGTTCTCCTGGAATCAGAACTCATGAGGGGCCACTTCTGAGCACATGTATTGAAAAGCAGCCTGTACAAAGGGAAGCAGTCAAGGTAGGGTTCAAATATTAGATTCAAAATTTTAAGTTATTGGGTCTTTCTATTCCACCTCTGTGAGAACAAATGAGAATAAGATATACCTCTGTACAGTGTATGCAGTGTTTCTAGTGCATAAGAGGTGCTCAAAAATTGTAGCTACTATTTTAATCATTCAGGAAAAACCCCTGCCCGTTTAAATAAACAGTAAAACTTACATATCACTAGGGACATCATTAGGGAGCACTTCAGATTGTTTTTCCAATAGAGGTGATGGAATTGCACCAACTGAAACAGTCATACTCCACACTCCACATTCTCTTGCTAATTCCAACTTGTAACAAATAATTTGCATTTCTAGGGGACAAGTTCTTTGTCTGTTATACCAAGAAATAGTCACAGCATAACAGTACATATTCAATAAGCATCTGTTTAATTTAAAAAGTGCGTAGATGGGCACCTGGGGGCTCAGTTGGTTAAGTGATTGCCTTCGGCTCAGATCATGATCCTGGAGTCTCAGAATTGGAGCCCCCCATTGGAATCCCTGCTCAGCAGGGAGTCTGCTTCTCCCTTTGATGCTCCCTCCTCTCATGCTCTTTCTCTCTCTCATCCTCTCTCTCAAATAAATAAATAAAATCTTTAAAAAATGCGTAGATTAGGAGAATGGACTGTGATGATGATGAACAATAGTGCGACATTCATTTAGTAAGAACTGACTAGATAAAGAGCTTTAGATGCTATAGAATATAAAAATGATGGAGACACTGCCTTTGCCCTCCATGATGATTTGGTAGTCAGGGCATATAGGCCATGTTCCAAGAAAAGTGAGTCATGTTGTGATTGGAGCATCAGATTTGGAGAGATTTGAGATTTAAGGTTAAATATATTTGGAAATGTGGAATGATATGATATAATAAATGACTGTGAATTCTCAGAAACCCAGCAAGAATGTTTAATCCAAAGGAAAAGGCTGATCAGATGGGAGCACTTAGGAGAATATTTAAACAGTCTGGTTTGCTAGTTTTCCAACTATAAAGTACAGGAAATACAAAGAGATGAGTGGCAGTGCTCTGTGATCCATACCCTTCCTTTGACCAGAGTTTGTCTACTTTAAAATCAGTTACATACTGAAAAATAAGTAGTCTTGGGGAGAAGGCAGGACGACGACTTAACATGTCAGAGGAAAACATAGGTCAAATCTGGCAGTTACTGAACAATTTCAGTTCAGAGTTTGGTGAGTAATTTTAGGGTGAAAAAGAAGGAAAATCAAAAGGTGGTCATGAGAAGCCCATGCTGGAATAGAGATGAAATTAATCCAGGGGGAACATGCAAAAGGAAAACTGGCTTAGATGAAAATATGAACAATTCTAGACATGAACCAAAGTGAAGCCAATGAATTTGCTAGGAGTAGAGCAAGTGACTTGACAAGCAAAGTACTGCAACACAGGGATTCTCCAAAAGTCACCCACAGACTTCTGCCAAAGTGAATTGATAAGAATTGACTTGGCAGCTTTAAAAATTACAGATTCTTGGGCCTTTGCCTTTTGAGATTCTAATTCAGTATATCTAACTCAGTAAGGCAGGGGAAGCCGTATTTTTTCTAAAGGTGCTGCTGTTTTTGGATGGGCAGCCCTTGGGCAGAATCAGTGATCAACTTCAGTATCCTGGGATGTCTGCATGAATTTGGGTCTAATTTGGGGCCTGGGGATAACCACTAAACAAATAACTAAAGGAAGAAACTATAAAAATGAGATCCACCAGTTTTTTCCCCATTGATTCTTTTTTGTTATTCACACCTAATGATTAAAAAAAAAAAAAAAGAGGACACGTTTTGAATGGAGCACTGGGTGTTATATGCAAACAATGAATCATGGAACACTATATCAAAAACTAATGCTGTAATGTATGGTGACTAACATAACATAATAAAATAAAATTTGAAAAAAAGATTAAAACAAATAAACAAACAAACAAACAAAGATTCTAGCCCTGGCAAGCTGAAGTTTTGTTTTGTTTCATGTGGTCCTGTCAAGGAGGGGAGCAATATTACTCCATTTCCTTCACTAAAAACTTCCCTTCCCCTGCTGAAGCCAAGATATCAAATTTCTTCTTGTAAAGGAAATTTAAATGTGAAAATTAAGGACAGTCACCGTTTTAGCATTTGAGGTAACTGTAGCTATCACATGGTCCAACTATCTCATTTAAGGTAACTGAAAATGTCAAAGGAATTCTCTGATTTGTCTTCTAAGTTAAAAACCAGTCAAGGGCAAGATGATTTCTACTTTACTTTTGCATTCCCTGTACCTATTACATTTCAGGTTCATCGTAAATGTATGTTAGTTTTATGTGCTATACTGGCTTACCCAAGATGTTTATTTCTTCTTTCCCTCTCTTTCCTACACATGCACATATATGCATACCTGTGCCTGCACACAACCTACATCACATATCAGTCACCAGCTATGGTTTAGTTGCAGTCAGCGTAATGTCAAGATTCATTACCTTCCAAAATGTGGCTTCACTGGATAGAGAAATCATCTATTTTTTTTTCGATAGACTGCTTTAAAAAAACGTGTCACATAGTGGGGCGCCTGGGTGGCTCAGACGGTTAAGCATCTGCCTTTGGCTCAGGTCATGATCTCAGGGTCCTGGGATCGAGCCCCGCATCGGGCTCCCTGCTCGGTGGGAAGCCTGCTTCTCCCTCTCCCACTCTCCCTGCTTGTGTTCCCTCTCTCTCTGTGTCTCTCTCTGTCAAATAAATAAATAAAATCTTTAAAAAAAATTGTCACATAGAGAGATAATGAGGAATTCTTCACTAATTTGCCATTTTCAGAGAACGTTTTCATATTTTCAGTTCTTTCTCAGTGTAGGATGGGATGAAAATCTCAAGGTTGTAGAATGAAATTACACAGGTGGTCTATGAAGTTATGTTAATGGCTATGTTGAAATCACAACTTAAATAATGATCAGGACAATAGTTGAGCAGTTTTATACCCCAAGTGGAATTAAAAGGAGACAAGGATTTCCCTTAATCAAAACCTCAATGAGATACCACCTCACACCAGTCGGAATGGCTAAAATGAACAAGTCAGGAAACGACAGATGTTGGCAGAGATGTGGAGAAAGGGGAACCCTCCTACACTGTTGGTGGGAATGAAAGCTGGTGCAGCCACTCTGGAAAACAGTATGGAGGTTCCCCAAAATGTTGAAAATAGAGCTACCCTATGACCCAGCAATTGGACTACTGAGTGTTTACCCCAAAGATACAAATGTAGTGATCCAAAGGGGCACCCACACCCCAATGTTTATAGCAGCAATGTCCACAATAGCCAAACTTATGGAAAGAGCCAAGATGTCCATCAACAGATGAATGGATAAAGAAGCTGTGGTATATATATACACACACACACACACACACACACACACACACACACACACACACATATACATATATACACACATATGTATGTATATATACACACATATATGTGTGTATATATAAAATGGAATATTATGCAGCCATCAAAAGGAATGAAATCTTGCCATTTGCAATGACATGGATGGAACTGGAGGGTATTATGCTGAGCAAAATAAGTCAATCAGAGAAAGACATGTATCATATGATCTCACTGATATGAGGAATTCTTAATCTCAGGAAACAAACTGAGGGTTGCTGGAGTGGTGGGGGGTGGGAGGGATGGGGTGGCTGGGTAATGGACATTGGGGAAGGTATGTGCTATGGTGAACGCTATGAATTGTGTAGGACTGTTGAATCAGAGACCTGTACCTCTGAAACAAATAATACATTGTATGTTAAAAAAAGAAAAAGAAGATAACAGAAAGGGAAAAATGAAGGGGGGGAATCAGAGGGGGAGACGAACCATGAGAGACTATGGACTCTGAGAAACAGACTGAGGGCTTTAGAGGGAAGGGGGGGTGGGGGGATGTGTTAACCAGGTGATGGGTATTAAAGAGGGCATATACTGAATGGAGCACTGGGTGTTATATGCAAAAAATGAATCATGGAACACAACATCAAAAACTAATGATGTAATATATGGTGATTAATATAACATAATAAAATAAAAAAATAAAAATTAAAACATTAAAAAAAGAAAAGGATTAAAGGGGATTCAAAAAGAATGGGAAATGTTTCAGATTTTCCTTCAAACTTTGAAGATATTTTCAGGGTTTGATTGAGTGATGGTGAACAATATGATAATCCATACATTTATAGAGCAATTTCCAATTTGCAAAGCACCCTCACATTTAATTAATCTCATTTAATTTACAAAACAACACAATGTAGTGATTCCAACAGATACTGGTTTCTTCCTTTGGTAGATGAGGATACTGAGACACCAAGGATTAATCAGAGACATTTGGGCTGAGTTACTTTTCTTGCTCTCTTTTGGAAGTTTTTCTCTTGGTTACATAAAAATCAATGTGGGAGGAAGACAGAAGGGATGCTTTGCCACTTTTTTAAAATGGCCAGGAAAGAGCATCTTTGAGAAGAGACCATGTGATGGTATTACAAACAACACACTGAGCAGTGCCACTGAAAGTGATTCTGGATGGGCTAATAACTGACTTCAAGCAACTCCATTTTGCTTTTGAACTACATTTTTATCTTGGCGAAGACAAAGAACACAGCATTTTCAGTTTGCCTTAGCAGCTCTTAGATCCATAATAGCCCAATCCAATTAAAGGTCTATTCACTTCCACCATTACCATTACACTAGGTTGCTCTGCAAAGATAAAAGTAAGTTAAGCAAGGCAAATCCCATCTGAAGATGAGCAGCTGTGCCCATTTATTGACATCATCCTTGTCTTTTGTAGATTGGCTTGGCATTCATTGCATGGGGCTTTCAGGAGTGATTGTTTGCTAAGTGAAAGAAAGAAAAATTGAAAGCATCAATGTTTACCTGACCTAAGACTTACATGGCAAAAGCTACGACCAAACAGCAAATTAATGGATACATTGGTCACAAACCATAGAGGCAAATGTTTGGAATGTCTTAAAAGTTTAATACATATTTTACCGCCACTGGGGATGTTTAAAAGCTTTGACCTTAGCCCATAACAATCTGGGATGAAAGGAAGGAAAATTAAGTCTTAGCTACACATCTTACAAACTGCATTTATGTCTGCTAATGTGAAATATTTCTTTAAGCCAGTACAGCAGAATATGATAATCCATGGGCTAGAAATGGGGAACATGAGTTCTAGATGTTACCAGTAGTTATCAGTGTGTTCATCCTAAATCATTTGAGCACTGTTGGGTTTGATATAAAAGACCAAGGCAAAAGAATTGTTCCATAGTCAGAAAACCTAGGAGAGGATTTTAAAATCTGTGAGGAACCCCTCACCTTGCTGAATGTAGCTAAATTATGCACAGACCCAAACATTGATATTATGCTGAAACCACAAACTTTATTGTTAGCTCTTTCTCTGGAGACTTCCTAGACCAAGCTAATTTCTAATTGAGAGATAAGCTTAAATCTCATTTATCATAGACATCTGGCAACATGTGAAACCCAGGTTCTCAGGGAGGCCAGGAAAAATGCAAATTCCAAGTTACAAAATCCTTCATCATGTCAAAGATCGGGCCTTAGTGCATTCCCTTGTTCTTAATCTTATCCCACCCTCTGGAGATAAATGAAGAGGAAGGAATGCATGTAAAAGGGATTATTAAAAAATCTCACAAAACTATCTGACAAAATGTCCGGTATATAAAAATGTTAAAGTTTAGTTAGTATTATTATTATTGTTATCACTATTATCAGTATCACCACCAGCATCAGCCCCAGCAAAACCATCTTAAAGGCTAAAGTTAATTTTATCGGCTGAGTTAGCAACTTTGAATTTAGTCTCTGTTCTCAAATGACTCAGTATGAACTTTGCATCTATAAGGACATAAATTAAAGACACAGTGTCTTCAACTGGATAATTCAGGGCATATGATCCCGTCAAACAAGACCTGAACCTCCTCCATGCAAAATGTCTATCAAAACATTAAGATAGCTGCACATCCCCATTCCTGTAACTGACACCCAGTTTTTCTGAAGCACAGATGAATGACACGCAGGCCGTTCGTGTGAACAAACAGAATAGGCTAAACTGGCTGTCCTCAAACAATTCCCTCAAAAGAAAGATGAGACTCAATTATTCAAAATGGACTAGATACCCTATGGTCACCAGCTTGGAAGCACTGTCAAGCTATATCCTACAACTCATATAGGTCCCACTTGGGCAGAGGGCAACAATGGTAAAAAACAAAAACTCTTTCCAGGGGCACCATGTGAACCCTTGAGAATGCAGTGTTTGTGTAGAAGTCAGACATTAACTTGCCTTTCTTCTAAAAACATGGTAACTGCCCTTTAGGGGTCATAGAAACCCTCAAGTATTTATAGAAACAGCCCCAAGAAGTCATGTAGCCCTCAGATGACTACAGAGATCTCTTTAAGGTAAGATTACCCTGGTTTACTAAGGGAGCTTCTTGGAGGGAAAACCAAAGGTATTGTTATTTTTGTGTACCTTGCAGACAAAAATATCTTGATGGTAGGGGCCATCCACTTAGATAAACTGGTCAAAATGTATCCCTGAAATGCATGAAAGTCAGATTCAACTCACTGGCCAGGGTTGTTATAGATGATCAAATTCCCTAGAATTTTCCTTGCAAGCCAATTTAACACAATCACTAAGACATCTTTCTCTACCTGGATTAATGCCATGGGCCAAATGGAAAAATCAATACAGACTCTTAAGGAGAAAGTCACCTGACTTTCTAAGTTAGACAGTGATAATTTTTGGATTTGTTCAACTTGTTGGATCCAGGACCCGAGGACAATAGTTAAGGTTGCCATTGTAGGTTGACCTCATCCTGATGCTTGGAGTTCTGTTGATAAAAGCCTTTATTCAATGCTATATGAGAAAAATTGAACTGATTTATTTCTAGACAAAGTTTTTTGGATTAATTGAAGTGGCGGTGGATTATAATATTCATGGGAACATTTTCTAGAAGCCAAGACAATGTAAGAATGAGGTGTAAATATCTTGGGGAGGTAATTTTCCATGTGCTCCTCATATTTCCACATGTCTTACAAGCAGAGCTACTGACTCCTTTTGTTTTATACTATCTTTTCAAGGATGTTTACAGAGCACACAGCCTTAGAAGGTAGAGATGATGTCTCCGTCCAGAGAAAAGTGCAGATTTGTTTGCTGTACCATATAATAAAGATTGTATCTCTGTCCTGGGAGAAAATCAAGTAGCTTCATTGCCCATTATCAAAGATTTGGGTTCTCTAAGCTGGGAATTCCTGTGGTATAAACACACACTGCATATGTAGATGTCACATAGCTTTCTGTGTGTCATTCTATGGGATTTGAGGTTCTGAGAACAGCACAAATGCTGATACTCTAGATACTGCTATTGCTGTGAGTAATGAAGTTCTTCTTCTCTGATCCAGGAGTCTTCTGTCTTTTGCCACCTTCCATGAAATTGTGACAGGCTAAATTTTTAGTTTGCAAGTGATATAAAGTCTCAGGCTCTCTAGAGTTCTTGACAGAGGGTGGAAGGATTACAGAATTATGGTGATAAATGTCTATTTTTTGGATTTTTGCATTTTATTTCATTTTGTGATAGCTAATTGTTTGTAATGATAATTAACAGATACTCTTAAAAGATTCAATCTCCAATGTGGAGGCTGATTTACCCTGAGATCACCAAGTGCAGCTTTTCTTTCTCATTAGGAAAAGAATTGCATTTACAAATTGTGACTATTTTCTACTAGTCTTAAATATATTAAGTCAGGATTATGTGCCACTTACTAGAGACAGATTCATAAGAAAACATGTAATATCTGTAAATACTCTACTAAAATAACTTTGTTTATAAAACATGTGTACTTATAAGGATGGAGTAAGCTTATGCTGAGACCACAAATAACCCTTAAAATATTAGTAGCATAAGACATAAAATTTATTTCTCACTCACACAGATATTACTGACAACTCCCCAAGCAGATTCCCTTATGAAGTGAACTTAGCCATCCAGGTTGCTAGGTCTTCGCTCTCCATTTCTGCGTCCATACTTGCTTGAGAGGGGGAAGAGAGTGTTAGAATGTTGCATAGGGGTTTTTCACTGCCTCAACATAAAAGTGACACATGCCAATCCCACTCACAATCTGTTGGCCACAGTTGGTCATATGACCCCAGCCAAACAAACAGGGAACTAAGAAGTGTAATATTTCATATGTTTAAGAAAGATAGTGTTTTCTAATTTTCCATACAAAAGTTTTTAAAAATTACTTTTGTATCCCATTAGCCAAAGAAAATCACAATTTGGTCTTTATTGGTTCCTACTGTCTATGCAGGGAATATAAACATACATTACCAAAAAAAATACCTTCCCTATAGCTAGAATGGTCAGCTGGTCGTCTCTGAAGGGGATGAGCTGCAGGTATTGTATAAAACTCCTTTTATGTCTTTCTATGAGATAATCTAACAAATAATGCCAACTCTCAGGCTCGAAAATATTTGGATAAATATTTCAGAGACTGTTGTAAGGGTGTTTCATATACATTATCTCATTATATCCTCACAAAACCCGATGTAAAGTTTTATTATGATTTTCATTTTGAAAACGAGGAAAAGTAAATAAGAAGAGGTCAAGTGCCTTGCCCATAGATTTAAAGCCAGTGGGGGATACTAGCAGTTTAGCTCTTGAGTCCAGACTCTTCACCACCTCTATCTACTGCCCCCTTGTAATATCAATGTATTACTAAGAAACGCATTTGACAGGAACTATCAAGTAGTCGTTATCTCTTAGAATCCTATAAAGTCTGTCTCATTGTTAAAAAAGAATGAGCTAAAGTTGAGTCTGGTTCCAAATGTATGGACAGATCAAATTTTAGCAAATGAGTATGCTAGAATGTGAGGGTACTTTTGAGAGTGAAAGGAACTAAGGACTTTGTGGTCAATCTGGATTAGTTTTTGGCTCCATTTTACTTCATAATTTCCCTCATGAAGACTGATGAGACACTTTGGGGTTTGGTTATTGGCTGATATTTGCCTTATTTCCAGAGTACATAGGAAACCTATCCATATTTTAAAACCATCTTTCAAAATACAATTGTGTCAGGCATGATTATGTTTTGGGTAGTATTCATAAACTAGTGAATTATACTGGCAACCATGTTTAAATTTTACTAATTTTAAAAATACAGGGTAATATATTGGCCATATGTTAAATAATAATGATTTTTTATAGTGCATAATATATTTTCAAAGGAGTTTTATGTCTATTATCTGACTTAAGGTTTCAAACATCTGGTTAGTGAGGTAAAATATATATTGTTATCACCATGCTAGGGATGGAGAAATTATGGCAGAAGTTAAATGGTTTTATTTATTTTTAATACAAATTAACAATATGCCCTATATGGCGGGTTGGGTGACAAAGAATGAAATGAGATCTTTCTTAGATGTCAAAGAATGTGCAGTCTCCAAAAGGGAGAACATTAAGTCAGTGATGGGATTAAACTGAATCAAATATAATTTGATTAAGGTCCCATTAGGATAACATTCTGGTGCTCTGGTTCTGGCCTAGTTCAATTAAATATGAACACAGAAGTTACAATTCAAACTGGTTTGGTTCATGGTTCAGTTAATTGTTAATATCTTTAGACAAGTACATTCATGATCTTTTCCCAGTTTTAGATGCATGGCTTGGTTGTCAGCAAGTTGCTAGTTAAATTGGAACACATTTAGGAAGGAAATGGAAGAAAATAGTAGTTAATTTTTAAGAGGTTATTATTTGTATGCTTCTATATCACATCGTCTTTATTAGTTCTGTGAAATACCTGTCATTATTACCATTTACAGATAAAAAACTTAAAACATTAAGTTGGTTAAGTCATCCAATTAGAATTGGTGAAAATTAGAAATGTTTTAATTTGTTCATAATTTTTATGACTTTGATGCTCATATGACTTTATTGTACAGTGTATAACTTTTGTGTATATGAGAGTGTGTCCATTCTTTATGGCAACTATTTCTGATTAACTTTCTATTTGTTTTCACTTAATGAGAATATTCTCTATGCAGAACTTTATGTCATGTTTCATGTACCCAAATAAGACAGTGAAAACGTCATCAAGAAACTTCTTAAAAAACATATATTTTAGTTTATGATTTTAATAGTGCACTAAACTGTTTTCTGTTTTTTTTTTTCTGACAATGCTCACATCTATATACTCTGGTAAAATCTTTCCAATCAAATCTTTATACTGTCATACAAATATGGCCCAGATATTATGGAAGAGGCCTGAAGTCCCTAGGGAAAATCAATTCAAATTCATGGAAAAGTGATTTAGAATAAGAAAGGAATATAGAATTCATAATTCTACATCTGGATTTGGGAGAATTACCATTTAGATTCAGTGCTGACCCTGACTCAGGATATTTGTCTTGATATTAAGAAAGCTTTTTTGTATTACCATCATCCCTTCAAGCTAGGGCATTATTGCATCTTTCAAAAAATTGCCAACTAATAAAATCTGGGGGAATTCATCAGGTTTCTAGAGTTTGAATTCCACACGTGCAAACTGTCAGCTTTAAGTAAGTCATGCAAAACTCTGTTTAAATGATTCAGCCTTTCCCTGAATATGGGAAATGGGAAATGTTATTTGGTAGTTAGAATAAAATGGCTTGAATGGTGAGGAATAGATTAAACCTGCTCACAGTCACTGAGCAGAGATAATAAGAGATGATTTGAAAGTGGAAATAGTCATTTGTGATGGGCCTCGCTGTTAACACGCTAGCATGTGTAAAAGCATTAGAGAGCATGGGTGAAACCAGTGAACATTCCTCCATCTCTGTAAATCAAGCATTCATCAGAAGTTTCTTCCTGCTAGAATTTCTCATACCTGCCCTGAATTCCATTCCCCAGCTAGCCCACAAGGGGCACAGAGAAGAAAGAATAGAAATACATCAGTGAATGCAAATTGAGAAACAGTATGGAAAACGTCCCCTGAAGAGATCTTAGCGGGGTGATTCCTAACTGACAACCAAAATTCAGGCAAGAGAATGCTAAAGGTATGTTACTTTAAATATGTGTGGCAGAGAGTTTCCGTGTGCAGTTTGGGATTTACAGCTGAATGACAGCCCTGCTTCTGTCCTTTTCTATCCTTTGTGTCAGCCTGATTTGACAAGTTACTTAATTTCTTTGAGTCAGTTTTCTCATTTGTGACTGGTAATAAGGGTAGTATATATCTCATCATGAATTGAATTAGGCCATATACACAAATGTGTAGCACACTGCCTGGTCCATAGTAAGCACTCAATAAATGTTATTTAAAATTCAAGATCAAAAAACTCTATCAATCTTAAATATTTTGGGGACTATTTGAATACCGAAGCAATATGTTTACCACTATTCTAAATAGTTCATTAATCAGTATTTGTTAAAATCTTACCTAGTTCTGTTCTTCTATAGCTGAACCCCTCAGGTCCCCAGACAATGAAGATAAGATAAACTTCCCTAGAAAACATCTAATTTTTCCCATGCCATAAAACCAATTAAGTTTCTACACCTGGAGGCTTTTATATCTTACCATTTGCAAAATATGGGGATTCTCCGACAGTTCTCCATGCCACAAGCCCCTCCCTCTGCTCTCCTCAGGGGAAAAAACATTTTGCAATTGCCTTTTTGTAATTCTCCTTGCCTCTTTTAGACTACCTTTTAGTGTAAAATGCTTCCTGTAACTGATAAATTGTTCTTGTCTGTACGCACTGGTTAATTACTTTCCAAAGCATCTGTTGCTTGTCAGGCAAATATGTTCCATGTTTTTGTAAAAATGGCTTTTCTTTCTGGAAAATTCATTTAAGACATTCTGTAATACAAGGAATAAGAAGATAAAGTCCCTCCCACTTGTTAGGCACATATTACCTGTCAGCCACTTGTCTAATGATTTCTTTTAATCCTCTTAGAACCCTGTGAAACAGGTAATATTATACCCATTTTACAAGCAAAAGAAAGAATTGTAGACATGAAATAATTTACCATATAAATTGAACTCAAATCTAGGTCTATATTGCTCTAAGATTCTTGGGGCAGTGTTTTCTGATTTGATATTTGGATTATGGGAATCATATAATGGAAATGTATTGTTCCCTTGTATAAAATGACAATAATAGCTATGAGCACAATCACTATCACAACCACCACTTAAAATCCACAATAATTTTACACTAGAGAACATAACTCTCAAGCAAAAGGTTCTGTACACAAGAAGGAAGTATAGGGTAAAAGAAGTGTGGTAGGCAAAAGTCAGTGGTCTCCAGGATTCCCACCTCCCCTCTTTGATCTCCTCACCTTGCATGTGGGTGGGACTTGTCAATATGAAGAGTCATCACACCTGTGACTATGATACATAATATATTAGAAGGGATATTTCAGATATAATTTAGGTTCCTTAATCAATTGACACTGAGTTCATAAAAAGAGGTTATCCTGACTAGAGGGTATTATGCTAAGTGAAGTAAGTCAATCAGAGAAAGACAATTATCATTATGATTTCACTCATAGGTGGAATTTAAGAAACAAAACAGAGGATCATAGAGGAAGGGAGGGAAAAATAAAATAAGATGAAATCACAGAGGGAGACAAACCATAAGAGACTCTTAATCGTAGGAAACAAACTGAGGTTTCCTGGAGGAGAGGTGGGTGGGGGGATGGGGTAATAGGGTGATGGGCATTAAGGAGGGCACATGATATAATGAGCACTGGGTGTTATATGTAACTGATGAATCACTGAACTCTACCTTTGAAACTCATAATATACTATATTTGAATTAATTGAATTTAAATAAAAATTAAAATTAAAAAAGAAAGGTTATCCTGGATGGGCCTGACTTAACCAGATGAGTCTTTAGAAGAGATCAGGTACATTCAAAGTGCCAGAGTCTGCTCCTGCTTGCACTGAAGAAGAAAACAACCATGTTGTGACCTGAACATGAAGAAAGCCATGTGGCAAGGACACAAGGTCAGCCTCTAGGAGCTAAGGGCATTCCCTGGCCAATAGCCAGCAATAAAATGGAGACTTTTTTCCAATAAATGCAAGAAACTAAATTCTGCTAATATTCACTCACTTTGGAAGAGGACCCTGAACCTTACAGCCCTGGCTGACACTTTGATTTCAGCCTGATGAAACCCTGAGCAGAGGACCCAGCTAATCTATGCCTAGACTTTTAACTTAGAGAAATTGTAAGATATATCTATATGTCTATATCTATCTATCAGTATTGATCTATTGATTGATTGATAGATAGACAGACAGATATAGAGATAGATAGAGCTATTTAAACTGCTAAGTTTTTGGTAATTTGTCACACAGTAATAGAAAACTAATACATTAAATTGAATGCCAAATGAGTGATACATGGTAAGTTCAATAAAGTAGAAATAAATCATTTTCTGGGGGAGAGATGATAATATTGCTGCAGGAAAATCTTCAACTCAGTGGGGATTGAGCTGTATACCAGACTTTTTCCTTCTGCTTTTCTCTGTAATATATCATTTTCTTAGGTTGGTTTCCCCAGAAGTAGACTCTAAGACAAAAAATTATGTGCACAATTTTCCCAGGAAAAGTCAGATAGAAAAAGAAAAGACAAACAAGGGGGAAGTTTCAGACAAAAATTTCAGCTGTACCTGAATTTTACACAGGTAAGCTGGAGTATAATTGCACCTTGAAGTTTACACTTACTTGGGACAAGAAGTTTGAGCTTTCATATTTGACACTGGCCAGTAATTGGCTAATTGTATAATGATGCTGGCATTGACAGCTCACTACAAGTATGAGCAAAAACAAAAGCAACTCCAGTAATTCAAGGGTATTCCTTGAAAGAGAGACATAACAGAGAATAGTTAAAAGAAAAACAGAAGGAGGTGGACTTCTGGCCTCCAGTTCAGCATGTAAGAAGCTTGGAAAGTCACCATTCTGTCTTAACAAGAAGTGAAATCTGAACAAATGGAAAAATCAACAACTCTTCTTGGATCCATGAGATGTGAAGTCATGAGGAAAACCAATGCCTTCAAATTGGAGAGAATGGCAAATACAGAAAATGACAATTTACCGGAGCAGAAACTTCTGTGGGGACTACTATAATGTCAGAGTAAGAAATCCTGAACTATAACTGATGAATCTCTGCCTATATCTATTAAAGAAATTGAATCGGTTATAAATAATCTTCCAAAATAGAAAGCACCAGGCCCAGATGGATTCCCTGGTGAATTCAGGGAATCCAAACATATAAGGAAAAAATTATACCAATTTTCTATAATAGGTCCAAACACACCAAAATGCATGTATTAAATATGTGCATTTTTTGGTATATCAATTATAACTCAACAAAGCTTTGAAAAGATTGTATACTAGTTACATTTTAAAAAAGAAGCATAGGGCATACTTCCTCACTCATTTTATGAGGATAGCATTATCATAATACCAAAACCATTGCAAAAACAAAGACATTGCAAGAAAAGAAAACTATATACCTACATCTCTCATCAGTATATAGGCAGAAGTCCTCAGCAAAATACTAACAAATCAAAACCAGTGGTGCATAGAAAGAATTATAGAACGCAACCAAATAGAATATATCCCAGTTATGCAAGGCTAATTCAACATTGGAAATCAATTAATGTAATACATTATATCAGAAGGCTAAAGAAGAAAAATCACATGGTCATATCAATAGATGCTGAAAAGCATTTAACAAGATCCAACACCCATTAATGATTTTAAAAAATCCAACACCCACTTATTATGAAAGTTCTCCTAGGAACATCGGAGAACTTCTTCAACTTGATAAAGAATATTTACAGAACCCCCACAAATGATATCAGACTTACTGATGAGAAACTCAGTTTTCCACCAAGATTAGGAACCAGGCAAGTCTGCAGGATACAAGGTTAATATATAAGAGTCAATCACTATCATATATACTACCAAAGAACAAGTGGACTTTGAAATTAAAAACACAATACCATTTACATTAGCACTGCCCCCAAAAGAGCAATACTTACATACAAATCTATCAAAATATGTATAAAATCTATGATTAAAAACTATAAAACTCTGGTGAAAGAAATCAAAGGGAGCTAAACAAATGGAGAGATATTCCATGTTCATGGATAGGAAGACTCAATATTGCTAAGATGTCAGTTCTTCCTAATTCCATCTATAGATTCAATGCAATCCTAATCAAAATCCCTGTAAATTATTTTGTGAATATCATCAAATTGATTCTAGAGTTTATATGGAAAGCAGTGATAGCCAGAATAGCCAACACAATATTGAAGAACAAAGTTGAAGGACTGACACTACCCAACTTCAAGACTTACTGTAATGCCACAGTAGTCAATACAGTATGGGATTGACAAAAACGTAGACAAATAGATTGATAAAACAGAATAGAAAGCCCACAAATAGACTCACATAAATATAGTCAACTTATCTTTGACAAAGGAACAGAGGCAATACAATGGAGAAAAATTGGCGCTGGAATAACTGGTCATCCATATGAAAAAAAATAATCTAGAAACATTTTATATTCTTCCCGAAAATTAACTCAAAATGGATTAAAGATGTAAATATAAAACACAAAACAATAGAACTCCTAGAAGATAACATAGTAGAAAATCTAGATGATCTTGGGTTTGTCAATGACTTTTTAAATAAACATCAAAGACATGATTCATGAAAGACATAAATGATAAGCTGGAATTCATTGAAATTAAAAACTTCTTCTCTGTGAAAGACAATGTCAGGAGAATTAAAACATAAGCCACAGATCGGGAGAAAATTTTACAGAAAGCATATGTGATAAAGAACTGTTAACCAAATATACAAAGAAGTCTTAAAACTCAACAGTAAGAAAATAATCAAACCAGTTAAAAATTGGGCCAAAGACCTCAACCTAATTAAAGAAAATATATAGGTGGCAAATAAGCATACAAAAAGAAAAGAAAAGATGTTCCACATCATATGTCATCTACCACTACACACCTATTAAAATGGTCAAAATCTGAAACTCTGAGAACATCAAATCCTAGTGAGAATGTGGATCAGCAAGAACTCTCATTCATTGCTGGTGGGAATGAAAAATGGTGCAGCCACTTTTGAAGACAGTTTTGACAGTTCCTTACAAAACTAAATATACTCTTACCATATGATCCAGTAATCATGTTCCTTGGTATTTACCCAGAGGTGTTGAAAGCTTATGTACACATAAACATTTGTGCATGGGTGTTTATAGCAGCTTTATTCATAATTGCCAAAACTTGGAAGCAAACAAGATGCCTTTCAGTAGGTGAATAGATAAACTTTGGTATATCCCAACAATGGAATATTACTCAATGCTAAAAAGAAATGAGTTATAAAACCATGAAAAAAACATAGAGAAAACTTAAATACATACTACTAATGGAAATAAGCCAATCTGAAAAAGCTACAAACTATAGGACTCCAATATATATGACATTCAAAATTATGGAGACAGTAAAAAGATCAGTGGTTGCTAGGGGTTGGGGAAAGGAAGGATAAATAGGCTGAGCACAGATTTTTAAGGCAGTGAAATTATTCTGTATGATACTATAATGGTGAATATCTTATTATAAATTCATCCAAATCTGTAGACTGTACAAGAATGAACCCTCATATGAACTCTGGACTTTAAATGATAATGATCTGTCAGTGTAGGTTCATCAGTTGTAGCAAATGTACCACTCTGGTGGGCTGATAATGGGGTGTGAATAATGAGGGACACTGTGCCTGTATGGGGGCAGGGGTATTTGGAAAATTTCTGTACCTTCTTCTCAATTTTGCTGTGAACCTAAAACTGTTATAAAAAAAAGGAAGAAAAAAATGTCTCTTAAAAAAAGAAAAACAGGGACTCCTGGATGGCTCAGTCGTTAAGTGTCTGACTTCGGCTCAGATCATGGTCCCAGGGTCCTGCGATTGAGCCCCACATCGGGCTCCCTGCTCAGCGGGAAGCCTGCTTCTCCCTCTCCCACTCCCCCTGCTTGTGTTCCCTCTCTCGCTGTGTCTCTCTCTGTCAAATAAATAAATAAAATCTTAAAAAAAAAAGGAAAAAAAAGGGGGAGGGAGCATGATAATTCACTGGAAATTTGTCAAAGGATTCAAGTGAATCATGGGGGATGTACCAGCAAAGTCTATTATAATTATGAACCACTGGAAAGATTACAATGAAGAGCCTAATAACTCTAGAGTACTGCCTATAAAAATTTTTAAAAACCTGTAAATTGATTAAGAAAATGTGTCTTTTAATTCTACTACAACTTCCATTCATTAAATGACTGTCATGTTCCAGATACTATTTCATTTAATAATTAGCACCACCTTAGGACATTAGTTCTACTATAACCCTCATTTTACACATGAGGAAATTTTGGTTACAAGAGATAAAATAATTTGGCTAAGTGTTTGTGCCTTATATGTGGGTGATCAGAGATTTGAATTCTCTGAGTGAAATTGTGTGCCCATTCCAGTACACCAAGCCACTACTGCTTTGAGTAAGTTTGATGTAAGATGCTGCCACCTATCTCAAATAATAATCATACAAAGTGTTAATACATGCCAGTGGGTCTTTATATAGATTAACAACACTTAAGACATACTTCAAAAAGGGTACATGTCTTTATCATTTTGGGGGGATGAGGTGTGTCACTATGGTCTGCCAATATGACACAATAAGAGATGTCTTAATACATTGGAAACGTGTTTATCATTTCTCTCTTTCCCTTTCATTTTCCTTTCCTTCCTTTCTCTTCCTTCCTTCCTCTATTCTTTAACAAACTTGCATTGGACATGGCATTTATGCAAAAATCATTGTGGTATTAGTGAGTTAACAAAAGATCAATTAAACATGAAACTTGCTCTCTAGAAACTTATTATCTATTATAAAAAAATCAGGTGAATACATAAATGCTTGCAACGTTAAACTTGAAAGGGGGGCTCAAAGGAACTACTCCATAGATATTTAAAGAAGGAAGAAATTGAATTCATTTAGAAGAGTTGACAGTTAAAACTAAATGGGATTCAAACTTATTTCAATGGAAAGACAAACCACCATAGGTGGAAGGAACAGTATGAACAAATTCATTAAGACAGGAAGGAGCAGCTTTTCTGGTATCCAGGTAGTTGAATTTGGTTGTGGTAAAGAAGTTGGGGGGCGTAGCATGCAGGTCAGGGCCAGAGTGTGTACTCCAGATGCCAAGTTAACTTTATGCTTTAATTTTTCCTCAGAGTTCAAAGCTCTAATTTCTAAAACCCAGTTGGCTGAAAAACTATCCAATTTTGGACCAGCTTAAATGTATGTTTTTACTCAAGATAGTTGTCCATTCCTTGATGCAAAACCAAAGGGTTAATTTAAGAATTTGTTTATTTTGCTGTTTTATTAGATACCAAAGAAGGTAATGTGAGTTGAAGCTTCTTTAAAATATTTTCTTATGACCAACAAATACCTGCTGTGAGATTGTGTTTATTTTTTGTCTTTTCAATCTGTTTACCAGTTTGCAGTTAGAAAACAAAGCAGCAAAAGCCATGTTAGGTCTGGAAGCACAATAATCCTCACTCCCCTTTTATATCAGCATTACTTCTATTGAACATGCTTATTTGTTTTTTTTTGTTTTGTTTTGTTTTCTCATTCAAAAAGGGGACAAAAACCTTATTTGTGAAACTCCCATTAATGAAATACCACTAGAGACGGTGAGTTTTGTTTTTTGTATTTTTACATTTATTTAGATAATCAATTATTGAATTGCAATGTAGGTATGTGGAATTGAGCATAGAAAATAATGGACAAGTATTGGGGCACCTGGGTGGCTCAGTTGGTTAAGTGGCTGACTCTTGATTTCAGCTCAGGTCATGATCTCAAGGTCGTGAAATCAAGCCCCACGTTGGACTCTAGGCTCAGTGGGGAGTCTGTTTGATATTCTCTCTCTTCCTCTCCCTCCACCCTTCCCCTACTCACGTGCATGTGCACGTGCTCTCTCTCTCTAAATAAATCTTTTTTTAAAAAAAGAAAATAATGGACAAGTATTATTAACAGCTTCATTGTAAGTCAGTAGATGTGAAATCTCAAACTGCATCTCATCGTATCAAACTACAAAGCACCTGAAAGAGTGGATTTTTGACTGACTTCCAGAACTTAAATAACCCAAAGTAAAATTTATTCATTGAGAAGTTCTAACACTAGAGAGTGTTACCCACTCTCCGCCTGAATGCTTATGTGCAGGGTGAACATGTAATTTATTATCCAAAGAAGGATGGTTTTAACAGGAAAAGAAGGGGATATTAATAATTATGGCAGGATAATCAACATACACATGAACCAGGCAAACTGGAATACACTGTCACCTGGTATATATAGAAATCCAAAGAAGCTAAGGGATTAAGTGTATATACCTGACCCATTGTCAACTATAGCAGTGGGTTATGGCTTCTAACTTCTTCCAATCCCCTATACTCTGAAAAAAATATTCTGGGTAGGGCTTGTTGATTGCAAAGTAGTTGTGAGCTCCCCAAATTCTTATTCTGGTCATAACTCAAACTAGCCTAGAGAGATATTTGAATTTCCATGGATAGGTAACTTTTCCTTGGAACTCAAACTCACGGATCCTATGATATTATTGTTCCGGATGATGAAAGACTATAAGAAAGAAGGAATTTTATAAAATTCTCTATCTTGAACACTTCATTTAAGAAATATGTTGATTTTGACTCCAAATATGAAAGTGACTCATCTCAACTCCCATTTCATGGTACTTACATGATTTATGAGAAACATGTTTGCTAATGATAGAGGAAAGATACTTCTTAGGAAATGCATCACTGTTGGTATCTCTCTGTCCCTTAACATTTAGAATTCCAGGAAGGAGGCATAGTATGATGGAAAGATGTTTGTGGATAGGTAAATTATATTTCATTTCTAGTGCTGCACTTACAAGCAGCAAGTGATTCTGGATTAAATACTTAACCTATCTGGGCCTTAATTTTTTCATCACCTCATAACACTCCCCGTGAGTCAAGCTTTCTGATAAGCACTTTATATGATTCATTTAATTCTAACTTGTCACAGCAGCTCTTTAAGGTAGGTATAATTAATATCCTATTTGCAGGTAATAAAACCGGCAAATCTGTAACCTCTTTCCATGCTTTATTTTTTTTTGTTTATAACATTTTCATTTATATATTTATATTTCCAAGTAGTGTGTAATTTCCAAGGGACAGAAATTATGCCATTTTTGATCACCCCAGACACACAATTTGATGCTCAATAAATATATTAAGAAAGAAAGAAAGAAAGAGAGAGAGAGAGAAAGAGAGAAAGAAAGAAAGAAGAAAGAAAAAGAAAGAAAGAAAGGGTGAAAGAAAGAAGAAAGGAAGAGGGAAGGGAAGGACAGAGGGAATAAGGGTGGAAGGAAAGGAGGAAGAAAGGAAGGAAGGAAGAAAGGAAGGAAGGAAGAAAGGAAGGAAGGAAGGAGGGAAGGAAGGAAAGAAAGAAGGAAAGAAGAAAGAAAGGTGGAAAGGAGCTAAATAGAGGTGATGTAACTATTCAGGATTTGAATTAGGAGTTGAACCCAACTAATCTGAATCCAGTCCAGGTGCTTCACTATACTGTCTCCCCAGCTCACAGTGCAACTGTGAAAATTAAATGAGGAATTTCCTAAAGTAGGAGTGCAATGAATATGAATTCACTCCCGTTTCTTCATCTTTGATCTGTGACTCTTAGATGTACTGGGCAATCACATGTTAGAAAATAGAGATGCATTGCCTTGCCCAACACTCAAGGGACTCATTCATACCAGAGAGCTCATTTAATGATTTAGAATGGATGAATATCTTTTTCCTTGGCAGAAAATCTATTTGAAAAAAAACCAGATTAAGATCAGTTACTTGATGCATTTTTGGGACCCGATCCAGGAAAGCCCATAAAGGAATTAGTTTGTCAGAGTCAGTGTCTTTCAACAGTCTAAGCTACTTTTTCAATGTTTTTGATTAGAGTAGACCCTTGATGTATTGATACTATTATTATTATTATCATTACCATTAATGAAAATAACATTAGCACTTTCAGAAATGCATAAATGAGTAATGATATATAATTTGTAACATTTCCAAAGTGTGAATTTGAATCTTGCATGACAGGAGACTGATACTCATGGTAAGAGCTTTAACTATTAAAAACTAAGCAACATGAGGATGTGGAGAAATGGGAACCCTGTACATTGCTGGTGAAGCCACTGTGGAAACCATTTAAAAGTGCCACAAAAAGCTAAAGACAATTAGCATATGACCCAACAATTCCATTCCTAGGTATAAAACCAAAAGAATTAAAAACAAGAACTCAAACAGATACTCGTATGCCAATGTTCATTGAAGCATTATTCAGTATTATGTTACTGAGTTTCTGCTTGGGGTGATGAAGAAGTTTTGGAAATAGATAATGGTGATGTTGCACAATACTGTGAATGCAATTGATTTCATTGAGTTGTACAATTAAAGTGGTTAAAATGGCAAATTTTACCACAGTAAAAAATAAAAAGAAAAAATAGCAATGTGACTTTTCACTGTCTTTTCATGCCAAATGTAGTAACTCTTGTAATATAAACTATTTTTTATAAGAAAAGAAAATTTTCAAAAAATGGAACTCTAGATGAATGTGAAGGGGTGTTGAACTGTGGCAAAGGAAATATATGACTATCCATGGAAATATGATGTGGAGAAAGCTTGGTGAGAAATGTTTTACAACCAAGTTTTAAAATTTGTAGATTTCTCAGGAGATATTTCTGATGAATATTATGGGTCTACTGTCCCACTTAAGTTCCCAGTGTTGAACTACTATCTCCATAATGGTATTTCCCAGCATGTAAAGAGGTCTCAAGGTCAATAATTTAGGCAATTTGGGGTTAGATTATATAGATATCATTATTATGGTGCCACTTTATTTCACATGCTTATATATGTAGCAAATTGCCAAGGAAAAGATCCTGTCTTCAGCAATTTCTAGACTCAATTTACCTAGAATTTATTTAAACACATTATCAGTAAGACAAATATTTACCAGAAACTGCAGTCTTGTTGGGGCCACCACACTAGTATGTATTCCTTCTACAAATGGGAGGTCAGGTATGATAAATTATGTTTTTTATTTAAAAAATGCTCATATTCTTCTCTGCATATTGATTTCTCTTTCCTATTCTATTCATATCAAGCTTGTTAATATGACTTGCTTTGGCCAATGAAATGTGAATGGATTTTCCTGGGGGAACTTTTAAGAATCAATGTGTTGTATGCTTCTCTCTTGCATGCTATGAGAAATGTTCCACATAGAAGCTACTCTGTCAGCCAGATTAGTGACGAATGTGTTCTGAATATAGGAGAGGAAGAAGAGTAAAGAATTGTGATCAGAAAAGTTAACTGTGATAGACCATATTATTGCTTGAAAATATCTTCTACTTTTTCCTGTAGAAGGATTATGCTTCTCTGTTCAGTACCAGCCTTGGCCATGGGACTCATTTGGCCAATGGCCTGTGAGCAGAAGTAATGCGTATCCTGTCTGGTGAGCCAGTATACGGTATTCCATGCCTCTTCTCTCTAGTCATGACATTAAGTATTCCATACAGAGGCTATTTAGTCAGTTTAGGTTCTGTATTGAAGACGACATAGAGTAGAGCTACAGTTAATCCAGTGATGGAGTATGGTCTGCCTAAGAAATAAGTTATTATTTTTAAGCCACTGAAATTTTGAAGTTGTTTGTTACTCCAGATAGGCTAGCCTAGCCAGACTAATAGAGCAGGAAACCCAGGATATGCTAATTAATTATCTCATCTCCCTAGATACTGTGGATTGTCTTGAAATAGGCTCATAGGTCAAACCAGGCTAATTAACAACCTCTCCTAGAATTTGTCTTTTTTGAAGATGCTTTCAAGTCAGTAAATATTTAATACAATTCTTTTGGGGAAAGTTGCCCTTAGAGAATTAAGCATAGAGAACTAATGATGGAGAGAGACAGAGAGAGACAGAAATTCAATGTCATTAATGTCAGATTATTAACAGATATAATTGTTTCAAGTCAGTTGTTCCTCCCAAATTTGGTTACATGAACCAATAAATTATCCACCCCTCAACCGACCATTTTTAAAATTTTTGTTTATATTTGCATTATTCTTCCATTACTAAAAAGAAAAGTGTGTTAGACATTGTGAGTCAGAAAATGTGAAGCAGGTTCCTTAGCTACAGGGCTTGATAGAACTCTGTGTACTAGTATGCCTTTTGTTTTTCCGGGGGGTTATATCATATATAGTTATCCCCTGGCTTATTTTTGTTACAGAGTCCATCTCTGATTAATGCTTTGTAAAACACGTTTTGGAAAATTCTCTTAGTAGCTTGTGGCTTCTGAGTGTCTGTCGTCAATGGAGGGCAGAACTACAGCTCCATGTAACCCCAAAAAACATTGACACAGGAATTCAAAATACTAAACAGGGATGTGTATTCTGACCACTCTAAGTGAGTTCATGAGGACATAATTTACCAATATTCATTATCATTATTTGGAGAAATCATGAAAGGTCATGAAATTCTAATAGGCCCATATGAGATTAGTGACCAGGAAGTTGAGCCCCTAGTTCTCTGAAGCTCCAGAAGGGTAACTTACCTACTCTTTCTTACATCCATGTGAAAAATTGTATTTTCAAGGATTTGTGCTGACTGCACAAATTTATTACTATATATAGGGGATACCTTTTATAATATGAGTCTATAACCTACCCAGAAATTCTTTGAAGTCTTTCCTCTCCATAGAGTTCACTGTGAGCCTAAACACCATCTCCACACCTCAGTCATAGATGGTCCTATCTGACCCAAATTGGACCAATCAGATTATCTTTCTTTGGAAATTGTGACTAGGGTTAAGAGGATGCTTCTGAAGGTGCTAGACATGTACACACTCAGGAGATAAGCACAAGCATTTTTCCACTCTGTGAATGGAAAACCAGGGAAAGTAAACTCTGCAAGGACTGGGGAGATGGGAGCAAATGTTCCAGGAAGAGCCAAGTTTCAGATGGCCTTACATTTTAAGTTCTAGTTCCTTCTGAGATAAAATTGTATCAATTGACCCTAGAGAAAATAAAACACAAATAGAGCCTTCAATATTTTCTTCTTATTTTTTCATCTAGCCCCGATGAATTTCTTTCATTTCAAATCACCTAAATGAAAACACTGGAGAAGAGCTCTAGAGAAAGAAGCTGAATTTCTGGAAAAATACAGAAGGATAGTTGAAAATACTGATTTTGTTGCTTTTCTTTAATCTCTTAATTATTTGATAGGCTATATATATTACTTATGAGGTATGCATACTTTGGTACATTATTGAACCTCACTTTTCATCAATTTTCCCATCTATAAAGTAGGGGTGATGAGATTGGTTCCTGTATCACAAAATTATACTGAGGATTAAATGAGTTGATACATGTAAAGTACTTAGATAAGTATCAGGGAATATACTAAATGTTCAATATGTGTATTATTAATATGTTTTCTGCAGGTTTGTGGAAAGCTCTGGAATATCATTTGTTTTATTCTCTGGAAGCTATTAAAATTTTGTTATTATCAATGCTTTTAGGCAATTTTATTGTGGTATGGCTTGTTTGGGTGTGTGTATGTGTACATGCTTAGGGATTATCTCTCTTGAGGTTTATTGAGTTTTTCATTCTATGAATTTAAAAGTTTTATTAAATTTGGGAAATCTTTGGCCATTATAACTTCAAGTATACAATCTGCTTACTCTACATTATTTTTCTTCTGGGGTTCATTAGAGGCACGGTGAACCATTTCATATTTTCCAATAGACACTAAGGTTCTCTTTATATTTTTCAATCTTTTTCTTGTTTCTTTTGGTACTACAGTTTTGACAGTTTCTATTTTTCTATTTTCAGGTTCACTAGTCTTTTCTCTGCAGTGTCTAATTTGAGGTTAATCTCATCCAGTGAATTTTTCACTTCAGATATTATGTTTTTACTTCTAGAATTTCCCTTAGTTCCATCACCTTTATATTTATGATGTCCTCTAAATAAATTATTGAACGAATTGTTATAGCTCTTTTGATATCCTACTCTGACAATTCTATCACTGCTAACATTTCTGGATCTATCTTTATTTACTAATTATTCTTCTGGATTGGGTCACATTTTCCTGCTTCTTGGAATGCTTAGTAATTTTTTATTGAATGCAGGAATCGTCATTCTATTGCAATGCCTTACATTGTTGTGTGTTTGATTTTATAGTATTGTTTTAAAGAATGTTGAGCTTTGTTCTATCAGGTAGTTAAGTTATTTATCTATTGATTCAATCCTTTCTGAACTTGTTTTTAAGTTTTTAAAGGCATTCTAGTACATTCTTTACTTTAGAGATAGCTTAGCCATAGCACTAAGGCATTGCTAGGCTCTCTCCAAAACACTCTCCATATTCAACAAGGACTGGCCATTTTGACAGGTTGGAAGTTCAAGCTCTGTTTGAGCTCTCAGAATTGCTTGGTTTACTATTCTTTGATTGTTTTTTACCCAGGCTCTTGGTGCTTCACAATGAAAGCTCCAGTGGAATCCTATACAGGTTGTTTTCTGCATAGCTCCTCCTTTTCTAAAGATCCTTTCTATAAATTCCAGCTAGGTCATTTTTTCTGAACTCTTATCTCTGTCTCCTCAACTCACTGAGGCTGCTGTTTTCCACTTACAAGCATTCCCATGGAATCATTGTCCAGAAATTGCTCCCTGGCAAAAATCTGTTGCAAATTTAAGACGCTTGTTTACTTTTCTACTCTCAGGTATTACAGCTTTGTGCTGTCATCCACTGTCTGAAATTATTTTTGAATATATAGTATTTTCTATTTTTTAGAATTTTTTACAGAAGAAGGGTAAGTCAATACAACTTATTCAATCAGTGCTGAGAATGGAATTCCCATCATTTTGATTGCTGCTTTTATAAATGACAAGAGTGGAAGTGCATTTTGTTCTGGTTGTTTTAACAGTTACCCCCACCAGTATTGTTTCTGATACTGTCCTGCCACTGCTATTGCTCTTGGAATACTAAGTATTTTACTGATTCCATTATCTTTTCTGGACAAAAATTTGTGTGTTTTAGAAATTACCTTTGTCATAAATTAAATCGGAGATATATGGGCTCTAAATAAACTTTCTTTCATAGACTTTACATATTAATATTAGTTACTTTGTTGGGTGCCTAGTGTGTGTCACATTTTATGTAAATGACATGTAATTTACCTGATAGAGTATATATGAAGTAGGTGTTATTTTTTTCACTGCAGATATGGAAAATTTATATTTAAAACCTTTAATTGATTTACATGGCTTATGTAGCTAATAAGGTTAAGGGCTATGATTTACAGTCAAGTCTTTTCTTCATCTTTTTTATTTTATTTTATTTTTTTATTATTATGTTATGTTAATCACCATACATTACATCATTAGTTTTTGATGTAGTGTTCCATGAGTCATTGTTTGCGTATAACACCCAGTTCTCCATGCAGAACGTGCCCTCTTTAATACCCGTCACCAGGCTAACCCATCCCCCCACCCCCCTCCCCTCTAGAACCCTCAGTTTGTTTCTCAGAGTCCATAGTCTCTCATGGTTCGTCTCCCCTTCCTATTCCCCCCCTTCATTCTTCCCCTCCTGCTATCTTCTTCTTTTTTTTTTAACATATAATGTATTATTTGTTTCAGAGTTACAGGGCTGTGATTCAACAGTCTTACACAATTCACAGAGCTCACCAGAAGAGAAGCTAAGTTATGAACTAAAGGTTCCATTCATGTGTCTTCAAATGACACTCAAAATGTGGTCTGTAAAGTGCTGCTGTTTGAAACTGTTAATTTGCCATAATGAGATTAGAGTCTAGCTTCCTGAACAAATTAAGCCACTAAACAGAGTGTTACAGTTCTACTGATGATTTCCATAGCAAAACTTTCTCAAGGAAGGAAGCTGTGAATTATTACTTTTTTTTTAACATTCTGTTGCAAGTATCTATCATAAAATAGTAGCAAACTGTTCATGTACTGGCACATGGAACAGCACATTTTTACACCCTCTGGCTTCATAACATTGTATGACTCATGTAACTTTTCTCAACTGAAAATAAGAGATTTGAACATAACCTGAACATCTTTCCCTGCTCTTAGCATCATTTAATGATGACAAACTATTTAGGAATAAATATACATAACAATGACAGGATGAAGTAAGCAAATTAATCAATAATGCCTTTTGTTTTTCACATTAAGGCACTGAGAAGTATCTGAGAAAATATTTTTCTTATGGGTATTTTAAGCATTGGAAGGGTGAATCTCTAGATATTGTGGTATTTAAAACACAGGTTCTTTTTTTTTTAAGATTTTATTTGTTTATTTGTTTATTTGACAGAGAGAGAGCACAAGCAGGGGGAGTGGCACATAGAGGGAGAGGGAGAGGGAGAGGGAGAAGCAGACTTCCTGCCGAGCAAGGAGCCCAGTGTGGGGCTCAATTCCAGGACCATGGGCAGATGCTTAGCCGACTGTCACTCAGACACCCCTAAAACACAGGTTATTTTACCAGATCAACCTTAGTTCACATTCTCTTTGCCATTTACTGTCTGTGTGGTCTTGAGCAATTTCTTTAATCTCTGAATTTCAGTTTAAATTATTAGAGATATTAATGCCTAGGTCACAGAATTTTTGTGACTGTTAAATGAGTATGTGAACCTAAAGCGGGTTAACATAGTGCCTGTTATGGTATAACTGATTAAAAAGTGGTATTGATTATTAAGTAAATTATTTGTATGTATATTCTTCTGGAATCATGTAGCCCTTTACTTTGCCTAGTTTATATTGCTCATATATCCTCAGCTTATATATTACTTATTTGGTTATGTTTATCCCTAGAATTATACTATAAACTCCTTCAGACCAGGTAACATGGCTTAGACATAAATATGCTAATTGCTCCTGTACAGTTATGATTGAATAAACAGATGAATTAGTTAACACCCTAAATTTATAACAATATACTAGGTTTTGCTGAGCTACACAATAGTGTCACTTTAGAAGTAATTGCTTGTCACCTAAGCACAGCACAGTGCCTTAGAGAATAATTGGAATGCTTGATACAAAAGCCTCAGGTTTTTTTCTTTACTTTTTTTTCTGTCTATATTTGTTTGCTAGGGCTGCCATAACAAAATACCATCGACTGGGTGGCTTAAAAAACAGAAATTTATTTTCTCACAGTTCTGGAGGCTGGAAGTCCAAGATCAGGGTGTTGGCAGATTTGGTTTCGCCTGAGGCCTTCTTGGTTTGCAGATGGCCAACTTCTTGTGGTGTTCTCAAATGGTGTTTCCTCTCTGTGTACACTCTTGCTGTCTCTCTATATGTTGAAATTTTCTCTTCTTATAAGGACACCAGTCAGACTGGATTAAAGCCCACCCTACCAACTCATTTTAATTGCCCCTTTAATGACCTATCTATCTTCAAATATAGTTATGTTCAAATATAATTATTTAGTTATATTCTGAAGTACTGGGGGTTAGGACTTCAACATATGAAATTCGGTGGGGAAGTACAGTTCAGCTCATCACATTGCCTTTTTTCCCTCTGCCTTGATTAAGTTTCTTAATTAACTATAGCAATTTGAATGAGTAACTTGCTGGCCATATCTTTCTGTGTTGTGTGTTTGTGTGTGCACCTGTGTGAGTGAGCGTGTTTAAAACACACACCTAAGATACATGACATTCAAAATCAAAAAGTGAGGAAAATATAGAAGACTTCTATTTTCATCAAGTCACCAGTATATTCCTTCAGACTTCTGACAAGCTGTAGGCATGCCTTGGGAAGGGGATGTGCACTGAAGGTACTATAAAATCAGTATTCAGTGGGGGATGCTTAAAAACTTTAGGATGGTATCCATTTTACACTTGAAAATTTATGTCAAGAAATTTAGCTTCCCTCAGAGGAGCAAATCTCAAGTGGTAGTTACAGTTAGGGTACCTTCAATCCTTTCGTTTTTTGCCTTGAGGGTGCACTGTCTTTCCAGCTGACAGACCTTTATGTCTGTTCTTTAGAATTGCATTTTACACAACCCCCTGAATCACCACAGAGAATCACCATGATTAATCAATGAAGGCCGGAGAAATGAGAGAATAACCACTTATCTGTGCTCAGCTTCCTTTGATGCAATACATACAGTGAGCTTGAGTTTTATGAGTTTGAAAGCTAAATTTGATTATAAGCTGAACTTTTTTTTTTATATTAGGAGCTGCTTCATCTTTGCATTTAGAACTCTAGTCACAAAGAAATTTGTTTAAAGTATATGGTAAGAGGGCGCCTGGGTGGCTTAGTCATTAAGCGTCTGCCTTCGGCTCAGGTCATGATCCCAGGGTCCTGGGATCGAGTCCCACATCGGGCTCTCTGCTCAGCAAGGAGCCTGCTTCTCCCACTACCTCTGCTTCTCCCCCCGCTTGTGCTCTCTCTCTCTCTCTCTGCCAAATAAATAAATAAAATGTTTAAAGTAAATAAATAAAGTATATGGTAAGAACTAATCAGAATTAATGATAGAACTATAAAAATTTATTTTTAGAGGGACATGTGGCGTTAGTATTGATACTCACTTATACTATGGAATTTTCAGTGAGTGGAAGTATTGACTAACATTTTGAAGGGTACCAGAATATGCTACCCCAAAATATATCTTTTTGGTGTATGGGTTATTTTGAGCTAGGCCTTTGAGAACCAGCAGATGCAGGAAAAGCTCTAAAAACAGGTCACATATTTTCCTTTTGTAAAGGAAATTTACATTTATAAAGGCAATTTCCATTTGTAAAGATGTATCCTTCACCCACACCAGGAAGAAGAGGGCTCTTAATAACTTGAATCAGTGAAGAAGGTACCAATTGAAATCTGCATAACAAACCTTATTAAAAAACCCTTGTTTACCATACTTTTCCTGGTTATCTTTCCACAACATGCCTCCCCTCCCCCGAACCCCAAGCTCCTGTTTCCTTTGTTTAGCCTAAGATTATATATAAGCCTAAATTCTAACAACCCCTTTGGGTTACTCATTTAGGGATGTTCCAATGTATACATGCAAAATGCATAAGTCAATAAATTTATGTTTGTTTCTCTTGTTAATCTGTCTTTTGTTAGTCTAATTTACAGTCTAATCTCCAGCTGGAGAATTTAAAATGGGTAGAGGAAAAGGATTTTTTTCCCCTCCCTTACAATATTATGACCATCTCAGTGACAGAAGCTCAACTATTGGCGCTTTGGGATTTTAGCGAATTAAAATAACATGCTTGCTCACTTCTGAAATGTTCAAACATATTTCTCATCCCAGTAAATGGAATCTTTATGACATTGCAGTACTTAAAATTCCATTCCTGAATTTCCCAGAATGACTAGGAGAGCTTTCAGCAATCATGGGGAGAGAGAAAGAGAGACAAACAGGTAGGTAATCCACACCATTGGAAGGGATTCAGAACTAGGCTCCACAAAATGTACCACTTTGGCATGTGGATTATTTTGAGTTGAAGACAGTCAAGGCACAAAAGACTCAGGAAAGACTTTTCATTTCCCCCTTAATTGCCTCTAAGACTTGAGACAGAGGGCCTGGTCCAGGAAGACAGCTATTCCCAGAGATAAATAAAAAGAGTATGGTAGGCTGAGAGTAGGGGGGAAGCTCAGTAGCTTCTGTTCTCTCTCTCTCTCTCTCTCTGTGTATGTGTGTGTGTGTTGTTTTTGTTTTTCAAATTTCTCTCCCTCTCATATTTCTCTGGGGGGGCATGATAAGCATTTGTTTACTAAGCTTTTGCTCTCCCCATTTTGCTCTGAATTGTCTTCCTTCCCTTTGAAGCCCTAGAGCTCTACTTCCTTCTTACCTCAGGGTGGCAGGTAAGCCTCAGTTCTTTGACTGTCTTTGAGCCTTTCAAGTTTTTGTGGGGCTCCTATATGTTTGAAATTGAATTTGTGGTTAAGAGGAAAATATGAAATAAGATGAAAAAAATGTCCTGATACTATACATTTGTGATAAAAAATACCAGGATGGTAAGTAATTATTACCATATATGCTAATAACAATACAGTCTCCTAATATATATGACAATAACTAGGAAACCTGGGATGGAGGTAAGAAATTGAAAAATCGACTTTTTAGTAAACTGTTCTAGCACAGTTCTCTCAGAAACTAATAAAGCAGTGAGAAAATAAAACCCAGAATGTTTGAAAAATGTGATTAGTAAGATTTCCCTCTCTGTTTACTAAATAGTCCACAAACATGAAACTTAAAACATAGTCTTAAAACATGGCAGAGGCGCCTGGGTAGCTCAGTCGTTAAGCGTCTGCCTTCGGGTCAGGTCATGATCCCAGGGTCCTGGGATTGGAGCCCCACATCGGGCTCTGTGCTCAGTGGGAAGCCTGCTTCTCCCTCTCCCACTCCCCCTGCTTGTGTTCCCTTTCACTCTGGCTCTCTCTGTCAAATAAATAAATAAAATCTTTAAAAAAATGAAATAAGATAAATGGGAGTGGGAGAGAATCAGTACAATAACCCTATCATCTCTGACAAAATAAAATAAAACTTGAACTAAGAGAAAAAGAAATAGTTTAAAAAACTGTATTTGGAAATGCAAAAAATCTAAGACTAGGTAACTTGGATTAAGGAAGAAGTCATAACTAAAGTATAAAACATTTAGAACCGAAAATAATTTAAAATAGTAATCAACAATATTCAACCTAATTAGTAAACACAGAGATACAAAAAACAATAAGATATAGCCTTATGCTTATGTAAAAGGTTAAGATTAGCTAGTATATAATTATAAGTGTTAAGAATATGGGTAAATGGAAGAGTAAAAATTGGTACAAAAATTCTATAGTTCAATTGGGTAAAACCTTATGGACCCAGTGACAGGGAAATTGCCACTTTTGAAAATATATCCACTCCCATCACACAGATTTCAAAAGAAATGTAGAAGCTGAAGCATCTTGATATCGATTTTGATGGTAAACATTGTAGGTACCTTACATATTTTTCATAAAGGATGAATACATACCATGGGGTTCTTATATAAGAGTCATGAGCAACAAATTAGGTGTGCATTAACCAATATAGATATATTTAAAACATGAGTTACATAACATAGTATTTTTATGCAAATCAAAAACATGTGCACAAATGAAATAATTTATATTCCTAAAAGACACATTTTTTAAAAAGATTTTATTTATTATTTGACAGAGAGACAGTGAGAGAGGCAACACAAGCAAGGGGAGTGGGAGAGGGAGAAGCAGGCTTCCCACTGAGCAAGGAACCCAATGTGGGGCTGGATCCCAGAACCCTAGGATCCTGACCTGAGCCGAAGGCAGACGCTTAACCGACTGAGCCACCAGGCGCCCCAAAAGACACATTTAAAGCATTTTATAATAAATGCTGGTGGATAGGAGGAGGAACGACATACAAAGGAAAAAGGTATCATAGAACAGAACAAAACAAGGAAGGGAATTTTGCAAGGAACAATGATGACAATTTGCCATAAACTGATCAATATAATTAATTCAGCTCTCTGAACTTTGTCTAAGAATTTTTTAAAAATGAAATTATAGGCTTACAATTAATTATAGGAGAATTAAATTTGCTTTCTTACAAATAAAAATATTGAAGATTAGCTAAAGGAATAATCAACTGAACTACAGAGGTGAAAAAGCAGATACCTGGGAAAGTGCCCATTAAATAGTTTGAAGTTTTGAGGTGCCTGGGTGGCTCAGTCGGTTGAGAGTCTGACTCTTGATTTCAGCTCAGATCACGATCTCAGGATCATGAGATTGAGCTCTATGTTGGACTCCATGCTGAGCATGGAGTCTGCTTAGGATTCTCACTCTCCCTTTCCCTCTGCCCCTCCCCTCCCCCCCCACGCAAACATGCACATCTCACTCTCTCTCTCTAAAATAAATTATAAAGAATTAAATAAATAAATGGTTTGAAGTTTGCCTTAGAGTTACTTCTGAGACTAAATTTTGGTAAAGAGGGAAAAACTGGGGTCTTTAGAATGGAAAGATAATAAGCAAATGCAAAATACATCCAACACTCTATTTACTTGAACACAAAGAATGTGTAATTAATTAGGTATATAAGATTTTGTGCCTTCTCCAGTACAACTCTACAACCCTATGACCAGAGCAAAAAAGCAGATAGGTGAGATAATTCAAAGACATAGATAAGATTTATAAAATATTCAGAGGGTAAAATGTTCTTTGTTCTAGAGATAGAAATCATGAGTGAGGAGGAAGGCCCATATTACAAAGAGTAGATTAAAAGTTGTAGAGAAATAGAAGGGAAAGAAATGATTTAAGGATTTGATAATACTTCCAATGAAACAGTTTTAAAATATCTTTCTGAAAATCTATTTAAAAACTATTACATAGTTTAAGTGTGATTTTTGATTATGTCAGTCAGGTGTTGCTAAGTTATGCAGCAGCAACACTTTGAAAATCTCATTGGCTTACAAAAACAACTCATTCTTGTTACATGGTGGTGGCTCCTGGTAAGCTGTATCTCTTCTCTCCTGCATGAGTTGTCTTTATTCCACGATTCAGGCTGAAGAAGCAGCCCCTATTTGAGACATGAATTTTTTTGTAGCAGAGAGAAAGAGCAAGATGGCTGGCTCTTAAATCTTCACTGGTTCTTAAAACTTGTATTCAGTCATGCCTATGTTATATCCAATCACATCCCAGTGCCAAAGTAAGGCACATAGATCAAGTCCAACATCGGTAGGATGGGGGATGTATATTCCTCCCAGTGGAGATCCAGTAAATCTCACAGTATGAGGGGAAAGTTCTTCAAGCCCGGAGTCATTTTTTATAAAGAAAAGTTGGGAAGAAAAAGCAAGACCTTTGACTCAACTTTTATTAAAAGGTAGGCTCTTTCCTCAGTATCTCTGATAATGTCTGTCAATTATGAATCCTTGCTCCTTTACTCTCTGGAAATCTATTAGAAACTAGGAATGACAGACCAAGTAAGTAGCAGCATACTGATAAATTCACAAATTACTTATGAATGAATAAAGCTAAAAAGAGGAAGCAGAGCAGTGGGAAGTAGTGGGGGGTTGAATGGTTATTGCAAAAGTACAGAAATAAAAGGAATCTGTCATGTTCTTCACTGGTGGCTGTGTCGACTCTTTTAAGCAGGACACCAACCTCATTGAATTATGAGGGACTCTGCCTTAATCTGGCAGTTGATATGATATGACTTTTAAAAAATATTTTTAGTTGGCCTACAGAACATTATATTACCAAGACTTTTCATTTCATCTTATTGCTATTGACAATAATAATAATACTATTAACAATAGTAACAAAACTAATATTGGTATATTATCTCGTCATTTAAAAACACTCTCTTATAATCCAATTTTGTTCTCAAACAAATCCTGTGTGATACAATTGTTGGCTATTCTCATTTTACTCTTCTACTCCATCCACTGTTCCCCTTTCTGTGCCATTTTGTGCCTTGCCTAAGATGAGGTAGGCTGATTCATATTGTTTTACCTGGACTCCATGGTCTCAGACGTACAGTTGGGTTTGGTCAAGGGGAGAAGTGGGAGGTCACATGGCCATGGAAAGAAGACCTTTATCAAGGGACTTTCTGTTTTTGTTTTTTTGTTTTTAATTCCAAGAGCATCGTAAGCAGCAGGCAGAAGGCAGAGCACTTTTCGGTACATCAGAAGGACTACCTGTAAGAAAGGAGTTATAATCCAACCCCCTCCTTGAGACAAACGAAGAAAAAAATTACTGGGAAAGATAAATAAAAAGGCTTCTTCTGCCTCTACTCTTCAGAGATTAAGCATTCTCTGTTGAGAAAGAGACACCTCATAAAATTATGAGGGCTCAAAAGATAAAATCTCTATTCCCAGTTGCTTTGGGTAAGATTTTTTTCCCATATCCTTGCCATGCTATCACCATCACTATCATTATCCATGCCATCGATAAATGGTATGTTTTATTTATTTATTTTTAAAGATTTTATTTATTTATTTGAGAGAGAGAGCACAAGTTGGGGGTGAGGTAGGGCAAAGGGAGAGAGAGAAGCAGGCTCCCTGCTCAGCAGGGAGCCCGATGCAAGACTCAATCTCAGGACCCTGAGATCATGACCTGAGCTGAAGGCAGACACTTAACCGACTGAGCCACCCAGCCGTCCCAAATGGTATGTTTTAAAGGGATGTTGTGAATTGTTTCAGTTTATTGCAACATGAAAACTTATAAATCTGAAGCCTCAACATGTCGGTGATACTCACAATGGTTGTCCATGACCCTTTAGATATATAAAACATGGCCATGGCCACCAAACCTTCTCAACATGCCCAGCTGCCTTTTTAGCTGTCTTGGATGCCTATGTCATAGTCACAAGGTGAGCCTGTTTAGGTCAGCCAAGGTCTACCCAGATCATTGCTTGGCTTTATCTTAAATTAATTTCCTAATGGAACCCTTACTGTGGAATTTGCAACAATCTATTTGGGAAGGGGGGAGGAGGGTTACTTATGACAGCCTTCTCTTTTATGCCAACCAAAGTATTGCCATATAAATTAGTCCCTCCAAACGGCTTACTCCCTATAATTAACTCTGCTCTAGGAATAGCTGTTTTATAACTGTTGCAAATCAAAGTACTATGCCACTGAATTACTCACTTGCCAGGAGACCGTGACATCTCATCCATTAAAGGGATGATGTTTGGGATGATGTTTAAAAGCAGCCTCTTCTCCTTTTCTTTCTGAAAGAGTGTTTCACTGAACAGATATTGCCTTGAGTTGTATGGAGGGAAATGGGAGTTGAATCAGCAGCACTTGTACAATGTATATAACTCTTCTGTTACTCTCCTCCCAGGAGCTTTGGAATTTGTGTGGCTTAGCCGACTGGAGGCTGTACTGATAGAACTCAGAGTGGGTTGAGAGCACTGGAATGTCTAAGAACATACGAGGCTCATAGTCTCCATTTTTCAGAATTTACCTCTTCAGAGGCAGACAGTGCTTTTGAGGACAAACCTAATAGTCCCCAATTCCTTGGATGTTCATTGTGAAATGCTATTATCCATGTTAAGGTAATTTGCTTAATATGGATATAATACACAATGCTATCAAAATTTTCACTGAAATGTAGTCTTCATAAATGTCTATTACCATTTCAACAGTTCCTGATTCCAGAGTTTGAATTAACCCCCTTGCAGATGAGTCAAAGTTATTCTGCACAGTGCAGCTGTGTATAGTTAGTTGCAAATGGAGTGGGGGCCACGGGAGCATCAGTTACTCACAAAGGCCATGCAGTCCTCCCATGGTCATATGGTTTATGCCCAGACAGTGTGTGTCACACAAAGGATGTCTCCTAATTATGAAAAACTCAATAGCAGAATAAAACTTATGCCCCTAAAACTGGTTCATTATTTGCTTCAAGTTAATGCTATCAGTGTAGTATGTTTAGTGTATCTGGGGAGATGTTTCCACTTTTTATGCCTCTGATGAAAGTAGCTTTGTTTTATCCCATCTGTTGTTACAATCAGGAGTTAAGAAATTTTCTGTGCTTGAGACACAAGATCTAGTTAATGCTAAATTAATGTTAACAAATTTGAGGGATTTTAACATGGGGATTTGAGAGAAGAATTAATCTTTGAATAGCACACAATTTCAAAATGAAGATAATTAAAATTTTATCTTTGATTTTGCAAATAGATTTGAAGAAGCAGGAGGTCAATGAAAAAAGCAGTCAATCTTGGCAAATGGCTTTTTCCATTTCTTACTTGGTCAAATCCCATTCTTCATATTCATCCTGCCAGTTGATTTTTGTTCTTCCTGTTCAGGGGTCCATGTTTCAACTCCTTTATTGGACTGTGAGCTAAAGGTAAGAAAGGAAGCTCCATTCAACTCTATCCCCCCTCCAGTGCCTAGCATATTTTATAGAGTAAGTGTTTAAAAGCTGTTTGTTGAATGGAAGTATGATTTAAGTGGTGGTGATTTGCATTGGCTAAATATAATCCACAGTTTTAAAACAAATAAGTAAACATATGCTGATTTTTTTCTTAACAGATCCCCTACTCTGTTTACCTTAGACCTCTCCTAATTTCCTTAAGGTGTATTTTCCCCAACCTTAAGATGCCTGCCCGTATTAGGTAGTTCTGGTGACTCTTTGCCTTATACTTATCATTCAAAAGGTTGCATAAAATTTCCTGTGCCAAGCCTGCAAAAGTTGGGTTAATAAACCAGATGATACTTTGCACACATAAATCCAATATACCAACATTATCCAATTTTCAATATGCAGAATATACTCACATCCGATTTTTTGGGGGGAAAAATAATTCTTGGCCTGAAAAGAAATGCAAATAGATGTCCTAAATTTGCAAATATTTGCCTGGCACTGACACTAGATTTATTTAATGCCATGACTTAAGCATATTTTAATAGATTCCCCACATAAAAAAAGACAGTGAAAGAGTTTGGCCTGCTCAAATAAAATGATGAATAAATAAATATAGCAGCTAATAATAGAAAGAAATATGACATAAATTACGATAAGCTGGAAAGTAATTGTAGAAGTTTATGGTTATTGGGCTGAATCTAATATGATGTTAAATTTCTACTGGCATTTCAAGAGCTGTCCTAATTAATCAATTGGTAATTGCAGCTATGATTACTGGCTGTGATTATGATTAATTGCCAATTTTGATTGATCCTCCAATAATTCTGGCATGTTCTTCAATATAGAATCTCTGCTGCATTAAGTAGGATTTTAGAAGCAGAGTTATTAAAAGCAAATAATCAAACCCTTCACTCTCATTATGGATCTGTCCTCAGGGGATAAGATTTGTGATGGTAGAATCATGGATAGATTTGCAGTAGGGGAAAGCCAAGAGAGGACAACATTATGCCAGAGATTATTTTAATAAAATAGGCTCATTGTGGAGATGGAGTATACATTTTATAATGATTCATTCACTTCAGGTTTACATTCATTACACCCCCTATTAGTTGAGCCTCCTTCGTTATAACAGTATGATCTCTTCAGCCCAGTCCAATCACTAATACCTTTCTTAGTCCTGTGGGGAGTGGAGATAAATATCTCTGTGCTTTTCCAACTGTCACATAAAAAGTTGTTCGTTATCCAGTTCTTTAGGCAAGTGTCATGAACCTAAGGTCACAAACAGGAGAAATATTTCTGGGGTTACATTATAAATAAGAAAGCCTTGAAAGTCATTTTTTCTAATATGTCACTAACCTGGTGCCAGGCGGAGGTGTACAGCCATATTAACTCCCAAGGGTTATACAGATTTATATACACATTTATATATCTCATTACATATAATTTATATGTAATATGTATTAAATACATATATATTACATAATGAATTATATTGCATTATACACATTTAATCCTCCTAACAACCCTGAGAGGGAGGTGCTATTACTAACCCTTACTTAGAACTGTGAAAACTTCACATTAGAGAGGTAAATAACACAGCTAAATCCATGTAATTAGTAGTAGGCAGTTGAACAAAGGACTTGAGCTAAACTCACTACAGCTCCAAAGCTCAAGCTTTTAACTATTAGGATATTCTGCCTGATTTTCAGAAAAGTGTAGAAGGCCAATTGTCTTGTCCCAGTCTTACAAAACAATGGACCAGGTAACCAGGGTTTATAGCAGAGTTTGGACTTGAACCCATCAGTGTGTTGCTGAAACCCTTTCCTCCACCTCCTGCCTCTACCCCATCTTTACTTTCAGTGTATTTGCTTCCCCACAGTGCTATGCTGGGAGAGCCTGATCTTCCAGCTCTGCATGATGCCACCCTCATTCCTAATTCTGTGGCCAGTATATGGACTTGTGTTAGTTTCCTATTGCTACTCTGAGAGATTACCATAAACTTAGTGGCTTACAACAACACAAATTTATTATTTTGTGGTTCTAGAGGTTCTAAGTCCAAGATCAGTCTCATTAGGCCAAAGTAAAGATGTCAACAGGGCGGGTTCCATCTGAGGCTCTTGGAGACAATATGTTTCCTTGTCTTTGCCTTCTAGAGGTGTGTACATTCCTTGGCTTATGTCCCTTTACCCCGTCTCAAAGCAGCAAGCAGCACAATGTTATCATATCTTCTTTACTGACTTGCTTCTGTTTTCACATTATCTTCTGACTCTGACTCTCTTGCCTCCCTTTTATGAGGAGACTTGTGATTATGTTGAGGCCACCCAGATAATCCAGGATGATCTAGGATAATCTTCCCATTGCAAGATCTTTAATTTCATCACATCTTCAAAGTCTCTTTTGCCATGTGGGGTAACATTTTTAGGATCTGGGGATTAGGACACAGACCTCTCTGGGGAGCCATTATTCATCTGCTACGGACCTGTATGTGGTCTCCTCTGGAATGTCTTGCCCTTCAATTTTCCGAAAGCACACCCATTTTCCTGCTCTTGGGATTGGATTAATAATATATCCATAACTTTAAAAAGAATAAGAACCATAGTTCACATGTGTCCATGAGAGTGTCGTTCCTGGTTGGCAAATTTTGGAAGCCATATCAATACCATTTATTAAAGGCTATTAGTTCTCGAAATAATGATGAAAATAATAATGGAAGATGAAGACTTGCTTATATCTTAAGTAAAAGAAGCAGGATACAAGATAGTGTCAGCCTTGTAACATTTATGTATAAGTCTATAAGAAAATATAGGAATTTGAGTTTGCCGGATGATGGGTGATGGGTATTAAGGAGGGCACATGTGGTAATGAGCACTGGGTGTTATACGCAAATAATGAATCATATTATACTACATCAAAAACTAATGATGTACTGTATAGTGACTAACATAACATAATTAAGAAAAAGAAAGAAAGAAGCAGAAGCAGTCTTTGATTATTAAAGTTTTAGAACTTTGGTTCATGACATTGAAGTGTATAAGGGGATACTCTTAGACTTTCCCATAAAAACAGAAACGATATAAACTCAATCTTGAGAAATAATGCCACATTTAAAATTTTGTGAGCTGCCTTAATCTAATACACGTCACAGAAGGAATTGAGCCAAATTAGCTTTTTTTTTTTTAACTCATGGAATCATGGAATTGTGTAATTGAAGGGGTTTTAGATTTCTCAAAATGTGTTTCTGAGAGGCCCTACTGGCTGTGGGATACCTCAGAGATCATAGTCAGGAGCAGGAGGAAGACTGAATGAGTCTTCCCCTCCACTCCTGCCTGGACCAAAGCAATCTACAGTCTTTATTTTACATGTCCATTTGCAAAAGCATTCTTTGGTTGTAATATTAGAGAGGCCACTGTTTTCATACAAATGTATTTTGTCCCCAAATCCCCAGAGAGATAAATTATTAGTCCAAAGTCACACAACCTAAAGCTCCTGATCAGACCCTATTTCCTTTCTACAGGTACTTAGCATTGTCTTAGGGATACATGTAGATGTGGTTCTTTTGTGAGTATATCTTGTCTGATAATAAAACAGATACCAACTACCTAATGATCCAGAAGGTCGGAACTTGCACCATGTTTTTTACTGTGTGAAATCATAACATCATTAAATATTAGAGCCAGAAGAAATCATTTTCCAGTTCTCTCATTTTGTAGGATCCATTGATCCATGGAGGTTAAATGAGATTTTCTAAGTTCACTCAATGAATGAATGACAGCATCAATGCTGAAATTCCAGAGGAGTGACATTATACCACACTTCTTCCCTTTGGTGTTAGTTGTTGTTATTTTTCTTTTATTTTCTTAAATGAACATCTGTATAATTACTCGAGTCCACCCTTTTCTTTTGACAATAACTATAATAAATATTGCCAGGATAAAATATTCAAGTAGTAAAGATTTAATTGCTGAATAATTAAGAACTGGAAAAGGGAAAATAAGGACTACAATTTACTTATCAAGTCAAGTCAATCTGCAAGAGTTCCCAAAGACATACAATGATTTCAGAAAGAACTAGTCTAATCCAAAGCCTGTTTTGACATAGGGCAACCATTTCTCTGAATAGAAACAGCACCAAGTTTAGTTTACTTCCCAAAGTAAATAAAAGCTGTGCTATTCAGGATTCCGGGAGAGGAGATGTTGTATGTGCCACACATCTGATCAAAGTACTTAACTCGGGCACAATTGTGGCTGAAAATTAAACTTGAGATTGATGCTTCTTGAGGTAAGAGGAGCCAAAGTGGAGGAATTACCTCCCACTCACTGAGTAGCCCTTTCATCTTGAACCCTTCCCAGGTATGCCAACGGCCTTCTCCTTGAGTCAAGGGTTCTGGACTCTGATCTCCATCCAACAAGATAGGTCACCCACTCACTCTCTTAGTGAACCTGATCAGTAGTGAAAAAAGAATGAGTGCTTCAAATAAGGAAAAGAAGGAGACAAACATTTGGAAGGTCTTGTGCTGGATACTTTATACATTATATCTCAGTCAACACACAGCAACACCCTAAGGGATAGATTTTTGTATGAGGATTCTTTATATTGCAAGTGACAACAGAGTCATAATGAAAACCTATGTTAAGCATATATGGGAGTTGAGGGTCTCATGTAGCTGAGAACTCTAGGAGTTTCAGGCCTTAACAAATGCGAGTCTCAGATACTTTTCTTTCTCTCTCCCTCTCCCTCTCTTTTTTTTCCTCTCTCTCTTCATGTTATAGCATTATTCCATGCACAGTGGGATGGAATAGGCCACTGCACCTTCTGGGCTTAAATCACTTGAATAACTCAGAGGATGCTCGTTAGCCTGTCATGGGTTATGTCACCATCCTTGTGCCAGTCTTCATAGCTAAGGAGATGGATACTAAGACTGATCAAGTCTACATCCCATGAACAATGCTGAAACAAGGGAGGGGCTAGAAGATGACTGGAATGGAGGTCATATTAAGTGGGAGATGGAGCAGTTTCCCCAAAAAAAGACTTCTGCCAACAGAAGAGGAGGGCTACTGAGCTAGCAAATGTGAGGAAGTGTCCATTAGAGTGGGATGTTCCCCATGTCAAAATGAGTAAATGAAGTATCAGAGAGGTTCCATTGTGCTTTTAAAGTTCGTAGGACTAACTCATACATGAGAGATGAGAACTGGAGCTGGTTTATCTGATTCTGAAGTCTGTACTATGTCTCCTGTGGGCCCTGTGCCACTACAATATTCATAGACCCTTGGATGGGATAGTTTCTTTTTTAAAACATTAAAATTACTCTATTCAGTTTAATAATAGAACTAAAAATTGTGCTATTGAAGTAGAGAAATTATTATTTGGGGGGAATATAAGTGTTTAGCAAGGAGGTTGGCTTTCATTGTGTTTTAAAATGTTTTACAAGGGACATCACAGTCTCTTAAGACCCTTAGAGGAGATTTTTATTTTTTATTTTATTTTTAATTTTTTTATTGTTATGTTAATCACCATATATTACATCATTAGTTTTTGATGTAGTGTTCCATGATTCATTGTTTGTGCATAATACCCAGTGCTCCATGCAGAATGTGCCCTCTTTAATACCCATCACCAGGCTAACCCATCCCCCTACCCTCCTCCCCTCTAGAACCCTCAGTTTGTTTTTCAGAGTCCATCGTCTCTCATGGTTCGTCTCCCCATCCGACTTACTTCCCTTCATTCTTCCCCTCCTGCTATCTTCTTCTTTTTCTTTTTTCTTAACATATGTTGCATTATTTGTTTCAGAAGTACAGATCTGTGATTCAACAGTCTTGCACAATTCACGGCGCTCACCATAGCACATACCCTCCCCAATGTCTATCACCCAGCCACCCCATCCCTCCCAACCCCCACCACTATATTCTGCTACATTGTTTCCTGAGATTAAGAATTCCTCATATCAGTGAGGTCATATGATACATGTCTTTCTCTGATTGACTTATTTCACTAGGCATAACACCCTCCAGTTCCATCCACGTCATTGCAAATGGCAAGATCTCATTCCTTTTTATGGCTGCATAATATTCCATTGTGTATATATACCACCTCTTCTTTATCCATTCATCTGTCGATGGACATTTTGGCTCTTTCCACAGTTTGGCTATTGTGGACATTGCTGCTATAAACATTGGGGTGCACATACCCCTTCGGATCCCTACATTTGTATCTTTGTGGTAAATACCCAGTAGTGCAATTGCTGGATTGTACGGTAGCTCTATTTTCAACTGTTTGAGGAACCTCCATACTGTTTTCCAGAGGGGTTGCACCAGCTTGCATTCCCACCAACAGTGTAGGAGGGTTTCCCTTTCTCCGCATCCCCGCCAACATCTGTCGTTTCCTGACTTGTTCATTTTAGCCATTCTGATTGGTGTGAAGTGGTATCTCATTGAGGTTTTGATTTGGATTTCCCTGATGCCGAGCGATGTTGAGCACTTTTTCATGTGTCTGTTGGCCATTTGGATGTCTTCTTTGGAAAAATGTCTGTTCATGTCTTCTGCCCATTTCTTGATTGGATTATTTGTTCTTTGGGTGTTGAGTTTGATAAGTTCTTTATAGATTTTGGATACTAGCCCTTTATCTGATATGTCATTTGCAAATATTTTCTCCCATTCTGTCGGTTGTCTTTTGGTTTTGTGGACTGTTTCTTTTAGAGGAGATTTTTAGTGGCTTGAAGTGGTTTTTTACGTGATATGAAGACTTTTCTCACTTACACAGCTCATCATCAAAAAATTAATATCTTAAGTGTTCAAATGGGGTAAGACAATTCTTTCATTCCTCTATGATGCTAATAGGATTTCAAATTGGTCCACCTTTTTGGCATGGGGAAATTTGGCCAGAAGAATAAACATCCTAAAGAAAAAAAAGAATTTTTTTTTTTTTTAGTTAAAAAGGAAAAAAGAAAGGACCCTGCACCTTTGGAATTCACTTTAGGGATTTATCCTACAGAAATAATCAGACAAGTACATAAGTTTTATTTCACAAGGATTCTCCAGTGTTAGAGATAATAGAGAACATGGAAACAAACCAAACATGGAGAGGATCGGCTAAGTAAATTATGCAAAAATGCCTAACATTTATTGAACCCAAGCAATGTGCTAAATATTGTACATAATAATATTCAAGGCACTTATTTATCTCTTTTCATCCTCACAATCAACAGTCTACAAATTAGATTATACTATTGGCTCTATTATCTTCCTCTTCAGTTAAAAAAAAAAAAAAACAGAGCAAACAAACTAATTTGGAGAGAGTAAACTAAATATCAAGGATACTTATTTTTTAATTAGCAGAGCCTGGCCTCAAATCCAGGTTTATCTGACTCCAAAACTCTTGCTTTGAACCATTATACAGTATTCTTATTTATCTATTCAATGGAAAAAATAAACTATGATTAAAAAATTTATATTGACCTATATAAATATGAGAAGGTATTTATGAAAATTATTAGGTTAAAAAAGCAGGTAACAACTGAGAATGCATATTAGGACCCTCATAATTTTATAAATTAATATTTATTTGTATGTATTTATATGCACTAACTTGTTAAGCATGATTATGTGTAATGAATACAGGAACCTCTCTGATACTTTGTGTAATGAATACAGGCCGTTTTTACATTCCTGGTTTTATTTTTCTGTAATGAATTAATTATTTATAATAAGCATGAAATACTTTCCTAATTATAAGAGTAAATTAATTACTTCCATTTTGAAAAGAAAAGAAGTAAGTATTTTGCCCATCATTTCTCATCTCATTTCATCTACCTTGGTAATTCATCTTGTCAGATACTCTAGTCATTGGAATTTAGATCATTCCCTATTTCTAACCAAACCTTCGCAACAGGAAAGGTTTGATATGTAGGATACTAGGTACCTGGTTAATAGGATAACAGAATTGAATTGCTGGGGCACAAAGCTCTAGCTTATAACTGAATCTTCATGCTTCTGCTTGGGAAACATCAGCAAGGGCTAAAAATAATTTTTAAAAATGAGTTCATCAAATATTTTCAACCTCCAGAAAGATTCAGGATTCATTCGACTCTGGGAAATGATTATTAGGCTCTCTGCTTAATCCCCTGCTGAATTCCTATCTTGCTAATCTGTGCTGTTCCGTGAATGATTACAAAGCTCTGACTCACTAATGCTCCAATATGAAAAATAATCATTATTATTCCCTTGACCAAGAGTACTTTTGAAAAACTGCAAAATATTCCTCTGCATTTTAAAAATGGAGGAAAAACTATAAAACTAAAATTGTTAAGAAAGAAAAGAAATGGCTTTAATTGAATAATTTTCTTAATGAAGAGACAGTTTTGAAGGATTTTTCTGTCTTTTGTATTTCTGAAATTACAAGCAGAAGTTCTGAGTTGTTTCTGGCCTCTTTCTTTCAATTGCAATAATACTAGGAAGACCAAACAAGGGTTAGAATCACATCCAGATTCAACACCTACCATTGACAGACAACTAATGGATAGGAAACATGTTTTTTTCATGATGTAAGAAAGCTTTCAAACAGGATGTCAAAACAAAGATGGGTTTTGGATTTTACAGTGACATTCCACTGCATGGTCCCCTATGACTTCAGTCCATTTTTCTCCCTCTGATATTACAAGTCCACAGGGAGTCTTGCCCCAAATTCGTGAATAACAAAATAGCTTTTAAAATGCTCTTGAAGTTTTTGGCCTAATTGTTAAATCTGCTGCCATCATATGGTGACAAATGCGGAGAATAAGGTCATTCATAGCTCTTAAAGCTGAGATCCTAATTATATTTATAAAGGGGCAGAAAAATCCCCTCTGCTTTTTCTCTAACATTGGTGTAATTCCCCAATACCAATTATACAGAATACATATCTTCTATTTTACAGAAATAAAAGAAAACCAACAGAACACCAGAAAACCAACAGAACAAATCCTATTCTACTTTGAGATTCATGGTCAAATTTAAGATATTTTGAGAAAGGGATGCCCAATAGACTGAGCTGACAACTTCTGATAAGACGTAGGCAGGAATAGAGGTTAGGATCAATATATGACGGCTTTTAAACCTGACAGATTTGCAAGCACTCTCTCCACCTGTGATTTCCTGCCCACCAAAGTTCCTCCTGACTCGTGGCTTTCCTACCATAGACATTTCTTTGCTATCTAGAAATTTCCTGACCTCACACGTGCAACACTGGGAAAATACTTCCTTTGCATGAGGGTATTTGTAATAGAGCTAGATCATAATCGAATCACTGAATATCAGTTTGCAAGGACCTTTGGTGATTATCCCATTTTAGGGATGTCAAGACCTATAAATACAACTACTTTCTCCCAGTCATTGACAAATTCAGCACTACAACCAGCATCTCCTGATCTTTTTCCCACCACCCTCTTTTGTCTGCTCCTTGTCCAGCTGTAGCTAACAATCAATATAATGATACATGTTATATATCAGCTTAACAATTGAAAACCCAAACTAAGTACAACTGGCACCCACTTAAGTCCAGTTTTTGCATAGAGTCAGTCCAAAGGAAAAACAATCCAGTAGAAAACTATTGCCGAAACAATTTTAATGTTTACGTGGTCTCTGGAGAAAAATGGCAAAAGGTGGATGGTAGTGGGGGCTGGGAGCAGGGATGGTAATGAGCAGGAAAAAGGGGAGAAGACATTTTTATTTAAGCAGTGGTTCTCAAATAGGGAAAATTTGGCCCCTCAGAGAATATTTAGTGTTGACTATAGACATTTTTGTTTGTTACAACAAGAGGACTGCTCCTGGCTTATAGTAGAAAGAGGCCAGGGACGCCTCCAACCATCCCTACAATGCATAGGACAGTCCTCCACAGCAAGGAATTATCCAGTCCAAAATGTCAATAATGCCGAATTTGAGAAAATCCGTTCTTAAATATAACTTTGAAAACTTATTTCTATCTATATCAACTGTGGGGCTCCCCCAACTTTTCTTCCCTACACTTTGAATTTCCATCACCAATTCTCTTCATGCTGAAAAGAACTCTTTTCTCTTATAGCTCTTTCTTTTAGCTTTCTGTGCACTTTGATTTAAATCTTTGCCTTCATATTCCATATCTGCTATTTCCTTCCTTTCCCATTATAAACCCCCCTTAACTGCGGTACAAAAAGCAGAAATCCTCTCGGAAAGACGTAGATAGGATTATTGTCAGTAGGCAAAAGGGAGGGGAGAGGAAGTTGTGGACATTTACACATCCATAATGTCATCTTTTGCTTCATTATATCAGATATACACACATCATCATACACATCTTAAATGACCAGACAATGAGAAATCTCTACATTTTTATATTTCAATTCCTGGCCATGGTATTGAAATTACAGACTGATTCCAGAGTTTCCCAGCATATGCAAGAAAAGAGTTTTCTCTGTGTATATGGCAGAAACCAGAATGTGAAAAGAAAGCAAGTTGAGAGAGCCAGGGATTCACAGGGGACTTCAGACAGAATGTAAGGATGTTCCATTGGTTCATAAGGTGACCCTTCACTGAGGTAGCTCCATCTCCAGCCCCACTTGGGTTAGAAATAAAAGTTGCCATTTGTAGGAATAATAAACTCCTTGATCCTATATTCTCATATAACATGAAAATAGATAAAGGCAATTTTATGAATTGATGCAAATGGACAATTGGAGGGAGAAATAAAACTTTATTTCTAGAAGATGGGTATGTATTCTTTGCTATTATCAGTTGCAGTACAAAACACTATGAAGCAAAGATCTTAAAATGTTTATGAACCACATGGGCCTACCAATAGGTAAGCATTTTATGTGACCATTTTACTATATTATGAAAAATGTGTTAGAGAAAGTTTGGTTTATCCAGGAAAATGATACTCCAGGGAGAAGGATATAGATGAGTCCAATATTTCTTTTTTTTTTTCTTAAAGATTTTATTTATTTGACAGAGAGAGACACAGCAAGAGAGGGAACACAAGCAGGGGGAATGGGAGAGGGAGAAGCAGGCTTCCTGCTGAGCAGAGAGCCCGATGCGGGGCTCGATCCCAGGACCCTGGGACTATGACCTGAGCCGAAGGCAGACGCTTAACGACTGAGCCACCCAGGCGCCCCTCCAATATTTCTTTTTTAAAAAGAGTTAATTAGTGGGGGTCTGGGTGGCTCAGATGGTTAAGCGTCTGCCTTCAGCTCAGGTCATGATCCCAGGGTCCTGGGATCGAGTCCCGCATCGGGCTCCCTGCTCCTTGGGAGCCTGCTTCTCCCTCTGCCTCTCTCTCTCTCTCTGTCTCTCATGAATAAAAAAATAAAATCTTAAAAAAAAAAAACATTTAATTAGTTATTCATTTATTTGAGAGAGAGAGAAAGAGAGAGAGAGAGTGAGCAGGGGTGAGGGGCAGAGGGAGAGAGATTCCTGAGACCCCTTGGGGCTTGAACGCCTGACCTTGAGATCAGGACCTGGGCTGAAATCAAGAGTCGGTCACTTAAACAAGTGAGCCACCCAGGCACTGCTAGATGAGTCCAATATTTTTAAACCTGCTAACTTTTTGATATATAAAAGATTCTAAAGGTACATTCATATATATCAATACAATTCTAGATGTCATGGCTTCTCTTTTTCTCTTCTTTTTTTTTTAAAGAGTTATTTATTTATTTTAGAGAGAGAGAATATGCTGGGGTGGTGGGCAGAGGGAGAGGGAGAGAGGGAAAATCTCAAGCCATCTCCCTGCTGAGTGGGGAACTGAGGTAGGGCTTAATCCCAGGAACATGAAATCATGACCTGAGCTGAAATCAAGAGTCTGAACCAACTGAGCCATCCAGGTGCCCCCTCCTATTATTCTTAGTAGAAATTTTGTAATCAATAATTTTAGAATAAATTATGGATTATTTAAATGTAGATATATAAGTACGGAAACTTACTTTTGAAGAGCCCTTCATAAATAAACTAAATAGTAGGAGATTATAACAAAATGTTTAATGTCATTTTACATGTATTTAACTGATTATTTTGCAAACACTAAAAATAATGTTTCTGAAGTATTTTAAAGAACATAGGGAAAAACAGCATGCACAAATCATCTCATTCTAGTTTTATTAAATATAAACTTACTTTTTTTTAGAAGGAGAACTTTTATAAAAATTCCAAAATGGTGATATTATCATTATGACTATGATGATGAATAATTTTTACTTTTTTCTTTATTGCTATGCTTCCAAAATTTTTTTTTGCAATGAAAAGATTTTACTGTGAAATGAGGGGAAAAATGAATGCTATTTTTAAATGGGTCCTATAGAGAAATTTTTCTTTTTCTTTATCTAATGCATTGCTAAAACCATTTCCATATCAGTTCCATCCACTCTATCTTGGAAAACAGGGAGGAAAATGCATCTGTAATAAACGAGGACAGCAAACAACAAAATGTGGCCAAATCTATAAATCCCTTTGCTTATTAGCAAAGCAATTTTTGTGGCTGCAACAGTTAGAATCAATTACTGTAGACTTTAATACTGTAATGTTGATGGAGTCTTAACTTCTGAAGTTGGAACTTGGGAAAAAGTCACTTGCACTGAGCAGAGGGGCTAAGAAAAAAGACCAATTTGATAAAAAATGAGTTCATTTCACGAACCATTGTGCCATTATCCTGTGCTTGAAGATAAGCAGTTTAGGCAGGGTCATGATTTAGCAGTCTCTTGAGACCCCTGCTGTCTAATTAGCATGGCTCTCAAAAAACTGAGCTCAGCTTATTTCTCTTTGGGCCTATAGGAAAGGAAGGCGTGTTTTTCTCTACTGTCAGCATTATGCTAGTTTATTAGTCCTGTGTTACACGTGTTACAAATGGGAATTTATTTTTGGCTCCAAAAACTCAATGGGCAGAAATTCGGGCAAGATAATATCTCCAAAAGAGTCAAGAATAGCACAACTTTCTAATGCTCAGGATCCAGGAGCAGAGCATCTCTGGTGTTTTAGTTTTGCAAACTGTGATTTGCAGTGCTTTTGCAAAGCATCATACTGAGCCAGTCAAGGAGTTCTCAGAATCCTGTCATTGAAGAGGTCACCTGGTCATTTGAATTTTGAGAAATGTTGCTTCCAATAGTGATTGTCTTAATCTTTGGATCTAGGGAAAGATATTCGGCATATAAAGCCTACAAAGAACTGCTAATAATGAAGCAACCCATATATGTGACCAGGACAGCAGTGCAGAGGTCTCTTTTCATCTACAAACTCTTATGTGGTGGCCTACTAGAAATCTCCATTTGAATGCCTCATGCACAAGTCAAAATAACTTGCTAAACATTGAACTCTTTGTTTTTCTTCGTTTCTTTCTTTCATTTTATTGTGGTAAGAACACCTAACATGAGATCTAACTTCTTAACCAATTTTTAAGAACACAGTATAGTATTGTTAATTACAAGCACAACGTTGTACGGCAGATCTCAAGAACTTAGTCATCTTGTCTAACAAAAACTTTATGCCCATTGGTTAACAACTCCTTATTGAACTCTTGATCTCCTAATCTGGTATTTTACTCATCCCAGTGAAAGTTGTTTACTATCACTGAAGCAAGAAACTTTATGATGACTTCCCTTTTGTTAGCACCTACATCTCACTTATGGGCAAGTCTTTTTGATTCTATCTCCTAGATTCTGACCTAGTGGCTGCCCACTTCCCTCTGTCTCCACATTCATCCCTTGGTTTGTGCCACCATTGTAGCCTCTCTGCCCATACATTGGACAGTTATTCTCCCTGAGTTCTACTCTCCCCATACACCAGCCGAAGTGCTTCTTCCACATCATACTGCAGATTGAAGCACTCCCTTGGCCACAACCTACCAGCATGTCCTCATTACATGTAGATTAAATTCAGCTCTTTAATATATGGCCTATTGTGACTGGATCTTTACCTCCTTTTTTTTTTAAGATTTTATTTATTTGAGAGTGAGAGAGCGAGAGCACGGGGGGGCAGCGGGGAGGGAAAAACAGAGTCCCTGCTGAGCAGAGAGCCCGATGCTGGCCTCGATCCCAGGACCCCAGGATCATGACCTGAGCCGAAAGCAGTTGCTTAACCAACTGAGCCACCCAGGTGCCCCAGTCTTTACCTTTTTAAAGTTTCCCTGTTGCTACTTTCCTCTGTCATGTGCCACACTTCAGTCACTGTCAAATACAGCAATATTTTTCCAGCATTAAGGCTCTTCTCCATGTAAGTTTACGCCACTTAGTTTTTCCTGGCTAAACGTTTGCCTGTTCTTTAAATCACAGCCAAATGTTACTTTCTAGACACAGCCTGAGCACATAAGTGAATACTTCCCCAAATTGCAGATTGGAGAACCACCTTAGCATGGAGCTGCTCATCGGTCTGCAGGAGCAAAATCAGAAGCTGAAACTCACACTGGAAGACTCTCTTGAGTCCCTGCCTGAGCTCACCCGGTTTCCAGCACTGTGACACCACAGTTTTGGCCCTGGTGAGTTCTTGGACCCATTACCCTGCCAGGATAGTTCAAATATGACTCCACTTGGTGTTAGTAATAATTTAAGACTCTTATTATACCATGAATCAAATTTGGCTGCTCAAGGAAAGTATAAACTTTGGATACAAAGTATGGGTTATTTTTATAGGGACCTTATTTTTTCAGTATTGGGGCAGAGTGTTGTTTTAATGGCTCAGCTCCTACATTTAAGCATAGGAATAAACATAAATTGTGCTTTAGCACCTGCTGAAATCCAGGCCATGATGTTACCTAATATTTGATTCACCATCATAAGTGGTCCTCGTCGAAGAACCTGCTTTGAGTTATACAAGCTGCAGAGACTTATGCAGGCAGTGTCTACAGACACAAACATATTTTTATAGTGCTTTTCCCTCCTGTATTATTTCAACTCCTACACTACTTACATATTTATAGAAGCCTCTGGTGATTCTTAATGATGTTGTTCAGTTTAGTTTCTTAATAATTTCCTTTGTTTTATGCTAACATTCCTGCTGTGGATTGTTCTTTTATTTTAATTATGCCACATTCTAAGCAGCGCTTCTGGGAGTGGGTTGGAGTTTACACTGCAGTACATTACAGGTGAAAATAACTTTTAAAATCCCATTAGAGCAAAATTCCTACCCTTCGCACTTTGGCGGGATAGGTGGGTAGGGCCCCATCAATACTAAAAAGTTGTATTACTTGACTGTGGGGGCTGGTGACCAGTTGTAGTAAGTTAGCAAATAAAAATTATGGTAGCTAGCACGTTTTGGACACATATTACCTGCAGAGCCTAGGTTAGGTGCTTTACGTTCAATCTTTCATTTAGTCCACACCACAACCCTATGAAGCATCTGTTATTAATATGCCCATTTGACTCACATGGAAACAGAAGCCTAGAAGCCTAGAGAATCTCAGCACTGTGGCCAAAGACATGCGGAGCCAAGCATTGGTAAGAAAGGAAGCCTTATCTGATTCCACAGCCCATGCCTTCAACCACTCTGCTACTCTTCTGTTCAAGCAAAAGTAAACCTTACTCCATCATAAGAATAGGAAGGGAAAAAACACACCTAACAATCCAAACTTTTCCTTGCTTACAAGCACCAGGGATTTAAAAAAAAATCATCCTGCTGTTGAGGGGTTAATCATTTAAGAAGCGATAGTTGCAGTGTTCCAAGCCAAAGAGAAATCAAGCCATTTTTATTCAAACCTGGATGAAATATCATGTTCAAAAGAACATAATATTGGAATCACAGAGTATTGATTTTGAATGCTGTATTTCTGTATACTCTCAATGACATCGGGCAACGACTTAAACTCTTAACGCCTACCTCTGCAGGTGGAAATAATAATAATAATTGCATAGATAACTTGTAGGTGTGCCCACAATGTGGACTCCATCTTGTTCGTGCGGCCACGTGTTCCAGACCCCTGGGAGGTTAATGTATGCCCTGACCAGAAGGCAGGGGAGGCTTGTTCTGATCTCCCCTAAAGTGGCATATGGAATGCACCACTTTAGAGAACTAGTAGAGATGACTGGCACACAGGTGGCACCCTTCAGGTAACTACTCTTTGACCTTGCCACACTGCCTCTTGCTCTATAAAAGCTGTGGGTTCAGGTCCGGACTGAACAGAGTACAACTGTGTAGCACCTACGTTGTCCATCTGCCTGATCCCACCCCCATCAGTAAGTTACCCTGAATAAATCTCTGTAAACAGTATGGAATGGCTTGCTTTGTTGTTGTCTCGAAGTGCCTTCTCAGTTTGGAGGATTCTTTACTGTCGCTCCTCCACCTTCTAACATAACTGATGGATAGATATATAGTACCAAATGAGGTAATGCATTGAAGGTGCCTCACACAGGGTCTCTCATATATTTGCCTAATCAATATTATTCTCCCCTAGGCTCTATTTCTGTTTTATCTATAAGGCAGTAAGTAACTCCATATTTTCTGTCTAGTAGACATCACTTAGGATGAATAGATGCCCGTGGGATTGGCTGCCAATCACTTCACTGGCCCTGTCAACCAACTTCAGTTCTGTTGTCCGCCTTGCTATTGCTTTACCACATCAGGCACACTTCACTCTTGGGGCCCATGCTCTGGCTCTTCCTTCTGCCTGGAATGGTCTTCCCTAGACATCCATCCACTTAACTTGCTCCCTCATCATCTTCAAGTCTTAGCTTAAAGATCACCTTCTTAGTAGAGGCTTTTCTGACCATTTTATTTAAAATTGTACATACTCTACCTGGATGCCTTCTGGGCTTGATTCCCCTTAATATATAATTTATGTGTTTTATTTATTATATGTGTTCCCCACCCACTGGAATGTAAACTACATTAGGATAGGAATGTTTGTCTCCCCCCTCCACTGGTTTATTGTTATTATCCAGGACAGTATCTGGTTCATAGTAGATGCCCATTAAATATAAATGAATGAATAAATGGATGATTTCAAAATGGATGCTTTCAATAGAAAAATCAAAGAGAGTAAAGACTACCGTGGAATGTAGTGAACTGAACATTTCATGGGATAGGATGGAAGATTGAAATATTGCTATGAGCAGAGGTATTCTATTAGGATAGCTTAGTTTTTTGGATGGCAATGGGGAAGAAGTATAGCATGATTTTTAAAAAATTATACCCATGATAGATAAATTAAAATGAATCTCAAAAGAAAAGGACTTGGACATCAGTGCTGTATCTATTCTTTGAAATACCATAGCATTTTCTGTGAATACACTTAAAAAAAGTGTAATGACTTTTGGTCTTATTTTTTCCCATTTCTGTTTGTGTCACAGATAAACATATGGCATGAATTTAAGAACTTGAGCTCAGAATTCAGATAATTAGACTGAATCCATATCTTGGCACCTCCACTTTCTTAAGTCTTTAAACTTGGACAAGTTAACAAACTTTATAGGTTCCTCTTTTGTAAATAGGGATAATAGCAGTACCTACCTCATAGAGTCATCGTGAGGGATTAAAGTGGTAAAACACATAAAGGGTTTAGAACAAGCACCTGGCCCACAATAATATCTCAACTGGCGAGCTGTTACAAATTTTATTGTTCTTACTCCCCAGTAGACGATAAGCTGAAGGAAAACAAGGGCTATATTCCTTGCTCATTATTGTATCCCTAGAAGATGGATGTATATATGTGTATATATATGTATATACACATACACATACATATACACACACATATATATTTAATATATATAATATATATTCATATATAACATGTACATTTTACTTATATATAATATATAAATATTTACCATAGTTATATATTTATATGTATAATATATATCTGACTCATATATAATATATGTAAAATATATATATATTTGATTTCTCTGCTCACAAATATTTTTCTGTTGTGAAATTTGTTTGAGAGGGATTGAGAAGGGGTAGAATCTACTTTCAGATTCTAAGAGGATTCATTAGTCTTACCACATAAAATGAAATGAAATGGATTTCTTGGGTTATAATAATAAGGACTATTTTTAATTTGACAGCCTTATAGGACAAGAATGAAAACTGCTGTTTTAAAGTGGTTATGTTCTATGGATGAAACTGGTTTTATTGAATGCATTGATGAATGTTTTACAGTTTTATTACAGATTTAATCATAAATCATATTTTAATGAATGAGTGAAAATAGTATTTGTAAAGGTTAATGAATATATTGGCAAAAAATGTACTAAACAATATATATAATTATTGAATGAATGAATATGCCAGACGCTATGATGGAGGGTAAGCCCAGATGCAAAAAGACTAAGAAATGTCAGTACTCAAAGAACTTACACTATCACGCAGTGAGATGGAGAGATGTGAGAAAGTAGGGCACATCTTCGTTTTGGGGTAGTCATTAATAGTGGCATCATAAAACAAACAGTGATGAGATAGATTTAGATCATCAAAAAATCGTCTCAGGATTATCTCCCAATCTACTTATCTATAATTTAGCATTTGTGGGTGCGGTGATTTTAAAATATGTGCACAAATTCTTTGCTATCTCCACTTTAAGAAGTAGAGCCTGTTCAATCTGGGAGCTAGTGACTTGCTTTTGATAAGCAGAATAAAGTAGAAGCGACAGTTTCCAGCTACAGACAAGGTTGTAAAGGGCATTGGGCCAAAAAAGTCTTGTTCTCAATTGAATCTTTAAAAAAAAAAAAAAGATCCCACTTTTCACATATTCATGTTTTGTTTCACCTCCTAAACTATAAATTCCTTGCAAGGATAGGCCTTGCCCAGTTCTTCTGTGTGTGCCTTAGAATCTAGCACATAATATAACCTGGTAGATAGTAAGCCCTCAATCAGGGTATTTTTGATTGGTTATCATCTCCATGTTTTTATGAAGCTCTTCTTGATTAGAAAAACAACTTTATCATTTGAGATAATTATTATTATTATTTTTTTAATCATTGTGCAGAATTTTACTGGGCTACAAATAGAGATTTGGAGAAGAACACGAGGACTCAGATGGGATTCCAAAGGCTACATCTCTAGACATGACCGTGTTCCGATCAAGTCGACACTGAAGGACTCATCCAGCTGCTGCATGGTGGTGAGTCCATGAGCATGATGGTACAGAGCATAAGATGTGAATCTCAGTTTCTTCTGTTATGTAGGGGTGATAAAAATAGGGTTAGCTTGAGGAAAAAGGAATATAATCTCTGTGGAGTGCTGAATAGATGTCAACAACTATTGTTTTTATTTTTACCTTTTTCTTTTGTCCCGTTTCCTCCACTAAAAGGGCACGTATTGACTTAGATGTTGCTCTAGACATTTTTTTTTTTTTTAGTATTTTCTAACCATGGAAGACCTTTTGGTACATGGAGAGGGCCTTAACTATATGCTGTGTGAGGAAGTAAAGAATAGAGACCAATGTATTCATATCAGCCTAACGTAAAGTCTGTGAAACAATGCAACCAGGAAGATGATATTTAATGTGCTTTCAAGCCATAGCCAGTAACTGGAACATGCCAAGATGGGACAGAGAAGAGAGATGATTAGAGGTGGAGAGAAATTTCAGAGGGGAAAAAAAAAAATTCTTGCCCAGAGGTTTGTATTCATGCAAAGTTGTAATCCTCTGGTCATCAACATCGCAGAGGGATACAAGTAAACATGCGGCATACTATAGGGATATTTGCATTTTTAATGATGTCACAGAGAAATGTTAACTAATTTCATTTTTAATTAGTTTTAGGGTGTAGAAGAATTAAAAGTGGTTATATTTAGAACCTATTTAATTAAAATGGATAAACTATATTTCAAGTGCATAATATAGATAATCTCACTAGGTTCTACTCCTGGCTATACTACCAATTTAAATAATAGGAAGAATTGCAGCATATTAATGAGAAGAAAATAGAAACCATTACCTTTGTCCTTTATTGTGATTGCAAGCCTTCCATGTTCTGGATAAGTGGATAGTTGATATTGAAGGCAGGAAATGTTTATTATTCAGTGCAATAGGCTGCAGTGACATTTCTTATCATTTCAGCATAACTGTTCCAGAGGGTCTGTAAACAGTATTTGCCAAAGGCAATTTTACACATTCATAATATTCTTTGATGTCTCGGCTGGGCCCAACTGACAGAGCCCCTTAGGCTATCTTTCTGCTTCTCCTGCAGGCTGATAAACCAGTGTGGGGGTTTACAGAGAAACAAAACGAACTCAAGAAATTTCATTTAGTGATTTCTGAATTAAATTCACCTTAAGGAAGTCAATGCCTAGCAGATAGTGGCCATTTAATCAGTAGTTTTTGGGTGAGGGGAAGCCAATTTGCATCGAGGTTATGGAGAATAATTTTGAGAGGGCAATTTTACCTTCAGGAAACATTCTGGGTGGGTTTGACTTTATGCTTTTTCTGTGTAGGAAAGAGAAGATGAGAAAAGTGAAACTCTTATTCTCAGTAGTATGAATAATATTTAATAATGAATTAACATTTATTGAGTTCCTACACTATTCACTGGTTAAAGGAACTTTTGTACATTTACTCATTTATCACAGTGGCAAACCTATAAGGTTGATGAGAAAACTAAGGCACAGATAGATTAACCAAGAGCACACAACTAGGAAGTAGTAGGATATTTAAAAAAAGAAAACACTATACATATTTCCTGTTATTTACTAATATCACCGTGTGTCCAAGCCTCAAATTACCCTCTCCACCTCTTCTGACCCAGGAACCACCCATAAAATTACCCTGCACATTTTCTTTCTAAAATATATAATTTTCTGAAATTATTATATTTATGTAATTGTGGTTTTTGGTTTGGTTTTTTTATTTATGTTTATTATTTGTCTCTGTCAAGTGGAATATAAATGATTTGTAGTCTCATCTTCTACAATTTATTTATTCTCTATCCCTCCACCAGGTTAAGTTTTTAAAAGTCCAGCATCCGTAACAATGTGTATAGCTCTGCTATTTTTGAAGGATGTCCATCCGGTCTCTTCAACCTGGCATTTAAGTCACTCTGTCAGTCAGCCTCCCTCCCGTGCAAAACAGCCTTGCTATCTGCCTCTCGATTACCGTATTCTCTGCTCGCTTAGCCACAGTGTGCACGGCCTTCTCTTGCTGGCACCACCAGCCCTATTCCCACCCGCATGTTTGAACCTCATTCTGCTTTCAAAGATGCAACCATATCCAGGCTCTCATTCCTGTTGATTTCATTAATATTCGTCACTATCTTCTCCCTGTGCCTCTGTTTCCAAGTTTCTTTCCCTTCAGCTATCACTTTGTAGCATTACACCTTGTTCTCTGGTAATGCCACATGAGTAAATTTAAGTCTCAAACAAGATGTCCTGCTCCGGTTAGGTTTTCTTTCCACTGTGTCTCTTGCAGTGTCGGACATAGACTATGTAACGAGTAAGTAATAGATCAGTAGTGCTTCACGCAGTCCATTGCTATGTAATGAAAAATGATTATTCCTGTTAGTGTGAAGGGTGCAGTGCTGTCTTGCCCAGACTTCCCTTCGGGAATGATGATCTTTTTTCCCAGCTGCTGAGAGTACAGTGGGCAGAGAACTTTGCCTATTGGCCCATTTCAGAGATTGCCTCTACTAAAGAGACCCACTTTGCCTGAGCCTCCATGGCCCTTCCTGGGCCACCAGTGTCTGTGACTGCTTTACATGGGAGTAGAAGAGCCTGATACCACGGCTCTACTCAGAACAACTCTGAAGAGTCATTCATGCTTCAGAGCTCCCATAGTTATCTGCGGGCACCACTGAGGTTGTGTGGCAGCCTGGGTTCTCTGTCTGTCCAGTTCTGCTTCCTTCCCTTCCACAGATTATCCCAGGCCCCTCCTGAAAGAACCTCCTCCATTTTAAACTCTGAGTCTGCTGCGCAGAGAACCCAACCAGTAATACTCACTAATCATACATTTTGTCATCACATGTTTCTTTTCTAATCAAGAGGATAACAGGGGATATGGATGAAAAGTAATAAGAAGAGGGACAGAGACAATCAAAAGGGGCAATTAGGGGGAATTGGTGAGCTTATCTTTGCATATCATGGAAAGCTTTTGTTTTGTTTTGCTTTATTTGTTGGGTTGTTTGCCTCAGACACTTTTGTTATTCTTTTTAAAAATTATTATCCCTATAAATGTAGAATGATGATCATTGTCTTTAAAAAATGATGGGTAGGAATAGATGAAGGGAAGAAAATGAAAATGACAATTGAGGTTGAATTGCACAGTTGCAGTGGATGAAATGGGAACACACTGGCCAGGCCACTCAACCTCCAGCCTCAAGGAGAGCTAATTCTGTCACTTATTTTATCCAAGAAAAAGTAGGGAACATATGAGAATTGCCTAAGAATGCTCACTTATGTATTTTCAAAACCCCAAGCTTGGACACTCAGAGTGTCCTAAGATGTGAAGAGTATGTCATCCCTTTATCCGAGACCTAAATCCCAGCTGATTGGAAGACACCCCAGTAGCATCCACCATCATACATTTGCCCCCACAGAAATCAGCTGTGTGCAGTCACTCTTGCCGCACCAACTAGTTGGCTCAGTCCTGCCAATAAATGCCTTTGCCTGTGGTGCCACTCTTTAATTTTATAAAACATTCAAAAATATTCAGTCAAATCAGCTAGCTTTCTTAGCGACCGTCTTTGTAAAAATGAACGGCTTTGGTAATGAGAACGAGCATTTCAACCCCTTGAAAATAACAGCAGAGGTGTTTTTCTCCTATTCTCCCTCCCCAATGAATATTAAGCCTCTTTTTCTTGAAAAGAAAGAACAAATCAAGCACAGAATTTTTTTCATTTCTCAACTTCATGTTAATGGCAATGGCGGGTTGAAGTGTCTTTGGAGGCAGCCTTGATGCTTGTTTTTCTTTCTGAGAAAAACTGCGTTAGACCAAAAAAAAAAAAATGCCCCTGAGATTTAATTATCTTTCTATATTATTTTTCACTATAAAGACACTTACCCTTTTATTGTGTTGCTCTGTTGAAAAAAAAAACTTTAGTAGATGTATTTTTTTTTCTAATGGTAAAGGCAGTATAACTTCAAAGATGGACTGCTTGCCTTTCTTGTCTTTGACAAAAGGAGCTGAGGGCTTTGAATAATTTCAAGGTGACATGAAGGTTTGTGGTCAAGATGTGTATAGAAAATAAAGGAATAAGGAGTTTGGGATATTGCCCCTTTGGATGCTCATACTTTTGTCTCTGTATTTGGGTCTATAACGATTGCTAGGTCTATGTATTTAGGTTATTCAAAAGAGCTCTCTTCTGTAAAAGTAATAAATTGTTTTCATGGACCTAAAGTTTAGGGATGAAAATGGATATCAGAAATAGACAGAAGCCAAGGACTATAAAATGATAGAGACCAACAGAAACCCTCTTCTGGATCTTTGATCTCTGTTTCTCTTGACACATATGTTGTTGCTTTCATTTCTTTCTTGCCAGGTGTCCCAATGCACCTGGTGGGATATAACTGCCGTCTAACATGGCAAGGCTTATGATTTCACCACTCAGCCAAACTGACTCTCCTATTCCTTCAATTTCAAATGTTCAGGGAAGACTTGCTTGACCCAATCTAGAGTGTCTATTGTCACCCTGTTGTCCAGAAATTATATCAGAGTCAATCATGCTGGAAAATCATGGCTGCTCCCTTCTCAATCATGCAGATAACAAGAAGGGGAGGTATGAAGAAAAATAATCAGGACAGTTACCTGAAAATAGGGCTTGTATCCATATTACTATTTGTGTCATGATGGTCAACTATTCATCTGAAAATAGGTAAAACATAAGAATAATTTAGGCATAAGGCTAAATGGTTCAGTTTTTTTTTTTTTAAAGATTTTATTTATTATTTGAGAGAGAGAATGAGATAGAGCATGAGAGTAGGGAGGGTCGGAGGGAGAAGCAGACTCCCTGCTGAGAAGGGAGCCCAATGTGGGACTCGATCCCGGGACTCCAGGATCATGACCTGAGCCGAAGGCAGTTGCTTAGCCAACTGAGCCACCCAGATGCCCTATGGCTCAGTGTTTTATTTTGAGCAGTGTATGTTTGAATTTGGCACTAGCCTATCGGGGGAAGTATCTAGATACTTACTCAATTGTTAATTATTACATTTTGTGTTCCCCTGTTTATTCATTCATTTATCAGTTCACTCATGCTGAGAGTCCTTTTGTTTATTTATTGAAGGGTTACAGATTTAGAAGCATATAGGAACATTTAGCTAAGAAACGCATCCAGAATAAATCTCAAGGATAGTGGGTATGTTGGGCAGGGTATGCTAACTACTAACACAGAAACACACACACTCACAATGGCTCAACACAAAAACTCTTTATTCGATACGGCGAGTTTTCTTCATGATGATACTTAGAGATGTGGGCTCCTTCTAATGACTACACCATTCCCTGGACTGCCAGAATGTTCTGCTGGTCCTCTGCATCTAATCAGCTGATGAATAAAGAGAGGGAATGGGAGGATTTCATGAAAAACTTTAAAGACCAGGCCTAGATATGGCATGCTTTACCTCTTCCAGCATTCCTTAAATAGCTATACCTAAGTCCCAGGGGGCTATGATATGGAACCACACAGGAAGAAAAAGATGAGTACTGCTTTTAGAACCTGAGCAAGAGAGGTCCGTGCTCTGGGCCAGGCCTTTTAGATACTCTGAGGATTTCTTCCAGTTGCACCACTCCCTGTAGGAAATGAGATTACAGGGCCAAGGGCCAAGGGTGCCTGGGATGCTGGGATTCTCTGGAAACAAAGTCCTTATAATTATTTCCAGGTGCAGCTTGGTGCTCTTTCCTGGGTCCACCTTCCTAATGGTTCTAGAGATGCATCCTTATGTCTCAGGCATAGCCAAGGCCTGGCTATTTGTGAAGGAATTTGGACAAAGCTTGCACGGGCAGACCAGGTGTACATGATGCCCCTCATAGTGAAGGATGAAGCTCGGGTGGGCTGGAAAGGGGGAGGCCATGGTAAAGGGATGGGGGCCTGGGCCTGGTCTTCCCATGCTGTTTCTACCATGGAACTCTGAGGAGTTCCAGAAGGCTAAATTCAAACCTACTTTTCCATAGTTTTTTATGAAGGTATCTGATAATGCAGGAAACTAGGATATGTTTTATTTAGCAGGTTTTCAGCTTGGTTTATAACTCTTAAACACTGAGATGTGTTGTATGTGGGCCTTCACCTGTGTTCTTGCTCCAAGCCTGGAAAGTATTAGGGATGGTCCTTGTGGCGACCTGTAGCAGCCTCCCACATAGTGCATGACCAGTGTGATTTTATGCTCCATTATGTATGCTTCTGAAAGGAAGGGGAAACTTAAAATAGTTCACTTCTATTAGACAAAAATAAAAATTTAATTGCTGCATTTCACCAAGCCTTATTCAATGGACCATTTCTGCTTCTATTACCCTAAGCACTAATAAACTCTAGAAAGCTACTGATAAACACTCTGATTTCATTTAATAATAGCTACTCCCTTTTTTTTCAACTCTTAGTATGTGCCCGACACTGTGCTAACAAATTAATGTGTTATCCCATCTAATTTTAACAATTCTTTTAATTACTGTCCCTATTTGACAGATCAGGAAACATAAGCCGAGGAAAGAAATTGCAGATTTAAAATTCAAATGCAGGTCTGCCTTGATCAAAAGTGTGCCTTCTATCTAGCAGTGGCACACAAATGTTTCAGGTTGGAATGCATTATAGGTTTCAGAAAGGCCAGTCCCCTCCATGCCCATTATGATTCTTGAATCATCTCTGTCACAGTCCAGACAAATACTTGACCTGTCTGAATAGAGACATTTCCAGTGACAAGTTCCTTTATGTATTAATATACTAGGGGTATTAGCATATTAAAGTAATTTTTTAACTTACAAATTGTGATGCCTTTATGTGTTGTTAACAATAAGAAAAACAGGTGACATTACAGCCAAGGGACTGGGATTTACACCTAAATCACAGTCCATCTTATTTGTATTACGTGTAAAATTTTGAATATTCCGATGTCAGTGGGTCATGCACGTAAATGTCAATTTGGGGAAAAATAACTGTATTCAAAATTTAAAGATCCAAACCTTCTGAGCTGTTTTGTGTTTCGTTTTCCTTTTTATTGTGTGGATAGAGAAATTAGAAGGACACTTGAGTAGAGCATGGAGATTTTTTTCTCACATGTGGCCCTAAAGTAGTCCTGAGAAGGGTTTGTGTATGTGCATGTTTGTTGTTACTATAAGTAGCAGAATCTTCTAATTTATTATCTGGACTGAGATACTTTTGAGAATGAAATGGGGTGCTATTATGTAATTATGCATAAACTGAAACAGTCCCAGGAAATTGGAGTTCAGGTTCATCCTAGTCACAGAATGCTTATTTATATGACATTCTCAAAAAGAGCAAACATAGGGACAGACACAGCTTATTAGTAGCTGGCAGAGGCTATAGGTGGAGTGAAGGGCTGACAACAAAGGGGCACAAGGGAATTTTTGGAGATGATGGAATTGTTCTATATCTTGATTATGATTGTGTGTTCATAACTGTATGTACTTGTCAGGACTCAGAACCGGAGCGCCTGGGTGGCTCAGATGGTTGGGCGTCTGCCTTCAGCTCAAGTCATGATCCCAGGGTCCTGGGATCAAGCCCTATGGCAGGCTCCCTGCTCAGTGGGGAGCCAGCTTCTCCCTGTCCCTCTGCCCCTCCCTCTGCTTGTGAGCTCTCCCTCTCACTCTCTCTCTCTCTTTCTGTCAAATAGATAAATAAAATCTTAAAAAAAAAAAGAACGCACAGAAGCATGCACCAAAAAGTGGATTTTACCCTCCATAAATTATACCTCAATTAAAGAAAGATAGCAGGGTTAAGAGGTCCCATAACAAGAATGGCAGAAACATGAGTTTAGAAGGGTACATTCTTTTTTACTTTTGACTATAAAGGAAAAATAAAAAGAGCCTACACCCCCTCAAGAAGAAACAAAACAAGGAAAACAGCTCTTAGAACTGCTTTATGACAAAGTTAAAGAATCAACACCACTCAAATCATTCTAAAAGAGTAAAATCTGAAAAAAGGAATTTTCTTCCTCTGTTACCATACACCAGGTGATGGCTAGGGGACATCACAGATGACAGTCATCACTGTGCAACTGTACGTTGTGGGGAGGTGCTAGCAAGATAGGACTGAGGCATCTGAAAGGGGTGGCAGACCTCGACAGGTGGGTATGGTGAACCTCAGGAATAAATAGTTGTGAAGAGTGCTCAGTGAACTACCTGGACAGTTCCAATTTGTTCATGAGAATCTTTGAGACATCCCCTGAGTAAAAGCATGAATATTCAGGAGGATTGTTTTTACCAATGACTAAGTAAGTCAGAATAAAGTTGTTAAACACAGGCTCTTTATATTAATGTGATGGTGAGGCACCTGGGTGGCTTAGTCAGTTAAGCGTCAGACTCTTGATTTTGGCTCAGGTCATGATCTCAGAGTCTTGAGATCAAGCCCCACGTCAGGCTCCACGCTCAGTATGGAGTCTGCTTGAGATTCTCTCTCTCCCTCTGCCCCTCCCTGCCATATGTGCACTCTCTCTCTCTCAATAAATAAATAAAATTTAAAAATATATTTGTTATATTAATGTGCTGGCATTCATTTTCGCAGATTGGTGAGGTCAGCAAAGTTTAAGTTCTGTAACACAGTATGTCAGGTAGGAGCATCTTAATTATAGAACATTTTTCTGATACCTGATACAATTTTCATATTGGCAATAAAACTACTATTCAATTTAAATAACAATAAGCTCCCAGATCCTTAAAAAATGCTTGCATGTAATTAGCATTATTTCAATTGTGACCCATAATTGCTTTATCCTATATTTTGTTCTATTTTTCCACTTCAAAAGAACCATGTCATTAATTTCCCCAGGATGTTTTGAGATCTCTAAGACCCATTACAGTTCTAAAATTCAAGGATTCTACAACTGAATTTGTATTTAAAAGCCCAAACCAACTTGGTGCTGCTATTGACATTAACGGAAGGCAACACAGGTGGTATTGCAAAGAGCTTCAAGTTCTAGCCCTACCTCTTTCTATGGGAAATTAAGCACCATTTCCATGTGTGCTTAAAAAACAGGAAATTACTGGTATTTTCTTATATGCATAGGGTAGTTGTAGAGATAAAATGTAGAGATGACATGAGAAATCCATCTTAAATACTAGCATTTAGTACATGGGAGAAAAGGGGAGTATGTCAGAGGGGGAGACGAACCATGAGAGATGATGGACTCTGAAAAACAAACTGAGGGTTCTAGAGGGGAGGGGGGTAGGGGGATGGGTTAGCCTGGTGATGGGTATTGAGGAGGGCACGTTCTGCATGGAGCACTGGGTGTTATGAACAAACAATGAATCATGGAACACTGCACCAAAAACTAATGATGTAATATATGGTGATTAACATAACAATAAAAAATTTAAAAAAAAAAGAAAAAAAAATGGGAAGCATTCAATTGGATTTTGATATTATGGTGTACGGCCAGATATACAGATTCAGTATTATATGTGGCCTTGATATCTGAAACCAGGAGGATATATATGAGTAATAAACTGCTATGGGTTGCATCTTTCGAGCTCCAGGTAGGTGTTGGGTGTGTGTGGTGAAAAAGAGGCGGTCGAAGCGAACTGGTTACAGTTAAGTAACCACCTAGACTACAACGTGACACTAATCAGTATATTTCCCTGTGGATTTGTGCATCAAAACTTCACACTTTCATGATTCTGATTTCTACCCAAGAGATTAACAACATTTTGGTTTACACAGGACTGTTTATAACATAGGAACAGATTTTAGCAGATTCACTGTGGATTGGTTGGTCATCCAAAGACTGTTTGGGGGAGCCTAACACAGAACTGCAGGCCCTCCCTCAATTTTGAGGACTTAGGGAATATGTATGAGGATTTTAGGGATATATCTATAATCTACTTAGGGACTTTTTGCTCATCCACTACCCAGACTAACCTGAGTAGAGATTGAAATGATATTCCCTGGAGAACTATAAAGAGATGGGGAGATGGTTGCACCCCCCCAGTGACTTATACAAAACCCACATAATCCCAGGCCACATCAGCCATGAATGCTAATGATGTTTTATACTCACACATGGAAACCACAGAACACCATCATGGCGCCCATTTGACTAACTCAGGTCCAACACAAAATTCCCAGTGAAGTGGCTTGAGGACTCTCAGAGGTTAGTTCACATTTTATTCTCTGCTATCATTTCACAACTTTCCTTCGCCATTCAATATCTGATTGCTGCCGCTGCTCTCTCTGTCATCTGTGACCTTGTTAATGTAAATTTCAAGACTAGTAGCTTCTGATACTTCAAACCCTTATGATATGGCATCAACACAGCCCCTCATTCCCATCAGTCTTACTTTGGTGAAGTCCTACTAACTTGTGCAGGAAAACAAGTTTGTTTGTTTTTTCCTCTCTCTCACACATTTTGCTTGTGTCCATCAGGCAAACAGCACCTCGGCGGCCCTCTGAGGCCCCTCTAATGGCAAGCCTGGGCGCCATCATGCTCTGCCCTTCATTGTTTCTCCTTTCTAGGCAAGAATTTATAGCCATTTTTTTTCTCATACTGACAAAAGTGTCCTAAGAAAACCGAATTCTAAATGTCTACCTATTCATTTTACCAAATATACACAGACTTGTCTGAAATTTCAATTAGTCTCAGGCCAGGATCTCTAATTTGTAAGATTGGGGAGGGGAGGGCAGAGAGCTCCGCAGCCAATATGTTCATTATGATATTCATTTCATTTATTCACCCCATTCATTCATTCATTCAGTCAGTCAGTCAGTAAGTATATATTGAGACCCTTTCTTTGTCAGGCACTGGAACAAACTGGTAAACAAAAATAGACCTTTATGACTTTTACAATCTAGGGCAGGTGTTCTGTAAATGGATGCATTAGGGTCAAGTAAAGCATTGGTCAAAAATATGGACTCCTGGACCCACACCTGGCATACTGAATCAAAATCTCTCTACTAGGGGCAGGATATGATCTGGGAAGTAGGGTTTCCTTGTTGAAGAAAGGAGACTAATTAGAAACATATCACAATTAGAATAGTTATAGAGCTCTTGGCCAGAAAAGCCCAGAAGATTAGAATAAATAACAGAAATGAGGAGTTACTTAAAGAGGAGATTTGAATCAGCCAAGCATATTAACCCCAGGAGGCTAATGAATAAATGAGGTAGTTCAGAAATTTCCCAACAGCTGAATCTGAGACACACACTGATCTCAAGGTGGAGCAGGCCTTGCTGAGACTTGGCAGTTTTATTCCAAATACTCTGGTGCCGGCCTCCTAAGAAGAGGGCTTTGGGAAGAAGTCTTGAGCTCAGATTTGTCAAAGCACAGAGCACCAGTCCATTGCCTGCTGTAGTGATTCTATCAGATCTATGACCTTCCTGTTCAGGCCAAAGGAAGGAATAGAAGTTCTAGGGAATGTATTCTGAGAGCCATCACTGATGCTTCTCCCTTCACCAGCTTGAAGCCCTGGCTGCCTCTCAGGCAAGACACCTGACTGATTTTTCTATCACTCTTTAATAGTTAATCCCCACCTTGTCAGTTAAAATATTTCAGTAACTCCCTTAGGCTGGATAAATCCAAGTAAGTTTAAATTAGATGCCTTAGCAACATCAGTCATTGAAAAAGCTTCCAGATACAGTAACCCACACCATCTCCCTCATTATAGACAGAGGGTCTTGAATGAAACCCCTTAATGGGCCTTCTTCATGGCTCTGGGGCAGAATGGGATATATTTGTATTACACCTCACTCAGGATTTTTTCCATAACCCTTAGGAAGGATACATTTTACATTAACATGAAGCCTCAACGTTTCTCAACACAGCTGTAAAATTCTGCTTTTAGCAGAATGCTGTTAGCAACGCAGAAATTTGATCATGTCACACCTCTGCTAAAACACTTTCAAGGACTCTCACCACCTACTGAATTGTATCCTACCTCCTCTTGCTAGAATAGAGAATGTACGGTAATTTAGTCAGCCGCTACTTTGCCAGTCTCCCCTCCACTTCACACCCCAAGCACATTCACACCTCCAGCCAAACAGCTCCTGTACTACTTTCTAGGACTTGCTCTCCTGGGTCCTCATCCATGCTGGGCTCAAGTCTGCTCCCGGTTCTTCCCATCCTGTTTACCCATCCTTCAGAATCTTGTTCAAGTATCACCTTCTCCATCCTGCCTCTCCATACCTGAATATGGATATCTCCAACCAATAGATTCTCATTATATCCTTTACATCCATTATCTGGTCCTAGGTACACAAGTGGCAATTTGACAAAGCCTTTCTTTTTGGTCCTGGTCATATTCATCTTTGTATCAATCCACTGTGTCTGGATCAATGCCTTTCATGTACTAGCTTCTCAATAATACACAACCCATTTCATTGGATATGATTTGCTGCTCTCTTTTTGTGACCCTAAGCCCTCTTTTTGTCTTTTTTATCTCTTTCATATGCTGACCATCAAGTCCACTCTAGGTCCAAGGAGAAAAGTGATCTTCAAACAAACACCAACCCTCCTGGGAACTTACGGGAATAGAATTTGCTTTTCCCTAGGAGGATTAGAGACTATTTGTAAAGCACTCGGGAAGGGAAAATCTCCATGATCCTGTTAATGGCTGTTGGTATTAGTGATTTCCATAGATGCAGGAAGTCTTAGAGTCTTAACTCACTCTCACAAGGGAGTCTGCGTGGCACGCTCACAGACTTAGCTAGTGGAAACTGGTGATGAAATTTTAAATGGTAAAGTCTCCTTGAGTTCTGAGCTTAACCCTAAAGATAATGAATTTTCACTGTAGAAATCTGGCCAATGGCAGTGGCATCTGCTTTAAGAAAGAGGAAACCTTATTATTACTAGTTCCTATCTGAGCTCAATTTTTGCTTGCTTTCATAAAAATTAAAGTAGTTACTTAAGTTTTGTGTTAGTGGATTTTCTTTTTCTAAGTTTACCACCTTTTGGTGCTTAATGGACACTTTTTGTTTTCTAAAGCCAATTTTCAAAAAATGCATGATGATAAATGCATGATACGAAAATCTTATCTCTATCTTGAGACCTATTTGTAACTGGCCTCGGGAGGCCATTCTCTGAAATTGTGCAGTGACGGTTGATTTGCAAACTGCATAGCCTCCTGTGTGCTTCCAAGGGAGTCAGTGCTGAAACAGGGTTGAAGGCCCTTATTCATCTTCCACAAAGACAGTTAAACAGTAGGCATTAAGATGAAGAAAATGTGACTGAAGTAAACCATGAAAACAAGCTTTCAGTTCCTTCACTCTAACTCGGGAGATTTCCACAGTTGAAAACATAGCAACAATGTTTCTCAAAATATGATAATTACTGTCAGCATCTATTTTGCAGAAAACTAAGAGCATAAACAAGTAAAAACATAATACTTTGGGGACGACGAGCATCCAAACAATAGAAAAATTATAAAGAAATTCAATTTTATTATTTTTCTAAGTACACACACTTGTATGAGTGCCTGCATCCAAAATATTTTTGATTCTAGATCAAACAGGACCCAACAAATAGATTTCATTTATAGTTAGGTCCTTTTTATAGTAAATGTCTCTAGATGCTGGGTAATTCTTATCCTTTTAAGCAGAATTTTCTCCTTCCCAATTTCTAAAACAATACCAATTTTTGTATAATGCATTGTATTTAAAGTACAAAAATACATTTCAGATGAGAGCCAATTTAATGAGCTACATTTTACATTTAAAGAGCTCAATCTAGTTTGTATATTAACTTATGTATTTAATTACATTAATTCATTAACTTATCTAGCAAATATACTGTAAGCAATGTGCTGGGTATTCAGATTGCCAAAAGAAAGAAAAAAGTACTAATCCTGACCTCAAAGGACTCATTCTACCTCTAATCTCAAATCCAACTCTTACCCTACACATATCCTATCACGCATAAACTATACATCACAAGTTACCACAATAACGTTCAGCATAGAATGAAGAGCAGGACACAAAGTCACACAAAGGAAAGAATGCCTCATGGGAAAGAGTTTGTATATTATCCACTAAAATAGTGGAGGACTCCAGAGTGGAGTGGGCCAGCCACAGAGGTGCTCAAGACAATTCACTGGGGTACTAGAAGAAAAATAAAGAATAACTATTTACACTTATTTTGATCTTGTGGTATTTATTTTGTGTGTGTTCCTGCATTGGTGTGATTTTTGATGTGCACACTATGTGTGATACAGAGATATATAATTTATAAATAAATAGACACATTCTGAGAGTGCTTGATCTTTTTGTTTTTGACTTCTGGGTGCACAATATAAAAATTGCAGACCCCTTGGGATTGTCAAGCCACTGGATGATTTTAAGCTGGCAAGAATATAGACTGGTTTATATTTTAGGAAAACTACTTGGTGACAATGTAGAGAGCAAATGCAGGGGAGTGAAAACTGACAAAGATACAAGTGAAAGATGATGCATTTCTGAGCTAAAGTAGAAGACTGGTATGACATATATTAGGGAGAATGAATGAGTAGGAATTAACATATGAGGCAAGAGGTTTTCCCTTTTCAGATGTCTAGAGAGACTCTACCTCTGAGATTCTAAGTTTGGTGATAGAATAAATGGTACATCATTAATTGAGATATTTAATACAAGAAAGGATTGGGCCTGATTGAAATAACAGGAAGCGTGAGTTCAGTTTAGCATTTGAGTTGGAGATGTGTGGGGGACATCTTTCTAAGTAGAGATGTTCAGGTAGCAGCTCAATAATTGGGTATTTTACTGAAAAGGGACTAGATGGTAGCCAGATTTATGAATGCTTTTAAACATAGATGGTAGTAGAGTTGTTTATCTTTTATATATGGAGGCCAATTTTAGATTTCTTGGAAGTACTTAAAACCTTGTGCATGGATGGAATAAATAGTTGCTTCCATAGTATCATTTCTGAGCACTAAATTTTTTTCTGAAACAAATCATTTGTTGTATAGGCCTACATTTGCAGTCCTAAAGGTAGGAATCTTGAAGTTTACATATTTAATCGAATGAACATGACTGTCCTAGCCATTAGGATGGCTGCAGAGATCAAAGCAAGGCCAAATATAATTGCAAGATTGCAGCAAGGGCTAAGGACAGAAAAGCATTATGAAGGGTCTCCATGGAACTGATAAGGTCAAGAGAAATGTAACAGATGTATCTAAAAATGAGGGAAAAGGGACAAGCTTTGAACTTAAGCGTCCATACCTCTCTGTACTGCCCACGTTTTGCTATGGCATGGATTTTGATTACTGTTGATGTAATGAAAGCTCAAAGAATTATACATAGGAGAAAATAATATAATACCAAATGAGAAGCCAAGTTGTTCTGAGTATTATTAATTGATGGTCATTGGATTTTGAATCATGGGGTCATGTCTGTTGGATCTTCTCCCTCTTGTAATTAAATGTTATATTAACGGAGTACTATGGTGGAATCCAATAGTTTTTTAAAAATTTTTCAAACAATTAAGCTCCCAGGGCTGAAGACTCTCATTATATTTGCATGGTACCTCCCAGGCCTGTTTGTATGTGTGCATAGTGGCAAACATTTTGAATATAATAGATATACATCTATTATATATATATATATTTTAAGTAGGATCATACAAATTTAATATGTAGTCTTCATTTACCATTCACTGATTCATTCAATATATTTCTCCTTTTTAAAAGCTGCATGGTGGGATGCCTGGGTGGCTCAGTCGGTTAAACGTCTGCTTTTGGCTCAGGTCATGATCCCAGGGTCCTGGGATCAAGACCCACATCGGACTCCCTGCTCAGAGGGGAGCCTGCTTCTTCCTCTCCCTCTGCCTGCTGCTCCCCCTGCTTGTGCTCTCTCTCTCTCTCTGCCAAATAAATAAATAAAATCTTAGAAAAATAAATAAAAGTTGCCTGGTATTCCACATTCTGGGTTTTGTAATTTACAAAAGCAGCGGCCATTCTTGTAAGTCTCCAGTTCTTTCACTAGGATAAACAATGTTTCAGTGACCCAAAGGGTAGTGTTAAATTATAATTCCCCAAGAAATAAAGTCTATGATGTGAAAAATACTTATTTAAATTTATAATCAACATAAAACATAGTATGAGAGGACTACACATACTAAAGTCATCTGAGGGAATAGAAAATTACAACTGCTGTCTCATATTCATTCTAGGGCAGGCAGAATTACCCGAACAATTTATATTTTATATATAAAATGTGTATTGGGTAAGAGTGTGTCTGTGGATGTCTGTATGTCTATGTGCCAGTAATTGGATCTGTAGAAGTCAAATACATGGATGCATGTCTGATATGATTACTAAGGCTTATCTCCCCAGAACTTTGAGTTGGCGTAAGATACAATCGAGTTGTCCAAACAATACCTAAGCTCAAGAAACATAAGTTTGAAAAACACGTTATATTTTTCAGATCTTTTCTTTGCTGCCATTAACAACTCAACAAACTATCTTAGACTATAAATAGAAACTATAGACTTTAGAAATGACTTCAGTGAGATCCAGATTCTCATATCTAAGTAATGTCATCAGGCTTCGATTTTCTTTCAGTTTTCATCTCAGGGAGACTTTCCTTTTGTGGCATGTAGAGCTTGGCCCATATTAGGTGCTTTGCAAGTGTTCTTTGAGTGAGTGAGTGATGGTGAACAGTATTATACTAAGAAATAAGGAAGATGATTCTTTTTGCCAACAATTCTAGCAAAAATCTCATAATTAAGCCCCATAGATCCAGTGTGGGTCACTGGTCTATCATTGAACCAACTTTGTGATCAAGAGTACAAAATGCACAGGGTTGCCTGGGTGGGTCAGTCAGGTAAGTGTCTTCCTTTGGCTCTTGGGGTCCTGGAATAGAGCCCTGCATTGGGCTCCCTACTTAGCAAGGAGTCTGCTTCTCCCTCTCTTCACTCATGCTCTCTCTCTCTGTCCCTCTCAAATAAATAAATGAAATCTAAAAAAAATATTCTGCATTGTAAAGCACAGAGTTATGATAGGCTACTAGGTATTCTGACAGATCTCAAGATATGTATTATATTTTCTCTATCTTAGAAGGATTCACGACCTGGTAAAGAAATTAACCACTGAGATATGGACTGGTAAATTTGATATTATCTATCCCTTTATTTCTGAGATTTCAAGAACCTTGTAACTTGTACAGATCATATAATCTGCAAATGAAACCATATAGCTCTGCTAAATACTCATCAAATTATTATTATAAAAATAAAATGTTTGGTATTTAGAGTAAAGTGTTTTTTTATACAAAGATTATGTATTTTGTTTTCTAGTTTAATCATTACTACATTTTTGTAAGCTTCTTCAAAGGAAAGTTATTCCCAAAATCTAATATTTTTATTGTGTCCAGAAGAAAATACAAATTTTAAAAAGTCTGTTTTTTGGAGTATGTAAAAATAACACTGCAGTGAGATATTTGAGTCAAAGCTGTGATCATGTACAGAGAGCCATGTTATAGTTTATTCTTTATGGTGAAGCCATATGTTCTGGCTTTACTAAGAGTTACAAGTTGTAACTCACTATTGAGGCCAAATGTATGCAGTTATTTTGGAAAGCCAAGTGGAACTTGGTTGCTTATCCTCTCAACTTTTCCATCACTTAAGGTCTTGGCTTAGGATGTTTTAGTGATAATGCAAGAAAAATATATCAAGAATGTGTAACATGGTTTGTCACCAACTGGAATGAATGAACAGAAAAGATGTTTTGTCTATCATCAGAGCTTTTGTACTGAAAGGATTAAAGCTTATAAATTGACCCACATGAAATTTCCTGCCAAATCTGCCAAATAGCAACATATGATTCCATCTAATTTGTAGGCAAATAATAGCTCTCAAAGCACATGAATAGAGAGGACATGGTAAAAATAGATTTAACTCATTTTCCCTGTGTTGTTTATATTCCTATGTAGTTTAGCCAACCCTTTCTTCACTGATAGTGCAAGGTAGAATTTAGCTCAAGCATAGCTGTCATATCACAAATATTTAATTAGTGTGGCCTACATTAATGAGGTTGAGGTTCTGCTATATTGCCTTGTTAAACTCATATACATTGACTTCTTATGGGAGGGGAGCAAGGAGTTCTCCACCTCCACCCAGTACTCCAAATTCAAATAATACTGACTTTAGCATCTCATCATGGGAAATCGACATAATTAAGCACTCTTCAAAGAAAAATAGACTCTGATACCTCTAATGCTATTAAATATTTACTGTGCACATCATTGCAGTAAATTCCCCGACAGAAAGTGATTCTACCAAAGTAGATCAAATGAGAACATCACATCACCTTGTAGCAATTGTATCCAGATTTATAAATTATTAAACAATATACATCTATATGCATAAAATATAAATGTAGTAGTGGCATAGTGTGGAGGCTGAAAAGTCTATAAAACTATGTCTGGAATATGTTTCCCTATACTTCCAATTCTTAGCTCAGACATGAAGCTTGCTATGCTTATCTCTGCAGGTAGGGATTCCCTCATACTGAATGTTGGCCCCATGCTGCAATTAAAATCAAAGAGAAAATAATAATAATCATAATTACATAGTTCCTTGTGCAATATATATATATATATATATATATATATATATATATATATATATATATATATATATATAATAATCAAAGGAGTGGAAAAAGCTTACTGAATTAGAAAAGCAACCCAAGTTATGTCAGGTCCAAAACCAACCTTTTCTGATGTGAGAATCAGGCAAAGGAAAGAAAAATATCTAGCTCATGTCTGTTAATATGTTCTCACTGTCCAGAAAGACTGGGGTCATCAGGAAGACTGACCTAACGAGAACGGCAAAGCTATCTTTCGTTAAAATGCCATTAAATTTTTTTTTAATTTTTTATTGTTATGTTAATCACCATATATTACATAATTTGTTTTGGTGTACTGTTCCAAATGCCATTAAATTTTAACTTTTGAGTGTCTCTGGATTCCAGATGGGAGAGTAGAGGTGCTTGACATTTTTCAAAATGACTTGATTAAAAAAAATAACAATTTGAAAAACCTAAGACATTTGCTAAAGACTAAGAAGAAAATTGTAGTAAGCTAGTTGGAATGCCTCTAAACTATACTCTGATTACACACCTGGATAAACATTACCCCAACCATGCTCAAAGAGAACATACTGGTTAGGAAGTTAAGCAGTCACTGGCATCATATTTCAAAAAGAATTTCTTCAGAGCACCAGATAAATACAAATATATGTGGAAGGGACATCTGGGTGGCTCAGTTGGTTAAGCATCTGACTCTTGATTTCCGCTCGGGTCCTGATCTCAGGGTCCTGGAATCGCACCCCACAATGGGTTCCTTCACTCAACGGGGAGTCTGCTTGTCCCTCTGCCCCTCCCCACCCATACTCTCTCTTAAATAAATAAATAAATAAATAAATAAATAAAATCTTTAAAAATAAAATTAAAAGGTCACCTGGGTGGCTCAGTTGTTAAGCGTCTGCCTTCGGCTCAGGTCATGATCCCAGGGTCCTGGGATCGAGCCCTGTGTCGGGCTCCCTGCTCTGCGGGAAGCCTGCTTCTCCCTCTCCCACTCCCCCTGCTTCTGTTCCCTCTCTTGCTGTGTCTCTCTCTCTCAAATAAATAAATAAAATCTTTTAAAAAATTAATAAAATAAAATTAAAAAACTCAAATATATGTGGAAGGTAGAATTGAAATACAATATAGACCAAACAGCTACTGGATACTATCATGGTGTTTTGCCTGACTTACATTTTTTAATCATAAAGAGGAATTAAAAAAATAAATAATAATATAATCACTTTTTAAATGAGGAATTGAGGTTTATACAGGGAGAAAATTTCAGGCCTTGAATTCAAATCCAGATCTGCTTCAAAGATTCATTCTTTATTCCCTACATAATATTGCTTCTCTAAAAATACATTGAAACAGTACATAATTAAATGTCAAAATAAATAGCATATTTTAAAGTTCAGGTAGGAAGATAAAAAATAAAATAATAAGCAGGAGTTTGTAGGATCTTTTTCTAAGCCATCTCTTACTAGGATATCATACCACACCTTTTTCCCCCCATAGTATCAGCTCCATCATTGGAAGCAGGCCGAATTAGAAGTAAAAATGAGTCAATAAAGTTAAGATACTCTGTTTCGTTTGTTTGTTGTTTCATTTTATTTTGTGTTTTAGTTTTAGAATTCTAATCTTAAGACTGACCATTTTCTACTGATTACACCGGGATGGGCTCTGTCGTATTCTTTCCAATATAATCATGATATGGCTAGTTCTATAAATTTCATTCTTAATAGAAAGCATTTAATAATAATGATGCTTAAATATTCTAAGAAATCTCCAAAGATCTGAAGAGCTTTATGAAATTCTTTGTGAGATAATTTTTTCTCCAGTTTACTCTTTAACTGTTATGGTAAGCACTTTCAAAAAGAAATGTTTTATAGACTCAAGATAAATTCTCTAAGTCAGAAATCATTTGCCTAGATAATTGTTTCTCCTTTTACTAGTTATCAAATAAATGCATGTATGCATGTATACATATTGAACATTTTGATGAGGAAAGAATATAAAAAAGCAGAACAAAAAAACCCATAAAGAAAGTAATTGTCAGCATTTTGGTATGCTTATTTTTTATTTTTTCTATATTTACTTTTGTAAACGTCATATTTTATATTTATATATATATATACATATATATATATATATATGTTGTAAGAATGTTATAAAAATTTTCCCCTACATCATTATAAATTCTTTGTAAGCATAATAATTCAAGGTTCATTAATATTTAACTTCTGAAGGTATGAATTATCACCCTAAAGTCAGGCTTTTATTTTATTTTATTTTATTTTGCCTAATGCAAATAATGCTTTGATCAGTATCTTTTTTGCAAAATTATTTGCCCACACTTTTAATGATTGCTATAGCACTGCTTCCTGGAAGGGAACTAGTTAAACTAAAGGATGTGAAATTTTAAAAGGTCTCAGACTTTCATTCTGAAAATTTTTATATAGTATGAGTAAAGAGAATAGCATAATAAACCCTCATCCAGCCCCTCATCCATACACCACAATTATCCCAATGCTTTGTCCCCTTAAATTTGATCTATTCCTTTTCTCTTTTTTTGTTATCTTTTAATCAGCTTTGCAGAGGCATTTTAAATCTCAAAATGTCATTATTTTCCACCACTAAATTTTTCAGTATGCATTTCTAAAATATAAAAAAGAAGAATATTTTACTTAATGGCTAAATTGTTATTGAACTTAAAAATTCACACCTAAATTCTGAAAATTAATGATTGCTTTATGTCATCAAGTACTCAATCCATATTCAAAGTAAAAGAAAAAAAAAAGTCCTGCTATCCAGTCAGTCAGTTGAAATCATGATCCATCAAGTCTCCCCACTGCATTTGGCTTTCCTCTATTGTGTCTTAGATCTCTTAATTTATGAATGTTCATTTTTCCATCTTACTTTCTGTGCCAGTAATTGTTTTAAGGAAGCAAGTTGATTTCTCAGTAGAGCTTCCTGCATTTAGGATTCATTTGATTGCTTATTCATGGGTCCTTTAACTTACCTCCTTTATCTTTTGCTCTTGTAAACTGGAAGTTGGAAATCTTGGCAAGATTACTCCCTAAATGTTGTTTTGTCCTTCATATTACATCACATCGGAAACCATATAAGGTCCTGATTTTGGTGATGGTAAGATGATTGATTTTCTAGTATCAGCCTGACTCTAACCTAAAGTTGCAAGTTTCCCTATATGATCATTAAGTCATTCATGGAGTCATACTTCATTCACTGCAATAAGTTCTCTGTTTACTTTTCCTCTACATGTGTTAGCAACTGTAGATGAACTTCACTTAAATCAATTATTTGATTAAGGATTGCAAAATGAAAATATAAGCTTTTAATTCATGTTGCTTAATTGTTTTCCTGAAAGATCTTCATCAAATTAAACACTCATATCAATATATAATTATATCTTTACCAACATGCCTTTGCTGCAGTATTGTTTTAAGAAAAATATTTACTTACTTGATAAATAAAAAAATATATATTTTGTTATATGGATTTCTTCTGGTATTTTTTTTCCTTTTCCTTTCTTCTATTATCACATCATATCACATTAATAAATTTAAACTAGGGTAATAGACAAACCTTATGAAAGAATTGTATTTTTACATTATATATGAAATACCTTTCTTGATTTGTGTTTGTTTTTGCATTCAATTTTCTAACCATAGTTAGGTTGTTTTGTTTTGTTCTGTTTTCCTGATAGAGAGCATGTAAGTGCTGGGGTTTGGGTGTGTCGGGGGACAGGGGCGGAGGGAGATGGAGAGAGAGAATCTTAAGCAGGCTCCATGCCCAGCACAGAGCCCGACGTGGTGCTCCATCTCAAAACCCTGAGATCATGACCTGAGCTGAGATCAAGAGTCAGATGCTCATTCGACTGACCATCCAGGTGCCCCCATAGTTAGGTAATTTATAATAAACTATAGGTTGATTACTGTGTTTCATGCTTTTAAAAGATTTTTATGTGATTTATAACCTTAAAATTTGAGGTGTTTTTGTTATTCTTTGCCCTCTCAATAATAGCTAATATGCTGAGAGTATACTTTGTGCCACACATTGTTCTAAGAACTTTATATTAATTACCTGGTTTAATACTCAAGGCATCTTTACTATCAGCCACATTTTTTATTATGTTAAGTTAGCCACCATATAGTACTTCATTAGTTTTTGATGTATTGTTCATTGATTCATTAGTTGCGTATAACACCCAGTGCTCATTACAACATATGCCCTCCTTAATACCCATCACCTGGCTACCCTATTCCCCCACCCCGACACCCCCAATTTGTTTCCTGGAATCCATAGTCTCTCATGGTTCATCTCCCCCTCTGATTTGCCCCCCTTCAGCTTTCCCTTTCTTCCCCTAATGTCTTCTATGATGTTCCTTATGTTCCACATATGAGTGAAACCATATGATAATTGTCTATCTCTGCTTGATTTATTTCATTTAGCATAATCCCCTCCAGTTCTATCCATGTCGATGCAAGTGGAGGGTATTCATCCTTTCTGATGGCTGAGTAATATTCCATTGTATACATGGACCACATCTTCTTTATCCATTCATCTGTTGAAGGGCATCTCAGCTCCTTCCACAGTTTGGTTATTGTTGACATTGCTGCTATGAACATTGGGGTGCATGTGCCCCTTCTTTTCACTACATCTGTGTCTTTGGGGTAAATACCTAGTAGTGAAATTGCTGGGTCATAGGGTGGCTCTATTTTTAACTTTCTGAGGAACCTCCATACTGTTTTCCAAAGTGGCTGTACCAGCTTGCATTCCCACCAACGGTGTAAGAGGCCACAGTTTTTAAAGATTTTTTATTTATTTACTAGAGAAAGAGAGAGAGAAAGAGGAAGCATGAGTGTGGGAAAAGGCAGAGGGAGATGGAGAAGCAAACTCCCCACTGAGCGGGGAGCCCCAACAAGGCACTTGATCCCAAGACCCCAAGATCATGACCAGAGCTGAAGTGAGATGCTTAACTGACTGAGCCACTCAGACACCCCACTATCAGCCACATTTTGAACATGAGGACATTGAAGTACTATAGAACTTATGGCGTAATCTATACCTCAAAGCCAAACTGTCTGTCTCTAGAACCTGTATATGTAATCAAGGTACTGCATTGTTTCTAGCTATGATATAGCTTCAGTTTGTTTTCCTTAAGGGCTATTTAAATCAGAGACAAATAACAAGTGATGACTTTTTGTCACCTTTACAAATAAGTGAAAACTTATCAGCCTGTAAATTTCTTAAATCACATTTTTTTTGCTAAAAACTCTGTAGAAAAGTATTTTTAAATAATGTATTTCTTGGAATAGCATGTATTAAGATAAAATAATATATTTTATGATTGAATAAAATAGGGAGTTAAATAAATTGTTATTTGCTTTTGTTTTATTTAGGAGTCAGCAAACTTTTCCTGAAAAGGGCCAGATTAAATATGTCCAGTGATGTAGTCTTTTGTTGAAACCACTTTATCATAGTGCAAAAGCATTCATAGACAATCTATGAATGAAGGAGTGTGGCTGTGTTCCAATAAAGTTTTATTTACAAAAGCAGGCAGTGGGCCATATTTGGCTTGTAGGTCATAGTTTGCATATCCCTGATTTTATTTCTAACTCCTGGGTTTTCAGAGTATTTAGTCTGTTACCAAACATTATTACTGCTTAAGATGTCTCCAAGAGGCCACTTTTACACATTGCATAACACTCTTAGTTGGAAAGAGAAAGGAATACAGGCCAACAGAAGTCATTTTTCCAATCTCCACTATCAGTTCCCTAACTGCTCAATACCTAATCCTGAAGCCAATGTCACCTATTTTGGGTATTATTATTTTTTTTTACGGTTCCCCATATCTATGTACAAATTTCTATTTAGTCACTATTGCCTTATTGACAAATGATCTCAAAATCTCAGAGACATAGAAGAAAAAAACCATGTAATCCTCATATTATAATACAGCAGTTGAGGGTTAGTACTGAATTCGCCCCTACTCAATTCCTGCTCTTTTCCTTTGCCAAAAGAATATCATTCTCCATATTATTGCTGCTTCTTCAGCACAACCTTACCCTAAAGAAAATCTCTGGAACACAGCTGAATTGAAAAGAGCTGTATCTGAGCCATCATCAACTCACAACTGACATGTAGCATATGTGAGAAATAAATCTTTGTTGTTATAAACCACTGGGATTTTGTGGTTCTTTGTTACTATAGCAAAGCTTACAAATATCTAGTCTCTTAATAGTTGCAAAGTAAAGAAAAAGGAGCCTATGGGAAATGGGAAAGGTAGTCTGGGGTGAATGGCAACGGGAACACATCTGGCTGTTCAGTTAGTTTCTATGCAATAGAGCAATACATATACATGGGTTTATGTGTGTTTGTGTGCATATATGCATATGTGTATACATGTGCATATATAGAAAGTTGTGGGGGAAGGGAAGGGAAGGGAAGGAAAAAAGAAAGAATTGTTTTAGGGAAGCTCTCTTACCTCAGACTTAGGAGGAGAACTGTGGGAGGAGGTCAGTGAATGAAATACTTTTTCATTTCTTATGGCCATCTGGGCTATTCTGGCTCAGAAAAAAAAATTACATGTGTAGTGTAAAAATATTCTTCTCAACCCATCTTTAGTGGTTGTGTTGTTATTCGAGATTTCCCTCACACCTTGCTTTATGGTCTTATTTTTCATTTGTAGTCTGGTTGTTAGCATTTGTAAATATTTTTAAGAAAATTTATTGGGGAATATATTGAGAATGATTAGTTCTTCAATATTAAGCTAGGTTTATTTTTCTACTATTTTTGAACTGGTGTTTTCTCTCTTTTTTTTAACATTATAAATAGGACAGTGCATATTTTGCCTAATGTGGTTTGCTTACTTAGAAATAGAATTAACCTCTTGGAAATAAGGAGATTGTAGTCTGGTGAGATTTGTTTGTGGCCATAATCATCTCTCTTCATTGTTGGCATGTTTTGGAACTATAAGGGAAAGATGAATTTAGTGGGGGAAGATCAGAGCTTCGTTATTAAAACATTCTGTCTCTCCCCAACTCCCCAACACGTGTTCCATTCATGGTAGAGAAGTGCTTTATGCTCCCTTAGCCTGCTCTTCTCCTAGAAGACAGTGTCATACTGTATGTCAGGGAAGATTTATAGCCTGTTGAATTCACCTTTTTTTTTCTTCCCTAACAGTTAATGTAAACAATAAAGAACACAAGCTCATGAAAAGACATAACTCTTTTTGTAACCCGTGTCACTACGATTCAAACCATCCACGTACGAGAAGACAGTAGGGTCTGATAGCTTTACAAACTCTTCCCTTTGCCCTACTCCCACCTTCCCAGAGAAATAACAGGAAAAATCATATTTTGTCATATGAAAATTTCACCACAAAAGACGATGTATTAGCTGAGAAGCTAAATCTCCCACAAAATCCGACTCTGTCATTTGTTGATTTATAGTCTCCTGTATTAAGCTCCTTTTCTGCAGGCTGGGGAGAGAAGTTGGACTAGCCTTTTGTATTTTATTTTTATTTTTACTTATTTTAATTTTTTTGACTAGCCTTTTTTAAATTCACTCTTTTTCACTTGTTTATATTTGCCACTCAGAACAAATGGTGATTTTGGTAGATGAAAAGCACAAATTATTTTTTTTTTCTCCAGCAGGTGCCTAGAAAAATCACTCACTGACGGAGAAGTATATTTATTTCTTCCTCCTCCTGCTTCTGGTAAATAGAATTTTTTCTAATAAACAGACTCTTTTTAACTATTCCCAAGATAGTTGTTTGGGTAGATATTTATCCCCTCATTGGTAGTGCAGGAAACATATCAATGAAGATCTGGCATTTATAGAGAAAGAACTACACGATTTCCCCAAAGTTGAACAAATTTCTTCTCTAGTAATCATTAGGCTTTTGTGCATAAGATTTTACAGTGACATGTTTAAAATTAAATTTTAAAAATATATAATAAAAATAAATGTATTTGGCTAATTTTTTCCTTAATGTCCCCTAGAGTAAGGAGTAAGTGGTCAACTATTATTTATAGTAAAGGCTGAAATTGGGAAATTCATAGAAATATTACATTCTAATGATAAATAAGAGAAAGGAGAAAGAGAAAAGGAAGAAAACTGAGAAATTTCTACAGAAATGAAGCTGGCCAAGAATTTCTGCTATTTAAAGAACTATTTATAAATCTCATAGTATAGAGTATGGCACACAGTAATTGATCTATAGGTGTGTGCTAAATAAAGAGATAAAAACTCTCCTCCTCTGTACCTCTGAGCTGAGTGGTTAATGAAATTAAATCAAATAGCAAAATCTAATTGATATTAGGAACATTATTCTTCCCTTCAACCTGGGACAGTAGTATCATTAGCACACTGGAAAGAGTTTCTAATTTCCCCCCTTTTCACTTCATCGCAACAGGTCCTATTGATGATGATGAATCATTTCTGCATCTGTTTCCCTTTTGGACCCTCATTGCACATTGACAGTGACACATTTCTCAATGCCTTTTTTTTATTTGATGGCAGTGAGTGAAGCCTTTGCTGTTAGCACAATTGCTTTAGTTTTGAAATACCAAATGAGATAATGAGACCCCAAGAGTCACTGATGGTGAAGAGAATAGATCAGATGGGGTGATGGCTTTGTCTCCAGAGATTCTCAGTAGCTTAGGAGCTGATTAAATGTTCATTCCATAATGAGTCTTATTGCCCTGGGCCTAAGCTGTGAACCAAGAACCAATTTGGTACTTGATAAGGTGTATTAAAAGGCGGGGTATAAGTTTACAGTGGGAGAAACTAACTTGATCTGTATAAGTGGAAATTGGCCACAATAAATGTTTGGTAGGGTAACAAAAACCACAGAGAAAGACATGTACAGTTCTACAGAGTAGAATGAACAGTCAAGATGCCAACATGTAGTTAGGTCTCTTAGCAGCCACTAAATACAGAGGTCTTTTCAAAACTCTAGACCATTGCATAAATGAACAAATACCCTGGATGGTTTTTAATCTGTCATATTAGAGTCTCCATTCAGTGCCTCCTCTGCTCAGTTAATGCTGAAGAATCCTTGTTCCACAGCACATTAAAGGTAAAAAATGTGCATTGCTAATGTCTGAAAATGCACCCAAGCCCTTATTCCACACGGTTGTTTTTGGATACCTAGAAAATATTTCTAACACCCATTGACTTTCAGCCATTACATATGTATGAGATATGATGAATAGTTTTAACTGGGATTTAGATGGACAAGAGTTACAGATTAGCTCAGGACGTGAGTACTTTGAGGATATCTGCAGCAAATGTGGCACACGATCTTGGCAAGAGATAATGTGATTTAGTATTTCCATCTGACTTTTGTCACTTTCAGTCATGTGGCTTTTGACTGCCCCTTATCCTCTCTGAGACTCAGTCATCTTGTCTTTAACATGGGTATAATAAGATGCTATACCCCCCCTCAGGAATATCCTCAGGATCAAATAAGATGATGATACATGTGAAAGCGATTGAATTGCCAACTGTGAAGTAGTGGATATACAAGTATTAGTCTTTATGATGCATTAATTGAATCATCATTTATTAAACCTGTATAAAGCATCAGGTTTTGTAATAAGAGCTGGTAATATGAAGCTCACTAAGACTCAGTGTCTGACCTCAAGGATAAATGCATAATTATTAGTAAAATACTCCAAATTCAAAGCTAGTTCTAGAAACTTCACTTCATGGTATCATAAACAGTGAAAAGAATGACAGCATTTTTAATCCTTTAAGATACAGGCATATTTCAGAGATATTGCAGATTCAGTTTCAGACCACTCCAATGAAGTGAATATTTCCATAAAGAGAGTCACATGAAGTTTTTGGTTTTCCAGGGCATATAAAAGTTATGTTTACACTATTACTGTAGTTTATTAAGTGTGAAATAGCATTAAGTCTAAAAAAATAACATAGGTATCTTAATTAAAAATACTTTATTGCTAAAAGATGCTAACCATCATCTGCACTGTCAGTGAGTTATCATCACTGATACAGATCACCACGGCAAATTAACAATCATCAAAAAGTATGAAGTATTGTGAGAATGACCAAAATGTGACAGAGACACGAAGTGAGCACATGCTGTTGGAAAAATGGTGCCAACAGACTTGCTCAATTCAGAGTTGCCACAAACCTTCAATTTGTAAAAACGCAGTGTCTGCCAGGTGCAACCAAGCAAGCACAAGAAAACGAGGTACGCCTGTATTTATAGTTCTGATAGAATAAGTGCTCAAAAGTAGGGGCTATTACTTCCTAAGGTGTTAATTCCCCCATGTCCCCATTTCTATGTGCAGACCCTACCAGCATAGACAGCATTCCCACCATTGCTGTGAAGTGGGCGGAAGCCACAATATACTGCTCACCCTCGTCTTCTAAAAAAACAAACAGGACGAGCTCTTAGAGTTTCAGACCGCGTCTCTCCACTGCTCTAAGCCTCCACTGACTGCCCATTGTACTTAGAATAAAAGCCACTGTATTCACTGTGACCATGCCTTGGGGCTCCTCTCCAGCCCCTCACCTGTATCCACCATATCTCAGTCACACTGCCCCTCCCTGTTTCTGACACAAGCCTGTCCCAGCTACACCTCTTCTCCCTCTGTCAGGGATGTGGTCTCCTGGACATCCATCTCTACCAGGTTTTCTTCTCCACTTTCCTCAGATCTCTTCAGAAGACCCATCCCCAGAGAGGTCTTCCCCATCACAATACTTTCTTCTCTTTCATAGTTATATTCACTTATCCATTTTTTAAAAAATGTATTTATTTATTTAAGAGAGGGAAAGGAGGGGCAGAGAGAGAGAAGCAGACTCCCTGCTGAGCACGGAACTCAATCCCAGGACCCTGAGATCCTGACATGAGCCACCCAGGTGCCCCTCACTTATCAATTCTTGATATTTTATTATTTTTTTATTTTTCCCTCCTCCATGCAGTGCCCTCTACCTAGAACTTGCTATTGCCACTTATGCAGCATTTGGAATCTGAGGCTCATGGAAGTAAGTGAATTACCCACCACCTCTGCATAACTAGTACTGGAAATTTATCTCTGAAAAAATAATCTAACCTCATTATGTTGGCTAGGATTTTGTAATGGGTAGAAAAAGGAAAGTGGATTTGAATGGCCTTTGTACTTTTGTAGATTGTTTAAGGACTAAGTATAAACTTTTGTGTCATGAAGCCAAAGCAGACTTTATTTCAATATTATCTTCCCCTTTGTAGGCCATAGAAAGTATTCCCTCCCACAGCTGGTAGCACTCTAACTAACGATCAGATGCTTAATTTACATATGCATTTAAATTTTGCAACAGTCCCAGGCTACTGTTAAGATTATCTTAGTTTTACAGATGAGATGAGGAAACTAAGTTTCGGGAATGTCCAGTAACTCATATAAGGCAAATGGGGGAATCAAGGTTTGGAATCCACCTCTCTGTGATTTCAAAACTGCTGCTCTCTAAATTATGCCATACTTTGGCTCCCCTCATCATACTTCAAAATCATCACATAGTTCTGGCAACCCTCAAATAAACTACTAAGATTGCTAGGCCAGATGCTGGCTCTCCAGCATCCCCTATTTGAACACTAGACCTGAGCAACTTTGGGCACCAATGGGGCCGACGCCTTCATGCTTCATGATGCAGATAACTCTGCATCAAAGAAACTTGCTGGAAGAGGAAGATCATGCTTTACTTCCCACAATAGGATTTTGTTTAGATGTAATGTTGGTGCATTAGTGAAGTGCTCACTTTGAAAATCTATGTGTTTGGCTGACTCAATTCCCCTCATTCAATATTAATAAAAAAAATCAATGAGACAATGCACTGTCTTTTTATTGTCTGTTGTCCCTAGATCTCCAGGCCTTCTATAAAAATGAACCAATTATACCTTGCCCTTCTACACAGTAGCCAATATTTAATTTATTTAATAAGTTGGTAAACTGAGGCAGCTTGGCAAGTGACAGGATACACCCATGCACCTGTGTCCCCCCAAGGGAAAATCAGGACCTCGGTAAATGCTGGTGTTGCCCATCTAGCACTGAGCAGAAGTCACCTCCAGCAGGAGAGTGCTTTTCTCCCCTCTAGGATCATGACTGTAGAGGCAGCAAACATGAAGAAAGATTATAGGTCAGTAAGCATGCACTTTAATTAACAGTTATCTGCTATCCCAACAGAAAACAAACTTCAACTACAATAGTCACAACAACAGTAGGCTGAACACAGAGCTCCCTTGATGAATGCAAACCAGAATTTTTATTTCTGTTGAAGACAAGTGGAGGTCAGCATAAGTGGTTAGTACAATTACTAGAACTGCTTTCTCCATTGAGTCTGAGTTAGGATATAAAGCCTTCAAGAATGTGCAATAGATGAGGTCCCTCACACTGTGTGTTGTGCATGAGTGGTTCACCACCCTCTCCTGTTAGTTACCATACTTCCTAGTTTAGGACCCTATTGATTGGAAGCTGCATCACCAATTTAATGGGAACTTTGAAAGGAGAAGATAAAAAAGAGGCAGAGGAATACTAACTCATTAATTGAAAATATCAACTGTCAGGTGCAATTTGGGAAATGATTTTTTAAAAATCTGTGCATCTTAAAATCAAGGAAATGCTGTTATCAATGCCTGATTAAAACTTCTTACAAAGATCCTTGGTAAAAACACTTGGAGAACTGACAATTGCATCTTTAATTATTCCTGAATTCTAATACCTCTATGAAGAGTCATTTTACTTTTTTTTAAAGCTTTTATTTATTTATTTGACAGAGAGAGAGAGCACAAGCAGGGGGAGTGGCAGGCAGAGGGAGAGGGAGAAGCGGGCTCCCCACTGAGAAGAGAGCCCAATGTGGGGCTCGATCCTAGGATCCTGGGATCATGACCTGAGCCAAAGGCAGATGCTTAACCAACTGAGCCACTGTCCAATTTTCCCAACACCATTTGTTGGGAAACAACAATATCCAGGTGCCCCATTTTTATATTTGATAAACATATTAGCCTGCAACATTTATTGAGTATTTACTAAATGCCTGCTACTGTACAAATACCATTTAATATAATCCCTATGCCAATTCTATTTGGTAAATGCTTTTATCTCCATTTTAAGGTGCAGAAATTGGGGCTTAAGTAGAGCAAAGAATGTGCTAAATATCAGGTGATCAGTAAATGGCAGAGAAATATATAAGTCTAGATAGGGAGATTCTAAAGTCCTGACCTCAGCTCTGCATCAGTTAAAATTTCTTGGTTGCAAGCAACAGAAACTGGCTATGGCTAATATAAGCAGAAAATGAATTCCTGGAAAGATGTGAGGATTAATATAAAGAAAGACTTGAGAACCAGTGAAACTCTAGGCATCCAAGTTGCAGAAATTGTTGGGCTTTGGTTTCAATCATTGCTATGAATCCATTCCAAACATTTTGAGTCTTTTGGTCACTGTTGACATGTTGCAGGGAAAGAGCACAGTTGTCCAACCTTGGGTCAGCTTCCCACATTATAACTATTGATGGGCAGTGTGCCATACTTAAGTGTCTTTCCAAATTGAATCCAATGGTGGGATGCAAGTGATACCCAAAGCAAACAGTATATTGTTACTATAATAAGAGAGAATGGGTGGTAAACAGTAAAGATCAAATGACCATTAAAAATGTTTTGTTGGAAGGGATCTCTTTTATGACAACAGGATATGTTTTTTTATAATAGGAGGATACAGAATTAAATTTGAATAAAAAAAAAAAAAAAGATGAGGCACATTTAGATCCTAAGTCTTTATATCATGTCAGCTTACCAACACATCAGGAGGCCAGCCCTCCTGCCCCAGTCCCAACATTCTTCCTCCTCTCTTAATGCTCTGGTACTTCCTTCTCGTTTGTCCTTGAACCTTAAAGCAGAGATGACTACCTGAATGAAACATGCAAGCTGTCTTTTAGTTTCTCCTTTAATTCATTTTTTAATCCACTAATTATTGATGATCTAGTAGTTGCTAAGCAATGTACTTGGTTGTGAATACATTTAATTCCTATGCTTATGGAGTTTGTATTCTAAAGACATTGGATAAGAAAACCCCAAGTAAACATATAATTTTATTTTATTTTTGTAAACATATAATTTTAAATTTAATTATTACCTTGACTATATCAGGTGGTAGCCAGATTAATTTCATCAGAGTATGTATCATTCTATCCTTAAAGTAGTTTGAATATTAGATTATTTTTTCTTTTCTTAATCCTACGTTTCCATTTTCTAAATAACCTATTGACCTTAGTTTTAACCTCTGGAGCGTACTATATATATGTATATGTAACCCTCACCTGCAGATGATAAAGACAATTAGCAAGCTATAGGTATTTTCAGAGTCATTTAATAAATACACAGATTTTTTAAGCAAGCCAAATGTAGCAACAAATTGTTCCCTGCACTAAACCATTGGCATTTAATTCAGGTCCAGGGCATAAAATGTATTATCATCTCTCATGAAGTGTTTTGTCAGACTTTTGACTGGATGACCTGCTGAGGGCCCCTGAAATGCTAAAATCATTCTACAAATTGGAAAATCAGGATATTGAATCAGTCGACCTTTGAGATCCCTTCAAGTTTCAGAATTTCATGTTTCATTATCATTATTTATGTAATAGAGTGATTTAGCAAACTAAGTTCCAGTGAGGCCACATGTGCCAGAAAATTCCTTAATCTCACAAGCCAAGGCAATAGAACGGAAGGGCATTGTAAGTAAATAAATGTATCTATTCACTCAGCAGCTATTTATTGAGTCCTCATTGTTTACATGGTTTCCCAGGACATGCAGCATGAGTGGACTCACATAATTCCAAGAGAGGGTAATTCTGAAGGAGTGAAGACGATTCATTAGCCAATATCCAAATACAAGGAATCAGGAGAGATTTATATTTCACTTAGGTGTGCGTATAAAGTCTGGAGGTGTTTGCTCTGTATTTGTTCAAGTGATTTTAGTTAATGTTGCTAATTGTTTTATGGCTCTTATCTGTTGGAAGCTATTCAGGAGGTCTTCATAAAGGCCTTAGGGATGACATTCCCCTTCCTTTCTTTAAAAGGACACTATCACTCTTCAACAAATGGTGTTGGGAAAACTGGACAGCCACATGTAGGAGAATGAAACTGGACCATTTTCTTACACCAGACAACAAAACAAACTCAAAATGGATGAAAGACCTAAATGTGAGACAGGAATCCATCAGAATCCTAGAGGAGAACACAGGCAGCAACCTCTTTGACCTCAACCACAGCAACTTCTTCCTAGACACATCTCTAAAGGCAAGAGAAACAAAAGCAAAAATGAACCATTGCAACTTCATCAAGATAAAAACTTTTGCACATCAAAGGAAACAGTCGACAAAACCAAAAGACAATGTACAGAATGGGAGAAGATACTTGCAAATGTCTTATCAGATAAAGGGTTAGTATCCAAGACCTATAAAGAACTTACCAAACTCAACCCCCAAAAAACAAAAAATCCATAGGCAGAAGACATGAACAGCCATGTCTTCCAAAGAAGACATCCAAATGGCCAACAGACACAGGAAAAAAATGCTCCACATCACTTGGCATCAGGAAAATACAGATCAAAAAAAAAAATGAGATACCACCTCACACCAGTCAGAATGGCTAGAATTAACAAGTCAGGAAACAACAAGTGTTGGTGAGGATGCAGAGAAAAGGAAATCCTCTTACACTGTTGCTGGGAATGCAAACTGGTGCAGCCACTCTGGAAAATAGTATGGAGGGTCCTCAAAAAGTTAAAAATAGAGCTACCCTCTGACCCAGGAATTGCACTACTAGGTATTTACCCAAAGGATACAAACAGTGATTTGAAGACATACCTGTACCCCAATGTTTATAGCAGCAATGTCCACAATAGCCAAACTGTGGAAAGAGCCCAGATGTCTATTAACAGATGAATGGATAAAGAAGATGTGGTATAGGGAAGTCTGGGTGGTTCAGATGGTTGAGTGTCTGTCTGCCTTCAGCTCAGGTCATGATCCCGGGGTCCTGGGATCAAGCCCCGCATTGGGATCCTGGCTCAGTGGGGAGCCTGGTTTTCCTTCTCCCTCTGCCTCTCCCCCTGCTCATGCTCTCTCTCTCTCTCTGTATCTCTGTGTCTCAAATGAATAAATAAAATCTTTTTTAAAAAAAGATGTATATATATGTATATATATAAAATGAAATATTAGCCATAAAAATTGAAATCTTACCATTTGCAATGACATAGATAGAACTAGAGGATATTATGCTAAGCTAAATAAGTCAATCAGAGGAAGACAATTATATGAGTTCACTCATATGTGGAATTTAAGAAACAAAACGGAGGATCATAGGGGAAGGGAGGGAAAAATAAAATAAGATGAAATCAGAGAGGGAAAAAAACCATAAAGAGACTCTTAACTATAGGAAACAAACTGAGGGTTGCTGGAGGGGAAGAGGGTTAGGGGACTGGGTAACTAGGTAATGGGCATTAAGGAGGGCATGTGATGTAATGAGCACTGCAACTGATGAATCCTTGAACTCTACCTCTGAAACTAGTAATACACTATATGTTAATTAATTGAATTTAAATAAAATAAAATTTAAACAAAACAAAAGGACATCATAAAATGGAAAGAAAAGACTATGTTTTTTTTTTTTAATGTTCCTGACTTAAGACTGATAACCAGTGAGGTAAAAACATGAACTAAGTTTTGTCAATTATTACATAAAAGAAGAGGCAGAGGAATTACTAGTAAAGATGGCAACATAGCTTCAGAAAAAAAAAATAAGAGTGACTTTTCTTCTACATGGATGAAACCTTTAGTCATAATATCCAATATTTTTGCCGTTCTTCAAATACACTCTGAAGTAAGGTAGATTTTCTTTCTCTGAGAGTTTAGAACAAGAACTTGCCCCCACGTGCATATGCAGTACTTTTTTCTCCTTGAAAAAATTATTACATATCCCATTTAAAACTTCTTAGTTAGTCTTAACAATTACATATGAGCTAGGGTAGTAATAAACAAGCTACCCATAAATAAGAAGCTTTATTTAGCACTGGGTATTGGCTGCTGCTTATGTTAGTGTCAGGGTCAGGGATGGAATCCTGGGGTCCTGGAGTCTAGCCATTCTTTCTCTTCTGTTAAATCATAGTTGGCTCTGATGTGAGTTTAAGATGTTGGGCAGATGTTATCAAATATGCTTCAATGAGAGGGGATCATAAAGCTCTTAAGTCATTTATCCTTCTAAATGTCAAGTAACTAAATTGATATTCCCATCTGCTTAAAACCTTACTGGGAAGAAAGGAAAATGAGGAATGGAAATTCAATTTTCTTTCAAAATGACTTCAGTGTGTTATCATGCCAGGGACATCTATTTTTGATGTTTCAAGTTTAGAAAAGAGGGATGGATAACTTTAGCAACTCTTTTAAATTTTATTTCTTTGAAATGCCAAATAATTATGTGCATTCTCTACACCCATGATTGAAAGCAACAGGGTTGTCCTTTAAAGAAAAAAGTGATAAAATGTTAGGTTAAAAATGGCAACTGGTCTGCCATTGTTGTGAGTTCTTTACATAGTTGCCTTTCTTTCTTTTTCATTATCACAGCTGAGAGCCGTTTTTTTTCTTGCCTCTGCCCTCCCTACCAGCATGACCTCTGTTTCATCCCTGGGTGTGAGTTCTCTATCAACCATCCTCCAAGTTTATGCTACAAATAGTTTAGAAATGTAGATGTGCCCAGCATTCTATGTTTACATATTTACATAGTGCATCTTTTGTAAATAAGATGCACTACGTAGATATGTGTTTACATATTTGTATGCTGCATTTAATTACAAATTATATATTGCATATTTACAGCATTAAAAGGATAGAAACCAAATCACTGAGACAGTTATTGCTGGCATCTAAGAAAGTGCTTATAGCTAATGTGTATTAAGTAATTTCCATGAGCTAAACACTACTCTAAGTGATTAAGCTATCCATTCACTCTTTTAGTCCTCTGATACTACGAGGTAGGCAGTATTATTATTCCCATTTCACAGATGAGATAAATGAGACATGGAGTGGTTAAGAAAGCTCTCCAAGATAACAGAACTAGCCAGTGGCAGAGCAGGAATTAGAACACAGGCCTACTGACTCTTAGCTTTTGTATCAGTTTCCTTTTGCTACTATAACAATTTAGTACAATTTCAGTGGATTAAGCAATACAGTCATATTATCTTACAGCTCTGGAAGTCAGAAATCTGACATGGGTCATACTGGGCTGAGATCAAGGTGTTATCAAAGCTGTGTTCTTTCTCAAGCCTTTAATATATAATCCATTCCCTTTCCAGCTTCCAGAGGCCACTTGCTTTCCTTGGCTCATGGTCCCTTCCTCTGTCTTCATGGCCAGCAACAGCAATGTCAAGCTGAGTCCTTCCTATGTTGCCAGCTCTCTGGTTTTCTCTACCTCTTCCTTTTTCCCCTTGCAAGGGTCCATGTGATTATATTGGGTCCACACAAACAATCTAGGATAACCCACCTATTTTACAGTCAGCTTATTAGAACCTTAATTCCATCTTCAATATTAATTCCTATTTGTCATGTAACATAAAGTATTCACAGGTCCCAGAGATTAGGATGTAAACTGTTTGCGGTGCCCTTATTTTACCTACCACAGTGCTATGGACTGAAGATCTGTGTCCCCTCAAAACATCCGGTTGAAACCTAATCCCCAGTGTGAAGGTATTTGGAGTTGGGGTCTTTTAGAGGTGATAAGGGTTCTAGATTGGTGCCCATAGAAAAGAAAACCCAGAGTGCTCCCTTGCTCCTGCCATTTGAGGACACAATGAAAAGCTAGTTCTCTGTAAGCCAGGAAAAGAGAGCCTTCACCAGACCTTGAACTTCCCAGCCTCCAGAACTGTGACAAATAAATGTTTGTTGTTTATAAGCTACTCAGTCTATAGCATCCTGTTATAGCAGCCAAAATGAACTAAGACATAGGTTTTGCCATTATACCACACTGCCTTACTAAAGATTGCCTTAATAATATTAGGTACCTTTTATAGACCAGATTAGATTTTATTAAATATATTTACACTCTGTCCTTACTGAAGGCAGGCAGCCTTCTTTCCTATTAACAGATGAAAAAATTGTTTCAGAGAATTGAGTCCTTTATGCATAGTAAATGTGAGAGGTGAGGCGGGGTTTGAATCTAGATCTATCCACTCTAAAGGTCTTGTTCTTTCCTATACTGTGAAATTTCAGCTAACTTGTCTGTCCTTATATTAGGGTTTTTAAAGATTGACTGATTGATTGATTGATTTTAGAGAGAGAGCGAGTGGGGAGATGGGCAGAGGGAAAGGGAGAGAGAGAATCTCAATCAGACTCCGCACTGAGTGTGGAAACCAATGCAGGGCTCAATCTCACAACCCATGAGATCATGACCTGAGTCGAAATCATGAGTCAGATGCTTAACATACTGAACCACCCAAGTACCCCTGTATTAAGATTTTTATTTTTTTAAAGACTTTATTTATTTGAGAGAAAGTGAGCAAGAGACAGAGAGAGAGAGAGAGAGAGCACTAGTGGATGGAGGAGCAGAGGGAGAGGGAGAGGGAGAAGCAGACTCCCTACTGAGCAGGCAGCCTGATTTGGGACTTGATCCTAGGATTCCCAGATCATGACCTGAGCCAAAGGCAGACGTTTAACTGACTGAGCCACCCAGGTACCCAGAATTTTTAGATAATAATGTTATTATGACCCTTTTATAAAATAAAATTGTTGCCAGTCTTTCTGAAATTCAAGAGCCTATTCTTTGCTCCAGTAAACATAGTTGGCTGAAATTGCTATGAACTATTCTAGTGCAATGCCTAGCATATTAAAAGTGATAGATAAGATTGGACTTTTCCCTTGATGATGCAGGAAGCTACACCTGAAGCTACATATGTTGGGACCAATGTCAAGGTCCTTAATGATCATGGTACAGTAATGTAGAAATAGGTCTGAAGGCTTGAATACATTAGGCCATGTGTGTCTCTGTGTATCCTTTGTATGTTTTGTGTTTCCTCATCTGTGAAATGGGTACGATAACATTTACCTTGAGGGTTTGTGAGAATTATAAATGATAGATTTAAAGGAACCTGTCTGGTGAAGAATTGGCTCTTAATAAATGGTAGCAATTAATGGAATTTCAAAAACTACGTCTCTGGTGTTTGGGCTTCTTGTGATTACGTATGCCTCCTGATAGTGTAATAATAAAAACCCAAATGTTTGGAAAGACTGAATTGATCAAGTTTAGGTTAAATTCTTTATGAGTAATTAACCATCCAGAAGACTCAGAGGAGGGATCCAGGAAAACCATGGCAGGGACAGTCTTATTCAAGGGTTTGTGGGAATGACAGAGACTGGTATTCCAGGAGACCTGTGGCTCAGGTCCATGTAGACTTCTGTTTGAAGTTAAAACCCTCAGAATTATTATAGCATGGTGTCATAATTGTAAGACATTCATTCCCTACTAAAGTCTAACAGCTCCTTTGATCTCCCTGTTCAAGCATGGAAACATCATATTGTATCAACTAAACCTTTTACCAAGTCAACTCTTCTCCATCATCCCTTACCTCAGAAAGGAGTCTTTTAGGAATTAATGACTTTGGGTACTAAAGCATATCGGCAGGGTGGTATACTCACTCATACCAAAAAGTCTGGCATTATCTTTGACCAACTCCCAATGTCAACCTCATCTCATTCCTACCCTGACTCCCTAGGCAAATCCTCAAAATTCCACCTTCAAAATACTCCAGAATTCAACCCCTTCTACCACCATACCACTCTTTGGATCTGTACTCTTTGATAGAGCCAGTTTGATTTAGAAGACGATCTGAAGTCCCTTTGGACATTTACAAGTCTACACAGGATGTGGTCACAGGTCACCGCTCTTGGGACTTTAGCTCATTTTCTTTCCACTTTCTCATTGTGCCCCAGCCATACTTGTCTCACTGCTGCCTCACGGCCTTTGCATTTGCTGATCCATCTACTTATAATGATCTGCATGACCAGGTCCTTCACTTCCTTCTGGTTGTTGCTCAAATACTACATTTTCAGAAAGCCCTCACCCTATTTAAATATATCCTTTCCAGAACTATAACTCTTTCCTATTTTTGACCCCCATAGTACACCATATATTATCAAGTCTTAGGCACCAATGATTATGAGATGCAGTATTTCTGTATATACTATGAGAAAAATTAAAGAAAGAATTAAATTAACATGTACTTGATTGTAAGATACATCCTGATTTCAGAGACATTAGAAGTATGCAAAACAATGTGCATTTTAGGATTAACAAAATACAACTGTACATATTTCAGTTATTTATTTTGCTTGTGGTATGTCTACTTCAACTATGAGATAGGCTTCATTAGGGTAGGGATATCTTTATGATTTTATACTGTTGTTTTCCCCAGCATCTGAATCAGTGCCTGAAACACAGTTAACGTTTAATAAATATTTGTCGAATAAGTGAAAGAGAGTAATTTTCCGGGGCATTAGTCCTAATCTTGCTCTCTAAGAGTTCCCTGTATGGTATTAAATGACAAAATAGTGTGCATGTAATAATAAAGTTTTCTTGCATATACCTTGTCATTTTCTCAAAGTAGCTCAACATACATTTTCTCCTTTGCTTATTACCTCCACGTATACTATGGTGGAGAGAAGAGAAGTGCCATGCCCAGGCATGGCTTTGGTCAGACAAGGACTCTATTGTGACTCAGAGATGATCTTTTTCTCCCCTATACTATACATGATTGAAAATTCCTATGGGAAAGAATTAAACTGAATGAATAATGTTGGTGAATTGATTGCTGCATTGATTTACTTGGGCCAGTCTGCCAAAGTAGGCCGATACTGGTGGATTCAGGGGCATGATTGACAGTGGTCAGTTGTTATAAAGTGTTGAGCCTTGTGCCTATCATGTAAAACTGGCAAGAGAATTGATGAGACGCGGTGGTCATGAAAATCATCCCATGGCCAACAGAAAAATTAAAGCCAGGGCAGGCCTATAGGAAATGTTGGAAGCAGATTGAAAATTAAAAGACAAGAAAAATTAGATAGATGATAGATAGATAGATGATAGAGAACATGTCTACAGGTGTATTTAAAACAAACATGCATATAAATACATGTTATGGTATAAAAGTACACATAAGAAAATAATATTTTTCTATACTTAAACATTTTTATTTTATTTTAGTTTTTTTCTAAGATTTTGTTTATTTATTTGGCAGAAAGAGAGAGAGAGAGTGGACACAAGCCGGGGGGTAGCAGGCAGAGGGCAGAGGGAGAAGAAGACTCCCCGCTGAGCAGGGAGGCCTATGCGGGTCTCGATCCCAGGACCCTGGGATCATGACCTGAGCCGAAGGCAGACACTTAACTGACTGAGCCACCCAGGTGCCCCTATACTTAAACATTTTTTAAAAAGATTTTGTAAAAGAAAAGAAAAAAGGGGCACCTGGTGGCTCAGATGGTTAAGCGTCTGCCGTCAGCTCAGGTCACGATCTCCAGGTCGTGGGATCAAGCCCCATGTCGGGCTCCCAGCTCAGAGAGGAGTCTGCTTCTCCCCCTCCCTCTGCCTCTACCACTGCTTGTGCCCTCACTGTCTCCCTCTCTCAAATGAATAAATAAAATCTTTTTCAAAAAAAGAAAAAAATGTTAAATAGCTAAATTCCTTATGACTTTTCCCATGCCTGTATTTCCAGCAGTAACAATAATCATTATCAATTGGTTGTTACATACATACTCTAAACCCAGTCCCTACATATGCCCACAATGTTACACAGGTGTTTTGTGTTTAACAAAAATAGTATCCTACTATACATAAATTTTCATAAATTGTCTTAATCACTCAACTGGATCTTCCACAAGAATATATTACAAATTACACTTCTTTTTAAAAGTTAAGTATTATTAAATAGTGTGGATGTATTATGATTAGTTTAGTTAGCCTACATTATTTCACATGTGTGTGTTTCTCCCATTGTGTATAATTCACCAATATTGCATAAATATTCTTTAAATATATGTTTCCCTCTTTTCATTGTTTTCTTATGACGGTCTCTTTTCATACACATTTCTTAGTTGTGTATTGTATATTTATGTCCTAAGATGGAGGATGAAAAGTACAAAAGGGAGGGGGGCCCGGGTGGCTCAGTTGGCTAGGCATTCGACTCTTGATATCGTCTCAGGTCATGATCTCAGGGTGGCTGGGATGATGCCCTGCTTGAGGCTTTGTGCTCAGTTGGGAGTCTGCTTGAGGATTCTCTCTCTTTCTCTCCCCCTCTACTTCTCTCCCCTTACTCGTGTGTGCTCTCTCTTTCTGTAAAACAAAAGCTAAAGTAGTCAGCAGTAGTAAGTGTATGTTTGACCTGAGAGCAAGCTTGTTTTTTAAAACTATCTTTTATATATTTGCTTGTTTTTACATTGATAAAGCCTATTTCAAAAAATTGAATAGAAAAATCTTAGATTTGGGAAACTCTGAAATGTGAGCCAGTCTGACCTCCCACTTCATGAAGAACCCTTCCCTATACATCTTCATACCTTCTCATTAGCTTCATTCTCTGCCTGACGACCTGTGGCTCCTTCATCTAAATAACTTCACACTTTAAAACTCAGTTTGTGACACTGCTTCCAAGAACCATTCTCTGATTGTCCCAAGGAATTAAGATGTCCCTCTAGTGCCCTGAAAGCACCCTGTGTTTGCATTGATCAGTACATTTTCCAATCACTGTTGTTTAGCTAGCCTATATTATTTCACGTGTGTGTTTCTCCCATTGTGTATAATTCACCAATATTGCATAAATATTGGTGCATATTTATTCATTATTCATATGGTGATTGTGGATGCGTTCCCCTATTTTTTCTGCTAGATTTTAAGTGCCCTCACTGGGAGGAAATCCATTTTCTTCATTCACTTCTGTGTTTCTAAATGCATAAAATGTCTAGAGAAGTACCAACCCTTCTTTTTTTAGTAGAATGAATGAATGAATGAACACGTACATTATCTTTGTCTTCTTTTCTTGGCTAATATGTGTATTTGATATTTTAATAAATGTGTGTGGTGTGTCAGTTCGAGGAGTAGAATGCTGCTTGGAAAGATGGCACTTAACTCTAGATAACACTAACCAATAAGAAAATGTGTTGTGAAAGAAGGAAGAGAGAGGTGGTTATTTTTGCAAGGATAGCTCATTTGCTTCAGTTTATTGATGGAGAGAGGTAACGCAGGTTTCATTCTGTTTGCTATTTCTGTGTGAAACCATGCAGCTCATCTCTGCAGTATCTGTCTCATTAAAGAGTTATCTTAAGGAAACAACTCAGCAGCTATCAGAAGAGTGCCAAGATGAGTCATTGATTTGCAATCAGGATGACCAATGCTAATGGATTCACCAATTTCTCAGGTCTTAGAGCTCACCCTCTTGTCACACAGCATAGCACTTTGGCTGCTAGTTTTGAAGTGAGGAATGTCCCTTCACTGAGACCCAAGCTGTCTACCCCTCTGTCACCAGGTTCTAGCCTCTAGGATAAGTTTGTACCTTTCACTCAAATGTGTGTCACTAGAGTTAAGAGTTAAAAGATTCATCTTGATGTTTTCTCTTGATAAACTGTTATGGTAAAGTCATTCTCACGTAAGTAGCTGAGGTTCCATTTATGTGAGAAAATGAACCTATTCTATCAAATGCCGGGTAATTTAACATAATCTGCAACATTAATTATTTCTTGATTATGAAATAGCCAAGAAACCTGAGAAACCGCCTAATCTTACTTCAGTGGAAACTGAACCCCAAAGGGCTAAGAGATTCTCTGTGGTCTCTCCACCAGAATCGGCTAAATCAAGGTTCAAATCTGATACTGATGCCCTTCCCACTCTACTAGAAAGAGATCCTTTCTTCTTCTCCATTATAATCTGGTCCTGGAGATAAATATGACTGAATGGTGAATAATCAGATGTTCAGTGGTTAGGGCAATTCTTAAAAAAAGCCATCCTGGATCTTTTTTCCCCCTCTTCCTCTATATTTAGAGGCAATGTAGTACAGCCTTTAAGTGTAGAGGTTCTGAAGCCAGACTATACAGGTTAGAATCCAGGATTCATCTCTTAGTAACTAGAGGAATTGAGCATGTGTCCTCAATTTAAAAAAATTACATAGTCATAGCATCTACTTCATGTGGTCACTGAGTTTAAAAAAGTCAGTCATGTACATAGAACAGTGACTGACACAAACTAAGCTTCTACTGAATATTGCCTGTGCTTTTTCATCGGAGTGTGTGGGAATGGAATGGAAACGTCTGCCTTCCTATGTCTCCCTTCATATTTGGAGTGGGCATGAGCTCTCATTTTATTATATATTTCTTGAGTTTTCTGCTCCATCTCCTTTGTCCCAGGATAATCTTAGACCATCTGTAATCTATGATTTGTAAAGTAATTAAGATAGAATGGAATGGAGGCTAAGAGCATGGGTTTGAGTGTCAGTCATATTGCATTTTGGAATGACTGGAATCAGCCCATTTGTTGGCCAGAACTGCTATCTAAGGGTTTACAGAATGTTTTATGTATCCACATGATATGCATTGTAATGTCACAGGGGACTAAGGGACCCACTTTATAGCAAGGATGGTGTGAAATGGTGTATAAACGTGTATGGAATCCACTCGTGCTTTCATGTACCACACCATCCAGAAACTGCTGGCCTAATAGAGCAGCAGACTGAGCTGTTGAAGAAACAGATGGGGCACCAACTTGGAGATAATATCCTGTGAGGCTAGAGTGTGGTCTTCTGGTACATCACATGTTACTTACATCAACATCCATTATGTGAGGTTGTGTCTCCAGTAGGTAGAATATATGGATCCAAGAAACAATAGGTGGGAGCCAGAAGGACTACCCTTTCCACTATTTCCAGTGATCCACTTCAGGAATTTGTGATCCACACCCGCTTGACACTGTGCTCTTCTGGATTAGAAGTTATGTTTCTCAAAGAGGGAAATGCTTCCACCAGGCAACCAGCAAAAGATCTACTGAACTTTGAGCTAAGACTTCCACTCGGGCATTATGTGCTCTTCTTGCCAAGGGACCAATAGGGAAGAATAAATGCCACAGTCCTCGTAGGGAGACTTGACCTGGACCATGAATGAGTGCTATCACACAGTGGAAGCAAGTGGAAATATGTTAGGCATCCACTCTAAGTTCTCCCTAGCCCAATATTGATGATACATGGACAAGTGTAGTGACCAGTGCTTTAAAAATGACATGGGAAGTAGAGATACAGATTACTCAAGAGGGAGGGTCTTATTCACCCCACATAGTGAGCCACCATGACCAGCAGAGATGCTACCTATGAGTGAGGGAAACTAGACTGGGTAGTAATGGATGAAGATAATGATAATCGGTTGCAACTTCAGGACCAGTCATAACAGTGGGGACTGCAGTTCATCCTACTACCTCCCTTTTGTGAGTTTTTCCGACAGAAGAGGCCCACCAAAGCCTTGAGTTGTTATGGTACAGGTGGATTTAAGTGACATAAAGGGAAGACTGTCATAAGTTCTGTGTCATGCTGCATTGATGTCTCCTTTAGGACTGATGTAGTGACCCAACTGCGGATTAGGTTGCTGGCTGAAAACTTGCAGTGCTCAGGTGAAGAAGGTTGACTAACCTCAAACCACACCACTTTGCAGGGTACCGCATAACCAATTACTGGTTGTCACTGTGGGATAAAGCCTGGACCTCTCAACCTAACTTGTGATAACTCTAAATGACTATCCTAGCTCCAGAGCTTCTGGTAGGGTTGGCTGAGGCCTTAATTAATACTGTGATGCAGCCCGATTTCCCCTTCCATTCAGTCCCTACTTGTTTTTCTTTTCGCTCCAGGTGTTGACCCTAAGAGCAGTCCCTAAGGTAAACTGTCTGCATGCTAATCTTTATCTCCGAGTTCCTGGGGCCTGTACCAAAGATATGGCCTGATTATACACCTGTATAAGTAGGAAACAAGATAGGCACAAGTCATTCATTTCATTAGTAATTGTAGGAATAAAATTTCATTAACAAAACTGGTCTGCTCATTGAATAAACTATGGCACCTTCACAATGAAATACCACCTATCAAAAAAGAATAAAGAAAGATCTCTGTGAAGTATATGGGGATATTTTATATCTTAAAGAGAAGAAGAAAATAAAGGTGAAGAACAATATATATAATAACCTTTTATATGGAAGAAAAGGAAATAAAAATATGAAAATCATTTACCAATTTTGATGTAATAATTAATAAAATAATAAAGGAAGATGGCTACATACAGAGGATTGGTATGGATAAAAAGATAATAAGACTAGAATTTTCTGAATTTTCAAATAATATAAACCTTTGATACATTTAAACATTTCACAGAGTCAAAAAATAGAGATAAATTTGAGAATACAATAAACCTTAAAATTGAATTCAAATACTGATATAAAAACATAAAGCATTTTGTTTTTGTTTTTTTTTAAAGATTTTATTCATTTATTTGAGAGAGAGTAGCGGAGGGAAGGAGAGGGAAAAGCAGACTCCCTGCCAAGCAGGGAATCCAACAGAGGGCTCAATCCCAGGACCCTGGGATCATGACCCAAGCTGAAGGCAGCTGCTTAACTGACTGAACCACCAGGAGCCCCTAAACATAACACATGCCAAATTGAAAACATAAACACATAAAAGCAGTAATTATTTCAAGGAACTGTAGAATACAATAGTCTATCCCTAATAAGATATATTCTAAGGGGAGAAAAAGAAAACAATTTAGATTTTACTTAGTGGGATTATTAATAGTAATTTTGATATTGAAACTGTGTATGCTGTAAAATAGAGAAAATAATTAACTGTTCTGATGTCATTAGTAACAATGGGAAAGAATATGCAAAAATAAAATAATAAAAGATATTTTGAAAAGCTCTGTAATGTTAATTTTGAATTAGAGATATCGATGAGTTCAGAATTTAAATGTATATAAATATCAAATAAATATATACAGTTGATATATTTGAAATCTGTATATTAAATGATATATATTCTAAATAGTATATTTTAAATATATAAAATTAGTGTAAATATATAAATATTTATTAAATAATATGTGGAATTCAAACATTCCTAATTCAAAATTAATATTAATTTAATAATACTTTTTTATGGGGGAGGGGCAGAAGGAGAGAGAGAATCTTTTTTTTAATTTTTTATTGTTATGTTAGTCACCATACATTATATCATTAGTTTTTGATGTAGTGTTCCATGATTCATTGTTTGCGTATAACACCCAGTGCTCCATTCAATATGTGCCCTCTTTAATACCCAACACCAGGCTAACCCATCCCCCCACCCCCTTCCCTCTAGAACCCTCAGTTTGTTTTTCAGAGTCCATCATCGGAGAGAGAGAATCTTAAGCAGGGAATTCACTGGGTGTGGAGCTGATTGTGGGTCAATCTCACAACCCTGAGATCATGACTGGGGCTGAAATCAAGAGTCAGACATTTGACTGAGCTATCCAGGTGCCCCAATAATAAATATTTTTAAATTAATATATTAAATTATTCAAATGGATTCAAAATATCACTCCACAGAGTGCTTATTCATTACTAATTGGAATGTGTACCTTTACAATAGAGAGATGCGGCTGTTATCTTGTGGGGGCAGACTCGAAGGTGACCCCCATGATCCTTGCTTCTTGATGTTCATGACCTTGTGTAATTCCCTCTCCTTGAGTGTGGGCAGGATTTGTGACTTGCTTCCTAATAAGCAGAATATAACAAAGGTAATAGAATGTACATAATTAGGTGTATGTGATTACATTACATAATACTACATAATATCTATCTTGCTAAGAACTTCTTTTCCTTGATGACTTTGAAGTAGCAAATTTCCATGTTTTGAGCTGGCCTATGGAGAAAGCCACATGGCAAGTCACTGAAGGCTGCCTCCAGCCAAAAGCCCCCAAGACCCTAAGGACCTTCAGTCTGACACCCTGCAAGAAGTTTAATGCTTCCAACAACCACATGAGCTTGGAGTAGATCCTTCCCCTGTTGAGCCTCAGATGTGACCATATTCTTGGCCTTTGTCATGATTGCCCCACGTGAGACTCTGAAGAAGACCAAGCTAAGCCATGCCCAGACTCCTGATCCAGAGAAAATATGAGATAATAAATATGCATTGTTTTAATCTGTATTTGTGATAATATTGTTAAATAGCACTACATAACTAATCTATATACCCCTCGACAAAGTGATAAAAGTTAACATCACTAATATTAGCACATTTTAACAATATTTATACCCTGTTTTGATTTCATGTGACATTTCCAGTATCACCTATGAAGTGAGTACTCTTGCCAAGAATATTTAACGCAACACTCATCAAGTCCTTAGATCTAATTTCTAGACTGTAGAAAATACAGATGACAGAATGACAAGGTAAGTGAAACTAAGGAAACATGAGTCCAGAATATTGTACATTCTTCATGTCAGCAGGCCTGAAAATGGAGGTGGCAGAGAGCTAGTCTAGATTAAAATGCTGATAGAGGTAAAAGGGTCAAAATAAAATGTGTAGGGTTTGTTTTGTTCCTGATCTGTACAGCAAATTCAATAAGAATAAAAAAATAAACCGTAGAAAAAAACTTGCTGACAATTGGAGAAATGTAGACATTAACTAGAGATCAGATGATACTAGGAAATCCTTGGAAATATTCTTAGTTTTGATAACATTATTGAAATTATGTGATAAAATGTTCTCATGTGAAGGAAAACAAGACTCTGGTGGGCCTCCTCTACTCTCAGTACTTCACTTTGGTCACCAATGTGTGGGTTTTTCCCACACCAGGCAATTCTGCAACACTAGCTGGGTATCCTACAATTTAACTCAATTCTTACAGTATCTACCTGGAAGCAGAGTCAGCTCCCACAGGTTAGGGGCTTGGTCCTACAAAACTGTTCCCCCTTCCTTCCATTTCAGATTACAGTTACAAATTCTGGTTGTTACCTGTTCTGATTGACTGGCTATAAGTCAGAGTTTCCTACAACTCCCTCCTCAGTTTCAATTAATTTGCTAGAGCGGCTCACAGAATTCAGGAAAATAAGATATAACATAGAAACAGCCAAGTGGAAGGGATGCATAGGGCAAGGTATGTGGGAAGGGGCATGGAGTTTCTGAGCCCTCTCTGGGCATGCCACCCTCTCAGCATTTCTAGGTGTTTGCCAACCCCAGAAGCTCTCAGGACCTTTCATTCAGGACTTTCACAGAGGCTCCATTATATAGGTATGGTTGATTAAATTATTGGCCCTTGGTGATTAATTCCAACTCTATACTCCCTCTCCCCACACTGGAGGTTGGAGGCCACTGAAAATGCCAACTCTCTAATCAAGTGTATGGCTTCTCTGGCAACCAGTTCCCATCCTTAAGGACTTCCTAGAAGTTACCTCATTAACATAAACTCAGGTGTGGTTAAAAGGAGACCATTATGAATAATAGGATGCCCCATTCCCCTTTATTATTCCTGACTGATTTCAGGAATTGGAACAATTTGAAAGCAAAAGACCAAATATTATAACAAAAGATTCTCCCATTGCTTTTATTGCTTAGGGAATTACAAGGGTTTTAGGAGCCTTTGTGCCTGGAATAGGGACAAAGACAAAATAGATATTTCTTATTATAAATCATAATATCACTCCTTGCTATTAGAAAGGGGAAATTAGTAGGCATGAAGTGTCGTGATGATTGAACTTTTTTCAAAAGTTCATCAAAATGGGCATATGTGGGTGTGTGTGGAAAGAGATACACAATGTTAGCCATTGTTGAATATAGATGAGCACATATTTTGCTATACTATTCTATGTGTTAGAAACAAAACTGGGAAAAACATAAGTTGTTGGTATTTAAGCATGTTGTCAGAAGTCCAGTGTGGCACAACACCGTGTCGTTAGCAAGAGGCACTCACTAAAACTGTAAAAAAACAAACCAAAACAAAAACAGAAGTCCGGTACAGCTAGAGGTTTGGACCTACTTCCTTCTTGTATGTAACTTATTCCCTTGGATCAGCTCACAGCCTTTGTAAAGTTATTTTACCTAACTTTTCCAGATTCATCTTTATTGTTTTTACTTCTAATGCTTAGCAATCATTTTGATGTCTTTATTGTATGTAATTATCAGGGTCCATCTTGTTTCAAAGGGTGAAACACTTAAATCTGCTTTCTTAAAGTTCCAAAAATGCAGCCAAATCTAGCAATTTCATTTATTTTTACTTTGGGCATTTGTGTACAAAGAAACACAGTTGATAGGGAAGCTAAGACGACCTGTTTAGGGCTACTTGTGTTGTCTAGGTAGGATCATCTGATAATACACCTGGCGAGGATACCTGCCAATTTCTTCTGATAAATGGATTTATGGAAATGCACAGAAAACAAATGACTGTATTAATAAAATGGAAGAAGTTCAGGTAGATTTGAAAATGGGGCCTGGTGAACTACAAATGATTACAGAGATGTGTGCATGTAAAAAATTAAAAAGCTGCCGTGTGCCATTAGAAGAGGAGTTTATCATTCCCACCAAAGTATATTCTCTGTCTCTACCTCTTTCCCTTTCTGTGTCTTCTTTTCTCTCCCTTCCTACTTTCTTCTCTCTCCTTCCCTCCCCAAACTGGCCTCAAGTTGACATTCTTATCCCAACCCTTAAAGCCTTTTTCCAGAGAAAGTGAAGAAAATGGGTATCTTTGGTTCTGTTTTGTTTGGAGAGGAAACCTGACCTTATCAATTTATTAGTTTGCAGATTGAGAACTGATTATAAAAATCATTTAAAATCAGGCCGGGGCGCCTGGGTGGCTCAGTCAGTTAAGTGTCTGCCTTTAGCTCAGGTCATGATCCCAGGGTCCTGCGATCGAGCTCCGTGTCGGCCTCGCTGCTCAGCGGGGACCCTGCTTCTCCCTCTCCCTCTGTCTGCCTGTCTGCCTAACTTGTGATCTCTCTGTCAAATAAATAAATAAAATCTCAAAAAATAAATAAATGAAATAAAATAAAATCGGGCCAACAAGTCTTATAAACAGAAAAATATTTAATGATAATAAATAAAAATCAGATACTTAAATGTAATGATTTTTCCAAAACTGGACCTTTTAAAATGGACTTTCAAAATGTGAGTGGCCCAGAAGGAAAATGTAAATAATTCTGAATTTTTCAATTTTGGAATGGAAATTATTTGAGGTAAGAGTGTGTGGCAAACTTGGGATAATATGTCTATTTGGGAAAGGGGAAATAAAAATGGACTTCCTTTAATTGGTCTAAAAGGGGATTACTGTAGTATTTTTTAAGATTTTATTTATTTATTTTAGAGAGAGGGAGAGAGAGTGTGTGTGCACAAGGGTGGGGAGGGGCAGAAGGAGAGGGAGAGAGAGCGAGAAACTCCAGCAGACTCCCTGCTGAGCATGGAGCCAGACAGTGGGGCTGGATCTCATGACCCTGAGATCGTGACCTGAGCTGAAATCAAGAGGTCACTGAACCGACTGAGCCACCCAAGTGCCTCAGAAATTACTATAGTATTAACTCAGCTGGAGTCTAGCCCCAGAGTAGTAACTGTTTAGTTCCGCCAGCACCATGAAACCCTCTGACTCGTACAAATATAGGTGCTTTTGTTTTAAAGAGGCATGTCTCTGTGCAAGCAGGCAAGCCTGAGACACATTGATTAAAGTGCTTGCCATTTATTAATAGAATTGCAGATGGGGACAGAAGTGTTTTAACTCAATTATGCCTCGAGACCTAAGGAAGTGGCTCGTATTGATTCTCCCAACTGATACTTCAGGCTTCAGCAAATGGAAAACAAAAACAAAAACAAAAAACAAAAACCGGAAAACAGAACAATAACAACAACAAAAAACACCTTTTTTCTCCACAGTTGGCTTCTTTCATGATTGCAGTTTATTAAATGAATGCCTGCTATGTATCAAGGACTTCACATGTATTTTAATAATAATGGGCAGAATTTTAGTAATGTTATAGGTAATAGATTGCTAATAATATAGGTAATATTTTTCCCATTTGACAAATAGGGGAAATGGAAGGTATAATCAATGAATTAACTCAGTATTTCAGCACAGCAAGTGTTGGAGTATATATAAGAGCCAGGCCTATGGACGCCTGGGTGGCTCAGTCAGTTAAGTGTCTGCCTATAGCTCAGGTCACAATCCCAGAGTGCTGGGATGGAGCCCCGCATCGGGCTCCCTGCTCGGTGGGGAGCCTGCTTCTCCCTCTCCCTCTGCCTGCCGCTCCCCCTGATTGTGCTCTCTCTCTGTCAAATAAATAAATAAAATCTTAAAAAAAAAAAAAAAAAAAAGAGCCAGGCCTAACCCAAGGATGCCTGCCTGCTTTAAGAGAATACTCTGAGACAATGAGAGCTTTTAACTCTTAGCTATGATACAGGGTTGGTAGTATGAACACATCACAGGTGACAGATGACGTTATTGCTCTGAAGTGTAATAGTCATGACAAGAAGCAAATAAATATTGCAAATGATACTTGCAGTAGAGTAGATAAGGAATTAGAGAAATCTTTTTGGAATTTGGTATTTTTCCTTGCAAGGCTCTCAAAGAATTCAAGAAAAAGTAACTCAATTTGTGAAATTATAGCATTTTAGAAATAAAAGGACTTTGAGGAGATGCTAGTTCAGTGGTTCAAAACCTGATATAGTATGATGACTCTTTGTTACAGTCAACTAACCAACTTAATAGAATTTGTACTTTTATTGTACAGTCCTATGGAAGTGTACAATAGGGGGAATTGACCTAAGCGAAGAGGTCGTAGAAGGCTTTCTAAGGGAATTGAACTGACATCTGTACAAATATTTAAAGGCAACTAGCCAAGGTGAGGGACAAGATTGGGAAGACAATTCCAGGCAGATGAACAGAAGGCCTCCATGACAAGGGTGAGTAAGGAACGTCGAAAACAAAGAAAGTACCAAACAACTAATCTACAAAGCTGCCTTTGTAAAACTGAAAAAGTAGTTTAGAGCCTGAACACACGGGGCCTGTGGATCAGGTAAAGAATTTAATGCTTAATCCTAAATGCAATGACAACCCTTCAAAATGTTTTAAGTATGGATGGGACAAGGCTTAATTTGCATTTCAAAATGATCACTCTAGTGAAGGTCAATGATGAGTGGATGGCAGGTACACCTAGGGTAACTGCGAAGAAGTAAAAATATACCAATCATACTGAGGAAAATAACTGAAAATTTCAGCAATTTTGAGATATATAATCTATACCAACTAAAATGCACCTGTTTTGAATGCTGTGACAGTGTAGTCAGTATTATAATCAGTCAATATACAGACCATTTCCATCACTCCAAAATTTTCGTTACGATATTTGTCAATCCATTCCTGGCATCTTAGCTTCTTCAACATTCTTTCCTCAATGTTTTATAGTTTTCAGTGTACAGATCTTTTACCTCATTGGTTAAATTTATTCCTAAGTATTTTATCTTTCATGCTATCATAAGTGAGATGGTTTTCTTGATTTCCTTTTTGGATAGGTCATTGTTGATATAAAGAAATGCAACTGATTTTTAAACATTTATTTTGTATCTTGCAACTTTACTGAGTTTGTTTATTGCATCTAACAGTTTTGTGTGGGTGTGTGTGTGTAATCTTGAGGGTTTTCTACATACAGGATTATGTCATCTGCAAACACAGATAATTTTACTTCTTCCTTTCCAATTTGGATGCCTTCTGTTTCTCTTCTTGTGTCTGCTTGCTCTTTCTTAAACTTCGGTACTTTTGAATATTGAATAGAAATCATGAGAGTGGACAGCCTTTCCTTGTAGCAGATCTTAGAAGTTTTCAGTTTTTTCCCCGTTGATTATGCTGTTAGCCCTGGGCTTTTCATAAGTGACCTGTATTGTGTTATTCAATTTATTCACATACAATTGTTTACAATATTTTAATTTCTGAGGGACCCATTATAATGTCTCCTCTTTCATTTCTGATTTTATCAATTTGAGTTGTCTCTCTCTTTTTCCTTTTCCAGCTAAGGGTTTCTTGATTTTATGTTTTTTCAAAAAACTAACTCCTAGTTTTTTAAAAATTTTTTCTCTATTTTTCTATTTTCTATTTAATTATTTATGTTCTGTTCTTTATTATTTCCTTTTTTCTTCTAACTTTGGGTCTAGTTTACTATTTTTTTCTAGTTCCTTGGGGTTGTTGAGATTTTTTCTTTTTTAACATAGATGTTTATTGATATAACCTTCCCTCTTAATGCTGCTTTTGCAGCAACCCTTAAGTTTTGGTAAGTTATTTTTTTTTGTTTTTATTTGTCTTGAGATTTTTAAAATTCCCTTTTAATTTTCTATTTGACACAGTAGTTGTTAAAGAGTGTGTTATTTAGTTTCCAAGTATTCTTCCCAGCACCATTTGTTGTAGAGACTGTCCTTTCCCTGTTGTGTATTTTGTAGCACCTTATTGATTATCAGTTGGCAGTATATGCATGGATTTATTTCTGTGCTTTCTATTTGTTCCATTTATTTATATGTCTGCCTTTATGCCAGTTCAATACTATTTTGATTACTGCAGCTTTGTAACATATTTTGAGATCAGAAAATGTGATACCTGCAGCTTTCTTCTTTCTCAGGAATCATTTGGCTATTCATTAATATGGGTTTGTGTGTGTGTGTGTGTATGTGCATGTGAGTGTGCATGTGTGTGCGCGTGTGGTTCCATATGAATTTTAGAATTGACTTTTCTATTTCTGTAAAAATATGCCTTGGGGATTTTGAAAGAGATTGCACTGAGTCTATAGATTGCCTTGGGTAATATGGGCATTTTAACAATACTGTCTTCCAACCCATGAACATAGGATGTCTTTCCATTTGTTTGTGTCTTGTTTAATTTTTTCATCAGTGCTGTGTAGTTTTCAATATACAAGTTTTTTTTCACCTCCTTAATTAAGTTTATTACTAAATATTTTATTCTTTTTGGTGGTACTGTAAACAGGAAGGTTTTCCTAATTTCCTTTTAGGATAGTTTGTTGGTAATGCAACTGAATTTTTACAGAGATTTTTTATCCTGCAACTTTACTGAATTTATTAATTCTAATAGTTTTTTTTAACAGAGTCTTTAGAGTTTTCTATATATAAGATCATATCATCTGCAAACAAGGAAAGTTTTACTTCTTTCTTTCCAATTTGGATGGCTTTTAGTTCTTTTTCTAGTCTAATTGTTCTGGCTAGAATTTCAAGTATTATGTTAAACAGAAGTGTCAAGAGTGGGTATCTTTGTCTTGTTTCTGAGCTCAGAGGAAAAGGTTGTAGTTTTCTACCATTGAGCATAATGTTTGCTGTGGGCTTATCATATGTGGCTTTTATTGTGCTGAGATATATTCCTTCTATACCTAGATTATTGCTCATTGAGAGTTTTTAATCATTAAAGGATATTGAATTTTGCCAAATGATTTTTTTCGCATCTGTTGAGATGATCATATAATTTTTATCCTTCATTCTACTAATGCACTGTAGCACATTAATTGATTTTTGTATTTTGAACCATCCTTGTATCCCGGGGTAAATCTGGATTGATCATGGTGTATGATACTTTTAATATGCTCTTGAATTCAGTTTGCTAGTATTTTCTTGAGGATTTTGCATCCATATGCATCAGGGATATTGGCCTGTAGTTTTCTTGATCTGGCTTTGGTATCAGTGTAATGCTGGCCTTATAAAATGAATTTGGTTAAGTTCAAAAGTACTTATTTATCATTCTTTACAGTAGCCCCCAAATGGAAACTATCAAAAATCCATCAGAAATAGAACGGACAAATACACTGTAGTACGTTCAGACAATTGAATCCCAGACAGTAACTAAAATGAATAAAACATAGGTCACATGACAATGTGGGTGAATTTCCCAAATAACACTCATCAAAAATTCAAACATGCAGCAATTTCTACTGGACAGTTTATTTAATATAAAGTCCAGTGAAGAAGAACTAACCTATAGTCTTCAAGGATACGTGCACATGTGGTATAACATGAGCAAGAGATCAATTACTTTCGATGTCAAGATAGTAGTTTTAGTTGGTGGGTAGCAAGGAACTCTGACTGGGATGGGCTGGGGAATGCTAGTGTTGGTTTCTTCACTGGGTATTGGCTATAAGTGCATTCCATGTATAATAACATGCTGTGGTATAGATTCTCATATTTTTCCGTGCATATGTAATATTTTATAATTGACATTTTTATTTCACAATTTAAAAAGCAAAGTAAATGTAGGAAGGACAGTTAGGAGGCTACTGCTCAATTTTTCAAGGAAGGTAAGATGGGAGGTGGAAGAAGAATTAAAGTAAAAGGGTTTAAGAGATATCAAAAGGCATCTAGAGGGGGTAGCCAATAGCAGGAGTAAATTAAATTTTCTTGTTTCACAGTTCGAGTAGCTAACACTTAGTGTGTATAGGTTTGACGTATAGTTCAAGTTTCTTTTTTTTTCTATGTGGCTACCAAATGACCCTAGCATCATTTATTAAAAAGTATTTAAACTTCACATCAATCCCATGGGGTAGGAGTTATTGCAGTCCTGATTTTATGGGTAACAAACAGAGTCAAAGAGCAGTGAAGCAACTTTCAAAAGAGCAGAATAACCTAATATAGCAACTTCTACTTTCATTTGCAACTAAGGACTAACAGCATTTATTGAATAGCAGTGTTTTGAGCTAAGTGCCTTAAATGCATATTCTCATTTAATCTTCCAACAAACTTGCGAAGCCAGTCCTACAGTGATCTCCAGTTACACTGGGGGAAGTGAAGTCTTAAAGAGATAAAGAGCAAAATATTTATAAGGAGGGAGCCAGGTCTGGGACACAGATGTATTACTTTCTAAAACCCAGGCTCTAAATTATTAATCTGTACTGCTTTGGCGATATGCTAAAAGTGATCATAGATTTGAAATTATCATTTTTGCTTTTCTATTACAAAGCATTCACAGGGTTTCTTTGAGGGTTTCAACAAAGATAATCCTTGCTTCATATTTCTTCTAAATCACAGAAGGAAGAGATAGGTTGAAAACAATCAAAAAGCCCCAAATTTGTACTATTTCTTTTTTGATGTCAGCTTTTCATTCTCTATCTCTAACTTTGACAGTTATCATCATACCATGGATCTTTAATATTAAATTGATCTAAGTTCTTTTACTTCTGCTTTTTCTCTTTGCTGCAAAATTCTCTATCATGGCTCAAGATGCAAATTCAGAGAGAGCAGTTACCAAGATTTCGCTGTATGCTTCAGCTACAAGATGTTAATATGCACAACTAGACTTTACTATTTTCTATCTCCTATTTTACTGGTTTTGTTCTGTCACTCTGCTCCTTTGCCTGTTTTTCTCACAGAATAAATACCTGGCATTCTGATAACTCACTGATCATAATTCTTTATCATTAAATATGTTTTACTTCCCAAGTGACGTTTCTCCTTCTGGAACTCTGACCTTTGAGACCTTGCTGAGTTCATTATTATTGCCAGTAGTGGATACCCAGCCCTCATCAGAATGCTCTGATAGACAACTTCCTTTTTTGCTTGACATCAGACATTTCACTTCCTGACATCTACAATTTTGTGAGAATTTCAGTGACTGCCGCAAGCCTGCATTTTATCCCCACTGATAGCATCAATGAGCAGTATGCAAGAATGCCTCTGTCTGTATCATTAATACATTAATGTGTCTGTTAAAGACATCTTTGTTGGCTATGTTTGACGAGCCAAATTAATTTCATATAATTACTTACACTATAATATTAGATTATTCTTCCTGTAATATTAGGTTACTTTTCCAAGGTGTCCATTTATATACAATATTTGTGTTGCATATGTCCCCTTAATTTATAACTATTTATTTCTTTAGCAAATACTGAGCACCTTGTGATATAGCACGAAAAGTACAAAAATGGAATTATCGATAGGAATAACATAGTAGATGCTCTAAAAACATTTGTTGAATGAATAAGTGAGTGAATGAACACAATAGTAACATAGATATTGAATAATTTCATACCTTGTCAAGAGTTTACCTGACCTTCTCATGGGAGAAATCCAGAAATCCATCAGTTCAGGGATATTGGTTACTGGCACTGATAAGGGAATGGGTACCACTTACCTCTGGTTCTGGACTAAGGAGCAAAGGGAATTATTTTTTATTTTTTTTAAAGATTTTACTTATTTATTTGAGAGAGAATGAGCTGGAGAGAGAGGGAGAGAATCTGAATTAGACAATGCACTGAGCACACAGCCTGATGTTGGGCTCAATCTCACAACTGCGAGATCATGACCTGAGCTAAAACCATGAGGTGGCTGCTTAACCAACTGAGCCATCCAGGCCCCCTAGGAGCAAAGGGAATTATATCTGAACCCTGTTGAGAAAGAATTTCACTGTCTAAGACTGAAGAAATGGAAAGAGGATAAGACAATGAGCAACTTGAAAAATAGAACAGAAAAAAAAGGAAAAAGTCCTGAAATTATCTCATGATGGTAATGTGTGCAGAGAGGGTGTTAGTAGCTGAAGTGGTAGAAGAATAATAACTGCTAATGTTGAAACTAATTTAGACAAAAGCAACAAATTCTACAGCCCTTATAGTTTCCCAGTATCCTTATGTGACATATAACCCTCTTTCTTTGTTTTTATGTTATTACAGAGAGAGTGAGCCATTAGCAAGATGGCTGAAGCTGTAAAGTTTAAAATGTAATTAGACTCAAATAATGGCACACAAAGCATAGTTGATTAGTGCACAATAAGGTGTTGGGCATTACTCATAGTTAAAGCAACAGGCATCAATTCCCATCAATGATTCTTTCCACAAGAGAGCCTAAGCATAGTATTCACTTCTGGGCAATAGGGCAACTGCCTGAGGGTTGATGAAAATGAAATATGGTATCTTCCTACTCTAAAATCTAATCAATAGTCAGGGAGAAGATTTATTCACTATTTATGATACTTCCTCTGGTTGGATTCACTTCTAAACCTGCAACATCTAGCCCCTGATCCCAACACTCTGCTGAAATAGCTCTTATAATGGGTTTCAAGAACTCCCTATTTGCAAAATTCAGAAACATCATCTTAGTTCTCATTTGCTTTGGCCTCTCTGCAGTGTTTGACACAACTGTCCATTTCATTTTTCTTAAAACATTTACTACGTTTGGCTTCCATGGTCCAATGATATTCATCATTCTTTTTGGCTGCATAACATTGGAATCTTCTTCCTCTGTTTGAAGAAGTCTCACTTTTTTGAGGTGGTGCCCTTCTTCCATTTTGGACACTGAAAACGCCAGACATTCATTTTATTGGCTTTCATGTCAGCTAGGAAGAAAAAGCATGTCCAATTCCTAAGTTCTTATATATATCAGCCCTAGTCTTTGGATCAGTGATGCAAACCAGCAAAGAATACACAGAGTCAGTCCGGCTGACCAAGGACAGCTCAGGCAACCTCTCTATGAAAGTTCCAGATGCAGTAATTGTAGAATTTCTGGTGGTGGAATGCAGTGTCCCATGCTGAGATTTTGTTGGTGCAAGCTGGAGTGTCTGTGTTCAGTAGGATTTTCTTTATGGCATCACCATAAGTCTACTATAATTGTAATCATTCTTCATTTTTTCCCCCAAGTTACATGCCATGTGTCATGCAAATTGTCTTAATGGACTCCAGGTGAAAGAATACCAAAATATTCTAGAAAATTAGAATAATTGCATCTGAGAGTCTGTACAAAGAGAGTGAAATTCCTCCTCCTTTCTCTCCTATTTCTCTGCCCTCCTCTCTCTTTCATTAAACATTTCAACTATATTTTTGTTAAGAATTAGATGGTAAATGTGAAATGGTCAATTATGCCTTAGTTAATGACTCATTAAAGAGAGGGTTAAGAATATAGTTTGGGTTAAATCAACTGAATTGTAGAGTGAGAAAGAAAAATCTCAAAGTAAATTTATGTCCACCTTACATTTGGTGTTTAAGTCTCCTATAATACCTCCAACACGCAGCGGTCCACCTTCTATGCAAATACCTCAATTATTATAAGTCAAGTTTTAGATCATTAAGTAACCCTAAAAAACTATGCCAACACCACACTTTTTCAGAAGAAGAAAACCAAGGCCAAGGGAGGATGAATGAGCAGCCTATGGCCGCATATTCATTAGTGGTTGATCCCTGTCTCTGGGTTCAGTGGTTTCTTTGCTGTACCTCTGTCTTCACTCTTGAGGCATCTCTAGCTGACCCTGACTATTAGAACATTTTTCCTTATAATGAGCTCAAATTTATCTCTCTGAAACCTTCTTGGTCCATGGATTCCTAAACATGTAGAGACATAAAGAATGAGGTTAATCCCTCTTTGAGAAGACTGTTATTTACTTTGCTCAGAGTTTCTGGTAAGTGCTCTCCAGGATAAGGATTTCCCTAATTCCTACAACTTGGTCCTCACATATTGGTACCCTCCGAGTCACCCTCACCATTCCTGGCAGAACTCTGGGCACACTCCAGTTTATTTTATTGGGTAGTTGCTAGAACTATACATGCTATTTCTGTTCTACTTTCACCAGCTTACAATTTGTCTTATTTGTTCTCTTGAATAGGGAAACATCTGAGTCCGAAGTGACTCATAAAGTCTTGGAAGGAATCTTGGCATGTTGGAGGTGGTTTGGTAAACATGGTATTTGGAGAACTGTCTCAGAAGCAGGATAGTGAAAGCAGACCTGTAAAATACCAGCTACCAGAGGCATGCCAGAAATCCTTTTCTAACAACTTACAGACTTCAGGAAAGTCATTTAAACCCTTTGGGTCTCTGTTTGAACATGTGTAAAATAAGCCATATGACTTAAGTGATCACTAAGGAGTTAGCAAACTTGCTGGAGTGGGAAGAGCAAGAGGGCTTTGATTCTGAGGGTCTGATCCATTCACGTTATTCACTGGCTGTGTGAATTTGGGCCAGTAGCTCCTGTATCTGGCCTTAGTTTCTTCCTCTTGAAAATACATATGTGAATAGGGGAAACTGAAGAGAAGAGAGTCACTAGAATTTTATGGTGCTTAAGATTCTATGTCAACCAGCAAACAAACAGAAAACACCTCTTTTCTGCTATTACATAATCCACATCCCTTACTCAACTATGATATTTTTCAAAGCCAGAGCCTCCACCTGTGTAGAATAACTGAGGTCCTGGTTTTATGAAAAGGCATCATTTATGTCATAGGTGTTCTGCTGTTCCTTGGTTTAATTAGTCCTTTATCAGAACTGATGGAATTGTATGTTATGTAGCATTTCAACAAGCTTGGGAAGAGATTCCCTTGAGCTGCTGTCATAAAGAGCCAGCGATCAAAACTTCTGAACATGACCTCTTCCAGTAATGAGCTGTTTCTAACTTTATCTATATCATTGGCACTCAGACTGTTAGCTGGTTTTGAAGAGCAGGTTGGGATACCAAAGACCATTATATGTGATTATTGATTTTTCTAAAAGCTGCATCTATGGATTATCAACCAAACAAGCAGCAAGCAGACCACACTGGGTGTCTTTCTTCAGTTGAACATCAAGATGACCTAGCTTGTGGCAGACTCAGTCAGCTGAAAGAGGGTGTTTTTGTATTTTTTAACAACTCAAACCAACCTCCTCCCAACCATCTCAAATTAACTGCAGCACAGGGGAATGGTCCATGAATTATTTACAAAAAAGCACATGCACCACCGCTCATCTTTTCTTCAGCTGTGACTTGTCATGCTCCTTCCTAGAAGCAATCAGAGGATGAACACGTTTTACAATTTTGTGTAATAATATCTCCAGAGATGACCTTATTTTTTATTTTATTTTATTTAGTTAGTTTTTTTGCTCTGAGAAAATTGACCATAGAGCTAAATCTTGAGCAAATATTGCCTTACTTACTTGTAGTTGCAAGATCTTTAACAAGGCATTTTTTGATGGCTAGTGCAATTATGTTTCTTTGAGCCAAAAATTAAAATTAAAGATTAAAAAAGAAATCTCTGATGGAGATTAAGATATGGTACACATTCCAGAGCACTGATTCTTCAGTAATCACAATTCAAAATGACAGCTGATATTAATTCAGTGGAGACTATGTCCCTATGCTAGGTGCTAAGTATGTTGCATGTTACAATACATCCAGTCTTCATAATCCTGACCTTGCAACCGAGCACTTTTTATTCTCATTTTAAAGATGAATTATTATCAGAGAGGCTTTCCAGTATTTCAACAGGGTCTGGTATTTTACAAAGTACTTTAATACAAATGATCAAGTACAATTCTTTTGTAGTCTGTAAGTGCAGGCTTAAATAGCCTCATTTTGTAAATGAGCAAACAGACTGAGAGAAGTTTGGCCTTGGATAGCAAGACCGTGCCTACACATCTCTAATGCAACAACTCTAATGACTGTTGAGAAACGTATTTACCAAAAATTATTCTAAGGACCTTACCTATCTTATTCTATTGATCTTTCAAGTAATCGTGCCAAAGAGATACCTCCATTTTATAGATGAGGCAAGGTGAAATATTTTGCTCAACGTTATCCAACTAATGTGTGGTAGAACCAGGATTCCAGTACAGGTTAGCTGGACTCACTGCCTGTGGTCTTTCTCTAAAAATACCCTGCACCACATTGTAGGTAATGATGCACTTCTTGGCTTCACTCATGACTTAATCTTCTTGAAGTTAATGACACATTCATGATTGTGGTACACCACATTCACCTTCTGCTGAAGTATAAAAGCATACTACACAGGGCTGTTGTGAAGATTAAATGAATTAATATGCCTAAAACACTTAGGGCAGAGCCTGGCAGAGAGAATTATAGAACAAAGGCTAGCTATTGTTTTTGCCATTGCTATTGTTGTTGTTGTTGTTTACTTTTTTCTAAGGCAACATAGGCTATGCTAAAAGTCTCACTTTCTAAAACTCTCCTTGACTCTGGTAAGAATTCTTGTTAGTGTACATGTTTCATGTGTGGGATCAAAACTCATTATATTCCTGTGGACAAATGTTAGAATTATGACCCACATCCTCTAACCTGCCTTCATGATATTCCCAGGTGCTCAAAACATAGAAGTTCTCGAGATGGCCTTGTTATCTGCAACTCTTCTTTTGCACAGCTCCTTGCTGAGTGTCCAGTTGTCACAGTGACACTGACAAGCACTGACAGGCTTGTACGCTTCCCCCCACCGCCAGGAGTCTCTGTAGCCAGCCTGGCCCCACCATTAACAATCACCGTGTGAGTGATGTGTGTTGGCTCTCGCCTGCTGGTTATAAGTCAGACAGGCCCTTGCCTCGCAGCCAGAATTCCCTGGAGTCTGCAAACTGACACAAAAGAACAGAATACTGCTCTCTTGCCATAGCCTAATCAAGCCAAAGGCCCTAACTATCAAATTAGGATTCTTCAGGCCTTCAGCAGCAGAACTTATTTTTCTCTGCTCACTCTAGGGCATTAACCTGCGTGTCACATTGATCTGCATATGATATTTTCACTTAAGTGTCAGTAAGATTCTTTGGGAAGAGCTGAGTCAAACTGAAGGGAAAGAGGATGAGTGTTTGGGATGGTAATAGTCAAGAGAAATTCTCATTTACCTAGGGAGGTAGCAGGTTTTGCTCTTAAAATCATGGAGTGTTCTGTCTAAACTGGCCATTGCTGATGCCATCTAGAACTTGATGCATTGTGACCTAGGTAACATGAAGTGTCAAATTATGTAGGTCAAAAAACAAAATCTAATATTTTCCCTAGGGTTAGTAGGAAAAACTTTTGTGACATCTTAATCTATGCTATGCAATTACTCTTTTTACCTGCACATCACATGGACAAAGTTTAAGATTTAACATAAACCAACCTGAGGTTGAATCCTGTTTCTATCCCTCATAATACAGTAACCTTGGGTGAGATATTTTAGCCCTGTAAGCCCCAGTAAAATATGAATTACTCATATTATCTTGAAAGGTTGTTTTGAGAATAAAAAGTGATGATGATTTCAAAGAAGTTAGAAAATGCTATGTCCTCACATGACTGGCTCAAATCCCCTCTCAGTAGAGCCTTCCCTGATCCCACCTCATGTTGCCCCTTCTCCTTTACTCTGTTATTTCTGATTTCCCTGTTTATGTAGTTCATATAAACTATCACTATCTGAAATACTCTTGTTTTACTTGTGTGTTTGTTCAAGCTGGCTTATTGTTCTCTCCACACGGCATTTCTTTTTTTCCTGGCATTCAGAGCAACACCTGATACTGATCAGGAATTAAAAAAAAAAAAATTGTGAGTGGCTGTATGACTGTATTAGTTTCTAATGGCTGCTGTAACAAATTACCACAGACTTGATGGCTTACAACACCAATGTTTCCTTTTTTTAAAAAAGATTTTATTTATTTATTCGACAGAAAAAGAAAGAGAGAGAAAGCATGCGTGGTAGGGAGGAGGAGAGGGAGAGCGACAAGTAGATTCTGCATTGAACGTGGAGCCTACAAAGGACTCGATATCATGACCCTTAGATCATGACCTGAGTCCAAACCAAAAGTCAGATGCCTAACTGACTGAGCCATCCAGGAGCCCCAACACAAATGTATTCTATTAGAGTTTTATAGGCCAGATGACCAAAATCAGTATCTCTAATCCAAAATCAAGTTATAGGCAGGACCATGCTTAATCTGGGCCTTGAGGGAGAAATTTATTCTTTGTTCTTTTCATCCTCTTGTGGCTGGTGACCTTCTTTGCTTGTACTGTATCATTCTACTCTCTGCCTCCATGGTCACATTACTTTTTTCTACCCCTCTGTGCCAAATTTCCCCGTTTCTCACTCTAATAAAGATACATGTAATTGCACTTCAGGCCCACCTGGATACTCCACAATAATCTCCCCATCTCAAAATCCTTAACATAATATATTTCTGCAAAGTCCTTTTTAGCTATATAAAGCAACATTCACAGGTTCCAAGGAGTAAGATGTGGGTATCTTTTAAGGGGAGGATATCTTTTATTTTACCACCTGACTGTTTTTTATTATTTTTTTTAACAATACTTCTATCCTTTCAACCCTTACGTTCGGACTTTCTCTGTCTTATCATCTTATCATCTCTGCTCTTCCCTAACCTTCTTTTTTTCCACCCCTTTGTCTCTCCTCTTTCTTTGCTTCTCTTTTTCTTCCTCATGTTTTCCTTCTTTCCTAGAGGAACCACAGAAATTTAAATAATCAGTTTAAGTCCTTATTTGGTCTCAGTACTTTCCCACATGCTGTATAAAATAAAACAGTATATAATATACCCCAATCAAAGCCCTCACTACATTTGGTGGCAGTTAGTTGGACTTTCTTTTGTTTCTTTTGATTTTAGAGCTATGATTACCATTTGAGTTCAGCCTTTAAAGGCCTCTTCTTAATAATGCTCAGTGAATCCATAAGTAATTATCAAGGACAATCTGTGTTTTGGTGAAGAGGGCCAAAATAATTATAACACTAATCTGAGATGCCAATTGCTAGGTAATTATTCAGCTACCACCTGATAATTAACTTGTGTTACTTGTATGATCAACCAGCTAACATTTCAATTAGAACCTTGATGTCCTTGAAATCTAGAGCAAAATACAAAAACCCACCTACCCAAAGAGTCTTTATTAATATTTAATTGATTAATCATATTGGACTTGACTCATAGGACTCCAGGTCATTTGGATGGTAGGTATCTCAGCTGATTTCAATTAATTTAGCATTTTTTTAACCTTGAGTAAACACAACACAGAAGTAGAATGTAATCAGCATTATAAGAAATATGGCAGACTCAAGACTATCTTTTGCATTTAGCATGCTGAAGCATTTTCCTCATATAGAATGGTGGCAAGGAACTCCTACATAAAAATCTGAGTGGTCCCAATATAAATGTTGATCACAAGTTTGTGTGTCCTTTGGCCAGGATTTCTGGGAAGGTGGCATCATTTGATGGCATATAATTAAGTCCACAAAAGTTTCTGAAAGGCAGCTTAACGTCACTCAACCAGACTAAGCTGAATTGGATTTGTCTGTCTAAACATGGGGCTTAAAATGAAAGTGCTAATCAAGCATCTTTTAGGTAGGCACCTCTTTCTCCTGTTTATTTTTGTCTGTTGGGAAATAGAACTGCAGAAAGCAAAGCTGAAGAACTGTTGTTGCTTGATGAAATGTCAGGGGCCCTAAAGCTGCTCTCTTGTTAATCCAGTGTACTTATTTCCATTATAAGGGACTTACTTGGGAACAGTAGGCAGTGAGAATGGGCAGCATGAAAAATAAACTTTAGCCCAAGGCAGTTGTACTGAACATAGAAGAAATGGAGGCTTTGGGTTTGCTGGAACAGAACTCTGAGAAGGATGGGTCAGATGTCATTTAGCTAGTTTCTGACTATTGCCTTTGATCAAAGGGACAAGAAGAAATGCATTGTTAAGGTCAGAGAGGGTTCTAAGGAAAATGTGAGCCTAAGATTATTATCCAGGCAATTCAGGCCAGTTTTCCTCTTGAGTAATATAAATTAAAGCTGCTTAATTCTATTTCTCTCTTACCCCTCTTTTTAAATAATATCTAGCATGGCAAGCAGAAAATAATAGTATCTATCATGGTAAGCAGAAAAACAAAACAATGACATCAAAGAAAAAATTTACAAGACTACAGTTAAACATACCAGAATTCTAAACACAGAATCCTCAATCAAGGAAGGTGATTTTGTGCATTTTACACAATGTCTGTGAGCCTCAGTTTCCCAAGCATGGATTCTGGAGCTGGACCACAAGTTTCAAATTCCAGCTCTACCTCTTACCAAATGTGAGACCTCAGCTAGATTATTGAACCTTGTAGTTTGCTCATTTATAAAATGTAGATGACAATAATACCTATCTCACCTGTTACTGCGAGGGGTAAATCAGTTAATGTGTAGAAAGTTAATACATGAGATCCAGTTTTAAAAAAAAGTGTTAGTAAAAGTGCTCGATGAATGTTAGCAGCTGTTGTTGTCATCCTTGTTACTGTTATTATTTCCCCATCTGTCAAATTGGGAGCAATTTTCACCTCCCTGAATTATGACATATATGAAATATCGATCTGATTATCATAGAGCAAGAGCTTAATCCATGACATGCACTATATTTACTGACAAATGTATACATTTGTCCCTCCCCATGTATGCACCTTTCTTCTGGCTTGGTGCCCTCTGTCAAAGAAGTCAATTCTCAGAGAAATTATGAACCATCTTATGGCTAGAAGTGTATGTTCAGCTGTACATCTTTTCCAGTTCTCCTAACCTTTCTTCAAAGAGTTTTTCCTTAGAAACTTCCCAGACACGGTCAATTTATACAGTGATCTGGAGTCAACTTAAAATGCCTGGAAGCCATAAGACTATATATTAAAACATGTATGTCTACATTTTAAGTTGAGGTTGAAGAGGGGGAAGAGTTGAATAAAGATTTCCAGTTCCTTCTCCCAGTAACTAGAACTCAAAGTATACACTGCAACTCCCATTTACTTGCAAAAAGAGTTGCTGATGGACCGGAAAAGTAAATTGAAGTATAAAGCAAGACAGAGGTGATCTATCCCTCCCTGTCTGCTGTAGTCCAAAAAAGCATGATAACTTTTCCAGTCCTCCAGGCTCGATCCAAAATAGGCACCAAATAGCTGTGGAGACCCAGAAGAGACTCCAGCTAAGTCCATCTGGGAGAGCAATGATGATGTTTGCACTAGTCTTGAATAAATCCAAGTTAAGAAGAGAGGGAGGATATAATGTTTAGTTGTGAAAACAACATAGTCAAAGCATAGAGGGCACAACGATGCCTTCCTTTATTCCACCTTGATCTTGGAGAACTTGTTATTATATTTTTAAATGTGAAGGAAGGACATAGACAGATGTTCCTGAAGGAGGCCTAGCTGGATTAAACATCTGCCATTGGATTACATGAACAACTTGGAAAAGAATTTCCACAAGCCCCACTCTCAAGGAGCATACAGTCTAACATTGAGTATAGATAGGCAAAAAAGGAAGAACAAAAATGGGTTATGGGTGTTAAGAGAAAGAAAATACAGCATAACAAGAGAACCAAACAGCTTACAAGTCAGGCAAAACCTTTCTGAAATAATTTATTTAAATCAAGGCCTTACTAAAAAGAAAAGTTAAGGAAAACCTTGGTCTGCTATTGATCAGCTTGGATGATATTTCTATGTACTTAGTCATATGTTAGGCATTATGTATGAATGTCATGTAGGTGTATATACACCTACTTTTTTAAATTAGAGAATGAATTCCACCTGATAAATCCAATTTGGGTGGGCAGAACTCTAAAAAGCACTCTTGGAGAGCTAAAATACTAAAAGTGGACTTTACTGATGTGCCCATTGGAAATAGCTGGAATAAGCAGTCTCTGAAGTTTCTTCCAACATTAAAATTCTACAATTCCTTAATTAGTGCATAAAATGTGACATTCATTTATGGGCATTTATATATCATCTTATAGGAAATAGCTCTCTTCTCTTTGCTTACTTCTTGAAATCCTCTCACCATTAGTACACATACAAATTCCTGCTCGTTGTAGGGAATGGCCAACAGTTGCCCACTTAAACAAATGGAGATGGTATAGCAGAAGGATTCAGCATCTCTCTCTAGAGTCAGGCTGTATAGTTTGAATCCAGGCTCAGACACATTGTCATAAGGTCTCCAAGCCTCCATTTCCTTATATAAAGGGAATGATAAACATATAGTGAACAGTAGGAACATCCATGTAGAGTTCTTATTCTATAGCTAGCCTATAGATAGCAATTATTATTCAGTCCCCCTACCAACTCTGAGCTAGGTGTCTCTGTCTCCTCTACAGTTGAGGAAACTGAAAGTAAGTCATAGGTTATTCAAGTTCAGCAACTTATCCAAAGTCACAGAGTATAGGAAGAGGGATGCAGAATCATGTCTTTTGCATCCAAGTGCATTGCTCCTATCTCAGAAGAAGGGCTGTACCTATCACAGAGTTGTGATGGTATCTGATAAGATCAGGCATGCAGGAGCAGCCCCAGCATGGTTCTTGGTACATATTCCTCACTCTGTAGTGCTTTACCAAATTGGACGGAAAGAAGAACCTCTTGACTTGTCTCGAAACATTAAAAAACCCCAAAGTACTCCGCCACAATACCATGGTACAAGAATATGCCTTGATCTACTGGGAAGTGTGTCCAAATAACTTGTTACTGATAAGAGCCAGAGTAGTAAAATTTGTGAATATCATGCATTGTTTTAAGGGAAGCAGATTCAAGGTTATCTGCATAATAATCTCTCTCCCCCTCATTTGCTTTCAGATATACTTTCTTGAATAGTTGCAAAGGGTGGTGTTTGAGCTAATATGGGAAATTGCAAATGAGTGCCACATACACAGACATCATCTGTCAGGTGTGTCTGATGGAGAAAAAGAATGAAGTACTACTGTTCTAAATGGTGGTGAGTGGAGTCAACCTATTAGTGCACAGCCTACCACCCAACCAGTACTTTTCACTACTTTTCTTTGCTCTTTGGGATTAGTGCTCCCCCCTTTCATCTTTGCTGGGTTATGTGAACCCTCAGAAAAGCCATGGCTTGGGGCTGCTTACTCTGATCAAGCTGCTGCTGCAGTCTACTAGAGCGTTGTCCTTGTCAAAGCTCAGCAAGATGGGCACTCCCTGAAGACTCATAAGCCTGGCACCCCTGGGCTCCCTGCAAGCCTGACCTGCAATGGCAGAAGCCTCTGGAAAAACATCAGGGAAGGGGGGAAGAAAGGGAGGAAAACAGAGTGTTATACAATATGCACCAACTCAACTCCTTGAAATCCTGCTCACAGGTTTCCAGAACGAGATTGAAGTGACAAGGAGGAGGCTGTTCTGACATGTATCCAGAAGGTGCCTTGATGGTGACTGACAACTTGTTATGCAGAGGCTTAATTGAACCTGATGGCCTCATAAATGAAAGCCAAGTGCTCCAAGCCAAAGGGAAAGAAGTGACTGTTGGGCTTACTGTCTTCATTTCCCCAATAGTGGCCGACAAATTGCTATTTTACAGGGGCACCTCCTGCCAACTAGTTTTCTGGGTTTTACTGTTCCTATAATTAATTCTTGACCCTGGAGCCTCTGGCATTTACTATGCAAGGTTCTCTGCAAGAGCTATATTATGTTAAATAAAGCTATACGGCCAGGGGCATTGACTGCGCCTGCTTTAAGGGACTGTGCACAAAGAATAACCCAGATCAGCAAGGCATTCCAGCTCCCTGAACCAGAGCCTTTCTGCAGAGGGAGCCTTTGGAAATTAGAGGCCTGCAGCAAAATCTGGGAGTAATCCTTTCGTCTTTAACAATAGCTACCCAGAATTTATTAAATAATTGCTGGATTGTGTTATGTGCTTTAGATAAATGATCTTTACTCCCCATCACAAAACTGGAACCTGATCATTCTCATGCCCATTTTAGAGATGAGGAAACTCAGACATAGCGGAGATGCCAAGGATATTTACCCAAGAATAGTGAACAGTGGGATGGGGACTTGAACCCCTATCTGTTTGAGTTCCAAAGCTGTGCAGTTTGTTCTATAACAAACTGACATTTATAAAGTATTGCTCTTGTCTGAAGATTCTGAGAAAAGCTGTTAATAAGGACTCAAAGATTCCAGTGATGATGTCAATAATAACTAAGGATAAGAATGAGAGGATGAGTGTAATGATAACCACAATGATAGTAGCATCATATTTTGAGATAACAACTCATGTTTGTTTTACTCTTCTTGAATTTTTCTCTCCTTTACCCCTAATCCAGCAGAGAGTACCTCTTGTGCTTTTACCTAACGTGCTGAAAATAGCAATCTTTGCACCTTTCATTTTAAAAACCAAGAACCAGAGAGGAGAGGAGATTTTAGATATAGACAAAAAATGTTTTAGATAGAAATGGGGAACAAGAAAATTCCCCACCATATTAAGAAAGGGAAAGAAGAGAGAAAGCAGAGAGTCACTGCTTTAGGATAGGGTGATGGGGTTAGTGAGGGTGGTGGGTGTGTCAGTGAGACCTCAGAGAGGCAATGACCACTTAGGATATGTAGGTGGTGGGAAAAGCAACAACCTTGGAAAGAGTTCCATACACTCAAGAGTGACATGGACATTGTAGAGAGCAAACTAGAGAATCATAGTACATGTCTCAGTGACAAATGAGCAACCAGTGACCCGGGACCTGATTGGAGACCTCCCTGACTCACCTCAACTACTTGTTAGCAATAAAAGTTTAGAGCCACAGTCCAACCATGGCAGAGGGTTGTGAACACAAAGTCAGCCTCAGCTCTGCAAGTGAAATCTCGAAAATAAAATTCCATCATATTATATTTTTGAGTAAAAAAAAAGAAAAAATGGTTGTTTTGCACATCTGGGTATATAGACTCACACTGCTTTTAAAATAGTCATAATTACATTTTTATTATTGATCACTTATAAGTGTATCACCACCCCCTGAACCCTGTATTAAGTACTTTATAAACATTCCCCTCATTTACTTTCTACAAGTCTATAAAATAGATGCTTTTATTAACCCCATTTCATGAAGGAGGAATCTAAGGCTTAGTACCTTCCTTATGTTATACTGATGCCACATGTGCTTATGGTGGCAACGTTTGCCACTTGCCATGGCCAAGTGATTTTCTTTCTTGGCTAAGTCTTACAATATGGACAATACCATCTTTACTTTACCATCATAGTTTTCCTGATCGTATCTGCAAAATACATGTGAAGCTGTTTGTCATGTGAACCTAGGGGGTATATAGTTAGATAGAGGTAAGTGTCCTGAAAACAAATCTAAGTGGAATGCTAGAAGGGCAGAAGCATAATTAAACTCTAGAGCAGTCCATCTCTGATTTAATTAAAGCAAAAGAAGGATTTTAATTCACTTCACACTTAATTTTCAGCCTCATTGTTGAAAGAAAGGAACCAAGATTACATAAATATAATGATATGACCAGAATAGATCAGATCATCTTCAGCAAGTCATTTCTCTCTCTCTCTCTCCCATCTTTACGAAAGGAGTACACTTCCATGTCTATTGATCCACTGATGTTAGGCTTAGTTATATGTTTTTCTTTACCTAATGGGATATAACCAGGCATGCTGCAAGCTTGTGCAGTTGGTTTTTACTGTCTTGGACTTCAGTGATTCTCCATGAGAAGAAGGTATCCCTCCCATATCCCAGGGTAGCCACTACCCCTGGACCTGGGCCCAGAATGAACGAAAGCAGAATGAACCAATCTCTACCCTAAACCAAGCCTGGATTAAACCTTCACCCTAAAAGTAACACCACCCAACATGACCTATAGATATATGAGCAAGAAATGAATGCTTTTTCTTGTATGTTATTGAGATTTTGTGGACAGCAAAAGCTGTCTGATGCAATGACCAATATTAAAGATTGTCCAGATAATCATCTCTTCATTTTTAGTTCATCTCTCAGGAATCAAAATTTGGTGAAGTGAATCATGTTAGTGATGTCCTCCAATGTGCTGGTATAGCTATGTATTTCTGAAGTGTGATATACTTTATGAACTAGAAGTAGGAAGAGAAAAGTTTGACTTAGAACCCCAAAACTACGTGGAAATCTGTTATCTTCGTAAGTGAAATTCAGAGAAAGAGAGCAAAAATATCTTCACTGAGCAATAATTGTGAGCATTAATTTCATCTAGTGTGTGGAAATTTAGAATAGGAAGAATTTGGAGAGAAGTATTAGTGCAAACATTTGGGGGAAAATGTTTAAGATACTCTTTAGGCTTTGATTTCTTCATCTAAAAATGCAAATAATTATAATGTCTACTTCACAGAAAGATTCTTTATTCATTCATTTTACAAATATTTATTAAGCATTAATACTTATTGATTCACTAGTCACTATGATACGTGTGGAAGGTACAATAGGGGAAATAAAAAAAGAGAGAAAGAAATTGCTTGTGTCACGGAGTATATTGCCTGGTGAGCTAGACAATATTCATAAAACCAAATATTCACAATAATTAAATAGATGTATAATTAAAAGCTTCAGAGTGTTATAAAATATTAAAAGACATAGTGTACATAATGTACTTAGTGTAGTGCTAAATTATTAATATCTTTTACATATTAATGTTCAACAAATGGTGGTGGTAGTTGGAGCAGTGTGGCAGTTCTGATTGGCAGAGTGAAATTCTTGCATAGGTCCAAGTTCTCATGAGGCTTGGGATTTTTTGTCTCTCTCTCTCTCTTAATTTTGCTATTTCTCTTGTTCTCTCACTGACTTTGCTTTAGGAATAGCACTGACCCAGTTTTTAACTGCTGGTAGGTTAATGATGAACCACATGGTCTTAGCTATCTGGGTGTGTCTTTCCTAAGACCTCACCAAGAGCTCTTATACTGAATACAGTGATGGCCTTCATGCAAGAAGGCATCTGTGTAAAAACTTCAAGCCTGACTTCATTTTGAGCTTAAGAATCAGTAAGGAAGGGGATTACTCTAGGAGTGGTTGTCTACCATGTCTCCGACATTTCCTTGCCATTGGTATTTATTGGAACCCAGTGGGCTCACAGCAGATGCCTCAGTAATCTCATGGAGTATAGATTACACTCAATTATCATGGGTCTGATAAATTAATATAATAGAGGAGCATTGAAAAGGAGGAGCAGAATGCCTACATTTCAAGGTACTGTTTCTATTCCTACTTTTTATAGGTCACTGTCTTTGGTTAAGTCACTTAGTGTTGCTGGGGTTTTATTTTTCTCATCTATAAAATAATGAGGTTTAAGTCTAGATGAACAGTTAGGTCCCTTCTCTCTGCAACCCCCCATTATTGTATGACTCTATTTCAATAACCTCTAAACTGGCCATATATGTACCAGAGATACATATTTTAAAAAATATTTAGGATAGGCAGAAGCCCAAAGATTCACACACCATGTCTTCCTGATGTATTTTTGCCATGAAAGCCTTGATTTACATGATGACATTGATCTTGAAATTTCCCAAGGGGGAAGAACTTTGAGTTAACCTGCTATTTTAAGTTTAAGACTACATATACATCCATTATAGAAAATATATTTCTGTGGCAGCTGAACTTCTAAGTCTAAAAATCAATGAGGCAAAGCTGCTTTTATTGAGTTATTCCAATAATACCTATTTCCTTTTAAAAGGGCCTTTGTCTAATGATAGAATTGTATAGCTGAGAAGAGTAATAGGCTTCATCAGATTTAAACCATTATTTCACAAATGGGAGCATTCTTATATCCTTTTATTCTGTGTCAGCTTGGATTTGGTTTAACTTGAGATTGTCTTACTATATTACTGTCACTATTATTATAGGATGAAGGGAATTGAGCATTTATTGACCACATACTATGTTAAATACTGTGACGGACGATTGCATGTCATCACACTTTTACCTCACAATTTCAAAACAAAGTAAATATCAATATCACCATTTATAGATAAGGGAATTGAGATTCAAAGTTCATATAAGTTGAACAAGCAAACCTACTTTGTTGGTAGCAGAGCCAGTGTCTGAAGCCATCCATGTTTATTTTATCTATATATTTGATCTCCGAGACCCATGCTCTTTATATATATTTTTTTATATTCCCTCTGGAGAGAAGAGCTTTTAGCTTTGATCAAATTTTCAAGGGCGTTCATGACCTGCACAATATTCAAGACCCTTGAATGCTCATTCATATTATTATAATTGTTAATATGATTATTAACAATCTACCTTATTGCGAAAATAATTTGAGAGAAATTTACTACATGCATCAGTTAGGCTGGGCTGGATGGTGCCTCCCATATCCCAGTAACTTAAAGTAACAAAGGTTCATTTCACACTCAGGCTCCATGACCATGTGAGGAAGATGATGGCTTCTGGGTGGCCTGTATCCAATGAGCCAGAGTGATTGAGTCTGATATCTGGGCTATCACAGGTCAGGAAGACAGAAAGAATGGAGAATCACTTAATTGGCTCCCACATGGAACCCATAGTCTCTGTTCATGTTTGGTTAGAAAGCATTAGCAACATGGCCACACCTAACTGTGGGGGGCACGGGGCCATAGGTTTCTGGATGCCCAAACTAGAATAGTAATGTGTATCCCACTAGAACTCCTACAACTAAATAAAATAAAATATAAAGAAGGAAAGAAGAAAAAGTAGAAAGGGAAAATGAAGATAGAAGAGAGGAATGTGTATAATAAGCTTCTCTACAATTAATAACATTGACAAGAATATTTGATTGAGTTTCCTTGCAACTAAAAAAGCACAAGGAATATGTAATCATTTTAAAATTTACATTGTCTTTAGAGGTTGACAAACTTTTTCTGTTAAAGCCCAGGGAGTAGTTTGTTTCAGCTTTATGGGCCATTCTTCTCAGTCATAACTACTCGCCTCCAACACTGTAGAGTTAAAGCAGCCATTGATGAGAGATAAATGAATTGAAATGACAGTGTTTCCATTTGGCTTGAGGGCTATAGTTTGTGGGTTTCTCACCGATATGATCAGCATGCATTGGTGGCCTAACAATATCAAAGCTTTTTCTAGGTTAATGTCAAAGACAAATTTCTCCATTGGCTATGCAAAATGGAACTTTAGTGATGAACTGAGCATCTTCAGTAAAATTCCCATAACCAACGTATTATTGCATCCTAAAAAGCCTTTCTAAATGCAAGCTAAGGCATATCATAATTCCATGAGGTGAAAAAAAGTGCTTAAATTCAAAGGCTTCAGGTAGACTTGCTTAATCTAGGGAAAATATCTGGAATAAATAGAAAATGGATAGAATATGCTTAACATTCATTGGTACATCAATATTATTTCTTGTAATTTAGCGTTTGATTAAAAACCAAAAGTGGGCAGCTGATATTAAGCAAGAGTGGAATACAAATATTCCAAATGTAACAATAACACAAATTTAAAGAAAAATTAAAATTTCCTGAAAAGAGTGAGCTGACCTGCTTTAAAGAAGATTTAAGGTCCTTTCCTGAGCTGCATGTGACTGAAAGGACGCAAATGCTCCATTAGAAGAAATGTTGATCTAGAAGCTAGGTGTTCCTTCTCCCAGGTTAGGCCTCTTCTACTCAGCATGAGCTTCCCCATAACTGCATGGGATTGCATGTGAGGGAGTTTCAAAACCGGGCATCTGGAAACAGGCATACCTGCTATGCTTAATTTTGTATTTACTGTATCTCCCTCACTTACTTGCCCTGTGACCTTGGACAAGTTATTGCAATTTTACAAATCCCAGTTTCCTTATTGGCTGAAATTAGGATAATGATACAACCTCCCACATGGAATTGTTCTTAGTATTCAAAATGATAAGGCATGTAAAATGCTTAGCACAAATTCTGGCATATAGTAACTGCTCAACAAAGAATAGCTGCCATATTTTACTCTTACCATTATCACCATATTCATCCTTGTAAAATAGCATGTGTTTGAATACGATCAACTTGCAGGCTCTCTGCACCTCACTTTTGCAGATTGACGCTCCCTCACATAACCCACACTTTTCACTGCCTGGATCTGGAGCAAACACATTTTTTTGAGATAGTTGAGGATCTACCTTTAAGTCACTTTCTCTCTGGACAGAGACAGCAGAGCGACCTTTGCAAAGCATTTGCTTCAGCACGTCTCATGGATAAATGAGCAACATGAATGTGAGTGTTAACTTTTAAGTCTCTCAACTCAGGATCTATTACCATCTTTAATTTCTTTCAGAGAAAACATGGGTTTGCACCCACATGCTCATAAGAGGACCTGTACACAAACAACACACACACACAGACACACACATGCACACACACACACAGCACTGAGGTCAGAGAAAAAGTCTCAAATCCTTAAGTCCACTCAGCTGCACAGTGGGACAGCCCTACCTTCACTTTAAACATCTGTAGAGCAGTTAATAGGTGCTGTCAATTTTTGCTGCCACCCAGGAGGTTAGACAGAGTTTCCATTTATTGTGCCTTATTCTTGGCGGTGTGTGTGTGTGTGTGTGTGTGTGTGTGTGTGTGTAAATATTAAATGAAGACTCTGCTGGAAAGGAAACAAAATGCTCTTATATTTCACATAGAAATTGAAGGTCAGATTTTTCTTTTCTCTAACAGTGGTTTAATCACTTTCCCAGTGAAAAATGTAATTGGACACACAAAGCAAACTTTAAAAAAGTTGTCTTTGCCAAATACCATTTGGTAGGCACAAGATGAAGACAGGCTTTCTTTCTCCCCTCCCTCCTTCCCTCCCTCTCTCCCTCCCTCGTTGCCTTCCTTCCTTCTTCCCTCCTTTCTTTCATTTTAGGAAAATAGGACAAAGATTTAGTCTGGTTCTCCTCAGTGTTTCCAAGTCCTCTATCATATTACCTCTGCCTGCCTGCTTTTTAAAATGATTTTCCATCTCTCCTCCTGAAGTTGCCTCTCCACACTGAGCTCCTTTTTATTCCTTTGTTTTGTTCCTGATGCCCCCTCTTCAGATACAACTCCTCCCTTTGACCCTATTACCACCTGAATAGGTCCTGTGCATTTAAAAAAGTGAGAGAGGGGCGCCTGGGTGGCTCAGTCCTTAAGCATCTGCCTTCGGCTCAGGTCGTGATCCCGGGGTCCTGGGATTGAGTCCCGCATCGGGCTCCCTGCTCCGCGGGGAGTCTGCTCCTCCCTCTCCCTCTGCCTGCCACTCCCCCTGCTTGTGCTCGCGTGCGCGCGCTCTCTCTCTCTCTCTCTCTCTCTCAAATAAATAAATAAATAAATAATCTAAAAAAAAAGTGGGAGAGAACTGCACAGTCTCTCAGCAACTACAAGCAGGATATATAGAAAAATGATAAATGAGGTATTTTCTCTCCTCCAGAATATATACTTGAAGGACAGGGTCACATTCTTTCACTATAAACTCCATCCTTTTTCATAGAAAGTACTTAATCATTGGGGGATTTAAAATAACTTCCCTAAAGAGTTCAGCCGTGAAAGAGAGTTTCTGAAAGTGGGGCCTCTGATTTGTGCCTAAACTTTAGGGAGCGCCATTCTGGCACCTTCTCTAAGAAGTGAGAGAGGAGGAGTCACTTGGGCCGAGAATATTCACTGCCCACTCACCACCTCAGTGGCCTCTTTCCTAAGTTCTGACTCCTCAGGTTGGGATTCACTGCTGATGTGCGTACCCTGGGCTTGAGGGGTGGCCATGGGACTGCTGTTTGCAGGAGGCATGGCTGGGGTGTGGATGTGCAGGCAGTGGTGTCCACAGGCATGCACACGAGGCCCTTCCTGCTGCACGTTGGTACCACAGATAAGAAGAAAAGGAGCATGAAGCTCCAGGAGTCAATCATTTTGTTAATTGGCATGTTGTGGCAGAGGTATATCTGTCTAGAGACAATATGGTTTATTTAGATTTGTTTGACGTAGACCTGTGTGCCTCTCCTTTTGTGTTCTTGCCCCCCAGCACGTGGTAGGTCTGGGAGGGATCAAATGCCCTACTCTCCAAGGGGCCTCTCTTGATCTTCTCAGGCACCTCAGGACTCTCATTTCTCTGGCTCTAGGCCTAGAGAAATGGCCTAGGCTCTGTGCCTCCTTTAGTTGTGAAAAGGGGCTAGTTATGGACAGATATTTCCATCCCAGACTATAAAGTTTTGAAAGCAAGTTGGACATGCCAGATTCATCTTTGTGTCTTCACTGCACCCATGACAGTGTGTCTTACAAATTATAAATAATAAATATGTGTTGAATTAACAGAAAAATAATTGTCTCAAACAATGTGTCAATTTTGCCCTTTTCTACAATGTACCAGGCACATGATAATTGCTCTCATCAAGGCCATTTGGTTACAACAAACACATTCAAGTTAACACAATAAAGAATTCAAGGAGACACCCAAGATCTCAAGGGGATGCAATAGGACTGGGCCTCATAGGCACTAAAGTTGAGGGTTTGGGAATGTGAGTGGGTTTTCTGTAGGGCTAGATGACTGCTCTGCTTGCTGATGTTCATGCTCCACAGAGACTGGTTTCTCCTGCTCCACCAGCTGTCTGCTCCATGCATTGTAACGCAATCCTTCGTCCTTTGGTTTGCCTCTCTCAGTCAGCATTCAACCAGAGAAATAAAACCGCTAAGAGATACGTATTGAGAGATGTGTTGCATGGAACTGGCTGATGTGGTTGTGGGGGCTGTGTAGGCAAGTCCAAAATCTCCAAAGCAGGCCATCAGGAAGGGCAGGCTGAGGCTGCAGTCCACAGTAGGTATTTCTTCAGAGCCTCAGTTCAGCTCTGAAGGCCTTTCAACTGATTGAATCAGACCCGCCCAGATCATCCAGGATAATCTCCCTTATTTAAAGTCTACTGATTTTGGACTTTAATCACATTACTAAATACCGTTATAGCACCAACTAGATCAGTTTGATTGAGTAATCTGGCCTGTAGTTTAGCCATGTTGACACAGAAAGAAGACCATTACACTGCCTCTGGCCCTTAACTAACCAGACCCTTTGCTTAGCTTCCCACATGTAGACAGTTTCATTCTTATAGCTAAAGTAATCAAAAGAAAGGATTGTATTAATTTCTAGAAATGAATGGTGTCATCCGTGGTGACACGAAAGAGATCAAGAAAACAGAGTATTTGATCTGTTCCTTCCAGATGCTGTCATGGAAGTGTTCTTTAGTAGAAGCAGTATGTATGGACTAGCAAGAAGCCTGTCCTCTAGAATGTCTGTCTGCCTTTCCTTGGCTTTTTCCTTAATACCATGGAAGTCAGGGGGCAGACTATGAGAGGCAAGGCATATTCACAATTTCTGGCTTTTACAGTGAACATATTTACCCCAAATGGAGTTTTATATTGATGAAATAAATTTGAACCATACCCCAAAAATGGATTCATGAGAAGTATTAAATATAAAGGCAAACCAATAAAACATAGCATGGTCATAAAACTCCTAATTTGTTTCATATGTAATAATAATAATAATAAAATATGTGAGTGAATCTTTGGCTATATTTTTCCCCATGTGTCACTAACACAGCTTACATTTGTCAGGTTTTTTTTTTTTTTCATTCAGAATTATATTTATTTGCAGGGTAAATACCGACTTGGCTTCATAATTTTGCAAGTATGTAACTTTGTTGGACATGATAAAATTTTACTCACTTACCAATGGCAGCTCTTTCCCCCAGTATATCCAATTAAGTTTTCATCTTAAAGCAAAGTCTTACAGATCACAGTGGAAACAAACAGTTGTCATGGGCTGTGGCTGAACTGAATGCTAATCATGGCTGGCTTCCTTCTTCATGAAATGTTGTCTTACAGTGACATTCAGAATAGTATAAAGGAGCCATAAATTGCATTTTCATTCTCTAGGCTCCATTTTGCAAATTCTATAAATGAGTCATGCATCTATTCGGTTTGCTTTCGATGCCAGACTGCTGTGTGCTGTGGTTTTAGATACTCAGTAGCTCTTGTTGGTAAATCTCCTTGTCCTAAGTGTAAGACAGAAAGGACAGAGGTACAGAGGAGAGATTCTAAAAACATTCAAAGAGGATCCATAAGAGAGAATATTTAAGGAGTGGGTTCAGTGTCATTCATTCACGGACTCATTTGTAAGGAACCCCTATTTTATAAAAGGCACTGTGTTAGGTACTCTGAGTCCTATATATAAAAGCTCAAGTTCTAAAAACTCACTATCCAGTCTTAGGAGAAGGCACATACGGAGAGTATCACAATATTATGTAAAGCAGGAATAGTCAGAGAAAAAGCATGCAATGTGTTTTGGATATCCAGTGGAGAGGAAACATGACATCATGGAGGAGTTTTGAAGGACACGGAAGATGGGCTTGCCAAAGCAGTACAGAGCTGGGGAACAGCATGGGCAATGGCAAAATGTGGGAAAGCAAGTGCGTTTGGGCACAAGAAGTCAGCCTGTGTGGATGCAGAGGAGTGCACAGCCAAGACAACATAGCAGGGTCCAGACTGTGACAGACCCTGGGTGCTAGGATAATGTGTGTCTTTATTTCCAAGGAATGCAGCAGATAATCTGTGAAAAAAGGATGATAAAGCCTTTAGAGCAGAAACACATCCAGTCAGAGACTTTCCTTCTAACACATCATTTCCCATCCTTAGAATGTTCCACGGACCTCTGCCGGTTCTGTTTGCTACTGGTTCATACTGAGATAGGTGCAGAAAATGAAATATTTAAGATCTTTTTTAAAAAACAATTTGCTATGAAGTACATGATTTTGTATTTTCTAATACATGATGGATTGAAAAAGGATTGATTCTCCACCAGAGATAATCTGAGAGAGACCCAAGTGCTTCCCCTGCAGGGTGCTTAGCCTACAGACATACTCACTTTACAGTTGCAGTCCGAATTTTGTGTGAGTTTTTCTCTTGTTCCTAATATCCTTCATCTACTGGACATTTTCCTTAACTGCATTTTGAGCTTGACATTTTGATATGGCATCTTAATCATGACCTGTTAAAAGGGAAACTATCCAAGCACAGACATTCACCCCATGTAATCTAGAGTAGGGGTTGACAAACTATGGCCCATAGACTAAATCTGGCTATTTTGTAAATGAAATTTTATTTGAACACAGCCATGCCTATTTGTTTCCATTTTATTTATAGATGCTTCTGTGCTCTGACAGCAGAGATGAGTAGATGCTACAAAAACCGTATAGCCTTCTAATCCTAAAATATTTAAGAACTGGCCCTTTACAGTAAAAGTTTCTATGGAAAGTGATTGAGTCTTGGAATGGAAATTATTCACCAGGTACCCCAAATTCTTATTTTCCTGAAGGGCTAGCCAGGAAGAAGTTTGGGACTATGCTGAGTTGCAGGAAGGCACTGAGAAAGAAGAAGGCTCCCAAACTACAGATTTGCACACATACCTAGGACAGGTGTGAAAGGAAGCTCAGTACAGGCTGCATTAAGTAATCTCTTCTACTTATTTTTCAGGAAAACACAGATAAGGATGTGAGCTAATGAAATTCGATGGGACAGATGTCACCCCTGTTACCGATTTTAAAAGATCATGTCAGGTATATATCCTAAAGATGATTAACACCCACATAAATACACGGGCAAAGTTGAAGTTATTTCAGTTAAGAATTTCCTTGGAAATGTGTTTTAGTTTTTGCTTAGGTTTCTAAAAGCATCAGGACAATCAGTAGAAGATTTGAGCCTGAAAGTAGTAGGTTCTTGTATTTGTGTATCTGGAATTATATAGGAAGGGAAACATGTTAAGTAAAACTATGTTTTTTTCTTCTGTTTTTCTTGCCCCATATTTGTGTAGTGGTTATCATTGTGGAGCACATCCACTGCAATATAATCTGCTCCATGGCACACATTTCCATACTCAGCTATATTCTCAGAAGAAAAATCACTCCAGAACTAAGAATAAAAGGAGGAGAACTAACTCTCTGCTTAAATCCTTTGTAAAACAAGAAAGGACATGTTGTTAATCTGCAAAATAAACTGAAGTGGTAGGTAGTATTACCCACATATTACAAATAAAGACTCTGAGATTAGAGAAGTTACATAACTTTGCCAATGTCACATAAGTAGGAAGTGAGGAAAACTGTATTTAAATCTGATATATGTTCTTCCCACTCTCCTAAAGTTTGTTAAAAATAAATACCGTGTCAGAATACAAATTCAGGTGGAAGAAAAGGAAAATGAGCAAGATTGGGGTCCATAGAGGTTAAAAATTCCTCGGCTCAATATAGACAAGATCAGGTGGGAAAAGAATGGAAGGAAGCTGATTATATACATGTGAGGAAAAGGCAAGAGTAAAAAGAGTGATGTTGGGTAGAGACAAGGCTTAGAGGAATATTGAATATGTTTTGAATAATAAAACAGCTTCCAAATTTTCAAGTTTCTGCATACATATATATTTATGAATACGTATTAGGAACAATGAAACAGAACATCTGCAGCCCACACCTAGAAGAATGCAAGGGGGTTGGAATTAGTCCTGTGGCTCACTAGGATCTGCTGGCAGTCAGAAACAAATTCATGTATAAATGTTCTGTGGCTCATAAATCCAGCCGCAGGTGAACAATGTTTGCAAATCACTAATAAGTTGGAAATGTATACTTATGCATCAGAACCTAGACTATTCAAAGTCATTGCAAGGGTATATTTTATTTAAGAAACTTTTAGGAAAATGAATCTTTTTCTCTATTCAACTGTCTTTTGAAAAGGATTCTCTCTCCTTCTCCCCCCCACCCAGCCTCCATTTTTTTTCACACAAGTCTTAATCAAACCTTGATACCCACTTCTGTATGAGTAAAATAGCAGAAATTTGTATAATGATTCTACAGCTCATGATTTTTAGAGAAGTTTTTGACTCAGAATACCATTAAAAGATGGATTTTGTTTCCTTATTTGTTTCTATATTATATTAACAACTGCTTCTTGTGATCCTAGGGCCAATTTCAAGATTAAAAGAAACAGACTGCCAAGCTCAGAGGTGAGTCATCAGGGAACCAATTTGCCCTTGACCACCTTCCTAGGTACTAATGGAATTCAGACACTAGCACAGTGTCCCAACGGAATTTGGGAAACTGTAAGAATTATGGAGCCACGGGGGCCTACAAATCACTTTGCTGGCATTCTAGTCCACCCATATAGTCCTCAGACCCTACAACACAAACATGATTAAAACCAATTTATTTTTTTTCTGAATGAAGTCCCCCACTCTTCGTGTTCCTCTGTTCTAGAGAAAGAATCTCCCATCCACTCAGTTTTTGAAGCTAGACACCTGGGTTTCATTCTTGCCTCCCCCCCACACCTGTTTCTCCCCATCAACACCTAGTTGTTTGTCTATATGTTTTAACCAATTCCTAATGATTCTACCTTAGCTCAGCTATGTCTGTCTATTTCCAATGCCCTGGCCTTGTGTGGGTGACCAGTTTCCCAGGGATTGCTGCAATTGCCTCAAATTGGTCTCCCCACTTCCATTTTTGTCTCTCTCCAATCCATTCTTCATCCAGCAACCAGAGTACATTTCCCTGCAATATTAGACTATGACATTTATTTAAAAGTCATTGTTGACAATTTTTTTAAGCAAATCCTGACTCAGGAACTTGGCCCAGAATGCTCAGCCATCTGACCATCTCTCCTGCTTTATCTCTCATCATGTGAATTTCTTTTTCTCTATTACATGAGCAATGTGTCATGGTTCACCAGAAGCACAACCTTATTTACTTCTAAGCCTTTACTTCTATTCCTTCTGGCTAGAACACAACTCTACTCTTCTCCAAAGACTAATATGGATGTATCTTTGAGGATCCAGCTCAAAATTTAATTAATTGCGAAAGTTTTTTCTGAATGAAATCCCCACCCAGCCCCTTGCCACACACAGATGCATATGCATATGCCTCATACTTTTGCCTTGCTTAGGCCTATCTCTGCATTTCTCCCTCAAAGCAATTGGCATTTGTATTTGTTTCCTCTTACTACTCTTACAAACCACTGCACACGCACTGCTCAGAACAGCAGACATTTATTATCCTACATTTCTGGAGGGTAAGATTCTAACATGGCTCTCATTGGACTAAAATCAAGATGTCTACAGGGTTGTATTCCTTCTTGAGGTCCTAGGGGAGAATCCATTTCCTTGCCCTTTCCAGCTTCTAGGGACTGCCTTCATTCCTTGGCTCCTCCTCCATCTTCAGAGCCAGTGAGAAGGTCAAATCCTTCTCACATCTTCTTACTCTTGTCTGTTCCTCTTCTGCCTCTCTCTTCCATATTTAGAAATCCTTTGATTACATGTAGGCCCATCTGGACAATCTAATCCCTATTGTGAGGTCAGCTGAATAGCAGCCTTAATTCTACCTACCAGCTAAATTCTCCTTTACCGTGGAAGATAAATATTCACAGGTTCTGGGGATTAGGAAGTAAACTTTTATTGGTGGAGGGGAGATTATTCTTCCTACCACAAGAATTTTATTTACTTATCTGTGAACACTGTCCCCCACAAAGATCATATAAGTGTAAGTTTCGGGAAGAAAGGGATGGTATTTGTCTTCTTATCAATGCTTCAGTGCCTAGCAAAATGTCTGCTATGTAGTAGGTCAATACCTATCTTGAGAGATGAATTAATGACTGAATCAGAGGGTTTACTGACCATTTTAATTTTGTGCCAATTATCTTGATGAAAGACATTGTGTCTATGAGCCCCTTTAAATTTCACCAATGATGGTGTGCTCCTGATTGTTGAAGTATTAAAGTGTTCAGCTCTAGAGGAAGCAGGGCAAAGATCTCTGTGGTAAGATAACTGTGACTTCTCTACAGCATCTTCTCCAATTTGATGAAAAGGAATAGTTTTCTTTTCCTTTGTTAAAATAGAAATGTTGATGATTATGGCACAGCATTATTCTGTGAAGTTGAGAGGGGACACAATCTGACCAGGGCCCCCTTGTCGGTGTTGGATCTTTACCTGAGTTATGACATCTTAAGATTTCTTTCTAATACCTATTAATGAAAGTTTGAGATTCTTATATGGTGTGATGAAATAAAACAGTGACCTGTATTTCACAAATAGCTGATTTTTGTCTACTATCATATATTACATGGATCCTCAACTTTGGCACTACTAATATTTTGAACTAGATAATATTTTATTAGAGGGGAACTGTTCTGTGCATCATAGAATGTTCAGCAACATCCTTGGCTTTTACCCACTAGATGCCAATAACATCCTCCTCAGTTGTGACAGCCAGTAATATCTCCAGATATTGTCAAGTGTTCCCAGGAGGTGGGAGACAAAATCAACACCAGTAGAGAAATACTGACTTAATGGGCTAGATCATATTTAAGACAGTTATATCATTTTCCCCTTGAAGACTCTTCCATATTATATTGGGAAGGAGAAACTTTGATTGTGTGTGTGTGTGTGTGTGTGTCTGTGTGTGTGTGTGTGTGTGTGTGTGTGTTTAAATTGTGATGTGGGGTGATAGAATTCCTGAGCCCCTGCTCGAGGGTGCTTTGGCTAACCACAATAAGCATCTAAACTGGAGAATTCTGCCTCTTGTTCTTTTTTTTTTTTTTTTGCTCTTTTTTAAGAATAAAAATTCCTTTATTTCTTATTAACATTTCTCAGCTCTTAGAACCATTAACATTTCTTATTAACATTTCTCAACTCTTAGAACCATTATTTGCCTGTGCTTACAGCTCATGGAAGCTATTATGACAGATTTATAGATGGAGCTCTTCTCCTCTTCTTTTCCCTTTTTATACCTTTCAGTGTGCTAGTGAGGGAATTTTGATAGCCTCTCATAGGAACACACTTATGTGTGTGCATCACGTAAAATAACAGCTGCTTTCAAAAACTGACCCAGCCGAGCCGGTCCTGTCCTGGATGGTTCCTCCTCATCCACGTGCCACGTTCCCTATACTTATAGGAGAAACAGGGGATTGGCTCTGGACCATGTTATTTGCTTATGCTGACCATCTAATGAGCAACACAACTGCCCAGTAATTGGTTTTATTGGCTTTTCTGGAGTGCTGCATGGAGTGTAACCATCAGAGAGTGTCTCTGTTTCCAGTGCAAACTGCTTTTAATTTTTTGGTTGCCTGATAAGCCAGTGAGAGAGAAATGTTTTAAGCACATAATCCTAGAGCCCACTGTTACAAGTGATTTTATTTTCTTATATGCTAGCATCCATTTCCAAGCAGTTTGTCCCCTTTAATCAATAATTTATAATTCCATAGCGTAGAAAAATCAGGATGATTTTTGTTTGTCCGTTAGTTTGGATCTACTTTCATTTCTTTGCAAGATAAGCTTGCTGGCTTGGTCTTCAATGTACATAATTTCTGGGAACTGCAAAGGAACTTTGACCTCATCTTACCCCCAATATTTTTCTTTTTTTTTTAAAAGATTTTATTTATTTATTTGAGAGAGAGAGAATGAGAGATAGAGAGCATGAGAGGGAAGAGGGTCAGAGGGAGAAGCAGACTCCCCGCTGAGCAGGGAGTCCGATGTGGGACTCGATCCCGGGACTCCAGGATCATGACCTGAGCCAAAGGCAGTCGCTTAACCAACTGAGCCACCCAGGTGCCCACCCCCAATATTTTTCTAATGTTCAGCTTAAAGATTTATTTCTTTGGCAAATGTTTTGGAAAATTAATCAAATCTGGATGGTCTGTCTTGACTTAATATCAATTTTGTTATTTGTATAATCAATAGGAGTACAAAAAGAACATAGATCAATTATTGTAGGAAGAGAAGAGAGAGTTTTGGAGAGTACTAAAGATCATCTTTCCCTACTTAGCAGTTTGTCCCCAGTGAGTTCAAAGTATTATGTTACCTCTCATTAGGCTAAATTGACTATGTGTTAGTACATAGATCTGTAGCTCTCATAGGTACAATTGAGTAGCAACCATATACTTTTAATGGATGAGTATTACTTACATACGAGAATTATATCTGACTACCCCTACTAGAAAGTAGAAAAATTCTCCCTAAAAGTAGGTAATATGTGTGTTTTTTTCTCATTATATTATATTCAATGTGTAGAGTTCTTAGCAAGTTTATAATAAATGAATTGAGTGAATGAGTGAATAAATGAGCGAATAAAAGAGAGATACAATAGTTATTCTTCTTTATTCTCTTTAAATTGCCATTAAATTTTGTAAGTCCCCTGCCAGGATGGTTGTCCATCAAAGTCCCATTTCAGATATACAGTGCACCCACAAGACTTAATTGGTTTTCACAGTAGTCTCAGTACTCCAGGAATCTGTGCTGTGTTTGACGTCCTGGGCCTGTAGGCATAAAAGGCTGTTTGGAAAGTGGGAAGTGTATAGGCTTTTGTGTCCTTTGATATTAGTCTGTATCCTACATCTACTTCTCACTAGCTTCAGGACCTTAGACTTCCTGAGCCTCCATTGCTTCCTGTAAATACAGAGAACTAGCACAAACTGTGGCTTCCTTTTTCTAAATAACCTCAGAGAAACAACAGATCAAGGAAGAAGGTTTGGATCTAAGGGTTTTGTGCAAAATCCCCGGAGATACCCACAACTTGTATGAACTGATGTGTGGCAAGTGGCAACCTTGCAGGATTAGAGGTGGGACACCAAGAACAGAGAGGTTGTGGAGAGTATTGAAGGTATTTTTTGCCCCCTCACCACTTGAGGATTTCTGGCTGCCCTGATGCCCCAGAGAGTCAATGGTCAGTAGCAATTGCTTGGGCTACTTTGTGTCCATGATGCTAAAGCCCACCTCAACCCTATGGGAATATATGTGGATGTTTTGTCCCCTCCAACACTCCTCCCTCTTCCAAATCCCCAGCCATGGTATATTACAGTCTAAAGGGAATATTTCCTCCTTCAGCTAGCTTGATGTTCAAAGGGTTTAAAGAGGATTCCCTGATCATATTATTTGTCTAGTGGAAAGGCAGCAAAGGAGGTGGCGGACAGAAACTCTGAGGTACATCTCCTCTCACCTCCTTAAATCCACAAGAAGAACACAGACTACTAGGGCCTTGGTTTTGGCTACTCCTCTATACCCAATATATCCAGATTTTTCACCAAAATAACCAGATGCTTGGAAAGTACAACCATTAAAGGAAAACATTAGAGCAATATTTATTACATAAATTTGAAAAAAAGAAACCAATGATTTAAATTAATTAAAAAAGTATATACAGGGACATAAGGGAGAATGTTCATAAATTAAGCAAAACAATAGACAAATTAATAAAAAATGTAGTAGTGATCGTCACAGCCAAGAGAACTCTAAAGAGACTTGATGATGACATGTAATGTGGTATTCTGGTTGGGATCCTGGAACAGAAAAAGGAAATCAGGTAAAAATTGGGAATCTGAATAAAGTATTGACTTCCCTTAATAATAATGTGTTGATACTGGCTTGTTACTTTTGACTAACATACCATATTATTATCTATTTATTTATTTTTATTTATTTGACAGAGAGAGACAGTTAAAGCAGGAACACAAGTAGGGGTAGTGGGAGAGGGAGAAGCAGGCCTCCCACCCAGCAGGGAGCCTGATGCGGGGCTTGATCCCAGGACTCTGGGATGATGACCTGAGCCAAAGGCAGATGCTTGACGACTGAGCCACCCAGACTCCCCTTAACATACCATATTAATGTAAGATGTTAGTGAGAGGGGAAACTGGACATGAAGTATATGAAAACTCTATATCCTATCTTTGCAACAATTCTATAAATCTAAATCTATTCTAAACTAAGATATTTATTAAAAAAAAAAAGTAAGGACTTATGGTTTTAAGTTCAACGTGCAAGAAACACAGAACCATCCATCTAACAGTAAGTAAAAAGCTGAACAAACTGAAAAGTCAACAACTCTCCTTAGATCCTTCAGAAAAATGAGATTACATGGCAAACCACTGGCTCTAAAATTGGAGAGACAAAGAGAAAAATACAGATAATCACAATTTACTAGAGCAGAAACTCAAGAGAAGACATCTGTGTGAGGACCAGTGACAGGATAGGAAAACATCAACTGTAAGTAACACATTTCTTCAGGCTCAGTGTGGACAAGTCTGGGAGTTAAAAACTCCAGAGCATCCCAGTTATAGAAAGGTCTCCACACTTTCGTGAATTTTATCTCCAGGAACTTGATCAGTATTGGAGAAAAATCCCCTTGTGCTTTTTGCAGGGAGAGGGGAAGGTAACCATTTAGAGAAATGCACGAGATCATTTGGGTTTTATTGTTTGTTTGTTTTGTGTTGTGTTGTTTTTTAAGGCTTAGTCTCAGAAGAAATGATTTTATCATAGTCTAAACTATTGGAGTTTTATCAGAGCCTAACTGATCTGGGGGAAGGGAAATACCCAACTCCAGCTCCGTTCCAGCTACCTTGGCCCATTGACAGGAAAGAGGGGCTGAAAATTTCTTGTCAAGTTCACAGCCCAAGGGCAGACTCATTAAAAACTAAGACCTAATTATAGGACTATAGAATGCATCCCTTCCCCCTATACCTTACCACCACATTACTAAGGGCCTATTTACAGCAGTTCATTAACCCCATATATAATATCAAGCTATCAAGAAAATATTACAAAGCATACAAAAGCCAAAATCACAGTTTGAAGAGACAAAACGTGTAAGAACCAGACTTAGATATGACAAGGAAGTCGGAATTTTCAGACCATTCATTTAAAACAGCTATGATTAATATGCTGAGGGCTCTAATGGGTAAGTAGAGAGCATGTAAGTAAATCTGGGCAATGTAAGCAGAGAGATCAAAATTCTAAGAAGAAAAAATGCTGGAGATAAAAAAACACTGTAACAGATATGAAAAATACCTGTAATGGTCTCATTAAACTAGAAGTGGCTGAGAAAAGAATCTCTAAGCTTGAGGATAAGTCAATAGAAACTTCCAGAACAAAACAGTAAAGATAAAAAAGGAACAGAATATCCAAAAAATGTGGGACATATATGTAATAGGAATACTAGAGGAGAAGAAAGATAAATGAACAGAAGAAATATTTGAAATAATAATTACTGAGAATTTTCCCAAATTAATGTCAAACTATAGGTCCAGGAAGTGCAGAGAAACCAAGCAGGATAAGTGCCCCCCCCACTACACCCAGGCATATCATATTCAAACTACAGTGAATAAAAGATAAATATCCTGAAAGAAGCCAAAGGAAAATAACACCTAACCTATAGACAAAGGAAAGAATTATTTTTGACTTCTCTGGAATTTATGTAAGCAGGGAGAGTGGAATGAAATATTTAAAATGTTGAGAAAAAAATCTAACAACCTAGAATTCTGTCTCCTGTGAGATTATCCTTACAAAATAAAGGCAAAATAAAGACTTTCTCAGACAAACAAAAATTGAGGGACTTTTTTGCCAGTAGACATTCCCTGCAAGAAATGTTAAAAGCAGTTCTTCAGAGAGAAGGAAAGTGATATAGGTCAGAAACTCAAATATGCATAAGAAAGAAAGAGCATCAGAGAATGAGTAAGTAAAAGTAAAATAAAAATCTTTCATTTTTTCTTATTCTTAATCTAACGGAATAATTTGTTCAAAATAATAGCAATGGCATGTTTCATTATATATACACACGTACATATACATGTATACCTGCATATACATGCATGCCTGTGTGTGTATGTGCTTAAGTATGCTTATTTATTAGCAAAAATAGAAGGAAAAGAAGGAAGAAATTAGGATTATTTTATTATTATGAGATATTTGCACTACTCGTGAAGTGGTATGTTATTTGAAATTGGATTTGGATTAATTATAAATGTATATTGCAAAATTTAGGACAACCATGAAATAAAGAAGTATAATTGACATACTAAGAAAGGGGAGAAAATGCAATCATATAAAATGTTCAGTTAAGACCAAAAAAGGCAGAAGAAGAGTGGAAAACAAAAATAGGAACAAAGAACAAAGGCACAAATAGAAATCATTAATAAATATGGTATATATTCAATTCTATCAATAATCATTTTAAATGTCAGTGGTCTAATCATACCACTAAAACACAGAGATTCTCCGAGTGAATCAAAAACAAGACCCAAGTATATGTTGTCTGCAAGAAACCCCCTTTAAATATAAAAATACATAAGATTAAATGTGAAGGGATGAAGAAAGATATATCATGCTAACTAACACTAATCAAAGGGAAGTGGGAGTCGCTATATTAATGTTAGTGCAGAACAATGAAAGGTATCAGGAATAAAGAGGGACATTACATAATGATGGAGTCAGTTCTCCAAGAAACTATAAGAATATAAGAATATAAGAAATATAATATAAAATAATATAATATAAATATAATATAAAATATAAGAAAATATAAGAATGTGTATATTCCTAACAACAGAATGCCATAAAAAGTGAAGCATAACTGATTGAACTGCAAGAAGAGATACATGAATCCACCATTATAATTGGAGAATTCAATGCTCCTACATAAGAAATGGCAGAAAACAGTAAGGACATAGCTGAACCTTACCATAAATCACTTGTTTATAATGGACATCCATAAACTACTTCATCCAACAAGAGCAGGATACACATTCTTCTCAAGCTCACATGGAACATTTGTCAATATAGATTATATTCTAGGTCCTAAGACACACCTTAAAGACAAAAAAAGTCTACAACAAATTACTAGCAAATAAAACCCAGAAATTAATAAAAAGAATTATATGCCACAATCAAGTGAGATTTATCCCAAGTATGAAAAGCTGGTTCAATATTTGAAAATCAATTAATGGGGGTGCCTGGGTGGTTCAGTCAGTTAAGCATCTGTCTTTGGCTCAGATCGTGATCCCGGGGTCCTGGAATGGAGCCCCGCATCAAGCTCTCTGTTCAGTGGGGAGTCTGCTTCTCCCTCTCCTACTCCCTCTGCTTGTGTTCCCTCTCTTCCTGTCTCTCTCTCTGTCAAATAAGTAAATAAAATCTTTAAAAAAAGAGAAAAAAATCAATTAATGTAATCCATCACATCACCAGACTAAAGAAGAAAATCACATGATCATTTCAACAGATACAGAACAAAAAAATATTTGACAAAAACCCACACCCATTCATAATAAAAATTCCCAGTAAACTAGGAAGGGAGGGGCACTTCCTCAACCTGATAAAGAACATCTACAAAAGCTCTACAGCCAACATCATGCTTAAATGGTGAAAAGCTCAAAGCTTTCCTGCAAAGATCAGAAACAAGGCAAGGTTGCAGAATACAAGTTTAATATAAAAAAAAGTTGGTCATTTTTCTATATATCTGTAATGAATGGTTGAAATTTGCAGTTTAGAACACACTACCATTTACAAGACAGTCTTTTCAACAAATGGTGCTGGAATGACTGAATATCCACAGAAAAAAAATGAATCTAGACAGAGACATTACACTGTTCACAAAAAATTAGCTCAAACTGGATCATATACCTAAATGTAGAATGCAAAGCTATAAAATTCTTAGAAGATAACAGGAGAAAACCTAGATGGCCTTGGGGATCATGATGACTCTTTAGATATAACATCAAAGAAACCATCTGAGAGATATAATTGACAAGCTGAACTTACTAAAATTAAATGCTTCTGCTGTGCAGAAGTCAAGAAAATGGAAAGACAAGCCACAGACTGGGATAAAATATTTGCAGAGGAAACCTCTGAAAAAGGAGTATTATTCAAAATATGCAAAGAACTCTTAAAACTCAACAAGAAGAAAACTAGCAACCTTGTTAAAAAATGGGCAGAAGACCTGAACAGAGAGATCTCATCAAAGAAGATATCCAGATGGCAAATAAGTATATGAAAAGATGCTCAACATCATTTAATTAGGGAACTGCAAATTAGAACAATAATGACATACCACTGTACAACTAGTAGGATGGCCAAAATCTAAAACAGTGGAAATAGCAAATGCTGATTAGGATGTGGAATAAGAGCTCTCATTCATTGCTACTGGGAATGCAAAGCAGGACAGCCACGTTTGGAAGAATAAAGATATCAAAATAATTAAAATTTTGCTGAATAAAGACGGTAGTGTATTAAAACAAATGCAACCAAGTTATATTTAACCCAAAATGAAGTTTTATTTGTTTTATTCATTAGAAAATGAGCACATGTTTATAATCTAACACTAGGAAAGGCTTTTTATAATCATAATAGTACCAAAGAGCAAAACTATGGCAAAATATCTTATTTGATTACACCCAAAATTAAGAATTTTGTTATGTTAGGGAAATATGAAGCAAGTTAAAAGATCATAGATTGGGAAAAAGGATGAAATAAAACTTAAAAACTTTTATATCTAGAATATATTAAGAACTATGTAAAAAATGCAGGAAACCCTACTATGTAGACAAATGCACAGTAGTATAGTATCTACTGATGCCAATTAATGTACATAGAATAGGTAAAGTTTTAATTTATTTGGCAGAAGTAGCATGGGCTTTTGTATCAGACATGGTTTATATCCTGATTCTGCATGGACCAAATGCCTTAACCTACCTATGCTTCAATTTTCTCACAAGTAATGTGGGTACAATAAAATCCACCATTGCATGATTTTGTTTATTTGTTCTGGTGAGGATTAGAGAGCCTCATCTAAAATATGGAGCCTGGTACATGCCATTTATGAAGAGCTCAATAAAAAAAGAGCTCAATATCCGCTATTATTACATTAAAGAGGTTTGATATGTTAAATCTTTTATCCAGAGAGTTTGTAAAATTGTCTTTGCCTGTTTTAAAGCCTCTACCTATGATACTGAGATCCTCTGATTTATCTGATGTTGAATCATTTAACAGAAGTCATGTATTGGAGTCATAAATTTTGGAGTTGTAAATGTTCCAAGGAGAAAAAAAATCTGTAGTTTTTTTTCACTTTATACACAAGGCAATTGAGATACAAAGGTTCTTCACAAAATTTCAACTCCGTAAATTAGAGGGAAGTCTCAAACTCCAATGTGTTTGCTCTCTAGTGTTGTGTTCTTTCTGTAATACTTATTGTCATTATTTCAGTTTTGTTTAGATTCTATGCAAGGCTTTGTAGGTGCATCAGACAGAATTAGACAAAGTCTTCTCCCATAAACAGCATGTTAACAGTCTAGAAGGATTAAAAAGGCAAGTGTACAAAGAATTCTAAAATAATAAAGACTTTGGTAAATGCCATAAGAAAGAGGTACAAAAGTTGCATAGAGACTCAAGTGTTTGCTAAAGGCTTAGTGGGAGAGTAAATATATTGAATGGCTTTAGAAGAGGGGCTACTCACGGTGTTCATAGAGAATGAGAGGAAGAGAGTGTTTTGGGTAGAGAAAATGTGAGCGAGGGCACAGAGGTTGAAAAGAATGAAATATGATTGGAGTATGATAAATAGTCCAGTTGAGCTTAAGAAGCATGTATTAGACATTAATAAATATTTTATTAAGGAAGGAAAAGAGGGAAGGGAGGAGGGAGTCATAGGGAAGGAGGAAAGTATGGTGCAAGGGAGGAAGGGAAGCAATGAACAAATGAAAGCGATATCATCAAAGGTCTTAAATATCAGGCTGGAAGTTTAATATAAATTCAAAAGAAAGATGGATTTAATTAATGCTGTTTTCTTTTCAAGACTTTATGCTGGCTTTTTTCTAGCAAACTCAGTTCAGAATTGGTGGCCATGGGTATATAGAGCATTGGCTTTCGTCACATGGATTTATGATTCTTGCTGTTCCTGCCTCAGGATGATAATCCGAAAAAGCAAAAGTGAAGGCAGTGGTGTGAGAGAGTAAATACATTATAAGTCCAGCCAGAACCCAAGCAAAATACGCAAGGTTTCTGAAACACAGTCATGACCAAAAAGAATGGATGAATTATTACTCTGGCATTTCCTTTGTTATTTATGTCTAGAAATCAATCAACAGCTGAAGGAACTGAGTAATTTATAAGTCAGGTGCTGTCAAATACTTCTTGGTCTCAACTGGTATAACCTGTCCATGAATTCCTATGAAGTTTGATGACAAAAGAAAACAATCTTACATTCATAATCTGGTGCATATTATTCTAACATGATATAAAAATATGAATTAAAAATACAATAGCTGCTGAAAATAGAAGTGCCCACTGACTGTATAAAATCTTTCCTCCGTCCTCACCACACCTTGTTTAATAAAAATAGATGTAGGCGATGGAACATTTATTATGGAAACAAGTTAACCAAAAAGACCTGTCAATTTGATGGAGGAGGTTATTTGTTCAACAAAATATCCAAGCACACGAGACAATCTGGAAATCCAATAGGGAAAGCAGGGGCACCCCTCTTTTCACTTTTCCCCACCTGCCTTCTCAACTAGATATAAATGTCTGAAGATCACTGGTTAAAAGTGGAGACATAGTTTTATGAACATATTTTGCTTCATCAGAGGAAGAAGGACTAAGGGCTGGTTGGTCATCTCATGAGAGCAGAATTTAAACAAGTTCAAAGTAGCCAGACAATTTCTCTCCCTGTCCCTGTCCTTCTGTCTGCCTCACCACCTCTCCCTCTCCCTGTCTGTCTCCCTCATCTCAGAAGCAATTGTGTGGTCCCATTTTAGCCAATGGGCCTATGCTCATGTGGTCAGTCTCTCAGGGCCAGAGCTACATTAACCAAACTAACAGAAATTTGATGAATAATTCGGGGTGCCAAGGAATTAGTTTAGTAATGAAGAAATATAATTAACAGGCAAAGCAGATGTTTCATATCAGCCAGTTAGTGTACCATATTCCTGCAGACTACATGGTCAGAGAAGTTCTCATTGGAAGGTATTTCGGTAAGGAATAATCAGATGAAGATGAGTTAATTAGGCAATGTGAATGCTCATGGTACCCAGTGATTACTAAAGAAATTATTTCCATTCCTCAGGTTGACCTAAAATGGTCACACTCAGGATGCTCTGCCTTAAATAGTATCAGATTGGATTGCTTTTTTTTTTTTCAGGATGGGCTGTTTACAATGACGTTCAAGCCATCTCCAAATCTCAGTAGTTTAAAACAATGCAGTTTTATTTCTCACTGGTACCTCATGTCCATGTTGGTCATCATGGTTCTCATCAGGAACCAAGGCTGATGAGAGCCTCCACCATCAAGAGCCTTCCTAGTCATTGTGTCAGTAAGGCAAATTGTGCACTAAGTCCTTTTTTAAAGATTTTTATTTATTTATTTGAGAGAGAGGATAGGGAGAGCATGAGTGGGGGTTTGTGTGTTGGGGGGGAGCAGAGAGACAGAGAGAAGCAGACTCTCCACTGAGCAGGGAGCCCTGGGATCATGACCTAAGCCGAAGGCAGATGCTTAACCCACTGAGGCACCCAGTACACTAACTCTTAACTGCTTACCTCTCGAAAATGAAACACAAAGCTTTCTTTCAGATTTTGTTGGCTAAAGAAAGATAACCAGTCACGCCTGCATTCAAAGCACAGGATAGGCCAAACATATTCCATACATTAAAAAATTGAGAACTGTAATATTATAAGTAGCCCTAATGTTTCCCAAAACACATGAACAAATTCATACTCTTTGAGTTCAGCTTTTCTAGATATATTACTCCATCTGCATATTAAATTTTATGGGTTATCTATAATGTAGTTTTATATCTGATAATGATATGCATTCAAATTCTCTTAGATTTTGTTACTTTAACTGATATGTTTGGTCTCTAAACCCAGCAATATATTCATTGTTTAGTGCAGGTTACTTGGATAGAGAACTGAACTCAACCATTATTTGTTGACTTTTTCAAGTTCCTATTCTTTGAGGGTCTTGCTGCTATTATTCCCAAGTGCAGACACCAAGAGTTACCCCTAAACTATATTGGATTAGAAACTAGGTGGGTCCAGGTGTCATTGTTCCAGGAACTGAAATCCAGTAAGATTATGTGATAACTATTTATTTGTCAGTTGTGCAAAGTTCTAACTAATTTCTCCAAAAAAAAATTATTACCTAGCCGTAGATTATACCTTCAATTTAATAAGAGGCCATATGCTGTGATAGGTAAGGTCAGGAACTTTATAGCCAGGCAGATCAGCTGGGATACTTTGGGTGTAAGCCTCTCTAGGCTTCTTCCTCAGATACAAAATGCAACAATGATAATCACCTTGAAGTTTTGTCATTAGATAATGTTGCATTTGAAATGTGATCCGCACAGAGGCTGGTATAATAAATACCACATCAGTTTCAAAAACTGTTTGTTGTAGTAACGTTCTGAATATTGTGCCAGAGGACAGAATTTGAAATAGGGACTATTCTTCTAGGTATGTGTTTATTCACCTCTGCTTAGTACAGTACCCAGCACTGTGCCTGGCAGAGTAAATATTGAACAGATGTTTGTCTGGAAAGCAGACAAGTTATTCTGAATGGGAAGCCTGCACTCACCCACTTTGCCACTAGATGGTGAGTTGAGGTAAAGCAAAATATTTGCTCAGATTATTTTTTTTTTCTATGTTCAAACTAGGAGGAAATTATCCACAAAGCAAAGTACAGGTGTTTATTGTTGTTTGTTGGTTTTTATGCTAGATGAGCAAATTAGGCAAATGTGCAGTATCAATAGGAGGGTTTTTGTAGTAAGTTCTCACCTAACAATCAACGTGAGCCCTGATAGTTAGAACATAAGATCCATGTTTGTTAATGTAATTGATTGCAAATTATAAGGTTTGATTCACTGCTGGTGCTGATTGAACAGTCTCAGTTCTCTCTGGTTTTGTTTGTTTGGGGGGTTGGTATTTGTGTGTGTGTGTATATGTGTGTGTGTGTGTGTGTGTTGTTTTTTGGCTTGTTTGTCAGTAAATTGTTAATCAACTAAAATGAAACAAAAGCAAATAACTCCTAGAACTTCTTTTCTTCATCATCACTACACAGCCACAAATATTTGCTTTTTTGATTAGGGGAAATAGGGATATTTTTTGGTCTGGGGTCTCTCAGAAATTGGAGTTTTACCTGTCCTTTCTTGATATGTTAAAGCTCTTCATTTCTGCCTCTTGGGTAATAAATTTATAAAAGAAGACAATCTTTGAATTGCTTTTTTAAAATTTAGGATCTATCTTCTTTCTTCTCTCTTTTCTTTCCTTCCTTTCTCCCTTCTTCTCGTCCTCCTTTTTTTCCATCCTTCTCGCCCTTTCTTCCTTGTTTATTCCTTGATCAAGTATTTTTTCAATGTCTTTTATGCATCAGAAAGTACTCAAGCACTAGGAATACAGCAGTAATATTCTGCCCTCAGAGGGATGGGAAGATATATTATAAACTGAACATAGCAGGTGTTAAGAGCTGTGAAGAGACATCAAGCCAAGTGGCAAGCAGGATGTCTCGAGTTTAGATCTGTTGGTCTGAGAGGTTGACATCTTAGAAGAAATCTGAGTGAAGCCTAGAGGAAGCCCTTGGAGTTTCTGAGAAAGAATATTTTAAGCAGAGGCAACGATAAGCACTGTGACTCAAAGCAAGAACTGTTTATAGGCAGAAGCCCAGTTTGATGGATTATAGTGATTGAGGTAAAAAATGACATCAGAGGAGTGACCAAGAGCCAGAAGCCAGGTTGGGTAACATTTTGTGGACCAGACAAAATTCTGGATTTTATTATGAATGTAAAGTGAAGCCATAGAGGGTTTTGAGCAGATGGGTGATATGATCCGGTTTACTCCTTAAAAAAAACCACCTTAGTTGCTCTATAGAAAAGAGACATTAGGGAGCACAAGAAAGAAAGCAGTGAGACGAATCAAGACATGAACGCTTCCATCCAGTCAAGGAGTGATGATGACATGGACTGGAGTGCTGGCCATGGAGGGAGTGAGGAGGCATTGGATCATGAGATCTGTTTTTCTAGTTAAATAAAGATACTAAATAGGATCTGAAACAGGGGAGCATGGTCCTAGAGTGATTTCATAATGTGATATCCCTTGACAAATTGATCTGTATAAGAACTCCACTGATCCATGGTTGATCCAAAAGGAACCCCTTGACTTTTCTTCTGCATTTCTGTCTGCCTACTGAGAATATATGTTAAGCAGGGTTTTGAGTTTTGAAGATCTGACAGTTTAATCCGGATTTCCTCAATCATCTAGGGAGATGGCATTCTCTAGCAGAAAATGTAGTTTCATCTCCAAATGGGAAAGGGTAGTAACCTCCAATACATTTCATTCACAGTAAACAACTAATGATAAATATCAATTATTAGGACATCCATTATGCAGAACCAGAGGCTTGACATATATAACATTGTCTAGAAGCTTTGAAATTAGGGACCAGTAGTAGCCACTGGTCTAGTTAATGTGAATCTTCCCATTGCTGATTTTCCAGAGATAAAACCCCACAGTATTGAGGGAGGTAGAAATTAAATCTTATTATAAATTATGTGCTATCTGAGGCTGTATTCTGCTATGATCCCACCCAGGCTGCCAATAAATAAATAGCTATAAAACAGACTCTGTTAGAGACCCAGAGTTCTATTGCATACATCCACTCTCTGTTTGCTCCTTTCCATTTTACTTTTCTCTTGAGTTCTTTAAAAGGGAACAGTCCCTGTTGAGTTCTTTTTATCGCCATCCATTTCTTTTTAGAAGTTAACAATTCATGCAAAATAGGTTGTAATTTTTTTCCTAAGTATTTAGCAGGACAACTTATCTTGATTTCAAAACAAGCTGTCTAGAGTCTTTTTCCCTTTCCTACCAGTCTGGACAGATTTAATTAGTAACTAATTAAATATTAGTTTTAATAATATTTAATAACAATATTTAATAAAATAATATTTAATAATAATTTAATAACATAAAAATGCCAAATTTTCCTTGCCTCTAGATTGGTGTCCGTATGGAAGGCATTTCCCAGGCCTTGGGATTACCTCTGAAGTCCTAAGATTGAATGGTCACCAGATTTATACATGAGGGGTTTAAATTCTAGGTATTTTTCTAGAGACTTTCCCTCTATTCCTCTTCGACATTGCCATCCACTGATCTCCCTCTCATTCCTGCTCTTTCTCACTTAACGTAAGACAATGATAGCTGCCCCAGCCATCGTCCCTACTCTGACTCATCATCATCCTGGGTGATTTTGCTATCTACATGTTGAATACTTCTAGCACCCTAACCTCTTATGTTTTTAAACTTTCAATACCTCATGTTGGAAAGAAAAAATGCTACATATGAGACATCATTGAGTATGCTAAGAATCCATGTGCTAGAATTCCTAAAATGGAGACATCCATTAAGCAGATATTGTATACATTTTACAAAAAGAAACATGGAAGATTCTGATGTGTTGGCTAGATCATAAAACCTAATATACATCTCCAATGAGAATGACAGTTTGGGTTCAGCTCAAGGTTGCTTTTATTTCAATTTACTGCTGAAGTGAGAAATATTACAAAGGAAATCCATGAGTTAAGGATAGGAATAGATGTGGTCATTCCCCAGTGCTTCCCTGGTTCCTCACAGAGATGTACCTGAAAAATCAATGGTCAAGGCAGCCTGCCAGAAAAGGGAAAAATGCTTCCTCAGGAGGTCAGAGCTTTGGATTCACTGTCTTTTGCACCATTTGGTTGGCTTAGAGGTTACATCAGTACTCAAGAGTCCACACTAAAACCATAAAATGTGTTCCTCATGATCCACAGTTACATACATCTGCATAGGCGTGTTTATAGACTTCTACATTGGGCCATAGGTTTCCAAATTTTTGAAGGCATTAGGCAACAGTCTATGATAAATTATAAAAATGCTCATAAACCATAAGTGTTTTGGATGCATTGTGAAAATCGTCTCCATCAAAGACTGCTTTCATTTGCTTACCACTGAAACCATAATACTTAGCAATGCATTGGTAATAGGTAGTACTTACCAATATATTTTTTAATTTTTAATAAAATGAGAGAAATTTAGGTTAAAATAGAATTCATTTCCATTTCTGAAAAAAATTTGCTAGTTTGGTCATATAAAGTTTTATTTTTTCACAAAGGCATTTAGAACAAACCTTTCAGATATCCATGGGGTCAGGATGGATAAATATGTATCATTTAGTAATAGGTGGATTTGTAATCTGACATTTTCCAAGGAATGTTAAAAAGAAAAGCAAAGCTGTCAGCATCACAATTCCGGACTTCCGGCTCTATTACAAAGCTGTCATCATCAAGACAGTATGGTACTGGCACAAAAACAGACACATAGATCAATGGAACAGAATAGAAAGCCCAGAAATGGACCCTCAATTCTATAGTCAACTAATCTTTGACAAAGCAGGAAAGAATGTCCAATGGCAAAAAGACAGTCTCTTCAACAAATGGTGTTGGGAAAATTGGACAGCCACATGCAGAAGAATGAAACTGGACCATTTCCTTACACCACACACAAAGATAGACTCCAAATGGTTGAAAGACCTAAACAGGAGACAGGAGTCCATCAAAATCCTAAAGGAGAACACAGGCTGCAACCTCTTCGACCTCAGCCGCAGCAACTTCTTCCTAGAAACATTGCCAAAGGCAAGGGAAGCAAGAGCAAAAATGAACTATTGGGATTTCATCAAGATAAAAAGCTTTTGCACAGCAAAAGAAACAGTCCACAAAACCAAAGGACAACTGACAGAATGTGAGAAGATATTTGCAAATGACATATCAGATAAAGGGCTAGTATCCCAAATCTATAAAGAACTTATCAAACTCAACACCCAAAGAACAAATGATCCAATCAAGAAATGGGCAGAAGACATGAACAGACATTTTTCCAAAGAAGACATCCAAATGGCCAACAGACACATGAAAAAGTGCACAACATCGCTAGGCATCAGGGAAATCCAAATCATAAAACCTCAATGAGATACCACCTCACACCAGTCAGAATGGCTAAAATGAACAAGTCAGGAAACGATAGATGTTGGCGGGGATGTGGAGAAAGGGGAACCCTCCTACACTGTTGGGAATGCAAGCTGGTGCAACCACTCTGGAAAACAACATGGAGGTTCCTCAAACAGTTGAAAATTGAGCTACCATACGATCCAGCAATTGCACTACTGGGTATTTACCACAAAGATACAAATGTATGGATCCGAAGGGGTACGTGCACCCCAATGTTTATAGCAGCAATGTCCACAATAGCCAAACTGTGGAAAGAGCCAAGATGTCCATCAACAGATGAATGGATAAAGAAGAGGTGGTATATATACACAATGGAATATTATGCAGCCATCAAAAGGAATGAGATCTTGCCATTTGCAATGACGTGGAGGGAACTGGAGGGTGTTATGCTGAGTGAAATAAGTCAATCAGAGAAAGACATGTATCATATGACCTCACTGATATGAGGAATTCTTAATCTCAGGAAACAAACTGAGGGTTGCTGGAGCAGTGGGGGGTGGGAGGGATGGGGTGGCTGGGTGATAGACATTGTGGATGGTATGTGCTATGGTGAGCGCTGTGAATTGTGCAAGACTGTTGAATCACAGACCTGTAACTCTGAAACAAATAATGCAATATATGTTAAGAAAAAAAAAAGATAGCAGGAAGGGAAGAATGAAGGGGAGTAAATCGGAGGGGGAGACGAACCATGAGAGACGATGGACTTGAAAAACAAATTGAGGGTTCTAGAGGGGAGGGGGTGGGGGGATGGGTTAGCCTGGTGATGGGTATTAAAGAGGGCACATTCTGCGTGGAGCACTGGGTGTTATGCACAAACAATGAATCACGGAACACTACATCAAAAACTAATAATGTAATGTATGGTGATTAACATAACAATAAAAAATTTAAAGAAAAAATATTTTAAAAAAGTATATTTATAAAGCGTGCTGCAAAAACATGCTTCAAAAAATGAAAAAGTGGATATGAAGATGTTTTTATTTCCTTAACAATTGTGTCAATTTTCAGTTTTTAATAGTTTTTTATTGTTTGGCGTTTTTTTTTTTTTTTTTCTATCCTCCTTCCCTCTCTAGAATATAAGCTCTATGAGGTCAGAGGTCATATCAGATTTGTTTACTGTTTATTCCTAGTTCCTAAAGCTCCATGTAGTTTATAGAGGGTAGTCAACAAAGTTGTTTAAATGGGTGAGTAAATTCTGGTTTAGACCAAATATGAGAGAAGGACATTTTCAAATAATTTAATATGCTAACATGGTTTAGGAAGCTAGAAAAGTAGGTATAATAGGTAGAATCTGTCTGAGTGTCCATTGTCTGATGTGATCCACTTATAAATAGGAAGAAGAGATGAAAAATATTTATATTTTAGTAATATCCAGAGGCTCTAGTGAATGAAATTAAGTATTAAAACCATAAAGAAAAATGAAAATTGAAAGGAGTTGATGGAGTTTTGCCAAAGAAAAAACAGTGAATGGCTTCCATGATGTTCCAAGCCTCATGAAAAGGCAGAAACAAGATGGATCCATTCATTCAACAGCTGTTCATCAAATCCCTGTTATTGCCCACATTTCTCTAGGATCTGGAACCACCCAGATAAAATCCAGACTTTCTACTCTCAAGAAATTTGTATTTCAATAAGGGAAACACACGGATAAAGTTTATGCAAATGAGAAAATTGCTTTTTAAATAAAGGTTTCTATAAAAATACATGCAGTTAAAAAAATCTACAAAATCCCCCAAAACCTCATTCACATATGTATCAACAGCTAAGGCCAAGAGAAAGATAGTTATGAACAAAAAATGTACATGGAAAGTTAGGGACTTTATAAACTTTTTAAAGGAAATACAGGGTCATGAATACATATAGGAAGAACAAGTCATTCTCCTGGTCTAATTATACCATTTTACACAAATTACTTCATCTTCTACATCTGTAAAATTAGGCATTAGACTGAATAATTTGCTAAAATTTCTTAGATTTCCTACTATCTTTATTATAACCTTTATTTTTCTAAACCTATGTGGAAAACCAAACTAATAGACTAAGGTCAATTTATGCTTAATTACTTTTTTTTCCCCCTAGAGGTTTTTACCCTAATAAACAAGAAACATCTAATCTTTAAGTTGGTTGATTTGTGTGTTTGGGAATTTTGACAATTTAATTCAGTTACTGAATGCTTTATTACATATAATATTGACAAATAGAAATAAAAATATAACTACCTGCCATCTCTGAGATCTCCTTTCTTAACATCTCCTCTTGATACAGGTGGAAATGACCCTGATTTCAAAAATGAGAAAGGGAATAAAGAGGCAGAGCTTCAGTACATACTGTCAGTGTTCTATGAAAATCCCATAAACTGTATCAATTTTACAGGAGAAAAATTTAAGACAGGTTGAAAAGTTACATGCATCTCCCCATAAAAGAATGATAACTGCTGTAATTGAATATGGACAAGGCAGATGGGCAAAGCAACCAACTTTCTGATGAAATATTTAGTGGGATCATTACTTAATAGGAAGAATTGCTGATCTGAAGATACAAACTCCACTGAGGAAGAGCAGCATGTGCTCTGGGCTGAAGCAAAAGGGACTTAGAAGATTTTCTCTTCTACAAATTAAGAGGGAAAAATGTAATACCTAATTTAGGAGAACAAAATTTTAACTCTATTCTCTTTTTCTGTCTAGGATTCTTGTTTTTTTTTCTTCTTTCCTGTTTTTTATTCAAGGGAATCGTTTAAATTACAACAAAAAGAAAGTGGAAATCCTTCATGTATTCAATAATAAGGATAATTTTAAGTATGCCTTTAACTCTTTTTAAATGCTAAATTATATTCAATGTTGATTCTAGGGGAAACTAGTAAGTTTCACTCCACTTTAACTCTTTTTAAATGCTAAATTATATTCAATGTTGATTCTAGGGGAAACTAGTAAGTTTCACTCCATTCCCCTCCTGCATAACTCCTTTACTATTTAATTTTCTTTCTTTAAAAAAGCTCTTGGACTTTTCTCCCCAGCGTATAGAACTCTTCTGTTGCTTCATGCTCTGAGTCATCCTATCCTTATCCTGCATCAGTCTGTCTATGTGGGATCCGTTCTCTCCAACAGAAGCCCCCTGCTCAAAGGCATGTCATCTCCTCATACTGCACTCATCACTAGACCTGGAGTTTTCAGTCATTATCACCTGCAGACATCTAGCATGAGCTGCTTTAAGATTGATGGTCTTCCGAATGAGTAGGATGTTGTGGGTGAGGGGTGTTTTGCATTGGAGCAGTCTGCCTTTGAGATGGAGCATGCTCATTCATCCCTTGCTCTTTCCACCATACATTCTGTATGCTGCCATACCTGTCTTCCGTGTGTTTGGGTCTCTTGGCTGCAATGTTATATGGTTAGAAAGGTAAACTCCATCCAACAACATAGTAATGATGTGAAAATTAGTGTGGGTGCAGAATAATAGGGTCAAAAGAGTAGAATCAATCAGATACAATGTGTTAGAGTGGAATTCACTCAGAATTAGGTAGTGTTTATGCTCTCTTCTTAAGAATCAGGGAACTGCAGTTACAGGTTCTTCAAACTAGGCAATATTAGTGTCTTCTATTTTACGTTTTCTTTATAGTTATCTGTGTGTGTGTGTGTGTGTTATGAGAACTTAAGATCTACTCTTTTAGCGGATTTCCATTGGTGAGAATGGAGATTGGTACAGCCATTATGTAAAACAGTATGGAAATTCCTCAAAAAATTAAACATAGAACTACCATATCATCCAACAATCTAACTTCTGGGTAAACACCCAAAGGAAATGAAATCAGTATCTTGAAGAGATATCTGCACTCCCACATTCACTGCAGCCTTATTCACAGTAGCCAAAATATGGCAATAACCTAAGTGTCCATTGACAAATGAATGGATAAAGAAATTGTGATATCTATTTATCATTGTAGATATATATCATGATATTACACGTTCTTTAATAATAAAAAGGTCTATATAGTAGTACTGTGCATAAGATATGACTGTTCTACTTGTATGCAACAGAAACTTGGTCCAAACTGATGTGCAAAAAAGAACTTTAAGGAGTACCTGGGTGTCTTAGTCGGTTAAGTGTTGGACTCTAGGTTTCTGCTCAGGTCATGATCTCAGGATTGTGGGATCGAGCCCTGCATCAGGCTCCACACTCAGTGCAGAGTCTGCTTGGGATTCTTGCTCTCCCTCTGCCCCTCCCCCCACCACACCCCTGCTTGTGCTTGCTCTCTGTCTCTGAAAAAAGAAAAGAAAAGAAAAAGAACTTTAAGAAATTTCTGAAACCATGACTTGGTTCAGGGACTCTAGCTTGATTCTGATTTCCTGCCTTGTTTTTGTTTTTAGGTACATTCTTCCAAAATGTTAGCCAAGACACTTAACCAAGAGCTCAAGTTTATGCCCTCGCTTTTAGTGAATGTCTTAATATTGACAGCAATTTCACACCATTTGGATCCCATGCTGGGGCATGCAATTCACATGGATGATGATATCCTTAGCACAATTTTGAAGTATATACTGTAGTGTTCTGTTCCCACACCTCTTTCAGGTCCTTAGTCAAATATCAAGAGTTCAGGAAAAGCCTCCTGGACACTGTAAACTTACGACACCGCCCGTACCCACCTTCCTTGGTGATCTGTTCTCCATAGCACGTATCACTATGTGGTACAGTACATACGTTACATGTCCTACTTGTCTGTCCATGTTCTGCCACCCACCACTGGAATGTAAATTCCATGAGGAGATTTTTTTCCTGTTTTGTTCTTTGTTGTATCCAAGTACCTAGAATAGTGCTTGACACTAATATGTTCCAGATGAATGAATTAATAAATGGATTGATACTTCTGAAGAGATCATTTGGGGCTATCAGGAAATGAAGGAGGAATGAATGATAGGCTACAACAGTAATTGTATCCTCCAGATCTTTATTCACTTTGTCTTAGAATTTAATTGAGTGGAATCCATATAATTCTAAGTACTTCTCAAGCAAACTCTTACTGCTGAACATTACATATCCTTTAGATCTCGTGTGTAAAGTGTCACAAGATGTCAGTCTCTTAATAAGGAAAAAATATACGTATTTCTGCATTCGGGACAAAATTGGCAGAGGTAAGCTGATTCATCTTATCCTTTAAGATAATGCCTGTCTCCATGCAATACAATGCAAATGCTCACCATACCATCTTAGAAGAGGACCAACATTTGAAAATCATTTATTCATTTTTTTTATAGTGTAAGGGAGGTGTGTGTGTGTACATGTGTGCATGCCTTTGGAATACATTTTAATTATGTCATTATCTGTGTGCCGGGTAGCTCTCTGACTTCTTCCATTATTTCAGACCACATTGGTCTTTGTTTTCTTCAGGATAAGGAGCATGAACTGGGGGCATGAACTGTAGATCCTGGCCCTGGGGACATCAGATCACAAACCTGATTGCCATCACCTGGCAAAAGAAATAGTCCTCTTTTCATTCTCTCGTGCTTCCTCTCAACTCAAAGCTGATTCTGTTTCTGTACCAACGTGGCCCGCTTCACACTGGTCTGAAGAATAGCTCCTCAGAGGCAGCCTTAGTTGGTTCTCACTGTGGTATTTTACATACAAAGTATTTTATTCCAGCACCTACGGACTCTTGACTTGAGGAGAGATACATGTTGACAGCTTGTTTTCCAGTAAAACTCAGAATTAATTTGAAAAGGAAGAATTACACTTATAATTATTTTTTTTTAATTTTATTTATTTAATTGACAGAGAGAGAGAGAGAGAGAGAGAGACAGCGAGAGAGGGAACACAAGCAGGGGGAGTGGGAGAGGGAGAAGCAGGCTTCCTGCCGAGCAGGGAGCCCGATGCGGGGCTCGATCCCAGGACCCTGGGATCATGACCTGAGCCGAAGGCAGTCGCTTAACCAACTGAGCCACCCAGGCGCCCCTACACTTATAATTATTTTTAAGCTATCTCCAAAGACCCACAGTATTAATCAGTGAATAAATCACCTAACCAAATTTATACATCTAAATGAGCCAGCCTGTTACCTTGTACTCAGCTTTGGATATAAGGCTCTGCTTTTCTGTTCCCCTTAGCCACGTTTTCTCTTTTCACCAATGTCTTAGAGGAAGGGAGGGGGAGGGAAGAAGAATGTAAAAATAATAAGAGGAGACAATTACTGAGAACTTGTTAAACACCTGGTATTTTTTAAATGCTTTAAACAAATTAACTCCTTTAGTCTTCATGAAGACCCTCTGCAGCAAATGCCATTATTGTTTCTACTTCACAGATTAAAAAATGGAACAACAATAATGGTTTAAATAACTTGCCACCAAAATTTACACAGTTAGTAAGAGGAAAGGCTTATTTAATAAATATTTACTTAAACTCTGTCTGGGAGCCAAATCTAATCCTCAAAATCATATTCCCATTTATATTCATTCATTTATTCCTTTAACATTTATTTAGATTCTACTATGTATTATATACTCTGTCGGGTACCTGGGATCCAACATGAATAAAACATTTTGATCCCAGCTAAAATGACATTTACTTATGGACACTATCATCTAAGCTGAAATATTTTAGGTGTTCAAAATGCCCATCTGGTTTCTCCTTATATTTGGTTCATTTGTGAAAAACAATCACCATTTCATGATCTTTCTAAGTGCCTGTGGAAGATAATCCTTCCGTGTACTAAAAAGTCTCCATTCCCCCAAACTTCTTTGTATAGTAGCATATATGTATATGGTTAGAAATCAGTGATATAGTATATATGCATACGTATATGTATGTGGTACATATATGATAGTATATATGTGTGGTTAGAAACCAATCAAGTATAAAAATATATATAATATAATCTATATTTCTCTGTCAGACTTTTCTCGTGGTCTCCCTTTCACCAAAGACACTTGCTAAACTTTAGTTCTCCTGTTATTGAAAAAAAATTGCACATATATATTGTATTATATCCTACTTGTTCAAATGACTTCTTGTACCTCTTTCTTTTCTTACATTTAACCGTGGCCTTGTTCAAATAAGTCGATCCAAACAAGCCAGATGGAATGGGGATGTTAATTTATTTCAGAGAGGATGTGTCAGTCACTCTCAAAAATATGTGTTGTCTATTTTGCAAATGATTCAGAACAACCTCCCCATTTAATACAATTATAGGGTTCTTAGACTGTATCTGTGTACACAGAAAACATCTGAATTTTGTTTGTTTGTTTTGATGTCTAGAAATTATGATTCTGATTAAATGAAAAACAACATCTACATGTGGATTCAACCTCATAACTGATCTCATAAAGCGTGAGTTCTTACTGTGTGTATCATGTTCCTCCCCAAGATTTAGCTGTGTGTTAGGCACAAAACAGAAAACAAATACTTTTCTGAAAAGGTAATAGGCAATAACACAATGTTAGTAAGATATTATAATACATGTGTTATAAAGCATAAATGAAACAGGGAGAATATTATACTCACGTGTCAGTATTTAGGATTGACAGTTGTGAGAAAGATCATTCATTACTAGTGGAAAATGCCAGGATGCTTACATGTTATTCCTCATGACAATAAATGAAGGCTGCATTTTGCTTTGCAGCAGTGCAGTTGAAAGAATGAATATGAATAATCTAATCGCTGAGTCCAGCAGACCTTAGCCCTGGGGTAATCCCACTAGAAGCCTGAGGAAATGAATGCAGCCTGAGATACAAAGTTCACAACAGAAGCATAGCCATGAGGGAAAATTCCTCTCTTCTTCCCCTCCATGTCTTCCTTTCTCTTCTTTTCCTTTCCCTCCCCTTCCCTTCCTTTCCCTTCTTTTCCCTTCCTTCGAAGATCCAGTGGTGTTAAGTGTTAATGGCAGATAGAGATGCTACTTGGAGTCTTTGGCAGGCTCCCACAGACGAATCACAGCACAGTTCTTTAGAATTTTGGGCAAGGCCCTGCCATCACCCAGAGATAACTAGTCTTTTGAGAATCAACTCTTGGCCTCCTACTGGGTTTTAGTAGAGACTGAACGCTTACCATGGGCCACCAAGTTACCATGCATCCTGAGCAGCCTGTCATGAACTGGGTATTATCTCTCCCACCAAACCATAAACTTGGGCATGCACAGCAACACACTATCATCAGATGGAAGTGAACCATAGTTGATAGGGCCAGAGCTGGCTCTGAAGGCACATGTTACATGAAAAAACATCCTAAATGCTCATGGTCCCCACTCCTGCTACACTGCCTTCTCTCTCCCAGCCTACGCCTGTGGCCTGATGGGATTTTTTCTATGATCTGGCGACAGAGGAAGAGAGGACTTGGGCCTGGTTTAGCAGATAGTTCTGCATGATATGTAGGCACCACCTGGAAGTAAACAGCTATAGCACCACAGACCCTTTCTGGGACATCCCCGGAGGATGGTAGTGAAGGGAAATTCTCCTAATGGGCATAACATCACACAGTTGCCCCTAACTGTTCACTTTGCTTGGAGGGAGAAGTGGCCAGACATGTGGTTATCACATGAGCCAACTCCTCATGATAAAGAGATTTATCTTTATCTTTTTATATTCAATCAGGTCTATTTCTCTGGAGAACCACCTTCTTTTCCCATTTCCTCTTCTTTTTTGTTGGCTTTAAGAAGTATGTCTAGTATTTATCCAAGATAGAAAATTCCTAGTTGTGACTTTTGTTGTTTTAACCAGTAATATATTCCTTATATGAAGAGTGGGGCTCCATTGCCTACTCTTTTAGATAGTATTGGATAGTTATAATCTCTTGATTAGATAATGTTGTAACATTAACATGATATAAATATTATATAATTTATTTTATAAATTATTTTAAAACATTATATAAATGTTATAATATTAAGTTATAATTTCTTTGTTAGATGTAATGATCCTAAAACTGCTTCTGATCCTAAAACTGCTGTCCTGATCAACTTCTCTCTGACCTTCTTTGGATAGCTTTGGATTCCAAATGCTTTCTCTTTCATTTTCTAATGTATACAATAGAAGCTCTGCTGCTACTACTAAATTACTACAGACAGAAGACTGACAAGATTTAGGGCTTGAGATGGGGGTCACAATTGTCTTTCCACTTTTCAGGAGCCAGATGGTCTTACAAAAGAGTTATAGGGTGGTCTTCATCCCTTAGATCAGGGTCTAGAACAAAACAAGAAGACCAGAACTCTATTTTAACACCAAATACTAGCACAGTGCATAGCACATAATAGATGCTTAATTCATGCTCAATGAATGACTCACTGGCAGTATGACTGCTCATATTTATGATGGCATGACTGACTAAATAAATAAATGAAGGAAGTAAATAGTTCAGTGACTGCTTGCATTTCCTTTTTTTTCCTCCCCTCCAATAAGAGAACGGGAGGGGCATGGGCAAGAGAATTTGCTGCACAAAAGAAATAGTGTTGGGTAGACACATCACTTGCAGCTATGTCATAGTGCAAGCTTTATGTGGCCATTAGGTCAATAGATCTTTTCAAAGAATTGTCTTCTGGGATCATCCTGAGCACAGGGCTCCTTTTATATATAGACATTGGTATTTGTTGGATTTTAAGGCAGAGTAGGGACTGTGAGTTAATAAAATCCTACATCCATAGGAAAACTACTTTTCCTAATCTCCCTCACAATTATATGGGAACTTTTCACTGAATTGTTGTTGATTGGAATGTGGATAAAACTGGTTAAAGTTTGGTCACATAAAAACAAACCAATAAAATCCTTCATTATAGCTTCTCTCTTGTCCTTTACTTTCTGACCAGTGGTAGACTGGCAAAAACACTGTGGAAGGAGCCCTGGTCCCAAAAGAACCCTGTGAGGAAGAAACAGCATCTCTTCCATTGTCCAGTATTACACAATAATGTAAACAGGGTATGAGTTTTCACCGTTAAGCCACTGATATTTTGAGGTCACATGTTAGAGCAGGTAGCTTATTCTGACTCATGAGAATCAAAGATGAGTCTGAAAATCATCCCTACTCATAAATATGCCTTCCATCTCCTCCTATACATATTGTTTTTAGGACCTGAGGTAACAGTTTTAGTGTTGTTTCTTGAAGACTGTGTAGCAAGTTGATCAGCACATTATCAGTGACTGGTTTATATTATTAGAATACTGGATAACTGGGGCAGTTAGCACAAGGTTCATGGCCTCTGAGTCAGTTAAAAGGAAGTGTAATTAGTGTATACATGTAAAAACAGAGAAACACTCAAGACAAGTTTTGATATTTATAATTTCATTCATTTGTTCATTCAAGGAATACTCTATAACCTTGCAGTGTACTCCTCACAGATTTGCCAAGCAAGATTACTCAGAACTGTTGTGGCTCAGTGACTGTTGCCTGCCTTTCATTTTCCCTCTGTCCAACCAAGAGTCTGTGTTGTGCCTAATCTGTTAATGCTCAAACTCTGTATGTTGGGTAGAAGGTAACAGATAACTTTTTTATTGTTGTCCAAAGAGTCTCATGATCAAGAGATAAGATGTATAAACCTCAGTAGATCATAATATCTGGACTTTAAACTTGATGCCATGATTATGTAGAAATTGTAAAATATCCTCCTTGGGGAGGGTCTATCAGTTTTCTGTTGCTGTATGACACCCCCAAAATTTTGCAGCTTAGATAATAATAAACATTATTATCTCACGCAGTTTGCATAGGTTATGGATTTGAGAGTGGCTGAGCTTAGTGGTTCTGGCTTGCAGTCTTCATTAAGGTTGCAGTCAAGAAGTGAATTAGACCTGCAGTCATCTGAAGGCTTGACTAAAGTTGTAGAATCCACTTCTAAGATGGCTCAAACACAGGGCTGACAAACTGATCTTGGCTTTGTCAGGAGGTCTCCATTCTCATCACATGGACTTCTCTGAAGGGCTTCTTAAGTGTTTTCATGATGTAACTGCTGGCTTCCTCTAGAACAAGTTCTCCAAGAGGAAAAATCTGCAGTGTCTGTCATGACCCAGCCTCAGATCCATACAGCATCAAATCGGCAACTTCTTTTTTTTTTTTTTTTAAGATTTTATTTATTTATTTGACAGAGAGAGACACAGCGAGAGAGGGAACACAAGCAGGGGGAGTGGGAGAAGGAGAAGCAGGCTTCCCGCCGAGCAGGGAGCCCGATGTGGGGCTCAATCCCAGGACCCTGGGATCATGACCTGAGCCGAAGGCAGATGCTTAATGACAGAGCCACCCAGGCGCCCAAATTGGCAACTTCTTAATTGTTGATACAGCTCAACCCTGTTTATCTATGATGGAAGGTACTATACAAGAGAATAAATAGCAGAAAGTGGGGATCATTGAGAACCATTCTAAAGGCTGGATAGGGAGGGTTTGGGAATACTTTGTGTCTAGGAGGGAAATGCGTATTTGTGGCTAAAAGGAGAGACTGGTAGATTGTATCATTTTTTTCCTTAAAATCACTCTTTTTCTGGACCTGTATTTACCAGCTTTGCTATAAACAAACCCTAAACATCATATTTCTTTCTTACATTGCTTCTCTAGCTGTGGGTCAGGCTACTTTCTCCACTTTATTATGTTCTGCTCTGCTCTATGTATTTCCTCACACTTCATATGCCAACAAAGTCACATGCCCAGGCCTGATAATAGGGTATGGAAAGATATTCTGCCTACAGAGCATGGAAAGGGAAGGAATACAGTCTTCCTTATTTCCTGTAGTAAGCAGAATATTGTCTCCCCAAAGGTATTCCTGCCCTAATTCCTGAAACATGTGAGTAAATTATATTACATGAAAAAGGAGAATTAAGGTTGCAAATAGAATTGATGTTGCTAATCAATTGACTTGAAAATAGAGAGATGAACCTGGATTATCCAAGTGAGCTCACTGAAATCAAAAGATCCTTAAAAGTAGAAAAGGCAAGCCAAAAGGAGATTCAGGGAGATAGCAGAATGAGAAAGACTAGGAACAAGTTTACTGGCTTTGAAGGGGATGGAGGGATGCAATGAGCCAAAGAACGCAGGTGGAATCTTGAAACTGAAAAAAGCAAGAATATTGATTGTTCTCTAAAATCCCAAGAGGAATACAGCCTTTATAACACCTTGATTTTAGCTCAGTAAGAGCCATTTCCAACTCCTGTCTTCCAGAACTGTTAAAATATTTAAAAATAAATAAATAAACTGTCAAATTAAAAAATCTGGACTTAGTAAGAAGAGACTTTATTCAAAAGGATGATGGCAGGGGAGGTGAAAGGAGCTACAGCAGAGAAAAGGCTATTGTGATAGGGAGAACACTCTGAACATAAACTCTGCAAGCCTCTCAAGGGTTAGGCAAAAAGAGTATTTTTATGGTGAGGAATAAACAAGGCTTAAAGAAGTAGATGTGGGAAAGTGTGATGAAGAGTGTGGCCTGGGAGGATAGTAGATCATAGAATATATTACCTTGCGTTCTTCATCTTCACTCTTTCCCTGAATCACAGGGCTCAAGCAAAATGTAACATTTTCAAGAATAAATTTGTATTGTTTAAGCCATTAAGTTCACAGTAAAATTTTTGTGGCAGCAATAGGAAAGTAATATACTACCCTTTGCCATGTGACTTGCGGTGCTTTTTTTTGTATCATAGCCACAGCTGACATATAAGTACCAACATTTAACATAAGTAGGAAATAAATCTCTATTGTTATAAACCATGCTGATTTTTTTTTATTGTAGACTTATGTTAAGGGCTGACAAAGCATTATCTCACACAATATCTCCAACCACTGTGCCACATGCTCACACACAGATACTTGTATGTCATATAGAATATTGCCCTGAACGTAGTTAAGTGCTGAATGTTAGCAATTATTAACTTTGTGAAATATTCTTACTTTTGTTGTTACTAGAAATTCAAGTGGAGATACCAGGTCATTGGTTAGATTCATATGTCATAGTTGAAGGGTGGAAAAAAATCTGAGTTCACAGCATATACTATCTCCATGATATCACCTGAAGAGTTAAAGTAAATAAAGAAAATTTCTGAGGCAAAAGAAGAGGATCAAAGAGTGTAAAGATAAGGGCCAGTTGAGTAAAAGGAGAAGCAAGAGCAAATAATGACCCAGAAGCCAAAAAAAAAAAAAAAAACAAGGAGCGAATGATCAATTGTTTCAAATGCTGCTGATGGCAAGTAAGACAAGAACTAAAAATGGACCATTGCATTTAGCATAGTAGAGATCTTTGGTGGTATTTATTCTGGTTATGTGAATGTTTTGTGGTGCTTGTTTTTTTTGTAACCAAGTGTAAAGAAACTCTCATCATACTCCCGACGAAGCTTGCCATTTGCCAAAGTTAGACTTCTGACTCTGGGGCAGATGGATGTGGTCACTCATATAGAAAAGCAGTGCTATTGACGCACAACAACTAGGGCATAGACTTAGAATTGCTAAACTGAAAGATTGTGCACGCTTTTACAAGCTGACATATGTAGCTTAACAGTTAAAGTTAGGGTCAACTCCTAAATAAACCAAGTCTACAGAATAACAATAGCTAATATTTTTCTTCAGACCTCACAATATGCCATGTATTATGCTAAAAACTTCAATTTGATTATTTTATTTGATTCTCCCAAAAACTCAACGGAGGAACTATTATTGTCTCAATTTTATAGACGAGAAAACTCAGAGAGCTTACACAATTCCCTATGATGACACACCTGTATAGAGAGTGGCAGAGGTGTATGCAAATGAGCCATCTTGTTCCAGAGCCAATTATTAACCACCACACGACACTCCAGATGACCCTGGGCTGAGTGCTTATTGAGATTAACCTCCATTAAAAACCTTAGGTACATTCTCTAATTTATTAAGATCAGGATACATAGTTCATAAACCTACTATTCAGACAAGAGAAAAAAGAAGGTTCATCATATATATATATATATGTGTATATATATATATATATATATATATGAGCATATAGCATTCATGACAATGCAATGACATTGCCCAGGGAAAAAAAATGGAAAAGCCTCATCAGCATTCACAAATTTCCTAAATATAATATAAAAATATATTTCTTGTCATACTTAATGACTATCTGCTGCCTCTTGGAGTGATTGGAGCTTCATTTGCAGACTTTTCTTTTGTTTAAAACTGCTCTCTGTCTCCCTTTTTTTCTTTTATCAAACCCAACAGAATCCACAGACATCACTAGATCCAAATTCCCCATGTCGAAGCATGATTGAGTAGCAGGAGCAAAGTAGCAAAGGCCAAGATTGTGCCGCTGCTGAAATAGCAGGCAGACCCACACTGGAAAACTGGCATGTTCCCATAAGACATAGATTTTGGAAAGCCTGGCCACTGCTCCACGAAATAAAGCACTCTTTGAAACCGTATGTATGAATGTGGATGTCCTCTAAGACACTATTTATGAATACATTATAAAATATGGGCAAATCTTGACTGCAATGACTTTCTCTAACACTGCATTAGAAAGCCTGGTTTTGTAACCTCTCCATCTTAAGACTATGTCTTAACTCTTCCTAAATCCAGTACCCAGGCCACATCTGCAATGGGCATTATTTCTTTCATAACTACACAAATCACATCACTTTTGTTCTGCACTATATATACATATATTCAGATATAGGTATGTGTATGTATGTACATGGGTGGATATATGTGTATATGTGCCTACCTATCTTTGAATATCAATGCTTTAAAATAATGGACATGCACAGACTCTTTGCCATTTTCCCTTTAACACATTTAGATTGCTTGCTTGGTAGCCCTGTGATCATACCTGAATTTACAACTGTGACTTTATATATTTCTCAAGTAATTTCAATTATAATATTTTGTATCCTTAACTAGGTAAGTTCAGGATAGGCATTCTCTCTTTTATTTTCTTCAGAGCATGGGTACATCAACTCTAGAATTTGAGAGCATATTTTGTGTGCTTATACATTTTTAGAAAATTTATCAAATCCTCAAAGGAGTCTATTACCTAAGGAAATTTTAAAAGTCCAGCAAAAATCTCCAAGTTCACATCCATTATTTTATAACCTCCATTAATTAATAGCTAGGAGAGAAGGAAAGTGTTTTGGCCAAGATCTATATTATAGTATATACTATATTAGTGCTACAGTGGACAAGATGAGGTCACGTGATTGACAGGCAAAATGCCATTTTCAACACATCAATCTATGTTTAGATTCTTTTTTTTTTAAAGATTTTATTTTATTTATTTGACAGAGAGAGAGAGAGAGAGAGACAGTGAGATAGAGAACACAAGCAGGGGGAGTGGGAGATGATGAAGCGGACTCCTCGCTGAGCAGGGAGCCTGATGCGGGGCTCAATCCCAGGAGCCCGGGATCATGACCTGAGCCGAAGGCAGATGCTTAATGACAGAGCCACCCAGGTGCCTCTATGTTTAGATTCTTATATTTGCTTCAATCTTGTGTATCCTATAGTTTTTGAGAAACATGAGATAAAAGAATGATTGGAAAACATATTCTCCAATTTAAAAAAGATGCAAATCTGAATTATTTCTTCAGAACTCTATCAGAATACTGAGATTCCATGATTCTGTTCTGGATGCATTGATCTAGGATCATAGAGTAAATCTTCAGTGATGATGATGACAAACATCCCAAGGAAATGATTCTAGTTTTTAGGAAGAGTGATGCAAGGGTGTACTTACTGCTCGTGTTTTGCTTAGGAATGCTTTTCTTCCTCCAAGTTACAGTGGTCAGTCCCATTCTAACTTTTCCATAAATAAAAATACAATTCAGGAAAATGAGAGGGTAGGAGAAAGAATGAGGACCACTGTCCATTTTAGAGACCATCTGGTGCAATCCCAGATGCCACCAAATCTGTTGACTTAGAATTTTTACTTCAAGTGTAGTTTTTTTCCCCTATAAATCTTTTCCTAAGTTCCACTTCATTCACCTTAGATTGCATGTACATTGGATTGTTCCATGTATTTTCAGGAAGTAGTTCTTTTTCAGCACTTTTAAATCCCAAGATGAAATAAACTCCACTTCAATAAGCTTCAATCTTTAAGGCACCAGATAGTTTCCTGAGTGCAGAGCCTTCTTTTCTAAGCTCGTCCTCCCACCTCAGAAAGTAGTTTTGGTTTCACAAGCCCCACCCATCTATTGTGTTTCCTTGAAAAGCACCAAGAATAAAAAGAAGTAGATGATCTCTTGAGAAAACTGTGAGTTTGTAATCTATTTCCTGCTGAAAATTACTTCAAAAGTAAATTTGAGTCGATTTTGAAAAGCAAAGAAAAATCCCTCTGTTCTTCTCAGTCAATATTACTTGTGACTTACTGTCTCTTATCTTATGCTTTTCTTACTTTTCTTTCTTCTTCCACACTTGGCCAACCTTGGGGATCAAACTTCAATCAGTCAAAAGCTACCAGGGAAAGATACTTGACAATTCCAAAAGAAAAAAAAAAAAAAAGAGAGAGAGAGAATGAGTATTTAGAGAATAGAAGTAAGACCAGATAAAGCACAGTTTGAAAAAACATAAAGGTGATATTTTGCATATTAGCAAAGAAAATAAAAGTCTTAAATGCATTTCATTAAAAAAAAGTAAGTGGGGCAATTTTAAAGCACTCAAGAGTTTTATTGAGTATCTACTATGATCACTGCTCCATAAATATATCCAGAGGAAAAACGCAAGGGAATATAAACTAGACTAAATCCAACCATTAAGTCACTTACCATTTATAGGTAAGAAATAAAACATGGATTTTTGAAAGGTAAACTGACAACAAAATAGTAAGTGATTGTTATAGAAAAGAAGAATTCCAGAAACATCCCTGCTTGAAGAGTGTGCAGTGTTTTTAGTATTTGTAATCAATTTTTTTCACTTATGTAACCTTAAAGTTATGGGAGATTTTCACATGTATTATCACCTATTATACCTAGATTAACATTTTAAAGTAGATAAGTCTCATTTTGTACATGGGTAAAATGGGGCTCAGATGCTTTAAGTAACTTTCCCAATGTCATATGTTCAGAGGATGTTAGAGCCATGACTTGAACTCCTGTCTTGTGACTCATGGTCCTAAACTGATACAGGATGATCAAAGTAAATAAAATGCTGGAACTCAAAAGAGGAATTCTATATTAATCACTTAATTTTCCATTTATGTACAGAATGATCAAAATATTTCAGCCACTTTGCTAGGCATTGAGGATATGTATGTAACTAAAACATAGCCCCTACCTTCTCAGTGAAGTCTAGATAAAGACAAGTAACAATGCCTATTAAACATGATACATGAAATAATTGAAGGAATAATATCAAATAGCATTTGCTGAAACCCTTCAAAGTCTTGGATTGTTGTACTGGAACTCCCTCAAAGCAGGCCCATGTGTAATACAGTCATAAAAAGTGGTTCAGGAACATCAAGGTTTGAGAGTTAGGAAGAAATAAGTATCTTGCTCTTAAAAAGGGTCACCATCTGGGAAGAGAGAAGCTTACCATTTGAGAGAAAAGGAGACAATGCCACAGTCTGGTTAGGAGCCCAGTCTTCAAGCAGGAAAATCTGCTTTTAAATCCCTGTGAGCGAATCTCTGTATACTAATAATAAACTGTTGGAAGGAAAAATTAAGAAAACAATCCCATTTGCAATAGCATCAAAAAGAATAAAATAACGGGGCATCTAGGTGGCTCAGTCAGGTGAACATCTGACTCTTGATTTCAGCTTGGGTCATGATCTCAGGGTCACGAGATCAAGCCCTGTGTCAGGCTCTGTGCTGAGCATGGAGCCTGCTTGGGATTCTCTCTCTCCCTCTTCTTCTGTACCACCCCCTCTAAAAAAAAAAAAAAGAATAAAATATTTAGGAATAAATCTAACCAAGGAGATGAAAGATCTGTACACTGAAAAAAAGAAATTGAAGAAAGCACAAATAAATGGAAAGTTATTTCATGTTCATGGATTAGAAGAAACAATATTGTTAAAATGTCTATACTACTTATAGTGATCTACAGACTCAATGCAATTCCCATAAACATTCCAGCGGTATTTATCACAGAAGTGAGAAAAACAATGAATAAGGAACCACAAAAGACCTTGAATAACCAAAGCAATCTAGAGAAGGAAGAGTAAAGCTGTAGGCATCACACTTCCTGATTTCAGACTATCTTACAAGGCTATAATCAAAACATTATGGAATTGATTAAAAAAAACCCACAGGACTCATAGGTCAAATGGAACAGAATAGAAAGCCCAGAAATAAACCCATGGATGTAGTCTATTTATTTCTACAAAGTCACCAAGAATAAACAATGCAGGGGTGCTTGGTTGGCACAGTCGGTTAGGTTTTGGCAGGGGTTGTGATCTTGGGGTCATAAGATGGAACCCTGTGTCAGGCTCCATGCTCAGCTTGGAGTCTGCTTGAGATTCTCTCTCCCTTTCCTTCTGCCCCCCCCTCTGCTCTCTCTCTCTCTCTCTCTCTAAAATAAATAAATAAATCTTAAAAAGAATTAATGCAGAAAAGATAGTCTCTTTAATAAAAGATGTTGGAATGACTGGGTGCTCACATGGGAAAGAATGAAACTGGACCCCTATCTTTACATCTACACAAAAATCAACTCAAAATGGATTATGGACTTACACATAAGACCTGAAACCACAAAAGTCCTAGAAGAAAACATAGGGCGTAAGCCCCTTGACATTGGTCTTGGCAATGATTTTTTTTAGATTTGATACCCAAAATGAAAGCAACAAAAGCAAAAATAAACAAGTGATGCTATATCAAACTAAAAATCTGCACATCAAAGAAAGCCATCAACAAAATGAAAAGGCTACCTGCAGAATGGGAGAAAATATTTTTAAGCCATATATTCAATAAGGAGTTAATATCCAAAATATACAAGGACCTCAGAGACATAGGTAACCTGCACAAACAGTTGGCCCAGATCCCTAACACATCCCCATTGTTGCACTGTTGCTGCTCCCTCAGCTCAAACCCACGGTCATATGGGGTTCTCTTTTGATCACGTGAAACAAGGAAGAAAATTGCTGAGCTTGGTTCACGTATGGATAGTGCTGATGTATTGTATGAGCCTAAAATGGATGGCAGCTGCATTATAATTCCACTTAGGAGTGGTACTTAGAGACAGCAGAGATGGGAAATCCTCCCAAAGGGCAGAGCTTCCTGCAGTGTACCTTCTTATCTGCTTTACATAGAAAAAGAAGTGGCCAAAAGTAAGAATAAATATGAATTCATGAGCCTTTTCAAATGCCTTGGCTGATGGCTGATTGGTCAGTTGTCTGAAAGGAATAATAACGGGGACAAGAAAGTCTGGGGAAAAACATGTAAACAGGCTATAGAAGTGAGTATCAAATGTGAAGATCTTTATTTCACATATAAACGTCCACTAGCGAGCATCTATCAGAGAAGAAGCTTTAAATGACTAAGAAGTTAGGAAGTCAGAGTGATTCAGTGAGTTGACTGCGGTCAGTCTCTGTCATTGTCCATCCCAGTGCTGGTACAATGTGCACATTAATGAGATAAGCATAAAGCTGGGGATGAAAATCATCCATAGCCCCAACAACATGGGCTGCCAGTGGTCAAAGCTAATGAAGCCACCTCTGCCACTGAATGTCCCACCTGTCAAATAGAAATGAACACTGAGCTCTTGATATGCATCATACTTTAACTCTATCCACACCATTTAGGGGACAGTGGTTATCTTTACTGAAATAGATGCATACCCTGGATAAGAGCTTATCTTTCCTACTTGCAGAGCCTGAGCCAGCACCACTACCCAAGGGCTTACAGCCATGAGCTAGGGATTATTTAGCCAAGGCTTGATGGCTGTGCATCTTTGGCAAAGAGAAAGAATGCAGTATCAGATAAATTCTAACAGTCTAAAAGTATCAGGCGCTTAAGTTGGAGTCCCTTCTTTATGAATATGTATGTTTCCATTGCAACCAATGCATTTTAGTTAAGTGAACAGATATCCTGTTCAAATTATTTTTGCTCTTGAAAAACTATGGAAGGAAAAGATTAAAGTATCCTCATAGATGAAAGATAGAGAATATCAAATATTGTTTTTGCCCCACTCTTTTAGAGTAGGTAAAATTTGAGAGGAACGATACAATCCATTGAATAAAAACCCCATTGGGGCACTAAGAGATAGTCACTATAATCACTTTCTGAGTCATGCTGTGGGGCATGGTACTTGTACTATATATGGTGTGGACTTAAAACGTGGTCATGGGTCTCATGGATGTGTTAGTTCATCAGTAATAAATAATGATAATAGCTAAAACATATAAACATCTGTTATGTACCTGACACTATTATGTTTCCTTTACATGTATTAACTCATTTGAGCTTTACCTATAATCATTGAAGTATTATTAAGTAAACTTTATAGTATGGGGAACTGAGACACGGGGAGGTTACAAAATTTATTCAACTAGGAAGATAGACATCTAGGGCACTTGTTAGCAATAGTCAAAAACCTTCAGAGTCCTTGCTCTGACTTTAGCTACACAGAGAGATCATTGTGTCTTCTTCAGGAGTTGGATGGGAAAAGAGAGCAATGTCTCTTGTATAACCCAGCTAACATCAGCTTGTGTAAAGTTCTACACCTGCTATAAATGCTGCGAGTCACAAGTTGAAATCTATAATGTCAGAATACTGTTTAGTGTCCTGTCTCAAGCCAAGCCTTCAGAAAGGAACTTCATATCCGCTTGTTCTAACTCCATTCATTCCCTTCTCCATCTTGTGTCTGTACTTTGACTGTATGATTCTTCCTCAATGTCTGCTTCTCCTCCTTCCTCACACTCCTCAAACTCATACTTTCTCTCTCAATAGCTTTGGGATACATGCATGATAGATAGAGCTTACAAACCTTCGCCAGACATTCAAGATGCTTATGTCTTTACCAAATATTGGAAATCAAATTCATTTGCTGAGTCCCCTGACTTGGACTTCACACTTTTACCTAAACAAAGTCAATAAGGCAAGGATTACTTTGATTTTGGTTTTGTTTTCTTTATAAACTTACGCAAATTATACCCACCTTTCAAGATACAAGTTAAAATAATGCTTCTATAAAGTCTTCCCTCATCGTTAAAGCAAAATGTGACCTCTCCCTCTTCAAAAAGACTGGATAATTTATTTGGCAATTTTAATGTTTATCTTAATTGGTTGTATATGTGTGTGTGTGTTATACAGCAATTATGTATTCAGCAATTATGTCTTAAGTTTCTTTTGAGCTATACTCCTACATTTGACATTTTGTGTTTTGTTTGTGTTAAATATCCAGTTTCTCAATAGTATTGTGTTATATTTGATGTTTTAATAATGCATGGACTTCGTTATTCCTTTTATATTTCTCCATTACAAAAGCCTAACAGCATATTTGGTCACTCGATTTAAAATGGAATACATGAATAATGTTTATTAGCAGGTTGACTACTAAGTACAATATGCAGCTCTTTCTCAAGGTGAGGCACTGACTTTTACTTGGTAAACCCAGGCTTCACTTAGTATTTCCTGAGAGAAACTGAGTCACTTCCTTGGGTTTCTTTCAAGAAGGGAAAATCATTTCTACAGAGAAGAAATAGTCATTTTCTAAGCAATAAGGTTATTGAACTACTTTGGCTGAATAAATAGCTCTGTTTTCTCCATGGCACATCCGGAAGAATTCTCATTCTTGTCAAGGATTGGCAGGGGTATTCTCTTCCTGATAAGACAACAGAAAAGGTACATCTGGAATTTTAAGCAGTTTCCACTGGGGAAGTTTCCAGCATGTTGATTTTCCCCAGACTCCTGCAGGGTAAGCTCATCTACCTTCTTCATTGTTTGCGGGTGATGAACTATATAAAATAATTTACTTAATTCCTTTTCTCTTTTCTCATTCTACTCTGCCCTTTCACAATTTTGTCAACTTCAGAACCATCCCATTGCAAATGAAACTAAAACATTGAAGTCTCTGCTGAGCCACAGTCTTGCATTTATGACTGCTCAAGGGACATGTGTAACAAGATGCCTTGTCAACACTTTAACACAGAACTCTTTACTCTCATTCCAAATCAGTGTGTCCCCTTTCCATCCATCTCTCCCTTCCTCCATGCACTCCATCATTGACTCTTACACTGCCTTACTCTAGTCTTACAGATTACTGTTTCTTACCTGGAGCATTGGAATTGTCCTCTAAGTACCCCCGTTCTTCAGTTTTCTCTTCACTCCTCTATGAAATCCCTGAGCTCTTTTTCCAGATTATCACTCATTATAGAACATCTCTCCTCATTTCATCACCACAAAAATGCGAACCTCCTAACTTTTGTCTTTTGCAGCCCTTTGTCACCTGTTTCCAGAACAGTGCCTGACACGTGGCAAGCACATAATAAATACCTGTTCAAGAAATTGATGCATCCCATGCTCAAATACCATCAATGGCTCCCTACTACTTAAAAAGTTTAAGTTGTCATTCAAATTTTTGATGATGTTTATAATTACATGCTGGCAATAGATGGAAACTATGACTATAGAGAAGTGAGGATTGGAGAATACCATAAATAAGTTATCACCAAAAACTGAACAAAACAAACAATCTGAGACTGAGACACATGGAAAATATTTGTATTTGTATCTTTTCATTAGGTTCCGTAGTCTAATTCCACTATGGAGTTCTTTGAATTTTATTAATAAGAACATTAAATAAACCATGGTCTAGGTGATTTGTTCAACTCTTTACAAGTGTACAATCCCGTGATTTAAGTTTTCTTGGACACATTTTGCAGATAAAGAAATAGACTTCAATCACCTAACTTCGATCACCGTCATCATCTGACTAGTATAAAATAGAGCCAGGATTCCAAACGTTTTTAAGTGATCATTTGTTTACTATATGTTTTCTCATTTTCTTTGTAGAGAAGAAAATTAATATGTTAGTTGTAAAGAATTAACATTTCATAGCATTCTTTTGATAAGAACAGTCTATTTGCAAATAGGCACCTTTCTCTCTTTGGGCATAAAGATTTCCATCTACCTCAGAAGATCTGAGGGACCCTGGGGGACCTGGAACAATGTCTCATCTGCAGGTGTGAATTGAAGACTGGTGTCAGGGGCTGTGCCTGTGAACCCCAGGACAAACAAAATACAGTCCTCTGTCCCTTGGAGTCATAGAAATGATGAAGTGTTTGATGGAGTTCAGAAATACCCAGAAATACTTCCATTTTCACATAATTGCTGCACCTACCCAGGGACCCTTTCTGAAACCAAACTGGAGCTACCAAGTTAGCAAGGATCTCCCACATATCCTGGCATTTCATCTCCTCAACACCTTTCACCTCGTCCCTCTCCTTTAATAGACTGATCATGAAACCTGCTGGGACTTGAGGGGCCTGGAGAGGCTGCTTCCTCCTTGACCCCACTGCTCCTTTGTGCACTGCTTGATCCTTGGAAATTGCCAACCCTGGAGAGAAGCAGTTTTGACTTCCCTTCTGGCCTGGACAAACCACAAAGGGAAGTGAAGGCAAGAAATATTTTAATGTATATTCCCCTTTCTTTCAGTCTCCATGATAGCTATCTAATCCACAGACTGGGGGCTAATGCACGTAGAAGGGGAGAGAAATCATCTCTGCGTATATGCTCCTCTGACATTTTGGTAAGAGCACAGAGATGGGAAGGAGGCACATTCCCCTAAGCTACCTTTTTCAAAGACACACCTTTGCAGTGCTTCTCATGAAGCTCAGTGCCCCCTCTTTTCAGTGGGCAGGGAAGTTAACAAAAGCTTGTAGGAATAATCAGACCCACAGAAACACATTTGTCAGACATGGCTATCATGTCATGTCATGTATATTCTTACATTTTACTTTAAAATAATTCTGTCCATTTCCATTTATTTTTTTAAAGATTTCATTGATTGATTTGAAAGAGAGAGAGAAAGCATAAGCAGGGGGAAGGGGAGAAAGGGCAGAGAGAGAGGCAGAAGCAGACACCCTGCTGAGCAGGGAGATCGATGTGGGGCTCGATCCCAGGACCCTGGATCATGATCTGAGCCGAAGCATGAGCCGAAGGTAGACACTTAACTGACTGAGCCACCCAGGCACCCCTGTCCATTTCCATTTAAAGAAAATACCATTCTTTACTTTAAGTTCCTATTGGAGGATATTTATCTTGGTTTATTTGCTTATTTATAGAATTAGAATTTGCTTTGGACTTGAAAATAAATCTAAAGATTTTTAATATTATCACTTTGTAATTAATATTAATAACATTACTAATATATTTAGCAGAAACCTTTCTTTGAATGGACGCTTATTCAGACTTCAACATGGCAAAATAAATTATCAGGACTGCTTTAGAGGAAACATGGTCAGAGGGTCTGGTTCCTTCCCCATCTCCCTGGTGCTTGGAGGCCACCTGAAAGTGTTCTGCAAAGCCCACTCTGAGTACTGATGGATTTATCCAAACTGATCTGGAGCAAAGCATGGAGGAACAAAGTAGTTCATAAGGCCATGCCATGACCTAACTCTAAACTATAAATTCTTGATTCTCATTACTGTCTCTGAGATTGGGTTAATTCTTTTGATCTAGGGGAAAGAGAAAAAAATTACTTAAAATGAAGCATGTTGAAGAGAAAACAAAATGAATAGTGGCTACAGACAGTTACCTTGTGACTGAAAAAAGGCTTTTCATTTATGAATAGGTATGTATTAAACCATAGTGGAAAAGTCTTGCCAACCACAGGCATTCGTCTTGCTTCAGTAAATTTGTTTCTGACTTAAATGTTGTCCCTGTCCCAGTGAACACCTTATACCCATCCTGAGAGTCCCCTGAAATGCCCTGGGATGCTCACGGTGACACCTCCTTAGCCTGCTCTGCTTTGCGTCGGCCCCAACCGGGGCTTCTCTCACTCGTCACAACACGTGGGGAACAGCCGGAGAGCCCCGGGCACCCGCGTAGCTGGGGAGGCTTGCCTTGGCAGCTCCGGGAGGCGGGCAGCTCCGGCCCTTGAGAGATAAACCAGACTTCCTCGCTATCATCCGGGATGTGCTCCTCGGGGCTCGGTCGAGCATCGTAACCAGACTTGAGGAAATGCCTTTCTGTGTTGGAGGATAGACGCAGAACAACAGTTTCAGTTTGTTTAGGAAAATGGTTTTTCAACATCCTTTTTGTCTCCCTGCCATCGTCTCTGAGGTCACGCTTCTACTCAGAATCAGTACTCTTCTCCCTTTAAAAAACAAAACAAAACAAAACACTAAACTAAAATCCTTCCTTCTTTCTTTTCTTGCTTGCCCCTTGTCTCTTCCTCCTTATTCCCTCGTTCTCCTTCCCGTCTTTAGTTTCCACTTCGTCCTTTCTTCCGTTCTGCGCATCTTCCTTTTTTCCTCCCCCAGCCCGCTTTTCCTCTCTTCTTCTTTTTCCTTTCTTTTCTTCTTTCCTTCTACCTTTCCTTCCTTTCCTCCCCTTCCCTTCTCTCTTTTCTCGATTCCCCCCTTATAATCTTTTTCTTTCCTTTTCCCCATTTCTTTATTTTTATTCTGTCGTTCTTCCATTTCTTTCTTCTGTGGCTGTTCCTCTTTCCTCTTTTCTGTTCTTCCTCTTGTACATCTGTTCTTTCTCCCTCGTTCCTTCTTGTTTTCTCTCCCTCCCTCCTTCTCTTCTCTTTTTTCTACTTCCCACATTGCCTTCTCCACTCCTTCTACCTTCACACTTTCCCCCTTATTGTCTTGTCTTAGTTTGGATCCTCCAAAAGGAGACCCTGAGAAAGGAACTTAAGCACAAGTCATCCATCTGGGAGGTGGTCCTAGAAGCACCATGCAGGTGGGCAGTGACAGCGGGCAGCCAGGAAAGTCAACGAAACGCGCCCCGATAAGCATGTTTCCAGAGTGCACGAGTGAGGCTGTGCCCTCTGCAGAACCGTGTGAAACCCCCTCTAGGGGTTCTTGATTCACAAATTTGAATTTCTCATTGAGAGTCTCTCTGGGACTTTAACTCTCTGGTCCTTCTGACCTGCCCAGTTTGGAGGACAAATACTCCCATGGTTAAAAAAACGCCCTTAGCCTGAGAGATGCAGAGACACCATCGGCGTGATGGGACTGTCTGCACTGACCCCCTGCCTATGCCAAGCCGATGGCCATGGGTACTGTCAGCATTTGATAGACCTCCTTCCTTCCACCTCTGTATGTTCTTTCTTTCCTTCCCTCCCTCGTCAAACAACTGTTGAGCATCCACAATATACCAGGTACGATGCTAGACACTGGGAGGGTAAATACGCATGGCCTCTCAGCATTCTTACAGATTACAGTCTAGTCTATTCTGATGGAGGAAAGCAGTTGTGAATCACAAAGCCATAAAAGATCAGTGCTTCTTAAAACTTGCCACTTGCATTCCCCTTATTCAGAGTGGAAGATAGGGAGGAGTTATTGTTGGTTATCTGAGGGATCATACTTGAAAATTCTTTTGATGTTTCCTTTTTATGCCTTATTTTTAAATCCATACAGACTTCAGTATATATCTAAAGACACCAGATTAATTTATATCAACCATTCTAATGATATGAATACTAGACTACGTTTCGTTTTGAAATGTTGACACAGGTAAAACCCCAGGCAACGTAACTGGTAGCTATTTCATTAGTATACACAATGGTTAAAGCTCAAGCTTTAAAGAAAATAGGGAAATCAGGAACAAGTATAAGCTTTTTTTCTTGCCAGTTGGATGGCCTGGGGCAGCTTTGTTAAACTTTCTGTGACCTGATGTATCCTCGCCACCATTTACCTAACTCACAGAGATGTTGTTGGCGTTTAATCTGAGAGTGGAACATTTGGCACAGATTCAACACAGTGAACACCCTATACATGAAACTGACTGGTTATTATAATGATATCACTTTTATGGTTGTATTAACCATTGTTACTATGATTTTTATTAATATAATTAATTTAGGCTGTGGCCATGGCAGGGAGCAGCAACTTGGGCGTGGTAGTGGGCCACATGAGAGAGTGAGGGCTCAGCTTTCCTAGACCACGTGTTCATACACAAGGAGATATCCTAACATTGCCTCCAACCCAGTGTCTAATGGGCCTGGACATCCATTGCCTTAGGGTCCAACAGTGCTGAAACCCAACAAAGCTGGTGCTGAGCTGACAGCAGGATGAATTGCCTCTGGCACAGCAGGCGCTAATCGAGAGCACTGGTAGGCTGAGAGGAGGGGAAGGCAGAGCGAGGTGTGTATTAATGATGAGCCTCCTGCAAGAAGGGGAGAGATCAGGGAGAGATGAGCTGAACTGCTGATTGTGCACAGGGAGGCCAGCTGCGAGAGGTTAATGGAACATTAGGAGAAGAGAGAAATCCAAAGACAGCAGGCTGCTACCTGGGCTGGCGGCTTTGAGTCATCAGATTCCAAACCACCACACAACAGACAGCCACCGCTGGAGGTGGCGTTATGACCTCAGCCCTGCAGGGTTTGCTGAGAGGGCAGTTAACACAGGCGTGAGGGGACCAGACTCCAAGAGACAATGTGCTAATTCATCAAGTGCTGTGGTGCTTCCTCTCTTTCCCTTTCCTGAGTGACAGGCACTCCACAGGATGGAAGGCAGTCCAGAGGACTTGCATTAAAGGATGGGTTTTCAGGTGTTCTGCTCAGGCTCGTCACATCGCCCCTCCCAAGACCTAAAATCTTCAACGTTGATCCAGAAGGAAAATGAGGAAGATTCTGTGGTCCCTGAAATTGGTTTATCCTAGGCTTTACAGTAATTTAAAGAAGCAATTCTCAAACTTTTGCTTGCCCCTCTGCAACCAACTTATAGAGATGCCTCTACCCCAAGTACGGCAACCTACATCAGATAGAGTAAATGGAACTTGCTGCTTGTTGATTTGTCAGCATCCACTTCTTCCTCCCCATGAGATCGTAAGTGCCTTTTGAAGAAGTATTTCATTGCTACTGGATCTAGTTCAGAAAGACCATATCCGGTTATGGCCATCACTTGGGTGAGGACTAGTGTGTGATCCAAGGTAGGCTATTTCAGGTGACTGCTTTCTGGAAATTAAAACTGAATTAGAGAGCCACAAATACTCATAATGTTTGAGATTTCATTGTGTCCCAGTGGAGACGAGACTATACCTACGAATAAACCACCGTTGTACTTTTTGCTTCATTGTCTTTTTAGCTGCCTCAGTTCCTACCAGTTTTAAAGCCTAGTTCTCCTGTCTCTCAGGAAATTGTGGGTTGCCAGTATTCTTCCAAGGATATTTTGGCCTGCAACCAAAGAAACCTAGGATAACAAGGAATTCTCAAGACACTAGATACAATTCCACATGCCTTTCTCCTCTAAAAAAAACATATCTAAATTCGAGTGAGTGAGAAACAATTTCAGGATACAACTTTGAATCCACTGTTAATTCTTTTTGAGAAGTAAGACTTTCCTAAGCTTCATTACTTGATCATCAGGACAAAAATAGATTTTTATAAAACAGCTCACAATTGATTACAATAAATCTGTGGTAGACTGATTTCAAAGTAGTTTCAATAATTCCACCCTTGTATAAACATGACTTTGCAATTTGGCTTTGGCACATTTCTTGTCAAGAGAAAGAATTTATTTCTCCAAACTTTGAATCTCTGCTTAGTCATGTGACATGTTGGCCAATGGAGTATTAGCAAATGTTCCATAAACAGAGGTTTGAAAGACTTTGTGTATTGGGGCTTAACCTCTTTTGTTTGTGGTGGGAAACTTAAGACCAAGATGGCAATGAGCCTGACCTAGCCACCAATTAAGAGAACAGAGATGCCATAGACAGCTTGACAAAGACCAGGCACATGGGTGTGGTCCTTGTAGATTGTCCAGTTGAAACTGAGTCAACAAATAAATACAGCCTCATAAATAACCCTAGGTGAAACCAGCCAAAAAACCACCTGCCTGAACACAGCCCAAACTGCTAACCCAGAGAATCCTAAGTGAATATAATAGCTGTTGTTTCATTTCTGGCTTCTGGGGTGGTTTTTCTTTTTTTTTTTTTTTTAAGATTTTATTTATTTGACAGAGAGAGACACAGCGAGAGAAGGAACACAAGCAGCGGGAATGGCAGAGGGAGAAGCAGGCTTCCCACGGAGCAGGGAGCCTGATGCAGGACTCCATCCCAGGACCCTGGGATCATGACCTGAGCCGAAGGCAGACGCTTAATGACTGAGCCATCCAGGCGCCCCATGGGGTGGTTTTTCATGTAGCAATAAATAATTGATACAGAAATTAGTACCAAAACTTTCAATGGCTTTGAGACTGGTTGGCAAGAAGAGGCTGGGGGTGGAAAATTTTGCACTATTAACAAAGGGTGGAAAATTTTCAGATTGCTGTTGGAAAATGCAAAGCTGGCAATCCATCATCTGTGCCTGTGAACCAATTAATTAAACCGTTGCCTATGGTAATCTTGGATCTGCCTGTGGAAGACAGTTTGCAAGTATGGATCCCATCAATTCCACCCATCTCTTATACCCATGATCCTCTTTACATCAAAAATGGGAGGCTAACTCTTTTCCCTTAGGATTTTCTAGCTCTGTGTGTTAAGCTCTAGGAAGAGGGAAACAAGCTGAAGAAAGTACTATTAATTTACAAGCAGAGATTAGAGAGAATGTTAGGAGCCAGGACTTGTTGGGTTGGAAAATCAAACTGTTCACCAATCTATTCTCCCTAGCTAGATAAAGGTTCTAAGAGTAAGACATCTTCTGAAGACTAAAGACCAAAGCAGTGCTGTGACTATGAAATCTTTTCAGGATGAACGCACTTGATTCAGGTAAATATTACCATTCCCACTTTGGGGATGATGAAAGCCAGATTCTGAAAAACAAAATCTGTGGTTTTCAAACGTTGTTCCTCAGAGCTTTCCTTTCCTGGGCCCAGTGGGATACAGAGCGGTGAGTTAGGCAGGATAAAACGAAGAACAAATGGGCTGATGTCTGGGTCCTTCCCCCTGCTCTGAGGAGAAAATTCTAACATTGTCTATCATAATTATTTGATTTTCCATGTAAGATTTTGATTGAAAAATGCTTCTCAAAGGCAACAAGAATCATGGAAAATCTTAAGTCAGGAATAGAATGAGGATTTGAACCTTGGTCTCTTAGATTCCAAAGGACATACCCTTTGTTTCATTTCTTGCTGCTTAAAGTCCTGGGGGTGAGTGGCAGGTCTTGAAGATACAGTTTTCTCTATGGGTTGTATGAGGTTTATACACTGTGTTTCTATTTCTAAAGCCAGAAACGGAGACATATCTTCTAACATTTAATGTAATAATAGTACAGAATACTCAAAATCTGTAGTGTTCTGAAGAAATTAAGGTGTATAGTTGCCATATTATCTGACTTCTTAGGAAATACTAATAAAAGATCATATGATCTAAGCAGAACTGTTCTGGAGAGATTTCAGAACAGCTTAAATCAGTTCATTGATTGATTAATTAATAAGCTAATTAATCTGTTAAAATTAAGCACCTCTGCTACCAACTGGAGAAAGGGAGTAAAACAAACAACCAAACCTGGTCTTTGGCTTTCAGGAACTCACAGTTTAGAAGGGGAAGCAGAGCAAGTTCATATCCATTCAAAAGGATGTCTGAAAAGAAAAGGCTTGAACAGAAAAAAGGGCAAAGCCCATGCTTCTCTGAACCACGGTATCTCTCAACTAACTGGGGTTCCTAATTGTAGAAATTATAAGGTAAGTAATGTTATATAAATTCCATTTTTCTTATGACAGAAAAAGAGAGATCTCTTTTCTCAACTCTAGAGGAAGGAAATTATACATTTATGAATCAATGAGGTCTCAAATGATTATTATTGCTATTACTATTTTCAAATATGAGAGAGACCATTGACACTTCTTCTGCCCCAAGTATCCTAACTCATGATTCAGTCATTGTTTTCATTTGGTAAAATATCTAACCTCATGTGAAGGTGCCAGAGCCATATCATATGAGACCAAATATGTGAAACACCCAGAGGGAATTCCTGAACATAGGTGTTCAATGAATGTTAGCTTCTCTTTCTTTTGTCCTTCTAGCCTTTCAGGTCACTTCTAGCCTTAAAAGTAATAGCAAATGAGTATTTCAAAATGAGTACGTTTATTGTTAGCACAGTTTGATAGTTTTCCAGAAAGATGGCCACAGAGGGCATTCTGTCTGTTGCTTTGGTTATGAACGCATCCAAGGCACCTGGGGTTGGCTGGTGGCAAGACAAGAGTGTAGGATACCGAAAAAGTTGATGGAATGTTACCCACAGAAGTACGCCACTGCATTCACAATCATAGGGGTGAGCATCATTGTTTCAAAGAGGAGCAGCTGATTAATTTCATCATTTGTAAATGAATGTGGCTTTCATGACCATCATATAGATGGTCTGGAGTGGGGAGTGGAATAGGCAGCCATCTTTACAGGTGTATATATCTCTATAGAGAAGTAGATGATAAATATGCAACTGCTCAATTTTGTTTCTTAGAACTGGTTTCTTCTTAGTCATACTGAGGAAATTGATTATATTTATCTGATTTCTTGTAGGAAACACTTTAATAGAATGTATTCCATCAGACATCAATTGCCGATGATGACAGATTGGCAAACATTGATGGGTAGTTATTATATGCACTGTTCCATGAACTCTCTCTCTCTCCATACTCATTTAATTTATATAATCACATACTCATAATCCCTGTTTTATGATTAGAAAACCAAATTTTAGAAAGATCAAATAATTTGATTAAGATCACACAGTGGGAAAGGGCTTTAAACCCAGGATGCCTGGCAATATTGTTTATTGATGTGGTCTTTAGGCAAGTCATTTTTAATTTATATTTATCATCCTCAAAGGAAAACAAAAAAAAATCTTGTTTATCCTTTCTCATTTATGTTGATAATATCTGTGGCAAAAGTTCTCATTTATCTTGAAATCATCATTTGTGAGAGGAAGCAGTTACAGTATATGACATTATAATGTGGTTTGGGAAACTCATTCTATGAAAGAAAGCACAAAAGGTGAATTTGCACTACAATCTGCTAGTCTGTTAAATAAATATATAAAATGGGGCTTAAAATATGAGCCTAAAGTCAAACACCTTATGTTGCAAACAAACTTGTCGCATCAGTGAAAACGCCCAGCTGTTCTCCCTTTTTCACTCCTGACGTGACCCGTCTGTTCCTTCTAGCCAGGGGTTGTTCATCTTGCTGTCTGAGGGAGTGTTTTTTCAAAACCCTGAGGTGTCATAAACCAAAGTCTGGTCAGTGATTAAAGAGCTATTTTGACCTTTAGAAAATATTTTTATGTTTTTTCTCTCCATTCTCTTACCCCTCATCTCCCACCCCCAACTCCATATTCAGCTATTTCCTTTAACCCTGATTGAGTGGACAAAATATACTTAACAACAACTAAAACCATATTTAGGGTTTACTTTTGTTTTAGGTACTTTCTATATGTTAACTCATTTAATTCTCATAAAAACTTATGAGGTACATTGTATTAATCTCGTATCTTTTTACAGATGACAAAACTGATATAAAAAAAGGTTAAGCTTACAGCAATGAGAAGACAATGAACAGGGATTTTCACACAGGTGGCGAGACTCCAGCTTCCATATTCCAAAACACTCTGCAATACTGCTCTGTGGAACAGCAAATCTCTCATCTAGGTAGGAAAATTTACCGATTGAGTCAAAATTTTAAAGCTTGTAAAAAGATGAACATTGTTCTAATGATATAGCCATGGATTCATATGAATTTTTTCTATATGCAAAAAAATGATTTGGGAAGATATCCTGTGCTTATTTTTTGGTGCAGAGAAAGAGTTTTATTTGAATCTAAATTTTATTGTATTGATACCATTTCCTTCCTTGTGAAACGTGATTCTCAATGAAGTCTGGTTCCGATCAGTTAACAGCTCTGTGCCAAGTTCAGCAACCCCAACATTCAAATTCCTCTGTACGTCTTGACTTCAAATATTCTGTCCAGTTACGTCAAAACTGCACTCATGTTGGTCATTCCAGTGTCTAGTTCATAAAGCAGGTTTGCAAAGTTCATACTCCCCATAATTTTGAATCTTTATTACAGTGGTTCAGTTCTTTCTTTTAGAAGTAGAAATCATTATTTAAGCCAGAACTTACATGTATGACATGCATTTCATTTGTAATAAATTACTTTATTGCAGGCAAAAATTAAAATTATGGTTACTACATCATCAGGAAATGTATTCTACCCAGTCAGCCTTGGGCAACAAGTCTGTGTCACATTCTGGAGTCATGATAGATACTCAGTAATATTTGTTTATTAATTGACTAATTAATATACAATGAGATAGCATCTGATTGTGCAGGACAATAAATATACATCCATTGCCTGTCTCACAAATGGTGAGACAAAGCATATTCCCACCTTCTCACTCAAAGATAGGGCTCAAGTAATCAAGTGTGTTCAGGTGCTTACACACCTGAGAATTAGGACGTGGGCTCTAACTAGATAGGTAACATATGGCATTGTATTCATGGGGTTATTTAGTTGCCTCTCATCAAACCCCATGTGCTTGGGGAGAGGGGGGAAAGGCAAGAATGAGGAACATAAGTGGGAGGGTAGAAACATTTTAGGAAGTCCTCCCTCCCTATTTTCTCTGACTATGGAACATTTTTCCTTCTTTCCTTCACTTTGAAAATTTGAAAATAAGGCAAAAGTGGGAAGGAAAGAATGACCTAAAAAGCTCTTCTTTTGCTTTTTAAACTTTCTAGCCATTTTTGTTTCGTTTGTTTTACTTTGTTTGTTTAGTCAGACTCTTATTATTCTAGGACTGTTTTTGTCATTCCCTTTCTTTATGTTTCATAAATATTAAGTCCTTATATATAAGATAGAAAAAAATATACTGCCTTTCATTACCAGGAATTAATTTCAGTTTAGCTTTTCTGCCCTTTGTAGGATGAACAGGGATCTGATAAGATGGATAAAAGAATAATTTTATTATTTAAAATTTAGGCTAATTTAGGGGGAGATGGGGAAAGGGAGAGAGAATATTTGAAGCATAACAGGATGATGAGGGACAGCCCAGTCTTATTCCTCTAGGAAGACACTTGGCATTTTTCTGAACATGAAAATAAGTGACTACCTCCTTTATTCCCTTTCAAATAATGAGTAAAATTAATTACACAGAATTTGAAAATTAAATGGCAAAATCAGAAATTATTTTTTGTTTTGGATGGAATTTTGTGTTTACTCTTTGAGTCAACTAACAATATCTAAACAAGACATTTGTTTCCTTTTTTAAGATTTTATTTATTCATTTGAGAGAGACAGAGAGAGAGAGAGCGAGAGAGCATAAACCAAGAGGAGGGGCAGAGGGAGAGGGAGAAGCAGACTCCACACTAATCAGGGAGCCAGGCTCTGGGCTCCATCCCAGGACCCTGAGATCATGATCTGAAGGCAGGCATTTAACTGACTGAACCACCCAGGCACCCAGAAATTTGTTTCCTTTTTAATAGTTCAATTTTTTTAGTTCCTAGGTTTTTTTGTCCTGATCTTTTCATATTCAGATGTTTGAATAATTTCACAAGGAATAGTCAATTAAAGAGGACTTTACCAAAACCACAATAAACAGTTTAATCAGTTTTATAATTGTCTCATTTTTCCATTATGTCTATTCACAAAATAGATTGCCTACATACTGCCCATAATTTTGATAGCTTTCTTTCATGAAAAAATGGGGGGGAACACAGTCTGAATTATGTGATTTCATATTTAGCTATAATATATAATATAGGTCTGCTAGTATTGCAAAAGGGCATATGGGAAAAGTGAGGTAGCAATTACATTTTCCCATGTCATGCAGTCAACAGACAGCTCAGCTCAGGAGTCAGACTGCCTGGATCCCCGTCTGGGCTATAATATTTACTAGTGAAGAAAACATGAGCAAGTATCATCAATTCTCTGTGCCTGCCCTGGGTCACCTCTATATGTATTATAATAGCTTATTATATATTTGCTATATTCATTTATTATAATAAAAATACCTATTAAATTAGGTTGTTGTAAATTGAGGACCATGGTTCCTGGCATACGGCAGCACTCAAGAAAAGTTATCTATTATTCTTTTGCATTTGGTTATAATTAATAGTGATTAGATTTTATAAACAGGGGTATGGATTATGTCAAAGACTAGATGCAACTCGTAATGGATGGCTTATTCAGATAGCAGTTTGTTTTTTGTTTTTTGTTTTTGAATAATGATTCAAAAAAAGTCCATCTTGTTAAATATCAGTGAATGAAGCTGGCACTTTACTGGGTGCCCTGAGGCAGCAACAAGAATTTATACTTGGTTGGGACCTCATGATGATTTTATGGCCCAGATGAAGAATGGAATTCAGCACTAGTAGAGTCTACTCTGAAATCACTGTTTTCTGATTGAGGGTTTTTTTTCACAGTGTTTTGCAATAAGCAAAGGGAGCCCTATGCCTTTTTGAATAGTTAGCTTTCTCCTAGCTCTGGAAAAGAAAGTTTAAGCTGAATAAAAAAAGTCAAGGTGGCTAGGTATGGATCTGAAAGCAAAACTTTCCAATTAAACAAAGAGAAGTCATTCATGCCATTTTCATATTTTCAGGTCTAGCTGGCCAACCCTCTGATCAACCCACCCACCATCTTTGAAACCAGTTGTTCTCACTAGCATCTGCTTCAAATTAATAGACTTCTTGTGCTATGGTGGACAGCTGGGGGCCCCCATGGCCTTAAGCATTGCACAACTCAACTATGGAATCACCCACTGAATAATCTTCATGGCACTCAGTAAGCAGACTAGGTGGTTTCATTTACATTATGTCTAATCCTCATCCCAAATTTTACTATATGCATTTTGTAGATGGAGACATTTTTGCAATCTAAGATTAAATACACCACCACATACAGCCAATTAGAATGGATGGTCTTCAGAGTTGCAAATAGCAATTTTCTTAGTTCCAAGGTCCATTCATGACAACAGCAGTGTCTCTGGGTATCAGAAGGAGAATGGAAGCATGTAATTAGAGAATGAAAGAGTTACCTGGCCATTTGGCGATCATGGACCACCTATGCTCAGCCACAAGTTTTCATTTCACAGCACTTTACTACTTCATTTCCAACAGATCATGAACACAGCAGTGTTTTCCAGCAATATTATGGCAAACAAGAACATGTGTATTTTACTGATATCTATTGGGATTCAGAGTCCTGGTGGCTCCATATACTAAAATTTCCTGAAGCCCGGCCTCCACAATCAATACTTTGTTGCAAGAATTGCCATGAGAAATTTTGAACTGCCTCACAGTGCTTAGGATCTCAGTTTCAGGGTGTTCATTCTTTAAAAATAAGTAGTTATGGGGCGCCTGGGTGGCTCAGTCGGTTAAGTGACTGCCTTCGGCTCAGGTCATGATCCTGGAGTCCCGGGATCGAGTCCCACATCGGGCTCCCTGCTCGGCAGGGAGTCTGCTTCTCCCTCTGACCCTCTTCCTTCTCGTGCTCTCTCTCATTCTCTCTCAAATAAATAAATAAAATCTTAAAAAAAATAAAAAATAAATAGTTATGTCGCCAAAAGCCCAGGGTGTGCAATTGCACACATGCACACATATGTGCGTTTGTTGTTGTTGTTGTTGTTGTTGTTGTTGCAAATATATGTAAAGCCTGTCTTGGTGATGACTGATATATAAAGTAGTTGGTGCTCAAATATGATTTTTCATACTTCTCTGAATGTTGAAAATTGAGGTGTTTGGAATCCAAAAGCATAATGATTATAACTAGACCACAAGAATTTTTGGAATATTTATTTCTCTCTTTAGCAATTCATATAGCATCTCTCTGCTTAGTCTGATGCTATACTGGCTACCACACCAACAAAACTTGGAGCTTACTCTCTCTATGTGAGGCTAGTGTATAATGTTACTGCACCTGTGGGCACAGGAGAGCAGCACAATGCCATAAATTCACAACAGCATCATTAGGAGAGACCAGTATTTTCAGCAGACTCTCTGATGTAGGGAAGATGCAGTATTACTCTCTATCATGGCTCTGGTGTCACAATACCTGACATGGGAGGTGACTACCCTGTACCTACGCATGGTTATGCTACTATAAAAAGTAGATTATTGGGGCACCTGGGTGGCTTAGTCAGTTAAGTGTCTGACTATTAATTTTGGCTTAGGTCATGATCTCAGGGTCCTGAGATTGAGTCCCCAGTCCTTGGGCTCTGTGTTCAGCAGGGAGTCTGCTTGAAGCATACTCTCTTTCTCAAATGAATAAATAAATCTTTTTTTGTTTTTAAAGATTATTTGCAGCTGAACCCAAGAAGGCTTTTGAGAATCATTAGGTGTGTTTCCTATTTTGTGAGAGAAGATGTTACATTTCTCATGTGTATATTAGATTCATTTTTCCATAATAGCCATTAGGATTTTAAGGGTTGCTAGACCAGGTATGCATTTGCCTGATGACATACACTATTGTTAAGTTCTCTCTCCAGGTTAAGTAACAGAAAACCCAATCCAAATCAGCAGCAGTAAGTGGAATTTATTGGTTCACAAAACTGAAATAGTTTAGAAATAGGGCTGGTCCCTACTAAGGCTTGTAGCACAGCTTATTATCATCTTCTCCCAGTCTTGGCAGGGTACAATTAATCTTCAGGCTCCAGAATGTTTCCCACACCTACCTATGTAGTGCCAAGGGAAGAGAGAGGAGGGCTCCAGCAGGCTTCTGCTCAAATGTTTAGATTCAGTCTCTTTCATTGGCCCAAAATGGATTGTTCATCTATTCCTGAACCAATTACTATAACTGGAGGAAATAGAACCTAAGGATTAGCTTGAGTCAATCAGCCCCTTCCTGAAGTGAGCAGTGGGGTCAGTCCCCCCAAACTGTAAGGCTAACACAATGGTGGAGAAGTAACTTACCAAAAAGAAATCAGAGTGCTGCTGGCTGAAAGAGGGGAAATAGAAGCTATGGAGGCAGGGATAAATGTCTATTACAGATGTAATCTCAGGTTTCATATGAGAAGACGAAGTGTTCACCAGAAGTGGAGCATAAATAGCATCCCTTTGGAGCTACCCTGCGAATCTTGAGACTGAAGACTCAGCATCCGAAGGTCAAAGAATCCAAGGTCCAGATCTAAGGAGAAAGGATATCGATGTTTTCTGCCCAGCAGAGCACCTGAGCAATATCAGAGGGCTTTGAAGATGGGAACTATCATATTATTTTTATCATGAATCCATAACAAGTTTCTGTTTTTCTGGAAAAGGGTTCTTTTGAGCAGAGGGCAGTGAAGCTCTGATTATTTTACTTCCTGTCATCTCCTGACCACCCATTTTGGCTTTCCTCAGAGACTGAGATTTGCAGGCAAACTAAGGAAATGGAAATGCTTCCCATGCATTATTCTAAATGAAAGATGAACCTAAAATCTGACTATGGTGAGTATGCCAGGGGTAAACTGAATATCATCAGAACAAATATTAGGACGTTGGAGCAAGGTTGTGAGTGGAAAGACCCAGGCTTTGAGGTTAGACAGACTTGAATTCTGATGTTTGTTTCATGCATAAGTAAGGCATGACTTTCCTCAAGCTCAATTTCCCAATTTGTAAATGGGAATCATATTACATGCATCATGGAGGTGGAGGATTAAATGTGATCTCTACATAAATATATATGGACTGGGGCAATATCCATTGTATAAGAAATGAGCAGTACTCATTTCTTAATCTTCCTTTGTCCTTCTCAGTTCCTAGGAAACATTTTGATAGCATCCTCATTTACCACCTCTGACTTAACGAATAACAGTAAAAATCATGCCTAATATGTGTTGGATACAGTCAGTACAATGGTTCAGAATACAAACTATGAAGGTAGACAGCCTGAGTTTAAATGTAAACTCTCTTCTTGACTCTTTTGGTGACATTGGGCAAGTTGCTTAACTTCTCTGGGCCTCAGTTTTTTTCATCTATAAAATGGTGATAAAAAATCTGACATTTATTGAAAGCTGACTCTATGTCAGGCATTCCCATAAACCTTACTATCTGTGAACTCAGCCATCTTCACGATAACCGCATGAAGCGGTGCCATTACCATGACTATTTTACAGATGAGGAAACTGAAGAACAGAAAGGTTAAGTAACTCACCCAAGTGATGGATCTGGGATAAGAATTCAGTCAGGGAGGGGCGCCTGGGTGGCTCAGTAGGTTAAGCATCTGACTCTTAATTTTATCTCAGGTGGTGATCTCAGGGTGGTGAGATAGAGCCCATAGAGTCCCATGGTGGGCTGCCCTGAGCTCTGTGGGGCTCTGCAGGGCTCCCCCCAGACTCCGTGGGAAGGCTCCATTGGGAGGCTCCATGGTGGGTGGGGGCTCCATCAAAAGGCTCCCCCTGTGTGTGGAGACTGCTTAAGATTCTCTCTCCCTCCCCCTCTGCCCCTCCCCAGTGCTCATACCTGCGAACTCTCTCTCTAAGTAGAAAAAAAAATTCAGTCAGGGAGGCAGGGAGGCTCTGAAGTCACTATGTTAACCACTAATTCTATTATTCCATAGCTTCACTTGAAAACCCTTCTCATATATTATCTCCTTGAATTCACCCAACAGGAAGACAACCTAAGACACTGCTTCTATAGTACTTCTCATTTCAGAGAAGGGCTGAAATAAACAGGTCACCTGCACAAAGCTGCTCTGTGTTGCACCTGGCTTTGAAATCTATATGCTTAAAACCTAAGCCACAGAGCCTCTATTTTAATGATAGCCAGAGACTAAGAATTTTGCACAAATACACAGTCCCCTGGTCTAATTGGAGCATTTGGTGTTCAGCAGAATTCTCTCCTCTCCCATGCAACTCCCCTAACATGCCTTGTTATCTCCATATGCATTTGGGGCTTTCATTACTGGATTCTCCCTTCATGCCCCATATCTCCACTTCCGCTGGCCCCTGGTCTCAGAGGGCTCTTTGCACAGCCTGATTGGAGTGATTGGCAAGGATGGTTTATCACTGGCAACTCCTGAAGTTATCCTATGTCAAGACTTGCCTGACAACAAGTTTTAAATAGTTGCAAGGAGAAAATATACATGGTTGTTTTTTCTTTTTAACTTATCCATGAACTATACCTTTTATAGTCACCCACTCACATTTTTTATAATTTTTTTCACTGCCTTTCAAATTAATATATATACATCATGGAATGTTGGAACATACAGAAAACTTCCTGGAAGATATTCAAGAGTATTTATGGATCTTAGCACCTAAAGATAGCTGTGGCTAAATTTAGTATTTGTTATCATTTGTTCAGCCTCTTTGATAAATATGTATTCATGTATGATGTATATAAAGTAGTATATTCTACTATAAATTCTTCCTTCCCATCCTGAAATGAGAAAGTATGGCTCTAAAGTCATATCCTTAACAATGAAGTCTATCATTCTGTATCTCTCAACTTCTAAATTGTTTCCATGTATTATCTCATGTAAACCACTCAAAAGTAAACAACATTAATAATTGCTTCTATTAGTACTCCTAAAAACCTCTCCGGTTTTTGTTTTGTTTTATTTTAAGACATTTTATTTTACATTTAGCTCCTTTATAATGTATAATGGATTCACAGTGTATTTGGTAAGAGAGGTGAATCTCAATTTTTGTTTTGTTTTGTTCTTCTGGTAGTTAATTCTCCCAAAAGTTGTTACTGAAAAAGCTTTTCTTTCTCATGAGATTAAAGTGTCAATTTTACCTTCACTAAGATTTTATGAGCTTTGTGTGTGCTTTCTTTTGTCTACTTGTTTGTTCCTGAGAAATATCACGTTTAAATTACAGTAGAATATACATATATAGTTATTAAATACAAATATGTCTGTTAGTTACTTTAGAATTATTAGTTACCTCACATTAGTCTCTTTTTTTATTTCAGATATTTTTTATTTCTTCAAATTTATCAGGAGTGACTGAAATAAAAAATATAATCGAGTCCCGTCATCATGGAAATGGCTTTAAGAGAAAACTGGTCAGATGAGTATTATTGCTTCCCGTTTTCAACCGGTGGAATAGTTGCCATTGATAAATAGACAGCCAACAGTCTGTCAAGAATGCTCAAGATATGTTATATAATACAACATGCCTGTTCACAGTCGGGGGGAAAGACTAGGAAGTAACTCATGTGAACTTCTTGATTTCGTCGTACAAGACCAGCACAAAAGCACCACCCATGCCTCTGAGAACATTGGACCACGCCCCCTTGAAAAATGCTTTGGCTCCTTCATCACGAGCGATCTTCCTCCAGCAGTCTACTGTACCTGTGTACATGATGTCAGTTCCTTTGAGCCCTGACTGCATCATCATTCAGCGGCGAACAGTGTCAAACGGGTAGGAAGTCAACCCGGCAACCGCTGTGACGGATTGTGCGATCATCCAGCTGATGAAGATGTGAGTATTCTTGGGATCTGGAAGCATTCCCTTTGTGGTGTCATAGATACCAAAGTAGGCAGCTCGGTAGATGATGATGCCCTGCACAGACACATTAAAGCCTTGGTATAGGCCCTTAATCCCATCAGATTTGTAGATCTTAACCAGGCAGTCACCGAGGCCTCTGAATTCCCTTTCAGCTCCAGCTTTGCCCACCTTGGCCACACAGTCTGTAATGCCCTTGTATTGCTTATCTGCTGTGATTTGCTTGCTGGCATGCTGCACCTGCAGCAGCAGCTTGACCCGCTCGATGGGCGCTACCGCCGTCTTGGAGATGGCCGCGGCCACTCCACCTGCCAGGAAGTCCTTGGCGAAGGACACGGCGGCATCTGTCATGTTGAAAGGAATGAGACGGGCAACTGCGGGACTATGGGAGGAACCGGCCAGGACTCCGGGACTCTGGGGCCATTAGTCTCTTTTTAAAAAAAAATTCAGTAATTATTACCTTTTATTATTTTATGTGTTCTTTAAGACAACTTTGCCAGATATTTTTAAAATTACATGGTATTTTGATTTCAGTTGGTATCATTCTGTAAGTTCATTATTAGGTAATGGAACATCAATTCTTTTTTTAAAGATTTTATTTATTTATTTGTCAGAGTGAGAGAAAGCACAAGCTGCAGGCAGAGGGAGAAGCAGGGGAGCCCAATGTGGGACTTGATCCCAGGACCCTGGGATCATGACCTGAGCTGAAGGCAGATCCTTAACTGACTGAGCCACTGAGGAGTCCCAAATGTCAATTAATTCTATAAGAGGTAACTAAAATATTAAGGCTGCTATAGAGAAAGTAGTTAAGTTTTTCCCCTCATTTATTTAAATTGAAAGTTTTATTTTTCAATAAAATGTGTTTTAATAATAGGTACACTGTTTGTTGTTTATGCTGTTGATGGTGAGAATCTCTGTCTAATTCCTGACTTTAAGGAAATAACACTTGGGTTCTTCTCCTTCATGTGTGCTATTGGTTCCTTGAGTGAGAATGTCTGTTTTACTCTTTTTACTCTACTTTTCATTTATAAGCAATAGCTATTTAATTATGTCAAAGGCTTTCATGTGTGAGAAATACATTTATTTTAACTCTAACATATTTATTTTATGTAAACTTTTGATATTAATTTCTGTGTTTGTTATATTGTAGATCCCTTATACTTGTTGAGACTTCTATGGGGAAGTTTAGCATATGGTCCATTTGTCAAAATTAAATTGGTTGTAGGGTAAATTGTCAATACATAGTAATAGGACTAGCAATGATAGTAATAATTAAAATATATTTCACTCCTTCTATGTATCTAACTGTGCTAAATTTCTGCATTATATCACTTAATACCACAATAACCCAGAAATCTATTTATTAGTTTCCATGTTGTACATGAGGCCACCAAGTATTCCAGAGACAGACTAATCTGACCAAGGTGCTTCTACTGAAATTTACACTTACTAAGCTGAAAGCTGGGATTTAAATGTATTTTTTGTCTACTTCTAAAGCTTAAATCTTTTAGCTAATATGTTGTTGGTTCAAGCTTTGTGTCATTTTATTTATTTATTTATTTATTTAAAGTTGAGTGTGTTGGTTCATTGATTCTTTTTTTTTAAAAGATTTTATTTATTTATATAAATAAATAAAAGATTTCATTTTGTTTTTGACTTATAAATAATATTTATATACTTATGTTTTACTAACTGAAGAGTATTTGTGTTTAAAATTTTTCAAAAGTATTAAAAAAGTTAATCTATGATTCCATCATAGGTGGTAAAGTTACACTTACATATTTTATACTTATGTAATTTTTTTCCAAGTTTGACCTCATAGCCTGATTATTTTTGTCTCATATAGTTTTACATCCTGCTTAAAAATTTTACTAGTAATTATATTTGCTTTTTAAAATCATACCTAATCATATATTACCTTATATTTTTATATTAGAAGTAATAATTATGGCACATCCTTATTATATATAGGAGATTTAGTATGCTAGTATCCCTTCTTCCTACCATGTCCTGAAGTGTAGTCATATATTTTAGAATTAAAGCCCCAGTTGAGGAAGTTTTATTTTTTTTTCCCCTTTGGCATGCTTTCTTGCAAGAAAAAATTGGTTTTTGTGTGTATCTAGAATTTGTGTTTACCTGATATAACAATTATCACAGTCCTTTGGTGCCTCACTACTTAACTCAGAAGTTCTTACTTCATCTCTGATTGACTCAAGTAACTCTTTGAATGAATGTTTCCTGAAGTCCAGATAAGCGGTAAGTTTCTGGGCTCTTGTACAATTGAGAATGTCTTTACAAATGGACCTCCACTCCAGATAGAATCTGCGTTGAAGCCTGTGTCTCTTAAAACCATGTGTTCTTCACCCCCACTGGAGTTATCAGTTGTCCTGTGGAGGAGAACTATGTTACCAGCTTGATTTGTTTTTTTGTTAATGAAATTGTCTCTCTTCTGTAATACTTAGAGAATGTTTTATTCAACACTTATCTGACAGGAGACGACTCACTGGATCATCTGATCCAACTTAATAAGGTGAGTGTGGATGCTTTAACCTACTCAGAACTCATTAATTTCAAATAACTTACCCTAAAATTTACTAAATCTTACCATAAAACAAACTGTAAAGAAGTATGTTAGAAAAAAAAATGTCAGGGCTGGAAAGCAAAGGAACAAAAATAAGGCACATATATCCAGTAAACAGCCATAGCTAGATATGAGATAAAGATTAAAAAAAAAGAACTGCATAAAAAAAGCAGTCTCACCTCTTAGGAAGCTAAGGGGGTGAGTGTCCTAAAAGCACAAAGTAAGGGAAGGAAGTAGAATACTAGAGGAATTTGCCGCCACTTAAGAAAAAGATATAGCAAACCCAAATGTTGCTCAGTGTGTGGAACATTCAAAAGTTGAAAACCGACGGTGTCTGAGGAGCATAAGCAGAAATGTTGGTCCTCAGGAAGCCTCTCATTGTCAAAGTATCAACAGCATCTTGGGAGCTCCCTAAGAACCATTTCTTAGACTTTAGCAATTATGTAGCAAGAGGCAAAAGCTACTGGCACAGGATAAAATGCCTACTCACAGGAGAACCTGTGGATGATTTTACCAGGTAGAAGCCCCTTCAGTTCACCATGAAGGTGCCAGAGATACGAAAATTGAATTGAACCAAGAGATTTTTAATATTCTGGATGAAAATAAATAATAGCTTAATAAGTGGCAGCCACTTTTGGAAATATTGAGGGTTCATAAAGTACAATTATCTGTAAGGTCATTCTACATGAAGAGATACTCTATACAGCTGCATCTTCCCCCCAGACACATAGGAAATAAGTGGGAATAACCTACTGATGGAAGAGTCTTTCCAACTGAGAATAAACTCCCAGTCATGTCTCCAGAGAGACCTACAATGATTGGCATTGTCCTATGAGAAAGGGTTTCCCTGTCCACCACTTCTCAGACACCACTGAGTCACTACAATTAGACTTTGGCAACATTATATGCTGGATGGATTCCTGGATGAACTATTGTGGGTGTTGGGAATTGACTTTTTCTTTTCTTCTGGGAGTTGTAGTAGCGTTTTGATGATCTTGTCTGTCCCGAGATCACTTTGAACCCATAAGAGAGTTGACATGGAATTAAACTTCTACAATACTGAAGCATTATGATGTTATAGGCTAAATTGTGTCCCCCCCCCCATTAATATGTTGACATCCTAACCGCTAGTACCTCAGAATGTATGTACTTGAGATAAAGCCTTAAAGAGGTGATTAAATTAAAATAAGTCATTAGGGTAGACTCTAATCCAATATGACTGGAATTCTTATAAGAAAAGGAAATTTGGACATAGAGAGAGACATCAGATATGTGGACAGACAGATGGACGACCATGAGAGAACACAGAAGGAAAAAGCCCTCAGAAGAAATCAGACCTGCCAACACCCTGATCTTGAACTTCCAGCCACCAGGATTGTGAGAAAATAAATTCTGTTGTTTAAATCACCCAGTCCAGTATTTTGTTATGACAGCCCTGGTAAACTAGTAGATATACCTATTCCAATAGAAGACAGTGACAGGACTGATGATGGCCAAACTTCAACTCTACCTGGGCATAAGGAAGCCATCTAGCTAAGAGAAAGCAGAATTTAAAAATTGGAATTTAATTTCATTGGACAGTTTAAAAATTGGATTATTTTTGTACTTTACAGAAACAAGAAATTTCCTTTGGACTTGAATTCACAACAGCAAAGAGACTTAATCTTGAATTTATTTATTTCCAGTAATTTGATTTGGGAAAGGAATTTAATTCCTACTTTGGGGCATCTCTATGTTGTTGGCATTTTATAGTAAAAGTATCTTCTTTTGCCATTTAATCTTACTGTATAATTTCCAAAAGCCTTTGAGATGAATGTGGCTGGACTTAATTTGGGATAGGAAGTTAACAAGATATACATTTTCATCATTGAATTTAGTCTCAAATTGTGGGTGATTTAATTAATATATATGGAATGATCCATTCCATAACTTTCTGGAAGCAAAACTGTACTCTGCCCACCAATAGTCCTAGAAGGATAGCCAAAGGGAGGGTGATCAGATAGATACACACACACACACACACACACACACACACACAAACACACACACACACGCACACACACACATTGGAAATATAACAGGATGGACTTCTTAAGAATACTTTCAAATGGTTGGAAGGACTACTTTAGTGAGCCACTTATTTGGTGCAGGGCAGGGGAAGGGGGGTGTGGGCAATAGCAACATTCCAAGTTGTCTACTGAGAATGAAGACAGTTAAAACTTTCTTCTGAGACAAGATATGGTTAGCTGTAGGGTTTTTGATTGGTTAGTGAGTTTGCATCTTTGGAACCTGAGCTGAATTTCTCAGTATAATCAGAGTTTGAAAGCTATGAATAATGATCCTTCTTTGCCACCTTCTTTCCTTATTCTACATAGCATTTATCTTTCTTTGTAAAAAAATACTAAAAATATTAATGGAATATAATTTTAAGGGGATCCTGGACTACTAACCTGCCTGGGTACCAATATAGACTGGACCTTTGCTGACACTGAGATTGCATCAGACCAAGAGACCTGGTGGAGATCTGGAGGTCTTTAGATATCAAAAGGCAATTTTTCCCTAATCATGTTATAATACCATGAAGTCTAAACATGACTCATGCAGACTATTCAGTGCAAAGATAGGTAGCTAATGTTGATTGAGTTTGAGTGCTGAGTGTAAGGATTTTTCTTTTTTATTAATTTCCAGGCAGGGGATCCAATGTAGCACAGAGTATGAGGTTCCGAGGAAAAATTACAGAGATGGAAAATGGGGTAGGTTATTTACATTCAAAAAACCCAAGCCTTCTCTGACATACTAGAAAAGCTAAAAGTGCTACTGTTTGGTGATTTCCAGTCTTATCTAAAAGGTAGGTCCTTAGGAGGCAGAGCAAGATGGTGGAGGAGTAGGAGACCTGGATTTCGTCTGGTCTCAGGAATTCAGCTGAATAGGGATCAAACCGTTCTGAACACCTACGAACTCAACAGGAGATTGAAGAAAAGATTAGCAACAACTCTCTGAACAGAAAAGCGACCACTTACTGGAAGGTAGGATGTGCGGAGAAGTGATTCCGAGGCGATATTCGGGAGGATAGATGGCGGGGGAGGGGGCCTCCCTCGGCCGCTTCTGGCAAGTGATAAAGCCGGGGAGCACAAAATCGGAACTTTTAGAAGTCGGCTCCGCTGAGGGACGTGACTCCAATGGCTAAGCGGGGGGTGGAACCCTTGCGGGACAGTGTGGTCTCAGGACCCTCGGGGTCACAGAAAGACCAGGGGTGCCTGAGTGCAGCAGAGCTCCCAGGTATCGGAGTGGGGAAGCTGGCTGCAGAGACAGAGCCGAGGCGTGGGCTCTCAGCTCGGGGTGGCCATAAACTGTGATCTGTGGCCCATTTGGGCCACTGCTCCTCCAGCAGGGACCCAACAGGTGGCAGAGCTGGGGAGACTCCCCTTCCTCCCCCGGGAGGAGCGGTGCAGCCGCAGGGATCTGCTGGGTTTGGAGACTCCACACGGGGTTGGGTGCCAGAGACAGAAACACTCGGTCACAGGCCGGGTGAGTGCGGAGTGCGGTCGGAGACCGGGGACGTGGGAGTGACTGCTTTTCTCTGGGGGCGCACTGAGGAGTGGGGCCTCGAGTTCTCAGCTTCTCCAGGCGGAAATTGGGAGGCCACCATTTTCACTCTGGTCCTCCAAAGCTGTACCGAGAGCTTGCAGGGAACAAAAGCTCCTGAGAGTAAACCCGAGCAGATTGCTTAGCCCAGCCAAGACCAAGTTTACCGATCAAGGAGAACGGGAGAACTCCAGCGCTAGGGGAATACTGCACATAGAATTCGTGGCTTTTATACAATGATTCATTAGTTTTTCAAGTTAATTTTTTTAACTTTTTTTTAAATTTTTTCTTTTTCCCTTTTTCAACCAACATCTTATCAATCCCTTTTTTAAAAAAAAACATTTTTTATTTTTCATTTTTAGAATCATATTTTATCCCTTCATAGTAGTTACCCTTATTTTTGGCATATATATATATATATATATATATATATACACATATATATATATATATATATAAAAGTTGTTCTCTCCTTAAAATTTTGAGATACACTTTCTTCTAACAGATCAAAATATACCCTAAATCACTAGTGTATGGCTTTGTTCTAGTCTCCTGCCTGATCACGTTCTCTCCCTTTTTTTTTCTTTTTTTAAAATTTTCTTTCTTTTTCCAAACAACTTCTTATCAATTCTTTTTATGAAATCTTTTATAATTTTCATCTTTACAGTCATCTTCCATCCCTTCATTATATCAACCCTTATTTTGTACATATATAAGTCTTTCGTCCTTTAAAATTTTAGGAGGCACTTTCTTCTAACAGACCAAAATACGCCCAAAATCTAGTGTGTGGCACTGATCTATGCACTACCCTGATCATATCTGATCATATTCTTTTTGTTTTGTTTTGTTCTGTTTTTGTTTGTTTTTATCTTTTTCTTTTTCTTTTTCTTTTTTTTTTCTCTTTTCTTTCCCTTTCTTTTCCCCTGGTTTCAAGTCTTTTCTGATTTATATAGAGTATATTTGCTGGGGACGTTGTTAACCTGTTAGCATTTCGTTCTTTCATTCATCTATTCTCCTTTGGACAAAATGACAAGATGAAAGAAATCACCTCAGCAAAAAGAACAAGAGGTAGTACCTTCTGACAGGGACCTACTCAATACAGACATTAGTATGATGTTGGACCTAGAATTCAGAATCATGAATTTAAAGATACTACCTGGGCTTGAAAAAAGCGTGGAAGTTATTAGAGAAGCCTTTTCTGGAGAAATAAAAGAATTAAATATAACCAAGTCAAAATCAAAAAGGCTATCAATGAGGTGCAATAAAAAATGCGAGCACTAACGACTAGGATAAATGAGGCAGAAGAGAGAATCAGTGATATAGAAGACGAAATGATGGAAAATAAAGAGGCTGAGAAAAAGAGAGATAAACAACTACAGGATCGCGAGGGCAGAATTCGAGAGATAAGCGATACCATAAAACGAAACAACATTAGAATAATTGGGATCCCAGAAGAAGAAGAAGAAAGAGAGAGAGGGACAGAAGGTATACTGGAGCAAATTATAGCAGAGAACTTCCCTAATGTGGGGAAGGAAACAAGCATCAAAATCCAGGAGGCACAAAGAACCCCTCTCAAAATCAATAAAAATAGGTCAACACCCCAACATCTAATAGTAAAACTTACGAGTCTCAGAGACAAAGAGAAAATCCCGAAAGCATCTCAGGAGAAGAGATATGTAACCTACAATGGTAGAAACATTAGACTGGCAACAGACCTATCCACAGAGACCTGGCAGGCCAGAAAGGACTGGCATGATATCTTCAGAGGACTAAATGAGGAAAATATGCAGCCAAGAATACTATATCCAGCTAGGCTGTCACTGAAAATAGAAGGAGAGATAAAAATCTTCCAAGACAAACAAAAACTAAAGGAATTTGCAAACACCAAACCGGCCCTCCAAGAAATCTTGAAAGGGGTCCTCTAAGCAAAGAGAGAGCCTAAAAGCAGCATAGATCAGAAAGGAACACATACAATATGCAGTAACAATCACCTTATAGGCAATACAATGGCACTAAACTCATATCTTTCAATAGTTACCCTGAATGTAAATGGGCTCAATGCCCCAATCAAGACACAGGCTATCAGATTGGATTAAAAAACAAGACCCATCGATATGCTGTCTGCAAGAGACTCATTTTAGACCCAAAGACACCCCCAGATTGAAAGTGAGGGGGTGGAAAACCATTTACCATGCTAATGGACACCAAAAGAAAGCTGGGGTGGCAATTCTTATATCAGACAAATTAGATTTTAAAACAAACACTGTAATAAGAGATGAAGAAGGACACTATATCCTACTTAAAGGGTCTATACAACAAGAAGGTCTAACAATTGTAAATATCTATGCCCCTAACATGGGAGCAGCCAATTATATAAGGCAATTAATAACAAAAGCAAAGAAACACATTGACAACAATACAATAATAGTCGGGGACTTTAACACCCCTCTGACTGAAATGGACAGATCATCTAAGCAAATGATCAACAAGGAAATACAGACTTTAAATGAAACACTGGACCAAATGGACTTCAGAGACATATTCAGAACATTCCATCCCAAAGCAACGGAATACACGTTCTTCTCTAGTGCCCATGGAACATTCTCCAGAACAGATCACATCCTAGGTCACAAAACAGATCTCAACCGGTACCAAAAGATTGGGATTATTCCCTGCATATTTTCAGACCACAATGCTTTGAAACTAGAACTCAATCACAAGAGGAAAGTTGGAAAGAACTCAAATCCATGGAGGCTAAAGAGCATCCTACTAAAGAATGAATGGGTCAACCAGGAAATTAAGGAAGAATTAAAAAAATTCATGGAAACCAATGAAAATGAAAACACAACTGTTCAAAATCTTTCGGATACAGCAAAGGCAGTCCTAAGAGGAAAGTATATAGCAATACAAGCCTTTCTCAAGAAACAAGAAAGGTCTCAAATACACAACCTAACCCTACACCTAAAGGAGCTAGAGAAAAAACAGTAAATAAAGCCTAAACCTAGCAGGAGAAGAGAAATAATAAAGGTCAGAGCAGAAATCAATGAAATAGAAACCAAAAGAACAGTAGGACAGATCAATGAAACTAGGAGCTGGTTCTTTGAAAGAATTAACAAGATTGGTAAACTCCTGGCCAGACTTATCAAAAAGAAAAGAGAAATGACCCAAATCAACAAAATCATGAATGAAAGAGGAGAGATCACAACCAACACCAAAGAAATAAAAACAATTTTAAGAACATATTATGAGCAACTCTATGCCAGCAAATTAGATAACCTGGAAGAAATGGGTGCATTCCTAGAGATGTATCAACTACCAAAATTGAACCAGGAAGAAATAGAAAATCTGAACAGACCTATAACTGCCAAAGAAATTGAAGCAGTCATCAAAAATCTCCCAACAAACAAAAGCCCAGGGCCAGGTGGCTTCCCAGGGGAATTCTACCAAACATTTAAAGAAGAATTAATACCTATTCTCCTGAAACTGTTCCAAAAAATAGAAATGGAAGGAAAACTTCCAAACTCATTTTATGAGCCCACCATTACCTTGATCCCCAAACCAGACAAAGACCTCATCAAAAAGGAGAATTACAGACCAATATCCTTGATGAACATGGATGCAAAAATTCTCACCAGAATACTAGCCAATAGGATCCAACAGTACATTAAAAGGATTATTCACCACAACCAAGTGGGATTTATCCCTGGGCTGCAAGGTTGGTTCAACATCCGCAAATCAATCAACGTGATACAATACATTAACAAAAGAAAGAACAAGAATCATATGATCCTCTCAACAGATGCAGAAAAAGCATTTGACAAAGTACAGCATCCTTTCTTGATCAAAACTCTTCAGAGTATAGGGATAGGGGGTATATACCTCAATATCATAAAAGCCATCTATGAAAAACCTAGAGCGAATATCATTCTCAATGGGGAAAAGCTGAGAGCTTTTCCCCTAAGGTCAGCAACACGGCAGAGATGTCCACTATCACCACTGCTATTCAACATAGTATTAGAAGTCCTAGCCACAGCAATCAGACAACAAAAAAAATCAAAGGCATCCAAATCGGCAAGGAGGAAGTCAAACTCTCACTCTTTGCAGATGCTATGATACTGTATGTGGAAAACCCAAAAGACTCCACCCCAAAACTGCTAGAACTCATACAGGAATTCAGTAAAGTAGCAGGATAAAAAATCAATGCACAGAAATCAGTGGCATTCCTATACACCAACAACAAGACTGAAGAGAGACAGATCAAGGAGTCGATCCCATTTACAATTGCACCCAAATCCATAAGATACCTAGGAATAAATTTAACCAAAGAGGCAAAGGATCTGTACTCAGAAAACTATAAAATACTCATGAAAGAAATTGAGGAAGACACAAAGAAATGGAAAAATGTCCCATGCTCATGGATTGGAAGAACAAACATTGTGAAGATGTCAATGCTACCTAGAGCAATCTACACATTCAATGCAATCCCCTTCAAAATACCATCCACTTTTTTCAACGAAATGGAACAAATAATCCTAAAATTTGTATGGAACCAGAAGAGACCACGAATAGCCAGAGGAATACTGAAAAAGAAAAGCAAAGCTGGCGGCATCACAATTCCGGACTTCCAGCTCTATTACAAAGCTGTCATCATCAAGACAGTATGGTACTGGCACAAAAACAGACACATCGATCAATGGAACAGAATTGATAGCCCAGAAATGGACCCTCAATTCTCTGGTCAACTAATCTTTGACAAAGCAGGAAAGAATGTCCAATGGAAAAAAGACAGTCTCTTCAACAAATGGTGTTGGGAAAATTGGACAACCACATGCAGAAGAATGAAATTGGACCATTTCCTTACACCACACACAAAAATAGACTCCAAATGGTTGAAAGACCTAAACGGGAGACAGGAGTCCATCAACATCCTAAAGGAGAACACAGGCAGCAACCTCTTTGACCTCAGCCGCAGCAACTTCTTCCTAGAAACATCGCCAAAGGCAAGGGAAGCAAGGGCAAAAATGAACTATTGGGACTTCATCAAGATAAAAAGCTTTTGCACAGCAAAAGAAACAGTCCACAAAACCAAAAGACAACCCACAGAATGGGAGAAAATATTTGCAAATGACATATCAGATAAAGGGCTAGTATCCAAAATCTATAAAGAACTTATCAAACTCAACACCCAAAGAACAAATGATCCAATCAAGAAATGGGCAGAAGACATGAACAGACATTTTTCCAAAGAAGACATCCAAATGGCCAACAGACACATGAAAAAGTGCTCAATATCGCTCGGCATCAGGGAAATCCAAATCCTAACCTCAATGAGATACCACCTCACACCAGTCAGAATGGCTAAAATGAACAAGTCAGGAAACGACAGATGTTGGCGGGGATGTGGAGAAAGGGGAACCCTCCTACACTGTTGGTGGGAATGCAAGCTGGTGCAACCACTCTGGGAAACAGTATGGAGGTTCCTCAAACAGTTGAAAACAGAGCTACCATATGATCCAGCAATTGCACTACTAGGTATTTACCCGAAAGATATAAATGTAGGGATCCGAAGGGATATGTCACCCCGATGTTTATAGCAGCATTGTCCACAATAGCCAAACTGTGGAGAGAGCCAAGATGTCCATCGACAGATGAATGGATAAAGAAGAGGTGGTATATATACACAATGGAATATTATGCAGCCATCAAAAGGAATGAGATCTTGCCATTGGCGATGACGTGGATGGAACTGGAGGGTGTTATGCTGAGTGCAATAAGTCAATCAGAGAAAGAGATGTATCATATGACCTCACTGATATGAGGAATTCTTAATCTCAGAAAACAAACTGAAGGTTGCTGGTGTGGTGGGGGTTGGGAGGGATGGGGTGGCTGGGTGATAGACATTGTGGAGGTTATGTGCTATGGTGAGCGCTGTGAATTGTGCAAGACTGTTGAATCACAGATCTGTTCTTCTGAAACAAATAATGCAATATATGTTAAGAAAAAAAAAGAAGAAGATAGCAGGAGGGGAAGGATGAAGGGGAGGAATCGGAGGGGGAGACGAACCATAATAGACAATGGACTCTGAAAAACAAACTGAGCGTTCTAGAGCAGAGGGGGGTGGGGGGATGGGTTAGCCTGGTGATGGGTATTAAAGAGGGCGCATTCTGCGTGGAGCACTGGGTGTTATGCATAAACAATGAATCATGGAACACTACATCAAAAACTAATGATGTAATGTATGGTGAATAACATAACAATAAAATTTAAAAAAATAAATAAAAGGTAGGTCCTTGTTTCTATGGAAGCAGTTTGTCTAGCGGAAGACCTATCTTGCTCATGTGGGATTTATGATGTCTAGCTCCCTTTAGTCCATATCTCAGGATCTCCATTCAGGATTATTGTACCAGAAGCAAATCTGCCTTACACAGCCAGGTCTGGTTTCAAATAACTGCTTGTTGAGGCCCTGCTATGTTAGTCTTCATATCAATACCATGAGATGAGCTAATCCAATACCCCATACTACAGATGAGAAACTTGTGTTTGAGGAAGCTAAAGAACATATCTAAATTCATACAATTAACAAAGGGCATAGCTTGCAAAAGGCAAAGGGGCTTGTTTGAGACAAGGGGCAAAACTTGTCTCAAGCTTAAATATATCACTTAGAAGACATTGCTGAATCTTTTGGTAAAAGAATTTAGAGAAGTCATATTTGCATTAAGTATCAGCTAATCTGGAGGGATAATCCCAGAAAGGATAAAAGAAAAATTATGTTTATTAAATGAATGAATCAGAAACTTCATCATGTTTTAAGAAAGAGAGTGAAGCCAGAGAGGTAAAGGAGAGATACTCAAGTTGGGCTATAGTCTTATTCTGCACTTGGGAAAGAGTGGCATTGATTCATGATTTATCTTGAGAAAGTTTTACTCAGTTAAAGTTTGAGGGCACAACCTTAAACTGCTTGCTCCAGAGGTATTTATTCAGCATATCCATTGAGCTTCTCTCTAGCTTTTCCTCAGAAAAGCTCAAGGTGCGTTCAAGGATCCTTTTTTCTTTCTCTTAAAAAGTATGCCTCAAACATTATAATGAAGAGGAAAGATCAGGAGAATAGCACACTGAGGAACATGGGAAAAAGACAAAGGGGGGTTAGAAGAGGTCATTTTGATTGGCAATGATAAATTCCACTGAGATTATATATAACCTATCTCTTTTACATACAATCTAATATTGTAGCCACACATTAATTGAGGATTTTAATTTCAGTTTGTACTGTAAGTATGCTATCTAATAATCCCCCCTTTTCTTTTTCCTTTGCTCTTTCCTTTCTTCTCTTTCTCTCCCTTAATTCTCACTCCCCGGGCCCAACCAATGTTATCTGTTGGAAGTGTATGAAGTTGTCTTCATTATCTATTTGATTTTAATATCTCTAAGTTAATCTCTTAACTTGGTGCCTGGACCTACACACTAAGGGTTATATCTTTAAAACCTGTAATCCATTTTCTAGCATTTTAAATGTTCTTCAGTTATGTATTGTAGTTGTGAATCTCCAATCCTTTTGTGAGAGCAAATTTTAGCAAAGACTAGACACATGCCAGGCATCATCTCAAATTCTTGGACTGCTCTGCACTCTGGGACAGAAGCAGCCAATAAGAATGTTTGTCATTCCCAAAATCAGGACTCAGTTCCTTTCCTGAAAGACTGGTTTTGATATGTCTGGGATGGACGAATTCCATCTTGTCATCTCTGGGGATCTTGTTCAAAGTTGATAAAATACATTTGCATTTTACAAACTTATACTCAACTTCTGTAGCGAGTACAGAATGATACAATGAGAGCCTAATATTTCCTCCTATGACAGAGAATAAAAGGAGAGGTAGAGTGAGAACAAAAACGAGAGAGTGAGAGAAGAGGGAAGGATGGAGGGAAGGAAGGAAGGAAGGAAGGAAGGAAGGAAGGAAGGAAGGAAGGAAGGAAGGAAGGATAGAGATTGAGACAGAGATTGAGGGTGTACATTAGCAGAGGAGTGAATGAGCCAACCAAATGATCTGGTCTTTTTTCAAAAGGCTTTTGAATTCACACCTCACAATCTGTGTTCCCTGCTTTGTAAAAAAAAATATTCTGAAACACTCTTTCTGCTTATGTATCATTAATAACACTGAATGGTCATACTGGCTGATCTCGGTTGCATATAATTCCTTAGAAAGTTCCTTCTGCTTTATTTCTTGTATGTTTTCTGCTTTAAAGAAAGAATGTAAAAAACTCAGTGTTTCTCCCTCCTTTTCTCTTCTGTATCTTATAATGCTGGTTATATTACTGAGACAGTAATGGGTTACAAGCTATTAAGGTTTGAAAAATGTCAAAATATAATCTTAAGAAGTAACCATAAATGATAGAAAATATCTTTCTGTAACATTGTTACTGCTCCAAGTGACACAAACTGGGATACTTTGCATTTAGATATTTTGTTGTCCTGATTCCATTTTTGTGCTATGTTCTACTCAAATATAAACCAACAAATTGTTTTTGGAATAAGGTGCATCACAGGGAAAAGAGAGGTATAATGAAGGAGAGACAGACATAGAGGAGGAAGAGAAGAAAAGAGGAGAAAAGAAATGCATGAAAAGCAAGAACTCAACTTTCCTATCTGGTCAGCGATTGTTGTTGCTGTCACCTATATAGGAACAAGCACATTTTCTACTTTTACTAAGGCTAAAGTTCATAAATAGTCTCCCTGGGCCTCAGTCATCTCATTTTAAAAACTATGGGTCAGACTAGACCATCTCAAGCCCTGAAATATTATTCAAATGAGCTCTGTGCCAGGTTTCTGCCATAATGGATTTTGTGTAGCAAGTATTCTTGTAGGGAAAGAATTGATGGTACATCAAATGGTACAGTCGAGCTTGACCACAAGATAAATTAGGCCTCTGGTTCAATGTTCCTGTGGCTGTTTGAGTGTTGTTGTTATGTGTAAGATGTGCTAAAAGGCTCTAATGAGTCCAGTTTATTTTTTTTATTATTTTTTAATTTTTTGACAGAGAGAGACACAGTGAGAGAGGGAACACAAGCAGGGTGAGTGGGAAAGGGAGAAGCAGGCTTCCCGCGGAGCAGGGAGCCGGATGCGGGGCTCGATCCCAGGACCCTGGGATCATGGCCTGAGCTGAAGGCAGATGCTTAACGACTGAGCCACACAGGCGCCCCATGAGTCCAGTTTAAATACGTTGCTATTGAAATGTCAATAGGCAAAATAATATCTAGTTACTATTTATCATTTAGATTTAATTATGTTGTTTCTATATAAACTTTGTTTTAAAAAAAATAAATGCATTACTTTATTCTTCTGTCAATACCACCACTAAGTTGCTAAGCAATCTCTACACATGACAATTAGTAAGTCCCCCAGGACATTACTCAAAAGCCATGAAGGATCACTGATGTCCTTGTCATGAGCAAGGCATCTCGCCGACGTTCACCTGACCTCGGTAGCAGAACTTACTGATAGCTTAGAATGTTTGCCATTTTCCTCTTGAGAAATGCGAATCTAGTAGGAAATATTTCCCATAACTCAGGGAAGCACACACATCAATTTAGCAACAGTTCTCTGTGGCCTGCAAAGAAGTAATGATGGTGGATCTTAGCAAAGTGGCTGGCACATAATAGACACTTAGTGAATATGTGTTGACAAGTGAATGAATGACCTTTTCACATCTGCCTTTCATTTTCTTGGAGTATACGTAAACTTTTAAAAATAATACCGATATGTCCTCTCTTCTAAAGACTGAAAACCTGAAATCAGAACCTAGATCAATACAGTTAGGAATTATTCTCAGGCTCTATTCAATATGATGTTGCCCTGTCTGTAAGTCACTGCTGGAGGAAACAGATGTCTTACTGTATCTTTTGATAAAATTCTACTTTTTCAGAAGAAACTGTAGATTCATGAAAAAAGTTGAGCACTTTTGTGGGTTATTCTCCAGTGATGCCATCCATCACCGTGGCTGGACTAGAACTGTTTTGCCAGAGCACAACATTAGCAGCCTCATCCAGCTCTCGGTATCTTACGCCTCCACAGTTCTCAGCTGCTGTGCCCACCTGGCACCAGAAATGCAACTCAAGGAAAGGAACAGCAGAAGGGAAATAAAACAAGAACAAGAAATTGGGATTGAAGCCAGATGAGGTGAAATGAGCACAGGGTATGGGAGAAATGGAATCTAAACTCTAATTTACCCATTGTCACAACCCATCTCTGAGAAAGCGTTGCCCTCATCTCTTTCACCGTTTTCCTGCCTCTCCAAAGACTTTGAGATGGAGGAAAATAGAGAAAAGGGAAGATGATGTGGGTGCTATAGAAATATCAATTAGGCCAACTGTTAACTTGAAACGAAATTGAATTAGCATGAGGAAGAGACTTTGAAGAAGTGAAAGATCATCCTCCCCCAGAAGAGATCATGACAACAATCCTGCCACTTTTCCCCTTGCCGAGTGAGGGAATCTTTGGTTGGGAGATAGAATTTCAGAATTTAAAGAGGATGAGGAAATTCAGGAAATTTCTGACCTCAAACCTCCTTGTCCTGTAACTTTCAGTGTCCAAAAATCCCCTAAGGTTTCCCTGACTCTGGAACTCATAAATTTAATTATTTAGAAGTAGATGGACCACCCAGACTCAAGCAAAGCAGAAACTGGAGCCCGTTGTCATAAGATTCGCTCTCTCTATATAAGGAGAGGGAAGTACTGAATATTCTTGAATATTGCTTTTTACCAGAGCAGGTAAAAAAGAGCAAGAGATGAGGAAAGACTCCTGATAGGACTACCATGGTGTTGTAGAAATGATCATCATCCAGATTTGTGGTAAAGGTTTTATGGGAATATACGTGTATGTGTATTTAAGAAAACTGTGTATATATTCAAAAATACCATATATACATATACACATACTATATTCAAAACTGTTCAAAATTTTGTACTTTACTATAAATGTATATTATTAATAAAATTTATATATATAGCAAAACCAGAAAAAAGTGTATCTGTACATTAGAATTAAACATTTAGAAACTATTTTTAATCAATTTCATTGAAATATAATCTACATAAAACAAAATTCACACAGTTTAAGTATATAGGTCATTGACTTTTGAAAATGCAAATACCCATATAACTAGCACTCCAATCAAAGTATGGAGAATTTTTCATCTCCCAGATAGTTTTTCTGTCATTGCCTTGCAATCTGCCCTTTCTGTGTCACCTCCTGAACACAGAACCACTGATTTTTGATCAGGATAAATATTTTTGCTGGTTTTGAACTTGTTATGATTGGAATCTCTTGTGATCAGCTTCTTTGTTTCAGCAAAATGTCTGAGATTCATCCATGTTGTTCTGTTTATTCTATTCATTTTTATTTTTGCATAATTTTTTCAAAGCTTTTATTTATTTGAGAAAGAGAGAGCACACGTGTGCATGTGCCCATGAGTGAACAATGGGTGGGGGGAGAAGAGAATCTCAAGCAGACTCCTCACTGAGATGGGATTCCCCACTGGGGCTTGATCTCACCACCCTGAGATCATGGCCTGAGCTGAAATCAAGAGTCTGATTCTTAACTAAGCCACCCAGGCACCCCTGTATAATTTATCATATACCACAGTCTGTTTGATGGACATTTAGAATCCTGCAAAATCTCAAGAAAAAAGTATGTGTATATATATTGTACACCCCTTCTAAAAAGTTACATGATCCACTAAAAGTAGAGAAGAAATTAATAAACACAAAGATGTGGGGTCCAGCAACAGAGGAGTTGGTTAGAAACACTTCTCAGACAGTGCTGAGGTACCACTACAGGGCTTTAGAAGGGATTCTAAAACAGTTTCTTTCCCCCATTCAATTGCTTTAGGAACTTTGTTGAAAATAAATAGAATTAACATGTATGAGCTCTCTTAACATTTCTGGGTTCTCTTTTCTGAGACACTGATCTATATATTTCTCTTTATGTTACTACCAAATGTCTTGGTTAACTTAGCTTTTTGAGGTAAGCCTCAGAACCAGGTTGAATAAGACCTCCAACTTTGTTCTTCATTCTTTTTATTTCTTTAAATTTACCTTATTTATTCTGGCTTACTTACATTCTGGATTCTTTATGAATTTTAGAGTCAGTTTAACAATTGCTGTAAAAATTCCCGTTGGAATTGAGATCAGAAGCCTTGGGCGGGGGGACATCTTCCAATTCATGATCATGTAGTATCTCTCCATTTAGTTAGGTCTTCTTTAATTTCAATAACTTTTTATACTTTTAAGTATAGCAGTCTTGGACATCTTTTGTAGATTTATTCATAGGTATTTTACATGTTTTTTAAATTTATTTTCTGATTGTTTATTGTTTGAAATAAGAATACAATTGCTCTTTTTGTATATTCACTTTTTATCTTGACACCCTGCTAAATGTACTTATTAGTTCTAATAGTTTTTTTTTCTGTAGATTTTCTTTTTATTTTTGCTGTTTTTTTAAATTTTTTTGTTGTCATGTTAATCACCATACATTACACCGTTAGTTTTTGATGTAGTGTTCCATGATTCATTTTTTGCATATAACATCCAGTGCTCCACGCAGAATGTGCCCTCTTTAATACCCATCACCAGGCTAACCCATCCCCCCACCCACCTCCCCTCTAGAACCCTCAGTTTGTTTCTCAGAGTCCATCGTCTCTCATGGTTCGTCTCCCCCTCCAATTCCTCCCCTTCATTCTTCCCCTCCTGCTATCTTCTTTTTTTTTTCTAACATATAATGTGTTATTTGTTTCAGAGGTACAGATCTGTGATTCAACAGTCTTGCACAATTCACAGCACTCACCATAGCACATACCCTCCCCAATGTCTATCACCCAGCCACCCCATCCCACCCACCCCCCCCCACGACTCCAGCAACCCTCAGTTTGTTTCCTGAGATTAAGAATTCCTCATATCAGTGAGGTCATATGATACATGTCTTTCTCTGATTGCCTTATTTTGCTCAGCATAATACCCTCCAGTTCTATCCATGTCATTGCAAATGGCAAGATCTCATTCCTTTTGATGGCTTCATAATATTCCATTGTGTGTGTGTGTGTGTGTGTGTGTGTGTGTGTGTGTGTGTGTGTACCACATCTTCTTTATCCATTCATCTGTCGATGGACATCTTGGCTCTTTCCACAGTTTCGCTATTGTGGACATTCCTGCTATAAACATCGGGGTGACATATCCCTTCGGATCCCTACATTTATATCTTTCGGGTAAATACCCAGTAGTGCAATTGCTGGATCATATGGTAGCTCTGTTTTCAACTGTTTGAGGAACCTCCATACTGTTTTCCAGAGGGGTTGCACCAGCTTGCATTCCCACCAACAGTGTAGGAGGGTTCCCCTTTCTCCGAATCCCTGGCAACATCTGTCGTTTCCTGACTTGTTAATTTTAGCCATTCTGACTGGTGGGAGGTGGTATCTCATTGAGGTTAGGATTTGGATTTCCCTGATGCCAAGCGATATTGAGCACTTTTTCATGTGTCTGTTGGCCATTTGGATGTCTTCTTTGGAAAAATGTCCGTTCATGTCTTCTGCCCATTTCTTGATTGGATCATTTGTTCTTTGGGTGTTGAGTTTGATAAGTTCTTTATAGATTTGGGATACTAGCCCTTTATCTGATATGTCATTTGCAAATATTTTCTCCCATTCTGTGGGTTGTCTTTTGGTTTTGTGGACTGTTTCTTTTGCTGTGCAAAAGCTTTTTATCTTGATGAAGTCCCAATGTTCATTTTTGCCCTTGCTTCCCTTGCCTTTGGCGATGTTTCTAGGAAGAAGTTGCTGCGGCTGAGGTCAAAGAGGTTGCTGCCTGTGTTCTCCTTTAGGATGTTGATGGACTCCTGTCTCACATTTAGGTCTTTCAACCATTTGGAGTCTATTTTTGTGTGTTGTGTAAGGAAATGGTCCAGTTTCATTCTTCTGCATGTGGCTGTCCAATTATCCCAACACCATTTGTTGAAGAGCCTTTTTTCCATTGTACATTCTTTCCTGCGTTGTCAAAGATTAGTTGACCAGAGAATTGAGGGTCCATTTCTGGGCTCTCTATTCTGTTCCACTGATCGATGTGTCTGTTTTTGTGCCAGTACCATACTGTCTTGATGATGACAGCTTTGTAATAGAGCTTGAAGTCCGGAATTGTGATGCCGCCAGCTTTGCTTTTCTTTTTCAACATTCTTCTGGCTATTCGGGGTCTTTTCTAGTTCCATACATATTTTAAGATTATTTGTTCCATTTCTTTGAAAAAAGTTGATGGTGTTTTGATGGGGATTACATTGAATGTGTAGATTGCTCTAGGTAGCATTGACATCTTCACAATGTTTGTTCTTCCAATCCATGAGCATGGAACGTTTTTCCATTTCTTTGTGTCTTCTTCAATTTCTTTCATGAGTATTTTATAATTTTCTGAGTACAGATCCTTTGCCTCTTTGGTTAGATTTTATTCCTAGATATCTTATGGTTTTGGGTGCAATTGTAAATGGGATTGACTCCTTAATTTCTCTTTCTCTGTCTTATTGTTGGTGTATAGGAATGCCACTGATTTCTGTGCATTGATTTTATATCCTGCCTCTTTACTGAATTCCTGTATGAGTTCCAGCAGTTTTGGGGTGGAGTCTTTTGGGTTTTCCACATAAAGTATCATATCATCTGCAAAGAGTGAGAATTTGACTTCTTCCTTGCCAGTTTGGATGCCTTTGATTTCTTTTTGTTGTCTGATTGCTGTGGCTAGGACTTCTAATACTATGTTGAATAGCAGTGGTGATAGTGGACATCTCTGCCGCATTCCTGACCTTAGTGGGAAAGCTCTCAGCTTTTCCCCATTGAGAATGATATTCACTGTGGGTTTTTCATAGATGGCTTTTACGGTATGGAGGTATATACTCTCTATCCCTATACTCTGAAGAGTTTTGATCAAGAAAGGATGCTGTACTTTGTCAAATGCTTTTTCTGCATCTATTGAGAGGATCATATGATTCTTGTTCTTTCTTTTGTTAATGTATTGTATCACGTTGATTGATTTGCGGATGTTGAACCAACCTTGCAGCCCAGGGATAAATCCCACTTGGTTGTGGTGAATAATCCTTTTAATGTACTGTTGGATCCTATTGGCTAGTATTCTGGTGAGAATTTTTGCATCCATGTTCATCAAGGATATTGGTCTGTAATTCTCCTTTTTGATGAGGTCTTTGTCTGGTTTGGGGATCAAGGTAATGGTGGGCTCATAAAATGAGTTTGGAAGTTTTCCTTCCATTTCTATTTTTTGGAACAGTTTCAGAAGAATAGTTATTTAATTCTTCTTGAAATGTTTGGTAGAATTCCCCTGGGAAGCCTCTGGCCCTGGGCTTTTATTTGTTTTGTTTTGTATTGTTTTGTATTGTTTATTGTAGGCCTGTATAAACCTTTAAAAATGTTTTGAAATGTTTTATTTTGCTCAGCTACTAGATTTCATCCAAGTTCCAAACTTACTGGCATAAAGTTTCCTACCATAGTACCAGAGATTTTTGATGACTGCTTCAATTTCCTTAGTGGTTATAGGTCTGATCAGGTTTTCTATTTCTTCCTGGTTCAGTTTTGGTAGTTGATACATCTCTAGGAATGCATCCATTTCTTCCAGGTTATCTAATTTGTTGGCATATAATTTATCATAATATGTTCTTATAATTGCTTGTGTTTCTTTGGTGTTGGTTGTGATCTCTCCTCTTTCATTCATGATTTTGTTGATTTGGGTCCTTTCTCTTTTCTTTTGGATAAGTCTGGCCAGGGGTTTATCAATCTTGTTAATTCTTTCAAAGAACCAGCTCCTACTTTTGTTGATCTGTTCTACTGTTCTTTTGGTTTCTATTCCATTGATTTCTGCTCTGATCTTTATTATTTCTCTTCTCCTGCTGGGTTTAGGCTTTATTTGCTGTTTTTTTCTCCAGGTCCTTTAGGTGTAGGATTAGGTTGTGTATTTGAGACCTTTCTTGTTTCTTGAGAAAGGCTTGTATTGCTATATACTTTCCTCTTAGGACTGTCTTTTGCTGTATCCCAAAGATTTTGAACAGTTGTGTTTTCATTTTCATTGATTTCCATGAAATTTTTTAATTCTTCTTTAATTTCCTGGTTGACCCATTCATTCTTTAGTAGGATGCTCTTTAGCCTCCAAGTATTTGAGTTCTTTCCGACTTTCTTCTTGTGATTGAGTTCTAGATTCAAAGCATTTTGAAACGCCAGGCTCTGGACTGGGATTTATTTTTAGGACACAGCTAGAAGACAAAAAAACAAAAAAACAAAAAACAAGTAGGAAATTCAAATCATGTGGGTTGCATGTACATTACTTCATCAAGTCCCAACTCTCCTTCACAATTCACCTGCTTGTGTTTATTTTCATAACACTGTGTAGTTGCTCTTGTTGCTGTTTTTGATTGTATATTTTGCTCAGAATTTGGGAGCAATATGGGAGAGATGTGTGGTAGTGGGCTTATACTGACATCGTGGTTCTGGAACTCCCTGTCCCCCCTGCCACCATTGTGTTTTGAATATGGATTTTGTTATATCTAGCAACCTTAGTGAATACTCTTACTACATCTGCTTGTTTGTTTATTGATGTTCTTTTTTTCATCAGTGTGTTTTCATATGTTTTGAGTGGAATAGCAGTTTTATTTCTTTGGTTTCAATTCTTATAATTTGATGTTTACAAACCTCGATAAGACTTTCAACACAGTGTTGACTGGAGACAGTGATAATTAGCATCCCTGACTGATTCTAGAATTAAGAGCTTTAAATTTTTCATCCATAAATAATATGTTTTGCAGTGATATAGGGTAGTTATGAAAGTTCTTTTGCATTATTTGCTTACTAAGATTTATTTTCTTTTAAATTATGAATGTTGACTACTTTTCTGAATCTATTAACATGATCCAATAATTTGACTCTTTTAAACTAATAGTTTGGTGAATGACATTAATATAATTTCTAATTCAAAGCCATGTTTTTTCTTCAGATCTAAATACAAATATAGATAGAAATATAATTTTACTTCATAGCTGGATTTGGTTGGGTAATATCTTTTTTATAATTTTTGCATCTATATTTTTTAGTGGATGTTGATGTATAATTTTTCTTCATCATATAATTCTTGTCTTATGTTAGAATGAAGGTTATGGTAGTACCATGAAAGAATTTTGAGAATATTGTTTCTTTCTCAATTCTCACAGTCTTCATACAAAATTGAAAATATTGATTTTTTAAATGTTTGCTAGAAATCAACAGTAACGTAATCTAGGGCCTTTTATTGAATTTTTCTCTTTTCATTTTTTTCTCTAAACTGATTAAATATATTTTAGATTTGTAGGCCTGTATAAACCTTTAAAAATGTTTTGAAATGTTTTATTTTGCTGAGCTACTAGATTTCATCCAAGTTCCAAACTTACTGGCATAAAGTTTCCTACCATAGTCCTTTGTGATTTTTTTAAAAAATCATACCATGTCTGTCTGTAATTTTGTGTCTTTTCACTTTTATTATTATCTACACTGCATTGTCTCTTTTTCTCTTGATCAGTGTTAAGAGAGATCTGTTTATTTTACCAGTCTTTCAAATAATCAACGTTAAATTTATTACTCTTTTTTGCGTCTATTTTTTTCATATCTACCAGTTTCTTCTTTCTGTCTCTTTTTAGTTGTTTCTGTTTTTTTGTTTTGTTTTGTTTTTTCCTGCTTGTGATGTTGGATGCTTGTCTCAATAATTTTAGTTGTTTTTTATTTCTTAGTATGAACATTAATTGCTATAAGATACCTATAAATTCAGTTTGACAGAATCTCATATTTGAAATGAAGGAATTCTTTAATTTTTCTTTATAGTTTCCATGATAATCTCATTTTTGACTTACATTATTCATTAATGTATACTTTTACTTAAATTTCTTAGTTCACAATTTTTTTCTCTACTTATATTTCTGATGATGATATCTAAATTAAATACATTATCATTAGAGAACATAGTGTGCAAAATAATTGTTTAAGGGGTATAATATTCAATTTTTGCTTGAGAAGAATACTTTTAAACTATTGAATATAGGGCTCAGGATATGCCTCGCAGCTCAGCCACTACATCCTTATAATGTTTTATCAATTGTTCAAAGAAAAGTGTTAAATTTTCTCAAAGTGATGAAGGACTTAACTTTTTTTCTTATAATTCGACAGGTTTTTTTAAAAATTTTTTTTTAATTTATTTATTTGAGACAGAGAATGAGAGAGAGAGAGCACATGGGGGGGGAGGGTCAGAGGGAGAAGCAGACTCCCCGCTGAGCAGGGAGCCCGATGCGGGACTCGATCCCGGGACCCCAGGATCATAACCTGAGCCGAAGGCAGTCGCTTAACCAACTGAGCCACCCAGGCGCCCTGACAGTTTTTTTTTTTTTTTTTTTTTTGCCTTATGTATTTGGTTGCTAAATCAATGACTCCTTCGGAGATTTGAACTCTAAATTTCAAGTTGAACCTCTTTAGTTCCACAATATTCTTTGCCTTAAAGTTTACTTTTCTGATTAATATGGTTGTCCTACATTTATCTTACCTATTAATTTCCTGTTCTACCTTTCCATCTTTTAAAAGTTTTTTTGATTATGTATGTTAATCCATCTTTTAAAAGTTTTAATATCCTTCTACCCTTACGTTTCAAGTGTGGCTATAGTAATAGTATAGCTGGGTTCAAAAATCTAAGCTGAGGATCTCTTTTAACTGATTAATTTAATTATATAAATATAGAAGTAATGTATAAGGTAGTAATAACTGATGGATATAATACTTATTGTGATTTCTGCTATATTTGGATTTATTCACACTCTCATGTTGTATTTTATGTGTCCTACTTCTCATTTTTTTCTATCTCACCTTGTGATTTGTGTGGGATTAAGATTTTTCATTAAGTCTATCTCATTCTATAAATTTGGAAGTTATGCACATTTATTTTTCTTTATAATTTATTTCTTTAGTCAGTAAAATGAGAAAATGGATATTTAATTTAACAAAGTCTAAATTTATTCAACTACTTTACCTTGCTTCCAAATAAAAATGAGGAATTTCGAATACCTAAATGTTAGTCTTCTGTTCCCCTCATACCTGCTATTTTTGGTAACTAGTTTTTTTCATTTTTTTCTTTTCTTATTTTTTCTTACAGACTTTTAAATACCTAAATTAGACTATGTTGCTATAATTTGTACAGTCATTATATCTCACTTCCAGAATCATTTCTTTTGCTTCATTTTCCAATCATATTTTAGCTAGAAGTTCTAATTCTAAGTTGAGTTATTTTCTTTTAGTTTTATTTTACTTTCTGATTTATAATTTTTATTGGATAGTTTTATTTTACTTTCTGATTTATAATTTTTCACCTGAATTTGCATCATTTTAACTGTTTGTCTTATACATAATCATCTTTTTCTCACTGCATATAAGAGTTTGTCTTTGTATTTGGAAGTTTTTTCTAATAAATCTTTTGTGAATTTTTTTTCATATTTTAGATTTCATTAAGCTTCCTGAATTAAAAGATGAATGACTTTCTTGGATTCTGGAATTTTTTTCTTTGATTTTTTTTCTTTCTCTTTTTAAAATATTACCTATCTCACATTTATTTATCTTATTGTATGCATATCTACAGTTTATGCACATTAGACCTCATTTTATCCTTCTTGTCTCATGACCTTTCTTTCATATTTCCTATTTCTATGCCTTGGAAATCCCTAATAGAGCTTAAGTATTTAATTATGAACTCCAGGAACTTTTTTTTAACCTTAAATATGAAGAAACTTGGGACCAAAAAAAAATCTTTTTTTAAGGTACTATTTATTTATTTGCCAGAGAGAGAGCATGCAAGCAGGGGGAGTGGCAGGCAGAAGGAGAAGAAGGCTCCCCACTGAGCAAGAAGCCCAATTCTAGAGGGGAGGAGGGTAGGGGGATGGGTTAGCCTGGTGATGGGTATTAAAGAGGGCACATTCTGCATGGAGCACTGGGTGTTATGAACAAACAATGAATCATGGAACACTACACCAAAACAAATTATGTAATATATGGTGATTAACATAACAATAAAAAATTAAAAAAAAAAAAAAGAAGCCCAATTCAGGACTCCATCCCAGGACCCTGGGATCATGACCTGAGCTGAATGCAGATGCTTAACCAAATGAGCCACCCAGGCATCCCAGAACCAGAAAAAAATCTTGAACCAAATGTCAAGATTCAGTTGTACAAACCAGAAACTCTGTTTTCACATAATTCACAACTCAGCCAAGAAGACAGAGGAGAAAATTACCTTGATAACAATCCAATATCATTACTAGATGCATGGGTTACATTTGGTGGTGAGTGGACAGAGAAAGGAGTACATGTGAGGTGAGTGATTTGGGGTACGTTATTTAATCTTTCTACACAATAATTTTCTTGTCTGTGAAGATGGATAGGATAACAACAACTGCATAGTGCTTTGTAAAGACTGTGTAAGATAATGTTTTTAAAGCAGTGAGTTTTGTACCTGGCTGTTGAAAATAACAATAAAAGGAAATAAATTGGGGATTCTAATAACAAAAATAATAGTGGAAAATATGCCTGGAGATGCAGGTGAAAGGATTCATATGAGAAAATGAGTAGGAGGACTGGAGGACTAAGGGAATCTGAGGAAGAGTGAATACCGTTCTGAAGGGTGAGAACTGGTAGTTCATAGTTTACATTTCTTGAGGACTTAGTACATGCCAGACACTCCACCAATGATCAGTGAACTATATAGCACTTGGGCCAGTTCCAGCCTGCTGGCCGTTTTTGTAAATAAGGCTTCATTGCAATATGGCCATGATTTGTTTGGCCATGGCCATGGCCATGATTTGTTTACATATTTCCTAGGGCTGCTTCTACATAGAACAGCAGAATTCAGTAGTTGCGACAGTGACCCTATGGCCCTTATTATAAACGGAAATGTTTACTATCTGGCTCTTTGCAGTAAAAGTTTGCTGACCCCTGGACTACACTAACAACTAAGGACTAAAAACTGAATTGTCTCATTTAATTATCACAGTATTTAACATCAAGGGATGCGGGGTTAGTTAAAGGGAAGCAAGTATTCGAAATTGCCTCAAGGGTAATACCGGGTTGGCACAGTATGTGGTGAAGGATAGGAGTTGAGGCAAGAAAGTCAAATTACAGCCAATTTTTAAATATTTCATTGACAGACATTTGAAAATAATGGCAAGGAAAGTGGGAGACTAGCTGATCAAATAGAGTATATGTTTTTTTTTCTTTTTTTAAAAATTTTATTTGTTTATTTGACACAAAGAGAGAGCAAGAGAGCACAAGCAGGGGGAGTTACAGAGGGAGAAGCAGATTCCCCACTGAGCAGGAAGCCTGATGCTGGGCTTAATCCCGGGACCTTGAGATCATGACCTGAGCCCAAGGCAGACGCTTAACTGACTAAGCCACCCAGGAGCCCCTAGAATATACATTTCCAAAATAAGTGCACCAGCTACCTTTTTAGGTGGCCAAGAACAGAACTTTATCTACTACTTTTTCCCATCCTGAATTAGTTTCTCCTCACCTCCTCACTGCTTGTGTATCACACCTTTTACTCTTCACTTCATCAATATGTGTCTGTCACTCCTAAGAATTTAGCTACAGAAAGACTTCCTCATCTTTACCAATGCTTTCCTTAACACCCCCTCCTTATTCTCCACCCCACCCATCTTCAGAATTTGTGCGTGTGGTCTTTTTTTTTTTTTTTCCTGTTGCCTGATTACATCTTACCTGAGTGTCTTAATTTTCAAACTGCAACAGCCTATGCAGACTCTGACTTTCATTCTGATCTGTCTTGCCAAGATTTTTCCAAGCTTGTGAGTCAGTGTTTAAAATAACTTGTAGGAATTGGTCTATAATGATCTTAGGATATTTCACTCTCAGGAGAGGGTTGCTATTTCCGAAAGAGGCAGACATACCTAAGTCCTAAACATCAACTTTAATTCCCCAAAGTAACTCTGTTTGCATTGTAGTTCATTTTCAAGAAGGTGCAATGCACCTCCCTCAAGGGGCTCCCAGAAAACAATGTTTAGCAGTGAAGTGAAATGAAGTGAGTGAAATGAAATCAGTATTTGAGATATGTGGATTATGCAGGTTTTCAAGAAGGAAAAACAAGAGGATTTGACCTGGTCAGTAAAGGCTTCTCAAATGAGAGAAATTAATGTTCAAACTGAAACAGTGAAAAATACATTATAAGGGTAACAACACACATGAGGATAGGTAGCCTCCCGGACCAGTCAACAATGATGAGGGCATTATATGTCATCAGAATAATTCAATTAATATTTAGCCCTTCCACTCCATTATTTCATTCATCCACCTTCCATTCAGCAATCATATGAAGCACTGTGCAAGATAATAGGGATTTAGAGATAAAGAACTTAAGTTTAAAGCTCAGTGTGGCCAAAGCATATATAATACAAACATACTCATATGTGTATGTATAGATATAAAGTCATGCAGCATATGTCCATTCTTACATCTATAATTTGGTAACAACCTGGCAAATTTGGTATTCATGTAGCCACAGAGGTTCATAGAGTTTAACCAAATTACAGGAGGACACATAGCTTCTAAGTGGCAGAACTGGAAAATTTAACCCAAGGTTTTTGGTCTCTAGAACTTCCTGTATGTTCTTCTCTATGTCGTGTTGCCCCTCAGGGAGACGTGGAAATTGTAACAGCAGAAACAGGCTCAAGGAAGTAAGTTAGCACAGGGGAAGACGGTGACCTATAATGGGTGTTGCAATATTTAGGAAGGATGCCTCAAGAACTCACAGTTCTGTTGGAGAGAAAAACACTTTGTGCATGATCACTTGAAGAATGAGCCTTTCTTTGATTATGGGATATTCTGCAACTGTTATCTAGAATTAGGGGCTCTTTAAGCAAATGTACTTTCCCCTGGTTTTTAATCCCTGGCCTGGTTCTTTTTACCATCTAATAGAAAGTCTGCCCAGAGAGATCTCTGGGCATGATTCCCTCGTACCTTAGATTGGGGTTAATATGAGATAACTGAATTTGCCTATATTAAATTGGAAGAGCCCAGGGTGACTTACATTTGAATGTTTTCCAATCTGAATTCCAGGCCCTAAGACTTCCTCTTGTTCTCTTCAAGGAGTTCCTGCCACACAAGTAGCAAAAGGCTGCTGAGAATAACTTTAGAACCAAAATGAATGGAAGTTAGGGTTTTGGGGTGTGCACTGGCATTTTTCTTCGTAAGATGAAGACCTGACGAGATGTTTGAATGACAAGGCATGAATGTGGGTTGTATCAGGTTCTCTACCCATCTTACTTCTTTTTGTTTTGAATACGTATTAGTCAGTGTTTTCCAAAGAAACAGAATCAGTATATATTACTGCTTTAACCAGTATTATATATATATGTGTGTGTGTGTGTGTGTGTGTGTGTGTATATATATAGAGAGAGAGAGAGAGACAGAGACAGAGACAGAGAGATATTTATTATGGGGACTTGGCTTATGTGCTAATGGAGGCTGAGAAGTCCCATAGCCCATCATCTGCAAGGGGGAGACCCAGGAAAGATGGTCGTACAATCCCGTACTAAGTGTGAATGCCTGAGAAATGGCGGGGGTGGGGTATAAATCCCAATCCAAAGGCAGGAGACTCATGGCCCAGCTCATTAGTCAGGCAGGGACAGGTGATCTACTTTAGGGAGTCCACCAATTCAAATGCTAATCTCATCCAGAAACCCCCTCACAGACACACCCAGGATTAGCATTTAATCTGGGCACCTCTTTCTCTAGTCAGTTTGAGATGTAAAATTACCTATCACAGTATATATAGGAGATAAAGTAAAAATTATATAACATCTGGAAAATATCAGGGATGAGGGTAGTAGGTTCCCAGAAACAGGTTTTATTGTATTTCAGGGTGCCGTGAGGGAATACAAAGCTGTTTAAGGGATATTCCGTCTTCCTGGCTCAGTGCTTTCTCCCTCTCCTGGGGTGAGGACTGATTTTTTTTTCTCATTCTGTATCTGACTAGTAGTTCATATAATACAATAAAAATGAAGAGAGACACACAACAAGAAGTTTAAAATATGAGCTTAAAAATTTAGATTCGAATGACATAAAATTTATGTTATATTCATATGAAAGTTCCCCGCGTTACTCTCAATTTCTATAATTATCTCCTCTCAGACTGTCCTAATATGCAGACCCCATTTTGAACAGCATGGCTCTAGGGATGAATAGCTCATGAGGGTACAAAAATGAGTGCGTCACGGGGTTGCACGTGATGGGGCACCACGCCCTGCATGCCCCAAACACTCACCAGCAGCCTGCTAACTGCTCGCTGATGATTCTGGGTCCTTCTCAGATGAGTTTAATGTTTTCACATTCTATATTTCCTTCCTATTTAAATTCCTTCAGTTTGCTACCTCTGGCCTTTTGTTTAAAAAAAAAAAAGGCATCTTAAACAGCCTGGCTGTTACTGAATTCAAGAAGAAATGTTAGGTGAAACATAGCCCTTCTCGTGGGGGTATAAGCGACATGGGAGTAGGAATGTAATGATTTCAGTGACGCCGTGAGGTCATTGAAATACTGCTGAAGTAATTAGTCATAAGAGAACATGTGCCCTGCTTTCCAGTATTGGAGAAATAAAAGACAAAAAAGTATCTAGCTACTGCAATATGAGTGAAAGATGAGGACACATTTTAATCTAGAATGGACAGGGGAGAGGTTAGATGCCACTGCCGAAGCTATTACCTTATCCATTGTGAGAGACCTGTAGGGAAGACAAAGAGATTGCCTGTGTCTCATGTTAAAGCACAGAGGTAGTACTCAAATCCATTATCAAAATCAGGAGGAGGCAGTGAATTAAGAGCAGTAGACTGGAGATAGTTCTCGAGAGGTCATCTTTATAAAATGTGTTAAATGGAAAAGGTGTAAACACAGCTGCTGGTTTAGACATTTGCCTCCAAAGTGCACAACCTACTCCATGTTTCAATATATAAAACTTTCTTATTGTGGGCCCATTCTCCTCAGCTGAAATAAAGCCTGAAATCTTTGATTTCTTAAAATATTTAATTAATGTGTAATTAGCTCTTTTTAACCTGCCCACCTGCAATATTAATATGAGATGGGAATAAATAAACTTTTTCCTTTACAGCTGCAGAGACGTTTTGTCCACAGGCATGATTGGAACTATTTGTTTTGTTTGTTTGTTTGTTTTTATTATTATGTTATGTTAATCACCATACATTACATCATTGATTTTGGATGTAGTGTTCCATGATTCATTGTTTGTGCATAACACCCAGTGCTCCATGCAGAACGTGCCCTCTTTAATACCCATCACCAGGCTAACCCATCCCCCCACCCCCTCCCCTCTAGAACCCTCAGTCTGTTTCTCAGAGTCCATAGTCTCTCATGGTTCGTCTCCCCCTCCGATTTCCCCCCTTCATTCTTCCCTTCCTATCTTTTTTTTTCTTCTAACACATAATGTATTATTTGTTTCAGAGGCACAGGTCTGCGATTCAACAGTCTTACTATTTGAAACTTGTTGTTTTTTTCACAGTCCTGTTTCATTTTCCCTCACACTTTGAGAAAAGTGAATGTGTCATAATTTAGACAATTAAATAACACATTATGCTAAGAGGATTCTCCAGGTAACCTCCAAGACCTAAAGGTTTGAGGAATCATTAAGGCACATAGACTAGCTTTGGATATTCTGGTCTTACTGAAAATGTGATCTTTTCATTCAGATTTCTTGGTTTTCTTAGGATCTTACACTGCTGTCTACAAGTGTTCTTTTTCAAACAACCATCAGTAAATGTCTTTGTTATTGGTTAGAAGTTAAATAATATCTATTCACTCTAGTTAATTTATTAGATAAATTTTCATTAGGCAGCTAGTATGCATTTCAGCTTCTCTTTGGCATTATTCTCAGTATCCAGTTAAGGGATGCCAGATTACCACTCATAGATTGCAAAGTTTGGAGTATCTGTTTTCCCTAATATTTTTCCTCAACAATATCTATTTGGGGCTCCTAAGCTCCATTGGTTTATGACATGAAAATCTGAAAATGGAGTACACTTTTTAGAATGACATGTATAGCATTTATGTATAGAAAATTCAATACGTATGTATGTATGTATGTGTTTATATAGTGTTTTCTTGTGCTGAGTACATGACAAGGTTAAAAGTACTGGAGTCCATCAAATTCTGGCTCCACTATTTCCCAGCCATGATACCTAGAGAATGCTGCTTAACTTCTCTGAACTTCAGTTTTCTCATCCTCAAAATGATTATAGCGAAAGAACTTGCCTCGTAGAGTTTTCCTGAGCATGAAAACTGACAGGTGTTTTTCAGATTCTTAGCACAGTCTGGAATATAATAAACACTCAACAAATAATAGTAACTACTTCTGAACATATATTTAAATATTTTAGAATTTGAAGGGAATTTCCAGAACTCCTATGAAGTAGGTGGCATTAATTCTTTTTTCACTATAAGGAGAAATAGGCTCAGAAAGGTAACTTGTACATCACATAGCAGGTTGATCCAAAGATGAAATCAAAACCCATGTCATTCAGTAAAGAATCCATGCTTTGCAATTATGTAGTTGGGTACCTTTTGTATCCAACAGTATCTTTAGACCCGAATGTCACCTGTACCTCCCATTCTCATTCTAGTTATAGGACTAATGTTTGTTAATATATCTGCACAGGAAACACTCCTGCCTTTCTCCTTTACTCTCACACTACTGCAACACAACACTTCTGACACCAGAAGTGTGTGTTTTCCACACATCAAGCAGTTCTCCGATACCAGCCAAGTGTTCCACAATTCAATTCAGTTCTGACACCATCTGCCTGAAGTTAGCCTCAGAGCCCACAGGTTAAGGACTCAGTCCCACGAAACAGCCCCCATTTCAAAAACCAATCACAAATCCCAGGCTGTCACCTGTACTTCTGACATACCTCCATGACTCCTTTCTTGGGTTTGGTAATTTGCTGAAATGGCTTTCGGGACTCAGGGAGATACTTACACACACCAGATTTTTTAAAAAGGTTAAGATATAATAGTCAGATCCATAGTGTGAGGTCCAGAAATTTCCTGAGCAACAGGTGCTTCTGTCCCTGTAGAATTGGGGTGTACCTTCCTCCTGGCATGTAGATGTGTTCACCAACCCAGAAGCTTTCTTGGAGTAATGATGCCTAGAAATAAAGATCAAATAAGAGAACTTAAGGGGACCTGATAGTGAGAATCAACATTTTTTTCCAACAATTCACTATTAAGACTAGGTTGTTGGCACCAATTAGAAATAATTGACCATATAGTGGGTGAAAAGACAAACAGTGGCCTATGACAATATTGCCAAAGTTCAAATGTCAACAGAAGCTTCATGATCGGAAACCGAGGATGATACAGAGCTCAGAGGAGTTGTGATTTCCATTACTTTGAAATAAGCCCTTACTCTAAGTAGAAGGGCATTTGTTCAATCAGCACCAGAGTAAGGTAATCCAGATGGTTCAAGAACAAAACACTAGAAAACATAAAATGCCTACTGAACTTCCTTCTAGGGGAGTGTTCATTTGGCAATGGCTTGCCCTTTTATGATTCTTCTTGGGTTTGGACAGTGGTGGATTGACTCTTAAAAGTATAAGCAAGTCTATTTTGTTGCTGTCAATACAGACTAATATGAAGTTATATATATGGTAGCAATGGAAGAGGGGATCCATGCCTATATATTTAATAAATTGATAGATGCTTGGACTTAATAAATTCTCTCTCGCAAAATCCATCTCAGCTCCAATTCACCAAGGAGACCTGGATTGTTTTTATAAACTCGGAAATCCCTGTTGCCCTTCTCTATAGTGAATAGTACATGACTTTCTCAATCCTCCCTGCATGATGCCAATTTTTTGTATCTACTGGAAGTTAACATTGTTCCAAGCAGTAATTCTTAGAGATTAAGTATATAGACTCTAGTCCATATTTCCTGAATTCAATCCTGCTAACTCTGGCCCTGCAAATTACTTAACTAAGTAATGTTAAACATTGTTTAACCCAGTTTATATATGTAAGCTGGTAATTGCAAGACTACCTGCTTCAGATGACTGTTGTAAGAGAATAAAGATAAAACACATGCAGTGTTCAAAATGTTGATTGTAATCATTAATATTATGGGAGAAAAACAAAGTATTTAAAATACTTCAGGGATTGGCCAAAAAGTCAGGAGCTAGATACTCTGAGGTGTTTGTCTTCTGGGAATTACCCACGAGAGTGAAACATTTTCTGATAGAAGAGTACAAGGCAATCTCACATGAAATAGGTAAATGGTACAGTGGTTCCCACTCCAAAGTGAATTTATCCTGAGAAAGACACTAAGTTATAAAAGAGCCAAAAGCACTCATTTTTTTTGTCCAAAATGAGAAATCGGCCAGATCCTGAAGTAGAGCATAAGAAGGAAGAAAGCTAATGGACCTTGACCAGCAAGAAGCAAAGAACAAGTTTAAAACTTTTGTTGCTAAAAATACTCTAACAAAACCATCCCAGTGTCTCTGGATAATCATTTTTTTGCACCAAACTTGGAAGTCAAATTCTTTGGAGTTTAAGAAATAACCGTGTTCTGTTGAGAAGGAATTTCATACCTTTAGTAAGACTGGGCATTCAACCTATAAATAGTCATTATGAAAAAATGTGCTGCTCATGTAATATTTCCAAAAACCTTCATTTGGGAAACTCAGTCTACAGAAATAAGAACACTGGTACATCAAGATTTATATAGACAGAAATTTACTTATGTCAGTATTGATATGGCAGAAAAATTGAGATTATGCAGAAATAGGGAAAATGTGATTTAATTATATATTAACGTATAATAATATAAAATAATGTGAACTATTAAAAGCAATAAGTTAGATCAGTACACATTGATAAGGGAAGCAAGAAGAGACTAAAAAAGGGAAAGAGAGAGAAGAAATCGATAGCCCTGAATTTCTAAATTTGACAAGTCAGCTCACTTCAACAAATCGGGGAGACCATCAAAGTTTTACCCAGAGTTTTTGAAAAATATCATGAGTTATTTTTCTCTTAGAACTCATAACATGGGGGTGCCTGCGTGGCTCAGTCATTAAGCGGCCGCCTTCAGCTCAGGTCATGATCCCAGGGTCCTGGGATCGAGCCCCGCATCGGGCTCCCTGCTCAGGGGAAGCCTGCTCCTCCCTCTCCCACTCCCCCTGCTTGTGTTCCCTTTCTCACTCTCTCTGTCAAATCTTTAAAAAAAAACTTAAAAAAACATCTTAAAAAAAAAAAGAACTCATAACATGATTTAACGCTGAGCATATACTTTATTTCCTACCCACCTAATACTGACTGGTAATTGAACGAGAAGCAGCATGTTTACCAGATAAATGTGGATTTTATTTCTTTAATATCAGCACAATATCTCTCGCAAATCACACAGAGTCCCCATCTTTAGATCTGCAGTCCTTAGGCTTTTGAAGAATGAAGGCCTCCTTTGAGAATATGACAAAACAAAGTACATAACACATATGCACAAGTATAACACAGAGTGAAACTGGGGAATGAGCCCTGATAATATTGTTGGATAGGCTTGTGATGAATGTCAGTTCAGTCCTCAGATGTTCAGATAAATAAGCCAATGTATCTGCTTTGAACAAGATTGAGTTGGGTTTCTGAGACTTCAGATAGATACCTTCTGTATCTAATGGGAGATAAAGAAGAAAAGATAGATGAAGATATGGTTAGATATAGACTAGGTGGCGGAAAGTTGAAATAGTACCAGTCTGGTGACATCAATGTTCTCTATTAAAAAGTTATTTCCAAAAGAAGAAGGATGGAATTAGGAATATCAGACTCTTGTAGCTTTGAAAGGAGTGGGAGAATGAATTGAACTGTATACAGAAACACAATGTAATGTCCTGGTTCAATTAATTTCTCAAACTCTGATATCAAAAAGTACAGTTTTAAAATTTCATTTGGTGGGAGGGATGGGGTGGCTGGGTGATAGACATTGGGGAGGGTATGTGCTATGGTGAGCACTGTGCATTGTGTAAGACTGTTGAATCACAGACCTGTACCCCTGAAACAAATAATACATTATATGTTAAAAAAAAAAAAAAACAAGAAGATAATAGGAAGGGAAAAGTGAAGGGGGGAAATTCAGAGGGGGAGACGAACCATGAGAGACTATGGACTCTGAGAAACAAACTGAGGGTTCTAGAGGGGAGGGGGTTGGGGGATGAGTTAGCCTGGTGATGGGCATTAAAGAAGGCACGTTCTGCATGGAGCACTGGGTGTTATGCACAAACAATGAATCATGGAACACTACATCAAAAACTAATGATTTAATGTATGGTGATTAAATAACATAATAAAAAATAAAAATTAAAATTAAAAATTAAAAAATAACATAATAAAAAAATTAAAAAATAAAAATAAAGATACCTTAAAAAAAAGTTTGACACCTACCAACAATTTAAAATAAAGAAAGTTCAAAAATATCCAAAATCCTACAACCTTAAGGCAATTCTCTTTTGGGATGTTATTCAATGTCTTCCCATGTGTAAAATGTTTCTGTGTTGCAGAGTCTGTCCTTTTGTGGTCTTGCTTATTTTCACTTAACTAGAATTCATGTCGTATTTACTTATTGTCCTAGTAGGTAGATAAAATTAAAAAAACCCTCATGATTCCTTGATTGTAATTACTACGAAAAGATGAATAATGTTTTCTTGGGCATCTCATTATAATTTTCTGAATGTATGTTTTACTCTTTTTAGATGATACAGTAATGAACATTTTTATATACAATGGTAAATAAAGCAGGAATTTCACTTGTTTTCCTTTCTTAAGCTCTTAGTTACTCCAAAAATATTTTCAATATATTTAGACACTTTCTTCCTAAACCACTTCTTCAAAAGATGCCACCAACAACTTGGATTCTCTTTCCTAGTTATGTGAGTCATTCTTATATGTGTCATGAAATTATGGTAATGAAGAGACGTTTGACAAGTGGGAAATCAAGTACACTTTTTTCATCAGGTTCCAAAATCTTAACTTATGGAATTATAATTATCTTAAGATATATGTGGTATTTTTAGAAAATTTTCCTAGATTCCTGTTAAAAAATATAAAAAAAATGTTTATCAGTTATCAATACAATACAACTGGTGAAGCAATTCTATTTTCCACTTGGGTCCATTTATAAACCCTGCTACAAATACTGGTACATGCTGAGACAACTTATCCACAATCTCTAAATAGGATCTACTTCTTGTTCTCTCCTTTTATGGGGAAAATATTAACAAGCATTTTTATAGCCCTTTACAATTTCCAATACACTGTTAACCTCCACTTTCTGTGTTCTTTCTGTGTACACTTTCTGTGTACCATCCTGGGAAGCAGATACAATTATTAACCTACTTCAGATGTGAAGACTGAGGTAGAAGGATTTTAGTTGATATATTCAAGGTTACACAGCTAGGATGTGGCAGAATCCAAGCTCTACTCTTGCTATTGCTTAGAGGTAACGAGACAAATAATTCATATTCTTGCTTATTACCTGTGAATTCTGAACAAATTAGTATCTTTTTTGCTGTTTTCTGACATTTTAGATAACTATCTATACTGCAGGATTTCGTATTGTCACTCTGCCAAAGCCTCTTTATATAAAGTCAACCACTATGTTATTGACAATTTTAATGGGTGCTTTTCAACCTCTCTGCTGTTTGTCATTGTTTTCCTCACCTTTCTTGTGAAGTGTTCTGTTCCTTTGATTGTGATCATTTTGCCTCAGTCTTTTAAAATATTGCTATTTCCCTCAAGGTTCCACTCTTCACTCTGCCCCTGCATAATCTATACTCAGATGATCTCAGCTACTGCACGCTCTGCCATCTGTATGTTGACATTCCACTGTAGTTGGCTGAATTGTACCTGCCAATACAGTATAGCCCCAAATAACACTCTGATTACCTACCCACCGTGAACCACTGCCAGCTATAAAAACACATGGTGCTCAGTTCTGAATCATGTCTGTCTGAAATGCTCTTTCTCCTCCTCTTAGATTGGTCATGTCTACCATCTTTTACATAGCCTATTAAGTTATTTTCCTAGGAGAAACTTTTGTATCCCTCTTCCCAGACTAAGTCAGGCTCACCTACTATATATTCTCCTAGCATTTTTTCTCTTTACTTCATATAAGTCGTTACAGAACAAACATTTATTTGCATAATTATTGGATTAATATCAGTCTAACCCTCTAGAATATGGGAATGTGCTTGTCTTCTCTATTGCATTCTTAGTGTGTCACAACAAGCCTGGCAGAAGGAGAAGGTAAATAATTTTTCAGTGAGTGCTGTTGAATGAATGTGCTAAATGTCTTGTTTGGTATATGTATGCAAACATTGGTTTGGCAAACATTGGTTGCTGTCTCTGCAATATAGAGCTTTGATCTGTAGGGATTCTTGGAAACGCCGGCTTCTCTTTCAGAGCTGGAAATTAGAAGTTGATTCAGGCAAAATAAGCTTGATGCAGGGTAGCAGAATGAGGGAAACAATCTGAACTCCAGTTTGCTGTTATTCAGCCCCCCTCTGCTTCACTGAAGTGGAGGATAATGGGTAACTGAGTCTTTCCAAGGCAACACTACTGATTTATGGAAATGTTCAACACCCAAGACTGCTTGTGTAGTTCTACCAGAGAGATATTTATTACTGTTGGTGGAGGGAAATGCATTAAAAACAATTATTCAAAAACCAATTTCCCTGGCCAGTTCTATGTGACATGCTACTGCTACTGTCACAGATATTTGTGTTTTAAATAAGAGCTTTTTCACTCATAACACCTTATACTGCTGCTCCATAATTTAAAAGCTGAGAAAACCATGGTTATCTGGCTATATTGATGAAGAGGTCTGATATGCCTTCTTGGGAGCCCTCATTTCCAAGGTGGTAGATAGTACCACTAGTTTATGAAAGAAAGTTCCATGCTTCCATTGATGTGATATTCTCTTTCAGAAGATAAAGGGCCATTTAATGTCCAGCAGAAGGTGAAGTTAAGCATCTGATTAAAATTGGTTGTAAAGGTATTGTCCTAAAGAAAGAATTTTATAATTCAATCGTGCCTGAAAATGAGTAAGCCAATTTCTTCACCTGGTTTTGTTGAATTATCATGGTGAATAGGATTCAAATTCTGACGCCGAGTCCTAGCTTGGACAGTTTTCAGCTATCACATCTTGCCTATTCTCGTTCCTTGGCTTCTTTTCTCTCAGGTGTCTCATGGGACTATCATCCCAAGCCTATCTTTCTCTCGAGGGGGTGGATCATCTCTAATTTGATAATAAATGTAAAGATATAGTGCAAATTATCAAATAGTATACATGCTGGTAGTTGGGTTTTATTACTGTTATGAAATCTAGGTAAAAAACACCCTCTCATCTACCTAATTCCTATGCACACATTATATTTCCCCTTAATATTTTTCCCCCGGGAAGTTTTCCTTGTCTCTGATCTACCTTTATCCCCATCCGCAGCATCCTGTTCTTCTGACAAGCATCTGAATCTTCTGATTCATCAATATAGCCAAAATCGTAAATCTTATGTTTTTGTTTCTGTCCTCTCTATCAGAAGAAAGTCCCTTAAATACAAAGACCTTTCTGGAGCACCTGGGTGCCTCATTCAGTTAAGTGTCTGACTCTTGGCTTAGGCTCAGGTCATGATCTCATGGGTCATTAGATCAAACTCCGCATGGGGCTCTGTGCTCAGCGGGGAGCCTGCTTGAAAACTCTCTCCTTCTGCCCCTCCCCCTACTCTCTCTCTCAAATAAAATAAGTAAATCTTTTTAAAAAAATACAAAGACCTTTCCTAATTACACACTACCATCAGTGTCCAACAGAATACCTAGTATATTTCCAGCACTCAATAGACACTTTTGGATGAATGCATAAATACATAGAACAATAGAAACTATAAGTCTGTAAAAGACAACTTAATAGAATAACATGAAATAGCATGGCCAGGAGAGCTATTTTACTTTTCATGTTCAATGATAAAAGAGAGGGTTTTAATCTTGGCAAGCTATTAGCACAGATTAATGAGTCTCACTCTTTAATAGCTATTACCTGTGGAGTTATTGATCTGTTAGTACCAAATCAGTCCTTTTTCCTTATATACATTAACTCATACACTGTTTCTTTAAATGCAGTCATTTTCACCGAGGGATTCAAGGAATGTCGCCACTGCTCAATTGATAGCATGGTTAATTTGTAATCGCCTTTAGCATAAGCTTGGGGAGCACCCTCTCATAACTCCCAGATCCTGTTCCAATGCCCCCTCCCTGTAGTTTTGTAAATAGATATACTGGTATTGCTTCTTCATTTCAGTCACCTATTCCATGAGTGGAACAGAGCAGTGCTTCTCTTCAAAGTGCAGAAGCCTACACCAGGAGGATGAGCTTTATAAAAATAACTTTAAAATAACTTTCTTTGAAGCAGGTAAAACTCTGAGAGTGGCCATGGCTAAATAAAAAGTTGACAGTCACTTTAAGTCAGGATCACAATTCCCTTCTACCGCCCATTTCCTTAGGGAACTAGAAGAAAATAACACAGCCACTATCGAACTTTGGACTTTCTAAGACATTTCTTTTTCTTATGAAGACTGTGCCTCATTTCTTGATATGAGAGCTCCCTGCCTTGACCTCAACTGAATCCTCACTTGATGCAATCTGGACGTGCATTCCTGGAACTGAAGCAAAGCAATGAAATGACAGAGCAGTCATGAACGCCTCATCTGCAACCTTTCCTCCTTCCCTCCTTCTTGATTCTCCATCTTCTGTTCTTCTTTCCAAAAGTACTGCTGAGTTCCTACTACTTGTCAGACTCTATCCTAAGTAAAGACTTGAGAGAGAACATATTAGAAAAAGAGCCTCTTTTCTTTCTGGGTATCCATGCACTCATCTTGATGTCCAGGGCTCTCCTAAATGTATGTGTTTCATTTTTAGGTTGAATCATGGATTCATGAAGACTTAGTATATTTTGACCTAAAAGAAACTTTGGAGAACCTTATTTAACAGATAAGGAAATTGAGGTATGTATGTGCAGTATTATTACCAGTACCAACACTACCACTACCACCAATCATGATGATGATGATGATGATATCAAATGCTATTTACCAAGGGTCTAGATCTAGATTTGGGGTGGGCATCATTGTTTCACAATTCTTTATTAAGAAAGGTTTCCTCCTTCTAGGGGAAAATGCAGGTCTTCTGGAGTACATACCATCAGATTATACCATCTAGTAGTCCTCTTTTGTGAAATCATTTATAGACTTCTTGAACATTCTCTAATCACTGAAAGCTTTGGCACTTGGTCACTATCGTTCTTGATGCTTGAACATCTATAGAGATGATCCATCCAGCAATTTAGTGTCCCAGTTTTTGATTGCCTCAATTCAAACTCTATTTTCTTCTATGCTGCCTTAGCTATTTTTTTAATAGATATAGACTAGACCTTATCACTATGTATAGGTCTACCATCTCCCAAATCTTGGTTTCAATCATCAACATTTATTATAAAGTTTCCAACTTCCAGGCCCCCAGTCCAATAGTTATGCAATGCCATCTTTAATTCATTGACCTTACTACTTAAGGTTACTTACCATGAACTCCATCAGGTCCTCAACTCCCTCATTCCACGGTTTATGATCTGTCATCCATCCTGAAAATCATTCCCTTATATACACACTCAACTGCCACACTTCAGCTTCTTTGTTTTCCTTCCCTTCCCCTCCTTCATCTTATTCATCTGGCAAAATCTAACTTTCTTACCAATTCTTCTCCTATCACAAAACATAGCTGGAGAAAAACATGTAACCATGCCATGAAATTGATATCTCAGTACTCCCTGAGAATCCCACCACTCAGTTCACCTTCTTACTTTCTTCCCATGGTTGACCGTCTTACCTACCTCTTATTTCCCTGAGAAAATGAAAGCAATCGTAAGTAAACTATTTTATCTTCCAACCCCCAAATCAATTAATGATCCTGCATTTGTACCAATGCATTTTTCTTCCTTCCTGTTACAATGAATGAACTCTACATTCTTATCAAGGTGATTCCTACACTTGTTCACTGGATCTTATATTGTCATGTATGCAAAAACTTTGCTTCTGAAATTAATTGTCCCCTTTCTTGTATCATCATTTTATCCTTTTCTACTGTGTTATGTCCTTCAGAATGCAAGCCTACCATGTTTTATCAAATATAAAACAAAATAAAATGCCTAGAACCATTGTTCCATGAAACATCTGCAAATATCTGATTGTGTATCTTCTCCATTTTATAGAAAACTGCTCAGAAGTATAGCCTGTGCTAATTGTCTTCTCTTCACCTCACATTTTCTCATGAACCCACTCTCTGCAGGCTTTCTTCCCCAAAACTTCACCGAAATTATGCTGTCACAAGAGACCACCATCTTGCCAAACTCAAAGATCAAGTCTTAGTCCCTGTTGATAGCATTTTGCACAGTGAATGTCTTTGAAACATTTTCTTTATTTGGCTTCTGGAACACAAAATTCTCTTGATTTTCTTTCTACTTTATGCACAGTTTCTTCTCCCTATCTTTAGCGACCCTCACTTTCTTTTCCTCAATGATAATTGTTAGATGTTCCAGGACCCAGTCTTGGAACTCATCTTTCCTTTATCTTTAATAGTCCCTGAGGTGACCTTATCTAATTTTATGGTTTTAAATATCACCCATTTGCTGAACATATAAGTCTACCTGTGTACTCTCTCCAGCTTCAGGCTTCTATATACAACTGCCCACTCCCTCGCCCCTTGCAAGTGTAGTGGACCTCTGAAATATATCATTTCCAAAAAAGAATGCTTGATTTCCACCCCATTTTTTTTTTTATTCTTAATGTTTCTCATTTTAGTGATGAACCCTACCAAGTCCTTTAGCTACTTGGGCCAAGAATCTTGATGTCATTTTTAATTATTCTCGTTCCCTAACCATAACTAGTCACTCTGTAAATCCTTTCAGCTTATCTTCAAAATATATTCTGAATCTATTTCTCCACCATGAAAAAGAAGCTGCCTTCATCTATCACCAGTAGTGGTATGAAGGCCTCTGAACTGGCCTCCATCTTTAATGTTTCCTGCTATAGTCAATTTTCCTCAAAGCAGCCAAAGTGAACATTTAAAATCTATGATAGTTCATGCCACTTCTCTCCTTAAAATCCTACAATGACTTTCCATTACCGTTATGAAAATTAAATATATACATATGCTTGGCATGTTCTGTATCATCTGGCTTCTGTGTGTATCTCTAATTTCATCTCCTAGTGCTTTAGACCATTGGCCCTCTTGTTGTCCTTCCAAGCACACTAAGCTCATTCTTGCCTCAAAGATTTTGCACTGTTGTCCCTCCTGCCTTCAACATTGTTTACTAGATCAGTCTTCATAGGTCTGTTGCCTCTTTCCCTTGCTTAATTCAGGTATTTTGTCAAAAGTCATCTCCTTTGGAAACTCTCCTATGACTACCCTATCTAAAAACATGCCCCTACCAGTGATTCTCCATTGTCTAATGAGGCTGTATTTTTCTTCATAGTATTTATTATGACCTATAATTATATTATAGACTTATTTGTTATTACTTTCTTTTTATTATTATTATGTTATGTTAATCACCATACATTACCTCATTAGTTTTTGATGTAGTGTTCCATGATTCATTATTTGCGTATAACACCCAGTGCTCCATGCAGTCCGTGCCCTCTTTAATACCCATCACCAGGCTAACCCATCCCCCCACCCTCCTCCCCTCTAAAACCCTCAGTTTGTTTCTCAGAGTCCATTGTCTCTCATGGTTTGTCTCCTCCTCCGATTTCCCCCCCCTTCATTCTTCCTTTCCTGCTATCGTCTTCTTTTTTTTTTTTAACATATAATATGTTACTTGTTTCAGAGGTACAGATCTGTGATTCAACTGTCTTAGACAATTCACAGCGCTCACCATAGCACACACCCTCCCCAATGTCTATCACCCAGCCACCCCATCCCTCCCACCCCCCACCACTCCAGCAACCCTCAGTTTGTCTCCTGAGATTAAGAATTCCTCATATCAGTGAGGTCATATGATACATGTCTTTCTCTGATTGACTTATTTCCCTCAGCATAATACCCTCCAGTTCCATCCATGTTGTTGCAAATGGCAAGATTTCATTCCTTTTGATGGCTGCATAATATTCCATTGTATATATATATATCACATCTTCTTTATCCATTCATCTGTTGATGAACATCTTGGCTCTCTTACCAGAAATAAGGCCCATGATGGAGGGACTTACTTATTTATACCTTATATTCATTTCTGCAACCACCTAGAACAGTACTTGGAATGTAGTACGCTCTCAACTAATTCATGAATCTTAACATTTAGTCTGGCAGTTGCACTAATTTGAGAATAACTTCTGTGGATTTGCACAGATCGAAGTGAATTATCAGACTGTGCCCTCTTCTTAGATCCTTTCAGTACCTTAATCTTTTTAGAGCAGGTTTTCAATATCTTAAATTTTTAAATTGTAGGTTACAACCTATTTAGAGGATCATAAAATCCATTTGGTGACTATGACCAGTGTTTTTGAAAAATGAAATAAAATAGCAAATACTATGAGAGATCACACATAGTAATGTTTCATGAAATGTTTGATTTGTTTCACAAAATACTTGCTTTAGTTATGTACATGTGTATATGTGTATGGAATAATGATGTAAAAATATTTTTATTGGGGGTTGCAGTCAAAAAGTTTGAGAGCTACTCTAATGAGATTTCATTATAGGAGGAAATAGAATCTTTTCCCTTCTCCAAGTTTACAATGTACCCAACCAGCAGGGAAACTCAGTCTTTATGAATACAGTGTGGAGAGCCTCTGATGTAGAATCACTTTTTAAATTGGTACTGTTTTTTTTTATTTTTCCTGTCCAAAGACTCAAAGGCTTCAAACTCACTGAACTTGTCTTGAGACTCCTGCATGCTATCGTTAGCACACCCCCACATAACCTTTTGAACTCATCCTTTAGTCAGAAGGAAATGAGAATCTCTCTCAGTCACCTTTCTCATCATTCTCCCTGTGTTTTGAAAGGTCGATAATGAGGAGCCTGGTCTTGTCCATTCATATCTTTCTGATAAGTGTTCACTGAGATCTCAAGAAAAAGGCAAAACCACTCAGCCCAGCCATGGCCTCCATCTTGGAGCTCTTAGATAGACAACAAAATTGCTCTGCCAAAAATTCACTTTCTTTTCGGGGCTTTTCTTCATTTCTCAGAAATTTGAAGAAATAGACTCCTTCCCACATTTCTCAATCTCAACTCTCTCGAGTGTCTTTTAATATCAGCTTCAAATTGAAAGGACAGGAAAGGAAGATAACAAAGCAAGTGTAAGTGGTTTCTATTACCAGGCCTCCAGGGGAGCTCTCCAATATAAAGGGCGATATTTCTAACAATGCCACAAAATTTTACTATTTCCTGAAAGGAAAGGAACAAGAACATTTGTTAAACAATCATTATGGGCTAAGACCTCCATATATGCAGTATAAAGTAACCCTGATTTATTTTATCTGCAGAGTTTGTCTTGTGGTGTTTTAAATAAATTTGACTAGTTGCCAAGATTTAGAAATCAGATTTTGCACAATATCCAGATTTCTGACTTCTCTGAAACAATCTGAAGATGTAGTAAGAAAATACACGGTCGCTCCTGTATTAGTTTGCTAGGGCTGCCATAACAAGATACCACTGACTGGGGGACTTAAACAACAGAAATTTATTTTTTTCACAGTTCTGGAGGCTGGAAGTCTAAGATCAAGGTGTTAGTAGGCTTGGTTTTTATCTGGGGCCTCTCCTTGGCCTATGGATGGCCACTTTCTCACTGTGTTCTCACATGGTCATCTTTCCAACTGTGTCTTTGTCCTAATCTCCCTATATTACATATTACATATTATGTATATTATGATATTATATCAGCTATATTGCATGAGGGCCCACCTTAATTACCTTAATTACATCTTTAGATGCCCTTACTCAAAATACAGTCACATCTTGAGGTGCTAGGGATTAGGACTTCAACATATGAAATCAGGGACAACACAATTCAGTTTATAACAGCTCCCAGTTTATAACAATTGACAGGTTCTGAGGCATAGAGATTTGCCCTCAAGTTCACCATAATCTCCACTGCTCCTTATTGTCTACTTGAACTTGGAGCTGAGTATTAGTAATTATTTATCATTAAAATGGCTTATTTCTAGTATATTAAATGCATTTAGAAAATATTTGATTTTTGCAACCCAGTTTTAGGATCCCATTGGCCTCTTTTTGAATTCCAACTTTATCCCTTCCTTTGAGAAAGCTTTGAGAAAGTTGTTTAACACATCTGAACTTTAATTTGCACACCTCCAAAAACAAGACAAAAATACCTATTATTGTAAAAACAAAGTGATTCAAAGAAATTTTTCAAGATATCCTCTTCCTTTTCCTTGCTCATATTACTTTAAAATGCTTAAATATGCTTAAATTCTTTAATATGCTTAACAGGATGATTTAGAATAATTGTTTTCATTGTGAGATCCCCTGAACAGCAACATCAACATCACCTGGGAATCTTCTAGAAATGCAAATTCTAAGGCCCCATCCCAGATCTACTGAATCAGAAACTGGGCATGGGACCCAGGAATCTATGTTTTAACAAGCCCTTCAGGTGATGTTGAGGCATATCAAATTCTGAGAATTAAGGATTTAGAATGTAAATTCTTGTAGTAAAGTCCCTATGACTTCTCATTGGTTTCTACATTTATTTGGTAATCAAAAAATAATAGGTGCGAACACCCAGAAATTTTATTTCCACATCTGCAAAATGGTTGCATCGTAATGACATATATCATAAATATTTTTCTAAGTACTCATTATCATGTTTATTTTGTTGATATTAATAAACATTAACCAAAATTAGTGATGAAAGACAACACAAATGAATATTGTAATGAAAATGATTATTTACACATATTTTAAGATTGGAAATGAAAGAATATTTATTCACTCTACTTGGTTTTCCTTGTTAAATGATTCATCAAGTATCCAAACAGCTGCCATACCTTGGAGAGAGAGAGATTTTCCATCTAAAGGACTTATCAAAATTGACAGCAAATGGCATTTTCATTTACATTTGAAAATAGAACAATTCCAGAAACCCAGCCAAATTTAATCTCTGCCCAATATTGGAGCAGAGGAGAGAAATTTTTTACAAGGGATAATGAAATGATTTGGAAATTTCAATAGATGGAGGCAAAGCTTTGTTCTGAAGGATTTGCACTAGTACCAAGTACAGACAATGTTCTGTGCTCACTTTCTTTTGCAAAGAAGAGATGAAGCTGACCAGGGGAAGACCTAGTCCAGACTCCTGTCACTTCTGTAATCCCAGCTATACAGCCTCACTTGGTAGCTCAGTGCCAAGAACAAGGGCTTGAAGCAACTACTTCCCAACTTTGTTTACTCTAAAAACAATTGTAGTTTCTAAACGTATTGAATGTTTACTTTCAGAAAGGCTCTGAGGATTTTTATGTACCACTTTGTTTATTCTTAAAATATCCTTTAATTAACTTTATCGATAATGAAACAAATTGAGGGAGGTTATGGCTAAGGCCACCCAACTCATTCCTGATGAACTCAGAATTCTACCCAGGCTCTTCTGATTTCAAATCCTAAAAGAGAGAGATATCTACTATCTCTCCACATTTTTAGAGTTTCATAGTATATAAAACAACCTCCTGACATTATCTCACCTAAACTTGTAAGATATATAGATATATCTTATACAAGATATAAATATATCGACACCTATCTTCTATGAGACACAGTTTCTTTAGTAAACAGACTATATATATATTTATGTACTGTGCTTAGGGGACAGGGTCATCCAGATGGTAAATGGTGAAACTAAGACCTGAAACTAAATTTGTCCAACTTCAGGAAATATATCTATGGTATTACCACTCTCGGTTCACTAAGGGAGAATTTTAGAAAGTACACTGAATTTTTAAAAATTCTTACTAGATTAGGTTTTTACAAACAAATACACTCAGTCCTTTTCATTCAGTCACAGCTTTTTATTATTTTAATGATGATGATGACTTGGTATACTCTATCTTTAAGAACTTTGCTTCCAAAGTGAGCAAAATTTCAGCACTGGTTTCAACCGGGACTCAGACATCTCCTCCCCTGGTAATGAAATTCCATGGGCCTGCACCTCAGTCGTACAAGTTGCTTTCTCTGAGAGGAAGTCAGTTTAAAATACGAAGGCAGGCAGGAAGTGACTAGTATTAAAACCCAACAGAAGGATGGACTCATAATTGGGACAGGAGGTATCCAGTGGTGGCAGAATGATCCTTCATGAATAGGGGTCTGGCCTATTTCATAGACTTCACCTGAGCAGATGGAACCCTGGACCATTATCTTAGTCAGACACTGCTATTTAGAGACTTGTCAGATATCAGCCTTACGAATATGAGTATTTGAAACTGCCTGACAGGGAAATAAAGGAGTTTTATATATGTTTACAGATATATAACGTTTTTGCTATGAGTCACATGGAAGTTATAACTGCCTGGAGACCTCGAGAGATGAGCCACATCTGGCTTTTAAGAGACCTGGGCTCAGGTTCTGACACTACCTAACTATGGGCAAGTGTCTTTTTCTGTGACTCACTTTCGGTATCTATACAATTATGTTTAAAAATAATAATTACTACTGCCACATATACTATGCTTAAAATTGTGTGGGCACTACGCTAAGTATTTGACATACAGCATCTCCTTTACATCCCATGGTCTCCTTTAACTAGATGTTAGCATATTCATTTTATATAGGAGGAAACGAGGCTTGCAAATATCACGGGGCAGTTAGGGATTCAGACAAGTTATGATTAAACCCCAAAATTGTCCTTTTAACCATGATGTATTACCAGCCTTGGCAAGAAACTGAATGAGGTGCTATATCATGTCTTTGGAGTCAGATGGCTCTTGGCTAAAGTCCCTATTTGTTAGTTAACCTATCTGTGCCTCAGTTTCTTCTTCTGTCAAATGAGGACACATACAGCATCTCTGACATAGGATTATTTATAAAATGGAATAATTTATGCCTTAAGTTCTTTAGCACAGTTCCTGTGTTTCATAAATATTATTGTCGTTTTATTATCAATGTTAAGTTTCCATCCAGCCCTCAAAATCTATGATATGAAGAAAAAAGCGAAGCTTGTAGGAGTGACCTGAAGAGTGCGTTTTTAATAGTATCTTGGATTAGATCACAAAAGATGGCTTTGAAGAATTCTTTGTAGTGACTTCCTAGCTACCAAGATGGGAATTAAATCCACGAAGTCAGGAGCTCTGTCTTAACCATCCCTGTAACCACAGAATCTTGCAGAGATTCTATTTGAGTCTGGGCACTTAAAAAAAAAAAAAGTTACTTGAGTTGTATTGAATTCAGTGCTTTAGTTGCAAAGAAATGATTAGATTTTACAAAAATGTTCAGCATGTGCTCTGGATTAAAAAATGCAACCACAAAATACAAGAGCACTTGGTCTTAAACTACAAAAATACAAACTTATATTTTCAGACAAAAGCAATATTGAAGTGAAAATCACTCAGTGTAGAATTTTTTCTTTCTTTTCTAAAATACCATCTGCCTTCATTAATATTCAAATGTTGGTAAAGAGTATTTTTCATAAACACCTTGAAATCTCAAGTATCAATGACTACTCCAGTGAAGGAATCAAAAGCAAATTCCCTGGTTTTGAAGTGTTGGCTTTTTTAATGTTTCATATAAATGTTTTCACTGGACTTGGTCTAAAACATGAGCATAAAAAAAAAGTCTATGGTTTTCATTTGATGCCAAATTTTACTTGTCTTCAAAACATCTACCCTATTTATGCAAGAATTCTCTCCTAAGTCTCTAAGCGATCTTCCACTGTCATTAAAGGAATGGAAATGGCAAATAAAATATGAGTCTTTCCCAGTTATCACTCAAACCTCAAAGGAAAACTGGGGCTTTTAAGAGGTCAAGAAAAGTTCAGCAATATTATTTCATAAGAAAAGGCAAATCACAACTTTAAATTTGGGTCTATTCTAAATATCCTTCCTTATTTTAGGTACCAAATTACATTCTTGTATTGTCTAACTAAAATAGTTTTATTTTATAATTACGAAGTTATATTTTTATTATAAATAATTGAAATCTACAAATGTATGATTTGAAAAGTGTAAGTTCTGTATAGTTGTACTCCCAACAGATGCTGTTGTTTGTTCAAAAAATATTTGTAAAGATCTTGCACTGCCTGAAAATATATGTTTTTCAATTTATTAATTTTATGGATATAGTTATATTTTAATCATGTGTATATACATATATAATATAGTCAAACATATCCATCTTTTCTTTGTACAATTTGTTATTTTAGAATTATTTCTCCCAGATATGAAAAATATTCTTCCTTTTATATTGTGTTTTTCTATTATTTGATCAATTTAGTTAATTCTTTTATGTATTCTAATTTTATTTGGATATGATATATGCTTAAATTTTCCTTAATTGCTACCCTTTTACAGCTCCATGAATTATTAAATGATTCTTTAACATGACTCTTTTAAAACCTGTTTTAAGACACATCTACCCCTTATCGAAGACCATTTAATTTTGAACAAAGAAAAGGAAAAAAATCATAGACAATTCTTTCTAAATGGGGGTAAATGTCAAAAACGGCACCTCTTAAAAAAGCAAGATATTATTTCTGTTAAAAGCATCACAAATAATTATTGATTATTTAGTTCAAGTCACAATAATTTATTGATTTTTTTTCCCCTTCAAAAAACACAGAAACACATACTAATTGAAATGAAAGTCAAGCAATCTGGCTGTAGTTAGGAGGTAGAAGCATGTTCTCTGATGGACTTTATCTAAGTTAGGGAGACGAATATGCCAACTTCACAGGCAACTTGACTTCTCTGTATTAAAGCCAGCACCACAATGAACTCATTGATTTAAAGAAGAAAAAATTAAAAGAACATGACCAACTTAAATCGGTAATGGAATCTAGACAACAGTTTCTACAGAACTTTTCCATGAAAAATATGAAAAACATAAAGACCGCAGTATATCTTAAATTGAAAAGTCGTATTTCAAGCAGCAGTTTAACGGTTTTAAGTGAAATGTGAACTCCTTTCCCTGATGGACTTTGAAGTCTTCTAGGTCTGATAATCTGGAATTTACAACTTGATGCTATCCATGCATATGGATGGCTAATGTGGTTTCAGGAGCACCTTAGCTATCCATCCCCATTTGCTGGTTTCCTATGGTGCAAATGTCGGCCACATGATGGTTACTCATTCCCTTCTGACCTTTGAGATTTGACACCAAGGAGCAGGTGTGAACAGAGAGGAACAGCCTGATGAGAAAGAAACCAGAAACGAATTTAATAAGCTTCTTCTACTCTCTGATTAACTAGTGCTCTTGGGATAGCCTCGATCTTCTCAAAAGGGACAAAGTGACAACTTCTTGACTTTACAAATGCTTTCATAGGTAACGACCCCAATTAATCCTTGCCCACAGTTGCCCAGTTTCAACCGCATTGCTGACTTGAACTAAGCAAGCAAGAGATCCAACATAACATTAAATCTATTAAGGAATCAGACTTTTCCTTCCCCCTTCCCCCTTCCCCCTTCCCCCGCCCCGCCCTGTGTGTAAAGAGGGTTAACATCATTTGGAATTCTAGGCAGATTAAGGATGCTTGAAAATAAATTTGAGAACATTTCAGGAAAAAAATTCAAAGCATCTTCTACCTGACTTTCTTAGAAGAATGTCTCCAATTTCCATGACTTTTATTGTCTTTCTTGAAAAACCATTTTGTTGTGATATGATTGACAAAAAAACTGTACATTTTTAATATATACAATTTGATGCGTTTGGAGATATGAATACATCCATGAAACTGTTGTTCCCTGGAGATGTGCAAAGTGTATATAGGAAGTGGAAACATTTTGAATCGTGTTTCTTTTCAACCGAGACTCTGAAGCATTTTCCATTTTTATAGGGTTTCTATGTTTCATATGTGAATCGGTACAGGAGAGAGTGTTTTTGTTTGTCTTGAAATCTGTTCCTAATTCCCGTTTCACCAAGACCATAGAGATGTTTTCAAACAGGGAGTCCCTTTGCATATGTTGTTTTTAGATAAACATCAATAATCAAATCTGGTTTACAGTAAATTAACATTGATCATAGTAATCACAGATGTGCAATTAACAGTTGGTCTCTACCTTTGCCCATAAATGCAAAGAACTTTAAATCAGTAAGGAATTCACACTTTCTCTGCTTGTTCAGAGTTGTTTGGGGGAGTGGGTTGCTGATATGCATTTGAAATAAAATTCAGGCCTTTATATAAACATCAGTGTTTTGGTTTCTAGTCATCACTTTTTAAATCTGTGGTTAATATGTAAATTCATAATTTTAGCTGCTTGGGGAGGTAATCTTGTATCGGGAAATGCCAGGAGAGGTTTCTGAACCTATACTGATTTTTCTTCAAGGCAAATGTGAGCCATAGGACAAGATCCTGTGGACAAGCATTTAGTCACATCATTTCATTTTTAACAATTCTGTGACAATTGTTATTTTATTTATAATAAGGAAATTGGGATCCAGAAAGATTCAGTAAGTTGTCTGAGGCTACCAGCAAATGGCAGAGTCAGGATTTGAACTTCAAAGGCTATAATTGTCTCATTCCATCTAGGATGCCTCTTCCTCAGCTTCTATTAAGGAATTGAGGAGTTGGCTGGGATTTGGGGCCTGACCACCCCCAGTGGTCTCCTTCACCTACATAGCCCTAAGCTTACTGGATGGGGTTGGATCCCATCTGGGGTAGTGTCAGGTGAGATAATGTGGCTTATATTTTCCTAATGAAGTCTTACTGTGCACCCCTATTGTCTGTTTTCCATGAACCACAATATGCAAGTCAGATCCTATCTATCTCTCCTTTGTGTAAAAGCCCCTAATATTTCAAATAACAAACATAAAAACATCCTAGGACTACTCTTCTTGGGGAATCCATCATTACCCTGGAGAAATAAAAGTGGAGGCCCAAATCAGACCTGGAAAAATAGATCCCAGACTTTTCATATCTGCCCACCATTCCCTTGATGGGCCTAACAAAACGGAATCTCTGAGCCTATTCAACGGGTTTTCCACATGAGATCCAGGGACACGTGAGGACCGCCCTCTAGATCCAGCCTCTGGATTAAAGAAACAAATAGCCTCCTGCTCCTGCTACAACTGCTACACAGTGACATTTGGGTTATTGTCATGACAGTTCTGATTTGTGCTCAAGTTATTCCTTCTGCTCTTTCCAAGTAAACTTGAAATGCTACAGTAGACTTATGTTCTAGGTTATTTGTGACTTCTAAAATACACATATGCTCTATCCTGCCAGTGCTAGGCTGGAGATCTGAAAATCTCTGTGGGCTGTCTTCTTAGCATTGACCATTACTCCTTCCACCTCCCTGGATTCACTGCCTTCTGCTGGTGAGGTTACTGCGTTTGCTTCTTCCTAAGACCCAGGGAAACCAAGGGTTCTGGTTTAGACACTATTCTCAGGGTCTCTTTCTTAAAAAAGCCACCTTCACGATTTTCACAGTGACCACCCCTTTTCTCAGCTACAACTTCCTGCTCAAAACGTGTTTCAACTTGCAAAGCCACACGCAACTGTGCCATATTAGCAGAACTGCTATCACGCAAGCTGAGCACCTGGACATCTTTTGAGCTCTGAAAGACTGGTCAAACATGACAGTACTGTCTTTCGGGTTGTTGGTGGTGACATCTGATTTAAGGTTGTCTCAATTTTCAGAGAATCTGGGGAAAAGATCTCCCAAGAATGAAGTGGCATGGCTCACTCTGGTTCTGAAATAGCAGGAGCATCCATGGTGATTTGGAGGTGCTGTCCGGCTCCCTCCTGCACAGTCTACTTCACAAGCATCTCATGGGAAGGGTGCGTGCCAGTTCAAGTCACTGCACACTGATGAGCTCACTGATGAGCTGCTGGCAGTTGGTTCCTGCTTGTCATTCTGGATGGAGTTGAGGGCTGAACTTTGATGCTTTGTCCCAGCTGCTACACCTTAAATGTGCCCTGCATGAGGGTACTGTGCTCCTGGACCTCCTCCCTGGGAAAGACATGGGCAGAGTTCTTGCCATTAGGTGATGTTTATATGCCTCAACAGCAGAGTTCAGGTCCAGGGGAGAGGATGCCAGAATACATCCACAGTATCTCTCTCCCCCAGCATGAGGGTAGAGTTTACACCATATGACTTATATCATATGATTCTGTGTGGCAAAGGCCTCCACTGTCAGCACCTTGCTGCCAGGTGAATCCACGTTCACAATTGTATCTTCCTCTGCCACTGAGAACAGGACTCAGGATTGTGTCCTGCATGCTGTCAACACAGAGCAGAATCAAAATGGCAGAGTCGTAGAGCTGAACCATTAAAGTCTCTGGTAGTTTAGTTGCTTGATGATCTATTCAAAGTGTCCATGAGAACACTACATCTGAAACTAATGATGTACTATATGTTGGCTGGTTGAATTTAAATAAAAAAACAACCCACAAAGTGTCCATGAGAATCACACTCTCTTCTTTCTTTACTAGAGGAGGCATCAACCCCACTTGCAGCCACATACAACACTATGAGAGGAAGTAAAAATATCCATGGAGTCTTTTCCTCTTCCAACTACGCTACCTCACCCCTTATTCTCTATTCCACAGACTGCTCATGGATGGACTCTCACCTTTCATTTTTCAAAGATATTTTCAATGGATATGGCATCCTATTTAGTTAATAATATAACGATGTCCCCTTTGTTTTTTGACATGAATAGTTTCTGCTGAAACTGTCCTTCTTAACGTTGCTCTCCCGTTCCTTTCCCTTTATTGCTTTTATTTATTTGTTTGTTTATCACTGGTGTTCAGTGATTTGATTATTCTCTGCTCTAGCTTGTGTTTCATTGACCTTCTTGTTTTTGTGGTTGTATAATTTTCATGAAATTTAGAAAGATTTTGACCATTATTTCTTCAAACATATATATTTTTTTTCTGTCCTTTTTCCTCTCGCCTTGGACCTTCATTCCACATGTATTTAACCACTTGGTATTATGCCACAGGTGGTTTTTAATCTTTGTTCAATCTTTTATTTTTTACTCTGTGCTCCATTTTAAGTATTTCTATTGCTGTGTCTAAGTTCATTTATATTTTCCTTTGTAGCATTCAAATTTGTATTACATCTCCTTTGAGGTGTTTTTCATTATAGTTGTTTATTTTTCAATTTCAGAAATTCTATGTGCGGAGTGGGGGTGGTGCCTGGGTGGCTCAGCCAGTTAAGTGTCCGACACTTGATTTCAGCTCAGGTCATGATCTCAGGGTCATGAGATAGAGCCCCAGGTTGGTCACCCAGCATGGAGCCTGCTTAAGATTCTCCCTCTCCCTTTCCCTCTGTCCCTCCCCACCCCCCCACTTTCTCTCTCTCTCTCAAAAAAAAATTCCATGTGGGTCTTTCATTAAATCTTCTATTTCTTTCCTTCCCATTTTATATTGTATACTATCTGTCTGAACATATGCATATATATATGTTAACATGCTTGTCTGTAAATTCTACCATGTGTGCTCTTTCTAGATGGTTTCTTTCTTTTTTAAAATTCTTTTAGAGAGAGAGTGCGCATGCACAACTAGGGTGGGGGAGTGGGTGGTGGGGAAGGGCAGAGGGAGAGGGAGAGAGAGAATCTTAAGCAGTCTCCATGCTGTGAGACCGACCTGGGGCTCTCTCTGATGACCCTGAGATCAGGATCTGAGCTGAAATCAAGAGTCGGACACTTAACCGACTGAGCCACCAGAAGCCGCATATTCTTTCTATGTCTATTTCTACTGATTTTCTCCTGGTTAAATTTCAAATTATTCTGCTTATTTGGAAGCCTGAATTTTTTACTTGGATACAAAACATTGTGAATTTTATGTTAGTGGGTGCTAGATTTTGCTTTATTCTTTTAAATAGTGGTGGATCCTTTTTTTTGGCACATAGTTAATTTATTGAAATCAATTTTATTTTTGAGTCTTGCTTTTAAACTTTATTAGAGCAGGCACAAAGCATTATTTATTCTAGGATTAGTTTAACCTCATTATGAAAGTGATACCCATCTGAAGTCTTTATCCCCGGCCTCATGAAATACAATGGCTTTCCACTCAGCCAGAAAAAAACATGAGCTATTCAGCTATGTTAGCTTTTGGAATTGTTTGGTCTCCTGCTCTCTGGTTATTCTCCCACTGTCTTGGGTAGTTTCTGATGCTTATACAAATTAGTACTCAGCCAAAGACCTGAGGGGATCCCAGGAAGGTCTCCAGCCTTCCCTCTTGGTCTTCCTTATTTTCAATGCTCTGTCCCACAAATCTAGCCATCTTGTTCTCTAGATATTCAGCCCTCTGAGTCCACAGTGCAGGAACCTGTCTTCATCTGTTTGAATTCTTCTGATCTGTACCATGGCCTAGAAACTACTTCCATACATTAAGTTTAACCAAACAGAGGGCTACCCTTGTTTAACTTCCAAATATCATGGTTTTATGCTGCTTGTTTTCCAATGTGTGAAAATTCTTGTTTCCAGTATTTTGCTGCCTGATTTCCTGGGGATTTTTTGTTTGTTTGTTTGTTTGTTTGTTTGTTTTCTTAGTAGAAAGAAAAATCCAGTCTCTGTTACTCCATCATGGCCTGAAACAGAAATCTCTAATTTACTTATTTATTTCCTATATTGTTTATCTTACGGTGAAATGTAAGCTTTATAAAGGAACAGATATCTCAGATATCTATGATCGATATCTGTTCACTAAGGTACATCAACCACCTAGAATAGAATAGTTTCTGGCATATTGTAAATGTTTATAAGTATTTGTTGAATGAATGAATAAGGCAGTATTCTTTCACAGTCTGAGCTCTCATCTCTTAGAGTACCTTACTTTTGTTTTTTCAGAGGAATCTCTGATCCGACTGGAAGTTTTGGCTACTTAACCAGTTTCTCTATTACAGCTCACAGTTTGTCACTGTTGTTTAGCAAAATCATATAAATTATACCTAGAAGGTTCTAAAAATTGTTAGACCTTGATGGTATTTATGAAGAGGAGGAGAGGACATAGTCCAAAGACTTCAAGTGTTTCATAATACCTACAATTAGGAAACATGACATTTGAGGTCAATTTTCTAGTAGGAAGTGATAGACTTGAATATTTATGCTCAGATAATTTTGAAAGCTCCCCTCCCTTCACTCCTTGCTTCCCACATCCACTTACAGTGGGTATTCTGCAGTCAGGAATCTCTATTAATATGAAAACTCAGTTGGAAGAAACTTAATCAAACAGTCAATTTTTAAATTAAAAAAATAATAAAACACCTCTAGCCTTAAAAATTACTGTCATTAATCAGTACTAGGGATAGCAGCAAATAATAAATGAACCCAGAGCACCAATTGCAAAGAAAAAACTTTATGACCCTGTTCAGGAAAATTTGCCCTGGAAAAGCCTCAACTAACAGAGGAAGAATGTGCCATTTGCCTCAGGACTTGAAAAGAAAAAAAAAAAATCAACAGAGAGCATGAGAGGGAAAAATTACCATCTTAAATACATTCCTACACATGTCAGAAATGAACTGACTTTCGAAAGCTATTACCTATTAATTGGAAAATCACAGAGCAGATGGAACCAATTAATCTACAATTACAGAATCACCACAATCCAAACAAAAATAATTAACTCTTTCACAAGATATGATTTTTTTAGGGAACTCTTCCTAATATCTCTAAAATTAGGCAAAGACGCACAGCATTTTATTGTCATAGGGGAGCTTAAACCATTCCCGGGGGCTAAATTTTCCTTCAGAATAAAAAGTCTTACTGTGAAATGTGCAGTTCTAACTTCCAAAGAAAGAATACAAAGGTGAAGTGTGTTAAGACCGCTCATTTAAGAATGCTTATTTGACATCTACTATACATGAAGAACTGTGTTAGTTGCTGATTATAAAGTAGTGACCAAGAACAGATAAGAATTCTATCATTGTGGAGCTAGTCTAGTGTGTGACAAATACCAAATCACTATGCAGACAGATGTCAGAATGCAGTTGTGATTGATGCTGTAAAGAGGGGCTACATGGTAAAGTATGTGCCACAGACTGAATGTTGGTGTCCCAAAATTCATATGTTGAAATCTAGTCCCCAGTGCAATGGTATCTGGAGGCCTTTGATGGATGATTGGCTCATCAGAGTGGGGCCCTCATGAATGGGATTAGTGTCCTTATAAAAGAGACCCCAGAGGGCTCCCTTGTTCCTTCTGCCATGTGAGGACAATGTAATACAGTCAGTAGATGAGATGACAGAACTCAGATTATAACATTTATTTACTGAACAAACATTTGTTGATTGCCCGGTACATTCTAATGACTGTTCTAGGTTTTAAGAGTGCATCAATAAATACAATAGGAAAGACAAAAAATAAGTACTGTCCTGTTGGGACTCTGATCTGTCTAATGAACACTGGATTTTATTACTATCTCCTGTGACATCTCCATCAAACAGGGTTGAAAATTTCCCTTTCTAATTTCCCACGGGACATGCCTTAAAGGTGTATTTAAAACATTGCTTAAACAAAATCATTCTGAGCAAACAATAATGAACAATACTTTAAGAAAGTCTACTGGAATCCTGAAAAGTCATGTGGTCACAGAATGAAAATGGGGTCTGACCTGCCAGCACAGTGAGTGAGTGTTTGTATGACTCGGTATACCCAACACTTGTCATCGCTCCTGGGAAACAGATGCCTGAAATTCTACCACAAAGTAAGTTTAGTATTTTTTTTCTTCATTGATTGTTTTCTTTATTAATAACTCATCAGTGATGATTCCTACATCTGTAGCAAAATGGGATAATCCTGGAGGATTGTATAACTAAACCAAAATGAGGAAAAGGAGCTCAGGAAAGGGAGGTTGATTGTACAGCGAAAATACTGAATCTGTGTATTGGTGAATCTCTTCTGAGTGTAACCCAACCAGCAGTCCAATTCAAACTATTTCAGAAACAAAAACTTACATTTCAGGTAAGGTGTGTTTCAGGTACTCTTACAATGTCAGTCACATCTTGTCCTGCATTTATCCTGGGTCAGCTTTCTTCTCTCTGGCTTTATTTTGCGTTTAACTCTCTCCATTTGGTAAGCTATGGCCATTGCTAACCTAGGCTTATGTAGTAGTTACAGCTTTTACTCTCCAGGGAGAGCATGCTAAAATTTAGATTTTCTAAAGGAGAATTAAACCGATTATAATTATATATTTTGTGATTAATGTAAATATTAAAGAGTTGAAAATCTTAAACATTTTATAAAGTAGTTCTTCAAGAGATGTTTTCCCTTATTTCTACTATTGTTTGCTTTGATTATCCTTTTTATTTATTTATTTACTTACTTACTTACTTAGCACTAGTATATTAGAGGCAGTAATACTTATTGGTATTTCCTTTGTGTAAGGAACTGTGATAAGCATTTACATGTATTAATGACATCAAATTGTCACAACAGCCTTGTAAGAAAAGTCCTATCATTATAACAACTTAAAATGTAAATAAATTGAGTGGTAAAAGATTATGCAAATATATGTACCTAATAAGCTGCCAAGCCAACATGTTACCCCAGAAACATCTTCTCTTAGGTACTATGCCACTTTGCCTTTCTGGCAGTAGAATAGGAGAAAATTAAGTAACATTATAATGCTCCCTCAAAATTGAATTCTTAGACCCTTAGTTCTTACTAAAGACTGTATTTTAAGAAATGATGTGGTGTAATGGGAGATACCAAACCCTAATAGTAACATATGAATTCAAATCCCAATTCTACCACTGACTAGCTGTAAAAATTTAGGCACTCAGCTCAACTTCTATATGCATGTTTTTCCTCAAATGTGAAAAATAGAATAATAATTACAGCAGTATATTTTGTGAAGATTAAGTGAAATTTTCTATTGCTTGTATAGTGGGCAGACTGTATAGTAACCAATAAATAACATGAGAGCCAGGTCAAATATAAAAAATGTTTATTTAAAGGTATTAGAGGGCTTCTGAAGCAAGATAGAACTCTTGCTCTCGACTGAGATATAAAGCAGTATAACCACTTAGGAGAACTGTTTGGTGATTTTTTTGAAAAAGGAACCCAGAGATTCTACTTCTAAGTATTTATTTAAAAGAAATGAACATATGTTCATTCAAAGAATTGTACATGAATATTTATTACAACTTGTCCATGATATCCCCCAATTGGAAACAACCAGAGTTCTTATTAACAGGTGAATGGATAAATAAATTATGTTATATCCATATAACAGAGTAATGCACATCAATGTAAGGGAACTAATTATTGATACCTATAACATGGATGAATCTCAAAATCACTACCCTGAGTAAAAGTAGTTGCGTACAAAGAAATACATATGATACGATTCCATTTATTTAAAATTGTGATAAATTCACAATAATTTCTAGTGATGAGAAACAGATCAGTTATTGCCTGAAGCTGAGGCAGAGGCAGAAATGGACTGCAAGGAGCTGTGAGGATCTTTAGAAGGAGACAGGGATTTTATGCATCTTGATTGTGGTGGTGGCTTCATGGGTACATACATCTGTCAAATTTAGCAAGTTATACACTTCAAATTGGGTGTAGGTTATTGTATGAAGTTATACCACAGTGCAGTTAACTTAAAAATGGAAAGATATTCCATATACATGGATTAGAAGATTCACTATTTTATAGATAGAATTTTTCTCCAGCTGGTCTGTAGATTAAATACATTTCAAATAAAATTACCAGTAGAGTTTTGTGTGTGTGTGCACCTGTATGTATGTGCAAGTGCATTTTGTAAAAATTAAGAAACTAAATCTAAAACTTCCACAGAAATGCAAAGGACACAGAATAACCATGATACTATTGAAGAATAACAAACAGGTTAGATGACTATCATATTGAGACCTGTTATACCAAACACTACAGTAATTAAAACAATGCGGAACTGGCATAAAGGTAGGTGCATTGACTAGTTGAACTATAGAGAAAACCCAGAAATAGACTTCCACATGCATGCTTACCTAATTTTTACAAAGGAAACACTACAATTCAGTGGGAAAAGGATGGTCTTTTTGATAAATGATGTAGGATTGACTAGATATTCAGGGAAAAATAATAAATCTTATCCTGTTTTTTGCAGTATATATGAGAATCAATTCTAGATGATTTGAAAATCTAAATGTGTAAGAAAAACAATAAAACTCTGAGAAAAAAAAGATTGAAAGTATCTGTATTACCTTAAGGTACCCAAAGATTGCTGAAACAAGAACAAAAATTATTTATTGTAAGAGAAAACTTGATATAGAAGCTGATATAGACATTAAAATTAAGATTAATTTGAAGATATGACTAAGGGTGAAAAGCAAATTCAAATGGGAGAAAATATTTCTAATGCACATACCTATCAAAAGAATAATGCTGTGAATATATAAACAAATTTATAAATAAATAAGAGAAATCAGTAGGAAAAAAAGGACAAATTCTTGAACAGACATTTTTGTTTGTTTAATTTTATTTTATTGTGGTAAGAACACTTCCCATGAGATCCACCCTCTTAACAAATTTTTAAGCATACAATACAACATTGTCGGTATAGGTGCAATGTCTTACAGCAGATCTCTGGAATTTACTCATCTTGCTTAAATGAAACAATGCTCACTAATTAGTAACTCCCCATTTATCCTTTCCCTTAGCCCTGGCAAACACCATTCTACTCTGACTCTATGAATTTGACTATCTTGGATACCTCATGAAAGTGGAATAGTGCAGTATTTCAGTATTTATCTTTCTGTGACTGGCTTATTTCACTTAACATTGTGTCCTCAAGATTCATTCATATTGTCATATATTATAGAATTTTGTTCTTTTTAAGGGCTGAATAGTATATCACTGTATCTGTTGGTGGACATTAAGGTTGTTTACACATTTGGGCTATTGTTAATAGTGCTGCAATGAACACAGGAGTGCTAATATTTAATTTCAATTATTTTTGGTAAATACCCAGAAGTGGGATTGCTGGGCCATGTGGTAGTTCTATTTTTAACTTTTTGAGGAACATTCATACTGTTTTCCATAGCAGCTGCACCATTTTGCATTCTCACCAACCGTGCAAAAAAGTTTGAATAGATATTTCATTTTAAAAAATCCAAATGGCCAATAAACTTAAGAAAATGTGCTTAACTTTATATGCCATCATGGAAATGCAAATTAAAACCACCAGAATGACTGAAATGAATAAAAAAGTTTTATAATTACAAATCTTGAGTGAGGATGTGAAGCAAATGGGATGTTCATACTTTTCTGGTGAGAGTATACATTGAGATAGCCACTTTAGAAAACACTTTGTCAGTATATACTAAAATGAAACTAACTCATAACTGAGGACCCAGCAACTCCATTCCCTAGTGTATACTCAACAGAACTGCATACTTACGTTCATAAAAAGTATACAGGCATGTTCAAAGCAGCATTATTTGTAATAGATTGGTAATGGAAACAAACCATCAATCACAGAAAGGGTGAATACAATGAAACATTATAAAGTAATGACAATAAATGAACTGCAACTCCATAAAGTAACATGGATGAATCCCATAAATGCCATCTTGGGGAAAAGAAGTCAGACACTAAAATAATACATACCAAATGATTCCATTCACATGAAATTTAAAAATGGGATCGTTATTCTATAGTCTTGAAGTGGGATAGCAATTATTCTTGTGTGGCTAGTAACAGAGAGAGGGCCTGAAGGTGACTCTTGGGAGGCAGTTTATTTTCTGTTTCTTGATTCAGGCTCTGATTACATGAATGTGTTCCCTTTGTGAAAATCCATCGTGCTGCATACTTAGAATAACCATCCTTCCCGCATTGTATGTTATACTTCAATAAAAGGAGAGGGATGAGAGTTCAACAAAACAGCACACATACGTCAAGAATCCACTTTATTAAAAAAAATCACATACTATTTCATGAATGATTTAAGCTCATTGCTAGAAATTATCTGTAGAAATTAGGAAAACTCAGAGAACTTAAAACTATTTTGTATTTGAGTATTTGGCATAAGCAAGACAAGACACTGAGAAAGAAGGAGGAAGTCAAAGAATAGGTAGAAATAAATACCCACATAAAAAAGAAGCATTTCTACCTCCAAGTTCTTTAGAAGTTGTTTAGAACTAAATTAGTGCTACATTCAAGAGTGATACCAACATAACTTTTTGTCATGGAGGAAGATAAATTGGGATCAAAGAAGAGAAGTACAAAATTTCATTTTTGTGGTCATACATATATATTCACATGTGTATCTTTATACATGCTTAAACATTCTTTGCTTGCTTCCTTCCTTTGTTCTTTCCTTCCTTTTCTCCCTTCTTTCCCTCATTCCTCTCTCCTCACCCCTCTCTCTTTCTTTCCTTCTTTTTTTCTTTTCTGTAATTATACAAATCCAGCAACACCATAGTTGAGTTCCAACCTACTTTGTTCATAGAAACATCATTATCTTTTAGCTATTAACCTCATTTCCCACAGGTCAAGGCAACCTTAGTTTCACTGTCATTTGTTGTCCACTAAGTGTTGTCAGCTTGTCTGTCATCCTAGGATCTGGTCATTTCCATTATATTAGTGACACCAGTTACGTGGCAGCACCTCTTACTATGAATGCCAGCCTTCAGAGGATAGTCAACACCAAGCTTCCCAAGCATGCTGGTGCCCCATGCACCACTGTATTTCTTGAAGACTTAATAAAAGGAGTGTCTGTTAGATCCTTGATACTACAAGTATAGTTCTCACACCAGCAGTGCAATCTCATGCGCCAACTCAGATATATAGAATCACAATTTGCATTTTAACAAAGTCCCTGAGTATGTTGGATGCACCAGGCATTCCCTGGGGAACATGTTCAATTGGTAGGTTCTCAAGTCTTATAAAAAAAAATCATTTCTAACAGCCTCACCTTCTTGAGCTTCTGGCCCTCTTCCATACTTCCTTGCTAAAGTGTTGGTTCTTCCACATTATTGACTATAAAACAATGTCATATTCAAATTTAAAAGAACTATTCTAGGAAACATTAAAAGCAGCTCTAGTTGTTCTTGACATAACACTAAATTCTAAATCCAAACTGACTTAAATGGTTTCAATAAATGCTCCGCTATCCATGATCCAACCCTCCCCACATCACCCCCAATACTTGACCTTGGTTCATTCTGTAGACATCAGTCAGGTCCTATAAGTCCTTTAGTAGTAGGCAATTTCTACCTGGAGCAAAGTTCACATTTCCTTGCTTAGGTTGTATTAAGACTGACTCTGGTTTTGGTTCTAGAGGCAGTGAAAGATATTGAAAGAGGAACTTGAGGAAGGCAGACATTATTTTGAGAAGCACCTACTCTAGATATAGGATTGCCAGATAAAATACAGGCCACCCAGTTAAATTTAAAATTTAGATAAAAAGCAAATTTGTTTTAGTCTAAGTGTGCTCTAAATATTGCATGGGCCATACTCAGACTAAAAGCATTTGTTGTTTATCTGAAATTCAAATTTAACTAAGTATCCCATTTGATTTTATTTTAAGTAACCTTTAATTTTAGAACAGTTCTAGATTTGGAGAAAATTGCAAAGATAACACCAAGTTTCCATAAGTCTACTCCGTTTCCCTTATTATCATTTTATAGGAGTATAGTGCATTTGTTACAATCAATGAACTAGTATTGAGACATCATTATTAACTGAAGTCATACTTTATTCAGATTTCCTTAGTTTTTGCCAAAAATCCTTTTTCTGTTCCAGCACACCATTCAGGATACTACATTACATTTAATTGTCTTATCTTCTTAGGCTCTTTTTAGCTGTGACAGTTTCTCAGACTTCCCTTGTACTAGTCAGGTATTTTGTAAACTGTCTCAATTGGGATTTGTCTGATGTTTTTATCTGATTAAGTTGGGGTTATGTGTTTTTAGGAGGAAGACCACAAAGCCAAAGGGCCTTTTTCATCACATGATATCAAAGGTAATAATCTATCAACATGGCTCAACTTTGAACCTTATTTTTTGAGGGGTATATTTGGAGTCACTGCTTCCTGAAAATACAAAAAAAAAAAAAAAAGAGCACTTTTATCTTATCCCATTAGAACCTAAAGTACCTCATTCATCTCAGTTTGTCTCAGAACCTTAAATCTAGTGGGTACATGTGGTCTGTTTGGGAAATGGATCATCAATGGACTATCTCTGAATCATACTATAGAAAGTAGACATCTGAGAATACATTATTTATTCAGCTATATTCATTAATGTTTCATTCAGTGAAAATACTCAAAAGATGAATTTTCTATGAACTTTCTATTCATGAATTTATCTAAGTGTTATGACAATTTTTTTCTTTATTTTTTCATAGCTGAGGAATGAAGAAGGAACAGATGGCCCTGGACATTGGTTGGCAGATTTTCCATGTAATATCAAGCAATAAACACCTATAAAATCATGATTATAGAGAATATCCATAGTGAGTTTCCCAGACCAAGTAAAATCCACTTTGTATGGGTTGCAGTCATCAAGGTGAGAGCCTAATTGGGTCTCCTTGGGAAATTGCTGGCTGGGGAGATATCTTGAATGCTAATATTAACATTCCCTCTTGCCATTTTGCCATACAGTGAGTGCAACTATATCCTTTATCACCTTAGCAAATATGTATTTTCACAAATATCATTGTCTGAGTGTTATCCAAGAGCACAAAATCCAAATTTTATGTATATAATTTGCCAATCATTTAGAAGACATGGTTTTTTTACTCTGAGAAAACCTTTCAGAGACTTTCACAGGTTTTCCTTATGTTTTGTGGTCCTTAACTTTCTGCTATTGTCATCATTAAAACACTCTGTGACCACTGTTATTAAATTATTAAAAAAAAACTCAAAGTATTTAAAACAATATTTGTTAAAACCCTACGATGTGCTAGTCATAATGGTGGGCTGTCAGATAACAAAAATAAGAAAGAACAAACAGTAAAATTTACAAAAATATGAAAGAAGATCATGGTGTACCTCAGGAATGATAAGTTTAATTAATGGAAATGTAATGTACAGAGATAGAAAGGTAAATGATAAAACTGTAAACTTAATATCAGGTTAGATCGTAAAAGGCCTTATTCATCTACTAAACGTCATGAACTTTATTTTAAGGACCAGTGTGCTAAGATTGAATCTGAGCATTTTTTGAAGACTTCACTGGTGGCTGTATGAAAAAGAAAGAAATAAAAGGTAAATGGTCTACCCTGGGTTAGATGAAAATCTACTTGAGAAGGCAAGACTTAAGAACATGGGGTAAAGAATAATTTCAAAATGGCGTTTGGTCAACTGGAGAATCCTGGTCTAGAAAATACATGATCCATAACCATTGGTGTTCCTTTAATCCATTTTCCTCATTCCACCAGGTTATCTTGTTAAAACATAAATCCAATAATTTCAATCTCTGCTTTCCATGGCCCCTGAAAGTCTTCAAAGATTTTCTAGTGCTTATAAAAAAAGTTAAATTTCCTTAAAAAGTCTGAAATATCTCTAGTCCATATTTATAATTGGGTTTTTCTCTTCCTTTACATGTCAACCATACTGACTGTTGTAGGCCACATGCAGCAATATTTACTCTCACTACAAAGCTGCACAGCCTGCTCCTTATGTCTGGACAGCCCTTCCCATTCTGACCCCCTTCCCTCTAATTCCAAGCATTTCACCTCAAGAAGTATCCTCAGGAAAGCTTTCATCGGTCTCCCTAACTTGTACAGATCTCCATTATTCAATTTTATACTGCATTAGTCAGGGTTCTGCAGGGACATAGAACCAATGGGATGCAGAGAGATGTATAGAAAGAGCTTTACTATGAGGGACTGGCTCACACAATTATGGAGGCTGAGGAGTCCCATGATTTGCTGTCTACAAAGTGGAGGGCAAGGAAAGCCAGTGGTGTAATTCCAGTCCAAACCCAAAGGCCTGTAAACTAGATACCCCTATGTCTCTGAGGGTAGAAGAAGATGGATGTTTGCCCTTCCTCAACTTTTTGTTCCATTCCTCACTGGATTGGAGGATGCCCACCATGCTGGTAAGGGTGATCTTCTCTCTCAGTCTACTCATTCAAATTCTAATCTCTTCTGGAGACACCCTCACAGACGCACCCAAAAATCATGTTTTACCAGCTATCTGGATATCTCGTAGCCCAGAAAAGTTGACACATAAGATTAACCAGCACAGTATAGATCACTTCTTTTGTTTCCTACCTCTCAAGGATCATATCCTTTAAGCTATTCACTCTTTCTTCTCCTACCATCCATTTTTTTCTCTTTCTCATTTTTTAAGTTCACATGAAAAAGTGCATTTTCTTGGGGTGCCTGGGTGGCTCAGGTGGTTACGCGGCTGCCTTAGGCTCAGGTCATGATCCCAGGGTCCGAGGATTGAGCCCCACATCAGGTTCCCTGCTCAGTGGAAAGCCTGCTTCTCCTTCTCCCTCTGTTTGCCACTCTACCTACTTGTGCTCTCTCTGTCAAATAAATAAAATCTTTAAAAGAAAAGAAAAGAAAAAGTATATTTTCTCAATTAAAAAAACTAATAAACCTCTCTTGACCCTATATTATCTTCCAATAACATGACCATTTCTCTACTTTGTTTTACAGAAAAATTCCTCAGAAGTTTCTACCCATTATCTATAATTTTTCTCTCATCATTCTTTATTAAATCCACTTTAGCCAGGATGTAGCCCTGAACATTCTTCTAAAATGCCTCTCATTAGGCAACCACTGACAGATACATTTCTAAACACATGGACAAAACTCAGTCATCATCTATACTTTACATGTCACCAGCAATATGGTACCCATTGTTTCCTCCATGACAGCTTCTTCCTTGATTTTCAGAGCACTACACTCGAATAGTTAGTTTCTTATTTTATTGGAGGCAGTCTTCTCAGTCTTGTTTGCTGTCTGTTCCTCCTCTCTCTGAGCTAATGAGGGACTGCCCACAGACTTGGTCTTTAAACCTCTCCTAAATTCTATCTATATTCCTACCCTGGTGATTTCATCCAAACCCAGCCCTAAATACTACCTATATGCTTATCACTCCAAGTTTTATCCTCCAAGCCCAAAAGTGACCCCTGAACTCTCGGACATGTATTTAACTCAAAATTCAATATGTTTACTTGAATTTCTAATAGAAATCTCAAACTGAAAACTGAGCTTCTGATCTCTCAGCTCAAAAACGTCTCTTCTAGCTATCCTATGGCCCAGCAATTTCACTACTATTTACCACAAGGATACAAATGTAGTGATCCAAAGGGGCACCTGCACCCCAATTTCATAGCAGCAATGTCCACAATAGCCAAACTATGGAAAGAGCCCAGATGTCCAATGACAGATGAATTGATAAAGAAAATATATATATATGTACACACACACACACACACACACACACACACACACACACACACACACTGGAATACTACTCAGCCATCAAAAAAAAATGAAATCTTGCCATTTGCAAGGATATGGATGGAACCAGAGGATATTATGCTAAGCTAAATAAGTCAATCAGAGAAAGACAATTATCATATGATTTCACTCATATGTGAAATTTAAGAAACAAAACAGAGGAACAAAGGGGAAGGGAGGGAAAATAAAACAAGATGAAATCAGAGAGGGAAACAAACCATAAGAGACTCTTTTTAAAAAATTTTTTTATTGTTATGTTAATCACCATATATTACATCATTAGTTTTTGATGTAGTGTTCCATGATTCATTGTTTGTCCCATAAGAGACTCCTAATCATAGGAAACATAATGAGGATTGTTGGAGGGGAGGGGAGGTTGTGGGGTGATGGGGCTGCATGATGGGGATTAAGGAGGGCACTTGAAGTAATGAGCATTGGGTGTTATATGCAACTGATGAATCACTGAAGTCTACCTCCGAAACTAATAATACATTATATTGAATTTAAATAAAATAAAATAAAAACAATCTTCTCTTCTTCCAGTCTTCCCTATTAACTGTAGAATCATCCCCTCCATTACATGGTCCTCAAACTTTGAGGACATACAAAATTCTTGTCTCTTATACTATTATGCCACACCTTCAGTCAATTAACAGAGTCAGCTGACATTACTTTTAAAACATTTCCAGAATCTAACCAATTCAAATCATGCCCCTTGTTACCACTTGAACAAACTCACCATCATCTTCTTGTTCAAATTTTTGTTAATGCCTTCTAACTGGTTCTATGTTTGATTCTTTGTCCTATTTCGTCTTCTAAATAGAATAGCTGGAATGATCCTATTAAAATTAAGATGAAGTTATGTTTGTAGAGAAAGTCCTTCAATGGTGTCTCATCGCTCTCAGAGTAAAGATAAAGTTTTTATCACCTGTGAGGCCCAAGACAATCTGGCCCTCTTCTGACTCTGATCTAATTTCTTGATTTTTCCCGTTCTTTGATTCTGCTTCAATCTCACTGTTCATCTTGCTGTGATTTTTTTTTTTTCTTTTTAAACTAGGCACTCTCTCAGTGTGAGAGTTCTTGGCACAAACAAAATAAGCTGCTGGGACCCAGTTAATTAACTGAAAGAAGGACTTCTATTCTGGTTGGTATCTGAATTGTTAAGGGTCTGGGAAGGGGTGCCTAGACACCTGTGCTTAAAGTAGACCAGTTTAAAAGAAGGTAGGTTAATGGGCACAAAAATCCCCATGAGTCCTCCCACTGCCTTCCTGGTCCATCCTCAGAATGAGAATAAGATCTCTTAAGCTGACTGATCTGAAATTGATGATTTACCAATATCTGTGCTTAAGAATGATGCAGGGACTAGCAAGTGCTGGTAGGTAGAAGTTATTATGTTGTGTTTGGGAAAATACTGACTCTGTACCTTGCTCCAATCTTATAGAATAAGAATGTCTAGGTGATGGAGCTAATGAATCAGTGTTTTAATGAAGTTAGAAGTTATTAAATAATTTTTACGTTTATCAAGGTGCATTCCTAGTTGCAAAAAAATTTCCCTAGTGATCTTTAAAAAAATGCTAATAGGCTTAGCCCAGAAATATGCTTTAATAAGCAGCAGGGTTGAGAATCCATGATCAAACAGTTAGAGATCAGTATTTTTTGAATGAATAAAATGAGTGAATGATTAAAATGTGAATTATTATATACTTGACAATTCAGATAAGTTCTTATTCTCCCTTTTACTGTTTTTAGCTCCTCACTGTGAAGGAAAGATTAAAAAATAAATTCTTCACTTCTGCATCATGGTTAAGACAGTTCTCATTATCTCTTGTCTGCAGTTTCTGCCCTTATTTTGAAGCCAGAGCTATCTAGAAGGAATCCAGCCAATCATATTATGTACATATATGAAAACTTGTAAGTAGTTGTAAGTGACAGAAACTCAAACCAGTTTAAAGGGGAAAAAAAATAATTTATCAGCTAACCAAACAGAACAGAGTCGAATCTAGGATTCCATAGGATTCTATCCATTTCCATTTTTTAAACTAATTGTTCCCTTTGGCTTACTTCACCATCACCTTTGGCAGGCACAACTTATCTCTGCTTAACATAGTGTCAGCCCCAGCAGTTCAAAGAGCTTGGGGGCTGGCAGGAAGTTCCACTTGAATCATATATCTGAAGCATCAATCAATTCTCACTGTCAACTGAGTGTTCAGCTAGAGCCATTCACAAGGGGATCTTACTTCCCCTCCATATGGTTTGGTCTTCTCTTGTCATGGCAGCTAGTCTCCATGGGGAAGAAGTGAAAGCTGACTGTCTTCTGAAGCCTTCCAACAACACTGCTGCATTCTCTTGTTCAAAGACACACACAAGGCCAACTCAGATTCACAGGTGGGGGAAATAAACTCTCTTCTCTGTACGAGGAGTATGTGAGGAGTGACATGCACGTTTTAAGAGGCAGTGGTGGTGGGACAGGGGAGTTATATGGCTCTGCTTTGGATACCACCTACTGCAGCATAAATCCAACTTAATTATTTCCATTGTCTTGCAGATTGTCACAATGTCTGAATGACCCCAGGTAAACCTGATAATGTTCTTGTCTCTATTCAAGAAGAGAGTTTCTGGTAATATGTTTTACAGTTTTGTTGGGAAGCAAGTAGGCCCTCTATGGAAAATTGAAAAAGTAAATAGAATTTTCTTTAGACAAATAAGTTTGTGAAGGATTAAGCTAGCAAACAAATGTTCTCATTGCAGGGATTCTTAGAGTTTATAATAAGCTGATGTGCATTGTAAATCTCTCAAGTGACAGGGGTCAAGAAGTTGGGTATGGGGTGGGGAAGGTATATAGTAGAGCATTTCTTAATATATATGACTTGAAATTATATGGAGCAATTTCTAGGACAGATATTCCATTAGATAAGCTTCAAAAGAAAACCCTCCCTCAACATTTTTTACATACTTCTAACAGTTCACTTGTCATGCGTTATTGTAATTATTTGATTGTCAATTCGTACATTATACTGTGAGTTCTTCAATCTTGGGAATTTTGTTGTCCTGTTATTTTAACTCAGCACTCCCAGGGGCTGGCACATCACAGACATTTATAAAACATTAAAGGAAGAAGAGATTTTTTTAAAAAGAGAGAAAGGAAGGCAGGGAGGAAAAAGAGCTTTAAAACTTTCAATTATGTAAGCCCAGCCTTGATATATGCAATCTGGTCATTTATGTCATGCCCAATTCAACCGTTAGACTTCAGTTCTTCTGTGAAGATTTTTATGGCAGATTTATCATGATTTCAGATCAGCTAAAACCATGTTGCTCCTGCATATTTCCATTGTAATAGGAAGAGGAATGGTTCCCTGAATGGTGTTCACATCCTAATATCTCCAACCTGCAATAGTTAGGTTACCTGGCCAAGAGAATTAAGTTTGCACATGGAATTAAGGTTGCTAATCAGCTGACCTTAAAACAGATTATTTTGCATTATATGGATAGGACCAGTGTAATCACATGAGTCCTTAAAAGTGGAAGAGGAAGGCAGAAAAGAGAACCAGAGCAAAGCAGTATGAGAAGAACTCAGCCAGATATTGCTAACATTGAAGAGAGAGGAAGGAGGCAATGAGTCAAGGAATGTGGGTGATTTCTAAAAAGCTGGAAAAGGCATGGAAATGGATTTTCCCCCTAGACCCCTCCAGGAGGAACACAGCTCTACTGATACTTTAATGTAAACCTGAGACCCATTTTGGATTTCTGACCTACAGAACTGTAAGATAATAATTATCTGTGTTGCTTTAAGCTACTGTTTGTAGTAATTTGTTATAGCAGCCATAGATGATTGCCATATTTTTTGGTTGACTAATAAATAAAAAGAAATTATATAGAAGCAAGAATAGTGCAGCCCTGGCTGCACTTAACTTATTTTAATAGATTTAGTTTTAATTACCTTGATGCCACTCTGTAGTTTGTGAGTAAATACACCATAGTCTATTTTGTAAAATTGACTAATCTATATTGATAGATGCTGTCAGTATGGTGTTTGGTCCCGGGCTAATTCCACTATAGCAAAGTATGCATGAGTATTTGTAGAATATGGAAATGGTTATTCTGTAGGTTATATAGTTTTGAGAAACATTGTGTTTTGAGGACGATTTGCAGTTTACAGAGGCAAAACAGACAATATTTTGTAAGGGGAAAGACAACATAAGCATTTCAAGGAAGAGAATTTTAATAAAATATAAATAATTTATGCAAAGGATGTTCAATTATTTAAACTCCCTTTCCTCAAGTAGCCAATAAGGATCTCCTGTACATCTGTTTGGTCAGGTAGTGGGGATACATTGGTAAGTTAAACCATGGACATTTAAGGATCATATCTTTCATTGGAGGAAATGGACAAATACAAATTTAATATTGAATCAGTGTTGAGTGATGCTCTAATGATAGGTACAAAATACTATAGAAATTCAGATTGAAAGTTTATCCAAATTAAACAAACAAAAACTTTACCAAGCCAATAATATTGTACTGTGCCTTTAAATTATTCAAAAGAACAAGTTGGAAAAATAGATTCCAGGAAGGAGTGAAGACACATATAAAAGCATTTATATCTCAAAAAATGAATCTGGTTGATAATGAAAAGTAATCTGTGGCGATGGGATAGAGACTATGCTTGGAGGATGGGGGCATGTTGGAAAGGGAGGAACAAACTGAAAACTTTTCCTTGAAAAACACGCAGGGACTAAGAATGTGAGGGTCTCATAAACATACCAAGAATGTTGGATTTCACCCTGAAGCATGTGGGAAACTACTAACAAGGTTTTGTTGTTGTTGTTGTTGTTTTGTTTTGTTGTTGTTTTTTAAGCAAACCTGTAACATTGCAAATTTGCTTCAGAGAAATCTAAAGATTTGTGGACAATGTATTGGTGAGATGTTACTAAAGTGAATCCAAACATGATGAAAACTGAAACCTGGAAGGTAGTGGTTAGGATTATCTGGAGATTAGGGAATTGGGAGACACCTAAGGGGCAGATTCTGTAGGATTTGGTGATAGAAATCAACTCTAATGGTTATAGTTTCGGCAACTAGTGAAAGTTCAGACGCCCCTGACTTACGATGGTTTGACTTACAATTTTTCAACTTTACGATGGTGTGAAAGCGATGTGTATCTAGTAAAAACCAAAATTTTGAATTTTGGTCTTTTCCTGTGCTGATGATATGCAGTAGGAGGCTCTCTCATGATACTGGGCAGGACAGCGGCCGCAGCTCCCAGTCAGCCACACCATCATGAGGGTCAATGACCAGTATACTCACAACCATTCTGTGCCCAGCCAACCATTCTGTTTTTCACTTTTACTATAGGTTTCAATAAATTACATGAGATATTTAATATTCATGGTCTGGGATGGAGCCCCGTGTTGGGCTCCCTGCTCCGCAGGGAATCTGTGTCTCCCTCTCCCTCTGTCTCCTCTCCACTGCTCGTGTGCTCTCTCTGTTAAATAAAATCTTTTTTTTTTTTAAGATTTTATTTATTTGAGAGAGAGAGAATGAGAGAGAGAGAGCACATGAGAGGGGGGAGGGTCAGAGGGAGAAGCAGACTCCCTGCTGAGCAGGGAAGCCCGATGCGGGACTCGATCCTCGGACTCCAGGATCATTACCTGAGCCGAAGACAGTTGCTTAACCAACTGAGCCACCCAGGCGCTCAAAATCTTTTTTTTTTTTTTTTTAAAGATAAGAAAATGTAAGGTCTCACCTATCTGAAATAGGAGTAACAACTTTGAAGAAGCTTAATATAGTGAGTCACATAAATGATTCCAAACCATTTTATATCTCCTTTCTACTCTGCTTCAGAAAGCTGGCTTCAACACATGTTTTTATATGACAGTGCTTATTAAAAATGTGTCTCAGTGATTGTTTTGAATATTTCACTAGGTTTCTTTTTATTTTTTGTTTCACTAGATTTAGATGATAAAAATTATGGGTATTCTCAATTCCATTCCTTTTCAGAAACAGAAAATAAATGATTACAATTAAGAGTTCCCTGAATATATGCCTTCTAAAGTTGAAATATTATAAAATTAACAACAGAATTTTAATATTAAAGCCTGCATTCTATTTGACCTCTCACAATTAATTTCCTCAAATGCTCAGTTACTTTTGTGGGAGTAATTTCAATGTTTCCCTGTTTGCAAGCTTTATTGTTAATAATTGCAATTCATTAAATCTTGGGAAGCTGAAAGTTTCACCTTTTTCCATTTCTTAAATAATTTGATTAAGGATTTTCAATTGATTTTTAACAGAATGCCATCAAAATTTAAAGATATTGTTTTCAAGACAAGTCCAGTACTGCTCTAGAACACTTAATTTGAATTTTCAAAGTAATTCTTGAAATCTTAAAACATTGCTAAAATCCAGCTGATGATGGGCGGAAAAGAGAAAGCACAAACTCATACTGAAATGCTTTTTAATGCAACATAAACTTAATTATACACATAAACATATTACGTTTTTTTAATCTCTGTACATCAGGTAGTTATAAATTTTGACTATAATTTATTTCAACACAATCATTAATTTGTGTGCCACAAGAAATTCTAAGTATGTTCCTGGTCAATAGTTTTGTATTTTGTTTTGTTATGTTTGTTTTTTTCAATAAGACCATTGTTTTTACCATAATACTGTATTCTAACAAATAAGTTTCTCATATTTTTTATCCTTGCAAAAACTAAATATTTTAGCTCCAATGTTGAGTATTTTAATAGCATTCACACTGCTGTTATTTATTTCAAGAAAATGAATTTGTACAATTTTCCTTTAATCCTGTGAATTGGATGATAAAATTTGATCCATTACTGGAATTAACTGATTTTCTACTGAAGCATCTGATGACTTTGATATACTACTTGCATCATTTAACTGTGAAGTTCTTCTGCTAATGGGATCAACAGTGTCATCTCTTCCTTCACCTTTCCCATCTGCTTAAGAAAACTTGGATTCACTTAGGAAAAGTCAGTAGATCTAAATGAAAAGTCATATTTTATGGTATGTTACATTAATGTCCCTTCTGAAGCTGGACATGTCTGTCATTTGTGGTTCCCTTTAAAGGGATAACATTTTTAAAATAAACACTGATGTTTCTTCTGCAGATTCATATTCTCTAGCTTTCCTTTCCTGATAGCAGATGGTAAGTCATATCAAACAATATTTTATTCAAGTGAAACATTTACCAACTTTTTGAGAAATAGAAACCCTGTAAGTAATTTTTTTAATTGTCTAGCTTATTGCTGCCAAAAGGGTTTATTGCAATAATGAAATAAAAAAAAATACCACCAAACAACAAATTAGAGAAGTATCTATAGATTTACAACATTCAATAAATATCAAAACCACTTAGCAGGAATGTTAAGACTATTCCACAGCTATTGATAAGACTGTTACTGTTACTTGTATATTTCTCAAATACACGTCAACCTGTAATTTCACATTGACTTGACTAACTTAAGTCTCATGGGTTCCATCAAAGGTCACAGCACGAATTCTGTCATAAACGGCTGGTATTCCAAGTGGCCAGGAGGGGGCAACTGATCAAAGACTTCAAAGACTTCTCCCACTCCCACTCTAGATCTGAAAAATATAATTTTTCCAATGTCCTATCATAATCTTTTTATTTTATCAGAAAATATGCATTCTGCTCTTGAAAGGGAGATGTTAGAACTGTGTTCAGTGCATGAGTTTCATCCATTATTGTATAAGATCATGGCAGGCGCTGGAAGTAAAATTTTAATGCAACTATTATTAATAATGCATTACTGAAAAATGAAAAACCTAAGACAAATGTCGCACTGAATAGGACTTGAAACAATAGGCATATATTTCAGACAAACTTGGATATATGTTCACCTACATATTTGCTGTGATTATGAATTCAGATTATGTAAAATATATTGTAAAGGTTAAAAAAACTTTTTTAAAGTCATAAAGCACTAAACCTCACATTTATGTTGACAATGCCTACTTTTACTATTTCTACTGTGCTAGCATAGTTCAGATTTCAAACTTCTAGTTCAGTCTGAAGCAGGTATCGTGGCAAGAGCATGTCAGTGACTCAGAATGGAATCAAAATCTGCCTCTGCCAACCTCTAGCTCTGTGACCATTGTCATGGAGACTGTTTCTCGGAAATGCAGTATATTATATTGTGGGGATGATACTGCCTTCATTAAAGAGTTTTTATAAGCATAGCATTAGAGAATAATAACAAAATTCTAATATTATTATATTAGATTAATAAGTTGGTTTCCCTCTGTATGCCCCTCTTCCTTCACTTCACTTTATGTCAAGACTGTGATACTACCCATCCAAAACATTAGAAAGACTCAGTTAGAGGTTGTGGCTGTCTATGTAAAATCTCCCTTCTCTAATTTTCGCTGGGATGGGAACCCAGTGAAGTGCTGGCAAATATATTTATAATCGGTCAATGCTGAACCTGACGGTTAGTGGAATCAAGGAAGAAATGAAACTGTTTAAAGACCTAATGGTACATTTTAGATTCTGGGACTCCGGCAATCTAAATCTTGGCAATGTCTGGGACATTATGGACGTGAAGAGTCAGGAGGCCAGTTTAGGGAAGGAAAATAGTGTATGTCTGAATATCATGGGATCCGTTGATGAGACTAGCAATCAAGAAAGAGAAAAATAACAGTTCCTTTATGTTTCTGTAGAGATTGACTTTTGTTGAATCTAAATGACCTTGTACCATATATAAAAATGAATTACCAGATATAGAAATATTCCATAAAAATCATTAAATAAAATTACTTGAATAAAAAAACAAGGATTATAAATATGTCATTCATAGAAGAGGAGCCCTGAAATGCCATTAAATATATGAAAATTTTTTGAACCTCACTGATCTAGGAATTCCAAACATGAAACAAACAAAAGTTAAATACACAAATATGACACACCATTTCACACCCATTAGAGAAGTAAAAATAAAGTTTAACAGTAGCAAGTGTTGGCAAAGATGTGGGAAAATGGAATCACAAAGTGATGTTAACACATTGGAAAGCGATTTGACAATGCTTAGTAAAGTTGATAATGTGCAAATCCTATGAGCAGTTGTATTTCACGGTTTATATCCCATAGAAATTCTCTAACATGTATAATAGAAGATCTGTGGAAGAATATTTATGGCAACATTGTTAATAATAGCAAAACACTAAAACTGACCAAAATCTAATACTGAAAGAATGAAAAAATGAAATGTGATACTTTGCACAATCCAATACTTGACATCAAAGGAATGAATTAGACTTCCTAACATATGTCATCTCAAAAACAAGTTTTGAGAGAAATAACAATTTGAAGAATGATACATAAAATAAGCATATTTGCAAATTTAAAACCATGTATAATACTATAAATGAACTCATATAAATGGGTGTTGCCTATCTATTTACCTGTCTATATCTATCAGGAATCTTTATGCATTCATGACTCTATCAGTCCATAGATATATCCATCTATATTTTTCAACAGACTAGAACAATACCCATCAAATTTATAGACATAGTTACCCGGGGATCAAAGGGAAGTTGCTTGGAATGGGATAGAACTTATAGATAAAGCAAAACATACTTTAACTTTATTCATAATATATAGCTTTTTACAATTAGAAAAATAGACAAAGCAAATTTCACAAAATATAACTAGTGTCTATTTTAGGAGGTATGTACAATTATAAGTTATACCATTCTTCTTTTTATTTTAATCTTCTGTCTTCTTTTCTAAAAATAATGCTGAATGAAATAATAATAATAATAATGAAAGAAATTAATATATGGAATGCTGGATTTTTAGCCCTTGAAATCTGAATATATTTTTATTGACTAGAGAAGGCAAATACGGTCAGGTGTGTCCATCATCTGTAATGTGCTAATGGAAAAATTCATAAGGGAATGGAATTTGGCATTTGTCCAGAGGACCCAGATCTACACAAATCTTGCCCTGTTAATTCTGTCTGCAGTGAGAGAAGTGGCTCTGAGAAATAAAGTAATTATAGCAGATCTGAGTTAGAGGAGAACTCAAGAAACCAACCTAACAGGATGATCCTGTCATTTGAGTGATGAAGAAACTGAGGTCTAGGCAGCAGAAGCAACCTGGCAAAAATTACATTTTCTCACCATTGGCAGTCAGTTCTCTAAACTTCTAGGTGAGCTCCTTCTGGGAACTCAAATCCCTTGTTCCCAGTCCAACGACTTTTGATTCTGGGCAAAAGCAACGAAGTCAGTAGGAATACTAATTAGCCATTCCTGTATTCTGCCCTGAGCCAAATAGCAGGGGTGGGGACATCTTCTGGGATCTACCTCAAGGTCTGGGCTTCCATCCGTCAGCTGCCAGTTCAGCTCATGGGAACCCCTTCCCCACCCCAACCTCCACCTGCCGGTCCCTACATCCCCATGCCAGCTGTGTCTCCTGTGGCTTTGGCTTTACTCTCATTGATTTTGGGAGAGTTCAAAGGGCAAAGTTTCTTTTTGAGAGATGCAATTTTGCAGGGCTTTGGGAGGCTTGAAATGGGCTTATTAATAAAGGCTGGATCAATTAAGAGAAGGTCAAGGGGGTTTTAAACACCTATTGCTCTGGAAGGACAACATGGCACCAAATGAGTGACTGTTATTGATTAAGCGTTTTGATTGCCTGCTTGGATAGTCAATCAATACTAAAGAGTCAGATCCTTCAAAATATTAAACAGGTGAAGACAAGGCTTTTAGCTTGGGGCCTGAATTCCTAATGTTTCAGTAAGAAGTTCGGAAGAAAGCTCTTTGCATCCAGGTGAATTGCAGGAGGGTTAAGTGTGAAGGCAGAGTGATGGATTATTGAGCTACTTGAAAAGCAATAGTTGCTGCCTGTGGCTTATGTAATTCACTCTAGAAACATATGTCCTGAGGCTTGTGGTAAGAGTACATCAGATATAATGGGTATTTTTTTAGTATCAGAATGTGAGGGATATTTTTCTTTCAATTAAGGATAGGAAAGCAGCTCCTTATTGAATAATCTATTTCAAACACTAAAGTAAAGTAGTAACAATTCATTGTTCTCATTTTATAATTGAAAATAGCCCAACAATCCTAAAAATAGTACTTCTAAGATCTAAAAGAGAGGCTGCATCAGGACTGAAGGATCATGCCATTTCTACCTCTGGAGGTAAGAGCTTGCATTTATATGGTGCTTTGTCGGGGCCCAGCAATGTTGGCTCATTTATTTCTGACAAGAAACTTCTGAGGCAGGTTTTATTATCTTCATCCTATAGATGAGGAAACAATCATATAAAGATTATTTTGCCTAATGTCACTCAGCTGTCAATAGCAAAGCTATATTTTGAATTGAAGAAGTCTGTATTCCTAACCCCTCACCTGGTGGTTTTTAAATTTTAACTCACATCAGAATTACCCTGAGGGCTTGTTGAAACACACAGGATTGGACTCCATCCCCAGATTTAGTAGGTCTGGGGTGGGACCCAAGAATTGAATTTCTAACAGGATCCAAATTAATGCCAATACTGATGGTGTAAGATTTAGGCTTTGAGCACCACTGCGCTAGACTCTATGCTAGGATTCTACAGTATTCACAATGCAAACGGTACATATGTGTGACTCTTAAGTGGTCAGTTCCTTTCAGGTGTGGGGGTCATAATTAAATCATCCAAACATAACACCATGGATATTTAAAAGCTTCTGATCAGTAGAACAGGTCAAAAAGAAATATAAAAGCATCAAAGGGTAAGTGTACCATGTATCTTACTATGTTTGAGGTCTAGACATGACATGTGTTGTGACCAAAGCGTATCATTTGCGAACTGAGTTATGAATATAGCTGGGTGTCATTTTCTATCATTCAATGGTAATTATCCTATTCTCAATTATTTGCAGGTGGCCCCCAATGTATATTTTTATACCCTCAGGTTATTTCTGTTAAAATGCTCCTTTACTCTTCACTGACGGACAGACATCCTAGTTACACTTCAAGGCCCTACTCAGCCTCCATTGTGAAGTGTGAAGTTTCTCATGGTTGGGAATGACCTGAAATGATAACTGTTCTCTAGACCAATTTGTGGCAAAAACTGGCTGAACAAGTCAGTAGCTTGAGACCACCAGAATCTTCTTTTTTTATCTATTCCTCTTGGCTGCCATGTCCAGATGTGCTTTTCTTAACATTGCCTTTTTCCTGTTGACTCACTTTTCTTTGGCCTTGGGCACTGAATGCCTCTAGTTCAAATATGAGAAGAATGTAAAGAATATGTGACTGAGGACTTAACTTTGTTTAACTTTGTCCACTGTGAGGTCCCAGGAAACAGCTACATCAGCTCATCAAACAACTCTAAATTTCCATGAACTTCTCTAGAAAGTTCAACTAAGGATGGGAGGTCTCAATTACCTTTAAAGTTCAAAAACCTTCAAATGTCTGGCAAAATCAAAGCCATTGAAATGCATAGAACCCCCTAATAGAGATTGCTTTGTCCTTGAAACTTCCATGGCCCCATTTTTATGGCCTTATAGAAATACTCTCTAGCTTTGGAAGTTGATATCAAAAGAATATGAAGATAACTCCTAAATCTTCTGCAAAAAGAATGAAGGTTGACAATGTTGCTGTTTGACTCTGATTCAGACAATGGTTAAAGAATTAAACGTCTCAAGATTGTAGGGGAGGAAAACTTTTCCCTTTTTCCCTTTTAGGTTCTCTGGCTGGTCTAATAATTAGATTGACATAAAACAGATTCACAAGAATGAAAAAAAAAAACAAATTTAATTTTGTTCATATGGGAACCCCAAAGATATAAGGCTTTCCAGTAATCACGCAATTGAGGCTTATATGCCATCCTGAGCTAAGGAGAAGGGGTAGGGGTCTGGGATTTCAAAGGGAAGACAATTCATAGGAAGATGGGAGGAGCAAATGTTTGGTAAACAAATGTTTGCCATGCAGATAAGTCTTTCTAATGTAAAAAGTAACTTCTGGTAACAGCTTTCTTCCTGGTACAGACTTCCTATCTAAATTATTTTAGGAAATTAAGGGAGAAGTAAAAAGCTCTTCTTAAGTCAGTTGGGCATTGGCTATCTTCTCAAAATAATACACATGCCAGAGTAGCACATTCTGGAGTGGCCTGCCCTGAACCCCCATCAAAATCTACCACTCTCCTTCTTTCTAAGGAAATTAGCTACCTCCAATCCTCTGGATGGAAGCCAGACTTCCTTGTGTAATCTGCAAGTAATTAGGAAACTGGTAATAGACTCCCCTGGAATTCAGAGGCAGGAAACTTCACAGAAGGAGGTCTTGTCATGTTAAGCATCAACCATGGCAAAACCCCAAATGTAGGTTTTACAGATACGGACATCTGAAGCTTCAAGTGGTCAAGAAAACTGAGAAGTGGTAGAGCCAGGATTCCAAGTTAGGTACTTCAGATTCCAGACTCTGCATGCAGTTTCCATTTGAAAACCAAACCAAACCAAAAACCAAACCAAACCAAACAACAGCAAAAACCTATACCGTGCAAACCATGCAGATTGTCCTGAAACACTGCATTAATCTTTTTTTTATTTTATTATGTTATGCTAATCACCATACATTACATCATTAGTTTTTGATGTAGTGTTCCATGATTCATTGTTTGCTTATAACACCCAGTGCTCCATTCAATATGAACACTGCATTAATCTTAAGAGCATTACCTAGCCTTTTAAAGATGGCCCCTGTACCTAGATGAATTTTTAACAAAATTATATGACCTCTAGGGACTTCTTTCTCAAACCCTTGCTAATTCATTTACGAAAGCCCATCTCTGAATTCCCTCTTTCATTTTGGCCTTACAGATATTACCATGTGACTTCTATAAGTCCTACACTATGGCAGGTTTAGAAGGAGGTAAAGTAGTGAAAGTAATAGGGCTATGGGGCCACACAGCCCTGTTTCAGTCCTCCATCTGCCCCTCTGAGTAGCCTTGCACAAAATACTTCCTCTCTCTGATCATTAGTTTTCCCTGTTGATGTTGTGATGTTGACATGAGATAATATATATGAAAGTATTTCACAGATTCTAAAAAAAAAAAAGTGAATTCCTCATTATAAGGGCAACTGCTATTACTATCCCTAATGGAAAGAGAGAAATATCTTTCACATTAGGCATTTTTTTGAAGTTGTAACTAGAGTATTAACAGAAGAGGAAGTGAGCAACTTCTTTAGGCCAGCTCCCTAAAGGGTGCAATTATCGAGAACAATTAAGCAGAGCTTTTACCCCACTGGCCAGGGAGCTCTGACTCACAGCTGTTCACTATCCGCTGACAGGATTCCGATGACGGGCTTTGGAGAGAGGAGGATTACCTGACAGAGTCTCCACCAGGGACTGGGATATCAAAAGCTGCAGCTTCTGCAGTAGTGCTATTAAAAACTTGAGCAGCATTCTCTCTCTGGCCTGTGCTGAGCTCAGACAGTTGGCTTTATTTGCTTCTCATGAATAATGAGACTGCATGTTTTGGGCACCATTAGCATCCTTAATGAGCCGGGAAACTCTAACACTCCAGTCATGGGGTAGACAACCAGGAGAGCTTGGTTTCTAAATACAACTTCTAGGAACTGAGTATCTGTTATGTGCTACATATGACTTCATACCACAATTGACTTCTGGAATTTTCTATCCTCTTAAGGTTTAGTGCAAAGTTGATTTATTGTTTATGACTCCCCAGTGTGAAAAACTTGGTGAAAACATAGCCCACCACTAGAAAAATAAAGAGGCACAGATACTCCTTTTTCCCATCCCCTCTAGGTACAGTGCAGGCACATGAGCTAGGCTTGGCCAATTGGATATTTCTTTCTGTCACTTTGAAGTGGAGCCAGTGATACAATAAAATACATTCAGTACTAGCAGCAAAGATGCACACAGCCATCTGTGGTACCTCTGGCTTCTGGACTGATGGTGTCTCCTAGTATTAACCATGTTGTTGCTATGCTGGAGTGACCATAGCCTTGGTACTAATCCGTTTAGCATCCTTGACATTCTGCCCATTTTTGTCCTTCTAACAACCAAGGAGCTTTCCTTGATTCCTCACCATTCTTGATTTTATGAATGATCCAGTATGCTTTCAAAAGATCATCTTTCTGCCCCCATAAAGCAGATTTGTTCTCGTTATTTACAACCAAGATTGATACAAATAGAGTGATATTGAAATAATTAATCCCAACTTAAAAACAAAAAAGAAAATAATGATGTGAAGGGAACTTAAGGGATGTTCCCATGGATATAAACCTGACAAATGAAATATATAGGTGTTTTCTCTTCTTCGAATTAGACTCTGTGTTTTCAACAAAAATATCTCACAGGTTCATAGAATTTATAGAGCAGAAGGAAAAGGTCATCTTGTCGAGATGGCCCATTTTAAGGGAAGGGCGTTCTGTCCTGAGAGGGTGACTATAGCAAATCTATGGCAAAGCCAACTCGAGAAAATACAAACTTCCTTTTCCCTAACTATGTGCTCCTTCTGATACAAACCTAGCTTCTTGAATCTGAGAGTGAAGACACAAATTTTAATAGAATGAAAGGTTGATATGAAATGGTGCATTTTTTTCTGAGTGTATAAAACTCAGTCCCATTCCAGCAGGATAATAGGATGAACATCGAGATTATAAATAGAAGCAATCTAGAAAATTGGACTTTAGCATGTAGGCAGTGGTGATTCATGAAGGAACAGGTGAATGAATGATCTCTTAATAATGTTATTCCATTTTACATTTATATGGTGCCTCACAGCTTATTAATAGTAGTACTAAGAGGAGCAAAAAATCTGCTTAACTGCTTCCATTTCCCTTTTCTGACTCTCCATTACTAGCTTCTGTGGCCCTCTTCTCTTCTATTGCCAAGACATGCCCTTAAGAGAACCCACTGCAGTGCATTGTAATCTTCCAGTAACTGCAGTGTCAACTGTGAGCTCCTAGTCTCCACAGCTCTGCTCCCCTTGTTTCCGACCCCCCCCTCCACTGATGATCTCCAAAAAATATTTCACAGCCCCATGATCAGCATGTGTTAGCTATGGGTTAAATGAATGAAGGGTGAGTGAGTGTTAGGGGACAGATGGTCAGTCAAGTTGACACATAAATTAATCATCATAGTCATTGACCAGCAAACACGCAAGTTTCTGATCATGGTGATAACATCTGGCTGTCTCTCAATCCTGATTCTTTCTCCTTTTATGTGCTACCCTCCAAAGTCCAGGTCTGTTCCCATTGTTCTTGGTATCTAAGATCATGCCCCTTCATATTCCAGCCTCCTGCCCTTTCCCAGACCAGACAATCTTCATTTAGCTTTCCTTGGACATAATTAATCCTTTATTTTCTTTTTTAGTCTATTGTTAAGGTATGCGCTCTGTATCTTGCTTCTGGTAGGGATTTCCTTTTTGCTTTTCAGTATATTTTCTAGGTGTTTTCTCAGAAACACCTGCCTCATGCAAATCAAATCTTTTGACTTTCGAAGGTATTGTTTCTATAGGGCCTTTGACAGCCTATATTAAAAATCAAAAACTGAATCTATTTCCCTTTGCCTTACTGACAGAAAAATCTAATTTTCCTTGAATTTTATCATAGTGTCTAGTACCTAGATAAATACCCAAAAAATGTTAGCTATAATAAACTCTTAGTATTGTTATTACTAGTATTACTATTATTACTGATGAAGGAGGATGTCACAAGTATTTAAGAATAGAGGAAAAACATAAATTCAGATTTATCGGTGCTAAAGTCTAGCAGTCATTCAAAGAGAAAGAGCTTGTTTTAAAAGGATTAACTTGTCAAAGGGAAGCTACATGGACAAGAGGAAATAAAGAATGTGAGCAGCATCTTCACATGGTACTGGACATGTATGAGATGCTCAGTAAATGTGAAATGAATACACCGATTTGTGCTGATGGAATAGAAATGCTAAAATAATGTCCAGTGGGGGTAGATGTGAGATATGAGAATAGTATAAATATTTTAGACTCATATAAGAGAAAAGGCAAGGTTCACTTACAGATTATCATAGATGTACACATTAACACACACACGCAAAATGGCTTTATGACAGGCACAGTAGCTCTTATGCTCAAAAATATGTAAGCAAAAAAATGAAGAATGGGAGATTGGAACTGTTGAAGGATAGAAGAAAAGAATAAAAGGCAAGGAAGAGGAAAAGAAGAGATGGTAAAGGAAAGAATGAGACAAAGTAATATGATTAAATGGCTGCCTAGGAAAGTCTCACAAAAATAAAATCTCAGTTCTGGAATATTGGAGCTTTCTAAAGCGTACTGTTGATCTATTTATAGGAGTGTTTCCTCCTCTCTCCTAGACTACAAGCTCCTTTAAGGCAAGCCATAACTTTGTAGGCTGATCTTTGTTGCTTCCTTAATGTGTTGCATAGACCATGCACTTCATCAGTTGAGTGAAAAAATGAATACAGGAATAATTGATTAATAAATAAATACATGAAAAGAAGCAACTGGCTAGAAAATATAAGGAATCAACTTTTTAAGAAGAAACTATTACCAAGCAGAGATAGCTACATGAGTGGGGCCAGAGGCCTTTGAGATGTGATCTGACTGCCTACCACAAAGTTCTCTAGCTCAAAAAATAACTACTCCAGGGCCTATTAAGAAGCCTGGAGTTTTCTAATAGAATTCATTGCTTTGGCCTCAGGGGCTTTTCTGCCTTTAAGAGTTGTCTGTTAAATTACAGATATCTCTGGGATATATAAAATGTGAAGCTATTATCAGCTTGAACCTCAAGGGGGATTAGTTGATGTCTGGTTGTTGGGAAGGTATGTGCCTGGGAAGAAAAAGAAGAGAAAAGGAAGGGACCTAGATCACCTGAACATTTAATATGTCAGTTGTTTTACATATACTATCTCCTTTCATCCTAAAAACCAAAACAACATCCAAACAAAACAGTGCATAGTAGATATTATTATATCCGTTTTTACAGAGAGGAGTCAAGTTTATAGAGGGTGACTCGCCAGCTGGAGATAACTCTGCCAGTATGGAGCAGAGTTGGAATTTGAATGGAGATTTGTCTGGCTCCTTCCTTTTACTAGGCAGAGCCCACTCCCAAAGGCCAGGATGAAATTCCAGCTCCTGAAACACAATAATTTTATTTAGTGCTGGAAATATTGTGACATTTCCCAGCCTCCTTTTCATAAAGACAACTAGCTTACTTGTGCTAGTTTTCTAGGGCTGCTGTGTAACAAAATACCACAAACCCAGTGGCTTCAAAGAACATACATTTATTGGTTCATTATTCTGGAGGCTAGAAGTCTAAAATCAAGGTGTTGGCCAGGCCATGCTCCCTCTAAGGCCCCCAGGGAAGGATTCTTCCTTGTATCTCCCAGCTTTTGATAGCCCCAAGGATTCCTTGACTTGTGGCAGTATTATTCCAATCTATTCTCCTATCTTCATATGGTTGTCATCTCTCTATGTCTTTGTCTTAACATGGTGTTCTCTTTCTGGTGTCTCTGTTTTCTCTTCTTACCAGGAAACCAGACATATTAGATTTGAACTCACCCTATTAAATATGACTTCATTTTAACCAGATTACATCTGCAAAGAACCTATTTCCAAATAAGGTCACATTCACACGTATGGAGGCTAGGACTTCTATGTATCTTCTAGGGTACACAATTCAACCCATAACATTTATTTCACTTGATCTGTCCTGCAATTAAAAGATATAGGGGTGCTTGGGTGGCTCATTCTATTAAGTGTAGACTCTTGATCTCAGCTCAGGTCTTGATCTCAGGGTCCTGAGTTCAAGCCCCATGTTGGGTTCCATGCCCAGCGTAGAACCTACTTAAAAAACAAAACAAACATATGATGTGATGAGCACTGGGTGTTATATGCCACTGATGAATTATTAAATACTACATCTGAAACTATTGATGTACTCTATGTTGGCTAATTGAATTTAAATAATAATTAAAAAACAAAACAAACTATATATATATATATATATCTTTTCACCAAGTGAGTCTGTTTCAATGGAAGGTAGAGAAAGGAAGAAACAAAGTAGAAAAAAAAGTTAGGGTTTGTTTCTTCTTTAAAGAAGGTAATTTTTTTGGTCCTGATTTGCATTTGCTCTAGGAAAAGAACTCCAAAGGGATTAGTGCCTCTAAAAAGCTGGACTGTATGAATAAAGTCTAGAGCAAAGCCTTCCTGGCCATATTTCCAAGCAAAACAACTCAATATGTTGCCATTTTGGAGATGAAAATACTTTCAATGAGATTACCTTTGCATTGAATCTGGGTTGCCGATGGAGGTGATTTATCCTTTCAAATGGCCAATGGATTTGCAAAACCTTCTGGAGTGACTGACTTTCTATTGCACATTTGCTGTTTTCTTATTATGGAAAACAAAGACTTTACTGATCAGAGCTGGAGCAAAAACACTTTCAGTTTTGCAAAAGATAGTCTTAAAAGATAGTCTTTGAATTTGTTTGTTTAGCTTCTTTTTTGTTTGTTTGCTTTTGCCTTTGTGGTGCATAGATTTTAGAGTTTCTGACTACCAATCCTGGCAAATCATTTATACTCAGTAGCTTTGGGATGTAAACTAGAGGGGATAAGCAATGTAGGAGTTATTTCCTAAGTAATCCTTTAGATAATAGTCACAGCAAACAAAGGAATAGATTCATAACTGCAGGGACTTAACTATAAGCTCAGCACACTGTCTCTGCCCTGTATACATTTCCCTGTGAAGGTCTGGTTTCTAAGTCTGACATTTGAGAAGATGGTGGAAGGTCTGTCTCCTGATCAAATTCACTCTTGGTATTGCTATACAGACCTGCTTGCTTTACTTCCTCTTTTGACAGAGCCTTTCTGTGAGAGGCACCTACTTCCAGAGAAATGTTAGCAAAATAGGTAATTACTATTAGTTGTCAACACATCTCGGTGGCAGAAGATTTGGGTGAGTTCTTCAAGCATTATTAGAATTCTATCTTTAACCCTGTTCATGATAGAGGGCAAATGAGTTCCTCAAAGGGAGAGTAATAGGATGAATCTAGAAAAAAATCCTTACACCAACATACACACACACACACACACACACACACACACACACACACAATTATCATTGCCTAGTATTTACTTTTATTTAATATGTACTTTTTAATTACCTTTTTTTTAAATTACCTTTTAATTACAGTGCCATATAGATGGCAGCAATCACAATTCAGGTCCTCACAAAGCTCAAAATGCAATACATGAAGTATGATAGATGTGTAAATGGTTCTGAACAGAAGAGAACAGTGACCAAGATGGCCTTAATGTTTCCCTCAGCTTGCCTAAATGCCAGATAGTTTTTTTGGGTATCCATGCCCCAACCTGCCCTCTGCCCTGGCCTTTATAGAATCCAAAGGGCCTCATCACAGAGAACTTTCCCGTCTTTTCTTAGAGCCTTACTTAGTAAATCTATAATTGTGAATTCTTTTTCTATTCCTTGAGATGTAACTTTTTTTAGAAGTCTCTCACCAGTTTTATAACCAACCCATGACTATCTCAAGGACTTGGAAGAAAATGTTGCAGAAAATAAAAATCACACCGGTGAGAAACCAAGCGACACTTGGAGAATTAGGAAAACTCAGGCTTTCCTGAGTTTCCTGAGTGGACCCAGATGAGCTCACACTCGAAATTCTGGGCCCTGGGTAGCAGGGTTACAAAGCTTTTATAGAGTAGTGCTGGGGTCAGGTTACAAGGGCTGTGCTGACTGCTGATAGGTGGGTTTAAACTGGGTGGGGAGGGTTGCTTAGGGTGGGAACAGCAGTTAGGGCAGTACAGGGAGCTTGTGGTGGGGAAGCCTGTTTACAGAAGCAGAAACAACTGGTTATCTCCTGCTCACAAGGGGCTTCTGGTTATCTCTTGCTATTGTTAGTAACTTCCCATCTTTTGGGGCCTGCTGGCCTGCTCTGGGTAATTTTCCTCTTCACCATTGCTTTGAAATAAAAATCATCAAAAAAGATAATGTCCCTGTCTCCGAATCTCTGTGGGACGATCAGAGCCTAACTTCTCTGTTCCATTTTGTAAAATCCCTCCTGTCGTAAAGGTGAACATTTACTTTTCTTTTCGGTAAGGCCAATTAACAAACACAGATGGCCTATGATCTGCCCCCTTGACTCATTCTTGAAAAGCTCCCTATCCTTTGTTTCAGTGAAGTTGAATTCCAACTACATTCTGGGTTCTTTCTCCTATTGTGGTAACCTTCAACATTTGCCTACATGTTTAACTTTGTCCAGCATAATTTTTGCTTTGATAGCACTAAGGTACATGCCTTGCAAAGTTTGACATTAGAAAAATGTACATCTTGTTGGGGAGGAATCACCAAAAATTTCAAAAGATTAGAGGAACTCAAAACAAATCTTTGACTTTTAATGAGTGGCGTTTTTAGAAGGAAAATAAGGGGAAAATAAGAAAAAGCGAAATAAGTAAACATAAAAAAAAATCACTTGCTTAAATATCAGTTCAACAAATGATTTTTGCCAAATGAAAAAATAAATCAAAGCAAAGTTTTGAGTTTCTAGCCATTCACAATGGATGGGTGCGTGATGGAAGATTGCTACGGGGCTTTTGGGTTCTCTACTCTCCTCATGACTCTTCCCTAACTCTCAGTCTTTCTCCTAACCTTTCCCCATCTTCATCTCTTTGCATCTATTCTCTTTTTCTTTCTTCAACCCCTCTACCCTCTCTCTGCCAAAGAGGGTGAAAAATATTGGACAGAGAAGAAGTGGGAAACTGAAGGATGCTGAGTAAAAATACTAAAGGATAATATTCAGTAAAGAGAGAAAAGATGGCATTTCCAAATGAGAATAATTCAAAAAGGCTTATAAAGAAGGACTATTTCAAAGGTGTCGATAGAGTGTGGGGGAACCACAAAGAATAGTGTAGTATCCCAAGACTTGTACCCCAAGAGTAGAGTGCCACCCTAGTTTTGAAAGTTAGAGGAGAGGGAGAAATTTCTGGAATTTATAGATGAAAGAGCTATGTGTGGAGAGCCATCTGAAGCTATGAGTTTTGGTCTGTGGACAGTGCCAGCTATAGCTATCATAGAGGAATAAATATTTCAACCTCTTTCACTTTCTTTTACTTTCTTGCTAGTGGTTGTGCATTGATCTTATCCTTCTGAAAGCCAAGGGATAAAAGAGCCCAATGATGCCATCCCTACAGGTCAGTCTTAGAGCAGAGAGGAGAATGGAGGAGAAACTTGATCTGGAAGGAAGATATTTGGCACAGATAACAAGTAGGAAAGCAGAGGAAATCGAGAAGGAAGACCCAAGATATTGAAAACCCATAGAAGGCAGGGAACACCCAGGAGCTAAGGAAAGGGGAATATAGGACGGAGAGAAGGAAAACTGAAGTGTGGAACTAAGAGAAACAGGTAGGGGTTCCGAGTGCGATCTAACTCTGCAGCCCTCTTAGAATATGTCAAATCATTAAATAAAAATTCTCATAAACATTATTAATAGAAACAAAGAAGTCTTTAGAAAGTATCTTTTGGTGAATCTGGCATATTGTCATTGACAAAGTGATCTTTTGGCAAATGGAACAGGCTTTCAGTAAATTGATTTCCTCCCATTGGATTGCTTCCAACTTGTATAATTAGAGAAATTTGGGGAACTATAGGTTTTGTTTGGCTGAATATTTAGTATCTGACAGGAAATGTCAGAGAGATTGGGGGCCATGTCAGTCAAGAGGCTATCAGCTCTTGTAAGTACCTAACCCATGTACACCCTTACTCTCTTGATCACAGCCGATTGGATCAACAGTAAGTACAGAACTTAAACAAAACAATGTTATTAATAGTAATAGCTAATATGTATCGAGTGTGTACTATGTGCCAGGTACGATGCTAAATGTTTTACATGGATTTTTTCTTCATTCGACTCACACAATAACCTGTGCTTATTACTTTCATTTAGCTTCCCCCATCTGGACTCATCCTCCACCCTGCTCTGTTACCCAGATGACTGACTTCCACAGATTTCATACTTTGTCCTAATTCTGGTTGGGTTTGACCAGTGAGAATCACTGGTAGGAGATGGAACTGGGAAGAATTCAGGGAGGTAGGCTCCAGGGACCCTTGCTCCCTGCTGACCTCACAACATTTCAGGTAGCGCCTGGGCTCTGTCAGTTCTTATAATGTGGCCACTCATCCAAACCTCCAAACTCTCAACCTAACTTGCTCTGGTTACAACATCCCCTTAAGGTTAGACTAGGAAATGGAGTGGTAAAATGAAGCCTTATCATCCTTTCTAGTCCCATTTTCTGCTGATTTCCTTAACCTTGCCTAACCCTTCTGTAACTATTCACTTTATAAGCCTTTCGTTTGAGTGTACAATTTACTTCCTTCCAAGACCTTGAAAGATACATAACTCAATTAGGAATATATTATACAGACCTTATTTTATATATGTGGAAACCAACAGTTACACGTTTACAGAGGTTTTTTTTTCCCCTAAGACTTTACTGCTAGTAAGTGATAGGGCTCAAATTTAATGATAAGTAAGTATGGTAGCCTTCAGAATCTTCTATAATAATCATTATCTTACATTTCTTTGTAACAACTAGGTTTTGAAGTTTGGGATTCATCACTATTCCACCTGACTTTCAACTATCCACCAGGCACATGTGGCTGGTAAGTAGCTAGTATCACTTGTTCAAATGATAATACTTTAGATATATTAGTATATCTGTTTCTTTTCCCTCTTTCAAAAATGAGGCTACTAAAAATTTTAAATCACATATGTGGCTTACATTATATTTCTACTGGACAGCATTGAAAAGACCACCAATAGCCTTTATTAGTGGCTTGGCATAGTGACTATCCTCTCAAGTGTGAATAGTCCAAATTAGACAGAAATTTCATCAACTAAATCCTATCTCAGAGAGTTTCATGTGCATGACATACAGAACATAACAGAATTATGTAGTAGAAGTGAAAGTCAAAAGACACACTGAGAAGACAATAAGCAAATGTGAGAGTAATTATGAATTACTAGATGCATGAAGAAACACCATCCATGCAGTAGTGGGAGCAGAGAAAACTTAGTTGGTAGAGTATAATTAGTAGGAACAGATATGGAGATGAGTTACTCACTATAAATGATGAGAACAGTATTGGAATGGAACGATTGCCCAAGTAAGAGAAAAGATAATGTTTTAATAAAATAAAAAAAGAAAATAAATTATTTAAAAAAAACCAACTGCATTTTTTTTTTTTTTTTTTACTGAATCATATTCTGATTCTCTATGAAGCCTGGCCTTTCAGGAAGCCAACACTGTTTTCTACCATATTTTACTTCCTACATATTCCCACTATTAAGCCCCAGTGGTTAAGGGGCCCTCATTATCTGTCCCTCTATTCTGGGAGAGCCGAAATAACCTAGAACCATATTGAATGCAATAGACTATTTTGAGGATACAAGTTCGGGGGTCCTAAAGCCACCCTCATTCTGACACCAATTGCCAGTTTAGTGTTCTCCAAGATCACTGTCCTGTTTGGTAATTTGCTAGAAAGACTCACAGAACTCAATGAAAGCAGACAGTGCTTACTTCTCCAAGCAACAATGTGAAACAACAGGCATGGAGTATTATTGCCAACCAGGGAAGTTCAACCAGGCTATGGTGTTTAGAATTTGAGCTGACCAAGCATGGTCTGAACCGCCCTTGCCCCTGCCATAAATTACATTTTTACATAGACTATCTGATATGGCCCCCAGTTAAACAAAGACCTTTCTATGAGGCAGGTAATGCCAAGTGCTCAGAGATTATCTCTTAGGAGTCAGTACAAAGGGCCAAACATTTCCCTGGGAGAAATTAATCCTTCACGGCACAGAGGACCTTGAGTGCTTGATGACTTCTCTTTGTGTTCACTGGGAGAAGTGGTGGGGGAATCAATGAATAATGGCTTTTTCTCAGATAAGCATAATAGGATGCTTTTAACCTACTGTGTTTTCTTCTATGTATTTTCTTTTCCCTTTTATTTTATCCTTATTTTAATTGCCCCTCCTCTTATCTCTATTTCCCTTTTGTTGATACTGTATCCCTTCAGTAACCTTGAACTCTTTGTGGTGACCCAGTAATTTATGCAGAGCAAAGACCAAGATTTGTCTTCCTTGCAGAATCTTAGAAAATGCTTTTATCTTGTGCTTTTGACCAATATTATAAGAAGAGGGAATACAGCCTTTCAACTGCAGCTCTAAGACATACATTTTCCCATTTATATTGGTTGATTCCTTTTCTAATAATGATGATTTCTCTTCCCTAAAGATTCATGATATCTGAAGAGATGGACAAATCCTTCTCTCCATTTTCATAATATTTTATCAAGGAAATCATCCAGTGATATAAAACAGTCAATCAGCATTAGATAATCTTTGAATCAGAGTCCTTTAGATTTTTAGAATCCAGATATTTTGCTTTGAGTTGCAGGTATCCACACCACCCCCGCTCCACCCCTGCAAATTTCAGGAGAAACAGAGAACATGACCACCAAAGAAGTATCTTATACTCTATATAGCAAATAAAAAGAAGACAAAACAGCATGAAAAACTATCACCCATGGAGACTTTAAGACATTCCTAGGTAAAAGGCAATGCAGAATATCACTGGGAATGTTAGATAATGAAAAAGGGAAGTAAGTGAAGCAAAGGAGTCCAGAATAATGGGAGCCCTACAAATAAAGCAGCCTGAGATCAACACTGCACTGCTATGTCTTATTCCACGGTAAGACCACCATTTTGAAGTTGTCTCATCTCTTTATCCTTCCTTCTTTTTGAAGTTATAAGCCTGATGCAATGTGGTTATTAATGCTACTTATTAACCATTTCTCCCTTGTCACTTCCCAGCCACTGTACTGAATTATATTTCTTGGACTCTCTTGTTTGTGTAGAGCGAGTGGCAGTCCTAGCCTGTGTGTACTGAGCAAAAGTAACATGTATCACTTTCAGTGGGAGAATTTAATCACTTGTGCAAAGGCCCTCCAGAGCTTTCTTTTTCCCTCTTCCCACAAGCTTTGATTTCCAGACAGTGGTTCCTCCACCAGCATGGAGTGCAATGACAATGAGCAGAATGAGGGCCCAACCAACCAGAAACGACAGGTGGTGTTAGTGAGGTATATGCTATTGTTGTTTCAAGCCAATGATATTTGGTGTTTTTACAGCAGCATAATCTAGGCCACTTTCTTTTTTTTATAACATTTTTTTAAAGATTTTATTTATTTATTTGACAGAGAGAGAGAGAGAAAGAGATCACAAGTAGGCAGACAGGCAGGCAGAGGGAGAGGGAGAAGCAGGCTCCCTGCTGAGCACAGAGCCCAATGCGGGGCTCGATCCCAGGACTCTGGGATCATGACCTGAGCCAAAGGCAGACATTTAACTGACTGAACCACCCAGGCGCCCCAATCTAGGCCACTTTCACTGATACTCTCAGCTATGAGAAATGATAAGCAAAGTGAATCTAGCAATCATGAATGAAATTCACTCTTTTTTACTAACTTTAACCCCATTTAATATGAAGCTGGGCCCTGCCTGCACTACAGATTTAGAACTCTGGAAATGGCCTTTCAGATTGTGCTGACTGCCCTTCATAATGAAGAAATGTGAATCCCGTCTCACTCAAGTGGACTCCAGAAGTTACTGTGGCTCTAATGTGACCCCATTCTGTATATTGGTAGGGACTACTAAAAGATGTGCAGGGGCACCTGGATGGTTCACTCTGTTAAGCATCTGACTCTTGATTTCAGCTCAGGTTGTGATCTCAGGGTCCTGAGATTGAACCCCACATCAAGCTATGCACTCAGTGTGGAGTCTGCTTGTCCCTCACTCTCCCCAAGCTTGCACTCTTTCTTTCTCTCTCTCTCTCCACTCACATAAATAAATAAATAAATAAATAAATAAATAAATAAATAAAATATTTTTTTAAAAAGGTGTGGAGATATGATCAGTATATCTAACTGAAGCATTTCAAGCATCCAGGAGAGAAGAATTTTTAGGGTGAATGAAAGTGTTATAGGATATTTATGTTTATTGCAGAATGAGTGTGGATGGGTTCCAGGTTCCTAGATTGCGCATCTTCTATCAGCTTATGAATGCCATCTTAGGATCTTATTTTACATTTTTTTTTTTCACTAATTCCCTTGCAGTATAATTTTTCAATATATTTTAAACTGGTCTGATATTTAACTTGTTTATACCTTTAACCTATAATAAGTAATGAGTTAAGGTAGCTAGGAGCCATTCTTTTCCTTATTCAGTGGTTAGTCTTTGATGGGAGGATCCTTAGAGAGACAGTCCTAAAAGCTGGGATACAAACCTGGTGAGGTAGATTAAGAGAAGAATGGTAATATAACCAGTAAGGGTACACATTTCTTAACTCCAGAAATGTTTAGAGCATTAGCATAGCTTTGTGCAGGAAGAAGTATGTGTGTATGTGCAAAGTAAGATGTGGCCTTTAATATGAATTGATCAACAAGATAGAATTTATGAAGCTCCTGTGCTGTTTGACCTCAGATAATGGGAGCTCCCTTTTAATCTGTGTAGTCATCTAGTGACATATTTAAATAGCTATATATATATATATATTTTTTTTTTTTTGCTCTCAAACTTAGAAGGCATCTGTTACCACAGTTTTATATTTGTAGATGCCAAGGGGAAAATCTGCATATGCATTACTGCAAAAACAGATCTCTTTAAAGACTCCCAGGGCTTCAATATTGTGACCCAAATCAGGTATTTAATGAGTAATAATGACAAACTGTAGAGTTATCAGGTGAGCTTTGGGATATGTTACATGATTAATGACAGAATTCCTGGGATGGGCGGAAAACGTCTTTATTAAGGGACTGTCAAACGGCCCAGAGACCATATGTATACTATCACATCTGTTTACAACGCTATCCAAAACCCCATCTTGTAGAGTTAAAGAGATTGTTAGAAGTAAGTGAGCAAGGAAACAATAGATTAATTATTACAGTGAATTTTCCCATTGCATGCAGAGGTCCCAACCTCAGTGCTGTCATTTTCTAACACTAAGGTATGAAACTAGTTCATTCATTGAACAAATATTTATTAAGCACCTATTATGTATGACTTTTTTCCCCCAGGCTCTGGGAATTCTTTGTGGAACTCTGGGAATACTTTGGGAATATCTGCTTATTTGTCTGGAACCAAACAGACAAATATGTAAGAGGCATGGTCCCTGCTCTCACTAAGCTTACAGACTAATATAGGAGACAACATCAATAGAAGAATCAACAGATAAATGGACAATCTCAACTGCGATAAACATCACCAAGGATAATCTATTATGGGAGAAACTGACCTAGTTAGACTTTTCTCTGTAAAAGAGGAATGACACTGAGACCTATCTCCCAGCATTACTATGAACCTTGGGAGATACTATATTTTAAACAGTGGACATAAAATAAGGATGGCATACATTTTTTTCCTCCTTTCTGTTTTCTTTAGATTTCTAAGTGCTTCTAAATGCAGGGCATTAATTTTCAGATAATTTTTCCTGCTTACTGCGGTATCTGAAGTATCATGAACAGTCTTTATTAGAAGGAAATGCTAACGGCCGTGTTTGCTCTACACACTGCCCTACCTACTTTTCACTGGTCACAATACTGGCAGCTATCTCCTCCCCTCATGCTATCCCCAAAGCTGTGTTTTTTCCAGAAGGCTGCCATCGGGCAAACTCCTTTCCCCATCCTCCCCGTATAGCAGCATCCAGACCTTGCCTGAACACACGTATGCAAAATCAAAGAAACCTCCAGTGAAAGTTGTCACAAATACATTTTACAAATAAAATATCCAAGACGGTACAGAAACCATATAATAAACTTCAACGTAAAAGAGGGAAATTGCAACTGTGTGGAAAACAGAAGAAATAAAATTGTGAAGGATGAACTGAAACAGCAGTAGACACAGAATTCTCATTTAGACCTCGCTGAGGTTCTCCTTGAGGTGAATGAATAATGAAACATGAACAAATGAAGAAGTTTAATAACTCCCTTCTTAAGCATTCACAGATGTTCCTTGGGAAGGTGCCAGAATAAAAAACTTGACTTTTAAAATCTCCTTCACACTTTTAATTTTGAAATAACGTAAGACCCCTATCATGTTGGTCTAATGGTTACAATATGTAAAGGCAGATAAAATGCTGATGCCACCCGCCGAGGAGTGCTTGGAAAGATGATGCCATTGAGTTTTCTTTAGTTTGTAGGAACTGAGGATTAAATCATGCTCTTTGTTATTAACCCTTCCTGTTTAGGAACTGTGCTTGTGCTTTATACCTTATATTTTCAATGGAGACATATCATCTGAGGGGGCCATGCATTTGTTTATTTTTAAAGATTTATTTGTTTTAGAGAGAGACAACTTGGGGCTGAACCCAAGAACCCTGAGATCATGACCTGATTGAAATCAAGAGTTGGCCACTTAACTGACTGAGGCACCCAGGCTCCCCTGAGGGGGCAGGTATTTAAAGATTTTATTTATCTATTTATTTATTTGACAGAGAGAGACACAGCAAGACAGGGAACACAAGCAGGGGGAGTGGGAGAGGGAGAAACAGGCTTCCTGCTGAGCAGGGAGCCCGATGTGGGGTTCGATCCCAGAACCCTGGGATCATGACCTGAGCTGAAGGCAGATGCTTAACCGACTGAGCCACCCAGGTGCCCCGGGGCATGTATTTAGAAGATACTTGGTGGGGGCAGGGGAGGGATGCCTGGGTGGCTCAGTCGGTTAAATGTCTGCCTTCGGCTTGGGTCATGATCTGTCCCTCTCCAACTTCCCCTTCTTGTGCACATGTGCGTGCTCTCTTTCTCTTTCTCTCTGTCAAATAAATAAAATCTTAAAAAAAAAAGAAAATACTTGGCAGGGGAAGAAGAAGTAACATTGGGTTCCTGTACATCATAACCTCCTGCCCCTTACATGGTGATTAGAATACAGAACTCGCACCTGCAACTTAGCTGTCATAGATATACATGGTAACATGCCATACGTATTCATGACATCATATACATATATGGTGATTACCATGGATATAGGAATCAAACCTACAACTTAAACAGCATCCATATCCCTGTCTTGCTCAGCTAATTGAACTAAGCAGATTCTAAAGCTTAAGGTCCAGGGAAAGATATTTTAAAGCTCTGGTCAAGTGAGGCCCTGGGGAAATAAGTGAGCCTTTAAGCTCCAGTCTCTGCTTCTGCTAGTGCGGAAACATAGTAACAAACCCGAAAGAGCTGTAGATAAAGATTTCTCTTTTCTATGGCAGTGTCCCCAAAGTGTGGTATGCCTTAGGGAAATGATATGAAACATAAAGCCGGAAAGAATGACTTTTTATGACTATATAGTTTAAAATGCTCAGGCTCCTAAGAGAATCTAACTGTTGGCATAGAGAGAAAACTTGGGGAGAAATGGTATGAGAAGTTCAAGTTTACTTACTTCTATTTACTCCTCACTCTATATGCTTCACACTAGGAAAGAATTCTCTAGGATCAGAGAAAAATGAGATTCGGGGGGTGGGGGGGAAGAAGAGAGAGAGTGGAACTGGAGGTTAGTTCTGAATAAAAGGGCTCTGTATCCACTCCCTGGGCCAAGTCCTAGGAAGTGGTGAACCGTGGGATACATTTATAGGATTGGAAGGCAGGGAGGCTATGGCCTGCAATGGGTTGCATAGGTCCTTGTGGGAGGAGGAGGGGGCCAGGTGTGCCCTGAACACAGGCAGTAAAGGGGTTCATTGACAAGAATTCAACAGCAACAATAAAACCAACTACAAGTCTGCTTTTTATTATTCCCATGTGCAGGCTATTCTAAACAATGTCAGTAATAAAATGCTTCTCCCAGATAAAAATATTTTCTTAGTCTAAATTCTAAATAATTGCTGCTGTTAATGTTGAGTTTTAATGATCTATATAAGCTTATAATTAGTTTGTGCTTTTTAAAAAAAGTTCTCCTTTAATAAATATTATATTCTACATAAAATTTAGAGAGCTCCTGGTCTTTCAACTGATATGTGCATATCCTCATTCCCAGAACCTGTGTGAATTTTGAAAACTGGTCTCTTCCAATGCAATTAGGGTTCTTGAGATGGGACCATCCTGGATTATTGAGGAAAGGGGACCCTAAATCCAATGACAAGGAGACTTTTAGGAGACACACCTGAGAGAGACACATAGAAGAGAGGCCATTTGAAGACAGAGGCAGAGATAACAATGATGCAGCCATAAACCCAGGACTGTGACAGTCACCTGAAGCTGGAAGACAAGAGACAAAACTTTCCCTAGGGTCTGTGAAGGGAGCATGGCCCTGCCACCACCTTGATTTTGGATGCCTAGCCTTTAGAACTATGAGAGAGTACATTTCTATTGTTTTAAACCACCAAGTAATCACAGTGGCCCCAGGAAATGAGAAATCCCTCCATCCACATGCTCAGCTGTAAGCAAATTCATTCCTAGAGAAACTGTGTTGAAGGTTCAGAGTCCTTCCAGCTTTGCTCTGTGGAGTTAATGACTCTATACATTGCATTTAAGCAGAATATTCGAAATAAACAATGATGACATATGATTGTAAAGACAAGGAAACAGAACTTGAATTATTTCACTTCTGCTATAATGTGTGACTAATCACATTTTTATTTGTGCTTAGAATTTTAAAAAGTTAAACAGCATGAACTGTGAGGTATACTCTGTTAGTTGCATATATATTTTAGTTCATGCATGAAATATTTTACTGAACTTAACTATCTTTAACAGAATTTGTCTTTTTATTGTAATTATTATTAAATTATAATGTTATCACAGCAATAGAGCACTACTTATTTTAAATTTCCTCCAAAGAAACATTAATGCAATTAAAGAGTATAAATTCTTTCCTTCCCCCCTTTTTTGTATTGTTATATTTATTATTTATTTTGTAATGGTATGATTATATGTACAAAGTTTAATAAAAGATAATTTTCACTGAAAGCATTTTTTTCCTGACCATAATTATTATTCATGTCATTTTGTGATTATTACTGACAATAATTTTGGGGAATCTCAGGGAAATTTCTTTATATCTCAATGTGTTTTATTCTCACTTCTTATATGAGGAGAGAAATAACTCAGAGAAATGCAGAGATTAGAAATTGCAAATACAAAACATCTGGATCCTAGTAGGGTGTTACAAAATGAAGCTATTCTATGTTTGATGTATAAAAGATGAGTTTTAAAAACAAGCTCTCTGGGACTCAGATATGCTGGGCATGTCCACTGCTGGCCTGCAATCTTGTTAGAGCCCAATGGAAGGGCAAGACCCTACAGGAGAAATGACAAGTACTCTACTGGGATAGATGAGGTTGTAGTGTCACAGAGGATCTCTTGTCCCAGCATCTTTGGGAATCAGGAGAAAAATTTCTATGTGCCCCATAGAGGTAATAATGCCTCTATGTACCTTTCTATGTACCACATAGAGGAAAGAAAGTTACCAGATCTGTATATGGCTCTATGGTGACTTTCATGAAGTCTAATCACAACACAAGGCGATGCTGGCCTTAGTGGATATTGGCCCAGAGAGATATTTGGATATTCCTCTTTACTGTTCACTGCTGACACCTTTGTAAGCCTTCTCAAATTACATAAGGGAGGGAGTGGGATGGGGCACCTAACCGACTGAGAAGTATTTCTTCCTCTTTTGCAGAATGAAAGCTAAAAATAGAAAGGTACCTGAATTGAGAAAACGAAAGTCATGTTCTTGCTCACTTTTACTGTGGACTGATTTCATATCTATGATACACATTTCACAGAAGAGTAAACTGAGGTTGGGTTTTGTGACTTGTGTAAGGTCTCACAGGTAATTGGTGAACTAAGGTTCTAACATAGATCCATCTTACTCCAAGAATTCCATCTTGTCTACCATGCTAGGCTATGACTCCAGGAACTACTGAGGCTCCTGATCCATGGAAAAAGAATAAGCTGGACTATTCCATGGGCGGGACAAAATGCTGGCCCCTAAGTTTTAGCATTCTGCCCTCCTACAGTTAAGTCTGGCTTACCTTGGAGGAGCCGGATGGCTCAGTGGCAGCTGGATTCTTACACAGATGGCTTTGAGTCACAGCTCCCCCTCTCGTCAGCTGTGGGACTGTCTCTCTACCTGCAGTATCTTTTATTATTATCTCTTATATGAAGATAAAAATGACTGAAAGAAATGGGGAGATTAGAAAAGGGAATATAAAACATCTGGATACTAGTAGGGCTTTACAAACTGGAGCTATTTTATGTTATCTTTCTGAAGACATAACATTCCAGAATAGTTGTAAATGTCCCTACCATTTCACACACAGCCTCTGATAACTAATGTTGGAAAAGGTGTCTTGTAGTTGAGGACTACTGTTTTTTATTTATCCACTGATTTATTGTTTGTTTTTGCTGACAATGTTGAGTATCCAGGCCTGCGTGGTGGAAACAGAGGAAGGTTCAAACTAGATAGGGTATAAATTCCCTTAAAATTCTCTTTCTGTTATAACTTGCTGATCCTCTCAGCATGAAATTGATTAAGAAATTCACATCACTTAATTCTTTTCATAATCACCTAAGTGCAAAACTTGCAAGGAAGAACTTTTTTTTAATGGGTAATGAGCCAAGTGAGGCATGTAGGGGAGATAACGTTGGCTATTCAAATGCAAGTTTCTCCTTTCCTATGAAATCCCCAGATAAGCAGTGTTCCCTGCTGAGCTTCACAGACTGGAATTTTAGAAGTCCAGTGAATTCCTAGAGACAGACAAAAAGGGATAAGAGGTGGAATAAGGCAGACAGCTTGTGAAAAAGGTAAAAATGAGCAAAATGTGAAAATTAACAATGAGAAGCCTCGCTAAAATGGAGTCTAGATATTTGGCAGAAGGAGCTCTCAGGCCCTGCCACTCCTTGTCAGGTACAAATCCCACTGAAAGAGAGGGACCTCGCAGGTACAAGAAAGGCTTTCCTCCACCCTGGTAACGGCCCAGCCAATGAGAGACAGTCAGAACTCAGCCAATAAGAAGCCACTATACTTCCAACTCCCAGTTTGCTCCAATGGACTTTCTGTTTACAACAGCCTTTCCAACTCCGCCCTCCTCCCTCCATATAAAAGAGCCCTCCTCTGCTGTGGCTCCGGGGATTTGGTTATGGTTTTCCCCGCTGCTTGTTTTTGTCAGATTGTGGCTCTGCGTTGTTCTCGATAAACCAATCTTTTGCTGGTAAAATAACTAGCAGTTTTATTTTTAAGATTAACAAAAGCTAAAACAAATCATCCTGGCGGTTTTTGAAAGGAACCAGTGGAAACAAGTAAAGCGTGCATGTGAAGGAAAGCTATCTATTAGAAAGATGCCCTTTAAAATATTTCTGCAGGAAATTAAAAAAAAAAAAAAAGGAAAATGCAAGCAAATACGTCTGTTGGAACTTCAGACCTCCAAAGATGGTTTCCAAGAAGTAGACGAAATCTGTGTTTTAGTGATGGACACACCTGGGGCTGAATCTCTCCCAGCTACTCTAAGTGTGACTTTTGGCTTGTTACTTAACTTCTCTAAATCAGCGTCTCCTCATCTGTCGTTAGGTATGTTATTTCTCCATTTACTGCTTTTAGGGATTCACTTCCGTGCACTCACTATTTTATGCCTTTGATCACTGTATTAAATTTGTTTGGCATTCCTGTTCCTATGCCTATGTATGCTGGTTAACTGTGCTCTTTGAGGGCTGTGGTGAAATCTTAATTTTCTGCTCAGTGTCATTACCCGTCCATTTCCACTAGAAGCTGAAGGTAGTTACATGATGACTTTCAAGGTGGGCAGCTGATGGATATTTTTGATTTTTCTGCTTGGACTTTATAGGGAGGATGGTACCTCTTTTAGACCTTGACAGGAGGGGCTCAAGCCTTTGATTCTGCCCCTCAAAGGGTCTGTTCTGACTCTCCTCCAGTCACACCCTTTCCCACTTAAGCAGTTCTTCAGGACCCCAGAAATGTTCCCACACTTGGATCTTGCCCTCTTCTAGATGACACAGTGGCTATCAGAAGGCAAGAATTCCCCGCCTCCGTTGATCCTAACACACCTTCCAAGGCTGGATCTGCCCCTGAAGCTGGACTTCGCTGCTGATATGTTGATTAATAGGCCTCAAGGAAGGTTGTTTAAGAGGGAGCATGTGTATAGGGCTAGGGACTATAGGCTGAGCTGTCGCCCCAAATGCAACAGAGGTCCTCAAATGGCATAGAGTGAGGCATAGAGAAAGAAGATAGCTGAGCCTGGGCCAGGTCTCCCATGGAGCCAGGTTCTGGCACAGAACTCTGAGCAGAGTCTGGGAATTCTAAATTCAAACCTGACCTTCAAGGTCCATTATAAAGATAGAACTTTTTTTAAACAGTTTGATTTCCATTTCTTAAATATTTAGACATATGGCAAACAACTCTCCCTTTGTACTCTTGCCAGTGTTAGGGGTATTCCTGGAGAAAACCATTCCTGCCAACCTCCTTTTAGAGAAAAAGGTAGGAAGCTGCATTATATAGCATGGGTGATAATTTCCAAATCACTCTGATAACCTTTTTGGAGGGATCATCTCACTCCAAAGAGGTTCTTCCCCTGTGTTTTGATCCTGTGTGTTTACTCTTTAGTGTGCCTTTTATGTTTGCCAAGAAATACTTGGTGACACTTTGAAAGATACCAGTGAAACACCATGGTCTATTCCACAGGTCAAAACTTTGTAGCCAGCATTAAAATAAGGAAGTGTCAGAGTGGAGGAAGCCACACAAAGTCCAGAGATCTCTGCATCTCCACATAACCTTCCTATGAATGTTCAAAAGAATGAGGAATTAGGACTTAGGATGGTGAGGCTCCTAAAGAATCATTCATTAAGAAGGCCAGGACCTTAGAGTCAGAATATTACTGATGCAGTTTGGAGGCTGATGTTAAGGTGGAGGGCTTGAGTAGGGAAGGATGATTTGTCTTCATGTTCTTTATACCTGGCATGGCACATCAGCATTAGAAAGAGAGAAAACACCCCTCTAGGAATTTAAGCTTGTACCAGACTAGGACTGAATGCCAAGGGCTTGAACTGGGCATTGAACTTGGTCTCAACCTTGTTCAGTGAAAGGGCCTCCCCATGGAAGTCCTGGCGAATAAGAAAATGTGCATTCTCTGTTCAGCCTGTGCAAATACCCTTTTTATTTGGAGTCAGAAGACTTGTGACTTTAATGATATGAGCAAATTTTTGCACCTCTCTTAGCCTTAGTTTTCTTCCTCATAGAAGTGCTGGGAGAATTTCTCTTGGATGGTTTCTGCGAGTGATCTTTGCAGCCTTCGAATGCTTATTAGTTGGTGGCCAGATGAATAACGGAATTGGTTATTAGTGAAAAGTTAGTGATTAAGAAGGGTCTTTTTAAGCTTTTCAGGTTCTAGATAACTGCTTGTCTATCTACTAGTTAGTCTTACTCTGGGATTTAAATTTTCCTAGCAAGACGTTTTATTGCTCACAGGCTATATGCTTTTCTTGTCAAACTCATTCTAAGAAAATTCAATATTCTGAGGTTCTTTAACAAAATGCATTTCCTAATTCTATAGTTGGGTTTCGAAAATGTTTTAAAACACATTTGAAGAACACATATCCTAACTCCTCCCAAATTATTTAGATCGAACATACTTCTGGGTGAAGGAGAGTTTTTATTTTTGCTGACTCAACATAAGGGCAGGTCATGGTTAACAGCTGAGGGGGCAGCTGTGCTATGGTGGGAAAAGACCTGATAGTAAAGTCAGGAGGCCAGGAATTCAATCATGTTTTTGGCATTTGGTAATTGTGTGTCTCCCGAGAAAGCTTTAACATTTCAGTTGTGATCTTTCTTTTTTTTTTTTAAGATTTATTTATTTGTTTTAGAGAGAGAGAGAGAGAGAGAGAGAGCACGCATGGGGTGGGGAGGAGAGGGAGTGGGAGAGAGAATCTCAAGCAGATTCCACACTGAGCACCGAGCCCTCACGACCCTGAGATCACGACCTGAGCCGAAACCAAGAATTGGAGGCTTAACCGACTGCACCACGCAGGTGCCCCTGGTTGTGATCTTTCTTATTTTAAAACAGGGATAATAATTCTACCATGTATGTCAACCAGGTAGTTTTGAGAGGTATGAAAAAAATACTTATTACTGTGCTTTAAAGTCAGGTTCTAAGGGGAACACAATTAACCAAAGGAAGAGAGGAGCCTAGTTGTGCTATGTTATTACTTAGGAAATATTTACTGGTTTGCTTGAAGTGTTATACATGAAGGAATTTCCATGGAATATAATCCACAGATAAGTGGAAAAATGTTTCCACAGGTATACAGAATTAGGGTAGATCAGAGAATATGTAAGAGTAAAAATTGATTCTTCGGATTTACATACTATACACTGCTACCAGAATAGTTTCCATAGGCACAATGGTGATCATGTTACCCTTTACTAAAAAAGTTCAAAATTTTTGCACTGATAATTTAGTAAATCAAGATCTAAGGTCCTTCACAGAATAGGTCAAATTTCTCTTACTGGCTTGGGGGAAATAAAAAGGCATTGTTCATGGACCCAGAAAATGCCCTAAATTTGATTGTGTTGGTTGAACAACTCTATAAATACAGTAGAAAAATAAACAAATTAAAAAAAAACCCACATTAAATGTATATTTTAGATGGGTTAATTTTATGGCACTGAATTATATCTCAGTAAAATTTTTATTTCAAAAAATCTTTTTTCATATATTCTTTTTTTCTTAAAAATTATTTACCAATCCTTATCCTAATATACATAGTCTACTATGTATTAGCACAGAGGACTACTTATTTTTCCCTGAAGATCCATTTCCTCTTATTCATTCATGATTTTATTCTGGTATTTACTCTCTGACAGTTGTGCTACCTCTGGTTCCTGAAGTTCTGTATATGTCCCGAAGCCAGCATTGAATGCTGTCTCTTCCAAAGAACCTCTTTCACTACCACATACCATAAAATTAATATCTTCTTCCATCAGGTCATTATAGCACATTTTCCCAAAACGTTCTCATTTACAAAAAAAAAAAAAAAAAAAGTATCTGGTTTCAATTTTTGTTGCATTTTAAAATAAAACCAAAGTCAACCTTAGAATTTCTCAATCTGTGTCTGTGATCTAACTCCCTTGATATTGTAAGATCAAGAAGTCATGGTATTTTATTTGCTTATTCCCCCCAGTATCCATGTAGCCTGTGCTATTCATATAACATTCATACAATAACGTTTATTAAGTTAAATTTAAATGTTGTACTACAGAGAAGTCACCTAAGGAAAAATAGATATTTTCATCGCTACATTGGCCTAGAGAATATAGGTCAGATGTTAAACATGTGAAATACTGTTCTCTTAAAGCTTCATTTACAGCCATTAATGCCAAAGGATGACAACCTCACTAAATACCAAAGAATGTACTTTTAAAAACACATGCTAACATTTGGATTCATCGAGTTTCACTGCTAAGTCCCACGTTCCTTGTTCTTTCCTGCTGTCTCCAATTAAAAAATTCCTGTTATCCTTTAAGATTTTTTGACATTTTATCTGGGGCACATTTTGAATATCTTTCTATATTTATTTAAAAGTGAGTTCACTTTCGAAAGAGAAATATAAGATGCGGTTTATCTTACACTTACTCTGTTAGTAGGTTTATTCTAAAGTATTCCTATAAATGGGCTCTGGAATATTACTGATTTTGTATCATACTGCACTTCCTAAAATGAAGAATTATTATTTTCAATTTTCTGTCTCATGATCTTATTAAAGATTATTACTTTCTCACAAATTAAAAGTTCATTACATTTTATATTTCTATGCAGTGTTCTCTTCCTACTTCGACACATTGCTCTCAATGCAGAGTTGGAATCCTCAACCTTTTGGCTCCTGATGTACTTAGTAGAGTTCCTGGTTGTAGGGGCTTAGCTGCCAACAAAATGTTAGAAAAGGGAAGAAAAGTTGCTCTGAGGGAAGCAGGCTTTCTCTAGGAAGTATATATGGTGACTCGATACCTGGTTACTTATTTTTATGTGTATGTAAATTGACCTAATAGTCAACAATATGCCTAATTCATATAGATATTATTATTAATGTATAGAAAAGAAAATAGGCTCATGGAAGTAAAATGACTTTCTCAGAGTAACAGCTTATAAGTGACAGAATTGGGACTTAAAATCCCAGCCATACCTATTTCCAAAGCTTCTGCATTTCTAACATGCTCAAACCTTGAGTTCTCTGCTAATATACCTTTCTCAATCTCCAAATCTAAGTTAGATCTTTCCAAGTATTTATCACATGGATATCTAGATTTCTCTTTACATCTACTGTTATGTAATTATTATGACATTTTGGTAGTTGTCCTAGGGTCATTTTGTCAAATTTCTACTTGATTTACGTTGTACTTGTTCATTTATGAGGAATTCTTAACCTCAGGAAACAAATGGAGGGTTGCTGGAGTGGTGGGGGGTGAGAGGGTCGAGGTGGCTGGGTGATAGACACTGGGGAGGGTATGTGCTATGGTGAGTGCTGTGAATTGTGTAAGACTGTTGAATCACAGACCTGTACCTCTGAAACAAATAATACATTATATATTAAAAAAAAGAAGAAGATAGTAGGAAGGGAAAAATGAAGGGGGGAAATCGGAGGAGGAGACGAACCATGAGAGACTATGGACTCTGAGAAACACATTGAGGGTTCTAGAGGGGAGGGGGTTTGAGGGATGGGTTAGCCTGGTGATGGGTATTAAAGAGGGCACACTCTGCATGGAACACTGGGTGTTATACACAAACAATGAATCATGGAACACTACATCAAAAACTAAAGGTGTAATGTATGGTGATTAACATAACAATAAACTTTAAAAAAATAAAATAAAAATGAAAATAATCTGTATTTAAGTTAATTCACATGCTCAGGAATGTTAATGAAAAGTTCCAAAAAAATTGCTTTTGTGGAAAATTCTAAGATAACTGAAGTATATTGAATTATTTATATACAGTAAGTGCAAACAAATGGGGCATTTGCTGAAATAAGGTCATATTTCTGGGTGGCGACTTCATAGAAAATGGTTGTATACTTTATATCTAATATCAGTTATGGTACTGCCAGATGTTACAATAGAGTGCAGAGATTTTTTTAAAATACAAAACAAATAAATGTAGATTTCAAAATATGGCCATAAATTCTGACCTATGAAAATCAGTTAATTATTGTTCCTTATTATGTACGTAAAAGTCATGGAAAATATATGCAATGAAATTATGCAATGAAAATAGATGCAAAGTAATATTATCTTTAAGTAATATTACTACCTGTAAGTAGTATTACCTTGTTTTGCAAGTACATCCTGCCCAGACATGCTCTCTTGTGCTGTGTTAGGAAGTACAGATGAATTGAAATTCCAGTCATCATAGCAGCCTCTTCATTCATCTTCAGGATTCTATATATTAACTCCTCTAATTCATTCTCCACAGGATTTCCGGAGCATTCTTTGAAATCCCAGGTCTGATGACATTTTTCCCATGTTAAAATTCTTCATTGGATTCCCACTGTCTGTAAAACAAAAAACTCTTTAATTTGGCTCACAATGACCTTCATAATCTGACTCTTCCAAGTCTCTTCAGTGTGGCTTCATTTCTCTCCTCATCATGTTCTGCTCTCCATCTTATTTGATAAAATGATAACTTGTAGTCACCAGTGTCTCTCTTCCTTCTGGGCTATTTTCCCTTAATTTGGGTGTAAGAGAGAGCTAGTTGTCCAAAAATATCCATTCCACACTTCTTACTGGATGCAGTGCTGCCAGTGAGGTTGTATTTTCCAATATTTTGGCAATTAGGTGAAGTCCTGTGGTCAGTGGAGATGAGAAGTGATGTATGTTGCTCCCAGGCCTGAGTGTGAATATTTTGGGTATGCCTCTTTCATATTCTTTTTGTTTTCCACTGGTTAGAATCTAGATATTATGTACTAGCTTTAAAAATAGTATCCAACAACTATGTCTCAGAAAGTTGAGAAGCAAAGATCTGAAAGGAAATCAAGTCTATAATTGACAATGAGAAAAGAGTGTGTTGTTGACCTAGGCATTCACATTTGGACTGTCTAGAAGAGAGAAATAAACATCTTTGTTTTTATGTTGTCATATTGTTGGGCCTCTATTATAGAATCTCAGACTCTGCTTAATGAAGAAATAATCTTTGTTTTCCTTGCTCTGTGCTTTGCTTGGGCAATTCTTACTTATCTTTTTTATCCAAGTTTGGATATCTTGCCTGACTGACCTCCCACCCCAAGTCCAAGGACCTCACCTATGTTCTTCCAATGGTATCTAGTTCTGAAAAATATTACCTAGTTCTGATAAATATTAATATTTATTGAACCTATGTTTTGTGTCAGTCATGATTTAAAGCATATGTGTGCCATTCTATTTAACACAATAATCCTATTGAATATGTATTAATGCAATCTCCATCTTACAGATGAACAGTTACAGAGAAGTTAATATGGCTATATTTTCCAAAAGATAGTCGCAACAGTGCTTTTTTTTTTTTAATCCCATATACCCTCTTACAATGTGATTTTAATAACTTTCCCACTGAGAGAGGGGATCTGTGTTTCCCATCCCTGAATCTGGATAGACTTGTGAACTGGAGAAGAAGAGACACTCCCTGATTTCTTAGACTAAACTGGAGGCTGTATCAGTGGCTCCCAACTTATTCTCTTGGGACACTCATTGTTGGACCTCTTAGCAGCCAGATAAAATATCTGAGGTCAGCATGCTGCCATGAAGTCTTGGTTTCACGGACTGGTGTTCTGTCCAGAAGCCACGGATGAAGTCTCAGCTAGCATCTACTGCTGGACATGTGAATGAAGATGCCTCCTGATGATTCCAGCCTTGAGCCTCTAGTCCCCTTGAGCTTCTGAGTCGTCTTAGATGAAATTCCATGAATATGGAGTAGAGATAAGTTATCATTATCCTCTAAGTCCATGATCACAGAATCTATGAGTGTAATCAAATATTTTTAGTTGCTAAATTTTGGTGTAACTGGAACATTGCCCAAAGTAAAAAATCAAGAAATTAGAAGATCTAAGATCCAAACTAAAAAAGTTAGATTCTAGAGCTCTTAGACATTACATCCCTTGTGCTTAGTTTCTTATGTAGAAACTGCCTTTTGATTTGTTTGTACCCCTACACAATTTATAAATCACATTAGAGCAGAGGTCTTTTCTTCTTTATCCAAAAGTGCAAGGATTTTTTTTTTACCTGTTTTCATTTATCTACCCCATAGCCCAGCACTGTAGCAGATATGTAGTAGGCACTCAATAAATGTTTGCTTGATGAATAAATGGAAGTATAAGAGCACTGATTTCATCTTGTAGAATTCCATGAGCACCTAGTGTAAGTTAACTGTTTGCTAAACATCTATTTGATACAATGCTAAATGCTTTAAAATGTTTTTATTTAACCTTTATATCCCCCATAATGGATGTGTTGTTGAGGGACCCATTTTACAGATGAGGAATGGAGACTTCAAATTAATAAATAACTTACTCCAGGCCCCATAGTTATTAAAGGAAAGAATTTGGATCTGAAATTTGACCTTAACGTATGCTGAATACTCTCCATTTGCTGCTTCTTTTTCTCTACCCTTCTGTTCTGCACTATAAAGCTGGGAGACTATACTCTATGGATTGTATCAACTAACCTCTCTTTCCATCTGGCTTCTGATTGGCTTTACCCAATAAAAGGTACCACGAGGAGGTGAGAGAGCAAAAAGAGAGAGGTTTGTGGTAATCATTTTGGCCTTCTCTCTCCATCAGGCTGTGGGTTGTCAGTGACTACATTTCTCTGTTTCTCTATTGAAGGCTACAACTTTTGGAGGAAAGTGTTCTTTTTAGCCTTTTCTCTCCAGGTTTCATTAACAAATCCCTTTCTTGCCCTTAGGTAGTAGATTCCTGCTACTACTGGCAACTGCTTTCTCTTCATTTCTTTTCTTTTCTTTTTTCTTTTATTTTCTTTTCTTTTTTAAGAGAGAGAGCATGTGAGAGAGCAGCAGAGAGAGGCAGAGAGAGAGGGGGAAAGAGAGAATCCTAAGCAGGTTCCACACCCAGCACAGAGCCTGATATGGAGTTCAGTCTCACGACCCTGAGATCATGACCCAAGCTGAAATCAAGAGTTGGACACTTAATCAACTGAGCCACCCAGTTGCCCCCTCTTAATTTCTGTAACACCTTTGTAAATATTCTTTCATTAAGCTCTCTTTACCCATCCCTCTGAGTGCGATCTGTGGATCTTCTCTAACATATGTGGATAAGGGCAGGGGAAAATTGAGACATACATACCATATGACTAAATATTTAGAAGATTTAAATCATTTTACCAAACTGCTTAAAGATTGTTCCATTCTCCTATCTTGACAGTGTTTCATTACAAATAACCAGAAAGACTCGGTTTGAATATAGGATTATCGGAACCCTTAGAGTTCCAAGCTGAAGCATGGAGATGCTGTCTGTTACATGTGGACACTATCTTGCACCTTGAGAGGCCTCATGCATATACATGTAGACACCCCAGCCCATGTATTCCGGCTCCATCTGTAGACATACAGCCACTCATTGAGCTTATGGGTTTACATACTGGTGGCCTACTTTGGCAAGTTGAATCTTTTGAAGAGGTCCTTGCAGAACTTCCAAGTGGATACAAGCCAACTGTGTAGGAAATTTCAGGGGTACCAGGTACCTAAAGCATGATTTAGAAGCAGAGACATGGCTCCTGGAGGACACAACTCCTTGGACTACAAACTTTTTTTCCTATGGGGAGGGATATGGGCTAGAAAAGGACTAAGCAGAGTTCTCTAAAACATGGGGCCCCTGTTTGATAGTTTATGGAAGAATAGGTCATCCCTTCCCTTTCACTACTGTGGCTAATGTATTACATCTCATTTAGTGGGTTTTATAGCTCAAGAATGCAATTAATACTTATTGGAGAAGTCATGGTTGATATGACATCCAGATCTTCTGGGAAGAAAATTTAAGATTTAAAAGTTGGTATAGACACAGAATTTTTATTTTATTCTCTTTGAGTTTGGGAGTTTAGCTAATAGGTATCACCATAAATGTTTTGGATAATGTATCACTTGCTGCAATAGTAATCTTGTGCCAGACAGATAATTCTAATCTATTCCAGATGAGTAGGTCTCCCTGAGGTAGAAAAATTCTGCCAGAAACTTTGCCAGGATTCCAGGTAACAAAGAGAGAACACCTACTCAACTGGATGGTAAACTCGCTCTGGTTTCAGAGAAACCCTGACAAAAACAGAACAAGGTTTAAAAAAAAAACATATATATGACTATTCCTAAGATATAGAGTCCGAAGATCTGAAAAACTGTTTTATAGTCTTTATTAGTAATTTGAAGTATTGGCTGATAAAGGATTCCCTTTATAAAGAGTTTGGCCTATGTATCTAGTTAGATTTTCTAGTTAGATATCTTCCTGACAAAAAGAGACTACCAGCAGTTACTCTTAGGTTAGCAATCAGTACCTTTGATAAGTTGGGAGACAGGTCATCTACTGTCACCACTTTCAGATGGAGAGTACCCATTATAACTCATGATAGCTGAGCAGACAAATATTAAGAAGCTAAGTTCATCAGCATGGCAGATCTCTACTCACGGCTTACTTTATGGTCGAGGTGGTCCCACTTAAAAAGGCCATGGAAAGACTGGAAAAAGGATGAACATCTGGCAATTATCTCTATACAGTGTCCACTCTTCAGGTTACAGTGACCTAGGCAAATGAATAAGTTAAATGGCAGCGCTTTAGTGTACATGTTTTTACTTTTAAAAGTCAATTATTTAAGGAAGATCTTCTGCGTGTAGATGGTGTCAGTCAGAGCGTGAGTTGCTGCACGAGGGTATTGAAGACAATGGCCAAGAACAAACTAAGAGGGCAGAAGTCCAGGAATGTATTTCATATAGCCAGCCAAAAAAGCTTTAAGTCTAAAAACAAAGCAAAACCAGTTACCACTAATCTTAAGAAGATAAACATTGTGAATGATGAAAAAGTTAACAGAGTGAATAAAGCTTTTGTAGATATACAAAAGGAACTTGCCCATTTCTCAAAAGGCCTTTCCCTTGAACCTTTGCAGAAAGAGCTGATTCCTCAGCAGTGTCATGAAAACGAACCAGTTAATGTTGATGAAGCTACAAGATTAATGGCTCAGTTGTAATACACTGGAGATACAGCAGATACCCCAAAAAGACCAATAAATTAAATGTTTTATACAGAAAAAAAAAAATCAGTTACTTAAGTTCCTTGTCCCGCAAAGAGATCAGTTTGATTCCAAAAACTTAGAATGAATGATCACACTAGAGAAGATATAGCGATCAGATCTACTCAAAGTGTGGTCCGTGTACTGGCACCAGTCACCAAATTGTTGATCATTGGCTCCTGATGACATAAGCATAGTTTTCTATTTCACAGAAGATGGAGAAAAATCAACTAATCTTTTACCACAGACAGTTTGAAGGAAAACAGCTTTTGATTACATCTGATTCATTTAATAATTTATTCTTCAAATCAAAAAACTACTTTGAACATCTATGACACACCAGTCATTTTACTAGAGACTAGAGATAGATTGATGAACAAAGCCAACCATGATTCCTTGCCCTCAATAAAGCTCAGTCTAATTGAAGGGATAGATATTAATCACATTTTTTATTCAGATAAAAATTGTAATTTTGGAAGGGAAACATCCTGGGGAAGGATTTCCTTTAAAAAAAAAAAGAATCTGAGAACACATATAAGGATACTAGGTAAAAGAAGGAAGGAAAGAGCATTCCATACAGAAGAAGCAGTACATAAAAGAGTCCTGAGGACTTATTTTGCTTAGCATAATACCCTCTAGTGTCATCCACATTGTTGCAAATGGCAAGATTTATTTTTTGATGGCTGCATAACATTCCATTGTGTATATATATATATATATATATATATATATATATATATATATACCACATCTTTATCCATTCATCTGTTGATGGACATGTTGGCTCTTTCCATAGTTGGGCTATTGTGGACATTGCTGCTATAAACATCGGGGCACACGTACCCCTTCGGATCACTACATTTGTATCTTTGGGGTAAATACCCAGTAGTGCAATTGCTGGGTCGTGCAGTAGCTCTATTTTCAACGTTTTGAGGAACCTCCATACTGTTTTCCAGAGTGGCTTTTCCAGAGTGGTTGCACCAGCTTGCATTCCCACCAACAGGAGGGTTCCCCTTTCTCCACATCCCCACCAACATCTGTTGTTTCCTGACTTGTTAATTTTAGCCATTCTGACTGGTGTGAGGTGGTATCTTATTGAGGTTTTGATTTGGATTTCCCTGATGCCGAGAGATGTTGAGCAACTTTTTCATGCGTCTGTTGGTCATTTGGATGTCTTCTTTGCAGAAATGTCTGTTCATGTCTTCTGCCCATTTCTCAATTGGATTATTTGTTCTTCAGGTGTTAAGTTTGATAAGTTCTTTATAGATTTTAGATACTAGCCCTTTATCTGATATGTCATTTGCAAATATCTTCTCCCATTCTGTCGGTTGTCTTTTGGTTTCATTGACTGTTTCCTTTGCTGTGCAAAAGGTTTTAATCTTGATCAAGTCCCAATAGTTCATTTTTGCCCTTGCTTCCCTTGCCTTTGGCGATGTTTCTAGGAAGAAGTTTCTGCGGCTGAGATCGAAGAGGTTGCTGCCTGTATTCTTCTCTAGGATTTTGATGGACTCCTGTCTCACATTTAGGTCTTTCAACCATTTTGAGTCTATTTTTGTGTGTGGTGTAAGGAAATGGCCCAGTTTCATTCTTCTGCATGTGGCTGTCCAACGCAAAATAAGTCAATCAGAGAAAGACATGTATCATATGATCTCACTGATATGAGGAATTCTTAATCTCAGGAAACAAACTGAGGGTTGCTGGAGTGGTGGGGGGTGGGAGGGATGGGGTGGCTGGGTGATAGACATTGGGGAGGGTATGTGCTATGGTGAGCGCTGTGAATTGTGTAAGACTGATGAATCACAGACCTGTACCTCTGAAACAAATAATACATTATATGTTAAAATACAAAAAGAAGAAGATAGTAGAAAGGGGAAAATGAAGGGGGTGAATTGGAGGGGAAGATGAACCATGAGAGACTACGGACTCTGAGAAAGAAACTGAGGGTTCTAGAAGGTCCAGGAGTTCTCTCAGCTCTGTAGATGAGTTTGTATCTAGAGGGGAGGGGGGTGGGGGGGATGAGTTAGCCTGGTGATGGGTAATAAAGAGGGCACGTATAAATGGAGCACTGGTTGTTATACGTAAACAATGGCTCATGGAACACTACATCAAAAACTAATGATGTAATGTATGGTGATTAACATAATATAATAAAAAAAAGAAAAGAAAAGAAATGACTGCCAAAAAAAAAAAAAAAAAAAAAAGAGCCCTGGGGAAAGAGGGAACATGAGAGACAAGAAGAAGAGAAAATATAATTTTTTTTTTTTTTTTTTGGATTAAACACAGAACTGAGAGGGGACATGTTGTGGTACAGAAGGTATACTGGACCAGACTGAGAAGTTCCTTGTGGGCCATGTCAGAGGAGTTTTGTTTTTATCCTAAGACTAGTAGAATAGCATGGGAGGATTTTAAGCAGATAAATGAATTAATCAGATTGAACTTCGAAAAGTTTACGCTAGTTACTGAGTAGAAAATGGAACTTGGTAACTTGAGAGAATCAAGGAGACCAGTTTAGGTCCTGAATTATGCCCTCCAGAATGATATGTTGAGGTCCTAACCACCAGAATGTGTAGCTCAAAAAGTGACCTTTCTTGGAACTAGGGCTTTACAGAAGTAATCAAGTTAAAAATAGGTCCCTAGGGTGACCCTAAACCCATATGACTGGTATCCTTATAAAAGAGGGAAATTTAGACACAGAGACAGACATGTAAAAAGAGGTGATAATGTGAAAACACAAAGAGAAGACAGCCATGTGTCTAGAGTGTTGCATCTATAAGCCAAGAAAGGCCTACGATTACCAGCAAATACCCGAGCTAGAAGAGCAAGGGAGGATTCTTCCCCAGCGCCATCACAGAGAACACAGTACTGCCAACACCTTGATATTGAATTTCTTGCCTCTAAAATGATGAGACAATAAATTTATGTGGTTCTAAGCTACCCAGTTTTTTTTTTTTACTTTGTTACAGTAGCCCTAGGAACCCAATACAGATGCTATTGCAGAACAGCACATAAAAGATGAAGGTAGCTCAGACTAGGTTGGAAATGACAATAAAGCAGAGAAAGGGTTCCTAACTCTCAGATGTCCAATGATTATACTTAAAAGGTAAAATTAAGAAGGATAGATGACTGGATGTGATATGGAGGATAAAGGAAGAAGAAGGTATCAGTGATGACACCTAGTGTTCTAGATCGTTACCAGGTAAATGGCAGTGCCATTCACTGACTTGGAAAAGTACCAGGTCAGTAGAAGATGACCTACTCATTTTGAGTTTGTGGTGTCTTTTTGAAACCCAAGAGGTAGTGGGAAATAAGGTGTGAAGCTCAAAGAGAGGGTCTGGGCAAGAAACATAAATTGAGTCATCTTCATGGAAGCAGAGTAATGGAGGAAGGAAATAGAGAGAGGAAAAGAGAAGATAGCTTAGGACTGAAGCCTTGAGGAATATAAACCATTAACAGTTACATGCAAAATGTGTATATGTCATCTAAACTCTACCAAACCTTAAGGAAAAAGCTTGAATGTATAATACACATACACACACATTTCAAACTTCTACCATAGACAGTTCAACCATCTAGTCATACCATGTACAATATAGACATATATATATGAATTTATTACTGTGGAAGTTGAAGGCTGAGGGATTTTCCCTATTGCAGGAAGGTATGCAGAAATAAATAAAATCAGCCAAATGAGTTTTGGCAGAGACTCAAAAGCAGGCAGAGGAGTGGGAAAACTTTATAGTGGAAAAGAGAAGGCTTCAAGTGTGGCCTGATTGGAAGCTGTGGGCATGGGGAAGCCGGAAGCAGGCTAACCAAAAGTGGGGCATCACATGTGATTGGTTAGGGGAGTATATTTAATTTTTTTGGCTGTTTCTAAGTTGGAAATGGGAACAAAAATAAGGAATCTGTCAGTTATTAATCAAGTCCTGGCCATTTTGGGCCAATTGTTACAGAAGTTACTGTTTAGCTTGAATTGTTCCTAGAGATACCAACCTGGCCTCCAGGTCTGACCTATAGTAGGCTGGCTTCCTGGGTTCTTAATTGTAGATAAAGGATTGGTTTCCTGGGCAGAATGTTGCAAGTTGTGGGTCAGAGTTCTCCTTTTATAGATGATCTAGCCATTGCCTATATATTCAGTCTCAGGGCACCTCTTGAGGACACTGTCTAGACTAAAAGCCTGAACAAGAAGCCAGCTAGTGTGGATTCCTGGAACACACACATAAAGCCAAGGTAGTGGGTCATGAGAATTGACAAAAAATCATCACTATAACCCAGGGGAGGAACTGGTGGAATCTCTGCTGCAGCCGAGAGGAATGTGTTTAGAAGTGCACGGGGAATTTCCATAAAAAGTGAAGAGGAGTTTATTAGGATACGTATATTACACTTGATCTGATGCCTAGCCACATCATAGACTCCATTTCTTACTTTGCTTCCTCTAGCCCAGTCTATTCACAAGGACATCCTTGCTGCTTCTACAACATGCCAAGTATGTTCCTCTATTAGGGCTTTGCAGTTTCTGCCTGGAAACCCTTTTCCCTATTTACCAGGCTGACTCAGAACGCTGCTCAAATGCTACATGATCAGAAAGGTCTTGCCTACCCACATATGTAAAATAATTTTCTCCCTCCTTGCCAGTTTCTATCCCAATTATTTCCTGCTCTGTTATTTCCATAATACCTCCTACCATTGTAGTATAAATGCATTTTTATTGTCTGTCTCCCACAGTAGAATGCAGGCTCCATCAAGGGAAAGGCTTTGTTCATAGTCGTATCTCCAGAGCCTAAAATAATGCCCAGTTCTTAGGAAGTTGGAAGCAAATAGTTAATGAATGAATGAGAAGGTCCAGGAGTTCTCTCAGCTCTGTAGATGAGTTTGTATTTAGAGAAATACTGTTTTGTTACTATTACTTTGGCATGTTTGCTTTCCAGTCTGATATGGCCTGGGGAAATTTGTGCAAGGATGGTAAAGACAGTGGTAACTAGGAAAAAGAAAAATAGCCAACAAGTTAGTAATATTCTATCCATGGTAATTCCTTCTGATCCTGGTAGTGTGATTGTGTAAAAGCTATCATTAGAAAGAGTTGGATGAGGGATATATGAAAACTCTTCCAACTATTTTTGTAATTTTTCTGTTAGTTGAAAATTACTTCAAACTGAAAAGTTAAAAAATGTTAGTGGGTATTTATAGGTAGGAGATTCCATGGGAATTTATTGATTTATATGTATCTCTCTGTATTTTCCATATTTTCTTCAATGACCATTTAATTCTTTTGAAAGAGAAAGATGTTATAAATCAAAATAAAAATGTTCCACCCAGACATAGGCATCTTGTGCACTCACTCTCTGATTTTCAAAGTAATTGCATGGCCAAATGATTAATCAAGTTTGATTTGCGGCTTATGGAACAGGAAATACAAATTTAAAATCTTGATTAATTTTAAAATGTGATCATTCTTGAAAAATTTACCATGATATTCCTTGAATAATAATCATAACTGTCCCCAAATGATAAAAGAAGGGCTTTTTGTAGAATGACTGCATTGTGATAAACTAAAACCCACATATCAAACTAGACCATAAACTGAATAACTCAGAATCTTTGGGAAATGATAATAGTTTAACAATTAAAAAAAAAGACACTTGATGTCTCTGGGATTTAGAAACAGGTGTATAATCAGCAGTAACCTGCAGTTGCATTGATCAGGACATTATAAGAACACTGTATACTATTATGGAAATTGCATTTTGAGAGAAGTAGTTGAAATTCAACTGGGAATTGTACCAAAAATAAGGTGAATGTGGGAGGTTTATGGGAATCAAGATTCAATATGACTTAGAATCTTTCCAGAATGTGCTAATTATGTGGCATGGGGGGCCTACGGGAGACATAAGACATAATCCCTGACTTCTAGGAATTTAACAGATGTGTTAATAAGGCAATATGCACACGAGACCGAGGAGAAACTGCAATGCAGAAATAAATTAAGTATGCTAACATATTCTCTACAATTAACACCATGGGCAGTCAACAAAGTGAGAAATCAGAGTTGAATAGAGTTATCAGGAATGGTTTCATAGGGAAGTAGATACTAATGTGTCCTCACACGTGTCCATTTGTTTTAGCTGGGAAAAAGGGGAAGATAGAAGTCAGAATGAGCAATTGGGGGGGGGGGCGCCTGGGTGGCTCAGCCGTTAAGCGTCTGCCTTCTGCTCAGGTCATGATCTCAGGGTCCTGGGATCAAGCCCCGCATTGGGCTCCCTGCTCAGCGGGAAGCCTGCTTCTCCTTCTCCCTCTCCCTCTCCCCCTGCTTGTGTTCCCTCTCTCGCTGTCTCTCTCTCTGTCAAATAAATAAATAAAATCTTTTAAAAAAAAAAGTCAGAATGGGTCTTTGAGTCTTGGTCTATGCCATTTCAGATCAAAACATTTGTGGGAAGTTTGAATGTTATGCTAAAAATATTCTGCCCCAATTTCAGAGCATTGGAATCTATGTGATTATGTAACATATTTAAGATTTTTTCCTTTCTGTATGATAATAATAGTAATAATTGATGTTATGGAGTATGATTTTGTATTAAGTGCTATGCAGATAATGTTATACACATTTTCTCCCTCCTGACAATATCCTTCGAAATAGGAACTATTATTATTTCCGTTTTAGAGTTAATTTTATCTGAGTTTCAAAGAAATTACTTGTTCGAGTAAATAAACTCATGAGTGGTCAGAGTTCACATTTGTCCTTTACTAACATTTGAACTCTAATATTTTATATTGCCTTTCCACTCTTTTGGGACTATCATGAAGATGGGGACAGGAAATCAATCCTATATTAGATCAAGGAGAAGTTAGGAGGAAAGACACATGATACAGGTGTTTTACTTGTCTCTACCCCAAATCTGACTCTTTAAGCCAACCTGACTTAATCACAGATAAGCTCACCTGTTAAGATCAGATTTTTGTGCCAGATACTGTTTGATTTTGTAATGTAAGACCCCCTCCCCACCCCACCTTGCTATCTCCCTCTCCTTGAGCCCTTAAGATGTGGTACTCATATAAGCTCTCTATGGTATGAATAATTTGTCTTTATCATATGGATTTTATTCTGGCTTTTCATGATGGTTGGCTTCTGAAACTCCATATAGGAAGCACTGAGTGATATCATTCTGGTCAGTGGGTGTGTTGGAGGGGACAGGGATTAGAGGTCCTATCTGAAATCTGCATTTACACAGCATGTGCATTTGCACAGAGTGAAAGTAATTTTAAACCTTTTGAGTGTACACATCACATAAAATTTTACAAATATTGTCCACATCAAAGATTATTGTTCTTATTCTTTTATGTTAGGTTACAGTGGAAAAGCCTGATCGTTTCACAATTATAAATTGTCCCTGACACTGATTCTATCTTTTGACTCCAAGCATCCCTCTTACCACAGATGACTATCCACATTCTGCCTGTGATTCCCCAGAACCTAACATAGTACGGGGCCAGGGCTTTTACCAACAATGAGATGCTATTAATCAGCACAAAGTGCTTTAAGCTTCAACAACTGAAAAAGCACTGTGTAGGAGGCACTTGTACACTGGAAAATATTATTAAGACTATATTTGGTTAGGGAAAATTATTAATGCATTCATGAATTTTAGCCTTGTATATAAATATGTGTATCTAAGAATATTATTTGTTAAAATGCTTTCTGTAATGAAAAAGAACTTGCTGAACTGGGATCTTTGGTATAGAATATAAAATTGGTTGGAGAGGCAAATACACTTTCATGTACCGGTGGCCCTTTGGTGGTCTAAGTACCAACCCAGGACTGATTCTTAGGCTCATGATATGCTCAGCTCTGGATAGAATACCTTCTTTGGCCACATTAAAACTATGTTCTAGGGGCGCCTGGGTGGTTCATTTGTTAAGCGTCTGCCTTCGGCCCAGGTCATGATCCCAGGGTCCTGGGATCGAGCCCCTCATCGGGCTCCCTGCTCCCCTGGAAGCCTGCTTCTCCCTCTCCCACTCCCCCTGCTTGTGTTCCTGCTCTCGCTGTGTCTCTCTCTGTCAAATAAATAAATAAAATCTTAAAAAAAATAAAACTATGTTCTATAACTATTTTTTTCTGTTAAATGTCAAAAGTACTTTGAAATTATATCGAATATTTATTGATAAAATAAACCTTGTATTTTATGTAAAGATGTGAATTGACATGTTTAAGCTCTATTGACATGTTTGTCTTCCCTTTAAGGACAAGGTAAAGTATATTGAAATGTGTATAGGAGGATGGAAGATTTATGGAGAGAGAAATGAGACTAAGAGAGAGGGAGACAGAGAAGGGAGGGGGAGGGAGAGAAAGATGATAGACAAATATATTTAAGCTTAAAAAAGGACTTTCTATAAATTTTTACATTTGATGTCCATGAAAAACCTCTGAAAGTAGTAATTTTCCATTTCAAAAGCAAGGAAATTGTAGTTCATATAAATTAGTCACATTACCCAGTTCATAGAACTGATATTTACCACCAGAAATCAGGCTCATTTCTTCTCTCACACTATTGACTGCTGTCTCTCATCTTAATACCAGATATTACGTCAGGATAAGAGGAGATAAACTTGATGATGAGACAAGTGAGACAGAGTCAATGCCCAAGGTTACACAAGAAAAGGTAAAAGATGTAAGGACCATGGTGTCACAACTTTAAGAGGGGACACTGGTAAGTGGAGGTTACTTATGGGGAAAAATGGATCTCAGTAGTTTCAAAATTGTCTAGGAAAGTCTAGGGTGAATGCTTATTTGTAATAATAATATTGAAGCATAAAATGTGTATTATATCACATCAAAGTATAACATGTTCTAGTATACTCTATCCCTTTATCATGTTATTGTGTTGTGCTACAATCCAGTTTTGCAGCTCTGTTGCTTATGAAGTGTTTGCCTTCCTCCCATTTTTTTCCCCCACACCTACCCCTGGAATTGCTTCTCTTAAGAACCAGTTTCCCTTTACTGAGGATTGATGATCATTGCCCTAAAGTGGTCCAGAGGGGGACCCTGGAAGCTCATTTTCCCTGACACATCGAATCTGTACATGCCACAGAATCAGCTACCTAGTGAGTTAAAACCCCATAATTCCAATAGTGAAAGGAAAATTACTCAAGCAGATTTGGTTAGCCACAGTAACAAGACTTATAACCTTTACGAAGGCCTTTGGGCCCTAATTATTCAGCAGCTGCTGCCAGGGCAAAAACACCCACGTCTATAGTAGTTAATTTGCATTTTCCTTCCCTTTAAGCAGTGTCCTCTTGTACCTGACCTATTTTCGAAGCCCTCATCCACTATCAATAACAAAAGTCCCTCTCTCGTTCTCAACTTGAAGAAGAAAAATTGCGATTAATAAATTTAACAAATCCAAGGGACTTTAAAAAAGTGAGATTAAAAAATCATAGAGAAGGATAAACTCTGGCTACTTTCTAGCTGAGTAGTAAATACATTATGTCATCAAGCAGTTCCTTAATGGGCCAGGCTTTTAGGGGACTCCAAAGAAGCCACTGTTATCTGAGGAGCTGCCATGATACATGATTTATCGGAGATGATTATCCAAACATTTTGGTTACAATCATGACCATCTGTTAGTTACTTCTTACTATGGGAATGTGAGAGTGAGATTAGTTATCTGGCTTTTGTTGTCACCTTGATTAAACATCAAAGAATGAAGTTTTAAATTGAGCTATTCTATAACCATTTCTTTTTATTTTCTTGGTGGTGGGGGGTGGTGGGGATGGGGGATGTAGACTAGATCATTATTCAAATCATTGCACAGATGTTTTCTTGAATGATGGTAAACTCCTGCCCAAGGTTAAAAGCTTGTTAACGCCCATTGTCCTTAAAACAATGATCAGTATATTTTGAACCATAGAAAAGTATCCCTAGTCAGGAGACAGTTGGAGTAAAGTATAGCACATCTCTTCCTTCTCAGATGTTTCCTCAAGAAACAGATATTCTGTTTCTACTCACTAACACCACTTTCTTTTCTAATTGACCAGGGAAAAGAAGGGGAAAATGAATTTGTTTGCTGTTTGTTTTTGTTTCCTTTTGGGGAGCTGTAGCAGTAAGACTGAGTGTGGATGTATTCACTTATATCAGCACACACACACGTAATATATACATAATAATATACACATATATGTGATATATATAAGTATGTGTATAGTATATGTCCCTGAGACATGCGTTATAGATACATTATATGCATAATGTAATAATGCCATGCACATATTAGAGAGAGATTATATTATTATTTTTTAGATCTATTTGGCAGGACTAAGTGCATCATTTATGAGGCCCGATAGAAAATTAAAATGCAGGGCCTCTTGTTGAAGAAGTAAGAATTTAACATGGTGACAGCAGAGCTTTGAATTAAGCACCATGCCCTGTGTGTGACTGCGCTGGATACATGTCCAGTACCATCCCTGTCTGCGGGGTTCTCAGTAGAGACTAGTTAGACTGCATCAGGGCAAGCCTGACCTTGTCTTTAGCTTGCTGAGATAAATGATAGGAGGTTAAATAAAAGTGAGATCTGTTAGCCATCCAGCTCATGACCAACATTAAACTAGGGCATTTGGAGATAGGGGGAAAAAAAATAAAGGCCCTTTTCTAATTTGCAGGGAGAATCTTTTTGTTTGGTAATTTTAGCGGAATGCGAGAAGAGGGAAAATAAGGCTGGTGCCATCTTGTCAGTGATTTAATTATTTTCCCATCTACACTTGTTTTTGAAGCTTATCAGAGCACAGTACTGTGGGTAGCCCAGTTGTCACCGTGTTATCATTGTGCCTCTGAGTGCTGTCGGCCTGATTCCCATTGTAATGCAATTAATCTTTTGCTTTGCACTAATGGATGAACAAGCATATTTACTGCAGCATAAAATCCTAATTATTTTTTGAACAGATGCATAAAGGGAATGTAAATTAATGGCAAGTGACAATTGTGATAAATGTGTTCTATCTATGTCTTTAAATGTCAGGGTTCCTGTGGTGTGGAGACTAAGCGTAGTTTGGATATGAACGCTGCCCCACTTGCATTTACCTGTGTGAGGAGGCACACTCATCATGCTCAAAATCTATTCTTAGAGAGTGCCTTGTACTTTTAGACCACACTGATTAGAAATTATAGTATGTTGGCAGGGCTGTCCTTGGTAGGGTGGCATTCTTCACAAGTTTGCTTGAGCTACTGTTGTTACTATGATTCTAAAAAATTATTGCATTTATTATTACTTATGAGAATCTAATACCTGTAGCAATAGCAATAACTTTTAATTCAGCTTTTTTCCCCCAAACATTGCCCCATTTTCACAAAAATTCCCTTATTAAAAATCTTCACAATTGCAACAGTATGGAGACATTTGATAAACATAACTTGAGCAAAAGAAACCAAGTAAAAACAGCACATCATGTGTGATTCCACTTACATAAAGTGTTCAACTTTAGTAAAAACTAGTTTATTCTGTGAGAAGTCAGTAAAAGGATTCCCTCTGGACTGGGGACAGGCTGAAAGAGGTGCTTCTAGGGTGCTGGTAGTTGTCTATGTCTCAAAGTGGATGCTGGTTACAGAGATGTTGTCAGTTTGTAAATATTTGTTGAATGGTACAGTTGAATACGTGCACTTTTCCTCATGAATCTTGTACTTCAATAACATCTTTAAAGAAAACCCTTTCTTATGTTTTATCATTTGTATTGATTTTAAAATTGAAATGCTGAACAGTTAAATAGAATAAGGTGGAAAAGAGAAAAAGGAGCAGAGTAATGCTTTGAATCAATGCCCCATGTGATTTCCAGGAGTACCCCCCTCCACCATAAGGCAGACCTCCCACTTGTTCTGTCTCTCCGCACTCAATGACCAGCAGTGCTGAGAGAGGGTAGCACAGCATTGTGTGTTTTGCTATGGAAAACAATGTTTTACCATGCAACTGTAGGGGAGTTGAGTCTGTGACTTCCCCATCTCCAAAACATCACCTTGTACCTTCTACGTACAATATGATTTCCAATGCAGAAAACACAAGTGGATTTGTGAGGGAGAAAAACCTCTATTGTTTGCAAGATCACTTTGCTTATTCATCGTTACCAGGATGAAATGCTTTCCATCCATTATTGCTCTGTCTTCCATAGATGGTAGTTTATGTGCTAAACAGTCATGAAGTTACTACTTCTGTGATGCACCAGTAGGGTTGTAAACTATTTTGTTGGGAACAACCCAATTAAAGTGTTATTCCCTTACAGGCATTTTCACTACATCAAATTTCTGTAACCTGCCTCAAATTCTGTTTCATACTGATGTAATCAGATTTCTGCCACATTTATTCAGCTCATCTCTTTCTTGTCTCTTTGCCCTTCGAAATGCCTCCTTTGCCTTGTGATGACTGCTCTTAGTCAAAGCTTAGTCTCAGAGTGATGATAGAGATAACCCACAGATTATTTGAGGTCCGTTCTTGTTAACATGTTTAATAGCTCCCTGTGTATCATGCCAAAGCCCCAAGGAACCTTGAACAAACCTGCCTTGATTAATTTTCCCTAAGATTCCAGAAAATCCTCCTGGCCTCCTTTCCTTCTACCTGTCTATACCCACCCCCTGCACTTTCTACCCTTAGTCCTTGGCACCTTTGTGTCCCATTTCCCCTTCTTCCTATTTATTTTGTTTCATTTGAATTTAGTCATTCAGATTGCACAGTTATCTTCATATGGACACTGCTGCCTCCACAACAACTCATTGCAATCTAGAAAAAAAGACACCCTTCTCTTCCCTCAACAGACACACCAGCAAATGAAATAACACAAGTGACAGTGTTTGGCATGGCAATGGGGACAGATTTTTCTGCATGTTTTCCTCCATTTCTGGTGATCTCTTTTAATTTCAGAGAATCTAGTAAGATAAAGGTGAATAGTAGGCCCTGTCCATGGAAAAAACATAAAACTTCCAAGAAAAACTGGATCCTATACATGCCTCAGTAAAATCGTTGACAAATGACTGTTTCTTTTGTATGGATATCCCATTCCATTCAGAGAAATGAGAGAGGCAGAGACAAGTGGGTTGCAAAAATGCCTAAAATGTAAAATGTACAACATAAAGTACTACATTGGGCTGGAAGTCATTTCACAAAGAAAATGGCTGTATTACTTTTCAGGGAGTTCTTGACTTTTCACCTTTTCTACTGAGCACTCATCAGAGTGAAAATCAATTATTGTATCTGCTACCTTTTAACATTTCAGATGAATTTAGGATTACTGAAGAAAAATGAGAAATTCTCTTAGTCAAGAAAGCCCTGCATTGCAACTCTTTATATTTGCTCAATTATATCAGTAAAAACACAACTAATAGATATTCCATATATTTTACATTCTTTGATACATTGTATGTTGATAGCATGATTTAAAACGTAAAAACACTGACATTTTAGTTAACAATGTAAATTCATATGTAACAAGATACTAGAATAATAATATAGTACCGAATTAGAAAAAAAGAAGCACTTGAAATGACATTTGTATAGAGTTTTTAAAAACAAGGGAAATACTAAAAATAAAATGTTAAATGAAAAATGCAGGACAAAATGTATATACAGTTTGAGCATATGTAAAACATATGTACAATGGAATAGACTGAAAGGAGACAAACCAAATGTTACCTTGTGTGGTGTGATTATAGAGGGAGATTTTTTTTCAACATTTCTTTTGCATTTCTCTACTTTCTAAATTTCTATGATAAGCGTGTATTACAATGATTATAAAAACAAGGGGAGCAAGCAAAATATCATTGCTTTCAATGTGTAGGAGTAAAAATGTTTATTGCCAATTCCTACTCTGCCACTACAGAGAAAGATCAGACTGTGTTTTGATACTAAACTAGGTAAAATATTTTAGGTTTCTCAAATAACTTCTGGCTACACAATTAAGAGCTAATCCACTGATTTGCACTGTCCTCTTTTAAGATAGAAGTCACAGTAATAAATTAACCCTTTGTAAGTCACATCTAGACAGAGGACTGTCTTGATACCCAATTAGAGAGCCAGGACTCAGTAGCAAATACAGAACTTCTCTCAAAAACAGTCACAGTCACATAAATATTCTATGTATTTTAGAAGCATAAATCACTGTTCCTAGGACTTAAATGCTTGTCAACCCTGTGTAGCTGGAGTCCAGCCTATACCCTAGGTGAGAAAGAAGGAACTGAGAAATGAATGTTATCTAATTCCGGACAAAAAATTTCGGCTGCATTTCCTACATTTCTTAAGAACTTAGGTAAAATACTTTGATGGGGTGGTTGTGCTTTGGTGACTATATTTTGTTTTTGGTTTTGTTTTTTGTTTTGGAGAGAGAGAGGGGCAGAGGGAAAGGGAGAGAGAGAATCTCAAGCAGGCTCCATGTCCAGCATGCAGCCAGCCCGACGTGGGGCTTGATCTCACCATGGTGAGATTGTGACCTGAGCCAAAATCAAGAGTCAGACACTTAACCAACTGAATCACCCAGGCACCCCTGGTGGTTATACTTTGATGGAGGCATCCTGAGAATCTCCCCTGAAGGAATCCTGCACTCCTCTAGTTAGGCATCCCCCTGAAATAGAGACTTTGCATGGGTGAGACGTAGGTAAAATCCTACGGACCTTGTGCATGTGAGTGCTAAACCACGTGCATGTCCACATAAGTGTCTTCTACCAGTGGTTAAACTCAGATAGTCACGATCAACTGGCTGTTCTTGTGTTCTCCTCGACTCTGTCTGACTGGAGTGCTCCATTTCTTTTTTTTTTTTTTAATTTTTTTTATTGTTTGGAGTGCTCCATTTCTTTTTTTTTTTTAAAGATTTATTTATTTATTTTGAGACAGTGAGAATGAGAGAAAGAGAGTACATGAGAGCGAGGAGGGTCAGAGGGAGAAGCAGGCCCCTCGCCGAGCAGGGAGCCCGATGTGGGACTCGATCCCGGGACTCCAGGATCATGACCTGAGCCGAAGGCAGTTGCCCAACCAACTGAGCCACCCAGGCACCCCTGGAGTGCTCCATTTCTAATAGAAGAGGATGAACATTAGAAATTTCAGTAAGAATGAATTTCATCAAACAGACATTGTTAGATCATTCTGTTCCAGTTTTCTTTTGTAGAACAGAGTCTTTTGCTATGATAAGAATTAATGATGACTTAGATTTTTTATGTTGGTGGCTCACAGATTTGGTTATTGCCAAGCTTAGTTTTGAGGCCTCAATGCTTCCTTTTTTGGCAGTGAACAATTAAACAATTGTTTCGTTCCTTAGGCAGTAAGAGGCATCTTTTCTTTCCAAGAGCACTATATCTAAAATAATGACTGAGAAGGTATGGTGTGGATAGTGGTCTTCCTGAAACATTTTCTTGCAGGGGATGTGTGTCAGAATGATTTGACTGCATAGTTTCTACATTAGAGACAGTGTACTTAGCCATGAGAATCTAATCATTGAGAAATCAAGAGGAAGCTAAGAAATGATGGTCCATAAGTTATTAAAAAGGAAAAGGAACAGAAAATAATGTTTCTCATATAATCAGAAGAAATTTGCAATTTAGAGTACAGAGTGAATAGTAAGTGGAAAAAAGTAGTTTCAGTAGGTTTTATGATTGATGGGGAATTACTAAGGTTTTGTTTTTTCTAGTTAATGACTATCATTCAACTTGAAACTACCAGTGTGTGCTTGGTATGATGACTGGGAAGAGCATTGCAAAAATGGATCTACTGGGTGGTGGTTACTCATTTTATACATATCCATCAGCTGTTATTACACAAAGAGCTAGTTTTCCAAGTCTCAGAATCCTCAAATGTATGATAGGATAACAGATTTGCTGACCACTGTGATTATTTACCAGATAAGGCGGGACATTCCTTCAGAAACAGAAAGGGAAGTGGAGACAAGACATCTTCTATGAATTGAGTGAAAAGATATGTTGTAGTATTGCACATATTTCTTTAATTTTGCAGATGGCTTTGTGGGCCCATGTCAAATTTGGAGAGCCATATGTAGCAATTTGGTTAACTGAACAGATCACTGTCATTGAGCATCAACTTTCTAGTTGGTTCTACATCAGATGACAGGGATTCTATGAATGAGTGAAGTAGGGTTCTTGATCCCAAGGAGCTTAGAGCATGGTATAGTGCCCAAACCTTTAGTGGAATGTGTACCTGATTGTTTCTGACTGACTTATGCTATATTCTCAAAATGGTAAACACGCAATGAATATATTTAAGCGACTCATGAGTATTAAGTGTACTTATTGGTGGAAAAGCACAGCTATCTTCAAATGGGTCATAATAGATAAGGTCATGTTATAATATGAATCATATAAAGAATATTTGTTATACCTTTAGGGCTTCTCAGCCACTAGTCAGTACTTTCAAGTAGGTGCAGTTATGATCCAATTAAAAAGAAGTGAGTGGCATGAAAATTTTGTCTGAAGATAAGTTGTTATTATTTGATCACATTTTCTTAATTACCTAATACAAGCATGCCCATAATGTCTGCTTGTTAAATGCTAAACAGCAGTTTTCATTAATTTTTACAAATCAGCCCTCATAAAATACAAATTTTAGACTAATTCCTCTTTTCTTTTCCTTTTCCTTACTATTTTTCTTTATTTGGTGTAGAGTGTTACATCTGTATAAATGAGTCTTTAGGGGGATGTCATCTTTATTTTATCACATATGATTCATATATGCCAACTTCATGGAACTCCTTAGGATGTCTACTTTATAAAGATTATGGCAATATCAAAACATTATATTTCTCCCATCCTATGAGTTTAAGATTGAGCTTTTAAAATATAACCTCCAGAGCAGATGTCAAACACCAAGGCCTAACCTCAATTTCATATAATGGAATGACTGTCAATGGATTAAGTTAGGGGAACAGAATCTGTCTCTATTTTTGTGACATTGTGATTTCAGAGGAATCTTTTTCCTCTCCTTCTGTAACATTTTGTCATCCACTGTCTCTCCTTAGAGCTGTGTGTAAAGAAGAAATATTCTTGCCTTATAGCTCTTTTTGTTTGCCTCACTCTCAGCAATGCTTAACAAACTGGCATGCAGAGAAGAGGTTAAATAATTTAACTGTGAGAGATGAGTGTTCATGTGGGAATATTACAACACTTAAAATAACTCTTCCAGAAGAGTTTTACTGATGTGGGTTTTGGAGATTTAGATATAAATTTTAGACTTGGAAATAAAATACTAAGAAATCATTTATGAAGTATTATTGAGTTACTAAGGGAATAACAATAGTTTTGGCCTTTTATGAGACTAGTAAGTGAAGCCATATATCTAGATTGGCCTCCAACAGAACCATTCAGGTGCAGTTTACTAACACTGATCACATGGAAAAGCTATTTCCCTTTCTATTTCTTGCTGTCTCATCAGCTATTAGAGATACACAATAAAGTTCGTTAAGGCATTTGTGAAAAACCCATGTAGGTAACTCACAAACAAGTTCATCATTCAGTTTCTGAAATGGTTCTGATTAAAAGAGCTTACGTAGCAAGTTACATTAATATAATTAGAAACATGTGTAATTCCTAATGTTGAGATCCAAAGAGACAAATTTGACATTTCTGGGAAGGCAAATTGGGTGGCTTTTTCATGTAACATATGCAATAGATACATGGAGTCATTCATAACATGTTGAGTTCCTATTATCTTTTCATCCATTTTTTTATTTCATTCATTAATTCAACAAATAGTTTTTGCACATCTATGTACTTAAGGACAGTGCTAAGTTCTGTAATACTTGCTGGCCATGAGTCAAGACCAACATGGTCCCTGATTTCATACAATTTAAAGAGTCTCCATGAAAACCTTAAAGAAGAAAGTCACACCTAATGTCCTCTCTGTGTAGCATGGGAAGCAAATACCATAATGATCATGTGATGTAATGATAGAGGGATATAAGAGATCCTGTGAGAATTATCATAGGGCACTTGCTCAGTTTGGATTTCTGAAGGATCTCTAGAAGAGGTGGTCTGTATCTTTAAAAAATCTTAAGAGACTATACCAAACATTCATCTTTTCATTAATAAACATTGGCTGCTATGTTGAAACTATTGTGCTAGTCTCAGGAGAACATAGGAGAGCATAAAGCAAAGCATGTACCTTCATAGCCTAATATGCCTTAGTTTATGGAGACAGTCAGGAGAGGAAAATAAATTACAATAAAAGTGCTTGGAAACCTACAGAGAAAAAAGTATCACCACCAAGGGAAATGTACTGGTTGGGAAGATTTACAAAGGAAGGGTCCTTATATTCGAGTCTTAAAGGATAAAGAAAACAGAGACTTTTCATTCTGGAAAGATGGAAGGATGGAGTAAATGTCTTCTTCCATATTTATCCCTCTATGTACTGTTAAAAACCTTGGACATTATATATAAAACAATAATACACTGAAAGAAGAGAAAAATAAATACAGGCTAGGGGCCTAGGGCTTCGAGAAATGACATGGTGTGAAATCATTGAGTTTTCTCTCTTCCTCATACATCCCATACTTGGAGCTAAAGAAGCTGGCAACTCAGAAATACCAATGGTACTGGTTAAAAATAATAATAATAATAAATTTAAAAAGCCTAATAAAAGCATACTAGTAAGACTAGAGTCTTTTTGACAATGAATGCTTTATTCCAGCCAAACACCACAGAGAAAACTGTTATCCTCCCCATCCCCCACACCAGTGAAGTGTGAGAATGGACGGAGCCAAGAACTCCACCCTCCTCAAGTTGTAACAAGATGCTCCAACCCCTGCAAACCAAGGTGGTGTCAGAGGAGACTAAATAGAGAGCAGAGATATTTATCCCTACTCTCCCTGCTGGATGACGTCAAAGGAAGCCTAATGTAGAGTCAGGACTTTTACCACTGCCCAGCAGTAACAACGCCACTTCCACTGTGTCAGTGAAGACCAGAGGGTAGCGGTAATGGAGCACTCATGCCCCTCTCAAGCCCTTTCCTCTAAGCAGAGGTCTGGTGGGGTACCAGAACTCTGTTTCCACCCAGCAATAAGGATGAGCTACCCTTTGAATGTCAACAGAAGCTAAGTGGAGCATCTTGTCTTTGACCTCCCCATAGCTGTGACTCTTCCTTCCTCTGCCAGAGCAATGTTAGAAGAAGCCAGTGGTACCGTTTCATGGAGTATGCCAAGCAGGCAGGCTCTAAATGGCTAACAATCTGCTTATGGGGGCTATATTTTAAATAATTGAATATTTAAATATTTGAAATTGGTACTGGTGAACTTTCAAGTGAACAGGACCCAGACTGCTCTGAAGAAGTAAACAATATTGGGTGAATTTATAGAGGTGATCTTTAACCTTTATATAGCAGACTGCATCAATGAGTCATAATAAATATTCTTAAAGAAAATAAAAAAATAGAAAACCTCAGAAAAGAAAGAGAAGATACAAAGAAGAATGGAATGAAAAATTTAGAACTGAAAAATAATAACCACAACAAATAACTATGGATGGGGATGAAAGAATGGATGGAACAGAGTTGAAAAACAAATCAGTCAACTTGAAATTAGGACAGTAGAAATCAACCACCTGAAAGGCAGATAGAAAATAAACAAACAAACGTAAAGGAATAGACCATCAAGGATATGTGGGACTATGATAAAAGATCTAATGTGCATGTCATTGGAATTCTGGAAAGAGATGAAAAAGAGTGTTGGGCTGATGAGTAAATAAACAAATAAACCTAAAGATTCAAGCAGCCGCTGGGTGGCTCAGTCGGTTAAACATCTAACTCTTGGTATCAGCTCAGGTCATAATCTCATGGGTCCTGAGATTGGGCTCCATGCTCAGCAGGGAGTCTGCTTCACCCATGCATAAGTGCTCTCTCTCTCTCTCAAATAAAAAAATAAATCTTTAAAAAAATAAAGAGTCAAGAAGTTGAGCTTACGCCTAAAATGGATCCAAAGAAATTCATACCACGACACAACATAGACAAACTTCTGAATATTAAAGCAAAAGTCTTACAAGCAATAAGAGAAAAATGACATTTTAATTATAGGGAAAAAACAATTTGAATAACAGTGGATTTCGCACCATAAACCACAGAGGCCAGAAGGAAGCAGCACATTTTTTCAAGTGCCCAATGAAAAGAACTACCAACCCAGAATTCTATAACTAGCAAAAATATCCTTCTGGAATGCAGAGGAAATTAAGATTTTCTCAGATGAAGAAGAACTAAGGGACTCTATCAATAGCAGGCCTACACTGAAGAATGAATACAGAAAGTTTTCTAAGCAGAAAGGAAAAGAAGGAAGCTTGGGACAGCAAAAAGGAAGAAAGATGAACAAAAAGGGCTAAAAATGTAGCTACATACATGTTTCTTCTCCTCTTGAGTTTTCTAAATTATGTTTGGTACTTGAAGCAAAAATTATAGCACTTTTATTGTGATTCTCAATGTAGAGAAAATATTTAAGAAAATTATAAATAGGAGATGTGAGGTACATAAAAGGAGGTAAGAGTTCAGTACTTCTCTTTGGTAAAGCATCAACACCAGAAGACTGGTATGTTTTGTACTTACAATGTAATAGTATAATCACTATAAAAACATACAGTCAAAAACACTATAGAAAACCAATACACAGTTCAAGTAATCTGCAGGAAGGTAGGAGAAAAGATAAACATAAAAGCAGATAAAAAACAGGAAAAACAATCAAATAGCAGACTTAGACACTAATCTATTAATAATTACATTACATGTAAATAGTCTAAATGCAGTAAATAAGTAGAGATTGGCAAAGTGATTAAAATATTTAACCCAACTATATGAAGACTATAAGAATTTTTTTCAAATAAAACAATGTAGAAAAATTGAAAGGAAAAGATGGGAGAAGATATTTCATGCAAGCATTAATGAAAAGAAAAGAAGAATGGCTGTATTGATATCAGACAAAGTAAATGTTAGAGCAAAGAACATTACCAGAGTCAGATAAGGACATTCCATAATCCTAAAAGGGTCAATCTACCACAAAAGACATATTCTAAATATGCATGCACCAAACAACAGAGCTACAAAATATACAAAGCAAAAATTGATGAAATTAAAAGGAGAAATAGACAAACCCACAATTATGGGTGAAAGCTCTAATATTACTTTTATGAAAATTGATAGAAAAATTAGGAAATCAAGAAGAATATGCAAAATCCGTCAAGCCATTGAATCAAATTGACATTTATAGAAAACTCACCTAACAATAGGAGAATATACATTCTTTTCAAGCTCCCATAGAACATATACCGAGATAGACTATCTAATGGGCCATAAAACAAAGTTTGACAAATTAAAAATCGTGAGATCATACAGAGTATATCCTTTGACCACACTGGAATTAAACTAAAAAGCAATGACAGAAAATAACAGAAAAATCTCCCAATACTTGGAAGCTACCTGACAACTTTTAAATAATTTGTGAGTCAAACAGGGAGTCTCAAGGAAAAGTAAAAATGAAACAGACATTCACCTGAATGAAATGAAAATACAGCATAACCAAATTTGTGGGACAAAGCTAATCAGTGCAGAGAGGGAAATATGCAGGACTAAATGCTTACATTATTGACTCAAATCAATATTTAAGTTCCCATCACACCCTAGAAAAAGAGGACAACATCAAGTAAGCAGAAAGAAAGAAATAATGCAGATAAGAGCAGAAATCAGGAAGGCTGAAAATTGTGACATATACTAACAATAAGGATGAACCTTGCTAAGTGAAGTAAGCCAATCACAAAAGGATAAATAGTGTATGCTTCAGTTATGTGAGGTACCTACAGTAGTCAGATTCATAGCAAAGAAAGTAATATGGTGATTATCAGAAGCTGATGGAGGGAGAATGGGTAGTTACTGTTGAACAGGTATAGAGTTTCAGTTTAGGAAGATGAAAAAGTGGCTTAACTTTTAAGGAGGAAGAATGGGAACAAAATGGTTATGGCTATAAAAGGTAACATGAGGGATCCTTATGGGGATGGAAATGGGATGTTTTGAAATATGATGCTGTTGGGAGAAGTTGGTGAAGTGTACATAGTATCTCTTTGTATTATTTCATACAACTGCTTGTAAAGCTATAGTTAGGTCAAAACATAAAGATTAATTTGAAAAAGTAAAAAAAGTAAATAATATGTCTGGCAGAGGACATTCCAGACAGAGGTAAAACAAAAGTTAACAGTTTAGAAAGGGGTTGAAAGGCATAGTAGAATAAATAGTGAGATCATTGCTTATTGTATGTTATGGGAGAGTGATTGCAGATGAAAATTGGGAAGGTGCAGCATGGCTTCTTCTCTGAAATTACACAGTGGCTAGCAGTGGGCAGAATAGCAGAACTAGGAGAAATAGCTTTGACATCCAAGTTAGTTTTGTTTAGAAATGACAGACCTGAAAATTAGAACAGGGCCAATAAAGTGTTCTGGTATTATCTTGAAAGGCTTCAAACTGATTAATCTTTGAATGATTGACTGTTGGTAAAATCTGCTGTGCTAAAATCAATGTTTAGTCTTCTTTGTTTATTATTGAAAGCTACGCAAATTATATACGATTTTGATATCATTTTGTATCATTCCAAACCATGAGATAGTGTATGATCCAATTATCTAACCTTCTTCTGATGGTAGCAGTTAAGTTAATGGTGCATAAGAAGGATGGACTAATTTGTTCAGACTAAATTGTGATTTAAAAAGAGATTGTGACTGATGACTTTTTAAAATGTGCTTTTAAATGCATTTTCTGGCTGTAGAAGTCCACATAAAAATGATGACGTTGACTCTTTCTATATCTAAATGGAAGCATTCCATCCACCCTTAATGAGCTGTGTTTGCAGTACAAAAATTAGTCTTCCTAAGCCACACGGCTCCTTACTTCACATAGAAGCTGGCCGGTGAGGTACCTCTGGTCAAGTTGCAGAGATTCAGCCATCAGCACTGTGCTGACAATTCTAATGCAGAATGGAATTCGGTGTAACCAGCCCATTGCTCTTTAGAATTTGCAATGCTAGCAGGAGTACGGTGTATTTTTGTAGGTAAATTCAGCAGTTGTAGCACTAAACTGCACTTTGGAACAAAAAGGAGAGTGGCACTTTTGAGACCATAACTGCATTTTAATGACATTAACTTTCTGCTCTCTAAGCATAGGTCAAATCGGAGAATCAAAACCAGAGGGAAATATTAGGAGAAAAGATGGCAGCATCCATAAATCTCTTGCTTACCTGACAATAAACTTTAAATTAAATGTTATTTTATCGATGAGAGAGGACCTTCAGAATTCCATACATATATTCAGTTATATTTATAATGGATATAAATATAAAATATAAAATAGGGTCTAAGAAAGTAATAGTAGAATATTAGATTTTAATACTTTAATGAAAAGTTGTGGTATGTGTGAATAAGTGAACTAAATGGTGATTTGCCGTGGGCAACCCTTGGTACATATGATCAGAATACCTGAATGTGATTTGTGGGTCCTCCTCTTATTATATATTACATTCAAATTGTTGTCCCTGGACCAACAGCCTCATGTATCTGGCAGTGTGTTAGAAATGCAAATTCTCAGACCCAACCTCAGACCTACTGAATCAGAATCTGCCTATTAACAAGATCTCCAGGTGGTTTGTCTGCACATTAAGTTTAGAGGCACTGCTCTGAGTTGCATATTCTTGATCGTTATGCTGGAGATAATATCTTTATTGCAGGATGCTTATGAGTGACAGTATGGTCAAATATGTGAAAGTGTCTTTTCAATTTAAGGAGGGAAAAAGCCAGGATTGAAATTAGCAACAGAGAGCAAAGTAAAGGTAAACAAAGTTTGTCTCCATTAAAAAAAAAAAGAAAGAAAGAAAAAGAAAGAAAGAAAGAAAGAAAAGAAAAGAAAAGAAAAGAAAAGAAAAGAAAAGAAAAGAAAAGAAAAGAAAGAAAAGAAAAGAAAAGAAAAAAACCTAGAGCAAGGATGAGCTTAAGTTATTAAACTGTCATATTTCAGATCTGAATCTCTGTGGTGCTGGGGCTCTTCCTTTGCCGACTGTTTTCTTCTATGTTCCTACCATTGGGGAGCACTAGTAGGAAATTGGGAGGCAGAAAAGGCAGAAAGGACTAGTTCTTTATTTTTTTCTTCCTGTCAGCATCTTCTCAGCCTCTTAGAGATATCCTTCACCTGAGTACCAGCTGTTGTGTCAGCCTCCAGCTTCTTTGTTTGTTTTCATTGCCTTTCCACGTTTTCATAACTCCAGCCCCTACCCTTCATTTCCCACCCTTAGGGATGTTAGTTTACTTCCTTCAGTTATCATCGCTGATTAATTTAATGCTTTCTTTTGTCAGTCCTCTGACATATGCATAAGAAGTTGCCTATTTATCTATTGAAATGCATTGCACATGGTTTCAGTTTTCTTGAATGGATCCTAACTGATCTAAAGGTCAGCGGAACTGAGCAGCTAATTATAATGCCTGGTGTTTTTTTTTTTTTTTAAGATTTTATTTATTTATTCACAAGAGACAGAGAGAGAGAGGCAGAGGGAGAAGCAGGCTTCCTGCTAAGCAGGGAGCCTGATGTGGGACTCGATCCCAGGACCCTGGGATCATGACCTGAGCCGAAGGCAGATGCTTAACCATCTGAGCCACCCAGGCACCCCGATATAATGCCTGGTGTTTAAACATGTATTTTTTTTTTCCAGAATACCTTCAAATGTATTAAGATTCTGTACTTTCTAGGATCTGTAGTTTTTTTCTTTTTAGGCTTGTAAATTTTCTTCATCGTATTACATCATATTTTAAAATACTTTCATATCTCCTAATAGACTCTTTGCTTTCTAGTCACTAATACAGTAATGATAATAACAAGAATCAGAAGAATAATGCTTGACATTTATTATGCACTAATCTTATTCCAGGCACTTTCAATGGATTTCACATTTAATCGTCACTCCAGTCCTATAATGTAGATTCTGGTATAATCCTAATTTGACAAATGAGGATACTGAGGTTTCTCCAGGTAAAGTAACTTGTCCAAATTACATAGCAAAAAAGTTGTGAAATTGAGATTCAACCCATTTGTCTGACTGCATAGCCATAACATCCTGCAGCCAGCTTTTCCAAACCTGTCATCTTGTTTTATTTGTTACTCTCCACTGTTAATCTCCATTTGTTTGTTACTTCTTTGTTACTCCCCATTCTTCAGCATGCCACCCAACTAATAGTGAAGCGGTGCCTATTATGCTTTAGGCACTGGAGATACAGAGATAAATTAAACATGGTCTCTGCCCTTATGAATTTACTGTTTATTTGGAAGAGATTTTAACATGAAGAGAGAAGTGTGAAAGAGCAGTAGAATTGCTTATATACATTTTCACTGGGTGTACAGTGGAGACAGACCCGGCTGTGTGAATCATGCTTCGGGAGAAGGTCAGTGTTGCTGGGGAATGGGTTTTCATGAGGATATGAAGGCAGGGGCAGAAATATCCTTCAGAAACTCCAGGAGATGGACTCTCTTTGTCCTTCTAGAGACAGCTAGGAGGATGCTTTTGGCTTACAAACCAGGAGAGCCCAATGTTAGTAAATGTTTTCTTAGGTGGGAGTTTACATATTTTTGTGTCATTATCATGTAAATGTTAATAGCATACTTAATTATAGTCCAGGTGTTATTCTAAGTTTTTCTGTGTACACATTCATACTTTAAAAATTATTTTTAAATGAGAAATGGTGCTGTCCTTATTCTCTGGACAAAGAAACTGAGGCACATGTGGATTAAGAAAGCCATGCAGTCATTCAGCTAGTAAGGGCTAGTAGGGCTACTGCTCTTAATCACTACTTATTTTCCAGATCTGTGATATCATCCCTGGTGTAAAAGAACAGGGCCATAGTAAGGGCTGACTACTTCAGGAATGACAAGATCTTACCTTTCCTGGACAGTGTCACTAGCAGCTGCTTGTCTCTCTTCCGAACTTGAAAACAAGGGAAGCTTTCCTGAGATAATTCCTTTATCAAATTCTGCCCTGCATTTGTAGTCTCTGCTTCTAACAATATTGTGTGTTTGGCTAATTAAACTCAGAACTAAATCTAACCTTAACAGGTATCGCTTGAGTGTGTGTGTGTGTGTGTGTGTGTGTGTGTGTGTGAATATAAGCCATACTTGACCAGAAATACTGCATTCCTACCTGCTGCTCAGGCTGAGCTGTACTCTGTTCTGCTTTTTGTGTTGTCTCTTTCCTGTACAAAAAGTAGCAACCCATTTTAGCCATCTTATGCAAGAGACATTAATTGGATAGATTCAGTTCAACTTCTGGTAAAATGGAAAAGCCATTATAAATCAAGCCTCCTCCATCTTCTCTTCTGTTCCCCATATCCACCACTGTGTCCCCCTCCTATTTTGATACATTCTTGTGTATTTTCTAAACTAGTTCTTGGGGTGCCAGAGACATATGCAAATTCTCATTCCTATCGTCCCAATTTGGAGGACCCTTTTTAGGCAAGCCACTGCATGGGTCTCCTAAAGGCCTACTGATAAGCCTTTGAGGTGGAGGTCCAGGACTCATTGGTTGGGTGATTTCTGCAAGCTCTGGGAAGCCGCTGATGACCCCGTAGTGGGACAGCTCCCAGTTCCCTAACTGGGGTTTACTCAAGGAACTAGAGCAAATTTGAAACCCTCCCCGAACATCTGTCTTTTCTTCCAGCTTCTAGTCCTAGCCAGACCTTGTCGTTTAGTTCTTAGGCCTATAGATTCTAGTATTTAGCGGTAAGCATCCCCTTCCTATGGAAGGCAAACCTCCTAACTGGTATGAGTAGTGCAACCTGGACTGGCCTCCCAGCTCACGTACAGGAATCTCATTTCTCCCTTATGACCCCACTCCAGTTCCACCTCTGCCATGAAGATGCTTGGTGAAGGAGACAGTGCCTAATCTTTCTATTCCACGGAAGAGGACTATGCACAGTGCGAGGCAGCATGGTTTGTGTTCTCAGAGTCTTGGGACAGGGACCAGAATAACTTAGGAACTCAAAAAAAAATGTTGATTGAAAAAATTGAATGAGTGCAACATCTTGATTTGGTTTGGTTAATTTATCTTAATATGTTTTGTTAGGATTTAGAGGACATTGTCTCATCTTGACTTCTATTACCTGATGAGAGAATCTAACTTTGGTATTCTTCTTATTTAAATGTTAAAGCAGAAGGAAAACATTTGTTTGGTAGTTTGTGTCCTAGTGAATGCATGTTGACCTTTAATGATCATTATTTTCCAGTTGCATGCAAACTGTGGAACTAATAATCCATTCCAGGGACTATCAGACTATCATCTGTGGCAGGATTATCCAAAGTTTTCCCCATCACAGAACATCATGGTAATACCCAATAAGGCACATCGGGGTGAACAGAAGAATATGTTGATAGTAATAGCCCCCTGGGTGCCCCTGGGGATGAGACAAACAATCTATCAATGCACTTATCACCCACTGTACAAGCATGCTGAGCATTCGGTTGGGGGCATTTAATTATGCTATGGATAATTTAGAAACCTGCCTTCTCAATTTTTTGTTTAAACCCGGGACTACTAAAGTTTAGCCACCTTTAAAGAATATTAAGTCCCCAAAATCGGATAAATCCTTTCCTACAAATAGTGAGTTTCTGGAAATCAAGAGCAGTGAAGGAGCCAAAATGTTAGAGGAAGACAAATTTATGAATGGTCCCCAATGTCTAGCAAAAATCTTTATAGACAATGGATGCTAAATAAATACTGGTTGACTTAAAGTACACCATTTGCCCTAGTGATTTCCTGTCTTTTTCTTTTCCCCGTTCTGTATGGATAGAACTGTAAAAACCCTTCACATTGACCCTGGCACATTGCAGATGCCTTCAGGTACGGACCACTTGTCTGTATTGTAGGGTGCTCCAACCTTGCCATTTATTATTGCCATTTTCAAGCTGTTGTGTACATAACTCTTTTCTATTTACTAAGGATCTGTGACTAGTACTAATTTTATATCCCTCAAAGTCTCCTTCTGTCCTCTTCTTTTCAAACAGTAACCTGCTATTTTTTCTCAGAAAAGGTAGGCTTAGTTATTGGTCTAAAGATGGGAATATAGCCATTGTGACTAATGAGACATAATAGCTGTCTAATGGGGAGTCCCTTAGGAAGAACTTCTGCTCAAGGAAAGTGAGAGGAAGGAGTTGACTCTTTCTATATTTTGAACCATCCTATATTTTCTGACTTTGAATACAATAGGAGAACAGAATATTCAGATGATGCTATTCTTATCATCTTGCTATCATGAGGGAAACTTGACGGCCCAACGAACCTTCACAAGCAATTGTCAGCCTCCAAATGTTTTGTTAGATGAGAAAAAGAAAGCCGTATTTTTTAAGCCATTTTGGTGACAATTTATGTTACTGGGAGACAAACCACGTGATGATTAATGGATGATGTGTGGTTAGTTATACAGTCATTACACAATTTCCTTACCATCTCCCATGACTCTTGTGATAGTTTCCATTCAGATTGAGGTTTCCTGATGGGCATTGACCACATATTTTAAAATTTAATTCAACAGATGTTTGCTATCTTACTCCCCCATTAGATTGTGAGTTGTTCATGGATGATGTTTTATTTTTGTGCAGTATTTTTATGAAATCCATAATAAATATTCAATAAATTCTTCTTGAATGAAGCATTCTTGAATTAACTTAAATTTTTCCTACTGTGTGCCAGGCATTGTGTTAGATTCCAGAGACACAAATATGAATATAACATGCTGATTTCACTTAATGATGTATTTCATGATTTAGATGATATTTGCACTTTTTTCCCTTTCCAAAATACTATAAAAAAAACTCTGAAGGCATAGTCTATGTCTTCTTTCTTTCTTTCTTTCTTCTTTCTTTCAGATAATAGAATTCTTAACAAATGGTCTTCTATCTCTAAGGTCTTAAAAATTCAATGGAATTTAATAAATGTCAAATAAATATTTTTATAACTGCCCAACCCTATTATTATATCTGAACTCTGTGACAATTACCTTAGGAAATTGTCCTTATGATCTGTTTGGGTTACTTTTATCATACTTCCCCAATATTTTATTTTCATATTTTCTCTTTTAAACCTACTTAAAAGCTTGCCACTATCTTCCATACATAGTTTCAATTTCTCTCTGTCTCTCTGTCTCCCTCTCTCCCTCCCTCTCTCTTTCTCTCTCTTCTAGGCATAGTATAAGCCTATTTAAAGTCTTGGCAATTTTATGTATTTGTCTCATAACATTTCACAAGTACCTTTTTATAGCCATCCTTTGAAATCAGTATAGGAAAATTGGAGAGCATGATTTTGTTTCCAACTCTCTTCCTTGGGTTTTTACTTGAACACCCTTTTTCACATTTTTTGTTCTTTTGCCAAACCAGTTGCCCTTTTCAGTTGGTAAGAAGTGAGGCTAGAAGTTGTCAGTTATATGCTGGAGAATGACCAGAAGTGGTTTCAAATGACATTTGATTACACTTGTCTATGATAGTAAGAAAATAAGTTGTTCTTACCAAAAGACGATTGTACCTGACAAGCAAAGCTTGTGGTTTATTAATAATTAAAAATATTGCCATGTTCTACTACTGATGGAATAGTTAATCGCTTGTTCAGTCAATACCAATGTAGCATTTATTATTTATTAAAGATAAATGTAGTGAAATGGCCTTGAATTGTATTGTGTTACAATGAGATTACTAAGGACACAAAAAGTTGATTTATTATTTAGGAATTGATTACACGTCTCTACTGATCTCAATGACTAGGATAACCCACCAGATCCCACAGTGACACAGAGTTTTAATAAAAAACAGCTATTTAGCTGGGGGCTAGTGGTTTTTTTTTTTTTTAGTTTTTCTAAATTGAAGTGTAGTTGACATAATTAGCTAGGGATAGGAAACTCGAGTTAGTGACGAAAGTGAAGGTTCTGCTTCCAGAGTTGATATGAATTTCTTAGAGGGGATGTGATACCGAGAAAGGACTCACACATTTTCTAGGAGTAATTTCTTGATTTCTAGTGTGAAACCATCTTAGGCTCTAGCTTTTCACACATGCTATGCTGGGTCATTATAGCTCAGCCAAGTTTTATTCAAGAGCTTTATATTCAGGTGACATTTTCCCCCCTTTCAGGTAGAGTTAGTTGAATTTTTTAAGGGCTTTATGAATGATTTATTTCCCTTCTCTCTAGTTCTTTTATTTTTTTGTTTTGTTTTGTTTTTAAAGATCTTATTTATTTATTTAATTGAGAGAGAGAGAGAGAGAGAGAGAGAGGAAACACCAGCAGGGGGAGTCGGAGAGGGAGAAGCAGACCCCCCCTCCGAGCAGGGAGACAGATGTGGGGATCGATCCCAGGACCCTGGGATCATAACTGGAGCGGAAGGCAGTCTCTCAACCAACTGAGCCACCCAGGTGCCCCTCTCTAGTTCTTTTGAATCTTCATACTCAGATTAGGGCCAAATATCAGGAAAGAATGGGCTTTTCTCCAATTCTTGTTCTGAGTTTTGTTTTGCTTTGTTTTTTTCCTGTTCACAGTGCTACCAGAAGTGGAAACTCTCAGCTGAGTACTCACCTGTCCCTTCTTTTCAGGACCTAAACAGTCTTTGCATTATAGACTATGCTACCTCCATACTTTAGAAGACTTTAATTTCTTTGTAATGAGGTGATGGCAGAAAAAGTAGGGAAAGAAAAAAATGTCTATTCTAAGTAAGGATGGTCTCCACGATTTCTCCAATGGATTCGTGTCCTGTGTATGGCTTATCTAATAAGACTGGGTTTTGATATAGGTCAGGTTGCTACTGTCTTCGAGAACCGATGGACTTGAGCCTTGGTATGCAATAAAGAGGACTTTCTCAGTATCCTGGGGTATTTAAAATTCATAGTAACAGCTGCAATCAAGAAGCTTATGTTCTGGTGTGTAGTCGTATGCTTGTTCCTTGGTATAGAGAATCATTTGTGTCTTAGGGAAAAGGTTCAAATAGCATCCTGATACATAAAGATGATATAATGGAAGGGGATTAGCATGCCCATCCCCAGACTGCCCCCAAACTATAGCAGTGATACATCAGATCCAAGGCTGGATAAGGAATTCCTGATTTTAGAACCATTTATTGAGTAACTCCTATGTACCAGACATAATGTTAGTTTTGTGATAAAGACAATATGAATGTGATGGGAATAAGGAAGAAAGGGAAATAAAGGAATAATCTCACTAAAATGGGACAGACTCCCTGTGACAATTCTCCAGTGTTAAAATATAAACTATTCCAAAATGAGACAATATTTAAAGATTTTGATATTTGCTGGATTTTTATTTTGCGAGATTTAGGAAATCATAGGTAATCTGCACTCTGTCTCACCCTACACTCCTAAGCCTTGGCTAGTGTAAGAGGGAAATATACTTTGGGACGCCCTAAGTTCCTACAGTGATTCCCTGAAAATGATCAAATGCTTGGGTTTGTTTCACAACCATTTGTCTAATATTCCCGGGCATGAATCAAAATGCATTTAATGGATTCAGAGAGCTTTAATACGTGACATTTGAAGCTACTTCTCCTGCATCCTGCGTTCTTTTATTCACCTTAGTTTAAAGAGTTAATTAACATGGTTGGTTAGTCTTCTCTTGTGAAGATTACCACCTGGATACTCCAACTGATGACTCAAGTTCCTAAAGCCATTTTTTAAAACTTTTTTGTGTGTTTTTTAGGGTTTCAGATATTCTCTGAACACTTGGGATGGGGGGAGACTCGGTTTAGGTCTACCTGCACCTGTGTCTAGGTTCTTTTAGGTGCCAGATACCTGGTCTAGGTATATGGAAGCATCAGTAAGCATGGAGGAGAAGGGTCCCATTCTCATGGAGATTATAATCCTCTGGGAGTTGACTAGAAGCAGAGGAGAAAGAGAGATAACAAACACAGCAATCAGTCACAGCAATTAGAATTATTCATAGAGTTATAAATGGTATGAAAATAATTAAAGCGGAAAATGCAGTGCCGAGTGCTAAGGCATTTGTTTAGATTCAGTAGTCAGGGGAAGCTCTTCTGGGCTATTGATATATTGACCTGAAGTCTGAATGACCTCAAAGAGCCATTAATGCAAAGACGTGGGAGCAGATAGAAGAGCAAGTGCAGATGCCCCAGGATAGGCACAAATTGCAAGTTCCAGTTACAAGCAACGGGGCAGCATGGCTGGCACCATATGAGTGCGATGGAAGGCCTCAGTCTCTGTCCCCAAATATCAGCCCCTGAGCTAAGGGCTGTGCGCATGCATCTGTTAGGAAGTGAAAACCCAGGGAGAAGTGAAGCACATGAGGAGTGGAACATCGGAGGCAGGCGAGCCAATATGAGGATGCATTTTCTCTTTTTTTTTTAAATATATTTTTTAAAGATTTTATTTATTTATTTGACAGAGAGGGCACAAGCAGTGGGGGGAGAGGCGGGCAGAGGGAGAGGGAGAAATAGATTCCCCGTCAAGCAGGGAGCCCAATGTGGGACTTGATCCCAGGACCCTGGGATCATGACCTGAGCCAAAGGCAGACGCTTAACCGACTGAGCCACCCAGGCGCCCGGAGGATGCATTTTCAAACTGGTGCTGGGAATGACTGTTTGCTTTACCTTAAAACCATCCTCGGAAAAGTCACTTGAAAAACTGGAACTCAGAGAAAGGGAGAAAAATTATCCACCAGCTACCCTTGCCAATTGATGAAGGGTTTGTACCACAAGGTATGACTCCCTAAATTTCTGGGATGTATAGACTTTAGGGAGGGAATCCTGTTTTTTCACACTTCAGCATCACTAGACAAACCATGAGGCTGGAGGTGTGAGACACACGGTGGGGGGGTAATGGAAGTTGCTGTCAAGTTGTAGCTGTGTGAATTCAGTCAGGGTCCACCAAGAGCTGGTGTCCACAATAGTGGCTGGAACTAGAGACCAAAAGGAGCAGAAATGGTGTATAAATTTATTGCAGAGTGACATTCACAATAACTTAGGAAAATTCATCAAGGGCCAGCAACTTAGAGGGCACTGGTACAAAGTCTTGGAGGTCTCGGAAGTCCTGGTACAAAGTGTAGAGTTTATCCTAGGTATGTTGGAAAGACACTGGAAGTTACTAATTGGGGTTACGACATGATCTGTTTTATATTTTAACTAGATGACTCTGGCTTGCATGTGGAGAATTTCCTGTCAAGGAGGAAGATTGAACAGTCCACCAGAGCAATAGTCAGCAAACTGTGACCCATGGGTCAAATCCTGCCCATCTTCTGTTTTTGAAAATAATATGTTACTGGAACACAGCCATACGTGTTCATTTCCATATTGTCTGTGGCTCTTTCCCCGACTGCAACAGATTTTAGTAATTGCAGCAGAAACCATATGTTCCGCAAAGCCTTAAATATTGACTATTTGGCCATTCACAAGAAAAGTTTGCTGAACACTGTAGTAAGTGATCTTCCTTCAGCATAGTGTGACAATGCCACTATCCTGCCCAGCATCCTGCAGTGGTTATCTGCTCTCTTTAGGATGTGTTAATATATAATAAAACTTGGTTTGGAAAGCAGATCTTTCTTCTTTCAAAATACATGTTATTTTCTACAGCTGTATTGTTTATCTTATCCAAAGCTGAACAATATGCTGGGCCATAAAACCAATGCTTCGTATATGTTAAGTATATTAGTCTACTTTGTTGCAGCAAAAAAATTAAAAAAAAAAAGAAGAAGAAAAAATATCAGTTGCTTCTAAGAATAAACATTTCTTTTCTCTCACATTGCTTGTCAGCAATTGTGGGTGAGATGCTGAAACTCTGCCCCATGAATTTACTCATTTTGGGATCTAAACTGAAGAAACAGCCACTATTTAAGATATATTATTTTTCTGGCAGATGAAAAGAATAATGACTTGTGGAACCTCAGAAGGCTTCTGAAAGTTTTGCGCTGATGATGCATACATTACATCTGCTTGTGTTTCTTTGGCCAATGCATGTCACATGACCAAGCCCACTATCAGTGGGGTGAGATGTGCACTAACTGGGGGGACGTGGCAAATTACATCTAAACAGTCGAGGTTGTTATGCACTTTTAATAGGTTGTGGGAGAGGAATGATTAATGTTTCTATTATAAATGTATTGACTGCGTTCCAAATCTGCATTTTATTGACTTTTAAGATACTGCAGCTGAACCCTGTAAACATTTGTTCGGCCAGTGGACTCAACCTTAGGCTTTGTCAATAGAGGGCGCTGGAGGGATATTGCAAAGCCTGAGCAGGGGCAAAAGGTTTTCCTTCTTAGGGTGGCCAGATTGAGCGAAGAAAGTAAAGGATGTCAGGTAAACTTGAATTTCAGATAAATAATGAATTTTTTGTAGCATAAGTATATACCAAAGATTGCAAGAGATATACTTACACTAAAATTTCATTCCTTGTTTATCACCTAGTGAATTTTATCTGACAACCCTATTCTGGCAACCAGATCCTAGTTCCAGTGTGCTGTTTTTTGGCATAGCAGACAGAGGATCAGGTGTGTGGGAAACACAGCGGTGGTCACATCAGAGGCCCACAGGTCAGCTACAGCCTTTATCCTCCAGCAAGTTTCTCTGCATACCAGCTGCAGATCAGACCTTCAGGCAGGCTTCTTCACCACCAGTAGGATGCCTGTTCCTGTGCTAAAAGTCACCCCCTGTCCAAAGCATTTGAATCTTAGCCTTGAGGGGAGGGTGCTTCTCACTTCTACACAGTTTATTCATTCTCCCCCAGCCTTAAAGACAGCAGATGTCCCCTGCACCTGCTACTCGTATGCCCCTTAGAGTCCCTGTTTATCCTGTTTCATAGTTAACCACATTTTACTAGTTTATACTGATTTATATTCAAATCCCTAGTTATTGGTGGGGTTTCTCCTGCCCTGGCAAGACCCTGACTCACAGACTGGAGACAATAATACAACCTACCTACATGAAATAATTTAATGGTCAACTATCCTGAAGAAAGATTTTATTCCATTTTACAGATAAAGAATCTGAGCCTTAAGGAGTTCTCATAATGAGTGAAAAGTCACAGACCTAGTGAGTAATAGAGGCTTGATGCAAAAGTTTGACCCATGTTTATGGTTTCATGACCTTAATTTGGTCCAACTATCTTTCCAGCCACTGAATGGAAGAATATTTCAATGATTACTTTGAAATTATCAGCTGGTGGAGTGATGCCGCTTCTCTGTTCATGCCTATTCAATGTGATTAGTTCATTGTTTCAGTAGAATAATTTACCCATTTTACAGATGGAAGATTTGGGCAGAAGAAACAACAGTTAGGGGGAATGTACTGTTATGGGTTGGATTGTGTCCACCTCAAATTTTATATGATAAAGTCCTATCCTTCAAAATGTAGCCTTATTTGGTGATAGTGCCTTTACAGAGGTAATCAGATTAATGTGAGGTTGTTAGGATGGGCCATAGTCTAATATTACTGGTGTCCTTATTAAAAGGGGACATTGGGGAACAAAAAATACACATAGAGGAAAGTGAAGTAAGGAGACGTAGAAAGAAGATCGCCATCTACAAGCCATGGCGACAGGCCTGGGAAATTCTTCTTTATAACCTGCAGAAGGAATCAACCCTGCAACACCTCAGTTTTGGATTTCTAGCCTCATAGAACTGAAAGATAATAAATTTCTGGTGTTTAAGCTACCCAGTCTGTGATACTTTGTTATGGCAGCCCCAGCAAACTAATATAATTACTATTAAGTATTGACTTTTTGTAGGAAGATGCTGTTGAATTTTCTCTTCTGATGTTTTTCTAATAATGCAGAAAGACAACAAAGTTGTTTTACTTTTCTGTTCTTCTTGTAAAAATGTCACAGATTATAGGACTGGCTGGGAATATGCAGGAAGCAAGAGGTTATAACACCAAGTAAACTCAGAGTCTGATATAAGGATTGAATTTTTACCTTTTGCTCTTCTCTGTGCCTTTGCTTTGCTTCGTAAATGTGGTCCATAAACCAGTGGCATCCACATCACCTGGGAGTTGGTTACAAAGGCAGAATCTCAGTTCTCATTCCAGATTTACTGAATCAGAATCTCCATTTTAATAAAATCCTTAGGTGACTAACATGCACATTAACATTCAGAATCCTGGACACAAGATAACATCATTGTCCACTAGATAAAACAGACAAACAAAACCGTGGTAGAGCTTATCTTTCTTTCTTTTTATTTTTGGAAATGCCTAAAGTGGTTTTAGATTGCTGAGCTAGCTTTTTGGAGGCACTAGAAATGTTTAGCAGGTCACAAGTATATCTATTTGATTCACAGCTGGTTTGAAATCAATTACCTGAAGCTGAAATGCCTCTCAAAACTCAATAATGTGATAATTGCTCTTAAATTGTTTCACTGTGACTTTTTCCTGCCTGCTTGTTACTTGGATCCTAATAAATGGGCTCTCAAAACTAGGAAGAGCCTTTTGTCTTACCATTGCCAAAGGCAGGAAGACATATGTGACATAAATGCAGCTTGTTGCTATAAAATATGAGTATTATGACATTCTCAATAAAGAAATGAAGTCTATTAAAAATGATGCCAGGAGCGCCTGGGTGGCTCAGTCGCTAAGCGTCTGCCTTCAGCTCAGGTCATGATCCCAGAGTCCTGGGATCGAGCCCCGCATCGGGCTCCCTGCTCCGCGGGAAGCCTGCTTCTCCCTCTCCCACTCCCCCTGCTTGTGTTCCCTCTCTCGCTGTGTCTCTCTCTGTCAAATAAATAAATAAAATCTTTAAAAAAAAAAGTCAAATGAAACAAAACAAAGGAATTTCTAGCTACATGAATCTACCTTTGTTACCCTCAGATTCACCTTAAATGAGGTTGGTCATCAGGAGAATTCTCACAAAACAAAAGACAACACATTTTTCTGCTGGAAGTGGAATTTTGAATGCATTTCATTTGTGTCTTTATTTTAAATTATCTTTTTTCTAATAGAAGACAAAATTTATTTTTGTCACTGAAGTATGTTTTTGTTTTAATGGGGAACATGAGAGAGTTGTCCTTTATGTTCTGGCTAAGAAACAAACACATTTAGATAAAGAATGAAAACCTCACCATTTTTCCCTCTTGGATTTGGAGACCCAAAATGTTGGGAAAAAGACACCCTCACTCACTCCTAGTTGACATGCAAATTTGTAAGAAAAAAATGGACTCAATTTGAAAATATTCACTAAATTTATAATTGCAAATATCTTTTGACACGACAATTAGACTTCTTAAATTTATCCTAGAGATGTTCTTAAATAGCTTCAAATTACATGTGAACAAGGTTATTCATTAGAGTGTTTTTTTGTAAAGATAAAAATGTCGAAGCATCCTAAATGACTATAAATAAGAACTGGTCAAGTAAATTTTAGTACACTAAAGTAATAGAATACTATACAGCCATATTCAATAACAAGGTTCATTACAGCTACATTACAGCTTTAATTATTTTTCCTTTTTCTATATTTGAGTGAAAAATAATAAAGCTTCAAAAAGTATGTTTTGCATACCACTATTTTTCTAAAAAGAGGAAAGTGTGTCATTTTAGCTGCATATATGTCTATGCATATGTATGATACCTGGAAGGATACATGAGAAACAAAAGCATGTGGGGAAAAAATATGGATGAGCATGAGAATCTTTACCTTATATTCTAGTTTGCTTTTTGGTTTTGGAAACATTCAAAGAGAAATTCAAGTTAAAAGTAATAGCAACAAAAAGATCATGTCCCACAGCAATAGTGACAAAACCAACTGTGACATTCTATGGTATTGGATCGGTACTGAAAAGTTCTAGAATAATATTCTAGTAGCTACTATGTAGTCTGCTAAAACCAATGCCAAAATTCCTTTAACTTAAGTTTAATGTTGAAACTATGCAAGGTATTTGTTTTAATCTTGTGTATGGAGTAGGTACACATTGCAAAATGTTCTGGGATGACTTTACACTTGTTCTGAATTGTAATGAACATAGCTGTCTTAATCTGTTTTGCTTGTTTGGTTCCTCCAGTGTTCAGTGTTTGCACTACCAAGCTGTGCTGGGCAAATTCTGGTGGAATACACTGCATGAATAATGAGAGAGTCCCACTGTCCCAAAGAACCTAAACATGGTTCTGTCTGTTTTATGCCTCAGGGCTTCTTGGCCACTCCCTTCCCTCTAGTAATTAACTTTCCAACATGGTCACTTTTCAGTATGGGAAGCTGCAGGTGTGGGCCACCCACAGAACAACCTCCTGCTGGTGATTAGCCATCACTGGCTTCCTATAAGAATATTCTGCATAGAAAATGCAGGTTATGAATCCAGACAGAAATATTAGATTCTCCCTGGAGAAAAACATTGCTTCCTAATCATTTCTGAGGATTTGGAGAAGCAAATCGAAGCACAGAGCAGAAATAATATAATAAATAGGCTTTTGTCAAGGTGCTATATACAGTCTTGGGTTTATTTACTTATAGAACTATATAAACCCCCACCTTCCCCCTCACATTTATCAAGATACAAGTTTATACCGGGCAGCTCTTCTGTCACTCAAACATACCATGCTGTTTTACCTTTCTGAGCCTTTGAGCTTTATGTTTTCTCTGACAGGCAAGGCTTTCTTCCCACATCTGTCTTCTGAACTCCTAACTTCTCCTTCAAAATAGATAGAGCCTTCTCGGCGACCCCTCACAGGATTGGCTCTCTGTGTCTCCCATATGATTTAATTCCTCCTTCATCAATGCTCTTGCTGTTTGGACATACCCTTGTTCCTGCAGTGATGGCACAGTGTTGAAATTATTTGTTCATGTACCTAGAGAAGGCATTTTTTTAAATCTCTATGTGTTCTTTTTTCTTTATTTAAATTCAATTAGCCAACATATAGTACATCATTAGTTTCAGATGTAGTGTTCAATGATTCATCAATTTCGTATAACACCCAGTGCTCATCACATCACATGACCTCCTTCATGCCTGTCACCCAGTTGCTCCATCCCCCACCCTCTCCCCTCCAGCAACCCGCAGTTTGTTTCCCAGAGTCAAGAGTCTCTTATGGTTTGTCTCCCTCTCTGATTTTGTCCCATTCAGTTTTTCCTCCCTTCCCCTATGATCCTCTGCACTATTTCTTATATTCCACATATGAGTGAAACCATATAATTGTCTTTCTCTGAATGACTTACTTCCCTTAGCATAATAACCTCCATTTCCATCCACGTTGATGTAAATGGTAAGTATTCATCCTTTCTGATGGCGAGTAATATTCCATTGTATATATAAACCACATCTTTACTCATTCAGCTGTTGCAGGACATCTCAGCTCCTTCCACAGTTTGGATAATGTGGACATTGCTGCTATAAACATTGGGGTGCAGGTGCCTCTTTGTTCCACTACATCTGTATCTTTGGGGTAAATACCCAGTAATGCACCTGGGTTGTAGGGTAGTTCTATTTTTAACCTCTTGAGGAACCTCCATCCTGTTATCCATAGTGGCTGCACCAGCTTGCATTCCCAACAACAGTGTAAGAGGGTTCCCCTTTCTCCACTTATTCTCACTTGTTATTTCTTGTCTTGTTAATTTTAGCCATTCTATCTGGTCAGACTCATTCTATGAGGCCAGCATTACCTTGATCCCAAAACCAGACAATGATCCCATCAAAAAGAATTATAGACCAATATCCCTGATGAACATGGATGCCAAAATACTCACCAAGATACTAGTCAACAGGATCCGACAGTACATTAAAAGGATTATTCACCACGACCAATTGGGATTTATTCCTGGGATGCAGGGGTGGTTCAACATTTGTAAATCAATCAACATGATAGATCACATTAATAAAAGAAAAGAACCGTATGATCCTCTCAATTGATGCAGAAAAAGCATTTGACAAAATATAGCATCCTTTCTTGATTAAAACTCTTCAAAGTGTAGCAGTAGAGGGAACATACCTCAATATCATAAAAGCCATCTACAAAAAGCCCACGAATATCATTTTCAACGGGGAAGAACTGAGACCTTTTCCCCTAAGGTCTGTATGTGTTCTAACAAAAGACACATAGTTTTCAGATTTGCACATTTGATTATTTGAAAAATGTATAGGCTATAAATATGAAATCACATTGTTACCCATTTCGTGATTCATTCTTATTAAAAAGTACACTTGCATGATATTGGAACTGTCTCATAGAATATGGACTATGTATTACTGTAGCTTAGAGAGTTTATGAAATGGTGTTTGCATCTAAGAAAGGGCATGCTTGCCAGACCTTCTGTATATGCTCCTCTCTTCACTCCTCTCCAAGTTGAGGAAGCACTGTCTTGATTATTGATAGGGCTGTGTTTATGAAAGGGTGGAACCCCTGGGCTGCAAAGTGTCAGCACATAGCAGTGGATTTCTCTCTGTTTCTCTTTCTCTATTGGAGCTGGCAGGCAGTGTGCACCTAGATTCTAATTTGGATATATCTCCTAGACTCCTTTATTTAGTCTAATCTGGCTCACCTGAGATTTTCACTGATTCTTGAGGTTCAAAAACAACTTGGGAATTGACATTAATTTGCTCTAATTTGGGGGCACCTGGGTGTTTCAGTTAATTAAGTGTCTGACTCTTGATTTTGGCTCAGGTCATGATCTCAGGGTCATGAGATCAAGCCTTGCTTTGGGCTCTTGAGCTCAGTGGGGACTCTGCTTGAGATTCTCTCTCTCTCCCTCTCCCTCTACTCCTCCCCCTGCTCATGCATATGCACTTTCTCTCTGTCTCAAATAAATAAATAAAACCTTTAAAATTTTTCTTTTGCTCTAATTTCTTGTGTTTTCTGTTTTTTGAGAACCTTGTGAGGCTGAGGAGCAAAACAGCCCAAGGCAAGAATCTAGAACTTCTGGCTTCCTTACCATAGTATACTCCAACAGTATCCCAATCTCAACTTTTCTTCTGAAATATGGATAACCCTCTAATCCCTTAAATAAATGTTACAATGGAGTCCTATTATATTTGTTTCTTCTTTAAAATACTTTCATGCCATCTACTTGGATATATATTTTGGAAACTTCTAAAAAGTTTCTGACACCATCAGGCTGGGATTGTTAAGGGAGCCTGTCACTGTTTGTTAGTCTATGGGTAGAATCCCAGTATTTACAAGTATAGGAGTTCTGAGTTAGAGCATTAGTGTGGTCAGCACATTGATTTCTGCAGTAAGAATGAGAGCGGGAAGATGTAGAGATCCCTGAGATACACATCATCTGCTAAGGAAATTCTAAAATCCTTTCTCAAGGGTTCAAGAGAGTTAAAAACAAAAATGGTATCTTAGATCCTAGCACAAGCTGACCACAGATTAATCATTCAATAAAAACTTTGTTGATGGATTGCAGAGTTGAATGCTTTGTCTTTTTAATACCTGGCACAAGGATTAGACGGTACCCTAATTTCTAAAGCTGGAAGAGTTTTGTTTTTGTCTTCGTTTCTTCAGGGAACTTAAAATAGTACCTAGCACTTTTCCAAGGAATCTAGGGAATTTTATTGCAAGATTTTGGAGACAGTTTGTACCACCAAAATTGAGGTTGACTAATCTTCAAAGAAAAATATATCATCAGTGAGACCCTGAATAGAATTTGGAACTTGGTAGGATGTGAAAGGAAGACTTGTTTAAGACTTTGGTCTTGTACTCAGTCCCAGAGGCTTTGACAATAGCATTGTTTCACTCAGTCCCAGAGGCTTTGACAATAGCATTGTTTCACCAACCAAATATATAAAATGTAAAAAAAAAAACAAACAAAAAACCTCAAAGTCATTTTAACAGCACCCAGGCTGATCTATGTAACTCATTTTAATATCAAACCGCAGTTGTAAAAGAAAAGTCTTAAGCAAACATCTAACAACAAGGCACTTATAAGCAAATCAAAATGTAAGATTGGATAATAAAAATATTCCTTTGGCAAGAAACAGCCTTGTTACGCAGAACTCAGGAAGACATATGCTGCAGGTTTTCTTAAAGACAAGGATGTGATTGTCTCCTTGACATGCATGTGCCTGGATTTATAATTTAGAATTGTAATTTTTTTCCCCAAAACATGTATCTGTGAGTATTGACTTATAAGTGGGTATGCAGAGAGTATATATTGAATTTAGCCCATACAATTTTTGCTTGGTCTGCCCAGGATTAATCTGCTCAATGATTATTAAAAAAAAAATAGAAAGCATTTCTAATTAGTTGACAATATTTTAGAATTAAGAATTATCACATTATTTATAAAACAAAAACAATGTTTTGAGTTAATACTATTAAATTCTTACCATGTGCCACACAATTTGGGTTACAGTTTCACATTTAATCTTCAATCTTCATCCCTAAAAGTTGGGATGTTATTATACCCAGTTGAGGCAGAAACTGAGGCTTTAAAAGCTTAAAGGCTGGTCTAAGATAGAATCTTGGGAAAATTCGTTTAATCTCTTCATGACTCAGTTTCCTTTGTAAAAGGAAGATAACAATACTAAGCTATCTTACAGGATTGTGGTAAGGATTAAATAGGCTAATATATGTAAAGTACTTAGAACACTGTGAGCTAATGAGGGCTGTGTGTTAGACATTATTAAATTTTCAAATGTCTGACTACAAAACCTTTTAATCATCATACTACACAATCTGTTATCTTTTTAGAATTTTCCATGCAGAGGAATAAGTAATCTTGATTCATAATCCCTCATTTTCTGAGGGAAAGTTATGGACCCTACCATTGCAGTAAACCAGATTCAACATTTGGTACATTTATATGTTTCATCTCATTATACTTCTCAGAACAACAAAGTAGGCATTATAATCTCCATTTAATGTAAAACAAGCCTTATAAAATTAGGTAAATTTTCTAAGTGCTCATAATAAGGAATAAAACTGGTTCTCAAACCAAGGTCTGTTCATTCTGAGTCCAGTGATTTTTTTTTCCCGCTATACCCTAGTTGCCTCAGCTTCTGTACACTAAACTTGGGTGTGCACAGGTGTGTATGCACTTACACTACAAAAACTTACACTACAGAGTTTGTGAGTGTGGTTTAAATGTACCATGTTTTAGGGGTGCCTGGCAGTGGAACATGCCACTCTTGATCTCGGCATTGAATTCGAGCCCCATGTTGGGCGTAATGTTTAGTGAATAAAAAAAAATACCATATTTTAGAAGTAAGTCGATTGTAGCAATTTCTAAGACAACCAGTATCTAAATTACCTCCATTAAAATTTCTACAACCATACAATTGTTTTAGGTTTTGAATTCATGTTGTCAATATCCTTAGGACTCTAGTTACAATTCCAAATTCTTTTACAATGCCAAATATCCTATATCACTCCATCATTTTAAATTTCTATTTACCTTGTTTTGCATTTAGTGTATGTAAACAATCATTTTACGTATTGGATATATTGCACGGTGATATGCACACACCTTTTCTATTACTTTTTTTTTCTAGTCAAGCTATATAGCTTGTATGAGAAATATCAGTTTTTGGTTTAGAAAACTAGGATGTTATAATTTTTCAAGAACGGACCCAAGAATTTGCTGTAGTCTGATCAACATGTATTGGTGCTGGTGTCACAGATAAGGAACCATACCAAAAAGAATGCCATTTTACTCATACCCCTGCTTTCCCCAAAGGACCATGTGGGGTTTTATCCTGGGGAGGAGGCCAAGGACCAACTTAAATTTCAGTGTCAGCATAACCTTGTGAGTCCTCTGAAATTTCACTGACAAATAGCTTCCCATTTGTAATTGGAGTGAGATCTAGATGTCATTGCTCTGTAGGCAGGATCCACGGAGAATTGCTATTCACATTGGAGAGGAGTTTCTGCTCATTAAAAGCAAAAGAAACCAACTGTAAATGGCATGGCTGTTAGGAACAACCCCATGACATCAACTCTGTGAATCCCAAGGGCTATTCTCCAGTTCAGAGGTGGGTAGGGGTTGGAACAGGAAGAACCTCTCTTTCCTTTGGCTATTAATATCCAATTCACCGGGGGCCCTAAAGATGCAAGGCTCAAAACAGAGGTCATTGATGACAAGGAAAGAATACACTGGTATGAAAAATACTTGGCTAAGATAATATGGGAACTACATCAGTAGTCAACTTTACTTTAAAATAACTCTTGGGGTGCCTGCCTGGCTCAGTCAGAAGAGCATGCGACTCTTGATCTCAGGGTTGTGAGTTCAAACCCCACGTTGGGTGTAGAGATTACTTAAAAAAATAAAATCTTTGAAAAAAATATCTTCGGTTTTTCTATATTTTCCTGTGTTTGAAGACTATTATTCTAGTTCATAAATACAACTATTAATTGAGAACTTTTTATGTTCTTGTGACTTTATACGTATTATTCCATTTAATCACAGGCATAGCAGGTGAGGAATGTGTTAAAATATTTAAGATCTTGGGCATTAGAGGTAATCTGAGGTTCAGTTATCTGCAAGATGTTGGCCACTACTTATTTATCCACATTAATCTTTGTTTTCATTGTTAGCAAAGTCTGTGTACTAATGGTAGTGTCTTATACCTTATAAGGCCATGATGAGTTTCAAATCATATAATCTGTGTAAAATATATGGAATAGTGCCTGGAATAGATAAATCACTTAAATATTAGATTGTTGTCATTATTCCCATTTTAAAATGAGGAAATTGTACAGAAGAGTGTAAGAGAGGCCCAACACTTTCCCAAAATGAGATGGTGAGTTGTGCTGGATGGGGATTTAAACACAGTCACTCTTAGCTATTTTAAATTCTATTTTAAATTTTCATAGGATTTTTGTGAGGTTTAAAAGATGCATTGTATATTCTAAGTGCTCAATAGAATGTGATTTTATTATGCATCTATCTGAATTCATAATAGACTCTCTCCTCTATGTTTAAATAATATTTTTTATCTCAAAAGATCATGTTTTCATATTCATCTCCATTGCATTAGTAATAGATGGCTACAATTTTTCTTGTGGTTTCAGCGGATACACCAAAGGTCAATAAAACAATAGGTACCAAGTTTCCACACATCCCATGGTGATATGCTAAAACTTCCATTGAGTACTTGCAAAAGAGACTCAGAGCTAGATCTACCAGCATTAGCCATTTATACATTTCTAGTGTCTATGCTGAAGTAAAGAGGCAAGTCATTTATTAGCTTAGGACCAGAAAGGCTTTGGGACCACTTGATATTTCATTCACTAGAAAAAAGATAATTAGTCCACAGAATGAATGTATAGGAACAGTGAGAGAAAGACTGAAGCAGTTTTCTATTAAATTCTTCTGAGGTCAGCCCATGTGATAAACAAGTAACAATTACAGTTTTTGTTTTTTTGTTTTTTCAAGATTTTATTGATTTATTTGAGAGAGAAAGTGAGCAAGCGTGAGAGCGGGAGGCGCAGAGGGAGAAGGAGAAGCAGACTCCGCACTGAGCAGGGTGTCCAACGCGGGGCTCGATCCCAGGACCCTGAGATCATGACCCGAGCCGGAGGCAGACGCTTAACGGACTGAGCCACCCAGGTGCCCCTCATAGTTTTTTTGGTCTTATATTCATCATCTCCATTGAGGTGTAAGCTTTTTGGGGTCAAGATCATACCTCCTTTTCCTACTGATCCTCAAAGTTTATGCCAGAATCCATGCTCCATCAATATTGCTGCCAGACTGGAGATGTGATTAGTTATTCAGAGTTGTCTCGACAACGATAAACTCATTAAATTGGACTATTATGGTGATCACTGAAAAAAAAGACTGGTGTGGATTATAAACTACCATGCACATACCATGATGTCTACTTCAGAAGCTCTCGGGACCAACTGCATATATTCACAAGCAACTCCCACTGACTGCAAGTATGTGTATAAAACTAATTGAGGACAGAGTCTTGCCTTCGGTATCATTAACTTGGTATTATGCATTCCATGTGTTTCATCCTTAGATATTTATTATAGCACTTAATTATGTAAGCTTGTAATTGCCTTTCATATGGGTAGAAGTAAAATGGCATTGGCAACATCGATATTGTATAATGGGTGAAACTGCAAACTCTGGAGAGAAAGCACATCAGTAGCAGCTTGGGGTTCAATGATAGTGCAACTAACATGGTGAGAAAATTAATATAATAGTGTGCATAAAAATTAGTCAATGTTTAAAAAGTGGGAAATTTCACATAAAAATTGAGATATTCAGCTTCTATTGAAAACATTGGTAGATCTGGAAACACTGGTCTGGTGTCTTCCATAGAGCCACCATTTGCTTTAGTGTCAGAACAGCTGAGTCCTTTAGACTGGGACATGAGCCCTTCAGACTGGGATAGTTTGGTGCAGTCACACTCCCTCACACAATCTATGCATCAGAACTCACATGTAGCCTGTTTCACCTCTGTCCTTTCCTGATCATGCACTTTACAACCTTTTGCCTATAGTGTTGATCTTGAGTATAAGAGTTTATGTGTGGAACATTTCACTTGTTTGTTTCTGATCTCACAAAGTGTGAATTAGAGTGGATGGATTATAATAGTCAGGTATACTACTCATAAATGTGCTCACTGAAAACACTGGTAGTACTTTATGGCACTTATTCTTGTTGAGACCAAATGTGGCTTCAGAATCCTTCTTAACCTCAGTGATCCAGGAAATTTAACTGTCCAAAGTTGGTATATGTTATCTATTTAGGGTGTAACCATATTATCACAAACTTAATGACCTAAAACAATACACATTTATTATCTTATAGTTTTTTTAAGTCAGGAGCATGGGTATAACTTAGCTGGGTGTTCTGCTTCAGGACCTCACAAGGCTTCAAGTAAGATGTTGACTGAGGCTGGGTTCTCATCAGAGGCTTGACTGAAAAAGGGTTTGGTTTCAAGATCAGGTGGTTGTTGGCAGCTGTCTATTTCTTGTGGATTTTTGGGCTGAGATCCTCGATTTCTTGCTAACTTTTTGCTTGAGGCCACCATTAGTTTTTTGCCATATGGACCTTCCCAACATGGTAGGTTATTTCCTCAGAGCCAGCAAAGGAAAGAGACTCTCCTCCCAAAATGGGTGTTACAATCTTAAGTGATGTAATTATGTACACATAATCATGAATATTCTGTCACTTTTGCCATATTCTACTGGTTAGAAGCAAGTCACAGACCCCAACATGCTTAAGGAAAGGCGATTACACACAGGAGTAAATATGAGGAGACAGAGACATAGGGGCCACCTCATAATCTGCCCACTACACAAGGTGAAACCAGTTACTATCCCTGATTAAGGCTCATTAATGACAGTTATAAAGACGCAGCTCTTGACTTGGGTTAAGGCAAACATTTTAAACAATTCGAGCCAATTATGAGCTAAATATGCAATGAAGTGATGTTCAAATAGAAACATGAAACAAGGAGATCCAAGCATTTAATGAATATAGTAGGGCTGAGATTTGGCTATTGGAAGTTCCCTTCAAGACTTAAATTCTCTGCAACTTACGAGCATTGGAAAAGTAATACGTATTTTGAATTTAGCATGGGAAAAGAAGAGAATATGTTGTAGACATTTGATACTTATAGTGTTGTGTTCATTCTTCCATGATATTGAAACTAAATAAATACATTTAATAAAATGTGCATAATTATAGAATCCTAAGAATTGCCAAATGGAAAATATCACTTTCTAGAAGTATTTAACGAATATCTACAATATGACTGGACTGTTTTTATAATGAAGAATAGAGGAATTACAAAAGGAACCTTTTCTTGCCTTCATGGAGTTATGTTATAATCAGAACTATAGAAATGGGTCTCACAAACAACATTAAAATAAAATAAAAGAGAAAATTAAATGTCACACTGTGATAGAGGCACACTGGTCTGTCTCAGTTTTTCCTTTCTGACTAGGAAAGTCAAAGACTATTTAGAAATCAAACTCCAAATCTGAATATTCTCCACTACTGCTAATGCCTTAATCAAGGAGTCACTAAAATAGTTGGGAGAGATGCCTTTAAAACTTCACTTCAGAAAGAGAGCATTCCACTGATGCTTGATGGAAGATACCAGGAAAAAAACAAAGACTTTACTTATTCCCCTTAGCCCATTTATCTTGGTTGTAACACATACGACTTTTGAGATCCTAGGAAAGGAGGGGGGAGGAGGGGAGGGGAAAGAAGGTGGGGGGAAGGAGGGAAAGAGAAAGAAGAAAGAAAGAAAGAAAGAAAGAAAGAAAGAAAGAAAGAAAGAAAGAAAGAAAGAAAGAAAGAAAGAAAGAAAGAAAGAAAGAAAGAAAGAAAAGAAGAAGAAAAAGAAAGAAAGAAGAAAGAAAGAAAGAAAAGAAGAAGAAAGAAAGAAAGAAAGAAGAAAGAAAGAAAGAGAAAGAAAGAAAGAAAGAAAGAAAGAAAGAAAGAAAGAAAGAAAGAAAGAAAGAAAGAAAGAAAGAAAGAAAGAAAGAAAGAAAAAGAAAGAAAGAAGGAAGGAAGGAGAGAAGAAGGGAGGGAAGAAGGGAGGGAGGGAGAAAGAGGTATTAGGCTTTTCCAACATAAAAACATTTTGATCCTTATGCATTGTGATTCCAGTTAAAAATTCAACTAACCACAAATAAGTGCCATCCAAAATTAGAAAAATAAAAGAATAATCAGTGAAGATTTTAAGTAGGACATAAGCATCATAAAGGAGAAACCTATATCTGCTTTTTGTTTTGTTTTTCACTGCTGTATTCTAAGAACCCAGAATGGGGCCTGGCACATAGCTTTGCTCAGTAAATATTTGTTGACAAAAGGCTGGAATTCTCTGACTTCTCTGTCTCAGCTATAGGCAATACTAACCTCTGTGCAGGGAAAAAAAAAAAAAAAGCCATAGATTAGTGAAATGGAGAACCTGGAGTGGTTTTACTCTAAGGGTATTGCCCTGACTGTGATTTAGGATCTATATTTGAGTTGGCAGGTGTGTGAAGTGCAATTTGCTTCCTCACAGAATGTACTGAAACCTGTGTTTCTGAGCCTGGAATTAAATGTGCCACTTATCTTAATGAGCACATGCCACTCTTGTCTGTGCAGAGCCACTTAACAGAACTGAAATAGCCCAGTGATTGCAAAGAGCACACGGCAGAATCCTGTAGCATCCCTGGATATAATTAGTTTCTGTGACAGTATAATTTTTTTAATTGTGCATTTATCTTTATGATGCAGACAGTGGCAGTGACAGGTGGCTCTATGACACAGAAAATGGTTCCTACCCAGGATGTCATTTGGAGAGGAATCTGTGGTCACAAAGAGGTTAAATCTTGTATGAAACTAAAGAGGACAAGGTTACTCTTAGAGATTCCCTGGACTTCTTGTCAGAACAGCCCCAAACCTAGGCACCCACCTTTGCCCTGGAATTCAGCTGGTGCCTCGTGTGGATAAATTATACTTCCCAAAAAGATATATTCAAGTAGCCCTTACCCCTGGTGCCCGTGATTGTGACCTTATTTGGGAAAGAGTCTTTGTAGATGTAATCAAGTTAAAATGAGGTCATGAAGGATTAGGGCAGGCCCTAAATTCAATGACCTGACTGATACCCTTGTAAGGAGAGAGAGATTTGAAGACACAGAGGGAAGCAGGCTATGTGCTGAGTAGGGCAGAGATTGGACTGATGCAGCAGCAAGCCAAGGAAGGCCAAGGATTGCTGACCACCATCAAAGGCTAGGAAGTGGCCAGAAAGGATTCTTCCCCAGAGCCTTCAGAGGGAGCGTGAGCCTGCCAACACGTTGATTTTGGACTTATGATCTTCAGACCCATAAGGCAGTAACTTTCTCTTGTTTTTAAGCACCTAGTTTGTGGTAATTTTTTGCACCCTTAGGAAACTAATACAGTGCCTTATTTGGAAAGTGAACTCTACACTTAGAGGCACCTTCTTTGCCTAATCCCTGTCCTCTCAATGCTTCAAACTGACTTCCTTTTAGTGAGAATAAACTCTGTCTTTGGGGTGGGGTATTCCAAGCCTGCTTGCAGAACCAGCGCTTTTATTCCACTTAAAAATAATTTAGAACAGGGACACCTGGGTGGCTCAGTTGGTTAAGCGTCTGCCTTTTGCTCAGGTCATGACCCCAGGGTCCTGGGATTGCATCCTGCATTGGGATCCCTGCTCTGTGGGGGAGCCTGCTTCTCCCTCTCCCTCTGCCCCTTACCCTCCTTCTCGTGCTTGCTCTCTCTCTCTTTCTCTCTCAAATAAATAAAATCTTTTTTAAAAAATAATAATTTAGAACAAAACAACCCCATCTTGAAACACAATATTCTATAATTAAGGCCATTTAACATAAAAGTACACAGTACAAAACTGAAAAGAGAATTAATTGGGACAACTTTTTTGGAGGATGCAATTCGGCATAATGTGCTAACGTACTTAAGTACTTAAAAACCTCTTCATTTTGGGGGGTGTCTGGGTGGTTCAGTGAGTCAAGCATCTGACTCTTGATTTCGGCTTAGGTCATGATCACAGGGTTGTGAGATGGAGCCCTTAACTAGGCTCCAGCTGAGCAAGGAGTCTGCTTGAGATTCTCTCTCTCCTTCTTCCTCTGCCCCACCCCTGCTCATGTTCTCTCTCTTTCTCTAAAAACAAATACATAAAACAAATACATAAAATCTTTAAAAAAACAAACACCTTTTCTGGGCTCCTGGGTGGCTCAGTCAGTTGAATGTCAGACTCTTGGTTTTGGCTCAGGTCATGATCTCATGGGTCATGGGTTTGAGCCTCACAATGGGCTGTGTGCTCAGTGCGGAATCTGCTTGAAAGATTCTCTCCCTCTGCACCTTCCCCTGCTTGCACACATGTTCTTTCTCTCTCGAATAAATAAATAAATCTTTAAAAAAATAATAAAATATTTTTAAACCCTTTTCATTTTTTAGAAAATATCACTAAAGGAATGATCAATAACGGACATAAAATTTAGCTACACAGTTGTTTAGCCCCATATTGTTTGTAATAGTGAAAAGGTATAAAAGATTGAAAAAAAAGTATAAATGATTGAAATGTCTGGGAATATCAGATTATTAAAATAAATTACAGCTTTCCCATATAATGGCTTAGCATATAGCTATTTAAAAAAATGGGACTGTCCAATAGCCCTTTTTAAACTGTGCTTTGAGGAGAATGCACATGTCTTGGGGGGGATTTCACTGGCTCTTTCAGGAGGTGAAGTCAGGGTCAGCTATGCCTTTCTCCCACCATCACTTAATCAGATCTGCTCAATTTTATCTGTTGTATATATTGAGTTTCTGAGTAAGATGCTATTTAAAAAAACAAAAACAAAAACAAAAAAACAAAAACCAAAGCACAGTTCTTGTTATGGATTGAGTCCTGTGCCCTGCAAAAGATGTTTAAGTCCTAACTCTCCAGTGCCTGTGAATGTAGCCTTATTTGGTAATAGGGTCTTTGCAGGTGATCAAGTTAAGCTAAGGTCATCAGGGTAACCCCTAATCCAATATAATCATGTCCTTTTAAAAGTGAGAAATTTGGACACAGGGAAAGATAAGCAAATAGGGAGAAAGCTATGTGAAGATGAAGGCAGAGTTTGGGGTGATGTCTCTGTAAGCCAAGGAATGCAGAAGATTGCCATCAAACCACCAGGAGCTAGGAGACAGGCATAGGCTAGTTCCTCTGTCTCAACTTGAAGAAGGTTATCAATTCTATCAAAACCTTGGTCTTGGACTTTGAGCCTCCAAAACTTTGAGAGATAAATTTCTGTTGTTTAAGACCTCCAGTTTCTGGACTTCGCCATGGCAGCCCTAGGAAATTAATATAGTCCTGTGCTAAAAGTTTGAGACTCATTTATTGGAAGCAATACATACATGTAATAATCACTGCTTTAGGGTAACTTTATAAAGCTCTCCCTGGCTCCTAAGACTCAAGGATATGCTAAATTGATAAGCCAGGTCATCCCTAGCCATGAGGTTCAGGAAGAGGGGAACTTGGGGAGTCAGGAGGCTTCTTCTGCGCTGCCCAGAAAGGGGATTTTAACTGTCTTACAACACCAACCATTCCATCCCTAAGGAAACTACCTCATAAAGTACAACAACAACGAGATGTACCCCAAATGAGCCAGTGATGAAAGATGTTGGTATTTCTTTAGAGTAACAACCAAAGCAGATGAGTTGAATAGAAAAAGTGAAATAGAAGTGAACAAGAGAAATGAAAACTGAGCCAATAAAAGACAGTGATGTTCATATGCTGCACAAAAATATAACTTCTGAAAAGGGAACCATGATTTCCAATGATACACTCATGGCCTCAAAGGTGAAATGGAAGAAATATCTTAATGTAAAAAGCAAAATTTCATAAAGATATAAAATATGAGAGAAAATATGAGAGACTTACAGGATAGATCTAAGGGGTCTCAGCACAGCAAGCATGTGAGTTTAAGGACATCCAGTAGGAAAAAGCTCCCACAAAGGGAGAGATGAGAAGAGGCAGTTGAAATACATAAAAATATACCCTAAGTTGAAATTATTAAAAATTATCCTAAGTTAAAATTAAATACGATTTGTCAGAATAAAAGAGCTCACATGGCAGGTTGAGTTGGTGATAAAAAATATACATCTAATCATAGCTTCATACAGTTCCTGAACTATAAAGATAAAGAGAAACTCTTGAAAGTGCCAAGAACACTGGAAAAGACCAAATCCCATAAGGCATATAGGCAGACGTTGAAATGAAAAAATAATGTAGCTCAAAAGAGAAAACAGAAAAAGATTTCTAAGACTATATCTTTCAGAATTATAAGAAAATTCTAATTTTTCCTTGTAATCTACAGGCTCCCTTCCACACCTCACCAATACACACACACATTCACATACACAGAGACATGTTACACAAATTCTCTGTTATAAGGGCTGAGGTGATTCTAAAATGTTGCATGTGAAAGGTATTTCTACTCATGCAAGATCTGGACAAAAATATTCTGCTTTAAAAAAAATATTCTGCTTTGTGATAAATTTGGGATGTAACATTGTTGTACCATGTGGCATGTTAATTTCACAAGGTTGACAAATTCATTCAAGTTCTACTTGCTGTTGGACATGATCATCACATATCCAAAAGGGAGTCCTGGTATAAGTAAGAAATAGCCAACAGGCTCTTTCCCATTCTGAAATTTTAAAATATTTTTTCAAGTATAAATCTAGGATGTTTACATGTATTCTTGTTGACTTTGATGTCTTGGATGGGTTATTTTATTAATTTAAGTCTTGATTTGGTCTTCATCAAAGTTTGGTGTTGTTCAAAGCATGGTTTATGATTTTGTATGTAATTTTTATTTCATTTCAGAATATTCTAAACAAAATGAGTCAATGATAAAACTGAAGCGTAAGTCACAAGAAACCTTCCTTTGGTTGACATTTACTCTATGATACCAGTTATCAAACTTTATGTTCAAAAGTTTCACACAGAATCTTGCTAATACCAGAGATTCCCAGTTCAACATCAGACCATCTAATTTTAAACAGGCCTTGGAAACACACATTTTTAAACAACTAAGTAATTCCCTGTAGGTGGTTCTTGTGCCCAACTTTGTGATTTATTCCTAGAAAGGGAAATGCATTAGACCTAACGTAAAAATCTAGAGAGGCAGACATCCCTCTTCTCCCTCACATCATATTCCACTACCACACTATTCACTACCCACATTTTTGACAAAGCTTTTTTCTATCTCCACTGTTCCTTTGGGATCTCATTGTTATTTTTCTTGTTTTTAGCTTGCTTTCTTGCATGAAGTTTCTCTAAAATTCATGTACTTACTAGAATAAACTGGTGGTTGAGAGGCATTTTTTCATGTCTCTATTAGTCTTCTTCAGCTGCCACAACAAAATATCACAAACTAGGCCTTAGATAACAGAAATTAGTTTTCTCACAGTGATGAAGGCTAGAAGTCCTATTTCCGTCCCCAGAGCAGAATCTGCTTCTGGCAACAGCTCTCCTCCTGGCTTGTAGATGGATACCCTCCTGCTATGTCCTGACATGACCTTTTCTCAGTATGTGTGAGCAAAGAGAGCAAGTTCTCTGGTGTTTCTTCTTATATGGACACAAATCCCATCAGATCTGGACTCCCAACTTTATGACCTCATTTTACCTTAACTACTTCCTTTTATGCTCCATCTCCAAATATAGCCAGGCTGGGGATTAGGGCTTCAACAGGTGCATTTTAGGTGACCCAAGCATTCAGTGCATAACCCTGCTGCTCATCTTTTCCTCTATTATCCTCTAACATGGAGTCCCCTTGCATCCATGGAAATCACAATGAAGTCAGGAAGTAAGCCTCTCATATACCACATAGGCTCTCAGCACTTTCCTATAGAATGTACTTTCCTGGTCTCAAACTTTTGGACATTCAGTGGATATTCATTATGCATTTAATGTCTTGAAAAATGTCAACATCTGTCAGTATTCTAACAATTACTTTGATTTGCTTCTGAACACTTGAAAAGTATTTTAATTTCAGGAAACACACTTGACCTCTAATATTTCTATCACTTTTCAGTGGCCTGCAAACCCTTTGCACATCCCCAGCAACTATATTTATTCCACCAGGTGTGAGTTTTAATAAAGGAGTTCCTAATTAACTAAATATTAAATTGACTAAATACCTCAGCTGCTCCATTGAACTAAATGTGATCTTTGTTTGCATATATGTATGGTTATTTATAAACAATATTTATTTTTATTTTTGACAAGTGTTCTCATTCCAAACCCCAAAAAAGTACCAGCCAACAAAATTAATAACACATAGGGAGGCAATCATTTATATACACACATACTCAGACACACACTGGTTGGCCAAAAAAAGTCAAAGCTTATATCTTTTTAATACAAAAATCTGAGAACATTCAGTGTCAAGTTAAATTATTTTCAAAAAATATTTCTGACCCCCAAAACATTCCAGAGACCTACATTCCCCTCCCTAGGATGTTGGTCACTAGGAGAGTCCTCTGGGAAATACAAAAAATTCCATTTTTAACTTTCCTCATCTGTAAAATAAGGGTGTTGTATTAGATAGCCTCTAAGTATTTTTAAGCTTTCAATTCTATGCTTCTGTGATTTTATTTTATGAACTATGTGTCTATTCTAACTGACCAGAGAGAAATCCATAGATGGATTTCTATGTACCCAACAGAATTTATCAACCTGCCTTACACCATAAAGGAAGTAAACAGACAAAATTAATCTCTCTAGAAATTTTTATGCACTATAGAAAGGATATAAGCAAAATGCTGCAACAACTTTAGGCTTCATTTTTTGAGAGGATAAGATGCAGTCTGTTTTCTACTTGGGGGAAAAAAATGTAAATCCGAGAGACATTCCAAGAATGGGATATACTGGGATTTTATCACTGTGGGTCATCTCCAGAGGCTTTTCTGACTCACAGTCCCAATCAATGGTGGGATATACACTCCATGGTAGAGTGAGCTCTACTCTGAGGAGTACAGGGGCAAAAACTGGAGAGGATAAGTACAGTATTAAGAAAAAAGGCATTTGGGGCTCCATATGGAGGCTCTGGGTCTGTCTGGTCACAACTTGTAAAGAGGGGCTGTATTTCTTGTTTTTAGGTTCGAATGAATTATTACTCAAGTTTGTTCCTATAAAGAAGTGGATATGGCCAGATCTTGCATAGTGTGGTTTTGGAATGTTCCTGAAAAAATTACCTTTTATGGACCAAATTAGGTTTTGATTATTTCTGGCCTTGAAAATTTACAGCAATCCTTCTAACAGGTTTGTCTGACTCTGATGTCTATTCTGGTACCTTCTAAAGCAAAGTTTTGATCAGTTTAAAAGCTGCAGAGAAAACCCCATTGTCTGATTGTGAAGGTAAGAAGTGCAAACTACCCAAACAGCATTTTTGGTATTTATCTCCCACATACACTTTATTAATCAGTTCATGAAATTTTTATTAAGTGCCTGATATATTTAGGCTGTACATACCCTAAACTTCTAGCCACAATAAAATACCTTGATTATATTTAATATAATTTATATTTTAAAACTTTTCTGCCTTTCCTAGCACTCTGCCTCTTTTTTGAAAAGTTTTCTTTTACTCCTTTCTTTCACCACATTAATGCCAGATATATACCTACTTATCCACAAAGCTCAATATAAATGTAATCTCTGTGTATTTGAATCAATTTCTTTGCTTCATCTAAGAACAAATAACATGGTCTTTTTAATTAATTTTGTCTTTAAATTGTAAGGTAATAATACATCTTTTTGCAACAGAAGGAGAGGTAGCATATAAAACAAAAATAGAATGTCCGCCTTCATTAATCTTCTCACAGCATTTTTAATGTGCATTTTGTTTATGAATAGCACACATACAGAAAAAACATAAATCATGAGTCTAAGACTTAGTGAAATTTTACAAAATGAACACACCCAGAAATTAGCTCCCGGATCAAGAAACAGTGCATTAGCAGCAAACCAACAGTTCTTATTTTTCCTGCTAGCACTTCCTCTCAAGGGTAATTGCTACCCCAGTTTCTATGATCTTAGATTAGTTCTGCCTCTTTTGAGCTTTTTGGAATCATACGTCACTAATTGTCTTGGGTCTGGCTTCTTTTGCTCAACATTATCCTTGTGAGATTCATCAATGGTCTTGCGTGCATTTGTGTGTATATGCATCCATCCATGCATGCATGCACGCATATGCATTACTTTGAAGTCTAGACCAAGAAATAGAAATGCTAGGTATATGTATGGTGAATTTTAGTGAATATTGCCACTCAGCGGTGGTTGAACAATTTATAATCACAATATCAGTTTTGAGTTTCTAGTTGTTGAATGTTGGTTGGATCCAAGTCTGTTATATATATTTCTTATCCTTATTAGATCAGTGGACTACCTAGAACATTTTCTTCTTATGACAGTGGAAGAAAGAAAGAGGAATGAGTGTAAAAATACATTGTTTTTCAGCCATGGTTGAGAACTAGCGTACTGTTACTTCTGTCCATATTTTATTGGCCAAATGAAGTCAAATGGCCAAGCTCAACATCAATATATGCCCCATTTTTAGTGGAAAGAGCTGCAAAATCACATAACAATTATGTGGCTATTGAGAATAGTGAAACATTGAAACAAATATCAGTGCAGTCTATCAGTTTGCTCTCTTGGTGGCATTTATTTATATCCCTCCCACACACAAAATGTATCCACTCCCTAAGATACTCCAGAAGACTTATCTGATCCTGGTATTAGGCTCAAAACCAGAATTTTATGCTTTATGTCAGGTTAGTATTTTTCTCTTCCTGTTTGAAATCTTTGGGGGAAAAATACAATTCAGCCCTATACCTGCTAACACAGGGACAGAATAAATCACTTAGAAGGGTGGTGATAGGGAACACATAACAATCTCTGTGTCTTAGAAATTTGGGAATCTCAGTGGACAAAATGGACAAAAGTTGCTGCATCTGGCTCTTCTTGGGACTTGAATGTTTCTTTATTGGGCTCTGGATCTATTCTTTGGGTTGGTTCCCAAGGATGTTGGTCTCCATGACTCTTGGATTCACCTCTGGGAGATCCTTTTTTTCCCTACCATTTCTGTTGGCCACCTCTTAAGAGACATCATAAAATATCATTTTTGGAGACTGAGATGGTTTCTTAGGCTGTTTCCTGGCTACAGAAATTACTTTACTTTATTATTATTATTATTATTTTATTTTTAAGTAGGCTCCATGCCCTGCATGGAGCCCAGTGCTTAGCTTGAACTAATATCCTTGAGATCAAGACCTGAGCTGAAATCAAGTCAAATGCTTAACTGACTGAGCAACCCAGGTGCCCCTGGCTACAGAAATTTTTAGGCTAGAAGTTGTTGTTTAAATTTGAACAGTTTTAGTCTTTTAAATCCAAACTAGGGATGGTTTTTCTAATACAACTTTTCAAAATCTTTATGGGTTTTGTATGTATCAGAATTCAGTACACTCTATGTGAAAAACCACATCTACAGATATTATCAAAACATGGCACTCTTTTTAGATTAATTTATGATTTTTCTCTTCTTTTTTTTTTTTTTAAAGATTTTATTTATTTGACAGAGAGAGAGAGAGACAGTGAGAGAGGGAACACAAACAGGGGGGAGTGGGAGAGAGAGAAGCAGGCTTTCCGCAGAGCAAGGAGCCCAACTCGGGGCTCAATCCCAGGACCCTTGGATCATGACCTGAGCCAGAGGCAGATGCTTAATGACTGAGCCACCCAGACGCCCCTGTTTTTATTTTCTTAGGGCTTTTTTGATCCTTAGAGGTCAAGAATCAGTTTCATTCTTGTTCCTTTGATGGTAATTTATCTTTTTTTTTTTTTCTAGCAGCTTTTAGGATTTACTTTTAAGATTGAGAGTCCCTGTGACCTTCTTTGCAAAACTTTGATTCTTTATCTTTGAAAAGAAAATACTTATATAGTATTATAAAGACAAAATGAAATGGTATATATTACATGCTTGTCACAGAGCTGGCCATGTGTTAAGGACTCAAAAATGCTTAGTATTACTATTTTTAAAAAATTTTCTACATTAGAAAATTAAGTATAACCAAAGCTTTTAAACGTGAAAGACCATTGAAATTCACAAATAAGGTATGTAAAAGAATAAGGCTATTTTTTTTTGACTATGAGTTCAGAATTTCACCACTATTCTTTAATATGCATATCAGTTAATTGGCCATCTTCAGTGCATGACTAGAAGCAGCAAAATTGTATTAAAGGATAGAATATTGTCCCATGAGAATTATGCTATTATTCTCTTGTGGGAAGTAATCTGAGAGAAATGAATCTTTATGAGAGACATCGGTCTTTACATCTTTGCTCTAAATATTGTCTCAGGAAAAGACGTTATTGAGTGTTGCTGAATATATCTGGAAATCCCTGCAAAAGAAATCAGAGCCTTCTAGAATAACTATATATTCTAGGAAATATGAAATAAGCCAGAACAGTCCCACTTTGAATGAATGGTTTTTAAATGCTTGAGAGACCACAAAACATAAAAGGAGTTCTTAATATGAGGAGGGAGATGTGTCTAGTGCGTGAAAAACCATACACTCAATTTACTGTAAAGAAGAAAATTTTAAAGATGCTAACCCTCTGATTTGAATGGACTTTATTTATTCATTTCAAAGAAGCCATTCAAAAAGTAATCGGCCCTTGTAATGAAAATAGAACAGCATGAAGAGGTGAGGTTTAGACTGTGGGTAAGGAAAAGGGAAAAAAGGATAGGCTCTGAGTTTGTGGAAAATGAATAGTATTTTCATGAAATTTTAGAGGTAGAAATAATTTTAGAGATGTTAGTCCATTATTTTCTCTTAAGAGATGAGGAAATGGGTAATCAGAGAGGTTCATGACATTTTAAGCTTGTAGACAAAACTAAGTCCAGGCCTTCTTATTCTTATATCATTATTTTCCATTTTCAACCGTGGTTCCTTTCAAACTCCTTATCTGTTAACTCTGAATACTAGCTATAAACCCCAATAGCTTTTTAACAGCTTCTTCATGGATTTTTAAAAGCTTAGTAAGTATTTGTTCAGATCTGGTCCCAAATATGAGAAGACATGCATCACATGTCCAGATGTTGTATGTTTTCAACAAATGAAAACCATTGTAATAGAAGATTTAAGTATATTTGGAAACCCATACACAATATGTAGGAGATCGAGAGTGTGGTCTAGCAAAGTATGAAACACAGAAAAAAAAAAAAATTCCAAGGCAGTCAGAAAAGTGGCACTCACTGGTAACAGCTAATTTCCATTGCTGCTTGAATCCATTAACTGTCTCCAATTCTGTACAAAGTAATAGTAGACTTATTGAAAGGTCTATATATTAAATTTGTCTGTATCTTCCCACTGTTGAGCCCAGAAAATATATGCTAGGTGAATTGAAGAATGAAGATGGAGCTCTCATACCACCTCTGGAGGCTAAGCCACCATGATTTTTCATCTGACCCTCTGGTTCCCCTTCACCTGCCCTCCCATCCTGTCTCTTTAGCTAGTTGTCTTTTAATTATCCACTTTTGACCATGGTTTTTTTTGTTCAAAACAAAGCAAAACAACAACAACAACAAAACACTTTTAAAGTCTCCTGCTGTTTTTCAGATATTTGTGTTCCTACTGCCTAGAACACTGTATCATTTGATCAATACTCTGCTAGATTTTTCTATTTATTCAGCTCTCAACTCAGGAGTCTGATTAGTATTTGCTTAGGGAGAACTTCATCCCCATAGGCACCTATATATTTTGTGAGGAAATTGAGAAAGCAGTGTGGTTTGACTACCTCATGTGAGCTCCCTGATTACATGATTACCAACTGGGTTTTTCATTCTATTAAATTTATTTCCTTTGAACATCAACTGGCAGTTGGACTGGAGGACATTTTTAATTAAGATAATATTTCTGAGGAAATACAGAAAATAGGAAAGAGCAAATGGGATTTGATTGCTGTTGCTTAATCTTTAGTTGGATCATCCATACCTCTATTTGTCTGTAAAAATTCAGGAGTCAGAGCGCATTGGTTTCCTGAGGCTGCTATATCAAATTATCACAAGCTGGGTGACTTCAACCAACAAAAATGTGTTCTCTCATATGAGGCCAGAAACCCAAAATCAAGGTGCAAGCAGGGTTCTGCTCCCTCTGGGGAGAATCCGTTTCTGGGTTCTTCCAGCTTCTGGTGGCTGGTGGCTGTTGACATTCCCTGACTTATGGCTTCTCTATGTGCTTGGTCTTCACATCTATCTCCTCTTCTCTGTGTACCTAATATGCTGTGTCTTCTTCTTATAAGTATACATGCGATAGTATTTAGGGCCTACTCAGATAATATAGGCTAACCTCCTCACCTCAAGATTCTTAACTTAATTAGATCTGCAGAACGTTACCAGATAATAGTCACAGGTTTTAGAAAATAAGATATGGTATAGTTGAAGGTGACCATTCAGCTCGCTACACAGAGTGAGAAGACATTATTAGAAGGCTGCTAGAACTGGAATCCCTTCCTATATGAATGTTTGCAATGGCCTCCTAAGTAGGTGGCAGGTTGAGAGTTTAAGATACTCTGTGGTTTTGCTGACTTGGCATCTATTTTGTTGGCCACGTAATGTGTGAGGGCCTTATATTAGCACCAGGCCCCTCATGCAAGTAATCGCCCTAGGTAACAGCCTGCAGAGTCACAAGCAAATGTACATTCCTAATATGAGTTCCCCATTAGCCCTGTGATCAACAGTCTCTCCTGCTTCCTAGGGCTTTCTTCTTATGTACCCTGTAAGACCCCATGGAGCTCTTTTGATCTGAATTGAACATTTTTTATTTGAATTGAACAATCTGGACTTAACCTGGGATCCCCAAAGCGCTCTACCCATAGACCCTCATAAAGTTTGTGCCCCAGGTCTCCTGTTCTCTCTGTCTGCATTCTGCCTTGACCTCCTTATGTGGCCTCTCGAGGTGTGCTGTGTACTTTCTCCAGGACCTATGAGAAATAAGCTTATTTATTTCAATTTCTCTTGTAGTCTTTTTTTGAATCCTAGCTCACCATTCTATACCCTGTGCTCTACTAAACAAATGTTAATTTAAAAAAGTCCTAACATGGCCTTTCTTGCTTTTGTATGAGATTTCCAGGAACAGGGTGCTGACTACCTCCATGAAAACTTGCTCTGTTCATTCTTATTGTTAAAAAACATAAATCCTTAGCAATGAGGTGGATCTGCCTTGGGTCCTTCCTACCACTTCAGCCACAATTACAGATAACCTTCACCATCTATCTTCTACTACCCAAATCTGGCAGACCATTCAGTCAGGGCTAGGAGAGCATGAGGAGCCTCGATACCACATGAAGATGTAGTCTAGAAAGTGTATGAAAAATTCCTAAAAGCCAATATGGCAAGTGAGTCTGCCTTGATAACTCTGTATTGGGCCAAGACATGTGGCAGGGTTTCTGCCTTGGTTTCTCCAGCTGGGACTAGAGTCCAACCTGAACCCTAGCTTACCTCAAGGAAATCTTCATACCTTTCTGAGCTTGTGTCCTTAATCTCTCTTCAACAAATTGAATTTTATTCCCCATATATGCCTTCCCACGTGCTCCTTAGCCACTGACTTGGATCTTGGTCTGAGTAGACAAATCAGTTGAAAATATCCACATCTGCTACGTTGCATGTTTAAACTATTGGGTTGATCACTTTGGGTAGCAGACTTATCCTGGAACAAATATGAGTTAGAATTCTACCCCTTTTTCATACCAGAAGCCAGCCCCATACCAGAGTTAATTTCCCCAGCCTTGGTCCACTTATGTATGTTACTGAAGTTACCTTATTTAGTCTTCGCAATACTTTGAAGTAGGTTCTGTCATTATTCTCATTTACAGAAGATACACTTTAAAGCACAATGAGGTATAGTATGGAAGTCCATCGCTGAAATATGTTATTTCTTCTCTTTTCTAGGCTTAACAACAATTTCTTAACAGCTCTTCATCTTAGGATGTTTTCTGTCTCTTACCTTCCTTCCTTCCTTCACTCCAGTCCTCTCTTCTCAACTTCCTTACCCTCTCTCCTCTCACTGCCTCCTTTCTTCCTTCTACCGTTTTGTTACCCACAACACAAATTATCATTCTCTAACACTCTCTTTCTGTCTTTTCCTTTGTCTCAGCGTCTCTGTCTCTCCCTCTGTCTCTGTCTTTCTCTCCTCACCCCCCAAAAGGGGTCTTGTCTCTAAGTCTGATGCCTCCAGTCTGCCTGAACACAGAACCAGATTCTATCCTAGATTTTCCTGTATCTCTATCATTTATTCAGGGCCTGAGCAGGGCTACCTTTCTTCTCTTTGGAAACATATAACATTTAATGACCATTCTTTTTTCTGCTATTTAAAGTCACTGATGGAATGCTCTGGTCTCTTTCTAGAAGTGTGATAAGATCATAGCCCTGTAGACCAAGTCAAAATGAACATCTCTCAGGGTGACTGAATTTTGAGGGAGAATTCACAGTAAATTTTTATCCTCCTCTGTAGCAGTATTTCTCATTTCTGATAGAAACCCACTCTTCTTTCTTCATAGCTCTTCCTATATCTTTTCCAGCTAACATAATTTCATTCTGATCACTCCAACTAAACTAGCAAGTTTCATATTTGCCTATCTATGTGTCTGATTAAGAAAGGCTCTTCACTTTGTTTGATTTCTGAGGGAGGGCTTTTCCTAAAATGCTATGGCAACACTTCTTTCACCACTCCCTGAAGGAACCCAATATAATTAGGTAAGTGAAAGTCAATATTCCTGAGATAACAGGGATTGAGAAGAAAAGGAAGGTTAGAGAAAGATGGAGAGAGTGTGTGGCTCAATTTGTCTGCGTTAATATATTTTGTGTCTCCAGTCTGAACTCTAGACATTATGTCCAACATGATTTAGAAGTCCAGTAGGCATCTCAAGCATAACTATACTCTTGATTCTCCCCACATAACTGTTACTCCAGTTTTTTTCCTTCTCAGTAATGGAGAATCCATTTTTTCTGTCTACCTAAACAAAAATCTTGAGGTCAACTTGATTCCTCTCTTTCTCTCATACCACACATACAATTTGTCCATAAATTCTGTATACTCTATCTTTAAATACATCCCGGTTTTAAGCACTTCTCATCACCTCAACTGCTACAACCCTGGTGCCTTCTATCACAATCTCTTACCTAGATTATTTCACATGTCTCCCAGTTGATGTTCCTACTTTCGCCCTTGAACCTTTGTGTTTTATTCTCTATATCGTAGCAGTAAACAAAGTCATACTGTATCATTCTCTGTTTAAAACCAGTAGCTATCATACTAAAAATAATTTCCAATTCATGGCTTAGAAGGCCCTACTTTATTTGACCCCAGATATCTCTTTGTCTTGAATTTTGTAGATTTTCCTTCCCATACTTTGAACCAGACTCAATAGCCCCTTTGTTCTTCCTATAATAGAACAAACTCAGACATTTGACATATACTCCCTCTTCAGGTCTTTGCATTTGCTGCTTCTTGTGCATAAAATGCTTTTCATCATGCTCAAATTGGCATGGCTCATGTATACTTCTGGAAGTGCATTCTTCCACTTTGTGCTCAATGCCACCCTACCACGGGCCTTCCGTGACAGTCTTATTGAAAATACAATGCCCTACCAAAGTCTATGCACGAAGTTTCCTTTACTTTTCTTCGTAACACTGATCACCACTTAATTACAAGCCATTTTGTTTTGTTTTGTTTTCCACCCTCTCTATGAGAATAAGGAATATGTTTGTTTTATACTCTGTTGGATCCCCAGCTCCTAGAATAGTGATGGCACATAATAAGTGCATTTTGTCCAATGAATGAATGAAAATATAGTAAGCTTTTATGAAGGCCATTGTTTGAGATTGGAGTGAGGCAGGAAGAGAGCAAGTGACTGTCAAGGAGAACTTGAGTCTGAATCTTTTTTTGGTTCTGCCTACCTTACTTTTGGCAAGTATGTTAACTTTTCTGAATCTAATTTTTCTCAAGAGTAAAACTGATATTTTATATATATATATATATAATTATTATTATATATGCATGCCTCTACCATCACAGCTGCACAGTGGTCTGTGGCTTGTGTTCTTGGGAGCCCAGTTCTTTATTGGATTCCTTTGGAGCAGTGGGTAAATAATAATGTAGTATATAGGAAGATGCCTTGCCTTGGTACTTTCATATATTCAAGGAGATTTTAAGAGGTTTATTCATCTATTATATATAGTATATATATTATGCACACATGTGTATTAGAGAGAGAGACATTTAAAAAATAACACACATAAACCACTTGACATAGTACATAATCCCTGGAACTTGGTAAAGATTACTTTTGGGTCTGCCCTTGTGGCCTTTCCTCTCTACGCATCCCACTCACCGTGCCTAGATGATGTCTCACAGAAGAACTTCCTCACTATCAGAAAGAACCCAGTTGAGACCCATAACCTCCCACCACCAAGGTAATTGGGGTGTCTGTGCCTGTCCTTGTTTGTCAGCTTGGCTTGTTACAATCTGTGCACATGTTTTTCAGCAGATGTTTGACATCATTTGTCTCCCCGCAAAGACGGTATCTACCTTGATTTGTGGTGAGATGCAGATTTGGGCTGGCAACTGCCACTCAAATCGGTGCTGCAAGAGGCAGTTACCCGCAGCATCATGCGGCTGCTCCCAAAGGATGACTCAAATGCTCATGCTGCGTGTGGGAGGGAACATGACAGTTTAATTTAAATACCTCTGCCAATGCACTGAGTTCTGCAAGACACATTCTCTGCTGTATACTCTCTTATGTTCCTGTGCTGTCACTCTACCTGTGCAGTCTCAGCTGCAGTCCCACAGAGAGGGGAAGAGATGGCCTGGGTTCTAAGTCTACATGCTGCATCACCAGGATAGTGGTTAAAGGGTTGGCTTCTGGAAGCTGCCGGAGTTCGAATGCTGACGCTTCAACGATAGCTATGTGGCCAGGGACAATTGACTTAACCTCTAGTTTCCTCATCTCTAAAATTGGGATGACCCCTAATAGTACCTATTTCCTTGACTCATTGTGAGGATTAAATTGTATCTTTCAAGCAGAACACTTAGAACACTCCCTAGGATATAGTAAGTTTTAGTAAGTATAAGTGATTGTTACCGGGCATATAATTAAGTGTAAATGGAACAACAGTTCAAAGAGTTATCAGGAAAGACCATTTAGAAACCTGGAATACCTGATGAAGACATGTAAATAACATTCATGCAGCGCAAGATGGTATCAGAAACCCAACCTACCTAGGCAAACACATAGGCTACTGGGGAAGGAATAATTCACTGGAGGGTGAGGATGTAAGTGAATAATCTTTCATTGAGGATTTCATTGAGGCCTAGAAACTGAGTCAAATTGAAATAGAAGGAAATGGCATTCGACATTCTAATCAAATACTGAGATGCTGTTAAAACTTTTTTTAATATGGGAAACCCTGAGTTTAGAGCTTTTGCTTCTTTTGAAGGGTCTTTCAGGCTTCTAAGTGAAAAAATTGTATTCACATACAGCCATGGTCACAGTGAGCGAAGGGCAGGGGATGAAAATAACATTTGCCAAGTACTTACTACACACTGAGTAATTAGTGCCAAGTGATTAGCTTTTAACCCTACCGTAAGCTTCTAGGAAGGAGAGGTTGCTGTATCCATTTTACAGATGAGAAAACAAACTCAGGAGGGTTTAATAAACCAAACTTCTCTTAGCTGGTAGAATCTGGAATGTAAACCCAGATTTAAATTGCTGTACATTCTAAAAGCATTTTCTTTCTACATGGTCTTACTACCTGCTATTAGATGCTGAGATTCATCCTTTCTGAATGGATGTACATTCCCAATTCCCTGTTACTAATCAGTTCTGTGTGTCACATCATTTTTCATTTCCTGGCACACATAAGACATAGAAATATTCATTGGGCACACCAAGAAAACCAATGAGGCTACTTCCAGTCTCTGACTTCCATTAGCCCTGCGTGGGCTGAATAAATGTGTATCAAAGATCGCTTTTGACCTTCGTACACTGGCATATTACAGTTCTGGGATAGAGGAGGAAGAGGCATTAAATGGAACCCTTTAGTTGTTTCTGACCCTTTCACTTTTGGATTTCGCTCAACCACAGGAAAACAGGTGGCACTAGGAGCTCAGTGGCACCAAGAGCCCTACCACAAGTCCTGCTCAGGAAGCCACCAGCCATTCGCCTTTGCCGCATGAGTGACAGCTCTATGCAGAATGCATTTCAGAAAACGAGCGTTCTCTGCAAAACCATTCCACATTTTGACTGTGCCATGAAGCACCATATGTATTTATATCACACCAATGGTAATGTTTAAAAGAAAAACCTCTTAAGTCAGTTTTCACATTATTCCAAATGATGAAAAAAGATAATTTTGTTTCTCTCTTCGGGCTAGGAAGGCAATCTCGTTATTCCTCACCAGTCATGGAAAGGATCTGGGGTTTCTGCACTTGTGACAAGTATTCTTTAGGATATGCAAAGTGTCTGGGACACATCTGGTTATATCAACAGTCTTGTGTAACTAGACTCAAAATGGTGTGGCTTTCTCTTTCCTGACTGAGCAAACTGAGCCTCCCTTCCACTTTTGGGCACATTTATACTCCTGTCTGCAGTTGTGTTTGGGAATTGTTTCGTGATCTGCTCACCGATGATGTTTACTTCATCAGGCCTATTCAGCAGGGTCAGCCTCTTTCTTTGAATCCAGTAACTAGTTTTTGATACTCATTTGTACTGAGAATGGACTCTTATGTTCTGGACCTTCTTTCATCCCAGACTTGGAATCTTGTTCTGTTTCATGAGTTTCAGACATACATGGACACATACTAACACACACACGTCTGTGCCTAGCAAGTTTCCTTGACATACAGCCTAGACAGAGCTCCAGAGCCCTTGATTACCTGGGTGAAAGGCACTGGAAGAAACGGGGCATTTTTAACTGACTCTCTTTCTCTCTCTTTCTCTAACACACACACACACACACACACGTTTATATATAACCAGTTTTGCTTTTGAGAAAAATGAGACTCAGGAAAGTTAGCAAACTTGCCAAAGGTAAGGACAGAGAGGACGAGAACCATTTCAGTTTTGGCAGCTGGGTAGAAATTGTGGGAGGTAAGTGGGTGGATTCCCTATATGTCACAGCTTCTGACTCAAGAAAGAAACGATAATTTAACTTTTATACAACATCTTAAAATTTGTACAGTGCTCCTTATAGCCTACTATCTCTCTCTTTCGAACATGAAGAAGTGAGTTTTGTATCCATATCTTGGAGATTCAAGGAGAGTACTTTCTCCATTCTACTGATTCTGTGAATTTTAAGTACCCACCAGTCTTTTAAGAGGCCAAAATTCTGGAAGCATTAGTGTTGTCTCATGCATTATCATAAGCTTCTATGAAGGGGTGTTATTGTCTAAGCTAAAAGAGTTCAGACAATTACTAGGATTGTTGTATCGCAAATTCAAGTTACAGAAGAGGTTGAAAGGATATTCTAGTGACAGCTGAGGGATGGAAAGGGACTGAGGATCCAAAGGGATTTTAAAAGAGGATGGAAGTGCAGTTCATTTGGACATTGAATGGGGGAAGTAGAGGAAATTTTTTGGTGTTCTTGTCAAGAAAATCGACAATGGGATAAATGTAATCTAGGTATTAATAAAGAATACTTAAAGAGATCAGATATCTGTGATTATAGTCTCTTATGCATTAGGCTATGGAATTACAAATAATATTCAGCCGGAATTGACTAATGATTTGGTAAGTGACAGAATTCTAGGGTAGAGGAAAGAAATACCATATTTGAAGGCCATTCTTCCCCTCCCTTTCCGAGTGAGAAGGAAGAATAAGAAAGAAGTTTATAAGAACATAAACCATTGCTATCATCCTGTGCATCCCAGGAGACTCTATGGAGTATCAAAGTCAGGTGTAGGGGTGGGAAAAAGATTCATTATTATCAGTTATTTTTGGCTAGAAGGCTAAAAACTGTTAGCTTTTAGTCTTATTGGAGAAAGTTTCTCCTTTCACGCAATTCCTCATCACCTAGGGAATAGAAAGGTAGCTTTTGGGAGTATATTTTCTGGTTTCCTGTCCTCAATGATACAGACACACACACACACACACACACACACACACACACACACACTCATGCACGCATGCATGCACACACACTGTTCTTGTTCACATAGACCTCTACAGATTCCCTCCTATTTCTAGAGAGAGAATTTCCAATCCTTAGACCCTCTAACCTAACCTCTCAGTAGCCTGGATTCAAGGTGAGAGAAAAAGGGACTTCCAAATCCCCCAAATCTTAGATTTGTTAGAATGGGGAGAATGTATAAAAAGGTAGATGCTATTTCAAAATCACAAGGCCTTACCCATTTTAGACATCATAATTGTATGACCCTCCTACCCAACCCCAAAAACAGGAGGCAAGAGGAGTTCTGAGCTCTCAGAAGACCTTGAAGAAACCCGTCTCTCTTTTTCTCTCACTCTTTAAATCTCCATAAACTTTGCATATTCCCTTTTATTCTATGGTGTTCTCTCCAAGCTCAAATTTCATGGTTAGTCATTATAATCACTTTGTTTTTGTATTCATCTTCAATTCCCTTGCCTTTTTCTCAGTTATTAATAGTTTTTGACAAGACAGACACTTTGGCTAAGTCCATCTCCTCCCCTCGCTGGGGCTATTCCCATGCCGTTGGCTGTGTCTGAAACAAAACTTCCTGATCATACTGATGGGTCCCACTTTAAATTCATGACCACATATGTTAAGTGCACCCTGAAAGGTACTCAGCAGCCATACCATATAATGCTAGTGACTCACTCTCTTACTTTCTTACCTCTGTTCTCTGTGGATGACTTTGCTTCTGACTTCACTGAGAAAATTGAAGCAATCAGAAGATCATTTTCCACCCACATCCACCCTACCTATGGACTCAACCAAAATGTGAATCTTCTTGTAGTTGAGCTATCCACATCCCTAACTAAAAATCAATCCCTGTTTGCTCACTGGATTCCATCCCCTTTTGCCTACTCAAAAGATATCACTCAAGCAATTATGCCCTCTCTTTCTAATGAAGGGGATTTTTCCCTCTCTGCTGGATCATTTCTATGAGTAGTCAAACAAGCTATTTTTCCCCTTTTGAAGAAAAAAAAAAATCCTAGGCTATTTCCCCCACCAGTTTTATATACCATTTCTTCTCTTCCCTTTGCAGTCTGTCCTTAAAACCATTATCTATTCTGCCTGCTTCAGATTCTTTTCCTTTTCTCTTTTAAATTCACTGCCTCCACCTCTCCATCCTCTTCAGTGACAGTGTTCTTGTCAAGATCATTATGATGCTAAAGCTAATGGATTCTCCTCCGTCTTCATCATTCTCAACTTACAGAGGCACTTGCTACTCTAAGCATAACGGTCTCCCCCTGCGTCTAGACACACACTCATCCTTTACTTTCAGAACATTATTTTCTTTGCTTTCCTCCTGTCTCGCTAGTCATTCCTCATCAACTCTCCTTTGCTGATTCATACTCTTTTCCTGAACCTCTTACAGTTGTTTTGTCCCAGAGGTCAGCCCTCAGGCTTATTGTTTTCTTCATCTCCATTCACTTTCTTGGTGATCCCCTCTGGTCTCCAATCTAGTGCCACAGTCTACCAGACTTAGGTGGTCATGAGCACGCTATGAAGGCACACACATGAGTTGTGTCTTTCCACAATGTCAGCTTTATTCAATCATAAAGCAAAGTTAAATCACAATTATAAAGCAGGTTCAGGATTTCAAACTCAATGACAATTCACTATATGATTAAACTTGGCTTCTTAGACGGCACACAGAGCAGGACAGAAGATAAGCCACACAACAAGCAAGTTAACAGAAGGGTGCAGGAAGTGAATGAACCAGGCGTGAAGTCAGTCTGTGGGCACACAGTTGAGATAAGGCCTCTGCACTCACTGCTTCTGATGTTCAAGCAGGAAAGGCTCTCGGTTTCTTCGGAGACCCATCAGGCAGAGCCTTCGGCGGCAGCTGCCTTTTTTAAGTGGTCAGACATAGAGGGGTCAGGTCTGAAGAGTCTGACAGTTTGCTGCCAAAATCCTTCCCTTTTTAAAGGGATTTAATCAGTTTTGGGTCCCCGCAGACCTCCTCTGCTTCTGCTTGTTATCTGTTTTAGGGTGTCAGCTGACATTGGTCCTGGCCATATCTCCTAGCTGCAGTACCTTACCTGCTTGCGTCATTGTTTGACACAGATTCCTGCTTGACATGAGAGACTCCATTTTGCTCTCTAAAGACCAGACCAAGATCCTGAACTCCAGGCTGATAGGTACAACTGCCAGCTCAACATCGCCACTTGGATGTGTAATGGACATCTCAAACTTCATGCTTCTAAAACTGGACTTCTGATCTTCCTCCCAAATTCTGTTCTTTTTTTTTTTTAGGGTTTTATTTATTTATTTATTTATTTATTTATTTATTTATTTAGAGACCAAGAGAGCATGAGCAAGCAGAGGAAGAAGGAGAAGCAGACTCCCCGCTGAGCAGGGAGCCAGATGTGGGGCTTGACCCCAGGACTCTGGGATCATGACCTGAGCCAAAGGCAGACACTCAATGACTGAGCCACCCAGCCACACCCCAAATTCTGTTCTATCTCTAGGCTTTATCAACTGAGTTATGAAAACTCTAGCCTTGTAATTTCTGAGACCAAAAATCTTGGGTGATCTTGGATTTCACTTTTTTTCTCTCAAACTCTACATCTGATCTCAGTGGAAATTCTATTTGCTCTACCTTCACAATATATTCAGAATTTATCTCTTTCTGTCACCTTGTGTGAGCCTTCTCACAGGTATCTCTATTCCTACTTTTCTTCCCTACACTCTGTTCTCAATATAGTAGCCAGAGTGATTCTTTCTAGAAGTAAGTTGGATAATGTCATTTGTTTGCCCCAAACCTTCCAAGGGTTCCCATCTTCTGCAGAATAGAAGTCAAATTCTATTCATTAGCCCATGTCAGTTCTCCAAGCTCAACTCCAACTCTTCACCACTTTACTCATTCTCCTCCAGACATATCTGCCTCTTTGCTGTTCTTGTTTTTCAACTATGCAAGACACCTTCCTGCCTTATTGCCTTTGCATAAATTGTTCCCCTTTTATGCAAACACTTTCCTGCAATTTCCATCTATCAAACTTCCTTACCTTCTTCAAATATTGATTTAAGTGTTCCCTTTAAGGTCTACCCTGATCACTCAACTTAAAATTGTGTCCAGCCCCCACCAACCACATACACACCCCCCATACCCCATTCCCCTTACTCTGTCCCCCCCATAACACCACTTTGTTAACATGCTGCATATTTTTTTTCCAAATTATGTGGATGTGGTTGTTTTACTCTTTATGTCTTTTCTCTATAATGTGGGCATCACAATAGCAGAGGTTTTATGTTCTTTTTCAGTGATATATCCTGATTTTCTGGAATAATTTTTGGTACACATGAAGAGCTCAGTAAATATCTGTGGAATAAATGAATGATTGAATGCGTATCTGCAATATGGGGAACAAAGGCAGAAGGAAATGTAGACAAAATAAATAGCCACATAACCTGCATCCCATTGACAAATAGTTGAAGAAGGCAGAGTATTTATGTTCCTCCAGGAAGCTCCTGTCTTGATGTGAATGCCTTGTTAGAGGGAAAAACAACCTCAGTTTGACAAGAGCAAGGCCTCCAGCACTGGTGAGTCTTCTTTAGCATATGAAAATCCTTTTGGAACTTCTCTTATCTTTACCTCCCCCAACCAAAGTCTATAATCAGTTGCTCCTCATAATCCTGGGGCCCCAGGGAGCAGGAGCCCTTTCTGCCCAGGTGTCGTGTCCCTGTGCTTTAATAAAACCACCACTTTGCACCGAAGACCTCTCAAGAATTCCTTCTAGGCCATAGGCTCAGTCCAGACCCACCAACCTCACCTATACTCAAAAACCGTATCACGTACACTGGCTATTTTTAGCTTGTTCTAAGCAGTCTCATATGTAGAGAGAGGATATAGTCTTTGTCATCTAAAAAGACTAGACTTGAATCCCTCTACTACCGTTTCATTTTTCATAGTGTGAACTTGTGTAAGTTATTTAAGAAAATCAGCATAATAGTATACATCTCTTAGGTTTGTTCTAAGAAGGAAAAAAAGAATTAAGTCAAGCAGTTTTCACAGTGCTAGATATGTAATAAGTGCTCAACAAATGTTGGCAGTTACCATGTATTTTGTAAAGAGTAGCTGCTTTCATTTTGTATCTCTTTTATGCTTCAGAGAGAAGTAGATAGTAACCGTGTTCCTTTGAGACATAAGTCAGCATTTCTGAGGCATCTGGGGCTAAGAACAGCTTCTTATCAGATTGTGTCAATAGTGCGCCTGAATTTAATGGGTGAGCACATTGTTTGCACAGAAAAAAAAAAAAAGCAATTGTCTCTGTGTGATATTTGTGTCTGATTAGCAACAACAATTGCTTCTCCATTTTCAAGCTCTGGTTCATATCAGAGTAATGTTTCTGCAGTGTATATTAGATGAAAATGAGATTGGATTTTCTTTCTCTGACAGGCCTTTTAAAGGCAAGAGTAAAATACTCCTACACAGGACAGGAGTTCCATTTCTTTTAAATAGGTTGTCACAATGCTAAGAACAGAAAGCAGCTCCAGTAAACAAAGATCGTTTCTTACAGTGGCATGGAATAGACAGAAGTGCAGAAAAGTTTCCAAAATGGAAAATGGGCCAAACTGAGGGACCTCTGGTAGGATTTCAAGTAGAAACAGTGCTACATGTAAGGTCTCTCTTATTCTCTCTCTCTTTTTTAAAATTTCTAATTTAGAGAGAGGAGTTGAAAGACATGGTAAGGATTTTTTTTTTTCCAGAAAATTACACAAACAAAAAAATCTCACTCAGGTGTTGGGTTTGGGTCATGTTCTGTGTGAAAACAAATTACAAATGCAATGAGAATCTGATGGAGATTCATATGTATTTATATTCCTAAGTTTGGCAAAGACAGCTTAGTAACAAATGACTGACTACAGAGAACAGAAAAAAACTTTACAATTGAAGAGTATGTCCCTAGAACAAAAAGTAAAAAAAAAAAAAGGAAAAGTAACCCCCCCAAAAAAAAGGACTTAAAGGAAAAGAAAGATATGTCCTTTAATGGAACCATAATATATTAGAATGGAAAGGGAGCCCTTGAATCATCATTATTATTATTTAAATATTTTATTTATTTGAGAGAGAGAGAGAGCATGAGAGAGCAGAGAGCACAAGCAGGGAGTTGGGGAGAGGTGCAGAGGGAGGGGCAGAAGCAGACTCCCCGCTGAGCAGGGAACCCAATGCAGTGCTCAATCCCAGAACCCTGGGATCACGACCTGAGCCCAAGGCAGATGCTTAACCAACTGAGTCACCCAGGCGCCCCTACTTTTTTTTTTTTTTTTTACCATTTTTAGGTGAAGAATTTGAACATCAGCAGTTTTAAATGTGTTGTCCAATGTCACGTGGGAGGTATGCTAAGCACCAGTATCCCTGGACATTAAGCTCAGCACACTGTTCTCCACTCATGCTTCCATTTCTAGTGCATCGTAAGAGAGGTGGTGACACTAACTCATTGACTTCTGAAATGGACCAAACAATGGCTCAAAGGGAAAAATGCTCCTGAGTGTGGACACTCCTTAAGCATTGGTCATAAAATATCTATGTTAAAGCCTAAGAGGAAAGAAGGAAATTATATTCTGGAGGATTTTTGCCAAAGCTAGACTAGAATCCAAGCCATTAGAAGTGTGGCAACGTGATGGCAGGATGCTTATCATGAAATGGAGAGTGTCTAGCTCAGATGATCGATGATATGATTCATGCAGAATCATTTAACCATATGCCTGATACATAGGACGTGCTCCATGACCTTCACGTACATGCTCTTTCAACTACACCATAACTTGTCTTTCACTAGGGACCTCACCTGAGAGCTCAAGGCCAAGCCATGTGAAAAGCATATTTACATTTATATTATTCAGAGCCTTAGAAACAGATAAAGTAATACTTTTAAAAATATATATTAATAGCAAAGGTGGGGGCAGGGTTAAAGGAAACTAACAAGTAACAGTATAGAATGACCCAGACTAACAACTGCATGGAATTGCTACCAGCTATAGGCCTCAAGCGGCAAATGGAATCAACAGTTATTGTAACCCAGAGAAAGAGGAACTACAGCAATAATGTAGACCTGACTAAGAGGAGTTGTACCTTTTTATTTTTTAATTAAACTTTTTGTTTTGAGATAATTGCAGATACACATGCAGTTGTAAATAATACATAGAAGTCCCATGTGCCTTTTACCCAGTTACCCCCGATGGTAACATTTTGCAAAATTAGTATAATATCACAATCAGGATATTGACATTGAAACCATCAAGATACAGGACATTTCCACCACTATAAGGAGTCCTCATGACTTTAATTGCTGTACTCACTTTCTTCTCCCTCTCCTCACTGTACCTAATCAATCAACCACTCATCTGTTCTATAATTTCTCTAATTTCAGCATTTCAAGAATGTTATTTAAATGGAATTTTGTAGCATGAAAACTTTTGGGACTAACATTTTTTACTAAATATTTCTTCAGAAATGCATCTAGATAATTAGGTATACAGTAATTTGTTCTGTTTTATCACTGAGTAGTCTTCTATGATATGGGTATGCCAAAGTTTGTTCAACCATTCATCTGTTGAAAGACATACCTGTCTTTCTAGTTTTTGGCTATTATGGATAAAGCTGCTGTGAACATTCATGCATAAGTCTTTGTTTTTTTAAGATCTTATTTATTTCTTTGATAGAGAGACTGAGAGAGCACAAGCAGGGGGAGCGGGAGAGGGAGAAGCAGGCTCCCCACTGAGCAAGGAGCCCAATGCTATACTCAGTCCCAGGGCCTTGGGATCATGACCTGAGCCGGAGGCAGATGCTTAACAAACTGAGACACCCAGGCGCCCCCATGCATAAGTTTTTGTGTGAACATAATTTGGTATGTGTCTGGGATAAATGCCCAGGAGTGCAATTGCTGGTCGTAAGGTAGTTTGTATGTTTAGTTTTTAAAGAAACTATCAATCTATTTTTCAGATTAGCTATACCAGCTTAGATCCCCACTAATATATGAGTGATCCAGTTTATCTATATCCTTTCTAGCATTTAGTAGTGTTACGCTTTAAAAAATTTTAGCCATTCTTATTCGTGTGTATTGACGTGTCATTGTAGTTTTACTATGTATTTCTTGAATACCTAATGATGTTGAACGTTTTTTAGTGTGTTTGTCTTCTTTACTTCCCTCTCATGAACTGTCTCTCCATATATATTTGCTTGTTTTGTAATTAGATTATTTGTTTGTTTAATGGACTCTGCCGATGTTTGCACACGAAATCCACACATCGACTGGAACCAGATCCATTTCACTTCATAGCTGTATTAGACACCAACCCAAAATCTGAGGTGTTTTTTTTTTTAACCAAAGATCCTTACATTCTTATTTACTGAAATACTCAACTTGGCATCTCTCATAGTTGTAACATGAATCAAGCTCTATTCAATGCCGAGGGAATACTAGTACAATTTGCAGAAAGGGAGGTGTTCCCAGAAATGAAGCACCCGGGAAATTAGAGCTCTTTTTTAATTTAGTACTTCAGTGAGAGTCTTACAAATGGGATATGAATTTCAAAATGTCCCTGCTGGAAAAAAGAATGTTCCTTGCTATTGTTTAAGTCTATTTTGGATGTTGCTTACTCTTTCTTGATTGAGAGAGATGGAAAGAACTTGCCAAATCTCCCAATTAGCTTTCCATTTTATTTTATATTGCATTAAGGAAAGACATGGAATAATGCATCCAGTGAAACATGTGCTGAATCATGCAGGCCCATTGCCTAATTCCTATGATTCTTTAGGAAAGCTGTGTAGGGACTTAATTACAGCTTATTTTTGTTGGTGCCGCAAAGAATATTGGGCATTTAAAAGGAGGTCGTGGCTCTTTCTCTATAAATAAACAGGTCTTCCTTGATTTACAGTGGGGTTATGTCCTAATAAACCCATCATGAGTTGAAAATACAAGCTGAAAGGCATTTAGTACACCTTAATCTACGAAACATAACAGCCTAGCCAAGACTACCTGAAATGTGCTCGGAACACATATTAGCCTGTGGTTGGGCAAAATCATTTAACACAAAGCCTATTTTATTTATTTATTTTTCTTCCCAGAGCCTATTTTATAATGAAGTATTGAATAGCTCATGTAATTTATTGAATACCACAGTGAAAGTGAACCAGAGAATGGCCGTATGGGTACAGGGTGCTTAAGAGTGTTCGATTGTTTACCCTTCTGATCCCATGGCTGTCTGGGAGCTGCAACGGCTGCCCTGCCCAACATCATGAGAGAGGATCATAGTGCATGTCACTGGCCCAGAAAAAGATCAAAATTCAAAATTATAAGTTCAGTTTCTACTGAATGTGTATCGCCTTTGCACCATCATAAAGTTGAAAGATCCTAAGTCAAACCTTCATTAAGTTGGGGATCATCTGCATTTATAAAAGGAACCCCATGAGATTTCTTTTATCTCACAGAGAAGAAAAATAACACTGAAAGAGATTTTGTGACCTACCTGCTCAATCCTTCCTTAGTACAGATGATTCAGTTATTATTCTAAATCACAGGACAAGGGGGAGAATGAGGAAGTTTCCCTGCTCAGAGACTTCAGTGACTGTAGCTTGCCTACAGGGTGAAACCAATGCTCCCTATCAGGGCATGCAGAGAGACTACAGTTTGGGCCCATCCTACCTTGTAAGGGTCTGCTCCGCCTGCATTTCTGTGTTCCCCATGTATGTCTGAGCACACAACCACACTTCTTATCTACACCTGTATAAGTTTGGCCTCTGCCTTCTGTAGATGCTTTTCAGTAGCATTCCAAGGACCTAGGGGACCATGCCACAAAGGCAGATCCTGCAAGTTTTTACATTTTCATACCATTGTTAAATAAGATGGACTTTGCATACATAGATTATGTTATCTATCCATGTCTTACAAATGCCTGAACTCAATCTTAAATGAAGTAGAATCAAGGCCAGAAAGTAACTATACTCCCTTCTTCTTCATCACTGCCTAAATTCTTAACTGGTGTCAAAGATCAAGGGCCATATTCCTTCCACCCTGGAATCTTTATCCATAGGGAAGTAAGCTCAGATTCTAAGAGAGAATCTAAAATATTTTCCTTCTCTGTCAGCTAATATTTTCCTTGATAAAATTTATGCATCTGAATTCTTGTCTGATTTGTCATCTACAGATCAACACTGTAATGAGAAGATAAAGAAAAGTATTTAGCGAGGATGATTTGTGATTGAGGTTGATTTATAGGCAAAGTCTTTTTCCTCCTTAATTAGTTATTTTCTTGAATGTTCTTGAGGAAAAGATGTTATGCATTAGATAGGTTGTACAGTAATTGAAGGCATGTTAAAAAGCTTATATATATATGTCATATATATATATGATGATATACATGGGAAAGAAAACTCATGGAGATTATTCTGGATAAATACTGTAATATTATACTATACTACAAAATATTATATTTTATACTGGGATAAAATCTTCTGCCCCTGACACCCCTAAGTGAAGGCTTCAACATGGGAGAGTAAAAAGATGATCAGCTTTTTTTTTTAATTTTAAAGAACTATTTATTTATTTTAGAGAGAGAGAGAGAGCAAGAGAGAGAGAGCACAGTGGGGGAGGAGCAGAGGGAGAGAGAATCTAAGCAGATCTCACACTGAGTGGGGAACTCGGCACTGGGCTCCATCTCAGAACCCTGAGATCACAACCTGAGCCCAAACCAAGAGGCAGACACTTAACCGACTGTGCCATCCAGGTGCCCCAAAGATGACTAGCTTTTGAATGAGATAAATTTGAGTTCAGATTCCTTCTCTATCACTGACTTAGGGCAAGTATTTTAACCACCCTAATCTATTCTTGTTGAAAGAATAGATGGCATTCTTAGAATGGTAGCTTGGGAGTGCAGGGAGCTAGAATCTCTTTAGAGCACTTGATTTCCCCAAACCTGTCATGTAAGGAAGCCCAAGCAAGCTATAGCAGAGGCCAGGTGGAGAGAGATGTCTGACCGGAATCCAGCCATGCTTGCTATCCAGCCCGGATGCCACATATGAGTGAAGAAGCCTTTGGATGAGTTCCCCAGTTGCCACTAACTGCAACCACATGAAAAGCCTCAAACAAGAATTGTTCACTGAACTCAGCCAGCCCATCACTGAGAAAAATAATATTTTTTTAATTTTAATTTTCAAAAAAGGACTAGAGATAGGGTATAAGAAATCTAAGACTAAAATAGCTCAATCAATGGCAACTGTTCAAATGATGCACAAAATAAACATAAAATACAAACATCTTTTAGATGGTACATAGGTTAAGAGACAATGAAAATAAAAGGAATAAAAATCCTTTCTAAAAAAGTGCTCTATATTTAATATTAGATCTTTAGCAAAGTGACAAAGTCTTTTTCCAGTCCCAAATTCCGTTCCAGGATTCAAAATCACAAGGTAGCTACTCTGTGCCTTTGTTTCCTCATTTGTAAATTGGAAACAATAATAGTACTTAAGCTAGTAAGTGTTATTGTCATCATTAAATGAGTTAATACAGAACAATGCCTGGTACAGAAGCACTCTGTAAGTGTTTAAAATTATTAGTATTAGTATTACTGAGAATCTCTTTGATCTCTTTAGGCACAGTCATTTATCAGCCCCAGAAACTCCAGATAAACAGTACTTTTTTTTTTCTTTTAAGTATCTCAAATGTTGCATGGTATAAACTTTTCCAAAATTCAAATTTAACTAGAGTGCTGTATTATTATCTGATAAATCCAGCAATTCTAGACATAGTTAGACCACTTCCTCATCTGTAAAGTGGGGAAATAACACTGCCTTCACAGGGTAGTTTTATATTTAAAGTGCATGGTACAAAATAGGTACTCATTTTCTCTAGGTCTTTGCTCAAATGCTACCTTGTTGGCTTATTTCTGGTTAATTTATCTAAAATTTTAATAATCCTCCCATGACCTCATATCCCCCTTTTCTACTTTTTTTGTTCCTCCTTAATCCTTGTACTATCTAACATGCTATGTATTTTACCTCTTTATCTGTATATTATCTGTCTACCCCATTAGACTATAGCTCCATGAAGATGGAGACTATTGTCTGTTTTATTCACTGTTGTATCCCCAGTGCCCAAGAAGTGCCTGGCACTTGTAGGCATCCAGTAAATAATTGTTGCTTGAATGAACGAATGAACCTATCAACTAATCAGTGTTCTTTCTGCTGCTCTAACCTTTCTATGCCACACAGTAAAGAATGCAAAGTACTTCGCTCAGTGAATGTTTTGGTCCTAAGAGCGGCGGAAAGTTTGTGGGCAGGAAAGTAATGAACCGATAGACATGTCATAGGTAGATCTCTTTGATAGCTTAGGCACAGTAGCGTGGAGGAAGAAACCAGAATGGCAGGTAAGGGAGGTAAAGGGATATGGGTATAATGTAGGAAATGTAGAACTGAAATTACCATGGGCAAAACTAGCTACAGTTTTAGACATGGTCAGTCATATGGCTTCTCTTTCCTCAATGGTGAAGTGTTCTCTAGGAGACATGAGTCAAATACACAATTTTTTCAGTTGAAGAAAATGAGGGTAAGCCTGAAATAAAAGATTTAAGTTCACAACTTACACAGGCTCCAAGTCCACTCTTCTTTCCATTACAGCACAGCTGCTTAAGCCCTATGGAGCTCTAAGACAAATTTGCCTCTTGCCTTGGGGAGATTCCCAAGTCTACATTCTATAGAATGCTTATCCATAAAATGGGATAATGCCACAATCTGCTTCGTAGGGGCTATTAGAGAGGTTTATTGTTCAGGTTTGCTAAGTACTTTGAGGAGGGAAAGCATAGTGCTGCTTAGGCATGAGTTGTCATTTTGCATACCTTAATACCTGAAATCCTCAGGTTCCGGTCAATTCTTTTATGCTTGTTTGACCAATGAGCAGTGAGCTCTATTCTTTCTCCCTGTCTCCTGGCAAAATCATGTCTGAGAAACTCAGAATTATTTATATCTGAAACTTAGCTTTTCTGTGTCCATTAGTGGCATGAATCATTGTTGAGTATACGTGATTATATATATTTATATATCCAACATACAGTAATTTCTTTGGGTTCTCAATTTGATTTATAATCTTCAGACAGTTTTATAAATGTCTCTGTCACTTTTCCGGAATGGATAGCCTCCTTGGGACCATTCCTTGTTGCTCAGATTTCCCACTGACTTAGGCCTTCCTTGTTTGCACGTATGCCTGACCATCTTAATGTTCGATATTTAATCAGAGTGAAATTTCTTTTATACATAGGGCTACTAAAAAATGTGCTATCCATAACTGAATGAAGAGGCAGAAAGAGAGTAAAAAGCTGACAATGCATGGTCAGGCCATGGAAAAGCTGGCCACATTTTTGTACTTATGAATATTATGATTAAGTAAGAAAGAAGGATTTTCATTTCATCTCCATTTGCCAGGATTAATTTCTCTTTCTCTTTTTATTTATTTTTCTCTTTCATTCCATACACAGAATTTGGGCTCTTCTTTGGAGACGAAAAAAATGGTAGGTCTGCCTCCAATCATAGTTATTCCCATTCATATGAAATAAATGTCAGGGAACTTAACCCTTTACATGTCATAATTCATTGAGTAAATTGATTGCTAGGAAGTTGTGCAGCATAGAATCTATTGTAAGGAAGGGGATGTATTTACCTTGAATGAATTTTATATGCATCAGATGAACAAGCTTGGTAAACATTAATGTTATTAGCTAACATTTATATGATGTGAACTGTATGTCAGACAATGCCCTAAGTACTTTCATTCATTAAATCATTTAATCCTCTGAACAACCACACAAGGTAGACGCTTACAATTGCTTCCATTTTACAGATGAGAAAATTGACACAGAGCAGTTAAGAAACTTGCCCAAAGTTGTATGTCTGGTAAAAGGTAGAGCTGAGGTTTGAACTCAGGCAATTTGACTTTCATTCACTGTGTTATATTGGTTATGCCATAAACAGATACTAGTGGGTAAACTCCTTATTGCCCTGCAAAAGCTCAATCCAGAGATATTAGGGTACATTTTATGAGACCTTTCCTCCCAGTGGCCTTCACCAGGTGAAATTCTGAATTTTGGGGTAACAACTTACTGCTTTGATCAGTCTTATATTTGGAAATAAACTACAAATGAAATTTAGTGAATCTATTTGATTTGGCTTTATTTGCTTTTTATAATATAGCAGTGGAGTTATTTTGCTAAATCACTACTCTAGGTTAGATAATTCACTCAGCATCTTCATAAGAGTATTGAATAGACTCATCATAAAAGACTTCAAAGTAACGTCCATAAGGTTTAATTAACTTGCCCAAAGTCACACACGAATTAAGTGACAGAATTGGACTTGAACTATGTCTTTCTGGCTCTAGGCCATGTTGTTTACAATGCCTGATGCCATTAGTCATAAACTACAGAGAGCTACATATATGTGTATGTGCATGAGTATATATTTATGTGATAGAAACTAAAACATAGAAATCTTGAAAAGCATGAAAATATTTATGTTTTCCAATTACTTTAACTAGAACCTCTGCATTCCTGTGGCTTTTATTCATAGGAACTTGTCAGGGATGAGAGAAGTAAGCTATCCTGTGACTACTACATGGCTCTGTTATGTCATGAATCCTTTTTCATTTACAATTACTTTGGAAGAGAATAAAAATGGAGAATCACAAAATGTAACAATTCCAATATCCCCACTAGGGCAGTCTATCCAGACTGGAACATCTCTCACAATTATGTTGGTAGATTTTGCATTTTCTCTAAGTTTTCTTAAGTCCACGCTTGCTCATTCTTAACCATGTTCATCAGTGATTGGTATATGCCTGCTTGAAATGACCTGTCATCTTATTTGTTTGCATTTTTTCTAAAACCTCCTTAAAAGGTTTTTAAAACTTGTACCTCTTTTCTACTAAATATTTGAAATAACAGCTGATGAAAATATTTTAACTCATTATGTAATGATTTTTTTTTCCATCGGATGATCTTTCTTTGAATATCAATGTCTCAGGGCGCCTGGGTGGCTCAGATGGTTAAACGTCTGCCTTTGGCTCAGGTCATGATCCCAGGGTCCTGAGATCGAGCCCCGCGTCGGGCTCCTGGATCAGCAGGGAGCTTGCTTCTCCCTCTCCCTCTGCCTCTCCCCCTGCTCATGCTCGCTCTCTCTCTGTATCTGTGTGTCTCAAATGAATAAACAAACAAACAAACAAAAAGAATATCAATGTCTCTGCCCCATCCCTCCTACCTACCCCCCCCCCGCCCTGTCCCATCCCCTGCTTTTTTCCTAGGATACAATGTGTGGCAGGATTCAGCTAGAGATCTCTGGGTTCATTATCTTCAGAAAATTTATTATTGGTAGTCCAGTTTGCTTAGAATGTTTCTACTAAAAGGATAAGGGAGTTTCACAAGTGTGCTTTATTGTATCAAAGGAAAGCATATTTAATAATAAAATGCTGAATGCCAGTATCTATATCTGAAAGTTCAGAGACTTCTTTGCAGACCTGAAATAGTGGTGGCCAGCTTTTCATCTCCTGTGTCTACTCTGATCTATTAGTAATATGCCACTGAAGCACAACATTGAGAGTGATTCTATGGCCATGTCTGGGCTCAGTAGGATTTCTGAGCTCAATTAGTGATGTCTGTCATGATTAGGGAACTGGGAATGATGGAACCTAGGCCAGACAGTTACCCTATTCAGGCCTAACGCTTTCTACACAGTGATTTTCTGTCAATGTATTCCTAAGGATGACCTGGATAATCCTATACTGTCATAACCTTGATCTATGTCCAACAAGAGTTTTATTATTTGAGTTCTTACTAATGTCCAACCTGCATAGATTTGGGGTAATTTAGAGTTATTTCCTCCTGTTCAGCTCTATTCAGAAGTAGATTTGCCATACAATAGCTCTTCTTACATGTGAAGGCGGTCATTAAATGATGGCCCTGGGAATTGTCCAGAGAGGGATGGAAGCTGCAAATTGGGACATCCGCAATTGGGATGTACATTGTGTTATATCTCCAGGCTGAGAAGCCAGTCTGTTTTCATGGAAAACAGACCTTCCTGTTTTATCACAGCAGGAACGAGAGGAGCTTTGTGAACAGAACAGAGAAGTACTACAGTACGGACTTACACAATGCAGACTCATAATGGAAAACAAATTTGACCCATTTTATGACAAAGAACCCACTCTCCTTGGTGCTTCCGTGGTCCCATTAGCTGTCTTTGGCCTCACAGAAACTAACTACTCCATATTGCCTGATTGTTCTTCACCCTTTCTTCTGTCCAGGCCTGTTCAGAGTGGTGAGAGTTGACAAAACCTCATTATCAGTTGGGCCCAAATTATGTAGATGGACAGAGAGATTTGAAAAAGAACACTCAAGGAGTTTGCCAGAGATAACTAATGTGTTATTTTAACCTAGTCACATGAAATATAATAGAACGAGTGGAGAAGAGTTTGATTTTTATCCAGTTGAATAGCCTTTAAATCATATGCAAGGGGGTGGGGGTGGGGGAAAAAAAATGGTCTTTGAATCTGTGTGATAGATGTTTCAGCTTAAGATGGGAGACAGATTTATTAATTGCCTGCCCCATGCCAGACACTGTCACATATTTTCTCTACATTCCTGTTGGGGTTGAAGGGGCCTGATAAACAATACCCCCTCTTTTCTCCACTTGAATTCAGAAGCAACTTGGGGACAGTCACAGGGGATTGACAGCAGGAGGTGACAGTGTCTGCTTTATGACTAATGAAGCTGTTGGAGAATGTGATTTAGATGGAGCCGAGTGTACCTGTAAATACACTCCACCTAAATGGAAGGTAAACTACAGGTCCATTCCATGGAGAAAAGAGATGAGAAAGTAGAATACACAATGAGAGAAAAGCTAGTGAGGGAAGGAGCCAACCTACCTCTTCAGGCCCAGCTGATCCTTACAAACCTAACAATCAGAAAAGTAACTAGCCTTCACCTGGGAAAAGATAAGTAAGGAAATCAGTAGTGTTATGCTAATGAGTGTCCCAAGAAGAGTGGGGACAATTGTTCCCTACTAATATTTTCCTTTATTGTTACAATATTACAAATGTTTGTTTGAGGCAAAAGTTCTATTTCCCGAGAGCCATATTTTCATGCATGGGCGAGATTTTCTACCCCACATCCTGGGAGGGCAAATGAAGAATATTTCTGGTGTCTCTTTACTCCCTTTCTTATTCCCAAATCTTCCCCAAAGGAGGAGAGGCAACTGATCTGATTGGTGAATTCAAAAGCAAGCACCTAGCAAACTTAGTTTAACCTCCTCTGACTTTCATCTGGCTCTGCTTGCCTTCAGAGGTGTCCATCTTGGCAACAAACCTAAGTGTGTATGCTCTTCCTTTTGGGGAGTGGGGGAGCTGAGCCTCTCCTCTGTGCTAAGGACCTGGTGGGTTAGACTCAACAGTTCTGGGGTGAATATAAAAAGCCCATTATGACTGCGTATCAAAGTATACCTCCCTTGTGCTTAATCAGTAATCAGACTGGCATTTTTAGCATTTTAGCGTATTAACTAGAGGGCTTAACTCTCAATCAGTTCTTAGGAAGAAAAGAAAGGAGTATTTATATATTTACTTACATCTTGGGCCTTAGTCTGCTGCCTTGAGAAGCTGACATCCGGGGAGCAAACTGGCACAGATTTGAAGGCTGCTGATATAACCTAGAATGGTGACTTGAGTCTTAGTGTTTGTGCCTGGGTGACACAAAACCACCCACTTGCCTAAGAAACAGCTATGAATTATGTCCAGTTTTTGTAGATGCAGAGATAATGTTTAACAGGAAGCCAGGCCTCTTGGGCTTCAGTGAGAAGCAACAAGGCATTGGCAAACCAGGTGCTGTGTGCAGTACTGAGGAGCAGATTCTTCCTGAGCAAAGGAAATTCAAGTTTGGAATGAAGAGTAATACTTTTATTACTTGCCACAATTATTTCACACTAGCAGAATTTTCGTATATAGGCCTCTTGGTTTGGCCTCTTGGAATGGGAAGATTGAGCAATATTTTGCTACTTTTATTTGGTGATTCAGCTGTGTCTGCAAGCCAGGATATGACACCAAGCTTCCACAGAGCACTAGAAAGTGGTTTCTGCCAGGTATCATAGACTAAAATAATCCCATGTCCCAAGTGCTCTACCTTTTTAATGTTATTTTGAACAGCATTTAGAGCCAACAGAGAGAACTGTGGAGAGGGGCTAAGCTCTTTGACTCACAGGCTTTGTCATAGCTCAAAATTTAAACCCTTACTAAATGGTCTCACCTTGGCTCAAGATAGGTTAATTACATAGTCTTTGAATATGATTTAAAATATCAGCGTTTTGCACTGTGGTTTTACTTGTTGGAGGGTGGAACATTTTATAAAAAGGAATGAAGGCCCTTATTATAACCAGGCTGTTGGCCTTTTTGTTTTTGTTCAACTTAGAAAAGCAACTTCATATATTTTTATTCCAAGCCCAATGGCTAATAAGCCAATAAAGAAGGTCAGAAAGGTTTGTAGTTAGAACACTCTCCCAAAGAATCCATTTTGCTCCAGAAATCAAGGAGGAATTGGGAGGACACATAGCATAATTAAGCTGAAAGAAGAGAGATCTTTCACAGGAGAAAGATTGATATGTAGACTAGATAGATTTACTCAGGAAATTAGATATTGGAAGCCAGGCTAAATACACTTGAAAGGGAAAAGAATGAGCCCAAGTTGAACTGCTTTTAATAGGGGACTAGAAAAAGGGCAGACATTTTAATTGTCCTTAGAGAAGAAATCGTAGCTAGAATCAAAACAAATCTAACAGTACAGGAGGGACAATATCTCCCCCTGCCATGAGTCCTAGAGGAACCATTCAGAGATATCTTCTTAAAATTGTAGGTAGAGGCTGTAAGAGCTATTGGAACCATTCTCTGAAGAATTGTCTAAAAACACAAAAAGAAGGAAATGTAGAGATTTGAGAGGGGAGGAACGGGAGGATCCATGTAGATGAGCTCAAGCTCTATGAGATGATCACTAAGTTGACATAGATATCATTAGGGAAAGATAAAGTACTCTCTGTGGACTGAGGAAGTAAGTTTAAGAAATTTATGGAGTTAAAACTCTACGGAAATGTGGAAAGATGAAACATGGGAAAGAATAGACCAAGCTGAAACCTGAGTGATTTGTTCTGCAGGGAGAAGAACTTTCTGAGTTTTTCCATCTCAAAGGGTTGAGCTTGGGTGATATTTGTTTAAACAGTGAATTCTTTTGGCAGATCCCAAATTATCGTTATCTCATCTCTTCAAAATGGAGGATGAAACGGGATGAACTCGAGAGAAATAAAGTCCTGAAAATAAAAATAATTTTAAAACAGAGGCCAGAAAGCAATGCAAAAAGCAAGAAAGAACAGAAGTCCTCAGATTCAGCAATTCTTACTGTGGGGGAGAAGGAAAGGGACAAAATAATATGAGAAAATCCCCCACTGAAGTTCCCCCAAAGGGAGGGCGTCCACAGAGGAGAGCATTAGAAGTCTATTCATATTTCACTTGCTGTGGGCAAAAATGTTGAAAATATTTTGGTAGCCATTGAAATAGCTTAATTAGTCAAGTCGAGAACATTTAAAAGTCGGGGAAGGGCAGGGTACCAGAAAGCATGGCAAAGCATTCATTGTCATGGTGCCACTTGGGAGTTGAAATCTCAGAAGTATCAGCCGAATCTGTTGAGAGTGATCCTTCACCAAAACCTCAGGCAAGAGTGAAGTGGAAACCCTTCCCATGAGAGGGGCTTTTTAAGCTCAGGTAAGGCCATAGCAAGACCAAGTCGTAGTATGCACTTTAGCTCCAGCCTGAAACTGTCTATCTGAAAGTGGTAGAGCAGACCTTGGCCCTGTGTTCAGTACTGGTGGGGCAGAAACTTAGGGCACATGGGGAAATGGGACATGAAAGAGTTGTGGATATCCTGGGTAAGGAAGAACAACTCTAAGAAGATCAGGTGTCCGTGAATGACACCCATTCCAAGTCTAAAATGCGTAAGAAGACAGTGGACAGGGCATACAAGGAGACTGCTGTTTTGTGTGTGGTTTTTCCCTTTACAGAGCACATGTAGGAACCACTATTAATCTCTTGAATAGAACTTTCTGTCAATTAACTTTACACTCACAGATCAGGGATGGGGGACACAGCTTGATTAGCACCTTAGAGAGAAAGAAAGCAAGGTTTACTTCATATCCACCTGCCTCAGATAGAAGCAAATCTCTGATCTTCAGCAAGAGATGGATTTGAATTTTACAGATATCTGGGTGGTGATGATATCAGTGCTGAACTAGGGGATGGGCATTTGCTTCTATTTCTAAATATGGTAGATAGAGGCTGTTGCCGTGACAAACGTGTTTCCTATGATCATTTCATGCTCTTTAAAAAGTGAGGCACCCTGGTATGATGCACTGAGAAAAATATAACAGAACTTTGTAGGATTCCTGCCAAAAATGTATAATCAGAATCTAATCGTAAGGAAACATCATGCAAACCAAAATGGAGGTAGAGTCTACAAAATCACTGGCCTGTAATCTTCAAAATGCCAAGGTCATGAAAGGCCAAGGAAACGTCTGAAAGACAAGAAACATGAAAGACAAAGAGAAACTCTGCCGGGCTGAGCATGTCACTAGAGATGACAGCTAAACAAAGTGCATTATCTGGATCCAGTGCAGGAAACAGGACACTGGTGGGACAGATTAGAGACTAGAGATTAGATAATACTATGGAATCAATATTAATTTCCTGATTCCTAATTTTCCTATACTGTGGTGATGTAAGAGAATATCCTTTTAATGGAGGCAAAGAGACATCACGTTTTCAACTTACACTTTTTTTTCTTGAGAGAGAGAGAATGATGAAATAAGTGTAGTAAAATGCTAACATTTGGAGACTCTGGAGTGAAGAGTATACAGGTAGGATTACCAGATTTTGCAAATAAAAATACAGAACACCAAGTTAAATATGAATTTCAGATAAATAGCGTATTTTTTTTACAGATTTGAATGGAATATATTCATATTTTTAAAAAGTTTATATGAATCTCAAACTTATCTGGGTGTTTTGTATTTTATTTGCAGTATTGGGGACATACTTATACTGAAACAATTATTCATCATTTACATGAAATTTAAATTTAATTGGATACTCAATGTTTTTCTGGCAACCCTACATACAGCATTTCTTCTCATAGGTTCTCAGTTCTTTCAAAACTGAGTTTAAAAAAGGTCAAAGACCTCTGAGACTGGGAGTCAAATTCACTCTGTTTTAGTGATTTTAAGAGACTTGCATCGATTGTAGTAAAAAAAAAAAAAAAAACACCCAGTTTACTACCCTAGAAGGAGCATCCCTCTACTTAGAAATGTGAGTGAGTGTCTTACCTGAGACTGGTAGAATAGAAATCCAGAAGGACTATAATACATGTGGGATTTCATTTACTTGGATCTTACCATATAGTTTTTTTGCATCCACTCTGGAAAACAGTATGGAGGTTCCCCCAAAAGTTGGAAATAGAGCTAGCCTACAACCCAGCAATTATACTACTGGGTATTTACCACAAAGATACAAATGTAGTGATCCAAAGGGGCACCTGCACCCCAATGTTTATAGCAGCAATGTCCAGAATAGCCAAACTATGGAAAGAACCCAGATGCCCATCAACAGATGAATGGATAAAGAAGATGTGGTATATATATACAATGGAATATTACTCAGCCATCAAAATATGAAATCTTGCCATTTGCAACAATGTGGAGGGAACTAGAGGGTATTATGCTAAGCAAAATAAGTCAATCAGAGAAAGACAATTATCATATGATCTCAATGATATGCAGAATTTAAGAAATAAGGCAGAGGATCATAGGGGAAGAGAGGAAAAAAATGAAACAAGATGAAACCAGAGGGGGAGACAAAATATAAGAGACCCTTAGGAAAAAAAACTGAGGGTTGCTGGAGGGGAGGGTGGTAGGAGGATGGGGCAGCTGGGTGATGGACATTGGGGAGGGTTTGTGTTGTAGTGAGCACTGTGTGTTAATACTGATGAATCACAGACCTGTACCCCTGAAACAAATAATACATTATATGTTAATAATAAAAAAATTAAAAATAAATAAATAAATATCCACTAGAAATTTAATAAGGGGAGGGAGGTTATGTTAAATTTGGGGGGGATTTTTATTTTGCTGACATTGTCTTCCTGGAGTTCATGCTATCCCTTAAAGTCATTATCTAACCTCTGATAAAATATGCCAGACAACCTGACTGCATAGTTTGAGATGAGAAATGACATCAAATGTTAATTTTCAAGGTTGGGATTAAGTAATATGCTGTTGTGAAATACTTCTGGACTTTCTGGAGGCAAGTGGGGTGCAAACTGCTGTCCACCGCTGGTACCAGGAGAATCACTGGAGGAACAGTGGCTGGTACTGGGGAGGACTAAAGCTGTTCAGCCTGGAAGGGCAGGTAAATCTGTCTCACTGGGGGAGAAATGTTTACAGGTCAATTAGAGCTTCTTATTAACTGCCTCCTCTAATCAGCTTTGCCAGTAACAAAGCACATATTTACCTTCCAAATTCTATATTCTTTCATTTTTAACAGCTTTATTGATGTATGACTTATATACAGAAACAACCCCATGTGCATGTTGCATGTATAGAGTCTAATGAGTTTGCACATACGTGATACATCCATGATAGTCTCTGCCTGATCAAGGTAATAAACATTTTCAGCATTTCAAAAAGTTTCCTTGCCTACTGCTCTACCTTTTTAAAATTTTGGGTGTAGTAAGAACACAGCATGGCATCTATCCTTTGAACAAAATTTTAAGTGGGCAGTAGAGTGTTGTGAACTCTAAGCACAATGTGGTACGGTGGATCTCTACGATGTATTCATCCTGCATTATTGAAACTTCATACCCATTGAACAACACTTCCCCACTTCCCCCGCCTACCTGCCTCCTGCAGCCACCATTTTATTCTCTACTTCTATGAATTTGATTCTTGAGACTCCTCATTATAAGCAGAATCCTATAATATTTGTCCCTGTGAGAGCGGCTGATTTCACTCAGCAGTATATCCTGCAGGTATATATTCTGTTTTTCAATCCTGAACTTTGGGTGGGGAAGAAAAGACTGTTCCTTCTTGTCCTTCCTCCTCCCTCAATCTTACCAGTATCCATAAGTGAGGTAAGAGTCAGTGAGGTAAAGTATCCTTCCACAGGTTCCATTTGTACCAAGTCTTAAACTCAGATTTAAATCCTGGTTTTCCTAGCTCTGTTGTTCATACTTATGTCATCTCTATGACCACCATTAGGAATATAATGACACAATCTAATATTTATATAATAATTATAACAGTCACACCCAGTGTCAATACCCATTCTCTTTCCCTACACTGCATGACCTCTCTTTAGTCAGTACGTGTTGGTCTACAGACAGGTACAATATTTAATGGGGAATCAATGACCGAATAAGATATTAAGTGCTTACTATTTCACAAACTGCTATTATTATTAGCAAAAGCTGTTATTTTAAATAATTATAATTTATCTCAACTTTACAAATTAGCAACATAAAGGCCTCAGTTTCCCCATTGAGCTCCCAATTCATTTCATTATTCTATGCCAAGTTTTTCTAAGGTTTTCCCTCAAGTTATGAACCAGAGGGCAGACTTCCTATCGCTTACCAAACCACTGTGCTTTCTGTGAGAGATAATCGAGTATCATTCAGCACAAACTCACCTACGGCCTGAAGCAAAGCCATCTTAACCAACTCGCAGTCTTTTTAAGAAGGGAAATTAAATGCTCCTCGTGAGCCACTGAGGTTTTATGGTGTTTTGTTATGCGGTATTATTGCATAGCTGACTCTTACAAATTACTCCCAATCTTGTTTGAGAAACCACTAGGGAAAATGTCTTCTGTAGGGAGCCTGCATTAATCCATTCTCTCTGTGGCTCTAATGTTTCTAACTGCTGTGTATTTCAGGAAGAGTGAGTGACTAGTAGTATGTTGTGTGATAGAATGAGGGGGTGGCTACCTGCTGCTACAGTTCTCAACTGTCTTTGGTGGAGAAAGGCATGCTGGATGGTGTTTACATGAATGACACATTCCCATTCAGGTCCCAGGGAATTCTTGGCAAACCAACTGTAATTCTACCAACCCTTTCTGTCTAACTCAAGATAGCGTAATGTAGTAAATGCAAAAGTGAGAATGATGTTGCCTTACAGAGATGCTACTGAATCTACTTTAAAATGTCTATGAAAATAATTGTTCATGAGCGTGAGTATTTTAATATTGATCTGATCAACAGCCAACTGTGATTTGAAGTGGGTGTGATTCTAGTAAAGAACTGTCTACCCCAAACCTCATTCCTCTTATTCTATGCAAGTGGATTAACTTCTACCTAGGAGCTGGAATCTTTCCCTGTCCTCTTGTCTTTCCTTTTGGGGGGGTCTTTCAAAGAAAAATACATTATAATTGTTGTGCAAAACATTGATTTTGACCCCCAAAACTCCTTTTTTAAAAATACAGTCTCATAACTGATTGGATTTTGTGAAGGAAAAGAAACCCGTGAAAGCTCACTGTACTAACTGTTCTGACAGATCCCTTTTCCTGGTGTACAGTGTGCTTGTTCATGACATCTCCTTCCAATATCAGGACATTGCAAGTACTTTCAGTTATTAAAACAGACTCATTTCAACTGCCATGACTTAGTCTGGTCTATTGAAAGATTTTTCTCTTCATATGTTCCCTAAAGCTCTCCTATTCCCCCAGGAGGAGATTAGACTTGTGGTTCTAGCTGAGGACTTGGAATGGAGAAGGACTATGTAACAGCCTGTTTTCTCTTCTTGCTGTACAAAACTTCACCCTCTTTTCTGTGTTTACTTCCCTGATGTCACGGTAAGGAAGAGAGGGGGGAAAGAGGGCATTACCTAATGTCAGGTTCGCTTTCTCAGTAGTAATGGCTATGCACTTTGATGGCTCTTTGCTCTTCGAGGTTGATGCCACACTAACACTGTATGGCTATCTCACCTTGCTTTTGTGCAGAAAGGGCTCAACTTCTGGTTCTTCTTTGGGCATATATTTGTTGGTTCTTTTACATAGTTCTTGTGGTGGACTCTTCCTTCTTAGTCCCTTGGTCCCTCTGACTGGACTCAGCTCTTTCATCCCTAATTCTCCTTAGCCTTGATTCCAGTTGTTTCTTCAAAACTTTGTTGTGATCTAGTCCAGAAGATGCCCCTTTGGGGAGGTAATGCAGTGTAAACCCCAGCTGCCTGCAGCCATAGGTAACTTGTCATGCCAAATGGTAGAAGTGTAGGCCACTAATTCTTGAGCACTTCTTTAACTCTGCCATGCCCTTCTCATGTTTTTCTGTCAGCTCCAGTCGTATGCGGGCAGGGCCACAAACTCTGTGGCTAGAGACATTTAAGTCAATGAATGAAATCCTAGGCTTTCCTTCTTGTGAGATTTACCACACTTGACTCATTTGTCTCTTCAGGTCCTTTTTTCGGCTTCAGAGAGTAGAAACAAATTACATGTCCTAGGGTTACATTCTCCGTCTTAAACCCATTTTTTCCCTCACTCCTAATTCCTGCCTTTAAACCGTCTTTAGAATATTCAGACAAACCAATCAATGCCTTTAGGATTTGGGGCCAACCTGGAATCTCAGCAAAGAACCAAACCTTCTCCAAACACTAGTGCCTAGATTATTCAGTAATTAGGTTCTCAATAGAGTACCATCTCAGTCATGGCAGACTATATGATTGTTGAGCAAATACTCTTCTTCCCACTTTCATGGTAGGAGTATTCTCATTCTCACTGCACCAACCTTGAGCTTGGTCGTGTGATTTTATTTTACTACTGGAAGGGGGAATGGATGTGACTCAGCAGAGGCCTTAAAGGCACTTGTATGTTTTGGCCTTTGCTCTTGCCATGGCCGCAAAGAGACTATGTGCCAGGTAGCTGCTCCTTCAAGTTTGGTTTCAGAAGAGAAGACGTAGAGGGCACACTTGCCTGTAAGCCTAGGCAAGCCGCTGCTTACTCATTGACCATGGAGTGAGGAATTACTGTAGTGTTAAGCCACTGAGATTTTGGGTTTGTTTGCTGGCAGAATCTGATTAATACGTCAACTCAAATGTCTACACAAGTCTATAATCTCTGTCAATGCCACACTCTATCTAAATCTATTACGTATTCAGAGCCAGCGTCTTGATGTGTGATCTGTGCATTCCCGCATGATCTGACACTTGCGTGAATGCTCTGCTGTCACCATCTTGCAATTAGTAATAATTTTTGAACAACAGGCCCCATATTTTCATTTTTCACTGGAGCCCATCAAATTGTGTAGCTGGTCATGTATCTGATCTAGGCATTTTAACGGGAATTTGGCTGAGAGAAAACAGCAACCTTATCTAGCAACATGATAACTCTGGCTTATGCTTTATGATAAAATACATACACGCATGTGTGTACACGCACACAACATTGGCTTTGTTGGCATAGTAGTTCTCAATCATGCAACTTAGTAGCAATGGAACCTTGAAAATTGCTTACATTCTCTTAAATATAGTTGATTTATTTGTAAATTGGTTTTTATAGCAATATTTATATTGAGGGTCTCTGAAACAAAGCTCTACTTTAAGATTGTTGATGATGGATAAGGCTAAGTCAACAAATAAACGGCAGAGTTGGGCAAAATGGGAGTAAAACAACAAATGGAGAAGAATAGAAGTGCATTAGCTTTTGCTGTTCAAATGATGTAAAATGTTTCCACCTCTTTTACATGTAAAAGAATTGTTTAGGGGAGCCTGGGTGGCTCAGTTGGTTAAGCTCTGCCTTCAGCTCAGGTCATGATCCCGTTCTGGAATCAAGTCCCGCATTGGGCTCCCTGCTCAGCGGAGAGTCTGCTTCTCCCTGTGCCCTTCACTCAGTTCATGCTTGCTCTCTCTCAAATAAATAAATAAAATCTTAAAAAAAAAAAAGAATTGTCTACTTGTCTTTGAGGGATTAACCCACTTAGTCATTGGGACATTAAGTAGTAGTATTGTTGAGGTTTCTGTATTTTTACATGTCTATCTTTGCCAGGAGTGAGTATCGAATTAGCACACTCCATGGATAAGGAATATTTTATGTTAGATTAGCTCGGGGAAAAATGCCCAAGATTTAGACCAGCAGCAATCTCTTTCACCAATGTAATCAAATAGACCAACTGTTATATAAAGTAGAAAAGAGCAAAGGCATGATATTTTAACTTTCACATTTACTCACTATTGCATTACAATCAACAAAATGTACTAAAACATACTTAAAATGTTTTCAAAAGAATTATTCCTCTGACATTTTAATAGATTTAGACAATAATCTCTATGAGAGCATAAGGTTGAAATTTACCCTGATTCCTCCTTGTGTAAGGAGGATGTTTATTAAAAAACAAAAACAAAAACAAAAACAACACTTTTTTTGACAAGTAATAAATTCAGGCTGTAGCATCCAAGTTTTACCCATGATTGGGAAAAGTGTGTTCATATAAATGCCTTTGCTTGACTCAGAATTCATTTGAGCCATTTAGTGAATTTGAGAGCCGCTCAGATCATTGTGAGTGAGAGAGCCATTTCATGTCATTTCTACTGCAAGTGCCATTAAAGATTACTAGGAGGTTGTGGGCCTGTGAAAAATTTATTTAGAGCTCTATCCATCCTCTAATACCTCCTTCAAGATATGTGTATAGGTGATTGGTGTGCAAGACTAAGGGAGTGAGGCACACCTGGGTGGCTCAGTCAGTTAAGCATCTGCCATCGACTCAGGTCAAGATCTTGAAGTCCTGGGATCTAACCCAGCATTGGGCTTCCTGCTCAGTGGGGAGTCTGCTTCTCTCTCTCTCTCTGCCCTCCCTCCCTTGCTCGTGCATGCTCTCTCTTGCTGTCAAATTAAAAATATACATATATATATATATATATATATATATATATATATACACAAAAACTGAAGGAGTGAGCGCTGGGCTGAGCGAGACCAAGAAAAGGTCTGTGGAGATACAGTTCACAGACATATCTGTGTATATATAGATGCATAAACATAGACATACCACATACCTACATATATATACTAAGAGGAATTTTGGTTCTGTCTTGTGGGTTCATTCCCTCTATAGATATTTATTCAATAGCAGGCACTGTGCTGAGCACCAGTGCTATATGGGGAGCAAAGCAGGGCCCCTGCTTTATGGAGCTTAATTTAATAGTTAATTTGGAAAGAAAGAGGAGGGCAGCGCTTAGCCTGGAATGTAAGAAGGAAACATGTTTATCACCTCTCAGCTAGTGAAAAAATATCTACTGCGCTCCTTCTGTAGTAATAAATAAACTATTTGTGACGTTATAGTTTACATTTTATAATATCCATTCATATACATTTGACCATGATCTTTTGTGAACCTCTTTCAACTGCTTTGATAGATGAGAAAATTGAAGCTAGGTGTGCAATAAATAAGGAGCTGTTATCGGGTAGGAAGATTTAAATTTATCTTCTTGGGCACAAGAATAAAGGTGAAGCGTGCAAGCCACCCAGCAACAGAGGGGACTGTCTTGGAATGCTGTGAGTCGTCCCACCACAGGAGGGTGTCCAAACAGAGGGTGTATATTCAAACATCAGGGCAGTGGACACACTTTCAGATTCTTTCCACTCTGGGACTCTGGTCCTATATGTGTCCTTTCCACTACCCCAGTGGTTTTCAAACTTACGTGTGTATCACAATGACTTCGGAAGCTTGATGAAAGCGGATTCCTGGGCTGAAACTCTCAACCTATTAAATCAGAATCTTCCAGCGGTGGGGTCTGGGACTCTTTATTTCTACCAAATCCCCAAAGTGAACCACCATTTGGAACAACTGTACTACACCCGATGTTTTTACCTGTGCTTTGAGAAGCACTTTATTTATTTATTTATAAAAGATTTTATTTTTAAGTAATTTCTTCACCCAACAGGGGGCTCAAACCTACAACCTGACATCAAGAGTTGCATGCTCTCCCAACTGAGCCAGCAGGTGCCCCAGGAAGCATTTTCAAGTAGGGGATTTCAAACGTAAAAAAATTTTTTTTTCTTTTTTATTGGGCTCAGCACACTTAATACTCTTCACCAGTTTTTAAGTGCCCACTACGGTGTTGTCAGCTATCAGCGCAGTGTTGTACAGGAGATCTCTCGTTAATTCTCTGACTAGGAAATGGTAAGAAGTAAAATCCATGTATAAGTAAATAATAATAGAATAATAATCTCCCATAACAGTACTTATCTATAGTACATATGATGGAAACTGTTCTTTTCTTTTGCATTTTGTAAATGCAGATTGAGACTCAATAAATTAGTGTCACTCTCCACTAATGGAGCTTGACACACAATTTGAAAAGTAGACTTTTAGAGACACAGCCTCAGGGGCAATTTGGGTATCTGCAGACCCCATTTGGGCCACAGCATCTTTCTCTTCCTTTTTTTTCTTTCTTCGATTTTGTATGCCCTTCTACCTAAAATTCCATATAGAGAAAGTATTCTTTGGATTAAAATTTTTTTTTTTTTTTAAAGAATTCCTTTAGCAATAGCAAGCTGCCTAATATGGCCTTGGCCCTAAAGGAGATGAGAATGATGAGTAAAACACTATCTCTGCCCTCAAGTTGCTTATCGCATAATTGATGAGCTGTGACTAATCCATGTGAAGCAAATAGTAGATAATTAAGTGCTAGGGAGATATGGTAGAATACTAGAAAGACCTCAGGCCTGGGAGTTAAGGCATCAGATTAAAAATATTTATTGAACTTTCACTGTGTGTCAGGCTTTGTTCTAGGCCTTGTGAATATAATGACGAATAAGACATGGTTCCTACCTTCAAGGAGCTGACAATCTAGTGGAGGGAAAAAGAAAGAATCTCAGAGGCTTTTGCACTCACATATGATCATTACCATAAAAGAAATACACAGGGGCACAAAAGAAGGACCCCAGACCAGTCAAATGGGGGAGGAAGAAGGGACTTCTGATCTTGACGATGTAAACTTGAGCTACTGAAGAGGAGGTACCCAAGCAGAAGGAGCGAAGGACCAGGTTAAAGAGGCTCAGGAGCCAGGGGTCTGATTCTGGGGAGAATTCTGGGGACTGCATGCAGCTCAGGAAGGCTGGAGGGTGGGGAGTGGGAGAGTACTGATGGGGAAGAAGTTAGCAGGGTATGTAATGCACAAGGCCTTGAATGTCATGTGAAATTATTTTGACTGTATACTGAGTATTTGGGGGGAGTCATTCGAGTGTTGCCACCAGCAAGAGTGTCCAGATTAAATCTGTACTTAAGGAAAACCACGTGGACTCATGGGTGGAGAGGAGAAGGGGAAATGGGTGGCAGGGAGTTAAGGTAGGACCTTGCTGCAATATTTAAGCAAGAGGAAAGGGAGACATAAACTGAGCCATGGCCAGTGTGGATAGAGCGAATTCCAATTTTGCTACTAACTAAAAGTAATATCTTGGGTAAGTCATTTGACTCCATGTCCAAAATGAGACTATTAGAAAATGTACTCTCTGAGTGTGATTTCCCTGCTTTCTTTCCTAAAAGTATAAATTGATCTCATAAACACTTCACCCTGGTTAAAGAGAAAGACGGGTAGTAGTGATTAAGACCGGCACTAGGTCAAACGTTTGGTCCTGAAAAATGCTGGCTCATATTTTAGATTTGTATTAAGATGGGTATGAGACCTGAAAAAATATCAGATATACAATATATTAAATTTAACTTATTAAATAAACTTCAGTGTTCCACTTTACATACCATTAGAGATAGGAAGAAGCACATAGCTCTCCCCACTCCCTAGCTCCTTTTCCAGAGCTTCTGTAGAGGCCACTTTTAGGCAACAGGCTTGAGCAATGGAAACATGAGCGAGGCAAAAGGGCCCACAGTGACCACTGAGCTGAGCTGAATGCAAACAGGTTTGTTAAGTGACCCACCTGGAAATAGCCATAGACCCTAACTAACAGGGCCTATGGGCTACTTACAACCAGGCACAGTTACCAAAAGAGGGAAAATTCCATACTTCCCCATACTCCCCCACTCCACCCTATAATTGTGGCCCCTCACCACCGCCTCATGGCAGACAGGCTCTCCTTTGCCATCCTGTAGCCTGTTCCCTTGCAGTGTATCCAGTAAACTTCTGTCTCCTTTCTTCTGCCTCTGCCTGAGCTGCTGGCCCCCACCCAATTGGGACGCCCCATACTGTCCTCATTGGAAGCTGATTGTAGCTCGAGCCTCGTACTGTTAAAGTCTGATTTTCTGTGCTCTAGTATTTTCCTCTAAAAACATGTGTTGTGGTTGTTGGATAATTTGTAGCTTGCTGTAGATATTAACACTGCTTGTCTCTGGTAGCTGACTAATGTGCTTATTTTAGGTAGCTCATTCCTTTGATGGTAAAGATTATGTGCTGAGAGATATTGAGTGCCAATTTTGTGGAGAGATATTGCTTATGCTAATTCTTATGCCTGGGCATTTAATTTGGTGCATTTACAGTTCAGCAAAATTACTTGGTTTTTCTTTTGTGGTACAAGGGGAAATAGATTTCTATAGCATTTTGACTATTATTAAGGGTTATAGGAGCTAGAAGCTAATAATAATAATAATCACTACCATTCATCAAGTATTTACTGTGTGCCAGGAGTTATTCCGAGTTTTTTTTTTGGGGGGGGTAATATTTTTTTTTCTTTTTGCATACATACGTGTTTTCTTATAATCTTTCAGCCACACTGGAGGGTAGATATATTATAATTACCATTTTAGAGATGAGGAAACCTGAGCTCAGGAGCTCCCTTTCCAGTCTAAGTTGTTCTGTTCCAGCATTTCAGAGAACTAGCTCTCCTTTATGCTACCCACCCTCTTCCTCTGTCTCCTTGCCTCCCTTCCCCTCCCTCCCCCTGCCTCATTCATACAATCAACATACAACGGCATGGAATAGTGATGGTGAAATAATTAAAAGACACCGTTAAAAATGAAAGGAATTCAATAGCCCATTTAAGTGACTTTCAGTATGTATCATGTTGATGAGATTCCCCAGGGTTTCTCTCCCTCTCTCTTTCCTCTGTCTCTCTTCCCCTTTCTCATCACTGCTGGCTTTGTCTTCAGGAGTAGCCACATTGCCCACCCATTACCCGCGGGGGCATTGTATAATGCCTATCCCACAGGGCATTAAATCAATTAACCATGATGCCGGGAATCTCAGGGTATTGACTGAAGATAAGCAGGGGCATTTTGGATACAGAACACAGAGAGGCCAATCTAGCAGACTTTTACAAACAGCTCTGACTTTTCATTTCCAGCCTCCCGTTATATCCAGGTCAGAATGTATCTTTTTGCAGGCCCCTACCAGCACACAGATTGTTCTCAGCTCTTGCTCCTACACCTGGATCCTCCAGTAAAGATTGTCATTTCTTTTCTAGGATAATGAAAAAACAAAAAAAAAGACTCTGAACTCACGGTGTTGTTTCATGGGGATCAGACTTCCGATGGTAAGAATATAAGAATATTTGCCCCTACTACCACCCCAGTCACCCACAACTAAAAGTCTGCCGTCAAATAAATTTATTTGCCCTCCACTGTAAAGGGACTAATCTTTCTTCCAATGCAAATGTGCCAGAGATGAAGGATATCACAAGCTGAGAATATCAGGTCCAGGCAAGCCAGTTGGTTTTAACTGAGATTTGTTCTAAGAGGAGGGAACAGGGAAGGAGTAGGGGAGGGGGCACAGTTTGCTGCTGCTGAAAATGGGGAGCTGCCTGGCAGAGGCTCTGCCCTGCCTTCCAGGTGGAAAGGCAGAAGCTCTCCAGCCAGACCACACACTTCCCAGTTACCCACCGTAGGCTCTGTGTCCAGAGTTGTCTTGAAGTCGTGTTTTTTGTTTGCTTTTTAAAAGATCACGTCAGACTTAGAAAAAGAAAGGATCAGTTCATTTGCAGGACTAATGCCGAAGCTCTGAACAATAGGTAATTGTACCTTGGGGTGTTGGAATGGTTACACAGTCACTGTTACGGAGCAGGAGGTATTTATTGGTAGTGGATGGCGTGTAGATTTTGGAGTCGGTCTTAGTCTATTTGGGCTGCTGTGACCAAATGCTACAGACTGGGTGGCTTACAAACATTTATTTCTCACAGTTCTGGAGCCTGCAAGTCTGAGATCAGGGTGCCGGCAAGATCGGGTGAGAGCCTCTTCCTGGCTCAGAGCTGGTACAGTTTCACATGGTGGAAAGTGCAAGGGAGTTCTGCGGAGTCTTTTATATAAGAGCACAAATTCCATTCATGAGGGCTCCAGCCTCCAAACCTAGTAAAGGCTCCACCTACTAATACCGTCACTCTTAGGGGTTAGGATTTCAATACATGAATTTTAGGGGGACACAAACATTCAGGCCGGCGCAGATAAAATCAAGTGCTGTGATTTACAGCTAACACTGAACCCGTGATTTAACCTGGGCAAGCTTCGGTTTTTCCATCTGTAAAATGGGACTGATACTAGAACCTCACCTGTATACATTTAAACAAGATTATTAATGTGTAAGTAGCAGATGTCGTGACTGAACAGATGTTGGTTTTTCTGTTTTCATTAAACTATTGGGTCCAGAAGGGAAGAGTTTAGGAGAGTTGGAAATAAAAAATCACAATTGCCCTATTGTGCAATGTGTTGCATTCTGACTGAGCTGTGATCTCTTGAAACTAGTTACCACAAAGCACCTTCACTTTCCTTTGAAGTAGGATTTCAGACCTCAATTTAAAGGGGATTTTTTTATGCAAATATATCCTATGTACAGCATCTTCTGCCCTCTACTGGCTTCTTCAAGAAATTCAAGTACGTGTATAAGCTAAATACAGCATTTTTTTTTTTTTTTTTTTTTTTACTTTTAGTGGACATCCACCATTTTCTATTTCTCCATTTCTGGATGAGAAAAATATATCCATAATATATTATAGGAAGACAGGAGTTATCGGAAATCTTTGATTTTTTTTCCCAACAATTTGTTTTTGAAATGGAGATTTCATTTTGCTATTTTATTCAATCCTATGCTTCCAGGGCCGGTTCTGCATATTGTAACTACTAAATAAATAATTAAACTGTGCCAAAAATGATTGCAGAGACTAAAATCTGAGATCATTATAATTCTTGAGATAATTAATCAGATGTTTAAAATAGAACCAGCATGTGAGAACCTTTGATTATAGAAAACGCCTGGGGCCAAAAGTCCCACTTCTATTAGAGATTATATTGGATTTTAACTTATTTTGCCCCAGCCTTCAAAAAATAAATAAAAGCATAATTTTTAAAGGTGGGGCAATTCAGGCCGACTGATGGCCCTCTGTTGAGAGTTTCACATGTGGCGTGGATCAAGCATTATTTGCTGGGCCTTTGAATGACAGTGTTTGTAGTTATCTGCACTATTTCACATCCAGCCAGAGATGTCATGGCATAGCAAAAGATTTCCTATTAGAATACGACACCAGAACATAAGTCTGTGTTGGTAAATAGAAGAGAGTCAGAGACAGCTTGCCGTGATGGGGAAGGTCTCCAACAGCAGAGGTCCACTTGTTCCAAGATCTATTGCTAAGGAAGCATCTCAGGGCTTCCTGTGGCAGGAAAGGATTCGCTGAACAGAACGAAAGCAACATTGGAGGGCTAGCCCTGTTGGCATGAAGAGAAAAGAGGAACAAGTAACTGAAGATGAAAACAGCAAAGCATTTGTGATGCCAAATGCAGCTTTCCTTTGACGTCTTTAGACTGTGTAATTCAGGCGTCACCAAAGTTGAAGAAGTCATAATCCAGACGATCATTTTCCAACCAATCCTGAGTTGCTAATGTCTAGAATTTATATCGTCTCTAGATAACCCCCCCCCATAAAGAACTTAAAGCTTTTACAGCAAGAAACCTTGCTTAGTCATTAAAACATACCACTATTCAGAAGGATAAGCAGGTGGAAGTAACCTGTATAGTTTGGACAAAGGAGAATCATGGGAGCATTTCCTTTACCATATTTTAAAACACAGTAAAAAGATACAATGCTGGACACCTGGGTGGCTCAGTCAGTTAAGTGTCTGCCTTCAGCTCAGGTTATGACCCCAGGGTCCTGGGATTGAGTCCCCATATCAGGCTCCTCACTCAGCGGGGAGTCTGCTTCTCCCTCTGCCTGCTGCTCCCCCTGTTTGTGCTCTCTCTGACAAATAAATAAAACCCTTTTTTTAAAAAAAAAAGATACAGTGCTTAAAATTGTATCAAGTCCAGAGGCTACAGACAGAATAACGGAATTATTATAGGACCAAAAGGCATATGCTAGCCTTGACATATATGATATACATCCAGGAAATAGAAGCATTTTTCAATGGCTGTGATTGAGGTAACTGCTTAAATAGCTGGGAGAAAGTATTAGAGCTTCAAATAATATTACATACCAAAATATGTTCCCGGAAGATTACCAGCATTAACTGTATTTAGAAAATGGATAATGAAAGAACTAAATGTATATTGCCGCATGTATCTGATGGCATATTTGCCCTTAAAATGGCATTTTTACTGAGAATTTATTGACAAAGGAATATAGTTGTGTCACTTAGAGTTTTTAGTTACCCAAAACAGAAACCTCTTTAAGTACAAAGGGAATTTACTAAAGGATATCAGCTCATAGGGATTTCGAGGTTAGTCAGATAATTATGACTGGAGGTCATGCAACTAAGAAAAATGTGTGATCCCTGCTGTGTCTTTGGTGCAGACACAGCCCCACGATTTCTAAATGTGACACCAGAAAGTTTTACCTTCAATTCTGAGGCTGGGTCCTACCGCTGAGTCACTACCACTGCTGTTTCTGAAAGCTCCATCCTCTTGGTTGTGTGTGCCGAGAGATGGATTCTACGTGGAGTCTCCTTCCTCATGTCACCCTCTTCCAGATGAAAGACCCAAGCATCCGATGAAGCCTGGATCACCCAGGCTACTTCCTAACTCCTAAGGAGGCTGGAAAATTGAGTGGGCATCTGTGTGTGCCTGGTGCAGGGATTGCTACAGCTGCAGTTAAGATGCTCAGAGGATGCTGGATGTCAATAGACATCCCTACATGCTCATGGTATAAATAAGTAAAGTGTATAAACACTTTATACATGATCCAAACTCCCTTTTTGCAAAACAGATTATATATGCATGCAGAGAAAGAAAGAAGACTCTGAAGAATAAAACTGAAAACAATAATATTGGATCCAGGAGAGGCTGGTGGGTAGAGTTTGGCTTATTTTTTATATCACGTTCATACATCTGTGTTTTTTAAATTCTCCACCGTATGTATATATTAATTTTATCCAAAAATAAGAGAAATAAATAGAACTTGATGCTCTCACAGCCAAGGTAACAAAATGCCTGGTTTAGAATTAAAAGGAACAGTGGCAAATTTGTTTTTCTTTTTTTTTAAATTTTTTATTGTTATGTTAATCACCATACATTACATCATTAGTTTTGGATGTAGTGTTACATGTTTCATTGTTTGTGCATAACACCCAGTGCTGCACGCAGAACGTGCCCTCTTTAATAGGAACAGTGGCAAATTTAAAACTCAAGGCCCTCTTTTTGCATAAGAAACCTGAGGACAAGTGAGGACAAAGAGGCTTATCCAGGGGCAGACATGCAGAAGATGGGGAAGCCAGGGCCAGAAACCCGTATTTACTGTCGTTTTTTTCTTTTGAACATTTAATCATCAGGGGAAAGCACAGATGCAGCCCCCCACCACCAAGAATTAGGCAGTTGAGTTTCCCACTTTTGGGGAAATTACAGGGGTCAGCACATCCAGATTGCAACGGATAAGCCTCCCCCTGGGAAAACCACCTTCTTGATCGTGGTATCTCCCTGTGCTGTGGCACAGAACCGCACCTGTGAACACTCCTCTCTCCTCTTTCTCCATATTTACTGTATTTTAAGACCTCTGATTTTTCTATTTCATCTTGGGTATTTGTGTTTAATTTGTGACAATTGGACAACATGATACAGGTGATTTGTTTTATACTTTATGGCCAGTAGATGTGTAATCCTGATTACATGAGACTTTCCACTTATTCGGGGTTTTATCATTGGATGGAAAAGGGAATGTGGTATCCACTAACCCAGTCTCTCTCTCTCTCTCTCTCTCTCTCTCTCTCTCTCTCTCTCAGTTCCCCCTTTGATTCAGTTTTCGTAGTAGTCTCACAGCACTAATGCTCCTTTGAAAAGCCCTTTGAGATATTTTTATGAAAGAAACGAGCTTGGAATTGCTCCAAATCAGGATGCTTACTTGCTTAGAAAGATGAGATTAATTTACTGTGAGAATTGCATAGAAAGAACATCTCTTTTGAGTTGCAAAACATATCAGAATTACCATATCTTGGAAAGAGGAATCTTTTCTTAAAGGACGATGTTTGGGGACTAAAGAGAGATGAACAATGTAGTCACCCTGTTCTGTGTGACAGTGGGCTTCCTAATGGCCGGGGCCATTGTCACTTCCTAGTCCAGCACAAGCCCAATGTTGAAACTATAACATGGGGGCTCAGGGAAAGCTGATTCAATGAAGACATAGATGTGTCTTTATATTTCATCTTTATAGTAATCATGACCTCTTATCTAATGTCTGCTATTTGCCAGGCATTGTGTCAGGTACTTTACATATCTTATTTCTGTTCTGAATGCTTTGGGGAGGACAATTTAGAGACTGACTCTAAGCTTACAGTGCCTCTGTTCAGTTCACAGTGATTCTCCCCCTGGAAAGCCTGTCTCCAACATGGTCTACACAATCCCCTTAATAGTTGCTTTTGTAATACATGAGCCTATCCTCTGGTCACTGTGAATTGGGCCAGGATGGACATCTGACTGAAACCAGGACATTTAGATCCTCTCTCCCATGAATTTGCAAATGAAGTTAAGACTCAGAGACTTTTAGTCTGGAGGTGGTTGGAAGAGTAATATGCAAACTCCAGAATTGTGATTCTCTAGGAGAAGAGAATGGGGTATAAAGCAGGTGCAGAGAAGGAGGAAGAGATCAAAGATAGAGTCTTGACATATATCCACAGTATCTGTTTTTACTGAAAATCTAGCTTTAAATCCCTGAGTTCTAAAGCTTTCCTCTCTTTGCTTAAAGTAAGTAGAATTGGTTTCTGAAATTTAGAATCTAGGATCTTGGCTATTACAGGGTATAAATAAATTATATATACATGCATACCTACATTCATAGAAACATGTTATCTCAGCCTCACGGCATATTCCAGAGCAGGTATTATCATTCCCATCTTACAGATGAGGATACAGGCTCAGAGGGTGGAAGCAGTCTTCCCAAACAATCTACTTAGAATAGTTAGAGCTGGTATTTTATCTGAGGGTGTGATCTTACTAGTCTGTATATCATGCCCCATGCAGATAGATTCATTCTTTTAGCATGCATTTGTGGAGATCCTTTTAAGTCCCAGGCCCTATGTTTCAGTGATTCCACCAGGGTTGCCAAGTAGTTGTAGATATTTACATGGTGTTCCATCCATATGTATCCACATAGACTGCCAAAGACCAGCTGCTCAGCTCAAGGTTAAGGAATAGTCTTTGAGACTCATTATCCATACACTCTGCTTTCAGTAAAGATAAAATTAAGGACACCTCTGTCAAAAGACAGAGGAGGTGCCATAGGCTTTTGGTATCCCTAAAACCTTTCAGTGTTGAGTACTTACTGAGCTACTGTGTATGTTTTAACTGGATCAGATGCCACCTGGTGTGATTTTGTCCCTGGCCTTCAGACAGAATGTGGCAGGGATTGTCAGTGGACTGGTAATGAACACCTGCTTTGAGAGTTGTTATTGTTGTTTTAATGGTGCCCTGAAGAAGATTCCATGATGTGATGGTCCAATAATATCTCAAACTTATTAAACACAGAGAAGTCCTATAACTTTCCCAAGGTCACAGAACTAGTTGGTTGCAGAGTTGGAGCTTGCCGGTTAAGAATACACAGCCAACAGAAATCATTTCAAGTGACTTGCATTATTTTTCTTTTTATTCCTCCAAATAACAACACATGTTGATTAGATTCATGTCAGACCCATTATGCATTCTACCCTCACAATCTGTCTTTCTCTGAATTAATGAAACGTAAAGTGGGAAAATTATAGGCTTTTAGTTAGAATCTGTAGTGCTTAGGGTACAGTATAAAAGTCCATTATTAATTTAATATATTCTGGCTTATTATAAAATTCTACCTTTTCGTATTAAAATCTAAAATTTCTCTAAACACTGAGAACTAAAAAAAAATCATTAATGCCATTCTCAGATGCCATTATATTCTTAAAAATTGACATGAATCATACATCATAGCACCTTAGTTTTTATAAAATATATGCCTTCTATATATGGAAACATATAAAATAGACAAAATATAGATGATATGGTTGATACCTCTGGAAGTGGAAATTATTCAGGTTTGTTAATGCCCAAGAGAGCTTCTAGACATTAACTTTAATAATAATAATAATAATAATAATGATAATGGTAATAATTAGAACAGCAGTAACAGCTAACACTTATAGAATATTTACTGTAACCCAGGCAATGTTCTGAGTGCTTTACATCTGTCAGTTCTATCTGCACAACCACCCATGAAGTGAGGGCTATTAGGTATCCCATTTTACAGATGAGGAAAATGAGGCCAGATTACCATTTCATTTGGTCCTGGCACTTCTGAGCTACTTTCTAGGTAGGGGAGAGGTCTGTCCCATTCTTATTCTTAAAATTCAGCCCACATATATGCAACACCTAAATGGTTAAGAAGTTTCTCGTTATCTGGCTGCAACTCTATGTGGCTCTGATTGTTTTCTCCCTCTGTTTTCCAAGTGAGCTCCTATTGAAACATCAAGGCTCATAAAAATACAACCCTTTTTAGAGTTTCTTCTTCCAAGAAATTTTCACTGTTTCTTCATCCATGTTCCCTTGACCTTTTTTTTTCCCCATAATCTGCCACTCTACTTTGGAACATCATTGACTTCCTAACCAATCCAAAGGACAATTTGTATTTATTAAGTTATTAATTCCGTTGTGATACTTGACACTCTTAATGATTAAGAGTCTTAATGACTCCTAAAATTCTTGAAACTTTTCCTCCTTGGACTTTCAAAGCACCATCCTCCACAGCTCTTCCTCCTGGTTTTCTGATCATTCCAGCTCAGTCTTCATTGAGTTCCCCTTTTTCTCTGTTTGCTCATTAGATGATGGAAGCCCATGGCCTACATCCTAAAACAAGATCCACTATCCAGAATGGCATTTGGCATAACAAAGGATCTCAATAAATGTTAGCGGAATAATTTTTCCTTATGAAATTTAACACATGCCTATGGTTTCAACTATGACTCATGAACCAGCAAACATGAAAAACAGAGCTCTTAAGCCTAGAAGTTTCTGATCCACCTCTAATGTCAGGCTTACGGTTATTGTACTCTATTTCTCTGTTTCATTCTTTCTTATCTGGATGATCTATTCTTTTACTGACTCTTTCTTACACACACACACACACACACACACACACACACTGAGGCCATTGGGATGTTGGGCATTGGGTTAGATGCTGTGTCTGTGGTGCTGCCTTCCTGACACTTACCTTGGTGAAGGCACCAGCTCTTTATACCTTTGCTATGCCTTTTTTCCTTTGCCCTCCTTTTCATTTTTCACATTCAAGCTGGAGTAATCTTTGGAAAATATCTAACTGTCACTATTTAAAATCCTTCAATGGCTCCACATTGAAGATACAACAAAGTTCCAACAGCTTTGTTAGCTCACAAGGTCCTGGATCATTTGACCCCAGCCTACATACCTACTCCCAATTCCTCCATTCTCCCACTGTGTCCTATATTTTCCAGACATAGCAAGGTCTTTGGTATTCCTTAATCATGCAATGGTTTTGTTCATTTAGGTGTCTTTATACATATCATCTCATTGGGAGTTGGTGGGCGAATAAAGGGATAAAAAATAACACTTCTCTTACCTGCCTGGGTTCAGATTTAATTTAGGGATAAACACAGAGTAAGATAAATAGAGAGCAAAATGTTACCTTCAACATGACAATGTTTATATTAGAGTTGCGGTTTATACTGTTAGGCAAGCAGACCCCTCTAAATCCTAAAATAAATACCCTTATACCATCTTCCAATCAAGGACAGCACAGGCAAATTTACCTTATGGGCTTACCATATGGGCAGAGGGTCTTTCCCGCTATGCTGATTGTATGGTCCAAATAGAGAACAGCAGCTGCCTGAGGGCAGGCCAGTTCTCAAATGAAAGGAGAGTGTGCACAGCCCAGTTCTCCTCCCAAATCACCATCATTTAGCAGCTCTTCCCCTCCTGTGGCAGAGTTAGTGAAACTGCGGAGCTCCTCCAAATATTCTTCACAGCCACAACTCTAAATATTTTTAAGTAAATATGAATCTATGTCAAATATAAGTTGAAGTCATCAGGACATTTTCTGTTTTATTTTATTTTATTTTATTTTATTTTATTTTATTTTATTTTATTTTATTTTATTTTATTATTTTTTAAGTAGGCTCCATGCCCAGAGTGGAGCCCAACCTGGGGCTTGAACTCACAACCCTGAGATCAAGACCTGAGCTGAGATCAAGTGTCAGAAGAAGCTTAACTAACTGAGCCACCCAGGTGCCTCTGGACTTTTTCAATTTTAAGTGGAAAACAAAAGCACCTCACTTTGCCTTAAACCAAAGAATGGAATTAGTTAACTCACAAAACTGAAAAGCATGGCAACTGAATTTTTTTGTGTGTGGTTGAGTCCAGTTAGTGTTACAGAACTTGGTCTGTCTTCATCTTTGCTTTCCTTTCTCTTGATTCCAATCTCAGGCAGGCTCTCTCCCTGTTGTGCTATGGTATTAAGATGGCCATCAGCATCTGGCAATTATTTTATAAGCTCATCTATCCCAATGAAAAGAGAGCTCCATTTTCCAGATCATTCTAACAAAAGGCCTGGAATGAATGTCTTTTGGTCACTTAAACCTATAAAGTAAAATAATGTCCGTTTTTGGCTAGACATAATCATACTCCCCCCCAACCCCTCAACTTCCAGAACTGTGGTTAAAGTCAGGGTTAACTGAAGGACTGAGACAAGGAAGGAATGTTTCACCAAGGGGATATTGGAGTGTTGTTTCAGAAGAAAGAGGATCTATTTTGGGCAGGCAGAAACAATAAATGTCCACACATGCATTGTTCCATAGGTGAGTGAGTGATTAATCAAGGTAGACAGGTTGTTTAGCATTAGTGACACCAAGTCTAGGTAAAACAGTCTTTTCTAGATTATGCTTATTGTTAAATTATACTTCTCCATGATTGTATTGTAGCCAGCCAGAAGACTGTACTCATTTTTTTTTTGTTAAACTGGAGATCAGACTTTCTTGAAATAGGTGAATTGGGAAATCTCTTTGCTATACAGAAAATATTGTTGCTGTGACAATTGTTGAAAAGAAGCCTATTGGAAATGAGTCAGGAAGTAGAAGAAACAGTAATCCCAGTCTCTGCTCTCAAACGAAAGGAGGGTGCATGCAGCTTTGAGTTTTTCTATTCTGGTTTCTCCTAGAATCTCTCCCTCGGTCTCTCCCTCTGTCTCTCTCTCTCTCTCTCTCTCTCTCTCTCTCTCTCACACACACACACACACACACACACACACACACACACACACAAGCAAACTCTCAAAGGACAAATCATTCTCTCACCCAAAAATGATAAAACACAAAATAAATATGCCAGCTTCCATCCAACAGAAATAAAACTACTTTCAAAATTTCAACTTAATGGTATGTGTCAGATTGTATTGACTCACTGTGAGAGAAAAATTACAGTTTTACTCATTCTGATTTGAAATATCATATTTAGAGGTCTCCATGATACTTGATGATCAGTGAAAACGGACCCTTTGTGCTCAGCCGCACATGGGCAGGGGTGTCTGTGTCTGCTTTGCTAGGGGCCTGCTTGTGCTCATTCCAATATGGCCTAATTTTATTTTCCTCACGGTCTCTCTCTGTTGTGTTTATTGTTTTTTTCCTCTCTCTTTTTTTTTAATGTTTGAAAGATACATGTCTTCTCAGCATGGGGATATCTGCATGTGTTAAAATTACATTTTCTATTTTAAACTCACTCCCTTTTTAATTTAAAAGGACTTGTCAGAACATGCTGTCTTTCTTTTCCCCCTCCTAGAAAATGGGGGATACATAAACCTGAAATCTCAAAAGAGGCAAAAGCCAATTTGTAGGGAAAACAAACAAACACAAAGAAAACAAAACATGGGACATTCTAGTTGATTCTATGTGAGTTGAAATCTTTCTTGGGATTTGACATAAAGAACCTCAGCACAAAGGAGTAATAGCAAGGACATGCATTTCATAAAAAGAATCTCCTTGTCTGGAAATTGTTGGGCAAGCATTCACTCACTTTTACCTCAGTTTCCTAGAAGACATTAAGGTGAAATTTCTCAATCATTAATACCTATACACAGGTATATTCTGTGAAACATAATGGCAACATTTATTAAAAACCTATTTTTGTGTGAGACAATGTGTCTTACACCCCACATGTAAACACATCTCCCAACTCAACCTCATAGTGTGGTTTATTTAGGGGGCTTTCCCCCTCAAAATTAATAAACCATTCTATCATCAATGAATTTGGATTGGGTTATTATTTTACAGGTAAGAAAACTCATGTTGATTTAAGGCACCATGATGAATGCTGTGGTACATCTCTCAGAGTCTCCTTCAGAAGTGTATGCCCATTTCCCTAGTGGTCTGAAATGTTGGCTGCCCAGGCTCACAGCTGAGTTCCCCTTGGGGAATTTCCTCTACCAAAGAAGTCTCACTTGCCACAGGCTACACAAATTCCCAGGGGGCAATCCTCTTTCTCTGACTAGTTGGTGGGTGGGTAGAAAGGTCCAATCTTGCCTCAGTTTGGGGTATCTGTTGAGAGGATGCCTCAGCTCCAGAATCCCCTGAGGGATTGGCAATCAGATTGCAGTTTAGTTTCTCCCTCTGACCAATCCTGTTTCTATCACCAGGGATGGGTGTTGATCAGGAGTAGTCCTTGATAAACCTTCATACAAATCTTTCTCTTGTGGTCTGTTTCTAGAAACCCCAGCCTAAGGCAGGCACCCAGAATAGGTGGCAATTAAATATTTGATATTACATTATTTACCAGAGACACCTATGTTAACAGTATGAATTGCTCTACAGAGTCAATTAAGCAAAGGAAGAAATGTAAAGGCTTTGCTGTTTTGTGCTAATTCTTAATGCATTGCTTGATATTCATAACTATGTATACATAATGCCTTACCAATTAATCTATAGCCATGCTATCTGTGAGATATATGAATGTAACATAAAGTCAACCCTACCCCAAATGCTGTTGGCTCACTATAAGTAGGACCAGTGATTTTATTGGTCTTTTTTTCTGGTGTTATGCAATGTATAATAAGGGAATGTGTGGTCGTCAGTGCCTGAATGCCATTTTCAGTAATAGAAACGCCTTCTGGGGAAATAAGATTGGTGCCAGAACTAGAATATGGAAGCAAACTTGAAATTATTTCACTTCTATTTCAGAATGTTTTTTTTTTAAAAAAGGAAAAGGCTGCAAGACCATTTCGAGGGCTGCCAACCACACTGAGGCATTTGAATGAGAATCCCTCTATAGCTTTCTATAACCTACTAAATAGAAATCCAGTGTTCTTAGGTAAGTTATCTCAGCCACTTTCAATCTAGTGCCAAATTACCTTTGCACATTATCACCCACAGTCCCCCTTCGTGAGCACTCCATATTTTTTGCCAAAGCGAACAGAGGTATACCCTGAACACAAATAAAAACAAAAATGTAAAATAAAATATAAAAGTTTCCATCCAAGATAGAGTAAGCCCACTCTATGCCATTCTGTCTTGCTGATTACAACCCCAAATTCTGGACAAAACAAAAATAAATAAAAAAAAAAAAACTTACTGAACTATCTGAAAATAAAAAAAAAAAATGGGGGAGGGTGGTCAAAAACTGAAGAAATACCTTGAAAAGAGATAAGCCTCTCCTCTTTTTTCCCCCCTATTTTTTCCCCTCATTTGGAGCCTTATTAGTGGTGGAGGAAGCAGTAAAACTTTGAAAGAACCCCGTATTTTTGGCCAGAGGCACAACACAAGGAGCTGGGTCTGAACCTGCACAACTTCTGGGTCCCCACTGACATTCCTGTGCAGGAAAGATGCAAATGAGCATGTAAAAGTTTTTGAAAACTAAATCGACATTGGAAGTAGCACCTAGAGAAGGTAAGTAGAATTTAAAGTTTGAAGCAAGCTGTCAGTTGCCTGACAAAACAGCTCCTACACAGATTGATATTCTGTAGAGGGTTTTAACAGGACCCAGCATCTATAAAACCTAATTTTCAAGTGTTCAGGATACAATCCAAAATGAGTCAATATGCAAAGAACCAGGAAAATGATACAGGTTCTCAAAGGAAAAGACTACCAATAGATGCTACCCATAAGATGACACACTTTGGACTTATCTGACAAAAACTTTTAAGAAGCTACTATAACTATGCTCCATGGTATAAAGGTAAACACAATAGAAATAAATGAGAAGATAGAAAATTTCAGCAGAGAAATCGAAACAATAAAAAGAACAAGGTGAAAATTTTGGAACTAGAAAATACAATACCTTAAATAAAAATTTCACTAAAAGTGCTCAAAAGCAGAATGGAGATGACAGAAGAAAGAGTTGGGAAAGTTGGAGATAGACAGACTTTTTCAGTATGAAGCAAAAGGAAAAAAAAAAGATTTAGAGATGAATAGAGCATCAGGAATCTGTGGGGCAATAGTAAAATGTCTAACCTAAGTGTCACTGGAATTTTCTCCCATAAGGAGAGAACAAAGAGATTAGAGCAGAAACATATTTGAATAAATATACTTGTAAATTTCCTATATTAGGGGAAAATCATACATTTACTGATTTAAGAGCCTGTGAAAACCCCAAACAAAATAAATTTTTAAGTGAAAAATCACCCAGATACATCATAATGAAACTGATGAAAACCAAAGATACAGGAAAAAAAAATCTTGGAAGTAGCTGGAGAAAACTAATATATTACATGTGAAGGAACAGAGATTCACATTACCTATCATTTCTCAGAAACCATGAAGGCCATTAAGACAGTGGAATAAAAATTTAAATTGTTAAAATAAAAGAACTGTCAACCAAGGGTTCTATATCCAAAATACCCTTCAGGAAAAAAGATGAAAGAGAAACTAAGAGAATTATTACCAGCAAATCTACTCTAAAAGAAATGCTAAAGGAAACATTCAGGCTGAAGGGAAATGTTACTAAAAGAGAAACTTGGAAGTTCAGAGATAAGGAAAGCACGAAAAATAGTAGATATCTGGGCTCAAACAAAAGACAGTTTTCTCCCTCAAATTCTACAAAATATAAATGACTATTGAAAGTGAAAATTATAGCAGTGTCTGGCAAGTTTGTAAATATATGTAGATATATATATGACAAATATAATATTAAGAGGGAAGAGTAAAGTGATATAAATGATTGTAAAACTTCTACATTTTACTTGAAGTAGTAAAATGTTAGCTCTCTATATATTGTGAAAAGATGTAGCCTCTAGGAAAACTACTAGAAAATAATACAATGAAGATAGCCAAAATAACAATAGATAAAGAAAAATTCAGTACAGATTAAACTATATGAAAAATGTAATATCCATGATAAAAACTCTCAGAAAGGTAGGAAGTAGAAAAAGCCTTCCTTAATGTGATAAAGTTTAGTTACAAAAGATATACATAGTGAAGAATGAATGCATTCCCCTGAGATCAGGGACAGGTCAAGGATGTATACTTTTATTACTGCTATTCAGTATCACACTGGAATTCCCAGCCATTGCAATAAAAGAAGAAAAAGATATAAAAGACATGCAGATTGAAAAGGAAGGCATAATATTATTTGTGATTGCCACTGTTGTCTACGTAGGAAATCTTAAAGACTCTATAAACATGCTCTTAGAAGTAGTAAGTAATCTTATTAAGATTGTAGAACAAAATCAATATATTAGTATCAGTTGTATTTCTATATACCAGCAACAAATAACTAGAAATCATAATTTTAAAAGAATGTCATTTACCATAGCACCAAACATGAAATAGGTATAAATCCGAAAAAATACATGCAAGATCTTACTGTGAAGATTACAAAGCACTGATGAAAAAGATCAAAGAAGATTAAATAGAAAGATATATCATGACTCAGTATTATTAAGATGTCAGTTCTCCCTAAATTGATTTATAGATTAATGAAATCTCCCCAAAATTCTAGCAGGATTTTTTATAGAAATTAACAAGCTGATTCTTAAATGCATTTGGAAAGTCAAAGGAACTAGAATAGCCAAAAATTTTTGAAAATTATAAATAATGCTGTAGGACTCACATTAACTGATTTAAAACTTACTATAAAGTCATAGTAATCATAAGTGTTGGTTTTCATGGGAGGATATATACATAGAACAACACGGCCAATTGATTTTTGACAAACTTGCTAGGATAATTCAAAGAAGAAAAGATAATCTTTTCAACAAATAGTACTAGAAAAGTTGGACATTTATATGTGAAAAAAATTAACTTTAACCCATATTTCAGATCTTATACAAAAATTAACTCAAAATTGGTAATACCTCCACTTGCAAAAACTGAAACTGTCAAATTTCTCTAAGAAAACAGGAGAAAATCTTTGTGACCATAGATTCCACAAAGAATTCTTAGATTGGTCACCAAAATCACTGCCTCTAAAAGAAAAAAAAAAAAAAGACAATTCAAATGTATTAAATGAAAACTTATGCTCTGTGAAAGATAACATTAAGAAAATGAAAAGACAAGCCACAGAGTGGGGGGGAATGTTTTTAAATTACTTATCTGAATAAAGAATTTGTATCTAAAATATATAAAGAATTCTCAAAATCTAGTAATAAGAAACCAATAAACCCAATTTAAAAAATGGGCAGGGGAACTACATAAACACTTCCCTAAAGGAGATGTTCTTTGACAAATAAGCATATTCAAAGATGCCCAGCATCATTTGTAGATGTATTAGTTTCCTAAGGCTACCATAACAAATTACCAAAAACTAGGTGGCTTAAGCAACAGAAATGTACTCTCTTGGAATTCTGTAGGCGAGAAGTACAAAATCAAGGAATCATCAGGACCATGCTTCCATTGAAGACTTTAGATAAGAATGTTTTCTTGCCTCTTCCTAGTATCTTATGATTGCCAGTAATCCTTATATTAGTAGTTATAATAATAATAATCTTTAAAAATTGATATTGCCATATTTTGGTGTGGATGCCAAGAAACTCAAACTTGTACATGTTGTTGGTGGTAATACAAAATGGTACAGCTGTTTGGAAGAGAGTTTGATGGTGTTTCATATAGGTGAACATATACTTCTCCGTATATCTCATTTTTGCATACCCAAGAAAAATGAAAATTGATGTTCACACAAAAACCTCTACTCAAATGTTGATTGTGGCATTATTCATAATTTCCTAAAATTGGAAACAACCCAAATGTCCTACTAGCGGTTAGTGGATAAAATCTATGATGCATCTATATAACGGAATATTATTCAGCAGTATTATTGCTATACACAGTCATATGGATGAAACTCAAATACATCATGCGAGGTGAAATACCAAATTCAAAAGACCACATACTGTCTAACTCCATTTTTATGGTATTCTGGAGAGATAAAATCATGAGAAATAACAATAGAAATCGGTGGTTGCCAGGGCTGTGGGTGGTGGGAGATGTAGACCACAAAGAAGCACAGGAGAATATTGGTGTGATTCAGCAGTTGTATGTCTTGATTGTGGTGGCAGTGTCTCTAAGCATTTGCTAAAATTTATGGAACTATACATCAAAACTGGTGAATTTTACAGTATGGAAATAAATACAATCCAACAAATAAACAACTGGTACCTGATACCTTGTGGGGTATGTGTTTGGGACATAATAGTGTTAGTTCTTTTCTTCTCTTATGCATTAAAGACGTCTACTCTTATTGTTGTTTTGCTATTATTAGCTAATTCTACATATTTACAAATTCTCTTTTTCTTTCCCTTTTTCCCCCTTTAGGATGTCCCCCCCATTCCTAGCAACTCTTATCAATCATTCCATTAGGAAATTCTTGCTGTGCCAGTTACATTCTTTGCTGCTTTGAAATATGCCTAGGTCTCATCTTGTTTGGCCTTCCACAAAGGCTGCCGTAATAACTGAACATGTCTTGTGAACTAGAAATCGACTGGTGACTTTCCATCCCTTGAAATTTATTGAAGAGGTTCTTTTCTGTCCTAATTGCAAGTCCCATTAAACTCCAAAACCTTGTCAGTTCCCAAGGGCTTCTATCCGTGTTCCCCAAGCTCCTACTACCACTGGAGGTGTTCTGTCTTGAGCTATAACATTGAGCCCCTTTTTTATTTGACCTCTTCTTTGTTTCATGGCAAAAGCCACTCACATGAAGCATCTCTGAGTCAAGCATACTTTACTAAAGGTTTGTGAGAAGGAACACTCAGAATGGTAAAGGGACATTATTCCCTCCTGTACTTCCATGTTTCGGTGGCCCGTATCTGAGGTAAACTGCAGCTACCCACAGAGAGCCTGGTTTCTATCTCTTCTGTACTTTCAAAGCCTATCATCTCTTCTCTCCTCCTACCTCTCTCAGGAGCATAACCAGTTTACTTTCTGGTTTCACAAGATGCAGTTTCTCCACTAATTTTTGCTGTCTTGCTTTCTGTTGGTACCCATGTCTTCAGCTTCTTCCCTTCTACCCTGAGCAGTTTCTCAAGATAACTTCCCAAAGTCAGGTTGTCCCTAGGAGGGAATTCTATTGTAAGGTGTTTCGACTGTGAAATGCACTCTTCGTTACAATCTACTGAAGCACCTATCACTAAATCGTAAACTTTTATTTCCACGTCCATTTTTCTCACTGTCCATGAAATCATCAAGGGTGGGTTTCATCCTCCCGCCTCTTTTGTTCCAAAGCTTACCACAGTGGTGGGTATATAATAAACATTCAGTAAGCAAATGAAAGTGTCTTAGTCCATCCAGGCTGCTATGAGAAAATATCATAGACTGAGTGGAGTATTGTGAAATAATAGAAAAAATATATATTGGTCTCTATCTGGGGTTACTGGCACAGAGCTCTTAAAGTTGTTGGAATTTCCTAAATGATAGGAACACTAGCAGCATCTTTTGTAGTCTTTTACTTTGGTCTTTTTTTGTGGTCTTTGACTTTAGGTCCTGACACAGAGCTCCTAAATTCCTTGGAATTTCCTGAATGATAGGAATGTCTTATGTTCTAACAAGGCATCTCTCGGTGGAACCCCCGATAGCAGCTGGTCACCAGAAAGTTCAAGCCATGATTAGAAGCTTGGAACTTTCAGCCCCACCCATCCCATTTTCCAGAGAGGAGAGGGAGTAGAAATGCAGGAATAATTGATCATTCTTACACGATGAAGCCTCCATGGGAATCTCAATACTTGGGGAACCCGATAAGGTTTGGGTAGCTTCTAGGTTGGTGAATAGGTGGCGGGAGGTGTTGAGGAAGTGGATACCTTTACCTATACACCTTTTGCCTCTGGTTATTTCTAAGTGGTATCTTTTTATAATAAACGAGTGATGTAGTAAGTAAAATGTTTCTCTGAGTTCTATGGGCTGCTCTAGCAAATCCTGAGAAGGAGGTACTAGGAACCTATGGTTTATAGCCAGTAGGTCAAAAGTACCCAGCTGGTGTTGCAGAATTGCTTGATGTGTGGAAAATCTCCTGTGTGGGTGACCAGAAATACCAGAAGTAAAGTGTTATATGTGAGTAGTAAAGGAGAAACACACAGGAGTGTTTTTTCCTTTATGTTTATAAGCAACAAACATTTATTTGTTAGGTTCTATAGGTCAGGGAGTTCAAGATCATAGTACCAGCAGTTTCAGTGTCTGGTGTTGGCTCACTTCCTGGTTTACAGATGACCCTTTTCTCTGTGTCTTCACATGGTGGAAGGAGTCAGGGAGGTATTTAGGGCTCCTTTTACAAGGGCACTGATCCCATTCATGGCTCCACCCTCATGACCTGATCATCTCCCAAAGTGCTTATCTCCAAATACTAATACATTGGAGATTAGGATTTCAACATACGAATTTGGGGGGTGATTATATTCAGCCTCTAGCAAAAGAATAGCCAGGCTTTTTTTGTACTATGTTTATACTATTCCCCAATCTGCAACATTATCCCTACTATTTCTATCTCATTTCTTCACATCCTTGATGCTCCTGCTTCCCACACTTGCGCAACTATGGTACCTTTGTTTACCTCTTCAGATCTTGGTCCTCTGAATGCTGAATTTTATTTTTACTCTCTTCCACTTCTTCACTGAAGGCAAGAGTTGTGTTTAGTGTACTTATATAAAGTTGTCCAGTATATTATCCTTTGATGAGGAGTTAATAAATGCATCTATATATTTAACCAATATTTATTGAATGCTTATAATTTGCTAATCTCTATTCTAAAAGCTGGACATATAGCAGGGACCAAAATTGAGAAAAGCCATCCCCCGCTACAAAGAGCTTACATTCCAGTGGTGAGAATCCAAGAATAAGCATAAAACAAATACATATATAACATGTAATTTGGTGATAAGTATATGAAGATAAAGTAGGGCTAGGGGACAGACAGTGTATGTATGCATGGTGGGGGAAGGGTCACATAGAAGGAGGAATTGTCATTTTATGTAGATTGTTGGGCAAGATCTAATAAGATAAAGGTTAAATAGGAACTGAAGAAAGACAGGGAGAGGGCCATGCACATATGCAGGGAATAAAGCACTCTAGCATCCCACACATCTTGGGATGAGCACCTTATAGTTCACAAAGGAGAAAAGGAAGGAGAGAGTATTATACAGATGGAGAAAAATATTTAGAAGTACAACAGACATTCATTTTCCTGAAAACCCTATAGATAATTTAAGGGGATGTGATAAGTTAGAGTGGGAAATTGACATTGTTTGGGAGCACTAGGCAACGGCTTCTTTCACCTGCTGTTGAAACCAAGTAGGCTGACCTTTCTTAGAGTGTATCTGGGCAAGTGACACCATGCAATGGCTCTCCTGAGTTCTCCATCTAAAGAAGGATCCTGCCCGTTCCTGTCATATTGCCCTCCATATTTGTTTCAAAGACAGTCTTAAGTGCAAAAGATGCCATTTAGGATTTGATTTTTACAAAGGGGAAATATCAAAAGTTGTCAGGAGATTTGATTAAGGTGGGATCTTATTGGGTTACTGAGAAATAATCCTTGATTTCCTATTCAAGCAAGATGGCAATAAAAAAGTTTAAAAGTGGGGCGCCTGGGTTGCTCAGTTGGTTAAGTGTTTGACTTCAGCTTAGATCATGATCCCAAGGTCCTGGGAATGAGGCTCATGTTGGGCTCTGTGCTCAACAGGGAGTCTGCTTGTCCCTCTACCTCTCCCCCGACTCACGTGTGTGTGCAAGTGCGTGCTATCAAATTGATAAAAAAATCTTAAAAAAAATTTTTTTAAAGTAAACATAGGAGGTAACAACCTTAGGTTTTTAGAAACTGAGACATCTTGGTAATCTTAAATAATCAAGGACAGGGTAAAGTTAACATGAAGCATGGGAACTTTTTCTTATAAGACATAGAATTTTTGCCTTCAAGGCAGATTACTTAGAAAGTAAAAGAAAACCTTTTACAACCTCTTAGAGAAACCAATACTCTAAGAAAAATGTAAACATAAACTCTTTTTGAAAATATTATAAATAAACCCATTATATAAACCTTAGCTAGAATTGACCAATACAAATAAAATTCCATTTTCATGAACTTTCTACAGTTTTCTATATCCATTCAGGTTTTTTCTTAAACTTTCCTCCATCTTATTCTGGAATAATCAGTCATTTTACGTTAAGACAAATCTACTGTCTTTTTTATCTTAAAAGAACCCATACTCTTAGAGTACAATTTCTCAAAATGGCCAAAATGAACACATTCATTAACAGACACAAATATATAGAGCCTCTCTGTACCATTAAATATATCTCTTAATATTTCTGTATCTCTTAAATATAAGAGAAAAAAAATTATATAAACTTAAAGTTATGCTTTGTAACTAATGTTACAGTATTCTTAAAAATTATTTATTTAATGAATATTTATTAATGAGTTCAATTTGCAGCAGTCCAAGATTTTAAATTACCTAAACATTTGGGAATTATCTTTAACCTTACATGCTACAAAAATTACTATTTAAATAAAGTTTATCTGAGTAATGATTCAATTTGGTTAAAACCAGATTTAAAATTTTCATAATCGTATTTTATAAGAAATAATGCTAGCTCCTTTGATCAGTAAACATGTTTAGAAAGAACAAACTCAAGTAGAATAAAAATGTGTACTCACATTATACTGATAACTCAGATAAAATATAGTTCTTTGTATTAAACCAAAATTATGAAACTAGTTTTACTTGCTGAAGTTTTACCTAAGTATGTGAATATGAATTCTTAAAATGTTTCTGAGTTTCTATAAGAATATCTCTTTTTCACATTAAAATTATTTAAGATTCAATTTCTTCAATTTCTGAAATATTGGGAATGGCCAATTATATAAATACTTATTTATCTCTTTGCCAACCACTCTAGAGCTCCTTTAACATAAAGGATCTCAAATTTAATTGATTCATGCTATCCAGAAATAGGAAAATATGACATATTCACCTAATTAAAGGGAAAGACTTTCCTAAATTACAGAAGGAAAAAGTCCTAATACAAGACAGATACAGAAAGTTTATAGTTCTAATTCCAAAATTTCAGTCATGAGTCATGAGTCAAGCATACACAAATACAAAATTCACAGGCCCATTTCAAAGAACTGGTCTCTTTAAATTCTTAATTTATTTAAATTAACTCAGACAATCAGGGAAGAACAACAAACTAGATTCTCTGTCCCCTTTATCCAAAAGAAATAAAATCTCTATAAATTATGAGTTTCTTTATAGAGAGATCAACAGACAGTTGATCCAAGTAGAAAAGGGGGTCATCTGGGAACCTTAGGGAGTCATGAGGAAGGATGGAGTTGAGTGTGACCTCAGAATCCAGAGGGCAGCGTGATCCTTAGCCATTTCTCAGAACATGAAAGGATGGGGGAGCCTTTTTACCCATTGCTGCTTTCCAGAAGCACAGGTTCAACATTGTCATAGCTCTTATAAGTAGTTGCTATAATAACCCTCATATTCTAGATGAGGATATTAAGGCATAGAGAGGTTAAATAACTTGCCCAGACTCATACAGCTGCTAAGTGGTAGAGGTAGGAATCAAACTTTAAAGTCTCACACTAGCATCCATGCTGTTAGCTAATTTATGTACCTACCCTATGCCCTAAGAGCTTACCACAGGTTAAAGACCTTTTCTCCCTAGTCCATCACTCTTACCCCACAGACGAAAGCCCAGTAAATATTGGTATAGGTGAATAAACAAAAGAGGAGAGTGTGAGCCATCAGTAGTGAAAGAAAGAAGAGAGTGAGGCAGAAAATGAACACAGAGTGAAATGGAGGGGAAAAAAAGAGACAATGTATTTCCTTTTTTCTGCTCCCTGGTGATACATATTGTTCCTGCCTCCCCAAGATAACCATTTTTCTCCAATTGAGTCCCAGGAATTTTTTTTAAGTTTTATTTTTTAAGTAATCTCTACATCCAATGTGGGGCTTGAACTTATGACCCCGAGATCAAGAGTCATATGCTCTTCCAACTGAGCCAGCCAGGTGTCCTGTCCTGGGAAAAATTTTAATCATTTAAAGACATACCTTAATTGCCCCTGAAAATGGAGAATGTCAATAATCTGACATTGTTACTAATAAAAACTAAAGAGCATTGACCAAGCTGGAAGTTTGACCACCTATCTTCCTATCAATAACTATTTGGTATAACTGTTTATTTCTTGATTTGAGCCTCATTAAAGGCAGACATTCTATCATATTTGTCTTTGCATCTTCATCACTTTACATAGTCCCTGAGACATAGTAGATATCTAATAAAATGTTTAATTGAATAGGAAAAATAAGACTTGGTGAAATTACCTCTCCTTGTCAAATAAGAGGAAAGGAGAATTAATTCCAGTTAATATGATGTAAGTACAACCAAAATAGACTGACAGAATGATATATTTGTTATAAATTCCCAGATAAAGTTTGCAGTGACTTGCAGTTTGGAGTCAGGATTTATATTTTATATTATAACCCACACAACACACAAGCACACATACATGTGGATAGAAGTCAAACTGAACAGAGCTGATAAAATATTTTGATACTATCGATCCCAACTGTTCTCATATTGACAGATTATTGTACATTGAACAGAATGCAGAGAATGATTTCAGCTAAGTTTTGAAAAAACAAACAATAGAACTATTAAAATATTGGGTTTATTTTTATAATTAAAACATGTTAATTGAAAAAAAAGTTCAAGTAACTGTTCAAATAACTATTCTTAGTTATTGTTGATAGAGTGAGATGGCCTAATTCTTTCAAACCCTGGCCGTTGCCTAGGCTATATACTATAGCAGTACTTATTATTAGTTAGTTCCCTCAGATTTAGTTGAAAGTACTTTAAGGTTATTCATACAGCTTATTTCTATGTGAAAATCGTTCTCTTAATAAAAGAGTTTGCATGTTATTTCTTGTCATAATACTCATAGTAATATTTGTCATGTCCTTTGGTAGTGTTTATAATGGTTTTTATAAAGCTTTGGTATACATCATTATGTTTGATTCCTACCATAAGCTTGTGATACAAATAGTTCATTATGACCATTTGGCTAATGATAAGGAAGTGTGTGTGTGTGTGTGTGTGTGTGTGTGTGTGTGTGTGTGGTGGGGTTGGGAGAGAGAGTGCGCCTAATATCTATGTCTCACAGTTACTAAGCCTTAGAGATGTGACTCCTAGTTCAGTGATCATATTAATATAATGACTCAGTTGGCTTATATTCATACTTCTAAAAAGCTACAAAATTAACAAACCAGCTAGGGGTTGTTCTGGCGTAAAAATATATCTATGACTTGAAGAGATGATGTTATTTTTGACAAACGAAGGCTTAGTTGTCTTATACCTGTTGGGGGTGGGGGGTGGTGTGCGTCTTCCCTCCGATTTTCTAAAAATTAAAACCAAAACTGTATGAAAACCACGTATTCTAACCTTTCACATTTTTCCTTATTCCTCTTCAGTCTGAAATGTTTCCCAGAAACAATGATATCCTTAGAATTTCTTGGTCAACTGTATCACAGACAATTCTAAATGCCATATACTCTCCTGTTAGGAATTATTACCCAATATTTTGATGAGAAAAATTCACCCTTCTGGCTCTTCAGAATCATTAGGAGGTGGCAACCACAACACCAAAGACTGACATTGAAGAGTATATTTTGGCAATAATCAGCTTTTGGGATTTAGCTTTTAAATGGATCTTTTGGAATAAGCTGAGGACAAACAGTTGCCTAGCTAATTGGGACAAAGGAAAAGCAGTTAAAAAGTATTCTAAAATCTTTTCCACAGCCACACACACCATTGGATGAGCAAGGCGGTCATATAGAGGAGACTTTTCCTCCTCATCATGACCAAAGTGTGGTTCTTTTGTGGTGACTAAGTACAGATCTTCCTCACTTTATATAGGGTTACATCCCAATAAACCCATTGTAAGTTGAAGGTGCCTTTAATATATTTTAATCTGCAGAATACTACGGCTTATCCTAGCCTACCTTAAGGGTACCTTAGAACCCCACCTTAGATCGCTTACATTAGTCTATAGTTGGGCAGAATCATCTAACAAAAAACCTCTTTTTTAAATGGAGTGTTGAATATCTGATGTAATTTATGGAATTTTGTACCGAAAGTGAAAAACAGAATGATTGTAGGGGTACAGGATGGTTGTCAGTGCATTGATTGTTTACCCTTGTGGTCGTGTGCCTGACTGGGAGCTGTGGCTCCCTGATGCTGACCATCATCATGAGAGAGGGTCAGGCTGCATATCACTGGCCCAGGAAAAGATCCAAAATCAAAATTCAAAGTATGGTTTCTACTTAATATATATTGTTTTTGCACCATCATAAAGTTAAAAAATCGTAAGTTGAGCCATTGTAAGTTGGGGACTGTCTCTACAGACCTCGAGTCATTCAAGCTATCACAGGGTCTTTTCACAAGCACTAGTTTTGAAGCTGAAAGAGGTGGACAAAACATTATAATGCACCTATTCTTCTGGAAACTGCTTTTGAAGGAGGGTGACTGAATGAGCATGACCAAAGTACTGAGGATCATTCCCTGTGGGTGGTCATGATTACATACAAGGAGAAAGAGTCAGTACTTACATGCGTGTGTGCAAGAGTTTGTGTATGAATGTGCATGGACATAATCAACCTTCTTGAGCTAGAAGACAGTATTTCCTGCCTAACAGTTTTTTCCTAAATCCTAAAGTTTAGTATTAGTGTCTGTATTTTTATCAGCCAACATGACAATGCTAGTTGGATTATTAAGAAAAGAGCCAAAAGCATAATTACATTGTAAGTACTACTTTTTATGGAATATACTGAAATAGTTATGAAACTCATGACCAAAATCTTGCCCCTCACCTCAGTTGCCAGTGTCAATCTATGCTGCATTAGAATCTGTGCTGAATTAGAAGTAAGTTTAGGATCATTTCCAAGATAATAAGACTCCCTGCTTATGATTATTATCCTTGAATGCTAAAACCCTGTGAAAAATCCCCCCAAAGCTTCGGTGAGTGAAGTGGGAAGAGCATTCATGAGGTTCGTTATTTGCTTTTGCTCCTTTGGCCAAAGGTCTAAATTAAATCAAGTTCAGTGTTTTTGCTTGTGCTTTTTCTCATGATGAGGAAAAGCTACAAAAAGAAATCCCATGGAAAGGAGTACCAAGAAAAAGTATGTATTACTCCCTAAGGCCTTAAAAGAACAGATTTAAAACACCCACCCCAAGCCTGGAGTGAGGTGAGGAGAGATATATCCATTGTCAAGCAAAAAAGAAACATCATCCCAAGAAGAATCTAAAGTAGAAAAGAAATCCAAAGATAGAAAGCTATAAAAGATATTCTGAACATATGTAAAAGTTCCAAAATGTTGCATCATAATTAGTTTCCTAGATTCAAGTACATATAATTTTTCCCCCTTGGGGAGAAGTAAAAGCAAAGACACCTGGATTCTAGTAGTTGAAAGAAGTTCTTTAAAAAAAAAGGTTTTTTATTGTTTGTTTGGTTTTTTTTGTCTACTTCAGTGCTTAATTATTCCCTAGATCCAGTGTGTCTTTGCTCTTAGGTGTGTATTCTCATTGAAGCAGTTCAATTCATGATAGAATCCTGAAACATTCTAAGACTGCCTTCTTGTAAATGTTGCCTTCTAAAGAAATGTTTTATATCTTAAAAGTTAGAAATAGCCTTTTTAAGTGTAGATATTTGTTCTCAAAGCTGCTGGAACTTTTCTTATAGTAAGTCATCACCTTTGTACTCTTTCTTTTGGAAGAAAAGTAGTAGACCACTTTACCAATTGAAATTTGAAGGAAGTAAAGGGAATATGTAATATACAGGAGTGTATGTATATGCTTAATACCTGATCTTCTACTCAGTGAATGATGCTTTCAAGCTGAATAGAGTGAAAGGCAAATTTCTAGTTTCATTAAGGCATGAGTATACAGATTCCTTGCTAGAGGGTGTGGTCATCGTTAGCAATGTAACCAAATATTGCTGGCTCTCTGTTTTCCATGAATGTGGAAAAATGGTGCCTCTCTACCACTTCAAAGTTAGATGTGGTAATATGATTTGTTTTTATAAACAGAATATGAGTGGAAGTAATACATGTCACTTCTTGGCAGAAACTTTTGAAGACAGTGTGTTATTTGCCATATATTCTTGTCCAATAAAAAGGTGGTTATGAAATCACTTGTCAAGGTGAAGTTTTTGTCAGCTGAGACCTTGAGTGATGACAGTAAGATGTGCCCTTCTGCCCAACCTGAGAAGTATACACTGTGTGAGCAAGGATTTTTGGGGGGCTGTTTGGTTGGATTTTACTTGTTTGTTACCACAATATAACCTAGTTTACTCTGACTGATTATAACAGGGAAGAATTTAAAAACTTTTCTCCATACAATACCACAAATAAATGAAAATACAAACTGGACTTTGGGTGATAATGATGTGGCATGGTAGGTTCATCAATTATAACAAATGTACCACTCTGGTGAGGGATATTGATAATGCAGAGGTTATGCAGGTGTGTGTGTGGGGGGGGTATATGGGAAATCTCTGTACCTTTCCTTCAATTTTGTCATGAACCTTAAATGTGTCTAAAAAAATAAAGTATTAAAACAATGTAAGTCTTCTCCAGTATCTAGCATCATGTTAAGTTGGTGAAGTTCTTGAAAGTAATATCTGTAGGACAAAGTACTTGCTTTGGGCATCTGTCCATGATCAACAATAAACCATGTCAATGACCTTTCAAGTTTTGACTCTACACATCACATAGTACAGACAGAAGTGTGTAAAAGAGTAAAAGACAAACTAGCAAATAATGAGTTTTTTGTTGATGGGACCAGCCTTGCTCTTTTGTTTTTGCACTTCACTCTGCCTGGAATGTATTTCTGCCAGATCCTGGCATGGCTGACTCTTCATCATTCATATATCCATTCACATGTCACCCTTGAGAGCAGATTTGTTGACAACCTTATCAAAAATAGTTCCCTGTCCCATCACTGTCTATCATATAACATCTTTTATTTTCTTCACAGCTCTTAAACCATCTACAGTATTTCTACATGTGCTTGTTTATTGGTTTATTGGCTATAAGATGCCAATATAATAGAGGTTCCATGATTACAAATATGCTGTCTATCAGGTTCATTACTGTGTTCCCAGCTCAAAGAACAGTTACTGGTATAAAATAGGTTGTGATATAATTTTGTGTTTGAATGGGTAATTAGAGACATCTACTTCTGACCAAACCAGAGTAAGAGGGAATGGGTCTTCCTTCATCCTTTAAGCAACTAAAATAATCTGGACAAAATATTTGAAAGACTAGTTTCAGTGGACAACAGTTATCACCAGACAGTAATCCCTGAGGGCAGGGAAATAAATGAAAGAAGTCCTACCAATTTTTTAGCTTACTGCATAGAGAGTTTCTAGGCTATACCATAGGGAGGGGAACCCAGACAGGGTCTAGCAGTCTCCCTGAGTTGAAGAAATACAGGCCATCCCATCTAGAGTTCACAGGGCAGAGTGCCAAAGGACTGCACTACAGAGTGAGAAAGTGCTGTAGATCTCCACAGGGTCCATATTGGTCTTCAACTGAGAACTGATCAGAACATGTGGGTGAGGAGACTACCAATACCAGAGCCACCTAAAAGGGTAAGGAACTCAATCTCCAAGGCTCATACAGGGCCAGGAACATTTTATGTTCTCATCAGTCAGAGTGGGAAAAACTCCATAAACATGGGCCCCCAGTTAGATACACAAGGCATTGCCTTGATAGTGGGGAAAAATTATCCTTAGTCTAAAAGCTTCTGTGGTCCTGCCTAACAAAACAAAAAAACTTAAACTTTTTCTAAATAACTGTGTTCTAGAACAAATGTCAGGAACAGAAAAAAAATCAACAAGATAAAATTAACAAAAAAAAAAAATCAACAAGATAAAATTAAAAATTCCTGACATACCATCAAAATTACTAGGTAGGGATGGAAACAGTAATCCACAACCTATAGTAAAGGAGAAACTCAATCAATTGAAACCAATCTGGATTAGTAATAATTCAAATGGAAGACTAAGTGGATAGGATGTTAAGATATATTTTTTAATTCTGTTTTCTGTTTTATAATTAAAAGTAAACATGTTAAGGAGAGCCATGGAAGATATAAAAAAAAAAACCCAAATGAACTTCCATAAATGAAAACTATAATATCTGAAATAAAAGAATGCACTACATGGGAATAATAGCATATCTGAGGCTACAGAAGGAAATATTAGTGTACTTGCAGACTTGGCAATAAAAACTAAGTGAAACAAAAAAAACTGAGAGACGAAGAAAAACAGGGTGTTGGTGAGACGTGGGACCACATCAAGTGGCAAGCTACCTAATGTTCATGTAAATTGGAATCATTAGAAGGGGTGGGGACAGAAAAACTATATGAAGAAAAGCATCTAAAATTTTTCCAATTTGATGAAAATCAGAAACTCACAGATTTGAGAAGCTTAGTGAAACCTAAGCGGAGAAATCTGAAAAAAACTACAACAAACTACATCATAGTCAAATTACTAAAAAAAAAAATCTAAGTGTAGCCAGGGTAAAAAGGACCATTATGTACAGAGGGACAATAACAGTAGACTTGTTCTGAAACAATGAAGGCAAGAAAACAATGGATAAATTTTTTTTTGAGATTTTATTTATTCGAGAGAGAGAGAGAGAGAGAGAGAGAATGAGAGAGTGAGTGCAAGGCAGGGAGGGAGGGGGACAAACAGACTGTGCTGAGCGTGGAGCCTCAGGCAGGGCTCTGTCTTCGGATCCTTGAGATCATGACCTGAGCTGATATCAAGAGTCCAACGCCTAACCAACTGAGCCACCCAGGTGCCCCTCAAATAATTTTTTTAGACATACAAAAGCTAAAATAATTAGTCACCGGTGGCTCCAGAATATGTTAAAGAAGTCCTTCCAGCAGGACAATGATACCAGATGGAAATGCGTAACTACACATCTGAATGAGAGCACGGGTCAGAATGGTAATTATGATATGTAAGTAAATATGAATGTTTTCATTTTAAAATTTTAAAGTCATATTACAAGATTGACTGACTTTAAAGAAATATAATATCAATTTGTTGTTGGGTTTATAACAAAGGCAAAAGTAAATGTATGACCGTAATAGCAAAAGAGCAGAAGAACTGAAAGTAATGTATATTGTTATATATTTGTGGTATATACGAAGTGGGGTAATATTACGTGATGGTAGGCTCTAACTTAAAGGTATAGTGTAAACTCTAAAACAACTTATCCCCAAAAAGGAAAAAAAAAAAGAAAAGAAAACAAGTTTAGAAAATAAGCCAAGTGAGATAAAATGAAATTATTAAAAATATTAAATCCAAAAAAGGTAGACAAAGAAGTAAATAGAAAGAAAGAACAGATGAAATATGTAAAGCAGAAGTGGCAAGATAGATTTTAACGAAATCTTATTAATAATTCCAATAAACTTAAATGGTGCAACCATCCCTAATTAAAAGTCAGATATTGTCAGGTTAGGTGAAAAAGCAAGACACAAGTATATCTCACCTGGAAGAAACCTGCATTAAATATAAAGACACGACTAGGTTAAATGTGAAAGGAGCAGAAGGAGATATACTGCTAACATTAGTCCAAAAAGCTGAAGTAGCTATATTAATGCCAGATAAAGTATACTTTATAAAAAAAATTAATACCAGGGATAAAGAGGGTCACTTGCAAAGAGATAAAGGGTTAATTCATCAGACGATATATTAAATCTTCAACATTTATGTACCTAGGGACAGAGCTTCAAAATGCACAAAGCAAAAACAGATAAAATTGATAAATAAATCCACCATTACAGTGAAGAATTTCAATAGTAGAATAAGTAGACAGAAAATCACTAAGAGTATAGACAAACTGAATAACATTATCAAACAACTTGTCCTAATTTACATTTACAGAGCACTTTACCCAACAGCAGCAGGACGTGCACGGTTTTTAAGAGCATGCAAACCTTTACCAGTCGAGGCCATAAAACATGTTCATAAGTTTAACAGGATTCAAATCAAACAAAAAATGTTCTCTGATCACAATGGGATTAATTAATATTAGAAATCAGTAACAGAAAGATATCTGGAAAATCCCCCAATATTTGTAAATTAAGTAACACATATAAATAAACCATGAGTTAAAAACTATTTTGAACCAAGGAAAAATGAAACACACATATCAGATTTTGTAGAATGCAGCCTAAGAAGGTTTTAGAGGCACATGTAGTGCAGTAAAATAATTATCTCAAATCAGTGGCCTAAGCTTCTATGTTAAGTAGAAATACAAGAGCAAATGAAACCTAAAGGAAATAGAAGATAAGAAATAAAGAGCAGAAATCAGTGAAATTAAAAGCAAAGATAGAAAATCAGTTGAACAAAGAGCTGACTTATTGAAAAGATCAAAAAGATCAATAAAATTGATAAACTTCTAGCCAGACTGATAAAAAAAAAAAAAAGAGTGAATGCACGATTTTCCAATATGAGGAATGAGAGAGGGTGGATCACTATACATCCAGATATTAAAAGAATACAGGAATTATTATGAATTAGTAAATAGCTAATACAGGAGTAGTTTAATGAAACCACAATTAACAGTCAATTTACACACAGGCTATTGTTAGTTTATTTAAGGCTGAAGTTAAAAGGAAGAGCCATGATCAAGGATGTAATATATTAAATTCCTGAGTTGTTATCCAGCATATTTTTGTTAATAACAACAACAAAAATTTATCTAGTACCTAGAATTTGAAGGGAGCTGTGTTGGACTCTCTCCAGGGAACAAAAAGACAAAAGGAGGTCCTCTGAAAATGCATGTTATGTATGTAAAATAATAGAGCATAAATGTTCAGTGATATGGGTTAAATAACTCCTCTTTAGATTGATGAGAGGGAGTAATTATAAAGGTCCAGGCAGACATCTTGGAGAAATTGATCCAAAGAGCTCAGCATTTATGGTAGAGTTACCTAAGTTTGCATTTCTGGATGTAAATAAGAAGGCTAAATAATTTGAGAAACATAATGATATCCAAACCTTAATAACTGGGTGAAACACTTTAAATAAAAGATCCAAGCTAATTTCAAGGTGTAATTAATAAAAAATTAAAGAGTTAAAGAGATGGAATAATAGAATGTAATCTTTTTGGCTAATAAACTAATTCGAACACTTGGATTACAGGCAAACAAATTTTCCAATAAGCCAAGGAGGGAACAGACACTCTATTAAGTTTCTGTTCTTATATTATGGCATATGATGTGGGAAGCAAATAAAAGCATGGTGACATGCTGTAAGTAGACTGTGTTTAAAGGAAAAACATGACGTTTTCACATAAGAATTCTAAGAGGAATTTGCTCATAGTGAGGCTGTTGGGATCCTTTCATACTCAGTATTGACTCCCAAGAAATAAAACATATCCACATTAAAGTCAAACATTTATCTCCTATTTGTAGTAGCTGTTGACTCGCGATCCCAGACCAATTCTGGGAATTTAGAATTTCCTAATTTAGGTGCATTTCCTCCCCTTTAACCCAAACATACTGTTCAAAAGCCCCAGATTACCAGGGTACTTCTTAAAAGTTGAAGCATTCTAATACTAACATCTTCTGGGAAAGAAGTCCATTCTTGCAGGGTCAAGGGAAGGGCTCACAGGTGCCCTGCTGTCCCGCAGTTCATGCATACTTCTCGTCAGTTTCCGGTAATCTACCACCTTTCAGATTAGAATAAGGACTATTGCTGATACTAAGCTTTCTCAGAGTGAGGGAAGAACAAATTTAATTTAATTTTTTTAAAAGATTTTACTTATTTATTTGACACACACAGAGAGAGAGAGAGAGAGAGAGAGAGAGAGAGGGAACACAAGCAGGGGGAGCAGCAGAGGGGAGGGAGAAGCAGTCTCTGCTGAGCAGGGAGCCCCATGCAGGGGCTCCATCCCAGGACCCTCAGATCATGACCTGAGCCCGAAGGCAGAGCTTAACTGACTGAGCCAACCCGGCGCTCCGGAACAAATTTAATTTTAAAAAGAAGTCAGATTTGAAAGAAACTTTTCGTCAACTTTAATATAACTGTCCAAGCTACTCTAGATTCTCAGGATGCTGGATGAACAACAATGGGCAGTGAGCGGTTTAATTTCATAATTCCTCGTTTGTGATCTGACACATTTCTTCAAGAGACCCAGGAAAATGTGCCTGTAACTGATGCCCTGTTGTTGGAGGAGGTCATGGAGAGGATGTGACCTCCAGTTGACCTGAAAGCTGAATCCAGGCAATCTGAGGCTCCCCGACCCCTCCCCCATCCTTGGAATACATCATCACCCATAGTCCCCACAGCTGTAGCCATCTCAAGGCCGTAGCCTTGGGACTTGAGAGCACCTGCATGTACACGCATATGAAACCAATGAAGGCCTCTATATAAACATTTACGACGGGGGCCGGCAGGTGTGGAGATCTACTTTTCTTGTGCTGCTGAGACAAGCCTGGTAAGTTCCCCTGTTTGTGGAAACTGCCACCTGCCATGTTGGAGTGGCCTGCCTCTGTTCTCAGGTCTCTCCTTTTCCCTCTGTGTTCATGTTTGGGGGCCAGTTTAAGGTTTCACCCAGGGAAACTGTTGTGGTTTCAAAAGAACAGTGGTTATGTTTTTGGTATTTGTTTTCTATGGCAAAATGTTTATTGAATACATAACAATTGTTCGATGAAATTTGATATCTAGACACCCATTTAAAACCATCAACCTGAGTTGCAAGGATAATCTGATGTAATCTATTGTGGAATTGCTGATTTAGGAACTATCCTCATTTCCTGGGGTCTTTTCTTAACGTCGTTGTTAAGCATTTTCATGTTGGTGCTTGGTGGTCCTGTTGGCTTCATAGCAAGTCTTCATGGGGAAGCAGTAAACTGTCATCAGATTTCCTTTCTAAATATGCTGTCCTGGTCAAAGTGATCTCAGACAGTTAATCAAGGAAGCAATGTCTCTGTTTTCATGAGTCTTGGAGCACATGGATAATTGCAAAAATGTATTTGTGTGTATAATAAACTTTAAAAAGTGGTCCGGAGTTACTCAACTGTAGGTTTACAAAAACAAGATCAAAATAACTATTTGTAAAAATAAATTTACGAACAAATATCTCAATGTCAAAACAATTGATTAAATGGTTCTACTTGTTTTATCCGTGGCTAATAAAGACAGAGCTAATATGGTAAGAAACAAACATCTACTTTATTTATAAGACCCATGCAGTACTTCTAGATCACTTATTATGTGTCAGGAAATATGCCAAGCCCATAATAAATATTAATTCATTTCAGTCCCCACAATAATCCTATTAGGTATGGAATAATGTCCTGCTTGCAAGTGAAAGGAAAAATGAGGAAGAGAAAAAGAAGGAAAGGGAGGGAGACACTGTGGAGACTAACCGTCTGCTATAAGGAAGAACTAAAATTTGAACCCAGGTCTGCCTGGACTCCAATGCCCAAACTTTTAAAACCACCTTTTATTGGTGCCTGGGATTTGGTGGGTACTAATTAATTGAATTAAATAAAGGCTAAGATGATATGCTGGGTTTTTAAAGCCTTTCCACACTAACATAGGTGGAATTGTTGATCAATCCTAATTCTTCATGTATTTTGTCTATATGCTGTGTTTATTAATAATGTTCAACTCCCATATATGAATAATTCCTTTAAAATGTCTTTAATAAGATATGATCCAGATGAAACAGAATTATTGTTTTTAGATGGAAACCTTAAACATTTTATATCGATTTTCGTTACCAAATTTCTCCCACTGATCTGTGAAGTTTAACCTAGTAGTTGCTATGTTACAGACAAGAAGATTTTTAAATGCTACATTTTATAGAAAAAAAAATAACTCCTGGAAATGTTAGAGGCAAATCTAATGTTAGTGGCACAGTATATATTTTTTTCTTTCTAATATTTGTAACAGATAACCTAGAGTTTGTAAAATAGTGATTTGAGAGTGACATTTGGGGGAAATGCGAGGTGCCCTCCAAGTTCTTATTTTCACCTTTAAATGTTATAAAAATTTAGTATTTCAGATTAATTTCATAAATTTGATTAAAATCTGTTAAATTAGATTGTTTGCAGTTGGTAGAATTCTTTTACCTATATCCACTTTTGTGACATCTGCTGACAATTCCTGGTATTGCAGTGCTCCATAATTCATCCTTATCTGCCTTCTCCAACTGTCCAAGACTTATATATTCAGATAATACCGATTTAATTCACCTTAAGGAACTTAGTGCATATCCTTGACTAAAGAAGAGGTATTGTAATATGAGACCCAATTCTAGAAGAGAAATGAGTCCTCCAGAGGCTGAGGAATAATTCACTTAACATATTTGTGTATTTTTCCTCATTGCTTGTCACTAAAAGAGATATCCTACATTTTTTCCCCTGAAAACCCCAAACTCCTTCCATGTAAGAATATTCTATATTGTAATATTTACTATTGACAGTCATCAACCATTCCCCTAATGACCTCATGCCATGCAGATATTCACCATATGACAGTTATGTGATAAAAACTGTGCATCAGAGTAAAACCGAAGGGAAAGAGTCTAAATCCATATTAAAAATGAATGAACTGTACCTAGATCCCTGCACACATCGGTGCATGGCTACAAAGCAGAATGCATGAGCAAACTTTTTATATTACCAGAAATCCATTTATCCATAGTCCCATCAGTCAAATTCAGATACTTGTTGCCAGCTCCAAGATTTATAGGCTAGAGCTGGTTTTTGAAATTGCTTTGTATTTCCATTTAACAGCCAGGGCAGCAGCATGTTAAAATTTTGCCTTGGTCTCCTTGGAGCCTATTTATAAAGCTAATTTGTCTCTCTGGACATTCCGCCCCCCTCATTCAAATGCCAGCTCTAGGCTTCCGAAACATTAACTGCGCCCCCCCTTTTTTTTAATCCCAAACAAACTGCTGTCCTAGACAATGCCACTGCAGAACCGTGATGATTCTGATGATGATCTAGTCCTTCCAGGCAGGTTACAAACAATGTTGCCTTCTGGCCAGAGATGGTTTCCCTGCCCTCCCCTCCCCTCAGACACACAGAGCCGGGGGAAGTACACATTTACTGTACTGCGTGTGGCTGCCTTGAAGAAACTGTAGCTAACCACCTTATTAGTATTCTTGCCTCCACCGTGTCTCACTTGCAGCATCAGAGGGCTGAGCAAAATGCAGTAGAACAGGGACAGACACAGCTCTGGCAATCATCTCAATGCAGGCTGCCGAGTGTTGGGGGTGGGGGATGCAGCACATCAAGATTAATAACCTTGCCATAATCCGGGGCGCCCTGCAAGCAGACACCTCTGCTGATTGACCTGCTCCTGGCTTGATGAATCTGCCTGGGGGAGAGGGATCCGGAATCTACCTTGTCTTGCTCCCCCCCCCCCCCGCCCGATTTTGGATGTTCTTTTGATCCTACACCGATCTGGAAAGGTAACCGTGAGCCCTACCATCTGCAGCCCACGGCAGCTATTGGAGGTTACTACTGACAGTTTTCATTACACTGGTGTGTGTGTGTGTGTATGTGTGTGTGTGTGAGTGGGGGCGACTGCTTTCTCGTGAAAGAGGATGTGCGAGTGTCCGTGAGTGTGTGTGTGTTTGTGTGACAACTAAAGCAGGTATACCGTACAGTAGGAGATTTCAACAGCGTGAAAATATTCTCTGGGCACTTGGACTCAGTGTGTAGCCCCCAGCCTTCATCATCCCCTTCCTTTCCCACTCCCCCTTTCTCTTTTTGCCTTTGATGAGTTTTTGGCTTACTTTTTGGCCGAGTCTCTTGGACATGTTTTTGCTGGTGCTGGAAGATCAGATAAATGGAACCTTTGCAAACTGATAATTTTTCTCCTATGTGACTTAAAAAAAGAAGAAAAAGAAGAAAATAGAGTAGTGCAAGATAAGCTAGAGGATTTTAAATTTTCCTTGGTGAACTTTGAGGATCCACAAGGAAGGTAAGTCACGGGACTCCTTAGATCTTGGTCCTTGTTTTCTTGCAATGTTTGTGCTTTCCTGTTTGTTTTCGGAAATCGATATGCAGTTTATAAGTGCATTTTTAGAGCCTGTAATGCTCAGAAGAACTCAGTGTGTGGCATTTTGGGGCTATTTTCATGCCAAGGAGATTATTTGCATTTGTATAACCATCCCCCATCCCTCTGCCTCTTATTTGTCTAACATTTTCACAGTGAATTCTGCTTCTGTGAAAAGTGGAAAAAAAATAATTCCAGCCTTCTCCCTCCCTGAAATGCTCTCTAAATTTGGTGGGGGGTTGGGGGGTGGCAGTTCAGAAAAGCGACTGGCAGAGGTTCTGAGTAAGAGGCAAAAGTGTGTCTGCTCAGAGACTGAGGGTGGAGGTTGGGGTGTAATCTGGACTTTTATGATAACTTAATAGTAGACTTTTTACTCCCCCCCATGGCACTTATTTTTTCTCTGGAATAGTTAAATCTCCTCTGGAGAGCAGCGAATGTGTGGAATACAGAAAAGCTATTTCAACACCTCTTAATTGGAACAAATGAGAACAAAGTGGAAATTGTTTAGTATTTTGAACCTCCTTTTTTGCACAGATTCTCCTGCGATCGCATCTCATTAACCTTTCTGAATGCTCTGTCCCCTGATTAAGACTAGTGTCTCTCATTTTAGAACATCCCCTTACCCTACATGGTCCCTAGAGAAGGAAGTGCGGTTGCAAATTGCTCCTAATAGTCTACTCTTGGCTGTAAAAGCAAGCAGGAGGCATCAGGAATTCAGGTGACTTTGGTCAAACATCTTGCTTAACTCCATCCCTTTAGTGTTTCCTGGTGGTTAGCTGTAGCTCTTTTTCTTTTTTTTTCCTTTCCTTTTCCCTCAAAGTAAAATGCAGATAGTGTGTCACCTATTTCCATCCCGAGGTGACTTAATTAAAGCAGAGTAGCATTTCACTGTGTTAGCATCCGTGTTCCGAGAGCTGTATTTTTATCTCTGCACTGGTCTCATGTAGCTTCTCCCAAGAAGTGAGAATCACTTGTAAATGTATTTCTAAAATATTGAGCCCCCCAAGTAGAAGCAGTAGAGCTTCATTCAGTCTTCCTCCGTCAGTACCATGTGGACGGTTTATCCTAGAAGGAATGGTGAGATTTCATGGAATGTTGGCCAAGTTGAACTGTTCTGTGAACATTTTCATGGAAGAGCTGATAGGACGTTAACCAGGCCGAGGAGTGCACACAGAGGTGTTTCTCCGAGGGGGGGGTGTCTGTGTGTAGATAGAGAGATGATGCAAATTGTAACCTGAGCTTTCTTCAGAGACAGCTGGGGGTCAAATATGTATTGGGGCGTCCAACTCCAGAGATGTCAGAGCTCATACTCCAAACATTAAGACTGTTTTCTCTATAAGGGATTTCCCCCTAATCCTGAACTAAAAAGAAAGAAAAAAAAAACCCAAAACTTAAAGGTGAGCTTATATCCTGGTCTTGCCATGGACTATCCCTTCTGTCTATCTGATATTTTTGCAAAGTGGTATGAAAGAAACCATTTAAGGAGGGCCAGTGTTGATGCCTCTCCCCCCACCGGCTGTCACTTCCTCCACTCATTGCTCCTGGTGAGTATAGGAAAACTATCTCCCATCAGTATAATGTATGATCTGTCATTCTTGTCAACTATTTCTGCTCAGGATATTTTCATCTTTTACTCAGAGATTCCAGTTATATTCTTTTATCAGAAAGGGACTTTTTTCATTTTTAAAAGACTTGAAACCTAGGAGAAACTCCAAATAACATTCCATTTTCTTTGTGGAGCAAACAACCTGGGACTTGTGAAACCTGAAGGCAAATGTCATACATGTCCTGGAAACACAGGGTACCCCTCTGAGGAGTGTGTAGAGCCCTGTTGAGTGCTCCAGTGCTTAGGGATGGGGAGGGGGTTGTGTCCGGGTAGAGGAGTTGCCCACACTCTGCCTGGATCATCACCCTTCCTTAGGTTGGGCAGCTCCTCAGGAACCTGCAGCTTTTGGTAACCAGTACCAGGTACAGGGGACCGTATGTTACGTCTTCTATTTTGTGTGGGGACTGTTCTGAATAAGGAGAAGCCCTTTGAAAATGTTGTCCTGGAAGTTGGCAAATTAATGCCTCTTCTTACTGAGGCTATTTAATTCTGACTGCTCCCCTCCCATTCACATTCTCACCCAGGGTGGGTATATTTAGACTTGTGTTGGTTTAAAGAAAAAATTAATTGCAGATTATGCTCAATACCGTCTTAAAAATAATAAGGAAAACATCTTGGCTTTTGTGTATTTGAGATTTAGTAATTGTAACGAGCGAAACTTCTAGCGATAGCAACACTTTCATTATCACTTATTTTCAGCTAATAATAGAAATGGGGTACAAGCCAACTCAGGGTATGCTGATTATAGTTCCTGCAATGAGTAGAGCATCTCCCTGGTAGGTCAAGGTTTCCTGATGGTCTTTGAGCAGTTGTAACTTTGCATCTTTATTAGCTTAGGTCAGAGCAAAAGTAAACAGCTTTCAATCAGAAGAGGCTCCAGATCTATGGCTTTGTTCTGTCTTCTCCAGATTTGTTTTGTGATAAAGCATTTTTTTTTTTTAACAGGGTTTGTTTTCTTGCTTAGTGAGTTCAGAAAAGAAAAGGGAGGGACAGAAATTTTTGTTTCAGTACAGGTAACCTATCAGAGTTCTCAAGAAAAAGGCTGGAATTCCCTAGAAGGAATATATGCAGAGTTATTTTTTGTAAAAGAATTAATTAGTAAAGGGATGCCTTGAGTTTGTTTATTTGGGGGAGAATAAAGGAAACTCCAATTCCTTCTCTATTTAGTTCCAGTCAGTTGGCCAGCCTTTCTGTGGGTCTTTGCTCAAATGAGCCAACCAGACCCAACATTCTCCAGTGCCTTTCTATGTTTTTAAGACCGAGGGCACTTAACACATGAATGGCTCTTTCCTTCTGTAACAGACAGAGCTGACAGCTGGAAAGTCAGCTATTGAGAACCTTTAAAGGGAGCCAGAAAAATCACCCCGTAAACTGAAGAGCAAAAGGGAGCCCTTGCCGCTCTAGCCCTGGAGGTGGGTGAGGACCAGGCACACTGAACTTGAAGTTTTGATTGCTGAGTCATTACAACAGCCTAGAGCTGTGTGTTAGCTCCAGGAACTGATGCTGACATTGGGGCTAATGCTAATAGAATAGGCTCCAGCATCAGCCTACAGCAGAAAATGCACTCTTGGGATGAAGTAGATATAGTCTCTGATGACAAATGCATGCTTGTATATTTTTGCTATTGTTCTTTATCACTTAAAAACAACTTCTCAGGGTTCCCCCATTGACTTGCAGAGGAAAATATGGGTTAATTAAAGTGCAACTAGAACAGGGGCTTTGCAATGGACTAAATCAATTCACTTAATTATCTGAATACCCATTTGGGACCACTCAATAGTCACAGGTAAGGGGGGGCTGGGGGGAGACTGGGGTTAGAATCCAGAGAAGGAAGGCCTTGGACTGAGAATTAGGTGTCAGACATTGACAGTGCTGCTTGTAAGTCATTCAAAGTCTCAGAGCTCTGATACCTTCCCATGTAGTTTAGAAATAAACATCCCTAACTTCCAGTGTCATCATGAGGATCATGATGCAATATTACAGAATAAAATGATCTGTAATTGCACATTGCTGTGGAAATGTAAGGTACTATGGTAATGGCGACTTCATATTTGGTTTAAGACTTTACAAAATAATTTCTTCTATACGATTTTCAGTTGATTAAAGAATTGATCTTCCTGATGGGTGAACAATGTTTGTGGTGTTAAAATTGGGGTGCATCACAGATGAGTTGATTCTACCTCATCTCAGTAATTTTTGTGGAACACTCTTGGTTTTGGGTTTATGTATGTGTGCACACATGTGTATGAGCTTGTATACATGTGCAAATAATTGACCAACCTACAGGAGGTATAACTTTAGATTCATGAAAAATAGAAAAGGTGATGACCCTAATACACTGTTGTTGAGTAGCCAAAAAGGATAAGAAAGACTTGGGCATTTAGCCTTTTCTCTGGAAATACACAGATCATTACAGGGTTTGTGGGTTCTAGAAAACTCCAGTCAACAATGAGGCTGTTGACTAGAATTTGAGTTAAACTTGAAAATTGTATCAGTAGGATTTTTATAATGATAACATAGGTCATAATGATGACTTTCACACCAAGTTATGTTTGGGGGACAGATAAACCAGGATTAAAGGACTGAGTTAGAGATCATTATGACAAGAAAATATGTTGGTGATGAGCACTGGCGTTGGAGTTGGACAGACTTGGGGATGGATATCTAATCTCTTGGAGCCTCAGTTATCCAATCTGTAAAACAGGGACAATTAGGTCCTTCAATGGGCCTCCGTGATGTATGAACAAATGAGTGTATATGCACTTGACCCTTGAGTAATGTGGGGGATTAGGGATGCCACCCTCCAGGCAGTAGAAAATCTCATATAACTTTTGACTCCCCCCAAATTTAATAGCCTCCTGTTGATCAGAAACCTTACTGATAACATAGTCAATTCACATATATTTTGTGATATGCATTATATACTATATTGCGACAAAGTTAGCTAGAGAAAAGAAAATGTTTTTAAGAAAATCCTAGGGAAGGTATATTTACAGCACTGTATGTAAAACATCCATGTCTAAGTGGACCTGCACTGTTCAAACCTATGTTGTTGAGGGGTCAACTGCACAGCACTTGGTTAAATCCTTAACACAAAACTGGACCTCTATAGGTAGTTCACCTCTATTCTCTCCCTCTTCTGCCTCTGGCTTAAGAGTTAGGAAGACCACTCTAATTTAGTGTATTTATGTAACTTATGTGGGTAGGCAAAAGCCCCAAATGTAATCTGAGAGCTAAGTAAAATGGGAGAGAGAAAGCTATATTTCTGTAAATTAGCTCATTTCATATACCATGATTTCATCAGATCCTTTCTCAGAGCAACCAAAGTGCCCTTTCCAGATGTCACCTCACTTATGCTCAGAACTTCCAAAATGATACTGAATGTAAGTAGCAAGAATCATGTGCACCCATCCATATGTGGTTGCAGAAACACAATTCACATGTCAGCAAGTGGTGTTAACACTGCTCTTTATCTAACATCTCGTTTTGTTCACAGTCAATGAAAGATGCATATTTATTAAACATCTACCAGGTAGAAGCCCTGTGATCACTGCTGTGGGGAATCTAGAAGGCCTCTCTCTGCTCATGCTTCTTTGCTGCAATTCCTGCATTTGGATGGGGCAAGCTGCAGTTTCAAGGCTGTCCCCTGGAATTTGGACTTGATAGTTGAAACAGGATTAAGATTGCCCGGTACAAAGATGACCTATGTGGGGCTGTGTCATTGTGCGTGACCTTTACTTAGTTCAAGAACATCTTGCAAAGGATGTAAAGATCCTTGTTCCTGTTGGAGCTGAGCTGAGCTGTCAGTGATGAGTTCAATTCTGCTTTGCTAACTCTGCAGGGCTGGTACCACTTGACCCAGGTATTTCTGTTCTGCAAAGTCAGCCTTTCCCTAGGAATGAAGGGAGCAGGATTTTGTCCTTCAGATTGTGGGTTTTTCTATCCTTATGATGAATGGATAGAGCCTATTTTATGGCCTGCCGAGAAGGAAGACAAGAACCATGTTCCCTGTTTGTTAAGGCTCCATTTCTTAAAATCCAAATCTAGGAGAGTAAGAAAGGGACGAAGGACGTCAGTTGGTCAAAAGAGTAAATGCTCGATGCTGTGATAGAGGCCTGTAAACTTGCATCAGGGTTTGTGGTTAGAACAGTGCACTGAACTAAAATTCCCTGAGTAATATACTGCATGTGCACACATTGAGCTGATGTCATAAATTATAACTAATTCTCTCACAGTCAACAAATATATTCTATGTGTCAGATACGGTGCTATGTAGGTTATATTATTTATACTTCTCAAAGAAAAGTAAGATAACATTCCCATATTACAGATGAAGCAAAAAGTGATTCATTCCTTTGCCCCAGATTCTGACGGACTTCAAAGCTCTTTATATTCTTTCTATGTATACATAAGGATATATATTCTATATATACCATATTGTTTTTTTTTAAGTTTTTAGATTTGCAAGTCCAATCTTTCTTCACATAAATCCTTGATTATGGACAGTCGAGAAGTAAGTCTTTAAATGCAAATCAAAAAATCTTGTCATGACAGGGCTCATTCTATCAGGGGAAAGATGTGGTCTCTGTTTCGAAGGGACCTCTAAAGTGTCACCTCCTTAACCAATGGGTTCCTGATAATAGTAAATCATCAATGCTTTGAGGTAGAGCCTGAGGTTGACAATTACCTAAATCTCATTGGAACGTTTGGTATCCTGTGCCATGTTGGCAACTGGTAATGGCAAAAGTAACTAGAGTTACAGGTTGTGGGACAAAGAAATGAGGCTCTCCTCTGTAACATTAAATCATAATCAGCATTGGGCAGTATTTGCAGAATGCATGTTATGGGTGTTTCTCTCAATGTTTTTCTACTCATTTGTTAGGTGACTTTGTATGGATTACTTTTGTACCTTTTTCCTTCTCTTACCTTGTGTGGTTTTTGTAAAAAGATTAAGAAAAGTAATACTTATAAGGGACCTAGAAGAGAGACTGGAATTTAGTTGGTGTTCAATAAAAGATATAATATTTACTTAAAATGGTTAATAGTATTATGATTTAGGAAGCTCAGTTTGTGTTTAAACCTTGTACTGCCCAGTTAGGAAACGATAGATGTTGGCGGGGATGTGAAGAAAGGGGAACCCTCCTACACTGTTGGTGGAAATGCAAGCTGGTGCAACCACTCTGGAAAACAGTATGGAGGTTCCTCAAACAGTTGAAAATAGAGCTACCATACGATCCAGCAATTGCACTACTGGGTATTTACCACAAAGATACAAATGTAGGGATCTGAAGGGGTATGTGCACCCCGATGTTTATAGCAGCAATGTCCACAATAGCCAAACTGTGGAAAGAGCCAAGATGTCCATCGACAGATGAATGGATAAAGAAGAGGTGGTATATATACACAATGGAATATTCAGCCATCAAAAGGAATGAGATCTTGCCATTTGCAACGACGTGGATGGAACTGGAGGATGTTATGCTGAGTGAAATAAGTCAATCAGAGAAAGACATGTATCATATGACCTCACTGATATGAGGAATTCTTAATCTCAGGAAACAAACTGAGTGTTGCTGGAGTGATGGGGGGTGGGAGGGATGAGGTGGCTGGGTGATAGACATTGGGTAGGGTATGTGCTATGGTGAGCGCTGTGAATTGTGCAAGACTGTTGAATCACAGATCTGTACTTCTGAAACAAATAATGCAACATATGTTAAGAAAAAAGAAAAGAAGATAGCAGGAAGGGAAGAATGAAGGGGAGTAAGTCGGAGGGGGAGACGAACCATGAGAGACGATGGACTCTGAAAAACAAACTGAGGGTTCTAGAGGGGAGGGGGGTGGGGGGATGGGTTAGCCTGGTGATGGGTATTAAAGAGGGCACATTCTGCATGGAGCACTGGGTATTATGCACAAACAATGAATCATGGAACACTACATCAAGAACTAATGATGTATGGTGATTAACATAACAATAAAAAAATTAAAAAAAATAAATCTTGTACTGCCCAGTGCCAGAGCTTATACAAATTGTTGCCTCACATGAATGAACAGAAAAGTGAATATCCAGGTCTGTCTGGCCATAAAAATATGAATGAGAGGAGGAAAATTATCTTTCAGTAGTATTGATGTCAGTGGGGAACATGCTGATAGAAAAAGTGATTTGTTGTGGAGCATTCAAGGAGACTAGAGAAACAGAACCAAGTCAGAACTTCACTTCACGTGCTGAGGAATTTATCCTATTGTTCAATCCTAAAATGCTATCAGCTTGGGCATATAGCTCAGTGCTTGTCTGTAAACAGGAAAAGGGGTCACATTTGAAAGCTTTCTTGATAAAGAGAAGAGAGAACAATCCTCCTTTGACTTTATGCTGTCAAAGAAAGAAAATTTCAACTCTGCCTTTTCTCTCATCTCTGCAAGATTTCTCTAGCTTTTGTGTATAGCATAGATATTTTTAAAATCAGTTTTTGGTGTTCTGGCTGCTCCTTTTTAATATATATGAGCAAGCCAGAATTCTAAGTGTTTGGTAAGCCATTCCGGGATGGGAGATTTAAATCTTTTATTTAGAACATCTTGATTTTTTTTTTTTTTTTTTTTTGTATTTCTGATGTGGGTAGCAAGTCCCAGAAACAAGACCAAGTGAGCACACAATGGTTCAGGGTATACTTCTTTGGAAAAATGACTGGAATTAAAATTTTTGATCATACATGCCAGGAACCTTGTAGACAATGTGGAAGAAGCATTCAATAAAGAAAGTTGTTTTTTTTTTAATAAAAAAGGAGACCAATGTTTGGATAACAGTAAAAAATAAAGTACAAGCAATTTGAACAATCACTTTAATAAAGGGGCAGTTGTACCTGAAAAGGAGTGAGTGATAGTACAAACAGTGGGTGAATGAGCTAACTTTCTTCCTGTTGGGGAGCTTCCCTATATATAGGGATAAACATGGTAAGGAGATAGATAAACACAAGGAAAAAATTCCACTCGCACCTCTTCTAAAGGAAAACCATGTTTATAGGTGACTTTTGCTCAGGATCTTCCTTCTACCAAAGAATCTGGACTGTATTAAATATTAAACATTTTATCAATTAACTTGTTCTGATTTCAGTGCCCCAAGTAAGAACATATATACAAGTAGTCTTAAGTTTTTCTGAGTGTCTCTTGACTGCAAATACTTTCATGAACCAGAGTCTGTCCTGCTCACAGATGGGTTCTTGCGTTCATCTGGTGGATGCTTACCTCCTTTATCCCGTTCCTCTTATTTGACCTATCTCGCCTACTGCCATGATTCCACTGGATGTGTGTTTGCCCCAACAAGTTCGATTTTTTTCTCTCTCCCATCACTAAAGGCACTGATGCATTTTTGCCTCCAAAGCTTTCACTAAGTGGAATTCTATATTTCCTATCTGGTGTATGTTTTTTCCCCAAGACTCATTTGACTGGAACCATATATATATACATATATATAATCTATATTATATATATATATATTTTTTTCTACTCCTTAATCTCAGAACTATGACCTGAATCTAGATTAAGGTCACTTTTGCATAAGTAAATAGAGTTCTCAATGAATGCTTTTGTGTGTAATATCCCTTTCCATCTGTGGTCATTTCAGTGGTATCATTTAGTGATGTGTTTATTGGAATACCTGCTAGGTTCACTATTATATAAGTTATAGTGTGGAACACAAAGTTGTAAGCATATGACTTTTTTCCCCTCAAATATGTTAATGTATTATTGCTAATGTTACATTAGCGAGTTAATTTCTCTTTTGATAAACAAGGCAGCATTGGGTTCAGAACCAAAAAATGGAGTCAATATGAATGATTTATAGAATACAGTTATCACTGGGGAGTTTGTAATTGGGGAATTTTAAGGAAGAAAGCTGAACTTGGGTTTAGCCCAGAATATAACGTGAAGTGACCATTTTTCTGAAGAGGATATGGAAGAGATTAGGACTTCCCTGTGAATAAGATAAGGAAATGTCATCAACAAGTAGTTGGTGGGTAAGAATAAACATATGGGGTGCGTCCTGTTGAAGGCCTTGGGGAAAAAAATTACAAAATTAACACAGTAGCTATCCTGCCTTTAACACTATGATATTTCGGGTGCTATGCTAGGAACTTCAGTTGTGAAAAGGAAGTATGAGTGATTCTCAGGGTACTGATGAGGACGTTCAACCTCAGACAACTCCTGATTTGCTCAAGGTCATGAGACCCTACACACAGTGCACAATGTGTGCCAAGATGCCTCCGACTGCAGAGCCCAGACCACTTGATTCCTCCCATTCTGATCTTTATCCTTGCAAACCCTTAAAGCCATGCAGTGTTCTGTATTTTCCCCGACTGCCTTTCAAATTGCTCTATCCTCTTTTGGGTGAAAACCATTTGCAGTAACTTTTTTTTTTTTTTTTTTTTTTTTACCTTCATTTTCCTGGAATCTTTTCTTCCAGTGATCGCCAAAAAAAGAGCTTGGAGACAAAGATAGATATAAAGACTCCTCTCTGGCATCCTCACTCTCTCTTCCTTGTAAAGATCTGAGTGTGTCCCTTTTCTGTTTTCTGGAAGGGGAGCTAGTGCTTTATACAGATGGTCTGTCGGACAGACAGATGGTCCAAACTTCTCTAATGGTATGTTCGAGAGAGAAACATGTCGGTGAACTGCCAGCTCAGAATGGAATGGCACTTCCCACAAGCATGAAGGGTTGATAGAAGAAAGTGTTCTCTGACCTTCCAGACTTCAGTCCCGTTCCTTAGTTTGGAATTCTTAGAGATAGGAGAGAGACTCTTTCTGTTGTGAGTAGATGGCCATTTCTTTTCCTCTCAAACCAGGGGGCTGATGGTTCCACCACAGTAAACTCAGAAATTTACCAGGGGGTTTCATGGGGTGCCATTTTTTTGGCTTACGGAATGGAGCTAAGAGAAGGATCCAGGAGAAGCCAAAGGCAGACTATTTGAAGCTAATCCACTCTAATTCTGACCATGCCACTGGAAAAAGAATAACCGCAGAGGGTTTTGCCCATCAAGGGGAAGCCACTAATCAAATTGATTCTTTGGTCATTGCTATCAATCTCTGTGGGGCCAGTACAGAGTCACCTGCCAAGCTTCTGGTTAAATAACCCCCTGACTCTCTCTCCTGATGGGCACAGAGCTACGAAATTCAGAAACAGAAAAAGGGCTAATTTCCTCTTCCTGTCTGGGGTCTGAGGACTGCTCCAGAAAAACCAGCCCTCCTCAATGTCTGTTTTACACCCATGCTACCTCCTGTGGTAGCTAGTGATTTGAGAGTATAAGGAAATCTTTCCCTACTTCTGTCTCCTGTTCCCCTAGCCGTTTCCTGCTTCCTTCTCTCAAGCTTTTTAAGTACCTTCAGTCTTCCCCTCCAGATCCAGGTTTTCTGGCATCTACCTCGGGCCTACCTCCTTTTTGGTAACATCTTTACTTTCACATCTGTATCCTTTGTTCTAGTCTCCTTCCGCACACTTCCAGTTTTAAGCAAACTAGGGCTTCAGATTAAGAGGCATTGCTTCCTTTTGCCCCAGTTTACAATATTGAGGTGCAATACTCAATCCTCCAGCCCTCTTGCTAGGCATGAGATGCTGCCTTTGCATAATGACTCCCAGTCTTCCCAACCTGCAAACCCTAGTTCTTATCTGCCAACTATCTCCTTTTTCTGTCATTTGACGTAAGCATCTTTTACAAAGGACCATGATATTACCTGCCACACTGGGATCATGATAACAAGTAACATTTATTCAGCATTTACTATGTGTCGAGAACTTTATATTCATTTTCAAAAATTTGACTCCTCCTCCTACCCCCCAACAAAGAAACTGAAGTAGATATTACACAAATTTTAAAGAAGGAAATCTTTAAGCTCAGAGAGGTTCAATAAATGGCCAAGGTCACATAACAGAGATCTGGATGAATCAAGTACCCATGTTTAGAAATATTATAGTATGCTGCCTTCTAAGTTTTTAGAAATATGTAATACCTTTTTTTCAGAGGGGAACACATGGAATTTTGTGTTTGGGTATGTAAGAAAAAGCTTTGTAAACTTTAAAGCTCTATGCAGATGTTAATCATTACTGTGTTCTACCCTAAAATTATTTATGGATGACACTGCATATATTTATATAGCTCAGTATAACAAATAACTGATTAAGGAGCAATCATTTCTCAATTTTAAAACAGAAATATTGTGGATACTTATGAAATAGAGCTCTAAAAACAGATGTGTGTGGCAGCCTGGTTGGTGTGTCTGGTGAAATACAGTAGAACCTGACTAAATTACACTAATGAGTTGGAGACCCATTACAAATTATCACATTTGCCCAATTAGTGAAGGAGTAACATAGAGAAAATGACTACTAAGGAAGCAAAGCTGATATACAGGAAAGACAAAACTTCAAGGAAGCCTGTAAGATGGTAATATACACCCCACCCATGCACGCACACACAGAGTACAATAGGTAAAGTTGCTCACATTATCCTGAAATCTACAAAGCCTGTACAGTATGGATCCATGTGTATATATGGACTGCCGGACTTTGTTGCCTCCCCCCTAATTATCTCAGTCTTACAAGAGAGAATAATGAATGGAAGCTCATTGTTTTGAGGTTGCCCCCAAAACTTTTATGTTTCTACTGTTTCTACTGGATTTGAATTTTGTTACATTTACAACAACATTACAGGTAGATTGTGGTGCTACGTTTAGTTACATTTTATTATATGCTTTGAGGGTTGTCTTACCAGACTGAACACATCAATGGGTGTTATCACCTTTTGGAATATTTTTGGTTACAGAACTTTGAAGTAAATTTTTCCTAGAAGTCATTCTTTATATATTCTCAGGGGGCAGGACCCTGCTTTCCAAATTCTGTTGATAAACTTATTTTGAGGACAGAATGGGCACGTTATCGCTCAACCTCTTTGGGATTCTAAAATCTCAACGTTTTAGAGTTCAAAGAACAATACTCACTTTAAATCTAGGTTATTTTTCCAGGAGAGATGATGGACTCTGAAAAACAAACTGAGGGTTCTAGAGGGGAGGAGGGTAGGGGGATGGGTTAGCCTGGTGATGGGTATTCAAGAGGGCACATTCTGCGTGGAGCACTGGGTGTTATGAACAAACAATGAATCATGGAACACTACACCAAAACAAATGATGTAATATATGGTGATTAACATAACAATAAAAAATTAAAAAAAATCTAGGTTATTTTTCATGGAGTTTTAATAGTTTCAAAATGGACTTTAATAAAATTTATAACTAGAAACCAGGCAATTGTTTAGTTGCATAGCTCATTTGTTTCTACCACTTATTAAATATTCTGTGACCGTGAGAGGGATGCACATAAATCTCATGTAATTCTTAGTACAGTTGTGTACAGGTAAGAATACTATTACGTTTCATATACAGATGGGGAAAGCGAGGCTCAGAGAACCTAAGTAACTCGACAGTGGTGATACAGCTAATAATTGGCAGAGCAAGGATCTGAGAAAATATGGGTCATATTTCGAAGGCAAATACAGTCTACCAAACATATGGTCATATTCACAGCATGCTTTATGCTAAAATTATGGCTTGCAAGCCCAGATCTTCATAATTAAAATAATAGCCTACTCTAATTGCCCGCATTCTTCTCTTTCTAAACTTTTCCTTCTTACTGGGCTTTGATCAGATGTTCAACATGATGTCCTTTTTGCTTTAGTTTTAGTTTTGTGGCTTTAGAATTTCTTTGCATTTTATCCTGTAGCTTGGACTTAGGAAATTTAAAACCAACAATCTTCAGGTGCATACAGCCTGGCAAAAATGTAGGTATAGCCTTTTTGGTAAGGAAAAAGGCTACCATTGTCCTTTTTTTTTTCCTGTGATAAAGAGGGACACATGGCCACAAATTCCAGGTGTCCTGGTATGCAAATCCTTCTGCTCTGTGACTCCCATTAAGAAGTGGAATCTGTTTTCTTACTCCTTGAAACTGGACTGGTCTTGTGACTTGCTTTGATAGAATGTAAGAAAAATAGCATTACAACCTCCAAGGATAGGCATCGGCAAGCCTGTAGATTCCATTTTCCTCCCATGAAAGAAATCCCATCTAGCTGGAGGGTCCACAGAAGAACATGAGCCATCACTCTTTCACTTCTCCCCATATCATGTCTTCAAAAGCCAGGGCAGCTGCCAGACCTGTAAGGCCACCTCAGGCCTTCCAGCTCAGCCTCTTCTCTGGCCAACTGCAGCCTCATGAGTGAAGTGAGGCAGGGAAAAGCAGAGTAAGTTGCCCTTCCAATACAGAGAGTGATTAGATGCAAGAAATCTTTAAGTCTCTGTGTATTGGGATGATTATGTAGCCGCAGTTAACCGGAACAGGCTTACCTATTATAGAAGCATCATTCATTTCCTAAGATTTAAAATGGGATAGGAATGGATTTGTGAGTTTCCTAAGTTGTTGCCTTTCTGTGTTCTTTTGAAAAAGAGTAACCTGGTCACAAATACCGATCTCTTCAACTGCAGACCTGCTTACATAAAAACTCTAGCTTTTGCTAACTGTCAGTTTGGCATTCACTCAGCTTCATTTTTAAATGCTTTTGACTCCTTATTCAGCAAATATTTAGAACCTACTATGTGTCTGTCCTATTCAGTGTAAATAATATATTCATTATGAACAGCTTCAATATAGAAAAAGAAATTTCCCCAACACATCTAGGATATTGTTTTACACACACACACACACACACACACACACACACACGGAGTTACTCATTCATACTCATGCATTATGGATTCCTTCTTCCTGCTCAGGTTTTTATTTGAAGGAAGAAAAAAATTACCCTTCTTGGACCATGTTATAATGATTTGTAGGTTTATTCACATGTTCACATGTAATTCTCCCAGGAACCCTTAGAGAAAGGTATTATTTTCCCATTTTACAGATGGGAATACTAAAGATAAAAATTACATGATGGGTTCAATGTCATACAACTAATAGACAGAGAACACAAAATTCAAATGTGTGTTGTCTGACTTCTACTCCCAGGACCTTTGCACTGCACTGAACCTCTTACCTCCAGCCAGGACTGTGAGATACCCCGGTGCCGCTACTTCATCTCCTTCTGTTTTCTCGTCCAATTTTAACCTCTATCACTCCATCTTAACTTTATCCCTTCCCCTAATTAACTAGTAATTGGAATTCTGTACTATGTCTTTTTTTGGCAAGAATAGAACATTGTTGTCTAGATATTGAAAACTACTTGTCTCATGTGGGCAGGGGGTGGGTGTGGGAATCCAGCTTGCTTTGGAAAGTCCTTTGTGTGGGGACATGGGTCCTGATTTGCTTTTATGGTCCATTTATTCAGAATTAAGGTGTCAAGAGCATAAGCTCTGGGGAAAAGGAATTTTCTCAATGCTTCATGCATTATTTCTTGGAGATAAGAAGTATTTTCTTTGCTTAGCATCTTCTTAGAATATGCAAAGAAAGAGATATGGTGAACTGAAGTAAGAAATCTTACTTTCTGCCAGTTCTGAGGTAGGGCATAGCTTATATACCTGAGGTATAGCTAGCTCATGACCAGATCTAAGTGAGGGGGATAAAGTTAAGTTAGACTCCTTGCTGCCAGATCTAAGGGGAAGGGATAGTAATTAAGTAGATTCCTTGCCCCACGCCAACAAAATGTCCCAATTTTATTTTCTTACTTCCATTACTGGACTTAATTTTTTTCCCTCTAAAATCTCATTACTTTAATTGATTGTTGTACTTGGGCTTATGTAGCCAATGCCTGTCTTCATAAACTATTTGGTTAACACAGACTAACTGGTAAACGCTCACTGATACTTGTAACCAAGAAGATCATGGAGTTCATCTTCAACTTTATAGGAGTCATGGTTCACTGGCTGAGAAGCTACTGTAGAAAGGTATTACTCCTTATTCCTACTTTATTTTCTCTTCAAAGCCACTATGGTCTATAGCTCCTGGCCTATTTTTATAAATATTCAATAGTATTAGTGTTAACAAAATTCTCTCTTGTCTATGGAATTTATTTTTGCTCTGTTCATAAGACTCTGCTCTGAAGGTTTTCCTTAGCTTTGCTGTATTGTTTCATGTTGTAGTTACAAGTGCTCCAAATATATACCCAGAACAAAGGAAAAGGTAATATAAAAATATAGATCACTGTGTGAAATGTGTTTCTTTCCACTAATCAATTTCTTCTAGGCCTTTATTAATTCTTACAATTGGTCATGCAAGTCGGAGTTGATATTGTGAGATTTAGGGATCATCTATATTGAAGAAAAAGAACTATATGCTAAACTAGAAAGAGCTGTAGATTTGAGATTAGAATCCTAAATCCTTCCATTTCCTAGCTGTACAACCTAGGGCAAGTCTCGGAACTTGCACTTTCTGAAATCAGCCTCATTCTTTTGTTGAATAGGTCTAAAAAGCCTCTTCTGTGACACAGAAGATTCTGTGTATATAGGGTATTGTAATTGTTAGGTAGCATTTTGAAGCTAGATTAATCAGATTGTACAGTATAGATATCTAATGGTTGGTTTTATAGCAAGAAGTAGCAAAGGAACGGAGTCCAGGAAGGTCTTGAACAAACATCACCACTTTTAAATTAGCAATTGTTTCTTGATGTTAATATTGGTGTAGAAAAAATGTAAATAAACTGATATGTTCATACGTTGTTGGTGGCTATGTATGTTCATTTAATACTTTTAGAAAGCAATTTGACTTTAGGTCATAGAGTTTTTCATTTGTTTTGATCCCCTTCTGGAAATTTATCCCAAAGAAATATAAAAAAATGCAGTATACACAAATATGCTAAAAAATTGTTTGTAACAGTAAGACAATATCATCAACCAATATGTCAAACAAAAAGATATTGGTAAAATAATTATACATGGATATAAGGCAGCTAGCTACTAAAATTTATAACCTGGAAGACTTTGTATAATGACAGCTATATAAAGAAAATAGTCATGCATATATAAATTTGAAAGACTGAAGAGCAATGCAGGTATACCTCATTTTATTGTGCTTCACTTTATTGTATTTTGCAGATACTATATTTTGTTTTTAACAAATTGAGGGTTTGTGGCAACCCTGTGTTGAACATGTTGATTGCCACCATTTTTCCAACAGCATTTGCATACTTTGTGTCTCTGTCACATTTTGGTCATTCTCAATATTTCTGACTTTTTCATTACTGTATTGTGATCTATGATCAGTGATCTTTGGTTATTATATTGTTTTGGGTGCCGTGAACTCTGCCCACATAAGATGGTGAACTTAATTGATAAATGGTATGTATGACTACTGACTGGCTCTTCCACCAACTGGCTGTTCTCTTATTTCTCCCTCTCCTCAGCCCTCCCTATTTCCTGAGACACAACAATACTGAAATTAGGCCAATTAAGAACCCTACAATGGCCCCTAAGAAAGACTTGCACGTTTCTCACTTTAAATCAAAAGTTAGAAATGATTAAGCTTAGTGAGGAAGGCATACCCGAAGCTGAGACTGGCAGGAAGCTAGGGCTCTTGTGTCCAGTAGTTCACCAAGTTGTGAATGCAAAGGGAAAGTTCTTGAAGTAAATTAGAAGTGCTGCTCCCACAAACACATGAATGATAAGAAAGCAAAACAGCCTTATTGCTGATATGGAAAAAGATTTAGTGGTCTGAACAGAAGCTCAAAAGAGCCACCACATTCCCTTAAGCCAAAGCCTAATCCAGAGCAAGGTCCTAACACTCTCTTCGATCTTATGAAGGCTGAGAGAAAAGAAAAGTTTGAAGCTGGCAGAGGTTGGTTCATGAGATTTAAGGAAAGAAACCATATCTTCAATACAAAAGTGCAAGGTGAAGCAGCAAATGCTGATGTGGGAGCTGTAGCAAGTTCTCCAGAAGGTGTGGCTAAGAGGGTCAATGAAGGTGGCAATGCTGAACAACAGGTTTTCAGGGCGGATGAAACTGCCTTCTATTGGGAGAAGATGCCACCTAGGACTTTGATAGAGAGTACTCAGTGGCTGGCTTCAAAGCTTCAAAAGACCAGCTGACTCTCTTGTTAGGGGCAGTGCATCTGGTGGCCTTAAACTGAAGCCAGCGCTCATTTACTATTTTGAAAAATCCTAGGGTCCTTAGGAATTATACTAAATCTACTCTTCCTGTGCTCTGTAAATGGAACAGCAAAGCCTAGATGACAGCACATCTATTTACAACATGGTTTACTGAACCTCCGAAGCCCACTGTTGAGACCAACTACTCAGGAAAAAAAAAAATTCCTTCCATAATATCATTGCTCATGGACAATGCACCTGGTCACCTGATGGAAATGTACAATGCAATTCATGTTTTTTCATGCCTGCTAACACAACCTCCATGCTGCAACTGATTGATCAAGGAGTCATTTTGACTTTGAAGTCTTATTACTTAAGAACTACATTTCATAAGGCTATAGATGCCATAGACAGTGATTCCTCTGATGGACCTGGGCAAAGTAAATTGAAAACCTTCTGGAAAGGATTCATCATTTTAGATGCCATTGAGAACATTTATAATTCATAGGAAGAGGCTAAAATATAAATAGTTTGGAAGAAATTGTTTCTGACCCTCATGAATGACTTTGAGGGGTTCAAGACTTCAGTGGAGGCAGTAACTGAAGATGTGGTAGAAATAACAAGAGAACTAGAATTAGGAGTGGAACCTGAAGATGGGACTGAATTGCTTCAACCTCCTGATAAAACATTAACACATGAGTTGCTTCTTATGGGTGAGCAAAGAAAGTGGCTTCTTAAGATGGGTTTTTCTGCCGTGAAGATGCTGTGAAGATTATTGAAATGACAGTGAATGATTTAGATTATTACGTAAACTTTGTTAATAAAACAGCAGCAGGGTGAGAGGATTGACTCTGATTTTGAAAGCATTCTACCATGGGTAAAATGCTAGCAAAGAGCATCCCATGCTATAGAGAAATTGTTCATGAAATGAAGAGTCAATTGATGTGGCAAACTTCATTGTCTTATTTTAAGAGATTGCCACAGCTATCCCAGACTTCAGCAACCACCACCCTGACCAGTTGGCAGCCATCACCATTGAGGCAGGACCCTCTGTCAGGGAAAAGCTGACTTGCCGAAAGCTCAGATGGTTAGCATTTTTAGCAAAAAAAAATTCAATTAAAGATGTACATTTTTTAGGTGTAATGTTATTTTACATTTAATAGAGTACAGTATAGTATAAATATAAATTTTCTATGCACTGGAAGCCAAAAATTCACTTTATTTCTGTACTTGCTTATTGTGGTGGTCTGGAACTACAATCTCCAAGGTATGCCTGTATACTGAAATACTAATGAATGGTTGCATTATGAAATTTTATTTTACTTTCTTGTTTTTTTTTTTAAGTGGTTTTTATTTCTGAGGGCAGAATGTTTGGACCAGTTAACATAACTCTTGGCTACAAATAACGATAATCTGACTCTAGAAGCCTAGATTAATTGGAGTTTATTTTTTTCCTATTTAAGAAGTCCAGAAATTATAGGCAATGATCCTGTGACTTAATAGTGTCAGGGCTGGGGATTCTGTTGACATTTCTCTTGTGGTTGCCAGGTGAATGCTGAAGTTTTCATCTGTTTACATTCAAGGTATAAAGATGAAGGGGAAAGATGAATGTCAGCTGCATCTCTCTCTTTTTTTAGTTGGAGGAAAATGACTCCCAGCTTCAGTCTCTGATTGAGGACAGAGTGCAGATGGTTGTCCCTACCTGGAATGGAGGCTAAAGGAAAAGCATGAGAGGTGGGAAGGAAAAATAAACTTGGAGGTAACTTTGGGGTGGCCAATAAGCCATGTCTCCCACAATGGTCAACTATGTCTCAGGGGTCCCGATGGTCCCAGTATGAAGATTTCCCTAGGCCTCATTTCTAGAGGAAATTCCAGTTTCCCTACTCATGTTTGTTTCAGTCACCTTGCTTCTAGCGATCACTGTTCTACCTTAGTCTGTAAGACCAACACAAAGAAAATCTAAAGGCTGGAAAGGGAAGTGAATTTGAGCCTCAATTCCTCATCCAGGATGCTTGACTCTGCTCAAAAACCTCCGATTTCCTTAGCACATTCAGCAGGAGTCCTGGAAAAACCTTATCCAGTACAGCTGACATGAGTCTCAATTCCCATGCAGCTCCAATGTTGAGTTTCTCCAGTCATGCATATCAAGTAGTCTTGACAACAAAAGAGTGAGAGCTGTTCTTCTCCCCTACTGCCCCTGAGAAGACTGGCTTTTTAGGACTCCTTTATTATCTCAGTATTATCATAACAAGTGAGTTAACTAGCATCCTTCCACTAGATAGCATCTTTGGGCTAGAGAAATAGTCTCTTAGACTGTACTTTTTTATGTTTAGTGTGTCACTCTCCTGGTAGCTTTTGTCTGATTTCTGAAGGAAAAGTTTACATGGTTCTTTTGAATGTTGAGGAAAGAAATAAAAACAGGGAGGAGACCATAGCTCAGATCTCTAAAATATATCTGGAATAGGTTTCTTTCTCCACTGTCCCTGGCCCCAGTTGACCATTGTTGGTTGACATGGTCAGTGGGGTTTCTCTCCCCTTCATTCTTGTTTCCCTTTCATCCATTCTGTAGAGTGAGAAGAAAGATTTAAAAAAAAATAGTAAAACAAAAATTTAAAAAGTCTGGTGCAGCTGTTTGCATTTGGAATAAAATCAGGATCCTTATCTATGGTCCTCAGGTCTTCATTCAATAAAGGAATGAATGATGAAGTAATGAGAAAAAGTAGGTCTGTGTGGCTAGAAATATAAACTGTAAAATGTTGATGCTGAGGTTTGAAAAGTTGAGTTGGAGCCAGAATTTAAACAGCCTTGAGTGTGTATTATAATTGATTTGAAATATGCTTGTTTCTCTACACTTCATCTGCTGCCATTCTCTTTCTGTGGGAGCTCCAGCTGTACCCTACCCTGAGAGTCCCTCCAGCCATTTACCTTGATACTATTTTCATTGCTGTTTCCTTGTTAGTGTTGGACCTCAACTTTCCTATTTCCTTCTCAGAGAAGCTTTCCCCATCCGTGCTTACTAAAGTAGGACTCTGCACACAGCTACTATTGCTTATATCTTCCATCTAAGTTCTTTGTTGGGTTGTTTTTGAGAATTTGTGCTATATATTAATTGTCTTGTATTGGGTCTGCTTATACCATGAAAACGTAAGGTCTATAAGATCAGGGATCTTCTTCACCTAGTGTCAACGTGAGTGCTGAAATATATTAGGTTTATTATAAATATCTGTCCAATTATTTATTGATATGAAGATCAAACAAATTTAAGCAGGTATAGCACCTGCTACATGGTATTTTCTTGAGAACTGTTGATCCTTCTTTATCCAGTTCCCTTGCTGTGTTTCCATGAGGCTGTGAGCTCCTCTAAGTCAAGTAGCCTATTGGGATTATCTTTTCTTCCCAGGTCCAGCATACTCTCTGCCACAAAGAATTCAAGGGATTTTGTTAAAACAAAACAAAACAAAATGATGGAAGTAATGAATGAAGAGATTTTTTAACAAATAGACATTGGATTAGGGAAAGGCACATTCTAGGGAAAAAGAGTCAGGATGGCCAACAAAATCTTGGAGGTGAGTTTACAAAAGGCTTGTAGGATCTATGAATTCCTGAATCCCTATTGAATCCCTGGTGCAGAGGACAGTTTGTGGAGTAAGTGTGTGTGTGTGTGTGTGTGTGTGTGTGTGTGTGTGTGTGTGTATGTGTATGGGGGGTGGGGGTAGAGAGACGCTGTGTGGTTAGAAGGAAGGCCACAAAAGTTTTGGGATTAGAAAATAGTTTTAAAGGCCTTGACACCAGACAGCTAATTAGTTTGAGACTTATCCACAATCATTTTTTTTTTAAATTTGAGAGAGAGAGCCTATGAGTGGGAGGAGGGGCAGAGGGAGAGGGAGAGATCTTTCAAGCAGACTCCCTGCTGAGTGCAGAGCCTGACATGGGGTTTGATCCCAGGACCCTGAGATCATGACCTGAGCTGAAATCAAGAGTTGGATACTTAACCAACTGAGCACCCCACTAGGTTCCCCCAGAACATTATTTTACTGGCAGAGGCTGGAGTAGGGTGGAAAGGTAAGAGTTTGTTGTCAGTTTTCGTAAAATCAAATCTCTAATGACCCTCATTTCTGGAAGCTCAGCTAGTATTTGCATTTGTCCCATTACACTGCATTTGGGAATAATGTCTTTCTGTCAAAAGCTTGAAAAAGTTTGAATATTTTAGATTAGAATGGAGAAACCTAAAATGTTTGCAGGTAGCATGGTACCCTTTATTTGGTCATTTATCAGATCTTAAGATTTATCGGATTTATTGGATTATAAAACTGAAATCCATTATAGGAAAAGTACTGGGGATTGTCTCTTCCCTCTTCTTAAATGCTGGACATTGAAACTTTATTTCAGAAAACTGAAGTACTTGTTTTAGAGACTCTTGAAGGATGAGCAGAATTATCTTTTCAGCTCATGGGAAATATTGGTATAGGTCATTCGAAGATATAGTGTAGTCTGCAAGGAAAGATGATTTGGAGAAGTGGAGTTTAGAACCTTAATTTAACTAGTTTTGCTTTTGAAAGGGGAAGTTAGTGTTGTAAAATAGTCTCTCTGTGAGGATTATGGCCACATATAAGATTTTTGTCCAACATTAGGCAGTGGAAGCTGGTGACTCTTATCTGTAAAAGATTCTCTGCTTTTTCTGGCCAAGTCCAGAGATGTTATTGTCACTGTAGGACTTGGACAAGGTGAGGATTTGTTTATTCAGGTGGTTTCTCCATGGATGAGCCTACTCCCCCCATAAAAAAGATCTGACAATAGTGGGACTGGTTGTATAAGAAACAGAGAGTTGTAAGACTACATGAATTCTCAATCTGGGACTGACTGCTTAAAAAAAAGTTAAAGGGTGGGCGCCTGGGTGGCTCAGTCCTTAAGCGTCTGCCTTCGGCTCAGGTCATGATCCCAGGGTCCTGGGATCGAGCCTCACTTCGGGCTCTCTGCTCAGCGGGAAGCCTGCTTCTCCCTTTCCCATTCCCCCTGCTTGTGTTCCCTCTCTCGCCGTCTCTCTCTCTCTGTCAAATAAATAAAATCTTACAAAAAAAAAAAAGTTAAAGGGTTACTTTAGGTTTGTTGAAGTGTTTACCTTACCTGCAGGGACAGATGCCAAGGTCTGCTAGGGAGGTATGGATTTTCAGGGGCTCAAACTAAGCTCTGGGCCTCTAGCCTCTTTGGCATTAATTTGCTTCCTTAGTCCTTCTTAGTCTTGCCAGAAATTCTGTTTTTTTTTGGTCCTACATGCCTATGAAAACAGGAAAATCAGGGATTTTAAATAAGTTATATAAATAATGGTGTAGTTCTGTTGCTTTTGGCTTCTTTTAGTGGGGCATGTCCACCCTATGGAGTTACCATGAAATAATACATCCGACAGATTTTCAAAAAGCAAGAGAGAGTATTATGTATTGGAATAAATAGGTTTTAGGTTTTATGTCTTTGGGAAACATACTTTTTTTTTTTTTTTACAATATGTAAAAGCTAGTATTTGGAGAATCAAGAAGTCCTGTATTAACCGTGTTTGATTTTATTTAACTCTGTGTTTTCCAAACCTGTTTCACTATGCAGCACTATTTTTATGGAACATCTGTTAACATTTAGCAAATTACCAGTGCTCTATGAAACCCATTTGGGAAATGATGACCTACCTAATAATTATATTATGAATAGAAATACCATTATTGACAAAGACCCATATGACTATCATGTAAATATGTGAAGATAAATCGTTTTTTAATGACATAAGTTTCTGAAGAATGTAAGATTTAGGTAGCTACTCATTTGAAATAATGTATGAGAGCATCTAGTTGAATGCTTGACTCTTCGTAGATACTTCATAAATGTTCACCACTATTAAATCAGTAAATTTGCATTGAGAAACCAGTACCTTGTTATCCCCATATACATCAACTTGTTCTCTTTTGTAATCGAATATAAGGCCTCTTGGGGTCTGATATTTTTGTGAAAGCACAAGAGGGCAGCACTTCTGAGTCTGTTTCTGTTTTCCTTCATACCCACTGTTTTCCATAGTAACAGTAGTAGTATCTACATAAAATATTCCTGGAATCGCATTATAATATTCTATCGCATGTACAGAATACCATACACAGTAGTATCGTCTTCAAATCAGAGCATTGTCTTTAGTCCTTTGCTATTATTAGTACTTTAGGCAATGGTGATTGCAATAGGGGGCAGCACTGATACCCTGTCTTTGAGTGAAAATCCAGGAGCACGGACCTCGTGGGGTTCTCTCTTCCACCCCGGCTCCCTGATGTTGGCTGTCTCCCTAGCAGATGGGGCCAGGCTCTCCATTGCAGAGGGCAGCTGAGAGGATTCATTGGTTTAGAAAATGCAGGATGACTGGGAACTGCATTCCGATACTGCTTCTTTCCCTAACACCTCAGCCTGAAAACAAAACAAAACAAAAAGCAGGCAAGAATAGAAAGAGTATTCTTAGCTGAGCCAGCATGATATGAATGCTGTATTACCAGCTGCTCTCTGAGCCGCAGCCGAGCAGATCTCCAGACTCAGCTGCCCTGCATCCTTCTCTTCATACTGAAGGGAGAAAATCCTTGAGTCCCTTCCCAAGTAGGAAGTCTCACTTAGCCAAGCGGACTCTCTAAGAGAAGGAAAGAGTGGAAGCTACTAGGACGCAGATGGTAGGAATATCCTTTGGCGCATTAGAATAGTAATGAGTTCTTCTATTTGTAGCTTTTTTTTTTTTTTTTTTGTGCATAGACTTCTTTCCTGTGCATTGTGTCATCTGGGACTTAGACAACTCTGTGAAGATGGTTTTGCAGATGGAAAAGTCAGACTGAGGGAAGCAAAGTGACCTGACCAAAGAATTTGACCATGCATTATCAATCTCAAAGTCCCAGATAAGCAAATAGGCAATAAATAAGGTTTTTAAACTTTATTATTTTTAATTATCTGGGAAGCTTGTTAAACAGATTTCTAGTCCTTTGTTCCCCTTATCCACCCAAAGATGAGAATTCTTCAGGTTTTGGGGTGAGGGGATAAAATAATTTGGAGACTTATAAAGTATCTTATGGCCGTGCTTTCCAAATTTTAGCATGCTTACAAATAGCTCAGGGGTCTGGAGAGGGGTCTGAGAATGTGCATTTCTAGGAAGATCGAAGGTAATGGTTGCCAGTGCTGTAGATCTATGGACCACTATTTGAGTAACTGGGCTCTAAGTGATTCTGATGGGGATCCACCCATGCAGAGAGACTATGTCAAGGATTTTTTTAACCTATCAGTTATTTAGTAAGTTCAGTAATTGAAATAGCAATTGGGTCTGGTATACTTTTTGTTTTTTTAAGGCTGAGAAAGATTTTAGAAATGTAGAATTACGGGGGCGCTTGGCTGGATCAGTCAGTAGAGCATGTGACTCTTGATCTCAGGGTCATGAGTTTGAGCCCTACATGGGGTGTAGAGATTGCTTAAGGAAATAAAAAAATATGTAGAATTATAGATGAGTAGGGGCGACTTTCAGAAAACAAAATAAAACTGGAAACCCGGTTTGGAATTTGTGTTAATTTTCTTCTCATAGGGTCACTAATTTTGGTTTAAACACCATGAAAAGTGCATGGAAATCAAGAGTGGCAAGGCATGACTAAAATTATTGAGGGAAAGGAGAGTCCCATATACTGTGGTACTGACAGTTTTTTTTGTTTTGTTTTTTTGTTTTTTGTTGGTAAAAAATCAGATAAGCTTTATACTGTTGATGAGCAAATAATACCAGGATAGAGATTTTGCAACAGTTAATTTTATGAACTTTTATATTCTGTGTGCTAGAGTTTTCTGAAAGTTTATATTATTCTCCTCTTCTGAGATGTTGGGTTATTATCTGGGGGACATCAGGACATTTTACTGGAGCTTTGGGACTGAAGACACGATGAGACCTCCTGCAGAATCCTTGCTCTCATAGCACCCTTCCCCCCTTCACCTTGTAATCTCCAATCTTATAAAGCAACTGAGATATATACTTGATATTCCACTGTTTCTAATTTGTAAACTCAGAGTTTTAGGTAGAAGTGGACCACTTCCCACAGATTAAAAAGTGCTATTGGGAATATTTATGAAGATCATTTGGTTTTATTATACTTCCCTCTCCTCTGCCATAGGAAAAAAAAGACACCAATTTGGACTTTGGTTTCATTACAGTAGGTTTAGGTTTGGATGAAGCAGCAGTAGTGAATTTTAAAACTCTCCCAGAGCGTTGATCAGGAAGATGATTTTGTAGGCAGACTCCATGTTTGTGTGCACGCGTGTTTCTAGTGTACGTTTTCCCCTTCATCTCTTTCCTTAGTTTTGTCTTTCTCCAGGAATTTCTCCACTTTCAGAATTAGAGAATAGCCTCTATGTCACTTGGTTTTTCAAAACGTTGATACCTACAACATTCTTTTAGTAATTAAAATCAGATCATTTCTGATGTCATTATCGCTTAATGACAACGGTGCCCCTTCTCCTACTCAGGAAAGTGTTACTTTAATTGTTCTCTCCTACAATTGTCAACTTTTGCTCACTCCTAGACTTTGACCAACTGATTCACACTGAAGTGTCAATGACTGATATAGATCACGGTGTCCTTTCTCCTAGGGGCACTTGTGCTTGGTTTAGAAATAAAATCTTATGCCAAAGTTTTCACTGCCCACTATGGCATTTCTGACTTAAAATTGGTTAGGTGGTTTGTCTCCTTTTGAATAAAGCAGGAATCCTGAAATCCTAACCTGAGTAATGATTCGCTTACTTGACCTTGGTTTTTGTTTTTGTTTTTTGCTATTTACTGTGTCCTTTATTTTCATCTCAAAGTTTTCTAAGCTCTAAAAACAACAAGTTAAAACCATTAAGCATAATGGACCATTTCAGCCTAACTTTTCCTGCTGATTCTCACCCTTACTGGCACACAGCTAATAGCCTCTCTGGGAGAAATGAGTACATTTTTGCAGTTCTTCTAGATTTTGTACTCCTGGACCCAACCACTAGATGTCTCTGTAATTACATGCTGGACCAAATCAGAGCGCGTACCCACCACAGAAACAAAGGTGGGCCTTAAGGACTTATCCCCAAGCAGTTTTATCTATATATAACAATATATAAGTGTATATATATATATATATATACACACACATATTTTTAATATTTGATAAGCATGATTTTGTCTTTAAGTTGGAGTAATTCAAATTTGTTTGACAGTGCGTGTTCAGTTGAGATATATGCCAGTTGAGATACATAAATTCGTTAAACTTCAAAAAAATATTATGTATGAACCCGCCTATGGGAATATATTCCACATGTGAATTCCATGCCTCATTTCTGCAGTTATGCAGAGAAAAATGAGGGGAGAATAACTAGTAAGCAAATGCCCTTAATGACTCACTGTCGTGAGTAAATAACGATTTACATACAAATATAAGTACACTCAAAGTGTTGGAAAAATGTCTTTAAATTAGAGTAATACATTCCCATTAAGGTCACTTTCTAGTTATTTATGAACAAGTCCTTTTCTCCAAAAGAACATAAAAACAAAATTGAACCTGGTCCTGTCCAGCTCAAATGATTAGATTCCACAAGGAGGGAGGGAGATAAAACCTCTTCTGTTTATCCCCAGTATTTTGTATTGGTGGTTCCCTGTGCATCTGGTCACTAACTCAGTATGTCACTGTGAACTCCTTTGAATTCCTGAAATATAGCCATTTCCTGAGGGCAAGTACAATAGTTGTCTAGGAACTGGCACTCAGCAGTCGGAGTTCATTCTTTAGCTATCTGAAAGTCGCTAAGATTTCTAAAAGTCCACTTTCCTTACTTTCCTTCCTGGGAAAAGGAAAAAAAAAAGAAATATGGTATTTTTAATTCCAGAGGGTATAAAAGTGGCTATAATTGCTAACAATTATCAGTCACTTAGCATGAGAGGTAAACTATAAGGTAATGTATTTTTTTTTTGAAAAATAGCATCTACTGAGTGCCTTTTCTATACCAGCTAGTGTTCTTTGAGGTTTGTAATGATTACAATATTTAATCTTCAAAACCAACCCTATTCCTGTTATTGGAAACTGAGAGGCACATAAAGGTTAGGAACTTGTTAATTAGTATAGAAATTGGACTTGAATCCGGACGCTTTAGTTCCAGCGGCTGTACTCTATGCCCTAAACAACAATTGCTTACTTACATACAGGCCAAATGTTGTGTTGTGTTGTGGTGGTGTGGTTGCTTTCATTGATGTGATTGATCCTCTCTCACTGCTTATTAAACAGACCCCCAACTTAGCTGAATGCCATTGGCCTCGTTCTGAGACCTCTCTTCCCCTCAGATCTCCCTTCTTCGGGGCTCATTCACCTAAAAGGTCAGATTTCAAACCACCAGGCAGCTAGGGTGTAACAGTCTCTTAATACACCACTGCAATCATTTTGCCATTCTGACCAGTGTTATCTTTCATAGTTTGGCTTATTTATTCTTGTGGCCATGTTCTTGCTCTTGCCCAGGGGAGCAAAAGTGATGCGCTGGACTCGGGCACCAATGTAACAGCCCTTGTGGTTGACCTTCACCTACTCAGTTACTGATCCCAGAAAGCAAGAGTAGTCTCTAAGTGTTTTTTTAGACTCAAGGACAAGTTACCATGCCAGTCTTCTTTAGTAAACCTGTTGCAGTCCCAAGTTCACATTCCATAATTTCCACTGGTACATTTCTTCTCTTGCTTTGAACTTTGGTCAAGACTACTCAGTCCTATCAAAATTGTTCATGGTTTAAACCACTAAAGAATATGTCCAACTTCGGTCCCCCTCCTCCAAGGAGATTCACCCATACTCTTTATAGATAGTTTGCCTTCTCTGGATAGGCCTTTATACCAATAATAGAAGTGGCCTTTGCTACGTCACCTACATCTCAACTTTGTGGCCTTTTGGGACTATTCAATTACAGCTGCTTCATCAGTTAGGCTACAAGCTACTGTACTCAATGTCTAGATCAATATCTGGTATAAAATAGGCAACTAAACATTTATGGCTAGACAGGAAGGAAGCTCACTGGCACTGCTCCTAGTATGCCGGTTATATTCTTTCCCAGGGAGGAATGTAATCCGCAGGGAGGGGGTGACCACTTTCCTCACATTTGCTTACCTCTGAGAAGCTATTCAAACCTCTCTGTGACTTTCATGGATATCCAAGGCAATGTTTGTTCTAATAATAACAACCTCACCTCACTAGAGATTTCATTATTGTTAGGCAGCAAGCTGAAACTCATAAGGGTGTTAATAAACATCAGAAACTTACGCCATATGCTGTTCTTTCCCCAATCCACTCAAATGCAGTAAATAGTACCATCATCTACTTTGTTCAAGTAAGTCTGAGCATTAACCTTAATTCCTTTCTTTCTCACCTCCCACAATCCAAACCATTAGCTAGTTCTCGGAGTTGACCTCAGAAACACAAATTAGGAACAGGCTTAAAAATCCTCTGATGGCTTCTACCAAACTTAGAATTAAAAGTAAACTCTTGACAACTGCCTACAAGGCCCTCTGTATGTGGTGTGTCTATATTGCTCTTCAAATCAGGAGATAAAATATATTTCCCTTTTTCCTTCAATTCAGGCTGGCTGGCCCTTAGAGTTGTGTTGAACCAAACAAACGCACTAGAATTGAAAGTTTTTGGACTTCAAGCTCAGTCCTAAGACTGGGAGCTTCTACTTCTCTCTTGGGCTGGACTGTTATGGCTAGGCACCACGTGGAGAGTTGCTTGGGAGGATGACAGGCCATCATGGATGCTCCGGCCCCAGAGGAGCTCCTAGCTGACTCATGATGTGTAACTCCAGTCAACATAATGTGAAGCACAGAACGTTCTGGATGAGTTCTGCCAGGATTCCTGACCCAGAGAGCCTTGGGAAATTGTTTTAAGCCATTGTATTTCAATGCAATTTGTTATATAACAATAGGTAACTGACATGTATAGCTAATACGAAAACCTACATCAGGAAGAAGTTATAGGAACATAGGCAGTGAGCTTGCTTGTTTGGAGAGGAAGAGAACTCTTGCCTAGTTACGAGGTCTTTGCAAACACAGTGTGCGCTGCACGGCGAAGAAACCTGAATGTGGGCTCTGCATTGCTGTCACTATGCTGCCATGGTCATAAAATATACGGCTTCTTTGGGGGCCATTTTCATGGTGATGTTTTAGCACAAAACTGAGCTGGCAGAATAAATTCCATGTGTGGACAGCGTCAACTCCAGAAAACAGCAAGCTGGTTCTCTGAGTTCAGGATGCCAACTCCTGGAAGCAGCCTGAAAAAATCACCAGGGAATGTAAGGCATCCAAAACTATAGTTTATGTCAGGCACCAGAGAACAGGAAGTAGAAAAAGAAGTCAAAGTAATTAAGAGAAGGGGATTTGGAAAGAAGTCACTGGTGTGTTCTGCATTCTGCCTAGTGCTGTCTTCATGGCATGGTTCCCTTAGCTATCCTGAAGGAACCATCCGGAGCTTGGCTTTTGCTATTAGGGTACACATTTCCCAAAGTGTGACCCCACTTTCCCACATTATGGAGTAACAAATCTATGAAGGTATAGTTAAAACAATGTTCAGTTTTATTTTATTTATTTTATTTATTTTTTATTATTTTTTAAAGATTTTATTTATTAGAGAGAATGAGAGACAGAGAGCACGAGAGGGAAGAGGGTCAGAGGGAGAAGCAGACTCCCTGCTGAGCAGGGAGCCCGATGTGGGACTCGATCCCGGGACTCCAGGATCATGACCCAAGCTGAAGGCAGTCGCTTAACCAACTGAGCCACCCAGGCGCCCCCAATGCTGTTTTAGAATAGTATTTTCGATGCAGAAGCTTTTTAAAAAATGTGGCTGTATTCTCTGAAGGCTTGAAACGTTGGAAATGGAAAGATAATGGTCTCTACCTGAATGACAATCTCTCCTTTCCCCACCTCCTCACTCATGGCTTCATTCAAGGGAACAGCTGCTTGAAACCCACTTACCATTCTTTCTAGATTGACGTTTTGACTTGAGCGTGTCACCCCTCCTGATAGCTCAGCTCCCCCACTTACAAAACTGAAGTAGAAATCCCTTCATCAGAATGCTACAATGTAAATGAAATAATTGGTAATTTGTTAAACACTTTGAAAATGAAAATGCTAAGTGTTGTTGTTTCAAGGGCAATTTACTTCTTTTGATTCATTTGTAATTATTTCATCAAAACAACGTTCAGTAAGAACTGTTTGACGCGTAAAATGCCTTATGGGCCTTCCCTATAAGACTTTTGTTATCAAAATTAGTTGATGCTCTTGCCAACTGGAGCTCACTTGTACCCAAAAGATTTGCAATACTGTAAGTCTCAAATCACTCCCTTTGCCAGGCTGAAACCTATTGGAAAATAAACAAAGCCCAGAGCAGTGACCCATCTCTGTACTTGTCTATAATAGTCCCTTCCTGCAAAATCAAATATGGACCAAGGCCAGGCCCAGGTAGCAACTGAGAGCCTGACCAAGTTTGGTTTGGGCCCCTTTCCCTGACCTTTACACCATTCTGAGAAGTCCTGCTTCTTCAGTTTCAGATGCCTAACTCAGTTTTTCTGGAATTTACATACAGCTTTATGTCTTATTGGAAGATTGATGTGATACACTGAGTCCCTTAATAAAATGAATCATGACCCCCGAATAATATATTTTTCAACATTTCCAAAGTACTTCTTAGAGCAGAGGGGCCTAAATAGTTAATCTTTGGTAGGTATGAATCATTACAGGAAACAGCCAATGAAAAGTCTCCTTGAAATCCAGTCTTGTATCTTAAAAAAAAAAAAAAAAATCACATAAATGTTGACTTTTCTCTACACTATATTCCTATTCAGTATAAAATTAATGTTTAAAATTATTGACTGTGTTACATAATTCCCATTTCTACTTTCAATTACTGTTTTTGGACCTTTAGCAACTGTCTTTATAAATCTCCAAACATACCAGGGGTATCAAGACCCTAGATGGGGAAGCATGATGTTAAAGTGTCATTAATCTAAAATGACTTTTAAAGATGCACTATTACCTTTCTTAAGGATTGAAGATTGATTAAAAACCATGTATACTGTATTACCAGCTGTCTATAAGCATCTAAAATAAATATATCCAAAACCCAAAGTGGTATTTTCTCTCAACTCCCCCACTTGTTCTTGTATAATCCAGCTTTGTACATGGTCATTGCCCCAAACAAACCATAAACTGGGAGCCATCCTGAGATCTGCCCTCACTCTCATGCCAAATAGTCACTCATTGCCATTGATCCACTGATCTTTTCTTTTACCTTATTTTAAATTGATTTTCTAAAAACTCTTTACTGTTCTGTTTTACTTAAGTTACTTTTAGTTGTAAGAAAAAGAAAGCTCAACCCAAAATGCACTAAATACAAATGCAAACTTAGTGGTTCAAATAAATGAAAAATTTGGATGTTGTGTTTCAACTAAGGCACGTTACAATAGCTTAGTAATATTGTCAAAAGCCAGCTTATTTATGTGTATACTTTCCCCCTTCTATGACCTTTTATTTTTAGTCTGTCCGCTGTCTTAGTTGTGAGATGGTCTGTTTCAGCATCTACGGTTATGTGGTTCCATGTTTTTATCCTACGGGAAGGACATCACTTTTGCTCATAGCTCTGAATAAAGTGAGTTAAGTCTTTCCTCCAAGAAAACTTTCCAGCAAACAATTTCTGTGGCTCAGCTTGTATTGTGTGAGTACTCTGAAAACAATATTAGAGTACTGGGATACGATTTTTGAAATAGGATTACCATAAAGGATCGGAGTAGAAATTTGTGTAGCGGGTTCAGCCAGTAAACTCTGTTTTTATCTGCTTTGATAGTTTAGATACAATTTTGCTGGAAAAAGTTTGAAGATAAAGAAAATTGTAAAAGGTAGTGATCCACAGTATAAAGTTCAAGTTCTTTAGGTTGAGCTTCCATGATCTGGACTAGAACCCACACACTCCCTGTTACATATGCTAGTAATAGCTAATTGCCGGTGGGTCTACAAAAAATCTGTTCCCTTTACCTAGCTTTCCTTTTCTCCACCAAGCCTACCTAATCTCTCTGAAACCTCTGTGTTCTTCAAAATGCATCTCAGCTATTACTACCTGAAGCTCCAAACGGTGTTGGTTACTATTGTCAGGTATCCTCACACTGCATTGTTAATTATTGACAGACAGGGATTACTATTTTTATAATATTTGCATCCCTAGCATTTAATGTATTTTCTGGCATCGAAAAACTACTGAGTCTAATGAAATAGAAACTAATGTATTTCCAGTGATGAAACTGGCAGCACAGCCTAGTGTGGAGAACACAGGATTTTAGTTGTTCACCCATGGGCATTCATTCCAGCTGTGGAGTCACTCAGTGGGTCACTGCTGTAAGATCATTTATTTTCTTTGAGCCATGGGCTGGTTGGTTAGTGGTAAAAAGGGGACAATAGTTCCTTGCATGTAAATGAATCGAATGGGATTTTCCTTTACCTTGAGTAGAATATTGGTTAAGATGATTTAGCACAGATTAATAGAAAACTGAATAAAATTCCTTTAAAATGAGAAGTTATTCCACAAGGAGATAGCCATGGATGGAGTAGTTCTAGGTTTAGTGATTCAGGGGATAGACCTGAGTCTTCGATGCCATCTATGTTTTTGTCCTGCCATTTTCAGTATTTTGACTTTTGACCTAAAGTATGCACTTCCCTGGCCACAAGATGGCTACAGTAAATCCCAAGTATACCCTCTCCACACAGTACTTTCTCTCCTTCCTCCTTTTGAAAAATGAGGAAACTTTTACAAGATGTGCCCCTGACAAATCTCCCCACAAGTCTCAGGGATAACAACTATGTCACATACCTTTCCTAAACCAGTCACTGGCCAAAAGTATGCATTCTCATAGTTGGCTTAGGTCAGTCATGATTGGCCCATGGATCTCAGAAGAGCTTAGCCTCCCCTGAAGACAATGGCCACCAGATTATCTGAACACAAGCTGTTCAGTTTGGTGTGAAAGAAGCAGGGCAATGGCAATAGGGCAGACAGATAACTAGTACATCTTCTTCCAAATTTGTAGTTATTTCTCGAATAGCTCCTGTCTAGGGAAGAGAATATGTTCTCATGTAGGCAGCTTTCTTTTCATTGACTCACTATATTCAATTACAGTTGATTTCATTATCTTCCCTTAAGTATCCTTATGGGGTCCTATAATTTGGAATGTTTATTTCGTGAATAACATGAAACCCAAGATACAAAGAGGGACAGGATCTCCTGCATGTGGGCCAGTTATCAGTCTCACTCTGCTGTCTTGCACCCTTGAACACCTTCCTGCTTAATTAACACAGCAGGAGGACAACATCACTGCGAGTCAGTTCAGCTTCCCAGATCAACCATGATGCTGATTTCACATTCATAATTAATTCTCCCTAGTGTTAAGAATGGAGATGTGGCTGATTAATGATTCTTGGTGGATTATTGCAGATGTCTGAATTGCTGAAACATTGGGCAGCCATGCAGTGTCTTTTTGATCTACATAAACGTGGGATGTGGAAGAAGAAAAGAGGCATTTTTCTTTCCCCTCCAGAAATCTCACTCGACATTTAGCAAGGGACATTTGTTAGAATGTCAGTTTGATAAAACTGTTTGCAAGAGTCACCCAGCATTTGCTACCGAGCTATAACAATTGTTAAGAGCCATAATTACTCTGGGCAGGTTTAAAGAAAAAAATGTTATCAGAAGATTTGGGCAAAATACCTCCAAGCAAGTAGGCATGCTTCTTCTAGTGTCCTGTTGAATTATAGTTTCTCTCATGCACTCCCACTGAATCTGAACTCTAGATTAGTAGCAAAGGTACCAACAGTTGTCATGGTAGATGGGAGTGTAGTAGTGTATATCAGTGGTATGGGCTACAAAGATGTCTTCAAATATAGAAGACATAAAGCCTGGGAGTTGGATTTTATATCTGGATATCATTACATTAAGTAATAATGATAACAATAATAGCAAAAACTTGTACCGAACTTTCTATGAACTATGAAACTTTGGCACTGAGAGTAAAGAAACTTACACAAAGTCATATTCAAATTTGAACACTCGGAGATTCCAGAACTTCACTCATGGCTGTTACATTATCTCCTGATACATCCCATACATTCATGTGCTTTATGGTGTCCCTCTAGGGAGGGCTATACTTCCATTTCTTTATCTACTGAAGAGTTCTAACAAAAAGGCAAATATTGATTGAGACCTTACTATGTGCTGGGCACTAGGGGGCGCTTGTTACAGTCTTGGTTACTCCTCACAGTGACCCTATGGGGCAGGTGTCTCTTAAGTCTTTAGAGTCTCTTAATCTGGGAAGCTGAGGAAGAGAAATGTTAAATAGGTTGCTTGTAATTAGTGAAGCCAACATGGAAATCCAAGAAATGTGGCTCAGGAGCCCAGACGTGAATGCTGCCTCTCTTGCTGAATAATTGCAAAATATATATACACACACATGCATTTTTGATAAGATGAAAGAACCAACTAAATTAAAAAATGCTCATATTTTTTAGGAAGGTGGTGATACTGTTCGCAATATACTTTGTTTATTCATTTATTGCAAGCCATTTCAAAAATGATTTTTCCATGTGCAGTACCATTACTGGGCACTGTTTGTAGAAAGGTAAAACTGATCTAGTCCTTTCTGTCTAAAAAACCTCACAGTTGAAACAGTCTGAGGATCACACAACCTATAATACAGTGGCTACTGAGCACAACAGCATCTATAATCCCCTCAGAGGTCTTTTGAACAAACCACTTTGGGTCACGTTTTCCCTGTTTGTGGCATGGAGAGGAGGGGATGGCTGTGTTGCCCCTAGATCTCTTTGGAGAAATGATGCAGACATTCATAAGAGGATTCCTGTGGAGTACTTGGAAGATTTTAAGAAAAGTTGCTTCATTACTACTTCAAGGTTCTATTATCCCCAAATGCCACTTCAACGACTACCAAAGGCTGATCTTCAGAAATTCTGTTCTCCTCTGTACACAAAGCAGGATGTTCTCTGAGAGGAAAATGCAGTTGTGCTGCATCGAAGGCCTATAGTATTGCTGACCTCCCACATCCTTTGTCTGAAGCTGAGTCCCTGTCAGATACAAAGATGCTGGGTTAATTTGGTTTCTTGCTTGACTGAATTAAAGACTCATAGACTACTTTAAGATAGAGGTGGTTTCATAAGGGTACCAAAGGGGCAACATTAGAGTATGACCATTAGCAACATAGGCTCCATAGCTGTAAGGCTTGAGTTTGAATCCTGGCTCCAATAAGCAGTAGTCTTGAAACTCACACAAGTTGCTTTACCTCTTTGTGTCTCAATTTTCGCAGGTGTTAAATGAGAAAAACAAAAGTAATCTCATGGAGAGAGCTTTTTAATGATTACATGAGTTAGTATATATAAAGTGCTACAAGAGTAACTAGAACTGAGTCAACACCCCCAGAAGGGGTAGATTTTTTTATTGTCCCAGGAATTCGAAGCTCTTGGCATTAGTTATAATCTCAGGCTCTCTTAGCTGCAGGGCACTTATGATTTTTCTCTGTATATTTCTGCTTGACCTTTTGTCTTGTATCTCATAATCTCAGTATCAGCCTGGCCCCTCACAGTCTCAGCCCTACCTCATGAATCCTTCCATTTCCAGCTCCCATTGCCAATTGCTTTCTTAGCCTTGTTTCTTAGCCCAGATTCTTGAGAAAGAGAATCTCCCGGCTCAGCTCACTTTCTTTTTCTTTTTTCTTTTTTTTTATTATGTTAATCACCATACAGTACATCATTAGTTTTTGATGCAGTGTTCCATGATTCATTGTTTGCGTATAACACCCACTTAAGCTCACTTTCTTAAGGAAGGGCATTTCCCTTGGACATAGCCAGCATTGTAGATGTGGTGCTTGGTCTAATCGGCTGCATGTTGGGTTGGTGTCTTGGTCCCTCTGGGATTCTGCAATAAAATACCACAGACTGTGAGATTTAATAAACAACAGAAATGTATTTCTCATACTTTTGGAGGTTGAAAGTCCAAGATCAGGATGCCAGCATTGTTATGTTCTGGTGAAGGTCCTCTTCTGGGCTGCAGACTGCTAGCTTTTTGCTGTGTCCTCACTTACTGGAGGGACTAGGGAGCCCTATCGGGTCTCTTTTATAAGAATAGGTATCTCATTCATGAGGGCTCCATCCTCAGGACCTAAGCACCTTCCAAAGGCCTCACCTCCTAACCCATCACATTGGAGGTTAGGATTTCATCATATAAATTTGGGGGGACATACTCATTCAGACTATAGTAATGAGAGGCCTGCTTGTTTGTCAGGGGTTCTGTGGGTCAGTGTCCCACACCAGGGGACATTCTCAGGCATGACCAGTCTAATGCAAATAGTCTAGTAGAAGAGTGGAGTATGGGGCCAGGAAGCATGTGCTTGGTAATATGATAGAATTGTCATACCATCTATATGTTCCTATTTCTTCACTACATACCTTCAATTCTATCTTTAGCCTAGGACTAGTTCATCTTTGTACCTCCTGAACCAAGCGTAACACTGGACATACTGGGTGTTTAAACACTCATGTGTTTTTTAAATAGTTGGTGAATGAATGAAGGAGTAAGTGTCAGGTATGCCCTCTATGTGAAGATAATGTTTAAAATTAATACACTACTTACAACTAAGTTATTCTAATTTAATTCTGGACTCTATGACCTTAATTTATGCCATGTAATTTAAATTCCTCAATGAACCCCATAAGATAAAATTTATTGTCCTTATTTCAATATGAAAAAGGAGCTCTTGAAAGATAATTCATGTTGCTGATTTTTGCCCCACTTCTCTAGTCATGAAGATCTCTTTGAATATTCTAACATTTATGTTATCTAATTCCACACATTTTTTTTGGACAGATTTGCAGGGTACACATTCTGTCTCTTTAACATCCTAAGGTCAAGTATAGAACCTGATGACTCAAGTGTGGAACACTTTGTAACGATTGATGCTAAAGTAATTTAATCTACTTTCTCTGGGCACAGTGTTCATATAGTTACCAATCCATTTAATAGTACTGTCAATCCACTCACAATTCTTAGTCTTGACCTGATGCCAAGGAGAAATGAATTCACACTTGAACAAAAATTCCATTTCCCTATGAGCATGGTCCAGGCAATACTTGCCTCTACAGTGCTCCTATTCCCCATCACCTTATTTTAAAGGAAGCTTCAATATTTCCCACCAATGGCTAATTTCGTAAGGAGGACAATAAATGGTGAGAACACCTTTAAAATCTCATCATTGGAAATTTTGCATTTTTTCATGGTCTCTGAGCATAGTATTTATTCATTGAGAGCTCCAGCTTTGTTGGAAAAAGAGCAGAAGGAGGGGCCTAACTTGAAATTCATGCCCCATTTCTGAGGGCATATACATCTGATTCCTGTGTTTCACCATTTGAAAAGTGCTAGACTGATTGGACCCAGACCGTAACCCCACGTAGTAGCAAGGCAAGACTAAGGGAACGTTGTCTTGACTTTGGCTTCTGAGACTCTTTGAATTCCTTATGGAGGTGAGGAACATGAATGGCAGGCTTCTAAAACAACATTATTGACCAGATGGTATTTGGAGGAGTGCATTTTATTCTATTTAAGTATTTCTTACCTTTAGAAAGAAGATTATGGATTGAGCTACCATGTAGAGACAGAATAATGACACATCTTATTTTATAGATTATAAAGACTGAATAATCATAAGTTAAATCATGGATGGTTTATCAGTGGATTGTAACTTTTTGGGAAGTCATGATGACATGATGAAAACTGAGAACTTAATACAAGCAATTATCTTCGCCCCAGAATTTCCCCATAAATAAACACACACAGTAATCTAATTTCAGAGGTTTTCCAAGCGTGAATGAATCCTGCCCTTGGAAACCAGGTCAAGGGCTCTTAGTCAAATAGTATTTAAGAAAAGACGTAAAGTTGGTGGAACACCAAAATTGGTGGAATAAATAAATTACAGAACTGTGTAATAAAAAGTAGATATTCTAGAACTCAATTTAATTGAATGTCTGGGAATCACTGTTTCTTTTCAACACAGCTATGAAGAATGTGTGTTTTCAGATTCTGTTGCTCAAAATAATAGACCTGAAAGATTGACATGCATCCCCACATTTCTGAAGAAGTTAATATATGTGTCTTGGGGGCACAGATTGGATTTTAGATATGCCTATATAAATCTGGTGATTGTTGGGAAAGGTGTATTCCTTAACATGGCAGCATTAGATTTTCAACTTAGAACAGGAATGAAACTTGGATTAAGTACAGAGGAACATTTGAACTATAATAGCATATCAGTAAGAGCTGTGAAACAGCAAATGCATATAGTTCTGGTTGAGAAAGGAAATATTAGAGGTGCCCTAGGAGTGAAAAGGAAAAGACAGACGTTAAGCCATATTAATACATTTCTATACAATATATAGAAAATTGGCATTTAGAGCACTTTATTTTGGGCAAATAAAAAATTTATTTGGGGAGGTGGGGATTGAGGGAAATGGGTGAAGGTAGTCACAAGGTAAAAACTTCCAGTTACAAGATGATTAAGTTCTGGGGATATAAGGCACAACATGGTGACTGTGGTTAACTATACTTTATTGTATTTTTAAAAGTTGCTAAGAGAGTAGATCTTGAAACTTCTCATCACAAGGAAAGACATTTGCATCTATGTGAGGTAATTAATGTTAACTTATTGTGGTAAATTTGCAGTAGGTGCATATATCAAATGCTGTACACCTTGGACTAATACAATGTTGTGTGTCAATATTTCAATGAAACTGAAAAAAAATTAAACCTAATATTGACTTGCCTAAGTTGGTATTTGATAGTTCAGCCAGATAGAGAATGAGGACACTGGATATTGGTAAAACCAAAACAGTGGATTCCATTAGGAATAAGCTTGGAAGCCTGTTAGGGCAGGATTTATTAATTTCACATCCTGAACTGGAAGACCTATGCTAATTTGCTGATTTGCAGACCTGTGTTATTGCCAGTGACAATTGAGAAAGTAAGCCTCAAGGTAGGCTAAAATCTTGTGTAGTGTTTTTTAGTAAGAAATTTGCTCTTTCAAGAGTCACTAGATATAATCAGAGGCAATGAGATTCATTGTCATACCCTGCATTTAAGCACCTTTCTGCTTCTGAGTCTAGCCTTATTGAAGAAAGGAAGCTTTGTTTACAATCAGCAGTTAACTTTTGCTTAGGTCAAATAGTTTAAACTTGTGCCATTAGTTGACTTTCACAGACCTATGGCTGCTTGTTAGACCACTTTTTTTCTTAGTCATTACTGGAAACTCTAATATCCTGCACCTATAACTTACTATTTTTCTTTTATATCCTGCATAGGGGCATTAAGGTTGTCACTGACTATTCCCTGTGATTGTTGGAATCACAAAAACAGTTAATAGTATTGGTGGCTTTTCCTCACAATTTCCCAGATAATTGTGCTATTTTAATTAGAGTGTGGATAGGTCTATAAACAAGTTGCTAGACTTTTACTCAGTAAGGAGCGTCTATTTCTGTTTCAATTCACTACTGGCATTCTCTAAGGAAATGCCCAAATACTTTCCATCTGGAATTAGGAAGCCTTTATTTTCATTGGGGAAATCTGTGCTTCTGGGAAGCTCTTTAGTTTGGCTCATTACTCAGTTGCCATGCTGCAAGAGATGGAAAACATCAGAAACAAAAAACATCCTAAATGACACCAGGGGTAGGTAGAACAGTTTAAAGCAATTTTGATGCATTCCCACAAATAGTATGTTAAAATCTTCTAAACACACTATGAAGGAGGTGGGTAGGTGTTGATATTTACACTCTTCAATATAAGAAAACCATTTAGCACAGTTAAGACTGACTTTAGTGAAGTCACTTGACGTGTTAATTTCAAAGCCAGAGGCCCTGACTTCAAACCCATACTCCTCCCATGGGGCACACTGTCCTCCAGCCAGGAGAATCTGAAGAGAAAGGAGAGGAAAGAGTAAGAGGCAGCAAGTACGGAAAGCAAAACGTAACCTTGCTCTGTTTGGGCTGGGAGTTACTGGTTTGTTACATCAATAGGGAAGCAGCTGAGTGATATGAGAAACTCAGGGGGTTAAATTCAGAAAGGCTGATGGTCCATTTTTGGCTTTGCCACCCAAGCTTTGGGATTTTGCAAACTTACCCCTTTAGCATCAGGTTCTTCACTGTGTGATTAACAATATTATCTGTGGGGATAAATGAGGTATTCTAACAGACCAGTTTGCTGGAGTTTACTGTCAGGGAGGGTTTGGTTCCTAAAAGCTGCCTAGATTCCAGGAAAAATGGGGGGGGCGTGTTAGAGGGAGGATTATTTGTCTGAATCCTTCCATTTATTCCTCTTCTCCAGAGCTCTGGATCATAGAGTAGATGCACTCATAAATCAGAGAAATGCGACTAACAGCTTTATATAAGCCTCTTTGAAAATGTCAAGACTGGACAATATAATGATGCTCCCTGTCCTTCCCCAACCTAAATTTGAGGCCTAGATGATCAGAACCAGCTAGTTGGGGGCAAGTAGAGAAACTGGAACAGATGGAGCAGAGACCTTGGTGGGGGTCTCTGTATCACCTGTCTTACCTAGGTGGGTTCAGATAAATGGAAGAAAAATAACTGACTTCCAGTGACTTAACAGTAAGAGAGACCTCGAGCACTGACTTGATCTTTCACTCTTCTCTGACCCTAGCAAGTTAAGCTAATGTAATGAATATTTCTGTTGAAACATATCCTATATACTCTGGGGTCAAGAAACATTTATAAAATCAAATACCAGAGTTGCAAGAGAATTTAGAGATCATCCATTCCAGTGATTTTTCTTACTCAATTAGACATGGAACTCTTCATAGCTCATAAAAATCCAACATCTAAAATGAATTAAAATATTACTACTCTTCCTGAAACAGAGAAGTTTGAAGCTTTTACCTACCCCCCACTGGGCACCCACAGTAACGTCAGTAGATACTTTGAAAACCGTGGATCTAAGCAAACAGCTCGTTTCACATTTAGAGACCAAAGCCATAAACAAATTATTGTCCCAAGTCACATAATGAATTAGTGGTTAAACTTAACAAGGACTTAAATCTCCTTATCGCCAATTTAGAACACTTTTTAATTCAATGCACTATGTCCTTTTGCTCAGTTATTCCAGGATTCCTCTTTGGGAGTTAATTTACCAGGAAGAGGTAAACCTAAGATCTTCTGCCCATTCATCCCCTGGACTATTCACCTTTGTTATCTGCTGTTACCATCCATCTAGAACTGCCTGCTGCTCACAGGAAGTGTTTAACTACACAGTTTGTGGTGGGGAAGAATCAGGGTGTGGGAAATCTACTTCGGAATCCAATGCCTTAAATGCTTCTAGAGTCAGATCCTTCTGAGATTAAGTTCCCAAGTTATTTATGGGTATCTTGTTTTCCTGCGAACGTCTTTTGCTTTGAAAACAAGGCACGGGAGTCATTTCCAAGCAGATGCCCTGTATGTGGAAAGAAGATTGTCTCTAAATAGGCTACCTTTTCAAGTTTTAATTGGCCTAATTACTTCACATTTGTAAAGTGCTTTGAAGAGGAAAGGTGCTGTATTAATGCTGCTTGTTATTATTTTAGCTACCCCAGCGGCATTTACTGGCTTCTTAAATTGCCTCTCTTGAAGTGACCTAATAATCAAATTGCCGGGGAAGATTTCTTCCTTTTAATTTTTTCTTTCTTTTTCTGTTTTTAGAGTACTGTTACTCAAACATAAGGGAAATTGGGAGACTAACGATGTACAGCACAATTTTCTCTTTTGACTAATTCAACTTTCCCAGTATCTTTCTAGGGTTGAGGATGATTGGACCTTGACTCTCTGCCCCTCTCCCAGATTCTGTCTTTGTGTTAGAGCTGGCTTTTCCAGAGGCAACATCTGCCAGTAAAATGTGTTGCTGGGAACTTCTCTAAAGACCCTCAGGAAGTCCTACCATTTGCCATGACATGGATGGAACTAACTGAAGTAAGTCAATCAGAGAAAGACAATTATTATATGATTTCACTCATGTGTGGAATTTAAGAAACAACGGAGGATAATAGGGGAAGAGAGGGAAAAATGAAATAAGAAATCAGAGAGGGAGACAAAACCATAAAAGACTTTCAACTATAGGAAAGAAACTAAGGGTTGCTGGAGGGGAGGGGGGTGGGGGATGGGGTAATTGGGTGATGGGCCTTAAGGAGGGCACATGATGTAATGAGCACTGGGTATTATATACAACTGATGAATCACTGACCTCTACCTCTGAAACTAATATACTCTATGTTAATTAATTGAATTTAAATTAATAAAATAGAGTAATGTAAAATGGACTCTAGAGCAAAGGTCTTAGTGGAAGAGAAAAATCCCTTTGAAGATGTCCAGACTGTATTTCCAGATTCTTACATAAACCATTGTATTTTAGGATTTGAGGTCTTGCAGTAAATCAAACAACTTCATTGTCTTCATCCTGTACAGCTTCCACCCTAACCGATTGGGTAAAACTGAACAGCAATGGAACCAATAAAAATAAAAGAAAATTAATATAGAAAGGAGCAACAAAATCTGAAAGGTGATATGAACAAGAAGGAAGGGGGATAGTGGAGGTAGATCGTGCAGACCTGTAAAGAATTGCTGTCTTTGAGAGTTCAGTACTTTTTTTTTTTTAAGATTATTTACTTATTTATTTTTGGGGGGGCGGTGGAAGGGGCAGAGGAAGAGGGAGAATATCTCCAGCAGACTCTATGCTGAGCAGGGAGCCCCAACTCAGGGCTTGATCTCATGACCCGAGCCCCTGAGATCATCACCTGAGCCCAAACCGAGTTGCACGCTTAACCAACTGAGCCACACAGGCACTCTTAGAGTTTGGTCTTTTCTGAGAATTAGTTCCCTCAGCCTATCTACCCAGCTCCAGTCCTTTTCTCTCTGAGTCTCTATTGAATTTCTTGTTGTCATAGAGGGTTAGAGCTCCTGGTACAGAGACAGGAGTTTAGAAAACTAAACAGCTCCATCTTTTCCCCTCTCAGGCTGACTCCGGAAGGCAGGTAACCCTAGGTAGTTTTCCAATACAGATAAGTAACTTATATACTTTTATGGACTTGTGAGCAAGTCCTAGAGGACCTTTAACAGTTTCATGAAAATAGAGAAACCTGTTATGTTTTTATTCAGTTTTTCCCAATTAACCACCATCCATTTTGGAGTGGTAGATAAATCACTGCATGTTAATTTATACACAGGATTTCATTGAAGTTTCATGCAAATTAGGTTTTAAAAATGGGATTTTGTTTTCATATGGACTTAATTTTGAAGTCCAGTTTATCTTTTTTTTTTAATCACTTATAAAATTAGGTTCCTTATTTCAAGTTGGTCTTCACTGGTTTTGTCTCAGACCTCTTTTGTCAAATTGGGTACCATTCAAGTTTTTGTGATCTTTGAACAAGTGCATATACCTTTTCAGTGGAGGAACTATCTAGTCAAAGATCTCTGGTCTTTTTGCAAACATGATTGATAATTGGTACTTCCTTTAGGTGGTATATAATGTCTTTTCCTGGAGGAGGTTAAGGTTGACCAGTGGGTTCAGATGCTCCTCAGGCATCACCATCTGTTTAAAGAGTTCGCATCAGCCATTCACCTAATGGATTTCACATGAACCTTGTCTAGCTCTATTATTTCTTCAGAAGTTGATTATGATTTTCTCATTCTGTCAACCATTTAGCATTGATTAGCTGATATTCTTCTATGAAGAGGATCTTTCCTGGTAAGAAAAGGCATTTTTAGAACTGAAAGGGACTGAGAGATTCATGCTTCTGCTCATTTGGCTGATAAGGAAATCCGAGTGCTAAAATGGTTTCAGGAGAAATGTGATACTTGCTTAAGGCGGCAGAGATACCTGCCTTCTGGCTAGAACAAGGATCTAGTACATCAATACATAGTAAGAAGCTTACCCTACACTAGATTGTGCATCTCCAGTGCCACTGCCTGGAGGGGAGTGCATCAGGGCTGTATAATACCCTGGAGGTGATGAGGCTTGTGACCGAAGTAGGGCTCTTGGGAAAGCATTTAAATTCTAAACTTTAAGACATGATGCTGGGCAAAAATACTTACCATTGAGTACCTATTCTGAGTAGATATTTTCTAGGCAGTGCAAATGGACATATCTCATTAGAGTGATAGAGAAATGGAAAACTCAAGGATTAATGACTGACATAACACATAATGGTAACATATGGCCTGTAAGGCAATCACCACATACAGAATTTATTCTTTTTCTCAGTTGTTAAAGTTATTAAAGGGCATGGTCCTATCTACCAAAATCAACTTTCATAGACATGTATATTAGAAACATGATGAGAAAGGTAAAAATAAACAGACCCTGAGAAAAATGGTACAGTCTTGAATTTGCTTTTCCTCTTTATTGCTACTGATCTTGAGTGCTTCTTTTTCTTGCTGTAGAATTCTTCAACTTTGGCATTCTACTCTCCTCCATTTCTTATGTATCATTTATTCCAAGTCTTGGAAAGAACTTTTCCAAGATTTAGATAGTGTTTGTTACTTGGTCAGGGTTATTTTTTTGCAGTACCTGACAAGTATAAACCACATTTTAATTGGTAGCAGAGATGTTTTTCCAACCTCAAAAAAAAAAAATGTTAAGAACCCAGCAGGTGTATTAATTGGAAAAGTAGTATGAATCCCCATGATATAATAAAGGTTTGTCCCTGCATGTCTCCTAGGAAGTAAGAGCAGGGATCCATGGCCCAAAGAGAGGGCAGGAGTGCCTACTGTGCTCACTGTGTGACCCTGGAGTCTGAACCAGTTGTTCTGAGGTTGCCCAAGAGGATGGTGCATTGCCTTTAGTTATGCTCAACTTGCCTGTAATTATAAGGCAGTTGGTCTACCTAAGAAAGCCTCCAAGGCCTTTCAAATTGAGTTAGGCACATGCATGCATGTGCATGCATACACACACACACACACACTCTTACATTTGCTGGTTGAATTGACTGATACTAAGAAAGTGTTGCCATCTAAAAATACCTTTACCACGCTGTGACCGTAGGATTGTTCTTTTCCCTTCTATAAACAATCTTTCCTCCCTAGAAATTGTTTTTTTTACATGCCTCCAAAAATGAACATTTGAAGTTATGAATCAGAATATAGATTAATCAGGAGGGCTTTCTTAGAATTGTCAGCTTTAATATTTATGGGAACGAAGAATGTTGCATCAAATGCTATTAAATCTAGGTACTACTGTACTAAATGCCAGAGTTATTTCCTGCAAGTATGCAGGTGTGTATGAGGAGGAGTAGAGGTGAGGGAGGGAGGAAAGAGGAATACTTTGTAGTTTGGTGGAAGGTATGCTTGATAGGGTCCTAGCAACACCACATAATCTGAGACAGCTGGACTCTTCCAGCCAGAGAGAAGTATCACTAGGGGGTGGATATGTGGGGTGATGGCAAGACACAGAATTCCTTCAGACTTTAAATTCCTGGAGTTATAAGGCCCTGTCAGTCTGTTTGGGCTGCTATAACAAAATACCATTGCCTGGGTGGCTTATAAACAACAGGAATTTATTTCTCACAGTTCTGGGGGCTGGGAAGTTCAAGACGGCTGCAAGATTCAGTGTCCAGTGAGGTCACGCTTCTGCATAGACACTATCTTCTCATGGCTGTAACCTCAAGTGCTAGGGCAAAGGTGCTCTCTGGGGCCCCCTTTTAGAAGGGGCTAATCCCGTTTATGCTCCTCCCTCATGAGCTGTAGGTTTCAATAGAGGAATGTTGCAGGGACACAAAGGGTAATCAATAGCAGGCCTCTATCTTATTCCTTTTTAATAGTTGTCTTAAGGCCAAGCACATACACAATCCTAAAGCAATGTTTGAGGAACTGAAGTGAAAATAAACTATGTGGTTATTTCCTAGAGTCAATCCAGTAGAGGAAAAGTTCTAAATCAAATGACTCAAGAGATGAAATTCTACCCTTGCTAGAGAAGGAATTTCTCCACGTTAGAGTTTATATCTGCCATTACAGGTTTCCCTCCCTGATTTATGCCAGACATTTTACCTTTCCTGAGTCTCCTTAGTTCTCCTTATGTCATCTTTTTAGTATTTATACCATCAGCATATTTATAGACTATCTAGTACATCCTCACTTAGGCAAACAACACTTGTGTAGCTTCTTTAATCTGACCTCCTAAGTCTGTCTCTGCCTCCTTCATCCCGATCACTGCTCTTCTCCGGACCTTTTATTTCCAACTTCACTCCATCAAATCATCACAAAAGCTGCCAAAATGGAGCTTAGGATTCCTGAGCTGGGAGACAGCTGTCTTGTGAATGAGTTGCAATATCTATGTTTGTATCCGGAGAGCACCACTTAGAGCATTGTATCCTTAGTTTTCCTCTTATATTTACATATTCCCTTTTATATTTATTTATCTTATTAGATTGAATGTTCTAAAATCAAGACTCAATTTTATATTCTCAGATTTGCAGGGCTTGAAGCCTAATAGTTGCTCAATAAATATTAACTGGGTACAGTGATCTAAACTATCACCGGCTCTTCTACCCTCTTGTCCATATTACGTAAATAGAAGTGATTGGATTTAGTCCTAAATGACATGGACTCGTCCTTTCTCTTGTTTCTGTCTTGTCTATGACTTAAAATAGAACAAAGCTAGGGTATGTAATGAAGAAAAAAAGCCCCCCTCTAGGGTAAGGTAAACTTTGTTTTTACATCTCTAGTTTCTTCTTCTTTTCCTAGCCAATATTTAAATTATTTAGATGGCAATTGCTTTGAAAATGGTTCTTGTTTACTTTTATTTTCCCAACAGCCTGAGAGTCTGTAGAAACTGATATAGTAAGCTAGTAGGATTCAGTAGTAATCTATTTATACTTTTGTACCCTTTATTCTGTATCCTTTGATTTTTTATTTTTTTCCTGCTACAACACAGAGAAAAATCATTTTGGACAATGTTTAAACAAGACACTTATTCTAGTTGTGCTTTTTATTGTCATTATTTTGTGAATATACTATGTTTATGAAATAAACATTCTGAGATTTTTATCAAGACTTCCAGGAGCGATGATAGAATATTTTAAATGACATATTCTTGGATATAGCCCCATTGAAAGCATTTGTTATGTGTCTGTTCAATTATGAATTTGTTTTGTTTGAAAACCTCAATTTTTCCAAAGCGCTTCATGCACATTTTCACTTATCCTTTCATACTTTAGGTGATACTGAATCAGATTGCTGGACCATATCTAGTCCATATTGCTGATCTGTGTTACTGCTGGAGATATTCAGACACCAGGGATTTATGTATCGTATAATAAAAGGGTGGCATGTTCTTAGCCCTTTCTGAGTGAAGACATAGAATGTTTTCTTTATTATCTGAGTGGATATTCAGTAGTGACAATAAGAACATCCTCCTAATATGTCAAGCCATGGTGAACCTGCCAGTTTTATATTTGCTTTCTTAACTCATGGCCACTTACTTACCTATTATGTTGCTTCTCTGTCTTTTTCTTCTAATTGGTGATCTGAAACATTCTATGAATGTATGTCTAACGTAAGTGTGAAAAGCACATGCACTTTTCATAGTACAATTTTCCAGCTGGTGTCTGGACTAACAAAATAGCTGTCATCGCTCTTATTAAAACCATATCCTTGTCTTTAGTGACATGAGTCCTGATTTAGTTTCAAATGCATCCTGGGTAGAAGATAGATGAAATGGTTGGACTGGATGGATAGATGGATAGATGGTGGATAGATGGATGGCAATTGCAGCACCATGTTCCTGTAAGCTCCTTATACACATCCACATTGGTTTCAGAGATATCTCCCATTCTGCCTAGACTAACTCTAGAGAGACTTCAGTCGTCTCTACCAATTCTATAATTAGTCACATTTGAAAGGTACTTTGGGTGACAGCTTGTTAGAAAGCAACCATGACCTTTATAGATCTCCACTCCATTAAGTACAGTTAATAAGATCTTGCCACAGGCATGAGCTCTTTGCTTGGGGAAATTTGGGGATCTTGTTAGAAAGGAACAGAAGATGATGGGATGGCAGGGAAGGAGACAAAGGTTGGCATCAATCAATCAGCAGCCTAAGTGAATGACGGGTGGGTTCCTTTTAACTTTCTGGTTGTCAGATATTGAAACAAATGACTTTGCTACTACTGGCATCACCAAAACATGTTTTCTGATACCTCGGGCAGTTTACCTCTCAACTGTGTTCCATTTATCATTTTCAGTCTACATCAGGGATCTCTTTTTTCCTGTTGCAGGGTTATTGCCAATGTGAGTATGGAGATGGTGTCTGTATGTGTGTTTTGTGTGTGGTTCTTACTCTTTTGAAATGACAAGTTCCACAATAAGGACAGAGCATGAATCCTTCTAATTTCTCTCTCTTGGAAGTCTCCATGTAATGTGAACTAAATAGCTCATGAAGAGGGTAAGAACACAGTCACCAGGGAGTGACAGTTATGCTCTTCTCAAGGGAGGGGGGAGCATGGGAGAAGACAAAAATCAACCCTCATGCTCTGTGTTAATTTCCACATTGTGGAAATGCAATGTGTCCTGGCAACCGTGCCCTTAGGAAAGAACCAAGTTTGGGTCGGCATCCCATGCCGGCCAATTTGGCCTTTGTCAGATGTTGTCCCTGCCTGGCACCACAGCTTGCCTAGTTTTAACATTTATTGCTCTTTATTGGGATGTCCTGTGGCACACTTGCTGCCGTAGCAGGGCACCTGAATCTCATGAAAGGAGGTTCTTTGTCCTGCACTTTAAGCCTGTGTGTTTAGTGTGGTTGTAGAACATGCCCTTTCCACTTAAAAATAAACATCTCTACAGCAATAAATAAACAAACAAACAAACAAACATCTCTACATGTAGAGTTACCTGTAGGTATTTGAACTCAATAACTGATTTTTCTGTCTCTTTCTTCTACCTCCTTTTGTTAGGTTTTGCTAACATGCAGTACTGCATGGGTCTACTTTGATGTGGAAATTTTTTGATAGATACAATCAAGTACTATAAATGTATTTAAACTTCCTTAAGATCTTAGAGACATTATCTTTTCTCTAGCTTGCTTTATTGTAAGAACACAGTATACGATACATATACAAAATGTGTTAATTGGTGGTCATTGGTGAAGCTTCCATTCAATGGTAGGCTGTTAGTAAAGTTTTAGGGGTATCAAAAATTATACAAGATCTTCAACTGCATAGGGGATCGCTGACCCTAACTCCTGAGTTGTTCAAAGGTCAACTGTATATAGTTGGTACATATAATTCCATTGTGTGTGTATATATATGTGTGTGTGTGTGTGTATATATATAGTATATATATGTATATATATACACATATGTAAAATACATAAAATGTAAAATACATAAAAACAATGGAATGTGTTATTTCAAATCTCCTGAGTCTAACTTATGAAGTATGTTTGAACTAAATTCAAGATATATTTACATAATTATTCATGTTTTTAATTTCTTTAAAACAATTTATTGTAATATTTAGATGGATCAGGCATTTTTAGCACAGCCTTTAAGTCTGTTAATTATCTAGCTTGAGTAGAATTTCCAGTCATGTTTTTCAGTATCACCTTCAGATAACCAGCTAGACTATCTATATTTCTAGTGCTTAAGTGATAAGACTTTAAGGTCACTGTGTTTTGAGTTTGAACCAAAGCTTTGACATGTGTTAAATTTGTGATCTCAGATAATATCTATTTAAAATTCCTTGGGTCCTAGATTCTTCATCTTTAAAATGGTACAACAATACATCATGGTGTTACTGTAAAAAGTAAATAAAGCATTATGCTTAAGATACATAGCTTTGTATCAGGCATATAGTGCCTAACTAATGAAACACCAACCAGATCTTGTATTTCCCTCTGAACTATCCTTCTTGAAATTTCCTCTTTCTGGGGTGATTCTTCTCCACTTTTCATATTTAAATCCTACCTTCATATCCCACCAGAAATTCTTCTTTTTTTTAATGTTTATTTATTTGAGAAAGAGAACGAGTGGAAGGGGCAGGGAGAGAGGGAGAGAGAATCTCAACCGGACTCTGCGCGTAGCACGGAGCCTGCTGTGGGGCCCAATCTCACAACTGCATAGCTAATAAAAGGCTAAGTAATGTTTCAAAACCAGGTCCCTTCGTAGTTAAATATTACTTGTTATTCCCTCTTCACCGTTTCCTTCACCTTCCTTATGTCCAGTGATTAGTTTATTGATTGCTACTATTGCTGATTTTCATCCATTTCCCAAATGGGACTGGAAACTCCATGAGAGCCAAACCTTGCATTGGTTACCCCTCTACAACTCAGCGTCCAGAGGAATAAATGATGTTGAGCACTTGAAATATGAATAGTGTGAACAAGAAACTGAATTTTAAATGTTGTCTTATTTTTATTTAAATTTAGAAAGCCATGTGTGGCTACCTTATTAGACAGCATAGCCTTATGCAACACTTGCTTTTTTGCTGCCTCAGATTGTCTTCACAAAGATACACTGAATTCCCTTTCCTTCTATTATCACATTACCAACACAAATGAAACTCACTCTTCCAGAGCCATTTCTCCCTTTACTATATCGCAATATTTGGCTTTCCCCCCTTATTCTCAGCATGATGCCTAATTGTCTCAAACTCCAAAGTATTTCTTTATTCTGTTATTGACCCCATTAGAGGCAATGTTTTTCATAATTGTCTCCCATTTCTTTTCCTTCTTTTTGTTTTCCTGAAGTCGTTTTACCTCCTGATATGCATAGGGATGTTGGGACTCCTATGGCTGAGATTGGGAGTTAGGGTCACAGGAAGATGACCAAAAAGAATTGCCCTCAAAACCTGTGTTACTTATTAGACAGAAAATAATGAAGGGGTGCAAACTGTTGAGATTTATCAGAGGGTAGGAGAAAAGACACTGTGAAGGGGAAAAATAAGTACCGGGTGAGGACTTCTGTCAATTAACACACGAGTGTTGAGTGAGTGTCAGGCACTGAGCTCAACACATTATATATACTTTTAAATTTAACAGAGCGTCTTCTTATGAGATTAATTTCTACTTGCATTATACTTTGGCTGAAACTAACACCCAACTAACAGTCTCAGGTTATCCAGAGTCTAAATGGCTATTTAAAGATTTGAACTAATGTTTACCTGTTTCATCTCTTAACCTATGGATTTTTTGTAATTCTTGCATGGGCCTTTCTTCAAAATGGACACTGAATGTGTAGTGAGTACTGGATTATACATCATTGCCCCCTTGCCTTTCCCCCAGAATTCTACTTCATGGTTAGCTGGTAAGTCCCAGTGCACTGTTATCCTTCCAGATCTTTCTGAACCTGATTTTTATGATTTGTCAGTGAAAGCTCTTTCTTTCCTTTTTTGGTTCCATAGCCCAACTCCATTAAAAAGGAAAATTGTTATTCTGTGCGGTTTGCATCAAATAACAAATCTTCGGTTGATGCAAAAAATTAGTCATTAAGTATCAGCCATCTGCTTCTCTAATCTCCTTAAAGTGCCATATCAAATTGGCAGATACCATTGAATTTTAAGGAAAAAATCTTTAGTGTGAAAAAGTGACATTAAAGGTTTATGTCCTCTTCTTGTGGCCCAATAAACAATATTAATGGCCAAGCATGCAAAGGATTAATAGGTCCTCCCTGCAAGAGGCTCAGTTATAGCAATCCTGAGGAATTCTGCAGGCTAAAATATGAGCCCTACGGTACCCCTGCAGGCATAAATTATTTGGTTTTTCTTCTCCTTGAAGGAGAGCCTGTCAGTCTAAAGGCAATTTTTCTCTTTGATCCCTTGTACTGTAATTTCATGTACTCATTGCAGTGCACCCTCCCACATAGAGTGTTCTCCCTACCCTTAGCCTTGCACACCATCTTTCCCCACCAGCTAGTCTCACAAAAATGAACATAATTCTTGGAGAGGTAGCATTTTCCCCCTCTTGTGTGTTCGATATGTTTGGGAACATTTAGAGAACAAAATTGAAGCAATATTTGAATGAAGAAGTTTCTTAAGTAAGTGCCAACAGAAACTTGTCATCCTTAAACTCCTTCTCTGAGAGGAATGTTAGCATTCACTGACCTAGCTCTCCTGCTTTTTATAAATATGGAGACTGAACTCAACCTAATAAAGAAACACAAACTAATGGCAGTTTAATTTGCAATTTCAGATGTTTTATTCAGCTTTTTCTAGAATGTTCTAGGTGGTCTACTGTATATCTTACTTTTCAGGAAAATGGTCTTTATCCGGAGACTTTCAACCTCTGCCTTTGGCTAGACATGAATAGGTTTGATTATAGTCATCAAACCTTTTAAGATAAACAGGCAAATAAAGGGCAGCTGGTTCTTTTTGGGGAGGGTTCAATAAGGCTCTCCTATATAATTTTCCTATACAACTATCATGATATCCTAAACATTACCCCTAGAAATTCAGTCATTTAAAGGCTGAGCAATCAGTGTTTACCCTAGTGAAATTAGTCCTCTATGTTGTTATTAGTAACTATCACCTTCATTAATGTTGTTGTTGGCAAATTATTTAATATCTTTAAATCTCAACTTTCTGGTTTTCAAAATGATCATAATAATAGCAACTGTGGAGATCTTATGTAAAGATTAAGCCAGAGAGCTCGCTTATATCAAGTGTCTACCATGAGTCTAGCATAGAGTGATTACCAACCCTCACCACCAACAAAGGGAAGCCATTAATGTTTTCATTACTGGAAATGAATACGTTGTCTACTTGGACAGCAATTAAATGTTGAAATGCACTCTAGGTATTCCATCCTTAAAAAGATTCTACTAAATGAGTAAGTTATAATGAAGCTATATTAAATACATCTGAAGGAGCTGCTCAGGAACCATCCAGAGAAGACCTGTAGACTAGAGAGAGTATGTTAGAGGACTTGCATGTTTGTCATATACTTGTTGGGACTGCATTCACACACACTTTAAGGCAGAGCAATATGAGTAAATGGAAACGAAAAAATGGGGTAAAACATCACCTGGTTTGGTTTTAGGGACCTGGGTCAGTGGCTTTTAAGCAAATACAGTGTTAGCCCTGGGAGAATTTGGAAAAGTGTGGGAATATTTGTCGTTGCCAATTGGCATTTGGTGCCTACATTCAGGAATTCTGAAAGTCTTGTATTGCATGAGACATTCACACACACTGAAGAATTAGTCAGCCCCAAGTATCAAAAGTGCATCCCTGTCAAATATAATATCATGATGGCGAATGGAAGAGGTATGGAGAAATGGGTGATCAGGCAACTAAATAAGGCTGAGATCAGGGGTCTTTTTCTAAGCCATAAATACATGAAAACTTGAAGAGAGAATGAGCTATAAGGTTGTTTGTATAAAATATAAGAGTTTTCAATCTTCTGTGCTTGTTCAGATCTCTACCTTACCAGGAACATAACACTACCTCTTCATGTCTAGGTAGAGATAAAAGTTTAAAGGAGTTTAGCACAGCGGTTGATTCTGGGCTCTGGAATGAGATAGCTTGGTCTGTATCCAGACTCACGGCCTGTTTCTATGATCCTGATAACTTACTCTTCCTGTGCCTTAATTTTCTTTAAAAAAAAATCATTATATCTTCATAGGATTAGTAAGAGAATTAAATGCATTAATACATATGAAGTGATTATAACAGTTCCTACCATAAAGTTGAGTGTTCAATACATGTTGCTCATTGTTGTTATTAATGAATAAGAGGAGCAAACTGTTAAGACAATTTAAGGAACATCTGCAAGATTATATTGCAAGCATCAGAATATGGATGAAAAACCCTAAGAGAAAACAAAGGAAGACCCTATATATTAGTCAAAGATTTAGACATCATCTAACCCATAATGACAGTTTGAAATTCATGTTTTCATTCAGCATTGGGAATTAGGCAGCAGTTAAGAATTTATTCTAATGTCTATCTTAATTTTATAGGCTACAGTTTCATGCAGAGACTGGGCCATACCTGTTTCCAAAAATAGCATCAAAACTTCCTTCTTGGAGTGTTTTAGGCCTTCCACTCTTCTCCCATTTTCTCTTCCTGTTTTTTTTCCAGCCCCTGTTTACCTTAGTTCCTTTGTTACTGTCTCTCTGTGATCCTACTTTAATTATAAATGTAACTACTCTCTATTCACTACTGTGCAGTGCTTTTTGGTTAGGTTGGTGTTTAGTGTGTGTGTACGTGTTGAAGAATATGGGCAGTGAAAAACAAGGGATGGACTTTTTCAGGAGGAGAGATTGGAACAGAACAAGACATTTTGATTTTGCTGGACCAGAAACCAATTACATGGTCACAGGGTCTTTGTTTTATTCTTGCTTCAACTTTTGATGTGAAATTGGGAAATTCGTTACAACTCCTTGACCATAATATTTTACTCTCTGTAAAATGGGTGTTAAAAATGACCATATGTTCTTAGGGACACATTCCCAGAAGTAAACTGGTATTGGTATGCCTCTCTGTAATTTAAGGTGCTAATGATTTCTTACATATAATTATTCAATTATGGTACACTAAATGAGACTAAATTATAGTGATGGTCCAATTATAATCTGAGTTACCACAGCTGCTATTTAATGGCCTGGCTGGCATAAAAATTCTTTTTATTTTTTTAAATGTTATTATGTTAATCACTGTACATTACATCATTAGTTTTTGATGTAGTGTTCCATGATTCATTGTTTGCGTATAACACCCAGTGCTCCATTCAGTACGCGCCCTCTTTAACACCCATCACCAGGCTAACCCATCCCCCTCCCCCCTCCCCTCTAGAACCCTCAGTTTGTTTCTCAGAGTCCATAGTCTCTCATGGTTCGTGTCCCCCTCTGACTTACTCCCCTTCATTTTTCCCTCCTCCTATCTTCTTCTTTCTTCCTCCTCCTCCTCCTCCTCCTCCTCCTCCTCTTCCTCCTCTTCCTCTTCCTCTTCCTCTTCTTTTCTTCTTCTTCTTCACATATAACGTATTATTTGTTTCGGAGGTACAGGTCTGTGATTCAACAGTCTGACACAATTCACAGCGCTCACCATAGCACATACCCTCCCCAATGTCTATCACCCAGCCACCCCATCCCTCCCACCCCCCCACCATTCCAGCTACCATACAACCCAGCAATGGCATAAAAATTCTTACATAACCCAGATGTCCCTAGACCTCATTATGCGCTGGGTATGAACAAATCTGCTGGGACTCAAATCTGTTTCTGATGAAGGACCTGCTCCAACCTACGGAGCTTTTCTTGGTGTCCACAAGAGGTGTTTACCTCTATTCAAGAAGTAGTTCTCATTTTTTCTTGCTGGGTTAGAGGCATTCTGTTACCTGCTTTTTGCTCTGAGAATTTGACCATGTCATTGATGTTTTGTCCCTGCTTCATCAGGACAGTGGTGTTCTAGCCAGGATTCTGTGTCCTGGGCGTGGAGAGATACAAACCTGCAGTGGAGACGAATGGTAGTGTGTTGTCTTCAGTCTTTCTTGGAGCCTAGCAGCTCTCTGTTCTAGGTAGAAACAGGAGGGAAGACCTCCAGAGAGGTCCATATGAGTATGAAAGTCTTCACCAAGTGGATGCCATGTGTCCTGATCTCCTCTTCAGTTTTCTAGCTCTTTTTCTTTCTATTAAGCAGCTGAACACAAACTTTACATTTGAAGGTTTCCTTACTCATATGTGAAAGATTTATGTGAATGAGAAGTCACAGTTCTCTTTGAAGCCAATCCAGGAGTCATAGGGATAAAACATCAACAGTAGCAATACTAATGTAAATGGTAGTAATACCACAAAGAAAAAGGATTATCATAACAGCCAACAGTTAATTGCTGAGTGTGTCTTTAGCACTCTCCTAAGCTTTGCATTCAGCATCCCATTCAGTTCCCACATCCCAGCTTGAGGCCTTGTTGTTTCTTACAAGGATCAAAGACTCTTTCTTTCTCCCCAACCTGATTTCTGGTGAGCTGAATAGAGAATGTCATGTGGCTCATCAGCTAGGCTGGCTTCTTTTGACATCCTGTATGAATTAGAAAGACACCTAGTGCTTGAACCCGCTAGCCAGCTTCAGATCTTCCCCTCAGGGATGATGAGGGAGGGCCGAGACCATTCTGAGCCTTGCAGGGAGGCAGATCTGAAGAGTGAGAGAGGAATTTTGTTGTTGGAGCATGCTCTGTGCCTTCTCCTAAATTCAGCCATTAGATAATTCCTCTCCTTTCCAAAGTGGAATGCATGAGGTTGTAAAGAGAGACTCAAGGGTCTCTTCCACAGATTTCCCTCCTGGAAGCAGACTGCACACTTCTTTTCCACTGTGGAAATGTGAGACATGTGGAATTCCTTTCTAGCACTTCACCCTATCATAGAGTTATTATATCCATTTTACAGGTAAGGAAACAAAGACCTTGAAAGTGAATCCAGTCTCTGAGATCACATAGATAAAAAGTGAAAGACTAAGACTCTGAACCCATGTCGCTTCGACCCCAGCATCTATGCTCTTAATACTTTGTGGAATGCCACAGCATGTCTTTGATGAAGGGGCCAGGTGGATGAAGGAATTTTGGCTGATTCCCAGACTTGCAGGAATTACTCTTTGTGAAATTCTCACTAGGTTAAACACGCCATAATTGATGAGCATGTAAACTAAAATGGTGAGGAGTAAATATATTCAGGAAAAGGGGTGTTATAGAATTCCCTTGCATATGCTAGAAGCACTAATACTATTGAAAACATGGCCTGTTGCTGTTATAAATGTGTGATATCATATTTCCTGAATACAAAATGTGGTAGGATACTCCACAGGAGCATAAAGTAGAAATGTGGCAGTCTCATTTACACAAATTTTGGCAAGTCCTCAATATTTCCCTTCAAGTTCATTGCCTCTAACTGCAAAGTGTAATAATCCATAAGGTATATATAAACTGTGCTGAAACTCTTAGGCGCTTTTATGTTTTTAAATTTAGCATTGTTACAGGTTGCAAAATTGTGATCACCCTGGAAACAGTGGTGGTCTCTTCCTGGAAAGAGAAGAGATCTGAAGTAGAGGAACAGGTTTACTGTTGCTCACTCCTTCACCGCTGACACATACGTGTGCCCACACACACACACTTTCATACACATTCTTGCACGCATACTCACACGCACGTGCATGCACGTGCACACACACACACATTTCCCTCTTTCTTCATTGAGACACTGTATAAGGATCACTCATTCTTCAATGTGACCCAGCTCTGGGAATGAACCTTCTCTAAAGATACTTGTGCAAAACTCATCCATAGCAATATCCAGAGTATACTTTTATCCCTAACCTCAGAGTGAGAGTGCATCTCTGTTGCTGTGAATCACTCTGCAATCCCAGCATCCATGGAGATATACTTGGGCAACTTATAATTTTTTTGGCCAATCTTCCCAGATAGCTCCCATAAATAGTATGAGCAGCACTAATTTTGACATTCAAATTTGGCTAATGGAAAATTATTTGTAAAAAAACACTTGGAGGGGTGCCTGGGTGGTGTAGTCAGTTAAGTGTCTTGGTTTTGGCTCAGGTGGCAAATCTCAGGGTCATGAGATTGAGTCCCACGTCAGGATCTGGCACTCAGTGCGGAGTCTGGTAAAGACTAACCCCCCCCGTCATACCTCCCCCCCAACGTGTGTGTGCTCTCTCCCCCTCTCTCTCTAATAAATAAATAAATCTTTCAAAAACACTTGGAGTTTTTTGCAGTTTTTCTTTATAAACTCCCAAATACTAAAGTTACATTGCTTGTATCCAGGAGTTGCTGCTTTAGATGACTTTGCAATCATTGTGTCTCCATTATTTAAAATCATATCAGAAGTTCTGTTGGGGCAATTTAAAAAGCATAGCAATAATTTAAGTATATTGTCATAATGCTCTATGCCAGAGGGTTTCCTCTGATAATATTCTGTGTTACTTTCCCAGGGATGCCATAATAAATTATTACAAACTGGGTGGTTTAGAAGTACAGAAATATATTCCTGTGGTTTGGAAGGCTAGAAGTCTGGAAGTAGGGTGTCATCAGAGTCTTGGTCTCTCTGAAGACTCCTGGGAAGAATCCTTTCTTTGCCTCTCCCTGGCCCCTGATGGCTCCAGACAGTTCTTGGCTTTCCTTGGCTTGAGGCTCCATCATCCTCACCTTTACATCCACCCTCACAAGGCGTGTGTGTGTGTCTTCACATAGCCTTCTTAAAAAGACACCAGTCATTGGATTGAAGACTCACCCAAATCCAATATCACTTCAGCTTAATTAATTACATCTGCAAAGAGTTATTTCCAGTAAGTGAGGTTCCAGGTGGACATGAATCTTCGGGGGGGACACTATTCAACACAGATATAAATCCTAAATGCAATAGGTATCAAAGTCTTGCTCAATACTCTAGGCTGCCTCCCAATGGTAGTACTCTACAAAAGAAAGCTGCTAGGGGGGCGGAGCAAGATGGCGGAGGAGTAGGAGACCTGCATTTCGTCTGGTCTCAGAAATTCAGCTGAATAGGGATCAAATCATTCTGAACACCTACGAACTCAACAGGAGATCGAAGAAGAGAGTAGCAACAACTCTGAACAGAGAAGCGACCACTTACTGGAAGGTAGGACATGCGGAGAAGTGAATCCGAGGCGATATTCGGGAGGCTAGATGGTGGGGGAGGGGGCCTCTGTCGGCCACTTCTGGCAAGTGCTAGAACCGCGGAGCACAAAATTGGAACTTTTAAGAATTCGGCTCCGCTGAGGGACGTTGCTCCAGTGCCTAAGCGGGAGATGGAACCCTCGTGGGACAGTGTGGACTCAGGACCCTTGGGGTCACAGAAAGACCGGGGGTGCCTGAGTGCAGCAGAGCTCCCAGGGATCAGAGTGGGGAAGCCGGCTGCAGAGACAGAGCCCAGGCGCAGGGCTCTCAGCTCGGGGTGGCCATAAACTGTGATCCGCGGCCCAGTCGGGCCACTGCTCCTCCAGCAGGGACCCAACAAGCGGCAGATCTGGGGAGACTCCCCTTACTCCTCCGGGAAGAGCAGCGCGGGAGCGGACCGCAGGGATCTGCTGGGTTTGGAGACTCCACACAGGGTCCGGTGCCAGAGATAGAAATGCTCGGTCACAGGCCAGGTGAGCACGCAGTGCGACCAGAGACGGGGAAGACGGGAGTGACTGCTTTTCTCTGGGGGCGCACTGAGGAGCGGGGCCACGAGTTCTCAGCTCCTCCAGGCGGAGAATGGAAGGCCACCATTTTGACTCTCGTCCTCCAAAGCTGGACTGAGTGCTTGCAGGGAACAAAAGTTCCTGAGAGCAAACCCGAGCAGCTTGCTTAGCTCGGACCGACAAGGGCGGGGCAATTCCGCCTCCGGCAGACATTTGGGAACCACGGCAACAGGCCCCTCCCCTAGAAGATCAGCACGAACAGCCAGTAAGCCAAGACCAAGTTTACTGATCCAAGGAGAACGGGAGAACTCCAGCGGTAGGAGAATACTGCACATAGAATTCATGGCTTTTTTACCGTGATTCATTAGTTTTTCAAAGTTAATTTTTTTAAACTTTTTTTTGAATTTTTCTTTTTCCCTTTTTCAACCAACATCTTATCAATCCCTTTTTTAAAAAAAACACTTTTTATTTTTCATTTTTAGAGTCATATTTTATCCCTTCATAGTAGTTACCCTTATTTTTGGCATATATATATATAAGTTGATCTCGCTTCAAAATTTTGAGATACAGTTTCTTCTAACAGATCAAAATATACCCTAAATCACTAGTGTATGGCTTTGTTCTAGTCTCCTGCCTGATCACATTCTCTCCCTTTTTTTCTTCTTTTCTTTTTTTTTAAACTTTTCTTTTTTCAAACAAATTCTTATCAATTCCTTTTATAAAATCTTTTATAATTTTCATCTTTACAGTCATCTTCCATCCCTTCATTGTATCAACCCTTATTTTGTACATATAGGAGTCTTTCTTCCTTTAAAAATTTAGGAGGCACTTTCTTCTAACAGACCAAAATATGCCCAAAATCTGTGTGGCACTGATCTATACACCAGCCTGATCATATTTGATCATATTCTGTTTTTTTTTGTTTGGTTCTGTTTTTGTTTGTTTTTATCTTTTTTTTCTCTCTTTCTTTTTTCTTTCTTTCCCTTTCTTTTCCCCTGGTTTCAGGTCTTTTCTGATTTGTATAGAGTATATTTTCTGGGGACGTTGTTAACCTGTTAGCATTTTGTTCTCTCATTCATCTATTCTCCTCTCGACAAAATGACAAGATGAAAAAAATCACCTCAGCAAAAAGAACAAGAGGTAGTACCATCTGACAGGGACCTCCTCAATACGGACATTAGTACGATTTCGGACCTAGAGTTCAGAATCATGACTTTAAAGATACTAGCTGGGCTTGAAAAAACCGTAGAAGTTATTAGAGAAACCCTTTCTGGAGAAATAAAAGAACTAAAATCTAACCAAGTCGAAATCAAAAAGGCTATTAATGAGATGCAATAAAAAATGGGGGCACTAACTGCTAGGATAAATGAGGTAGAAGAGAGAATCAGTGATATAGAAGACGAAATGATTGAAAATAAAGAGGCTGAGAAAAAGAGAGATAAACAACTACAGGACCACGAGGGCAGAATGCGAGAGATAAGAGATATAGCGAAACAGCATTAGAATAATTGGGATTCCCGAAGAAGAAGAAAGAGAGAGAGGGGCAGAAGGTACATTGGAGCAAATAATAGCAGAGAACTTCCCTAATGTGGGGAAGGGAACAGGCATCAAAATCCAGGAGGCACAGAGAACCCCTCTCAAAATCAATAAAAATAGGTCAACACCCCGACATCTAATAGTAAAACTTACAAGTCTCAGAGACAAAGAGAAAATCCTGAAAGCAGCTCGGGAGAAGAGATATGTAACCTACAATGGTAGAAACATTATATTGGCAACAGACCTATCCACAGAGACCTGGCAGGCCAGAAAGGACTGGCAAGATATCTTCAGAGCACTAAACGAGAAAAATATGCAGCCAAGAATACTATATCCAGCTAGGCTGTCATTGAAAATAGAAGGAGAGATAAAAAGCTTCCAGGACAAACAAAAACTGAAGGAATTTGCAAACACGAAACCAGCCCTCCAAGAAATATTGAAAGGGGTTCTCTAAGCAAAGAAAGAGCCTAAAAGCAGCATAGGACAGAAAGGAACACAGACAATATACAGTCACAGTCACCTTACAGGCAATACAATGGCACTAAATTCATACCTTTCAATAGTTACCCTGAATGTAAAAGGGCTCAATGCCCCAATCAAAAGACACAGGCTATCAGATTGGATTAAAGAACAAGACCCATTGATATGCTGTCTGAAAGAGACTCATTTTAGACCCAAAGACACCCCCACATTGAAAGTGAGGGGATGGAAAACCATTTACCATGCTAATGGACACCAAAGGAAAGCTGGGGTGGCAATCCTTATATCAGACAAATTAGATTTTAAAACAAAGACTGTAATAAGAGATGAAGAAGGACACTCTATCCTACTTAAAGGGTCTATCCAACAAGGAGATCTAACAATTGTAAATATCTATGCCCCTAACATGGGAGCAGCCAATTATATAAGGCAATTAATAACAAAAGCGAAGAAACACATTGACAACAATACAATAATAGTGGGGGACTTTAACACCCCCTGACTGAAATGGACAGATCATCTAAGCAAAAGATCAACAAGGAAATAAAGACTTCAAATGAAACACTGGACCAAATGGACTTCACAGACATATTCAGGACATTCCATCCCAAGGCAACGGAATACACATTCTTTTCTAGTGCCCATGGAACATTCTCCAGAATTGATCACATCCTAGGTCACAAATCAGGTCTCAACTGGTACCAAAACTGGGATTATTCCCTGCATATTTTCAGACCACAATGCTTTGAAACTAGAACTCAATCACAAGAGGAAAGTTGAAAAGAACTCAAATTCGTGGAGGCTAAAGAGCATCCTACTAAGGAATGAATGGGTCACCCAGGAAATTAAAGAAGAATTTAAAAAAGTCATGGAAACCAATGAAAATGAAAACACAACTCTTCAAAATCTTTGGGATGCAAAAAAGGCAGTCCTGAGAGGAAAGTATATAGCAATACAAGCCTTTCTGAAGAAACAAGAAAGGTCTCAAATATACAACCTAACCCTACACCTAAAGGAGCTAGAGAAAAAACAGCAAATAAAGCCTAAACCCAGCAGGAGAAGAGAAATAATAAAGATCAGAGCAGAAGTCAATGACATAGAAACCAAAAGAACAGTAGAACAGATCAACGAAACTAGGAGCTGGTTCTTTGAAAGAATTAACAAGATTGGTAAACTCCTGGCCAGACTTATCAAAAAGAAAAGAGAAATGACCCAATCAACAAAATCATGAAGGAAAGAGGAGAGTTCACAACGAACACCAAAGATATACAAACAGTTATAAGAACATAGTATGAACAACTCTATGCCAGCAAATTAGATAACTTGGAAGAAATGGGTGCATTCCTAGAGATGTATCAACTACCAAAATTGAACCAGGAAGAAATAGAAAACCTGAACAGACCTATAACCACTAAGGAAATTGAAGCAGTCATCAAAAATCTCCCAACAAACAAAAGCCCAGGGCCAGATGGCTTCCCAGGGGAATTCTATCAGACATTCCAAGAAGAATTAATGCCTATTCTCCTGAAACTGTTCCAAAAAATAGAAATGGAAGGAAAACTTCCAAACTCATTTTATGAGGCCACCATTACCTAGATCCCAAAACCAGACAAAGACCCCATCAAAATGGAGAATTACAGACCAATATCCTTGATGAACATGGATTCAAAAATTCTCACCAAAATACTAGCCAAGAGGATCCAACAGTACATTAAAAGGATTATTCACCACGACCAAGTGGGATTTATCCCTGGGCTGCAAGGCTGGTTCAACATCAGCAAATCAATCAACGTGATACAATACATTAACAAAAGAAAGAACAAGAATCATATGATCCTCTCAATAGATGCAGAAAAAGCAATTGACAAAGTACAGCATCCTTTCTTGATCAAAACTCTTCAGAGTATAGGGATAGGGGGTATATACCTCAATATCATAAAAGCCATCTATGAAAAACCTACAGCGAATATCATTCTCAATGGGGAAAAGCTGAGAGCTTTCCCCTAAGGTCAGGAATGCGGCAGGGATGTCCACTCTCACCACTGCTATTCAACATAATATTAGAAGTCCTAACCACAGCAATCAGACAACAAAAAAAATCAAAGGCATCCAAATCGGCAAGGAGGAAGTCAAACTCTCACTCTTTGCAGAAGATATGATACTGTATGTGGAAAACCCAAAAGACCCCACCCCAAAACTGCTAGAACTCATACAGGAATTCAGTAAAGTGGCAGGATATAAAACCAATGCACAGAAATCAGTGGCATTCCTATACACCAACAACAAGACCGAAGAGAGACAAATCAAGGAGTCGATCCCATTTACAACTGCACCCAAAACCATAAGATACCTAGGAATAAATTTAACCAAAGAGGCAAAGGATCTGTACTCAGAACACTATAAAATACTCATGAAAGAAATTGAAGAAGACACAAAGAAATGGAAAAACGTTCCATGCTCATGGATTGGAAGAAGAAACATTGTGAAGATGTCAATGCTACCTAGAGCAATCTACACATTCAATGCAATCTCCATCAAAATACCATCCACTTTTTTCAAAGAAATGGAACAAATAATCCTAATATTTGTATGGAACCAGAAGAGACCCCGAATAGCCAGAGGAATGTTGAAAAAGAAAAGCAAAGCTGGCGGCATCACAATTCCGGACTTCCAGCTCTATTACAAAGCTGTCATCATCAAGACAGTATGGTACTGGCACAAAAACAGACACATAGATCAATGGAACAGAATCGAGAGCCCAGAAATGGACCTCCACTCTATGGTCAACTAATCTTTGACAAAGCAGGAAAGAATGTCCAATGGAAAAAAGTCTCTTCCTCAAATGGTGTTGGGAAAATTGGACAGCCACATGGAGAAAAATGAAACCGGACCGTTTCCTTACACCACACACAAAAATAGACCCCAAATGTTTGAAAGACCTAAACGTGAGACAGGAGTCCATCAAAATCCTAAAGGAGAACACAGGTAGCAACCTCTTCGACCTCAGCCACAGCAACTTCTTCCTAGAAACATTGCCAAAGGCAAGGGAAGCAAGGGCAAAAATGAATTATTGGGATTCCATCAAGATAAAAATCTTTTGCACAGCAAAAGAATCAGTCCCCAAAACCAAAAGACAACCCACAGAATGGGAGAAAATATTTGCAAATGACATACCAGATAAAGGGCTAGTATCCAAAATCTATAAAGAACTTATCAAACTCAACACCCAAAGAACAAATAATCCAATCAAGAAATGGGCAGAAGACATGAACATTTTTCCAAAGAAGACATCCAAATGGCCAACAGACACATGAAAAAGTGCTCAACATCGCTCAGCATCAGGGAAATCCAAATCAAAACCTCAATGAGATACCACCTCACACCAGTGAGAATGGCTAAAATGAACAAGTCAGGAAACGACAGATGTTGGCGGGGATGGGGATAAGGGGGAACCCTCTTACACTGTTGGTAGGAATGCAATCTGGTGCAACCACTCTGGAGAACAGTATGGAGATTCCTCGAACAGTTGAAAATAGAGCTACCGTACGATCCAGCAATTGCACTACCGGGTATTTACCCCAAAGATGCAAATGTAGGGACCTGAAGGGGTACGTGAACCCCAATGTTTATAGCAGCAATGTCCAGAAAAGCCAAACTGTGGAAAGAGCCAAGATGTCCATCGACACATGAATGGATAAAGAAGAGGTGGTCTATATACACAGTGGAATATTATGCGGCCATCAAAAGGAATGAGATCTTGCCTTTTGCAACGACGTGGATGGAACTGGAGGGTGTTATGCTGAGTGAAATAAGTTAATCAGAGAAAGACATGTATCATATGACCTCACTGATATGAGGAATTCTTTTTTTTTTTTTTTAAAGATTGTATTTATTTATTTGAGAGAGAGAGAATGAGAGATAGAGAGCACATGAGAGGGGGGAGGGTCCGAGGGAGAAGCAGACTCCCTGCTGAGCAGGGAGCCTGATGCGGGACTCGATCTCGGGACTCCAGGATCATGACCTGAGCTGAAAGCAGTTGCTTAACCAACTGAGCCACCCAGGCGCCCCTGATATGAGGAATTCTTAATCTCAGGAAACAAACTAAGGGTTGCTGGAGTGGTGGGGGGTGGGAGGGATGGGGTGGCTGGGTGATAGACATTGGGGAGGGTATGTGCTATGGTGAGCACTGTGAATTATACAAGACTGATGAATCATGGATCTGTACTTCTGAAACAAATAATGCAATATATGTTAAGAAAAAGAAGAAGAAGAAGATAGCAGGAGGGGAAGAATGAAGGGGAGTAAGTCAGAGGGGGAGACGAACCATTAGAGACGATGGACTCTGAAAAAACAAGCTGAGGGTTCTAGAGGGGAGGGGGTGGGGGATGGGTTAGCCTGGTGATGGGTATTAAAGAGGGCACATTCTGCATGGAGCACTGGGTGTTATGCACAAACAATGAATCATGGAACACTACATCAAAAACGATGCAATGTATGGTGATTAACATAACAAACAATTATTTAAAAAATGGGCAGAAAACATCAACAGACATTTTTCCAAAGAAGACATCCAAATGGCCAACAGACACATGAAAAAGTTCTCAACATCGCTCGGCATCAGGGAAATCCAAATCAAAACCTCAATGAGATAGCACCTCACACCAGTAGGAAAGGCTAAAATTAACAAGTCAGGAAACGACAGATGTTGGTGGGGCTGTGGAGAAAGGGGAACCCTCCTACACTGTTGGTGGGAATGCAAGCTGGTGCAGCCACTCTGGAAAACAGTATGGAAGTTCCTCAAACAGTTGAAAATAGAGCTACTGTATGACCCAGCAATTGCACTACTGGGTATATACCCCAAAGATACAAATGTAGGGATCTCAAGGGGTACGTGCACCCCAATGTTTATACCAGCAATGTCCACAATAGCCAAACTGTGGAAAGAGCCAAGATGTCCATCAACAGATGAATGGATAAAGAAGAGGTGGTATATATATACAGTGGAATATTATGCAGCCATCAAAAGGAATGAGATCTTGCCATTTGCAACGACGTGGATAGAACTGGAGGGTGTTATGCTGAGTGAAATAAGTTAATCAGAGAAAGACATGTATCATATGACCTCACTGATATGAGGAATTCTTAATCTCAGGAAACAAACTGAGTGTTGCTGGAGGGGTGGGGGGTGGGAGGGATAGGGTGGCTGGGTGATAGACATTGGGGAGCGTATGTGCTATGGTGAGAGCTGTGAATTGTGCAAGACTGTTGAATCACAGATCTGTACTTCTGAAACAAATAATGCAATATATGTTAAGAAAAAAAGTTAGCAGGAGGGGAAAAATGAAGGGGAGTAAGTTGGAGGGGGAGACGAACCATGAGAGACGATGGGCTCTGAAAAACAAACTGAGGGTTCTAGAGGGGAGGGGGTGGGGGGATGGGTTAGCCTGGTGATGGGTATTAAAGAGGGCATGTTCTGCATGGAGCACTGGGTGTTATGCACAAATAATGAATCATGGAACTCTACATCAAAAACTAATGATGTAGTGTATGGTAATTAACATAACAATAAAATTAAAAAATTAAGAAAGCTGCTAATTTACCAAACTATATAGAGCCCAGTGGAAGATTATTTCTGCCAAATGCATGTGAGAATTAAACTCAGGTTGAACACCAGCATGGTGTTCCATGAATGGGGGAGGTAGATCCCTGCAAAATGGAGAAACCACTTGGACAACACATGGCTTATGTCATATGTGTGAAGCAGCTGAAGTGGTTAAAGGCCCTTTGCAAGTTTTTCTACAAATAAAAATAGTGTCCCAGATGAAACTGCCTCCTCGTGAATTGCACAAGTGTGTTGCAGTGCCCACACTTTTTTTTTTATCCCCCCCCCTTCATTTTTCCCTTCCTGCTATCTTCTTCTTCTTCTTTTTTTTTTTTACATATAATATATTATTTGTTTCAGAGGTACAGGTCTGTGATTCATCAGTCTTACACAATTCACAGTGCTCACCATAGCATATACCCTCCCCAATGTCTGTCCCCGAGCCACCCCATCCCTCCCACCCCCCACCACTCCAGCAACCCTGTTTGTTTCCTGAGATTAAGAATTCCTCATATCAGTGAGATCATATGATATGTGTCTTTCTCTGATTGACTTATTTTGCTCAGCATAATACCCTCCAGTTCCATCCACGTCATTGCAAATGGCAAGATTTCATTCCTTTTGATCCTGCATAATATTCCAGTGTGTGTGTGTGTGTGTGTGTGTGTGTGTATGTATGTATGTATACACGCACCACATCTTCTTTATCCATTTGTCTGTTGATGGACATCTTGGCTCTTTCCATAGTTTGGCTATTGTGGACATTGCTGCTATAAACATCGGGGTGCACGTACCACACTTGTTTTGGTAGCTTTCTCTCTCAAATGTTTTTCTCCTACTTCTGTTTTTCTGTAGGTCCAATGGCCATGTAACACCTACTGCCCTCTATGGAAGCTATTTGCATACATTTATTTTCCCCTTTTATCCTACTTGTTAACTAGGTGACCTTGAACAAATTACTTAGAAATGATACTTCATAGGATTCCTATGACAGTTTAATGAAATGATCAATAAAAAACACATCATACTGAAAAATAGCAAGAACTAAAATATTAGTTTTTTAGAGACCTGAATAACTGTTCATAAACATACCTCTCTGAAAACATGAAAAATGTTTATCAGTGCTTGATGTTTGGCAGAAAGTCAATAAATATGTGAATATTTCTTTTCTGAGATATTGCAGGAATGGAAGGAAAGAGAATGTCTGTCACTTATAAGCCTTGGGCTTTAGGGGTCATCAATGAATACTTACTGAATACACAAATTAGTGATTTTATAGCATTGGAACTGATATAGAATATCACCAGATTATCATTTATTTTAGTGGCTTTCAACCTAGGGCATCATCTATGTCTCCACCATCTCATGCCATGCCTGGCACATATTAGGTGTTCAATACATACTTGCTGAGTAAGTCATTTTATTACAATTCCTTGAGGTGCCAGTTTATTGCAGATTCCTAGCATCCACCTCAGACTTATTAAATCTGAAACACTCAAGGAGGGGGTGAGGCAAAGAAAAAGGTTCTGTTAAACATATTTTATAAATTATAAATTTATAAATTATAAACCCCAAAGTTTGAGAGTTACTAATTTAAGGTTATTTGTTTTTCCCTTGGAAAGGGTAGAGAACAAATGATCGTTTCTTTCATCTTTTTTTTTTTTTTCATTTCTTGTATCTTGAAATCTTTTGCAAAATGGATGCTATCATGGCCCAAGGTACTTTTTTTTTCTTAAAGCAAATCTTAATTTTTCACAGTGCAGTACTGTAGCATGCTAATGTTTTTCCTTAAGGTTAGGTTCACTTGTTTAGTTAGTAATTACCTATTAGTAGTTACTATATGCCAGGTACTTTGCTTAAAAACACAATGATATTGAAGACAAGCTTGGTCATTGCCCACATGGAGCTACAGTGTGTATATGGGGGACATTTATTAAACAGCTACTTACCTGGGTTACTTTACATTTTTTTTTAAAGATTTTATTTATTAGAGATCACGAGCAGGGGGAAGGGTAGAGGGAGAAGCAGACTCCCCACTGAGCCAGGAGCCAGATGTGGGACTCGATCCCAGGACCCCAGGATCATGACTTGAGCAGAAGGCAGAAGCTTAAACGACTGAGCCATCCAGGGCCTGGTTACTATATATTTTATGGTATTAATGTGGAGGGGAAAGCACGCAGGTACCGGAATTCACAGACTGGTGACTTGACCTAACTTAAAGCAGAGATGAGCAGATAATGCTTTTCGAAGGATCTGATGATTTTGATACCTGAGGAATGTGCAGGAGGTAGTCATAGGAAGAATGGGAGAAATGTGTCCTAGGTAGAGGATTAGCAAATAGAAGCGTCCTGGAACGGGAAGGGTTTAGGAATATTCAAGAAAGTTAAAGAAGGCCAACGTGTCCTAGGCAGAGTGATCTAGGAAGAGACGGGTGGGAGGTGTGGATGCTGAAAGGTGGGTGGGTACCAGATGGTGCAGGATCTTGTGGACCTCCTGATGCGAGGGGTTCAGGATAATGACTCTTTTCTCACACTGATACACTGAAAACATCCCCAGAACCCTGAGTCAGCCATTTGAAAACTGAGGTCTAATTATCTCCCTAATAATCCATCCCTCTTCGTGCCCTGAGTTATCTTTTTCTTGAAAGGGCCTACCAACTCGGTATATAAAGGAGATGAGAGCAGATCAAGTTCTTTCAGAGCACCAGGATATTTGTCCTATAGCCTGCAAATCCTCTGCAAACAAACAAATTTCAATAACATTCAGATGCAGTGTTATACCTATATCAGTTTTCTTAAATGCGGGCTTCAGCTAGACCTACTTAGAATACGACAACAACAGGGCAAAGTGTTTCCTCATTATCTTGGTAAATAGCATGTATTGTGCATCTTCCTTGGAGAGGTTTCTCTCATTAACATAACGCAGCCTATTATAATTTTTAAGTATGTTAATTTTGGGGTACAGTCCAAATGAATAAAATATTCATGGCCAGGGTGAGCACAAGCAAAAATGTTCACAACATCGTTCACTGCTAATTGTGGAAGGGTTGAGGAGCAGACTCTTAATGAGCGGAGCCCTGCTCATATGTTTGTTGTGGTTTGCTATCCCAGGTCAGCAGTCTTCATCACAGGCAATTACAGACAAGGGTTAGGAGTACCCCTTTTTAAAATTATCCTTTGTGACTGTTGGCTGCTGGCTCTCTTTCTAGATTAGGCTGGTCGAAGCCAAACTTGCAGAGTCAGGACATTTTCTCTTTGGTGCATTTTCATCCTTCCTTTAGAGACTTCCCTGGACCCTTGTTTTCCCATTCTCTGATATCCGTGCCCCCATTCTAGCTCTTGCCTGCCTTTTCCAAGCATAGTATTGTCCCTGCTCTGTAGCTCCCCAAAACTCAGTGGCTTCGTGTCTTGCTCCATGTTTTTCTACTTCTTTTCTTAATGAGAGAGCCATGATGTAAAAGATGGAGCCTTGGGACTGGAATCTTAGACTCCGGGTACAAATTTAAACACAAGCCTTTAATTTTCTAGGAAACTTGAAGTTTCCTTATTTGTGAATTAGATTCTTAATGGTACATCATAGCATTCTGTAGTATTTGCACTGATGTAAATGTATTTTGTCAGTTGCAAAGTTCTTTATTTCCTAGAACCCTAGCCAACCTTTTGAAAACTGAGGTCTAGTTGTCTCTTCTAAATGATTCATCCCTCTTAACTGAGTATATGTGAGTATGGATCAAACCAGTCTTTGCTTATAAGTTGTCTTTCTTAAAATGTAGCCCAATACCACTGCTTCAGAATCTCGGTCCTAGACTAAATGCAAATTCCCAGTCCTGCTAAAGATAAATGTGTACGTGTCAGGCTTGACGATCTGCATTTTAATAGTGCATCTAGTGAGGTTACACACTAACATTTGGGAACTGCTGCCTTTTGGATTAGTTTTTCAGGCGGAGAAGCATGTTTGTTGGCTGGTATTCATAGGTTAAAGTGGCCTTTGGCACTGAAGAAGTTCTACAATGGGAACTCAGGTCTGGAATTTGTGCTAATTCTGTGATGTGGTTTTAAAGGGGACAAAAGCAGTGCTCTTTCTGTAAGAGGGTTTCCTGTTTCAAAGATGTTAGTAGGGTCTGTGCTTAGAGTAAATTATTTCTACAGGGTCGTAGGTCAGTTTTGCTATTTTTCAGCTTCTTGGGGATGTATCTTGGAGGAAAGTGAATAGTCCAGGGCTAGAGGGTCAGTTCCTTACACACCAGGAACCATGATACACTACATTGTTCTATCTGTTGCTCTACCATTGTCAATGTAAGGCTTCTACCTCATGGCCCAAGATAGTTATTTGAGCCCTAGACATCAATATTTTGTTTTATCCAGCAGGAAGAAAGAAAGGCAAAGAAATTTATACCCCAGTGACGCTTGCTAAAATTGCGCACCTCCCCTTATATCACATTGCCCAAAACTTATTCATGTGAATATACTTAGCTGTAATTGAGACTGGAAATGTAGACTTTATTACAAGCAGCCCTGTGCCCAGCTAGGAGATATTGAGGGACAACAAGCGATCACTGTCACAGGACCTATGATATCACACTGTCTTACCCCAAAGAAAACAGGCCAAATTAAATCCCTGATCTAATAAGATAATTTCCATGGCATTTGATTGGACATACATGCATGCATATTTATATTTCTAGAGGCAATATAATCACTCACTGCTCTTTTATTTTCCAGGAAGTAGGTCACTTATGTCACTTATATAGTAAGATTACAAATTTGCAAGCCATATCTATTGATTGGCTACCTCTAATGGGCCCTTTAAAATTACTGTAATTTTCTCAGGTTACAAACTCTACTGATCTTAAATATTTCTAGTTGTTACAGATTTCTGTCTTAGCTAATTACTTTTCATTAGCAAGAAACAGAGTTACTTATGATACCCAAAGTAGTAACGGGCTGATTTGATAACTTACATAGAAATAAATTAGACAGGAATTACAATCGCAGGATCTCAGGTTCAGCCCTAGAGTTGGGCCCCTGGAGATGGAGATGTGGTTGGAGAATCAGAAGATGATTCAAAATTAAAGGCAGCTCTAGAGATTCCATAATCCTTAGTGGCAAAGTTCATTGCCACTGGGCCATTAAGTTAATTCATATTATCCCCTGATTTTTGTTTTATGTTATAGTATCTGATCATTTACCTTTAGTCTTTTGTATTCTTATAGCATACGTTTGGAGGATTTCTGTGATTATTTTTTTTACTGTTACACATATTACCAAATAAATTAGTATTACTGAATCTCCTAGTTCTCCTACAGTGAAAGAATCCATTTTTCTCGCTAATTTAGTGTCCCTTTTAGAGAGTTTCTGTTTTTTGTTTTTGTTTTCTTAAGTACTGTGCCACTTTATCCATTCCTGGCCAGATTATAGTTTGGTTATTTAGAATTCAGTATGGTCTGAATTACCTGTGGAAAAAGAGGCAAGATCTTATATTTAGACACATACTTTTCAAATCTGGCTGCACATCAAGCTTACTTTTTAAATTGATCATTAAGCATATTAACTTTGGATGCACAGGAGGTTTGGGAACATGATATGGTTATTGATATTTAAGGGACTACTTAAGTCTACTTTCCTTCATTGAGAGACTATTGGAAAGGAACTTCTTGGATCTTTAGATGTGGCATGATTTCCATGGCTTAGGATCTTTCTATGATTGGCCATACTTGTCTCTTGTCTCTTACCACTGATCAACCAAAATGATTTGCAATTTATTGATGTCTTTCCTAGTTAACCAACCATCTTCCATCCATTTGGCTAACATCAAAGACACAGTTCAAGCATAACCAGCACGTGTAGCTCTTCCTTAGCAAGATGGGTTCAGTGACCTTTTCTGTTTTCCTTTCTGTTTTATTCCATGCATAGTTTTAGCATAGTACTCCCTGCCCTCTACCATAATTGTTTGCATGCAGGCTTCCCTCAGTATGTTCTGGACAACCCAGAAGGGTCTTTAAGTAGAAATATATTGGTATGTATATGTTTACTCCTAACACCAAATTATCTGGCCCTAGTGGCTATATTGCCTTGGGTATCAGGCCATAATTCAAAATTTCAATCTGTCTTGACTGGGACTCATTACTTTAACCCAACACTATCACCAACCCCACCAAAAATAATAAAAACTGACCGACCTCCCATTTCTTTGTGTGTCATTGATTGCTTCCCTTTCAGTCTCTAGTAAAACAAAATGAAAGAAACACAATACACAGGCTATAGGAAGGACTAACAAAAATCTGTTGAATGGATGTGTAAGCACATATTTTTTCCAAACACCAGAGAAAATCTTAAAGTGTTTAAAGTACATGACATACAGTTCTTTAAACATAAGTCTGTTTCAATGCACTCTCTGCTCCCTTAACCTGATATCTTTTGATGCCTTTCAGAGCAGATTTGATGCATTTCTCTGTTGGGTTATAGAAAAAGAAGATTTCAAAAAGATATCCAGGAGAAAGGGATTGTGAGAATAAAATAGATGTGTCAAACCTTGGACTGTGACTGGAAAATGATATACTAAGATTAACCTCATCCCCAAAGAATAGTTGGGAACTTTCCTGGTATACACTTATCTTGGCCAACAAAGAGGTTTTAGATCTTCAGCCATTGCAACTGCCAAGTGTAAGTGTGTGGGGTAGCTGGGGTGGGAAGGTGTCTAGGAAACCACCTAGCAAATTTTCAAAGGTTTTTAACCAGGGAATTATTCATGATATTTTGTCTGGAGTGATAGGATAATATGACTACAGTCAACTGCTTCTTGGACATTTCCATTCTAAATTTTGTCAAGCACCTGCATTCAATAAATACAAAGCAGAAATTTCTGTCTCTCCTCCAAAGATACTCTGTATTTTTAAAAATTACTTTGAATGATGTAAATAACATCTAGTCTCCTATAGCTGAAGTCTTATCATGCTTGTTTTTCACCTTGGTTTCTCTCTCACTGTCTCACACCCTTTTAAACAGATCCCAAATTCTGTTGATTTTCCTTCAAAAAAAAACTATTTTAAACATTCCTCTCTAAACACACTGCCACTGATTTAGTCCAAGTGGTCCTCATTTCCCATTGCCAGCCTTCTAACCACATTCTCTACCCCTAATTTCTTTCTTTTTTTCCTTCCTTCCTTCCCTCCCTCCCTCCCTCCTTCTTTCCTTCCTTCCTTCATGTTTTACTTATTTATTTGACAGAGAGTGGGCACACAAGTAGGCAGAATGGCAGGGAGAGGGAGAAGCAGGCTCCTCACTGAGCAGGGAGCCTGATTCAGGGCTCAATCCGAGGACCCTGAGATCATGACCTGAGCTGAAGGCAGATGCTTAACTGACTGAGCCACCGAGGCACTCCTCTACCCTAATTTCTCCCCATTCTAGGCTTTCCTGCCTCCAGCTGTCCTCTGAAGTACCTCCCTAAAGTATTATGTTAACATGTTTTTAAGGCAGAAGGATAATATACTTATCTCATTGCCTAAGATATTGTCAGTTTTCTACAGGGAAAAAATACACAAATACTTTTATTAGTCAATAAAGACAGCCCCAGGAGTCTGTTTTCCATACAGTCATAAAATCTTTATATTCTTGAAGGAAAACAACACGATTAGCCTAATGCTACTGTAAAGTAGTGCAATGTGGACATGATACCAACTGAGAATTTACTGGAAATGAAACAATTCTCTATAGAACTGAATGCTAGCACGTTGGATTGTTAATTTTAAAGCATGTAGTTGTTCATGAAGCTCTATTGTATTGGTCATTTTCCTGCTCCCCAAAAGAAGACAGATAAAGGAATAAAGAACCACAGCATTTTGGTATACTAAGGTGATTTTTATTGCTTCCCTAGAAACTGTCAAGATCATGGAAAATGTTTTGTGTAATAAGTATTCACACCTTGAGTAAGGAGATGGAGAGATCAATAGGTCTATGAGGAACAACAGCATTCTTGAGGCGGAAAAGAAAGTGTACACTACATCAAAGTAAGGGAAAGCTATTGAGATGGTAGAAGCTCAGGGTGCCTGGGTGGCTAGGTTCTTGATTTCAGCTCAGGTCATGATGTCAGTATTGTGGAATGGACCCCAGTGACGGCTCTGTGCTTCGCAGGGAGTCTGCTTAAGGTTCTCTCTCCCTTTCCCCCTCCCCCACTTGCTTGCTTGTGAGTTCTCTCTCTCTCTCTCAAATAAATAAATAAATCTTAAAAAAAAAAGAGAGAAATGGTAGAAACTTAAGACTAGAGAAATGCTTCCAGGCCGTGGTAGGCACAATGATTAAATACTTGACAGAAGGAATGAAATGGATAGTCAAATGGCAAAGGTATCTCTGTGAATATTTTAATGAATTTATTTATTTAAAAAAATTAAAACATGAATAGAGAAAGGATACAAAGTCTGTAGTTCAGACAATATTGTACCCATGACGATTTCTTAGTTTTGATCATTATATGATGGTCCTATAAGTTCTTTACCTCAAGGAAAGCTGTGTGAGGGTGTATGTGGGAATGCTCTAAATTGTTTTTGCAGTTCCTCTGTAAGTCTAAAATTATTTTGAAATAAAAATTTGAAAAACTAAATCTTGGAAAACACCCATTACATCACCCCCCTTCTTCCTCGAATCTCTGAGTACAACCTTGACGTTGCCAGTTTGTTCTGGATGTGAATGCCTCCTGTATTGTCCCATTTTCTCTTTTTTCTCTTAAAGTGTTTAATTACAAAGTAATTGGCTGCAAAGTTTAGTGAAGGGTATTTTTTTTTTTTTTTTGCTGTATATGTTTTGTTTTTTAAAGACTAAGGGAGTATGTCACCATTTCTTGAAAGCTAAATGTTGGCTATTTTGAGCACTTCTAAAGAAAATTGTAAAGTTTTCCAAACCTAAGAGATAGCACCAAATATTAGAACACAAAGTTTTTAATCAGTTGACCTGGATATCACTATAACTTAAAAGGGTTAGAAAACCATATAAAATCATCTCTTTTAGTGACTCCCAAAGGCTGATTTAAGAGCTGGTGCTGACCTCTGACAAAGATTTATTGGCCGCCAGGGAAATTATCTTCCCTATTAGATGTCTGGGCTTTTATTTGATTAATATCTTTTAAGTATTCTTCCTTTAATTTTTTTTATATTATTTTGCTTATTTCATTGCTTGCTAATTTTTTTCAATTTTTTCATTTTTTTAATGCATGCTAGACTATAAATGTCCCTCTGAATATCATTTAACTGCATCCCATAGATTTTAATAGGTATGCTTTAATAATCATTAAGTTTTAAATATTGTCATTACTATTCTGTTTTTATTTCTACATTGGCCAATGAGTTATTTATGCATGTATTTCTGAAATTCTGAACATTTTTCTAGTTAGTTGTTTCTACTTATTAACATAATTGCACTGTGGAGAAAAATCTTTGTAGTCTGTATCATAGACTGAAATTTGAAATTTGTTGAGACTTGTTCTGTGGCCCAGTAGGTCTGCAAATACCATAAATGTAATGTGTGCTTGCAAAGAAAGTCTATTCTACAGTAATTGGGTGTGGCATTCCATAAAGTCCATTAGCACAACTTTATCATGTTCTTTACATTGGGCACTTGATCAAACATGGAGCTCTTTGATCTGTCAATTACTGAAAAAGGAATGAAAGAATCTCCCACTTGGCAGCAAATCTATTTCTCCTTTTAGATTTCCAGAATTGTATGTGTATAATTCATATATATTCACATATATATGTATGGGTATGTTTGTGTGCATTAGTTTCATAGTTTATAATTGTTAATACTTTCTAGACTACTCTATACTGATTCTTTTTAGTTCTAGTAATGCTTTTGCTTCAAAATCTATTTTGTTTAAAAAACAAAAGTAAAAAAAAATCTATTTTGCTTGATCATACTATAAATGTATAAATGTTTTTGTATTAAAATACATATGCATCTGTTTAATTATGACTCCGGGAGATAAATACTAGCATTTCATATATTATGGGTAGGGATTTTTCAATCAACTGACAAATCATTCAACAAACATTAAGTGCCTTCTGAGCACTTAATATGCGTGCAGAATATATACATCACCTCTTCAGAAACTCCTCTTTAAACATCGCTATTAAATTACAATACCACACCAATTTAACAGAGATATTCTTGATAAAATGTGTCCCCCAAACAGGACAATGAATTAAGAAATGGCAAATTTATTGGTATGTTTTAGCTATAAGAATTGAGACAAGATAGGGTTTACTGTTCTTTTTTCTTAACATCAATTTGTCCATTTTCCTAATTAAGTTTATCAGTGTATATTCTCTTGTATGAGATAGTAAATAAGCCATGGGAAAAAATTAATATACCTATTATTCACTCTATTACTTGAATGAATGAAGCAGATAAAAATATATCTAAATCAAAGGGAGCAGTGTACTTTATATTATACTTAAGTGGGTATTATTTATCCAGGAAAATATTTACTACCTCCTACTAAGATACTGATACACAAGTTGAATATACATTAGTAGGATTTTAAGTGATTCAAAGCACTCAATATCATAGTGTTTGTCATGAATGTATCACAAGAAACCTGTCTCTCTGATGTGCAGACTACAGCTGTATATTTAAAAATAAACATTTCTAGGTCTTTAATTTTGAATAAGGTATGTGGATAGCAACAAAACAACAAAAGGCTATAGATAGATAGCCTATGGGTAGATAAAGCAAGTGGTAGGGCAGAATCAAGGTCACCAGGCACCAAGAACCTGACCTGTTTCTCTCCAATTATCTCACAAACTTTATTTTGTTTATATTTGCTTGGGATCTCTTCCCTCTTTTTACTTGAAACACATTCATTTTCTTATGTTTTAAATGTGTCTCTTGTAAACAACACAGAATTGGATTTTTTCCCCCTAGTCTAGTTGTCTGTCTTTTCTTATGGATATTGAGTCAATTTACATTTGTTGAAATTTCTTAAATGTTTGATTTTATTTCTAACTTCAAATTCTGTGCCTTCTATTTGTCCTATTTTGTGTATATATGTTCTCCCTCTCTCTCTTATATTGTTTCTTTCCACTGATGTATTTTCTTTTGGATTGATTTTTTCAATGGTCATGATTCCTTGTTTTCATATATGTGGGATTTGATTTTATATGATCTGATTTTTTTTAATGATTACCTTAGGAATTTTAATGTACACATATCAAATGTGAAGCAATTCAATATCTTTACTATCATCCAAACAATAAAAGATTTTATAATATTTTAATTCTGGCTAACCCTATTATGATATACAATTGTGGCTATATATTTAATTGTATCCTTTTTAATAAGTCTATAACACTCACAGTTTAGCTTTATGTAATTAGTCTTGTTAGTTTTACTTACCTCCATGCTTCCATATTATCCTATATTTCTTCATTGAAATCTCAGATATTCCATAAAAAATCATTTTCTTTCCACCTGTAGCTTATAAATAATGAATTCAAAAATATTTATTGAGTTTATTCCATCCCAAGAACTACTATAGCTGTTATGATTGCAGCATATGAACAACAGAGGAAAATCTTTTTCCATCCTTTAGAACTTTTTAATGACTATCTCTTTGTGGCAAAATAGGTATTTTGTGTCTAAAAATGTTATTTTTTCTTGCCCTTATTTTCAAATATGTTTGCAGGATCTACAATCCTAGCTTCACTTGCAAATTGAAGATATCATTCCATTTTTCCTTGGTTCTGATTGTTTTTGAGAAGTCAGCTGTTCTTCTTCCCCAGGATCTGTTTTTAATCTCTAGAAACTATTAAAATCTTTGGTAATCTGCAGTTTCACCATAATGTGTTTATATGTGTCTTTCCTGCTTAGAATATGTTAGACATTCTTCAGGTTTCATTTGTTATGAAAAATTATCAGTCATTACCTATTCAGATATTTTGGCCTCATACTCTTTCATATTATAATGGTTTTTCTATTCTTTACTAATTATGGAATATACCTTTACATCTTTCATTTTTACTCTTTCTCTCATTTGCTGTCAATTTAGCAGTGTGTGTGTATACACACACATAGAGTCAGATTTTATTTTAGAAAGTTCTTGATACCTTTTCAAATATGCATCATTTCATTATATGTACACTGGATTCTTTAAAATTTCAGTTTTTCATATATTTTAAAGTTGTATTTGAAAAAATAACATACTTGAAACTTTTTCAAATATGCTTATAAATTTTAGAACTGCCTATTACTTTTACTTTTTTCAATATTTCTTTTTTAACCATACTAAACCTACTTAATATTTGCTTTCTGATGATTATAATAACTAAAGTCTCCACATGTATAATTCATCTATTTTTGGGGTCTATTTTTTCATGGCTTGTTTTCATGATGCTGTCTTTAAGGGGTGTTTGTGAGCTTGGCTGTGAGATTCTATTTCTTAAACTTGATTTGTTAGAAATCTCAAGAACTGTGTTATAAGTGGGTTCCTCCAAAAACTGTGTGCTTGCTTCGAGTATGTGCCTAAGGACTCTATGCCTAGAACTACTTTAAATTACATTTGTGGCTTGAGTTTTCAGATCACACAGGTAGTATGATTTTCCATTACAACCGTATCTGACTGATTATAACTTTAGGAAAGACATTGCTATGGACTGCATATTTTTGTCCCCCCCAGAATTCATTTATTGAAACCTTACCCCCCAATAAGATGGTATTAGTAAGTGGGGCCTCTGGAACATAACTAGGTCATATGGGTGGTGTCTCTCTTCCTCTTCTTCTAAGAACACCAATCCTGTTGTGAGGGCCTTGGCTGAATAAGACTGATATTTTTCAGGGTGTCTGGGTGGCTCAGTCAGTTAAGTGTCCTAATCTGGATTTTGGCTCAGATCATGATCTCAGGATCCTGGGATCGAGTCCCACATTGTTGGGCTCCATGCTCAGCAGGGAGTTGGCTTGAGGATTCTCTCCTTCTCCCTCTGCCCCTCCCCCTGCTCACATGCTCCCTCTTTCTCTCTAAAATAAGTGAATCTTAAAAAAAGTTGATATATTTCTACTCCATTTTTAACAATTGTTCATACTGACAAATTTTCATGAAATCACCAGAAAGTAGATTTGTGTCTCATCTATCTTAATGTTTCAGATATAGTCCTTATGTTTATGTGTGTGTGTGTACATGTGTACTTCTGTTGCACTCCCATAGTAGTTGCAAGACTCTGTCACCTGTCTTTTGCTCCCTACTCTGGTCTGAATGTTTGTATCTCCCAAAACTCATAGGTCAAAATCCCTACTCCCAAGGTGATGGTATGAGGAAGTGTGGGTTCTTCTTTAGGAAGTGACTAGGTCACTAGGTCTACTCACAGGAATTAAAGTCTCTATAAAATAGGCCCAACAGAGCTCCATAACCTGTTGCGCTGTCTGAAAACACAGCGGGAAGTTGGCTGTCTGCAACCCAGGAAAAAGCGTTCAGCAGAACGAAACCATGCTGGCACCATGATCTTGGACTTCTATCCACCTCACATCAAAAGCTCTGCTCTGTGAATTCTGGCCCTGTGCTTTTCCAGCAGACCCTGGTATAGCATGTGACTCTGGTGGAGAAACTCCTTAGTGGCAGCTGGGCCACTACACACAGAAGGTTTCATTTGGGCAATGGTGAGTGGAGCCTTTAGAGTGGGGTCATCCCCTGACCCCAGGCTGGTAGAGCTACTATATAACTGTAGCCCAAGACACCCTCAGGCATACAGCTCCAACCCATGAAAGCTGTGAAGTCAACTGAGTCCAGCAAAGCCTTGTAGACGGGGCTGGCCAAGGCCATGGGGGCAGGATCCCCATCACAGTGACTTTTAAAATTTTGAACTGCTTAGGACCTGATACCTCTTCTTTTCTTTTCTTTTCTTTTTTCTTTTCTTTTCTTTTCTTTTTTTCTTTTCTTTTCTTTTCTTTTCTTTTTTCTTTCTTTCTCTCTCTTTCTCTCTTTCTTTTTCTGTCTGTCTTTCTGTTTATCTGTCTTTATGTCTGTCTGTCTGTCTCTGACAGAGAGAGAGGGTGAGCACAAGCAGGGGAGCAGGAGAGGGAGAAGCAGGCTCTCTGCTGAGCAGGGAGCCTGACACAGGGCTCAATCCCAGGACCCTGGGATCATGACCTGAGCTGAAGGCAGACGCTTAACCAACTGAGCCACCTGGGTGCCCCAAGGACCTGTTACCTCTTTCTTCTTTCCTGCTGCTCCCTTTTGGAACAGGAATCTTTATCCTGTCTGTCCCACCATTATATTTTGGACACATATAATTTATTTGATTCATAGGTTCATAGCTAGAGAGGAATTTGCCTTGGAATGAATCTTACCTTGAGTCTCACACATCTCTGATTTAGATGATATTTAGGTAAAACTTGGGACTGAGACTTTTGAGTTGATGATGATCAGAGGTTAAGACTTTCAGAGGTTGTTGGGATGGAATGAACTTACACTGCATGTGAGAAGGACATGAAGTTTGGGGACCCAGTGCACAATGTTATGGTTCAAATTCAAGTTTTGAAATGCCCAACCCCCAAGGTTGCAGTATGAAGAAGTGGGGCTCTTGAGATATGACTTGGAATGGGATTGGTGTTCACATAAAAGAGACCCTGTGGAGCCCCCTTCTAGCCCCTCTCTCACATGAAGACATAGCCACAAAGCATGGGCTGTGAAACCAGAAAAAGAGCCCTCACCACAATGAGATGATGCTGGTGTCTCGATTTTTGACTTCCCAGCCTCCAGAGCTGTGAGAAATACATTTGTTGCTTATAAGCTGCCTAGTCTGTGGTATTTTGTTATAGCAGCCCAGACAGCCTAAGACACTCCCCCTGAGGTTGTGAATCTGAGGCTCAAGTTAAATGAAGCTGACAAATTCCCTCAAACAAGACCCAACTTCATTGGTTTATTTTTCTTTATTGGCTCTTTCTTTCATTTAGCCTCTTTCCTGTTTATCTTTCTGCCCGCTTATTGATGCATTTTAGTGGCTGTTTCTTATAATTTACCGAGTTCTTGTTAATTTCCCTTTATATACTTAAGATACCTATCCAAGTAAAAGATTAAAGACATGGAAGAATTTCTTTGGTTCACTGTAAGTTTCAGCATTCCTCAACACCTCCAGTTGAAGAAAAGTTTCTATCTACATGCCCTATTCCCTACAAGTCTGAGAAGGAAAATCAAAGGAGATATAGCAGAGGAAGAATTTTTTCCCTGTAATTACTCAATACACAAAGCAAATTTGCACTCCAGAGAAAGTGATTCATCTCTCTCAGGTAGCTGAACTATATATACAGTGCAATTCTCCTCTTTCTGTCAATTACTGAATTATGTGTTGCTGTCACCTATAAAAAAAAATACCTAATCTCTTCTCCTAAAACAGACCCAACTGAAAATGCTTCCTATGTTCACAATGATCCAATTTTATTTATTTTTTATTTTTTATTATGTTAATCACCACACATTACATCATTAGTTTTTGATGTAGTGTTCCATGATTCATTGTTTGTGCATAACACCCAGTGCTCCATGCAGAACGTGCCCTCCTTAATGCCCACCACCAGGCCAACCAATTATCCAATTTTAAATAAAGATTTTATTTATTTAATTGTCTACCCTAATGCAAAGCTTACTCAGCCATGAACTACCTCTTGTTAACCTTGCCCCTCGCTTAACATTGTTAAAATTTCCCAGTGCACAATGGTCTCATCCTACCTTTTGAGGTGTCACTGAAGAGCAATCCTCTGTGTATGTGTGTGCTAAATGATGAAGCATGGAGCGTTGTGGGGTGACTGGTTTTACCTTGCACTTCACAGCTGGAAGAAAGGAAATCCAGCTGGTTTTAAACAGCATGACTATGGAGAGAACTAAGTTTCATACTGAGAATAATTAGGAGGACATAGATCTTATTTAATTATTTCAATAGTGTATCCATATCCCTGTACAGCATTTACTCTGCCTTTTGAATCCCTGATCTGTTAGTCTTATTTTTATATCTCTGCTGGTATGTACTTAGGCCAGAGACTCTGAGGCAGGAACAACAGGAAACAATTCCAAAGAAAGTGACCCTGCATCTTATCAGTTTTTGAGATAGACAAGAAAACTACAAATAAGGACCTCAGGGTTTAAGTTTAGTGAAAAGACCTTTGAGCACTGATGGTCATTCTCCAGTGATACGGCTATTTTATTCAACTTAATTTTATTCTATATTGTTTATACAAAATGCTGATCTTTTGCCCAAAGTTAAAACCTTTCTGAGGGAAAGGAAAGCAATCAATCCTCTTCAACTGCTAACTTCCTGCTAATTACCAGTACCACCACACATCACATTGGCTTATAAAATTGTATCTCTGAATTTTATTCCTACCATTTACCCTGTGATTGTACTAACAGTAAATGTGAATACAGAGCTCTCAGGAAGGATTGGTAACCATGGTGATGGGAGGGTGCTTTCTGCAATAACTCCACTGTACAAAGTAATTTATGCATGAATGTAAAATCACAGATGTTTTGAACCATATGCAGGCTATATTTAACCACAGTGCAAGTGACAAGTTACTTGGGAGTTACTAATCCAAAGGAGGTGAGAACCAGTCAGATAATAATTCTTTCTTATTGTTTTGGTAGAAACCTCCTATGTGCAGGCCCCCTGGATATAGGGAGTAACGTCTGAGTATAGTATGTGTTAGTGTAACTGTGACTATGTGTGAGTTTGTGTGTGTGTATAAGACAGTGGTGTATATAGAAAGAAACATACAAAAAGGAACACACTGAAGAGATAATGAGGAAAGAGAAAGGAAAGTCAATATAGGAAAAAAAATCTTCCTGCTAATACTCCTTTCTTACATTTTCTCCATTCTTAAGAGTCCTGGTTAGAGAGAAGTTGAATTTTAGGCTAATAACTGATTTTTCAACTTGAAGTTAGGAAAATAAAGATTTCTACTTTAATTTATAAGCTGGGAATTATGGTTATTGGGAATAGCTCTTAGGTTAGTTATGTTTGCAACTCAATGAAATCATTTATCTTCATAGTAATCATTTAAAAGGTTAAATTGTACTGAGTGTAATCTCAAATCCAAGGACATGTTGAATGTTTGAAATATTTGTATGCAAAATCTCTATTCATTTTCAGTCTGAGTTTTTAAACAAATAAATCCTTAGTCACCCCCAAATCTTGCATTTAATAATCCCACATGCACTTTTTAAAAAATCAGAGTTGGTGCCACGAATTATGCAGTCTTTAAGAAATAAATCACTCTGTGAATTCTGCTCTTCACCTGTAAAAATGCTGCTTTTAGAACAGGTTTTCAGGGGTGCCTAGGTGGCTCAGTTGGTTAAGTGACTGCCTTCGGCTCAGGTCATGATCCTGGAGTCCCGGGATCGAGTCCCACATCGGGCTCCCTGCTCAGCGGGGAGTCGGCTTCTCCCTCTGACCCTCTTCCCTCTCATGCTCTCTAGCTCTCATTCTCTCTCTCTCAAATAAATAAATAAAATCTTTAAAAAAAAAAACAGGTTTTCAAAAAGTGAAGCCCTTAGACATCACAAAATTAATGCAGTACTGGACACCTGGGTGGCTCAGTTGGTTAAGCAACTGCCTTCAGCTTGGGTCATGATCCTGGGGACCTGGGATCGAGTCCCACATGGGGCTCCAAAGCAGGGATCCTGCTTCTCTCTCCCTCTGCCTGCCGCTTTCCTTGCTTGTGCTCTTCTCTCTCTCCCTCTGTCAAATAAATAAATAAAATCTTTAAAAAAATTAATGTAGTACTTTGTGGCATAGGGGCTATTTTCAGTATCTCTGGTCATTTCATCTTCAGAAGCGAAGGGAATGTGAAATGGAAAGAAAACAATTTGCATTGTAAAACTTCTCATTTCCCCAAGGCACTTTGTGTTCTTGATTGCCTTTTTTCTTCATTCCCATATTCTTTATCTCTTAGTAGAATGTTGCATCTGCCTTTCTCAGATTAAAGTCTTCCCAGACTTTTGCCCTTTGCCCCACCTCTTTGCTTACTGCTTTTTTTTTCTTAATTGCTCCCCCACTCATTGTAATCGAAATTGCCTCACTGGTAATTAAGTACATTTCTTCGATCCAAGGGAGACTCACCTTAAGCAATTATTTTCTGTTCCTTGGTGTCCTCCCCATTCTGAAGCACTAATGTGCAATTAAACATTAACAGGGAACCTCACTATTGACCCAAATTTAGCAACTTCTTCCTAGAAACATCGCCAAAGGCACGGGAAGCCAGGGCAAAAATGAACTATTGGGATTTCATCAAGATAAAAAGCTTCTGCACAGCAAAAGAAACAGTCCACAAAACCAAAAGACAACCGACAGAATGGGAGAAAATATTTGCAAATGACATATCAGATAAAGGGCTAGTATCCAAAATCTATAAAGAACTTATCAAACTCAACACCCAAAGAACAAATAATCCAATCAAGAAATGGGCAGAAGACATGAACAGACATTTCTCCAAAGAAGACATCCAAATGGCCAACAGGCACATGAAAAAGTGCTCAACATCGCTTGGCATCAGGGAAATCCAAATCAAAACCTCAATGAGATACCACCTCACACCCGTCAGAATGGCTAAAATTAATAAGTCAGGGAATGACAGATGTTGGCGGGGATGTGGAGAAAGGGGAACCCTCCTACACTGTTGGTGGGAATGCAAGCTGGTGCAACCCCTCTGGAAAACAGTATGGAGGTTCCTCAAACAGTTGAAATTAGAGCTACCGTTCGATCCAGCAATTGCACTACTGGGTATTTACCACAAAGATACAAATGTAGGGACCCGAAGGGGTACGTGTACCCCAATGTTTATAGCAGCAATGTCCACCATAGCCAAACTGTGGAAAGAGCCAAGATGCCCATCGACAGACAAATGGATAAAGAAGATGTGGTATATATACACAATGGAATATTATGCAGCCATCAAAAGGAATGAGATCTTGCCATTTGCAACGACGTGGATGGAACTGGAGGGTGTTATGCTGAGTGAAATAAGTCAATCAGAGAAAGACATGTATCACATGACCTCACTGATATGAGGAATTCTTAATCTCAGGAAACAAACTGAGTGTTACTGGAGTGGTTGGGGGTGGGAGGGATGGGGTGGCTGGGTGATAGATATTGGGGAGGGTATGTGCTACGGTGAGCGCTGTGAATTGTGCAAGACTGTTGAATCACAGATCTGTACTTCTGAAACAAATAATGCAACATATTTTGAGAAAAAAGAAAAAGAAGAAGATAACAGGAGAGGAAGAAAAGGGGAGTATGTCAGAGGGGGAGACGAACCATGAGAGACAATGGACTCTGAAAAACAAACTGAGGGTTCTAGAGGGGAGGGGGGTAGGGGGATGGGTTAGCCTGGTGATGGGCATTGAGGAGGGCACGTTCTGCATGGAGCACTGGGTGTTATGAACAAACAATGAATCATGGAACACTGCACCAAAAACTAATGATGTAATATATGGTGATTAACATAACAATAAAAAATTTAAAAAAAAAAAGGGGGTTTACTCCACAGTTCAACAGGGCAATTGGCTCTTGGCACATCCAGTTCTGCTTTGACTGTTGGTGGGATGCTTCCAAATGAGAAAGAGCTGAAAAGTTTTTTTTCAACTAAAGCTAACTGAGTGGCACACATAAGACACCACAATCGGTTTAAAAAAACAAAACAAAACAAAACTATCAGGGTTTTCCACACAGCCCTGACAACTGCCAATTTCAGTGTTATGTATCTGAAAAAAATTGCTTAATTTTTCCACTCTATCTTGAGAAATTCTGCATAATGACACTTATTCTTGAGATTCAATTTTGTCTGTCCTCTTGAATGATCCTATACCATGCCATGGAAAGGAAGTGGAATTGGAAATATTTAGCAACAAGCATGTGTATTTTACTTAGCAAGGAGCGTATTTACCTCTTCTTCCTGTTCCTGTCCTCTTGAATGATCCTATACCATGCCATGGAAAGGAAGTGGAATTGGAAATATTTAGCAACAAGCATGTGTATTTTACTTAGCAAGGAGTGTATTTACCTCTTCTTCCTGTTCCTCTTAAGAAATGTGAAGGGGTAATAGTGGGTGCTGTGTGTGGAACTATGAATCTAAACACAGAAGAATTTGGTCCTGACTGCAGCCCAGGTTGTTTATGAGATCACTGAAATACATGTTCTCCTGGTCTTGAGAAAGATGACCTCTTGTTAGTGGCCCAGGAGGCTGGAAACTCCCTTGGTGGTGGGGGGAGGTTGGCTTTGTAGCTCTTTTCAGTTTTGGACCTTAGCTAGGTGCCTGACACACAATACTTCTTAAAAAAAAATCTGTTGGAGGAATAGAAGGAAGAAAAAGGAGAACTTAATGGCAAGTTAACTGAAGAGAAATGTCATTTTGCATATACTTTCCCTAAAAATTTTATGGCACATAGTTTGAAGATCTAAGCAAAACTTACTCCCTGGATAACTGCAGATAACATATAAGCATATGTTGGACTTGTGGCCCCTTAAACAGACACACTATCAAGATAACCATTCAGAATTCAGAAAGCTGGAATAGATTTAACCCATTTTAGTCATAGTAATTTGAACTCATCCTTCCTTTCATCATTTTTTTCCCATTGAAAATTGCCTCTGTTCTTCTTTGTTATCCCCTTCAGACTAGTGTTTGTGTCTATTTATCTATTAAACAGATGTATAGATCAGTATAAGAAAAATATTTAAATTACCCGTAATTCCACCACTTAGAATTAATATTTATAGGTTCTCTCTCTCTATATATATGGTATATAATATATGTATAAATTTTTTTTAAAGATTTATTTATTTATTTATTTTGAGAGAGTGAGAAAGAGAGAGAGTACATGAGAGCAGGGAGGTTTAGAGGGAGAAGCAGGCCCCTCGCCGAGCAGGGAGCCTGATGCGGGACTCGATCCCAGGACTCCAGGATCATGATCTGAGCCGAAGGCAGTTGCTTAACCAACTGAGCCATCCAGGCGCCCTGTATAAATTTTTTTTAAGAGAGGAAATGAAGGGGTTAGGAGGGAAGAGGGAGAGGGAGACCGATTATTAAGCAGGCTCCCCAGCCAGTGTGGAGCCCAACTGGGAGCTTGATCTCACAACTCTGAGATCATGACTTGAGCTGAAATCAAGAGTCAGATGCTTAACCAACGAGCCACCCAGGCACCCCTAGAATTAACCAGTATTTTAAATTATTTTATTAATTTTGTTTTTTCTGTGTGTGTGTGTGTGTGTGTATGTTGTATATTATATGCACTGTTATATATATATATTTATATACCTGTTGGAGATAAGATAATTATTTCTTGGGGGCCAGCATTTATAGTCTGGTCATTAGTTAAAGAGCTACTTGTACCCAGCTGAGAGTTGGATGTCACCTACTTCGGTTAAGCGATCAGCCCCATTTGCAGACATTTGGGCAATCTGTAAGGCTGTAAGGCATCTCAGGCTGGTTATTTCTTTCTTTAGCAAGCCCCAATTTGTGCAGAGAAGCAAGACTGGCAAAGTGACAAATTCTTAGTAAATCCATTCCCGGGTGGCCAGCAAAGAGGAAGAAATAAAGAGTACAGTGGTTGTTTATATTGTAATTCTCCTGGGAATTCAGTCCATTTTTAGAGTTTACAATTTTTATTTGCTTTCTCTGCAGTTAACTTGCCATTAAGTTCTCCTTTTTCTTCCTTCTATTCCTCCAACAGATTTTTTTTTAAGAAGTATTGTGTGTCAGGCACCTAGCTAAGGTCCAAAACTGAAAAGAGCTACAAAGCCAACCTCCCCCCACCACCAAGGGAGTTTCCAGCCTCCTGGGCCACTAACAAGAGGTCGTCTTTCTCAAGACCAGGAGAGCATGTATTTCAGTGATCTCATAAACAACCTGGGCTGCAGTCAGGACCAAATTCTTCTGTGTTTAGATTCATAGTTCCACACACAGCACCCACTATTACCCCTTCACATTTCTTAAGAGGAACAGGAAGAAGCGGTAAATACGTAATTGGGGATTCACTGCTCAGTGTGAATCTGAGCCCAAGAGATTATATTGTGGTCCAAGTAGACTTCAATCATTTCAGATGTCTAATATGCATCCCCCCAAAAAAACACACACAAATATGGTTGGCTCAGGGAAAAGAACTTAATAAGCCTTGAAAATATCTGCTAAATGGATAATGAGTTAAAGTAATCATAACCACGAAAAGGCAAAGGCATTTTTCCTCTAGATTTTAAAATAAGAAACAGAATAAGTTTTATTACTAAATAGCTAGATATGTTTAGTGATTAAGCTAATTTGAGGTATAGACCATGAAGTTGCATTTTTTAGAGAATGAAAATTTTACTTGGAGTGATCTGTGATCCTTTCTGGAATATGTTAGAGTTGTAAATATGTAACTCCATGATGTCTTTTTAGCTGCCCTCTTGCACACAAACCACACCTATCTCATACACCAGTCCTTTTGGCTACCTGTCCTATGTCCCAACACTACATCAGCCCAGATTTACCCTAAGGTTGGATGTCAGTGGTACAGTGGGTATTGGAGATAGGGTTAGGCTCAGAAATGAGTAGGAATATCTGTTTTTCCATCCTCACTGTGATTAAAAAAAATGTTTAATAGTTCATAGTCTGGGTAATATTTAAAGGTCTACTTTTCAAAATTGCCCCTGTCAAATAGGACACATCAACTATTCCTGTTTCTGAAATATCCAGCTGAATTAAGAAGACTGATTAAAAAATGCATGTACCAATATATGAGCTGGAGCATGTTATGAAATCTCACCAACCTTCAATTTTTTCATATGTCAAAGGGAAAATTTTACTCAAATAATAGTTGCCTCAGATGTTTGTGGTGGGGATTAAATAATACAACATTTGCAGCAAGAGCCAATAACTATTATCCTTCTTTTCATTCACTGTTATTGGCTACCTCTCCCTCAGTTTAAACCAAATATAGCATTTCCAAACCTGTCCCAGGCAGGTGTACAAACTCTTATCAGTTTCTGTCTCACTTTTTCTGGAAATCAATGTGACAGGAGTTAAATACATCAACGTGTTGTAAGGCTCTCTGTCTTGCCCAGCAGAGTCTTACAAAGGGCTGGAGTATATAGGAGGAGCTCAGTAGAGTTCTGATATGTTCTTGGTGCATTCTTCCTCATGAATATTTATAACTGTGCTTCATTAGTTTAGAACAATCTCTTTGAAGAGGATTCAGTTATAGTAATCTTTAATGCCAGAAATCATCCCCATTGGTTAATCTAGGTGATTGGGAAGGCAGGGGAATAGTGTGTTTTCTTTCCTTTTGGATGAATTGTCTTCTCCCAACTTACTTGAAGGTTAGCATTTCATGGTTGAGAGCAAGATGGGTTTCCATGTGTCAAATAACATGGATTTTACTTAGAACATACAAAACCTGCCTCTCAACTCACCACATTTCTGTCTTTAGACATTGGAATCTGGCCTCCAAATATAAGTGAAATCAGAATCCCAATACTTGAAGACTTTGGAAAGTTTTATTTTGTGCCTAAATCTATCCTCCTGTGGGTCTAAGAGGGAGTTTCCAAAATAGCACAGCTGCTGAATCAAATGTAATAAATTGTTTTAGACATTTTATCAGCAACTATTCCCAAGAGTGATTGTTAATATGACAAGATCCCTGCCTGGATTTCAAGGCTTGAAAGAAGATGGTGGTGGCAGGTAAGATAAATTAAATATATCAAAGAGGCTGAGAACCTTTTGAGAAACAATATGTATATTTCAACAGAAATAGGTTTTATTTTTAATTTTATTTATCTCTAGCCAGTGGAAAAATACTCATCTTTCTTAGCAAAGAAAGTTTCATTAGGTCCAAGAGCAAGCACAAACATTTTAAGAAATGAGTAGTAAAGCTGACATTCTTCTTACCTAACAGAAGCGAACAGAAGAAGGGACAGCAGCAGGCAAATTGCCCAAATAAAATTTGTCCTTAATTGTTATAATTTAAATAATGTGGAGTTATCTGGGCACTCTTACCTAGAAATTATACCAGAGAGGTTTTTAAAATGTGAATTTAAATAAGTATCTAATTTAAATAACTAATCTATAGAGATGCTTTTCCATCTTAGTGGCTTGTATTCAGGAATGACTAATTTTGAGGGAAAAAATCAAACTATTTGTTGAAAAATTTAAAACATTTCTACATATTTACCTCTCTATTGAGGAGTGAAGTCCTCGTGAGTTCTCTGAACTATCTGTAGAGCTTCCTAATGAAGTGCCCTTGCACCTAGTCCTTATCTCTTTGGAAATTCATCCTCCACATTATTTGCAGAGACCATCCAGACCACAAATAGGGTTACGTCACTCTCCTGCTTTGAACTTTTCTCTGAGTCCTCATCATTTTGAGGAAGAAAGCTTTTCTGATACCAGTATCCTGCCCTTCCATGGCTCAGCCACTTCCCCCTGTTCAACCTCGTCATTTTTTTTTTAAGATTTTATTTATTTATTTGAGAGAGAGAGAGAATGAGAGATAGCACGAGAGGGAAGAGGGTCAGAGGGAGAAGCAGACTCCCTGCTGAGCAGGGAGCCCGATGTGGGACTCGATCCCAGGACTCCAGGATCATGACCTGAGCCAAAGGCAGTCGCTTAACCAACTGAGCCACCCAGGCACCCAACCTCGTCATCTTCTACTCTGTTCTTGGATCAGGAGTGTTTCCACAATGCCAGAGACTAATGTGCTTATAGGTCCAGCATGAATCCAGCACCCACCCCCTTATCTCCAGCTCATGCTCCCCATCCCTTATCCCCATCCTATTGGTTTTTATCTTGACAAATTAACTTTGATCTCAGATGTTACTTCTGACCTTTTCCCATACACACTCTTTCCCTCCGCCCCTGGGGTTGGACTTAATGTTCTCTGCTCTACTTCTATAACATTCTGTATAAAACTCTAAAACTGCTACATTATATAATTTTTCCCTGTGAATTTTCCTGCTCATTATAATGCAAATTCTATAAAGAAAGACTTTATTTATCATGTTTTATTCAGCACTTAGAGTTTTGCTTAGCATGTGATTGGTGCTCAACTAGTATTTCTTAAACAAAAATGACCTCAAGTTAGGAAGGGATGTTTTCCATTTAAATGACTTCTTTGGAGAAAAATGCATGTGGGAATAGAGAACAAGAAGGCATCCTTTAAAAAGTAGTCAACTTTCTCTGCTATTTAGAAGTGAAAATGCAGGCTTAACAGGTTTGCGTACATATGGTTTCTTACAATAGATGTTTAGCATGCAGAAAACAAAATGCATTCAGCAACAGATGATAGACAGAGGAGAGCTTCCAAAGCCTGAAAGTGCTATGGAGCTTTATGATCCAGCAGCCAAATGTAAAATAGTCTCCAAGAGTCCCTTCCTGCTTCTCCTTCTTTGGCGCCACAAGGAATGTTGGATGAACTATCTCTGCCCATAGGTAGAGAGGATTTTTCCATATGTTTTACTGACACAGCCAGTCGTGATTGTTGGCAGACCAACATTAGATAATGATTCATTGCAACATAAAGTGTTCAGAGCCCCAGATGAAAAAATCATTCTCAGAGTGTTATTTAGAGTTTTGGGCTCATTCAGTTTAGAGACAACAGCATTACCTAATTCAGTTTGGTTGATAAGGACTCAGTTATTCTGTTTATTGATCTCTTGTCCTTTGGTAAGAATTTGTTTCGAGGAGATGTTGGATGTCTGGGCATTTAATGGGATTTTCGTCCAAACAGGTGTTCTATTCAACTCTTATTGGAGTGATCAGGATGCCACAAAGTGGGGCTGAGGGAGAGGAGGGTTTAGAAAGAGCTGAAAGGCAAACATTGGACTTTGATTGTTCAGGATAGAGTGACAGAAAGAATAATGGGTGAATCTCATTCTGTTTGATCGGCAATTTATTGGAGGGCAGGTCGAGCTGATTCTGGCTTTCAACTGTCTGAAACAAAGAAGAAACTTGCCATGATTGGTACTTAGATATCTGCTATGATTTAAGGGCTGGGATCTGAGTACCCTGAGAAATTTCTACCAGACATAGATGAAATGCTAACTCACTATGAGATTTTAGCTCATCACATTGAAAGTAATTACCTAAGCACTTTGTAAAATGACTTGGCACATCGTGGCTGCAAACTAAGGGGAAGGAATTGCTACTGGTCCAGAAATCTGATTCACACAAGAATCTGAATGCCCTACTGGGATAATTTTCTTCCCAAGCTGATAACCTTTTGAAGGAGGGATCATGAATCATTAAGCCAAATGTGAACCCGATGGCCTCCGTAACTGCGAATCCATATGGCAGGGAGGCCTTTGGATGTGCTTACAGCTAGAATTGCCAAGGTTCAGGGATCAAAGATAAGTCAGGTTGCTGAGAATAGATGCCTCAGTCAGATTTCCAGAGAGCCTATACCCAGTGTTTAAAAGAAAAGAGCCTAAAGAAAAGTTCTATATGTACAGTATATACATGCAGATACAAGCATAGATGTACATATACAATTGTCTGCAAGGGTGCAGTGCATTTTACACGTGTAGAATCTAAAACTCAGAATTGTTGGGGCCCCTGGGTGGCTCAGTCGGTTAAGCATCTGTCTTCAGCTCAGGTCATGATCCCGGGGTCCTGGGATCAAGTCCCACATCGGACTCCCTGCTCAGCGGGAGGCCTGCTTCTCCCTCTTCCTCTGCCTGCCTCTCTGCCTACTTGTGCTCTCTCTCTCTCTGTCAAATAAATAAATAAAATCTTAAAAAAAAAAAAAAAACCCTCAGAATTGTTAAGTAAATTATAATGCAGGGTGAAGATTTAAGTTTCTGTGTGTCTGGTTCAAAACTCAGTTTCCACTACATAGAGTCAGTGTTCCCCAAATGTTGCTTGGCTGTCTGTATTATCTGAGAATGTTCTTAAACAATTCAACTTATTCTACACAGTCATCTGCCTTAAGATCGTAATTTATCAGGTCTTAGGTGAAGGTCCTGGGTATTTTTTTAAACATATCCTCGAAAATAAGGATTTATATCCAAGTTTGGATACCCCAGTATGACCTATATGATAAAGACAAGGGGCGTGATATACGAATGGAGACATGCAGAGTCATGATTCTATTAGCACAATTCAGTCGATGGATCACTACCATGAAGCCACCACCCTTATATCTTTGATAACACAAAGTGAGGTGAAAGGAAGACAGACTTTACTTGGAAACACTGATTCAAATTCTGACTCTGGCTCTGGAAAATTATTAGGTAAAAGAATACATACAGGTTTCTCCATTTCTATTTGCCTCACCCTTAAAATGGGCATAATTCGTTGTGTTGGTTTTCTAGACTGCCATAACAAAGAACAATGACCTAATTTTAACTTAAATACCTCTTCAAAGACCTTCTCTCTAAATAAAGTCACATTCTGAAGTACTGGGGTTTAGGACTTCAACACCTGCATTTTGGAGGGACACTATTCAGACCATCACATCCGTATTCAATTTAAGTGATTATTTTAAAGAGCTAATTAAATAGCATGCATTAACATGACTTGTAAGCTAAGAGGTGTTATGTAGAAGTTATATTTTATTTAAAATCGTAATTTTTTTGTTGGATTATTAAGTTTGTTTCACTTTACAGTACTAGAGCACAAATATCAAATCGATATTGCATTTGTTTTAGGTTAAAGTATTATCCCCTTTTGTCAAAACAAATTGTGTTTTTATATTTTCTTTTGCCTAGAATTACAATTAGTTAGCAACCAAACATAGCTGGTGGGTGGACTAGCAGGAAAAAGTAAATCGATGTGGTAGTCTAAATTAGGATATACGTACACACGAGAGAGTATGCGGGTGTATGCACATGTGCACTCATACCCCTCTTCATATAATTTACTAACCCCATAAATAGCCAAACATTTCTACCAGCTATTTTGAAAGCACAGATGCTAACCAGGTAGAAAAAATAATAATTTTACTGAGTGTTTATTTTACATGAGACATTATTATCATAAGCTTTTAACATACATAATCTCAATGAAGCCTACCTCAAACTCAACAATATTTTTATACCCCTTTTAAAATGAAAAAATAGCCAGGAAAATTAAATATTTCCCTATGTTACTGACTAGTAAATGATAGAACTTGAATCAAATTCTGCCTGATTCCTGAGCTTAATTTTTTATCAGGTAAAGACCTCGTCCTTCACCAGATGTCCCATCAGGCTATCTTGTGTGTTAAATCCTGCATTGTTCTGTTTGAAATTAGGTCCAGTGAGAACACTGCCTCTCCAATGTCCAAGGGAACGCAATTTTGTCATAGCAGGTTTTCTCTTAGTTATGCTCCAGAAATTGAATGTACAGGACCCAAGCATGTGATGAAAACTCAAAGCTCAGGCCTTGCTATTCTGAACATTTATCTGTTCTTCAGACCAGAAAAGTAATATACGAGTAGAACACAAATATGGCACACGCACACACATCATGTCCTTCCATTCTTTAAATAATACTGAAAAAAATACTGAAAAATTTTTGAGGGGGCCAAGCTAGTTATATATCTACCTTGAATACCAGCCATGTCCAAGGTTTGAATCTGAGCTCTTTGTGACTATTTGGGGATTTTAATTCACCAGGTAATTTCTTCTCCTACCTAGGTGGGAGAAACAGATAAAACAAGCTTCATTTTGACTCAGACGTATTATTCAGAGGATTCTTAAAAACAAAGCCTAATTTATTGTTTTGAACAATTTGAAGTGAAAACAAGCAATAAATTTTGTTCTAGGCTCTTCTCCCTCTGGTAACTGGCTTCTATCATAAAGCTTTATTTCACCTGAATTTTCTTATTGCTCTTGATGATGAGTCATAGTCTTAAGTGTATTCTTCTGTCTTTTGTACTTTTTTTCACTGCTACTTTTTTTTAATCTGTGGTTCTACTAATTCAACTTTTTTCCCTTTTTGCTTTTGCTTTATGATTCTTACATTTAATTCTAGTGAATAATACCTAAATTGTTGAGTGTGTACTATGTGGTAGGCAAAGAACAAACACATGAACTAATCTCTGTACATGGACTAATCTGAAGAGTGATGAACTCCTCATGCAACCCAGAGGAATTTTAGGGGTTCTAGCTCAAACTCCATTCCTTGAACTGTCTGATAACTTTCTAAAAAGGCATCTATTGGAATGGAACTCCTTTTATCAGGATGGATTTGCCTCCATTGCTTTATTTAACTCCTTATGGGATTTTGAATGATATCCCCTTATACATATTTCATTTATGTGATTTTTCAGTCCTCAGCCTAACATTGAAGTGATCACAACTTGTTAACTAAAACTTGTGTCAGTCACAAGCTCGACAATCTATTTGGTAATAGATAGCACTTGTACAGTCAAAGTAAAATATCTGTCTTGTGGGAGTGGGGAGTGAAAAGGTCATGAACTATAACACTGAAAAATTATTCCTCAAGGAACACCAATCAAGAAACATCAAAAGAAAAAAAAGGAAAAAAAAGTCGATTTACTTTCCTCTTTTTCCTTACTTCTGATGTTTATGAATCTGAAATATTCTTGAAAGTATTAAAGTAATCTGAAAAAGGAGGTCGTCGGCCTGAGGTGGCTTTTATGCCTTGGTAGCCTATATAAGCCAACCGAAACCTCAGCCAAAGTCAGTTCCTATCAATGCACTTATACCAAGAAAAATAAATTTAAGAACAACCAGTCACAAACAGGCAACTAGGCTTTCCCAAATAAGGCAGTTGCTTAGCTGATAACCAAATAATTTCCTTGCTTTGCTTGTGAGACTACTCTCTGAAAGCTTTTCCCTTCCCTGTGGCCCATGAGCACTCTAGCCACTTTTGGTTTGGCGCTGCCAAGTTTGAATCCATGTCGGCTCAGATAAGCTCCTGAAAATTTTACTGTACTTCTCAGTTTATCTTTGAATAGAGGGAAGCATGATTTGGATAAGAACAAAGAAAGAGATCCCTGTCATGACAAAGAACATACTTGGTTTAAATCATGCTACGAGACAACAGCCTATGGTCTTGATTCCTAGGAAGGCAAATGGATTCAATTGGAGTTTTGAGAATAAGAAAACTGAGGGCAGAGTTGAAGATTGGCTATATAAAGATTCAAGTGACATTTGGCATCAGATTTCTATAAGATGTATTAAATGAGATTGTTTGTCTGTCTGAAACTCTCAGAACAGATATTTTGTTTTTAATAACTTGATAAATATTTTGAAGAGAAATCTAACTAAAGTTAAAGACATGTACTACCTGACCCTAAAGTTTCTACCATACTCTGGTTCTGTAAAAAAAAAAAAAAAAAAAAAAAAAAATGCTGCTCTTGAAGACACCCCCGGATTGAGATTATGACTAGATGAATGGAGGAAAATGTCCACACCTGTTGTGGACACTGGAAGACTCCGGTAAGAAGGTAGCCCATTTAACACTGGCCCCTCTGAGGCAATGAGAGGGAGAAAAAGCCCACTATGGGCTCAGGGAAAGGAGAAATGGCATGGGGACAGCTAGAGAAGCAAAAGGGATCCCTTCTTTTCACTTTTATTATCAGTGGGCTAATAAGCAGGAATGTTAAATGAAGGTGAATGGGACTTAGGACAGGAACAAGGAGAGCATCCACATCCCTGCCTGCAACAGGCTGGATAATGCCACCCAAGGATATCCAGGTGCTAACCCCCATAGATGTTACCTTATATGTCAAAAGAGATTTTGTAGCTGTGATCTCAAGATAGGAGATTACACTATGGAAGAGAAGACCATGTGATAGAAGCAAAGGAAAGCAGAGTCAGAAGAAAAATCTTGCACTGCTGCCTGTGAAGATGGAAGAAGGGGCCATGAGCCAAGAAGTCTTAGGACTGCAGCTCTAGAAACTGGAAAAAGCATGGAAACAGGTTCTCCCCTAGAACCTTCCATGGAAGCATGGCCTGCTGCACCTTGACGTTAGTTCAATGAAACTGATTTCAGATTTATGACCTCTAGAGTTGCCAGAGAATACATTTGTGTTGTTTTAAGTTCTGAAGTTTGTAGTAATTTGTTACAGTGCCAACAGGAAACTGGTATATCACATACCTGTCTATCATAAAGAAGATTAAATAGATGGCTTCCCCCGCAGGGATTCTGAAAGATTCTGCAATACCAATCCTGACCATAGATGGGCAGGAACTTTTGTCAGGTATCTTTGAGAGAGAAGGGGGTGGGAGAGGGAGAGGGAGGGAGAGGGAGGGGGAGATTTTCAGTGACTTTTAGACACTAGGATTCTCCATTAAAAGCGATTTGCGCTGAAGCTATTTATAGGCTTGGCATTCCGTTTGTTGCCTTTTTTCTTTTTTTTTAACCTCCATAAATCGAGAAAAATGTTTGTTAGGCTATATACGAAGCAACAAAACTTGAGAAAATGCTACTATTCCTTAGAAAAGTGATGTAATTAGTGAGCAAGCAAATTTAAAATGTGTGAGAGGCCAGTCACGGAAGTTGTGAGAGGTTGAACTTGCAGGGAATGGACTGCCTCCCGGACCCTCCACATTGGGATTGGCACTCTGTTATACCTGCAGGATCCTTTTTTGTCCATATGTTCATCGTTTAAATAAAAGCTAAGCTTTACCTTTTTTAAAGATTTTATTTATTGTCAGAGAGAGCATGAGAGAGAGAGAGCGCGCACAAGCAGGGGGAGTGGCAGGCAGAGGGAGAAGCAGACTCCCTGCTGAGCAAGAAGCCCAATGTGGGACTCAATCCTAGGACCCTGGGACCACAAAGGCAGATGTTTAACCAACTGAGCCACCCAGGTGTCCCTAAGCTTTACTTTAGTAAACTATGTTTCCTTCTGCCTTACAGAAACTGATAATACAAAAGGTATAAAGAACAGTGTGTGTGTGTGTGTGTGTGTGTGTGTGTGTGTGTGTGTGTGTGTGTGTGTGGTGGATTTTACTTAGACCATGGGTGCTATCAATTATTGTTTATTTAAGTTTTCAATGAAAAATATTTTCTATAAGATTTTTAAAAAATTTTAATTATAGTGTCTTCCCTTCAGGAACTCAGACTGAATATGGACCTGAACACAAAAGTTATATAATAATCAGTTGGCATGAAAATAAAATTATGCTCATAGAACTGTATTCAAGAATCACTAGAGCTATACCATTTTTTTCTAACAATGCTAAAAATATGTTTAGTCAGTAACTTTATAGACTCAAGAATTCAAAGTAGAATACAGAGATAGGGGCGCCTGGGTGGCTCAGATGGTTAAGCATCTGCCTTCGGCTCAGGTCATGATCCCAGGGTCCTGGGATTGAGTCCCGCATCGGGCTCCCTGCTCCTTGGGAGCCTGCTTCTCCCTCTGCCTCTCTCTCTCTCTCTCTCTCTCTCCCCCTCTCTGTCTCTCATGAATAAATAAATAAAAAGTTTTTTTAAAAAAAAAGAATACAGAGATAGAACTTAAATGATATTAACCATGACTGTAGCTATATATTATAACTCATATGTAATTTTTATCTATGGACTCACTAGTAGGTCTTAAAATCAGGATTTTTTTTTTCTGTTTTATAGTCCACATATAAGCATAATTGGGATCGCTACAGATTTAGCCATTACAGGGAATTAGTGACTGGAACTATCTGGATAGTGTATTTAGAAAACAATATTACACAAGATGCTCAAATTTAAGACTTCTCGTGTTCCTGGGCAAATCATGTAAAGAGCCACACTTTCTGTTACTTCTGGTAATGCACTTAAAAATCAAGGCTGACTAGAGAGGCTTGTGTATTTGTAGAAAAAGGGGTACAGAAAGTCGTTGTGTATATTCTCTAACTCTTAGCAGTGGATGACGTTGATGGGATGGGTTATGGTCTGGATTTGACCTATCTTTCTATTATAACATTAATGAAAATGGAAACAATGGACAAGGTGAAGCCAAGATGCCTCTTCTCCAAATATGATCCAGTGACCTGGAGAAACGCTCTGCTATGGTGACATCACCATATTCATAAAATGAATATCCACTCACGCCTAGTGGATGTGATAACTGTCAGGCTCTCTTCTTGTTTTAAAGCCAAGGCTGTGCTTCCTGGAAAACTGCCTTGTAATAATACTGTCCAGAATTTTAACACAGACTATTTGATTTAGACTCAAACCATTTATATCCCATAGTAGTGTTACAATTGATTTTTAAATTTTTTTAAAGATTTTATGTTTTTTTGACAGAGCAAGAGAGAGCACACAAAGGAAGAGAGAGAGAGAGAGGAAGGAGGGAGGGAGGGAGGGAAGGAGAGGAAGAGGGAGAAACAGACTCCCCTCTGAGCAGGGAACCCGACATGGGGCTTGATCCCAGGATCCCGAGATCATGACCTGAGTCGAAGGCAGATGCCTCACCGACTGAGCCACCCAGGCGCCCCTTGCAATTGATTTTTAATATCAACTCCTTTAATGCTATTGGTGCCTAGCATTGTGGTGGTCTCCATGGAGGAGATAAGTGTTTTAAATTTATCTTGTTAGGAAGCGGATCATTAGAAATAAGATTTAGGTGTATGGTGTAGCAAATAATGATGCAAAACAAAAGAGCCTCCACATGAGCTTCCCATACTTCCTCTCTGCTCTCCTCCTGAAGTAAGTTTCTGAAATAAGTAAGTCCCTGTCTACACTTCAGCAATAGAGGCCTTATGTCTTTTACTCGGGCTCCTTTGCTGCTTCTTATTATAGGTCTTTGCATATGCTTTTCCTCTGGTTGAGTACTCTTCTCTTTTTGCCAATTCTTGTAATTAACTGCCTCTCTTCATTCAGTCTGAAATTAAGCATGGCTTCTTCAGTGAATTTTTTCATGATGTCCCCACCTCCCCATCTCTTTTCTCTTAAAACCATGTAACTCTACGTTGTAGATGATATTTCAGTTTGCCATTAGATGTTTGTGGGATTTAAAAGCCAATTGTCAACAAAACAAAACAAAACAACCAATTGTTTGTTTCCTTCACAAGATTATAAAATTCATGCAAGTGGATACTGAGCTTATTTCCTTTCCATTTGACTCCAACCCCCTTGCGAACTCCGTGGCTAAAGGTGGATGATTATACATGTAGATAGAATGGTTGAAGTCCAGTAGGGTTATGGGAAGTCTAAAAGTGGAAACTCCATGCACACGATGGGCTTTGAGATGGTGCAAGAGGATGGGGAGGAGATGCCTAGATAGTGCCTGATTTGGGAGTTTTTAGGTTTTAGAAAAGTCATGGTTGAGAAGATTTGCAAAGTTATGAGGCTGCATGTGAAGTTAAACATAGACTTTGGAGTCCGAAAGCCTGAGTTCAAATTCAGCTGAACCAGGTGCTGGTAAACCTCAGGTACTTTATTTTCCTTCTTTAAGATTTGGTTTCTTTATCTCTGAAATAGATACACTGATAACTTGCTTTGTGAGTTATGACAAGACCATATTTTCCAAGTTTCAATCATTTGTATCCTCTATTTAAGATTTTTGGATATCTGTGTTTTACTGGTATTCATTATTATTTTTTTCCTTAATTTTGCTTTCTCTTCCGTTAGGAAAAAAACAAAAAAACAAAAACAGTTCTCTGGAATTAGAATATCTATGAAATCATGGTTTTGTTCTTCTAGCCATAGTTTTTCTGGTATGTTATTAAATTTACACTTAGCCATTTGAAATGTTCATAATATAGCTGCAAACCACCCGTAATTATCTCTTGTGCCAACAACAATATAGAACAGGGACACTACTAGAACAGGGAGTTTAGGGAAGTAGGGAATACAGAGAAGACTCCTAAATCTAATCTCTCTACACTCCCAGAGTCAAGTCTTTTATGAGATTTTGTCCTCCTCCAAGCATAGGCCAAAGGTGAAATAGAGACAAGTAAACAGATGTTGGCCACTTTACTTAAATAGAATTTTCAAAGAAAATAGCCTATATTATTATAATCTTTTAAAGGAAGGGTCTGTTCATCATGCTCTATTTCACATTTAGTCACGATCTGGCTTTTCCAGCTTGGTCATTAATTACTATTGCTGTCACCACTGCTAGCTAACCGGTACCAAAGAATTAAGGGCATGATCTACATCATAAACATTAGATAGGTTATTAGTTTTGCCAGTAATTAAAGTGGAGAAAGTTAAGCTGAAAGAGATTTATATAACTTGTGCTGATTAATTACTCTTGGGATGGCTGTCAACAAACTTAATGCCGTCTTAGGTTTCTTTTCTTCGGCCTCAAGCCACGGTATTTAAAATGCCTGGGAAAATGAGTGCTGTTGTCACATGCCTTTTGGAAATTTGGGGTTAAATATGATAAACACGTGACTTTAATTCGGGACTTTTCAGAGATATTAATATGTTAACTTGCATTCACCCATCTATGGAGTCACCCTTGCAGAGCTTCTTTTCGGTTGAGTGATTTGTAAAATATACTTGGTGGGGGGCGGGGAATGCTGACCTAATGACTTCTTTTTTGCGTTATCTAATCATCAAGTATGTTATTCTAATAGCATAACTCTCCCACAAGAATATATGGAAAATTGACGTGCTTTGGGTGCTTGGCCAAATTGTTGAAAACCCAGCAGTGGCAGATTGGCTGTTGTGAAAGTAATATTCAGACAAGACCAGGAGAGTTTTTGAGAATGGTATTGTAGCACATTGTTTAGAAATGTGAACAATCTTCGTTTAAGATTTCCAACATGTCTTATCCCATCCTCTAGGGAGTCGAGGTTGGAGGTTGGAGAATTAAAGTCACACCAGAAACCTTGCTAAAAGTCTATGATCCAAAATGTAAAAGAAGATTTTATATAAGACTAAGATTTAAGACAGCTGGTCAGGACCACCTAACAATGCAACAGCTGTGCAGCCTTGTGCCTTACACACAATGACACTTTTCTAAAATGGTGAATTGGGCCCCCAACCCAAGAGTCCTAGCCCTAGACTATAGCCCATCTGGACTCTGGAGGAAGGCATGCCTTTGTAATTCATCTGTCCGCAAAGAAACTCCTTTTCATAATTTTCACAAAGTCACAGTATGAGCTACCAGTAGATGTGGAATCAAAAGCTGAAATCTTGAGGGTTTTGAAGAAGTTTGAGATCATACATAGTGGCTAGAATAATATTCATAATATTCAACGTGTTTTTGCGTGTTTTTTGATACACATGGGTTTAATTTACTAGAAGAGGAGTGGTCTGCAATAGCGTTTAGCACCAATTGAATATACCACGTAATGTTGGGAGCTATTAACGTTCTGGATGTCTTTTCAGAAACAAAACTCTCTCAAAGTAGCATGGTGGATGTTATAAATTTATAGCAATGCCTGAAAGTTTATAATGGAAGCTTGCTTGGTTGTGATACTATTTCTGGTCATTTAAATACTTGAATGTAGATAACAGAAGTCCTCCAACTTGATTTGTGTTAATTAGGATACACTTTCAAGTCTTGTATTACACCAGTGCTTTTGGACAAGTGTATTAGTTTGAGAGGTTTGGGGGTGTTTTCTGACGTGTTCTTTTCTTTTTTTCAAGTATGTGTCACCTACACATTGAACGATATGAGATTGCCAATATTTAGCCATATTTTACCTAAAAAATGGGTATTTCACATGTTTGATCTAATGGAAAGCATTTGGGGGGACCATGTGTGATTTTTCTGTTTTCAGTTATCATCATCCACTTCAAAAAAATGCCAACACTACATTACCTTGGAAGGACGAAAATATGTCATTAGTGTAAATGAACCATGCAACATCTATCTCTTGAGAATGTCCTCTTGATATATACAAACACAACCTTTTTTTTAAGTTTTTATTTTAATTCTAGTTAGTTAGCATACAGTGTTATTAGTTTTAGGTATATAATACAGTGTTTTGACAAGATATATTCCCGACTTTGAAAGAATTAACAATATGAGCAGTCAGTGTTTTGATTCACTTTTATTTTTTTCCAAGATTTTATTTTTAAGTAATCTCTACACCCAACATGGGGCTTGAGCGTACAACCCTGAGATCAAGAGTCACATGCTCTACCAACTGAGCCAGCCAGGCACCCCTTGATTCGCTATTAAACATAGATTCTGATCACTTTTAGAATAATACATATTTACGCAGATAGGAAATTCTGAAGTTTGTATCTTACAAAGCAATACGACTATCTGTATACCCACATTTTTCGGCTTCATTCCACAGAGTACGTTTTTGGGGATATAATTTAGACCCACATTTCTGCTCATAACGGCTCTGTGAAGGATAAGGTGCATTTGTTTTCTGCCTCCTTCTTCTTGTTCCCAAATTGCTAGTTAGAAAGATAATTATAAGGTGAAAAGGAACAATTTAATCCTCGTCCCTGAACCCCCCCTTTCTTATTTTCTCTTTGCGTTATTCACGTTTCTCAGATGAGTTCGGTCAGTGCAGAACAAATACGAACGCTAGCTATGTCGTCATTTGCTGTATCCGCCACCATATTTCCTGCAGGAGTTTCTCTTCAGTGGGCACATTTCCCCTGCCCCATAATGAAGGTGTCTTGCAGCTTAGAGGTAACAGCCTTTAAATTTCATCTGCCCTTCCTGCATTATGTCTAACCTGAGCAGAGTGAAATAAATGGGTGTCAACAGGAAAAAGAAGGGCAAGCTTACAGAACTCTGACGACTCAGAAGAGAGAAATGTACTATTGTTCTTTTGAGAGTAATACTCTTTCTTTCCTATTGAGTTCATGTCATCTTAAGCTTCAAAGCTCTCTGCTTTCCTGAGATGGAGTAAGGTGGGAGATCTGGAGCATGTTAAATCTCTGGTAGATGAATGATGTAGTTCTGATTGTCTGTTTATCTATTTAATGCAGAACATCTCACTTATCTCTGGATTCCAGAAAGAGAGGACTATTCTCTAAAATCTCTGATCACATTGACTTGTGTTTTGGCTCTTTATTTATTTTTTAAATGGAAGGGAGTTATTTTAAAAAGTGCAGTTGTGATAGAGAATAAAGGCATTAGGCCAGAAGCAGTAAAAAAAAAAAAAAAAAAAAAAAAGGTGTGTCTTCTCCAATCCCTGTTGGGCTTTCTATGCCACTTCTGAGAAATCTCTCAGTAACTTAGGTAGGAAGTAGTGGGAAAAACTCATAGACTTGGAATTCAGGAGCAATGTCAGCTATAGTTTTGGTTCTGCTATTAGGAAAGATACTTTAGAGGTTCATATGGAATGAGGAAGGTAATGATGAAGGAATGATGATGTCAATGCATATTGACAGACAGTTATCAAGTGGATGACAGATGCCATAGCCAAATGACCTTACAATCCAGTAAGCTACTTTTAAGTCTTTGTTTTCTCCTGGCTTACTTTTCCTCATCTGTAAACAATTGGAACCAGTGGTTCAAAAACATATCCGTGCAATAGAACCTTTGTTTTAATTGTACATAAAATCTTATGTAATCTTACTTGTATGAAAAACACTAAAATTTTAATTCAGAGGGGCCCTCTCAGAAACAAGGATAGCAGACCTGGATTCTTACTGTTCACCACCCCTGCGCTTTCTATTCTAAGACACTAGCTGCCTGAGGCTACTTCAGGCTGCACATTTTAAAGGCCACTTTTATCAAAATCTTGTGGCCCGTTGGATTTTCACAAGCCTGTTAGCTCATTTGTAAAATTAGAGACTCTACACTTCCTATACCTAGTACCTTTGTAGTAATCCATTGATATGGATTGATTTCATCCATGAAGAAATAACTATGAAGTAATCTAAGTATTTGGAAATTTTGTATTTTACAAAAAAGTTTAAACCCTTGAAATTTGAAAACTGAACATTTATAGCCTTTCCTATTTTTGAGGCACATATTCAAGTGGTATTTGTATGGTAGGGATTCAGGAATGTCAGAGATCCAGGATGGCACCCAGTTACTACCCTGCTCTAGCTTTTGAAAACTACAGCTTTAAAATTCTCCTCAGATGGCCATCTTTATTAAACAAGCAAGTTTTATTCCATAAGTAAACTGAAAGTGGGACATTAAGGTAGGGAGAAATAGAATTTAACCAATCTATTAATTATGAGTAACTGAATAACAATGACCCTCTGCTGTAACTCAGGCCTTTTGGTCCATTTCCTCAGATAGGCTCTGTGGTGCCTTGTGTATGACCCTAATGTGTGGCAGATAAGGTGTAAATGATCCTTCCTTGCAGATCTATATGGCATCCTTTCCATTAATTATGGACATGTGTACTTTTCAAAGCAATATCAAACTTTTTTAGTCTTCCCTGGTGTGACAATTTTGAACATGAGGACAGAATCATCTGCATTTTAGATATTTGCACACATCATGATGTTAAGATCTGGCATTAGTTAGAAACTCAGTATTTTACATTTGGGAGCAGATGATAAAGAATTCAGCATGAAAAATTTTGACCATTATTCCATAATGCCCTTTCTCAAATTCTTTAGCCTGGTTGCCTACGGTGTACTTTAGTTGCCAATCAGTAGAACATGAAAAAGATTGCCGTATTCAGCCAACTTTAGGATGTATGTTAAAGTTAAATAGGATTGTTTACTGGAGGACTTTTTAGAGCATCTTAAAATTACAGTGTAAAATCTAAGAGTATATTTTGCAGTAATTTTGCAAACTTTGACTACAGAATACTGGTTTTCTTCTAGGATATCTTACGCAATTATTATTTTGAAAAAACATACTTACAATATACTGGCTTAATCATTGTCATGGAGGATTTGTTTTAGGATATCATAATTTCTTAACACCCTGATCTAAATTCACGGAAGTAGAAACAGAAGGTGGAATAAGGCAGAGGTCTGTTTTGTGATTTTTTTTTTTTTTTTCTGCTGGAGGAATGAAAGGTAGGAGCAATCATCCTAGCAGGAATTCAAAGGGAGAAACTTCTTTCCATGTTTGTTTAATCATTGTTTCTTTGGCGGGGAGAACCTCTCTGTGCAGGGTTTCTGACTGCAAGTGGAGAATGACTAGAATGGCTTTAATTTTTCATTGGAAGCGTGAGCACTCTGTGTTTTGAGGAACACCAACTTCTACATCACATTAAACATTAATGACTAACTGCAATTCCTCTCTCTAATGTGCTTTGTTTTGGTGTTCGGTCAAGCTAGGAAGATGAAAATCCCCTTGGGGCCTGATATAGAATATAATTTGCTCTGCAGTTTTGGTGGCAAACATGGTAATGAATGAGAGGGTGTGATGAATATGCATGCAAGAACTTAGAATCTTCCTCTTGCCCTTTGTGTTCCTCAGAGAATTTGTAGGGGTGACAAACACTATGGACTATGGCCATCCGAGTGACTTTAAGCTTGCTCACATCTCTTCATTAAATATTTTCATGTACATGTTTATTTTAAATGGTTTATTTTACAAAAGACTTTTGTAAATACCTAGCCATTCTAGAATCCACCAGGCAACTCTTTATTTTTTAATCTGGAGTACAAAATCTGTGACTCTGCTTTTATTGTTTCTGGTGCAGAGATCCTGAATGAGTCAGAGAAATCTGCAGGGACTATATCATGTGGGACCTCCTAAGCCGTGATAAAGAATTTAGACTTAAAACAATGGCAGTGGCAAGTCCATTGGTTCAAGAAGGGAAGTGGTCCTGATTTGATTCTTAAAGCATCATCCTATTTTCTGTATGGAAAATGGCCTGAAGGGAAGCAAAAGAGGAAATCAGAAGACCAGGAAAGAAGCAATTGCCGTAGCCCTGCCTAGAAATGATGGTAGTTTAGATTGGACCCCACCAAACTGGGATCACCATAATAGCAAGGTTCTATTTTATTAATTTCTGCATATCCAGCAACTAGAACAGACTAGATTAAACTAGAACAGAATAAATTCATTTCTTTTTAAAAAATACAGTAGAAGAGGCATATAGACAAATAATGATCTCCTTTCCCCCCTACCTATCTTCTTCCATCTTTACCTTCCTGAGTCAAAGAAGAGTTTGTGTCTCAGACTGTTGTAATAGTAATTAATAAAACAGCCAACTTGCTTCTTGGATTCCCAAGCTTTAGTGATAAAAAGGAAGAGCAAGGACCTAGTACAGCTCTGGGGTCCGTCCTCTTTTCATGAAATCTGAGCACCTTTTATTATAATCTTTGCCATACTTTTGCCCAACATCTCTGTTTTTGTTGGAGAAATTCTATTTCTGGGTCAAGAGAAAGAGTCAAGCCATCTGGGGTTAATAGTCAATAGTGATTATTAGTTGGAGTTTCTGCCCAACTTTCAAAGAAACAGTGATCAGAAGCAGCAGTTAATTTTTATTTATTTAATTGATTTATTTTATTTAATGTTTAAAGTATGTTTGATGTTTAAAGTATCCTCCCTCCCAGGGCGCCTGCGTGGCGCAGTCGTTATGCGTCTGCCTTCGGCTCAGGTCATGATCCCAGGGTCCTGGGATTGAGTCCTGTGTCGGGCTCCCTGCTCAGCAGGAAGCCTGCTTCTCCCTCTCCCACTCCCCCTGCTTGTGTTCCCTCTCTCGCTGTCTCTCTGTCTGTCAAATAAATAAATAAAATCTTTAAAAAACAAAACAAAAAAAAATAAAATATCCTCCCTCCCCACTCCACTCGTTCTTGATTTTTCAAATATGTATTTTAATTTGCTACTGAACATGTTCAAATAACCACTTACTCATATTGAATTAAATAGCCAGTATTTACCGAGCAATTTTTATTCGGTGTTATTCAATATAGAAACACAGAGATTTAAGATATGCTTCTAGGCTTTCACTGAGGGGATAAAAGTAAAATTCTGAAGACACTATTCATATTTGTACTACAGACTTCCTTGAATATAGCTGATGGTCACTGTGCTTGTCTTATGTGTTTGTTTCGATCAGAAAACATGAGTGAGCACTATAGAAGTTGAGGAGAAAGGAAACTCATTAGTGAGAGCAGAGGTCAAGATAGAAAGGCTTTACAGAAAAGCTGAGGGTGAATTGGTCCTAAAATAATCACTGGGATCTGGAAAGGCTAAAAATATGTGGCTGTGCTCTCCAGGCAGAGGAGAAATTTATGAGCTGAAGCTGGAGTTGGGGTGGTGGGGGATGAATACTGAGATTATCAAAGCTGGAACCAATGGCATTTGTTACACATGAGAAAAACAGGTTTTGTTTGCTCATTTAATAGCTCTGGAAAGAGAAGAATATCAACTAAATGTGCGGAAAATGCAGAAGTCACCTATGTGCTCTGACTAGTGGAAAGGTCTATATTTTCTTTTGATTAAATTTAAAGTAAGTTTCAATAAGATAATAAGACCTATTGTAGACCTGGTCAAGACTCTGTGATAGAAGAAACCACCTGGGTTTTGTACCCATTTTAGATTCTTAACCAAGTAACTTGAATAAGAGATGTCCTTTAAAATGAATTTTAAAAGAATGTAAGATAATTTAATAAGATTAAACCTGAATATGGTTCTCTAATTGGGAGTGAAGTACAAATACCTCAAAACTTAATGCGTGATTGGTTGTTGAATAATAGTTGACCGTTATTTAAATTGGAGCTTCTTGGAACATAAAACATCAAAATCCATTGTAAGACATGAAAAATAAATATACAATTTTATTAACATTTATTACATAAGTAAAAATAAAATAGTATTTAAGTTTCACTGTAAGTATTCCCTTTGGAAGAGTTTGTTTTCTTTTTTGGGCTGAACCAGCAAAGCTTTTAAAACCTGAGACTAACATGTTTGTTTTAAGACTTAATTTTCTGATTAGCCTATCTACTGGAAGAAAGGGTATGTATGTGTTATTCATTACTGAAAGGATATTTTAATTGTATCCAAAATTAATCTCATTTTCCTTGAAATTTATATTATTTGACTATGTACATATGGCCCAGAAGATATTACAAAAGTAAATTTTTCTGAAGGAGGAAAATTTTCAATTTTTTTCTCTTTAAATCATTCTTGATCTTCCATTCCAAAGAATTGGTTAATTACAACTGATTCCTCGGTCATCAAGTGACTTGATGCAGAGATGTTTGTAGTTGTTAGTCTTATGCACGCATGTATTTGGTTCATCAACGTTGTCCTAGGTTGAATTGTGGTCCCCAAAAGATATACTCAAATTCTAACCTCTGGTATCTGTGAATGTGAACTCATTAGGAACAAGGGTCTTTATGGATATAATTGAGCGAAAGATCTTGTGATGAGACCTTATTGGATTAATGGGGTGGGTCCCAAATCCAAGATTCGTACAAAGAGGAGATGTACACAGAGAAAAAGGCCATGAGAAGACAGACACAGAGAACCACCCAAGGCAGGAAGAGACAAGGAAGGGTCCCCTCACAGAGCCTTCAGAGTGACCCTCCTTGACACTTTGATTTGGACTTCGGCCCCTCCAGAACTGTGAGAGAATATATTTCTGTTTGAAGTCACCAAATCTGTGGTAATTTGCTATGACCGCCTAGGAAACAAATACAGATGGGGAGAAGCTTCTTATTTATAACAGGCTATAAATGAGTTTGTGGGGCAAGCTTTTAAGTGGGGGGTCATTTGTAATTAGTCCCAGGAAGAGATTAGAAAGACTTTCTGTAGGAAACGAAGGGCCTAAACTGAATGATTACTGGGGGAGGAGAGCTTTCAATATCTAAAAGTGGTTTATGTAGTGTCTCCACATGGCTAATGACCTAATAGCATAGACCTCATCTGAACTAAAATAGGCTATGAACATAATAACTGTATCAACCTGAAATAAAAGCCATTAGTATTTAAAGTAGTACTGTCAGCCACAGAGTCCAAGGTCCATAATAGTGGAGATAACTTCTAGGATTGATGCTAACTGCCATTATAATGGTGGTGGCAGAGGTGGTTATGGAGGCAGTGATAATGGGTGTCATTCCTTGAGATTCAAGAGTAGTCATTAATCTTACCTCAGTTTTCTTCTCTGAAAAATTAGGGGAGGTTGTGAAGTTTCAAAGTCTCTCCTACTCAGAAATGTCCTGGGGATGGGACTCTTTTGAGAAAACCAGGCATTGGTGTGTATGAAAAAGTTAGATGAAGATGATTTTTCAAGTCCAAGATAAAAATAGAACACCCAATCAATTCTGAACTACATGTATACCTTAGAGATATTGCAGGTTAGTTTCAGACCACTGTAATAAAGTGAGTATCACAAGAAAGTGAGTCAAATGAATGTTTCAGTTTCCTGGTGCAGAAAATTTCAACCCCTACCTACCTCGCTTCATATACAGACAATGTTAAATGAGACATAGATCTCAACCTGAAAGTTAAAGCCATATAGGTTCTAGAAGACAACACAGGAAATCATCTTTATAACCTTCAGAAAGGCAAAGCTTTTGTAGTCAGGAGATGAAAAGCACAATAAAAGGAGGAAAAATGATACATTTGTTTTATTAAAATTAAAATTTTCTGCTTATCAAAAGTCAGCATTAATAGGTGAATCACAGGCTGGAAGAAAATGTGTTCAATACACAATCTATAAAAGATTATATCCAAAACTTGTTTTTAAAATCTCATGCTTTAAAAAATCTTGTTGAGATTTAAAATCTCAAATAATAAAAAACATAACCCAATTTTAGAAATAGGCAAAAAACTTCAATAAACATTTTATAAATGAAGCTATACAAATAGCCATGAAGCTCATAAAAATGTGTTCCACATCATTAGTCATTAGAAAACTACTAATGAGAAACACAAATGTCATTCTATACTCACTAGACGAGGTAAAATAAAAAACACTGGCAATAACAAATTCTGGCAAGAATGTGAAAAACTTGTTAACAATGATAAATTTTAAGTGGAAATGAAAAATATACACCAGGGCACCTGGGTGGCTCAGTTGGTTAAGCAACTGCTTTCGGCTCGGGTCATGATCCTGGAGTCCCGGGATCGAGTCCCGCATCGAACTCCCTGCTCAGCGAGGAGCCTTCTCCCTCTGACCCTCCCCCCTCTCGTGTGCGCCCTCTCTCTCTCTCTCTCTCATTCTCATTGTCTTAAAATAAATAAATCTTAAAAAAAAAGAAAAATATACACCAATATTGATAACCCTTTGGCAATGTCTTATAAAAATCATAATCGTACATCTGTTCCAGTGGTTCTCAAAGTGTGATCTGATGACCCTGAGTACATATTACATGATTTTATTATGTGAAGGCCAATATCATACAAAACTGAGCTATGATATAGAAATCAGAGAGTGGTTGCCTCTGAGTTAGGGAAAATTTGATTTCAAAGGGATAAGAGGGAACTTTCTGGCATTTATCTAAGATAAAAATGGCTATTGGAATAGGTATGTATTATGGGCTTTTGTTGATTCTGCCTCTTCATAAGGCAGATTCATATTCATATTCATAACTGAGAATTCATATTATTTTTAACATGGGATACTTTTGGGGCGCCTGGGTGGCTCAGTCGTTAAGCGTCTGCCTTCGGCTCAGGTCATGATCCCAGGGTCCTGAGATCGAGCCCCGCATCGGGCTCCCTGCTCTGCGGGAAGCCTGCTTCTCCCTCTCCCACTCCCCCTGCTTGTGTTTGCTCTCTCGCTGTGTCTCTCTGTCAAATAAATGAATAAAATCTTTTAAAAAAAAGGATACTTTTGAAGAAAGTGCTTAATTAATGAAAATACCATTAATTCAGGCTAATAGCAATGAAGGGAGGTATGATCCTTAACCTAACGGACTTTACATTATTCTGGGGAAAGCTCATCATCATTATTAAATAACTACAATTCAGGGAAGAGTTAAGAAGAGAATGCCCAGGATCTGGGAGAGTGCAGAGCCTTACCCAGGGAACACACATAAGAAAGGATGTCCTTTTGTCCTTTTTAAATGAGTGTCTGACGACCAGATACGATCCATGGTGTTTTTGGTAGCCTACCTCTCATTTTTGAGCAATTTTTCCTTATTCAGAAGGATTTACTGCGTATTTTAAATTCTCTTCCACAGAGCTAGGTCATTCTAAGTTCACTCAAGAGAGCTGTCAATCTTTTTCTCTGGTATTTGTGCTAATGCTTGAGTAACACTTTCACACCTAGCCTACCTCCAATCCTGCTTGCAAGACAACACCAGCACTTTACATACTGGTAAAATTGCTTATTGTACCGCCTTTAGGAATCTTTTTACTCTCCGCCTTGCTATTTCTTTCTTTTCCCTGAGGGCATGCCTTCTAAGACATCAACTGAAAACCAAAGTGTTTAATGAAGAGAGAGACACAATCCCAACTTCAGAGTTGCTGGCTTTTATTTCTCCTGGAATCCTCAAACATAATGAGTGCAAACACCAAAGTTAGCACGCAAAAATCTCAGAATTGAGAGTATAGATTCTATCCAATATTAGCCAGCATTTACTGAATGCATGCTATATATGAAATACTCTCCTTAAAAAATCTATAAATTGTCTTATTTCTTCCCCATAGCAGTACTATAAGCTATGTTTTTATTCTCATCCTTATTTTCTAAAGGAGGAAACGGACTTACGGACTTGAAGTTACTTTTTTTAGGCTTCATTAGTAATAACTGTCACAGAAAGATTTGGTCCTGGGACTCTGAATTTGTTTGGATAAAGGCTCTGAAGACAAAAATGTAATAGCCCACTGCTTCCTTATCTAAATTAACTGTCTTTCTTACAAATCGATTAGTTCAATTAAGTTTAAACATAGTCCCTTAGCCAAGATTAGTGCTAAGTTGAAACTAGAGCCCAAATCCAACTTTTTAAGTCTTTATTTAATAATTCCAGTTAGTTAGCATACAGTGTCATATTAGTTTCAGGTGTACAGTATAGTGATTCAACACTTCCGTACAACACCCCTTGGTCATCACAAGTGCCTGCCTTAATCCTCATCACTTGTATAACCCATCTCCCCCCCCGCCCCCGCCCCGGCAACTCACATTGTTCTCTATAATTAAGAGTCTGTTTCTCTGGGAAACAGTAGGGATGTTTCTCAAAAAGTTAAAAATAGAACTACCGTCTGATCCAGCAATTGCACCATTAGCTATTTACCAAAAATGCGAATTGAAAGGGACACATTCACCATGATGTTTATTGCATTTTTTACACAGTAGCCAAACTGTGGAAACAGCCCAAGTGCCCACTGACTGATGAATGGATAAAAAAGAGGTAGTGTACACACACGCGCACACACGCACACACACACACACGTATACACATAGGAATATTACTCAAGTCGTCAACAAGAATGCAGTCTTGCCATTTGGAATTACATGGATGGAGCTAGAGAGTATTCTGCTAAGAGAAACGAATCAGAAAGACAAATACCATACACTTTCGCTCGTATATGGAATCTAAGAAACAAAATAAACAACGCGAAGGGAAAAAGAGACAGGCAAACCAAGAAACAGATTCTTAATTATAGAGAACAAATCTGACTGTCTACTGAGATCTTCTCACTTGTGATCAAGGGCTTGGACATTCAAGGTAGGTCTTACGCCTCATATTTTCTTGTGAACAATTTTCCCAACTTGTTTCGAATACTACGGAGAGGACAACTGACTATCTAGGATCTAGTTTGTAAACTCCTCTTCTCTCCTGATTTAATGAGGAATAGGGCTATTTCTTTATGTAGAATCTTTACAAAAGCCAAAATTTGTAAAAATGGGAACTCTGTTTTGTCTCTAACATCTTGGGCATGTAGGGTTTGGAAAACCAGTCAATTCTTCTTCCTCCCTGTTCCCTTTCTGTAAAAAAGATGAGCATAAAAACCACTACATAGAATTATTATGAGGATAGCATAAAATAATGTAGCCTTTGAAAGTTCTTAGTTACATTTAAGTTCAGTTCATTTATATATTTAGTTTTCCATCAGGACTTTTTTTATCCTCAGCTTCAGCCTTTTGCTCGGCTAAAAGCCATTTGCTGGAACTTCACTGGGACTAAAGACCAGCTGGTTACCTTTTTGGAAATATTACTCAATAGATAGGAAATGGCCTGCATTGTGAGATGTCTTCTGATGCCGTCTGTAAAACTCTGAGTTACATATTTTGCACTTAGAGTTTCTGTAGGGAAGAGAGCCGAGCGTACTGTGGTAAAAGCACTTAAACAACCACCACTCCGGGTACAAAGTACACTTGCATAGCTCAAACTGTTAGAAACATGTGTTGTTTAAAAAATAACTTGCTTGTGATGCCTTTATTTGCTACAGTGGAAGGGTAGAGAGAGTGCTTTAAACAGCAGTTTGGGTCATGGTAGCATTTTATGATATCCATCCCTAAGCTCTTTGATGTTGAAGTAGGCAAGAGGAACTGATGAAAGAATCCTTGTTAGATAGGGGGACACTGCTTTTACCTGTCTAGTTTCTAGCTTCTGAAAGATCCTTGCATTTCATTGGGCCTCTTTCCTGGTAAAGTCAGTCCCATAGACCATACTTAAGAGTTTTAGGAGATGGGCGTCTTTGGGGATATTGTTTATAATGTACGGTACCTATCCTGAAGGGAAGGAATTTATTAAATCATGACTTGGGCTTTCTTGTGAATTATTTTAATCTCATGATTTATTCAAGGACATGGCCATTTCTTTATGTAGAATCCTTTTAAAAGTAAAGATTTGTAGAAGCTTAATTAAGAATTTGTGTTCTGCCTCCAGTATTTTATCTGTATAGGGTGGAACAAGATCAATGAAGTGGCGAGCAATGAAGGGATTTCTATTCATTTCCTTTGATAACTTTGTGAATCAAATATTTACATACGGTAGATACCTTTGCCTTTCTAAAACATGATGCCTCACTTTAAATATGCCAGTCTATCAGAATTTTGATATTAGCCACAGTTGATTCCACATTTGCTACGTGTCACATACTCCTTTGTTTTATTTGTATATTATTTGGCTTTGTTCTAGTGACAAGCTCTGGGGGTGGTATTGCTATTCCAATTTTACAGATGAAGAATCTGTCTGAGTAGTCTAATGTTAAACAGTGTGTCTGAGGTTGTTAGCTAGATTTTAGTAGAGTTGGAAATTAAATCCAGAACTGACTTACTCCACAAACTTTGTTTTCCTCTTTTGTATTCAGAGCGCTCAGTACAATGCTAAGTGCTTAGATGGCAATCAATTAAGTTTTATTGCCTTTAAGATTTAATTTTGTGTGAGATTTGCTTCTGATATCTTCATTTTTCCTCTCAACACTGCATATATTCACAGTCTTTTTGTGTCTTAGTTTCTTTTGTCCATTCTGTACCTCTGCACTTTTATATATAATGTGGCTATTGCATTGAATTATTTTAAAGATCACACTAAATGATGTTTGTTGAAGGCCTAGTATGGGACTCAACACAAAGACTATGGTCAATACATGCTAGAAAACCTTTTCTTTCTCTCTGGTTTGGGACTAAGACCCTCTTGGGCAGCCCCAGAGCCTGAAAACCTGGACCAGCCATGGCAAGGCCACAAGGGAAAGGGGACATGAGATTGGGTGCCTGAAATAATTCCTGTCTTCCTTACAGAAATAGGACCTTCACATCTCTTTCCACTACTAATGGTCTCCTTTTTTGCAATCTTCTGGTATCTATGAATTAGAAAGAGTGGATGAAAACTGAAGGACAGAGGACCAGTGCAGAAATTCCCAAATGATGTCAAACACTCATGCTTGCTAGTTGACTCTTTGGCAAAAATAACTTGTTTCTTCTATATTTAGCATTTTGGCAGTACCTCCTGGCCCCTGGTATATTTTTCTCTATGAATGTCCTTGAGGAGACTGAGTCTGGAGGAAAGATTTTAAATACACACTTACTTGAAACAATTTATGTGTCCTTAAACCCTGGGTAAGAAAATATCTTTTAGAGGAACAAAAATCTATAATTCACAGTGAATCATCTTTTATTGTAAACCTTTTAAAAACTGATTAATTTCCCTCTTTTCTATTAATTCTGAGTTTTATGCTTTGGATTTGGTTCAGGAAAGGCTACAACATCTAAGCTCTTCATAAAATCATGTTTGCATGAGGCACAAAGGACTAAGTGGCAAAGTCTCGTGGGTTTGCCAGACAGGAAAATATGGCCACCCAGGTATAAGCAATAGACTAAATTCACTCCATAACTAAATGGATCTAAATTTCTTCTTGGTATGCCTGCCCATTCATTTCTACTGTTAGAGTGTCAATGAGCTAGATATCATGCAGAATTACAAATATGAATGCCATGTTCCTTCTTCTCTAGGACTTGTGATTTAGTGAATGAGATACTTGTGCAACATTAAAAAAAAAATACAATACCAACAAGAAGTTTGGAGAAGAGAAACAAAGGTCAATGGAAGAACAGGGGAGAGAGATTATAACGCATCTCAGGGAAGCTTCAGTCCCTTATATATTCCTCCATTTCTTAAAAAATCAAGAACTTACTGATGACCTGTTATGAATCAAAGACTATTGTAAGCACAGATTCTGGGAATAAAGTGGGGAATGCACAATAGGTACCTAATATGTGCTTGTTGAATACATGAGTGAATGAATAAATACAGAATCTCTGTCCTTGTGAATCTTGCATCTATGGAGAAATCACACAGTAAAGAAGAACCCATACAACAATATCAGACAGAGGCAAGTGTTGTGAAAAAAAATAAAACTCAGTAAGAAATTAGAGGCTAAAGATGGGGGTGGGTAGCATTTTGACATCTCAACACGGTTTCATGGAGTCTTAAGCTTTCAACCTGAAGTTGACAATTAGATAAAATTTGGTCAGGTCAAAAGGAAGGTTGAATTTCCCTCTTGTATAACCCTCTGCACTTTTACTGCTCTGGGATTTTTAATTTACTGGTCTGCCTTTACCAATGACAGAGAATCCATTAGAATAGAGACCATGTTTGATTTAATACTCCAAGTGCTATGTTTAATATGTATTAGGTTCTAATAAATGTTTGTGGAATCAAGCAGTTCACACATAGGCAGTGGGATAAAATAAACAGATACTGATGTGGTTGAGGGTGCATTTGGGGATTTTTAATAGATAGATATGCCTGGATTGTGGGTGTTTGGAGGGGACACTGGATGCTTGATTACAGCATCCATGACTGGGTAAGTTGTAGCCAGAGAGAAGGCTGCTGGCCTGATAGGCTGGGGGGTTTGGATTTGAGAAGTAAGGCATTGGGTGAGATCCTTAGAGGAGAAACTCAGTTTTATCATTGTGTTTGACGAGTATCAGAGTATCTAATGCCTGTTACGTATGGAGAAGTGCTGAATCAGTGTCACCAATTTTATAGGATTTGCCCATTGTTTGAAGGTGGAGGGGAGAGGAAAGGAGAAGGAAAATCTAAAATGGCCCCAATTTTCTATCTGGACCAACTGTGAAAATGATAAGGCATTAACTGGGATAGAGAACACCGGTGGAGGCCAACGATTGTCAGGGAAGCTGTTACAAAAGCTCCCTAACATTAGGAGTGTAAAATTTTAAACCTCTATGCAAAGCCAGCAAACTATAAACATCTGTGAGCACAGAGGCATTCAGGCTGTGCTATTATAATGGGTAAAGCACTAGGAGTTTGGAGAACTAGAGTGGATTCCTAGAGGCCCCCTTTAAATTCTTATCTCACCTCCTCTGTATGGTAAACTCTTACTTAGTCCCACCTCTAGGCTCTATGTCTTTACTTAATAAATGATTTGCTAATAAAACCTGAAAAGAGAAGATTTCCAAAGAAGGGGAAGAAGGTGATAGGGCATCAAATGTGAAGTGTTCTAGAAAACAACTCTCTGAGAAAATTATGAAACATAGAAGTAGGAGGGGGTATCTAACTAATTAACTTTTTTCCAGAAGTATTTTTTCTCTTGCTTATTGTCATAGATTGACAAAAGAAACCAACGTGCTTAATTAGCATTTGCAACCAACTGCATGATGTCAACCAAATAAAAGCAGATTAATGTTGATCTGTAAAAACAAATTAGGCTGCAGAATACAACATGTAAATAGCTGCCTTTTATTTCTATGAGGAGTGGTTTTAATTTGTCTGCAAAAGCGTTGTCAAATTAAAGGCCTTTTAGCTCACTTGCTTGAATGCCAGTAACAGAAAAGATAAAGCTGTTAAAAACAGCCAGCTAGTACACAGACATTTAGCTTTTTAAATATTTCCACACTTATGAGTTTTAGTTGGAGTATCTATTATTGCTGGTCATGTATTCCATAAATTTCATAAATGGGTGCCCAGTATTGAAACTTGAATCAGATGAAATTTACCTGAATAATAATTCTTAGGATGTGCAACCATGTAAAGCAGGATGCCCATGTCATTCTTAAAACTTTATTATTGATCTTTTAGTGATTTTATCGAAGTTCTAATTCATTCTAGAATAAACCAACAGTAGACTGAGCATTCAATATGTTTGAGGGAGGAAAAGATGTAGGCCTCTTCAGTATTTTGCTCAAAAATTTATTTTGATCAATACTTTAAAAATCAGTAGAAGTCTTGCCATGCCTGGAGTCATCAATTATAGAGTATTTAGGGAATATATTTTTCTTTTAATAGGAAGAACCATTCTCCTTTGCTTAGCTTGGCCTTTTCTTATTAAAATGGTATATCTTAATTTACAAGTGCATAGTAATAGTTTGTACTTTTAAATATGATTTCCACTTCAGAAACAGACGAAGATGTCTACATTGTTTTATTGAAAAACCTGTTTACCTTTGTTTTTCTTTCTTCTGGAACCAGAAACTTTTATAAGAGAAACCTCTGCTTTGCTGAAAACAAATATAGTTCCATAGATTGTCCCGTGGAAACAACAATGTGATTCTCAGGGCTCAAACTAAAGTTCATTTTCCCTTCTTTCCTTCCATGGGCATGGTGCTGTGGGTCCTACCATCACATACTATGCTCCCCTTCCCAACAAACCATCCCCCCACACCCAAATCTAGTTACTTTAGAAGTAAGAAATGAGAAAACCAATTTTCTCCCTTTTATTTTTGCTTTATGTTTGAGCAAAAAGGAGGAGAATCTGAGAGTTCCATTATCTTGGATTTATCCAGAAAATGGAACAAACTTTAAGATTACTTTTCATCACATTTATTTTGACACACTGACATCTTAATTTAGAGTAGGGCAATCTAAGACTAGTATTCTACATAATCCGGTGCTCAGGTGTGTGATTGTGCCGGTGGACCAACACCCCACCTGGCCCTTTGGTGGGGGTTGATTGGTTCATCTAACCGTGTAGAGGTTAAGACCAAGACTCAAGCATGTTTCATAGCCACCGTGATTTATGCCCTACAGTGCATAGGCAATACTGTGAGGCACATAGGGAGAATTTACTTTGAGTCATTCAACTGCTAAGAAGCAGAGTTGAGATTTCTATTCATTCTGCCTTACATATTAGAAGGATCAAGATTTCATCTCTTACTGGCTTGACAAAATATTTCGAGGGTCATTGCTAACTATGCAGCAGTGGGTAAACCCCAAATTGCTAAAAGCACTTTGGATTGAAGAACAAACCCATCCATCATGGAAGAATTGACAGAGCTTAAAATTATTATTTTTAAAAGAAAGGCTAATTTTATTCCTTGTGGGGTAAAACAACCAATGAAACAAGATTTCTTAATAGACTTTTGCTAGAAGTGTCATATCTTTTTTATACTGGAAAATATCATAAGCAAAAAAAGTTCAGTTGTATTGTAGTCTGAAACATAAAAACACTCCAAGTGGTAGTAGAGGTGAAGCTCTCAGGAATTTATATGCTTATGGTAATTTCCCTTTCTGCAGAATGTATTGGTTTGGTCAGCTGATATCATATAATTTAGAGAATTAAAGAAGCAAAGGTAAGCCATCTAGTGATTTGACAGAATAACTTGCACATTGCCTATTTGGCTTTTGTCATTGCTGGCAGCTCATCAATTATAGAGCAAGTTACTTCCAAAAAGAACCCCGTGATGCTAAAGCACTATATTATTTAAGTTTACAGTGCTGGGAAGGAATGGTCTCATAACCAAAGTACTTTGTTCAGAGTCTGAGTCTGAAATGGATGAAATCCAATTTTTTCAGATTTTTGTTTATTTTTATTTTCTCCTCCCTCAGCTCAGGATTTGAAGACAATGATTTTCAATAGACCTAGGTTGCATCTTGAGCTTATTTCTTTAGCCAGTGCAGTGCCAAGCTCCTGACTACAATCCCAGCAGACTTTATCCAAGGATGAATAATGCTGCTGTTAGAAAGGAGAATGGGGGCGCCTGGGTGGTTCAGTTGGTTAAGTGGCTGCCTTCAGCTCGGGTCATGATCCCGAGGTCCTGGGATCGAGCCCTGCGTCAGGCTCCCTGCTCAGCGGGGAGCCTGCTTCTCTCTCTCCTGCTCCCTCTGTTCTCTCTCTCTCTTTCTCTCTCACTTTCTCTCTCTCAAATAAATAAATAAATAAATAAATAAATAAATAAATAAAATCTTAAAAAAAATAAAAAAAAAGAGGAGAATGGATGTTGGCTAGCCAAGTTCAGAAATATTTCTTGTAATTTGCCAAAGAGAACACTAAACATATAAAATACATCCATGCATGCTTTACTTTCTGCCAAGAACAAGCTTTGGTAAGTTCAGGGAGAGAAAAAAAATATAGTAATGTCATTTTAAACAGAAAGATTAGCATGAGCAAAAAAAAAAAATCTACGTTTGAGCAGAAACTCAGGGTGTTTATATAGAGGAATAGCAGGGATGAGAGAAGTGAATAGGGACTAAATGTTGTTTGTCTCTGATTCCATCCTCCATCAACTTTAGGTAAATTGTTTTCAACCAAAGTAGACTCAACAACTCTCTTTTTATAAAATATTTTGCAGCACTCTTTAATAATTCGAAGTTAAAATTCATAAATAATTTATCGGTACAGATAATTAAAATGAAAAAACTGTGCTCTTAATGATAATGAAAAGGAATAATTTATCATAAAATATATATATATTTTAGTAAATAGATCCTTATGCACAGAGAGAATTTAATAGTCAGATGCTCTCACCTGTACTCAAGAATGCCACAGCTACAAATGTAAACTGATACAGGTGTGTTGCATTGGTGTGTCCATCACTATGACCTACATGGCTGTATTGATGTCGTTTCCAAAGTGGAGAAGTGTTCTTGTTTAGTTCCAAAGTTCCATTTTCTCTCCATTTCCATCAGGTAGTAGTCTTGAATTCAATGTGGGTTTTTTGTAAAATGGAATGAAGGTCCAGTATTAAGATAATAATCTATATGTGTGTGTGTGTGTGTATTTTTAATCTACTCAGTGTCCAGTGGGGTTTCTGAAGTTGTGCAGGATTGGTCCAGTTCCTCCTCCTGTGGAACTGTCCATGCATTGCAAGATTTGTCAGCTCTGCACATTATATGTCCTCACAGTTTCTCATCACTATAATGATGAAACAGCCTCACATTTCCAAACTCATGCTGATGGATGGGATTGTACACTCTTAGAACTTTGAAGTGGACATAGTGAGGGAATGGGCATAACTAAGTAGGCTTTATTATTAATGTCAATTTGGAAAAGAGATTGCAAGGAATGAGGAATCAGGGAGACTGGAACCAGGGTAGTAAAAATAAATATAAAGAAAAAGAGATGTATTTGAAAAACATTACAACCTGGGGACTGATTGGAAGGGAAAGATAAGGAAAAAGAAGAGTTGTAGATGTTTGGGTCATGGTTCTATTTTGCTATGGGGTGACTGGGTAAAGTTAACCCAAACTGGTACCATGGAAGGCACATACTGCAAGAAGAATCATGAGCTTAGTCCTTCTTGACCTATGACATTTGATGTGTATCTGTGTTTCTACATGAATATGTCGATTAGGTATCTAGACATTTTGGTCTGGGGCTCAGGAGGAAAATCGTACCTGAGAATATAGGCTTGAGATTCTTCAGAGTTTGAACAGAATGGAAGGATATCCAGCTGTTAAGGGAGCCAGTTAGAGTGAATAGCATATAGAATGGAACATGCTAACTTGATAAATTATATCATAAGTTACCAGTGTATAGTCTTGAAGAAAGCACCCAGAAGTTAAATAGGCCAATGACATTTTTTTGGAAGGTTGTATTCATTTATTTGAGAGAGAGAGAGTATGAGAAGGGGGAGGGTCAGAGGGAGAAGCAGACCCCCTGCTGAGCAGGGAGCGCTATGTGGGACTTGATCCTGGGACTCCGGGATCATGACCTGAGTCAAAGGCAGTCGCTTAACCAACTGAGCCACCCAGGCACCCGGGGCCACTGACATTTAAACAAGAATGTAACACTTGTTTGCTTTGGTCATGCGTGAAACACCTGTTCTTCAGTTGAAATTGAATAAGGTGAGGCCTGGTATTCAAAGTACATCCAGGCTTGGATGCAAACCTCTGTTCACATCTTATTTGCATAGTTTTATTTGGATAAATCACCGGAATCTTATCAGGCTCAGTGTTTCCAGCTACAACATGAGGATAAAACTATCCAAAGCACAAGATAATTCAGAAGATTAGAAGCAAAAGTACTCATGAAATAAAGGCCTGTCTTGAGTATCAGAGGTATTCAAACATCTAACCAGGGAAAGGGGATTGTCTGACAGAAACCCCTTACGTCATAACTGAGGCGTGCCTGTGGAAATCCTCAGATGGGAGAGCCTACTGGTGGCTAGGAATTGCCCATCATCTGAAAGATTGTTGACATTGGTACCATAGAGGGCTACATGCAGGAGAGCCAACATGCCACGCATAAGAAGAGAACTAGCTTAAGCCACCTGACCAAAAGGGATGGGAAAGACAATCAGGACTCATAAAGAGCTGTTGTTGGCAGAGGGAATTGCTACATGGAGGCATAGTATGGTGGCTTTGCCTTGAGTATATCCTTAACCCTAACTCATTCTAGGTACACACACACATGCATAAACTAAGGAGAGGGAGAAAGGGCTCAAAGTAAAATTCAAAAGAGCTATTCTACAAATAAACAGTGAAGCCTAAAGAGCATTGCTTTGGGGCATATCTCAAAGAAGTAGTGGGAAGGGGCAATCTTCCCCAGCAGGCAGGGACCAAAGGGACTCCTGCTATTCCTGCAAGGGAAGGAGCTGCCCCCCTATGCCTGTCTGTGAAGGGACAGGAGGGAAAGGAACCGAGGGACCCAGGTAGCCTGGGGAGAAGTCAAGACAAAATTCATGGCAGAGATGGTACCAGCAGGGAATCCGTTTTCTTCTAGTCACACAGGAGACACCCCCTGGGGTCTTCCAGAAATGCACAGAGAACCACCTGAACCACCTGTCAAAAGGGGGGCATGAGACCCACAAGGGGTGAAACATGAAAAATAAGACTTTATGCACACTAATACCCCTACTGAATACACTTTTATAAACTTAAAGCATATACACATTAGCTCAGACCCTAATACATAATATGTAATTTGGAGTATTAGAAACCAATTTATGATTAAAAATCCATTTTTTCCCTGTATTCATTGATGAAAACCCAAATGTAAGGGATAAAACAAAAAAATCACATATTTTGACACTAACATATCAAAGAGAGATTGAAGGTAATGTTTTGCTATTTGTTTGAAGGACTATGGCAGTCCCACCAAGAAGCTTCTAGCTGCTCCTCCATGGCTCAGGCTACATATTCTGAGAGACCATGGCATACCAACTACATTGTAATTGAAAAATCAAGGGAGATTACCCCTAACTTTTCTTAATTAAAATACTAATTATAATTCCTGGACCATGAAGAAGGCAGGTAGATTGCCTTTTCCCCCAGAATATGTTAACATATAAAGAAAGAGAATGGGCTTTAATGAGGTCTACTGCATTTGACCCAATTAAATCCTCAGTCTCCTGTATCTCAGCCTTAAGTTGGCCTCTGCAGCTCATAAATAGTTACTGGGATCTGCTCATTGACAAGGCCACTGTAAAAAAATAGGTCTCTTGCCCTCTCTGCGTATGATGATTGACAGCGTAATCTGCAAGGATGTTGTGGTGTCAGGAATGCCATGATATGAGATTTCTATATTGTCTGCCAGCTTCTCTTAATTGTGATAGAGTACCAGGAGTTATAGTCCCTGACATGCAAACTACAGGGTATCAGAATGCACTGCACCTTGAAAGGGTTAGTACTGGCTTGTGAAAGTTTTGTTACAGGTGCATACGTGTGTACACATGTGTCCTCGTGTGTTAGGTCACAATGTAAAGTCTGTATCTTGCTGTGTATTGTGGCCAAGAAAATTGAAAAACACTGCTCCACCTTATCTATGTTACTCATTCTTAAATTTTAGGTGTCAAAAAGCTTTTAAAAAATCTAAGTAAAATGGAACTGCTTCTGAGAAAAAAGAAAAACCTATACTCAGAATTTTGCATACAATCTCAATAAACATCCAGAATGCAGGCTAACTCTTTCTACATTTCTTTAATAGGTGTGTGTGCCCACATGCATGTGTGTATACACTCTAAAGATAAGAATTCTGTAAGTAGAATGTCATTTTAGGGGACAGTTATTATTACCTCTATTGTATAGGAGACTATATTAGGACTGTACAATTCTAAGAACATGGCAGTTGATCAATAAATACTGCAAATTTTGAACGTACTTTAGACACAAAAATCAGAATCCCTTAGCATCTTCTGGTGTAGTTAGCTATTATCATGGCAAAAACTGTAATCTGGCCCAAGTGACATTCAGTTTTCAGTAAACAGGGACAGAGTATTTGTTCTGTAGAAAATCCATTCACAAAAGTAACTGAGTATGTTTTGTATAAAGCATAGTGTTTTGTTTTCCTCCATTTCTTTTCTCACTTTCCCCCTCACTTTTCTCCCATTATTTTATTTTTTAAGGATTGATTTATTTTAGAGAAAGCCCACACACAAGCAGAGGGGAGAAGCAGAGGGAGAGAGTATTAAGCAAACTTCGTGCTGAGTGCAGAGCCCGTCACAGGGCTCAATCCCACAACACTGAGATCATGACCTGAGCCGAAACCGAGTCTGATGCTTAACCGACTGAGCCACTTCAGTTCCTCTCCCCGTTATTTTAGAAGGGACTATAAAACACTCTTCTTAGAAGTGATTTCTTTGGGGTGTTTGGACATAGTATACATGATGTATTTCAAATTTGTAACCAGGCATGACACAATCCTGGTTTTACTGACATAACATATTGTGTTATGGTTTTTATATGAACTTTCCCTCAACATGAAGGTAAGAAATCACCATGAACAGAATTCCACCTGAGCTCCAAAAATGGATTTGGAAAGTCTTTCAAATTATGCACTGTGCAAGTGCTTTAAAATACAGAAATCAAGCTTGTTGAGTTAAATTTGTGATACAGGTGTAAAATTCCAAAATATTACTAAAATACCTTTCTAAGAAAAAAAATACACAGCAAGATGAAGGGGAGATTTGAGAAAAGATGGGTTGATAGACATAAAAAGCTTACTCCCTTCTAAATGTATTCTTCAAACTTCATTTTTATTTTTCCCACATCCCTGACTATGCTGATAAAATATCAGCTCACTGGGTCTCTTCACCCCATCGACATTTGGCTTTATGACAACTTTGGGTCTTGCAACAGAATACCAGTTCTTATTGTTTGGAGGACATTTTAGAAGGCACTAATGATTATTGAGTCTTTGTGGTGGTCTTGTAAGTGCTTTACAGATCGCACGTCATTTAAACCTTACAGAAATTCTCTAAAGTAATATTCTTCCAATACTCATATCTTTAAGAATCTTTCTGTGATTTCAACTCACTTTTCTCCTAAAATAGTATTTCTAACATTAGCATGAAGACCCCTTTCCTGGGGATGTTGAAGTTTGAAAATGGGACCATGGGTGTCTGCATTTTAAACTCTCCAGGTAATTTGGTAAAGGTGGTCTTACAGACCACAATTTAAGAAACTGTATTTTAATGTTAATGGATACTTTTCTTAAGTACTATTTTTTTAGAGGGGGAGAGAGAGACAGAGACAGAGAGAAGTGTGTGTGGGGAGGGGCAGAGGGAGAGAGAGAGAGAGAATCTTAAGTAGGCTCAACACCCAGCAGGAAGCCCCAAGTGGGGCTCGATCTCAGGACTCTAAGGTGATGATGTGAGCTAAAATCCAGAGTCAGACGCTTAACCCACTAAGCCACCCAGGCATCCCCTTAAGTACTTTTGATATCTATCAAAATGAAGATGTGTTTGATTTGCTTTCTATGTTGTGGCTGGTTCAGAACTTTGCTTACAACGAAGTGGTCCCCCCCCTTTTTTTTCTTAAAGATTTTGTTTATTTATTTATTTGACAGAGAGGCACAGTGAGAGAGGGAACACAAGCAGGGGGAGTGGGAGAGGGAGAAGCACGCTTCTCGCCAAGCGGGGAGCCCGATGAGGGGCTTGATCCCAGGACCCTGGGATCATGACCTGAGCCGAAGGCAGACGCTTAACAACTGAGCCACCCAGGCACCCCATGGTCCCCTTCTTTAAAATACAACAGAATACTTTGAAATTTGCCTTTAAATATAGACTGCAGAACTTTTGTTTCAATTCCTTCATTGGAAAGCCAAACATTCTTTTAAATATTTTCCTTGGAGTCATTCACCAGGTTCTAGTTAAGGCAAGCCTCTCAGATGAAAATCGTGCTTCAATCATGGTAAGGAAGCAGGGTTATAAGGAAAGCTCATTGATCCTTTACAATTTTAGTTAGGTATATTGCTGGCAGACAGCAAGAGGGATGGATGAGTAATGTTAAGCAAATCCATTTTCCTTTAAGCGGTTATTGCAGTATATTTCAGTTGGAAGAGATGAACTGGCATTCCCATAAAGTGTGTTTTTCTCTTTAATGTTGATCACAAAGCAAAATGGCATGTGCAGTGTGGCAATATATGATGTCTTCATCTTATTCCCCTTTTCCCCATTATTTTTTTATTTTGATCAGAAAACTTGGATAGATTTAGTTTATCCCATGATGTCCTCTCGGAAAAGTTTAGCGAGTAACATAGCAGTCTGCAAGGCATCATTGTTTGTCATCTCTCTGCTGGTGGCTTAAGGGGAATATGGTGGCATGACTGTCTTCAACACTGACACAGTCTTGGGCTGTGCAGATATGAGGCTGGCATTCAGGTCCCAGAGAGCAATGGATCGAAGAAAATAAGATTATGTAGATATTTTTTAAGAGAAGAACATTTTACACATTCTGTCATTAAGAGTCATTAAGCGGAATTTTTATGGTAGCATAACCTGACTTTTATACTGATGATACTCTTTTTTTTTTTATTTCACTACTTTTCTTCTTTTTGTGTATTTAATAGGATTATACTTGTGTTCAGACTCTCTTTGAAGTCTGGCAGGGCCATATAACTTGCTTTGACTAATGCATTTGAACAAAAAAAATAGGTGTATGTGAGTGTGTGTGCACATAGGCACATTTGGGCTTGTGTATGTGTGTGTTCTTGCCACGGAGGAAGTTTTAAATACCAGGGCAAGACTCTGCTGCATGTTTTTCTATCTGTCCCCTTGATGGTGAAAGCAGATGTTCAACTGGAAACTTTTCAGTCTCTTCACTGAGTGATGATGATGAGAATCCCTTCCAACTCACACTGGATATAGAACACAATTAAAATACATTTTGTATTAAGTGACTGAGATTTGGCTGGGGGTGGTAACCTGACATACGATGACTGACACCCATGTATTCTTTAAAATCATTATAAAAATTAGCATTTTGGGTTGCATTGGACAGAACACAGTTAAAGATATTTAAGAATTAACTAGACAACATTTAGATTAGTAAAGGTTTTGGAGCCTGTACCACATAGGGAACTACTGAAGTAACAAGGGATACATAGACTGGAGAAAAGACCTAAGGGAGTCTTGATAAGTGATTTAAAATCTTAAAGACCCATCAGATTAAGAAAAAAAATCAGACATTAAAATGTATTTCAAATTTTTGCAGACGGCAGACCTAGACAAATGAATAATATTTCTAAAAAAAAAGAAACTTAAAATAAGGACGAATAATTTTTCTAGTAATTACAGATCACCAAAATCACAATAAAGTCTTTTGTAATGTCTTGAGCTTTTCATCAGAGGTGGAATTTAAGGAAATAACCGTATGACCATGATTCATAGAAATAGTTTAAATAAAGATGAGGTTTGTGGGCTCTAGAATGCCTGAGTATAGTAAAGGCAGATGATTGTGGGGAAAATACTTAACCTTTTTTTTTTAACACTTAATCTTTCTAAGCCTAAATTTCCTCACATATAAAATAGTGTTGGTGATAACAGGGGGTCTATCTTAGTTTCATTGTGGGGATTATGAGTGAAATCAAGTGAAATACTGAAAACAGGGCCTGGCACTAGGTAAATCATTAAGACCTGTTCATTATTATTATTATGCTTCCAAGGGAATCTGTAGGTTGTAGATTGGTTAAGACCATTGGACAAATTCAATGGATCATATAGTAGTTACAGAAACTAAAGTTTCTCATAGATCTATGATGTTGAGCCAACACTCAAAAAAAAAAAAAAAGTTGCCCTGGGCCTTAGAATTGTGTAAAACTGGAAGAATTTTCTTCAATAAAGTAGAATTCAGTTGTTTTTCATTCATTACTGTGGTACGTAGAGTTCTGAAATGACTCCTCCACCCTAATTTTAGAGACCTTGATATGCGCTCTGCCCCTTCTTATTACTCTACAGTTGTTACTGTTGATTTACATGACAGAAGGATCTTGCAGACTTCATTAAGGCTATTAATCAGTTGACCTTGAGGGAGGGAGATAATTAGGGTGGGCCTACGCTAATTACAGGAGCCCTCAAAAGCAAGGGGTTTTCTCTGGCTAATTGTGGAAGAGGAAGACAGAGTTTGAAGGTGTGAGGAAGGTTTTCATGAGGGATCTTGCTGTTGATCATGATGTTTACAAGCACCCAAGAGAAGTCCCACATCTGGGAACTATGAGCAGCCTCTAGGACATGAGAGTTGCTAAGCAGTCAAGAAGAGAGGACCTCATTCCTACAACCACAAAGAACTGAATTCTGCCAACAACCTGGAAGTGTTTGGAAATTCCTTGAAGTCTCAAATGTAAACATGGTCAGCTGACATTTTGAGTGTGAGAGTCTGAGCAGAGAAATAAGTTTGGCCATCAGGACTTCTGGAATCAGGAAAGAAAGTGGAGGGTAATAAATGAGTGTTGTTCTAAGCCACTAAGTTTGTCTGCACTTGTGCAGCAACAGAACACTAACACAGTTACTAAAAAGGGATATCTGGAGGTTGAACTGATTTGGGAAAAGAGTAATTTTTCCTACAACAAAAGTTAACTGGAGCACTTGTTTTTGGCAAATGTGTGTGTAGAGCTGAAGAAAAGGACTAGTATAATGTACTATAGATGTCTAATTAGACAGAAATGGAAATCACCATTCTATTGAAAACAATTTTCACAGAATCAAGAGTGGTTCACCATCTGAAAAGCCTTGACCTGTTGACTGTGAACTGCTGAACCATTTTCCACAAGATTTGTTTCCTCATTGAAGCTTTTCTTTCTTGTATGTCTTTCATTATAGAAGGATGGATTACCATTCCCCAAAGTGTAATTAAGGTCAGTTGTGAATCTAAAGTTTGAGGAAGCTTTCACATGAAACACCTTTGATTTAAAACAAAACCATGATGTAAAACTATGGAGATGTACAAACATCTTTTTTCTTGAGGATATTTGCCAAAAATAACTGTGCAAATTGGATTTTGTTTGTATTGTCGATGCCTGTAGTAAATGATTGGGTTAAAGTAAAAAGTAAAAAAGTAAATGTAAAAGTAAAAAAGTTAACATAGCATGCAATCTTTTCACTTTTTGTAAAAGCGTGTGATATGCTTTTTTTTTAAAAAAAGTGAAAGGATTGTGTACTACAGTCAAAATTACATACTTTTCACCTGTTAAGTCTTGGAAAATAAAAATTCCAAGTCAAACTTTAGTTGGCAATGATGGTATGTAGGGTATATTTGAATTTATGTTGTGTTAAAATATGCATTGTGCCAATGAAATGTGGTTGCCTCATTCTGGAAAGACCAGTTACTTTCTACCTACAACACCCCTTAGAATATACCTACATACATGAATGACTAATTTGACAGAAATTAGTGCTTACAAGTATGCATTGATTTATCAAAGTTACTATGTGGCAGATTTAAATCTAGAATTATTGACACAGTGTTTTTTTCTATTACGTAGTATTTCATATTTTTTTGATGCAAATGTTATGGTAATGCTAATGTGTTAAAAGTATTTTTTTTTCCTTTCAGTAACAGTAGTTAGCATGGCTCATAGATAATCTCATTTGGCATCATGTGACATTGGGGTCTCCTTTGCTGCTAGTGAATCAGCTTCAAGACTGTCACAGAAGGTATGAGACCTAAAACAGATGCCCAACCACGTTGTGATTATTTTGGCTCTAGAAATCTGTGGAAGAATGTATGAACTTGGTCTAAAATTGGGGTTCAGTGATGGTCAGACCTAAAGGGATCTGCTTGGTAAAATATCGATTCTCTGAAAGACATTTACTGTTAGTGAATTCAGGTAGAATATGAAAGAATTGGCAGCAGAATCTGGGTGTTCAGTGTCGGTGAGCTAGAGTGTGAGGTTGTGTGTGACAGTCCCTAAACTAAGCTCCTTTCCAGAATTTCTATCCCCTGGAAAGGAGAAGCTAGTGAAATAAAATACACACACACACACACACACACACACACACACACTCACACACTACATAATCACAAATTCACACAGTGGAAAAACCCTCTGAAAGAGCTAATTAGGAGGAGCTGAAGGGAAAAAGGTATTTGATGTTTATTTTTTGAGAGAAGGTCACCAACAGCTTGAGTAGCAATATATAGGCTTGAGAGCAAAAGTGGATAATGACATGGAGGGATGGTGAGAAAAGCAGACAGCAGAGTATAAGGACATAGTGCTACAAATAGCTCTGATTATATTTGAAAATCTGCACCCAAAACTTTTATGAGAAGAAGGAACAATTGGGAAGCCAGATCTTGAGGGAATACTTAAATCACTGCTAATTAAGTAAGACAACTGAGTTTGTTCTATTTCTTTTAATGTGAATCATTTGTACTAACAGGTAAGGCTAGGGAGTATATGGTATGGCAGGAAAACTATGCTTTTTCTTTCTAGAAAAATTCGGAAAGCATAGATGTCATTAGAAGAAGATAGTTACAACAAATCTACAGCTAAAAATATCTACTGTTAGCACATTAGTGTATAATCTTTATTACTGAATACCATTTATCAGTGATTATCCTTCATTGGTAAATATCCAAAATGGGATTATGCTCTATATATTGTTTTATAACTTGGTTTTTCCAACAATATAAAATGAGCTTCTCTTCATTTTGTTAAATATTACTTTTATAGCATGACTTTAATATCTGCATTGTATTCTGTTGAATGTATGTCCTATTCTTCGTGGAGTCAATCCTTTATTATTGGATATACATCCCCCCCCAGCTTTTTTTGGATTCTGTGGATAGTTCTATGCCACATAAATTTATAGCAAAATCTTGGAATATGCATTTAATTATTTGTTTGGGATAAGTTCTTAGAATTAGACCTACCATTTCAAAATACTGTTATTTCAGGGCTTTTGACAGGTGAATACCTAATTTGTCAGAAAGATACAGCAAGAGTGTATCAATTGACCATTTATGAGAGTCCTTGACACTTCAAAAATTAGGGGCTCTTGGATGGCTCAGTCAGTTAAGCCTTCAAGTCTGGATCTCAGCTCAGTTCTTGATCTCAGGCCCAGATCTCTTGATCTGGGCATGGACCCTACTTAAAACAACAACAAAAAAATAGTATCTTATTCTTCACATTTTTCCTATGTGTATAAATCCCCACTGCCTATCGTGTTGCCTAGTCTTATTTCCCTTCATGTCTCCTGTGCTTGACAACTCAGGGGGTGTTTATTCTATCTAGATTGTAAAGGTATTTGCAGCATGGTGATAACAATAAAAATACAAATAAAGCAAATGCATTATTATAACCTTAGGGGGAAATTCTGGAAGACTATGCACAGAGCCCTTATTAAGTTTAACTTGGAGGTGGAATGCGGTGTGAACAGAGGAGTGGAGATGTAAAAGTGGTATGATATTTTAAATTTCTTCTTAAACCATTTTTGTATTGGTTGCATTTTTTTTAATAAGCTGATTTCAAAAGTTATTCTTAGGGCAATATTATGGAAATAGAAAAGAAGGGAAAGGAACTCTTACCTACTACTATAGGCAAGACTTGCCACTTCTAGTTAACATGTGTAGTCTTATTTTAATTTCCACTAATCATTTGAAATAGATTGTATCCTTCCCCATTTGAAGATGAGAAAGCAGTGGCTTAGCTAGGTTAAATGACTTTTCCAAGCCAAAGAGTCATGCAGCAAGGAAACTGGAGGTGAACCCAGGTTTGCCTGATCTAGACTAACTTGCACTGGATCTGGGCGTTTGATACAGAAACCTATGTTCTTTCCTGTGTGCTAAGCTGCCTATCAGGAGGGCTGTGAGCTAACTTCTGAGATCAAGATGTCTGTGTACAGAAAAGGGAACTGTTGGCTCCTTTGCAGAATCCCAGTTCTGAAGTTAATGAGTTCAAGTGTCTGGGAGAACCAGCTTCCCACAAGGTCATACAACGGGAGTCAGTGTTTTCTGACTCTCTGCATATCCAGTGCAGTTCCTTGCCAGTTCTCTTGGAACCAGCCTTGTGGTTTCATTTCACGCTGATGAGGACAAATTCCAGAATCTGATTTCAAGTGAATGAATTGTATTAAAAAAAAATGTGGTGAATTCTCATATACAGTGGCTGCTGCCTTTCAAGTATTAAAGTAACTGTCTGCTTTCTTTTCTGAATAGCAATAGCTTTTTTTTTGCTACGATAAGTGGCAGAGATACAGTGTAGGAGATTTAACAAAGGATAATTAAGATAGAAAGGCAAGAGAGAAGAAAACAATAGCTCTAAATATGAGGAGTCCTCCAAAATGAACCATTATGTAAAAATCTATAATTCACAATCCAGTGGAATGGAGGTTCCAATAAATGAGACTTGCAATCCTTAAAATAAACTCTTTTTTATTCCTATAGATAACATATCAAGATAGCGATAATAAAAAGATAGAAATTGCACATATTATCCTTACATACTGCTTTTTAATGAAATATTTGAATCAGTTACTATTGCATTGGACCACAAAAAAGAATGCCCTGGCTCTCATAATTGGAAAGCCTTGAGGTAGCATGGGCTTCATGTCTAATTGATTGAATCAACAAAACTCCAAAATTTCTGCCTATTTTTTTTGTGCCATTCAAAGACCCTTCATCATCCAATGACTGTCTGCTCTCATGGTTAAAGATTTTCTGTTAGCCACAGTATATGATACACATTTCTGCATTCAGTTATAGACAAAGAGAACACCACTAGCAACATTTCAAGAAAGACTAGACTTTTCTTCATCACTTATACACTCCTGAGCTGATTACTATTGCCAGAAACATTCTTCTGGAGCTGAAAATGGTGTCTATTGTCCCTGAAAATCCTTGACTCTGAAATACAGAGAGGATCCACCATGAAATCCCAGGATATTATTTAAGGGAAAAGAAAGGAATTCTTTCTGGGTAGACATTAAAAAAAATTATAGTTCATAATAAATATATTAAAGTGAATACTGTATCTTGGTATCATTTACAGTGATGGCCCAACTCCATACAATACCTATTTATTGAGCTCTTACTGTATGTGTAGACACAGTGTGTAAATGTGAATAGAGAAATTTTCTCTAAAACTCACAATTACTCTCTAAGGTGGGTTTGCTTTTCCATGTTGGTAATCTCTATCTAATGAACAAATTAACTCAAAACTTAGTGATTTAAACCAATAATAACCATTATCTCTCATAGTTTCTGTGTGTAAGGAATGAAGGGAAACTTATATGAGTAGTTTTGGCTAGGGGTTTGCCATGAAGTTACAGTCAAGAAGTTGGCTAGGATTGCATTCATCTGAAATCTTGATTAGGGTTGGAGGATCTACTTCTAAGGTGGTTTACCCACACAGCTGGTGAGTTGGTGTTGGGAGTTGGCAGTGTACGTCAGATCCTCTTCATGACAGTTATCTCTTAGGGCTACTTAGGTGTCCTCCTGACATGGCAGCTGCCTTCCCTCAAAGCAAGCAACTCAATAAGCAAACTGGAGGTGGCAGTGTCTTATGATCTAACCTCTGAAATCACCCACAGCCACGTTTGCCATATTCTACTGATTACACCGGTCAATCCTATTTAATATGGGAGAGATCCATCTCCTCAAGGTCATGAGGATCCTTGGCGGTCATTGTGGAGACTGGTAACCAAATGTAAATATTGCTCTTTCTATGTTAGAGATTAAAAAAATAAACAGGCTCAGATGGTTCAAGATCATAGGTAATCTCAGGGCACTATGCTTTCAACCATTGAACTAATGGAGCCGGGCTAATTACTGCAAAGATTATCCTTCTCCTATTGGAAATTCTCATTTCGCCTTTCACAAAACTATAAGATATGTGGAGCAACTATAATTGGTCTTATTTTGTAGATGATGCAATCTTATTAGTGAGACATCAATTACTTGCTCAAGATCACTCACACTTTGGCAAACTTGACATAGGTGACCATCAGCACACTTAATACCTTAAAAATGTTTTTGAGATGAGTTCTCTAGGAAAGTTAAATTCAGCTAGTTTTATACTGCCCTGGGGTTTTCTCTTTTTATCATATTTTTATTCAAATAGCTCAAAAGCATCTTTTAAGCTTAATTGTAGTCTTGAGTCTTCTTACAACAGTACCAAAGAGCACTGTATTATACACTTAATCATATGTGAACCTGACATCATAACTTTAACCTAGAGGTGTGATTATAAACTTTAGATAGTATGTATACCTGTAACTATATATTATCTAATTCTATAACTTTCTCAACTAGTACTGTGCCTAGAACATATTAGGTGTTCAATAAATTATAACCATTATTTTACTCTATAGGCTAAATTTAGTGGTATAATATATACAATGAAACTGAAGTTTAGGCATTTAAGGGGTGTTTAGAAACCTGGTTCTAGACTCGATAGGGTAAATTCAGCATTTAATCTATATCTTTCTTTTCTCTTTATTGTATGTTTTATTAATCCACCATTCACTGCTCCCCATCCCCAACCAATTCCCAAGGACCTTGGTCTTCAAAGAAAAAAATAATATCTATCGAGGCATTAGTGTGTCTATAGGTCAACCTCCCTAAGCATATTCATATAGTTGAAAGATAATAAAGGAGAGAATTATTTATATGAAGAAATGAATGGATAATATGACAATTTCTGGCTAATGATAGCATTGCAAGAAAAGAAACCACAGCAGCTATTTAGAAACAGGAGAATCTTCCTCATATTTTCAAACCACTGAACAACTAATCACATTTTTAGGCATATGGTAAGGACTGTTTGGATTACAGAATGAATCACAGATGTACTATTTTCTAAATCAGTTGCTTTGCATTCTCTAACCATATTAGAGTATTAAGTCCATCTCTTAGTAGTAATATTAATGGGACCAAGAAAATCCTCTTTAACAATGCTTTAAACATACTTGAGTATGTCCTAAGCATTATCACAGAGAATTGCTCTAAAGAGAATTTCTACAGAAATTCTGAATTTAATCAATTCTAGAATTGGCCTACTGCCAATTGGATGAAATGAAGGACAAGACATCTGTGTATCTATGATTTCTGAAACATAGTTATCCAGAACCCTCATGTTTATCCAGAGCTTGCTTCACTGCTAAAGCTCTAAAGTTCAGAAAGCGAAGTAAAACTAATTACTGCCTTTATCTTAGTATATTGGTTCAGGACAATTGCAAAATGGCCCCAAGGTGAGCCTGGCATGTGGAAGGCCAGACAACTTGAAATGTTTGACATGGACTGTGATCAGTGGAATTATTCATATACGATCTTAAAAAAAGAAAAAAATCTAGTCTTTCGTTGAGAAATATAAATGTAGGGCTGAAGCCTGCTATATCTAAGGAAACCAAGTGTTTTCTGTCCTTGCTACCTGAAAACGTGCTTCCCATCTCATATTTAGGGAAACTGGGGCCCAGGGTGACTCTGGAGGTCATGAAACTGTGTCCCATTCTACTGCATGTTTCCATTAGTGTATGCTTCTATCATTTCCTTTGGATTCTGAGGAACATAAACTGTAGTACAATAAAGAAAACCCATCTAGATGTAGTAATAAAGTTGCATTATGCTGGGCCCAGGTCTCATTAATTCATATGTATTTAACTCAGAAAATCCTCACAGACCTAGGGACGCAGAGATGTTAAGCAAATTTCTCAAGGTTACTGTTGCAGACTAAACATATATGTCCCTCACAAATTCAGGTGTTGAAACCTAATTCTCAGTGTGATGGTATTTAGAGGTGGGGCCTTAGGAAGGTGATTTGGTCATGAGGATGGAGCCCTCATGAATGGGATTGGTGTCCTTATAAAAGAGACCCCCAGAGAGGTCCTTTCTCCTTTCACCATGTGAGGGCACACTGAGAAGATTGTCCTCTATGAACTAGGAAATGGGCTCTCACCAGACAATGAATCTGTTGGCTCATTGATCTTGGACTTACCAGAATCCAGAACTGTAAGAAATTAGTTTCTGTTGTTTATAAGCTATGTAATTTGTGTGTTTTATGCTGGTCTCAGCCTATCATTAACAAGTATTGTGTTTGGACCAGCCCATGGGATTCTTATATGATTACAAGATGCCCTCAGTGAATAACCACCAGGGAACTTTGACAAAATAAATGTATTATTTACAGAACCTAGAAATTATACAGCATACCTAGGGCTACACAGCAATGTCATGAATAGAAAGAGAGAGCACATGGGCCTGGGGTTCTGCTTTTATGGGGACTGTGGATGGGGGCTCAGGGTGTCTCGGGCTCACTCTTTATTGGTGAATTTAATATTCCCCCACAAGAAGGGAATTTAAAGAGAAAAAACAAGTGGACCAAATGGTCAGTTATCAAACAAGAGCTTCAGGATGGGGAGGTATCCTGTCTCTGTATTTAGTTGTGTCGTTGGCCATGCGTTTATTCAAGATAGCCATTTTAGTTTGAAGTATATGCCTCATCAATCAAAGTTGAAGTCAGGCACTTACATTACAAAACACACACTCACAAAGCTGCTGAGACTTCTACTAACACTCTGGTATTGCAGCTCTAATGGGCTAAGACAATCACACACTGAGTAAGTAGCAAATTGGGATTTGAAGGCAGGTTGCTCCATAATCTGAATTCCCAAACATTACTGTCAACTGGTGTATATGCTATGGTACTGCCCATTGTACACATATGAAACTATTCTCCTGGCAGAGCCCATGCAATTGGTTTAACCCTTTTCACATTTAGACTGTGTCATGGAAAGGTATTTTTGAGTCTCCGGAGATATGAAAGCTGTGAATGAATGATGGAGTTTTGAAGGGCTTAGAGATACATTGGACCACTTAAGAAATTACAGGATCTAAAAACTTAAGCAGAGGGTATGGGGAATATAGAAAACCCAGGAAGAAAAATCATCAGATTTTGGGTAGTTTGTGGGTTTTTTTTTTTTTTTTTTTGCATAAACTCAGTCAAACACCAGGAAACAGGTCTTCTATATTGATAGAGTGGCATGGTATCAACTAGCATTAACATTAACTGGCATTAAAGCTTCAGTTAACCTATGAAGTGCGTCAGTCTAATTTGTTCCTGCCTCAGTAGAGAGCTGCCTTCTAATTCCAGTATCTGCTTGAGATAGTAAAGATGGCTTGGGATAATATCCAGAAACCCATATTTCCATTGACTGTCACAAAACAGGAAATGTAGGAGATGGGCAGCACGTCAGATATGTGGCATATGGTGGAGAGAATTGGAGGCTGAAAAGCCTGTGTAAGATAACTCTTACAGTCTTATATGCTCTACGTTTGCTAATACAATTTAACATCATTTAGTAAATGATTTATTGTAGTTAGTAAAATAATGAGAAAGAATTGGATCACTGCCTCTACAAAGAATTTCTCTGAGTTTAGACAGGCCACTTAACTCTTAAATGCCAAAATATATTCCTTAGTTAAGTCACCACAATATCACTGACTTTAAGCATGAGTTATTAATAATGCTTAAAAAGAACACGGAACATGTGTTTTATGCCATAATTGAAAAATACAGTAAAGAAGGTAGATGTACCTTTATAAAAAGTTAATATGACCTAACTAAAACACATTAACTACCAAGCAATCATAAAACAGTGTTTTACTTTTTCCCCTCTTTTTAATCTCATTTGTTTCCATAAAATGATGGAGAAGCCTGAGTACACATTCTTCTTTTGGTTTCTGTAAGAAGTGTGACACATCAAACACAGAATGTGTAAGATATGCAAAATGAGTATGCAACTGTAGGCCCCATCAGCACTGAGAACTGATTCCTTAATTGATCATGCTTTCATGAGCCTTCAGAATCACCGTCCAAACTGAATATAGAAAATGGGAATCCAAGGCATGGCATAGCTTTGCTGCCTGATGCCATAAGCAGATCCGTAAGATGAACTAAAGAGAGCTGCTAGTTCCAGTGTTATTTGAAACATGAGGTCCTCAAGTAAACTCCAGGACTGAGTTCTTTTTGCCTTCTCACTGAAAAGACTGGCTGGAATCAAATGCCTAGTCACTTGGCTACTGTTAGGAGCAATATTCCTGGAGACTGTTGGTTACAGTGTTCCATTGTCTCTTAAATTTATCTACACACTATAGCCAAAGGGAAAAAATACATTAGAACCAATATACTAAAAGGTTTTACAAGGCAGGTGCAAAATTGCTTAGATAGTATACAGAGTTATATTTCAAATTTTATCTTAAAACAGAAAATATTTTAGATCCATGTCAATATATAAAGGCATAAATACAGTGTTGGTTGTTTTTTTGATAGTAGGTTTTTCTCAATTCTTACTTCTTTTTTTAGACTGATTTCTGCGAATGCTTTAGTAAAAAATTCTAACTAATTTAATTTTCACATTAACCCTGGGGCGTGTATGCTATAATGTGCTTGGTTGATGGTTGTGTAAACTGAGCCAAAGAGCTTGTTTAGAACTTAAATTGATCCAGATCCTTTAATAAATAAATGGTGGAGGTGGAATTTTGAACTCAGGAAGTTTAGCTCCTAAGTCCAGCCTCTGGCCTTATTTGCACAATCTCTATGCAGAAAGAGAAAAGCTGAGAGTCTGAGATATATCTATTCAGTGTACTTTATGTGTCACAGTGTGCCAGATACAAGTGATTTAATAGTCATAGTTCTCAAAGCACTTACTCTCTGGTTGTGGTCTCTTTAACATGTGATATGCTGTGAAAACAATTAAGATGAGACATGTAATCTGGCCAGTGCCAAATAGAGCCAAATGATCTCCCTTTACCGTGCCTCTACTAATGCGGCTTAAACTCCCTTTAGACTTTTTGCTGATATTAGAGTCTCAGATTAAGACTGTGGTCATTTAAAATCCTAAAGTCTCCCTGTTATGACGAAATGAGAGAAGAGGCTCATTGAGAGGGAGGGGCGCAAGAAGCTATGGAGACAAAATAGTAAGATTTTGAAGGATAGACAAGAAATGAACAAAGCAACCACAGCTGATGATTAAGAGGAGCAATCTGAGGTGGCAAGAAGGATATGGTGTAATGGTCAAAAAGAGACAAAAGCTAATCTTGCTAGACCTTTATTTTCCTAGGTGCTTTCACTCCTGAGCTCAGAGTGAAACTAGGGTTTTGAATTATGTATGATTTTTTTTTAAATAACTGCTATGGAAAATTATAATGGGGAGTTAACATACTGGTCTTTATTTATAATTTCTGTATGTTTCAATGAATTTGCTACAGAAACCCTATTATCTTGTACCACACCTCAATTCAGATTTGACAGTAGTGTGGGGGGGGAGGGTGCCATGTGCATGTGAGTTTTAATGAATCTCATGGTTGATGATGGATGTCAAGTGGGAATATTCCATGTGTCAGCCATGCTTCTCGGATTCTTACCACAGTTAAGTATTTCTGGAGGTACCCAAGGAGTGTCCCCTGTGTGCTCACAAAGGAAATGAGTCAGAGACCATAGAGCATATTTGCCATCACCTCTTCTAGCCTTCTTTGTGACGAGCCATTGCTGCTTGCTTTGGTCAATGAGCCCTTTTCCTCAGTGGACGTTGACTTCCATTACAGTTCACGGGACTGTGTAGCCCAGGTGGCTTCAGGGAACACCACCCCCAATGGTGCCCTTGTCACTAGAGGCTGCTTGACTCTCCCACTGCATTTTAATCACAGCTACCTCCAAGAGGCTACCTTGTCCACCAGATACAACTGCCACCCATCAGCATAGGTGAATCTTGCAGCTGTGGGGTCCAGGAGCCCAGGTTTGTGTTGGATAGTTAGAAATATTGTATCTCTAAGACATCTATGGGTTTCCTGAACTGTTTGCATTTGCCCCAGTGTCTTCCGTGAAGCAGCTTTTTCTCAGGTTTTTACTTTAACAGTCCTTTGATCTTCAGAAAACTGAAGTCTGAGTACAAAGGGGTCTTGATGAGGAGATAAATCCAAGTGACCATCATATACTCAGAATCTCTCTTTTGCTCCTGTAGCTTATACTACCCTGTTCTGCTTCTTTTAGAACCTACTGGTTTAGTTTTGTTTTTCAAGGATATTCTCCCATCTTTCATGCTAATAGACTTCCTAGGGGCACACCTCACCAGTTAGACCTGTCATAACTACCTGAGTAGGCTCTGTGCAAGCTCAGCCCGGAACTCCTTCTACATGATGTCATGGTTTACTGGTTTGCTCTGTGCTGCTTGGAAAAAGATATGCAATAAATGAAAGGTTGGTCTCTTATTATTCTGCTAGTGCATAATATTGTTGCAACTAATCTATCCCCATGTATTTATAAGCCCCCAAAGTATATCTGCTTTTTTCCAAAGAGGAAAAAGTTCTCCCCCAGAGTTTTGACCTGGGAAGTTACTCCTGTCATTTGACACTTACTTGAAAGAGGGACAAAGTGTCAACAGGCACTTGGTCTATATCAATACCATTTATTCAAGTTCAGTGCTGTGGGAAGTTCTTTATTGCCTACTTATCTCCTGGGAATGATAGCTGAACAGTCATGTTGGTCTCCTACAGGTTGTAAGGATCACACAAGTCTTCTAGAAAGGCCTGCATGTGGGCAGTAGGACACAGGGCTCTGTTTTGGTATGTCCATTAGCACTGTGAGGACTGTTGGGTTACAAAAAACTTGTTTGCAGTACTCTCCCAAGAAAGAAATATTCATACTTCCATTTAGTCTTTTCAATTCCCATGAGAAAGGTACAGTAGCTGAACTCCTGAATTAGAATTGTGTTTGAAATAATGGGAAGAAGACGGACGGAAAAAAGACATTTCTCCTCTAAAGAATTTCAAATTTGCCTCCTATTGTTGCTGATTTTTAAGATGCACATGGGAAAAGACGGAGGGTTTGTGGAAGGGTGGCTACTCTCCCAGACGTGGAGGCCATTCACAAAGTCAGTTGGTAATGAGATTCTCCACAGCAGCAAACTGCACTGTCCATTCATATTTCTTTTCCACCTGTCCCCACAATGGTGTCTATTTGCTCAGCCCGCATGCAACAAGGCTGTGTTTGTAAGTAAGGGCCCATTCATTGGCTGTCTATTTAGAAGTCTTGACAGAAAATCCCATGAAAAACTCCTCAATTCAAATTCCTCTTTAATGACTTGCTCCATTCACCAGAGATGGCTGGGGGAGGGTGTTTGGGGCTTGACTTCTTCCACTATGGGAGACAAGAAAGCATTTTTTATAAAGCTCCTGACGTGCTAAGGGTATTAAACAATAAGTCATGATAAATGATTGAATCTGAGGGAGAAATCTCTCTCTCTCTTTTTGATAAAAACCTTTATCTGGTTCACAAAATATGTAATCTCTATTAATGGTGTTTTCAATTTGAAAATTTTAGTTGCTCTGTATGTCTTCCTTGTGGCACCCCCTCCCAATCCAGTGGATGTTGGTTGCTTGATTGGTACTCTCTGGATGTGTTTCAATATCATATTGGGAGAATTACATTTGTAGTTACTATGGTTAACAAAATGAAAGGACAATTGTAATTATCCCACATTTTTGGCTTAGGTTGTTATTTAGTTGAGGTATATGGAGCATGAGAAAATATCTCTTTGTGTATTTGATTCTCTCTCTGTATTTCTTCTTAGTTTGTGGAAGAAATCCATTTGGCACTAGGAAATCAACTCAAACATTCCCTAATAAGATGACATATGAGGACATCACAGTAGAAAAAAACATGAGGGTTTCCCAGCCTCGCTGGTATTCCCTTTCTTGAGTAACTTTGTTTAGACTCTCACTCACTCATTGTTAAAGGATTTTCTCCTAGACATCCTTAACAGTGTGTGCGTTTTATTTCTTATCACTCATCGCAGTCAGGAATAACATTTAATTCTTGAATTTTCCCCCTTTACAATGCATCATCCATGAGTTTAGGGACTGTGTCTGACACATTCATTTCTGAACACTCTCTGCTCAAAACAACACAGGGCATGTAGTATATGCCCAGTTAGTATTTCTTGAGTGAGGAAATGGGAAATGACTGATTCATAGTCTGCCATTCTTTATTTTTCTAAAGAGCCCTTACAGGAATTTTCTCAAGTAGAGAACAAATTGAAGAACACTCAGTGAATTCTTGATTTGCCATTAAATGTTTTATTTCTTTGTTTTTGAACATTAAATCTGTATTGGAGATTGCTATATAATGAAGGTAAAAATATCAGTAGCTTTCTGTCCTCAATGAACTTAGATACTACAGTGATGACAGAAAAAAGCAAAAAACAAAAAACTAAACTGTTCAGTGTTATAAAAGAGAGAAACTCAGTGTGCTGGGATTTCAGACAAGAGAAAGTTTACTTTTTGCTATGGGAATTAGGAAGTCTTCATGAGGAAGCTTCCAGGGTGAAGCAAATGTGGTTTGTGCCTCAAGCACAAAACTTGACAGTGTCCACAATCTCAGTAATCAAGATTAATCCTATTTTAGTGCAGTATGTTACAAAAATCAGTATTAATACCAAAAAGTGTCACGATGAATAAAATATTATAATTTAAATAAAGTACTGTTTTTCCTTTTGCCTTAGGCTCCATTACAACATGGTATGGTCGACGTTTTGTAAACAGAGGCTCAGGAAAGTTGACCATCAGCATGGAAAAGGGAAAGAGAAGATATTTTGGGCAGCCAGGAGTGACTGATTTGATCAAACAGAGCAACATGTAGTGGGTGTTAATAAGATTCTAGGTCATAAGCCAAAGATTTAGGTCACAAGTGTAGTATATGACTACATTTGAACAACCTAGAATCTCTGGCTCAAAAATTGGCATTATTATGTAAACAATGGGGAGCTGTTGAAGGTTTCTGAGTGGAGAAAGTGGTATATTAAAAGTAATAATAACAAATACACTTTTCAAAGTCCTTTAGGGAGTTAAATCTGACAACAGGATGAAGATCTCTTCCATTGTTTTTGTATCTTTGTTTAAAAGACAATATATTAGAAAGTTGCATCAATTTGTGCCCTCTGATGAGCATCAGATTCTAAAACAGAGTTTACTATTTGATCTGAATATTTTCTGACTTTGCTTAATCTACTCTACCATACAATAAAAATGCCAGTGAAAACCATCTCCTCGTGGAGAGATCATTACCTAATTAGACCATGCTCAAACAGCTTTGTTTGGTTCTGTCTCTTGCTTTTGCTCTTCTAAGACTGAGCAGCTTTTCCTCCCTCATTTCTGAGTGACATATTTATTTTCCAGAACATATTAATGGTTTCAATGAGATTACAGTCTCTCCTTCCTCTCTTCCTAACATTTGTCTGCTTTTGGTGACATCCTATTTCTGTTATCTATTATGTGTTTGTTTCAAAGTTTAACTCTGAGAAAGCCGACATTTTTTCCTGATTTCCAATATTTAGTATTTCCAGTATTTGACACCATTGTTACACCCTATTTAAATAGATTTTGGTAGAATTTAGTGGTGTTTTCCTAAATGTGATTGTGAATTATACACAACACCATAGGATGGGACCCAGGCTAAGTTGGTAGGAGTAAAAAGGCATGATGTCTGCAACTTAATCTAAAATAGTTTGATCAAAAGAAATAGATACAATAGAAATAGATAAAACTAATGCTATAAAAGTAAAAAGCATTAGAAGTGAACAGTGTGGAGTGGAAAATTGGGAAAGCTAAAGTGGCAAATGCCAACAACTGGTGAATCTAGATGAAGGGTATACCCTTGTCTTGTCTTCCAAATTACCTTGAAATAACTAAAGACTGAGAACTAGACTATCCAAAGAGATTTATGGTAAAATATTTCAGCATTTCTGGTAAATATTCAGTTGAATAAAGAAATTGGCAAGAGGAGGGATTTATAGAAAAATGGTTTAACACCCTTCTCTAATCTATTGTTCTAGCACCATGCTTTTTCTTAGAGTTTCTTTACACGACTGAGTTCTGAGTCCTTGTGCTTACATAAACCACCCCTGGAACATAATACTTAATACCCTTTCCAGTTTCTCTAAACTATAGGTAGCATTTTTAAGAAGAAAAATTTGCAAAGCAACTCGAGTGCAAAATTCATTTGTTTATTTTTATGATTATTTTTCTCTCCACTTTTTAGGATTTTCCCACCCACATCTATTTGACAACAAGGCTTTTAGTGACTCACTGATATCAAGTCCTTTTTATTTAGATATCAAGTCCTTTAGATTTATTTATTAGAGAGAGAGAGCACAAGTGGGAGGAACAGGGAGAGGGAGAGGGAATCCCAAGCAGGCTGTGCTAAGCTCAGAGCCTGATACAAGGCTCGATCTCAGGACCCTGAGCCAAAACCAAGAGTCAGACGCTTAACTGCACCACCCAGGTGCCCCTACCAGTATCAAGTCTTAACGAAGCATTCAATTTGGTTTTCATACAAATGGAATTCTTTTATCTTTCATGTACACTTCATCAGTTTATATAATTAAAATATTACAATTAATATTTAATTACAGTTAAATGTAATTACAATAACAAGTACATAAGTTTAGGAAACAGTACAATAGGCACTTGGCAAGCTCACATCTCAATTCATGGGAGCAGAGGGGCTGTGCCTGCTAAAGCACATCAGCAAACATATAGTGTGCTGTCAGCATGGGTCGTACATTGTAGAGAGAATTGAGAATACCAGCTAATCCAGCAGTTCCATTAAGTGGAGAACACTCAAGAAGTTTTCCATTACATTCCAATTTTGTGTAAATTATTGAAAAAATTTTTAAATCAAAAAGTTTTAAGTTAAACTGTGGCTTTTTCAAATACTTTTCCTCCCTCATCACTCTCTGCCTCTCTTCTGCTCCCCACCCTGCCAAAAATTTATAGAATGAGATTGGGAAATTGAATTTTGCTTTGAGATTTACCAGTGATATCTTTATATGAATATTAAAAGGAGAAAAAAGTACTGATGTACTTGAGCTTTCTAGGGCAAGAGTGCCAGCAAAATTGGCTAATTAGGTACATGATACCTGACCTCTTGTACCAGTTGAGACCGTTGAGAAATTTTGGCCAGATACGGGTAACTGGTGATACTGAGGAGGACTGTGGGTTGAGGCAAGGGATAGAGGGATTCCTTGCCCCCAAGACACTCTCTTCCTTGGAGATATATAGACTCAGAAAAGGGAAGGCAAGAGAAATGGAGAGAACTCCAGAACTATTCATCAAGATTGATGTACCATTCCAACATCACTGAACAGGGGATATCAGTACTAGATTCCAGTGACCAAGGATAAAATCTGTGATTCAGGGACTGTGAGAAAAGTTTTGGTTCCTTGATTTTGAGAAGGACATACTATTCATAGAGGGGGGAAAAAATGACACCAGTTCTCTAAGGATGTGAGTGAAAATGGACTGATCCCATGGGAAGAAGTCAAATAAGTTAATATAAGCATAAACTAAAATCCCAACGTGTGAAGAGTTGGGCAAGTTGAATCATTAAGTTTCATATTGGATGCTTCAAATGAAGTTCTCCAATAAATAAAAGTATCCTTCAAAATTTTAATATGTGATTAATACTGCAAGGTGTTAGAAAATGGTTTCTCTCATGACTCTTCAAATTCCAAATGTGAAGTTCTAATTCATTACTTTACCCCCACTCCCACTGTGGTTTCATTTATCCATGTTACCTCATTTTTATCATGGTTCCCATTATTTCAGGCACACATTTTTTTAATTCCACCGAAATACAAAAACTACAGTGACTGTGCCCTCATTATGTCCTTCAGAAGTTTACTCTAGTTTTAAGTAAATTCAATCAAATACTGTTCTTACCTAAGTGAACCAGAATCTGCTTTCCTGTATTTATCATCCATCAGTCTTGCTTTCCTTAGTCCAATAAAATTTGTTTATGTTTCTTTTACATGTTAGTCTCTCAAATGTATGAAGAGTTTTAAAGTTTCCACAAACACGTGGTTGTTGTCTTTGAAAGAAATAATGAATTTATTCTTTCTGGAAAGCTTCAATCCCTTAACAAATACCGTTAAGTTATTTGAAAAATTTAATGTTCATTGCTTGAGCTAAAGATTTTTCTTTTAGCCTGTCTTTACATATTTTTAAATGCTTTTATATTTCTAGATTTGTGATAGACCAAGAATTGACTTTATTTTTTAAATGCTTTCTATCCTAATCTTCATGATTCTTTTTCTTTCCATTTATATATAACAGATCAAAGGAACTGATGACCTTTTGATGGTAGGCTATAGAATAACTGGATAAAGCACTTACTAGAAAGTCTCTAAGATGCTATGACATTTTGAGGCAGTTCAGGTGGGTGAGAAAATTAAGAACAATGAGGTGGATTCCAAGTGCAATTGTTGAAAAAATCGATGAACAAAAGTTGTACAAGATTTCATACAATATAACTTTGATGGAAATAACTCCGTACTTAGTATTATAAGGAAGTCTTACATACTTTTTATCTTTTTCTTTATCTTATTGCCTGTTTTTATTTCACTGCTTTTAAGATTTCATTCTTTTACGTCTAAGTAATATTCCATTACAAATATATACCACATCTTTATCTTTTCATCTAACAATGGACACTTAGGTTGCTTCCATACCTTGGCTATTGTAAATAATGCTGCAATAAACATAAGGGTGCATATATCTTTTCAAATTAGTGTTTTTGCTTTCTTTGGGTAAATAGTAGTGGAATTATCAGATCATATGGTATTTCTATTTTTTAATTTTTCAAGGCACCTCCATACTGTTTTCCATGGTGGCTGTGCCAATTTACATTACATTCCTACCAACAGGGCATGAAAGTTCCCTTTTCTCCAAATCCTCACCGAAATGGTTATTTCTTGTATTTGATACTAGCTATTTTAACTGGTATGAAGTGATAGCTCATTATGGTTTTGGTTTACATTTCCTCGATGATGAGTGATGAACATCTTATCACATATCTGTTGTCCATCTTGCTGTCTTCTTTGGAAAAATATTTATTAGGTCCTCTGCCCATTTCTTAATTGGATTATGTGTGTGTGTGTGTGTGTGTGTGTTCTGTGTTTTGTTTTTGTTTTTTTGGTGTTGATTTGTTTAAGTTCTTTCTATATTTTGGCTATTAACCCCTTATTGGGTGTGTCACTTATGAATATTTTGTCCTATTCAGTAAGTTGCCTTTTTGTTTTGATAATGGTTTCCTTTGCTGTGTAGAAGCTTTTTATTTTGGTATGGTCCCAATAGTTTATTTTTGCTTTTGTTTCCCTTGCCTGAGGAAACATATCCATAAATACATTGCTAGGGCTGATATCCAAGAGATTACTGCTTATGTTTTCTTTTAAGAGTTTTATGGTCTCAGGTCTCACATTCAGGTCATTAATCCATTTTGAGTTTATTTTTGTGTGTGGTGAAGGAGAGTGGTCCACTTTCATTCTTTTGTATATAGCTGTTCAGTTTTCTCAACACCATTTATTGAAAAGACTGTCTTTTTCCCTTTGTAATTTCTTGCATCTTTTGTCATAGATTAATTGACCATATAATCATGGGCTTATTTATGAGCTCCCTCTGCTCTTTCGTTGATCTATGTGTCTATTTGTGTACCAGTGCCATACTGTTTTGATCATGACAGCTTTGTAGTATACCTTGAAATTTGGGATTGTGATACCTCCAGTTTTGTTTTTCTTAAAAACTTTTTGGCTATTCAGGGCCTTTGGTAGTTCCATAAAAATCTTAGGATCCATTTGTTCTAGTTCTGTGAAAAATGTCATTAGTAGTTTGATAGGGATTGAATTGAATCTGTAGATTACTTAGGATGACATTTTAACAATATTAATTCTTCCAGTCGATGAGCCTGAAATATCTTTCTAGTTTGTGTCATTTCCAGTTTATTTCACCAGTGTCATATAGTTCTCAGAGTACTGGCCTTTCAACTACTTAGTTAAATTTATTCCTAGGTATTTTATTCCTTTTGGTGTAATTGTAAGTAGGGTTGTTTTCTTAATTTCTCTTTGTGCTACTTTGTTATTTGTGTTTAGATGCAACAGACTTCTGTATATCAATTTTGTGTCCTGCAACTTCACTGAATTCATTTATTCTAATAGTGAGATACTCTGCGATATCTTTAGAGTTTTCTACATAAAATATCATGCCATTTCCAAATAGTGACAGTTTTCTTTGTTTCTTACCAATTCAGATACCTTTTTTTTTTTATCTTGTCTGATTGCTACGGCTAGAAGTTCCAGTGCTATTATGAATAAAAGCAGTAAGAGTGGACATCCTTGTCTTATTCCTGACCCTAGAGGAAAATCTCTCAGCTTTTCCCTATTGAGTAGATATTAGCTGTGGATGTCTCATATACATGTTCACAATATATTTTGTATTGTTCATTTGTAAAATTCAACCCCCCTTCAGATATCAAAATATAACTTTGTCTATTTATATCATGACATATATAGCAAACATACAGAGAATGTTTCCCATTTATCTCTGAATTTGGGGTATTATCATCCAATATAAATTTGGTTAATATATTTCAGCAAGGGTAAAGACATTCTGGGGAGAAGGAAAGATGGCGGAAGAATAGGGGACCCTATTTCAACAGGTCCCCGGAATTGAGCTGGCTATCTACCAGACCACTCTGAGCACCCACGAAACCAGCCTGAGTTATGAGAAAATCTGGATCTCTACAAAGAGAATATCACAGGCGTTGGTTTTGAGGTACGAAGTGGGGAGCCGTGATTCCACAGGCAGATATTGGAGGATAAATGGCAGCAGGAGGGTGCCTGGCCGTGGGGATCCTACACTGACAGTGAGCGACAGACTCGTGCGCTGGGGACAGGGCAGAGACTCGCAGACCGGTAGTGGCGGGAAAAGGACTTTAAGGCAGCCCCTGGGGAGAAACCTGGAGTGGCGGGGTTGCGCGTGCGATCTGGGGGCGGCTGGCGGTTTTAGAAGCACAAAGGGCAGAGACGTGCCCCGACCTGGAGGCAGGACTTGGGGTGCTGTGGAGGGGCGCACAACCCAGGACGCTACAGTTTATGGCAGCACAGACAGAAACGGAGACAGTGTGGCCTGGAGAGCTCACTGAAGAACAGACTGTGGTGTCTCTGCTCTGAGGCAGAGGTTGGAAACGGACTCTTCTGCTCTGATTCACGGAAGAGACAGGGAAAGCCGCCAGAGAACAAAAGCCCCCAAAACTGATTCCTGCTGAGCCCATCCCCCGCCACTGGGGGGCAGGGCAACTCTGCCCAAACAGGGTTGCCTGAGTAACAGCACGACAGGCCCCTCCCCCAGAAGACAGGCTGGGAAAACAAGAGGCCAGCAACCCTAAGGTCCCAAGAAAACAGGTGCATCTTGCTTGGATTCTGGTCAATAATTTGGACTCTATACATTCCCTCAAACACCCATCAACAGAATGACTAGGAGGAGGATCCCCCAAAATAGAAAAGACTCAGAGATTATGACTTATACTGCAGATTTAGAAATGGATGCAGATATAACCAAGATGTCGGAGATGGAATTCAGGCTAGCAATTGTGAAGACAATGGCTAGAATGGAGAAATTAATTAATGGCAACATAGAGTCTCCAAGGGCAGAAATGAAAGCTGAATTGGCAGAACTTAAAAATGCTATCAATGAGATCCAATCCAATCTAGATAATATAACAGCTAGGGTAAGTGAGGCAGAAGAACGAATAAGTGACCTGGAAGACAATATAATAGATAGAAAGGGAAAAGAGGAGGCCAGGGAAAAACAACTCAGAATCCATGAAAATAGAGAAATAAGTGACACCATGAAGCGTTCCAATGTCAGAATAATTGGAACCCTGGAGGGAGTGGAGAGAGAGAGAGAGAGGACTAGAAGATGTATTTGAGCAAATCGTAGCTGAGAACTTCCCTAATCTGGGGAATGAAACAAACATTTGGGTCCTAGAGGCAGAGAGGACCCCCCCCACCCAAGATCAAGGAAAACAGGCCAACCACCCTGGCATGTAATAGCAAAACTTGCAAATCTTAGAACCAAGGAAACCATCTTAAGGGCAGTTAGGGGGAAGAGATTCCTTACGTACAGAGGGAGAAACATCAGAATAATGTCAGACCTGTCCACAGAGACCTGGCAAGCCAGAAAGGCCTGGCAAAACATATTCAGGATACTAAATGAGAAGAACATGTAGCCAAGAATACTTTATCTGTCAAGGCTTTCATTTAAAATGGATGGAGAGATGTGGAGCTTCCACGACCAGCAGAAACTGAAGGAATATGTGACCACGAAGCCGGCCCTGCAAGAAATATTAAGGGGGGGTTCTATAAAAGGAGAAAGACCTCTTTGACATTGCCCACAGAAACTTCTTTCAAGATACATCTCCAAAAGCTAGTGAAACAAAAGCAAAAATGAACCTTTGGGACTTCATCAAGATAAAAAGCTTCTGCACAGCAAAGGAAACAGTCAACAAAACAAAGAGGCAACCCACAGAATGGGAGAAGATATTTGCAAATGACACTACAGATAAAGGGCTGGTATCCAAGATCTATAAAGAACTTCTCAAACTAAACACCCAAAAAACAAATAATCAAGTCAAAAAGTGGGCAGAAGATATGAAAAGACACTTCTCTGAAGAAGACATACAAATGGCTAACACACATGAAAAAATGTTCATCATCATTAGCCATCAGGGGAATTCAAATCAAAACCACATTGAGATACCACCTTACACCAGTTAGAATGGAAAAAATGGACAGGGAAAGAAACAACAAATGTTGGAGAGGTTGTGGAGAAAGGGGAACCCTCTTTACACTGTTGGTGGGAATGCAAGTTGGTACAGCCACTTTGGAAAACAGTGTGGAGGTGCCTCAAAAAAGTAAAAATAGAGCTACCCTATGACCCAGCAATTGCACTCCTGGGTATTTACCCCAAAGACACAGATGTAGTGAAAAGAAGGGCCACATGCACCCCAATGTTCATAGCAGCAATGTCTGCAATAGCCAAACTGTGGAAAGAGCCGAGATGCCCTTCAATACATGAATGGATAAAGAAGATGTGGTCCATATGTACAGTGGAATATTACTCAGCCATCAGAAAGGATGAATACCCAACTTTTACATCAACATGGATGGAACTGGAGGAGATTATGCTAAATGAAATAAGTCAAGCAGAGAAAGTCAATTATCATATGGTTTCACTTCTTTGTGGAACATAAGGAATATCACGGAGGACACTAGGAGAAGGAAGGGAAAAGTGAGGGGTGGAAATCAGAGGGAGAGACGAACCATGAGAGACTATGGACTCTGAGAAACAAACAGGGTTTTAGAGGGAAGTGGGGAGGGGAGATTGGTTAGCCCATTGTTGGGTAATAAGGAGGGCACGTACAGCCTGGAGCACTGGGTGTTATACAAAAACAATGGATCGTGGATCACCACATCAAAAGCTAATGATGTATGGTGACTAACATAACATAATAAAATTAAAGAAAAAAGACATTCTATTTTCCCACAAATGTTCATTTACAATTGGTTAAAAAAAAAAAAGAAAAAGAAAATCTAAGTTTTCATTCAATAGCAAGTTGAGTACCTCTTGTTCCATATTCCTCAATAAGCATATTTGTTTATCCTTGGCAAATGAATCAGAAATTTTGTTAAACCATCATTGACATAGTCACATATATGTCATCTAATATCCATTATCTAATATGAAAGAGTAAGAAGAAAAATAAAAATGCCATGAGACTTACTACCTTGATGTTTTCTGTAATTTTTTCTAGAAGTAGGCCCAGAGTTTGAGAGGGTAGCTGTATTTTTGTGAGGGTTTAAGAAATAAGAAAGAAGAAAGACCTCTACCAAAGAATTTATTTTCTCTCATTTTTTGGCTGATGTCCCAAACTGAAAGAAGTTGTTTTGGATTTGATCCTACTTCTCATTTGTAGGCCTCAAAAAAAAAAAAAAAAAAAAAAAAAAGCACATTATAATTTGTCACCAGGGATAACACACGTATAAGAAACCAGAACACGGAACAACCATCAGGGCCTTTTTTGAAAGCAGAGATCTCAGCTGAGGTAATGCTGCTTCTGCCTGAGCACTGCATTTCTGTCCCTCTGAAACTTTTAAAAATATTTGCCATTTAAGGATTTATTTATTTAGGGGAGAGAGAGCGCCCGCACAAGAAAAAGAAAGAGAGCATATGTGAGCAGGGAAAGGGGCAGAGAGAGGGAGAGAAATCTTCAAGCCGACTCCCTGCTGGGCATGGAGCCCCATGCAGGGCTTGATCTCACAACCCTGCGATCATAACCTGAGCCAAAACCAAGAGTCAGAGGCTCAACTGACTGAGCTGTCCAGGTGCCACAATCCTTGCCTTTTAATATAAATGTGTAGGGCACAGTGATCATCACTTAATTTTCAGTTTCTCATAGCTTTATTTCCCATACCAGACTCTGAAACAGAGGGATCTACAATTTTACAGGAAGCATGGGGTTTTGAATTGTTTACTGATTTTGCTTTGGGAATATCTAGAAAACATTAGAGTAAGGTTTGACAGGTACAGCTAAACCTGGCTCAGGTGTTTCTTATCATATGTCACCTCTCTGGTTACCCACTTGAATAGGACTTAAAGAAAATAGCATTCTACCTTGACTAGTTGTCTAACTGAAATCATTCAACCCAGTCAATCACAAGCCCTTCCCTCCCAGAATCACTGGACTTTAATAGAAAAATTGATTAAACACTAGGTAAATAGGTATATTAAAAAGACAGCTTGAAACTGGTAATAGCTGATATAATGTGATCTTTGATATTCTGTCACCCTACAGTAAGAGATGGCTTGAAAGTCACAAAGAACAAAGTTCCCAGGGTCAAGGTTACATACCAAGTCCTCAAATCTTTTTTGTTTGTTTGAATATGTCTCATGTTCGGAACATGTAAACTTGAAAATAGCTGTGTATTTTTTTCTTTGTGTCCAATTTTTTATAATGACAAAAATAAAAATAGAATACGATGCAGTTTTCTGAAAGAAAAATAAACCATCTAAAACCCTACCAAATAACACAACTGTGATTCCAGTTAAGCCCTTTCTCATCTTTGCACACATGCGTAGGTGTTCTGCATCACTGAATTGCAACAAATATTTTATGTTCCATCTTTTTCATTTCACATCGTATGACCTGTGTTAGACACTAAAATATCAGGGTGGATTATATATGTTCTCCAATGTAAATATTAATTAATATTTATAACTTTATTTTGAATGGTCACAACATGTACATAAAATGTGGCAGTCACACCATAATTTTTAACAGCACCCCTATATTATTGATATTTATCTAGGCTCTAATTTTCTACTATTTTAGATAATGCTACAATGCTTTTTCTTTCCCCTCTTCAAGTTAGTTCTTCTTGACAAATCACAGGGTGAAAGAATGTGGCTCTTTCATGGCTTGAATACATATGACTCATATATATATGACTCAAGTTGCAATATTGACAGCCAGGTCTAAGTGTACCATAAACAGTAGATGCTATATTTTTAATGAATTTGTTTTTGTAATCACTGATACTACAGGGAAAAATTAGTGTCATAAGAGGGATTGTTATAGTCAGACCTTAACCTACTCAGAACATTGAAGAATTATATTCCTTTAAGTCATTGCTACATTAATGATTAAAAAGATTTTTAACTTCATAGACTGTGCATTATGACTCAATTACCCTTATCCTTGTTAATTCTCTTCCTCTGCTATAATAGTTTTATTGGGATACATTATGAAACTTGTAGAACCATAAATAGTCGTGGATCATATTGCATTCTGAAAAGAGTGAATTCTTTTGGAATATAAATCCAAATGAAAAATGAAACATGCACATTTTAACACTAAGGAAAGGGGACAATATTACATAATTTTTTCCTCTGAAAATCCTTCTGCTTTGTACAGCCTTACAAATAAAACATATCATGCTTAAATAATCAAACGGAAAACATCTTTCTTTAGGATATATCATTTTATTATTCAGTTACTCACATGTTCTTGAGCAATCTTTGCTTTCCTAAGTTTGAAGAGGGGAAAATATACCTTGTGTAGAGATGAATGAAATTAAGGGTCAGAGTTGGCCAATCTGAAATCACAGGCAGAGAAAGCCATTGAGAAGCCCAAGCTTCACCTCTTTTTCTCTGTGTGAAGTTTTCTCTCACGCTCTGTGACCTGGATTCTCGAGACAGGGTCCTTTGTTTTTTCCTCAAGTGATTTTTGTTTTTGAGGCTTACACATTGGACCAAAGCCTGGGAAATGTGGGTGTAACCAGTACATTCTCTTTTTGGAAATAAATGGGTAGATTACTTCAGCATAATACCAGAGCTAAGAATAACTCCAAAGAGCCTGTAAAAGTTGGCCTGGGTTTTAGTCTTTTACTCCACCTTGAAGGTTTTGAAAACTGAATAACTGTGTCCCTGTTCTATTCAGTGAGGACATCTGACTATGACGGTGAGAACACCAAATTCAATTACAAGGCCAAAAATATGTGTGTGTGCGCGCGCGCACTCACGTGTGTTCATGTGTTTGTATGTTTAATAACAGTGAAGTTTTTAAATTATAAATATATGCTTATTATAAAAAGTGTGATATTAAACTGTACCGGGCATAGAGTGAAAGTTGTCTTCTCATTTACTTCCCACCAATGTTTTAAAAGTTAATATTAATAATTCTGTATGTGTTGTTCTAGAGATGTACTATGTGTGTATTTCAATACAATTTTGGTGTATCACACCAGTCATGTGGTCTTTTTTTTCCTGTTCAATTATATACCATAGAACATTATTATTATCTCGTTATAATAATACAAAGTTGTAGTAGATAATATTGAAAACACAGATAAGTATAAAGGAAAAAAAGTGCCTGTTTTTACATTACCAGACTTTTATTCATTTATATAATTTGAATAACATTTGGATCACACCATTATATATTGTGTTATATGATTTTTTTTCCTCAGTGTATTTTGAGCATTTCCCATAGGTTTAAATGTTCCTCTATGACAGGATATATTGTTTATTTTAAAAATAGCTCACCCTCTATTGTTGATATTCAGGTTGTTGTCACTATTTTTTTCAGTATTATAAGGAATGTTTGCACAAAAACTCTTATGCATCTGTTTACTGATTTCATGGTTTCCAAAAATTGAAATTGCTGACTCAAAGCATTTGTTGAAATATTGCTAAATGGTACAAAGGATCAATGGTGATGGTTCATAAACCATGAGATCAGCTGTAATATGTTACTGATCTACCAACTTAAGATTAAATGATTACAAATGATCAACGGGCAGAACTCTAGTTAATGACCAATTCCTTGTCACAATGATTTAATTCTCTAATACTGGAACATTAAGTATGAAATATACTAAAATAGTATATAATATATAGAATATAATATTGAGTATAAAATAGCATTTTTATACATTTCTATCATCTTCTCTGTCATTCTGTGTATCCTCAGGATAGGCTGGGGTACGCTCTAGTAATAACTTGCAAATCTCAGTGACTTAAAAAAGGAATTCTTATTTTTCTGTTTATGTTACTATTTGCTTTGGTGTCTGTAACACTGCTTTTCTTTATATTCACTTCAGGACCCAGGCTGCAGAAGCAGTCTTTATTTTGGCTTTAACTGGTCTTGGGGCATAGGGAAAAGAGGTGATGGAACCATAGATGATCTTGAACTTGTGCTCAGAAGAGACACACATTATTTCTTCACAATTCATTAGCCAAAGTGAGTCAAATTGCCATTCCTCACATCAGTGGGATAGAGAAATATAATTGTCCCACTATGAGAGGCAATACAAGGTACATGGTGAAGCTTGCTATGAACATGTCAGGAATGTTCAATTATCTCCCATGGAGTAGGAGCAAATATTTTAGACCAGAATAGAATCTATCCACATCCTGATTCTGGAAGGGTTTTCATACTGGGAAGGGACTTTGACATGATCCAACGTTATATTGCAATGCAAGTAGAAGTCTCCATTTATTTGAAGGCCTTCCAAGCCCTTGCTCTAGAGGTAATATATAAAATGAGTGATTTCATAGGATGAAATCTCTACAATATTCAATATTTAAAATATGCAAACCTTTTTCTTACCCACAGAGACTTTTAGAAGTTATAATCCCCCCACCCCATCTTTTTTCCTGATTGCTATCGTACAAGAAAGCAATTACATTACAAGAAATGTTAGCAGGGTAACTCCTCAAATGTAAGGTCTGTACAAAGTCTCCTCTGTGTGTATATGTATATCTAGAAATGCCCTTTGCAGTTTAGAGAAGAGTGGGGAGAACTTTTTTATAGCCCTCTGCAGTTTTTTATGATAAAATCCTTCCTGTACTTGTGTTGATTACAAAACCATCTCTTTCTACAAAATCCATTCTCTCTCTGTTTCCTCTCTCATTATCAGGAGCAGCATCAAATAAAACTCTCTGATAAAATGTTACAACACTGAATTTTACAGTTTAAATGTTTCATACTATATCAAGGGATTCAATATGACCCGATATAAAATGGGCAGAAGCATTGAGATTCCTGGCATATCTTAGGAGGTAAAATGGCTAGTGACATGAGAACAAAACTAGAATATCTAAGGTCCTATGTATGGCATGATTGTTGACTTTCAATTTCTATTTATCACCCTTGTGTGCCTTATATAAAACAGTAATCTCTCCAATTCCAGTGTCTGAGGTCAGTTATGCCTCACATTCTAATCCTCTCTCCTTCCTAGGTGGTAAATCTTATTTCTTGACTCTTATTGTGTGGTGTGAATGCTGGAAAATCTAAAAGATTTTTAAATAATGTTTTTAATGTGCTCATACCTTGCTATCCATAGAATTTTCCTTTGCTCTTGCACATGGACATGTTTTCATGGAGGTAAATTTATTTTAATTTTTTTATTGTTATGTTAATCACCATATGTTACATCATTTGTTTTGGTGTAGTGTTCCATGATTCATTGTTTGTTCATAACACCCAGTGCTCCATGCAGAATGTGCCCTCTTTAATACCCATCACCAGGCTAACCCATCCCCCTACCCTCCTCCCCTCTAGAAACCTCAGTTTGTTTTTCAGAGTCCATCATCTCTCCTGGTTCGTCTCCCCCTCTGACTTACTCCCCTTCATTCTTCCTCTCCTGCTATCTTCTTCTTTTTCTTTTTTCTTAAAATATGTTGCGTTATTTGTTTCAGAAGTACAGATCTGTGATTCAACAGTCTTAAACAATTCACAGCGCTCACCGTAGCACATACCCTCCCCAATGTCTATCACCCAGCCACCCCATCCCTCCCACCCCCGACCACTCCAGCAACCCTCAGTTTGTTCCTGAGATTAAGAATTCCTCATATCAGTGAGGTCATATGATACATGTCTTTCTCTGATCGACTAAATTTATTTTAATTTTAACTTCATTTCACACTGAGCTCATGGAGGGTAGCATTGTAGCTTACTCTCTTTGCTGTTTGCTTGAGTTTTTGCAAAGTTGACATTCAGGATTTTCTGTATCACTTGTCTCTTAAGATAATGGATACTTTGTTGATTAGTGGTGCTGGCCCATATTCTTCCCAGAGTCCAGGAAAACTAAATTCAGGAACTTCAATGCCAGGGTCTCCCCATCATCTAGGTCTGAGGTTATTGATGATGCTTCTATTTTCATTGATTTATAGTAAGGCCTTTGGACATTTTAAGCTCTCTCCACAAACAGCTCTCTGGTCATGGAAGATTGAATATAGCTACAGTAATATAGTTTTCTCCAGGGAAGGAATCTAATGGGGTAGAAAGGGGGGAGAAATGAAGAATGTCTCATTAAGCTTGTTCGGCAGGCTAATGTAGACAGTCATAACAGAAACTTCATTTCTGGTATTGGAATGTGTTTCACTGGTTTTCAAGTTCTCTGCTCAGGAATATGAATGAACTTGGAACATATGTTCATGAGTTTGCCTACAGGTGAATGATATAATTCAGGAGCAAGTAGGATGATGGTCTGTGCTCTACAGAAAGAATGGAGGCATTTTGTATATTTCCAGGATGAGGTGCCTTAGGTCACTTCTCTGCATGTCTTCTGTTCACTACTATCTCTCAGGAACTTGTTTAACTTATTGCTTATTTCTCTTTGGCTCCTCAAATTGCTTTTCGTATAACTGCCCAGTACCACAAATTTGTACAGAAGGGCTAGGAGTACCTATACTTTTCTCCATTTCCAGTTTTTAAACCATTACTCCTTTATCTGACATTAAAAATAAAATTCCTCTGAAGCTCATACTACATTAAGTTAATTTCTTGTTCCTCATTTAGGAAATCTTGTTTACTTATTTGCTTATTTACTGAAGTTTTGGGTATATGGTCCATTGTCTCTCCCTCCACCTAGACACCATTCACCATCCAAACAAATTCATAGGATGTTTGTGAAAAACACAACACCACAGCTGTACTGTCACTTGATATCCATTAGTATGGCAAAAGAACTACCAATATGTTTTGGTGACTCATTCTCATGAAACACGGTAAAATATGTGACATAGCTTCACTTATAAAATCTAAATATGTGAATATATAAAATCAATTTGTGTAGTCATAATTACCTTTTTTACTCTCAGTACACCTGATTTTTAAATGCCATTTCTACCCATTTGCTTGTCTTGCCTTTATTTCTGTATTTCTGTTGTCTACATTTTGCTTTTTAAAAATACCTATTTTTGTGGCTTCTGTGTTGCCATTTACATGAATCCATTCAGACAGTCATAACCAAATACCACAGACTGGGAGATTTCAGCAAACATTTATTTTCTCACCACTCTGGAAGCTAGAAGTCCAAGATCAAGGTGCCCTCAGGACTGGTTTCTGGTAAAGGCTGTCTTCCCAGCTTGTAGATGGCCATCTTCTTGCAGGATCTCTTTTATATTTGTGTGTGAAGAGAGAGTGAGAGAGAGAGGGAGAGTGCACTCTCTGGTGCCTGTCTCTCTTTTAAAAAGATTTGTTTATTTATTTTAGAGAGAGAGAGCAGGAGGGTCAGAGGGAGAGGGGCAGAGAATTTCAAGCAGACTCTGTGGTGAGTGGGGAGCCTGATATGGGCCCGATCTCATAACCCCAAGATCACAAACTGAGCAGAAAACCGAGAGTCAGATGCTTAACCAACTTGGCCACTCAGGCATCCCTGGTATGTCTCTTCTTTTGAGTACACCACTCCCATCAGGTCAGGACCCCACCCTTTTGACCACATTTAACCTTAATCACCTCCCTAGAGGCCCTGTGTCCAAATAGTCACATTGAGAGTTAATGCTTAAACATAAGGATTGGCAGGTGAGGGTTGGTGGGTGGGAGGAGCATACATAATTCAGTCCAAGGGCTATTCTTTACAGGTTACAATGCAAATGTCTTAACTTCCTGTGAGAGCTACGGTTCATTATGCTTATTTTAAAGATAGGAAAATTGATTACATAAATGCTATGACTTAAAGGTTGCTCTTCATCTGAAAGAGATTGTATGCATAGTACTTGACAAAATAAGGGTTTTAGTTTTCTCAAGTCATATGAATTCCAAAAATAAGTCCAGACCTGATATAGTCACCAAGTACATAGACTCCTGTGCATCTGCCCAACCAACCATGGTAGTGGTATGTTGTTTATTTTCATGCCTGGTACCTCATGGGATACAATATTGCTGTTATATCAATAGATGACTGTTACCCTATTACATCATCTACAAATGGGGACTCCTTTATTTCTTCCTTTCTGACCTGTATGTCTCTTATTTCTTTTTCTTGCTATATTGTACTGGCAAAGACTCAAAGTACTGTATGAAATCAGAGTGATGAGTACCTTCGCAGTTACTTCAAGCAAAAATTAATTTTGAATCTGTTATTTTGATTCTCATTTTACCACTACTAAGCTATTCTCTTTCCCTTTGGGAACCAAATATATGAAATTTTGATTATTGAACCAAAAACTTATGGAACTCACCATTTCTGCATTCCTACCATGTGTGTTTACTCCTCAAGGAATCACTGAGTGAGGGGCTCCTGGGTGCCTCAGTCGGTTAAGCATCTGCCTTTGGCTCAGGTCACGATCTCCGGGTGCTGGGATCGAGCCCTGCAAGGAGCTCTCTGCTCAGTGGGGAGTCGTTTATTCTTCTCCTTCTGCCCTCCCCCACTCATACTCTTTCTGTCTCTCTCTTGTTCTCAAATAAATAGAATCTTAAAAAAGGGGGGGGGATCACTGAATGAAAAGGCATTGTTTTTCCCTGGCACTGAGTTCACAGTAGTGAGACAGATAGATTAAAAACAAAACAAAACAAAAAAAACAAAAATAGAGGTGAGAGTGCACATCCTTGCTTGTGCCCAATTTTAAGGGAAACAGTCTTTCACCATTACATATGATATTAACTGTAGTAATTTTTTGCAGATTAACCCTATCAAATTGAGAATGTTCTCCTCTATTCCTTTTATCATGAATAAGTAGTGAATTTTGTCAAATACATTTTTCTAAAGTGATTAATATGATTATGTGATTGTTTTGCCTTGGCCTGTTAATATGGTAGATTACCTTAATTGTTTTCTTTTGAATATTAATCCAGTCTTGGATCCCTAGAATACACACTACTTTGTCATAGCATAAAATTATTTTTATATATTGCTGAATTCTATTAGCTAATCTTTTGTTAAGGATTTTTGTATCTATAAACATGACAGATATTGAGCTTTTGTTTTCCAACTGTGTTTGTCAGATATCAGGGTGATATTAGCCTCAGAAAATGATGTGAGAAGTTTTCCATCCTCTACCACTTTCTGCAAGAGTTTATGTAGAATGAATGGTAATTGTTCTTTAATGTTTTGTTAGACTTCTCCACTGAAACTAGCCCAAGGATTTTTTTTTCATTTTAAGGATTTTTTAAATTATGAATTCAGTGTCTTTAGTAGTTATGTTGTCGTTCAGATTATCTATTTCATAATTGATGATTTGTGTTGGATTGTGTGTTTGAGGAAATTTATCCATTTTATCTAAGTAGTCAAATATTTATGCATGTAGAATTATTTGTTCTTTTTAAAAATAGTATTCTCTTAATATCCCTGTAATGTCTACATGGTCTGCAGTGATATTCATAGTTTATTGCTGACATGGGCAATTTGTATCTTTATTTTTCAGTTTTGTTAGAGGTCTGCCAATTTTACCAATCTTTTAAAATAAATGGTTTTCTGTTTAATTGGTGTTCTGTATTTTTCTGGGTTTTTAAAAAATTGTATTTATTTGAGAGAGAGAATGAATGAGCATGAGTGGGGGGGGGGCAGGGGTAGTGGAAGAAGCAGACTCCTGGCTAAGAAGGGAGCCTGATGCCAGGCTCAATCCTAGGAGTCCAAGATCATCACCTGAGCTTCGCCAGACACTCAACTGACTGAGCCACCCAGGTGCCCTGTATTTTTCTGTTTTAAAGATAATTGGTTTATGTTCTTATCTTTATTATGTCCTATCTTCTGCTTTCTTTTGGTTTTTCTCTTTTTCTTCTAATTTCTTAAGGGGGAACTCAGATTATTGATTTGAGATTTTTCTCTTTCCTAATAAAAGTATTTAGTGTTATAAATTTCCCTCTTAGCCTTGTTTTACAAATTTTGATATTTTGTATTCTCATTATCATGCAGTTAAAAGTACTTTTGGTCTCCTTTGAGCAAGACATTTCTTTGCCACTTATATTTAGAAGTATGTTGTATAATGTTTAAGTATTTGGAGATTTATCTTTTTATTAATTTTTAGTTTGATTCCATTATGATCAGAGAATTACACTATGTATAATTTCAATATCTTTTAATTTTTTACAGTTTATTTTATGGTCCAGAATATGGTCTATCTTGGTAAATGTTTCATGTAATCTTTAAGAAATGTATATTCTGCTGTTATTGAGGAGAGTGTACTATAAATGCTGATTAGATCCAGTCCAAGGGTGGTACTGCGTTCTTCTGTAACATTGCTGATTTTATATCTACTTAGTCTATCAACTGTTGAGAAATAGATATTGAAATCTTTAACTATAACATTGTCTTTGTCTCTTTCTCCTATCTGTTCTCAGTTTTTCTTCACATATTTCAGAGCTCTGTTGTTTGATGCATACATATTTAGGATTCCCAGCTCTTCGTTGTAGATTGATCTTGAAAATCCACTTAATTCTTTTTAGTTCCAATTTCCTCTTCAATGAAAGAACAATGATGGAAAGAAGCTCAAATCACAGGGTTATTGAGAGAATCAAACGATGTAAAAATACTGTCTGAACTGGAATGTGTCACATTAGTGTCTAGAGGTATTATCATCAAGTGGGGAGGGGAGACAATGTTATTAATAACAAAATAATATCTTTATCTCTCTTAAGAAAAATATGGTTTGTGCCCTATTATTTCCCCACCCAGACATATAACACATTTTTATCAATTTGTTGGGAGTGCAGAATACATATAAAAATGTTACTGAATGTCCTTTTGCCCTATTAGGTGCAAAAGGAGATTAGTAAAAGAAAGGTCCTATACTTAGACCTCAAAACACTTGGGGATCTGAGATGTTCTAGCACAGAGACAGTATTTTCACTGTAATATTTTAATTGAGCACAGACTAGAACTGCGAACTCAAATACGTGCTAAGGTCAGTATTTATCAGAAATGAGTAAAGTTGCTCATATGTATATAGGGATGATTGAATGGATTATTAAATGAAAATAATGGCTTTGGGGCATTATAGATAGTAATTGACATTCAGCCTCTCTTTTTAACATTCAGTAATGACTTCAGAGAACCATATGGAACATTAAAAGGGGGACTACTGGTACCTGACTCAGCCACTCTAATGCTGTCAGGGAGAGAATGCAGTATGACAGGCAGAATTATTAACTGTCCTATGTGATTCCCATCTTCTGATATAGCTGCCCTGTGCTATCTGAACTTTGAACTAAGATGGGATTTTACCCTATGATTAGATTATGTTATACAACAAAGGTGCTGGGAGTTGGCAGATGCAGTTAAGATCCCTAATCAGTTAACTTGGAGTTCATCAAAAGGGAGATTATCCTGGGTGTGCTTCCTCTAGTCAGGAGAACTCTAAAGGATTCATGCTGTCCTTGTAAGTAGATTCAGAGTAGTAGAGACTCTCCTGCTGACCTTGAAGGAACAAGCCAGCATGAGTTCTACAGCCACAAGTAAATGAAATCTGCCAATAGCCGAATTCTTACAATAGCAGTGTAATCTTAGATAGACTACCCTGAGCCACTGATAAGACCCCCATGTCTAGCTAACATTTTGATTTCAGCCTTGTAAGACCCCCAAAAGAGAACCCATTTTAATTATGCCCAGATTTCTGACATACAGAATTTGTGATATTGTTCAGACACCTGATTGTCAATAATACTTTGTTTATGGAAGTTCAACCACTTATTAGGATGAAATATCTTGAAACAACTCGTTTGCTAACTGGTGATATAATCTGGAAAAAGGATTATTTCACAGTAATCCTAGTTTCCTTCTCTGTCTTCATCCACTTAACCTGTTGACCTTCTTTGCTGAACTCCCAAATATTCCACTTTAGGAGGCTCATATACTCTATATCACCAGTTCTTGAGTCAACTCTTATCTATCCAAGCAGTTTGAGAACCTCATTTCTAGCCACTGTTATGGAGGCTGTATAGGGACACTAGTTCATTTTCCCCTAGTGCATGAGAGTTTTGTATTAGAATCATATAAAATGCTTTGACACAAAGGTAAAAATGAAAAATAGATATTGTTAAGCCCGGGTTCTTACTCTCCATCCTTGAATTCAGTGCATTTCCTTTAGAGAACTATGACAACTATGACAATATTTGCCTACATGTTTATTGACTGTGCCTCCTCATAGCTTGTAATGTCCGTGGAGACAAGGAGTGTGTCTGTTTTGTTCTACCAATAGCCTAGTAAAGAACTTGGCATAGAGTAGCTCAATAAATATTTTTTGAATTAATACCCTATCATCTAATGTGCCTGGTGTGTGTCCTGGACCCCCTTCCTCTGTTGCACTTCTCCCCCATGTAATCAAAAGGTTGCTGAACAAGTACAAATCATAGCCTGAGGCTTAAGGTATTTATAATTTAGTTGAAATGAAAGGGAAGTCATTAATAAGAATCATTCCAAAAAAAAAAAAAAAAAGATACATACAGCCCAGAGAATGAGTACTAATGAGCCAGGGGAAGGATTTACTCATGTGGGCTGAAGAAATCAGGGACAGCTTCATAAAGTAGGGAGTTAAAAATGGACTCAGAATATTAGGCGAAGGTTTAGGAAGAAAGAAATATCTGGAGCAGAAGACATGATTTTATCAGTTGATTCACAAATAGTTTACAGTTGGTAAACTTCCATCAGCTGCTGTATTTATGTGGGCTTTATTATTGTTATTGTTGCAGATAGTTTCCAGGTAGTTGTGGCTACATAAAAATCTAGTCCTTCATTCATGAAGATAATAGTTTATTTTAAATAAAAGAACTAAAGATTCCTATAGTTTTCATATGTGAGTCAATTTCTAGACCCTCGTTTTTTATCTTCAGTACAAGACCCCTCCCAACACACAGACACACACACACACACACACACACACACATGTGCAAAACACTCTTATGTTTTGGTCTGACTTGAGGATTGTATCCTTTCTAAAAAAAAAACACGAACATGACACACTGAGTACCAATTTGATTTTCCTTGATGTCATTCCTTTTCTGTAATAACCAGACCATGACCAACTTCTTTAATGAGATTTAATGAGATCCATTGGCTTAGCTTAGACATAGCAGAAACAATGATGACTTATATTAATGAAAATTATTAGAAGGCTTTATTCCCTGTCATTAATTGAATTCTCATTTTGTTGTTACCACTGTTCATAGAACAAGGGAAAATCCATCAAAATATCAATTATCAGTGTTTCCAGGCTCTACTGGTATCTAGTGAATAAAATGTGTAAGTTTTATTTTACCTTGTGCTAGTTTCTTTTACTACAGGAACTTGGGTATGGATTTTCTGTTTGGTGTGATCATCTCCACTCTTTCTCTGTAAGGAACAGAACCCTTTTCTAGTTTCTGGAGCCATACTCTTTTATACCAGGAATATATATATATATATATATATATACACACACACACACATATACATATATATATATATTAACTTGTTAATAGTGGAGAATAGTAGTGACAATTATAGAGGCAAAATAGGATTAACCCACAAGGCCAAATGGCAGTCAATCTTTATTTGTACCAATCCTATTAGAGCTCTCACTGGAAGATGAAAAATACAACCCAGGGATTCCCTAAGAAGGCTCATCCATGTAAGCCTGTAGATTCCTTCTGCTGGGTTCTCTGTGCTGGTTCAGTATGTACTGCTCAATTGTCTTATCTTCAAGTATAAAAATAAATATGTTTCTAAAGCCATTAAAAGGTATTCATTATCTTTTGGTGATTTCACTCAATTTCAAATTTAGCAGTTGAGTCAAAACTGAACCAAATAATGTTAAGGAATATCTCTTTATTCTTTGCGCAGTATACATTTTTTAGAAACAGCTCCTTAAATTAAAAAGAGAGAGAGAGTATGGGATGGGAGAAAGTGAAGCAAAATGTGAATTTGGTCACAAAAGGGCAACCCACCTTTCCCTTGCAACTATGCCTCTTGCTTTTCAAAAGAGATTGACCATGTGGTGATTGAGCTATAGAGGATCAATTGCATGGTTTGTTCCCCCCTCATAACAAACTATAAATATGCATGAAAATTCACCAGCAAAGTCAGAAATAACACGGGAGAATCTGCAGGAAACTCAGCATCTCCCACTTGGGAGCCATGTCTCTCATGTAGGACATCCTTCTCCAACCTCCTCCCCATAGAATATGTCACTTCATCCTCTGGATCTCAGGTGAGCTATTATTGTTGTTAGATGTATGTGTCTATCTGACTGTGATCCTCACTGGATTCATTGAAGAATAGGATAGATTCTGATTAATTTTTATCAGTATCTTTTCTTAGAATCAGCCTCAACAGTAGACATTCCAAAATAAACTGTGCTTGTTGAGAGGTGACACTGCTGATGTACGTCCAGTATGCTACGAATTTAAATTTTTGTTTTACCCAGTTTCATATATGAAGATATGCATGTATAGATCAGTGGTTGGATGGATGGATGGATGGATGGATGGATGCAAATATAGAGACTCTAGATGAGGCTCATTGTGTGATGTCTGCACATCAGACATTGTGCTAGGTATTAGAGTTACATTACACAATCTGATGGTTTTTCCTGGGGCCTCCTGCAGTTATTAAACATAAGCCCTAAAGTGTAACCTGACATTTGGGAAAGGAATATCCTCCCAGTTAGGTGGAACAAATGTCTTATTTAAAGCTCAAATCCTCTGCCTTGGCCATGAATTCACACTAACAGAATTGATTTGACCAGACATTCACAACTTTGTGTTAGTGCTATTTTCAGGTGCAGTACAAAATAAGAAATGAAAAATGCAAATTGCTGTTTCCAACAATGTAGTGTTGGGGGAAAATCAGTGGTTTTAATAAATTGTGCCTAAGGGTTGGTGTTCAACTAACATATGTCCAAACCCCTTCCCCAGGAATCCAGTCACACCTTGAGCTGACCTGAAAAGTCTGTTGTGCTGAAAGTGACTGTAAGAATGAGGAGAATTTAATACAGAATAAAAATGCAACTGTCTATGAGGAGGGCGCTGGAGACAAGTGCCTGGAGCAGAGAGGCTGGGGAATGAATTTTTCAATGTGGATAATGAAGTGTGGTGTCAGTGGAAGTCAGTGGTAATTAGCATTGTGTATAATAGGATGAGCTTGGGTAAACTTGTCACCTCACACTTCCAAGTGACCAGCAGCACAGGTTAAAGGTGAAGTACATAAATGCCACTCTTACCCTTTGGTAGGAAAAAATATAATTGTGAAAGATGTGGGAATCTATGAAGCAGCAGGAGGAGAGCTGTTGGAACACAGAATATTCATTACTTACATTTGTATATTCATTCCTTGTGTAAAATGTGCTTTCCCAGAAGTGTTTCCATAGTTATAGCAATCTACATCTTTTTTATATTCATGATTGTTTTATCATTATATAGGTAATTTGAGTACATAGAGTAAACTTGGGAAGAACAGAAAAGAAAGTAAAAATCCCTCCAGTTAAAGATAGATAATCATTGTTAATATTTTGGCATATTTTCTATCAGATGGTTTTTCATGTGAAAATTTTACTAACAGTTGTACTCATACTATATTTACAATTTTATCTGATTTTCCATCTAACACTTGAGGAGTTTTGAGCAGTTAGTAGAAATGTAATAACTTTAGCTAACTTTCACTGTGCTTACTCTGGTCTAAGCACTGTATACATTATGATGCAGTTACCACAACAACCATAAGAGGCAGGTACTATTATTATTTTCATTTCACAAGTGGGGAAGTTGAGGCACAGAGAGGGTATCTTTCCTAGTCCACATGGATAATAAACACTGGAGTTGACACCTAATACCAAGCAGTCTAATTCCAGAATCCATAATCTCTTATCTGGACAGCAGATCAGGCAGGGGTCCACAGGATTTTTCTGTAAATCTTTGAGACTTTGTAGGTCTTATGGTGTCTGTCTCAACTACTTCATTATGCTACTGAGAAAATGACTGTAGATGAGATATAAATGAATATACGACAGATATATGATTGAGCATTTCTGTGCTCTAATCAAATTTTATGGGGGCTGTAAATTTGAATTTGCTCTAGTTCTCATGGGTCACAAAATATTTTTTATATGTTTTTTCTACCATTTAAAAATTTAAAAACTATTTTTAACCTGAGACCTGAACAAAACCAGACTACTGATCGTAGTTTCATTAGATTAATTGATGTGTTAGTCACCATCAGGAGCATCTCCAGTACTTAATACTTAGGTTATTTCAAACATAAAATGTTTGTTTCAAAGAAAAATTGTCCAAGGTAAATGGTGCTATGATGAATATCTGTGCATAAAACTTTACTATTTTTATAATATTTTCTTAAGTACTTCATTTTTTTAAATTTAATCACCCAGTACTCATCATAGCAAGTGTACTCCTTAATCCCCATCACCTGTTTTACCCATTTCCCCAGCCCACCTCCCCTCTGGTGACTGTCAGTTCTCTATAGTTCAGAGTTCTACAGTTCTCTCTCTCTCTTTTAAGATTTTATTTATTCATTTGTCAGAGAGAGAAAGAGAGAGAGCACAAGCAGAGGGAGTGGCAGGGAGAGGGAGAAGCAGGCTCCCCGAGGAACAAGGAGCCCAGTGTGGGGCTTGATCCCAGAACCCTGGGATCATGACCTGAGCCGAAGGCAGATGCTTAACCGACTGAGCCACCCAGGCGCCCCTCTCTCTTTTTCCCTTTGTTAGTCTGTTTTGTTTCTTAAAAACCACGTATGAATGAAATCCTATGGTATTTGTCTTTCTCTGACTGACTTATTTTGCTTAGCATTATACTTTCTAGCTCCATCCATATTGTTGCAAATGGCAAGACTTCATTTTTTATGGCTGATTTTCCATTTAGATGATCTGTCCATTGATGTAAGCAGTGCATGAAAGTCTACTATTTTTGTGTTATCAATCAGTTCTTTCATGTATGTTAACTAATTTATGTATCTGTGTGCTGTCATGTTGGGTACATAAATACTTATAATTGTTAAATCTTGTTGTTGGACTGTCCCCTTTATTATTATAAAGTGTCCTTCTTTGTCTCTTGTCCCAGTCTGTTTTACAGTCTATTTTGTCTGATTTAAATTTTGCTACTCTGGCTTTCTTTTAACATCCATTTGCATGATAGATGTTTTTCCATCCCTCCCTTTCAGTCTGCAGCTGTCTTCTAGGCAGCATATGGGTGAGTGTTGCTTTTTTATACATTCTGTCGCCCTATGTCTTTTGATTGGAGCATTTAGTCCATTTATATTCAAGGTAATTATTAATAGATATGTATTTATTGACATTTTGTTACTTGTTTTGTGGTTGTTTCTGAATATTTTATCTGATCCTTTCTTGTCTTTCTCTCTTTCATGTTTTGCTGATTTTCTTTAGTGATATATTTGGATTTCTTTTTCTTTATTCTTTGCATACTTACTAGTGATTTTTGATTTGTGGTTACCATTAAGTTTGTATATAACATCTTCTGCATATAGCAGTCTATATTAAGTTGATGGTTAAGTTTGAACCCATTACTCCTCTCCTGCCCCTAACGTAAATTTTAGGCTTATGATGTTGTATTTTACATCCTTTTATAAGTTCCTTGACTGAATTTTTAAAGAAATACTCATTTTTGCTGATTTTTTATTTCCTACCTTCATACGTGTGTTTTTGGTGTTTGCTTTCCACTCAGAGTCCTTTTAATATTTTTTGCAGGGCTGGATTAATGGTCAAGAGCTCCTTTAGTTTTTGTTTGGAAAATTATTTTTCTTTCTGTTTTGAATGATAGCTTTGCTGAATAGAATACTCATGACTGCAAGTTTTTCCCACTCAGCACTTTGAATAGATAATGCACTTATTTCTGGCTTGTAAAGTTTCCACTGAAAAATGCACTGAGAGTTTTAGGGGATTTCCTTTGTATGTAACCGTCTTCTGTTTTTTTTTTTCTTTATCACTGTATTTTGCCATTCTAATTACAACATGTCTTGGTGTGGATCTGCTTTTGTTGATTTTGTTGTGGGTTCTCTATGCTTGCTGGATCTGGGTATCTGTTTTCTTCCCCGAATCAGGGAAGTTTTCAGCTATTATTTCTTTAAATAAATTCTGTGCCCCTTTTTTCTCTCTTTTTTGTCTAGGACTTCTAAAAATGAATGCTTTTATGTTTCATGGAGTCCCTGAGTTCCCTAAGTCTATTTTTGTTTTGCGTCATTCTTTTTTCTCTCTTTTATTCAACTTGATTACTTTCCATTACTCGGTCTTTTAGGTCATTAATATATTCCTCTGCTTCTTCCATCCTGCTGTTTATTCCATCAAGTGTGTTTCTCATTTCAGTTATTGAGCACTTTATCTCTGCTATTTATTACTTATCTCTGTGTTAATGATCTCACTGATGTCCTCCACTATTTTCTCAAGTCTGGTGAGTATCCTTTTGATCATTGCTTTAAATTCTCCATTAGGAATGTTACTTATATCTGTTTTGCTTGGCTCTCTGGCTGTGGCCTTGTCCTGTTCTTCCATTTGGGACCAATTCCTCTGTCTTCTCATTTTGTCTAAGTCTCTATGCCTGTTTCTCTGTGTTAGGAAGTCAGGTACATCCTCTATCCTCCAGGGAATTGGCTTTATGAAAAAGAGGTCCTATAGTGCCCTGCAGTGTAGTGTCTGCTGTTCTCCAGGGTCTGGCGCTTCTGGGATTGTCTCCATTGTGTGCTGTATGCACTCAGCTGTTGTGTCCTGATTGCTTTATCTTTCAGGCCTGTCAGTGGCAGAGGCTCTCTTTGCTGTGGTCAGTGTTTGGTCCCTGCTCTAAATGTGGCATGTTTTAATGAGGTATGCTCTGGTCTGCTTGTGAAATGAGACCTGCCACTGCTGCAACCAGAACCATGGCCTCACAAAACTGCCGGGTCAGAGATGTGATTCACAGGGGCTTGAGCTGGTCTTTTGGGGGAGGGGCCCACTACACTGGGATTGAGGCAAGTGTGACTGGAAAGGTAGGTTCTTCCAGAGGTTGGGGGGATTCTTGGTGTAAGCAAGTTAGGTAGGGAATGTAGTTGCTGGTTCCCACACATGTCTCTGTGTTTATGCTGAGGGCTGAGAGAAGGAAATGGTACCTACCAGTTCCTTTGTTCCCAGTGGAGTCTCTCCATGAACTCTGCCTGTCTGGGACACACTCTGAGATGAGTCACCTCCCCACTGTGTGCCCCATGTATTCTTCGGATTGTTATTTTCACACTGTATGTCAAAAGGCTGTTTACCTTGCCTTTTCTCGAAGAGCCATCCCAATGTCCTCAGAGCTCTGCCAAAGCCAAGCACGCTGACCTTTAAAACCCTAGGTTTCAAGTCCCACTGGTGGCATGAACTTAGGAAATTTGAGCTCTCTCGCTTTCTAAACCAATTACTATTGGGATTCATTTTCCCTGTGTGCTCCCCTGTGTGCTTGTTTGTCTCTTGCACTTCTCCATGACCACAACTCCTTCCCCACTGCAGCAGCCAAGGTCTATTTCTCTCCCAAGCTGCATCTCTGCATTTTCTACCTTCTTCGATGTGGCCTCTTCCCTACTTTTATTTTTTTAATTTAAGTTAATTTAAATTCAGTTAATTAACATATAGTGTATTATTAGTTTCAGAGGTAGAGTTCAGTGATTCATCAGTTGTATGTAACACCCAGTGCTCATTACATCACTTGCCCTCCTTAATGCCTGTCATGCAGTTACTCCATTCCCCCACCCTCCTCTCTTCTCTACCTTTAATTGTGGAGTTTGACCATCTCCAGATTGATTTCTGGGGTATTTATACCCGAGATTTGATAGTTATCTTATCGTATTCATGGTATGAGGCAAGCCTAGAGTCCTCCTATTCTGCCACCGTCTTCCCCTCCTCTTAGGTATATACTTTCTTAGGCTATATTCCCAGGCTTGGTCTACTCAAAAGGTATGAATACCTCTATTACTCTTAAATTTTACTACAAAACAATTTGTTATTAGGGATATGCCAACATATACTTTTATAGCTATTCTAAAAGGACAGCATATTTTGTTGTTGTTGTAGCTCAACAGATATTGAACTAATGCATTTGGGATTATGGGAAGCAAAATATTTTTTTAATATAAGGTAACCACATTTAAAGATGAGTTAAGGTAACCCAGTGTTTTCCTTAATAATATTTAAGAAATTCATTTGAGAAATTTTCTAAAATTTCTATTATCTCAGAGTGCTCTATCCATATTGCATCTGAAGATGACAAACCATTGGAGAGAGAGGGAAAAAATTAAAACTGTAAATTTAATTGAGCATTCTTTAATTTTATCCATACCAAACACCTTTTTCCCCTGTTGTCTTTGATTTTATTTTTCTTAGAAACTGGTTTTATAAAAGGATGTCTGTTTTCTTGAATATTGATTTTTTTAAGCATTAAATAAGTGGTATTTTATTACTTTCATTATAATAACATAGACCTGAAGTCAGAGGATGCTAAAATTTCTTTGAAAGTCCTAGAAGTGAGGAGCACCTGGGTGGCTCAGTCGTTAAGCATCTGACTTCAGCTGAGGTCATAATCTTGGGGTCCTGAGTTCAAGCTCCATGTCAGGCTCCCTGCTCAGTGGGAGTCTGCTTGTCTCTCTGCTCCTCCTCCTGCTTGTGCTCTCTCTCTCTCTCTCTCAAATAAATAAATACGATCTTAAAAAAACAAAAAACAAACTTCTGGAAGTGGAGTGGTTTTCCAGGTGGCAAATGATGTGCGTGCCACCAGATTTTGATGTGGCTAAGCAGTTATTTTGCCCCCATTTTTTAAAATTAAATTTTCTTGAAGACATAATTGACATATAACATTATATTTGTTAGTATTGCTTTTAAAAGCCAGTGAAAATGCAAAGACAGAGTGAGTGCTGCCCGGATGGACAGTGGTTGTCACTGTTTGAGAGGGTAGAGTTGTGTCAGTTTGGTTGGCCCCCGTGGAAGCCTGGGATTCAGAGACCCACGTCTATAGCTCCATTCCTCTTACAGGCCACATGTATTTGCTCAGCATCATGCCCTAATTGGGCTCCCATAGTCCCTTGGTCACTGCTGCTAAATGTAAGGAGAAGTCAGGAACCAAGTGTGGAAAGACCTAGGCAAACTGATCAATACCACGGGATAAACATCCCAAAGCTTCCATACACCTGTTAGGAGTATTATCTCCACATAAAGATTCAGATTTGTGAAGTAATGCAGATGTGTTTGTTGGGAGGCTTCCAAAAGCTGGCCCTTCCCCTACTGGAATTGATGGGTGCAGGCACCATAATGAAGCCACAGGAGACTTTAAATCTTCAGTGCAGTTCTGAGATTGGAAGGGGGGGGTATTTAAACTCCACAGGGATTTCCTTCTACATTCTCTAGTACCTCAGTGGTGAATTTAATAGGTTGATATCCTTTGAATAAGCTTTCTTTCTTCTTTATAACCATATGATTCCACATGGAAAATTAATCTCCCTTGTATATCAAAAGAACTCTGATTTTTCTACTTTTCATAGCATACTTAAAATCTCAGTCCAGTGGCTAGGGTTGTACATTTTATAGAATTACCAAGGGAAAGGAAAGGGTAGTCCCTTGCTCTAACCATGTCGATCCACTTACATTTTATGGATGCCCCAGTCTCTTTTAGGTCAACACATCTTTTGAACATGATATTTTCTTGGCTGGAAATTTCCTTTTGCATGACCGCTCTACCCCTTCTCCAGCCACCTGTTAAACATCCATCAAGTCCTTTGAGAAGATTTTTGAGAACCTCGTTCCATCTTTATGAACTAGAATGACCTAGTCATGCAGTCCCTTTTTTGTGTTCCACTGTATCCTAGAAAATGTTCTTTTGTAATGTTTATATTATATTGATCACAGGTTGGGTTTTTTGTTTGTTTGTTTGTTTGTTTGTTTGTTTGTATTTTCAGCCTGATTTTTGTATTTTGTGATGCCCACAAACTAAAGTCTGTTGGAGTGGCTTATTTGTGCTACCATTAACTCAGCCAGTGGTTCTCTATCCAGGCTAAATATGAGAATCACTTAGAGAATTGTTTAAAATGCCAGTGGCTGGGTGATTTTGATGTGTAGCAGGTTTGAGAACCTTGGTCCAAAGCCTTTGTCAAGAGGCCTGCTTATAGATCCAGCTGTGAAATGCTTCTCTGACATAATCACGCCATTCTTTTTTCTCCTCCATTGACAAGCCAAGTGTATCATTTTTGAGACTCATCTCCAGCCCTATTTGACATTCTGCCCATTTCTAACGGAAGACTGAGCGCTGTGCAGTCTATTTCCAGAGCTGCCATGAATATTTATACGTTGCCTGCATCTTTACAAATTAGAGAACAGCAAGATGAATGAGAGTAGTGAATCAGAGAAGACACACAGTGTGATGCGGGCAGAAATTTACTATCTCATTTCTATTTAAAACCTGATGACTCAGAGAAGGAGGCAGTCCGCTTCCATTTCAGTAAATTCCTTAACGCTCTCCAGCATGGCACTTTGGATTTTTGCACTACTGGGGATGACTTGATTTATTCCCAAGAAGAATATGCCTATATGGGGTGTGTGTGTGTGTGTGTGTGTGTGTGCTTCTGCATGCACACACATGTGCATGAGAGTTTGTAGTTAGATTATTTTAAAATACAATAGAAAAAAGAACCACCAAGCTAATTGTTAATTATTTTTGTTATGCCTCATTATCTATGTTGCCTTGGTGATGGGGATGTACCTCCGACCTCTAATGAGTAATTCTTAAGTCTGACAAAATGCTATTTGTTTCTAAATTGACTTTTAATGTCTTTGGTTTGCATTTTCTTCACTTAGTTAGCTTCCCAACAGTTATTCATTAGATTTTCTTGCCTTTCCATCTTTCTCATGCCCAAGTTCAAAATAGATTTTTACAGGAGACAAGTGTCAAGATTTATTGTGGCAATGTGATGATTTGACACTTCTAGGAAGTGCACAGAGACACTAGGAAGTTCTAGGAAGGCACAGAGACAACAACAACATGCATCCTTTTATCTTAGCTTTTGATTAGCAAATGTGGAACCATTTAAAAATTGTACATTATACCATAAAGTAAGGAAGATTTGCCCATAATGATATTCTCATGCCTATATCATAAACTCAGTGGTGAAGGCAACATAATTTCATCTGGCAGAAGGCACAGAGTGGGTTGAGCATGGCCTGTGGTATAAAGTCACAGTTCAATATTATTAATTTCAACCTTAAACTTCTAAACATAAATAAGAATCATGAGGACAAGGTTGCAAATTAGTCTTCTGGGTAAATAGACACTTAATTCCAAAACTTCCAATTTCTCCCCTCACTTTTGACTACTTGGACAGTTAAATGTTTCTTCTGTGTAGAATAAGAGCTGAGGGTATACTTCTTTATATTTGTCCATGCTGCACATCTTTGCCACACTCCTAGATGAGGAATTCCGACTTCTATGGTGAAAACTTGGAAGTTTCCCACTGTTTAAAAACTAGCCATTTTGTTAGGCATTTATTCATTAACCAAATATGTGTCCATACTTTATATTAAGCCCTGTACTAAGCATTGAAGTTAAGCCATTTCTTTATTTGGAACTCACAGTCTAGCCGGGAGACAGATACTAAATTAAAACAGATTATCAAATATTCACTGAAAACCATGGTAAGTGCTATGCTGTTGAGGCATCAGAAATTATGACAACCTTCGACAGAGAAACCAGTATTAAGCTGAGGGGTCAGAGAGAAATGAATATTCTCTGGAGAAATAATGTTTAAGTTCAGATTTGAAGGATTTTAATACACATGTTTTTGTCAGAATGGATGAGGGGGTTAAGAAATTATTATGGCCAGTTGTATTTTCTATATCAAGGGACCCCATGTTTAACAAGGGACATTTTACTCATTTTATGTTAGTCATTAAAGATGTTTATTGTAAATCTGGTGTCCAAGGAGCCAGCTAATTAATTAATATATTGAGCCAAGCAGCCGTAGGACCACAAGGGAAATGACAGAGGTCTGGTTGTGTGGAAGCAAAGGCTGGGATGAGCATTCTTGAGCTCATCTTATTGAGGACATGCTCTCAGAGGAAGGGGAGTGAGGGAAGCAGAATGAGGAAAAAGGAACTAAAAGGTGGTTGAGCTTTAGACCCATGGAGAGTCTTGGGACTTGAATTGTACCACAAAAAAGGTGGAGGCCACAGAAGCTGCCCCCTAGTATACATCGCAAGTATCTGTGTGTGTGTGTGTGTGTGTGTGTGTGTGTGTGTGTGTGTGTGTGCGCGTGCGCGCGCGCGCGCATGCAGGTGGTGGTGGGGGTGGTGTGGAGTGAAAGGAGTAGTATTCCTGTAGCCTCCCAGGAAGGTGACTTCCTTTCGCCAGGGAATTCTTTTAGATTAAAAACAAACAAACAAACAAACAAACAAACAAACAAAACCCAGAAAAGAGAACTTCTATCAGACAACTGATAAAGGAGATCTGGATGGGATCCCAACAGCCTCCACCTGAACACTGATTCCCCTGGACCAATAGCAGTATCACCTGGAGACTTGGAATGAGATTTCCGGATCCCTGCAGAAACCTACTGAATCATACTCAGGGGATGGAGCTTGGCAATCTGCAGTCTAACAAACCTTTCAGGTGATTCTGTTATATGCTCAACACTGAGAACCATGGCACCACAGGAAGCATTAAAAATGTAAAAAATAAATAAAATGTCTGGTGGAAAGTTCAAGATCCTCATTAAACCTGCACAAAATCAACAAAGGGAGACAATCATAGCCAAATTTCCAGTTCTTTAAAAAAAGGATGATATGCTCATAGGCAGCATCTTCAACATCACAAATGAATTTGTAGATATTGCATTGTCCCTCACATTTTCTATTGACATTTGATATTCCCCTGAAGCTTGGCTCAGTCATCAGTATCTGGGCTCACACCGTGGACCTCACTTCTCTACTTTGTTGTTGGTGAACTGACCTGATAAGTCCATTAAGGCAGCCACAAAGATTACTGGCATAGAATGAAAATGAGAGAGTAAGGGGGTAATTAATCTTATATCTTTTCTTTTGACTGCCAGTGTGGAAATATATTTTCCAATATTGCCTTCTTCCTAAAAGTTCTAGAGGATCTTTGAAACCCAGATATTGGTTCTTAAAGTTGTATGTATATTTGGGGGTCAATTTTTTAAATTGAATGTAAAACTACAGGTGGTTTTCAATTTATATAAGATCAGTCATATATGGAAAATTTACATAAGTGATACAATGACTGCACAGAGCATTTATTTTTTAAATGTTTTGCCATTTACCACTTTCACATTTATCTCTCTTTTTAATTGGGAAAAGTGTTTCCTGCTTAATTCATTCAAACATTTATTCATTTGAGTATTTATAAATTACCTACTATGTGCAAGGCCCCTTATTAGATGTTGCAAATATATTAGTAAGCAAAATGGATAAAGTTGCTGCTTCTCGAGATGCATATCATCTGTGTTAGTATCCTGTTGCTGCTATCACAAACTGCCATCAACTTGGTTAAAGTGACACAATTCTTTATCTTGCATTTCCCAAGGTCAGACGTCTGAAATGGATCACTTGACTAAAATCAGGATTATCAGGAGGGTTGTGTTCCTTCTGGAGTCTCTAGAGGAGAGCCCATTTCCCTTGCCTTTTCCCACTTCTAGAGAGACCAGCATTCCTTGGCTTGTAGCCCCACATCACTCCCTTCTCTTTCCTGCTTCCCTCTTTCCCTTATGAGGATTATTGTGATTACATTGGGAACATCCAGATATTCCAGGGTCACCTTCTACCACATGGTCCTTCATTGAATCACTCTGCAAAAATCCCTTTTGCCATGAAAGGAACATATACTGAGGTACCAGGGGTTAGGATATGGATATACCTTTTGGGGAAGGGGAATTGTTTTACTTACACCATCTCATGGAGAAGATTTCAAAACTATCCTGCAAATAATTATATAATTACAAATTTTGATATGTGCTAAGAAGGAATCATAGGTCAGTCATTTATTATTGGGGGAACCAAGTAATTCTTTTGCAGTAAAGTGAAATTTAGACTGACGTGAAGAGAAGTAAGTGTTCATCAGTCAAGTGGTATAAGGAATAGTACTGAGACGAGAACTTGTGCCAGTAGCCTGAGATGAAAACAAGATTAGCTGATGCAAGGACCTGCGACCAGCCTGGCTGGTTGGGTTAGCTATGGGTTAGCTGAGAAGAGAGGGCCCTGGAGAATCTCTAGAGTTAGGGGCACCAGGTCATGAAGGTGGAGGTATGTCCAAGATTACGCTTCTCATCCTAACAATATTAATTTGTATTTCTGGATATTGTGAATTTTGTAATTGATAAGATAGTGTCTTAGTGTCAGCTGCTACTAAATTATAGTACCACCTGTACCAGGTGGGTAGAATATCCTGTTGATCATATTTTTAGCCTTACAGCTTCCCTTTGCACATATTTTTTTCTTTATTCTTTCACCTTCCCACTTTAAAAATAGCATTTTGTCATGGAGCTGTTACATTTTTTTTTCTTATAAATCCATACATATGTTTTCTAAAAAAGTTATTCCACCATTTTCTCAGCCCACGATAATCACCTTTAATGATTTGGTGTGTAGACTCAGAGATAATTTTCCTAGGCAGATGTGTATTTATAGAGTGAATGATGTTTTACATGCTCTTCAGCAACCTGAATTTTTCTTCTGCACAGTATATGGTGACAACTTCCTCTATCAGTCGCATGTAATATTAGTATTTCTGATTTCAACGTAGTGATTTTAGTAATGTACAATGAGTAATTTGTGTCGTTTCCTACAACAAACAATGTAGCAGTGAGCCTCTTTGTATTTTCCTCACACAATACATTATGTCTACCCTTGGGATAAATTCCTAACAGTGGAACTATAGGGCCAAAGGCCATTTTTGTTCTATTTCTGATTTATGCTACCTTGACATATTTTATACTCCCAGAGAGTGGCCTTAAGATCATTCGGAGCAATATAGGGTAATTAACTTAAAGGAAACAACACAGAAGAAAATATGTCCCATTGTTCTCCTTCTGTAAATAAAGGGATAGTAAGGGGAGAAAGCAGTCATACACTTAATTTTTTTTTCTTTCTTTTATTTTTCTTTTAATAGAGTGGCAAATACTTCCATTTAGGAAAATGGCATTGCCTTTCCTTCAGTTACACAGACCAGAGATCTAGACATCATCCTTGTTCTCTGTCTCTGTCTCTCTCCCCCTCTCCCCCTCCCCCTCTCCCAAATCTAGTCCATTAGTGAACCCTTTCTAATCTGGCTGCTTCCCACCATCACCTTTGGTACTCCCACCCTTGCCTATGCTACTGTCATTGGTCCATAACAATGACCATTCTGATCTTTTGTCTTTCACTCTTAGTCCTTTTCAGTTTATTTTCAACACAGAAGCTATAACCGTGCTTTCGAAATGTCACTCTACTATTTAAAACCATCCACTGGATTTCCTCCAGAGATGGGAGGAAGTCCTAGGCCCTTCTACCCATCCAGGCCTTACCTGTTCTAAGGCAGGGTGCCTCTCCAACCCCTGTTCTCTCTTCTCTTCCTCTCCCCTATTCCTCTGCAGCCACCCCACCTCCCTGCTGTTGCTCTCTCTCTTCTCCCAATTATCTGTGGGGCCTTGCTCCCTCACTTTTCCAGATCTCTGCTCAAATACCCTTTGGCCCCTCACCATTGCTCTCTATCTCCTTAAATGCTTTACTTTTTCTTAGTAGCATCAACTCCTACCTGGAATTGTGTTTTCTATTTACTTATATGTGTCTCTATTATCTGTTTACTTTAATAAATATGAGCTGTAGGGGGCAGGTACTTTGTTTATATGGTTTGGCCAGTTACTGGTTCGTGCAGAGTCTTAATAATTATTTGTTGAATAGAGGCATATATGCATGAACCAAGTGTGAGTTTCAGATTTAGGGCTAGCCAGGTTCTGACCTTAATTCCTTTATTCATCTGGTCGTAGATATACTTGGGAATGGAGTAATCTAGGTCATGCTTCTGACTTTTAAATAATGGTTTAAGAAACAAATGCCCTGCACATTGTTAACATTTCTGATTAAGTGTGGCATAAGTGTTCAAAAATCAGGTAGGAGAAGAGGAGGGAAAGTGGTAAGAAGCATAGCTTCTTTCTGGAAACAGGACTACAGAAAACATCTATTTTCTCAAAGGTCTAGTTTCATTCTAATTCCTTAAAACATTGTTTCAGCTTTTAATTTTCCTTTTTATAAGTGCTATGACGTATTTGTGTGTGTTTCATTAACAAATCACAGCAGCTTATCATGGTTCAAAAAGACTTTTCAAGTCTATTGTCATCCTATGTACTGGGAGATGATAGTTTTTAACCCCAGATTATAGACTTGAGGAAAGACTTTTTTCTGTTCATCTTAAATTTAACTTTCTTCTCTATGCTGGTTCAACATTCTCCTGACTGAGGCACCTGAGACCCAATTTCCTGTGAGTGCGATGGAGATCAAAGGCATGTTTTGAGAAATGCTAAATGTAGCCCTGGATAATTTTGTATAGCAGCCAGAGGAGGTCTGCATCAGTTCTTAGCCACCCACAAAGCTAATTAAATTTACCCATGTGAAAAGCAAACACCCACCCCAGTTATTTTGAGCTAGCTTGCTGAAACACTGGTTAGATTTTAATGCACCCCACACTTCCCCCACCCCAAATCCACGGGAGCCCATAGCTTCCCCAAGAGTTCATTGTAGACCACTGTTTCTTTTAGAAACACTTCAGAAGAGTTTGACTAAAAAGCTATGGCATTTTTATCACCAAGCTCCCTCTACAGTATGTTTTGATGCTGTCTGAAGACTTTTCTGTCTTTCCTCTGTGGAGTAGAATTAGTTGAAAGACCTGGAGTCCTGGAGTCAGGTAGATCTAGGTGGGGTGAAATCTTCATTTTCCTCTTTATTTGACTTGGGGAAAGTCATTTAGCCTTACTGCATCACATGCAGGAGAAATAATAGAACCTACATCATAGGATCAGTGGGAAAATTTAATAAGGTCGTATACATAAAGAAGATAATTAAGCATATTGTAGTTGAGTATTACTTCCTTCCTCTCTGCCCAACAGCTTGTTTTCGAGCACCTAGAGTGTTTCACACACACTGGAGTTTCAGTCCCTGCTTTCATGGCTCTTACGTTCTAGTGAGAGACAATGAATATGCAAATTAAAAGAGAGAAGGTGATATTGGATCGTGACCCCTCTTGAAGGATTTAAAGCCTGGTCTGAGAGAGAGAGTGATTATGAGGAATAGGATTGAGTTTGGGTAGCTTGGTCAGGGACAGTTTCTTTATGGAAGTGACATCTGAACCAAAACATGGGTGGTGTGAACGAACCCTATGATAAGCAAGAGCCACCTGTTGTCAGTATGGGAGAAGAGAAGTCCATGAACATGTCCATGATGTCTTTGTGGAACAGAGAGAATGAGAGAGAAGAGGAAAGACAGGAGGAAAATACTGAGTTTAAATCCCACAGACCTTAGTCTATAGAACAGGACTCTAGGCATTACTCTGATCTGCAGTGGAAAGCTTTCAAGGTGGTTTGAGCAGAAATGTGATAGGATCATATAAATATGATTTATTTATTTTAGAGAGAGAGGTCATGAACAGAAGAGCAGAAGGAGAGGGAGAAAGAATCTGAAGCAGACTCCCCGATGAGTGTGGAGCCTGACGTGGGGCTTGATCTTATGACCCTGAAACCAAGAGTTGGACGCTTAACTGACTGTGCTACCCAGGTGTCCCAGGATCACATTTATGTTTTTAAAGATCCTTAGGTTAGACTCACTAAGAATGGACTGTGAAGGACGTGAATTAAGTAGGCTTGTGTGAGTACATGAGGCAAGTAGAGTGGGTTGAACAGTGTCCCCAGAATGATATATCCTACGCCTAATCCCTGACCTGTGAGTGTGACCTTATTTAGCAGTAGGGTCTTTGCAGATGTAAATAAAATAAGAATCTCAGAATGAAATCCTTTTGGACTTAAGATGGGACCTAACTGCAGTGATGGGATTTAAAATGGAAAAGAGGGGGAAGGTTGAGACACAAAGACATACAGGAGGGAAAGCCATGTGGTGACAGAGGCAGAGATGAAGTGATAGGTCTACCAGCTACGGAACACCAAAGATTTCCAGCAGCCACTGGAAGTTAGGAGAGAGGCGTGGAATGAATCCCTCCAAAAAAGCCAGTGGTGGAAAGGTGTATTTTTATTAGGCAGGAATGTCAATTTCTCATACTTTCAAAATCTTCTCTGTGGGGTGAGGGACATCTGAGAAGCAGGCTGCATGAACAGACTCTGCTGCTTTAGTGGGTCCATTCTATTCCCAGGGGAGCCCCCTTTTCTCCCCTCTGTCCCCTTGCTCTGTGAGGGTTGACTAGAAGTTGCAGCCAAGTCTCTCACTTATGTGTGACATAGTTATTTCCAATACTACTTTATCATCCATTTATAGTATAATGTTACTAGCAGTGGCTGGTAATGAATATCCTGAAGGAGGACCACTTTAATACAAAGAACTTACCATAGTTATCTGTAAAATACCAGCAGGCAAGGAGATACCAGTGCGATGTGAACAGAGGCATATTTCGTAGTTAAGTAGGGTGAAGGTGATTTGCGGATGGGCCATTATTTGCCCTTGACATTTTCCAGGTGATAATAGAGAGTTAGCATTGACTTTTCTAATGTCTATAAGTCCTACACTACAGCTGTTGCATCAGACAAGTCCAAATCTTACAATAGTCCCCAAAGGCACCAATTCTTACAATACTCCCCAAAGAGAAATATTAATAATTCCATTTTAGAGATGAAAGAGCTAAGGCTCAGAGAGATCTAGCCAATCGCATACCATTTATCATTACATAAAGCAGGTTTGCCTATTTGGCCATCCAGTTAGTCGCTGGTGAAGCTAGGATTTGAATGCAGTGCTGTCTGAATCCAAGCTTATTACATCTGGGGGTTATCACAATTCATCCAAAATAATTGGGCCATAGTCCTCCTTGATGGGCACAAAGCTATTGCATTAAATTTGGGTGATAAATGTCATGCAGGTCATAGAGAATGTTGTACAGGTCATGGAGAATGATGGTGAAGCCTCTCAGGAGCCGGTGGGCATTTAGGCCACTGTTGTTACAGAGCAGGATGGCAGGGAATGGAGGAAAAGTCAAGGTTTTCATTCCTCCTTGATTTCCAAAGGAAAATCGGCACAGGCCCCTAGCTCCTACAACTGGCTCAAGAGAGACAGACCAAGACAATTTAGGTGAAGGGTGAAAAAAGCCAAAGCACCTGGAATAATGAACCCATTTCTTAAAAGGAAAAAAAAAAAATAGAGGCAGACCCATTTCCCTGACATTACCCACTTGTTTCTCACAGAACACTTTGGATCTTACTCAATGTAATTTGGTCTTTAAAAAATCAGCGGCATGGTCTCTGGGCTCAATTAATTTGAAAGTACTTCTGGATGAATCACTTAGATATTGTTTTATCTTTTGCCTCCAAGATATCATCAGGCTTCAACCTCTTCCAGTGACCTAGTACTATTAGCCTATCCTACTAATTTGGTCCCAAAGTATGTTTTCTTTGGATTAAAAGAGAGCAAATTTATGACCCACACCTTGGCCAAAATTAACCCTGCCAAGACCATAGTTAGTAGACAGTAGACAAAGATTTCCTTTTTAAGGCTGGATATTTTCTGCATGCCTGGCTATGAGCATTTTCTTTTTTTTCTTTCTTTCTATAGGTTTTCTTAGATATTTGTAATTATATCAAAACAAACATCAGATGAGCATTTTAACATTCTTTCAAAGTGCAGATGAATCTTACTGTCATCTTTATCAGGCACTGAGTAATTAGGGGTAACCACATTGCATTTGCATATCATCAATTCCATCAATAACCTAAATTCTGAATTAATTATTATTAACCCAGTATGATTTGTTGGTGTATATTGGAAGTGGCGTTGTATACCAGAATTATTTATTACTAGTAAACAACTGGATAAAGGGATTATGAGAGTCAAAGACCAATTTTTAGTCCAGAAAAAAAAAAAAGTACTATTAGCATTGAGTACTGTACAAAGTGATGTGGGAAATTTAAAATAAATCATTTCCGATATGTAGAGCCTGATTGATTTAAATAAATATACAAGTACTATCCCAAGGGCACTCTGTGGTATTTTATTAATTATCTATTGCTTCATTAACAACATTACTATAGCCCTAGTGGCTTAAACTACACACATTGGTGACCTTAGAGTTTCCGTAGGTCCTAAACCCAGGCAGAGCTGAGCTGGGTTGGCTGCTTCGGGGTCTCACAGAAGGTGGCAGTCAAGGTTGTCTGCCCGGACTGAGGTCTCATGTAAGGTTCAGTTGAGGAATCATCTACTTCCAAGTAGGGACCAAGATCAATGCACGTTGTGAAGAAGGCTGAAACTATGACTCCGACGCATGGCAGGCCTCTAGCAAGCTTGGGGCTCTTTAAGAGAATGCTATTAACCTCATCTAATATGAAATCAGCACAGACCTAGGAAACCTGACCTGCTATAATGCAGCTCGCCACTCAGCATTAGCATAGTACAAGTTCAAAAATAAATAAATAAACATTTGTTTGCGCATCCAAGGTGAAAGGAGCCTGAAGCAGTCTTAGAATGAGGTAGTGGGTGCCAGCAGGGTGGGTGAAATACATTCAAAACACAATTTGTGGCAGGAGAATATTTGAAGATGATTTATATTGCTACTCTTCCTCGTGCTAATCAAAATAACTAAAATATTTAAGTGATTACAGCATCCCAGGCATTTAATTATTATCTTATTTTTATCCTGATAAGGCCTAACTGTAGGGGTACTGTTATTTTCCTTTTTTCATAAACTGAGGTGGTTATGCAACTAACTTAAGATCACACAGTGAGGAAGGGTAGATCTGGGATTCATAATATATTGCAAATCTGCACCTGTGTCAGGACAAACAAAAAAAATGGTAGAGTTAAAACAACAACAACAACAACAACAACTATATATTCCAGAAAATTTTTTGGCAGACTAAAAGAAGAGCTGTCAGTAGCAATTGACCTTTCAAAAAGAGTCTTTTTGTTGGGCTCCTTATGTCTATTGATGGTAGGTATATCAGACCTGCAATGAAGGTCTTATTGGGATTCCCCTTTTCTGGCAAGCAAGCTGAGGTCTGAGAGACTGTCACTTCTCTAAGGTCAGAGAGCACATTTAAAAGTTATCTGCATTTTTTACACTTGATCGGGCTACCCTTCCTAATTATTAGTAGAGCAAAAGAAATTCCAACAAACTTGGGCACATTGTAGCTTCTAGTAACAGGTCCCTTCCTGGGTTCCTGTGCAGAACAGATATGAATGCCCTTTGGAATTATTAGGCTTATCAATATGTCCTGCTAAATTACAGCAATTTTAGTGCAAGTCTCTTTCCTTCCCTTTTATATTGCTCAGTGCAAAAGTACTATCTGCTAGCAGCTAGATGTTACCATTTTGAGTGCTGAAGGAAAGGCAGAATGAAAGCCAAAAACAAATGGAATTTTAGGTCCGGCCCAGCTATTGCTGAGTGGATTAGCCTTCTGCATTGTTTACTGGACTGTTTATATATTGCTTTGTACAGTACTCACACTATGAAGCAGAAATGGTAATTCACTTTCTTTCCCAAGAGGTGAAATTCTCCTTGAACCAACACAACAACATGCGTATATTTCATATCAATCATTTTTCATTCGGTCGTGCACTAGCCTAAATTAGATCATTATTAAACACAGAGAAAACAAGAGAAAGGAGACTTGTGCCTACAAGCCACTGATGGGGAGGCTGATTCTGGCACTAAAAGAAGCCAATCATTTGCATTTTGCCATATGGGGCTTAAAGCAAGAGATTCAAATTACATTAAGAGGATTTTAAAATCAAGATAAAGCTTTTTCTTATGCACCTCTGTCTCTAGCAATAAATCATGAGAGAACCAAGAGAATATTAAAAGGATACCTAATCACATTTCATTTTTAATTTTGTCTGTGTTCCTCCCACTTCAGTTCTGTCAAATTCATTCTTTGTGAATAATTAAATAGAAGTTTCAAAATTTTCTATTTTCTTTTTCCTTTGAACAAATATTGCCCCCCCCACTGAATAAAAGTGGGAAAATCGGGATTATATACCTTGTTTAGGTTTATGTTTACAAGAATTGCTGATATTGATAAGCTTTGAAAAGCGTCGGGCAGCCAAGCCCTGTGTCAGAGGCAATTTGTCCTTGGCTAATTAAAATAAACATTGCATTTGATAATTTTACCATATGTTAAGTCTATTTATATCATTTCCTTCTTCATTGTAGATGATGTGGGGAGGGGGAATCATGAGAATGTGGAGGAGATTAAAGAAACCTGAACAACTTGGTCCCCAATGAAATAGTATTACTTATGTTAGAGTTCATGGATAATAGACTTGATTATCATTTTTCTTAACTCTTTCTCCCAGCCACTCTGTGATATAAACTAAGGCATAGGAAAGTAATTGATTTTCACAGATATTGTACCTCCTACCCCAAACCTTGTGAAAAGAACAATCAACTATTGAAGAACATCACAATTGAAAAAAAAGCTTATGCCTGCTTTATCTCTGCTTCCAGAAACAGTAATGAAATGCTGTTTTGGCGATGCCAGAAGTCAGTGGGGAGTTTCAGCAGCGTCCCCAGCTGGAACTTTAACTCGTTGAGGATATAGCAGGAAGAGGGTTGCCACGCTTCTGTGTGCCAGGACGGACCTAATCTAGATTCCAGGTCGTTACTTAAAGGTTGAGTGCCCTCCATATTCCATTATGCTGATGAAAAAATATAAAGTTGCTATTTATTTTCTGACAATTAGATTTTTTTCTCCTCTTTTTCTTCCCTTCTTTCATCTTCTTTCTCTCAGTAAAGCTAGGGAATATTGTTTGAGTTGAGCTGGAAATTTGGTAAGATGTGGTCTCATTTATTATTCCATGAATTTACACAAGGATTACCTATTTTCTTGTGCTTTGAGGGCAAAATTCTTTCTTTTTTTTTTTAAGATTTATTTTAGAGAGTGTGTGCATGAGTGGGGGGAGGGGCAGCAGGAGAGAATCTCAAGCAGACTCCCTGCTGAGCATGAAGCCCTTGCTGGGGGGGGGGGGGGGCGCTCCATCTCACCACCCATGAGATCTTGACCTGAGCCAAAATCAGGAGTCCACGGCTCAGCTGACTGAGCCACCCATGTGCCCTGAGGGCAAAATTCTTGATTTGACTTGAAGGTTCCCTATCTGATCCTGCTTCTTTCCACCAATCAGCACAACTTCCATTAGCTCAGTATTTCTGCTGCAGAGGTTGCTTTAAATATTGGCCAAGAAAGAAAGAATATGACCCCGTTTTCATGATTAATAAATTAAACCAATTTCCTATTCATTCTTTCTTGTAAGATATTTGGTCCTATTGTGACTATTCTGTCCATTCATTAAAATTATGGAACTTTACATTCTGTCAGTCCCTGTATTAAATGCAGGGGAACAGTAAACCGAAAACAGAGTTACGTCCTAACCTTCACAATACTTACCTGCTCTTTACCTGGTAGCACGAAGAAAACAGACTACTGTGGGTGATAAGAGACTTACATTTGCATCCCTGTTTTGACACATCTTTGTGACCTTGAACTTCCCACATCTGGGACGTTAGATGTCACTTCATATCATCTCACTATTCTCTTTTATAACAAAGGTTTGCAATCTTATGCCTTACATGTGGTAGCATGTAAGGTACCCTAATTTGAATTTGTTGCTAATTCTAAAAATGTATCTGTCTTTTTTTTTCCGATTAGACTGTAAGCTCCTTGAGAGCAGAAGCCCTTGCCCCTACCTCAAGCCCTACTAGGAGACTAGCCCAATTTCCGACACATAGTAAATATTTCTTGCTTTTTTCTCATCTCTATTCTCAATTCATATACCATTCTTTCATTTCATTTCTTGCCATTAATCTTGATGTATCAACACTTTGAGCCATTTGACACCATCCTTGGCTCCTGTTATTAAATTGCAACTTGTCTTTATCTATTTCTCTTCCCCTCACTCCTCCTTCCTTTGGTAACCAGCAGCTTGTTTCCTGTATCAGTCTTTCTATTTTGTTTTGTTTGCTCACTTGTTTTACTTTTTAGATTCCACATAGAAGTGAAATCATATGGTATTTATCCTTCTCTTTCTGACTTACTTCACTTTAGGTTTATCCATGTCGTCACAAATGGTAAGATCTTACTCTTTTTTGTGGCTGAATAATATCTCGTTGCATGTGTGGGCATGTGCGTATTACATATTCTTCTTGCATTCATTGATGGACACTTAGGCTGCTTTCATATCTTGGCCATTATGAATAATGTGGTAGTGAACATAGGGGATGCATATATCTCTTCAAATTGGCATTTTTATGAAACTAAAAATAATTAGCTATCTTTGTAGTCTTCTATTCTCTAGGTAGATTCTGAGTGATAAAGAAAACATGAAGATTATGTGCATTGTATCTTTCTAACTCCTGAGCTCATTTCACACTTGCTGACCTTAGATCACCCTCCTCTGTTTCTTGCATTTCTTTATCCTATCTATTCAATCATTCTTGGGTACACTGTTCTAGTCATTCATTCACTCATGGATTCACATTTACTGAGTCCCTACTATGTGTTAGGCACTGTGTTTGGTCTCAATCAATAAGTACTTTTAAATACCCTTTGAGCAAATGGTTGACTGTTAACTAGATGGACACTCTTCACCTACTCCCAGGCATCTCCTTTTCCATGTATTTAAGTTCAGTCCTCTCCCCATGCTAGCAGAGAACAATTATTTCAACAGATCCAGAATAATAAAAAGGTTCAAACCAAGAGGTGTTTTGCTTTTTTTTTTTATACTGCTTTATGTAAAACAACCTCTTACCATCCCTCCAGAGAGGGATTTTCTCTAGCTAATATCAGACTTGGTTCTCAGAGAAGGAATACTGAACTTTTAGACTGTTTTTATTGGGAAAGTACCCACTCGTGCATAATTCTTAACCTATGGATGTGATTTTATGCTGCTGAAGGTATAGATGCTAATTCTTTAACAAGTTCTTTTTGAATCAAAGAGTCAATAATAAATGTTGACATGGAAGGGCATACTTATTCCCAAGAATTTAGGTTTCATGTGCTCTGAAAAAATTATTTTCAAACCTGACAGTTTTGATTGGTAAATTTCACTTCTGCCACAACTGATGATTGAAACTTTAGGTAGAGGTGAGGAATGGAAATCTGCTGATGCCTTAAGGTGTTATCTTCCCTGTGAAAAAAACGGGAAGTTCATTTTTTTCCTTTCTTTTAACCTAAGCAGTTCATTAGGAGCATTTTAAGAAACATGACACTAAGAGACAGTGCAATATGTTAAGATAATGTGATGTAAAAGCCATCGAACAAGAAAGGTGCTGATAGAATACCAGGCAGCCTTTTTCCCCAAGGAAAACACTTAAATTCTCAGGCTTAGAAGTGAGCCCTGGGCTCTGTCACTGAGTTCCTCTGAGTGCCACATTTCCAGAAAGGCTTTTACCTCCTATTTCATTCTTGCTAAGAGACCTTATGAGTGGGTGCACAGATGCTGTTCCTTATAAAACATTTTAAGAAAACCTGTATTGTATATTTTGAACCAAATAGACAACTGAGCAAATAGGTATTTTAATAGGTGAAGTGAAATAATAATAACAATAAGGATTTGCTTTGCTTAATTTGAAACATAGACCAGCCACTGTCTTGGATATACCAACTGTTTCATCATCCTGGCTTCAAATAGGATAATCCACAGTGATTTAGAAGAGGAAAATGTGCCAATTCAGAGCTCCAAGAAAGAGAAGCCCTGAATTCTGCTCAACTCATCATTTTAGGGCACAGAGATATTCATTATTTAGAATGTATTCACCACTATGTTTTTTTTTTAATCAATTATGCATGTTCATAGTTTATAGTAGCAGTCAGGATTTATTTATTTTTTCTGTAGAGCTAGATAATAAATGTATTAGGTTAGGCTGGCCATATGTTCTCTATTGCAACTATTCAACCCTGCAGTTGCCACTGTGTAAGCAGCCACAGAATTATATAAATAAATGGGTGTGGCTATGTCCCTAGAAAATTTTCTTTTATATAAGTAAAGCAGGCTGCCAGACAGATTGGGCCAGGATACTCTAATTGGCCAACCCCTGGGTTAGAAGATCAAATGGTTGTTATAAAAAATAGCAGCCCTAGAGTCTATTTTTTTCACTTATTTTAGTATCATTTTTTAAAACTTACCTCTGTATCTAGTATGCTTATATTCTGAGTTTTTATCTTTAATTTTTAGGCATCATCTATTGACTTCTCTCTCTTACATCACATTATCGTGTGTGTGTGTATATATATATGATAAACATCTCAGCATGATATATGATATATATGTCATACTATATATGTATTATATATATATATATATATATCATATATATAATACTGTTCTTAATAGTGCTCATAGTGGGTTTGGCGAGGAAGCAGAGGATTAATGCCTGTGCTCTACCCAGCAAACTTAACTGGAAAATCATAACAGTTGCTCTCTATCTTACTGCTTGTCTCTCGTCTTCATGAGTAGAAGGAGATGATCATCATTCCATCTCCTTATTTTTATTTCCAAAAAGACTTTTTCAGTTCCTCCCTTCCTTGTCTACTGTTTCAAATGACCCAGTTCCTTTCAACTTCCTTCACACATACTATTTTCCAAGCCATTAACTTTGTGACTCTTGTGAACTTTTCTGAGTTCTCTTTAGTTTCTAAGTTGCAATATCTAGAAAAAGCAAGGTATCTTTGCATCATGCATTTTGGGGGAGGAGAGAAATTTAAGAAAGACACAGGGCAATAGTTAATGGTAGATGGATGACCACCAACTGAAAGGCATTGTATCCCCCACTTAATACATGACCAAACTGCTCTTCAGGGGGGTTACAAAATTTGTCCAAGTGTACATAACTCTGGAGGAGTAAGTCTGGGGTTTGAGCCCAGGTGTATTAGTTATAGATATCAAAGTACCCAGTCTTTTTACTGCACCATTGGATTCTACCATCAGTAGACTATGTGTTAATAAATGGAGATGATGAGACTCAGAGGCCTGTAGACTTATAATCAAATAACACTTAACCAGTTAAACAGCATATATATTCTTTAAGTCATTTGAATTTTTCAAAACACCATGCATGAGACAGGAGACTTATAACACTTTGTAAGAACAGTGAACTTTACAGTTGGGTGAATAGTTCAAGAAGACACAGTAAGTTTTAGAGGCCAGTCTGTAGCCTAGGTTGTTTGACTAGCTCCCCAAAAACATTCTGCTAATCTCAAAATAGTCTATACCTCATAAATCATAAAATATTATGTCCAGTGGTATGTAATAGAATGATGCATCTTAAACAGTCTGGACTGCACTTGGGCATACATGGGTAACCAAAACTTTCCTCTTGTATATCCCAGACTGTCAGACCTAAGGTACAAAATTTGAAGGGGGGAAAAATGAATCCAGGCATTCCTTAGGGTCAAAGTTCCAGATAGAATTGTTTAGCAAAAGTTACCTGGAGATAAGAATAAATTAGTCTGGCTGTGTACATATTTCCAAAATCTTTAGGGAAATAAATGCTATGAGAATAACGTAATTGTTAGATAGTTAAACAGCCTAACTATGCCCACCAGGAAATAACAAAAGTTAAGTTACATTTACTGGTGTTTTTTTATAGAGAAAAATAATACAAAGAACTAGAAAGGAGGTTTGGAAATAATCTTCATATGGGAAAGATAAGATGGATTAGTGACCAGCCAAGGGTCTCTGAGTTATGTCTACTTGAGAAATTAGAACTCCCCATATTTCAAGATTATTTTCATATAAAATTTCACTCCCCTCAACATAATCAGTTGTTTGCTACTGGTCAATTTTGTGCTCAGGATATGATTAGGAGATTAGAACGGCTGTATCTCACTCCTAAGAATGCTTCTTGGAAAATGAATTACTTTAGTATCACTTCTCTCTATATAAATGGTGAGCTTGCAGATTCTGGGCCATATTGCTGTATTTACAACCCCCAGGAAGTGGGAGATATGCTCATTTCTAGATTATTTACACTAGAAGCAATGGGAGTATTTGTGATATAGCCAGCCCCAGTACAACTTAGTTCTATGAGCCAAAGATATACCTAGTCTAGCATAGGCCATTCTAATTTCAAGTAATATATGACATCTTCGGCTATATTGACAGGCAAACTTGAAAGTTGCTGTTCATTAGATAAAACTTGTTTTAGGGGTGCCTGGGTGGCTCAGTTGTTAAGCGTCTGCCTTCGGCTCAGGTCATGACCCCAGGGTCCTGGGATCGAGCCCCACATCGGGCTCCCTGCTCTGCAGAGAGCCTGCTTCTCCCTCTCCCACTCCCCCTGCTTGCGTTCCCTCTTTCGCTATGTTTCTCTCTCAAATAAATCAAATCTTTAAAAAAAACCAAACAAACTTGTTTTAATCACAGTGAAGTTAGTTGATTTTTATGTCAGTTACATCATTACATTTTTTTACTTAATTAAGTTTAGCGTTTGCTGAGCTCCTTCCTTCTATAAGGAACATATTATAGTTGGGCTATAAAAATGTTCTTGCCCTCAATGGTTATATATTCTAGCAGGTTTGATATTATAAATGACTGTAATAAAAAATTAAAGTAGAGTAAGATAAAAGATGAGTTGAAGATGTATCAGGATAGCCTCTTTGGTTGCTTTCCTCATGTCACTAGATAATACAGATATTAAAACATTTTAAAGGTCTATCGGCCCAGCCTATCCAAGAAAGGTTGAGTGACAAGTAATAGGTTGCCAATTTCTTTTTTTTTTTTAAGATTCTATTCATTTATTTGACAGATAGAGAGACAGTGAGAGAAGGAACACAAGCAGGCGGAGTGGGAGAGGGAGAAGCAGGCTCTCGGCCAAGCAGGGAGCCTGATGCGGGGCTCGATCCCAGGACCCTGGGATCATGACCTGAGCCGAAGGCAGATGCTTAATGACTGAGTCACCGAGGCACCCCAGGTTGCCAATTTCTTAAAACCGGTAGAGTCTAATATATCCCAGTGTCTCCTTCTCTTACCGATATAATAAGCCTTTTTCAGCCCCTTCCCACAACTAAAATACTAACTCAACCTAAAATATTTTTTGGAAACCATACTGATTTCTCAAATAATTATATTTTATTTTTTTAAAGATTTATGTGAGAGAGAAGGAGCAGTGGGGAGGGGCGGGGGGGGGAGAGGGAGAGAGAGAGCCGCAGACTCCACACTGAGCAGGGAGCCCGATGCAGGGCTCAATCCCAGGACCTGGAGATCATGACCTGAGCTGAAGGCAGACACTTAACTGACTGAGCTACCCACTTAATTATATTTTAAATAATTGCTTATGACAGTAAGGATCTATACAGGTTAAAGTCACCACCAAAACTTAGATATTTCAGGATCATGTGCTGAAATATGCATTTTGTTCATTTTCAGATATTGACCGCTGTCTTGTTTGGTCCCCCATTCAGCCTTTCCTTACTAATCCAGAAATTTGGTTTTATAACTATATATTCTAACCTAGCCCATAAGCTTTTCCCTTCTTTTTCTAAATAATACAATTTGTAAACCACACAAACCATCAGACGATTAGTTTACAGATAGAAGAAAGGAAATTCATACATATAGCACATTCCCCACAGGGGGTGTTTTGACTAGTTAATTTCATAAGGGGAGAAATCAGTAAGGTTTCATGGAGAAGGTGGAAGCTGAGATGGGTACAGGGAGGTGACAAGAGTAAATATTTGGCATGAGCAAAGTTAAGGATGCAGCAGCAGAAGGAAGTTTGGAAGTAAGTGCTTAGTACATGTGCAAAAGATCTTTTTGTCCCCCCAGATCCATTCTCCACCTTTTGGCTTTTGTGTCCTCTGGCATTTTGTTGGGTTTTCCCAGTCTGGAGCCCCATTAGCAGGGAATAGAAGGAGGGGGGGGGAGCGAGATGGGGAAAAACCAGTGCTTACCGAATCCTAGAATTCTTGTGAAGATAACTTGTGTTCTTCTTTTATTAGCCTGGGTACTAAACCATACCTTGTTGGCTTCTCTGTACCTGGCTATGCCTTTGTAAACAGTCCCTTTATTAAACACTCCTCAGATTTGCTTCTGACATCTATTTCCTGTGGAAAATATGATTGAGTCTCAGCATCATGGAGACGCTGTGGTTTGAACTTTATTTTGTTGCTAACCACCACTCTAATTTTTTACTAGTATACTTACCTTCTTTCAAATTCTCCATATTTCTCACTTCTTTTCTCCTGATTTCCTTACAGAATGATTGGACTTTATTATATATACACTATTCTGTTCTTTGATGTGTTGGGGTTTGCTGGTTGTTTGAGCTGACTTATATACTCCATGCGCAGGGTGCCTGGGTGGCTCAGTTGGTTAAGCGTCCGCCTTCTGCTCAGGTCATGATCCTGGGTCCTGGGATTGAGCCCCATGTCGGGCTCTCTGCTGAGCAGAGAGCCTGCTTCTCCCTCTCCCTCTGCTCGCTGCTCCGCCTGCTTGTGCTCTCTCTCTCTGTCAAATAAATAAATAAAATCTTAAAAAGAATTCTTTAAAAAAAAAAGAAACTCCATGCGCATCAGGACTGTTTTCTCCACAAAACCACCGATTCAAGCAAAAGGACTGAACATGTCACGGGTGTTCATGGTTGCTGGACTATTTGATATTTAATGATGAATGTCGTTTATAGATTGGTCTCTACCTCTATCTCAATTTTTGAATAATCTATCACTCTATTCAGCTTCTTAATGGAAAACTTGAGATGCCAATAACCCATACAATTTTGAAGTTTTCTGGTATAAGGAAGAGTGATTTGTTCTAAGGAGTTCTGGAGTGTGTGTGTGTGTGTGTGTGTGTGTGTATATATATATATATATATATATATACACACTCTTCCACTAACCAGCTACATGACTATTCAGAGTCACCTTTGGACTTTAATTTCTTGATCTATTACATAAAGAAGTTTTCCATTCTGTATAATTTTATGGTCTGCAGGCTTAATTGTGGTGGATTTTGAGGGTGATCTAAACAGACTTTCACCAATTCCTCTCAATGTAAAACAAGACATGCCACTAGGAGAGGTTATTTCTCTTCTAAGTTTTTGTTTAAATTCCAGTTAACATACAGTGTAATTCTAGTTTCAGATGTAGGATTTAGTGATTCATCACTTACATACAACATGCTCATCACAATAAGGGCCCTCCTTAATCCCCGTCACCCATTAAATCCACACCCCCAGCCACTTCCTCTCTGGTAACCATCAGTTTGTTCTCTATAGTTACATTCTCTTTCCTGGTTTGCCTCTCTTCCTCCCACATCCCCCCCTTCATTCACCTGTTTTGTTTCTTAAATTCCACATGAATCAAATCATATGGTATTTGTCAATCTCTGACTGACTTATTTCACTTAGCATAATACTCTCTCAGTCCATCCTAACCCAGTTAAAAAATGGGCAGAGGACCTGAATAGACATTTTTGCAAAGAAGAGATCCAGGTGGCTAGCAGACATATGAAAAGATGCTCAATATCCCTCATCATGAGGGAAATACAAATCAAAACCATGATGAGATAACACCTCACACCTATCAGACTGGCTAAAAAAATTTTTTTAAGATTTTATTTATTTGAGAGAGGTAGTGACAGAGATAGCAAGAGAGAGCACAAGCAGGGAGGAGAGGGAGAAGCAGGCTCCTGCTGAGCAGTGAGCCTGACATCATGACCTGAGCCAAAGGAAGACACTTAACTGACTGAGCCACCCAGGTGCCCCATGAACTGGCTAAAATTAACACAGGAAACAACAGGTGTTGGCAAGGATGTGGAGAAAGGGGAACCCTCTTACACTGCTGGTGGGAATGCAAACTGGTGCAGCCACTCTGGAGAACAGTATGGGGGCTCCTCAAAAAGTTAAAAATAGAACTACTCTTCAACCCAGCAATTGCTGGGTAAAAAATACTCATTCAAAGGGACACATGCACCCTGATGTTTATAGCAGCATTATCAACAGTACCCAAACTATGGAAAGAGAAGCTGTTATTCTTTAATGTTAGTGAAATATTTCTTTATTGTCTGGAACTAGATAAGCCTTATTTCTATTTATGGGTTAATTTGCATGGATAAATGCTAATTACGTTATTAATAACATTTTCTGATTTCCACTAATCTTTGGATTTGCTGGATCCATTTTCCTTTTTTTGGATTTCTAACTCATTGCAACAGAACAGATGGGGGCCTTTGTATAACATGGTAGGTCTGGATACCACTTAATGGTTGGAATGGTTGACTAAACAATGCAATTATTATTTAATCTACCCATACTGGTAGTCGAATAGAGTAACTGATTGGTTTACTGATTTGGATAGAGTTTGATAGACTAAAAACAATAGTGTGTTACTTTCCCTCGGGTAGGAGCCTACTGGGTGAGACTTGCTCATTTTCCTGGATTGATTGATTGATTACTCTGTACATAGTTACTTAGTTATGTTTTTGCCAAGATGACTGAGCTAGGCAGGAGTGTTGGCAATGATATTGTATTCCTGTGGAAGATGAGAATGGTCTGGAAAAAGAAACAAACGTACAGGAGCCAGCCTTTTTAGAAATCAAGCCACTTTCTACTAAACTACCATTTGAGATTTCTTGTTTTAAAATATATTTTATCAAGTTCAGAGTGTTAGACTTTTAAGTTTCTCCTCTGCTCCTTGTTACAAGTACTCCAAAGGGCTGCCCTTTTTCCCTGCTAAAATCAGCCTTCAATTTGGTATCTTTGATGTTATCAAGCTGCTCTGCTTCTTGAAGTAGAGAGAGAAATTATATTGACTGCGTCTAGTCAGGTTGCTAATGTCAACTGATTGCTTGGAATGGGCCAGTCTATACCTTATTAGTAACATACTGGGATTGAACAGAGCTGTTGGTTCTGTGTTCTAGAATTCCTTTTCACCATGCCTATGGTTTTCCAGGGTATCAGGAGGAATGAAGAAGTACCAATGGGGAGAAAATTGCTGCCGTGTTCCTAATATTCTCTTTTACAATCCCACATTTGGCTAAAAGAACAATTTTGCCTGGTATGTGATGTGCGGCCTGGCCCAAAAAGATGAATACAGAAAAGGATCCAAGAGATTAAAAGGTCAATGGATTATCCATTAAGCAATCAAGTCTCAATATACCTCAATTTGTCTGGGTCATGATTTATTGCCTGGGATAAATGGACCGAGATCTGTTAGTTTTCCCCTGGGAAAACTCTTTCAATAGCTGCTACAGCCATTTCTTTGAGCCCTGGTCACTATTGTGTACCTTTTGACTAGTTGACAGTATTTTAAAATTACTTTTAAGTATCACCCAGCTCAGATTATTTTAGCTAATAAGGGCACAAAGCTTTTGAAGGTCAAAGACAAATAAAGCAAATAAGTAGGGGAATTTAATTCAGTAAACAAGGGAAGATCTCTCTATATTGTGTTCCATGCACATGGCAGTTGTCCAGATAGCCTGTTCATTCCCAACACTGTTGGGAAGAAAAGGCCAAGCTTTGCTGAACTTGCAGGAAATAGTATGGTATGTTAATTTGCATTGCATTTGCATTTGCATATTTAGTTTCTAATGGGTTAATTCCACTCTGGCATCAACCTCAGGAAAATAAGCAGTTTCCTGTGCATACTAAACACAAAATAGCTTTACTCCAACTGTTTTAACATTCTGAAATGTTCCCAGGCTCAGATGTCCTACAACCTTGGTTTTCCACTTGGGGCATGAGGAGCGTGATACAATCAGTTGCTTGGTACATTTTATTTGGCAGCTTTGGATGGTAAAAGCTTTATCAGATAACCAACAGTATGCTGTGAAGCAAAGCCAGAATGGTTAAAAGCAATTCTAGGGAAAGAGGCCTTGCCATTCCCAAAGAACTTGCATTTCGAAAGGAAAATTCTACGCCATGGAGCATGTGGAATTGTCAGTGTTTTCTCTAGCAGGTCTCAGTCATGGCTGTTTCAAACAGCCCTATGCCAAAATTCTTAGGCATCGTTTCTTAGGAGTAGATGGTCTTACAGTAAAGAGAGGATTAAAAATGATGAATTACAGATTCTGTTAACTGTATACCATGCATACTTGTAACTATCAGTTCTTTCCTTCATCTCCATAGACAAAGTGGTTAGTTATACACATTTCTAAAGGGAAATGTTACGATTGCCTTGGGTAACCAGGTAAGAGCACAATTCATGAAATGTGATTTTAGTCATTGGAGTAATTTTGACTCGGGTAAATCACAGAGGATTTCTTTTTTTTTTCTCCAAGATTTTATTTAAATTCAAGTGAGTTAACATACAGTGTAGTATTAGTTTCACGAATAGAATCTGGTGATTTATCACTTACATATAATACGCAGCGCTCATCATAACAAGTACCTCCTTAATGCCCATCACCCATTTCACCCATCCTCCCACCTCCCCTCCAGCAGCCCTCAATCTGTCCTCTATAGTTAAGAGTCTCTTATGATTTGCCTCCCTTTCTGCTTTTATCTTATTTTATTTTTCCTTCCCTTCCCCTATGTTCATCTGGTTTGTTTTTTAAATTCCGTAGATGAGTGAAATCATATGGTATGTCTTTTTCTGACTGACTTATTTTGCTTAGCATAACACACTCTAGTTCCATGCACGTTGTTGCAAATGGCAAGATTTCATTCTTGATGAAATTTTTCATTCTTGATTTCTTTCATGATGGCTGAGTCATCTTCCATTGTATATATATTCCACATCTTCTTTATCCTTCCATCAGCTGATGGACATTTGGGCTCTTTCCATACTTTGGTTATTGTTGATGGTGCTGCTATAAACATCGGGGTGCATATAGCCCTTCAAATCAGGATTTTTGTATCCTTTGGATAAATACCTAAGTAGTGAAATTCCTGGGTTGAAGGTAGTTTTACTTTTTTTTTAATTTTATTTTATTATGTTACTTTAATCACCATACATTGCATCATTAGTTTTTGATGTCGTGTTCCGTGATTCATTGTTTGTGTATGAAGGTAGTTTTACTTCTAACTTTTTGAAAAACCTCCATACTGTTTTCCAGAGTGGCTGCATTCCCCAGTGTAAGAGGGTTCCGCAAAGGATTTATTTCTTTTTAGATGAATGATCCCTTTTATTCAGCTTTGGCTGCTGCATTTATATTTGCCCAGATTTTAAGTGATTTAAGATACATTGTATTTTATGATTCTGAAAACTTTTCTCCCCCCGAGAAAGTCAAACTCAGGACTGACCAATGTATGTAGACCAGTTACTCCCAGCTTTGGAAAATGTTAGAATTGGGCATAGTTGTGGATTTATTGTAAACATGTTCTTCACTGTATGTGCAAACCAGGTATTAGATACAACCTAAATAAGTCATATGCTTCCTATGCATTTCATTTATTTTTCATATACATGAAGATGTTATCACAATGCATAAAATATTACTAGAAAGCCATTAATAAATTTATAGTATCTTCATCATTGTATATTTTTGCAATAAATGGATATTGGTGAGTATTTTATGAGGTGGTAGGGTTTTTGTTTTCAAATACGGTAGAGACTGTGTGGTCCTTATAGAAACAAATTAAATTGACACTTAAAAACTCAGCTGTTAGTATAAGAGTGGAGACTTGCTTACATGATCATTTCTAGAACCTCCCCATAGAAGGAGTTTAGGAGAGTTAAAATTACTGGTTCTCTGCTGAGTACTTTTTCTGGGATGGTAGATCTTTGTTCTAAAACTGCCTGCTAACATTATTCTTTTGTTTCTTAAGGAGTGTAGAGGTGTAGATTTCTCCAAAAGTTTGAACAAACTTAAACTCTCTTCTGTTTCACAGTGGTCTTGTGAGATCGTAGAATCAGAATCATGAAATGAGGGATGAAGGAGGTCTTAGCAATTTTGGAGCTTAATCCATTCACGTTACTGATTTGTACCGATGATGTTGGCCAGGGACATGACAAGACTTGGTCAGTGCTATATACCTATTCCATAGTGAAGCTGGGGCAAAACCCAGCCCTCTTTATTCCTTGGTCAAGACTTTTATGCTATTATCACATTAGTTCATGGAAGATGAAATGCAGATTAGCTTAAATGATCCTGGGCAAACGTGGTAACTATACAATACTGCCAGACTCACAATTTGGGTAAGCTTGAACTCCTATAAATTCAGAAGTACATATTTAAATACTTAAAGTTAACTTAGGGTAAGAGGAGCTACTTGGAGGAGTTCAATAAAAATTGAAATTTTAGTAGGAGAGATAATTGAAGGAAATAAAAAAGAACCAGCTAAGAGATTTCTGTGGTCCCTGGCCTTGATTTTAATGATCACCATGTACCTCAGAGCCTGATACTTTACATCCTGAGGGAAGAGAAAGCTAAAAGGGGCAGCAGTGGAAATACACAGATTTGTTTCACTGGAGCCTTGAAAGTCAGTCTCCAGTAGGAACTGTTATATTCTTCTGAGAAATAGGCACATGGTTGGTAGGCTTGACTATTTTGGCCCAAAGGAACATTCTGGTTGGCTCAGAATTTATTAGATGAGGCCATTTTTGTGGCTTTTTAGACTTTAATTATAAAAATGTTACAAAAAATAAAAGCAGTAGAAAATATCACCCATAGTCCTTGACCCTGAAGGCTTTAATGCTCCCCTTAGCTGGACTAAATTTTAAGCAGGTTTCCTTCAGACCATAGGCCCCTGACTCCCTTTTCTTAGAGCATTTACTTTAGCAAACTTAAAACTATAATTTTCTTTTCTGCCTCTTTGGGATATAAATATTCTCCCAGCCTCTTGCCAGTTTTACAGCCCAGAAATATCTTTCCAAGGACCTGGGGGCCATCCCTCTGAAATATAATCACCAAGAAAGATAATGCCCCTATCTCCCAGTTTCTGTGGGGGGTTGGGGGGGTGATCGGCGCCTATCTTTATTAAGTGCCAATTAGCAAACATGTGGTCTAATCACACAATCTCCCCACTAATAGGGGTAAGGATGATAATAAGGATAATGTGAAGTTTAAATTTTGATGACACAGATACCTTTATGCTTTGTTTATAGACAAAAGGAAAGCAGAGAAACTAAGCAACTACTGCCCTTAAGTTTGGCCGTGAAGGAGCTGAACTAAGCCAGGAATGCTACTTTATGCTGTATTAAAATCTTTTAGATTGAAAAACAAAAAAATCTCCAACCTCTCCTCCATTACTTTTCCACTAGCTCACCCAAATGCTTAAAAACTTTCCCACCTTTTGTTTCAGTGGAGTTGAGTTCAGTCTCTTGGACCCATTACAATAGTCCCTCTCCTCTGTTGCAAGAGTCTTGAATAAAGTCTGCCCTGCCTGTTCATCTCCACCCAGTGCATTTTTTCTTTGATATCCTACAACCCTAAAAGAAACATTGTTTTTATTTCATGTCCCTGTTCAGTCTTTTTCCATAAACATATGGCATGCATACACTTGAAGCGAGTCTACATCTTTATTTTCATTTATCCTAAGCATTTTTCTGTGTGGCTCTGTAATGGTCATCATTATCACAGGATACTCTTTACTATAATGCCTATATTATCTTACTCTTTTCTACTTAAGACAAATGTTAGCTAAACAGGGTAACAGCACACAATTACAATGTTTATTCAAATGCTCAGCCTTTATCATCCTACAGTAAGGCCGCAAGAGTGTATTCATTTTTGTGTTATTTGGTAATATGAAGGCCATGAAAATTAAACTCGGTATGGTAATTAATGTTCATTTTTGTTAGTCAGTTCTGGTAGGTTAGCTCTAAATTAGTCTAGGCTGTTTCACAGTCCTTAATTGTGCCCTACAAAATGTGATCATGCACATTTGGCTATATATTATTGAGGATATTGTTTCCAAAACTACTTGTATTAGGCTGTGAGTGCTAAATGAGTGGGAATAATACAAAAGGAGAAGTAAGTGATAAGCAAGGGGAAATGGGACAGATATTTCACTATTAATGAGCATACACTATTCATGCAAGGACATATTAGGACATGATAAATAGGAAGACAAAGAATGGTAACTTGTGGGAGAAAGAATGTAGAATAATTAGGGTCTCAGGTGGTAGGTGCAGGCAGTGAGCTGTACAAAACAGAATTAGATGTTAGTGATGAGGTTTAGCGGAGAGTTCATGTTGTGACATACTCCATTTGTGTCCTTATTTGTTGCGTCTCATGGAATGAAACCATTTTCTTAATGGTGGAGCTGAAATATTCCCTTAAGACATTTTGAATTCAAAGGTGGTGATATGTCAACTTGCTGTTGAAAGGGTAACCAGAATGGTTTTGTGACTAAATGATCTTGAGGGTTTTTTGGGGGTTTTTAAAAATCATTTGGTTTCTTCTTTGGGGGGATGGGGTAAGTCTAAGGTGAAGGTAAAGACTAATAGGTATATTAGAGGTGAATAAAATTTGGCACTTTTATTTTCCAACTCTATCCTGTTTAAAAAAAAAATCAAAGTTCTCTATAAATGTCCAGAGAGGTAATATAGGAAATGCCATAGAGTATTTAAAAGAATTTGCTGAATTGTGAAGACTGACATTTGAGTCATAAAATCAGATGTTTAACAAAGTTAATACATTTTAAGCTTCTTCTGTCTCTAGAATTAATAAAATGACAGTGATTTGTGATTGTGGAATTGAAAACAGATTGGCTTGCATTTCGAACCACGTCAAGTTTAATTTAGCAGAGATATTAATTTGAGGTGGTTTTATGTTAATAGTTGTGGAGAAACATTATTGGGAGCAGAACACTCAGCTGGATGTACTGAGCGTGTGCCCTATGGATTCACACAAGCTAAAGATGGATTCAAGGAAGATAAAAAGATGCCAAGTCATCATAAGCCTGGGATTCTTGGCTCTCTGTCCTTGTGTCTCAGAAAGCCTGAGCCATCAGATTTCCCAAATCAATATTTCCTAATGATTATACCAGGGTTCACTTTGTATTATGTCAAGAAAAATGTTATTTCAAACATGCATGACCTTTTCAAAGTGTCACAAGGTGTGATTGGTGTGACCTTGTTCTCTCTGCTGAGATTGCCTCACAAATTTTATATATTCAAAAGTCAAGAGTTCCCAGACTTTGTCATTCTTAATGACTTTTTACGTATTCTTCTAAATCAAGTGAGTACAAATCCGTTTTGTTGATTCTACTCATTGTTGTGAAGTAACTATTCAAGTAATTCTGGAACTTACTAAAAAATATTTTATGTGCCAGGAGTTGTTCTATTCACTCAAGATATAGAAGTAAACAAAAGAAAGTCACATTATGTTCAAGGTTAATGAGGAAAGAGCTAGTAATAAACTCAAAATATAAAGGAAAGTAAAGCAAGACAAAAGGATTAGTAGCAACGGGCCCAGGATGGTATTTTATATGAATCATGGAAATCTTTTCTGATAAAGAAATATTTGGACATGGACCTAGTGGAAGCATGAGAAGAAGTGTCCTGAGGAGAGAACATGCTATGCAGTGGGAGCAGCGAGGGCAAAGGCCCTGAGAAGAGTACATGCTTTTGGTGTAAGGAACAGTCGGGAGTGAGGCGTGGATCTAATAAGGGCGTGTAGGAGGTGGTAGAAGCAGAGTCAGTGAAGGACATAGTAGGGTGCTATAAGTTATGATGAGTTATCAGGATTTCACTCTGAATAAAATGAGAAAGCATAGATGGTTTGTGAATTAGAAGATTTGATCTGACTCAAATGTTTAAAGAATTACTCTGTTATTTGGATGTTGAATAAAACCCAGAATGAAAACAGAGAGAATGGCTAGAAGTCTCTTGTAAGAATCCAAACATGAGAAGACAGTGCCTTGGACCAGGGAGGTAACACTGTCAGTAGCACAGGGTGGGCAGGTTCAGGGTATATTTGAATGTAAAACAGTAGTATTTGCTGATGGATGGGAAGTGGAATGTGAGAAAGGGAAGTAAAGGCCAAAACAAGATTTTGGTCTGAAGGGATAGAATTATCACTTAATGAGGTGGAAAAGACAGCATCTTGGATTGAAAACTGGTAGGAAGTATGTGTTTGGGAAGCATTCATTGTAAGATACTTATTAGATTTTTGTTTGCAGTTATTGAATAAAAAGCTGCATTTCAGGTGACATATTGAGACTGGAGATGCAAATCTGGTCATTGGCATATGGGTGGAACTTAAAAGCCTTGTTATTGGATGAAAACTCCTAGTGAGTAGGTATGGTTGGGGCCTGGAATACTCCATCAGATACAGATTGGGACAACAGGGCAGAATAGACCCAACTACTGAGAACTGTTTGCGGTTGGATGAAAATCAACAGGAAGGACCATCCTACAAGCCAAGTGAAGACGACCTTCTAAGAAAGAGGGAAAAATTGATAATCTCTAACGTTTCAAATAGGACAAGGAATCCAAGGACTAAGTCATCATTAGACATTTGATGTCTAATCAAATCTAACAAAATGAAGATCAGTGGTGATTTTGTTAAAAATTATTTCTGTGTAACCAGAGGGCAAATGCCTGTTAGGGATGGGTCCTACAGAATAGAGGGAAGTGTCATATAAATTTAGGATAGACAATTCTTTCCAAGAGGAAGGAGGAAAAACAGAAGCTATGGATATTGTTGGGGAAGGTGAGCAAGAGAGATTGTTTAAGATATTGGTATGAAAAGAAGGATAATTTATTATCAGAGATAAACCTAGTTAGTTTAGGAAACACTTGATGAAAATCTAATTCTAGACACTATTATTTCTCTTTTTTAAAAATTTAATTTTATTATGTTAACTACCATACATTACATCATTAGTTTTTGATGTAGTGTTCCATGATTCATTGTTTGCGTATAACACCCAGTGCTCCGTTCAATACGTGCCCTCTTTAATGCCCATCACCAGGCTAACCCATCCCCCCATTTCCCTCTAGAACCCTCAGTTTGTTTCTCAGAGTCCACAGTCTCTCACGTTTCGTCTCTCCCTCCGATTCCCCCCCTTCATTTTTCCCTTCCTACTATCTTTTTTTTTTTACATATAATGTATTATTTGTTTCAGAGGTACAAGTCTGTGATTCATCAGTCTTACACAATTCACAGTGCTCACCATAGCACATACCCTCCCCAATGTCTATCACCCAGCCACCCCATGCCTCCCACCCCCCACCACTCCAGCAACCCTCATTTTGTTTCCTGAGATTAAGAATTTCTCATATCAGGGCGCCTGGGTGGCTCAGTTGGTTAAGCGACTGCCTTCGGCTCAGGTCATGATCCTGGAGTCCCTGGATCGAGTCCCGCATCGGGCTCCCTGCTCTGCAGGGAGTCTGCTTCTCCCTCTGACCCTCCCCCCATCTCATGTGCTTTTTCTCTCATTCTCTCTCTCTCTCAAATAAATAAATAAAATCTTTTAAAAAAAAGAATTCCTCATATCTGTGAGATTTGGTACATGTCTTTCTCTGATTGACTTATTTCGCTTAGCATAATACCCTCCAGTTCCATCCACGTCATTGCAAATGGCAAGATTTCGTATTTTTTGATGGCTGGGTAATATTCCATTGTGTGTGTGTGTGTGTGTGTGTGTGTGTGTGTGTGTGTGTGTGTGTGTGTATAATACCATAACTTCTTTATCCATTCATCTGTTGATGGACATCTTGGCTCTTTCCATACTTTGGCTATTGTGGACATTGCTGCTATAAACATTGGGGTGCACGTACCCCTTCGGATCACTACATTTGTATCTTTGGGTTAAATACCCAGTAGTGCAATTGCTGGGTCATATGGTAGCTCCATTTTCAACTTTTTGAGGAAACTCCATACTATTTTCCAGAGTGGCTGCACCAGCTTGCATTTCCCTTTCTCCACAGCCTCACCAACATCTGTCGTTTCCTGACTTGTTAATTTTAGCCATTCTGACTGGTGTGAGGTGGTATCTCATTGAGGTTTTGATTTGGATTTCCCTGATGCCAAGCAATGTTGAGCATTTTTCATGTGTCTGTTGGCCATTTGGATGTCTTCTTTGGAAAAATTTCTGTTCATGTCTTCTTCCCATTTCTTGATTGGATTATTCTTTGGGTGTTGAGTTTGATAAATTCTTTATACATTTTGGACACTAGCCCTTTATCTGATGTTGTGATTTGCAAATGTCTTCTCCCATTCTGCCAGTTTTATTTTGGTTTTGTTGACTGTTTCCTTTGCTGTGCACAAGCTTTTTATCTTGATGAAGTCCCAGTAGTTCATTTTTGCCCTTGCTTCCCTTGCCTTTGGCGATGTTTCAAGGAAAAAGTTGCTGCAGCTGAGGTCGAAGAGGTTGCTGCCCGTGTTCTCCTCTAGGATTTTGATGGACTCCTGTCTCACATTTAGGTCTTTCAGCCATTTTGAGTTTATTTGTGTGTGTGGTGTAAGGAAATGTTCAGTCTCATTCTTCTGCAGGTGGCTGTCCAATTTTCCCAACACCATTTCTTGAAGAGACTGTCTTTTTTCCATTGGACATTCTTTCCTGCTTTGTCGAAGATTAGCTGACCATAGAGTTGAGGGTCCATTTCTGGGCTCTCTATTCTGTTCCATTGATCTATGTGTCTGTTTTTGTGCCAGTACCATACAGTCTTGATGATGACAGCTTTGTAATAGAGCTTGAAGTCCGGAATTGTGATGCTGCCAGCTTTGCTTTTCTTTTTCAACATTCCTCGGGCTATTCGGGGTCTTTTCTGGTTCCATACAAATTTTAGGATTATTTGTTCCATTTCTCTGAAAAAAGTTGATGGTATTTTGATAGGGATTGCATTAAATGTGTAGATTGCTCTAGGTAGCTTTGACATCTTCACAATATTTGTTCTTCCAATCCATGAGCATGGAACGTTTTTCCAATTCTTTGTGTCTTCCTCAACTTCTTTCATGAGTATTTTATAGTTTTCTGAGTACAGATCCTTTGCCTCTTTGGTTAGATTGATTCCTAGGTATCTTATGGTTTTGGGTGCAATTGTAAATGGGATTGACTCCTTAATTTCTCTCTCTTCTGTCTTGTTGTTGGTGTATAGGAATGCCCCTAATTTCTGTGCATTGGTTTTGTATCCTGCCACTTTACTGAATTCCTGTATGAGTTCTAGCAGTTTTGGGGTGGAGTCTTTTGGGTTTTCCACATAAAGTATCCTATCATCTGCAAAGAGTGAGAGTTTGACTTCTTCTTTGCCAATTCGGATGCCTTTGATTTCTTTTTGTTGTCTGATTGCTGTGGCTAGGACTTCTAATACTATGTTGAATAGCAGTGGTGATAGTGGACAACGCTGCCGTGTTCCTGACCTTAGGGGGAAAGCTCTCAGTTTTTCCCCATTGAGAATGATATTTGCTGTGGGCTTTTTGTATATGGCTTTTATGATATTGAGGTATGTACCCTCTATCCCTATACTTTGAAGAGTTTTGATCAAGAAGGATTCTGTACTATCTCAAATGCTTTTCCTGCATCTATTGAGAGGATCATATGGTTCTTGTTCTTTCTTTCATTAATGTATTGTATCACATTGATTGATTTGCGGATGTTGAACCAACCTTGCAGCCCAGGGATAAATCCCACTTGGTCATGGTGAATAATCCTTTTAAGTACTGTTGGATCCTTTTGGCTAGTATTTTGGTGAGAATTTTTGCATCCATGTTCATCAAGGATATCGGTCTGTAATTCTCCTTTTGGATGGGGTCTTTGGTTTGGAGATCAGGTAATGGTGGTCTCATAAAACGAGTGTGGAAGTTTTCCTTCCATTTCTATATTTTGGAACAGTTTCAGAAGAATAGGTATTAATTCTTCTTGAAATGTTTGGTAGAATTCCCCTGGGAAGCCATTTGGCCCTGGGGTTTTGTTTGTTGGGAGATTTTTGATGACTGCTTCAATTTCCTTAGTGGTTATAGGTCTGTTCAGGTTTTCTATGTCTTCCTGGTTCAGTTTTGGTAGTTGATACATCTCTAGGAATGCATCCATTTCTTCCAGGTTATCTAATTTGCTGGCATAGAGTTGCTCATAATATGTTCTTATAATTGTTTGTATTTCTTTGGTGTTGGTTGTGATCTCTCCTCTTTCATTCATGATTTTATTTATTTGGGTCATTTCTCTTTACTTTTTGATAAGTCTGGCCAGGGGTTTATCAATCTTGTTAATTCTTTCAAAGAACCAGCTCCTAGTTTCATTGATCTGTTCTACTGATCTTTTGGTTTCTATTTCATTGATTTCTGCTCTGATCTTTATTATTTCTCTTCTCCTGCTGGGTTTAGGCTCTATTTGCTGTTCTTTCTCCAGCTCCTTTAGGTGTAGGGTTAGGTTGTGTATTTGAGACCTTTCTCTTTTCTTGAGAAAGGCTTGTATTGCTATATACTCTCCTCTAAGACTGCCCTTGCTGTATCCCAAAGATTTTGAACAGTTGTGTTTTCATTTTCATTGGTTTCCATGAATTTTTTAAATTCTTCTTTAATTTCCTGGTTGACCCATTCATTCTTTAATAGGATGCTCTTTAGCCTCCATGGATTTGAGTTCTTTCCGACGTTCCTCTTGTGATTGAGTTCTAGTTTCAAAGCATTGTGGTCTGAAAATATGCAGGGAATGATCCCAGTCTTTTGGTACCGGTTGAGACCTGATTTGTGACCTAGGATGTGATCTATTCTGGAGAATGTTCCATGGGCACTAGAGAAGAATGTGTATTCTGTTGCTTTGGGATGGAATGTTCTGAAGATATTTGTGAAGTCCATTTGGTCCAGTGTGCCATTTAAAGTCTTTATTTCCTTGTTGATCTTTTGCTTCGATGATCTGTCCATTTCAGTGAGGGGGTTGTTAAAGCCCCCCACTATTATTATATTGTTGTTGATGTGTTTCTTTGCTTTTGTTATTAATTGGCTTATATAATTGGCTGCTCCCATGTTAGGGACATAGATATTTGCAATTGTTAAATCTTCTTGGTGGATAGACCCTTTAAGTAGGATAGAGTGTCCTTCTTCATCTCTTATTACAGTCTTTGTTTTAAAATCTAATTTGTCTGATATAAGGATTGCCATCCCAGCTTTCTTTTGGTGTCCATTAGCATGGTAAATGGTTTTCCACCCCCTCACTTTCAATGTAGAGGTGTCTTTGGGTCTAAAATGAGTCTCTTGCAGACAGCATATTGATGGATCTTGTTTTTTTATCCAGTCTGATAGCCTGTGTCTTTTGATTGGGGCATTTAGCCCATTTACATTGAGGGTAGCTATTGAAAGGTATGAATTTAGTGCCATTGTATTGCCTGTAAAGTGACTGTTACTGTATATTGTCTGTGTTCCTTTCTGATCTATACTGCTTTTAGGCTCTCTCTTTGCTTAGAGGACCCCTTTCAAGATTTCTTGGAGGGCTGGTTTCGTGTTTGCAAATTCCTTTAGTTTTTGTTTGTCCTGGAAGCCTTTTATCTCTCCTTCTGTTTTCAATGACAGCCTAGCTGAATATAGTATTCTTGGCCGCATATTTTTCTCATTTAGTTCTCTGAAGATATCATGCCAGTCCTTTCTGGCCTGCCAGGTCTCTGTGGATAGGTCTGTTGCCAATCTAATGTTTCTACCATTGTAGGTTACAGACCTCTTGTCCCGAGCCGCTTTCAGGATCTTCTCTTCGTCTCTGAGACTTGTAAGTTTTACTATTAGATGTTGGCGTGTTGACCTATTCTTATTGATTTTGAGAGGGATTCTCTGTGTCTCCTGGATTTTGATGCCTGTTTCCTTCATCAAATGAGGGAAGTTCTCTGCTATAATTTGTTCCAATATACCTTCTGCCCCTCTCTATCTCTCTTCATCTTCTGGGATCCCAATTATTCTAATGTTCTCTTGTTTTATGGTTATCATTTATCTATCGAATTCTGCCCTCGTAATCCAGTAGTTGTTTATCTCTCTTTTTCTCAGCTTCTTTATTTTCCATCATTTGGTCTTCTATATCACTAATTCTCTCTTCTGCCTCATTTATCCCAGCAGTTAGAGCCTCCATTTTTTATTGCACCTCATTAATAGCCTTTTTGATTTTGCCTTGGTTAGATATTAGTTCTCTTATTTCTCCAGAAAGGGTTTCTCTAGTATCTTCCATGCTTTTTTCAAGCCCAGCTAGTATCTTCATAATCGTCATTCTGAACTCTAGTTCAACATCTTACTAATGTCCATATTGATTAGGTCCCTGGCAGTGGGTACTGCCTTTTGTTCTTTATTTTGAGGTGAGTTTTTCCGTTTTGTCATTTTGTCCAGAGGAAAACAGATGAATGAGAGAACAAAATGCTAACAGGGTAACAACAACCCCAGAAAAATATACACTAAACAAATGAGAAAAGACCATCCCAAAGGTGGTTGCTTTTCTGTTCAGAGCATTGCTGTTACTCTTTTCTTCGATCTCCTGTTGAGTTTGTAGGTGTTCAGAATGGTTTGATACGTATCTAGCTGAATTCCTGGGACCAGATGAAATTTAGGTCTCCTATTCCTCCGCCATCTTGCTCCTTCTCCCAGGATCTTATGTCAAAGCACAATACTACTAATCATTTACCTCATGACCCATTCAGCCCCATTGAATCAAAAGTGCACTGGCTTCACAACTGTCCTCCTGGTCCAGCAGTGCTCTGAGCCTCAGATGGGTCAGGCACGGTCCCCTCCGTGATTTGCCGAGCTCTTCTCTACCCACCCGCAGTGGTGGCTTCTCTCTTTCCCTGGGTAGACATTATTATTTCTGCCACTACCTCCTTTCCCATTCCTTTTGGGTAAATGGTTCTTCTCGGTGCCATACATCCAGCTCAAATGAAGTGCATTCTAGCTGTGCACCTTCTCAAGGCTCCCAGACATCTTTTGACACTGAATTGAGCAACAAGAATCCAAAGGGCTTTCTGCCAAACATAAAAATATGTGTCACGCATTGTGATGCAATGTCCCTCAGCCTCAAAATGGGCCAGCTTGGAACTTCACGTTGATTAAATTGGAATCAAATGGACTCATAGTTCTGCACAGCAGCTTCCTGCACAATGGAGTTAAATTTACTACAACTCAGCCAAGGGTAGCACATGCCATATAATTTCACCACTCGTACCTCTTTGGGTTTTGATTTACTAGGAAGTGGCTTGGTGTTGACTGGAATGCAAACAAATGTTCCCTTCTAAAAAGTAAGTATAATGATGGCATTTTTCCCTCCTCACATATGCACACTCTTTCTCAAACTTTAGTACCACTTCTGAGACAGTTAAGATAATTTGGTCATTTAAGTACTAACAGCCACAGCGGTCTTAGAACCACTTACTTTTTTAGTATTAAATGTAGTAAAAGGACATTATTGTTTATTGGACTTTTAATGTCTTTTTGGGGGGGACTTGAACTATAAAGAGCTTTGAAGTTGACTTTGTATTTGTTCTTAAGTAGACATTGAAAAGCAGAAAGAAAGGTAAGAATTTTATTAAAATTTGCCTTAAATGACTCTAAGTTTGAAACTACCTTTGTGGTATCTTTTGAAAACACTGTTTTGACTTAGACTTGAGTGGGCTGTGGACAGCTTAGGAGGGATTTTTTTGGGGGAGGAAGGACGAGATTGAAGCAAAGAAAAAACAGGGGTCTCTAGTCCTTTCAACCCAAGAGCTTTCTTTCCAAAGTTGAAAAACTAATTGTATTCATTTTGTGGTTGTTATGAAGCCACTAATAACTCAGATCAACATCATATAGCCCTGAATAATGTAGTCAGCCTGTTGGAAGCCAGTTGTACTCCAGTTGTAAGGAAGCCTGTAATGAGAGGGTGCTTCCTTTCACCCTGCGGGGTGGGCAAATGTCCACGTTGGCAATGAAGGGCATTTTCAGGCATGAGTTCTGGGGAATGAGCATTCTGAAAAGTTGCCTCTGCACATTGAACAGGATCACTCTATAAGAAGGAGACATGATAGGGTATCTTGGAGTGATGACTGACTTTAGAGTTAGCAGCCCTAAGCTTTAATACTACCTCTGCCACTTATTAATTGGGTATAGTCTCTGAGCATCAGTTTTCTTCTCAGCACAGTGGGGATGAAGATCACAACAAGAACAGGAATAGTAACAACAAATACATATAGGACTGTAGTCAAGCTGTATTCTAAATCCTTTTTATTTATTAGCTACCTTAATTATCAACAATGCAGATGGGTGGATATAATTTTCTCCTCACTTTGTAGATTAAGGAACTGAAGCATAGGACAGATAAATAACCTTTATAAGATCTTAGAACTAGTAAGTGGCACAGACTAGGGTTTAAACCAGGCAGTGGGATTCTAAAGTCTGTTCCTTTAACCACACTCTGATTCTAATAGGGACCATGAAAACTAAAGGAGACAATGTAGGCACATTTCCTGGTATGTTATAGGTCTTTAACAGATGCTGAGTATTACTGATGGAGCTCAGACATCCCATCATCTTCTATTTTCAATCAAAATGTGGGAGGCTGGTATGGTAAGAAAAAGAACTGGTTTAACCTAGGATAGCAAAAATAAAGAATTTAAGGCAATTATCTAATAATTTCAACTGGAAAAATAACCAAATCCAAAGCAGGAAGATGAGCACTGGGTGTTGTATGGAAATGTTGAATCACTATATTGTATACAGTATACTATATAAAGCATACTTTATATAAAGTGTATACTATATCACTGTATTGTACACTGTATGTTAACTGGAATTTAAATAAAAGCTTAAAAAAAAGTTTGTAGTTCAAATGGGATAAGACCCTTTCCACTGCCGTTATCTTGCCCTTGATAAAATTGCTATCTTCATTCTTTATTATTGCCCTTTGTCTTCATAACCATCCAAAATCTTCACTGTCATTTCAGATCAGTGACTCTGTCGGCCATCTAACTGGCTTCAATCTCATCTTTGTTTCACTTTCTTTGACTTCATCTGACGTAGCTATTATTTGCTAAACTTTTAGAAAGATGCCCCCCACAACTGATAAAATGGGACTCTACTTCTGTTACTCTTGGATTAAAGTGTATCATATCTTTGTCTATTTGTTTATATCCAGGTTTACAAATTTCCAGGTAGTTAAGGACACCAACGGCTTGACATTGAATGTGTTGTTTTTTTCTCCTTTTTCCTCTTTTCCTTCTTACAACATAAAAAAACGAGTTTCTTGAAAATAATGCTGACATTAAATGAAGTCCACTAAACTCTTAAAATTACCCAATTTGGCCTGATTAGTGGAATTATCCATTGTCTTCCCATAACCTGGCCATAAACTGAGTGCTTAATTAAATAGTGCCCCCTTTAGCTTGGTAAATAGGCCAATTTATAGGAGCCATTATTTAATAGAAAACAATCTGGAGCTGTACTAGGAAATATGATTCAAAACCTTTTGTTATGTTCTTCTGTCAATCACTTAATATCCCTGAAACTTTATATCCCTCTTTGTAAAATACAGATATCAATGCCTATGTCATAGTGCTGTTATGAGTCTGAAGCATTATATATGGAAATCACCAAAATTTTGAGCCCAAATGTCAGCATTCCAAGACTTATAAAGCAGCTCCAAATTCTCTCAGAACCTGTCTCTTTCCAGCTCACTGTTCCTTCATCTCTATCTAGGCTGTGCTTCTAATCCTTGTGAGCCAATATGCTTGCTCAGACTCCAGCCATCACTTCCAGTTCCAGTTGCCATGATATACTAAAGGGATAAAAAAGACAGGTCCCCACTAACTTTCAAGGTAATTTCACAGAAGTCAATGCATCTGGAGACTTAGTCGTATGGCCACACATAGCTGTGAGGAGGAATAAGTGGGACCATCATTTACCTGGGCAGCAAAGGACCTAGCTAAAAATTGGGCTACTTAATTCTATAAGAGAAGAGAATATTTTCTGGTAGGCAGCAGGGGTGTCTGCCAGAGATGGCAATGGTACCTATGATTTTATCCTTTAAATTGAACAACAGAAAAGTGAAAATCTTTACTGAAATGTGTTTCTATTCTGATGCTTTCTCTTTTAGCTTAAACAATATAATGGATGTAAAAACTATTAAAAGGAGTAAAATGACTAAGTAATTGTAAAGGGGAATGTTTGTTTCTTTTATGGTGAGTGGATTTATAAGTGCATGTGTATTATAAATGCTTGCATATTAAAGAATCATGAGCTAAGGGGTAATTTTACAGGAGGGTCAGAAATATTTACAAAACACAAAGTGAAACATCAAAGGAATTTGACATAAACTTTGATGGTTGAAAGCGGCACTTTTTGAGGCTAACATAGGGTCATAATTTTGATAGAATATGATTCTATTTTATGAAAACATGAACAGATCTATTTTGTTTTTACAAAGAACTTATTGTTAAGCTCATCCATATAGTATATAAGAAAAAAACAATGAACAAAATGGCAATAAATACATACCTACAAATACTTTCAATGCAAATGGACTACACGCTCCAATCAAAAGACATAATGTGTAGCTGAATGGATAAAAATAAGACCCACCTATATGCTGCCTACAAGATACTCACTTCAGATCTGAAAGTGAATGGAAAGAAAAGGGTATTATTCCATGTAATTGGAAATGAAAAGAGCTGGTATAGCTATACTTATATCAGACAAAATAGATTTTAAAACAAAGACTGTAATAAAAGAGATTATATAATGATAAAAGGGTCAATCCAACAAAAGGATATAACATTTGTAAATATTTATATTTATCCACCCAACATAGGAGCTCCTAAATATATAAAGCGAATATTAACAGGCCTAAAGGGAGAAATTGACAGCAATATTATAGTAGTAGGGGACTTTATTACCAGACTTACATCAACAGGTAGATTGTAGACGAAAAAATCAATAAGGAAACATTGGTTCTAAATGACACATTAGACTACATTGACTTAATAGATATGTACAGAACGTTCCATCCTAAAGCAACAAAATACACATTTTTCTCAAGTGCACATGGAACATTCTCTTCAGGACAGATTACATGCTATGGCACAAAACAAGTCTCAGTAAATTTAAGAAGATTAAAATATCAAGCATCTTCTTTGACCACAATGGTATGAAACTGGAAATCAATTACAGGAAGAAAACTGGAAAAATCACAAATATGTAGAGATCAAACAACATGCTACTAAACAACCAATAGGTCAATGAAGAAATCAAAGGGGGGGAAAAGAAAAAAAGAAAACACTGAGACAAATGAAAATGGAAATCCAATATCTTTGGGATGTAGCAAACGCAGTTCTAAGAGGGACGTTCATAACAATACAGGACTACCTCAAGAAACAAGAAATATCTCAATCTAACTTTATATCTAGAGGAAATAGAAAAAGAACAAAGCCTAAACTTAGTAGAAGAAAGAAAATATTAAAGATCAGAATATAAAAAACATGAAATAGAGACTGAAGAAAAAAAATAGAAAAGATAAATGAAACTGGTTTTTTGAAAATATAAAACTGACACACCTTTACCTAAACCTACCTAGGAAAAGAATTTGGATCAAATAAATAAAATCAGAAATGAAAGAGAAGTTACAACTGATCTGATACCACAAAAACACAAAGTATCATGAGACTACCATGAACAATTTATAGACCAAAAAAATTAGACAACATAGTATAAATGGATAAATTCCTAGAAATATACAATCTTCCAAGACTGAAACATGAAGAAATAAAAAATCTGAATAGACCAATTACTGTTAAGGACACTGAGTTGGTAATGGAAAAGCCTCCCAACAAACCGAAGTCCAGGACCAGATGGTTTCACTGGTGCATTCTACCAAACAGTCAAAGAAAAGTTAAGATCTTTTTCAAACTCTTCCAAAAATTTGGAGAGAGGGGAAAATTCCAAATTCATTTTAAGAGGCCAGCATTACTCTGATACCAAAATGAAACAAGGACACCACAAAAAGAGAAAATTATAGGCCAATATTCCTGATGAACATAGATGCAAAAATTTTCAACAAAATATTATCAAACCAAATTGAAGAATACAATAAAAGGATCATACAACATATTCAAGTGGGATTTATTCCAAGATTGAAAAGATGGTTCAAGATCCACAAATCAATCAACATTAAAAACACCACACTAACAAAATAAAGGATAAAAAGGGTATGATCATCTCAATAGATTCAGAAAAAGCATTGATACAATTCAGCATTCACTTACGATAAAAACTCTCAACAAAGTGGGTATAGATGGAAAATGCTTAAATATAATAAAGTCATGTATGACAAACCCATTGCTAGCCTCACACTCAACAGTGAAAAGTTGAAAACTGTTCCTCTAAGATCAGCTACAAGACAAGGATGCCCATTCTTGTCACTTTTACTCAAGTTAGTATTGGAAGTTCTAGCCAGAGCAATTAGACAAGAAAAGAAATAAAAGACATCCAAATGGGAAAGGAAGAAGTAAAGGTGACAATATTTGCACTTGATATGATATTATGTATAGAAAACCCTAAAGACTCCATCAAAAAAATACTAGAATAAATGCAGTAAAGTTGCAGGATACAAAATCAATGTATAGAAATCTGTTGTATTTCTATACACTAATAAACAACAGAAAGAGAAATAATCCCATTTACAATTGCATCAAAAAGAATAAAATAAAAAAATAATAAAATCCAAAAAGGAATAAATTTAACCAAGGAGGTGGAAGACCTGTACACTGAAAACTATAAGACATTGAGGAAAGAAATTGAGTACGTCGCAAATAAATGGAAAAATCATTTGTGTTCATGGATTGAAATAATGAATGTTGTTAAAATGTCCATATAACCCAAAGCAATCTACAGATACAATGCAATCCCTATCAAAATTTCAATAGAATTTTTTTTTTTTTTACAGAACTGGAACAAATCTAACATTTGTTGGAACTACAAAAGACTCTGAATAGATACAATAATCTTGAGAAAGAAGAACAAAACTGGAGGTATCCTGCTTCCTGATTTCAAACTATACTATATAGCTATAGCAGTCAATAAGTATGGTATTGGCATAAAAACAGACACATAGATCAATGGAACAGGATAGAAAGCATAGAAATAAGCCCACACATATGTACTCAATTTACCACAAAGAAATCAAAACCATACAATGGGGAAAAGACCATTTTCTCTTAAGTAAACGGTGGGTAAACTGGACAGTCACATGCAAAAGAATGAAACTAGACCACCATCTTATGTCATACACAAAAATTAACTCAAAATGGATAAAAGACATGAATGTAGGACCTGAAACCATAAAATTCCTAGAAGAAAATATAGGAGGAAAGCTTCTTTACATTGGTCCTGGTGCTGAATTTTTGGATCTGACTCCAAAAGTAAAAATAAAAAAGTGGGACTACATCAAACTAAAAAGCTTCCACACAGCTAAGGAAACCGTCAACAAAATGAAAAGACAACTTACTGACTAGGAGAAAATATTTTCAAATTATATATCTAATATGTGGTTAATATCCAAAATATATAAAGAACCCAAACAACTCAATAGCAAAAAAAAAAAGTCCAATTAAAAAATTGGCAGAGGTTCTAAACAGACATTTTTCTCAAGAAGACATACGGATGACCAACAGACACATGAAAAGATGTTCAACATCACTAATCATCAGGGAAATGTAAATCAAAACCACAATGAGATATCACCTCACACCTGTTAAAATGGGTATTTTCAACAGGATAAGAAATAACCAGTGCTGGCCAGGATGTGGAAAAGGGAACCCTCATACACTGTTGGTAGAAATGTAAATTGGTGCAGCCACTATGGAAAACAGTAAGGACATTACTCAAAAAGGTTAAAAATAGAACCACCATATGATCTAGCTGTTCCATTTTGGAGTATTTGTTCAAAGAAATTAAAACACTAATTTGAGAAAAGATAAATGCACCCTATGTTTACTGCAGCATTATTTATGATAGCACAACATGGAAGGAACCTTAATGTCCATAGATGGATGACTGGATAAGGAAGATGTGATACACACACACACACACACACACACACAATGAATACTATTCAGCTATAAAAAAGTAAATCTTGCCATTTTCAGCAACATCGATGGACCCTGAGGTGTTATGCCAAGGAAATGAGTCAGATTGAGAAATACCACATGATTTCAATTATATGTAAAATCCAAAAATCAAAACAAAAGAAAACAAAACTCATAGAATACAGAGAACATATTGGTGGCTATCAGAGTGGGTTAGGGGTAAGCAAAGTGGGTGAAAGAGGTGAATGTATAGTAATGAAGGGTAACTAGACTTATTGTGGTAATCACTTTGTAGTGTATACAAATATTGAATTATGTTGTACACCTGAGATGAATGTTATATACTAACTTTACCTCAACTTAAAGAAAAAAAGAAAAACCAAGATAGTTAGCTGTGTATTTAATGAAAAATAACATTAAATATATTTAATGCATTAGTATTTTACAAATACATATTAGGATTTACAGAATAGCATGTGACTTACTAAGTATAGCTTATTCTCATAACTGGAACTGGCATCCTATATAGTAGAGGTTTAAACACTTCATCTGTAAAATAGGACTGGTAGTAAGTTACTACCTCAGCAATAGTAAATTTCTACCTTTACAGTCAAGGATAAAGTAATAAAGACATGGGTAGATAGCATTAGCATTTTGTGTATGTTCGAGAATATTATTTATATGATGCTTAATAATTGATCATTTCTCTTATTTAACTTTATCACTCTATACTTGACAAACAAGTGTACAGGATATCTGCCTTAACAGTGAAATATCTGACCCTTCAGATTTTTTGCATTATATAGGTGTGGTCTATTTTTTGCAGTCTTGTGGACTTTTCTACACAGACAGGTCAGCAGACCCAGTGCATGCCTGTAGAATAAATGGGTATGATTCTTATGACAAATTGCAAAGGAAAGAGGAAAATACATATAGATAAAACTAGAATGTGTTAGAAAGTGCATGAAAAATTTAGAGTTGGTCTAGAAAAGTGGTTGTACCCTGGAGATAGTAATTCAATATCTAAGGTTATAGGTATGGCTAAGAAAAAAAAATCAAAATTGAAAAATTAAAGTGGTGTCCTTATTTTCATTATATTACTGTATCAACCTGAAAGTGCTGTAATATTAAGTGGGATGACTTGAAAAAAGCAAAATACTATATCTTAGAGAGTTAAATCAGAATGGCTTCTCCTGGGGCACCTAGGTGGCTCAGTCATTTAAGCATCTGCCTTCGGCTCAGTTCATGATCCTGGGGTCCTGGGATCCAGTCCTGCATCAGGTCCCCTGCTTGGTGGGAAGCCTGCTTCTCCCTGCCCCTCTGCCTGCTGCCCCCCCCTGCTTGTGCTCTCTCTCTCTCTGTGTCAAATAATTAAATAAAATCTTAAAAAAAATAAAAAAAGAATGGCTTCTCCTTAGAATGATTTTGAAAGGGGGAATGATTATGTTCAGGACTAAACAATTCATGAGAAATTTAGCCAAAGAAAATGATAAAGTTGAGGCACATTTAAACAACTCTTTTCCTCGGGCACTGATGTGGCAGAATCAAAAGTCAAAAGTCAACTAGGGGTGTTAATCTGAAATATTTGAGGAATCCCTACTACTAGTGAAGAGGCTTTCACTTCCTGTAGCCTCACTGATCACAACGGAGAAAATGGGCAGTTCTTCCTTTGGAAAGATCCTTTCCACAGACCACATAGAAGAGAGGAAGGATAGAGGAACAAAGTTGGGATCAAACCCATCTGAGTTCTGCCAAAAGAAAAGTGATGCCTACAAAGTTTTCCTGAAAAGTCTAATCAACCATTATCACCATTGTCATGTTCATTTTCTGGAGTAGTGAAGCAGGTATTGGCCAAATTTGTTCGCATTATCCAGAGCTATTCAACTTTTATGTCCTATCCCTCATACCCTTTGATAATATCTTGTCCTTAAATTCCTGGCTTCCCATTGACTTGCTGGTCATCCCTCTATATTATACCAGTCTGGCTTCCTACTGCTCTCTCACATACATTTACTTTTTTTTTTAATTTTTAAAAATTTTTTTATTATGATGTTAATCACCATACATTACATCATTAGTTTTTGATGTAGTGTTCCATGATTCATTGTTTGCGTATAACACCCAGTGCTCCATGCAGTACGTGCCCACTTTAACACCCATCACCAGGCTAACCCACCCCCCACCCCCTTCCCCTCTAGAACCCTCAGTTTGTTTTTCAGAGGCCATAGTCTCACATGGTTCGTCTCCCCCTCCGATTTACCCCCCTTCATTTGACCCAGCCACACCTTTAGACTTAATCTTTCTTTATCCACATTTCCCACATTCAGTGTATTGTATGATTACATTTAAAAACAGCCCTTATTAGAAAGTATTACTGCTTCTGAAGAATGGACTGCTCATTTAGGGGAACAGCTCTTGGACAATTTGAACCCTAGGATATGACGGGTCCCAGAGAACCAACTATTCCTCTTGGGTAGCTGCAGGAATCTATAACTAGGCATTTGAATAATGCTATACTTTGGAGAAAAATGGGTTCTCTAAGGTACTTTGTCATTTTTAGAGAGACATCATTCAATACCATTAACACTAAGGTACTTAGGATAACCACTAACCCCATTTAACAGTTAAGAGTAGAGAGCTTAACAGCTTACCGAACTTGAAAAACAAGGTAATTCTACAAGCTGGGCAAAAATAGTTTTCCTGATTTCTAGTCCGTGGCTCTCCACAGCAACATAGTGGCTCCTTTTAGCTTCCCAGCCAATAGTTATGGAACAGAGAGAGTAGATCTCATTGCATATATTTTGGGGACTGTTTCCAATCTAAAGAGAACAAAGTCCCATATTTTATTCTAGTATTTCAAAGACTTGGACATTTTTTGGTATGTTTTCCTCCTAGTTTAATGAAAGTGCTCCCCTGCAACAATCACACATGCATATCCAGAGAATTACTGAGTCTTTCCAATAAAAACAGAATGATTATATATATATATATCTCCCAATTACTCAGCAATGAGATCATCTCTATGCAGAGTCCTTCATGATCCCTACTAGAAGCTATTAGAAATCCACATATAGAGAACAGTGACTTGGAGAAATCCTTTTTGGCTTCTAATGCTGGTTTTCCCTAGAAGTAAAAAGACAGTCTTGTTTAATGCAGATTCTCATATATATATGATATATATATATATATTTATATATATATCATATATATATATATAAAACCAGGGTGCTTTTAAAAACAGTGTTCCATTACATAATTAGAAAATAGCCTCTTTCTCTTTGTTGCTCTCCTTTAATACTTCCTTTCAGATCTGTGGTTCTTTGGGCTGTATGTTTCTAATTTGATTGATCTTGCTCACAGTATGGTCTACTCATACATTTTATCATTGTGATAGGAGCTTTCTGCATTTCTCTGATTTCTTTATATTTTCCCCAAAACATGGCATCAGGAATTAGATTCAGTAATACTTGGGGATAGCTGCAGTTACCTAAGACATCCTTCAGGCAACCGGAGCTAATTTAGCCTAATAGCCTGCAAATCTCATGATATACAAAACGCTAAATTTTTCCATTTTTCTTTGTTGTTTGTGCCAACACAAGACTGATTGCAAGGACACACATTTAAGGCTGGAGTAAATGTTCATAGTCTAAGTTTTGACACTTGATTTTTTTTTAAGTAACAACCTGTTCTTTATTAATTTAAAATATTAGTCATTTTCATATGGACACATTTTTAGTGGCCAGAATGGGTAGAATTGTGTGAGGTTTTGGGGTTTCAAAATTCATTAGGAAGATTTCAGCAACAAGAATCATGCCTAACAACCATCAGTTAATAAAGTTATTTGGATGAATGGATGAAAAGAAGAATAGATGAATATTTTTTCATTAACTCAATCAATGAATATTGAGGGCTCATTCTGTATGAGGTAGTGCTCTAGGTGCTGGGGATATATTGAGGTATGTATGAAACACACAAAAGATCTTCATCTTGGAGCTTGCGTGGTCGTGGGATGAAAAAGAAAAAAATAATTATGTTTAAAAATTATAAGAAAAAAATGGAGTTAACAGAATGAAGTAAGGGTTTGCAATTTTAAATAGGATGACCAGGGTAAGTCTTAGTAAGAAGGTAACATTTGAAGGGGGTGTGAAAGAGAGTCCTGTTTCTACATTCTACCTGGAGGAGACTCCAGGTAGAATGAATAGTGAGTTCAAAGGCTCTGACTTGAAAGCATAGCAGCAAGGCCACTTTAGTTGGAATGAAGTATGAAAAAGAGAAGAGAGATGGGAAGTACGGCTGGATTTTGTGGACCATTAGTATTTTGGCAGTTGCTCTAGTAAAATAGGGAAATACGGGAGGATTTTGATGGGCAGGGAATACTTTTCTGACAGTCCACTAGGCTGGGGAGACACTGCCTCTCTAGACCTAAAACTGTGTAATGTGGGAAAGAGGCATTCTGAACCCTAGAATTCTATCCCTATAAAGGATCTTAATTTTAAGGTTAAGATCATACAGTTCAAGTGTCCTGTTTTATAGGTAAGGAAAGGGCTTAGGGAAAGATTTGGTTTGTGCAAGAAAATATAGTTGAGTGCTAATTGTTTTGTTTTTACACCCAATCCTGGATCTTTTTATGATGATTGTAAGGAGACATGAAGAGAAAGTTCTGAATGTAAAGCTAAAACTTTGTGGCATGACACATCTGCTTCATATCTGTATTCTTTCATTTCTATATTTTAACTAATGTCCTTAAGAGATAAATTATATATTATTAATTCATGGTCTCTTAAGCAAAACTACTGGCTAAGATTTGGGTTCCTATTGCAGCCCAATTTTTAAATCTTGGTCTGTAACTTATTAGTTGTGTATCTAAGGCAGGTGGCTTGACCTGTCCAAGGCTGTGTCTCCTCATCTGGAAAATAGAAGTATTAATAGTAATTACTTCATAATTCTTGTGACATTGGAATGAGCTAGAGCTCAAAAATTCTATGTAAGTTTTTGATGTGTTATTTTTAGTATTATTAAATATAGGCCAATTAATTGAACATTTGTTGATGTCTATATGGTCTCATTAGGACACTAATGGTCTCACTTGGACACATTAATGAATAAGCATTGTCTCTACCCTCAGAAGAGCCTAACCAGTGCAAGAGGTGTCCTAATTTCAGTATTTTTTAAAGATTTTATTTATTAATTTATTTTAGAGGAGAGGGTGCACGCATTAGAGTGGAGGGAGAAGGGCAGGAGGGGAGGGAGTGGGACAGGCAGACTCTGTGCTGAGCAGGGAAGCACAGAGCACCACCTAGGGCTCAATCCCATGACCCTGAGATCATGACCTGGGCCAAAATCAAGAATTGGGCTCTTAACAGACTGAGCCACCCAGGTGCCCTTAATCTCAGTATTTTAATACTCTAGGTAAATTGTAATAAAAAGCTACATGAAATCCAATGGGAGGGTAAAGAAAGAGAATGTCCTTAATATGTATATTAATCAAATACAGTTTAAAATAAAGTAGGAATTAGAAAAGTAGAGAAGTAAAAAAGTAGTAGAGTTTGTAATTTGTTGGTGAGAAATACTTTTTTTCTTTCTTTCTTTTTTTTTTTTTTTTTGAGAAAGAGTGACAGTTAAGCCCTGAGTTGCTTGTGCTATTCATACACTTGGATTTAAGGAGGGGTGTTCAAAGTGAGGAAGCTTCTTAGCAAAGAAGCAGAGGTAAGAAAATAAAGATCTTATATAAAGAACACATCACTAATTTAAATTACCAAAAATGTAGATTTCTACATCTTACCCCAAATATTCTGACTCCGTTGGTCTGGGCTGAAACCAAAAATTTTACTTTTTTTTTTAAGTAGGCTCCATGCCCAGCGAGGAGCCAAACATGGACTTGAATTCATGACCCTGAGATCAAGACCTGAGCTGAAATCAAGAGTCAGAAACTTAACCAACTGAGCCACCCAGGTGCCCCAGGATTTACATTTTTAACAAAGCATCACAGTGGTTGATACTGGTGATCTATGAAATACCATTTAGGAAAAATAGTATTAGATCTAGAGTCCTTGAAGGGATTTGTGTGAAGATAGTTGGAGTTTGATTTGTGGGAGGCTTTCTTGAAGCTTTAACTGAAAGGTTATAGTTAGGCAATTAACATTAAAAAAAAGTGAAGCAATAAATAAGAGAAAAAAAACATTGAAAGCGCTGTTGACACTCTAGTAGAATGTAGAAATTTAAAAAAAATCAGTGAATCAGGGCTAACACCTTTCCTTCATACCATCAACATTCCTTAAAATGGTAATGTTCTTTTGAGATATTGATGGTGCTTTTGTTTCTCACAGATGATGTTCTCTTAGAGGCTGATGTGTCATGTGGCAGTTGCTACGGTAACTAGTTTAAGGAATGCCATAGAGTTACCAAGTAAATAGTCTTGTAAGGCAGATATTATAGCTGACATGTAAATTAAGGCTGCCCTATCTCTGTCAGCTTTTCTATTCTGAATTCCCTTGCTTTCCATATTTAAGAGAGAACTCCTTTCCCTTGCAAAAATCTCCCTTTCTTAACTAGCAGAGCATCATTTGAATGCACAGTTGACATTCCCTTGTTTCTTATTTTAATATTCCATACCTGGGCATTGATTCCCCCATACCACTCTGAGCTGATGATAGTAGATAATTAAGTTGGTCTACATAAGCCCAATAAAAATTAAGTTTGGTGATCAAGATTAGCAAATGGTAGTTTCTGCTCTCAGAATTATATAGGCCAAAGTGTTCTCCACGGTTTATGGTGCTAATCTCTATGACTTTCATTTAAGTATTAAAGCATTTGAGTCAACTCCAAACTGTGTTAATAAATGTCTTGGTCTTACCTTCAGAAACGCTCCGGCTTCCCACTAGGATAGTCCTCTTTCTGAGCAAGCACTTTAATTTTATAACTGAATGGCCACAGTTGTCATTTCACTCCCAAATTAGAGCACATGTGGTCACCTGTATTTACTAAAATCATACTAGTGTTTCAGACATTTCACAAAAGTGTTAATGTCAAAATTATTGATATCTAGCTCAGGGTGCAGCAAGTCGTCATTGATTAATTTTGGAAGAGTGCAAGATTCATTCAAACTGTTCTTTCTTTCACATTCTTTAATTTCTACTTCTGAATCAGGTCACACATTTAGAAAACGATGTTTTCACAGTCCTATAAACTTTAGCATTTTTCTTTTTGTCAAAGGTCATTGTAAGAAATAAACACATGAAGATTAGTTTATATCTTCAAAAACCTATAAAATATACAAATCAAGATATCATGTGCTCCCCCTACATAAAACCCCATTGAATGGTTCTCTTGGACTCTAATGACTGGAATAAATTTAGCAGTATATAGACTTGGATTTGCTTTTTTATTAATTCATGAGAACTTTATAATCTTTCATTGTTTCATTGTGTTCCTTTTGCATGGCTGTTGGAAAGTTATCGGCTTAGTTATATGTACCTGTGATAGATTGCTTTGACTCTTTTTATTATTTAGGATAACTATCTCACCTCTAACAGTTAAAATTTTTTGTTTGGCCACGAAAGGCAGAGATTCATGAAGTGGTTAAACAGAAAGTAGCCAAACTCCACTTGTAGAGGAATCAGGAGGTGGCAGTTCAGGCTGATGTGACACTTCCGTGGTATCAGAGAGACAGGCTCTTTCTGTTCTGATATTCTTAGTTCAGAGCTTCCATATTTGAGGTCAATCCATTGTTAGTAGATGCATGTTAAAGCTCCTACTGGGCAGCCTATGTTCCAGGAAGAGGGTAGGAGAAGGCTGAGAGGTAAAAGTCATATTTAAGTTGAGCCGGTTCCCGTTTTCCAAAATGCTTTCCCAGAAGTTACATCTAGAGAATTCCACTTCTATTCCATTGACTAAAATTTAATTAATTAGCCACTTCTACCTGTAGGGGAGCCTGAGAAATAGAGCCAGGCACATTGCCCCATACCAATTCTAGATTCCATTAGAAAGACATCAGGAGAAATGGTTATAGGATAGACAACTAGAATATCTACCTCATCACCCTTGACTCAGAGTTTTTATCCTGTTTTCACTCATTTCAAATTTGTCTTTTTTATTTTCTTCAAATTTGTTTTTGAAGCAGGTAGTATCTAAAAAATAATTTACTAAATAATAGCACTAATAGCTCACATCTGTTCAAGAACTGTGTTAAATATATTGCCTAAATGTTCTCATTTTATTATTTCAGAAGCGTGATGAGGTGAGTTCTAATTTTATCTTCATTTTACCAATGAATCCACTGATATATAAGAGAGTTTAAATACCTTGCTGATGTCACCTAGCTAATATATGAGAAATACATAGATTTCTTTACTGACAGGCTCATCTCATTAATTTATATATTCTCTCATCTTACATATGAATGAGTTGATCTATATCCCCTTACCTCCTCAGCTGGGGGAGGAAGTTTTTGTTTTTAGTTTATCCCCCACCATGGCTGAGATAGACAAAAACTTTTCAACGATTCTTCTAAATTTCTCCCTACCTGTACCTTCATTTCATGAGAAAACTTCAAGTGTTAGATTTCTGGGGTAAGACAGACTGAATTGGAGATACCAGACTGTCTGTCATTTAGCATATTTGAATCAATGCTTGTAAACTCATCCTGTTTGTAATTGTTTAATATCTAACCTCTGACCATATTGAAAACTTTCTGGGAATAGTGATGGTGTGTTTGTGTGTGTCACATGTGTTTGTGGTTCCTGTTTTAGGAACATAGCTAGCATTTCTTTCATGCTTTCATTCATTCAACAAATTGCCATTAAATAGCTCTTAGGTTTCCAGTACTAGGAGCTGATGTCACAGCGGTGAACAAAGTCTCTGTCCTCATGAAGCTTATTATCTACTGGGTGCACAGGTGAAATGTAAGCTAAAAAATGTGTAATATTGTAGATGATTATAATGATAAGCATAAAAAGAAGGGAAGATGAAGCATTGGGTTGGGGGACAGAAGAGATGACTAAGTTTTCTCATTATTAAGGTGACCTTGGATGAGAGACCACAAGGGTAAGAAGGAGCAAGCCATATGGATTTCTGAAAAGAACATTCCAAGAAAAGGGAGCAGCAAGTGCAAAAGTCTTGGCAGGGGGTGGGGGTGTGTTGGGGGGTTAAGGGAAGGGAGAGTATGTGAGGGTGTTCCAGGAACAGCAAATAGAGAGCATATTGTCAAGAACTCATTAATAAGCCCAGCTAACAGGTATAGAGCTTTGAAGGATAAAGAAGAAATCCAATTATAGACTCCAAATCTAATCTTAGAAATAATGTAAATGGTGCAGAAGCTAAAAAGCAAATGGAAAAAAAAAAAAAAAACAGAAAAACTTGTGCCTATGGATCTCCCCTTCAGTCTCATGTTCTTAAGCAATCATTGCCTTCCTCACTGCAAGTGTCCTTTTTGGCAGTGAAGGGCAACATTTCCTGCATGATTATGGCATAGCAAATGAGAATCACAGTGTTAGGGACTTTATGTGAAACCACTACCTTAATAAATCCTTTGAACAAACCTGCAAGGTAACCCATCTTTTTTACAGATGGGTGCAGGGAGATTGTTGCTCAAGTTTCCAAGAAACTAATAGTCAACAACCTTTGACCTTTGAGCAGGGACTTGAGTAAATGTAAAGACAAGCTAGGCGCTAATCAGGGGAATACTGTTCCTGCAGAGACCAGTAATTACATTGGTCTCAAGGCAGGGGCATGTTAGGCATGATGGGTGTTTGCAAAGGTTGGAGTCCAATTAATCAAAAACAATGTTTTTTTCAACCAAAGCCTTTGGGAAAATTTTTTGGGAAAGTCTAAATCATGGAGAAAGAAATAAAATCAAGTCTGTAGTATGCGGCTATACTTATAACTTCAAATTATGCTGAGACCACAAAGTTTATTTTATTGCCTTTTATTGTTTTGTTATTTCTGTAACCAATTTTCTTTCTCTGTAAATACATTCTTTCAAATATTTATTAAATACCTACTGTTTGTGAGGCAGTGGCTCTTTGCACATTTGTTAATTCTTGAGTTTAGGTAGTCCCTGATCATGCATTTGACTCAAAGGGATTGAATCAAAAGAATAAATGATTCCATCTGAATACTTAAGACACTCCACTGGGAGGCAGAACATTTATACATGTAACTGCCATATAAGAGGGTGATGATGTGAATCCTCTAAATAAAGATGATATCCGTATAGACTCCAGTGATACTAAAGTCTTTTTGGAAGAGGAGGAATTTAAGCTTTTGTATATTTGGTCTCCTTCTCTACCATTTTTTCAATCTGCTAACATAATTTGTAATCAATTTTCCAAGATACATTGGTTGGTACATAGATAAGTTCTTATTAAGAAGTAAATTTTGAAGGGGGGAAGACTATGACAACTTTAACATGGAACATTTCAAATTTATTGATTTTACTTGCTCACTAAGTTACAATCTATAGCCATTTAGTAAAGTATAGAAATAAAATTTGACAAAATTGTTTTTTTCCTTGTATCTGAAACTTCTGTCAGAATAATATGAATACATGGTAAATTTAAAAAGGAAAGACTTCCTGTATTCTGAAATCTGAGTAGAGTCACAGAACAAAACCTTTGTTTAGCTTATCATTTATGCATATATACAATAATATATAGCTATTGATGATGCACTTAGAATACTGAGGTGTCTAAAGAAGAGGTCATATTGTCCTTGTCAGTCCTGCAATCCAGAAATAATTGTTAGCATTGTGATATATTTTCTTCCAGGCTTTGATGCTTATGTAATACTTCTGTACACCAGTCTCCCATAACTCAAACTGGATGCGGAATTCTGTTTCCTAATGTTATTATTCAAATATAGAACACATAGCTTTGCATATTATTGCAGTTTTCAGGACTAAAATTTTCAAATGGAGGTAATTGTTCAGCTGATATTTAAGTTAAGACTTTTCCAGTTTTGGGGGGAATATTATAAATAAGTCTGATATTAACAACCTTTTTTTTTCCCCTAAGGCTGAAATTTCATGTCTCTTATATGATTCTTTGATTTTTTTTCCAAATGAGAGGAATAGCTATCCACTCGGACATTCTTAAACTTTGATTCCACTTCTTTATGTTATTTGCAACATAGGCATTATTTCTTTTAGTAGGAGTAAAAATATTTTTAAAATACTTTTTATTTCCTTCAAATACTTAGCACATTCTAAGGGTTCTCTAAATATTTGTTAAAGTCTAAAGGAAGAACAGTTAAGAAGTATGATTTTTCTTTTATTTAGCTTTTATTTCCCGGACTCATTGTCAACAGTCTCTTCTTTTGACAATTGCCCAGGAGATTATATTTGCTTCAGGTTAAATGCAGAGTTGTTGAAATTCAAACATAAGCTCATTCACTGAAGGCTCTTATAATTGGCAGAAATTGACTTAACTAAACATTAGCCTTGGCAAAATAAATTTGAACTGGCAGCCAATTCACAAAATTGCTAATTGTTCTTACTTGACTGTGTATCTTGGTTGGCATTTGGTCCTTCACTATGACATGCATATATATAGTCAATCTCATGTCCTTTTAATATTATTTAAACTTGAGTTTTCTGAATTACTCAAAAATATAATTCACAAGTCAAATATTTTGTGTGTTTTAGCTAAAGTATAACTTACACTAACATTCCAAAAATGAGAAGATCTCAATCCCTGTGTCCCTCTCTATATGCACGTGCTATCTCTATGTATGTGGATACATACATAGACACATACTGTCTGTTGATAACAATCTTTTTTATTCATTGTGCACTCATTCAGTCAACTAATATTCCCAGAATATAGGTGGTGGCCTTGGACATAGGACTTTTGAAATACAGTTCCTATCTTAAAGCAGTGGTTCTCAGCCAGGGATGATTGTGTTCCCCCACCTCCTGGAGACATTTGACAATATTGGGAAACATTTTTGGTTGTCATTTCTGATGAGGCGTGGGTTGGACTAATATCTACTGTTTACAGGTCAGGGAAGCTGCTCAATATCCTGCACTGCACAGAACAGCCCACACAACAAGCAATTTTCTGGTCTAATACATCAATATCGCTGAGGTTGAGAGTCTCCATCTTAAAAGATCTCATAATCCCAGAGTAGGAGGCAGGCATATTATTCTATCAATGGAATTACGACTGTAAGCATCAAGAATAACTATTTGTGACAGAGATACAAAGGAGGATGTTGTCAACTTTCCCTGGAAAAGACTGAAAGACTTGAGAAAGTGATACAGAGCTAAAGTGGAAATGAGAAGGGGGCAAAGAGCAATCATTTCAGGAAGAGAAATAGCTTGAGCAAAGTCATGGAAATGTAACATTACAAATGCCTTAATTAAGCTGGAATTCAAAAATGGTGTAATGGAGCCCTGAGAAAAGTAAGTCTAGACCTGTAGTCAAAGACTCAATGATCAAGATTCAGTTTTGTAAGCTGAAGAGTTTAGATGTTATCCTATGGGCAAAAGAAATCTACTGGAAAGATCCATGGGATAAAAGACTGTTGATTAGTTTTGTTTTAAACAGAGAAAAAAATACCTCTAGTAGCCAAGAGAAAACTCTATGAAAACAAAAATGATTAGAGGCATGGATGTCAATTCATTAGAGTTCAAGTTAGAAGTCCTGAGAGGCTGCTCTATCTCACTAGAAGTGGGGTTGATGGTAGCTCCTGTATAATGGTAATGCTAAGGAGGCTGAATGGATGGAATGTGTCTCTCCACTGAATGTGGGAGTTGAGATATCAAATCAGATTTTTTTATAAAAAGAGTTATTTGTAACACTAGCAGTAGACTAGTTTATTCAAGAAGATCATCAGAAGAGAAGACTGATCCTCTGAAAATGCCAGTATTTAATTATCAAGCAGAGAAAGAGAAAAGAACTTTTGGATGCTGCAATAAGTAGAGCTATGATGGGGACAAACAAGGTGGCATAATGAGATAGGAAGAGCATAAGGGTATCGGGTCAGTATGTGAAATTAAGCTGATGCAGAAGAATTCCCTTTCCACTCCGTATCAACTAAATCATAAAAGAAGTAGTTTTGAAATACTTAGTCAGAGTAAAGAATCAAGAAAGAGGACTCCTTAGATTCCAGAGGGAAGAAAGAAATTCAAGGTTATAGTAATAATCAGAGGTCCACATTCTCACTGAGTTACCAGAACTAGGAAACAAACCTTGAGTGATGGGTCTGACACTTTAATACCATCAGAGAGGAGCCCAGGACACAGGGTCCATAAACAAGGACACTGGGTGTATATTACCTGCAAAAATCTTTGAGACAGGAAGTTTTTCTACGACATCCTTGAAAGTAGGACTAAGAAAATTCTGACCACTAGCCATAAGTTAAAATGAGACATTTTGGGGAAACTGGCAATATGAAAAATCTCCAAGCAAACTCGGAGTTGCAAATGTCTATTGTTTATGTGGTGTAAGAACGGCAACTTGAGAAATTAACAAAAATCCTAATATAAACTCAGTGAAGCCAAGGACAAAACAAAGAAGGGAATATAAGCCGGCACTTAGTGGGGGTTGCTGCAAACTGGGGCTCCTGAAATACCCCCGTGTCAGTCTGCTCAGGCTGCCGTAACAAAATACCACAGCCTCGGTGGCCTAAACAACAGACATTTGTTTTCTAGAAGTTCTGGGTGCGGGCAGTCCAGATCAAGGTGTTGGCAGGGTTGGTTTCTGCTGAGACCTGTCTTATTGGCTTATAGATGGCCAGCTTCTCTCTGTGGCCTCACATGAGGTTTCCACTGAGCACTGACTCCTGGAATCTCTCCTATAAGCCACACCAGTCCCGTTGGATTAGGGCCCCAACTTTGTGACCTTGTTCAACCTTGATTATCTCTTTAAAGACCCCCATCTCCAAATACAGTCATATTGTGGGTTTGGGGTTTCAACATACGGATTTCGAGGAGACAATGAAGTTCATAAAAACCTCCAGGAAGATGACTTAAGAGCAAAATATTGAAGTCCCCTATGGAAACTCAAACTAAAAGAGTCAGAAAAAGCAACAAGCAGAATTCACAACCTAGAACTAGAGATAATGGAACTATCTGGAAGAGACATGAAATATATATGTGTAAAAGGTTATAAATAGAGAAAAAGAAAAAAAATAAGCATAGACATTAGACCCAGAGAAGGACCCTAATTGCGATCTGTGGAGTGTTTGAGCTGTATGATTTGAAGATTGTGAGCAAACACATTGGTAAAGATGTAGGTAAGTGTAAATAAACATTATTAACTTGGAAATAGATTTGATTAAATTAGCCAGACATGCAGCAGAGGTGCGAAGATAAAAAGAAAATAAGATAGCATACTGTGGGAAACAGACAAGAGAATTTCCAGAAGAGAAGAGTAGAAATGAAAGACGTGATGGCTCAGTATTTTCCTGGACTGAAAAAGGATATCAATCTTCAGAATGACGGAGCATACCGCACCCTTGACAGGATGATTAAAAACAAGTCTACACCTAGATGTATTGCAATGAAACTTCAGAATGAACACAAACAAAAAATCTTGGAGGCAATCAAAGATGAAATATCTTTTTCAGTCAAAGGAATGAAGATTAGAATATCCCACAGTCATGAGGGGACAAGAAACATAGTAGAAGGATAACTTCAGAGGGTGGATGAAAAGTATTTGTTAAGATAGAATTCTACATTCAACCAAGCTATAATTCAGGAGTGGATTTAAATTTTAAAAAATGCTCATAAAAATACCATGAGAATTAAGAACTTAGTCTCACTGAAAAAAACCAAACTATTACAGAATGAAAATCAGTAAGATGCAATTGAATCCCCTCCACCGAAAATAAGGATGGGATGGTGAGGAAATACTTTGATAAACATTTAGGTGAATGGAAGAAAACTTGGACTGTAAAAATAATATGGATAGTTGGATAGATGGCTGGGTGGAAGATATGTGTTACTAATTTCTTGGTCATTTAAGACAAGGTATTTTACAAGGCACAAACAAGACAATGTGTTAGGTTAGAGGAAGAAGGTTAGTGTGAATCCTATCTGAGAGGGGATTAGACACACTGATTATCAGTAAACTCTTACGTATATATGTTTAAGTTTTATGAGTGAACATCAACAGAAAAGAAAAAGAATATGTAGTATCTAGATAAAAGGAAAAGGAGGGACGGAATAAAGAAGACTGTATGAATCAAGTAGGATAAAAATGTGGACATAAAGGATACAGATGAACTAGATGATAATGGTTTTCTCTGGAAGGAAAGAGTAAAATTGGGGAGGATTGCAAACTGGGTTTATATTTTTTCCAATGTAGTATATCAGTCCCAGAAAAAAAAAATTAATCCAATAAAGCAAAATATTTCATGTTAATTAAATAGATGATATTTGTTGGTTGTTAACTACCTGGTGTATTTATTATCTTTTTTACTTAATTACTTAATTATATTAAAATTTTTTTTAAAAATGTTGGCTAAAACTGTTCTTACCCCATGTTACTTACTGTGTAACTTGGGTGAAGTTACTCAATTTCTTTAGGTTTCACGTGCTTAATTTTTAAATGTGTACAGTAATACAATATTCTGTACCTTCCAGGGTTGTTTTAACAAGGTAAAGTGTGTGGCACAGTACTTGGAGAAAATATGCATCCAGTGTCTGGTAACTGGTAGGACTAAAGAGGCAGTGGCCACATGCAACCAAAGAAGAGGAGAGATTTAAATAGAGAAAGCAGTATCATCTGTTACACACCTAAGCCAAGTATTCAAATAACTGATACTGACCATTGGGTTTAACTCTTTCAAGATCATTGATGAAGTTTACCTTAGCAATTTGGGGAGACCGATGAGAATAGAAAAGGACAGAGGAGAAAATGCTTGCAGCATGTTGTTTAAAACAAGGAGGCAAGGAAAAAGCAGGTCCTTATTATTTACAGAAGCATTAGAAAAAAACAGGTTTAAAAAGGGGAGATTGCAAATGTTAACTATTTTAAGTAGTTTGGTTGTGGAGGAAAGTAGGTCAGTGACTAGAAGTAGAAGGTCGTGTGTGTGTGTGTGTGTGTGAGAGAGAGAGAGAGAGAGAGAGAGAGAGAGATAGTGGTAAGGATTTTGGCACGTTAACAGACTGAAAGGAGAGATCCAGTGGAAAGGGGCAAGGTGAGAAAATAGGAACAAAGGTAGAACACTGATAGGTCAAGGTCTTAGAAGGGACAGGAGGGGTTGGGATTCAAGAACACAGATGGAAGAGTTGGCCTTAGGCAAAGAGAGCATTACCTGTTCTGAGATGAGAAGGCAGTTGAATGCGAGGGCTGCTAGTAGTCTGTCTACATGTGAGTGCAGGGCATTGAGGGAGTTTAGGACTCTCCAAAATTGTCTGTGAAAGATTTGACACAGTGCCCTCCCCTGAGAAAGAATGTGTAATTTTTGTTATTTTGTTGTTTTTGTTGTTGTATGCTTCTTCCCTATCAAGAGTGAGAACACGGGCTTTGAAATACTCCATGAGGGATGTTTCATATGTTGGGAAAATTGGATTCAGATCCAATTCTTCTCTCAAGAAGGGTTTTTTGTATGTGAACAATCACTGTTGGAAACTTCAAATCACCACACTCATTTCAGAAAGTCACGAAAGTTCCACAGAAGGGATGATGTGTGAAAGTTACTGGCTAAGCCTTTTGGGAAATAAACAGGAACAAGACTCCACATTTTCATGTCCTCTACAAAATCAACTTTCCAAAAATAGACTCATACAAGCTGTAGTCACAGTTGAATGTCATGTTTCTATTATTGTGATGACATAAAATCATTAAACCGCTGCTAGTAGTAAAAGCAGTCATGTCTGGTAATAGAACTGCTCTGTGCCCATTCGAAGGGAATTGCATTTTAAATGACACATGGAGAGCAATGTCCTCCAAAGGGGAGTGGCGTGGACAGAAGTTTTACTTCCACAGTGATTTATTAAACGCCCTCCTCTGCTGTTGCTGTAATACTTGGTTCTAAAAAGTGATGTCAAAATTTGAAAGAAGTTTTCAAAAAATGTTTTAGTCATTTGCTGAATTCTTTTATATTTCCTGTATTTAAAGTAACTGGAAAAAATATTAACCCCCTCCCTTAATCTCTCAAGGTTCTTTGTCTAGACTTCTGTTTACATCTTCTCTTTACTCCTATCAACACAAGCAGAATTATGATTACTTATTATAGGTCATCCTAGTTAATGCTCACACAACCCACTGAGATAGATATGGCCATGGAGAAATGAGTACAACTGACATTTCAAGATTGAATTTGATCTTCCCACTGTCAACTGGGATTAAAATTCAGGTCTGAGTTTTTTAAAAAATGAAATTTAAGAGACATTGAATTAAATGTCCTTTCAAGTTCTCACCTATTAAAAATGGACAAGGAAGTTTTGACTTCCTCAGACATTCAAATATCAGTGTCATCATCAGTAAAGTTGTACTGAGAAATACACTTTGTATATAAGGCCAAAACAGACTTCCTATCATCCCCCTAAAATTGGCCTGGGGGGGACATGGTGAGAAGGTATATTTACAGAGCCAGTTAATTGCATGTAGGAATAGAAACTGCCTCTTACCTTTCAAGAATAGAGGGTACAGAGCACTAATCTTAGACAATAGAGCCATTCTTCTTGTGGGGGGGGAAATGGTCAGAGGTTTAGGATTGGCTTCTATCCAACACTTCCAAGAGAGCTGAATGCTTATCAGTTAAGGAAATGGATGATCTCCCCTGGACATAGCATGTACTTTTCTTCGCCTCTCATTCTATTAATTTTATTAGTTTAATACACTTAAAAGTCTCATTCTCTTTTACATAATGAACCTCTTAAGAATAACAAGTGTGTTGATCAAACCAGGACAAAACACCAGGAAGCTCACACACTGGGACTGGTAAAAGAACATTATATTGGAGGCATTCACAATGGTAGGGGTCTATGCTCGCCAATTTCCTACTGTACTTTGGGGGCAGCATACAAGGATCTAGCAAATCTAAGCATTGGACTTTAGGAGGCTTTTACAAAACTAATTAGTTAGTTAGGGGCTATAAGTAATAGCCCCTCCCCTGGCATGCTTAAGAGCTGGAATCCATCAACTGTGCTAGCATAGTCTTAGCTCCAGCTCCTGTTCTGCCAAATTGGACAGCCATACTTGTGAGAACATGAGCCTCTTCTCTGACAGGATCAGTGTGCTGGTGTGTAAGCCTTTGAGTTCCAGCTCTTTGGCGTATTTGACCATGACCAAATTTGCTACCTCGGCATCTTACCAGAATTGATTGCTTGAGCACTTTGCTCTAGCTGACTTCCACATGCTCTGCAGGAGGCCACATCCTCCTTTGGGAGACCGGCATGCAGGGCATAAGTTTTAGACAAGCTAATTCTTCTCAGTGTTTGCCTGATTTGTCCTCTTATTTCACTGTGGTGCTTAGTGCAGTGTATTGTAATATATAACCGTTGAATAAGGAGATAATGCATAGATGAGTGAATAAATGAGTAATTATGTAGGAAGACCATGTAGTCACTGGGCTGTCTTTCCTTCACACCACCTCTCCATTCTCCTTTTTGAAAGGTGTCTACATACTAAGCAGGACTGTCTGCTTTGTCTCTTCTACATGATAAATATCTCTGACCTGGAACTCAGACCTAACTCCATTGTCAAATAATTCGTAGCACATTGGCTGCAGAGTCACTGATTATAGAATAAGGGCTCTCTGTGTCTCCTCATGAAAGCTCTCAAGTTTATTTTTTAGTTCCTTTTAAGATGTGATACGACCTCCTTATTTGTACTAAAAATCCCCTGGAATTAAATCCTAAATTTTAATAATAGCTAGCTTTTTTGGATGATCACTGTGTGCGGGTGCGGTGATAAACACTTGACATAGATTATCTCATTTAATCCTCACAGAAACCAAATGAAGTGTTTACTGTCATTATCTCTATTTGATGAAGAGGATACTGAGGCTCACAGAGAATTAACTTGTCCAAAATCATCTAATATCAAGTAATCACAAGTGAATGAGCTGAAAGCTCACACAGAAGCCGGGACCAGACTTTCATTGAGGGGAAAACTTACAGAGACAGAACAGTAGCAGGTGAGCAATCTTCTCAATGCCGGTTACACAGGGAACTGGAACACCAGACATAAGACATGGAAGGGGTCCCAGTGTTGAGCTGTGGGGCTCATAAGCTGCATGGTGGGGGAAACACCGGCCCTTCCTCTAGGATGGTTTGGAACTGAGGACCAAACTTGGTGGTTGCAGTTCTATAATGTAACAGAATTGTAGTTTCCAGCCCAAATCTTCTACCTCAGTATTTATAACTGAGAGTTCACCGGGCCAGGTCAGGAAAATTAATCCTTGGCTTTGACCTAGCTATAAAGTGGTGGAAATTTTATTCAAGAGTCTCAGTCTTAAATAATGTGCAAGAAGAACCTGATATAACTATCCATATGTGCATTTCAAGCAGCATCACAGTCTATGGTATATGCTTTTCCTGCCATGTATTTTTGTCTCCTATTTCTAGTGGACTATTTGAAATATTTATGTAGTGTTCACCTATGTCTAGCCCTTATAACTCACCAGCCTAGTACTTTATGCTCAATTAGAATGTGAAATTTAATTTGGCTATGAGTTACTTTAAGAGGATATGTTGTTGACCATGGGATTGATAGGCTTATCCCCTGGGATTTGTGTGGGGATGGATGGGGACAAGGGAGTTCCTAAGAGGTAGGGTTTCTTAGAGGAAATGATGAGTCCAGTTACAAAGTTTGTGACTTCTGTGCTGTATGTGGGTATGTTTAGAAGATTTTAAGCTAGAGTTAATGATATTAGGGACTTGTATCTGTGTCATTTAGGTTATGTAGTTACAGAGTTACTTGTTACACTGAGTTTTATTTGTATATGTCTCAATATCTAACTTCATTCTAGTATTCCTCAGTTTAACTTTATACATTTATAAACTTGATAAATATAAAATATCTTGAGCTAAGAGAAATTGTCAGTAATTAATAGTGAAAACATCTTTACTACCAAATAAGAGGTTCATGAAGCCAGGGCTGTGATCTGTTTTGTTAATTGCTATATATACCCCATACATAGAAACTAGTTAGAGCCAAGTTGTCACTCCATGAATATTTATTCTTGGAGTGGGAAAGTAATGATGACTCTTTTGCTATGAAAATTGTTTATTAAATCATTTGAATTTTCTTGAGATATGAAGGTATTGCTTTTAGTTATGTATATTTATTAAAATAGGCAGAGGTAAAGGGAAGGATTTTTCATACCAAGACTTCTTTGTGTGTGAATATAATGAGATGGAAAAAGTGATCATCTTTTCTTATTTACCACATCCAAATCATTTGGTTTTCAGTGGGAAGGGCCAATATTACCAAGGTAATTTTTTTTTAATCATGTGATTACACGTACTTTCAGATTTATAGAAGTGTGTGGGGGAGTGTGGTTCATGATTTGAAAAGTATACTCTTCTCTGGTGATCATCCACTGTTCTGTCTATATAACCTCTTCCCCTGCACAAAAACAAAACAAAACAGGAGTGCTCAACAGGGAGGGACCAAATAAATCCCGAATCTCATAGCTCTACATGTAATCCCAGCTCAGCAGAGTATGGAATGGACAAAGTGAGGGTAACTATCTGATGTTTCCACTGCCAACATTTCCAGTCTAATCTTACAGGCAGGATATTAAGCCATAGTGTGTGATGGTTCTGCTAGGCAACAGTACTATGATAAATAAAGAGAAACTCCTTTGGGCCATGAAAAATGTCATGGTTCTAAATATGGCTACACCTTTATGTCAAAGCACACATATAGCCAACTGAACTTCAAGAAGATGTGAAGGTTCCTTGAGTACCAGTTGAAGGCAGTATTCTAACCTGTAAATTTGCTTTGGTGTTTTTTTTTTTTTTTTTTTCTTTTCCTGGCCCTTATCCATTTGACTTTCTTCCCAATGACCCTCTCTCTGACTTTCTTTAGATAATTTGAAAATACTGACTGTAGAGATGTCAAGGGTGAAAGGGATCTTCATTCCCAGTGAACTCGAAATAGCAACTTTCTTTTCTCATTCCGAGAGGAATTTTTGTAATCTTGTTGGAAGCATTTCTGCTGCACTGTAATGTCTACAGAAAAGAACAATGAACAAATCCTCTCATTAACTACATTTTAATGGGCTTTGTTAAAGAGAGTTCACCCCAGTCTCAAAGTGAAAACAAAAACAAAAATCTTGACTTAACAAATGAAATTTAGTCAAAACAATATGGTAAAAACAATGTGGAATCTATCCTTGAAATTTAAACTTTTTAGATATAGTGGCTTTTTTGTAAAAAATGCTAAAGAACTCTATTTTTATAAAATAGATATATACACAAAATCTACAAAAAATTTTGAGGCTATTTTTGAGAGATGTATTTGGGAAAATCTTTTAATGTATCCTATAGAAATGTCCTGATATCACATTAAACCCCTACATTGTCTCAGTTTATTGCCAGACTGTTGCAGTCAGTGCATGGCAATACCATGCCATGCAGTGAATGGGTTACAAGTGTGCTGAGATCATAATCCCTTTCTGCTTTCAGGCAGCAAGATAAGGTCAAGGGCAGCTAAACCTCAGGGTCTTTCTCCTCCCATTGTAAGTAAGCATGACAGTTTTCCCTAGTAAGCCATCCAAGCCTTATTTTTCTACATGATCCTTAACATGGAATAGGTTGAACACACTGCTAAAGAATCGTTCATTTATTCTTTCAGGGGATGTTTATTGAATACCTCCTATTAATTATGAACCAGTGTATTAGATTAGATAGAGGTGTAAACTTTTTTGTGACCTTGATGAAGTCATAGCCTGTAGAGGAGACAGATGCCCAGATAACTAAGCTTACTACCATATACCATATGCATAGACTTACTGGAACACAGAAAAGAGCCTAATATTATTTGGAATGAGAAACAGGCTGAAGACACACACCACCAAAGAAGTAATATCTAACTGAATTTTGCAGGTTAAGTGGAGTTTACCAAGAAGAGTATATGTTATAATATTGTTTTTCCAATAAATAATTTTCTATCACAATATTTTTAATGGTTGCATACTATTCCAGGATATGGATAGAATACAATTTACTTGAGCCCTTTTTAGGTTACTTCCATTTTTTGGCAACTGTAAACAACATTGATATAAAGATTCTTAGGGCTAAATCATAGTACATGCCCTTGATTTTCTTCTTAGGATACAGTCCTAGTTGTGAAATCATTGGTTCAAAGGAACAACACCTTTTTAAAGCTGAACTACATTTTCTCAAGCTAGCATTATCAGAGTGTAGGGCTTTGAGGTCAGAAAAACTGGCATTTGAAATATAAACATTTCTTCTCTTGGTTATTTGGCCTGGGTAACCTTCATTACTATTACTTTCTTGCTTCAAAAGAAAGCGAAGATCATAATACTTATCTTAAAGTGCTTCATTGAAAACCATAGTAGAGGTTAATAAATACTTGTTAAGTCTCCCTTGTATTTTTGACAATAGGCACCTTGGTAATAAAATTCAAGTGTTTTAAGTATTGTAGGTTAGCTTCATTAATAGAGTTCCAGCAAGAAATGCACATGCCTAAATAACTGCATGGTGTGGTTACACACAATTCATCATATGGCTCAAATTTCAAAAAATCTGACTCATTGTCCACATAAATAACTTTAGAATTGCTGGACTGTGCTCAGAAATTTGGTCTGAAAGACAGAAAAGTTCTAGAATTAGATGAAGATACAGGAGCCTGGACTAAAATCCTCATTCTTTCACTCATTTCCTGTGTTACTTAATTTCTCAGACTCTGTTTAATCACTTGGAAAAAAAAGCATAAGGTTACATTTTCTGCTTCAAAGACTCAAATGAGCAATATAAATATAAAAGATAATAGATAGATCTCTAAATTGCTATTCTGATATAACCTATTATTCCTACTGGTTTTTAAATCTACCATGAATCTTTTTACTTCTTGAGAAAGAAGAGGCAGCAGGCTGAACGTACCCGTCCCTCAAGCTTGTCAGTGGGTTACGCATTTTTCATATTATATTGATGTGGGGCATTGACTGGAAGGATTGGGATTTATTTTCGAACTCCTGTCAGCACTCCATAATTAACATTGCCCAGAAGAGAAATGCTATTTTGCCTCCTGCATCATCAACACAACTGTCAGCAAATAAGGAAGGCATCATCTTTGCCGTTATCACTGCTAATGTATGAAGTAGAAAAGAACAGCTGAATTTTCACACACTGGGCTGTTGGAAGCACTGGCATTTGGTGAAATTTGTTTTCAATTTCTACCTGCTTCTATTTGCATGAAGAATGTCTTTAAAGGGAAAAAAATATCATTTTTTATCCCAAAGCCTATTTTTAACCTCCTAATTTGGGAGTTTACTGATTTCGATTTACTGATCTCAAAATTGTTTATCTCAATGTCGTTTTTTTCTCCTTGACATAAAAATGCAAAGTTAATGTTGATTGCTTACTGGCTGGTTTACTTATCTACCTTTACTATATTTTCTCTGCGTCCTAAATTCCCTGTGATGTTTTAATTCTCTCTCTGGTCTCCAGTTTTGCTTAAATTCATAATGGCAATGAATAGAAATAATCTTTTGAATGAAGAATTGGCAAGGGCTAAATCTTGCTGCAATAAGATAGCAGTAATGTAGATCAGAACTTTAAAAAGGCAAAAAAAAAAAAATCTGTAGCCTCCATAGTTACAGTGTGCTAAAATTAAGTAGTCTAAAGTTATTTTGTTTGAGTTTTTTTGTTTTTGTTTTTTCAATGACATAATGGGAATGTGAAATAGTACAGCCTTTGTAAAGTAATTTGATGTTAAAATGCTAAACGTAATTCAATGTTAAATGTTAAACATGGTTACCCTATGACCCAGAAATTCTACTTGAAGGTATATACCTAAGAGAATTGAACATATGTCAACCAAAAACTTGTACATGAATGCTCATAGTAATATTATCCACAAGTCTTAAAGTGGAAACAACTCATATATATCAAAGGATGAAATAAAAAAAAGTACTTCATACAAAAGAAAATTATTTGCCACTAGAAAGGAATGATGTATCGATACACACCTCAACATGTGTGAACTGTGAACACATTATGGGCAGTAGAAGGGTAGACACAAATGGCCATGTCTTCCATTACTCGTTTTTCATGGTATGTCCAAAATAGGTAAGTCCACAGAAACAAAAAAGTAGATTACTGGTGGCCAGGGTTGGAGACAAGAGACCCTAAGGGGTGATTACTAAAGGGCATGGGATTTCTTTTTGAAGTGATGAAATGTTCTAAAATTAGATATTGATGACTATTGCACAACTTCGTGAATATACCAAAAACCACTGGATTGTACACTTTCTTTTTTACCCCCCCTAAGGAAAAAAGTGAAAAGCTTTTATAGAAAAAGTAACACCTTCATTAATTAAAAAATAGGAACTGGGAATGGTGGAAATGACGGGGAAATCATGACTAAACAATTTAGCGTCATTATAAACGTTCTTTATAAACATTTCTATTTTTAATAACTTCAGAATATATGTTAACTAAATGAACCACAATTAAATATTTTTTTGTTTCAATTATAGGTGATTGCTAGCTATTCACTAGGATAAGATTTCTTTTTTTTTTTTGTTATTGAGAACCACGCAGAGTGTCTGTGGTCCCTGACACACACCTGGTATAGTGGTCTGTCTTCTAGGACCTAGACGTGTACTCTAGGACGTAATTACTAACTGGCAGCCTGGTAATCTAGAGCTTCTCCTCCTCTTACTTGGGTCACTGCTGTCATTATAACTCATTGTAGGAGTAGACACCTATGATGACAAGGCCAACAGTGATTGAAGATGTCCTTCATTTACTCCTTATTTGGAGGAAAATGAGGGGGTCCATTTTTTTCTCATTGAACAGATTTCAAGGCTTCACTTAGCTAAATGCGGCAGGCTGGTAATTCACAAACTAGTAGACCACAAACTGACAGCCCAGGATAGAGAATAGAACAACAGGTTAGTGTAAAAGATTCATGTGTCTTTTTACTAATGCAAGATTTTGTACATTTAAGGATATTTTAATGAGATCAAATTTATTCCAGAATAAACAAATGAGAGAAAGAAATGGAGGTCAAAATGTACTGTCACAGTTCTATATGTACCAGTTAGATCTCTGGGAAAGGACTTAATGCAAGTTGATGCGTGATTGTTCCAGTTTTAAAAGAATGTAATTCAGTTTATGTCTAGTTTCATTAAGGCTGTTGGGAGAGCACTGGAGTAATTCAAAGAGAAGAGAAATGTGAAAGATACCAAGTGTATGTACAGAAGTGTGTATTCATCCTACACTTTATTGTTATAATATGCATAGGTCTGTCAACCCTAACATGCAAAGTCTGTTATGATTTCATCCTGTATAACTGAGAGCTAGCAACTTTGCCACTCAAAAAAGTAATGTGATCATTCCAAATTTGTAGCATTAAACCTTTGTAGTGTGTGACACATTCACTGTATGGCAGAGAAGATTCAGGGAGTAGACATAAACAGACAGTCATATGAGCTGTTGGTTAGTGATGGATACTTAAACTAAATTAAAATGAATGGGCTAACACTTTCTCTGTCAGTTTTCATCTCTTCAACCTCACAGATATTTATGAAAGGGAGATATTTGTACGAGAAAAGATCCCAGTTGGGGATTAATGCCCAAATCCCTACATAATTTTACATAATATAAACAAATGTTATCATAGGACTTGATATGTTGCCAAGCCATTTTATGGAGTAATTAACACATATCCTGTCATAATCCTATGCAAATGTTTTTCCCCTATTTTTTTTTAAATTTGAGTATAATTGACACATGATGTTACACTGGTTTTAGGTGTACAACATAGTGATTGGACAACCCTCTATGTTAGGCTATGCTCACCCCAAGCAAGCGTAGCTGCCATCTATCCCATGCAACACCCTTTACAATGTATAGAAACCGAGCATAAGAGTGATTTTAACTTGTCAATAACCAAAGGATAGAAACAAGAATTAGGAAAGGAAGTAAGAAAATCAAATAACATTTCTGAAGCCCCAATCCTAGCACTATTTGAGAAGATTCTAGAATGTTAACACGTTCACTTCTCCAGGAATCATAAGAGGTAGACTTTATTTTCTCTATTTCACAGAGAAGAAAGCTAAAGTTCTCAGGCTTAAACTTGGTTCTTCGCAGATTTTTCAATTCAGTGCAATACATTTTAGAGCTTACATTTTTATTTCAGACCATGCGTTCGAAACACAGTCATGATCCTGGGAAGATATTCAGTTGTAGCATTTGTTGTGAAAATTGTATCATCACTGCCTGGCAGCCCTTGATTAATTTCTTAATACTGTAGTCGCTTTCACATTTTACTTGATCCACAAATGTTTTTAAAAAGGTTGCAATTCACTCTTTAGTCAGGGCACTGGGAAAAGCCCCAGATCAAAAGTAATCTTGATTAGAAAACTCTGCTGTGGATATACTATGCTCTATCTCCAAATGTTCAAAATTGTTCTTGGTACAGGACCAGTTATAACTCTCCTTCACTCTCCCTCCACACACATTGGTCCCACCCTAAATTAAAGTATAAACAAACACAAAGTAAAGAGTAGTCGGCCTCATAGTAACTGGAGAGATGTAGGGATTCCATAGCATCTAGCAGGGGGTGATAGAGAGGGAAGAGCACAGTCTGCCCTTACCCTGCAACGGAGAAAGAAGTTAAGAGCATCGGAAGCCTTACTCCTGGAGTTCCACCCCCTGTCTTTTCTCAACAGTGCTCCTTCTCATTGATGTAGTTTTTGGAATGCTGGTAGGTTTGGTGGTGTCCGGAGCCAATGGCCAAGAAAGAATTCTTGAGATATCTTTGGTGCAAAATGGTGGTCTTATTAAAGCACAGGAATGGGACCTGTGGGCAGAAAGAGCTGTGGCACCAGGGTTGTGAGGGGTGGCTGATTCTATACTTGGGAGTTGGGGGTAAGGAGAAAGGGAGGTTTCCAAAAGAACTTTCTTATGCTAAAGAGGACCTGCTGGAGGTCCTTGCCATTATCAAGTTAAGGTTGTTTTTCCCTCTAGTAAAGCATTAACATTATGGCAGTTGGGAGTTTCCTTCTAGAAGTTAGTTTATTGATAAGAATGCTTTTTTCTTGTAAATCACTAAGACCTTTGGAAATGAGGGAGACTCTTGTCTTCCTGGATAGTGACCTCCATAACTTAACCATTTGTTTTCCCATCCCTTAGCTTTGGGGCAGCCAGGAATCCCTGAGGAATGTGGCACAGATCCCACCTGGGAGAGTGTGTGTGTGTGTGTGTGTGTGTGTGTGTGTGTGTGTGTGTGTGTGGTTGGGGGGGAGTGTCAGCATGTGCTTTGTCCTCCGCTTGCCTCTTCTCCTTCACCACCATCTCTGAACAGTAGACAAACAATAAGCTGTGAGGTTCTGTTCCTTGCCAGCCTCTGAAGCTCCTTCCGTCTGTATCCACTGCATTCCTAGCCTGGCCTCCATAAGGGCAGGAGGGATGAATGCTACCGGCCTCTGGCCCCGGCAGTTTCTATTCTCATTCAAGGACTAGACCCCTTTCCCAGCCCCACGGCTGTCATTTGTATTAGTCTGCTCAGGCTGCCATAACACCATAGACTGGGCAGCTTAAACAACAGAAATTTATTTTCTCACAGCTCTGAGGCTGCGAAGTCCCAAGTTCAAGACCAAGGTGCCAGGGTTGGGTTTTGATTAGGCCTCTCTCTTTGGCTTGCCGATGGCCACTTTCTTGCTGTGTCCTCACAGGGTCTCTCCAATGTGTGCACACGCTACTGATGTCTCTTTCTCTTCTTAAAAAGACACCAGTCCTGGGGCGGCTGGGTGGCTCAGTCGTTAAGCATCTGCCTTCAGCTCAGGTCATGATCCCGGGGTCCTGGGATCGAGCCCCGCATCGGGCTCCCTGCTCTGCAGAGAGCTTGCTTCTCCCTCTCCCATTCCCCCTGCTTGTGTTCCCTCTCTCGCTATGTCTCTCTCTATCAAATAAATAAATAAAATCTTAAAAAAAAAAAAAAACAGTCCTATCAGATGAAGGCCCCAGCCTTTTGACCTCTTTTATTTAACCTTAATTATCTCCTTAAGGTGCCTATCTCCAAACACAGTCATATATGGGGTTAGAGCTTTAATGTATGAATTTTGGGGAGACAATTCAGTCTATACAGGTAGGGTTACATTAATTTGCTCAGAGCAGTTATATTCTCCCCCTGCCAACCCCCAGATCTTTATAATCACCAGAGGGATGGACAGAGGAACTTTAAAAACTGATGCCCAGGCCTTAGCCCAGAACAGTTAAATCAGAATCTTCCAGGCCAGGAAAGGGCATAATCAGCACTTTTTAAAAGCTTCCGGTGTGATTATAAATTTGCATATAGGATTGAAAACCAGAGACTAAGTTGTTTAGGTTCATTGGCCCAATCCACATTGCATCCTATGTTGTAAATCCCACTGGGGAAAAGGAATGGGGAATTCGTGCTGGCATCTTAAGCATATTACAATATGCTTAGGAATATATACTGTATATTTTAATATACATATATACATATATTTGTAGATAATATATAATATACATATATATTTAATATACCATATTATGTAGTACTTCAGAAAATATACATTTATATTATATATCATATACTATATACTTAGGAATATAGGTACAAGATAATAGACAAATAGCTAGAATCAAACACCGAGGGTTCTAATTCTGATTACATGACCTTAACATTCCTAAGAAAAATAAGATTGACAACACTATCCTCCTTTGTTATGATATTACATGAGATTATACATGCAAAGTCTCAAATAGTCCCATCAGTATTATTACTAGCAATAAAGAAATCAGATGGGGAAAACCTAAAGTGTCAATTTTGTTTGTCTTCTCTCTGATAGACTAAGATCCTTGGCTTTGAAGCAAGAGATTCAGCAGTGTGTTCCTGAAAAGCCTAAATTAGCTAAATTTTACATATCAAAGTGGTGAGACCTGAGGCAGTCAAGGGGCCTATGGAAATGGCAGAGTGATTCTAAAGCAAGTGGTTAAGGTCACAGTGGAGTTACTGGGGGAAACTATGAGCAAAGTTCTAGCTATTCAAGTTGATTTTTGAGCTTTGTGAGGATGCTCGTAGGGCCCTAGCAGAGAATGAAGGCAGCCCATTTTAGGTCATCTCTGTTCTGTTGGAATATGAAATTGCTTTGTGATTAATTTTAAGAATCTACAAACTCAACTTATTGAAAATCTGCAGAAGATATCGAACAAATGTGTTTTGAGTTCAGGCTGCTTATGAGAAACCACTTTTTCTAAAACACTGAGCAGTTCAGTTTGGCATTTCAGTCTGTCTCCTGCATTGATATTAGAAAAAGCAGACCTGGTAGAAATGTTGATTCTGAGTCTTGAAAACCGTTAAGTCAAATCTTTTGTTCGCTTTCTTTTAAAGATGTTCCCTTATTCTCGTCTGAGGTGTGTGGGACGCCCTGCCTGTCTAATCTCTAGCATTTTTATGAAATTGCCACAAAAAGCTTTTCTATGTTTTGTGTAAATCCTTATCTTAATTGGAATTTGAAAAGGGGTTAATGGTGGCTATTTTCCTGAGTATGTTTAAAGTATACCACTTGAGTGTAGAAACATTGGCCAGCAGAAGACGATTCCTCTTAAATTGCTTAGTGGTTAAATGCATGGCTTCAGAGCTAACCTACCTGGTTTGAAGTTTTGCCTTTGACATTTACTAGTTCAACTTCTCTAAGACGCAAATTGCTTCTCTGCAAAATGAGGATACTAATAACTTGAACTTCACAGAATTGTTGTGGGAATCAAGTTTGCCAATGCATAGGAAACTCTTAGAGCACTGCTGATTCATAGCAAGCCTCAGTATTAGGGATCCCTGAAGCTTATTTTAAGGTCCTTTGCCCAACCTCCTAAAGAGGTACAAATCCAAAGTCTACGAGAAGGGAAACTTGCCTTTGAGCCACACTGATCTGGGTTTGAGTCTTGACTGTGTCACTTAGAAGCTGAGTAATTTTAGGCAGCAATCACTAGTAGCTTTTGTTAACTCATCTCTGAAAAGGGGAAGACATAGATCTCCTTCGTATATTTGGCGTAATAGTTAAATGGGATGAACTTCCATTGCTTATGTCCCAGTTTAAGCCGTTACTACCTACCTCCTTTAGGATTGTGGTAGCCTCGTAATCTGAGTAGAAGCTTCCATTCTTACCCATTTACAACTTAATCACCATGCAACAGTCTAAACAATTTAAACTATAAATTAAACCATGGCACTATCCTTTTTAGTTATTTATTTGTTTTTTATTTTTTGACACTACCCTTTTTAATATGTGGATTTGTTTTGTATTGTTTTGGAATAAATGATCTTAGAACCATGGTCACTATGGCCCTGGACAATCTATCCACGCCTGAATCTCCAAGTTTATCTCAAACATCCCTGTTCATATGTTACAGTCGCTCTTGCTTTTTTTTTTTTTTTTTTAATATTCCTGGAACATACCAAAGTCTTTCCTACCTCAGGGCCTTTGTACATGTTCATGCTCACAAAAAAAAACCTCGGATCTAAGAAGGGCTGGTACTCTTTTTCAACCATACATCTCTACTCAAAGCCATCTCCTCAAAAAGTCCTTTTCTTGCCATCTAAAGTGGGCAGCCCTCCAGGGTGAGCCACATCATATCTTATCTCTTTAGGAGATGTTTTTGTACTTTACCATTATCTTGTTTGTTTACTTGTGGATTTTTCTCTTCCTTGATACCTACAGGCAAGGATCTTGTCTGAATTGATCATTTTATTCCACAGCACCTAGCACATAGTGATTTCAGTGCATATTGTTGAAAGGAAGAGAGGAAGAAAGAACACGAAGAATGAACACACATACAATGTGCTCAATATATTTTAGCACTATTAAAGAAAACATGTACATCTTAAATATATATAATTTTTGTCAATCATGTCACAATAAAGCTGAAAAATTAAAAAAAATAAAAAGTATAAAAAAAAAACAAAGATTAATCACTGAATGGGAAAATTTTACTGACAATTAGATGTTGCCATTCAGCACAAAGTATTGACTCTGGGAGTAGAGTTCTGAGAAGGGCAAATAGAGTAGTTCTATTAAAACCGTGAGTCTGAGAGTGTTCTCTTCCCCAGAAGGAAGGCAGTGGCTCTCTCAAAGACATTGCTTGGCTGGCAATCTCTAGACTTGTCCTTTAGGTAAATGCTGGGCTTATTGGAGGTTGTCCTCTGTACAAGGATTTCTGTTTCTGCTACAATCATGCCACACCCGAGATGGTCCATGTTCACGGCAGGATATGGTGCCCAGTCAGGTCTGCATTGGTTTCAACAGGCTAGTTGGCCAAGTTGGAACTGGCCTTATACCTTCCATCATTTCTTCTCTTACTGAGCAGCAGAATGTCTATGTGGATAATCTTCATTCCTTGCAGTCTGCATCATGGCACTTCTATTTCTAGAAGGCCAAGATAATACTTTCTCTCCAAATCTGTGCTTGAAGGCTCTTGTCTCACTGAAATTGCTTTTCCTGTCTCTACCAGCTGGACACTCAAAAACATTATCTCAAGAGGACCTATTTTAGTTTTGCCATCCATCATCTGAAGGAAAAAAATGTGAAGAACTTATTCTGATCTAACAATTGTGTGTGGCTGCCTCAAAGAGAAAGAGATTGAGGGAGAGAGAAGGAATAAAAAAAAATTGGTGAAATGCCTCCTACTTCTCATAAACATCACCTGTCAGTAACTTCTCCAGAAGACAGTCTCTCACAGCCTGTAGGCTGTGAAGTGAGATGTACAGAGATCTATTCCCAGCACTTCTGATACTTACCTTACAGTTTGGATTACTTACCTTACTCCAGGCTCCATTTTAAGAGCTTTCCATATATTAGTTTGTTTAACCCTCACATTCAACAGATAAAGAAACCGAAGCACAGAGAGATCAATTGTGGTGTCTGAGGTGACTCATGAAGTTGTAGAGCTGATATTTAAACTGGCTAATCTGGCTTCAGAAGACTTACTTTTAACCACTACAATCTATTCCCTCCATGGCAGTACTTTTTTGTCTCTGTTTGAGTCAAGGTCCACGGGATACAGGGACTCTCACACATATCACAATAAAGTTTGCGGTTTTATTTAAAATATATTAATCATATAAAACCAATAGCTTCAGGGAAAAAAATGGCTTCCTATTTGCTTTCAAGCAGAATTTCAGTCTTGTAATTATAATTCTACATCTATGGCTGTCCAGTGTTTGAATCCTGGTTACCAAAGAAACAGTCTTTTCCTCAGCATCATAGATGAGGTTTGCAAAAACAAAGGGTTTACATTCAAAACGGTTTAGATTTTTGTTATGGGGCTTTCAAGTATGTGTGATGGTCAGAACGAAAGCCATAGGGAGTAAGCCACCCGTTTTGTCGGTCCAAGTGTCAGTCTGTATCCCATCAAGGAGACGGGAGAAGCACAAGAGGACAGAGTAGATAGGGGCTGAGTTTAAGGAACCCCCTGAAGAAATCAGGCCTTGCATGGTGAGCACAGCCCAGGAAGCTGATAAGAGAGATGAGTTTTCAAAGCAAGAGTTTCCAGTGACTTAGGATCAAAGTATTATAACATCATACTCCTTTAATGCATTATCAACTATGTGTGCATATGTGTATATATTATGAGTCTCCGAGAGACTCAGTTTATTTTTAAGTAGTTGTTTGGGGGAAAATTGTTGTTATACTACAGAATTTCCCTTTCCAACTCCCAAGTATTTAAAGAGAGGCTCAAAAAAAGTATATTGGAGACAAAAGCATTTCTCAGTGCTGCTATTTACAAGCAGAAAGACAAGTCACTAAGCCCCAGTTGTCAAAGGTCTAAAATGGGAACAAAAGAGCTCTTTTTCAAGGCTCATTTGAGGATTTGTAAGAAAACATGCAAAATGGTTTTAGTGTCTTGTCTGATATATAGAAGGCACTCAGTAAATTACATTTAATAAAAGGGAATCATTATATAGAAATTATAAAAGTCCTTAGTTTCAGGCTCATAGTTAACTTGAGAGGGGGAGGCAGAATTAACTCCCTAATACTTGGGAAGCTCGTACTAATTCTATGCAGATGGACGATATAGAGATGGTGGGAAAGCTGAATCATTCCCTGCACTTGTCCACAATGTCACTGTATGTGTCACACAGAAAAAATTGAGTCAATGTCAGTAGAAGGCCAGTTTGGACAAGCCCGGCTCACCTCTAAATTGGAGGTCTTCTCATCTGCTCATTAGTGCTGATGCAATCAGATTAGTTAGGAGGGTAGAGAGGGAAGGAAGCATTGGGCACTGTCCATTCAGGGAAGAGTCGGAGTACCCAAGAGGACATCAACAAATTCTAGAGGTAGCCCAAGATGATGGGCCGCCACTGATGGGGCAAGAAGGCTTCTAAAACGCAGAGTATCAAAGCTATTTTCCCCTATTTTGGCCAAAAACTATACTACATTAGCTGGTGTGTGTGTGTGTGTGTGTGTGTGTCTAGTGGCCAAAAACATCTACAGTGCTTGAAGAAACTCAATTTAGAAACTAAAAAAAAAAAAAAACAAAAACAAAAAACCACAGCAAATGCCCATTTGCAAATAAAACCAACATGCCTCCTATGAACACTTCTGAATAATTAACATATTTTTTTTAAGAAAATTTGCCAGTGCTAAAATCTTTCAAAGAAAACTGAGGCATAATCTCCTTCTGAGATATTTATCAATTTTTAAAGTGGAAAAATTATTAGTTAGAATAGAAATTATTAGTTAGAATACCAGGCTTCACTTCTTTGAATTTGTAAATAGGCCAAGGTTTTTGGGGGGAAGGGAAGACTCATAGATTCTCAAGAAGGGACAATTCATACATCAGGGGAAAAAAAAAATAGCTTGGATACCATCTTCAAAATGATGCTTGAGCTTTTTTTTCTAAAGAATTTTTTCTAATTAATTTTTTTCCTGTGAAATAAGTAAGTTTTCCTCCCACAGAAGTGAAGTTAAGGGTCCCCAGGAACAAAGGTTTTGAATACCTTGGAGACTGGGTACTTCCATCAGGACCTGAAGGGGTGAGCCTAGAGCCGCCACTAGGTGTCACGTTGAGATCGCTTTTGGGAACAGAAGCTCCCTAACTGGTTCCAAACAAGAGGCACCTTCTTGGTTAATTTCAGCTACTGTTCAGTTTCTTTAAATAGAGACTCTTACTCTGCACACGTCAAATCTTTGGAGTCTTTTGCTTTGTCTTACAGGTATTTACAACCATTTAAACTTTTCACCCCACCACGCAGGCCTAGCAGGAGGTAGATTTTGGAATAAGGGAGGTTTGATTTAATGGGGCCAGGTTGTAGAGAGAAAGAAGGCTTTTTAGTCTTGTATTCCCCTTAATCTCTTCCAGTTCCCCCATCCTAGGACACCTGAAATTAACGTACAAATTGAAAGATAACCTTACTCTTACTATAAAAACTGCAGCAGGGATGCAACCGATTGCCACCTTAAGTAAGTCCCATAAATGGAAATTCTGGAGTTCCCACTGGTTTTCATTACCACATCTCCTCATCCTCAGAACCTTACCCCCACTTTTGTGCATCCCCTGCCCAGCTGAGGTCTCTAGCATTCTTCTTCCTGAGTCATTTGGTTACCTTAGGAAGGAATTTGACAGTGTACAAATTAGAGTGTTAATCATGCAACAATTTGCTAATTCCGGAAATACTGTGTTTTAAAAGAAGATAACTTAGGAGGGCAGTGTTTTGACCACAGAAAATGGAAATTCAGCACAATTAAGCTAGGTGATGGTGTTGGAAAGAGGATTGTTTGAAGCCCAGGGGATGGTGATTTTCCTCTGTTATGGAAATCTTTCATATGCCTACCTATTCTGATATAGGTAAAGCAAGCCCTGTCTCTAGGCATGTGCAGATATTAGTATTATAAATATCTTTTTTTAAGGTTTCAGTAGGTTAACTCTACCTAAATAAAAGTAAAATAAAAAGAGAATTTGTGTTAAAAAAATACACCCCATATTTCTGCAAGAGAACAAATCTCTGTCCAAACCTACAAAAGCAAATCATAAGAAAAATACAGAGTCAGATTAAATCTTAGAGTAGTCAGGGTGTAACAAGCAGGCACAAATTGCTTGGATTTGGACACCTGTAGAAAGTCTCATTATACCATAAAAAGACTGTCTTTACACTCCCTGGGAATTTTCCAATTTTTAACACATTTCAGAATAATTCATTGATACATATCTTTCTTCAAAAAGTATTTAGAATACTTGTAATTATTCTAGAAACAAAAAGTACAACAGTAAATGAGATCAAGATGGACAATGTCCATACTACTATGAAGCTTGCATTCTAATTGGCAAGGTAGGTGTCAAAGAATTGAACAAATGACTTATTTCACAAGTGAGAAGACTAGGAAGGGTGTGAAGTAGAATTAGGAGCTGAAGACTTGCAGGAGGCGACACGGTTTTCTATATAAACCTTCATAGAAGTAAACAGGACAATGAAAATAAGCAAGAAGGTTTAGGCTTATTGGCTATAGCTTCTTGAATAGATCACAGAGGTTTGGTTTACACATCTTCAAAATGGGGTTGATGCTAAAGCAAAATGTTCAAAAAGCCAAAGCAAATATTCAACAAATGTATCCCCAAAGTCGCTACACTAACTAGAATAAAATTCAAACTCCTTAACAGAGCCTTCCAGTCCTAATGATCTTTGCATCCTAAGATAAAGTATTGCACATGGAAGTACCCAGAAATGTTCAGTTCAGGTAGTTTGCAAGCCTGTCCAGAACAAGAATCCTATGGTAAACCCTGTTAGTGGCCACACAGCCTTTTCTAGCCCCCTCTGTTCTGAGCAGAGCTTGCTTCCCACTATAGTGCTGAAAATTGTCAACTCTCCAGTCAGCTCCCTATTCCCTTCCTGCCAAACTTTGGCAGGTAACCCAGTTCTAGCCAATGAGACATGGGAGAATATCTGAGACCATTTTTGTCCTGATAAAGGGACGCACTGGAGGCCTGCCAATCCCTTCCTGCTTTTGAACAGGGTGGTGTGAGGATGAAATTCTCAGGGCTGCTACATTCACTGCCTGATTTTTAAGGGAGAAACCGTCAAAAGCTGAGGATTGTAGGAATATGGAAAAACCCTAGATCTTTGGAGACATAATTTAATCTGAATAATTTGGGAATAACCATCTATTGACTTACTGTTTTGGAAATTACTAAGTGCTTTACCTGTTCAAACTTGGTTTTATTTATTATTTTTTTGAGAATTCTCATACTTTTACAGACTGGATCATAGCTGATGCATTATTTTTGATGTTGCTATATAGTCAGTGCCATGGAAGGATCTAAAATCCAGACTAGTAAACATTTGTTTGTCAAGTGAACTTCTTAAGACTTAATTCTTCAATAAACAAAGGCACCTAGTACCTTACACTTTTAGAGTAATTTTGATCTAGGAATGAAGTGTCTAAAACAGTAAAGACACCTGAGTTCTAGATTTTACCCAATACTAAACTGATGGTTGAGAAGAGAAAAAAACAAAAAAACAAAAAAAACTAACAGTTGAGTAAATACAGATCTCCCAGGAGACTTGCTTCTATTCTTTATACTTATATAAAGTTAGAACTATATGTTTGTTTCCTGATTGTTTTCCTGAGGCTTTTATTGCTTTAATGAAATCACATTCCTCACCAATGTATCAGCAGCCAGTGTATATTGGAAAAAAAATCAGTGAAAATTGACCATCCTTCCTATAGACCAAACTTGGGCATTTTATTTCCCATGACTCCCCTTTATATTTTTGTTTAAATGCTCTTTTCAGAATGGCTCATCTTGCAGAGAGGAGGTTCATGTGCCTTCTTTGTTTGGATTCCAATTTGTAGTTAGATTCTCAAATGGTTGCATCACCTTTTTCTTGAAACAAATCCTCACTGCATTCAGAGTGTATTGGCATTATTGACATTTTCTGAATCCTGAAAATGTGGATATTCATAATAGATATTTAAATATTTTCTTGTTTCTCACTTCCTGAAAAATTAAAAGATTATTTTCAGTTATACCTGGGATTATGTTTCGAACCTGGATAAACTGTCAAATTTACAGCAATATCGATTTTTATTTTTTAAATGGAAGACAAACAATCTTAGAACAATGTATCATATTTGAACATGTTTCATTGCTGGGAATCAGACAGCAGTTAAGATACATACAATGAGAGAATAGTAGAAAATTAGTAATTGAAACACCTACAGACTTAATTATTGCTAAAATTTGTTACTGTTCCTTCATTATTTCTGTCAGAAATTCCCAAAAGTAAATAACATATTTTAAATTAATGAGTATTTTAAATCCTGCCCAACTTTTTTCACAGAAAGTTTTACTTCTAAGTAAGAAAAAGAATGATAGAATGGTTTTGAATTCAAGATGCTGCTGCTGATGATGGTAGAGGTGATGCTAGTGATAGTGGGGGTGGTGGTGAATTTTAATGTTACTGATATCAGCTCTCATTTATTGAGCATTTAATATGCCAGGCATTGTGATGAGCTGTTTACTTGTAAGACATGACTGTTATTCCGTGAAGTAAGTATTGTTACCCCTGTCTTATCCATGCAAACTAAGACCTAGAATGACTAAATCATTTCCTTAAGTGGTCTGATGAGAGTAAATCTTGAGAAAAGTAAGTTGGAAGAGGCTAGGAGCAGTGAGCATCTTGTGATAACTTGAGAATTCGGCACCTATTAGGGCAAATGGTACAAAAGGAAGTGTCCCTTGTCAGTGCAAAGAAATTCCATCTCTATCTGGAGAAAAAAACAAACAAACTATATTTTGCAAGTAAGGAGTTTGGGGGAGCCCTACAGATTTCCCTTAAAACAGGTGCTGTTCAATGTTCTTTGAGTATTTCTGAGAAATAATATCACACCTGCAAATCCTCTAGAGAAACAGAACACAATGATGTGTAGAACAAGCCAACAGATTTTCCTTTCTTATTATTTTCCAGAAGTTATTTATTTATTTATTTTTAGCATGGTACCCTCTGGGTTGCATAGCCCAGTATAATGATAAGCCTATCTTCCCACATGTCAGGATAGATGTCAGGATCCACCACCTCAGGCATCTTTTAGAAATAGAAAGATTGAATCTGGGCTTTATCAGCTAAAGGGCTTATTTTCTAAAATAGTGTTGTCTTATGTTGTATCCATGAAGAATGCTGGTGTATACAGAGATCTGTAGATGAATCCACTGCCGAATAACAACAAAAAAATCCTTACTTTATTGCAATTATACCACTTGAAGTTACGTATAACTGTAAGTTGTTTGCTGTCCCAGCAAAATGATACTTCATGCACAGAACTTCCTTGCTTTAGATCAGTGGCTCAGCTTCTTACCCTTAGGGTTTAGTCCAGGGAAACTACCGAAGGAATTTCAAGCTGAAGAACAAAAATCAGTTTTAAGGCTAATGTGCATCTTCTTTTCAGTCCCCTGTGTCTGACACAAGAGAATGAAGGTCTTTTATCAGATATTTAATATTCTACCTGCAGAAAACTGGGGATAGGAGTTACTAAAAATTGTTATCACTGAATGACTGATTAGATCCTGGCCTTAAATGAAATGTCAGTCGCTGCTTAGGCAGAGTTGGAATCTCAAAGAAAACCTTCAGACATGTTGGAGAATCACATGAACAGACCCGTTTCATCCTATCCACCACCTTTCCTGCTAGCCATCTATTTATCCTTGCATTAATTTACACGTTCATCCACTCATTCTAGAGCTGCCCCAAACTGAGACCTTCTAATAAGTGCAGGTCATTATTGGCGAACAAACATTGATTTCCCCTCTACTTAACAATGTATATTTAACCTTTCAATCTCCCCCCACAGTGGCCTGAGAGTGGACTTCGATGAACTCAACTTGAAAATTGCAAATTGTCCCTGTGTAAGTTTATGGGATGGATTCTCATCACTGTACTACTCTTAGCTTCCTGAATGTCTGTGGATAAGACCTTTAACTTCTCCTCATCTAGAAAATCAAAGAGCCCATCTTTTTAATTTCTAACACTGGTTTTATTTTTAAATGCTGTTGTTCTGCCCTTCCCTCCAAAGTTAGCTCCTAACTTCTGGTATGTTTCTCTCTTTGAACAAAATGTCCCAGGTCATCAAGACACATGTGCCTGGGTGGCTCAGTTGGTTAAGTGACTGCCTTCGGCTCAGGTCATGATCCCAGGGTCCTGGGATCGAGCCCCGCATCAGGCTCCCTGCTCAGCTGGGAGCCTGCTTCTCCCTCTACCGTTGCCTGCCCCTCTGCCTACCTGTGCTCTCTGCTTCTCTGTGAAATAAATAAATAAAAAATATCTTAAAAAAAAAAAAAAAAGAAACATGTGCCCATCACTTGAGAGACATAGGTCTTTAAGCTTTGTGGGGACTTCGGGTACACTGAGAGTAGTACATTTTGATAATGTTCGAATCAGCATTTACAAATGTCATGGAGTTAATAATACTGGAGTGTAGAGCAGATGCAACAGATATTGCTTTAAAAGCTCAGGGGAATAAAGCTAGTGTAAGTGAGCAAATCAGAGTAGGAGAATTCAAAAAGAAAACTGAGCAAATCTGTGATAGAAAAATAAATACAGGTACAGATATATAATTTGCTGATGTCCATGGAAAGGAACTGATTCCTTTGGTCCATTTTATGAATAAGTAACAGAGTAAGAGGTTTGTGGCCTAAGCTTGAGAAGAGAGAGAAATTTCCCTCCTCTTCATGTCCTCAAACTCCATCTAAATTCTAAGGCTCAGCTGAAATTCTTACTCCCACAAAAAATATCTTGGGAACATGTCCCCTAAAGGAAATATATGTATCTAACATTTCTCTGTTGAATTTTTAGTTTATATTAGTGCTATTTTGCTCTTTCAATAAGATCTTTGACCCTCTTAATAGAGAAAGTGTTTGCACATATCTTATTTCTACCACTATACCCAAGATAGTGCTTTGCACATAGTAGATAATTAGTAAAAAATTGATTCGTTGTCCTAGTTAGATTGTTGCCAGAATTGCAACCCCCATAAGAGATTACTTATAATGATAAAATTATTTATCAGTGGTTTTCCATGTATATCATTGTGTCTCTGTGGATTATTTATTCAAAGATTTTTTTTTAATGGACAGCTTGAAGTACATATAGTATATCTGCATTTAATGGGAATCTGTATGAGATTTATTTTCTAAACTTTGCCTTCCTTTTTGTGCTTATTCTGCTTTCCTTCTACATTTTTTTATACTTTAAATTAGGATAGAAGATTCACATAATGAAAGCACATTAGTATAGAGCTGGAAGAAGCATCAGAGATCCTCTCTGCAAGAGGTAATGAAGTGCTCACCAAAGATTTGAATTACCATTCCACAATACAGATTGTTGGTGGAAATGCCTGCTCAGCTTACAACTATTTTTCAGACCCTCTTGGGGCTTACTGGCCATGTGACTCATTCCCACTAGTAGAACTTGAGTAGAACTGATGGGTATCAAAGTTTGATTGAAATGGTTAAAAAGTGTGAGGGCCTTCCTCTCCTCATCTGCTGGCTACAAGTAAAGGACCTGAGGCACTAGGAGATGGTAGAAATACAAAATGAAAGGAACTTAATAACCAACCACATGTACAAACGGATCCACCAAGCATCCTAATAAACTACTAGGTGAGCAAAAAATACACTCATTTTGTTGAGCTGCTAAGAGTCTTAGGAAACTTCTGTTACAGAAGTTAGCATGATCTTATCTAATTTAAGGACTTGGAGAGCCTTGGAGATCTTAGCAGGTTTACATAAATTATGAGGTGCTGGCAAAACTGGGATTAGAACTCAGAACTGTTGGAATTGCCCATTCTAAGGAACTTGGATAAGCAAAGAAAGCAACAGATCAGGAGAAATTTCAAAAGATGTCAAGGGATGAAAAAAGGGTCAAAGAACTATCTTACCGATGATTTTTATCTAGAAGGAGTCCCTGAACAGAAAATAGATGAGACTCTCTTCCCCTCTCTTCCTCCTCAAATGAATGACTCCTATGTTGGATAAGTTGGGTTTCATGCAGAGGGCCAGCTTCGTATCTAGTACCTGGGATTACATGTGATGCATTTCCTACTCTAATTCTGTATATACTTTAAGGAAGACACAAGAAAGGAGGCTTGGAAGGATTTACTGATTTAAAAACAAAACAAAACCTTGCTCCTTTCACACTCTTAGACAACTTGCTTAGTTCACTGTCCATCTAAGGCTCCCTTCCATTCCATACAACGTAAGCCCTCTTTCTGATGTTATTCTATTATTCTGCATCTGACTTCACGGAAATAGAGATGTAAGTCTCTAACCCTGTACATACCTCCATCACCTTGCTATTGTTACATCTTATGTGTTTTTTTGGTGGTGGGAGGGGAAAAGATCTTTATCCAGAGAAGTTTCCTAATGTCAAAGACAGAAAGACAACTGCCAATCTTCTGACTGCATATCTCCTCCATGTGCTGTGGGTTTCTGAAACCTGTCCTGTTTGATAACCATAGAGAGAACTGACATGTGCAGTGCTAATAATTCTGATTTTTTTAATAGCTTTGTCTTTGGATTAATTAATGGCATCTTTCTCGATATCTAGATTCTGATTACTTATTGTTTTATATTTTGTCAAACTAGCATTTGTGAAAAGACCAGGCCAAGTTCTGGCAAGGCTAATTTAAATAATGTTTACATTGTGGAACAGTTTGCAAAGGGCATGTTCACACAACATGATTTGTTTTGCTAACCTGAAGAGGAAAAAATTGATGGAGGACTGATATCTGGGGAAATGAAGTTGTGAGAGGAGGGTTGGAGGGGCCTGTAAGAAAAAAAAAAATAGAGCAAAAGAGAAACTATGTCGGAAATACATTCTTGCCCATTCTGCGATAGTCAAGTGGGGATAATGTAGCTAAGTGAAGCACTGGTTATTTTTGTGTGTGTCTTAAGGAAGCTTACTTCAGGGGCGCCTAGGTGGCTCAGATGGTTAAGCGTCTGCCTTCGGCTCAGGTCATGATCCCAGAGTCCTGGGATTGGGTCCCACATCAGGCTCCCTGCTCCTTGGGAGCCTGCTTCTCCCTCTGCCTCTCTCTCTGTCTCTGTCTCTCTCTCTCTCTCTGTCTTTCTGTCTCTCATGAATAAATAAATAAAATCTTAAAAAAAAAGAAAGGAAGCTTACTTCAGGGCTCTGAATTGGAAACCCTGACGGCAGAGGCATAGTTATCCCCTTCTCTTCACTGAAGAATATACTTTTTATCTATGTCAGTTCTATCATTGCCTAACAACATCACTACAAATGCAGTGACTTAAAAACAACTCACATTTATTATACATAGATTTTGTGAGCTAGAAGTCCAGCATGACTTAACTGGATCCCCTTCTTCAGGATATTTTCTTACAAGTCTGCAGTCAAGGTCTTGGTTGGCTGGGGTTGAGGTCTCAAATGAGGATCAATTGGGGAACAAGCCACTTCCAAATTCACATGTTGATTGCAGCATCCGATTCCTTGTGGGCTGTGGGACAGATGGTCTTATTCCTTGCTAGCTGAGGGTCTGAAGGCAGCTCTGAATTCCTTGTCATATGAGCCTCCCCAATGTGTCCATTTGTTTCCTTAAAGCCAGCAAGTGAGAGTTTCCTAGCAAGATGGCTACCATAACCTCCTGTGATATAGCTATGTATATTCTGTCACCTTTGCTATATACCATGGGTTAGAAGCAAATCAGAGGTTTCACCCACTTTTAAGGGGATTACACAGGATGTGAAAACCAGAAGGCAAGGATAATGGGATTTATTTCTGTATAATCATAATCATATGATCTCAGCACCTGAATTCCCTTGATATGAATATGTCCAAACAGGTCCAGAGAGATGAACTGATTAGCCAAATGTTATGCAGCACACTAATAATAACAAAGTACTAGAATCCAGGACTCTTCAAGATATTGAAAACCCCCTTTTCCCTCTGATTTTAAATTTATTTGGTAGTAAACCCCTCATAAAATTTTTGGAGTAAGAGGTGCTCATTCATTCATTTAATGAATATATACTGAATGTCTATTAGGTGCCAGGTACTATTTCAGTCCTGGAGTAAATCAATAAAAAGGACAAATCCCTGACCTCCTGGAGCTTATGTGAAAATGTGAGAAGACAACAATGAACCAATAACAAATATTAATGTGCAGCAAGTCAGGTGCAATGGGGGTAAATAAATCAAAGTAAATGACTAAAGGCTCATGGGGTAGTACTGTTTCAGATGAATGTTCGTGTTAGACCTCTGATAAATTCGTACTGAGGTAGAAATGTAATTGAAATGAATGAAACTCCATGTGGTATCTGAGGTCCAAGGGAATAATGACTATAAAGAACCATATATATAAATAAAAATACATATTTATATTTATATTTTTATATATAAATAAAACAAGCAAATTTTACCTATCTTCTTAGACTTCAGTATGCCATTGGGGGTTAACATCTCCCTTTGACACTGAAGTTAGATGTAGTTTCCAAAGTCAGACAGCAAAGAGCTGCCATGGAAGGTTTGAACTTGTCTACTTGATTCCAAAATCAGGGTTTATGCCCCGGACAAGTGATTACTTATTTTAAGCTGCAGAACCCTTTATAAAATATATATTCTATGTGTCAAGAAATAGAATGCGAAGAGGTGGAGCTGCTGTGCTTCATGCAGAAAGTAGGTCCAGAAGTCCAGGATCGTCTACTAGCCATTCCAAAGCTCCCCGGTTCCAATGGGACAGCCCCCTTAAGGTTTAAAATGCAGAGCTCAGTTTATAAAACACCTTGTTACACCTCCTCGGGACAACCCTCTGGTGAGCATGACTAAGAATTTTCACCAAGTTCTTTCTAAGGCTGACTTATTCACAGTTTGACAGGATCACTACATTGTCTGTCACGATAGGGATTGGTGTTCTCTTTTGCTTTTCACTCCCATTGAGGGATGACCGATAGGCTGGGAGACAGATGGATTTAGTTAACTTTGTGGTGGGGTGGAAAGGATTGCATTTTATCAGGCCAAGCGACTTCTACTACAGTTGGTCAACTCTAAGGCCAATGAAAGAGCAGGGGAAATTTTTCATGGCATAAATAAATCAAGGAGTCCACAAGAGGCTCTTGGCACTCAATGCAAGTTATAGAAAATTCCAGACAAACTGTGGGTCTGAGGAACTGTGGCTTAGCTGTATCTCCCCTAATTTAAAATAAAAATAATGTGTGAAACCAAGTGCAAACCAATATTCTTGAAATGAAAAAGGCACTATTAAGATAAATTTCTACAGATTGCAGAATAAAAGCACTTTGCCCTTAAGGAGAACATAGCCGGGGGAAAAAGAGGCCAGGGAAGGGTTAAGGCAGATTACAATGATCAGTTATTAAGACAGATGAGCCAAGGCCAGCTGATGCTATCACACTTCATTATTCAAATTCTCATTATTGGAATATACACCAGTAAGTTACTGCTGCAGTCCTTTTTCCACTGTGGCAAGAGGCGTTAATTTCTGAGGAGCTGCACGAGTGACAGTGAGCTTTAGAAGGGGCTTGGTGCTAAATGATTGGATTGTAATTATTCTGAAAGGGCTTTCATCATCATTACCCAACATTCTGCAGATGCAGCACGTTTGAAAATAAACTAGAGCCTAACTGGTGCCACATCATTTCAGATTTTAAACATCGAGCCTCTGGTTTGCTGAAATATTTTTGTGTATGCAAGTGTAGACGAACACAAATGTACTCAGTCAAGCATACATCATTTTAAAGTTGTTTAGCCAATGCATCTAGGAAATCTATCCGCACAGTTCTTAGGCCATGATAAATGCAGTGGAGGAGGACATTCATTCATTCCTTGCTTCATTCATTCCCGCAAACTTAGTATGGGAAGCACCTGGCACTGTGCTGTTACAATAATAAACAAACAGAATAAAACCCTGCCGGAAGGCGTTCTCTCTCTACTGAGTTCTTCCAGTAAATGTTTGATTCTCATCTTGTTTACACCCCAAAAGGACAAGCTAATTGTCTGTTTACTTTAGCAGTTTGCCTTAATTATAAGGCTTCCAAGGCCATTAGCAGATGAAGCTGTTTACATTTCACAAGTGAGTTTGAGTTTTCACCCCTCTTGCCCTCCACCTGGGGCTCCGGTGGGGAGACAAGTGGGCGGGGTAAGAGGATAGATATCTTTCTCCACGTTTGTGTAAAAAGAAATACATAAAACGCGGGCTCTTGGGAAAGTGTCAGCGGCACTGAATCAGACCACACAGATCGTTCTATATGTCAGTTTTTACAAGTAAACGCAACATATGTTCGTGCGTGATTGTGAGGTCCCCGCTTTCTGTTGTTTGCAGTCTAATTATAGGACAACAACCTCAAAAACTGGTTAGCAACTGTCCTGGGTAAACTGTCTCGAAGAGGCCATCATTAAATACTAGAGCCATTCTGAGGAGGAGCAGGGCAGTGTGGAGCCCTAGAGCTGCTTTGTGATGCTCGAGCCTTGAAAGGTGAGCTAGAGAGGTACAATTGAAGTAGATCAAAGGTTGGGGAAAGGAAGTTCTCCTGGGAGTTTATTTCCTAATTACCTGTTTTGCCTTTGTTTTCACTATCACCCCCTCCTTTTATCCTCTTCTTGATCACATTTCAGAATCTACCTTGTGGGGCGCCTGGGTGGCTCAGTTGGTTAAGCGACTGCCTTCGGCTCAGGTCATGATCCTGGAGTCCCTGGATCGAGTCCCTGGATCGAGTCCCGCATCGGGCTCCCTGCTCAGCGGGGAGTCTGCTTCTCCCTCTGACCTTCTTCCCTCTTATGCTCTCTATCTCTCATTCTCTCTCTCTCAAGTAAATAAATAAAATCTTTAAAAAAAAAAAAAGAATCTACCTTGTGCCTCTCCGTTTCTCTTCATCCCTTTACCACCACCTGGGTGCAAGTCATTATCTTAATTAAAATAGCTTCCTAGTGGGCTTCCTTTCCTTGATTTTTTTTTTTTTTTGTCTGTTTAAGCTTTCCGCTGCAATCTTAATACTGCAGCCAAATTTAAGAAATGTAAATGAGATCACATCATTCTTCCATTTAAACCTTTCCTTTGCACATAAATGCAATCTGCTTATCATCGCTGTCAGACATCCCATGATCTGGTCCTCTACCCTGCTCTCCAAACGTAGTTCCTGTCAGTCTTTACTCTATGCATTCCCGTTGTGCTGGCCTTCTCTTGGTTCCTCTAACTCACAGGGTCTTTCCCACGTTGGAGTTGATGTCCTTGCTGGAAAATAGGAAACTTGTATTGTTATGTGTATGATGGTACTTAAATACCTCACGGGAGTCAGTATTGCTGAGCATATTTTGAAATTGTTAGATGGTAGAAAATTATATCTACATTGCACACAACAAGGACTTTTTGAAGGCATAATGAATGACTCCTCTAACTTACTCAACTTCTGACTAAAAGCTCTAGAGATCCTTACAAGATAGCTTCACTTTCATAATATTTTCAACCATGAAATAGGCTATTGTTATCAATAATGTACAGATGAGGAAACTATGGTCCAGAAAGATTAAGTTGCTTATTTAAGATCATGCACCAAACGTAGTGGCTAGAGTCAGACTTGTAACCTAGGTTTTCTGACTTGAGGATATGGTCATTTCTTGCTTGGATGCATACTACATGTATTAGAAAAAAGAAGTGCTAGCTTTTATATGACCTGAAATTATAGAGATTCAACTTTCTATAAAGTTTACCTCTAAAATCTCATGGTTTCAGGTCTTTTTACTATAGTGTGAGATTGGGTGAGTGAACGCAGCTGGGAATTCCTTTCATAGTTACGTTTACAAAGTAATTGTGTTAGCTGTGACTTGGCTGGTTGATGTGAATGGTATCACTTGGCCCCTTATTCTCTATCAGATGCTAGTTCAGTCTGAGGTCTATGAGTATCATTGCTTTCAACGCGGGTTTTCAACATCACTTAGTAAGTGGCTATTTTATTCTAAAATACTCAATATATCAGAAGTAAGTAAGTGTTAAGCCTTTGGGACTGTGGATTGGGAGGCAGGATGGTTACACTCATACTGAAATCATCACCGTAAACTTCTTTGACAAGTTCTAATAGCTGCTAGAATGGTTTTTCAGGTAATAGCTCAAAGGGAAAGAATATTTAAGTAAAGGCTTTTTTTTTTAAGAACTTCATTAGCATATACTAGATGAGCTTGTCTATAGGGTATATAAAAATCTAATAGAACTAAACTTGCTTTTGAGCATCAGCAAAGAAGCTAAGTGAGAGTGATTGGTTAGTATTATGTATTTACCTCATTAGTGGAAGATGACCTTGGAGAATGAGGGAAGGAGGTCAGATTGCTATAGCTTGCTTGTGAGTCATTCTCAAGCAGAATTGTATGAGTACTAAGTAGACTCTCTTTTGTTCTACTACCAATTTACTATAATATTCTGAGGGTAACCATTATTAAAGCCAGGCATTGATTCCTCAGTATTTAATTGATGAGCTCAGTGTCTCTCTTTCTCTCTCACTAGGTTAACAGCAAGAATACTCTCCTAAAGTTGCCTGACAGAGCTTGGAGATTCTACATGGCAGCAGTTGGTTCCTGAGTGTAGAGAAATTTATTCTCTGAGGGTTATTTAATGAGAACAGCGGTAGTTCAGGGAAACAGATGAATATTGAGAGTATAGTTTTTTGTGCCTTTGTCTTTTCTGAGGGACTAGTTCTTTCAGGGGTCACCCTTTCCATACGCATCAGATTCCTTTCCTCCAAATTCAATGCTTATAAAAGGAATCCCTGAAAAATCTAATGCTTATTTTGGCAAGGTTGTGTGAATGTGGCTGCAGGGGAGAAGGTAAGGGTAGAAATCTGAAGAATCATACCAGTGGACAATAAGAAGACATAATGTCTTGCTTTTCATATGGCCAAAGCAGAAAACATTTTGAATGAGAAGGGGAAGTTACTTCACTCATTGAGTGGGGAAACAGTTCATTCTCTAGCTATTAATATTTTCAGCAAAAAATGCTTTTTGTTTTAATAGCTGTTAAAAGTATTTTGGCTTAAATTCTTTTCTCAAAAGTTACCTCACTTGATACCAACAGTAACCTGGTGGCAAGTTGTATTATGTCCACTTTACTCAGTAATACCTACAGTATCATTACCTGGCCATTCTCTTCTTTTTGGGGTTCCTGCCCTCTTCTCACTCAAGCTCTAGTCAGACTAATCTTTCAGTTCATTTCCCATCTCAGGAAGTTTGCATGTGCCATAGCATTCTATCATGCTTCCCCTCTGCCTGGCTAATTCTTATTCAGTTCTCAGGTCTCCAGTTCAGTGTCCTTTCTTTGAGGGAGATTCTCCAGACCCCCCTGACTAGGTTTCCTGCCCTATATAGATAAGCTTGTCCCACAGCAGCCCTTGCTTTTGCTATATGTCTCTTATCACAGTTGTTAATTCATTGTTTAATGTCTGTCGTTTTCATTGACTATGATGTCCAGGAAAGAAGAAAACATGGCTGTGCTGTTAGCAGTACTTAGCAATGCCATGGGTATAGTAGATGCTCACTAAATAATTGTTCAATGAATGAATGGTGTCCATACCATAAAATTAGTTAATGTCACAGTTGTGACTAGAGCTTAGTTCTCTTCTCTAGATTTCAGAAGTCATGTTCCTTGTATTACAGAACAACATTGCATGTCGGTTTCTTGACAGTGACTTCCTACGTTGGTGGAAACAAACAAAATGATCTGCAGTTCTTGCTCAAAATGATGTTAAGTGAAGCAGGGACCAAGTGTATCCATTTTAAGTGAATGTGAGTGGAGAAAGACAGAAGAGAAAGGACTCAAATGTTAGGAAAGTAGAGAGATAGAAGACTGTTCTTGGGGTGAACTAGATAGTTAATGAGAAGGGAATGAGAAAATTACTGAAAGCAACCACAGTCCAGTTGACATTTCCAGATCAGGTCCTCAGGCCAGGAATGAATTGCTTTAGTGGAAAGGCCATTGTAACGTTTCTAAAACTCCTGTTATGGACTTAGCCAAGTCATGTGATCTCTTTGTCCTCAGTTTCCAATTTTACAAATGTGAAGCTCACACAAACTCTAAATCTTCTTCAACTGTGGACTGAATTTATACACTGAATGGTTTTGCAGTTCACAGAGAACTAAACTTCAAGGCCTTAACCACATCTATCCAAGGAAAGAGAGCCTTGGGAATTGCTTCTTTTCCTAAATGCCCGTATTTTCATGATCCCTCTCATCCCTCACTGTGCATGTTCAATGGCCCTGAATTCAGTTCTCCATCCTAGTTGGACCAGTGGTGTCCAAATCTGTTAGTCCCTGTTCAAGCAGATTATGTAGGAAGCAAATGAAAAAACAGATTTCTGGGCCTTACTCATGAACAGTTTGACCTAGAAAAATCTGATATAGATCCCCAGAATCAGAACATTTATTAAATTCCCTGGTGAATCTAAGGCAGCTATCTTATGGGCCAGCTTCAGTGTACAATGGGCTGGGTGACCCTAGAGGAGTTAATACTGAACACTTGCACTAAATAAGAGAGGGCGTGTTCTGTAGAAATGCAAGCTTTAAACCAAGATATCCTGACTTATTCCTAATTTGAGGTACATCTGGCTCCTTAATCTACCCTCTTTCCCACACTTCACATTTAGCGGTGGCATTTGCTAAACTGTTTTTCTTTATTTCTTGCTATGTTGCTGTTTGTTATTAAACAATGACTGTATTTTCCCCCTAGACATGACTGTGTTTTAGTGATGGGTGATATGATTGCCTATATATAATTGTTAAGACACTTTAGAATACTTCTGGAGAAATGTGTCTATATAGATGGAAGTCATTATCATTGGCTCAAATTGGAATTTCTAGTTTGAGTTTGAGGGCTTGGGATAGAACTTACTTTTGATTTCAGGGGAATCAACATTTCATATCATTAGTGAATTGATTCATCCAAATTCAGGCCCTGATTCTGTATGTTGCTCACTTAAGTATCAAAATATCCATCCAATGGAGAAGACCAGGAAGGAGGAGCACTTATGCAGACAGATGACAATAGAGAATATTGAGTTCCACCACGTTTACCTGTGTGCCAGGTGTGATCATACAAAGACCTCAACAGGTCAGTTGGAATTATGTTATTGTCTTCTGTAGAGGTGCTAAAGCAAATGCCAAACTAAACTGCTCAGGACTCAAAAGTAGGGAAAGCAAGCTCTCCTTCCTTTTTCAATAGAGCACATTTTGATTTTTTATTTGGTTAGTCAACAAAATACTTCTACACAAGTACCATTTGTACTTTTGCTACCAGCTTAGGCCCCTACAGTGAACACAGGCTCCTCTTTTACTACTCTGTCTTATCCAGCCACACTATCGACCTGGTTAGAAGTCAAATACGGCCCTCCTCAGGGGACTTGCTGTTTCCTTTACCTAAATTTTCCTCTGCAGAATATGGTGGCTCACTCCAGCACCTCCTTCCGTCCTGGACCAGTTGTTGGTGGGGCCCGACTCTGACTCTCCTACTTAAAACTGCCCTCCCATTGCCCCACCTCTGAATCTCCCTAACCCTTTCCCACCTATTTAATTTTCATAGCATTTATCACTATTATACTGAGTATAAACATTACCTATTTGTTGATTTATTATCAATTTCCTATGTAAAACACAAGAACAGTGGTTTTGGTGTTTATTCACTCACTCCTATATATTCAGTATCTAGAACCATTCCTAATATTTTGTATTCACTCAGTAAATTTGCTGAATGAATGGATGCATGATGGATGAATCAACCAATACAATAAGTTGAACGGCATGCAAAATAAATGACAAGGAGTTATCAGAAATAAGAGAAAAGAACTTGCTTCATTGACCTTAACTTTAATTTTGATTTTAATTTGAAGATACTTATCTTTAGATGGTTCTTTCTGTTATCTTCTTGTAAAGACCTAAGAAAAGTTCCTTTTGGGCCTAGATAGTCCCAAAATCTTGCCTTAAGGTATCTTTTGACTCTTTCACAGATCTACTTCTAAAATTACCCGTATTAAAAACAAACAAACAAACAAAAAACCCAGGGGTGTCTGGGTGGCTCAGTCAGTTAAACACCTGTCTTCAGCTCAGGTCATGATCCCAGGGTCCTGGGATCAAGTCCAGAGTTGCGCTCCCATGGGGAGTCTGCTTCTCCCTCTCCCTATGCCTCCCCCCCCCACCGGCTCATGCTCTTCCTCCCTCTCTCTCTTTTTTTCTCTCTCAAATAAATAAATAAAATCTTTAAAAAACAACTAGATAGGAAATATTATGTATTCATTCCAAAAATGTTCAATAAATGCCCACTTTGTGTCATATGGACAGGCTATGAGAATACCGTGGAATCCAGTTATGCATCTATAGTCCCTGCTATTGTGACTTTTAGTTGGGTAAGATGAACAGTTAAAGAAGCAGTCAACATCAAAAGGAAATTCCAGGCTACTCTGGGAATGCACAGAATGAATACTTAACCATAGAAGGTAGAGTGCTTCTTATAATGAAACTGGAATGGGGAGTAAGAGCTGGACAAGCTGAGAAGGAGAAAGGGAGCCAGGCAGAAGGAGAGCATGTGGGACAGTGATAGTTATGTATTCAAGAGAAGAGAATAGAGCTGTGAGAGTGTTAGGTAAGAGACAAAATGGCAGGGAAAATGGCTGCAAAGGAAGGTCTGAACCTTGGGAATTAGGCTGAAGTGTTTGGATTTCAACCCAACAACAATACAAAGCAAGTCCTTAATGCATCCACAAAAATTCTTTCTTCAAGCATTTGAGAAGATTGCCCTTCCCTACCCCCTTTGAAATTAGAGGTGGCCATTGACTTGCTGTAGTCAATTAAAAAGTGAGTGGAAGTGCCATCTCACATCTAGGCGGAAGCCTTATTTACAAATCAGTACAGTTGCCCTTTGAACAACATGGATTTGAATCGTACGGGTCCACTGATACATGGATTTTTTTTTTCAATATGGTATAGTCCGTAAATGTATTCTCTCTTCCTTATGATTTTCTTATTAACACTTTCTTTTCTCTAGTTTACTTTATTGTAAGGATGCAGTATATAATACATATGACATACTATGTGTTATCAGCAAGGCTTCAAGTCAATAATGGTTTCTTAGTAGTTAAGTTTTTGAGGGGTCAAAGGTTACATGTGAATTTTTGATGGTGTGGGCAGTCAGTGCTTCTAACCCCCACATTGTTCAAGGGTCAACTGTACTTAGAGTCTTCCCTGGTGCTGGGATACAATGATTACTGAAGCCCCATCAGCCTGGATCCTTGAGTACAAATGATAAGCAGAACTTCCCTGCTGATCCACAATAGACATGTAGTTTGCATGCAAAATAATGTTTTATTTGGTCAAGCCACTGACTTTTGGGAATTGTTTGTTCCTATAGAATAATCCAAACTCTTGTGAATGAAAAAAGAAACACTAACAGGTATATGATATAGTGACATGGGTTTTTGCAAGATAACTTTGGCTGCAGTGAGAAAAAATGGGTTGGAATAAAAAAAACCAGAGGCCTAGTTTTGAGGTTGTTGTGGTAATCTAAGTGAGAGAAGTTGCGGGAATCACATGTATGTTATAAATATTGAAAAGGGGAATGGTGGCTGGGAGCAGGATTTCAGGGATCCATAGTGGGAACAGAGACAAAATGGGCAGATTCAAAATCTATTTGGTTAGTAGAACCAACAGAATTCGGTGACTGATAGGAACTAAGGATGTGAAAGAAAAAGACATTAATGAGATTCTCAAATTTCTGGCCCATGTAACTGCATAAATTCAGCAGGATACAGAACATTGGAAAGAGAATATAGTCTTTGAGACTCTGAGAGATAATTAGTTCGGTTTTAGACATGTTAGGTTTGAGATGCCTCTCCAAAATCTAGTATAGGTAGGCAATTGTTCTAAAATTGGAGCCCAAGAGAGAGGCTTACACCAAAAGTAGCAGATCTGTGAAACATTAGCATGTAGATATAGGATACAGTTGATAATTTTGTCCATAGCTGTAGATGAGATCACCCTGGAAGTGAGTATTCTATGACAAAATGCAATTGGGCATATGCCTGAATGGCCTTGTTTAGTTGGTAAGAAAATGCATTATGACAGAAAATGTCATGACCGCATAATTCTGAAAAACAAAGCAGATAAAAAATTACAAAGCAGGTTTGATTCCAGACAACCAACACTTAAATGGGGAATCTGGAACAATACCTACATTTTGATTTATTATTCTTCTTATACCAAAGCCTGGACCAGTTATAAGAGAAATTATATATTCACTCTCCAAGGATAGAAAACTTAATGATCTACTATTTTTAAGCTGTGACTTCTACAAGGAAGTGTATTTGCATCTTTATTTTATTCTGTCATTTGAATCAGTTAGCCAGGAAATAAAATGTAGAATTTTCACTGGAAACAAACTATTCTTCCCATTTAATTATTTTGAAGGAAACTTAAGTGATAAGCTTATCCATATTGCATAGCTCATACATAAATAACTTGATAAACTCAGTCCACAAAATGAACTCAGTTATGATGTTGCTGTTATGATATGTTTATTTGCTTCTTCATTCAGAATCTTTTTTTTGTGTGTGTGCCTATCATAAGCACAGCAAAATAGTCCATTTAGTTTTGCTTGACATCTTTCGGGGAATAAATGATATTGATGTGATGTTTAGGTATTCTATAGTTTATAAATCAATGGTTGGTTATAACACACTGTGTATTTGAGCATGCAAAACTTGTGATCTCAAATATTTATCTCAAAAATTATGAATTTTAAAATTTGGACATTTTCTACTAATAGACTTTTCTTTATTCATATTGGCTTGGCTCATTTCATAAGACTACAGAAAAGTCCTCTGGTATGCTTATCAAGTAAAAAAATAAAAACATTAAGCCATGCACTGAAGTTAGAGCTACTTATTTTGTCTGGAGAAACAGGAGATTCTTTGCAGTAAAGTGATTTTCAACTCAGCTTCTGAGGGATAAGTGTGAGCTACCTTAGATAAACAGGGGAACACAGTTATTTCATGTAGAAATTTCAGGTCATGCAGGATGTGAAAAAGATCTAAAATCGAATATGGCTGGTCCTTTTCAGGGATTGCAGAGTCAATGAATACAGTGGATGTGGTAGAGTGGTAAATGATGAGACTGGAAATGTAAATGCTAACCAAAATTTCAGATTAGCTTTAATTTTAACTTACCTTGACCACCTCCTGCCAGAGAAGGGATTGCAGAAATGATAGTTTTGAAACCCATAGCTTTTAAATTTCAAATTATCATGTTTGCTAGTCTAAAAAGAGCTGTGAGTCAGTCCGATACGATCATTACACAGTAAAGAAAATGGCTTTTCATGATCCTACATTAATTTGCAATTTCAACATTTCTCATAAAGGAGCTGATTGTCCCAGTTGGTCCCACTAGGTCACTTAAAATAATTCAAAATGGTGCCCAGGAGACTATGTCCCTCCAGAGAAGTTGTAGGAACTAAATGTATTTCACATGTATCAGAGAACAGAATGCTGTCTTAGAAAACCACCTGGAATGGCATCCTAAATGTCTAGCTTCTGCCACTAAGTAGCTGGGAGAAGTTCAGTGTCTGGACCCATCTCAGCATTTCAGCCTCAGTCTATTTATTTTTATTATTTATTGCTTGTATTATATATTTATATTATTTATACCATGAAGAATTTAAAAAAAGAAACAATATCCAGGGCTACTTCAGCTTCTGTATTATACAATTTTATTTATAATTGTATTATTCTGGGGACTCTTAATTCTATTGGACTCTGACACATAATGTTAGAAACTTTATAGATTGAATCAATCAACTTTTCAGTCTGTATTTTGTGTTAGGTTCAAGAAATGTAATTGAAGGGGCATCTTGGCAGCTCAGTCGGTTAAGCATCCAACTCTTGATTTCAACTCAGGTCATGATCTTGGGGTGGTGGGATTGACCCCACATCAAGGACAAACTCTGCATTCAGTGGAGAGTCTGCTTGAGATACTCTCCCTCTGCCTCTCCCCCTGGCTCCCACATGCTTTCTCTCCCTCTCTCTCTTAAATAAATACATAAATCTTAAAAAAAAGGAAACATAATATTAAAGAAAAAGAAACAGCAGAACTAATCCTCACAGGCATGAAGCTTACATCCTGGTTGTAGGAGAGAGATTTTAATGAGATAAACACAAACTTAATCTATGAGTGAAAAATAAATGGACTAAGAGCTGGGAACAAATAAAGGAAAACTGCAGGGATCATGTGAGTACACAACAGGAAGGATCTGATGTTGTCAGCAGGGGGGCCCGGGATGGATTGCTGGGCACTGAGCCTTGCAAGGAGGGCTTCTCTGGAGAAGTGACTTCTGGAGGAAAGAGATGGGCCTGAGCCTTCTCAGAACAGCTTTGTGCTTTTGGTCAGTCCTGAGGCATCAGCAACTTCTTCAGAAGCATATGGCCTTGTGGTGTATAAAGGTCAGGAGAGCGACTTACAGAGCGATATTTTATGGGTTGGTTGGCATTGTACAATTTAAGATGTGGCAGAGATTTTATTTCAGATCATGAAAAGTGATTTGATGGCATTCAGACATTGTTTGATTAAGAATATGAATGCAAAATTGCTTTTTTGTTGTTGTTGCTTAGCACACTGAATTATTTCTCTAAATTATGTTTCCAGATAGCAAGTAAGGCTGTGCACCGGGTTCACCCCTCCTTTGTTAGCACCAGGCTAATTAGAGGCGTTTCTGAGTGATTGCAGTTGTTCATGCTTTTCTCTGTTTTTGGTGTTTCCCCATCTGCCTTTTGCCTCTGTGTAACAGGTCTGGATACGTTTGAGGCAGGAAGATGGCAGGCTAGTGTACCTCAAGAGGGTGTTAGTCACAACTGGACATAATGGGGTGAGATGTCACAACTGTTTTTCCTAGCAAGTGGCCTGGTAGTCATTCATGGTTTTCACAGGAATGTGAAGGAGAACAGGAAGCAAGTAGCTAGGTGGGTGGGTGGTGGGGGAGGGGGGTTGCCCTTCAGCCTATGTCTGGTAATTGGAAGCATCTAGACTGGATGAGGCATGTGGGTTGGGTAATTTTAGTTATATAAACCCACCAGCTTAAGTCTTACTAAAAATATTTTCTTGCTATTTCATTTAGCATTTTTTACTCTGTGCAGTTTGACATACTTGTAGGTCATGCAGATAAAAATATCTAGCATATCAATGGGTGTGCAAATTAAGCCAAAATGCTGAGACTTGTTATAAATTAAGGAGTCAGCAGTGCATGTGATATGTGAAGTTATGAGATCACCCCGGTAGAGTGTACTCTTCATCATACTTCTTTCAGAAATGATCCCACTTTGGGGTATGTGTACCTGTTTTTCATGGGATGGAATTACCTCATACTAAATTAAGAGAAAAATGTCTTCTGTTTGACCATATATGGATGAACTGCAAAAACGTTCTCAAGTCTTACTGGTGATTTATTTCCCATGAAATAGCTAGTCATATTTTCCTATATTCATTTTAAGATGGAATTGAAAGGCGGACATTGAAGTGTATAGTATTTACTTTTGTCACATAAAAAATAATAAAGCTTACTACTTCTCAGTTGCTATCTGGGATCTCTTTAAAGTCTTGTCCTATTTATTGCTGTAACTTCAGTGCATTTGGTGTTGAATGTAATTTTTAATTAAAAATAAAATCATGCCAAAGGATTTTTTTCTCACCATGCTATATAATGGATCAAATTGAATCATGGTAAATAAAATAATATGCAGCCAAATATTCTAACTGTAGAATCTGCCTCAAATTCTCTTACTATATAATCCCTTAATATTTACTTATATTCAGTGTTTCTGTCCAGCATATGTTATAGACTTATCACGTGGGGCAGATATGTGATCGAGTGATTGGATTATAACACAAACCCCTGGTATTTTATAATGCCGGTAGGCTCCTATGGATTGGTGTGCAATTACATGTGGATGAACTAAATGAAATTGGCTATAGTCATGGGATATAACTCTTTGAAGAAAAGGCAGACTCTGGCAATTTTCTAGGCTGTGTTTTAATTTGAGACTTTTCTTTTTAATTGCTTGCCCTCAATGCTGGAAAGATGTTAAAGAATTAAGGAGAAATTGCATAAGGAATAGATTGATAAAATTTATATTCTCTTAATCTGGAGATTTTTAGGAGAATATTTATAAGTAGGGCTTGGAAACCACACTCTGTATAACTCTGAGCAAGTTAGGTAACATCTCAGAGTTCATTTTCTTGTTTGTAAAATGGAGATAGTAATATTATTTCATAATGTCTTTGTGAGGAATGGTGATTATGTATGTAAAGTAAAGTATCAGGATAGAGGACTGTTATATGGGGCAGTTACTTCCATCTCAGATTTGCTTCAAGAGTGTCTGGCATTTGTAGTGATGAGAGAAGAGATTTAACTTCTATGATAGCCATTGGCTTTAGCCTAAACGGAGATTTCCCTGCTTTAGACAACTGCTAGAGGGCATTTCTGCTGATGGTTTCACTATGAACTACCCGACTGCACAGTAGCCAAGTGAAAATAAATCTCAGCAATTTTCTTAGTCATTTCAATTCTGAACTTAAACAGCTTAGATCTATAACTGAACATTCCCTCGGTCTTCCAAGCACTTTAAGTTTGGATTCATGTATTTCTGGATCGAGTGGCAGCCAGTTGCAAGGACATATCTTACCTTCTGTTTACATTAGTCATTTGGTTGATGATGGTTCCCAAAGCAAAGTTGTTATGAAGTTAATATTGAAGATTAGATACAATTCTTAAAGGGAACTTCCCTCTTGTAACTGAATGTTCATTGCATAAATTCAGCTGTAAGTACTTAAAGATGGAGAATGATAACCTAACTTAATGGTAGAGAGCCTGGATTTTGGAACCAGGCATCTTAGGTCAATTCTGGAATTTACTGCTCATCAGATGTAAGCTGTTAGCCAAGTTACTTAAACTCTGTGCTTTTGCCATCTTTTTTTCTTTTTTAAAAATAGCATTGGATAGGTAAGATTAGTTAAACTCTGAGGATACTTTCTTAATTTTTTTAAAGATATCATTTATTTATTTATTTATTTATTTAGTTGGCAGAGAGAGACACAGCGAGAGAGGGAACACAAGCAGAGGGAGAAGAAGACTTCCCGCGGAGCAGGGAGCCTGACGTGGGGCTCGATCCCAGGACCCTGGGATCATGACCTGAGCGAAAGGCAGACGCTTAACGACTGAGCCACCCAGGTGCCCCATCTCTGTGGATACTTTAAAGGAGTGCCTAGGATATAGGTGGTGTTAGCTAGCACTAAAATGTAAGCATGTTATCCACAGACTATCAGACAATCAGAGAACCATGATAGTCTGATATCAACGTTCACTGGGGCTACTGTCCTAACCCCTGGACCACTTGATTTGCATTTTTAACAGATAGTAAATCTCTAGTGTATATATAGTCATAGCTGAGAAATAATCTCCTGTTGATTAGCTAGTCAAATGACTTGAATCACCTCTCTACATCCTATTCAGTACATAATTAGTGTTTATTTCAATTTTGCTGTTCATTATGCAAATTCATTGCAAAAGCATCACAACTGGGGAGTGTGTGGCTCATGATTTTTTATTGGCAGTCATTGAGATGAAAGATGGGCAGGTAGTGGGAAGCTTTTGCTTAGCTTAATTTGGTGACACTATTCTGTATTTTGGCCAAAGTATCAGTACCATCACATTAGTTTTATTATCACTGTTAATTAGATGTGGGTGTCAGAAAAGTGTTTCTAGTTGTGGAGTTGATTAGGTGATGAAGTGGTTCCCAATGGTTTGATTTCTTAAAGCCAGATTAGACAAGGGTTTGGAGTCAACACACCCCAGGGAGGAGTGGTGGGAATTAGGTGATAGAGTAAATGTTTTCCATTTCCTGCTATATTATTTGATAATGAAATGTGCTGATCTGCTGGTGCTGAAGGCAGCCTGTGTTCTCTCTGCAAATGAATGAGCTGTTCAGGTGCATCATCACAGCCATTGTCCAAAAGGGAAAGCACTGTCAGCAGCTACAGCCTGCTCAAAGGAATTAGCAGAAGAATTAACCTTCTGTGTTGAGTAATAGTGCTGGGAAAGGGTTTTGTTTTCATCACAAGCATGCCAACGACTTTGCATACTTGGCTATTTGAAAGTTCGGGTAGAGTGTTGGGTGACATAAAGTGACATTGCTACATATTTAGTTATAAATTTTCTTCCAGAAAAGAAAATCTACATCTGTCTGTATATCTATCCATCCATCTATCCATCCATCTATCCATCCATCCATCCATCCATCCATCCATCCATCCGAGCAAAACGTACTTCACTGGTTTTGCTGCATTCATCACATAGATGTGATGAATAGTAAAAATGGTGGCATTGTAATAAAATATATCTGAGTCCAGAATTTGTTGCTAACTTTGGGCATGACACTTAACTACTCTAAGCTTCAGTGTCCTTTGAGGGTAGAGGGTGGGTAATATTGGGAGTCACATGGCATTGTTAAGGAGGCATTGCAATTGTGTCTCTAAAATGCCTAGCGTAAAGAAAGGATCCTACATGTGTTGGTTTGCCCTCATTTCTCTGACATGAGGTGGACCATATTCAATCAACTCAACTTGACAAATATTGATTATGTCCCCAGAACTGTGGTTGATGCTGGGGAAACAGTGACAGAAAGACAGATATGACTCCAGTCCTGTGAGGCTAACAAATTATGATGGACACACAAGGACGAAAGGAAAACATGCTGGGTGAGCATAGAGCAAGTGGACTCAGGGTCCAGTATCTAGGGATAACGTATTTCCAATTTGGGAAGGGAGCTGGAGTTGGGGAGTTAAACCAGGAGAAAGAGGAGCAGGGCTCAGGAAAAAGCATTTCTAGCAGAAGACACAAACTAAAGGCACCTTTGAGTAAGTGAATTTCCCCAAAATAAAGTCTGGCATTTATTTGGCAGAGGCATACCCACCCACCAATAACAATTTCATGTGCATCATGCTGGATCTTCAAATGTGAAGTTTGAAGGTATGATTACAAGTGGTTCTGTGACCAAGGAATGTATGTTGTATTCAGCAGTAACATTGGCATGATAAATAAACTAAGTATTTTCACCATGTTGGCACATACTGAAGAACAGCAATGCATCTCATGTAGGAACTAGGGAAATAGAGCTAAACACATGTGGCTTCACTATTTGAGAACCAAGCAGACTTCTTAGATGCTTTCTATGTGCCAGTCTCCATGCTAAACACCTTATATGCAACATCTCATTTCACTTCATGAGGTAAGGACTCTTTTTTGCCTTTTTTGACCTTTAAAAAAATGGAGACTTAGAGTCCATATATTTACTCAAGGTGACAAAGCTAGAACTGTATACAAAACAAGAGAGACTTTGCAACCTTAATTATTAACCATGAAGCTCTTCCAAACTACTAGACATCCAATCTCCTATAGGTTTGCACAGAACTAAGCTAGGTTAAACATCACAGGGAGAGAAGATGTGCCATTTAGTTTTCATAGAAATTCCAAGGAACAGCTGCAGATAGGAAAGAGCCTGGGCAGTGGAGCAAGGAATTCAGGAGCTGTGTGACATGGTACTGGTTATTGAAACTCTCTGAGCCTCAGATTCTTTTGAAATGGCAATATTAATAATTTTTATCCTCATCGGTAGGTTATGAGGATGAAATAAGATATTGTAGCATGCTAAGGGCATTACTTGACAGAAGGAAGTGTCATTTCTTATATCTATCCAACCATTTGAGTTTTCAGAGAGAGAAAACTGAGATCCTTCACGGAGCAACATCTTTGAATCATTACTAAAATTATGGGGGAGGTTCGGTAAAGAATATCCTTCCTCTCTTCCTGTGTTCTGAACTGAGAAATAAGTAAAAAAAAAAAAAAAAAAAAAAAAAAAAGATTGAAATGCTAATGCACTTGGAAGAATAAAATAATGCCTTGACTGGTAGTAAAGACCAGACTGGGGAACATTGCTTAGTCTGGGAGCCAAATGGGCATACTAACCGAACCCCATATTGGATGGACTTACTGTCCAAAGACATTGAAGGATGGGTAAAATGTACAGCATGGAGGACAGAGGAACACCTGCTCCCTGAGGACAGTTCGCTCCCAAAGGGTAAAGTCTAAAACATTTTATTCTTCCCCCGTTTAACAATCATATAAATCTACTTCACAAGATGCTGAGTTGTTAAAGGAGGTCAAGAGAATCCATGAATATTGCCCTGACTTTCTATCCTGTAGCATCAGGATGGGGATAAAGCATTCCCCTCACTATAAATCACAATGTGATTTATTTTATTTCTGATGAATGTCCCATTGGTGAGACCACCCATTCGTGAGACCCCTGAAGCCTCCAGAATGGAGACCAGAACCACCTGCGTAAATTTTCTTCCTGAACACATCAGGGGCCTGTGGAAACATGGCATTGCAACTGCATGTTCCTCATCTGGCCCCTTGTCCTGTGTGCTGACCCCCTAATGAGGGATGCACATACCAGCTCCCAGGGAAGACCCTTGCCTCAAGCTCTGTTATCCTGAGGACCTTCATTCTGTGACCTTTTGTCCCAGGCTGGCTAACCATCTTTGTGCTTGACTCTCTGCCATGTGGCTTCTCATCACCCTGATTTGCTGACCCCTGACCTCAGATGCAAGTTCAGCCAGCTGCTAGTTCAGTGACCAAGTTCTTCAGATGGCAGCCAAAGTCATCAGCATTCTGCACTGGAAGTCCTCCTTCCTTTTATGGGCATCTTTCAGACTAAAGGGAAGACTGTGGGCCATTGGACTGCCCCACACCGACCCCCTGTCACTTCCAGCTCAGGGACATCTTGCAGGCCTGACACACAGGCTACTGCAGTCTGGCCACTGATGGGGCTCCAGGGCCACCTATGAGGACAGGCACCATGCTGGGAGAGAAGGGTCCATCCCATGGGGTGGGTGAATGGCCACCAGTGGCTATGGAGGAGAGTGGTCCTGTCCCACACAAGTCACTCCGGCACGTGCAGTGCCTGGGACTGACAGTGACATGAGGGCCATAGCCTGGCGTCCTCACAGACTGACAGGGTGAGGGGCGACACTTGTTGCTCATTAGGTCCCTGATGCTCAGGCAGCCCTGTTGGTTTGAAAAAGTGAACATTATTGCTCTAACAATCAATTGCCTATCTGACAATGGAAAGACACTGGTCATTTTACCTTACGTACACTAAGATGTACTCCAGTAGATTCAACACAAATCCAGAGCTTTGGGCACAGCCAGCAATGCAACGTGAAGCCAGTGTTTGACCCAGCATTTCAGTAGGGTTACCTTGCACAGCCAGAATTTGTCAGGGGTGACTCTAAGTGTTCATGACATGATTTTAATTAGAAGGCATCTTATACCTGTAGGTTTCACTGAGATGCCAATGGGAATCTTGTGAAGTCCGAAGAGGTACCTAGTACCACTGTACCCTCAGGAGGAAATAAGGGTCCCATTAGATCCACTATCTGGATTTAACAGCTTTAAGATGAATATTGCAATATTTCTGTTTCTACTAATAACCTGTTCTATAGGATGTCACAGTACTTGGGAAAACAAAAATAATCAGGAGACACCTCTGTGATCAAATCAGCTTAGCAAATTTCTTTGCTACAAGATTTCTCAATCTTTACCACGTTAGTGTTCATTGTAAGTTTGCAGGCAAGGTATATGGGGCATTTCTCTGTTTATTGATGATAGAATGTCATTTTAAAGAGTCGCACCCCACAAAACACTGGTTTACATGGAATAAGCAATCTCCTGATGATAGTAGTCACAGGCATTTTTTTCTTGCATTTTTACTACATAAATGATGAAACACAGTTATATTATTGCTCTACAAGATGGCTGCCCCATTTAGATGACCTATAACATGTGGAAACAATATGTTTAAAACTTAAATCATCAATTCTTTCCACTCCTTTAAAGCTAATACAGCATGCTTTTATTCTCCCCATTTCAACTGATGGAAGCAGCAAACGGGTGTTTTGCAAAGACAATACGTGAGAGTTCCCTTCATCTCAACTCTGTCCTCCCCTCCCCAGGCCATGTGGTTGGCCACCATGTTGTGTTGATTTTTTTTTTAAGACTATTTATTTATGTATTTATTTGAGAGAGAGAGAGGGAGGGAGAGAGTGCACATGCAAGGGTGAGGAACAGGGGGAGAGGGAGAAGCAGACTCCCCACTGAGCAGAGAGCCCCATGTGGGGCTCGATCCCAGGATGCTGAGATCATGACCTGAGCAGAAGGCAGATGCTTAACCGACTGAGCCACTCAGGCGCCCCTGTTATGTTGATTCTACCTCAAAAAGGAAACTGAGCTTTTCTTTGTAAATACAATGCTCCTTTCTGTGGTTCAGGCTCTTAATATCTCTTTCCACTACTAGAATTTCCTCCACTGTGTTCCCATAGCAATTTGTACAAACTTTTTATGCAGTTCAAAATTGCATGATAGTCACTGAAGTATCTGTTTCCTCTGCTAGATAGTGAATTCTGAGAGGGAAAAGGCTATGCATCATAATTTCTTATTTATTACTGTCGAGCCAGCTGCATTATACTCAATAATGTTATTTAAATAGATAAATAAAGCCACACATGCCATTTACATCTTTTCAAGCCTTTTAAGACTAATTGGAGATAAACGAGTGAATCCCTGTTTGGACATGTGGCCCTTATTCCTCAGATTAGCAACTCATATTCAGAACAGAATTTTCTAGTTCGAATTGCTAAAAATTTTAAATACATTTAAAAAAACCTATATTGAGAAAATGTATACAAAAATCTTTACTTCAACTTATTCTGCATTTTAGGTTTGTAATTTGGTGGATGCTATTTAAATACATAGAGTGAAATTTGGAATTTGAAAATTCTAGTCATGTATCGATGAAGAGAAAATTCCCAAAAATATATAGACACAGTATGATTCTATGTACATAAAATAAGTGTGTGCAAATGAACACACACACACACACACACACACACACACACACAGAAGTAAAAGGACTAGAAAAGTGTCCTGTAAAAAGTGGTTACATCCAGGGAAGGAGGGTGATAAAGGGTGAGGGAGGCAGTGGAGACATCAGAGTCAGTTTTCTATCTCTTTCTTTTTTTCTCTGATCCCCAGCACTCTGGGAAAGCACTTTTGTTCCCTTCTTCCACTCCCTAATTTGCTTATCAGCCTTGTCCATTCTGTTATCCAGCCCAGGGATTTGAGCTTTTAATTGCAGCAATCTTGCTTCTAATTCCAAATTCCCTGGGCCACACCCACTCCCTTTAAAAAAAAAAAATTCCATAGGGTGCCTGGTGGCTCAGTCGTTGGGCATCTGCCTTCAGCTCGGGTCGTGATCCTAGGGTCCTGGGATCGAGCCCCCACATCGGGCTCCCTGCTCGGCAGGAGGCCTGCTTCTCCCTCTCCTGCTCCCCCTGCTTGCGTTCCCTCTCTCGCTGTGTCTCTCTCTGTCAGATAAATAAATAAAATCTTTAAAAAAAATTCCATAAAAACTAGTTTTTGTCTTATGGATATGATCAGCCTCTTAATTATTGGAGAATACAGTTGTAGCCCTTTAAAAATCTTCCATTTGCTGCCTGGGTGACTCTGTAGGTTAAGCGTCTTCCTTAGGCTCAGGTCATGATCCTGGGGTCCTGGGATCGAGCCCTGCCTCGGGCTCCCTGCTTGGTGGAGAGTCTGCTGCTCCCTCTCCCTCTGCTCCTCCCCCTGCTTGCTCTCTCTCTCTCTCTCTCTCTCTGTCAAAAAAAAAAAAAAAAAGTCTTCCGTTTGCTCTATTAACTCTGGAGCCTAGCATATCCTATTTGTTCCTGGGCATTGAGTTTGATAATTTTCATGGTGTTGTTTTTCAAGTGTTTGATAATTTGAGATCGCCTACTCCTCTTTAGATTGGAAAATAACTGCTCTCTGATGCTGATGTACTTACTTGCCTCTGAGAGTGTGTGATGGCCTGAATGTGGGGTGGGGAGGAAGAGGGATGAATGGTAGCTTTTGTTCTGCATGTAGAGGTAGCTTTCCTCATGGTTCCTTCCCTGGCCACACTCACTGCTTTATCCTGGGGCAAGGATGTCCATTGCTCCTTCTTTGTTTACCTTTCAGAAATCCCTTAACATTTTAAAAAATCTTCTAGTTTTTTAAATGATGTGGCAAAGCATGATAACTAAGACCATAATGACTCTGGAATTAGGCTGTCAGGGACGGAATCCTGGATCTGCTGCTTATAATTGTATCAACTTGAACAATTTCCTGATTTTTTTTTTTTTTTTTTGGTATCTCAGCTTTTGTAACTATAAAGTAGGGGGAAATAATAGTATCCTTCTCATAGGCTTGTGGTGGGAATAAATATGTTAACTCACATAACTAGTACCTGGGACACAGCAACCATTCATCCAATCCTCTTGAAAAAAATTACTTTTCTTTCATTTGAAGAGATTTTATTTTATTTTTTTAAGATTTTATTTATTTATTTGACAGAGAGAGACATAGTGAGAGAGGGAACACAAGCAGGGGGAGTGGGAGAGGGAGAAGCAGGCTTCCCGCAGAACAGGGAGCCCGATGCAGGGCTCTATCCCAGGACCCTGGGACCATGACCTGAGCCAAAGGCAGAGGCTTAACGACTGAGCCACCCAGGCGCCCCTGAAGAGATTTTAGAATTGGGCCTAGTTTCCTGGGCTCAGTCTACCCACCTGAGGCAATTCTCTTTTAATTTAATATTTGAATTCTCTTTTGCTGCATGTACAACACAACATGCATGTTTAAAAACCGTATCAAGGGCGCCTGGGTGATTCAGTTGGTTAAGCGTCTACCTTTGGCTCAGGTCATGATCTCAGGGTCCTGGGATCAAGCCCCGTATCAGGCTCCCTGCTTCTCCCTCACCCTTTGCTGCCCCCCCTTTTGTGCTCTCTCTGTCAAATAAATAAATAAAATCTTTAAAAAATAAATAAGAAAACATATCAAAGTCCAGTTAGGAAGTGAACAAAGCAGTGTGCTTGTTTTCCCTTGTGTTGAGATGATGATTTTCCCTGCCCCATGATTATGGATGTCATAAACAGAAGGCTTTGCAAGATGTATAGGCTTTTGATGCAAGATTTAGGAGACCAGACATATTATTTGTTACTTCTGCCAATAGTAGCTTTAAGGGGAGCATATCCTGCTGAGGAAAAAAAAAATCAGTCAGGTGCAGATACTAACATATAAATATTTGTGTTTAATGAATTTGATGTGGCTCTTCTTTGCTGTCTCCATACAGCCTTTGTGGTCTGGCCTCCTTTATTTTTCTAATGTCCTTTTATTCTGCAATGCCTCCTCTCTTTCTTCAGTTCAGACTAGGCTCCCCGCTGGTCCATGAACTTGTTGAGCATCCTTCCTTTATAAGGGCTTTGCTTCTGCTCTTGCCTGGCCTGGACCCTAGATGTCCCTGGCTAATTACCTTGCTTCTCCCAAACTTCAACTCAAATCCCACCTTCTCAGTAAAACACATCTTGTTTACCCCATTTAATACTACAACTGTGACCCCAGCAGTTTTCTTTTTCTTACCATACTTTTGCTTTTCTTCAAAACATCTATCCCCTTTATACCATGCTAGACAGTTCACTTGTTCATTGTGTTCATTGTAATATAAGCTCCACAAAGGCAGGATATTTGCTCTGTTTGATGTACCCCTAGTGCCTAAAATAGTGCCTGGCCCACAGTAAGTGTTCACAAAATGATTTGCAAATGACTGAATAAACACGTAGAATAATAAGCAACTCACTAGGGCCAGGTATGATTTTTTTAAAAAAAAAAGCTATTCGTAGAAAAGGACAATCAAAATGTTGACAGTGGTGCCAATCCTATCATCACATTGTGAGGTATTAAAGGGACCGGACCATCTTTGTTTGCTTCTAATAAGTAAAATATTTATTCGATGCCCAGGCATACTGGCAAGGAAATTAGTGACACATTACAATTAAGCGGATAGTACTTGCCATTTGTGGTCAATTTCAGGGGATCGGGTTGGGTAATCATGCCCTCTCTCAGCTTAAAAATCTCAGGAGATCTTCCTTCATGCAATTGCAGTGATGCTGAGGCAGACACGCATGTGCTCTGTTATTTCTATTGCTGTGATCTTTTCTAACAAGTCTGTTTATTTTTGCTTTGCGTAGATGGATCCGTGGGTTTTACAAAGAGTCGATTCAGATCATTAAATCCTACACAAGGCTGAATAACAAAACAGAAAAATCTGTCCACAAAATGCTAAAATCCTTCCTCTGACTCAGAATCTTGCTTTTCTCAGTCTTTGAGTCATCACGTGGAAGATGGCTTTATTTGTTTAATTCCAGATTTATGGTGCCTTTATCCTGAAAAGGATGTGTGCAAGGAGGAAGCATTTATTGGGTGAGAAAGACCAGGTTTTAATTTGGAAAGCCATAAAAAGCTTAAATGGTTTTCTCAACTTAGGATGAAAAAGAGAAAGAGAGAGAGCAATGGCTGATAATAAGTATTCTGGTATTCTGTCTTAAAAGATTTTATGAGTTTTTATAAAGCCAAAAAATATCCATAAGCAATGCTTAATACTAGAATAGGAAGAGTAGGGAGAGGGGAATGAGCAGGTGTGCATGGTCTGCTTTAGCTAGATGAGGAATGGGTATGCCTCATGTTGTACTACTCCAAAAAGCTCTGAACTGATAAGAACCCATCATTTGAGGAGGGAGAGCAAGGAGCTTCTTTTAGGAGTGCTATGGAAGGAGGGAAGGAGTTAAGCATCCCTGATATATTTAGGTCAAGCAACCCCATATATCTTCAACAGCCTCCCTGAATGTCACTCCATGTGAACGGAATTAAAAACAGTACGCTTACTGTGAATGAGGTTTCAAGATAAATGCCATCCCAATAAACATATAATCTGTACAAATATGTTCTTGATGAGGGAACATCAAGTGGACTTACCTAGCCCTGTCTCCGATAAGCTTGCAACTCCTGGGTTCGTGGGACTATGACTTGCCGGAATGACACTGGAAGATACATTCTACAAAGATGTTGGGAGGAATCAAGCAAAGAATTTCCTCAAGAAGTGGTTGGCAGTGGTGTAGAAGCTCGGTCTCTAGGGCTTGCAGGAGATAAAATTTATCTGTCCCAGAGCTGCCATATTGGAATTGGCTGTTAAAATTCTAATATGGCGTCTAACACAATCAAATAAAATGATTGTTGCCACCTCTTTGTACCCTACTTCATTATCCTCTTCCCAGACTATGGAACCACACTTCTCACCTGTTCTGACTTCTGGCTGAAGTACTCCTAGGCCAGCCATTAAATATATAATCATGCCATTCCACCAAATCATGCTTTCTAATAGAAAATTTCAGAAAATTCTTCAGATACAATCCTTTACATTCTGCTTTTTTTTTTTTTTTTCCTGGACCTTTGGAATGCCCCTTCCACGGGGAAAGTAGTCCCAATGAACAATGAAAGCATGTCATGCCACTGTATGACTGCCTACATCTTAAGATGATAATGGCTTATTTCTTTTTTTGCCAATAACATCAGTTTGTTCTCTGGGCATAGTTTTGAATGTCTGAGTGTTTACTAGAATGTTTTCAATATTGCTTCTTCCAGAAAAATGAAAGTGTTCATTCAAACATTGCCAATTAAGCCATAACCCAACGCTTTCTTACTATACTGACTGCAAGATATATTTGTACTTTAGGTAGTTAAAACTGAGTCTTGTAATCAGTGGAATACAATATTTTATAATCAACTGACTTGTCTATCAAAAAAACCCAAAAATATTCATTTTTAATTTGCCTTATATGGAGCCACACACACACACACACACACACATTCACATTAAACCTTTTATTATTTTGAAAAGGTGTTATTGAAACTTTATAATTCAATTTAATTTTAATTCACCAGGTATTTTCCGAGCCTATGTTTTGAACTAGACACTGTGCAATGTCCTAGGGAAAGAGAAATTAATGAAAAATTGGTCTTCTCAAGGAATGATAGATGTAAAAACAAATTTAATATATTTATAGTCATAAGGACCATAATGAAATTAAGTACATGGCCAGGGAGAGTACCGAGGAAGACATAAAAATTATACCTGGTAAAGGAAGATGGGCTAGGGAAGCTTTACAGAAAAGTTTGTTTTCTCTTCCATCCCCAACCTCCAGAACAGTGCCTGATATACAATGAGTCCTACAGAATTATGAGTCAGTTGTGAAGTCAAGGTAAAAGTTAGCTTTATGGGAGTACTAGTTTCCTGTGGCTGCTCTATCAAATTACCACAAACTTCGTGGCCTAAAATTGCAGAAATTTATTCTCTAGCAGTTCTGGAAGCCTGGATTCTAAAATCAGTTTGAGCTAAAAGCAATATGTTGATAGGGCTGCACTGCCTCTAGAGGCTTTAGGGGACAACCTGTTCCTTGCCTCTTCCCTCTCCTGGTGGCTGCTGGCATTTCTCAATTTGTGGTCAGATTAACCTAAACTCTACTTCCATAGTCACCTTCCTTCCTCCTCTTCTACATGGTGTCAAATCTTCCTCTATCCCTCTTTCATAAGGACACTTGTGGTGGCATTTAGGGCCCATGTTGTTAATCCAGGATGATCTCATCTAAGAATCTTAATCACATCTGCAAAGACTCTTTTTTCCAAATGAAGTAACATCCCAGGGGTTAGGATCTGATATCTTTGGGGCCACCGTTCAGCCCAGTACCATGGAAAAAGAAGGAGACCTTGAATACAGGCTTAAGGAACTATTGTGGTTCTAGGCTTGGTGTTAGTAAAAGAAAAGAAATACTGTGCCCCAAGGTACCACTTCCAGTAAATTAATTTGGTCATGACGGTGAGTAGTTACACATGATGCTCTTCTTAACCTGGGACAATCCATATTATTTGCTTCCTAGAAATTCATTCTCTATTCCAAACCCTATATAGATTCAACATTGTACTTAATATTGGAGGTTACTCATAGTTTCTCCTTCAGTTAAATGGTAAAAATCTCCCTGCACTCTGCTTCAAGCTTTTAATCATTCATTCATAAATTTATTCTGTGCATATTTATTGAGTCAACAGCGTGAGCCATGTACTATGTTCTAGGGATGCAAAGATGGAGAAAAAAAATACTCGAGGGGTATCCAGCTCAGTTGACTGATGCCTTCAGGAATGTGCAATGTGCTCTGGTAGCTCCCAGTTTGGTGTAATTTAATAGTGCTGTTATGGAGATGACAGTTTCATCAGATTCTTTTAGGGTACAGGAGTTTACAAGATAGCGTGGAGTGGTGTGAGTATCCCAGGCAGTTGGAGCAGCAGGAGAAAGGGGTACAGTTACTAAGAATTATGGATTTGCAAAGCTACAAGTAGCTTGATTCACCTAGAGTATAAAATGGAATTTGTGGTGAAAGAGTATGGTGGAGAGGCAGGCATGAGAGGGCATGGAAACCTTATTCTTTGTAGATAAGGATGAATCTTGAATATTAAAATGTAAGACATCCCTAACCTTATTACCTTATTTTCCTGGTTGACTAATGGTGTTGGTTTATTGCTATCAGGATTGTCCTCCCTCTTTCTGGAAAGGAGACCAACAACTTTCAGATGAAGTAACCTTTCAAAGACTGCCCATTCCTAGAATTTTCCTTTGACTTTGGTCACTTCTCTCTAATTTTGTACAATATTATCTATTTATGAACCCTGATGGCTCTTTGGGCATCCATTAGTTTGGTATTAGAATGTTAAATCATGGAAATGTCTTGAAACAGTCTCCCTCATATTTGAAAATATTTAGTGGCACAAATGGGTGCACTTTAGAGGTGAATTACCATGTGTACATTTGTAGATGACTTTTATGGCATTTTTTTTCTATGCTAACTAGACCTGGGTGCATAAAATTATACTTTCTCCTGTGGTGGCTGGAGATATTACTGATGCCTCCCACTGATCCAGGAGTTGAATTTCTTTCATTGCTCTGTGGGCCATCAGGCATCAAGGACTTCAAAGAAAACAGGGATTGAAGTTTAGATTTTATAGGCTGGAAGAAGAGGCAGCCCAATACAGCAGACTGGTGTGGGCTGTGATTTGATCTAAGCCTGGATTTAAATCTGTGTTCTAACTATGTTGCTACCTTTGTGACTTTGGAAAAGTCTTATCTCTCCGAGTATCAGTTCTTTATCTGTAAATGAGGATAACAATGCAGTAGGTATTGTCAACAACTATTCACATAGCTGTGGGCAGTAAACAGGGAATCCACTAAGGGCTAGTGACTTCAATGGTCTTTTTACTACCTGCGGACCTGGAGAGAGTGAGTTATGTAATCTTAATCTGAACCTGGAGTTGCCAAGAACTATGTGAAAAGCGCTGCCAACTGTCCAGGGACTCAGCCAGCTGTGACCACTGCAGGAAGGGAGCCAGGGATATGCATACCCTGACCTTTTCCTCCTTCTTCCTCCTGATGCTAGTTTTGCCCATTGGTTGAGCTCATCTGAAAGCCATAGGACAAGGGGACTCATAGTCCACACAAATTCACAGATAAGGACGGAGAAGGATGAATAGTGGATATGTCTGGGCAAATGGAAGCTGTCCCCTGCATAGTACTATCTACTTTCTGGGAATCTATGAGAAATAATGAAATAACACACTCAAAGTATTTTGCACTGGCCCTTTATAGGTTAGTCATACACACACACACACACACACACACACACACACACACACACACACACAGTTTATTTTCTTGCTAAATTTTTCATTAAAAATGTTTAGCTGTTGGTAAAATGCTGTCTTTTTAAAGATTTGTATTTATTTCCATAATTATCTATTGGAGATCTTGCTCTGAGTCCCAAGGATGACCTTCTTGTGGCAACTGTGTGCAATGGTTGTTTATAGAACATGGGGTAGAACCAGAGGGACCTGGATTTGAATTTGCAGTTTCATCACTTCATGTTGATGAGACCTTTCCAAATTGATTAACTTCCTTCAGCCGCATTTTTCAGTTGTCAGGGAAGGAGGCAGATCAGCACTCCCTCTGAGTTTGCTGTGAGATTCTGTGAGTGCATGCTGAAGCCACACCACACAAACTCTGGCCCTGTGTGCTCCCTAAATTGTCCATTTCCTCCCTCAAGTGGCTGCCTTGTCCTGCACCCTTCATCGCGACGTAGAGTGTTAGACAAGAAGATGTTTCTCTAATGACTTCAATGCTGCACATTCTACCTAAAAACAAACGCCCGCTGTGCTTTATCTACCTTTTATATAATCAACAGTAATAAAGATTCTGCAGTCAGAATTTAGTTGATGATTTTGCTGTGAGGAGCTAAGTTGAGGAGAAACTAGTGAAACTCTTTCTTAACAGGAGGGTCTCCTGTGGAGTTAATGGATCGCAGAAACTTGTTAAATCAGTAGACAGATCTCAGAGACCCAAATTACAAAGAGATATTTTATTAGACGGTGTGTATATGAAGCTTACTGATGGCAGTAAAACTGATTAAGTTGTACTTGCTTTGTTGAGGGAAGAGGGAGGGGTTCTGGAAAGATCTCCACCAAAATATCAATGGTACTTGGACCTCGGTGATTACAGTAAGGGATACTTCTTTCTTTTCCTTTTTTTTTCTTTATCTAGATATATTCTTTCTCTCACCTTGCTTTATTAGCAGGAGGAAAATTAATAAAAATTATTTTACTCTAAATTGTGCTTTTACAAGAAAAATCAGAGGACATACTCAAGAAACAATAGGAGAGACTTAGATTGCCATTGGAGAAAATTATCTCTAATTTTTGAAAAATAATTATTGAGTCCCATGTTCAAAATATGGGATAGCATTATTTTCTGATAATTTTTTTTTGACAACCTACTATAAGCTGGCTACTAGAGCTAAATTTAAGTAGGCATCTAGACTTGTAGACAAATATTTACATTATACTAGCAGTTTTTCCAGCTAAGTAGAATGACATGAAAAAGAACATCGTAATTAATTTTTCTGAGCATGTCAATGGAAAATGGCATTTTTGGGGAGTCTTGAAGCTCAAGTCTGATTTTGGTGGCAAGAGTAGGGAAAGAGCACAGTAGTCAGAGGGAAGGGGGAAAGTAAGGTGTGGATTGCATCTGAGCGAATGATGCACTTAAGATATGTATAGTCTGTGATGAAATTTATAACTCCTGACTTTTAAGACCTATATAGACAAATGCATTTTTCAAGGATGATTTAAATGTAGTGTTTTATGAAAGGAAGACAGGAAATTAACATCTGCTCTGTTGAAAAGAGGACACAGAGACATAGAAAATTATATGATTTTGATAACAGTGTTCAGTTGACCTCAGCTAAATTAAGAACTTCTAAGTGGTTGGGGTGCTTTTCTAACTAGGCTTAGCTTCTCTTTCCTGATTTTTCCCTTCACTTCTGATACTCCTTTACCCACTAAGCCTCCAAAGTTACAGAGTGCTAATCCCTCCAAGAAATTTCCATGCCAGAATAAGGCCAACCTAGCAAAACTCTACACTTGCCTCTTTGCCCATCCCACATGTCCCCTGGAAGCCTCTTTCACCCCACAGATTCCCTGAATTAGAATCAATTTTACCTTTCTGAGGGCTGCATTGAAACAACATCAAACATCAGATAATGGAAGTTTTCTTCATCACTTCAGGTATTTGTCCACATGTTCCTTGGGGATAGGCCCAGGACATGAGTTAGTAATGTCAGGGAGGGATGGAGAGCTAGCTCATGTGGATGGTATACCTGCGTGGGTAATAGTAACAGCTAGCATAATTATCACTATGTGTTAGGCTGACCCATTTTGCATAGAATACCTCATTTAATCTTATGAACTCTATGAGATAAATGTCATTATTTCCATTTTATAGGTGGGGAAAGACTCAGCCAAGGTCATATACTAGTAAGGGATAGGACTGGAATTCAAACAGCAACTTGATGAGCTCTTTCATGGTGTACTACATCTGTTGTTTGGCCAGAAAGCTTGTCCAGAACTAAGTTCTCTTGTTACTTCTTGGGTAGTTTAATGAGGTGTATATTTTAGAAGAAAATAAAGACCATCAAGGTTCATTTCTGTCTTCAACTCTGCATACAATTTTCCAAAACAAGGTGTCCTAGACGGTATTGGCTATTAAGGGATAAGTCCATACCTTATTTTCCACAGCTCCAAATCAAATTTGATGTTTGATTCAATTTGCATTTCTTTAATAATGAATGATCTCAAGCATCTTTCATGGGCTTATTTGCCATCTGAATATCTTCCTTGGTGAAGTGTCTAATTCTCGGAGCATCAACATGTTCGTTATGTCTAGAGTTGTAATAGTCCAAAACCAATATGTGTGTACCGTTCACACTAAAAGATTTATGATAAACATCATGTCTCTGGCATCTCAAGGTTTTATTTCTCTAATTCTCTCCCAGACCAGGGGAAAAGAGCAGCTCAAACATGGAATAGACTGATATATCAAGCATAATATTGTTCTATCAATTTTACCAGCCAAACACTGACCCTGATACAGTTAAAGGGCCTTTGCTTTTTATTTAGCTAAATGCATTCATGACCCTTCTGAAGTTATTTTTCTTAGTGAGCCCTTGTGAGGGATCTGGATGCTAAGAAATTCATCATCCATCTAAGAAATGATGACATCATCTAGGGAATTACAAAAAATATATATATTTTGGACAAAAAAAGTAATCAGAAGACGAGAAACATGGGAAAGATAGTAACACACTAATTTGTACAAATGCAAATTTATTCTCATTTGGATAATTATTAGGTGATTGTTTAAAAGTTGAAATCTCTCACAATCTGTAAAACAGAATGAAGTAAGGGTTTGGATGGGACCACACAATCTTCAATTTGAGAAATCCATTTTCAGTCATAAACTTATACAGGTTTTGGAGACAGTGAATTTGTCTCTCAAAAGTTCCCTTCCACAGATGAGGAGATTGTCCCCAGAGACCAACTTGCTATGTGGCCTGGGGCTAGTCATGTAGTTGATTGCCATATAATGCCTAGGTATCTTTTTTTGTTTAATTTTTTTTTTCCCCCTGAAGGGAGCACTCTTTCAAATGCATCACTGAGGGGGAAAAAAAAAAAAAAAAAACCTGTTTAGAAGACTGGTTTGTCCACTCTGGAAGGATGAATTTTTGAAGGTGGTAGGTGTATTCCAGGATTTAGCACATAGCTTGTCCCAGATCAGGTCCTGATTAAATATTTAAGTGAATGAGCTGAGGAAATACGATGATCATGTTTCTCAATCATATCCTTCTTTTGCTCCTGTAAACAATGCAAAGAGACTGGTGGAATTACTGGGTTCATTGCTTTTCTCTTAGCAGCAGACACCTTGTTAAAAAAGGAATTCTAGATTCAGTCAAGGAAATGTTCACCCGTGTTTAGAGCAAAACGTTGCCTGCAGTGAGAAGGGAATGAGTCTGTGTCATTCACAAGCAGTCTGGTCAATTAAGCACCTGACTCCAGGGTGGACTGATGGAGCTCTTAACCTTGAGAGTTGATAAGGAAATATTATGTTTGGTGGTTAAGTTAATACAGAGAAAAGTTAAATGACCCAGGCTAAGACTAACAATGAGCATATTCTTCATTCATTCATTTAATGAATATTTAATACAAGGCCACTATTTGCTGGATGCTGGGCCTATATAAAAAATACAAAGTAAAGTATCTGATCTAAAAAAGATCATATCCTATTAAGCAGGATAGAATCACAAGTTGTTAATTATAATAAGCTATAATTTCATAATGTTGGTTTTCGCAGAGTCTTGTGATATACAGGGGAGGAAACGGTTTGCTTGTGAAGGATACAGATTTGAAGAATACTCTCAAAAGATGTGTGATTTGACTGTGGCCTTTGAAGGATGAGCAAAATGTTTGCCAGTAAAAGGAAGAGAAGACTTTGTTCAGGATTAAACCTTCTGAAGTTTTTCAATCACTTACATTTTCTAAACTTTATGATTTTCAGTGAAACAAATGACATTAAAACATTCAGTAAATGCCGGCTCTGCCAAGGACGGTGCTAGGTAAAGGGCTTGCCGTACACTATAAACACATGTACTATCCCCGTGTTTATAGTCAAATGTATAGTCGAGAAAGGGAGGCAGTGATGGAGAGGAAAAATTACCATAGAATAGGGTCAACAAATTTTTGGGTGTGTGTAAAGAGTTCAGTAGTAAGTATTTTAGGCTTTGTGAGCCATAGAGTTTTTGGAGGGACCACTTGACTCTGTCATTGTAGCATGAAAGACCTTGTAGACAATATGTAATGAATGGATGTGACTGTTTTCCAATAAAACATCATTTATAAAAATGAACAGCAGGTGAGATTTGGACCATAGATTGTAGTTTGCCCGTCCTTGAAATAGAGTCTAATAATTTCATAACAGTGGCAAGAAGGAAGGAAATTCGATGACTATGCACATTTAAAAAAAAACAAATAATAGATAAGAAGAAATGATCAGCTTTGTCATCCTAAATAAAGAGGTAACCTGAGGCAAGCACAAATGATTAGAAATTGAGTTTACTGGGGAATAGAAGAATTACAGTTCAGGAAATGCATGCTGAATAGCAAGCTTCAGGCAAGTCCTTTGGGGATTTGGGTAGACTGTATTTCTGGACAAGGAGTGCAAAAGAAGTCCAGCCAGAATCCAAGCAGTAAGTTCATTGGCTTGAGGATTCAGAGAGATTCTTGGTAGATGTTCATTGGTCAGGAGATTAGCCTCTGTCTTCTATAATTCAGACATTTAATGGAAATCAGTTTCTCACTTCTTAAGTTCCATTTTTCTGAAGCACATGCAGGAGACTCACCATTTCATTACCTGTGGTTCCATTTTAGATTGCAATCCTTTCACAGCTTCACTAATAAAGAAATTCAAATGAAAACAACCTTGTGGGATTAGTTTTCACCCTTCAGATGAGCCAAAGGTTCAAAATGCCAGAAACTGGCAAAAGTGTCTAAATTTGTGCAATTCTTCTTAACCATCTGGCAAAAGGTAAATAAAACTTTAACATGCATAGAGCTCTTGCTTTGATTGTACACTTTGCTCAATACATTACTTTTTTCCCCCCCTTTAAGCCTCCTAATCATTATGTGGGGCATGTTATTACCACTATTGCACAAAAGAGGAAATTGAAATTCCAACTCGCTTTCTCACTTAGCATCAGAGACAGGATTTGAACCTCAGCAGTCTGCCTCTAGTCTTAGTCTTCAACATACTGTATCATACCAGCCCCCTGCTAGCAAAATTTGATGTGTGCATTCTTTAGATTTCAGTGACTTTACAGCCAGAAATTTATCCAGAGAAAATATGACAAGTGCATAGGATTTAAGTGCAAAGAATACAAAACTCTTTAAACATCCAGCGAGGAGGAATTGCGTAATGAAAGAATAATTCATCCATACAATTAAATATAAGATAGCTTTGAAAAGGGTGAAATAGAGCTACTGTTATAGACATGAAAAGATGACTATGTTACAGGTTGAATAACAAAGCAGGCTCGGCATTAATTTGTGTTGCGTGACCTCCTATATATATATAATTAATATATGGTATGTTAATGTATGGATACACTGGAAAGGCTTGAGAGATATGCAATAAATTCATGCCACTGCTTATGCAGTAGGGGTGAGGTACATATGTGATTCTATATGTGTCTGGATACATGTAAGCAAATATACGTGATTTTTTTTTTTTTTTTTTACCAGTTTAGGATAGTTCTGTTTAAGGGGAAAAATTAGGAATAAGCTCTTTGTTTCCCATTGTGTGTTATTTCCTTGGACTCTGAACTGGTGTCTGGAGTTTTGTCCTCTGTCGAATCACATTTCAATGCCCATTTGCTGCTTTGAGGCTACCTTGGAAAGCAATCACTGTGTACCCTTGCTTACAGCCATTCTATTCCCAGCTGAAAGCTAAAGCAGAGCAGTCTGAACATTACACTCCATCTTGAGCAGCTCTGGTTTATGGTTTCATTCACTTTTGTTCAACATCATTTCCATCTTCCCTTATGCCTCAATGGGATATAGGTGAGGTGATAGAGTTGAAATGTCCCTGGGTGTCCTCTGGTTTGAAAATAGTGATGATTGCAAGTGACATTGAGTAAGTGGCTTCCTTTAGGTTTTCTGGTTCTTGCAAACTCTACAAAGTATGCTTATTGAACTCAAAAAAAAAGGGTGCAAACAAGTTAATAATTCATTTGGCAATGCTGGAAGTGATGAGTGGAAGCTAACTTTAACCAGGTTATGACAGAATAACCTGAAAACAGGGATACATTACATATGCGGTACAGAGACCAGTCTTGCCTCTCAACTAGTGTTTCTTAACCTTGGCAGCACATTTGTAACAACTATAAATCTTGTAACAAATTTCTATCGTTTCATACCCAGAAAGTTTGATTTCATTAATCTGGGGAAGAACCCAGACTAATGATGTTATGGCTTGAACATTTCCCAGGTAATCGTGGTGTGTAGTTGGGATTGAGAAACACCATTCAAACTCCTTTATTTTGGGGATTACCTTTTAGGTGAGATATTTTAGAGAACAAATCGCCCAACTTCCTGATTGGTTTATCTCTCCACTTCAGCAGTAGAAACATCACTAGAGGTGCCTCTGTTATCAGTGTTTTGAACCTATTTACTTTTGTTTGAATTCAATAAAACATTGAAAAAGCTTTGAGTATGAGTTGATGTTAGCAGCCCTTTTTAAAATTTTTTTTATTTATTTACCTATTTATCAGACCATGCTTTATTCCCAAAAGAATTGAAGATCACATAAATACTTGTGCTAGTACAAAGTAGGTGGATTCCTGATGCTTTAACTGAAGTTCTTACTTATTAGTTCTGAAGAATTAATCATTTAAAAAAGATGCCTTCCTATTGCTCAAATGCATTGTCTTATTTTTTTGAATTTTGCTTCAATTTCATCACATTGTCAAAGTTCAGAATCAGAGTCATTTAAACATGTTATATTGCACACTGGCTTCAGAGATATTATGATGTTATTTTCAATGAAACAACCTTCCTTCTTTATCTCAGACTTTTCCCTCCATCTCCCCTCTTTTGCAACCAAAATAAAATGGCTAAGGTGGGAATAAGAAAGGAATAGGTCTTAAATATTTTTGAAACACAAAGATTTAAGTTATCTTTATGAAAAAGATCTATTTTATTAATCTACCAATGATCAGAACATATTTCTTGGCTTCTGAAATAAATGACACACACTCTGCTTTTCTGTACTATAAATGGGGAAATGCTTGTTTTTGTTAAACTATATTTGTATAAGTCATTACCATAGTAGCTTAGCACTTTGACAAGCACATGATTTTAACACAAAACAACTCCAATTCTACAAGTTCAATTTTAATGTCTTTTATATCAAAACAGCACTTTGATTGATTTTCATTTGTGAGCCATGTTTTTGTTATCAGAGGTAATCTAGAGTTTATCAGGAATGCCCACTCAATCTCTCTGCAATTAGTCTTTATGATTATGCACAAAGCTCAACAGCACATTGGAATCTCATTCCAAAGAGTAGAAGTTCTGTCTCATTCTAACAAAGATGCAGTCAGCAAGTTCCTAAGAGCTTCGCATCTCTAGTAACTGCTAGACTATTGGTTCCTAAAGAATAGCTCCCAGACCAGCAGTATCAGCATCACCTGGAAACTCATTAGAAAAGCAAATTCTTGAGCCCCATGCTAAACCTACTAAATCAAAAACTCTGAGAGTGGGTCCCAGCATCTTATGTTTTAACAAGCCCTCCAAGTGATTCTACTATACCATAAAATTTGAGCACTGCTCTTCTCTATACAAACTCCCCGAAGGTAGGGGTCATGCCTGACCCATCTCTCCTCAATGTCTAGTATAAAGAGGGAATTTATGAGTAAGTGGAAGAATCTACGAGCCATACCAGGAGTTGCAAAACTATTAACTAACAGTAGGCCCGTGCTTGCCGATACCTGTAAGATTTGTGATGGCAAGAAATCAGGATGAGCTTAGTTGGAGCTTTCATGAATGTTAGTTCTCCAGGTTAACCAAAGAATGATGTCAGGTCTATGATTTGTTATTAAATGCTTTTATCTTTTGTAAATCTTGCCTTGATCAGTACCATTTTCAGCTATGATTTGTATTACTATTAATAAGTAGACTAATCCTTAACAACCAGTATTTGACTTGATATTGTACTTAAATCATGGCCAGTGCATTAATTCTCCAACAACATATCTGATTAGGTAGAGATGGATTAAAATTATTGTCATTTAGTTGATTGGATTGAAGCTTTAGGGTAATACTTTTAAATATTCTTTTTTTTTTTTTTAAGTAGTTGAATCCTTTTCTTTAAGTGAAATTTTACTCAGAAGCTTTATATACCAAAGAGTTGAAACAGTGGCTCTGTTCAGAGTACAGTGAAGATATTGCTAGCAGCCTCTCTTGTTGGCTGTATGGGAGACTTTATGTGGTCTTGGCTTGGAGTCTGGGGTCATTGAAGATGAAAGAAGCACACTTTAAAATGCCTTGTACTAGGAAAACACTTTCCAACCTACGCAGTTTCATTCGACGTTTATACAATGCTTTATACTTTGCAAAGCACTTTAGCTTTGAAATCACTTTTAACTGTTGTTGATAACCAATGATTCATGTCAATTGTGACCCTACTAGGCCTACTTTGAGAAATCTGGGTATCATAGACAATATTCCTGAGAACTTTCTGACCCTCCATGTCCAAATGGTAAAAATATGTTGTTGTTGTGTTTTCCCCCCCTGGATTTTTCTATCCCCCAACAACTAATGGAAGACTGTCTTGCCTGGGCATTTTGCTGTGTTTTTTAATTCCTTAGCAATTTCTTTTGTGTCAAATTAATGCAAACCCTGACTTAGGGAAGGAGAGACTTTAGGGTGAGGAGGGCTATACCAAGGGGAAGAATGCTCAGACCAGGGACTCTGTAAGCATCTCAAAGTTAAGCAGAAAGATGATTTCTTTTCACAGGAAGGAGTCAACAAGGCTATAAAGAACTAGTGTGGGAAATGTGATGAATGAAGTGAACAGTTGGAGGTAGCCTTATTAGATAGGAAATCAGGGAATATTTTCTCCTGAAGTGGGACTGATCTTGGGAGTTGTTGTTAAAGAAAGTTTGTGTGCTGGCTCAGCCTGAAGGTGGACCAATGTTTAGGGATCTCAGGGAAGGAGAAAATCTTAACCAAAGTTTGGTTAACAAACATTTTGTTCCATTTGATCAGTGTTGATAAAATGGTTCAGCCAACAATTTATGAGGCAAAAAAAAAAAAAAAAAAAAAATTGGAGAGTCTGTGTCTGACATTGTCATAGGTAAACATGGGAGCATCCTTGGATCTTACCTAAGTCTTGTGGGGAAGAATGCTTCCATATAGTAAGGTGTTTCCCGAACACAAAAATGGTAGATGAGGCGATTTCTTAACCATCACTGCTTTCCAGGATCATAGGGCTTGGATAAAATTACTATTGTTATCTGTTATATATCTTAATTACACCTCATTAAGTGAAATAAGTTGGGTTTTTTTTTTTTGCAGTTTTATAAAGAAGCTTAAACACTATGCTTGACATCACAATGCAAACATTCAGATCCAGAATTTTAATGTTCTATCTGAAATTGGGGCTGGTTTCACTCTGCTATAATGTTATGGAAAACACTGAGATCAGGGGAGATGGTTAAAGGGTCACTGTATAAACCAGGAGCTTGGAGTTGCATAAGTCGGAAAGCAGTTTCCTAGAACCGGGTCATTGGAATTATGCTTCCCTCAGTCCCAATGCCCCAATCAAACCCAGCACACACAGTCTTCAATATAGCCAAAGGGGAGGCTACTGGCCATATCCCCACCCACTCCAAGCAAAGCTGCTTTAACTGTTTGACATATAGAGTTTCTGACTAAAACTTCATTTGAAGAAAGGGATCCAACTGCTCAAAAACTTTTTGCAAAGTATTAACCTAAGGCTTCACTCTGACCCAGAACATTTCCTGGATTAACTTGAGGATTCTGCTGGCTCATGTCCTAGATTCTAGAAGTTTAATGGACTTTTAGGTGCTTGGATAACCTATTGATCCAAACTCCATTTTCTAGGTCTACTTTCATTTACTCCTAAACTTAAGCTTTCTTACTTGCCTATATTTCTCCAGTCTCATTATCATTGCCATATGTGGATCTCCATCTTTCCATGCTGCTCATGGCCAATTTTGCTGTATAGCCATCTCCTACCTGGGTCAGAAGGTTCTAGAATATTATGTCCCAGAGAACAAATGCCACCTTGTGATTACAGATACGAGCAAGTGTATTATGTAAAGAAAGGCACAGCTTCATTGATAAAATTTACATTGCATGAAAGTACCTTGCTATAAATTAGTTCTACCTCTATAACCATTGTTCTCTCTGGTTATCATTTTTAACTTAAAGATAGAGTTGATTCCAGCTATAAAATCTTGTTTATTTATCATTATTTTCTGCTTATTCTTAGGAATAGATTTTAAGTGCTCAACCAAATAAGAAAGCAGCATATTGTATATGGCTTTTAACCATGTCTGCTTTTTCAGAAGATAAATGCAGCTGTTACATACTCCTCTCTTAAAACAAAATAAACAAACCAGTTCCAAATAGCTTCTGAACATAATCAGACATAGAAGGATCCATTTACATCTAACATGGCTTTTAGATGGAAGGAAAGTGTTTGCAAGATTTAGAAGCTCTCTCTAAAAATGTTCTTTGTTTTGTTTTAAAAGGAAGTTTAATTACAAAGAAAAGCTCTAGTCCTCCCCTGGGGAATAGAATTTTTATAATGATAATAGTCTCTTCTTGTAGTAATTCTTTTATGGATAAAGAACGCTTGTATTTGAAGCCCATTGGAACTTATTGAAATGCATATGGCCCCAGTGGGTTTTCAGAATATCTATTTAGGGAGGAAGATTGATACAATCATGAGAGCTGACATCTGGTACAATTGGATAGTTACAGTTTAGGCTCCAGAGGTCTTTTTTAAGTGATTTCTAGAGATTGCCTTATACATATTTTGTTTACAGGAATATCATGAATCTCAGATCTCATTTTCATGTCCTGTTTAACCAAATCTCTTTTTCAATATTTAAATCAGATGATGCAGGGTTTCTCATCCTTTTATAATGTAAGTCCACCATGCTATCGAAGTGTCCTTACCCAAGGAGTGTTAATGGGGTTACTGAATGTGCCCTCATCCGTCACCTGCTAGCACCTTAGGCAGGAGGCCAGGAGACTACACTGATTCTCCCCTGTCATGACTATACCGCTGACCACTCACAATCTGTTTCTCCCCTTGGTGTCCCACCACCATCAGTGCCTGCCCCAGTTGCAGCTCATGGATCTAGCCCCCTCAAGACATGGAAACTTGCTTGACCATCTGAAGGCATACCTATGTTCAAAATAACTACAGGGAAGGCCTGGAGAGGTCAGGGTAAGCTAGCGTCCAGCGTGTGGATCTGATTGCTCCAACTACAAACTTGTAGTCATTCCCTTGGTTTCTTGGGAATTCTGCCATGTCTCTCTAACACTAGAAACCATTTGTGGAGTTCCACTCAGAAAATGTGGAACAAGTTAAGTAAATGAATGAAGGAAGTAGTAGAAGCCCTCCCCAGAGCGCTAGTGTAAGAGCTTTATGTGATTAACAATTCCACTTCATACAACCGTTTTCCAGGTGGTATGCCTAGGGCAATGGAGAGAACAGGAGAACTGGTGCCTGCACCAGCCTTTTTAACCTCCCACCTCAGTTCAAAAACCAGAGGCAGCTCCGCACACTGCTAATAACAATTTTGCCATAATTTTGCTCCAGTTTGATGGACAGACTGTCTTTAGAGTAAAGTTCCTTCTTGAGACATTAAAAAAACAAAACAAAAAAAAACAAAAAAAAAAACTTACCAGAATATATTTCACACTTAGAAATGTTTGAAGGCTGACAAAAACGACAAAATCGTTGGTAGATACCTTGTTTGTTTTATTCGTCTTGTTTCTTCCACATGTTTCTGTGAGTCAGCTTTCCTCTGAACACCTCTAATTATATATTTTGGTTGTAGTTAATTTAAATCTCAGAATGCCCACCTACGAGCACCCTCCCTTTCATGTTATTAACAATGGGGAATATACTCTTTTCAGCGATTCTAGGACTCAAGTAAAGTCATTGTCTCCTTAGGTTTGTTTTTTGTTTTTTTGTTTTTGGAGTTGAAAAGAAAATGCTTTAAAAGCATATGAATGATCAGGGAGAAAACAGTTTTTGTGCCATGGCTGTTGTTAAAAATGATGGCCATACAATATAATAATATATAAGTTTTTGGAAGAAGGAATTCAATTTGTGATGGTCCCTTTAAAGAGCTCTTTAGGACTGTCAGTTAAAACCTGATATTTTATTCCCATTATGACACAAAAGGAATCCAGTGAATGGCATGCTCCAAGGTAGAGCATTGGCTTGTGGCAGAGGGGGCTGGTGTTGAAGCAACAACAATTCTTGGTAGGCAATGTGTAAGTGCAAATTCTTAGATCCAGGAACTAAGCTGAGTGAATAGTTGGGTTGCAGGGAAGAAGGAAATATGCAAAATCAGGAACCAGAAAGGCAACATGTGTCCAAAAAAGAAATAGACTGATCTGGGAAGAATTCAATCCCAAAACCAGAAGCCAGGATAGAAAAAGACTCCAAGTCCGAGTAATGTCAGTTATTTGTACCTTTTCATTTCAGACTTTAAATTTGAGTAACTGTTGTCAGAAAGACAATATTAAAACACAGGGCTGAAAAATGCCCTACTTAACATTTTTCAAATGTGCCCCCTTAGGATATATAGTCCAGATTCTTAACACACCACTTAACAACATACGCATTAGAACTTGTATATTCTCTACCCTCTAACTGCATTTGTGGCCTTCCCATCCCTTTTATTTATCTGTACAATCTAGACTGAATTTCTGTCCTGAAATGTAACATGAATTTTACCTCTGCTCCTTTGCACATATTGTTTTGAGCATGTGTGTGTGTGTTTTCTTTTTCCATTTCCTCTTCTTCCTTTTTTTTTTTGTTCCTGGACCACTCTAGAATACCCCTACACACCCTTATAGCCCCCCGCCCCCAGAAGTGTATCTCTAGTGCTTGGTATAGAGGCCAAGAAATCACAAATTGTCATTTCTTTATCTGTTAACTGTAGTTGGTTTCACTCATTAGAATGTAACTTGGTAAAAGCAGAGGAAGAGTCTGCGTTATTCTTCACTATGTATCTACTTCCTAGAATACTACCTGGTATGTAAGCAGGCACTTATAAGTATTTGTTGAATAAGTGAATGAATGGGTGAATGAATAGATTAATGGATGGTTAAGTGGATGGGTGAATGAATGGTTGGAGTATACAGCTAATGGTTATTTTTTAGATGTAAATGAAAGCTTAAAATTGCTTTGGGTGCAAAGGGCATGCACTCAAGGAATCAGATCTAATGCTTCTGCTTATCTGGTTAGTATTGTAGCCAGAATGTTTCTTGACTTTTGTATGTAAAAATGATTCCATCTCTGGAGGTTGAAGAGGCACTAGATGTTTCTGAGTAATTAGAACTCATTGCATAGCAAGATAACCAGAGAATGGTAGAAGGAAGACATGCTGGTATTTTTATTGAGCATCTATTATGTCAGGTCCTGCTTCTGGGGTTTAATAAATATTCTTATCTCCTTGTTATCACAAAGCATATATTATTAGTAGCATTATTTCAGATTTTATATGTAACACATATATGTGTGATCTATATGAGTCAGTGGTATAGTATCAACGGGATTGAAGTCATATCCCAGAAAGTCCAACTGATGTAAAAATATTTCAAGGCTTTGACTTGTATATTTCACTCATTAAAGGAATAGTTAATTGACAACTATACTTGTTAATATTACTTCCTTTTTTTTTAACCACATAACTTGGATACTCCCAAATGCCTCACTCTTTCTCTTCTCTCTAGTCTTGCTGCTAAATTTCATTTTCTTTCTCTAGCACTTCTGTTTCTTATTGTTTTGCCTTTCCTCCTCTTTTTGTCACAAAGGCCCCAAAGAAAACTGCCAGTCTAAGCAGAAAAGGGACATAGGACATAGTTTGCAAAATTAGTTTTTTAGCAGGTTGAAAGAAAGGAAAAGTTATTTTCTTTTCTGTCACACAGAGATAAAGCAGCTACAATTCTTACAGTCACTTGTCCATGTTAATGAGCCGTGAAGTATGATTAGAATCAGGAGTAGGTCTGTGTGTGCGTGCATGCATGTACAGGTGAGAAGGCAAAACTCTTTTCCATATATCTTAGTGAATCCTTGGTATACTGATTTTCATGGTGAGATAATTTTATCTCCATTTCACTAGCTTTCAAATAACAAGACATGCATTACTGAAAGGAATGGATATGCGTATTCATGGCACTTTGTTGATTTTGTTGAATGGAGGAAGATGGAGGATCTTTCTTTTTACCCAGCTATTAGGGGTTGAATTTTAGTCCCCCCCAAAATAAGTTGCAGTACTAACCCCACTTCCTCAGAATGTGACCTTATTTTGGAACAGATTATTGCAGATGTAATTAGTTAAGATGAGATCATACTGGAGAAGGAGGGTGCCTAATCCAATGACTGGTGATCTTGTGAGATTTGGCAAGGAAGGCTCCTTTCCTCGAGGCATCAGAACATAGCCCTTTTAACGTCTTGACTTTGAACTTCTAGCCTCCAGAATTATGAGATAAAAGGTTTATGTTGTTTTAAACCAGTCAGTTTGTGGTACTTTGTTACAGCAGCCCTAAAAAAAAACAATATACCAGTTTTTAAGACAGATCACTTTGGGACATTATTGACAGTCCAAGGAGGAGATCCGAGGATCATCACTAAGCTGGAGACATTCAAGAGGACTCTTAAGTATTTCTCAAAAAATCAAGGAAATTTTAGCTATGTTGAAGTTGGTCCTTCATCTTCATCCTGTCTCCCGAGATGTTCTCTAAGCTGTTTTTGCTCCTGCAGTGGGTAGCTGTCAACCTTGGAAGGGTAGTGTTGCAATAGATGAGGGAGCACAGAGAGGAAGATAAATTAGTCAAGGGTCATTGAGATGGCCTTAATCTCTTCACTTTCTTTGTCCCAGGTCACATTTAAGAGATGAAAAGCCATGGTCTTTTGCTTTTATGTGTGTTTAGTTTTCTTTCTTATCTCCCAGAGACTGTGAGATTAAAAAGCAGATATGTAAAAAAATTATTTTAGGCCCTCTCACCTACCTAGAGGGAAAAGATAGTATTGTTATCATCTGAGGAAGTACATTAAAATTGTGATCTTAATCACGTATTATATAGCTTTTCTCTTGTTGATCTAATCTTTGGATTAGAAGTTGAAAGTCAGGTACCTTTTACTTTGAAAATAAATCATTGGCATTCTCATTTGTATTTCAGGAGCTAACAGTAGTGTTGTGATTTGCACTTTGCTTCTACCCACACTCTCCTTTTTGTATTTGCTGATAGCTATTAATAGAATAATTGCTTAATAAAAGGGGATAAATTCAAGTTATGAAAACTGAGCAACTTTCTTTAAAAATATCAAGACACATGATCATAAAATTAAAACATACTCTTGGTATAAAATTTGAATAAAATAAAAAATGAAAGAAACAAACCACCCAGTTTCTCTACGTTTGTCTTTTAATTTCCACTATTTTTCCACTAAAGTTTAATAGTTGTTCTTAACCTGTATTCTTAATTTTCTGTCTTGCTTTTTTTTTCAGTTGTCATTGTAAGACATTTTTCCCTTATTATACAAAATACTCCTTGCAAACAGCATCTTAAATGACTGTAAAATATTCCTTCATTAGGATATATCAGTTTATGTAAATTTTGCTATTTCAGCAAATTCCTTTTAATGAAAACTTAAAAATTAAAAAAAAAAACCTTAGAAATCATCCATTTCAAATATACTCAACTGCAAATTAAGATACCTGATGAAAAAACACCTAGGTTCAAGCTATGTCCACTCGTTGGGTATATTTTCTATAAGCCCTTCCATTATGTCTTCTTTCTCTAAGCCCCAGAAGCCAGTGAGCTGGCCTGGAGATATGACGGTGCCATACTCATTTTGCCTTCCTCATGCCAAATTCTTTGGAGCATACCAAGGTAATTCAGTAACAACTGCCTTCCAAGCATTTAAATAATAAAATATGCAAGGTCATAACTATAATTCTAAGAAGAAAAGATTATCCTACAAAATTCACATAGACAAATGTTACTGTAGTTTGAACAGGGGAAATATTTCATGTAGGGGCATCCAGGAACTGGACATGGAGAAGGTGGAATTTGAGTTGGAACTTGAGATTAATATGCTTAAAATACTTGTACATTTGAGTGGGCTGGGTGGGAGAGAGGACTGTGAAAAGCAGAGGTCAGGACTATTATTTTTAATGGAGAATAGCAAGTATGGTGTATCTCCTTCAACCAGCTTCAAGTTGCTGCATTACCAATGTCTTCCCTCATTTCTGTAAGGTATTATTCTGATGCACATAGCATATTGAACTCTTCGACTGCTAAGCAAGTCTGCAACACATTTGTGCATTTCTGCTTCTACAAATTGTGTTCTTAACAGGAGTCACTTGCTTTTGTTCCTAAAACTACTCTTGTCAATGGTTCTTGTTACTGTAAATATATAGTAATTTAAAAGTGTGTCAGCCAAAGAAATAAAAGCACAAAAAAGAAAGGTGGTTATTTTTTCTGTGAATGCTAGTAAGTCAATGCATTGAAAGGACACAACATAGATAAATCATTTGAAAATGACAACAGAACTTGTGGTTGGAAAAGTCAAATATAAGAGTTTGGAGGAACATTTTAAAATGTAAAAGGATTGTGCTTTGAAACTGCTTCATAGGTATCTCTAAGAACTTACTCCATCCCAAAGAAACTAAAACTGGTAAAAGTATGTGATTTATGCAGTTGATGAAACCATACTAAATTGAAGGTGGGGGAGGGAGTGAGAGAGAAAGGAAGGAAGAAAAGAAAGAAGAAAAGAAAGAAAGAAAGAAGGCATAAAGAAAGAAGGAAAGAAAGAAGAAAGGAAGGAGGGGGGGAAGCCTAGGTTTTGCATGAAATGATCAACAAATGAATGTATATTTATGCCTTTTTTCTTGGATCAAAATGTTTAAAGATTGTGTATTTTTAATTAACCTACTCTTTAATTAATTGCCCAAAGATAAAAAGTAAATATATACTGAGTAAAGATAGGTATTCCAAACCAGGAAGTTTGAATTGATAGTTTCAGGTAGAACACAGGACTTGGCAATTACTTAAATGTAGCATCAATGAGACGATCCCAAGATTTTAGGTTTGAAAAACTGGGTAGATGAAAGTGACACTAAAAAACATAGGAAACAAAGGAGGAGAGACCAGTATTGAGACATTAAAAGTTGAGTTTCATTTAGATCTGTTAGTGGTGAGTTTGAGTTCCGTGCCCCATTCCCTCCCTCCAATCAAGGACATATTATCTCCTATGGAGAGCAGACAAGTAGAGACAGAATCCAGAGCTTGGTAAATGGGACTCATTGAAGCTATCAGATGAAGATACAGTCAGCAACAGTTTGAGCATAGTGATCCCATCCTCACAGAAGTAAAGGCAGTTTGAAAGGTTAAGTAGGAACAATCAGTTAAATATATGTAGAGGGAAATGTCTATGATCTAAGCCAACTAAGATATTACCAGTGACCTTAAAGAACTGGTTTAGTACAATAGCAGGGTCTTCAAGGAGCTAAGGAAAGAGTCTGTGGGAGGGTCGTGAAGTGGAGTCAGTGAATGCGGCCTTAAGAAATTTGTCTTTAAAATTCAGAATAAAATAAAAGTAGTAATTTTGAAAAAGAGAATTTTTTTAAGAGGAGGAGAGGTCTTAGGAAAATATTACAGTGAGGAAAATAAACCTGCAATTGAAGAACTTTCCTGAGTTTTGACTTGAGAAAAGTATTTCATTAGTCAATTACAATAAAACACATTTATGCATGAACTCTAACATTAAGATAGATTTGTTTAATGACATGTGAATAAAGGTAGCCCATTGGAACAGCATCTTTGCTAAAATAATGTAGAGAGTTTGAGGCTTATCTATAAATATCCAAATATGAATATTTAGGACAAAATTATAATGTGAAAAGAAAAATAGGAGAAAGAACATATATTTCACCAGATTTGGGGAAGCAATGAGTTAGAACAATGCTAATCATCTCTGTCTCATTCCAATCTTAGTATACGTGCTGCTGAAGTAAGCACTAGAGCAATGTTTTTCAAATTGCTGGATATGTGCTCTAAGGTTGGTACTCAAAACAAATTTTAGGTAATGCTTAAATAATAATGGGGTACGTAATTACAAAGAAATCCAATTTCCAGTTCGAAATCATTTCATCTAAATATGTCAAGGAGAAAGTTCCAATTTGATGTTAATAGGTCTAATCTCTTATTATATTAAAAGAAAATGGGGCCACTATCTCAGAGCATTTGTGAGTCAATGATATGTAGCAAACATTTAATAATTTGCTTTAATTAAATTAATTTCATAATTGTCTTTTATGTATAGCAAATTATATTAGTTGTCCAATTATTGTAAGATATAAAGTCTTACTTAAAATAAGCTTAAGTAAAACAAGTGAGGTAATTAAATATATACTCAGTAGATGAGAGTACACATGATGGGGTTATAGCCTCACAGTAGTGAAAATGCTACCAAAAGACAGGTCCCTGGGAAAAAAGTTTTATTCTGGGAATTAGAAAACATTTGATCTGCCAATGGTTAATTTGTCAACTTTTGAGAAAGTTATAATCATTCAGAGCTCTAGGGTCTTTGGGTTGTGAGGAGGTCACATGAGCTAATCCCTGCTAAACTAATTGCACAATTCTCAGTATTAGATCTTTAAAATACATTAAATATTTGCTAGCATTCCCACTTGTCATGAAAGTTGTAATTTGTCCAACAAAAACACATTCTAGAAGAGAATCTCATCTACTGATTTAACTATTTAATGTGCTTTTACTATGTGACAGGCACTGTCATATCTTTTGAGAAACACACAGATGTGTTCTCATATAGCTTACAATCTTGTATGAATAAAAACAAATAGCCAGTTCTATTCAGGCATTAACACCTATAGTTGGAGGTTTTATGCCGACTCATCATATTACCAACCTCAATTACTTCGTTTTGGCTGCTAGACAAGGTTGGACTGCCAAAGAGAGATTTTTCTACTGCATATATAACACACTTTAAAGGTTCTCTACTTCCAAGATGATATAATTATTCAACTCATTTATGATAACAACATCTTGTCCTAAGGAAATTCAAATTTAAGACCAGAATGGTAGTGATAATAGTCTCCCAACTAATCATGATGATCTCCTCAAAATTTAACAAAAGCAAATATGGCTTTCCCTTTTAGCCATTGTCATAAGCAGTGATATAAATAAAGCAATCTGCCAATTAGAGGACCCAACTAGAACATGTTCTTGATAGAAGAATTGGGAGTAAGGGTAACAAATTTGGGGCAGGCCAACAGTGGAATCTTGGCTTGCTAAGCAATAGTAGTTCATAGGAGACAGGATAGGATAGGTAATACCGTGGCGCTAAATGATCTAAGATAATTTCACTCATATAACCGGTGCCTCAGCTGGGATGCCTAGAATGGTTCTCTTTCTCCATGTGTTCTTTCATCTCAACTTCTTCACCCGGTAGTAGAAGCATTCCAAGATAGTGATCTCCTTATGCTGGCACTTATTAAACCTCTGCTTGTTTCAGGTTTGGATGTCTCATGGACCAAAGTGAGTTACAAGCTTAAGGCAAGAATCAGTGTGGGAAGAGCTTCACATAGGCTGAGATACCAGGAAGTATGATTCTTTTGGGACCATTACTACAACAATCTGCTATAGACCACCTTCTGTCCACATTGATTTTTCTTTCCCCCAAATGGAAAATACATTGAACATCATTTAGACTTCTATCAGTCATGGCATCAGGCTCGGTGTCGACAATCTTGTAATTTGCTTCAGTTTCAGATGTGGATAATGCTTCTCTGGTACAACCCCTTTTGATCCAGACACCTGTGAAAAGCGTTTCGAAGGTACTACTTTAAACCTTACATAGGTCTTACAAAAAGTTTTACTGCCTCATTCTTCACTTTAGCCTGAAGCCATTTCTTAATTTGAGATTCTTTTAGGGATGGTGGTAGAGAGACTTAAAAAATATGAAACAGGTTTTTTTTTTTATTATTACTAACCAAATAAGTCTTGGTTATCTTATATTTTTTCTACCTTCAGATTTTAAATGAAAGGATTTTCTGTTTAGTGCACTTGTTTCTCAACCTTATTCTACATTGATCACAAAAGGCAAATGGCATTTTCAATATTCTGCTTCAAAATTTCCTTAACCAAATATACAAATTCATTTGGCATATTTTCCATTATTCAGCTTACTGCAAGTGAGGTTTGTCAAGGGTTTTATGATCACTTTTTTTTTTCAGTTTCCAATAGTAATATCCTTATTTCACTTACCATTTCAACTAAAGAGTTTCCTTGCTGCCTGTAATAGGTTGAATTTTGCCCTGCTGTATTCTATATTGATCTGCTGTTATCCTGCAGGTCAGAGCAATGCACGAGGCCATGGCAGATTAAAGTTTGTATAAGCAGACTTCACCTTGATGAGAAGAGTTACAAAATAACATGGCTGAATTTTTCAGTCTACCCCAATTTTATCATGTGGTTGTTACAGTAATGAAATGAATATGTTTGAAAAGTACTTGCTTGACATTGAAAAGCATACAATTTTAGTTTATTTGTTCATTGTATATCTCAATACTACTACTACTACTACTACTAGTACTACTACTACTACTAGTAATAGTGTTGTTTTAGGTAAAAATAGTTATTGTCAAAAGCTAACCTTGGAAACTCTCATTACTGCTGAGTTTACTGATTATTACTTGGTTTTAATAAATGAAGAGTATCTTTGGACAACAGGGACTTTTTGAGGTCCTTCTCATGTGGTTACATCTTAAATATTTTTATTCTATGATTAAGCATGGGTTTTTACCAATAATTTTATAGAGGTTATCAAAAAATGATCTGGTTTCTTGGGTTGTCACTCTAGATCCTAATAGGCCATGGTCTGGAGACAGCTGACCTCAGATATCTCCCCTCCCCCTTGCATATCTTTGTTAGTTTTGATCACTCTTGAACAATTCTGGGCTATGGTTGGGACTGGATAATAGTGGTCTATTAGTGGTCTATTTTCCCTGTTTTTGAGACAGTGGTTTCTTTTCCCTATGCCCTTGTGTCCTTTACAAATACCCTGACAGTCTCTCTATTCTAGCCGGAAAAAAATATATATGTGTGTACACACACACACACACACACACACACACACACACACACAATAATAACCTCTCAGCCCTCAAGCTAATAATGCTATCTTTTCACATGCATCGTGTGATCCAGCCTTGGACTGTGACTCCCAAGTTTCTGTGGTACTACTTTCCTTATTATTTTAAGGAGATCCTGTATCTGTTTCCAGTTCCTCTTCACTAAACTTTAAGGGAAAAGTCCACCCTGGCTCCTGCGGAATGGACTTGATACAAATGTGTAGATATTTTCCATCTTTCATTTTCCAAATTCTTGAAAACTGTCAGGCTGAGTGAAAGGGATAATGAGTAGAGGGAGCATTCTTTTTCTTGGATTTTTAACACAGAAATGATATTTTTATTCATAAATAATCATTGCTAAAATAGAGCAACTAGCATTCTTGTTAATGACTAAATGTCTATGTTCACAGATAGGAAATTAGATTTTTTAAGCATTTCAAAAGAAATAGTAGAATCTGAGAATAGAAGAGCTTGCTATTTAGCAGCTTCCACTTCTGGGCATGCATGCCTACCTTTGGTTAAGTTCATGGTGGATTAGTAGATGCTGCAGAGTGGGAAAGACAGTTCCCTGGCCCCCTGGCACTGTTGGATGGAGCATGTTTAACAATATTCTTGGGCTTATAGGACTTGGCTTATATATTCTACTGAAAAGTATTTGGAATAGGAAGAAAGTTTGGATTAGGGTGTAAGAGATAGTGTTCTAGACCTGTGTTCTACTTACTAGACATATGAGTATCATAGGACAGTATCTCTAATGCTTCAGCTGCTTCTTCTCCAAACTGATGCTAATATCCACCATCTCTATCTAGAATATGGGGATAAAATGAAATACCGTATGTTAAAGCACTGTTTGAACTTTAAGAGGCCATTCAATTGTGATTTACCATTTTTGATATTGTGCTCATTGCCATTGTTATTATCTTAAACTCTTTTGAGGGTAAAATTATATTAACTCACCAAAGGAAGCCAGTAGGTTATTCCTATATACAACTGTGCAGAACCCAGTGATGGGCATTTCGATTTCAAAAGTCACCTGCGTAAGTACAGGATAGAGAGGACATGCTGTGGTGATCATTCACATAAAAACGTCTGGGGCGTTGAGTTGAGCTCAAGCTTAGTACGAATCCTTAGTGTGATGTGATGGCAAATTTCTGGCCTTATCAGGAAGAAAAGAGTTTGCATGACATGAGAAGTTGTAATCTCATACTTTTCTGCATTGATCAGAATTGACCCCCCGCCCCATAGGGTTATTCTTAGCACAGCATTTTAAAGGATTTGAGGGTAGAGTGATCTCAGGTTGATAGGTTTATGAAGAGGCCTAGAAAAGATATCACACAGGAAAAAATTAAGTGAACTCAGGGAAGCTGAGAATAAATGAGTACATTTGTTCTGTATTCCACTCAAAATAAGGCTAGAATCGGTGGTAGAATTTATAAAGCACCAGATAATATCTCAGTATAAGAAAACGTTTATAAAATGGAGTTGCTTGAGAGCAAGAGAAGATGCCTCATTGGGTAGAGAATTTACTGTCCTTGGAAGCATTTCAAGAGAAGCTGTATGACCTTCACTAACACTTATATTGTGTGACAATTTCCCATTGTTTTGGAGTTTATTATTGGAGGACCTAGAGGTCTTCTGACAATTCAATACACATATGGCTCTTGTATTCCAGAACACTGTAAAAGTTTTAGAATATCCAAAGCATCATTTTCTGAAAGTAATGGAATCCTGATTTCAAGAGATACCATTCCATTAAAAATAAAGTCTACCTACAAAAATATAATTAGGGAGCCCCATGTATTATAACTCAACTTAGAGAATGTCAGTACACACTGACCATATATATATAAAAACTCTTCTTCTAACAATAAAGATACCTATTACATATGTTGGGCCAAATTTTTCCTTAACTTACTTTGTCATGCAATTTTATATAGTCCCTGTTGATTTGTTTCTTTATTTTCTTATTATTTCTATTTCCAACTTGTGGAACTAATTATTGGCATAAGAAACCATACGGATATATGAAAATTCTTAATAGTTTTCTAAAGAAATGATCCAGATCCTTTCTTAAAAATAAATATTTATTTTTTATATTGAGGTATAGATGACATACAATGTTATATTAAAGTATACAACATAGTAATTTGACAATTCTGTACATTACTGAATGCTCACTACGATGAGTATAGTTACCATCTGTCAATATATGTTATAATATTGACTATATTTCTATGTTGTAATTTTTATCTCTATGACTTATATATTTTATAACTGGAAGTTTGTATTTGTTTATCTCCTTTGTCTGTTTTGCCTATCTTCCAATTCTCCTCTCTGGCAACCATCAGTTTACTATCTGTATTTATGAGTCTATTTTTCTTTGGTTTTCTTGTTTTTAGATTCCACGTATAAATGATATTATATGGCATTTGTCTTTCTCTGTAGGACTTATTTCACTTAGCATAATACCCTCTAGGTCCATCCATGTTGCCATGAATGGCAAGATTTCATTATTTTTGATGGCTGAGTAATACTCCAACATATATATACTCTACCTTATATATACTATTCCATTGTATATATCACACAATATATAAAATATTACTCTCTCTCTATACACACACACACACACACACACACACACACACACACACACACACATATATATAAAAATCTCTATCCATTTATTTATTGATGGACACTTGGGTTGCTTCCATATCTTGGTTTGTAAATAATGCAGTAAACATAAAGGTGCATATAGCTTTACAAATTAGTTTTTGTTTTCATTGCAGGTTCCTCTTTTTAAACTTACATATTAATTGAAATTCAGAGTTATTGTTTGTTCTCAAACAATAAGGCAGGTTGTATTATTTAGCTCAATCTAGTTTCTTGGGGTGCGAGAAGAGATGAGATAAAACAGGATACTTAGAGTATCAACCCTTTCTGGCATCATTGCAGCTATTAGCAATGACTTCTAAGAAACTTGAGAGTGAAGTTTTCTTTTTTTTTTTTTTTTTAAGATTTTATTTATTTGACAGAGAGAGAGACAGTGAGAGCAGGGGGAGTGGGAGAGGGAGGAGCAGGGTTCCCGCTGAGCAGGGAGCCCTATGGAGGGCTCGATCCCAGGATCCTGGGATCATGACCCAACCCGAAGGCAGATGCTTAATGACTGAGCCACCCAGGTGCCCTGAGAGTGAACTTTTCAACAGAACCAATAGCATATCAGTATTTTCCACCCTACTATATACTGAAGGGTTGAACTGTTACCTAACCAAAAGCTAAAGTCCCTGGATGTGTCCACAGAGCGTTCTGATATTTTCCTGAGAACTCACTTCACTATTTCCCTTCAGCACACATCTCCCGGGTACCAGAGCTTTTGTTTTTGTGTTTTCATTCTTCCAGTTTCCTAGTGCACTGGTTCCTAGGAGGAAGGGGATTGCTACCCTGTGCACCACCTATCTGGCATTGTTCTGCTTTCTTCTGCATTTAAGCCAGCTTTGGATCATGTTGTTCGCCTACATTTTGTAGGATTTTCTAGGTGAGACCATTGGCTATAGATGCTGACACCACTTCTGCTATTTAGTTTTCAGGCAGAGTCTCCTTAAATTGTTGGCTGCTTAGAACCAGAAATCACTGACCTACTTGGACTTGATCTCTGCCTCCCTTATCTGAGTTGACAGGATTTGCTCCACGATTCTGCTAACTTCTCCCTCAATGTCTTCCTTTTTATTGTGCCCTCTAGTATGTGGCTAACCCCCTAAGGCAGTGTGTTCTAACCCCATCCTGAGATCTCATTCTGGCAGGGCCAGATGAAATGGTGAGGTTAATAAAGATCCTCATTACAAACACATCCACTTACTTTATTGTGTTGGCTTACATTCATTTCTCCCTGTGATTATATTTTAGGTTGAATTAGCTAACATTTAGTGGTGTAGCAAACATTTAATTGTGTAGTATAGGCTACTGGGTAATGAGAAGGGGAAGATCCAAAGACAAATTTAAAATACGTATTTTAGGGGAAAAAATGTACACATGTATGTATTGGAAATTTGTCACAGTGCCTGAATACAGAAGTTGCCATTTTCAAATTTCAAAATTGGAACATGGATGTAGAATATGTACTGCTTGTCAAGCCTGCTCCTATTCAATGTGAGAGAGTTTCACGGTGCACAAAAGTTATAGCTTTGTGAAATTGTGAGTATAATAAGATTGAGGACTAAGTCACTTCATGACTAATGTATTCTATAAAGTCATGGTTCCTGCAAGAAACAGATGTTTCTTGCTCTAAATTACTCTAAAAAAGGGCAACTGCAGAAAGTTTTAAAAAGGGGATCTCTATGAAGAATCCTGGAGTAAGAGAAACCAACAGGAGATGGTAAATCACCTGTAGGCAAGCGACAGTAGGTGGCCTCTACTATCCTTAGATCAACAAGGCAAAGACAGTAAGTGGTTATCAGTCTGTGAAAGCTGTAGTTTTAGGTGACGCCAGGTACCTGATAGGACCATGGCCTCCATAAAGTAATATAGTCATGCCAAACAACGGTCTCGCAGGGAGGAGCATGAGGAGTGAACACTTGGCTCTCTTTCCTCCCAACCTTCAATCTATGCCAGTGCCCCTACTATCTAACTTGAACCAGAATCTAAGATAAGGCCATGTATAGTGATCTGCCATCTGAGGCACATAGTAGAGCGAGAACAGTGGGAAAAGGCAAACAAGAAATAGCCAACACAATTCCTAATACTTAATACCATGTCTGGGACTCTGTAGGTATTTGTTGAATACATGACTGGCTGGCTTGGATGGCTGGAAGAATGGATTGCTGAATGAATGAAAAGAAAACAACTCATTTATTCATTTTTACAAACATTTCTCATTTTTTTGGCAGTTCAGTCTCTGGACCCACTTGTATAAGGAATTTATAATTGTATGAGTTTTAGTATGTGGAAGGGCTCTTCCTTCCATTATGGAAGCTGAAAAGGCCAGACCTTTGCTACATATTGTCTATCATTAGGCAGCCCGGTCAATCTGATACTCAGGTCTGAGACTTTAAATCAGGAAGAGAAATTTTAGCCTTGATTCTTAGCATTGACAGTAGCATCCACGGTGGATGTCATGGTAGCAATACCAGCATCATCTCCCAGCGTCCAAAGGTAGCATGAGCATCTGTTGTTCCAGACACCAATCTTCCCTTGGTTTCTGCTAATTTTAGGGCTTTTTTTCAGTCTCCTCTTAATTCTGTCCATTCCTTCATCTCCTAATAAATGCTTTTCCTGTTTAAGTTCACTGGAGTTGGTTTCCATTGTTTGCATGGAAAAATAAAAAAAAACTTTTATATTAGTCCAGGACCCAAAGATACCAGATCAAAATTTACCTTTCTCCTTTAAAACTCTGTAAAAGGATCCTGCTACTATCTTTTTGAGGTAAAAGTTTCTATATATCCCTATGCTAGTTGATTTCTAATAGCTGACATGGAAAATTCAGCACCGCAAAAGGAAACTAATATCCCCAGCCCACTTACACAAAACTTATTTATTTCAATAGTTGGGACCTGTTAAGCATAATTATATTTAATCTGAGTGAAGCAAGATCAACTTTTCAAGGGAGATCCAACATGAAGGTCCTCACAGGAAACATAGGGTTCAGGATCCTAAAAGCCATGGAGACTGCCTTGTAGAAACTGTTTCTCTAATTTGCATATGCAGAAACCCTAAACCATGTAAATTATAGATTCTGACCTAATCTCTTGAGATTTTAGGGGCTATTAATGGCTTGAAATTTGGGAAATCCTCCAACAGGTCATGAAACAGAAAAGCAAAATCGTTCTGTCACTTAAGGTATTAAGACCAATTTACTTATCTAAAGTAAGTAAAGGGGCGCCTGGGTGGCTCAGTCGTTAAGTGTCTGCCTTCAGCTCAGGTCATGATCCCAGGGTCCTGGGATTGAGCCCTGCATCGGGCTCCCTGCTCAGCAGGAAGCCTGCTTCTCCCTCTCCCACTCTCCCTGCTTGTGTTCCCTCTCTCGCTGTCTCTCTCTCTCTGTCAAATAAGTAAATAAAATCTTTAAAACATAATAAATAAATAAATGCTAAATAATAAAAAAAATAAAGTAAGTAAAAAGTGGGATTACCTTCATTTTAGATAGATCATCCCCATGTCTTGCTCAAGTGCAGCAGATTCTTCTTGGTGTCTCCTTCCAGAAATAATTTAACTTTGAGTAACTCCTCCACTCCCTGGCTGTGTGACCTCAACCTTGTTGCATCTCACTTTTTTTCTATCTGCAAAATTGAGATAATTATAGTAGCTCTCTCATACATTGGAAAGGAGGATTAAAATGACTTAATTCATGCAATATACTTAAAACACTGCCAGACATAATGAGTGCTCCATAAATGTTAGCTAAATAATACATGGATATGATCATCAAGGAACAACAAAAAATACAGTGAAACAGTACAGAAAACAAGAGTGGAGGCAAAGAAGAGCCATGGACAATAATACATTGTTAGAGTATGATAAACTATACAGATTCCTTGAGTTAACCACGTTATCATATTGTTCACATGATTCACAGTGTCCCTTATAAATAAGCAAGTAAGCAAAAAGAAACAAACACAGAACAAATACTTAGGAGAAGCACAGCTATTCTTTGTATAAAGATGAGACAGGGATTTCTTTCAGAAGTTTTCATAAATAGGACACTGAATGATGTAATGAACCATGTCCTTGGCAATGCCCTTACAATGAGTGATGAGTTCCACAGGGCTGTTTATTTTTTAACAACCCTCGAACTAGGTCGATGGCATCACAATAAAGTTGGCTTTACTAAATAAGACAGATCCTGCTACATACCAAGTGGAAGAGGTTCTGGATGTGGAAGAGAGAGAAGAAGTGGAAGTGGAGGGTTGTTTTGACTTCTCAGAGGAGGGGGAAGCTAGTGAATGTCTGGTGGAAGGGTCTGAAGACTGGGAAACGTGAAGCTGAGTTTATCCATTGGGATGTGAATGAACTAGTCATCATAACAGACAATATAAGGAAGGGCTACGGGGACACATTGAATGTGGCTGATGGAGAAAGGAATGGACACTGACCAAAATCTAAATAAAGAACAGATTCAGTTCTGAGCTCTTGGCTTCTGTCAGAATGTGTGCCTTGCTTTCTTTGACTTTGATTCCCACCTCCCTGCTTTCAACTTCAGACTCCCAGGCTCTTGAATGCTTAAAGTTCATTCTGCAGCATGTTGGATGTCTGACAACTTTTGGGGGCTGAAGAAGCTGTCAAAATAAATTGCCATCATAATGCAAGAGGGAAGCCAAGCTCTGCATCCCTCTCGATGAAGTAAATATGCACACTCAGCTAGAAAACAGCATTGTGCTTCAGCAGCCCACTGGATTAAGGAGATATATTGGTCAAGGGTGAATTTCCAAGGACATGCCTTTGGAATTTCTATGCAGTTCTTTGGTTTTTGCGTATAAGTCAGGTTCATTTTCTTGGGGCAATGCTTTTATGATGTGCACATCTACATTTAGTAAAGGAATGAGCCTTTCTAGTAGGAGTAATTTTTAGAATTATTGCTGAAATTGTTTCTTCCTTATCTTAGGTCAGTCATCTTTAATATTTAAATGCCAACTTTTAGCATACACGAGTCTAGCTGTTATCAATATCTTTCACTATTAAAATGGGTTTTATGGTCTGTAGAGTATTTAAATCCCCATTTTTATTGTAAATTCTAACAGTCTGATAATGAAAGTAAAATTAGGTAATGTGGATTTTCCTTTAATTCCTGACTAATAAAGAGATTTCCTTCCACTTTTGAAATACTTCTATTGGTCCATTTTGTTCATTTTTTTTTTCAATAATAATGATCATTGGGGAAGGGAGGCAAAAGTCTTGGTTTGTACTTTTCACTGATTTAATAATGTCACAGTAAGATATCCTACAACTTGAGAATGTCTTTATGTCCTACAAATATTTTCATTAGAAAATACAATATAATTATGTTAAAGGACACAAAAATAACGACAGCCATGATGCTTAAACCTACCAACGTTATAAAGCAATGTCTTTTTTACATGCCACTTTTTACTTGCATGCATAAATTTGCATAATTCCAATCACAGTATACAGACTAATATTTACATTCTGCTATTTTCACTCAATATTCTATCATAAAATATTCATGATTTTACTGAGACGTAATCACTGCCACATTAAAACTTGCCTACTGTTTTGTTGTGTGATGCCTAATATTTTGTTGTATTGCTAAACATTTGTATCAGGAAACCATTCCAAAACTAAGTGGCTTAAAATAAAACCATTTATTTAAGTTCTCAGTACTGTGGGTCAGCAATTTGAGCTGAGCTTAGCTGGATAGTTCTTTTGGTTTCAGCTGGGCTCTCTCATGTGTCCTTAGTCAACGGCAGATCAGTTAGATGACTTTGCTTTGGGGAGTTGGCTTGTTTTCAGCTAGAGCAATGAGGATGTCTGCACTACAAGTTTCATCCTCCAGCAGGCTAACCATGGGCTTGTTCACATCGTGGCTGTCAGAGTTCCAAAAGGAAAAAGGAACAACTTGAGTTGGAACTGGACAAACTCATTTTCATGGTTTTCTGTTGGCTGAAGCAAAGCCTGAGGCCAACCCAACTTCCAGTGGTGAGGAAGTCAAGTACAATTCAGTTTCTTGTTGCTGGAGCTGCAAAGTCACATTGCAAAGGGCATGAATACACGGAAGGGTAGAAACATGTGGACATTTGGAAAATTAAATATTTCTACCGTGATTAACATTTCAGTGTACATTATTGTACTTAGAGCTCTTATTTGTTTGTTTCTACTGAACAATGTCAATAGCATCAGTAAAAAGTTTAAGATAAATTCCTGGGAGTGGAATAGTAAATGAGAGGTAAGAATGTCATTAGATAACATCAAATTAATAGAGGGGTTTGAATCATTTTCCTCAGTTTCAACAACTCTTTATGTTCTCATTTTTTGCAGTGTCTCAGCCTCTTTACCCACTGACCATTCTGCTTTTTCTCCAAAAGGAGTATAGTGTGTGTGTGTGTGTGTGTGTGTGTGTGTGTGTTTGTATATACATGTATTTACTGTGTAATTCCTGTCTATATAGATATAGATACATTTATATAGATAGATATCTATATATATCCATTTACAGTGTAATTACTGTGTGACTGGACTTTGTTAAATTCTATATGCATTAACTGAATTCTTCTGGAACCTGGTGATCTAGGTATTTTATTATCCCAATTTTATAGCTGAAAAACCTGAATCTTAATGGGGCTAAGTAGCTTGCCCAAAGTCACACAGGATGCAGGTAGTGGAGCTGGGACTTGAATCATTTCTTTCTTTCTTTCTTTTTTTTTTTTTTGAACTATTTTTATTCGAATCCAAAGCCTACAGTATTAAATACTGTGTGTTTGTCTTTCCTCTTAATGATATATATTCAGATACATATTCATTTGAATCTAATATGACTGAGCACATACTAAGTGCTAAATAAATAGGGACAGGACCATCCTAAAGCTTTTGGCTCAGAAACAAAAATCTTGCCTGGGATGTAGGCAAACGGCAACAGTAACATGTTCATAAAAAGGAGGCAAGGGGGCACCTGGGTGGCTCAGATGGTTGAGTGTCTGCCTTGGCTCAGGTCATGATCCCAGGGTCCTGGGATCGAGCCCCGCTTCGGGCTCCCTGCTTGGTGGGAAGCCTGCTTCTCCTTCTCCCGCTACTGTTCCCCCTGCTTGTGCTCCCTCGCTCTCTCTGTCAAATAAACAAAATCTTAAAAAAAAAAAAAAAAAGGCAAGTTTCCAGTTAACAAATTGTGTTTTAGGAACACAGCTCACATCAACAAGACTAACTAACTAACAAGGACAAGAGTAGGCCATGGGCTAGAAAGCCTGGGTTACCAGGCAGATAATTCAGACAAGAACTCAGAAATGGGGGCCATGGTGAATATTGGCTATTGGGTCTAGGACATATATGTTGTCTCAGTCATGAGACAAGGGTCAGAAGCCATATGGGATGGATGGTTAAAGTTGAGACTAGTCTCAGTAAACCTTGGTTCTGATTTCAGTGGGCCCCAAAGCCTACGGAGAGGCTCAGGCTGCTTGGTAGAAAGAAAGATTACAGTTGAGGTATCCCAAATAGTTATCTGGTATACAGGATGATATATATATGTGTATATGTACACACACATATGTACACGCACATATACACAGATATGTACGCACATACACACACATGTACACACATATATGTACATATATATCTATTTATTTCTATCTCTATATATCTTTCCCCTCTTCCTCAGCCTCTAGTGACGTTATTTTGTGCTGAAACCTCCAGCAAATTTTAAAAGATGCAGAAAATCTTTTCCTTTGTGAATTGCTGAGTGGCTTTCAGAAATGGTCTCTGCCTGTGGTATAGTTTAGACAAAACCGTTATCCCTCCAAACTGTGGAGTAATGACAGAACACACGCCACTTAATGTAAACTCACAGCCCAGTGCTGGGCAGACACGATTAGGCTGTCATCTTCCCCATCAGCAGCAGCAGCAGGAGAAAAATAAAGAAGTAAAATCATCTTATTCATATTTATTGGGAGGCTTTGCAATGAACCTGATGCCCCTGATGCCATTGACGTTTTTCTTGTGTTCTTGGCTCATGAGCTGAGGACCAATTTAAATTAATCCATTCATAACCTACAAGAAATGCTGACTTTTATAAGGTGATGTCACCTCAGTGTCCCCTTCTTTCCTAGGCTTCACCAAATACACATATTCATTAATTCTAAAATTGGTATCATGATTGGATATTGTGTGCAAAATTTAAAAATATAATGACTGAACCTATGGGCAAATAAAACCTTCAGAAAATTCACTTGTCTTGATTCTGTGTCTGGGTAGTATAACCTCATATATGCTAATTCCTACAACCACAGTAATGAACACATAGTAAACACATGCACATGTGCTCATGTGCATGTGCGCACACGTGTGCACACACACACACACACACACACTCATATCTGTGTCTTTCTGACCACTCTGTGGAGTCCAATGAGAACTCATCACAATCTCAAGTAAGTGGAATGTGCTCTGTCTCCCTTTTTATTTGCATTTTAGAAAAGCTATCTATACATTAATTCTTGGGTATGACCATTGAAGGAAAAGACATTCCGTTCCCAGTATATGAAGCAATAATACGCAAAGGTCAGGAAGGAGAGAGAACAGGCGTAAAACTGTAAAATGATAGTAGTTTCACTGTCATTGCAGAGAGAAACAGACTCAGATTTGTTTATAAAATTTTATAGACACAAGGAAAGGGCTTGCTCAATGCCCATTGCCTTGATTCAAAGCCATTATCCAGCTCCCCTGATTTAATTTGTATATGGCAGCAGATTGACAAGGAAAGAGATTAAAGATCTGTCACCTGCAAACCCCAGGCTGCCCTGCCCACCTGAGAGACAGCACCTAAGGCAAGGAAAAACATACTCTCCTAGTTCAACCAGATCTCAACCCTCCTGTCCGGGGCTGTTACGGAGCTGCTGATTTCTGCCAAAGTGCCTGCGGTCCAGGAGCTGTGAGATTAGAAACTGGCCAGAAAGGCTCAACTTGTTTCTGTCATTGAGCAATCAGTGTCAGGATAGGCGAACTTACCTCATCCGATGTAGAGGTGACATCTTGATACATTAGCTTGCTGAAGAGTCGTCAGGACCATGACAGCTCCTGGCTCTTGGCCTCCTGGATTCATTTACTTCCCAAATAGTTAATGCAGCACATTAACTTTGTCTGATGAACTTCTGCTTATGTTTGTGAGGGTCATTGGGCGTATCTCTCTAAAAGAGATAATAAACCAAGTATTTCTAATACTTTTATCATCACCTCTCAACTTGGTTGTTACCAGATCTCCTCTACTAGAGAAATCTTGTATCTGATACCTGACAGGATAACACTGAATTTGAGTAGATTTGAAGGATCTATAATGGACAGAGCATTTTTTTCTGTAAAGTTGATCATGAAGGATAGCCTGCAGCCAGGGTATTGATGAGCTTTACACTTTATCAGCATCAGGTATGTAGAATCTAGACAAGGAAAGGCTGCTTTTCCTTGTGCTTCTTAAATTAAGGTTATGTGTATGGCATGGGTGAGATGCTCCGTAGCTACTATGAGCACCTTAGTTCCAAGCACAATGGCACAAAATTTCTTTAATGTTTCAAGAATTTCAAGGAGAAGAAGAGGGGATCCCGGGCTCTCATCACTCTGCATGCATTTGTATTACCTTCTTTTTTCTTCTTCTTTGCCAAATATGGAAAAACTCATCAGAATTTGACGGGATAAAATAAAACCTAGAGGAGATTTCAACAATTGGTCTTTTATCTAAAGTCATTGGAAGTGTAGAGAGACTGGTGGTTATGATTCCAATTCTGATGTCTTGACGGAAAGCAGCATTAATGAGCCCCTCCCTGGGCCAGGCACACTGCTGCCTGCATCCACATTTCATATTTCACTGGGCTCTCACCATAGCCTTATGAGTCAGTTAATGACGAGTTTCATTACTTACAGCTGCGAGGAGGCAGAATAGAGGAATTATCCAGCATATGCAAGGGCTTTGGAAACAGCTTGACTGCTCAAATCATGACGCCACCTCTTAATAGCTTTGTGACTTTGGACAGGTCACTTAAATTCTCAATCCCTCAATTTCTTCATTTATAGAATGTGGATAAGAATAACACCTAACTCCTATATTGGTAATGAGGATTTGAGTTAAAACATAAGTCTATTTAGGGGCGCCTGGATGGCTCAGCCAGTTAAGCAGGGATTCTTGGTTTGAGCTCAGGTCATGATTGCTAGTACGAGGGTGGGTTCTGCTTGAGATTCTTCCCCTTGCCCTCCGCTTAGGGTGCTTAGAGTGGAGCTTAGGGTGGAGTCCGCTTGAGATTCTTTCCCTCACCCTCTGCCCCTTTCCCCACTTGCGTTCTCTCTCTCTCTAAAATAAATAAATAAAATCTTAAAAACAACAACAACAACAACATAGGTCTGTTAATATAATGCCTAGCACAGTGGTTCTCAAAGTAGTCCCCTGACCATCAACATCTGCACCTCTGAGAATTTTTTATAAAGGCATATTCTTGGGTCTCAACACAGACCCACTGAATCAGAAACCCTGGGTGTGGATCTCATTAATATGTGTTCTAATACATTCCCCAGGTTATTTCTGATGCTTGCTAACATTTAAAAACCACTGGAATAGAACAAAGTAAGTACTTAAAAGATACTAAGGTGAAAAATGCCCCCGTTTAAAAAAGAAATCAATTCTGACCTTATATTTTTAGTGAACAAGTTTCCCAACATTTGGATTAATAGAAAGTGACTGAAGAGTGAAGAAAGAGATGAAATATTGACATTCAGTACTATGGAAAGATATTTTAAATAATGGAATGATGAAACTTGTGAAAAAGTAATAAAAAGTTTTGAGCACAGCATTATATACATAGAAATATGTAGACACTTAACACATGTGGACTAATTTAATGCCTTCAAGTATATGAGGGATGGTAACAAAAAGCTACAATTTAGCTTAATGCTTGAGTGCAGCTTCAGAGTCAAATCCCAGTTCCACTATTTATCATCTCACCGATATTGGGTAAATTATTTGCCTTCTCTTTGTCTTAGTTTACTCATTTGTAAGATAGGAACAAAAAAATCATATGTAAGTTTGTTGTGAGAATTAAGTGCAAAGTGTAAAAAAAAGCAAAGTGTAAATAACAGCTCTCAACAAATTTGAGATTTTTCTCAAAAATTTTTTGACAAAATTTTTGTCAAAAATTTTTCTCAAAAAATTAGCTTTTATTAGTAGTAAACATGTCTTTCGTACTTTATATCATTTAATCCTCCCAATAATCACATATAGTACCATTATCACTGTCCTCATCTGACTGGTAGGGAATCTGAGGATCATGGAGGTTGAAACCAAAGCCATACCTGACTTGGCTATTATGTGCTGGAGTGAGGATTCAGACTGGAGAGTCAGATTCCATAGCTATTCTCTTAAATGAAGACCGGCAGATAGTTATTGATATTTCTGACTTCCCCAGGAGCAATAAAGACAGTAAGTGGGTTGCAAAGAACTCTCAGAAAAGTCCACTGTGAGGCATTGGACTAGGTTCTCCCCAAGGAGAACATGGCATTGCCTTTTGTCTTCGTTCCGTCTATCCTGTTGTGGTAGAGGAAGGCTTAGAGGCCATATCCCAAGAACTGATCTTGAAGAAATATGCAATGTTAGAGGAGAAAAGAAAGAACACCCCAAAGCTGGGGGAAGTACTCCCTTCCTTGAGCTCATTCTTGAAGAGTCGAATGTGAAGACGGTTACTTTGGATTGGGTTTAAGAGAAGAGCTTCAGTGAGGACAGATGGTGTTGTGGGTGGGATTTGACAAGCTGTTTGACTCCTCTGGGAAATCTCCATCTCTGGCCTCAGTTTTCTTATCTATGAAATGTGGTGGTTGAACAAAATGAATAATAAGGTCTTCTGTAGTTGTTGTATAAAATATTCTAAGATATTTTTTCTAGGTATCAGGATAAAGGTGCAGTATAAAAGAGGAGATATTCTGAGAAAGCAGGGAAAGAGACTTGCCAATATTTGGGGTTTGTCACTTGATTAAATCATAGCTCAATGTCCTTGATGCCTCAGAGTTGTGACCCTGGGACCAAAGCAATGTAGATTTGCTTCTAGCTTCATTTGTAGCTTTGTTTCTCTTTCTGAATAAAGCTTCTGTTATTTTTCTGCAGCCATCTCTATCATGACAGTTTTTCTTCATAATTATATAAATTACTTGATTTGAGATTATATGGACTTACTTTAAAAAGAGTATAGTGAGGGCATAAAGCTATTATTTTTTTATCAGTTGAAATCTATCAGTAAACATTTTTCACTCTGAATCCAGATCACACCACTTTTTTTTAAAGATTTATTTACTTATTTAGTGGGGAGGGGTAGAGGGAGAGGGAGAGAATACTCAAGGAGACTCCCTGCCAAGCATGGAGCCTGACACAGGGCTGGATCCCAGGACCTTGAGATCATGACCCAAGCTGAAACCAAGAGTCGGACACTCAACCAACTGAGCCAACCAGGCGCCCCCCAATCTCACCATTTTCTAACACAAGTTTCTCCAATCACATGGTGGAAAAGTACAAGGTAACTACATGACTCCAAACAGTATCCTAGGTGAGGGTGCAAAGGAAATGAAGGAGGCGAGAGAAGGCATTAGAAAGATCCCATTTAGATAAATTAAAAAAAAATCCTACTTCTAAAAGGTACTACATTATCCAAATAGAAGGAAGACCTTCATGTCAAAAAATTCGTGTCGCCAAGCAAGGGCTTTGAGGCCCAGTTCCTGTATGTAATGCTCACCAGTGTTTTCTGAATTTGAGTTTGGCAATGGATATGGATATGCTAATTTTTCCTAGCAACTCCTCATGCATTAAGTGTACCAGACATCCAGTAAATACATTTTCTATTATTCTTGATAGGTTGTTAATTTTTATGGAAGTCAGTCATGATAATGATCTGGGTCATTGTAGAATACAAGAAAGTTTTACTTCACATTTAAAATGTATGTTTCTAGTGGAAATAATCAGAACCTTTTAAAACAAGGACGTATTCTGCCAAGAATCAATAGTTCAGACAAAAGGTAAAGCTTTCTGAATTAGCAAGATATTAATGATATTATGAAAATGTCATTTTATACCTTCACCTGTACATAATATCCAAAGTAATGGACAATAATACATTTGACAAGTAGATATTCTAATGGGTCTGCTCTCTGAATGGGTCTTCTTAGAGCGTAAGTATAAATCTGACTGAAGTGCCACCAAAATCCAGACTCTTCGGAGAAAAAAATGAACAAAGATATTTCTCTGCCTTCATATGAGATAATAGCACCACAGACAGAATTTGGATCGTAATCAACTAGGGAAGCTTAGCTTATAGATTAAAAATTAGTGCCTGGGGCGCCTGGGTGGCTTAGTCAGTTGAATGCCCGACTCTTGATTTCGGCTCAGGTCATGATTCTCAGGGTAGAGAGATTTGAGTCCCCTGTGGAGCTCTGCGCTCAGCAGGGGTCCACTTGACATTCTCTTCCTTCCTTTCTCCCTCTGCCCCTCCCCTGCTCACACACTTTCTCTCAAATAAATCTTAAAATATATATATAGTACCTATTCCCAGCCCCAAATTACCCCCAAATAAATAGGAGGATAGGTAAGTAGGTTAGAATTGAGTTAGGCTGTATCAAGAAAAGATCAGGCAAGGACTACAATCGCTTCAAGACTAAGGGGAAAATGATGGTGTAGACATCTGTCTGTATGTTCTGATGGCTCCATGGTTCACAGGCTGAAAGTGGGCATGGGGGACAAAAGCTTAAGCCATCCAGACATAATATAATGATGCAATATTTGTTTTACTTGGTAAGAATCATTTGTAACTAGCGCACTGATGCTTATCAGGAAACATTTTATTCTCAAGTGTTATGTTGAACATTTGCCCTGAAATTGTGTTTGTACTTTTAATTGTCTTAGAGGACAATTTTTTTTCTTTTTAGCTCATCCCATTAAAGTAAACTTAGGTTTTGGATGACATAATCAAAGCTTCTCATTTAGGGGGCCTTCAAATGAATGAGTTTGATATATTCTGTTTGTTTTTTTCATCTGTTTCAGAAGTACAACATAAAAACTTCTTAAAAAAACCACAAATGACATATATTTTTCCTTAGTGTGAAAATGTATATTTTAAGGTACAGTGCTAAAACCAAATGTTTTATCCACCTCTATATCTAAAACACTATTTTTTTTACAGTTTTACAATAAAAAAGTCCAATAGAAGACAGTTCAAGAATTTGTATCAAATGCTACCAATGAAGTAACTGCATTAGAAGGTGTTTATTAATATTCTTTGACGTGTCCGTGACTTTCACTACAGAAACGTAAGATTATAAAGCAAATGATGATGGAAAACGTAAGCAGTAGAACCTGAATAGTAGATGGAGGTGGATTATAGTGTAACATGTTATATAAGAGTGTAGACTTCGGATCATGAAGTTCTGATTTTAGTGTATGTGCTGCCGAAGCGAGCACTTGATCATGAAATGCTGGACACTCTCTCTTACTAGTTAGATGATATTCCACAATTTTCTTGACTGACACGAAGCTCAGTTTTTTTCATAGATAAATTCTTAGGAGGCTATGATGATCAAAGGAAATAATGTGCATAAAATACTTAGCCCAGTGCCTTGTGCCAAATAAACATTCAATAATACACTTAAATGCCGTTAGCCTTATTAAACATCACAACTCTACTTGGCAAGTTGCTGCCACTGCTATCCCCTACCCCTCACCGCCACTTTTCTACAACACACATTCTTATTCATACTACCGAGAATGGAAAGAGTATCAGTAAGGTATGAGTATAATGAAAGTAAGCAGACAAAGTCCTGGACAAGGACCCAGAGACCAAGGTTGACTCTTCGGTTCTGTCATTGACTTGTTGAGTCAGATTGGATAAGAAATTTTCTCTCTCTGGTTCTTCCCTTGCAGTTAAAATGAAATTTGACAGCTAGATATATTTCTCGATTAAATAGATCATAAAAGTTAAAATGGCACACACTGCTTCCAAATAGGCATGAAAAAGGACAAGAAACCCTGCAGTCATTCTTTTATTTGGTGCTTTGTAAAAGGAAATATAAACATTTTTTCTTTGTAGTATTGTTATTTCAGGTGTTAAAACTCTTCTTTTTTTCCTAATAGGTTTATTTTGAACAGTGTCTCATATTCTTATTCCTCTTCCTTGGCATAGTACTCAGCATTATTTTTTAATGTTGGACAAACCATTTCTTCAAAAGTTTCTTTGCAATAGGAAGCTGCTTCTCTGTATATTACCAACCCAATCCTGCCTATGGAGAGAAGCTATAGTTGCTTCTCAGTATGGATTGTGCTTCAATTACCTGGATAACTCTTGCTTATTCATTCTTTTTTGGTCATCCTGAAGAAAGCTATTGAGTCTCTGCCTTCACTCTATCTAGTTCTTACTACTTTCCTTGAATTTATCCCACTTTACCACATAAATTTTAATTCAACAAATATTTATTGAAAAGCTAATATATGTGCTAAGCACTGGGGATAGGCACAAAGATTACTTTTTTCCTAGAGAGCTTATAGTCCAATGAGAAGACAGAAAGATAAACATAAATTAGCACAATAAGTTGAGTATGTGGGTAGTGATATTTATAAGATTTAATGGGAGCTTCTAGGAGGTGCATGACTTTTGGGTGGAGTAAAATATTTCTGGATGATATGCTCGAACTGAGTTTAGAAATGTGAATAGAAGCTATTCAGGGGAAGGCTTATCGGAAGTATTTTCCAAGCAGTCCGATCATCAAGAATGAAGTTGCAAAAGACCATAATGTGTGCAGACCTATAGGCAATATATGGGGAAAAGAAGTTGGGAAATAAGTTGGAACAATGAGGATCGGATAATGGAGGGTCTTTAATTCTATTTAATAGCTTCATTGAAATATAATTTACATGTCATAGAATTCACTTATTTTAAAGGTATGGTTCAATGGTTTTTAGTAAATGTACATAGTTAAGTAACCATCGCCACAATTTAATTTTTGTTAACATTTCCATCATAGTAACAACAAAAAAACCTTGTATCCATTTGTAGTCACTGCCCATTCCTACCTCCAACTCTAGGCAACCACTACTCTGTTTTCTGCCTTTATAGATTTGTCTTTTCTGGATATTTTGTATAAGTGAAATATCTTTGTTTCTTGGTTCTTTCACTTAGCATAATGTTTTTGAGTTCCATTCATGTTGTAGCATGAATCAGCACTTTGTTCTTACCAAATAGTATTCTATTGTATGGATATATTACATTTGGTTTATACATTCATTACTTAATAGATATTTTGAATTATTTCTACTTTTTGGCTATTGTTGAGTACTGCTGCTATGAACAATTATGTATAATGTATAATTCTTTTTGTGGACATATGTTTCACTTCTCTTGAGTAAATATGTAGGAGCAGAAATACTGGGTCATCAGGTAACTTTACATTTAACAGCTTAAGAAAGTGACAAACTATTTTCCAAGGTGTCTATACCATTTTATATTCTCACCTGCAATATATGAGGATTTCAGTTTGTCTGCAACTTTGACAACATTTTCTATCTGTCTTTATAATTATAGCCATCTTGGGGGGCATGAAGTTGTATCTCATTGTAGTTTTAATTTATATTCTCTAATAATTTAATGATGTTGAGACTATTTTCATGTGCTTCCTGGTCATTTGTATATCTTCTTTGGTGAAATATTTATTCACATCTGCTGTCCATTTTTTAATTGGGTAATTTGACCTCTTAATTTTAAGATTTCTTTATATATTCTGGATACAAGTCTTTTATTGGATATGTGATCTGCCTACATTTTCTCCTAACTTGTAGTCCTGTCTTTTCACTGTCATGTTGGTAACTTTTTAAGTACAAAAATTATTAATTTTGATGATGTTCGACTTATCAAATTTCTCTAATTTTTTTGGTTCTTAGTGTCAGATCTAAGAAATCTTTGCCTAACCCAAAGACACAAAGATTAACTCCTATACTTCTAAGCGTCTTAGGGTTTTAGGACTTATTTAGCTCTATGATCCATTTTTACTTAATGTTTATTATATAGTTTGAATAAGGGTCTAAATTCATTGTTTGATTGTGGATATCCAATTGTACCAGTATCATTTGTGGTAAAAACTATTATTCCTCTATTAAATTGCCTTAGCACCTTTCTCAAAAATCAATTGGCCATAGTGTAAAGGTTTATTTCAGAACACTTCATTCTTTGCCATTGGTCTATGTCTATCCTTGTGCAAGTACTACACTGTCTTGATTACCATAGCTTTGTAGTAAGTTTTAAAACTGGAAAATTTTAAGTCCTCCAACTATGTTCTTTTTAAAGATTGTTTTGGCTAATGTTTTATGCTGTTTTAAGAAACATTGGTTTATCCCTTAGGCGATGCTTATCGCCTCTACCAGACTGTAAGCTTTTTTAGAGAGGGAGGTTTGTCTTACTCATGTCTGTATCCATAGCAGCTGACACATTGTACAGATTCCAAATATGTTTGTTGAAGCTGTAATATTCACATTATGCAAGATGACATTATGACTACCCAGTGAAATTATTTAATATCTGTTGATGAGATTCGATATGCTGCATTAGAAAGAGCACTGGATTGGGAGATGGACAACCCTGACTCTAGTCCCTGATTTATGATAGGCTAGTATTTGACCTTGACAAAGTGAGGAGCTACTCTGAGTTAGTTTCTGCATCTGTAGAGATGAATTAGTGCTAATTGTTTTCTAGGATATCTTCTTACTCTAAGATTCTTTGTAGGTATAAGTTATCTTTACCAGTACAGTAGTCCCCCCTTACCTGAGGTTTTGCTTTCCACAATTTCAGTTACCTGCAGTCAACTGTGGTCTGGAAGCAAATGATCCTCATTCTGACATATCGTCAGAAAGCCAATAGTAGCCTAATGCTACATTACAATGCCTATGTCATTCACGTCACTTCACCTTATAATGTAGGCATTTTATCTCCTCACGTTCATCACAACAAGAAGGTTGAGTACAGTACAATAAGATATTTTGAGAGAAAGACCACTTTCATATAACTTTTATTACAATATATTATAATTGTGCTATTTTGTTATTAGTTGTTGTTAGTCTCTTACTGTGCCTAATTTGTAAGTTAAACCTTATCATAGGTATGTATGTATCAGACCATCAAAACATCATATAAATAGGGTTTGGTGCTATCTGCAGTTTCAAGCATCCACTGGGGGTCTCGGAACATATATCCTCCCCAGGATAAAGGGAGACTATTGTAGTAGGAAGAATGATATTTTTCTCATCAATTGCTATGCGACAAGTAGTGTAATAAAAGGATAAAAGAAATGTAAAGGATAGGCATGTTCTCAAGGAATTTGTAATCCAGACAAGGTTGTGGGTTGTACATACTTAAAATAACGCTTTATCTTCAACTTTCATAAACATCATTGTTATAGAATATTATATGTTCTTTTATGCCTTTCCTTTGATACGGATGGCTTGCTTTTACATTAGCATTCAGGTATTGAATAGAATTCTGAAGAATTCCAGTTATATTTGGCAAGTCATCAGTACCTTTGTTTTAACACACTTTGAATTTTCTTATTACTCAAGCTTCATGCATCAAGCATAGGGATTTAGATATGTTAGCATTCTTTCTTCCTATATTTAACTTATGTGGAAGAACAATTATCTCACCTGCTGTATTTGAGACTTTGGAAATGAACATGGGTTGTTTAAATCCAGTGCATTTTGTCTGCCCTTTGGTCAGAAGTGTTGAATGCAATCTAAAAATGTTAGAGGAAGAGAGAAATGAGATGAATAACCCAAATATAGTAGCTTATTTCAGAGATCGTTTACTATTACAGCAACCAAAGCAACCATTTCTCAAAAATTGCAAGTAGGCAGCTCTACTTTCATGCTCTGCATTATGATTTTTCAATGAGGGCAAAAGCCATATTTTAGTCCAAGGTTCTGTGGTTCGTTAGAGTGTATTTCTATAAGAGTTTGTGCTTGCCATCAGAAATTAATTATTTTTAATTAATTAAAAAAAACTCCATGTGAACTATTTAATTTTTCTTTTAAAAAAAGTTACCCTTCTGTGGACATTCAGCCACAGAACACTTAAAATGGACTGGAAAAACACAGGTTATAGGAATGAATCAATTTATGTATTACCCACAAAAGGTACAGGGCAAAAAGTAGAATAAACACTGTATATTCCAAGTGATTTAGATTCAACCTTAATGATAGTAATGAATGTTTCTTCTTTCTGTAAGGGAGAGAGCATAGAGTAATACCCAAATTACCTATTCAAGGAAGAGAAATTTGGTCTGTTTAATTAATTTATAGGTATTGCCGTAAGGGTTTTACACCAATACCAGTTCTTTTATTAAATTTACTTTCTTGGGTCACTAGGTGGCAAGCAAAGATTCACAATCAGTTTTATTTGTGAGCGTTATGGGGAAGGGGAGGTGGACTGGGGGAAGAGTGTAAGAGTCTGTAGCATCCAGACGAGGTAAGGCTTTGCAAGCCAAAGCAAAGGGTTTGAGTCTATCCAAAGAACAAAGGAAAGCCATTGAGAGATTTTATGTAGAGGAATGATGTGCTCCAGGTGAAGATCACCTGGGCAACAGCAAGAACAATATATTTGATGGAGCATGATACAATTTCCAGGATAGTCTTATTCTAACTTCCCATGTAATCTTCGAAGTCTGAAAATGGGATGGGTATGGAAGGATAAGTAGCTTAGAACCAAGGCAAGTCCTAAATTCCTACCCATCAAGTCATATTGCTTTTTTCTTAAAGGAAGGGCAGGTTTCCATGTGGTCAAGCCAGGGACAGAACTTCTCACAGACTGGCAGAAGGCAGAGAAAGCATAGAGGGGTCAGGAGTAGGGTTGTGGCTGCTTTCCCCCTTACTAGATGTGATGTAGCAAGAAATGTCTAAAAAGCCTAAAAACCACTGGGAAAAGAATAACATGGTATGCTTGAAGGAAAACCTCCTTAGGGACTTTTCGGAGAACTTTGAGTCCTAATAGATGATTCCATATTGAATAACCTCTGTTCCTCCTATGGAGCCTGTTGTTTGGATGTCTGGTGATGTCAACCTGATGGGCTTAGTACACAAATTAGGAAATCCCTTATCGCCCATCCTTGCACATTGGAGACTTGGGGTTGGGGGGAAGGGAAGAAAGCAGAGAAGCAGCGCCACGTTGGTGTACATGCACACTCTGAAGCAAGGCTCACCCTATTTGGCCTCCTCTTCACTCCTAGAACCTTCTGTGCTTTCAGAAGCATTGGGAAAACCAAGACTGTTCTAGTAGTCCATCGCAGGGAGGGGTGTTTAAAGAAGTGGAGGGTGCATTGTCACAGATACAAGTAAGCAATGTGGGAGTAGGTTAGATTAGAGATGTGCAAAGCGCTTTTAAGAATGTAAAATTAGGAGGATTGGACAGACACTGCCTCCAGGATTCTCTTATTTCCCTTCCTCAACCTTTTTTTTTTTTTCCTGTCTTCCTTTCCTTCCTTCCTGTCTCTCTCTCTCTCTCTTTTTTTTTTTTTTTGTTTTGGTTTCTCTAAAAAGTATTCATTATAAACTCAGTAGAATACTGACTCAGTTGCTGCTGATGACACAAATGATCTTGGAAAAAAAGCATATAATCTTGAAGATTACCCCCAGAATGTGGCTCGTTTTTCATCCCATCCATTGCTGCTGATTGAAATCTGACTGATGGCTCGTCTCCTGGCTTCTCAGATGGGATTGACGGCTCTGAAGTGATCTTTGTATCTGCTTCTGGATTACTTCATGCTTATTTGTTACATGTGTACTTTTTTTTTCCTTTGAAAGGAAAGGATAATATCAAGATTTAAGGGTGTTGAATCACATTATCATCCTTAACTTAAGAGGCCTGGAGTAATACGGTGAAAGACCACAAGATGGGAAAGAATATCAATCATCTAATTTTTGAAAAAAAAAAAAACAAAAACCTGTGCTTTGCATGTTTATTCAAAGTAACATGCCCCTAGATGTATCATATGGTCAATTAGAATTAGAGCTGATTTGAGGGACCAGTAGAATATTAATTCCTTGAGGTCAATACTGTATCTTTTTGTCCCAAATATTTCATGGAGGGTGCTATACTTAGGAGGCTTTCATTAAAAAGTGAGTGAGTGAGTGACTGTCTTCATAGTGACAGACAATTTAGCACAGAGGGAGTTAAGATCAGTGTGTTTGAGTTTTAAGAGTAAAAAGTAATTATTGTCCTCTCCTTATTCTGAGGTATGAAACAGCTGAGAATTCAGACAGGTAGAAATTTAAATATCAGCTTTCTCACTAATATAACTGATTTGGAGACTCTGTCTTGACCTGCAACCAAAATCTGGTTTCCTAATGCAAACCCCTATACCCTTGAATTAAAAAAAATTAGTCTGTCAGAGATGTGATCACATTTTTCTCTTGAACCTTCTAACCCAACTCCCGCTTCTACTTCAGGTCTGGGCATAGACTCTGCTTTTGTAGGAGAGAAAACCTCAGATGAACATTTTAGGAAAAGGGGAAGTCCATGTGAGTGAAACCTGAGTTCACTGAGCCACAGGGGCCATGTTCCTGTTCCCGATCTCTTCATTTCTGCTTCAGTGGAGAAGAGTTTTGGTGAAGGAGACCTGTGATTTGTTCCTTCCCCTTTACGAAATACTTTCTTCTTCATGCAAACATAGGGAATAGGAAATTAAGTACCCCCCATTTTCCTGCTCAAAAATGTGATGAAAAAGAAATATGAAATTTCCTAATGGACTTGGAAGATACCAGAGAAAGGTCAAAATTGTGTTTTAAGGCTATGAAACATAACCCTTAGGTTCTGAATGAATTAGAAGTGGGAGCCACTTGTAACAAGCTCTGATTGTTTTTGACCTATTTTAAGAAAGTTTTTTATTCCACGGATAAAAATTTACTGAATATATGTATAGTTTCCATTCTAGGTCAGAGAGATGGACCTTTGAACAGAGGGATAACTGCTTTGATCTTTTTTTTTTTTTAAAGATTTTATTTATTTATTTGACAGAGAGAGACACAGCGAGAGAGGGAACACAAGCAGGGGGAGTGGGAGAGGGAGAAGCAGGCTTCCCGCCGAGCAGGGAGCCCGATGCGGGGCTCGATCCCAGGACTCTGGGATCATGATCTGAGCCAAAGGCAGACGCTTAATGACTGAGCCACCCAGGCGCCTGTGCTTTGATCTCTTATAGACTATATTTTAATGTAGAAAACAGAAAATAAAGAGAAAAAAAGTACATAAGTGAAATAGTGATTAGTACAGTAAGTACTATGAAGAAATATCTGTGTAGGTGACATTTGAGCAGGAAAAAGAATGAAATGAGGGAGTCAATAAGGCAAAATTCTAGGACAGGTATTCCAAGTAGGGCTAACAGAAAATACAAAGTAACTTGTGAGGGGAAAGTGGCTTATTTGGAATGAATAAGAATAGTACCTTGGAAATAGAAGGAAGAGGGAGTAAGGTCTGGTATGCTGGATTTTAAAACAAAACAATAAATTCTTTTTTCCTGAAGGTCGTAGAAAATCACTAAATGGTTGGAACATAAGAGGAACATGATCGAATGTAGTTTTAAAAATATCTCACTGGATGCTTGCAGTAAACTTGCCATAACAGTGTCAGAATGGAAGCAGCAAGACTCCATCAAGAGAATTCTCTAGGGGAAATTTGGCGTATGCAATTGAGAAGCGTTTGTGGACAAGGTAGTCCTGTGGTGTGCCATTCAGAGGACTCGGTGTTTTTAAGGAGAGGCTATAGAGGAAAAGCCTAAAAGCAGTAATAAAGAGCAAGTAGTAGACACATTCTACCTCCAGGTACTTAGAGTAGAGAAGAGAGAAAAAAAAAAAGAAAAAAAAAAAACAGCCTCAAAGATAATAAGAATTTAAGGCAATTAATCATTGAATAGTTGCCGTGCCCCCACCATGTATATGATGACATTGTGTTTTGGCTCACAAGTTACTGCTGCAAGTTGGACTCATTTTCCGAATACAGTCAAAAGTATTGGCTTTCAGAGTGTTATTCAGGCATGTTGCTGGTGAGGAAAATATCAGTGTAGGTATTAGGTCTACCCCTGGATACCTCTATGAGTTTTGGACAAATCTCTTAATTATCCTCTCCTTCCTGTGAAAGATGAATGGGCAAATGATTGAAGCACAGAGATTTTCAGAGTTTGATTGAGATGAAGTAGTTTTGCAGAACTGGTATTACATACTCCAGAGGCGCTTAGATAAATAAATGATAATCACTGTTATCAAAAAATTACCCCTATGGTTCTGTATATACTTCATGGGAACATAATATCACTACTAATAACTGTTTATGCAGCCACATACCGGATTCTAGAAACTGATGAAATACTTTCTATACATAAGGAACTCTTATGTGTATCAAAAATTTCACAAAGAACTCCAGTCACACTGTGACTTATCTTTCTCTATTCTAGAATTAAAAGAACATCTTTAAGGTTATTTTCATGTTAATAAAAAATGCATTTCATCATTGCAAGCATGTGCCATGAGGCATCTCAATAAGCATCATTTCGGTCTGTTCTGATCCACTGCTGTCCTAATTATCGGTCTGGCTGTCAGCATGTTCAATAATTTTATAGTTAGACTAAACAGCAAGATATTGTACTGTCTGAGCAATGCATAAAAACCCTGGACAGTGCACTTGGCTACAAATTTGGGGAGTAATTCAGCATTGTCAAAATGAATGAATTACAGGCAACTGCATTGTTCTCTTCTTTCAACTCTTACCCCCCCCAATGAATCCCAGAGTTCATTGGCTTAAGAGAATGGCCAAGATTACTCTCTCTGATTTAAAGAGGCCACACCATCAATTAGCCCAGATGAGATGAGGATCATTCACTCTATACATATTTGTTGAGCGTTGACTACAATAAGTAGTGCCATTTTCAGCCCTTTCAATGTGTGGCGGTGATTGAGTATTCCTGGCACAAAGCACTGACCAAGCATTGTGGAGAATTAATAGAGAATAAATAATAGTAACTGGGGGTGGAAAGCTTACTCTCTCATAGGATGCTTTATTCTTGAATACTTCATGCCATTAGAATAACAGAACAGTCTTTGAGTGAGCTCAGAAATATACACATAATACATATCATTTAGTGTGTGCATATGATAAATGTGTCTATATAGACATGTGTATATCTGTGTTAAATGTGTGTGTGAAAATATATATTCACACACATATATGTGTGTGTGTGTATAAAGATATATACACACATATCATACAAGTATGTGCTTTTAAAAAGAAGATTTTTGTCAAAGTTAGGTTGAACCATACAAAAATGGCAATATCCACACATTTCTGTATTGTAAATATCTTTAAGATTTAACCTAACAGTAAGCACATTTTCTTTGTAGAAAAAGAGAAAATAATTGGAAGAATTGAACATGGAGACAGTATTTAAAATCCCACCATGCAGAGGCTTTTATTATAATTATACTTGCATAATTTGTCCTAGTCTTTATTCTATGCATTTAATGCAGTTGTGATAATACTTGATAGGCAACATTTTATCCCACTCATTTATTATTCCTTGATTCAAACTCTGGCTCTTTTCCAACTTGTGTACATTACTAAGTTCCTCTGTAGAATAAGGCTAACGAATGAATCTAACTCACAGGACATTTATGGGACTTAAAAGAGATAATCCATGGAAAGTGCTTAGGACATGCTTGGAGCCAGGTTAGAGTTTAAAAAGAGAGTTAAATACTAGTAATAAAGACTAACCATTTTAATGGTTGCATGAGATCTCATTATATGAATGTTTCTGTTTACTACATTCTTATTGTAGGGCATTTAGATTTTTTCCTAAGTTTCGCTCAAAGAGTAGCCAACACACTTTGTCATTTATTGGGAATGATGTAAGACCTGTTCTGTATTGTCTGTAATGGAGATATAGCTTGTAGGGATGTCTCTAAGGCATTCCACTTTTCATTCCAAAAGAATGGGAAGAATAAGAGTTTTTGTATTAGACATTCCTGGATTCAAATTCTATCTGCCCTTCTCTTGCTTGGCGTCATTAGGAAAATCATTTAACCCTGGCTCGGTTTGGTGTTGGTAGTTAACCCATGACATGGGTGATTCTCCTTATTAATGCCAGAGGGGCATTCTTAGGTGGCCGTGTCTTCCATTTAGGGGTAATGGAACATCGATAGGACTAAACCACACCTACTGCCCATATCCTAATACTATTAGTTCTCCTGATCTGGAAGATTGACGAGTGTGCCATCTCAGTTTTCACCAATAGCTGGTCACCCATGGTTTATTCTTTCTTGTGCTACAATATTAGTGATTAACATGTTTACCACTAAATGGCAGGTATCCAGGGCAGAGTGACTGCAGTGGTCAGTGGTAGAGATGTTTAGTTGGTTAAGCTTGTCCGGTGCTGTCACAGATGTGACCTTTCTCAGTTATAGTTGACAAGTGCCAAGGGTATAGACTTTTTGAGGCTAAAAATATGTTTGTGTGTTTATAATTTAAGAAAGCAGTGCATGTTCATGATAAAGAAATTAGAAAGAGGTAAGCAATAATAAAAAAAGCAATACAATAGAACACATAATTCCCTACCCCAGACATGAATACTGCAAGATGTATACACCTTGGTGTATAATTCCTCCAGATGCAATTCCTCTCTCCCTCCCTTTCTGTCTCCCTCCTCCTTCCCCACTCTTCCCACTCTTCTCCTCATTCCCTCTCTCCCTCTTTCATATCATGCATACTCTTTGTATTTATATGTCTCACTATATAACCCATATTTTGCATATTCTTCTTACACTGGATTCTGACTTAACAATAAACTGCAGATATCTTCCCAAACCAGTTAGCCTACAATTGCAGTATCACTTTTTTAAAAGATTTTATTTATTTATTTGTCAGAAAAAGAGAGCATGAGTAGGCAGAGTAGCAGACAGAGGGAGAGGGAGAAGCAGGGAGCCTGATACGGGGCTCCATCCAGGACCCTGGGATCATGACCTGAGCTGAAGGCAGATGCTTAACTGACTGAGCCACCCAGGTGCCCCACAGTATCATTTTTAATGGTTAAATACTAGTCCCTTAAGTAAAGGTAGCAGAAAAGCTCCTATTGTTGGACATTTAGCCTGTCCATGAAAACTTTTTTGGAGGGAATAGAATAATCCATTCTTATTATTAAATTTTGTGTACAATCATCTTACTAACTGCAAATATTTGTATCTACTGGCTAATACTTATATTTCTAGGGATCATTTATAAATGTATAGTTTATTGCATAATTCTTCATATTTCTAAAAATTAGAAATATATATTTTGTTTCAATATCCTCGGTGACTTTGACAGAACATCTGTTGTTTTAACATAATTTACAGTCAATTCAGTTGGTGGATGGATAAGGCATTGTAGTTTACAAGAAATAGCTAAAAATCTATGACTCAAACTTGGTAAAGTATGTGTCAGGTGTACACTTAGGGATATTGGATGCTGTATTATGAAAAGGAACACTGAATCTGCTGACTCCATGCCAGGCTTCTTTGTAAAAATACACCAATATTTTTAAATCATTATAGATTTCACAATCTGAACTGCACTTATGTTTGAATAGAAGATTGCTTGAGCAATGATCCTCTGAAAACTGGCCTTTGCATTACCTGAGATTAATGGTCAGTTCCTCAGTTAATGTCCTGAGTTTTCTGGACCAAGTCAAAAGTCATCTGTACTCCTACTCACCAGTCATTAACTGGAGTAATGATGGATTTTGTGGAAGCTTCATTGCTGCCATGACAATAATTGGCACTTTTATGAGCCATCTTGCTGGCTTGATTTTTCTTGATTGTTTACTTTTGGCTACTGATCAAGTGGCCATTTGGAGGAATTACTTATTTTTAGCTCCATAATTACCAAAATGCCATTTATTAGAATATAAACCTACAAACCCATATATTTATATTCTTGTGCATAGCATGTGAACAAGAAACCATGTAAAATCTATACTAACTGGATCTAGGCTGTAGTTTATTCCTTATCTCTGCAGATTCCAAGGCTATTTTCTGAGATGGTATTAAATCCTAATAGAAATGTGGTATATTTCATGTTCAGCATATAGATTCTTTTTTTTTTTTTTTTTTGTTTCCTCACCGAACCACTGCATTTTAATGAAAGTGTATCATCCAACTTTGTATTAAGCCAACGGGTTACAATATTTCTTGCTCCCAGAAAATGGTTTAGATCTTTTATTTGTTTCTCAGAGCTTGAAACAGGGTTAATTGATAAATTAATCCTTGTAAATTAGAGAGTATTTTATAACACACAAACACATTTGAATATCTTTTCCCACCAATGTTTGTGAGTACCTGCAATATAATAGGTACTATGGCAGGTACTGCAAATGTTTCGATCTCCTGTGGGACAGGCAATACTAATGTCACCTCTCCCAGTTTACAAATAAGGAACTTGAATCCAAAAAAAGGCCAAAGTACCCTACCCATAATCACACAGCAGGAAAGTAATTAAATTTGGACTTAGATCCAGACCCTATAATATTATATCTTATATTCTTTGAATTGCATGAGTCTGCTTTCCCAGCAAAAACTCAATAACTATATGCTAAATAGGAATTGGAGAGTGGTATTTTAAGAATAACAAATCAAAGTCTTATTGGGGTAGAAAGACCCTTGGAAGCATGCCTGAGGAAATGAAGGTCTGGTCAACTGTTATGAGACTAAACAGAAGGTAACTGATGCATCTATCAAATCACCATTCATTCAAAAAGCAATTAACAAACACCTACATGCTTGGTGCTGAATAGATGGGTTTACAGCAAGCACGAGGTTGGGGAGAGAACACGCCTATGATGTCATGTGCCTTGACAGAAATAAGGAATAAAGGCAGGCAACCTAGCTGAAAAGTCAAGTTGCCAATTCTACTTTAGGTATGTTACAGCATATAGATTCTTGTACAAGACGGAGTTGTATAACTACTTTCAAAGATGTATGTGTGTGAAATTGTTTTTTGTAGGTAGCCAGATTGTAACAATTAGCTCAGGAATAACATGAATCTTTAAAAGAGTTTCCTATGTTTTCATTATTTAAAAACCAAAAGAAATAAAAAGAAGTTGGTTTCTTACCTAGACTCTTGTGCTAATCAAACCCTCAAACAAATGCTCAGTGGTGTTGAGATGGTCTCCATTTGCTGGATAGTCTCTCTCAGGACTGAGCAGTAGTTACAGTTGTTTTTTCTTATATCTCATTTTCCTCTGACCTACTTAAATTATTACTGTTTTTTAGACTTTGGGGAAAATAAAGAATCAATTACCCGTGGCCTCTTCAAAGTTACTGTTTAATTTTTTTTTCTTCCTCAAATTATCAACTTGGTTATGGAGCATGGTCTTGAGCCAAATTTTCTTTTCTTTCTTTCTTTTTTTTTTTAATTCCAGTATAGTTAACACACAGTGTTATATTACTTTCAGGTGTACAATATAGTGATTTAACAATTCCATACATTACTTATGAGTTGAGCCAAATTTTAAATCTGAAGATAATCTTAATGCCTCAACCTCCTATAAATTCTTCACTCTCCTGAAGAGGTCACCTGGTGATTATTTATGAGGAAATTGGTTTCAGTAATAGGTGTCTGTGACTATGGAGCAGGCCAATGATAATTATCATTCTTTATTGACGGCATAATATATGTCAAAGCACCATATTAAGCATTTTACATACGCTCTCGTTAATTTTTACCAAAAAACCCCACAAGAGATAGGCATTATTGCTCTGTTTTTAGATGAAGAAAAATCAGAATTATTTAACAATTTGCTTTAGACTCAGACCTGAGTCAACTCATTGCTTTGATATTTACTTGCTGGGTGAGCTTAGCCAAATTACTTCTCTGGTTCTCTATTTTATTTATTTTTTATTGACAAAAAATAGAATATATATCACATAGGGTTTCTGTAGAGATAAAATAAATAATATTTCTACAGCACATATAATAATGAATAAGTAGTTATTCTTATTCCAAATCATGCAACTAGTTAGCTTATGGGAATGGGCTGCAAATGAAAATTCATTTTTTTCAGAGAACTCATTAATTCATCATGGAAGCTGTATAAAGGAAAAATTAAACATAGTGCACTATGAGTATCCTGGAACATAATAAGATGCATAAAGGCATGGCGATTTAAATTCATGGAGATTTTCAATAATTGATGAAGTGAATGTAATTATAATCAGATTATGGGGGCAATGAAGGTAAATTCAGTATATAAATAATTGTTTCTTTCTTTGGTCTTCTGCTTCTTATGTAATCAACTTTTTCCTTTTAGATAATGGAATGATGTCTCTCAATTTCTTTGTTTTTCTAGGTATGCCTAACACAGTCCTGGGACATTAAGTGGTCATTAAATAATTATGATCAAGGGCTTTTAAAGGTTTTATCTCTAAAAAAAAAAATAAAAGTGTCTCTCTAGACCACAGAACTCCTGTGTGCAGAGAAGAGTTAATAGAATTGAGAACTCCTATCCTCAGAAAGTCTTACTTGTGAAGTTAACCCTTCCCTGGCACCTAAACTTAGATTTCAGGAGAATTTCCACCGTTCTCAGAATTGTGAAGAGTGTGTCACTGTGCCTAAACTGTTTGTACAAATAATGTGGTTTGAGTCTGGAATTTTAGTATATGCCAGGCAGAGAGAGGGTGCCTAAGTGATCAGCCCCCAATAAAAACCCTGGGCACTGAGGCTGTGATGAGCTTCCCTGTTAGACAGCATTTCACAAGCATTGTCAGAATTTATTGCTAGAGGATTGAAGCACAGATATTGTGCAGATCCACTAGAAGAGGATGCTTGGAAGTTGTCCCCCATTCCCCTTGGACTTGGTCCCATGTGTCTTTTCTCTTTGCTGATTTTGCTTTGTAGCCTTTCCCTGTGATAAATTATAACCATGAGTATGACTATATGCTGAGTCCCATAAGTCCTCCTAGCAAATCATCAGACCTGAGGATGGTCTTAGGGATCCCCAAAACACCTTGGTTCAGGGATCACCACACTTTCCAAACATGCCACCCCCCACCCCAGAAGCTCTAGGCAGTAAATTTGGCATGCAATGCCAGGGCATTATAAAGGAGGATAGGTGTGGAGTGGGGTGGGGGGAAGTGGAATGGGATGTGTGATAGAAAAGCCACTGAACGTAAGTTATGAGACAGAGAAGATAAATGGAGATACAAGAAAGGAGGTTATAAGTGCCTTGGAATGATTAAATAATCTCTTCTCCCTCTAACCTATTTCAGGACCAATTGAGAAATAAGGCAAAGGCAGAACGTAGAAGCCAGATTACTATCTTTATGACTTATAAAGTCTGTGTTTTACATTATAAAGGCATAATTATTGAAGTCCCAGTGGGTTTGCTATTAGAATTAGACAAATTTACCTATCGCATAAGATTATTTATGGCTTGTTCTCTCACCTCCTTCAGTTGCTCTTGTTGAGCTCCTTACTAACACAAGGGAACACCGGTAATAGAGAAGCATTATCACTTAACATTGGAGGAGATGGCAAATGGAAGGACCAATAATTACTTCAAATGCTGTCCAATTACTAAGCAAGATAAAAGAGAGGTGGAGTTCAATAGTGTGGAAAATCAGGGCTAGGAATTCACAACTGGTATGTGAGGGAACATACGTAGTCTCAAAATAAGTTGTTTCACAAGCTCTGAGACACTTTCAATCAGAAGTCAGAAATTTAGTCAGTTTAGAGACAAATCTGTTAGCAAACCAGAATGTTAAAGAAAGAGGCAAGGATTTTGGTATAGGTGGACCATATGGATGTCTGAAATATCCTGAGTATTTTGAAGTATCTCTACAATAGCACTAGTGAGGGTCAAGGTTGAGCTGTTGCACTGGAAATTCCAAATAACGGTGACTTAAAATAGAAATCTGTTTTTGATCTCACATAGTGGTTTAGGCCAGGCTGGGTTGGGTCTGTGATATTAGAAACCCAGGTTCTGCCTAACTTGTTCCATCTTTTCCTAGGATATTGCCATCCACACATGGTTGGAGATGGCTTATCACTTCGCACAGATTCCTGCCAGCAGGAAAGACATATAAATCCCTTCAATTTAAGAATATTGCCTGAAAACTGCACCTTCATTTTTCTCACATCACATTGTGATCTTAGATTCATGACCATACGCATCACATCATGATCTTAGCTGAAAAGATAGGCCGAGGTGTGTGAGTGTGTGTGTTTTTTTCAGGAAGCCATCTATCCCACTTTAGAAAAAAAAATGGGGTTTCATTACTATAGAAAGAAAGAATTATTATTGGAGACCACCCAGCATTTAGTTACACACCCAGCCCTTTGTCCATCTATCTGGATTCACCAGTTGATGCCTTTACCATTCAAATGCACTTAATATCTGATTTTATACAGCCCTCTTCATATTTCTGGATGTGATTTAGATTTTGGCTATGAGGTTTGTAAGGCAGGAGGGAGACCTCAATCCCACCAAGCGATCAGTGGCTCTGTAGGCATAGAGGATTCATGTTGTGGATGCAGGCGGCAGCAGGTTCACATCTGCAGCTGAAGTTTGCTGAATTACGGCAGCTTCCCCTGCTGTGGCTGTTGGAGGATTGTGAGATCTTCTCAACATCAGCGGCATCCAATGATAGCAGTGATGGTGTGGTTCGGGAGCCAGCAGCTGTACTAGGAACTTCCCAGTTTCACAAGCAGCATCTTGATGATTAGGGATTCAGAAGCTTCTTGAAGTCGAGACGCTGTGTTCTAGCTTTAGGAATAATTTCTTAAAGCATAAGTGGGCCTCTTTTTTGCACCTTTCCAATGATCCCATAAGCCATTTATCACCCTGTAATTATTTCTGCTTAAACTGGCTAGTGTGAATTCTGTTCTTGGCAACTGAACCCTTCGGACAACTTGGTAGAGCTGTCTTAAAAATAAGTCATTTCACTTATCTGTTCATTGATGCGAGCAAAAGATCAAGTGGCCCCCAAGCAACTTATAGCCTCATAATAGATAGCTAATATTTATTGACAGTTTTCCATGTGTCATGCACCTGAGAGTTTTTCTAACACTATGATATTTAATGTCAGTAATCACTTATGTATTAGGAATCACTCTCCTTGTTCTGTAATGAGAAAACTGAGTTTTAGAGGAGGAGTTAAGCAGCTCCTCAGATTTAAAAAAAAAAAAAAAATACAGTTCAGACAGCATTTGAAATCAGATGACCTGGTGTAACAGTTAAAGCACTAGGGAGACATTTAGTAAAGTGATCGGTAAACATTGACTAAATTAATTGACATCCTGATAAATGTGAAGTAGACGGACACACAAGGTATTAAGATGAGGTACAAACATTGAGCATGTTGATGGGTGCCATTGAACATGCTAGGTTTGGGGGTGGTGGGAGAGGGGCACTAGCTGAATCAAAATTTGCATTAAAAAAAAATCATTCTGAGTGCTGGGTAGAATATGGTTCGAAGCATGAGCGTGTCTCGATGGTCAGAGACCAGTTAGGTGGATATTACAAAAGTGAAACAGGAATGGCCATAGTGTCAGCCTTTGCAGTGGTGGTAGGAAGGGAAAGAAATGCAAAAATGTGACTGATATTTGAGAGGAAGATTCAAGAAACAGTGATGATTAATTTAATATCGGAAGTGAGAGGTGGGAACTAGGGGAGAGTAATATCCAGTTTTCTGCTGGAGAAAGTAGTTTGATACTGATGCCATTTATTCCCTCTTCATGGACTACAGTTCAGAGATGCATCCTCTGGATCCAGGAATGACTCCTTGATAAAGGAGGAGAATTGTACTAGGAATTTAGATAACCCTGCCTTAAAAACAGAATGTTACATTTTTTTTTTCCTGATCAAACAGTATTGGTGACTTCCATAATATTGATCAAAAAAGACTGATCTCAATTCCCCTGGAGACTCATTAATCTTGTTTGGCCTTTTTCACACATCACCAGTGATGAGCATTTAAGAATAATCTTTTTTTTTTAAAGTTTTAATAACACCTTGTGAAGTTGCTCTTTCATGGAGGGAATGGAATTTGCAACAGTAGCTTTGAACTGCTTTGAAGTGTATTCTTTTTGTCTTAATAATAGATTCTGAACCACAGATAAAGTCAACTGGCCATTAAGAAAGCACAAAGGAAAAAAAAAATTAAACTCCTTTCAGGATATATAACTGTTCTTATTACTAGTTAAACTAAATATTTTAGATCACCAATAAGCCAATTAAAATAAAGCTGACTTTTTTATAATTTAAATTGAGGTAGCATACTATATGAACTGTGGCCTGAAATTTTTAAAAATTAAAGTTCTGAAAACTCATATAGCAATAGTCAACAACATTTTCTCACTAATAAGTCCCATGGCTTGCAAGTGTTTGTTTTTTAGAAGAACTGTTTTTATTAGGTTGGAATAGCTTAATTTTACTGTTCTTTTACCAAATAACACATTAGTGTCCAAGAGAATGTTAATGAACACAATGATATTAGCACACTACTAATATAATTTCAGCCAAATGAAATAATTTTGATATTTAACTTAAAGAATACAAACTTATTTTTATTATGGATCTATTGTTATTATTTATTTATTTATTTTTAAAGATTTTATTTATTTATTTGACAGAGAGAGACGCAGCAAGAGAGGGAACACAAGCAGGGGGAGCGGGAGAAGCAGGCTTCCCGCTGAGCAGGGAGCCCAATGCCCGGCTCAGTCTTAGGACCCCGGGATCATGACCTGAGCAGAAGGCAGACACTTAATGACTGAGCCACCCAGGCGCCTGGATCTGTTGTTCTTTAAAATACAGCAAATCAGGGGTACTTGGGTGGCTTAGTTAAGTGTCTCGCTCTTGGTGATCTCAGCTCAAGTCTTAATCTCAGGATCCTGAGTTCCAGCCCTACTTTGGGCTCTACCCTGGGCATAGAGCCTACTTAAAAAAAAAAAAAAAAAAAAAGAATACTGAAAATCAGGCATAAGGCCTTAGTGTGTGTGTATGGTTCATTTTTTATATATTGAACAGTAAAATCGAAATATTGTACTCTTTTAATGGGGAATTTGGAATTTGATATACAAAGATTCAGAAACTATTGATTTGGAGGAGAATGAGTCTTTTAGTTTAAAAAGCAGAGAAACTTTTAATTTAGAAAGTAGAGAAAAAAATGAATAGTGTGTTTACATTTTTTTGGTGTGTCTTAAAATCTCTCTTCTGAAAGAAAGGAATCCCTTCCTCCGAGGTTGACAATAATGAGACAGGAACTCGGCTTTGCACTGAGGTTGCCAGTTGTCTAAATATTCTTCTCCAAGGGCTTGTCTGCACACCTCCATGTCTATTACCAGTCTGGTCCAAAGGTCAAGGGGTAGGGCCCAGAATTACCATCTCTTAAGCCCACATTTTGCTAATCATCATTTAGTTCCATAAGGAGGTGATTCTTGCTCTCGTGGAAACATTTCCCAACATTTAGAGCCTCAGCTAACTCCAATACCTGAAGCATAATAGGAATGGCTGTGAGTAATAATGGCTCTTCTGCATTAGGAATACTGGTGAGCACATCACAAGGAACTGTTGAATTTGATTCTCCTAAAAATACTGTGTCATATTATTACCCACATTTCATAGATAGCTTAGAGAGGTTAAGTAACTTTCCCAGAAACACGCATCTAGTAGAAGGTAGAGCCAGAATTTGGATCTAAATCTCTGAATTTAAGGCTCTTAAATAATATGCAACCCTTCTGCTTTATAGCTTCCTTTTTCTTAACTGGATAGTCACACCTCTGGTAATTGACAGCTACTACTCACATTTCCTAGGGTTTTGTTGTTGTTGTTGTTGTTGTTGTTATTATTTTATTTTATTTTATTTTGATGTAGTGTTCCATGATTCATTGTTTGCATATAACACCCAGTGCTCCATTCAGTATGTGCCCTCTTTAATACCCATCACCAGGCTAACCCATACCCCCCACCCCCTCCCCTCTAGAACCCTCAATTTGTTTCTCAGCATCCATAGTCTCTCATGGTTCATCTGCCCCTCCAATTTCCCCCTCTTCATTTTTCCCTTCCTACTATCTTCTTCTTCTTTTTTTTTTTTAACATATAATGTATTATTTGTTTCAGAAGTACAGGTCTGTGATTTCTGAGTTTTTTTAAAGGCAACTCAAATTTCTGACATTTTAGGATCTTGAAATTTCACTTGGGTCTCCTCCGAAAAAAATTATAAATATATATATGTTTATATATATATTTCAGGTCCTCTTGCTTCTCTGAACTTCAGAGTTGCTACTGTTTGTGTGTGTGTGTGTGTGTGTGTGTGTGTGTGTGTGTGTGTGTTTAAGATTTGGACTTTGAGATGGTTTGCTCTTGAATTAAAAATAAAGTGTGTGTGTTTCTATCTGTTCATATATCTAAATATGTGATTAGCACTCTTCAGTTCTCAGTGGTTCCATAAAGGAATTATTCCTTTCAAAAGCCATTGAAAAAATTTAAAAAAATGATAAAAAAAAAAAAAAAGCCATTGAGAAAATGATGATTCAGCATTGCTCCTTAACTGGTTTCTATAAAACACTTCCCCAAGGCTGACAGTTTCCTTCAGGTAATTCTTTCACAATGGCTATTAGAAAATACAAATTATTTACAACTTTGCATTCATTTATGGTTAAGAGGATTATGATATATTTATTTCCAACTCTGTGTTTAAATACATATTTTAGAAAGACACATTAACTTTGAAATACCTTTTCTGTATTCAGGTTCCAATATTTCAGTGGTCTTGTTGTGAATCTATTGAAAGTTTTTGTTGTTGTTGTTTTTGGTTCTGTTTGTTTTAAAATGAAATCACTCAGGCCACATTCTCTTTAATAATTTAGGATAAGACAATACTGGCTGTGATGACCTTGGGTTTTCTGGAAGGTGACTTCACCTTCCTCCATCCCTAGACTCATAAATTCTACTTCAAGCAAATTTTACGAACAAAAGAATATGGAATCATAGATTTAAGAAATGATGTTTAAATATCCTCTAAACAAAATGAACACAAAGATGGGAGGAGTGACTTTCAGGGCAACAATACTTACTATTGGCCAACCTGGGCATAGAATCCTACTCCTTAAAGTCTGGTGAAATTCCTCCTAAATAAATTGTTCTCAATATTTTGTGAACTCTGGGTGCTCAGAGTTATGGTGAAAGTTTTGTGACTCATACACCACCAAATATCATGTATAGACAGACTAAATAATATCCTGCACATAAATACATTGCTGCTTCTTAAATGCTTGTAGAACATATTTATTTAAAATTTCAAAATGTTACTAAGTTAATACTATATTTTATATAAAGTAATACACCATCAATCTAAGATGCACTATTACTTTTTGTACCTCTGGGAAAGGAAAATGCCAATTATAATTTTATGACACCATTGATGGGAAGATGCTTACTAATTTTAGAGATGTGGTGAAAAATAACATCCATCTTAAAAAAAGACAAAATATAACAGTACTGTTTTGTCTATGAATACAATACATATTAGGATGTCCCATAGCCTATCTTTTATACCAAAGACTTGGAACTACTGGGTCACTTCCTACTATATGGATTGGCAAGACTTACCTTTCTGGTTGTGATAAGCTGACCTCATGCACTGTGGTGAAGATTATCTGAGCAAGTGCATATAAAGCTTTTAGAAGAACACATGGCATACAGCAAGTACTCTGTCAGCATTAACTCTTACTGTTGAACCCACCACCACAGTTACGTTCATTAGGGGCAGAATGCTTTCCAGATACTTCTCCTACTTCTACTTCAGAGGTGATATGCTTGTATAAAAAAAAGCAAAGACTAGTTATGGAATCTATATTTTTTTCAAAAGTCCCAAGGTGATTGGCTTGAGCAGCCGAGTAGGAGACCCCAGGATGAAGATGATGTGACATTTACTTTTTTCCTGGTCCAAATATTTATCAATGCTCAAGAGGAGTTGAAAATTAAGAATGTATTTGTAATTCTCATTCTTTTTTTTTTTTTAAAGATTTTATTTATTTGACAGAGAGAGACACAGTGAGAGAGGGAACACAAGCAGGGGGAGTGGGAGAGGGAGAAGCAGGCTTCCCGCAGAGCAGGGAGCCTGATGCGGGGCTAGATCCCAGGACCCTGGGACCAGACCTGAGCCAAAGGCAGACATTTAACAACTGAGCCACCCAGGCGCCCCTGTAAATCTCATTCTTGAGCTTTGGATAGATACCTTGATTTACCTTTGTGCGTATGGAAATACCCAACTCTTGAGCTTCACTAGGTTGAAAATTAAAAGAAAAGTGTCACTACTAGACTTGCGAGCTAAAGTCTGGGTGTTATACATGAAAATAAAATGCCTGAGTTGATCTTTGCTAATGTCAGGACTTTGTCATCTAACTACTATTCACAGTATGCTAAGCATTTTGACGTGGAATTCTAAATAAGCTTTCAAAAAATTAGGTTTCAATTACTTAAATAAGGATTAAAACAAAGGATTAGTTTGTTTTGATTTTTTAAGCTAGAAGTAAATTAGAAAAAGACTTGATTTGGATTGTGGAACATTTAGGTAGAAGGAGGCTAGAAGTATCATTAGCAGAAATAAAACAGTAATATTAAGCATGTATATTTGCCAGGCAATATGTTTAACACTAATATAAGAGAGGATTTTTAATCCTCCCCACAACTTTAAGAGGCAGCAACTATTTGTGTCTTTAAAATACAGTCAAGGACACAGGCTCAGAGAGATTAAGTAATTTGCCTGAGATCACATAGCTAGTAATAAGAAGAGCCAGGTTTGAAACCACACCACTTTGACTCCAAAATTCCTTCTCTTAATCCCTACACCAGATGGTGTGTGTTTTTAGTTCACATTTAGAAGGGGTTAATTCTCTCTTTGCTGTTACTGGTTCCACTGTCTCTTTTCTTGGTAAGATCCCTTGATAATGTTCTTTCCTTGGCAACCCACGGAATTCCTACAGGCATGAGCTCACATCAAGCCCATGTTTTCCTTTGGAAAATGTTATTCAACACATATCAATTAATATGTGAGTTATTGCATTTCATACTTGAGAGGTTTGCACAAAGAAAATGTGGGCACATAATTCAGTAGTTTACAGTTTTGCAAACATCAAAAGCACATGAGAAAATGGAGTCATGCAAATTTAGATATTCTCTACAGATTGAATGAAAGTACATATTTTATTATCTTATGTTTTTCCCCTGGCATACACCATACCATTCCAAAGTTGGATCATCTATAATCTCTCTTGCCATCTTGTCTCAATAGGCAAGTAGAAAAAATATGGCTATTATCTCTGCTTTAATATGGCCTGTCTAAATTCTGGTACCCTTGGGGGGTCTCCAATGTCCATATTGTCCAATGCTTTGGAACCTGATATTGTAATCATTCCTTATTAAGAAGTTATATGTTGACTACGACCACCACCCCCGGACAAAAGTCCCATTTTGCCATCATGGTGGTCCTGGAATAAATTTGAAATATGTTAAAGAGTGCTTCTTATTTCATAGCTGCATCATTTTATTGACTCTGAGGTTGCAGTAGGATTCTCTAGACGCGTGTGAATGGGAAACACAGCTCTGGGCAGGCTGAGGAGTGGGTAAATTAAGAAAGTCAGTGAAAGTTTTGTGATCTATGCTACATTTTTAATCACATTTCATCTATAAGCTTATTTTTTTATAAGAAAGATGCCCATCACAATTCCCTTGATAAATAATTTCCCACTTACCTGCTAGTGGATATGTAAATTGCATTTGACAACGTTCTATAAAATATTTCTCTTCCTAATCTGCTTGCAATTATAGGTTGAACAATGAAGTGACTGATACAATCAGGTAAATAACACTTTGTGGATTAGCTAGAATTTCTTTGTCAGATTTTGTCAAATCTTTAAAATTTTCTTCGTGGACTGCTAAATAATTATTACATTTAAAATATTGTTAGGGCTCTCTTTCTTTGTATCTTGCACAACTGGTGAGAAAAGTGCCCCAACATCAGTAGGCCAATGTGACTTTTCTCTCATGCGTTGTTTGATTTTGATGTTCTGAGACACGAGGTGTGGGCATTTTGTATTTGAAAGGGAAAACATATAATTTAGCAGCCAAACCACTCATTGGTGAAAAGGGATTTTATCTTTTGTTCAAACATATTATCACTATAATAAGCACCTAACCTAGCTATTTTTTGAGACCTCTGGTTCAAGGAGAATATTTAATGGGAGAAGGGGGTGGAGAAAATCAACAATAGGTCAAGGGAAAGGAAAAAGATGACAAGAAACCATATCAGAATATGAAAACCAAAGAAGAAAGAGCAAAACAGTAACACAAAGAATAAACAGGGAAGGGATATATAAAGCAGCAGGTAAGAGCACAAACTTTGGAGCAGACCCGCCTGCATTGAATTGCTTGCTATGTCACTTGCTAGTTATGTGACCTTGAACAAATTATTTCATTTTATTTTCCTTATTGTGACAATGACAGTGATAATCCCTGTTTATTTTTCACGTCATTGTGAGAATTCAGTGGTATTTATATATAACACAGCTCAATGATTGGCACAAAGTCACTACTCAATCAATTAGGAACTTTCGGTAAGATTTGACTCTCTCTAGAAAAGGAAGAGCATGAGAGTTACAGCCATATTGGGAGTGGTAGGTGGGCAGGCATTGCTGTCTCTAATATTCAGGGTCAGCTACACCAAGTGCTTCTAACCCCTGAACCAGTCTCTAACTTTGTGGTAATGTTGTTCCAACTGCATATTTAGAAGCCAACTGAGAGAACGGTCTGACCTACTGGTCCACATCTGTATGTACCTTGCCTCTGAGATGAGTCTCCATCAGAGCTGATTCTACTATATGTATTTAACTGAGCTCATGCAGCTTTGTGGCATTTCATTCTTCAGGGACTTGCTGGGAGCTGATTTAAGGTGCACACATCAATCAGAGCCTAATCAAGCTCAAAGCCAGCAGCTTCTCAGGGGATGAGACAAGCGACCGTTGAGACCAGTTCAATCAAGGTGGCCCTTGGGTTCAGAGGCTCCCACCTGAAATAAATCTGGAGAGTGCCTTTTAAATTCAATGAACACTGGTGAAACAGCTGCCCATAGGGAGACCCTGACTGTACAGAATAAATACATCTCTCCCAGAGCAGACATAAATAACACCCTTTGGTTTTTTTGCATAATTAACACTGAGTAGTAACTAGTAGCTTGGCTGAATTATAATGACACATTCTCTGGTTACTTTTATGTGCCTTAGCTTCAGAATAAATAGTGTAAAATTATGAACCTATATACTATGGTGTGCGTGTGTGTGTGTGAAAACACATTTTGTTTATTGCTTTATTTTATTCTCCATAGGCCTATTAAGTGCAACTTTATTTCTTTGAAAAACATTGAGAATCACAATGGTTTAAAACCCTTTGGCACTTATTATTTTAAGCCAAGGTGAATTGAAACCAAGATTCTTCTTCTTATCCTGTGGCATGTGCTGAAGAGAGGGCCAGAAGCTCAGTGGGCAGAAATGGTTCCTCAAATACACATGCCTTTTGAAGGCAGCAAATAATCCTGATGCTTGGATGTGGTGGTGTGAGGTGAAAAGGGCTGGGTGAAGAGTCTCTGCTGCATTCTTGTGGGACCTTTTCATTCAGTGCCTTCTTGTCTATGTAAAATAAAATCAATTATCTTTCATATTTCCATGGAGAGGTTCATTGGCTCCATTAAAATAACACAGTTTTAAGTGCAGTCTCTTTCATATGGGATTCCTCACATGCATTCTGGTTCAGAGGGCATTTTCTTGCTTTTGTGTGACACATTTGAACTGATGATGCACTTTATGGCTAATTGCAACTTCCCACTTAAAAAACTTGATTGATGGATACAGTAATTCAGCGGTAATAACGTTATCTCTTCTTATGACTCTCCAAGTAAGCTCAGGGTCTGATGATTTGACCTCTACTTTCATTTTAGGAGATGATTACTACCTTCAGGAATCCTCAGAAAATGCAATGGTGTCCAAGGCACGCAGAAGAGTATTCATTTATGGCTGCATAATAGACATTGTAAATAAGGTGCTATTCAGATGAAACAATGCAGAGCTTTGGAAGTTATCACATTTTTGCCAAGGCAGACAACTAAAATATAATTTTAAAAGTGTTGGCCAGGAGAAAAAGGGGGCGATGAACAGGAATGCCTGTCAGGGGAAGTGTACCTCTAAATGCAAAGACATTTGTCCAATCCAAAGCTCAAATAAGAGCAGAGAATCAAGAAGTTCCTGCTTTAGCCTTAATTGGTGATGATGATCATTTCCTAGAAATTTTGAGGGCAAGGTATTGTTGATAGAATGATGATGTTTGGGTTGACTAATCACTTTACCCCTCTTCCCACTGTCTCTGCTTAGAAAAAGGGATTAGATGTAGCTATAATATATGTTCTTTAGGAAATTCTTTGGAAATGCTGTTTATAAATGCTTCAGAGTAACATTTACAGATATAAGCTCATTTTTTTGTTTTTATATATTTTATATATTTATATTTAAACTATCATATCATAGTTTGAAATCTTAGAATCATTTGACAGGGAAATACTTGAAAGTGAAAAAATATATTCATTTTTACATAAAGGTAATATCACTTATAAGGGAATCATCAGCAATCAAACTGTTTTTTTTTGTTTTTTTGTGGGTTTTTTTGCTAACATTTAGCATCACTGTGTTGTCTTTATCATAAACTCACTTTTAAAGTTAACTTCTGGAATCTTTTTGGATGTAGTATTAACAAAACAGAAAGTTACAGTTACAAACTCTGGACACCAGAAGTCACCATGACTTCCATTATGAGTACCATTATGTGATGATGATGATGATGATGGTAATGATACTAGGTCAATACCTTGAAGAGAAATGGATACAGAGCCATTTGTGGATAGTGGGAACTGAGTGATATTCCCAATATCTCTGGAGTATTGGGGGAAAGGTGGAAATTGCATTTTTCTAGTTACTTAGGTCTGAGTTCTCGGCTGTGTTTTTTCACTGATAGAGAATAGCTTACTGATGGAGACATAGCATCTCTTTTCTGAATTTACAGACCCAGATATTGCAACATATCTTTTTGCCCTTGTATTCCATATAAACCATATACACACACACACACACACACAACCTCGTATTCTATATAAACCATATATATATATATATATATAACAAAATGCCAGACGTTTGTGAAGATTTTTTTTAATCTATAGGCAAACAGTTGAGTGATACAATTTAAAATTAAGTATTAAACATATCTATTCCTTCACACACTTGTACCTTATATCTTCCTAAACTCTGAACTTTTGTGTTCATGACTAGCCACCCTCACCTTTGTGTCTCTGGGGGATACTGCTTTTTTTTAGGAAATATACAATGGAGTCTCCTTGCAACTCCAAAACAACTTCTCCAACAGTATTATACAAAGCAATATGACCTTCTCCAGAAGCTGTGTTCAGTCTCAGTTAGAAGACTATGTCTACATAACCAAAATGTGGTAGGAGTAAATGAATTGTGGAAGATAACTTATGGCCAAACACATGGGCCTTTTAGACCATATAAAGATGTTGGGTTTTATTTCTAACAAGTTGAGGAGCTGGTAGTGGGTTTTGAATAGGGAGAAAGAAATGATCCCTAACATATATTTTAGAAATATCACCTTGGGTGACAAGTGGAGAATTAACTGTATGGGAGTAAAAATAGTGGGGGCAATAAAGTGAAGTAGGGGGTGACTGCATTCATGCAGACAAGATATAATGGTGGTTTGTACACATCTGTCTATTAGCAATAGAGGTGGTGAGAAAAAATCAGATTTTGGAGACACAGCCTGGATGTAGGATGCATCCTGTAATATTGTTTATAGACTGTGGTGTTCCTAAACCCAAGTCAAGAAAGTGATTCTAGAAGATAAGAATGACTTACTGATTCAGAAGTTGCTAAAAGGTTTGATAAGATGATGACCAAGATTTAACCATTGAGTTGGTAAAGTAGTGTCCTTAACAAGAGCAAAATTTGTAGAATTGTAAGCTGAGAACCTGATTAGAGTGCATGTAAGGGAACCAAGGGCAGATGATGCATATAGACAACTCTTTGGAGGATTTTGCTATATAGAGAGGAAAAAGGAATAGATGGTGACTGGAACAGAATGGAATTGTGAGAGATTTGAGATTTTTCACAATTTTGGGGGGGTATTGATATGTTTGATGGAACATATTATGTATTTTTAAAAAGATTTTATTTATTTAGAGAGCGCATGAGTGAGGAGGGGGAGGGGCAGAGGGAGAAGGAGATGGCGAATCTCAAAAAGGCTTCATGCTGAGCATGGAGCCCATCACAGGGCTCAATCTCAGGATCCTGAGATCATGACCCAAGCCAAAATCAACAGTCAGGTGCTCAACCAACTGAGCCACCCAGGTGCCCCTGGAACATATAGCATATTGATGATGGTTCGGGAGAGACTGAAAATTTGATTTTGTAATTGAAAGGGACAGTTGCAGGAAAGGAGCCCTTAGGTGAGTAGGTAATGGTAGTACTTACTTCGCAGTAATGTCATTTGTGTTACATGTAGGCAACGTGAAAAAGAAAAAAGGGAGAGAGAGTGAATGGCCCATCACAGAGGTTTAATAAAGCCTGGCTATTACCATTATCATCTGAAAAGTTGCACATATTGTTTATTCACATTCTGGTAAATTTATTACAACAGCGTTTTCTTATTGGAAATTGAAGTTGTTGAAAATATGTTGAAAAAACTTCTGAGAGCCTTTGGCAATTGTTACTCTCACCTTCACTGCTGGTATAGATTCTCTTAAGAAGGAAATGAAAGGAGAACAGCCTGTAGCAAAGTGACTCTTTGAGCCTGAACACCTGCTGCAAACCGGCTTCCCCATGGCTTCATTGAAAATTGAGGGAGGTAGGAGACAGATCTAGAGCACTCAGCACCATTCTCTTCTCCAAGGCCAGACTTGGATTTCCATGTCTATTGAAGCCCATTTCGGGAATTGGCTTTCATTATAAGTCTTTTGTTTGTTGGTCTAATCTGTAGACAACCATGCCTGAAATAAGCTTAACCTGCAAGGTAGTGAGCTTGAAATCATGCTACTCCATAATGAAGGTCATTGCTGACGGACAAGCAGAGAGTTGGTTGTTAAATTGCAGAGTTTTCAAGGACTTTCTATGAACTCCAGCTGTAATTCCAAACTGGTATTTCAGTAAGTCAGAAAGGATTTAAAATGGCCTATTTCCCCTGTTCTTTTTGGCAATTTGCTCTAAGCACTGATTATTTTGTCAAGGCTTTTGAGCTCAACGCTCTGCCTATAATATCTGCATCCTCTGATGGACTGTGGTTAGGGCAGTAAGTGTTGGAAATGAAATGTGTTTATTTAAGAAAAGAGTTGAAAGTGAAACAGGGTCTGCTCTGCTTTGGGGAAGACTGAGTAAATGCTAAGGAGAGGTAATTGGGAGTCTTTATTTTAATATGAACAATCAAGTGCAGATAATCCCTACATGCCCAGAATGGCAAGGCAAATGATTTCATTATAGAATAAGGAGCACCCTTAAAATGAAGCAATCTCTTTATATTTTATTCAGGAGTTTTAAGAAGAGTCACATATTAAGTATGAATCTATCATCCTTCATGCCTCTGTGGTTAGGAAATGTATTGACTCTTAAGGAAGAGAGGTTTTACTTATTAGCACTCTAGTATTCTTGATCTTGTGAAGTTTCTTTTTAAAATCTAGATAATACGTTTTTAAGACATTGGACTGAGGTCAAAGAAAATCCTGACAATTCGTTATTAATGACAGCTGTCTGAAATATTCTAATAATATTTTAAATATTATTTCATCTCACAGTTATGACTGAGGCAGTATTTTTTTTTTTTTTTTAAGGGGAGCCCAGTGCGGGGCTTGAACTCACGACCCTGAGATCAAGACCTGAGCTGAGATTGAGTCAGGTGCTTAACAGACTGAGCCACCCAGTTGCCCCAGTATTTTTTTAATATTAATAATATCAAATCCCTGGGGAGAAGGTGTTCACATATCCTGCAAAACTTTAATTACCAAAACAAAGCAAGATACCAAGGGTTTCATTTATTATGAGTATAAATGTTGGATGCAGGACTATTTAATTCCATTTAATAAATATTCTTACGCCCCTTATTGTATGCTTAGTACTATACCAGGTTGGCACTGAGGGTGAACAAGGGAGGGAGGGAATGAAATGGTGAGAATTACAAGATAAATAGGATACAATTCATTTTTTACTTAAAGATCTAGAAGCTCACAATCTATTTTTGGGTAGCTAACACAGATTCACTGTAGAACTAAAGGCCAACAATTCTATAATCAAAGCACTTAATAAAAACAACGATCTTAGTAAAAATTACTGGAATAGTTACAGTATGTTTGATTTTCTATTTGATAAATGTGACAGGAAATATAGGACTTTACTCTTGACGTTGAGCATGCAGGCAGGTGAAAGTTTGAGGGTTGTTTGATAGAATGGGATAGAAGGAAAAGCAAGGCTGTGCAGTTATGGAGACTAAGGAAAAATGAATAAAGATCAGGGAGAGTTACCTAGTAAGCACTTCCAAGCCAGAACATGTGGTCAACGAAGCCAAGAGGAAGCAGGGGGAATAAACAGACATTTAGCACTACTGTATTTCTCCTTTGCTGCATTCAGCTATGCCAGTGTGCTTGGCCAAATATGAGCATGCCAGGAAGAATCACGTATGGGCCAATATTACTTTTCCTTATATTGTTACCATTTCCCATTTATCAAACACAAACAGGCTACTTTACATTTCAAAGACACACATTGAACCAAAACCGATAGAACATAGGAATTTAGTGAAGGCTTAATAGAGAACAGGGATTTTTGTCCTAAGCCCAAAGAATCGAGTGTGAAAAAATAGAATATTCTCATGTATCAAGAACTAATGATATTATTCAGTGCTAAAATACAGCTTTATCCGCATGCATAATGAGTGTTATGTTGCAGCATGTTGGGTGCCTCTCTGGGTTAATTAGTAAAAAAACAAAACAGTTTTAGGTGGTTTAAGCAACTGAGAATTACGAAACACTTTTATGCCCCCCAGAGCTTTCCTTAAGCATGTAGAGAAAGCATAACATTTAAAACTTAAAACCAGCTGGGTATACATCAGATTTTTCTTTTAACTGTATGGTTTAGAGCTGTCAATTCCACCTGCAACCACCCTCCCCCCGACCCGCCAATGTCCATAGCCAGGACTCTAACCCAAGGCAGCCGCTGCTCTCCTCCATCACATGGTTGATCTTTCCTAGATCATTCTCAACATGGCAGCCAGAGCAATCTTTTGAAATATAATTCTGACCATGTCATTCCCCTGCACAATGTCATTAATAACATTAAAAAGAAACCAAGCTCCTTATCTTGGCCTCCAAAGCTGTTTCCTGACTAATTCTCTCACCTCATTGAAAACTACTCTCTCTTTTCATTTGCTCCACTGGACCACCCTGGCCATCTTTCTGTTTCTAAAATGTACCAAGATTATCCTGTCTTCAGGGCCTTTCCCTTCCCTTTCTTGTCTAATTGGAGCATTCCTCCGTAGTTCTTCAAAATGGCAGCTCCTCTCATGCTTTAAGGGGCTTATTTCAAGGGGCCATTCCTGGCCATTCTGTCTGTCATGCCTGCTCTCTGAGCCACAGCATGCTCTCCGTCACTGCATAGCGTATTCCTTGATTTGCCCCTTAGCACCAATCGCTAAAAGAAAGAATATTTGCTATTTACTTGATGATTATGTGTCTCTTGCACTCTCAACTAGATCCTTAGCTCAGTTAAGGCAAGGATTGTATTTAGTTTGTTTAATCTTATATCCCCACCCCTGAGAACAATGCCTAGTAGTAGTATTTACTGAGTAAATAATAAAGGTATACTATCTCTTATGCAACACTGGGAAATGTTTACTTCACAGGATTGTTGAAATTGTGCCTGGCATACTCCCTGTCACAGTACAGATGCTGCTCATCAAGGATTAATTCCCTTTTTCTGACCTCTTATGTATGGAAATATATTCTGCTTTAAACTATTGCTGTGGGTTGTGTGTTAGTTTTCTTGGGGCATCATAACAAATTGCCACAAACTTGGTCGGCTTAAAATGACAGATTTATTATCTCATAGTTTTAGATACTTGAAGTCTTAAGTCAGGTGTCAGCAGGTCTTTGATCCCTCTCTGAAGCGTCTGGAGGAGGATCCTTTCTTACCTTTTCCCAACTTCTGCTGGTTGCCAACAATCCTTGGAGTTCCATGGTTTATAGCAGTAGCATTCTAATCTCTGCCTCTGACTTCACATGGCCATCTGCCCTCTGTGTGTGTTTGTGTACCCCTCTTTTCTCTTGTAAGAGCACCAGCCATTGGGGTATGGCCCATCCAAAGCCAGCATGACTTCATCTTAATTAGTTACATACACAAAGACTGTCACATTCAAACTAAGTCACATTCTGAGGTTCTGGGCACATATGATTTTGTAAGGAAATTATTCAACCCAATACTGGGTGTTGGTCCCATAATATTATAAATTCCTTGAGGGCAGGGACCCTGGGTTTCTGTTCATCCTTATACTTCCACAGTACCTAGCAGAGTGATTTCCTGGATTTAATGCAATAAATTTTTATTCTTTTGGGGAAAGTTTTGGTGGTCAAGCAGTAAAAGAAAGAACACATTTGCACTGAAATATGTAGCAGAAACTTTCTTCATATGAAGGAAAAGACAATAAGCCAATCAGAGCAACTAGTCACATGACAGATTAATTTCTCCCCATAGGAAAATGTAATTCAAGACTTAATTTCTATGTAATACTCTCAAAGCACCAAAGGAATGTGTTAATAACAAGAAGGTGTCCTGAGTCAAATCTGGGGTATTTCCAATCACTTTGGAAAACTGAAGCATGTTTTTCCTTCTGTATGATTACCTAAGATATATCTACCTTACTATCAATGTTGATTGTATTTTCATGGAATTATAGAATCTTTAGACCTGAAGGAAAGTTTATAACACCAGATGAAACTCTTTCACTTAGCTAATATTTGAATCCCCCTATGTCATCCCAGGTCCTTATCCAGCCTACAAGTAGCAATGGTTTCTTCCTAGAATATAAATACCTTGATAACAGGGATTATGCTCTCTTTTCATCTCTTTTATCCCCAGCACCTCCTATAGTAAGAGGCATAGGATAGGTATACAACAATTATCTGTTCAATGAATAAATGTATATCAAATCATAGATTTTTCAGAGGGTGGTAGGGAGTGGTTGGGTGCTGGATCAGATAATATACCTTGGAGATCGGTTCCAGGATTTGTTGTTAATATCTTTACTTTTGCACTGTTTTGGCCATACACACACACTAATGTAATGTAAAATTGCAAGCTGTAACAGTTCCTGACTCTGACCCCAATTTTAAAACATCCATCCAAGTAGGCAAAACTAAGCTTTTATCCATGCTTTGTATTTGCAGTTTTCCCATCTACAGTAGCTCCCCACTCAGGTGACCTACAGTTCAGTTTAATGGTCCCGTGCCTACAAGAACTGGCTGGGGTGGAGAGTGACAACAATTAAGAAGGGGTAAGAGACCAGTTTGATTTCCAAAAAAAAGGCCTGGACTAAAACATTATATTCACTTTCTGCTGATGGCACAAGGGAAATCTAGGGGTGAACACAGGAAGCCTTCTCTTTGGGATGGTACCTACCTTGACAGCATTTTTAGTAAATGAACAAAATTCACAATTCCCATGTGGGGTTTCCCTCACACATGAGAGCATGTGACGTGTCCTTCCAACATGCTCCCATATCTTGTGCTTCTCTTTTTACAACACTCTTCACACTTGTGATTATTTTAATATTTGCCTTTCTTCTGAAGAGTATACTCCACGGGACAGGAACTCTGCATGTCTGTCCACGGCCACATCCCTAGTGTTCAGCGTAGGGCCCAGCATGTAAAAGATAACCATATGTTTTGTGGAGTTAAATTTAACTGAGTCTCATTGTTGATCCCAAAAGGCAGGCTTCCCTCCCAGATGAATCAATCAATCCAAAAGACAAGTTACTTTCCAAATTACAGTAGAAAAACACCAACTCTACATTCCCTTAAAATGGTTCTTTAATTGGGCTTCTCTGAAGCTTTTCAGTCTTCTGCAAAGTATGTTATATGTCGCTATTCTTTATGCATCTTGACAGATAAAGAAAGTCACCCCAAATCGTGTATCTTCTGAGAAGCAATTTAGTTTGGTTCCTTTACTTATAGATTAGAAAGTGGTCTTGATTAAAACAATAAATATTAAACAAAAACAAAACAATAGAGATTCAAATTATGTATTAGAAAGTAAAGAAGAAGAGTCGTTCAATTAAATAACTTTAATTGATTTGATGGGAGATGATTGCTTATAAGTTAAAACCACAGGTTATTTTGGGCTTTGGACTGAAAATGGAACAGTTTCTTATTTTAATCAGCAACTTTGGCCTTGTAGGCTAGTGTGGAGATGTGAGAAATAGTTATATTTGGGTATCTTCCAACACCACCACTGGATATTTAGCATTTTCAAAAGGCTTTGACTTATTTGTTAAGGAACCAGGAAAAGAAAAAAATCACATTCCTCGAAAACTCCCTTCTCTGGATGTCTTCCTTTGGATAGGGAGCCAGTTTTATATTCTCTGTTCAGTTTTCAACCTTCCCTCCCATGTAGTTGTAAGTTGCCTGGTAAATGTTTATCAGATTGAATTGAGTCTCTTTCTCTGCAGAGAATTTCAATATTATTCATCTCAAAAATGTAAGAAATAATAGCTTTACTTTCTATTCCAGTCAAAAGTCAATATGAGGGAATGGGTAACTGGGGGTGAATAATCAGTCATGTTCATAGGGTTCCAAAACAAATGAGGATAAGAAAATGCATAGGAAGAGATTTGATTCAGACCTGTGATTCAAAACTGGATTAGCAACTCATATTTGTGATCACGCATTTTTGTCTAATGACTATTCTGATCTTAACTAATGAGTAGCTCCAGTCACGCTAATATATGACTCAGTGAACAGTGCAAATGACTTAACGTGACAATTAAGTTCTAGAACTCCCTAACTCTGGGGTTGCCGAAGTATTTCCCACAACACAGGAGACAAGTGGAAATTATTGTGCTCAAAATTGTTTCAGTTAAAATGCACTAAATATTCTTTTGAATTAAAATCATTATGACTATGAAGACTTGAACATTTTAAATAGGAAAAAGATGAAAAGAAACATATTAACTCCTTTTAAAATCACCTCAACACAGACTTTTATTGAGTTTAGTGACCCAATACTTTCCAGTCTAGAACTTTTTCAGAGCTCTCCAAATCTGTAGTTCATTCAGTTTCTACTTGCATTAGTTACCTCTTCCTGTATGACAAGATTGCCACAAACTGAACAGTTTAGAAAACATACATTTACTATCTCACCATTTTTCTGGGTCAGGACTTCAGGCTTGGTTTAGCTGTATCTTCTGCTTCAGAGTTTCAAAAGGATGCAAGAAAGGCATCAGCTGGGTCTGGAGTTTCATATGGCTTTGGCTGAGGAAGAATCCTCCTCAAAGCTTACACCATTATTGGCAGAATTCAGTTCTTTACATCGTCTAGGGCTGAGGGTCTCAGTTTTGTGCTGTCAGCCAGAGGCTGCCCTCAGTTCCTTCCTTGCCACATGGACCTCTCCATGATGGCTACTTGCTCCATCAAAGTCAGCAAAGGAAAGTGTCCTAGCAAAAAGGGCATTTAATCTTGTATAATGAAATCAGGGGAGTGATGAGTGATGTCCTTTCACTTTTGCCATAAGATATTGATTAGGGGCAAACTTTTAGTCCTGTCCACGCTCAAGGGGAGGGGTGACACAAGGGTGTGTTTACCTGGAAGCTGGGGCAACTGGGAATCATCCTACAGTCTTCTGCCACACGTGTCCATGAAGTGACAGTCAGTGGCTCTTGCCTGGTTTGTGTCTCTCAGCCAACAGAGCCAAGAAACCTGTTGCTTGATTTTTAGAGGGGCAAATTTTCAATCCAAAGTGTGTGTTTCTAGTGGTCCCTAGAATTAGGCTTCATGGATTGGTAAAATTCGGTTGAGAAGAGAGGAAAAATAAAAGAAAGGAAAAAATGAGGAGATGATATAGGATTGCCAACTTTTATTTCACTGAAAATATATAAAGGTAAAACAAAAAGTTAACATAATTTTTAAACAGAATGATCAAATACCAACTAAACAGTAAAGACAAAATCTCAGAATAATGAATATTTCTTTTTAACAAATACACTTTTATTTAAAAATTATGGATTTTTATTTTTCTCTTTTCACTACAGAGTGGTGAAAAGTTCACCTCTGCTCTTCACCATTTTTCAGATGGTCATTTGAGAACTATTGTAGTGCAGAAATGAGATTTTTATCTTTAATAATTTAAGAAGTTTAACATGCTTAACTCCTAAAGAAATTAACTAGATTTATACTTAAATATGGAGCAAAATGAAACTTTTAGATATGAAAGTGAACAGAGACCATTAAAGGAAGCAGATGGAATAGACGATAGCAGATGCCAAAAAGAAATGAGCAGAAAGTAGGGCACTGAATTTGGCTCTAAGGTCTTTGGCCATCAAGTTTCCTTATGTAGATGACAAGTTTGAATAAGAGAATGTGTGATTCTAACTGAGAAGAGATTTTTTTTTCCACTTGAACTCGATCAGAATTTAGCCCCTAAGTTTTTCTGTGAAGGAATCATCTTCCTTGTAGTTTTACAGAATTTTAAGCAATGCCTTTTAAACAGAGGAAGTAATATTTCTTCAAACTTCTTTCTCCTTCTTTTCACCCTTTTATTAATTATCGTATTACTCATTGTAGGTAGAGTGGGTACAAGAAAGGCTGAGTAAGTGCTCAGAGACAATGTCTTGTCCCAGGAATACATGGTTTCTGATGATCCTCCCCAATATAAAGCAGAACCTAGAGGATTTAAGTAAAGGTGTTGGGGATAGAAAGTGGCTTAATTGCCTATGATTTCTTCTGTCTCTATGAAATATGATAATTTAGAAAAAACTTGTTGAAGTACAATTAATATATGATAACCTTTTAAAGGCTAATTTACCTTCCTTTGCTTTTAATATATTAGATAGGAGAGCATGTTACGCAATTGGCCTAAGGCAAAGAAAGAGGAGAAAGATTCAGTGATGAAGAGGCCAGTGGCTTAGAGTGAATGAGAAAGGCAAGAGGAAAATGAACAAAGAGGTCCAGGCAGGAAAGAGAAACACAGCTAGAAAAACTCTCCTGGGAGAAAATATGAGGGAGAATCACAGACTCAAAGCATCTAAAAGCCAGTCATCATAAAACAAAACAAAACAAAACAAAACAAAAAAAACAGAAGAGTGGAATTCAGACAATCTTTGAAGAGCATGGTTCGGTAAGGTATTATAGGGGTCGGTTAAAAATTTTGTTTAAAAAATAAAACAGGTTATTAGACACTAATTGATTTTTTTTTCTGGCCCTGAGACTCTTCAAGGGGCTGACTTCCAAATGTGCTCTTTGATAAGCTGAACTCTTTGTGATAGAAATAGTTGGGTGAATCATGTGATTGCTATAGCAATTTAGAAGTTAGACTAAAAGTGGAATTACCTTTGTTCCATTTCTGTATGAGTGGGAATTGGATTTGGTAGGGCTAGTAATGATGTATAAAAGACTTGTTATTATATTCATTGTTCACTTCTTTGCAATCCTAACATGCAAGGTAGTACGACACACTAGTGCCAAGATGATCTCTATCAGTAAAATCACCAACATTTATATGTTCACTGTTCCCAAGAGATCTTTATGAGGCAGAACAATAGAAAACTTTTGGAACTGAAGACACAGATTTTTATCAAGAGCTCATAAAACCAAAGTCTCAAACTTCAGGATGCATAACATTTTGTGGGAGATTGGAAATCTTTTTGATGTACAGAAGAGACTCAGAGATTCCAACTCATTCAGCTGGGAGAAGCTCTAGAATGTAAAAGTGTTACAGACTCTCAGGGTGAGTCTAATGAGTTGTAGTCAAAGGCTCACACTCTGCGAGACATTTTCTTAGAAGAAATACCACCTTAAATTAGCCTGGAAGTAATTCTTTGGTTGCCAATTTCTAGGTAGGCTAGGACTCTAGAATTCCTTTTAAGAACTGTCATTTATTGAGTACCACTATACTTGGTATTTTTCATATATTTATGTGCTGGATCTCACTATATATGTTTAAGGACTGTCATAGTATATTCAATTTTCAGACAGATATACAAGCTGAGAGAGGTTTAGTGAATTTTTCATGGCCACAGAGATATTAAGTGATGAAATTATTATTCAAAGTTCTGATTCCAAATACCGTAATCACCCTGTACTATGATGTCTCCCAGAACGCCTCCCTGATACTAACTGCTAATATGAGTGCATTTGGAGTTATCAGAGAAGATGGTAAAAATAAATCTGTAGATTACTGCTTACCCCCAGATAGTAGAGTATACCATCTGATGAGTTAATCCCACATCCCATCTGATGAGTTAATCATGCTGTTATGGGTCATTGGTAAATTCTATTTTGTTCATTAAAGGCTTATTGAGTGTCAACTATAAACAAACATTGTTATGGATACTGGACAGTCCAGCAAGACGAAGTCCATGCCTTCTGGAATTTTCCACAATGCATTTATAGCCTCTCTGTCATTAAAAGCCACCATCCAGACCTCTGGATTCCCAGTCTTAGGTCTGTAATACTATTCAGAGCCACAGTAATATTATGTTAATGACCAGCAAAGAGCATTTTTCCGTCTTAGTAAATGACACAGAAAATCTATTACTTCTAAATACAGAATTCAGCTTGTATCTGTACACTTCTGCACTTCCACTTGGTCCAAGCCGCCATTATCTCTCACCTGAATTAATACAATAACATCCTACCAACCATTCTTTCTGATTCCACTTTTACTTCCATCCAAAGCATTTCCTACATAGCAGCATACTGAGTTAACGGAATTAACTTTCCAAAGGCTAGATTGACTCTGGGTATGTCACTACTTCAATCCCTTCAATGGATTCCAATTGCTCTTAGCATAGAACTTATACTCCCTACAAAGGCCTACCAAACCCTGTATAATATAGCACCCAACTCTTCAAACTCATTGCAAAATGTCTCCCTATTGCTTGTAATTCTTCAGTCATTCCAGCTTCTTTATTTCTGATCCAGCAAGCCAAGCACTTTTCTGTTTTCAGGGCTTTGGATTTATTTCCTCTGCCTGGGGTATTCTTCCCCCAGCAGGATCCATATTCCCCGTGCAGAGTTCACTATAGTGCCCATGGCACCCAGTACAATGTCTAACACGTAGAAGGTACTTGATTAATATGTACAGTGTGAAGGAACAAAAGTTCAAGACTTTAAATCCTTACTATGAATCTGTACTCATCACAAAATGATACCATAGAGCTTTCTGAGATGAATAAAAAGGCAAAATGTCTCCAGGTAACTTATTAATCATCATATAAAAAATGCTGGAAATTTTCAAAAAGAACTATTTCAAGGTGAAAAAATAAATGAAAAAGGAATTAAAGCTAAACTGAAAATCTTAGGCAGAACATTTCCCTTTTCCCCATTCCCAGCACACTTTGCAAGCTTATTCAAATCGCAATTTATTCACCTGCTCACTCACTTACCTTTACATTACATTTGTTTTTAGTATCTACAACTGAAAAAAAAGAGAAGATTAAGAAAAATATTTATTTTGCTTTGCTGCCAAGGATTTTTTTTTCCTTCCAAGAATTTTAGCATGAAGAAGAAAAGTTATGACAGGGACACAAATAAGTCTCAGTACAAAGTTGAGAGGGGAATGTACCATGTGAGAGATCTATTGATAAAATGCTTTGGGAGATCAGAAAGGGGAGAAGAACCCTACAGAGGCAATGGGGGTTAGTTTTATAATTTGACCTCACAAGACAAAAGACTCAAAGAGCAAAGATAGATACATCCTAAATAGAGGGACATACGAGAAAGGTAAACCAGAAAGAAGTCTGGACAAGTTTGGTTTTTCTGGAACATAAGAGGTCAAGAGAAGTAGTGAAAAATAAAAACAGATAAGGATTGAGTTTGATTATATACCATCCTGACAAAAATTACGGGGAACTGAATTTGAATTCTGTGATTAATAAGAATTATTTTGAGCAAGGAGTGGGGTTACTAATGCTCTGCTTGCAGGAGATAAACCTGGGTAATCTCTCTTAATTAAAAAAAATGTTATTATTTTTCATTGACGTAGTTCACAAAATATGAAATTCATTATTTTAAGATGTGTAGTTTGGTGTTTTTTAATATATCCACAACCATTACCATATCTAATTTGAGAACACTTTTCTCACCCCAGAAAAACCCCAAACCCATGAAGCAGCCACTCCTTATTACTCCCATCTTCCCAGCTCCTGACAAACACCAATCCACTTTCTGTCTCTCTGGAGTTGCCTATTCTCAACATTTCATATAAATGGAATCATATAACATATGACCTTTTATGACTGGTTTTTTCCACTTAATATAATGTTTTAAAGTTTATTCATGATATGTTGTGTACCAGAACTTCATTCCTTTTTATGTCTAATACTCCACTGTGTGAATATCCTACATTTTAATTGTTTATTCCTCAGTTGATGGACATCTTTTTAACATTTTGGCCATTATGAGTAATACAGCTGTGCATATTCATGTACAAGTTTTGTATGAACATGTGCTTTCACTTCTCTTGGGCGTACACTAGGAGTATGCTGTGGTCAGCATGTAGAAATGGGATGGACACCACCCACCCAAAATTTGGTTTGCATATCAAGACAGACAACGCAACACACCTACTGAGAAGGTATAAGAAGTTTCATTATAATGAGGCTTTCTAGGAAGATCAGGGCAGATCTCTCAAGCTGGTCCAAATATTGCTTAAGAGAGAGAGAGAGAAAAGGCTTGGGGGTTTGATTGTGCTTAGGAAGTGGAGCCAAGATGATGGTTTCCACAGGAGGAAAGAAGGATGAGTGGTTTGAATCTCCCAATAGTGCCAAAAGAGAGGATAGTCATGCTTTCTTATCTGTTTACCCAGATGTGGGTATAGGTGGAAGAGGAAGGGGTTAAGACTTAAAAGATGTCAGCAAACATCAAAAAAAAAAAAATGGAGTCAGACTCTATTACGGAGTAGAGTTGCTTAGTTAATATGATGATTTTTTGTTCAGCTTTTTAGGGAATTGTCAAACTGTTTTCTACAGTGACTGTACCATTTCCATTAGCACTAGCAGTGTAGAACAGTTACAATTTCCCCACAGCCTTGACGACAGTCATTACTATCATTATTATTATGACTATCATCATCATCATCATCTTCGTCATCCTAGTGGTATTAAGTGGTATCTCATTGTGGTTTTGATTCGAATTTTTCAATGATTAGTGATGTTGAACATCTTCGTATGTGCTCTTGGCCTTTTGCATATCTTCTTTGGAGAAATGTTCATTCAAAGCCTTTGACGATTTTTAAATTGGTTTATTTGTCTTTCTGTTGTTGTGTGGTAAGTGTTCTTTGTATATTATGGATACAAGGCCCTTATCACATCTATGATTCACAAATATTTTCTCCTATTCTGTGCGTTGTCTTTTCATTTTCTTTGTAATGTCCTTTGATGCAAAAAGTTTCAAATTTTACTGACATCTAATTTATTTTTTTTTTCTAGTCATTGCTTTTGTGGTCATATCCCAAAAATCATTGCCTAATCTAACATCACTAAGATTTATACCTATGTTTTATTCTAAGATTTTTATTCATAATATTCATGCTTACACTATAATATACACTCTTACATGGTCTTTTATCCATTGTGAGTTATATTTTGTATATGGTTTCAGTTAGGGGGTTCATATTCATTATTTTGCATGGAGATATCGAAAACCTGTGTAATCTTGATGTTCATGAGGGTTATATCATCAGTTTGCAAACATCATTATTTCTGTGCTAGTCCCTGAAAACTGTAACTGATCCCTTAAGATCTGCCAAATGGAAGTCAGTTATAGAGAGTTTTATTTTGTTTGCTTTCATGGCCAAGAACTGTCACAGTCTTAGTCTATTTAATTTTCTCTGTAGTACAGTAATGAGGATGGGTAAGTGGCTTTTTTTCTAAACCACTTTTCAACAGGAAACTAAGTTTGTCATTTCATGAGAGTTACTGATCACAGCAGTGACCAGCGGAGAATGACAGACTATTCTGGGTGTGTCACTAGTCTCGCTCCCAGCTAACTGGTTCATTGATGCACAGTGGTCAGCCTCAAGATGTGCACAATTTAAATTCTTGTTGAAACAAAATTAGAAATAACTATAAGCCATGGATCTACAGAGTTGCTTTGGAATACCCTAAACCATGACTGTTCTATCCCCTTTTGCCATCACATTTTAACAAGTGATTTCTTTAATCTCTTCTCTTCTCTGCCCTGGAGTCAGACACTGTTTGATATCAGTAGAGCTGGTCACATAACACATACATAGCCCCTAAGGAGTGTTCTGTTTTCATATTCCCTCTGGGGCCTAAGAATTAGAGTCAGAAAGGCATAATAAATGGTCCCTTCACTTATTAGTTGTATGATCTAGGTTATTTAGTCTCACTAAGTCTGTGTCCTTGTCTGTAAAAAAAAAAAAAAAAAGAAAAGAAAAAAGAAAGAAGGAAAAAGAAGAAAAGAAAAAAAGGCAATGATACTTTCCTTACATTGTGGTTATAAAGAGGAAAAGAGATGAGCTGTGGTACAAAGCCGTGGTACAAAGTACTAACCCAAAACCTAACACTAAAAACACATTGGTTAGTGTTAAATTCATGTTGCTATAAGGATGAAACATAATTTTTATTAGCATTTCTAAGAACAAATTAACCATTAAAGTTTTTGAAATGGAGATGTTAACCATGAATATAGCCAGTTCAAATATTATACTAATAAAGCAGAACTAGTTTCTCTGCTCTTTTTCTTTCTATTCATCAGCTTGCTGGTCTTTAGATTTTAGGTTTTTATCCTGGATAAAAAGTAAAAGGCATATGTGGTTCTGTAAATTTTGTGTTTATTACTTGCTTCTATTAGAAGCAATGGCCACAAATTGAGAAGGGTATTGTGAATTTTGTATGTACTTAAAATTTACCATCTGGAAGGTAACATTATTCCCTGGAGTGGAAAATACCCACAGGGTGCTCTTTGACTCATCTCATCAAAGGCTCACCTCTCACTGAGCTAGGAAAATAATTTCCAGATGGAAGTCAGCACCCTACAACAGCTGTGCCTTCCCTGCCTTACGTAGAGATTGCTAATCCAGTCTGGACAGGCAATCCTTGAGCCCTCACATCACATGAGATATTTGTTTTTTCCCACCAAAGCTTTGTGAACTCATCATTTGCCTTCTCTAATCCATTCAACACCAAGGGAACATATATCTTTACTTGAAGTTAGCAGGGGCTCCCAGAAAAAGAGGGACATTTGGACATGGCAGACTAAAGACACAAACATCCAACCTATCTTCCTCTCGCCATGATCTGGATTTCTCCGTCCACTCACTAACAAATGTTGAGTAGTAATTACCTTTCTCCTAACTTGCTTTCAAATGTCTGGAGAGTGTACATATTCCCATGGGAGTGCAACAGGTTGGAGAAGTATAAAAAGGGGAACGAAAGAGTGGGTCTGTCCTGGTAATTGGCCATTAATGAGGCCACATGGGCTTGCCAGTTGACCAATCAAGCTGCCTCAGTTTCCTCACAACAAAATGAAGTCAAGTAGAAAACTTGTAAGATTTCTTCCAACTCTAAATTCTGTATGTAATTAAGAAGAAATAGCCTTTGTCTTAGCATAAAATTTATGAGATTAAATGACATCAGTATACAGTCTTGGCCAGTAAACAGCAACCAAAGTGGGGGAAAAATCAGTGATGAGGAATGATTTTCAAGAAATGCTTGTAGAAATGGATGGCAGGAAGCAGCTAACTAAAGCTCAAGAAAAATGAATGTTAATTATAAAGAAAGCTCAATGCTAAATATTCAAGAGAGAAGAACAATAGGCCTTGGGGGCTCTTTCTTATCCCACATGCTGAAATGCCCCTGTAGCTTTTCTGGTACAGTAAAGATATTCCAGAAGAGACTTGGCTCAATACAAGTACACTGAACCACAAAATAACATGAAATTCATAGGCAATTTAAATGTCTTTTAGCTGGTGGATATGTTAATTTCAGTGGAGGCATCTTGAAGACAGTTTTTCTCTACCAATGTGTCATAAAATTCCATTCCAAGTAATTTGTTATGAATTGGGTAAGAATTTACTCTGTTCTGAACTTTGGACATCTACTTAACACTTTTATATCCGAGCATGGTTTGTACATGTGTATTGTTACCATTTACATTTGTAAGTTCCCTGATGGCCATTAACAAATTTGATTCTACTGTTATTCCCACTGAGAACTAGCTCCAGTCTGGTCAAAGGGATATCACTCCAAAAACCATAACCGATTTTCTCTCATTATTTTGGAGTCAAGAAACTAGTCAAGATAAACAATGGACATTTGGGGAAAGACTACTCTGTGCTGATTTCCTGATTTCTTTTTCGATGCTAAACCATTGTCCAGATGATTTTGATGAATTCTTTGGCAAAAACATTATCCTACATTTACACCAAAGATTCCCTTTGTTTTATTTATTTCTACCACTATGGCATGGTGCAAAGATTTTCTTCAGGTCTTCCTTTTGTGAGTAAAATTGCACTTGCACTTCTGTAATGTACCACCAATAACATTATTAATCAGTCTGTCTAGTTCAGATTTTCTTGAGGACATATGACACCTATGAATTAGCTTGTAAGATATCACCCACAGGAAATGACAGTTCACAGATTATCAAAATGCAGGAGTCTTCCTTCTACTGCACTATATTATGTTTGCATAACGGTGGGTTGGGGAGTTCCATATATGTTGTGATTTTGTAAAGTCTTTTGACCTATCATTTCAAGGTTCTCATCCATCAAATGGGGATGATGAAACTTTATCTATCATTCTTGATGGTTGTGAGGATCGGGTAAGAAATGTGCTAAAAAGCCATGGAAACTATATAACCTTGAACAATGTCCACTAATGATTTAGACTCTTGTTATGCACGATGATTTAGTATCTATATGGTTTTGCCTTTTTTATATCATAATGGTAAAAAAAAAAAAAAAGACGTCATAGTTTAGTGTCAGACAGCTGTGCGTACAATGGCTCATTTTATCACTATTTGTTCTTGGCTAATTTGCCTTGTTTTGCTAACCTCAGCTTTCCCATCTGTAAAATGGACATAAGAATGACTAAGTATTCTGAAGGTATAACTGGGATAATGCATACAAATTACTTAGCCTGACACAGAGTAGGTACTGAAATACTAGATATAGATATCTATGTAATAGATATATCGATAGGTAAAGATATCAATAATAGACTTGGAAAGCAAGTGGGGAGAATAAGCCTTGATACAAATTTCCTTAAACAGAAGAATACAAGTGACATTTAATGTTCTCAATTAATAAAATGCCTTACTCACATCCAGCATCTTATTGGGACAGGGAAGAGTGCTTATAATTCAATAACATGCTTTCTAGGCATGTTGATGGTTTGGTCTAAGGCCATAAAGTGCAAGAGCCAAGAGGATTTGAGTGTCTCTTCCTAGAATTTGCCTATTTGGGAAGCCAAGTCAACCTCAGAGAATTATGTCCTCCCATGTCCATTCTAGGAACTGCTGAAACATGAGAAGGGACAGGTCAACCCTATCCAGTCAGACACTCCAGATGAAATCCCTTCCCTCATATCCCTTCTTATAATGCCAAAAGGTTCCATTCTGTGTCATCCTTTTGGGTTTCTCTGAGGCTCAAATAAAACAAAGAAACAAAAAAGAGGTGGCAATAGTTCGTTGGAATGCAAAGGTACAGACCAGGGGATCCTTTTATCTAGTAGTTTTTCATGGCTCACAATTACTATCCATGCCGATTAGAGCAAGATAAATGTCTTTCCATGTGGTAAGAACTGAGACACAGCTGCTCCTTTACTACTAGTCGTTTGTGTCCGTGATTTGTCTGAGGTTTTTCATCTATTATTTCACCCAGGATAGAAACATTTAACAGAAAAAGAAGATATCCCTGTGACTGACACAAATTAACACGTGAAATATGGGTCAGCATGCAACTCTATTATTCTGTTGCGCATTAGCAAACTGGAGATTTCATTACCCGGCACAGTTCCCTGAAGATCTAAGAGAAAAATGATGTGGGTGAACCACAGAGAAATATTAGAGAGAAGATGATGAAGAAGGGAGCTCAGGGAGGTGGAGAGAGCAGAGTTGCAGCAAGGAAATGTGCATTAGACAGTGAATTATGCTTCAATTTTAATCTTTCCACCTACACTCCGTATGCTCTCTCCATGTGGCTCATTTTTGCTCCGACTTTTTTTAAAGTAACTTAAAATTATAAATTGGAGAGTTTTGTTTTCTGAAGGGACATAAAGTTAGATGCCTATAAAGGGACTGAGAGGTCAGATTTGGGTGATTGTTCATTGTATCAGATGACAGACAGACCTTTAAGCAAATCCTTGTTCTCCAGAATGCCACACCTGCACGCTCCTCCCACTGAAGGTCTTTGCCTCTGTTGAGGAGCATTGTAACTACAACTCAGGACCCAGGTGTATCAGAAACCCAACAGACATTCTATCGTTTATCAAAGACTTATCACCGTGGGGCAAGGAGCCTGCCCTTTATCAAAGAAGAAACATTCAAGACACGGAAAGGTTAAAAAATAAACTCAGAATTACAAATCTTTTAGTTGGAAATGGATTGCAGCTCTTTTTCTTCCTCTTCTTTAATTTAGGGATTTATGCTGGAGCATTTAGGTGGGTAAATTCTTGTCAGCCTATTTTGATTTGGGAAATGAATCTTAGGACAGTTGTAGAAAGCCAACAAATGGGACCCCTACAAATTTCAAAAGCATACACATGTGTGAGTATATTGCATGGGTGAGTGAGTGTATTTGTGAGTATATACCTGCATATAATTGTGAGCATCTGTGAATGTTGAGTGTAAATGTGTAAGTATGCATGAACGGTGTGCATCTACACATTCCGGCGTGTGTGAATTGTGCAGGTTTGTGTGTGGGTATATGAGTGTGCATGTGTGTCTCATTGTGGATTATAATTCAGTCACTGACTGTGACTTCTCTTCACTTGTAATGATCATGTAGCAGGCATAATTTATATGATAATGTTTTGTGAGATCCACAGTGTTATACATTTCATTATGATGGAAACCTGCTTAAAACCATAATTTTAAAGTTTTAAGAATGGAACAGCACAAGTCTATCGCCCTACCATCTGAATGTCTGTATGTGGTTAAGTCCCATCTAGAACATTTACATATGTATACGTATGAAACAGAACTTTTATGTACTCTCTGTCCTTCCTAGCTCATGAGCTTTGCTTTCTCAAATAATCTGAAGAGGCATCTTTAGTAACATTAAAATGAACCCCTTTGCCCAATTATTCCCCACCCCAACTTGGCATCAATAACAGTAGCCATTCTTGCTAAGATTTCCCCGTTAATATTTTTCAGTTTTGGAAGAAGATACTCCTTTCTGTGCAGAAAACTGGATTTATGAAGGTGTTTCAAATAGGATGGTTCTCACTTCTCAAAACATATTTGCTATAATATTCCAGGAAAGCACATCCTCTTGTTGGTGACCTCTTAAATTCTCTTAAAAGATAAAACTGAGGTATATTAAAAATTTTAAGGATTTTTAAGCAAAAATCTATTTGAATGGGGTAGCATTCAATTTAGCAGACAGGAAGGAGCTCTGAGGAGCTATAGAAAATGAAAGACTTTTATAGGCAGAAAGGAGCAGGAACAAGGAAGTTATACTGTCAAAAAAATGGGTTGGCTATTGCAAGGTTACTTTCCTATAGGGGATGGCAGAGGTTTATCAGGCAGATTACCTAACTGGTACTGATCAGGCTACTCTTGATGGAATGGCTTAAGATTCCACTTCTGGGAGAGCCAGCAGTGTAATTGGTGACATGCAGCTAAGCATAGAAGATTCCATTTGGGCCTGTTACCTTGTTTTAACAATTCTAGAATTTATCTCAATAGCAATCCTTTAGTGCAATAAAAATTTCCCCGACTTATATCAGACCTTTTTCAATCCCAGTGGCGTGAATATATCTGCACAGAACATAGATGCTGGTTGGGGTTATATGCAGCTTACTCTAAAATATCAAAATGAACAAACAAAAAAACAAGTTTTAAACAAAGGAGAGGCTCCAGCTTCTTAGGAAATTTCTTAGGAAATTTCATCTAGCTTCAAGGGTCATTAAATACCAAAGAAAGTTCTTGTATGTTTAATCAGAAGGAATACTTTGGATTGAATTGAGTCAATATTAAACCCTTTGATTTTCTCAAATGTCACACTTTGTATACATTGGAGGTGTTTAGAAAGAGGATGGCAAGCAGCATTTGGAATTTTAGTTTATGGTTGGGAAGTTTTTATCACAAGCCTGAAGGCTTTTTCTTTACTTGCATTCCTTTTTGTTGACGTATGGAGGCTAAGAGTCTATCAGAGACTAAGAAAATTGCTGCAGTGAAATGTGTGTTTCAGTTGAGAATTGTTATTGAGAGAGAACCATGCATTAAGTTAGGGTGCTTTGAACCCTTGAGTAAGTATTTGGTATGTGTGCAGTCTTTGTTAAAGCCAGTGTGTGCACGCCTGTATGTGCATGTGTATACACCTACATACATAATTTAAGAGACTTAGGTTTTGAAGGACCTGGGAAATCTTAGGACTCTGCATATAGTGGATATTCCCTGAATTCTTGCTTATTGAGTGTCTCACTGGTCCCATGGTTCTTGATTTTTTTTTTTTTTGAGATATGCATTTGTTAAAAAATGTGATAAAACTAATCCTGAGAAAAAGCCACATATAAACGTATACACAATTTTTTATAAAATGGCCAGGGAATTAAGGATCCACTAAAGCCTATCTGCACTCTCTCCCATACCAAGTCAATTCCTTTTTTCACACAAGCAGAAGCTGAGACCTAGAGGTCAAATGAGTAAAGGGCCTGGGGTAAATAATAGGGAATAGGGAGGCCTGTGGCAAGTTGAAGAGCACATAAACCTCCTAAAGGGGGGTCTTCACTCCAGCCAGTTGTTGGCAGGTGGGAAAGCAGACCCAGTGCCCTCAGATTTCCTGGTAAGTCAAGAGAAGTCTATAAGAAACATTCGCTGAATGTCAAATTTCTTAATTTTAAATAGCAACAACTCATTCCAGTTATTAAAAAAATACATTGAACTAGCCAAACAAAGAAACAAAAAAACAAAACTATCCTAACAGCCTGTTTCTAGATATAGGCCAACAGCTATTTCTCTTTCAAATACTGTACTTCATATATGTTGAGATTGTCCCATTCATATTATAAATATTCATTAAGCTTTATTATATTCAAAACCCTGGGCCAAGCTCTGTAAAAAGAATAAAGATGAATACATGAATATTTGCTATCCCTGAAATTAATGCAGGAATCTTAATACATAATAGACAAAAAAGGTCATGTAGATGTTTATGTGGAGAAAACATTTAGTAATATAGGAAAAAAAAAACACCTACAATGTGCTGGGTCCTTTGATGGTTTGCTGAGTTTCTATCACGTTAACCCACTTGACCTGGCATGCAGCAGGGTTATACCTCCTGCTAAAGTCCACAATTGTTCTCTCTTTGTCTAGTCTGAAGCCTACTTCAGACCCTTTTTGATTTGATGGTGGAACTGGGGAGTGATACATGCTCCTGTGGACATATGAAACTCTATGGAAAGAGACTTGGCAGGAAAAAAAAAAAAAAGAAATAGTCTTCAATCCTCATTTTTTTTTCCTTTACCTGCCCCATAGTGTGATGGTCCTACAGCAGTTACAAATGGAGAGATTCCCCTCCAGCCAGAATCTTTACAATAGTAGTGCATGCATGGATCATTCTGCAAAAGAAAATATCCAATTCATTCATATTTTAAAACTGACAGGGTATGTTTAAAGTCAACTCTGCAATGCCTGCCTTACACATTATTATTAAGACAAGTATTTGTGAGTGGACTTTCTTTATGTGGACTGAATGTATATTTATATGTGTGTGTGTGTGTGTGTGTGTGTGTGTACGTTTCCTTCACGTTTCCAGTTCAGAGGAGTGAATGCATATTTCTTTTCTTGTTTTCTTGGGTTTATAAACTTGAACTTCTACAAGGCCCCTAGAGACCATCTCCAAATGTCCATGTGGCCAAAAGTTGACTTAAGTCCTCTCTATCACTCTTCTTTTTGATTCCCCATCATTAGAAGAAACCACCTCTCACCTTTTGGAGTACGTGGTAGTGCCAGATTTAGGAGTAGGCAGGAGGAGAAATTCTAGCTGAAATTAGAAGGATTGGGGGAGGCAAATACAAGAGAAACAAGACTAAGGAAGTGTCTCATCCAGGGATTTTAGAACCTGGTGGGAAATTAGCACTGGTGATGTAAATGAGGTTAGGGAAATTAAGAGGATTAACTGGCTTGCAGGGATTTATATAAAAATAAAGAAAAGATCACTGAAAACCTTTGGGATCTGCTCCCCCTCAATAGTTAAAGCTGTTTTTTTTCTAGGTAGGGGTGTATGTGTGTGTGTGCGCGTGTGCATTCCTCTTGTTTTGCCATGACTTCTGATTTGAAAGCCTTGGACCAGTAATTACAAATTGCTCTCAGAGCCTGTTTTGGTTCTTTCTTCCTCACTGTGCACCTATGGCCAGAGGCTGACATCTGGGGAAGCCTGTCTGCCTCATTGCTGTGTTGTAACTTGTATTGTTATTAATGGTCACTGGCTGCAGTCTAAGGGAAAGGTGTATTTACAGCCTTCCCAACCTGTTTTAGATTTCCAAAAATCTAAACTATAGACACTGCCTTAGAAATAATTATTTTTATGGACAGTTCCTCTGTGGTGGCCAGACAGGTTTCGCAGTGCTGACTGTTCTTTAGTCATGGACTAAGCGTAAAGTTGAAGCATTAATTGAGCTTTGGATCGTATTGCCTAAGAAATTTTAAACATCAAAATAGTAGGAAAATTCATGTGAGCGACAACATAGACAGCCTTTAACATTTTCAGGGCTAACCCAAGAAAGTCTCACGGAAACCGGGATGAGATGGTCAGCCACTCCGTAGGTGAGCCCCGAGAACGTAATGGGGTGAAAGCACAGGGACTGTTGAGGTCTATCCCAGCCCCATCCTCTCTGTTAGCCATCTATAACATGGTGACTGCTCTCACACCTGTCTCACTGCACTAGCTTCTAGCTCTGCTCCTATTTCCTCTCTTTGGTGCTTAAGCTTACCTGAGACTAGTTAATGCAGCTGGCCATTTCATCTTCAGGCTGGAGGCTGGTTTCTTCCTCCCGTGTTCTAGTTTTTCAGGCCAATATCACTATAAACTAACCTCTGAAATGACCTCAGAGTTCTTCTGCCCCAGTCTTCCCCATGAGCCACCTAAGCAAGTATAACAACTCAGCTAAGTCTTGTATGCATCTGTAGACTTGTCTTACCTAGGTTGATTGGACAACCAAAAAAATGGGGCTTTGACTGGGAACAGAGCCCTGCAGATACGCATATCAAAAATAGATGCTACTGTTTTAAAAAGTGTACTGGTAACATTTCATTGTATCCAGTATGCATTTTTTTCCCTAGTCCAGAGGATGGAGGCATAGGCTTTATAAAATACCACTGTTTATGGGAAATGATACTCACCTGTATGTTGAGTGTGGCTGAATGGTGATAATTTAATGTTCTACTTTGATGGAATTATCTTCATGAGTACTTAATTAAAATGAGTAAAGCAAATGCATTAACCATAACTAATTTAAATTATAACCCAGATGTGAAAAGTTATTGCAATATATTATTACATTATTTTTCTTTTCTTTCAGTTACTAAATTGTGACTGACATCTACGATGTCTGTTGAATGGAAAGAACTAGGTTTTCTTCTTGGGCTAGATGCTTTCAATGCTTTAGTATTTGTACTATAGAGTAGCGTTGGATCTGTCAGACCTATTGATAAACTGTTTTGGGAGGAAATGATGAACTGGTTCAAGGATTCTAGTAATAGACAATATTGCAAATTTTTGTGACACAGTTTTTATCAAAATGGAAATGTTAGAACAACTGACAAGGAAACCAACTGCAGTGGAAGGTTTCAATCAAATCTTTCTCTTTGGGGGTTTACAAGGAATTTTCAGTTTGGAGCAAGATTTTCAAGTCTGTTTTAGGGATCATATAGGTAGGTGGGTGTTAACTGCATAACAGAGAAAGAAAAGTGAAACAGATTTCACTTCTTCCCAGAATTTTTATATATATTACTTCAATCTGAAGATCCAGCTCCGTAAGAATCAAGCCTGACTATTGCCTCCCTTGGTAACCCAGTAGAAGTTCTGGAATTAATTTCCTGCCAAAGGCTTGAGGTTTTTAAGTCTGGAGTGAACTTCTAATACTTACAAGTCCATTAAGCTGTGGCTTTTCCCAAAACTCCCACTGTACGTCTCATATGCCTAGGTTATCTTTTCCTTGTGTTTAGTCCCTCCCTGGTTTCCTGATGGAATTAAAGACCTTCCTTGAATCCTCAGCTCAGCTGGGGATCTGACAACCTACCTGACCCTTGAACCATTTTGTCCCCAAGGAGATTTTTTGAAATCATGGGTTTTTCTTTCAACTCTGTTGTACTTTACTAACCAAAGCAGTAATGGTATAACCTACCGGTATCACATTTGCTCCGAGATGGTGCCTGGCATATTTTCATAACAGAGCATCCTCCTTCGATATGGGTAACAACCCAACTTATGCTTACTTTCTGGAACTTGGCTTCTTGGATGGCTCGTCTTCCAAATTGACGTGTATTGCTACAGTATCTGAATCCCAGTTTTGCCTGGTCTTAGTTTTCTTTTTTCTTCGTACTGGACTTCATGAGCACCCAGCATGTCCTAATACTGAGCACATCTAGGTTATCAAGATGTACCTTTAATAGTTTATTTTGTGGCAAGCTGCTTTGGTGGGCATATTACTGCATCCAGAGAGGGCCTCGGGTATAATGTTAGATCTATGATTTGTTAGCTCTATAACCTTGTCAAGTTATTTAAACTCTGAGCCACTTTCCCCTCATGTTTGAATAATAATAATAATAATAATCCCTAGAACTTTTGTTTTACAAATTAAAAAGAAAGTGACATACATAAATAGTCCTTTGCAATCTGCATTAGATATTTCTTTATTTTTTTATTTATTTATTTTTTTAAAAGATTTTATTTATTTATTCATGAGAGACAGAGAGAGAGAGAGAGAGAGAGAGGCAGAGGGAGAAGCAGGCTCCCAAGGAGCAGGGAGCCCGATGCGGGACTCGATCCCAGTATCCTGGGATCATGACCTGAGCCGAAGGCAGACGCTTAACCATCTGAGCCACCCAGGCGCCCAAGATATTTTTTATTTAGGAAAGATAGAGTGGATGCTCACAATAGTGTAAGTACTACTCTAGTCCTTGCAGTGATGGGGGGAAGTGACATGATCACAGCCCAGAGATTTTACGGTCTGGAAGGGAAGCAGGATGGTGGCGGTGTTAATTTCAGTATATAGTAGCAGTTTCTGGAGTAACTGTGAGCCATTGCTTGACTTTTGGCCTCTTCAGGCACATGGTACAAATACCTATTAATCATTTTCAGTGATCGACTTCAGGTGGAGAACACTTCAACTCTAAGAAGTCTTGTGAAAAGTAAGAACATGACTTTTCTTAAAAGCTACCTGGTGTAAGCAGTATCGTAGACAAAGTTCTGCATTGGTAATTTATACCAATGCATCTTACATTTCCTTTAGCGGGCCTAATTAAAGTGAGATGAGGAAAAAGCAAAAGAAAGGCATAGGATTTTCAAACACAGGACAATTTTGGGAATGCAAATGTACTTTTAAATGTTTTAAACCTAATAGCTGGCCCTGTGTATAATGAGAGTTTTAGAATGTATGTATATTCTCTCTTTACCTCCCCCTACACACGCATACCCATACGTTTGTCCTTTCTCTTATATTCTGATGTTAGCCTTGTTCCAAGCGCTTTTTTATTTTTCTTAAGATTTTATTTATTTATGTGATAGAGAGAGACATAGCAAGAGAGGGAACACAAGCAGGGGGAGTGGGAGAGGGAGAAGCAGGCTTCCCGCGGAGCAGGGAGTCCGACGCGGGGCTCGATCCCAGGACAAACGCTTAACGACGGAGCCACCCAGGTGCCCGACTGAGCCACTCAGGCGCCCATGTTCCAAGAGCTCTTATGCAAACAGAATGTAAGCAAGAAATTTATCTTGAAATCATATGTGATAGTAGAAAACAAGGTCTCATGTTTGAAAGGTTTCCCCAGGGGCTCATGGTTTAGTTTCACAGTCCATGTTTTTTTGGCGTTCAATGGCAAAAAAGATGTTATGCTTGTCACTGTAGGCTGTTCTATGACTTTAGGTTGGGAGATTTACACGGTATCTTTGGTACCATGGGAAGCATCCTCCTGCAATTCTGTCCAGGCTTTTCATACAGTGAAAGGTCAGTCCCTAAGGGTATCACTGAGGTTATGATACAGGTCTGAACTTGATCAAATACAACATTGCAAAAACCTTGAGGATTCCTTTTGAGGCTTCTGGCACTGAATCACTCTCCCATTTTCTCCCTTAAGTTCAATATTTTAACTCTGTTCTCTTGAGGAATAAATAGTGGCATGCCTAGTATAGTTTGGCATGTAAAAGTGAATTAAAAGCTTATAGAAAGTGTGTCCCATTGTTTTCTGCATATCTATGCCTTTTTCACTGCTATGCTTTCCATATTTTAAATTACCAGTATTAACAGCTATTTATTGCAAATTTTAATTATGCATTTTTTACAGCCTATATAATATATGGCCATTTCAAAAGGCTTATGAGTATGGAGTTGCAAAAAATACATACCAAGTTATATTTCTTGATGTTGTTTCCTCTTTTCCCCTTCCAGTACCCCAGCTTTTCTTAGCTTGACAAAATCTTACTTGTCCTCAAGAATCCTCTCTCCTAGGAACCTATTTTATCTCTTCCGTCCTACCGAGTGTGGGTTGTATGACCCTCCCCTGAGTTTCTTGAGCACCCCTTCCACACCTACATTATTTATTCTTTTGTTTATTCACTCACATATCCTTTCCTTAAACATATATTGAATGTTTACAATGCCCTAGAATTTTCTATATTGATGTTACCTGTTTACAATAGTCTTCCCCACTGTTCTATAACCATTTAAAATGCAGAGATCGAGTCTGATTTATCTTCTAATCCCCAGGTACCAAGCCGATTCTACAGACGGTAGATGCTTTTAATAAATGTTTGTTGTACTGAGTCACTGATAGAAGCTGTGGGTAGTTTTACCAAAGGTAATCTAATTACAAGGGTAAATGAGCCAGTGTACTGTGTATTACAATTAAATCATTTGATCATTATGATTTGTAAATATGTTCAAAATTGTTCTCTACACTTTCTCTGAATGGGAAGCATACTTACTGCATAAAGCTAAAGTGAAAAAATGGTAGCAGCCTAAATGAAAATGCAAAAGAGTTGGAGGTCTCAAACCTGCAGTTCTTGAGGAATCTCCTCCTCAGAATATATTTTGTTTGACTCTTTGATAGGCCCACATAGTGTTTTAGAGGACGTAAAAGTAGGCAGGTGTTATGCTTACATAAGTATACACACAGTTCACCATCCACTGCCTTCCTGACTGCATATGCTAAATCTACGTTCCCTACAGGTGTTTGAGTTTGGGTCCTCTACTCTGTGGTTTACAAAAGGGCTGCCATGAATAAAACCTGCTGCTTTGTCAGCGCATCTGTTCCGTCTTGATGTCATGGACTTGTTTAGGCAACATCGTACTACCCAAAACAGGCTTTTGTGTCAATGTAACAAATCATTTCTAAGTTAATCTCTCTTTGGGATGAAAGATACAGTTCATTGGTAAAATATTTCTTAGCAGTGTTTTTCGTAAGCGCATACGAACACCCAAATGCATATGGAGTGGTTTCCCCTTATCTGCTGTTTCGCTTTCTGTGGTTTCAGTTACCTGCAGTCAACTTCGATCTGGAAGCAGCTGAGTTTCCTCTGCTTCCGTAGTATCAGAAGGTCCGTAGTAGCCTCACATTAAGTCACAGCGCCTGCATCCATCCCCTCACTTCATCGTATCACGTAGGTATTTTATCATTTCACATCATCATGGGAAGGGTGAGTACAGCACAATCAGATATTTTGAGAGAGAGAGAGACCATATTCACATAACTTTTATTATAGTATATTATTATAATTGCTCGATTTTATTATTTGTGACTGTTAATCTCTTAATGAGCCTAATTTATAAACTAAATTTTGTCATAGGTACGTATGTAGAGAGGACAGAGCACAGTACATATTGAGTTCAGTACTGTCTTCAGTTGAAGGCATCCACTGGGGGTCTTGGAATGTCTCCCCTGTGGATAGGAGGGACTACTGTACATGAATGGATATACACATATAGGCATGATGCCAGTTCTCAAACCATGATAAATTATAAATTTATCATATAATCTTGTGTCGACTCTAAATCTTCTCTTTATCAGTAGAGGATCTTTTGAATCTCATAAATCAGTTCCTATGAAAATGATAGTTTATTTCAGTTCAAAAGATCAAGTAATATATAGGCACACATAGAAAAGGAAAGGGTCAGGGCGCTTGGGTGGCTTAGTCGGTTAAGCTGCCGACTCTTGATTTTGGCTCAGGTCATGATCTCAGGCTTCTGGGATCCAGCCCTGCACAGGGCTCCCTGCTCAGTGGGGGGTCTGCTTCTCCCTGTGCCCCTCCTCCCACTTGTGCTTTCTCTCTCTCAAATAAAGAAATAAAATCTTAAAAAAAAAAAAGAAAGGGGCATTCCAGAAGAGATTGCATGAACAAAGATTCAGAAGGGTAAAATAAAACGATTTGACCTGTGAGCAACTAGGATGTTGAAAGAGGCTGGACTTGTTGAGATCCTCTTAAAAAGACTCTGAATGGCATAGTTAAGAGTTTGGGTTTGGTCTGTTGCATAGCCCTCTGAGTGTGTGTTTTAAATACTAAAAATAATTTCCATTTTAGAAAGGGAGACAACAGCATTGTGGAGGATAAATTAAAGGTGTGACTGAAGGAGATAAGTGAAAAGGAATTGCAGTAATACTGGTGAGGAGGGGATTGGCAGTAGATGAAGAGCAAAGAGATGAATTTTGAGAGACTGATCCTTTGTAGAGAAAATGGGAAAGATGTAGATGTAAATTAGCTTTTTTCTAAAGTCGATTAAAAAAATTCAAGAGCTTGGTCCCATCTCCTCCCAAATATTTGCAGATTTTTTTTTAAGATAGTTACACTGGTACTGATATTAGTTACCAGGTTAGTTACAAAACATTTAAATGTTTGTATTTCAATTACACATAAAAAGCCAGATGATTCTCCCACTTTAAGAAATGGCATTCCTAAGAGGGTTGCCTTTGGTTAAAATGATGTGAATTGGTTTTATCAACAAATAGCATCTCCTTTGTGTTAGGTACAGTTCTAGGCCTTTGCCACAGAAGTGATTAGGAATTCCCACTATTAATTTCTAATGTGCTTTCTTGGATTGTAAATTAATACTTTAATTTTTATACACTGTAAATAAAGAATACCACTCCAGTGGTATTTGAATGTGAGAGCAGCACCAAACAAAACTAAATAATTCAAAACTGTTTCATCTCACTCTCAAAAGTGATTGTGAATGAACAAGAAAAAGCCCAAAGTCCAAATTATTGAAAGAGCAAATGCCAAAAGCACATGGCCCTCAACATTATGCAGACTGAGTTATTGATATTTTAATTAATCATACCGAGTTTGACTGATTTAAATCTTATCCTATCTTTAGGAAAATTCTTAGAATCTTCTTATGATTATTTAAATAAAACAGTTGTTTTCCAAAGAGTGAGTTATAATAAATAAGTAAGCTAATTCACATTAAGTATTTGGAGAATAATGGTGTGCATGGTCATTATGAACACATAAAAAAAGAACATTAAAATTATTGTAAAATTATTGTGATAATTCAATGCTTCGTTCTAGCTGTTCTTTGTTTGGTGACCTTATTAGTTATCTGTGTGGTAGGACATGTGAGCGCATTATTTCATAACCTTCTGAGTGCTAAGTTTCAGATTGTTTTTTAATTAGCATTTTAATTGCTCATCAAAGTAATTGAAAACAGAGTCAGAAAATGGAGCATTTGCTAATCCCTTTGGTACCAGTCAATGCTAAGTTTTCTCAAGGTCAAGTGCCTTTCCATAGTACTAATGGAAGCTTGCATTGCTTTGAGCTCCCTGACACATGATGTGGCAATTCTGGAGTTGGCATTTTTGAGAGTAAGGGATTTTTCTTCCTTTTTCCTTTCTGAGATTTTAGCTTATTAAGAAAGAAAGCTGAGTTGATCATTCTACAATGAAAAAACAGGAGACAGGGAATATTCCCCGTGGTCAAGATTAGGTCAGATTAGAGTAGACATTTGCTACCTTAGTTGAGATGTGAGCTTGTTGGATCAATGCTGGGCTGTTTGTGAAAAAGAGAGATTTGACATGATTTATGCATTTTTTTTAAGAAAATACTTAGTGCCTTCTGTGTTGCAAACACTAGGCTGGCAACAAGCAAGATATACGTTCTAACTACCAAAGGTAAAGAGCAATATTTTTTGTTATCTTATAGACTACACAGGGAACTGCACCCACTCCCACCAAGTGGAGAATAAACAAATGGAAGACACACCTCCAAATGAATCCTAGAAAGTTGAGCAGTGTAGTGCAGTGGCTAAGTGCTTAGACCCTGGCATGAAGTTGCTGAGCTGTGACTAACAGGATTGCCATCTACTTGCTATGTGATCTCTCTGTGCCTCAGTTTCCTCACTGATGACATAGGGATATAGGGATGTGTCTCTGAAAACCATTGTGAGGATTCAGGGAATTAATATTTGTAAAGTTTTAGAATCATCCCTGGAACATTTCAGTAACATTTTACTTTATTATTTTGACAATGAATACAAGATTAGTCCAGCGTGATGCCCATGGCATGAAGACCAAGATTTCATGGCAAAATGTAATGATGTAATGTATGGTGATTAACATAACAACAAAAAAATTTAAAGAAAAAAATGTGTGTTGCTGTTAAAAAGTAAACATCTCAGTCCTGAAAACATGATCCAGGTCATTCTACACTTGATCTTAGCCAAAAGGCTGAGAAGCGATGATCCAGGTCATTCTTGCTGATTTAAGCTGCTTAGTTACTCCTTCACTAGGATGTGAAATTTTTCTTTCTCAGTCATATGCCTGTGCTTACCTTCTGGCTAATGTTCTGGCTATTATATCTTTCCACAGAGCTTTAAGGAAACCAATATGCCAGCATCCAGACTTGGAGAATAAATAAGTTAGGGAATAATTTGGCTTTCTAAAAGGACTATCTACTTTACCAAAGGTGGATGATGAGGAAGATAGTCACAAACAAAACACTGAAGTATTAAATAATTGATCCACACCCAGATGGAAAAAATATTGCTTACCTAATTTTGATTATGTCGATTCAAGCCAGTTCATTTTACAAAATTACAGGGAACAACTGTTGAATTATTATTTTTTTTTTTTAATTGCAATTCTTCTCTCTGCTGTTCTGGCCACTGATCTCCTCTCTGTACATATAATCCTAAATATAAGTACACTATATATTTTTAATGTGGACAATTAATAGCCTCTCAGTCCTGTGTTAAGTGTGACGTAGTGTTTTTAGAAAACTTGACTATTTTTTTTAATTTGTAATATGCAGTCTTTATTAAGTCTGCTTGCTGTGCAAACACAGGTTGAAAATATTCCCCTGGCTCTCTTCTCTAGCCTCATCACTGTTCCTAAACTTCTTATGTCTAGAAATTTTAGAGTCGTTCTGCTTATAATTTTGTTCTGTTGAGTTGTTAAAATACCTTTAGGGATGTTTTTGACCATATACCTTTTCATACTTATATGTTTATTTAGTTTTTCATCTTTTTAATTTAAAGATAACACTTTATCACACTAAGTGCTTTTACCTTGGATGTGATTTTATGTGATATTATTGCTTTTTTTTTTTCTTATTCGTTATTTTTTTTTTGATCCTCACTTATCTCTGTATTCTTAATATATTTATTTGGGTATCATATAAACTGCATAGAGTTGAATATTGATTTGACCAATATGATAATCTTTGTCTTGTGATAGTAGAGTTTACTCCTCTTTAAATTTGTTGATATAATTGATATATTTGGTTTTATATCTTTCAACTTTTAAATTTCCATTTGCAGACTCCATCATTTTATAAAAAGCAGAACAGGACCTTAGCATTACGTCTCCTACTGATAAGAGTGGTTCTCGCTCTCTTTTTCTTCCAGGTATTTTATCTTTTAATAAATCAAAATATATTTTAAGTTTTATATAGTTAGACTATAGAGTAAGGTTATATGAATTGGTGAAAATCAAGACAGAGAAATTGATGAATCATCCAGATACATGAGAACAGTGCATTCCTGAAAGCTAACCCTTAATCCAAAAAGAATTTACACTTATCTATGCCTTCTGTAGTTTATCATTTTTCCACCCTGGCAAAAGAATACAGTTTTAATTTTGAGGCATTTACAGCTTCTAAAATGTATTTTCCTTGGTTGTCAAGTTGATGATGGGAAAAGAGGTGCATTTCTGTTTTTAAAGTCACAGTAGAAAGTCCCTCCAGTTATTTTGTTAAAGTAATAATATCATCTCCTTCTAACCTTTGAAGTGTCCACTATTTTAAACCAAAGCCTTTAAAATTCTTAAGACATGCAATTGACAGATTATGCACAGATACACAAACACTTCTTGTCCTCTGATGAAAAGAGGATGTGTACTATTATACCTGGGATTTTTTTTTTCTTGGTACTAGCAAATGGCCTAATGACCTGATGTAGGCTTAATTCACATAATGATCTACCATCCATGACCCGACAGGTGTTTTAAAATGAGCCCATAGAGCACTATGGACCTCACTGTTGCTCTTAGAACACTCAATCTAGTTCTCCCAAAATTCTGTGCAGACGGCAATTACCTTTGCTTACCTGTGACCCAGGCACTTCCAGAACACTTGTAATTTTCCTCTAATTGAAGGTTTAACAATCCCAAACTCTTAGCACCTATAATAATGTTCTTCTCAATAGTTTGCTTCTACATGTTGTAATTGTGTATACACTTAAGTACATATTCAGAATATATATATACATATATATATTCAGAATATATATTCAGAAAGGTGAGTTGCTTTCGGTTTGGTTACACATATACTAATAAAATTCTAAGCTCATAAAATAGAAGTTAGCACAAGTGCTCAGGAAGGCATTCCTATGGAGAGCTAAGATAACATATGGTGAATATTGATTCAGTCAACATGGATTGTCTAAGCATATACTGTCTGCTCAGCACTGTACTAGCACCATGGAGATATAAAAAATTAAAAAAATTGATTTTCTTTCAAATTTGTCAATGGAAAATATTGATGCAAACAAGTCTTTATGAGTGAACATACAAAACTTTTGTTGAAAAGATTCTATGTTTATGGTGTAGTTATGATTTCGTCACAGAATTCATTACATAAGAATGCACAGGGCACCTTCACCTATGTAGAAGGCTGTGTGGAGGGGATCTTTTCTGAAGGAATACTCATTCTTGAGGTCACTTAACTAGAAACAAACTACGTTTCTTAACCAGAAAGCAAGGACTTTAAGGGAGAGCTCTTACTATGTTAAGTGTGGGAATCTTAGTTTCTTTATCTGAGCCATGGTGTTATCATCATGCCTAAAATAGAGTTTTTGCAGGGTGTTTATTCTGATAGTTAAAATATCTAGAGCGGTGGTTATAGGATAGATTCAAGTTATAGGATAGATAACAGCATTTTGTCTATCAACCTCTTATCAACCAACTATCAAAAAGTATTAAAATCTCGTATTAGGGTTTGGTAGAGTCTTTGAAATATTCCACTGTGCTTCAGCAATGTAAAGGGAAGCCAGGGGAGGGTTTTGTTTGGTTTTCTTTTTGTTTATATTGGAACTACAGGGGACAAAAAATAAAAAATGTAAAAAAGCACTCTAGAACCGGGATAGAATTGAAGTAAGAACATCAAGGTTCAGGCTTTCCACATTTTGTGGAGATTTTCTTCCAGCAATAAAAGCTTGAGATTTAGGAATTAAATTTTCTTAATTAGATACACACACACACACACACACACACACACACACTCATAAACACAGGTTAGGGAATACAACAAAAATGGGTCTGGTCCTCCCAGCTTACAATTTATTGTGAGAAATAAACAGTAAATAAATAAGTCAACAGATATTTAATTATAAATTGAAATGAACGCTGTAAAGGAAAAGGTCACAGTAATGCAAATCAGCCTAATTTATTTTAAGGGATCAAGGAATTCTCAGAGAAAATGACATTTCAGCGGAGCCTTGGCAGATGAGTAGGATTTTAACCAGGCAGAGAATAGAGGAAGGAATGTTCCTGGAAGAGGAAACAACCAGGATGAAGGCTTTGAGGTGGAAAAGATGCAGTGCATTTGAATAGCTGAAGAAAATCTGAGCAGCCAGGGAGTAGCCTAGGAAGAGCTACTAGGAAGAAGAGCTGCCTGAGAAGGGGTTAGGCAGATAGGCAGCTGTGTTAGTCTCCTGTGGAATCCATGAGAAAGTACCACAAACTGGGTGGCTTAAAACAATAAATATTTATTCTTTCCCATGTCTGGAAGCAGGAAGCCTGAAATAGTGTTGTCAGGCCCATACTCTCTCTCCTAGTTTTGGGTGGTTGCTGGCAATCCTTGGCTTTCCTTGACTTGCAGCTGCATGACGCCAATCTCTGCCTCCATTTTCCCTCTCCCTGTCTGTGTCTTCACGTGGCGCTGTGTGTGTGTGTGTGTGTGTGTGTGTGTGTGTGTGTGTGTGTGTGTCTTCTCTTCTTATAAGGACACCAGTCCTGTTGGAGGAAGGGCCTACCCTGTTCCAATATGACCTCAGCTGAATTTACCTCTTTTTTTTTCTTTAAATTTTTTTATTGTTATGTTAATCACCATACATTACATCATTAGTTTGTGATGTAGTGTTCCATGATTCATTGTTTGCATATAACACCCAGTGCTCCATGCAGAATGTGCCCTCTTTAATACCCATCACCAGGCTAACCCATCCCCCACCCCCCTCCCCTCTAGAACCCTCAGTTTGTTTTTCAGAGTCCATCGTCTCTCATGGTTTGTCTCCCCCTCTGATTTCCCCCCTTCATTTTTCCCCTGCTGAATTTACCTCTTAATTACATTTGCAGAGATCCTGTTTCCAAATAAGATCACATTCACAGGTGCCGGGGGTTGGTGCTTCCATATATCGTTTTGGGAACACAATTTAACCCACAGTAACAGTCTACAAACTATGCTGAGGAGTTGTTCTTACATTCAATGGGAAGCCATTAGAATGATTCAAGCAAAGGACTAGCATGATCGATTTATTTTATACTGTATAATGCCATTTATATGACATTTAAGAAAGGTCCAAAACTGAAGAGGCAAAAATCAGTCCAGTAGTTGCCAGGGGTTAAGGGTCGGGTAAGGGGATCAACTACAGAAGGACACTAGATAATTTGGAGAATGGATGGAAATATTCATATCTTGATATGAGTTTGTCAACATTTATAGATGTGTGCACTTGAAAAGGGAAAATTGTACTGTATGTAAACAATACCTCAGCATCAATGAGAGCAGACTCAGAGGGGCCCTGGTTTGGTAGTCTAGTTGAGAGGGGGTTATTGCTTAGATGAGGATGGCGGTTCACTCTTAGTACTCTACTTCACTGACATGCAGAGCCTGCCTGTGGAATCAGGTATTAATTTGTCAGCTGCTTCCCATTGTGGCAGCTTTGCTGAAAAGAGCTTTTGGTCACAAGAAAGGTGAAGAGAGGGTCAGAACCCGGGGCGCCTGCCAGAGAAGGGCCTGTGAGGAGGTCAGGGGGCCTTGGTGTCAACAGAAGAGAAGATAGGAATTGCACTGCTTTCCCAAGGGTTGTTACTGCCCAGAATAATTAAAAGGAAAGAAAACGAAGGTGCCGAAGAAGGAACGTAGAGAGCTAAATGCAGTGTCTCACTGTCCTGTGTGAGTTGAAGGTCAATCCGCTGAGGTGTGTGGGGGAGACAATGGGGACCGTGGCGGGTAGGGATGCCCTCCCCCCACTCAGAGGTTGTCAAGCAGTAGCTTCAGAACCTCGCACTCCTGCAGCTGCGCTTTGCAAGTTAATTCTCCAAGAAAGAGTTGAGTGCCGATCTAAAAGTGTTGAAATGGCAATAAGAGAGTAGAAATTTGCAAAAACAAAAAGTGAATATAAGTAATTTTTTTTTCTTATCATAGTCACTTCCATCATTGGCATATTTTATTTGGGGCGATGAAACATTTTCTAACTTGTTTTTGTTAAATAACAATATGCACTTTCTCTCTCTCTCTTTTTTTTTTTTCCATTTGCAGTCTTGTTAATCTCTAGCTATTTTACTGCCATTGATTTATGGAATAAGCTAAACTCTAATAAATCTTAGTGAAGATAGTGTTGTGCCTGTGAAATGGAATATCATTTTGAAGGCTAATTCTATTAAAAGAAAACATACTATAAATATGTTAAAAGTCACACTAATCCCAGACATTGACATAGTAAAAATCCAGAGTTTAATTCTAGCCCTCTGAATTAACAGTTAGGTGATTTTGTGCAAGTTAGTGTAACTTGCTCGAATCAGGTATCATCTCTGTAATTTATCATATGTAATATATACATATAGTATCTACTTCCTAAATTTGGGTATTGAAATGATTCTATGTAGAGCACTTAGTAATGTCTGACACTTATTTTTACTTCATTAATCCTTACTCCCCTTTGCTTTTCTCCATAACACTTACTATATAGCATATGTTAAAGCTTATTTGTCTTTTCTCTCTCTCCACAATATAATGTAGGAAGCATGAAGAGAAGAGTTTGTTTTATTTACTGCTATAAGCCCAGTGCCTAGATTGGTGCCTGGTAGGTGACAATAAATTATTGTTCAATTCATGAACAAATGATTATTAATAATAATACTACTATCCTCTTCTTTTGTTTGGCATTATGTAAGTTAACAAAGTGAAGTTTCTTAGCAGCGTGACTTCCTAGCTGTTCCTTGGAAACAGTCAAAGGCTTTGCCTTAGGTACAAGTGAAAATAAAGGCTTCACAACCTTAAATTGGATGAAAACTCTTGTTCTTGCCCAATCAGGTGAAAATAACAGAAATTCAAGGTATCATTAGTTGGGAAGAGGGAGCAAACCCTGGGAGAGCATCCTGACCCAAATGTTTGTTCAGCTGCTTTGCTCTGGACATTGCCTGACCCTCCAAAATATAGAGATATTCATGAATAATGGAATGGGAACATGAGGAAGAACTTTTCTTTATTTTTACCCTTGTTCACCATAAGAAGCAAGTGTTCTCAGGATAAGGCAGGGTGAAAGGCTCTCTTGATTTTAAATTCTGGCTCAGATATCTACTGATCCTGTCCCTGGAGCAAAAAATAGACAGCTTTATTTATTCATTCCTATGATTGATCTAATCTAAAAATTCTCCGAGTTGTGTGAGTTTGGCATTGCTGAAAATCCTTCCTGTTCCTTCAAACGTGGCCATGTTTTACTGGCGCATTTAATTACACAGCACCTAATGATGCTGTGGCTGGGGAATTTTAGGGGCAAAGGTCTCCTCTGGAAGAAAGTCAATTCACAGGACAACATATGCACTTCTGGTAATTCTCCCATCATTCAAACTGCTGAGTGAGTTGGTAAAGGGGAGCTGTGGGTTTAACCCTCTGACTCTCCAGTCTGAAAACCTCTCTTTGTGCTCATTCATTAGTAGAGTGAATAGAGATAGTGTGGCCTCCACATCCTTAAGGCTGAGCTGGGCTCACACCCAGGATTCACCACTGGGACAACACTCTAATAATTCCTCCTGAGCATTGCTTTGTTATGGGAAGGACAGTGTAAAAGGACTCAATACTTGTTTTAGCAAGATCACAAATGGGAAAACATCTGTTCACAGGAATATTTTTTTTATTTGCAGTTGGGAAAATGATTGAGTCCAGTTCTGCTCTTCCTTGTTCTTTTTCTTTTCTTTTCTAGTAGTTACACAGGATATAAGACCGTACTTATGTAGAAATGCATGCTTTTCCCATTCTCACAAGCACTTCTGCTCCTGAGGCTTTGATCCTCAGTAGAGTCACTCTTGAAAGTCTATACTGTCTTCCAGAAAACATCATCTCCACTCTTGCCCAAAGTGATTGGAGATACAAAAATGCATGAAGCTGTTGTCTGATTTTTCCGTATTCTTGGGGGAATGGTCCTGAGGTGAAGGGTCTGAGCTAATAGTTTCTTGTTTTCTGTCCTGATGTCCATGTGTGTGCTATTATTTTGTATCTCTTTTCTTTTTATGTAAATGATATTCCATTACTGCTACCCCCATACTTGAAAATGAAGATTGTGTTGGCATCCCATCCACAGCTTCTTGAAAATTTTTAAAGAGAAAGAGGTTCACATCACTAGTTCCATTTGGTTGGAACCACTCCAGAGGATTCTAGGAGAAGGAATAGTGCAAGATTTTTTTTCTTTCACCTTCAGTTCCCTGCCTTGCCCTAGTGTAGAAAGATGGATACTGCTATTCTGAGTCATTAGCACCTTCTTCACTGTTTCAGTGGTCAGTTTCCCTAAGGTTGACTCATTCTACTATTGATTTTAAATTTGCAATAGGATCTCTCCCTGAATTTCTTACCCCAATGTGACACTTTGGTATTTTTTTCCCCTTAAATTTGAATAACACCAGTAATATCTTAGGTCACTCTCCTAAAATACATTTGCATGCCCTCACTGACACAAGTACCTAAAGACTACATAAAAATGTCTTTTAGTAGCAAGTTATTATCAAAACATTACTTTTATTAAGTACAGGTAAAATCATTTATGTGTGATAGTGTAATAGTAAAGACAGATGACTATTGTTACCTCTCATAGAACTGGTCGACTCCTGACATGTTCATTCTATACTTGCCAGTAGGAAAACAGAGAAAAATCAAGTCTGAACAGGAGTTAACTGTTTAAATATTAATATTTGTTCTGGCTGGGAAAGCTAGATGACTCTGTTAGTCTGTTGTATCACATGAGGACGGTCATTGAGCTCCATGTAATCTGAGATTTCTCTACTAGAATAAGTTGTTCCTGGTCATGTGGCAGATTGTGTCTTGGACCCGAGGTCAGAAAGCTTTGGTTCTGTGTGGCTCCAGTCTGGTTTCCTCATCTATAAAATGGAAATGATCCTCTTCCCAGGGTAGACAACATGTTCCAGTTTCCCCCAGAACTTTCACTGGTTTTAGCCCCAAAGGTCCCAGTGAGAGGCTTGATTCTTTTCAGTCCCAGGCAAACCAGGCCAGCTGGCTTGTTCACTTTACTCTTTACCCTGCTTTGCAGACTTGTGGTAGAGTTAAGTATATAAGAAAGCATTTTTGGGGGAACAAAAATAGTCTCTATACATGGAAGCAATTAAAGTCACAATTACAAAAGTAAAGTATTTTGATGGAATTTATGGGCCTCCAAGTTCATTTTGCTAGATAAGCAAGTATGCCTTCTACAGCGTCATGTTATCCAAGTGAAACGGCCAGGAGCTCTGGTGCCAGACAGAAGCCTGGGGTAAGGCAAATAGTTTCAGTTTGGGTCAGCAACATGTATGTGCTGCCCCCCATTTCTTCCCATCCTATGCAGATTCTCCTCGCTGTGGAGGTGGAGATTTCTTGGGGACAGCTCTACCTGGGTTGCGATTGCTGCCCCCCCCCCCCAGTTCCAACTCCTATAACTTAAAGAAATTTTCATAAATCGTATACACGCTAGAGTCATATTTGTAAAATTCAGGGCTCTTTAAAGTCTACCTAAGACAGTGTCTATTAAGCATTTAGCACAGCCCTGACCTTGAATTAGTTTTATCAGAAAGCTGTCTATGTATCTATCATAAGTAGTCATTCGTATAACTAGTGATTGGTAGTTAAGTAAGCAACATTCATAGGAGGTAAGCATTGAAACTTGAAGCCCAGGTAAGAAGTCAGGTCACAGCAATGTGAAAAAAAAAATGCTGGACATTTCAGGTAAGTGTATTTTCAAAGCTAAGGTAGGAAACAGGTTCAAAGAGTGGAGTGGATATAATGAGTAACTAGATGTTAAAGATGAATCCAGGGACTCAGTTAAGAAATAGTTCAATAGCTCAATTGCTAGTCAGTGAATAGTTTGCTCACTATCTCAGTTGAATGCCACTGAGCGGTCTGACGTGAGTTCTTGTTCCCCAAAGGAACTGTGGGGACATTATACCTACACAACAAGTCCCCAGGCATCGTTTTACTTGTGGGTTATGCATTCTTTCTTCAAGTGCAAAATTGAGGCTCCCAGAGAAGAATGACCACGTAAGTGACAGTTTGCAAAGGGTGGGATCTAGATTCAAATCCAGGCTTGTGACGGTGTAACTCGTGTGTGGCCCCCTCTGTCACAGGAGGCATCGAGGTGATCTGCAGCCGCATGCCCACTTTGTCCCACAATGCCAGAAATACACCCAAGCTGGACAACATTTCTGCAATAACTAGACTCTCTGTCTTGAAAAACAGGTTAGCGGCAACTCCTGCTTTCTGTTTCTAAAAGCAGTACATTTTCAGGTGTGTTTAATTGCTAGTGCAAATCAAAAAATAAAAGGAGTACAAGTTTGCAGAATCAGCTGGACTGAAGGACCCAAACAGCTATAGAACATTAGAACAATTAGCATTTGTATTTAGCTGACTGTTCTCAAAAGATGTACTATATAGATGTTCAGTTATTTTTTTAAGATTTTATTTATTTGACAGAGAGAGAGAGGGAGAGAGAGAGCACACAAGCAGGGGGAGTGGGAGAGGAAGAAGCAGACTCCCCGCTTAGCAGGGAGCCCAATGCGGGGCTCGATCCCAGGACCCTGGGATCATGACCTAAGCTGAAGGTAGCTGCTTAACCAACTGAGCCACCCAGGCGCCCTAGCTGTTCAGTTTTTTTTCAGTTCTGAAGAAAGCCTAATGTGGGAGTTTCAGGTAAACTTTTAAAAATTAACATTGCAGTGAATAAAGGTGTTAACTGCCATCAAAAACATTTCCATGCAGTAGTAGTGATGATGATGGTGATCATGATAATGAGGACAACAACAACAAATATGTCAAACACCTTGTTGTAGAGTTTATGAATCAATTTAAAATATTTTCCTTGGTTGAACATGTATGAAATAGAACAGATGTGTGTTCTATTTGTAGCTTACGCAGGTAAATTTCCTGTTCCCCAGAGAGGTCAAATCACTCATTCAAGGTGATAACAAAACCAGAGACAAATAAAATACTGAACTTCTAACTGTCCATTTCATGCTATTTCCATGATACTGTTCCTTCCTTCTGGCTCCAACATTTTTAATCCTTTCAGCTGATGAAATAGTTACATTCACTCATTTAGCAACTTTATCTCTTATTCTCAAGAGTCAGCCTATTACTGTGTTTAGAATATGTTGGCTCTCTATAAGGTGGTGATGGCATCCACAGCCTTAGCCCTGTGCTCACAGCAATGGGGAGGGGGCTAAGCATTCTTGATGGAGGAGTAAACTCTTAATGAAGTGATCACCTTTTGTCTCCTTTCTGATCTCAATCAATAATAGGATTTTGCACGCTTTCTTTAGCATGCTCGTCTTAACATTAATCTGGCCATCATAGTAACTGAAAAATAGTTGGGAAGCCTCTTTTGGACAAATTCTAGGCAAAATGTTGGTTCCCAGCAAGTGCCCTTCTAGCTGCATCCTTTGTTGCCAAACCAGTTCCACTTACTGGCTCCATTTATACGGACTTATCCAAGGACTCTGCCTGTGTGGAAGTGTTCTGAGTTTGGTATTTGAAGGCCTGGTGCATTGTCACTACTTATTTTAAGATGTTGTTTTCTAAAGTGACTTTTCAAATCTAAATTGTGGGAAAACAGAGATTATGAAAGCAAAAAGAAGGCACAAAATTCATCTAGCCTAAAGAACAAGGTACTCCAAGGACTGTGGGGGCTAGAAGGGCCACGCAGGTGATGAAGGAGCATCAAATGGGTACTGGGGTTATGTTGACTTCCTAGGGCTACTGTAACAGACTGCCAAACCTTGAGGTGGCTTACAACAACAGATATAGATTGTTCTATAAGTCGAGAAGCAAGAAGTCCCCAATCAAAGTATCAATGGGGCCATGCCCTCTCTGATAGCTCTTGGGGTAAATCCTTCTTTGCTGACAGTCCTTGGCATTCCTGGGCTTGTAGCTGCATCATTCCTGTTACATGACTACCTTCTCCCTGTGTGTCTGCATTGTCTTCTCTCTTTGCATGTCTGTCTCTGTGTCAAAGTTCCCCTCTACTTCTTTGGGATTGGGGCCCACTCTAATGACATCATTTTAATTTGATTACCTTTGCTAAGACCCTTTTTCCATATCACGTTAACATATGGAGGTACTGGGAATTAGGACTTCAACATATCTTTGGGGGAGGGACAATTCACACTGTAATAGAGATAAACTGGGGTGTATATGGTCTCTAAAAGGGGGCAGTTGCTCACTGCCAGCCTATTGCTCTAATTTCAAACATTATTTTTTAAGGGAAACTGAAAATCTGAATATTTTCTGGAAAATACAGGCACACGATTCATCTCGTTTAGTGATAACTGAACTAAGCATGTCTTAGGGTCTGATTGAGTCCTCTGCAGGCCCCCAAACTCTCTGTATGTGAAAACAGTGGCCTGGGCTGGCTGTCCAACTCGTCTGTGGCCACATAGCTCTTACAGGACAGCACAACTCAAACTCTCCTCCTAGTTTGTTTGTTTGTTTGTTTGTTTTGGACAAAACAGCAGTATGTCTAATTAATTCCTACTTTTTAAGCAATCAAACAGGCTTCCTTTTTGCATTCAGTTACGTTAAGTCCTCTCTATTTAGAGAAATCTTTTTTGTTTCCCTAAATTTGCCAGATAATGACATAAAATTTTTAAAAGCATCTATTCAAAAAATTGTGCATATACTTTATCATATATATACATATATATATAAAATTGTTGTATCTATAATGAAGCTATTTAGCTTTCCAAATACCTACCTGAATCAGATAGATAAAAATATTTTTTTTCTTTTTGCAATTTTGTGAATCATTTCTCTTTCGCTATCTTTTAAAGCTTGGGATCACATGGCATATAAAGTTTTAAATTTTACTTTTTGTTGGCATTTTCTCCTTTATAAGAATAATTTAACTGAAGAAGAGACAAGTGTCCAAGGTTAAAATATAAAAAAGGCAAACAGTAACCCAGAACATACTGTGGTTACAGTGAAAAGGATTTGGGAGCGATGGCAGAGCTGTGAAAGAGTTTATGAATCTCTCCTGAGTCCTCTATTTAAAAAAAAAAAAAAAAGAATAATTCGGCAGAAAAATCTAATACTTAATGAGAAAACATACAATTCACTTAGGTGACAAGGGAGCCTCCAAATCCCAAATACAAGCGAATGAGGGCAAACCATGATACCATGATGGCCACAAACCCTTGTGGTCTCCAATTTGAGAAGAGCAGCCAAAGCCGAGAGGGGTTTCTGCAGGATCCATGTGTGAGTGAGTGCAGGGACCAGGATGGAAACGTCAGGGCTGTCAACTCTGAAAAGCCAACATATCAAAGTAGCTCTGAGTATCACTCTGTTATCAGATTTCTGTGTTTGCAATAAATTGTCTCTGCATCAGCAAGGAAGGAGTTGAGGCCAGAGAGACAGGCAGGGGCCAGATGATGTAGGGCTTTGTAGGCTAGTAAAGAGTTAGGCTTTCATTCCAAATGTGATAAAAAAATTTTTAAGGATTTTAGCCCAGGAGTGACTTAGGTGTGAAAACATCACTCTACCTACTATGTGCAATAAGTACGATAGTGAAAACGAAGTGGGAAAAAAAGCCTATGAGATAAATGTCTCTGGAAGAGACTGATGGCTTGGATTGGAGTATTATCGGAAAGAGACCAAAGTGGATGGTTTTTAGTTATGTTTTGGAGGCTTAGGCAATAGAACATGCTTACTGGTTGGAAATGGGAGGAGGTTGGAGGTTTGGGCCTCAGTATCCTCACTTGATAGATAGTGCTGCTAATTAATGGGAAGGTCATGAGGGTAGGTTTTGGGAAGGAAGGAAATCAAGTGTTCTATAATGACTCTGTTAAGCTGGATACAGATCAAGACTGTATGTCTATATTTCAGAGTCATCGGCATTTACATGGGATGGCTAACTTGTTTTTACACAAAATGGAAACCTGGTTAAAGAGTATTCTACATTTCGCTTTTTTTTTAAAAAATAATCTCTTTGGAAAGATTTCCATAACAATATCCTTATTACACATCATCTGTTTAATGACAGTGGGTTTCCATTGTATTCTATGGATAAGCACTTAACGGTCTGTGGTGGCCATCTTTGTACATACATCTCTGTACACATGTGGGTGTTTATCTGTAAGAGAAATTCCTAGAAGTGGGATTGCTGCATTCAAGCATATGGGCATTTCACATTTTGATAGATATTGCCAAGTACTCCCAACAATATATAAGAATATCTGTTTCCTCACACCCTTGCCAAATTTCATCATCTTTGCCAATACGATAGGTTAAAAAAAAGTATTTTTGTTATTTAATTTGCATTTTACAGAATAATTAGTGAGGTTGAGCATCTATCCATATGGTTTTAAGCTACTTGAATCTCTTTTTCTGTGAGCTGAACTGCCTGTTTGCCTGTTTTACTCTTTGCCTGTTTTTTTCATTGAGCTGTTGTTGTTTTCTTCTAGATTTTTTTTTCCCTCCTCCATTGTACACAGTATAAATATTTTCCAGAATTTCACTTGTCTTTGTATTTTGGCATGTTTTTGACAGTGGGGTTTTTGAAACATTTTTGTTTTTTAATACAAGTTTATGACTTACGTGATCACAGTCATATATTCAGAATGACAACACTGTAGATGAAGGGATAAAGTAGTAAGACTTAATATATTACGGTTCTCATTCTGCTGCAGAGTTGCTGGGTGCCACTGGGACACTCATTTAATCATGTGCCTTAGTTTCCTCCTTGTAAAATGGAAATCACAGTCTCTGCCTTACCTTCAAGAACTTATTTAAGAAGAACTCTATGAATAAATATAATAACTCTCTCTTGGGTTTCAAATACTCTCAACATATGAATTTATGCATGCAAGGTGGATTCAATAACATATTGAATGTACAACATTACAAAATACTAAGAATTTCCAGAGTGTCATGTAATCTTTAAAGCTACTTCTTTAGCCAGTATTTCTCTTTGTCTTCCTTCTTGTCCTCTTTTTTTTTTCTTTTTTTTAATCCTCCTCATTTTCTTCTTTCTTTCTTTGTTACATGTTACCATATGTTTGGTTGTCATTATGCTGGTGGAGAACTGCGGTACACATCAATCTGGGCAAATTTGAAAAATCATAAAGGAAAGAAACGCTTCATGATCCCTCGAGGCTCTGTCCTCTGTGTCTTTTTAGTGATATCCACTTGATAGTTAAACATGCTGATGAATTTGACCAGTTAATTTGGGAGTCGTCAATACAGATCGATAGAAGAAGGCTGTGCTCATAACCCCCTGCAAAGCGGGGAGACTGCGTAGCAGCAAGAGCACTGACCCAAAGGTCTGCAGATCTGATAGCTGGTTCAGATTCTCTTACTAGCGGGCTTTACAGGAGTGGTTTATGACTATGTCATCTTATAAAATAAAAAGTTACAGAGCTTACTTACTTCAGAACTCAATCAGAAGAAGGTGGCTGTTTCAATGAGCAAAAAAAATACATTCAGAATTAGGAATTTAGGAATTAAATTAATTAAATTAAATTAGGAAATGGGGGAGTGGTAGAATCAGTCATGTTCTCATCATACACAGAAACAAAGTAAGACCCCAAGAGGGAAGTTTTGCAGAATCCTTAAAGCATCTTTGTGAAACACACTTTGGAGATCCCTGGTCTGAATTATTGTTTCTTAATTCCTGACTAAACTATCAAATTTTGTGACTCATTTGCTACAAATAGCTGTTAAAAGAAAGGGAGGGAGGGAAAGAAAGAAGGAAAAGAACAAAAGTTTTCATAGTACAGTCCCTACCTTGTACATTAAGGGGACCAGGAAATATTACCAGAAGTGTTTTCTCTCTTACCTCACACGATATAATATATCCATATGACGTTCATGTTAAACAGTTAAATACAAACATCGTAGCAAGGGAAGATATGTGTCAGCCAGATTCCTGGCACTCATTTTGAATGGTTTCTTATTTGACTTGACTCTAGAATCCTGGATTCTGCAGAAAATAAATTTTACAAAAATTCTTAAGATTCAACAGATTTCCCTAACATTTTTCCTACCTTCTTATTTATCTTTTAGTATCCATGGTTGCCAGGATTACATGATGAAAATGAGATGCAATTTTATTAAGAAGAGAGCCATTGATAGTATGCAGTGTCAGGGCTTAATTTTGTCAAGAAATATACTAGGTATGGATGTGATTGAACACTGATGTTCTGCATTCATTCACTCACTTACTGTTTACCTACAGTATGTTAAGTCCTACGCTATGTAGGTCATGGTGATATGAGAATGAATAAGGCATGGTGCCTTCTCCAAAGGAATGTGCCCCCTAAGAGAGGAGATAAATATGTAGTTTTTCACACTTGAGGTGATTCATCTAACATATTGGCCTTTTGTGGCTTTTTCATTGTTTTAACCTGTTTCCAGAATCAATAGATGTTACTAGGAGTCTTAACCCTTTCACATATTTCTCTGGCATGTGAGTGGGCAGAGGGTAAAAGCATTTTGCTGATAATGCTCATACTTCCTACTAAACAACAAAAGACAGTCTTGTTACAGCAAAAGTTCAGGAAAGACAGAGGAGGTGACAGCATGATGAGAACTAACAGCAGATATAAGTACCATTAAATTTGGTGCTAGTAACATTTTTGGCTACTGGTTGGGAGGCCGCTGAGGCTAAGAGTAAGTGTTGAGGACACCGAAAACAGGACATTATTAAATGTGAAGCATCCCTGCCCCATCTATCTTTTAGCTAGTCTGGTATGTCAGCTTCCACAGACCTATTGACTAAAGCAGTGAGGAATAAGCGTCCCATGGCTCTGGATAACCGTAGTCTCTCCTAGACAGCGTCCTATTTGATATTCACTGTCTATTTATCTTTGTCCTTGACTCCATTTCCTGCACATAAGTACACTGTTGTCTCTATTCACTAGGCTTTGAAATCTGGTCTCTTGAGTGGTCACTCTTCCAAGGACTTGGGTCAGAGTCATCCCGTTGGCTCTTCCCGCTTAGGAAACTCTCATGTAAAATACCCTGGTGTAAGATGTCCCTCAGAGCCAGGCAGTTCTGCTTGGTCTTCAACAAAAGAAAGAAAGTATATTTTGATTGCCAAGGGCACTTCAAATTGTGCTTAAAGAATGATATTTTAAAGTATTTATGAAAGCATACCAGGTGACCTTATGGTATCTCTTCCCTCCCTTGAAACTATTCACAAAACTGAAAATGTACAATTTCCCTTTGTGTTTTGTCTGTTTTTATGTGTTTAGTGAAGCGTATCAGAAGAATTAGATATGGAAAAAAATCTTGCCTTTTTATCTTGTCAATCCCTCAGCTCTGTTGGTTGACATAATCTCAAATGGATCTCAAATAACCTTCTTGTAGCCTCCGTGCATTACTCCCCAAGGTGTCTGTGAATGTAGCATTTCCAAATGAGTCAAAGTCAAACTATAAGATTCTGGATGTCCTTTACCTTGCTTTCTTTATATGAATCCTATCCCGTCAGCATTTAGCATGTTATTTGAAATATAGTCATACCTGCCGACACACCTGTTTTGTATTTTGTCTTTCTTCCTTCAGTCAAGAACATGCCTATAGACACACCTGCTTTTTGACTTTTATTAAATTGAATAGTGATTATTCCCTTAGAAAAAGAGTTATTTAAAATTATTTGGACATTAAGAAAATACTTTAAGAAACTATAACCTATCTTTAAGGGACTGGCTATATGTATTTTTTTTTTAAAGATTTTATTTATTTGAGAGAGAGAGAATGAGAGATAGAGAGCACGAGAGGGAAGAGGGTCAGAGGGAGAAGCAGACTCCCCACTGAGCAGGGAGCCCGACGTGGGACTCGATCCTGGGACTCCAGGATCATGACCTGAGCTGAAGGCAGTCGCTTAACCGACTGAGCCACCCAGGCACCCCTGGCTGTATGTATTGATGTAACACTTCTCATGTTAAAAATCAGAGAACTTCATTGACAAAAGATCGTCTTTTGTACATTATTTTGTTTTGTGTTTTCACTTTTTAATTCTTTCATTATAGAAGTAGCATATCTACATGACAGGAGTTTGCAAAAAGGATATAAATAAATCACTCTTAGCTCCATAGCATTAATGTAACATCCCAAATTAATATTTTTTTAAGTATCCTCTTGCATTCTGTTTTCCTATGCATACTTTAAAAGTTGTAACCATAAAAGGCATATCTTCTCCTGCTTTTTTCCCCGCTTAATACGTATCCTGAGCATTTCCCTGGACTATTATGTGTCATCAAACACACTGGATATTGAGTGTTCTTTCCCCTTTTGTAATTGTAAATGGCCATAAGGCTCACTTTACACATAAATCACTATGGCTTCTTACTCATGCATTGATATATTAAGGCATGCTATTATTTAAAACTACTAGACTGAATTTGTCAGCATAAATAAAATAAATACCATTGTTTGCAATTCTGGCCTTAATTTGGTGGTTTGTAGCTCTTTCTCTCTACCTACCATGTAATGAGGAGCTTGTTGAAGTTGGCAGCAGAAACAGAGACACAAGTCTGTGATTCATGATGCTGTCTGATGACTACCCAGACTTACAGCTTGGTGTTGTTTGGAACTTGGCTTCCCTTGAGATTTATTCCAATTTTAATAGAAGCTGCTCAGCTCAGGCTTAACAAAAGCAGGCAGATCCAGTGGTAAGATGAATAACTGGCGATCTGAGAGCAGCACTTGGAGAGACCTGTGACAACCTTATATTAACACACTGACCTTGAATTTATTAGGATAAAGAACCACCGGTAAGGTAGGGTCGACCAAATCAGTCACATCTATATGTGGGTCTATGTATAACTTAAGTGAATATTTCTCTTTATCTCCAGGACTCTGTCCATTCAGAGTTGGCTTCTTAAATTGAGGTAGTTATTAGATAATAATTTTTAACTTACTTGTTTGTAATATTTAACTTCAAACTACAAAGAAGAATTCGAAGAAGAGTTAAGGTAAAGCTCTATTGCTCTTCAAAGATTTTGCCAAACTGCTATCCAGTTATGGAAAAACTGAAAAGAAGAGGGAAAATACTGGAAGTAAATCTAAGCATTTGCTGATTCCTGTATTTAATGCAACACCTGTTAAGTAGAAGACAATTTTATCTCAGGATTACAAATATCTATGGTCTTCCTAGGAATCCTGGTTGTTCACAAAAAATTCCATATATCATCAGAAGAGGTTTAAGCCTATTGACCAACAAAAGGATGTGTGAAGCTGGAAAAGAACAGAGTGGGAGACATCCTTATGTTTCTCTATGAACCTCACTTGTCACCAACACACTTATTTGCATGTCTTAAGAAGTTAAGAGGTTTGTCTAAGTAGAGTAAAAAATGCACATGTCAGAGGTGGAAAGTAGCCAAGCTAAGCTCTGCTAAATCATCTCCTCAGTAATCAAGGTCTTTTCCAGAAATCTCATTCCATTTGATTAATACCTTGGGTCAAGTAAGGGTTGCATTAAAACTCAGAGGATATTTGCATTGTGGATGCATTTTTTAATTATGTAGAGTCCTCTTAACTTGTCAGACAAAACATTAGACTAGATTTAAGGGAGGCCAGCAAGAGGATGCCATGTTGGGCGACTTTCAAATGTGGCCTTACAAAGCTCCCTGTGGTCTGAGACTCCCTTATGTTTCTCTGTGAACCTCACTTGTCACCAACACACTTATTTGCATGTCTTAAGAAGTTAAGAGGTTTGTCTAAGTAGAGTAAAAATAGGAAAACAAGATAATACAGACAAGGATTTGGTTAGAAATTGAATTGACATACGACAATAAATTTTCTTCCTGTTCTATATCAATAAGTGAGCCATGTGGCTGACTGAGGATTCAGTTCAGAGAGAAGGAAAAGCCAATATTGGACAGTGGAAACTCCTAAATTCTGAAGGCCAGCAGATTGAGCTTAAGTATAGTTCAATAATTTACTACCTGTGTGACCTTGGTCAGAGCCTCCGAATGTCAGTTTTGTTAATTGCAACTTACCTTTTATTTAATTAATCAAAAATACTTATTGGGCACCTCCTTCATGCCAGGCATTATTCCAATTACTGTAAATTTAGCAGTAAAAGATCTCTGCCCATCACAGAGTTTATCTTCTAATACTTTTGAGGATTATTAAGCTGATTAAGTGAGAGCATGTATTTAAATCTTCTAGCATAGTGCTTGGTACAGAGTACTCAAAAAATGTTCAGTTTTCTTCTATTTCTCCTAATTCATGAGTAAAAGTCTCAAGCCAGCTTAGTGGGACTTTGGCACGTGTTGACTTAACCTTTTTCTGCCAAATGTAGTCTTATTAAACAACATACGAGATTAGTCCTGTCCATTTCAAATATAATACCCTGTGTAACCATTGATCACAAACTCAAATGCATATAATGGCCAGGCAGAGAAGTGAGTGAGTGAATCGAGTTACAGTAAAGAGAACAGGCAGTAGTGGGGATCACGTAGCCAGGAAGATACATGGCTAGACCATAGGGATTTCCAGCCAATCATTGTCATGTCGATAAATGGGCCCAGGATTGCCATTTCTTCTAATTTTGCAAGGGAGGTAGGAAATCCAGTTTATTATGTAAATTTCCGGATTGTAAAGTTTAGGCACCTCATGACTAGACACACAGAGTAGAGCAGTTCTTTGCAAACCTAGTAAAACAAATCGATCTGCCACGAGTTTGCAACATCTATTTGAAATATGTGTATGTATTGTGTCTGTCACTTTTCAATTCTTTCATTATAGAAGTAACATATCTACATGATAGGAGTTTGCAAAAAGGATGTAAATAAATAACTCTTAGCTCCATAGCATTAATGTAACATCTCAAATTAATATTTTAAATTATCATCTTGCATCTGTTTTAATATTTTAATATGTATATGTATATGTATTTTGCTCATACATCTACCTACAGGATTGATGATTATTAAACCCAGATTAGACTGAATTATCTCCCTTCTTCTATGTCCTTCAGAGTCTCTGTTTTCAGCATTGGATGATGTTCAGTTCTGGTGAGCATCACAATCACTGCTGGCACTTCTTAAAAATGTAAGTTTCTAGAACTTGCCCCCTACTTACTAATTAAAATCTCTCGAAATATAGCAAAACAATCTGAACTTTTAAAATACTTTCCCAGGTGATTCTGATGATAAGCCAGGACTGGAAAGAATGGATGTACAGAATGAAGGATGATTCTTTTAGCAGACAAGATCCTTCACAAACTTACCTTTTGTATTTCACTGCATTGTCTTTTCTCATCCTCACACTCCAGCCACACCGTGCTGCTTGCATTTCTCTGAAGGTAACGCCACTGTCATGCTGGATGCATCTGCATCTAGAGAGCCCACTCTATAGCCCTTCTACCTTCTCTCACAGAAAACCCTTATTCAGCTGTCAACCCCCAGGAGCGATGTTACATCTTCTCCAAGGCTGCCTATGTTCTGCTGGGAAAACTTGGGTGTTTCTTCTTTGCATGTCCCACACACTTTGGACTTCCCTGAATTAATGATACTTGCTGTGATGTATTTCCATTGTTTGTTCCCATGTGGGTTTTCCCACTAACATATTGTTGTAGTCAGCTTGAGCTGCTATAACAAATACCTTAGACTGGGTGGTTTAAACAACAAGCAATTACTTCTCACAGGTCTAGAGGCTGGGAAGTCCAAGATGGAGGCACCAGCAGATCCGTTGTCTGTTGAGACCCAGCTTCCTGGCTTGCACATGGCTGTCTTCTCACCGGATCTTCCTATGGCCTTAAGAAAAATTATCGGTCACATGTCTCTTCTTAAAGGGACACTAAATCCTTTCATGAGGGCTCCATCCTTATGACCTATTTACTTCCTAAAGCCTCCATCTCTAAATACCGTCACACTAGGGATTATAGCTTCAACATACAAACTGGGGGCTGGAGGTGGGGGGCACAAACATTCAGTCCATACCATCATGTTGAGTGTATGGCCATTTTCTACCAAATCTTTGATTAAAAAGAAAATAAAGTAAATGTTGAGCTAAATTTGGAGTAGCAAGTGTAGTAAATTTGGTTTATTCTTCACTAAGTTCTCATTTCATCAATTTATAGGAGGTGTTCCATTACGGGAAAGAGTGAATCAGACTGATCCATTAGGTACTTAATTTGTGGAGCTGAAAAATTTTAAATGGTGTGATTTTTGTGCATTAATATTACAGCTAGGACAAAAGCAAAAATTTGTTTTATAAATATATTTTTTAAAGAATTCTGCCATCATTTTAGAAATACATGATTTTTGGAAATGTAAATGACAGAGTACCTATGGTAATGTTTTAATTTTTAAAAAAGTCTATCCCTTTGTCAGAGTTTCCCAATTTAAGTGAACGCTTTGTAAGAACTAGAAAGTTCTGTGGAGGCGAGAGCTAGACAGGGTGGCAGGGAGGTGTGCAGAGAATTCTGTTCAGCAAGACTAATAACAGCAGACATTTACAGTCTGTAAAGGTAGCCAGGGACTCAGACAGCTTTATTGATGTGTCATCAGGCTGAGAAGAGAAGGCACCACAGCAGGGTGACAAGGACATGTTCTGTGTGTTCATCGATCTGCAGTCTCCCATGGAAAACTCCACATATTTCTGAATGTCTTGAGTGGTTTTATTGATGCAGCTCCTGCCAGCTGAGAGGGGATTTAGAGTCACCACATTTATTTTTCATGTCGTGTTAGCGCTGTCATTTAAGTATTTAATGTATACATAGATGATGCAGGAAAGGAGGTTATTGAGTATCTCGTCCAATCATTGAGGGGGGGAGGGGGCTGCTGTGGAAAATTGCAAAACTCCACTAAGTACCAAGTCTGCCTGAGATGTATTATATGTGGCTGCAATTCTGGAATTTCTGCAATCCTTTGTTACTGAAATCCTATATTGCTGCAGGTGATGAATCTTGACCCATGAACCAGCCAATGGAGCAAAACTGCCATCCAAGAAGATGATAGGGAAAGCTGATAGAATTTTAATACATGTCTAGTTTGTGAGTGGGTAAATTCATGGGACAGATTGAATTAGGGCATGTCAGTGGATCATAAAGTGATAGGCCTAAGAAGGACTCTGAAAGGTTATGTAATGTAATCCATTTTCCTGTCTCTAAGCTAGAAAGCCCTTATATTGTATGGAGAAAAGAATAAAACAAAATAAAAAAATTCCACAGACTTATGAAGTTCAGTCAGTTTGGGGTATTAATTTCAATTTTGAAAGATATTTATAAACACTATTTGGTTATAATTTATTTTTATCATTAAATATTAAATTCATAATTAGTTTTTCATAGAAACAATAAATTCTGAAGCCTGTATTTGTTCCTTGGATCTAGCTTCTGACTTCTCTTTTCTGTAGTGTACTTGATTATTAACTTACCAGTTATCTGAGCCAACTATATACCCAGGTATGGTGCTAGGAATAATGTTCTAAAAAAGTTTATCGCAGTTAAATAGGGAAAAAAGGCAGTCCTTACTCAGGACATTTGGAGAAGTCAAAGGAACACCTCTCCAAGACTGGGTTGGGGTTGGGGGAGTGTGGGAAACATTAGTGAAGGTTTCTTGGAGGTAACTGCAAGTGTGTATATTACTATATGTATATTTCCACAACCAGTGTGCTTCAATAAACCTTTAAAAACATTGTTCACAGTGGAACAGACCTCCCTATTTTTATTTAGGATGGTTTTTTCTTTTTTTTAAGATTTTATTTATTTATTTGAGAGAGAGAATGAGAGAGAGAGAGAGAGAGAGAGAGAGCATGAGAGGGGGTTGGGTCAGAGGGAGAAGCAGACTCCCTGCTGAGCAGGGAGCCCGATGCGGGACTCGATCCTGGGACTCCAGGATCATGACCTGAGCCAAAGGCAGTCGCTTAACCAACTGAGCCACCCAGGCGCCCTAGGATGGTTTTTTTTCTATCTCAGAGTTGTGCATCATTCCTTGCTCTTTATTAGGAATCTTACTCTTGTAGCTTTAAAATAAATCTCTTTTTTTTCCCATCTCAAGATATAACCCAAATCATGATCTTCCCTTCATGACTAAGTTGTCTGAAATAATTATACACATCCTATCACTCCTTAACCTGTTGATACCTGGACTCTGTCCCTACCCCTCCTGTGAAATAGCTCTGGTGAAGATTGCTTAGGGACACCAAAGAACTCTTGAGTTCATATCTCATTTGACTTCTGTGCCGCTTATGTCTTCCTTGACTACTCTCTACTTAGGAAGCCTTCTCTTCCTGGACTTCTGAAGCACCTTTACTCCTTCTTCTTCTGTGGTGCTCTTTACTGTCTCTGGTAGTTTTCTTTCTTTTCTCTTGTATCCCAAGTGATGTTGATCACTATGTTTCCATTTGTATCCTTCTTTCTGCTCTTTTTTTCTTCTCACAATATGTGCTTTTATTTATTGATTTTATCAGCTTGGGTTCTTCAACTCTCTTTAACATTCTGGTAGTTCACAAGTCTCTATCTCCCACACAGATGACTTTGCAGAGCTGAGCCTTCACACCAGCTGCGTGTGCATAGCTTCATTTTTGTATATAATTGAGCCTCTGCAACCCGAGGGTCCAACCCTGAGCTCCTCATGCTGCTCTTGCCCGCCCCCTTCTCCTCTGTTTCCTGACCAGCCACAGAATGGCACCACCAATCGCAGTCTGTTTGTCACTCTTCACTCTTTCCTCTTCTTCAGGAACCCCATCACTTTCCTACTGATTGTACCTCTTTGATACTCACCCACGGTTGAGAAGCATCAGTGACTATTTCTAAGGCCTTGACATTTTTTTTTTTTCATTAGTTTCAGAGAAGGCAGTGTGAAATCTTGCAGATGGTTAGAATCACAAAGAATTGCTAGATTAGGGCCATGCCTGTTGCAAGGGCAGTGTAGATTAGGGTCCACTGCCAGAAAATGTGTAGAGTAGGTGATGGCTGTTTTCCACCCTCATAACTTAGCCATTCCTCTTTCCTTCCCCCTGAATGCCTCTGATGACAATTGTCCTAAGAAAAAAATTGATCACCCATGAATTATTTTATTTTGTTATAACAACCACCATTGTCTGCTTTTTTTAAAGAATGCTTCAGAGTCATAAACACAAAGAGAATTATTCTTACTGTGGGAATTTCAAGAACTGTGGAGTTGGGCAGTGAATTAATTTGAAAAATAAAGTTCAGACTTCCTCACATCCTATTACAAAGATACTAATACATGAAAGTTAGCCTTGCTTTAGTAAGGCAGTATGCTTTGGACAGGATATCTAATGTTCTATACAAATCATAGTGAGGGAGGAGAGAGGTTACTCTAAGATGAATTTGGAGATATAGACTCAGGTTGACAGAAGAGCTCTGTAGACCAATAAATGGTTTGGCTTTTTTTTTTTTTCCCCAAATGCATTGGGAAGCCATCTAGGCTTTTTTAGCTGAGGTGTCATATAATTCTGTCAGCTTTGTGAATTATATTTTATATAAGCAAAACAACACAACAAGGATCAACATCTGATAATGTCTAAAATTAGGTAGTAAATAGACATGGAGAGAAACAAAAAAATTTGGAAATACATCTTGAAATCAGCATTACCAAGTCTTTTGATGGATTTGGATGTGATTAGTTCTTTGCTTGACAGGTGGGTACATACCTTACTAATTTTCTGAAATAAGGAAGATGAGGAGAAATAGAATTTGGAGAAGTGTTAAGAGCTCTGATTTAGCTGGATTAAGTTGGAGATGCCCATTCAATGGATAAGTGAAGTAAACAGTTGTGCATCTGGCGTGGAGTTGTATTAGCTAGTATGTTGTATGGGAGGAGTACCCTAGCCTGTTCAGCTATTCTTATATGAACAGGAACCAGGTGTTTCCTCTGGGCTGACATAGCTCTATAGCTATAGAGCCTTACAACCTGACAATGCAGTAAATGCGTTATATTTCAGGAGCCTGCTTGTTGGGCACAAATTGCACCCTGATTCCTAGTCTACCAACTTGTACACCTTTGACAATCAATTAAGAGAAAAGGAAATAATCAATTTTTATTGGAATACTCAAAGTTATATTTCTAGAATGTTTCTTTTTTCTTTTTTTAAATTTTATTTTATCATGTTATGTTAGTCACCATACAATATTGGAATGACATGAACAAAGATTCCTAGATCACAGCTACCTGTCAGTCCTCTCTGAACTTTACCTCTGGTCATTTTTGGTGCAGGTCTTGGTAAAAGAGGCATACTTTCTGGCTGAGCCAGGTTTTTAGTCCTGTTGGTTATGTTAAAGAAATTGGCATGGAGATGTAAGGGGGGACAAGGTGCTTAAGAGTTAGAAATCGCCAGCAAAGAATGGCTGGTGACGTTGTAAAGGGAGTATAACGGAAAGAGAAAAGTTAGAGTGAAGGGAAGATAATGGAATTCCAAGTTGGGATGAAGGGTTTACTATTTTGTCCTCTAAGGATTATTTTTTTATTACTTGGTGGAACATAGTTGCCATTGAAAAAGGATGATTACTTCCTAAGGCATGAGGATTTAGAGAGCTGCAGATGGGGGCGGGGAGGATTCTCAATTTGGAGGAAGCTTTGGCAGCTGGGGAAATTATATAATATACATTGCCAGGTTTTCAACTATGGGTAGGAGTAACACCCAAGTCTAAATGGTGGACCTTCAAGCCAGAAATCCTGAAAGGCTCTCCCTCATCCTATGTTAATTGCAAATTAACATATCTCTAGCAGAGGGAAGCCCTCACTTTGTCAATGTCCCCCACTGCTACTGTGCAGCCAGTGTTTATGCTTCAGGGGAGAATGTTGCTAACTCTCTTCCAGAGCAATGCCTGTGTTGCCAGTTGGCCCGCCAAGTCACATTGCACCTCACTGTTAGTTAATACAAATGCTGAAGGGAGAGTGCTTTCTTTGGAGTAGAGTAATGCTCTGTGCTGCATTCATGAATTTTATGGGAGAAGAAACTTACCTGGATGTTGGTAAGGTTTTGTAATTCTACAATGCACTCATTATGCCAAAGTGTCATTAGTTTTCCAGGAAAATTGAGTAATACTCTACTACACATTGAACTTTTTTAAGAAAACAATGACTTTCCAATGGTTAGAGGAAAAAGGATTCAAAGGCAATAGTAATACGCTTCATCCAGTTCCTGTTATCTGTAGCAGAGGGGTGATAATAGCTTTTATAAATGCTGAGGGCCAGTGTTTCCAGCTATTGGGATCACTTTGAGCTTTATACTCCAGCTTGTGCAGACTTCCTGCCCTATCATCCTCAAATTGTTATGCTCAACTGATGCTTTTACATTGTCTCACTGCTGTTCTCCTAGTTTCTAGTGTCAGATTCTTGACTTGGGATTCACAGTTAAATGAACCAAAATGTAGAGTCATTACTTTCTGCCTTTTGGTCTCCAGTGACTTGTGTTAACACTGTGTTTTTCTGTTTGATGTTTGCAGTAGAAATATTAGATGTCAACCAGGAAAATAAAGGATACAAATGATGCCGTGAAGGTCTCTGAAGGGGGGAAACATTCAAATCTGAAGTTTTTAACTGTGATTCCCTTTGTCAAAAAGGCAGAAGAAAAAAAGCAATCAATAGAAAAATCTAAGAAGTTCTAATTCTGCAGCCTTTTCATAAAGAGAGGTTAAAATATATTCTGTCATAAGCAAATGATTTTAGTGGGTGCTTAAAAAAATCAAACTGGCAGTAACTCATCTGGAACTTTTCTTAATCTTAAATTATTATGGTTAGATTAGACATAATGGAGGGAAAGGGTCAAATACAGGACTGATGGGGACGTCCAAGAGCATCTAACTCAAGATTTTATTTGATAATTCAGCAAATTTAAAAACCAGAAAAAAGGAATTATACATCCCCCAAATTTCCCACTTCTCAGTGAAGGCAGGGCAGGGGGAACTTCCCTCTAAAACCAGTGTTTCCCCCACTGCATCACATAAATGCATAGGCACAAAATGCAACCTGGATTCATAAATACTTAGTCAACTAAAATTATTATTTTTTGTTTTGGTTGCTGTAGTCCCCTAATAAGTGTGTCAGATCTCATCCAAGCATGTCTGTGCGCAGTTAGGACAGAACATGGTGGTACACTTACTTTATAACTTTCTTCTCTAGGGTTCCTTCATTGGCAGATTAGGAGAAAATAATCTCCATTGTATGTCTGCATCTCAGAAAGGCATCTGGTGGTCTCTTACTATCCTTATGAGGAAGAGAGAGAGATAAATGTTCGTTGAGAGTACTAATTGGTAGATCCATAATTTATTTTTAAATTCATATTATAACTGTCTTATACTTTTTAAGGTCTGTTTTAAAGAAGAGGCATTAGCTTTCCTTTGTGTGATATCAAAACGTGATCTGGGACAAATTGGTAAAAGTCAAAGATATAATTTGATTGGTTTTAAAAGGTAATGGGGTTTCTTAAGAGTAATGAATTTCCTATCACTGGCAGTATTCAACACAAGAAATAAAAACCTGCATCTGACAGGGCTTGGAATAATCCAGTACAACACTTCTCAGGATATTTGGTGTCAAGACCTGTGCACATTCTTATAAAATTACTGGGGATTAAAAAAAAAAAAAGTTGTTGATGTGCATTATATTATCAATAAAACAAAACAGGACATTTTATTCTATTTTTATTTATTTATTTTGAAACAGAAAATTTTAAAGCAGTTATGAATTCACTCAAAAATATAGTAAGCTTATTACATGTTAACATAAATAACATAGTTTTACAAGAATATCTATTATTCAATAGATTTTAGTGAGAGAATGGCATTGTTTCACATTTTCTGGTTTAATAGAAAAGAGCTGGATTTGCATCTGTGTTTCTCATTCAGCCTGTTGAGATACGTGGTTTCATTTGAGGTATTGAAAACAACATGCCTTCTCATGGATTTGTAGTTTGAAAGCAGGTGGTGGGTCACCTGGGTGGCTCAGATGGTTGGGCTCTGCCTTCCGCTCAGGTCATGATCTCTGGGTCCTGGGATGGAGCCCTGTGTCAGGGTCCCAGCTCAGCAGGGAGTCTGCCTCTCCCCCTGCTTGTGCTCTCTCTGTTTCTCTCTCTCTGAAATGAATAAATAAAATCTTTAAAAAAAAGGGGGGATGGTGATGGTATTTTAATCACCTTTTTAGATAATTGTGAATAAGTGTATATGTGAAAACTCAACAAGGATAAGTCTCCTAAAGGTTAATTGCGATGTGGAATCTGAAACCATGCCAATGAGCTTTTTGTTTTTATCTTAAAAGTCATTGGTCCACCTTGTACTTTGATCTTTTACCAATGCATGATTTTGTAACACTGTGAATTTGGTCACTTAAAAAATAAAAGTTCACTGAGTTATACAGATCTTCTAAATATCGATGAATTTTTTTAATCCAATATCAAAAAACCCCACATGTATTAATATCACTCATCTAATCAGAAAATTCTTTAGGCATTGGGAGGCTGTCACACTCACTGTGATGGACACAAGTCTTTCAAATTTCAAATTTTTGTTTGAAAGACAAAATTTTACCATAGATCACAATATGCAGTCTGTTTTTTTTGAAGTGACAGGCTCACTTTGTTAATTTTGGAGAAAGTAGCTACCAAGTAGCCAAGTATACAAAAACATAGTTTGTCTATCATTTGTTTTATCAAATGAACATGGAGTTCTAGGAAAAAGCATGTATTTCAGTTTACAACTCAGTCACACGACTCTTTTTCCTTGAGACAGACATCGTACTTCCTTATGTGGAAGAAGCATTTTTTTCAAGTCTGTTACTCAAAAGTTAAGATTGAGTAAAATTAGAATTTCTACAGCTTCATGAAGGAAAATCTTAAGTGAAATGGGTATGATTTGGCTACAGCAGGGTTTGAAATATAATAACTACTAATTTAGTTTGTGCCACTGTCTTGAGTCCTGCTAAGGCACCATCATTTTTCCCCACCATTGTTTTTGTACCATCCGTGAAAATATCAATTCAGCAAAAAGGCAAATAATGTCTTCGTATCACTGTGAATATACTTTTGAACTTGTGGAGTGCCTCAGATGGTCTAGGGGCCTCCCAGTGTTCTGTGAACAATGCTTTGGGAATCACAGGTGTTGTCAATAATACAGGGTCTGGATTAGATACTTTGTTTTGAATGCTGGCTCCACTACTTATAATTTGGGTGACCTTCGTCAAGTTAACAAAATTTCTGAGTCTGTTTCCTCATCTATAAAATGGGGTTGATCCTGGTAACTGCCACAGAGGGTAGTTGTGAATAGTTAAAGAGAGAATTTTATACGCCAAGCAGCACATTACTCAACTATAGTTAATGTATTTTGACATAGGCCATTGCTATAGTGATAATGTCCGAGTTGTTGAGTTAGGCTGTGTGATTTGGACCAGTTAGGGGTAAGAATAAAGTACCTGCAAACCACATTCAATACTGAGATTCCCTGATTATTTTTGACCTCTAAAAGTTCCCACCACTACCACCACAGAACTTAGGATACAGCTACAATGCAAGATGTTTTTTGGGGAGTAGGAGTTTCCCTCTCTCTCTCACCTCTAAACAAAATCAACCCAAATAAACATACCGATTAAAAGTGGTAAGCATGCTATGTAAAAACAACTGCAAGCCTACCCCTTCCAATAAGAATGATGTGTGTAAATCCCTTCTGTATAAAGTTGTGGCATATGTTTGCCTTGTTTCTAGCTTTTTGCAGTGTAACACAGAGGTTGGTGAGGACCTGAGTATCTGGATATGAATCCCAGCTTAGCCTCTTTGTAGAAGTGTGGCTATGGGCATTTTCCTTAAGCACTCTGAACCTCTGTTTCCTCATCTGAAAAGTGAGGATAATATTTGCACCTATTTCATGGAGCAGCTCTGAAGATTCACATCCAGAAAGTGCCTAGTACAGGATAGGCACGCAGAAAGTGTTCTCAATTTCCTTTGTCAGAAAGACACTACTCCTGACAAACTTGAGTATGTGGCAATATATATATTTCATGTTTTGTGGAATTGCCCTAGGCTTGGGATTTCAAAGACATAATGAACTCATTATCTGTCCTTTGAAGCTCTTAAAGTCAAAGGGTGAAGGTGGCATTGCATGAATTGTTGGTGAGCATAGATTACATAAGTACATGGCAGGTACGGGAAAGAAAAGGGTGATATATTCACAATGTTTACTAGCTAGTAATCCGTGAGTGCCATTCCAGAAAACAGATGCAACAAAATAAAACAAAACAAACAAACAAACCAAGTGCCAGTCCTAACCAGGGGCAGGGACCTGCAGCCTCAGCAGGCATTAACCCCTCATGTGCTGGATCACAGGAGATGCGCCAAGTAGTAGGACCAGCACATTTTCTGTGGGCTCAGTGTAGCTGGACTCCTGCTTGTCAGCTAATTCCTTCCAGAAAGATGGTAAGCATGATTTCACTGGCTGCTGATGAGTTTGTTTTGTCCCCTCTCAATACTAGGGGAATAATTTTCAGAGTGAAGTGAAGCAATTCATGGGACTGAGCACATGAGTTTTATTCCTAGCTTCTTATGAACTTGAACAGGTGGAGTAACTTTAAGAACCAGTCCATAGTATCACCAGGGCAAAGAACATACTCCCGTTTGTGAGTAACCTTTATGACTCAGGGCCAGAGGACCTCGTTCATTGTGGAGCTGAGATGCTGGTAGTGAGAAAGAAGGATCATTGTTGGAAATGATGACGATGACGAGAAACTATCATCACCTCACTCTGCATAACTATAGCTGGGGAGCCTTTGAGTTGTCACTGATAACTTCACTTAAAAAAAAAACAAACCTGCTTTAGTCCTGTGAGCAGACACTGCAGGAGCCAACAGATCTATGGAGGAACCAGCTGGACTCAATGCTGTCCTGCAACTCATCAAAAGCCTTGTGAGGTCAGTTACTATTTGCAAAATCTCCTAAGCATTGATCCTCACAGAGGCAGGGAGAGTTCAGCTGAGTTTTTTAATCCCACAAGGAGTCAGAGGCATTGGCACTTAGCAAATCCTCTTTTAATTTGCTCACTGAGAAAATTCAATCGAGATATCATTAAAAGAAAAGAGACCAGCATGGCACCATTGGTCTGGTCCATCTTTGAGCTATCACTGCATTCAAGGGGTGGTAGTGATGGACAGAGTTGTATTTTCTTGCTTCTGGATAAGCCTCTGTAAAGGAGCCCACGTTTCTTTCTTAATCCAGAAACCAATACAAATTATATATGTATAAAAAATACCCATTACCCACCTGTACTTGCTGAGCCCTCCTCTCAGCAGTAGGTAATTAAGCAGTACCCCAGTTCTGTGCTCAGATATCAATTTGGAAACCCCTGGGGAAACTAGAATCATGAATGAAGGAGTCCAGTTAAAAAGCAGGGATTTCTGAAAAGTGATAGGAAAACAGAACAAAAATTACCATGAACATTGAAGCCAGACATCGGAGGAAGTAAATAAAAATTTAGACTTTTGTTATTTTAGGCAAGTTATTAAACTCTCTCTGAATTTCTGTTCTCTCATGTATAAAATTGGAATAATACTTCCAGGTGTTTTATAATTAAGTATTCAATTTATATCAAGAGTCTGGCAACTGGAAGGTATTTCCTGAGACTGAGTTCCTCTCTCTTTACATGTACACAGTCAAGTTCACAAGTTTATGTCACCAGGCTGCTAGGGTTGGAATTCCACCTCTGCTATATGCTTGACCCAAGAGAGGGTGCTGGATATCTTCAAATCTATGATCAGATATAGCTTAATATAAAAAAATGCATCCTAGGGGCACCTGGGTGGCTCAGTCTGTTAAACATCCGACTCTTGACTTTGACTCAGGTCATGATCTCAGGGCTGTGAGATGGAGCCCCACATCGGGTTCGATGCTCAGTGGGGAGTCCACTTAAGAGTCTCTCTCTTTCTCTATCCCTCTGTGCCTCCCCACTTCTCCAAAATAAATTAATAAATCTTAAAAAAATGCATCCTACATTAGAGGGTTTTTGTGAGAACTAAATATAGAATTATGCAAAAAGGACTTGCAGAGTTCCTAGGAAAGAGCTAACACTTTTTTTCTATATATTATTATAACTTATTAATTATGTACTTAAGAAGTGAAGGCAACCATTGGTGTCACCTTTGCATGGTGATATTTGTGACAAATTAGTAACTTTCTCATTCTTGTATTTTTTAATTTTTTAATTTTGTGTTCTTACATTTCATAACTTTTGTATTTTATGATTATAACTATTCAAAGGAAATACTAAATATTGCTCTATAGATTGCACACATTTATTATTATTTTTTTAATTACCAACTACCTCTGTTCTCAAGGCTAATGGGAATGATAATAACTAAACTTTCACCATCATTCTTGTTTTATTGTGGTGGGCAGTAAAACTGAAGATCTGTTTGTTTTTATTTTTATATTTACAGATTATACAATAGCATTTCTACAGTTTTCCCAACCCTGCCTGCATGCCTGATTCTGTTTGATTTGAACTTGTCACCTTTTTAAATCAGGGGTCAGGCATTTCTTTACCAATTCTTTTCCCCAACCTTCCAAACATAGCTAGGCTTTTCTCACCAAGTCCACAGCACCCTAAACCACACCTCTTTTGTGCTATACCTATTGATTTTCTTTTTTATTTTAAAACAATTTTAAATTTCTAGAAAAGTTGCAAGGATAACTGGGAAAACTCCCATATACCCTTTAACTACATTTACCAATTTTATTCATTCTACCGCATTTTAAAAATAATCTGTGTGTGTGTGTGTATGTGTATATATACATATATGTTGATAATTATATATGGTTAATTTTTTAAACATTTGAGATTCGGTCACATTCATCATGCTTTTTTTACCCCTTGATGCTTAATTACAGTACAGTTGTCAAATCCAAGATATTTAATATTGACAAAATAACACTACCTAACGTATGATGACATGCTTGCTCAGTTTTTCCAAAAATGTCATTTATAGCACTTTTTTTAAACTCCCATATTGGATATAGTCCAGGATCATGAACACATATTGCATTTAGTTTTCATGTCTCTTGAATCTCTCATATTGATTCTTTTTTGTTGAATTACAATTGGCATGCAATATTATAATAGTTTAGGTATACAAGATAGTGATTCAGTATTTTTACTCATTACAGAATGACCAACATGATAGGTCTAGTTACCATCTGTCACCATACAAAATTATTATATTATTGACTATATTCCCTATGTTGTGCATTATGACCCTGTGGCTTATTTATTTTATAACTGGAAGTTTGTACCTCTTCATCTATTCCACCCATCCCCCACACCTCTTCCTCTGGCAACCACCAGCTCTCTGTAGTTATGAGTCTGCTTCTGTTTTGCTTTGTACGTTCACTTATTTTGTTTTTTTGGATTCCACATATAAGTAAAATTATACAGTATTTGTCTTTCTCTGTCTGGCTTAATTCACTCGGCATAATGCCCTCTAGGTCCACCCATGTTGTCACAAATGGCAAGATCTCATTCTTTTTTATGGCTGAATAATATTCTGTTGTAGGTCTGTATGAATATATATATATGGGTGTGTGTTGTGTGTGTGTGTTTGTATTGTGTGTGTGTGTGTATACACTCACACATCTTTTTTTATTTTTCATTTTTTAAATTTTCTTTGCCTTTTTAAGTTTTTATTTTAATTCCAGTTAATTAACATACAGTAATATATTAGTTTCAGGTGCACAATATAGTGATTCAACAATTCCATACATCACCCGGTGCTTGTCAGGACAAGTGTGCTCCTTAATTCCCAACACCTATCTAATCCACCTCCCTCCCCCACTCCCCTTTGTTCTCCATAGTTGAGCGTCTGTTTTTTGATTTCTCTCTCTCTTTTTTCCTTTTGTTCATTTGTTTTATTTCTTAAATTTACGTATGAGTAAAATCATATGGTATTTGTCTTTGACTTATTTTGCTTAGCATTATACTCTGTAGCTCCATCCATGTCATTACAAATGACAAGATTTCATTCTTGTATATGGCTGAATATTCGTACATATACATACACACATCTTTATCCATTCATCAGTCAATGGACATGTGGGCTGTGTCCACATCTTGGCTATTATAAATAATGCTGCTGTGAACCTAGGGGTGCATGTATCCCTTTGAATTAGTATTTTTGTATTCTTTGGGTAAATACCTGATAGTGCAATTGCTGGGTCAGTAGGTAGTTCTATTTTTAACTTTTTGAGGAACCCCCATACTGGTTTCCACAGTGGCTGCACCAGTTTGCTTTCCCACCAACAGTGCAAGAGGGTTCCTTTTTCTCCACCTCTTCACCGACATCTGTTGTTTCTTGTATTGTTGCTTTTAGCCATTCTGACAGGTGTGAGGTGATATCTCACTGCTGTTTTAGTTTGAATTTCCCTGATGATAGGTGGTTATGAACATCTTTCTTGTGTCCGTTGGCCATCCAGATGTCTTCTTTGGAGAAATGTCTGTTCATGTCTTCTGCCCATTTTTTAATTGGATTGTTTGGGGGTTCTTTTTGTGCGCTGAGTTATAGAAGCTCTTTATATATTTTGGATATTAACTCTTTATTGGATATGTCATTGGTAAATATCTTCTCTCATTCAGTAGGTTGCCTTTTAGTTTTGTTGATTGTTTCCTTTGCTGTGCCAAAGCTTTTTATTTTGATATAGTCCCACTAGTTTTTTGCTTTTGTTTCTCATGCCTCAGGAGACATAGCTAGAAAAAAAGTTGCTGTGGCTGATGTTGAAGAAGTTATTGCTTATGTTCTCTTCTAGGATTTTTGTAGTTTCAGTTCTCACATTTAGATCCTTAATCCATCTTGAATTTATTTTTGCACATACACACAACTTCTTTATCCATTAATTTATCAATGGACATTTGGATTACTTCATCATGTTGATTTTTAATTGTATACTTTCTGGTCTTCTCTGTATTAGACTTAAATCATTTTGAGGCAGGGCTATTGTGCATTTTCTATTGTAATTCTTTCATTACCTGCCATGGCAAATGAAATATGAATGTACTTACTGTATGGTTCATTATGCATGAATAAATAAATGAATAAACTAGTGAACCAGGTAGATTGGAGCAAGAATTTATTTACTTATTTGAACAGATTTGACAGATGTTCACCAAAACAGCAGCATCAACCACAACTATAAACAAATAAGCAATACTACAGCACACACTTGGGATTCCATGGCAAATCACCCAGGGACATTTATGAATAATCATAGCTTTTTATTCCTCTGTTTCTCTCATTAGAAGTATATCAGAAGATGGGAGGGTGAATGGACAAAAACACATGGACAAATTAAGTTGAGAATGTTAAATGAATATACTAACTGGATAACCCATGCTTGCCCCCCAGCATGAGCCTTATTTGTTTTTTATGTCATGGGCCTTGAAAGTGGCTTAAGATAATTGAAACTGAAAAAATTAACACTGTGGATGTTGCAAGTTTATTTTATAGATTCTAACTGGAGTAGATAGTGCAAAATATATAAGGATGTCCCAAAGTATGCTGTTGGAATTATGTGGAAGGATAGCTGTGAGATCCAGGAAGAATGTATGCATTGATATTTGAGCTAGAACTAAGGGATTAAGGAGAGAAAGGGGTGTATAGAGGAGAGAGAGAGAATGAGTGTAACCATCTAGCTATGATTAGGAAAAACAGGAACATAAGCAAGATAGGGGCACATATTGAATAGGGTTAAGAGTCCTTTTAGGTTTCATAGTAGGGTTCTAGGATTCTTGCCCGGGAATAGAAGCTAAACTGTTTGGATTTGGTTTGATAAACAATACCAAGTTATTGGTATTTTTAAATAGGAGTCTGTTTGATAAGAGTTGTGCTTTAACTAAATGGAAATGTATCTATCTTCCAAGAAGTATGGAAGCCATCTCTATTTCATAAAAGGTAAGGTGACAAAAATGGTTTTTTGAAACTTAGTGTGTATTACATCAACATTCTGCAGTTCATATACATGGCTGTGATATTCATCTTCTAATGGATATTTCATACCTATTAAAACTTAAGGAGAAAATCGTTCGGGGTTTTACTTTTAATGACAAATTGGTTAAGACCTTTGAGATTTGCCACATCCCAGAGCTGAATATCTGTTAAACTACAAGAAAAGAAAAGAAAAAAGAATGCATCTCTTTGTTACCATAGTTACGATGAAGTACTTGTTTCCCCCATTAACTGAAAAACAATACAACAAAAACAAAAAGGGAGATAAATTTATCTTCTTTTAGTCAGCAGTAATATAGGGGAAGAAAAAGCAATGGACTCAGAACTGTGTAAATTTTAATGACTAGCTCACTCTTTCTGAAATGTGTAACAAGGAAAAAAGTGTGTATTTCAAAAGATGGTGGTGTGTATTTCAGAAGACAGTGGTGATGACACTGAATTATTGTTTTCATGCCAAACGAAGCCCATTAGGAAGGAATCCTGAGAACTATTAATAAACCACATAGACCCCTTGTATTGTTCCCCTCCTTGCCTTGCTTTTCTCTCATTCAAAAGCAGGCACAGCTGGAGTTCTATTAATGAGTGTCAGTGAGATCAGATGGTTATTTCCAGACCACAGACCATCAGTTGTCATGACAATTTGATGTGGTTCTTTAGGTCAGAAGTTGCCTACTACTATCACACCACCTTATTTCTTACTTGGAGTGGGGGAGTGTTGGGTGTCAACCGGCTTTTCCTATGAGGGTTGGTAATTCTGTCTGTTCTCCCAGGGAATTTTATCAGTATACAATTGGTACAGAGATGGTCTCTTCATCTAGACCTTCTAACTAAAGGTGTAAAATTGCAATGATATGGCAACTCAGAAAAGTCTTTTCCTGTATTTATTTGCAGGGGTCTCCAGGACTAATCCAGACCTTGGCAATGTAAAATTCAACATGCCATCCCCTTCTCCCTCCACTTTGCTTTTATTGTTCCAACCATATTTACAGGCTGCAGATCCCTTGCATTTGAGCTCTTAGGAAAATTGAAGACCAGCGTATTCAACTGGAACATGTTGATGCATCATGTCCTTTCATTTCTTCCTCTTCTATGCTTCCATGTCATTTTGTTAATAATACCATTATAGAACTGAACATATCACATCCCAATAATCTGTTTAAATATCTTCATCTCTATTAGTTGGTGAGTTCTTTTTTATGAGAATGTGCTCTCCAATAATGTAGCTACTGGCCACATGTGGCTATTTAAATTTGAATTTATGTTATAAGATTAAATAAAATTAAAATTTTTTCAGTCATTCTAGCCACATTTCACATGTTTAGTAGTCACAGGTGGCTACTAAGTACCATATTGGACAGAGTTCATATAAAATGTTTCCATTATTACTGAAATACCAGTGTGGGGCGGGGCGCCTGGGTGGCTCAGTAGGTTAAGTGTCTGACTCTTAATTTTGGCTCAGGCCATGATCTCAGGGTTGTGGGATCGAGCCTGGCATGGGGCCTGCTTGGGATTCTCTCTGTCCCTCTTCCTCTGCCCCTCCCCTCACTAGCACACATACAAATGTGCTCTCTCTCGCACATGCTCTCTCTCTCTCTCTGTCTCTCTCTCTCTGTGAAAGAAAGAAAGAAAGGGAAAAAAGCTGTTGGATAATTTTGATCTAACTTGCTACTCAAAGGGTGGTCCACAGACCAGCAGCATTGGCTTGATCTATAAATGCAGAATTGTGAACCCCACCCCAAACCCAGGCTGCACTTTAAAATATTACAGGGTCATTTCTATGTATGTTAAAAGGTGTAAAGCATTGGTCTAGTTAATGACTGTGGTTTTTTAATAAATAAACAAATGGATGAAAATGCCCTACTTTATTTTACGCACAAGGGAGAAAAAAGAATCTAGTGATTCCATTTTAGATTAGGATCACCAGTTTCTACTTAACATCCTTATTTGCATTTCAACATCACTGCATTTTTTTTAGGGAGAATAAAAGAAGGATTAAGCTATGTAAAATATGTAGTTGATATATGACTGGGTAAAGTCTTTACATTTTTCTTTACATTTTTCAGACACTGTTTCAGGGTAACTTATTCATCAAAGTATATTAGCATGTCTCCATAATCTCTATCTGCCATTTCTTAGCTGTTGATTCTAGGGGCGACAGTGACGTTTCTAGGTGCCTCAAGAGAAACACTGAATGATTTATCCAGAAGTATTTATGGGAAGTTAGTCATAGAGAATTTAAGTTTGATTAAATAGAAAACCACAGGTTATATCATTTTCTCCTTCTGGGAACTTGAGGGAAAAAAAAAGACATGTCAGGAAAATATTCCCTTTCTTTGGAAATATTACAGATATTAATCTTTAATGTTTTGTTGTATAAATACTTTGCTAAGCTGAAGGACCTGTCTTGAGATAAAGATTGGTAGGAGGAAAATCCTTGATACTTATCTGTATTGGTATTATCACCTTGGTTAATAGAATATTGTAGCTTATAGATATTTTTAAAAATCGATTTTTGTTTTCATACTACTTGATCCATCTCCTTTCACTTGTTTGGGTAAATTGGGTTTATCTGTGCCATCACTGGAATTTCAAGGGGACCGCCCATTTCCTATATTCCAAGGAAAGATCTCCTTGGTGTGAATACCTGCACGAATGTGTATGTGCCTTCCTCCCTGCCCTAGGAAGCACTTCTGTCTGCATGTCGTCCTTGTCCCAGCCTGAACTGGAGAGTTGAGAGGTACTTTTGGGGGTGCTGAGGCTCTGGAGTAGAAAGATACAAACAACACAACTCTCTTGGCTGGAAGCGAAGAAGGGCTATAGATGCTTGCCACAAATGAGCTGTATAAACCACAGTATGTCATATAGTTTGAATCTCAGCTCTGCTCTTCATTAGCTGTGTGACCTCAGGTATGTCATTCAAGCTCTTTTGGCCTGTTTCCTCAGATGTAAAGTGGAACATAGTAATAGTACCTGTCTCATGGGATTGTTATGGGATTATTATATGAATTAAATAATTTAATATGAATTAGATGCTTAGTGCCTGACAGATATAAGTGTTGCTGTTTTTTTTTTTTTTTTATTATTTGGACTGTGTTCACACTGAGCACAAAACTTACACTAATAGGATTTGCCTAGTTTAGACATTTACATAACCTGGAAGAGATTTGTTAACTCAGCCTCTTTTGAATATGTCACAAGAAACGATAAAGTATGAGTAACACCTTGTTCCATAAAGTAGACCTCAAACTACTTACTGTAGTTCAGCAGTTGGGGATCAATCATAAAGTGTCATACTGCACAAAAGATTAGGCTCTCAATCTGTTTCCTCCTCACGTGGGAAACTCACCATAACCGATAACTGTTCCAATGAAAGGAAGTCTCTGTTCTTGATCTGTCTCAATCCAATTCTTTTTGCCTTATTTTTGTTTATTTGACATTTACTGAAGTGTTTACCTCAATTCTGGGTTTTGGTTTGTACACCTCAGAAATGGCTGCAAAGTGTGTAGTACCGTCTGTGCTAGGGACTCTCAGCTTCTGTTCTGCTCCAGAATGCCCAGTGAATGTGACTGACTCTGAAGATGCTCTAACCTGAATTTGTTATAGACCCTTTTTAATCTACTCTATAAGTTGCCGTCTTTCTCTCTGCAGCAAGAGAGGAGTACAGATGCCCCTTTTACAGGAACACACACTTCCGGCCCAGGAGAATATTTCTCCTTCACAACTGGCCAAGTCATCATTTCCTCTGTGGTTCCATTAAGTGTCTCTTGTTGAAAGAAACTGGTGTCATTTCCACTTCAGTATCTTTAGGCCCGATATTAATTAATTAGGAGGGTTGCCGATTGTTCCAATCACAATGGTATATACCCCAAAATACATCATTGTATCATTATCTGCAGCTTGAATGAATTGCTCCATGAGCTGAATTTATGTCTGTGAAAACTATAGACAGCCACTTTCCTTTCATTCCAACCAAATGGAACTTTCCTTTGTGATCAGGATATTCCAATGCCACCTACTCTCTATCCAGAATTTTGAGGAAGCTAGTGGCTCATGGGAAAATCAAAATTTTCTGTCCCTAAGAAACTGTATAAAAATCTTCTTTGATTCCTTTGTAATGGGAAGGTATTATTTTTATCCAGAGAGAGGAAGTAGATAAATGTAAATATGACTAGAACATCATGTCAGAGAAAGCACTGTTGTGGGGTGCTTGGGTGGCTCAGTTGGTTAAGCATCTGCCTTCAGCTCAGGTCATGATCCCAGGGTGCTGGGATTGAGCCCTGCACTGGGCTCCCTGCTCGGTGAGGAGCCTGCTTCTCCCTCTCCCTCTGCTGCTCCCCTTACTTATGCTCTCTCTCTCTGTCAAATGAATAAATAAAATCTTAAAAAAAGCACTATTGTTTTAAATAGATGATGGTAGGAATAGGTATTTTAAAATCCAATTGTATGTGGATCTATGTAAGAGATAGATTTATCTAGCTGAAACACAAAATGGCAGAACCATTTATTGTGGTTCCAAGAGAGAAACTTCTCATCTCTGGTTGATTTCACAACATTCTTGGTTATGGATTGTCAGAGACTTTTACTGGCACTGAGAGGTGGTAAGGCTAGAATTAGGTTTTGTAAACTTCCATTCACAGTGAGGATACTTGAAATCATACTTCCAAAATATAGATGCCACAGAACGTTCATGGATGTCATTAGTTAGCCTGTGGTGTGTACTGGGAAAGGGATAGTGCTAACGGCAATTAGAGAACAACTGTTGCCAACATAGGCCAACTGCAATTTGAGCCAAGAGATGGTGTGCCAAAATTTTGTAGTCTTAGAATTTGAATTCATTTATTCATTCATGCATGCATGCACTTAGTCATTCAGTGAGTACTTTATATATATTGAGAGATTAATAGGAGGTTCTGGAGTTCAAGTCAATGTAGCTGACATGTTCTACCCTCAGGGAGTTTATAGTATTGTAGGAAAGGCTGACCATAAATGTGTAATTATGGGGGAAGATACTGGGTGTCTGTGAATATATGGGAAAGGAAACCAATCTAGTGTGATGATTCAGGAAGAGCTCCCCTGAGTAAGTAACTAAGCTGAGAACTAAGAATGAGGGGCATCTAGTCAAGTCAAACATGAGGGGTTAGAGGGGAGAATGTGCAGATTATCCCCAGAGGAAGGAATACCATATTGAAAAATTGAAGATGTGGTTGAGTATAGTGAATTCATGGAAATGAAAGAAGTAGCAAATAGCTGAAATTAAGGGAGTGAAAGGGAAGAGGTCCATGAGATAAGGTTATAACAGAGTTTATCAGCTTCAGCACTATTGACATTTTGGACTAAGTATTTGTTGTGAGAAAGCTGTCCTAGTAATGTAGAATGTTTAGCAGTGCCCCTAGCCTCCATAAGCTAGAAACCAAATGCATACTCTTGACCATTAAGACAAAACAATCTCCAAACATTTGCAAATGTCCCCTGGGGTGCAAAAATCTATACCCAATTAAAAACCAGACAGTAGGGTCAATGAAGAATCAAAGCCTGGTTCTAGTCTTCCTTGTTGTAGCCTTGGTAGGAATTTAAAGGTTTATTTTGGGGGCAGTGGAAAACCAAGAAGAGTTTGAAGTTGGTGGGTGATACAGGATTTACACTGAAAAAAAATTGCTCAGATTATAAATGTGAGCCTGTGGATTGTGGAAAGATAAGAGGATTTGGGATATCAGAGGGGAGACCAATGCAGTAATAAATGGACAAAATGGTGGTAGTTTGGACGAGGGAGATGGGGAGAGAGAAATGAAGAGATTTGAGGACTCTCTCAGGGATAGAGAAGGCTGAGATTAGTGATAGATGCAATGTGGGCATTGGGATAGGAAAGAATTAGGTGCCCATTCCCATGTTTTATGATAGATTTCATTGTCTTTGACTTCTGTACCTTTCTCCTGTACAAACTCTATTCTGCCTTTTGCTTTCTCACAGTCTGTGAGATTTCTCACAGAGAATGCCCTCTGCATCCAGTTGGGTTTCTGACTTGGGCAATGGATAGAAATATCAGCATATTATTAGTAGTGGGTGCCAGAATGAAAAAAAAAATAGATATGTTTGTCAAGAGAGCGATGATTGAGTTACATTTGGGATTTGGTAAGTTGTAAGGGGCCTGTGAGATGCCCATCTAGAACTACAGAGCAGCAATAGAATACTGGCTGGTCTAGTAATATATGCACAGAGGCACTTGCTCATTGGCCCTTAACTAATTGACAGGGGAAGAACTTGTACAGTCCCAAATACATTGTAGTCACTGTGTCCCCTTAGCAAATGACTTGCACGCCATGTAGAAAATATTTGGTAGAAAGAGAATGGAAAGAAATCTTTTATGGGACACTATAGATATACTGGGAAGGCACAAATTCAGTAGTGGATATTTGACACCAAACTAGTGGTGTATGCAAACCCCAGACTTGGTATCTGAATTAGTGCCTTCCCGATTACCAAATGATCTAGAATATATATTCATGAGGGATGATTTCCCTCACAGTTATCCAGTCCTTCTTTCTGGAATCCTTTTGTACTCTCTATTTTATCATGCCCTTTAATTTTATGATTGGAGGGAAAAAACAAACAAACAAACAACAAAACCCTCCAGTAAATCCCTACCACCCTGTTACATTTCATTGGATGTTGAGCTCTCTACCAGCTGGATTTTGAAAAACTGTAGTTAGCATCACTAGTTTCATTAGTGCCTTTCTCCACATTCTAAAACTTTTCTCTACCTTATTTTCATTGTGCACTGCTTTTGATAACCAATGGCATCATGCTGTTTACAGACATTTTGTGACTGGTGTGCATGCCATGAATGCTTTGCTGACCTGTCAGATCACTGAAAATACCCTCAAGCCAGGGTCTTGTTTTCTTTGCAACCATTGTCTGTTAATATTCAAGGCTCTCACAGCTGTTTTATGAGTGATTAGAAGGGGAAGTCTGTCCAGACACAATTCCTCCAGTAGCCAAAGTAAAATTAGGAAAGTAGCAGACATAAAGACATAACATTGATAAATCAGTTCACCTCGTGGAATTAAAAAAAATAAAAAGAAAAGAAAAGAAAAAAAAATCTCTTCTCCAATCTGTTTTAGCTGCAGAACTGTGGGAAAGCAAAGTGAGAGGTGATAGCAGCACTTTCATTAAACAAATGCATATGGGATGTCATGTGATAAAAGATCCTTGAAGAAATATGATCCCAGCCAAGGAGCATATAATTGGCTGGATGGCTGTGATCTTCTTTCTGAGTGAATGCATAGTGATTGTTTTCTCTGCTGCCATTCAAGTTCATGGAGGGCTTTATAGTCCCCAGAATTTTAGAATCCCTTTGAAAACCAAGAACTTCCCAGATGAGACACCTCTGTACCTCTTAGTAGCCATTGTGGAAACTATGTGTACCATAATACCTTTGGTTCAAATCAGCAAGTATTGAAGCACCAAGATATTCTCTGTGCTTTTTAGGGAGTTTGCAATATCATGAGGCATAGTACACATAGCTTCTGGAATCTATCTGGATCCAAACCCCTTCTAGCTCTATAACCTCTTCATGCCTCTGTAAATGGAGATGACAATAATAATTCTATTCCATTGAGTTGAAAGCTGAAGTAAGTTCATATAAGTGAAGAATACTTGCCACACACAAAATGCTATATTGAGATTTGCTATTGTCATGGAGGCAGAGCATATATGCCGTCATAATACAGGGCAATGCCGGAAGAAGGTACACAGCAAACAAGTAACAGAGAGGTGGGCTACGTTACCGCATCATGGAAAGTAATGCCGAGGCTGTGTCTTAAAGGATGCAGTCATTTACCATGTTGGCAACTGGTGGAGAAAGAAGCCATACATGGAAAAGCATTTGCAAAGATATAACAGATCAAGCAGCGTGGCATTTCTGATGAGCTATGAAAACTTTGAACAGTATTTCGAAGTTGTAGATGGTGAAGTAATGGGACACAAGGCAGAGTTTATGGGATGTAGGGACGTGCTTACCATATTGAAGAGCTTGAACTTTATGGTGAAAGGATAAAGATTCTAGCTGGTAATTTTTGTAGCCTACGGATCATATTGTAATTTATCTTGGCTTTGTTTATTAATCCAACATTCACTTTAACCTGTTGCTGCAAGCATTTGGTACCATTTTCATGGTGATATAAGGGAGTTATCCTGTGTCAGAAACGGTGGTCACCAAATGTTGAGATTCATCAGCCAGCAAAGCATAATACAATGCTGGAAAGAGAAATGTCCTGAACTCTGAGCCAGAATACCAAGAAGATCTTCATCTGGTCGAGACTAAACTAAAAACTCAAGAAGTCGAATGGTTATTTAGAAGCAAAAGTCCCCCTGAAATACTAGAATCCATGTCAAATATTAATAATTAAGTGAATGATATTTCTCGAACTTAAGTTTCTCCAAAGAAAAGACCCAAATCAGCCTTCAACATATCAATGTATTCTATATTGGATGAAACAGAAAAAAATGTGAATACTATAATGTTCACAAGTACAGAAATAATTTTGAGATCATTTAGAATGCTCAGTTGTATAATAAAACTCTTCACCAGGTGTTCAAATTCCAGCCTTCCCGTGGTGGCTGGTTGATTTCCATGGCCTTGAGGAGCCCTGAAAATTCTCCATCAGTGACTCAGGGGAGGCAGGACTCAAGGAAATGGGGGATAGAGTTCCATGTTCCCTACTCCATCCTGAACTCAGCTATAGGGACTCTTATCTATTACATATGAAAATGCCACCTAAATAGTTGCTTGAAGAAAGGAGGTGAAGCAGGAAAGGCTTTAAAAACCAACAATTGGATTGAGTCATTTCCAAATGTCTTCCAAATTTAAAACAATTCTAGTTCCAGTTTTCATCTCTGCTTCAGTAGCCTTTGAATTCCTCCAGCACTAGCTGTAATCCTAAACTCTGATTTTTTCCCAGTAGAAGAATTCACATGTATTTTTTAAATAATAAATAAGCCAAGCTTTTGTAATTTTGGCTCATTTGACCATATTGCATTTTCCAAATTCTTCTTTTGGCCAACTCCAGTGGCTTTTCTCCGTCTCTGCATCTTTCCTGTTCCAGGTAATTCTTAGATCTTCTGCTGAAGTCTCAGAGGCAGCTCTGGCTGCCCTCCTGAATCATCTTGGGGTTGCCTCAAGGAAAACAGTTCACATCTCTAGATAAGACACTATTTTGCTCTCTCTTTTAAATATTTTTTTTTTAATTTCTTTCTTGTACCTAAGCAGTAACTTGTCTTCTTGTCCTCTTGCCAAGTAGTTCCACAACTAAGTGAGCCCTGTATCAGTTTTTCGAGCAGACAACCGCAATGAGTGAGCATGCAGCAACTAGCATTATTTGTTTGGGATCAGCTGGAAGGTTCTGCTGATTTTGACCTTCTCATTCACATGTGCAAGGTTGGGTAAATGTCGGCTGGTGTAGGTTGGCTTCAGCTGTAGAACCCAGGAACTTGGGTCTCTGCCCTTCCTGTCTCATTCTCCAACACTTCACCAAGGCAGGTTTTCCTGGACCAGAGCCAGAGAAACTCTTGAGGCATAAGTCTGGAACTGGCAGACTGTCACTTCTGCCTTATTCTAGACACTAAATCAAGTTTCTTGGTCAAGCCTAGTCAGAGTGTGGGCAGGTCACTCCACACAGGGTAAGAGGCACTGCAAAATTATAGAGCCAAGGGAGAGTCAAAGAAGCAGGTCTCTTATTTCTAGGTTTCTATGCAGAACACCAAGAGGTATAATGAGCATCTCTCAGGATTATGTAAAGTGTGTACATACATGTGTGTCTGAAGAAGAGTGCTGGGGAGAATGGGGAAAATCTTATTACTTTTGCTCATAGAGTTTTGACATCAGCCATAGAGAAATCAAATCTCTGCTTTGTTTAACCTTTGCATTTACAATAATACATTGCTAGATATAGCAACAGCATATAACCTGATATATTAACTTTCCACATGTAACGATTAAGGGAACACTGAACAATCAGAGGCTATCTTATGCACTAGCACTTTCCAAAGATGATAACTAGGTTCTGAGTCATCTTAAATTAAGCCACTGAATCTCCTCCTGCTTGTGTCTATGTCTATAAAAATGATGAGGCCATATTTTTTTTATAGCTCTGTTGACAGACAACCTGTAAGTGGTTTTTAGTATTTAGGCTCTTCTCTATGACTTTGAAATGGCTAAGATACCGTGAATTTAGAGAATTTTTTTCTGTAGCAGATAACACAAATGTAAATATATTTGTATACATATGTTACATATGCATACGGGTGGGTGCATATGCACATGCTTATGTATCTGTATACACATTCATATATACATATATGGATGGATATGTATGTACCATAGGATGTATACATTATATGACATGTATATAACACCTATAAAATAGTTTCACATTGATCTCCTGAAGAATCTTCTCAGGGAGAGGATCTGCTTAGAGTAGGACCTCCAAAATTGTTGACTGAATGAGTCTGCTATGACATTCATTTTCAATCAACATGCATTGATTACAATATTAAGGCCAAATTCTACAGTCCAAAATATACTAGTTCTGTAAGTTGTTTAACCACCAGGACTTTATTTTTCCATCTATAAAGTGAATATATATTTAAGCATTCAGTATGTTTATATATGTAAATTATTTAGCACACTTTCAGGCACCAAGTAAGTTTAAAGGAAGAGAAAGGAAAAGAAAGAAAGCAAAAAGAAAAATGTCACCAACAGACACATTGCTGACAACAAAACCTAGAGAGAGGGCCCCTGGGTGGCTCAGTTGGTTAAGCGACTGCCTTCGGCTCAGGTCATGATCCTGGAGTCCCGGGATCGTGTCCCGCATCGGGCTCCCTGCTCCGCAGGGAGTCTGCTTCTCCCTCTGACCCTCCCCCCTCTCATGTGCTCTCTCTCTCTCTCTCTCATTCTCACTCTCTCAAAATAAATAATAAATAAATCTTTAAAAAAGAAAAACCTAGAGAGAAATTCCACTGGAACATCCTTGTGTGATGAGAGTGTCAAAGGGACTGATGCAGAGTCTGAAGGGTGGACGCAAAGGGCATTCGGGGAGGGCAGGGCGGGCAACAGGGAGCTTGTAAAAGGAATGGAGGATAAAGGTGCACAACTAAAAAACAGCCTCTGCAATCTGGTTTAAAATATGGGAATGGACGATAGGCCTGAGAGCCATAGATGAAGCAAAACTCCATAGATTAAGTAAAACAGATGGGCACCTACAGTGACAAGCAGTGGCCAGGAGAGCAAGAGTGTCATAAGGGTGTGTTTGGGAGGGTGGAAACCTGAACAGAAAGAAAACCCAGAGTCAAATATGGACGGGATCAGGAATCTAGTAGCACTGGGGACAACGGGAAGGGTGTTTTTCTTTTTCTTTCATTCTTTCTTTCAAAGATTGATTGATTGATTGATTGATTTGACAGAGAGAGAGAGAGAGAGCGCGCACAAGCAGGGGGAGTGGCAGGCAGAGGGAGACGGAGAAGCAGACTCACCGCTGAGCAGGAAGCCCAACAAAGGACTAGATCCCAGGACCCTGGGAACATGACCTGAGCCAAAGGCAAATGCTTAACCCACTGAGCCACCCACCCGCCCCAACAGGAAGAGTTTTTTAAGTTCACATGCAAACTCCTGAATTAATTTCTGTTATATTTATTATACCCTCTTTAAAATTCTGGGCTAAAAGTGCTTTTCCTCTGCTTCAGAAATTCCCAGGAGTGCTGGCAATAAAATAACCACAACAGCAAAAGAGTACCAAACTTCTTGTGCCAAATTCTGTGTTCAGTTCCTTCTTTCCTGTCCTCCCAATAACAGACTTGATGGTGGATATTACCGTTATCATTTCACAAGTGAGGGAAGTGAAGCTCAAAAAGTAAATTCTCCTAGATAAGGTCACACTGCTTACTAGGTAGCAAACAGGGGGCTCAGATATTTCTGAGTCCTCCCAATTCACAGCCCTCAGCCTGCTTGTTGCCATGAGCTGCAAAATGAATAGGATTAGGGTAAGGATGCAATGCACAAGAAAGGGTGACCAGAGACGCTGTGCTGACAGAAAATACTGGAAGGACAGGGAAGGGCAGAAAGCAGAAGAGAGCTCATGAAAGGCATATGGGGGAGAGTCTGACAAAGTGAAAGTAATTTATCTAAGGTCACACAGCCAGTACCTAAACACTAAGTTTCATTAGTGCCAGGCCTGCAGAACTTGGGTGATGTCCTCGGGGTCTTTGTCAGCATAGTGAGAAAGACAAGGACCCCCGACAAGCTAAAGTGACTTAGGCGAATTGGAGAAAGAATTATCCAGTTGAGTAGTAAATTTAACAGATACACAGTAAACAAAAATATAGGAGGCAAGTGTACTTATGGCTCTGGAGAAGAGGCAAGGCTTAGTTAGCTGTTTGAGTCTTTTATTCCTTTACTTTAGCATTTCCCTTTTAATTATCCATGGACACTTCCTAGAGGAGAAAGTCTTTAAGAAAAGTGCTTTCTTAAGCACACACCTCTTTAGCAGCTGCAGTTGTTTTACTGAGGACTCAGACTGTAACAATTTTGTATGCAAAGCACCATACCAAGAGCCTTTATGTGGAATGTCTTTGCTTAAATCTCTTCCATGACCAGTGAGGAGAGATGGGTGTCAGAGTGAATAACACTGGGCAGAGTATTAACTATTCTCCTGCCTTGTCTGAAGATGGGTGACTTACAGAAGCCCCTCTACGGTGTATCTGTTTGGCTCCCTAACCCCCATAAAAAATAGCTCCCGGTAATTAGCTGCTTATTTCACACTAGCTAGTACCATACAGAATCTCACTGAATACTCTCAATAACTCTGGAGGAAGTTTCTATTATTTTTATCTGCATCACACTGATACTGTCATTGAAGCTTAGTGAAGTAATTTTTTTAAAGGTGTTTTTTTTTTTTTTTTTTATTCATTTGAGAGAGAAAGAGAGAGTGTGAGTGAGGGCAAGAACAGGGGGAGGGGCAGAGGCAGAGGGAGAAGCAGACTCCCTGCCTAGCAAGGTGCCTTATGTGGCTGGTTCCCTAGACCCCGGGATCATGACCTGAGCCGAAGGCAGACGCTTGACTGACTGAGCCACCCAGGCGCCCTGAGAGGGAAGTAACTGATCTAAGATCACACTGCTGGTGAGTTTCAAAGGCAGGATTGCTAGCCAATTTGTGACTCCCAGGCCTACAACCTTTCTGTAAAAATTACACATTAACAATTTTTATTTTCCAGGGTTGTACTTCTCATTTTCTGAGCCTGTATCTTTAGTTCATACTACCAGCTCTTTGTCTTGCTACTTCCCGTCCCCTTTATTCTTGCTTTCCTCTCTCAGGCTTTTCTTTCTTCCTTCCTTTCCTTGCCTTCTTTTTTTCTTAAATATTTCCAACTATTAAGTCCCAGATGGAGTTAGCCAACTAAATCCCAGTGACAAAATGAATGATAAATATCTTAATTTCCCTGCCCAGATATCACCTCTTCCATGAAGCCCTCCTAGATTGACCCAATCATAAGTGACATCTCTACTGAACTGTCACAGACCTCTATTCGTCTTCATAGGGCTTTTATTTTTTTTAAAGTAATCTCTATGCCCAACCTGGGGTTCAAACTCACAACCTTGAGATCAAGAGTTGCATGCTCTACCAACTGAGACAGCTAGGTGCATCATCTGTAAAGTTTCTCTGCCTTCTATCCCTTCCCTGGCAATAAGAGAATCCCAGGTGAGTGGAGGGCCAACGTGGACTTCTCCAACCCTAAACTCATTCCCTTTCTTCATTGCCAGTCTGTAAACTTAAAGGATTTTTGAATTCTCTATTTCATAAAAATATATATAAAGCTGCCAACATAAAAATAGGTAAGGTATACATAAGATTCTTTAACGAAATGTTGTCCTGTTTTGCTTTTGGTTAAGGATGAGCCTATGACATACGAATTGCCCCACATTTATTCTAGATCATCTCCACTCACAAATACTTCTATGAGACTGTACGTTCACAGACTAGCTCCTCAAAGGCCAAGTCAGTGTTTTGTGTCTGTTTTCTTTTGTTGCTGTTGGTTTGTGTGTTTTGTGGTGGTGGGGGTTCTGATTGGTTTCTACCCCTCACAGCTTCTCAGCACAGCATCTGAGGTGTCTGGTGTAGAGCAATCATAAAAATAACAGCTACCACTTTAGGCTGCTTTGCCATGCATCAGGTTCTATAGTAAATGTTTTGCCCGTGTGATGGCTCTTCGTCCTCAGATCTTCTTAGGAGGTGGATTCTACCATTAGGCGGATTTTCTAGATGATGCAGGAAATGAGATGTATTAAGGAATAGAAGTAGGTATTTGTAGTAACTCTCATTGACAGATGAGAAAACTAAGGCATGAAGAGGTCAAGTAATGAGTCAAAACCACAGAGTTAATAAGTGGAGGAACTGACAGACATTCCCCCTTTCATTGATTTCTAAGGATTTCCCAAATATTGGCATTTCCATATTTTGTGATAAGGCTGAGAAAACATTGCCTATCAAATTCTTTACATGTAGACATGCCATCCCTGCATGTGCCTAAGTAAGACTGAATACTGCAAAATATTATTTGTGTATGTGGTTCTCCTCACAATGTTCCATCTCTCTCCAATATTTGCTTAATGACAAAAGATGTTTTTGAGATATGTTCTTTTGTGGAACGCTGTGGGCTTTTTGGTTGGAGAGCCATATTCTTTTAAAGGAAGACTCAGCGCTAAGTAATGAATTTCCAATTATATATTAGCAATATGCAAATCATTATTTACAGTTTGCAAAACCCTTTCATTTTGTATCCTCTTCTATGATTCTTAAGCTATATTTTGAGATAGTCAGGGGAGGAATCATCACTGGAGTTCAAAGCTCATCTCTTCCCTTTGCTATATGACATCCGTAAATTGTTGAATTTCTTTGTGAGTCACAGGAATACGCACACTGGTGTCTGAAATAATTTATTCCATTTTGAGTTTTGAATCATTGATGAGACTTATTTGAGGAATTAAGTTCACATGTGCAACCAGAGATCTGTAAACACTCAGTTTGCTCCTGTATACCACTCACAGAATAGTGTAAAATTGAAAGAACTGACAGATGTTTATTGTGGTGGCATTGCATCATTCTTAAAAGTACATTAAGGTAAATCATCAAACCTATGTGAACATGGCAGACAATTTTGTAATTTTCTGAACATCATTTAAAAATGGTGGTAATAAAAATAATAATTGTGGACTTGGAAAATTATCCTTCCTGGAAGCCTAAAATAGCACTGCGATTATTCCAGACAGCTGAGGTATTAATCTTTTGCATTTGTAGAAAGTGTCTAGGTACATATTCCTTATCACACAACTAAGCATATCAGCCTCTGTATCCTGGCATAAGTCCACATAGTTTAAATTCAGAATTAAGTCTTTATAGGTTTACTTTGCTATTGCATGTTATTTTCTTCTTCCTGGCCTGTTTATCTTAAATAATATTCCTGCAGAGCCATGAGACTGTTTCCAGCTTCCACCTCAGAAACGGTGACTTAATTACAGGGAAAATTAACCTGCTCAAAAGTTCATGGTGACTTCTTAGAATTCAGCCAAGTGAGTTGTCTCATGCTGGGATAGGTGAGAATATAGGTAGATCTTTGTATCTGTTGAGGATATGACCAACACCCTGTATATTTGCAGAAGGATTAAAGTTCCTTCACTTATCTAGCCTGACTGGTGTATCTTAAATGCTTTAACATGGATTTAGTTGGTAAGGCCTGCTTTCCCTCTGAGGACTCTAGGGGAGAATCCATGTTCTAGCTTCTCAAGGCTGCTTGCATTCCTTGACTCACGGTTCCTTCTATCTCCGAGGCTAGCTGTGTAGCATCTTTTCTCCTTTAGTACTTCTGCTTCTGCTGCGGCATCTTTTCTAACTCGGATTCTCTTCTAAGGACTCTTATTATGGTTCATTTAATCACATCTGCAAAAATGCCTTTTACCGTATAAGGTAACATATTCACAGGTCCTGAGAATCTTCAAAGGCACAGTAGTCCACCTACCATAGGCCGGATAGTAAATATTTTAGGAGTTGCTTAACTCGGCTATAGCTAATTTGTGAACAAATGGACATAGCTGTGTTCCAATAAAACTTTATTTACAAAAAGAAGCAACTGCCAAGATTTGGCAGGTGGGCTGTGGTTTGATAGCCCTGCCTTAGACACACAACATCTTGTATGGATGTTCCTAAAAGATATTACTTGTGATGTTTTAATAAAGTAAATAAGTAAATAGATAATCAATGGTTTAGAAGAAATCTTTACAGATTTTTGGGTTTGGTGTTCTAAGGAAAACTCATAGAACAGGATTTTTTCTCCCCACTCATTCTTTTCACAGCTCTTAAATCCCAATCTCAATATGAAATTAACTTTTATGCTGTAAGTCCTTCCTCTTTCCATAGATCCTGTGGGGGTGCACTCATACAGATGGACCCTGGGAATCACGATTGACTTCCTTTTTATTCTCTGCATAATATGGAGTTGTTTTGAGAATCGTAATGCCTATTGATAGACCAGTTATGCATCTTTCAGAAGTCATGAAAGATATAGGTAGGAAGAAATTATGGAATTGATATTAAAAAGTTTGCTATCCCTTTATTTCCTAAACTCTGAAACCTTAAAGAATTTGGAACACAGCACAGATACCATGGAAGAACATTTTGCAGCCCACTTTTTTGCCTCCTCATATCAAAATGGAGATTCAATGTTTCAAGTAAAGTAGAACAACTCATCACTTGTGCTAATCATCTTTTGATCCTTGCCATGTGAATAGATTCATGATCTGACATTTGCTATTCTAGTCACAATAGCTCTTGTCTCAGCAATTCAATTTTCAGTGTCTCATGAATTTAATACCTGCTCTTTTATCAGAAGACTTGTAATAACTTATACAGCTGAATCTTTTGCAAATTTCCTGTTCATCTTAACCTTACCACCCTTCCTTCTGGGTGTAGAGGATAGCCTTGTGAAAAGGCAGATTTATTCAACATACTTTTCTCAAGCACTACCATGTGCTGAAGTTACAGTGTGATCAAGACACAAGACATCAAATGTATCAGAGAACCCACAGCTTCAGTTGGATTTAGGCAGAAAAATAGGAAACAATAAGCAAACACCATGCATATCATCTAAGCTCTTTGAGGACCTTTCCCAGAGGAAAGTGTTATTATCTGCTTTTCCTTTGAACCTCTTTTCATCACAGCAGCACCCTCTAAGACCTGGTAGCAAACTCTCCATTTCTTCCCCTTTCAAAACCTGTGCTGCTTTTGGGTAAACAGTCAAGCTTCAGAATCTAACTTGAGAGATACTCCCATCTCAGTAATTTGCAGGCAAGCGAGATCTACTTTCAGCCATGTGAATATGTGCAAATTCTCTGGCTTGGGTGACCAACATCTTTAGCTTTCCTCTTATGCTAGAACATGTAATATCAGGCAGATATTACAAAGGGAAATATTAATTTTCAGGAACAGATAAAGAACAACCAATCATCTCATGCATCTAGAGGCCAAATTATGTTCTCAAGCCACAAATAATCCTTTGACCTCCGCAAAGAATGGTTCCAGAAGGATTAAACAGTAATTATAGAAAGGTAATTTTATAACATGATAATAAAAATTATTAAAAAAATAAAAAAGAAAGGTAATTTTATACCTTGTTCAATTCAATGTCACTTTGGCTGGAGAACGGTTAAATGTGTGTATATATGCACACACACATATATATACATATATATGTATATATATATGAAACTATAAAATAAAAGAAAAGTAGCAATTATAGAATAAATGCCACTTGTTCAGGTCAATGTCACTAGCTGAAGAATACTCCCTCCCTCCCTCTCTCTCTCTATATATATATGTATATATATAACTACAAAATAAAAATAAATAAAAGTAAGTATAGAGTAAATACACTTATAAATTAGAGTTTATAATTCTATTAGAGAAAAAAATGAAAATCATTATTTTTATATTATCTTGGCTGTATGTCAAAAAGGGAACCTGAATTCATATAGATTAGAAATGTGGTAATAACCCTTTAAAAATATTTATTTATTTATAAAGTTTTTATTTATTTTTAAGGGAATTATTTATTTATTTATTTATTTAAGAGAGAGTGAGAAAGTGAGAGAGAATACAAGTTGGGGTGGGGAGAGGCAGAGGGAGAAGGAGAAGCAGACTCCCCGCTGAGCAGGGAGCCCGATGCGGGACTCAATCCCAGGACCCTGAGATCATGACCTGAGCCGAAGGCAGATGCTTAACCAACTGAGGCAGCCAGGCGCCCCTAAAAAAGATTTTACAATGCAATTTTAAGATACTTTTTTACAAATACTCTAATCCAGAACAACTTTCAGTAAACATTGTAGAAAAGTCAATCTCTTCCCCCATTTTTATTTTTTACCTTCTTTTTATTTTTGTTTATTTTACATATCCTTATTGATTGCCTACTAGGTATCGGCTTTTGTAAATAATTCAAAGTAGAATTACCATCATCTAACATTTAACAGTTACCTTTGTTCCTTATTAAATATAAAAGTCAGAAAAAAGCACCTAAACTTGAGCAAAGCTTGAATGTCTGTAATATGATACCACTCTACATTGTTGTGTATTTACTTATTCTTGCATAACTGGCTCTGTTGCTGTTAAAAGAACAATCACGGAGCAGATGTGCTTAAGCCTTCTCAGCATTTGAACATGACACACTTTTGCTATAGTACTGTGCTCACTGATAATTCTATGAGAACAGATTTGCTCAGGATTGAATTTAAAAATAAAGAAAAGTGCAGGGTAACACTCTTGCAAATTGGAAATACCTTTAATAAATGTTTAAATATAGGCACAGAAATGACCGTAGTCATTTCATTATGAAGTCTGATACATACACTCAAACACAATTAAATTTAATAAAAAATTAATTACATTGGAAATTTCCATTGTGTTAAAATTTGTCATGACAGATAATTGATTATGTTTATTGATTTGCAATGCATTTTAATACCAAATATTGTAAATAAAATAGATTTTTTTGTTTTACCTAGGATGACTGACTATCTTGGTTTGCCTGGGACTGCAGGGGTTTGGCAGACATTCCAGGGACATGGAAGTTTTAGTGATAAGCCTGGGAAGTTCTGAGCAAACCAGGACAAGTGGGTCATCCTTGTTTTACAGCTGAACCATGTAGTTACATGAGAAACAGTGTTAGAAACCAGCGTGCTAGGTCTGTGTCCATAATGAGGCTATAATTATCTGCAGTCAGTTCACCTGGTCCACTGGGTCTCAGCTCTGACTATGCATTATAATTATCTTGTGAGGCCTTTAAAGTATTGATGCTCATGCCCACCCAAGTGTAATTACACTAGAGTCAATACATTTTAAAAGCTCCCAGGTGATTCCAATGTATAGCAGACTCGAGAACCACTGCTCCTGGGTCCTCTGATGGCCACTCTACAGTCAGGCTCAGCCTGCCTCTATTTGGCAGACAGAACAACAGCAGAATGAAGGACTAATCCCTGTCCCGGGATGACTGGACCTAATCCTCTTGTGTCCAATGCACTCCATAGCAGGTGGATGCAGGCCCTCAATTTCTTTATAAAGCCTGATGCCCTCCTCCTCTCCAGCTCCTGTCCATTTAGCATTCTTGTTTTTTTTTTTTTTTAAGATTTTATTTATTTATTTGACAGAGACAGCGAGAGAGGGAACACAAGCTGGGGGAGTGGGAGAGGGAGAAGCAGGCTTCCCGCTGAGCAGGGAACCCGACGCGGGGCTCGATCCCAGGACCCTGGGATCCTGACCTGAGCTGAAGGCAGATGCTTAACGACTGAGCCACACAGGCGCCCCAGCATGTGGCATTCTTGTATGTCCACATGAGATCTGAATTCTGTAAACTGTTCTCGAAGCTGAGAATTCAAGGTATGAGATGTCAAGGATTAAAAGAAATTACTGAATATATTTCTAGAGAACAAAGATTGTGACTGGTTTAGTTCTGTAACTCCCTGTGTCATGCACATGATATTCAGTTATTTGTCCAGTCACAAAATTTGCCCTTTTCCAATATCCTTTACCTAAAGAAATGAGGGGATTTATCCAAAGAGTTCATTTATTTATCCAACATTTACTAAATATCTATTATCATGGGCTATTTTGTCTAGCCTTCATGGGATTTACAGACTTAAAGGGAATATTTAAAATATAATCGTATGGAGCACCTGGGTGGCTCAGTGGGTTAAGTGTCTGCCTTCAGCTCAGGTCATAATCTCATGGTCCTGGGATGGAACCCCACGTCAGGCTCCCTGCTCAGCAGAGTCTGCTTGTCCTTCTACCCCTTCCCCCACTCATGTGTTTGCTCTTTCTCAAATAAATAAATAAAATCTTTAAAATATATATATAGGGGCGCCTGGGTGGCTCAGTCATTAAGCATCTTGCCTTTGGCTCAGGTCATGATCCCAGGGTCCTGGAATCGAGCCCCGCATCGGGCTCCCTGCTCAGCAGGAAGCCTGCTTCTCCCTCTCCCACTCCCCCTACTTGTGTTCCCTCTCTTGCTGTGTCTCCCTCTGTCAAATAAATAAAATCTTTAAAAAAAATAAGTAAATAAATAAAATATATATATAATCATACAATGATTTCAATGTAATAAAAGCTCTAATTTGTCAGAGAAGCTCTTCCTTGTTATCAAATTTTACATTATATAAATTATGTACTTGACTTCCTCCAAGCACTTATATAAATTTGTTTACTCCTTGTTACAAACTTTTGACTTAAGTAATATTGGCATCATTCCCATTTTATAGTAGAGGAAAGTGGGAATATCAAGAAGATAATTATAGGGGGTCCCTAGGTGGCTCAGTCGTTAGGCGTCTGCCTTCGGCTCAGGCCCTGATCCCAGGGTCCTGGGATCAAGTCCCACATTGGGCTCCCTGCTCAGCGGGAAGCCTGCTTCTCCCTCTCCCACTCCCCCTGCTTCCTGCTCTCACTATCTCTGTCTCTGTCAAATAAATAAATAAAATCTTTAAAAAAAATAAAAAAGAAGCTAATTACATTGCCAAGGCCACCAAGCTAGTATCTGAGAGGACCAGATTTCCAACAGAGGCAGTCTTGCTCTGGGGTCCATGCTCTTGATAACTTTTTTATACCACCTCCTGTCCAAATGGAAGTTGGCAGAAATCTGTACTGGAACCCACCCTTTGGCTTTATATAATGAAAAGGGAATGTAAGATTCCAGGTTTAAAAATTCTCCCTGGTATGTAGGTGCAGGGAATAGAAGTTGAGCCTTGGCACCCATGCAATATACTTCCAGAACATTCTTCTCTGTCGTTAGATTCAGAAAATCACAATCTGATGATTGTGGAAGGACTTTTATACATGACATAGCCCTGATTCCTCCTTTATCAGATGAGAGAACAGAATTTTAAGTGAATCTGGAAATAGTTCAGAAAATACAGCCAACCATGATGTCTCTGAAAAAGAGACAAGAAAGAGAGAGAGAATGGGAGAAAGAGAGGCAGAGGGACGTAGCTGTAAAAGAGAGAGTCTAATGTTTATCCTAATTGGATAAACTTAGAGTTGGTTCTCACCCCCTCTCCCAAGTGCTCCTGCAAAACACAGAGTACTCCCCAGGGATGCTTCACGTGTGGTACTAGCCCACCTGTTCCCTACAATTGCCATGCATCTGGCAGCCTACTTTTCCTGTCTCTTCCAACTTACACATTTCCTTTTTGCAAATGCTTTTAGAAAAAGACGTTCACTGCCACTCTATGTCTAAGGAAAGTTTATGTGCATGTCATAGTTTCTGTCTTTAGATTTACCAGAAGTATTGAGTATGGGTTCCGTTCCACTGTGAGTGAGAAGAGTTTCTTCCTGATTTTGTGACATGCTCTGTCTGTCTCCTGGGACAGAGTCAGATCAGCATATGCCCAGAATTTTCATCTCCTTACTAAGGATTGCTTCCATTAGATTCTGCTACCCAATTCTTTTTCTTCATTGGGAACCAAAAAGCTGCCCAAGGTATCTGACAGCTAGCTCTTTCTTCCAATTAAACTCTTTCCTATCCTCGTCAGAAAACAAAGTCTTCCATGCATAAAAAGAGATTTAAAAAAAAAATCCTTTGGGGTCAGGGTGAGAATGGGGTGGGAGTAGAGAGTTTATAATGATAGGTGAGTGAAAGAGAGCACCAGTCCAAAATGGCTTGCTTTAAGAGTACAGAAGGAGTAATGTAGAGAAGAGCTAAATCAGGAATTTTGCTGATGTCCAGACAGACATCTGTGGATATATGGAAGTAAGTGCAACACAATACTATGTTTCTCATTTTTTCAAGTTATTCCAACTTCTTCATCCAAACTCCCTGAGATAGGTATAAAAAGGTAGCATCATCCTCTATTCAGATGAGGAATTTCAAATCATTTGCTAGTCATCTTATTTAAGGTCTCTTGGTAAATACATAGCAGATCTTGTATTAAACAGTGCCTTTTTTTTTTTTTTTTCCTGGATATTGAACAGGGAACACCAGAAGTTAATATTCTCTATTGCGGGTATTGTCTACCAGCAAATTGCGGTGCTTACTATCTAAAGCACTGAAATTCAGGCAGAACGTTTGCTGATAATTTATAAGAATTCTTTCTTAAAAGACTCTGGACAGAATGTTAGTCAGCAAATAAGTACAAGAACCTATTTTAGTCTCTAGGAATGAAATGAGGAATTTAGAGGGCTATTGAGTGTGCTGAATTTTCCCAGTGGATCAGCAGAAAGCTATTTGTTCCAGGCATCCTGGTCACTCTTGCTACCCTCAGATGTGTAGTATTCCATGGTGCTCGATTTAAGAGCCCTCGGCCTCACTTTCTCATCTCCAGCGTCCTCTTTGTGAGGGAAGCACAAAGGAATACAATAAAAGCCAAAAAGATGGTTGGTTTCAGGGCTGTGTCAACAGAACCTCAAATTCTAATCTGGAGAAGACTGCATCGGAGCACATGAATGAGAATTGCCCTGTGTTCATATGGAACGTGATCCACCGAGCAAAGCCATTTGTCTCCTGTGTATGTGGAACATGTATAACGAACATATAATGAAGCAGAGATATTAATCCAGATTTTTTCAAGAGAGGCATGGTAAAAGAGTCTCCTGGATTTCTGAGCTCTTTTCTATACCTTTCAATACATATAAGATTTGCCAAAGCAACAGAGAATCTTTGTGAAGTTACAGTCATCAGTTTCCAATGTGTGTTAAGTAACTTTTTTTTAAGTAACTTTTGGAAACAGAACATTCCATAGGTTTACAGACTCTATAGGCTCAAAATAGTCTTTGATCAGCAAGCCAGATTCCTGATTCCGCACTGATTTTAGGTTATAATCATGACCAAAGAGATCATAATTCAGAGAAGATATAATTATTTCCTATTTTACATCTTCTAAAGTACATTTTCCCCACTGTGATGAGGGAAACAATACAATATCACTGTAGACATTTTGGAGAAAGAAAATGCTAAAGAATAAAATGGAAATTGTCTCATATTTCCTCCTAGAAAAAGCAACATTCAATTTTTTAAGTTCTTATTTCTTATTTATTTTTTGAAATTTTATTTTATTGTTATGTTAATCACCATACATTACATCATTAGTTTTTGATGTAGTGTTCCATGGTTCATTGTTTGTGCATAACACCCAGTGCTCCATGCAGAACGTGCCCTCTTTAATACCCATCACCAGGCTAATCCATCCCCCCACCGCCCTCCCCTCTAGAACCTTCAGTTTGCTTTTCAGAGTCCATCATCTCTCATGGTTCGTCTCCCCCTCCGATTTCCCCCCCTTTATTTTTATTTAAATTCCAGGTAGCTAACATACAGTGGAATATTAGTTTCAAGTGTACAAGATAGTGATTCAGCACTTCCGTACAATACCCGGTGCTCATCGCAAGTGAGCATGCAATTTTTAAAATATTCTGTACTGGTTTCTCATTATATCTCTCTATCTACAATCACATATGCCACACTATATGTGTACATTTGCTCCCTGTTTCTTTTTTAATGTAATCTCTCATGAACCAGTTTTTTCCCCTAAATGTTTTATTTATTTATTTATATTTATTATGTACAGTTAGCCACTGTATAGTACATAGTTTTTGATGCAGTGTTCAATGATTTATTAAGTATAACACCCAGTGCTCATCACAGCATGTGCCCTCCTCGATACCCATCACCCTGCTACCCCCTCCCCCCACTCTCCTCCCCTCTGGAATCCCCAGATTTTTTCTCGGGGTCCATGGTCTCTCATGGTTGATCTCTCTTTCTGATTTCTCCCCCTTTGGATTTCCCTCCCTTCCCCTATGGTCCTCCGTGCTATTGCTTATGTTCCACATATGAGTGAAACCGTATGATAATTATCTTTCTTTGCTTGACTTACTTCACTTAACATAATCCTCTCCAGTTCCATTTAGGGAAATGCAAATCAAAACCACAATGAGATACCATCTTATACCAGTTAGAATGGCAACAATTAACAAAACAGGAAACAACAAATGTTGGCAAGGATGCGGAGAAAGGGGAACCCTCTTACACTGTTGGTGAGAATGCAAGTTGATACAGCCACTCTGGAAAACAGTATGGAGATTCCTCCAAAAGTTGAAAATGAAGCTATCCTATGACCCAGCAATTGCACTACTAGGTATTTACCCCAAAGATACAGACGTAATGAAAAGAAGGGGCACGTGCACCCCAATGTTCACAGCAGCAATGTCCACATGACTCAGTTTCTGTATCAATGAAAAGTCTTCAAAAACATGACTTCACAGTATTTTTTAATATGATTGTGACAGAAATTAGAACCTCATGGAAGCATAACATTTAATGTAACTTCACCCGGCATTGTTTTGCACCTTCTGCACAGCCCTTGTTCTGAAAGAGGAGTGGGCTAAAAGTTTATCAACCTGAAATTGTCAGGAAGAAATAATGAGACAAAAGCATTTATCCCAGAACTGCAACTCGTTGGGCTTTACAGATTTGAGTAGTAACCCGATCCTGTCCCACTAGGGAGCAAATATCAGGAGTTTTTAAAGACAAAATGGGAACACTCATGTATATATTGTTTATAACGATTTTTGATTGGTGTTGGACGTAGAAAATGAATCTTGGCTAAACAGAATTGGTTACTAAGGCTGTCACTAAGCAAAAGTTTGTCACTGTAGCAAGTTGCAGGTGTTTGGCATGTTTGCTGCTGTTAGGCCCTGCTCAAAACTTCAAGGTTCCTCCTGGTGAGGACCTGTGTAAGGCCCATCTCCTTAATGGCCTCCTGGCTCCGTTGTAAAAGCCCTTTACATAAGTGAGCTCATTTCATTTCATCTCTTACAAGTCTTACCTTCTAGGATGGAGGGGAGGTATGGAGTCGGGCCACCTGTTGTCCCTGAGTTATTTTCAAGACTCTCTAAACCCAATCTCTGGGGATCAAGCTGAGGAAATGGTGACAAAGAATTCCTGCTGTTGTCCAAGAAGCCCCAGGCAGTCCAGACCCCAAAATCAACCTCAGTGATATTTAAGCTGGGGGAAGAAATTGCAAATGGCAGCACCAGGTCACAGTCAATATTTGGGTCCAGGAGGGGAATTCTAAGACCTGTTAGCTTTCGAGAATGCACTCTATTATTGCCTCAGCTACAAAATAACATGACCCCTTATTTTACATGATTGAATTATTTGGGCTATTTTATTACCTTGAGACAGGGTTTACCATACTTGAAGTAGCTTCATTTTAATCAGAGATTGGGTTTGAAAAAGTGATGCTATCCTCTGGAGAGGGCGGAGCAAGATGGCAGAGGAGTAGGCGACCTAAATTTCATCTGATCCCAGGAATTCAGCTAGATAGGGATCAAACCATTCTGAACACCTAGGAACTCAACAGGAGATCGAAGAAAAGAATAGCAACAACTCTCTGAACAGAAAAGCGACCACTTCTGGAAGGTAGGACGTGCGGAGAAGTGAATCCGAGACGATATTCGGGAGAATAGATGGCGGGGGAGGGGGGCCTCCGTCGGCCGCTTCTGGCAAGTGATAGAGCCGCGGAGCACAAAATCGTACCTTTTAGAAGTTGGCTCCGCTGAAGGACGTCACTCGCTCCAGTGGCTAAGCGGGGGGTGGAATCCTCCCGGGACAGTGTGGTGTCAGGACCCTCGGGGTCACCGAAAGACCGGGGGTGCCTGAGTGCGGCAGAGCTCCCAGGTATCGGAGCGGGGAAGCCGGCTGCAGAGACGGAGTGGAGGCACGGGCTCTCAGCTCGGGGTTGCCATAAACTGTGATCCGCAGCCCAGTCGGGCCACTGCTCCTCCAGCAGAGACCCAACAAGCATCAGATCCAGGGAGACTCCCCTTCCTCCCCCAGGAGGAGTGGTGCGGGAGCGCACCGCAGGGATCTGCTGGGTTTGGAGACTCCATATGGGGTTGGGTACCAGAGGTAGAAACACTTGGTCACAGGCCAGGTGAGTGCGGAGTGCGGCCAGAGACCGGGGACACGGGAGTGACCGACTGCTTTTCTCCGGGGGCGCACTGAGGAGCGGGGCCCCGAGTTCTCGGCTCCTCTGGGCGGAGATTAGAAGGCCGCCATTTTCACTCTCATCCTCCAAAGCTGTACGGAGAGCTTGCAGGGAACAAAAGCTCCCGAGAGCAAACCCGAGCAGCTTGCTTAGCCCAGACCAGCAAGGGCGGGGCAATTCTGCCTCCGGCAAAGACATTTGGGAACCACGGCAACAGGCCCCTCCCGCAGAAGATCAGCTCGAACAGCCAGCAAGCGAAGACCAAGTTTACCGATCAAGGAGAACGGGAGAACTCCAGCGCTAGGGGAATACTGCACATAGAATTCATGGCTTTTTATTTTATCATGATTCATTAGTCTTTCAAAGTTAATTTTTTTAACTGTCTTTTTTTTTTTATTTTTCTTTTTCCTTTTTTCAACCAACATCTTATCAATCCCTTTAAAAAAAAACATTTTTATTTTTCATTTTTAGAGTCATATGCTATCCCTTCATAGTAGTTACCCTTGTTTTTGGCATACATATATATATATAAGTTCTCTCTTTAAAATTTTGAGATAGAGTTTCTTCTAACAGATCAAATTATACCCTAAATCTCTAGTGTATGGCTTTGTTCTGGTCTCCTGCCTGATCACATTCTCTCCTCTTTTCTTTTTTCTTCTCTTTCTTTTTTTTAAATCTTTTCTTTTTTCAAACAACTTCTTATCAATTCCTTTTATAAAATTTTTTATAATTTTCATCTTTACAGTCATATTCCATCCCTTCATCATATCAACCCTTGTTTTGTACATATATAAGTTTTCCTTTCTTTAAAATTTTGGGAGGCACACTTTCTTCCAACAGACCAAAATACACCCAAAATCTAGTGTGTGGCACTGATCTATGCACCAGCCTGATCATATTTGATCATATTCTGTTTTTTTTAGTTTTGTTCTGTTTGTGCTTGTTTTTATCTTTTTCTTTTTCTTGTTTTTTTCCCTTTCTTTTTCTTTCTTTTTCTTTCTTTTCCCCTGGTTTCAGGTCTTTTCTGATTTGTTTAGAATATATTTTCTGGGGATGTTGTTACCCTGTTAGCATTTTGTTCTCTCATTCATCTATTCTCCTCTGGACAAAATAACAAGATGGAAAAAATCACCTTAACAAAAAGAACAAGAGGTAGTACCATCTGCCAGGGACCTACTCAATACGGACATTAGTATGATGTCGGACCTAGAGTCCAGAATCGTGATTTTAAAGATACTAGCTGGGCTTGAAAAAACCATGGAAGTTATTAGAGAAACACTTTCTGGAGAAATGAAAGAACTAAAATCTAACCAAGTCGAAATAAAAAAGGCTATTCGTGAGGTGCAATCAAAAATGGGGGCACTAACTGCTAGGATAAATGAGGCAGAAGAGAGAATCAGCAATATAGGAGACCAAATGATGGAAAATAAAGATGCTGAGAAAAGAGAGATAAACAACTACTGGATCATGAGGGCAGAATTCGAGAGATCAGCAATACCATAAGACAAAACAACATTAGAATAAGTGGGATCCCAGAAGAAGGAGAAAGAGAGAGGGGGGCAGAAGGTATATTGGAACAAATTATAACTGACAACTTCCCTAGGGTGGGGACGGAAACAGGCATCAAAATCCAGGAGGCACAGAGAACCCCTCTCAAAATCAATAAAAATAGGTCAACACCCCGACATCTAATAGGAAAACTTACGAGTCTTAGAGACAAACAGAAAATCCTGAAAGCAGCTTGGGAGAAGAGATATGTAACCTACAATGGTAGAAACGTTAGACTGGCAACAGACCTATCCACAGAGACCTGGCAGGCCAGAAAGGACTGGCATGATATCTTCAGAGCACTAAACGAGAAAAATATGCAGCCAAGAATACTATATCCAGCTAGGCTGTCATTGAAAATAGAAGGAGAGATAAAAAGCTTCCAGAACAAACAAAAACTAAAGGAATTTGCAAACACAAAACCAGCCCTACGAGAAATACTGAAAGAGGTCCTCTAAGCAAAGAGAGAACCTAAGAGCAGCATAGACCAGAAAGGAACACAGACAATATACACTAACAATCACCTTACAGGCAATACAATGGCACTAAATTCATACCTTTCAATAGTTACCCTGAATGTAAATGGGCTCAATGCCCCAATCAAAAGACACAGGCTATCAGATTGGATTAAAAAACAAGACCCATCGACATGCTGTCTGCAAGAGACTCATTTTAGACCCAAAGACACCTCTACATTGAAAGTGAGGGGGTGGAAAACCATTTAGCATGCTAACGGACACCAAAAGAAAGCTGGGGTGGCAATCCTTATATCAGACAAATTAGATTTTAAAACAAAGACGGTAATAAGAGATGAGGAAGGACACTATATCCTACCTAAAGGGTCTATCCAACAAGAAGATCTAACAATTGTAAATATCTCTGCCCCTAACATGGGAGCAGCCAATTATATAAGGCAATTAATAACAAAAGCAAAGAAACACATTGACAACAATACAATAATAGTGGGGGACTTTAACACCCCCCTCACTGAAATGGACAGATCATCGAAGCAAAAGATCAACAAGGAAACAAAGACTTTAAATGACACACTGGACCAAATGGACTTCACAGACATATTCAGAACATTCCATCCCAAAGCAACAGAATACACATTCTTCTCTAGTGCCCATGGAACATTCTCCAGAATAGATCACATCCTAGGTCACAAATCAGGTCTCAACTGGTACCAAAAAATTGGGATTATTTCTTGCATATTTTCAGACCACAATGCTTTGAAACAAGAACTCAATCACAAGAGGAAAGTCAGAAAGAACTCAAATACATGGAGGCTAAAGAGCATCCTACTAAAGAATGAATGGGTCAACCAGGAAATTAAAGAAGAATTAAAAAATTTCATGGAAACCAATGAAAATGAAAACACAACTGTTCAAAATCTTTGGGATACAGTAAAGGCAGTCCTAAGAGGAAAGTATATAGCAATACAAGCCTTTCTGAAGAAACAAGAAAGGTCTCAAATACAACCTACCCCTACACCCAAAGGAGCTGGAGAAAGAACAGCAAATAAAGCCTAAACCCAGCAGGAGAAGAGAAATAATAAAGATCAGAGCAGAAATCAATGAACTAGAAACCAAAAGAACAGTAGAACAGATCAACGAAACTAGGAGCTGGTTCTTTGAAAGAATTAACAAGACTGATAAACCCCTGGCCAGACTTATCAAAAAGAGAAATGACCCAAATCAACAAAATCATGAATGAAAGAGGAGAGATCACAACCAACACCAAAGAAATAAAAACAATTATAATACATATTATGAGCAACTCTATGCCAGCAAATTAGATAACCTGGAAGAAATGGGTGCATTCCTAGAGATGCATCAACTACCAAAACTGAACCAGGACGAAATAGATAACCTGAACAGACCTATAACCACTAAGGAAATTGAAGGAGTCATCAAAAATCTCCCAACAAACAAAAGCGCAGGGCCAGATGGCTTCCCAGGGGAATTCTACCAAACGTTTAAAGAAGAATTAATACCTGTTCTTCTGAAATTGTTCCAAAAAATAGAAATGGAAGGAAAACTTCCAAACTCGTTTTATGAGGCCACCATTACCTTGATCCCAAAACCAGACAAAGACCCCATCAAAAAGGAGAATTACAGACCAGTATCCTTGATGAACATGGATGCAAAAATTCTCACCAAAATACTAGCCAATAGGATCCAACAGTACATTAAAAGGATTAATCACCACGACCAAGTGGGATTTATTCCTGGGCTGCAAGGTTTGTTCAACATCTGCAAATCAATCAACGTGATACAATACGTTAACAAAAGAAAGAACAAGAATCGTATGATCCTCTCAATAGATGCGGAAAAAGCATTTGACAAAGTACAGCATCCTTTCTTGATCAAAACTCTTCAGAGTATAAGGATAGAGGGTATATACCTCAATATCATAAAAGCCATCTATGAAAAACCTACAGCAAATATCATTCTCAATGGGGAAAAACAGAGCTTAACCCCTAAGGTCAGGAAAGCGGCAGAGATGTCCAGTATCACCACTGCTATTCAACATAGTATTAGAAGTCCTAGCCACAGCAATCAGACAAGAAAAAGAAATCAAACACATCCAAATGGGCAAAGAAGAAGTCAAACTCTCACTCTTTGCAGATAATAATGGAATCTACACATTCAATGCAATCCCCATCAAAATACCATCCACTTTTTTCAAAGAAATGGAACAAATAATCCTAAAATTTGTATGGAACCAGAAAAGACCCCGAATAGCCTGAGGAATGTTGAAAAAGAAAAGCAAAGCTGGCGGCATCACAATTCCAGACTTCCAGCTCTATTACAACGCTGTCATCATCAAGACAGTATGGTACTGGCACAAAAACAGACACATCGATCAATGGAACAGAACCGAGAGCCCAGAAATGGACCCTCAACTCTCTGGTCAACTCATCTTTGACAAAGCAGGAAAGAATGTTCAATGGAAAAAAGAGTCTCTTCAACAAATGGTGTTGGGAAAATTGGACAGCCACATGCAGAAGAATGAAACTGGACCATTTCCTTACACCACACACAAAAATAGACTCCAATTGTTTGAAAGACCTCAACGTGAGACAGGAGTCCATCAAAATCCTAAAGGAGAACACAGGCAGCAACCTCTTCGACCTCAGCCGCAGCAACTTCTTCCTAGAAACATCACCAAAGGCAAGGGAAGCATGGGCAAAAATGAACTATTGGGACTTCCTCAAGATAAAAAGCTTTTGCACAGCAAAAGAAACAGTCCACAAAACCAAAAGACAACCGACAGAATGGGAGAAGATATTTGCAAATGACATATCAGATAAAGGGCTAGTATCCAAAATCTATAAAGAACTTATCAAACTCAACACCCAAGGAACAAATAATCCAATCCAGAAATGGGCAGAAGACATGGACAGACATTTTTCCAAAGAAGACATCCAAATGGCTAATAGACACATGAAAAAGTGCACAACATCGCTCAGCATCAGGGAAATCCAAATCAAAACCTCGATGAGATACCACCTCACACCAATCAGAATGGCCAAAATTAACAAGTCAGGAAATGACAGATGTTGTTGGGGATGCAGAGAAAGGGGAACCCTCCTACGCTGTTGGTGGCAATGCAAGTTGGTGCAACACTCTGGAAAACAGTATGGAAGTTCCTCAGAAAGTTGAAAATAGAGCTATCATACAATCCAGCAATTGTACTATTGGATATTTACCCCAAAGATACAAATTAGGGATCCGAATGGGTACATGTACCCCGATGTTCATTGCAGCAATGTCCACAATAGCCAAACTGTGGAAGGAGGCAAGATGTCCATCGACAGATATATGGATAAAGAAGAAGTGGTATATATACACAATGGAATATTATGCAGCCATCAAAAGAATGAGATCTTGCCATTTGCAATGATGTGGATGGAACTGGAGGGTGTTATGCTGAGTGAAATATGTCAATCAGAGAAAGACATATATCATATGACCTCACTGATATGAGGAATTCTTAATCTCCAGAAACAAACTGAGGGTTGCTCGAGTGGTGGGGGGGTGGGAGGGATGGGGTGGCTGGGTGATAGACATTGGGGAGGGTATGTGCTATGGGGAGTGCTGTGAATTGTGCAAGACTGTTGAATTACAGATCTGTACCTCTGAAACAAATAATGCAGTATATATTAAGAAAAAAAAAAAAAAGAAGAAGATCGCAGGAGGGGAAGAATGAAGGGGGGGAATCAGAGGGGGAGATGAACCATGAGAGATGATGGACTCTGAAAAACAAACAGGGTTCTAGAGGGGAGGGGGGTGGGGGGAATGGGTTAGTCTGGTGATGGGTATTAAAGAGGGCACGTTCTGCGTGGAGCACTGGTTGTTATGCACAAACAATGAATCATGGAACACTACATCCAAAACTAATGATGTAATGTATGGTGATAAACATAACAATAAATGTAAAAAAAAAAGGGGGGGGAAAAAGTGATGCTAGAGTATTAATATCCTGGTATTACCAGCAATCCAAGGGACTAATGCTACCTAAAAAACAAGGGTGCTCTCCAGATACTTAAAGGGGGATAAATGTTGCCCCTGTGATTGGAATCATGCAACTGCCACAAGCCCAATTTATAGTTTCAAAATGATAATATGGAAGACAAAATAATTGTAACTTTTCAAGTCTTTCATTTATGTTAATTTCCAAAATTATGGTACAAAATTGATTATAATGGGAAGGTCCTTGATCATATCTTATTTGGTACAGTTGTTTTATCCCAAGATTTACAAAACAACACCTATGTTGTTTCTTGTGTTTTAAAAATGTGAATTTTGTCTAAATTTACATATTGGTATGGTTGGTGCCAATAGGATCCAATGCCTAGAAGGAAAGTTTTTACACAGTTGCTGGAAGAAAAACAAGAATAAAGAAAAGCCTTTTGCAGTGGGTGGCCTGATGAGTTTTGCTGTCATATTAGTCTGATAGTATAGGGACAAGAAGGAGAAAAATTGCTACTTCTCACCCATGTTATAAGGCCTCCCTATAATTAATGTCTAGCTATCTTTGTGTAGATTTCTGATTTTTGCATAGGATGAGTTTCTAAGACTCTTGATCACATTGGAGTTAAGAATTATTCAAGGTAAAAGGTACAGGGATGCCTGGGTGGCTCAGTTGGCTAAGCGTCTGCCTTCAGCTCAGGTCATGATCCCAGTGTCCTGGGATCGAGTCCTGCATTGGGCACCTTGCTCATTGGGGAGTCTCCTTCTCCATCTGCCTTTGCCTGCCACTCCCCCTGCTTGTGCTCTCTTTCTGACAAATAAATAAATAAAATCTTAAAAAAAGTTACAAGGTACAATAGCATGTCGCTTTTACCTATGACATGATGAAATAAGATAGAAAATATAAGAAAACTTGTTTAAAATTATTAAAACCATGTGTTGTCCTAGAGTTAGCTTTGCTGTTACTCTACAACAGGAAAAAATAGTATTAAAAGGACAAATACTGCTCAAAGGTTGTTGGCTGTACCTGTGCTTCTAGAAAGTTCCTTGCTGCTTTTTGGTCCTCCTCTTTATGCCATATTCCCCAAGTTGTTCAGAAAGATAAAGTCCTCTCAGGTTCAGCCAGTGTGGTTTGTTTTTATCTAAGGGGCATCAGTTAAGTATTCACTGTATCCAGCAGCATAGGCAGGATGCTGAAACCCTGAAGACAGGCGTGTAAGTCATAGTGATGCCTTTCAGGAGTGTAAGATCTAATGGGGGAAATATGCCTATGAAATTGCACAGAGCTTTGCATTTTTATAAAGGTAAAACAACAAATAGTAATGGACTATGTTCCAAGAGGTTCAGAGAAGGTGTGGATTGTCAAGTTAGAAGGGTCAAGGAGGCCTTTCTTAAAGAGATGGTGTTTAAGTTTGGTACCTGCATTTGCCACTGCCCATTGTAAAAGTCAGAAAAAGGGAAAACTTTGGTAATAAATTGTAAAACTTACTGTACAGTAACTGGCCTCTGAAATAATTTGTTTTTCTCTCCTTTCCTTTACTTCCATAAAAGTTCATATTTTCTAAAGTATATCCCTCTCTAGAGAGCTTTTCTAATGAACTGTGTTATGAAAGTGGGATACTGTCTCACATCTGAAACAAAAATCATTACAGTTTAAAGAATAAACATCTTAGAAAAATTTTATTTCATAAGGACTTCCTCATTAGTACTTGTCTATGCTTATTAGTACCGTTGCACGCAGAGCACTGTATTTACCCTGCCTTGAAGAAGTTGATTTTGCACTGGTATAGTCATGAATGCATCTGAGAGATACAGACTTGGGCAAGGCAAGAGCACGTGTGCATACGTGTGTGTGTGTATGTGCACGTGCATGTATTTGTGGTTGCGGGTGGGAAGAAAAGATGTATTTCAGGGACAGAAGGAGTCATGCAGAGATGCCTTAAATAAGCTGTTGACTTACATGTACAAGAAGAAATTTAGCAATTAATCGTGACCTAGTTCTGTGTGAAGAACTACAACAGTATTCAGTGACACTTAGGATGGTGGGCAAGTGGTGTCCCTTTAGAAGCTTCTTGGACCTCTGCCCATCTGCTCTATTTCACTCTAACCATATATGTGGCCAGTAGGCTTCCTGTTAGGGCCATCTCAATAAATCATTGCATAACTTAGCTTTGCTTTGCTGAAGAGGTACGCTTCAATTACAGTAATACCTTAATTCCGAAAAAGGGAAGACAACAAGATGACAAAGGTAAGAGAGCTCGGAAATAGAACAGAGAGCACTAGTGTTAGAAGCTCTAAGCTGGCAGCTATTTCACAGTAAATACCAATATGGAATGAAAAGGGAGGGTAGGAAAACTAAGTTTTAAACACTAGTCTCCAAAGCCAGTGTATATGCTTTCCAAGTTTCCAGAATGAACTTGGGAATGTTTTCTCCCTGGAGAAAGTCCTTTTTTTCTTAATTTTATTTTATTATGTTATGTTAGTCACTGTACAATACATCATTAGTTTTTGATGTAGTGATCCACAATTGTTTGTTTGCATATAACACCCAGTGCTCCATGCAGTACGTGCCCTCCTTAATACCCATCACCAGGCTAACCCATCCCCCCACCCCCTCCCCTCTAAAACCCTGTTTGTTTCTCAGAGTCCATAGTCTCTCATGGTTCATCTCTCCCTCCGATTCCCACCCCCTTCATTTTTCCCTTCCTTCTCCTCATGTCCTCCATGCTGTTCCTTATGTTCCACAAATAATTGAAACCATATGATAATTGACTTTCTCTGCTTATTTCACTTAGCATAATCTCCTCCAGTCCCATCCATGTTGATGTAAAAGTTGGGTATTCATTCTTTCTGATGGCTGAGTGATATCCCATTGTATATATGGACCATGTCTTCTTTATCCATTCATCTGTTGAAGGGCATCTTGGCTCATTCCACAGTTTAGCTATTGCGGACAATGCTGCTATGAACATTGGGGTTCATGTGGCCCTTCTTTTCACTACATCTGTGTCTTTGGGGTAAATACCCAGGAGTGCAATTGCTGGGTCATAGGGTAGCTCTATATTAATTTTTTGAAGCACCTCCACACTGTTTTCCAAAGTGGCTGTACCAACTTGCATTCTCACCAACAGTGTAAGAGGGTTCCCCTTTCTCCACAACCTCTCCAACATTTGTTGTTTCTTTCCCTGTCCATTTTTTCCATTCTAACTGGTGTAAGGTGGTATCTCAATGTGGTTTTCATTTGAATTTCCCTGATGGCTAATGATGGTGAGCATTTTTTCATGTGTCTGTTAGCCATTTGTATGTCATCTTCAGAGAAGTGTCTGTTCATGTCTTCTGCCCATTTTTTGACTTGATTATTTCTTTTTGGATGTTGAGTTTGAGAAGTTCTTTATAGATTTGGATACCAGCCCTTTATCTGTAGTGTCATTTGCAAATATCTTCTCCCATTCTGTGGGTTGCCTCTTTGTTTTGTTGGCTGTTCCCTTCGCTGTGCAGAAGCTTTTTATCTTGATAAAGTTCCAAAAGTTCACTTTTGCTTTTGTTTCACTAGCTTTTGGAGTTGTATCTTGAAAGAAGTTGCTGTGGTCGATGTCACAGAGGTTATTGCCTATGTTCTTCTCTAGGATTTTGATGGATTCCTGTCTCACATTGAGGTCTTTCATCCATTTTGAGTTTATCTCTGTGTATGGTATTAGAGAATGGTCGAGTTTCATTCTTCTGCATGTGCCTGTCCAATTTTCCCAGCACCATTTATAGAAGAGACTTTTTTCCATTGCATATTTTTTCCTGCTTTGTCGAAGATTATTTGACCATAGAGTTGAGGGTCCATATTTGGGCTCTCTATTCTGTTCCATTGGTCTACATGTCTGTTTTTGTGCTCGTACCATGCTGTCTTGGTGATCACTGCTTTGTAATATAGCCTGGAGAAAGTCTTACCACCTAAGGAGACAGGCCTTTGAAGACACAAAAGCTTAGGTCGGTTTCCTCCTCTGTGACTTCCTAGATATTCTATGTGTATTACTTTGTTGCTTGGATTGCTAACTGTACCATTCTTAATATCAGAAAAGTAATGTCTACCTTATAATAGCACTGAGAGGGTAAGGAGCATAACATGCAAAATCTTTGACCGTGTATGCATCCCGCATATGAATTAAATAAACAGTAGTTAACTTTTCTAGGCAATTTGGGATTGAAAAAATTTAGCACTACCTGTATGATCTCATTTAGCCTCAGATAAAATTTTAAAATAGTTACTTTCATACCCATTTCAGAGATTAGAAAACTAAAGCATGGAAAATTAAGTATCTTTCCCAGGTTATAGAAACAAGAAGTAACTGAGCCAGAATTCAAACTGAGGCTATCTACCCACAGACCTTCTGCGCTACTCAGTAAATAGTGACTATAAGTAATGTTATGACTACTAATTCTGTCTTCTCCTACTGCGGTAGTGTCACATCTGATGCTCTTCTTAACTTTACCTTGAAAAAAAAATCCTTAACTTAGCACTTTCTTTTAGGATTATCACTTTTTAATGATTATCTGTTTATAAGGGATTAGCTTATCATAGAACTTGTTGCAAACAATTATTGATATTGTCCGAATGCTTGAGAGATTTTAAGATCCAAGTTAAAAATATTTAAATGCCAACATATTCATTTTTTATAACTCTAGGCAACAAAATGGATATATGCACAATTTATGTACGTAATAAACTCTGTGTAAACACTTGCTGGTGACCTACTTTCCTCCAAGTCTGTCTCATTTTTTAAATCTGTGCTCTTTTTGCATCAGGAAAAATCTCTTTTTTTCCCTCTCCCCTAGTTTCCTCCTCCTTGTCAATTGGAACTAACAAATGCAGTAGAATGCACTTCATGTCACACAGTGTGTGACACAGTATTGTCACAGTGTCACACAGTATTGAACCCAACTGTCTCATCCTAGGCAATGAGTCTGTGTGTAATATCCATTTCTTTACCTGGGAAAAGTTTTGGAAAATAAGCCTTCTTTTTGTAGCCTTTTATTTGAGAGCTTAGCAGAAATAACACAAAACAATTCACCATCAAAATTTCTAGAAAATCAATGCACAGTTTAGCTGTCTCTGCCCTCCATATTTTATTAGATATTACAATGCCCTTCTTTCTATAAAGAAGAGTGCTGCCTTACTTCCATAACTTTCTCTATGTTCCAGCTAATACTTCACCTTAGTAGAAGGATATTGGATGCTAGGAGCTCATCTAAGTTCATCTTGTACTGATTCATGGATTTATTCATCCAAAATATTACACAGCCTTTAGAAAGTAGTTCTGTATGTTCTGACATGAAAAGATGCTCAAGACATGTTAGGTAAAAAAAAAAAAAAAAAAAGTTGCAAGACAATATGTTTACTAGGGTCATAATTTTTCTTTTTCAAAAGAAGTAAAATGATTCTATGTAAATATGTACCTATAGAAAAACTCTGGAAGGATGTGTTCTAAAATGTTAACATTAGTTACCTACCTCTGAGAAATACTTGGGTATAAGGACAGTCAGGGAGAGGATGAAGCATTCTTTGTTATTCATACACTTCTGTATTGTTCAGTTTTGTATGGTTATTTAATGTTACTTAGCACTACTACCTTAATCGGAAATAAGCAATTTATCATACCTGTTATTATAGGATTCTGTGCTTATACAAAGAACAATGGAGCATTTCAGAACTTGGTGATACTACAATGTTAACACATGGGATAAGATAAGTGAAAACAGCAATTATAACACAGAGAGAAAAAAATAACAAGTTCCATAAGAGAAGCACACGTATATTTGAGATTAGGAGAAAAATACATCTTACTGTGCATGTTAAGGAAATAAAAAAAGATAAATGGCGTTCAGTTGACAGTGAAAAGTTTTTAGCAGGCAGAATTGTTTTACTTGAAGGAATGTCTGTTTTTTCTCCTTTCTGTTGCTAGTGCCTAGAATATAGTAGGTGCCCCATAAATGCGGCTTATAGAAAGACGAAAGAAGGAAGGGGAGAGATATGAAGTATAACGGAATAATCATCTGCTCATAGAAATTTAGAGCTAGGTGGGATATAGAGATTAGCTCATTTTGTTCTTCAGTGCTCTCCAGAAGAACAATAGGATTCCAGCATGGTGCCCTGTGATGGATGGGACTTCACCCAAGTTCCACCCTGAAACTTTTATTTCATCTACTTTTATTACTAGAAAGTTAATGATCTAGTTCAACCCTTATTTTAGCCATGAAATACATTTTCATATGTGTGAACTGTTTCCTCTGTTACAGGGATAGGTAGTGGTACATGCACTTGAACCCAGAATTTCTGAATTCTTAGGAGTTCTTAGTAGTGCCTTTTCAATGAATACAAGCCTGGGCAAAACAGCTAGCTTGTCCAAAGTTATGGGGCGTGAAGCATATTTAAATATAAGATGTATTTAGGAACAGTGAACAGCTCAGATTGAATAGAACACATGACTTATACTGGGGATTCATAAGAAAAAATCCAGGTTCTACTTCAGAGCCACAAAGAAGAGTAATGAGAAGTATATGCATGAGGATGTTTCATGAGGTAGGGGAAGGAGTGACTTCTGCTTTTCACTAAAATGAAGGAAAAGAGACCAGATCTAGCTTCCTGCCTAAAACGTCTAAAAAAAAAAAAAAAAAAAAACGAGATAAATGACAACAATGAACAAGACATTGAATATTGAGCCACAAAGGATAGTGACTCTTGAAAGACAATGAAAGGGGCGCCTGCGTGCCTCAGTTGGTTAAGTGTCTGCCTTCAGCCCAGGTCATGATCCCAGGGTCCTGGGATCAAGCCCATGTTGGGCTCCCTGCTCAGCGGGGAGCCTGTTTCTCCCTCTCTCTCTGCCCCTCCCCCGGGCTTGTGCTCTCTCTCTCTGACAAATAAATAAACAAAATCTTAAAAAAAAGAAAGAAAGAAAGAAAGAAAAAGAAAGAAAGAAAGAAAGAAAGAAAAGAAAGAAAAAGAAAGAAAGAAAAGAAAGAAAGAAAGAAAGAGAAAGAAAGAAAGAAAGAAAGAAAGAAAGAAAGAAAGAAAGAAAGAAAAAGGAAGGAAGGAAGGAAGGAAGGAAGGAAGGAAGAAGGAAGGAAGGAAAGGAAAGGAAAGAAAGAAAGAAAGAAAGAAAGAAAGAAAGAAAGAAAGAAAGAAAGAAAGAAAGAAAGAAAGAAAGAAAGAAAGAAAGAAAAAGGAAGGAAGGAAGGAAGGAAGGAAGGAAGGAAGGAAGGAAGGAAGGAAAGGAAGAAAGAAAGGAAGAAAGAAAGAAAGAAAGAAAGAAAGAAAGAAAGAAAGAAAGAAAGAAAGAAAGAAAGAAAGAAAGAAGAAAAGAAAGAAAGAAAGAAAGAAAGAAAGAAAGAAAGAAAGAAAGAAAGAAAGGAAAGAAAGACAATGAGAGACAATTGAGAGCACCAGATGTGAATTCTGCAGTTGTTTCAAGCTGCCTGCCTGCTGTGAGATTTTAGGATCTGGTATGAAAAGGGGGAACTGATGCAGAGAGGCCATCAAGGGAGCTAGATCAAAGAGGCAGGGTATCAGGACTGAGAGAACTTCAGACAGGGATAGCAAAACAGAGAGGGATAAAGAGCAGACTACTACAGAAGTCTGCAGAGGTTTCTCCTCCGCTTTCCAGCTGCTGCGTGAATGGGTGTGAAGAAATACTCTGGCGGCCGGGGACTATCCTAAAGGATAGAAGGAATGCTACCCGGCCTCACCCTTACTTGAGAATATAGTTCCTCTCCCGCCAGCCAGAGTAGAAGGCCTCATAATTCATGAGGCACATAATTCATGAGTCTATGAAAAGGACTTGCCTCAGCAGGAACAAAATTAGCCCTAAACTAGCCTCTGCTGTATTACCAATAAACAGAAATTAAAAGCCTGATTCAAAAGGATCAAATTATTTCTAAGAAACTTCACTGCCTCCCAGAACAACAACAACAAAACTAGAATTGGTTTTAATTTTCTAAGTAGCTCTCATTTCTCCATTTTTAATCATAAAGATTATTTTGTCAATTGGTGTATTTTACAATTGAGATTTAAATATTTTTATAAGCACAAGTATTTAGAAACCAAAAAAGTTAACATAAAAATAGTAATACATGTTATAATGTAGTTTCTATGACCCCAATTTCATAAACCCCCTAATTAAAAAAATCACAGTCTTTGCTTCTTTTTTTCAACATAAGTAATTGATAAAGTTTGCTCTGATAAAAAAATGCTCAGGCTGAATTTTTGAAATCTGACCCATATGTATTGATTGCTGAATCTTTGGGCACCAACCAGAGTTGTTTGAACTCTTCTTTGGGGCTTACTTGGAGGTGCAAATGATGTGGTTTTGCCTTTTTGATAAATCTGTCCAGAATGTACAGGAGCAAAAAACTCCATTCCCCATGGAGGGTGGATTGCTTCATAAACCCACTGCTCTCCCTTCCTTGAACATGTTGAAGTTCTAGATGCTACTGCTAATTCCACTGTAACAATAAAAATTTGCCTTAAAAAGACTTGTAAGATAATTTATATTCATCTTCATGCTTATGACTGATACTTGCTTCATGAGTTTAAAATTGGGGTCAGAAAATTCCACCGGATACTATGTTTAGGGGGTGGGATTGTGTTTGCTTGTTATTTGCCTGGGTCTATGTAGTCTGTTTAAAGGTCATTTGCTTTAATTCTGTGTAAGTTCTCCAGAATCAGTTGGTATCGAATGATGGCTAATTTGGTAGAGTATGGCCAGCTGAGACGAGAAATGGCAAAGGTGAATGCCACAGAGGAGAGAATGGCTATTAAAACATGTAAAATGAGCATTATTGCACAGTTCAGTTGCGCAATAACACTGAGAATATACAAGCTGAGGTGAATAGGAAAGATGGAGGAGTCTCTATTTTTAAAATTTGCCATTTCTTTCTATGACAAGCATTAGTCAAAAGCCAAGTGTTGTTTAAAGGGTAATATATGGACCAAGATTACCAAGACCAGAGAGGTAGCCTTGACTTATGCTCCAAAACTATCCAAAATGATCTTTCCTGGAGCATAATTTCAGGGGAAAAAAAATGATCAAGTGATGGGATCTAACCTATCAGGTGTTTGCAGAATCATCCAGAAACCGAGAGCCCGGTGCTTTGGAAGTCTCCCCCTTGCATGGCTACACTTTCCAGAAGTGCAGGAGAAAGGGAGCCACTTCAAGAACCCATGTCACTTCCCCAGCAGAGAGGTTTTAGGAGTCAGAGGTCCTAGCTAAATTGTCTAAAGCAGCCTTTTGTTAATAGAGTCAGCAAGCTTCAAGTTATTTCAGCCTGTGAGTTTCTTAATGCCAGAGGCAATCTCTTTGCCTCCTTTCCAATGAAACTGAAAAAAAAATTATATCTGTTCTGCAAGTCTTGCAGATTTAAAAGTTTTCGTATTGAAGGTGAGCCCCCTCATAAGAGAGTTCAACAAAATTTTTCTTGAATATAAAAATCTCACAGTTGATAGATGAAGATAAAGTATCATCTCCTCAAGCTGTATGGTCCAAATCTATTGCTGAAGCATCTGTGAATGGTGAATATTTCTAGCTTTTCTTTGTCTTAATAAGAACATTAATAATGAAAACTTCAACCCTTCTCGGCCTAATATAAGATATTCCCTTTGTTTACTGATTGAATTATCTTCAGATAATCTGCTGATTTTCCAAGTCATTCTTTACTGTTCATCCAAGGGGAACCAAAATTTGTGGAGTAGCTAATAGGTGCTAGACACAATCATGAATGTTCACAGTTATACTTAAGGCGACCTTAAGATAATGCTATTTCATCTAAGGGAACTGAAGTTTGATGAGGTTAAGCATTTTCCCTAGTAAGAAATGTGCCAGAACCTCAGGCCATTCTTTTCTCTCAAAGGAAAGATGAAGAAGAGGGGACAGAGCTGCATGGATGAGGGCCTTGGGCCTAAATTCTATAGACCTGATCCAGTAGGTCAGTTTTTCTTGGGTTTGATTACCTGTATCAAGACTGCTCTTTGTTGGGAGTGAAGTATATTCCTCATTAGAATGAAAAGACTAAAAATGTATGTTAACATTCCAAAGACTTCCGCCTTCATCATGTTCACACCCACCCTGTTCATACCCCTCTCCTCCCACCATCACCAAATGAAGCCAGTTTCAAATGGTGGAACCCAGATTATATCAGAATCTATATGATGTCTGACATGTCCCATTTAAATGAATTGGATAAAACCTCTCTTGGGTCTAACCAGGAAATTTTGTTTCAGTTGTCCTTAACTCTGTTTTAAAGCCTCCTGATAATACAGGGAAACCCAAACGTAGCCCACAAGTGAGTTCTTAGAATTGCATTTTCGTTGGCAGGTAGATGGTTTTGCTTCATACTGGAATGGAGGGTAATGGAGAATAGTGGTTAAGAATATGGGTTTTGAAGTCAGGCAACTGAGAATTGTAATCTTGTACAGTCTTTTGTGTGGTTGTGAGCAGTTATTTAAACTCTTCAAGCGTCGATGTGTTCCTCAACACTTGGGGAGAAAATAGCCTGGCTGCAGAGATGCGGTGAGGACAGAACGTTACAAGTGCACGCAGCTCTTGCAGAACAGCTAACCCTCAGCTGCTGAGCATTTCCTCCTCTCAAGGAGTCAGCTGAGACTTTGCACGTATCAGCTCATAGAGAACAGCAGCAGGAGGTAGATGTGATCTTGTTGCCATTTTACACTTAAGAAAGCTGAGGTTTACAGAAGTTTATATGAAACATGACTCTAGTTACATCATGACGACCGGGTATGAATGCAAGTTTATATCTACTGTTGATCTGTGACACTTAAGCACGGTCCTCGTCATCCTACACCTGCGATCCTCATGTCACCTTGAAGTAAGGAGGTGTGTAATTCCTAATATAGGGGGTTAGTAATAGAGGCTCTGGCTTGTTAAAAGACTTGTTTATGGTCACATGGTTGGTAAAAGGTGGAGTCGGGATTAGAACCCAGGTCTGTTTGATACTTCCTTGTCTTCACTACTGTTATCTCCCTCTGCTTCACCTCCTGGAATCTCCATCTGAATACACTCGATATGTGATGGGACTCTTTCTACAATGCAGAACCCCTGTTGTCTCTGTCCAGCATCGACCCCTTCAGTGACTCCAAATTACCTACAGAGTAAAATCAAATACCTCTGTAGAACTTATCTGACTCTACCTGGTTGGAATCCTGCCTCCTTCTGCCTCTCACCTCTTGGTGCATTGCCTGCTAACCCCCTTGGGTGTATCCTACAGCGTAATGCACTGCTTCCAACTCCCCCACACTTGTCGGGGTATTTTAGGTCTCTCCGCTTTGCTTCGTGCCTGGAAGGCATTTACCCATCCACGTTGAGACCTCATATTCATTTTCAAAACCTTTTCTGAAATCCTGGTCCACAAGTAACACAGACGCCTCCCATGGTGGTGTCCATCATGATTGATTGGCAGTCCTAACTGCCGCTTTCAGTATTCACCAAGGCTCTGGCTACTAGGCTATGTTGCCTCTGGAGTGCTCCCAGCCAAGGGCTGCTACTAGCTCAGGTCTATTTTGGTGAAACACAGGACTCCCCTCTTGGGGTACTCTAGCTCAGGGATGTCCCATCGGCCTAGTGAAATCCTGAAACTGTGCAGCACTTCTAGACTCTTTCTAAACTTCTGTCCTTCCATCCTCCTTTCCCTGTGTCAGACTTCTGCCATATTCTGAAAGCTGCCTTTGTGGCTACTGATCATTCACCCTTTATCCTTCAAAGACATTTTCCCCAATAAATTTCTTTTATGTCTGTTTCCATCTTGATGTGTGCTTCTTGATGGACCTGAACTAACATACCCATGGGGGTGCGCTTCTCTATCCTGTGCATATCACCATCACAAACAAAACATCACATTTATGACTTATTTCTCTTTCCTAATTAGATGGTGAGGGCAGTAAAATCAGGAAAAAAACCATTTTATTACATCATTTATTTTTAGTACTTAACACATTTCTTCATACTTAGTGGATACTTAATAAGCACTTGGTTAAATGAGTGCTAAAAGTGTAATCTCATCTAACATGAGTTTAGGTCAAAACAAGTGAAAACTACATGTTTACTTCCCAGTTAACACCAACAACCAATGTGGAGATACCTGGAAGTTAGCTTAGGGTCACTAATGCTAGGCTTGTGTTTCAGAGTATTACCATGTGGCTTCTATATGCCCAAAATATTTTCTTGAGTTCAGATGAGTTTTTGTGCTTATGAACTTAATTTAACTAAACTGAAATCTTGAAATCTCACTGAATATCTCTCATCACTAAATGAAGCAGCCTTGATTAATCACTCTAAGCATTTCAAAATATTCTGTCAGTTAACCTATATTTAACATAAGCATCTGTAAAATCTATATGAGAGCATTCATTAGAAGGAAAGCATATTCTTGGAGAGCTATAAAATCAGATAGTAATTCTTAATATTTCAAGTGAGGAGTAGGGTATAGAATATTTCTATTTATTACTAGCAAATCTATTATAAATCTGCTCTAATCCATACAGTGATAAAACTTATTTTTTGTCAGGTTGGCTTATATATTTATATATATAAATAGACTTTATATATAAATTAAATAGTCTATTTATAATTGAATTTTCTCTTCACATAAAATTACACTGGTTTAGCAACCTAACTCTAAAATACTATGTCATTGCTTGATACCAGCCAATTCTACTATTTATTTCTCTCCATTTTTCACACTTTGCATCTCTGTTAGGTTTTTTTTCCATGTGTGATCTCTTAAATATGGTTTTTGCTGCTCTTGCACCATGGATGATGAGAATAATAAACATCACTTACTAAGTGTGTATTATATGCACTGAAAATTATGTGTTAAATGCTATCATCCCCATCTTTCAAACAAGATACTAAGGATCAAAGAAGTAAAATAATTTGGAAAGCTACTGCCTTATCAGTGCTTTGAACACAGATCTGCCAGAATTTTGGACTGTCTAATCTTAGTACCGTTGTTTAGTGTTTTGACTATAAGGTTTTAACATTATCTATTGAATATGATTTAATATTAAAAGCACATAGTGATTTTCTAAGAACCTTGAAGTTTTTCTAGAAGCAAAAGAAACCACTTGGGTTTTAATACAAAGGAAAATAATACAATTTGTTATGTGCTTAAGTAACAGGTGGAAAGTGGATAGTATGAAAGATGTAAAGGATGTTAGATGAAGCTAGAAAAAGAGAGGCCCGGAAGCCAGTTATTGACAAGACTTAGCAGGAAGGGATTAAGGTCTAATTTGAGAATATAGGCAAGGGTATGGATAGGTGGGAAAGATTGGAGAAATACTTCTAAACTCAGTGACCCAACAATGTATGAACTATGGGCCTTTGGTCAAATTATTTAGCCACAATGAGTCTGTTTACTCCTCTGTAAAATGGAGATAATAAAATCTATTTCAAAGTGTTATCATGAGCTTTATATAATAGTATATCAGCATGTATTTGGATGGTACATGCTACGAATCTAGGTGCTTTTCTAAGTACTATAAGTACCAAGAATTTATTTATCAAAGCTTCAGTAATGAAGTACTATCATTATCACAGGTTTATAGAAGTCAGGAAACTGAGGCACAGTGAGGCAAAGGAAAAAGTGATGGAGCTGTGGCAGTATAAGATTAAAATAATGTCATATATTATATATCTGATATACAGTCGGTGTTTTATAAATGCCTGCAATTAACCACCTGGGTTAATGTCCTTGAGAGGTAGAACCAAATATGACTCATTTCTGTAATAGGGTAATCTAGCACTTGGTGATTGGATCCTCATGGACACAGTTCAGGTCCTGTTCTTGTGCTGGAAATAAATACAGTGGTGAAATAAACGTGCTCCTGCCTTCATGAGTTTTTTTTTTTTTTTTTCTGGTTGGAACAGATGTTCTGATGACTAGGTGATTGAGTGAAGGAAGCACAGTTGGAAAACTATTTCTAAATTATTTTCTGCAACGTATTTTTTTTTCTGGAAACATTTGCTCAAAAAGCTGCCACAAGAAGAAGACTCTGCAACCTCTCTCTACTGCATTCTCAGTGAGGGCTAGGGGAATAAATTTGCTCCAGATTCTTTCATGAGCTCTTCCCTTTTCACAGAATTAACTTTAAACTCTGGGCTGTTACACGTCCAGTCCTAGCTACAAACTAGCTTCTTCTTTTCTGGTAAATCCTCAGCTCTTAAAATAGTGCCTGAAACAGCGAGCACTCAATTAATGTGTGTTGAATGAATGGATGAGTGAATGAATAAATAAAGGCAATTTTTTTCACTTTGTAGACCATTCATTCCTTACATAGATTAAGATGATTTCTCAGGAAAAATTGAGCATATAAGAATTAATTACTAACTGACATGTGCGCGAGGGTTTATGGTTGTACAGAGAAGATATAGCCGTTTGAGAAAGGTTCTTGAGTCATTTATAACAAGCACTGAGAAGATAATTTTGGCTATGTTTATGTGGGCACCAAAAACTACAGCATTTCTTTGAATTTTGGAATTACGATTATGCCATTTCTGGTGTTTTTTTTTTAATTAAATCTCACTTTCAAAATTCATATCATGAACAATTCTGTAAAAACATTAATGATCAGTATAAATGTGTCACTCAGTGTTACATCATGCCCAACAAATCATGAGAAAACTTCCCTGTGTCCTTCCACCTCGTTATTCTATGTGGACACATATATAGCACATATATAATTATAGCATATATGCTATTTAGAAATTTCCTTGCTTTCACTTGATATTGTATCATAAGCGTGTTTTTACAGCACTATGTAATTATATAATTATCATTTTATATCTGGATGATATTCTATTGACCCCAACTCTACGTGGCTGCCCACCCAATTCACCTTCAGTAGAGTTGTGCAATTTCATCAGTTCCAAATTGTGTCTAAACACATGCATTTGTAAGATACAGTCCTTACATTGTATCATCTTCTAGTTGGAGAAATGCTTGAAATTCATACAAATAAATAATTCTTTCCATTTAAGGGTGAAGATACAAAAACTGTGAGGGGGCAGTAGGAAGCAGAGTAGCCTGTTAGGAAGAATGGTGAGTGCCAAGTAGATGTGAATTGCATTATCTGGGACCATCACTTAATTCCTTTGTACCTCAGTTTCCTTGAGTCTGTCTCACTTAGATTGTATTTTTAAGGAAGTAATGTTTACCTGCCTAAGATATACTACCTGCCTCAAACTAGCCATTGGGATTTTTAAACCAATCTACATAACACAGAATCAAAATCAATCATGTAATGCACTTAGCCTGATAGCGAACATAATGTATGTGTTCAACATATGCTACCTAGCGCTGTGATTATGATTATAATGATCGCTCCTTGGTATGGGACAGGTGTATTCTGAAACTGTCCTTTCGTTTGTTGTCAAGTAGAGTGAATTATCGGTAGGATTTCCTCACCATTCTCTTGGAAATTTTTCCTGTGACAGTTGAGAATCATTGTCGTCTTCTCATCCAAAGGAGAAAGGTCAGAGAAGATTAAGGTATATTTTCCCCCCCTGCCATTATAGCTATTTATCAGAAGGAAGCAGACTGTCAAAACTGGAGGAGGACCCAGGCCTGCTCATTTATCTTTGCCCCCTTCTTCTAGGGCAAGAGCACTACTGATAGAGCATTCTCAAGTGATTCTTTTTAAGTGATTCAAGCAATATCAATCAGACTGGTATTTTTCATAACTATTTTATTGGCTCTTGGTAATCCTAGAGTGAACAACTGCTATTACTCTCCCACATTACAATGAATCAGTTCACAGAAACAATTACAAAGAAGAGTGAATTACTCTTGAGAATGCTTCTCAAGTAAATACCATGAAGTAACCAGGTCCTAAAGAATGTTGCCACAGTATCAGTTACTCCATTTTTTTAACTCATTATTAGGCTTCTAGATACTCACTAAACTTCCTCAGGTGTAAAAGTGACCAGCTTTGGGGAGCTCTATATTGACTCCAAATGATATATTCTGGGAATGGCAACATGACTATAGTTAACAATATTGCATTGTGTGTCAGAAAGTTGCTAAGAGGTACATTTTGAAAGCTCTTACCACAAGGAAAAAATTGTAACAATGCGAGGTTTTGGGTGTTAACTTATTGAGGTAATTATGTATATTGTGGCTATATATATATATATATATATATATATATATATAAATCTTGTATACCTTAAACTTATGCAATGTTATATGCTAATTATATCTCAGTAAAACTGGGGAAATGATTTTGAATTAAAATTGGTTTTTGTAAACAAGCAAAAACCAAAACAGACCCACAGATACAGAGAACAAACTGATGGCTGCTAGAGGGGAGGGAGATGGGTGGGTGGGCAAAATGGGTGAAGGGGAGTGACAAGTACAGGCTTCTACTTATGGAATGAAAAAGTCACCTGGATGAAAGTTACAGCATAGGGAGGGGCGCCTGAGTGGTCAAACAGTTAAGCATCTGACTCAGGTCATGATCTCAGGGTCATGCGACCAAGCCCTGCATCGGGCTCCATGCTTAGTGTGGAGTCTGCTTGAGAGTCTCTCTCTCCCTCTCCCTTTGCCCCTCCCCCCACCTGCTTGCATGCTCTCTGAATAAATAAATAAATCTTAAAAAAAAGAGAAAGTAATAGCATAGGGAATATAGTCAATGTTGTATGGTGCCAGATGGTAGCTATACTTGTGAGCATAGCACAATGTATAGAATTGTCAAATCACTGTGTTAGTCACCTGAAACTAGTGTAACATTGTGTGTCAACACTACTTCAATTTTAAAAAACTGGTTTTTATATTGCAAAGCTGCCTAGATTGACATATGTTTCACCACTTACTAGCTGTGTCCCTGTGCAAATTACTCAATCTCTCTGTGCCTGTTTTCCCATTTTCTATGGAGATAATTATAGAGGCAACCTCACCGGGTTATTTGAGAATTAAAAGAAATAATACAGGAAATCACTTAGAGTAGTACCTGATGTGTAATAAGTGCTCAAAACTGTCAGATATTATTGCTACATTATTAATTTTATTATTAGGATAGGACATATTTTCCTTGCTCTATAAATCTGGCAAATATAAATCACTTATTTTTTAGATGTTAATAATAGTTATTATGGTAGAAAATGGCCTAAGCTCACCACAAATTAACTTTATGAACTAAGTCAGATCTCTGAAAATAACTGAAAAACATGAATGTGTAGATTGTAATACAATACACGATTTGTATCAGGATTGAAGTAAGACTCAACTATGTTGTATATTCAAGTTGTCATGTCTTATTTAGTGCCTTTTGATACTCAAATTACATTTTTTACTGATTGTTTCATTTTATTTACTCAGCTCCCTTGGGAAAGTGATTGAGATGATGTTATCATGTTAGTCTTACTGCTAAGGATCTAGGACTCAGAATGAAGTTACACAAGCAAAATATGGGGAAACAAGAGGTGCACCCTAGGTTTTCTCACATCAAAAGAATAAACTCCTTCAACACAGTATATTTAAGCCCCTCCCATGTATCAGCCATAATTCAAGGCACTAGAAGTACAGCAGTACATAAAATCAATGAAATTCTTGCCCTCATGGAGTTGATTTGCCTTTAATGGGAAGAGAAGAATGGTTTTTTAAACTTATTCTTTTAAAGATTTTATTTATTTATTTGAGAGAGAGGGAAGGGCAGAGGAACAAGTAGACTCCATGCTGAGCACAGAGCCCTACGTGGGGCTCAATCTCATGACCATGACATCATGGCCTGAGTGGAAATCAAGAGTCAGATACTCAACCAACTCAGCCACCCAGGTGCCCTGAGAAGAATCATTTTTAAAAGTTTATATGTGAAAGATGTAGTTTATCAGATGGAACAAGCACTTTAAAGAAAAATTAAGGTATAAACAAGGATAGGCAGTACAAGATACAGGGTGTCCCTCTTTTAAATAGGGCAGACAAAGAAGTTTTACTGAAAAAAGTGAATGGATAGCAGTAAATACCCAGTGGAGGTTTGTAAGAGGTTCATCTGGATCAGCAGAAGAGCATTTCTTGGAGAGGGAACAGCAGAAGCAAAGCCCAAAGGATGAAACATACCTGGGATTTTTGAGCAAAAGCCAGGAGGCCATTGTGGTGTGAGCACAGTGAACAAGAAGAGATGTCTGAGAGCTAACATGGGAGCAGATCATGTAGGATTTTGCTAACCTTTTGGTAATTTTGATTTTTATTAGAACAAGATGGGAGCTACTAGAAGGTTTTGAGAAGAGAAGAGACTTAATCTGATTTATCTTTTAATAGAATTATTCTGGCTACATTTTGAGAATAGACAAAAGGAAGAGATAGAATAAAATAAGAAGACTCCATTGCCCAAAACTTAAAACTACTTACAGTGGCTTGGACCAATATTTTAGAGGTGAGGTTGGGGAGAAGTAGTCCTATTTTAGACACATTTGGGATATCTTTTGAAGTAAGCACCAGTGAGATTTGTTAACATGCTTGATATGGGGTGTGGAGGAAAGAGTGGAGGCAAGGTGACTCTGGGTGTTTTGGAATGAAAAAACAAATGGTAGAATGAAGTTGCCCTTACCTGAGAAGAAATTTTAGGAGGAGCAAACTGGAGCTCAATTTTAGATATACTAATTTTAAATTGCCTATTAGCACTCTAAGTTCGTCTATCAAGTAAACAGTTGACTTAAGTATGGTACTCACGCAGAAGTATGGGCTAAAATAGAAATTTGGGTGTAAAGATATTTAGATTTTTATTTATTTATTTGACACAGAGAGAGAGAGAGTGAGAGAGAGCACAAGCAGGGGGAGTAGGGGAGGGAGAAGCAGGCTCCCCACTGAGCAGGGAGCCCGATGTGGGAATCCATTCCAGGACCCTGGGATCATGACCTGAGCCAAAGGCAGATGCTTAACTGACTGAGCCACCCAAGCATCCCTGGATGTAAAGATATTTAAAATAATAAGCTTGGATTAGCTCTTAAAGGGAGGTGGTCTAATAGAAAATAGGGGATATTCAAGGTGTGAGCCATGGTGCACTGTATTAGTACAAGGCTGGAAAAATGAGAAGAAACCCTCAGAGTAGCCTAGGAAAGTATAACAGATTAGGGAAGGAAAACTGGAGGGAATGATGCTTTAGAAGCCATGTAAATACAATATTTCAATTGAAAAGACATATCTGGTGGGTATGGTGTAAAGTCTTGACTGCGCATTATTACTAAATGCCTGATTTACACCAAGATAAAGTAAGAAGCAATTGTCCATTATATTTGAGCGTCCATTATGTGCACAGGGCAGATAGTGATTAAGGGATAACCAACCAAACAACTTTTACAGATGAAACATTCTTCCTACCTTTAAAGCTCAAAGGCAGGAAGATAGAATTAAGAACACTGCTTAGAAGTCTCATAATAAACAACAAAAAAAACCTCTGTGGGAATATGGATAAGATAAAGATTAAATTTGATAGACAGCTTCAGGGGGAAAAAGTCATATTTGAGCTGGGTATTAATGAGTTTTTTGGGGGTAGGAAATGGGAATGGACAAATAATAATGACATTGCAGGCAGATAAGATCGCATGAGCAATGCCACAGAGGCAGGAAAAGGCAGAGCATGTTCAGGGATGAGTAATAAATTGATTTGCCTAAAATAAAGTGTGCAAAGAAAGGAGTAAATGGTGGTAGATACACCTTTTTGCCTTTATGGAACATCTTGGTCAACAGTCCAGTAGAAAGAAAAATTTGATAAACTAAATATTATGATTACTATCATTTCTTTTTTTTTTTTTTAAAGATTTTTTTTTATGTATTTGAGAGAGAGTGAGAGAAAGAGCACATGAGAGGGGGGAGGGTTAGAGGGAGAAGCAGACTCCCCACTGAACAGGGAGCCCGATGAGGGACTCGATCCTGGGACTCCAGGATCATGACCTGAGCCGAAGGCAGTTGCTTAACCAACTGAGCCACCCAGGCACCCTGATTACTATCATTTCTAAAAAGGTTTTTATATTCTGGAAAACACCTGTCAACCTCCAAAATACAATAGCCAGTTATTTTACTAGCAAGATGAATTTATTTGAGAATAGCAGAGGAACTGTAATTCAGGACAGGCAAACTATGGTGAACTACAGACAAGTCTGAAGAGACAATGGGGTGATCAACTTTAATTAGGCTTTAGGAGGAGATTGGGGAGGCTTGTTTTGAACAAAAGTTCATTAGAGAGGAACAAGTTTGAGCTTGTGGTGGTTTCTCCTTGGCTGCAGGCCGTGGTGAGCATGTGGCTGCTGAGGCAGAAAGATAACTTTCTTCTTTTTCTTAAAAGCAGGAGATGAAATTCCCGTGTGAAAAATGAGCTCCCTTATGGAAATAATTTTCATCTTGTTTCTTTTTGCTGGTTACGCAGGCTTCAGGGAGTGGCACCCGCACGAGAGCTCCCCCTTTAGGGCCTCTTGCCTCCACTGTAAATGAGGGTTCTTTGATTTATTCTCACAAACCTCAAACATGACATACTGTAAAATGAATATACACTTGGAAAACATAGAGAAATAGAAATTCTTCCCTGTGAGTTAGTCTTTTTGGTAGCTTTTCACTCCCATACTTTTTGCTTGGGCTGTTTTCTAACTTCCTTAAGTGTAATGTTGTGTTTTAATTATATCTCTTTCCTAGAAATGGTTCTCTGTCCTGCAAGGCTGCAGGATCACCCAGCAAGAGTGGGACCAAATCAACTGGAACATCCGACACACTGAAGGTATAGTACCACATTAACAGCTTTTAAAACATGAGAAAAAAAGTGCCTTGGAGTCAGCTGTGAATTAATGTGCCTAATTGCTGGATATTTTAGTATGGGTCAGCTCTCACTGCTACAGCGAGGTTTGTGTGTGCACCTGTGACAGAGCTTGATTTCCCCTCAAAGCACACACATTGCACTTGTACCTGGGACCACTTTGTCTCTGGTAACTGCTCTGCTTCCAGTAAAACTTGGAAAGCCTGCTTTCTGACACGACTGCACGTGTTCCCACCTACTCCCCTCTCTGACTCCTCCTGAACCCTCTATTTATCCTCCTTTTATCCTTCTGTTATTCTGGGCCACCAGACACCATGCTGAGTTTTATTTACCTCCCTGAACCGGAAGTCAACCAATTGTACTGGGGTTCTCTCTTACTGTTCTGTTCTCCCTCAACCTTATCCCCTGTTATATTTCCTTAGCCAATTGCCAGAGTAATATTTATTTACGTTGTTATTGGACAGTTTTATGGATCTTTCACCAGATCAAATGCCCCATGCAGGCAAAGATCCTGCCTGTTTGCTGACACATCAGTTAGTTACTCACCATTTCCATGCTGCCTGACCCTACTGGTCCCCAGTGGGATTTAACCACTTAAAGGGTTCCCACACTTTCATGGTTATTCAAAATATCTGTGCTTCTAGGACTCTTATCTTTCCAGACTTGCTCAGTTTCAGATAAAAAAGCCTCCTGCTTTCTAGGAAAAATAAGGCTATCCGATGTGAACATCACTAAATTTTTCTTCGTTGGACCTTAAAATATCTGTTTCTATCTGTAGTGTATTTCTTGTTTCCCAAAATAACCTCTTACATTAGATTTTAATCCCAACACTTTCCATTTTTTTACCAACTTTATTAAATCAGCTATTCCTCCCCAATTTGCATCTCTCCATTTTCCTGGTGCCTTCCACACAGACAAAAACCAAACATATATATGTTGCCCCTATCATGGAAAAATTCAACGAACCAAACCAAAACAAATCTCTTTCATCTCACTGTTCTCAGTTTTTCTCCCAACTTAGCTCCTTTTAGCCATTCAAACTTCCTTACAGAACTGACATTGTTCTTTGCCAAGTCATGGTAGACTCCACAAGAGAAGGGGTTCTTTTTATTCTGTTGTGCAGTATATTTCCAATATCTGGCACAGTATCTAAGATGGTAAGGGCTCAGTGATTAAATGAGTTATTTTTAGCTACCTTTCACTTCCCACTCTCTACCTGAGTGTTAAAATTTTGCTTCTAGCACTGCTTAAATTACTCTCACCACAATAGTTCCCTTTTCTGTCATTCAATCCATGGTCGTATTGCAAATACTTCTCTTACATACTATATCATAATCTGTCTTAATTCTTGTTAACTGTATATGCCTCATCACTTCCTCAGCATCTCAGGAGGTCAGGACAATAATTTGGTTATTTCTTTAGCTCTCACATCTCTTAACAAAGGGCTTGCCAGTCAATAATTATTACTGAGTTGAATTAATACTTTGAGGCTTAAAGGATACTGTAACATTGTGCTGACCACATTAGTATTACCTTTGATAAAATATTTTGTCCCAGAAATAAAACTATGAACATGAAATAAGATAGCCTTTTAAAAACCATTTCAAATCATTAAAATAATTTTTTTAAAAATGCTATGCTGAATGAATCATGATATATGTGCTTTGTATTTATGATCCCTACATTTAAATAATTAGAGTTATCTATCCATATATACACATATGCATGCATAAAAATGTGCTTGTGACCACCTGCTAAAAGAAAAACCATTGATTACATCATTTCTAAAAGAATAAAACCATAAAATCCTTTTCTAGGTCCTTTAAATGCACCCAGTAAGTGCCCACTAGATAGAAAATCCTCAAGAAACTGTTACACACCTGAACAGAGACTTAGGAATTACTCCACACTCACTTTCTCTCTGTTTTCCTGTTTGCCTTTCCAAAATAGGTTCTCATGTTTTTCCCTGTTTGCTTCTCCTCTTCCTCTAACTCATGTGGATCAGCAGCCTGAGTTGAGTATATTTTCCCCAGGTCCAATCTTCTAAGACTCCTTTTTGAAACACTATTTCCAGTATTACCTACAGGCTGCACGCACTGAAACCCATGGATTAAATTTTCTCCACCATGCTCCTTCCTCAGGCCTTAGGAGACCTTAGGAGTCTCTGGAAAGGGATCAGGCAAAACCAAAGTGATTGTTTGGTGGCTTGTGGGCTAAATAATTTATTGTTTAATTAACTTTTCTATTTTCTCATTAGCTGTAATTTTATGTAAAGAGAAATCATTTATTTAAGAAAAGCATGGTGGATTTAATTTGTTTTTCCCCCAGCAGAAAGTGGCCCATGTGCAGACTTAAAATTTGAATTCTTTGCTTGTGTCATGCTCACTCATAGGATCACTGTTTATCATAGGGGAGTCTGCAAAATCGAAATAATTCCCAAAGCAAAAGATTTTAAAAATCTAGAATCATTAAAAATTAAGGGGGATCCATAAAGACTTAATGTGGGAAGTCTCTCAGTTTGTAATTCAGTGACTTGGATGACTATGGTCTATGCCTCTTCTGTAACTACTTGGCACATGCATTAGGCTAATCCCTGCAAACCTGTATGTACAGGATATATCACAGACACTAACCTATAGGAACCCCAATTTACTCTCTGGGCTCCATTTAGTTGTTTAGTTGGATATCCTTTGTTTACTCGTTTTATGCTGCCCTCTGCTCTGGAGGTGGACCTGCAGATGCTAGATCAGAGGGCTCTAGTCCCTTTTTTGGCCAAAGGAGAGCACCAGCTAGAGATAATAAAAAGGAAAAGTGAGATAAAGGTACTCTGTAGGATCCCTTTCTGCACATTTATCTAAGATTGGCCAGATCCTTCAGCCACAGATCTGTTTCCATCACAGCTACCTTCCATGGGTGAAACCTGTGGACACTATTTACATGAACAGCTCCCCCACCTACTTCCTTCTGACCTCGAGGATTACTAACTCCTTTTGTTTTACTACCTCAGAGCCCTGCATCCCTACATTCTGGGTACCTCTACATCCTGGGTACCTCTTTGTAAATAGCCCCCTTTAAACTTAACTCCCCTTGAATTACCTTCATCTGAACATGCCAGATATTTCCTATCAGGACTGTGTTATAATGTCTCTCTTTGAGATTCTTTAATTACTGTCATATTGACTAGAAGTCTGCAAAATTGATCACTAATAATAGCAAGCAACAAATTAAATGTGAATATTTAGATAATAGTCATGAACTACATGTTAATACAAAAAGGAGTCTTGGGAAAATATAAGAAAATATTGCCTTAGTCATGTTTGTCATTTCCTTCCATAGATTGAGATTGGCCCCTAAAACACATTCTGGAATTGAATTATTAGAAGGTGGTACCATTTCCTCTGTACTTTTCTTTTTCCCAATGGATGGATAGCATTGAATTTCTGCTGAACCTACCAGGGTTATAAATCAAACTTTCATCCATTTAATTTTTCCTTATAAAGGTGTTAGGAGGTAATTGACTGATAAGGCCAGTAGTGGAACTCTTTTAAAAGACCTTGATAAAGCCATTAGTTTCATGGTGTGGGTACCCCTATTTACCAAAACAAAACAAAACAAAACAAAAACAAAAAACCCACAAAGGAAGTCTTGGCTATCTTGGTATTGTTCGCATTCAAAAAGTCAGAGATTTTTTTTTTTTAATGTTTTGCTATTTATTTATTTATTTTGTATTTTTAAAGAGGAGATGTCTCAAAGCAACAGAATTGGATCTTTCCCAGCTGAGAATTCAAATGAGTAATATGCCTTTTTGTTCAGGTACACAAATTACCCTCTGAACATTTTTTAATGTCTGTATTAAAGGAAAGAGGCAGTTCTTAATATTAAACTTAGTCCTATAGCTAATCACTGACCAAAATATTTCCACAACATTTGAGTCTTTAAAATTTGCTTTCTGCTTTGAAATTATAAAAGAGATTATAGACCTATTGTGGAGAGTTTGAGAAATTGAGAAAAAAAAGTTTATAACTCTAACCTAGAACTATTATAATTTTTGTACATTTACATCATTTTTAATATAGTTTTAATCTTAAGGTATAAACAGTATTCGCATCTATAGGCCAAGAATTTTTCTGAATTACTGTATAGTTTTATAATAATTTTAGATATCTCTAAGAAAACTATTTGTCACAGAGTAAGTGTTGAATAGGAGATTTTATTTAATGAAACAGATACTTGGTGCAGTTTTAAAAAAAAAAAAAGACGCTTCCATTATAGTGGCATTCACTGATAAGCATCTACTTCCATATTGTGAATTAGCAAATTCCACAAGTTTTAAGATGCACATATTGCTTTCAAAATTTTCCAGTGTGTGTGTTTATGTGGTCCTATTGGAACACATAAATTTTATCTCTCTCTGTATTAACCTTGGTACTCTATCTGCCTGAAGATTTCACTGCCTATTAGAAGTTGCACTAATGCCTGTGGGTATTATCTTTCACCTATTCAAAAATGATCTCCTTTAAATGAAGAAATTGCTCTGCTGTGTGTATGTGTGTGGAGAGAGAGAGAGGGAGCAGACTAGAGATTCAGGAAGATTTGCCAGTTCTAGTACAAAGATAGACTGACGTCAGAATTCCTTCCTGCTCAGGGAAAACCAGGCTTTGACTGGTTTGAGTCACCTGGGTAGCTCAATTGGTTAAGAGTCAAACTCTTAATTTTGGCTCAGGTCATGAACTTAGGGTCCTGAGATCAGGTCTGCATCGGGCTCCCCACTTAGCATGGAGTCAGGTTGGGATTCTCTCTCTCCCTCTTCCTCTGCTCCTCCCCCTCCTCACTCATGTTCCCACGCTCCCCCCCCCGATATATAAATCAGATATATAAATAATTAAAATCTTTAAAAAAAAGGCTTTGACTGGTTGGGTGTGGCCTGCCCACATTGTGGAGGACAACAGGCTCTATTCAGTGTACACAGATTTAAATGCCAATCTCATCCAAAAGTCACCTTCACAGACACATGAATAATATTTGATCAAATATCTAGGTATTATGGTCCCATCTAGTTGACGCATAAAATTAACTATCACAGAGTCATCTGAGTATTTGTTGACGAGAGTGAGGTAACACAACTTTGTAGCTTTTTTTTCTCCTGTGCACCATCCTCACACCTCTTTCTCTGACCTGCTTCCCCTGCCATCCTCTTTCCCTTCTATTTATGCTTGGAATTTCCTTGCGCCCACCCAAATTCACTTTCCCACCCTCCAGGCTCCATGAAGTTTCATGACACTCAAGAAATTAAATGACTTCCTTTGACCAGTGAAATGTGACAGATGTCACTTCTGGCTGGACCTTTAATAAGCTAAGACAAAATCCAGCAAACTCTTTGTTCCTTAGCCTTGGTAACTATAAATGCTCTAGGGAGTATAAACTACCTAGAGGGTCCTCTGTCAGCTTGCAATTGTTGCCCAGTATGCACAACAGGGAACCCTCCCTGTTTTAAGCTACTGATGTCACTGGGTTGCTTCATAGTATAATCTAGCTTATTTTGCCAGAAAAAAAATGTATAATGAGAGGAAAGTAAGGAAGAGATGTTATAGGAAATATGTAGAGCATAGAGTTTAGGTCTGAACAAATTGATACTGAATCCTGAGACTATTTCTTCCTAGTTGTGTTACCATGTTAAAAATGATTCCATCTCAGGGCACCTGGGTGGCTCAGTTGGTTAAGCGGCTGCCTTAGGCTCAGGTCATGGTCCCAGGGTTCTAGGATTGAGCCCTGTGCCGGGCTCCTTCCTCAGCGGGGAGCCTGCTTCTCCCTCTCACTTTACCTGCTGCTCTGCCTACTTGAATTCTCTCTCTTTGTCAAATAAATAAATAAAATCTTAAAAAAAACAACAAAAAAAAGATTCCATCTCTCATTGTCAGTTTTTAACATCTAACAACTGAAGATACTTATGCATTTATTGAACTTCTACTATATGCCAGGCATTATTCTAGGCCCTGGGAAAATAAAGATGGATAAAATGGATGCTGAATATTTACAAGTCTATTGGTAATAGAACATAACAGTAAATTCTTACTCCACATTCTAAAACACTGTAGATAGTCGATAAATATTTCTGATTTCCTTTGAACACTTACTTTAATGTAGAAGGATCCTAACCTTTACTGTTAACGGTGCTGATACCACCTGCTAACAGGTGGTTAAAAAAAGAAAGTCAAAGTCTAACTTGTTTTTCCTTTAATCAACATAAATGCCAAGAACCAGTCAGACTAGAGTTTTGCTAAATTGCATGTTTGCTTTGGCCTTCAGTACAAATGCCAAATTCATCACAAGTCTCCAGGGGAAGAGATTACTTTCCAGCAGGCAGTCATGCTTTACTGGGGAGAATACCTCCTTTGCTTCTTCCCTATGACCTCTATATTGTACATTATGTTCTCTCCTCTTCCTTTGTCCTTGGTAAACATGACCCAGATAAGAACATAAATGGGCAACTAGTAAAGGGACAAACAAAAAGAGACAAGACATGTTTGAAAAATATTAATGCTTATTAATGATAAAGAAAAATCAAAATAATAGAACAGAACAGAACAGCATCGCCATCTGCTATACACTGGATGTTGGTGTCCCTCCTCCTCAAAATTCGTATGTTGAAACCAAATCTTCAGTGTGATGGTATTTGGAAGTGGGGCTTTTGGGAGGTGCTTAAGTCATAAGTGTGAAACCTTCATAGCAGGGTTGGTGTCCTTAAAAGAGCCCCCAATAAGATTCCTGGCACTTCAAGCAATGTGAGGACCCAGCAAAAAGACATATGTCTGTGGACCAGGAGGGGGCTGTTCACCAAACACCAAACCTGCCGGTTCCTTGATCTTGGACTTCCCAGCCTCCAGAACTGTGAGAAATACATGTTTATTGTTTAAGCCACCCCATCTACGGCCTTTTGTTATAGCAGCCCAAAGGGACTAAGATAGTATTCATCAAATTAGTTAATGTTTAATCACTGAATCATTCCCCTACATTGTTGATAAAAACTTTCTAGATTTAGCAAGGATGACCTAAAATACTCAAATTATGTGTGTTACTCCAATATTTTATTTGGGGTAATTGATTCAACTAAAATAGTGAAGGCTAGCACCCAACGTTATGAGCATGTTTATTCCAGCTCTGTTTCTAATAATATAAGTTTGGATACAATATGTTTAACACTAGAATCTTGGTGAAATAAGTCAAAATTGATATCTACAAAGAAATACCATAGAAACTTTTTAAAAATCTTGCACATATACCTATTAAAAAGAAAACGTTTTCTTTTTAATAGGAATGTGAATACAGAAAATACCTGAGTGAACATGCATCAGTGATAATGGGCCTAATGTTTAGTGAGGGAGTATCCTTAGTGTTAAGGATCTTAAGAGCTTTTTTTTTTTTTTAAATACTCTGATATTTCGTAAATGAATAGCATTGCCATTGTACTAAATAAAATCAATAAAGAAAGCCACAGCAGGCATTGACAACTAAAAATAGAGCTAAGAAAGTGTGTATTTGTTGATAGCTGATTGAATTTGCATCAACAATAAAAAACACAGAGGATTTTTTTTTTTTTTTTTTTTTTAGTTGCCAAGAAAGGCATCTCAAGTACACAAAGAAATGCTAGGTTCTTCCAAGAGTATCAAGAATACAAAATATATATGTCAATTCTGTACATGGTAAGTTAGAAATAAAAGGGATTCCAGCCCTTTTCTCCTTGGAATTACTCGTTAGCTGGGTGATCTTTCCTAACCTGTTATTAAAGGCTCTTAGGACAGTCGAAAATGGATTAATAGCAAAGTGCATATTGATTAAAATGTAATTTCAATTATAACTAAATGATGATTTTGCCTGCGAGTGGGAAGTACTCAGAGGCATCCTTTTGACATTTATATATAGTTCACTCTGGTGTTCCACACAGAACTTGATTTCCCCTGAATTACTGGGAGGAGAGGTATGTGTTAGACCACTCATTTTTTTTTTTTTTTTTTAAGAAAAAGATGTTCTCTCAGAGAGAGGGAAATCTTTTCATTTATTTTTAATACTTCTTTCTAAGGAATCAAGGTAAATACTATTTTCTTTGTAAGCAGACCTAAAACATACATGACTTCAAACATTTGAAAGTTTGGAAGAGAAATGCACTAAAAAAATTTTGTAAACCCTGTAGCTCGAGCAGTGAAATTAATGACTTCCCTTTTCTATTTAACTATCTAAGTTTTATGTTTTTTTTGTAGCAATTTTTATGGTTTAAAATAGGAAGGACTTCCTTTCCAAAATTGATGGCATGTGAGTGATGAGGTATAATCTATCAGAATTCACTGCTACATCTGACCTCACAGAGAGACAGACAGACAGACAGACACACACACACACACACACACATCCTGTTGATTCTGTTTCTCTGAAGAACTCTGACTGATAGAGACTCTTGTTGCCATGCAGAAGCACATTTACTCCTTCCATAAGAGAAAACTCAGAGGAGGCAACCAGTTGCTGTGTCCAGTTCAGAGTCTCAGACCCTAAAAGAGACCCTAGGATTTCTTAATTGGGTCTGGCCATGGAACTTCTTGGCCTGGGGATCTATGAATCAAAGGAAAAATTCTAGCTGAAAGGTAATGATCAAATGCTGATGGGAGTAAACACTTCCTGAGGCTTAGATATTTTTTTTCTGATTAGGTATATACTTCCTCTCTGTTGGAGGGGTTGGCTCCTCTGGTTATGGATTCCCAGTCCATATTCTTTTGGTTTATCCTTTTGGTGGGGGGAGAGGAGTCTTCTTTTTTTTCTTTTTTATCATTCTCCTTGGTCACATCTGAAATGCACCTGAGAGAATATGCTCTCCTAGGAGGGATGAGCAGCTTTTTTAACTCACCTTCTGCCCAAGGGTCTTTTTAAAAATTTTAAGCATTTAGAGTCTTTTTCTCAAAAACTTAGTTGGCTCCTTACCTGTTTGACTCTGGTAGATTCCATGTGCTGCTAGCTATTTTAGTGGTACTTCTTATTTCGTGTTTCTTAGCTTTTGCTGTATTTCTTTAGTTTCTGACTCCAATTACTTCTTTCTCTTTCTAGGCTGAGTTGTGGGCACCTAGGGAGGTCCTTTTAGGTTTCATCAGGAGAACCACTCCCTCTGCCTCTCATTCCACAGCAAATGTGTCTAATCAAAATGAATTACAGTACAGCTGGATCCTTACTCTGAGACACCTTAATCACTTCAGGGCTTTTAACAATGGGTGTGATGGTCATACTTTTAATGACTACATCTTGAGTTTTAGTGGACTTTGCCCCTGAAGGTATTGCTTTATATTTTATGCTATAAGTCCCTGAATCCATGGACTGTCTTTATTCTCTTTAACTACTAATTATGTGCTGGTTAATTATTTTCTGAGCTCCTCTCTCTCTCTCTCTCTCTCTTTTTTTTCTTTTTCCTGGTACTTTGCCAAATACAGACAACACAAAAGATTAACATTCTATATTCTTATTTTGCCCTAAAGATACAAGTTTATTATTTCTCTGGAATGATTTCCAATTTAGAAGAAGTAACATCTTCACCAAATGCTTTGCCATTACATAAGACAGGTTATCATATTCTCACTTAAATAATTTGTTCATTATTTGCATCTGTTAAGCCATGGTGACACATTTTAGGTCTTGATACGGCAGCATTCTATTTCTAGGTATCAAGCTCTTTATGAATCTGACTAGGATAGTTTGGTAAAAACAACTTTCACCTGTCTATAGCTAGGATAACAAAGGATTATTATTATTATTTTTTAACTTACACTGTATGTGCATTGTAGATCTGCACTATTCCATGTCTTTCTTATTCATGACTGCAGGCTGAGGGAAGTTTCATTTCTATGCTTTCATGGTTGCTGAGGAAAGATAAGCAGGAACGTGAAAATTGCACACAGACTCTCAACCCTTCTACCCAAAAGTGACATGTGTTCCTTCTCCTCATGTGTTATCGAACAAAGCCATGTATGTGGCCACGTTTAACTCAAAGGGATAGGAAAGTGCAATCCTGGCATATGTCTGGAGGGAAAATAGAAATATTGAGTGAATAATACTAATGGTTGCCACATTCTCATACTCACCACTCCTTTATTTTTGAGAATGCCAGACTCAGATCTCCAAGAGGGCAATGTCATTTTTCTTGGAAAATTAATGAACTTGAGCAATTGAATTGATGAAATTGAATTATTTTAAGAATTAATGAACTGCCAGGAACTATCCTACGGCAGTAACAGTGAAGATTCACCAAATTTAGGACTTTCATTTTCCATTAGCAACATTCTTCTTCCTCTGCTGCAAACATATTCACATGAGTTGTAAACACTGATCACACAACTCCACAAAACTAGCAGCTGTGGTTGAAGAAATGGCTTATTCAGTGTTAAGACAGATGAGGAAAGTCAATCATTTTCTGGGAGCCAAATATGTTCTCATTACACAGTACAATAAGTTTTCATGAAAATGATATTCATTATCTCTATTCCAAAAATCTGAAAGCTTTTATGATGTGATGGTGGGTGTGGGTAGAAAAGGAAGGGGAAGGAAGCAAGGAATGGAAAGGAACAGAAAGAGAAGGAGAGAGACAAAAGAGGCTTTTATTGTTCTTAATTTTGAATCACATATATCTACCTTTTTTCCTCCAAAATTAAGAATAAAATTACTTTGCCATATACAGAACTAGTCTGCAAAGTATCTGATAACCAAGACTATTCCCAAACTTTGAATTTGCTGTACTTAATGAAATGTTATGCCATTTGTCTTTAGCAAGCATGAAGGAGTGAGTTTATTGTAGGTTTGTGTGGAATAGCACAAAATAGAGGACTCCAAAAATGCAATTCTGGCTTGTAAAGAATCTATAATTTATTAAACTATGTCCCCTTCAGAGCACCGGTACTAATTTACAGGGATCCAGACTGTATTAGTTTTTCATTGCTGTTGTAGTAAATTAACACAAATTTAGTGGTTTAAAATAACCAAGTTGATATCTTAAAATTCAGTGTGATTGAAATCTGACACAGGTCTCACTGACCTAAAATCAGGGTGTTAGGAAGTGCATGTCATCCTGGAGGGTCCATTTCTTTGCTAATTAAAATTCAGTTGCTTGAAGTTGTAAGACTGAGGTCCCTTTTCTTTGCTGCCTGTCAAATGAGGGTCACTTTCAGCTCCTAGAGACCATGAATTCCTTAGCTCATGGCTGTCTCTATCTTCAAAGCCAACCATGGCAGAGGTTAGTCCCTCTCACAATTTGAATCTCTCCAACCTATTCTCTCTCTTCTACTTTCAAGGACTTATTTTATTGGGTTTGGGCCCACCTGGATATTCCAGGATAATCTCTTCAGCTCAAAATCCTTAACTTTAATTACATCTGCAAAACACCTTTTGTCATGTAAAATAATATATTCACAGTTCTGGAAATTAGGGCATGGACATTTTGGGGAGGGGACACATTATTCTGCCTACCACAGAAGTCTAAATGTGATAGCCATGTGATATCTGAGATAAATAAGTGAATGGAATCATCATTTTCCTATTAGAAGAAAACATGAGACCAGCCACTCAGATTTGGAAAATCGTAAATATGGTTTACCTTACCAGGGGAAAATAATTCCATGCCTTCTTCACTACAAAAGTATAGAAAATGTATTATGCTTAGTCCAGAACTATTTTCTAGCTAAGACCCCATAAACTAATGCCTAAAGGAATGTGCAACCAAGATGCTATCTCATTAGGAACGTGAAAGTGCTTTGTGGGCCCATAAATAATTATAGAAATAAAACGGGTTCATTTAATATCTTCACTGTGTTATGATTCTGAACATGTGGTCATATCTGCTGAATATGTCCTACAAATATGATTACAAATATGGATGTGTGATTAAGTTGACTGAGAAGAGAAAAATTAAGGAGTATTTGAAAGATGTCTTTATTTTGATAAGGGGCTAATATAGGAATGATAATTAGAAATGTGTTATGCATTCTTGGGGGTTGAAGTGGTTCCTGTGAATTCTTGCTTCCAGGATACTGATTTCTGTTCAACATAAGGAAAGATTTCCTAGTAACCTAAGCAGTCTAAAAATGGAACTGCATCATAAGATTTTAACCTTCCTGTCATTAGAGGTCAATTAAACAGTGGGCAGATGAGCCCTTAGCAGGGACATTATGGATAGATTTCAAGCACTGAAGAGATGGATTATATGTGATTTTTAGTAATGTGGCCCTGTTTTCCTGATCAGTTATCAATTCTTAGTCTGACAATATTTTTTCCTAGCTTTTTATGTTTTGTGAAAATGTAAATATTAAATCCCAAGTTGTCTGAAATGAATTAATGCCCATAATTGTAGAGGATAACACTTACATTAAAAATGTAGATGCTTATACAATAAAACTAATTATTTTGATGATAAGCATTTATTAATTGATTACTGCACACACTATTCATTGGTTAACATTTATTTCATGTGAAGCGTTATCCCAGCATTGTGCTTGACAGACCCAGACCTCACAGAGTTTACAGATTTGTTGGAGAGACAGCCAATAAACTACTGAACAAAAGAACAAAATCAATAATCACCGATTATGTTATAAAGAAGATAAGCAGAATGATAGGTTAAAAAGAATAGCAAGGAGACCAATTTAAATAAGGTAATCAGGGAAGAACTTTCAGGGTGGGCTGACATTTAAACTAAACTTGCAGCATAAGAAATGGCCAAGTCCTTTATATAACCTCATGAGTTATTAATCCTTGCAGTAACTCTATGAGTTAGGAACTGTTGTTGCCTTAATTTCAGAGAGAAAGAAACTGAGGCTTAACAAAGATTTACCTGCTCAAGTTTAAAGGCTAGAGACTGGGACCTGAATCTGTAAGATCCCAGTGGTTTATAAAGCTGGAACCCATGATATTTGGTTGTTTGGCTCTTTCTGACTCTGCATTTCTGTGACTGAAACTGACTACAGCAACTTGGAGAGAGTGAACACATGGGGCCAGGCTCGTGAATTAATGGCTAACTTCAAGAATCCTAAACTTTAATGAAGTTAGAATACTAGGATTCAGAAACATACCCAAAAGCAGCTGGAGCTAGTTATCATTTTTATTATGGACATGGATAGTGGGAGACACATAGATAGGGTAAAAGACAATTTCCCACTTTTCTTTGATACCACTTTGATATTGCGGAGTATTATAAATACACTGGTCTAATAAAAGTAATTTAGGTAATGGGCAGGGATAGTCTTGCTGAAGACAAGTGGTTCCTTCTGTTGGGTTTAAACTCACTGTTCAGGGTGGAATTATGAAAGGTTACGAGTCCGGATGAGGAAGAGTGCTGCTCAGCAGTCCCAGCTACCTCTGCCACTGTAGACCATTTGGGGAAGCCAATTCATTTGTCTGAAGCTCAGTTTCCCTATCATGCTCAAAGATCTTCTGACAGTGTTAGTGGTCAATCTGTTAAAGCCAATCTCTTCTTCACATTTAAAAAGTCAATGGAAGCAGTAAATGTGAGTTTTGGAGTCAAGATTCACACAGAAATGGATCTGTAGGGAGGAATGCCATCTTTGGATGAGGCTGCTCAAAGGGAGCATAATGTACCTCATAGATGCTCAGCAAGTAAGGGGACCAGAAAAACTGATAGAGATAGTTCTGGACAATATCATTGGTGTAAATTTCCCCACAAAGTAGAATATAGGCCACATTGTTAACTTCACAAATGAGATTTTATTTCTTCTTTTGAATGTTTGCTGAGATTTCTTTAAGTATGTCTCTGCTTTAATGCTAGCATTATATACATATCTTCTTCAGCTTATGATGGGGTTATGTCCCAATAAACCCTTATTTTTCTAAGTTGAAAATATGAATTGAAAATGAGTTTAATAAACCTAACTTACTGAACATCGTAGATTAGCCTAGCCTACCTTAAACATACTTAGAACACTTACATTAGCCTACAGTTGGGCAAAATCATCGAACACAAAGCCTATTTTATGAGAAATTGTTGCATATCTCATGTAACTTATGGAATCCTATATGGGAAATGAGAAACAGAATGTCTGTGTGGGGTCAGAATGGTTGTCAGTGTAACTGTTGTTGATCCTCTTGATTGCCTCCTGACTGGGAGCTGTGATGGCTGCCGCTGTTCAGCGTCATGAGACAGGATCGTATTATGTATCACCATTCTGGAAAAAGATACAAATTCAAAATTCAAAGTATGGTTCTTACTGAATGTGGATCACTTGTTTACCATCGTAAAGTCGAAAAATCATTAAGTCAAACTAAGTCAGGGACCATTTGTATTTGCCAGACATCCTACACTCTTTTTAAATGCAGAATACACACACATACACACACAAAACAGTATTACTTTAAGTTTGAGTAATGCTATGTGTATACCATTAACACACATATTCTCATAAGAAAAATTGACAAAATCTTATTTTGCTTTATGGAAACTAAAGAGCTTTGTCTCAGATCTTACTTGTCCTTATGCATAAGTTCATCAGGAATTCTTACTGAAGGATAAAACTTTTCAAAGGGCTCCTGATCTACCAATCATATGAGATTAATGTGATCTTCATGTATCAACATACTGATACTGAGTTATTTCTATGAGCCAGGCATTGTCTTAGGCATGTGGAATCCAAAGCGGGCATTAACACATTGTTGCTTTGCTCAATAAACAGAGTTTTGATATGCAAAATATGTCAAACCCACACTGTTTTCATTATTGCAATGGTACTGAATAACGTAAATACTAAATATCTACTTTGTGTGTAACCCTGTGGTGAGGGATTTGCACTTGTTACTCGAGCCTACTATATTTCACAATGCCAAGGGGCACTACTTTTATGTTATATACATGGTGACTCATTTGTGGAATGTGGTAGTTCTCAATTACTTTGCTTAATTATCACGAAAATCAAATGGGCAGTTTTTGTTATCCCTTTTCCTGAGATGAAAACAGCCTCAAAAATGCAAGAATTACTTAACTGTTAAATGGCAGAGCTGGGTTGAGATTTGGATCTGACTAATGCTAAAGTCTGAAAAATTTTATTACTCCATGAAGTCTGTTGTTATAATGCTATCATATGCAGAATTAATAATCTAAGTACCCCAAGATTCTTTTATAAGTATAAATTGTACATCAGAGGTCATTTATATCATTTATCTTAGGAGAAAAATAACACCTTGCATCTGCTCTCAGCTCTAGGTAAATGCAATAGCTGGAGGTCCTGCCATGTTTTTAAAAGAGGAACATTCACAAACTGAGAGGCAATGTAGAATGTTTTCTTAACCTTCTCCTTAGAGAGAGAGAGCTACCTGGGAAATCTTTTAAGAGTACTCTATCTTAGTCACAAATACACATTTATGTCTTTTCCTAGCCACATTGTAGAGATAAGAAAAAATAACCTGATGGCAGGTTTAGGGTTGTCAACCCAAAATTTTAGAATTTAACAACTGAAAATTGTGTTTGATAAAGAGATATATCAAGGTTGATGTTTGTTTTGTTTTTTGTCTGAACCATTACACTCATCAATTCTTATTGTAGTCATTTTGTTTTTAGCATAACGGAAGAGTATTTTTATGTGGCCTCAGTAAAAGTTTCTGTAAATATATATTTAATGATAACACACATCAGCAGAGTGGATCGGTAGAGGTTAAAAGAAGCTAAGACACATGAAAAATTTAAAGAAGTGGATTTCAATGTCATGAATCACAATTTATGTTCTAGAATGGGCAATGGAGTACATGGTACTAGTTGTGCTATCCCAACATTCACAGACTTGCCTACCTACACAGTTTACACCTTTGAATATACCCAAGATAGTTCATTAATCCTGTTTATTTTTAATGTTTAATATTTAATAGAGAGAAGCTGTGATATCTCAAAAAATAAGAAAAGTTGGTGGTCATGATGATTCTGCAAGGAAAAATCATCTTTATTTAATTACAGATTAAACTAATGAATACGTCTACTAGAATGTTAATATAGGTATTTAGCAGAGAAAAGAACATCAGCTTAAGGAGTCCAAAAGCTTTGTTCCTCCTTTGACATAGTTGTGTGATTTTGTTTTCACGACCATGGTTTTGCATGTCGGCTACTTCCTTTCTCCACTTTTAAATTCCAATGAAACTGCAAATATTCTAGTTTGTGTGAACAAACTAGACAAATATTATTGGAAGAAACTCATTACCACTTTTGGAAAACATCTCAAAGTATGTACCATGGGCTGGTGGGGCGGGGGGGCGGTCAGTAGCTCTGTGACTCAATTGGTATACATTTTCACTATGAAATAAACCATATGATATAGTTCAAAAATATATTAGAAAATATTATAGCTTTCTTCTAAAAGAAGGCTTAATTAAATTTTGTCCACTGCAATTATGTACATTCATTTAAAATTGACTTTGATATACAGATTTCATGTTGCTCTTAAAAACTATACTTTATTAACGTATGAATATGAATATCAACCAGTTTTCCACCTTCAAATTAAGGTTGATTGAATGTTTCAAATAGTCTTTGTGTTACCAGAGGGTGTGTGTGTGTGTGTGTGTGTGTGTGTGTGTGTGTGTGTAATTCCCCCCCCCCCCTTAATTTCAGTTAACGTGTCTTATAAAGGTTTAGACTTACGCTTCCTTCAAAGGATTGCTTTACTTTTTGGACCTCAACTTCAAATGAGTCGTAGGAAGACTATGTTTTCCTTGAATTGCTTCACAGTTAGTTGTGGATCTATAATCAGATTATACACTTCTTAAATAATAGCCCTAGGTCTTTTCCATCTATATATTCTTCTGTTGAAGTTCTTTCTGATTCCGAGACTCTCCCCTTTCTCTTGGGTAATGTGTTGAATAAATTATATATTTTCTGGATCAAATCATATTTTTTTTTAATCTCCTGTAGTAACCATGGCATTCTAGATCATATAGAAGGGACACAATAAATGCTTATTAACCAACGAGAGATGTTTCCTAAACCTACATGTGAGAATCTTATCCTCAGTAGAATTACACCAATATTCCTATCAGATTATATAACCATTTCTCTCTCTCTCTCTTTCTTAGAGAGAGAGGGAGGGAGAGAGTGTGTGCACGATTGGGGGGAAGGGCAGAGGGAGAGGGAGAGAGAATGTTAAGCAGGCTTCATGCCCAGGGCAGAGATTGACATGGGTCTCATGACCTTGAGATCATGAGCTGAGCTGAAATCAAAAGTCAGACACTTAACCAACTGAACCACCCAGGGGCCCCCACATAACCATTTTTTTTAAAGGTCTTATTTTGATCTTTGATGTGTGTGACTCAAAAATAATCTGATTCCTGATTTTTAAAGTACAATTATAAAAGGAAAGAAATAAAAAATAAAGGAAATTCCCCAGGGTTACTTAAAATAAAAGATTCACATTTGTCTTTCATATTTTCTGATTATAATCAAGGCAGCCAGGTAGAGTGAAAAAAGGATTATTTTCTGAGATTCTAAAAACTTGGCTTGTCATTCAAATATTGACCTTCAATACTTTTGTGAATTCAGGCAAACCATTAACCTTTTTGAGTTTCAGTTGTCTCCTTTGAACAAATAGTGTAATAATTATATCTGCCATGCAAAATGGTTTATAAGAAAGTAAATTGTATCTCAGCTTCAAATATTATCTGTTGAAGTCTATACTAAGGTAATTTCAGTGAAAGCAAGCTGTAATTCATCAACTCGGTTAAAACTGCAACCTAAAATATAAAACAAATAGAATTTTACATAAAGGAGGATTGATTCAAAAAGGGATAGAGTAGACCCAGAGTTGAGACCCAGAGTAGAGAAAATTTACTAATTTAAGCAAGAAAGAAAGCATAATAAATCGTTTTCAACCCCTAACCCCAAAGCTTCAGTGGAGATGTAACAAGGATGTCCACACTAAAAGATTATAATATAAAGAAAATGATACCTGTTGGGGCGCCTGGGTGGCTCAGTTGGTTAAGCAACTGCCTTCGGCTCAGGTCATGATCCTGGGGTCCTGGGATCGAGCCCCACATCGGGCTCCCTGCTCAGTGGGGAGTCTGCTTCTCCCTCTGACCCTCTCCCCTCTCATGCTGTTTCTCTCTCGCTCGCCGTCTAATAAATAAACAAAATCTTTATTAAAAAAAAGACACCGGCAAAATATTAGCTGTTCCATGTGTTAACTCATTTTGCATTAACTGCTAATGTGGTTATAATGTCAGGAGCAAAATTAGACTTTATTCTGTCCATCTCACCTCTTAGTTGTATGTTCCCTAAATGGCATGGGTAATGTTCCTGTAACGCGCAGCACAGTACTTTGCTAGGAGTTCAATAAATGTTTGTTGAATTGAATTACCACATTAACATGTAAATTGTCAGATTGCAGGGTTTACAGCCTATAAATCTTATTTTAAAATCCAGGTTTACACAAATTTGCATATTATTTAGAAAATGAATAAATTAACCCAAATCAGTGTCTAACTTATATGCATTTCCATGAACTCAGTTTAATAGTTTAAAGTGTTACCACTGACCAACAAGTTGGATAGGACACCAAGATGACCTAACTCACTTGGGAATTGACAGTGTTTAGAATATTGCCCAGAATTTTGTTTATTTACTGATGAATTTTTTTCCAGATGAACTTACTTTGGAGATTTTTATTTTTGGTTACTTATTTAACACTTTTTGAATCCTGTTGCTTTGTTGATTGAATGTGTTTAGCTTTTACAGACATTGCTGCATGCTTCTCCAGTAAGTAAAGCTGATCATGCTTTATGGGTAAATGATAAATAACCAACACAGTTTAAAGAATTACCTCCACCCCCCTTTTTTTTAAAGATTTACTTTCTTGCCAAGCTGTTCTACTGAACAGTCATTTTTCATTCAAGAAAGAGAACATGCTCTTGGCTTGTGGCATTGCAACTCATGTACCTTTCTTTCGAGAAATTCATGTAAACTTATGATAGGGGTTACCCTCTTTATTTGTCAAAGAAAAATTAAACTGGCTTCTTCACAATTTCCTCACCCTCCTTCCCATTCTTTTACTTAAGTATCTAAGTTCTGCAAATTTTTATATAAAGTCTCAGGGAGAAACATCCAACATGATGTTTATCAAGTTGTAGCACCAATTTAATATGCAAAACAAAACAAACCCCCCAAAACAAAACCAAAATCACCATTTCCTAATGCGGTGCCTCTAAATTGAAGTTCTCTGCCTGATCAGGTAAAAACAAGACTTATGTCTCTTATGTCATAGCACCTAATCCCAGCTTCCTCTATCTGCTCAAGTAATTTTAAGTGAAAGATGCAGGAATTATTTAACAAGATGAGATTTAGCAAGACATTGTTGACAGGGTTTCCAAGGAAACAACAAAACAAAAGGGCAGTGAATCCTGATTTTAAAACGGATTCAACTTTTAAATGATGTAGAGAAGTAACATTGATACTTATGAACTTAAAAAATTTTAAGGAAAGCCCAATCAGTCAAGATATTGAAAAACATATTTCTGTTGGGAATAAAGAAAGAAGGGGACTCTATAAAAAGAAAGTGCTGTAAAGAGGAGGAATTGTATTTTGAAGGCTATAGTGTTTCAAGGTGTTCAGTTGATGAAATCTTTGTCTTGTAGTCACCAAGCTTCATTCTGTGTTTCTATAATCACAATGCAGTTTTTACCCTCTGCAATTATCTTTAATTGTAGGGATACACAACCCCTTATTAAGCTAAAAGGGAGATAGTAGTTGTGCATATTAAAGAACCTGTGAACTCCAACAGCCTATTTTGATTACTGAATGATTTTGACACTCCTCTGAAGAGCAGTTGCCCCATTTTGTTCCCTACCTTCGGGGAGTTTGTTAAAGGAAAAAATGCTGAGGATATCCTCTTAACAATATCTGAAGATGATCTGGTCCTATATGGCCATCAAGAGGGACAAGGAACTCAACACCACAGATGCTAGTTATGTTGGTTGGAAGAAAAAGAAGGAAGTTCTACAACATTTCACTCGATCATGACTGTAGTTTTAGCCAAAGATCTTGGGAGGTTTCCTTTAATTCAGAAGGGATAACTAAGTTGGTAAGATAAGAGTAACTGATATATTGGCATATCTCTAACTTGTCGATGTGGAAACAAACCCTTACCCTCCCAACAACAAAAACACCACCAAACACACACGTGCACACACACACACACACACACACACACACATCACCACCATGACTAACCTGTCTAGCCCAAAATTTTGCATAATGAAGCCCTATTATTCCAGGTTTAGCCGAGAGAACTTATTTTAACAGAGATTCTTTGTTTTCTTTGTTACTCTACTTATTCCATAAATCAAAATTAATCACCCCTTTCACTAGTGTTGCCTTTATACAATATTTATAACTCTATTTAGCCTATATCTTATGCTGCTTGGTATCATTATATTAACATGTTTGTCACCCTTAATGAATTGTAAGCTCCTTGAAAGCAAGCATTAATACTTTTTACCCCTTTTCCTTCCTTTCTCTATGTGTGATATATATATATATATTTATAAATTTTTATATATAAATATAAATATTTACGAATAAAAAATATAAATATATAATATATATATAAAACACACATGCAAATATCTAGATATCTATGCACACACAGTTATATATATAGATGAAGTATTACACATATTAAATGGTGTATATATATATGAATTGTAAAATTAAATCAGATTGCCTTTTCTTGTATATTAGTCTATGAAAAGGCAATAAAATCATTCCACTTGCCAGCAAATTGTCCCTATTTCAGTGAGAGTATTAGATCAGATTATATTGTACATTTTATACATTTTTAAATTAACACTGTAACACAGCAGCTAAATCCAATCCCTCCTCCTGTTCTCAAAAAAAAAAATATTGATCAATCCAGTTGATAGGATATTTCAGTATTTTTTCAGTATTGTATAAGGTTCTCCTACAAGATACTTGGGGAAGTCAGAATTGTATTGCTTCCTATCCACTTTACACTCTGTGCTCCCCTCCCTTTTTGCAGACAATGATCTAGCCTCTCTTTTCCTCCTCCTTCTCACACTTAGGTTCCTCTTAGAAAGTTTACTTAGAGTACCTCTTAGGCAGTGATTTTTTTTTTTTAGGTTGGAGGAAACTGGTAGAGGTGCACAACAACTCTAACAAAACCTTTTGAAAAATTTCCTATCAAGTAAGGGCACAATTTTACTTTCAGTGTATCAAAACATTCTTGTGTGGGCTTCATGGATGTTTAGGAATACCATATTTGCCAGTTCATGCTTCCTAAGGAGGACGAAAAGCTGGAATGCCAGTTTGTTTTTGCCAACATATAGGGTGCATGGCTCTGACATTTTACTGTTGGCCTTTGGGATTCATTCTGTGGATTCCATTACTTTAAATGCTTTTTATTGCATAGTTCATAATCACAATTAAACATTAATTAGTTCATAATCACAATTAAACAAATTAAGTGTATGACTTAGGCAAATGCATGTTTCATTGTGGCTTCTGTATATACAGGTATCATTACACTTTTCTTATTAGAAGGAAAGATTTAGCCAGTTTGTGAAATTTGTACCATATTTCAGTATCTTTGAGAAATTTTTGCATAAAGAGACTACCTGTCAGAAAGATCTTATCAAAGATCTATACCAATAAAGCAACAAGCCCAGATGGTTTTATAGGGGAATTCTATGGACTCTTCAAATACCATACCATACCAAAACTATATACATTTTTACAGAATATAGAATGACATAACTTCCTAAATCTCTTTATAATACAGCTGTAACATTTATACTAAAGCCCTATAAAGAGAGAGAAATCCTGCAAATTAATCTCACTTATAAGTGTTTATGGAAAAATCTTAAGTAAAATAGTAGCAACAGGGGCGCCTGGGTGGCTCAGTTGGTTAAGCGACTGCCTTCGGCTCAGGTCATGATCCTGGAGTCCCGGATCGAGTCCTGGGATTGAGTCCCACATCGGGCTTCCTGCTCAGCAGGGAGTCTGCTTCTCCCTCTGACCCTCTTCCCTCTCGTGCTTTCTATCTCTCATTCTCTCTCTCTCTCAAATAAATAAATAAAATCTTTAAAAAAAATAGTAGCAACAGAATTCAATACCATATTAAGATAATTATACAAAATGGCCCACTAAGATTTATTTCAGGAATGCAAGATGTTCAGTATCAGAACATCTGTTAATATAATTCATCACATTAATAGATCTGTTGGAAAAATCACATGAATATTTCCATAAATATTGAAAAAATCTCCAACAAAATTTAACACCCATTTCCCACAAACACACTCAATAATAATATAACGGATGGATACTTAGCCTAATGAAATCGGAATACCTCAATCCTAAAGCCATTAACTTCCTTATTGGGGAAATTCTAGAGGCATTTTGAGTAAACTCAGGAATTAGGCAGAGATACCTCCTATTTCCACAATTATTTGACACCAGGAGATATTAGCCATTAGAATTAAGATAACACATGTACAAGTATAGAATTGAAGAAGAAAAATTATTTGCAAATGATATATAATAGTATACCTAGAAAATTCTAGAGCTTGAATGTTAAAAATAACTCAATATAATAATTGAATAAGATAATAAGATATAAAATTAATGTACATAGTCAAAAGTTATTTTTATCAATCAGCTATTACTGCATAGAAAACCACCTAAAAATGTAGATTTGAACAAATGGGCAGTTTATAATAAAGGGAAGGAGTTTTAAATAAAAAGGTAAGTTTGCATTTACACCCATTCTTGTGCATAAAAATTAATACCAAATGCATCAATGTAATACAATATTTTTTAATCCATCACACATGTATTAGAAACAAACATACTAGAATTCGTTTGTAATTTGGCTGCCTCAAAATATTTTAAATTGATAAATTTGTATAATATAAAGAACTGTTCTGTGACATTAACATTTCAAATATTAACAATTCAAAGGACCAGTGATGAACATGAAGAAAATACTTTCAAATTATGTCACAGATAAAGGGCTAAAATCTCTTAAAATATCATTTTTTAAAATAATAAGACCAAATGCCCATAAAATGGACATAAAATGTGCAAAAGATAAAAACGGCCATTTGACATAGTAGAAGACATACAAAAGGCTCTTAGATGAAAAAATAGTCAATTTTTTCATAATGAAAAAAATGCAAATAAAAATGCAAAAAAAAATGAAGTCTATCTTTCACCTTTCCAACTGGCAAAAATTTGAAAGCTTGACCATACTGTCTGCTAATATGGCCCTAAGAAAATAGGCCATCTCATACCTATAGTGAGAATGTAAAATGATAACATCCACATTGGAAAGAATTTGGTAAAATCTTACCCCACTCTCTATGCAGTTATTATATGACCCAGCAGTCCTACCTCTAGAAACTTAGCCTGAGTATATACTCAGAATGACGGGAAACATAGATGTGAGTTTATTCATTGCAGGATTTTGTAAATGCAAAAATATTGAAACAACTTAGATACCCATTCAGTGGAGTCCCTATGCAGTTGGTTCCTCCTTCCCCTAAAAGTATGGATAAATCTCCACTACATGATAAATAGGGATTTCCAGTATATCTTCTTAAAAGACAAAGCAGAGTTCAAAACTTATATATAGAAGATATCATACTTGGGGCACCTGGGTGGCTCAGTTGGTTAAGTGTCCAACTCTTGAGTTCAGCTCAGGTCTTGATCTCAGGGTCATGAGTTCAAGCCCTGCCTTGGGCTCCACACCCAGGTATATATAAAATACCATATTTTACACATGCAAACACATATATAATCATATATATATAATGCATATATATATATACATATATGAGCATGTATTATTATGAAGTACAGGAATTAGAGAAGAAGATGGGACTTCTCTGAGTATATTTTTTATATAATTTTGCCTTTTGCTCCATACTAATTTTTATTCATTCAAAAAATAAACAATAATGGAGTAAAGAAAACATTAAAATTAAAACAAATAAAAACCAAAGCCTAACTTTTTAATCAAATATATTGCAAAAGATTTAGTCTAAATGAGTTTTAAATACAGTATTCTGCTGTATACTTTCAATGGGATTATAATCTAAAGATAAAAAAGAAATGCCCTTTATTTAGTAGGCTTGTTTTTGGTGATAGAGTAGTTGTTTTAAAACATTTTATATATATTGTAAGATTGGTAAATATGTTATCATTTTGGGGAAGAGAAATAGAAATATGAAATGGGGTAAAGTGGAGAAGAAATCCCTGAATTAGCATGAAATAGTGATTTAAAATATCTTTCTATTATCTATCAGTTGGTTTTCCTTTGTACAAGTGTACATCTTAAATTCAATGATACCCAGTAGGAATTAGCGCATTTAGCCCCAGGGTCTTGGTTTCTAAGTACTGCTTATCATTAGAAGGAATCATTGGGCTTAAGAGAAGTGTTTCATTTCATGGCTAAGTTGTGGAAGTACAAATTGAACCTGGAACATCTTGATCCACAAAGGAAGGAAATGCTGAAAATTGATGGACACATTTCAAAACAAGACAGAAACTAACCTGAGGGTGTTTCAACTGGCCAAATTTAGGACAATTTATACATCAAAATGAATAATGGAAATATTTAATACAGAATATATGAGTCTATATGGATCCTAAATCTTTTTAAATGAGTGTGAAGAGGGGAAAGTCACCATTAACAGAAGAATGACATCTGATGCTTTATGGACAAAATGAAAGAAATAGAAAGTCAAATTTTCACACCCATAATACTCATAATTAATTCAGGCAAGAATTATCAGTAGATACTAAAATCATTGGGGCAAACTAATATTAATCCCTTATTAATAGATAGTCACACAATCTTTAGGTATTTTCCCATTAACATGCAATTTAACTTTTATTTACAAAGGGAAATATCTTTAAAATGGAAAAATTTGGGAACCATACTTAAGACAAATAATCAAATATCATCAGTAATGGGACACGCAGACATCTTGTTCTTTAATCCATTAATTTCTCCTGATCCTAAATTGTGTTTCCATCTTTTTCCTGTAGTAGTGTTTTTATTCCTAAGAATAAGACTTCACAAATTAATCACTTGAGCCTCTCTACAAAAACTGCTATGTGTGTAATCACTATGCAGTCTTCTTGTGCCTTTTACATATAGCTCTTCTACTCAGAAATACTTTTCATGAAGACACAGTTCTGTAAAGAACACAACATTTTATCTATGATAATCAGAATTAGAATTAGCCTAGCTTTTGTAAAAAATACACACAAAATTCCTTGTTTCAACAAGATAGTTTATTTCTCTCTCAAGAAATTGTCCATTATAGGTGTTCATGCTGAGAACTCCTGGAGGCATAGCTTCATCTGCTTTTCACTAGTGTCAGGGAGAGGGGCACAGAAAATCATGGCATGAAGGTTTTTACGGGCCAGATATCATTCCAACTTGTATCCCATTAGAGAAAACTTAAGTCACGCGGCCATTCCTAGGGCAAGGGAGGGTGACAGAATGCAGTGTAGATACATAGCCAAAGAGAGAATGGATTTAGGGGTACATCTAACAGTCTCTGAAATATGGTCCATTCCTTCACTTTGGGCATCTGTAAATGACCATACTTGGAATGGGCCCTTTACCAAATAAAAGTAGTTTGGCTTTTGAAATGGCTCCATCCATGTTCTGTAATGAGAATTCTATATACTTGATTGTATGTGATTAAATGCAATAAACCGTAAAGAATACTAGAGTGTGTTCTGTTGCTCATTTTCAGGAACGTCTTAAAAAGAATTCAGTTCTTAATCTTAATGCCTGTATTTAAGGAAACAGAATAAGCTGGTTCTAAAACTTCTTCTGTAACTGCCATAATATCACTGTTTGGAAGGCTCTTATTGTTGAATCAAAAAAAAAAAAATCCAGTGTAACTGGGATTAAGTACTTGGTCAAATATTTTTTTAAATCAAATAAAACAAGGAATTATTAAAACATAAAATTCATACTGTAAACATTTTATGTTAATTTTGAACTCACTAATAAATATTATCTTGCCAATTTTTCAATCCAAGGACAAAGCCTACCTAATGGAATGCTAAGTTTTCTAACATTGGTCAACCAGCCCTCAAAATGTATCTACAGTTTCTACTTTTTTTTTTAATTTTCTTTTCTCTTTGTTTGTGAAGAACAAACTCACAGCCATTTGATATGCAATCTGACATTAGATTCCTTTTGTATTTTTCTCATCTTTTATTAGTCTTACAGAGAATTAATCTTCAGCGAAAGTTTACTAATTCTCCTTACTGAATTTTTACAAAAAAGTCAACTTACGTTTTGTAGAAACAAGTTTTTCTTTTTGCAAGACTAATTTCATAAGTTTATAAAATATTTAATTCTTTAATTATAATAATAAAGGTAAAACTGTATAAAACTATTGGAATCAAGCAAAACACTATTCTTGCTAAGCATACAACCCAGCTGTGGGAATAGAAGAGTATGGTATGCCGTAGATTTGCCTGTTAGCCATGCTTGGTCAACAAACTGTTAAACATCAATCAATATGCTTTACAGAGAAATCAGGGAGCTTTGATTATCTGGCCAGGTCAGTTATTAAGCAGGTCCGTTAAGAGAGCTTAGGTTGTAATTCATGTACTTTGTATCTTCCCCAATAGTAATATCTGCATACTGCTATCATTCCATCTCTAGAAATGTTTCCTCTGAAAGGTAAGCTTTATTATGTGATCTCTGAACATGGGGTAAAATTTTTAGTCATTTTGTATGGGAAAAATCATTTCCTACAGAAGTCTAGAACTAAATTCTTCATTTACATGATTTCTTGGTTCTTTCTGTGAATTTTAAATTTTCTCCCTGCAATGGTAGATTGGGACATTAACTGTTTAATTACTGAATCCCTGCTATCATTTGGATTACATTAGAATCTATGATGAATTAATTAATGAACTGGGCCATTATTATCATTGCATGGCTTGCTTTCTTCAAGTCATGGTTCAATGAACTCTTCATGATTTTGTCCAGGGTTTCTGAATTCCAGGGAAACCGCTCCCTGTGCTTGCCAAAGTCAATGCTTAATCCTCCTGTTTTTAAACAAAATTAGAAATAAAAATGTACATGGCCCTTGGCTTTGCTTTATTATGTTTTTCTTTTGAACTCAAACAACTGTTGATAGAATACTGAGCATTGTTCCTGAGCATGTCAATATAATTAGTATTCCTTCTGAAAAACCTAGGAAGAGGGGAAACACTGATCAAGCAAAGTTAAAAATTCTTAAATCTGGACACTGGATAGTCTTCCCAATTTTCCCTTCTATCATAAATACGCATAGTTTAGACTGTTAGAAATTTTCCAAATTAGAAATTTCCTCCTACCTTTCTGGGTCCATAATCACGGTTTCTCTTCCCTCATAATAATGGTATTACTTTACATATTTGCTTTTCTGTTATTAAGCCCTTAGGAATTTCTCTTTGGAAAAAAAAAAAGAATTTCTCTTTGGAATTACATGTCTCTATTTCACTTCTGTGATCTCAGCAAAGTCAGTGGTGTGATTTACACACATCTCCTTCACAGTGCCCAGCACAATGCCTTATAAATTGTGAGTGAGCATATACATGTATGAAGTCTTCTTAAGTATGCTATTGATAATTCCTTTGATATTTTAAAATAATATATTGTTCTTTCACAATATATATTTTTGTTTTACTTTATACATGTTATATATGTATGTGTTTATATAGATATATACACATGCATGCACATATAATTTTGCTCTATGTATATATGACAAAAGGAGGGAAATGCCATGATTTAGCGTCCCCAGACAGCAGCCTTCTTTAACTTCTTTAACTTCCGGTGCATTTTAAAATACAGTTTTAGAAATATGGATATTTTCTAATTGTTTGTACAGATTCTACTTTCTATCATCTGCCACAATCTTAAGCTACCCAAAATTTGTAAAAGGCCTTACAAATATTAACGTACAATCCACTGGAGTTGAGGTGCACATGTACAAATTGGAACTAAGATTCATCGGTGAGAAGATGTGATTTTCCTCCCTCATAAAGAGCTCAAGGAAATCTTGAAATGATGTATTTCAAGATAATGCCACGAGTATTTCCTTTCTGCTTAGAATGGCTATTTATAGTTGGTTCAATTAATTCCTAGAGAGTGCAGGGCAAAGAATCCCTTTATCCTGTCATCCTATAGAGCTAAGGGTATGGTCTGTGCTGAGCTAGAGCAAACTTTAAAGCTGATCAAACTTCTAAGCAAAATCCTATATTATGATTAGTGATGGACCCAATTCTGTGAAGTGAATAGAGGTGAAGGAATCACAAAAGGTTCCAAGGTTGGAGTTGGATGAAAGAATCCAAAGGATGAACTGTGTATCTAAGCCTTATCTAAACCCCCTTGGTGGCTGGAATTGAGGCTGAAATCTTGTTAAGACACACCTTCTCTGGAGATTTTATGCCTTTTCTCATGTTCGTCAGGTCAGATGAGCCGAGAGCTCAGTTTTTTGGTTCAAAAGCACCAAGGGAAATGTGACTGAAATTGCAGAGGCAGCTTCTAGGATTGGGGAGTAGGGTTCAGGTGTCAGGACCACTTCAAAGCCGAGGGGACTATTTGGACCTAATTATTAGCAGATAGCAATATATAAAAAATCATTTTGTAAGCTATAAAGTCAGTTATATGTACTTGTAACAGAGAAAGCTACAGAGGGTAGCCAATGGTCAGATGAATTTCACCTTTAAAGAACAGAGAAAAGAATAACAGAGAATTAAAAACAGTTCTTACTGGTTTGGGCTAAGAGGGAAAAAATGCAAAGTTGAGTGTTTTGCGTATTTTATTTCTAAATGCCTTGAAAAATAAAAGACCCAAACATTGATTTTGTCAAACACAGAAGCTCATCTCCCTGGAATTTAAAAGTGGTGAGGCTACTTCAGGTACTTTTTCCAAGTTTATCTAGGAGGGCATTCTTCTGAGTGAGGATGTGCTGCACATCCACTCACTGTTACTGTGATGTCTATGGTTATTGACTCAACGTATATGTATTTTGTTTGCTATGCTTTACATAGTCTTCATAAAATTTAGGGACAGTGATATTTGGAACCATTTTATTATATTAAAATATATGGATTATGGAAGTCTCCGTAACTCAGATTTTGTTAGAAACAATGAGTAATACACTCAATTCTAAAGTGTAAGTATTTCTATAGTAAAATTTTATGTTTCATTAGAAACAGTTTTAGCAATTCTCTTGTTTTCAATTTACCATTTTTTTTCCTTGAATAATTATGTCCACCAGAAACTCTGCTAAGTACTTCAGAGGATACAAAGGTGATCAAGACATAATTCCTGCACCAAGGATATCAGAAAATAGTTATCTAGTCAATCAACAAATATTTATTAAGATTCTAACATTATAAAAGACACTAATATGGCGTAGAGAGACAATGATGAACAAAATGGACAAGATACCTATTTTTATGGAGCTTACTTTCTAACAGATGGCTCAGATGAGAACATACATAATGATTATGCAAAGCAGAATATAATAGATACCAAAGTTACAAAGATCAAAAAAGGATCATTATCTTAAGGGAAGTAAATGATAAAATTTAAAGGAGTGCTGGATCTTGAGGTATGGGTGGACTGTGGATGAATTCAGAGAAGGGATAGTCTCCAGAAATAGCCATTGACAGATATTGTGAAGCAAGTTAACATATTTTCTTTTTTGGTTGGATATAGGGCTTGAATATCAATAAGGTAAAGAATTTAAGGAGTTTGTATAGAACTCTGTTGCTGGGAAATGCTAAAATTCTGGGATGCAGGAAGTCCCTGCATCAGAGCTGAGCAATACAAACTTTTTAACAAAATCCAATAATTAAATTGTTAATATTTTATAAATTTATTTCATGTTTCCTCCATTCAGGGAAAGTAAATAATACATGGTCACTAATATCTCTGTAAAATGATTGTGCTGCACTTGTAATAGATTTATCCAGAGTATAGACTACCCACAGTTCTAATGAGTCTCCTAAGTAGACCTATACCATAAGATCTCTCAGAAACTGGTGAAACAATCTTTCTTTTGCCGTTTCTTTAAAACTGATGAATCTTTGGGGCACCTGGGTGGCTCAGTCGGTTAAGCATCTGTCTTTGGCTCAGGTCATGATCTGGGATTGAGCCCTGCATCAGGCTCCTTGGCTCAGTGGGGAGCATGCTTCTCCCTCTGCCTGCCACTTGTGATCTCTCTCTCATATAAATAAATAAAATCTTTTAAAAAATTTAAAAATAAAATTGATGAAATCTTTAAGAATAAGATAGGCATTTGGGGGGAAATTTATACTTTAAGTAAATCAATTAGGTACCAAAAGTTTTGGAAATATTTATCTAAATATTTTCCATCTTTGGAGAAACTAGAACGACTGTAAAGACTATTAAGGTGAAATTATGGTTTGTGAATTGAAAGCATCTGACAGTTTTAGCACTAGAGCAATTGGTAAGGAAAAAAATTGATTTGGCAAGTGTCTATGAATTCAATGAATGAATTAAGCCAACTATAATTTGCAAATGATTTCATGGATAGTAGTGGGTCATAATGTGCAGATTTGTGATTTTGAGGTTAACTCAAAACTACATGTGTATTCCCTGAAAATTCATGGTACGTGTTTTGATGTTATTATCAAGAAACAAGGAGGCTTAAATTCCCATGCTTAGATATGCAAGCAGAATTAGGTAGAAGATGTGTGTGTGTGTGTGTGCGTGTGTGTGTGTGTGTGTTACAATATTTAACTAAAATATATTATTTTTAGTAATCCTTTCAGAATCAAGACAGTACCTTCAAATCTGAAATCATATAGATTATAGCCTTTGGACCCTGTAACATTGTGTCTTGGCCATAAGTTGGTATACTTTCAATAGACTTAGCTGAAAGATTGTGTAAAACCAGGGGTGTTATTCACCCCTAATTGTATAACCAATCTAGTAATCTAGATATCAAAGAAATACTAAATATACCTAGGGTAATTTTGAGGGTTAAATATGTGGTAATAAGAAAAAAAATCTAGTTTGCAATTCCTTAAAAGCTTGGTAGATGTTGGGCACTCCATTCTGTACTTCCACTCCATGCTAAACTATCCTACTTCATTAGGTGGATAGTTTCCTTACTAGTGGAAACTCTATATTCTAAATTTTTGATCCAAGTTTCTAGGACAAACTAATTACTCAAAGAGTGTATACAGCAGTGTGTGTAGGGTTTTTTTTTTCTTTATTTTATTATGACACAAATGTCTATACTTTATATTATGCTCTTTGATTAGAGCTTTTTTGAAATCTAAATCCTCAGGAGAACTGTGATTTTGATGATTTTTGACAGTATAAGGATGTTTGGTGTGTGGTGTTTAGAATAAGAACCTAAATACTTAAACCCCCTGCTGATTATAAGTTGAGGAAGTATGGGACATACATCATATACTATGCTCTATTAGACCTTTTAATATACACTGATTATAAGCCAGATACTATGTAAACACTATATTCCTTTACTCATTTAATTTTTACAACTCTGTGAAATAGATATTATTATGTCTCTTTTGCAAACAAATTTGTTGATATCCAGAAAACCTGAGTAACTTGTCTAATGTTAAACAAATAGAAAATAGTGATGTTGAATCACAGATTCTCTGCCCACTCTTATTTTTGTAGTATTAATATAGGCATGCCTGAATGCAGAACACCCAAAAAAGACAATGCACAGATTTTTGATTCATGTTATCTTGAGGTAGACACAGTGTGCATTATGTAACAGTTTTTATTTTTCAACCCACATATGATTCAAAATAATGCATTTCATGAATGTTCATTTTTGTTATGTTGTAAAGTACTATGATTTTTCCTTCTAATTTTATTTTCCTAAGGAAGACCTTGTGAAATGCTTAAAACAACAACAACAAAACAAACAGAAAAAACAATGTCACATACACTCACACAACATAGAAAACAGTTGTTCATATTTTTGTATATATACTTGCAGATAAATACTTGCACACAGATGCACAAGCACAAGTAGGTATGTTATTCATAAAAAGAGAAGCATATCATAATACTACTTTGCAACCTTTAATTCACATTAATTAACATATATTATAAGCCTCTTTCCTTAACAAGGACTTTGCTTTTGCAAAACTGAGCTTTGTTTTAATGACAGTGTAGTTTGTACGTGGATGTTTTGGAACATATACCTTACTCTTTCCTTGAACATTCAGATTTAATGGGGCAGTGAACATGCTTTTAATGAAATCTTTGTGCACATTCTAAACTATTTCACTAGCATACATTTCTACAAGTAGAATATGTAGGTTATGAGGTACACTAAATTTTATAGCTTCTGATAGGTATTGCCAAATTGCCCTCCAGGAAGGCAGTGCTCTCTGTAAGTGAATATTTGGTAGTTTTATGAATAATGGCTCATTGCCTTAAATAAAGATATTTAACATGTTAATTTCGTCCAAAATTCCTGAAGGAGAAAAAAAATAAAGACAGATAAGCATTTTGGTGTGAAATTACACTTGCTCTACAGGACCATTGCTACTTGATAAACATTTACCTTGAAAGTCATAAATGTACACACAAGAGTCTTCAGATATCTGGAGAAGATACTTTGTTATAAACATTCACCATAGCATACCCTAAAAGTTTGAGATTTGGTTAATCAGAAGAATTTTACATATCTTAATAAATTAGCATATGGTTTTTATCACCATGAAATAAAAGAACTTTTTCCAATTCCTTTTATGAGAAAGTTGATGTTGTGGATATGCTACTTAGTTTCCTTGAGGGAACAACATTTCCAAATAAGTGAAAATTGTTCTTCAGCAAAGAACTGCTTCCAAGTTGGTTAAAACTGGTTCAACATTCTACTTTAATCTTACGTTGAATGCAAATAGGGAAAATATTTTCATGGGTAATCTTTGGACATACACATGCAATAGATTGAGAACTGTCATTTAGGTATAAAGTTTACATGTTTTAAATATATAGTTTCTACTTATGGAAACAAATGAATGTCCAGAAGACAAAAAACAAATCAAGAAAGACCATACAATCCAACATAAAATATACATTTTAATGTAGATTATCATTGATAACCTTCACATATGTACGTGTCCATGTGTGAGAAAACAAACCTTAAAATTCATGGTCACATCTATTTTCAGAACATATGAATATGTGTATTTGTAATGTTTCAGAACTATGGAATTTTTGCAAATTGTTAGTCCTTTAAGTTAGTCGAATGACACAATATGGAAATGAAATGACATTTCTGTTGGTTTGAAATCCAGTGGAGACTCAGCAAAGTAGGTCCTGATTACTAGTGCCAAGGTCTAATTCTTTGTAAAAATATGTATTTCCTTTAAAGATAACATCTAGGGGCACCTGGGTGGTTTAGTCGTTAAGCGTCTCCCTTTGGCTCAGGTCATGATCCCAGGGTCCTGGGATCGAGCCCTGCATTGGGCTCCCTGCTCCGCGGGAAGCCTGCTTCTCCCTCTCCCACTCCCCCTGCTTGTGTTCCCTCTCTTGCTGTGTCTCTCTCTGTCAAATAAATAAATAAAATTAAAAAAAATAAGATAACATCTAAATTTTAAATGTTATAATAAAAGAGAAACATGGGAAAGCAAGTTTAATAAATAATTTTCATTATAATTATAATCAATTTTCTAGTTAGTATCTTAATAAAGAACCATAAGGAGATAGGATGCAAACAAAGCTATAAAAATGGGCACAACATCGTTAATATTCCTAAAGAATTGGCAAAGGTGACATTGTTAATTCAAACTTTGCATGTACTCTGATAATGCTTTGTATACAGAAAATAGTTGTTATAAAAAGCATACTTTGGGGAGGCAGTAGACCTATCTTTTAATTCCTGTTGCAACTAACTACCAAACTCTGTAAGTTTAGCAATGTATTAATCACTCTAGGTTGGGTTATGCTGTGAGTAACAACTCCACTATCTCAGTGTTTTTATCAAAATCAAGTTTATTTTCTTCCCTGCTACAAGTTTAAAGTGGGTCATCTCCATATCTTATTCAAATACTCAGTATTTTTTGTAAACTGAAAGTTAGGTCTAAAAAGTTGACTGTATTCATGTTTAATAACTTAGCCAAAATATTTTGTAGATGGTGCTCTATGATTCCTATTTCAGCATATTAGGAAGCACATCTTATCATCCTATTTTAGGTGACACTAAGTTTGATTAGTAGGATCAACACAGAGATTCAAACTTTGCTGTTTTTCCAAGTGGATCTAGAATCCACTGATAATTGGTGTCTCAATCAATTATCTCATTATGGTTCACAAAATGATAATTTTTCTAATTCTGTTATTCTATAATTATTGGCTGGAGGACTTTTGTAGAGAGGACTTCTCAACAACTAGGGCTTCCTCTGCCAGAGTTATTGAGATATAAAGGACATACAACATTGTGTAAGTTTAAGATGTACAACATGATGACTCAAAACACGCATATATGAGTGGATATAAAAGATGTGATATATACATATACACACACTCACATACACACAAAATGGGATATTATTCAGCTGTGAAAAAGAAGTAAACTGTGCCATTTGCAACAACGTGGATGGGACTTGAGGGCATTATGCTGAGTGAAATAAGTGAGACAGAGAAAGACAAATACTATATGATCTTACTTAAATGTGGAATATAATAAAGCCAAATTCATAGAAACAGACAGTACAATGGTGGTTTCCAGGGGCTGGAGAATGGGGGGAGAAGGGAGATATTATTCAAAGGGTACAAACTTCCAGTTATGAGATGAGTAAATTTTGGGGATGTAAAATATAGCATGTTGACCATAATTAACACTGCCATATTGTGTACTTCTTAAATGTTTGGAATGCACACACACACACACACACACACACACACACACACACACACACACACACCCCGAGGTAGTTATGTGAAGTGATGGAGGTGTTACCTAACTAGGCCTCTTTAATTAGCAAGAAAGTCAATTCATACAGTACCAGAGGAGGATGCTTCTTTAATTATTTCCTTTTATTGTCAGTTTTCAGAGTAAAGATTTGGTGCCCTAGTTACCTCTAATGGCAATATTTTTTGTTTGTGTGTTTATGCTTTGTAGAGGGAAATGAGAGGAGAGAGAATGTGAGAATAAGCCACATTAATGTTCAAGGCTATGTAGATTTTAGACTTTTTTAAAATCATTTCTTCACTTAGTATAGAGTTTGTAGAATTCTTTTTTTTTAAAGATTGTATTTATTTGACAGGGAGAGAGAGAAAGGGAGCATAAGCAGGGAGAGTGGGAGAGGGCGAAGCAGGCTCCCTGCTGAGCAGGGAGCTGGATGAAGGGCTCGATCCCAGGACCCTGGGATCATAACCTGAGCTGAAGGCAGACGCTTAACTGACTGAGCAACCCAGGCGCTCCAGAGTTTGTAGAATTCTAATATTGATTTCTTTCTAACTTTCAGAAGTTTTCTGTATATATTTGATAAAGAGAGATTTATACTTGCATAAATTTGAATAACAAAAGATGTTGAGTATCTTTGGTAATTAATTTGAATCAGGACAGAATTTAAAAAATCAATAGTTGAAGATTAAGCTAGCCTAACAACTAAAAATGCATATTGTTATACATCAATGAATGAAAATAATGTATTAAAGAATGAGCTGTATTTCTAATCTATTCATTACTATAAAATCAAATTAACATTAAAAAATGAATAGTCTAAAATCTGTCTTCTATGAACCCACAGAACAGATGCACAGAAGATTTAGAAGCTGATATATATTTCAAGATTGTGCTTTCTGGAGAGTCTGTCTGGACTCTGTAGGTGTTATTTCAATATGTTTGAAAATTAATGTATAATACATCGTGAGTCATAAAATTAGACTGGTTTCCCTGTTTGATCTACTCCATCTCTTTTATGTAAATTAACATTCATCTGTATGGATTTGCAAGAATCAGAAGTAACAGTCCCAATCACCTGTCACGTAGCACATAGCTTTTAAACCAAGGCAATCTCTTTTCAGAATGAATGCCATATTTATCAGCCTAACATAAAGGTAGGGGGGTTCTTGGTAAATTGTTTTTCTATTCCCAAACATTTGCTTTTCAGTTTCTACATACCATCATTGTGTCTAGCTTTTTTACCTCTCCTGTGTAGCCACTAAAGAGAAAATGAAAGCTAATGTCATGTGCAAAGTGGACCTTTCCAGCAGTTACCTCTCATAGCTCAATTTAAACATCTCTCTAGAACTGAGATGTGGACATTCAAATGGAATCTAGCCACTTATTATTTACGTCAAATGCCTAATGCTATCACGCCTCCAGTTTGCATTTGAGTTGGGTGTGTGTGGTGAAGCTGAGTAAGGATAGTAAATTGATGGATTTTATTGCTGTCATCACCTGGGCTTGCATCACAGATGAGAAACATGGGAAGCAGACACATGGGAAGACTCTTTGTATTATTTAATAAGCAGGGTATATCCAAGGAATGACTGTACCTTTGCTCCTTAATATATTTTTTTTAAAGATTTCATTTATTTGAGAGAGAGAATGAGAGAGAGAGAGAGCACATGAGAGGGGGGAGGGTCAGAGGGAGAAGCAGACTCCCTGCTGAGCAGGGAGCCTGATGCAGGACTTGATCCCGGGACTCCAAGATCACGACCTGAGCTGAAGGCAGTCGCTTAACCAACTGAGCCACCCAGGTGCCTTGCTCCTTAATATTTTTTAAGGAATTTCCCTGTACATCTTAACAAAAAAGAAAACTAAACGTACTAATGAATGTATTAAAAATTACAGATGTAAAGTTTGTAGATATAGTTAACGTGACCTCAACAGAATTACTCTAGGGCTAGGAGACATTGAGAACATGAATTTCACCACTTAAATCTCTGGCAGCAGTGTGGATTCCAAATGAACTGAAATCAATATTTACTTCATTTATTTTGTTACTAAATATGTGATATAATTAAATAAATAAATGTAAGTGCAATATTCATTGTTGATTTATTAATTACCATGTGTCTTGAGACAGCATTTCCAGTGTGTAGAAGGGGCAATGTTCAATTCACAATTTCTTCCATTCTCTGCCCGCATTCTAGGGTAACATCCTTTATATCCAGGCACTATCATCTCTTTAATAATGAGTATGTGTGAGGCCAGTCTACCTCTTCCCAGCCAAAGCCCTATGCATTCCACATGATATAGCTATCTAAACTAGAGGGTGATTCTGAAAACAGTGATACCCTTGGGGAATTTCCAGTTGATGGGAAATCAATAAGGGCTTTGATAAATAAATACTTAACACAGAACCTAGTACACAGTAGATGCCAAAATATATTTGTTGAATGAATGTGTTGTTAATGATAGGTACTCTGGCAAAGTAGACTCAGCCTTTTCGAATTACTCACCTTGTGAGGACTGCAGTACCTCAAGAATCCTACCTTTCAGCATTTTTGATGTCTTTTTCTTCAGTAAGATACCAGATAATACCATGAAATCTGGAGAGTTTGCAAATGATGTTGCCTGCTTGATAGTGGAGCTGTTAACAATTCCACTTGGAATTTAAATGTAGCTCTAAAACAATTACAGAGCTCATACATCAGAGGATGCAAATAGACAAAGCAGCTTTTTTACATGTCCCAGATATAAGCCCCAGGATCCTTGGCCTTTGAGGCTAAGCATGGAGCATAGGAATAGGGCTACTATCTACCACACTGAGCATAGTCTGGGTGGTTATGTAACAAAGCCTCTATGCCCTACATCTTAGAACTTAGATCTTGTATTTCTTGCTCTTTGTCAAGTCCACATTTACTTTTTCTAAGAAGACGTTAGCTTTCCAAAAAAGTCAGTGTTCATATTTTAGCTAAATAAGTTCTGAGTGGTAATTTAATTTTTTAAAGATATTTTTATTTTTTTAAGTAATCTCTACACCCAAAGTGGGGTTTGAACTCACAACCCCAAGATCAAGAGTTGCATGCTCCACGGAGGCAGCCAGGTGCCCCAGGAACAATAATTTTAAATTTAGCAATTACATTATTTACTAGTCAACAGTGCATTTGTGGGTTAGGAGGGGTGTCTACTAATAAATTTATTTATGACATGAAAATAAGCCAAAATACAAACACTTTAGTATATGTTTAAAAGAGAGTTTTTATCAGAAAATTCAGAAGCAATTCAATTAACATCTACAGTTTTTTTTTTCCCAGAAAAACTAAAAATTGCATAGTATTGTATACATCTTCCACATATATCATGTCAGGATCAAATTTTACCTACAAACAGAATTACGAAGTGCCTTTCAGAACTCAACATGTCCCAAAGTACAGAAGCATCTGTATAGTAATAACTATTTCTAATATGCTCTCTACTCTTTCATCTTTAGAGCATTCCTTGCATAGAGCTAGTTCATGGTCCATATATAAATATTAGTCTCATTATTTTATTTTGGAGACAGACATATGATTTAAGCCTATATGTTATGAATACCATAACAAAAAGTCACTTTCTGTAGAAATCCTCCAGCAACTAACATGAGTTAATGATTCAACGTCTACAACATGTTTTTGCATAATTTCCTATCAGGAAAGAGATATTTTTTTTTTCTTTAAAGTAGCACTTTTTTTAAGTAGATTTCACACACAGCATGGAGCCCAATGCAGGGCTTGAACTCACAACCTTGAGATCGAGACCTGAGCTGAGATCAAGAATTTGATACGTAACCAACTGAGCCATCCAGGCACCCCCCTTTAAAGTAGCATTGAAAAAAGAAAGAAAACAAATATACAGAAAAAGAATGATGGATGTAGCTCCAGATAAGTAAATAAATATATAAAAATTATATATATGTAAAGTATATGCATATATAATACATGTATATAAAATTATATATAATACATATATGTAAAATTTATATATATATATAAAATCATGTTAACATACATTGGTATACTTGTAACTCAGAGTATAAGTCTTCTTATTGAATGGTGAAAGGCCATTTGAGTTAATGTGCTGGTTTTAGACTAATTGGCAATGCATCCATGAATTTAGAATCTTCTTATATCAAAGTATTTATATTAATTTTCCTTATATCTAATTAAACAAATTTATTTATATTTATAAATAGGTAATGCTATAAAACTTTTAGATGTTAGTCCAGTTTATGTCCGCATTTTTCTCATTGTGATCCTGACCAGTCAGCCATAAGAGTGAGACACTAAAATCATGTTCATTCTAAAAAACACTGCCCCTCCCTGGTTACAGCTGTTTAAAGGAGGGCATACACTGATTCAACACTAGGAAGTTGCATTTCTCTTTTGAAAATTTGGAGTTGCATCTCAGAGACTTTTATTAACCTCTTCCAAGCCATTGAACTAGAAAGTGATAAAAGAAAAAATGATAAGCCTGATTATCATTTGCAGTGTGCAGCACAAAGCAGAGAGCTAATGAAGGGATATGGGAATGGAAAGACACCAAAATGTCACACAGTGAGACTGAGATTGATAACTTAGACACCTTGGTGCCAAAGGCTTTCAGATTTGTTCCTATACTGGAGAGGCATGGCTCACAGATAAGGAAATACCTCTAATGTAATAAACTCTATTTCATTTAAGCATGTTTTAGAGGATTTCTATCCTATGCAACCAAAACAGTGTTTTCTCAGAAGTGTGTATTCATAAACTATTGCATATCTGCTAGATTCTTGGCTAAAAATTCAGGGAAAAATTGTGAAATAGTAGCCGCACTGTCACTCCAGTGTCATCCTATTTAGAGAAGGAGGAGGACAATGAGGAGAAGTGGAGGTGAGTGTGGGTGGTAAACAGGTGCATTACACCGTATTAAGTTCTGGAATAATAGTAAATGATTATAATAGTAAATTTTATAAATGAGGACAGAGTTTGAGACATTGGAATGTCCCATTCACAACTGAACAGTCTTGGATAAATAGGACATCAGTGGGCAGAAAAAGGGGAGAAAGAGTTTCCAAGAAGGGAGGGATCAGCATTTCTCAGCATTTCAAAAGATACAGAAGTGGGCAAGAAGTTGGAAAGCATATAGGGACGTAAGGCTGGAAAGATAGGGCAATGTCAGATGTAAAGGCCTTGAATTCTAGCCTAATATATTTGACTTTAATCCCATAGGTCATAGGTAGTGTGATCATATGTCCCAGTTTGCCAGGAACAATTCTATTTTATACTTGCCATCTTGGCATAATTATTAATAGCACTCCCTTTTTCATTCTCAAAAGTATCACAGTTTAGGCAATGCAGTATTTGGTCGCTCTTCCTGTAGGGGGGTATTAAAGTGTTTTGGCTGGAAAATAACATGAGTAAATTTTTTTTACAGCTATTGCTCTTGGAATTGTTTAGAGCTCCAAACTGAGGCCTGGTCTAGTCAATCCAGACCTTGTGGCCTGTTATTGTAAGTAAAGTTTTATTGAAACAGTCATTCCTCATTTTTATTTATTCTCTATGGCTCTTTTCATGCCTCCATGGCAAAGTGGAATGGTTGCAATAGAGATCATATGGTCTGCAAAGATGAAAATATTTACTATCTGGTTTTTTACCGAAAACGTTTTCTGACCCTCAGTGTAGAATAAAGATGGAGAAGGTAAAGCCAGAGCAGGAGGATTGATTGAATCATAATGTCTTTGTTTAAGAGTATATGCCTTTTTTATTTCCAGTAATATTTGAGTTTGGGTACCAAGTGGCAGATCTATTAAAATACAGACATTTGAATAGTGACATTTTTTTGAGATGTTCCTTTTCATATGACAGAGATGTTTTACTGGAAGCCTTAGCAAACCCTTACAAAGGTGCTTAAACTATTACATTTAGAAACAAAAATAAATGTATTTTAAGATCTTTTTTGTTCCAAAGTTTCTTGTCCAGTAAGAAGATTCCAACTGCCAGTAAAATCCAAAATAAATAAACCTCAAATGTGAAAGTAATTACATAGAAGTCACACAAAATGAGTATAAACAGTTCAGGCTTGAAATGGCCTCGTAGCACAAATCATAGGAAAAGTAAATAGCAACCCCACCCCTACTTTTTTTTTGTGGGAAGGAAGAACATTTGGCAATTCTGATTGTTTTTTATTGTTCTCACCCAAAGCACCAAAACCTGATACATTTTGTTCTTAAATCATTTGAAAACAAAAAGAATTTGTGTATGAGTTGCCACTGGCCTTGGAAATGAGTGAGATATGTGTCCAGGAGTTTCATTATGTAGGATATACAATAATCAACAAGACTGAATTTAGTATGATTATAAATCAGAGAGAACAGCACTTCCTTACATTTATAAGAACGCTGTAAATATTATAAAGCACTGAGATAGCGTTTTATTTTTAGTTCTACCAAACCATGTGAAATAATATGTACTGGACAAGATTCTCTGTATCAAGAAGTGACAATATTATTTACAGATGGGAAGACGGAGTCTCAGAAGGATGGCGTGATTTTTCTAAGTCCTTGTAACTGGAGCAAGTTCATGATCTCAGGCTTTTAGAATGCAAGGAAGATGCTTATTTTCTGGCCCTTGTGCAAGGACTTCCCATTGTCTTACCTCTTACTCCTTTCTTTAGTACTTGTGATAGAATTCAGGGGTTCTTGATCTTGAGATAGAAAAAAAATTATGTAGTTTATTTGAACTAATATCTAAGTGAAGTTATCATTTCTGTCAATTATGAATGCAGATAATGCACTATAGTAACAGTGATTCCTGTGACTTTTTATTAAAAAAAATCAGTTTTAATATCCCATTAGAGTTGTGACAGATACCACAAACTATCATTTATACTCATCATTACTTTAAAATCATGATAGGTATTAGAATTACTACTAGATGTACTTATTTAATACATTAATAAAGATGCACATATATTCTTATATCAACAAAATTTTAATATATCGATAATGGTTTAACAATATAACTTATTTGCTTTGTAATGTTATGTATTGTATTTTTTAATTTAAAAACATTAACCTGAGAAGGGGCCCATAGGTATCACTAAAGGAACATGGCATCAGAAATCAAACTCCTCCCAGGGTCCACAATATCTATTCAGTTAGCTACCACTATATGGTGAATCACCCCAGAATTTAATAGCTAAAAACAGCAACAATTATTAGTACTCTTTCTCATGCTTCTAGTGTTTGGGATTCACCGTGGTTGTAATTACACATGGTCTGTCATACTGTTGTATCCAGATGTTGGCTAGACTCATCTCAAGCCTTTCCCATTCTCAGATCTTACAGTTGATATTGGCAGTTGGCAAGGATTTAAGCTGAGTTTGTTGGCAGTTACACCTACAGGAGACTATTTGGCATTCTCAAAGTATGGTACCTAGTTCCAAGAATGAGCATCCCAAGAGATCCAGACAGAAGCCATATTGCCTTTAGGATCTAGCTTCGGAAGTCACATTGCATCACTTCCTCTGTAGTCATGGGTTTGCCCGGATACAAGAAAAGATGATACAGACCCCCAATGTCTAAAAGATGAATTGCATTGTCAATCATAAGTTAATGTGGAATAGGATATATTTGAGTGGCCTCTTTGGAAAATATAATCTACCATAATGTTCTAAGATTTTCCATGCTTCTGAATCTTTCACATAGTATATCTTCTTCTTTAAATCCCCTCACCTTATTTCTTTAATTTTATACTCCTGTTTTTCCTCTAAATCCAAAGTGAAGCACAAATTCTATTGCAAACCCCTCCCAAGTTCTTTGCACCTGCATGTGGATATATGTGTGCTACTATTTTGCCTTAAATTTTCCTTTATTTGTTAGTTCACAGAAAAATTCTAGTACTTCTTTTTTAATAGGTCTTTCTTCTTTATTGTGAGTTTTTTAAGGACAGGTTCAGAGATTTTCCTTGTTTCTCCTACATGACTTCCTACTAGTTACACGGTCATAGTCAACCAAGGTTTGTGGAATCACTGCTCTTTCAAACTCATCCTGCTGCTGCTGCCTTTTAGAACAAATCAGTCACCATCAAAAGAGTTAATATCCACTGTATTGAAAGATGTGAGACTTGCAAGTGGTTATGGAGCAGCAACAACTTTATTAGCTGGCTCCTTCCACAGCTGAAAAATGAGTTTAAGGAGACAACACTATCTCAAAATTACCAGATGGTATCACTGATTCTTATTTTTTATTATTTTATTATGTTATGTTAATCATACATTACATCATTAGTTTGTGATGCAGTGTTCCATGATTCATTATTTGCGTATAACACCCAGTGCTCCATGAAGAACGTGCCCTCTTTAATACCCATCATCAGGCTAACCCATCCCCCCACCCCCTCCCCTCTAGAACCCTCAGTTTGTTTCTCAGAGTCCATAGTCTCTCATGGTTCATCTCCCCCTCCAATTTCCCCCCTTTCATTTTTCCCTTCCTACTATCTTCTTTTTTTTTTAACATATAATGTATTATTCACTGATTCTTAACAGACTTTATGTGAATAACATCGTAACTGCCTCTAAACCAAACATAGAGTCACCACAAAACATTGCTGAAAACCTGAGAACACAATTTCTCCAAAAGACATCAAGGTGCTTGGATAAACTGATGAAATATTGAGCCGTAAATTAAGGAATCAATTGTATGAGATTATTTTAAAATACAAGTACTTAGTTGTGTGGCTTTCTGTCACAACATCAAATGACATGTTAAAAGGGACCAAAAAGTTCATGAGGGATTCATTTCAAATCCTGGTAAAGCAAGAAAAATTAACCTTGGAAAGAACCAAACCTGTTCACATTAATGTTCAGTAGGAAAAAATTGTATCATTTTAGAGACTCATATGAAACATGAAACTCTGGTCATTACACAAGCTTTAGTTTTTTGTTTGTTTGTTTTATTACAAGACAAAATGGTGGACAGGCTCACTGAGAAAAATAGGAAATTCATAACATTTGCTATGTTTTGTAATAAGAATTATAAAAGAACTTCTGTTATAAAGAGATTCAGGCAGAAGTAGGCTGTCTTCTAGGTTCTACTAAGATGAGTTGATATGCAACAAGCATCTGTGGCTACATTGAAACCATGATGCATTTCCCAACTGAGAAAGACATATTCACAAAGTGGGCAGAGAAGGTCAGTTTGGAAAGAGAAGTTTGACGTAAACTCACCATCAATGAATAACAACAGATTTTGGTGAGACTAAGATGGGCTACACCACCATCCTAGAAGAAATGCCAATGCGTGTAGCTCCCTTTAATTGATTCATCAAATGAGCATTATTTTTTGTTTTGTTTTGTTTTCATCAAATGAGGGTTCTTATAAGCAGTATTTATTTGTGGTGCAAAGATTATTGCAATGTGTAGTTCACTCTATTATTTGGGGATTTTTGAATCTTCACTCAGTGCTCCCAACAAATCAGAAGTATGAACAGATATCAAAATGACTTCATCCATAAGCTCTAGTAAGAAATGATGCATTGGCTTTATTTTCTTTAGAATTAGAGTGGTGGGGTTGGAAGCATTTTTGAACAAAATATATCATCCTGAAAATATATCCTTTGTGTGAATATCTGTCCTGGTTCTGAGAAATTTTTAGTAGATTTTTTTATCATTTAATTTTATTCTTGTGAACTTAAAGTAAGAAAACCATTGTATAAATGCAGTCATTTTATATGAACAAGCCTATCTTGATTGTTTTAGTTATTAGTCTGAATGTAAAAGGACTTCTAATCAGAGAAATATGATTCCGATGACTTCTCATTGTTATTTATTTAATACATGAGTTAGTTCTGAGAGTAACTGACCCATTCTCTTGCCCTCCACGTCTTTATTCACTGAGTATGCACTGAGAGCAGCATCTCCCTGAAGCCTCCCCTAACTGTCCATGCCCCAGGTCACCAGATACAGTGCCACATTGCTGGAGGAAACAGATACTTGGGCACCATTGCAAACCCAATGAACCTCAATCTCTAGAGATGAGATCTGTGTGTCAATACTTTACAAAAGCTTCCCAAATGATTCCAGTGTGCAGTCAGGTCACAGCACCCTGGAAAGCATACACAGGCCTCTTTATTTCCAAATGTTAGCACTTCCTCTACAATTACAGCATTTGGGGTAGACATTCTTCTGATGAGAAAGGAGAAAATGATGTGACGGACGTCATTTCCCAAAATATGGGAGGCATGATGTGACACTGAAGCTGAGGAAATAATCCCTGAGCTTCATTCTTCCTAGAGGAGGGAATATGTGCTCTCATTTTTCATGGCCCATTTAAACAGGGCAGCTCACAGAGACTAAATCTGGGCCAGGTAGGCAGAGAATAATCTTCCCCTGCCTAAAATAACAAATGGTGAGATGAGGAGTGTTACTGGAAAAATGCATCAAAACCCTACATGTTTGTTTAAATGAGGCTGTGGCAAAAACTATGTACAGAAGAAACCCTGTGCAGTTTGATTCTGAGTTGTGAGATTTATTTTGTGTTTAAAGTGTGGGTCTGTGATAATAAAAACCCAGTGTAATAAATAAATCTTTATCAACTTACACAGAGCTATCAGGAGATACTTATTCCCCTAGAAAGAGCCATGTTCTCATATTGTACATTTTCTCTATGCTTTGACTTCCTGATCTTTAATCTAATAATGACCAACTGACCTTTCCCATAGCTTGTGCTAGTCCTTCTTGAAGGAACTTAAATTCAATAGCATGCAAGATAGTATTGTTATATACATCACATTCTGACCTGTCATGTCAATGGCACAAAAACTGGTTATTACAGTATGGTTTTCACAAATATTCTATTTCATGATGGGCAGTTTATTACCTTGGATTCTTACCATAAGAAACATGAAACATGAAATAGCCTTATTAGAATGTATAACTCTAAATGAGACTTCAATGAATTCAAAAAAGTTAAAAGGAATTAGTATTAAGTTCTCCTTTCTACTGTACAGGAAATAAATTTAACTAAGAATATGAACAAATAATGTTGTCTGAATTGGTCAGTTCATGTTTAGTAGGTGACCAGTAATGAATCAATCAATGTACTAGAAAGTGAGAAAGTTACCCACAGTTTTAAGAGAAAACTCAGTATTTTTTTAAATTCCTATTTGACTTGTTCTAAAAAAATGTTTCTTTTTTAAAAAGTAGCTATGCTTGGTGGCTCTTCTTTTCCCCAAAGTGTACCAGATGCTCTATTCCTTGCAGTAACTGCTTGTCTCTTATGTGCAATGGGAGCGGAGGGAACAGAGTTCATTTGCAAATTGTGGGTACAGCTATTTTGTTCTGTAACTCAGAACCATCTTTGAGCTTCTAAAGCTACCACCTGAAAGATTCCATCTGGTGGTGTGGATATTTTGGATACAGAAAGTCTGAACATCCAGATTTTAAGCTATTGTTCCAAGCTAATATACAGAGTCCTAGCCATGACTAAGGTGCTTCACTAGCAAGTTGCCTGCCTCAGCTCATGTAATTAACACAACACCAGGTTATCGTAGTTCTTTATTATTATGTTTATTATTCCCATTTTGCAGAAGTACAAACTGAGGCTTATTTGGAGTAAGCAACTTTCCCAAAGACATACTGCTATTCGGTAGTAGAATTTGAACACAGATCTTTCTAAACCTAAACATGAGGATTTCACTGACCTTCTAAACTATGAATTGCTTTTATTCCCAATATTCTATTTTCCGGAGAATAACACTGAGATATTTTTCTTCTCATCTGCATCATTACCATAAATAGTAAGTTTAACTTACAGTGAATAATTAAACAGATCTGAAGATGAATTTTGTTTTAAAATTTGGGATTCAAGTTCTGTTTTTAATATCTAGTAGACTGAAACACTAATAAAAATGTGATTCTGATTCTTATGGGGAGATGCTCAGAGAAATCAAAGTGAGATATGTAAACTGAATGTTTGTGTGTATGTATTTCATAGAGCATACAGAGAATGGGTTTTAGCTTTTTCACTGTTCATATAGACAACTAGAATATAAACTTTATGATCTAGTATATAGGCCTCCCTTGGTTTACAGCATGTCCTCAAGCTCACAGAGTAGCTGGGATTTTGTATAGTTTTGGTATATAGTTTAGGGTAAATAAAGGTATATGACCTACCAGCTCTGGTATGGGTATAAATATACACTAAAATATTGAAGTGGTAGTCTATGAGAAGAGTCATTTTAATAGCAAGGGTCCACACTTATTCCCATCACAAAAGGGAGTGAATAGAAAAATTCCTAGAATGTAATAGATGCTCAAAAAATAATGAGAACAGTATAAAATTCTTGTCATCATGGAATAATTATCTTTGATTTTGTAAATGGACCAATCATGAGTTTGCAGACTTTTCTTCCCACTATGGAATTAAATTGTTTGTGCTAGAAAATATATTTTAGATTCTCAATCAGGAAAAGAAAATGTCTGTTGTACTTTTGTAACTTTCAGTCAATGGTACAAATGCCAGAGATACGGCATCCTTTACACCATAACACCCACATATCATCAGTCCACTTACCACATGGCATCCTCAAAATGGTGGCCATCTCTGTTAAGGCTGTTGACTGTCAAGTTGTAGTGAGAACCAAATGAAAGATTAGATTTGGAATTATTTTGGAACCTGTAAAACACTGTAGACTAAAGAGCTATTATATTTTTATATAACTTTAACATTCTCTACATGCCTTACTGTTTTCTTTTTATTTGGCCTTATGCATATTTGAGAATGGGAGCTCCTTAAGGAAGGAACCTGCCCTGTTTTTCATTAGACAGTGCCTGGTACATGATAGGTCTTCAAAAATAGCGGGGGACGCCTGGGTGGCTCAGTGGGTTAAGCGGCCCACTCTTGTTTTCAGCTCAGGTCATGATCTCAGGGTCATGATCTCCGGGTTGTGAAATAGGATGTCGCTAGGGCTCCAAGCTCAGTGTGGAGCCTGTTTGAGATTCTCTCCCTCTTCTTCTGCCTCTCTCCCCTCTCTAAAATAATAAATAAATCTTAAAAAAAAAAAAAACACAGCAATAATAGCAGTAGATGCCATTGATGAAAGCTGATAAGATTTCAACGTACAATTCTTGAATGTGTAATTCATTGGTTTTAACTTTTAATTTCCTGGAAAACATGGAGTTGTGCTTGTTTCAGGTAATCCCACCACACACTCAGAGGTAATTAAAAAAACAAAACAAAACAAAACAAAACTTATTTCCATCTCAATTCCCTTAATTCTAAACTGGGGATAGTCCATGATGTCGAAATGTTGGGGTTCAGAGCCAAGGGTCCAGAAAGAATTCTTGAGATGTCTTTGGTACAAAAAGGTGTTTTTATTATAGCATGGGGACAGGGCCTGTGGGCAGAAAGGTCTGCACTGGGGTTGTGAGGAGCAATTGATTATAGACTTGGGAGTTGGGAGAAGTAAAGACAAAGGGAAGTTTCCAAAAGGACTTTCATATGCTAAGAAGACTCAAAGGATCCTGGAGGCCTAGCTATTGTCAAGCTAAGGTTGTTTTTCCCTTTAGCAAAGCATTAACATTAAGATTGGGATTTCCTGGATGAATGTTATACTCTGCCTGCCTTAATTATTTGTCAATGGGCTGCAGGTTATAAGGAAATTTAATTTCATCTACATTTTTTTCTGCCTTTGTTCTCCACATCAGTCCACACCCCCGACAGGTTTGTTTTCATGGCTGAATGAGATAATGTGTTTGAAAGTGATCTTGCACTCTCAAGAGTCCATCAAATATTTTTAGTGACCCTAAGTAAGCTAAAGTTATATAAGGGACAAAACAAATGTCATGTCTCTGAGACCAAAATACTTTCTTAACAGTAAGTTATTTCTTCTATATCACTTACATAAGTCTGTATAGGGAGAATGGGACAAGATGGCCCAGAAAAACATAGTCTCTTAAATATCATTATGAGTATTATGAAACATAGTTTTGATCTTTGTCTTTAAAAAAGCTATAGAAGAAATCATTCTAGGCTTTTTAATTGCAACTTTTATTATATATTATTAAACGTAGAAGTAATCCCAAGAGATGATCTATTACTTAGTATTTCAAGTGCTGACTAGGCATGGGAAGTAGGCAGTCCTATTTTCCTTGAAACATGGTGGTTGTGGGTAGTCCTCTGAGGCTGGAAAATAGAAAAAAAAAATGGAAAGAACTTTTCTTCTAGAGTGTTGATTTGGATTCAAGACTGCAGAACAAAATCTCTTAAAGTTTATAATGAGAATCACCATCTGAGTTTTCATGCTGACTCATCTTAAAATGGTGTGTTAACAATGTGGGCATAGCAGAGGTTTCTGCTATAAAAATGAGAACAAAGAGTGTTCTCCAACTGCTTCCTGTGAAGGTAAAGTTCTGATCTTCTGATTTCCCTCTTCCACCAACTGGGTAAGAAATTTTCACAGGTGAAGCCTGAGCCCAGTGACCATAGTGATTAAAACCATCTTCCTTGTTGCTTTTCCAGAGTAACTGTGCTAAGAAGTAGCTTAGTGGGGCTTTATTCACTCCTCTCCCCCACCCCCATAATCTTCATAAACATCCCCGAGTCTCCCCAGTACAGACAGTGTAAAACAGTATGCTTGCCATGCAAATGCTCTCAAGACAAGCCTCATAGGCTTCCTTAAAGCCGGATGACTATTCCAAATGCTTCCACACAAATATTCTGGAGCTTTCCATGGATCTCTTCTCTCTGGACTTTGAAAAACAGCCAAAAGATGCACATTTCATGAGCTACCATGAGCTTCTCTCACTGGATCCTGCAAAATGTCACAGTCCTATGGGTTTTCCCACACGATCTCCCTGGTGCATTGCCAGAGTGACATTATCTAATGAGCATGCCGGATGGGGTGAGGCAAACTGAGGGGTGCATCAGGTGCACTTGTCACGGATGCAGACCTCTGAAAGACTGGCTTTCAAGTCTGACTTGCAAATTGGATATGCCCTTCACTTTGGATTAGCCTCCAATTTAAATTCAACTGTTGTCATTTCCGTCTTAGCATCATATGCATTCTGATGGAGGCCTTGGATAAAATTTCAGTACCAGAAAATTCTCTCTGTTAACATAATGCTAGGAAGCAACTTTGCTAGGGTAAAATGAAATATAACACCAAATGCACTGCCTTGCCAATAGAACCTGCCTCCTCTTTTCCAAAATTGATGTGTTTGAACCTTTGAGTGACCTATACAACTGATCAGAAAACTGAATATGCCCTTTAACTCATAGGACTGTAATAGTGATACTAATAATTATAAAAGGTAAGAGTTCTCATAAGTTTCTTATTCAACCTTCATAGTCACACCCAGAGGCAATATTATTGCAAGTTTATAGGTGAGGAAATAATGGCTGGAGGCATCAACTATCTTGGCCAAATTCTCATCTGAGTGCTACTAAGATGTAGGTCAAAGTCTCATTGTCTTACTCTAAAGTCTCATCTTTCTATCTTACTAAATTGAAGACATTATGGAATACAGTGACTAAAATGGCTATAAGTTATTCAATACTTATAACATCAAGAAAGCAGTGTTGTGTTTGTGAACAAGGCAAATACAGCCTCCAACCTTAGCCACCTTACAGTCTAACTGGGGGAAAAAAAAAAAGCAAAAGAAGTGATTAAAGTGCCACTTAGGTTTTATTATTTTTTTAAATTTTTTATTGTTATGTTAATCACCATATATTACATCATTAGTTTTTGATGTAGTGTTCCATGATTCATTGTTTGTACATAACATCCAGTGCTCCACGCAGAATGTGCCCTCTTTAATACCCATCACCAGGTTAACCCATCCCACCACTTAAGTTTTAAAAGGGAAAGGGTAGGATGCTCCAGCATCATACAGCAGGAGAATCTAACATGTTCTGTGAAGAAATATGTGCAGTCAAGACTGAAAATCAAATACTAGAATTTGGCCAAGTGAAGATGGGGTTAGGGGATGTGAGGTGAGATGGGGAGGAAGTCTGAGTAAAAGGAATGACAAAGAATCAGGTCTGAGAAAACACACAAGTTAGTGAAGAAAATTACAGGCAGGTTGTGAGACTAGAGTGGATAGTGAGGAAGATATTGATGGAATATAGAGCTTCAGAAGGAAGCAGGGGCCATACTATAGAACTGTTTATAGGATTATCATTGTGCTAAATGCTGTGCTGAACACGTTATTTATTCTGACCTTTACAACAATGATTTAAGTTACATGTCACACTGTAAGGGCTCAGAACGAGTCTCCCCAAAATATGCCCCTTTAGCACGTTGACTCTTTTGAGCTGAAGGCAGTAGAGACCATGTGGGGTCAAAAGAAACTTTTCTACTTCCTTTACCTAAAAGAATCTAAATTGGGGGGTCTTCTCCAGAATAAGAGTTATTACCAAAAATAAGTTTTATTTGAGTGACTCATGTGTATGACAGAGAAAACATCTGTTCTTCTTACTTTCCTGTGAAATGCCCTCTTCCCCTTTTGAAACCCCAGGTGCCTATCCCATTTCTTATTTCAGGACGGCATGTACACCTCATTTTACTTTCCTGTCTTTGAACCTCTCATGGATGTGGGGTTTCCATACAGACAAAATTAAATTGATCTCCTATTGATCTCTCTCAGATCAACTTAATTCTTCGATCAGCTAGAAGAACCTTTGAATTTTTTATAGATTTTTTTTTTCCCCCTCCCAACACCATTTTACCAGTAGAGAGGCTGGAGCTCACAGAATTAAGGTATCCACAACACCACTGGCTTGACTCCAAAGCCCTTGATCAGGATGGTATCCCACATTGTTGGCATACTTTTCACTTAGCTACACCAGTGGACAGGGATGAGGAGTCAAGTTGTCTTCCTGCTTGGTCTTTACTGCACCTGTGAAAGATGACCCCAACCACAAGTCTAGTCAATTCATTCTGTGCTGACAAGGGGGATCATGCAGTCTTAATTATGGCATAATTAAAAATGTACATGATTTTTGTGAAACTTCGCAACCAAGGACATCATTAACATTTAATGCTTTACCCACATTTATCCAACTTTGTAGATTTGACATTTTATACTTTGCTGACCTTTTTGAGTTGTTAAAAGGAAATATCTTTTTTTGTATTCCCTTCCCTCTGTTAGAGGAAAAGAAAGCCAACTGTATTAGTATTTATAGAAAAAAATGAAGGGAAAAGAAGATAAAGACCACATTTCTTACTACTTTTTTTTTCTTTTAAAGTAGAATTATCCCGGGCTTTCAACCAGAGACTTTGGGTTGCTCTGTTATTGATCTGTCTGTTCTGTATAAAGATCAGACCATATGCATCTGTCCAAATTGGCAAGGATTCATTTATAGTCTTTCCCTTTCATACTTTTATTTGTTGCTTACTGCTACAGTCTCACACAGAAAATTTAATAGAATAAATCTCCAAATTTCATCCAATAGATTAAAATAACTACAGTTTTTCCAAACACATTTAACATAATGTAATTATCTTATGATCTAGATAGCTTTTACTTCTCTGGAAAAGTGGTTATTTCCCTAATCATGTATTTTAAATTAACCTTATGAATTACTGAGATTCTGCACACGATTACAGTGTGTGTGTGTGTGTGTGTGTGTGTGTGTGTGTGTGTTGGGCTGCGTGGTGGGACGGGGAGGAGGGGGCCCCCATACCACCAAGTAATTCTCAGACAACAGCTAGATGTCCTAAAATTCAGTTCAATTCTGACACTATTGACCTGGAGATAGCATCAAATCGCAAAAAGTTAAGAGTTCAGTCCCACAGGACAGCCCCCCAACCCAGACTTCAGATGTCAATCACAGGTCCTGGTTGGCATTTGTGCTTTTGACCAACCAGCTATTGATTAAGTTCGAAGGACCCCCTCCTCGTGTTCAGTTAATTTCCTGAAGCGACTCGTGGTACTCAGAGAAACATTTTACTTACTGCATCACTGGTTTATTGTAAAAAGATATGACTCAGGAACAGCCAGGGTGTCAGAGATGCATAGGTCAAGATATGGGAAGAGGGTGTGGAGTTTTCATGCTTTCTTTGAGCACCGCGTAGCCAAATCTCCCTGTGCTCACCAATCTGGAAGTTCTCTGACCCGGGTGCTTTTAGGTTTTTATGGAGGCTTCATTACATAGGTATGGTTGATTAAATCATTAGTTACTGGTGATTGAACTCAATCTCTAGCCCCTCTCCTTTTTGCCATACAGATGAGTCCCTCAGAAAAAAAAACGATTTCTAGTAATATCTTCTCCTGTGGCTGTTTCTTAAAAATAACCAGCTCAAGATAAACCTTATACAGAAGAGGCATATTTTGGGTGCCAAATTCTGGTTCCCCTTCAAGACCAAATATATATTTCTTATAAGATCACTGTTGGTCTTTTAGTTTTCCTTTCTATTGTTATTGCAATTTAATCTTCGATTTGCACTTTGCTCCTGCAGCTGCAGGGGGGCCACCTTCTTTTTCCTCAGTAGGATACTATCTGATTCATGAATCATTTCATAAAGCCAATTAGATCTTTGGATTTACTCAGTTGAATTTTTTTTTTTTTGACACTGGTATCCTTCTTTCAGTTTTATTTCTTCAGATGAGAACCAAGGTAACCCACCTATTGGGATTTTAGGAATGTTTTTTAGTTTTTTCAAATCACTGTTTTAGGTTAAAAAGTTACTTGAGCCAGATGGTGGTTTAAACAGCTAGCTATCACGTGTCTTTTTGCATAATACTGTATAATCTATCTTTTATACATGAATGGGGATAAATGCTGAGCATAGAGATTATGGAAAGCTTGTTGAAAAGCCAAGAATCTGAAACTATGAATCTGTGAAATATCTTAGTCCAGGGAGAACAAAGATATCTCAGTGCAGTGCTGATTAATTATTAGTGTCTCCCTAGCATAGTAGCTAAGAATTTGTAGCCCCGTATTTGCATACTTTGAACGAGTATCATGATCCATTGGGGATATCTGTCTTGGGCACAAACTAGGAAAAGGTAAGTCACATGTTTTTCAATTTTGCCTTGCTGCATGAAGTTGGTCTGAATCAGCAAGCTTTTTCTGTAAAGGAACAGGGAGTAAATATGTCAGGACATACAGTCCCTGTCACAACTACTTTGCTACTCTAGTCCTCAAACAGCCAAATAGCTGTACGCAGATGAACAGACATTCTGTGTTCCAATAAAATTTTACTTACAAAAAGGTAGTAGGCCAGATTTGGCCCATAGACTCAAACAGTTTGCTGACTCCTGGTCCAAATAGTATACCATGTAGCTTCATTTGAATGATACTCATATCATGATTTTTGAGAACATGTGACTATTTACCTGGCCATATATTTGGTGGCAATCTTGTATGCCTGTGCATTACCTAGCAAGAAAAGAGTTAATAAAAACCCATGTTTTTCCAGTTTGTGCATCTCCAGATAGGTGAACTGCGATAGCACTCATGCATATTAAGGTATAAATTAGTATCTGTCATATGCATTGTTTTTACCATTTTTCTCATTATTATAATTATCTTTCCTTAAATTGGATAATTTTGCATTTCTGTGTGATTGAAATCTAATATTGATTCTATTTTTGAAAGGAGCGGGATGATATGTAATAGTGGCTGGAACATGAGGCTATACTAGTAAAAATTCTCTTGGTTATAAGTCACATGAACACAACCCATATAGGCTAAACAAAGGGAAAAATTATCATATTGATGCTATAATGTCTTCTAAAAAATTAAAAGTTATACCTGACCCGTCTGACCACTTTTAACCAGAGATTTCATGAATAGCCACAGGACTCATTAGCATCTTTAATGTCTACTTGTATCTGTGTATTTGCTTTATTCTTCCCTCTTATTTGCCAGACTAACTTCCTTCTTATTTCTAATCCACTTGAAGAGAAATATGGCTGCCAGAAGATTCTGAAGGCATAGTGTCAGCCTCAGAGAAAGATTGACTCTTCCTTGATTGCACTCTAATTTCTGGGAAGGGACTCTTGGGTCAAATACCTTTCCTGGACTGATGAGCTATGGGCGGTGGGCTCTGAGGAAAGGACTGTTAGGTGCAGTCTGGGGAACAACCAAGAGCCAGCTATGCTATGGACAACTGGTAGAGATAACAAAAGGGCTGCACCTGCATGACCTGTGAGGCTATGAGATGTGTTCTCATGAAAGAGATTTTGTACAAAGGGAAGTGCTTGAGTAAGAAACACATGTCTCATTTACTGGCTTAGAGAGAGAATGTCTTGTCTTTTAAATTCATATTTGGGAGGCACCTGGTTGGCTCAGTCGTTAAGCATCTGCCTTCGGCTCAGGTCATGATCCCAGGGTCCTGGGATTCAGCCCTGCATAGGGCTCCCTGATATATGGGAAACCTGCTTCTCCCTCTCCTGCTCCCCCTGCTTGTGCTCCCTCTGTCACTCTGTTTCTCTCTGTCAAATCAATAAAATCTTTAAAAAAATAAAAAATTTGTATTTGGCATAGTAAATTAGCCTCCCCATTTTCTTGAAAAATTTCCTAACAGTTGGGCACTCCTAAGGCACCGGGCCTCTGAGTGTTTGGAAACATCATGTGACATTCTTGGTAAGCAGACCATGGGTCGAAATGAATTAGACTGTGCTTTGTTGTTGGGCCAATGAGGCCTAAGCTGAAAGGTTACTCAAGTGAGGACAGTGGAATTGAATGCAAAGGATCCGATTAGCTCTGCTTGCCTTTTTGTGTTCTGTTTAAGCTACATAATAATTGCATCTTCTTCCCTGCACTGTGATGATAACTTTCAGGGTCTGGATCTCAGACGCTATTACAAGTAACAAATGATAATCCAAAATAATGTGTTCCTTGTTGAAGGACCTCAGAACACCAACCACCGTATCTCAGAAGAAATCACTTGTGTCCCAGGCAAATTAAAAATGTCCTCTGTGTGTGAAGGTAAACTGCTACTTAATAACTGCCCATCAGCAAGGGACAGCATTTGGGGGGATGAGAACATTGGCTCATAATGCAAGTGCTGAAAAGGTGTGTGTGGCTTTTCTCCCATGCTTCTCTAGAAGCAGGACCTGGCCCACAGGAGACAAGAAAGTGTGGTTCTAGGTGACAGGATCAAGACATCAACATTTGAGTGCTTTATTCATCTTCTATGTTGTTCTTTCATTCCTAAGGGATTTTTGGTCTGGGGAGCTCTCACTCAGAAGAAAACCTAGCTGAGAAATTACTTTCCGAGTGACACCTGGAGGAGATGGGAGTTGTCAACCCTTGTGTTTCTTTTCTTTTTCTTTTTTTTTTTTTTTTTTTAAGATTTTCTTTCTTTGTTTGACAGAGAGAATTGAAAGAGAACACAAGCAGGGGGAGCTGCAGAGGGAGAGGGAGAAGCAGGAAGCCTGACCCAGGGCTCGATCCCAGGACCCTGAGATCATGACCTGAGCAGAAGGCAGATGCTTAACTGACTGAGCCACCCAGATGTCCCAAACCTTGTGTTTCCATCACCAAGCTGTTTGAGATTCTACACAATGACACAGAGGTTAATATTTAAAATAATAAGATATTATGAAAACAACAAAAATATATTTGGATTTGTTTTTTTAATTTGTTCATTTAATAAGTGATTTCCATTTTCCAGAAAATAACCTGAAACCATCTTCTGTTTCCATTTTAGCATTCCCATGTAAGTTAGCTGACACCTGAAACTATAGACTTCTGTAAGCAAAGAGCCTACAGCCTACTCCACTATCTCATACCCAGTAGGAAGTACATAGCCCTTCCCAGGACTGTTGTACCTTCCTGGGGACGTATTCGCTCATGACTTCTCTTGTTGCTTTTCCATATTCACAGTGTGCTCTTGACCACACTCCTGGATCTTATTCCTTCAGGCCTCCTCACTTCTTCATTCCGTGTCCTATTCCCATATTGTGCCTAAACCTCAATCACAGTTCATGTTTTTGTAGTAGGATTTAACTGAATTTTGCATAATGTGGAGATGAATAATAAATTTCACATGTTCCCATTCTTTATTTTTTTACCAGCAACATTCTTTATTTTATTTCTTATTATAGAAAATTTAAAGATCAAACTGATAATATATCAGATAAATAGAATAATACATTTTAATTTTTTTTATTATGTCATGTTAATCACCATACACATTCCCATTCTTAAGAGAACTAGAAATTTCTTGGCAAGAGTTTCCTTCAGGGCTGATGTTTCTCCTCAGGCCCTAGCTTTTCCATATTACTGAAACCTTTACCTTCTTCGGCATATCCAAGGATCTCAGAATGTATTTTACTTTAAGGCAATTTGGCTTTTCCTTTTTCTGTCTTCACCTATCTCAGGTATGCTCTGAGGGTGTTCTTTATATAATTGAAATGGTCCATGAAAGTATTATAATATATAAAGACCTTACTTTCCCCTAAGAGTTCCTCATCCCCTTTAAAGGAGCACCTTTGCTTACATCCTACATAAGAATGTTCTTAGATAGTTATAATTATGAGATACACTGCATTGTTTAAGTTGAGGTGAAATCTATATAACACAAAATTATGTAGCATTTAGGATACTTGCAATATTGTCCACTCATCATTTCTATTTAGTTCCAAAACATATTCATGCTCTCAAAATAAAAGTCTACTCATTAAGCAGCCACTCTCTGTTATGGGTTGAACTGTATCTCCCCCCTCCAAAAATAGATATATTAAAGTTCTAAGCCCCAGTACTTCAGAAGACAGTCTTATTTAGATTGAGGGTTGTTGCAGATGTGATTAGTTAAGTTGAGATGAGATCATCCCGGAGTAGGGTGAGCGACTGATCCAATATGGCTAATATTCTTGTAAGAAGACAGCCACGTGAAGGCCCACCCTGGGAGAATGTCTGTGACTACAAAGGCAAAGAAGGAATTATGCATCTGTGAGCCAGGGACACCAAAGATCATGGGGAAGCCAGCAGAAGCTAGGTGAATCAAGGAAGGATTCCCTTCAGGTTTCTGAAGGACCATGGCCCGGCTGACACCTTGATTTTGGACCTCTCCCCTAGATAAGTGAGAGACAATACGTTTTTATTACATCTCCCAGTTTGTGGTTCTTTACTATGGCAGCCCTAAGAAACTGAGAACACTTGTGTTCCCTGCTGCTCTCAGCCCCTGGCATCTATCAGTCTGCTTTCTGTCTCTCTATGGATACACCTGTTCTGGATATTTCATGTAAAAGGAATCATGAAATTCATGGCCCTTTTTGTCTGACTTCTTACACTTAACAAAACATTTTTGAGGTCCATTCACATTGTGAGTGTGTTAGTACTTCATTCCTTTTTATGGGTAATAATATTCCATAGTATAGGTATATCATGATTTTTTTATCCATTCATGTGCTGATGGATATTTGGGTTGTCTCCATTATCCACTATTGTGCTATTAATATTTGTGTACACGTTTTGGGGTTGTTTGCTTTCTTTTTCAGTATCTATTTTCAATTATTTGGGGCAAATACCTAAGGGAGAAATTACTAGGTCATATGGTAATTTCAAGCTTATATTTCAGAGGATGCATAGCATTTTGTTTTGTAACTTTGAACCTTATTTTATAAACAGTCTTCATATTTCATTTACATTCTCTTCATGAGTATCATTTTACTAAATATCTGTAAAATAATAAGGTAACCAACCTTTACTGAATTTCTGCTCTATGCTGTATGTACTAAATATAAAACCAGTAACCTTTCCAACATTAATCTCATTTCATCATTATAGCAGCTCAATGAATCAGTCACCACTGTTCTCTCCATTCAGATGAGAGTTTGAGGGTTAGAAAGTATAAACTGACTCAAGTTTCTCAGCAATGTGGTGGCAGAACCAGGATTCAAAACTTTTGTGTTGGGCTCTAGATCCAATGCTCTTTCCTATTGCACCATGTTCTAAATTCCCACCTTATTGATATACCCTGAGTAAATAAAGGATTCCCTACTGATCTTGTTCCCAATCGTTTGTTATGTTCTTTGTCCCTGCAGGAAGTAGTCTTTTCCGGAATCTATTTTGCTGCCCTCTATCTTTTGGCCTCTAGATAGTGTATGATCCCTTCTTTGTTACCACATGCTTTGGACCAGTTCTATTCAATAGAACTTTCTACAATGATGGAAAGGTTTTATAATTTTGTACTGTCAAATACAGGATCTTACTATCTTCTTCTCTTTTTTTAACATATAATATATTATTTGTTTCAGAGGTACAGGTCTGTGAAGGGAAAAATGAAGGGGGGGGAAATTGGAGGGGGAGACGAACCATGAGAGACTATGGACTCTGAGAAACAAACTGAGGGTTCTAGAGGGGAGGGGGGTGGGGGGATGTAACCCATCCTGGTGATGGGTATTAAAGAGGGCACATACTGAATGGAGCACTGGGTGTTATACGCAAACAATGAATCATGGAATACTACATCAAAAGCTAATGATGTAATGTATGGTGACTAACATAACATAATAAAATAAAAAAATTAAAAAATAAAACAAACAAAAAAACAAATGTAGGATCTTTTGGCCATACCGGACTATCGAGCAGTTGAAATGTGGCTAAATTTACTGAGGAATTAAAATTTTAATTTAATTTAATTTTAAATATTATCTGGCTAATAGCTAACATACTGGACAATGTAGCTTTCGACTTTTCCCATCCTATTAAGACTCATTTGTCCTTGTAACCTTCCTCATGGTCCGAGCCTAGTTAAATATGCATATTCCTAAAGTAAAACTCACATTTTTGTTTTATGGATAGTAATTTCTTAGGTAGCCCATCTTCAGTGTGGTGCCATAACCTGCAATCAAATAAAAAATGTGTTGTTCTAAACAAATAATACTATTATAAAATTTTTCATTACATTGTAAGGCTTTGTGTTTGCAACATTTAAACAAATAGATAAATTTGATGGATAACCTGAATAACAGAAAGTCTGAGTTTCAGCTCCAGTTTATGTTAGCTCCCGGAAATCACTCTTCAAACCTTTGTTTTAAGCCTCATCTATAAAGTGAGTTTGGTCTGGGTACTTGATTAAACATCTCCAATTTGAGTAGACATTTTTTCTTCATCTCCCCTATAGTGATCATATGATGCACACCTTCAAACTTCATCCTAAGAAACTCCCATTCTGTAAATCTATGGTCTCTTGAGGACAACAAAGACACCAAGCTATGGCTCTCAGCTCTGGTTAATGGGACAGCTGTTTTCTGTACTCAATTCCTGTGCTGAGTAAAAGGAGACAAGCTTGTCTTGATCACACACTTTACTGAACGTTGCAGGATAAAACAATTTCATTGAAACATCTGAATCAATTAGGAAAAATGGTTTGTGTTTTATTTTGTTTACTCTCTTAAGCAAAAACAAAAAATATGTTGCTTCTGCAGTGTCAGTGCCAGGAATGTTCCATCTTACACATTTTAATTCTGTTAGGAGACATGTTCAACCAAGGCTGTAAGCAGAGAATCTCTCATAAGGAGAATTAAGTATTAAAATATATAAATGTATTAAACAATCTCAGCTAATTCTGGAAGCACAGGATAAAATGTATTTAAAAAAATGTTTCTTCAGACAAAGGAAACATGGACAACTGGTCTGTCTGTCCCAAGAATGAATATTACAACACATCCAGTATCTTCACAGCATTTTAGATTTTTAGCATGAAGTTGTACCTAAGGCTTTAAGATGGACTATAAATCTGTATCTCGTTAGAATAATTTCTACAAAAGAATTTTCTTTCATGTAACTATATATCCAAAATGTTTCAGAAACAGATTGATTTCTAGACTGCTTGCATTTTCAAAGAATTTTAGGAATTCACACCCTAGAGACTTCATAAAGTTCCTTTTAAACCCAAGTTTTAATGTACAGAAATGGGTGGCTCACAGATATTTTAGAGATTTTAGTATAAACTAGAGATATGAAACTCAATGCTATGGAATATTTACCAGAGAAGACAAAGTGAAAAAATAAAAGAACTCTCTTTGTTCCTATACTTTTGTCCACCTAAGGGAAATATTATAAAGTAAATAATAATATAAAATAAAAATAATGCTCTAATATAAAATGTACTACAACAGCATAATACCATAAAACTGAAGCAAATAAGACTATCCTGAGTCTGAGTGTTAACATTATAAACTAGGAGTCATAGTATAGATTCTGTCATCAGTTTAAATTTTGTACCTGTATGGGGCACCTGGGTGACTCAGTCAGTTAAGCGTCTGCCTTTGGCTCAGGTCATGATCCAGGGTCCTGGGATCGAGCCCTATATCAGGCTCCCTGCTCAGCGGGGAGTCTGCTTCTTCCTCTCCCTCTATCCCTACCCCTCTCTTGTTCTCTCTAAATAAATAAATAAATAAATTTATTTTATACCTATAAATTTTTTTAATGATTCAAAGAATTTCTCAGGAAGCATATCTACTTCTAACCACTTATAACTACTATTCTGTAGTTATACCCATGCAAAATTCATAAAAATAAAGGTTGGGTTAATTAATGTCCCATGAAGTTTTTAAAACATTACTTCCTTCTCACTTATTAGTTTAATGCTGTGAAATAATCCTAAAACACACATCTCAGAAAGGCCCCAAGCAAGACTATGCATAACAAGTGTGCCAAACCTCTTCTACCCACTACATATGGTTGGTGAGTTGATTAACATGATATTAAAATGCAAAATAAAAATTGGATCTTCCCTGTGTCCTTTTGGTTACTATTTTAAAGGTAGGGAAGGCATGAGGGATGAATAATAGACCTAATAAGGAAACATTTCACTTGGTTTTTCATTATAGTAAAAACATCTCAGTGGAGAGATAAAATGCATTTACTAAATTTGCCAGAATGGAGATGTGATTGTTGGAACAGTTTAGGTACTTTATAATTCATTTTGCACTAATCTCTTTTTTGAAATCTGAGCACAAGGAAGAAAAGAAATACTTACTTTCATAATACAGTTGGAGGACACAGAAAATGGTCTTTATTTCCAGACATTTTGAATTATGAGTTTTATTCTGACAATCATTTTAAGCAAAGAAATGGAAGTATCAGCTATTAAAAGGAAATTAACTCCCAAATTGCAATTACAACATTAACTTTAGTTAGCATGTCAATAGGGAAAAATCATTTTCTAAATATTTGTCTTTGGATGTATCTTTTTTACATTCCGCCAATTTAGCTTTTGCCTTCTGATGTGAAAGTGATCAATGGTTGTTTTTATCAAGGCTGAAAAAGTCATGTGACTGACCAGTCAACCTAAAAATACAGAAAATATATATACTCAATCTCGAGTTGATTAGACTTTTTCATTAACTAGTTCTATTTGGTTACACAAAAATGTTTAGATTGTTTATAATGTTATAGGTTTGCTGTACATAGCAACAAAGCTACCCTGGAAAACAAGTATTGTATGAGAAAGAGTATTACACCTAGTTCTAGCTAAAAGGTTAATAGCTGATGGGAATGGAAAAATGACAAAGGAAAATTCTCCATTGTTATGAATAACACAGGTTAAGACACACTGAGGACCTAAACCAAATTTACTCACCCAGGTGGGTTCAGTAACTAGGAGACCAGTAGTGGCTCCCCACTTGAGAACACAGAAATGTAGCTCTGGTTTCCAGACTTGGCCCTTCTCTTTTCAACCAACGCATCAGCAATGCCACTGTGGAGGGTAACTGTTTTTGGTAAGGTGTTGTAGGAACCTGGAGCGATGGGAAAACTCCCACTCCTGATAGAATCTATTTCACAGCCCTTCTTTGTCAAGAAGCTGGGATTCAGCATGAGTGGAGTGATTTCAAAATGCTACCATTTATTGGCTCCACAAGATAAGTGCTGTAAAAATTGACTACCCTTTAATCAAATACTGATGATATTTGGGTAAAATCTGCTGCTGCTTGGGAACATTCTTTCCTTTAAGCCAACTGGATCCAAGAGGGTATAGTTTGAGAAGCAGAGTAGTGTGGGCATCAGAGATGGTATTTTGGCACACTCAGTCAAGAGATTGCTCCAGAGAAATGAGGAAAAGAGCAGAGTGATGAGCAGAGGCTAATTAGCTACAAACAGAAAGGTACATCTTGGTGCTGCACAAAATCTTCTTAGATAGTTTTGCTTCAGTTGTGATATTCTTGATCTCTCCTCCAGGTTGAGTTGGTGGTGTAGGCATAAACTGACTTAACCAGCCTTGGCCAGGATAGTCAAATCCATGAAATGTATCTTCCACACCTTCCCACGACTTGTCTCTTTCCTACCCAGCTGTCATCTATCTCCACATCTGGTTGTTATAATGCACTTACATTTTCTATCATGGCAGCTGACTCAGTTCTTTGCTCCAGTTAGTTAATTTTCCTTTCCTCTATAGCACAGCTCACTCTGTTCATTCTTCTGATCATTTTGTTATGAGGACAAAATTGGTTTAATAAGCAAATTCTACACAGGTTTTGAATGATATCCACTGCCTAATTCCTCAATGATTTCATAGATGTTTGGAATTTAAAATAGATCTATGGACAATTCAAATGATTCTTGCCTTTATCTTTTCTTGTTTTTGACCTTTGGTGCTTTCTGAATGTGTCTGAATGATGGTAGGACTTTAGGGAAATAATTTTCAGATAGACTAAGGTTTGTTTTGTCTTTGATTTTTTTTCCCTATAGTTCAAGTCAAAGAGTATGGTAATTGCTCAATCTGTCTGAAGCAAAGATTTCAAACAAACAAAACAAAACAAGCAAACAAACAAGAAAACCTTGATGCATATGCAGCTGTTACCCCCTTAGGTACGTTTCCATGTCAGATATCACATATCCATCTTAGCACTCATTCACTCTGAATTCAGATGACATCTTAGAATCCTTCTTAAGTCAGGCTTTCAGGCAACCACTAATGGATTATCAGCAGCGGCCACCCCTCTTTACAGTGGAGCATGTGTGTGTAGTTGAGTGGTTGAGGCAAAGGAAGATACCTCTGTATGTCCACTCACTTTTACCTTTAACAGAGACCAAACATCACAACCACCTGCTGTACCAGCTCTCTCATGGAGATACATTTAAGACTAAGTTAACTATATGGATATGATTTCAATTTCAGGATACTGTTTCCAGGGGGGAATAGGATAGAAGGGATACTGATCTATGACTGAAGCAGAAGGAAGTGTTATGAAATGGGCCCTTGAATGAATTGTTCACTTCTCCATCCTTAATCAACAGAACGTGCCTAGTGTATTCATATGCTTGATATTTTCGCTCATGCCAGGTTTTCTTCAAATCCATATCATTTAAGACACCTCTATTTACTCCTTAAGCTATCCAAAATAGAAATGCAGTTAACATATGTATTTTTTACATACCTCCAGTTCATTATGATCTAAATTTTCAGTTGGTACCAGAAAATTTCAATTCTGGTCTCACTGTTTTTAACTGAAGATACTAAGTCAAAAAATTTTGTATGAGAATGTGAAGTTGTTTTACTCCTGTTAATTAAGCTATCATATTGTTGTTCCTGATTGATGGCTGATGAGGATGTGTATCTTTTATTTTTTTAAGATTTTATTTATTTGAGAGGGAGGGAAAGAGAGAGAGAGAGAGTGAGAGAGAGTAAGAGCAGGAGTGGGGAGGGGTAGAGGGGAAGGAAGAGCAGGGAGTCTGATGCAGGGCTAGATCCCAGGGTCCTGGGATCATGACTTGAACCCAAGGCAGACGTTTAACTGACAGAGCCACCCAGGTGCCCTATCCTTTAATTTTTATAACAAGTTATTTTTATTATTTTTCCGTCAGATTATCCTTCTCCCTAGTTAGATTATATCTGAGCCTTAAAGTCTTAAAGCATACACACACACAAAAAAAAACAAAACAAAAGAAACAAAGGAAATCACATGTATTGATTTTCTCTTTTAGGTCACCATGCTAAACATATTAATATTGTTTCATATTATCTCACTTAACTTTTATTTTAAACATTTGTGGAGTCACATTGTCCCAGTTTACAGATAAATAATTGATGGCTCAGAGAGGTTTTAAATTATATGTGCAAGGTCACAATCCAGTACATGAAGGGAGTGGTTTCTAACTGAGACCTGACTTTCTCCACAGACCAATCAATAAAAATAGACATTAGAATACATAATTTCTACTCACCAGGGTCCTCAGGTTGTGATACTTAAGTACCATTATGGTATTTAAGTACCATTTAGAAATGGGATGTTTCCTTAGAGATTGTAATGGATAAAGTGAATCTCTTTTTTTTTTCCTTAAGATTTTATTTAATTTTTTGAGAGAGGGAGAGAGACAGAGGGAGCATGAGTGGGGCAGGGTGGTGGAAGAGGGAGAAGCAGACTTCTTGCTGAGCAGGTTGCCCAATGAAGAGCTTGATTCCAGGACCCTGAGATTATGACCTGAGCTGAAGGCAGACGCTTAACCAACTGAGGCCACCCCGCTGTCCTGAATCTTTTTGTATTTGTCCATTTGTAGTAGCAGTTAACAGAAAACTGTAATGAAAAACTGAAATTCTGGCTGTAGGTCTGGCTTCAGGATTGGTTGATCCAATGGTTTAATCCTATCAAGATCAGAATTCTTTCCATCTGTCAAATCTGTTTTTCTTTGGGTTGCCTTTTATACTCAGATCAGTAGCAAGATGGCTGTAGCACGTCCAGATCTACCATTGTCCAGTGGAAAGGGAGGGACCATTTCTTTTGTTACTTTTTTTTTTTTTTTTGGATTTGGAATGATCCCTAGCAGATAATCTCACCTTGCCTCATTATCCAAGTTATGTCATATTTCTATTCTTCTGCCAGTCATTGAAATGGAAATTAGACTACTATGTTTGATTTAGAGCAAGCAATCAAAATTTAAAAAAATAAATATTGCCAAATCAACCATACAATTGCAAAGACACAGCCGTCTCCATGCCACCTATAGATCTTTCAAGGGCCGTTTTCATCTCTCTGCAGACGCCTGGGCCATTCACTCATTGGCAAAAAAAACAAAAAAACAAAAAACAAAAAACAAAAAAAACATGAGCATTAATTTTAAGTCTCTGTAGCTTATGTTTTACAAATTTATGGGTCCAAAAATTTATTATGCTTTGTTTATTCATTTTCACTCCTCATACTTCTAAACACTCAGTTGTCTCAGCTATCAAAAGAAGATTAAAAAATGGTATTTAGGGTGAGGCATATGAAATTGCCAATATTTTACTATATTGAACTTGTAAATATAGCAATACAAAATGGCTAATATGTGAACACCAACACTTAAGTGAGATGAACACTTGAGTGTAGTGCTTGGCAAACAACTCTTATGGAATGATAGGTTTAAGAATCTTCATAAACTTGATTTGAATAGTTGCATATAGCCCTCTGACCTTTAATTGATAGAAAAATTACACTTCAGCCCAGAAAGAATCAAAACTCTAATTTATTAATTAACTTGGATGTTTTGAAAATTGTTGGCAATAATGATGCTTAAGGTAAGGTGAAAATATGGTGTTATTCTCAAATGCCAACCATTTGGGAGTAGAAGTATGATAGTATAGAGAGTAGAAGAATGATTCCAAGGAAGGGGATTTTAGAATTCCTGGGATGGGAGGTCTTCCCAAGCAACTATCTGGAAGATAGGGTTGCTGAAAACAAAGAACTAAGAGAAAGTCCAAACTTCCAAGAAAAAAGAGCAAAAGAATAAAGTAGTCCAGAAAGGCCAATTGGCCTTCTTAATGGGGGTAAATATAAGTAGTAGCCAGCCGATGTGGCTACGATACAATCCTGGGGTCACTTTGCCCCTAGGCAAGTAGTTCTCCAACCATTAGAATCGCCTGGAGTGCATGTTAAAACCCATTGCTGGGTTCCACCTATAGAGTTGAAGATTCAGTTCCTCTGAATGGAGCCCAAGAATTTGGGTTTCCAAGAAATTCCTACTTTATTCCAGTGTTTCTGATTGAAAACCACTCTTCTACCATTTGGCTAGGTTGTAGGGTAACAAAATCAAAATTTTTTGATCTAAACAAATCAGTGCATCAAGAGCTGAAGATAGTGGGATTTTGTTGCTATCTATAAAGACATTCTGCAGAATATGAAGAGCAATTGCTAAGACATAAGGACATCCATATTAGGATGCAGGAAACCAAAGGTACATGAGGCTGAACTAATCCCAAGACAGAGTTGAATTGTTCAAAGTTCAGCATTGAAATCTGGCAACTGAGTTAATGTGTTTGATTTGTAGTGTGCCCAAAGGCAAACAATGGTAACTGATAACAAAGTAGTAACATCAAGAATTGTAGTCCAACCACATAATAACCTTACATGGTGAAGCACAAGGCAGGGGTAGTGATTTACAATGTAAGTCTGAACAAGTACAAGAGACGTTATGTCTACTCACTTGACAGCCGCATATGTCCAATGCCAAACAAGGGAAATGGAGCAGGAACAGATGTATGCCAGTAAGAGAAGATGCTATATTTGTATCTCATCCTGTGTAAGCAAGAAATGAGAGGCTAGAGTGTAGCTGCCAGAGGACTGAGTTAATTGTCTAAAACTATCTAATATGGCTAAATCATTGTTTACTATGCACATGCCCTCTATTTAACAATCTTGATTGGCTTAGATTAAGAGACAACGCTTTCTCAGAACTTTATTATCCCCAGTGTTTTTATTACCTACCAGACTGTCTTAGTCTGCTCTTTCCTTGGGTCGACATAACAAAATACCCCAGACTGGGTGATATAAACAACAAAAATTGATTTCTTATAGTTCTAGAGGCTGGCAGTCCAAGATGAAGGTGCTGGTAAGGTAGCTTTCATTCTGAGGTCTCTTCTCTTGGTTTGTAGGTGGCTGCCATCTTGTTTTGTGCTAATAGGACCTCTTCTTTGGTGTGAGTAGGGAAAGAGAGTAAGCTCTCTGGTGTCTGTCTTCATAAGGACACTAATCCTGTCAAATCAAGGACCCATGTTTATGACCTCATTTAACCTTAATTTTTCCTTAGAGGTTCCATCTCTATATACAACCACCCTGGGGGTTAAGGATTCAATATATGAACTTGGCGGGTTGGGGGGACATAAACTTCAGTTCATCACACAGACCATGGATAAACATAAGAAAAGTCTTATCACACAAAGACTAGGACTGAAACTAAAAATTGTATAAACTGTACCATAGATCCCATAAACAATGGGTATACTGATTTTGATTTAGAGATTAGGAATATTATTATATTTCCTTCTATTAACATAGGTAAACTGGTTTCAAAATTCAACTAGGAAATGTTTAAAAATTTAGAAATAATATTTTAAACATAGGGTGATATAGATGTAATGAATATTTACTTTAAAACCATGTTGATCATTAATCTGTTTTATTATTGTATTTTCTAAGTTCAGATGACTCCAATATGTAATCCATGTAAATGGAAAAACTCTCTGTTCCTGTGAAAGTGGGAATGTTGTTTGTGGCCTTTTCTTATTCATTAATTCTAATAAGAAGAGAATTTGATTGACAAATGGTAAATAGAAGAGATGAAAAAGTCTGTTGATTTCCAGAACATGAATATAAACAAAGTCACTAATATTAAAGAAATCTCCCCAAGACGTATCTGATTTTTTTCTTTTCCACTCTTCTTTATTTATAAAGCCTTAACTTAAAGTGAGTTTTTTTCTAAAACTTTCTAATCTTTGGTTTTTAAGTCAAAATTTAGCTCAAAAGAAGAGAAATTTGATTTAACTAAAAAGAGAAATAGCAAATGATCAAAATTTATTTACCAGTTCAATGAAATCATAAGCAGTGATATATCACCAGATGGTAAATGGATTAGTGTTACCTCTAATGGTGTTTACTATTTTCAACTCAATGTTATTCACAATTTTTATGTTATTTGGACTTTCAACTATTTCATTTATTGCAAAAATTCATTAGGCACAACTCTAAAATCAGCTTTTTATGTTCTATTCCTTTCAACACAGATTTACAAGAATGCTGAAAAATTAGTTTTGTAGTTAAAGGAGGGGGAGTTGGAGTAGATTATACAATCAAATGCCTGGTAGTAAAATAAAGAAATAGAAATTACATTGGTAGGATGAAGGCTGGTGATTTGGGAGATATACTGAGTAATGAATGGAAACACAATATCAGTGTGCACCTATCTTTTGATATATATTTAAATTTGTTTTGCTTTTCAAGAGAGTTTGCTGTCTTAATACTATTGTGTTGATTATTGTCACTGTAATATCATCCCTAGGGTTTTATCACTTTCTGCACTTTAAATGTCGATAGAGATGGTATAGGTACATATATTTTAGGTTTTAGGCACTCTTTGGAAATTCAATTTAGTTTTTGTGTAAAGTGTTTTTATACCCCCCCAGAATCAGTTATTTTTATTCTTGTTTTGTGCCTATTACATAAAAATATCAAAATAGCTTTTGTGGATACCAGTGCCTTATACTAAATAGTAAGTTTTAACAATTTTATATCACTTTTTAGCTATTTTCAACTTAAATATGAATTCATTTTTGAATTATTTCAAAATCAGTATCGAATTGTTATATTTCAGTCTCTCAATGTGCTTGGATATAGAGATAACTAGGTTCACTGATGGACTTGATGTGGGATGTCAAAATAAAGAGAGGAGAAGTTTTTGTGATTATTACTTGTTGTTGTTATTTTGCCTAAGCTCCTTGAAAGAAGAAAATTGCCATTTACTGAAATAGCGACTATTGGTTTGGGAGAGAGAAAAATGAATCACAGTGTATTTGTTTTAGGGTCTCAGGATATTTATCTGTTTCTCAACTGTGTGAGACATCAGTCATGATTTTTTTCTAGATGTTTCAAACTTTTCGATTTGGGACTGAAATAATTTTTAAGAGCATTAGACACCATCAACAGAATGTCTTCTTCTTCGACAGTGGGCATATGCCCATGTTTCTTTTCTTCTCCTTGGAAAGGCACTAACCCTGTACATTACTGCTTTAGTCTCCAACAGTTTTAGAGATCAGTTAACAAGAAGGATCCTTTCTACCTCCAGATAGCTAATAGCCATAAGAGAATAAAGAATAATGAACACCCTTCTTGGGAAATTCGATTGCTTGCTGCCTCTTGGACAGTTTACTTCATCTTAAATCATGCCATGTCTTACTTCTAGGTTCAGTGAGGTTTGAAATAGGTGATGAGTGATTATAGCAAATGATGTCTTACTCTGGAAGTTGGACACACAATAGAGAAACCTTAGTAGAAGATATGTGGAAAACATAGCAAAATTTAGAGGCAGTGCTGCCCTGTGTATTTGACAGGGATAATAGAAGAAACTGCTGAAAAATCATATTACATGCAAATATAGCACAGTGGATAGTCTCTCCTACTCATATACCCTTTTCTAGGAATATGTATTTTTAGGGACTATTTAAGTTAACTTACAGTACATCCTTATTCCTATTTCCTCCCTTAAAGTCTTGAGAAAGATAGATTCCTTCTGATCATCAATGAAGAGATGATTGGATTAAGGAAGAGGCACTTATTCTTTTGTAATACATACAACGGTTTATACACATAAATACTTTCTGGGAGTTTTCACTGACATTATATTCTTTCTATATTTCCAGAGTGAAACATTTGAAATGAGAAATTCCAAAAACAACAAAACACAAAAACCTATAAGTGTTTGGGTCAGTTACTGCTACTCATATGACTTCAATTGTGTGTCTATCTTATATAAACAAACAAACTTCTTGAACCAGTAGAACAGATTTCTATGTATAACAGGTCTGGAAAAAGTAATACGTGTTCATTGCCAAGCTAGTTTACAGGAAGGGAAAAATGAGAACACTGGGAATGTTTGTCTTAGCAGAGTCCAGGTGGTAACTACCTAGATGGATGAATAGATCAGATGCAATTTTGAATATACATTTTTCATGAGTTGAGTGGCCAGATCCCAAAAGGAAATATTCTGATAGACAAAACATTTTCATCAGGGTTGAAAATATTGAGAAAATTAAAAATGCCAAGTAAATTTTCAACAGTTGTTTCAATTAGCCAAAGCCATCTGAAAACCTTTTTGAAAACAAGAAAATAAAAACATGTGAAAATACTTCTCTCTCCTAATTCCATTTTAGAATTCTAGAACTACTAGTCATTGAGAAAGATTTGAATGCCAAAGGAAGTAGAGGGTTTTTTTTGTTTTTTCAAGTTTTTATTTGAATTCTAGTTAGTTAACATATATGGTAAAATTGGTTTCAGGTGTGAAATTTAGTAATTCATCACTTACATATAACACCCAGGGCTCATCACAAGGGCTGTCCTTAATCCCCATTATAGACTTAGCCCATCTCCCACCCGAGGAAGTGGACTTTCTAGTTCATTTGGAGCCCACAGAAAGATGACATTGAAAATACAGGCAGGGATATCTACCGTTGTAGTGTCCTTTTCACAATAAATCCTAAAAGCAGCCAATGTTTGAGGTTATTTTGGCACTAGTAGATATATTTAATTAAATGTGTCAATAGTATTGTTTTTTTTGTTGTTGCTGTTTACAAGTCTAAAATACATTCTTTCCAAAAGAGCAAATGAACGTATGTGTACATGAGTGTGTATATGTGTTTAACAATCATTGGTAATTTTCCTGCTTAAATATTAGGGATTTCAGTAGTTATGATCATCTTCACAGTATGCTAATTTGTTTGGTTATCAAATAGGTAAAAGCATTTCTTCGACTTTGGCTATTATCCTTCCCATAATAATAAATGGAATTGTTGCATCTATGGAAGGAGTGGTTCCAGCATGACTTATACTAGGTATAAAATATAATCAATAGTATCTAAATAAGCATTCTAAAATTTCATGAACATCATAATATAGTAAAGATTGATTTTGTGTAACTATGGGGGTAAAATTTGGGGCCCAAAATAAGTCTGTGAAATAACTGGCAGAGTGGTCACCTAACTTTAGATCATGCCTGCCTCGACCGATGAGTAGGCATCAAAATATAGGACTATGAATTCCTAAGCATACAGGTATCAATTAACTGTATCAATTAAGTACAACTAAATGTATGGCTATTAAATAGAGGATCTCATTTTTATACTAAAAAAATATAAATACAAACAAATCTGCCTCAACTCCCTTCTTTAAAATTTTAGGAAATTGAAGTTAGAAAAATCAAAGGATACATTCCAGGTCACACAGTTAGTGAGATGTCAAAATATGAAGCTATGGTTGTCCTGTGATGACAGGGAAATGGAGAGATAGAGATGATATAATAAAGACGATGTTGGTAAGTGAGATTTTAACAAATAATGGCCATTTACGGAGACCTTTGAATAGTTTATCTCATGTAATCCTAACAATCACCCTATAAGGTAGGTATTATTCTACTTATCTTAGAACAGAGGGAGGTAAATCTCAGAGAGAATAAATAATTTGCCCTAGGATATATGGTTGGTAAACACTGGAATGGAGAGTCCATTTTTGGTCTGAATATAAAGTCAATAATTTTGAAATATTTTCATTATTATTTTTTATTTTTATTTATTTATTTATTTTTAAAAGATTTCATTTATTTAATATCTGACAGAGAGAGACACAGTGAGAGAGGGAACACAAGCAGGAAGAGTGGGAGAGGGAGCAGGCTTCCCGTGGAGCAGGGAGCCTGATGCAGGGCTTGATCCCAGGACCCTGGGATCATGACCTGAGCTGAAGGCAGACGCTTAACGACTGAGCCACCCAGGCGCCCCTCATTATTATTTTTTAACAACTATAGTACACATCCCTACCCTGAGGGTTGTGTTATAAAATAAGTTTTCCTAGGAATCGAAAATGGATTTCTATAGTATTGGGAAAATTTGACCTACAGAGGAAAGCATGAAGCGGTACTTTTAAGAGTCTTTGATGTTCCCCAAATAGTGCATAGAATCAATTCTAGAACGCTCCTTTCATAAATATTTTATTATTGACATTTTATATAATTTCAGAGCATATGATATACCTAATAGCTCTCTGTATGTGCCTAACCTGCTCCCATGTAATGAGACAGGATTTAGGGCAAATATAATTTGTACTATAAAAGTGGATCAACTGCACTTTGATACAAAGCTCTTCCTTCATAGGTCATGAAACTGAATGAATCCTTTTCCTCAGTGATGAAACCAGGTTGGCATGGATTCATTTACCCTCATGTAATGGAGTCCTGCATTGGAGAGAAGGTTGGCTAGGCTGACAGTGCAAATGTGTGCTCCAGAAGCAAGAATTCTGTGTAATCATTAAAGAACTAACTAGCAAGTCATGTGTCTGGGTCCCTAAGTGTGCTATTTTTGTGGTGACTCTTTCCTTTATAGATTGTTCCACTTTTTTTTCTTTTCTTTTTGAACATACAATGACTGGAATTAACTTGTAGAGACACACTTACCAATGTTGCAAATGAAGTGCTATAAATATGAAATATGTTGGATGACAAATTTAAGATCCAAAAATATCTTTACCAAAGGGAGCAATGGACCGAATCTAACAAGATGAAATGTAGTAGGAATACACACTGACAAATTTAACTGCCATTGTATTTTTACTGCTTATTCCTGATATAAGGGAAAGCTATTGATGTTTATGATTTAATCTAGCCAACATACTAATATTTCTCTTATATTTTATAGTGAATTCTTCAGTATTTTCTAAATATATAACCATCTAATCTTCAAATACTAATATTTTTATGTCTTCCTTTATCTTTTATGCCTTTCTGTATCTATAACTTTCATTTCTGTTTCATGTTTTATTTTGCATTTTCTGGAAATTCCAGGTTAATGGCTTGTTTTCTAATAAGTAATTTTCTAAAATCAAGTGTTCTTTGTCCTTAGTAAGTTCCCTGTCTTCAGAAGGATCATGTATGGCATTAAACACAACATATATTCAGAGACATAGTTTAAAGATATATTGGTCAAAGAAGTATGGACCATGTACCAGTGACAGTCTGTGAACCTAACATCAATCCCTAAAAATATAAGTGCAGAAATTGAATGTAGGTGTTTAGAAATTTTACAGCAATTTGATCAAACAATTTTGTCTTTCAAATCTAGTAATAAGACATGTAGTCTTTTACTTTGTGTATCTTTTTTCTTATTCATTTAGTAATCCATTTTTATAATATTTTATGTAAGTGTCAGTCTGCAATAATGGGAAAAATAAGTTGGTCTTGATGGTTTGAGGAGCATTGTTATATCAGGGATAAGAATATTGGGATGGTGGTTGAGCTAAATGAATTCTATATTTATGTTTCCTTTAAACTTCAATATTTTCTATATAGAACTATTCCTACTGAAAACTGTAGTTTTACTGTTTTGAGAGAACTTGTATCACATTCTAATCAAGTATCCAAAGTTTTTAGAATAGAATTAGAAAGTGTGTATACTTATTCAAATTCCAGAATCCTAGGCTGTGTTAGTCGTTTTTCTTGTTATTATTGTTGTCATTTTGCTTTGTTTTCTCTGCATGTGTTTTGTTGAGCCTCTTTCTCAGTCCAAAATCCAAATCCACAACACCCAAAATGGAATATCAGTGTGAAGACAGACATATCAGGGAGCAAAGCTATGGCACTGTGGTTTACTAAATGCCTGAAATCACTTGATTCTTATTTCCAGGAACCTTATTCATTTGAATGATCTTCAGGGTATGTGAAGGACAGGACAGAGATGACAGCTTCACATAGCAACCTGCATCCATTAAGCCATCTCGGTAACAAAGAAGCATATATAGTCATTTACTTTAATTTTTTGAATGTATATCATATATGCTAAATGGCATACATATATGAGATATTTGCCCATTGATGGGCACTACAATATACCTAATTTCCAGTGTGCCAATTATAACTCTCCTTCCTTCTCATCCACTTCAGGAAATATACTAGATTTCAAGAGGATATGGAATATATTACTTGTTAGGTTAGTATCTAGTATATTTTTTTCCTAGCTTTAAATCTTTATAATTTCATCTTAGATAATTTTAAAATGTATTTTTTATAATTTTGTCCTAGGATATTTTTCATCTTACATATTACTGTGTTGGACGGTGTGTCTCGATATTATGGTTGTGATCTGCTCGTGATATGTAGGGCACGCACCTAGACCCACGGAGACACATGTATGACAAACAGTTTTCATAAAACACTATAAGGTACCATGAGAGATGATGGACTCTGAAAAACAAACTGAGGGTTCTAGAGGGGTGGGGGGTAGGGGGATGGGTTAGCCTGGTGATGGGTATTGAGGAGGGCACGTTCTGCATGGAGCACTGGGTGTTACGAACAAACAATGAATCATGGAACACTGCACCAAAAACTAATGATGTAATATATGGTGATTAACATAACAATAAAAATTAAAAAAAAAAAAACTATAAGGTAGAGAGCGATCTTAGAGTTTACTTAGACCAACTCCCGTATGTGACAGATGAAGACATCAAGTACAAATCAATAGAGATGAAATTTTTTCCATAGTCATTTATTCTGTAGTCTATGTAAAACAGCCTCTGTCAGTTCTTAGCTTTCTTGATTAGCAGTAGTCTCCCCTCTCTCTTTTCTCTCTCTCATGCACATGCACAAACACAAAACTGTTCATACACATTTCAATAATTGTTTCTAGAATTTCAGTATATACACATTTATTTGGTTTAAACATTTTTTAAACATTCTCTATTATTTGGAAGACAAATAATCATTTAAAAATTGTTATATTTTGGGGGAACCTGGGTGGCTCGGTCGGTTTAACTTCCAACTCTTGATTTCAGCTCAGGTCATGATCTCAGGCTTGTGGGATCGAGCTCTGTGTCAGGCTCCACGCTCAGCAGGGAGTCTGCTTCTCTCTCTCTCTCTCTCTCTCCCTCCCTCTCCCTATGTCCCTCCCCCTTCTTGTGTTCTCTCTTTCTAATAAATAAATAAATCTTTAAAAAAATTATTATATTTTCAGGAACCATAAAGGATATATACAGTTTATAACTTTGCTGATCATTAATGAAGCCAATACTCATATGTGGCCATTGAGTGCCTGAAATGAGGCTTTCCAATTTGAGATGTCCTGTAGGATAGACGTATTCCAGAGCTGAAAGTTCTACTATGAAAAAAATAATTTAAAATAGCTTAGTGATATTTTTATGTTGGTTTTTATGTTGATAATATTTAGATAGTTTTGTCTAAATAAAATACATTAAAAGTAATTTCACCTGTTTCTTATTAATATTACTACTAGAAAATTTAGAATTGTGTACACATCTCCCATTATATTTTCCTTAAGTAGCCCTGGTTTAGAACCTTTCATATATCTGTAAATAATTACCATTCTGCTAATAATGCCCAGCAGAGACTTTATCTGAGAAGACAAGTCAAAGAAAAATTCTGAGCCTGAGATTGGTAAATTTCCTTTACAGTGAATTTAGAAAAGTATGAAGCCAAGATCTATGCCTTTCTAAATATCATCTAATGTTATAACCACATCCATGAAGTGAGTTTTACACAGCTTTAATTGAAGTAAAACGGTCAACAGAATTTTAAAATTAATGGTATATGTTAACATTTTATAAGGATACAAAATATGCCAAGGTCTGTGAAGCCTTTACATGCTGATGTTGAATTACATGTTATCACAATCATAGCCAAAATGCACCACCTCAAAATATGTTCAGAATAAGTAATTCATGGGTGCCTGGGTGGCTCAGTCATTAAGTGTCTACCTTCGGTTCAGGTCATGGTCTTGGGGTCCTGGTATCAAGCCCTGCATCGGGCTCCCTGCTCCGTGGGAAGCCGCTTCTCCTCTCCCACTCCCCCTGCTTGTGTTTCCTTTCTCGCTGTGTCTCTCTCTGTCAAATAAATAAAGAAAATCTTAAAAAAAAAGATAAGTTATTTCACATAATCTTAACATGAATAATTATAGATAGTTCTTTTTTTCTATGTGATAAGTTGTTCTACTTCCTATGTCCTGCCTCTTCCTAGGTCCTTTGGTAGTTGTATTTAAATCAAATCTAATTTTTGTTTTGATATTTTCAATATTTTGGGTAAAGCTTTATCAATATTTTATAAATTAGAAATATACCCAATCAAAAAATAGTTTTTCTTTCAGTATGTTGTGCCAGAAGTAAAAAAAAAAGATTGATAAGGAAACAGAAGAGACCAGATTCCAAACTTAGTTTTTACTAATATGCCTTTTGATTTATCAGAGTGGTCTTCATTGTTAACTGAGATTGTAGCAGGTATCCTCAAGCTCCTCCCAATTCTGTCCCATGATTTTGGGATCCCATTTGTGGCATTTCTTATTGAAACATGGTGGTACTGTGTTCTTCTGATTTGTGGTAGTAACTGTTAAATCTCCAGTGCCTGGCATATTAAGAAGTGTTTTTAAATTTGTTTAGTTATAATGCCCAAGCAGGAATACTACAGCAATTCTAGATACTGATCTGTTATTTTTGATTTTTTAAATTTATACTTTTAATAATTTAAAATCTTTACTTATATACAGTTGACCCTTAAACAACATGGATTTGAACTGCGTATGGGTCTACTACATGGATTTTCTTCAATAAATATAGTACAGTTCTGTAAATGTATTTTCTCTTCTTGATTTTCTTTATAATGTTTTCTTTTCACCAGCTTACTTTATTGCAAGAATATGGTATATAATACATATACAATACAAAATATGTCTTAATAGACTATTTATGTTTTCAGTAAGGCTTCTGGTCAATAATGGGCTATCAGTAGTTAAACTTTTGGGGAGTTGAAAGTTATACATGGATTTTTGATTGGACAGGAGTCAGTGTCCCTAACTCCCATGTTGTTCAAGGGTCAGTTGTGTTTTATGACTATATAATTTTAATTATACACATTTTATAATTTTAATATTAAGTTTTATATTTCATTATGAATTTAAGGTTTAAAATCAAATTACTTATGTTATTTTATTCTAATGACAAAGAACTGTTTCAACCTATGTGTCCTGAAGATGAGGGGCAGGAAGACAGCTGCACCAGATATGTTGGCTTAGGGAACTTTGACTGGGTCTATTTCAAAACCTCATCTAATGCCTTGGTTATTAAGGGATTAGATTATAATACAAACATTTGACTCTTTCTCTCTTCTATTAGAAGATTATGAGATTCACTTTTACCTTTTATGCATTTATCAGAAAGCAGAAATAATATGTTTTTTAAAAGATTTATTTATTTTAGGGGGAGAGAGAGAGAACATGAGTGGGAGGGGCAAAAGGAGAGGGAGAGAGAAACTCAAGCAGACTCCATGCTGAGCACAGAGCCCGATGCGTGGCTCCACCTCAGGGCCCTGAGATCACAATCTGAGTTGAAACCAAGAGTCGGTTGCTTAACCGACTGCACCACCCAGATTCCCCAGACAGCAAAAATAATATTATAAATATTCATTTCACACTTAGATATTATTACTTAGGACCCAACAAAAAGTCACTGTGCATTAGATATAAGATTCCAGATGCAAGCTTGCTGTGTCATGCATTCCTCAGGCATTTCTGTCACTGCTGCCCATTGCCTAGGATGTGATGTCTGACCTCTGGAGAGCCACCAGGAATGAGAATCAGTATTTAAGTTTCCCTGAACAGAGTGACATGAAAATACTGTTTGTGGTAGTATTGGTGATAGCAACAAGTTTCTTTTGATGCTTCAGTTCAGACACTGTAATCCATTTCTCAACAGCCATTTCACTACAGCAGATAAATTGATATCAACCATGATAATTTCATCCTCTTTGCCATAGACTGGTTCAGAGGTTTTGGGGTATTAGGGAAAGAAATGTCTTGTTCTTGGGACTGATGGGAAGTTAGTCATGTAACTGAGAATAGATATAGATCCAGTTGGTATTGGTGACCAGCTTAGAAAGCAAGATGAATCAGCCTTGTCTTATGCCATAGATGGGGGGCTTAAACAACATAAATTTATTTTCTCACAGTTCTGGAGGCTGGAAGTCTAAAAGCAAGGTGCCAGCATTACTGGTTTCTCCTGAGAGCTCTCTTCCTGAATTGCAGACTGCCGCCTTCTGTCTGTGTCCTTATTGTCTGAGAAAGTGCTGGAGTGAGCTCTGCAATCTTTTCTTATAAGGACACTAATATCATCCTGAGGGTCTTGCGCCATGACTTTATCTAAACCTAATTACCTCCCCAAAGCCTTATTTCCAAATACTTTCATACTGGGGGTTAGCACTTCAATATATGAATTTTGAGGGAACACAATTCAGTCCGTAGGAAGCCTCATATTCTGTAGGTCACTATGAAGGGTGAAGGGGGACTCCTGTATCAATCCATTTCAGAACCTACCTGAATATGAGTCCTTCATATGTGAATTATCATATCTCCCTTTTATTTTATGCCAATTTGATTTGTATTTTCTTCCTCCCTCCCTCCCTCCCTCCCTCCCTCCCTCCCTCCCTTCCTTTCTTCCTTCCTCTTTTGCAGTAAAGTGCTTACTAATGAACTCAGTGTATGATCTCATTAGCACTAGAGGGCTACCATTCAAAATTGGCCCTGGGCACTAACTCTTGGTTCAGTGTGAGCAATTTCTCTTCCAAGAAAACTTGGAACAGTGATAGGAGAGGGGAAATCAGCCCTTGGGCAGGACTTTGGACGTCAGGGACAATCAGGAGTTGATTGCTTTCACTTCAGCTTTGTTCAGCATCTAAAGAAAGTATGGGGACATAGTGAGATACCAATTGGTATTACATGTATCAACAGAGCAGTGGAAGGTTGGGGAAAAAACTCTACCTAGCTGTCCCTAACATTTTTGACACATTATTTTATATTCATCCACATTCAAATTCGTTATTGAATACATATACTTATCTTTCCATGAAAAGCTACTTTCAGTCTAGCAAAAGCATGTAGGCCATTTTCTCTCTTAATACTCCAATCACATTGTACTTCTGAATGTCCCATGCTTGTTTTTATACCTTAAGACCCCTAAACACACAATTTATTCTGCTGTTTGTCTTGTTGGCAAACACCTATTCATCCCTTAGGACCCTGCTCAACTGTAACTTCTGTCAAGTCTTCTTTGAATTAGACTTGACCCACACATTTCCAGAGGCAATAATAATTAATTTTCAGTGTTTTTAAGTCATTGTGTGTACCCCTTAAAAGCATCATACTGTGTCTTTACTATTAGTTTATCTGTATGTCTAATTGTAATATGGAATGGTATCTTGAGCATAGAGGTTACACCATATTTTGTTTTTTATAGCCCAGCACCTGGCACAGAGGTTAATAGATTTTGGGCTCAGTATCAATGTGTATTTTTTGATTATATGGAGAATGGTTAATGAGATCATGGCCAGATCAATGGCCAGAATGGACTTTTTAAATTTATCTTTCTAAAGTATACATCTGAATTTGGACAATATTGTTTCAAATGGCCTTAGTTTTGGCAGAATGAATATTCTTTGGGTTTTTTTTTTTCACACAATTTTCCAAAATGCTTGGTGTTAAATATCATCCAACAAAGTAATTTGAACAGCTTTTAGCTATATTCAGGAACAAATCTGTAGCAATAGTCTTTGAGTTACTGTATTGCCAAAGAAATTACTAATATTTCTAAGCAGCTCTGTAACCATATGTTGCTATGCAAAAGCATTCCAGAATGTTTCTGCTCTACAGGTCCAGGGGCTGCAAACCTTTCCATCTCTGAGATAAGAATTGATCCAGAGTTTCAACTTGCTTTATTGTTGTCTGCCCATATTATTTAAATATTGATATGACTTGATGATCTGAAGGAGTTTTCAAAACTACCTCTTCATTTGTTTTTCCACCCTCAATATCATAGTGATGCCCAAGTATGTTCTGTGTGTTGTACTACTATTCCTTTCATTTTCCATTAAAACAATATTTCCATCAAAGCAGAATTCAGATACCTTGTTTATGATGACATAAACATTTCTATAGAAACCAGTTATAATGTAAACAGGACTGAGACTTCAGGTGGGAGAATGAATGGCAGGAAGTATTGAGTTCCAACCAAGATTTTTGTGCATTATTATATTTAGAAACCAGGATATGGCCAGAAAAAAAATTAAAAAGTGTTTTGAGTAAAAAAATGACTTATGTGTTAGAAAATAAATAGTTTTAATAACTATTCTGCTATAGTTTTGTAAATATTTAGATTTATGGGTTAGGTAGTTTTGGTGGCAGACGGCAGTGGAGAATAGGAAGAATGGGGGCTTTGTCATCCTAAGACTTTTAGTAATATTTCACAAGTACAGTTTTTAAGACCGATTGTCTAGACCAAACAATTAATTTTACTGATGAAGAAATGCAAGCCTGGAGGGTATAGATAATTTGCTGTGGGCTACATAAGTAGGTAGTGGCAGAGCCAGAACAGGAACTAAGGTTTTTATGGCACTTTTTCCTATCAGCAATTTTCTAAGTTTAAATATGGCAGCATTCATTTGCATAATTTTTTTCCATATCCAACCCATATAATGCTAAAACCTGAACACTTCCATTCGGTATAAAGCTGGAAAATGTAAATCTGAGATTAAATCACAGCTCAAAACTTCACATTGTTTGAATATATATGAAGAATTTGTTCATATAACATATCAATGTATGTTTCCATTAGCCTGGAGACTGTGGAATATTCTTCACATTAGCAAACTTGAACATATTTTTCTTAGAAATTAAGAAAATAGTTAAGATAGCCTCCTGCATTATATAGCTGCATCATCGTAGTGAAGTTCACTTATTTTCACTCCATTAGGAAAAATAATTTAAATGCACTAATTCATACGGTCAAATCAAGAAAATGATGCAATATTTATGTATATATATATATATATATATATATATGTCTGTGTGAATACTATCTACATTTACATAGCACATATTCCATCCTTTTTTTAAGAGAATGTGTGTATGTTTTGTGTGTATATACACAAAATAAAGAAATGTACACATGAAAATTTGTTCAAGCATAATTTTGGCTATATATAATTTTTGCCTTAGGCACTTATTTTAGGAGCATTAATCAATAAGATTATGTGAATCTGCTATATTGATGGACTTGTAAATTTTGCGGGACTCTAAAAAGGGAAGGTGATTTTTTTTTTAATCTTTGATGAGCACCAGGAAAAGGTCATGTCTCCATCAGAGAGGTGATCGATCTTACCTTACTTTAATCCTTCATATATGGTACTTTATTCACTTGATAATGAAATGTGAAAACCTATAGAGTATGTTCTCTGGAATTGGGATAATTAATAATGTGATATTTAATGACATGGACACATAAATGCACACAGACACACATACATATGTCATTGTACCAAAAATAGGAAAAAAAAAAAAGAAAAATCCAGGTAGTTAATATTTCCAGTCTAAAATATCCTCAGATTATTTATCAGCATTCTTTAGGGTACGAATTCTCCATTCTCTCTGGGGAACCATGAACTGGAATTTACACGTAGATTTGTATTTATTACTGTCTTATGAAGATTTTACTAGTAGTAGATTTTAGTTAACCTTAAAGAGTCCATGTATGTCTATCTAGAAGATGATTACAACGTTTTTTGTCTTTGCTTCTGGCTTCAGGCTCAAGAACTTTCCATTTTTCCCTTTACTCTTCTGCCTAAATAAATATATACCTTGTCTGATTTGCACAGTGAAATAAGGGACAACAGTGCCTGTCTGGGCCTTCTGAACATATGACTCCCTTCATAGCAAAGGTCTTCAGCCTCCTTAGGGAACATAAATTAGTACAGGCCCACTGTTTTGCACTCCAAGATGAAAAAAAAATGCATTCATTAGCCTAGAATGGATTTAAGCAAATAGGTTCAGCAACTAGTCTCCCAGATATGCTTAATTGAATATTCAAATTCCTGCAGCCTGTAAACACTTGTATTATAGCAGAACTGGGTTCTTGTGGGTCTTGAGTAAGTCCATGCTTTTAAGATATTGCTTTTAAGTCAATCAAGAGATGTTGACTTTATTGCATACATTATTACAGATTGTGTTCTTAGTGAGCTATCTCTAAATGATCAAATTATCTAAAGACATTACCTAAATTTTTACTAAAATACAGCTTCTAAAGAGAGTATCAATCTCAGATCTCATGAAAGGTTTTGTTTCTGCCATTAGTTTTGCTGTTTTTTGTTTTTTTGTTAAGATTTGACAGAGAGAGAGAACACAGCAGGGGGAACAGCAGGGAGGAGAGGGAGAAGCAGGCTCCCCGCTGAGCAGGGAGCCTGACATGGGGCTCAATCACAAGATCCCGGGATGGTGACCTGAGCTGAAGGCAGACGCTTAACCAACTAAGCCACTCAGGTGCCCCAGTGTGTTTTGTTTTTAATAAAGGATGATTAGATCTTCTTGAAACTCTTGTTCTCTGTCCATATGGGAATATTTTAGCTAATGGGTTGAAATCCTACAAGTTCAAATGTTGTCTTGAACCTGAGCTGGCCCCTAAAAGTCTATGACACTACATGGGAACATTTAATATATAGGACAACTCAAGCTGTCATGTCTCTATTCTTCCAATTGGTATGAAAGGCAGTCCAGAGATTAACAATCATCTCAAATATAGAAACCACTGGAAATAAGCTTGATGTGGGAAGTTCCAGCCTTTTTAATGTCTCATTTCAGCCTGTCTGTTCAATACCATTGGACTTATTTACCATTTGACTGGTAAATTTTTGATATTTTAAAAGTAAAAGACCTGATTTTTCTATGTGGGTGTGAGTGATATTTTGCAATTTTTTAAAAGAGGGGGCATCTGGCACATACTCTTGGGCAGAATCTCTCTCATTGCAACTTTGTGCTTCTGCCTGTTATCCTCCTTCCTCAAAAGTAGCGGCAGCTCATCAGAACTCTATTCACAGTAATTGGTGAAATCTTTTTGGAATCCTTCAGGCTGTATAAATGTCAAATGTTGCTGTTATTGCCATTATTAATGGGGCTTTGGGTAGAGAGGGAGGAGAAAGGAATAGCTTGACTGTATTAACATGCATTGACTACATATTGACTGCAAAGAAGAATTGTATCTGCAGGAAGAAAGGTCAATTTCCATGATTTAGTAAGCCATTGAGAGAGAGCAATCTGGCTAAATAGAAAGGAATGATTTGCTCTTTAACAAGCAGTTAGTTCTACCTGGGAGGGAAAATCACTCTCCCCTTTATAAATCTGGTCCTGGTTCTGTGCCTGTGGATACTGTAAGTAAGGGTGTGCCACACAGAAAGAAATCTTCATAAACCCAGCAATTTCCTTATTTTATTCTCCTGTACCCATTGAATATATGTGAGGCCCAAAGAATTCCAAAAAAATGGAGATACATGAAGTGAAAGAAAAAAAAGGGTGCTGTTTTAAATTTTTTTCTTCTTTTTCTTGCAAATGCACACACCAAAACAAACAAACAAACAAACCTGTGAAATTGGCTTCATTCATTGCAGAAATCTTTTAGCTTTTCCTGGCTTCCTGGCCTCCATTCAACACGTGTCAATGCTGAGTAGACTCTGGCAGACTCTATCACAGGGGCAAGATGTGTCTTGTGTCAGGAGGGAAAGGAAACACTCCTCTGTATTGATCTACTCTTCTTTAAAAGGGTTAGCCTGGTGACGGGTATTAAGGAGGGCATGTACTGAATGGAGCTTTGGGTGTTATACGCAAACAATGAATCATGGAACACTACATCAAAAACTAATGATGTAATGTATGGTGATTAAAATAAAGAAATAGAGGTGGGAAAAATGAAGATCAGGTTAAAGCCATCTATGTGTGGTGATGTATGTTTCAGCTCTTGTGCACTTGAAGATCAGTTTACATTATACTGAATAGCACTAATTATTATTATTTTTAAAGATTTATTTATTTGAGAGAGAGAGCAAGCACGCATGTGCGTGTGTGTGTGTGTATGAGCTGTGGGGGGGGGGGTGGTCAGGGGAGGAACAGAGGTAGAGGGAAAGGGAGACTCTTGAGCAGATTCTGTGCTCAGCACAGAGCCCGAGGAAGGGCTTGATCCCAGGACTCCAAGATCATAACCTGAGCTGAAATCAAGAGTCTGTTGCTCAACCAACTGAGCCACCCAGGCACTCCATGAATAGCACTAATTATTTAAAGTGACTTTTACCTTATTATTAGGGCCAGTGAATGATTGAGTTCTTGCCGTGAATGCCAAGTTGTGTTTCAGAGAGGATAGAATGAGTATAGATGTCCACTTGAGATGGCAGAATGTAATTTGAGAGGGAGAAGGGAAATGGGCATATATTAATCATCCATATCTTGGCAGCTTGAAATAGTGACAGCCATTTTTTTTTTTTCTGATTGATATTTCCATTTATTTATTTTCCCATTTGGCTACACACAGACTCCATGGGTAATTCTAAAGAAACTGAATCTGGGCGGTCTCCTTTAAGAGATGAAGTGATGGAGGATTCTTTTTCGATTGCATATGAATAATCTATATCTTGGTGGCTTGGCATAATGAGAGACATTGTTTTAATAAAGGGAGTTCGTAATCTGAGTGCTCCAAGAAACTACTGGGCAAACTTGAAGTTAACTTCTCTAACTCTCATTTTCTCTGTATATCAAAAGGAAATTTTAAACTTGAGCTCAGAGTTTTTATTAAGATTAAGTGATCTGGGGGCACCTGGGTGGCTCAGTTGGTTAAGCAACTGCCTTCAGCTCAGGTCATGATCGAGTCCCACATCGGGCTCCCCCTGCTCTGCGGGGAGCCTGCTTCTCCCTCTTGCCTCTGCCTGCCATTCCCCCTGCTTGTGCTCTCTCTATCTCTCTGTCAAATAAATAAATAAAATCTTTAAAAAAAAAGATTAAGTGATCTGGTGTATGTGGAAGCATCTATAGAATGTCTAGTCCTTAGCAGGTACCAGATAAATATCAGTTTCCCTCTCTTGCAAACTGAAATGCCATTATCTTCTCTGTAATAGCCACTTAAAAGCAAAGACCAACTCACCGTAAAAGAGCAGTGACCTATCAAGCAGTGGGGCAATAAGTAACAGCAACATTTATATTAGTACATAGGTTGTGAGACGGCATGCTTATCTTTACTAGTTCTTTTGTGGCCCAGTATATGATACTGTGGGTGATTGAGTAGATAGATAGCATTAACAAGAAACAGTGAATTCAAGTTTTAACTGGGGGCACTAGACTCTGGGTCTCCACCCATGGCGACATGTTGCCATTCCTAATAAGGTAATATTTTGACTGGCAGTCCTGTTTAGAAATATGTAGTAGATATTTCGATTAAGAAGACTATTAGCATGATGAATGATGCCTCAAACATTCATGAATTTAGATGAGTACTAATAAAATGGTTAGAAAAACAAAGCTTGCTTGGAGTGAATATTTAAATGTAGAGATTTTTAGTAGTGAAAAGATGAATCCAGAGATTTGGGTTGATAGATTTTTGTAAGCTGCCTTATCTTGCTACTTATTTTACATATGAAGCAAAGTCTGTTTGGGAAGTAATCAAGGGAACGTTCTACTTTAATTTTCATTTTTAATTTCATTAGTTTTCATTTTAATCTATTTTTGATTTTTAATTTTATACAAAACTATGCATTTTAACAGCTTTATTGAAATATAATGCCATAAATTTCATAAATTGGAAATGTACAACAATATTATGGTTTTTAAATAAAATTATAGAGTTGTAAAACTATAACCAAATTCCAGTTTTAAAATATATCAATTATTCCCCCCAAATTTCCCTTATGTCTTTTGCAGTTATTCCCCAGTCCTACCCTCAACCCTGGGCAAACACTGATCTGTGCTGTTTCTGTAAAATTGCCTTTTCTGTGCATTTCAATATAAATAAGATCATACGCTATGTAGCCTTTGCATCTGGTTTTATTTTACATTTACTGTAATATTTTTGAAGTCCATCCCTGTTGTAGTACACTATCAATGGTTCATTCCATTCTGTTGATCAATGTTATTATATTTATGGTTATACCACATCTTGTTTATCAATTTTCCAGGAGATAGGCTTTGGATTGTTTCTAGTTTTGGTTATTTTGAATGTTGCTGCTGTGACTTTTGGGTGGCTTTTTTGGTATAAACACATTTTTTCATTTCGTTTGGAATGATTCTTTTTTTTAAATTTTTTATTGTTATGGTAATCACCATACATCATTAGTTTTTGATGTAGTGTTCCATGATTCATTGTTTGTGCATAACACCCAGTGCTCCATGCAGAATGTGCCCTCTTTAATACCGATCACCAGGCTAACCCATCCCCCCAACCTCCTGCCCTCTAGAAACCTCAGTTTGTTTTTTGGAGTCCATCGTCTCTCATGGTTCGTCTCCCCCTCCGACTTACTCCCCTTCATTCTTCCCCTCCTGCTATCTTCTTCTTTTTTTTTGCTTAACATATATTGCATTATTTATTTCAGAAGTACCGATCTGTGATTCAACAGTCTTGCACAAATCACAGCACTCACCATAGCACATACCCTCCCCAATGTCTGTCACCCAGCCACCCCATCCCTCCCACCCCCCATCACTCCAGCAACACTCAGTTTGTTTCCTGAGGTTAAGAATTCCTCATATCAGCGAGGTCATATGATACATGTCTTTCTCTGATTGAGTTATTTCACTCAGCATAACACCCTCCAGTTCGATCCAAGCCGTTGCAAATGGCAAGATCTCATTCCTTTTGATGGCTGCATAATATTCCATTATGTATATATACCACATATTCTTTATCCATTCATCTGTCGTTGGACATCTTGGCTCGTTCCACAGTTTGGCTATTGTGGACATTGCTGCTATAAACATTGGGGCGCACGTACCCCTTCGGATGCCTACATTTGTATCTTTGGGGTAAATACCCAGTAGTGCAATTGCTGGACCGTATGGTAGCTCTATTTTCAACTGTTTGAAGAACCTCCATACTGTTTTCCAGAGTAGTTGCACCAGCTTGCATTCCCACCAACATTGTAGGAGGGTTCCCCTTTCTCCACATCCCCGCCAACATCTGTCGTTTCCTGACTTGTTAATTCTAGCCATTCTGACTGGTACAAGGTGGTATCTCATTGAGGTTTTGATTTGGATTTCCCTGATGCCGAGCGATGTTGAGCACTTTTTCATGTGTCTCTTGGCCATTTGAATGTCTTCTTTGGAAAAATGTCTTTTCATGTCTTCTGCCCATTTCGTGATTGGATTATTTGTTCTTTGGGTGTTGAGTTTGATAAGTTCTTTATAGATTTTAGATACTAGCCTTTTATCTGATATGTCATTTGCAGATATTTTCTCCCATTCTATAGGTTGTCTTTTGGTTTTGTGGACTGTTTCTTTTGCTGTGCAAAGGCTTTTATCTTGATGAAATCCCAATAGTTCATTTTTGTCCTTGCTTCCCTTGACTTTGGCGATGTTTCTAGGAAGAAGTTGCTGCGGCTGAGGGCAAAGAGGTTGCTACCTGTGTTCCCCTTTAGGATTTTGATGGACTCCTGTCTCACGTTTAGGTCTTTCAACCATTTGGAGTCTATTTTTGTGTGTGGTGTAAGGAAATGGTCCAGTTTCATTCTTCTGCAGGTGGCTGTCCAATTTTCCCAACACCATTTGTTGAAGAGACTGTCTTTTTTCCATTGGACATTCTTTCCTGCTTTGTCAAAGATGAGTTGACCATAGAGTTGAGGGTCCATTTCTGGGGTCTCTATTCTGTTCCACTGATCGATGTGTCTGTTTTTGTGCCAGTACCATACTGTCTTGATGATGACAGCTTTGTAATAGAGCTGGAAGTCTGGAATTGTGATGCTGAAAGCTTTGCTTTTCTTTTTCAATATTCCTCTGGCTATTCGGGGTCTCTTCTGGTTCCATACAAATTTTAGGATTATTTGTTCCATTTCTTTGAAAAAAGCGGATGGTATTTTGATGGGGATTGCATTGAATGTGTAGATTGCTCTAGGTAGCATTGACATCTTCACAATGTTTGTTCTCCCAATCCATGAACATGGAACGTTTTTCCATTTCTTTGTGTCTTCTTCAATTTCTTTCATGAGTATTTTATAGTTTTCTGAGTACAGATCCTTTGCCTCTTTGGTTAAATTTATTCCTAGGTATCTTATGGCTTTGGGTGCAATTGTAAATGGGATTGACTCCTTGATTTGTCTCTCTTCTGTCTTGTTGTTGGTGTATAGGAATGCCACTGATTTCTGTGCATTGATTTTATATCCTGCTACTTGACTGAATTCCTGTATGAGTTCTAGCAGTTTTGGGGTGGAGTCTTTTGGGTTTTCCACATACAGTATCATATCATCTGCAAAGAGTGAGAGTTTGACTTCCTCCTTGCCGATTTGGATGGCTTTGATTTCTTTTTGTTGTCTGATTGCTGTGGCTAGGACTTCTAATACTATGTTGAATAGCAGTGGTGAGAGTGGACATCCCTGCCACGTTCCTGACCTTAGGGGAAAAGCTCTCAGCTTTTCCCCATTGAGAATGATATTCACTGTGGGTTTTTCATAGATGGCTTTTATGATATTGAGGTATGTACCCTCTATCCCTATACTCTGAAGAGTTTTGAACAAGAAAGGATGCTATACTTTGTCAAATGCTTTTTCTGCATCTATTGAGTGGATCATATGACTCTTGTTCTTTCTTTTGTTAATGTATTGTATCACGTTGATTGATTTGCGGATATTGAACCAACCTTGCAGCCCAGGGATAAATACCACTTGATCATGGTGAATAATCCTTTTAATGTACTGTTGGATCCTATTGGCTAGTATTTTGGTGAGAATTTTTGCATCCATGTTCATCAAGGATATTGGTCTATAATTCTCCTTTTTGATGGGGTCTTTGTCTGGTTTTGGGATCAAGGTAATGGTGGCCTCATAAAATGAGTTTGGATGTTTTCCTTCCATTTCTATTTTTTGGAACAGTTTCAGGAGAATGGGTATTAATTCTTCTTTAAATGTTTGATAGAATTCCCCTGGGAAGCCATCTGGCCCTGGGCTTTTGTTTGTTGGGAGATTTTTGATGACTGCTTCAATTTCCTTAGTGGTTATAGGTCTGTTCAGGTTTTCTATTTCTTCCTGGTTCAGTTTTGGTAGTTGATACATCTCTAGGAATGCACCATTTCTTCCAGGTTATCTAATTTGCTAGCATAGAGTTGCTCATATTATGTTCTTAAAATTGTTTGTATATCTTTGGTGTTGGTTGTGATCTCTCCTCTTTCATTCATGATTTTGTTGATTTGGGTCATTTCTCTTTTCTTTTGGATAAGTCTGGCCAGCGGTTTATCAATCTTGTTAATTCTTTCAAAGGACCAGCTCCTAGTTTCGTTGATCTGTTCTACTGTTCTTTTGGTTTCTAGTTAATTGATTTCTGCTCTGATCTTTATTATTTCTCTTCTCCTGCTGGGTTTAGGCTTTATTTGCTGTTCTTTCTCCAGCTCCTTTAGGTGTAGGGTTAGGTTGTGTATTTGAGACCTTTCTTGTTTCTTGAGAAAGGCTTGTATTGCTATATACTTTCCTCTCAGGACTGCCTTTGCTGTATCCCAAAGATTTTGAACAGTTGTGTTTTCATTTTCTTTGGTTTCCATGAATTTTTTAAAATTCTTCTTTAATTTCCTGGTTGACCCATTCATTCTTTAGTAGGATGCTCTTTAGCCTCCATGTATTTGAGTTCTTTTCAACTTTCCTATTGTGATTGACTTCTAGTTTCAAAGCACTGTGGTCTGAAAATATGCAGGGAATAATCCCAGTCTTTTGGTACCAGTTGAGACCTGATTTGTGACCTAGGATGTGATCAATTCTGGAGAATGTTCCATGGGCACTAGAGAAGAATGTGTATTCCGTTGCTTTGGATGGAATGTTCTGAATATGTCTGTGAAGTCCATTTGGTCCAGTGTTTCATTTAAAGTCTTTATTTCCTTGTTGATCTTTTGCTTAGATGATCTGTCCATTTCAGTGAGGGGGGTGTTAAAGTCCCCCACTATTATTGTATTGTTGTCAATGTGTTTCTTTGCTTTGGTTATTAATTGCCTTATAAAAGTGGCTGCTCCTATGTTAAGGGCATAGATATTTACAATTGTTAGATCTTCTAGTTGGATAGACCCTTTAAGTAGGATATAGTGTCCTTCTTCATCTTTTGTTACAGTCTTTGTTTTAAAATCTAATTTGTCTGATATAAGGATTGCCATCCCAGCTTTCTTTTGGTGTCCATTAGCATGATAAATGGTTGTCCACCCCCTCACTTTCAATCTGGGGGTGTCTTTGGGTCTAAAATGAGTCTCTTGCAGACAGCATATTGATGGGTCTTGTTTTTTAATCCAATCTGATAGCCTGTGTCTTTTGATTGGGGCATTGAGCCCATTTACATTCAGGGTAACTATTGAAAGATAGGAATTTAGTGCCATTGTATTGCCTGTAAGGTGACTGTGACAATATATTGTCTGTGTTCCTTTCTGATCTATGCTGCTCTTAGGCTCTCTCTTTGCTACGAGGACCCCTTTCAACATTTCTTTCAGGGCTGGTTTCGTGTTTGCAAATTCCTTTAGTTTTTGTTTGTCCTGGAAACTTTTTATCTCTCCTTCTATTTTCAATGACAGCCTTGCTGGATATAGTATTCTTGGCCGCATATTTTTCTCGTTTAGTGCTCTGAAGATATCATGCCAGTCCTTTCTGGCCTTCCAGGTCTCTGTGGATAGGTCTGTTGCCAATCTAATGTTTCTACCATTGTAGGTTACAGATCTCTTCTCCCAAGCTGCTTTCAGGAATTTCTCTTTGTCTCTGAGACTCGTAAGTTTTCCTATTAGATGTCGGGGTGTTGACCTATTTTTATTGATTTTGAGAGGGGTTCTCTGTGCCTCCTGGATTTTGATGCCTGTTTCCGTCCCCACACTAGGGAAGTTGTCAGTTATAATTTGCTCCAATATACCTTCTGCCCCCCTCTCTCTTTCTCCTTCTTCTGGGATCCCAATTATTCTAATGTTGTTTCGTCTTATCATATCGCTTATCTCTCGAATTCTGCCCTCGTGATCCTGTAGTTGTTTCTCTCTCTTTCTCTCAGCCTCTTTATTTTCCATCATTTCGTCTTCTATATCACTGATTCTCTCTTCTGCCTCATTTATCCTAGCAGTTAGGGCCCCCATTTTTGTTTGCACCTCATTAATAGCCTTTTTGATTTTGACCTGGTTAGATTTTAGTTCTTTTATTTCTCCAGAAAGCGTTTCTCTAATATCTTCCACGCTTTTTTCAAGCCCAGCTAGTATCTTTAAAGTCATGATTCTGAACTCTAGGTCCGACATCGTACTAATGTCCGTATTGAGTAGGTCCCTGGAAGACGGTACTACCTCTTGTTCTTTTTGCTGAGGTGATTTTTTTTCGTCTTGTCATTTGTCCAGAGGAGAACAGATAAATGAGAGAACGAAATGCTAACAGGTTAACAACGTCCCCAGCAAATATACTCTATGCAAATCAGAAAAGACCTGAAACCAGGGAAAAGAAAGGGAAAGAAAGAAAAAAGAAAGAGGAAAAAAAAAAAAGAAAAAGATAAAGATAAAAACAAACAAAAACAGAACAAAACAAAACAAAAAAAACAGAATATGATCAAATATAATCAGGCTAGTGCATAGATCAGTGCCACACACTAGATTTTGGGTGTATTTTGGTCTGTTAGAAGAAAGTGCCTCCTAAAATTTTAAAGAAAGAAAGACTTATATATGTACAAAATAAGGGTTGATACAATGAAGGGATGGAAGATGACTGTAAAGATGAAACTTATAAAGGTTTTATAAACGGAATTGATAAGTTGTTTGAAAGAAGAAAGAAGAAGATTTAAAAAAAAGAAAAAAGAAAAGAAAAAAAAATGGGAGAGACTGTGATCAGGCAGGAGACTAGAACAAAGCCATACACTAGTGATTTAGGGTATATTTCAATCTGTTAGAAGAAACTGTATATCAAAATTTTAAAGAGCAGAGAACTTATATATATATGCCCAAAATAAGGGTAACTACTATGAAGGGATAAAATATGACTCTAAAAATGAAAAATAAAAAATGTGTTTTTTTTTTAAAGGAATTGATAAGATGTTGGTTGAAAAAGGAAAGAAGAAAAATTTAAAAAAAAAAACAGTTAAAAAATTAACTTTGAAAAACTAATGAATCATGGTAAAAAAGCCATGAATTCTATGTGCAGTATTCCCCTAGCGCTGGAGTTCTCCCGTTCTCCTTGATTGGTAAACTTGGTCTTGGCTTGCTGGCTGTTCGTGCTGATCTTCTGGGGGAGGGGCCTGTTGTCGTGGTTCCTAAATGTCTTTGTCGGAGGCAGAATTGCCCTGCCCTTGCTGGTCTGGGCTAAGCAAGCTGTTTGGGTTTGCTCTCAGGATCTTTTGTTCCCTGCGAGCTCTCGGTACAGCTTTGGAGGACCAGGGTGAAAATGGTGGCCTCCCACTCTCTGCCCGGAGGAGCTGAGAACTCGGGATCCCGCTCCTCAGTGCGCCCCCAGAGAAAAGCAGTCAATCACTCCCGTCTCCCTGGTCTCCAGCCGCACTCTGTGCTCACCTGGCCTGTGACTGAGCATTTCTATCTCTGGCACCCGACCCCGTGTGGAGTCTCCAAACCCAGCAGATCCCTGTGGTGCACTCCCGCGCCATTCTTCCTGGGGGAGGGAGGGGAGTCTCCCCGGCTCTGCCACTTACTGGGTCCCTGCTGGAGGCGCAGTGGCCCAGCTGGGCCGCGGATCACAGTTTATGGGCACCCTGAGCTGCGAGCCCGCGCCTCGGCTCCGTCTCTGCAGCCAGCTTCTCCGCTCTGATACCTGGGAGCTCTGCTGCTCTCAGGCACCCCCCGTCTTTCTGTGACCCCGAGGGTCCTGAGTCCACACTGTCCCGCGAGGTCTCCACCTCCCGCTTAGCCACTGGAGTGACGTTCCTCTTCCCCTTGTGCTCCGCGGCTCTAGCACTTGCCAGAAGTGGCCGACGGAGGCCCCTTTCCCCGCCATCTATCCTCCCGAATATCGCCTCGGATTCACTTCTCCGCATGTCCTACCTTCTAGTAAGTGGTCGCTTTTCTGTTCAGAGAGTTGTTGCTACTCTCTTCTTCGATCTCCTGTTGAGTTCGTAGGTGTTCAGAATGGTTTGATCCCTATTCAGCTGAATTACTGAGACCAGATGAAATCCAGGTCTCCTACTCCTCCACCATCTTGCTCCACCCCCCTTTTGGAATGATTCTTAAGAACGGAGTTGCTAGGTCACATATTAGGTTTATATTTAACACTGTTAAGTTGTGAACTATTTTCTAAAGTAGCTTTACCATCTGCATTCCTTTCAGCAATGTATGAGGATTCCAGTTTCTCCATATCCTTATCAACATTTGTTATTATCTGTCTTTTTTGTTAGAAGGTATGCTGTGATATCTTCTCATGGCTTTAATTCCTAGTTCCCAAATGACTAAAGATGTTGAGAATCTTTTTAAAATTTGCCTATTAGCTATCCACATACCTTTTTTAGCACAAAGTCTATTCAAATACTTTGCCAATTTTTAAATTGTTTCTCATTTTATTTTTATTGAGTTATAACTGTTTTTTATTCAAATTCCTTATCAGCTATGTGATTATGAAAATATATATCCCACTATCTTCCTTGTCTTTTTGTTTTCTGACTGGTGTCTTTTGAATGGCAGGTTTAACTCTTTCAGGAAATATAAATCTGCTTTCCAGTCTAGTGTGTAACCTATTGATTTAGATCTGTCTTTAATAATAATAATTACAGTAGATTTTTAAGTCATCATTCCAAACATAAAATCTCAATATGAAATAATAGAATAAAAAGGGAAAGAGTCTAGAATATTAGTCTTAGAAAAGTTAATTTAAAAAATGTCTTTGTATTTTTTAGAGTTAATCTTTCTTTTTTTTTTTCTCTCATAGAACTTGAATGAGAATAGGAGGAAGGAGTTAAGCTAATTCTTAGTAATAGTGATAATAATGACAATGCTTAACATCATTAAGCATCTGGCAGTTAAAAAAAAAACAAACTGAACTGTTACATATCTGAGCTTGATTTAATCAGTAATTTAGTATAGCAAGATAGAATATATCAAGTAAGATTTTTTGAGTACCTACTAACACATTGAGTCAAGCATTGTGTGCGTAGGGGTGGAAGGAAAAGCCCTTAGCATCCCAGGACCTTATAATTCTTGCGGAGAATAGAACATTAAGTTATATCAATAAGTTGAATGCCATGAGAGAGGTTTTCATAGATGTTATGGAAATAGCACAGGCGGGTCATCCTAACCTTGACTTCTTAAATAAGGTGTCAGGATATAACTGCCCCCAGAGAAGATGGGTGCAAAAGGTAAAATAATGAGAAAAGTAATATCTATTTTGCATTTCCTATAAGTTAGTCACTGATCAAGGTACTTTATGTAGATATTTCCATAGTCTTAAAGAAAAGCAAACAACCAAATCCTGAGGCCCATGTGGCATAATTAACTTGGCTGAGTTCCTGACATGAGCACATGCGTGTACAAAGATTTGCAGACAATATGCATTATACTGTCAGAACGGCATGGGAGTAAAGACTAGAGCCAATTATAAGGATATTATGAATATTGTTATAATAAAGGTGAGGAAAATTGAAGGCCTGACTTAAGACACTAGTAGGGGGAATAGAGAGAAGGATATGGTTCTAAGTATTTTAGAGCAAGCATTGGCAAAAGATGGAGAGTTAGACTGAATTTGCAATATAAGATAAAGATAAGAGTCAATCAGGTTTCTGACTTGGGCAAATTAGTGGATGATGCTGTCATCCACTGAATTAAAGAGTATAGGAGAAGGAACAGAATTTTGTGGACATGAATGAATGATATCAGAGCCTAGGGACCAGAAACTAGAGCTCCTCAATAAAACGCTAAAGGTCTTACTAAACCATACAATCCTTGCATCAAAGTGTACTTCTACCAAGATGAATAGATTGAGTCCTGCCAAACACAGGCAGACCCTACAGACATAATGCATCACATCTATTAGTCATTGATATACAGGTATCCTCATGAGTTGGAAGGATCTGAAAAATTATTCTCAGCTTTCCTTATATGAAGAATCAGTCATTGGAGAATGATGGTCTCAGAAAGTCTTTTTTCCCCCCTTCTTTCATTAGTGCAAAAAAGAGTAACTGAGGAGAGGGATATTTCAGAGAGCTGCCACCTGGATTTCCCTTCAGCTAGATAAATATTATGTCAGTTTTCAGCCTGGTACAGACACACTGGCAGGCAAGTTTTCTGAATGAGGCAGAAACTTGATCAGGTTGGCTCTTGTAGCTCTTGATCGTCATTTATTATACCACTACAATTTATCTTAGAACACAGACAGCTGTCATTATGCTAGTCTTGGATTAAGCTAACTGTCAAAGACAAGGCTCAGAGGGAAAAAGAAACAGTAGTCTATCAGCTTCTGCATTTTTGTCCACCCAGTATTCCCTGCCTTTTTTAAACAGATTCCCTGCCTTTTTAAAATAGATGTTAATCATGAAGGAACCACAGGTATTCCACCTATATGTGGAAGAACGTTTAAAGAACTTCACAATCACCTCTGGTTATAATGTATTTTGCAATAAGTTTGATGATGAAAAAGTGTCAAATTGCCCTATGGAAACTAGTTCTGATGGATTTCGTAACTTCAAATCATTTCAAAGTTGTTTCCTAAAACCAGAAATCTCCCAGGTTTTGGCAATTAATTAGTCTTCTAGAAATTACCTTAACAATGAAAATTTCCCATCACTAGATAATTGTCCATATACCCTTTTCTATCCATGAGTATGATGCTAACAATGATGAGTCTCATATGAATGTGGCTGAAAAACACAGTAGGAATTTTATTAGCATGTGCATTATAAATGAATCAGGATGTGCATAGAGTGGCTACCATTCTGAGCTCTTGACTTGCATGCAACATAACACCCCCTCTCAGATGGAAAAAAAATAGGCAAAAATTTCAAACAGAGTAGTGTGTAAAAAGCCTCCTGAAATCCATTGTGACTCTATGACAAGATAGGACATCTGGTTTTGGTTTTCACATTTGCTCTGAGGTAACTTCTTCTGTGTTTGCTGCTCTCTGATCTCAACGAAAAGCTGGGAGTGAAATCCAAGCAATCTGTTGGCACACAGATGCAGAGTAATTGTAATATTCTTGCTTTTACATTCTGGTTTATCCTGGTTGCCTCTAGTGGCCCAGAGATAAGGATCTGCCATTTTCATCCTCCAAAGAAGCAGATGATAGTCAATATGTGTAAAACTTTTAAAGTGACAGCAAGCCTCAACTTTGATCTCTTTGAGCTTTACTTCCTGCTTCGCCAGATGGACCAAATCTCTCATCTAGTCCAAGTGGGCTACTCCTTTCTGTTTTGTAACAGGAGGTCAAAAAAGTCCTCTTAGATTTTTACTTTCACTGTTACTCACTTTGTGAAATTGCATTACATAGTTTTGACTACTTGTGTGGAACACAGCTATATTCTAATCAGGAAGATATTTAGTTATTAGTTTCACTGCTAGGAAGTAAAAATGTAGGTCATTTCTCTATTAGAACACACATAATCAAATAGCAATGATAAAAGTGTTGCCTTTATAATAAGCTCCTTTTCTTGATGTTTATCTGACAACCAGTTGGACTAGAGTTAAATAGGAAGGTGCAGGTCAACCCGTGCACTGAGCTGATGTCATTCCTACAGAAATTGACAGAACAGTAGCAACAGGAGTCAATTCTAATGAGATTGTCATTGCTTGAGAAGGACATGGGCCATAAATGATCAGCTCTGGGAAGAAGAGGCAAGAAGAAAGCTACAGAGAATTATAGGTGACAGAACATGCCTCCTCCCCCCCACATGGAGAGCAATCAGGGCTCTTCTGAAAACACATCTGAGAACTGCAAAGATGGGGATCATTGACCCCAACAGATAATCAGAATTATGCATATTAGGGAAATAGGGTCTGAGGGAAGGGCATGCAGGGTAATACAAGACAAAAGGAGTTGTGCTATGGATTCCAAAGTTCACTGGGGTTACCTGGGCAGTTAGATCACATCCTGACATGGTATTGTAACCGCACAAGTTGATCAATCTTTACTCCATATGAGATGATGAACTCTGGGATCTTGAGCAAATGCTTTGAGAAATTTTATGGAATTTTTAAATTCAAATGATCTATTTCAAGAAGTTTGCATCAAGAAATGCACTGTGTGTCTGAGGAGGATATAATATGATGTGCTATATTAAATATATATTATATACAATGCCTTTGTCCTCCCTGCCTTTCCAGAATTTATGGGTGGCTTCTACACTTTCTATTTTCTTTCTTGCTTCATTTCCTTCTCTTTTTTTAACCCAAACATTTTGCAGAGAATAAGTTCCACAGATGTGTTGCAAACAAATAGGAAATTGAAAGCTTCTCTTGCCCTTTGGTGCCTTAATCTTTGATTATCCTAATTTTGGCAATTGCAGTCTCCCATTATACACAGAACCTGCTTTTATGATGAATGAAAATTAAATTGTGTGCTGGGATATTTGCCATTGGAGTCTTATTCTTCCCATAGAGTACTTATCACCTATACATTTTTGTGACTTAGATCAGAGAACAAAGATATTTATTTTCTTTCCCCATCTGGATGCTCTGGAACCAGCTTTTTGAAAGCACTAAAAATCTTGTAACACTTTAACATAGAGAACCGAAAGCAATGGTTATACTGAAAATGGAGTTTCTTTGCTGAAGCCTAGTTCATAAGATATTATAATCAGTATTTTACTATTATTACTAATTCTACAGCTGCTACTTATTAAACACTCATCTACTATTAGTATATTCAAAAAATATATGTAACTATTTCCATTTTATAAATGAAAAGACTTTTAATAAGAGAGTTTAAGTCAGAGTCCTAACTCACATAACTAGTAATGTTTGTGAATCCTGAACAGAAATCTGGTTATATGTGATTTAAAAACCCATGCACTTTCCACTACATTCTATTGCTACAAATTAGAATTAATAAAAGAAGTGAGCATCTTTTCTACTACATTTGACATTTATTGAATTTAATAATCTTTGGGAAGTTATAACAAGCTAACAAAAAAATACAAACAATTATGTGTTAAACCACGCAATACTTACAATGCAATAGTAAGAGAAACGATGATAAGTGAAATAAGAGAGAAAAGGTACATGGAGGTTGAAATTAAATGAGGTCTCATTAATAATTAATGTTGTGTTCAGAAGGGGCCAAGGCATTTACACTGGCTTCTGTATATTTGATCTCCTTGGTGTCCTAGCAAAGTGGGCATTGTCCTCCCCATCTTACACACAAGGACATGGAACCCAAGGGTGAAACCCAATATGGCCATTGATATATTATTATTATTAAGATTTTATTTATTTATTGGTCAGAGAGAGAGACAGCACAAGCAGGGGGTGTGGCAGAGGGAAAAGCAGGCTCCCTGCTGAGCAAGGAAACTGATGTGGGACTTGATCCCAGGACCCTGGGATCATGACCTCAGCCAAAGGCAGCTGCTTAACCAACTGAGCCACCTAGGCATCCTGCCATTGAAATATTAATTCAAAACATATTTGATAGCTTCCTTATAATAATGCACTGTACTAGGCTTTGAGGAAATGCCTGTCTCTAGGATAATCAAGATTCCTGTCCTCTAGAAGCTTACATTATTGTAAGAGAGGACAGTTCAGCAGTTATTGAATAAAATGAGCATGACTACTTGATATAAACTTAGCTACTTTGAAGGAAGGAACTGTAATAGTGAGGAGACCTAGGGGACATAAAAGGATAAGATGGCTTGGTGCTTTAGACAATGGAGTTGGGGAAGATCTCTTTTAGAAAGTCACATTTGGAATGAGACCATTGGAAAGAAAAGAGACAGAAAAAAAGCTTGGGAAAACACCATCCAGATGAAGAAAGACCAAGCTCAAATTCCCAGAAGAAAGAATCAGAATGCCCCTCTCAAGGTACTAAAAAATCCAGGATTCCTAGATTATAGAGAACAAGGTTAGAGAAGAAGGCAAAGGTCTGATTATGGGGGGTGGCTCTCAGAAAATGAGAAGAGTTTTTATTGTATTCTAAGTTAACTTAGAAGACATTGAAGTATTTAAGCAAGAAGATGTTATTATCTGATATAAATTTTTGGAAAAATCACTCTGGGTTATAAAGAGATGTGTAAGGATACAGGGAAATCATTTAGGCAGGTATGGCGGCAATCCAAACAAATCATGATGGTAACTTGGGACTGGTAACTTCGGGTTGCAGTGGAATTGAAGAGAGTTGGGTGATATATTTTTGAAAACATAACAAAAAGGCATATTGATTGATAGGGTGTGGGGAGGAAGGAAGTGGGAGAATGAAGAATTATTTATAAGTGTTTAGTGTAGGACACCAGATAGATACTGACGCCATTTACTGAGATGAAGAAGGCAAGGGAAGCAGCGGATTGCAGAAATGAAAATTAAGAACGAGGAATTCTATTGGGATATATGTATTTTGAAATGCTTATTAGATATCCAAAGGAAAATGCTATGTTTAATAAATGAGTCTAAGCTCACAAGAGAGATCAGAGCTGGAGATAGAAATTTGGGAGTCATTAGCATATAGATATTATTTAAAACCATGGGACAAAATGAGATCATCTTGGGAGAGAGTGTGGATAAAGAACTGATAAAGACCTGGGACCAACACTGGATTGTTCCCATATTCATAACTGAAAGAGTGAAGGAGCTAACAAAGGTGACTGAGAGATTGCTGTTGAAAAAGATGGAAAATCCATACTGACACAGAGCTAAGAGAAGAAAGTATTTCTACAAGGTGAGTATTTACCTATGTGAATTGCTACCAAAAGGTCGAGGAAGATGAGGTAGATAAGTGAACATTGGCTTAGCCCCCACAAAGGTCACTGACAACCCAGACAACAGTGATTTTTGTGGACTAGTTAAAATGAAAATCAGTGCTGAGTCTGGTATAGAATAAACAGGAGGTGAGGAAATGAAAGTGATAAATACAACATTTTCAGAGAGGTTTGCTCTGAAGGGAAATAAATAGATGAAGCAGTAGCTGGAAAGGATATGGATTAAAGGAGGAGTTGTTTCAATCTTTATTGTGAGCAGTCTTATGACTTCAAACCATTACTTACATTATAATCTCTCACAATCCTGAAGGTCATAAAAGTTTGCAAAAAAAAAAAAAAGAAAAGTGGGGCCTTCCTACGTTAGGGAGAATAGTATGAACATATCTAAACATATTGCATAATGATCACCTTTTACTGGTGCCATGCATTTTGTAAGATGACATGCCAAGATGTGGGGATAAGGAGGTAAATGCATTAAATTAAATCAAAATGTAATGTTTAATGAGCATCTACTATATATCAATTACTATCCTATGTGTTGGAGTTTTAACAGTAAAATAAAACAAGCAGAAAATGCTCCTTTCTTCATGGTGCTATTTTAATGGGGAGGAGGGAGACATATAGTAAATTAATAAATGAATAAAATAGTTTATAGCAAAAAGTGTTATGAAAAATACAGCAAGTAAGGGCTATAAGTAGGACTGGAGGGTGGGGCGATGTAGAAATCTTAAAAGGTATAGACAAGGAAACCATAGGAAGGAAATAACATATGAACAAAAACATGAAGGACAAACAATAAGGGGAAATACAGATAATCTCTGTGGAAATTAGATCCAGCAGTAAAATCTGTGAGTCCAAGGCCCTGAAGTAGAAGCTTCCCAGACCAAGTTTAGAAAGGATTTCAAGGAGGAGAGACAGAGAAACTTTACCAGATGCCTCCAGTAGATTAGCTCTGTGAAACAAGGTCATTTTTGATTTTGACAAGAAGAGTTCGGCAGAATGATAGAGTAAGAAGCCTGGTTGGAGTGAGTACAAGAGAGAAAGGGAGGAAATTAACTGCAGATGGAGGATATAGAAATTCTTTCAAGAAGTTTTGGTATAAAGAGAAGCAGAGAAATGGGATGGTAGCTGGAGGGCAATGGAGTCCAGAGAGGGATTTTTTTTTTAAAAGACAGAACTATAATGGTATGTTGGAACACTGAGGGGAATTCTCCAGCAAAGAGAAAATTGCTGAAGCAGTGTCCCCTGAGAGTGAGAGGGGATGGGAAGTGAAAGGTTTGGCGGTGGATGCAGACCCACGGACATAGCCACAGGAAGAAAGGTAGAGTGTATGGGCTCAGATTCCTGTGTGTCTGTGGTGGGAGCTTGAGAAAGTTCTTTCTAATTGACTCTCCTTAAGTGAAAGAGGAAGCCAATTATCAGCTGAGAGGTAGGAAAAGGAGATTTTAGAGGTTTGCTGAGCTAGGAGAAGACATGAAACAGTCCTCTAAATTGTGAAGGGCTAGAAAATAGGATTGCCAGGAAGCACTGGTGCCCCTGGGGGGTTGGTGGCCATACATTTCAATGAGACTAGTCAAGGTGGTCCCAAGAATTTCCAGCTTTGCTCAGTTGTGCAGGGGAGGGGACAGGGGTTCAGAGAACATCCCTTCCTTCATAATGGCTCAGGAAAGAGGAAAAGAAAGCATAAACAGTAAAACAAAAATTAGGGAATATGTGTTCATTGCTACAATCAAATTACAGCAGATGTAGTGGGAGTTCAGGGTTGAGAGCAAGAACTTTGGCTGACATGGGTGATAGATAAGGGAAGATTATACAAAGAAAAATGCTGAAGACAGTAATAAGTAGGTAGGGATGAGGAACACATATTTCTTTTTAAAAATATTTATTTATTTATTTTAGATAGGGAAAGCAGAGAGGAAGGGCAGAGGGAGACAAAAAGAGAGTCCCAAGCTTACTCCACACTAAGTGAGGAGCCCTAAGCAGGGCTCAATCTTATGACCCTGAGATCAACCTGAGCTGAAACCAAGAGTCAGTTGCTTAACTGACAGCCACTCAGGTGCCCCAGGGAACACATATTTCTGAAGATGTTGATAGATTCTTCATCTCATAATTTTTATTATCGTTTTTATCAAAACCAAGATAGACCATGAATCTGGAATTGTCTGAATGATGACATACAAACACAATATATAATAATCTTATAATTTAAAATATTATGATATAGTATATTTTAACATACAACATGATATACAGTATAACTTACATTTTTATTACTTTTATTATTATCATTTAATAGACCATTACTTAGTGTACACTGCGTTGTGTTTTCATTAATTACAGCCTCTTGTTCTCACCAGTTGGCAGAACAGCTGCTATTCTTCCCATTTTGTAAGTAAGAAAACCAACACACTTGTTATTAAGTCATTTGACCATGATCCTAGAACTAGTTAATTTGCAGAAATGGGATTTAGACCCAGATGTGCGTGATGCCTATGTTCCTCCAGATCATCAAAAACAGTGCCATGGCCATGGTATTGGAGGCTGCTTGCACGCAGAAAGAGTCAGGAGCAAAGGTTTTTATTGGTACCTTTGAATGTTGTATCCAGCAATATGATGATTTATAAATTACAGCTTTCTCTAAGGTGCTATACAAATAGAATATCATTTTGTGTTTCTTGCACTATGCTGGTTCTCAAAGTTGAGATTGGGATGTTGAATCACTGTGAACTTGTGATTCTGAAAAGCAGAGAGTCAAAAGAAGCCATAAAACTCAGGTCAGAGACCCACAGTGCTTACTTGTTCAAGAGTATTTACGACTTCAGAAGACAGTTCTGTTTGCTCTTCAGAAGAGATTTTAATTGTGTCACAGAAAGGGATGGCACAGTCTTCAAGGCTTCTGTCCTGTCAGAGAGCTTAGGAATACACAACTTATTTGTTCCTTACATAACAAGGTCAATGATAGAGTTCTCTCTCAGAGTCAATCCCATCAATACTGAGAGAGATCTGAGAAGATGAAATAAATGGCATGCTCGAAGTTTATTTTGTCCTTCTGTCTTAAAAGATAGACTTAGAATCACAGGGTTTAGGGTTATGATAAAAACCAGGAAGTGAGAGGCATCCCTTGTAACCTGTCATGGAACAAGTAGCACCAGCCCCTTACAGTGTGAAAATGAAATGTTCTGTTGTCTTCCAGATCTGTGGAAATGTATCTCTGACCATCTGTGAAATTGACTCCTCTAGTTATTGACAACTTGTCAGTGTATTGGAGAAAGCTGTGTGGGCATAGGAAGTAGTTGTTGAACAAAGTTGAGGGAGGTACCCAGAAAGTTAACTGGCTATTTTGAAAACAACCACATCTAGTTTTCTTAAAGGGGTGGAACAAAAATCCAAAGAAAGCATTCCCTCGGGTCATTACAAATGTAATATTAATGTAGCTATTTTTGACAAATTAAAGAGAAAAAAAGCAGAGAAGTTTTTTATTCTACCCAACCCAATCAAATGTGGAAGACCTCTTAAATTTTCTGTAATGTGGGTGACTGAATGACATTTTCAATTTGAGGCTGGTTTCACTCTGTCTTCTAGCACACAACGGGGGTATGCCTTTCTCCCTACCTACATAGTGCTATGTTTTTTAGAAATAATGACTGATTATAGTATTAGATATAACAATCAGATGCAGACATTTCTGGGACTAAAATGAAGTAAAATGACCTAAGCCAAAATATGCACATGCATGTGACTCACGTATAATTGTGTATTGTGATTTTGGTATATTTATAAAATAAAATGGCTGCAACATTTATGGTTTCACCTGCTTTTCCAGAATCTTGTAACTGCTCCATCAAGAGACGGATTGTATTTCCACTCTCCTTAAAGGAGCAGGTCTGTGTCACTGCCTCACTACCCAGATAACAGTGGAGGTGATGCTGTGTGATTTCTGAGACTAATCAAAAAATGTGCTACAGCTTCTGCTTACCTCTCTCTTGGGACATGTGCCATGGGAGCCCTGAGCTGATATGCAAGAAGTCTAGCTTCCCTGAATCTGTGTGACTAGAGAATTCAGCAATAGAGATGATAGAACTGGAGCTGGAGAGCAAATCAAATGGAGACAGAGATGGAGAGAGAGAGAATCCCAAGGAACCCCAAGCATTCTGCCCTCCCCCACCCCACTGCAGTTGGAGCCTTCCCATCCCAGGTTCCAGATATATGAGCCTGTGACCCTTCAGATGACTCTAGCTCCATTCTTCGAGCCCCTCCAACTGAGACCAAGTGAAACAAAACAAGCCCTTCTTGAAATGCAGCTTCATGAGCAGAATAAATGTGTTTTTATTTTTAGATCATTATATTTTGAGGAGGCTTGTTACACAGCACCAGATAACAAGAATGGTGGAAAACCTCTTTCTGTTTTATTAATATAAATAAGAGAAACCCAGTGCATCTAGAAATTGTTACTATAGAATACTGAAGATGAATGTTAGGACAACAGGGATGTTGTAGGGGGACAGACTTTCCTAGCATTTGTTTTCATTGTCAACTAGCAAGTCTAGAGCAACAGGAAATCTGACTCCTAGGACTGTGCTCTTTCTTGGTGAACACCATGAAACTCTATTATTTGTTAAAAGAGCAATTGCTCACTATATTATACACCTGAAACTAATATAACACTCTATGTTAACTATACTGGAATTAAAGTAAAAATTTAAAAAACAGTAATCTCAAAATAAGCAATGAATCTGATAATGAACCCTATGCATTTCACATCTCTGAACTGATTTAGCAAAAGCTTGACCAAACTGAAATTAAATATTGTTTGCCTGAGAATTAGAAACACGACAGCTCTATTCACGGTTTTTGTGTAGTTTATAGGAGAAAGTGAAGAACAAGATTCTCAAGACCAGGTATCAACAAGAATCCTGGGAAAGAAATTCTATGTAGTTTGAGGATGGAAATAATGACTTGTTAGCTTCACACTACTGAAACTAGTATTTAGAACACCCAGGATTTCTAGTGTCATATATGGACATATCTATCACTCAAGTATTTACACAGCCTCAGAGTTGCATGTAAGTAGAATTTTATTTAAGATTTTTTTTTTAAACAAGAGCCTGAAAAACCAAGTCAACCTGGTTTAAAAACAGAATGGCTCTCATAATGGAAAATTCCAGAGGCTGATCCAATAGCTCAAGTGAGGTCAGCAGACCTTGTTTCCTCTTTCTTTTTGCTTCTGAGCTTCAATCCCGGGTTTGCTTTATTCTCAGCCTACTTTCACCCTACATGTCCCAAGAATCTTAAATCTGTAAGATCCCTAATCACTCTCTTCTCCTAAGTACTAAACAAAAGTTCTTGTTTTGCTAGATCAAGTTAGGGGATATACATTTTACTAAACCATTTCTAGGGGCCAAATATTGGGATTGAGGATTAGCTTAGTTCAGCCCCAATCTTGGATGTAAAGTAAAGAAAGTGTCCCCTACCACATGGTCTGAACTGAGGATGGGTTCTATATTCCCCACTCCATTAGAGTATTATTATTATAAGTTGGAGTAAACAAACATAAAAATGTCCACCTCTAAAAGTGATTTAGAGTATATATTAGGAATATGAGCACATTTGAATATCTAGAAAAACTAGCACTATCTACTGAGTTAACCCTGCATTTTTATGGATTACTTTAAATATTTTTTTGGGGGTGCGCCTGGGTGGCTCAGTCGTTAAGCATCTGCCTTCGGCTCAGGTCATGATCCCAGGGTCCTGGGATCAAGCCGGCATCGGGCTGCCTGATCAGTAGGAGGCCTGCTTCTCCCTCTCCCCCTCCCTCTGCTTGTGTTCCCTCTCTCGCTGTGTCTCTCTCTGTCAAATAAATAAAATCTTTAAAAATAAATAAATAAATAAATATTTTTTTCTTTACCAATGCAGTGCAGTGCTAATTATTTATGTGAGTTTTCTGCATAGGAGTTTGTACTTTTACAGCTTTTAGAGGGAGAAAAAAATATAATTTTGAGCCATCTGTAATATCCCCAGTGTTTTCTGCTGTAAAATCTTTGGATGAAGTGAAGTAATAAGTTGGGGAGGCTTGACAATCTACTGGCTTATGATTTATCCAAATGAAAATTAGATTAGTTCAACTGGGTAATAAGAATAATAATAATACATGCTTAGGGAACATAATACACAGTGGAAGAATAAAGGGAGCATTTCCCTCTGTTTCCATGGGCTTCAGAGGATGCTTATTAGCCAAGTGATTGATGTGCTCCTTTGAGTCGCATCACAAAACATGTAAAGAACAAGGGTGGTTATGAAACTATTTCAATTAGGTGGTGCACATCCCAGGGATGTGAGGAGCTTAAAGAATATTTGGGTCATTGGAAAAGTTAAATTTCTTGGAAGCAAGTTTTTAGACTAAAGCTTTAGAAACATTCTTATTCTGCTAAAATATTTCTTGTTCTACTGAATATGTTTGCATTTTAATTCAGGGTAAGGATGAGCTCTGTATAGACACATTCATCAAATTTATAAGCAAATGGAGCCCATGAAAAGCTTAATATTTTTAGTAAAATTAGAAAAAGACTATTGGGGAGGGGAAATAGATAGAAATCCATATAATAATTAAAGTTAGGTTTTGATCAATTACCTGATTTTTTTAGGTTGCAAGAAAAACATAGCAACTATAGAGTCGATCTATAATTATTTTTATTTTTATTTTTTTATATTTATTTTTAAAGTAAGTATTTGTAGATAAGGAAAACGTTCCCATAAATTTATCATGAAAGGGTTTTATGTTTAACATGATAAAAGCACATCTGATCAAGGCAGTATTTATTTGGCTAGTAGTTTATTTTTGGTTAAAGTGCAGGATGTCAGGTCTGGGCCAAGATTGTGGGTTTTTAAAATTCTGGTTTTCCCACATAACACATTATTCTAACCTATCTGTCACTCCATTTCCTCGTATGTAAAATGAGAATAATAATAATACCTATCTTTTTAGGACCGTTGAAGAATCAAATGTGTTACTATGTGTAGTGTGTTTTCAACAGTTCCTGCCATATAGCAAATACCACAAAAATATTAGGGACTTAACTGGTAGTTTGGCTGGTTATAGTATTTTAGTTTGGAAACGATCTACCTGTTCCTTCTGAATTTTGAAGGAAATTACCCATTTTTTAGCTGAGATTTTAGAATGTTATTGAATTCCATTTCCATTATAATTCTGAGTCCTTCTCTGTATTCATTGCCTTTTCTCTTAAAGTTTCTTTAGATTTTTCTTCCCCTCCCCCCAATATTTTGAAATTCAGAAAGATGTTCTTGGCATGAGCCTTCCTTCAACCGTTGTGATGGATACATGAGTCTCCATGAAATCTAGAAATGTATGTGCTCTATTTCTGAGAAATTGAATTATTATTTTGATTATTTTCTTTCCTCCATGTTTATTCTTCACACTCCCTGCAACTTCTACTATCAGGATATTAATCTTCTAGGACTGATTCTTAAATTTCTCCTCTTTTCTTTCTCATTTTTTATGTCTTTTCTATTCACTTTCTATTCTGAAATGCTTAGTCCACTTTATTTTTATTTATTTATTTTTTTAAAAGATTTTATTTATTTATTTGACAGAGAGAGACACAGGGAGAGAGGGAACACGAGCAGGGGGAGTGAGAGAGGGAGAAGCAGGCTTCCCGCTGAGCAGAGAGTCCAATGCGGGGCTTGATCCCAGGACCCTGGGACCATGACCTGAGCCGAAGGCAGACGCTTAACACCTGAGCCACCCAGGTGTCCCGCTTAGTCCACTTTATTATATGATCCTCAGTATAAGCATGGGACTCAGTCCCTGGTATACAGTGAGTGCTAAAGAAATCATAGCTTTCTCTTCTTCTCCGCTTTCTCTCTCTTTCTCCTTTTCTTCTGCTGTTGCTTCTTTTTCTTCTACTTCAGTATTACTACTTCCTAAGCAATATATTCAATATTCTGGGTTTTTGATTAAACCTGGTTTCTGCAACCTCTCTCTGCATGTAATATATGTGGACCTCTGTCCTCCATCCAGGGAAATACTAAACAATGTAGAAGTGAACCAGAAAGGTTTTTGTAAACTATCCTTTACGAAACACCCACTCTGTAACAGAGAATCTGTTAAATTGGCTTCCTCTAAAGCATGTAACAGTCACAAAAACCTTTAATGTAACTTTAGTCTTAAATAATTTTAGAAATAAAGACATCAAGGTGCAGGGAGATGGCCAAATTTAGCAAAAATTACAAAATGGGATTTGAATCCTGTTATTTCAGCCTCTAAAACCCATGCTTTAATTTCTACACAATGCTGCTGTGACACAAACATAAATTCCAAAAGGGCTGTCAGTACTGTGGAGGGAAACCCAGCCTATTAATGGTATCTGGGACACGCTGGGCAAATGCTAGTTAAAAAGTGTGGGCAATGCACACCCTTTATGTAACTGCTGTGTACATGTCCCATAGCAAAGGCAGTCTCCTGATGTGTACAGGTGGCCTGGCTTCTGAGCCCTTGTGATTACACAGCTTCTCCAAGCACAGCTTTGGCAATGGAGTGTAGCAAAATGACTTCTCCTGGCTGAAATTCTCACCAGGGAAAGACAAAGGAAGATACAAACTTGTTTCACTCAGGTACAGGGATTTTTCATTTTGGTGAGCACAGAGGAAATTGAATGTGGTGGTAAAAAAGGCCTGGTAGCTGTATAGTCTATACTAGTCCTCCCTGTGGTTAATGATGTATTTGAAATGTATTTTCTTCCATGTGGAAGAGTGACGTACTTTAATGCAAATTCTCCCTCCTTGACCTCCCAATGACTTTCCATCAAATGAAATAATCTTTCTGTTGTGATTTATAATGCATGCATGCCATGACTTACAACTGTGGGGAGTTTTCATTCACTTGTCTATCCGTCATCCCATTCACTCCATAACTTTTAGGTTGAATCAAATTAAATTGCATATACTCAACTGTGTATGACCTGGGGAATGGTAATCTCATATGGTTCAAAATAAAACTTACTGAATTCTGAATAAAAGTAACTGTGAGAGATTAAAAAATTATTAGACGTAAATATAGATAATTTGAACAAGAAGATTATATGTTTCTCCATATGTACAACAAATCTTTGTTGAGTGCTTACTGTGCCTTGGGTTCTGAGGATACAGTGCTAAACAAAATAAATGTAGCCTTACCTACATGGAGGTCCAAATCTTTTGGAAGAATGAAAATATACTTAAGCCCCTGTAGCATAAGAAAGAAGAAATTGCCCTAAAGTGATAATGGAATTCAAAAGAGAATGATATGTCTCTCTAATGGAATTTAGAATGGGTTTTATGGGAAAGGGGTATTCAGCTGGTCCTTGAACACTGGATAGGATTTAGTGAGGAAGGACACACCAGTTGAAGGGAATTGTAAATATGCCTAGGTAGGCGTTCAGTTCTTAAGGGACACATTTATGAGTCTTGCACACAAATTGTTTCCAGTTGGTCAGGGAGGCAAAATATAAAGAGTTTTCATACAAGGGAGAAGAATATGTGAGTTCACTGTAGGTATGTACATATTTGTTTTTCTTTATGCAAAAGGAGTAATTCATTGTGACTATAGAAATCAGGAAGGACTTCTCAGTCAAGGTTTTATCTGTTTTGCTTAGGAAGAAGAATATAATGTACATGGGTGGATAATGGAGGAAAGTATCTCTAAGTTGAAGGAAGACCAGTAGAGAAGGCATGACAGTAAAGGAGTGCATGGCATATTTGAGAGACATGACGTTGGTCTGATGAGTCTGGAGATCATACATGATAGAGATGAGGCTATTCATAAATACTAGATTAAAGGAGAGGTTTGATAGCTGTATGGAGCAATTTGTGTTATATTCACTGTGGCATTACTGAAAATATATGAAAGGAAGCTACTTTTTTCCTACAAGAGCTAAGACCAGAACTAAAGGAAGATATACTGGCCAGATCATTATTTTCTTGTATTAAAATACAATGGCATTCAGTATAAAATAGTAGAAAGACAAGTGAACTTGGAGCTAAAAGATACGGGCCAATTGATTAATGCTCCTGAAGCTTCTTTTCCTCAAACCCCTCAAAAGAGTTAGTGATTCCTTTGTCTAGTTCACAAGGCCATTTTCAAAAATATATTCAAGATAATGATGATTATCTCCTTCAGACAAATGTGAAAGTCTGATTGTGATGTAGCATTTTGAAGGAGTCCATTTAACCTAGCACGAATATCGTTGAAGTGAATGCCTCTTAGTAGCCAGCCAGTCACCACCCAGATTCACAGAGGATATTGATCAAGGGTGTATCATCTGTGGCCACAATCAAATCTCTCGTTCAATCCATAAATGCTGTCATGGCTGAGTGTTGTCCTCAAAACTTCCCCAGTGGGAGGAGACCATAAGGACAACAACACAGTCGTGTTCTGCTGAGACTCCTCTTAGCTCTTTATATGGACTTTGCCAGAAGTTTCTTAGTCATTGCACCATGTGGGGCAGACAAGGTGAAGATATCCTCACAGTCAGTGGGCAAAGAGAGGTGACAAAATGGAGCCTAGGAAACTTCAATGCAATTACTTGGAAAAACATTCATCTGGAATCTAGAAGACTTGATACTTAGTCCAGTTCTGACTTCAAAGCTCTGCACTTAGAATTTGTTCTTTTTCCTCTTTCTCCTTCTCTTAGCTGCAAGTTTTGGAATACTTACTTACACCATCTTTTAAGAAAGGTAATTTCAAAAATCTTAATTGTCCAGGACTTACCATTTTGCAAAGAGGAAATCTGAGACTCAGAGAGGGGTTAAGTGTTTTGCCCAAAGACAATGAAAGAAGTAAATGACTTTACTAGGATTCATATCTAGCTGGGCCTGACTACAAAGTCAGTCTTCTAACCCTGCTATGCTGCTGCTTATATTTAAAACAAATGAATAACATTGAAATTCACTGACTCTATTTTAATCCACATTTATAATCAAGAAACAATGCTAAGATGTGCAAAACTAAACATTACAGAATTGCTTGGAGCAGGAGAAAATAATCAGAAAAGAACATAATTTATAATGCCCATTAATGGGGGATTGATGAAATAAAGTATAATAATTCTACAAAGTGAAATATTACATGGTCCTTAAAAACTGTAAGGTAAGGCTATATATGTTGATATGCAAAGATCCCAGCATTCATTGCTAATTATAACCAAAGCAGAATAATACAAATCATGTGATTTCATTTTATAAAAATGATATGATACTATATTTGTTTATAAGCTTATAAAAGGAAGGATGTAAAAAACTGCTAATACCGGTCACTTCTAGGTATAGAGAAACAGAGAGAGACTTACTTTTATTGTGCATCTATTGTATATTTTATTTATTTTATTACATGCATAATGTTACTTACGTTTTTTTGTTTAGAATTAAAATTAGATCATATACCTTGAGAAAGAGAATATCTAAGATTACTCACAGCTTCCAAATTCCATGTTTGAAATCAGAAACCTAACTTGTTTTAAACAACTCCAGTGCATTTCTGAAGAAGGCTCCCCTGTGGCCAAAATTCGGGGACACTTGCATGTGTATGAAAAATGTCTGTGCGTGCGATGTTACTTTCAGAGTGAGAGCTGGATAGGGGAAACTGGTCAAAGGCTGACTCACAGCAGATGGCCTCACAGGTTTCTTGATTCCTGCACACAGAGCATTCTCAGCAAGGTCAAGGGCAGGTAAGAAAGTGATTCATTAAACTTCTGTGGTTGATGTGCCTTAGATGTATAAGGCAAGTCAGCATCTTGTACATGCAGATGTGCACTGCAGCCCTTTGTCTGAAGGACAAAGATTTTTTTCAAGTAAGGAACTTGAAAACTGCATGCCTAGGGATGAAGAGCCAACAGTACAGACTGTAGATGCAGTAGGAATCCCGTTGTTCGGGCTCAAGTTACTTTTTTTTTTTTTTTAAGACATTGTCATTAATAATAGTATTTCTCAGTCTGAGCTTTACTCCAACACATATGAAGGAATTTAGCTAAAGAACAATGGTAATGTTCTAATTTGTTATTCGTCATTTAGATGGAAGTGGTGTGGTATACTACTTTGTTGATAGCCAGCAAATACTGATCCTCTATCCCCAAGAAGCTTATCATCATATAAACATTTTCTTTTTCTTTGTGGTCAAGCTAAATGGAAATCCACCTCCAAAATTTTATTTACAGGTAAGATTAATATTAGCTAATGGATCAGGAGAAAGGCTCAATGTCCTGGACAAAAGACATGATAGCCTCTTAGAGTAGTATAAAGTAGTCTTTCATCCAGTTATTTCCCCTTTACTCATTTTTTTATAGGTGAGTTATGGAAAATTGGAAATATATTTTGATTTTGCATCAAAGTTACCATTTTAGTCTATGTAATAAGCTATTCCTTTGTTTTTCTTTTCCTAACCTGATAACTATGGATAATCTCTAAGACTCATAGATCTGTTTTATGTATCTCTTTCTTTAATGGTTTCACTTATGGCCAAGAATTCCTATGATCTGAATCTACATTTCTAACTAGATTTCCCAGTATTTCTCCAGGCCTTTACCTTAATTTTCCATAGACTATCTTCTCTCAGATGTCTCGTATTAATCTGAAACATACTTTTTATTTTCTTTTTTAAGGATTTCTTTATTTGAGAGAGAGAAAAATGCATGAGTGGGGGGGAGGGCCAGAGGGAGAGAATCTAAAGCAGACTCCCCGTTGAGCACGGAGCCTGACTCAGGGCTTATTTCACAAGCCTGAGATCATGACATGAGCCAGAACCAAGAGTTTGATGCTCAACAGACTGAGCAGCTCAGGTGCCCCAACCACTCTATTTTAAAATCAGCATGTCTTTAGTTGAACTTTTATGAACTTAAAAATTCAGTTTGTACTATATACTTGACATGTTACTTCACAAAATGTGTGGCCATAATATTTTGAACATCGGTACAGCTGTCTTCTTGACTTTAAGCTCCTCTGGTGATGAGACATTTATTCTTTTCTCTCCTTTATTGCAATGGTTTTGCCCGCCATCATTGTCCAACCCCCCTAGCCCAGGGGAATGCATAGTGACTAGACAAATTTACATATATTCTATAAAATAGATCCTCAAAGCCTGGGTACAATACCAAAGCACCCCTGTGTTCAAGTTCCATAAATACTTGAAGAAAATCATTTGGTGGACCCACATAATCTCAACATGATGATATTAAACTTTAAAGATAATATATTGGCATGTTATTATTTTATGAGCACAGGAGTAAAGAACACATTTTTCTTTGAACTGCCAGTTGTCTTAGGCAATTTTTACCTAATTTATTTTGCTACTTTTCTCCTAAATGAAAGTGGCACAATTATTTCTTAAAATGCTACAGGTCTATTTGGAAAATTTTAAATACTTTTTTCTGTAATCAAAACTGGCATTTTATAACCCAAGAAGAAAATATATGACTTCTCTTTTGAAAATATTTGCAATTATATTACCTCTATTTTGATAATTAAGGATATAAGCACTGTCCCCAAATAAATATGCTAATTTTATAAAAGGACAGATGGATTTCTTTTTTTAAACTGCTTATGTCAAAATTTCTACCTGACACAAAATAACTCTGCTGTGACTTTCTACATAATTACTATATCTGTTTTTTCCTACCTGACAGTAACAAATATGAAAATGGAGAAGATTCCATACATGGCAATTGATGCCTATATTTTGCATTCTCTGATGCAATGTTGTGGTGAAATAAAAAAAATATGTATATATTTTAGAATGTGTTATTGTTTTTTTGTAAGACCACAAGTCATTGAGTGCTACTGAGGGAAGGAACCATTGTGAAAAACACCGATGAAGAACTACAATCTGAAATTACATGGGGAGGGTTGGAGTAGAGAAATTCTCTGTAGTAAAAACTGTGTTGTTTAATCAAGGATTGAGGGAGTAGGGGAAGAAAATAGAAGCTATTTCAAGAGAAATGAATTAGAAGCGCTCAGTACATTGTTCTTATGTAGCTTGTCTTAGTTCCAGGACAGATGCCAAACCTCATTTACTAATATTGGCACCTCTTAGGGCATTGGCACTAACCCATGGTTATGGACTTTGGATCAGGATCTGATTTTCCCATAGCTCTGGTTTCCCTAGATTATTTGATGGGTTTCACTAATGTTCTTATAGAACACAATTGAATGTTCTAATAGCATTACTGGTAGAAATAAGTGTCACAGATTTGCTTAAGAGTTCCCAAGAGCCTTTAGACATTAGTACTTGTAATGCTTGTAGTATAGAAGCCTATTATTTGGAATTCCCCGATTCAACAGACTGATATAATTTCTCTTCTCTCCTTCCCATTCTATACAAAAGGAGAGTGTTTGTTTGTTTGTTTGTTTTTAATGGGCAAAGCTGCTACAAAATTGTGAGCTCTTGGGGCGCCTGGGTGGCTCAGATGGTTAAGCGGCTGCCTTCAGCTCAGGTCATGATCCCAGGGTCCTGGGATTGAGCCCCACATCGGGCTCCCTGCTCAGCGGGGAGCCTGCTTCTCCCCCCGCCCCCATCTGCAACCCTCACTCCTGTGTGTGCTCTCTTTCTTGCTCTGCTCTCTCTTTCAAATAAAATAAATAAAATCTTAAAAAAAAAAAAAATTGTGAGCCCCATAATGGGTAACCAGAGACATGACAACTAGACTAGTAAGTCTCTCTGGACAAATAACATATGCCTGACCATTCTTCTATCCCCTAGTCCCTGTAGGCCACTTTTCCTGATGTTATTGTTTTAATTGATGTATAATTAACATACAATATGATATTAGTTTCAGGGATACAACATATTTATTCAACAATTCTATACGTTGCTCAGGGCATACCATGATAAGCGTAGTTACCATTTATCACCATATGATGCTGATATTATTATAAGATTATTGATTATATTCCCTATGCTGTACTTTTCATTTCTATGACTTATTTTATGAAGGGAAACTTGTACCCCTTAATCTCCTTTATCTATTTAACCCATCCCCCCCACCTACCTTTGCCCTGGCTTTTATGAGAATCTAATTCCTAACTTCAAAGTGTCTTTGTACTTTATATGTGTTGAACATATTTACTTGTCTTCATGTTTACTCCCTGAAGGCCTATAGTCTATTCTCTCTAATTTGTTCATTCTGAGGCTCTTAGCATATATTGGTTGCCCTTTTCTTTATTCAACTAATGCAAGACTTGTGAATCATGATTATGCCATCTATAGGGGACCGATTTGTAAACCTCTTCCCTGAAGAAGGCTATTCCAATGTTTTGTTGGTTTAATGACACGGCATTAATACATCAAATAGGCATATTTGAAAAAAGAAAACTTATTTTTAAAGCTTTTTGATGAAGGTAAGTGAGAGGTGTGGAAGCTACTAAGAATACTTAAAAAGTATATTAAAGATACTTTATTCCTAATTATAGAAGTATTTGTATTCATAATAGATGAAGTGAAAAATACATGAAAGCACAAAGAAGTTGAAAATGACCAACATCTCTACCACCTAAGTATATACAATTCTATAACATTTTGGTATATCCCACACTTTTTAAATATATCCCACACTTGCTGGTTAAAATCATGGACTCTATTTCTAGACTATCTTGGTTTGAACCTTTGTTCCGTCACTTCGTAGGAATATAATTTTGGGCAATCTACTTAGCCTCTCTGTGCCTTAGTTTCCTGACTTGTAATAAGGGCAGTAGTAGTAATGACCGATTTATTTGGTTTCTTATGAGAATTAAATCATTTAATACATACATGGTTTTTCAACTTGTGACTGGTTACATTAATGCAGTTTGTTATTGTTATCAATTATGATAGTGTTACTGTATAAGCAATGGATTTGAAAAATTCTGTGCTTTCCTTCTAATTGCTTAAATAAACTCCTTTTAATAGTTAGCAGTCATTTTTGAACTAAGTAGTTTTATTGGTAGAAACTAACAAAACTTAGTGAGTATTTCTTTATAATTGATTTTTTTTTGAGCCCCTCGAACTTGGAAACAACAATAACAAATACATCATTTCTTAAATATTTTTGAGGAATGCCTTGCTGTTGGACATGTGTGGTTGATTCTTTCAAATTTGAGTTAGGTGAGACATCTAATAATTCAAATATTTTTAAACTTCTCCTTTTGGACTTAAACCATCACAACAAAAAAGGCCATTTCTTTTCTTTGACCATTAAACTTCTTTTCCCACTAGCCCACATGTCTGCTTATCTTGCAGACCTAACATCATTCTTGAGAAATAAACTTCAATCATACAGAAAAACTTTATTTCATTCTTTTGCTTCTTCCTGGAGGCATCTCTGTGGATTTTATAATTATTTAAATGTATAAAAATAATGAAAGATGTCACTTTTTCCCCAGTAATCAAATTAAACAAATGCTAGAATAGGGTTGAGACCTAGAATATCTTTGGCCACATGTAGGAGAAGTAGCAAAAATTTTGCAGGTTATTACCTGCAATGCTTGATGCTTATAATTATGTAGGTGTAAACTCTGAAAAGTGTTAAGAGCTTCAGAGAGAGCCTTTCTACCAGCTAGAACAAATCTCTTGAGATTGCATGACTTTACCTCCATGAATTGAATCATTACATTCCATTTGAATATTAATACAAACAGGCCAGACTAGCCAGTTTAATATCTAGGAGACCTTACTGAACCCAATTCATCCTCTGTCCCAGAAGGAAGAGAAGGGAGTCTAGCATGAGAAGATCATTTCTTTTCATGAGGCAGCTTTATTTCCCTTCCTGTACCATCCACCTGTGGATCTCACTGAATTAGCAGAGGGACTTCATGAAATTCAAGTGGGTTTCATTACAAAAGGTAAGTTCCCTGGATATTCACTTTCTAAATAATTTTTCAACTAGAACATAATCTTTCTGTTGGTTGTGAACCTTTTGCACAAATACTATTTCTTCTAAGTGTTTCTGATGGTGATTTTATGGAAACCAGGGCAAAGTTGTATTTAGTGCACATGAAGTGCCCATGGGTAGGGGATTATGCATTCCAGCAGCTCTCGGTCTGGCTCATATTTTATAGGTTCAGAAGCAATTCTATTTCTCCATATTTTCAGAAGCAACATATCTTGGACTCCCAAGACATAAAAACACATGGGAGAAATTAACTGATTCAACAGAATAACTTCATAATATTTTAAATGTGAAAGACTCAGAAAAAGTACTTACTATGGGAGATTGCTGTGAAATCATTAGAGTTTATTACCAACATCATACAATGCTCTCTTAAACCAAGGGATTTTGCTTTATTACCCAAAAGTAGCCACATGCACTTTTATTCCCTCATAACAGGATGTTCATGGTAGGGAAGAGCTTTAAATAATCCTTATCTGGAATAAGGAAAACAAAAGGGCTCACAGCCTTTCATCAAATAGGCCCTGAGTGACAAAATACAGCTCATATTGTGGTAATTTTCCAAACAAATCAAGACCTCTGATTAAATAAGTTGGGCCTTAGACATCCTGCAATTCTAAAGACTATCAATAGAAACATTGTGGCACAGTCTTATTAGACTCATTGGAGCTATAATTAACCATTGGAGAGAAACAAAAATGTAAAAAAAAAAAATCCATTATGATTAATTTTCACAGGATGTCTTGGAAACCTTACAGGAAGAATTAGTAGTCTGCCTATTTATAATTAACAGATCGCAAACACTAATGCATTTTCCCAACAGGGACTATTTAAATGGAAAGCTTTGTTGATGTGAGACTTAAATACATAGGCTTGAGTCCCTGAAAGATGTGTTTTACAGAGATTTTAGAATGATGCAGTATGTGCGCCTGATTGGAGGTTCTTGTCATTGCTCTTTTTTTTTTTTATATATTTTATTTATTTATTTGAGAGTGAGTTAGAGCATGGGGGGGGAGGGTCAGAAGGAGAAGCAGACTCCCTGCTCAGCAGGGAGCCCGATGCGGGACTCAATCCCAGGACTCCGGGATCATGACCTGAGCCGAAGGCAATCTCTCAACCAACTGAGCCACCCAGGCACCCTCTTGTCATTGCTCTTATTTGAAGTGGTCATAAGGGAGAATCCCCTTGGCTTTCTTTGGCTTAGGCAAGTTTGTGCAAAGTGAGGACTTGGGATCTCATGTTCACTTCGGAGAGAATCCTGCAGCCAGTGCAGACACAGCAGGAAGGAATTAGCTCTTAAGTGTTAGAGTCCAGTTTCTAACACGTTTATATTTGGAATTTTGTGATCATCTCAGCCAATCAAAATTGACAGAGGAACACAAATTTGTATACATGGGATTAGGTAATTGTCATGGAAATCTAAGTATTTAAGTTGTAATAGGTGTAATAAGGTGTTAATGTCTTTCTAGGGCTATAAGGAAATAAAACCATATTTTACAACAATTCTAATTTGTATATAATAACTTCAAAAGGGAAGTTATTGGGCAAAAATTGCTAATGTAATAAATTTGCCCCTGCCTCTAATCTTGTCCAGACCACTTGTGGAATATCCATTCTAGGTAAACCCTCTAGTTTTGTTATTCCATATCATAAATTCCTTCAATGACAATCACTGCTCTCTTTATCATATGGTCAAGAGCCATTGTAATCTAGCCACCTCTAATGGATATTATCTTAATCCTTTATATTTTCTAATATTGCTCCAATTTTATAAGTTACATAAAATTTTAGGACCTTCCTATATTGTTTCTTCCTATCTTTGCTATTTTTGATCTCAAAAAATTCTTGCTCAACCTTTAAATTCCTTAAATATGTCAGGCACATATATAACTCTTACTTGAATCTGTTTTGGCCTATGCTTGCCTGTTGCTGCCTCTTGGGTTAATAATGTATCCCATATCCATGCTAATATGACATTTATTATGTGGCTCTATTATCATGTCTATAAATTTGTACTGTAACACTTGGTGGACATGGATTATGTGTTCCCAACACCCAGAGAATGTCTGTCCCGTATATGTCATCACTTCTGAGGGTATTTGACTCAGTAAATGTTGAATAAGAAGACTTGTCAATGTATTTAGTTGACACATATATAGTATACTTGTTTATTTCATCTTGTGAAAACATTGTGTATTTTCTATGCTCCCATTTAACATGGACTCAACAAAGGCTAGGGCTTTTTTCTGAATTGAAACTTGAGCTAACAAGTGGCAGCTAAATTCTAGAAATATATCTGAATTACAGAGGAGTAGAGTAACCTTATTTTAAAAGTCTCATTGACTTAGTGAGCATGCCAATTAATAGAGAGAGAAGAGAGATGAAAGATGTATTCAAGAATTTGCTAAAGTAAAATTACAACCTTGCATTTTTATTACTGCACCTGAAGAGTATGTAAATTAGGATAGGGAGAAGCCCAAACCACTTTAGATATTGGTGTGTAGTGGACCATGTACATTTTGGATGACACAGACTAGTTATCAATGAGGAGAGACTAAACTGATTGCTGGCTCATACCTTACCTAAAGTAAACATTGTATTCAACAGAAGTTTAATTTTTTTTCAGTCTCTTTACTAAATTATTTATAGCCATAGATATTAAATAATGAAAGAGGATGGTCTAAGATTTCAAACTTGATTTCTTTCATTTTCTTACCTGTGAACCCCACTAATCCATGAGCTTATAATTTGCTTTTATTTTGTTTTTGATTTGTATTTTTAAAAGACATGTTCTTCTCAGATTACCTTTTATCATATATCCATGGTATTTTAGAAGATTTGAAGAGAGAAACATTATAAGTTAACTATTTTTTTTTTAACTTTTAGAGAAACTCTTATTGTAGGCAAATGAAATGGGCCTTACAGATCACAGAACAAAATTAGAGGCAAAAAAAAAATGAGAAAAGTTATATCTTTCCTCATTAATTCGATTCCTAACTGTAATAGCAATACATTCAAGCTACCTGCTAGTAAATATGGTATCCTTGGTAGATTTTTTTCATATTTGATTGTGATGACATTTTTATTGCATGAAAATGTGGACAGCTTAAACGTTTGCAGCAAGTGTTCAGGTTCCATTTGTCCTCAGAGATAAGTAAGACTGCAAATCTTGGAGCATCAGAGTGTATTCAGATGACCCAGCAAGTCAGAGGCAAAAGACTTCATAAGGGAGAAAGGGGGAGAAACAAATGTTCAGTTGCTTGATTAAAATTGAGTATACATCCCACTACTTTGAATGCATCCTGGGGAAAAGTAGATCCCACACCTCTTAGGGATGTGCATAGGGAAGCACCCTTTGGGATAACTTGAGGACTCTAGAGTGAAGCCCATCAACAGAGAACACAGAAATTGGATTCAAATTAAGCTTTGAGTGGCTATGTGAACTTCCACAAGTTACATAACATCTCTAGTTAATTTTCTCATTTGTGGGAGCCTGGGTGGCTCAGTCAGGGTCATGAGATCGAGACCCGTGTCAGGCTCTGCTCCGAGCGTGGAGCCTGCCTAGGATTCTCTCTCTCCTTCTCCCTCTGCCCCTCCATACTCTCTCTTCCTTTCTCTCTCTCTCTCAAAAAAAAAAAAAAAGAAAAAAGAAAAAGAAAAAAAAAGAAAAAAGAAAAAGAAAAAAAAAGAAAAAAGCTGCTTATGGGTGGGGGAGAAAACCTTGTTTATCTAAAAAAAGTTTTTTCTCATTTGTAAAATGGAAATAGGATTATCTCTCTCACTAGGTTGTAAGAGATAAATGAGATAACATATAAAGTATAAAGACAGTGTTTTTCATGTTACAAGATGAGATAGAGAGAGAGATAGAGAGATCTATCTATCTAGATCAATCAATAGATTGATCGATCAATGTATATATCGATCTCTTTTCTTCCATGGAAAGAGCTCTGTGCCCTGAGCTGGCTACTGTAATTTGTCCTCCTTCACTCCACTCACCTCTTCTTTGAAATCCCACATGTAGAAAATCATAATGTGATCATTTAGGGAAAAAAAAAAACTGGTTTAACTTCATGCTCAAGTAGTTCCAATCCCTGTTGCAGGGTCCTTTTTGTTTTTAAGGAAAAGCTAAATTATGTGCCTCTCATCAAATCTTTGTAAATTGCCAAATTGACTTCTGGATCAAGATGGCAGATTAAGCATGTGCTTTTTTACTTCCTTTCTGTTTATGTTGAAATGACAGCATGCCGGTAAAGGAAGAATAGATCTACAACACAGATCAGCATCAGAGATCGTGCCATTAACAGTCCAGATATTTTAAAGAATTTTATAAGTAGGAGAGATCATGGAATCACACGGATGGGTAAACCAGAACAGAGAAATTGGTGCTGTGGATTGTGGTGGAGAAGAGCCATTCTTTCCCACTTAACTGCAGAGAGCCTTCTTGCTTGGTGTCAGCAAGTACAAAGAGCCAGAGTGGGCTGTGGTGATAGACATTTGTGTTGTTCACTAAAGAACTATACAGTCAACAACAAGACAAATCAGATTCTTTCTTTCCTCCCTTTTTCCCTCTGTTCCTCCTCCTGACCCCATTCAACAATGATTGCAGAGCACTGTGTCAGAAAGGATTTTGTAATCCAGAGAAAATATTTAAATTTCTCCAAAGAAACTGAGAAATATGGAAGGGTCAGATTTTGTTTTTCAGTGTTCATGCTGGCATCTGAGGGAGAAGCCCGGCAGAGACTGAGGCATGGAGGGAAATACTCTGTTCCAAGTAAAAGCCTCCTCATTTTGATATGGCAGTGAGGCCTCATATGACCTTTCAGGCCCCCTGCCAGCAATGGGTAGTACCGACATTTCTGTACAAGAGACACAGAGGGGGGAGTTATCTCAGTTCAAGGAAGGACCCACGCAACCTTGACTTGGAGCTAGTTTTGCATAATGAGTGCCCAGTTTTGACTTAGATTGTTTGCTAATTACAGATGGTCTGTGGGGGCGGAATCCTAATGGAGATTTGGGAACGTGTCCTGCAGTTACATTGCCATAGCAAGCATGTTGTATCTTTGACATGTATGTTTATTTGGGGTGGCTAAGAAAATAGTAATGAAAGTTATGGCATATGGAAAGTAAAATAACCCCAAATTTCTCCCTGTTGATCCCAATTACCTATACAAATGCTGCCAGGTAACAAAGCTTTGTGTCAGAGTTTATGATAAGTTCTTCTATTCAGAACAGAAGTCAGCTGGGGTAGATATCAACTTTTGCTAACAACAACAAAAAAATTCAGAAAGGCATTTAATATACATTCATATCTTACAAATTTCCACATTAGTTGGTGTGTTTGTGATTCAGGTTCAGGGTCTATAATAGCAGTTGTGGTGGCTCTAAACCTCAGGTCTATTTGTGGAGCCCAAGGACTGTGTCTACTCAGGATATTTTCTTCTCATGATGATGGCATAAGCAAAGATGACAAACTCAACTGCACAGGCTATTTCAAGCATGTGCTCAAGTCATTTCCACTAACATCTCAATGGCCAAAGCAAGTCACAAAGTCAAACCTAAAGTCAGTGGTTGGAAAAGTTTACTCAGTACACCATGAGGCCGTTACAGGGGTGTACATGCAGGAAACAATTCCAGGAGAACGGTATTTCTAGCCACTAATTCAATTCATCACAGCAAAAGAGACAAAACTCACATTTGACACTAAATCAACTTTCAGAAACATTTAATTTGATCCTTCATCCTTCACGTGTTTGTATCTAGAGATCAACATTTTAGAAAAATTAATAGGAAAGAAGAAAGGATACCAGCATTCGCATATAATTTGGTAGAAGTCATTGGATTCTATAGGAATGATTACAAACAAACCTGATTTCCTTTGGAAGTGCCTTTCTTCTTAACTCATTTTCTTTCCACCAATGTCTACTCCTCTACTCTACACAAGGCAGTGTGCAATAGGAGGGTAATGCATGATGGAGGGATTTGCATAAAGGCTGAAGTGAAATTTGCATTGTCCTCGATGTACACAGTCAATTTTGGACAGAATGTGATAAATCATTTGGGATTTAATGAAAAATACCTGAATAGGATCTGAAGCTGTTTTGCTAGGAACAGTTGAAATTGTATTGTCTTGAGTCATTTGAGAAGAGCACCTTCCTCCATCCCACTAAAGGATAGTGGGTAGTCTTGGAGCTTTCAGTGAGCACTTGTTTTCCATCTCAAGTGAAGATTGCTGGATGGTATCTGTGCCCAGTGTACAAATGCATTTTTTAAAGAGATTGTACAGTGATAAGAAAACATTTTAAATTGTATATTTTGAAAAAGAGGAAATGGTGATTATGGGTCATTTCTCTAATAAACTATACCAAGAGATGCCATTTCAGAGACATCGATAAGATCGCTAATAATACCCTTTAGAAATATCACTCCTCTTAAAGTAAAAGTCAAATTAACTATTGAATAATTTATGATAGTTGGAAACTAATGAAAAGGACTTGCAAATTATGAGACTGGAAGTTTAAAAGTTGAAGGACACGCTGTAACTATTGGAACATGAAGGGGCTGGAATTCACACCCAGTTTTTGTTATTACTCATACATCTTGTCTGACATTAACAGAATTTAGCCTGTGAATCACAGAATTGTATTCACTCTTGGGCACCATCTCTTATCTTATCCAGACAGAAATGTGTTAATTAGCATAACAACATTGATTGTATAACTGTGTGATAATTATAAAATTGTAGCTGATTTCACTAAATTCTAAGTCTACAAATATATTATCGTTGCAATTAATCTCAAATAGCCAAATTTCATTCCTCCCTTCCTTGTTCCTTTCTACCTTCTTTCCCTTCTTTTTTCCTTGCTTTTGTCTTCCCTCCTGTTCTTAGTTTCTCCTTTCTAATTTATTGAAACATCTAAAAACCATATACTATTTTATTCCCTTTTCAGCCTAAAGATCAGCAGTACTGTAGACACTGCCTAAGGGTGTTTAGTTGTGAAACATTCACTATGACTGTCGTATGGAATAGACTGCAGCATGTATTATTATAGACCAGACCTTTCAAGTTAATCTACTTTATTTAAAGCCAACACATATATTTCTGTAACAAAAATAATCTGCCAGCAATCAAAACAAGAACAAGGGAGAGACAAAATGGGAGTGGTTGTGAGACATGAATGAGTTTTATGAAAAACACTTAAAATGTTTTTCAGAAATGTTACTATTATTGCTTGATTAATTATAGCAGAAAAATGAGATCTAAGTCAGTTCATCTCTACTGCATATTGACTGTTTGGTGTTTGCTTTCCCAGTCCAGTATCACACTGAGCCCCATAGCAGTGTGATGAGAAGCAGGGCGGAGTTTTATTAGAAAAGGCATGTTTCCTTGGTCCCTTGACCTACTTTATAACAGGATTCAACTCTTCAACCTTCTCTTGGGTAAACCTGGGCAGTTGCTTAGTGACTGCTTGCCAGCTGCTTAAAGGTTTTAGATGAGATGTGAAGGGGGTGTTTCTAAATTTCTCTGGGGGACATGGAGGTAGACATTGTGATTGAGGTAGAGGCCCAAGAGAACAAAGTATTAAATAAATATAATGCATTGGATTTGGCTTTAGTGAATACAGATCTGTTTACGTTTATCTTTAACCGATCAGAATCTTGATAAACACTTCTTCTTTGAACTAAAAGATAACTTGAAATGACAATACATGCAGATCAGCCTGGTTAAAATTTTAGCATTACCTGTCCAGTGAATGTTGTGCTAGCAACTTGCTTGTAAGAGCCTTCTTTCAAGAATATGGTGTTGTCCCATTTTACAAAATAATTCTGGGACTCAACTTTCAGAATTACCTTTAGAATGATTTACAAAACATATAAAAACATGGGGTGTCTGGGTGACTCAATCAGATAAGCATCCCAGGGTCCTGGGATGGAGCCCCTGCTTCAGGCTCCCTGCTCAGTAGGGAGTCTGCTTCTCCCTCTCCCTCTGGCCCTCCCTCCCACCCCCTACTCGGGCTCTCTCTCACTTGCTCTCTCTTAAATAAATAAAATCTTAAAAAACAAAAAAACAAGACCTATAAAAACATATTTTATTACCCTAAGATTGGAACATACTCTGAACTCAAATGAATTTACCCAATTTGAAAACTTACCTTCCTCATTCATTAGTCTTAGGTTGTGGGGGTGATTCTCCAAATTCAAATTTTCCCCTAATATGATAGTAAAGATAATACCATATATCATTTTAACATAGAATTCCAAAAATGTTGTAACCAAGTGTAGAATTTCTGGAGAAAGAAGATAATTTCCACAGCAGTTTTATTAAGAAAAGGAAAATAAGGTAGTGCTCCTTTGGACAAGTAGAATCTTGTAAGATTATTGAACAACTTGGAAACTCACACCTTCTGTATAGACTTATAAATTTGTTTCCCTGATACAGTGTTTTGTACAATTATTCAAACTTTGGTGCCATTTAAGTGAAGATTGTTGTTAATAGCAGAATTTTAAGGTATAGAGTTTGATCAGCATTCCTGTTTATGATTTTGAAACAATAATAGGTAATTTGGGGATAATGGTTTTCATTGTAACAAAATGACTAAATTAATGTCTAAAATAATTTCTGATAAAAGTAGGGGCACCTGGGTGGCTCAGTTTGTTAAGCGTCTGCCTTTGGCTCATGTCATGTTCCCAGGGTCCTGGGATCGAGCCCTGTGTTGGGCTCCCTGCTCAGCAGGGAGTCTGCTTCTCTCTCTCCCTCTGCTGTTCCCCCTGCTGTGTCTCTCTCTTTCTCTCTTTCTCTCTGTCAAATAAATAAATAAAATCTTTTAAAAATTTTTGAACAGTAAACCAGTGATCAAAACTAGCTAAGTGAATATGTGTGTGTGTGTGTGTGTGTGTGTGTGTGTGTGTGTAAAACTCTTTGCTGTAATTGACAACACTGAAATCCTATCTAATGAATAGGAATAATATACCCAGCTTTATAAAAGATGCACAAATTCTATTCATAGTCTTTGTCACAAGGAACACAGTAACAAAGGCTCTAAATAAATTGGTGTTATAATTTGCCCAAACTCAGCCTTCTTTAACTGAATCTTGTGACGATTACTAATTGCAATAAGATACCCTAAAGAAAGGAAGTTTGAGATTGAAGTTGTGAATGTTAGATTCACTTGGGCATGTTAGTCTTATTCAAGTCATTTTGCCACTGCTAATAAAGATGCTATGACTTAAAAACAAAAATGAGACTGTGGTTTGGGGAGGTGAGGTGTGAGTGAGAGAGAGCAAGAGGTCATGTGACAGTCATTCTCTTCTATCTGCCTTTAGATCACCCAGAACAGAGCTTGAAGCAGAAGTCAGACATACATAATATAATAAAACAAAATTAAAAAAAAATTAAGTCATAAAAAATTTGTTAAAAAAAAAAATCAGAATAAATGCCGCAACACACATTCAGAGCTGCACCAGGGGGCAGTAGTCGTTGTTCCCAGGGATTCGATCTTTTTTTTTTTATGTTATGTTAATCACCATATCAGGGATTAAATCTTAAAACAGGGGACCTGACAAAATGTTACTGTGGTGTGGTAAAAGGTGTCTGCAAGTAAATATGCCAAAAATATAATTAAGGAAAACGAAAGTGTTTATTAATGAAACAAATTGAAAAGCTGACAGCAGGAGAATAGGGTCGAGGGCTGTTGTTTGGAAGCAAAATCAGTAATGCCCATTTTAAAGAATAAAAAATGGTTAGGCACGCAGACTTTTGGCTGGAATAAATGAAAGTAAAAGATTGTAAATCAATAATGCAATGAAGGGGGCAGAAAGCTAATGGTTCTTTTGTTTCAAATTGTAAATGACATTTTTGTATTTCACTGTAAACCTTAAGTGATGGCTTTGTCTATGACAGTATAGAAAGCCTGCCATTTCACTTTCCTGGCTACAACAATCTGTATCAAAACGACTTTATTTACTCTGAATTTAGGTACATTTAGGTGTGAACTAAGAGTTACAGCTTTTTTTGGCATAGGAGAATGACTTTCTCAAGATAAAATTTTCACCTTCAATGATTAATGTCCAGTACCTAGAGTGAAAGACATAAAGGACAAAATTTATAAATAAGAATATTAGCAAGAGGTAAAAACCAAAATATCTTAAGATATTTTGCTCTGCTGAGAAGTCATATCCATTATGGTTATCCTTTGTGTTTCTAGGTCTAGGGAATATTATGCCAAATCTGAAAAGATAACCTTATGCTAAATGTGAGGTTGTATTATTTGTAAAGCTTCCCAAATTTGAAAAAGGTCAAGAAGCCAATCCCAAACTAAATTAGAGAATGCAGAATGTCATGCTTTAGTGGGCTGTTCTAAAGTGAGGGCTTGGGGTGTTTCCCGAACCCATTATGAGTTGATCAACTGACGATTGATCCTATTTTATATATATTTTGTCATGTATACATGTATATGTATATGTATATGTATGTGTGTGTGTGTGTGTGTGTATGTATATAAATATATATTCATTTTACAATCTCTCTTTCTTTCACTGTCTCCCTTTTTCCCCTTCTTCTCTCCCTTTCCACTCTCTAGACTGTTCTACATCCATGAAATTTTACTGGCAATCTGCATGTTCATTAGTCTTCCTTATATTAAAAAAAAAGCCTCTAATCAGTTTTCAATTTGGTAGCGCTCTGATTTCACTGAGTGTTCTTTTACTCTATTCACATTATAAAAACTATATATGAGGGTCAGTTTCAAAGAACAGTCTCTAAATGCCATTTGTTATAATGATGTTTAAGAACAGGACTTTGGTGATGACCCTTTTTATCTATTTTATGTATTTAAATTAGGTCAAACAGAAACACTTACCCTCCTGTATGCCATTCATCATTAATGTAGCTCTATTATCTCCCTCGGTATCTTCTCCTTTTCATATTAAATAGCTCTCGTCCTCTGAAACTCTCCTGTTAGGAAATTGCTTTATAGTAATCATATCTCTTACCCTTCTCAAGATCTTTTCTATTCTTGCTTTGTCATCTTAGAAATTAGATGAGAAAAATGGAATGTGGTGGATAAAATGAGGGCATCCATTTACCATTATGTTTTGGAATTTTCTTTTTATTCTTGTATATATGGGTCCACAAAGGAATCTGCAGTGCCATAAATGCATTCAAAACATTGACATTTCTAGGATGATAATAAAAAGTATCTTATATTAGCAGTTACTGAGAAGCAGAAAATAATTTTTATGTAAGCACATACCATATCTCCTGCCCAAGTACAGTCAAGATACCTTTTATTTGATGGATGTCTATGTTTTGAACTTTTTCAGAGTCAGCGTGTTGGAACTGGATATAGACTAAGGAAGGGATCCTATGTAAGCTTTATTTTAAAGATGAAGAAATTGAGCCATTCTGCTAATAAAGATCAATGCTGGATTGCTTAACACTTAGACCTATACTCTTTCCATCTCATTCTATTGATGTCTGTGTTATTGCCATTAGATTGATATATATATATATATATATAACCACTTATAATTTAGGAAGGATTATTTTCTCAGTCAAGTGTTGCATAAGAAACTGACACCATTATAGCTCTAAGGTAGAAGGTGGGAGGAAGTGGTGGAAAGAAAGCAAAATAGCCTTTTGCTTCTAACTATAAGTTACCATCTTGATTTTTTCTGATTGACACATTTCCATTTGATCACAGTGTTCCATTTGATTAACATCTCTGGATCGGTCTTAAAAATTTGAGAGCGCTTAGTTTTAAGAGCTTGAAGCTTTGGAAATAATTGAGTAATAAGGATGATAATCAAAATGACTCAATTTATATATATATATGTATATATATATATACACACCTTTATATATATTATATAAATACAAATTTTTATCAAATTATATATATAATCTGATTCAACTTCGTTGTAACCTAAAGAGATAGAAAAATAATTAAAACCAACTAATTCATTTTTAAGGAAAAGAAAGAATCTTTGAGACATATTAATGACTTTCTAAAGGTAGCAATGTTAGTAAATATTTGAGATGATATATCTGGAATCCATTTTTCCTTGCCTCCCCTGCCTGGGTTTCCTGCTACACCATACCATCTCCCTTTGACTTCTCTTGATGCACCTTAATGTAGCATCATATGTGTTATATAACTACAAATTTATATCCACTTGAAAATAGCGACGATTTACATGTAATCGTCACAAGGGTACACTTCACTCTTAGAATGATTCCTAAATGATTATAATTTTAGACCCCACCCACTTTAGCCAATGGCCATCCAAAAGTAGCCGCTCTACAGTGTAGCACTTCTGTTACACCCAGTGTAACAGAATTTATCATAGTCTCCATGTAAATATCCATGATATTTTTACAAACTGCCTTACTCCTCCAGAAACCAGTATATCTTAACTGTATTAGGAAGTTTCAGGGCTATAGACTCTACTCAGCCTTAATTCCAAGGAAATTTCCTGTTTCTACATTTGTAACTCCATATAATAATACTCCTCATGAAATTTCATTTTAATGTGACCAAGAAAAATGTAAATCTTCCAGCTGTCTTGTATTTAGCAAAGACCTAATATCATGAACTTGAAAATATTTTGGGCTGGATAATAAGACTAAAAGTTGAACAAATACCAGTAACATTTTATATTGCTCTTTTGTTGTTTTCCTTAATTTATTTCCATTAATTAACTATGTAAGTAATGCAAGTGAAATGTATAAGGCAAGTCATGTGTTGTTGAGCAAGCCCATGATTTATTGTCCATCTGTACAAATAACTCCAAATCATTTTATCAAGTTATTTTCATTCAATTTCTGAGTTCCTGAGTAAAGTAGTAACAATAATGTTTCCTACCATTTAAGTTTTTGTTATCTCTTATGTTTTCAAAAGATTTTTTAAATTCTCCCTGTGAATTTTGTACATTTATTTTTATGTGTATTATTTTCTACATACTCTTTTGTTTTGGATATTTTTAATTAGATTTTTTAAATTTCCTTGCCATTTCCTAAATGGTTATTCTTGTACAGTTCACATACATTTCTGTTAAATTACCTCTATGTATACTGGGTTGCACAATTCATTTTAGGAGCTGGAGAACAGATGGAATGGGTTTAAATATAAGCAGCACTTGCTGGCTCTCACCCCTGTTGTAGAGGCACTTGGATGGGACCCAACACAAATCAACATCTAAGTGCACATAGTAAGCATACATATGAAAGCTCTCTGTCTTCAAATACATATATATATGGTAATTTTACCAGTATCTTTCCTTGTTTTTTTTTTTTTTTAAGATTTTATTTATTTGACAGAGAGAGACACAGCGAGAGAGGAACACAAGCAAGGGGAGTGGGAGAGGGAGAAGCAGGCTTCCCGCCGAGCAGGAGCCCGATGCAGGGCTCAATCCCAGGACCCTGGGACTATGACCAGAACAGAAGGCAGACGCTCAACCGACTGAGCCACCCAGGTGCCTCTCTTTCCTTGTTTTTGAGCCAAGCCTTTTACCCTATTAATATGCAAAAACATGTGAGATTAAGTAATGTTTACCTGGGAGTTAAGTCTGCATGAAAATAAGCTCATCATCTTATCTCAAACAAAGTTTAGTAGGAGATCAGGAATAAGCCTTAAAAGAAAAAAAAAGAAGATAACAGGAGGGGAAGAATGAACAGGGGTAAATTGGAGGGGGAGATGAACCATGAGAGAGGATGGACTCTGAAAAACAAACTGCGGGTTCTAGAGAGGAGGGGGGTTGGGGGATGGGTTATCCTGGTGATGGGTATTAAAGAGGGCACACTCTGCATGGAGCACTGGGTGTTATACGCAAACAATGAATCATGGAACACTACATCAAAAACTGATGATGTAATGTATGGTGATTAACATAACAATAAAAAAAGAAGTTAGTGTAAAAGTTCCAAACATGAGAGGAGGTAAGGGAGGAGAAACAACATAAAACAGAGGCTGAGTAACCTAAAAAAATACGCATTTTAGATTACAGGTACGCAACAAGTAGCCAGGTTATCCTAGCAAATCCACCTCTCATATCCCCTTTTTTAGCAAAGACTGATGAGTCCTGAACGATACATGTAATTCAAACAAATATCTCCTTTTCCTTTAAAAATCATTAGACTTGTTTTACCCATGTTTTCATATATTACAGCAGAGGAGCAGACCAGAGTAAGGTGTGTCAAATCTGGATTCTCAAAACTAGCAAAGAATAGTCTCATGAGCCACATTTGTGCAAGAGAGCAAGTTAACATTATAGTGTCCTTTCTTTCCTATTACAGGAATCCACAGAATCAAACTCTTGCTTGCTTGACAAACATGCTTAATTTATTGTATTTTGGATATTTTAATACTTGTTAGATCCAGGACATAGTGCAGAATATATCTACATACATATATACACTCTGACACATTTACCTCTTCATCTTCTTTTCTTTAAGTGTATTATCCTAGAATAAAATAACTTTGAAATTCCCACATGAAATGTGCATGTGTCTTCCATTCCATCTGTGTGGCTAAGCTCATTTTAAGAAGAATATTGAGATTTCTGCTTCAGCCATAATGAAATAATTGCAATGGATTTATCTTCCTACCATAAACAACTAGAGAATTGGACAAAAATTATAAAACAGCCATTTACAGAAGTTGCAAAACAGGAAATACAGGATTGTGGTCCATGAGAGAGGAGAACGAGATGACTCCTGAGCAATTTGGATTCACTTTTGGGATGGTGTTATAAAAGTACATATCTGTCTTACTGAGTTAAGGAGAAAAAGATGAGTATTTGAGGTTGTTTGAATTAGTAGGGTGGAGAACTGGAAAGAATTTTTCAGAGAAGTTCCAGAAATCTGCAGCAGAGTGGTCTTGCATCTATTGTGGAATATTAAGCCAGCATGAGCAGACTGACACTGCATGAAGCCAGGCAAAGATTGACCAGAAGTTGTAAACTGAATAATTCCCAGAGCACAAACAGTACTAGAGGCCTATGTGTGACCAGAGAGGGGAGTCTCTCAACACACCTTATATAGTCTATATAGATATTAGAAGATTATATCTTAGTGGTAGAGCTAAACACATTCCACATTAAGGATATACTAAATTTGACATAGAGATCCTTAGAAACAAGCCTCCAAAGGACTAGCATATATAAAGAACCCTTACAACTCAAAAATAAAGTGGCAAGCAGTTAAATGAAAAAAAAAAATTGGCAAAGAATTTGAACGGATACTTCATTAAATAAGATGGCCAATAAACCTATGAAAAAAAATGCCCAGCATCATTAATCACTAGGAATATGCAATTTAAGGGGCACGTGGGTGGCTCAGTTGGTTAAGCATCTAACTCTTGATTTTGGCTCAGGTCATGATCTCAGCTCAGGGTCCTGAGATCAATCCCCGCATGGGGTGCTGAGGATGGAGCCTGCTTAAGATATTCTCTCCCCGCTCTCTCTCTGCCCCTGCCTTAATCTCTCTCTCTCTTAAAAAAAAAAAAAAAAAAAAAAGAGGTATATGGAAATTAAAACCACAAAGAGATACTGCTACATACCCAGTAGTATGACAACATTTAAAAAATAAGTACTGATAATGTCAAATATTCATGAGAATGTGGAATGTGGAGCAATGTTGATGTAAATATAAAATAGTTTGACCATTTTCAAAGAAAGAAACTTCTTGTAAAGTTAAACTTCTACTTACCATATGACCCAGAAATGTCAAACGTAGGTATTTATACAAGAAGAATCAAAGGATATGTTGACAAAAAGACTTATGTAGATGTTCATAGCAACTTTTAATAGCCTTAAACTGGGAGCAACCTAAATGTCTATCAATGGGTAAATGGATAAAGGGATTGCTATACATTCTTACAATGGAACGCTATTTATCAATAAAAGGAACAGATTTACTACATGCACCGATATGAATGCATCTCAAAATTACTATGCTGAATGAAAGAAACCAGGCCCAAAATGATACAAAGCATGTGATTTCATTTATATGGAATTAGCAAAAAGTTAAATATAATCTTAGTGTCAGACCCATAAAATCAGTAGTTGTCTGGGACCAGGGATGAAGTAGGTGATCATCTGCAAAGATACATGAGAGAACATTATGATTGTTTACTTTTGGAGTAAAGAACATGTTTTATATTTTGATTGTAGTGGCAATTACATGGATGCATGCATTTTTCAAAATGAATTAAACTGTACATGCAAATACAGACATGGTATATTTTAGTTTAAAATTATACTTCAAAAAAGTAAAATTATACTTCAATAAACTTGACTTAAAGAATGTAAAACCTATTAAAAGTCAGACAAAATAGTAGAAAAAATGTTTCTTCCCCCATTAAAATAGTTTTTGCCTATTGGAAAGAAGGAATGACTTATCTTTGGTCCCATACTTTCATTGATTTTTGTTCCAAACTAGGGAAATGGTTCTTGGACCATTATGAATGGAATAGAACATTTCACTCTTGAGACAAGGTTCTGCTCTGCAAACACTTTAACACTGTTAATCTTATTATACCCTAAAGAATTTTAGAATGAAGAAAAACACTGGAAACTATAATTTTTTTTAAAGATTTTATTTATTTGAGAGAGAGAATGAGAGAGAGCACATGAGAGGGGGGAGGGTCAGAGGGAGAAGCAGACTCCCTGCTGAGCAGGGAGCCGGATGTGGGACTTGATCCTGGGACTCCAGGATCATGACCCGAGCCGAAGGCAGTCGCTTAACCAACTGAGCCACTGAGGCGCCCTGGAAACTATATAATTGTCTTAGTTTTGTAGTTTCTGAATGATGTCTTACTTAATTTTATCTTGTTCATAAAAGCACAAAGAGGAGGAAGGAACCAGTAACAACTTGATTGTACTACATAAATGCCTAGTCTATACCATCATGGACTTTCAGATCTTTATAAATCATAGCAATCATTAGATACCCTAAATCAATATAGTTTTGTTGATTATGTCAGGAAATTGACTATGTTTTGAGTCAGAGTTTCTCTGGTTTGCCAGAAGAATGTGGTTGAGGAATTGATTCTACCTGAAAACCTAACTGGAAAGAAAGAAATGTCTCGCACTAAGTGATTAAGCCATAGTTAGGCTCTCATAGAATTTTATTACTTGAGATCATCCTGTGTGCTGCAAAGCATGACAAGCCAAGCCGTGCAATGTGATTGTTAACATTTCTCCATGGGCCAAATTATTAGCCAGTGTTGGCCTGAATTCCTAGGAGAGGTAACCTTCCATGGCTTTCTCCTGCTTCCTTTCCCAAAACTACGAGTGTGGGCAACCCCAGGATCAATCAGCACTTGGAAAATGTCTCTATATGCTCTAGAGAAGTCCTAAAATGACAATGATTCATCATCATTAGCTCAATCACTGGACATTTGAACATCTTATTGGTAGCACATATGAAAATGTAACAAAGTTGTCAGGTGTCAGAAATCAATAAAATGGTAAAACACTCCCAGTTTTTAAAAGGAAAAATAGAAGTTTCTCTACAAATCAGCCCAACACTTACCTCAGGAAGATGGTTTTTTAAATATGGAACCACCTAAGTGTGAAAGAAAACAGAAGCATGGTACTCTTTCGTAATGCATTATTTTAATATATGGCAGCTGACCAAAAACTGGCTCTCATTATACCTGAAAAGGTGTTCCTAGTGCTATGTGAAAATGTAACTCAGTTTTCTGTGTGAAAGCTAACAAGTATATTTTGCTGAGTGCCTGATATAATGTGATGTATCTTCAGTAGAGTCTGTGAAACTGGTCAGCTTGCTGTCCTCATAAGGAGATCTAGGGCCATATTATCTTTTTAGAAATCCATGTGTAACCAACTTCAACATCAATTTCAATACCCAGGGTCAACAACAGGAAAGATGATGCTATGTATTATGCTCCCCACTGCCCACTCCCACCATATAGCAGAGGAGCAATCTGGTAAATAGCTTTCTCAAGGTATAACAGCTAATCACAGGTTTCTGCCATGTTATAGGTAGAGTGTTAAATGATTTCCATCCATTTTCTTATTTAATCCTCTCAAAGTATGATGCTGTTACTATTAACATTGCACTTTTAAAGATGAAGACACAGGCTTTAAATGGTGACATTGGCTGCCCAAGGACATGTGGCAAGAAAATGCAAGGATAGCAGGAAGGGAAAAATGAAGGGGGGGGACATCAGAGGGGGAGACAAACCATGAGAGACTATGGACTCTGAGAAACAAACTGAAGGTTCTAGAGGGGAGGGTGGTTGGGGGATGGGTTAGCCTGGTGATGGGTATTAAAGAGGGCACGTTCTGCATGGAGCACTGGGTGTTATACGCAAACAATGAATCATGGAACACTACAGCAAAAAGTAATGATGTAATGTATGGTGATTAACATAACATAATAAAAAAAATGGCAAGGCCCTAATTTGATGCAAGGTTTGTCTGAATTCAGAAAATTCACTAGAAACACTGTGTCATGTCCTCCACTAGAGTTCATGTTAGTTAGTGGCAGAGCCGGAATACAACTAAACGTGATCATACACATATTATCCAAGTGGACTGTGGAATTGGATGAATTTCATGTCATGAAATATTCCATTGTCTTGATAATCTGTGCTACCTCAGGAAAAAGTGCATGGCACAGATATTCCCACATGATGAATGATCCAAGAATAATTTAGCCTTGAAATGCACTTTTATGTGTAACATTGAACACTAGTGCACATTTTGCTCCAACCAAATGAGTCTGCAAATAATTTACTCTGGCAGAAATGAGTAGTTTAGGTTTTTGCAGTGGTCAGCAAACTTTTTTTGGTAAAGGACCAAATAGTTGTATTTTAGGTTTTGTGAGCCATCTAGTCTCTATCCCAACTACTCAGTTTTCCTTTGTAGGTATAGACTACAGTAGACACAAGCAGCCATAGACAATATATAAATAATAAGTGTTATGATTTCCCAATAAAATTTTATTTATGGATACTGACACAAAATTTTCATGTCACTAAATGTAATTATTTTGATTTTTTCAACCATTTAAAAGTATAAAAATAAAAAATAAATAAATAGAAATATAAAAATCATTCCTAGTTCACAAGGTATGCAAAAACAGGTGGCAGGCTGGATTTGACCCAGGAGACATAGCTTGCCAACCCTGCTCTACTGCATCACCAATTATATTCTCTCTGCCCTTTATCTAATTTCAGATTAATGCCAGGGGTTGCTCAAAACTCAGTGCTCTTTTTCCCTTCGGTTTCTTGGTTTCTTTTTTATCCTCTGCTTCACCTAACTGCCTTTTTTCCTTCTTTTACTCTGAGTGCATGCATGTTTTCCAGTTCCCATCTTTCAAAGAAGATGGCTCCATTGGTTAGAAGGCCCCATAGTCCAATTGCTTTGGGGCAGTTGACTGATAAAACAAGGAAAGAAAGTCAATAAAAATGTTAATGCTACAAACAATGAGTTGATAAACAGAATATAATAATTTGGACAAAAAGTGGAACTCCAGGCCTAATGACTAGTTTCCTTACTGATTTAGTGGACCACAGGCACAATATATATGTACTAAATACCTCTGATGTGTCAAGAACTGGGCTAGGCCCTGAAGGTACAGCATTGAGCAAATTTCAGCATGACTAGACTAAATTTAAATAACCATGAAAATTATTACTAAGGTAAAATGTATGAAGGTAAAGTAAATGGTGTTGTAAGAACATGTAACAGGGATATACAACCTAATCTGAGTACTCATGGAAGTCTTCCTTATAGAAATGGCATTTGAACTGAGATTTGAAGGATGCAGAGAAATCAATTAAGAGAGGCAGAGGCAAGAAATCACTGCAGCAGGACAAACCAGCATGGATAAGACATGCTTGAGGCACTATAACCTACTAGTGGAGGTGAAGTGTAGAAACCAAGGGGAAAAGCAGTGTGAGATAAAGTTAAATTGTTATATAGGGACCAAATCATGCAAGCCTTTGGAGGCCCTATTAAGGCACATGCATGGGGGGGAGGCAGAAATAGCTCGGTCACTGGTACGTATAGATGCTGAGGTATGTGAGTATGATGGCTAATTTTATATGTTGACTTGACCTGACCACAGGATGCCCAGATGTTTGGTCAGACATCATTCTGGATGTGTATGTGAGGGTGTTTTAGATGAGATTGACATTTGAATCAGTAGACTGAGTAAAGCAGATTTCTCTCCCTAAAATATATGGCCTTCTATCAATCAATTAAAGACATGAATAAAACAAACAAACAAAAAACCTTAGCAAGAGGAAATTTTACCTGCCTGATTGAGCTGAGACATAGATCTTCTCCTGTCCTGAGACTGGAACTTATATTATTGACTCTACAGTGTTCTCAGGCCTTTGAATGTGGATTGGAACTACATCACTAGCTGTCCTTAATCTCCAGCCTGCCAACTGAGGTCTTGTGACTTCTCGGCCTCCATAATCACACAAGCCAATTCCTTATAATAAATATCTTTATATGTATTAGAATAATATAGGGTAATATATATAAATATATATATTTCTGTTTAAACCTATTGCAAAGAGCAAATATAAGAGATTCAGTTAATAGTTCATTATGGAAGTCCAGACAAGAGGTAATGGTCTATCAGACATTTAAAGAAGAATTAATACCTATTCTCCTGAAACTGTTCCAAAAAACAGAAATGGAAGGAAAACTTCCAAATTCATTTTATGAGGCCACCATTACCTTGATCCCGAAACAAGACAAAGACCCCATCAAAAAGAATTACAGACCAATATCCTTGATGAACATGGGTGCAAAGATTCTCACCAAAATTCTAGCCAATAGGATCCAACAGTACATTAAAAGGATTATTCACCATGACCAAGTGGGATTTGTCCCTGGGCTGCAAGGCTGGTTCAACATCCACAAATCAATCAACGTGATACAATACATTAAGAAAAGAAAGAACAAGAATCATATGATCCTCTCAATAGATGCAGAAAAAGCATTTGACAAAGTACAGCATCCTTCTTGATCAAAACTCTTCAGAGTATAGGGATAGAGGGTACATACCTCAATATCATAAAAGCCATCTATGAAAAACCTACAGCGAATATCATTCTCAATGGGGAAAAGCTGAGAGCTTTTCCCCTAAGGTCAGGAATGCGGCAGGGATGTCCACTATCACCACTGCTATTCAATATAGTATTAGAAGTCCTAGCCACAGCAATCAGACAACAAAAAGAAATCAAAGCCATCCAAATCAGCAAAGATGAAGTCAAACTCTCACTCTTTGCAGATGCTATGATACTGTATGTGGAAAACCCAAAAGACTCCACCCCAAAACTGCAAGAACTCATACAGGAATTCAGTAAAGTAGCAGGATATAAAATCAATGCACAGAAATCAGTGGCATTCCTATACACCAACAACAAGACAGAAGAGAGACAAATCAAGGAGTCGATCCCATTTACAATTGCACCCAAAACCATAAGATACCTAGGAATAAATTTAACCAAAGAGGCAAAGAATCTGTACTCAGAAAACTATAAAATCCTCATGAAAGAAATTGAAGAAGACACAAAGAAATGGGAAAATGTTCCATGCTCATGGATTGGAAGAAACAACATTGTGAAGATGTCAATGCTACCTAGAGCAATCTACACATTCAATGCAATCCCCATCAAAATACCATCCACTTTTTTCAAAGAAATGGAACAAATAATCCTAAAATTTGTATGGAACCAGAAGAGACCCCGAATAGCCAGAGGAATATTGAAAAAGAAAAGCAAAGCTGGCGGCATCACACTTCCGGACTTCCAGCTCTATTACAAAGATTACAAAGCTGTCATCATCAAGACAGTATGGTACTGGCACAAAAACAGACACATCGATCAATGGAACAGAATAGAGACCCCAGAAATGGACCCTCAACTCTATGGTCAACTCATGTTTGACAAAGCAGGAAAGAATGTCCAAATGAAAAAAGACAGTCTCTTCAACAAATGGTGTTGGGAAAATTGGACAGCCACCTGCAGAAGAATGAAACTGGACCATTTCCTTACACCACACACAAAAATAGACTCCAGATGGTTGAAAGACCTAAACGTGAGACAGGAGTCCATCCAAATCCTAAAGGAGAAGACAGGTAGCAACCTCTTCACCCTCAGCCACAGCAACTTCTTCCTAGAAACATTGCCAAAGGCAAGGGAAGCCAGGGCAAAAATGAACTATTGGAATTTCATCAAGATAAAAAGCTTTTGCACAGCAAAAGAAACAGTCCACAAAACCAAAAGACAACCGACAGAATGGGAGAAAATATTTGCAAATGACATATCAGATAAAGGGCTAGTATCCAGATATATAAAGAATTTATCAAACTCCACACCCAAAGAACAAATAATCCAATCAAGAAATGGGCAGAAGACATGAACAGACATTTTTCCAAAGAAGACATCCAAATGGACAACAGACACATGAAAAAGTGCTCAACATCGCTAGGCATCAGGGAAATCCAAATCAAAACCTCAAGGAGACACCACCTCACACCAGTCAGAATGGCTAAAATTAACAAGTCAGGAAACGACAGATGTTGGCGGGGATGTGGAGAAAGGGGAACCGTCCTACAATGTTGATGGGAATGCAAGCTGGTGCAACCACTCTGGAAAACAGTATGGAGCTTCCTCAAACAGTTGAAAATAGAGCTACCATACAATCCAGCAATTGCACTACTGGGTATTTACCACAAAGATACAAATGTAGGGATCCGAAGGGGTATGTGCACCCCAATGTTTATAGCAGCAATGTCCATAATAGCCAAACTGTGGAAAGAGCCAAGATGTCCATTGACAGATGAATGGATAAAGAAAATGTGGTGTATATGCACAATGGAATATTATGCAGCCATAAAAAGGAATGAGATCTTGCCATCTGCAACGACGTGGTTGGAACTGGAGGGTGTTATGCTGAGTGAAATAAGTCAATCAGAGAAAGGCATGTATCATATGACCTCACTGATATGAGGAATTCTTAGTCTCAGGAACCAAACTGAGTATTGCTGGAGTGATGGGGGGTGGGAGGGATGGGGTGGCTGGGTGATAGACATTGGGTAGGGTATGTGCTGTGGTGAGCACTGTGAATTGTGCAAAACTGTTGAATCACAGATCTGTACTCCTGAAACAAATAATGCAACATAAGTTAAGAAAAAAAAAAAAAAGAAGATAGCAGGAGGGGAAGAATGAAGGGGAGTAAGTCAGAGGGGGAGACAAACCATGAGAGACAATGGACTCTGAAAAACAAACTGAGGATTCTGGAGGGGAGGGGGGTGGGGAGATGGGTTAGCCTGGTGATGAATATTAAAGAGGGCACATTCTGCGTGGAGCACTGGGTGTTATGCACAAACAATGAATCATGGAACACTACATCAAAAACTAATGACGTAATGTGTGGTGATTAACATAACAATAAAAAATTAAAAAAAGAGGTAATGGTAACTTGGAATTGGCCTTATCAGTTGATATGGAAGATAATAGAAATATTCACTAAGTACATAGAAATTAGAATATGAACATAAATAGATGAATTTAATGGGAGAGGCAGTGGATTAAAGAAAAGGCTAATATTGAGGATGATTCCTGGCTCGTGGTTTACAAAACTGGATGATTGGTATATGCTGACTTAAATGGTGAATATATATATGGACTGAGTTTTCTGAGAGATAGGTAGGCAGATCATGCTGTCATTTTGGACTGAATTGATTTGGATTGAATTTAAAGTAACCTTATTTTAGGTTCCTAAATATCATCTAGGTAGGTAGTTGCTTACATATGAGTTTGAATCTGATGGGTAACTTCAGGGTATAGAGATATAATGTTAAGAGCCATTGGCAAGGGCGCCTGGGTGGCTCAGTTGGTTGAGCAACTGCCTGCGGCTCAGGTCATGATCCTGAAGTCCCGGGATCAAGTCCCACATCGGGCTTCCTGCTCAGCGGGGGGGTCTGCTTCTCCCTCTGACCCTCTTCCTTCTTGTGCTATCTCTCATTCTCTCTCTCTCTCTCTCTCAAATAAATAAATAAAATCTTTAAAAAAAAAGAGCCATTGGCAAATAAGTGGTCAATTGATATGCTATAATGAGATTGCCTAGAGAGAGGATGTTTAACAAAAAAATAAATAACATAGAATGGCATGAGGCTGAACCTTGAGGAACTCATGTTTAATGACCTACAAGAAGAAGCGATGCCTAGAAAAGAGGTAAAAAGTGGTAGCCAGAGTTAGTCAGAAGCTTAATGAAGCCAGTATTTCAAGAAGGGAGCACAGTGAGTAGCATCTGTTGCACTGAGAAGAAGATGAAGACTAAAGAAATGTCCATAGTTCAGTGATACGGAGCTCACTGATGACTTTGATGAAAATTCTTCTGGGTCCACAATGGGTATAGACTCAAATGCATGAAATTAGGAAATGGATGTAAAGTAATAAAATACATATAATTCTTGAGAGGTTTGGCTGTGAAAAGGAATCAAGAGAAAAGGCAGCAGATGAAAGAAATGACCCATGGTGTGATACAATTAAGAGGGAAACAGTGAATATGTAAGAGGCGAAGAGATGTTGATTAGCAGTGGAGACTGAGCCTTAACTTTTTTTTCCCTGATCCTGAATTTTATTCTCCAGATGTCATCATCAGCACATAATGCATCCTTACTCTCAGAGGCTTCAAATGTGAAACATTTAAGGTTTCTGAGACACAAAATAACAAAAGTGTCTTGTCAAGGAATGTTTTATCTTTGACGCTTTGAGGAAGCCAATATTTCTGTCTCTAACTCTGTGACCTAGCGTGTTACTATCTGTCAGTGGTTGTCAACAGGTGTGCTATTATCATTTTGGGCTAGACATTTCTTCTATGTGTGGGAACCACACTGCAGATGGCAGGAAGTTTAGCATGCCTTGACCCTACACTCTTATTCCCATAGCATTTTGCTGCCCTAGTCATTGTAGAAAACAGAACATGTCCCCGAAACCAATGGGAAAGTTCTAGCAGAAGACTCCAGACTGCTAAGAAGGAAGTAGTAAAAATTGAGGTCATTGAGCTTGTTATGATCCAGCTAACTAATTTGGGGAGCAGACAGGGGATGTGGGGTATGATTAACCCCCCAAAACCCCATGAGATCCAATGCGTTTTCTGGGGAAAAAGTACAAAACAGCTGTGGATTCTCTGAGCAATGTATTTTTTTTTTTTTAGGCATGCATGAACTTTTAGGCAATGAGAAAACTTTTAGGCAATGAGAAAACCACAGTTGCAAGCATCAAAATGTAAATAGGAGATAGCACAGAATACTGTTCACGCCCTGCTCGTGCTTGCTCCTGAACTATTGTTAGCCAGAAGAGTGATTCAAAGGAACTAAGACACAGATTGATTTCTAGACTGTTGCATAGTCTCATGACTGGGGTTAGAAACCTCCTCTCTACTGTATATGATCTAAAAGTCTCAGTCTCAACAGGAAGTGGTAAGAATGAAAAGGTGACAGAAGTCATGTTGTTAGGTTGTCATGGAAAAGAAGAAGGGTTTTAGGAGCCATGCTGTGAATGTGTGTGTGTGAGCGCGCATGTGTATGGAATTTGCTTGTTTCATCAAATAAGCAAAGGATCTTGCTATACCTATAAAGAAGGGTGTTAAGAAAGTGCTTTTGTGGATGTGTATTTTTGCTATTCAACTATGATGACCTCCTCTAGCAAAGCATGAAAAAGAGCCTGATGGATGGAAACGGGCATAATGCTAAAGCCCAGATCTTTTTCTTGCATGAACCACAGATTCATTGGTTTTTCAAGTTGTTGGAATGGGAAATGCTAATTTTGTTAATCAGCTTCGGAATGATAGAAAATGCAAAAGAAAAAAAAATGCATTGCTTAGGATGCTTCATTACATCTCATATTAGCAAAGCCAAAAGTTTTCATTTTTGAGGAGGTTTCATTTGACCCCTTTAACTTTTGAGGTAAATGATTTGTCAACCTTTGAAAGACAACAGCTTTGAAAAATTATCCAAGTTTCAATGAGTCTTTTGCATTTGGAGAAAATGCCCAGCTCCTGCTTCACATAGCAGGCTAACTAGAATAGGACCCTGAGATGGGGGCTTTGCAGACCTTTGAAGTCTCTTGCAGCCTGAAATGAGAAGCAAAGGTGGATTTTGCTACAAAAAAGAAATAAAGTTAACAAAGTGCTGCATAGTAAATGAAGTTAAACACCAAGTTTACTGAAGAGTTGAATCATTTTAATTACCATAGTAATAGACTATGTAAAAATTACTTTAGGAGTGCTAAAGTTTTTTTTGAAAATAATTTATAGCCTTCAGTAATATATTAGCTAGGGCTACCATAACAGAGCACTACAGACTAGGGGGCTTAAACAACAGAAATTTATTTTGTCACAATTCTGGAGGCTGGAAGTTCAAAATCAGGGTGTGGACATGGTTGGTTTCCCCTTGAAAATCATAAGGGAAAGATCTGTTAGGACTTTCTCCTCGGCTTGCCCATGGCCAGCTTCTTGCTACCCCTTCCTTTGTGTGCCTTCACCTCTGCATGTGGTTTGCACCTTTGATGTCTGTGTGTGTCCAAATTTCCTCTTCTGGTAAGGACACCAGTTAGATTGGATTATGGCCTACCCTCAGGGCTTCATTTTATCTTAATTATGGCTTTAAAGGCCCTATCTCCAAATAGTCACATTCTGCCATTCTGGGGATTCGGGCTTCAATCTATGAATTTTATGGGGAGACAGTGCAGCCCATAACAAATCACTTAGAGATACGTCCTAGATTCCTGTTGTTTTATTTGTCCATCTAGTTAATTTTGTTTTTGCCATTTGGCTGGCCAATTTATGAAACTGACATTGTTAGTTTCTCCATCGCGGTTGCCCAGCCTCTGTACTGTGGACATTTAGGCTGGATAATTCTTTGTTGTCTGGAGTTCTTGTCTGCATTAGAGAATGTTCAGCAGCATTTCTGGCCTCTACCTACCAGATGCCAGTAACATCCCCCTGCAATTGTGACAACTGAAAATGTCTTCAGACATTGCCAAATGTTCCCTGGGGTGCAAAATTGCACCTAGCTGGAAAAAAAAAAAAAATGGGGCAGTAACAATGAGTGTTGAGAATGAATAGGGCTTATTTTGACTTTTCTTTGATGAAACCTTATCACCTTTAGTGCTAGACCAGCAAGGGTTTATTCTGGCTCTCATAAATGCTAGCTCTGTGGTTCTAAGCAAGTTCCTCTTAAAACTTAGACCTCTTTGTATCTTCATTTTACTATCTGTAAAATGGTAACGAAAACTAATTTCCTCCTAGGATTTTTGTGATGATAAGTAAAGGGCTGGCACGATGCCTGGCACATAGTAACTATAATGGAAGTCTTTTTTCACAGCAGTGGTCTTAGTACTAGAAGCAGGAGTAATAGAATCCTAAAACTGTTAATAGATTGACCTCCATTCTAAAATGTGAAAAGACCCAGGTCTGAGCTGAACCTTACCTTGCAAACTCAACAGATTTGCTATTTGGCAATACTTGAGAAGATCCATGCTGAATGGATCCTTCTAATTGGAAGATCCATGAATGAATGTCAGTTCTGTAAATAAACTCCCTAAAATCTGCAACTTTTAAAAATCTGTGAGCATGTGTATCTTCCTGAAGTCAGAACCATAAGTTTTCATCATGTTCACCAAGAGACTCATATACTATAAAAATGTAAAGAAATGCTGCTTCACAGATATTAATGAATCAAAATATAAAATTCAAAAGCTGGTCTTTGGGGGAAAAATTGTGAACATGATAAACCATTAGCTAACCTAGTCATGAAAAAATTTAAGTGAAACACAAATACACAAAATAAGAAGTAAAAACAGACATTAATATAAAAGTAGAGGAAATCAGAAGTAACTCCTAAGAGACTTCTTTGTTCATTTCTATGCTAATAAATAGTCATTATATGTTGATATTATTATTGGTAATCGTAAGGTATATAATAATACTTAAGCTATGATCCCTGGCCTCTTCTTGTCCTCATGCTCAGAACTTGTGTGGCTTTGGGAAAGCCAGATGGCTCCCTGGCCTGGGGCTATCACCTGGACCTCTTAACAGGTCACTGGGTGGAACTGTCTCCCCATCCCCTGGGGCCTGCATCCCAGGACAAAGGCCCAAATAGCCTATAATTCCTTGAGAACTGGTCCGAGCCACCCTATCTAAGTAGCTGTGACATAAAGTATCTATCTGTCTGTCTGACTGTCATGTATATATTAAGATTGTCTATTTAAAAGAAGGCATTTTTCTTGTTTTTTTTCTTAGAGACAAATAGTGCTTCTCTATCAATTAAGGATGACATCATGCTTTGTAGAACTCACTGGAAGCATCCCCATTAAAATATGAGAGTCAGGATTAAGCCAGTGTGTCCTTTATCAACAATGGTGTTTAACATAGTCTTGATGTAAGAGCCAACAAAATCTGAGAAAGATATATGAATTATAAAAATTGGAAAGGAGAATGTAAATGGTCACTTTTTACAAATGATGAGGTTGTTTATGTGGAAGGCCTAAGAAAATCAACTGAAAAGCTTGAAAATGATAATTCAGTTATTTAAAATCAACATGCAGGTTGTATAGATATTTAAATATAGATACAAAACAATCACAAAAATATAATGGATACGGCCCATTCAACAATAGCAAATAGGAAAGTGTCTTTAAATTAAAGTAAAATGTCAAGAATATATATGAATATACATGTATATATGTTCTATATGTATATATAAATACAACACACATATATATATATATACACATACATATGCATATATATAAATTATCTGTAGAAGGACATATTTAAAAAACCTACTTCTGGGAGTATGAACTGAACAGCTTAGGGTATCAGACGGGAACTTACTTTTCATTTTATACTACTCTACAATTTTGAGTTTTGTACCATGTGCATATATTGCCTTTTTAAATTGCTTAACTAAAATATATTTTTAAATAATCATTATTTTGATTAATAATATCAGTGTTTATAATATCCTGAATTAAACTTTCCTTCTAGGAACAATAGTAAGCTCAAACTACACACAATGGAATGAGAACCACATATAATTTAAATGAAGTTAATGCAAGCAAAATTATATACAATAAACATAAATGATATTTATTGTATTTCTAATATAAACATAAATTTCCTTCCTGGTAAAAAATTGTGGGAAACTTTTAGTAAAAATATATTTGGAAATAGTCACTCCTAGACTGGGTTCTTTCAGCTTACATTGTACAAAGTATCACCTGCTGTCTGTTCCAACCAGAAGTTGTTTCATGCTAATTCAATTCTTATTTAATCATGGCCCTTATTCATACATTTAAAACAGTATTCAATGTCTTTTAAGGTTCACTTTACATCACAACATCTATCAAAGTTATTTATAGTATACTCATACCAATACACATTGTACATTTGCCTTCCAAAATATTCTTTGAATTCCAGTCTCCATCTCTCATGCTCTTGATTGAAAACTAGTCAACTCATTTCTTGAAAGATGGTTCACTGTTTCTCTGTCCTCCCCCCGAGCTATGGGAATAAAAGATAATCCACCCCTTTTAGGGGGAAGAGCCCTTTCTTGATGGGGGCATGAGCTGAAGAGGAATAACCTGCCATGCACATATATAAATACCGTAACACTTACTTTTGTGTAACGCCGTTAAGCTTTCATCACGAACATAAACACGTTAACAGATTTACTACTTATTCATTCCATGTATAATATGATATTTGCCACAGAAATATTTTATCATTTCTCTTATTGTTTTCATGTTTATCATCTTATGCAATGTCTTCTTTAAAGACACTTTGAGGTGGTCATTAATCTCACCATTTTATGAGAAGACCAAGGCTCTAAGCAGGTTCCTATAAAAAACACTGTAGTCAGTAACAATATTTGTCTATCTATTCTAAGTTATTTTCCTCATTAAGAGAGAAAGTTGACATTAAGCATCTCCAAAAAATGTTAGCCGATAATAGAGTAGGATGGTTAAGAACACAGACTATGGTATCAGATAGTCTTGGGTTTAGGGCATGGCTTTGCTACTGATTAGTTATATGACCTTGGAAAGTTATTAAGTGCTATAATCCTCAATGTCCTCATAAATATGTGCGAGATCAAAATAACACTTAATCATAACATAGGGTCCTTTATCTGCTCATCCAACAAACATTTATGAGGGTCAGCAATGTGATAAGCAGTATGATTATTATGGTCAGTAAAAGCAAAAAGAGTATCTTCTGTCAGGTGAGTTTAAAGTCTAGTTGAGGAAACAGAGGTCCATCAAATGATAACACTGAAACGTGAAATTAACACCCTTACAATGACACTGAAGTAAAGTTCTGGGACCAGCATGTTAAAGGCTTTCCATCTCTGTCTGGGTCTTCACGCATATTGTTTCCTCTTTCTGAAATGTTCTTCCCTCAAAAATCCACAAGATCACCATCCCCTTCTCCATTTCTATTGTTCTTCAACTGTCATGTCATTCAGAATCTTTCCCTGACTTCTTTGGCTGAAGTAGCTCTCACACTCATTTCTCTCCTCTCCTAGTCTGATTTAGTTTTCTTCATAGCATTTAGTCCGCCTGACATAGTGAATATTTGCTTTTGTGTATCATCTGTCTCCCTTCAGAACATAAGTTTCACAAAGCCAGAGCTTTGTCCATTTTGTTCCCTGCTGTATCCCCAACACTGAGAGGAGTGTTTTGGCACAAGGTGAGCACAGAAAAATATGTGTATAACTAAATTAATAAATAATTATTTAACAGGAGGAAGATTTAGAGTTAGTGCAGGTTTCCCTGAGGAAGTGATGCTTGGCATAGGCAGAAAAATAAATAGAAGTTAATTATGCAAAGCTGTGTTGGATGAGCATTCCAGATGGAAGACAGCAGGTACCAAGGTTTGGAAAATAGGAATGTGTATGTTAGGTCACAAGTCCCCAGCAAGACTAGTATAGCTGGAGCAAAGACAGTGAAGGGGACTATAGGGAAAAATGAGGGAAGGAGGAGTAGGCTCTGCTGGATCTTGAAGGTCATGTTAGAGGATTTTGTTTTCATACCAGTAACAAGGGGATTGAAAGGTTTGAAAGGGGAAAGGTATGGTGACAGCCAAAATTGTGTGATCCTTTTTTTTTTTTTTTTTTTTTAATTTGAAATTCTCACTTGCACTGAGATTGGAGGGTGTGGTCGGCAGGATAATGACTCTCTCAAGAGGTCCAGATCCTAATTCCAGAACCTGTAAATATATCAGGTCACATGGAAGGAGGCCACAAGCAAAGGAAAGCCTGTGCCCTCTAGAAGCTAGAATAGGCTAAGAAATGGATTCTCCCCTAGAGCCTCCAGAAAGGAAGGCATCTCTGCCAACACCTGGATTTTAGACCAGGGAGACACATTTTGGATCTCTGACCTTGAGAACTGTAAGATAATAAAGGTGTGTTGCTTTAAGCCAATAGCTTGTGATTTTTTGTTTATTTTACGAGATCAACAGGGAACTTAGACGGGGTTGCAAGAGTAATTGTTTTAAGAATCATGCGAGATTACACATGTAAAACATGGAGTAAAATACCTGCTCCTACTAAATAATTCATTTCATGTGAACTTCTGTTGTTGTGATTGCTTATTTTTAAGGTTGTTGATATCACTAAGAAATACATGTCTATTGAATACAAGAGGCTGTCCCCAGTGTACCTTTTCCTATACTGAAAATGGTAATCAAACAGTATCTTAATCTTTGTGGGTTCTCATCAAAGAACCTAGTGGACCTTCACTGACTTTAAGGACCATGACCCTTTCCACCTTTTACAAATTGTAGATTCAGATGAGCAGTGCAGAACAATAAACTGTTTTAAGAGTCATTTTGCATCCCCTTTCCTGATGCTAATATGATATTTGCACCATTAGGCCCTGCTGCTGACATGCAGGAGACTCTGAGGGAGGGGGGCAGTCTTCCCTGTACTCACACATTGTAAAAATTCATAATGATGATGGCTTTTATATGACCTCACTACAAAGAGACCCAAATTAAAAACAAATGGTGTTCACTCAAATGTATAACAATGTAGCACTAGTCAGTGGACAGACAACTGTCACAGGGTGGAACAGGAAATTACAGATCCAAGTATTAGAACATTAAAATACTGAATTAATAGACAAACAACTGCACTTTCTCTTTACGCCAAGGATTATAACCATCAACTGCAAAGATAATTAGGCGCATGTGATGGTAAATTATTGCTTTCTTAGTTTCTCTTAAGCCCTTCAACTGCCCAATCCATTGGGATATGCCATGTACTTGCCATTCATTCTTTCTTTTTGATGACACTAGCTTACATCTGTATTCATTATTTAATAGGTCCTGGTGCAAAATGTGATAAGATGAAGAGCGATTGGTAGCTTTTGACAAAGGAATCTGCCTTAATTACAGAGGAAATCAAGCCTTAATTAGAAAATTGTAATGAATCTGAAGAAGAAAAAGAAGGAAAAAAATATTTCAAGACATTCTATTTGTGTTTTTCATCCCCCCTGGAAATGGGAAGAACTAATCTTGCTCTCAGATGTAGAAGTCTCCTTTCTTAGGGGTCTAACTACTAGATGCTATGTATTTAAAAAACTCTCAATGGTGTCTCAAAGATGACTTTGAAAACCACTCAGTACAGAAGCAATTTTGATGTGATTTCAAAGCTAGTGAGATACATTATCATGGAAACAGGATCTTGGCTGATTTGAATTTCATCTGTTCCTGCTGCTTATCCCTTCCTTGTGAAATGATAATGCCCCTTTATGGCTTTCGTCTTTTTCTGCTTTACCAAAATGTATTGTCAGAAGTAAAATATGGTGATTCTAGCTGGTAGTAACAAGGGCAGATGGAATTCTGAACTACAAAGATTCCATATTCCTAGATGAGAAGAGCTTTCTTTATTCCAGTTTTAAATTCTATCTTTGGCTATCATGAAAGCTAGTAAAACCAAAGTTTGTGGTGAAGAGCAGAAATTCTTCGTTATTTGATTTGGTAATCAATGAAGTTTCTAAGAGAGTGATAGATAAATTCTATTTGTGATTAGATAACAAAAACTGTATTATTAACAAAATCCTTTTGAAAAAAATCTCTGTGTGGAGCGTCAAAAGTTTAGAAATAACAGAAGTAAAGCCAATCAATCACCTAAGCAGTAATTAGTAAAAGTTTACTGTACATACAGTAAAGAGACAGTTTGTAAACCGGAGCATTTAAACCAAACATGGAATGAGGTTCAGGGGTATATTGTTATAAAGCAGTAAATAAAGTAAGAAAGCAGTGATTGTTTATTCTTCACAGTAAGTGGTTATAATAGTAGAGTTTTCATAAATGATAGGGAATTGGTCAGTGGTATTGTTTGAACACACCACTACTCAGCACTCCAGATGTGTTATTATAAAATCTTGGCTCTTCTCCCTTCTACTAATTGCTTAGGATTCAGTGTGTTGGATTGTTTTACTCCACTTAAGATTGTATGGACAACCTATCAGAGCTCTTGGATCTGACTTTATTTTATCAGCTAGAAAGGTCAGAAGTAAATTCCATTTACAAGGCTGTTGAGTAAGAGTCAAAAGATTAGAGATAGTGGGTGCAGATGGTGATGGCCTTAAGAAAAATGTCAGCTGGTATCCACTTAACACCCAGGGAGGCATTTATTCTTTCCCTGTGAAGACAAATGTATCTTAATTTTTAAAAGACTTTTGGGGGAGAACACTTATTAATTATCTCATAATTATCCATGATTCTATGTCTTCAAATTATATATCCCTTGCCTCTTTTATGAGCTATCAGTGTTTCTTGAACCTTTTCCCTTAACCTTTCTAAGCTAAACTTTGGCTACTGAGTAGTTGATCTATATTGTCTGTTTTGAGGTGTCCTTGGAGATGATCAAATTGGCTTTAAAATGTTTTGTGGCTTGTGGAAGAAAGATTGTTTTTGTTTCCTAATTCCAAGAATATTTTGGCTCCCTATTTTTTTCTCCTATTTAGTCATATAATGTAATTATCTTATGGAGTGACACTGGGGAGGCGGGACAATGAGTATTTAATCTTTCTAATTGAAATGCCCATTAGAGTAGGGGGCAATTTTTATCAGTTTCTGTTAAATCTCTTCTACAGAAGAATACCAACCCTGTAGCTGATGGTAAGGTACATTTCTTTCCTTGAAGATGGATGTGTATTTTTGCTGATTCTCTTGTGGATCAGGATGGGGGCAGGGGGGAAGAAAGAAGGAAAAAAAAAGCTTTGACCTCTTAATCTCTGCAAACAATTTGAAGAATATCTGGGAGATATATTCTAGGAATGAAGTTAGTTCAGTGTCTTTTAGCATTCTATTGTATATTGTCACTGCCGAATGTCATAGATTTTTTTCTTCTCACAATGCATTTAAGAATGATAGAATTCCTAATCCTTCAGACTCTAAAATAGAATCAGAAATTTCTTTAATTTGCACAGCTCCTTATATTTTTAAAAATTATCATTTTTGATGGATGCTGTAACTAATTCTCTAATTTTCTTTGCATTGGTAGTGCATTCTTTTTTTATTTTTTAAAGATTTTATTTATTTATTTGACAGAGAGAGAGAGAGCCCAAGCAGGAGGAGTGTTAGGCAGAGGCAAGAGGGAGAAGCAGACTCCCCGCTGAGCAGGGAGCCTGATACGGGACTTGATCCCAGGACCCTGGGATCAGGACCTGAGCTGAAGGCAGATGCTTAACGCCTAAGCCACCCAGGCGCCCGATTGTGCATTCTTATAAAGGATTCAGTTTCCCTATAATTGCAATAAATCAGTTCTAATAATATATTCAGGAATACCATGATGTAGAATGTATGGGCCTCTTCTTACTACCAAAAGTGATAGTAATACCTATTTCCCAAGTAACAACCTTCCTCCAAAATCTTATCATTTGCTGAATAAGTTTGGATACATTTTAGGGGCTTGGGGATCACGATATGAATGGGGAGTAGATATTTGAAGTGGCCAGGTCTTAATTTCTCAATAGTGAAATATCTGTAAGATCAGATCTATTTAAAAAAAGATTACCACTAGGTCAGTGAATAAGGGCAAGGTCCCAGTGTTAAAACTGAGATCAGTAAAATCTTGCATAAAACTTTGGGTTTTATACTCTGTGCCTGAGATGTAGGAGTTGTATCTTTAGCTATTTGCTTCATGAGTGAGAACAGATAGCATATGATTCAGAGAACTCACAACTAATAAGCCAAACCCAGATACCTCTTTGGGTAGATATGCAGGCTGAGTGGGTTCAGTCAGTTCTATACTCTGAGTTCAAAATCAACTTTAATAGTAAATTGGATGGAGTTAGTAGTATTTTATATAGTTTTGCACATGGTATAGTTGTTATAAGACAGAGACTTCATAATAACATAATCTGTACCCATAATTGGTGTTAGAGCCAAATAGACCTGGGTTCAAATCTTCATGCTAATAGTTAGTAGCCTTGGACAAGGGAGATATTCCTTTCAGAGTTTCCAACTTTTAAAATGGGAAACAGTATTTATAGCCCATGGTGGTTGATGAGAGGGTTCAATGGAGTGAGAATGCCTTAACCTAATAAACGCTCAACAACAAATGGTTAAAATAATCCATAAACAGTGGTAGTAGAGCTAGACAAAGTGGTAGATATTTTGCATAACTTTAATATTTAATAAAACAACTCGGAAAAGGTGTCTTTTAGGGGTCTTTAGGTGTCTTAAATGCCCATTTTTAATTTTCTTATTGTGAACTTCAGAAAGATCAAGTTACCTGCTAGTATTTGAAACCCAGAAATCATTGTGGTGAAAGTGATGGTGATGGTAAAGATGGTGGTAGTGACCATGATGGTGGAGGTGACAGTGAGCACTCACACTATGGACAGGACAGAAGTTAGACCAAATCCTCTGTTATGTGTGATCTCTTTTCCTTAGCATGCCTTCTGTGGCATGTATAATCTTCCCCAGATCTCAGTCTCAGCACATGGAAGGAGCAAATTCAATTATGGCTGGTTGAACTTGCACTTGGTGTCACTTTAACATGTGGGAGACTGAAACTGAATTAGCAAAGCAAATAGCAGAAAATGAACTAGAGAGACCATCATTCAGAAAGAAAGCCAGAACTTAAACCACTGAGATTTTTGACAGAGGCTTACATTTCAGAGGCAAGTATTTACTCTCCAGGAGGATTTTCACCAATTATTTTAACCTTCTTGAGTAAGCTACAATGTGAGATAACTGAAAGATGATTTCTTTTCTCCAGCAAAGTGTGAGTGCCATACTTTTCTTTTTGAAAACGGTTGCCTAAGCTGTTTAGTATTTTTGACCCTAAGTGACCTTTACTCAAACTTTAACTGTAAGAATATATATGTATTTTAATTTATCAGAAGAAACCCAATTATAAGAACTTTTGAAAATAAGCATTCCATTTTTGTATTGTATTTTGTTATTTTGCTTTCCATAGAAAAAAGGTATTCCTGGGGTAGAAGATTGATTGCTTGATTTTTTAGAAGAACTTCGTAAAGGTCAATGCAAACAACTAACAAGGTTTAGTGTTGAGTTGTAGTTGTCAGAAGAAGGATCCATTCAAGGAGTAATGAAGCTCTTTTCATTCAACAACAACAACAACAAAAAAGCTGTTTACTCTGGTTTATGGTGGGCCATTAATGAGACCTTATTTTCTTCCCCAGCACTATGGTTACCCTTCACACACTTTGATTTTAGACAGAACAAAGCTGTTCTCTTACTAGCACATTATAGTGGAAGAGATTTTGCTGTTTGTTTGTTTTAAATTTTGACCAATGTATTTTCACATGTAAAGAAGATGAAAGAGACATATAGAAGGCAAAGAGATAAAGAAAAACATGATGTGGTGAGGGGAGTAAAAAATAAACACAATACTAATTGAAAATTATTGGATTCATTTTAGGTAGAGATTGTGACAAATGTGAATGAAGAAATTTAGTCTGAAGCCAACTCAATTGTCTAGAGAGATTGCAAATCTTTACAATGATTCATAGCCTAAATCAGATTAATTTCATCTTTCAAATATTGTTAGAAAGTCTGAAATCAAATAACAAAATCTGTATAAGTCTACTGTGATACACAAAGGAAACAGTGGACTAGACATGAGGATACTTGGATCCTTGTACTATTTATTTTTGTTAATTTTCTGGGTGAATTTATTTATCATGTATTTTCTCTAGGTTTGTTTCTTTATCTAAAAAGTGATGAGAACTGGTTTATGTGCTTTTCATAGTCTTTTCCATTTCAAGATTCATCTAAATCTATATTTCTATGGAAATATATTCATAATTTCTTTATTCCTCAAGAATATATTTTAATACCATTTTGTGCATAATATTTGGGGTTCTATATTGGCTAAATAACAGAAGAGAATGTGGTGGAAGAGATACTCCTTAGGTTTTTGACATGATAGGACCAACAGTTGGCAAAATACTCTAAATTAAATTTCTGCTGAAGTTGAAAGTAGACTAAAGTAATTTCCAGCATCTTTCTATCCTTGCAGTTTCTCTTTTTCTTTATTTTACAATCAAGTCCACAGATAACTGTAGGATCATTATTAAATTACCCATAGGGTAGGCATCTCATAATATCTCACTGTGCTGCCTTATTCATGTATTGCTTGGTTTGGGCCCCATATTTTCTAAAGTATTCCCATTGTCCTTTGATTCATTACAAGATTAACATTTTACTAGATGCTGAGTACATATTGTTGGGGGAAAAAAAAAAGACCTTGACTTTGATTATAGTCTGGTTGGGAAGACAGAGCATAATGGAAAACAGTAAATTAGTTTATAATTACAAATTTAGATTTTTGTATATGTTAAAAAAGTGCTATAATTATACAAATGGCAGAAATGAACTATTAGATAGAAAGTTTAGGTTAGTGCTAATAAAACTGAGATTCAAAGGATGAGATGAAGTCTGCCATGGAAGAGCAAAGGGGAGGATAGAAGAATCCAAAACCAGTAATTGCAGCCATGGTATGGATGGGAAGGGTGGCATAAGGGGAGTCTGGAGAAGCCGTGAGATGGTAGTTGACAGGATTTTGGAGACTGGGGATTTTCTTTCTTTCTTTTTATGTTTTTACCACAGTGGAAGTTGTTGAAGGACAGTAAGTAGAGAAATGATAGGATCTTACTCTTTTGGAAGACAGCAAAGAGCAAATCTGTAGTGTGGTACTTGGGCCAACCTTTCAGTTTGCTGTATAGTTTTGCCCATTTTACTGAGAAGGAAACCAGAGTTCAAAGGAGTTAAATCATCCAGGGTTTCCAAAATTTGGAAGTGGGGGAGCCAGGAAATAACCAGTTTGGTTTGACACAGAAGCCAGGGCCTTTTCTACTGTGGCTTCCTGTAATGTACCAAGATGAATTCATCATACAATGGTTGAGAACATGGATTCAACTACTGATAAAGGATCACAAATGGAGGTCTACTCATACAGGGATCAGATGGTCAGGAAGAACCTCAGAGATGGTGAGTTTTTAAGAATCCAGGAGGTAATACCAGTGGATTTGCAGAGAGGAGGGGCTACGATATTTCAGAAAGAGCATCACCAGGCCTTAAGCATTGACTAGAGACCAGAAAAGCAGTGGGAGGGATAAAATGCAGGCTTTTGAGTATAGGCTTTATGGAATGATCATTCTGGCACATCATACTACATCAGGCAAGTCTGGAAACAGAAACATAGAGTTTGGGCAATATCAGGAATCTCAACCTGATGTGATGATTACTAGGCCAGAATAAGAGTCAGAAAAGGTCTGGACTAAGATTCTTTTTTTTTTAACAGAAAAGTGGGAAAGAATAAAAATATATCACATCTGTGTTATTCCTGTCTTGACACCAGAAGGCCAGCTATTTAGCTTCTTCTGAATCTTCCTTAGTCCTTAATATTTCCATTTGGGCCTAATGAATCTATAAAATATTTATCCAGCATTATATATTAAAACAAATGTCAGTTTGTGTTAAGATACATTAAACTTAGACAAAAATAGGTCAAGAACAATTAGAATCAATTGAGCGTGCTTTTAAAACTATTTTTTTAATTTCAGAAGTAATATGTGTACATGATTACCAAATAATACAAAAGGCACACAATAAAAAATAAAATCTAACTCGGAATTCTTCCCTGCCCACACATACATACATACATACATGTATGCACTCCCTAGAAATAGCTACTTTTAGCAATGCTTAAATATATTTGCCCGTGGATTTTCTGTAGATATAAAAACATGTATAGAAACACACACATTAATCTAACCAGGGTTTCCTCATCTCTTCTAGCATTCTCCCTTGAGAAGTCAGTTTGAGCAATGATGTTATCAGTGTTTCAAGCTTCCTTATGTCCTTACATGGACCTCTTTTGCTGGTGAAGGCAAGTGACCTCCCCTGCCACCATTGTTGCTCATTTGCATAACTGTGAACCTTATGTGGCCACAATGGCACGACTGAGGAAAAGAGAAGGAATGAAGCGTCCCAGCGCCCTACCTTCTCTCCCTTGTCTGAACCCCCTGGTTTATATAATTTCTATGTTCACCTGGCCCCTTAGGCAATCTCTTATACTGCTGACTGTCTTTATGAACTTATGTCTCTTAAGCAATCTGAAGGCAAAAATCAAGTCTATTAATTTTTCAACTGTTTTTTTTTTTCCAGAAGATAATGACTCTACAATAGGAATCAAACCAGAGCTGTCTTAGTTTTGCCATTCTTTGATCTCCTTGAAAGCTTTGGCAAGCCATAGATATCCAAAATCCTTTCTGATAGTTTGAACTTGATTTCCTAAGCAAGAAATAAAGGAAGCTGATCTGCGTTTGAAAGGACCAAAGGGAAGTTATCTCTATAAGACTGTGGTATAATGAGGAGAGTCTGGATTTTGTTACTCCGATATGTGATCTTTCATGAGATTAGGTAAAAAAAAATAGCCCCACAACTAAAGAGAGAAGGAGATTAGGTGGGAAAGGGGGAGAAGAGAGAAGTGAGTTTTGTGAAAACAGTTCCCAATCTGAGCATCAAAACAGAGGGATAGGCAGGGCTGAAATGAGAAGAGGGATTTTTCAAGAGCAAACCACCCACTTCCCAATATTGCCTCAGAACTCTAGAAATTAATCAGATTAAAATATTGTTGTTGTTGGTGGTGATGTGGTTTTCCAATTAAAGGAAGAGAGATAGATAGTTTTTAAAAAGAAATTTTGCTTTCCATTTCAGTCTAAATATGTTCTCACTAGTTAGTTTGAATAGGATTGCCTTCATTGTTACAGGGAAAGATTGTAATGGCCACAGAGTATCCACAAAACCCTACCACTGACACCAACAATTGTAGTTTAAAGGATGATAATGATTCCCGAATGACAATGAACAAATATAATTTCTTACTGCAAATGTTCCTTCATAATTTTCTGTTGGAGGACGGGGAGCAATATAGGAACATGGCAGTTTGCATGGACAAACATAATTTTGCTCACTGTGATTACTGCAGTCAGTCTTGGTATATTCTCAGTAGTAGAATTGTCACCACCCAAAAGAAGCTTTGCTTTCCTCAGTAATGTTCAGGACAGATGGACTTGAATGGCTCATTCTGTGCCTCTTTGGAATATTACAGACCTCACATTAATACAGTTAGGTATGACTCCAAGATCTAATGAGAGCAAAAGTTTACTTGAGACAAAGGACTAGTGTTAGTATGTTCACTTTTCTAACTTCAATCCCCTTTTTAGTTGGCTTTAACTAAACCTTTAATTGTTTGGTACTGAAAAATTGACCTTTATCTTCTTCCCTGAGAAGACTAGAATTAAAAATATTTATGGTTTGCAGTAATGTATTCACTTCTATGGCAAAATGTTGCCAATTGGTGTTTTTCTCCTCTTTTTCAAAAGATGATTACATGTTCACAATTTACAAGGTATTGTACACATTTCAGCAGGAAATTGTAAGCCTTTATCTTTTGACTGCCCCCTTTTTTTAAATAGCCTCCCTATTTTGTCCAAATAAATGATTCATGCTGGAGACTTCATGATGTCTTTTGTTGGTTTCTGTGAATTTCAACACAGGCAGTCAAAAGGGAAAAGAAGTAATGCATTTCTGAAAATTTCAGAAAATTATAGGTTTTATATGGGAAAGAGGATGCATTCAAATATCTTTAGTCCTGGTTTCTTCTTCCTCCTATGCTTTATTAACGCAAAGCTTAGAGCAAGGGGAAGAAAATAAATGAAAGGGTAGGAAATGAATATTTTCTCTTTCTCTCCAGTGACTGCTCAATGCCCGGTCACTTTCCTTAGCCTCATAAGAATAAAAGAAAGTAAGGGATAGCTGCAGCTATGTTGACCAACACCTACAACCAGCATCAGATAACTCCTCCTTATTTAAAAATAAACAGCATGTCTTTGCTAATATGGCTTCTTCCAGAAGTTTCTGGATATATCTCTTTTTTTAGTTAATGAAAATTATATTACCATTAACTTTCTGCAGTAACATTATTTTGGGTGCTATTTTACCTGTGGGTTACTTAGAGTCTTTCATCGCTTAGATATACATAGCTGGCAGGTGACTTAAATGTTCTTTAATCTTGAAAATAGCTATACTCTTGCTTATAGCAAGTCCCTTTGGAGACCCTGCTAGTGGACAAGTAAGCGGTGGTTAAAAGTTTTCAGCACTTCTATCCACGGTCAAATCTCGGCACTTTGCTTCTATCTCTCATTTGCCTCAGGCCCCAGGATTTCTCAACCTTAATACTATTAACATTTTGGGATGGATCATAATTTGTTGTGGAGGGCTGCCTTTGTATATCGTAAGATGTTTAGCAGCATCCCTGGCTTCTACACATAAGAAGCCCATAGTACCTCCTTCATTTGTGATAACTAAGGATGTCTCCAAATATTGCCAAATGTCCCCTTGAGAACAAAATCACTCCTGACTGAGAACTGCTCTAGCCTATGAACACATACCAGTGTATTTGAAATTCTTCAGAAATGACTACACAGGAATCTACCATGTCTTCCGTGGTATCTGGAGAATGAAGAAAATTGGGAAGGTATAGATCTATACACAGATCCTCTTTTGCCTAATCTGAAAATATGAGATGCCAAGCTGTAGTATATTTAACAGATGCACGCACAAACACTCACACACACTTGCACACAGGCATCTAGAGTGTTAAATCTCTGTTCCATATCAGTTACAGTAAACAGAGTAGTGATTTTGATATATATTTAAGTCACCCTTGAAGTTTCAAAAATATAGTGCATATCTCCATATCTTACATAACTTGGGAGCCAGGTGTTTTCACAGCAATTAGGTGCTGTATTTAGACAGAATTTGGTTTAAAAATTCCTCTGCAATCTAGTTGTTGTATGTCTTGTTGGAATCTGATCTGTAAAAGTGAGTCAGTGGCAACAACAGCAACATATCATCATCATCGTCATCATCATCATCAGATCAGACGGTTGAAAAGACAAAAATGGGCAAATGTGTATGAAAGTATATAGCACAGTGACTGGCATCTAATCTGCACTCAAAAAAACATCGCTTTCAACCATTTCAATCATGAAATGTAAGTCAGTACCAAAGGTATAATTTTCCCACTCCTCAAACCTCTTCATCAAGCATGTGTTTTCAAGACCCTTTGGGATATAATGGAAGAGGCTTGAAGCTCTGGGACTTCAAAACACCTGGGATTGACTTCTAGCTCTGATTCTTATTTGGTGTTAACAATCTTAAAAATTGTTTACTACTTGGAGCCTCAGATTTCTTGAAAAAGATGGAAAAAAAACATACATTTAAAGGTACTTATAAATTCTGATGCCTGGCAGAGGTACGTGGTTCTGTTTCTATGACTGGTAAATAACCCAGAAAGACAAACAACGGAAGGATTTGTGCCCACTGAGAGTCACATTCCTACTAATGCCAAGTAATTTATAAACTTGTAAACCCTTGGAAAACTACGGGAGAACTTGGTGGTGCCTGTAATCAAAACATACAGACTGTGAATGAGTTTGAATCTTCCAGGGTCAGAACAAAGCTGCCAAAAGGGTCAGCCCCATAGAAAAAGGGCAAAATAATGGTTCATTTTTCAGTGTGATTGGCAGCAACCTCCCAAGTTTGAGTTACTCAGGCAGGTTTCTGCTCCCCTGTCAGTAGGCACAGCCAAGCATCCAAATACTCATTCTTATTCTATTGGTCATCTCCCTACAACTCTATACAGCCATTCTCCACCCCCAACTATCACAATCTCCTTCTTGGCGCTCTGGGTTTATAGGGGAATCATTCCCTTTAGAAAAAAAGGTTAATGGGTTTGACAAATTCTCAGGAAGAGATGGGCAGAGGACGGATGTTTTCTCAATATGGTTTTAAGGCAGTTATGAAGTGTGGTATTGAGACTTTCAGGAATCCATGACCTCTTGGATATAGCACATTACTGCTTTTCTTTATATGCTGACTTTAATATCTCTGCCAGGGTAGGAGCAATGTCATAAGCACTGCTCTTGGCATCCATCCAGTTTCCCTTCAGCTCATAGCAAACATCTGCTATGACCCCCTGCCCAGAGGCCCAAATGTGAAGCACAGTGCTTTTATAGGACCTGCAGTAAGAATTACTGGTATGGAAAATTGCTTCCTTGATGATCAATTCCAATAAGAAAACTGATGACATAAGGTTTTCTTTTTTAAATTAATCATTATTCTTAGCATCAAGTAGATATAAAAGAATATTTATAACATGTATAAGATATAAAGAATAACAGTATTACAGAAGCTCATGTATCTACTACCCACTGCTCTAAGGGTCTTTCCTCAGTCTATCCATATCCTTTCCCTACGTAGAAAACCAATGTTCTCAATTCTGTGTTTATCATCCCCTTTCTTTTTTCTAGGGTGCTATTGCATATGTTTGGATGTGATTTGAAATTTTTGCATGTTTTTGCAATTTGTAAAAATAGACTTACACTATGGTTGGCCCTGAACAACACAGGTTTGAACAGTGTGGGTCCATTTATCATGATTTTTTTTTTGATACATACAGTACAGGACCCTAAATGTATTTTCTCTTCCTTATGGTTTTCTTAATAACGCTTCCTTTCCACTAGCTTGCTTTATTGTAAGAATACAGTATATAATACATATAACATACAAAATATGTGTTAATTGACTTGATGTTAACGGTAAGTCTTCCAGTCAACAGTAGGCTATTAGTAGTTAAGTTTGGGGAATCAAAAGTTATCTGCAGATTTTCAACTACATGGGGATCATAGCCCATGACTCCTGTATTGCTCAAGGGTCAACTGTATGTGATTTCTTCTAAGACCTGTTCCTTTAAATCACTCTAATGTGCCTGAAATACATGTATATTGTTGCAATTTATTTTCCCTACTGTGTATGATTCTATTCTATTCCTGATATATTTGTGACATTTTTAGTTCTTGCCACTACAAATTGTGCTTATGAACATTTTTTGTCAATGACAGCAGTGCTCATGCAGGAGAGTTTTCTAGATTATAGATTTAGGAATGCACTTGCTGAGTCATATGGTGGGTACACATTCAATAGTTTTAGGTAATTACAATTATCTAGAAAATTTCTAGTACTATTTTCCACTTACAACCATGAAGGCCTTGTTGTCCCTGCTCTATCTATATACTTGCCAAAATTTGGTATCATCTGACTTTTTGAAAAATGTAATCTGCCAATCTGATGAATTGAAATGGCATCTTATTTTGGTTATGAATTATAATTCCCTGGTTACTAATGAATAAACACTATTTTTGTAAGATTATTGACTGTTTGGTTTCCCTTATTTGTAAAGAGCCTATTCAATATTTTTACCCATTTTTTCTACTTGGAGTTTGTTTCATATATAATTATAGAGCTCTTTACATATTTTGGAAAATAGTCTTAGAGAGTAGTATATATTCCTTGTCTCAATCTGTGGCTCATTTTTTCACTGTTTTGATATATTTTTTTAAAGATTTTATTTATTTATTCATGAGAGACAGAGGGAGAGAGAGAGAGAGAGAGAGAGAAGCAGAGGGAGAAGCAGGCTCCCAAGGAGCAGGGAGCCCGATGCGGGACTCGATCTCAGGACCCTGGGATCATGACCTGAGCGGAAGGCAGATGCTTAATGACTGAGCCACCCAGGCGCCCTTGATATTTTTTATAAATAGATCATCCTCATTTTAATACAGTTGAGTGTATCCACCTTCTCCTTTATGATTTGTGCTTTGTATGTGCATGTGTGTGTTGTTAAGAAATTCTTTCCTGCCTGTGGTCATCAGGGAATTCTATAATACCCCCTAAACATTTTGAAGTTTGTTTTTCAAATATCAGTCTCTGAGCCACGTGGAATTGATTTTTCTATGGTGTAAGATAGTGACAGGATATCATTATTTCCATTCATATAATTAATAATTTCTATATAAAACTTTAAATACATAATTTTCCCAGAAACCTCTATGGAAAATTTTAAACTTTCTCAGTGAAAATTACCAGCCTGATCATAATAAATCACATTTTCTGATATATATGTATCAGTTTCTGGTCTTTATATTCTGTTCTATGGGCCAATTGTTATATTCTCCTAGTGGTACCACACCTTCTTAATACAGTTTTATATTAATTACGGATCTCAGCACTCCCTGATCAATTTATTCTGCTGGGGAGTGTTTAGTCATTTCAATCATTTGCTCTTCTATAAACACTTGAGGTTCAGCTTGGCAAGTCCCATGAGAGGACACAACAACAAAGATGATATATGTCATTTGGCTTTTGCTGTGTTACTAACAACCCCAGACTCTTGATTTACAACAACCATTTATTTAGCTCCCAATTTTGTGGTGTGTCAAAGGGGACTCGGTCAGATGGTACTTCTGTTCTAAGCCAGTGTTGGCTGCTATTAAATAATTAAGAACAAAATAACACAGATTTTATTATCAGATGCAGGGTTAAATCTTTATTAGATATCTTTAACCCCATAAGAAACCACTCCAAAACATAGGGACATAATGATGATCAACATTTATTTTCTCACATAATATTATGGTCTGGGATTTGGGAGTGGTGGAGGTAGATGGTTCTCGTTCAAGATCCTCAGTGAGAGTGTAGTCACAATGTTGCCAGGGTTCAGTCACCTTAATGAATGACTGGAGCCACAAGATCCGTTCCCAGGTTGGCTCACTCACATGGCTTGCAAGGTGGTGCTGGCTGTTGGCCCCCTGCGATCTCTGTCACATGGCTCTTAATAGAGGGCTACGTAACTGTCCTCACAATATGGCATCTGGCTTCCCTAGAGCAATTAATCCAAGAAAGAGTGAGGTAAAACCTTGAATGTCTTTTTTTAAATGCAGTCATTTTGAAGTTTTTATTTATTTATTTTAGAGAGAGAGAGAGCAAGCAGGGGAGGGGCAGAAGGAGAGGGAGAGAATCTCAAGCAGACCCACATTGTGTGTGGAGCCTGACTCAAGGCTCCATCTCAAGACCCTGAGATCATGACCTGAGCCAGAACCAAGAGTTGGATGCCTAACCGACTGAGCTACCCGGGCACCCCAATGAATATCTTTTATAAAGGAGCCATGAAGCTGCACTCTGTCACTTCTGCAATATTCAAATAGTTACACAGGTCAGCCCTATTCTATAAAGAAGGGGACTGAAAAAGAGCATGACTCCTAGGAGGTGAGAATGATGGAGAACAATCTTGGAGACTATTTCCTATGGTCTCCTTTTTTTTTTTTAAACAAATTATAGTAAATCTACATATTACATATTATTACCAAAAAAAAAGTCTTTGGGTTTTAAATAAAAATCTATTTAAAGATAGATTTACATCAGCGAGTAGGGGAACCAGAAAATTAGGTTTATATTTTTAAATGTCTTACTCAGACTGTGGTTTTAAAATAGTACCTATTACGACTTCTCTGTAAAAATTCTTCACATGTTACATATTTTAATCCTTGTAACCTCCCTTTTGTAGGTATTAATATTCTCATTTTAAAGTTGGAGAAACAAATTCAGAGTGCTTGTGTAACTTGTACAAATGAATATAGCTACAAAATGGCAGAGGTGGGCTTCTAACTCTGGCGTATTAAATGTCATCTGCCATGGGATTTCCAGGTAACAGCCAAGCAAATATGTAAGAGGAGTTTGTCAGCATTCCAAGATAAAAGTATTGGGAGTAATCCTTTAGGAATGAATCTTTGGAAGAGCATGCTTATTTGTTCTGTCCAAATTTCAAATAAATAACAGACCTGTGAATATTCTTAGGCATTCACTTAAGAATACTTTCCTCTCTCAACAATACCAGAAGGCATCTGTTTAGATCAGATATATATAAGAAATAGCAACAGATTACATTGAAAGAAAGAGAACTTCAGGATAGAACACTTTCCATTTTTTTCACTAATCGTATTCAAATATATAAATTACTCACAATATAAATAATTTTAGTGAATTTATGGGGCAACTAAAATCTTTCTTTTAAGGGAGCTGTGAGATGGTGCCCTAGTCTTGCTATGTTTCCCCTTCCTTCCTTATAATTTTGTTTTCATTTTCTATGCCGACCCATCACTCTTGGTAAATTCTTTAGATGAAAGTGAACATCAGGGGGATAATACTGATAAAATGAAACATTCCTCTAAATATTATCTACTTGTGAGATTTTTTAAAGAATAGCCTTGTATGAAAATTCTTTTTCTGCTGCCTTGGAAGGTGTTTAGAAAGTCAGACCTGAGTTTAGGAAAAAGGTAATATTTTGGGAGCTAAGTGGTACCTTAAAATAACCATGCCGGTTATTCAAAAGTTCTTTTCCTTTTAATTATTTCTTATTCTCACCCCCACAAGTAACTTTGGCTGCAACATGTTTAATACTTCTTTCAAAAATATTTGTAGCACCTACTTTTGACTTTTACCTTTTTAAAGCCTCCTACATATGGAATATACATATGTGTTATCCATGGGATGCTGGCAAAATCCAATAAGTGAAAATCAAAGTGTTAAAAAAAAAGGCTTTGTTTGAGCCAAAATGGAAATACAATATATGCAAGATGATAATAATGTTAACAACCGAGGAAATATTTATAATGGCTTGAGATACATGGGTTTTCAGAAAATGTGCATTAAATAAAGCAAGACAAATATGCAGCATTTGTCTTTGATATTGTGGCAAACTTTAATTAAATCAGTAACTTCATCACACCTCAGAAATTCCTTCGTAATTTTAAGTGGCAACAATTTATCCTTCCTTTAGCCCTCCTGAGTTATTAGGTGTAGTTTTTTTTGTACTATTACCACATTACTCTGCAAGGAAGTTTGCATTTTACTTTTAGAGTTTTAACTTTTATTGCAAATGTTAATGCAACATTAAAATTCAGCATTTAAGTTCCCAGGAGCAAGGAAATGCAAAGGGCAAGGTTCTCCTAATGTGATTAATTCGTTATTCTATCTTAGGCTTCTCATTAGGACATGCATTTATGTTTCCAACTTATAAATTAAAAAACATTAAGCACAGTCCTTTCTTTCATGATTTTAGTCAAAAGGGAGAACATTTTCAGTCACTATCCTTGATAAAATCTGAATTTTTTAAAAACTCTATCTCCACAAATTATGTTTCCTTTCGCACTCACAGATGTCTATGGTTCTTTATTCAGGTCATGTCTATATAGTATCAACCAAACTAATCCAAAAGTAAAGCGTCCAGCAAAACATTCTTTTTTATATCCATAAAATAACACATAAATTCAATCTTAATCTCTGTTTACAAAAAATCTTTGTATTCCTCATAAATGCTTAGACCGCTTAGTCTTAATGCTTAGTCTCTCTACCATAACCCACATTATTATTTCTAATAAACAATTTTCAGTTATAAAATGCTTTGTAATACCAAAATTTGATCAGTAACTAGAAGATACGATAGACTCCGTTTTGGATATGAGTAGAAAAAATTAAGGTCATGGATTTAGCTGTTAAACAAATCTGAGACTGTAACTTGAAGTCCACTGAATAATGTTGACAACTTGGGCAAATTATTTTATCTTGACTTTCTCAAGTGTAAAACAGGAGTACTGTGAAACATATTAAACTGTGTTGTTATGAGAATTTAATCATATATGTTACCTGGGTGAGTAAAGTAATTTCATTATTCATATACACACATATATGTGTGTGTGGACATATAAATTTTTTACATTAATATTCCTTTGAACTCCTATAATGTTTAATGATCATGTCAAATATTTGAAACTATGTAGTATTTAACATGTGTTTTCTTTTCAGTAAAACATTTAAATTCCTAAAAAATGGGTTTTATGGTTTAGCACTTGATCATAAATATTAAGTCAGAACCTACCATGATGAAATATAATGATGGAATGACTATCTATAATGTAGGCATAGACACATATAGGTATGTACTTATAGAAATAATTAGATACAGTTTAGTTCTTAAAATGATGTAGTTCCCTTTTGGAAAGTATATGCAATAATATTATTAAAAATAATAGCTAACATTTATTGAGCATCTACAATGTACCAGTCACTAAAGCACTTGATATGTATTATTTTATCCTCACAACAACCCCATGATATAGGAATTATTAATATGTCTCATTTTCAGTTGAGAAAACTGAATCCAGAGAGACTATTATTCAGTCAAAAACCATCAGGGTCTGTTTTCCAGTTTTCTTGCTCTTCACTGCTATAGTTTATAACTACTACAGTTGATGGGCAGAATTACCTAGGATATTAGATCAAAGCCCAACCCGGTTAGAGATGAGATTTTTAGGAAGAGTTGTACAATGTGATTACCTAGTGAGCAGATGAATTAAAGAGCTGGACATGAAGCAGAGGTCATGGTTAAGAAGTTTAGTCTGTTCCTTGTTTGCTTATAGATTTTTTATTCTGTAAGTCTCTCATTGAAATTCTGAAATATAAATATGTAAAAAGTATAACAGAATTTAAAAGAAGATAAATTTTTTAAAATTTTTATTTAAGTTCAATTTAGTTGACATACCGTATATTATTCATTTCAGGGGTAGAACTTAATGATTCACCATTTACATATAATACCCAGTGCTCATCACCTCAAGTGCCCTCTTTAATGCCCATCACCCATTTACCCCATCCCCTGACCCACCTCCCCTCCAGCAACCCTCAATTTGTTTCTTATAGTTAAGAGTCTCTTATGATTTTTCTCCCTCTCTGTTTTTATCTTATTTTATTTTTCCTTCCCTTCCCCTATGTTCATCAGTTTTGTTTCTTAAATTCCACATATGAGGAAATCATATGGTATTTGTCTTTCTCTGACTGACTTATTTTGCTTAGCTTAATACCCTTTAGTTACATCCACCTTGTTGCACATGACAATATTTCATCCTTTTTGATGGCTGGGTAGTATTCCATTGAATACATATATTACATCTTCATCCATTCATCTGTCGATGGACATCTGGGCTCTTTCCATATTTTGGCTATTATGAACATTGCTGCTATAAACATTGGGGTGCATGTACCCATTCAAATCACTAATTTTGTATTCTTTGGATAAATACCTAGTAGTACAATTGCTGGGTTGTAGGATATTTCTATTTTTAACTATTGAGGAACTTCATACTGTTTTCAGAGTGGCTACACCAGTTTGCATTCCCACCAACAGTGTAAGAGGGTTCCCCTTTCTCTGAATCCTTGCCAACATCTGTTGTTTCCTGACTTGTTCATTTTAGCCATTCCGGCTGGTGTGAGGTGGTATCTCATTGTGGTTTTGATCTGTATTTCCCTGATGCCAAGTGATATTGAGCATTTTTTCATGTGTCTGTTAGTCATTTGTATGTCGTCTTTGGAGAAATGTCTGTTCATATCTTCTGTTCATTTCTTGACTGGATTATTTGTTCTTTGGGTGTTGAGTTTGATAAGTTCTTTATAGATTTTGGCTACTAGCCCTTTTTCTGATATGTCATTTGTGAATATCATCTCCCATTCTGTAGGTTGCCTTTTAGTTTTGTTGATTGTTTCCTTTGTTATACAAAAGCTTTTTATTCCAATGATGTCCCAATAGTTCATTTTTGTTTCTGTTTCCCTTGTTTTTGGAGATGTGTCTAGCAAGAAGTTGCTGCAGCCAAGGTTAAAGAGATTGCTGCCTGTGTTCTCTAGGATTTTGATGGATTCCTGTCTCACACTTAGGCCTTTCATCCATTTTGAATTTATTTTTGTGTATGGCATAAGAAAGTGATCCAGTTTCATTCTTCTGCATGTGGCTGTCCAGTTTTCCCAACACTATTTGCTGAAGAGACTGCCTTTTTTTCCATTGGATGTTCTTTCATACTTCGTTGAAGATTAGTTGACCATACAGTTATGGATCGATTTCTGGGTTCTCTATTCTGTTCCATTGATCTATGTGTTCTATTTTTGTGCCAGTACCATACTGTCTTGATGACTACAGCTTTGTAATATACCTTTAAGCCTGGAATTGGGTTGCCTCCAGGTTTGGTTTTCTTATTCAACATTATTTTAGCTATTTGGGGTCTTTTCTGTTTCCATACAAAATTTAGAATTGTTTGTTCCAGCTCTGTGAAAAATGCTGGTGGTGTTTTGATAAGGATTGCTTTGAAGATGTAGATTGCCTTGGGTAACATAGACATTTTAACAATATTTGTTCTTCCAATCATGAGCATGGAATATTTTTCCATTTCTTTGTGTCTTCCTCAATTTCTTTCATAAGTGTTCTATAGTTTTCAGAGTACAGACCTTTTACCTCTTTGATTCGGTTTATTCCTAGGTATCTTATGGTTTTTGGTGCAACTGTAAATGGGATCGATTCCTTGATTTCTCTGTCTGCTGTTTCATTGTAGTGTATAGAAATGCAACAGACTTCTGTGCATTGATTGTATATCCTGCCACTTTGCTGAATTTCTGTATCAGTTCTAGCAATTTTTTGGTGGAATCTTTTGGGTTTTATACATAAGAGTATCAGGTCATCTGCAAAGAGTGAAAGTTTGACTTTATCCTTGCTGATTTGGATGCCTTTTATTTCTTTTTGTTGTCTGTTTGCTGAGGCTAGGATGTCCAATACTATGCTGAACAACAATGGTTAAAGTGAACGTCCTGTCACGTTCCTGACATTAGGGGAAAAGCTCTCAGTTTTTCCCTGTTGAGGATGATATTAACTGTCTTTCATATATGGCCTTTATAATGTTGAGGTATGCTCCCTCTATCCCTACACTGCAGAGAGTTTTAATCAAGAAAGGATGCTGTATTTTGTTAAATGCTTTTTCTGCCTCTTTTGAGAGGATGATATGGTTCTTCTTTATTTTACTAATGTGGTGTATCATGTTGATTGATTTGCGGATGTTGAACCATCCCTGCAGTCCAGGAATAAATCCCAATTGGTCGTGGTGAAAAGTCCTTTTAATGTACTGTTGGATGTGATCTAATATCTTGTTGAGAGTTTTTGCATCCATGTTCATCAAGGATATTGGTCTGTAATTCTCCTTTTTAGTGAGGTCTTTGTCTGGTTTGGGGATCAAAGTAATGCTTGCCTCATTGAATGAATTTGGAAGTTTTCCTTCCATTTCTAATTTTTGGAACAGTTTCAGAAAAATAAGTATTAATTCTTCTTTATATGTTTGGTAGAATTCCCTGGGAAGCTGTCTGCTCTGGACTCCTATTTATTGGGAGATTTTTGATTACTGATTTAATTTCTTTGCTGGCTATGGGTCTATTCAGATTTTCTATTTCTTCCTGTTTCAGTTTTGGTAATTTATATATTTCTAGGAATTTATCCATTTCTTCCAGATTATCTAATTTATTGGCATATAATTGCTCATAATCTCTTGCAATTGTTTGTCTTTCTTTAGTGTTGGTTGTGATCTCTCCTCTTTCATTCATGATTTTATTTATTTGGGTTCTTTCACTTTTCTTTTTGTTAAGTCTGGCTAGGTGTTTATTAATCTTATTAATTCAAGAACCAGCTCCTAGTTTCATTGATCTGTTCTGTTTTTTTTTTAATTTTTATTTCATAAATTTCCACTCTAATCTTTATTTCTCTTCTCCTGCTGGATTTAGGCTTTACTTGCTTTCTTTTTCCAACCCTGAAGGTGTAATATTAGGTTGTGTATTTGAGACTTTTCTTGCTTCTTGAGGGCCTATATTGCTATATACTTCCTTCTTAGAACCACCTTTCCTGCATCCCAAGGGTTTTGATCTGTCATGTTTTCATTTTCATTTGCTTCCATGTATTTTTTTTAATTCTTTAATTTCCTGATTGATCCATTCATTCTTTAGTAGGATGTTCTTTAACTCCCATGTATTTGTGGTCCTTTCAAATTTTTTCTTGTGGTTGACTTCAAGTTTCATAGCATTTTGATCTGAAAATATGCATTGTATGTTCTCAATCTTTTTATACTAGTTGAGTCCTGATTTGTGACCCAGTATGTGATCTATTCTGGAAAATGTTCCATGTATGCTCAAAAAGAATGTGTATTTTGCTGCTTTAAGATGAAATGCAGTGAAATCCAACTGGTCCAGTGTGTCATACAAAGCCCTTGTTTCCTTGTTGATCTTCTGCTTAAATTATCTGGCCATTACTGTGAGTGGGGTGTTAAGTCCCCTACTATTATTGTATTATTATCAATGTGTTTAAGTGTGCTATTAATTTATTTATATATTTGGCTGCTCCCAAGTTGGGGCATAATATTTACAATTGTTAGATTTTCTTGTTGGATAGACCCCTTTTTATGATATAGTGTCCTTCTTTGTATCTTATTACAGTCTTTGGTTTTGTTTTTTTTTAAGATTTTATTTATTCATTTGAGACACATATATACAGAGAGAGAGACCATGAGCAGGGGGAGATGCAGAGGGAAAGGGAGAAGCAGGCTCCCTGCTGAGCCAGGAGCCCAATGTGGGGCTCGATCCCAGGACCCTGGGATCATGATCTGAGCTGAAGGCAGACACTTAACCATCTGAGGCACCCCAAGTCTTTGGTTTAAAATCTAGTTTGTCTGATATAAGGGTGGCTACTCTAGCTTTCTTTTGATGTCCATTAACATAAATCGTTCTCCACCTCCCACTTTTAATCTGGAGGTGTCTTTGGCTCTAAAATGAGTCTCTTATAGGCAGCATATCAATGGGTCTTGTTTTTTTATCCATTCTGATGACCTATATCTTTTTTTTTTTTTTGGAGCATTTAGCTCATTTACATTCAGAGTAATTATTGAAAGATATTAATTTAGTGCCATTGTATTATCTGTAAAGTCAGTGTTCCTGTAGATTGTCTTTGTGCTTTTCTAGTCTTTGTTACTTTTGGTTTCTCTTTCTGCTCATAAAGGGTTCCCTTTAATATTTCTTGCAGGGTTGGTTTAGTGTTCATAATTCCTGTAGTTTTTGTTTGTCTTGGAAACTATCTCTCCTTCTATTCTGAATGACAGACTGACTGGATAAAATATTCTCAACTTCTTAGTTTTCCCATTTAGCATGTTGAGTATATCATGCCAGTCCTTTCTGGCCTGCCAGGTCTCTGTGAACAGGTCTGCTCCCAGCCTTATGTGTCTACCCTTGTAGGTTAAGTACTTCTTGTTCTGAACTGCTTTCAGAATTTTCTCTTTATCTTTGTAATTCGCAAGTTTCACTATAATATGTAGTGGTGTTGACCTATTTATGTTGATACCTGTGCCTCTTGGACTTGAATGCCTATTTCCTTCCCCAGATTAGAAGTTCTCAGCTATAATTTGTTCAAATAAACCTTCTGCCCTTTTTTTCCCTAATCTCCTTCTTCTGGCACTTGTATAATGCAGATATTATCTCACTTTATGGAATTGCTGAGTTCCTTAAGTCTACCTTTGTTATCTGATAGTTTTATTTCCCTCTTCTTTTCAGTTTCATTATTTTCATAATTTTATCTTCTGTATCACTGATTTGCTCTTCTTCATTCATCCTCATTTTTATGCCTCCACTTGGGACTGCATCTCAGTTATAGCATTTTTAATTTTGTCCTGCATAGATTTTAGTTCTTTTATCTCTACAGTATGAGATTTTCTAGTGTCTTCTGTGTTTTTTTCAAGTCCAGCTAGTATCCTTATAATCATTGTTTTAAATTCTAGTTCAGACATCTTATTTATATCTGTATTGATTAAATCCCTGGCTGTGAGTACTACCTCCTGTCCTTTCTTTTGAGATGAATTTCTCAGTCTTGTCACTTTTTCCAGAAAAGAAAAGAAGAAAGAGAAAAAAACAACAAAAATAACAACAGTAACAACAACAAACAATGACAACAAAAATTAGATTCAGGGTATGTTAGATACTTCTGCCTGTTAGAAGAAACAAGATCTCAAGAAAGAAAGAAAAAAAAAAAACCCATATATATATATGCAAATAAATAAAATAAAATACAATGAAAGGAAACAAAGTATATATAAAGAATATATAAAAATAAATATTTAAAAAGAATTGGAAAAGAACTGAAAAAAATAACTGAAAAAGTAATACTGACAGACTAAAGAATAAAAGTACAAAGAATGCTAGATACTATTTTCCCCTGTTGTTTAAACTTTGCATCTCTCTATGATCAGTAAACTTAGTGTGAGTGAGTTGTTTGTACTGGTCTTCTGGGGGAGGGGCCTGTTGCACTGATTATCAGGTGGACTTGCCCGGGTGGAAATGCGCCTCCAGTGCACAAGGAGATAGGGCTCAGTGTAAGTGGCTCCGGACTCATCTCGGTGGCATTGTTTTGATCCCTGAAGGCTTTAAGCACTAATGGGTGGGATGAATATGGAGGCACCCTGCTCTCTAGCCTAGGAGTTGAAAATTCACATCCCTACTCTTCAGTGAGCCCTCACAGAAGAGCAATCAATCACTCTTGTCTCCCTGGTTTCCATCAGAACTCTGTGTTCACCCACTCTGTGTCAGAGCTTTTTTATCTCAGGCACACAACTGAGTTTCAAAACTCCCAATTGTAGAGACTTCCGGGGTGCAGACCCATGCTGTTCTTCCCGGGGAGGGTCTCACCATGCCTCTGCCTTTTGCTGGACCCTTCCTAGGAAAGTGGTTGCACAACTGTGCAGTGGTTTACAGTTTATGATAACATAGAGCAGAAAGCTAACACCTAGACATGCTGTTCTCAGCCTGCTTCCATGTTCCTACACCTGGGAACAGTGCCTCACTTAGGTGCCATGCATTCTTCTTGTGACCCAAGGGAACCTCAGATCATGGTGTAATACCTGGGATTCCTCCTTGCTTCAGCACCTGAGCACCTTTAAGCCAGGCACGTCCCCCACTGTAGCAGACTTTTAAAAAATTCATATTTTGCACTCCGCTGCTTATAATGCTTTGCAGTAGCCTCCTTAAGCAGGCTCCCTCCCCACTGCCATATCCCCTCAGGTATACCACACTGGATTCAAGTCTCCACATCTCTTACCTTTCAAAAGATGGGCACTTTTCTTTTGGTAGGCTTGCATTATTTGTTTTCTCAGACCTCTGACTGATTTCTCAGTTGTTCAGAATGATTTGATAAATATTTAGTTGTATTTGAGGGATGAGACATACTTAGGGTCTTCCTACTCTTCCTCCTTATTAACTCCCAGCCAGATAAATTTTCTATGTGGTTATTTTTTAAAGGTTTAAGCTCTTTATTAAACACATATGATTAGTTGCTAAAACTTATAATGTCAACAAAAATTTAACAAAAATAGTTTATTAACTGTCCTCAATCATGGCTTAATTTAGACTCAGCTCATCTCCAGGCTTGAGTGAAACATGCAGTCTAAGTCATAAATTAGGTGGGTCTTGTTTTTGCCTTGTTTGGCTGTTAAATTTAGAGTTTGACTTAAATTACATGTTTTGTCTCCTAATTAGTTAAATGCTATGATTATCTCAATCACTCTCTAAGCCTGTAAGGCTGTGAACCACCCCCATCTGTTTACTAAAAGAGAACTCTTCCTTCCTCTTTTCTCCTCCCCTTAATATCTCTTACACTTGCTCCCTTTTTGTTTTGCTGCTCACTTCTGCTGCTCAACCCTCTTCTCTCCCTCCTTTTATTAATATTCTACATTTGGGTAATAATGAACAGGTAAGGAAACAGCACTATAAACACCATTTCACTAATCTTACTGCTCCTTCCTGGATTGTTTGATCATATATTATCTTTCTAGACTGAGATTTTTTTTTTAGATTTTTGTTTGTTTGTTTATAAAGGGACATTTCTATCTACTTGACCACTTCCTTAAATCCATAACTTGTGGTTAAAGTTATCCTAGGGTTCCTCAACCCTGGTTTTATTACATTTGTGGCCAGTTAAATCTTTGTAATATCTTGTTCACCATAGGATGTTTATTGACATCCTGGGTCTCTACCCACTAGATGCCAGTAGTACCTTCCCCCAAGTTTTGACAACCCAAAATGTCTCCAGTCATGTCCCCTGGGGTATAAAGTTGAGAGCCACTAAGTTAGACACTTCCATTTCTATTTCTGTATTTCTTCAATTTTTTTTCAGACTGTAAATCCTATATTTTCTCTAAAACTATTGAATTCTGGCTTTTGATACTGAGTATTTGGCCCAGAAGTTGCTAATGTACAACCTACTCAATCTCATAACATTGTAGAATACAGATTTGTAACATTTTCTCACACAGGGGAAAAAAGCCTACACCTACATTGTAGGGCTGCAGCATTCAATGTTAAGAAACTTTCAGATGACAGATATCAAAGCAGAAATGTACAATAGTCAGCTATGCATATGAGGGTACATTTAGGAAGCAGGTCAAGGCTGGAGAAGCAGGTTGGTAAATAGTCTTGGTGGTGATATTGTTTAAAGACATGAGAGTGTGTAAGGTGATTGAAGAAAATTGTACAATTAGAAATGAGCAGAATGCAGAGGTTTCAACTGAGCAGATAGCTAGAGTTGAATGATGCAGTAGGGAATTGGATCCAAGAAAGAGATAGAAAAGGGGATGTTAAAGATGAAGAAAGGGAACAATAAGCCATGCTAATAGATATTGTTATGATACTGAAGTAATAATAATAGTAGTAATAATTAATACAATAAGAACAACTCACACATAGCATTTACTGTGACAGAAACTGGAATAAGAGTATTTAGGTGTATTAATTATCTTCATGGCACCTCTGTGGCTATTATCTCTGTTTCTTAGATAAGAAAATCATATCTATATCTATATATCTGTCAGTCTGTTCCCATCTGTTCAGTACAGCTTCGAGGTAAGTGAGGAAGTACACAAAATCTAGAGCTTGACTTGGGTTCAAAGCCCAGCTCTGTGACCTGCTAGTTTTGTCCTCTTGAATAAATCACATAATCATCTGTGCTTCAGTTTCTTCATCTGTTGAATGGGAACAACTGAGATGATGAAATGAGTTAGGGCTCTAAAGAGCTTGCCATCTAGTGAGTGTTATCTATTTGATAAACATCTATTATTTTATGTAGGTTGTATTCAAAATATTTTTCGTTTTATTAAATGGTTTGAATTCTTGAAAAATCTCCTTGACTCCATTGTGGAATATTAGAAAATTGCAAGGATATTGGTATAGAAATAAAATGAGATCTCACACCCCAAAATAATCAGAAGTGTATAGTGATACATAGCCTTTAATGAACATTAGGTATGCAGGTTTAGCAAGTGGAGTCTGTATTTTGTAGAATTAAAGTTAAAAAATGCAGCTCAACCAAAATTCAAATGTTTTTAATAATTTGACTACAATACTAGCTTCTAAGTAATGAGGAATAGTGGTAGCCAGTTATGAACTATATCTTTAGAAAGTGGGATGGAAGGACAGAGCATGGTAATTTTAAAAAACAATAATTCATTTCAACAGTTAAACTGCCTGTGAGACATTATTGGACACTATACTAAACTATATATGCATTCTAAAATTGAATATGATGTATTTCACACCCTTAAGAAGTTTAAACAAAGTTGAGGATAATCATATTCATATGAGCTGAGAATTTTCACAAAAGGGGAAAATAGTCTTCATTAAAAGGTAGTTCACTGACAATGTGGGAGAAAATATTTATAATATAAATATGATAGTAAATATTTTTATTAAAGTTAGAACTTAATTGTTGATAAGAAAAAGTAATATTACTCCTCAGCAAGAGATACCAATGGGCAAATAACAAAAATAAAATGCAAATAAAAAGCAACAGATATTCTTGGGATATTAATATATAAAATATGTTCAACTTCACTAATAATCAAATAAGTGAAAATTAAAATAGCAACAAGATTTCATTTTTCACCAATAAGCTTGATCAAGACTAAATTGTACTGATGAAGATGTGGGTGAATGGGCAACATCTTGCTGTTGCAAAAGGATGAATGTGTCCAATCTTTCTGCAGAGGATGTTTTGTTACATAATTTGTGTAATTAAAAACAAACTTAGTAATTTTAAAAAGGCAAAGAAGAAACAAAGGATAAGAAAAATGGAAAGAAGGAGGTGAAGAAGGAAAGAAAGAAGAGAGGTAGCTAAACTGTTTTCAAAAATTAAAATAAGTTTCTAAGTTTCATGCAGTGTCTAGACTGATTATTTAATAGAATTAATTACTTCATTGGAAGTTAACCAAAAAGACATATTGTTTGTGCTGGATAGAAGCATATATATTTTATTTTATATCTTATTTTTATCTTGATATCATTGTTTGCTAGAGTAACCAAAGCAGTAAAACGACAACCTTCATGTGTATTTATTTGTGTGTATCTCAACAGCTTCCAAAATTCTGAACTGCATATTAACCTTGCTTTCTCTGACACCTTTTAAATGATAGTAACATGTTTTGCAAAACAGATGCAGCATACTTTTGTAATTTTAGTTCTGACTGTTGAAATAGAATATATATTTTTAAAAGATTTGGGTGTATTGGGGCACCTTGTGGGCTCAGTCAGAAGAGCATGCGACCCTTGGTTGTGGATTCAAGCCCCACGATGGGTGCAGAGATCAATAAAAAAATAAATAAACTTAAAAAAAGACGTGGGTGTATTATTTTTATCAATTATTTCAACTGTGCCTATTATATAGTTATTTTTTCCGGCATCCCTTAAGTGATTTTTTTATTTTTAGTTGTGGATTAGTTACCTCAAACACTCAAGTTATTTAATACATATTTTTGTGAAGAGATGAACTAGAATTTCATATTTAAAAGGAAAAAAATGATTTTTAAGACCTCTATTTGATTCATCCGAATAACAAATGATTAAATTGAGTGACTCCTTTATACAGACTGCAATACTCAATAATTTTATATAGGGGAGGATTTTTCATCTGGAAAACACCAATTCCACATTTCCAAGAGAGTGAACTTTCTTGGAAAGAACACTAAAACCTTAATGTTCATATATATGTGAAAAATATATGCCAACAAAAACATAAAAATCTGTACCAAAATGCATATCTATATTCTATGGAAAGAAATGCCCACATGTTTGCAATCACATAAGTACAGACTAATGTCTTTAGACTTTCAGGAAAAACAACAATATAATATTTTTCACTGTTTTTCTACCTTCATTGGAAAGGCTACGGGAACTCTTTCTGGCATATTTTTTATGCTGCTCAACATTAACATCAATTGAGAAGAGAGAAAGGTAGTGCATCTTTGAGTCTCTTTTAAGCTTTTCTTTGACATGGTGTGTCACATTAATGCTGCCCTACAGGGAAATAATCAAAGAACTTTACTATAATACTGTGGTTCAGAAAGGAAACATGACAGCAGTACATTACTGCAAATTGAATTTAATGAGCTTCTTAGCACTGGGAGAGTGACTCTTTGAAACAGAAGCTATTCAATTGAGATCATTTTGATTATAATTAAATCATTTTACATTTACCACAGAGACAAGCTTAATCTTAATTAGACACTTTTATGGGGAGATGAAGCCACATGATTTATATTTTCTTGATCATATAGTGAATGATTTATAATGTAAAGGATAAAAAACAATATGGTGTCCCTTTCAGGGGAAAACTAAAATATTCTCAAAGTTCTTTGAGGGGGATGAGTTGGGCAGAGAAATGCCAGTGGCTTGAGTTTGGCATGGATACAAGCGTACCTATAAATGTATGAATACGCAAAAATGGTATTCATTTCACTTCCTATTCCCCGGCTTTTCTAAAATTCAGAATCTGTGCTTTGTGTAAAAGGTTATCACATTAAGTGACAAAACTAATCAAAATGAATTCAGTGTATAGATTCTTGTTTTGGTAGCAAGCACATTTGAATTGGATTCCCCAGACAATTCAAACAGTGATTCTGTCCTTTGCTAGCTTTTTAATCTTGGGCAAGTAACTTAATCTCCCTGTACCATATTTCATTCCCCCTAAAGTAGGACTAATATCTCCATTTTAGAGTGAGTATGACATTTACATGAGATAAGAATGTGAAATTATATTGCAAACTTAAGATTAATATACAAATTTACCAGATTAATATTACTGGAAAGTTTGTGATTTTTTTGACATTTCTATACTTTGTGCTACAGGATTCTAAGGTTTTACTTTTTTAAACATTCTTATTTTACACATTATATGCATGTGAGAACATAAGTAAAAATTAAAATAAAAGGAAAAGAACAATAAAAACCAATGTGTGTCTCTATAATTGATGTTTTCCCAACCATGAAATATCCAAAGCCTGTCTTATATTTAAACAAAATGACATGACAGGAAAGTGGATGGCTTGAGGGATTTCTTGAGGATTAATCTGTTTGGCATTAGACACAAGCTGTAAGTCTAAGCTAAGTTATCCTCAGTCATCTAAGACATTCAGTCATCTCCCAGAAATGGAAACATTTGAAAAGCACCCCTCCTGTTAACTTCACATGAGAAAAATGGCTGATTGAAGAATACCATGGAGGGCATCCAATAGGAAATACTGGATAATGCTCCAAATTTTAACACCATTTTAACAAAAATGAGTTTTGCTAAAAAACAAAAAACAAAAAAAACAAAACAAAAACCTTATTTTTACAAACTAAAAATTTTAAAAAGACTTTCCAACTAAATTATTAAAGATCCTTTCTCTTTGGGGCACCTGGGTGGTTGAGTTGCTTAAGTGTCTGACTCTTGGTTTTGGCTCAGGTCATGATCTCAGGGTCATGAGATTAACCCCATGTCAGGCTCCAAGCTGAGTATGGAGTCTGCTTGAGATTCTCTCTCTCCCTCTTCCTCTCCCTCTGCCCATCCCCCTGCTTGTGCTCTAAATAAATAAATAAATAAATAAATAAATAAATAAATAAATAAAATATTAAAAATAAAATCATTTCTCTTTATACATATTTAACAGGGGACTCTGTTTTTATTCTTAGACAACTCAATAAGTTATCTTTGTAACAGATATCTTTGGCAGATGTATTATAAATATCCTACAGACTAAAATATTTGGATTGTTTATTGGACTGTCACTTATGCATGTGAATATTACTCCATCAGTATTCCTTAGAATAACCTTTATGTAGGTAGCCTGTATGTGTGTGTGTATGTATTTCTTTGTTGTACCACTGGCAACTAGCACATAATTGTATTATTATTGTAATAAATTAATTTATTGTTGAGGTATTATCTTTAAGGCATTAAATAGATACACTTGTAAAGATTCCACCATATTTCTATTTATTTATTTATTTATTTATTTTGTTTTGTTTAATTTTATTTTATTATGTTATGTTAGCCACCATACAATACCAGTTTTCAATGCAGTGATCCACGATTCATTGTTTTCATACAACTGCCAGTGCTCCATGCAGTTCATGCCCTCCTTAATACCCAACACTGGGCTAACCCATCCCCCACCCCCCTCCCCTCTAAAACCCTCAGTTTGTTTCTCAGAGTCCATAGTCTCTCATGGTTCATCTCTCCCTCCGATTCCCCCCCCTTCATTTTTCCTTTCCTTCTCCTAATGTCCTCCATGCTATGCCTTATGTTCCACAAATAAGTAAAACCATATGATAATTGACTTTCTCTGCTTGATTTATTTCACTTAGCACAATCTCCTCCAGTCCCATCCATGTTGATGTAGAAGTTGGGTATTCATCCTTTCTGATGGCTGAGTAATATTCCATTGTATATATGGACCACATCTTCTTTATCCATTCATCTGTTGAAGGGCATCTCGGCTCTTTCTACATTTGGCTATTGTGGACATTGCTGCTATGAACATTGGGGTGCATATGGTCCTTCTTTTCACTACATCTGTGTCTTTGGGGTAAATACCTAGTAGTGCAATTGCTGGGTCATAGGGTAGCTCTATTTTTTAATTTTTTGAGGAATCTCCACACTGTTTTCCAAAGTGGCTGTACCAACTTGCATTCCCACCAACAGTGTGAGAGGGTTCCCCTTTCTCCACAACCTCTCCAACATTTGTTGTTTCTTGCTTTGTCAATTTTTGCCATTCTAACTGCTGTAAAGTGGTATTTCAATGTAGTTTTGATTTGAATTTCTGTGATGGCTAATGATGATGAACATTTTTTCATGTGTCTGTTAGCCATTTGTATGGCGATCAAAATTCCAATGACAGTTTTAAAAGTGCTGGAACAATCCTAAAATTTGTATGGACTCAGAAAAGAACCCGAATCACCAAGGAAATGTTGAAAAAGAAAAACAAAGCTGGGGGCATCACGTTGCCTTATTTCAAAGTATATTACAAAGCAGTGATCACCAAGACAGTGTGGTACTGCCACAAAAGCAGACATATAAACCAGTGGAACAGAATAGAGAGCCCAGATAGGACCCTCAACTCTACAGTCAAATAATCTTTGACAAAGCAGGAAAAAATATGCAATGGAAAAAAGACAGTCTCTTCAATAGATGGTGCTGGGAAAATTGGACGGGCACATGCAGAAGAATGAAACTTGACCATTCTCTAACACCATACACAAAGATAAACTCAAAATGGATCAAAGACTTCAATGTGAGACAGGAATCCATCAAAATCCTAGAGAAGAACATAGGCAATAACCTCTTTGACATCAGCCACAGCAACTTCTTTCAAGATACATCTCCAAAGGCTAGTGAAACAAAAGCAAAAATGAACTTTTGGGACTTCATCAAGATAAAAAGCTTCTGCACAGCAAAGGAAACAGTCAACAAAACAAAGAGGCAACCCACAGAATGGGAGAAGGTATTTGCAAATGACACTACAGACAAAGTGCTGATTTCCAAGATCTATAAAGAACTTCTCAAACTCAACACCCAAAAAACAAATAATCAAGTCAAAAAATGGGCAGAAGACATGAACAGACACTTCTCCAAAGAAGCCATATTTCTATTTAGCTTAAGTCAGAGGAAGCATGGTATTGTGAACAATGTACTAAATTGGGTTAGATTCCAATTTCTCTCATTTACTTACTATGTATCTTTGAACACATTGGAGCACCTCTCTTACTTTCGTGATTTTCATAATGAACAGGTTGGATAAGATGAACTTTAAGTTCTCTTTCAATCTAACAAAATTTAGTAGTTTCCTTTACCAGGTGAGGGCACTTTTTCTCCTAAGCTCAGTCAATCTTTGTTTAGCCATTTAGTGTTTTCTACCAGAGATGATTTGATATCTTTAATTACTAATTTCTTTCTGGACAATTTTGTAATCAGTCTATGATTATGGAGAGAATGAAGACAATTCACCATATATTTCCTACAATTCTTTAGTGTAAGATCCTCTTGCAAATACTTTAGAATTCTTCAAAAATCAGATAGTTGTAATAAATGCAGTTAGGTAGAGTAATAAAATTAGGACTTTAGTTTCATTTTATGATGAGCTGTACTATGTTCCAGTGGGGTGGAAGTAGATGGAGGGGTGGATTGTAGGAGACTCACCCATGAAACCCTGCCTTTGGTATTACTTTCTTCAATTTCCCCTTCCTTCTTTCCACTCTACCTTTTTTTTCCATTTTCCTCTTGAAAGTAAGGTTTTTGTGGGAGAAAGGGGGCAATTAGGTAAGGCAGGATTGGTCAGGATTGAACAAGGGGAAGAGACATTCTCCTTGGTTCTCTTATTTCACCAGAATAGGATTCTTACCCAAAAACAAAGAACTGAGAGTATAGAAAAGACATAAAAGTAAGTAAGAAGCATGTGAAGAAAGTTCAACCTCAGTGTCAATATGGGAAATGCAAATTATACTAATGAAATAATACTTTTTAACTGTCAAAAGAGCAAAGCTTCCGAAATTACAATAAATGTTGGGAAAAATAAAGTGAGAGGAGCATTCTGTTGTACTGTGCTGCACGTCTAGCTGGAGGAACAGTTTTTAGAATGGTCATTTCTTTTGATATTCTTAAATCCATTATTATGAACATAGCCTTTAAACATTACAGATATGGATACAGATCTGTGTTCAAGGGTATTGCAATGGCTTTTGAATAATGGCAAGAAAAAGGGAAATAACTAAGGTCAAAAGCAGGAGAATGGTTACATTTAATTGTACGTTCATGTAATAGAATATTATGCAGTTATTAAAATGACATTCATAAGTGATATTTAAAAGGAAAATGATCACTCTGAACTACTGAAAGATAAAAACAGTATTCAAGTGTGATCAATAGGTGTAAAGTATAATCAGGGATCAGAGAATTAGAGAAAATATATCATCACAGTCATCTCAATGTCTGATTGCTTGTGATTTTTTCTCTCTTGCTTCTTTTAGTACTCTCAAATTTTTTCTATTCAATTTTTTTCTTTCATAGAAAATGTTATTAGAGAATTACATGCCCCTTAGTTAGAAGGTAGTAACAATTTACACCCAAATGGTGCTTTGTAGTTTGAAAAGCATTTCCAACTATACCAATTTATTTGAATCCAAAAATAACCACCCTCCCTCTTAGCTCAGTCTGCCCTGTGATGCTCACCTTACTCCCAAAGGCTTAGTTCAGTGTCTTTCTTTCATGAAGTCTTTGCTCAACCTGCTCTCCTTTCAAAATAATGTTTTACTCATCCCTGTTCTACCAAAGCATTTGCCACATGTATATTCACTGAATAAATAAAAGGAATAAAGAGCCCAAATGCTATAGACTGATATTTGTGTCTTCCTCCAAAATTTGTATGTTTGAGCCTGATCCCCAGTGCAACAGTATTTGGAATTTGGCCCTTGGGAGTGATTAGGTCAGAAGGATGGAGCTCTCATAAATGGGATCAGTGCCCTTAAAAAAGAGACCCGAGAGAGGTCTTGCTTCCTTTCTGCCTTGTGAGGTAACAGCCAGAAGAACCAGGAAGCAGTTCTCATCAGACATGGAATCTGCCAGTGCTTGATCTTAGACTTCCTAGCCTCCAGAACACTGAGAAATAAGCCTGTATTGTTTAAGCCAGGCTGTCTGGTATTTTTCTTATAGCAGCCCAGACAGAGTATTACATCAGTGAACAAGTGTTTCATATGTAAGGTATAAGACCAATACTATCTTCTTCACTTTATGGAAGAGAAATTGAGGCTCAAGAGAGTTTCAGTTTCTTTCCCAAATATCATACTAGTGAAAATCAAATCTAAAACACAATCCTCTTGACTTTAAACTTAGTGCTCTTTTTGATATTCTAATATTTGGAAACATGGGACAATGAGAGACAATAGGAAGTTAAAGATTCATCAGGTTTATCTCTATATTTGTCTTAGTCTCTGAAAACATGATTTCTTGGAGTTTAATTCATACAAATATTTGGAATCTTTCCCCATGTTTCCTTAAGAGAGATGTACAGAAACAACAAGTCAGTAAAGGGCAGAAATATTCTCCATTCCTTAAATGCTTGAGGGAAAGGAACTAATTGAAAGAGGTGAATATGGGTAAAAACGAGGAAACATAATGGGGTTATGGTGAAATAACAGCCACCAAAGATGTCTAATTTCTATTCCCTGGAAACTCTGAATATATTTGCCTTACACGGAAAATGAGACTTTAAGGTACGATTAAGGGCTTTGAGAAAGGGAGATTATAGTGGGTCCAATGAAATCACAAACATCTTTATAAGTAAAACAGATGGGGCATCAGAGAAGAAAACATGAGGGGAAGAGAGGCCAGAGGGCTGCAATTGCTGGCCTTGAAGATGGAAGGGAAGCATGAGTCGAGAATGTGGGAAGCTTTTAGAAGCCAAAAAGGCAATGAAATGTATTCTCCTCTGGAGCCTCCACAAAGGAATGCAGCCCTGACAACATGGTGACTTTAGCCCCATGAGACCTGTTTCCATTTCTGACATCCAGAACTGTCAGATAATACAATTTTTATTGTTTAAGTTACTCAATTTGTGGTAATTTCTGAGAGCAGCAATAAGAAACTAATCTGGGCATGTTCCTTTTTCACTAGGGCTTTTTTCTTTCTTCTCTCTCTTCCAGACCTTACAAACCAGTGCTGTTTACATGGTAACAATCGAAAGCAATGAGGTCTCTGCCTTCCTCAAATTTATATTCTGGCAGAGGCAGACTTTAAACACATAAAAATACATGAATATATGCGGGAGATGAGTGCTTTGGAAAAGGTAGAGGTAGGCAATCAAATCAGGCTGAAGAGAATGATTAGATAATTAAATAAATAAATGGAGCCAGCCTATGCAAATTTCCCTCTCTTGTACAGTAGCCCACCGGGACCTGCCTGATCACCAGCAGACTGGGTTATTCCCTTCATAGGATTCACTTAGAATTTTGTTCTTCCGCCTTAATCATATTAGTCAGTGAGTTCTTCACCTAAGGAGAACATGTGTAATATTTAATTGTACACTGTGTCTAGCATACAACACCCCCACAAAAGATATTTTTTCAAAGATTTATTTATTTATTAGAAAGAGAGAGTATGAGAAAAGGGAGGGGCAAGGGGGAAGGAGAGAATCTCAAGCAAGACTCCACAGTGAGCGTGGAGCCAGACTCCAGGCTTCCTCCCATAACCCTAAGATCATGACCTGAGCCAAAATCAAGAGTCAGATGCTTAATGGACTGAGCCACCCAGGTTCCTCCTACACAAAACATATTTAAGGAAGAGGGGCACCTGGGTGGCTCAGTCCATTAAGCATCTGCCTTTGGCTCAGGTCATGATCCCAGCGTCCTGGGATGGAGCCCCACATTGGGCTCCCAACTCAGTGGGAAGTCTGTCTGCCTCCCCCTGCTCGGGCTCTCTCTCGATCATGCTCTCTCTTGCTCGTGCACACACTCTTTCTCTCTCTCTCAAATAAATAAATAATCTTTAAAAAAAGATATTTAAGATTATTAAAAAAAGGGGGCGCCTGGGTGGCTCAGTTGGTTAAGCGACTGCCTTTGGCTCAGGTCATGATCCTGGAGTCCCGGGATCGAGTCCCACATCGGGCTCCCTGCTCAGCAGGGAGTCTGCTTCTCCCTCTGACCCTCTTTCCTCTCGTGCTCTCTATCTCTCATTCTCTCTCTCTCAAATAAATAAATAAAATCTTTAAAAAAAAAGATTATTAAAAAAAAATGATAGGGACAGGGATGCCTGGGTGGCTCAGTCAGTTAAACGGCTGCCTTTGGCTCAGTCATGATCTCAGGGTCCTGGGATCAGGTGCTCTGCTCAGTGGGGAGCCTGCTTCTCCCTTTGCCTGCCACTCCCCCTGCTTGTGCTCTCTCTCTCTCTCTCTCTCCGAAAATAAATAAATAAATCTTTAAAAAAAATGATAGGGACAAATGGGTAGGAATAAAATTAGGGAAGAACAAATATAGAAGAAAAGGTAGGAAAGGTTGTAAATATGGGAGAAGGGAAGAAAAAAGCTAAGAAAATGATGGGGGAAGGAAGACTGATACTCGAGAGTTATGTGAGTGAACTCAATACATCTTACTCCCCCCAAATAAGCCAATCCACAACGATTTGTGCAGTGTGACACTTGTGAGGTGATACTTCTGTGATCCCATAGGTAGGTGCAACATTATATATGTTTTATTGGCTGCTGGGATGATGCTATCTTCTTAAACAGACTGTCCCCACTAGCCTAAGATACCTTGTTGCCTTGTGGCTCCTAGAGGTTGACTTCTGTAATGTTTCTGTAAGCCACGGGAGCCAATAAAAGAACAGCAACAACAACACAACTCTCTGGCATTTTAAGGGTGATACGTTATGGGTGTATAAAATACAAAGGCAGCAGCATTTAGCTGCTATTACCTCTAGCAAACAGGAACTCTGTTTCTCTGAATTATACTCATTGGTGGACTGTAATTGATTGCTGCTCCCGAATCATTTATTTTATAAAACTCAATAAAAGAAAGTGATGAAAATGTGCCAGATGATTTCCGCAGAGGGAAGGAATAAAAGAGCTAGGAAAGAATGCAGCCTTGATTCATATTCACTCCCTGTTTTCTCAAATGCTGCCCCAGTCCTGGATGGAAGACTGTTCATTTCTCCTTGGCAGTTCCAGACCTAATGGGTGAAGCAAATTTCCCTGATGTTCTGTTTACCTCATTCTTGCTTTTATTTCCTTTGATAAAGACCTATTGGTATTAAAGATTGCAGGGGGTTTATTTTACATTCAGATTCTGGTTCAATTACTTCCAGCTACATCGGTACACTGCTGAAGAAAGCTTCAGAAGGTAACAGAGCTAGTATGCAATGCTTTCCATCTCCCAGGTAGCAAATGCAATTGTTTTGTTTTTCACGGTCTTAAAATGACTGGATATCAGCAGCTTACACCCTGCAGGGCAAATCAGGATGCGACATAAAGTGTTTGGAATTGCTATGTTGGCATTGATAGCAGAACGGTAATAACAGAGTATGTCTGGACACCATAGGGCTTTTGGCAATGTCAACCGTTCATTCCCTGGTGGAGAATAGACTGTGTCATTCCAACTCACCTTTTATTTTCCCTCCTCTTCCTTGACCTGGAGAATTTTTTTTAGGATGAATTTACTCCTCCTTCCTTGCCATAGACACACTCTGATTCAAGAGCTGGCACTTCTCTTGTTATGTGGTACAAAGATAACTCTCTCCAATAATCTCTGTTCTCAAAGGGTTTTGTGCTTATCTGGCTCACCTCTGTTAAGTCGTGGTGACCTCCTAGATGTATTCAGCAACTAACAAACTCCTTGGATTTATACCCTTAAGAGTGGAAGAGGGGAGCCATGTAGAGAAAGTTGTAGATTATCTACCCAACCACCACAGGCACACACCCCTATCCACAAATACTTTACTTAATTTAGAGCTATTCCACAACTGGTGGCTAAGATTTCCATTTCATTCAGTCATTTTTAGCTAAAGAATTGCTGCCTTTGAAAACTCAGTGTCTGTTATTGCCACCATTGTATAAACAGGGTGCTAATGCTTCTATACAGCTATCCTCTTTTTTAGCATTTTCTCTGCCTAAACCTCATTGTTTGCAGTGTGATGAGTTTAGTCAACCATCTAGATTTTATTTGTTTGTATCTCACTTCTTTACAAAACTTATGTGAAATGGCTGACCAGTTTTTTTCTTTTTTTTTGTAAATGCCACATACCCAACACATAATCTTTTAACTGAGGTTTTGTATGTATATATAATTATGCAGTGGTATGTGTGTGTCTTGTAGGAAACAACACAATCATGACCCTGATGGGGAGAAAACGTTTTCCTGGACCCACCGATGTTCTTTTGGCTGGTCTAGGAATTAAAATGATATGAGACAGATTAACAGGAGAAAACTCAATTTAATTACCTGTGTACAAGGACTCCATGAGCGTATGGGGCCCATAGGCAGTCAGATAATCAAGGTTTATATACCATCCAGAGCTAAGGAAGGGTCTTCCTTCAATGGGAAGGAAGACAGTTGCTAGGTAGTTGACAAAGAGTGAATGTTTGGTAAACGAATGCTAGGTCCCCAAAACAATGGGACCTAGAGAGGAATTTTCACCAACAGACTTTGCTAGTTTCCTCCTTGTCTACCATGCCTGGTTCATTTTATATTCTACTTATATATGGGGATAGCTCCCTTCCTGCAACAGGTCCTGTATCTAAATTCTCTTAGGCAGTTGCGGGGTGGGGAGGAGTTTAAAAAGAAAACTTCTTGAATGTTCTGTTTCTTAAAAATAATCAACCTAAAATGAGGCCCCATGCCAAAGAGACACAGTCTGGGCTGGTAAATTTCCCTCCCTACAACACATTCTATAAAAATCTACTACAAGATAGCCCAGAGACAGTGTTTACCTGGTTCATTGGCTTTGATGTTATAGAGGACTTCCAATTTGACTTTATGTATTAATCTCATAGTTTTGCTATGTATAAGACCTTCATTTTCCCTATATTTCTGATTCTCCAGAGCTTATGTTACTACCTGTTTTATGCATAAGGTTCATAGATAAGTTTCTTTCCATACTATGAAAGCATTTGTAATGGAAGCAAGTGTGTGGTATCATAGGATAATCATCAACTTATGCATAAAATCCAAATGGGAGCCCATTTTATTTCATTAATTCATGTAAACATCAACAATTAGCAAAGAAAAAAAAAGCTGGGATAATATGGCATAACAGACTATTGCTTAGGGTGATTGATCTGCAGAATTCCCTTAACTTTCTTAAATAGTGTCAATGTCATCCCATGAATAAGGAGAATTCTTCAGGCCCCTCTGTTTAGAAATAGTTTCTGCAATCAAGAGCAGAAACTTTCCTTCTACCTTCAGATCCTCTAGTGATTTGCAGTTTCTTTCTTTTCCTTGTTCCCCCTTCTGCATTGTTAAGTGTTCATATTTTAAGTTCTTTGAACTGTGACCTGAACTTCTTAAAGAAAGTGAACTACGAAGGTCTAACTTTCAAAATAATATGATAGTCTGCTAGAAGAAATTGCCCACCCATGTGTTGGAAGAACTGGTGGAGAAGTGGAGCAGAGAGAGACTGTTCTTTTTGTCCTTTCCTTTGTTTCTCCACCTCCTCTACCTAGAGATTGAACACCTCCACTGACATTGTCAACAAAGCTATTATTCCACTCATTGGTCAATACATGCTCATTTTCTGCTGAATGCCTGGGGAATTGATGCATTGTATGCCGATCTTTTTCTTGGGTTTATTTTCTCAGGGACAGTAATGCTTAATCCGTATTATGCATATCCCTGATTATGAGGCTGGGGTAGGGGATTAAATCATAGCTCACCTGCATGGAAACTCAAATACAAAGAAGCAAATTGAAATGATAGGCATCCGTGTTCTCAAAGAAAAGGGGCTGGTCACCTCAATCTTCTAGGACAAGTAGATTTCTGTCTTATCTTCATGAAAACCTCTGCCTGTCCATGGAGTTCATAGGGAACAAAAAGTTTCAAATGTAACAGGCTCTTAAATCAGAAAGTCACCCATTTAAGATGCCAGTTATTCAAAATCGGTATTCTCAGCCTCTGGACTGAGGAAAGAGTTTATGTGAAATACGTGAATATTTTGGGAGAACTCTGTGTAAGTTCAGTTACAGTTTTTTTGCTAAGAATGTTAACATCTGATGGTAATATATAAACAAATCCTAGTTCTTTTCCAGTCTTGTAACCTGAGGCAAGCCCTAAATTTACCAATTCAAGTCACTTCCTTTAAAGAGCTTCCTGTAAGCTCTCTACCTTGGAGGAGAAGTAATCAACTTCAGTATACAGTGATTGGTTCCTTCGTGCATATTTCCTCTGCACACCAGTGTACAGTTATTCTCCTACCCTCTGGTACAGTTGTTTGTGTGTGTTTTGTCTCTGCTTTCATGAATGCCTGAAGGCATAATAATATCTAGCTCACTGAGTTGCTGTGAAGTTTATGTGAAAGAACATATGTTGAATCCCATCTTCTGGTCCTGTTACAGTTCTGGAGATACAGGGGTAATTGGATACTTGGGAAAGGGAAAAGCTCAGGTAACCTGCTTAGCCCAGCATTGGTAAAGGGGGAACTACCTGTAAGTCCCCTCTGAGCAGTCTGGAGTGTTTCTCTAGGCACTGGTTCGTATTGGTGGCCAGTGAGCTCTATGAGACTCACAGACATGATTTCTTTGGTGGCTGTCACGTTTTGTCTATTTTTGATATGCTTTATTTTGCTTATAAAATAACTAGTTAGCATTTCAAGATTTTTTTTATTTATTTGAGAGAGAGAGCATGAGAGAGGTGTGAGGAGCAGAGGGAGAAGCAGACTCCCTGCTGAGCACAGGGCCCGGTGCGAGGCTTGATCGTGGGACTCCAGGTGACCTGAGCCGAAGGCAGGCATTTAACTGACTGAGCCAACCAGGGGCTCATTGTCAGCATTTCAAAATCAAAGGATTTGATGTAGAAATCTAAATCTCCTGCCATACTTGGCTACAGTCCTGTATGACCAATGCTGAATAAGAGCATAACTTTTATTTTTATATATTTATTTATTTATTTATATTTTATTATTATTATTATTATTATTATTATTTAGAGAGAGAGCGAGCACATGCAGCTTGGTGGGAGGCTGGGAGAAGGGGCAAAGAGAGAGAATCTTAAGTAGGCTTCATGCCCGACATGGAACCCAACTCAGGGCTCAATCTCATGACCTTGAGATCATGAGCTGAGCCAAAATCAAGAGTCAGAGGCTTAACTGACTGAGTCACCCACGCACCCCAAGAATATAACTTTTAGATGGGTGTTCTGCTTCTTTTCACACTCTATTTTGGCCTGCTTGCTTCATTCATCAGTGTTTCTCTCTTGGCCACTGGAACCATTTGTAGTTGAGACTCCCTTCTAGAATCATAGCTTCTTCAAAGACTTCATGGTTTGAGATATGAGCATAGATTGCCACATTGTTCTTTTCCTTCAAACTCCATCTTCAACTCTGTTTGCTTTCCTAAGCTAAAAAATATGCACATACAAAATAGGTTGTACTTCTCTTTTCTTAAATATTTAGTTCAGTGTTCTGAATAATTATACTAATTTTATAATGTCATATTCAGGGTTTATAATTTGGATGAACATATAATCTTCTATGAAAAGTAGGGTATGATTTAGAGCATGAACTTTGAAGTAAAAATTCCTTGGATCTGAAAGACTGAATCTACTAATATATAATGATCAGACAATATATAAAAATAGGTCTCACCCACACTCTGCAGCAACTAGACCAGGAAGCCATACCCCAACCTCTGTAACAATTGGTACTAGTCAGGACTTGATTAATAACTGCCAGCTTCCCTAATTTTTGCCCTTCCTTCCAACTTAGGGCCAAGCAGAGAAAGCCAAATATGTTCACCTGAACACTCATATAGGATACCCCATTTCTAGTTAGCTCACCTCAACTTTTGCTAAACCAACAGCCTTCAATCAGAGAATACCTGAAGCCTTTCCTTTCTTATCAAGTTTTCCAACTCCCCTGCCTGCCTTTGAGTTTCTGCCAATTGCAACTACAAGTGATGGTGGCTGACTCCTTGCTATAGGAACTTCTGAATAAATAGTGTTGGCTTATTCTCATTTGGGTGTTTTTCATTTATTTCCACAGCTGAAATCCTTATTCCTGCCCCTTACTAGTAATATAACCTTGTGCATGTGTCTTAGCCTCTGTAAGTCTTAGTTTCCTCATTCTGAAATGGAGATGTTAATGATACCTACTGCATAGAATCAAATCAGTTAATACAAGAAAATACATGTAAAACTCTAAAAGTGTCTGGTACACTGTAAGCCCATAATAGTGCTCAGTGTTTTTATTCATTATAATTATTTAGTTTTAGACACGAGGAAACAAATGAGAGAGAACAAAGGTCTTGCATAAAGTTCACAGAAAATGTCTGATCTGGGTGCAAACTCTCTACTAGGTTCAAATCTTGTGTTCTTTCATTGTACTTCCCAAAATTCCACTTTGCATACAGAGCACAGTCAGCAAATGTTTTCTAAATGAATGCATGAAAGAATAAGTAAATGACTGAGCAGACTGAATTGTTACATAAGTTGCAAATACAACTATGGGTAAAGGGAGGAATCATTCACTCAACTGAAAAAGTGAAAAAGTGCATGTGTCTGGAACCAAAATGTGTTAAATCTTGTAAGGGGGTAAAATGATTTTAGAGCGGAAAGTATAGTAGAGATCATTTAGTCCCTGTGGTTTTCAAACTTTTTCAAACTCCACAATCATAGAAATTTAGAAAGGGAAAGTTTTTACAGAAATATCTCAATATCTAAACTTTAATCATAGGTCCTTTTTTGGTTATAAATGAAAGACTGAGAGACTTTTTCATTTTTTTTCTTGAACTTGATTCTTCCTATAAATATTGTTTGTGAATAATCTACCAACGTCAAACATTAATTCTCAGAAAATGGATAAATCATGACCAAAACTAAGAAGCCGCTGAAACACTTTAATAAGGCTCATGTGTTTTAGTTTGGATTGCCTCAAAAGCAAACCAAGAGACAAGGATTTGTGTACGAGTAGTTTATTTAAGGTACAGCCTCAGGGAATACATGAAGTAGTGGGAAGTGAGATAGGGAATAGGAGAGAGCCAATAAAATGGTGTATTGATAAGTGTATTACTGTTATGGGCAACTGGTACTCAATTACACTGCGGACACTCTAAGAGAGAGTGAGGAATAGTCTATAGAATTGTCCCCATGAGGTGTGAGGCTGAGATTTCAGTCCCTCTTGGACTGAGGGATGGTCACTCCCATCTGCCTGTTTCTACCTCTTACAGACTAGAGACTCTCTTATGACAAGAGAATGAATATCTGCAGTCAGAGAGAGACAAGAAGTGATAAGTGTTCTAGGATTGCCTACTGGTGACCTCCAGGGTAACCCAAGGGGCTAGGACCAGAAAGGACAATATCTGCTATCCAAAGCCTTAACATGAGAAAGGACTGTTTAAGATATTTGGTTTAGCTTCATGTCTTTATCAAAATTAGTAATATTGTAAAAGGCAAATGATAAACTGGAGAAAATATAAATATGACAAAGGATTTTATCTTTCAAACATAAAACATGCATAAGGAAAGAGCTAAAAAAAAAGAAAAAAAAAAAAAAAAGGCCTGATAGAGAAATGGGTAGTAGTGATGAACACTAACTCATAAATGATAGACTAGAAATGGTAAAAACATGGGGAAGGGAGTGTTCATTATTCCATTAATCTAAGGAAGTTTATTAAAAGTGAGAGCTAGATTTTTCACATCTGCTGCCAAGGTGGAGGCAACCTTTTGGAAAGCAATTTGGCATCTATGTCAAAGGCTTTAAAGTTCTTCATCCCCTTTGATTCAGTCATTCCACTTTCTGAAAATACAGCCTAGGGAAAAAAGCAAATAGATAGGGAAAAAGTACACAACTTCCTTGAAGCATATGGAATAGTTTAAAACAATAAACGACCTACATGGACAATATCATGCAGATGACTAAATATATTATAGATTCATATGAAGTATATTATATAAGCACTTTGCAAGGAATTTTCAATAGCATGCTGTGTTAGTCTCATTTGTTTGAAAGCAAAATCTCATTCAAAACACATAAAACGTATAATATAACAGTGAGGACTTGGCATGCACCAATTCCTGTCCTAAGTAATTTTATGTGTATTAACTTGCTTAATCTTCTCCAGGGCCCAGTGACTGAATATTCTTCCTATCCCCATTTTACAGATGAATAAAATGAGACCACTGGGCTGTTAAGTATGTTGTCCAAAATTACACAGCTAGAAATGATGGAGTAGGGATTCAGACCAAGGCAAAGTGGGTATAAAGCCTGCAAGACTCTCAACCAGTCCTTTACTACATTTCACAGGAGGCTCCTAAAAGGATAAACTGAATTTGGGATGCTGTTAGGCCCTGGGCAGAAAGGACATGTCACTCTTTGGCACACACTCTCCCTCTGTCTCTCTCTCTGTCTTCTCTTATTCCCTCCTTCCCTTTCTCCTTCTCCTCTTTGCTCATTGTGTAGAGCCCTCTCCACCAGACTGTACTATAGGGATTTAACGGTGAACACAACTCTTGATAGGTACCCACTCCTGGATCAATTCATGTCCACTCCAAATTAAAGCCAATCTAGAGCTTTCTGAGATAAGAACTCCCACCTAGAGAAGTCATGATTATTGTCAGTGATGCTACTTATTAATGATATTTAGTGCTATTAATGATAATTATTATAAGTTCTCGTGTTGTTTACAATGTCTTACACACTCATATTTCCTCATATGATCATTAAAATAACCTTGTGAAGCATGTAAAGCAGACACTAAAATCCCATCTTTTATTTTTTTCAAGTTTTTATTTAAATTCTGGTTATAATATTAGTTTCAGGTATACAATTCAGTGATTCAACACTCATATACAACACTTGGTGCTCATCATCACAAGTGCTCTCCTTAATGCCCACCACTCATTTAACCCACCCATACCCCCACCACCTCCCCTCTGGTCACTATCAATTTGTTTTCTGTAATTAAGTATCTGGGTTTTTTATTTGTCTCCCTGTCTCTCTTTTTGTTCCCTTTGCCCATTTGTTTTGTTTCTTAAATTTCACATATAACTGAAATCATATGGTATCTGTCTTTCTCTGGCTGATTTATAAGATCCCATCTTTTAGATGAAGAACATCAGCATTAGAGAGACTCACAGTAAGATTTCAGACAGACCTGGCTTCAAATACTACACGCCTACCTGCGGGCTGACTTTGGTAGGTCACTGAACCTCTCTGTTTCACTCTGTGAAATAAGAACATTCCTAGCACAAACCCCATTGGTTACTGTGACATTTAAACAAGATGATGTAGGAAGTTCGGAAGCCAAACCACTGTTCTTTGTTCTTTTTGTTTTGTTTACACATCAGAGGAGGAGATGCTACGATCTCCAGTACAGTGCTAGTAAAGAGTAAGCCTTCCATGATGCTTTGCTATTGTTACCACTTGTAAAGATAGAAAGAAGCAACTTGTTTCCTTTTAGTTCTTATAGTAGACTCCAAGCTAGCCCTGCAAGAAAGGTCTCAGTGCCCCACTGCAAGGACTGTGGTTAGCCAAAAATCTTCAGGGGGTAAGTCCTTCAGGATCTGTCTTAGCATTTCAGTCAAGGTCACACTCTTCTTGCAGCAAACTCTAGCCAATGATCATCTGAGTCAGTGGTAGCTGACATCAGCTCTTCTCAGAGCGGCCCCCAGAAAGGAACTGAGCAAGACAGTGGAGAAAGGGTACAAGGACTTAGTTATTTCCATCCAAGGTAGGTTTCTCTAGTGGGCAGTCCTTTTCCAGACTCTCAATGGACTAGAAGAAGTTTTGCCAAGTCAAAGGGTCCCCGTTGTCCAATCCAGCCTTTGGCTTTTGTTCTTTCACGGGTATTGCTTCCAAATGCATGTCAGCGTGTGGTTTCTAGACCATAACCTCATTGTTTAATGCAGCCAGTGAAGCCTGCTTTCAGGCCAAGATTTCTTGACTTTGGTACCACTGACATTCCGTGTTGTGAAGTATGTCCTCTGCATTCAAGGAACGTCAACAATATCCTTGGCCTCAACTCACTAGATACCTGTAGAAAGATTAGAGCAGCCATCTCTAACCCACTCCACCCCACCCCACCCCACACCCATCGCAATAACTAACATTATTTCTAGGAACTGCCTAGTGTCCCCCGCTGAGGACCACTGGTGTAGGCACATGCCTTCACTTTACCAATGAGGAAACTAAAATCAAAAGAGTTAACTTGATATCATATGATCTCACTGATAGGAGGAATTTGAGAAACAACACAGAGGATCATAGGGGAAGGGAGGGAAAAATGGAACAAGACGAAACCAGAGAGGGAGACAAACCATAAGAGACTCTTAATCTCAGGAAACAAACTGAGGGTTGCTGGAATGGTGGGGTGGGAGGGATGGGGTAGCTGGGTGATAGACTTTTGGGAGGGTATGTGCTATGGTGAGCACTGTGAATTGTGTAAGACTGATGAATCACAGACCCATACCTCTGAAACAAATAATACATTATGTGTTAATTAAAAAAAAAAAAAAAAAGAGTTGACTTGCCCAGTTATATAGCTAAATTCAAGATAGAAGTAGGCCTAGAGCATAGGTTTCTGCTATTTGTAATCCAGGATGCTTTTAAGATTTTGAACTAGAAAAACACAAAATTTACAAGAATAATAGCATTGTCTTCTACTTTCAGACTGGAAGAGCCATAGGTGAAAAATTCCAGAACAAAAGAATTATTGTTCATATTCGTCTTTATACCTCTGTGAAGAAGATGTTGTAACCTCTACCACATCACAGCCAGGAAAACTATGGAGTTCTGTGCCACTTGGGCTGCTAGTTTAAATCTCTTCTGTTTAATTGATTCCTTATGGAAACACTTGAAAATCATCAGGGTTTTTTAGGTGTGAAACTATTGATTGGTCTTCCTCCAAATGGACTTAACTCATATGGGTCTGTTCAGTGCAGATCAGCCTTCTGATAACCTTCTGTGTCATCTCTTGTAAAAAGTTTTCCATGCATTCCACTGCCCTGACCTTTCTGTGGAGATGAGGTTTCTGTGTTTACATAGTGTCCATCCTGTAGCTCTTGCAACTAGAGCTCTCTTACTGTCACATTCTTGACCGATTTCCCCTCTTGGACCATGATGGCCTGAGCCTTTCAACATTTGATGCCTAATTCTTGAATTCTTAACTCAGTAGATGTTTTGGGAATGAATGAATAAATAGATAAATGATTAAAAGCAGCCAGATGGGGTGTTATATGAAACAGATGAATAACTGAACTCTACTTCTGAAACTAATGATATACTGTATGTTACTTAATTGAATTTAAATATAATATTTTTTTAATTTTTTTTGAATTATTTTTTCTTTTTAAAAATTTATTTTTTTCCTTTTTTTATTATGTTATATAAATCACCATACATTACATCATTAGTTGTTTTTTTTTAAAGATTTTGTTTATTTATTTGACAGAGAGAGCGAGAGAGCATAAGCAGGGGGAACAGTAAAGGGAGAGGGAGAAGCAGGCTCCCCGCCAAGCAGGGATCCTGATGTGGGCCTCGATCCCAGGACCCTGAGATCATGACCTGAGCCAAAGGCAGACGCTTAACCATCTGAGCCACCCAGGCACCCCTCATCATTAGTTTTTGATGTAGTGTTCCATGATTCATTGTTTGCATATAACACCCAGTGCTCCATTCAGTTCGTGCCCTCTTTAATACCCATCACCAGGCTAATCCATCCCCCCACCCCCCTCCCCTCTAGAACCCTCAGTTTGTTTCTCAGAGTCCACCATCTCTCATGGTTCATTTCCCCCTCCGATTTCCCCCTCTTCATTTTTCTCCTACTATCTTCTTCTTCTTCTTCTTTTTTTTTTTTTTTTTTTAAAGAAGCAGCCAATGACTCTGCCGGGAAGATCATTATAAGAGGAAAAATATGTGGGTGTTTTTTTTTCTTATTCTTTAGGAGTTTGCTGTGTTCCTTACCTGAATCTTGACTTTCTTCTCAGGCAAAGTTAAGAGGAAGGTGTCTTGAAACATTCCTATCAAATCAAATACTTTTGCGAATGTTCGGGTCAGGCATTCAGTCCTATGCTCACCTAAATGTAATGCAGACCTGTCTGTGTGATAACATCTAACCTTAGCAGTAGCTCATTTTTGTTCTGAGATTTAAAAGCCTGATCCTGGGGTAATGAATTTGTAATGCAGCACAGGAAAATCGGCTGCTGAATGACTGACAAAAGTAATTCAGATTCTTTTTATAAACCCCATTCTATCCATTGCCAGGCATTATTATGGAACAATAATGATTACACAATACTCAGGAAAAAAAAATCTGTAAAGCAGGATTATACTTATTTAAATATTGCTTATCCAGGTATTTATTATAATAAGATAATGATCTCACTGTGAATTAGCTATCAAGTGAGATGTTCTGGTTGTTTGTAAAGTTTAATTCTATACTAAAAAATAATCTTGGAATGTAGTCACTGTAACAGCTAATGAATAAATATGAAGCTTATTTTCAAGCCATTTACACATTAGGAAATTTAGGTTTTAGCCCTCATTATTTTATCACATCCAATATAAAATTATAGACAGGCTTTGTCTTGATAAGTGAAATAATTTGCATGCATCAATCACAGCAAAAAAGACAAGGCTTAACATTTCTCATATATTAATACTGATGTGCAATTTGAGTTTTAGCTTGAAAGGGCAAAGAAGTATTTCTTTGATGCAATTAGTGTAGATCTCATTGCTTGAATAGCAATGTGTATTAATCAAATAGTATTTATTTATTATTTTTGTAAAGATTTTATTTATTTATTTGACAGAGAAAGTGAGAGAGGGAACACAAGCAGGGGGAGCGGGAGAGGGAGAAGCAGGCTTCCCGCTGAGCAGGGACCCCGATGCAGGGCTTGATCCCAGGACCCTGGGATCATGACCTGAGCCGAAGGCAGACACTTAACGACTGAGCCACCCAGGTGCCCCTCAAATAGTATTTATTAAACAATAATATTTACTTAGTACTGAGCTGAATGTTGGAATATAAGAACATATAACTAATTTTAAAATATGATCATGACTATCAGAAACAGTATACGCTCAGTGAGAAGACAATATATGTGTTTGTATAATGTGTTGATAGTTTTATTTTTATTTGAACTTGAAAATTTCTTGAGTCTAAGAGGTGTAATTCAGGAAAGGGCCATGGTACAACAGCTCTGGAGTTCTGGATTGAATCCCAGCTCCATCTTTACCATCTATGTACATACCAGCTTAGACATATTATATGCAGTCTCTAGCCCAGTGATTCTCAAACCGCTGCATGTCAGAATCACGTTAGATTTTAAAAACCCCAAAGCCCAGGCATCAGGATTTTTTTAAACATCGGTTTCAGGGTGATTTCAGTGAGCACCCAAGGTTGTGAATGATTAATCTACTTCACTATTTCTCAAACTTTAATATGAATATCAATTGTCTTATTCACTATGGAAAGTGCAGTTTTCTCATTCAGGAGGCTTGGTGTGGGACCTGAGATTTTGCATTTCTCACGGGCTCCCATGTTGGCTCTTCTCATCACAAATTCTGAGTTTCTTAACGTTTTTTCTAATGTGTTTCATGCATTTACCTTTGGGGGATGGATTGTAAATTACTTCATCAATTGCACCTTTAGTTCACGAACATTACTTTCCATAGTGTCTAATTAAACATTTAATGCATACATTAAGGTTTTCTTTTTTTAAAATTCTATGTGCTTTTTTTTTTAATTCTAATAGTTCTGTTTGGTTATTTTTCAACTTTTCTTGTTCCATATTCAAAGTATCTGATTCCTTTCTGATATTTTTTATTAAATTACTTTATGTCTATAAGAGTTAGAAAGATACATTTTGTGTATCTTCATTTTATTCCACCTATATACCATGTCTGCTAAATGTTCATTCATGAGGGGAATATTGTATAAGTGTTTTTGAAATATTGAACTTATTTTTACTGTATCTATGGAGCTCATTCCAGTGTAGTTTTGCCAATGCTTATAATAAGAGTTGTACCAGCAATAACATTAGATTTGGCAAAAATTTATGCTAATTTTGGAGTCTAAAGCCAGTGATACATTTATAGAACATCAAACCTAATATTTCAGCAGTCTATGCTTTCCTCTCCCAAATCTCTGTTGTGACATGTTTTCTTATTGGTTTTCTGTGCTATAGGTAGATTTTTTGTCTTTTTTTTTTTTTTAATTCAGGGTGAAGCCCTTGTGGGTTGAAGCTATATGCAGAGTCCCAAAACTGTCTCATGCAGAACCAAAACTTTTCCACTGTTTATATATAAGCTTTAATACACACCTACTTTCTCTCTTTACCTCAAAACCTTTATACTTATCTGAAACAGTGGTCACATTAATACATATAAATTATTTCTTTATGATTCATTTCTTTTTTGTTTTCTAGGACCTAAGAATTTATCTTTTCCTTGTGTCAATTATTATTCATTTTATTTATTTAATTTTTTATTTTTTTAAAAGGTTTATTTATTTGACAGAGAGAGACACAGTGAGAGAGAGAGGGAACACTAGCAGGGGGAGTGGGAGAGGGAGAAGCAGGCTTCCTGCGGAACAGGGAGCCCAATGCGGGGCTTGATCCCAGGACCCCGGAATCACTACCTGAGGGGAAGGCAGACACTTAAAAACTGAGCCACCCAGGTGCCCCAATTATTATTCATTTTAAAAAGACAGTATTTTATCCAGCTTTTCCAAGTACTTGTTATAGAATTTTCAAGGTTGTTTTTTTTTTTTTTTGTCAGTCATTTTGCCAAGCATAAAGCCATCTCTATAAGTAATTGGTACTTTACAAATAATATCCTAAAGTATTTTAGGCAATAGCCCTTGTTTTCTATACAAAAAAACCCCACAACAAAACAACAACAGAAAGATGTTCCTTCAATATTTTGATGGCACAGTTTCATGTGTGTTGGGGGAAGGAGGTGTAGAATGCAAAGGAAATGCCTAGTGTACCTATGCCTTTGTTGTGCAGTGCTTTCTAGCATAAGGATAGTGTTGCCCAATTTCACACCATTGCATCAAGCTTTTGCTTCTTTCCTCACTGCAGTAGCATGAGACAGTGTGAGGAAGAGGAACAACATGGCTAGAAAGGGCTTTCTTGAATTGTCTTTCTATATGTCACCTGGTATTACTGTATTCTTGGCCAATGTCATTTCTCACATTGAGCCCAGCCATCCTCTATTTCTCAGATTTCACACAATTCCATCAATTTTCTTCTCTCTTTCATAGTATTTTATACCTTTAGATGCAAGGAACTCCAATAAACAAGCTAGTACTCCACTCTGTATAGAATATCTGAAATATTTATTGATTACTCAATTAGCAGAAGATGGATTAGTAACTTTATCAGTAGTCAGTCATGAAAGAGTATATAAACCAAGATACCATTAGGCAAAAGATGTCACATGGTGGGTAAGTATTCCTAAATGCTGATGCTATTGGTGTGAGGCACCTAGTAAGAACCACATTTGACAAAGATTTATGAAGTAATGTTTCCATGGAAGATATTCATTCATTTATCCTTCTAGTAAGTATTTATTCAATACCTTAGCCTGTGTCCACTGATGCCATAGTGAGGTGATGTTAGACCCAATTCTCAATTTCATTTACTCCTTCCCCATTCTTTGAGCTAGACAATTAGGTTATCCTCAAACTTACACAAAATCTCACACAAATGTCTTTGCACCCTGCCTTACTGCAAGACTACCAGTCCAAAGACTTTCTTTTTTAAAATTTTTTTTGTTATGTTAATCGCCATACATTACATCATTAGTTTTTGATGTAGTGTTCCATGATTCATTGTTTGCGTATAACACCCAGTGCTCCATGCAGAATGTGCCCTCTTTAATACCCATCACCAGGCTAACCCATCCCCCCCTCCCCTCTAGAATCTTCAGTTTGTTTCTCAGAGTCCATCATCTCTCATGGTTCATCTCCCCCTCCGATTTACCCCCCTTCTTTCTTCCCCTCCTGCTATCTTCTTCTTCTTCTTTTTTTTTTAACATATAATGTCTTATTTGCTTCAGAGGTACAGATCTGTGATTCAACAGGCTTGCACAATTCACAGAGCTCACCATAGCACTTAGTCTCCCCAATGTCTATCACCCAGCCACCCCATCCCTCCCATCCCCCACCACTCCAGCAACCCTCAGTTTGTTTCCCATGATTAAGAATCCCTCATATCAGTGAGGTCATATGATACATGTCTTTCTCTGATTGACTTATTTCGCTCAGCATAACGCCCTCCAGTTCCATCCACGTCATTGCAAATGGCAAAGATATAGAATAGAAGCACTATATTACATGTGCCCTTCACTGTATAAGTTATTGGGTTACAATGAATCAAAACAGATAGGGCCCTTTTACAAAAAGAGTATGATATACTGGGAAAGATAGTTATCAAAGGATTCACTAATAATGCTTGTTTTTGTTTTGTTTTGAGAGTATACACAGCCATGGCTTATATCCAACCTGCATTCATGTTCTCTTGACTGGTTGTTTTGAATGATGTCCATTCTGATGGGACCAGTGTCTATTTTGATTTGTCAGTGCTCATGCTCCACTGGCTATTAAATGATTTCATTATCTCCTCTGGTAGGCTGCTCTGAGAGCTCAGGGAGGCATCACTTGAGATCTCCAGCAGTTTTTTCTTGTCTACCCCTCCCTACTCAACACAAAAATGTGGATGATTTTTCATAGATCCATAGGTCAGTGCATGGATTGTATTAGACATATGCAGTCCAATACTGTGGCCACAAAGCTCATGTGGCTATTGAACACTTGAAATGTGGCTTCTTCCAACCGAGATGTGCCGCAAGTGTAAGCTATGTATTATATTTTATTAAAATTTTTTTTTTGCCTATTATATTTTAAAGACAGTAGAATTTAAAATGCCTCATTAATTATTTTATACTGACTGCATACTAAAATGATACTATTCTGGGTATGTTGGGCTAAGAAAAATATATAACTAAAATGAATTATAACTATTTCTTTTTACCCTTTTTTAATGTGGCTATAACAAAATTTGTAATTACGAAATCTTCTTTTAAAAAAGGGAGGTGCCTGGCGGCTCAGTCGGTTAAGCGTCTGCCTTCTGCTCAGGTCATTATCCCAGGGTTTGGGATCCAGCCCCGCATCAGGCTGCCTGCTCAGCAGGGAGTCTGCTTCTCCTTCTCCCTCTGCTCTCCCCTTCCTGCTCTCTCTCTCGCTCATTCTCTCTCAAATAAATAAATAAAATCCTTAAAAAAAATTTAAAATTACACACATGGCTCATGTCATGTCTATTTCAAAGTATGGTTTTAGACTTTAGATTTAATTTTTTTAAAAAGGCAATTATATATATAAATGCCCCATTTTTATGGTTTAGCAAAATGAGGTCCAGTAATGGGAAATGAGTTACTCAAAACACAGAATGGAGTAATACTAGAAATAAGCTTGTGGACTGAGCTTTGCTTTTAAACTTCTAATATTTTTAACACTTTTAATACTTTTAACACTGATTTTGAAGTTAGCCCTTATGGTGTTCAAAGGAAACACATTAGTATGAAAACTGTTTTGGAGATATGAAACCCTATCTCTTGAACATTGATCGTAAGATATTTTATACAAAAGAAAAAAACTGGAATCATAAATGTTTTTCTGCCTCTTACCATTTTCTCTTATCATAGGTTTTAGGGAATAGAAGTAGCCAACTTAAACCTTTTGGTTTCTTATGGAAAAACAAAATTCAGATACTTAACAATTGTGTAGTTACTAGGTTGTGTAAATGGAAGGAAATAGTCAAGTAACCAAGACTGCAAATAACCCCAAATTCAGTTATAAGTTTGTGATTTTATATACTTTTTTGGAGGGTGAGATGAGAGTGTTTTCCTTCATGATTATTTATTATATATTTAGAATTTAAATGAAATTGTGTATTCTAGACCCATATTCATTCACCACTAAGTATTTGGACTATAAGCATGATCAGTGCCAATTAATATACAATTTATGAAAAATAATGAAACATGATAGGTAAATAATACAGTTGGCATAAGTTTGTTTGTAATATGCTTATTTAAATGAAATGAGATAGAATACATACCATTTAAAACCTTTTAAAATCATTGTTGAGCTCATAGGTGAAAAGGATATAATCCCTCAGAAATACCGTGGAAGGTTATTAAGAACACTTGGAAAGTGCCATGTGAGGAACTGTACTCATTTGGGATTAGCAAAACCTACCCCTCCCCTAAGATAATGGCTTATATCTCATGACTTTATCCTTTTCTGTAAGGAAAGGTAGGCATTGGTATCTTTCATTTTGCTATGGCAGCTCCATGATGACATCAGGGACCAGGCTACTTCCAACTCTTTGTTCCACTATTCCTGGGTTGTGTGACTTACTCATGATGTAAAATAAGAAGTGAAACTCTAGATATCAGAGCTTGCTTCAGAAAACTAATTGGTCAAAGCATAAAGAAGTATTTCATGGCTCCCTTTAAAGAAATGTCTTTGAAATCCCACACGACAACCCCACTTATATCTCATTGGCCAGAGCTTGTTTGTTTTTCTTTAACTGAACAGCAAAACACTGCTAAAATTTATTGGTTTTGTTATTAAGGGATATGAGAAAATAGATTCTTGGGTCAGCCATAAACAGATCATATTATGATCTACACATTTGCTTCCCAGATATTTATGCATGCCCTTCCTCTCTAAACCTCAAAATTTTATCCATTTACTGTATCCACACATCATCAAGGAAATTGGAGTGATGGGCAGTCCTTTCCTATAGGTTCAGGTAAATTTTATGGGATCTGAAGACCAATATACTAAAAATGTCAGTTATTGGATGTTAACTAATCTAATATGTGAAAAGTAAAGAAGGAAGAACATTAAAACTCTTTTCAGAAAAGGAGAGAGTAACTCAAGGGTATTGAGAGTAACTCTCAGTAATGTTGAGAGTAACTCAACATTATTTCAGAAATAATGAAAGTTCTTTGTTCTGGTTCTGTCTCCAGAAGGTCTTCATTATCCATTAATATCCATATCTATGTTTTAGGGGAGGAAGTAGAATATAAGCCCTTCTTAAGGAGCTATACCTTTTGGTAAGAGATTGAGAAAATAGAAAATGTTTTTAGGATTAAGTTATAGGCTTGATATTATTTTGGTAACATAATTCTTCTAAAATTTGTTAATTATCTGGACTATTAGCTCCTAGACCATCCTGTGTATGAGTAATCATACCCAACAATCTTGTCTAAGGGGTATTCAGCCAAAATTGGTCAAGATAATCAGAGTCTGGAAACTATGTGAAACTGGCATCAAATTGAATGAATGTAGCCAGAAGAAAGTTTGAGAAGAGGCCTGATCACCGTCTTGTAATGCTGATACATCGTCAAGTGGCAAAGAGGAATATTTATCTTGTGTTACTTCAGAAGGTAAAACAATCCCTAGTAGAAGTAAATTCTAGGAAGGCAGGTATTGATGAAATTTGAAAGAAACAAAATAGAATAAAACAAAATAAACACTCTTTCCAATAGTTGGAGCTGCCCCAAATTTGAAAGTCTCCCTCAGGAGGTTCCCTTGCTAGTTTTGGGGGCTCTTTGGAAGGAATTTCTAGTGTGGAAGGTTAAATTAGCTAATCCCCAGGGTTCCATCCTACTCTGCTTTCTATGTTTCTATGATTCTATGAAACTGAAGACAAAAATTGGACAAGTATTGATTCAGAAGAACCCAGAGAGGCATGAAGCAACTACTGAAACATATCAAACTGTCTTGCAACCTGTTGTAAAAGATTTATGCTACTCCCTTAAGAGCAGCCACAAAGTTAAGATTGTTCAATCTTCATCTTCCAGTTAGCCATTTGATCTCCTTGAATGCCCGACACAAGTTTTTGTGGTCATTTGACCTACTTTGAATTCCTGACACAAGGGATTTGTCATAAAACAAAAGGGCTCTATAAGTTAACATTTTGTTCTTCAGGAAATGCATTCTGTTTCACAGGCAGATTTATAGACTTATTCATTTTTTTGTAGATGTGTTTAGTGAGTCATGGGATTTGTCTTGGTTGGTGAGATGGGGGCAGTTGTTTTTAGTGACAACTAAATCCATGGTACTGTATTTTAAAGTTGTCTTTTTCTATTGCTTTGACTTCACTTGAACGGTGACTTTCCTCTCTGCACTTGTCTTCAAGTTCAGAGGTTTAAATGGAGTCCTTAGTAAGGGTATTTTGTTACAGAAATTTTTAGGTCGGGGCACCTGGGTGGCTTAGTCAGTTAAGCGTCTGCCTTCAGCTCAGGTCATGGTCCTGGCATCCTGGGATGGAGCCCCTGAGTTGGGCTCCCTGCTCAGTGGGGAGTCTGCTTCTCTCTCTCCCTCTGCCCCTCCCCTGGCCCACATGCTTTCTTTCTCTCTCTCAAATAAATAATTTTTTTTTAAATTGGAAATTTTTAGGTGAAAAAAATTCTGTTTTTTGGCAAGGTATATGGGACATTCAAAAACTACATGCATATAGCTAAGGAAGGAGAAAAGCATTTGCTTATTTGGTAATTATTCATTAAGTTTTTACACACCTCCCTTGTGTCAGGTGCTGAACTTGGCATTAAAGATAAAATGGTGACCAAGTCAGACACAGCTGTCTTTGAGGTACATGTATCCTCATCTGGGAGTAACATGAGATAAATTCTAAAAATGTTACAATAGGGGAAGACGTTGATGCTAGGGAGATGGCAGAAAGGGAAACTAATGTGGACTTAGTAAATCAGAAATTGATGCTATGTTGGCTCCGCAGTGTGAGTAGGAAGAGGTAAGAATGAGAAAACCAGGCTTAGCTGGTTTCCCAGACACTCTATATATTCATCCCAACTTAACACTGTGACCAGGGCAGAACTTTTTTTCTGGGACCCAAAGGTCATACATTTTTAAAGACTTTCTTTAAGGAGAAAACAAACAAGCAAAGTATAAAAACACAATTGGGGACAAAATAAGTCGCTATTTCAAATGAGAGAAATAATCACAAGAAAATTCTGAAATTTTAGAGATTTAGAGTCTTTTCTTCTGAATTCTTTGTAGGCCATTTTCCAGAAATGCTTATGTAGATAATGCTTCTGTATGCAACCTGGCTTTCCCTCCCCACCCAGAATCCTCTGGGACTCTTAAGTAACTCTCAGTGCCCATAGGCTGCTATGCAAGTGAGGGATCTTGAAGCTCCGTTAAATATAAAATAAACCCGCCTTACCAGTGACTCCAGTTTAGAAGTAACGGGAGGTGGAAGTCTTGTTTTATGTATGTTATGACTTTTGGAAATTTACTGTGAATTCTTGATAAAAATCATACCTCAATTACCCAGGTGATGGCACAGGCTCTGGTTTTGACACACTTGAGTTTGAATTCTGGTTCTGCAGGTGATTAGCTGTTTAAGGTTAGGCACACGGATTAAACTCATGGAGGCTCAGTTTCCTTATCTGCAAAACAGAGATAATAATGATACCCATCATTTAGAATTCTGGTAAAAATTAAATAACCATCATAATCACCATCGTCTTTGTCTTCTTAAATACTTGGTAGTAAGGAAATTCATGGAGAACATCACGATTTGCAAATATTAAAATACAAGTCAACAAGAATGTATAGAACTTATAAACCAGTATTATAATTATACCTAACTTTAGGTAAACTTTGTAGTTAACAAAGCATTTCCATGTTTACTATGCCATCTGATCTCACCTGATTCTGCCAGGACTGCTATAGGACTGGGACCCTTCACTGTTTGCTCTCAGCATCCATTCTGATTGGACAATGTACTTGACATTCTAGTTGCTGGATATTTTGAATACCATTCTTTAGAAAAACATAATTAGGCTTCACTGTTATAATTTTTTTAATATGAAGTGACTGAAACTGAAAAGAATGACTTGCACAAAGACTCACAGGTTACAAAGGAGATGGGTTACATTGTTTGGAAATGAACTGTCAAACTCCAACTTTGGTGCTTATTCCACAATATCAAAACTCAGTGGCTCTTATAACATTAGTCTAACCTCAGGTCATCTAGGAATTAATAATAAAGGCAAACCAGGTAGAGCTAATTTCACAGATATTCTAAAAGGCAGTACTTACACTTACGTTTCCTTCCTTCTGGTGGAAGACTCACCAATGGGCTCAGAGCTGTTGCTGGAATTAAGAGCATTAGAAGTATTGCATTCTAGTTTATGTGACACTGGGGATGTGCATGGGCAAGGCCTTACAGAGGCCTGGATGATGACTGAGGATTGAAGTAACTGGTGAAGCAGAGAGAGAAGAACCCATCAGCTTACACTTAAGAAAGCTATCGTTAATGAACATACAGTTAATGCAATGAGTCCATAACCAACATTGACGACTTAGTCATTATCATTAATTCCTTTCCTTGCAACATTTCAGCCTCTATCTATAATATGCGTCAGTGGATTTCAAACTGTGCAGTGTACTAAAGTGTTTCCTTCAGAGCCCCTTCAATCACCTCAGTGGAGGAAAGAGTTGAAGGGACGGGCACAGTGTCTGGCATCTTTCAAAACTGAGGGTAGTGGGTGCCTATTTATCTCCGTTATATGTTGAACTTGTTCTTAAACTTTCCTTTGAAAGAGGATGCTTATCTTGGAAGTAAATTTAGAAACTGCTGTAAAGCATATGGGAACAGAATCTAGGTGGAAGACCCATTCCACCACTTTTTAACTCTGATGTTGGGTAAGTTATTTCACAACTCTGAAATTCACTAAAAACAGATTTGGGGGGAAGAAAAAAAGGAAGACTACCTTCTCCCACGTAGTTGATGAACTGTTGAAATCATATATGTATGGTGGTCATTTAACCTGTAGAATAAGACATCAATTTTAGTTATTACTATTAAAATCTCATCAGTGGTACATTTGATGGCCAGTCAGTACATCTGACTTAATCAGCATATAAATATTCTTGGTAAACAAAGGCAAAATGCATTAGGTGACTACTCATGAGAATTGTTACCCACACCTATATATTTTGAATTTGATCCCAAAATTTTGCCTGAAGTTAAATTGATTATGTCAGAAGGGTATATGTTCCACCACTATAAATCACTTGGATGACTTTACAAAACAGGCCTTCAGCAGGACAACAAATGCACAACTCCATTAAGTAATATACATAATCAGGGTCTGCATTTCTTGCTACTTATGTTATTTTTTTCTTTTAGGAGTATACTTGAATACAACTGAATATCAAAAAAGAAACGATTTAAAAAATGGGAAGAGGATCTGAATAGACATTTTCCAAAAAACGATGTACAGAGGGCCAACAGGTACATAAAAAGAGGCTTAGCATCACAAATTATCAGGGAAATGCAAATCAAAACACAATGAGGTATCACTTTACATCTGTTAGAATGGCTAATATGAAAAAGACAAGAAATGACAAGTATTGGCCAGGATGTGGGGGAAAGGGAACCCTTTTGTTCCCTTTGGTGCACTGTTGGAGGGAATGTAAATTGGTGCAGCCATTATGGAAAACACTATGGAGGTTTCTCAAAAAATTAAAAATAGAACTACCAGGGGTGTCTGGGTGGCTCAGTTGGTTATGTGGCCACATCTTGATTTTGGCTCAGGTGATGATCTCAGGGTCCTGGGATCAAGCCCAGCATCCGGCTCCACACTCAGTGCAGAGTCTGCCCTGAGGATTCTCTCCTCCCTCTCCCTCTGCCCTTCCCCTAGTCACTTGTACTCACTCTCTCTCTCAAATAAATAAATACATCTTTAAAAAAATAGAACTACCAATATGATCCAGCGATTCCACTAAGTATTTATCCGAAGAAAATAAAAACATGAATTTGAAAAGATATATGTACCCCTATGTTCATCACAGCATTATTTACAAGAGCCAAGAAATGGAAGCAATCTCAGTGTTCACAGATAGTTGAATAGATAAAGAAGATGTGGTATAATGGAAGATTAATCATAAAAAAAGGATGAAATTTTGCCATGTGTGACAACATGGATGGACCTAGAATCTATCATGCTGAGTGAAATAAGTCAGAGAAAGACAAATACTGTAGTTCATTTATATAGGGAATGTAAAAACAAAACAAACATACCAAATAAAACAAACAGGCTCATAGATATAGAGCACAAACTGATGGTTGCCGGATGGGGGCATGGGGATGGACAAAATAGGTGAATTGGATTAAAGGTCCACTTCCAGCTTTTGGAGTCCACTCTGACCTGGGCTTGGCCCTTGAGCGAGGAGGTTTGTGGCAGACACCGGGGCCGGGTGTTTTGAGCTCCAGACAGGGTGAGGGAGGTTATTTGCAACAACCATCTAGGTAAGAAGGTCCATGTTAAATGCAACACTAATGACCCCATCAGGGGCCTTAAGAAGCTGATCACAACCCAAACTGGCACCCGTTAGAACAAGATCATCCTGAAGAAGTGGGACAAAATTTTTAAGGACAATGTGTCTCTGGGGGACTATGAAATCCATGATGGGTTGAACTTTATTACCAACAGAGCATAACTCTTTCCCCCTTTCCTGCCCTGGCCGCCTCTCCCCTCCCTTCCCCCACCCCTCTTGTTCCATCCTCATCCCCACACTGGTATGGAGGCTTGTTTTTATTTTTTTTAATTTGCTTTTAAGATTTTATTTATTTGAGAGAGAGACAGTGAACAGGCAGGGAGGAGAGGGAGAAGCAGACTCCCCGCTGAGCAGGGAGCCCAACATAGGGTCGATCCTAGGACCCTGGGATCATGACCTTAGCCTGAAGCAGATGCTTAACCAACTGAGCCTCCCACGTGCCCCAGGATGCTTGTTTTTAAAAACTCATGTTAATAAAATCTTCTTGCAAAAAAAAAAAAAAACTGTCCCTGGAGCATTGCCCTGCCATGGCCCTGTGAACCCACCCTGCAGGCCTGGGTGCATGGACAGCTCCAGGCACCACCTTCAGCCTAGCCTGTCCACCCAAGGATGGCAAAGGGCAGCAAGGGTCTGAGGTCAGCTGGCCAGAGGCCACAAGAATTCCCTGCACAAGTCTGGACCCTCTTCTCCCCTGCTCCTCGCCCTTCTGCCCCTATGATTCCAGCCAGAGCTGATATTTCCAATCAGAGGATGTCTTCACAGAGTGCAGCCCCTGAACAGGGTCTTGGTCGTTTGGAAGGGAACACGGTGTCCCCTCTCGCTAGGGGGATGTCAGAAAAGGAAGAATGGGGCTCTTTTGGTTTGGTTTTCCTTTTTTTTTTTTTTAAAGGTGCTTGCTTATTTAATGTAAATAATAGAAGGCCTTAATATCTTTTCTGGAACACAGAGTAACATTTTAATATCATGTTTTGGATGTACATAATATATTTATAACAAAGCAAAAAAAATAAATAAGTTTAAAATAAGTCATGGGGATGTAATGTACAGCTGAGGGAACATAGTCACTAATATTGTAACAACTTTTGTGGTGACAGATGGCAACTAGACTTATTGTGGTGACCATTTTGTAACGTATATAAATATTGACTCACATATCATACACCTGAAATGAATACAACATAGTATGTCAATTATTCTTTAATAATTTTTTCAAACAATAGGCTTGGGTAATGTTCTGACTCTGATTTTCTAAGAATGAATAGCTTTCTATTTATACTCCCCTGAACTAGTACTATTTCTGAGGCTCAAATATGAAGTGAAATGTCTAAATGGTCAGGAAACTGTGTGAGGTGAGAAAGTCAGAGCCTCCGAGTATTGTTTTAAGTGTTGCTAATCCTGGCCACTATACTATAAACTGGCTATTTTTTCATGAAAACATGATTTTTCTGAGATTTATTCCTCTGACAAAAAGCCGGCTTAATTTTCTCTTGCATTGTTTGCTGTTAGCTTATTTTCACGACTATAAGAACCCTAAGAATGAGATTAGAAATCCATTGTCAAGGGATATCAAGGGAGGTCTATATACCTGGAAAAATAGTGCAATGTGGACATTTCCAATTTGTGATGTTAAAAATAGTTTTCCTGTCAAAACCCTGGAGCTGATCTAAAATCAGAATGACATAGCAAGAACTCATCCTCGAAGTAGGGATGGTTATAATACCACTTTCAATGGGGAAATCAGTGAGATAGCAAATATGCTAAGTATAATGCTAGTTGTTATTAATATTCTCACTTATCCTTTTAGAAACACATACTTCAGTGATGAGCAACTAATGACTTACCTTGTCTAGAAACTTGGTCTAAGACATAATCTGAAAGGCAAGAAAAGAAAAAACATTTTTCTTCATTCAGCCAATATTTAATGAGCACCTGCTCTATGCTGGAGATGTGAATAAGACAGACAAAGTCTCTGTCCTTGAAAATTTTACATTCTCAAACAGAAACAGATAATTAATGTACTTTATTTTAGATAGTAATGAATACTATGAGAAAATAAAATAGGGTACTGTTATAAACAAGGATGGATGAGAGACAAGTATAAAGGAGGTAGGGATTTCTCTTAGAGACAGTGATTATACAATGAAAAAGAGAAGAGTGAACAAATGAACCATTCAGAGGTATTGGGTCGAAGAGTTCCAGACAGAGGAGAATGCAAAGATCCTGAGGCAGGAATTAATGTGTATGTTACAGAAAAGGAGTGAGGGCTAATATTGCTGCAACAAAATGTATGAGGTCAAGAGTAGTAGGAACTGAAATGATAGAAGAACATTTCTCCATCTGCTCGCCAATCTCTTTTTTTATTTTTATTTTTTTAAAGATTTTATTTATTTATTTGAGAGAGAGAATGAGAGCATGAGAGGGAAGAGGGTCAGAGGGAGAAGCAGACTCCCTACCGAGCAGGAAGCCCAATGTGGGATTCGATCCCGGGACTCCAGGATCATGACCTGAGCCAAAGGCAGTCGCTTAACCAACTGAGCCACCCAGGCACCCACCAATCTCTTTTTTTTAAAGATTGATTTCCTTAATGTTTTTTTTTTTTTAATTTCATTTGCTTATTTGACAGAGGGAGACACAGCGAGAGAGGAAACACAAGCAGGGGGAGTGGGAGAGAATGAAGCAGGATTCCTGCCGAGCAGGGAGCCCAATATGGGGCTCGATCCCAGGACTCTGGGATCATGACCTGAGCCGAAGGCGGACGCTTAACAACTGAGCCACCCAGGCACCCCTGCTTACCAGTCTCTTAATCAGAATTTTAAAAATCCTATTTATGTGGCTAAACTCTAATACTAAATTGTGTCCCCTACTTTAAGCCCTGTATATCAGTGGATCTTCTCTAATTATTATTATTCCTAGATGTTATTTCAAAGACTATTAATACATTTTCTATTTTTTTTACTAAAAAAAACCTTCAAGAATTTAGAGATAATAAAATTATTATCCATCACAGTTACAGATGTTTTGTTTCCTAAAGATACCAATATAAATGTAGAAGCTGTAGAAATCAGTACAGGTGGGTATAGATGTCAGTGTAGGTGTAGATATAGTTTCTTCCAAATACAAGCCCCTGCACATTTCTGCCCTGAATCAGTGCTGACAAAAATGTTTTCTCATCACTGGTCTAATTCAATTTCCAGATTTGTACATGGGTAGACTGAGGTTCATGGAAGTAAGTGACTAATGAGATGTTGGCATATTCTCTGCTTTCCCCATATCCTGTGATTTGATGCTGATGGTTTTACAACATATACATGTTTTGTTTCTGAAAAGCAGAATTTATAGTATGTTTTAGGAAATGGGCAAAAAAAATGATCAAAGTTTCTAGAAAGTCCCTATTTTATGCAAGAATACTTTCAGTGTAGCCACATCAAATATGATGCTTGAATTGGTTAGATACAAATGTGGTCCTCTTTAGAAACACATTCCTCCTACCAATGTTCACCATTTGCATGAGCACATGTTAAGGGAGAGAAATCTGCATTACACCCTTAAAGATTACTATGTGTCAATTAGATCACTTACATGCAATCCCCAAAGGGAGAAATTTTGTCTTTTTTTTTAGAAGGCACTTATTTTCATTATGGATGAGGGGACCCTGAAGTGTGAGCGGAAAGCCCGTATGTAGTATAGGTGGCTGTATACTCCAGATTTCACTTCTCAACTTAGTATAGTGTTCTCCACTCCGTAGAATGAATGCTCAGTGCATTTTATGTGGTTTTGAAGTAACTTTTTTTTCTCCCCCCACCGGGGAAAAAGTTGTTCTTGGAAAAGAAAATAAACACATCTTATTGTTGGTGATAAAAATGAAGAGCCCTGGAAAAAATATTGTTCTTAGCAACAATTAAAGCTATCATCAAGGGAATTAAAAGTTCTAGTGGCAATGAGAATATTGTATGGTTGGTTGGGTTTATTATAAAAGAAGAGATATCATATCCACTGTTCCTATAATTAGCTCAATAGTAAGAGACAGTATCCGGGGGAGAGATATTAGATTGTGTATCATAGTTAGAAAAGTAAGTTTAATTGGTAGAGATTCAGATTAAACATAAATATTTATGGGCACCTGGGTGGCTCAGATGGTTAAGCGTCTGTCTTCAGCTCAGGTCATGATCCCAGGGTCCTGGGATCGAGTCCCGGATCCGGCTCCCTGCTCCTTGGGAGCCTGCTTCTCCCTCTGCCTCTCTCTCTCTCTGTCTCAGTCTCTCATTAATAAATAAATAAAATCTTTAATAAAAAAATAAACATAAATATTTATAAAATAAAAAGCACACGTGACAGGTGATCAAAGTGCCAAGTGGCACAGCCCCATCAGAATCTGAAATGTGAGGAGGGCACATCTGAAGTTATTGTTAGAGTTTTTGAGAGTAAGACTAATTGAAACACAATAAAGTGTATTATTTACTGGGAGGCACACAAGTGTGTATTAAAGGTCAATCTTGGTTCCAAAGGCAGCTTCAACAGAACAGTAATAGGACTTGGTGTGGCGGTGAGGGGTAGTGTGGGAAAGAGAAGAAAACAGATTGTAACACCACCACACTCTCTGTTTGAAACATGTACTATCTAAGGATTCCTGAACGCAGACCCACTCACCTGAAATCTAAAAGCAGGAAGAAATAAGTCTCTGAGAATTCTTTGACGTTGAAGATGAGCTTGCAAAATATTTGCTTCTCCTTTTTCAATGTTTTTGGTTCATTTGCATTAATAAAAGGAAAACTCTGCTTAAACCTCCAGCAGTCTGCCTTCCGAAGTCCTGAAAACTCATTCAAGCCCAGTACATGATTAATGGATTTTACAAATGCTACATGGGGATGATTAGAAGAGGAAGAGAAAGGGGTCTGTTCATTCATTCATTCATTTATTTTTTCAGCAATATAATAAATCACCTTAAAGGAAATCTGCCAAGAGAGTAGTTTGACCCAATTTGAAAAGAGGGCAACCCAGAATGAACCACTCATTCAGGATTTATATTTGCCCTTAGAAACTCAACAACCATAGGGCCTTGAACCAGAGGTACAGAGGTTAGCACATTAAACCAAGGATCAAAACTGAGGCACATGCCCTTCCTACGCTACCATCTGATACTCTTGTCTGTTCCTGTTATTCCTCTTTTTTGAAGACAAAAACCAAAAATCAATTCCTCTAGCCCCTCAGCTTCTACAACTTTTCTTCACCACACCTTGACTTGGGACAAATATAAATTAGAAGTGAATAGCAGGAGGAAAAACTCTCTAGTCTCTATTCCATGGGGCCATTACTTTTAAAATATAAGTAAGATCAAACTTTAATTTATAGCTGAGAGTTCTCCAAGGTTTAGTTTCTCCTCTCCTTACCTGTGTTTTCCTCTCTCATTATAGATTAATGATGGTGTGCAATAAAGCGTTGCTCAGGTATCGGTACAAAAAATAGTCAGTAGAAAATATGAGATTTTTGCCCAGCAGCAGTGGGGATGGAAGGAAAAGTTCTGGTTTTAGAAACAATGAGAGGAAAGAAAGTAATAAGATGTGCCTGTTCCCACCCCAACCCCAAACAACTTCATCTGTAGTCACTTTTTGTGTGTAGGTCATTTAAAATGTGTGCCTGTGTATCTATGTTTCTCTCTCTCTAAAAAGGAAAGTAAATGACCACACACAGGTTGATGACATATTGGCTTGGAAGATGGCCAAAGATAGATGTATTTATCAAGCATAGCCATTTACATGTTTTAAAAATTGGTCTCTAGAGCTACAGCAAATATCATGTGTGACTTACTGTATAAGAAAATGAGAGGAAGTAAGGATAGCAAACTTTGGGTGCCAAATGTCATATATAAACATATCTGTAACTAGAAAGGATCTTAAGGGTCAGATCAGTGTCATCAGGATCACCTGGATATCTTAAAAAATTTAGTATATCTCAGCCACATCTCTCAAAATTCTGATCAACCACTTGCTTTGAGGTACAGACTTGTGTATTTGTTTAAAAAGGAAAAAAAAAAGGTCTTGGGTAATTCTGATGCACACTCAAAATTGAGAACTTCTGACAACCCAAATTTTTCACAGTTGGGGAAGTGTTTTAGTTGTCTATTGCTACATAATAGAATACCCAAACTTAGGTGCTTAACACAATATACATTTTGGATCTCACAGTCTTCGGATCAGAAGTCTAGGCACAGCTTAACCAGTTCTTTTGCTCATTGTCTCACAAGATTGCAGCCAACATGTGGGCAGGTCTGTGTTCCTTTCTGGAGCTCAGAATCCTTGTCCAAGCTGTTATGATTTGGGGCTGAATTCCTTGTGATTGTAGGACTGAGGTCCCCATTTGTGACTAGCTATCAGTTGAGGGCCCTCTGCTCCTACTTGACACTACAGTTCCTCACCAAAAGGTCCTTCTACAGGTCTACTCATAAACCCCCTTACCCCTAAACCATCTTACAATGTGGAAGCTTATTCCTTTAAGCCAGCAGGAGAAGCTCTTGCTACCATCTAAGATACAGTCTTATATAAGCACAGAGTGACTGTCCAGTTACCTTTGTCATATTCTGTTGGCTAGAAGTAAGTCTCAGACCCTGTCCACGCACTCAAGGGGAGTGGGTTATGTAAAGATTTGACTCCCTGGGTTTCCCTTCAGAGTTTGTCCACCACAAGGAATTCCAAGGAGCTCAACTGTTCACTTGAGTTTATATAACTGACTGGCAGAATGTTAGTCTTCTTATTAGTCTGGGTGATCTTCCAATAGATAATTAATTACATTTTACATTTTTTAAATACAGTATTCATGGTTAAATGCTGGTATGGAGAGCATGTGTTTCCATTTTCTTATTGAGCTTGTCATAGAATGTGAAAACCAATTTATGAGTTTGCTCAGTTCCCTCATATTGTGTAGGTAAAGAATTTGTGTAAACATACTAAAGAGTTAATTTAAAAAAAGCCTTTGGCCCTAACATTCGGTGGTGGTTTGAAACATACTAATTTCTGCTAAAGTCTGATTTTCGTGGTGCTTGCAACCACTTTTTGAATAGTCTGCTGTTGTAATTGGAATCATTCATGTGGTAAACATTTTGGCCTAAAGGAAAGTTAAGTATTTGGCAAATCCACAGCTGACAATGTGAGTTGAAGGTGTTTTTCCGTTCTTAGCATTTTTATCTCTACTTAAATATTTTTGGAGTTAGCATCACACAAATATGTGAAGCACCTCAGGAGAAAGTTGGTCATTTTAACTGACCCCTAGCTAAGAGAACGTGTACAAGGCTGAAATTTAGTTAATTACCATCTGTTTCTAAATCTCTAAAGTCTAAATTTCGCAATTGGGAAGTTCTTTCCAAAACGTTATTTTTTTTTTCCTGTTCATTTTAAAGTTATCCCATCTTGATACACCAGTAACAACTGTGGGCATATGTTGAATGTGTTTGGGGAGATACCAGTTTTTCTTTTGCATTATTAGTTCATTTAAATACAGATGCTATGATTATAATTAGTTGTAATACTCCTCTTGGCACAGAACATTTCCTTAAGCCAGTTCACCTAATTTGATTAAGAAATTACTTTTGAGACATTGCAAACACTCAGGTATGCCAATACTTAATATCATCAGATGTGTTTCATATCACTCTTTTGGAAAGAAATGTAATTTTGTACTTACAGCTGATTCCTCATTACCCCAATCATGATCTGCTCTCCTTACCACGTAAAGATAATCAGGCTAGAGGTAACTAGTGTCTTGCAGCATGTGTGTATCCTTAACCATGTATGCTTTTATACCTTCACTCCATATATCTATAAAGGTATGCAATATTATTTTGTTTTTCATTTGCATCAATTTTATAGATGAACTTTTTCAACTTGCTTCAACTTGTTTTTTGTGCTCAATATTATATTGTAAAATTTTGCATAGTGATTCATGAGGAGCTAGTTCACTTATTTTGACTATTGAATGGTAGTGTTTTGTTATATAAGAGTACTATGAATTATTTACCCATTTTTAATTGAAGGATATCTAATTGTTTACCATTACTTATGGTTATGAAAAATGTTTCAGTGAACATCCCTGTAAATGTCTCACTGTGCTTGTGTGGGGGTGTTTCTCCAGGAAAATTGTGTTTAAACTTTTTGGACTGTAATTCACAGAAGGAAATACATTTTATCTTGGGACTCATGACCTGTACACAAGCACACATACCTATACTTGGAAAGATACTTTATCTTTACCTTTTCTATATTCACATGCATATACATACATGTACATATACACAGATATCTGTATATGATGAATAAAATTTACTCTGACATTTTGAATTCTATTCTAATAAACTAAAGTGGATAAAAACCCACTAAATTGAATTGGCAATCTTTTAATGGGTTATAATCAGCACTTTTTTTTATTATGTTATGTTGTCACCATACAGTACATCATTAGTTTTTGATGTAGTGTTCCATGATTCATTGTTTGCATATAACCACACAGTGCTCCATTCAGTACGTGCCCTCCTTAATACCCATCACTTGGCTAACCCATCCCCCCACCCTCCTCCCCTCTAGAACCCTCAGTTTGTTTCTTGTAGTCCAAAGTCTCTCATGGTTCATCTCCCCCACCAAATCGCCCCCCCTTCATTTTTCCCTTCCTTCTCCTACTGTCCTCCACGCTATTCCTTATGTTCCACAAATAAGTGAAACCATATGATAATTGACTTTCTCTGCTTGATTTATTTCACTTAGCATAATCTCTTCCAGTCCCATCCATGTTGATGCAAAAGTTGGGTATTCATCCTTTCTGATGTATAATCAGTACTTTTAAAAATGATGCCATATGTTATATCTAATCCCAGAACTGCTACAAAAAATAGGCATCTTCAACTTCTTCACATTGCTAAATTGCTCTTTAGAGAGTTTGAGAAAATTTACACTCTTACCAATAGTATAAATGAGTTTCTATTTCCCTTTGTTCTCTGTTTTCTTTTCAGTTCTTCACATCCTCTAGTTTTTTGTGTTTTTTTTTTGACTGAGGTATAATTGACAAATAAAAAATTATATATATTTTAAGATCTAAAACTTGATATTTTGATGTATATATACATAGTGAAATGATCACCACAATCAAGCTAATTAACATATCCATCACCTCACAGTTACTTTTTTTTCCCACTTCTTTCTTTTCTAATTTTGAGAACACTTTAGATCTACCCTCTTAGAAAATTTCAAGTATGCACTACAGAATTGTTAACTATATCATCAGGTTATGCATTGGATCTCTAGAACTTATTTATATTGCATAACTGAAACTGTACCATCTGACCAACATCTTCTCATTTTCCCACTACCACCATTCTAATCTGTGTTTCTATGAGTTTGACCATTTTAGATTCCACATGAAAGTGAGATCATATACTATTTTGTCTTTCTCTGAATGGCTTATTTCAGTTTTCTCAAACTGTCCTTGTCTGGATTTGGAAACATGATCAGGGATATGGAGATTATGTGAAAGAATCATAGTAAGCTTTGGTAAGACTCATTGCACTGAAATGGTACATAAATCTTATAACATAATAGGAAATAGAATGTGAGATTATCTACCTATGGGCAGCCAGCATTTCTCTAGATGTGCCTCCTACTCTTCTCATAACATAAAAGAATATGGAACTCTGTGTTCCTCCCAACCTGTGGCTTCTTTACTTCACAGAAGTTACAGAGACCGCCAGTTTTTCCCCCAAGAGTAAAAAAGAGGAGGTTTCAGGAATCTACATTAATTCACTTATACCCTTGATCTTCTGAATATATTTCACAAAGCTCATTTATAGAACCATTATTGAGTCAAATTGGAAGCACCCTACCAGAAGTCAAATCATCAATCTCACCAAATTTCCAAAACAGAATAACTTTTTCTTACTGAGTAGAGTTCTTTGGGATTATTTGTTCCTCATTCCTTGAAGGTTTAGAAAAATTTGTCTATAAAATCATTAGACTTGATTTTTATGTGGACTGGGGTCATTGTTCTAAGGGGGTGATAAGGTGACTAAGGGGTCAGGGGGTGAAGAGTATATTACTTACTATCAATTCAATTTATTTAATGGACTTTCATTTATTCAAGTTTCCTATATATTTTTTAGTCAGTTTTGGCATTTAATATTGTTCTTAAAAATTCTCTTTTAATAGGGTTTTCTAATATTGTGTCATAAAATTATCCATGGTACTCTACTACAATTTTTAAATATCAATTTTATTTCTGATGATAGCCTGTTTTCAGCTATGATTTTAATGTTGTTCCTCTCAATTATTTCAAGTGTTTCCTTTCTGTTATTTCTTTTTTCCTGGAACCAGCTTTATTTTTGCTGAAAATTTATGTGACCCCTCTGTCAATGTTGCTGTTTTGGTTAATTTCTGCATTGACCCCAAACTTTTCTTTCCAATGTGGTTTCACATTCTCCTTTTTAAAAATCTAATTTCTTTAGTTAAATGCAAAGTCCACTAATATGCTATATTTCTTCTTTTATAATATATGCATTTAAAGCTTAAATTGCCATGAAAGACAGTCATGTCATTGCACCCTTAAGTATTAAAAGTATCCAGTACTCAATGCCATTCAATTCCAAATATTTCATGATATCAAGTATAATTTTCCTTGTCCTTACATGAATAACTTAGTTGAATAAAGTGTTCTATAAATGTCAATTGGTTAAGTTTATTCATTAGGTTCAAATATTTTCTAAACGATGTTTTGTTCAGACAATATCTTCAAAAGGATTGGGACTAGTTTCAGTTTTGCTGAGAATCTTTATGTTTCCTTTATAGTTACTGTCTCTATTTTTCTAAATTTTTACAATCATCTTGATGTTTTCCTGTAAGTGACTAGGTGAGGTATGTTAAAATCTTCCACTTTGATTATGGAATTGTCTATTTCTCTTTTTAGCTCTATCTTCTTTAACTTTATGTATTTTGGGACCCTGTTACTGTTATCAGGTGCATTCAGATTTAGAAATGGCATACCTTACAGTTGTGTGACTTCAGGCTTTGTAGAGGTTTTCTCAGCTGCTAGAGACTTTTGCTTGCCTCTATTCAGACATGCATCATTTTATTTAGCTCATACTACCAGCTAAATTTCCTTTTTCATTTCTCACATCGCATAGTCCCTCTTCCACTTTTTTTTTTTTCCTTCAGAGCTGTGTACCTGTTGTTGTTCTCTTTCTTAGGTTCATATTCAGTATTTCTATATGTTTTGTAATGGGAAGTGTATCTAGGTTAGTTCAATCTGTGATGTGGCCAGAATCAAAAACTCAAACCTTAATTACTTACCCAGAGTAATGATTCTATTCTAGCTAAATAAACGTTATCTAAGTACACCTTATTCCAGACAAAACAAGACAAAATAAAAACCCGATTGCAACTTGTTTTTAGGATTTACTACATTATTTCAGAACTCGCACCTTATTATTATTACCACTACTAACGATATCACTATTACTCTTTCTTCTAATAATAGTAATAATAATAGCTAGTTGCTAATATTTATGCAATGCATACTCTCTCCTAGCTACTTTTTGAATGGCTTTGTGTGCATTAATTCCTTCCTTAATTCTCAAATACTATGAAGTAAATGTTTATCATTCTTATTTCACAAAGAAACCGAGGCATAGAGGCTAAATAACTTGCCTGAGATTAGTTAATTGCTAAATAACAGAAGCAGAGTCAGAACCCCAATGGTTTGGCTCCAAAGCCCTGATTCTGCATTTAGACTCAAGCAAGAGAGGTACCTGCCCTGGGCTACACCCTTTAGAAAAATCCAAACAGGATTTCTCCAGTCAATTCCTTTTTTATAGCCATGGACTTCATGTAGTTAAGGGGAGGGTCCCACTTATAGTCCCCAATCATCTTTTATCAGGCCTTAGTGTTCGTTGAGATCTGAAATTCCTATTCAAACTCCTTTTTAGTATCTACATGGGTCTTTTCCCTTGGTGCACACTCCTAAGAGCAGATATCTTTACTGCAGTGTATACCTATAAGCGCAAGGGTGGCTTTGTTTCAGGTATGTGGTTGGAACTTGGACCTGCCAGCTGGAATGTCGACATGCATGCAGGTGAGATCCCTCCTATAAAGCTAGACTTAACAAGGGTAGGAAGATATTCAGGGCTGCAGGGAGAGGGCTGGGCACCAAGGGATGCTTCTTCCTATGCCACCTCAGGCCAGTACAAAATGCCAAGCCTGAGAATTCTAAGTTTGAAAATAACCAATTAGGCCATTTTGAAGATAATGAATAACTTTATTAAAAATTTGCTAGATTTATTCTTAACTCAAGTATTTTTTTAAAGATTTTATTTATTCATTTGAGAGAGAGAGAACACAAGCAGGGGAAGTGGCAGGCAGAGGGAGAAGCAGGTTCCCCACTGAGCAGGGAGCCCAATGCGGGGCTCGATCCCAGGACTCTGGGGTCATGACCTGAGCTGAAGGCAGACACTTACCTGAATGAGCCACCCAGGTACCCCTCTTAACTCTGAAATATTTAATCATTTGGTTGTGAGCCTACATTTATTGGGTGGCTGCAGAGGCTGAGTGAGGCTGTGTAACTCACATGCTGCCTATGGCAGACTTGCTTCCAATATGATGCTTCATCATACATTCCTTCAGCCAGATTAAAGTTAAAAATAGAACTACACTATAATCCAGCAATTGCACTGCTAGGTATTTACCCAAAGAATACAAAAATACTAATTGAAAGGGATACCTGCACCCTGATGTTTATAGCGGCATTATCTACAATAGTCAAGTTATGGGAACAGCACAAGTGTCCATTGACTTGTGTATATATATATATATAATGGAATATTACTCAGCCATAAAAAAGAATGAGACTTTGCCATTTGCAATAACATGGATAGAACTAGAGAGTATTATGCTAAGTGAAATAAGTCAGAGAAAGAGAAATACCATATGATTTCACTCATATGTGGAATTTAAGAAACAAAACAAATGAGCAAAGGGAAAAAAGAGAAAGAGCAAGAGGCAAACCAAGAAACAGACTCTTTACTGTAGAGAACAAACTCCTGGTTATCAGTGGGGAGGTGGGTGGGGGTGAAGAGGATTGGGGAGTGTAATTGTGACAATGAGCACCGGGTGTTGTATGGAAGTATTGAATCACTATATTGTACACTTGAAACTAAAATTAGGCTGTATGTTAACTAACTGGAATTTAAATAAATACATGACACTGCAATGTGGATTCCTTTCTTTATTGTTCTGTGAGAATGCTCTAGTTTCTTTATGTTTGGGATTTTGGGTTGGGTTGTATGTGACAAGGTGGGAGCAGAGTTGACAAATATGTCATCTGGATGTTGCCTAATAGAGTATATTAGTAGGCATTTCAAAAATGTTGTGGATAACTGAAAAAAATATCTACCATTAATTTAGCCTTTATTATATCAGAAGTAGTGCTTTTGCTTTCCGTAGGTTATCTCACTTAATACTAAAACAAACCTTTTAGTTAAATACCGTTATTATACCCTTTTACAGATGAGGAGACAAATCAGAGAGTATCTGAAGGCAATAAAGTCAGTGATTGACAACCTGGATTTGAACCTAAGGCCATATGACTTGATAATGAGAGCAGGTGATTATAATGTTATTTTGCCTTCCTGAGAATGAATGAATGAAAAAATAGCCATGATTTTCCTTAAAGTCAAACTTATAATGAAAACTTAACTGAAACAGTTGGATATGGTTTAATCATATGCGCCACACATCTTATTCTGATGCGTTTTTAGGCAGGTCAGACTTGAACATCTGACTAGAGTGCCATAATCATGTTTAAACTTAGATTTTGTTTCAAAATTTATTAGAAAATAGACTGTGGGAATGAACGAAAGATATACACTGGCATCAGATCCTTTTCTGAAATTGATGTTATTGAGTTACATGAATTGTGATTATTTATCATGCTTCTGATTGAAGGCACCAGCTAGGATATTATCATTATAAAAATAATAACTCAGCTCTTGATTGTATGTTTATGTCAAAAGCCCCATTGAGATTTGGAATGCTGATGACCCAAATGCAATAAAAGAACCCTTTATTCATTTATATTCAGTAAAATAATATTAGAAGATGATCCATTCCCTCTTCCTTATGGTTAGCAATTTGGGTCTCATGATCCTCTATTAAATTTATTATTTGTTGGGATATAATTTGCAAAGATTCTGTATTTAGCATTAGTGTCTCTGTTTCAGCTTTTATTATAAATTATGTGTTCACACCCAAATGGTGAAAATATATACTTTTGGAAATAATTGCAGTAAATGGGTACATACACAGCAACTGTCAGGTCTGAACATGGGCTGGTCAAATGGGCAAGAGTTGATAGAATTTATTGACACCAGGGCTTGAACCTTGTAGGAGTGTCAGTGTCAGGAATCAAGAGGGAATGTCTGCATCTTCACTTCCCTTAACTCTTGCTCTTGTGTTAAATTCTGCACAATGAATAGCAGCATGTGGCAAAATGCACAGTTGGAGACAGAGAATTTGGCCCCTTGTTAGAATGGATCCCTAAGACAGACCTGGTGCTGAATGAGGAGATAACAAGAGTTCTCATTATTTATGAGTCACATTTGAACAGTAGGCTGCAGTCTTAAATGCAGATATTTTATTTTATTTCACTAAGATTTATTTGAGAGAGAGAGTGAGAGCAAGCAAGCAGGGAGGGGTAGAGGGAGAGAGAGAGAGAGGGGATCTCAAGCAGACTCCACAATGAGCACCCAGTGTGGAGACTGATGCAGGGCTCCATCTCACGACCCTGAGATCATGACCTAAGCTGAAATCAAGAGTTAGTCACCTAACTGAGCCATATAGGCACCCCTAATTGCAGATATATTAATTTTCATATGAAGTCTGGATGGTGGGCAGGGGTAAGGGGTAGCTGTTATGAACTCTATATTAAGGTTCTGAAGCCATATTTGCCCACTGTTGGGCTTCAAAAACCTTGCCCTTATTATATGTAGAACACATATAAGGAAGTTAATATTTGTCTTGGTCTAGTGTCTACCACAACTTCCTTTATTTTAAGGATGTAGTTTAGTTTTCTCAGGAAATATGAACTCTTTGGTTTAGGCATACTGGAAGGCCACAGTGATAGAGTGCACCTAAGGAAATGTCAACTTGCATCCTACTTCCATCTGGAAAATCTGACTTTATCATTGAGTGTATCTTAACTGAACTCCTTGGCCTTAATATAATTGTATTAACATCATAGATACAATTGGTTACAAGGCTAAATGGGAACCTCTTTATTTCTCCTAGATGGTACATCACTCTCTTTCAAGATCTTACTCTGTATAGAACATATGCACTTTAACCATTTAGATATATTTATACAAGGAAAGTCCAGCTTGGACCAGTTGTTAGACTAACATGTTTAAAGTGAAAATCTGGTGTAAATGGAAAAGGACATGGAGGCTGGTGTAAGGTCTGGGTTTTAACACTTAAGACTAGCTGGGTAGCCTTGGTCATATCTTGTCACTTCACTAAAACATCAGTTTCTAAATGTTTAAAAATGATGCATTCCAGGCAGATCCTTTTAAATTGTCTTGAGGATTATATGGGATGGACTCATGAAAAATATTTTTATACTGTTTTTCTAACAGCTCAGACGGAGCCAAACAGAGCTTGTTAAATGAAAACAAAAGCAGGAATTTTAAAAATTCACAAAGGTGGGAGATTATGATTAATTAAAAAGTTAAGTTTCTTTAGAATGTTTTCCCATCACTCCATTTTCAATACAAGCAGCAATTCAACATTGCTCAATTCACCAACCTCTCTAGGGGGATTCTGTTTTCCTGGCAGAGGTTTGATAAATTTGGTGACCTAGTGATATGTGGATTATATTTTAACAAAAGGATCAGCAGCTCATCCACGTACCTTTGACTCTGGAAGGAAATAACACTTTAAGGTGGAAACCTGCAATATACTTGGACATCTGCATAATGACTGAAATTAGCATAGGTTTACATAGTACACTACTCCATTAGAATTTTGATGACTTGGAAAGGAACAGAAGGTTGTAAATTTCCTATGGGAAAGTCTCTGGAGGGTGTGAAATCTCGAAACAAAATCAGTCCCATGTAATAAGCATGTTGTGAATGACTGAAAGGACAGAAAAATGACAAACGTGGCATTTTTTTCCTCATAAAAAGTGACCTGTTGCTGCTGGTATGATATAGTACTTTCAGGGATGCTAGTAACCTCTCTCTGTTCTGCTTGTTGAGAGGTGAGCTAGTATAAGCCTGTTCATTATATACCTATGATCATAATTTCCTCCTAGCAATACTTGTATGGAGGGAGAGGAGGAAAATAAGGGACAGGAAGAAGGCAAAAATGGTAGAAGAGAAAAAGGAGACTAGAGGAGGGGACAAAAGCAAGAAGAGATGGGATGACGTGGGCAAAAAAGGAAGAAAAGCATGGAATCTGCTTGGTTTTCTGGTTTAGTAGTCATGAGGGTGAGGCCCTAAACGTTTCTGGACTGCAGGACCGTTAGCGGGTAAAAAGTAATTGACCCCACCAGAGATTCTGAAATCTGCCCACATTTTCAGCCACACTCTGCAAATGGGGTTAATAAGAAATCACTCCTGCCCTCCTGTTGGTACTGACAAGGGAAATTTGTATTTGAACTGGTGAGCAAAGGCGGACTGGGGTGTAAAGCCATCCAGGACAGCGGTTTTCTGTAGAGGTGTTCAAAATCCCTGGGCAACAGTAGAACACAGAAAAATGATTCCCAAAACTTTGGCCACCAAAGACCCCTCTAGTGTTTTCTTTCGGTCACATGAAGCCATATTGTAGATTTTTCCACCTACTGAACAGAGTCCATGATTTGATGGTACTTAATGTGTTTTCCATATTCTTATTAATCAGTAAGATATATCCTTCTGTCATTCCAGAGAGGTATTAGAAAACACGATTCCCTCCTTGAGTTGGTTTAAATCTAGTCATAAAGACACTTGACTTCTTAGGTGGCTTTTTTCTTATTGTGGAGGATGGTAGTCACTGCCTTTTTGAAACATTTAAAATAGCTCACGGTGTTAGGCGCCTGGGTGGTTCAGTTGGTTAAGCCTTCGGCTCGGGTCATGATCCTGGAGTCCCGGAATCGAGTCCCGCGTCGGGCTCTCTGCTCGGCGGGGAGTCTGCTTCTCCCTCTGACCCTCCCCCACTCTCATGTGTTCTCTCTCTCTCATTCTCTCTCTCAAGTAAATAAATAAAATCTTTAAAAAAAATAAAATAAAATAGCTCACGGTATTGCTTAAGTAGACTAAGAAACATATACAATGACAATATTAAAGTAGAAAGGGAAATGCATTCAGACAGAAAACTTCAGATTAGATGGATGGATAAATAACCAGATAAGAGGGCTTGGGAAGAGACCCTGGGGCCTTCGAATAGCCTTCAAGTTTTAGTTATTGACCCCTCACTTTTCTTCCTGCTTTGACTGATGTGTGGCCCATTCTCTTCCGTGACTAGTCCCAGATAAGTGGAAAATGCACAGAAGGTAGAAGTAGTGGACGCTGAGGCAGGCCCTGCTCCTAGCTGGATAAAAGATTCAAGAGAATCATTCTGTCTCCCTGAGCTCTGCTTTTCCATCTATAAAATGAGGACATTGGGCTGTATGATCTTGCTATCTCTTTCTATTCTAAAGTGATGGTTTTTTTTTTTTTTTAAACATCACTTTCACTGAGCCTCATTTTTCTTATCTGTAAAAATGGGAAGAATGCCTACCTCACAAGGTGACTTTGAGGATTTAAAGATAACAATTGAATGCCTTTCCCTATACAAATCTACTTGATTCCTGAATTCAGTTATTAAGAGTTTATAGAATGAGTTCAGATAGTGAGGGGTATAGCACTGTTTGAATCTATTTGAGATCAGTATTTCATAGAGCAAGTGGTGAGTTTTGGATAGTAGGGATTTATCAAATGTTTTTAGTTCCTGGATATCTATGGAAGCACATTGCTTATAGCCCACACTCAATAAAGATTTACCCTGATCTCCTTGACCTTGAGGATAAAGACAGCCTTGTTTAGCTTTGCACCCTCGGCTTGTAGCACAGTGTCTAATAGCCAGGGATGTCTGTGTTTGTGGCCCTCAGGTGAGCCATGGTACCCTGCTGAGCCTTGGGTCAGCTAAGTAAAATGTACTTAACAATATATATGCCCCATAGAGTTGGAGTAAAGAGTAGCAAAAGATCATTTAAAAAAATAAAATCATAACTCTCGTACAGATATAAAATGAATAGGTGTTCAAGATTTTATAAAACTTGTGAATCAGTGAGGGAACCAGGAGTGTTATAATAAGTTAAAAGAAAAATCCAAAATAAAGACACAGTTACAGATCAGGAATACAGAAACTGATGTGCAAATGTAGGTGAAACTAACTTCTACAGTGTGCAGAGAAGTTAGCTGAACCTCTGCTAGACAGAATAAAATTTGTGTATTTATAGAAAAGATTTATTTTATTATTTTATTTTATTTTATTTTATTATTGTTATTTATATAAAAGCTACTAGCACAACCCCAGGCCCATGGTAACTTCTCAAATGTTGAATTCCTTGCCACCTTCTGAGGGCATGCAATTACAAGCAAGTTTCAGTCAAATCTATTATACTGTGTTTCTAATCAATAAATTTTATTAAGATTTTGCCATTCACCTGGTGTACTTCTACTAGGTGTAATTGTAGATACCAAACCACATTAACACGCAGTATAATATTTAAAAGAGAAAATCTTTATTCCTATCACTTTCTATTACAAATAATAAGAATGGTAAAAAAAATTTGTGTGAGTTATGGGTGCTAAAATATCTAAATGATCAACCACTATTTAGCATTATATGTTCTAAGTATATTCTTTAATTCTCTCTGTGTGTGTATGTTTTTATAGGAGTTACTAGAAGAACAGAGATAACCCATGTATATTAACAGTATGGAAACATCCTGAACCACTTTGGAGTCTAAATAAACCGACTAGATTCAAGTTTCACAAACAAGGAGACTGGTCCATGGACAATTTGCTGCAGGCAAGTGAGAGGTATAACTTACTCTGTTAGAATCCTTTGAAGATTCATTGACTGTGGGGTTGTTCATTGCATTTCCGATGATTATAATGTTCGTTTGGTACAGCAGACAGCTTCTCTTTCCTCCCAAACATACACATGTGGATGCCAACATATGGCTAAATATCTAGCCATTTCATCTTGCTCATTTGGGTTTCAGTCAGTTACAAAAGGAGGAAGCAGGGGGAAAAAGTACCCACCTCATAAAACTTTTACTAGCAGTGATTTCTATGGAGGGGCAGGAGTCCAACTCACTGTTCCTCGAGCAGATGTTCCTCTTCAGTGCCTGGGAGTTGAAAGAGTGGCAGATTCGCCTGCCCAGGATTCAGAATGAAACAAGCAGGCAACTGGTGATGCCCCCCCCCCTTTTGAAATGGGGGCAGCATTTGGGTCATTAATATGGAACAAAGTGTTTGGGAAAGGTAGCCGGCTTTTTGTTCTTCCTTTGAAAACCTGATGAGATTGGAAAGCTGGATGTGGTCACAGCATGAAAATGGTTGCTGTTGGGCTATTGGGAAAGTTGAACTTGACTACATGAACCAGTGGGGAGGCATGGAAGTCCAAGTGACTCCTACAAGTGGTAGTTTGTGAGGTGGGGCATGTGTTGTGGCATCTCCTTCTGCTACAGGTTATACTGTCAATGGTCAAGACTACATGAGCCTAGAAGTAAGAGCTGTCCAGCTCTGTTAAATGGAACTAATATGTTCATTCATCCGTGGTGTTTCACTGGTGTGTTGAGGAGAAAAATAAAAGATCAAAGCATGAAGCTCCATCTATGATAAGAGAGACATTTGTATTTGCCATTTTAATTGGCAAATGCTGACTTGAATCATTCATGCTGTTTTAAGGGGAAAAGAAGAAATGTTGTAAAAACCTGAAACCACAGTAGGAGGAGGAATTGCTCATACATTTTCCTGTTAATATTTAGTCTCCCTGGGTTGCATGTATAACAGCTATCTGTCCTAAATTCATAACTCAAGAGTTTCCTGGAAGATAGCTATTCTTTCTTGCATCAACTCCATCACATTATGTAGATTAAGCCAATAGAAGACATGCTATCTGTCTCTAGGGAGACCACTTTGTTTTGAGAGTCACATAAGAACATAGATATGGAGATGTTTTATAGTGTGGCAAGTGCTCACCAAAGATGAGGAGGCAATGGTAAGATAAAGTATTGTAGAGGAATATGAACCAGTAAAGAAAGGACTTGAAGCTCTTAAAAAAAAAAAAAGATTTTATTTATTTGTTTGAGAGAGAAATAGAGAGAGAGTGCATGAGCAGAGGAGAGGCAGAGGGACAAGCAGACTTCCTGCTGAGCGTGGAGCCTGTTGCAAGGCTGGATCCCAGGATCCTGAGATCACAATCTGAGCCGAAATCAGATGCTTAACAGACTAATCTACCCAGGTGTTCTGTGAAGCTCTTCTTTTTTAAAAGTATATGTGATTGTCCCTTTTCTTTGCCTTTAATCTTAGTCCTTCTATTTGTTCAGAAAAGGGGATGCTGTTTTCTTTTAGTTAATACCTTTTGTTTATAGGGAAGACCTGTGTAAGTGAAAAGAGAGTTATTCTGGTAACATATGTGGGCCAGAACTGGAGCAAAAACTTGAAAGCAAGGTGGGGAAAAGGCAGTACTAGAATGTCCTCATGTGTTTGTACTGTTCTCAAAAACAGAACACTTACCTCTCTGCAACTCTACTTCTCCCTGAACTCCTCTGCACACCCCCTCTTGTTTCTGATTGTTTTTTCCTGGCACTGTATCTGCCCATCTCATAATTTTTCCTTGCACATAGTCACTCATTGCCTCTCTAGCTATTTTCCCTTAATTCAGCTTCAAACCCTGCTACTGATAGCCCATATCTGTTAGGTTGCACTCAGGAAACAGAAACCATACCAGTTATTTTAGCAGATAAAATTTAAGAATTATTAACCAGATATTGGAGAACTGGAAATGCAGAAGGGGCACTGAGGAATCACAGAGATAGTCACTACAGAATTTGCTGCCCCAGCTGCAGGGACAGCAGGCAAGAGTTTGGGATGATTAGAAGTTATGATATTGAAGGAAGGATTTTGCAGAGCTGGACTTCAGGAGTCTTGGGTAAGGGTGTTGCCTGAAAAGTAGAGGAACTTTAGAAGCTCAGGGGGTGGGGAGGACTCCACATTGCTGAGATTTGTGTCTCTAAGAAGGGTTATACCTGTGGCTGGTGCTAGTGCCCTGGGAGCTCACATTGGAGACCATGTGGAGCTGGGACTCAGAATTTTGTGAGGGATCATGTTCAGCCAATATTATAGCCTGAGAAAATAGAAGGGAACCCACAGATGGAGCCAAGTGGCAAAGCGGAATGTGCTCTGTGGTGACCGAAGCCCCACCTCTCAAAACAAAATAGAGGAGGATGGATTTGAATGAGAGGTAGTAACTTAATAATGAGCACGATAGAAAACATTGACCCTGAGGTACCAGGGCTATACTCGACATTTTTCCTTAAAATCAACTAAGGGCATTTCTGTGATTGTCTTATAGTCCAGAGGCAAAATATGTAGATGTGATGTTATTGATGATTGAATTTTTAATTAAGTGTTTCATTGTGAAACAGTTGTACATTAATGTGTAATTTTAAGAAGTAACATGGAGGAATTCCTTATACTCTGTTCCCCTTCCCCCCAGTGATAATTATCTTACAAAACTATAGGGCAACAACTAGGATATTGACATTAGTACAATCACATCCTTTTATAGCCACACCCACTTCATTCCCATCCCCCGACATTTTCCTTAAGCAACTAGCAACTATTGATCTTTCAATTTCTATCATTTACTCATTACAAGAATGTTGTATAAATGGAATCATTTGGAATTGGCTTTTTTCACGCAATGTAATTCTCAGGAGATTCATCTAAGTTATTGGGTACAGTAGTTCATTTTTTTTCAACTAAATAGTATTCCTGGTAAGGATATACAATAGTGTGTTTAACCATTCACCTGCTGAAGGACATCTCAATTGTTTCCAGTTTGGGGCTGTTCTAAATAAAGTTGCTATAAAAATTAATGTACAGATTTTTGTGTGAAGATAGAATTTCATTTCATTGCCCAAAAGTGAACTGCCAGATTATATGAGAGTTTCATATTTAGAGTTTTTTCCCTAGCTTTATTGTAATATAATTGACATATAACATTGTATAAGTTTAAGATGTACAGTGTGATGATTTGATACAGGTGTATACTATGAACTGTTTACTGCTATAATGTTAGTTAACAGCGTGCTACATCTCAGATAATTACCATTTTGTTGTTGTGGTGGTGGTGGTGAGACCATTTAAGATCTATTCTCTTAACAACATTCAACTATACAAAACAGTATTGTAAACTATAGTCATCATGTTGTACATTAGCTCTCCAAAACTTATTCATCTTCTAGCAAAGTTTATACCTTTGGAGCAATGCCTCCCTATAACTTCCACCCACAGCTCTTGGTAATAATCAATCTACTATTTGTTTATATGAGTTCAGTATTTTTAGATCGTACAGTATTTGTCTTTCTCTATCTGATTTATTTTCCTTAGCATAATGCCCTCAAGTTCTACTCATTTTATCACAAATGGCAGGACTTTTTATGACTGAATATTTCATATATATATATAATTATATATATTCGTTATATATATATATATATATAGCATTTTCTTTATCCATCTATTGGTTGACACTTAGGTTGTTATCATGTCTTGGTTATTGTGAATAATGCTGCACTGAACATGGGAGTGCAGATACCTGTTCCAGATAATTTCATTTTCTTTAGATATATATATCCAGAAGTGGAATTACTGGATTATATGGTAGTTCTATTTTTAGTTTTGGGGGGGCATCTCCATACTGTTTTGTACAGAGGCTGCACCAATTTACATTCCTACCGAAGGTGCACTGGGATTCCCTTTTCTCCACATTCTTGCCGACACTTATTGCTATATTTTTGTTTTTGCTTTTGTTTTAAATAATAGTCATTCTAACAGGCATGAGGAGATCTCTCATAGTGGTTTTGATTTGCAACAGGAAAGCTAGAAAAAGATGCTCTCACCAGGAAATTAATGTGAGGAGTGAGCTACCCCAACCTTTTGGGACACTGCATGAAGGACCCACTGGGATGTGACCCCATCCGGAAACTGGAAGAACCATCATGTATAGGGGTAGCTAGGAACAAATAAGAAGGGCAGGGGTACAGTATCAGCCATGCAGTAAGAGTGGACTTACTAAGTGGCACTAAGTGGTTCTTAGTGACCTGCTCTGCAGAAGACCTCATCAGCTTTTGCCACTAAAGAAACTAGGCTGAGACCGCCTATGAATTTCAGTGGATTTAGCCCCACAGGTTTTCATGTTTGCAGATGCCAGCCATTCTGAGTTCTTCCCTGTTCCTGCCCACAGCATCCTAAGGCTGGGGGCCCCCGAATCCCACCCGGCAGCCAGTCCCGGGCTTGTGGCTGTGTAAGTACACGATGCCACTTGTTGATTTTGGCCTTCGTTGCTTGTGCTCTTGATGTCATATCCAAAAAAAAATTGTTGCCAAGACCAATGTCAAAGAGCTTTTTCCCTAATTATCTCATTATGGTTTTTATTTTCATTTCCCTAAAAACTAGTGATGCTTAACATCATTTTTTGTGCTTATTTACTGTATGCATATCCTCTTCAAGGAAATATCTGTGCATGTCTCTTGTCCATTTTCTGATTGGATTGTTTTTTTTTTAAGTTTATTTATTTATTTGAGAGAGAGTGAGAGAGAGCATGAGCAGGGGAGGGGAAGATAGAGGGAGAGGGAGAAGCAGACTCCCCGCTGAGCAGGGAGACAGACGCAGGGCTCAATCCCAGGACCCCAGGATCATGACCTGAGCCAAAGGCTCAGCTTAAACGACTGAGCCACCCAGGAGCCCCAGTTTTTTTAACTCTTGTGTTTTGAGAACTTTTTTGTACATTCTGGGTACTAGTCCTTGTCAGATAAATACTTGGCAAATGTTCTCTCCCATTTTTTAACTTGTGTTTTCACCCTGTGATAGGCATTCTCAGAACAAAAGTTTGGAATTTTGATCATGTCCAGTTTATCAGTTTTCCCCTTTATGGATCATGCTGTTAGTATCCAGTCTAAGAATTCTTTGCCTACCCCCAAGCCCCAAAGGTTTCCTCTCATATTTTTTTCCTACAATTTTATAGTCTTATTTTATTTTAGTGCATAATCCATTTTGAGCTAAGTTTTGTATAAGAGGTGAAACTTTAATTTAATTTGATTGCCTATGGATGTGCCCTTGCTCCTCTTCACGTGGGCATCTGTGGGTTGTCTTTTTCATTCCATTTGAAATCTTCCTGGTCTTTGGTGTACTGAGTAATTTGCACTTGAAATCTGGACATTGGGGGCATTTTATTATGAGACTCTATATCTTATTCAAACCTTCCATTTTAGCTGGCTCCTTCTGTTATTGCCCCAGCAGGGGAAGCAAAGGTAGAATTAACATCAGGGTGGAGTAGAATTCCACATTCCTTATTTGGCCTTTGTTGACACGGGAGTTGTCGGGGGCTCCTCGTTACTTCTGGGCAGGAGTTCCAGGTTTCCCACTAGAAGTCCACTGATACTTCCCTGGCTGGTATAGACGTGCATGTAACTCCTACTCACTTGGCCACCTCTGACAGCATGGGTGGAGGAGTGGCTTCATTACTGCCCGGTGGAGGCGAAAGTCCTGACTGTCCACATGGCCAACTTTGATACCTTTTCCGGCATAACAGGGAAAGGTCCTCTTGTTACTCTTGGGTGGAGATAGTAGTCCAGGGTCCCCATGTCATTTCTATTGACAGTGCAGGGGGTGGAGGATGCCGTGTTGCTCCCTTGCTAGGATACACATTCTGGTGTCTGACCTGGCCTTTTCTGCTATCAACTTAGTGGGGAGTTTGGGGGACCTTTCATAGCTTGGTGAAGGTGAAAATCTAGGTCCACACTAGGATTTTGCTGGCCTGAGTGGGGATAGAGGAATGATTATTTTTCTGTGATGTTTACCTGGATGAGAGTCATTGTCTCACAGTTTTCTCTCTTGCTAAGCTGCCTTTTCTTTGTCTTTTGGGTAGAGAGAGCAGGACATTGTTGTTTCCTTCTTCTTTTTTTGTCTGGACCTGTCAGTATTCCTGGGTCTCTGGTCTCTTCTACCTTATATTTGGGATATATGAGGCAAAGAAAAAACAAACAAACAAACAAACCCAGGAACTCTCACCACCGTGTCATCAGTTGGATCTAAGCTTCCCAGATTGTCTGCCTTCTGATCTCCACCATTCAAGGTCTTCTTATGTGTTTCTTTATATATATATATATATATATATAATGTCCAGGGTTTTCAGCGTACTTAATGGGGTGAATAGGAAAAGGAAAATCTCCTCTAACATCCTGGAAGTGGTAGTCCCTTGGAAGCATTTCTGAAGATATTGTGATGGATCTATTTTCATTACTAAATTTAAAATATAATCAAGGTAGAACCAAAAAGCTGTAAAACAAACAAACGAGAAAACAAAACAAAAAATCCAACTTTTTACCAAATCCATTCCCCTGTATTTGGGCAGGAATACATGCAAAAAACATCTTCAAGAGATGATCGCTTCACATAATAGGGACTTAAGGATAATAATTTAAGGATAATGAAAGAGTATTGAGTAAATGAATTAAATTAACAACTTGTCTCCTTAGTGCTAGGCACTAAGGAAGATACACAGGTCCTGTACTATATATATATCATAGAGACCTAATTATCAAGTTATATGAAAACCATTCCCAGTGTTACAATAGAAAGACTAACATAACTACGATATATGTTTGGAAGTTATCTTTCATCTCCTTAGAGTAAGACAGTGTCTTGTTCATCTTTGCTGCTAGTGCCTGATGCAGCACATCACTCATCATACATGACTTGCCATAGGAGATTAGCAGGGGAGAAAGCGTGCTTGGAGATGCTAGGAAGTAACCTGTCTTATATTTTCAAAAAAATTCTGCAGAAAAGGAGTTCTGTAACATTTCTAGATAATGTAGTCTCACATTTCACATTTCTTTAGCAAGTCAGGGAATTCTTAGCATGAATCCTAGTCCTACAAATGAACTCAGGTGCTTATCGTTGTGGCCTTGGTAGAAGCAGAGGAAAGATAAGTACCTTTCTTCACACATATACTTTAAAATATTTAAGATCAAGTGGCCCTCTATGATACATGCTTTGACCCCAAAGAGCAACTGCAGTAGCCTCGTATTTTGCCATATATGTAGACTCGTGGTCTATGAGTCAAATGTCAATGCCACCCATCCCATTACACACAAGAAAATAATAAATAACTACAATGAATAAACAAAAATAGCAGTATATGGTAACAACATGATTTAAACAAAAATAGCAGTATATGGTAACAACATGTAGTTATTTATTAAGATAGATATTAATTCTGTTCTTAAACACATAGCCCAAGGAGGGGCTCTGAATTCCATGAATTAATTATAAAGTCTGTGAGCATAGGTATCACATAGACGATGGCTTTCCAGTTTCCTAACACAAGGGACTTTATTCACAAATACAAAAAGAACCTTGGCAGAAAAGCTGAAGTACTGCTAGCAAATAGTCTAGCACTTCACTCCTGGATTAGTGGATGCTAGAGGCATAGAGAAAGAGCAAGAACCCTGAAGCTCTAAGAATATCAATGGACCAGAAACAGACCATGTTTCATGCAAAGCAAAGGGCTTGCTGCAAAAGCAGAAGAGTTTACTCAATGGCTGCAGTTGAAAAGAGATCTTTGGGACCTACATCATAGACACTTACTTAGAGGACATCAGCTTTGACTTTGTGTATTGATTAGGCAGGGGTATCCTTAGGGGGTTTTCTAAATAATGAATATTTACAGGATCCATTTTTTAAAGGATCCTCGTTTTTGTTTGGTTGTCTTCATCTTAAAAAGCTTGCTATTTAGGTGAAAAGCTTCCCATGAGTGCCTACTGCTATAAAATAAATAGGAAGAGTGGAATTTGAAGTATGGTGAGTTCCACTTTATACAATTTTCAGTAAAGACTAAGCATATTGAAATGAATAGATTATGTTTATGCTTTGTATACCTTGTTTCCCTGGAAATTCACTTTACTACCTCTCCATACAGAAAATTAGACTGAGAACAAGAATTTGGAACCTTATGGCAGAATTTTATCTGTCCTTTAAACTTCGTAGCTGCCACTAAGTGGAAATGATCAGGATGCTCTACAGTACTCAGCATAGAAAATAGTCCATATTAACAGAAAACTGCCCTATCCTTTGGGTTTTACTGTTTGCAAAGATTATTAGGTTTTAAAACTTTGCCATGCCTCAAGTAATTATTTCCTTTTAAATATGGTTTTATTATATTCAGAATTAAAATGTTATTTAAAGCATATCTTGACATTATCATAAACAAAGCTAGTTTTATTATTAGGAACTTAGAAACAAAGTAATGAGATAAGCATTTTGTTAAGGAAGAGAGATCCCTTTGATAGAACCTATTTAAAATGTTGTAGTTTTTTCTTCTTCTTCTTTCTTTAAGACCACAAAAATAAAGATTTGGCTCATCTCCACCTCTCTAGATCTTTAGAAGTTTCATGCCTTGAAGAAATGTATTACACCTTTTTTTTTTTTTAAAGAACTTATCATAATGGAGGCAGTAGTTTATGGGAAAAGACAAATCTAAAAAGTCATGTTTCAAAATCTTGCTTCCCAAACTGGAGTAAAATGAGAGAGGATTAAAAAGAAATTGACTTGTAAGAAATGGCTGGGAAGCTGAGAGCCCATAAGAAATTATTTAGTAAAATACTAATTTTATTCTCAAAGCTGAGGTCAAAATATAAAACCTAATAAAGACATTAAAGACATTCAGAAGTGTGGGTAAAAGAGTGGCGGGCGCCTTTTATTGCCATCCTCCTGAATATGATTTTGCAGTTTTTTCTGACCATGTAATACAAGATTTAGCCAATTTTTCTGAGCCACCTTCACATGACCTAGTTGAGAGCTGAGAGGTGATAGGTAAGCAATGCAGAGAACCTAATCAGAGAGATTTCATCTTCTTGCCACATTCCAGCTTATCAAACATAATTTTAGAAGTTTCCAGGTGTATTTGAAACACCTTTTGAAAGAAAAATCGGTCCATGTCTCTGAAGTCTCCTATCCTGCCTGTCCTACTAGGTGGGGCACATCATTGGAAGGATGTTGATTTTCTCAAGTTCTCTTTTTTCTTCCCAATGACAAATAGGCTGAATATCATGAGAATTCCCTATGCTTGATTTATCACATTTTACATCTTTAAAACTCCATATTCATGTTACAAATACAATGAAATATCTCTGTAGTAAAGCAAAATGCTTCACAGTGCACACTGACTGTTCAAGAAACCAAACCAGAAACCAGAAATCTCAAGGCAGTAAAACAATTTGAGGCAACCGTTCTATTCAACTGAATGGTATGCATCTATTTCAGAGAGAACCTCCTAAATTCAATGCCTTGCACAGAGAAGGCACGGCAATAACAAATTTTTGAATAAATGGTTGTTTATTTCATACATTTGGAAATAACAAGGTAGAACCGATGGTGTGCTGGAAAACCAGCTGAGGAAAAAAATAAAGCTCTGGTTTCTGGTGTTTTCCTGTTTCTGTGGTGTAAATACTCCCCCTATGGCCTATTTCAATTACCAACGTGATGTCACTGAACACAGAGGAGGAAAGAGACATGCAGAATATTCTCTTGCAGACTGGTGTAAACTAGCTCTGGTATTCTGTTGGTAAGACACTTGGCTTGTTTTCATGTGACTTGGCAAAAGAAAATCGTGGCACTAGATTTCCTGTTGGTTAATTAGCTGACTTGATTTTGATGGAAACTGGAGTTGGGTTTTTTTCTCAGTAATGACAACAAAGTGTTAGTTTTTTTCTGCTGGGCTACCTGCAGGAAGAAGGTTGTAAGAATGCCTCCCCAGGAGTGAATATGCTTTTGATAGCAAATAAAAACCAATGAAGTCCTTGTGGATTTTCCTGAAGTTGAAAAAGAAATCTCTTTAACAAGGGCTACCTACTTTGGGCCTGGGAGCTGTTAAGCAGGCCTTGAAGAATACTTATTCTTAGCCACTGCAAGCTCAACAACTGAATATGAAAGCCCTAGGCACAGCACTCTTTTAGCAACATGGTATATTAAGTCTTAGAAAAAATCCTTCCAATCCCCAGGATGCTGAACTACTTTTGAACTCGAGAAATTTAGTGCATAGGAGAATTACAAAAATCTTGAGGATAGTTTAACTACAGCTGAAACAATCTTTCATTATAGAACTTCTACGGAACAAACCCTGTGTTGGCCATTTTTACTTATTTAATATATATTTGTTACTTACTTCATGTGCCTTTACACTTTGTGGTAAAAGTAGAAATTCTTCCACTTAATGAAGAATGGCATCCCACAGGTTATTAAAATAATATTTTAATAACAATAACAATTATCAGCTGTTTCATATCTACTACGTCCTAGACATTTCACATTTACCATTTTAGTCAATATTCGTCAGGCTATTTCTGTTTTATAGATGAGGTAAATGAAGCTGAAACCAAGAAAAAGTTATGCAGGAGGTCAAGAGCTAATAAGTTAGAGAGGAAGAATTGGATCGCAAGTCTGTTTTTCTCCAAATTCATTGTTTGCCTTATATTAACTCAGTCATTCCACAAATGTTTATTGAGCGCCCACTGTGATTCAGGCACTATTCTTGGCTTTGGGGATGCAATAGGCAGCAACACAAATACAAATTCCAGCTCTTCTTGATCCACATTTTAATTGGCAGACACAGTCAACAAACAAAGGAGTAAAATAAAAATACTATTTAATAAATATTATGTCAGATGGAGGTAAGCTCTTTAGAAAACTATAAAGTAGAGGAGGAACAAACACTTGTGTGGGAGTGCCTTGCCATTTTAATGGATAGTCAAGGGAAGGCATCACAAAGAAGGTAAGAAAAACCAAAAGGAGGTGAGAGACTGAGGCATGCAAATATCTGGGAGCAAAGATGTTCAGGTAGAGGAAATGAGGGATGAGGCCATGAAGTGAGAGCAGGGTTAGTGCATTTGAGGAACACCAAAGTCCATGGAGAAGTGAAGCAGAGCAAGTAAGGGAAGAAGTGCTGGAACTGAGGTACTACAAGTGGGATATGTGGGTTAGGTGCTAGATTCCTCCGGCTTCTGTGGTGGGTATAGAAGAGAGGTGCGTGAGGAGAGACGAAGAGAGAACAATTAGGCTGGTGGCAATATTTCACGTGAAAGATGATCATTTCTTACACCGTGATGACAGAGGCACAAGTGGTAAGAACTGATCGGATTCTGGATATATTTGGAGTATATATAATTTGTGAGATGATTAAAGGTAGGATGTGAATGAGCGAGATTAAAATAATGCTAAAGTTTTTAGATCAAGTAAACGGAAGCCTCAATTTGCATTTATTAAAATGGGCAGGGCAGAGGAGCGGGAGATTTGGGGTGGAAGATGAGCTTGTTTTTAAATGTGGTAAGTTTAAGATGGAGGGGATGCAAGAACAAAATAATATTATCTAACTTCAAAGTATAAGTTTTAATACGTTAATCTATATGAGAGGACTATAAATGTCAGTTAGTTCTTTTTCTTCATCCTATTCTCAGCAGGGTGATATAATTGTGTCAAGATTAAGATTTAGAGAGTGGCTATAATAGAATCAGTAGACTGTGGGCAACTTATTTCATATACAGAGGAACTTTTTTTTTTTTTAATTTGGCTTAAAATATCAGAACAGGCTGATGTGTGCTTGTAGATACAGTGTTTCTCAGGATAGAAGGAAGACATAAGAGAGTGGAAGATAGCATGGGGGTTGGCCTTGCTGAATCCATTTTCAAACATCTGGAGCTGTTAAGAACTTAAATTGACGAATCTGGCTGCCTGGAAGAGTAATTAACATTGGATATGAGCCACATTGCTCTGGGTCAGAGGCTAATATCAGGTGCAGGGTTAAAGAGGTTCTACCTCGGATGCCAGTGTGACGTCAACTGAAGATGTAAAAGGGCTATGAGAAGAAGATAGTGTATCAGAGCAACATTCTCAGTGGGCTCATTGCCAGATGGAAGTTGTTGCACAATATCTTGACCAAGATGAAAGTGAGCGGACATTTCCTAAGCAAAGACTTCCAAAAGATTCTTAGAAATAACATTGGACATTTTCACGAAACAAGTAAGTTTTTGATTCAGAGCAAATTAGAAAATGTCTCATCCACCCATTAATGAGGCCTCATTTTTTACTCGTTCGTTGGAGATACCAAAGATTATTCCTGTTATATGTCATAGACTACAGCCACTTCTCCAAGCAACCCTGGTGTGCTGGATGGTGACCTGCCCATCTGGAGGCATTAGGAACCTCTGTGGGAATTTTGATAGTTAAATCCCAATGTCACTTCTCTATTCTGAGCCCGCTCCTTATATGCCATTTTATGGTTTTCTTATGCTTTAGGGATTTAGTTGGTTTTATTTTACTTTCTGAGATGTTGTTACCTATGTCTTTATATTCATAATTCACCTTAAGATGGTAAAGTTTTCCTGACTCTAATTTTACTTGCTCTTTCTGTAAAAAGGATTTAGTGCTTCCATCTGACCTTCCCTTACCCATAAGCCATATTCCTTGGGCTGAGAGTCTTGGGGTCCTGCAATGCAGTCTCCCTCATCTATCCCAGATACTTCTTTTCCATAATGCGTAGAGACATGCCAGCAGCTGGCTGTTGAAATAGATGTCTTGTGGAAGAATACCTCCTTTGCTTTTCTCACACAACCTAGTTGAGTAGTAAGTATCCGATGTTGATTACTATGCTTTACCTAGTAGGTAAAGGTAGACCCTGCCAGGTTGCCCCAAGGTCTAAGGGCTCAATGTTTTGCTGCTAATCCATGCTGAGACACACCAGATAAGGCACACTCTCCTTTTCTCACATCTGCTTTTTACTCATTTATGGTCCCTTATCTCTATTTCTGCTTTCAAATTTCAGCATTTTCCTCAATACCTGGGACAAATACCATCTTGATGAAGCATCTCCTAATTTTCCCCTACGGAATATGTGCTCCTTGGATTGTCATTGCATTTTTGTGGACATGTCTTATATATACCTCTTTATGTTTGTGTATATGTTCTTCCCTTCCTACTTGAAGATTAGCTCTTTCTGTACAGCTTGAACAACAAGCATCACTTAGCTCTCCAAAGCCTGGGAATCCCTAGGGCAGCTGAGAAATTTAATGAGACCCATAGGCTGGGAGTCTGAGATGTATCAGGAAAGGCTTAAGAAAAATCTCCCTGTAGACAACTAGCTTTAATTATAATTGAGATTTAAATTCATTTCAATAACATACATTCACTTAGGGTAGGTAGTAGAGCTCAGGGTTGTGAATTTTATCATAGATCACCAGGGTGAAACAGGCAAGAGAAGAAAGGGCTGGTAAATATTGTCAGACCAATAAAGCCATCGGTTTGATTTATTTTATTATGTTAATTTGGATGAGTAGGGATGTTGGGAATCTTCTTGCCATTTTGTGGTTTTCTTATGCTTTAGGGATTTAGTTGGTTTCAATTTACTTTCTGAGATGTTGTTACCTATGTCTTTATATTAATAATTCACCTTAAGATGGTATAGTTTTCCTGACTCTAATTTTACTCGCTCTTTCTGTAAAAAGGATTTAGTGCTTCCATCTGACCTTTCCTTACCCAAAGTCTGTGTTAGGTTTTGAGGAAAAGTCTATGAGCCAAAGACTAAAGCCCTTCAATTTGTAGCAATTTGATAACATCTTATAATTAACCATAGACACCTTCCCCTTTTAAAAAAATTATCTAGAATGAGATCAGATGAATCAAGAGAAATAGAATCCACATTTTGTTGCTAGCCATAAACATAAAAACAAATCACTTATCTCTAAGGCAAACTCTGTCCAAATGCTGGTATAAACATCATAGTTTTCAGACTTAATGAGAATGTTGCATTTTACTCCACGTATACAGTGCTAAGACTTAACTATTTGACTCAGGTGGTTTTCGTAGATTAGTTGAGAAAACAGCATACTTGTTTAATAATATCCATAAGCCCTGAAAACAACTTTCTTTCATCTGTAGTAAACTGAAAGATTCATTGATAAATATATGAATTTGCAGTATCTTCAATCAAGCTCCTTTCAGCATAAGACATAAACACAAATTCAAAGGCCCTTAGGTTGAAACCACGAAGAATTAAGTATCATTATGGAAATTACACTCAGTTTGTACTGCTTTCCTACAATTCTCCATCCTTTATTAGTCAGCCATGCTTTATTCTGAAAACCTCCACCTCATACGAACACTGCCGTTGACCATGATATTCAGAAAAGAAGAAGAAAAAAAAATCTGGCAGTCAACTGTGAGAAATAGAAGGTCTTCAAAGCATGGCTATGACCTGGCAAAATACCCTACCCACCACAATTGTATACAGAAAGGAAGACAGGAACGTACATTCACAGGTGCCATTATTTACCCAAGTTTATAGCCAGTTCATTTAGTCAACAGAATGGGCTTTTAATTTAGTTGTTCATTTATTTATTTAGTTTTTATAACTTCATTGTTTTTTCTGCCAACAAAATACCCTTGTAAAATCAAAATCAAAATCAAAAATGTCAAATTTCCCCATAACTCCATAGTCCCCAAAGAATGTATGTTATTTATCTATTTATTCTATTTTGTGTAGAGGTAACTGGAGCTCAGAAATGTATCTTGGCTAAGCCATGATTTAAATCAAGGCTTTTTACTGCAAAACCCATGATTGGGGTGTGTGTGTGTGTGTGTGTGTGTGTGTGTGTGTGTGTTCCTTTTGCATTCTATAAACACAACATTCTGTGGAAAAAGATAACTTTATCTTCTTCAGCTTGAAAACATTCTTTGGACCTGATCATTTATTCATTTGTTTATCCATATATTCATTCTACCACTTATTGAATAATAAGTATTAGTAAGGTATAAATAAATATTAGAAAAATAAGTGACTTAGGAAGAGGAAAAAGGAGATAAAGTGGTTGAGAAAGCAGAGGAAAGTCACCTCAACAAAGATAAAGGGATTGCATTTCAATTAGAAAAGAAGGAGCTGAGTCTGGATTAAAACAAATTGCCATTCTAAACTCCGTGCTCTTAAGAACTGCACAACATGCTTCCTACCTCTGATGAGCTTGTTTAATCAAAATGTTTCCCTGAAGGTTTTCATTACTAAAGTATCTTCATTGCTGAGACCCTCCAGAGTCACAACCCACTGGAGGGGGAAATCAACACTTGCTAAATACACATTATCCTGAGTGTTGAATTCAAAGATAAATAAGATTAAATCCTTGACTTTGTGATGGCCAAGTCCAGTAATGGGAACCCCTCCATAGCACTTGTCTGTGAGGTTTTATAACAGATTCCTCAGATTATAAGAGTTACAGGTGCTCTCATACTGTTGAGTATACTCTCAACTGTTTGTAAGGCTACATCTAAAATACAGACTGTCTTCCTGTCTATGTCCCCACTTCCTTGTTCCATCCCTGCATTCTTTTCATCTTCATTCCACATAGCTTGAACTAATTCTGGTTCCTCCAAAACGTAGACCTGCAGGTGCCAATACAAAAAGAAGAATGGGAAGCATTAGAAGTATCAGGAAACAATCTCATCAATCTCCTTTCTTCTGGACCCAGCAACATTTCAGAACTTTGGTTGAGTTCCCTGGATTACACATGGTTTTCTGAATTATTTTGCATGTGTGCTTTTTGAGATGTTCTTTTTACAAATTCAAGAATATGTCACCAGTCTAAGAGATCACACAAAATATTTTACTTTTGAGTCTGGGCCAAGCCTTTTCAAAAATGAATACCTAGTATTGAATCCATCCTCCAATACATAGCTGTGTTTTCCTTGAATACAAATCCATTTAACAAATATTTTTCAAGAAGAATAAGGTGGTAGAGATAATTAAAAGTAATTAAAATAAGTAGCTCTGGGGTCCAGATCTAGAGCTGTCACTTACTAACTCTGTAACCTTGGCCAAGTCACTTAGCTTCTCTGAACCTCAATTTTCTTTTTGATAAAATGATGTTGATAATACCTGCCTCAAGTGGTTCTCACGAACATTAAATAAAACAACATTCGAGGGATGCCTGCATGGCTCAATCGGCTAAGCGTCTGAATCTTGGTTTCAGTTCAGGTCATGATTTCAGGGTCATGAGATCGAGCACCACATCAGGCTCTGTGCTCAGTGTGTGGAGTCTGCTTGAGATTCTTTCCGCCTCCCGCTCCCACCTCCTCTGTTCCACCTGCTCTTGCTCTCTCACTCAAATAAATAGATAAATAAAATCTTAAAAAAAAACCAATATATCACATTCTATTTTTGCCAATAAAATCATTATAGGGCTCCTGAAATTCAAAGAAATTATATTTGGGGGCAAATATGCTTTACCTGGATGACATAATTGGCAAAAAATAGAAGACCAATATGGTCAAGTGATTCCATGCTAGTTAAATTCAGATCTCAGACAATACTTCTGAAATGCTATTCCAAGTGGATATTTTTCTGACTCTACCAGTGTTACATCATTATAGTCTTTTTATTATTATAATGTTCAGTTAGCCAACATGTACTACATCCTTAGTTTTTGATGTAGTGTTCAACAATTCATTAGTTGCATATAACATCTAGTGCTCATCACAACACGTGCCTTCCTTAAGACCCATCGTCCAGTTACCCCATCCCTCAACCCCCCTCCCTTCTGTAACCTTCAGTTCATTTCCTGGAGTCCAGAGTGTCTCATGGTTTGTCTCCCTCTCTGATTTCTTTTTTTTTTTTTTAAGATTATTATTTATTTGTCAGAGAGATAGAGAGAGAGAGCACAAGCAGGGGGAGCTGTGGGCAGAGAAGGAAGCAGGCTCCCCACTGAGCAATGAGTCCAATGTGGGACTTGATCCCAGGACCCTGGGATCATGACCTGACCTGAAGGCAGACGCTTAACCGACTGAGCCACCCAGGCGCCCCTCCCTCTCTGATTTCTTAATGTAATCATCCCACAATCCATTTTGTGTTAAGAAAGAGTCAAGTTGGAGTGAGGGAAGAAGAGAAATGAAGAGTCTAAAATGAAGCCTCCCACATGCAAATAACTCAAGTGATATTAGGGGAAAGTGCAACAGAACAAAATTCCCAGGGTAAGCTGTTGCCTTTTCCATTTTGCAGCCATATGTCTGTCACAATATTGAGCTGTCACATATTGAGATTGCTAGTGTGACATCTTCATCACTTTCAACGGACTCCAGCCAAAAACAGCTCCAGCAATTGCAGGGGTACTGCCCTCGCTCCACCCTCCATCTCCCTGGCAGCTTCAGAAAATCTTGTATTCTGTGTGCGGGGCACACCTCCAGTGTGATTTAACTTTTGTGGGCATCAGCCAACATTTGGCACACATAAGAAAACCAATCAGCTTCATCTCCATTTTTAACTGTGCTAAGAGCCCAGAAAAGAGCCTCAGATAGGCAGAAGATATAGTCCAGCTCATTTCAGAGAGTGAAAACCAACACTGTTTCTCCCTGCGGTGGAAGTGCACATCAGGCATTCAGGAGATGGATTAGGGAAGTCAGAAAACGCTCCCATTATTCTCTAGAGGAAGCATAGTAAATTCTTTTCTCTCCTTTTAAATGGCTTATATTTATTTTTTTTGTATCATTATTATTTCAAATTGAGAAATTACTCACAGAAACGGAATTTCTTTTAAATTTCTGTTTCAAGATGCACAGAAACTGTGCCCCCAAGGAAAATGAGCATATTCATGAATGGGCTATGAAAGTATAAAGCACATTTCATATCATAAAAATCTCTGTTACAAAGTGAAATAGCTTGGAATTGTGGGAAGCTGTTGGGAATGTTAAGATCACTGATGCTTTCATTATTGTAGCCAGAGTACACTTTAGATTTTGAAAGGCAAGCAGCCAAAGAACTGAATTCAGTTGTATTTTGGTGAGAGTAATAATTAGAGGATCTGCTGGCAGTTAAAAAACATTGAGATATTGTTATGTAGCAGCTCTGAAGTAAAAAGCTTCACCACCTTTGTGTTGTGTGACTAGAGACAATTGGTTTAACCTTTCCAAGATGCAGTATTCTGAACTAGCATAATCATAATTATGCACTGTGTGGTAATACAAAAACATACTTGTAATAGCATTGTTCTGATTGCATAAAGCAACCATATGAAATGTTTAGCTCGATGCTTGTGATATGATAAGCTCATGATGAACAGTAGCTAGTGGCAAAAGTGGTAGTAATGGTAACTTAACTATGAATAAAACAATAAAAGCAAGGAGATGTATTAAAGTTCTGGATCTCCACATCATATCTGATCTTAGTGTTTTGTTTTGTTATTTTCCCCACTGTGATTCCTATACTTCTCCTTCTTGGAAAAATGTTCATGAGATTTTCTTGCATATGGTTTTGACTGTGTCCAAATGTAGAACTTTCATAATAAGAATGCATCATAAAATTCAAAAATCTACAACCAGAGGTAAAAAAAAGTACAATAAAACCTTGTCTCAAAATCATACATGGGACATACATGGGAGATATTGGTGATTTCAGTATTGAGGAAAATTTTAGAGGGGAGACCTAATTTGGTATCTGGTATATTTCCGTCATTATGGTATATTTGGTCAAGGGCATCAAAATATCTTTCTATAAACACTTGGTTGGAATGTTCACAAAATAATATTTATGAGGAAAGGGAATAGCTACCAAGCAATTTATTATCAATAAAGTGAATGATCAACTGTCAATAACAATATTTAAATGATTGTTACAGTCAGAATTGATTTTCACAGTCTTATAAAAATGTATTTTCTAAAGTTAATAATCAAGGACAAAGATGGCTTACTAATAATTTGCTAAAAAATATCTTATAAGTTGGTCAAAAAATGAGAGTTCAGATTTTTTTGTTTGCTTGTATTCTTACCACAATAGGCCAAATTTTTAGATAACAGATGAAATAAAAGTGGAATTTCATATCAACAATTGAGGAAATGCATGCTTTTCTGCTTCAAACGAACACACTTAAGTATAAGAAAATCAACCATTGCATTAAATACTCAAATTTTCAACCTCCATCAGACTCGATGGAAACACCTCAATTTCTTCCAAGGATCCTTTAACTTCTGATTAAAGTTAGCTTTTTTTTTTTTTTTTACTAGAAATCTGGAAAATAGCAATAAAAATATATCAGCTTTGCAAAGACTCCTGAAATTGTCAAGTCTATTTCCTGCTGGTTATATCTGTAATGTGTTGCTGAAAATATGTGAAGTCAACACTTGACAATTTGCATAGCACATTTGCAATTATTGACTAGCAATATCACTGTGAGGTGGGTAGTACCATTAACCCTAATTTATATATATAAAAAAATCAAGTGTGATAAAGTGATTTTCCCATGAGTCTTATATACTCCAAAAAAAAAAGCTGAGTTAGGTTTTAATCTCTGGTCTTGGACTCTACGTCCTATGATCTTTCCTAATATCACACAGTGACTTTTACATGGTTATGGTAAAACTAGCCCTCAGTTAAAAATAACTTGCAATTATAAAATCTTGCATTTATGATTCTTAAGTATCATTATGTCCATTAGAGTATTTGATACTCAAATCATCTTGGTTAGGTTTGGAAACTCTTTTGTGTATGTAAAACATATTAAGATATAATAGGACAACACGTAGCTCCTAGTAACCAATTTGGAACATTGTTACAGAGTATGTGACTCTATGTCCAATGCTGCTTCCACAAAATGAAATACAACCAAAGCCTTTCTGTAGGAGGAATACTTGACCATAGGGATGAAATCCTAAAAAGGAGCTTGAATTTCGAGAACTATTTCTTCACGTTTGAATTTCTTAGCGTCTAAGGGCTCAAATGGAAGAATAGAGGCAGAGAAGAAATTGTATTCTCTTGACTATATGTTCTCCCTAGGGAGGCAATCACGGGCTGACTCTAATCAATCATAAACACCAAAGGGGCAGACTGCATGCACCATCTGGAAGGAGGTCTCAGTATCAGAGTGCAACTTCCTCTCTAGGCAAATGCAGCTCACAATATATTTTCCCCCTGCACAGCTTAGCCTGAATACTATTCCCTATGAAACCCTTTAAAAATTATATTTTACAAAGTGAGACATACTTAAGACTCACTTCATTCCAAAGTCAGACACTCATTTTCACAGTGCTTGATAAATGTATACTAAAGACATTCAACTGGACTTCCATAGTTTTCAGGTTTGAAAATCACAATCTGTGTCGTAATATTAAGCTATTTACTCTGACTTATTTATTAATGATGTCTATCTCTCTGTCTTCCTGTCCCTCTTCCTCACCCCCATCTCAAGGGAAACAGACCTTACTTCTAAAGGGAAGTGTTTGCTGCTTGTCATTCTGTTTTATTGTAGGAATTCTTCGTAGGATAAAATGTAAACCTAGAGGGTGATGTCTACATTTGTTCAGCAATTTGAAGTCCCTTTTTAGAACATGGCAAAAGAAAGCAGTAGAGCTGATAGGTTAAAAATAAACAAACAAACAAAAACACCCGAAACTGTGATTTACATGTGGGATGAATGCTTAGGAGAGTGTCAGACCTCAGAGGCTTAAATGAAATCAGGGAAGATATGGAATTGCTAAAGGAGGGTAAAATATTCTTGTTACATGAAGAAGAAACTAGAAGAAACTACAACTGGTTTATCTTTTGTGAATTGAGGGAATTTATCACTCATACTGGTGTGGCTCCTTTTTATTTTTTCAGTTAGGCTCCATGCCCTGTGTAGAGCCCAACACGGGCCTTGAACTCACGACCCCGAGGTCAAGACCTGAGCTCAAGACCTGACCTGAGATCAGGAGTCAGACACTTAACCAACTAAGCCACCCAGGCACCCCTGATGTGGCTCTTAAATGGAGAGGACCTGCACTGGGTTAGGGTAGAAAGAATATTTTCCTGAGAATTTCTTTCATTTAAACAGAATGATTCTTATACACGTAAGCTGGAAACAAGAGAAGGGATTAGTGTATGTGGATCTGGATGGTGCAGACAATGTGTGGAGCTTAACAAGAGCTGTGCAAACGTTTTAGGAGCCAATTCTTAGTTTTATTCTTATATGGTGCTTGATGCCTGGTGAGGTGACTGGGGAATATGATAAAGGGATTGCATAGTGATGTCAGAGAAGATAAATCCATCCATCCATCCATCTATTAATTGAGTCATCAAATGTTTGTGTCAAGCATGGTTATAAGTAGTGGCGATATAACATTAACAAAAGTTTTCATGGAGCTTATCTTTGAGCAGCTGTAGATAGAAATACATAAGATAAATCAAAGAAACACACAGTATTTTGATGGCAATAAGTGCTGAAGTAAAAAGTAAAGCAGGAAAGAAAGGTAGGAAGTATCTTTGGGTTGCAGTTTTAGATAGAATGACCAGGAAGTGTGTCACTAGAAGATGGCACTTGAACAAAGACAAGAGAAAGGTGAGGAAGCAAGGCATGGGGATACCCGGAAAATTAGCATTCCAGCAGAGGGAGCAACACTTTTGAGTATCAGAAGGAGGCTACTGGGTTTGAAGCAGCAGTGTGAGCAAAGCAGAGTGTATCAGAAGATGAGTTCAGGGAGGGTGTGAGAATAGCAAAGTGTAGAGAGGAGACCGTGTAAGGTCTTGTACTCCACTGAAAAGGTCTTACCACTTTGATTCTGACTGGAAAATAAAACCATTGGATAATTTTGAACAGAGGACAGAAACAATCCAACTTACGATTTAATGGGATCACTTTGCTCTTGTGAGATAAGACTGGCTGAGGAGAAACAGAAGAATTAAGAATGCTACTTGGGAGAATATTGAGAGAATCCACAAAAAGATGATAAGTTTGGGTAAGATTGGTTATAGTGGCGGTGTAAGAGTGGTCCTAGTCTGAATAGTTTTTAAAGGTAGAGATGACTGGATTTAATTCACAGAATAGCAAGTCATTTTAACTATTTGGAGTACAATGGGTGAGGAAATTAGGAAAGAACCAGCAATGTTCTAACAATAAATTATATGGAATACCATGGCTCAGACTATTATGGAGTACTTGGAAAGAACATACCACAGCAAAACTTTGCAATAGTTATTTTACTGAGAATTGGATATAATATAACATAACCATTAGAGCATTGACTATATGGATAGATATATGTGCATTAGAGTCTTAGCCAGGACAATTATTAGCTATGTGACCTTACTTAAAATGCTCATTTTCCTTATCTTGGAAAAGGGCAATATTACTAATATCACAGTATTATTCTGAATATTACATGATATGAGTTGTTTATTGCAATATTTGTACTATAATGAATGCTCACTAAGTATTATTAACCATTCCTTTAATCCTAATATGGCCTCAGAAGTTTATTGGGTTTGGCAGTACTATGTGACTTTAAAGGGCTTGTACTAAAATAGAAATGCACTGGACTTGAAATTAAAAGACCTAAGTTCAAATGTGGTAGTCATTTACCCAGAATTGTGATTTGTAGATATTAAAGCTAATTCAGGTCTTATGACTTCAATTTAGTGCTTTTCCTATTATGCTACCATTTCTCAGGAACATAGTTTGCACTATACCCAAGAGTACAAAGCCCTGCATAGCTAGATGATCCTGTCATCTAACCAGTCAAATTTGTTCTCTAGGCAGGAATCTTTGGGTCTGACCAAAGCAATCAACCTCACTTTTTGGCACAGAGTTGGTATTTGTGAATCTTGGCACATCATTAGAAAACCGAACTGGAGACTCAGAAATTGTCAAATGAAAAACCATTTGGGACACATCAAGATTGATTTTGTTTCACTGAACTAATGCTGAAGTAACCAGGGTTATTTTCTGGGCCCGGGTTCTGGGAATACAGTTCATTACCAAATCTGGGAATTTTGCTTTGACCACAGGCTGCTACAAACTATCAAAATATCACTGTCCTTTCCATCATATGGTTTTTAATACAAATGTAATTAATGACCAGGGCCAATTAAACTGGAATAAACATATTTATTACAGCAGCTTCTTCTTAACCATCTTATTTTTTATATTTTTTAAAGATTTATTTATTTATTTGAGAGAGTACGAGCAGGGGAAGGGGCAGAGGGAGAGGGAGACAAACAGGTTAACCAGAGTTCAGATAGCTATCTTATTAGCGATTGTAGAATAGGATTTCTGCATCCTCATAGAATTTTCATCTAACTTTTCGTTCAAGAGTGGGTATTTTTATGTGCCAGTCGTGGCTTACTGATAACCAGTGTCGGGGCTGGACTGGCCCTGTGGTCCTTACTATGACTGCAAGATGCCCTCAGCTGATAACCATCAAGAAAATTTGAAAAAAATTAAATAAACAAAAGGTTTATTACTTATAAGCCCTGGAAATTATCCAGAAACCAGAGCATTGTTGGAACATACTGACGACACCTTGGTAGGTTTTCTTGAGTATGCGGGGCTTTCGTGTAAATTCCAATTAGCAGAAGAAATTAATTTTGCTAAGCAGAAATCAAAGCTTTGGTGCTTGGCAGCACTGCAAATAAAAATGGTAAACTCCAAATAATTTTACTTTATGGAACATAGGACTTACTTTAGACATTCCAAACTTCTGTTAGGATCTAAGTAACTGACCAGAAAGTAAGTATAAACCAAGAAATTTATTTTCATGACTAGGTAATTAAGCAAAGAAAATTGAGTCAAAGAGATTCCCTATTGCTATAACAGCCTCAAAAAGATAATTTGAAGTCAAAATAGACAATGGTTTATATATCTCAGCATTTTCTGAACTGTCTTTTCCTGTAACTCCCTTTCTATGAAATGTCAATAGATGCCTTCTTACCAAAAGGTTTTGGAGGTCAAAGAAATGTTACAACCTGTAGGTTAAATAACATCTACAATTATTTTTAACTGCAAAATATCTCTAAATCTCTAGTAGATCACACAGTATGAAAACATCCCCAATATATTTGCCAATAGAACCCTTTGATATTTTGGCTGTTTTAATTTTTTAGTTATTCTTAATATCAGAGAGTCTGTGCTCCTTAGTAGACAATTTGAGAAAACTAAATTTCATGATTCCAAAACCCCACTTGTTATTTTTGTGAATTCAATAAAATTAAGGGTCCATTCAAAATGATTTGGTTTTATTAAATGGATACAACTGGCAGCCTGGTATAGATATTATCTGAATGTATCCTATATTCTTTCAAAATTCTTTTGTTAAAAATTTTCAGGAAGTATTTCCTGTGCATGACATTACTACTGCTTATTGACAACATACTATAATCCAGATCCCATGCTAAGCATTTCACATATATTGACTCAGTTATTTTTTTTTTAATTCTTACAACAGTTCTTTGAGGTAGACTCAATTATTGTCACCACTTTTTTCTTTCATGGCCAAGAGACAAGTCTAGTTGTTCTAAGCATGGAGTTTATTGTGGGGCAGAAGGCAGAAGCCTGAATTCATGGGGATTGGTGTTAGGTCTGCTATTATGATTCTCTCTGGAATCCTTTGTGTGAAAATCCCTTTGTAGACCTTACTCTCACATCAACTATCATCATGGGTCATAAGGTCCGTTTTAGTTGCTTACATGATTAAATAAAACTGTTCCTAATTGGAAGAGTTGATTTTATAATATACATTTGGAGTTAAAATCATAAAAACTCTAAGTTATGTGTGAAAGAAAAGATGATGAAAATCATAAGAAATGTGTGGGATTAAGAAGATGTTGAAATTTGTATTATGGATTGAAAACCATGAGAAATTGGTTTTAATTACTTTGTTGTTAAATATTAAACTGGATTTGGAACAAGTTGCCAACACATCCTTAGTCTCCTGATCTCTGAGACCTAGGCTCTTGAACTAGATTGCCTTCTTTCAAATCCCAGTTCTCCATCCCAGCTGTGTAGTCTAGGGCTAAGTCTTAAACTTCTCTGTGTCTTTCAATCATTATCTGAATAATAAAAATAAAGAGAGTACCTATCTCATAAAATTTTTATTCAGGTTAATTGAATTAATACATGAAAATCTCTCAGAACAGGCAACAGTGACTGGCAGATACTAAGCAATCAATACATGCTGATCATTATTATTATTTTAGATCCATTCAACTAATTTAATTGAGAACTTACTCTGTGCCAAATACTGAACAAGGAACTCAGGGGTAGTAAAAAAAAATAAGACAAGATCCCATTCCTCATGAGGCTTGTAGTTTAGTACACAACATATAAACAGATACAGTCATGATTATATTCAATGTGAAGCAAACGTTGATAAGAGTGTCTCAAGATGCAGAAGTAATTCGAATAAGAAAACAATTTTTTCTTAAGATTTTATAACATGTTCATAACAGAATAGGAGTTCATTTTTTTTATTTTTTTCAGAATAGGAGTTTAATTGGTGATAGCTAGGCACTGGGAAGAATGGCTTTGAGTTAACACTGAATGAAAAGCAGGTGCAAAGTCGTGGAGTATGAAAACTGCACAGTATGTCTTGGCAACTGGAGGTGGTTGTATAGCTGGTGGAGGTGGAATGGTGAATGAATGGTAAAGCTAAGCTTAGAGCTGTAGGCAAGAACTAGATAAAAACAGACTTTGTGTCCTACTAAAGTGTCCCCATTATCCTTGGAATGAGAAGAACCATTAAAGGGGTTTAAAAAGAGAGAATAAATGATCAAATTTGTGGATTAACTCCTCACTCTGGCTACATTGTGTTCCCACTTGGGTGAGGAAAAGGAAGAAGAGAGCCAACTTATTAGGAGGATGTTGTTCTAATTCATAATAGAAATGAAAAGGGCAGAAGGGAACAGAGAAGAAAAATGTGAGAATTATGGCCTTAGTTTATTTGACTAATTCAGTGGTATTCACGCTCTCCAGATGTCACCTCCTCATGGGAAAAAAATAAACCCATAGAGCACATGAAGTGATAAATGAATCTCCTTTTAGACTATGAATTCTTTGAATGACAGTTGTAAATCGGGGTAATTATTGTTGCTTATATCATCCCACATTTTATAGTACAAAGTCTCAGATATTATACTCTCCCTACTAATGAAAAGATAAGTTATACAGGGTGAGGATCCTTATATGCAAAGTTTAATGACTGAAAATATATTTCCTAAGTGATCAATGCATTATAGAGAATGACAATATCACTAGTTCTTAAATACACTTTGTTAACTGAATACACAGTAAGTAGCAGCTTGAATTGGGGCTGCCATAAGGCTGAATTCCTTTTAGTTTAGTGTAAAATGACAAAAACATATTCATGCTTCTTTATCTCTATTTCTATAGCTCTAACATACTATTTTATATTCCACAGTGAAGGTCAGTTTTACTGTACACTGTCCTTCAATGATCCAGATATGATACCAGTTGAATAAAAGAAATTTAAGGAGCTGTAAAGAGTCTAGACTGTTGCTATTCTACCTCTTTCCTGTTAAAGAGGAGCAACTTTTGACTCAGAGAGGTTTAGTCATTAGCCTAAGGCTCTTGAGAAGGTGAAAAGCAGAAAAGAACCAAAGACTCCTTCTCCCGTAGAGGAGTTTTTTTTTTTGGTCCACTACACCGGGCTCTAATTATTTATTTATTGTAGTCTCTTATAGCTAGTTAATTTCTGATAGTTTTACTAGCACATAAAATGAAATGGAAGGCACAGAGGAAATCACACAAAGAAACACCTTTTATTGTCTCTGAATGCAGAAGCAGATTGCAGGAGTTAGAAGGCCAGACCAGCATCTCAGCCACCGTGAGCACATTATAAAAACAGGGTCAGTGCAATTCTCAGCTTCACTCTATTTCTTTCACGTATGTTTTCTTTAAACTTCAATTTTTCACGTGTGAAGATGCTACATATAGTAGTGGACTTTTTCATTCGTCGGCTAGTACACTCATAACAGTCCATGTTTTGCATAAAGTATAAACCACCTACAATGAATTATAACCACCAATATTATGCACTGTTTGAAGAATTGAAGGGGTATGTCTTGATGTTTCCTGTTCATTCACTAGTGCTTTACCCTACAACAAGCCAGATTAAAATAAGAGTTACTGATATATTACGGAATGTTGAAATTTTCTATCTTGAGAACTATGTGTCAAGTTGGAAGCAAAAGCAAATACTGAGAAAGATTAGATTGTAGACCAGATTATCAACTCTAAAGAGGAAGCAGTAGGGCAAGGCCAGGATATAGCTATTGGATTTTGGGGAAAAAGTCTGCTCAGACAAAACAAAATGATAAGCAGAGATTGAGTGGCAAACTGGTAGCAATGGGTGTCCATATCTTTCATAGACTTTTAAGGATAGAAGAGTAATTGGGGGGTAATTTCTTAGACCACTCAATTGATTAGGAAAATGAAGCTCCCTGCAGGCTTAGTTGGAAAGAGTACATGATTTCACAGAGCTATTGGCCATGAACAAGGGAATGGGGAGTGATGACACTCAGTTCTTGTATTTGGTGACTATAATAATGGTCCAACCTACCTATTTGTAGATGGAAAACAAATAGAAATACATAAATGTTACCTGTTTTTTCCAAAATTTACAGTCATTCAGTGATAGAACTTGACTTAGGAAACAGGTGATGTAGTCATCCCAACAGAAGCAGGATGGATCTCCACCCCAAAGTTGGTTCAGATGTTGAGACTGATGATGCCACACATACATCAAGAAGGTATAAAGAGATTTGTTACTTACATAATGAGGTTTTATGGTGATAGCAGAGAAGGCTTCCAAACAAATCCAAAGACAGCTTGAGAGAAAAAGGAAGTTCTATTTGGATTTAGATTTGATTGTGGTTAGGTGGTGGGACTGGGGTAAGCCTTCCCATATACGTGGGCCCAGGCTTCATGGTATGTGAGGTTTTTAGGATGGATTGTTATAACAAATTAACACTAACCATGTGGTCTAAACACAAGAAACTTTTTCTCTTACATTTCTGGAGACTAGAAATGAGGGACGTTCATTGTGGAGGCTTTGAGAGAAAAATCTGCTCCATGCCTCTCTCCTACCTTCTTGTGGTTGCTAGTAATCCTCACACATATAGTACAAATGATTAGTAATCAATATAACCGCCTGTCTGTAATAAAAGGAGAAATAAAAGAAAAAAATTTGGGGGACGCTTGGGTGGCTCAGTCGTTAAGCGTCTGCCTTTGGCTCAGGTCATGATCCCAGGGTCCTGGGATCGAGTCCTGCATCGGGCTCCCTGCTCGGCGGGAAGCCTGCTTCTCCCTCTCCCACTCCCCCTGCTTGTGTTCCTGCTCTCACTATCTCTCTCTCTGTAAAATAAATAAATAAAATATTTAAAAAAAAGAAAAAAATTTAAAAAGGTGTGAGATATATATATCTATATATATATAGCTAGACTCTTCCAAACTAGAAAACACAATAAAGCAGTCAGATGCCTCCACCTAGATGTAGAGTTACTGAGAATGAGATATCTACAAATGCAAGCCGATTGTATTGGTGATTTAAAAAAAATCCTGAGTGGAGTGGCCCAGAATTTAAATTTTTGTAATTATGACCAACTGTTGGTAAAGCTCTGAATAAAACAGAATAGTCTTCCCTTGATTTATTTGAGAGTTTCAGTCCTCATAATGTCCATGCATATTTAAAGCTTGAAAAATATTTTAATTTATTATGTGAAACAGAATTAGACTCCAGGTTTAGATAATTATATACAGATTTTTCTTCACATGTTTGAGTATCAGGTAGGACACTTATGTGCCAAATTCTCATTGTGACAACAATTAAATGCTCCAACAAATATCCAAAATGCCCTTGAAACCCATTAGAATAGATTATTTCAAATTTCCAGATTTAAAGATAATGCATTTCCTTTAGTATAACAAGTGGTTACTTGAAATTTTTAATATAATTTTTTAAAAAACTGCAATTAAAGCCAATTTTAACAGATTCTATTAGTCATAGAAATTGAAATGCCCTCACCTTTCTTCTTAGTAGGTTTATTTAATGCTGTGGAAATACTTCACTTCACCCAAATGGAAGACTAACATCTCTTGGTACTTATTTCAATCAAATGAAGAGTAGGGTCATCCAGTAAATACTGACATGAACAAGACTGTGATGTCCCAAATAGCTTGGTACAGAAAAATAGAGGCAGATTTCTGACCTGTTATTTATGAAGCTAGTGATCAGAAGCAATATATATTATATATACCAGCTTTATTTGTAAAGAGATTAGAAATGGATTTCAAGTTGGGGGAATCCTGTGTCTAGGAAACAGACCACAAGCTTAATATGAACACACACTAACCAATCTGCAGAAAAGAACTTATGGAAATATATACGCTTACATATTAAATATACTAAAAATAAATTGATTGGTCAGTGTTAAAGAAGTATAGTGTCTAGGACCAGAAAGTTCTCTGCAGTGATCAGACATGATCAACTATTGTGCTTATTCCGGGTCCCAAATTTTAACAAAATAGATTGGGACATGTCCAGAAAAAAGCAGCAAGGTAAAAACGCCCCCCAAAAATGTGTGTGTGTGTGTGTGTGTGTGTACATGCATATGGATTTTTTAAGTATGTAGACCACCAGTCTTGAAAAAAAAAAACACGTTTCATGTTCTTATATTTACATTCTTTTCTTTGACTATGTATATACTGAATTTTATTTTTAAGTGTGTATTTCAATTAATGTTCTTTTTCAAAATTATGATAAAAAGCACATGATATGAAAGCTAACTTCTTTTTTTATTATATTATGTTAATCACCATACATTACATCATTAGTTTTTGATGTAGTGTTCCATGATTCATTGTTTGTGTATAATACCCAGTGCTCCATTCAATACGTGCCCTCTTTAATACCCATCACTAGGCTGACCCATCCCCTCCAACCCCCTCCCCTCTAGAACCCTCAGTTTGTTTCTCAGAGTCCATAGTCTCTCATGGTTTGTCTCCCCCTCCAATTTCCCCCTCTTCATTTTTCCCTTCCTAGTATCTTCTTTCTCTGTCTCTCTCTCTCTTTTTTTTAACATATAATGTATTATTTGTTTCAGAGATACAGGTCTGTGATTCATCAGTCTTACACAATTCACAGTGCTCACCATAACACATACCCTCCCCAATGTCCATCACCCAGCCACCCCATCCCTCCCACCCCCCACCACTCCAGCAATCCTCAGTTTGTTTCCTGAGATTAAGAATTCCTCATATCAGTGAGATCATATGATACATGTCTTTCTCTGACTTATTTCGCTTAGCATAATACCCTCTAGTTCCATCCACGTCATTGCAAATGACAAGATTTCATTTTTTAAATAATTTTTTATTGTTATGTTAATCACCATACATTACATCATTAGTTTTTGATGTAGTGTTCCATGATTCATTGTTTGTGCATAACACCCAGTGCTCCATGCAGAATGTGTCCTCTTTAATACCCATCACCAGGCTAACCCATCCCCCACCCCCCTCCCCTCTGAAACCTTAGTTTGTTTTTCAGAGTCCATTGTATCTCATGGTTCGTCTCCCCCTCCAACTTACTCCCCTTCATTCTTCCCCTCCTGCTATCTTCTTCTTTTTTTTTTTCTTAACATATATTGCATTATTTGTTTCAGAAGTACAGATCCGTGATTCATCAGTCTTGTACAATTCACAGTGCTCACCATAGCACATACCCTCCCCAATGTCTATCACCCAGCCACCCAATCCCTCCCACCCAAGATTTCATTTTTTTGATGGCTGCATAATATTCCATTGTGTATATATACCACATCTTCATCTGTGGTATATATCACATTCATCTGTTGATGGACATTTGGCTCTTTCCATAGTTTGGCTATTGTGGACATTGCTGCTATAAACATTGGGGTGCATGTACCCTTTTGGATCACTACATTTGTATCTTGGTTACCCCAAGTACCCAGTAGTGCAGTTGTTGGGTCATATGGTAGCTCTATTTTCAACTTCCATACTGTTTTCCAGAGTGGCTGCACCAGCTTGCGTTCCCACCAACAGTGTAGGAAGGTTCCCTGAAAGCTAACTTCTTAACAAACTTTAAGTGTACAGTACAGTATTGTTAATAAATTGTTGTACTGCAATGTCTAGAACTTTGTTATCTTGCATGATGAAAACTCTGTACTCATTGAATGACTCCCATTTCCCTATTCCCCTCAGTTCCCAGCAACCATCATTGTACTTTCTGCTTCTATGACTTTGACTGCTTTAGACTCCCCATATAAGTGGAATCATAAAATTTGTCCTACTGTGACTGGCTTATTTCACTTAGCATAATGTTCTCAAGGTTCATCTGTTGTAGCATGTGGCAGAATTTCCTTCTTTTTAAAGATCAAATAATATTCTACTACATGTATATACCACATTTTATTTATTCATCTCCCTGCCAATGGACATTCAGGCTGTTTCTGTCTCTTAGCTGATGTTAATTATGCTACAGTGAGCATGGGAATGCAATGATCTCTTTATTTTGGATAAATACCCAGAAATGGGATTGCTGAATCATTTGGCAGCAGTACTATTTAAGTTTTTGAGGAGCTTCTATACTGTTTTCCATAGCAGCTGTACCATTTTACATTCTCACCAAGGTTGCACAAAGATTCCAGTTTTCTACATCCTTGTCCTTTATTTTCATATATTAAAAACATCTAGAGGGGGGGGGTAGGGAGATGGGTTAGCCTGGTGATGGGTATTAAAAGGGCACGTACTGCATGGAGCATGGGTGTTATATGCAAACAACGAATCGTGGAACACTACATCAAAAACTAATGATGTAATGTATGGTGACTAACATAACATAATAATAAAAAAACATGAAAATATGAAAATATCTATATCTATCTATCTATCTATATCTCCAGTTTTCTCAACATCATTTGTTGAAGAGATGATTTGTTTTCTAATGTGTATGTAGCCTTGAAAAGTTTGTCAAAGACCATTTACTGTACATACTTGGCTTTATTTCTGGGCTCTCTATTCTGTTCCATGGGTCCATATGTCTATCTTTATGCCAGTACCATACTCTTCTGATTACTGTAGCTTTGTAATATATTTTGAAGTCAGAAAGTGTGACCTCTCTATCTTTGCTTTCTTCCTCAAATTTGTTTTGACTATTCAGGGTCTTTGTCACTCCATATGAATTTTAGGATTTTTTTTCCTCTTTCTGCAAAAAAAAAAAAAAAAAAAAGCCATTTCTTTGGGTAGTATGGACATTTTGACAATACTGAGTTTTCAAATCCTGAACACTGTATGTCTTTCCTTTTAGTTGTGTCTTCTTTAATTTCTTTCAACAGTGTTTTATGTTTTTCAGGGTATAAATCTTGTGCTTCTTTGTTTAAGGGAGATTCTCTATCAATTTCAGAAAGAAGGTGACAAGAGAAAATGATTATATTTCTGGGAATCTATCATATTGAAAACTTCCTTAGATAACCAAGTTGTAGATAATATTATATTTTTAAGAATTATTTATATTGAATATTGTGATTTCTCTAATATTTAAATTTAAATTTCAGGTGGAATCTTTATGCTTGGGTAAATGTTTCTTTCTCTTGCTTCCTATCTATATGTGTTTGTAATTGAGCTGTAACATATAAACATGATAGGTAGATTACGCTTTGTGGTGACCCAAGTCAATAGCTAATGATTCAAAGAGCTTTAAGCTGGGAGTTATGTAAAACTTTTAGCACCTTTAGTAAATAGGCCCAGACTTCTTACCTTTTGAATAAATCGACCAGACTTTTGGAGTGGTTATGTGATTTTACTTTTTTCTGTAATTTTTGTGTTTTCTAATAGCAGCTTCTCTCTACTCTCTCCACTTCAACCTCTGGTTTACTCTGAGCTGCTATAGCTAGGGAATCTGATAATCACTTGACTGAAATGTGTGTCTAATTTACAAATAAATTGGCTCTTAGTGAGGGCTTGAGGGTCTCTTCTGTGTTATAAAGTGAATAAACTCAGCCAACCCTCTTTATGCCATACAGGAGCTTTTTCTAACTTTTTTTTTTGCCATATTCTAGAGAATTGGGGTTGCCCCAAATCTCTGTACACAATCCATATCCGCTCACGAGCCAGCACTGACATTTAGCCACCGTATGCTCTGCACAAGAGCTTTGCTTTTTCCATAAACTCTGTTAAGATCTGTATTGGATTTTCTATATTAGCATTCCAAGTTTGTGTCTGCACACCTTACATGTAGTGTTGCTGGGAATTAAACTCACTTGAATATTAGGATAGGAGCCAAAACAGTCATAAGATGTGACTGAAGCACAGGAAGCAAATCTTGGCAGTAAGTGGTTCTTTCTTGCCTGGTTTGGCAGGTGCTCACAAGCCCACTTCAACTCACACATCAATCTTGAAATGATAATTCCTTTGGTAATTATCAGAAGTCATTGCTGGTGTAATTTTTGGAGGGCGAAGTGTCCTGATGATACCATACGGCATATTTGATGTTCAGATGACTGCATCTGCATTGCTAGTAATTGTCCTTGGACTCATTTCCTCTCCCTTTTATTTCTTTGCTTTGTGCCTGTGTTCCTTTCCCTTTCATCGGAGTGGCTTTGGTGTCTCAGCTACAAGATTCCCCAACAATAAAGACATACTCTGATTGTCTTTTGTCATTGTTCTTTTAATATTTCACTGTATCTTTAACCTCTGTACAAATATCTTTTTCTTGGAAGTCACAGCAGAGAGCAGTGGCTCCAAAAAAGCATATTAAGGAATTTCTAGGGTCCATAACCACAGTAAAATCAAGAATCATGATCAGAACAGATATATGGTAAAAACCAGTAAAACTAGCTTCAAACTCCTTACTTATAGGGTGTCTTCCAAGATCCAATACTGTATCTGTTCTTTTGCATTATTTTACTTAGAGACTCTGAGTTGGAATAAACTATATTTGTCTGTAAGATCCAGTCTCACCATGTGGATATATGTTGCCAACGAAGACCCTTCGTGACATCTTTTTCTCTTTTCTTCTCCTTTTCTCACCATTCCCTTAATTCTTCGTATGTTTCTTTTTTCCACCTATTTTCGTTTTCTTTTTCTTCTTTTCTCCTCTCACCACTTTCTCATCTTTTTCTCAGTCTTATGATAATTTAGGACTTCTCTCCTTTTCTTTTCTTTTCTTTGCTTGCTTTGCTTTGCTTTGCTTTGCTTTGCTTCTGTCATGGTTAGCATCAGTGCATTTATCATTTGACTAAAAATACCCAACCTTTGGGAGACTAGCACTCATTTTCACTTTCGTTCTTTTCTCATGAAAACAATTTGCACACGTGGGTTTTCACCTGTATCAAAGCTCTACAGAATACACATCTCCAACTGGGATTTCAAATGAGTTTATCAGGAAAGAATCTACAGTATTTGTACCTGTTAAAATATTTTGTGACACCAGCAGGATACAAGAATAAAGCTCTGTTAAAAGTTCCTGAAAGTTCTTTCACTTAGTAGATATTCTTATCTTTCTTGAGGTAAGAGAGAGGCATGTCAGCTGTACAATTTTATATTCCAATCTAGCACTGGCCACAGTCCAATAAAATAGAATTTTTGTTTATTATTAGAATAAGATATTCTCATATATGTATTCTTTGACCAGAAGAAAAATGATCAAATAGATTAAAATAGAATGTTATCAAGTAATTCACATACATTCATCAGAAAATATTTGAACACCTTCTGTAATTTAGGACCTTAATGGATTAGACACAGATCCACCCAAGCAAGGAAATTTTTGTGATATATGAAATGACAAAATGATGATGATGATAATGTTAATGATGATGATAATGATAAAATGAAAATAAAGCCATTTAGGCAAAATAACTAGATGTGCCAGTTGAGTGATTTCTGAAAATAACTAGATGTGCCAGTTGAGTGATTTCTGAACCTGGCTGATCATCAGAAATCACCTAGCTAAATATATATAGTTATACAAATATATATATATTTATATATTTGTGTATATATATTTATATTATATATAGTTTTCTCATATATATATATATATATATATATATATATATAGTTTTCTTTCAGTAATGGCTCGTGGGCCCTATTACAGATGTATTAAATCAGAACCTTTGGACTTTTAGACATAGGAATTGTATTTTCAAAAAAATATCCACAGGGTAATTCTGATAACCAAACAGGTTGGAGAATTACTGACTGGGGAAAAATGAGCTCTGGGCCTTTAGAAGAAGGAAAAATGGTGTTAATTTCACATGGCTATGAAAGAGGAAATATTTGGCCAGTGAAGGATTGATAGCACTTGGATAAGCAGGAAGTATTATGAAGGGAATTCTTGGCAGGATAAATGAAAAGAGGAAATGTCTTAAGGTGAAAAGTAAAAGGCATCAGGAAATAGTGAAGAGACAACATTGACAGAAATTAATGACACTTAGTGAGAAGCAGAAGATAAAGCTGAAGCATTAGAGTCTTAGTTGTAGAAGACTTTGAAGCCAGGAAGGCGGGGCGAGAGCATGAGGGTTTAAATAGCAGGACCCCACTGCATGTTTTAGAGTAGGGTATACCATCATGAAAGCACATTTTAGAAAGACTTATCTGTAAAGGTGCAGTGGCTGGAGAGGTTGGAGAGGAACTGGTATTGGAATCAGAGTGCAATTAATAATAGTACGAGTCTTGGGTCATAGCAGTAAAAATCTAGGTTGCATTTCTATATGAGATAGTAACTAGCTTTGATCTTGAAACTTCTTCCCCCTCCAAAAAAATTTTGATACTTCCATGATCTTTGCAAACAGTTTCCCACATGATGGTGAGTTATAAATAAATTTTTGGTTATTTGCTCCAGAGATTGTAATCAAATCAAATATGAAAGTGCCATGCATCGAATGTACCAAGAGAAGGTGTCTTGTTTGCTCTATCCAAATGTCTTATTTATTTGTGAGATATCTCAATCTCCAATATTTTAGTAGAGACTCTTCAGTCCAGTATGGCTATGGGGAATACAAGGAGATAAATTATCTCTGATTTGGGAAGTTTGAAGTGTCTGGAAAATTGGTAGTGAAGACATCACCCCACAGGCCCTTTTAGGTTTATTAACACAGTGTTCCGCAACAGAAGTGGGGCTGTGGTACTGGGAGGATCATAAGCATTTAGTACGGAACCTGAGATGCTATGGATGCGTAGTCCTGCTAAACATATAACTGCTTGTCAAAATGTCAGCAATGTCCTGCTGAGAAACAGTAATGAAGTGGTTTTGAGTATGGGCTTGGAATGAAGTTAGTCTGATATTGAGTTCAAGGTATAATATATGTTTTCCTATATGACCTTGAACAAGTGACTTAATCTCTATAAACCTCAGTAAACTCTTAAGTTAAAGAGAGCAAAAATAATACCTATGCACAGAGGTATTAGAATCAAACAAAATAATGCTTCTGAATGGTTTAAAATAGTGCCTAGGACATTGTCATTAGCCAAGAAAAATTATCAGTGTTGGTGCCCATTGAGTGGCTGTGAAGTCTCTAAATCCTCCAGTAATCCTGAAACTTCAGATTTCTTCTAGGTTGATTCTACTTCTAAATCGTAAACTAGATGCAGATACAGGACTTTTGAGATCAATTATTGAGTTTCAATAATCATTGTTGTACTATGTGAGAACACACTAGCTCCATTTTTCACTTGTCACCAAGACTATGCCCTAGGAAATCCTAGAAGCCAAAATTCCCTGACCTCTTCTCTGTTGGACATGTACTCTATTATTTAATCACCTAACATTGTTGCCTTTTTGCCCAGACTGTTTGTCATAGGCCACATGAGGCAAAAATTCTTCTCTCATTTGTATTTCTGCCCTGAATCCCCATCAGTTCCTCTATCCTGATAAATTCAGCTTGTTCTAGTAAACATCTCAAGTATTTTCTATATCCACATCCCTCCATTCATTTATTCATTCTTCCAACAACTATTTACTAGGTACCAGTATAGGCCAGCTTCAGTCTAGGCACAAAGGAGAAAGCTTTGTAAAAGACAGACATGGTGCCTGTCCTTACCCAGCATTTATTTTAATGGAGGAAGAAGACAATGAACAGGGCGCCTGGGTGGCTCAGTTGGTTAAGCAACTGCCTTTGGCTCAGGTCATGATCCTGGAGTCCCTGGATCCAGTCCTGCATCGGGCTCCCTGCTTGGCAGGGCGTCTGCTTCTCCCTCTGACCCTCCCCCCCTCATGTGCTCTCTCTCTCTCATTTTCTCTCTCTCAAATAAATAAATAAAATCTTAAAAAAAAGAAGACAATGAACACAATGCCAAGTAAATAAATAGTATCAAGTCATTCTAGAGAGGCAAAGCCATGGTCAAAAAATTGGGATGGGGTACTTTGATGAAGAGTAACAAGGTACAAGTAAAGAAATTAGGTACTCAGGAAGGCTTCTCGGAGGCGATATTTGAGCTGAAAGTTGAAGAGCCATCTAAGTGAAGAAGGGAAAGTATTTCAGGCAAAGTTCCTAAGACTAAAGTTTCAAGAAACTGAAAACAACCAATCAAACAAACAAAGTACTGCCATTAAATAACAGTAAGGGAGAAGGGGCACCTGGGTAGCTCAGTCAGTTAAGCATCTATCTGCCTTTGGCTCAGGTCATGAGATCAGGGCCTTGGCATGGAGCCCCGTGTTGGGCTCCCTGCTCAGCAGGGAGTCTGCTTCTCCCTTTCCCTCTCTCTCCCTCTACACCTCTCCCTTCCCCTGCTCATGCTCTTGTTCTCTCTCTCTCTCTCTCAAATAAATAAAATCTTAAAAAAAAGGAAACAGTAAGGGAGTGAAGTCAGTAAGTGGACAGAGTGATAAGTGTTGGCAACAGCCCATTCATGTCCTGCGTGGGAGTTTAAATTTTATTCTAAAACCTGGAGTAGATGCAATGCTAAGCAAACTTCATCATATCATCTTCCTTGAGCTTTCTTCCCAGCCTAGTCCTGCTTTGCTTTCTGACGGTGAGCATACCTCCCATGTCTTCATTTTAAACTCAGTCCCTCCGCAGCATCCCAACCCCACAAATGTGGAGCAAAATGGATTGTAGAGGAATGTTTCTGAGGCCATTTCATTGTATCCATCTTTCCTTGGTGCCAGAACCAAGTAGCAATTTAGTAATTGCCCCTGAAGTCACAATAAAGGCATAAGAGAAGATGTGCATCTAATACAGATAAAACTTACATACAATTAAAAACCATAAACTAAAGAATCTAGTGTATATTAACAAAAAAAGTTATATCCATATATACTAAAGGCCCTAAAAGAAAGCATGGATCTTAGAGTGTGAGATTAATCAGGGCAAGTTTCCTAAGATATGGGTTGAAAGACTTGGAGCATTTGGACTCACTGTGAAGATAGCATAGAACATTCCAGATTGGCCTTTATAGTAATAACACAGCTTGTTTTGACCTTTCCTTTCTCATGTGGCATTTGACAGCCAACAAGTCTGAGTGCTTACTAGGCAGCGTTCTAAGTGCTTTGCCAGTGTCTGTGTAACAGACTGGTTTGTGACAGGTCTACCCAAAGTGCGATGATTTTTTTTTTTTCAAGTGGCAGTTGATAAAATAAAAATACTGTTCTGAAAAATGTAGTGTCCCCTGTTTTTTTCTTCAGAGACCAAAATCACCTTTAAGTTTTGTCTTATTTGATTTAAACCTTAATGTGATTGAGTAGATGGAAGCTGGATAAGCAGAAATGCTTTAGAAGTCTTTTTTATTTCTTTCCCAGCTCATGGGAAGAGAGTAAAAGTAATGCTTTTCTTAGTTTCAGCAAGAGAGATCCACTCAACATCACTAAAAATAACTAGACTTTCAAATGTCTTGTGTGGCCTGTTTTCTCTAAGGAATAGTTCCACTGCTTCAGAGGGAGATTTTGAAAAAGCACCTATGAGTGACAAATGATAATGGATTGCACTCTGAACCATGCATCCAAGCAAATAAAACTGGCTTTCAAACTTTAATTGATCAAACCTCACAGCAGTCATCAGGACTCCATGCTTGCTTCTAGGCTTGATGGTAATAACACCCTTTCAGGGACAAAAATATTTTGCAAACTGTTGGCTAATTTTGTTCCTGTTATTGCAGTTCCTCCTTGACTGCAATCCCTTTTCATTACTATATTGTTATGGGACCCACGGCTAAGTCACCATGTACAAGTGCAGTCAGCGAGGGTAGGAGGCAGAGTGATTGGATTCGCCTGACCCAACTTCCCCAAAGAGCTCTTTACTAATTTGCCTTCCTCCCCCGAGTAGGAGTCCTTGTTCTTCCAAGTTCTTTCAGCAAATAGGACGTGGATACTTGAACCTGTGGCTGTGGATTTCTTCCTTCCAGTTGGATGTTCCTCAAAACACTTCTATAATATACATGACCATAGTTTATACAGATTTAAAATCTGTGGCTTAAAAAAATGTTGGGTGGCAAAATGGGGTGGATTGATGGCAGAGCGGAGAAGATTATGGAATTATAAAGTACCAGTTTGATACAACTCCCAGGAAAATGGTCTTAAGTATTTTGGAATGGGAGTAGAAAGATCAAACAAGGGATTTAGAGTCCAGTCAGATCTGGGTGGGAATCCTACTGTCAAAATCATGTGATTTTGGACTAGTCAGTTCCCCTGTCTGAAGCTTACTCTCTTGACTGACAGTGCAGATAACTGAACATAGTCCATCTCTTCAAGTATGTAAAGTGCCAAGGAGAAGAAAGGCCTATCGCCACGTGCTAATTGCCCTGTTGATATCTTAGTCCAGTCATAGAGCTTGTCCAAATGTAGGCAGAACAGAGATGAACATGATTCCTGAGCTAATGCCTTTCTTATAAATATATGTAGCAGTATGAATTTTAGTTCACAAATTCAGTAAAGCAATATCGCATTTCTGATCTTTTTATAAATATCCTATTTCTCTTTTTCAGGACTGTCACATGTCTACTAGTTAGGAGTGAGAACTATCAGATTTCTATGCTTTTAAACAAATAATCTAATTTTGAATCTCCGTCTTACAAGAGTGGTAGGTTAGGTTGAACTTGCACATTCTTAGAATCCACTCCCTAGGTTTTTGTTCTGGGTTCTGGAGCTTTATGCCATGCCAAAATATTTTCCTCCTCCCCTTAGGTGTTGCTCTTTATCCACAGTCTTGCCTTTTTCCCATACCCAGGACCCTCTCAGGTTTGGTGGCTCTGGGCAGTTTCCGAGTTTTGCTGGGAGCACAAGACACTTTGGTAAGGATGAGCTGTCCTGTTTGGAGTTGTATGTACCCCACAATCATTCTGCTACCTCTCAGTTTTGCTGTAAAGGATATGAGATGTTCAGGCCATACCCCACAGGTATATTCTCCTTCCCTCAGCTTTGTCCAGGCTCCTCTGCTTTTACCAAGAAACATTCTTTCCTTCCTTTCTACCTTCTTTCAAAGCTCTCAGTATCCCTCGAAAACCTTGGATTTTGGGGGTTGGTTGGCAGGGGGTGGCAGAAAGATATACATTTCTGTTTCCTGTTGCTATGAACCTCCTGGGAGGCAGTGAAATACAGAGGCAGTTGTTTGAGTTGGGGGTGAGGTAAAATCAGAAAGAGAAAACACCCTGACATCGTAATATTGAAAAACAAGTCGGCCGCCTTTATTATTAAAGTATCATGTAGTCCGTGCGCCAGTGAATGTTCCTGTGGTTAAAGAAGGGGAAGAAGTTGGAGGAAGAACAGAAGGAAAAGAAAGGGGAGGAGGAGCAGAAGGAACAGGTGAACAGGTGGAGGAGGTGGAGGAAAACGAGAGGAAATAGAGACGCTCGGGGTCCGAGGATGTTGGTTCAAGTGAAGAACTCTGACATCATTCAGAATCCTAGACTAGCACATGGGCTTTCAATTCTCTGCTATGCTGTAATTCTTAAGGCAGACTCTCTGAGTATTGGAAAATCTCTGTTGAATTATTCAACACTTCTATAATCTTTTCATATTATATCCACCATCTGGGTCAGTCTCTACTACTGGAGTGCTTAGTTATCACCATTTGTTGATGGATTCATAAAATAATACCTAATGTTTTTGAATTTGCAACATTTTGTTATTGGTTTGGCCTAATAAATACATGTTCCTCTCCTTCCCCTACACTATAAATAAAGTTCTATTTAGCCTAGAATTTAATTCATCACTGTTCTCATAGGGGAAAATTGAAAATAAATTACGCATGGCTAATTAAGAGGAGTGAATAAATTCTGATAAACCCATATGATAAAAAACTAAGCAACCATTAAAATTCACTGTGTAAAGGAATAGCTAAAATAAACATATTTGTTATAACCCTTTTTTGTTATATATATTGTATATGTGTGTGTATTCAAATGAAATATTTTCTGGACAGCTCAGTTATAAAGGATTTTCTTTCTTTTTTTGCTTATTTTTTATTTCCTAATGTGCCCTATAAAATATAAACTAATGTTAAAAAATGAGAAAAACATTACATGCTCTTGTGAAAATTGCCCAATACATATAGAGATGACTGGAGTCACCATAAGACTCAGCTCAGAGATGTTAGTCACAGTTTGGACAAGCTGTGTTCCTGTTTCAGTGTTGTTCAATAAAAGTGTGTGTGATCTCAGCTAAGATACTTAACCTCTTTTTATCCTAAAAACTGGGGATACTACTTTCTACCTTGCATTTGGAGAATTGAATAAGATGAAATATAAAATTTTTGTATATAATCAACCACCTAGTAGGTCAGTGATAAACATTTGTTTTCTACTCTTCCTGGCTGTTAATGAGGGCAACATGTGGAGCAGTAGAAATAGCAGATGATCCCCAATTGGAGAAACCTAGAATCAAATGAAAGCTTTGCACGTGTTTGATACACCTTAGGGCGAAGTCTCCAGGATGTCTGAGCTCCTGTTTCCTCATCTATAAAATGAGGGTAATTTTTCTCCCTCCCTCTGAGGGAGGCCTGGGGATTATATAAGATGATGTATATAAAGAACCCAGAATAATACAGGACTGAACGTGTAACAAAGGAGCAACGTCTTTCCCAGCCATTAAAGAGCTAACATTTAAATGAAAAATGGTAGAGTCCACTACAGAGATTGCAGGGATAAAGGGGCTCCTTTATCCCTGGGTGAGGGAGGGTCCAGGAAAGATGGAGAGACTTTGTGGGAAAACAAAGCAGGGCAAGAGTTGTGATGTTGAAAGTGACCTAGATAGTGTTTGAGCTTCCAAAGCTTCAGCGAGTGAGCATGCTCCACCTCATTCTGATTCCATGTACTTGCAAAGAATATGATCTACATATTTAAAAATAGACTTTTCATCTATAATTATCTATTCTTTGATTTATATTAGTCACATTTAAATTATTTTTAAGTTTTAAATAACTCCAAAGGATATTATAAGATTTTCATTTGAATTAAAAGGAGGCATGGGTTTTAAAAAAAAATATGAAAAAGGAAGAGTTTTTAATCTTCATAGGCAGGGGGAAGAAATTTTAGAAGGTGGAATACATCCCTAAGTAATTTTTCAGTCCCCTATGTACAGAAAGGAAGTATTTGTCCAAAAAATCTTTATCTTCACCAGGTCTCTCATTTTTGCAGATGGGGAGGCCATGGTATAGAACAGGTAATATTTCATTCAGAGCTACACAGTTGCTGAATGCAAGAACTAAACACTAGACCATCAGCATAATTTTCATGACATCATCGCACATCTCTATTTCTGTGTTTTTCTATTTCTCCCTTATTATAGATATATAAAATGTACATGGATACATATAGATACATGTATATGTGTCTATATGTACATATAATTGATACTCATGTGTCATATATACAATTGTGTATGTGTATGCACGTATATACTGTGTGTAAGGAACAGACAGGGAGGAAAAAAGAAACTTTCCTATCTATTAGAGATTGTGAGTCCATACTCTAAATTAGCATAATGTTTGATCACCCTCTCTAAAACGGTTTAAGCTAATGTAGCTTTTAAGAATGTACATTTTATGCCTGGTCATATAATTACTCCCATGTTAAGCCCCTCTAAAACAATCTCTTCCTTTGTTTGACATATTTGCATAGAGTCCCTCTCTGTGGTTTCTCTGTTTCAGTGGTGAAAGCCCAGGCTGTGAGTAATAAAGTAGCAGAGGCTGTGCCTGGCTTGCAGAGTTGCCAGTTGAGAAATTGTAAATTTGTATTGATTAGTAAATTTACCCTCTTCAAAGGCATATCAGAAAGCCCCACTGGAGTCAGAGTTTCTGCTGTATTAGTTCAAGGGCACACTCTTGAGAGAAAGAATGTGTTTTCAGTAAGATTAAGTCCTCCATCTCAAAGAAGAGGAAGAATATCCTGAAGCGTTGCTTAAAATAGTCAGCATTCTCTCAACCAAAGACAAGATATGCCAGGCAGAGCTGGCTCACTTTTTTTAGGTACCAGGCTGCAGTTTGCCTTTCTCTGGATGGTAACCTTGGAAGCAATCCACAAGTCCCGGAGTATAAGACAGCAGAATGACCTGACCCACTGGGAGGAGATTGCCTGTCTGGAAGTGACAAGACCTGGGTGTTGGTGCCTCATCTGCCATTTACTAGGAATGATTAAAGCAAGTCACTGAAACTTCATTTGCAGGTTTTCCGTGTATAAAAAGGCAGGGGTTTCTAGCATGATATGGATGGAGCACAGAATGGTCTAGATCCCTTTTCCCAGAGGCTTTGCCCACATGATTTGCTTTGCTTGGGACGTTCAGTGATTTCTGAAGAGTGGTTCCCTGACCAGCACCATCAGCAGCACCTGATCTATGGGAATGTGTTCATTATGCAGGTTCTCAGGTCCACCCCAGACTTATCCACTAGAAACTCCAGGAAAGGGACTCAGGAATCTATGTTTTTGCCACCCCTCTAGCTGATTCTGATGCCTTTGAGATCAACTGCCCTGTGTAGCTCCAATTTATTCCTTCCTAGGGAGAAGCTTCTGTGCCCTCTACCACTAGATCAAGTTCCCCCATCATGGACTATTTTGCCAGTTACCATTTACAGTTAACTGTATGAGTATTTAATTGCTCCACAAGGGCCTGTGTCTGTGTTGGCCCCTCATTTTACAACCATTCAGCAAAACCCGCCACACAATAGGCACATAATAACCACTTGTCATTTCAGTGAAAGCTAATGACCTTCAACACACTGCTTAAACTTGCTGAGACTCGATTTACTTCTCTTTAAGATGGGCGCAATAAAACATACCTTGGAAGATGGTGCATAAGTAAGCTAAGAGATTATAAATTCAAATCTCAGTCAATAAACTTCATATCTTTAAGTGTATTTGTGTTTGTATACACACATATATATTATATGCATAAAATAATGCATATATATTTAAAACGTTACTTAGTTTCTCACTGGAAACTATTTTGCAGCTGGACGTCTAATTTAATCTTAGTTTCCCTTGTGTTTCCTTCCCAGCCCTGGGGTGAGCCTCAGATCCTGTATTATTTTATAAAGTGCCATGGTGATATAGGGTGGGTATAGGGAGATATCTAATCCTCCAATTTTAGGATATAGAGACACCTGCTGAAATGCCCCTATTCTCAACCCACACTATACCCCTTCAAAATCCAACTCTTTCTGCTATTTCTGTGATTTACTTATTTAGAAATCTATCAGCAAAGATCGTATAATCCTATCTGCCTAGGTCGAATTGTACACATTCTGTCCTGAGGTCTTGCCTGTTTGGGACACTGCTAAGGATGCAGAGTTCCCCCTACTCTACAACCCAGAAACCTCCTCCTCCCAACCCCCATCTCTCATCCCTTCAGCCCCAGGTAACCCTTTTCCTCTTCAGGCTAATCTTTCTTCTTTCATGTTTTTGCCTAATACCCAATAACCAGTCCCCTGGATTCTTTCTCCCTTACTTTTAGCTAGTGAATTTCCTCTCTAATGATAAGTTCTTTCTCCATTCTGGGACTTAAGTTTTTGGAAACAAAAGCCAGGAAAACTGGAAAACACTTCTAATTTTTCACCCTTTCATTCTCTTCCTGAGACAGTGGGCTCAAGGATTGCCACCTGAGGTGGGGTTTGATTTTTCTATCAGAATCGTAGCCCTCCACACTAGTGATTCCCAAATGGGGACAATTTTGCCCTCTAGAAGGTAATAGCTGGGGACTATTTTGAATGTCATCACTTTAGGGAAATGTTCTACTGGCTTCTGGTGAGTAGAGGTCAGTGATGCTACTAAACATCTTGCAGTGGACAAGGCTGCCAGCACCATGAAGAGTTAACAGGTCCAAATTTCAATAGTAACGCCCAGGTTGAGGCACTCCCCACCACATGAAGCTATGTACCAAGTACTGTGAAAAGTGGCACAAAGCAGGTGTTCGATAAATGATTTTTTACTTTAAATCTTTGTTTCTCCCATCCCTGTTACCTTTGCAACCTTGACCAATTGGAGAGACTTCAGAAGTTTTGTTTGGTCTCTAGCTTTAGCTTGGAGGACCAGCGCTTATCTTCAGCCGTGCCCTAGTGAGCATGTTTGCGTGCCACATGTCTGAGTTGTCCTTCCTGCCTTAAAAGCTTTACCTTTCATTCTCTCCATTGTCCTGATGGCATATTAATGTACTAAGCATCACTGAGTCCCTCTGTACTCGAGAAAAAGTGGAACTGAAGTTTGGCCTTCACTTCCATGTATTCAGAGTTACATGAGAGAAATAAATATACTCCAGAGATATAGCGTGATGGGTTTGGATAAAGAGCTAAGTACAAAATGCTAAGGAAGCAGGAGAGAGGGCCATGAATGCCAAGTGAACGTCTGAGGGGCAAGGATACAGTGGGACTTAGCCACAAGGATGGGAAAAAGAGAGGACACTGAGTTGCAGCGAGTAGGAATTTTTGATGAGAAAAATGCCGGGTGGGATATGTCAGGCACGGATATTGTGCAGGCAAGACATAGAGATGATAAAGATGATTAAGAGGTAGGCAGGCAAGGCACAAAATGTGTGCAGCTCAGTGCAACACAAAATCCAGAGCCTCTTGTTCGAAAAGCAGGAAAGGGGTACCATGAAAGTTATTAAAATGTAAAACTCTTGGGACGCCTGGGTGGCTCAGTCAGTTAAGCATCTGCCTTCGGCTCAGTTCATGATCCCAGGGTCCTGGGATCAGTCCTGGATCAGGCTCCTCGCTCAGCAGGGAGCCTGCCTCTCCCTCTGCTTGTGTTTTCTCTGTCTATCTGACAAATAAATAAATAAAATCTTAAAAAAATAAAATGTAAAACTCTTTTCCTTTCTACTGCATTCTTTCTCTTGACCTTTCATGGCAATTTTTTTTGTTGTTTATTGTTACAGAAGCTGTGGTATAGGTTAGAGTCAAACAGGTAAAACTAAAGAGTGAGTAAGGAGGATGAGGTGGTTTAGAATCTGGAATTGCGTGGGTATAAAGAAGAAGGTCACAGGATGGGCATTTCAAAGTATCTGCCACTGGGTAGCCTCAGCTGGGAATTTATGGAATGGGAAAAACTGAGTGGAGGAGAAAATGTGACACTGAATAAGGGAGTGGAGTAGGTACAAGGAGAAGAAAGTTCAGCTCTCCAAACAATATTTTGAAAAAAAAAATTCTGTGGATTGGGTTAAGTCTGCCAGTGACTAAAGTAGGCAGCCAATTTATTTTTTTCTTATAAAATTAAATATTTTTAAGTGTAGAGAGTCATTGTTTAGTACTATCTGCTGATTGCAAAACATGTATCACTTGCTAAATCTGGCATTGTAATTTTGCAGTTGTAAAATCAATTAAAAATTAGTTTGAACGTGGAACAGAATTTTGAAACCTTATATAAAAGCATTATTATTTTTCATATTCCCTGTCAGTATACAAGGATCTGCAGTAATATTTTTACACTGTAGAAACACTAGTATACACACTTTTTTTTTCAAATTAACATTATCTACAAATACTTCCTGTCTCAATGGATAGTCTTAATCTATATCCTGTTTTATGGCTATATAATTACCCATAGAATACATGGATCCTGATTTTTTTAAGCCTTTCCCCTTTGGGATAACTGGGTTTGCTTTCTTGGCCTTCCTAACTATATATGTATATATCCACATATAAAATTTCAGGAAACTTCAATTTTTCACACATATAATTTTATCCTTCTTTTTGATATTTAAGCACTCTTTTGCGGGGGATTTCATTGGGAGGTGGCAAGGCAACTTACCATTCTTCTCATATAAAGATAAAACCAAACTCCCATAAATTACTATTCACAGAATAAAAACATAACAAAACAAATAGACAGTGAGCTCTAACCTTGCTAAGAGCATAAGCTAGGTTTAAATTACAGAGAGAATCCATCCAGCTGATGGCTAGTCTTAGAAGACAATTGTATTAAGGAAAATCACCAATATTATCAGAAACATTTCTAATGAAATAGTATGGCCCAATGCCCTGAAGGTGTTTTCATCATCAATTTTATAAAAGAAAGCTCCAATTTTATAGAAAATGAATTACTATAGAATTTGCATTGAATTATAGTTTTAACTGGAGCTTCTATACTTGAATGCGTGGCCGTTTGATGGGGCAATTTTCAGTGAGTGTAATTAGCCAGTTTAGGTTTAGTAAAGGACATTACCATGCCTCAAAAGACGATGGCTTGAGAGAGGAGAAAGCAGAATGCATTCAGAGGAATGAAAACAAAAAGACCATACTTGATACATGAAGGAGGTAAACAGTTTAGAAAAATATCAATATTGCTTGCTTGCACAATTATTCACTGGAACACTCTCTTGGAGTACAAGGTCATATTTAAGTGGCAATAATACATCTGAAATAGTTCATTTAACTAAAAGAAGCCATATTACTGAGTCCAAGGTAGCTATCAAAACTTATTTAACTACTTCAGAACATAATATTGAGAGGGAAAGCTTTAAAGTGAATGCCCATTTATCCAGTTTTTCATCAAATGAAAATCCTGTTTTTCCAAGTTAAGATTTTTGAATTGGGCTCTTATCAATGCCATAAATTTCATCAGTGGCAATTCTTTTTGAATTACTGAACTATTCAAGATTTGAACATGGAGTATTTGCCTCTTAATGGGGAATGTACATCTGCATTTCATTGCAAAGATGAAATGTCACCAAGTTATTCTATGCAGAAGGTGGGTGTATTTATTTATTTATTTTTGATTATGTATATTTACAAAATGGCTAAGATAAAGATTATTGCTGATTTATTTTGGAGATAGGAAATTTCAGATAACTTCAAGAAAAGAATGTATATATTTCATGCTCAGAGGACAACTGGTAAAATGCAAGAATTTTATATTCTTTATTCTCTACCCCTTCTTTGTCCTTTAAAAAAATGGAAAAGCAGTAATATGAAAGTGGTGGTATTAACACTTAGCATTTTCCCACTTAATAAAAAATGCCAGAAACTTTTAGGAATTATATTCATGAAGAAAGAAGAGTTTATTCCAACCTCACATATAATTGCTAAGTTTCTACCTAAGTTTTGTCATCTGCTATTCTGAGCTTTGGCCATGATCCTAAGAACACTCAAATAATTATTATGTAGATAATGATTATTATCTAAACATTTACATAATTATAATTTTATTTCTCCTTAGGAAAAAAGAAAGATCAAGTTGGGTCAAATTATTAAATCAGACATGCAGTTTCAATGTACCTGTTTGCTGGCAACTCCAAAGAGAGAAAATAGTGTATTTTTCTCCTCAAAAGAGCTGGCCCTTAGCTGTAGTTTATTTTTTCTTTCTCCCAGTTTATTGAAATATAGTAGACATATAACATTGTGTGAGTTTAGGGTGTACAATGAGTTGATGTGATAACGTGTATATTGCAAAATGACTACCACCATAGTGTTCGATAATATGTCCATCACATAATTACCATTTCTTATTTGTGATAAGAACATTTAAGATCTACTCTGTTCGCACCTTCCTAGTATATAATACAGTATTCTTAACTATAATCACCATGTTATACATTCAATCCCCAGGACTTATTTGTCTTGTAACTAGAATTTTGTACCTTTGACCACCATCTCCCCATTTCTCCCACTTGCCAGCCCCTGGTAAATACCTTTCCACTCTCTATTCCTGAGTTTGGCTTTCTCATTCCACCTATAAGTGATATCATGTGGTATTTGTTTTTTCTCTTAGAGCAGCCTCTTTTTTTTTTCTTGCCCATCATAGGAAAGGATATCTCTGCTTGGAACTGATAAGCTTCTGAGAAAGCTCTATATTTCCAATGGTACCACTGAGACAGTGACATGAACAAATCCACAGTCTTGTGCAAAGATGCTGTTCTTGGCCTTATTGTAGTCATAGTGCTTTCACTTATTCATTATGTGATCTTGATAATAAGATATAATTTCATTGGGATTGCAATTATATTCTACTAAGATATTAAAAGTAGTAAATGTCCGTTGATTGAAACATGGAATTTTACCTTTTCATAAATACTAATGGTTATATATCATCTTAAAATATAGATACAGGTATTTTGGTGTATATATATATATATTTATATATCATATATATGATGATATATATATGATTTTCTATATATATATATGATTCTCTGCATATATATATGATGATATATATATGTGTGTATATATATATATATGAATCTCTGTATATATATGTGTATATATGATTGTGTATATATATATATGGTTCTCTGTTCTAACAGTTTCTGCCATAGTCTATTTTATTTGGGGGAAGATATGAACTTCGGTTGACACTGGGTCCTAATCTACTACCCAAGTGTAAGGAATCCTACCACATAATCTAGAGCCCCTCGCTTATGAGCTATATCAGTTAACTTCTACTGCCTAATAAATCGCCTCAAGCCTACAGGCTTAAAATAATAAACACTTATTTAGCTCACAATTCTGTGAGTCAATGAATTGCACTGGGATTAACTGAATTGTTAGTTTTGTTAACTTATGCATTTTTGTCAGTTGCTGAGTCAGTATGGAAATGAGGCTGGATATACAAAAATGAATAGAATAAAACATGGGAAATCTACTTAACCCAGCCTTTGATTACATCAAGAAAGACCTCTTTAAGAAATTACCAATTAGACTGAATCCTGAAAAAGTGAAAACAAGCTTATAGTGAAAGTAAGTGGAAATGGGCTCTACACAGTATTTGAGGCAGGGACAACAGCAGTTGGAAAGAATGGAAACAAGAAAAAGCATGGTACATCTTAAACATTGAAAGTAGTATGTTTCCTTAATTTTATGACATCATCAGAGCACCATCCATTCCATGTCAGATATTTTGGGGAAGGTATTACTACAGAATCTATGGTAAATATCCCGATTTTCAGAAATTATAAAATGTGAAGCAAAGAGCCACTTATATGTCAGAAAATGAAATATTTCAATATAGAGGGGTTGTGTGGGAATGAAGAGTAGTAAGGGGTCATCAACAGGGCCCCATCAATACACTTACATCCCAGAGCAATAGGATGATAAGAGGATAGTGGCTTGCTTCAAGTAGAGTGCTGTGTTCAAATATGAGTTAAAGAACATTACTCATTACTACTCACTCTATGTAAAGAGGGCAATCCTAGAGTTTGGACAATTGGATTAACAGCCTGTGATAATAATGCTGACTAGAGATATGGCTTCCCTGGATGAAGGTGGAAAAAGTGACATGGAGGAAAATAGATTTAAAGGCTATTTGGTACCTTCGGCTCAGGTCATGATCCTGGGGTCCTGGGATCGAGTCCTGCATCAGGCTCCCCCTGTTCTGCGGGAAGCCTGCTTCTCCCTCTCCCTCTGCCTGCCACTCCCCCTGCTTGTGCTCTCTCTCTCTGTCCCTCTCTCTGTCAAATAAATAAATAAAATCTTTAAAAAAAGGCTATTGGGAAAGTAAAATGGAGAGATTAGGAAATTGATTAAACTTGAGAATGCTTTATTATCAGTTCCTCAACCATTGTTATCTTGCTTGCATTCTCAGTTTTAGGATTTTATCCTAAAGCCAGTACCATTTTATTTCCCAAATCCTTCCATTTTGAAACACACACACATACACACACACACACACACATTCACACACACTCACACACACTCCAGAGAAGCATGCTTGCCCAAAGCAGATCTCTCACTCCCCTTTCCCTTAGTCTCAGGCATGGCTTCAACTGTCTTTCTACACCCTCTCCTCAACCAGTCTGCCAGTCTCAGGTGAGTTACTGTGATTGATGTGAAGTTGGGGCAGAAAGCAAAAGGAACAGAAGGGATTCGTATATACTGCTTTCTTTTGGGGGGGCACTCTTTTTGGAGGGACACTCCTTGTTGGCTTGGAGAGTCAACTTGTCCAAATACATAAGACATATAGACAATGGCTGAGAGGAGTGAGCAGACATTGACTGGAAATAAGCAGCAGACAACATTTTGGAATGATGGAAATACCCTAAAACTGCACTGTGGTGATGATTGTAAATTCTAGAAATTCACTAAAAATCATAGAATTTTTTATACTTGTAATGGGTGAATTTTATGGTATACAATTATACCTTAGTAAGATTGATTTTTAAAAAAGACCACAGTAGGTTTTTGCTATTTAAGTTCTAGATAGTTCTATAAACCTAATTTTAGTGCTTACCTAGAATATGTACTGTATTTTCTATCACTTTGTCTATTTTGGCCTAACCAAGCCAATGACTTCAAAACTATCACATTTTTTTTAGAGATTTCTGTGATAAGGGACTTTTTGTCTGATAGGTTTGGGGTAAACTAGAACACCACTGACAAGAGAATATGAATCATCATGCTTACCATGGATAAGACTCTCTTCTAGGTGCTTATTATTTAGCAATGAACAAAACAGACAATCTTTGCTCCAATTAAAATTGTACCTTATAGAATTTATTGATTATTTTGTGACACTTATAAAATATCTGTAGAAAATTTGGATCTAGGTTGCCATGTATATTATTAAAAGTGCTCCCGCCTCTCAACATCCCTTTAAAAATACAAGAGTTGAGAAGCTTTTTAGTGGTAGAGTGTCCTAGTTAATCTCTCTACCACAAATTAAATTTTACTTCTAATCTTTTCCATTCTCAGTGTGTATTTGTGTGTGTGTGTGTGTGTGTGTGTGTGTGTGTGTGTGTGTGTGTGTGGTGCTTGGGTAGAAAAGTAAGAAGCAAGTCATTTTATGATTAAAAATTATTATGGATAGGATTATCTTCTATAAAAGCATCTTCAGGCTGGTAGACAATAGATACCTGTAGTTGGATTTAATATAAGTAAAGAGAACTAGATTTTAAAATATAACTGAAATGTTAAAAGGTACCCCCTTCCCCAGGTGTATTTCCTGATCAAAAATACTTTGCCACATATATGTAAAGTTTCCCTGTGTTTTACCTGCTTACCAGGGGCCGTATTTTGGAAGGAAGTTCAGACACAGGAAAGAGAGATGGGTTGAGAAAGAGTCAAATCCTTAGCTAAGAAGCAAGAAAATAAAAGATCATGCAGTTTAAGAAACTTTGGGAGGTTTTAGAGGATGTAGAATAAGTTTCTCAAAAGCCATACTACTGCCATTTTGGGTCAGATAATTTATTTTCTTCTGAGGGACTGTACTGTGCGTGATAGGAGGTTTAGCAGCATCCCTAATCCTTGCTGATCTGATATCAGTAGCACTTCTCCCCAGCTATAATGACCAAAAATGTCTTTGAATATGGCCAAATGTCTTCTGAGGGCAAAATCACCTTTCTTTATCCACTCTCCCCACCCTGCACCAGTACCAAATTAGTGGTGAACAATGAGCAGCTATATCAAGTTATAGAGTAACTGTGTGTCCAGGTTTGCCTGGAAAAAACCTGGCCAATTCGTGTTATCCTGGATAATGACTGTTTCCCTTTCAAAATTGCCTCTTTGTAACATAAAGTACGTGAACAGTCTAATAATAGAATACTTTCCCTTAATCTGCACTGCGGTTTTATGGAACAATACTGAGGTTTTTATAGGTTCTCAGTGATTGGAGAGGTTGGCTTTCCCATAGCCTTTTTTTTTTTTTTTTTCTTCTCCATTAGGCCAAGTAGGAGTTGGTTTTATCAGCATCAGGTTGGAAGTATTAGCTTTGGATTGCCCTCATTCTAAAATTCTAAATATTCCTTTCTCCTAGTGTCAGGCCATGTTGTTTGGCAGTGGTGGTGGAATTGTTATGTGTATATAAATGTACATTATGGCTCCTTGCATCTTTTTTTTCTTTAGAAAGCTGAGCTGTCATAAAAGCTCCCTTTGGGAGCCTCAGAGGACATGGGCAAGATGTCCATTTTCAGGCGTCAGCCAGTGCCCCTAAGCACTCCTGAAGACCAGCATAGTCATTAAGGGATACAGACTTAACATCAAAATGAAGGCAGTAAGAGAGGCAAGGGTCCAGACCAAGAATTAGGAAAAAAAGAACTGGTCTAGGACTGCGCATTTTGGTGATAAGAGCAAGACAATGACAGAAGGTCCTGATTCCAAACATCAACTACTAGACCCATCCATCAGCCTGGTTGCATGATTTAGGAATAAAATGTCAGTTGTTGATACCCGTTGTCCTCAAGTTTTTCTGGTGAAGAAGCCTTAGTCCAGGAGAGAGATGGCTAATCCATTCAGATGTTTTATCCTCCTTCCTTCATCTCTCTATTGAAGACCGTGGGCTTACTTTGTTTCCTTTATAAAATTAAAACAACAGACAATTCCCAGGGCCATATTTTTATGCCATTTGCTTGACTGCTCAGCCTCAGTAAAATAAAGAAAAATTGGGAGAAAATACAAGAAAGTGAGAATGTGTCCAGAAAAGCTGTCACTCGTCCCCAGTGTTAGCTATTTTGCATGTGATGTATCGGGATATAATTTTATAAGCAGAAAAATGCACCCATTGAATTTGATTGGGAGTAACTGCAGCCACATTTTGCAATCTGTCCGTCTACATTACCCAACCCACTGCTGTGTGTAGTGTTTTCCCATGTACTGTTTGTTAGAGTGGTATTGCTAACAAATATTTGCTTATTCCTAGAAATATGTCATTCTTGTGATTACTGTTGTTTTCCATTGATGAGAAAAATTCTGTCTTTTAAGTCTCCAATACATCTGTGGAATATTCCAACTTAGATCTTGCAGAAAACAAATTCTTCATTTTATAGATGAAACCCAACTAGAGAGGCTTAAATTCACACAGCTAATTAGTAATACACTTCAGACTAGAAATCAAATATTTCTTTTTTTTTTAAAGATTTTATTCATTTATTCATGAGAGACAGAGGGAGAGAGAGAGGGAGAGAGAGAGAGAAGCAGAGGGAGAAGCAGGCTCCCAAGGAGCAGGGAGCCCGATGCGGGACTCGATCCCAGGACCCCGGGACCATGACCTGAGCCGAAGGCAGACGCTTAACCATCTGAGCCACCCAGGCGCCCAGAAATCAAATATTTCTATACCTACTTATATGCCCTTTCTACTGACTAAAATTGTTAAAGACATAGCGATGAACACATCCCAGTTTGCCTAGGACTTTACAAGTTTTAGTACTAATAGTCCTATTTCCCAGGAAATCCCTCAGGCCCAGGAAAATCTGGACAGTTGGTTAGCCTATGACACACACTTATATCATGTTCTTTCTATCTCTTTCATCTCACTTACACATAACGCTTGCAGGCTAGAAGCCTGAGATTTTCTTAAGCTGTATGGTGTTTGCTTTTTTCTTTTTTTTTCCCCATACCATGTGCTGCAAAGTGCTGACTGTATTGCTGTGGTACACATGACAGGCTCTTGCCTTGTGCTCATCCTTCAGAGGAGAATGCTCTGGCTCTCCTTTGACCATGCCCCGGTCCTTGGGGAGAAGAGTCTTGTAGCCACCAGCATGTGGCTTTCTAGACAGCATTCCAGCCCCCTTTCTGGACAGCATTCCAGCCACCAGGGACCCAGGAGATGATGTGAACCCTTCTGGAGCATGTATAGGCCTCTTCACTGTATGCACTTCAATTGTCAAGGTGGTCAAGAGCAGTTGTTCGCAGGAGCCTGGGGAGGAAGATGTGGAAGGAACTTGAATAAGTGAGTTGAGGTGTCTGTATGTCTGTGCACACATCTCCTGATGATGTGGAAAGTAGCAGGGTCAAAACAGAGGGGAGGTAAAACCAGGAGTTGGAGCCAGCTCTACCCTCCCCTTATCCTGAGTTTCTGTCCTGATTTCCAAGGCTTCTGAGAATTCTAAATTTAATTCTTGCCTTCTAGAGTAGTATGAAGGGGCATTTGTCAAGAATAGGAGTCTTGCACACATTTTATTTCACAGTTGGTTAGCTTGATTTATAATTTTAAAATATTTATCCATATGGTGTTTGGGTTTGCATTTGTACTATTGTCCCAGGCTCTGCAGCTCTTAAGGGAGGGCATGACTGCTGCCTTCCCTCAGGTCAGAATTGTTCCCGATATCACCTCTAGATGTATTTAGAAATGTTGGCTCTCTGAACAACATAACAATCAAATAAACTTAATGATACATGAGTACCTATGATACCTACTTTTTTATGTCAAGGTTTCAGAGTCTTTTTTGTACTCTTTTGGACCCCACCTCCATTACCCTGGCTTGCCAGTAGCTCCAAACAACTGCAGTCAGATGGAGACTTGGTCTGCTGTCTTTTGTAAAAGCAAATAAAGTCTCGTCCTAGGATAGATAAAGATAGGACTCATAACCTCGGGGTGGATGCAGCAGAATCTGTTTAACTACATTTCTCTGGGAAGAATGATTTTTATTTTTCAGCATAGTTCAAGTGTAAAAAAGATATTTTATGTTTTATGTTACACACATATTTTCTCACACACATACTGTCACCTTTCAACTGTATGCATTGCTGTGTCAGTAAATTACTGAGCTACTTTAACACAGTAGCCAAATCTCATAAATTCAGATAGAAGCATTAAAATAATCTAACAAATAGGAGTAGCCATTCTTCACTGAGCATTTATAATGTACCAACTTTGTGCTAAATGGTCTACAACCATTGTCACCATTAATTCTTGCAACAACCAGATGACTATGTGGCTCCATTAAACAAATGAGGAAACAGAGAGGAGAGGGAGGCAAAGTATAAGGGACTCTTGACTCTAGGAAACAGATTGAGGGTTGCTGGAGGGAAATGGGTGGGTAGATGGGGTACCTGGGTGATGGGCATTAAGGAGAGCACTGGGTGTTATATGCAACTGATGAATCATTGACCTCTACCTCTGAAAGTAATTATACACTATAGGTTAACTAAATTGAATTTAAACTAAAAAAATTAAAAAATAATCAAATAAAATCAAATAACTAACCTAACAAATTCAAGTCTAATTGCAGACTGGATTTTAGTGAGCACATTTCCGTAGAAGACCCAAATAAATGTGGATAGACTGGAATGAGGGCAATGCCTGCAACTTGTTACTTCTTCACTAAGTTCAACTACAAGAGCATTCTTTCAACCATGTGGATACCCCAAAGTCATTCCTTGTTTAGGATTGTTACACATGCTGGTTTTTCTGCCTGAGCTACCCTCTCTGGCATCACTGGTTCATCCACATCATTCAGGTCTCAGCCCCGCACCTTTGCAAAGAGACCTCCTCCAACCAACCCAGCTGTTGGACTGCCAATTGTTGTGTTCTCCTTACCTTGATTCCCTCTTTTCCTTCTACAAAACATCCATTTCTAGCTCATTGGATATTTTTGGCTTGATGATTACTGTCTGTCTTCTCTCATCAGAATGTGAGCCCCACGCTGACAAGGACTTTATCTTGTTCACTGAGGTATCTTTCTTGTTTAGAGTCGTGCTCTGCACATGACTGTCCTTCCCAGAATGTTCATTAAATGGATGGATATATCCATGGAAGGAAATTTAGCCCTAACAATTCAGCACAGATCCTATGTATGCTATATATAGAAGCCATGATTAAATATCCTGTATCACTGCCATTAATGCAATTTTATTCTAATCTAGTTACATATTCATTAGGCTCTTTAGGTACAAAAGAAATAACATTAGTGACACTGTTTACATACTGGACATCAGAATTTATAATAATTCCAAGATACATAGTTTTTCATCAGGGGAAAAAAACATCAAACAAAAGAAAATTCTGTAGAACATTTTGTTAGCATGTACAAAGATATTTTTGTCTCTTTTTAAAAATTCTTCTCTTTTGGGGTGCCTGAGTGGCACAGTCGGCTAAGCATCCAACTCTTGGTTTTGGCTCAGGTCATGGTCTCAGGGTCATAAGATCAAGCCCCACATTGGGCTCCATGCTCAGCATGAAGTCGGCCTGGAATTTTCTCTTCCTCTCCCTCTGCCTCTCCTGCTAGTGCTCTCATTCTCTCTCTAAAATAAATAAGTAAATCTTTAATTAAAAAATAAAAATTCTTCTCTTTTTTCTTTTTTTCTATTTCATAAATCAGTTATTTGATTGCATGCTATCCTTTTCTTGTAAATTCAGTATTCACAATGGCCAGTGATACCTCAAAGAACTCATTTAAATATTTGGGATCTTAGAAGATAAGAGGAGGGGGAAAGCATTGTTAGAGCAGATATTTAAAGAAAAAGGATCAGGTTCCAGAGAGATAAGGTGGGGAAGAAAATAGATCCATAGCATATATTGAACCACTGTGGTAGAACTAGAGACAGCTCTGTATATCCTGAATGAATGTATAATTTCCCCCCAAACAGACATACATTTTAGGGACTTTCTTCACACCTTAATGGTAATAGTGTTACACTTATATCTACAGGAGAGAAATCCATCAAGGTAGAGGGACATATACAACCACTTTACATAATCTAAAAGTACAACCAGTATATTTTTAGAGTGTTCCTGTACCATAAGCAGCATCAGCATCACTGCCCGGCTGTCCTTGGTCCACCCAGCACATGACAGTCATCCATGTCAAATAGGCTTTGAGTTGGGCACAGTTAGGTCTTCCATCCACAGAACACTTACCCTTTCTGCTATACTGAGGCTGGTCTCATGTAATTTTAATTTGCAAGTATTGATTTTTCCCCAATATGAAAGTGTTATGTATTCAACCCAAAAATTTGGGAACTACAAAAATTCATAGAAAAAAATAACTCAGGTATAATGACACCACCCAGCCATTGTTCTGTTTTGGTACATGCCTTTCTAGTACTGTTATATGCGTATGGATGGATATATGTGAAGATTTTTATTTATAGTGTATGTATAGTGTATGTACATATATGCATGTGTATATATGTATGTATATATACAGTCAAATATACAATATGTTCTATCATATGTACACATTAATATGTACATATAATGCATAAATGCCATCTCTATATACATATATTTTTATACAATATTATCATATTGTACAAACTCTGTTGTAGCTAATCTGATTTATTTTTACTCAGTGTACATTTCCTATGTCTCTAAATATTCCTCAACAACATGAATTTAATGATAGTTTAGTATTCCACTATGTAGATGTGTTAGGTCTTTTTTGTCTACTTTTGATTGCTTCAAGGTATTATGAATGTTTGATTTCTAAAAAGTCCTATTAGCACGTATAGAATAAAAGATAGAAGTCCGTTTTCATTGAACCATCAATAAAGGAATTGTTGAGCTCATAGTGATCAATTTATACCAGCCATTATGCCAGAAACTTTTTGTATATCATTTAATCTTAACATATATGTAGAACAGACAACGTTATTCCCATTTTGCAGCCAAGAAAACTGATGATATATTATAGTAAAGAAAAAATATATAAGTATATACATACATACAAACACACCCATACATATCATACACACCTTTGCATATACTGAATGGGAAGTCTTCCTAAATTTTATCATTTTGCTTTTAAGAGTTAATAAACAAGCTTAGGAAACAGTTTTCAGTCTGTTGTAACTGCAGTTTTTAATTCTATAGGAGGTATAGAACCATAGACTCTCAGAACTATCTAGGCGGGATACTAAATTTTTCCGACTTAGCCCTATTGTTTTATAGATAAGAAACTTGGACTCAGATAATCACATTTATATCAGTTTCAGCATCTGACTCTGAATTCAGGATGTCTGTGTTTTAACATCATTTGTTCCTTGATTCATTCATTCCGTGATTATCTATTTAGCACCTACTGGTGGGCTGAACTGCGCAAAGTCCCAGACTCGTGAGTAGACCAAACTTTCAAGAGCTTGTTATCCATGAGACCCAAGGTAGACTCTTTTATGCACCAAGTCTGTATCAGGTTATCATCTCTGTAGGTGGGTCATTTGGTTACCTTCTTCTAACTTCCCCTTCTCTTGTTCTGAAACCCCCCTTCCCGCATCCCACCTCCTCGTAGCTGACTAACTCCATGGGTTACTAAACCTGTACAATAAACATTGATAGATTTCCTCCATTCTTAGCATGTGATTCTAGGGTGGAGATAGTATTACTTCCTCCTTTCTGTGTGCTAGATACTAGATATTCACTGTGGTCTAGGAGAGTTTCTGCTCATGTTAATCAATTCCTCCAAATCCTAAGCAGGACTCAGTGGCATCAGGCAAATCAGATTCTGGTAAGTGCTGAAATAGAGATTATATTGGCTATTTATTGCTATGTAAAAAGTTACCCCCAAATTTAGCGGCTTATAACTACAAACATTATGTCATGGTTTCAGTTAAGTAGGAATCCAAACATTGCTTAGCTGGCTCCTCTCACTCAGGGGCTCTCACAAACCTGGTACCAAGGTGTTGTCTTGGGGCTGTAATAATAGCAAAGCTTGATTGGGGAGGGACCATGTCCAAGGTCACTCAAGTGTTTGTGACTTTTGGCTCTAGAATCAAGGGCCTCAGGTCCTCTCTGGCTAAAGGTTGAAGATATCAGTTCCTTCCCATCTTGCTCTCTCCATAGGTCTACTCATAACATAGCAATTTGCTTCCCTCGGAGTTAGGGGTCTGACAGAAAGAGTGAGTTGACTAGCAAGATGTAAGTCACAAAATTTTTGTAACCTAATCGCAAAAGTGACATTCCACTACTTCTATATGCTATTCATTTGAGGCAAGTCATTAGGCTCAGTATACTTTCAAGGAGAGGGGTTACACAAGAGCAAAAATACCAAGAAATGGGGATCACAGGGATCCATCTAAGAAGTTGTCTTACCCAGAAATAAACCAAAGAGAAGACTAGTACTAGTACTAGAATTCTGAATGTCTTCATTATCTGCCCCACCCAGGTGAATTCTACCAAACATTTATTTATTTATTTGTTTGTCTGTTTTAATTAATTAATTAATTTTTTATTTCAAGTTATTTAAATTCTAGTTAGTTAAATATATGGTAAAATTGGTTTCAGGAGTAGAATTTAGTGATTTGTCAGTTATATATAACACCCAGTTCTCATCACAAGTGCCCTTCTTAATACCCATCACCCATTTAGCCCATCCCCCACCAACCTCCCTCCATCAACCCTCAGTTTATTCTCTATAGTTGAGTCTCTTATAATTTGCTCCTCTCTCTCTTTTTCCTTCTGCTATGTTCATCTTTTTGTTTCTTAAATTCCACATATGAGTGAAATCATATGGCATTTGTCTTTCTCTGACCCATTTCATTTAGCATAATATACTCTAGTTCCATCCACGTCATTGCAAATGGCAAGATTTAATTCTTTTTGATGGCTGAGTAATATTCCATTGTATATATAAACCACATCTTCTTTGTCTATTCATCAGTCGATGGACATCTGGGCTATTTCCATAATTTGGCTGTTACTGATAACACTGCTATAAAAATTGGGGTGCATGTAACCCTTCAAATCGCTGTTTTTGTATCCTTTCGGTAAATACCTAGTATTGCAGTTGCTGGCTCATAGGGTAGCTCTATTTTTAACTTTTTGAGGAAATTCCATACTGTTTTCCAGTCTGGCCGTACCAGTTTGCATTCCCACCAACAGCGTAAGAGGGATCTCCTTTCTCCTCATCCTCACCAACACCTGTTGTTTCCTGAGTTGTTAATTTTAGCCATTCTGACAGATATGAAGTGGTCTTCATTTAAAAAAAAATAGTATTTGAACTGGACTTTGAAGAATATAACCTTAAAGTGAAGGGGGTTTTCATAAGAAAATAAACAGGAGAGAAAGGGTACCAGCTTGAATAAAGGCACAGAAGAATCAGAGTTCTGGGACTTATTCATTCAAGTGACATTACAGAGAGACTACCACATGCCAGAGTAATAATAGCCTGGTAGGGCTAGAGTACAGGACAAATTATATGTCTTATCTGACTCTCAGCAGAAAGACCATTAACCCAGTGTTCTTACTGCTGCTAAATGATGTTACATCATTTTTCTAGACCAGTAAGTGTATGTCAAATTTCATTACAGAATCCTGGGAATGGAGAGCATTATGAAAAGTCATGTAGCTTATCTCGGTTTATGGAAAAAGAATAGACTTCAGTATCTGAAACACCTGAATCCCATTTGGGCCACTTATCAGCCCTTTGCCCACGTCATTTAACCTTACTAAATCCAAGTGTCCATAGCTATAAAATGGAGCAATTATAATTACATCAAACTGCTGTTGGAAGGATTAAAGGAGATAACATTTGTGAAAACATATAGTTCAATGCCTGGTATATAATAGACATTCAATAAGCTCTGCCTGGCTTGCCTTGCTTTTCTTCTGTACTTCTTTGCCTCTATTTTTTTCCCATTTAGAAATTCTCTAAACTATTAAAAAAATTATTACCCGGTTTTTAAAAACCTTGCAAGGAAGGTCAGCCATTTTTACATCATTCCAAGGCTTTGACATCTTTCCTATCCTGGAAGCAAAGGTTTCAGGACTTTAAAATTAGGACAAAATTAACCTCGCTTTAATTCTATTATACTTAGTTAATATATTTCACCTAATACACACTCACTGATGCTTCTTTAATTGAGTTATTTTTCACCTTATACCAAAAGTAATGTAAATCCTTTGAAAGGTAAAACTAACACCACTAATTGTACAAAATCTAGAGAACTATAATAAGTACTAAGCAAACAGATGGTTAGTTTAAATGACTTAAGAATCTGTGTGTTTTTATCTTAAGAAAGACATTTAATACCTGGGCTAATTATAGATACGGCACTGCCTGACACATTGTAATTTATGCTTCTATTCTGATTTCTTCTTTATTTAAAGAAATTAGGTTCCTTTGCATGAGGTGTTCCATGCATCTGAGACTGTTATACAAACTAAGGCTAAGCTTAATTCCAATATTTAAAAATGCTTTCAGCAATAATGCTAACTTTAACCTGCACCTTGCTTTGGGGGAAAAAAATGATATTGCTGCTTGAGCTCATTAGCAATGTAAGAGAGAAAACAAGATATACCAAGAGGTAGATCCATATTTTCCTTGGCTGATCCCGGTACTGCATAAAGAACATAACTTCTCACCCAACATATTTGAATATATGACTTTAAAGTTAAATTAAGGAATCTTTTGTAATGCTAGATCAATCCAACTTCTGGTAAGAGTCTGTAATTTGTTACAGATTGCAATTCTCTCGGCCATTATCCAAATACAGAAATTACATGATGTCACCTACCTAAGCATTATAGATTTGACTTGCTTTCTGTCTTAATCTGATACATATAGTAGAAACTTAGTAGTCAAGGTATGGACATTGAACAGTTTTGATTCTTTGTGAGCAACCTCTTTGTAGTTTTGCTGAAGAGCTAATATGAATTATGTGATCTGTAAGGGTGATGTGCAGAAGAATTAAATAATGAGTAAATCCACTTGAATATTTAGCATACAGACCTCAAATGTGGCTTTGTTCTACTTAATATCCCTTTCCAAAATTTTTCCAGTGGAGTGGTCAAAAAAATATTTGGGGAAAAACTGTGACATAAGTGGAAGTTGAAAAGGCAGTTGATTTAAGAAGAGGTGTATACACAGAAGAGAGACATAATTTCAATGGAAATATGTGTCTTAGAATAAAACATTAATCTTTATAAAATTTCGTATGATATGAATTTGAGAATATTTGAAGTGTCACTGGGTATATTTAAAATATTAAGTGTTACCTGAATAACTGGACAATCCGTAGATTCCCTGTTTGTAAAGATTGTCTTTTCTTTTTCGTCTATGGTCAGTAAGTTTAACTAAAAAGCAAGGGATTTCCATACAAACCAGATTTTTATGCATCTTGAGAAATCTTTTGTTCCTTAAGGGGGGTATTTTATATATATCTATGTCTATGTCTATATATCTATATCGATCTCTCTATCCTTCTTCAGAAGGAAATACTTCTGAAGGAGAATGGGGAAAAGGAGCAGAAAGAGGCAAGAGAGCCTTCAGACCACAAAGTGGATCTGACAACTATGAAAGAAGTGAGAGGAGGAAGGAGGTTTGGGTAGGAAGAGCCCTAACTGGATGGCACTGTGAGATCCTTGCAACCAAGGTGTTGGGTAGCTGCAGCAGAAAGACTTCCCACCAACAAGAACCATGTTGGGCAGGAATGACCCAGCTGTAGTACCCTCCCCAAACTTAGTCACTGAGTGACAGCAACCTTGGAAGAGTATGATTTTTATGTGAAATCTATAAAATCGTGGCCCTGGAGGCTGTCAACTAATTGCTGATGACTCAGAGCAGGTTTATCATGAAGAGAGATGGGTCTCCCACTCCCAGGACAGCCACAGGCTGTCCCTTGTGTAACACGGACCCACACTTCCACCCATGGGAGCAAAGCCATTGTTGACATGGACTTCTCCTGAGAAGAAATTTTGAAGAGGGGGGAAAAAAGGTGGAATTAGTTGACAGTGTTCACTGCAATTGTAGTTCATTTCAGTAGTCTCAGGGCAGCAACTGATGTTACTCCCCTCCCACAGTATCCATTTCCAACACTCTTCACCCTTACCTATCACCTCAGCAGGTCTTAATGACTTCTTTGGGTGTGTGACCTAAATTCTTATCCCTGAGTGGTCTGAGCTCCTAGAAATTATATGTGTCTCAGCCTGTCTTTGTTGCATGTGTCCATTCATGGTTAAAGTTGGGCAAAGAATAACCAGAGGCAGCCAGTGGGTAACTTTGTTCCCACACATATTCCTCCATCCTGCATTGTATAATAGCAACCTTACTTCCTCTTGCCAACTAGGGCCAATTACCCCTGCCAAAATAGTGACTTGCCTTCATGTCCATACAAGTCCAAGTGCATTGGTGGTAGCTTAATGGGACCTTGCTTTGGCCCATGGAAAGAATATTCTCCCTTTAAGGACCATGACTTCTAACCCAGAAGAGCCTAAAATTGAGAGAATGGGACGTTCACATAGCAGATCTGCTGGGTCTGAGCATTTATTTGTCTCAGGAGCTCTGTGCCTCTAACTATTAATTCTTGTATTTGCTATAAGCTATTTGTATTTGTTCTTCCGTTGGAGAAAATAAGGGCCTCTGTATAACTATGTGCTATCAAAGAGTCTCTCTTGCCCTCCCATTTAGCCTTTTACTGTTTCTTAACCACCCTCAGCTTCTCATTATCCCTCTGCCTGATGTCAGTATAATTTAATAATAATAAACCCCCTCTACTGTCCCTATAGGCATTGTTACTCCCAAACTTTTCCAGTCCCTGAATCAGCTCACTGGCAAGGGCATCTCCTCTACCAGGCTGTTTCCAAGGTTACAACAAGTGCCACTTTGAGCAATGGGTTCATGGCTTTAGGTCAGAGACACTTCTTGCCCCATATTCTGTACCATAGGAGGCCCTGCTTGCCAGCTGGAGAGGGAATAAGAGAGTCTCAAAACCTCATTGTACTACCTGCTTTCTTAGACCATTCTCCATGCAAGCAGTGTCAGTTTGGGTTCCCTAAGAAGTTGAGACGAAAGTGAAATTTGATATTTATTGGTGGAAATGTCTGTGTATGATAAAGGGGAGAGGGGACAGAAGTAGGTAGAGAAACTTCTGAAGCAGCAGCAGCTCCTGGGTATACAAAGTGAGTCTGGCAAGGGAAGGAATGATGATTGAGTAGAATCTCAATCTCAGTCTCAGATGGAATGCCACACTAAGAAAGTCTCAGCCAGACAGATGGGGAGGCCTGGAGCAAAAATAACCCTTGGAGGGGGAGCAGCTTGGGCAAGAATGGTTCGCCTCTGATACCCACACTTGGCTCAGTTATTGGTGTGGAGCAGTCCTGGGAGAACAAACTCAGTTCTGTCTAGAGATTTGAGTGGTGCTCTTAGTGTGGCAAAATGGAAAGAAGCTCTAGTCCAGAGTAAGATAAATATGAGTTTCTCCCCCAGCCCACTTTTCACTAGATCTGTGACCAACACAAGTTACTTGATATTTAGGCAGTATTACTACTTTATGGTTTGTAATGATTTAATATGAACTATGTAAAATTACACAGCAGGATGACTGGCATATAAGGAGGCTTCAAAAAAGGTCAATTACTACATCACCCTCGCATCAAATTCTTCTTGTCTCCAGTCTATTTTAATTTATTTTACATTTTAAATTGAGGGTAATATTAGTGCCCTTCAAAAGCACAAATATAAAAAAAATAGATGGTTGCCTTTTATTTTGTCAACATTTAGGAAAGTCATTTCAAGTTGATAATTAAATAAACCTAGTAATTAGAGTTTTTAACATTTATGATGGAACATGTACACTTTCCTTGGAGACTTAGCTGTTAAAGTTTGTTTCGTGTTCTTACCTTTTTAGATGAAAATTTGTACTGTTTGGAGATCACCATATCTCTAATACTGGCAAAATAAATATAAATCAACTTTGTGCTGTCTCTGGATGGCTTATGTGTGCGATATTTCCTCTCAGTTTATTGTATATTTTCAGTATGATATCCAATAGCTTTGTCTGTTGTAAACATGTCTACTTTCTCAGGCCTACGAAGAATTGCTTCATGTGCTCTATTGTGGAGTAACAGATTGCAACTATTTGTCAATTTCAGCTCCATTACAGATTATATGAAGAAAATCTCAACTAACAGCCACTAAATGACTAAAACTCAGTTTTGATCAATACTTTATTAAATCATTTGTGTTGGATGCTTTTGTAACCAGCATAATGGTATGTTTATCTAACCTCCTTCTTTAGGGGTCTATCAGTATATTTAAAAAGGAATAGGGACACCTGGGTGGCTCAGTCGGTTAAGTGTCTGCCTTCGGCTCAGGTCATGATTTCAGGGTCCTGGGATCGAGTCCTGCATCAGGTTCCTTGCTCAGCAGGAAGCCTGCTTCTCTCCCTCTGCCTGCCACTTCCCCTGCTTGTGCACTCTCTCTTTCTCTCTCTCTCTGACAAATAAATAACATAAAAAAAGAAAACAAACAACAAAAACATTAACTCTCAGAACAAAGAATGAAAATAATCTATCAGTGAGAAAATAGATACTAGATAATTAGAGGATATTGGTGGAAGAAGCCTTTGAGATCATGTAGTCCAATCCCCTCGTTCCACACACATGCACACAGGTTAAGTAATTTATCAAAGGTGACTCAGGCAAAGTATAGGGCTTAGACCCAAAGTCAGATCTTCCTCCCTTGGGCACGTAGGCTTTCCCCTACATGCATCCGCTATGTGCTTAGTCTTGTGCTAAGTCATCTGGGAAATACAGAAGAAAAATAGACTCTTTTCCTCATTTTCCCAAGTTTAATTGGTATCAGTTTTTGTGATTATAGTTCTTAATGGACACAAGAGCATCTAAATGTGTTACATTGAGGAAAGAAAATGAAAAAAAAAAAAAGAATGGATATTTATTGATCTTTCATTCCCTAAAAATATTTTAGTGTACCTAATTTCATGTTATCCATAAAATAACTAGAAGTGGTATGTTTCATTACCCCCTTTAATAGGTAAGGTGATTGAGGCTCAGAGGATTAAATGGTCTATATAAGAGTATATAGTCATAAATACAGATTATCTGTGACTTCAAAACCCTCACTCCACCACTGTTGAAAGAGAACATCAGATTGATAGACACTGATTCAGACTAGAACAATTATCTTTGAACTTTCAAAATAAATGGTGTCATATATAGTCACATGCGTGATAATGGCAAATCTATAGCTCAGACACAGGTCTTGTGACTCCAAAGCTCCTTCCATTTTCTCAAATAATCCCTCTTCCTATTTTCCCCCTTCATGTAAGTTTCTATTAGTAAGTTTTCCTACTGAATTTCTATTCCAAATATCATCAATTAAATGTGATGGGAAAAGTATAAAAAAATGTGAAGCTTTTATTATGAACACGCCCACACCAAACATGTCACTAGCCAATCAGATTAATCGATCATTCTAATTAACTCTTGGCAGGTTGCTGCTCTGGGAAACCAATGAGTATTTCATTGATTTTGGGATTCTTCCCTTGGTTATGTTGAGTGTGAGGGTAACGGTGTCTGACACTGTGTATGTGTAAATCTTGTTATAGGACTTGATATTTGCTCTTTGTTTCTATTTCTCCATAGTATCATTTGGTATAGAATTGCTCTGATGATAGGTAAATGGTGATAGACACCTTTGAAGATGAGAGTATTCTCAGAACTAGTCACCTAGAATATTTCCAAAACATAGCTCTTCAGACAGGCTGTGGAATATGGAAGGAAGACCAAAAAATAGTCTCAGTTGGGGATCTGATTCGTTTTTTGCTTTTGCTATAAGACAATGTGAAGATGTCTAAGAGAAAATTCCTCCTTTGAGACAGCCATAAAATAAGACAAAGTCTAAATGGAACAGACATACTTTTCAGAATTACTCTGCATATTGGAAACTCTAACTCTAAAGTAAATAATCCAGGTATAAGCCCAAGATGCTTTCGTGATTTTCATATATTTCTTTATTTTTGCCCCTTCCCCAATCCATTTTAAAATCCAAGTCTGTCTGAGCTAAAAGGAAACAAAGGTCTACCTTAATGGACACCATTGGTCAAGATGAAAACATGAAGGGAGGACAGTACCCATTTGGGGGCAGGAGTGATATGGCAGTGATGGGATTAATCAAAGTAAGAGAACAAAGAAGGAGGAAGATATCTAAAGAGATAGCAGAAGTTTTCTTTACTGAGCTGATTCTTTCCCACCTTGAAATATTTTCCTTCTAGGAGGAAAAAAAGAAGACCTTGAGAGTTCTTGTTTTGGATATTGGAAGGGCAATGTGTGGTTAGCGCTGATATAGCCATAAAATAAGACAAAGTCTAAATGGAACAGACATACTTTTCAGAATTACTCTGCATATTGGAAACTCTCACTCCTGCTATGATTGGACAGAGTCTACACAGGATCAGTCCAATTATCTAGTCTCCAAAACAGTAAATTAAAGGCTTGGATATTTTAAGAATGTTATTGTCTCAAATGTGAGTTTTTATTCATTCAGTGCATTCATTTTAATTCTGATTTCTAATACGTTGTGTGCTTTTCATTCCGTACTCTATTCTCTTTTGAATCTTTAAACTTGTATTTCTGAGCAACAGTTGCAGTGCTAAACAATTACAGTAGTTGGTGTTCAAAGACAGATCTTTTCATGAGTAACTCAAGTATACAAAGTGAATTATTTTTACAGTGGGATAAGATTAATCTTGGTGGTATTGTCCTTGAATATTCTGTGGGTTTAATTATTATTAATCTGGATGCATTTTAACTTTAAAAATGTTAATTTAATTCACCAGGTCTCCTGGCTCATTAATCTTTTCAATAATGCCACTTAGGATAAAATGGCTCATCAAACAATAGTGATTCAATCATAAATACGTGGAAATGGAATAGCAGCGACATTGAAGGAGCATAGGATTCAAAACATTTTTCACTTCTCAGCTTTCTTCGTCTTTAATAACATCAGTCATAGTTGGAGATTTTCCCACTTCATTAAAATATAATTATCCAGTAATGTGTCTTTTATTTTTCTCATACACATGTACATACGTGTATGTGCAGCTACATGTGCATGCACGCGTGCGCACGCACACCACACACACACACACACACACACACACACACACACACACACACACCCCTCTTCATGGGTTACAAAAATGTCAGATTTCCTTTCCTCATCTTGAGAATGGGTATAATGGCTGCCCTGAAGACTTCAAAAAGTGCTTGACATAGAGGATATTTGAAGTGATAAAGTATGATGATAATGTAAGATGGTACAGTTACTCCTATTGTTAAGAACTGTCTTCTTTCCCAGTCCCAAATGTAAATCCTCCAGTTCAGTGACACTTTTTGTCTGTAACAATCCCATGTGCTAGATATAGTATTTGTGTGCTTTATACACAGTATGCAAAATCTTCACTATAAACCTTCAAGGTTGTGACTCCTTACAGTTTGCACACAAGGAAGTCAAAGACACCAAATGATCTGCTCACAATCCAGTAAGTGGTGGAGCCATGGTTCATAATCAGGTCTGCTTCTAAATTCCATATTCTTTCCACTCTGCTTTCACTTTTCATCATTCTTTGGCTTGAACTTCAGTGTAACTCTTAATGCTTGCAGCTGGTTCTTATGTAAAAAATGACATAAGAATAAAGCACAATTTGTGTCATAGAGTTGGAACTAAGAATACCATTTTATTTTTGTCTTCATATGTGCTAATGACATGACATAAGTCCTATCAGTTAACTCTCAGATTTGCACATCGTCCTTGTTTGGTTTTGGTTTTGATTTTTTTTTTAATTTTTAAAGTTTTATTTATTTATTTGACAGAGAGAGAGATTGCAAACACAAGTGGGCAGAACGGCAGGAGAGGGAAAAGCAGGCTCGCTCCCTGCTAAGCAGAGAGCCCAACATGGGGCTCAATCCCAGGACCCTGGGATCATGACCCTAGCCAAAGGCAGCCAGTTAACTGACTGAGCCGCCCAGGTGCCCCTGGTTTTGATTTTTGTTTTGTTTTGCTTTGCTTCATTGTATGGATGGGAAAACTGAGACTTGGAAAATTGCAGCTTGTGATGTCTCGAATTACACATACAGCTAATATGATGTGACAAGAAAGGGCATTTAACCCTGATCTCTTTGACTCTGAAGCTCTTTTAATCATCTTATTTATATACATGTTACATAAAAGTGAAGTATGCCTTATAATTGTCCTGACAATTTTGATCTTTTACCTTTTAACCACTGACTTGAACAATAGAGGTGGCTATCATCTCCTTTGTGTGAATTATTTTATCCTGAATTTTCCTTGGCTCTGGTCATGCTGCCAACTCCTTATGGCAGAATGTTACAGCCCCAAGGAGAGCCAAAACTGCTTAATAGTTCATCCACAAAGCCTAGCTACATGGAGAGCTGGTGATTTACAATGGGCAGCCAACACAGAAACTGGAGGCTCATTGAACTGTAGAGTCTATTGAGACCTGTACAAAACCTACCTTCACATGTGATTTGTCATTTGGGACAAACAACAGATAATCTATCTGAGGCTATGGACCAACCTTTTTAGACCAGTGAATGATAATGTCTCAGAATTCATTCCTATAGCTAACTCTTTCTTTCTATATTATCTGTCTAAATTTTTAGGCTCGCTAAGGGAAATATCTCTGGCTTCAGATTTATCATAACAAACAGAAGTTGGGAGGAAAGCTAGAGCCATCTGTTTTCTATAAATTAAACATTTTGATTAGAGACCCCTATAGGATATATGTGTTAGAAATACGTGGTATGTTACTTATGTGAAAGAACATTATTTCTTGCTATGATTAAAATATGGCAGTCTTGGAACTTGTCTTTTTTAACTGTTATCTACTTTACTGTTTTCTTTAGAAGTATTGGAATTAGATGGTAAGCCAGATACAGACAGATAATAGCAAGAGGAGGCCTAAAGTGTGAGAAAGAGGATTTTATTAATCTTATTTTTTAATTGGATCAAAATGAAGGCTTTACCTTTCTTGGTTCTTATACAGTTAAGAAAAAAAAAGAGAGAGAGAATATTTTAAATAAGTACATTTCAAGATTTAAGTTTCTAAAATGCCTGATTATTATATTGTTTATATTATTATAAGTGTAAATTATATTTACACTTAATTGCCAGAAACCAATGAAATATTACCTCTTTCTTCCTTTAGTTTTCAATAGAAGAAGACAATGCCCCAATCCTTCTTGAAAGTTTGTAAAGAAATCTGCTAAAAAGCTCTGTGATTCTTCCTCAGCAATGTCTGCATCTGAATGTTAGTGAGAAAGATTCATAAAGTATGCATTCATACAAATTGGAGGAATATATATTCTTCCTGATGCTCATCTTTGGGTCTAGAATAAGAATTTCAATAATATCATGCATGATTTAGGATACGGAATCCCCCAAAATACTGGTGAGAATACTTCAGAGAGTGGTTTTACCCCAAACATGCATCTTGCTGACAACACTGACATAGAATTAGAGTAAGAAGTATAAAGCAACAATACAAAACTAACACTCACTCACTGACAAGCCAGCAATTTGTCTCTGTCCTCACAGAACATAGCTACTTTCCTGGATTTGAATGTAGATAATTAACCAAAACTGGATGAACAAAGGTGGTATAAGTTCTTCTACTGCTTTTTTTTTTTTTTTTTTTTTTGCTTGTTTTTTTCCTTTTCATTGACTCTTTGGGTGGTTATACTATGTGCTGATCTCCTGATGCTCTGGAATTGTATAATCCTTTCTCCCAAAACAACCTTGGGATAGCTTCAGTTCTTTAGTTTTCTACTCTCCTTCTCTCCTTTATTTTAACTAGACACTTTTTGTCCCTTTTCCTCCCTCCTGTTTTGCCTCCTCCCCAAATTGGCCCCTAGGGGCCTCTAGTCACACACATTTACACCATTGTGGTATTACATTAAAAGTTTGTGGGTGATTGTGAGGGGAAGGATAGAAAGTTATATGCCAATTTAGAAAATTTGTATGAAACTAAAATAAAAGTTAAAAAAATTTCTCCTAATTCCTCCTCCCACAGTTAACCTTTGCTGAAACCTTTTGTTTCCAAAAATCTCTGGATGGAGTTTCACCAATTTGGTGCAGATATTTTTGTTAGTTTGATTCGAGAGGTTATATATGATCCAGTGGTATGCTGGTAATGTTTAACAGCCAGCTCTAAGGGGACAAAATATATGCATATGCATATATATATATATATATATATATACACACACACACACACACTTTTTATAAACCTTACTGATATAAAAGATGTATAATATGCAATTTACAGATAATGATAAGAAATAATATAGTCTTTATTATAAATTCCATATAGCCATTTGCTTCTCACAGAATGTGGTTTTCATTTTTTACTGAAATTTGCAACTATAGCCAACCTATGGTTGGTTCCAATTGATAAATGGATATATTTCTAAAATGAATATTGATTGATATTTTCATTTACATAAACATATAAGGCAGAGGTAAAACAACACAGACATAATGAAACCACTAGTTTGTAAATTAAGTAAGGGACTTCTTTGTTGTATTGGATAATAGTGTTCAAATACTGGAAGAATATTTCTCAGTTTGTTGTGCTTTCCACAATGTAATGTGTATAGACATGAGATACTTGAGTTTAATCTGCATTATTAACATTTTTCCATCACTTTTTAAGTTTAGACCATTCGTTGTCAAAGGGGGTTATATGGCCTCATGGGAGCAAAAACTGATTGTCAGGATGGGGCAAAAAAAAAGTTACTCTTTCCATGTAGAAAACATAGATAAACGTACAGTATATAAACAGAACTATGTCTGTGGTTGAAATATTTCATTGGAGGACAATTAGGACAAAAGTATCCAAAAGGGCTCCTTAGCGGGGGGGTTGATAAAAGTGAAAAAAAAATGGTTGAGAAACACTTGTTTAGATAGTCAACAAAACAAGAAATAAAGCTCTGGTTTGTAGCACCTACCAATTTCTGTAGTGTAAATACTCTCATGGCCCAAGCTACAGATGCGATATTACTGAACATGGAGTTGAACAGATACAGTAGCATGCCATTATATTTCTACCTTAAAGGTATGACAGGTGCAAAGAACCTGAAGAGCATAGAAATAGTAAAATGTAATAAAATCATTAGTAAGAATGAGTTTTAAGTTTTTTTAACATAAATTATTAAATTGGACATTTATGTAATTTCATTTTTATTGAAGGTCTTATTTAAACAACCAGTTCATAAAATTCCTAAAAATCAATCATTGTCTCTCATGAGCAGATTTCAGCTGACTCCTGAACACCACTAAATGGTAAATATAAAACTCATTTTGGGGGCTGCCTCATAGTCACCTGAAAGACAGCTTTTCTTCAGGCCTAGTGAAATGCTGCCTAGAGAGGGCCCAGCTAAAATAATAACTATTTTGTCCACATCTTCAATTTTAAAAGAATGGTATATACTTCCAGAATTAGATTTATTGAGTCAAAAGGTATGAACCCATTTTAGTACTTGACATGTAATATAGTCAAATTATTTCCAGTAAAATTGTATCAAATAACACTCTCTAATAGGATGGAAGATTCCTATTTTACTGCATGTTATACTTTTTAAAAATATATTAGAAGAGGATTACATTATTTCATTATTGATTGAATAGCAAATTTAAATGTGAAATTTGCATTTGCCAGTTGGATAACATTTTATTGTGCCAAACAGTAAGACCACACGCAAAATAATAAAAATCATAGTTCTAAATATTTAAGGGTTAATTGAAAGGTTCTTGAAATATGTCATTCCTTGACATTTGAAGTATTTAGTTCCTTTGTATTGTACATGATGTTATTTATAAATCCCTGGATCTAATCCTAACGGTTTTGCACAGGATTCTCTCTGCCAGTAGAGAAAGTATAATGCTTCCTACCAGAATTACAAACAATACTGTTTCTATGATTATGATAGAGAGAAAAAGATACTGTCAGAGTCTGTGTTTCAGTTAAACATTGTGTCATTTCAAGAATCTAGAGCAATATTAGGAGTTCTCCTGGATGTGAGGTTATATAAAATAGAATTGGAATATGAAGGCTTTTTAATGCATTCTTCTAAGACATTATTGATATTTTTTCTCTGCTTTTAAACATCTCTATATACAGATACATACATCAAAAAACATCTTTACTGTCAAATCTATTATCATATTTTATTTCTCTTTTTGTTTTCCAAGACTACAATGATTAGTAAGTCTCAGGAGCTGTGTTGGCTGGTACCTCAGGTCTTAGATAAGGTCTTTAACTAAAATTGTGATACTATAGATTAACATTTTTAGAATGATAAAGGACATATATAAGCCATTGATTTCACTTTAAAATCAGTATAAATTTGGATCCACCTTCATAATTAGAAAACATATTGTTTAGGATTATTGGTTTAAAACAAGGGAATAGCCATCTCTGGCCAAGGTGGATATCTTATGACAATGTTACTCTTTCTGACATGGGTATCTGTGGAGAGATCTGTGAAGTTGGTCTCATGTTCAGTAGCATCTGAAACACTTGTATCTACTGGACATCTGGTGCCCTTAAGGTGGGATCATTGAGAAGGGTCTGGGAGGCTTACCCACATCAAGGGTGCTCCTTATTGGCACACCTTCTCCATTGTTCAATATTCCATCAAGATTTATTTACCTTGGGTTCTATTTCTACTGGGCATTGGAGTCAGCATACTTGGGAGAGAGCCAGGGCTTAGGCTTGGAAAGCAAGTGAGTTCAAATTCCATCTCTCTACTGGGTGGCTGTCCTTAAGCAAATCCTTAAGCAAATCCCTTAACTTCTCTCAGTTTCATCTTCCTCAAAGAGATTGGTTAGGTACACATTCATCAATTCAACAAATATATTTTAAACTCTATATTACGACTTCTCCAGAGAAACAAAAGCAAAAGTATGTATAGAAAGAGATTAATTAATTAATTATTTTTTAAAAGACTTTTTTTTAGGAGAGTTTTAGGTTCAGAGAAAAATTGAAGTGTCAGAGCATTCCCATATGCCCCCTGCACCCCCACAGGCATAGCCTCTGCTGTTATCAACATCACTCACCTACATTGATATTTCTGTTACAACTGATGAACCTACATGACACATCAGTATCTCCCCAAGTGCACAGTCTATTTTAGGGTTCACTCTTGATATTGTACATTTTGTGGGTTTGGACAAAATTAAAATGACATGCATCTACCATTAGAGTATTGTACAGAGTAGTTTCATCGCCCTAAAAATTCTCTGTGTTCCACCTGTTCATCTCTCCATCCATCCCCAATCCCTGACAACCACCCATGTTTTTACTGTCTCTATAGTTTTAACTTTTCCAGAATGTCATATAGTTGAAATCATAGTATATGTAGCGTTTTTGGCTTAACGTTTTTTTACTTAATAACATACATGTTAAGTCTTCTCCTTGTCTTTTCATGGTGTGAGAGTTTATCCCTTTTTGTTCTGAATAATATTCTACTGGCTGGATATATCTCATTTTATCCATTCACCTACTGAAGAGCATCTTGGTTCTTTCCAAGTCTGGGCAGTTATAAATAAAGCTTTTATGAACATTCATATGCAAATTTTATGTGGACAGAGTTTTCTTTCTTTTTTTTTAAAGATTTTATTTATTTATTCATGAGAGACAGAGAGAGAGAGAGAGAGGCAGAGGGAGAAACAGGCTCCCAAGGAGCAGAGAGCCCGATGCAGGACTCGATCCCAGGACCCTGGGATCATGAACCGAGCTGAAGGCAGACGCTTAACCATCTGAGCCACCCAGGCGCCCTTGGACAGAGTTTTCAACTCAGATAAATACCAAGGAGTTCAACTACTGGATCTTATGATAAAAGTATATTTAGTTTTATAAGAAATTGCCAAACTGTCTTCCAAAGTGGTTGTATCATTTAGTATTCCTGCCAGCAATGAATGAGAATTCTTTTTTTTTTTAAGATTTTATTTATTTATTTGATAGAGACACAGCAAGAGAGGGAACACGAACAGGGGGAGTGGGAGAGGGAGAAGCAGGCTCCCGCTGAGTGGGGAGCCCTATGTGGGGCTCGATCCCAGGACTCTGGGATCATGACCTGAGCCGAAGGAAGATGCTTAACAACTGAGCCACCCACGCGCCCCAGTGAATGAGAATTCTTGTTGTTCCACATTCTTGTCAGCACTTGGTATTGTCAGTGTTCTGGATTTTGGCCTTTTCATAGGTATGTAGAGGATTTTATCATATGCTTCTTTGTAACCTGCATATCTTCTTTGGTGATGTGTCTGTTCAGGTTTTTTGCTCATTTTTTAATTGGGTTGTTTGGTTTTAAAGATTTTATTTATTTATTTGACAGAGAGAGAGAGAGCGCAAGCAGGGGGAGCAGCAGAGGGAGAGGGTGAAGCAGACTCCCCGCTGAACAGAGAGCCCTATGTGGGGCTCGATCCCAGGACCCTGGGATCATGACCCAAGCGGAAGGCAGCCACTTAACTGACTGAACCACCCAGGCACCTGTTTGTTTTCTTATTAAGAGTTCTTTCTGTATTTTATATTATTTTATTATTTTATTTTATTTTATTTTATTTTTATTTATTTATTCATGAGAGACAGAGACAGAGAGAGAGAGGCAGAGGGAGAAGCAGGCTCCCAAGGAGCAGGGAGCCCGATGCGGGACTCGATTCCAGGACCCTGGGATCATGACCTGAGCCGAAGGCAGACGCTTAACCATCTGAGCCACCCAGGCGCCCTCTTTCTGTATTTTAAGTAACTGCCTCACATATGCCTTTTGCAGATATTTTCTCTTGGTTTGTGACTTTTCATTGTTTTGAGAGAGATTCATTTTAAGGAATTGGCTGTATGATTGTAGAGGCCAATAAGTCCAACATCTGTGAGGCAGGCCAGCAGTCTGGAAGCCCAGGGAAGAGTCGATAATGCAGCTCAATCAGGGCATCACCTGACAGAATTTTCTATCTCAAGGAAGGTATATTTTCCCCTTGAGGACATCAGCTGATTGGATGAGACCCACTCACATTATGGAAAATAATTTGCTTTATTCAAAGTCTAGTGATACAAATGTTAATTCCATCTAAAAAATAACCTCTACAATAACATCCAGGCCAGTGTTTCACCAAACATCTAGTTACCATGGTCTAGATGGTTGACATATAAAATTAACTACCACAAGCCTGTTCTTGGAGGTACTCTTCCAAGCACCATCCCTAAATATACAAATATCAAATCACTATATGGTGTATCAGAAACTAATATAATATTATATGTCAATTATACCTCAATAAAAGAAAAAAAAAACCTAAGTTTTATAATTTGTAGAGTTTATTCTGTAGCATATGGAAAGAGATACCAAACAGTAAAAATAATAGATGAGTAAATTGAATGGTAAGTTATAATGCAAGAAGCCTTATGGGAAAATAGATGAGGTTGAGGCAGATCAAGAATATAGAGTATGGGGGCGAGGACTGACATGTGAGAAAAATAGGAAAGCAGAATAGGACTTAGCTTTGTGATATCGAAGGAAAGAGCGTCCCGAGCAAGAACTAATAACCTAAATGAAATAATTCATTTAAAACTCCTTGGATAGAATATCTGGTGTATAGCAGATGACCACTGAATGCACCTGCTCTTTCTGTTCTCCTAATGATTTAAAATTAACTTAATAATGGGGGTGCCTGCATGGCTCAGGTCCTGGGATCGAGTCCAGCATCAGGTTTCCTGCTTGGTGAGGCTTCTTCTCCCTCTCTCTTTGCCTGCCACTTCCCCGGCTTGTGCTCTCTCTTTCTCTCTCAAATAAATAAATAAAATCTTAAAAAAAAATAAAATTAACTTAATAATGCATAGAATCATGGAGTTCCATATTGGAACTCCATGTTCGCTCCAAAACAATGAAAAGTCACAAACCAAGAGAAAATATTTGCAAAAGGCATATCTGGTAAAGGACAGTTATTTAAAATACAGAAAGAACTCTTAACAGTAAGAAAACAAACGGGTGCCTGGGTGGCTCCATGATCAACCTTTGAGATGATCTCATTCAAGCACACATCCATTTTATACATGAGCAAATGAAGTGAAGGGAGGGAAAATGTCTTGCTCAATTTTAAAATTCTGTTTGTGATAGAGCTATATTTGTGTGTAAAACTCTTGAATCCTGGATTCCTGTCTTAGCCATTTGAACATAGATCTTGTAATGTCAATTCTAGAACCAAGGAATGCATTTTCATTTGGATATGAACAGATGTTTCTGCCCCTCCCCCAAGTTCTTAGGTTGAAGCCTTCACCTTCAGTGTGATGATATTTGGAGGTGGGACCTTTGGAAGATAAATAGGTCATTGAAGGTGGAGCCCTCATAAATGGAATTAGTGCCCTTATAAGAAGAAACACAAGATGATCTCTCTCAGCCATGTGAGCCTATAGCAAGAAGGCATCCCTCTGCAAACCAGAAAGGGAGTGCTCCCCAGAAACCGAACCAACTGGTACTCTGATCTTGGCCTTCTTAGCCTTCAGAACAGAAATTTCTGTTGTTTAAGCTACTCAGTCTATGGTATTTTTGTTATTAGCAGCCTGAACTAAGGCAGACCTTAATGTGTTAAGGCTTATATGTCTTATGGCTATAAGGTGAATATAGAATTTCAAAGGCTAAGGTAGATTGGAAAGGAAGAAAACCTGGCCTAGGAGCCATATTGAGATTTCTCTAATCATCCCTATATAACAGAGGACTGACCAGTCAAAAAGCCAGGACAAAAATGAAAGTTTAATTCTTCTTGCTTTCTCTGAGTTAAACATACTTGACAGAATCTATCAGCCTACAACATGGGAGTGATCACTCTTTGTAAATAAATATTAATTGAAGCAGATTTTCTCCAACTTTGCTTACAGCTGGGAGCATGTTAGGCCTCTGTTAGGTCTTTCTTCTTTTCCATCCCAAATTTAGTTTCCCTCAGCTGCAGGCTGTGTGGTGTGAGTAACCCCATGGTGGTGCTTCCTGTGTGGATAAATCAAGGGCAATGCCTGTGGGCCTCTTCCTGAAAGGCATTCTGTGTGTCACCGCTGGGTTGTAATATACTGTAAATAATACTTGTTGTTTGAGAAGCTGGATTGACAAATGCAAACAGCATTGTTCAGGTTTATGAACATCAATTAATATTCACCCATCTGTCTCTCTGTACTTCCTGCTTCTCCACTTATGCAAATAAGACTGTCAATTAGTCTGGAGGCTGACAGGACATTAAAGAGCCATTTGTTGTGATGTGTTTGCAATACATAGACTTTTTGTTTTCTTTTCCTAGGACAGATCCTTATGAGTCTGACTCTTAAAGCATGGAAACATAAATAAACTTTAGTTGTATCAGAGTTGGTCTTTGCAACTGCAGCAGAGACCAAAGGTTCTGAGAACAGATATGTTGGAGGTGAAATTTGGATAAGCCTTCAAATCAAAGGAGAGAAAAGGATTGCTTTTAGGAGAGAAGCAGACATGAGATCAAGGACTAAGCATTAAAAGTCTGCTTCAATATCATTAAATTATCTAATTAATATTATTTAATAATGCATATTAACTAATTTAGAGCAAATAAACTTGTTGACTTCTCACTTTACAATTTCCACATCAGGTCTCTTGATATCTGTAACCTATTAGCTTTATAAGCATGTCATTATTATTATTCAATTAAAGTTCTAGGGTCTTGGGAAAGCACGAGGAGAAAATGATAATTTCGTTGAAAATGTGGCCATTTCATTGGTATTGTCACATAGACAGCATCTCTGTTTAATTTTGTCAGTTAGCGTTTTCATACAATACATATTTCAACAATAACAACACTTTATACTTTGATATAATTTGCTACAATATCATTAGCCTCTATGTATTACTTAATGAAATTATAGCCCACAATTATGAGATGCAATAAATTCAACAGCATTTAAATGCTTTCCCCCATATAGTATTTTCACTTTTTCTTTCTCTCGATATTTAATCCCCTTAATCCCTGGTATGTAATGTATAAATAGATGCAGTCTCCATGAAGCCCTTAGGGTTTGGCACTCTACTAGTTACAAAGTAGTGATTATCATATGGAGAAATTCGCAAGCTTATCAATTCTCCCAGATCAGGGAATACAAGCATATATTTCCTAAACACAGTTGATTCTTTGTTGATTAACTGCTTCCAGAATGTGGTTAGTTTTTCTTCTTCACATATCTGAACACCAATGTGTCCATAAATTCTGTGTAAGATATTTGCTTTAGGTCCTATGGTTAGACTCCCAGATAAAATAGCTTTGCTGTCCCTTTTCACACATAAGCCAACCAATTTATTACAGGACCTATTCTCTGTACCTGTTAATGGCACAAGGGAAAGAGCCAAGATGATTCATCCTGTTTGCACTCTTGGTTGTCTCAAATCCAATCAAGATGATACTGCAATTGATGTGAGAATAACCTGGCTGGTCTTAAGATATTTTTTCCGGCATAGTGTGTTAATCGAACTCTATCCTCTCCCAATTGTATCATGAATAGCACAATCTGTCTAATAGATAATGAGGGAAGGAAAAAGTTGCTTTGATTAGGACAAACACAGTTTAAGAAGTAGATATTTTCTCAACCTACATGACGTTAAGGAACACTCAATTTGGGGTCCCATATTGTTGGCTTAAGGAATTTTTCTGTCAAGGGCCAGCTTTGTGACTTCGCAGAGGGAATTTAATTCTCTGAAACTCACCTTCTTTTCGGGTCAGGAGATGCACACACTCACATACATGCCCCTTACACACACTCATCTCATTGATTACATGGCGTTGCGGTACAATGTAAAGAAAAAATGAACAAGAAGCTACTTTGTTAATTTTTCTTTACTTTGTTAACTTTTAAGCACCATAACAAACTGAGTTCCCCCAAATATCTCCTCTCTGCTAGTTGTGACCCCCTTGTTCTCCCATGGGCACTCCAGGAATATTCTCTCCCAGTGCCTTCCCATTCACGCTTCTTGCTAAGGGTGCCATAAGAAAGTACCACAGACTAGCTGGCTTAACAACAGAAATAACTTAAACAAGTTGGGAGCTAGAAGTCTGAAATTAAGGTGTCAGCAGGGTCGATTCTTTCTGAGGGCTGTGAGGGAAAAATCTTTTCTAGGGCTTTCTGTTTGGCTTGTAGATAGCTGTCTTCTCCCCATGTCTCCTCACATTGCCTTCCCTCTTTGAATCTGTTTCCAAATGTCCTCATTTTTTTAAAGATTTTATTTTTTTTATTTTTGCGAGAGAGAGAGAGAGGAGGGGAGCACGGGGGGGGGGGGCAGAGGTAGAAGCAGATTCCTGGCTGAGCAGGGAGTCTGATGTGGGACTCGATCCCAGAACCCTGGGATCATGACCTGAGCTGAAGGCAGATGCTTAACCAAATGAGCTACACAGGTGCCCTCCAAATGTCCTCTTTTTATAAACACACCAGTCATATTGGATTAGGGACTACAGTAAAGATCTCATTTTAACTTGTAAAGATCCTTTCTCCAAATAAGATCCTATTCTTAACTGATGTTAGGACACCAACATACCATTTTTAAAGAGACACAATTCAACACATAACAGTCTCCAAAGAGCTACATTACCGCCTCACTTCTTCCAGGTCTTTACTCTTCAGTGGATCCCTCTCCAGTCTCCCCATTTAAAAAATGCACCCCTGGGGTGCCTGGGTGGCTCAGTTGGTTAAGCAACTGCCTTCAGCTCGGGTCATGATCCCAGGGTCCTGGGATCGAGCCCCACATCGGGCTCCCTGCTTGGCGGGAAGCCTGCTTCTCCCTCTTCCACTCCCCCTGCTTGTGTTCTCTCTCTCACTCTCTCTCTCTCTGTCAATTAAATAAATAAAATCTTTAAATAAAAATAAAAATAAAATAAAATAAAAAATGCACCCCTGTTCCCAGGCACATATGTGTTGTCTGTCCCTCTTTCCTGCTTCTATGTAGTCACTAGCACCTACTACCACTGATATATTATTTATTTCAATGATTTACCTTGTTTATTATCTGAATCATTCCTACTTGATAAAAAGCCCCTTGGGTGTGGGGACATTGTTTTGTCCTCTCCTGTCTTCCAGTCACAAGGACAATACCTGGCACATAGTAGATGCTCAATAAATGTTTGCCAAATGAAATTCAAAGAAGATGATTTTGTGGTGCCTGCCCTCGAGGTACTCAAGTTTTGAGCCACACTATCTTCCCACTCAGTATCCAAGTAGGTGAGAGCACCCCACATACCTGTAAAAATTCCTTTGAATAGCCTATTACTAACGAGCTCTCTATGTCCCAGTCATGCTTATGTTCGCTATATTCTTCAGTTGGAGAAGCAGAGGCAACAGACATTTCAGGTCTTTGTATGTTTTCTTCTTTTTTTTTAAAGCTAGCACAGAGGTTTATTATTGGAAATACTCATTTTAGATAGCATGAAGGCAGGAGAACAAAACTTAGGGGGCTGGACATTAGGTGGTGATGAAATGACAGCAGGACGTTCCTTGGCTTCCAGGTATTCACTTGGGGAACTAGAGACTCTCCGTTCACTGCTGGTGAGCCTTGAATGCCATGCTGGATTCACTTAGCAATAAGGCTCATTAAAATAATGAGTTTCTCCACCTGAAATTTGGCTTCAAGATCACTTTTGGTATTTTAGCCTTTCAGTGCCATGATTTTAGAAAGAAATGAAAGGCAGTTTTGTTTTGTTTTGTTTTGTTTTTTCGGCTCTTCTCTAGCAAATGAGGCTCATAAAGGTGCCAGTGACAAAATAAATCAGTTATCTGGTGCTCTCAGCTCAATATAGCTGCTGTTATTGTTGGCTGATATGCCTCTGGGGAAAAGGCATTTCAAAAAGGACTAAATCCACACATCCACACATAGTGTTGCTGTAATAAAGCAACATTTAACAAAAAAAATCAACTTTAGGAACACTATATTAAGGCTGGAAGCTAATTTACAGGGAAGGCTGTGCAAAATCCATTATTTCAATGCCATCTATCTGTAACGGACTCAAGTACTGCCAAGACTAGGTGTGAATTCAAACTATTGCCATTTTCTGGTGCAGGCTGCATGGTGTGCCAGAAAGAGCTTGGGCTTGTAAGTCTAACAAATGCAGTTCAGACACTAACTATAATTTTGGTTATGTCTCAGACTTCCAGGACTTGTTTTTCCCATCCTTAAAATGGAGCTAACGTTATCCTCTCTAGAGGTACATGCAAAGGTTAAGTTAAATTACTTGGAGGACATGCAGTGCTGGTTCTATTTCTGCTATTTTGGGGATTGGTGCTACAATTCTGCCATTCCCTTAGACCCATCGTGATGACTCATTTCTCCATTTCAGCCATTTCAACACATACACATTGCAACTCTTGATTTCCATAAGTTGGATGACCATGAACACATCTGTTCAGTTCTCCAAGACTCAGTTTTCTTATTTGCAAACTGGGAGGTCAAAGGCAATGATAATGATAATGATAAGAGCTAGCAACTATGGAGTATGGGCCATGCATAAGGCACCATGCTAAGTGTCATCAGAACCATGTGCAACAGGTCCTAGAGTGATCCTCTATTACAGATGTGGAAACTGGCTTCAGATAGTATGTAGCTTGCCCACTGTGATAAGATAGAAGGTGGTAAAAAATGTAAGGAAACTAGCATAATATCTGGTACAGATTTAGTAAGATTTTTATTATTATTAATGGCATCCTCATGACCCTCATCCTCATGTCATCCATAATCTCCTTTATGACTGTGTGATCTCTGTGAGAACAGAGAGTGTATCACGGGGATATTGTTTATTATTGTTCACTAGAAAACTACATAGACAACAAGTACATTAGAGAGAAATAAAAAAAGAAAAAATAAAGACAGGAAAGGAGAGAGGGAAGAAGGAAGAAGAAAGGGAGGAAAACAGACACACATATATAAAATATATGTGTATTATTTTCTCAAGCGTCTGCCACCACATTTCTAACCTGTTGACAATTTCAAGAGAGCTATTAATGTGAAATGTGCCAGGCCCATTAACAATCATGGTTTTGGTTAGGAGTGTGCCATTTTCCAATGTATAGATGAGCATAACAAGACAAGTTGCTCTGTTTTTTAATGATTGCCAAAGTTCTCAACACACAGCTTCAGCCGGGAAGCACCTGCATGAACCCTGAAATATTTTGACATAATTATGTTGACCTAGGCTCTCTACATAGACATTCTAAACTGCCATTTACAGAAAAAAAAAAAATCTCTCATTTACAAGGGGAACTAATTTTTTTTTTTTTCCTGTGAATCCTTGTTTACACTTATTGTGTGTATCTGACTGCTCTAACACAGCACTAGGGGTCAACCTGCTGCTAGACTCCCTGGAAGAATAGGCTAAATATATATTTATGTCTTGCCTGACTAGCAAACTTTGTGTTCCCTTAACCCATATTTTCCCCTCCACCTATTAACTTTCTTCCTTTAATTCCCCACACTGTTGGGTTAGGGATACAGAAAATGTTCTGGATTTTTAAAAAATTCAGTACATAGTTAATAAAGTGGCATGGCAAAGTTTTCTTTAGAAAAGGGCATACACTTGAGGCTGGTAGTCTAGAAAATTTTCCCTTTCTCTGCCACCTATCTATATAAAGATGCTAGAAACATTATTTTCTTTGGAAGGCTCTCTTAACTGTCCGTGATAGATGGCTTTGGAAGGCAGAAGGACATGAAATATGGACCTTCATACTTCTTATGGTAAATACACCCACACATTTTAATACAAAATAGGTAGTCTTCAGAAAGATCACTGCTGACAAGACTCCTTTTAAATTACTTAAGAGGGAGTCGTACTTTTGTGGTAAAACCCAAGGCCATGAGCCATCTTAAAAATTCAAATGTCTAATTTATTCTTCTACTTTTCCACTTACAGCATCTATCACTTTGACTTATCTAATAAGAGCATGGTCTACCTTAGAAAACTGTGTATTATTTTTCTTCTTAAAGTAAGGACTCAATGTTACTCTTTTTTTTTTTTTTTTTGCCATTAAACTCTCTTTCCAGGGTACCCTCTGTCCTACCCATCTTCATTCAGGTGTGGCGAATATTAGAAGCCAGTGAGAATTTATTTCAAATGGTGAATGATTTCTGATGATCTGTGTGCATGGCTATCTTTTGTGAATGGGCAAGCAGGAGAATTATAAGATGGGTAGTAGCTTTCAAGAAGGGCACAGCTTGCACGAATATATTATATGTCAATAAAGTTGGGGAAAAATCACTGTATTTTACCTAAAAATGAAGATTCCTGGCTTTTCTCAAAAGTTGGGAGTTCAAACAACACTGGCTGGTCTTTCTGAGTGTGGACTATGAGGTGAAAATCAGAAGCAGCTGCTACCTTTGATTTTTGTCACACTGCCCACCTTACCACTCCCTCAAAATCTCCTTTACACCATGACCAGATGTCAATTACCACTTATTATGGTTTCGCTTTTGACACCTTTAATCAAGTCCACATCCTTTTCCATGTCACCTGCCTGTCTCAGCACAAAGTAGATGCTGCATGTCCTTATATAGGGTAAGTGGTTTAGAGTAGACCATGAATTCATCAGGACAGGGCTTTGGAGTAATCAGGGAAGCTTTTCAAAGAAAGTAAGGCTTGAACTGATCCTGAAAGAAGGGTGGGAATTGGATATAGGAGGGTCACATACGAGTGATTTTAGATATGTCTGGGAGCGTCCACGATGGCTTGGCAGCGGGAAGGCACCGTTCTGTGGAGAGGACTAAGAAGGTACAACTGACGAAGAGGAATGTGGCAGGATTTGTAGAAAGGCCTGCCTGACTGGCCTAAAAGTTTTTATTTTACTCTGGAGGTCACAGAGTAGATTAAGATGGTATTTTCAGATTATTTTGGTAACCATGGTATGCCAGATTTCCTATGATAAGAGAAAATAAAGCAGCACACCGCTTAATAAGCTACTGGACAATTCCATTTACAACCACCTAGAAACCTGTGTGCTAAAAAAAATAAAGATAAATAATATAAAATAAAAATAGCAGATGTATAAAATGTAATCATCAGTTTAAATGTATACCTTAGCTCATAAGTATATAAACAAAATTCTCAAAAAAAAAAAAAAAAAACCCAGAGGGACATTAAGCATGAGCACTGACCTGTATTGCTCTGGAAGAGAGAGAGAGAGAGAGTTTGAATAGTTGTGTGGGATCTGGAGACTGAGCCTTGGCTTATACATTTAGAATGTGAACTTGACATATCTGCATAAAACCAGACCCTCAAAGAGATGCGTGGAGACTAAATGCACCCACTGGCCAGAAGCTTGTCTGTCTTAACCTACACTCTGGAGGGAGAGGGAGTGACAGAGGGAGGAGAGACTGATTTTCCTGTGAAGCCAGGGTCTGTTCTTAGTAAACTCCCAAGCTAAGGAATTGTTATAAAACGTGGTCCCAGTTGTTATGACCTCTGCTGGAAACAAATGGAGAACCTACAATCTGAGCTTTCAAAGAATCTCTGCAGATAGAAAGCAATATAAGGTACACTCACAGCATAAAAAAAATATATAAATCATAGTAAGAGGCAGTGTCTTCAGACCCATGAAACAGCAGGGCCAACCAGAGCTTTAAGAACTTTAGCAAACAGGAGATTTTGGATAGAGACTAAAAAAAAAAAAAAAAAAAAAATACAGTGTTTAAGAGGATTAGCATATTCTAGAACCCAAACATAAAATCACATGCAGAATCACAGTGATCTCCCCCTTTTTTTAAAATTTATTTTTATTTATCTGACAGAGAGAGACACAGTGAGAGAGGGAACACAAGCAGGGGGAGTGGGAGAGGGAGAAGCAGGCTTCCCGCGGAGCAGGGAACCCCGTGTGGGGCTCAATCCCAGGACCCTGGGATCATGACCTGAGCCAAAGGCAGACACTTAACCATCTGAGCCACCCAGGCGCCCAACAATGCTATTTTTTAAATGCAAGAACAAAATGTAGACTTCACATTTCTGACTCTAAGCCCACAGTGTTAGGGCAATCGTATTAAGAAATGTTAGGAATGGAGAAAGAAAAGGAAAGAAAAGTGGAATCAATGCTATTTGGTGATTCTTCGGTTATACCAGAAAAAGAATTGTCCAATATCAATAGCCCCAAAAAGCTGGGTAGAGGATTTGGGTTTATAGCAGACCTGTTTCTGGAAGACAGGAAATGACATCGGAGAAAATTGCAATGTTGGCTTTCCTATCCATAGCATTCTTGGCTTTTATATATTTAACTGGCATTTACTAAGCATCTCTCATAGGCAAAGCAAGGTCAGGCAGTATCACAGATATAGAGATGATTGAGTGAGTCATTGAAGAAATACACAACTTAGGGAAGGAAGTAATTAGACAAAGAGGCATTAACCAAGGAAGACAGAGAATGTGCTGTGAAACAGGCTGGGGATATAGCTAGCCAGACTTTTATCCCAACAGAGCTCTGGGCCTATCATGACGACAGACAGCTCTCTAACCCAGACCAGAGGCAATGCCACTGCACAAAGATGATATGTGAGATCTGAATTTCTCGCATTGGACTTGCTTATCCTTCCCAATCTGAAATTGCAGAAAAGATGGCTTCGACCACCCTTTATGAAAGGGTCCACATATTTAAAACAGACAAAATATCACCTCACCAGCTAACCTTAGGTTATAAATGACTGACATTCTGTAAAACTAGTCATTATTGCCACTTTAACATTTTTGTGTGTGTCTTATTTCTACTAGAGAGGTGAGGGACCCCTTCAGAAATGTGTTTCTTTGTTGAAACCTGTAATAATGTTGTTGATTTTTAACTCTTGTCTAAAGGGGCTTTCATGAGGACACTAATAGCAGGGACAATGTTGTAAAATCACAATATGGACCCTCTGGGCGAGTTAATTTGGGCATAATTACTGTCAAGATGTCAGATTTGACACATGGCCTCTAGTACTGTTACTCAAGCACACACCCTCTTTATAGGAGACTGTGGGATTTATTGTAAAAGAAAAGTTCTTTGGAAAGGGCATGTCCTAGGGAAGAAACGAGAACAATAACGAAAACCATTTGAAATTATATGAGCCTATTTCTGCTAGGAACCTAAAAAAGAAGCTCAAATCTAGAATGCTGGATGAAATATATATATATATATATGTGTGTATATATATATATATATATATATATATATATATATATATGAGGGAGGGAGGGTGAGGGAGGGAGAGAGAGAGAGAGGAGGGAGGGAGTTTCTTTATTATATATATATTATATGTTATGTATTACATATATATATACACACACAGAGAGATGCAGACATACACTAGATACATATTTTTTCCTAAGTAGTGAGGATTGAAATTGCCAAACTGAATTTAGATGGAATACTCTTTCCTAACCCAAATTTCAGAACTCTGTAGGTGGAGGTGTCAGGGCAGCGGGGAGCACTGGTCGGCTTTTATCCCCATTTAGGTCTCCCTCCAATTTATAAAATATTTGGTCAGGGTCTACAATTTTCCCGACAAAGAAGGAGCTTCAGAGAAGCCTTTTGAAAGAGAATGCCCGGCTGTTAGGGTTTGGAAAATAAGAAGCCAGAGGTGAGGTTGACAGGTTGTGTAAGGGGAAACAGACAGAACTGACAGTTTATTTTTAAGCATTTCAAACTTTGACGGATCAATTTTCTGAAAGGGTTTCCTTCTGATTGTTCTTTTGAAAGTAAGAACTGCCAGGGCTACAACAGAAGGCTGACACCCATTCAGTTCAGCACTGAGAAAAAGCTAAGAGGGAAAAGAAAGACTTTCAGTTCTTGTCCTTTCTATTTATTGTGGTGTTCAAAGCAGTGAATAGTGGAGTTGATGCTGAAAAGCATTTTCCATTATGTCTACTGCAAAGTCTCAATGAGTCTCAATGAGTAGGGAGAATCAGGAAATAAAACTTTTTCCAACTAGGAGAGTGGGAAGGTGCATTCTCACTGCAAACCAAGCTGGGATATCTGATAGGGGCCTAAACCTACATGAGGAGAAAAATAAAATTAAGCTGTTTAGGTTACTGCTATACCATAATGCTCTCACTGCATATTGTATTACTTTTCAGAATCAAGAATGCATTTGCTTGCTATCTCTTATCTTTCAGAAATAAAATTTGGAAGGTATAGCCAGCCACTAGCCTGAATTAATCTGCTCTTCCATGAGATTCACTTAGTATTTGGTTTGGCCACTTAGAATTATTCTTTTTTAGTATGTGTATTTATATGATAGATTTTTTTTTTTTTTAAAGTATGTTCTCCACTAGATTGTAAGCCCATGAAAGGGCACTCGGTATTCTGTGTAGAGTGACCCGTGAGGTGATTGGCAAGTAGTTACACACTTAATACACATTTAACAGACCTTTGTGATCTTCCCCATTCTTTTTTCGTACCTCTTTTGTATATTCAAATTGAGCACTATATGCAGAGTATGATGCTAAAATAGGCGGGGGGGGGGGGGTGTTTCACAACTCAAGAAAAGATGGAGTTCCAAATGTAACATATATTAAGCAGAGGCTATGCTAGGCTCTGAGGTTATAGAGATAAATGACACAGTCCATTTTAGGATTCACAATCCCTTTAGGATTCTAGTAGATAAAAAGGACACAAAAATAGATAATGCTATAAGCATATGGCTAGAGAGCAATCTGGAGTACTAAACATCAAGGAGATAACCTTCCATGTCTAAGCAACACTAGATAAACCCGCCATTAAGGTGGAGAAACATGGGAGAGATGATTTACTTTGTTCTGAAAGTCAACAGGGAGAAGACAGCAGAAGCATCTGTGTGTCCAGATAAATGACTCACTGATGAAAGCCCTGGTTGATTTGTGTCACATTAGAATATCATGTTTCTCAATATGACCCTTGGAAAAGAATAACTCTATTACAATTTGGTTTGCAAACAGTTTCTACATCTCTTGGGCAGGGAACTAGGTATTTGTGGACGGACTAAAAAGTAGATCAAACTAACAAGTACTGGTGCTTAAAGCTACACCCCGAGTGAGGACAGGAGCAGGTCTCATACTTGGTTGCCCACTGGAATCACATGGAGAACATTAACAAAATAAGTTCCTGTCTGTATTGCAGATCAATTAAATCAGTCTCTGAGGATTGAACCCAGGTTTTATAAACTTTCCTGATGATTCCAGTGTGTAGCCAAGTCTGAGGACCAGTGGGTTAGTGACATGCTTCTCAAGCTCTAATGGGCCTCAAATCACCTGGGGGTAATTTGAGATGCAGATTCTTGAGTCTGGGTTGGGGCTTGTGATTCTGCCTTTCTAACGGGCTCCCAGTGATGCCTATGTGGTTGTTGAGGAGGAAGGGGCTACAGTCACTCAGGAATTAGAAAACTGCCAATTTGCTAGCTTTCCAATCTCTGCCCAAACTGTTGATTGTAAGATGATTGAATGGGTCCTCTCGCTTTTATATAATAGATTTTTTTTTTTCTTTTCTTTCCCAAAGATCTGGGATTTGGGGGATTTGGTATTAGGAGCTGAGAGGGTCTGGCCATGACCTATTAAAAATATTAAAATTTGAGATACATTTTTTGGGAACTCAGTAGAGTTGGAGGGTAGACTCCCTTCATATAGAAATGGGTGATTTAAATTATTGTGAAATGTTGAGCTTATACGGTCTTTGTGAAAATGTCTAAGTTAGCTTTGTTTTGGAATTTTGCCTAACACTTACATAGCTAAAACTATCTTCTACAACCCCCATATAACCAGGGATACAAAATTACAAAGAGGTAACAATCGTGGTCTCTGCTTCTCAGACTTCCAGAATTCAAATCCTGCCTCAACAGCATTCTGAACAAGAATCCCCAGCCTCTCTCATTTTCTTCCCGGTGGAGATAAAAATAAGACCTATCGCATGCCATTGCTGTGAGGATTGGATGCGGTGGCATTGACAGGCACTGAGAATGGAGTATGGCTGTCGCCACTGTGGATGTAATCTATTAAAGTCTCACGGTCATCAGAGAGACAGAACTTAAAACCCCAGCCTTTCACAAAACAGGCAGCCATGTTGAGAATTAAAAGTTGTGGCCATTCTAGGGGCGCCTGGGTGGCTCAGTTGGGTAAGCATCTGCCTTCAGCTCAGGTCATGGTTTCGGGGTCCTGGGATGGAGCCCCTTGTTGGGCTCCCTGCTCAGTGGGGAGTCTGCTTCTCCCTCTCTCGGCCCCTCCCCCCTTGCTCGCTCATGCTCTTTCAAATAAATAAATAAAATCTTTAAAAATTTAAAAAATAAAAAAGATGTAGCCATTCTCTGTGAGTAAATGTCATAGATTTGCACACTTCCATTTATCCCCTCACGGCCAATATTCGCAGTTTGTAAGATGAGAGGGTTCATTCATGGATTAAGCACATTATTTCTTTTTTTAAAAAAAAGATTGTATTTATTTATTTGTCAGAGAGAAAGAGAGAAAGCACAAGCAGGGGGAGGGGCAGAGGCAGAGGGAGAAGCAGTCTCCCCACTGAGCAAGGACCTGGATGTGGGATCCCAGGACCCTGGAATCATGACCTGAGCCAAAGGCAGATGCTTAACTGACTGAGTCACCCAGGCATTTCTTAAGCATCTACTACATGGTGGTCACTGTTCCAGATGCTGGTGGTAAAGCAGTGAACGAAACAAACCAAAATCACTGCTCCCTTGAAGCTAACATTCTAGAAGAGGTGTCTAACAATGAAACAAAAATTAAAAAGTAGACTATGTAGTATGCTTGGTAATGATCATTATTGTGAAGGAAATGAAATTAGGGTAGGGTGATAATAAGTGCCAGGGAGGGTAGACAAGATTAGCGGTACCAAGTAAAGTGGTCAGCGAAGGCACAGGGGAGATGATGACATCGTGTTCGCCTACAGAAGGAGAGGAGAGCCTTGTAGAGATTCAAGAAAAGAGTGTTCCAGGAAGGGAGACTAGCACATGCAAATGTTCTGGGGCAGGGGGGATTAGAAGATGATTAGATAAGTCAGGAACTAATATGGCCACAGTTGAGTGAAGGAGGGGCAAGGTAATAGCAAGTGGGCAAAGGCATCAGAATCCCCTGGAGGGCTTGTGAAAATACAGACTGAGGGGCCCTGTGCCGAGTTTCTGATCAGTGAAGTCTGGGGAGGAGCCTGAGAATTGCACTTCAAATATGTTCTCAGATGCTGCTGGTGGGGTGCAAGGTGGGCTGGGAGCATGGCATTGAGCACCATCAGATTTGATTGACAAATAGTGGCAGGGAGATCCTACTGGGCCTTATGGGAGGGTATAAATGTCTTGTGTTTGACTCCAAATGAAAAGCAAGTGAGTAGAGGATTTTCAATAGTAGTATCTTGATGAAATGCACAGGTTATACCAAATAATCCTTCTGACAAAAGCACAAGAGGTTAGGTGCCATGGCTTTTTTGTGATCTACATGATAGGATATTGTTTCAATGTATATGAACATTTTTAAACATTTCTGATTATTTTGTGGGACGTATCTCACCTCATCTTGTATCCTCTGTACACTTACATTTCAGCTTATTCACACATCTGGCTAAACATCAACTATAACAGTAAATTAGTTCAGTCTGATTTAAAACCAAAGTCAATCCAGTGAAAATCTGAACCAGTGACTCAATAACAGGTGAGTTGCATTAAAAAAATATATATTTTTTTTCAAAGAATTATGTTGGTGTCCTACAGACAAGCCTGTGGCATCAGTTCTACCACTTCTTAAATATGACCTTGCAATAGGGTTTATCATGTCCCTGGGTGATGCAGAAATATACTGCTATTTTCATCACTTTGTTGAGCTTTCCTACTATGTTCAGCACAATACTATATTCAGAAGGGTAGGTAGCCTTTCCTAAAAGGACAGAAAATGGTGAATAAATCAAACATTGTGTAATCAAAGTTTTATTTTGCTTGATGTTGCGCTATTTTTAAGTGGTAAGCTCCATAGCATTTTTGTGGGGTCTTTATTTTACGTAGCCTTGTTGAAGGCAAGATCTGTAAAATAGCACCTATCAAGGACACCCTTTGTGAATAATATGATTCCAGCCAGTGGATCAGGGTAGCCACTGTATTTGGTCATTCTCTCTGGACTATTGCATTCTGCTTTCTCATATTTATTTATTTTTTCCCATTAATGTTTCTCCAGGTAAAAGATGCAGACCTAATTTAGTTTCTTTAAGATTCACTTTGAATTCCTTGCTTATCCACGCAGAACCCGTTTTCCACATTAGTTCTTCCTTTTTCTTTTTTTTTCATAAAATATAAAATTTTTGGAAATCAATTCTCCAAAGATGACTGTAACTCTAAATGTAAATAAATTTAGTCCTATACCACACTGCCACCTACAAACCTAATTTCCTGAACTTTCTAGGATATATATATATATTTTTTTTTTTTCCTGCAGCATTTGTCCTTTCGATTGCTTTGTAAGAATACCATACACTTTGGGGCACCTGGGTGGCTCAGTCATTAAACATCTGCCTTCAGCTCAGGTCATGATCCCAGGGTCCTGGGATCAAGCCCCACATCGGGCTCCCTGCTCAGTGGGAAGCCTGCTTCTCCCTCTCCCACTCCTCCAGCTTGTGTTCCCTTTCTCACTGTCTCACTGTTTCTCTGTCAAAAAATAAATAAAATCTTTTAAAAAAAAAAGAATACCATACACTTTTACTGAAATAACATTTTTCCATTCAATATATGCTCAGACACTGAAAGCACAGGGCATTCTGTCATCAGAGAAAACAGTATTTGCTCTGGGAGCATGCTGAGTCCTTTTTGTTTTTACTCCTCCTAAGGTTTGTGTGATGATATTTCACTGTAGCTAAACACTATCTGCCTTCATAACTCATAAGCACATCCTCTCCAGCTTCTTGAATTTCAAATAGAAACGGACACTTTGCTCTAAAACTGAAGAGAATGTCAATAGTGGCTAACATTTATTGAGAGCTTACTATGCACCAGGCACAGGGCTATCTCTGTCTGTCTATTATTACATTCTATTCCCATAATATCCTAGGAGTTAACTGCTTAGAAAGTTGCATCCAGAAGAAGCCACAACTAGAAAGTAGGGAACAAGGATTCCAACTCTGCATTTTAACTTCAGAATTAAGCTCTTACTTAAATAAAATCACCCGATATGGGTAATGTTTTAAGTAGATATACTTACAAGCCATCAGATTAATAAACTGCATAAAAACATGACACAGTGAAATGATAATTTTGGTGATTATAATGACAACAGCGCTAATAAAAACAATAATAATTATTGGATGCACCATATAAAGCAGGCGGTGTTCTAAGCGTCATCCTCTTTCATTGTCCCCACCCATCCTGGGAAGTAGACATTATTGTGCCCATTTGACAGATGAAAAAACTGACGCTCAACTAAGTCACTTCTTTAATTCACCTATATAATAAATGATTGAATTGTGATTTTTATCCAATTCATGTCTATAACCAATACTCCAAATTCATTAACATGCAATTCTCAAAGGCATATAAATACTTGGTGAATCACTGCACTTTGCCAGACACTGTCTACATGGTATAGTACTCACTTCTAAACTCACAGTAAGTTTTGGAACCTTGTGTGATTATCATCCTCAGTTTGTAATTGAGGAGACAGAGTTTCAGAGACATGAAGTCTTGTGTCTGTGGCCACATGCCTGAACATGAGGAGCCATCTACCCATGTCCTCCCAAAAGGAATTTACTGAAAGGCAAGTTTCTATGGTTATGCGTGGAGTATCTTGTCCTGCATCCCAAAAGCTCACATGTGATTAATGTGGAGAGAGCTTCTCTAACAATGCCTCTTGAAGAGAGAGTGTGAACCCCATACTCATGAGTGAAAGAGAGTGATAGCTGTAAACCTGAACCAATCTGCCTCCCGAAGCAGCATCTGGAGGGCAGGGCAAAGAGTAGGGAAGTGCTGTCCAGCTCCCAGAAGGTGGTAATGAATTTAACCTTTGGGGTCAATTCTCTCAATCAAAGACTTGCTGAGAAAAAGAACCAAAAGGACCTAGTCTTGCCCAGAGAACACGAAGGAACATAATCATATCGTTTGGGCTTTTTTGTCAAGAGACCCATGTGGGGGTGCAGTTAAGCTTCTGACTCTTGATTTCAGCTCAGGTCATGATCTCAGGGTCGTGAGATCAAGTGCTGGGCATGGAGATTGCTTGGGATTCTGGGCTTCTCTCTCTCCTCTCTCTCCCCCTTTGCCGCTCCCCACCCCTCCTCTCTATACAAAACAAAACAAAACAACCCCCCCAAAACAAAAATAGAACAAAACAAAACAAACAACAGCAACAACAAAAACACCCATGTGAACTAGTTGGAAGCTCCTGGTAGTTTGGGAGTAAAGTTCTCAAGTCACCAAATTCAGGGCATATAAGTCACTCCTACTAGTTGGGTAAGTCAAACTGAAGTTTTCTGACCTAGTGAATATTATTATCCTAAAACAAATAGTTTTTTGTGACTCAATAAGATAGTCCTGGTTTAAGTGCAAACTTCGCTATTTTGGTCTCCTGTTTTCAAGTACTTAAAAAATAGCTCCAAGGTGACACCAGCCAATAGTTTAAATTCAGCTGTCCCATGTCTGCAGTTACCTCTTCCACTCATCTATCCTTCCTTCTCCCTCCCAATCTTCTATATTCTGTTTCCCCCACCATTCTAGCCACACAGCCGGGAAGTGTTCACAGTACAGTGGATTCTTGCCTTTCATGTCATACTCCATATGTGACACCAGGCGATCCCTGGATCTCTGAATTAGCCTCCTTCCTTTCACCTAGTCTCACATCTCATTTTCTCTTTCATGTTGTAGTCAACATGTCATTGATCTTCTTACCCCTCAGCTTCTACTCTAATCCAATCAGCATTGGTCCAAGGGCAATATATGGTCCAGAGATTCCATTTCCAAACAAACAAAGAAACAACTATTTTGAATGCTCCGAGAAATGGAATGCACCTTGCAGTTAGCCAGAGTTTGTCAGTCTCCGCCATTCCATTATTTTACACCTGATCTGTTTCATTCTTTTTATGACCTGTCTGGTCCCTGTAAAAGTTACAAATTTTGTAAATCCATTTGACAGATTGGGGCAAATAGAGCATACCAGTTAAGAGTTTACAATTAGAGGCAGCAGAGTTTGGTTGGTATTTCCAGCTATAAGGCATTCTAGCTCTGTGACCTTTGGCAAATCCCATAACCTCTCCAAGCCTGAGCTTCTTTATCTAGGAAATATGTTCACAGGAATTCCCAGTTAGTGGAGTTGTTAGAGAATTAAGTAAGAAAATGCACCTAAGGGGTTCCTGGGTGTCTCAGTCAGTTAAGCATCAGACTCTTGATTTTGGTTCAGGTCATGATCTCAGGTTGTGAGATCCAATCCTGCATCAGGCTCCCCACTGGGCACGGAGCCTGCCTAAGATTCAATCTCTCCCTCTCCCCCGACCCTTCCCACCCCTGCCTCATGCTCATGATCTCTCTGTCTCCCTAACAAAAAAAGAAAAAAAAAGGAAATGCACATAAAAAGGTTAGTACAATGCATAGCCCATATTAGATGCTCTGGAAACATTAATTAATCATTACCATCCTCATAAACACACAAATCCAATCATGTCATTCCTGTCTCAAAACCCTTTCTTATTAAATCAAATGCTTAACCACCTTATTCCAGACTGTTCATGATCTACTTTTATAACTACTAACTACTTTTATAACTTTTTCTTACTCACTCACTACCTTCTTTCCTTTACCATGTCCCCAAGCCAAACTGAAGTGAATTATATATAATGAGTCTCTTTGATCAAAATGATCCAGTGCTAAAGTGTCCTTTTCTTTCACTGCTTCATCTTATTACTACCTATTCTCTGAAACAGAGTTCACATGCCATCTTGATTTAGTTAGCTTTCTGGTTGCCAATGATAGAAATTAATTCATATTCCCGAAGGCAAAAAGGGAAATTACTGAATTGAAACAGTGAAGTTGGCCTAAGGAAAGAACTGGAACCAAGGTCTAAATTGTTGTTGAGATTTTTTTTCCACCTATGCTTCTCTCTTCATGTCTGCTTCCTTTTTTTTTTTTTTAATATGCTTTTTCTCTGCAGCTGGCTCTAATTGAAAGAATATGCTGCCCACAGAGAGCTCCCAGGTTTATAGGAAACATGAAATATGCCTGCTTCATACTCAAGATGGACACAACTCTCTTTCAGCCACAATTCCAAAATCCCTGTCATCTCCATTTGAAGTGGCCCAACTTGAGTTAGTTCAGTCAAGTGGAGAAGGTGAGATGGATAGGATTATCCTACATTACCTTGGCTCAAAAGAACCCACGTAAAGAGAAAGGGCAGGACAGCACATGAAGGACAGGTAGCTGGCTGATGGGCTGGATATACACACTAAAATTGCCCACTGGTGGGGCACCTAGGTGGCTCAGTCGGTTAAGCGTCTGCCTTCAGCTCAGGTCATGATCACAGAATCCTGGGATTGAGCCCCACATCTGGCTGCCTGCTCAGCAGGGAGTCTGCTTCTCCCTCTCCCTCTGCCACTCCTCCTGCTTATGCTTTCTCTCACGCTCTCATTCTCTCAAATAAAGAAATAAAATCTTTAAGGGGTAAATACCCAGTAGTGCAATTGCTGGGTCATAGGGTAGCTCTATTTTCAACTTCTTGAGGAACCTCCATACTATAACATAACATAATAAAATAAATTAAAAAAAAATCTTTAAAAAATTAAAAAAAAATAAAATTGCCCGCTGGCATTTATGAATTACTCAATATATGCCAGGTACTGTTTTAAATGCTCTAAATATGCTACCTCATTTATCCACTAGATGTTATTACAAACTCCATTTTGTGGATGAAAGCACGGAGTTATTAAACATTTGAGTAACTTGCATGAGGTCACACTACTAACAAATTGTAGAGTCAGGAGTCAAACAGACCTACCCCTTGACCCCACACATACACCTCAGCCTGTGGCTGCTACATTTGTCCCTGACAATGAAACTTTCTCCAAGCTTCCAGAAGTTAGGAGTCTCTGGCTTCTCTAAATTCCCCTATTCTTCTTACTATTTTTTATTTTTGGCATATGCCACTTCTTATCTTATGTAAGAGTCATTATTTGTACATGTATCTTAGTTGCCTTTATTATAAACATCTTAAGGAAGGGGGCCTTAGCTCGTTCACCACTGTCTTCCACAGCACCCAGCACAGTTTCTGATGATTTGCATATGCTTCATAAATAGTTTTTGAATGCACGAACAAATCTGTGCGATTCTACATGGCATCATTTGTATTTATTCTTAGTTGATAACAATAATGATAGCTCTGAATGCTCTCTGAACACAGGGCCCTATGCTAAGTACTTTACAAAACAGATCTCATCAACTCCTCTTAGTCTTATGAGATAACATCCCACTATTAACATGTATTTAATATGTAAAATGAGACCATTAAGATACAAAACCACCGCCTTCTGATTCTAAAACTGTGTTCTTCAGTACTATGACATCCTAGCAACTACTATTTATTTTTTTTACACGTAAAACTATTAGAGGTAAAAATTTGGGACAGTATTTCTGAATGAATAAACATCCTGATTAATAGGATATTCAATTACATTTTATTGAAATCAGAATTTTAGAATTCTAGTAAAGCCTAAAAACTTTCACCTTAGAAAATGTTTTTAAGAATAATTCTTGGCCTTTGCTTTTTAATATGCCTAGTCTGAAATGTTCAGCCAAAGTTCCACACATTTAAACCACTCTTCTATAAAGCAGTAGTTTTCAAGATGTCAAAACAGGCACTTTAAGACCAACAACATACATTGTTGTGTATATTAACATGCCATTTATTCTGTCGCTATATAAAATTTGTTGAACGAAAATACCACATTTTTTAAATCCTCTCCATTACTGATAGAAATTTGGGTTGTTTGTGGTTTTTAGCCATTATAAATAATGTTGTTATGAGCATTCTTATTAGCATCTTTTGGTGAATTAAATCTAGACAAGAGGGCATGCATATGTTCTGCTTTAGTACATATTTCTGGTATTTTCTAAAAATTTCTTATAGCAATTTATGCTCCTACCAACACTGGTCAGAGTCTTGATATCCCAACCCTTGGCATTTTCTGTTCTTCTCATTCTAACAGTGGCCATACAGTAATAGTAAATTGGGTTTTAATTTGTATTTCCCTTGTGACTAATGAAGTTGAGTGCCTTTCACTTGTTTATTGGCCATTTGGAAATTGTCTTTATGTGATGCCTAAGATTTTTGTTCATTTTTTTTCCTATTGTACTGTGGGCAATTTCAAGTAGATTTGAGGTTGTTGCTTTCTTTTCCCCACACATATTCTGGCTGTGAGTCTTTTGTTCAAAATACATATAGCAAATATCCTTTCTCAGTCTATACCTTTCTTCTTCATTTTCTTAATGGTATATTTTGATAACTAGCACTTATTTTTAATGTATTCTGATTTATCAGTCTTTTCTGCCTATTTAATAAATCTTTAACCAAAACAAACTAAATAATAGTCTATGTTTATTTCTAAAATCTGTATTGTTTTACTTTTCACAGTTAGATCTAAGCTACATTTGGGATGATTTTTTTTTTTTTTTTCTGTAAAGCATGTAGTATGGTTTAAGAAATTTTTCCTCCATAGGGATGTACAGTTGACTTGGAATCATTAACGAAAAGACTGTGTCTTTCCCTACAACCCTGAAATAATCATTTTGTTATGAATCAGGTGATAGTTTCTAAGTAAGTCTGTTCTGAACTCACTGACCCATTGGTCTAATGGTCTGTACCTCCACCAATATCACCTTGTATTTATTTCTACAGCTTTGTAATCAGTTTTGAAATATGGTGATATAGTTCCTACAGTGTGTTCTTCTTTGTAATTGCCTTGCTATTTGCATTTCCATGGCATTTTAGAATCAGCTTGCCAGTCTAAAAATAAATTGCTGAAATTTTATTTGGGATTTTATTGACTCTGTGAAACCACTTGAAGAGAATTGATATCCTACAATACTGACTTTTCCAATATGTAAACAAAATAATCCCTCCATCCATTTAGGTACTTTTATTAATCTCAATCATGGTTTTTAGTTTTCAGTGTAAAGGCTTTTCACATCTTCCATTAGATTTATTCATGGGTGTTATTTTTAATACAATTTTTTATTAATTTGGGGTGCCTGGGTGGTTCAGTTGTTAAGCATCTGCCTTCAGCTCAGATCATGATCCCAGGGTTCTGGGATCGAGCCCCTCATTGGGCTCCCTGCTTGGCGGGAAGCCTGCTTCTCCCTCTCCCACTCTCCTTGCTTGTGTTCCCTCTCTCGCTGTGGTCCTCTCCGTCAAATAAATAAATAAAATCTTTAAAAATAAAATAAAATTGGAATTATGGGTTTGCTGCAATTCAGTACATTTCTTGATCCTAATTTTTCTCTCTGTTCCGCATTCACTGGCCTTTTCCCTCAAGTTTCCCTCCTTCCACAGGCCCTTTGTCTTTTACTTTCCTCTTCTTGCAATGCTTTCCTCTTTTTTTAATTTAATTTTTTTATTATGTTAGTCACCATACAGTATATCATTAGTTTTTGATGTAGTGTTCCATGATTCATTGTTTGCATATAACACGCAGTGCTCCATGCAATACATGCCCTCCTTAATACCCGTCACTGGGCTAACCCATCCCTCCCCCCAGGTGTGTTTCCCATTGTCCATAGTCTCTCAAAGTTCATCTCCCCTTCTGATTTCCCACCTTCATTTTTCCCTTCCTTCTCCTAATGTCCTCCATTCTGTTCCTTATGTTCCACAAATAAACGAAACCATATGATAATTGACATTCTCTGCTTGACTTATTTCACTTAGCATAATCTCCTCCAGTCCTATCCATGATGATGCAAAAGTTCGGGATTCATCCTTTCTGATAGCTTGCTTTTGCATTCTTCTCATCACACAACTGATCTCTGTTCATACTTTACATCTCAGAGAAGTTTCATATTCTCAAGGATATCTTCTACTTGCCTACTTAGGTATAATCTCCCTGTCTAATCTGCCATAGCAGTACCTAGCCATTTCTTATATTACTTATCATGGTTGAAAGTTTGTGTTTGGCTTTGTAATCATTTGATTTATGCCTATGTAAGCTCTATAAGGTCAGGACCATGTCTGTTTCTTTTTACCCTGCTATCTGCAAGGCCTAGCAAAGCACCTGCCCCTTGGTTGGATACAAATACAGATTTTTATTTATTTTTTAATAATTTTTATTGTTATGTTAATCACCATATATTACATCATTAGTTTTTGATGTAGTGTTCCATGATTCATTGTTTGTGCATAACACCCAGTGATCCACGCAGAATGTGCCCTCATTAATACCCATCACCAGGCTAACCCATCCCCCCACCCCCTCCCCTCTAGAACCCTCAGTTTGTTTTTCAGAGTCCATCGTCTCTAAATGTTCATCTCCCCCTCCGACTTACTCCCCTTCATTCTTCCCCTCCTGCTATCTTCTTCTTTTTTTTCTTAACATATATTGCATTATTTGTTTCAAAGTACAGATCTGTAATTCATCAGTCTTGTACAATTCACAGCGCTCACCATAGCACATACCCTCTCCAATGTCTATCACCAAGCCACCTCATCCCTCCCACCCCCCACCGCTCCAGCAACCCTCAGTTTGTTTCCTGAGATTAAGAGTTCCTCATATCAGTGATGTCATATGGTACATGTCTTTCTCTGATTGACTTATTTCACTCAGCAAAACACCCTCCAGTTCCATCCACGTCATTGCAAATGGCAAGATCTCATTCCTTTTGATGGCTGCATAATATTCCATTGTGTATATATACCACTTCTTCTTTATCCATTCATCTGTCGATGGACATCTTGGCTCTTTCCAAAGTTTGGCTATTGTGGACGTTGCTGCTATAAACATTGGGGTGCACGTACCCCTTTGGATCCCTACATTTGTATCTTTGGGGTAAATACCCAGTAGCACAATTGCTGGATCATATGGTAGCTCTATTTTCAACTGTTTGAAGAACCTCCATACTGTTTTCCAGAGTGGTTGCACCAGCTTGCATTCCAACCAACAGTGTAAGAGGGTTCCCCTTTCTCCGCATCCCCACCAACATCTGTCGTTTCCTGACTTGTTAATTTTAGCCATTCTGACTGGTGTGAGGTGGTATCTCATTGAGGTTTTGATTTGGATTTCCCTGATGCCGAGTGATGTTGAGCACTTTTTCATGTGTCTGTTGGCCATTTGAATGTCTTCTTTGGAAAAATGTCTGTTGATGTCTTCTGCCCATTTCTTGATTGGATCATTTGTTCTTTGGGTGTTGAGTTTGATAAGTTCTTTATAGATTTGGGATACTAGCCCTTTATCTGCTATGTCATTTGCAAATATTTTCTCCCATTCTGTCGGTTGTCTTTTGGTTTTGTGAACTGTTTCTTTTGCTGTGCAAAAGCTTTTTATCTTGATGAAATCCCAATAGTTCATTTTTGCCCTTGCTTCCCTTGCCTTTGGCAATCTTTCTAGGAAAAAGTTCCTGTGGCTGAGGTCGAAGAGGTTGCTGCCTGTGTTTTCCTTTAGGATTTTGATGGACTCCTGTCTCACGTTTAGGTCTTTCAACCATTTGGAGTCTATTTTTGTGTGTGGTGTAAGGAAATGGTCCAGTTTCTTTCTTCTGTATGTGGCTGTCCAATTTTCCCAACACCATTTGTTGAAGAGACTGTCTTTTTTCCAATGGACATTCTTTCCTGCTTTGTTGAAGATTAGTTGACCATAGAGTTGAGGGTCCATTTCTGGGCTCTCGATTCTGTTCCATTGATCAATGTGTCTGTTTTTGTGCCAGTACCATACTGTCTTGATGATGACAGCTTTGTAATAGAGCTGGAAGTCTGGAATTGTGATGCCAGCAGCTTTGCTTTTCTTTTTCAATATTCCTCTGGCTATTCAGGGTCTCTTCTGGTTCCATAAAAATTTTAGGATTATTTGTTCCATTTCTTTGAAAAAAGTGGTTGGTATTTTGATGGGGATTGCATTGAATGTGTAGATCGCTCTAGGTAGCATTGACATCTTCACAATGTTTGTTCTTCCAATCCATGTGCATGGAACGTTTTTCCATTTCTTTGTGTCTTTTACAATTTCTTTCATGAGTATTTTATAGTTTTCTGAGTACAGATCCTTTGCCTCTTTGGTTAAATTTATTCCTAGGTATCTTATGGTTTTGGGTGCAATTGTAAATGGGATCGACTCCTTGATTTGCCTCTCTTCTGTCTTGTTGTTGGTGTATAGGAATGCCATTGATTTCTGTGCATTGATTTTATATCCTGCCACTTTACTGAATTCCTGTATGAGTTCTTGCAGTTTTGGGGTGGAGTCTTTTGGGTTTTCCACATACGGTATCATATCATCTGCAAAGAGTGAGAGTTTGACTTCCTCTTTGCCGATTTGGATGGCTTTGATTTCTTTTTGTTGTCTGATTGCTGTGGCTAGGACTTCTAATACTATGTTGAATAGCAGTGGTGAGAGTGGACATCCCTGCCGCGTTCCTGACCTTAGGGGAAAAGCTCTTAGCTTTTCCCCATTGAGAATGATATTCGCTGTAGGTATTTCATAGATGGCTTTTATGATATTGAGGTAGGTACCCTCTATCCCTATACTCTGAAGAGTTTTGATCAAAAAAAGATGCTGTACTTTGTCAAATGCTTTCTCTACATCTATTGAGAGGATCATATGATTCTTGTTCTTTCTTTTGTTAATGTATTGTATCACGTTGATTGATTTGTGGATGTTGAACCAACCTTGCAGCCCAGGGATAAATCCCACTTGGTCATGGTGAATAATCCTTTTAATGTACTGTTGGATCCTTTTGGCTATAATTTTAGTGAGAATTTTTGCATCCATGTTCATCAAGGATATTGGTCTGTAATTCTCCTTTTTGATGGGGTCTTTGTCTGGTATGGGGATCAAGGTAATGCTGGCCTCATAAAATGAGTTTGGAAGTTTTCCTTCCATTTTATTTTTTGGAACAGTTTCAGGAGAATAGGTAATAATTCTTCTTAAAATGTCTGATAGAATTCCCCTGGGAAGCCATCTGGCCCCGGGCTTTTGTTTCTTGGGAGATTTTTGACGACTGCTTCAATTTCCTTAGTGGTTATAGGTCTGTTCAGGTTTTCTATTTCTTCCTGGTTCAATTTTGGTAGTTGATACATCTCTAGGAATACACCCATTTCTTCCAGGTTATCTAATTTGCTGGCATAGAGTTGCTCATAATATGTTCTTATAATTGTTTGTATTTCATTGGTGTTGGTTGTGATCTCTCCTCTTTCATTCATGATTTTGTGGATTTGGGTCATTTCTCTTTTCTTTTTGATAAGTCTGGCCAGAGGTTTATCAATCTTGTTAATTCTTTCAAAGAACCAGCTCCTAGTTTCGTTAATCTGTTCTACTGCTCTTTTGGTTTCTAGTTCACTGATTTCTGCTCTGATCTTTATGATTTCTCTTCTCCTGCTGGGTTTAGGCTTTATTTGCTGTTCTTTCTCCAGCTCCTTTAGGTGTAGGGTTAGGTTGTGTATTTGAGACCTTTCTTGTTTCTTGAGAAAGGCTTGTATTGCTATATACTTTCCTCTCAGGACTGCCTTTGCTGTATCCCAAAGATTTTGGACAGTTGTGTTTTCATTTTCATTGGTTTCCATGAATTTTTTTAATTCTTCTTTAATTTCCTTGTTGACCCATTCATTCTTTAGTAGGATGCTCTTTAGCCTCCATGTATTTGAGTTCTTTCCGATTTTCCTCTTGTGATTGAGTTCTAGTTTCAAAGCATTGTGGTCGGAAAATATGCATGGAATAATCCCAATCTTTTGGTACCGGTTGAGACCTGATTTGTGACCCAGGATGTGATCAATTCTGGAGAATGTTCCATGGGCACTAGAGAAGAACGTGTATTCCGCCTCTTTGGGATGGAATGTTCTGAATGTCTGTGAAGTCCATTTGGTCCAGTGTTTCATTTAAGGTCTTTATTTCCTTGTTGATCTTTTGCTTAGATGATCTGTCCATTTCAGTCAGGGGGGGGTGTTAAAGTCCCCCACTATTATTGTATTGTTGTCAATATGTTTCTTTGCTTTTGTTATTAATTCCCTTATATAATTGGCTGCTCCCATGTTAGGGGCATAGATATTTACAAGTGTTAGATCTTCTTGTTGGATAGACCCTTTAAGTAAGATATAGTGTCCTTCCTCATCTCTTATTACAGTCTTTGTTTTAAAATCTAATTTGTCTGATATAAGGATTGCCAGCCCAGCTTTCTTTTGGTGTCCATTAGCATGGTCAATGGTTGTCCACCCCCTCACTTTCAATCTGGGAGTGTCTTTGGGTCTAAAATGAGTCTCTTGCAGACAGCATATTGTTGGGTCTTGTTTTTTAATCCAATCTGATAGCCTGTGTCTTTTGATTGGGGCATTGAGCCCATTTACATTCAGGGTAACTATTGAAAGGTATGAATTTAGTGCCATTGTATTGCCTGTAAGGTGACTGTGACTGTATATTGTCTGTGTTCCTTTCTCATCTATGCTGCTTTTAGGGTCTCTCTTTGCTTAGAGGACCCCTTTCAGTATTTCTTGGAGGACTGGTTTCGTGTTTGCAAATTTCTTTAGTTTTTGTTTGTCCTGGAAGCTTTTGATCTCTCCTTCTATTTTCAACGACAGCCTAGCTGGATATAGTATTCTTGGCTGCATATTTTTCTCGTTTAGTGCTCTGAAGATATCTTGCCAGTCCTTTCTGGCCTGCCAGGTCTCTGTGGATAGGTCTGTTGCCAATCTAATGTTTCTACCATTGTAGGTTACATATCTCTTCTCCTGAGCTGCTTTCAGGATTTTCTCTTTGTCTCTGAGACTTGTAAGTTTTACTATTAGATGTTTGGTTGTTGACCTATTTTTATTGATTTTGAGCGGGGTTCTCTGTGCCTCCTGGATTTTGATGCCTGTTTCCTTCCCCACATTAGGGAAGCTCTCTGCTATTATTTGCTCCAATATACCTTCTCCCCCTCTCTCTCTTTATTCTTCTTCTGGGATCCCAGTTATTCTAATGTTGTTTCATCTTATCGTATCGCTAATCTCTCGAATTCTGCCCTCGTGATCCTGTAGTTGTTTCTCTCTCTTTTTCTCAGCCTCTTTATTTTCCATCATTTGGTTTTCTATATCGCTGTTCCTCTCTTCTGCCTCATTTATCCTAGCAGTTATTGCCCCCATTTTTTATTGCATCTCATCCATAGCCTTTTTGATTTCTACTTGGTTAGATTTTAGTTCTTTTATTTCTCCAGAAAGGGTTTCTCTAATAACTTCCATGCTTTTTTCAAGCCCAGCTAGTATCTTTAAAGTCATGATTCTGAACTCTAGGTCCGACATCGTACTAATGTCAGTATTGAGTAGGTCTCTGGCAGGCGGTACTACCTCTTGTTCTTTTTGCTGAGGTGATTTTTTTCATCTTGTCATTTTGTCCAGAGGAGAATAGATGAATGAGAGAACAGAATGCTAACAGGTTAACAACGTCTCCAGCAAATATACTTTATACAAATCAGAAAAGACCTGAAACCAGGGGACGAGAAAGGGAAAGAAAGAAGAAAGAGGGGAAAAAAAGGAAAAAGAAAAAGATAAAAACAAACAAAAACCGGACAAACAAATAAAAAAAAAGCAGAATATGATCAAATATGATCAGGCTAGTGCATAGATCAGTGCCACACACTAGATTTTGGGCATATTTTGGTCTGCTAGAAGAAAGTGCCTGCTAAAATTTTTAAATGAAGAAAGACTTATATATGTACAAAATAAGGGTTGATACAATGAAGGGATGGAAGATGACTGTAAAGATGAAAATTATAAAAGATTTTATAAAGGGAATTGATAAGATAAGAAGTTGTTTTTTAAAAAGAAAGAAGAAGATTTTAAAAAATAAAAAGAGAAAAGAAAAAAAAGGGAGAGAATGTGATCAGGCAGGAGACTAGAGGAAATCCGTACACTAGTGATTTAGGGTATATTTTGATCTGTTAGAAGAAACTGTACCTCAAAATTTTAATGACAGAACTACTTATATATATACATATGCCAAAAATAAGGGTAACTACTATGAAGGGATAAAAATATGACTCTACAAATGAAAAATAAAAAATGTTTTTTAAAAAAGGGATTTTTTTCAACCAACATAAGATGTTGGTTGAAAAAGGGAAAAATAAAAATTAAAAAAAAGAGTTAAAAAATTAACTTTGAAAAACTAATGAATTATGGTAAAAAAGCCATGAATTCTATGTGCAGTATTCCCCTAGCGCTGGCGTTCTCCCGTTCTCCTTGATCAGTAAACTTGGTCTTGGCTTGCTGGCTGTTCGTGCTGATCTTCTGGGGGAGGGGCCTGTTGCTGTGGTTCCCAAATGTCTTTGCCGGAGGTCGAACTGCCCCGCCCTTGTGAGTCTGGGCTAAGCAAGCTGCTTGGGTTTGCACTCAGGAGCTTTTGTTCCCTGCAAGCTCTCGGCACAGCTTTGGAGGACCAGAGTGAAAATGGTGGCCTCCCAATCTCCGCCTGGAGGAGCTGAGAACTCGGGGTCCCGCTCCTCAGTGCGCCCCCAGAGAAAAGCAGTCACTCCCGTCTCCCTGGTCTCCGACCGCACTCCGTGCTCACCCGGCCTGTGACCGAGCATTTCTATCTCTGGCACCTGACCCTGTGTGGAGTCTCCAAACCTAGCAGATCCCTGCGGTGCGCTCCCGTGCCGCTCCTCCCGGGGGAGAAAGGGGAGTCTCCCCGGCTCTGCCGCTTGTTGAGTCCCTGCTGGAGGAGCAGTGGCCCGACTGGGCCGCGGATCACAGTTTATGGCCACCCCGAGCTGAGAGCCCGCGCCTCGGCTCCGTCTCTGCAGCCGGCCTCCCTGCTCCGATACCTGGGAGCTCTGCTGCACTCAGGCACCCCCGGTCTTTCTGTGACCCCGAGGGTCCTGAGACCACACTGTCCCACGAGGGTTCCACCTCCCGCTTAGCCCCTGCAGCGACGTCCCTTCGCGGAGCCAACTTCTAAAAGTTCCGATTTTGTGCTCCTTGGCTCTATCACTTGCCAGAAGCGGCCGACGGAGGCCCCCTCCCCCGCCATCTATCCTCCCAAATATTGCCTTGGATTAACCTCTCCGCACATCCTACCTTCCAGAAAGTGGTCGCTTTTCTGTTCAGAGTGTTGTTACTATTCTTATCTGCGATCTCCTGTTGAGTTCGTAGGTGTTCAGAATGGTTTGATCCCTATTCAGCTGAATTCCTGAGGCCAGACGAAATCCAGGTCTCCTACTCCTCCGCCATCTTCCCTGTTTCACAAATACAGATTTTTAAATGAATGAGTGAATTCGTGGATGAATGAGCTTCAACTTGGTTCGAGGCAGTGTGAATATCTGGGGATATGGAAGTGAACCAAACATAGTACAATTCTTGGCTTCTTCCCATTTCAGAAACTTTTCTCCTCACTTTCTTTTTAAGAGTACAAAATATCATCACAGTCTACATTAATGATACCTGACCTCTTGATCTCTGAATTTATAGCTTTTTCTTTTTAATCTGTCAAGCTTTTTAATTATTATACTATACTAAATAATAATGATTTTAATGATTATAATAGGAATTTAACACAAAAGCTTTAAAAAATAACACTGAAGCTTTAAATAAATGAAGACACATATGTATATTATATGACATAATATATAGATTCATATCTGTATATTATGTCTCTCTTTCTTTCTTTCTTTCTATCTATCTATCTATCTATCTATCTATCTATCTATCTATCTCTCCAATAAGAAGCCCAGAGAATCTCTGAGCTCTTGGCTGGTGATTGCAATTTTAATTGTCATTCAATAGAATTCAATAAACTTATGTAGAAAAATAACTCCATCGTCATCCTTTAGTCTAGCTCTCCATCTGTTGTGGGAATCTTCTCTACAGAGTACCTAATATAAAATCATCAAGACTCAGCTTGAACATTTCAAATGGCAGGAATTATTTGTTTGGTCTCATCCAAAGTATGTGACTTTGATATTGATAAAGATTTGCAGGAAACCTAGCATCAGCAGCAGTGAGACTGGGATAATGAAGCAAGTATAGCAAAAAAGCCTTACTTCAGTATTCCTTGTTGGGGATTTTGAGAGTGATAATTAATCACATCCCTTTCCCATCTGGATCCTGAATCAAGCAAGAAACAGAAAGAGTCATCAGATACAGATCAAAATATCAACTTTATTGCCATTAAAGCTAGATTGGAGACAATTGTTTTGTATATAATGAAAAATTAAGCTTATTACCTCTTCCTCTGAAGTTTAGCCCACCTGAAGAGAAAACATGACTACCAGAAATGTTGATTTCTCTAAGTTGAGGGGCACTTAAGGTGGGACGGAGTGAAAACATATCTGTATATGACTTTTAAATCATTGGTTCCAGACAAACAATGATAGATGGTAGATCCTCACTGATTCATCAGTCAGATAAATCAGTCCTCTTCCCAAAGTGAGGAGTGTAAGGCAAGAAAGAAGAGACCCATGTGTAATGTTGACGCTCTTTTTATCTAGAGAATGAGATGTTTGTCCCCTCAGGGAAGTTGAAGTACAGACGAATAACATTCTACTTAATGTATTTTTTACATATCTATTACATAACTATCAACATATATTAAAAGCTATTATAAACCACTGATACCTCAGAATGGAGAAAAATATTTACAAGTCATATATCTGATAAGTGGTTGATACTCAGAACATATAAAGAATTCCTACAATTCAACAAAACAACAACAAAATAACCTGATTTTAAAAAATAGGCAAAGAATCCGAATAGACATTTATCTAAACAAGATATAGAAATGACCAAAGCAAGAATACAAAAAGATACTCTACACCATTAGTCATTAGGGAAATGCAAATCAACATCACAATGAGATACTACTCATTAGTATAAGAAAAGCGGAAAATAATAAATGATGATGAAGATGTAAAGAAATTGGAATTCTTGTACACTGTGAGTAAGAACAAAAAATGGTGCAACTGTTGTGGAAAACATTATGGCAATTGCTCAAAAAGTTAAACATAGAATTAGCATATGGTCCAGAAATTTCACCTCTGAGCACGAACCCAAAAGAACTGAAAGCAGGATTTCAAAGATATATTTGTATACTCATGTTCACAGCAGCATTATTCACAACAGCTAAAAAGTGGAAGCAACCCATCTGTGTTCCATTGACAGATGAATGTATAAACAATGCAGTATATACATACAATAGAATATCATTCAGCTTTAAAAAAGAATGGGATTTTGATACTTGCTACAACATGGATAAACCCTGAAGACATATTCTAAGTGAAATAAGCCACTTTTAAGAGGAAAATATTGTATGATTCCTCTTATATGAGGCTCACAGAGGAATTGAATTCATAGAGACAGAAAGTAGAATGGTGATTGCCAAGCCTGGGGACAGAGGGAATGGGGAGTTAGTATTAATGGGTACAGAGTTTCAGTTGGGGAAGACGAAAAATTCTGGAAATGTTTGGTGGTGACAGTTGCACAACAATGTGAATGTACTGAATGCCATAGAAATATACACTTGAAAATAGTTAAAACACTAAATTTCATATAATATATATTTTCCCATTATAAAAAAAAGAGACTGTGGCATCATCTCCTTAATTAAATATTTTCAAAGATTAAAAAATCACAAACCTGGTAGTTATAAGGAAACCATATTTACTGTTAAGCTGTATTTCTAGAGAGGTTAATTTGGGGTGTACTCATTTTATGTGCATATACTAATATGCATGTGAATGGCAGGCATTTGTGGAACATGAAATATATGAGTTAGCTGAAAAAAATTGTGTGGACTTGTGAACATTTATTAAAGTGACAGCAATATGAATACACTAGGAAGGGCCGAATTCTTGCCCTCTTTAATTCCATCCATTTATTGATCTCTATGAGTCAGGAACAATGCTAGGCTGCAGTTATATGGTGAGTTCCTAAAGCCTCCAGTATCAAGAAGAAGACATACAGGGACAAAGAAAACAAATATATAAATTATTTTTTTTCATACTATAATGAGAACAATGTAAGTAATAAAGAAGGAGCTAAGCTAAATACCAACAAAGGGAGACCTACTTTAGATAGGGTGTTTAAGGAAGTTTTCTCTACCGAGGTAGATTTTAAACTAAAATCTAAATGATGAAGATAAACTACCCACCACCCAAGAAGAAGAAAGAACATCTCACGTGTAGAAGAAAACCTACGTAAAGGTTCTAAAGTGATAAAGAGTTTGGCATGGTCAGAAATGTGACGAGTGACTAGAAAGAAGCAAGCAAAGGTAGGACTTACATGGCAGTGTATGGGTGTGAGATGAACAGGAGCTATTATCAGCATTTTCCAAAGGGTTTTTCTGCTCTGAAGGTGGCCACTAGTCACCTGAGGCTATGGAGCAATTGAAATAGGGCTAGAATAACTGAAGAACCGATTTTTAAAATTTTATTTAATTTCAATGGAATTAGATTTTAACTTAAGCAGTTTCATGCAGCTGGACGTCAGTGTGCTGAAGGATGCAGAAGTAGTCATGTGGGGCCTCACAGGCCATGATAAGTGCTTTCATGTTATTAGGAGAGCAATGGAAAACCACCATAGCAAGGGTGTGATGAGATCCAATGTCTGTCATAGAAAATGGGTTGTTGTTGCTGCTTTCTGTATCACATACATTAAAAGAATAGAGCAAAAAATAGAGCTACCATATGATCCAGCAATTGCACTACTGGGTATTTACCCCAAAGATACAAATGTAGGCATCCGAAGGGGTACGTGCACCCCAACGTTTATAGCAGCAATGTCCACAATAGCCAAACTGTGGAAAGAGCCAAGATGTCCATCGACAGATGAATGGATAAAGAAGATGTGGTAATGTATACACAATGGAATATTATGCAGCCATCAAAAGGAATGAGATCTTGCCATTTGCAATGACGTGGATGGAACTGGAGGGTGTTTTGCTGAGTGAAATAAGTCAATCAGAGAAAGACATGTATCATATGACCTCACTGATATGAGGAATTCTTAATCTCAGGAAACAAACTGAGTGTTGCTGGAGTGGTGGGGGGTGGGAGGGATGGGGTGGCTGGGTGATAGACACTGGGGAGGGTATGTGCTATGGCGAGTGCTGTGAATTGTGCAAGACTGTTGAATCACAGATCTGTACCTCTGAAACAAATAATGAAATATATGTTAAGAAAAAAGAAAAAGAAGATAGCAGGAGGGGAAGAATGAAGGGGGGAAATCGGAGGGGGAGACGAACCATGAGAGATGATGGACTCTGAAAAACAAACTGAGGGTTCTAGAGGGGAGGGGGGTGGGGGGATGGGTTAGCCTGGTGATGGGTATTAAAGAGGGCACGTTCTGCATGGAGTACTAGGTGTTATGCACAAACAATGAATCATGGAACACTACATCCAAAACCAATGATGTAATGTATGGTGATTAACATAACAATAAAATTAAAAAAAAAAGAATAGAGCAAAAAGTTAGGAAATAAACACAGTACTTCATGGAAGAGCCTCAACCCAAAGAGATATTAAGTGGAGATGGGGAGAAAAGGTAGAACTTGAGTTACTTCTGGGGGATGGGGACTAGTATAATTAATAGGATTTGCTAACGGATTCAATGAAGGCTAGGGAAAGAACAACATAAAGATGGGCTCTGTTTTGAGTAGCTGGGTAACTGATGGTACAGTTTATTTAGGTAAAGTTGATTGGAGGTGGGGGAGGGGCAGGAATATGTTTTTGTGAAAAGTCAAAGGACATGTTTAGGCTTGATAAGCTCAAGAGATCTGTGGGACATTAATATGAAGATGATATTAGGCATGTGAGTACTTGAGGCTGGAGAAATGTTAGGGCTAGGTATAAATTTGGGAGACATCCATATGGACCTATTAAATTGATGACAACTGATATATGCATTTAAGGACAGAGTGGCAGATAATGGGAGAACCTAGAGCCAAGCCCTGAGTGACAATATCCAGAGACAGGCTTAGGTTATAAGGGTTCAATAATTCCACTTCTTGGGAATTTGCATGTCACCATAATGTATAGGATGTTGATGTCTCATTTAAATGTTCTTTCTCTTCTTTTGAGGTATGTTGGAGTTCAACTTTGCAAATTGATATGGAATATAATCAATTCATGTGATTTTGTCTAAAACTGTAAATGTCATTAATACTTCTGAACACTCCATCAGAATTCTACCAGTGAAACAACTCTACTGCATTCTTGCTCTTTTAAGTATCATTATAACCATTTTAAGAGAAATATTAATGTTTATAGAATTTTCCTTTAGGCAATATGAATAACTTTAGGGTAGGAGGGTGATGATCAGTGAATAGAGAGTAAGGGAAGATTTGGCATGCAACATGATTTAAACCATTCTCAACAGCTATAGAACATGAGAGGAACTGCAAACCCAAGTCCCTATCACCTGTTTCTAGATCAAACAGATAGGGCATTTTCCTTATGAAATGTTCCTTCTACCTTCCTTTCTTTCTCCCTTCCTCACTACCTGCCTCTGACATTCAGTAAAGTCAATAAGAAAAGAATCTTCACTTTGTAGACACCATTTGCTATCTACCTACCCAGATAAAAGAACATCACAACTTGGAAAAGATAATGCCAGCATGCAATTCAAAATTTGGACCTGTGAAATAAGACAATGTGTGGAACTTTAGAAGAATCCAGCTAATATTTACCTTTGTTGATATCCTGTTAGAGCATGTTAACTGGCTATTTATCCAGGCTTAGTTTACTCAAAATGAAAATAGTTACAGTTAATTTTACATAAAATAATAAGCATTCTGTCTGTTTTTTACTATGGATATCATCACACCATTCTCTTTTTCTTGTTGAAATCATCCAGTGTGTCTGCATTTAAAATCAGGATTCTTGAGCATGATGAGTATCCTGCTCCTAATGACACAGATCATGTACATAGACCAAGGACCCTGAGTATCCACAGGCAGTTTGTTTTGTTTTTGATTTTGATGGTAATGTTTACCATCTGTTTACCCTGCTATGATGATATTATCATGAGTTCGTACTAAAGTGCTGAAGGCACCTCTGACAGAAAAATGCTATAGGGCAAAACATTCATCATTTCTTCTCCATGCCCCAAAACTATTCCTAAGAATTTGGTTTTCTGTGGAAATATTTCAAATGAAATGCTCTTCAGAAGTCTACCATTTCAGCAGAGCACAGAACTAAGAATGGTTCAGTAAAAAAGAAAGTGCCTGATAACATGGGATAATTATCTATTTATCAGAACTTTGGAATAAATACAGTTCAAAAATGAAAAAGGCTTGTGGTCTGCAGTATTTCCTTTGAAACTACAAATTAAGATCATGTTGACAAAATTAAGTAAGAAGATAATACAGTAATAGGTTTTGTTTCTTCAGGGATGCAGATCTGATAAAACACAGAGCATTGCTCCAGTGAATTATCTTAAACATCTGTTGTTCTTTAGGAGTTTTACATGCTCTGTATCATTATCTCATTCAGTTCTTAAAACAACCCAATGAAGCAGGAATTTATGTTTGTCTTACAGGTAAGGAAACCAAGATCGAGGATGTATGGGAGGCTTGAATTCAATCCTAGGTATTGACTTTTTGTCTAATGAAGTTTTGGGTTTTTTTTCTCCAACATCCTACAGCTGCTTCCAATGTTTTCCAGTATCAATAGTGACTTCTGGCTTTATTAATAAGACGTCTGTGAACTCTAGACACATACATTTGTCTGTGTTTGATTTCCTAATTTGGTTTATGAAGAACTTTACTCATAAATCGGATCGGTAGCTTCATTGTCATTCTGGCCAATTAGATGGACTATGCCCCAATGTTTCAAAGCAAATATTAAAAGAAAAACAAACAAACCCCTATTTCCTGAACATGAGTCATTTTTCCAAAAGGAGCTGTAAAACAATATGGTTGCTTATATCCTCCATCACCACAAAAGGCAATGTGCTATTTGGGGAAGCCCATTTGGGGTAGTGGTAGTACAATATGCCTATCAAACCAGACATGTCCAAAAGGATCATTTAATTCATTCCTACCCTATCAGTCATTTCTTCACTGGTCATTAACATTCAAACAACTGCCACCTTATCCTTTTATTTGTTCACCTTAAAAACAAAGACAACATCTTTGATTTCTTTCTAAATCCTCTTTGTTCTGCAAGTAAAATGTTGTTGTAACTAAAATACATCTCCACCTTCTCTAGCCTAGTCCACATCACCACCATCTCTCAATTGGACACTTCCAGCAGCTTCTAACACCTTCTTGTTTCCACACACCCCTCCCAGCCTCAGTCATTTTTCACAAGATAGTCAAAAGGATTCTGAGGGAAGTGCCCCCCTCTCCAAATTTATCTCCTAGCATTCTCCACCTTGTTTACCAATCTCAAGCCATTCCAGTCCCCAATATTTTTCTAGTTTGCCAAGTTTGACACTTCCTCCTCCATCTGGTTGAAATGCTCATTTCCATAGTTTTGCATGATTTGCTCTTTTGACTCCCTTGGGAGTCAGTGCAAATGCATCTTTTCAGAAGAGGCCTTTCTTGCTACTCCAACTTAAATGGTGTCCCTCAATTATTCATTAACTGGGCACCCTGTTTATTTCCTATAAATGTTTAGTACAGTGGGAAAAAAGTCCCATTCATGTGTTGTGTACTTCATAGTTTTCTATGTCTTCTATTGTACTGTGCATTTCATGAGACCAATGACTATATATATGTCCTTTCATTGTCTCTTCACTTAGCTCAGTATTTGTCACATAATATGTATTCACTAATTATTTGATGAATGAATGGATGAATGAAATTAATGAAGTGAATGAGTAAATGAACAAACATGAGTAGTAACTATTCAAAGCATCATAATATTGAAAAGAGAGCTGATTGCTATAAACCCAACCTCCAATCTAACTTTTTTATCACTTGCTTTCATTAAGAATGATCAAATGACTCATCATCTCTACTATTAGATTATGCTTTCTGTCCCATGAACCCTTCTTTGTAAATTAAATTATATCTGAAGTGCAAGCTACGCACTTACTCTGTCAATGTTTTTCTTTTTTGAGTTGCTTTTTATCAAAACTAGCATGATTATTTTTGGACATTGATCTCCCCCTTCAGTTCCCATGGTGAATCAAAGTTTCATTATTCTCCAAATGGGGGAAAAATGATTTCTCTGCACTCACAAATGCCCATAGGCTTTCTTAATCCTTGTTGTTTCCTTGTCTCTCTGGCTTATGCATATATACCTTTATATAAACAGTGGATTTGGCCTGAATATTCTGTTTTTAAACCCTAAATTATATTAATAGCAATGAATATTACAGAAATATCAATAACACCTATGCCTAGGTTGAATGTATACCATCAACACTAATACTAAATGCACAAGAAAATCAATCGATAATAGGGTAGAGAGCTGCTACAAAATAAATACAATATTAATTAGAATCAGGGTACAGAGAGAAAGGAGAAGGGGAACTATCATATCCTAAACATTTTGTCTTAAGTGCACCACACACTTAACACCCAATCCTAGCAATAACCTTCCTAAGAAGGAATCATTGTGTCCTTTATAAAGGTAAAGTAGGTTACATTTCAATGACACATATGTTTAGAGGTCATAAGTTAGTAAAATCCATATCAGAGATGTAATCTAAAATCAGTCCCATTTCATAGTCCCAGGAATTTTCTACTTGTTCAGTCTTCCCTTGTAGGTAAAATTCATGTTTTGTTTTGTTTTTTAATGGACCCTCTTACTCCTATGTTGGCATGGTCTGATTGAGTCTTCCTGAAAGTGGGAGTTATGCTTGAAACATCCAATTGCAAAGTTTGGAGAGAAACTTAACTACCGTTTCCTTCCCAAACAAGTGATAAAATATCTGTTTCCTTCCCAAACAAGTGAAAAAATTTTTGTGAAATTTCCATTGTCCTTTTATTTTGTCTTTGTTTCTCCAAACATTACAAATTTGCTATCATCTCCCTTTCCTATTTAATGATCTGTTTTCCTGGATCAATACTTTTCAGAGTAGACATTGTCAAACAGAACCCTGGAAGGGTTATTGATTTGACCTTTTTTGTTGTTCCACTCTCTCTGACATGACACTGAATCTAAGTTAAATGAGATTATAGTATGGTGTTACCGCTCTGTTTTTCAATTATTTCACATAAACATCTGCAGTTTCTATTTTCTGATGGTCAATTACACATGCCCATGACTCTCAAAATTTGTGCTTTGGAGAAAGGTAACTGAGAATTTCTAGAGGTAATACATTATTTCATTACACATGAGGTTTGGATATTGCTCAGCAGAGGAAATCAAGCCAGCGCTAGTGTGAACAGTTACCAGAAACTGACCATTTTGCAGCCATGCCCTATGCTGGTCAGTGATGTACAACAATTAACCAGTCATTCATTCTGCCCTATTTATCTTCTCTGTCAATAAATTTGAGAGGATCTGCTTGACACTTTTTGACAAATCTCCCTGTGAGTTAGAAACAAACTTTATTTAGAGCTGAGAGGTAATTAAAATGTGGCTAAAGGGTCCTATGACAACCAAAACCACTTTTTTTAACATTAGCAACTTATTTTTAGCTTCATTTTCGAGGTAATTTTACGCAGAAGGGAAATTGGGTTGGATCCTCAGAGATGCTTATGTCCTTATCAGAATACCTCTGTTTCACATCTTGCATGGGGCCCTTTTAATTTCATGCAGAATTATGTGGGAAGAAGTAAAAAGGTAAAAAGGGAAGATTCTCCAGCCATGTGCCTGGTTTGCTTTAAACTCTGTCAATACTACTTCTGAGAAATGCTGTCATCTGCTTCTTTAGAACTTATTAAGAGAAGAGGAGGTGGATATATACTAATCCAATGTATAGACTATTTTAAAATGTCTAACAATGCCAAGCACAGGCACTCATTGTCCTGCTTACAATTCTAGACTTAATTAGCTTAGCAATCTTGTTCTTAAATGGGAGACTCAGTATTGTAGTTGGAAAATAATGCACTTGGGAGTTAGCTGGAGAAAGGTTCCTTCCTGACTGAGCAGAATGACCTGGTATAAGTACTGAAGCCTTAGAATTGGTAGAAACTGTAAAAATTTCTTAATTTGGAAGCTGAAATTAATTATCCCTACATCATAAAGTTCAATATAATTATGTGAATTAATACACAGAAGAGTTTCCATTATGTTAATAGCAGCCAATATTATTAATTAGCGTAATCATACAAGTAAATTCAACTGTAAAACTAGAAATTTGTTTTCTCCAACTTTTTTACTTAAAAAAATTTTTCGTGATGTATAATTGTCATATGTGTTTCAATGCATGATGTAATCTTTTGATATTTTTATATATGGTGAAATTATTACTACAATAATCAAACATTTTTTTAAAAAGCTAACCCTTCCCCATGTCCTTCACTCAGCAAAAGATTTCTTCACATGTGTAACTTTGAATATAATCGCAAGCCTCTTTTCCCTTTAATTATCATACATTCTGAATGAAGAGACTCTGAGTTAATGAGGTTTTTTTTCATGTAAGCCATCATAAGTAAAAGGAATTTTAATCACACAGACAGAGCTACATAAATTTAACATTGTACTTAATCATGAAATTACATTATTTAAAAATCACGCACAGTAAAGACCCTTTCTTGGTTGTAGAACTTTATGAGGCCTAATTGATCACTCCAAATATGGCTGACAATATTTAAGAGGGATGAAAGAAGAGCTGTTTCCCAATAATTGTTGGGAACTCTTCCATATATGAGAGTATTGTCCCACAGAATATGAGTTACTGTATTCCTGCAGAACATTGTGGATAAGTCATTTTGTGTGTTTTAGTCTAGTAAGTCTTCCAGTTTGATATAAATATAAACAGAACTGAATAAAATGATAATTGAACAATTAAAGGTGGCTAGAACAAGCCCACTTCACAAAATCAAATATTATCCCAGAGGTCGGTCATATCAGTGGGATAAAAATGTTCAACATGAACACACAAATATTTTGTCATCTCAAAACTTGAGCTAATAAGTTTTCATAGTAAGGTTAGACAATATACTTACCATTTCTGTATGAAAAGAAAAGTTATTATGCCCTGACTATGCATTTAAAATATTTTGATCATTTTCTTCCAGTTTCCACCAATTCTAGCAGTAAACCAAAGTTCTCTGAGGGTTTCCTTCTGACAACCATGTATCAAGAAACAGCTGTTCTTTCATAACTAAAGAAAAATATGCTTGGTATTGCAAAGTATCTCTTCTATTCCTAATACAAGAGGAATAGTAAAAGAAGACCAGGTTTATGCTCCCATGTTCATTATAAGACAGTTTTGTTCACTACAGAACTTAGACACTAAACCAAAGTACCATGTAGAAATGAAGGGTGTTTTGTTTTTAGAATATAAAATAGCAATATCTGAACCTAGAATAAATTCAAAGGTGTTATGAATTCCATAAAAATTGAAATTGTTTTGATCTTATGGTTGATAGGCACTCAGCAAACTATTTATGGAAGAATCTGTGTGGATTTTTGGTACGAAGTTTTTGGAACGTTCACTGAGAAGAGATGAGGTAGGGAGATTTATAAAACTCTAGCCCTATATTAAGAATTAAATTAGTTTGGTAAGTTAGTTAAACTATGACTTCTTTTCCTGTTTTTCCAACAATTTACTTTTCCAGAACTAACTTTTTAAATTTTTAGGTGTTTGTATTATTTATATTTCATCACTGTTTTTGTTGTCCAAATTTTGAGAGAGAGAGAAAGAAGAGAATCCACAGCATATAAGGGAGATTGCTGGCACTTAGGAGAAGATAATTAGTGGGGAAAAAAGTCCCAGTGAAGGGGAAAATATGAGCTGAATTAAATTTATTGAGTGCTAATAATTTTTATAATAATAGCAGTTACCAATTATTAAATGTTAGCCATATGCCAGCTACTCTATTAAGTGCTTTCTCTGATTTTTGTCAAGTAACCCTCATAAAAACACTATAAAGTGATAGTATGTTTATATGCATTTTAGAAATAAGAAAAAATTGATGCTTCAATATAGCAAATAACTTGCTCAAGGCCATAGAGCTAATAAATGGCAGAGCTGGGAATTAAGCCAAGATTGATTTGGCTTCAAAGTGTATCTTGTAACCACTAGGATGTACTGCATTGCGCTAAGTCCTTTGCATAAATCATCTCATTGACTTATTGCAACACTTTGAACATATACTATGAAGCTCTTTATTTTGTTATTAGATAAAAATATTGAAGTTCAGAGAGGTTCATGAGCTCATGTAAGTTGAACTGGCAGAGCAAGGGTTTGAACCACGTCTGTGTCACTCTGCCCTGGGAACACATTTGTTTGGAGGAGTAAGTAAATTGATAAGAATGTCTAGGACTTTAAAGGAAAGAAAACAAAGGAAAGGAAAACGAAGGCATCACTGTTTGCCTTATTGGAAATTCCAAGAGGATTCTTAGTGGGGGTGACGACTCTCTGAAAGAACTGAGACTTGAAAGTGAGTCAGGTTTGGCTCTTTCTGTCTTGCCTGCCTGATACGATATTCTTTACTTCATTTGATTGGTTTCGATCACCCTTTCCTGTGAGCTGTTTTGGATCCAGAATCACTTTTATCTGAGTAAGAAGAAGAAAATAGAAGCCAGAAAACTGATTAGAAAAGAAATGAAAGCAGTTCTGTGAGTGCTTGTTGGTCATGAATCCAGCTCTCCCAAGATGTATGAGATACAAGGACGAAGCTCCCCTATCACCTGGAGGGTTGCAATATCCTCCCAGGTAGAATCAAGTCATCTCTGATGCACTCCCTTTAATCTGTCCTCCACTTTGCAGCCAGAGAGGTCTTTTCAAAATGCAAGACTCATCCTGCTAGCTCATACCTTGGAAACCTATCGGTGGTTTTCCCACTTCTCTAAAATGAAGACAAAGCAAGACTCCTGTCTACCTCTCTAGCTTGCTCTTGTTTTATTTATTTATTTAATTGACACACACCCACAGAGAGAGAGAAACAGTGAGAGAGGGAACACAAGCAGGGGGAGTGGGAGAGGGAGAAGCTGGCTTCCCGCCGTGCAGGGAGCCTGATGCAGGGGCTCGATCCCAGGATCCTGGGATCATGACCTGAGCCGAAGGCAGACGCTTAATGACTGAGCCACCCAGGAGCCCCTTTAGCTTACTCTTACATCATGCTGTCCCACACACATTCTCAGCTACAACTTCACTGTCCTTTTTGTTGTTGTCGGTGGTGTGTGTCTGTGTCTGGTACTTGCCATGGCTTTTAATTGGGCACTTTCCTCTTGCTGGAATGCTATGCCATCACCTAGTTTTGTGGCTTATTATTTCTATTTCACCCTTCTGACTTAGCATTGGTTCCCCAAGAAGCCTTCTCTGAGTTCCTTGATCAGCATAAATATCCTACTGAGAACAACGATACTTCCCCTTTGGAGCAATTGTTATAGTGGAATTTTTCTTGATTGATGCTTATCTCCCCTTCTAGACAGACTGTAGGATCCTGGAAGGCAGCACGCTCCTGTGAGTTTACTTGCTATTATATGCCAAGCCCTAGCATCCTGCCAGACATATAACAGCTACTAGAATGTGATAGCTGATCTCCAAGGTCGACTCACAAAGAACCCTGTCTCCTGGATTCATGCCCTTGACTAGTCCACCTATGTTGAATCTGAGCTGGCCCTGTAACTCACTTTATCAATAGAACATGTAAGAAATGATGTTGTACCCTTGCCCTAACTAATCCTTAAGGTGGCCTAGTGGTTTTCACCTTTGTGCTTTTGGGAACACATATGTCATATAAGTCCAGAAACTCTTCTAGAGCAACTCTGTGGAGAGCCTGTGATCCATGTGGAGAGAAGATGCCCCGAGACTACATGAGGAAGAGAGAGGCCAATTCTCCCAGGGTCCCAATCAAGCCTCCAGTTGACTTTGGCTTTACCTCTCATCTGATTACATCTATATAAGATGCTCCCAGTGAGACTAGAGAAAAAACTGCCCTTCGGAGCCCAAGCAACCCATAGAACTATGAGACACAATAACGAGGTTATTTTTTTTTAACCTGCTTAGTGTTGCTGCTACACACCAACAGATAACTAAAAAATAGATGTACTAAAACAAACTGTAGAATTCATAGATTAACCTAGTTTTCTCATGATTGGATTCTTGCTACTCAGGATGTAGGTAAAAGTATCAGGGTCAGACCTATAACTATTTTCTTGTCTTTTGGGCCCTCCATGCTCATCAACTGCAAAATTCTGTTTATGTGGTAGAAATGAAAATACATGTAACTTAAGTTAAACTTTTTCTCCTTAGCCTGTACAGACTGAGTCACTTTAATATGTAATGTCACTTTGTATTGTTTTAATGCAAAAATTGCTGATGGCATGTCTTCACTCCCCCTCAAAATACAGCCCCTCTCTTCAGTATTTCTGGGAGTCTCCAGAAGATTTTTTACACATGCCCATAGGAAGTCCTCCAGATTACTCTCCAATCATGCTTCTTTGTAGTACCTATCGTGTACAAAGGGCATCAGACTCTCTGCTGGTCCTTCACTTTCTGGTCTCTGGAGAGAATGCTGTTCAATCTATGATCCCTTCTCCAGGTGGTCCCAGTTATGCAAAGCACGCGAGACACCCAAATAAGCATTGTGCTGCTTGCAGTCCTCACTGTGTGGGATTCATGATATATTCTATTCAGAAATTGGAAGTTGTGCCTCCCTCCATAGTACAAACCGAAGGCATAAAGCAGTCACTGGTTTGTAGTAATTTCAGTTCCTTGATTAGGTTCCAGTCCCTTCCTGTGAATGATCTTCTGTGGTTCAAGATACGACTCTTCGAGCTCTTGGTTTGTCCTCTGACCAACCTTCCTTTTCCATAAAAAGTAACCTGTGTTTATAACTGAATAGTTTTTATGGCTCACTTACTGACCATAGTAATTAGGGTGCTTTGGGCCACTTTTCATTTTGTACTGTTTCTGTCAGTTTGGGCATAAAATGATGTAATTCCTTTAAAACCTTAGTGAGCTTTCTGTGTATTTTACTGTAATTCTATTAGACAAAATAGACTATACTTTGCTTCCCAGGTAAGATTGCTATGGTTAAGATGCCCTTTATATTTTTAGAATTTTATTATTTAATAGATATTGCCTAAGAGCTACACTATTAGTATTATTATTTATTATTTCTTAATAGAGCATATTATCCTTCTGCCCTGGATTTCATCTTTGACCTAAAGCCATTTCTTACTTTGAGTATGTTTTCCTGGGAAAGCCTGGGGCTGGGAGCAGTTTTTATTGTTGTTTTCCATGAAATTCATTCAGTTTGTTTCATTGTTATGGAAAATTTTCCCAATATCTAAACCATTCTTTCTTTAGTTTATCTGCTTCTCTTTGTTCCAGGACCATCCTGAGTTCAAATGTAAATCACTGTCTCCATATGTCGGTCTCTCTAGAATCTCTAATACCCCTATGAAAATGCCCTTCTCAAAGTCCCACAGTGCTTTCCCCCCTCTTTTTTTTATTAGCTGCACCCGTGAAGATTTTAGTGCGATACCTTCTTTTTTTAAAAATTTTTTATTGTTATGTTAATCATCATATATTGCATCATTAGTTTTTGATGTAGTGTTCCATGATTCATTGTTTGTGCATAACACCCAGTGCTCCATGCAGAGTGTGTCCTCTCTAATACCCATCACCAGGCTAACCCATCCCCCTACCCTCCTCCCCTCTAGAACCCTCAGTTTGTTTTTCAGAGTCCATCGTCTCTCATGGTTCGTCTCCCCCTCTGACTTACTCCCCTTCATTCTTCCCTTCCTGCTATCTTCTTCTTTTTCTTTTCTCTTAACATATGTTGCATTATTTGTTTCAGAAGTACAGATCTGTTGTCAGGCAACTGGAGGGGTGACCAAGTCACCAGATTCCAGGCGCTCACGTTATCTCTGTGTAGGCTCAGCTGGGAGGTCTCTAATCACACATGAAAACTCTTAAGTATACATAGAGGGATTTTCTATCAAGAAGAAGGGACCCATAGGGTCACTTTTGTTTTGTTTTATTTTTATTGTATTTGGCTGTGGATAAGATACTTGGCCTCTCTGAACCTCACTTCATTCCTCTCTGGAAAAGTCAACTAGATCCATTTCATTAACATTGTTAACATGGATAAGTTATTTTACCCATCTCAACCTCTCTCAAAAGCAAAATTTTTAGAAAAATTGAATCATACTGTACATGCATTGTTTCATCTTTTTATTTAATAATATTTCACGTACATTTTCTAATTTCCTGCAGAATTATTTTTAATGACTACATGGAACACCATAATTATTTAACCAGTCTCCTGTTGTTGGCTATTATATCATTTCTAATTTGTTGCTATCTTGTAATTATGCTGGGTTGAAGTACTTATACATTATTTCCTCGAGATACATTCTTAGAAAGGGAATTACTGGTTCAATGGATCTGCTTATTTTAAGACATGTTAACATATATTTCCAAATTGCCTTCCAGAGAGACAACCAATTTTACTCCTCCACAACACTGCATTTATCAAAGTTTTTTTCCTCTTAAAAAGCTTTGTCAGTTTGAGAGGGCAAAGGCAGTATATCCTTATTTTAATTTAATAGCTACAATTTTAAAAACTCATGGTTATTACTTACGGTGATGTTTTTGTGCCTTAAGCCAACACTTGAACAATAATAATTACCTCGAACATACCCTATGACAACATTTTCACATTTATTATTTCACATAATATGCCCAGGAGCCTTCGAAGATAAATAGTGGAACCAATAATCGTTAAAGTATGTCACAAAGCATAACAATTAGTTCTACAAGTAGTTGCATGCAAACCTCCTAGTTTCAAAATTAGGGTAAATTGTTTCAGCAAGAGTTGTTAAGAAAGAAGGAATTTGTTTCCCAGGACTAATCCTTTTTGGATAAAGAAGAAAAGGTATTATTCCATCCTGGCCTTGTGACTAGATGAGTCAACTGCTGACTAGGCAGTTTATTTCTTGTCAGATTAAGGTTTTTTGAATAGGCTTCCATAATTTCAGTTATATAGCATCACACAGTACTATGTTATAAATGCTATGTTCTATGGCATTGTTTTTGCCAAGCCTTCTGTCTACCTCTGTTTCTTTGTGTTTTATGTGATTTTTATTATAATAGTGACACTTGCAAAAAGTACTTAAATGCTTGAAAAAAGTAATTAACCTACAGAAATGCACAAAATAAAAATAAATCATTCCCCCTCCTTTTGCCCTCTCTTCAGAGTAAGCCACCATTAGCAATACGATGTTAATCCTTTGGTATTGTTGAACCATATTTTTTTACGCAATTGGGCCTACCCTCTCCTATATTTTGTCACATGATTTTCTTATTTGTACAATATTCCATGTTGCTTCAGAGTATTCCATTGGAGGGCTATAAGAATTTAAATCTGATCCATTACTGTTGAACATTTATGTTTTCCCCAACATTAGAGACTTTTTTTTTTAAAGATTTTATTTATTTATTTGAGAGAGAGAGAATGAGAGAAGCACGAGAGGGAAGAGGGTCAGAGGGAGAAGCAGACCCCCCACTGAGTAGGGAGCTGGATGCAGGACTTGATCCTGGGACTCCAGGATCATGACCTGAGCTGAAGGCAGTCACTTAACCAACTGAGCCACCCAGGCGCCCTGTTTTCCCCAACATTAAAGTAAACATCTTTATACACAAATATATTTCTATATTAAATTTCTAAAAACGGATCATTGAACAATCTCAACTGCAAAAACTGAGTCAAAGGTGATTTACATTTATAATTTTCTTTTTAAAGATTTTATTTATTTGACAGAGAGAGACACAGCGAGAGTGGGAGCACAAGCAGGGGGAGTGGGAGAGGGAGAAGCAGGCTTCCCGTGGAGCAGGGAGCCCGATGCAGGGCTCGATCCCAGGACCACGGGATCAAGACCTGAGTCGAAGGCAGACGCTTAATGACTGAGCCACCCAGGCGCCCCTGCATTTATAATTTTGATTACCATGCTGGTTTTCAAAAATTTCCAACATATCCATCAATAGCATCTTACAGTGTCTATCCCCATACTCTTACCAACACTGAATATATTCATTAGTCTTATTTTTGCTCATCTCAATGATGAAAAAAAACTCACTGTTTTAATTTGTTTTTAATTAGGATGAGGTGGATCCTCTTTTTATATATTTAAGGTTGTTTGGATTTTATTTCTAGAAAACTGCCTTCTTATACCCCAGTGCCTGGATTTCTATTCAGTTTTTAGGCTTTCTTCCTGATTTTTAACTTTTCTTTGTATACATCTAAAATAGCTACTTTGATCATGGCTTATGCATGTTTCCAAGTTATTATTGTCTTTATTTTTTCTATTTATATAAACTTTACTATTGAGAAATTTTAGTATTTTTATGCAGACTTATTTATCATTTTTTTCTTAAATGCTTTTTTGGTTTTTCTGTCATGTCTATGAAGTCCATCCCTATTGTTAGGGACTTTTATATTTTTAACATTCTTTTTTTAAAAATTCACATGCAAAAAATAAATAAAATAAAATAAAAATTCATGTGCTAGTCTAGTAATTTACCATCTTTTCATCTTTCAGTGTTAAGTCTTGATTTAATTAGAATTTATTGTCAAGTAAAACACTAAGGATATGTCCATCCCCTATGTTTTACGTGTGTGTGTGTTTGTGTGCATGTCCTCAAACCTCTAGCATTATTCAGTAAATAATCCTTTGTTTGAAATTACATCTTTATTATATAAATTTAAATTAATTTAAAAGTGTCTTGGCCTTTTCAAATGTTCATTTATCACTTAGTTTATTTCTATGCCAGAACTCTTCTGTTTTAACTGCTATAATATTCTGAGATACTTTATATCTAATGGAACTAATTCTACCCAATTTTTTAATATTATTCTTCCACATAAATATGAGAATTAATTTTTTTCAAGTGAAGGGAAAAATGAAAGGTTTTTTTTAAGATTTTATTTATTTATTTGACAGAGAGAGACACAGCGAGAGAGGGAACACAAGCGGGGGGAGTGGGAGAGGGAGAAGCAGGCTTCCCGCTGAGCAGGGAGCCCAATGTGGGGCTCGATCCCAGGACCCTGGGATCATGACCTGAGCCGAAGGCAGACGCTTAACAACTGAGCCACCCAGGCGCCCCGAAAAAAATGGCAGTTTGATGAAGATTTTCACAACTAAGCCTTCGAACAGTACGGGAAGAGAGCAGATACTATTTCCTTTGGCTGTGTTCCCATTGGCTGTTGAAACAGATAAATTGTTTAGATTTTTACCAACTTGCTTTATCGAATTGTTTACAGTTTTATTCATTAGGAGCTATTTCACTCATCAGAGGGAATTTCCATGTAATGAAATAGGCTAATTCAGTTACTGAAGCTGTGTGAAGGGAGTAAAAAAAAAAAACAAAAAACAAATTTTCATTCAGTAGTTTAAGATTTTTGTGCACATGAAAAGCTACACAGCTGCTTATGGACTGCTGGCTCTTGAATTCTCAAAGAAACTGAAAAAGCAAAGGAAAAAACTTACACAGAGGACTTGGGAAGTCAAAGCATGTAATGCCTTCCACTTTATCTCATCATTATGAGTTGAATTAACTTGAATTAATTGGTACTATTAAGCCTAGTTTAAAAAAGAAAAAAAAATTAGAACCACTAAATACAAGGGGCGCCTGGGTGGCTCAGTCGGTTTAGTGTGCCTTTGGCTCAGGTTATGATCCCAGGGTCCTGAGATCTAGTCCTTTGTTGGGCTCCCTGCTCAGTGGGGAGTCTGCTTCTCCCTCTCCCTCTGCCTCTCCCCTACCCCTGCTTCTGCACGCTCTCTCTCTTGCTCTCTCTCTCAAATAAATAAAATCTTAAAAAAAAAAAGAACCACTAAATGCAAGTAAAAATGGCAAGCATAGTAAAATTATGTCTACCTTTCCAAACAGAATATTTTTAACTTACAACTAATTTAAGCTCTGAAAGTTCAATCTAAATGTGTGGCTTGAACCTTGAACCTATCTATTCATGATATAACAGTATGTTGAAAACAAGGTTTCTAGAAAATCTCTCAGATAGAATATATATGCAAAATTCCCAAACCAGGTGTCCATGTGCAGATTTTGATAGGAAATTGCAGGGGGGGAATCCCATTTCAGGCCTCCTGGAGTCTTCTAACCAGAGAAATTATATGTGAAGAAGAGGGGTATTTGAAAATGAGAGGTCTTTGAGGAGAGCTGCTTGTTGTAGGGCTTTGATTTCCACTTTGTCTTTGAGAGGTGAATAGTGTTGCTCTTTCCCACTATAAACCTAATAAAGAGGGTTTAAGAGGGTCTCTGACACAGTACCGAAATGGGCTTCCTGCATTTGGGGACTAACGCCTGACTTACACATGAGGAAACAAAGGCCAGCTCTGGGGTGGAGTTTGACCCCTACCCAGGAAATCTTCATGGCAAAGAAAGGCTATATATTTGGAAGTGGGGCCAAGAGAATATCCCACATTGAGTTAAGTGGTCATTCCCAGAGTTTACAGGCACAGGTTTGTAGAAGGCCACAGTCCAAGTGGTTGTCTTAGACCTTGTCCAGTAGGCCTGTGTGAATCCTGAGACTTGAACCAAAGGAGGCTGGAGGTCTATTGCTGTAGGGCAAAGAGCAGAGGAAAGAAAAACCAGGTAGCTGAATTGAGTTGCATCTAATCAGTCTGAGACAACTGCAAGAGGTAGAGGGTCAAGAGTTAAACCCAAAAAGCCAATGACAACCTCTGCATCAGAGAGAACTTTAACCAGGCTGATGAGGGTCTCCAGGTTTAGCCATCTGCCTCTCAAAAGATCCACGAGCACCAGCTGAATAACTGACCTATCTCCTCTCCTGTTTTCCTTTCCTCTGTCCAGTCCTCCTAGTACCCAGATTTGACTTGTACCAATTAAATCAGCAGTTAGAAAGTGGAGGGAGAGGTAAGACTACACAGGAGAAAAAAATATACTTTCCTTCCTCCACTGCAGGACTTGAGCCCTAAGCTGGCCCAGACTGTGGAAGGAGAAAACAGCAATTTATGCTAACTCGAATGGGAAATTTTGATTAATATTTCAGGCTGAAAATGCTAACACTGTTACTTAAAGTGATCCTAGGACTGCTATTATATAAGCGGGAGCCAGAAAAAGTCATGGACCTTGTCATGCTTTTATCCAGGGAAAGGGGACGTTTATGTCCTATAAAAAAAAAAAAAAACCATAAAATAACAGCAGGAAATCTTTTCATAACAATACATTTTAGTCAGTTCAACAAACAAGTAGCCAATAAAAGAGAATGGAATTAAGAAATTTATATTAATTCTAGCCCCAAACAGTGTTTTAACCCATAATGTAGATGAAATATCCTGGAGTGCTGGCAAAATACCTTCCTTTTCCAGGCTCATTTCTGCCTCATTTCAAATCTCAAGTCTTGAACCTTCCCTCCACTCAACTAAAAATCTCATCGATTTAGTCATGAGACTGAGGTATGAGGCCTGTCTTCGTGCGTTCTGACCAATTGGAAAACAGACGCTTGATGCGTCCTCCTCAGCTGAGCCTGTGTGCATGGGAACTCGGGATAGATGATGATGATCTTCCCCTCCTCAATCCTCTCCTCAGTGCCATCAACCTTAACCCCCACTGAAGATGCCTCAGTGACTCTCTCAAAAGGGTTATACAGAATATTTGTATTTCTTCAAACTCACCAAGGTTATATTCTCTCATGTAGCACCTCTCCCATCCATTCATTCATTTATCCATTTATAAATTATTCACTTATTTTAATAGGGTATTTTGCAACATACTGGATGGTAAGTGTTAAAACAAGCAGGAAAAGAAGTGATTGCAAGTGGTAACTGGAAGGTTTTGAGTCTTGGACCTGTGGCCAAAAATAATGGATAAGTATTTGTTGCCCATCTTCATCATTGAAGTGGACAGAGAGATGAGGAAGATTCATAGTGACAGTTTCTCTGGGCAGGCCTCCTGGAGGGCTGTGCATGTCTCCCTTTCTCCACAAGAGGCCAGGGTTTACTGCCAGACAGTCTCTGAAAAATGAGTGGAGAGGTGGTGAGCTAGAGAAGGTGCCGAACCACAAAATGTTGCAAAACATTTCCACTGCAGTAGACTGAATATGTGTGTCCCCCAAAAGTCACATGTTGAAATTCTAACCCCCACTGCCTAGTCAGAGGTGGAAATTTAGGAGATAGTTAGGTCATGAAGGTGGAATCCTCATGAATGGAATCAGCGCCCTTTTAAAAGGGACCTTCAGAGGGCACTTTCAAGCTCTCTGCTGCTGTCTGGTGAGGACCAGACAGAAGGTCTTTGTCCCAACCAGGCAGCAGACTCTCACTAGATACCGCATCTACCGTCACCTTGATTTTAGACTTCCTAGCCTCCAGAACTATGACAAGTAAATGTTTGTTGCTTAAAATTCCGTGGTGCTTTGTTACAGCAGCCTAAACTGACTAAAGCATTTACACATTACAGAAGAGCACACAAAGTCTCTAGTGAGAGAAAAGCCAGCATGTGGGCATCTACTATTTGAGGCCATTAAATCTAGATTACAACTGCACCCATGAAATAAGTTCATTTTAACAGCTTTTGCTCTAATTTTCACTCCTTGTGAAGCCCCACACTTGAGTGAATAGAATTAGAAATGAGAAGGTATGGCAAAATAGTGGTTTGGGAAAAGAGTGGACACAGAACATGCTCATTTATCCCCTTCAGTCTTTGAGGTCTAGGTCTTGTTAAGGATTGTGACAGGAAATAGAGAAGCTTGAGAGTGAATAAAGGATGGAAGCTTTGGTATTAGATGATATCGGGCTCTTTAGTATCTGAGAATGGGTATGGGAAATATAATAAAACTTTCAGTATTTAACAGTAACCAGTTCAGCATTTTTAGCAAATTGGGTACATACACTATCTATAAGGACAGAGGGTGTATATAAATCATTAAAATGTAATTCACTTATTCAACCAAAATTTATTGACCATGTACTATATGCTAGGCATTTTTCCAGGTACTGGGAATATAGCCATGAACCCTGTGTTAGATGCTTTAATAAAAGTTTAAGAAAGGTGCTTGGAATTGAAGAAGCAGTTAGTTCTATCCTGGAGTTTGTGGGAAGGCTTCACTAAGCTAATGTTTTTATGTATCTTGACAAAAGTAAAGTTCACCAAGGTAGGAGCTACCAGGCATCAGAAACAACGTGTGCAGAGGGAGAAAGCGGAAAGTTTGAAAGAGCAATGAAGGCATGCACTAGGAGTCTGTGTGGTATCTTGGGTGAAGCATAGATATTGAGTCAAACGGAACTGAGTTTACATCTGGGTGATATCTTAGTAGCTGAGTAACAGCTGACAATTGTATTAGCCCTCTGTGCTACATTTTTGCACCTCTTAAGTTGTTCACAAATTCTAGAGAACATGAACAAAACATACCTCACCTGGTGTTAGGCTCATGCCTCTTCAACCCTCAGGTCACTGCTGTGACCTCCTGATATGCCTGAAGCTATCAAGGGTGGAGCTGGTATCCTTCTCTCTCTTCATAGTTAATTTGTTGAAGTCACAAAGAATGCTTCCAGTGACAATTTTCTCTATTAGAACATCTTCATTTCCAGGGAAGTCAGATTTTTTTTTTTTTTCCTGAGTGGGAATTGTTTCCCTATATTTCAGATGAAGGAGAGGAGAGCCCCCTAACCAAGAACAGAAGTAAAGCAAGTCACGATTGAAGAGGAAAAGATGTCATAGACCATTCGTACACTGTTGGCCACAAAGCAGAGCCACATTTGTACAGAGATCCGTGCACACATGTAAATAATCGTACACTTTTTTTTTTTTTTATGGAACAATGGACAATGCCTATCGCACTCCGGCTATGTATCCCAGATACATTATCTTATTTAATCCTTCAAACAATCTTATGAAGTTGGCATTGTGAACCACACATATTAAGTTGTGGATCAGAGAGATGATCCACATGTCACATACTTAATAAATCACAGACCAGCAGTCTCTGACTCCAGAACCCACAGCCTTACCCACTATGGAACACTGCTCTTTTATTTGAATTGTTCTTTATTACAGGCATTTCCAGCCAATTCCCAGAAGCTTATATTAATCTGTAGGAAGCTGAATATGCCCTCCCCGCCCCCCAGTGGAACATCCAAGGCCCCCTTCTCTCTGATTTCCAACTATCATCCCTGACCTGAGTCTCACTATGCTGCTTCATGGTTTTCCACTGGAGGTGGATTATTTCCCCATCTAGTACATTTCCAAAAGTTTCAGAGACTGCCCTGTTATTAATCCTAGGTCCTGCCCCCTTGATGTATCCACTTATTTTATCTTCCACGTGTTTCCTTGGCTGTAATTCAAATAGGTCCTTTGGTGTCCTTGCCGCATGCTTGATTATATCTAAATCATTATCTCCATTACCATCATCATATTGGGTAGAAATTGAGAACGTCTTTTATGGTTCTTTTTTTGATGCCAATGATGTAGAAGCATGTGAAAATTAATCACTTAAAGGGCAAGTTTATAGTTTATTTCCTACTCATAGAAGGAATTATGGACTGTGGGGGACTTATTCTTTCCAGTGGACAATTATGTGACCATTTTAATCAGAAGCCCCACTCCCAAAATCAGCTGTGCAATGTGCTGGTTCCCTCCAGTCATATGCCGCTTGCTGAACAGGATGCTTTAAAATGCAGTTGCATTTTCTGACTCTGTTAGTCTGTTTTCCTGGTGTCCATATGGAGGTTGTATAAATTCAATCTAGGGATTTGACAGGTTATTTCTTTGACAGCAGAGCCAGGACACACTGTTCACCTAAATACTGTCAGTTTAGGCATCAAATGTACACAGTCTCTGCCAAGGCTGACATCTCATTCTTCCCTCCTCTCTCAAGAAGGGAAGCTCCCTCGCCAAGCCTACACAAAATAATTCCTTCAGTTGTACCTGGTACTTCTTAACTCCTTTGAGGCAGGTGGCAATTTCTAAATCCTTAGTTACACTAGTTCCTCCTATCACCAAATTAACGAGATAAAATTAAAAGTCTGTTGACCACATGGGCAGAGAGGAAGGAAGAATTATAATTTTTTATCATCTCAAAGTTTTGACAGTTGTTTAAACACACTCAGTAACGTGATTGGTCTTATCCACAGTCATTGAGTTCTAAAGGCTATTTTTCTAATAAATACCACTTTGCCCAGTAGCTATTTTCCAAAGTTGCCTTGTAGACATGAATTTCATATGGGTAGCGTCGTATTATGAACATTGCTGAGGGATTTAATTATACCAAGATATTATCATTGTTGTTTTTAACGTCATCATCATTTCTGCAACACCTGTTTCTTGGTAAGCATTTCATTTATTCTAACTCAATTCTTACCACAATATTACTAAGTAGTAATTATCACCATTTTCCTTATGAGAAAACCAAGGACCAAATATATTAATTTTATCTTCCAAGGCCATAAACCTAAGAAGTGATAGGATTTTTATCAAGGTTTGCTAATGTCAGGGACTAAATACTTTCCTTCCCATCGTAATGATTTTCAATATTGACATAAAAAAAAGATGAAATCATTTATAAAAGGAATAACCCTATGTAATGAAAAATATTACTAAAAATGCAAGGAACATGCTCTTTTTATTTTTTTTTAATTTTTTGTAGCATTCATGGCCAGTGGAAGGAGTATGGGAGTAAGGGTGGACAGAAAGAGATTTTTAATTTGGATGTTACTTTGGGAAGCTATCCTAGAATTCATCTGGTCCAGTTCTCTTGCATCAGTTCCAAGTTTGTGGTTGAGGGAGGCTACCTCACTTGCCTAATTCCAGGTATTATTAAGGGGTAAACTCCAGAGCCAGACGCAAGTATTTGGACTCATGGTGCAAAGCAGAATAGCCGAAATGCCTTGATTTTGAACTCCCTCCTGGTTTGGGCATGATAACCGCTCTAAAAATTTCACAAACTTAGTCTTGTTAAAAAATGGAAGGATTAATAATATAGATAAAGTTTATATTTTGTTTTGTCAGTTAATTTAATTTAATTTTTTTATTTTTTTATTGTTATGTTAATCACCATATATTACATCATTAGTTTTTGATGTAGTGTTCCATGATTCATCGTTTGTGCATAACACCCAGTGCTCCGTGCAGAACGTGCCCCCTTGAATACCCATCACCAGGCTAACCCATTCCCCCACCCACCTCCCCTCTAGAACCCTCAGTTTGTTTTTCAGAGTCCATTGTCTCTCATAGTTCGTCTCCCCCTCTGACTTACTCCCCCTCATTCTTCCCCTCCTGCTATCTTCTTTTTCTTTTTCTTAACATATGTTGCATTATTTGTTGCAGAAGTACAGATCTGCAACTCAACAGTCTTGCACAATTCACAGCGCTCATCTTAGCACATACCCTCCCCAATGTCTATCACCCAGCCACCCCATCCCTCCCATCCCCCACCACTCCAGCAACACTCAGTTTGTTTCCTGAGGTTAAGAATTCCTCATATCAGTGAGGTCCTATGATACATGTCTTTCTCTGATTGACTTATTTCACTCAGCAAAACACCCTCCAGTTCCATCCACGTCATTGCAAATGGCAAGATCTCATTCCTTTTGATGGCTGCATAATATTCCATTGTGTATATATACCACCTCTTCTTGATCCATTCATCTGTCGATGGACATCTTGGCTCTTTCCACAGTTTGGCTATTGTGGACATTGCTACTATAAACATTGGGGTGCACGTACCCCTTCGGGTCCCTACATTTGTATCTTTGGGGTAAATACCCAGTAGTGCAATTGCTGGATCGTATGGTAGCTCTATTTTCAGCTGTTTGAAGAACCTCCATACTGTTTTCCAGAGTGGTTGCACCAGCTTGCATTCCAACCAACAGTGTAGGAGGTTTCCCCTTTCTCCACATCCCCGCGAACATCTGTCATTTCCTGACTTGTTAATTTTAGCCATTCTGACTGGTGTGAGGTGGTATCTCATTGAGGTTTTGATTTGGATTTCCCTGATGCCGAGCGATGTTGAGCACTTTTTCCTGTGTCTGTTGGCCATTTGGATGTCTTCTTTGGAAAAATGTCTGTTGATGTCTTCTGCCCATTTCTTGATTGGATTATTTGTTCTTTGGGTGTTGAGTATGATAAGGTCTTTATAGATTTGGGATACTAGCCCTTTATCTGATATGTCATTTGCAAATATTTTCTCCCATTCTGTCGGTTGTCTTTTGGTTTTGTGGACTGTTTCTTTTGCTGTGCAAAAGCTTTTTATCTTGATGAAATCCCAATAGTTCATTTTTGCCCTGGCTTCCCTTGCCTTTGGCAATGTTTCTAGGAAGAAGTTGCTGTGGCTGAGGTCGAAGAGGTTGCTGCCTGTGTTTTCCTTTAGGATTTTGATGGACTCCTGTCTCACGTTTAGGTCTTTCAACCATTCGGAGTCTATTTTTGTGTGTGGTGTAAGGAAATGCTCCAGTTTCATTCTTCTGCATGTGGCTGTCCAATTTTCCCAACACCATTTGTTGAAGAGACTGTCTTTTTGCCATTGGACATTCTTTCCTGCTTTGTCAAAGATAAGTTGACTATAGAGTTGAGGGTCCATTTCTGGGCTCTCGATTCTGTTCCATTGATCTATGTGTCTCTTTTTGTGCCAGTACCATACTGTCTTGATGATGACAGCTTTGTAATAGAGCTGGAAGTCCGGAATTGTGATGCCACCAGCTTTGCTTTTCTTTTTCAATATTCCTCTGGCTATTCGGGGTCTCTTCTGGTTCCATAAAAATTTTAGGATTATTTGTTCCATTTCTTTGAAAAAAGTGGATGGTATTTTGATGGAGATTGCATTGAATGTGTAGATTGCTCTAGGTAGCATTGACATCTTCACAATGTTGGTTCTCCCAAATCATGAGCATGGAAAGTTTTTCCATTTCTTTGTGTCTTCTTCAATTTCTTTCATGAGTATTTTATAGTTTTCTGAGTACAGATCCTTTGCCTCTTTGGTTAAATTTATTCCTAGGTATCTTACGGTTTTGGGTGCAATTGTAAATGGGATCGACTCCTTGATTTGTCTCTCTTCTGTCTTGTTGTTGGTGTATAGGAATGCCACTGATTTCTGTGCATTGATTTTATATCCTGCTACTTTACTGAATTCCTGTATGAGTTCTTGCAGTTTTGGGGTGGAGTCTTTTAGGTTTTCCACATACAGTATCATATCATCTGCAAAGAGTGAGAGTTTGACTTCCTCTTTGCCGATTTGGATGGCTTTTATTTCTTTTTGTTGTCTGATTGCTGTGGCTAGGACTTCTAATACTATGTTGAATAGCAGTGGTGATAGTGGACATCCCTGCCGCGTTCCTGACCTTAGGGGAAAAGCTCTCAGCTTTTCCCCATTGAGAATGATATTCCCTGTAGGTTCTTCATAGATGGCTTTTATGATATTGAGGTATGTACCCTCTATCCCTATACTCTGAAGAGTTTTGATCAAGAAAGAATGCTCTACTTTGTCAAATGCTTTTTCTGCAACTATTGAGAGGATCATATGATTCTTGTTGTTTCTTTTGTTAATGTATTATATCACGTTGATTGATTTGCGGATGTTGAACCAAACTTGCAGCCCAGGGATAAATCCCACTTAGTCGTGGTGAATAATCCTTTTAATGTACTGTTGGATCATTTTGGCTAGTATTTTGGTGAGAATTTTTGCATCCATGTTCATCAAGGATATTGGTCTGTAATTCTCCTTTTTGATGGGGTCTTTGTCTGGTTTTTGGATCTAGGTAATGGTGGCCTCATAAAATGAGTTTGGAAGTTTTCCTTCCATTTCTATTTTTGGAACAGTTTCAGGAGAATAGGTATTAATTCTTCTTTAAATGTCTGATAGAATTCCCCTGGGAAGCCATCTGGCCCCGGGCTTTTGTTTCTTGGGAGATTTTTATGACTGCTTCAATTTTCTTAGTGGTTATAGGTCTGTTCAGGTTTTCTATTTCTTCCTGGTTCACTTTTGGTAGTTAATACATCTCTAGGAATGCACCCATTTCTTCCAGGTTATCTAATTTGCTGGCATAGAGTTGCTCATAAAATGTTCTTATAATTGTTTGTATTTCTTTGGTGTTGGTTGTGATCTCTCCTCTTTCATTCATGATTTTGTTGATTTGGGTCATTTCTCTTTGCTTTTTGATAAGTCTGGTCAGGGGTTTATCAATCTTGTTAATTCTTTCAAAGAACCAGCTCCTAGTTTCGTTGATCTGTTCTACTGTTCTTTTGGTTTCTAGTTCATTGATTTCTGCTCTGATCTTTATGATTTCTCTTCTCCTGCTGGGTTTAGGCTTTATTTGCTGTTCTTTCTCCAGCTCCTTTAGGTGTAGGGTTAGGTTGTGTATTTGAGACCTTTCTTGTTTCTTGAGAAAGGCTTGTATTGCTATATACTTTCCTCTCAGGACTGCCTTTGCTGTATCCCAAAGATTTTGGACAGTTGTGTTTTCATTTTCATTGGTTTCCATGAATTTTTTTTAATTCTTCTTTAATTTCCTGGTTGACCCATCATTCTTTAGTAGGATGCTCTTTAGCCTCCATGTATTTGAGTTCCTTCCGACTTTCCTCTTGTGATTGAGTTCTAGTTTCAAAGCATTGTGGTCTGAAAACATGCAGGGAATGATCCCAATCTTTTGGTACTGGTTGAGACCTGATTTGTGACCCAGGATGTGATCAATTCTGGAGAATGTTCCATGGGCACTAGAGAAGAATATGTATTCTGCCTCTTTGGGATGGAATGTTCTGAATATGTCTGTGAAGTCCATTTGGTCCAGTGTGTCATTTAAAGTCTTTATTTCCTTGTTGATCTTTTGCTTAGATGATCTGTCCATTTCAGTCAAGGGGGGTGTTAAAGTCCCCCACTATTATTGTATTGTTGTCAATGTGTTTCTTCGCTTTTGTTATTAATTGCCTTATATAATTGGCTGCTCCCATGTTAGGGGCATAGATATTTACAATTGTTAGATCTTCTTGTTGGATAGACCCTTTAAGTAGGATATAGTGTCCTTCCTCATCTCTTATTACAGTCTTTGTTTTAAAATCTAATTTGTCTGATATAAGGATTGCCAGCCCAGCTTTCTTTTGGTGTCCATTAGCATGGTAAATGGTTTTCCACCCCCTCACTTTCAATCTGGGGGTGTCTTTGGGTCTAAAATGAGTCTCTTGCAGACAGCATATTGTTGGGTCTTGTTTTTTAATCCAATCTGATAGCCTATGACTTTTGATTGGGGCATTTAGCCCATTTACATTCAGGGTAACTATTGAAAGGTATGAATATAAGTGCCATTATATTGCCTGTAAGGTGACTGTGACTGTATATTGTCTGTGTTCCTTTCTCATCTATGCTGCTTTTAGGCTCTCTCTTTGCTTAGAGGACCCCTTTCAGTATTTCTTGGAAGGCTGGTTTCATGTTTGCAAATTCCTTTAGTTTTTGTTTGTCCTGGAAGCTATTGATCTCTCCTTCTATTTTCAATGACAGCCTAGCTGGATATAGTATTCTTGGCTGCATATTTTTCTCATTTAGTGCTCTGAAGATATCTTGCCAGTCCTTTCTGGCTTGCCAGGTCTCTGTGGATAGGTCTGTTGCCAATCTAATGTTTCTACCACTGCAGGTTACATATCTCTTCTCCCGAGTTGTTTTCAGGATTTTCTCTTTGTCTCTGAGACTCGTAAGTTTTACTATTTGATGTCGGGTGTTGACCTATTATTATTGATTTTGTGAGGGGTTCTCTGTGCCTCCTGGATTTTGATGCCTGTTTCCTTCCTCACATTAGGGAAGCTCTCTGCTATTATTTGCTCCAATATACCTTCTGCCCCTCTCTCTCTTTCTTCTTCTTCTGGGATCCCAATTATTCTAATGTCGTTTCATCTTATCGTATCACTTATCTCTCGAATTCTGCCCTCGTGATCCTGTAGTTGTTTCTCTCTCTTTTTCTCAGCCTGTTTATTTTCCATCATTTGGTCTTCTATATCGCTGATTCTCTCTTCTGCCTCATTTATCCTAGCAGTTAGTGCCCCCATTTTTTATTGCACCTCATTAATAGCCTTTTTGATTTTGACTTGGTTAGATTTTAGTTCTTTGATTTCTCCAGAAAGGGTTTCTCTAATGACTTCCACGCTTTTTTCAAGCCCAGCTAGTATCTTTAAAGTCATGATTCTGAACTCTAGGTCCGACATCGTACTAATGTCCGTATTGAGTAGGTCCCTGGCTGACCGTACTACCTCTTGTTCTTTTTGCTGAGGTGATTTTTTTCATCTTGTCATTTTGTCCAGAGGAGAATAGATGAATGTGAGAACAAAATGCTAACAGGTTAACAACATCTCCAGCAAATATACTGTATACAAATCAGAAACTACCTGAAACCAGGGGAAAAAAAAGGGAAAGAAAGAAAAAAGAAAGAAAGGGAAAAAAAAAAAAAGATAAAAAAGATAAAAACAAAAACAGAACAATACAAAAAAAGCAGAATATGATCAAATATGATCAGGCTAGTGCATAGATCAGTGCCACACACTAGATTTGGGGCGTATTTTGGTCTGTTAGAAAAAAGTGCCTCCTAAAATTTTAAAGGAAGAAAGACATATATGTACAAAATAAGGGTTGATACAATGAAGGGATGGAAGATGACTGTATAGATGAAAATTACAAAAGATTTTATAAAAGGAATTGATAAGATAAGTTGTTTGAAAAAAGATAGAAGAAGATTTAAAAAAAATAAAGAAAAAAAGGGAGAGAATGTGGTCAGGCAGGAGACTAGAACAAAGCCACACACTAGCGATTTAGGGTATATTTTGATCTGTTAGAAGAAACTGTATCTCAAAATTTTAAAGAGAGGACCACTTATATATATATGCCAAAAATAAGGGTAACTACTATGAAGGGACAAAATATGACTCTAACAATGAAAAATAAAAAATGTTTTTTTTTAAAAAGGGATCGATAAGATGTTGGTTGAAAAAGGGACAAAGAAAAATTAAAAAAAGAAACAGTTAAAAAAATTAACTTTGATGAACTAATGAATCATGGTTAAAAAAAAAAAGCCATGAATTCTATGTGCAGTATTCCCCTAGCGCTGGAGTTCTCCCATTCTCCTTGATCGGTAAACTTGGTCTTGGCTTGCTGGCTGTTCGTGCTGATCTTCTGGGGGAGGGGCCTGTTGCCGTGGTTTCCAAATGTCTTTGCCAGAGGCTGAATTGCCCCACCCTTGTGAGTCCAGGTTAAGCAAGCTGCTCGGGTTTGCTCTCAGGAGCTTTTGTTCCCTGCAAGCTCTCAGCACAGCTTTGGAGGACCGGGGCGAAAATGGTGGCCTCCCAATCTCCACCCGGAGGAGCTGAGAACTCGGGGCCCCACTCCTCAGTGCGCCCCCAGAGAAAAGCAGTCACTCCCGTGTCCCCAGTCTCCGGCCGCACTCTGTGCTCACCCGGCCTGTGACCGAGCGTTTGTATCTCTGGCACCCGACCCCGTGTGGAGTCTCCAAACCCAGCAGATCCCTGCGGTGCGCTCCCGCGCCACTCCTCCCTGGGGAGAAAGGGGAGTCTCCCCGGCTCTGCCGCTTGTTAGGTCCCTGCTGGAGGAGCAGTGGCCCGACTGGGCCGCGGATCACAGTTTATGGCCACCCCGAGCTGAGAGCCCGCGCCTTGACTCTGTCTCTGCAGCCGGCTTCCCCGCTCCGATACCTGGGAGCTCTGCCGCACTCAGGCACCCCTGGTCTTTCTGTGACCCCGAGGGTCCTGAGTCCACACTGTCCTGCGAGGGTTCCACCTCCCACTTAGCCACTGGAGCAATGTCCCTCAGCGGAACCGACTTCTAAAAGGTCCAATTTTGTGCTCCGCGGCTCCATCACTTGCCAGAAGCGGCCGACGGAGGCCCCCTCCCCCGCCGTCTATCCTCCCGAATATCGCCTCGGATTCACTTCTCCGCACGTCCTACCTTCCAGTAAGTGGTCACTTCTCTGTTCAGAGAGTTGTTGCTACTCTCCTCTTCGATCTCCTGTTGAGTTCGTAGGTGTTCAGAATGGTTTGATCCCTATTCAGCTGAATTCCTGAGACCAGACGAAATCCAGGTCTCCTACTTCTCTGCCATCTTGCTCCGCCCCTGTCAGTTAATTTTAAATGAAATTTAGAGAAGCACTAAAAAGCTAACATACATTTATTTTAGGTACATTTTCTTATACCATAAAATGAAAATCCAGAAACGTCTACAAATGAAAATTTCACTTTTAGAGATTTTTAAAGGGATTATATTCAGTTTTCATAAGAGTTGAAATCTTCACTCTACTGCTTGAAAAAAAGGATTGTCCTGTGGATTTATGTCAACATCTAATCCCTTAATCTTCATTTTTCAAAAACCCCAGGAAAACGAGAGGCCAAATACCAATAGAAAGTATATGTGACTTTTGATGGTTTCTGGTTAGGTAATCTCAGGTGGCCAAGAGAACAGAACAAGTCTGGATGGGGTCCAGCTATGGTGTAGCTATGATGCAGATGGGAGTCCCATCATCAAGGTCCTTCATTCCACCTGGAGAATCCAGAAGTAGATGATGAAGATGTAATGTCTTGTAGCACAGAATAGGACCTTTGCTTCCACAAAATCAGTGGTGCCATTTCTTTTCCAGCTTCACCATTTTGAACTTCATTTTTTAGGTTTTAGAGTTATCAAAGATTTCCCCTCACCTTCACCTTTAAAAGGTAAATATGCCTTGGAGTCATATTAAAATATCAGTGAAGATTATCTACTAAAATTTTAGTTGATACATTATTTCTCCTTAAGGAGGATAGTTCATTAGCTTTGGCAATTTAGAGCAACATTACTTAACCACTGTTCTCTTCCTCTCCATCCTTCCCCTCCATTACTTTCAAATCAATGGTTCACAAAAAAAAAAAAAAAAGACCTGCACAGCAGATGGATATGAAGGAAAACGATGGCTTCCGAGGAGCCATGAAAGGACACTGAGATAAACACAATTTATTTAGCAGTATCGTCTCTAGCACAATAGCCATCAATTTCCATAGCATTGATATAAGTTATTTTGGAATTCGTCAGGAATCTGAACTTTAGGAATCTTCTGGTGAATTCAAAACAGACAGAAGATGAATACACGGGATCTTACCCTCAATCACAATTTCCCACTTTGAAGGACAGGGTGATTGGTTTAACATGGATCCAAGCTATCACACAACTAAACAGACTATCTCAGAGGTTCTGGACATCCTTTCCTCTCCCCAGAAAAGATTCATTCTCCAGTCACTCACTCTCCCTGTCACTGATGAATCTTTCTCACATCCCTCAGGTGCAATTGGAGGCAGGAGAATCGTTGACAACCATAAAGTGAGATCCTGTTGCTTCGTTCTGGTACATTTTTCCTCCTAGTCTTAGACAGAATGGTGAATTTGGCTATCTGGTGAGAACAAACAAGAACATGAAAGAGATTTGGCCACAGTCTAGGTAAAGTGTTAAAAATGATATTATATCTCTTAATGCTATCAGTTATAAAATTTTGTGATCAGATCAAAGACAATTTACGGGAAGAGATTACATCCAGGGCCATAGAATTCCATGACCAAATTTGAAATCATTTATATCGATCAAGGAAGTAAAAATGGAGTTGTAGTTCTTTCCTTTTTTTCCCTTACTCCTTGATTGCAGTAATTTAAAATGTATTCATTGAGAACTTTAATACAAACTATGTCCCAAGTTTTGTGTTTTCCAAAGCACTGTGGTCCATGTGCTGTCATTGTTAATGATCTGTCAGGATTCTCATGGTCATCCTCTCCTTCCCACTTGTTCTGAAAGCATCTTTCTAAGCCCTGAGCATTCTCTTAGGGAAGCACTTAACATGTAATATCTTAACTCGGGGCAATTTCTTTCAACCCTCCCTGGTTTTACCATATTTGGTTCAGTGAATTGTATATGCATTATTCCTGAGACCTGGTTTTATTCTACTCAGAATGTATTTGTTTGGGTATGACATGTTCTCCAATTGTTGACCTCTATGGCATTTGTCAAAAATGTAGGGATGCAGGTAAGAAGTTTGGTCATGGTGAAACAAACAAACAAACTTGCATTATTGTTTTTTCTCTACTCATTTTGATATTTCTTGTTTCACACACGCACAAAGTACTATTTGGCCTTATAAATAATGTAGAAGCATATTTAACCTGAACTTTAATATCTCCATTAAGCTTTGATGTGAAGTGCACATATTTATTTAAATAATTTATAGAGTATGGCAAGCAGGAATTCCAGGATTAGAAAAGCACTGTTATTCATAATAATTGTCTAAGCCATTTATTATATTAATATTCCCTTTCTCTTAGGTCTTGTGCTGAGCTCTTATTTATTTGTTTATTTGATTAGTTGTTTTATTTATTTTAGTTGATTATCACAGAGATCCTAGGAGAGAAATACTATCATATTCTCTAATTTACAGATGAAAATTTTAAGTTTAACGAAGTTTAGAATAATATAGGAACAACAGAATCGGGATTCAAACACAGAGAATCTGACTGAAAATTCCTTGCACTTATTTACAGCATTAATTACTACTTCAAATAGTGGTTTGCTGTACAGTGGGGTATCCAGCCAAAAGATTACAGTACCTGCTCAACATGCCCTCACTATTTTAAAAATGGAAGAAATAAAATAAATAAATAAATAAATAAATAAAAATGGAAGAAATAGTGCTTATTCTTCCAGGTGAGCAGGGATCTCTACCTCATCTATTGAAAATTTATCATCTTCGTGACCAAAGCATATTATTTACCAACTGATTATATTGATGTATGTGATACAATATTGAATTGCTGCTTCTGTTTGCTAGATATATGACCAAAGTCTCGTTTAAGTCAGATGTCAAACAAGATCATAGGGAGCTATCTTTGCATAAATGAGATAATTGATTCAAATGACCTAATGTAGTAGTGTCCAGTATAAAAATGTCAACAGACATTAATTCCTTTCCTTCCGACATCATCACTATTCATTGTCTTGAATAGCAAGTTTCTAGAAACAGTCACCAGGCATTTTCTAAAAAATGTGTTTCAAAAAAAATGTTTGTTGTTTTCTGATTTTAAAAGCAATGCATGTACTTTGTGGAATATTTGGAAATTACAGGATGCATTATAAAGGACAAATAAAAATAACTTGAGTACTGTGAAAAAACAGATGGCACACTCAATCCAAATGATTTAGGCAATGTTTAAAGATATTAAGAAGTTTCCAAGAGACCCAATATTGGGGAGGCCTTACCACATTTAGGCCTGCAAGGAGAAGTGGAGGGAATGGTTAGTGGAACAGAAGTTATATGGAGTGGGTTGCTTCATAGAAGCCTCGGCCTTCATTAGCTGAACACAGCCAGGCCACATGGCTTAACAAGGATAGAGGGAATTAATTCCCTGATGTCATCTTCCTACCACCTCTGGAAGTCTTTCCAGGAACTTCCACTTGCTGAACCTGAAACAAAGCCAGAAAGCAAGGGAACCAAGTTAAGGAAACTTCAAGGTCAGCCTCCCAGGATTTAGAGTAGGATGGAGAAGGCTGAAAAGTGGATTTAGGGAAGCTAGAAGAGAGTCAGCTCCCGGAATAATTTGGTGTTTCTCATTGGTAGCACAGCATTCCTTTTAAGTACACTTAATAACTTTAGTTGGTATTGCTGAGGATTAGGCCCCGAATTTATTTATGCTATCATCATGTCACACATCATAAAGCATTTCTAAAATTCAGTACTTGTGGGAGATAGTTCTTTTTGACCTTTATCCATGTAGGCTGAAAAGCTCTCAACCATCTTTGTGAGCAAATCCCCAACTGCTTAAGTTATCTCAGTTGTACTTTTGTATTCCTTTTCCTATTTTATTAGAGTTTTATGTTCTAATGATCAATACATGTGTAAATCTTGTATTCATTGAGATTTTTTGGTTATAAATATCAGAAATGGAATCCAAATGAGTTTAAACAAAAGATTTTATTGGTATGCACATCTTTAAATTACACAGGTAGAGTTAGGAATAGGGTGTAGCTGAATTGAGAGGCTTGACACTGATACCATAATTCCTCTTTCTCTTAGGTGATGTTTGTAAGCATAGAGCTATCTAATTCTCTCTCTCAGCTATTTATCCATTCTTCTATCTCTGTATCTGTATTTGCAGCTGCACATATATAGAAATATATGTTATATCTGTATGTATAACTGTACCTATATTTTTATAGATACTGTAAAACATCTACACCATTTTCCTCTGTATCGGCTTTATTCTCAAGCAAGCTTTCTTTACATACAAAGTGACCATTGACAGTTATAGGTGACAGACTAAAATCTCAGCCATCCAACAAAAGAGAAATCTTCCAGTTTCTCTAGCAAAAACCTCTATGATGATTCTTCTAGCCTGCCTTGGGCCATTTCACTATCACTGAATAAATCACTACAGACAGAGAGAGGTAATGCTTTCACAGGTGAGGCATAGGTCAACGCTGTTGAAGTTTTGCTTTTGTATACCCATCTGGATATTTCATGGCATTTTTTGTGAGGTACATTCCTAAAAAGCAGGTTTAAGTGACACGACTCCACTGCCTGGAAGGAGCTCTGGGAGGAAAGATAGTATCAATCTGGGAAGAAATGGATAATTTGTTTGAAACCAAACTGGCCAATGTCTTAGTTGAAAGAGAAAGAGATAAGAATCATTTACTAAAAGACAGACAATAACTTGTATGGTAGCTTAGTTACTAGGAAAGATTTAACAAGATATCATAGAAAATTCAAAACATATAAGCAAATCATCTTTGAAATAAAACTTTCTCCAAAACTTCTTAAAAATAAGAGAGAAAGTAAATAAAACACATTAAGCATGGTGGCTGAAAGCAAAATGATCTTTCATAGCCATAATTTGTATATCTATAAAATCTACTTTAAATAAATCTTAACCATTAACCAATCATGAAAGTAATAAAAGGTTTTAGAAATATGACTCAAATAATATTAAAGCTCTGACACAGTAGTAGAGCAATGAATGTGTAAATGAAAATACAATTCAGTCCAACAAATCTTTCAAACCAACAAAATAAAACCATGGCCTTGCTTGTTTTGTAAATGCTTTCAATTATGTGTGGAATACATTGCTTCCTAAACTCTTAAATTTTGAATCTGAATTCCCATGTGCCATCTCTTTATAAAGAAGGTCTCTAGAAAAACTAAGTGAATATGCAAAACACTATAGTCCCTAAGCTTGATTAGTTGTGTCAATCCAAAATATAAATCTGTCTGCTTTGGGTAGTGCTGAACCAAGACCTCTGAATTATTAAAACTTGGGGCATAATGTGACATGTTAGGCAGAATTCTAACACAGCCCCCAAGATTCCTAACACAGCCCCCAAGATTCCTGCCTCCTTGTGTATTCTCCCTTATATTTCCCTCCCTTTCGGCGTGGGTAGGACTGTGGATATGATGGGATATCTTGTGTGTGACAGGAAACATTATATAACGAAGTTGAAGGGATTTTTTAGATGTAATTAAGGCCCCTATTCTGTTGTTTCTGAGTTATTCAAAGAAAGTATATGCCAGCCAGACCTAACTTATTGAGGTGAAGTGCTCTAAAAGATGGTCTAAAGGAAAGAGACAAGAAGCAGCTACAGATAGGTTCTTGTTTTAACCTTGAATTGGCAATCGGACATGTTGTGGAGAGGTCTATATGGCGGGAATCACAGGCAGATGCAAGGAGCTAAGGGTCTCACTCCTACAACCACAAGAAATGAACTGTATCAACAAACAAACAATGAGCTCAAAAGAGGACCCTGAACCTCAAATGAGACTGGAGCCCTAGCCAACACCTTGACTGCAACCTTCTTAGACCCTGAGCAAAGGACTGAGGTGAGATGTGCCCTGATTCTCCACCTGTGGAAACTGAGATACTACATGTGTGTTGTCCTAAGCTGCTAAAGTTGTTGCAATTTGTTCCATAGCAACAGAAAACTCATAAACCTGGCTTATCCACATTTTGAAAATAGAAAGTTACTTACCATTTCCATATGTAATTTCTCTCATTCTGAAATTCTCTGTGTTAAGATAAGCAGTGCAGTCACTTAGGAGTTGTCTGTACATCAAAAAGAAAATCATCCTCTTCATGAGCTTTCTCTTACACAATAAAAATTCTCCTTCTAACTCTGTTTTGCATTTCTTAAGCTAGATTTTTTTATAAACCTGCAATCAATGCATTAAAAATTATGTTTCCAGATTAAAGCACATTCCTGAGTTAGGAACTTTGAAATGAAGAGATGGAGGCTGCTCAGGAGTTCTATCCTTAGTATTAGACCCTTTGGTATCTTCACCAGTGGAAAAGGAGAAGCATTTTCTCTAAGTCCTATAGCCAGGAGCTATAGTGCAATTCACTCCTCAGCCTCAGGGCTGAACAGGGGGCTGAAAACTAAGGAAAGTTAGAAAATAAAGGACTTTGGATTTTCTTTCCTTTGAAATGCTCTTCCATTAACAGTATTGCTAGCTAAGTAATTATGGATGGGGATTTTTAAAAGGAGATATGTGCGACATACATGCATCCACGACAAGGTCAAGTTAAAGGTTATCCCAGAGACATCCAGAATTTCATTAGAAAGGCCCAGCTTGACATTGTGTCATGTCCAATGTCCACTAATGTAAGGTGATGTCTTTGGGTGCAGGAGTGGTGAAAAGGCAGATGAGTGTTTTATCTAATAATAACTCAAAGATCGATGTGAGCTTGGCCAAGTACTGCTGAAAGGCAGAGGAGAAAAGAACCCACAACTTTGTGAGTAAATTCCAACTTCCTGAATTGAATATTTGATATGGAAACTAATACATTTTATTTTTGTGTATATATTTTATTTATACATTTATATATACAGGTACATATATATATATAAATGTATATATTTATACATTTTGTTTATTTAACACATTTATTGAACACCTACCATCTATCAGCCACTGTTTGAAACAAAAATGGCATAATGATGAAGGGAGCTGCTTTTCCATAAAGCAATTGGGAAGGTAGAGTAGGTATTTACAACAATATATTTCCATTACACTATGAGTTTGAAGGCCTATATTTCTTTCTTCTTTTTTTGCTTTTCCTTTTTTGAGGGTATCTATGGCTCCTTAATAGAGGTCCAAAAACTTCTTAATAAATGGGTATTAAATGAATAAATGAAGGAATAGATTACCAGTTCACTCACTACTTAGAGCATAAACCATAAAATCTAAGCAAAATTATCCTACTTCCCTGCCTTAACATATGTCTTCAAACATAAACAGTAAATGGAAGCTGACATGTGAGCCTCATAGCTGGAGGTGAAAAAAAAAATGATAGAAAAAAGCACATGTTTCTGAAGGATAAAGTGGAGTTCCATTTATCCCGAGTTCTCACTTGCTTCTGAGAGTAGCAGTGGTGGCTTCAATCTTTGTATAACAAACACTTCTGGGTACTTAATAAGTCCCAGTTACTAAACTAGGAACCAGAGACACTGAAATAAATATAAGTTCCTGTCCTCAAGGATAAACTCATATATAAACAATAACAACTCAGCATAGTACATGCTAATATAAAGTATTTTTCAGGGGTATGTGAGACTATATAAGAGGCCCACCCAGCCAAAGGAGTTGTTGAGTATGTGTGTGGGCAGACAAAGAGGATAGCAGAGGGGTCACCGAAGTTCCCTGAAGTAGTAATATCTAAATTGAGTTTTGAAAAATAATTAGGAGTTAGTTTAAGGAGAAGAGGGAAGGGTATTCTAGGCAGAGAGTGACTTGTAAAAACATGGGAGATTATGGAAGCAGTAAAGGGAATGAACTTTAAAAAGAAGCAAAACTCAAGGCAGGAAGGTCCATGAGAAGTCTCTACATGATAATGGAAAATTATAAGGGCCTGAGACAAAGTAATAAAATAGGATGGATCGAAGGAGTTGAATTTGACAGAAATTAAGGAAAACAAAAAGATACGACTTGGTAACTGTAAATGTGGTATATAAACCCAACAGAGGAAAAAGGGAACATTTCCAGGTGGCATTCCCAGTTACATGATGGGTAAATGGCAGGGCCATGAATCTAACCCAGGTCTATCTGAGCCCCAAACTTTTGATCCTGTCTTCTATTATATCATACTCCTTTTTCTTTTTTTAATAATAAAAGAGAAACATTTGCAAGCCATAAGAACATTAAAAATTATATCATACTCCATCATACTCTTCCAAAAAATAAAAATAAAACAGAGGAAAATCCTTCACAATACCTCTGGGCAGCCATAAGACCATTCAAAACAGAGAAAGCTGAAAATGGGATTTACGTTAGCCATGGAAAGGTAGGCGAGTCAAGGATGAGCACATGGATAGGTGAAAAGATGGAGGTAGTTGGAAAGTTCCAATTAAAGATTCAGGACAGAGAGAAAGACAGGAAGCAGAAAGTCCAAAATGAATCCAAAGAACAGAAGCTGTAATCCAGAGGAATCCATTTAGAATTCAGTCATTGAGAAATCCAAACAGGCAGGCAACACTGGGGAGAGCCAACAGTAGAAAGAGAAGATTCAGTTACTGAAATCCAGAAGACCAAGGGTAGCAAGTTCAACTCTGAGAGAGATGAAATACAGACAAGGTCCTAATCACTACTGAACAAGAAAGAACCCATTCATGGAGAACGAGAATCCCATAGTCTAAAGAAAGCTGGTAGCAAGGTTGATTCACTGTTATTTTATAAATAAATTGCTGACAAAAGACTCTTGTATTTGCCCCCTGAGAACATGTGGTCTTATGATCTGAGTAAGGATCAAATACCCAGAGATTCAGTGCACTCTGCTGTACAAGTTACAGAGTTATGAGGACAAGATGCCAGGAAGGTCACTGCAGATATTTTCGTGTTTTTTCCCCCCCTGTGATTTTAAATGACTTGAGTTAAGCCAGAAGCATTGGAATTACATCTGCCAAGTGCTTACATACATGTGAATTCTGTTTTCCTTTTCTAGTTAATATATTTTCTCACCTCTGGGATTTTCTTACATCACCCTGGCAGTGCAATGCAGCTAAATTTCCATGTAGCCTTTGAACTCTGAAAAGCTTCCACTGAAGAGCCAATTTTACAGTTACTTGCAAAGTGACTATGCACTTTATGCTACTTAAAAATCTCAAATTTTACTTTATTCACTCATCCCGTGGGTGTTCATAACATACACATCTTAAAATGTTGTGAGATTGAGATGATTGCATAATTCTTGGGAATGTCTAGCAAATTGTAAAACACTAATGAAATGACAAGTATTGTATAAGCTGATAAGTAACTGAGTAGTATTAAAATCTATAATTGTCCCATAAATCAAGACAAATTTTTTTCTTATGATAAGAAATTTTTGCATGCGGGGCTCAATACAAATTTGAGAATAAATTTAAAAAACTGCATATTTCAATTTTATTAACATAAAGTTGGTTATTTAGACATATTCTTGTTTGAACTTTTTTTTAATGAGTTGTATTACTGGTTTTTCTTTCCTAATGAAAATCCTTTCCTCTCATTTAAGCAGGTAGGTTTTATAATTTGTTTTACCTCTTGAGGGTTGTCCCAGAATTCCCTATGAGATAATAAATTTACATTTTGCATGCATTTTGGAGTTCCTTTGCACCCTAACTCTTCAAACCCTTGCTAACCTCGCTATTGAGGAGGCACCAAAGATGTCTTCATCTACCAGGAGACACAATGATCAATGTTTAATAAGGTCTTCAGTCTGCTGAGATTTTTTTTTTTCAGTCTGCTGAGATTTGATCATTTTATAATGCCTAGTAAAATTTTGTGACCAAGAAGTGTGTCAGATAATAGGGCTAAAGGGCAATAAAAGTCTATTTCACATTTTACATCAACTAGTTAGAAAAGTTACCTGGTAACTGGAACGCACCAGGTATCCTAGGGTAGACTCAACTGCAAAGTCAGTTCTTCATCTTCAAAGATGGTGAGTCATATTGATTAAAACCATGGAGTCAGACAGCTCTGGTCTTGAGATGGGCTCTGCCACTACTATCACTGCTATGAGTTTGTAAACTGTATGAACTACTGTTTTCCAGTCTTTAAATGGGAAACTAGCAAATTCTCTACCTCATTGGGTTGTCCAGATTAGTAGAGAAAAGCAAGCACCAGCACAAAGAAAGCTATCAGAAGTTAGTTGTGGCTGTTGTTATTGTTGAATGCACCAGGAAACATAGAGCTCTTTAATTCTGCTTTAGAATTTGCCTTCAATTAGATCTCAATTTGGAAATATAACCAGACTGTAGAACACAATCCAGTTGGGATGCTATAAATGTGAAACAAATGCAAAGCCTAAAACTGGCTAATTGCTTTTTGTGTATGGAAATGGAGGTTGTATTAGTTTCTTGTGGCTATTGTAACAAATTACCACAAACTTCATGATATAAAATGACAGGAAGTTGTTATCTCACAGTTCTGGAGGCCAGAAGTCCATTATAAGTTTCACTGGGCTGAAAGTGAAGTGTTGGTCAGGCTGAGCTCTCTTGGAACCTCTAGGGGAGAATCATTCCTTGCTCCTTCCAGCTCCTGGTGGCTGCCAGCATTCCTTGGCTTGTGGCCACATCCCTCCAATATGGAGGGATGTGGCCACACATCCTCTTCTTCAATCACTCTCTGTCCCTCTCTTATAAGAATGCATTGATTTCAGTTAAACCCCACCTGGATAATTCAGGATAATCTCCCCATCTCAAAATCTCTAATCAAATGTTGGATAATTGAATTTAAATAAAAAAAATTTTTAGAAGAAATCGCCAAGAAAGGAATGATTTAAAAACATAAGGTACACCTATGAGATGTAATACTTCACAGTTCATAAAATGATGGCAATGCAACCTACTTAATAAAAGGATAAAAATGCTTATAATGTTAAGCAGATATGCAGTTTGGTAACTTCAGTGTAGAATGCAAACCACACATTATTCATAGCAAAGAGTGGAGAGGAACACCACAAATGATAATAATGGTCCCCCCACCCCTAAAAAATCTCTAATCACATCTGCAAAATCTTTTTCTTTTTCCCCCATATAAGGTGACACTCAGGTTTTAGGGATCAGGGCATGGTTATCATCTGAGGGCCATTCATCAGTCTACAACAGATCACCATGAAAATTTTCCTCATGTAACCATAACCAGAATCAAGATAAAAAATTTTTTTATAAATGGTGTATTTGTTTGAATTAGGTTAAACTGAAAATAATAAAAGCTTCAAGATTACAGTGGCTTAAACACAAAGGTTTTTATTTTTCTGTCATTAAAATAAGTCTAAAAAATAAGTCTAACAGAAATCCACACACATATGTGAATCAGGCATTTTCTGTCTTCCTACTCTACAGTCTTTGGCATCCCAGCTCATAGATCAATGTGGTAGTTTAAAGCTTCCTTCAGCCCATCAACTTGATGCTCCAACTGGCACAAAACAAGGGAAGAAGAAATTAAGGGACTTTCTGAGGTACCTCACCAAATAACTATTTTTACGGGCTTCCCTTATTTGCAAAGGAGATTATCAGTGGGGCACAATGTCCAGTTTCTGACACCAAAAAGATTAAGAGAATACACATTGGTTAGACAGGTATCCAGTGCCAAATTAACCAGATAACTGTTCTAATTTGAACATCGTGGAAAAAGATTTATATTCTCTCTCAGGAGCTGTTTACATTAGAGGCAGTCATAATAAAACTTTTATTATGAAATGTGAAAATAGTGAAAGAATGTTGAGATATTATAATAGTAGTCATAATTAATATATCCCCACCACTATATTTAAAAACTAACATTTAGTCATATTTGGTTTACCACTTTATTCAACTATTCATCTTTTTATCTAATCTATTTAATATTTTCCACCAATTAAAAGATTGAAAGTAAGCTGCTGAGCAAGTCATGATAGTTTACCCTTAAATACTTCGACAAGTTTCTACTAAAAATAAGAACATTCTTTTGTATCACCTCAATACCATCACATCTAAGAAAATGAACAATAATTTTCATTTTAGCTAACATAATGTTAATGCTTAAATTTCCTCTTTTCTCTAAAAAAAATCCTGTACTGCCTTTATAAATTCATACAGTATATCTGTTGGATTTTTTTAGTCTTTTTTAATCCACAACAATTCCTCATTTCCCCCTGATATTGATTCCAATAGGCCAGTTGTCCTGTAAAATGTCTTATATTCTGGCATTGTCAGATTGTTCCCTTGTGGGGTATGTTAACTATTTTTTTCCTCTATCTTCTTTATATTGTAAACTATAAATTAGGTCTGAAGCCTTAATTTTTGCCTTTGGCAGAAAAAACTTGAAGATCCATGCTGTGTACTTCATTTTGCCTCATATCATGAGGCATATATTATCAGGTTGTTTCAATATTAATGATTCTATGTCTAACAACTTTGGAAAGTATGTTGTCAGATCACTTCTTTGAGGTTTATTTTTTGTATTGACTGTTAGCAAGTAACCTGATTTTTTGGCACCATGAGACTAGTAAGACTAATGTTTTCAGCATCCACTGCTTTCTGAAACAATGAATTCATTCAGGGACTTTAAAATGGTGTTTTTCTATCATATTCATTACACATGTTAGTGGGTATTCTTCTGAAAAAGAACTTTGCCACCACAACTTGAGGATAAACAAGTAATCTTAAGAAGAGAGAGAGAGAAAGTTTAATTATTTCTCTTTTATTACTAATTTTCATAGAAAAGCATTAGTATAATAATCATTTCCACTGATGGTCAATGTGTGCATGTGTGTGTACTTTCTTCCCTGTTTGGTTTTAATTTTCACCATATTTTTTATTTCTGCCATGTTTTAAGATCATCATTTTTCTTTGTTATGCTCAAATTATGCCAAATTTGGCCCATGAGTGCCCCTGAAAGCTAGCTCCTTTGTCTTCTTGATATGCCCCCACGTGGTTTTGAGCCCTCTCTGCTTTCCAGATGAGAAAGAAGTCCCAGGTTCATCCTCTAATTTCCTTGCTTGGAGTTAGCCAGGATGTAGACTCCACATCTTCTGGGATGCTGCTGTGCCTAGGCTTTTCCAGTACACAGTGCTAACAAATTTGTATGTCTTTTCTCTGACACTAAACCCTGTTTCAGTATTTAAATATTTACTTGTTTGTTTTCTTCTGTGAGATTCAAAAATTAATTCCAATTGCACAGTCAATAATATATTAACGATAAGCCTTGTGAGTGAAGTTATTTGAAGTTGTTTGTTTTTTGTTGAAGTTTTCATTTGGTCCCACCGAATGTGTCCTACAGAGATCTATGTTTATATTACTTGACTAATTCTTTTTTCAATGGTTATATTAGAAAGCTTATATATAGTTAAGATGAATTATTCAGTTTGTTTCCAAGTTTAAATTCTGCACCTTTTGCATTTCATTTTCCTTTTGGGGTGTATAAAGCATTTAAGTAGCTCAAAAAAGCATACTGAGAAAGTTTTGCTTTCACTTCTATTTTTTTTCTTCCATTTCAGTTTCCACCATCCCAAATTCTATAACTAATAAGTATTAGTTTCTGTTTATGTCTCCTGTGATATTTCTTGCTTAACATATCCTTATTTCCATTTCTTTCTTATATAAAAAGAAAATTGCTAGATACCTTTATCTTCATCCTGTCTTCTCTCTCGGAGAGCACTCCAAAATGGGGTACAGAAAACTGCCTTGATTTGTTTCCTTATGTGTGGGTTTATTTTTTAGGATGCCATAATATTCCATTGTTTTTATGTCCCATATTGTTAGATATCTGGATAGTTTTAAATACTTTTCTATTATAGTTACTGTGACAGTGACTAACCTTGTGCATATAGTATATATTTCTGGAGATGTATCTTCAGGAATGATTCCTAGAGGTGAGATTACTGGATCAAAGGACAAAAGTATATATATTAGATATTGAAAAACTTTTAAACATTGGACTTGTACATTTTGTACTTCTACCAGAAATACATGAGAATGTATGTTTCTTTCTTTCTTTCTAACCTCTCCAGTAAAGAATACTGCCACACTTAAATTTTTGCCAAATTGATGGTTGTGGTACATAGTGTTTTAGTAATGTTTTCATTTACATATGATTTTTTATGGGTTAAGTTAAACACATTTTTTTATACATTTTAGGACCATTTGCTTTTTTTTTTTTTTTAATAGTGAGGTGTATTTTCTTTTTTTCTGGAGATGTGTTTTGGATTATTGTTTGAAATATTCTGTTTAAGTGTTGTATTTTTTTTTTCTTTTCAAAGAACCATGTAAATTGTGTATTAGCTAGTCACTGCCAATCTTCTATGTTAAACTATATTTAAATATCATTTTTACCTATTTCTTTGCTTTTATTTGTTTGGGGTTCTTTCTTCAATGACCCATTTGGTAGAATACGCTTTCCCTTGGTTTCCTATTAAGCCATTATTTAAGATGATCTTGCCTTTTTCTTCCATTGTTTCTTCCTATAGTCAGCAATGATTTCAATCTTCCTTGTCTTTATCCATTTTTATTCAGCGTATTTGAATTTCTGAAGTGTGCTTTTTTTCATATCTGCAATTGCTTGCTTAATTCATGGTGGCTGCTTTTATCAATTTTGTTTTCTAAATCATGGGTCCTGTTACCTTGCTTCTCCACAGCAAGAATTGACAAAACTTTCTATTTTGATTTTTTGGCTCACCTACCATGTTTCCAAACAACGGAAGGGCTTGCTCTCTCTCTCTTTTTTTACTACAGTCACCAGATTTTTTCAGCATCTGAGGAATTCTTTTTCCTCTTCATCCTCCCATAGCTTTCGTCACCTCAAGAGACCTGTCCCCCCTCCAGTTTTGCCCCCAGCTTCAGTGAGTTGCTGCCATGCATGAGATAATGCCAGTGCTCCTCATGATTTTTTCTCAGCTCTCATGACCTCACCCAGCCTCAGATCACTGCCTTGAAAACAGGAAGGTCTGGCATGACTGGAAGGGATTCCCCTGAGCTCAGCCTTGGGTATTGCTATGAGTGTGTCCTCACCCAAGGACCAGGGGACAAAAGTTCAGGTGAGTGGAAACTTACTCTCTGACTGGGGCCCTCTGTGTGCCAACCACACAAAGATATTGAAAATTTACAAGAAGGTTGGTTTGTTTCTCTTTATCCTCGTGGTACATTTACTCTTCTTTTTACCATTCTATTAGGAATGAAATCAGGTATGGGTCTTTCTCTCCTAGGATAAGCTTGTCTCCTTCTGGAATTTGGCTTATTTAGGCTTGTTGTGACCTCAGCTTATCTGATGAAATTTTAGAAGCTATAATTGATTTTTTTTGGCTTATTGTGTTTTTTTTTTTTTTTTTCTTTTGAGAGGGAGAGAGAGAGAGAGAATCTTAAGCAGGCTCCAAGCCCAGCACAGCGCCCAACACAGGACTTGATCTCACAACGCTGAGTTCAGGACCTGAGCTGAAATCAAGAGCCACCCCAGCACAGGGCTTATTGTTTTTTGTTGTTGTTTTTCTGATTGTTAGGGTAGGAGAAACAGTCTCATTCAACCTCTCATACTCTGTTTGAAAATTTAGAATTTGTTTTAAAGAATTAAATTTGCCCCCTACTGAAATACAGAATTAGTCTAGAATTACTAAAGTGATAATCTCTTATTTTGGTTGTGCTATTGGCCCACGATTTTGGCCAGGCTGCTTGGGTAGCAGGTGTCCTTATTCTGTCATTAATTCATGTAAGGACTCCTGGATCTACTTCATTGGCAATAAAAGATGAACTTCCTGGACACAGTAGGCCATTCGTGAGTTTAAAATTCAATATGATGATAATGAACCTAACAAGTGAAATTGACTTCTCTAATGAACCAAGTGTTAGATGGTATGAGTGACAGAGCATGTATCATTATCTCTTTTAGCAGTAATCATTCATTTGTTTGGTGCTTCCTCATTTATAAGTACTTTCATGTACGTTATTTCATTCCCTTTTCACAATAGTCCTATCAGGTACTAAATATCATTCCCAAATAACAGGTGAAGAAATCGATGCTTGCCCAGTCACTGAGATGGCCACTTAGTTATCCCTTTTAAGCATCTGATTTTAAAGACCTCATATTTTGCTCCTATTTCAGGCTCATCTGATATCTTAGCAAAGCAGAAAATACAGACCAAACAAATAAACAAAAATCTATGAAAACTAAGGAAACATGACAAAAACAAGGAAGCATATTAAAATGTAGAACATCTGCTTCATTTATCACAGTAGATATTTTCTTGAAAATGAGAGTATTTTAAGTATCAGTATTATATGAGATACTTAAAAACTAATCCCTGTGAAAATCTAATCACTTGCATTCAACTGAAACTTAGAAGAGTTTACCATCTAGCCTCTTTTGAACATTAATTATAATTGTCTTTGCAGGTACAAGTAGTAGCCATATCTAGGTTTAGAGTAAGACTCTCACCCATCTGACACCCAACAGTCTCTGGTTCTAATAAGATTATATTTTAACATCCGGTATGTACTTAAGACACTAAAATAATGTTTTGTTTGCTTATATTTTTTTGGAAAATCATCAAAATATTTGCTGATATTCATGGCTATCAGCCAGAGAATAAGATATTAATGATAGATAGAAAGAGCTCTGTGTTGTAAACAAAGAAGGATTCTGTTGAATGCCAGTTAAAGAGAAGCAAGACCAGTTAGGGGTGATGCATGAGAACATGCAAAAGATTTCACTCCACCATCCTCACTGAAAGGCGCTAGAAAAAAAAAAAAATCACTCTCAGGGGCTGCTAAGTGGGGTATCCCTGCAGTTAGGATCTTCTGAGTGCCTTCTTTGTGCTGGGCATATTAAAAGCCCCATCTCATTCCATGCTAGCATTTATTTCATAGATGAGACAAACTGAGACTCAAAGTAGGTTTAAAAAAAAATAAAATAAAACGTGTACAATGTTACATAGCTGATACCTGACATTCTGGGATTTGTAACTCAGATCTATTTGATGGAAGTCCCTTGGGGTTTCCCCCTAGATTAGGCAACCTCAGACATGAGCAATTTTAAAGAAAGCCTTCTATCTCTGTTTTACTGCGGGTGGTTTTCCTTATGGTCCTTGAGCTTAATCCTTGTCCTTGCTTTTGACTTAATTGCTTTTTAGATATAGGATTAACTCTCCTCAAGGAAAAGCAATTTAAACAGAACAACCCTTTGTTTATATTCAGACTCATATGTCTAGTAGAAGCAAAAAATAAGAGGTCATCTTTTCAAATGCTTTGGTTATACAGATGAAGAAAATAAGTTTGTCCAAGATCATAATTAGGAAAACAGCAGGCATGAACTCAGGTCTCCCATTTCCCAAACCTGCATGTTTCCCAAAAAAGAAAACCATACAGTGATTTCTTACCTCAGTCTCTCCACTAATTATTTTTCATAACAATTTTGCAAGAAAACAAACTTTGGGTTTTCTTTCTTGACAAAGAAAACGGTAAGTTAACACCAGTTACATATATGAACACACATCCTTTAAGGAATTCACAGGGGCAAGTCTGTGATTTGAGCATGACAGTGTATTTGAAAGAACGTAGTGTTGACCTGGCCATTTAACCTGACCCAACTTCTCTCATTTTACCGTAGATAAAGATGATTAAATTCTTCCACGACACGTACAGACCGTCTACCCTTGGCCAGTCCTCATTCTTCTCTACCCTGTTGCACTCTTTAGGACAACCACAACAATCTGTAACTGTCACTGACAGCGAACAGAAGGAAATAGTTACAATAAGTGATGTAAATTAGTCCTTCGTTCAGGGAAGCTTTCCCCCTACCCCATGGTCTTTGCCTTTAATATTTTTAATACATTCTCACCAGATTCCTTTGGGTGCCAAAGTAAATGTTAAATTTACTACATTAACCAGAATGGGGAAATAAACATTCTTTACTTGTATTCTCTCTAGTTTTGTTCATACTTCACCCCCCAAAACTGTGTCACCACCCTATAAGCTCAATCACTGAGAGGGGCCGCAGCCCATGAGCCCACAGCAAAGCCTCCATGTCCTGGGCTGTCCTGCATGGACGCCGTTGGCAGGGCAAACATTTCTGGGACCTACAGGCTAAACCCAGAACTTTGCTTACCTAAATGGAGGACTTTAAAAATCCATTCTCAGAGAAATATACTCCTTTAGTCCAGATTAATATTTACTTTGGGTTATTTTTTTATTTCTATTTTTAGTTGGGCTGAGGAGTAAAAAAAAAATTACAGATTTTTGGAACAAAGGAAATTGAGAGCTCAGAGAACTCCACACTGCTGTATTTTATTTATTTATTTATTAGGATTTTATTTATTTATTTGAGAGAGGGAGGATGAGAGAGAGAGAGAACTTGAGAGGGGGGTGGGTCAGAGGGAGAAGCAGACTCCCCACTGAGCAGGAAGCCTGATGCAAGACTCCATCCTCGGACTTCAGGATCATGACCTGAGCCGAAAGCAGTCGCTTAACCAACTGAACCACCCAGGCGCCCCCACACTGCTGTATTTTAAGTAAGGAATGGGAGGGACGCCTGGGTGGCTCAGTTGGTTAAACCGCTGCCTTCAGCTCGGGTCATGATCCCAGGGTCCTGGGATGGAGCCCTGCATCGGGCTCCCTGCTCATGCGGGAAGCCTGCTTCTCCCTCTGCCTGCTGCTCCCCCTGCGTGTGCTCTCTCCCCCTCTCTCTCTCTCGCTATCTCTCTCTGTGTGTCAAATAAATAAATAAAATCTTTAAAAAAAAAATAAGGAATGGGGAAACCACTGTGACAACCAGTTGCATAATCAATGGCAAACCAAGACCCACACCCATGGGTCCAAATAGTTTCCCACACTGCTTTCCCCCCAGGCACTTGTGGTATAAAAGTGGCTGCTAAGGACTTCACAAGGATGGATTCCTTTTATGAACTTTCAAAACCACATGGAAGATAAAACAAGGAAACCAAAAAATCAAATGGCAATCAATAAAGAAACAAGTGAGGAAGAAAGTGAATTGGTATATATGTATATATATATTTTTTTTTTTTTTCAAGTAAGGAAACACACTACTGGAGGCCTGTCTTAAGAGGGAAATAATACAAGAGAAAACATCAAGGATAACAAGTGTATTATTCTGAAGACAAAGGCAGGAAGGGTAGTGAGCCCATTGATACATTCCTGCAAAGGAGAGAATGCTACTGAGAAGGAACAGGTTATGCTACCCAAGCCAGATCATCCTGCCCCCAGTAAGTTTCTTGCCTGGAGGAAGTAATTACTGAATGAAAATATAAGCAGTCTGTTCTGAGTTAAGTAGTCTCAATTTTTTTTTCTTCTTAACATCTATCTCTTCCCAAACTTGATAGTGCAATCTTCAAGCAGAAAGTTTGTGGCAGTCTTATACAATTCACAGCGCTCACCATAGCACAAGACTGTTGAATCACAGACCTGTACCTCTGAAACAAATAATACATTATATGTTAAAAAAAAAAAAAAAAGAAGAAGAAGAAGAAGATAGCAGGAAGGGAAAAATGAAGGAGGGGCAAGTGGAAGGGGAGATGAACCATGAGAGACTATGGACTCTGAGAAACAAACTGAGGGTTCTAGAGGGGAGGGGGTGGGGGGATGGGTTAGCCTGATGATGGGTATTAAGGAGGGCATGTACTGCATGGAGGACTGGATGTCATATGCAAACAATGAATCATGGAACACTACATCAAAAACTAATGATGCAATGTATGGTGATTAACATAACATAATAATAAAAAAAAGTTTGTGGCATTCTTCTCCACTTAAAATGATATCATTTAGGAAGACTAAGAATTCTAGAATCAAAATTGAAATAGACCTTCAGTGACATCCTGTCCAAACCCCTCCTTCTCTAAATGAATCCCTGAAAAGTAGTAGATCAAATGAGAAAAAAATGAAAATAATATGTGAGCTAACTGGGCTGGTAGTTTTCAACTTGCGTAAATTAGACTGCTATGCCCTTAGATCCTGCACCAAACAAATTATTGCTGGAATTTAAAAGGATAGCATAAAGCATCACCCCATTTTTTGTACAATGTGTTCAGTGGTGGCATAAGCTTGCTGACTCATTTAATATATATATTAATTAAGTTGATCCTAGGGCAGGATAAATAAGAACACATTTCATAGGATGTTTGTATAAGATGAGAAGAGTTTAAATGCATTGTAATATTTATGGCCTCTCTTTCCTTCCAAAGCACAAAGTGCCTACATTCTTCTATTTCAGAGCTTTGTGGGGCCAAAGGCCTAACACTGTATTATTATTCTCATTTGCAGATGAGAATGTACCACAGAGAGGAAACATTTGAACCTGTTCTTTTCATATTTCTTTTTAAAATTTTTAATTATGTCTCTTTTAATCAATCTGTAGCTTTTGAACACAGGCTAATAAACTATAGATATTTAGAAAATGATGTTTGTGACAAACTGAGCTGGGAGTGGACCTGAAAATATTTCTCCTGTGTTTTTAGCAGCTTACTTTTTTTTTTCTTAATTTCACTTATGAGGTTGGGATTAAATAACAATCGGTTTCAAAAGATTAGACAGACAGGCAGGTGAACCCGTACAGACATAAGTACATATATAAAATGCAAACAAATGCAAACACATACACGCATACCCCTCCACTATAGGTTGCTGTGATAGTTAAATCCATGTGTCAACTCTCTATGCTACTGCGCTCAACTGTTTGGTCAGACACCAGCCTAGATATTGCTGTGCAGATTTTTTTTTTTAAACAAGATTAACATTTAAGTCAGTAGACTTTTGAATAAAGCAGATTTTCCTCCATAATGTGAGTTGTCTTCATCCAATCAGTTGAAGGCCATAAGAGAAAATTCTGAGGTCCCTCACAGAGGAAGGAATTCTGTCTCCAGACTGCCTTCAGACTCAAGAATATAACATCATCTCCGGCAAGAATTTTCAGCCTGCTGTCCTACCGTGCAGATTATAGACTTGCTAGCCTCCACAATTACGTGAGCCAATTCCTTAAAACAAATCTCTCCCACCCTTCTCATTCTCCCTCTCCCTCTCTCATTCTCTCTCTCTCTAAATGTGTGTGTGTGTGTGTTTAAGTGTGTGAGTCCTCTGACTAACACAGTTCCCAGTTTATTTAACCAAATACCGAGAATTTAGCAGATAAAGTGGCTTTAAAATGCAGGAGTAAAGTGATCTTCTCCCACATACAATGCCCATTAAACCTGGGCTCTAGTCCATCAGGTTCTGCCCAATGCTTCCAGTGCAAATATCCACTCAAATGCTTGCTTAGCTTGACATGCACACCCTTATCCTATCTAGCCTCCAAGAAATTCTGAAATCACAATGAGGGGCACCTGGGTGACTCAGTCGGTTAAGCGTCTGACTCTTGATGATGGCTCGGGTCATAATCTCAGAATCCCGAGATCAAGCCCTGTGTAGGGGAGTCTGTAGGGAGTCTGCTTGAGATTCTCTCCCTCTCCCTTTGCCCCTCCCCTTGTTTGGGCTCTCTTTCTCTCTCTCTCTCTCTAAAATAAATAAAATCTTGAAAGAAAGAAAGAAAGAAAAAAGAAAGAAAGAAAGGAAGAAAGGAAGAAAGAAAGAAAGAAAGAAAGAAAGAAAAAAAGAAAGAAAGAAAGAAAGAAAGAAAGAAAGAAAGAAAGAAAGAAAGAAAGAAAGAAAAGAAAGAAAGAAAGAAAGAAAAAGAAAGAAAAGAAAGGAAGGAAGGAAGAGAAAGAAAGAAAGAAGAAAGAAAGAAAGAAAGAAAGAAAGAAAGAAAGAAAGAAAGAAAGAAAGAAAGAAAGAAAGAAAGAAAGAAAAAGAAAGAAAAAGAAAGAGAAAGGAAGGAAGGAAGGAAGAGAAAGAAGAAAGAAGAAAGTGATTTCCAGCCTGATATCCTGAGAGAGATATCTATATTTCAATATAGCATGCATTGGCCTGACTTTTCTGTTACTCTGTGTTTTCCACAGGCCATATTGCACCAAAAAATGGTACATGGGCATAGTTGGGGTCCTGCCAGAGTTTTGAAAATAACAAATTTCTTATTATACTATTGTCTATATATACTCTCCCCTAATAATCTGTTTATATCTACTTCAGAGCTTGTTTGAAAATATTCAGCCCTCTTTTTTTTAATAATAGCACTTTTTTTTTAAGATTTTATTTATTTGTCAGAGAGAGAGAGAGAGACAGAGGCAGGCAGAGGGAGAAGCAGGCTCCTTGCTGAGCAAAGAGCTCAATGTGGGACTCGATCCCAGGACCCTGGGATCACTACCTGAGCCGAAGGCAGACGCTTAACCGACTGAGCCACTCGGGCATCCCACTATTCAGCTCTCTTGCTTCTTGAAACAAATTGAGCCCTACCTAGTAAGGGGAAGTAAGCTTCCCTGGGGAATACAACAGGGTCAGTGTGCAGGCAACTGTGCTTAGGTTTCCAGTGTCCTAAAAACTGCCCCTTCCCCCTGCTGACCCTCCCATCATATATATTTGTTATGCTGTATTGTGAGTTTTATGTAGCTATGCTATGAGCTTCCACTTGTTAATAACATTGTGCTAATATCATGAAATAAAGATGCATATGAAATAATCTTTATCCCAGCACACTCCCTAAATAGTTGACAAGGCAGTTCATTCTAGTTCAGAATAATAATGATGACTCAAAAGAAGAAATCAATCACAGAAGTGAAGCAAAACAGAGAATGGGGACAAGAAAGAGGTTTTAAAACAGAAGGGAAGAAAAAAAGGCTTTTCAACTTACTCAGAGACTTTGTGCCTCATCTACAAATATGCCGCTTCTATTCTCCACTCCCCAAGTCAGCTTTGCTACAGTTGTGTCAGAGTGCGTAGCGGACGACAAAGCAGAGGTCAGAAGTTCTAGAATTTGGCAGGCCCTCTCCAAAAGACACACAGCTTTCTCTCCTCGGTAACGGCAGTGTGGCTGCATCTTTTCCTTGATAGAAAATTGAAGCTCATATGAATCAAGTCAAACATTTATGCCTCATCAAACAAAAAAGCAGTTTATGAAAATGTAAATGATCATATATTCATTGGCAAATTAAACATGACACTTTCAGGCCCCTGACTTGAAAATGTTGTGATTTAAACTGATATAATGAACAAAACTTGTTTTGGAGGAGAAAGGGAAAGGAAGTAAGGAATAAGATACAAAATAAAAATCACTTGGACTGAATTGGATATGAATCTTGAAAGGACAATAAAGAATGAAGTGGTTCTAATGCATTTGATCAAGTAACCCTTTGTTCCTTGAGCATTTTGAAGATCTGGGCTTTCCAAGCACATATGTTGGAAAATTTTTAAGACTGTTCTTGAAAGAGGTGACTAGGGTTCAACAAACTTTTCCTTTACTGTGACTTATCCCTAGCCCTGAATTGGTAATGATAGTTCTACTCACCTTTGAAAACTCTACTGAAACATCAACTTCTTGAAATTTTCTCTTACCTTCCCATTGAGAAGGCCACTTTCTCTTTTCACTACCAATTTAAATTGAGCTCAATGTCTATAGTGAGCACTTGTCAGTTGCCTTGCTAGGATCTGCATACCATCGCAACGTCCTGGTACCACACTTGTCCCCTGCATTAATACTCATTCACACAGTCACTCACTCACTCACTCACTCACACCTTTCTCTAGCCAATAATCCTGTTGTCTCCTGTGGGAATGTGCCTCTTTCCCCAGTTTCAGCCAAGCAGTTTGGGGGAATTTATCCCCAATTGATTAGCATGTCCCATCCCTTTAACCACAATTGCTTGTTCAGTGATCGGCACAAAAGCCATTTAAAGCTAGTAAATCTTAGGCCTTGTTTGATGACTACCATATGAGACACTTGATTTTACAAATGGTCTCTCAGAGGATGATGTGAAGCTCTCAGGTTCTCCAGCTATGTTTTTGACCACAAAATGGCTTTGGGGTGGGTGGAACCTAAGGGGTTCTGGAAGTAAGAATGATAGCATTGAAGAGAAAGAATCCTGCCCCTTGGTGTCATTGGATCGATTCCAGCAGAAGTCAACTTTACATTCTACTTGGTACTTGTACGAGTCAATAATTCTCGTTTTTAACTCCCTGTCCTTTGGGGTTTCTATTTTAATGACCAGTAAAGTAAAATCTCCTAACTGAAAGAATTTCTATAACTAGGTAACACATATTTATTTTGTGTGCATTTATATCTCCTCCTGCCCTTCATCATGAGCTCTTTGGGAGCAAGAAACCTAGTATCTGTCTGCTTATCCTCATATGTTCACAAAGCAGAATGCCTGTCCTATAATTAGTATTCAGGAATATTTTGTTGAATTTAAGTTAATCTATATCAGGGCTTTCTGTTAGGTTTAACACTGGGTATATTCTCTTTAAAGGAAAGAATACAGAATCTGCAACCTACACATTTAACATAGATAATATCTGATCACCTGGACTATTTGCTGTTTCTGAGATTTAGAAGCTTTTTATGTGCTTCTAATTATCCCCCAAATAATTAAGATATAGGGCACATAAAGTGCTCTTTGCCCTACTCCCTCTTTCTTTGCCATGGGTATTTGATGTGATTGTGTGTGGACAATATTTTAAATAAACTCTCAAGTTATGGATGGAAGATATTTTCAGTTTCACCTCCATTGGTATTATCGACATTTAGTAATTGGATTTCATAGGCTAGTATCATCAATACGTTGTAATGTTGAGAAAACTTCAGTTTGGGTCATTTACAATGACCACACTGAAAATACAGCAGACTCCCTGTTCAGGAAAGTTATTTTGTCTTTCAGATTGGTAGAGAACATTCAGAGATTTTGTGTCCATGTGGAATGAAATGACCCACTCTTAACAAGTGGGCTACCTGCTCTTCTTCTCTCCCTCCCTTCCTTCCTTCCTTCTTCATTTTTTTTCTATTGTAAGTACATATCTACGTTTATTACGAAACCCATGCCCAATTTTCAGGATTTATGCTTACTTTATTTCAGATATCTCTTTCTAACTAATGATTTCCCACCTGTTACTTATTTTAAAAGAATGATTCCTATCCAATAGAAGGTTTGTGCAAAACTACACACAGAAATTTTTAGGAAGATTATTCTAGTACAATGGGAGAGGTGCAAAGTGGAAAAGCATTGCATGTTCTAGACACTAAGAAAAGGGTTTCCACTAAGAGTTATTTCATCAAATTGTCAAACAGATTTGAGAAGTAAACTGAATTACCTTTAATTATTTATTGAGCAGTTACACTAAGTGTTTTATATGCATTAACTCATTTCATTCTCACAGCAACTTTTGCAGTAGTTTCTTTTATTATCTCCATTTTACAGAGGAAGAAACCAAGGCTGTGGAAAGTTATGGATCTTGCCCAAGGTCACAGCTAGTAAATGGAAGATCTGAAATTCAAAGCTAGGTAACTGGACAAAGGACGACACTTGACTTCATTTTACTAATTGATGGCAGAGGCAGCATTCAATGCCATATTGGTCTGAGATCACGTCCATATGCTCTCCATAATCCTCTACCAAACCCTCAGAAATTCTCTTTCTGGTTTTGCCATGAATAATATGCCCTTGAACAAGCTGGTTAACACTGAAGGATCTCAAGAAACTCCCCATCAACAAAGATTTTGTTGTTGGTGGTGGTGTTTTGGAATCTATGCTTATCAGTACAATCTATTGAAAAAAAAGTTTAGGATTGAGCATTTAGTCACAGAAATACCGTTTGGAAAACTCAGTTAACCATAGGCAGGTTTACCTTAGAAATAGCATTTGGGATTGCTGCCAGTAGAATGGAGTTGGAAGCAAAGTTATCTTATTATTCCTTTCATATTTTGAGGAAATGTACTTGGTTGCTTCAGTACCTCATTACAATCATTTCTGTAGGAAGACTTTCTTCATTCTTTCATTCATGTGTTCATTCATTCACTCTCAAACCTATACTACCCTGCCCTGTAGGGTTTTACATCCTGGGGGTACAACAGGTGAAAATGACCAAGTCCCTGCTCTCATGCAGCATCTAGTACATATCTGCAGTTGAAAAGGCCTGGAGATTTTATTCTATCCTTCAAAGGTGATGAAATATTAGCGAACTAATTGTTGTACCACAGCTTACTGCAGGTGTATTTAAAATGTGGTGTGACTGTGGCCTGAAGAACACAAATTCCATCTAAGTCATCCAGAATATGGTCTCAACTGATGAAAATATTCTTTCTCTGGATACCACTTAATTTCGGAAATTTCATTGAAGTCCTTTATCTCTCTACCTTTTCCATTTTGTTACCTATAGATATAACAGGAGTTCCAGTATCATCAGTATTTAATTTTAATTCTGGTCTGTATCATGAGCTGATTTTCATTTCAAGCATAGGCATTCATTCCTCAATCCCAACCTCATCCTATCACCCCCCTTCCTTCAGATGTCAGCTTTTATAGTAGAGTAACCAGATATAGCTAACATGTAGCACAGTGTCTGATGGATAGTATTTGCTCAAATAATACAAGATGGAGTGAAATTGAATTGGAGTAGTTGTAGTTGGTCCCACTGAGACTACAGACCACTTCCAGGAGGAAAGTAGGATTGAGCTTTTTTTAAGGAAAAATAAACCACCCCAGATACTCCAGTTGTTGAAATTGCTACTGCAGCTAGCTTACTGCTCTGCTTTTTTTTTTTTTTTTTTTTAAGCTTTTCCTACTGAGAAAGTGCATTGTTGCTGAAAGGGACTTGATTGTCAGCCAGACACAGTGAAAGCCTTTTGTCTATCTCCAATCCTCAATATTCCTTGCAGGCTTAATGCAAACTTCTCAACAAGGCTATATGCCAACTTTCAGGAGGAGCAAACAATTCAGAAGGTCAAAGGTCAATCAGGACACAAGCAGGTGGCTTGTTTTGCTCTGTAGTGCCAGCAACAGGGACTTCTCATTGTGAAGGGGTTGTGGAGTGGACATTGGTCTATTGCAGCAATGTTCTTCCTAAATTCTGACTCCCAAGGACAGCTTTGTGAGTCACCATTTTTCTTCTCTAGTGATAGTTCTGCTTTGTCTCTAATGTATCTGCTCCAACTCAAAGAATGGAGAGATGCTGCTTTTCTGGCTTGCATGGATTGACTGTATAATGTAATCATTAAATGTCTTGAAATTAGGTCTGGATTTGAAGGTGTTAGAAAATTCACAGGAGGCAATTCTTTGTGTGATTTTGAAATTATTTTCAATTACAGATTAGAGCACGGCAGTGTCTGTAATATCATTTAATGAGGCATAATGCTTCCTTTTGTCATTTTTCCCCTCTGATTGAGATGGGCACCCTTGAGCAGCCTGACAGATTCCTGAGTGCTGACAAATCACCACTCCAGCAGATGAGACAGAATACAATGATGCTGCAAATGAGTGCCAATGAAAGTGATAGATCTTTAAAGTAAATTGTGTAAGGCTTCCAAATTGGATTTAATTGGTATGTATTCATCAAATTTTGAATTTGGCCTCAATAGTTACAGCAAGTTAGTACTAAAACACCAAAGAGAAGAACACTTATAAAATAGAAGCTGGTGATTGTGTATATGTATATGGAGTGAGGAAGTTCACAAAAAAATATATGCAATGACTGGTATTCCCAGATCTAGAGAAAATTAACCTGAAGTGTATAAGACATTTATATTTTGCACACCTGTGTGTGTGTTTTAATCTATGTGCTTATGTGTCTGTTTATCTAGGCTATTTTCATCTTCCTACCTATAAGTTTCCAAAAAAACATACTAATAAATTATAACCACTCTTAGGAAGAGATATTGTAATAGGATGTACAAACAAAAAACCTAGAAGTATATTTACCTCTCATTTCTTATTCTCTGAAGCCAAATAAAGGTGACTATATTAAATATAGCAATGGTTTAGTTAGGTTGACATTCCATGGGATTTTTTAGGTTTTTTAAGTGATTGGGAATTCTGTATCTCTTAACCTTTGGTGTGTTGTTGAAATTGATCTGTACAAAAGAAAACAAATTTAAACCAGAGAAGCTATTTAATTTTTGCTTAGTTTACCCACTGAACCTGAGCATGATGGGTGAACCAAAGGCTTGGAGAGGAAGTGGGCAGAGAAGAAAGATGGCGGAGGAAATAGGGAAACTTTATGGATGATGGAAGGATTAGAAAAAATGATGAATGGTTGCAGTGCAAGAATACATGTTATATGGCAGAATGTAGTAGTATACAACATTAGAAGACAAGTTTTAAACACATTATGAACAACCTTGATGGTCATTGAAGAAGTCTGATATTATTTAGTGGGTATATTAGGTTATAATAAATATTTATATGAATAACAGAAAACCCAGAATTATAATGGTTGAAATATTATATAGGTCTTTTTATTCTGCACATAAACATAGACAATGCATGGCTAGTAATGAGGATTCTATCATCATTAAGGACCCAACTTCATCATCCTCAACATACGGCTTAGAACTTTTTATCTTCTCTGTCCTTTACATGTTATTTCCTAGAAGTTGTATAACCACTTTGGTTTACATTCTTTTGGCCAAAACATATATGTGCAAAAAAGAAGGAGAAAGGTAATTTTTGTTCTACTTAGCCATATGGGTAGGTAAAAATTATGAGTTATATTGCGGTAGAAGAAAAGGACAATAGCTACTGTAAGGAAAAATAATGATTTATGCAATAAGATGCAGTATAAAACTTTCTATTTTATACCGCACAATATTAAATATTGGCATATAAATGATGGGTTTCATCAAAGAGAGAGATGCATCAGGAAAGGAGACCAGTTAAGAGTTTCCTGGAACAGTCCTTTGGTTAATAATTACTACTTAAGCTAGGACAATGGGGATAGCAGACTGTGGATTGAAGTTTCACTGGAGAGAGGGATAACAACATTTGGTGATTCTCTGCTTGCAGAGTATAAAAGAACTGAATTTTTAACTCTCATTTTTGTTTGCCAGGCCAGATACAGTGATATACCCAAGAGAATGGCCATAAGAGAGGAAGTTTGATTTAGATCAGTTGAACTGAGAAATGCCTCAGGGACATTCACGTTTGCTCAAAGTTCACATACCTTGGGTGCAAAGATAAAGGATGTGAATGTCCTGCCCTGAAGGAGATCCTAAATCTAGTAGCAGGCAATGCTAAGCTGATTGTATGAATTATTTTCTTCTTAATAGAAACATGTGCTTTCATCATAGAGTTAAGACCCTTTCATCTCTTAATTATATATTTATGCAAGGGGTACACTTTCTTATTAAGGATATCTTTCTGTAGTTCTCTAATTGTCTTTTATAATCTTTCTAAGTGTTTTCTGCTTCATCTCTTTCAACATGTAATTTATTTTATTGTACTTTTCCCATTCTTTTAAAATATCTTTCTGTAGTATTATCAAATTCATTTTGAACTTCGAAAATAGTACACTGCTGTCCTCTAGCATCCATAGCATCTTTTAAGAATTTTCAAGTTAATCATTTTTTTACAAAGCTACAAGGACTTCCCTTCTCCCTTTTTGTCCCACACATACTCTCTTTCAAAGCTTTGAAAATTATCTTTATAATACAAACATTTCTCCAACATAGCTGTGAGTACAGATCTGCTTTTATTGATACTATTGGACACTAGAGAGAATATTTCAGTCTTGAAGACAGGGGATTTTCTTCTATTATTATTTCTTTCCCTTTGTCATTTCTTCAATTGTGAGACTCCATCAAATGTTCTTTGCAGCCCTTAGATCTATATTTCTTCTGAATTAACTTCTCCCACATTTTCTATCACTTTTTTCTTTAGCTCTATAATCTAGAAGTTTTTCTTGATTCTTATCTTTCAGCTCTCCAGTTTAGAAATTAGGTTCAGGATTCCGTTCAAGTTTTATTGATAATAATAATTTAGAGTCACAGGATCTCTTACATTTTAAAATGGTATCATTGCTTTTAATAAATTGCTACAATATACAAATAGATAATATTCATTTAAATTAAACTTTATCCTGGGTTAATACAGTTTGTTCATCTGGAGAGTTTTCTTTAGTGTTAATATTTTTTTCCTCAAATTTCTGTTAATCCTTAGCTGATGATTTATATGTCTTTAAAGGGAACAGCTAGGCACATTGATATAGGTGGTGGACATTGGTTTCTTCTGCAATTGGGCAGGCATTTTTCCCCAGGTAGCCTCTCAAATGAGAGGAGGTCATATACCAGTAGAATAAAAGTGAAAGATGTAGGTCTCAAGAGTGCCTAGTTAGGTAGTGAAAGCATAGACTTATCAGAGATAGGTAATTCCACACATCCTTGTTAGAGCATTTACCATGCATCAATCTCAATGCCACCTTTACATACTGATATGGCCATTAATATTCATCTCCATGTAGTTTAAAATTTGCAGATAAAATGAGTTGGCCAGCACAGAGAAAAAAATATATGGCCAGAATACAGTTCTGCACTATTTATTTCAATTACAGGTCTGAGGTAAAAGTACCAATGTCACCAATACAAAGGATTTCAAAGGGACATTTAAAGGAGAGACTCATACAAGGTTTTGATAAATTCTGGAGGCAACAGTGTCTGCAAAAAGAGAATATGCCTGGGGAAAGGTGATAGAATGGACCTTTTTCTCTCTGTCATGTGAGTGTAAAATGAAATTAGGACTCAGGGAAAAGAGAATAAGAACAGATGAACAATTCGGGCATGGAATACTAACTCCATGGGAAAAGGGAAGCCATTCTCTCCCCATTTTACCTTCTCTTCCTCTCTTAGGGAATATCAAACCTATCACTGAAATAAATAGGGTGGAAATACACTTTGGGAGTATTACATAAGTCTGATCATGTTGCCCAGCTTCCTGCCTTCAAGCAAAACTCTGGTTAAATAATTCTGGACAGATGGATGCCTATCCTTGGAGAGCAGGGACACAGTTAGGAGTGAGGATGGACACAGAAGCAGCGTCTGCTTGCTTCCATCTGGAACTAGTGAATACCTCATTTTGTATAAAGACAGTAACCATGATGTTCAAATGACACTCTGCATGATTCTACGGTGGGAGGTGGGCTTCAGGGGCATTATATTTCCCATATGGCCCAGGTAAATTGTATTTTAGGCCATGGATTTGTCACCTGGTGTCATTTTGGAGGTAACTTACTTTTCTACAAGTGTGGACAACTGGTTAAAGCCAGTTATGCTCCATTTTTGTTGCTGTGCATACACATGACAGATGACCTTCCCATGTCCAATACACCCCAAGCTTTATGCTGTTTCTGACACACCTTTCCCATTTAAAAGAGAGTAAATAACATCACACTTTATCTCTCCAAGTTTGGAACCACTTGAGAATTTAAATAGAAGTCAAATATTAGTTTTACTACTGATAAAGATATATTGGAGAATAAACACATGGATTTTGTAAAAAATTGTTTATATTTCATTACAATCCTTGGACCAGCTTATACAAGAAGGAGTCTACTAATTAGATATGTATCTGGAAAGATAAAAATTAAATATTTGCTTCATTACAGGAAACTCCAATAGCAGGATTGGAAAGGGATGAGTATTCAGCTATTTATATAGAAGACAAACATAAAACTTAACCTAAGTGTGTTTACCACATTGAAACAAGATAAAAAAAAAAATGCACACAACATCAGGTCAGCCAAGTTCATAAGGGAAAACCAAGAAACGTTGAATTGCACAACTTCTTTCTCCCATTGTTACCTGTAGATGAGAAAGTACAGGTGCTAAAAGAAATTTTAAAAATACTTAAAATATTTAAAGATGTTTCCTATACTCGCTACCTGTAACTCAGTCTATATCTCTCTCACATTAGAAAAGATAGGAGAGCACAAGTCAGAAAGCATGACAATATTATAGGGATATCACTAAGTATTATCTAGAATAGTATTTTAACTATGATGAGTTACACATGAGCATTACAACTATCTTATAGGAGGTGGTGACAAACCCTCACTGTTCTAAGCAAAAAGAATGCTACCTAGTGATTATTTCATAATCATATTGTAAAACTCTAGGGAGAGATTTTCCAAAGAAAACAGTTAAGTCAGAAGAGAATAAAATGTTAAAGATAGAAGAGCCAATAAGTTTCAAAGGTCCTCCTTTTTAGCACTGTTCATTGAAGAGTACCGTGCTACTAGAGGTTTTTGCTGTTTATAGCTATAATATTTTAAACATTTTTATTAAGATATAATTCACATGTCATAAAATTTATTAATTTAAAGTACACAATTCAGTTGTTTTAGTACATTCACAGAGTTATACAAACATCACCTATATCTAAATTTCAAACATTTTCATCAGCCCCAAAAGAATTGTTGTACCAGTTAGCACTTATTCCCCACCAAACACTCAGTCATAGGTAACCAATAATCTACTTTCTTCCTTGATATGTTCCCTTATTCTGGGAATTTCATATAATATACAAGTATAAATCATTTTATTTGTTTCTGGGTATAGCTTGTTAGTATTTTGTTGAGATCTTTATTCTCCTTTTACCATAAAGTATATTGGTTTATAATTTTCTTTCCTTGGAGTATCTTTCCAGGTTTTGGTATTAGGGTAATGCTGGAATTGCAAATTGAGATGAAAATATTCCCTCTTCTTGTGTTTTTTTGGAAGAGCTTCATATTAATTGAGTAGTATTAATATTTCTTTCAGTGTGTGGTATAATTCACAAGCCATATGGGCCTGGGTTTTTGTTATGGGAATTTTTAAAATTATTGATTCAATTGCTTCAGTTGTTATGGGCAATTCAGATTTTCTATTTAATTTTGGACCAGTATAGTAGTTTGTGTCTTTTAAGAATCTGCCCATTTTATCTAACTAATCTATTTTTGGCATGTATTTATTTATGACATTCCCTTAAAATCCTTATTATTTCTGGAAGATTGCTAGCGATGTCCCTCTTTCATTTCTGGTCTTAATAATCTGAGTTTTTTCTCTTTTTTTCTTGGTCATCTGAATAAATATTTTGTCAATTTTGATATCTTTTTCAAAGAATCAGTTTTTGGTTCATTCATTATTTCTGTTATTTTTCCAGTATCGATTTTATTTATTTCTGTTCTGATCTTTATTACCTTCTTTCTTTTTACTTTGAGGTCAGTTTGATCTTCTTTTTCTAGTTTCCTTAAGTATTGAGTTAAGCTACTGATTTGATATATATCATATAAATACAGTCATTTATATCTAACTTCTCTCTGAGCACTGTTTTACCTGCATCCCATTAACCTGATGTGTTGTGTTTTCATTTTCAATTATCTCAAGGTATTTGCTAATTTTATTGTGATTTTTTTTCTTTGACTCATTGATTCTTTGAAGCGAATTCATATTTGTGAATTTCTCAAATTCTCTTCTGTTGTTGATCTCTAATTTAATTCCATTGTAGTTGGAGAACATACTTTCTATGATTTCAACATTTAGATGTATTGAAGGATGCTTTACAGCCTTGTAACTGTAATATTTTGAGTTATATAATGTACCATATAATGGTTGGCTATAGCTAAATGATTATACTAAGTTTCTACCGTACTTGGGAAATATCACTATACTCTTATGTACATATTCATCAGAAACCTATCCTTTTGTCTCAGTTTGGAAGACTAAGTTTGGGCAAATCATGTAAATCACTGGACCTTTGTTTCTTTAGTAACTGTAGCTGATATTTGTATCTATATAAATAATAATACTTTAAATGATAAGTCTTTATATTATGTGGCTATAATATTATTATATATGTGTACATATATTATATATACTTCTTTATCTTCTTCTAGAAGAGACAGAGAGAGCAACCCTGTCAGGACCCCTCTCATTCTTGAGAGCTTTTTCTGTATCTTCACTTAATAAACTACTATCACTTTAAAAAAAATAGAAGAGACAGAGATATATATTTATTTATTTAATCCTAATGGACAACCAAAGTATTTAGCATATAGACACAAAAACTATGACCTGGAAGTTCATTTGCATCAATAACTTGTCTCTTATCACTACCCAGCATGAGGATCATATATACTGATGAAGCAAGCATAAATTAGACAAGAAGAGTTAGGGGAGGGAAGGATGTGTTGTATGAATGGGTCTTCTTCATGACCTTTGTCCTACATCTGCACACTTAGAATAATGAAAGATTGCTATGACAACATATTATTGGTGCTATTTTATTCCTGATGATGAATACAGTTAGTGAAACATATAAAAAATAATGCCCAATCTAAAAGGACTATGTTCTTAAGGATAATTAACTAGAGTTTAGTGAAGACCCAAGGTAAACGCCAAAGTGGAGATTAAATTTGAATTTCATTGTCCTCAGGTCTCACAGGGTGACTCCTGAGAATTTGCTCCTTAGATGAAAATATATTTATAAATATATTAAATATATCTATATCTATATATCTCTTGATAATTAGCTTTCATGGAACATTTTTGTTTTGCTTTGTCTTCTCAAGAGTACCTAGTGTATCTATTTTGCTCAAATGTGTAATTTCAAAACAGTGCTGTTCCCTTTTCACCAGTGATGCCATTATAAGTGTGCTAAAAGCATCAGAGTTATACTAGCTAAAAGTATTACTCCCTGTCCATGTCCAGAGCGGAACATGTGTTCATGGCAGCAGATACATAATTGTAAGTCATAGGTAACTGTCTAGGAAGTTAGTTGTCAAAACTTAATTCTGCTGTTAACTGAACAAATGACTCTGGGCAATTTCTTTGACTTTTGAGATCTCAGTTTTACCATTTAAAAATAAAGGCTTTGATTCAGTAATAACTAAAAACCTCTGTTAAGTATTTTTTGACTCCATGATAGTAAATGGGAGTTAAAAAAAAGGGAGTCCCCTGTTTATTTCTGCTCTAAAAGGGACCTGACTTTTAAAATCCGAAAGGCCTAGAATTGTTTGTTTATTTGGTTCGTTGTTTTTGTTTGTTAGCTTTTTTAGTTACGTGAGTAGCAAATACAAACAAGCATAAAGACCCACTCCAGTGTTTGGCATATTTAGAGCTGAATGCTTAGGACATGAAGAGAAATATAGACCAAAAGCTGCTGGAGCTTTAAGTGAAATGTTTCTTGCCTCTTGTGGATTTTCTAGGAGCATTTCAATCACTTAAATAGGGCCTTGGGGTACTGAGATGGTAGTAACTTTGCAAAAGTGTCTAGAATGTGTTTGCCACCAGTGTGGATCTTTGGCAGGCAAGCTCATACAGCATCCACATTCTCCACATGTGGTAGGGTTGGAATCCATGCAGAAGTCTTCACTTGTAGGCAGAGAGCTTTGCTCACATGGGAAAAATATCCAAATGTCCAGCTTTTCCTGCTTACTTTACAAAAACACAATTTTCCTGAGTCTTATCTTTAAAATTTAATAGTCATTTCTCAAGCCATATGTGATGTTCTTTTGTTTAAACCTTGGTGAAAATACAGACAAATAATAAGACCCTTGATTTGTTGAGAGAGCCATACCATATAAAGTTAAGTTGATATTAACAATGGTCCTTTGAAGTAAAGTGAAATAATCCAGAAAAATAAATCCATCTAAAAACAAAACACATACAAACAAAAAACTAGGCAAATGAGAAATAGCATGAATTCATTCTTTTCTTTCTTTTATAGTTTTATTGTCATCTATGTGACTGACACTGGATAGAATTATTCAATTTTGTTAAATTCAACACATTTATTAATCACAAGATGCCGGTTGAGGAATGGTTAAGCAAGGCAATCTATAATTCTAAAATTATTATAACATTAATAATTGAAAATGTGAAGGCAGGATTTAGGAGAATAAACTCTGGTATTAGCCTGCCTGGGTTTATTCCAGACCCTGTCATTTACTACTTGTGTACTTTGAGAAATTTTTGTAGCCCTTGATCTTCAGTTTTCCCATCTGAAAAAAATAGGTTAATGATACTATCTACCTCATGTTGATGGGAAGACTAGATTAATTGATGTAAAGTGTTTCAATAGGGCCTGGAATAGTCAATGAATATTAGCTAATATTATTCATCCTTTCATCCTCTGTAAGTCCTCCCTAAATGATTCTCCCACAGTAAGGCTTACAGCAGAATTTGCTGTATTGAATGGAATTCAACAGAAAATCTCTGTTAGGAGACTATACCTTTTATAACATAAATTTTACAACATATAAAATTTCATATTTTTGTATATTATTTTTTTAAATGAACAATACCGATGTGCCATTTAATGGTGAAGTGTGGTTAATGATGCATGGAATATACTTATTTTCAAAATGAAACTGGCACTGGAAAGATGGCTGGCAGAACACTGTGCTAGACAACAGTTTTCATTTCTCTGCTATTTGCCATTGCCTTAGCAATGTACATCCCATAGGTGTTTATTAGGAGTAAAATGGTAACCCTTCAATTTAATTAATATTTAGTGAGCTGTGTAAAAACTTGTCTGCTTCCTCATACTGAGAATGGCCAACTGGCCATGAGGGACATGAGTATTTAGAGACTGCGAAGGTGCTGAATGCCCAGTTTTGAGAACCTTTCCCCAGGTGATATATGAATAAATAGAATGAGTTTCATCTGTGACATCATTTTGCAAGACAAAACAAAGTTGTTATAGGAATATGCCTACTCGAAAGTCCAAACTTCTTACCATGGACAGTAATTTACTTGAGTTCTATATTCCTAATAGTCACTAACCACAGCTCTGCCACAGGGAGTTTTAGGGATAGATTCAGAAAAAATTTCTTGTTTGTTGTCACAGTTGTGTGATCTTTCCCAGCTTCTGGGAAAAGTCCTATGGTGGCAGGTTGCAAAGGTATAATTTCCTGGTACAGTAGACCATTGCTGTTCTTCCCTTTATCTATAGAAATACACAAGGTACAGACTATAGCCAGATGCCTGATTGCTCATCAGGCTTAACCAGCCCTTCTTGTGAGTCTCAGGCTGCCAATTACAAAAATACTTGTGAAGAAATTAAATATGTAACAATTCATTTCAAATGCAATAACTTTGAACATATATAGCATTTTTATATTGGAGTTTATGACTGGAGTCATTCTGGCCTTCTACATTCATATCCACTCTTTGGGCAAATTACTTTTTTTAGATCAAAATTTTGCAGCTATAAAGTGGGGTTTCATAAATAGAGTATAGGTTCTTTGAATTGGAACATATACTAATGGTCACTGACCCTCCCTCCTTCCTAAATTGAGATGTAAGATCTGAGAAATGAGGAAGCCTTAGCAAGGTCACATAGTGAGTTATCAGCAGAACTGAAATTGAAATACAAATTTTCTCAACAGAAATTCAGTATCATATCTGTTGCTCAAAGCTTATTTGATCTCCATAGTCACCTTTAGGTCTAAAATTTGCAGAGTATCCTTCAACTCTGTCTCCCAGGAGCACTGTATTTTATCCCTTGAGACAGAGCTTAAAGGTCAAATTCTTACTGAAACTTTCCCCAGTTGCTTTAAGCATTGATAGTGGATCCCATCTCTTTGCTTCTATAGTATTTGATTCTTATCTCTATCATACCATTTATCTTATCACCTTTCAGTTATTTGTATATTGGTCTATCTCTCCAGCTACACCTGGAGTGTTTTGGCTGTCTGAATCTCTAGGGTCGTTTTTAGTGCCTGACTTGGTAGTCGGTACTTACAAATGTTTTCTGAATGAGAGAATAAATCATGTCCTCACCTGGATCCTACACTTGATATTTACTCAGCCTTTCTTGCCATTGCATAAAACTTCCCTAAGAACTCATGGCAAGAATCAAATTCATACACTTAATAACTTCATAATGATGTGCTTTGTACTCCTGAAATAACTCTTTTATTGAAGGGGTAGTAGATAATTCATCTCGTTATGAAACACAATGGGGCACTGTATTTTTTTTTTTTTTTTTCAGAAAATGGATCCACCATTACTTTTACACAACATTTTCAATTTCTGGAAAGTTTTTTACATTCATTGTCTCATTTGATCTTCACAACAAGCCTATAATATAGGCAGGCACAGATATTATTATAGCCTTCTCAGAAATGAGTTCAATAAGACTCAGATAATTGAAAGGATACAATTTAAATTGAGGTTTTCTGACTCCAAATTTAGTTCTTGTTCAATTCTAAATGGTGCCCTTTTTTAAACATTTGAACTCTCCAGAAAGATAAATCCTCAAATGAATCAGTTTTCTAAAACAGTAAAGGCTCTTTGGATTGCAAATGGTAGAAACCTAGCTCAACCCGCCATAAGCAAAAGAGAGAATTTATTGTGTCACAAAAATAAATAGTCTGGAGATATAACTTCAGGCACCCTTAATTCTAGCAACTCAGACTAGGTTACCAGAAATAATTATTTTGCTTTCTTCATCTTTTGGACCAATTTGTCTCTGAGCTGGCTTTAAGCTCAAGCCGTCTCTCATCCAAGAATGTGCAAATTGACTGTGAACAGCTACGAAGTTACCCCAACTTGCAACCCAAAGAATGTCAGTTGAGCAAATATCTAAGATCTGACATTCAGGGGCCCAATTTGGGTCATCCATTCACCATTGACACAATCACTGAAGTTATGAGAATGGAATCCTGTGACAGATGACAACTGGATGAGGGACTTATTCCTGAAGACTATGGTGACATCAAACTCATCAGAATAACCCAGGGGAAAAGCATAGAAAGACTGCTCCCCCAGTGGAAATAGAAGTGCTATTTCCAGGAGGAGGGATGCATCCTGGGCTAATGAAAACAACAGCTTCTATTATAATTTCTTTGAAACTTTGAGACATTTTTAAATGAAACCAGCTGACTTATTTTTTATATCACCTCTTGGTAGGTAGGCCATTCCAATAAATGTTAGGAAATAGTGAGTTTAGTGACTTTAATATGAAGCAAAAAAATCACCTGTTCAAACAGGAAATCTGAGCAAACCTATCTTATCTATTTGCTGCACTAATCTAAAAAAAAAAAACAATAAAAAAAAAAAACAACTGGCTAAGATTGCAGCTGTGTACAAGAGGAACAGACCCCCTTCAGCCTGGTGCATCATCAGCAGAACAGTTGGCTGAGTTGTACAGCATCTATTATTTTTAGCTATGCAGAAGGTAGAGAGAACACAGCTGGATTTTCAGATCACAGCAAGAGCTATAATATAATCACCATTTATTAATATCTTTATTACTCTGTATGAATAAATAATACCCCTCAATAGAAAAGTCCTTCTATCACTTGAAAAGCAAAGCAGGTGGATTAGAACATCATCAATAGAGAATGAATATGGAAATCCTCCATGTCTTTCAAGTTACTTTTCAAGAGCACAATAGAATTTTAAAAGTATGAGGGCATATGAGAAATTCACTAAAGGTAGAATATTATCCTGGTCTTTTGTTAATCATTACCAGGACTGCAGTTGAAGGTGGAGCATCCATATACATATTCTACTTTAATTATATTTGGTAAGTCCCTTCTAAATGTTATGGGATCTTTGTTTAACCAGATCTTTATAGGAAAACCATTTGTAACTTAGGAGAAAAAAATGTATAAGAAAAAAAAGACTAAGGTGAAGATTTTGTGATTTGGGGTCCCAAAGATCCAGGGTCATTGATTCATTCATTAAAAAGAAAAAAAATTATTCAGCACCTATTCTATGCTAGGCAATGTTCTAGATGCCGGGAATGCAGTAGAGAACATACAAACAACACCCCTGCCCTCATGTAACTTACAGTCAAGTACGGGGTTTAGAAAACTTTTCCAGTAAAGAACCATATAGTAAGTAAGTTTAACTGCAGGCCAGATAGTCTCTATTGCAACAATTCAGTTTTGTCATTGTGGTGCTCAAGCAACCATCAGTTATACATAAATAAATAGGTATGCTTGTATTCAAATAAACAAATAATACATTATATGTTAAAAAAAAGATATTAGGACCCTTCCTAGGGGAAATAAAGGGGGGGAATCGGAGGGGAGATGAACCATGAGAGACTATGGACTCTAAGAAACAAACTGAAGGTTCTAGAGGGGAGGGGGTGGGGGGATGGGTTAGCCTGGTGATGGGTATTAAAGAGGGCATATATTGAATGGAGCACTGGGTGTTATACGCAAACAATGAATCATGGAACGCTACATCAAAAACTAATGATGTAATGTATGGTGATGAACATAACATAATAAATTTAAATTAAAAAAAAACCTTTTTTTTTTTTTTAAAAATAACAGGCAGCAGGCCATATTTGGCCCATGGCCATGGTTTGTCAATCCCTGGTCTAGCAGGTTGCTGGTTAAGGCTCTACCACATAACTAGCTGTTATTGATAGTCTATTAATTTCTTACTACATTTTTAAATGTTATAATAGTAGCTACTTTAGAGAGGTATTGCAAGAATAGATGGAATAATATATGCAGCTGGCCCTAGGACTCCTGGTGGGAAGTTAATAAATATCATTTAACTCTGTACTTAATTCCCTCTCTTTATAAATTCAGAAACTAGTAAACTAGGGAGGCCCATAACAAATGCATTCTGTGCTTCTTTACCATTCACTGTTTCAAGTTTTTTAGTTCTTTGAGTTCTGTGAATAAAAGGGTAGCCGCCTATAACAGAACCCTGTAGGTTTGAAGAACTCAGATCATTTTGATCCCAACTTGATTTCTAAAGTATATGAATAAAAATTATAAAAACTTATTACTTTGATTATTAATATGGCCTTGGCAGAAGTAAAATAAGAAAACGTCAGATTCTCCTTTTTATTTGATAAATTATGAGTAGTTAAAAACAATGATTTATGAACATTACCTGGTTGGGCAAGGAATCCATACATGGCTGATGGGTTTGGCTCCATCTCTGTGTAAAGCATGGTGGAGCACACAAGACACATAAAAATAGATAAAGCATTTTCCTTACCGAATGGGAAGACTCTGGTCAGATCAATAAGACATTTGTTACCTTATTCAGTACGTTTACTGGATGGCTACTACGAGCCAGGTTTTGTCTTTGACATGGAAGCAGAGCAGTGAACACAACAAACCTCCCTGTCCTCCTGCAGCCCAAATTCTAGTGGAGGAATACCCACGACAAAGAGAATGCACAAATGATGTAAAGACTCTGAGCTTGGAGAAGAATAAAGGAGATAAAAAGGTTGGAAGAGTTTGTTGTGGAGGTGGTGGATGTAGTTTTTTGTTTTTGTGTTTAAGGATGGTTCAGAAAGGACCTACTGAGAAGGTGACACTTGAGGAAACGCTTGCTGAAGAGGAGAAAGTAAGCCTTGGGGCAGCTTGGGGAAGAGTATCTGAGGCAAGCAAGAAGTGTAAAGGCCCTGAAGTGGGACTCTGCCTAGATTCAAGAAGCAGCGGGCAGGTCCTTGCAATCAGGAGGATCAGAATGAGCTAAGGGGAGAGTAGCCAGAGGAAAGGCAGATGTACAGTGAAGCTTGGTGAGTTTGGGGTCTTGAGGGCCACTAAAAGGGCTTTGCCTTCTACTCCCAAGAAAATGGGAAGTCCCTAGACTGTCCTGGTAGAGAAGAGACAGGCTCTGACTTAGATATTGTACTGTGGTTTCCCTGAGGAAAATGGACTGAAAGGAGATGGCACAGAATACTGAGATCTAGGATTATAACGTATGTAAAACAGTCATGCAAGTTTACCTAATCATTGGCTTGGGCCACTTCATTTAGTATGGAAAAAGAAAGGTCCTTAGGTAATAAGCACCCATTTAGTTCTTGATTCTTATTAGTTGGGAGACCATGATTTTCTGTGGGTTCCAGAAAGAAAAAAAAAAAAAAAACTATCAAAAAAACTGAACTCAATTTTTAAAAGGTGATAAAAAAGACTAACACTGCCTCCTAGCCATAGCAGCTGTTCATCCTTGAATGGTCTGGATTGAAAATGGGCAGCCCTTCTTTAAGCTCTGGAACTGCCAACCCCAAATTTCCTCTGGCTTCAAAGGTCTGAGCCATTCCCTGTTTCTTTCAGACCCCTAGCAGCCTCTCTGTGAGGCTGTATCTCAGCGAGCACTTCCTTCAGCGCTGGGCAGCCAGAACTCTACAACCTCAGCTGGGAACTCCAGCTGTAGCTAGAGCTCTCATGGAACAGTTGCTGATAGCACTGATCTTCCTTGTGCTGGGGTCTGGCAGTTGTTGCTGCCACCGTCTGCAGCTCAGCTAGTGTGTTAGTTTGAGCTGCCTCTGGCTGACGGTGTCTCAGCCTCTTCCCATTCCAGCACTAAAGACATTGCATTCCATCTGTAATGGCTCTATGGAGCCATGAAGAATTTGGGGTAGAGCTTTTCCTCCTGTGCTTACATACCAGTCTTTAAAAGCAGAACAGGAGAGATGCCATAGTGACAGATTCTGTCTGGCTAATTCTTGCCATCCTGGTGTGCCTGGATCGGAGCATTTTCTACTAGACCTTGTTTTTTTCTCTAATCAAGAAGTTCATCTTTTCTGACTTTTTTAGATTGATGTTCCTCTTGGACAGGGCCCATGTATCATGTGCCTTTATCCCTACAGTTTTTATATACACTCTTATTAAAAGTTGAATGAATGAATGAATGAATGAATGAATCTATAAAACCCTCTCAGAGACTTGTCAAAACTTTGTTTATGCCTAATTTTTATCATTGTTTAGTGTCCTGAATACATGAGAATATCAAATTTTTGTCCATGTTAGCCATACAGTCTAGACTAAAATATCCATTATTTGTGAGGGGTTAATACACAAGGTATGAAGGTGATTATAATCTATAGATATTCCAAGGATGAAGTGGAGAGATAACATTTTCTTTAGGTAATAAAGCTTGAGCTAAACAATTAAAGATGAATAGAGTTTACACAGAGTAAAGCATTTTCAGATAGGAAGAAAAAGAGGAACAAATTCTGAGTGTTGGGATGAGCATGGCATATTAAGGATATTAGGGGCAGTGAAGACACACATTTAATGTTAATTAATGCTGGGGAGCAGAGAGAGGTAAGGATAAAGAGCAAGGTAAATCCAAAATATGTATGAATCTTTGGAGGTTTTCTCCCCTCCTCTTACTCTCCAATCTCCTCATTGTAAATCAGAGCCTGTGTCTCTTCTGCTTAAAATCTTAACTGATTCCCATTTTATTCAAAGTAGAAGCCAGCATCCTTGCCATGATCCTTACAGTGAAAGTTTGGACTTTATCCTGTAAGCTCTGGGGAACCAAAAGAAAGTTTGAACTGAGGAATGTCTAATAAACCAATGCAGGTAGGACAGTATGTAGAATCTTCCCATTGCCCCTCTCCGTCTTTTTTTTTTCCTGAAATCTGTCAAAAAATGTCAACATCAGTTCAAAACACTTCTGTTTTTAATGGGGATGGCATTGAAAGTGTAAATTGCTCTGGGCAGGACAGACGTTTTAAAATACCATTGGCATTTTTCAAAGAGCTGGAACAAAAAATATCCCAAAATTTGTATGGAACCAGAAAAGACCCCAAATCACCAAGGGAATGATGAAAAAAAAAAAAAAAAAAACAAAGCTGGAGCATCACATTGCCTGACTTCAAGCTATATTACAAAGCTGTGATCACCAAGAGAGCATGGTATTGGCACAAAAACAGACACATAGACTGATGGAACAGAATAGAGACTCTAGAAATGGACCCTCAACTCTATGGTCAACTAATCTTTGACAAATCAGGAAAAAATATCCAATGGAAAAAAGACAGTCTCTTCAATAAGTGGTGCTGGGAAAATTAGAGAGCTACATATAGAAGAATGAAACTGGACCATTCCCTTACACCATACACAAAGATAAACTCAAAATTGATGAGAGACCTCAATGTGAGACAGGAATCCATCAAAATCCTAGAGGAGAACATAGGCAGTAACCTCTTCAACATCGGCCACAGCAACTTCTTTCAAGACACGTCTCCAAAGGCAAGTGAAACAAAAGCAAAAATGAACTTTTGGGACTTCATCAGGATAAAAAGCTTCTGCACAGCAAAGTAAACAGTCAACAAAACTAAGAGGCAGCCCACGGAATGGGAGAAGATATTTACAAATGACATTACAGATAAAGGGCTGATATCCAAGATCTATAAAGAACTTCTCAAACTCAACACTCAAAAAAAAAACTAATAACCCAGTCAAAAATGGGCAGAAGACCTGAACAGACACTTCTCCAAAAAAGACATACAAATGGCTAACTTACACTTGAAAAAATGTTCCTCAACATCACTAGCCATCAGGAAAATACAAATCAAACCCACAATGAGATACCACCTTACACCAGTTAGAAAGACAAAAATTAACAAAACAGGAAGCAATAAATGTTGGTGAGGATGCGGAGAAAGGGAAACCCTCTTACACTGTTGGTAGGAATGCAAACTGATACAGCCACTCTGGAAAACAGTATGGAGGTTCCTCAGGATGTTAAGAATAGACCTACCCTATGACCCAGCAATTGCCCTAGTAGGTATTTACCCCAAAGATACAGACGTAGTGAAAAGAAAGGGCACATGCACCCCAGTGTTCATAGCAGCAATGTCCACAATAGCCAAACTGTGGAAGGAGCCAAGATGCCCTTCAACAGATGAATGGATAAAGAAGATGTGGTACATATATACACAATGGAATATTATTCAGCTATCAGAAACAATGGATACCCACCATTTGCATCAACATGGATGGAACTGGAGCGGATTATGTTAAGTAAAGTAAGTCAAGCAGAGAAAGACAATTATCATATGGTTTCACTCATATGTGGAACATAGGCAATAGCACAGAAGACCATAGGGGAAGGGAGGAAAATCCAAAGGGAGAGAAATCAGAGAGGGAGTTGAACCATGAGAGACTATGGACCCCAAGAAACAATCTGGGGGTTTCAGAAGGGAGGAAGGTGGGGGGAGGGGGTAACAGGGTGATGGGTATTGAAGAAGGCATGTGCTATGATGAGCACTGGGTGTTATACTTAACTAATGCATCATTGAACACTACATCAAAAACTAATTATGTACTATACAGTGGCTAACTGAACATAAAAACAAAAACAAAAACAAAAAAAACCAAAATGCTTCTGTTTGTTAAACAGGTAAAGTGAATGTCTCAACATCCAGGAGTTTAACCAAGTGCCTGGTGCTGTCACAGCTAAGTTGTTTGAGTGCAGAGGGTGATGTCTACCCATGCACTGCCTCTGAAAATGGAATCAAGGCAGCCACAGGGAGAGCAACATATGCTGCTAGTTGGCTGCCTGGTTACCCTGACTGGGTCCATTAATATAAAGCATAAACAAAGCCTGGATGAATGGGGCTGGCCATTTTGTTGCAACATATGGTGGTGGCGTCCCAGATATTTTTATATTACTCGTACCCAGATGTTTAGCTCTCCTGACACTCAGCTTTATCTGGCAGGCAAGGTGGTAGAGAATGCCCTTGTGATTTGGGGGAAAGTATGTTTTTGTTTGTTTGTTTTGGTTTTGTCAGCACCTTGCAAAAATAGGTTAGTGAGGCTTCAAAGGTATTTAAAAAAATTTAAACAGATATTTTTAAACCAATAAATTTCTATTTATTTATCATTCTCCCTTTCTTTTTTACACCCTTTTCTCTAAAATCTTAAAAGTCAAGCAAAGTAAAACTTAGGTATTGAAAGGATAACTTTTCCTGAAAAGGTGTAGTTAAGCCAAATCTAATACTTTAACCAAAATTGTTCAGGTTTGCTTATCTTTCTCTTCAGTTACACGGTAGCGGCCGTACAGCTCTGTTATGCTCAGTGATGATTCTGAAGAACAACTTATGCATGGAGCCTGTGGGTGCAGCAGAAAAAGATAAGTGCAGGTCTGGTGTTCCTTCCCCAGCTGACTGGCTCCTTAGGTTGTACTGAAAATCATAGACTACCACTGCTTCTAAAATCCCCTTGGAGTTTTTGATTCTGATGCTTAGTCTTCACAAAAGACTGGTTTGAAAGCCCTCCACTCACAGAAGACTGAGCAGTCATGTGCCTTGCCACTTTTGGAGTCCTCCAAGGAGATGAAGAGGTGCCCTGGCTTTGGCTACTTTTGCCTCATTGACAGTGTTGCAGTTATCTCTACCAGAAAGCAGGAGAATAGAGCTTGCCTTCCCAAAAGTCCATCAAAGGTCTAGAGTAGCTGAGAAAAAACAATCTCCTAATAAGAAAGAGAACAGTGCTGAGTATAATAACATAGTGTGTCTGCCTGGAGTATTCCATCCCAAGATTCCTACGTGCTTTGCCAACATTCTACCAACTAATCCCCAGTGGCAAGTGACTATTATCAACATATTATAGGTGGGAGGCCATGAGAGTACTGGGCAATACTGAGTACTGAGAGCCTAAGCAAATAATCATAATATTAGAATTGATAGATTTACTGAATTTACGACTACACTGAAGTCCTTGGGCCACTTCTCTTTATATGCATTCTCTGTTGGCAATTTTATAAATCTCATAAATTTACATATCATGAAGCTGTGTGTGTGTGTGTATGTGTTCCCATGCCGGTCTCTCCATTTCAGACCTCTATCCTGTGGGGTAGCTGCTGCTGTGAGGCAAACCTTGGCCAGAGAGCCTGTCACTATGGATTCATCACCAAAGCTAGTGACTATCTGATTTTTTTTTTCATCTTCTAACTTCCTCTGTCTTTCCTCCCCCAAACCACCTAATTTTGTGGGAAGTCAGGAAGTTAAGATTCAAGAACCTTTATGCTCTCTTACCTGAATTGTTGCTATAGACTCTGAAATACTCTCCTTGGCACTTTAATTCTCCTTCCAATCTCCTCACCCCATGTCATATCTGATATCACCATGGCTTATAGTACTTCTGTGTTCTCAACTCCTGAAGTATGGTTGGTCAACTCCCAGCAAGGTTTTCCATTTCTGTGTTACTTATAATACATAAAAATATTTATTATATATATCAAATATAGGATATAAAACATTTAAAAATAATTTAAGGTCAAAATAGATTATATCCACAACTCAGCCTTTAAAAACATTTGAATTATGGCTAACTTTATGCTTTTTATGTAGTAAGTGAAAAAGGAAGGAAGACACAGAAAAATATGTATACTATAGTCCCATTTTGGTGTTTGGCATGTGTGAGTGTGTGTGTTTGGGAACATATGTAGTAAAGTGATTTAAATAATTACCTCTGTGTTGCAACTTTCATTTTATTCATTGTGCTATCCTAAATTTTCTACAAAGAGCACTTATTTATAACATAAAACAAAAACCAGAAGCACCTGGGCGGCTGAGTCGGCTAAGTGTCTGACTCTTGATCTCAGCTCAGGTCTTGATCTCAGGGTTGTGAATTCAAGCCCCACATTGGGCTCCACACTAGCTGTAGAGCCTACTTAAAAAAAAAAAAAAAAGCATTTTTATCCATTTAAGGTGAAAAATAAATGAGTTTGCTGATTCTAGTTTCAATACTAATGTGGGCCCATTTATAGATCTAAAAGAAGTATGTCTCTTTGGAAAATAAAAACTCTGCGATGCACTTTTGTTAATGGTTGCTCATTGTTTGAGGTCATCAGTCAAGCAATATTGTGACAAAATGATCATGGAGAATATGTTTATCTATTGAGTGGCGAGGTCAACCAGGATATAATAAGTAAAGTGATAAAAGTAACAAATCGAGGATTTTAGCCAGAAATTAGGGATTCATTTCTGAGAAACCATGGAGATATCCACACATTACTTTGTGTGGAGAAGCCCAATTCATACTACAACCATAATGAAAAAAATGTAGCACTTGCGCAAGTTCTGTCACTTTTCTGCAATTCCTAGCTGTTCTAAAATAACAGGGAGATTTCAGATGGAAAGCTCCTGTCTTGTTGGTTTGTTGTTTTTGCACTATGCTAGGAAACAAAGGGAAAGATTAGAGCATGTAAGACAGTTACTTTTTTCAGGACACAATTTTGCCAAGGAAAATTTTTATTGAATCAAGTGCTTTGATGTGTGTTGCTAACAGTAAATGTTGTGAATGGTCAGTACACATCAAGAGATTAGTGTGGGCTAGAATAGTCAGAGGAGATTTCCGGTAGATGTTGGAAACTCACCTGTGTCTTAAAAGACAGGTGTATCACTATAGAGGGGGTATTATTGGTCAAGTTAAACAACAAGGAGCATGCCGAGAAGGCTGAAATTGAATGGCACATGTAGGTGGATGAGTTAATAGGGGATCAGCCTAACAAATTATTGACCTTTTGTTGGTAGAGTAAACTTTCTAAGTGTCAGCTGATAATGCAGAGTCAAAACAGTCTGAATATGTGCTTGACGTCTTATAGTGGGTTGCTGGTAGAACCAGTGTTCACACACAGGTCTCCATCTTGTTGGGGGTGGGTGAAAATTAAGAAGCTGAGGTGACTTTTCCTTTAAAGATCTTGGCCATCGTTCTTTGGATCTCACCTTCAAGGGTCAGTTGTAGCTGTTCTTCAGTACTTTGAGTTATCCTAGCATAGTGAGGGTGGGCTCAGCGCTCTGGAATAGGAAGGTCCTAAGTTGCAAGCCTACCTCTACAATTATTCAGCTGTGTAACATTGCAAAATGGACATCACCTCCCCAAAACTCAGTTTCCCCATCTGTAAAATGGGGATAAATGTCCGATGGTGGAATTGCTATGTGTGGGAGATGATGCATGTTAAGCATTTAATACAGTTCTCGGGACATTGTAGAGATTCAACATCTGGTAGATAACAAAATGTCTTACCAGCACCAAAGCTAAGAAAAAGAAAAGGAAGAGATTTTTAAAAAGAAGAAGAAAAGTAAAAGGTGGTAGAGATAGAAAAGGAGAAAAGTATGGAAGGAAGGATCCTACCCCATGCCTCACTGGGGGCTGTTTGCCTAGTGAGGCAGCACTGGAAAACCCCAAAATACCTTATAGTTGAGAATTCCTGATTGTTATTTATTTAAAGGAACATTACATGTTAATAAGAAAGAGAGAGGCAGAGAAGGAGAGAGGGGAGGAGGGAGGGAGGGAGAGGGAGAGAGAAATTTGTGGCAGCTGAAGACAAGAATAACAGTAATTGGGGCTCTAATTTTTTTAAAAAAGCCCGAAGAAAGGTAGGAATTAATTCCTGTACTGACCTGCCAGTTATAGTCAGAGGCTCTCTTTTGCCATCACTAGAGAACTAAAGGGCTCCTTAATCCTTCAGAAGGACAATGGCACCCACATAAGAGGAGTTCTAGATGGGTTCATCTGACCATGTACATTTTGGCCTTCTTATTACCCACTGTGCCCACTGTAGCATCTAGTGTCGTTCAAAAGGTTGCAGATCATCGTAAATGACTCTTTCACTGTGCTTCAAATTGCACTGTTTTCCCTCAGAAAACTTTTCTAAGACATTGATAATCCTTCACCAACCTTCTCTCCTAGAGCCTTCCTATCCATACACTTTCTTTCCTTCTGAGATTTCTTATCAGTGCCCCCCTACTGCACAGAGATTTTGTGCAAACCCCTCTGATGTGAAAACTGAGAAAAATCTTTCTGGAATCTTTTTGAAGCTTTGATTGATGTAAAGCACAATAAAAGCACAGCTGGAATTGTAGATACCAAGCTCTGCTTTTTAGCTCAGCATCGAAGAGAAGGGGGGACAGTAAGCTTTGTTTGGTCTTGAATGTAAAAGCAGAGGCAAAATGAAGCAGGGTGCCGTTTGTAAAAATACTTTGGAACAATAACTGTGCTTTGAAACTAATGAGAATAATGTTTAGATTAATAGCTTAGGTCATATTTCATGTATTATATTTCACACAGGAGAAAAAGAGCAAAAGGAAGAAGTTGGCATACCCTTCAAAAATCTACACACATCACTAATCAAAGGACACCTTTTAATGTTCTTGCAAAAATGCAATAAATGCTAGCTAAAATCTCCTGCGATGCATCCCAATTCTTCTACAAACTTTTTGCCATCATCTTTTAAAATCTGGGCCAAATTACTTTCTCCAAATATCTGTGTAGATGAAATTCTTAAACCTTTTTAAATGGAAAGGGTCATAGAGCACTTTGAGAAACTGAAGAAAACCATATATCCTAATCTTTGGAAATTCACATACCCTTACTCACATACACACACACACACACACACACACACACACACACACACCTGTCTCTCTCTATATATATTTTTAAATTTTATTTCATTTTTTTAAGTAGGCTTCATGCTGTGTGTGGAGCCCAACATGGGGCTTGAATTCATGACCCTGAAATCAAGAACCGGATGTTTAACCAACTGAGCCACCGGGCACCCCACTCCATATATTGTTTGAACCTAATTTAAAGAGGTTCACAGATTCATGATGAATCCTTAGTTCAATAAATTCTAGGTTAAATTCATATTCTAAAGCAAGTCAATGTCAAAGCAATTCAAATGTAAATGAAGATAAGTTTTCCTACCTCTTAGGATGGTTTTAATATTAAATAAGTAAAAATGGCTTAAGAGTTCACCACAACTAAATAAATGTTAGTAGTTACTCCTTTATTATTGTTATCCGCATCTGTACTTAATACAGTTTTCAAGAATTGGAAGACAGAATTTTGAAGAACAAAGGGACTTTCAGTTTTATGAAATAAAACCACCCAATTTTTTACAAGTATTTAGGACAATTTTTAACAGTTGTTTGCATGTTTTATTTTATGTGAAAAAAACTAATTTGTAAAATTATGTTCCAAATGAGCTTTTTAAATGACGTTTTTAAAAATATCAACTTACCAGATGTCAACAACTTTACAGTTTTTAAAGGTGTGTTGAGAAAAAAAAATAAGCTTTTTTATAACATGCTTATCATTATTGAAGAGAAATGTCTTTAATATAAACAAACAAAAAACAACATTCAGTCCATAACCATGCTGTGTAGATAATACAGACAGTAATGAAAATAGTTATAGTTATCTAGTCAACGGGGGAAAAGCAAGCTTTTGAGATCGTGTTTTTTTTTTATTTTATTATGTTATATTAATCACGATACATTACATCATTAGTTTTTGATGTAGTGTTCCATGATTCATTGTTTGCATATAACACCCAGTGCTCCATTCAATATGTGCCCTCTTGTTTTTTTAAAAGATTTTATTTATTTATTTGAGAGAGAGAGAGACAACGAGAGATAGAACATGAACGGGGGGAGAGGGAGAAGTGGGCTCCCTGCTGAGCAGGAAGCCCAACGTGGGGCTCGATCCCAGGACCCTGGGATCATGACCTGAGGCCAAGGCAGATGCTTAACCAACTGAGCCACCCAGGTGCCCCAGCTTTTGAGATCTTTAGCTCAAAAATGTTTTACAGTTCTTATTGTTGGAATTTCATATTATTCTTATTAAATAATCATCCTCAATAATAGTAGGGTTGATAAAGAGAGCATCTCTTTTTTTTAAACTTGATGTATTTATTTTATTTTATTGTTATGTTAATCACCATACACTACATCATTAGTTTTTTTTACTTTTTTTAAAATTTTTTATTGTTATGTTAATCACCATATATTACATCATTAGTTTTTGATGTAGTGTTCCATGATTCATTGTTTGTGCATAACACCCAGTGCTCCATGCAGAATGTACCGTCTTTAATACCCATCACCAGGCTAACCCATCCCCCCACCCCCCTCCCCTCTAGAACCCTCAGTTTGTTTCTCAGAGTCCATAGTCTCTCATGGTTCATCTCCCCCTCCGATTTCTCCCCCTTCATTTTTCCCTTCCTGCTATCTTCTTCTTCTTCTTTTTTTTTTTTTAACATATAATGTATTATTTGTTTCAGAAGTACAGGTCTGCAATTCAACAGTCTCACACAATTCACAGCTCTCTGCAGCTGGCAGACATTCCATGTTGTTAGTCTATGCCATCATGTGATTTTAGGATTTTGCATTTCTGGCTGGGTATTGGAGTTACAGAGTTATCAATGTTATGATGCTGCCTTGTTGGCTTTCATCTCCTGGAATTTCTTTATCTAACTCACTTCAGTACATTTCTTTTTTTTTTTTAAGATTTTATTTATTTATTTGAGAGAGTGAGAATGAGAGAGAGAGAGAGAGAGCACATGAGAGGGGGGAGGGTCAGAGGGAGAAGCAGACCCCCTGCTGAGCAGGGATTCCCGATGTGGGACTCGATCCTGGGACTCCAGGATCATGACCTGAGCCGAAGGCAGTCGCTTAACCAACTGAGCCACCCAGGCGCCCCTCACTTCAATACATTTCTTGTAGAATCTTTGTCTATTGCCCAATCAAGATTCAGGTACACTGGCCCACTTCATCCTTCTACAACCTGATTGTCAGCGTCATGTGTCACTATTGTCTGCCTGAGGGTTGGAAAACTGTGATTAAGACCCACTGAGTCCCTGCATCTAGTTCTTCAGGAGCCAAGGCCTTCTGGAGCACTCTCCATCTCCTCCTTCTTTTCTCCACTATTGATCTTCTCATAATTCTGCTGGCAACTGTGGAGACAAGCCCTATGACATAAATAAAATGTGAAATGTCTAGGGTCTCTGGCATTGTTACTCTCTGGCACTGGAACCCACCAGGGCCTTCCCTCTCACTTCTTTCTTTTTCAAGAACACCACTCTATAATTTCTTCATCTCCTGTATTGTAATGGAACTTTCTGGGTGTTTTATAGCAGTTTAATGTCAAAAAATTCTTTGTTGGTGTCATTCTTGATGAATAAATAGTATCACTTTTAACCACTTTGCTGTCTCCAAAATCTCCCTGGCAATGACATTTTTTCTCTGCCATGGTAGCTCCAATGTGAGTCTCCCAGACCACGATTCCCTGTGCTGCTATCCTCGGTACTGGATTTGATATCTGGGCACAGAAGACAGAGATTGACAGTGGGGCAAGGGCTTGGTCTCACCCTAACTGTTGATCATGCACAGCAGCCAAATCTGGATGAGATGGTGACTGGGTCAATGATGGGGATGGCGTGACTTCTCAGAACTTTCTTCTGACTGAACAAAAATCACTCATTACAAACAGGAGGAAGGTGATGTTAAGGGGAATGAAGTTGGGACCCCTGGGTGGTACGGTTGGTTAAGCGTCTGACTCTTGGTTTCACCACAGGTCATGATCTCAGGGTCATGAGATCAAGCCCCACATCCGGTTCCAAGCTCAATGAGGAGTCTGCTAAAGTTTCTCTCTCTCTCTCTGCCCCTCCCCATGTTGTCTCTTTCTCTCTCAAATAAATAAATAAATATTTAAAAAAGAGGAAGAAAGTTGCCAAGAACAACAAAATGGAAGAGTAGAAAGGTGTTCTTAAAAATCACTTCATCCAAACTCCATTCCAACCATTCTTAATTCATGGAGTTTCAGATGGTTGTATTCACCTGTCCAAGATTACTTGGCTATAAAGTTACAGACTTCCTCTCAAGGTCCCATGCTTTGAGACAAAGGTTATATACAAAACAGAAGTAACTTTAGTTCTCAACTGTAGAAGTCTTTGGTCACAGCAACTGGGAAACCAAAGGAGGCACATTCAGCATCATGCTAAGAACTTTCAAGCTCATTTCAAAGAGGAAACCTTAGTAATCCTGCTGGGTTGACCTGCAGTACTTTTGCTCTAAAAAATGCCTTCACATTTGAGACAGTTATTTCCACTCATTAGAGATTTAAATAAACTGAAGGTAAGTAGCTTGCTTATAGACCATCAGCCCCTTGCTTCAAGTCCTTCCTAAAAGGAATAAAAGCTCTTAACACTTATTTAAACTTAACTACCTTTTCTTCCATTCTCAGATGGATTTTTTGTTGTTGTTACTCTTTCATCTCTGCTGACAGTGCCAGGACCGTGGAAAAAACACTCTCTGCATATAATGACTGACAGTAAATGACTAGGCTAAGACCTAGGAGTGCTGATCCTGTCATTTATTCAGCTGAATGACTTTATTCAAGTAACTTGTTAGTTAGGGGAAAGGGATTTTCCTCATGAAAATCCAGAGGTACAGAAGCAGGAAATATGTTTCTCATTCTCCAAGTAAGACGTATGGATGCATTTCCCAAGGAAACATTTCCATCAATGTAGCTATTTTGTATAAAGTACTTCCTCTCTAGTTAGATGAGAAATCTTATCATAATTTATAAATTATTTTGTAAAATCATTATATCAGAGATTTGGGAGACCTTGGAGATGAGCTTTTCCAAATTAATTCATTTACAGATTTGGAAACTGAGACTCACTGAGAATGGTTTATTTGTGAAAGTTATATAACATGTTGATATCAAGATATCAAGATTATGAAAACCCTTGTCAGCATGTCAAGCCAACTCATCAATATCACCAACCTTCCATAAGCAGAAAAGGCCCATGGATTAGTGCAGGGAATCTACACCGTCTAATCCAAGCCTGAAAAAATAACATCTTTTGGGCAGGAATATATCAGTAGTTCAGAAACAGTCAATTTTCAGGAGACTTTATATACTCTTCCTGGGGACTGATAGAGCTGGTACCTCTATTGATTTGAAGTTTATTTTTTATAAGGAAGCAATTCTTTGGAATGAAAGTCTTACTGATTCAGAAAGCAATGTAATATATCTCAGTAAAATTTGACTCATCATAACATATTTATTAGATTTTTTTAAAAAAACAGGTCATCTTTGAGAAAACAATAAGACTACTATTTAGGTTTATGACAAGTCATTTTGTCTGAGAATTTGTGATTCAACTTCCCTTATAGAAATTAGTGAAGCATTTCTTCCTCTTATTTTCTCAATCCTAGTTTTTTTTGGATCTTTCCAGTCTCCTTGCCTTCCTTCTACATTATTATGAATAATAAATTTTATTTATGTGCTCCACAACTCTTTCTTATACATAATCACTTTGTGCTACATACTGCTGTGTTTTTACTTAAATATTGCAGAAGGTGATTGCACATATAAATTCATAGTAGGTTTTACAAACATTCAAATAGAGATCAATTAACCCAGTAGTCAAAAGGAAGTACATCCAAGTATCAGAAAGAAGGAAAAAAATTTGACCAGAAGAATCATAATTGTTATTAGAAGTAGAATGAGATTTGAGTTAGACTACATCAGAAGCAATAATAGGAAGATATTTCAAAAACTAAGAAGTAAAAGCAGGAAATTCAAAACATTTGTTTTGTATGTCATGTTCATTCATTCATTCAAAAAAAGTATTTATTTGAAAACTGGTATGTACTAGGCACTATTTTTAGTACTCAGGCTACATCATGAGTAAAATCAATACGATCCCTCTTTTAAGAATCTACCATTGTAGAGCAAGGAGGTAGATAATAAATCACAAATGTAATAAATAAATAAAGTGTACAGTATTGCAGAAAATACATGCTAAAGGGGGAAAATGTGCCACAGTTGCTGCAGACCTAAATGCACCAGGCAGGGTAAGGCTCCTTGAGAAGTTGACATTTGAGCAATGGCTTGATTGGGAAGGAGGGAGACAGCCATGTGGATGTTGAGCAAAAGGGCATCTCAAGTGGAGCAAATTGTCAGTGCAAATTTCTGAAGATGTAAGAACAGAATGCATCCTGGAGGGAAAAAATTGGGGTATGCCAAACAGAAAGGAGAAAGTTGTAATAGACAAGATCACTGAAGTAATTGTAGCTCAAATTACAGAGGATGCATCTGACTTATTCTTTTTATCACCAGCACTAAACACAGTATCTGGCATAGAATTAATGCTCATTGCACACTGAAAGAATAACTGAATAAACAAGTGGAAGTTTGAGTAAGATTTCATGGCGTTTCCTGTCAGTTAAGTGAGAAGAGTAGGTGGGGTGGAGTGACACCTGCTGCCCAAGATGGCTAATTATCTATCTATCTATCTATCTATCTATCTATCTATCTATCATCTATCTATCCCCTAAATGATGTTGAACTGGCTTTGTTTAAAATACTTCTGATGTGAAAGAGAGAGCAGATAATGATTTAGGTCCAGTGTCATACATCATGAGGCAAAATAATTAGTGTCATTATTTCTGATCTGGTTGAGTTATTTCATGCTTATTTCATTTTCCTCTCCACTATTCCCATATGCTCCTCATGTTATCGCTTTCTTCCCTTCTATTCTTACCCAGAGATATTTGAGCTTGTGGAACTGAAAATGTGTAGTGGTTCAAGAGTTTGGGGATAACAGCAGCAAGATAGAAAGATCTGCACTGCCTACCACTTAATCCCTATAAAGCTAAGAGCAAGAACATAAGCAAAATTTTCTCCAGCCACCAAAAATATGCCATTGCTTTCTACTAGTCTCAGTGTATCCTTGAAGGAATGTTCAAATGCCCCTGCTGGCCACATACAGTCTGATCATTTTAGGGGTTAATATTGCTGCCATCAACTTCATGAAGTACCTTCTAGTTCAGATGCTTACAGCATCATGAAAAAGGAAGATAACCCATTGGATTTTACTAGATTTCTTTGGCTCTTAAATAATGATATGGCTTAATACCTCCACTCTGTGTGTGTGCATGCACACACACACACACATGCCCACACGGATAGAGGAGACTTCTTCATTTTTCCATTGAATGTAATGTTTATGACCTTGGAAGGAGCTGGAGGTTTTGCGCACTTTGGCAACTATTTCCCTTGATAACATTTGGACTGTCAATGTTATAATCCTTCCGTTCCTACTTCCACCTGCAAGAAAAGCAAAGACCAAAATCTACCTGGAACATCTGTTTTCTAAGATGACTTCTTGGCATTTGTTGTTATTAGATTAATGCTTACTCATTGAAAACACACACACGTGCACACCATATAGAAAAAATAAATAAAATGTAAAAGCCCCAAACCAAGTTCCCCATACCTCAGAGGTTATCAATGTTAGCAGTTTAGAATGAATTCTCTGAAAAATGTTCTATGCTTACTCAAATATAGTATACTTACAATTTTTAAAATATTACATTCAAACCATGCAGTTTGGGCTGCATTTATTTGCTTGAAATCATTCCATGTTGTTGCATATAGATCTTCCTCATTCTTCCTAAAGATTATATAGTATTGCTTGGGTGGATTGCTGTAAGATATTTAACTGGTCCTTTTTTGGCGTTCTTTCTACTTTATCATTATTGTAAATGGTGCAGGAAATTCCTGTACATACACATTTGTACATTGAAATCTATTTGATGATGATTGAAATCTATTGGAAGTGCTTTTAAAAGCACTTCATATTATTTCTTTAAAAATGAACTGTCTAGAAGGAATCTATAAGAAAAGAGCTGCCAAACATCCCTTATTTCATGCAATTCTAAAAATATGGGTACTAACTAGAAGGTGGATCGTGCTTAATTTATTTTTTTCACCTTGGAAAAGAGGTAAATTATAGTAAGCTAAAAGTATTTAAGGTGCTTTAATATGCAAGGAAAAAAACATGAAAATATTATTCCTCTTCATTTTGAAGTTTCAAGCCCTACCTTCATCAGAAGATCTTTGTTATTTCACGTTCACACAAGTACCAGTCTTGAAAGAAATAGTGAAATACTCTCTCCAGGTTTCTCAGAGCAGTTGTGCCAAATTTTTGTGAAGACCCCTTAAATTTCATGGATCTATGCAAAGATTAATTAAGGTGATTTCCACTCTTCTGTATGGCAGTGATATATCTTACCTTGCCTGGTTTGTAAAGCCCCCCACAATCTGATGTTATTTTGCTAGTCAGTTTTACCAGTGGTTTGCTGATAAATGTTTAACAACTGGCTCCCTTCCCCACTAAAAGAAAATGACAATAAACACTGTGAATATACACATGCATAAGTTTATTATAAATTCTACCAATGTAAAGCATATGCAGCATGAAATTTATAATTATTAACAAAATGTGCAGTATACTTTATTCCAAATAGCTAATTGATTCTCATACAAAGCTCTGATTAATTTTAGCTGAACTCTAGCTTTCATAGCCAATGTTCACCATGCACATGAACATGGTTCCAACATTTATGTCGGTTAGTATTTTAATTATGTTAATGAGTAAGATAAAAAGGAAATAATGAAACAAAGGTACCGAGGTGATATTACTGAACACAGAGCTGGTACGAGATGTGCTGTAGCACACCGTAGTATAGTATTTCTGCTATATATATATTACAATAGACAATGCAGTAGTAAAATGTATCAAATCCCTTAGGAAGTGATGAGTTTTGAATATGTATTACTTTTTAAAATATAATTTACTTAGTTATAACTTCATATAATTTAATTTTAATCATGGCAATGTTCAATAGCTGAATCACAAAATTCTTGAAAGTCTGGTAATTGAATCTTGTGAGCCTAGGAAAGTGGCTCAGCTCACTACTAGCTCATATCTCATTAATTTGCAAAGGGTAAAATCTACTACATTTAGACCTATCCTTCAATGCCCCCAAGATGGATAGAAAAAAAAAATTAGTTTCCATGAATGCAAAGATTGGATGGAGTTTGAATTTTCAGTGAAATGAATCTAATCAGCTGAACTTTTTTAAAGCAGAAGAAAAGATGACCTACTTTGCATAGATCTTGAGATTCTAGCAAGATTCTCATATCCAAATGATTATTTTATAGGATAGTCAAGTTGAACTCACTAGTGAAGTAGGACAATATTCCATGGAAAAGTGTGTTGTACCCTCTAACAAGAAACCAACTTTGAACGTGACAGTGTGTTCAGACAAAAAAACAATTCTTTGAGTTTAAAGTTATTTCATATTTTTACATTTTTGTTCCAGGCTCAGGGAAATGTAAAGTAATGAACTCCTCCTTCAAAGAAATAAATATTCAAATAATGAGATCATTATAGGGTCACCTCCCCTTCTTTCATCCTGTGGTAGTTTCAATAACATCTCAGCAACATATCTTTGCTCATTAAACCCTACTTCTTGTATTTTCAGTCATTTAGGGGGCAAGGAGCTAAGAAGCACCCTTTCTCCTCTCTGTCCTTGGAACACCCCATTTCTTCTTGTGATGATTATATGATATGCATTTTTAACTTCCTTTACTTACTCCCCATTTCATTTCCAAAAAATGTTATACTTCTCTTCAACTAGGACTCCATCAAAGAACAAATTTATATATACCCATACATACCTCTCAAATTTGATGGACAAAAGAAAATTTTACATTCATATAAAGATTAGATGAAGTTTGCATTTTTTTCTTTTTTTCTTTTTTAATTTATTTTTTAAATTTTATTTTATTATGTTATGTTAGTCACCATGCAATACATCATTAGTTTTTGATGTAGTGATCAATTCATTGTTTTCATATAACACCCAGTGCTCCATGCAGTACGTGCCCTCCTTAATACCCATCACCGGGCTAACCCATCCCCCCACCCCTCCCCTCTAAAACCCTCAGTTTGTTTCTGAGTCCATAGTCTCTCATGGTTCATCTTCCCCTCTGATTTCCCCCCTTCATTTTTCCCTTCTTTCTCCTAATGTCCTCCATGCTCTTCCTTCTGTTCCACAAATAAGTGAAACCATATGATAATTGACTTTCTCTGCTTGACTTATATTTCACTTAGCATAATCTCCTCCAGTCCCATCCATGTTGATGTAAAAGTTGGGTATTCATCCTTTCTGATGGCTGAGTAATATTCCATTGTATATATGGACCACATCTTCTTTATCCATTCATCTGTTGAAGGGCATCTCGGCCCTTTCCACAGTTTGACTATTGCAGACATTGCTACTATGAACTTTGGGGTGCATATGGCCCTTCTTTTCACTACATCTGTTTCTTTGGGGTAAATACCCAGTAGTGCAATTGCTGGGTCATAGGGTAGCTCTATTTTTAATTTTCTGAGGCACTGTTTTCCAAAGTGGCTGTACCAACTTGCATTCCCACCAACAGTGTAAGAGGGTTCCCCTTTCCCCACAACCTCTCCAACGTTTGTTGTTTCTTGCCATGTCAATTTTTGCCATTCTAACTGGTGTAAGGTGGTATCTCAGTGTGGTTTTGATTTTAATTTCCCTGATGGCTAATGATGATGTACATTTTTTCATGTGTCTGTTAGCCATTTGTATGACTTCTTTGGAGAAGTGTCTGTTCATGTCTCCTGCCCATTTTTTAACTTGATTATTTGTTTTTTGGGTGTAGAGTTTGAGAAGTTCTTTATAGATCTTGGAACCAGCCCTTTATCTGTAGTGTCATTTGCAAATATCTTCTCCCATTCTGTGGATTGCCTCTTTGTTTTGTTGACTGTTTCCTTTGCTGTGCAGAAGCTTTTTATCTTGATGAAGTCCCAAAATTTCATTTGACAAAATATAGCATCCTTTTCTGATTAAAATTCTTCAGAGTATAGGGATAGAGGGAACATTCCTCAAGTTCATAAAATCTATCTATGAAAAACCCACAGCAAATATCATCCTCAATGGGGAAAAGCTGAGAGCCTTTCCCTTAAGATTAGGAACACGTCAAGGATGACCACTCTCGCCACTATTGTTCAACATAGTACTAGAAGTCCTAGCAACAGCAATCAGACAACAAAAAAAATAAAAGGTATTCAAATTGGCAAAGAAGAAATCAAACTCTCTCTTTTCACAAACGACATGATACTTTATTTGGAAAACCCAAAAGACTCCACCCCCAAATTATTAGAACTCATACAGCAATTCAGTAATGTGGCAGGATACAAAATCAATGCACAGAAATCAGTTGTTTTCTTATACACTAACAATGCATCTGTAGAAAGAGAAATTAGAGAAATGATTCCATTTACAGTAGCACCAAAAACGATAAGATACCTCAGAATAAACCTAACCAAAGAAGTAAAGGATCTATACTCTAGGAACTGCAGAACGCTCATGAAAGAAATTGAAGAAGACACAAAAAGATGGAAAAACATTCCATGTTCATGAATCAGAAGAATAAACATTGTTAAAATGTCTGTGCTACCCAGAGCAATCTATATTTCAATGCCATCCTGATCAAAATTCCATTTTTGGAATTGACATTTTTCAAAGTGCTGGAACAAATGATCCAAAAATCTGTATGGAATCAGAAAAGACCCCGAATCACCAAGAAATGCTGAAAAAGAAAAACAAAGCTGGGAGCATCACATTGCCCAATTTCAAGCTATATTACAAAGCAGTGATCACCAAGACAGCATGGTACTGGCACAGAAACAGACATATAGACCAATGGAACAGAATAGAGAGCCCAGATAGGTACCCTCAACTCTATGTTCAAATAATCTTTGACAAAGCAGGAAAAAATATGCAAAGGAGAAAAGATGGTCTCTTCAATAAATGGTGCTGGGAAAATTGGACAGCCACTTGCAGAAGAATGAAACTCAACCATTCTCTAACACCATACACAAAGGTAAACTCAAAATGGATGAAAGACCTCAATGTGAGACAGGAATCCATCAAAATCCTAGAGGAGAACATAGGCAGTAACCTCTTGACATCGGCCACAGCAACTTCTTTCAAGATACAGCTCCAAAGGCTAGTGAAACAAAAGCAAAAATGAGTTTGCATTTTTGGTAAAGTGAATCTAATAGGCTGAACTCTTTTAAAGTATAGGGAAAAAATTACCTACTTTGCCTAAATCTTGAAATTCTAGCAAGATTCTTTTATCCAAATGATTGTGTGTGTGTATGTATATATCTATACTATATACCTATATCTATAAATCTATATCTATCTATCTATCTATCTATCTATCTAGATAGATAGATAGATAGATGATAGATAGATAGATAGATAGATGATAGATAGATAGATAGATAGATAGATAGATAGATAGATAGATGATAGATAGATAGATAGATAGATAGATGATAGATAGATAGATAGATAGATAGATAGATAGATAGATAGATGATAGATAGATAGATAGATAGATAGATAGATAGATAGATGATAGATAGATAGATAGATGATAGATAGATAGATAGATGATAGATAGATAGATAGATAGATAGATAGATAGATAGATAGATGATAGATAGATAGATAGATAGATAGATAGATAGATAGATAGATAGATGATAGATGATAGATAGATAGATAGATGATAGATAGATAGATAGATAGATAGATAGATGATAGATAGATAGATAGATAGATAGATAGATAGATAGATAGATAGAGTTTGAAAATGCAATGGAAATCAAATTAGCATTAACTAGGCAGAGTTTTATCTTAGAGACCAGGGAGAGTATCCACTACAGAGCTAGGACAATCACTGAAGCAGTGGGCTTGCTTTGGTGTAATGTGGTCTCACCTCGACGAGAAGGATGACTTTGCAAATACTCCACAGCATTTTGCTTTTTATGTTTTCATTTAATAGTGTGACATCCTATGACAATTATCATTATTTTTGGTCCAATTTTCCCTCTGAAGCAGCTTTGACACAGATCAATGCATCTCAGTGTCGTTTTTTATGAAGCTGCAACATCAAAACCTGACAGCTGGAAATTTTAATTGGTCCAGTGACAGAAAATATAATGACTGCTCACAGTGACTTATTTTACCTGACCTTGTGTTTAATTCAAAGGTAAATTTTCATCTCACTATGGAAAGAGAAAGTTGTGGGGTGATGACTGGGGCAGGTGGGCCAGAGAAAAGCCCCTCTTTTGGAAAGAAATTATTATTGGTTTGGGAGCTATTATTGAATTAGAGTTTAAATGCTGGTCTCCAGTAATGGATACCAAGGGTTTCCATGCCTGTTTGAACTGCCAACCTTTCTGCTGTGCCTGTCATTACAAATGGCAGCAGACACCGAATGGAGCATGGAAGGTTGCCCATAAGTGACTGGCTGTAGGCCCTATCACAAAGGTCACAAGACAGCTGTCAAACAGACTGGCATTTGATCATTACTGACTTGGTCTGGAGCCCAGTGACATTGACCCAGAGGCAAAAGGTTTCCTATAATACCACCCAAATTGCCCAGTCCTCCTGGTCCTGGAGAGAAAGCGGTTTCTAGAATAAAGACATGAGATTTTTTCCTACTGAGTCCAGCTATGAAACCAAATTTTCAAGGGTCCTATTGACAGTTAAAACTGGTGTATTAAGAAAATATTAAATTCTCAACATCTTTACTTCACCTCGAATGAGGACATGGCATAAAGGAAGAGATAGCATGACAGTGAAAAAAAATGCTGGATTTATTTTGAAAAGACATCTCTGGCCTTTATTTGCAATGCGTACCTAATTCACTAAGAAGTCATGAAAAGTAAAGAGTAGATTGCATATATAAATGCTCACTAACTGCACATCTCCCTTAGAATTGTAACTGATGATAATGAAGACAAGAGTGATGATGGTGATGGTGGTGATGGTGGTAGTGTTAGTGCTGGTAGATTGAATGTTTTTCTTCAACAGACATACTATTAGTGTTTTCTTACAATATGAAAAGCTATCAAGGACACTGTTGGTCAAGGCTGTAGTACTGAGTATTTAAGAGCATAGACTTTAAAATGTAAACAAATAAAGTAAAATAAAGATCTGTCTTGGAATTCTGCCTCCAACACTCATGAGCTGGCAAGCCACAGTTTCATCTATTAAAAACAAAAACAAAAACAAAAACAAAAAACCCTACTACAAGGGATTATTGAAAGGATTAAGTGAGATAAGGCACGAGAAGCAGTTAGTACATGTGCTCAACACATAATTAGTACTCAGTACTCAGCCTTTCAGCTTGCTCATGTTCCTTTCAATTCAATAAGGACTGAGCTAGTGTGTTCCTCAATAACTCATTAACCAGACTGAGGCTAAGGAATGGTTCACTTAGCATGTTTCTCTGCCAGATGTATCTTTTTGTCAGTCCAGGTCTCTCAAGAAGCAAATACCCAAACTAGATTTTCTCAAAATCAAAGTCTTTGAAAGCAAACGGAGACAGAGTTGAGAGAAGGGCTGGAGGAACCATTAGGTCAGGGTGCACCTCTGACCCCAAGGGAAGGAGAGAGGGAAGGGAGGTTGGGCGCAGGCATCCTAGATCACTATGCAGACTAAGGAAGCCTCAGTGAGACCATGAGGGAGTCCTCAAGACAGAGTAATTGGTGAAGGCACAAACCTTGTTTTGTGCAGGAAGTTTTGTCTGTGCTCTTTCACCAAGGGAAAGTCAAAGTGAAGAAAGTAGTCAAATGAGCTACATGTTGGAATTTATTCGGACGGGTGCTGGCGTTAGTACTCTGCATTACAGCAGCACTGGCTCAGCTTGATACCAAAGTCACGATTCAAAGTGGAAATAGATTTGGTTTTTACCACTTTTGAGTAGCACCTAAACTCTAACCCATGATTTACTATCCTGAGGTCTTTCTGTTTCTGGAAATGGAGATCATTGTCCATTTCCTCATTTTAGCAGGAGGCTTTTTGTGGGCCTATGGTACAATTCTCAGAAAGGCTTGCTAAAAGAATGAATGAATGAATGAATGAATGAATGAATGAAAGAAAGAAAGAAAGGAAGGAGCTGGTTGGAAGAATATTTGGTGCCTCAGAATTGTTTTGTGTTTCCTCTCTGTTATAAAAGAGAAACTATGAAAAAAAGAAAAGAAAAAGAGAAACTATGCATTGAGTTCTATTATTGCCAAACGATTCACAGAATAGTCAGATTATAATATGTGAGATCTGGAAAAAACCCCATACTACCTGCTCCATTCCACTGAAATGGCTGAGACCTGTAGGGAAGTGACTTGCTCAAGGCTGTAGAGCTAGTAAAGGCAAAGTCTGTACCCACCTTTCTGTCTTTTCTCTTTCAACTGACTATGTTGCTTTCCTTTTTCACTTGTTATAATTCATTTGAAAAGAAACATTACTAGTTCTCAACATATACAGAAATCCCAATCAAATACTCCAATAGTCCCGAATCTGTTGGAAGTCTTGAAGACACAGTGAATTTGCCATTCATTCATTCATTTAACAAATATTGAGAGCTTATTATGTGGCAGGCATTGGTCTAGGTGCTAAGAATATAAAAGCACAAAAACGGGTCAAGTCTATTCCCTCCTGGGGCTTACATTCTAGTCTATATTCAGATAGAATGTTTTATCTATGACTCTATCAGTCACTGGCCGTATGACATGGGACAAATTTCTTAATCCATCTGAGCCCCATATTTCCTTGTCTGAATAACAAAGCCAGGAATTTCCACTTTGCTTTGTTGTTGGAGGACCAAAAAGGTAATGTCATCAAGTCCCTTGGCGGAGTGCCAGGCATATAATAATACTGTGATATAGGATGGCTTTTATTATAATCAATTCTGGGTATTCCAGTTGTCCTCATTTCAGCCCTATCACTTTTCCTCAGCAGGGTACAAATGTGAGCTCTGCCCAGTGCCATCCCTTCCGTACTTACTAAGCTCCAACCACGCTGAGTTTATGGCTGTTCCACAAACACTTCTGGCTCCTTCTTCCTTCAGCGTCTTTGTATGGGACCTTCTGCCTGGAACATCCAACCCTTCCTCACCCACCCTGGCCTCCTACTGCCTTTTTTATCTACCTCACTCCTACTCATCTTTCTCTCAGCAATTACCACTTGGCAAGAAGTCTTTCCTTAACTTCCCAGGCTCAGTTAGATCTTCAATATACACTCTTACAGCAGAGCCATTCACAGGATTTGCAGAGTTCAGCACAGAATGAAAATGTGGAACCCCTTGTTCAAAGAGCCAAACAAAAGTATTGTTAAAGGTATTAGATTATAAAGGTTTTCCCTTTTCCTTCCACCTCTCTTGACTTGTCATGGTCTTTTTTATTTGTTAATGTTCTAAGGAAAGAAAAATTAATTTTTAATTTATTAGCATTCATTTTATAAATTGTCAAATTATAACATAAACATTTTAATTATTATCATTTGACATTCATCTCTGTCTTGCACAATGCCAGCTTTAATTGCAAATGTGAATTTAAGACATATGCAAAAATAGGCATTACACAATTCCTGCTTTGTAGCCCATACATGTATATATATTTCCTTCCTCGAGGAACAATGGAAATATTACACACAACCAATTTAGATGTTTGTATTTTACTTCTTGACGTGCACACATTTTACTAACATTCTCTACTTTTATTTTATTTTATTTTTTTAAAGATTTTGTTTATTTGACAGAGAGAGACACAGCGAGAGAGGGAACACAAGCAGGGGGAGTGGGAGAGGGAGAAGCAGGCTTCCCACGGAGTAGGGAGCCCGAGTGCTCCATCCCAGGACCCCGGGATCATGACCTGAGCGGAAGGCAGACGCTTAACGACTGAGCCACCCAGGCGCTCCAACAGTCTCTACTTTTAGCTTACTGATGGATAAAGAATGACTGAAAGAGAAAGAAACCATGGGTCACCCTATCTTACCCTTTTCTTCAATGTCATCATATTCAGCATAAGTGGTTGGCTGATACAGGGAAGTCACATGAGTAAGAAAGGATCTGATAGGTTTTCTTGGTCATTCATGTTTCTTTCAATAACATTAGCCTCTTTCTGCATTCACAATAAGCTCTGGTTAGAACAGAAATTGTTGCTTCTAGGGGCTGTCAGACATAGATGTAAAATACTCATCTTATATCCTGTAAGTATCACTGAACTCCTATATATCATAGGCCAGCCAGAATGCTGCACTACATGTGAACGGGGCAGAAAGAGGTGATGGACACTCATATTGCACTGTCTTCTCTGCTCATCTGCGTGTTACATTATACCACTGGACCTAATTGTAATACACAATTTCAAACATAAAATCATTAAGAATTTCAAGATAGCAATGGGAGAGCATTAAGCCAAATCTGCAGCCTTGGTTTGCAAGAGCTCTCATGAGAGTCCCCAGATCCTGTGCCTGTGAAGCTGGCTCTGCTAATAGCATCCTGTGCTTTTTCATTGAACTCCTTATAACAGTTGTAATAATAGATTTATGAAATTGTTTGTTTAACATATGCCTCTGTGGCTAAGCTACAAATTGCATGACGGTAGTGATTTTACATTCCTTAATCACCCTTCCTTGGGAAGTATCTTTGAGTATATGAATAGACAGATGGATGGGATCTGTGGATGGGAAGGCCAGGAACCTGAAATCTTCTTAAAGTTTCAAGGAATGCCTTGAAATTAATGACAGGAGTTAAAATTAGTGTCTATAATTAGAATTCATAGGTATGTTTCATAGCTATCTACTCCCCTCCTCTTTGGGGTTATGTTTCACTTTCTAATTCTGTATGCTCTGCTTGATCAAATCTTAGTCATAAAAAGAATCAATGATATTGACACTTATTCTAAGAGAAGACTTCTTCCTATATGTAAGTGTGTTTGTTTTAATGAATACGCTACTCACATGCATAAAGAAGGAAGCTGTCTGTTTCATTAATAATAGATTTTCACATTGTTCAGGTTCCAAAAGGGAATGTTTCTTCTATTTTTACAGGTCCTATTTTATTAGCCACACAAAGTGAAATAACAGTTCATTTAACTTTGTCAAAACCAATAGAGACTCACTGCTATTTGCTTTCTTTTGTATAAATTTTAATGCATTTTTAATTCCACCCCACTGGTTGGTAAACCAACCATTACGGTTACCACTGCCCTATAATGCATTTCAGTCATTTCTAATAAACCCACACTTTAAGATGGCTTATCATTATCTCTATAAGCTACTGGAAATGGATTCTCTCCTTGAACTGCTGGTTCCTGCTGCACTCTAGCTAATGAAAGTAGATTTGGAAACACTATTCAAGTAAACAAAACTGCTGAGATTTTTTTTAAGGCAAATATAATGTTCAGCAGAATCTGTAATCTCACTTTCTGACCTTCTTTGCAAAAGTTACTCATTTAAATGACAATCCTCTAGTCTCCAGTGACTGTGCTTCCTTTCTTTTACAACATGATTTCAAAAGGATCCATCTAAGTCTAGAATTTACATAAATTTTAAATAGAGAAGGATATGTTTAAGCACAAGTACATTTTCATTCATTTTTAGCCATAAAAGAATAGGCAGTATATACAAATGTTGGTACATAATCATCTATATAAAGTTATGTGAATGAATAAATTTATGTCAAGTATTCATATATTAGAGAAATTAATACAGAATGCTAAGAAATGTATATAGTTCTTATATTTCACATAATACAATCATTCATAATTTAAAGGAATAGATAATGACCTTGGAGTTGTGAAGAGTGGATTTTGGTCAATACCTCTGCCACTGGTATGATCTGATACTGATTCAGAAGTATTTTGGGCATATTATATCCAGAAGGTAGTGATAGACAAAGCTAAACATAATTTCTGTCCTCAGGAAACTTAGATTCAGGGTAAGTGACTTGAGCAAGTCACTTTTCGATCCCAAGTCCTTCTGGCTTTAAAACATTTATTTATTTATTTGTGTCCTCTTCAGTTTCTTCCATAAGTGTTCTTTAGTTTTCAGAGTATAGATCTTTTACCTCTTTAGTTAGGTTTATTCCTAGATATCTTGTTTTTGGTGCAATTACAAATTGGATCGGTTCCTTGATTTCTTTTACTGCTGTTTCATTATTGGTGTATAGAAATGCAAAAGATTCCTGCACATTGATTTTATATCCTGCAACTTTGCTGAATTCATGTATTACTTCTGGCAATTTTTTGGTGGAGTCTTCGGGATTTTCTACATGGAGTATAATATCATCTGCAAATAGTGAAAGTTTGACTTCTTCCTTGCTGATTTAGATGCCTCTTATTTTTTTGTTGTCTGATTGCTGAGAACAGTATGGACGTTCCTCAAAAAACTAAAAATAGAACAGTTGCACTACCTGGTATTTACCCAAAGGATACAGAAATACAAATTCGAAGGGGTACCAGCACCTGATATTTATGGCAGCATTATCAACAATAGCCAAGCTATGGAGAGAGCCCAAATGTCCCTTGACTGATGAATGGATAAAGAAGATATTATATATATATATTATATATATATATATATATATATATATAATGGAATTTTACTCTGCCATCAAAAAGAATGCAATCTTGCCATTTGCAATGACATGGATAGAACTAGAATATATTATGCTAAGTGAAATAAGTCAATCAGAGAAAGATAAATGTCATTTTATTTCATTTGTATGTGGAATTTAAGAAACAAAACAAATGGGCATATTGGTGTGGGGAGAAAGGAGAGACAGGAACAAACCATAAGGGACTCTTAATGATAGAGAAACTGAGGGTTGATGGAAGGAGGTGGGTCGGGGATGGGCCAGATGGGTGATGGGCATTACAGAGGGCACCTGTTGTGATGAGCACTGGGTGTTATATGCAAGTGATGAATCAATGAATTCTTCTCCTGAAACCAACATTGCACTGTATGCCTTTTTTTTATTATGTTCAATTAGCCAACATATAGTACATCATTAGTTTTTGATGTAGTGTTCAACAATTCATTAGTTGTGTATGTTAACTAAAACTTAAGTAAAAATTTTTAAAAACCCAATTACCTAAGTGTTACAAAGAGGCACAAAAATAGATTTTATATAACTCCCAGTTTTAAGGAGCATACATTCTATACATGAATAACTATGACAATAGAATACATGAAGCACCACAGAAAGATTTAGTTAACTTGCCATAGGAATGACAAATGAAAAGAGTTTCCAGCCAACAAAATCAAAATTCCCTTGAGCAAATAATGTTTGAATTGGGTCTTGGGGGATGCAAAAGATTTTAAGTGTTGAAGCCGAAGGAAAGGTGGGAATTATAAGCAGAGAAGGTGGAAGACCGGAGGAGGGCACTACCCAAGCAGGTATATAATATGGGCTTCTGTGGCCTAGTGTAGTGTGTGTGAATGTTTGGCATATGCTCTCCTCTTTTCCTTTAATGGCCTGCTCTAGTAAAATCCTTATTTATGAGGAGGTCCAGTCCAAATGTTGCCTTCTTTGCCTCTTACCCAAATGCCTTTTCAAAAGAACCAATCACTTCCTGCTATATGCCACAGCACGGTACTTGATATGCTATAATATGGTTATTTATTTATGATTCCATTAGTCTTACCAGAATTCAAATTCCTTCCAGGTAAAGACTATGCCTGGTTTCTTAATCCCCTCCATTGTATAGATGGGTTCTGGCTAAACAGATGTTGAATTGAATTCATTTGGAATCATGAGAAATCATGATTGCAAAAATAGATTGGAACCAGATACCCAGGGTCTTGAATGCCATGTTTAGAAACTTAAAACCACTGAAGCTTTTTCCCCGAAATATAATAGTGGTAACTAATTATTTTTGTTCTGGACCCTATTTTACATGCTGCGCACATTTTATATAGTCTTCAGAACAACCTAATGGCAAAAGCAATGCTGTCATTCCCGTGTAAGCTAAAAGAAACCGAGGCCTACTGTTTTAGGGACTGGCCCAGAGTCAGAGTGAGTCAGTGGTGGGGCCAGAATTTGAACCCTGGGAATGTGACTCCAGGAAAAATCCTCTTAACTACTATGTAGAACTGCACTTCACATAAAGGAATTTTGCAGAAATATTCAAGGTGAATCAGAAGGAAAAGGCCTGAATCCAGGCCTTCAGCTTGGAGGCAATTGCAACAGAAAAGACAAAATGAGTGCCTTTATCACGGTAAAGGAGGTGAAAATGGAAAAGGGGTTTATATTTGTTGTTCATCCAGAATTGAAAGGGTTGATAAATTATTCCTTGTGGGGAGGAGAGAAATGAAAGATTATGAGATTTTTTTGAGGCCATGTAACTGAAAGGAACACTCTCATTCACCAAAAAATGGAAAACCAGGAAAGAAGCAAAGTTCAACAGAGGAGATGATAACTCTCTGATCAATAATGCAATTTATTTATTATTTATAAGTTACACAAATCTGAATGTGGCCTCTTTTTATGATTCCTACTCCTCAGGAAAGGCAAAATTGATAATACAGTTTATTATGTGCCATTGTTGTCATGTGTATTCCGGCTCTGCAGAGATATTTTTTCAAGAAACAATTATGACTTATTTTGGAAAATAGGCAGCATATATAAAAATTGTTTTTGTTAGAGGCTTAGGAGGAGAGCTAGAATTTTCACAGAAATATGCTTTAAAAGTGGACAAACCATCATAGCAAAAATAAGGATTTTTACTAATGGCTCCTCAGTGGGTAACCAAAAAAAAATAGTATTTTATTGGAGAAAATCAGTATTCTTCTATATTTGTAACTTTGAGAAAGTTACTCAACCTCAATAAGTTTGTTCTCTGACCTGTAAAATGGCAACAATATTGGGAATAATCTCATGGGATTGTTGTGAGTATCAAATGAGATACCACATATGAAATCTCTGCACAGTGTGTCGTATAGTAAGCCCGTGAAAATATTAGCTACCATTGTTGTATTAATACTGTATGTTTTTATTTTCACTGAATTTCCTGACAGTCTGTGCCTCACTGGAGAAATTAGGAGAATACCTGTTATTTATTGAGAGATAACATATAGCTATTCTTTGACAAACATAATTACAATAATCTTAAACTATTATTTCTTAGAACCTGCAGAAGTTAACATTTGTTTTATCTTATGGTTTGAGATGGAAAAAAATAGGAACTGATTTGGACACATTTTATATTCAGGATTTATATTCCATACTATCCATTTAGCGATTTGGCTTTGATGTGAAAACAGCAAGAGAGAATAAGGTAATATATTTTTAAATTTTTTTTATTTAAATTCAATTTAGTTAACATATAGTGTAGTTTTAGTTTCAGGGGTAGAATTAGTGATTCATCAGTTGCATATAACACCCAGTGCTCATTACATCAAGTGCCCTCCTTAATGCTCATCACCCAGTTACCCCAATCCAGCAACCCTCACGAAGAGTCTCTTATGGTTTGCTTCCCTCTCTGTTTTCATCTTATTTTATTTTTCCCTCCCCTCCCCTATGTTCATCTGTTTTGTTTCTTAAATTCCATATATGAATGAAATCAGATGGTAATATTTTTTTTAAAAAAAGAATGAAATGTATTCTAGAACAGTGGATCTTCAACATGCTCCAATACTAAAACACGTGGAAATGTATTGTTATTATCCGAAACAACCAAATGGAATATTTTAATGACATATATTTTTGGTGTGTTTAATTCCATTTTAAAATCTGGGAACAATTTTACTACATTAAAACATTATTGTGCAAATTAAAAATACTATAAAATCACAGTTCTGTGAACACAAGTCCACAAAAAATAAAAGTGCTTGAACTAAGTATGCATGGGTGAATTTTTCTGAGTTCTTCCAGTCACAAGTTTCCTACACATTTTATTATCGTTTAACAATCAAGATGTTTAACAATAAAAATTCAGAAAAATGTATAGTGAAATAATGTAAACTTATGTCAACATTATCAACCAATTTTTCTTTTTTTTTGCCCCTTCAAAATGGGAATGCGGATATTGTTTTTTGTAGCTAGAGAACACAGTCCTATTTGTCAACCACCAGTGTTCCATGTGAGCATAGATTCTGAGTCACCACACAGAAGTAAGGAAAGGAGAAGCCTTACTTAAGTGTAAGACAGGTTTATGTGGCTTTAATTGCAGTACTTTAAAAAAAAGACATAGAGGTGATATTTCCCATGCGTATAATAAGAATCAACAGTGCGATGTAGCTGCCAAAAAAGCAAATTGGACTACATTAACAGATTATCTCTAGATAACAAAATTAACTCTAGAACAAAGATGACATTTCTTCCTACTTTGCAGTAGAGAGGCAACACTTAGATTGTTGGATTCAGTTCAGAATTTAGAACTTTAACTTGGGTAAAAATAAACAAGTGTGCTTTCAGGATTTTGAACAACCCCACAAAGAAGTTCCTCCTTTCTACACCTTAATAACTGAAACCCCCAACCCTAGCAAGCCACCCTTGACCCAGACCTTCATTTTTCAGGAAAGAAAGGCAGGGGGAATTGAAGAGAATAGGGCAGAAAACATGAACTCAATCAAATGTGAACATATTATTTAGTTGCTGGAGATCTGACTGAATATGTGAAGACCTGTTATTTAGATCCATAGTGCTCAGTATGGTAGCTACTGGCCACAGGTGGTTATTAAGCATGTGAAATATGACTGGTCTGAATTGAGAGGAGTTATAAATATAAAATACACACTCCACTTTGAAGAGTTAGTGTGATAAAAGTGTAATATATTGCATTTATAATTTTTATATTGATTACATATTGAGATGATAATGTTTGAGATATTTTGACTTAAAATATATTATTAAAATTAATTTTATCTGTTTCTTTTTATGGTTTTTTAATGGGGCTACTAAAAATTTTTAAATACATATGTGCCTCACCTTATATTTATATTGGACATTTTTCTAGACTAGGAATCAGTGAATTTGTTTTATAAAGAGCTAATATTAAGTATTTTAAACTTTATCTCTGTTACAAATCAACCCTGTCATCATAGTGCAATAGTAATCATAGGCAATATGTAAACAAATGTATGAGGCTGTGTTTCAATAAAACTTTATTTATGGGTACTGAAATTTAAATACCACATATTTTCATGTGCACAAAATATTATTTTTATTTTGATTTGTTTCTGACAATTTAAAAATGTAAAAGCTATTTTTTGACATATAAAAACAGGCTGCTTGCGGGCCTTAGTCTGCCAACTACTGTTCTAAACCTTACTCTACATTTACTACCTTTACTCGCTAGTCAAATTACTTAATCTATATCCTCATCAAAAATTGTAATATTTATAGCTTAATTTTAGAGTCTTCCCCACACTTGGAGTTTCAAGTGAGGTAGCATGTAAATAACTTTACAACTTGATAAAATGAAAAGATAAAATTGGCCAAGAATAAAATAGACTGTTTCTAAAAGTAGTAAATTTCCTAATACTAGTGGTGTTTAAACATAAGGAAATTTCTAGAAAAGGATTTTGTAGCAAAATTAATCTCTAGATGTATGATTTAATTAAATGTGTGATAATTCCTTTCCAAACCCAAAACATGTTTTTGTTTTGTTATATGTTAATTCAATTTTAGTTGAAATGTGGGTGAAAACTCAACAAAGGATCTCAGGGGGGGAAAAAATATCTCAGAGTTTAGGTTCTGACTTCCATCATAGAAATAATTTATTTTATTGAAAATTATCATTTCATCAAAGGGCTTTGGTAGAAATCTCAAATCTTATTGATTGCATTTCTTTCCATTTGGTAGTAGAATATGGTAAGGTTTTAACACAAGAAAATAAGGTTATGGGAAATAGATTGGTATAATTCTTTTTTATCTACCAATGAAGTATTAGTGAATTATTGCAATTTACCTGAACACATAGTCAATGAATGGAAATAAGTTGATAATTAATATTTTAAGCTGTACATTTAGTAAATACCACCACCCTAATATTTTTATCCTCTTTGCCAATGCCTTTCATTTTCTTCAGCTGAGTTATAACTATAGAATATGTGATGCAATTACCCTGAGTTTACATTTCTTTGGTTAATAAATTGGTCTCAATCACTAATGGATTTTTTATACTGATTGAATTCCTATGTTGAATTGGTTTAATTTGCCCGACCATATTTCAAGGTTAAATACAAAAGTATGTCAAACTATTAATTTTGTGTTGCTGTTGTTGGTTTGAATGATTTAGGTAGTTGAAGTTAGAACAGGAGATTAAATTAATTTCTGCCTTTGCCTTAGTCCAGACTTCCTCTGTGTATAATGTATCTATGACATTTGTCCTCATTCTGAGAGAAAATGAGGAAAACTCATCAGAATGAATGACCAGTCTTCATTAGACTGATGATTTTCAAGGAGATTTCCTTTGATTCCATACAGTGAAACATTACCTTCCTGAAGAATGAGTTCAGCAATGAGGAATCTAAAACTAAATGCACACCAACTAAATTTAATCAAGTCATCTATGTCAAGGGCAAAAAGGAGAAAAATAGAGAGTATATTCTACCTGCTGACAAAGAAATCAACATGTATCAGCTACAGTTTCGCTCCATATTTGAGAAGCAGATATTTTCAGTAGATGCTCTGCTTTCCCAGATCCACATGAACTGCTCATTTACAATTTTGTTTCGGGAGGCTAGAAGAAACGGGGTAGTTTTTAATTTTTAGATTATAAAACCCAATCCTATGCAAATGTCCTTTGAGATTAGACCATAAGACTCTCTCATAGTCTCTCCAGAGAGTGAAATTTCAGTTGCAAAACAAGCCTAATCTTTAAAGCTTTTTGAAAACTTATGTGGAAAGCAGGACAAATAAGCCTTTTCAAAGAAGCACAAAGGGAATCTATGTAGCCACATCCATCATCCTCAGTGTATCTCTTACTACACAAAAATTCATCTCAGAGAGAAGGAGGAGCAGCTCATATTGATTTTCTTCATCTCTCTGGGGCTACAACTTCAAAATTGGCCAATTACAGTATTTCATATTTCTTTGTTGCTAGCCTGGGCATACAATGCTCCTAATTAGTAGACAGAAGTATATTTTATCTAGTTCATATTTATATTCTGGTTGTATGTAAGTCAAAAGTAGAAGTAATCTTTTGTCTCCGATGCCTAATATTTTAGAAAAAATATTTTGTTATATTGTATTTTGTGATTATAAAAGTAACATATGCACATTCTAGAGACTTTGGAAAACATTGAAATAAAGAAAGTAAAAAAAATCCCTTATAACTCTACTACCCAGATATGTACATATTCCTTATGACTTCCCACAACTGTTTATTTTTAAATATATGTCCTTATAATCTTTTTGCTATATGTTTGCATTAATTTATTCAATTAATTTGTATAATGCCCTGTCCATACCAGGTATTATGCTATCATTTGTTATGATATATGATGGTGAATGAGACATTGTTTTTACATTCACAGAATTTATTATTTAGTCAGGGAGACAAACAAACTAATCCAAAATAACATGATTGTTGCTTTAATAGAATGAGTCAGAATATGAGAGTCACACTTGAGAGGAAAAAAGAGCCCAGACTTGGGGACGGCAGAGAAGTCTTAATAGAAAAAATACTATCTAAGCTTAGGCCTACGATTGGGTAGAATTTAGTTAGAAGAAGAAGGTAAAAGCATTGACCCAGAGGAAAAGGTCAGGTAAAAGTTCTTGTAGATGCTCTAGGAACAAAACAGCAGATGATTATGGCTTCAGAGGGTGAAGAGGAGATTTGAAAAAAGTGGGACCAAGAGAGTAACAGGAGGCATACTCCAGCAATCCATAAAAGTAATATACATTAATTAGACTCCAAGCTAAGAAATCTAAAAAGAGACCTTATATAAAGTTTCTCAAATAAGATGGAAGTTTATTTCTCTTGTATGTAACCATACAGAGAAAAATGAGTGGTATAGTGTGGATAGGCAGCTCTGTTCTACCAGATCATCTAAAGACCTAAGTTCCCTTTTTCTTGTGACTCCACCCCATTCCCTAGGGTGAGGTCCACATTATCATGGGATCCAAGTTAGCTTACCTGCACTGTATCTAGTTCCCACCCTCCAGGAAGAAGCAAGGAAGTAGACAACACACAATTTCCTTCTAAAGAACTGACATAAAATTGTATACGTTCCATTGTTGAGAACCTGGTTACATGAGCACCTTGGACATGTTATCTCCAACTGGGAGGGCCGAAGGCCTGATAACTTAAATTTTGGAAGGGAGATTCTGCACTAAAAAGAAAAACAGGAGAGTATTTGCCTCACCAACATATAAAGTCCAATTTGTGTTTTAAGGATAATAGAAGGCCATTGAAAATATTAAACAAGAGAGTATCATAAAACATGCCCTTGGCTACAGAGTGGAAGATGAATTTGGGTACTAACAGAGGTATAGAGAGCACTACCAGATGGGAGGGTGGAGGGTGTGTGATGAAAGAAATTCAGGCAAGGGATATGGTGTCATGGGCTAAGATAGAGACAGAGGAATTATGAGGAAAGGAACAGTTCACTTATGAATCAGAATGAGTCATTTGTGAGGTAGAATTGCAAGGCTGGATGCATAGTTTCATGTGGAAAGGATGGTGAGGAAGGGTGAGGAATCAAGATGTCTGGCTCAGCAACTGGTTGGATGCTGCCATTCACTGATTATATCCATATATTTGGCACTATTTTAGAGGTCACCACAAACTCTAGTGGCTTAAAATAACAACTCCTTACTTAGCTCAGGATTGTATGGGTCAATTGGGCAAACCTTAGCTAAGCCATATTCTGCTAAGCTCAGGTGGACTCATGTATCATAGACCACCTTTGGGTGACCTAGGCTTCTGGGAGTGACTGCTTATGAAGTGGTATGACAATGGCATCTTGGCGTCAGTTTGCCATCAGCAAGCAGATTAACTTGGGCTTATTCACATGGTGCCAGCAGATTCTAGGAGCACAAAAAAAAATAGAAATGCCCCTATGCACAAGCACTTGTAAAGAATCTGCTTGTGCCCTGTGTTGGTCTCATTGTGCAAAACAAGGCACCTGGCCACATCCAGTTAGTAGAGGAGGGAGCCATGAAAATCTTGATGGTTATTATTGCAAGAAATCTGTTAACCTGCTAGATAAAACTATGCACGCAGTGTAATAGAAAAAAATCCACTAGTCTTGAATTTTAGTGATTCAGAGTGTGGAGTTTCTTTCTGGAAGTCAATTCTGTAAGATTTGAGGCATCACCTCATCTCCTTGGACTTCTCTTTTCTGTGTCTTTAGAGATTATGCTTGATTAGCCCCAGTGTTCTTTTCCTCTCTAAGACTTATGATACTAATTGATTAGTATTTTGCTTCTGGTAGTATAAACAAAAGTCCATTTTGACACTTGGATGGTAGGATCTGCTCTCTTTCAAATAGGTGAGGCATAAAAGCCATAAATAATTGGAGTAGCTAAAGTCTTTATTCTTTTTTTCTATTTTACTGATAAATGATTCCAAATTTTGCCACTGATTGTCCAATTGTAATATGCCACATTGTCCTTATTTTTTATTATGTTTATTATTGTTATGTATAGGAATTAGTGTGTCTGTCTTAGCACATAAATGATATTTTCTGTATTACTTTCAATTTTAAAAAACTAGATAAGTGAGAGTTTTGAAACGTTTTCTTTACTGTTCATCATGACTTGGAGAAGTATATCGAAGATGATTATTTCCTGGGTTATATTTGTGACCTCATTAGTAACTTTAACTATAAATTTTTGACTAGCTAATTTGGTTTGCCTAAAGTTAACATTGAAATCCCTGCTTAATTATAATAAGAGCTTCTGTGGAAACACATATTGCCATAATCACACAGTTTACACTGTGTCCCAGAGGCTAGGAGCTGCAAAAAAATCATATGATGGGCCAACAGACATATGAAAAGATGCTCAACATCTCTCATCATCAGGGAAATGCAAATCAAAACCACAATGAGATATCACCACACACCTATTAGAAAGGCTAAAATCAAAAACACAAGAAACAAGTGTTAGTGAGGAAGTGAAGAAAAAGGAACTCTCAAGCGCTGTTGGTGGGAATGCAAACTGGTGCGGCCACTACGAAAAACAGTATGGAGGTTCCTCAAAATGTTAAAAATAGAACTACCCTATAAGCCAGTAATGGCACTACTGGGTATTTACCCCCCCACCAAAAAAAAAAAAAAAAAAAAAAACTAATTCAAAGGTATACATGCACTCCTATATTTATTGCAGGATTATTTATAATAGCCATATTATGGAGACAGCCCAAGTGTCCATAGATAGATGAGTGGATAAAAAAGAAGTGATTTATATAGATATATAGATATAGATGATACAGATATATACACACACTCACACACACATACATACATACAATGGAATGTTATTCAGCCATAAAAAAGAATGAAATCTTGCCATTTACAATGACATGTTGGAGCTAGAGAGTATAATGCTAAGTGAAATAAGTCAGAGAAAGATAAGTACCATATGATTTCACTCATATGTGGAATTTAAGAAACAAAGCAAATGAGCAAAATAAAATAAGAAGGCAGAGGGGTAAGCCAAGAAACAGACTCTTAACTATAGAGAACAAACAGATGGTTACCAGAAGGGGGGTGGGGGATGGGTGAAATAGACAAAGGGGATTAAAGAGCACACTTATAGTGAAGACTGTGTAATATATGGAATTATTGAATCACTATATTGTACACCTGAAACTAATATAAAACTGTATGTTAACTATACCAGAATTAAAACAATAAAAAATAAAACCACATGATGTGACTTTAGAGCTAGAATAAATAACGTGAATAATCTTATTCAAATTACTCATTTTATAGGAAGAAAATAACACCTAGAAATTGTAGGCATATTTTCAAATCATCAAACCATACAAACTATAACTCACAACCAAGTTCGACTTCATCATAAATATGACTAGGGCCATGTTATTTCCAACTAAATAATAAATTAGTTCTCTATAATCAGCCCCAAATTGCAGAAATACTTTCTGCCCAGACAATTGTAAGCAGACTGCACGTAATGCATTGTGATGGAATTGGCTTTGTCATTACAGATCTGCCTTCTACCAACTATTGGGCCAAACTTCTTATTCTCTGACTTGGCTGATATTGAACCCAGGCTGTAATAGATTCTCCACAAAAATGTTAGTTCTTTCTTTTCCCCCTTGAATTTGGAATTGGACCACTCATTTGGAATGGTCTTGGATTGATTATTGTTTTGGGGAGGATAAATATAAATGAACACATTTGTGTTAGCTATTTTGATATAGTGAAGAAGGTTTTATGCTCCTAATTTGACAATTGACCAAGTGAATCCATAGAAACATTTCTAGATGCTATATGTATCCCCTAGAAAATTAATAGCCAGAGTATTGAACCGGGTCAGGAGATATGGATTCTGGTTCCATTTGTCATTAGTAAACCCTGTAGTCATAAGTCTTAGTTTCCTCCTCCAAAACGGGAATAAAACATATCTGCCTGGCCAATTCTACAGGGTAGTTATAAAGGCCAAATAAATCATTCTGAAAACAACAAATAACAAATACTCTAAAAATATGAACTTTTATTGAAACATCTAGAATAAATATTTTTCAGACAATCACGGCAGTATATGATACCAACTTTTATTACACTGACAAATAGAGACAAAAAGGGCAGAGTGTAAACACACAGTGAAATTCAATTTGCCACTGGGGTCCGAAAAAGGAAGATTCCTTCAGTCCTGGCTGTGAGAAGAGAATACTGACTATGATTTCTGTTCAGTGTTCTCTTCTCAAATGGTTTACCTGAATTTCCTTCACTTTCAAGCTCCCTACCCATGTCTCCATTTTTCTGCAGGTCCTCTTCCCTTTGTCTGAAGGCCGCAGAGGTACAACTCTTTATTTCAGGAGAAATGTGATATTTCATGTATATTATATACAGACTGATACAGATACCAAATCCAACAAAACACACACACACAGACATACATGTGAATGCACACAAAATGGCTTTGGCTATAATTCCTTATAAATTATGAGATTGTGGATTTATACACACAGTTTTCATATACTGAAGACTATTTTACACACTTTTTATTCCATTATGTTTCCCCTTCCTTCCAGGAAATGTGCACGTGCACTGGGCTATAGAGAGTAAAACACACGCACGTGATATATTCCCCGGTCAGAAGAAATAGGCTGTCTTGCTTTAGTTTTGATGAGCTACTGATTTGTGATAGTTTCATTTCAATTTCATTACCGGGTAACCAGAATGAATTGACAGAGAAAGCAATCAACACGTGATACACCCACTGGAACCTCTAATACAAAATGGTGGCTGCTTCTGTCAACACAGCCAATTACCAAAGGTACTCAAAGGGTAAGTGATAGCCAAAATAAGCCACATGGTTCTGTGGACCACATCCTGCATATCTATTAGTGTATTCAAAGTAGACACAGGATGACAGACTGTTTTGTCAATATAACATTTCAGGTGAATGCCCTGTCTATACTGTGTTCTCCCAGCAAACACAGATGTTTGTGGTCAGATAAGAGCTTACTGTTTGTGTGTAGGGAGGGGGCTGGGGGGGAGAGAGAGAGAGATTGACTGCATCAACTGATGCCAGGATCTAAGAAATACATCAGGAAAAACAATTTTTTAAAAAAATAATTAAATCTAATCCCTCTCACCGTGTGGATTGCTTCCTGTGCTAGAGCATGAGGTTGAAAGAGAAAACACAGACTCAGACTTCTGTGAGCTCATTGATTCATGCCTTGCAAATAGCTAGCAATCAGTTGTTTATTAACAAATATTTATTGAACACCTGGTATGTATAGGCATTAATGGATATATAACATTTAAAAAGATAAGTCTCCCATTTGCAACAACATTGATGGACCTTAAACACATTATGCTAGGTGAAATAAGTCAGAAAGATAAGAATGTGTGGTATCACTTATATGTGGAATTTAAAAATGATTATCCTATAAAAAGCAGAGAGCAAAATGGTGGTTACCAGGGAATAGTGGAAAGGAATAAGATTAAAGGTATTTAAGGGTACACACTTCTAACTAGCCAGTAAATAAGTCATAGAGATCTAAAGCACAGTATAATGAATACAGACAATAATATTGTACCATTGTTATGTAATGTGATAAATATGACTTCACTGGCAATCACATTAAAATATGTAAACGTATCAAAGTAACACACCGTATACTTTAAACCTACATGATGTTATATGTTAAATTTATTCAATAAAGAAGATTGACATGATATTTATCCTCCTGGAATTTATAATTTGGTAGGGGAGAAAGAAAATTAAGAAGCCTGAGCCACTATATTGTGGGACATGGGAAGTATCAGATGCTATCGGAGCTCTGAATCCAGATTTTGAAATCAGTGAAGATTTTAGAAAGAAGTGATACCCACACCAAAGCGTAGGAGTTAGAGAAACGGGGAAAGCAATGATTACTCTTCACAGTTAAAGTAACACCAGTAAAAGCGTGATGGCAAGAAAGCATGAAACATTTTAACAAGAGACAGACATTCAGAATGTCTGGAGGTTCATCAGTGTTGGGGAGGGAGAAGGATAGCAAGAAATGGAACTGGAGAGGTAGGCAGAGAATGCATCCCAAATGGCAGTGAAATAGGCTTTTATACAGTGAGTAATGAGGAGGCATTAAAAGACTTTGACCTGTGAAGTGGCATGGTTAAATAAATTATAGTAAAATCTAATAATTGTCCTAAGTAGCTACACACACACACACACACACACACACACACACTTTAAATACAATTTTAAAATAATTCTGAGAATACAAAGTGGAAGAAAACAACTATTTAGAGAACTTGGTGAGATATTTATAGAAAATGGAACTTCTACTTTTAGAATCATGAAGACTTGGCACTAGATGATGTTGCAACCTTTCCTGCAGGAACAACCCAGTGATGGGGAAATCTCAGTTCATGCCTAGGCTCACACAGTTGCTGCAGGTTTCCAGTGTGCCAGGAACTCTGCTATGTCTAAAGAAATCACAAGGCAATCAGAAAATCACATTTTTCCCCTTGAGGGGCTTCCTCTCAACCTGTGGAGAAAGATATACCAGTATTTATTTTTTTTTTGTTTTCTGTAAAAGTGCAGGAAAATTGAATACATTGCATCTGTATCTCCAACTATTAGAACTTATTCCTGGAAATGAACTCCAAGCAGTTTCCTTGGGATTCCCACCACTGGTCTTAATTTTCTCCTTTGTTGCCATATTTTTTGAAAGCCTAAAATGTCTTCTATATGTCAGTGTGCTGTGTATTTGAAGTGATGAAATGCCCCTTCTGGGTGTTTTCTTATAGTCTTATAGACTAAACTGCCCCAGTGCCTCCAGCTATTATTCATATGATATGAAAGTTTGTGATGGTTCCATTTCACTTTCATTACTAGTGAAAAATTGGTTGACAGAGAGAGCCTTTAGCACATGATATTACCATTGTCACTTCTAACGCAAACTGTTGGCTGTGCCTGTTAATCCCCTCCCATCCTGGCTATCGCCCTCTGAATACACTCTGATCTGTTTTAGTATGTGATTCTAATTCAGAAATTTCATTCCTTAGGATGTCTATTAAGATATCATTTCAAGGGGTGTCTGGGTGGTGCAGTCAGTTAAGCATCAGACTTTTGGTTTCAGCTCAGCGTCGTGGGATCCAGCCCTGGAGGGGGCTCCACGCTCAGCACAGAGCCTGCTTAAGATTCTCTCTCCCTCTCCCTCTACCCCTACCCTCTGCACTTTCTGTCTCTAAAATAAATAAATAAATATTTTTTTAAAAGGTATCATTTCAATTTAAAAAATATCTTTTCACCAATGTATTAATTCGAGGGTTATCTGTCAGACTTAATGTTCAGTAGCAGTTTCAATGTGTGCAGGAGATTGGCTTAGAACTTATTTTATACTTCAATGAAATACTCACAACCATCAACACCAAGGATGATCTCGAATTGTTGCCGCTTTGTTGAGATGACTGATTAGTGGACCATTTTTAAAATCTCCCTTATTTTTATGATGCTATTTGTGTATTAATGTTGATTTTAATAATGTGGTGTCAGAACCAAGTACTCAGGTGCTTCTCATCCCCCTTCACCCGAGTCTTGACCTGTATACTTAAGCTTGTTTTAACCTGGTCCTTGGCTTGACTGTGATGCTTTTCTCTCTGCAGCATGTAATATTTCACTGTGTGAAACAAGTCAGAGGACAGAAACAATCAGAAATAAGAAAACAGAAAGAATCAGAGTTTTAGCCATAAGTTTTTATGATTAGATACATCACTGTTGGGTTTCTTCACTTGCTCAGCAGGGGTTTAGTCAACATTTACATAAAAAAACAACAACAAAGTTTATTGCTCTCATAGTATGTACCATACTAGACAGTGGAGTATAGTGGTGACCCAGGTAAGCATGGTCTCTGAACTCAAAGAGATTCTATTCTAATTGGTGAAATGGACAATGTACAAGTAAACATTTTCTCAGCTTCTGACATGTGCTATAAATGTAGTAAAAATAGGCTGGTTTATACTCTTCTGAATACTTTCTCATGCATAGTATTTATTTTTTTCTTTTATTCAAAATTATACCATATTCTTTATAGCGCTAAGCCATCTTTTTTATCTCCACTAACCAAAATGTCTAAGAAAAAAATAAGCTTCTACAAAATCATTATAATCACGCTACAGTCTATAATTGCATTAAAGTACCACAACTATTCAAAAAATAACATCTTTTTGGAAATTCATGCTAGTTCCAACTCTTCCATATTATAGACATCCTTCTGACGATCATCCTTACAATTAAATCTATATACACATTTTAATTATTGCATTATATTTTCCAAGAGAAAAATTATAGTGTCATAAGTTATCGCAATACAAATTACAAAATTGGGTCCTAGAAAAACTAAGTTATTTTCCTACCATAACTGTATAGAAATGCTTATTTTCCTACAAAGTTGTCCACACTTAAAGTTTAAATATTTGAATTTTATTTTAAATTTTAATTCTTAAAAATTCTTTCTGATATGTCTGACATTTTAGGTTGCTATACCTTTCACTGTACTGGCTGCATCCTTCCCATTCTCAGTCTGCTATCAGATGTCACTGGAAAACTGGGTCCAGCCAGACACAGCTATTTCATTCTCCATAGAGTCAGGCATCGCTCTCAGCTCTCTGTCCTCACGAATGAAGTTTCCTCGTCTGAGACATGCCTTTACCCACCAAATATTTCCTGACCTTCCAACTTGTCAATGGTTATCCTTGGACAAAAGAGGGGCAATGGAGACTTTATTCTAATTTTTATTTACTAACCAGGAGAGGTGATGGTGTTGGTCCAGAAGTTTCCATTACTCAGAGCTATACATTTCGTCAGTGTCTAAGTTCTTTAAAAGTTGTGTTTGTTTTTCTTTCTTATAGCAGAGCTCTTTTACTTTCTTTGCTTTTACTTAACTTAAAATTGATTTCTAGGATGAGTGCCAGTAATATTATATCATCCCATATGTTTTGCTTAATTACACTATTTCCTGAATTCATTTTTTTGAAGTTAAAATTTTTCTGCACCTCATCATCAAAACATTATGAACACTCTCTGTCACACTGAGATTAGAAGATAAAACCTCTTTTTAAATTTTATCTAGTTGAAATGTTTCCAGAGTTTGGGTTGGGGATGATAAATCGTCCTGATCTTTTAAATCCATGTTATAAATCACAGGATATCAAAATCCTATGGTACATGGGATTGAGTTAATCTAAATGGCAAGCCCAATAAAATCCCAGCAAGGATATCTTTTAGATTTGAAGTATATTTTCAATTTACAGAATGTTAAAGCTCAGGTTATTATTTTCCTAATATATTTGTGTTGATTCTATGCCTGAGTCCTGTATCAATATGAGAAAAGCATCTACATCTTATTAATACTTGTATTATACAGAATATTGAAATGCATTATAACTGAAATAGAAGGCCCTCTAGGGAACTTTATATTTCTATTTTGTTTTTTCATTGTCAACAAATCATAAATGATCTTGAGGTCATTGGAATGTGTCTGCATATAGACTCCTAAAATTATGTGACAAAAGGCAAGTGAAAGATTTACTAACAAAATCATGTCTCAGTTTTTGTTTCTTTGTCTTCTATTTTTTTCCTGTTAAAAGGATGAGCACTTAGCACATATCACTAACTATAATATGAGAAATAAATGTCCATTTTTATTGCTGTGTTTTTCCACCAAATATTCTCTTCCCTCTCTAATATATTGGCATATATCTGTATTTCTATCTGTATAAAATCCCTCTAATTCCTCTCCCTCACCAACCTTTATACATTCCAAGCTCTTTTAATTTGAGTAATTAAAAGAACCCCTCTGAAGGCAATGGAAGGGCACTTATAAGGCCACAAACAAATCTTTATTTTAAATACAAAAATAGAAGGGTCATTAGGCCCTGGGGAAACAGAAGTATTACATTTCCTTAGAAGTAAAGAATCTGATAGAGAAAATGGGGAAGGAAATAGTAAAAATGAGTATGCTTAATGAAATCAATCAGAGATTTCAAAACAAAGGTCTCTGAAGTGTATTAATCAACAAGAAAAAAAAAAAAAATCAGAGTAAGACCAGAAACAAATCCTATGCTATAGGGTGAGCAACTCCTTCATAGACTTTGATGTACTTTAGGACAACCCTGTAGATGCTGTGTTAACAAAACACTCTTCCAGCAGAGCATGAGATCGGACCCCTATTCCAGGGCCCTAAGACCATGTGGACAAAATATCTGGGCATTGGTCCCAGAAATCTGTATCTTAATAAGCACATCAGAGAATTCTTAGGCAATTGAAAACTTATGCTTGAATCCAGTTTTTAGAAAACATAGACTCAAGAAGTTAATCAGTATCTATGCGACCTGCTGAAACCCCAAAACAGGGCTTTGATCCCAATTCCCTGCTTTTTCTAGAATGCAGCACTGGATATATGTTCAGATTTTCTTGGCTTTTTTTAAAGATTTATTCATTTGAGAGAGAGACAGAGACAGAGCACAAGTAGGAGAGGCAGAGGGAGAAGGAGAAGCAGACTCCCCACTGAGCTGGGAGCCCAACCTGGGGCTTGAGCCCAGGACCCTGAGATCATGACCCAAGCCGAAGACAGACCCTTAACCATCTGAGCCACCCAGGTGCCCCAAGATTTTCTTGGCTTTGATACTGAACTCCAATTCTTCTCCTTTCTGCTATCTAGTTAGTAAAGGTGATTGGCACAGGCGCCAGTATTGAGAAAACATTATGAAGACAGCAGAAGAAACTGGATGGCTAAGTCATCCTCTGTAGCACAGGATTTCACAAAGGAGGGGCCCAGGGGGCGCCTGGGTGGCTCAGTCATTAAGCGTCTGCCTTCAGCTTGGGTCATGGTCCCAGGGTCCTGGGATCGAGCCCCGCATCGGGCTCCCTGCTCGGCGGGGAGTCTGCTTCTCCCTCTCCCACTTCCCCTGCTTGTGTTCCCTCTCTAGCTGTCTCTTTCTGTCAAATAAATGAATAAAATCTTTAAAAAAAAAAGTAGGGGCCCAGGGTTACTGTCACAATTCATATAGGTAATTTCAAACAAGCAATGCTAAAGGATTATTACCAAGTATCTATGCAAAGGGCTGTCTTGCAATATAAGGTATTTAAATGAATAGAAGAAGGATTCCCTGACTAAATGCACTTTAGGTCTTAGAACATACCATTGATGAAGAGCCTGAGGTCGCTTTCTTTCAAGATAATTGTGAATTTTGTCAATCTATCTGTATCATATCATTATAGACCTTCAATAGATGAATAAGGGAAAAACAAAATAAGTCTCTTTAGATCCAGAGTTGGATAATCAGGAAAACTTCATGGTGGTTGGGGGACATATTGAAAAAAGAAATAAATACAGTATAAAATTAAATTTCCCCTAATCAGTTTCATATAATGTGTATATGTCTCTGACTTTGGGTAATGGTAAAACCCATTGAGAACATGAAAAATTGCCAAAATGTAATAAACCATGATCCCCTCTGCCTCTCCCATTGTTCCCTCCTTTCCTTCTCTCTCTTTTTTTCTGTGCCTCTTCTATTCTCTTCCTGCCGTATATCTCCTGGTCACAAGGTCAAGAAGGTGGGCTATGAAAGGCAGAGTATCTTTTGAGATGTGAGAGGTGGCAAGTGAACCTAGACTCAGGATGGATCAAGGAGGTCACCTTGTGGGTTGGTCCAGCTGGTTGTTTTGTCTGAGTGTCAGAAAAGGACTGAGCAGAGATCTGACGTCAGCTATTGACAGCCTGCTTCAGAAAGCATCTATGATGGAGGAAAAGGAACAAGTAGCTCTCAGAAGAGAGCTCACCAGCTCTTCAGCCCCAGGCTGTCACCAGGTTACACACTTGCCCTAGCCCCTTGAAGATAATCCTTAACTGAAGGTCAGTAGGCTGCCCTGTTCCCTTAGGAAGAAAAGGTTATTCTGCCAGGAAGATTCATTAGGAGCATATAAACAAGAGCTGTGTTCTTCCTCCAGCAGATTGGGACGTGACTACCCACAGGGTAACTTTATTTTCTAACGTTTTTATCTTTCACGGTCCTCTCATCCTCAGAACTTCCAGGAGCCTGAAACAATGGGGTCTTGAACTACCGCGTTGCTGTCACTCCATTTTCTTCCATATATATTTCCAACCCCATTCATACAAGATTGTTCATTTTTTTCCCTCACTTCCATTTTTATCTCTTCTCTCCCTCCATTCTGCCCTAACTTTATCCCCTTCCTACTCTTTGCGGTCTTGCCTATGGTAGGGCAATTTAAAATACAAATGCAGGTTAGGTCTCTGGTGCTGTTTTTCCTCTTTCCTATAGGAGTCATGTCGTGACTCTAGATCCTGTGGCTAAGTGCCTGTACAGAAATAACATTTGACTTTAGTTTGCCTGTAATTTATCTGGAGACTACCTAATCAAATCCCATAAAGTCCCTTGTTCTGGAAGCTTTGGTTTGGGGTCATAGCCCTGAACTCCCGTAATTCCAATCCTTTGAGACAGGTACGGTGTAGGATTCACTAAACGGCCATTGCGTCCTGTCTTATTAATCAACATTGCAATTTTTTTTTCACTTGTGTTATGTTACCCTTTGGGTCTCTTTGGTATCGCTAGAGGTTCAGAGTTAATGTTCACATATTCTGAAATTAAATACACTGCTATCTTCTACTATCGTTGTCTTTTTTCTTTCCGAAGAATTATTACACGGGCTTTTTTTTTTTTTTTTCCTTCCTGGCTTGGATTCCATCTGTTAAATCATTCATTCAGAAGAGAGCTAGGGCTGAAAGATTAGTGGGGGGAATCAAGGCAAAATGCATTTTTGAAGTGTCAATATTCATTTCAGTTTCCCCATCCTCAATATCTCTTAAGAAAATCCCTTTTTCTAATCTGGATATTTTAAAGCAAAATGTTTTTGAATTAACTATCTAAATCTATATAAAATGTGTAATGAAATTATTCTGTTCAAGATAAGTGTCATACATAATATATACGAGGTGATAAAACATCCATATTACTATAAAGTTTATGCTTTCATTTATCCATGGAACATTCCAACCCCTGTTGAACTGACTAGGCATGGCAAGTATGAGCGCTGTATAGTCTGCCACTGGATTGCACCCTGTCTTTGTATTTTATCTTCCTCACTCGGTCTTATCTCTCTAGCAAGGCTCTGTGCCCTATGAGAGCTTTGTTCTCTACTATTACAGCGCTTTATGCACACCTTCATTTTAATCACCTGCCTAGTGGCTATAGTGGGTTATTTACTGGTAGCTACTTTCTATCTCTGATGGCTAGATTCTCCAGGACAAAAACTAGGCGTCTATCCTAGCATAGAGCACACAGCCTGACATTGTGTGAGCACTAAGCAAATTGTGCATGTCCTGGAATTGTGCTGAAGACAAATAATTTATTTTTATCTCTCAGGAGAGCTTGGTGCATAGTAGATATTCAACAAATCATTGTTTTCATCACTTTGGTTTGCTTCTTCTGGGTATGATTTCAGGGCAATAAATGTAGATGCTGCATTTTTCACATTTGTTTTCTAAACCTGAACATTTAAAGTAACAAGAATATAATCAGGTATTTATGATGAGAGCTGCTGGAAACTCCTGCTTTAACATTATCAGACAAAAGGTCCATATCCTCAAAAGTGCTCTAGATTACCTAAATGGTTTGTGACTTTAATTTTTAAATTAATTCCTTTATTTTAAAAATTTCTTAGACTTTATTTTTCAGGGGAGTTTTAGGTTTACAGAAAAATTGTGCAAAATAAACAAAGAGATCTCATGTGCCAACCCCCACACATCGTCTATTGCTAATATTTTCCATTAGCATGGTACCCTTTTTATGATTGGTGACAATTGGTGAACAAATATTTATACATTATTATCGCCTAAAATTTATAGTTAATGTTGAGGTTCATTATTTTTAAGTTTTATGGGTTAGTGTGTAATATTATATTTCTGCCATTACAGAGTATCACACAGAATAGTTTCACTGCCCTAAAAGTTTTCTGTTCTGTGTTCCAACTATTCATCCCCCCCACCCCCTCCTCCCCTGAACACCTAGCAACCACTGAGGTTTTCACTGGCTCTACAGTTTTGTCTTTTCCAGAATGTCATGTATTTGGGAATCATAAACTTAAGGCCTTTCAGATTGGCTCCTTTCACTTAGCAATATGCATTTAAGTTTCCTTTATGCCTTTCTATGGCTTGATAGCTCATTTCTTTTTCTCACTAAATAATACCCATTGTATGGGTGTGCCACAGTTCCTTTATCCATTCACCTATTGAAGAACATCTTGGTTGCTTCCAATTTGGGGAAATTGTGAATAAATCTGCTACAAACATTTGCAGGCAGGCTTTTGTGGCACATATGTCTTCAGCTCATTTGGGTAACTATTTTATCATTTATTTACTATTTTTTACTGCTCCTACTAAGATAGAATAAGTGGTGATAAGTTTTGTGACTTCAGATGCAATATTTGTCAACATTTGACTAGTGATAACAGGGAGCTTGCAATACTGGGGCAGTCTATCAACTGTAGTTTGAGCTTTCAGGGGAATTATCATGCAGTAGTTGTGTGTGGAGGCTCAAAAAATAGGTGGACTGAGTTCAAATACTATTCCTTTTCAATTTCTCACTCCATGGCCCTAGAAAAATTGCTTAACTTTGCCTCAGTTCCCTCACCTTATCTCAAAGTGGGGATGACAGTGGTATATTACAGGGTTGTTTTGATGCTTAAATGAAATAATATGTATAAAGTACTAAAAGCGGCACTTGTTAAAAGTGAGTTGTTCTATTTGGGAATATTAAGTAGGTGTAGATCTTTCTGCATAGATCAGCTTTGTGAATGGCATAAAAGTTGAAAAGTTTCAGTCTGGTGAACATCAAAAACAAATGAACAAAGCTTGTCATTTGCTCACATATTTTCAACAACTATTTCTTGAGGGTTAACATGAGCCAGGAATTGTACTGATAATTGAAATAGAGGAAAGATAAAAATCTCTGCCCTCAAGGAGCAAACAGCTCCAAAGAGGCAAGGAGCCCATTTCCATATAGTGTGAAAGAGGTCTGGGTTTTCACAAGTGAAAGTGACATTTTTCTGACATCAGTCACACGGAAGTCTGTTTTATTATACAAGGGCTCCCCTCATGAACTCTAGACTCAGGCAGAGTCAGGCACTAGGTTCTTCTCTACAATCCCCTTCCTCTGAAAATTTTGGTAGTCTCTAAACTTTCCAAACCTCAATTCAGTTTATTTAACTATATATTAGACCTTTAATTTTCCTTCTAAGGTAGATCAGGAAGATTAGATGACATAATTAATAGATCCCCCAGCACACAGTAAGTGCTTAAAAAAAAGTTAGCTATTACATATCATGGATTTTCATCAGGTAGTCTAGATAGATTTCAAGCTGTGAGAAACAACTGATTTTTCAAGTTTCCTGTTCACAGGGATCCTAGCTTTAGAGAGATAATTACAAGTTTAGGATATTCTGAATAACATTTGAGCTGGGGATCAACAGATCAGAAGTCTATTTTGGATTCAGGTAATTTAGCTTAACACTCAAGATTTAGCTGAATTCCTTGTTTTATTTAAAGAGACATGCTTGATGCTTCTGTAACTGTCTTGTACAGCTAAACATTGACAGAAGTGTGATGTCTAAATTAATGCCAGCCATACTAATCAAAGGTTATTTGCTTTACTGTTTACACAGAGATTATTCATGGCGTGAGCTGATGTGTTTTGATTTTTCAACATGTCAGCCATAAGATCAGAGTGGATATTTTAGCCTTGTGATAACTCCCTATAAATAGAGGCATAAATTATAAATGCTCATTGATGCAATTATAAATTGTTATTTGGGATTCTTTGATCCTGGCAAAATATAATGACCCTGAGCTGGAATATTGCACTAGGGGTGACTTCTATCTCCGACACTCTATAAGCCAGCAAATATTGATGGAAAGATCCTTTCTTTCCTCTCATCCTATTTCCTGCTCACCTGCATGGCTGGAAACATCCTTCTCCTAATTCTGCACCTGTCCCAACCACATATAACAAGGTTCTGCTGAAGTACCAGGAGGTAAATGTTAGTGAAATACAGAGCCCAGCAGTGTGGCTCAGTCTGATAGGTTTTGTCAGGTGACCCTACCTTCTCGTCCTTGGATGTCTGTATTCAGGATGTTGGCAAGGCAGGTAGAGTGATGATTATCACCAATGACTTGAGCTTAGGGTAAGATATTACTCCACTTGGATTAAAATACCATCTCTGTTGCTTACAAGGCAAAATCTTGGACAAGTAAATCAATCCCTTTCTTCCTAAATATTTAAAATAGGTTTAACAGTGATATAAAATTAAAGGATGTTTTTGAGGTATATATGAGATAATTTATACACATTCAGTACATGGGGGAAGACCATTTTCCCCCTACTAATCCCCTTATGAGTTTTTGATGACTAACCTCCCCCCCCCCCAGTATTTTAAAGAAATTGGAGTTAAGCCGTCATGGGGTACAGAATGGAATCGGTGATGCCCTGCTCTATTCACAGTAGGACAGAGTGTCTTTTCTCTATGCCCTAAATGTCTCTTCCACTTTGCTTTCTGTGGCCCCAGCAATGTCTCCCATGTTTAATGTGCCTGCTGGGATCTTTGATTTATCTCCCCTTTCAAAAATCCTCCTATAGCTCTGAATTCTCGCCTGTATACCTTTGGCTTACTAAATAATAGATGCCCCATTCTTTCTTTCTCCTTTTGTTCACATCTAGTTGCGAGGGCTCAAAGTATATCTCAAGGGAAAAACAAAACACACAACAAAACAAAAAAACTACAGCTCTCCTCTCTCATGCCCTAAGAAATTGAAGGACAGTGCTAGAATGAATGCATGACAAATGAAGATATGAATAAAAACACAAAGTAAACATGTTGAGCAACTCTTGGTCACCCAAGAAATGAGGAGAGGCTGAACTCTGGACTCTGCAGTACCTTGTCGTTTGAACATCAAGGAATCTCGGGGTATAGGTAGGAATGACCCAAAGCCAAAACCACAAAATTAGATTTGGTGGTGCAACTAAGTCTCAACCTGATCCAATGTGCACACTGAATTTATTTGGCCAATCTGAACAATTCTCTAGGACCAATTCAAATTGCCTCCCATCTGGTCCCATTAGCAGATTGCTATTAGTATGTTAATAAAATGCAGGCTGCAGGCCTTGGAATGTGGTACCTGGGTGTTCCTTGTCTGGTCTGTTACATACACAACAATCCTGTCTCACTCAAATATAAAATTGCCAGCAATGGCATCAGGCCCCCAGTGAATTCTTTCTCCCACAAAAATTGTAGCCTCTCATGTTATTCTGAATGAGAGCTTGTGAGTTTTGGGAAGGGCTAATGGGAAGAATATCTTCACAAAGTTTTCATACCTCCCAGCATAACCTGAATGTCCAGTTTCCTGGCCCAGGTAATAGATTTTGTAGCTGGCCACATCAGCCCATAAGACTTTTATAGTGTACTTATGGGTGCCATGAGCTCAATAAAAGCAGGGCAATTGAACTTGACATAATTTCTTCTTTAAAAGAGGTGTCACACTTTGAAAGGCCCCAAGGAATTACCAGAGGATCAAGAGACAAGGAGCCTGATAATACATCTTACCTGGGCCACCTCTTTCACCCATTTTATTAGATAAGAATGTGCCCAATTGGGAAAAGCACTCTCTCTTTTCAAATGCAGATTAAATAAGTCAGCAACACTCAGGTAGGCTATTTCTCTCAATGCATATTTTACTATATGTATAAAATCAGATCAAGAGTTGAGGAGGTTTATTAGGGGATAAAAAAATACATTTATGAGCTGCCATATTTCATCCTTGAGTCAATCATGCTGTAATGAGCACCAAGCATAGGAGGTAAAATGAGATGGAATGTTTCAGGCAAAAGGAAATCTCGGTGGAAATTAACCTAGCCTCAAAAGAGCCTTTAAAAAACAAAATGCTGCCAACAGCAAGCCAGTCCAACTGCAGACTTGAAGGTCAGCATTCAAAAGGACAATAAATGCAAATATTATACCAGCCATTTACAAAGTTACTTCAGTAAAAAGAGAGAATGTATTCATTCAGCTTGGACTACCGCTGTTGCTGCTAGTAAAAATTACACTAATTTGCTCCCTGATACATTTTTCTGACACATGCTGTATTCATTTTGATCCAAATATGACCTTAGCCTTGGGAAAAATATCCCCTTTGTGGAAATAAATGACCTTGGGTTTGCTTCTATATATTTATCCCCCTACTAAGGGAGTAAAGTGTTAGAAATTGAAACAAGGGGAAAACTAATGAACTCTTTAGAAAAAAAAAAATTGTTTTTTTCTCTTGAAGAGTTAAGCAAAGGTGCTATGGATACAGAATGAAAGGAACATATGTCTGCATCTATCCCTAGGTCACTGTTTTGTAATTCCTGCCAATTAAGTGCCAGAAGAAAGTGACAAATGTCCCAGGAAATCTAGGGATATCTGAATCAAATTCTTTACCTCTTTTAATGAATAACTCTATCAGGAAATGGGGATATTTTATTAGGAAGAGTCACTCATTCAAAACCAGACCAGAAATCTTTTTTTAGTATTATTAGATGGTTTTATTGTATAGATATAGATGGTATAGATACAGATATAAGAACTGAGGAGAGCTGGGAGAGAGAATAAGAATTTTAAAAGGGCCAATTTATGTTTTTGGTTTTTATTTCTCCAGCTCTTCATCTTGCAGTCAGATGCAGAATTGTATGTTGAAACAAAAAGTATACCAATAACAATATCCAAGCTACCTCAGATATTGCTGAGTAATCAGCACATCATTATAAAATGCACATTGAATTAAATCAGTAAGTCAGCAGACATAAATATATATGACATGATCATATAGAAGAGTTTCATGAACCCAATGGAACTTAAGGGATTTCTAGAATGATTAACCCAAACAAAGAAACTACATTAGAATTATATATGAACCATGAGAGACGATGGACTCTGAGAAACAAACTGAGGGTTCTAGAGGGGAGGGGGTGGGGGGATGGGTTAGCCTGGTGATGGGTATTAGGGAGGGCACGTTCTGCATGGAGCACCGGGTGTTACATGCAAACAATGAATCATGGAACACTACAGCAAAAACGAATGATAATGTATGGTGATTAACATAACATAATAAAAAAATTTGTTTGAATAAAAAAAAAGAATTATATATGTGGGCTTTCCAATTTAAAGACTAGCTGTTAAGCCTCATCTGGTAAGAGACACTTTGCTAATATTACCAATGTGGTAATATTACATTTATATAATATTTTTGCTTCAAAGAGACTGAAGTGTTATACTGAGACTTTGGCACATCTGATATCATTAAAATAAAAGTGAAGAAAACAAAGAATAAGAATGGGGAGAAAAATGGAAGGGATGATAATGGTACATAATTGCTAATTTGAATTTCCTTTGGAGTGCCTAGAGTATCTCGCAGTCTCCCAGAAGCACTAGTTGGGAAAGAGGATGGCCTAGTGTCATTGAACAGACTCGCTAAGTTATTTTATAGCTATATCATTTATCTTCACAATACTCTTGTAAGATTGATATTCTTTTTTTTTTTAATTTTATTCGTTTATTTGAAGAGAGAGACACAGCGAAAGAGGGAACACAAGCAGGGGGAGTGGGAGAGGGAGAAGCAGGCTTCCCGCTGAGCAGGGAGCCCAGAAGCGGGGCTCGATCCCAGGACCCTGGGACCATGACCTGAGCCGAAGGCAGACGCTTAACGACTGAGCCACCCAGGCTCCCTGAATGGGACATTTTTTAAAAAGATTTTTTCTTTATTTTACTTGTCAGAGAGAGAGAGCACAAGCAGGGGGAGCTGCAGGCAGAGGGAGAAGCAGACTCCCCGCTGAGCAGGGAGCCCGATGCGGGGCTCGATGCCAGGACCCTGGGACCATGACCCGAGCTGAAGGCGGACGCCTAACAACTGAGCCACCCAGGCACCCCGAGATTGGTATTCTTGCCTCTGCATTGCAGATAAGAGCCAGCTCAGTGAGGATTAACAAAATCAGCCAAAGTCAAATGACTGCTCAGTAGATGCACTGAAATCTGCGCCAGGTCAGTCTGATTCTCAAGCACAAGAATTTCCTGTTACGTTCTCCTCGTTCCCAACACAACTGGATCTTTCAAGATATTGTTGATGCTAGATCTAAGTGCTGAAAACACTTGAGGGACCCTTTGGATATCCTTACTTAACTGCCGCATGACATGATTCACTCCTGTAGTTTTTCTGTTTGATAAATGTCCCTGAATTTTAATCCCTTTGACATATGTTCAGAATCACTTGAGTTAGATAGATAGGGTTTGAAAACTCTAATGGGAACTCCCTAAACAGATAAAAAAAAAGTTTTCTCTGTTTTAATCAGTGTTTGACTATTAATGTAGTTCTCCTTGAGATGACTCAATCCTCCCCATACCCAGTGAAAAGAATGAATCATTCTCTTCGATTTCCTTCTCAGAGTCAGAAGGAAGACTTTTCAGACATCATCATGCAATGGCAGGAACACACATCTGCTGCCCACATGAACATATATTAGAAACCCGTGCCTGTGGAAACCCACCTCTGCCTCTGAGAATAACTTTGAGTGTAGTGCTCAAAGTGTTTATACTGAAGTATTATTGGACAGATGGTATAATTAAATATATTTATCTGTCTATATTATACTGACAATTTTGGAAATACACCTAATTAATGCACAAAATAATACACAAATACAAAAATGTGGTAATAAGTATTTTTTTTAAGAATCTATTAACTTTGGGGAATTGTCACTAGTAGTTTACTTTTGCTTGGGAATTTCCAGAATTTATTAAAAGGTGCCCAGTGGAAATCTGGTAGGTAATGAATTAACCAAAGAGTCATACTATTAATAGAAAAATATAATAAAACTGCCAGGAGTGGATTTCTAATTTGATTAAAACAATCTCTGTGACAAAAAAAAGCAAGAAAGAAAGAAAGAGGAAAGAAAAGAAAAGAAAACAAAGGAAAAGAAATGTTGAAGTTCGATTAAATAAAGTAATTTAAAAACTTGAAAAAAAAGAAAGGTTGAAAATATACCAGTTGAGATGTTCTGACTCTGAAAAGATCAAAATGTCAGAACTGAAAGAAAAGATCAAGCACAGGAAACCTATTTGTTCAATGAGTCTGAGATATCTAATTTTAGCTGACTCAGTAATCTTGCCAGACTCAGTAATCTTTCCTGACAGAATAATAAAGTGAGAACAATTTGAGTGTTGGACCCACAAGCCATGAGTTTGATTCCTGGCTCTGCTATATATTAGGTACATGGCCTTCCGAAAACTATTTAATCTGCCTAATTTCATTTCTTAATCTATAAAATAGGGATAACAGTGCCTACATCATAGGAAAAGACCAAATGACATCAAATAGAAAGCAACAGGCATACTTTCTAGTGTGTGCCAATACATTTTAGCAATACCTATATGTAATATTTTAATAACTAAGATTTCAATGCAGTTTTGTTTTCCACTTCCTCCTTTACCCTAATTTTGATCCTAAAATTTCCTGTTTCCATAACCATTATCTCTATGTCCCCATCCCCACTACAGAGCAAAGATATTCCTAGAAAATTCCCCTGTCATATAACATAACTTAATTCCAAGAACCCACAATAATTGAGAACCATTTAGTCTAAATGCTATGGTAGTTTATTTGGGGATTTCAGTAATTTGTCCTCTAAAATTATAGTGTAAGAATCAGGAGCTAATTATTTATGTAATGAATACTTTCTAATCATCTATTTTTCAAGCCAGTGGGAGCTTCATCCAGTGTCCCAGTGCCCACAGGCTTAATTTTTGAAGAGGAACTTCATTCAATATTATGCCCGGCCAATGATGTAATGGTTGTAGCAGCACCAAGAGAGAGCCATCGATGGCATTGAAATGGCTTTGTCCATAGCAGATGAGGACAGACTCAAGTATCCAGTCTCAGAGACAACAACCTCACCCTCTGCAGAATTTATCTGTTAGCTCTAGATGATAAGTTGATGCCCCAAAGACTGAGATTTGCTTACCTTCTTTATCTGCCCTTATGAAATACTTGTTATGACATGAAATTATCTAGCCAATTTTTAAGACTAGACATATTTATTTGAGAGTTATAAGAAATGCTGAAAGTTGATAGATTTCAGCATGGTAAATCTCCCTATACTTGTGTTAAATATACTGATGCATTAAATTTCACCTGGCTACAGTTGTTCTACATCAGGATTATGGAATAGAATTTAAAGGCAGAACCAGTTGGTTAATTACAAATGTATGGTTGTATTTGCCAAGCCAATTATCTACCTCAAATTGGCCACATTGTTTCTTTCTACTCCCTTATTACCAAGACTTTTAAAGTTTTGTGTTTTTTTTTTCATTTTAAAATCAGCTTCAACTATCCCAGCATATTACTAAGTGGTTAATGCTTTCCCCAGAAGAGACTAATTCTTCTCTCAAATCAAATTGATTCAGGCTTGTGGATGTTCATTCTTTTAACCATGGGATTAAATGTGTATTGTGCAATCATCTGTAGCCATGAGATACTTAGACAATGCTTGAGTGGTTGTCAGGGAAACAATGTGAACATCCAGTCTGCTGCAATATTGAACTAAGTGCGTACACACACACACACACACACACACACACACACACACATAATAGCTGTCAATCAGTTTGTAAAATATGTGTCAGGTAGAAAGATTTTTTTTTTTTCTCTTCAGGGGCATTACTAATTATACGTGTATGGGTGTAAATTTGTGGATGTGAACACAGATTTCATTTGCATTAAATTCTCAGCATGCTTTCTGTTCACAGTGATATTTTATGTTTTAATAGTATTTTTCACCATAAAGCTCATTGACTCCATTAAATATTCCATGAAGTATATAGTAGATACTATTATTAAATATATTTATTCTGATGTAATCTCAGCAGAGAAACTTACAGACTAAAAGAGACAGGAAGAATGACAGACAATTTACATGGATTATTTCACTGAATCATCCTAATAAGCAACAGTCCTTTGGTATAGTTACTTTTATCTTACACATTGGAAAACCATATTACCATATCATATAAATGAAGCAACTCGTCTGTGGACACACAAGTATTAGTTATACTGAAGTATTAAGAACAAGTACATAAAAATTAACATTTGTGCCCAGTCTTTCTCTGACTCAGACCTTTAAACACTGTAATATACATTTCTTATATAGATTCTGGCTTCTCAGCTTTATTTTCTCTACATTAATCACTATATTCTTCAAATTGGTAAGAATTTAACCATCAAGTTCTAAAAACCAAACCAAGAGCAAAGGATTCTCTGGAAGATTTAAAATATCAACCACCAAAAAGTTATTACTTGATTACTATCTAGATTTGAATCTTCTGATTCTAGTTCTATTCAGGATGCCTGTGTCACTGTTTTTGTTGTTGTTTTCTGGAAAATTCCTACTCTTTCAAGTTTTAATTGAAGCATAGCCTCCTTTATGAAGCCTTTCCTGATCCCCTGAGGAAAGAAAAAAAAAAAATCCTTTCCCTTGTATCTTACACATGGCTTCACTGAAACATAAAATAATTTGCACCATTATTTTTCTTAGAGTCTGTAAATTCTATAGAGCTTGAGAGGCCCTTTTAAAATCTGCACAGCACAATGATCCTCAAACTTCAGCATCCATCTGAATCATCTGAGCTTTGTCATCCAAGGATTCTGATTGACTAGATCTGGGGTGGAGCCCACGAATGTGTGTTTCTAACAAGTTCAGAGTTGATATTGATCTTGCTGGTCTGGACCACAATTTGAGAACCACTTATGTATCAGTTGAAACATGAAAACATGTTTAATGAGCACCTTGCTTTAGACTGCTCTTTATTCCTCAGAACAGGTTGTTCATAAGTTTTCCATGTGAAGACTGATGACCTAGTAACCATCAGGTATGAAGCTGATTCCCACACAGAGAGATTGGAGGATTAGAAGAAATTATAGAAATATATGCCAGGTTTTGTCTTTCTCTCCAATCTTCCTAACCAGTTATCTCAAACTGGGAGTAGGAAGTAGAAAGGCAGACTATTAACTTGGAAAGAAAAAAAGGAACTTCAGATTTCTGTTTCTTCTGGTTGAGTCTTTAGGTACCTCAATGTGTTTATTAAGAATACAAAACTAATTTCAATTTGCATTATTTTGGTGGGGATATTATCATATGATAGGAATTGGACTTGGATTTTAAGCATTTTATGGAAACCACTAGATTTAAAAATAGTTGTCTGTGCCTACATAAAATCAAATTAATTAATTGGTGTTCTTCATTAAAATAATTTCACATTAAAAAAGTAATTTCACATTTTTATTATAATTGGATTGACATGTATTCTTTAAATGACCAAAATGACTGACATAAGCCACCAAATCTTCCAGCTAGGAGGATGGATGACAATGTAGTCCCTGGATAACACCTACGATGAGATATTCACTATTCTGCAAGGCTACCCAATCTGCAGTCAATAATTAATTCTAGAAATATCTTTCTTTTAATACTATAAAGTTTGCTCCTCCATTAATTCCAGTTCTACTTTACAGAAATACATTTAACATTTATATGCCCAAAAAACTACCTTTTAAAAGAGTCATCACTATTAATCAATCACTTTTAGAATGACCCCACATAGCCCGAATATGCCTATAGGGCAAAGCATCATAATTTAATTTTTCATGGAAATGAGAATTTTTGATCAGGTAGTTGAATGATAGTTATGATAATTTCCTGTGATTACTCCTGAAGTTACTCAAGAGAAAGAAGTCAATGTACTAAACATCAAAAAAATATCCAAACATCATTTTTTTTCAGTTGTCTTGCACCAATTCATTTTTTGGTATGTGATCTGAACTGGCTTGCTTTATAATGGGGGTGTCAAGACTTAAAGTTTGGTGCCTTTCAAAATGAATCCAGAGTATAATGCCCAAGAACCTAATAGGCCCAGATTAGCAAAAATGCCATCTATTGCTATTTATTCAGTTTATTATATGTCATGGAAACCAAGCAACTTCATTAAGTTTTCATAACTTTTCATGACAGAAGAATCTCTCAATCACAGTAGTAGTGACATTTTGTACTGGATAATCCTTTGTTTGGGGATCTGTGCATTGTGAGATGTTTGGTGCATCACTGGCCTCGACCCATTAAGTGTCAGTAGCACCTTTCCAGTTGTAACAACTAAAAATGTTTATGAACATCGATAATCTTGCCCTGAGAAGGCAAAAGTGTCCTATTTGAGGACTACCATATTAAAGAATGATGTGTCTTCTCGTTTTTTCATCTCAGAAAGCTTCCAGATTATTTTTATAATGTATACATTCTTTCCATGGGAATCTTTAGGATGTATATGTCAGAATGTCTCTCAGAAGAAAAACAAAATACTGCAGCCTTGGGCGATTCCAATACAGAAAATGACAAAAAAAGTTATATACAAATTCCCAAAATAAAGCTACGAATCTGAAAATAATCAAATTTAGTATATCTCCTTATTCCTCACCCTCCCCAAAATGTAACAAAATTTAATCTAATGATACAGTTTAAAAGAAATATTACTTATGTAGCCCACAGAGAAATCTATACCAACATTAGGAAACAAGCAAGTAAGCCAAACATAGATGGGAAATATATATATATTTTTTTTAATAATTTTATTTATTTGACAGAGAGAGACACACAGAGAGAGAGGGAACACAAGCAGGGGGAGTGGGAGAGGGAGAAGCAGGCTTCCTGCTGAGCAGGGAGCCCGATGTGGGGCTCAATCCCAGGATCCTGGGATCACAAACTGAGCCAAAGGCAGATGCTTAACAACTGAACCACCCAGGCGCCCAGCTGGGAAAAATATTGTTGATGGCATAAATTAATCAACAGCTCAGAAAGTACCAAGAATAGCCTTCTTCATAATGATCTATACTGCATATCACCCACAATTGTCATTACCATTATCAAATAATGGGTTACATCTTTTTCCTGTTGTGTAGTTTAGTGACATGGGGGGGCACCATACAAGAGTAAGGGAAGTGCCTCTCATGAACAACCATTACCATTAGACTTGTCTAAGATTTTTCATTAGACTTGGCTAAGATATTTCAAATCAAGGCTGCATTACTAACCTCAAAGGTCACCAACTGTAACCCAAAACCATGATTTGAACAACCTCTTCTTTTTTTTTAAGATTTTATTTATTTATTTGAGAGAGAGAATGAAAAAGAGAGAGAGAGAGAGAGAGAGCATGAGGAGGGTCAGAGGGAGAAGCAGACTCCCCGCCGAGCAGGAAGCCCGATGCGGGACTCGATCCCAGGACTCCAGGATCATGACCTGAGCCGAAGGCAGTCGCCCAACCAACTGAACCACCCAGGGGCCCATGAACAACCTCTTCTATTTCCTATTCATGTGCCTTCTCATTGACTTACATTCTCATTGGCTTCTCTCACCTTCACTGTTTACGAAATGTTAAAATAGGGTGAGGGTTTGTAAATGTCATTTCAGAAATAAGCTTGATTAATGAATACAATTTGAAGGATATCCAGTGATTACAGGGATTTGTTTTTTTGTTTGTTTGTTTGTTTTTTAGGAACAATAAATTATGGACAAAACAACACGATATACATGTTGGGAACTGTACATGATATATGAGTTGGGAACCTTGATCTTTCTAAGAATACATTGGTTTTGGTTCCTCAGAGAATCTCCTAATTTTCTCCTGTAGCTCCTTTGTTAACTACAAATTTGTATTTTGGACTAGTATAAGAATACAGACCACTGTGTAGGTAAAAGACATATTTAACTCCCCACCCCAGATATACACACAAACATACACACATAGGCATTTAAATGCTCAGGCTGTCCCTCATTTTGTCTCTCGGTGCTAAGGAACACTTGCAGACTTCCCTGCTCACTTTAAAGTCCGTAACTTCATCGAGCCCATACATGCCAAGCACTGAGCTACAGCATCTGGCTGCAAAGCTGTGTAATCTCTCTGGGAATTTATTGGTTTAAACCCATGCCTAACAGTCATATAAAAAATATGGCAAAACCAGATGTCTTTAAACTCCTGTAGTTTTTTGAAGCTGGAGTACTTTTCTCTCCACTTTCTCTTGGTTTCTTACACTCCAAAAAATTTCAGATTTCTTCTCTATTCTGCTCTACTCCTCTTTGTGTTTCCATATAAAAGCACCAGGGAATCAGGTCTATAAGATATGTACTCAGTTTCTTGACCTGGAAAACTTCTAAAAAGTTACTGTGCTTGAGGCTGTGGCTATAGTTCCATTTCAGCCTCAGAATTGCTGACAAGAGGGGTTATCATGAGTGGATATTATATTATTTCAGTCTTGATTTTTTTGAATCTTTTAAACCACGTGTCTACAAATAAGGCATATTTGTGAAAATGGATCTGAGAGGTAAAAATGACAAAACACAGCCTTAATTATCCTTATCACACAAGTAAATAATGACTTGGTTCGTATCTCTCTTTCCTGCATAAAAGTATTAGTTGATAACAGTACTGGTTATACTCAACGGTCTTCCAGGACTGTCCTAAAAGCATTAAATAAATCTAATCATTCAAGTTTAAGTGGCACTCAAATAATTACTTTTATTGTCCCTATTTTAAAAGGAGCTGAAGCACCTAGAGATTAAGGGATTTGACTAATGTTCATAGCTAGGGAGTAAAGAATGGGACTTGAAACCAGCCTTCCTAATTCTAAATTATGCATTTAATTCTCATGTTAGTCTGTCTATCTACTCCCAATAGTTGGTCAGGAACTGTCTGTCTGTCTCTATGCATACATGTGTGTCTGTCTGTGTTTGTTGTTATGTGTGGTCAAATGAGAGATAAAAACTATTCCAGAAACTTTGCATAACTCTGACATGATCACAAGAAAACATTTTGTCTTCAAACATTTAAACTTCATTAGAACCTGCTGCATATTTGATTTTTCATAACCTAGTGGTTATAACTTTCATGGTCCTAGTTTGGTGGTGTGCCACAGCATGTCATATCTTGGCAAAAATTATTACATTTTACTAATGTGGATGTCCTACCTATAAGAAAAAGACTAAGTTATTAATCTAATTTTGTGGGCTATACTCATTTCATCCAAATACTAAGTAGTGCCAGTGAGGGTTTGTTTGTTTGTACTTTGTCATTATATTTCTCTAGCTGTTAGGGGGTTGGTTCATTTTCCAAGTTGGTTCAACCCCCCAAATGCCTCAAACCTTGCCTCTTTGGAGTGGATTACCTCTATTTTATTTATAGAATACTTTAGTGGATTACTGCTATTGAGGAAGGGACATTGGAATTTGTATGCCATTGTCATTTTTCCACTTCTAAGACGATATGTTGGTAATAAAATAGAAACTGTGTTACCATGTATGATTACAGAGCCCTAAAGTTAATATTCAATAACTCAGTCAGCTATATGTCTTAGAAATTCATCTGTTACCTGATACTATTACCAGAAAATTCATTTTGTTTCGATTGAGGTATAATTCACGCGTAATACAATATTAGTTTCAGGTATACAACATAATGATTTGATATTTGTATACACTGCAAAATGATCACCACAATAACTCTAGTCCCCAGCCATCACCACGCAAAATTGCAAAAAGAAAAATTTTTTTTCTTGTGATGAGAACTTTTGGAATTTACTCTCTTGGCAACTTCCAAGTATGCACTACAATATTATTGACTATAGTTACCATGTTGTACATTATATCTGCATGACTTATGTGTTGTATAACTGGAAGTTTGTACCTTTTGACCCGCTTCTCATGTTTTGCCCACATCCCAACTCCCTTCCCCCTAGAAATCACCAGTCTGTTCTCTGTATCCATGAGTTTTGTTTTACTTTGTTAGTTTATTTTGTTTTCTGCATTTGAAATGTAAGTGAAAACGTAGAGTGTTTGTCTTTCTCTGTCCAACTTATTTCACTTAGAATAATTCTCCCAGGGTCCTTTAACATTGTCACAAATGGCAAGATTTCATTCTTTTTTTATGGCTGAGTAATATTCCATTGTAAATATATTTGCCACATATTCTTCATCCATTCATCCAATGATGGACAGTTAGGTTGTTTCCATAACTTGGCTCTTATAAATAATGCTGAAATGAACATAAGGGTACAATATTTTTATATGACTGTTTTTGTTGTCTTTGTATAAGTGCCTAGGAGTAGAATTGCTAGATCATGTGGTAGTTCTGTTTTTAATTTTTTGAGGAAACTCGATATTGGTTTCCATAGTGGCTGTACCGATTTACATTCACACCAACAGTGTATGAGGAATCCCTTTTCTCTACATCCTCACCAACGTTTGTTATTTCTTGTCTTTTTGATAATAGCTATTCCAACAGGTATGATTTGGTATACCATTGTGGTTTTGATTTGCATTTCTCTGATGATTAGTGATGTTGAGCATATTTTCATGTGTCTTTTGGCCATCTGTATATCTTCTTTGGAGAAATGTTTATTCAGATCCTCTGCCCACTTTTTAACTAGTTTTTTTTTTTCTATTGAGTTGTATGAGTTCTTTACACACTGTGGATATTAACCACTTGTCAGATATATGATTTGTAAATATGTTCTCCCATTCAGTAGGTTGCCTTTTTAATTTGTTGATGATTTTATTTGTTGTGCAGATCTTTAGTTTGATCTATTTCCATTTGTCTTTTTTTTTTTCTCCTTTTGTTGCCTCAGTTTTTGGAGTCAGATCCAAAAAATTATTGCCAAGACCAATGCCAAGGACCATTATCTATATTTTCTTCTAGGAGTTTTATGGTTTTCAATTCTTACATTCAAATCTTTATTCCATTTTGTGGTAATTTTTGTTTATGGTTTGAGATAGTTTAGTTTCTTTTGCATGTAGCTGTCTAGTTTTCCCAGCATCATTTATTGAAGAGACTGTCCTTTCTCCATTGTATATTCTAACTTCCTTTTTCATAAATTAAATGACTATATATGCATGGGGTTACTTCTGGGATCTCAGTTCTATTTCATTGATCTATGTGTCTGTTTTTATGCCAGTATAAAACTGTTTTGATTACCATAGCTTTGAAATATAGTTTCAAATCGGAGAGCATGATGCCTCCAGTTTTATTTTTCTTTCTCAAGATTGCTTTTGTTATCTGGAGTCTCTTGTGCTTCCATACAAATTTTAGGATTGTTTGTTCTACTACTATGAAAAAATACCACTGGAATTTTTTTTTAAACATTTATTCTGTCCTATACGCACTAGGAATTTTGAGAAGAATTGCATTGAAACTGTAGATTGCTTTGGGTAGTATGAACATTTTAACAATACTCTTCCAATCCATGATCATGGGATATCTTTCTATTTATTTGTGTCTTCTTCAATATCTTTCATCAATATCTTATTGTTTCCAGTGTGTAGGTCTTTCAATTCCTTGGTTAAATTTACTCCAGGTATCTGATGTTTTTGATGCAATTATAAATGGGATTGTTTTCTTTATTTCTCTTTCTAATAATTTGTTGTTAGTGTATAGAAATACAACAGATTTTTCTATATTGATTTTGTACTCTGCAACTTTATTGAATATATTTAGTAGTTCTAATAGTTTTTTGGTGAAATTTTAGGGCTTCCTATATATAAAATCATGTTGTTTAAACAGTGACATTTTAACTTCTTTCTTTCCAATTTGAATACCTTATTTATTTTTATATTTTTGTATTGTCTTATTCCTGATTTTAGAGGAAAAGCGTTCAACATTTCACCATTATGATGTTAGCTTTCACCATTATGATGTTAGCTTTGGATTTGGCATGTATGACCTTAATTATGTTGAGGTACATTCTCTCTATACCCACTTAATTGAGGGTTTTTACCATAAATTAATGTTGAATGTTATCAAGTGCCTTTTCTGAATCTGTCAAGATGATTATATTATTTTTATTTTTTACTTTGTTAATGTGGTGTAACACCTTGACTAAGGTGCAGATATTAAACCATCCTTGTATCCTTGAAATAAATCCCACCTGATCATGTCATATGATCATTCTAATGTATTGTTGAATTTGGTTTGTTAATATTTTGTTAAGCATTTTTGTATATATGTTTTTGGAGGGGGATATTTGTCTGTAACTTTATTTTTTTATAACATAAAAGAGGTGCCCCTCAGGAACACTGGTCTGTGTTCCTCAGAGCACTTCTGTAGCCTCTAGATGTGTGGCAAACCTGAAGTCTACCCCACAGACTGAAAATTGAGGGCAAATAAATAGGTCTTTTTCACAGGAAGACTGCAGGTGTGTTTCTGTCAACTATCTGTGCAGTGTACCAGAAACTTCTGTTCAAAGTGGAAAATACCTTAGGAACCTTAGGGGATCCATAGAGACAATTCCTATATTTTTTTAAAAAATTAACATAAAAAGAAGATAAATAATTTAAAGTTAGTTGCTTGCCAGCTGTGTGACTTTAAACATTTGCTCAGCCTCCTTACACTTCAGGTTTTCTGATATGTAAAATGAGGAAATTGTAGAAGTGATCTTAAAGTATTTGGGGTTCTATTTTCCTTCCATTAATAAATTCAAAGGATGTTGAAATTTATTACCAGATGATAAATGAGGCAACTAGAGAGGTAAATATATTACCCCAATCTGATTAATAGCACAGTAGCATTTTGTACAGGATAGAGAGAATTTTGGAGAGATTTAACAAATTTCCTCCTTTTTGATGTTCCTTCTTTCTGCTATGCTTGCTGGGTATAAAATGAACGCCTGCTAAAAAGAATGTCTGAAATTTCAGAGTAAAATGTGATAAGAGTATACAAAACCTTGATTAAGAAATCCCAAACTTTCTCCAGAATCTTTGTTTTTGTTTTGTTTTTAATAATATACCTTATTTTTTCCTGGCACATATTGAGCATTCAATACATTATAGATATTAATTTTTTATGATATAAATTTTTATGGGGAAAATTGAGTCAAAAAGAAATAAAAGATTAATTCCATTAAAGAGTAAGTAATTTGAGTACAGGCATTAAAACTATTTTTTACCCATATCTATATCTTCAGAATCTAACAAGTTATCATGAATGCATATTGAATGAATGAATAAGACTAATCCTACCCATGAGAGTCAGGAGAAGCATAATAATAACAACCACAACAGCCACTACCACCACTACACCCACAAACATTTATTTAGTAACTCTTGTGTGTATTAAGCACTTTTCAATCATTATCACAAAACTGTTGCATGATTCTCATTCCCACCAGCAATGAATGGGAATTATTCTTGGCCCATCTTTTTGCCAATTCTTACTGTTGTTAAACTTTTTAATTTTTGGTAATCTTGTAAAGGAATAATGATATATCCTTTTGATTTCATTTATATTATGTCAGGTGCTAATTATTAGAACATCTTTTATAAGTTTATTAGTTATTTGGATATTTTTCGTATAGAAAGAGCTTATTTTTTTATTTTTTATTGTTATGTTAATCACCATACATTACATCATTAGTTTTTGATGTAGTGTTCCATGATTCATTGTTTGTGCATAACACCCAGTGCTCCACGCAGAATGTGCCCTCTTTAATACCCATCACCAGGCTAACCCATCCCCCTACCCTCCTCCCCTCTAGAACCCTCAGTTTGTTTTTCAGAGTCTATCGTCTCTCATGGTTCATCTCCCCGTCCGACTTACTCCCCTTCATTCTTCCCCTCCTGCTATCTTCTTCTTTTTCTTTTTTCTTAACATATGTTGCATTATTTGTTTCAGAAGTACAGATATGTGATTCAACAGTCTTGCACAATTCACAGCACTCACCATAGCACATACCCTACCCAGTGTCTATCACCCAGCCACCCCATCCCTCCCACCCCCCAGCACTCCAGCAACACTCAAGTTTGTTTCCTGAGATTAAGAATTCCTCATATCAGTGGGGTCATATGATACATGTCTTAGAAAGAGCTTATTAAATTCATTATCTATTTCCTACTGAGCCTTTTTATCCATTGACTTGCAAAAGTTTTTATTATATTCTGCATATTAATCCTTTGCTGATTATATGTGTTGAAAATGTCTTCCCTCACTTCTGTACTTGAGTTTCACTCTCTCTGTTATATTTATATGAATAGGATATTTTCATTTAATAATTTTTAATTATTACATTTATCAAATTTTCCTTTATGGTTAATGCTCCTTGTGACTAGTTTAAAGAGATATCATTCTCTACCTCTAAGGTCATGAAAATGGTTTTCTATATTATATTACATATGCTTTATCTTCTGCTTTTCAAATGTAAGTCTCTATTTATGTGAAATTGATTATAGTATATGATATGAGGTAGACATTAATATTTAACTTTGTCCATAGTAGCACCCAATTGTCTTTGCAAATTTTTAATTGGAAATGTCACAAGATGTGGTTTGGGAAAACTATGACACCATTACTGGACATAGCAGTCCTCAATTCACATATAATAGTTGCACATCTACTATACCAGCCATTATTGTCTGGGCTATTCAAACTACTATAATAAAAAAAAAATCCCAAATTCTCTGACTTAAAAGCAATCCATTATGGGTCAGCAAGCAGTCTCTACTAGAATTGGTCAAATGGGGGTGCCTGGGTGCCTCAGTCATTAAGCGTCTGCTTCTGCTCAGGTCGTGATCCCAGGGTCCTGGGATCAAGCCCCACATCAGGCTCCCTGCTCCGCGGGAAGCCTGCTTCTCCCTCTCCCACCCCCCCCCCCGCTTGTATTCCCTCTCTCGCTGTGTCTGTCTCTGTCAAATAAATAAATAAAATCTTAAAAAAAAAAAGATTTGGTCAAATGCCCCTATCCAATCAATCAGAGGCCAGATATTCAATCCCACCATATGATCAGAAGGTCAGAAATATTTGGCAAACAGGTATAATGCAAAATAGTCTGCTTTGCTGGTCATGATATATACAGCTTACTATCCCTCCTGCCAGCAATATATTACTCTCTTTCTCTCTTTCTCTCCCCAAGGGAGACAATTAAAAAATCTCATCCAGGCTTATGCCAACAAGCTCAAACTCCAGAATTAATTGGAATGGTAGGCTGGATGCCTCCCCTCCCTGGTCCACTCCTCTTCTGCTCACCAAATAATATCCCTGCCCTAACCTCTGGAACCTGTGAACATGTTATGCTACATTGTAAAAGAGATTTGCAGGTGTAATTAAGATTGTAAACCTTAAAGATATTACCTAAGGGCCCAATCTAATCTCAAAAGCAAAGATCTGTATCCAACTATAGGCAGAAGGGTGATAATCCAGAGCAGATTTGTGTGTTTCTCTGACTAGTGCCCAATACCTCTTAGGGTTTCTGAAATCCCATTGGACAGACACTGAGAAGGTCCCTGATACCTTTTGATTAGGCCCCAATATTGCTGTCTGGTTGGGGTCCGTGGCTTTGCATTCCAGAAAGTTCTTCCTTCTCTGTTATCCTCCATGGGAATTGAAAAATTTGACGTCCTTTAGAAAGGAGCAGTTCTTCAGAGTGTTTCCTATTGGTTGGGTCCTCAAGGTTGTTTTATGTCTCAGTCACAGATATTTTTAGATTGGACTTGTAGCTTCTTTAACAATACACCTGTCAGGGGGAGGAGTTAAGATGGCAGAGTGTTAGGGGGAGCCTGAGCTTGCCTTATCCCTTGCACACAGCTAGATCAACATCAAATCATTTTGAACAACTAGGAGGGAGAGAACATGGCAGATGTGAGGTTTGGAGCTGTGAATTGGGGGAGAGAAAAGCTGTGGTGCCATGGTGCCATGGAGAGGAAGGAGCCCTTTTCACTGAGCAAAGTCAGGGAGAGAGGGAGAGAGTGGGAGAAAGAGCAGTGGGTAGGGTTTGCACAATACGCTGTGGTGAGGGACTCCCCTGGGTTGCACTGAGAGAGATTGTTCTCCTTCCTGGAGTACATTTGGAAGAGAGTGTTTTGCCTCTCCAAGGACAAAGGGCCTGCCAGGAGCCATTGAGTGGCCCTTCAGCAGTAGAGGGCAGAGGCCTGTGTAAAGAGCAGACAACCTGGTCTCACCTTTTCACTGTACATCACAATAGACTCCAGCCCCCGTGCTTGCTTCCGTGCACTGTGTGACTGCTTTTCTGGGAGAGAATGGTGCCAGCACACTGGAAGGCTCTCCTCTGAGAGGGGGGAAAGGGTCCATGCCTTGCTGGCCCTTTAGGATTTGGAGTTTTGAATCCCAGCCACCAGCCAGAGATAAAACAAAGGAGAGCTGTGGTGCCGGGTGAGCCAATGGCCCAGGCACAGACAGGTTGAGGGCAGCAATCTGAAGAAAGCCTGGGACACAGGAGAGGAGACTGTTCACTTTTCTGTGAGGGCCTCCAGAACAGTGATAGCCCTGAGTTCCCCTCCAGGGATGAGAGGATGGTGACCCCATCTTCCACCTCCTCCCTGCCCACTCACCAGCATGACTGGTCTTCTGAGAGAAACAGAACCTCCAGCGGTGGCTGGAGTCACTTGCTTACACCAAACTCACCTCCCTGCACCCGGCAGGGGCATTTTTGCAAAGGTAGGTGTCACTGTGAGCCAGCCCAGTGGACCTCTCCCTCAGAATGTGAACACAACAGCCCCCTCCACCACCCCATTTTGCATGTTCCATGTCTGCTGATCATAGAGTACTAATAAGTGTAAGCTGCAGCTCTTGTGGAAATAAGAGCAGGCTTTCATTTATATATATTTCATTCATATAATATATTTATATTTTTTTAATATTCCTTTTCTTTTTTTTCTTTTTTCTTTGGTATCAGGCTTATAGTTTTTGTTCATTTGTTGGTTTGTTTCCTTTTCTCTTTTTGGGGGGTCAGGCTTCTTCCTTTTTTCTTTTTTCCTTTTTTCTTATTCTTTGGAATCAGGCTTATAGTTTTTTTGTTTATCTGTTTCTTTGCTTTTTTGTTCCTTTCCCTTTTCTCTTTTCTTGAATCAGGCCTTTTTTTTTTTTTTTAAATCAGGCTTAACTTAACAAACAAATCAAAGCACACCTAGTTAAAAGCCCAAAAACTCCCCACTCTAAGCAAAGAGGAAGTCTGTAGAGGGCTCACCTGTGGGAAAGAACAGCCAAAACACAACAGCAGAGTGCCAACAGCATATACAAGAAACACTTCTTGAAATGACAGGCCCTGGGTAATGTATTACCCCTTTTTCATATAGTATAACTTTCAAGAGCAGGAAACAGAACAAGCTTTCATTCTATGCAAAAGACAGAAGCCTAGACATAATGACAAGATGCAGGAATTCTCCCCAAAAGAAAGATCAAGAAGAAATCATAGCCAGGGATTTGCTCAAAACAGATATAATCAAATGAACAAGATTTTAGAACAACAGTCATAAGAAAACTAGCTTGGCTTGAAAGAAGCATAGAAGACACCAGAGAGACCCTGGCTGGTGAGATAAAAGACCTAAAAACTAGTCAGACTGAAATTAAAAAAAGGCTATAACTGAGATGCAAAACAGACTGGGTGTAATAACAATGAGGATGGAAGAAGTAGAGGATCGAATGACATAGAAGATAAAATTATGGAAAATAATGAAGCTGAAAGAAGAGGGAAAGAAAACTATTAGATCACGAATATAGACTTAGGGAACTCAGCGATTCCACAAAGTGCCATAATATCTGTATCATAGGAGTCCCAGAAGAAGGAGAATGGGAAAAAAGGGGCCGAAGGTTTATTTGAATAAATTATAGCTGAGAACTTCCCTAATCTGGGGAAGGAAACAGTCATTCAAGTCCAAGAGGAACAGAGAACTCCCCTCAAAATCAAGAAAAACCGGTTAACACCAAGACATTTCATGGTGAAACTTGCAAAATACAAAGATAAAGAGAGAATTCTGAAAGCTAGGGACAAAAGTTCTTAACCTACAAGGGTAGACACGTAAGATTAGCAGCAGATCTGTCCACAGAAACTTGGCAGGTCAGAAAAAAGTGGTATGATATATTCAACTAGCTAAATGGGAAAAATATACAGCCAAGAATATTCTGTCCATCAACACTGTCCTAAAGGAGTTTGTGAACACTAAACCAGCTCTGTAAGAAACACTAAAGGGATCCCTTTGAGTGGGAAATAGTGTCCAAAAGCAACAAAGACTAAAAAGGAACAGAGACAATCTACAGAAACAGCAATTTTACAGGTAATATAATGGCACTAAATTCACATCTATCAATAATTACTCTGCATGTAAATGGACTCAATGCTCTAATCAAAAGACGTAGTGTATCAGAATGGATTAAAAAAACAAGACCCATCAATATGCTGCCTACAAAAGACACATTTTAGATCCAAAGACACCTCCAAACTGAAAGTGAGGGGATGAAGAACCATCTATCATGCTAATTGATATCAAAAGAAAGCTATAGTAAAAATTGAAAGCTTTCCCCCTAAGGTCAGGAACACAACAGGGATGTCCACTCTCACCACTGTTGTTGAACATAGTACTGGAAGTCCTAGCCTCAGCAATCAGACAACAAAAAGAAATTACAAGCTTCCAAATCAGGAGGAAAGTAGTCAAAATTTTACTATTTGCACCCAACATGATACTCTATGTAGAAAATCTGAAAGACTCCACCAAAAAATTGCTAGAACTGTTACATGAATTCAGCAAAGTGGCAGGATATAAAATCAACATACAGAAATCTGTTGCATTTCTATACACTAGTAATGAAGTAGCAAAAAGAGAAATCAAGGAATTGATCCCATTTACAACTGCACCAAAAATCAGAAGATACCTAGGAATAAACCTAACCAAAAAGGTAAAAGATCTGTATGCTGAAAACTATAGGACACTTATGAAAGAAATTGAAGACACAAAGAAATGGAAAAACATTCCATGCTGATTGGAAGAACAAATATTGTTAAAATGCCTATACTACCCAATGCAATCTACACATTCAATGCAATCCCTATCAAAATAATACCAGCATTTTTCATAGAGCTAGAATGAACAATTCAAAAATTTGTATGGAGCCAGAAAAGACCCCAAATAGCCAAGTAATATTGAAAAAGAAAAGCAAAGTGGTGGCATCACAATTCCAGACTTCAAGCTGTAGTCATCAAGACAGTATGGTACTGGTACAAAAACAGACACATAAATCTATGAAACAGAATAAAGAACCCAGAGATAGACCCACAACTCTATGGTCAACTAATCTTTGACAAAGCAGGAAAGAATATCCAATGGATAAAGGGCAATCTCTTCCACAAATTGTGTTGGGAAAACTTGACAGGAACATGCAGAAGAATGAAACTGGATCGCTTTCTTATACCATACACAAAAATAAATTCAAAATGGATGAAAGACCTAAACGTAAGACAGGAAACCATCAAAATCCTAGAGGATAACACAAGTAGCAACTCTTTGTTATCGGCCATACCAACTTCTTACCAGACACATCTCCAAAGGCAAGGGAAACAAAAGCAAAAATGAAACATTGGAACCTGATCAAGATAAAAAGCTTCTGCACAGTGAAGGAAACAGTCAACAAAACTAAAAGGCAACTGACAGAAGATACTTTGGTTAGTATCCAAAAATCTATAAAGAACTTATCAAACTCAAACCCAAAAAATAAATAACACAGTTAAGAAATAGGTAGAAGACATGCATAGACACTTTCTATTCAGAGAAAACATTCAGATGGCTAACAGACACATGAAAAGATGCTCAACATCACTCATCATCAGGGAAATACAAATCAAAACCACAATGAGATACCACCTCACACCCATCAGAATGGCTAAAATTAACAAGTCAGGAAACAAGAGATGTTAGGATGAGGAGAAAAGGGAATCCTTTTGCACTGTTGGTGGGAATGCATACTAGTGCAGCCACTCTGGAAAACAGTGTGGAGTTTCCTCAAAAAGCTAAAAATAGAGCTACCCTACAACCCAGCAATTGCACTATTAGGTATTTAACCAAAGGATACAAAAATGCTAATTCAAGCGGCACATGCACCCCAATGTTTGTAGCAGAACTATCAACAATAGCCAAATTATGGAAAGAGCCCAAATGTCCATCGACTAATGAATGGATAAAGAAGTGGTGTATATATATATACAATGGAATATTACTTGATCAAAAAGAATGAAATCTTGCCATTTGCAACATGTAGATGGAACTAGAGTGTATTATGCTAAGCAAAATAAGTCAATCAGAGAAAGACAAATATATGATTTCACTCATATGTAGAATTTAAGAAACAAAACAGAGGAACATAGGGGAAGGGAAGGAAAACTAAAATAAGATAAAAACAGAGAGGGAAGAAACCATAAGAGGCTAACTACAGAGAACAAAGTGAGGGTTGCTGGAGGGGAGGTGGGTGAAGGATGGGCTAGATGGGTGACAGACATTAAGAAGGGTATGTGTTGGGTTGAGCATTGGGTGTTGTAGCTGGGTGATGAATTATTAGATGCTCCTGAAACCTGTGCTGCACTAGATGTTAACTAACCTGAATTTAAATTAAAAAATAATAATAATTAGAAAAGTACATCTATTTTTGATCCAATTCGATCCCATGTCTATTTGATCCCATGAACTAAAGGTCACACCCATGCTTCTTTTCAATATATTCTTCTTCGATTTCTAGATATGCTTCTAAGACATACTTCTGTATTTCTGTATGTTAATCTCACACCTCTTTCCTCCCCTCCCCCAGCCTAGCTGGTTGTGAAATCTATGAGCCTATCAGACTCAAATGAAAAAGCAATATTTTCCTGAGCCATGTTGTCTAATTGGGAATCTCTACTTTCATTATGTTTTTGTTCTGATCCATTTGTATTTCACTATTCTTATAGTACTCTGTATATAGGTCAACCCTAGAACTGATTATATTTTTACATTTCTGTAAGACCATCAAGGGCAGAAGCTTTGTCTGATTCACTTTGTATATTCATTGTTAGCACATAGCTTTGCAAATAGTTTTTGTCTCACTGAGGATATATGAAACTCATGATTGTATCTGAAAGGGTTAATAGGCCCAATGCTTATTTAACTCAGAAGGGCTTCAGTTGCAAAAACGAAAGAGTCCACCATGGTCTATAATCATTTACTCTCTGATTAGGGATTTAGCAATTGGGAGGTTTTAGTAAATGAATTGATCATTAAAATAATGTATGGTTATTTGGGCCAAACCTACAAATTCTATACCTCTGGATCTAAAGGAAGTATTTTTCTGCCAACAGCTTTGTGAAAAGTGTACAAAATGTAGTGTCTAGACCTTTTCTATTTGCAAAGAACCATCTCCTCAACTTTGTAGAGCAGGCAAGGCCAAAGCATATATTACTCCAGCTGGACAAGCTTGAATAGAATTAAGCTGCAGTTTATAATATTGGGAAGTTGCCTGCAATTAAAAAAATTAAGACCCAAATTGACAAGTACAGATGCAATGTCTATGGAATTTTTAACCATTATCTCCACTAGAAAGTGGAGCAATATGAAAACTAATAATCCTATGCTTCAGTTTTTGTGGAAAAAGTGCCTATAATGAATTTTTGAATTTTTTTCATTGATGTCTTTGTGATCCAGCAAGCAGCACTTATGCAAAAATGAGTGTCTCTATGTCTGAAGGTTGTGTTTAGACAAGATTCTTCAAAAAGTCAATGTACAGTGGCAATTAAATATGACTCATTCCACGTTAAAACTTTGCAAAGGATTTGCTAAAATGAGCTTACAAAAGATCCATTTTAAAAGGTGGGCCTATAAAAATCTGGAATAACAGCAATGAATTGAAAATAAATTTTATTTCAGTGTTTTTATTTTCAGTTATTTATTACATAATTTTATTTTAAAAACAATTTTTCATCTCTTGGAAAATAAACTCTCAATGAGCCCTATGTACTCTCTCTTGCTCCCTTTTAAACCTCATACTAGGATGATTTTACTAAAACATTTTACCAAAACATTTGCCAGCTTTGTTTTACCTCTTGATACAGAGTGTGGTCTGGCAGAAGCCCTCTCAATGTATTACTTTGACTTTGTGTTCTTGGGTTTTTTTAAACACGGCCCTGAGTCTTGACAGGTTTGTTTTGAGACCCTTCTTCAACCTTGATATTCTTAGTGCATTTTGTTAAGGTTGTTTAGAATATGTATTAAGTAAAGGCATTGTTGTTGTTGTTTTCTATTTTATTTTACCCTCCCTCCTTTGCTAATCTAGCTTCTGAGGGTTGGTTTAACTATAAATCTTACTCAAAATAACACCTTCCATCATCGTCAATCTTAATGGGGTTGTAAAGAGCATCATAGCAGTAGTTTCAGTGAATGAATGTTTTAGACATCACAGATAGGATTTAAACCTCTGCCCTGGGTATTTAGTTGTCATTTTGCATACTGTGTGTGTACTACTGGCCAGCTCTCAGATTTGTCTCTGCAGGTGCTGAATTATGTGGGTCTCTGTAGGCCTACATTCATCTTATCAGGCCATTAAATTTCCTGTATCCTTATTCAGATATAAGAATTCTAAAGGGAATCACTTATAACTTCTTGCAGATGCAAATCTTCTTGGGACCTGTGAAGTACCATTTTGTTTTAAAATAATTACTTCTGCTTTTCCCTATTAAAAAAAAAAAAAGGAAACAAGGTGGAGTTATCAATATGGAGTGCCTACAAAACATTTGGCAAGCCTGCCATTTTTTTCATTTTCTATTTGTTATGTACATTGCTTTATACTATAATTTTTGAAGTGATGTTTAGGTAGTTGCTCTTCTGTTTAGCCATTCTGGTAACTATTTAAAAACTAATTCTTAATCTCAGGAAACAAACTGAGGGTTGCTGGAGTGGTGGGGGATGTGAGGGATGGGGTGGCTGGGTGATAGACATTGGGGAGGGTATGTGCTATGGTGAGCGCTGTGAATTGTGTAAGACTGTTGAATCACAGACCTGTACCTCTGACACAAATAATACATTATATGTTAAAAAAAAGAAGAAGATAGTAGGAAGGGAAAAATGAAGGGGGGGAAATCGGAGGGGGAGACGAACCATGAGAGTCTCTATGGACTCTGAGAAACAAACTGAGGGTTTTAGAGGGGAGGAGGGTGGGGGGATGGGTTAGCCTGGTGATGAGTATTAAAGAGGACATGTATTGAATGGAGCACTGGGTGTTATATGCAAACAATGAATCATGGAACACTACATCAAAAACTAATGATGTAATGTATGGTGATTAACATAACATAATAAAATTACAAAATGTAAAAAAAATAAAAACTATAGAACAAAATGGGATTGTAAGAGGAAAGAAAATAATGGAAGAGAAGCATTGGTCCTTGAAGTTCATTGCTCCCTGGGAATTGAAGAGAAGGACCAGTAATAGAGGACAGAGCTGATTCCAGCTCCTATCTCCATATAATTCTCATGTGGAGTCAACTGGTTTTCACCTTGGTGACAGGCTTGTGTCCTGATTATGACTGTGCCATTGTACATCTAGCCACAAACTTGGTATATAATAGTTATCAATAGCTTTCTATTGAACGGATGTAGTAAATAACAGCCCCTCTGCCTTTCTCTTCTTATGCATTAACCATTATCTTATCTCATTAACTGTCTGTGAAGCTCATTTATTTGCTAAGACAGTGTAGATACTTTATTTGCAACATCTAATTAATCGTACAACATCCCTTGAGGTAAGCATTATTTATCACACTGTTCCAGATTAGGAAATCGTGACGTGGAGGGGTTTAAAGACTGGTCCAAGGTGATACAACCATTAAATGATAGATCATGGATCCGAGACCTTGTTTGCTTGTCTGCAAAGCCCATGGGACAGCTATATCATTCATATTAGTACTGCTAATGGCAAATTTATCTTTGTAGAGCAAAATAAGATATCATAGAAAGCTCTTATTTACACAGGACAAAAACTTACTAGGCTAGCTAATCAAATAAATAAATAATAACAAGAATTTTATTATAAGAATGCAGAATTATATCCTGAAAACCAATGATTACAGACATGCCTCTCCTCAAGAGAGGCCAAATCAGGAATTTGGAAACCCCAGGATCATTCACTTATAAAGCTTTCAGTCCTGTGGGAATACAGATGTTAATTGAATAATTATACAAATAAATGTAAAACTGTCTTGTGTTAAGTGCATTGAGGAAAAAGTCTATGGTGCTATGAGAAAAATATGATTCAGATTTGCACAGAAGATTTTATGTGCCCTGATCTGAACACTGAAAAGTCATTAGTTAGGATTAAAAGAAGTAAGAAGAACACTGCAATTCAAAATTTTCTTACCTTTCAAGATTCCACTCAAGTTAGTACTTTCAAAAGATCTTTAATCCTCCTAATGTAAATGGCATCCCACCATTATTTGTTCATAACCTGAACTTTTATTTCATGCCACATGAATTTACAATTATTTGTTTACGTGTGTTGATTTCTAAAATATCTATTTCTCCCACTCTACTAGATAATTAATATAAACGTCCAGGCCACATTTGAAAATGTACCTGCCTTAAGGCAATAAGCTGTGACGATAGTGAAAAGTCATGAGTAAAAACATAACTGCCCAGGTGATCAGTGGTGTTCAGGGCTGGAAGGTGCAGTTCACCTTGAATATTTGAAATTTTGAATATTTTTTGAGATTCTACTTGTGAAAGGCATTATGTTAAAGACTTGGGATACATATGTAAACACGGGCATAGGTGCCCTTACAAAGTTCACAATCTAGTAAGAGAAACCAGGTAATACCAAAAGACATTTGTAACTTACATAATATTTCAGAAGATAATTGCTGTGGAGAAAAGGAAAGGGAGCAAAAATAAGAAGTTGCAATAATAAATAAGATTGTTAGGGAAAACCCCTTTGAAAATATGACATTTTACCAAAGAGTTGAAGGAGAGAGGGACATAAGATATGTAGGTGTCTCAGTCCTCAATAAAAGGGGGTTCATGACTTGGAAGATACCCAAAGAGCTTTCCATACAATATTGTGGCTTCTACCCTCCGTTCTTCTCATGCTTCTACTCCTAGGTAATGCCACTTTGCTTTTCTTCTCTTTGCTCATATCCAGATTGCCAACATGGCCACAATGCATTTCAATGTAATACAACAGAAATGATGATGACAATTTTTCAAAAAATATTAAAGCAGTATCAAAGTTTTGCACATTATACAATTTAGTGGTGGACTCTTCTCTTATGAGCTGAATGTGGATTAACTATTGAAACTGTCTCCATCTAATGAATCAGACAAGATGGGAAAATGAGTATAATGTAAACTGGTATATGTCTGTGCTGTTCTATAACAGAAATAAAGAACCAATGAAACTCTAAATATGGTACTAGTTAGTTAACTAGTGTTCTTTCATAAATTTATTCGTTGATAATTTAAGCGAGAAATTAATGTCTACAATGTACTTGGTCCTGGGCTAAGCATAGGAAATACCATGAAAAACAAGGCAGATATGGTTGCCACAGAAACAGAAATAAAATATGTAGTAAGGATGCGGGTATTAAAGAAACATTTGTATTCTCAACTTCGTATCTATGTCTTGGTTCCCAAACTAGATTAGAATCTCCTTCTGGAAGGAGCTGTGTACCTCTGTATCTCAGAAACAGATATGGTGCAGTGATCGCAGTGGCACTAATTCAATTCAAATTATCAATATATAATGTAGAGCTAACACTGACATCAAACCTCATCTAGTTTACGTATCCCCCCACCATGTTTTAGAACTAAAAACACTGAGAAATGTAAAAAGAGTTGATGAAATTGGAGACCTAGGTAGTTTCAGTGTTTGGACTTGAAATGAGAATATCTGGGTGCTATTTCTACCACATCATCCTACTGCACTTGTCTTCCTTCTTTTTCTCCCCATTAAAATGGCTCAGTCAAGGGCGCTTGGGTGGCTCAGTCGTTAAGCGGCTGCCTTCGGCTCAGGTCATGATCCCAGGGTCCTGGGATCGAGCCCTGCATCGGGCTCCCTGCTCAGTGGGAAGCCTGCTTCTCCCTCTCCTGCTCCCCCTGCTTGTGTTCCTGCTCTCGCTGTGTCTCTGTCTCTGTCAAAATAAATAAATAAATAAATAAAAAGACTCAGTCAAGAAATGTATGTGGATGTATATAAATTGCATACACACACACACATACAAACAAACACGATTTAAATAAGCCTTACCTATTATAAACCTTATATATATGTATAATATGAGTAAATAGTATTCTTTTAAAGTTTTTGTCTAAAATCTTACCATCTAGCTGAGACACATTCTCACAGTATCCTCAGTTTAATACCATCCATCCTTCAAATTCCATCCTGGATCTCCAATTCTTTGTAAAGCTCTTCCTGAAATCCTAGCTGACAATATCTCTCTGGAAGTTTATACCTATTACAATTCAAGTAACACCAAGCCTAGTCCCTTGCACATAATCAACATTCAGTAATTAATTCTGAGTTAAATACGTATACAGTTTATTGCCCAATTAGACCATAATTTCCTCAAGGGTAAGAAGCATATCTTATACTAGTTTATTTTCTCCACACTTTCCAGTACAGTTACATAGACATATATGAGACTTTGTAACTGGAAATTACCTTAAGAATAACATAGTGTAGCCTCTTAATTTTACAGAAAACAAAACATATTTTTAACAAAACAAGATTTTTTTCTAGGTAATGGAGCTAGTTAGTTGTGTTGAGATTAAAATTCTGGTTTTATATCATTCTGATATACCATATTGAATTCCTCAATCGAAATTCAATTTGTTGAACTAAACTGAACTTTGTAGTGTGTAAGGTGTAGTCCTACTGAGATGAATTTAAAATATTATTGATAGTATGTATCGGGTTGCAAAGTCAGATATAATAAGTAAAATTGAGATAGGTCTATACCTCATACAACCCACTCAGGTACTTTAAATAGAATAAATATTTGAAAAAATCATGATGACAATGAAGTTAATTGTTCTCACCATGTCAAGACTGGCATTTTTGTTCTGCATCATGAATATCTGACAGTCATCAGCTTGAGTCACCACGCATGACATTTGCTTCTCTTAAATACTATTGTAAAAAAAAAAAAAGTTCAGCCTTATTTCTTTGATATATAAATCAGCATGCTCAAAAATCTTCTCTGAAGCTCTCCAAGCTTGCCTTCAGTTCTTCTTTAGAACTCATGTGACAGGAGTTTGCCAAGAAGAGACATTAGGAAGGATAGGGTAAAAGAACCACAGAATTTAATAAAGGCCAATGCTTTTCTTTTATACATGAGAAATGTAAGCACAGAATGAGAAAGCAAATTCCTTAAGGTTACATAGTTGAAAGTAGAATTGGAAAAAGAACTCAGTCCCTCCCTTCAAGTTTTTTTTTTAAAAGATCATTTATTTATCTAATCTAGAGAGAAAGTGTGAGTGCACATGTACAAGTGGTGGGGAGCGGCAGAGGGAGAATGAGAATCTCAAGCAGACTCCATGCTGAGCACAGAGCCCAATGTGGGGCTTGATCTCATGAACCTGAGATCATGACCTGAGCTGAAACCAAGAGTTGGATGCTTAACTGACTGAATCACAGAGGTTCCCCTCCCTTCAAGTTTTTAATATACAATCCCTCATAGAGATGAAATGAGGAAAAAATATAGGATGATTAAATTACGGTACAGATCTTATTTTATATTTATTTTATATATATTTAGATATACATATTATATATATATCACAATGCTTTAAATAGCCAATAAAATGTTATGTCTTCATTTACTGATAATTAAGTTTTAAATTTCCCACATACTTACCATGTCCTGTATACTTCATTCCTGTGTGTAGATCCAGATTTCCACCTGGTACCATTTTCCTTCTGCCTAAAGTACATCCTTTAACATTTCTGTGGTGCTGTCAGGTAGTGATGAAGACTCTCAGGTTTTGTATTTCTCAAAATGATATTATTTTACCTTGATCGTGAAAAGGTATTTTTGCTGGATATAGGATCTTAGTTAACAGGTTGTTGGTTGTCTTTTTCGTTTTGTTTTGGTTTGGTTTTGGTCAGTACTTTAAAGATGCTGTTCCATTTCCTTCCATTTGTAATTTTCCCAATAAAAGTCTCTGTCTTTTTAATCTTTTCCTCTGTAGGTAATTTGATTTTTCACTGCTTGCGAGATTTATCACTAGTTTTAAGCAATATGATTATGATGTGACTCCGTGGTTGTTTTTTTTTCATATTTCTCTGGGTTTATTAGCTTCTTTAACCAGTAGGTTCATAGTTCTCATAAAATTTGGAAAATATTAGTAATTAAGTCTTCAACTTTTTTTTTGGTCTGTCCATGCTTCTCAATTCTGAGACATCATTACATAAATTTTAGGCTCCTTGAGTTGCCTCATAGCTAATGGATGCTTTCTTAGTTTGCTTTTATTATATTTTATTTCATTTCATTTTATTTTATTTTATTTTATTTTATTTTATTTTATTTTATTTTATTTATTTTATTTTATTTTATTTTATATTTTGTATTTTAAATATGGATAGCTCCATTCTGGATACTTTGTATTTCTATGTCTTTGAGTTATATTTGCATCTGAAGTGTCTAATCTGTTTTTAATCCTACTAAGTATATTTTCCATCTGAGACAATAAATTTTCCATCTTTAGAAGTTCAATTTGGACCATTTTTATATCCTCTCCATCTCTTAACATATCCATACCTTTCATTTAGCTCTTTTAACACATGCAGTATTTATCATAGCAGTTTAACATCCTTGTGTATTAATTTTTTCATCAAAGTCAACTTAGGGTCTGTCTCTATTAACTGATGTTTCTTTTCATTATTGGTCATATGTTCCTGCTTCCTTCCATGTCTGATAATTTCATATTAGATGCCAGACATTGTAAACTTTACATTAGTGTTTGCTGGATTTTTTTTTCTGTTATTGTTTCTTATTTTATCTGTGGTCTTTGTTTTGGTCTGCAGTTAAGTTACATGGTATTATTTAATTTGTTTTGAAATTTTCTTTGAAGTTTGTTTACTGGTTACAGAGCAGCCATTAGTCTACAGCTCATTTGACCTCACTACTGAGGCAATACCCTCTGTGGCCACTGCTCAGTGGTCCATTTGTTAGGACCTCTCCATTCTGTCTGGTGGGAACATGAATTTTTCCTCTTGTGTGAGCAACAGGGATTCATCTATCTGCTCCTTTCTGCTGATTCTTCCTCCAGACTTGGTAGTTTCCTCATGCTTGTGTACTGATCAGTACTCATCTAATGGCTTGCGTGGAAACCTTGGCAGTTTTCTGGAGTCCTCTGTGTCTTCTGCCTCTCAGATTCTAGCCTTTTTACCTCCCCAAACTCAAAACACTGTCTCCTCAAATCAGGTAGATAGGAGGCTCTTGGATTCCTTCTCCCTGTACTGTGGCCAGGAATCTCTCTCCAGGTGGTCAATTAAGATAGTCATAGGGGTCATCTCATTTGTTTACCTTCTTTCAGAGATCACTGCCCTATACTGTCTGTGGTCCACACTGAAAACTAGTGTATCTTAGTTCAGACTGCCATAATAAAGTAGAATAGATGGCGTGGCTTATAAACAGCAGAAACTGATTCCTCATAGTTCTGGAGGCTGAAAGTCTGAGATCAAGGTGGCAGTACAGTGAGGTTCTGGTGAGAAACCTCTTCTGTGTTTTAGACTGTCAAATTATTGTTATATCCTCATATAGTAGCAAATGAGACCACCTTGGGCTATTTATTCCCTTATAAAGGCACCAATTTATCATGGGATCTCCATATCTATGACCTCATCCAAACCTAAGTACCTCCTAAAGGCCCCATCTCCAAGTACCATCATATTAGGGATCAGGCTTTGACATAAAAATCTGGGGCAGAAGGTGGAGCACAAGCATTCAGTACATAGCACATTGTTTCATACATTTTATTCATTTTTATTTACTGAATTCTCTTAATTTTTATGGATGCATAAAATGTTTAGGATTGAATTATATTTTTTTATTTTATTTTATTATGTTATGTTAGTCACCATATATCATTAGTCTTTTTAAATATTTTTTTGTTTAAATCTAGAGAGTAGCCAGCTTAATTTCCAGCAAGTGATGCTTTATTTTTTTTAACTCTCATTCCATAGGCTCTATATATTTATCCTATTAGGTGTGGGTGAGGTATGAATTCCTTTTTTCTTTTCTTCTCCCCCTCCAAATCCCATAGGCACTATTGTATCAGATTGGGAAAGGCTTTTGCAAGGCTACTAGTTGGACATTCTTTTAATCCTGACTTTGATTTGCAACTAGACAAGTTTTAGATGGCATAAAGCATTCATGAAAATGAAGTAGAAGACATAAGGCTGGTCAGGTGGACTGATTCATATTGTTTACAGCCTTTTTGGCTGTGTGAGAGAACTTGGATTATATCTGGTAGAGAGTGGGAATCCAAGAGGTTCCAAAGCAAGGAGGATCTTCTCATTAAACTTATGCATAAGAGGATTAATTTGGCCACAGGATAAAATGAGATGTGGTGATTGGATGCAAGGATGCTTGGACGGTAAAGCTTATTCTAGGCATGAAATAAGGACTAGAATTAGCACTGTGATGTTTTATATACAAATCCCAATTAAATTAAGGGATGAGCTTAATTGACAAGCAGTGAAATTAACACTGAGTCCCCATTACAAATAATGGATGGCTTTGGAGGGAAAAAAATGTTATTCTCTACTGAGGAAGTTGAATTCATATTACTGGGAAGCTCAAAATGAAATGACAGCTTATTTCCCAAAAACCAGGATGTGACATGCACTTCTATCACCTGGATCTGTTCCCTAGAGCAGAGGCTTGCTGGGAAAAGATGGGATGTTTGGCTTTCACAATGCCACTTAGTGGTGCCGAGCTTTTAAGAGGAGCAACATCTCTACACTATTTTTCAGTAATGAATTACTTCTGTATCACTTGCCAACACCTTTCCTTAAACCTACCTGGTACATCACTGAGGGGAAGAACATCAGCTTTACTTTTTCTCCTAAACATTTTATCAGATTGACCTGTGTTTTGTTAAACAGAAGGAGATTAACTAAACTCATTCTTTAAGCTGATGAAAATCATTAGCATGAGGCAAGTAAAGTATTTATGGTTGTGTGGGAAGAAGCATGAGCAGTAGAATCCGTGGGAATTCACACAAGCCACGAGCTCATAGTTGGGTGTTTTTGATAAAAAAATGGAATTGCTTCTTTGGTGCTTTCCCAAGACCATGTCTCAAAAGATGATCACTGTGAAAAAGAAGAGCATGGAGTATTTTCTAAAAGGTAAGGGGAAAATTTTTATGTGGAAATAGAAGGATACCCCATGATTCTCCATAGGTGCACATGCATTTGGGGGAGGATAGGATAATAGGCATATAAGAGATCAGTGTGTGGGACCACTGCAATGATCACTATTAAGCAAGTAGTCCAATATAGGAGAGAGAAGGCTGTAGTAAAAGCTAGGAGAGGATTAAATTGCCAAATGATCACCTGCAGGAGCCTGGACTAATTACCTCACCCCTCAGACCTCACTTTCCTTATCTATAAAATGGGAAAACTGGATTTAATTTGAGCTAAGGTCTCTTTTACTTTTAATTTCTCATGACTCTTTGTTTCATGCACAGGACATTATGTCCTTAACGTGTAAAAGGACATGAGGTCCTTAACATGCTTTGTGGGCTTTGTAGAGCTCAGTAGGGAGGCTTGTGTGTAGATACACTGTGAATGAGTCTCTATGACTTTGTGCATATGAGAGAGAGAGGTGGATTTTCCATTTTTGGTAAGATATACATTTGTTAAGAAATGCTATTTTTGCTGGGTAGTGGAGTTTTACAGAAGGAAATAAATGATTTTTGTCTATTAAAGGAGCAAGAGCAACAACCGCATATTTTTGAGAGCCCCATTAAATGTGTTCTGTTTCTTGCACTGTCTCTGTTCATTTGGATGAGAACTGAAGTGCACAATAAAAGGCTGAATTAAGTGAAGGGCTAAATGAACCAATTAATTCTTTTTTTCTCCAATACAATGAAGGTGCAAGCAGAATGTAGAGTAGCCTGAAGTTGACCCTTGCATTTTTCTTAATGTGACTTTCTCTGAAAGGCACAAAATCCATGGTCCTGCTCCCCTCCAGTCTCAGAACTATATGCATATTCAAAATAAAGTAAAGCGGTTTTGACAATAAAATATAATTTATTTTTAATGAAGTAGCAGTCACATTGAATACATGAATTTCCTCCAGCCCCCTATCTTTGCCTGACATTGGTCTTTAACATTCTCACTCTAAAAAGCTTTAGCGTGAACTTTAAATTTCTCAATGATACTCTCACTTCTAAAGGACATCAACGTAATCCTAAAATTCCTGACACTTTTTCATGAATTTAAGAGACAACAGTAGAGTATATGGATTGCAGTGTATCCATAGACTTTGGATTAAAACAAAGCTGATGTTTACCTGAAGCTTTGTGACCTTGAACAAATTACATAATATCTCTGGCTTCAATTACCTCAACTGCGGAGTGGTACGAAATAATCCTTCCTTAGACAGTTGCCGTAATTATTGCACAAAATAATTCATTCCAAATAATTAACAAAATGTCAACCACATGTAAACACTTAAAGAATGGATGTTGTCATTATTTTCTGCCCCATTCTTGCGAATGTATAATAGAATGACTTCTTCATGGTATCATGTGATAAGTAATTCGCCTCCAAGGCAATAGAAAAATCCAAAGGGACCCTCTAGAACTGATAGTATCAGTCCACTGTGTGTTATTTTACCAGGATTCTCTACCGTTCTTTCACTCTGCAAGCAGACACAAACTCTTGCATAGGCATAATGGGATGTGATTGCCCAAGGACCCAGGCAAGAGGATAGTATGGTGTGGCAGGCTATTCAAATCTCACTTCTCTCCTTTGCCACCAGACACCGAAGTCCTTCCCATCTCATTAACCTCCTCTGAGATTAAAATAATAATAACACCAATCTCAGAATAATTGTGAAGAAGAGATGAACTAATGTAAGTATCTCTTTAAAAAATAACAACAACAACAAAATTGCTTAGTATAAGTGCACTATCCCAGGAACTCCTGTCAGTTCTTATGATACTAACTTTAATCATCATAACAATAGAAGTGTGGTGGAGCTGGCTTGTTCTGTCATGAGAGCTAAACTGTTGCATATTCAAGAATTTTGTGAGCTGCTTGTTGGTAGCTTCTAATAGGCACTGGTAGGAGTGTTTACACCATAGAAATTGGCAGAGGCCACACTACTGAACAACCCTGTGAGGCAGATGCTAATATCAACCTCATTTTACAGCTAAGCACTTAAGAAATAAGCAACTGGTACAAGATTCATAATGAGTGCCAGAGCTGACCTTCAAAGTCTATGCAGTCTGACTTGTCAGTGTATGCACTTAACCTGTATATAATGACCCTATCAGCTTTAAACCCCACAGAGTAAGTGCTCAATAAATGTTAGCTATGATTAACATTGAGAAAAGCATTTCCTTCTCTTCTTTCTCTGTTCTCCCCCATTCTCAAATACTCTCTGGTCTTCATCTTGGGTGTGCAGGAAGGAACAATATTTTGTTATTATTATTATTTCCACAATACATTGAAATCATCAGAAGGAGTTACAGATTTGAATCATCAAGTCTCTTTAGTGTGCATGGGTATCAGTGGAGGGACAGTATAATTGTGTATTGGCTGTTGTCTGAGCTGTTGGGAGCAGGGGTGGACATGGTGTTTGTGACAATGTCCCCCATCCCTGCTGCAAACGATGTCTATAAGGAGGAAGAGAGAACCTCCATTTCACCTTTACTTACCTCCACAGAAGGTTGCTGGGTCTACGCTCCCAGAAGTACGCGGGCTCCAGAAAAACTTAGTAGCGTCATTTCTTCCTTGAGATTACATAATCGGTTGTGGTTTTGGAACTAGATTTCCAACAAATACCAAGGGAGGTAGTGTGACTTAAAATCATAGTAACACTTGTGAGCTGTGGAACCTTTGGGAAGATAAGTATGCTAAGTCTATCTCTTCAACACTAAAATGTTATTAGTGGTAATACCTATTTTTCTGGCTTGAGATCATCCTTGAAGATGATAATGCAATATAAGAGTTGTAAACTAAAAAGTGATATACAAATGTCAAGGCAGTGCTTTTCACAAAGACCATGATGCTACTCTCATATGGAAATCTTCACTGTGTTTCTGATGTCAAGAACCAGAGACAACATCCACAAACAATTACTGAGCACTTGGGTACCAGACTTTGCAATGAGCTGGGAACTCGGGACAAGATGTCCCTCACAAAGTTCTTGATTTCAAAGTATTCATAGATTATAAAGCTAAACAATCACATATAGGTAACTTTAATAAGTGCTGGAATAACCCAGAAAATGGAACAAGTAATTCTTCTCTGAAGTGTTTGGTGTTATTAGAGATAGACGTCAAGTGCCCAGTACAGTAGTACAGGTGTTCTACATAAAAAGACTAGTTAAGCCAAAGTCTAAAGAGTTAAAAGAGCCTAATTTATTTAGGGAAGTAAATTGGCATGAATAGATTGTATAGTTCTTGCTGGATCCATAAAGTTATTCACTTTCAACTTCTGACCCCACTTGCCATTTAATATTTATCTCCCAGGTAGATAACACCATAGTATCCTCTTGCCTGGGTCCTTGGGCAATCACATCCCACTATGCCTATGCAAGAGTTTGTGCCTGCTTGCAGAGTGAAACATGGGAGAGAATCTTGGTAAAATAACCACCACAGTGGACTGCTACTGTCAGTTCTAGAGGGTCCCTTGGGATTTTTCTATTGCCTTGGAGGCAAATTACTTATCACATGATACTATGAAGAAGTCATTCTATTATACAATCGTAAGAATGGGGCAGAAAATAATGACAACATCCATTCTCTAAGTGTTTACATGTGGTTGCCTTGTTAAAGACATTCTTTTTACTTCCAAAGTATCCAGAGGTGGACACATTCAAGATCTGGTGATGCTGGGTTTTTATATATAATAAGGCTTCAATTCCCTCCCTTTTTTTTAATTACAAAAATAATGCAGGCATATATACTCACTATTAAAATATTCAAGCATACACAACATAAAGAAAACATTAAAATCTTCCTCTGATCCCCACTTACAATTTATTTTCCAAAATTCATTGTAGTTAACTCTTGATGGACATTCATCCAGTAGCATCTAGACTTCAGCATGTATCTCTACTTACACACTTAGGACCTGCCTATACATGTGGGTTCTTTCTTGCTCTCAGTTTCTTCCATTCTTTTTATTTAACTACATTTTTTTCCTACAACTTGCTTTTTTTAGCCTAAAAATATATTTTTAGTATCTTTTAAAATATCAGATGTAGGTCTATATTATAATTTTTTCAGATGTTATTTTATTGTAATCAACATCATCACTAGAAAAACACCACATAAACATATTAATGCAAAGAGGCTAAAATAAAAAAGTGAGGCTCTTTTTCCACCTCTTTCCCAACCTCACACTTTTTAAATGTAATTAAATTTCAAATTCTCATATATATATGCAAATGTGTATATTATAAAATTTTATGCACATATATAAAGGTTTTAAACAAATTGAAATATTATTAACAAATTTGTGTGTCTTGCTTAAGAAAAACTAAGAAAAAGAACTTAGAGATCTTTAACTATGACTCCATATAAATAACCATATTGGTTTTCATGACTAATGGTATCCTCGTCATATGAATACCAAGTAATTTGTTTGTCCAGTCTCCTATTGGTAAATTTAGGTTAACTCTGGATCTTTATAATCACAAATATTACTGCATTATATAACCTTCTATACACAAGTCTTCATTCCTGTGTAAATTTGTCAAAGTATATATAAGTTATGTTCCACTAATATTTATTTCCAACATTAGTAAGCCAGTTTATCTATACTTTCTTTTTTTTTTTTTTGGCTGGGTACAGTATACTTTATTGATGGTACATGACAAGGTAGGGCTCCCCAAGCCCCTCCCCTTCTTCAGGGGGTCTGGGATGGAAACGGTGGAGGTCAGGAGATTCTCAGTGTTTTGCGGGATAAGTTGGGGCAGGGACTCCCCAGCAGCTGAGGGCCTCTCTCTTCCTCTTGCTCTTGCTGGGGCTGGTGGTCCAGGGGGCTCTTACTCCTTGGAGGCCATGTGGGCCATAAGGTCCACCACCCGGTTGCTGTAGCCGAATTCATTGTCATACCAGGAAATGAGTTTGACAAAGTGGTCGTTGAGAGCAATGCCAGCCCCGGCATCAAAGGTGGAGGAGTGGGTGTCACTGTTGAAGTCGCAGGAGACGACCTGGTCCTCAGTGTACCCCAGGATGCCCTTGAGGGGGCCCTCTGACGCCTGCTTCACCACCTTCTTGATGTCGTCATATTTGGCAGCTTTCTCCAGGCGGCAGGTCAGATCCACGACAGACACGTTGGGGGTGGGGACACAGAAGGCCATGCCAGTGAGCTTCCCGTTCAGCTCAGGGATGACCTTGCCCACAGCCTTGGCAGCACCAGTGGAAGCAGGGATGATGTTCTGGGCAGCCCCTCGGCCGTCGCGCCACAGCTTCCCAGAGGGACCGTCCACGGTCTTCTGGGTGGCAGTGATGGCATGGACGGTGGTCATGAGTCCCTCCACGATGCCGAAGTTGTCATGGATGACCTTGGCCAGAGGAGCCAAGCAGTTGGTGGTGCAGGAGGCATTGCTGACAATCTTGAGGGAGTTGTCATACTTCTCGTGGTTCACACCCATCACGAACATGGGGGCGTCGGCAGAGGGAGCAGAGATGATGACCCTCTTGGCCCCGCCCTTCAAGTGGGCCCCAGCCTTCTCCATGGTGGTGAAGACCCCAGTGGACTCCACAACATACTCAGCACCAGCATCACCCCACTTGATGTTGGCGGGATCTCGCTCCTGGAAGATGGAGATGGACTTTCCATTGATGACAAGCTTCCCGTTCTCAGCCTTGACTGTACCGTGGAATTTGCCATGGGTGGAATCATACTGGAACATGTAGACCATGTAGTTGAGGTCAATGAAGGGATCATTGATGGCGACAATATCCACTTTGCCAGAGTTAAAAGCAGCCCTGGTGACCAGGCGCCCAATACGGCCAAATCCGTTCACTCCAACCTTCACCATCGTGTCTCAGGGACACGGCTGGCACTGCACCAGAATTCGCGGTTGTCTGTGGAACGGGGAGGAGCAGAGAGCCTATCTATACTTTCTTTAATTCTATACCATGTACTTATTCCTTCATTGAAAATTTTATGAACACCAATTAAGTTTCAGGCATTATTTGGGCATGGGATAGGGGGCAAATAAGGAAACATTACTGCTGAACTTATGGACCCACATTCTATTTGGGAAAAGATGGATAATAAATAAAACAGGTAGAGAAAAGAAGATATGGATTGATAAAAAGATGGGAGGATGGATGGATGGATGGATGATAGATAGATACATAGATACATAGATACATAGATACATAGATAGATGTAAAGGTAAATTGCATAGTATAATTAGCAATATATAGTAAATAAATAGGGTAAAAAATAGGCAATACCTGGGGAAAGGGAGCCACTTTAAATACAATCAGTCACTCTGAAGAGGTACTTTTAACTGATGCTTTAATAATCCCATCTAAAAGAGAAATGCAAAACTAATCAATGAAACCGGTCTTTTATTATTATTTGCTTCCTTAAAATAGTGAAAATTTTTATAAGTTTTTTAGCCTTTGTCTTTATTTTTCTATCCATTGCTTCTCCATCTTCTTCACCTGTTTTTTTTGTTAAATTATAGGTATTTTCCACACTGGTTAATGGGGTTAGGGCTTTACTTTTTTAAATGCTTAAACTGACTTTTCAAGATTTTAATTTGCTCCAAATTTATGCATTAACATGTCAGAAATAAAGCTGAAGAGTATTAATTTTGCATAGTAGTACTCTTGAATTTTTCAACAATATGGTTTATATACAGCCTTTGTTATATTTTCTTTAGAATGATTTAATTGTTTTACTTAAAAAAATACCAGTAATATAATCTTTATCAAAACCCAAAGCATAACACTGAGCTGTAATTTACAAAGAAACCCTCAGGAAAAACCTCCATATTATGGTTCAAATATACAATGTCATCCCTATATTTTTCAAGTGCAAGGTACATCAATTTATATTTCTTTCTATAATTGAACACCAACCTTGCCATTAACTCAAGCAAAGGAAAGTAGAGATATGAAAAGTGATGTATCAACTGTGATGACTGTCTTTGCTTCTGTCATTTGAACTCTGGAAGAAGATAAAACAACAAAATTAATAAAAATTTAAAAGTTTTTCATAGTTCATATACTTTAAGTTAGGAAAGAAATGAGACACACCAGGCATCACTTGGTTTTAGGGTATTCAACAGCTGAGTTTCCTTTTAACAGTCTTTGATGCTGTGACACCAGCAGACAAGTTGCAAAAGAGACACTGCAAGTTCAAGTTTTCCTTTGTTTTGTGCAGCCTCCACTACCAAAATGTTGTATACTGAACAGGAATACATGGGCTTGTGAGTTGATCCCTACTAGTAAAACAACCTTCAAATCTTCTCCCACCATAGATAATTCACCATATGGATTTAATTTGGGGCTTTTGCAATTTAATTTTTTCCCTCCCTTTGCTCTTCTGTATTTATGAAAGACAATCTCATCTGCCCTTAGGGAAGAGGAACCAGAATAAACAGACCTGGGATTTCACCTCACCTATACTCTGCATATGCATGTCATGATATTACACAAGTTGGTTAACTTCTCTGATTTACACTTTCCTTTTTTTTTTTTGTAAACTATAGGTCAACTTCCTATATGGTGGCATTGGGAGAATTAAATAAAAGAGGGTTGCAGTGTACTTGTAGGGGTGCCTGCACACAGCAAACACTCAATAAAAGTTCTTAGGACTACTCTCATTGTGTTTATTATATGTTATACTCATGTATACATTATATTGGGAGTTAAGTAATCACAAAATTTAGCTTTCCAATTCTCTCTATATATCCCTCATCCCAATTTACCCCATCCACTGCCACACACATTCCTTAATCACAGTGCCTTTAGAGGATAGCATTTTCAACAAGATAGGTAGGTAAAAGTGGGTGTATTACATCCTAATCTAACCCTGTCATTTTCCTATGTTTTCCCTGTTTCCTAGAGTAATGGAATGCAAATGATACTAACACTTGAACTCTGTACCAACTCAATGCTGAACTTCTCATGTTTCTGCCCATGGAAACAAAAGAGAAATCAGAATTCATATGCATAGTTTCTTTTACCTATTAGTTGTATATGTTGGAAAATAGTATATAGAATAGAAGTAACCATATGCCTGGGCAGAATGAGCAGGGAGATGAAGTGGAGAATTACTTAGAAAAATTATAATATACTAGAAAAATAGAGAATATAAACAATTTTAATGAAATAGTTTCTCAAATACAATTACCAGTTATTCATTTTAATGCACTATAAGGAAGAATGAAATACACCCAGGCAGTCTTAAGATTTTTACTCTCTTGGAACCACATATGCCAAATTTCCAAGTGTCAGTTTCCTCTTTACTCAAAGTATTAAAATCACCTTTAAATTTTATGATCGTCCAAAAACATGGAGTTACCCTTCACCATTGTTCTTTACAGAAAGTTAATTAAAAAGAAGAAGAAATTAATAGAATTACAATTGATAAGTTCTATTTAATTGTCCAGTCACCTAAAACACTTCTAATATTAAAAGTAGTACTATATGATAAATAAAAAGTTATTGCCAAAACCCATATCATATTACTGGTGATCTTGTTTATGTTGGAATCTATGATTTTAAAAAAAAAAAAAAGAGCGGGGCGCCTGGGTGGCTCAGTTGGTTAAGTGACTGCCTTCGGCTCAGGTCATGATCTTGGAGTCCCGGGATCGAGTCCCGCATCGGGCCCCCTGCCTAGTGAGGAGCCTGCTTCTCCCTCTAACCCTCCCCCTCCATGTACTCTCTCTCTCTCTCATTCTAACTCTTTCAAATAAATGAATAAATCTTTTTAAAAATGTTTAAAAAATAAATAAATAAAAATTTTATAAAAAGAGCTTCAGTATAGTTAGTATGTTCAATCAACCAACAAATATGTTGCTTATTTTACGCAAGCTACCTCTCTTGGTCTTTGGGGTAAGACAGAAAGCAATATGGTCAAAGTACCTGATCTATTGCATTTATATTCTAGAATATTCCAAACTTTATACCACATTACTTCACATTAGAGCTCCATTAAGATTTCCCCCATTTAAAAGATGAAAAAAAAAAAAAACAGGCCCACATTCATTGAGCACTATTCCACCTAATAGATGTAGAGTTAGAAGTGTTTTTGACTTTGAAGCCCATGTTATTCTCATTATATTGTGAAAGATAAGGCATTCTGTAGTTTGGGACAACAACTCAACTGTCCAAAGTAAATATAGCATACCTTCTTTTCTGGGTACAAAGAGACTGCTGATGGCAAAGAGGTGTCTATCAATCCTGAAGCAATCTAAAGAATCCAGCTCCTACAGAGTTAGATAATATGTTTCTGGGAAGACTCCAAGTGCAGAAACACTACCTGTCACATTGGGCTGTGAAGTCTGCCTTAATAAAGAGGAAGAAAAGGTGCAAAAACACCCTCTGGTCCTTTGTAACTGGTTACTCATCTTGAAACAGGAATAGGAAAGGGTGAATGCAAACATTCATCTCGGGCTTTCTGGAGGCCCCTCAGTAACTGGATGAATCACAGCTCTGCTCTACTGCAAACCTGTAACATCAAGAACCTCTCTCTCTTTATAAGCTAGTGGCCAGAAATAGTGCCAACCTTTTTTCTATTAGACTCCCCCAAATTTTATTTTTAATGAAGGTAACACTGAATGTATGAGATTCATGTATATTCCATACAGACCTCTAAAGAAAGTTTAGGTAGTATTAATGATTTCCCTGGAGTCGTTTTCATTTTTAAAAAATCATTTTCCAAATGGTTTTATCATGAGATTGTTATCAAGAGAAGTTTTCTGAGGAATGAGATTACTGTGGGTGTATAAGCTGAATGAGTGGTAGTTCTTACATACATTTCAGTTATGATTTTGATAATATAGGTGGCTGTTTTTTGATTATTTCAGATTAAAATTTATTTAAAACTACTGTCTTCCAGAAGTCAGTAGTATATATAGCCAAGCAGAATTTTAGTTCTATGAAATGTTCTATAAAAGTCAGAAAATGGGAAGAGGGATTTCTAAGTCAATTAAGTTTGATAAATACTCCAAATATCATCTCACTTCATGGAGAGTCACAATGCCTAAAATCATGTTAAAATCTCTGAACTTTCCTGTAAAAATGGGATTTGATTAACCTAATTTAGTTAAATGATTCCAAAACATATTTGACTATTAAATCCTTTTTTCACATCAAATTCATTTACTGTTTTAGAACATATTCTTTGAAAGCCTTGACTAAATTATTATGATAGAAAGAAGTCGAGCTAAGTTTCCAAATAGTCATAGGTTCATATGGAAAATATAGTCAATGTGCGCCGGGATGGCTTAGTCAGTTAAGCCTCTGACTCTTGATTTCAGCTCAGGTCATGACCTCAGGGTCATGAGATCAAGCCCTGTATCAGGCTCTGAATTTGGTGAGGAGTCTGAGGAGTCTGCTTGTCCCTCTCCCTCTCCTACTCCCCTCCTCTCTCTCCCTCCCAAATAAATAAATAAAATATTAAAAAAAGAAAATATATTCAATAGTTAAGTTACACGAGCTCTGTTTAAAAAGAATGTTCCAAACCATCAATTGTAGAAATATAAAATGGATGTGATAAGGTTTAAGGGTAGAAAATATAAAACCAGATCTCCATAGTTTAATGAATTATTATAATAATAATAATTATATATTTATATAATAAATATATAAATAATTATATAAATATATAATAATAATTATGCAACAGTGCCCAGCCTTAGGAAACCATGACTTGTGGGACATACATGAAGAATAATGTTTAATTCTGGCTGAATGTAAGGAAGATGGAATCAAACTGAAGTGCTTTTCAGGAAAGAGTAAACAGGATAGTGAATGATACATAAGTTTTGTTATATGATGAGCAGACAAAAGATCTAGGAATCAAAAACGTTAACATGAGAAGACTTGGAGCCACCATTTTGTTGTTTTCAAAGCTACCGTAATAGCTTCATAGCTGACATCTCAGCTTTCATTCTTCCCCTAACCCAACTTCTACACAGGAGCTAGAGTGATTATTTTTTAATGTAAATTATGTTGCATCATCTCCCTACTGAAAATCTTCCAGTAAAATCCACAATCTTTACCATGGTCTGTGAAATCACACCAGTCTTTCCCACGGTTGCCTCTGAACTTTCGTCTTGCTCAACTCCATCCTGCCCTGGCTTTCTCATTAAGTTTTGAAGATTCCAAGCATACTCCCACATCCAGGGTCTTTGCTCTTGTTCTGTTTGCCTGGAGTGCTTTGCCAATAACAGTGTATCTGTCTCTCTACTTAGTTCATTCAAGTCTTGCTTCAGATACCTGCTCCTAAGTGAGGACTTCCCTGACCACTCTCCTTCACTCTCTACTCCCTTTCCCTGCTTCTTTTTTCTGTCAGGTACTTAGCATTTGTTAATACGATGTCTTACATTTATTTCCTTTTCCCCTTCACATTAATGGAAGTAATGTTAAATGTTTTAAGAGATAAGCCTTGCTATTTTAGCAGCATAGTACAGTAGTAGATAGTTTTCCTATTTGCACAATGTCAGTGGCAGCATGAGGTGGGACTGGGGGTCTACCCTACACAGTCACTCAGAAACCAGGACTGACATCTTTGACCTGTTGCTTTCACATTTATCCTGGCATACAGCCAGGAGGCAATGGAAGAGAAGAGATGGCAAGTGGGAAATATCTATAAATTTTACCTGCAAATAGTACACATATGTCTTTTCACAGTCCTTTGGCTAAAACTCAGTCTTGTGGACATGCATCGCTATAGGGAAGATTGGAATCTATAATTCAACTATCTAGCAAGAAGAGTAGAGAGATTTGGTGAATAGCTACCTAGATTCCATCATAATCACTCAAAATAAGGCAGCAGTTTTGTTTTATTCATACTATATCCACTTCCCAAGGACAATGTCTAACATATGTTGAACGTAGCAGATGTTCAACAAAAATAAATAAATATTAAAACCTCATACTCACATAATGCTTAATATGTGTCAGGCATTGTTCAGAACGCTTGACATAGAGCACTTTACAAAATGACCCTATATGGTAGATGCTATTACTGTCACATTTTACAAATAAAGTTAATGAGGTGCAGAGATAATGGGGAACTTTCCTGAGGTCTTAGAGCTAGTAAAAGTCACAGTAGAGATTTGAATTCAATTTGTCTAGATCCAGAACTCAAGTTCTTAACTACTTCACACAGTGCCATTCTAGGTATGTAGTGAATGAATAACTACATAAATAAGGAATTTCAAAAATTTAGCAAGTTCCTTCTATTTTAAGTAAGTAAACATTCATAAAAATTGAGTTTTTTTCTTGCTGTAGGTATATTATCAGAGGCAGGGTAGCATCAGAAAAGGAGAGAGAAAAAGAGATTCCTAATGTGGGTCGATATCTCAACTAGGAACATCCAACAATTAATAACTACAATTCTAAGATTTTTCTTCTTCCCTATCCTGGTCACATAAAATATTTTCCACGCTATAACAAAGCAAACACAATTGGAATTCATGCCGTTTTTATTAAATCTTAATTCTTTATTTTCTGTTGTTTTGGCTATTTCATTGGGAATGACGCTTGAGAAGCCCTTTAATAAGAAAGTTCACCTTCTGTCTTACATCCCAATAACAGAGGATTTATGTGTAGAGTTTATAGACTGAAGGAGAAATGTTAAACCTAATTTCTAATTCAGAAATCTATTTTTGTGATATGCCTTTAAATGTCATCTACAAAAACCCACCCCCTTCTTGATATAATATAAATACCTGCAAAGTGAACCTTCTTCTAGCACAGACACAGGCCGCGACGTGACTTCTGTGTTCATCATAATGGTTTCTACACCTAAAAGAATGTAACACAAGAAGTGTAAACAATTATGAGACACTGCAATGTATAAAACTTTTCAGTTTAGAAAGGCCTGAATTTTTTTGTTTGTGTTTTTTTAAGTAGTATAGAACATATTATTTATGAGTGAAAAATCTATGTTTGCCTCATTATTTTAAAAGTTAGGAAAACATCAGATTTTGTGGATCAATCAGATACTGGCTAACTAATAATTTACAAAGAATATTAATAACTGAGTGAATGATTTCAACTATTTCCAGTGGCCAAGTAACTGTTATCCTATGGTTCTTGCTGCTGCTGTTTTTGTTGCTAATTTTCTTCCCTCACAATTTTGCCAGGGTTATAGAATGTAGAAAGACTTTGGATCATTAAATTATATATCACTAATATTGAACCTTTTGAAAGTTTTGAGTCTGAAAGCAATCTAGTTCTTTCAAAATTGAGGAGAGAGGAAAGTACTTTTGCTAGTAACTCCAAAGGGTTGTCATAGTTCCCATTTAGGAAAGGGGCCATAATAGTGAAGAGTGAGCCCAGAGTAAAAGTTTTAGACAATGCTTTCAGATTACATTCTCCTGAGTTATAGCTGGTGATCTGTAGCAGAGAACATATTGAAATGAAAGACAAAACAAACAAACAAACAAAGGAGGGGTAGGAGGAGGAAGGAATGGGGGAGGGAGAAGGGAAAAGAGAGAGAAAATGAAATAAAATAAGAATTTGACATAGATACCCCCATTATGTTGATCCTTTATAATACCTCACTCTGATGACTGGCTGGGTGGCTGGCTTGCTTAAATGTGTGTGTGTGTGTGTATTTTATATAATATAATAATATATATAAATTTATCTTGTGACTTCAGTGTTCTGCTTAATGCTTTGTTCATTATTATGCATATAATGGCTGGATTCTTATAAGTAACCACAAAACATTGGGGATTGAGACCCAGTAAAGGAAGGACATTAAAAAGAAAAACCAGTGCTCGTTTTGGCAGCACATATACTTAAAAAAAAAAGAAAGAAAAAAAGAAAGAAAAATCAGATACCCTAAAAGTTTGATGAGGAAGGATGTAAAACTTCTTGTTGTGGGTTGAATTGTGTTTCCCAAAAACATATATTGAAGTCCTAACCCTAGTAGTTGTGAATGTGACCTTATTTGGAAATAGGATTTCTGCAAATATAATCAAATTATATTTGATTATGGGGCACCTGGGTGGCTCAGTCATTAAGCATCTGCCTTCAGCTCGGGTCATGATCCCAGGGTCCTGGGATCGAGCCCCACATGGGGTTCTCTGCTCAGCGGGAGGCCTGCTTCTCCCTCTCCCACTCCCCCTGCTTGTGTTCCCTCTCTCACTGTGTCTCTCTCTGCCAAATAAGTAAGTAAAATCTTTAAAAAAATTATATTTGATTATATGAAGTCACACTAGATTAGGGCAGGCCCTAAACCCAATGACTGGTGTCTTTATAAAGAGAGGGACATTGAAAGATACAAAAAGACACACAATAGAGGGAAGAAGACCTTGTGAAGATGGAGGCAGAAATTGCAGTTATGCTGCCACAAGCCAAGGAACACCCTAGAATCACCAAAAGGTAGAAGAGGCAAAGAAAGATTCTCTTGAGAGAGAGCAGGGCCTGCCCACATCATTTCTTTGTTGTTAAAATTTGAAATTCAGACAAATAGTGCATATATTTGAGTCATACTTAACAATTATTCATTGTTTTTTAATTCTTTTTTCTCTATTTATTTTATTTTATTATGTTATATTAGTCACCATACATTGCATCATTAGTTTTTGATGTAGTGTTCCATGATTCATTGTTTGTGCATAACACCCAGTGCTCCATTCAATACATGCCCTCTTTAATACCCATCACCAGGCTAACCCATCCCCCCACCCCCCTCCCCTCTAGAACCCTCAGTTTGTTTCTCAGAGTACAAAGTCTCTCATGGTTTGTCTCCCCCTCCAATTTCCCCCCCTTCATTTTTCCCTTCCTGCTATCTTCTTCTTCTTTTTTTTTTTTTTTAACGTACAATGTATTATTTGTTTCAGAGGTACAGGTCTCTGATTCAACAGTCCTACACAATTCATAGCATTCACCATAGCACATACCCTCCCCAAAGTCTATCACTCAGCCACCCCATCCCTCCCACCCCCCACCACTCCAGCAACCCTCAGTTTGTTTCCTGAGATTAAGAATTCCTCATATCAGTGAGATCATATGACACATGTCTTTCTCTGATTGACTTATTTCGCTCAGCATAATACCCTCCAGTTCCATCCACATCATTGCAAATGGCAAGATTTCATTCCTTTGGATGGCTGCATAATATTCCAGTGTGTGTGTTTGTGTGTGTGTGTGTGTGTGTGTATACACCACATCTTCTTTATCTGAAATTTAAGTTTAATTTTTCCAGCTTTTTTGAAATATAATTGACATATGGTATAAGTTTAGACATATAGTGTGATGATTTGATTCACATATATATGGCAAAATGATTGGGTTAATTAACACATCTGTCACCTCACATAATTATAATCTTTTTGTGTGGGGTGAGAACATTTAAGATGGGCTCTCTTAGCAACTTTCAAGTATATGATACAACTTTCAAGTATATAAAACTACAGTCACCATGCTCTACGTTAGATCCTCAAAATTTATTTATCTTATAACTGGAAATTTGTACTCTTTGACCAATATCTCCCCATTTTCCCCACACCCCCAGCCCCTGTGAACTTCCATGCTACTCTGCTTCTATGAGTTCTGATTTTTTTTTTTAGATTCCCCATAGAAATCAGATCATACAGTATTTGTCATTCTCTGCCTGACTTATTTCATTTAGCCTAATGCTATCAAGGCCCATCCATGTTTTGCAAAGGCAGGTTGTTTTTTTTTTCTTTCTTTCTCAATACTATTCCATTGTGTGTGTGTGTGTGTGTGTGTGTGTGTGTGTGTGTGTGTGTATCTCACATTTTCTTTGTTCAATTCATCCATTAATGGACACTTAGGTTGTTTCAATGTCTTGCCTATTGTGAATCATGCTACAAAATATAATGAACATGGGGATACAGATATCTTTTTGAGATCCTGATTTAATTTCCTTCCTATATGTACTCAGAAGCATGATTGATAAATTGTATGGTAATGCTATTCTTATTTTTTGAGGAAACTCTGTACTGTTTTCCACAGTGGCTGCACCATAACCATACATTCCTACGATAGGGCACAAAGGTTCTCTCTATTTCACATCCTTCCCAGCACTTGTTGTCTCTTGCCCTTTTAATAATCACCATTCTAACAGGTGTGAGATGCTATATTATCATTCTGATTTGATTTTGATTTGCATTTTCCTGATGATTAGTGATGTTAAGTATCTTTTCATGTATCTGTTGGCTCGTTGTATGTCTTCTTTGGAAAAATGTCTATTCAGTTTTTCTTTGCCAATTTTTTAACTGGATTGTTTTTTCCACTTGAGTTGTATGAGTACTTTATATATTTTAGATATTAACCCCTTGTCTGACAAATGGTTTGTAAATGTTTTCTCCCATTTAATATGCTTCATCTTCATTCTGTTGATTGTTTCTTTTGCTGTACAGAAACTTTTTAGTTTGATTAGTCCTACTTGTTTGCTTTTGCTTTTGGTGTCATATCCAAAAATTTATTGCCAAGACCAATATCAAGGACATTTTTCCCCCTCTGTGTTCTTCTGGAATTTTACGGTTTCAGTTATTGGACTTAAACCTTTAATCCATTCCAAGTTAATCTTGTAAGATAGGGGTTCAGTTTTACTCTTTTGTTTGTGAATATCCCTTTTTCCCAACACTATTTATTGAAAAGTCTATCTTTTTCCTATTGAACATTCATGGCTCCCTTGTCAAGTAGTAGTTGACCAGCTATGCACAGGTTTATTCTGGGCTCTCTATTCTCTTGCAATGGTCTATGTATCCATTTTTGTGCCAGTACCATGTTGTTTTAATTAGTATAGTTTTGAAGTACAGTTTGAAATTAGGAAGTGGGATACCTCCCGCTTTGTTCTTCTTTCTCAAGATTGCTTTGGCTATTTGGGATCTTTTGTAGTTCCATACTAATTTTAAGATATTTTTTAAATTTCTGTGAAAAGGGAGCACCTGGGTGGCTCAGTTGTTTAAGCATCCTACTTACCCTTGGTTTCGGCTCAGGTCATGATCTCATGGGTTGTGAGATTGAGCCCTACATCGGGCTCTGCACTCAGCAGGGAGTCTGCTTGAAGATTCTCTCCTTCTGCCCCTCCCCCTGCTCATGCTCTTTCTCTCTCTCTCTCTCTCTCTCTCTAAAATAAATAAATAAATCTTTAAAATAAAATAAAATAAAATTTTTGTGGAAAATGCCATTAAAATTTTGACAGGGATTGCACTGAATATATATATATTCATATATATATCTAGTATAGACATTTTAACAATATTAATTCTGCTGATCATCAAATATATGATATCTTTCCATTTCTTTGTGTCTTCTCCAATTGTTTTCATCAATGTCTTATAGTTTCCAGTGTACAAATTTTTCAACTCCTTCATTAAATTTATTCTTAAGTATTTTATTATTTTTGATGCTATTGTAAATAGGATTTATTTTCTTTATTTTTTTAGATACTTCACTGTTAGTATATAGAAATGTAACTGATTTTTGTATGTTGATTCTGTATCCTAAAACATTACTGAATTCATTTATGAATTCTAACAGCTTTTGGATGGAATCTTTAGGATTTTTTTATGTATAAATTATGTCATCTGTGAAGAGACAATTTTACTTCTTTCTTTCCAATGTGGATAACTTTATTTTTATTTGCCTAATTGTTCTAAGACTTCTAGTACAATGTCAAATAGGAATGGTAAGACTGGGTACCCTTGTCTTGTTCCTGATTTTAGAGGAAAAGATCTAGCTTTTCACTGTTGAGTATGATGCTAGCTGTGGGTTTCTCATAAATGGTCTTTATTATGTTGAGACATGTTTCTTCTATACCCAATTGTTGAGAACTTTTATCATGAAAGGGTATCAGATTTTGTCCAATAGCTTTTCTTCCTCTATTGAGAAGATAATATGATTTTTATCTTTCATTTCATTAATATGCTATAACATATGTATTGATTTATGTATATTGAACCACCCCTGCATCCCGGGGATAAATCTGACTTGATCATGGTGTATGATCCTTCTGATGTGCTGTTGTGTTTAGTTTGCTAGATCTCCAGGGGGTGCAAATGGAAGGTTCTTTTGCCTGGTCCCTGTGCCAGCTGTCCAATTTGTAGGACTGCAGCTGGAAGGGGCCTGATGCCAATATAAGGCCATTTCAGGACCTCTGGGGGTACAGACAGGGATGTCTCCTTCAGGGTCCCTAGGCCAGCAAGAATGTTCATAGTCCGTGGCTGAGATGGGCTAGAGCACATTACAGCGCTCTCTCAGAATCTACAATCTGACCGAATTTGGTGGGCTTACTTCCAGGGGCCTCCCAGGCTATGGCCAAGAGGGGCTATGACTGGCTGTGGGCCACTTCAGGGTCCACAGCCAGGACCAAGGTCTGGACCCATCTGATGCATGGCCGGGCATGACTCCCCTCAGGTCTCTTGGCTATGGTGCTGGTGACAATCCCAAAGCCACATGTGTCTATATTTGAGTTATCAGGAGTCCAGAACTATTTGTGTTTCTGTGGGCAGGGTTATGGTCAGTGACTCAGCTTCCTGGTTTCAAGCCTGACCAGCTCTCCTCAGTCTTGGACTTCACCAGAGTTTCATGGTCTTCTACCTGGATCCCAAGCTCCCATGAAGGCACTTTTGTGCACAGATACCAAATCTGCTGCTGACAAGGGGTAGGGGGGAGTCATGTGCAAGGGATATTTTATTTGTCGAGAAAGGCTCATCAGAATCCTACTTCTCCAGCGTTAATTTATATGTTATGGCATTCGGGCCAACCCTAGTAATCCGATCTTGAACTCTACCACATTAGCAACTGCAATTCGTATATATTCATAATGCAGCTGCCTCATTTTCATTAAATGAATACCAAAATGGTATAGCTTGTTGGATTTGGAGAATAACACTCTACCAAGAAAGTCCCTACACCAAGTGGTTATGCAGCCTCTACTTGAATACTCAAATGACAATAAACTCACTACCTTTAAAGGCAGTCTCTTCGACCCCTGGATACTTTTGTTGCTTAGACACTCTTTATGTTAAGCTGAAATTGCCTTTCCTGTCCTTACCACGTGTGGTTCTTATGCTATGCCTTGAGGCACATGAAACCGTTATAATTGCACTTTCCCAGAACGACCTGGCCACCCTGATTCCTGGCCACTGTCCTCCAAGTCTGTTGGCTTTCTGCAGACTCCACACCCTCCTCTCCTTTGAGCATGGCTCACGTGACGTGGTTTCAGTTCACCGCCCTGCTTCAGTGGCTCCCCTCATCTTGTTTACATTATCCATTTGCCCTGGCATTTCAGCTCCACGTCATTTTGCTGCTAGTCAACACAGCACTGGCTTCTGTTCTCCCTTGACATCACTGCATGGCTAACTTGCCCAAGTAAAACAAGGTTTAATTAAATCTTAATGTTGCACCCGGCTCTTGCAGAACTGTTGTTTTCTGGTCCTTGTGCTATTAGCAGAATACATAATGAAAGCAGAGCGTATGAGTGTAGAATCGGTCCCACTTATAAAAAGTTGCATTTTGTCGTTCACTCGCAATTTCCTTTCACTAAGTTTACTTTTTGGCTTACCACAGAGGTCTCAAGATTTCCTCGCAGACAAACAGACGTATATTTATGGCAGTGTTTGTTGTTTTTGAGTGATGAAATTGGCATCAAAAAATCTTAAAATACATTAAGAAATCTAAATGGGAGGAAGCAGGATTAGTTTGAAAGTTTGAGGATTTCCCTCTTCTTACCGGTTACCTCTTTTACATTCATGAATTGTCTAAATTGAAACTACTAGTCTTCTGAACTCTACAGATGCTAAATAGCCCATAAATTATTCTGGTTTTGAACTGCTATCATTTTTCTCCTAATTTTAATTTATGACACAAAAATCATCATTATGGTTATTACTCTCAGGAAAAAAAATAAAAAGTGATAATACCAAGCAATCCCTGGCATGACTAATTTTTCCAATCTGGTCATAAATCCTTAGGAAATGTCCTGTATCTCAATTATTAAATGTTGATCCAATAAGAGTTATTTCAACAGTTAACTATTTTTGCCTGCCTTAGAGAAGTACAATATGATTACATGGTTTGATATATGCATGAAACTTATCAACAACTTTAGTTGTGTCCAACAGCTAAACAACATGAGGACTTTTTGTACTGTATCAATTGAACTGATAATGATGTGAATATATTATTTCTGGCAATTCACCTCTCACTTTCTTAGCCTTTATTCTTTAGGTGATAGCAATGATTTGCTCTGTTTATTTTGTGATTTAAAAAACCCAAAGAGCTTAGAAAACTTTCTGGACACCAGACTCCTGATTCCCATGTTAAATAAGAATAGTTTAAAGCAGCTACATAGTATGACCCCCCCTTCAGGTAAAAATACCACGGTACAGAATGTTGAGAGGTCTCTTTTCAAAGCTACCAACCCATGGGAAACTAAAATCTCATGTTTAGGTGTAAATGCCCTAATTTAGTTTCTCCTACGCAAACTAAATTCTTTAAAAATATATGTGAAAATATTTCAATCTGAGTCATCTACAAACCTATGTGCCTATATTATGTGTCAGTTAACATGTGTAAAGATTATGATTATTTATATATAATGACTGGAACCATTCTTTTTAAAAAAAGAGTCTCAAGTACCAATTAAAAATGGGAAGTATAAAATGAAAATAAAATCTGATTTTCTAAAGGATGTAAAGTTCTCATAGATCAAACATAAAAGCAATCTATTTTGTTATTTGTTTATTCCTTAATTTTTGCAATAGTCCCAGAGTCAATATAGACTACAGTGAAGTCAATTTTCTGAATTGAACTTGGGATATTTTTTGTTAGTTTTTAATAGACTAAATATCTAGGAGATGTACGGGCAAAAGAAGGGTTATTTAAGACTCATCTCTAATATATAGCCCAGTGCATGGCTAATTTCTAGAAAATATGTATCAAGTGAATTGCTGACTGACAGATGAATTGATTGACTAAATCAAAGACTATGAAAACATTCATACACTAAACTAAGAGTCAATAATTATTGTGAAGCTCCATAGCTCTTGCTTAATATTATCTTCTTAATGATGGCAAAGATGGAAGCCCTCTTCTTGGTTATTCATTTTCTACAAGAAACAGCAAGATTCAACACATTTGAAATAAATCTGAAACACTGAGACTTCCCATTTGGGTCTTTCTATTTATGCATAGAAAACTGGATTCATTATATGAACAAGGCACCTCACATGACTACAGAGCACATGTGCCCTCCACAGGTAGTCTCTGGGAATCAGCAACTTTCTTCATAAATCCATGGGGAAATCAACAGACTTCCTCTGCCATTTCTTTTTTTTTTTTCCCCTGTTAAAAAGAAATTCTTTTTTTGGTTTTTTGGATTTTGGTTTGTTGTTGTTGTTGTTTATGATGTTCAATCAGCCAACACATAATACATCATTAGTTTTTGATGTAGTGTTCATTTTGCTGCTAGTCAACACAGCACTGGCTTCTGTTCTCCCTTGACATCACTGAACCTCAGCCCTACAGCTCAGGCCTTCTCCAGCAGCCACATTCAGCATTGAAGATATTCCAACACTTGTCCCAAACCTAGGAGTCTTACCATGTTACATTTTTCACTTCCAAATCATGAGCAAATCTTGATGGGATTTCTTATAAAATATATCTCAAAGTCCTTCCACATTTTTCATATCCATTTCTATCCCTGGGTGTGATCCTTTATCACTCTTGCCTGGATTTCTGCAATATTCTTCAACTTTTCTCCCAGCACTCAACCCTTAACAATCCATTTTCTACAAGTTGGTTTATATTATCTTTAAAAATGCAAAGCAGATCAATGGCACTCTCTTCTTTTTATTTTTAAGATTTTATTTATTTGACAGAGAGAGACACAGCGAAAGAGGGAACACAAGCAGGGGGAGTGGGAGAAGGAGAAGCAGGCTTCCCACGGAGCAGGGAGCCTGATGCAGGGCTCGATCCCAGGACCCTCGGATCATGACCTGAGCCGAAGGCAAATGCTTAACGACTGAGCCACCCAGGCGCCCTGGCACTCTCTTCTTATATCTTAGAGGACTCCTATTACACTGAGAATTAAATCCAAAAATGTTATCAGGAGCTACAAGTCCCTGCATTCTTTGTTTCTTGCTTACCTCTCCGATACCAATATCTCACAGTATCTTTCTTATCACACACAACTTTTTTGGTAGATAGGCAAAGATAGGCAAAGAAGCCTGAGTTAGGTGAAGGTTAGCTATACCCTCAGTAAATAGGTAATAGGAAAACAAAGTCACTGATCGAATTTTGCCAAACACACAGATATTTATTAGACATGCATGCTTGTATTAGTGAGTGAGCACAAAATAGTTTCAACAACAACCTGTTGAAAGTGCAACAAAGTTACATCTTTTTGTTCTTTCAGGTATTCTGTATGTCATCAGCAGAGAGCATTCCACAGGCAGAACTAGTATACCTTTAAAGTAGGATCAGTCAATGAAATGTTATTTTAACTCATGCCTAGAGAAAACCATTTATGGATCAAGACTGGGGTATCTTCCCTAACCTAAGGATATAAGCTTCATCGCCCACTAGATTCTTAAACTGTGTTAAAATAAATGCGAGGAGTATCTCAAAAATGCATAGGTCAATTCCACATATCATAAATACCTTTAATTTTACCAATAAAGACCCATTTATATTACTCATAATGCCAAGTATCAAGATATTTATTTGCCAACAAATACCAGTTTAGTAGTTTCTAATATCAGATCACCTGGTATTGATCAACAGATGGACTAAAGTCTTGGTATCTATCTCTGGAATGTGACTTTTCTTACATAATTCTAGCAGATGACCTCTGGATTATGGGTTCTTGATTGAGACAAGGGATCCCCTCTTCCTGGAGTCAAAGCCTAAGAAGCTGGAACTTACATAATATCACTCTATCTACCCTGACATAGTCTCAGTAAGCTGAAGACATTTTAACATTATTTCAGGAATTTTGCACTTGATGGCTCTATCTAGAAAATTATGTAAACACCCTTCCTAAAGCTCTCCACATGGTAAGCTCCTTCTCATTCTTCAGGCTGAAGTTCAAATTTCACCCTTTGGAAGAGGGCTTCCCTAGAATAGTAATAGTGATCACAGAGTAATAATAGTAACCACAACTGTAATAATAGCAATAATTCTGAGGACTTCTATGTGCCATGTGCTAGGCTACTTACTGTACATTTATTATTTCATTTAATCCTCACAACAAATCTATGAAGTGAAATATTTATCTTCACTCTACAGATGATGAAATTGAGGCACAGGATCTTGCCAACATAATATAATGGGAAGTGGCAGAGCTGGGATTTGAATCTAGGGAGTCCCTGCCCAGAGTTCACCCTCTTTACAAGTAAAGCAACACTGACTAACCTCAGGCTAACTACTATCACAATATCCTGTTTAATTCTCAATAGTTTTTACCATAATCTCTAAATATTTTTTATTTCCTTAATTGTTCTTTCTCATGTCTCACCAAAATGTGAATTTCTTGAGGGCAGGCACCATGCTGTCTTGTTTATCACTCCATCACAGGATCTAATACTTTTCCTGTTACCTAGTTGGTGCTCAATAAATGTATTTTTGCAAAAATTAATTAGGGTAGTAGAACACAGGTACAGCATTGCTAATTCTATCTCCTTCATTGACCCATATCACTCAACTGTCAAAAGGAAAACCACGAGGCCTGGAATTACTGATTCTCTGACTTTCTCCACCACCTGTGTCTCACATCTGGTATCACAAGAAGTCCATCACTGGTTTACTAGGGCATACTTTAACATCTGACAATGTTATGGAGAAAAAACAGCTCACATTTCATCTATTCTCCGCAATGTTGACAAAGTGATATTTCTTAAATCAGAATTCTAGGTAATACACTAAGACAAGAAAAAGAAAGAAAACTTTCTTTGCAGATGGCTTGACTATCTATTAGAAAGCCTGAAAGAATCAACCAAAAAACTCCTGGAACTAATACGTGATTATAGCAAGGTTGCAAGATAGAAGGCTGATACACAAAAGTCAGTATTTTTTCCCATATACCAGCAATGAACAAGTGGAATTTGTAATTAATGACATGTTACTATTTATATTAGTACCACAAAAAATGAAATACTTAAGTATAAATCTAACAAAATATGTGCAAGCTCTATATGAAGAAAACTACAAAACTCTGATGAATGTTATCAAAGAAGAACTGAATAAAGAGACAGATATTCCATATTAATGAAAGGAAGACAGTATTGTCAAGATGTCAGCTCTTCCCAATTTGATCTATAGAGTCAATTCAATTCCAATAAAACTTCCAGCAAGTTTGGATAATGACAACTGATTCGAAAGCTTATGTGAAAAGGCAAAACAGCTGGAATTGCCAACACAATATTGAAGGAGAAAAACAAAGTTGGAGAATGGACATTACTCAATTTCAGGACTTACTATAAAGCTATAGTAATCAAAACCATGTCATATTGCTGAAAGAATAAACAAATAGATCATTGTGACAGAGAACTGAGATATAGACCCACATCAATATGTGAAGTGATCTTTGACAAAGAAAAAAGGCAATATGATGGAGAAAAGATAGTCTTTTCAATAAATTGTGCTGGAACAACTGGACATCCACATGCAAAAAAAAAAAAAAAAAGAGAGAGAGAGAATCTAGACACATACCTCACACCCTTCACAAAAATTAGCTCCAAATGTATCATAGTCCTAAATGTAAAATGCAAAACTATAAAACTCCCAGAAGATAACATATGAGAAATCCTAGATGACATGGGTATGGCAATGACAAAGCACCAAAAGTATGATCCATGAACAAAATAATCTATACAATGAACTTCGTTAAAATTAAAAATTTCAGCTCTATGAGAAACACTGTTGAGACAATGAGCGGACAGGCCACAAACACAAAAAACACATCTGATAATGTGATAAGATACATAAGAAACATAATACACCAAGAACTCTCAAAGTCCAACAGTAAGAAAACAAACAACCCCATTAAACATAAGCCAAGTATCTGAACAGACACCTCATCAAAGAAGATATACAGATGGCAGATAAACACATGAAAAGATGTTCCACATCATATGTCATCAGGGAAATACAAATTAAAATAGCAAGGAGATACCACTACATACCTACTAGAATGGCCAAAATTGAAAATACTGGCAACACAAGATGCTGGCGAGGATGTGGAACAGCAGAAACTCACTTATTGCTAGTAGGAATGCAAAATGGTACAGCCATTTTGGGAGACACTTTGGGGGTTTCTTACAAAACTAAGTATCTTCTTATCATATGATCCAGCAGTTACACTCATTGGTATTTACCCAAAGGAGCTGAAAACTTGTGTCCACACAAAAACCTACACACAGATGTTTACAACAGTCTTATTCATAAGGGTCCAAACTTGAAAGCAATCATGACGCCCTTCAGTAAGTGAGTGGATAAATATATTACAGTAAATCCAGAAAATGAAATATCATTCAGCACTAAAAAAATAAGCTATCAAGCCATAAAAAGACATGGAAGAAACTTAAATGCATATTTTTAAGTGAAAGAAGCCAATCTAAAAAGGTTATATACTCTTTGATTCCAACTCTATAACATTTTGGAAAAGGCAAAACTATGAAGACAGTAAAAAGACTAGTGGTTGCCAGGGTTAGGGGGAGGGATGGATGGATAGGTCGAGTGCAGAAAATTTTTAGGGCAACAAAACTACTCCATTTGAATCTGCGATGGTATGGTCATTATACATTTGTCAAAACTCATAGACTGTCCAACACCAAGAGTGAATTCTAATGTGAACTATGGACTTTGGGTGATAATGATGTGTCAGTATATGTTCATTAATTGTAACAAATGTCCCACTGTGGTGTGGGACGTCCATAGTGGGAGAGGTTTTGTATGTGTGGGAATAAGAGATATATTTCTCTTTACTTCCTGCTCAATTTTGCTGTGAATCTGAAACTTCTTTGTACATAAGGATTATTGAAACAAACAAACAAAACTACATCAGAACTTCTGCATCTTCATCATTTTAAGGATGGTACCCAAACTCCTTAGCCTGGCATATGAGATCTCTCTAAACTTCTCCCTGCCTAATCATCTAACTATGCATGTTAATTTGTTACACCCAAACTTGTATGTGTCTATGTACACACACACACACACACACACACACACACACACACACACACACACACCTCTATACCTCTTATGCCCACTTCTCGCACTAATCATTCAGAACTTCTTGTTTATTTAAGCAAAGGTGTTAGTCTCTTGTATAGGCTCTCATCTCTGAATGGTGAGTTTTCGGCTCTTTGTTGATTGACTAATGCCTACTTGCCTTTCAAGCTTCATATCTTCAGAAACTGTGCTTGATTCTCCTCCAGTCTTATTCAGGTGCCTCTGATGGCACCCAATATGTACCTTCTTTCATTATAGAACTTGTGATATTATTCTATAATCATTTACATATGTGACTATATCCTTCAACAGATGATGAGTTCCTTGAAGTAGAATGTGTGTTGTTTTAGCACAGTTCTGTGTCCATAGTAGGTGTTCTCAAAATATTTGTTGAGTAATATTAATGGGGAACAAGGGGGGTGGGCCAGTAAGCTTCGATCCCAGACCATCCCCAGGCCTAACAATCATCTATGGCAAACTGCCCTTCAGGAAAGGTGTGTGCAGTTGCTGGAAGCATTTTCCATCTTTAATGAATAGGGCCAACTTCATTCCCTGGTGATGTCAATATGGCATCTTTCACCAGCCTGAAAATCCTCTGGCACTGAAAACACACAAAGTCTGGAAGCTGTTTATGAGACTGAGAAGGTGAGTCAATAGACCCTGTTCCAAGTTGGCAAGAAGGGATATAGTCCTAAACATCTAAAGCTCCATAATTCACATTAAGCCTCTCATTAATTTAAATGTTAATGTAAATTTAAAACATGTCATATTGATTTGGAACTATCTTTGTATGAATATTGCATAACTGAGCTTTCTAACAGCGGAATCCAAATGGACATCCCTTCACATGAACTTTAGATTAAGAAAAAAAGTGAAGCTTGCTGTTTTTCTCTCCCATTTTATTGTGTTAAATCATTTGTTTTAGTTACACGTTCTAGCTATGAGAAGCTATGAGAACTTCTGCCTTTGAGTGGAATTGATTTGGACAGTCCTGAGTAAAAAGATCAATTTCTGAATCTCTTCTTTCACAGTATCGCACATATAATTTCAAATATGTACAGAGATTGGTGTCTTTCCCATGTCACTGATGAGAAACTAAAAGTCTCTATGACCATGCTGGTGATTTCATTCTATTTTGTTAGTTTTCAGCCAGAATCTCCTTTCGTTGGGATTTATGTGTCTTTACTTAAAAGGAAAGCGCAATTTTCAAAGAATGTCTTATTATTCCAGGTTCACATAAAAGAAATTATGATGGTGATGATCATAATGATGATGAGAATGATAACTGGAAATTTTGTATATGCTTACTTACTCTGTGCTGGACCTTGATGCAAAGTCTTTTATGAAAAGTTCTCACATCAGGGCACCTGGGTGGCTCAGTTGGTTGAGCGTCTGACTTTTGGTTTTGGCTCAGGTCAAGATCTCAGGGTTGTGAAATGGAGCCCTGCATCTGACTCCATGCTCTGCGGGGAGTCTGCTCAAGATTCTCTCCTTCTCCCTCTGCTTTCTCCCCTGCTTGTGCTCTCTCTCTCTATCTCAAATAAATAAATAAATAAATAATATTTTTAAACATCATTAAAAAAAGTTCTCACATAATCCCCAAAGCAGCACAGAGAGGGGGCTACTCTCATGACCCTGTTTTACAGATTAGGAGACTGTCCCATGGAAAGATTAAGCCTTTCCTAAAGTTCTACAAGTAGAAAGTGATGTTGCTTGCCCTAGGATTCAGGTTGGTCTGACCCCATGTCTTTCTCACAACCACTAAGTTCTTTGGGTCTTAAACCACACAATATGACTGACACATACAAGCCTTGAACAGTGAGTTTCTGTTCTTAAGAGATGCATATGAACATACAATTGAGAATTCGATTATACTATTGATAAGCTGGGTGGATGGGTGATATCTAGAAACCTGCTTGCTAATTCATGAACGCCTTTTATCTTAATTCTTTCAGCTAAGCACTGTGAAATTTGAACTAATTGGCTAGTGAAGCCTCTTCCAGCCCCGCATTCTATGAGTCTGTATAATATGATTCACTTTGGTCTGAACAACAAACCCTCTGGCTGGTTCTTCTCTTCACAGCCACCCACCACAATGCTTTTTTACACCCAATGCTTCTGCCCCTGCAGACAGCCCCACCTAGCTCAGTTCTCTGTACAAAGATAGGTACACAGTAAGCATCCTGCTATTGACACATTTCTTTGAAACATGCTAAATATCAGGCAGGAAACTCAGGCTAGAAGATGGAAAAAGAAGCATTTTGTTTTCCTGAACATAGAAATGAAATACAAACATCATAGTCCTGGAGAGAAATCAGACAAGGCTTTCTTATTATATCAAAATTATATTAACCAGTGCATTCAGAAGCTCACATAAATATAGGCCTGATAGAACCTATTGAGATGGAATATTTACTGGTCTACGTGTAGCTAACAAGCTTTATAGCGTCAGGATATATGGGATGGTAAGAAGGAGGATTGTTCTGGTCTCACACAGATGTGCCAACTCTGCCACCTCTTACTTCTTTCTGGGCAACTGACTCATGCCTCAATTTCTTCACCTATAAAATAAGGATCATAATTCAAAATTTTCATAAGGTCATTATGAGGCTTGTTCTGTAAAATAATGTAGTTTATCCCAGTGTCAGAAATATGGTAGAGGTTTAGATGAGTCTCCATTATTCTAATAATAACAAGAAAAATCTCACATGTTAGTTTTTAAATTATCCTTGTAAGTAATAATTTCAGCTACTGCTCAATTCTCAATTTTAGGAATTGTTTAGTTTTTGTAGGACAATGACATATGGAACACCAATTAGTTATGAATATTTCATCCAGAAACATTTTTCCCTCTTGGGAGATACCCAAGGTGGGCAGGGGGGAGGAAGTCATGATATAATGCCAAATTATGTAAGCTAGCTTACAAGTTGCCCACAGTTTTTCCAGTTTCTTCAGAATTCCAGATTCTTCCCCTCAACATTAGGATAGCAGATAGGTAGGTAGGTAGATAGATAGGTAGATAGATAGATAGATAGATGATAGATAGATAGATAGATAGATAGATAGATAGATAGATAGATAGATAGATGTAGATAGATAGTGAACCACTGGTCATCAGGTGCCAAAGTATAATGAATCCTGTGAGTCAAAAATCAGACTTTACTCAGCTCTATGAGATACACAATTGATTTTTTCAAATTGATAGGTGAACTTGAAATTAATTGACTGCAGTCACCTTAGTATCATCTAACTATAAGTAACTAATTGTCCAGCAGAGATTGAATCCAGTAATTAGGTAATTTATTAAAATTCAGCCTTTTTCTAAGCATGATAGTTTTGCTACTGTAAATTCTTCCTAACCATTCTACCTATATCAAACAACATCTTTAGAAGAGAAATTATCACAAAATTTGAAAGATGGAAGGGGCCTTGGGCGCCTGGGTGGCTCAGTTGGTTAAGTGACTGCCTTCGGCTCAGGTCATGATCCTGGAGTCCCGGGATCGAGTCCCACATCGGGCTTCCTGCTCGGCGGGGAGTCTGCTTCTCCCTTTGACTCTCTTCCCTCTCGTGCTTTCTAGCTCTCATTCTCTCTCTCTCTGAAATAAATAAATAAAATCTTTAAAAAAAAAGAAGAAAAGAAAGATGGAAGGGGCCTCAGGAGCAACTTTGTACAAAGGCTTTAAGTTTTTATGTGGAGAGATTAAGACCCAGTGAGGTTTGGACACTTGCCCAAATTCCCTGGTTAATTATGGCAGGGTTATTAATTGAATCCATTTCTGATTCTCAATCCAGTGTCTATATTTACTTACTTTCTTGTTGCTATATAAGACTGAGAAATCTGTAAATTACAGCGAATTTTTTATAGTTTTCTATGTCAATTTGGCTATTAGATTTGAAACAAAGTGACAATTATCTGTATAGTTTTGAACTCATGACAGAAGGATGAAGTAAGAACAAGAAGTCCCTCATATGTATGTTCAAAATGATATCTATAGATAACATCTTTTCCAATGAAATACACATGGCACATCTCAAAAATACAATACAATGAACATTGACAACAGAAAGACTAGCAAATTTAGGATGGATATACTAAAGCAACTGTATATATATATATATATATATATATATATAGTTACATATATAGTTATACACATACACACACGTGTTATAGGTATGCAACTGTATATATATGTATATGATACATGCGTTATATACATATATATTATATATAGACCCATATATTCACATATATATATGTATTTATGTTACATCAATTGATTCTATTGGGTGAGGTTGACAGGCAAGAATGTCTACCCTAAATTTGTTTTCATTCATATAGTATGATTTAAAAATATGATATTTGTGTTGTCTTACTCCAGGTGTAAAATAAACATCATCTGCTGAAATCCAGAACACTTCTTTAAATTCTTTGGGTTTTCTCAGGAAGATCAGGAACTGTTGGAGAAATTTTGATAAGGTAAGTTCCAAGCACTACTAATCTGTTCTCTTGGAGTTTCCATTCTAGCTGCCTAAGTTCAGAACAAAGTGAGGTTTAATAAGTCAAAAGAATAGGCAAATGGAGAGGTAGATGCCACTTTTATTAATGATGCAGTTAGTATCTAAGGATGCTGTTTCAGTGTATGACTAAAATAGTCTTCCTAACATTGAACCCCAGACTTAGATTCACCCATCCAGGCCTAGGGCAGCTGCAGGCTCCCCTGACACGGACATGGAAGCCTGACCATAAAGTTTCCAGTGTGGAGTAGCCAGCTCAAATGCATCTGTGAGCAGCCTGCTCTAAAGATACAGGTGACGAGAATGGGTTAAACTATAACTGACAAAGTCTTGCTCCTGAGTTCACCAATCAAATAAACAACTCTAATGACCAAGGAGAGGAGAGAGTAAATGGAATAAAAAGAGGCCAGGAGAAATACTATGGTGGGATTTTCTTCAGATGAAAAAAATTAGAAATAGGGAATAAATATTCTTTCTTCATACCACTGTATAGGAATGACCTGCAAAAAAGAAGGGCCCGTTAGAGGTTGCCTCAGGATTTTCTTAACCTAGTAGCATAGTAAGAGAATTTCTCCTGGGTGAGAGAGGTAACCACAGCACCATGATTTCTCCTGCTTTAAGGAACTAGCCAGATTCAAGGCAGAATTGCTGCCAACTGTCTGTTAGAAGTCATGTCTTTTCAGAATCTCAATGGGCATGTTTTCTGTATTGTCATAAAGCAGATGACTCTATGGTAGACTGCTGGCATTTCTGATTTTAGCTAGTAAAGTAAAGCTCACTAGATAATTTTTAATTTTTTCAGGCATACTATTAAATTATTCTGCAAAGAAGGTGTGGAGGGAACAGTTTATCTAGGTAGTAAGTGAGCTTAGGTAGCTCCTCAGTGTACTTGTCTCAGTGGGAATGTGTAATGGTAATTTAATAAATCATCAATGTTACTTGAATTTATGTGTTGGAACTGTGTTGGTAAAAATAAAACCAAGGAAAGGGAACTTACAGAAAGGATAGAAAAAGAATCATAAGCATGAATACAAGAGTAAAATGATATACCTGGTGCAGAACTATGAACAAAGCCAACCATCTGCAGATAGTCTTGGTAGCAGGAACCACTTGATGCCTCTAGAATGAAGGAATGCTACACTATTTCTTTTATATTTGTGTTTCTTCAGTTGGAATTCTAGATCATGCAAGAAAAAGTTCACTTTAATTTTGGTCATTTGATTTGGTCCAATTTTGGTGATAGCCCCTCCCCTTACCTATACTTGCTAAGGATTAGCAAAGGAAAAAACATAATGGATTGGGACAACTTTGTCTCCTATAATGGAAGGACAGTCATCAGGATTTACCATTACACCATGAATACATATCATGGGGAAGAATTAATCATCAAAAATGAGATAGGATATTATGAAGGAGGGGTTTTTATTTGATATTATTTAATACCACCTCCTAGTATAGATGGTATATCACCTTTTAACATGAGTAATCTACAAAAATGTATGGACCGCACTGACATTTAGAAAATTGATTATTAATGGGGTGCTGGGTGGCTCAGTATGTTGTGCATCCAACTCTTGGTTTTGGCTCTGGCTGTGGTCTTGAGGTCATGGGATCAAGCTCCGAGCCAGTATCCACACTCAGTGGGAAGCCTGCTTGAGATTCTCTCTCTCCCTCTGCCCCTCCCTGCCCCCCTCTCTCTAAAATGAATGAATAAATCTTTTTTTAAAAAAGTTGGTTATTACCAAAGGTCTCTTGGATATATCCTTAAAGAATATCAAGGGACTACTAAATTTAACACTCAAAACTTATACTTCTGCAAGTTATTATGTGAGCTGGAAAGTAAGATTAAATCTATAAAAGTCCTGATCCTATCTTGTATTCAGTTTGAAAGGAAGGGAGCATCCCTTGTTACCAGACCACACCAGAGAGTGTGGACTTCTGGTATTTAAAAGAGGAGCCTGGTTTCTTGCATCCATCCCATTCAAGTGTGGAATGGGAGCCCTTTTGATTTAAAATCTTCTGCTAGCTACATTTAACCAACCAACCAAACAGAAACAGTTCAGTGTTGTAATCTTGGTCAATGGGTATCTAAAACCATGCTTGAACTAATGAAACTGTAGAAGAGGAATGGGAAGGAAAATTTAGTCATTGAGAAAGTGATCTCAAGAAGGGACATGTAGAACAGCCCAAAGACATTTCTGTGCCTAAAGATTTGGAAGTCAGGAAGTATGACCACAAATGCACATATTGAGGTATTTGTTTGGCATGTCCACTGTTGTCAGTGAGGTACGAAATGGATGGAAATGGGACAAGTATGTAATCTGCTTTCAGCCCTCGATTTTGGAGCCATGGCTTCCTTCTGCTGGGATGCAGTCTAGATATCCAGCTATAATTAGATCCTAGGGAAAGTAAAACTCATTCAGTAAAGGGACTAGTCCCTCCAAACAAACAAACAAACAAAAATATCATACTGAAAGAGAGAAGAGAAATAGTAAGAAAAACAGGAAGACTGGGCCTTCCTGGGGAGGGGGGGGCAAACCTCAAAATCCTTCACAAAACAAAGACCTTTAAAGAGGGAAAAAGTGGTCCTAGGTCAATAGAGCTTCCTGTTCCAGAAAGAGACAAATGCAAATATTAAAATCTTCAAGGAGATCAGAAAATATAACCACCCCTTTCATTAATATGAGAGCTCTTCCCTTTCTGTTGTGTATAAACACTGGCATATAGACTTTTGTCCCACTTGGAATTTTTATCTTCATATGAACTAGCCCTATCAGCACTTAAGTCTATATCTGACTTCTCCTCACTAACAGAAAACTGAGAATTATTGCCTCCTATAAGGTGATTAAATGGACAGAACAACAGATTTTAACAAGTAAAGTTTCAAATAGCCTTGTCGGGTCTGTGATTCATATACAAAAAGTACACATCTATGTGGTTAAGTTGCAGTGACTGCTCCTTTATAATTGACATTTTTATTTAGGAACAAATAGAGTTCCACTTATTCCTGGAAACATATCTATAAATTAGATCCCCCAATGTCTAAAATGAGATACGTAATTTCAAGTGAAACAATATTATTGCCTCAATCTAAAGAGAACTAAAAGGATATTTGCTATTATCACATCCATGGGAATTTTTTGATAAAAAAATATATAACTTTTTCCGGTTTGGGTTGTCTCTGAAATGTGGCTGTATTGGTAGTGACTGCAATAGTTATTAGATCTGATTCATAGAATTCTTGGTAATAGAAAAAACATGCCCACATTCCCATGACTCAGGCCCTGGTTAACAAATCTTTACACCATAAATCTAATGTAGCCATACTCAGGGAATCTCAAGCCCTATGAGATGCCTTCACCTTCGACTTTAAATTAAAAATAGAATTAAAACACCCAGTAGTGGCAAGAGTGTAGAGAAAGACCATTTTTATAAAATGCTATTGAGAGAATAACTTGGTATAATCCTTGCAGAGACCAATATGGCATGTTATCAAAAGTCTTTAAAACTCAGGCTGCTCCTGACCTAACATTTCCTTTTCTAAGATTTATCTTAAAGAAATTAGTGGACAGGGGTGCCTGGGTGGCTCAGTCGGTTAAGTGTCTAACTTCCGCTCAGGTCATAATCTCAGGGTCCTGGGATCAAGCCCCACATCGGGCTCCCTGCTTAGTGGGGAGTCTGCTTCTCCCTCTCCCTCTGCCTCTCCCCCCAGCTTGGGTTCTCTCTCTTTATCTCTCTCAAATAAATTAATAAAATCTTAAAAAAAAAGAAATTAGTGACAAACGAATGAAGACATTGTATATGCACAATCATTGGAGCATTGTAAATATCAGAAACAACCTATATATCTGACAATTAAGTACTTGTAATGATATAATAAAGCACCACACAATCATTAGTGATGATGCCGTTGCTCTGAATGTATAGACATGGAAATATATTCACAGTACATTATTAATTTAAAAAATCTGATTATAGAAAATTATGTGTGATACCAGCATTTATATATTATGCATTTATATGTGTAGAAAATATCTGAGTCATGAGATTATGGCTTATTCTTTTTATATACCCTATTTTTCTAAAGAAGATATAAAGAGACATGTAAAACAAATTGAGAGAATAAAATAAATTGCAAATCAAGGGAAAAGATTTTCAAAGGATAAGAAATGACACTTTCCCACCATTAAAAGACATGTACACATACTATCTTTTTATAATCCATATTGTTTTCCCACCAGAAGGAAGCCTGAGCAGGAAGTGGATATGTGGACCTGCCGTGTTTTCCTGGGAATGGGGCTGAGTTATGACTCCTATTGTCCTGGTCTATAACAGTGATAATCTCTTACCTGTTGTTATAAGGGCTGTGACCTCTAGCAATATGCTAAAAAGCAAGGGGAAGAGGGTTCAAAACTAATATAAACTATACCAGTTGATCATTTACAAAGAGGATGTAGATCATTGAGATAATTGGGACGAAGAGGCTTATGTCCCAATTATAGGCACAGGAAATCCTTCCTCCATTACTTTCACCTGCCATTTTATATCATGATGGTAACATAAGTAGACGGGGTAAATAGACTCCTCCAGAGCAGACCCATTCAACACCTCTTCGAGGGATTCCCCACCTCAAGAGTGTAAGATATGTTGTAAGAAGAATGTAAGATATAATTTCCAGGGTCAGGGATTAAAAAAAAAACTTTGAAGATGGTTGAAAGGTGAAAGCAATAACACACAATATACCTGCTGCTCAGAAACAAAGTGAAACCAAGATTACCACTGGTATGCTAGGTGTTTGGGGCTTAGTGAAAGAAGAGCATGATTGGCAGAGGGACTACAGTGACAGACTCACAATTGTGCAATCCTGTAAAGTGCAGAAGAAAATGTTCAGGGAGGGTACCAAGACATTGCTTTAGCCCTTGTATAACCAATGTCAAGTCTCTGGAAGCAACTAAATGCTCAAGTAAACACCCTTCAGGTTAAGTCCCCTCCTCTTTCATCCAAGTAGTTGACCCTACTCCTTCTCCTGGGATATTGGAACCACCACCACACTGAATTCATGGAACAGTTAGTATTCCTGAGGTGAACAATGAGTCCTTTGTACCTAAGGCTAAGACAGGAGCACCCCAGTAGCTGTAGGTTCCCTGGAAATTGTTCTCCTAGCATTCTTGGATGTGTTGGTGCCATGAAAGGTTGGGAATCCCCCGAAGAGGTGTTGAATGGGTCTGCTCCGGAGGAGTCTACTTACCCCAGTCTACTTACGTTACCATCGTGATAAAAAATGACAGGTGAAAATAATGAAGGACTTCCAGTGCATATAATTGGGACATAAGCCTCTTCGCCCCAATTATCTCAATGAATCTTCACAACACCCTCTCTACCTTCCTTCAAGGATAAAGAGAAGTTAAATAACTTGCTCAAGGCCATTCAAATAGAAAGGGAGTGGGTATGGGATGAAAATCTAGGCCGTGTGATTCCAACTGTAATCATTGGCAGCCCTTCTGACCCTTGTAGAACACATTATAATGCTTATGTATGATGACTGTTTAAAGTAACAGTAGTCATTTGAAAAAACTGACATCAGATGTAACCAAGCAAGAGGTACACAGGACTCGGAATTTTTATTTTTCTGATCTTCTTAATAACAAAAAGAGGACAGTTGGTGAATTAGAACCCCATTGTTCTTCCTTAGTTTTCTTTTTTCACACAGCCATGATAAATAGCAAGATATGAATGAACTCCATAGCTTTAGAAGGCAAAGACCTCTGAAAGAATCTAGCGTTATATTGCAGTGTTGTACCCGAAGGGGGAAAACCACACTCCTAAGTGTGCTGTATTTGGTACGTGGTAACCACTTGGAAAACAGAGGTGAAATGAAAATTACCTGCTAAGTCTCAGCCATTCCACAGCACATTTCAGCTGAGAATGCTTAAAAATAAAATACCCGAGAAGGCAAGCTATATGCAGTTCTATTTGTACGTGATCTTATTTTCTCCATGTGCGAGGAGAGATGTTCCTTCAAGGTTGTCACTGTCATCATTGAGCGTTCACTCACTCATTCAATAAATGTTTATGGAACATGAACATCATGCCAGGGAGCTGAGCACTGGGGTTACCCAGGTGAATCAATGTTCTCTTCTGTGGAGGGAAGCAAGGACAGACCCCAGGATCTTAATATCTTAATAGTATATATGGTAGCGATGAGAGGAACAGATGCACATTAACATAAAGATATATACGCTTGCCCACATACACGCATATGCTATCTTGCCACACTGCAGGAGGGAAATATCAATCACACTGAAGATATTAACAGAATGTCTGGGTGGCTTCCACCTCAATTGCAGAAGATTTTATGGGTGAGTTGAGTTTCAAAAGTTTTGGAAAAAATGACAGAATAAAGTATTGTGGCACAGAATGTGGAGACATTTTCTATTTTGGCAGAGATCATTTCACAAAGAATCTGAGGAGTCCTCAGTATCATGAAGGAATATAGTTTGAATTAGAAAACAGCTCAGGTGAAACACCCAGGCAGGGATCAAATATCAGAATTGATATGTATGTTTTCCGGCATATTTCTAAGTGGTCTTAGAAACAAAATACCCGCTCCAGGTCCTTCCTTTGGAATCTAACGTCTTTGTATATGAGATGACATGCAATATTATACCTAATTCTAATAAATACAAGTAAACCCAAATCCTTTTTAAAGGCTTGGGCCTTAGATCAAACAGGGTTAAAGCCCCCTGCTTTGCAAATTACTTTTCAGACTTGAAAAAGTTATTTACTTCGCTTGCCTTCAGGTCCTTTAGGAAAGGAAGGCTACTGTGAGTCAGTGCAGGCAAAGAACTTAGCACACTGTCTGGCACATAGTACTTGCTCAGTAAATATCAGCTAGGCTTATATCAATAATACCTCTTTACGGTTTTATTAAGACTATAACATGAAAATCTTGTGCACACTAACTAATGCACTATCATATGCAATTTGGTTTTGCTTCGGTAAAACGAGTGCATTGAGACATTGCCATATCCTAGAAATTGTGGCAAGCAAACAGTGATGAATAGGGTAGAGCCCTACCCTACCAGGGCATCTGAGTCTACTTAGGCTCCATTTGCAGCAGACCCACAATGGCTAACTGGAGGTCCTTATTTTTTCTTTATTTACCTATTAATTCCTAAGAAATTCAGGGATCTCTCTAGAATATTTTGGTCATCAGAAAACATTTCAAATGCCTCTAGCACAATGTACTACCGAAATGTACTACCAAAGCATTTTTGCACTTAAAAAAAATGTTCCAGTTAATTAAGTACTTTTACCTTCATTAATATATGATCTTCACAGTAGGCTTCAGGTAAGCCCAGGGCTAGAGGGGATGAGTGGAGGGGTGACGAGAGTTTTGGAGGAAACTGATAATTTAAGGACATAAATGACTTGCCCATGCTAACAGGACTAGTGAATAAGCAGGGGTTTCTTCAGCACTAGGTTGCCTCTGTATAGAATGAAGGAGTCCTCTGTTTTTCTTCAGAGCCCAGCTGGGGCCAGTTCTAAGGAAACATAGGAGTTGATGGCACATACCCATGAAATTTTTACATTTTTTCAAGGTTAAATATAAGTCCCTGCCACTTCTGGGTTGATATATAGCCATTAAGATCACACCCCTGCTCTTTTCCTTTCTTTCCTCTTTAGACAAAAATATTCTGTCCTGCAATGATAATAACTGTGATAAAATGTGGTGTAGAATATTATTTGGTACTAAAAAGGAATGAATACTAGTACATCCTATGACATGGATGAACCTTGGAAAACATTATGCTCAGTGAAAGAAACCAGACACAAAAGAATCACATATGGTATGATTCCATTTCCACGAAATGTTGAATATGGTATGGATGTAGTTTCATATCAATTTGAATACAGAATAAGCAAATCTGTAGAGATGGAAAGTAGATTAGTGGTTGCCTACGGTAGGGTGGAGAGGATGGGGAATGGCTACTAATTGGGTAGGGAGATTCTTTTTGAGATGGGAGAATATTCTAAAATGAGACTGTGGCATTGATTTATATGTTCAGATGAGTGAATTGCATGGGATGAGGATTGTATCTCAATACAGCTGTTGAAGAAATAATAACGAGGGGAATGCTCAAAATTATAACCATGCCATGTTTGCATGTGGCAAATATTTTACATACGTTCATTTTGTGTACCTATTGAGCCCTCAAAACAACATTCTAAGCCTAGTTCTATTTTGTTCCCATTTTTTTTTTAAATGAGCAAACTGGGAGAGAAAGTTAACCTTCCAATTTCCCACAGTTAGTAAATGACAGACTTAGGATTTGAACTTGGGAAGTCTAGCTTCAGAATTCTGCCCTCTTAATGACTTTGCTAGTCACATGCTGTTGACAGCCTTCTTTACCCTTATAACTTGCGTTCTGGGCACCTGGAGGCAGGGACTGTTCCCAGATTTCTCCCTTGTATGTATTTGCATGTTTTCTTCCTTCCCTTTCATTTTCCCCATAAGTGAGGTATAATTGGTATACAATAAACTGGACCTTTTAAAGTGTACAATTTCCTAAGTTTTGACATCTATAACATTGTGAAACCATCACACATCAAGATAATCAATAGGATCAGGATAATAAACTTATGTGTCATCCCCAAATGTTTCCTCATGCTCCCACATCCTCCTTCTGGTCTGACGCTCCTCCCTCCACTTGGTCCCAAGCCACTGCTGATCATTTTCTGCCACTTACAGATTCTGGAGTTTTATATAAAAGGAGTCTTACAATATATATTCTTTTTTGTTTTTCAGATTCTTTCACATAGCATAATTATTCTCATACTTCCTTGTTATTGTGTGCCTAAAATTCTATTTGTTTTCATTGCTGTATAGTACTCCACACATGGAAAGGCCACAGTTCTCTCTTATTCAGGCATTGATGTACATTTGGATTATTTCCAGCTTTTAGCTATTGCAGATAAAAACCACTGTGAATACTGGTGTTCAAATCTTTGTAGGGACATAACCTTTCATTTATTTTGCATATACATATCTAGGAGTAGAATGGCTGGATCATACAGTAATCCAAACTCTTCCAAACTGGTTGTAACATTTCACATTCCCGCCAGCAGTGTATGAGAGTTCTAGTCCTTCCACATCCTTGCCAACACTTTTTGATCCTAGTCATTCTAGTAGGTGTGTAGTGGTATCTCATGGTAGTTGTAATGTGCATTCCCCTAATCACTAATGATGTTGAACATCTTTTTAATGTGCTTTTTTGCCATCTATATGGCTTATAACTTATTCGCTATCTTTCTTGTATGAGTTGTCTGCCTTACTATTAAGTTTTGTGAGCCTTTATATATGCTGGTTATAAGTCTTTTATGAGATACATGATTTGCAAATATTTTCTTCCAGTCTGAAGCTTATCTTTTCCTTCTCTTAACAATGTCTTCCTAAGAGTTGAAGCTTTTAATTTTGGTGAAGCCCAATTTATTATTTTTTTCTTTTATGGATTATGCATTTGGTATCATATCCAAAATATTTTCGCCAAACCCAAGATCATAAAGCTTTTTCTCCTATGTTTTCTTCCATAAGTTTCATAATTTCACATTTTATAATTAGGTCTAATGTCCATTTTGAGTTAATGTTTATATATGGCATGTGGTATGGACCAAAGTTCATAGCTTTGCATATGGACACCTAACTTTTCCAGCACTTTTTGTTGAACAGACTATCCTTTCTCTACTGAATTATCTTTGTATCTTTATCAAAAATCATATACATATATGTGTGTGTGTATGTGTGTATGCATATTTATTACTTTCTCATAATCTTTGCTTATAAAAATCCCAGTTATCCTTCAAAGTCAAGTTTAGATGCCTCACACTCTAGAAAACCACCCCAAATTCTCTTACTTATTATACTTTGTATTCATGGTCAAGTGAAAAACAAAAACAAAAAAAATCCTGTATTAACAGTGATTATCTCCAGCTGTGGGATTTGAGATGATTTATATTTTGGCTAATATACTTTGTCAGTATTATCTGAATTTTCTACCATCAGCATTTATACTTTGTAGAGAAAAAATAATTTGATTTTATATATTTATAGCACATTCTCTGCCCCATACTTTAATATAGATTTTTTTTTCTGTTTTGAGTAAATAAAACCCAACCTAACAGTTGGCTATATATACACACACAGACACACACACACACACACACACACACACACACAAACACACACAGATTTTATTGGCTCATGTAACCAAAAAAAAAAAAAAAAAATCTCAGAACAGATTAGCCTCAAGCATGGAAAGATCTAGATACTCAGTAACTAGTATGTGGAATCTATCACTGCTGATCTCATGGCCCTACTCTTCTCACTGCTGGCCTTTTTCTCAGGCAGTCTTTCCTATGCAGAAGTCCCCAAGACACCGCAGGCTTACGTTACTTTGACAATCTTGGGAGATTGAGGGTAGTTCCTTCCCTATTGTCCTTGTAAAACATTTTGGGGTTAGCCTGCCTTGTTACGTACCCCCTGACAACCAGTTATGTTGACTGATTGTTCAAGTTATTTCTCACTGCCTCACCATTTTAGAGTGAGACACTCCCTGAGTGTCTGAGCGTTATGTCTGAAAAAGATAAACTGAGACACTATACGAAAAGAATAGCTAAAAGATAGAAAAATGTCTAAAATAACCAATGCCTACTACTTTCCTTTTTTTACACCATCCAAGCAATCTTGTTATATAGACATCTACCTAAATCTGAGAAATTTGGAACAGAAATTATTCAAGTTCACTGTCGTAGTTTTCTATTGCTGTTGTGTCACAAACTACCACAAGCTCAGTGGCTTAAAACAACACAAATTTATCATCTTCTGGTTCTGGAGGTGTTGGCAGAGTCGCCTTTCTTTTGGAGGCTGTAGGGGAGAGTCTGTTTCCTTGCCTTCTCCAGCTTCCAGAGGCCTTGGTTTATGGTTCCTTCCTCCATCTTCAAACACCCTCAGAGCCAGTACTGTGGCATCTTCAAACTGCTCTACGTAACTCTGACCCCCCTGCTTTCCTCTTACAAGGATCCTTGTGATTATATTGGGCCCGCCTAGGCAATCCAGGATATTTTCCTCATCTCAAAATCCAGACTCATTCACACCTGTAAGGTCCCATTTGCCACATATAGTAACAATCCCACAGGTTCTGGGGATACGGATGTGGACATCTTCGGAGGGTCATAATTCAGTCAAACATAGTCACAGGATATTAGGTGGTAATGATGAGTCTTTAAACCGTTTCCCAACTTGAAGATCAGTGTCTTTTCTAACTTATTGCGATTGTATCATGTCACAGTGGCTGTGTATAAGCTTGTCTAGATTTCAAATTCTGGGAGATCAGGGAATTTTATCTACCATAGAAAACAAGTATGTGTGTGAGGGGGTGCTTTTTTTCTGAGACACAAGGTATAGGTGGGAATAAAAAGCTCAATTTTACTTGTAACTTGCATCATTCCACACTGGCAGTTGCCTCCTTGGCCCTCCCTCTTGATTAATAAAGCAATAATACGGATTTGTTTGTACCTCCTTTATTTGATAAATTCTGTTTCTAGCAGAAGAATAGGGTTCCATCAGTAGGCAAATCACTTAATAGTTTTCAAATGACAACTATAATTCTTTCTCAGCTGTTGCTACATGTGCAAAGAGAAGCAGAGAACTAAGGCCGTTGTATGAATAATTTAAACAGTAAACCTCTATTGGCTCAATTATCTGATTATCTCAACATGCATCTGGATACAACTTTAGTTTTTTATTCTCCAAAGTGTTTTAGTTTACTTTTGTTGCCTTTATATAAGTCACTTATTTCATCTATGTCTTAAATTCAACTTAGCAAACATCATTTAATGAGCAACCGCTATATGCCCAAAACTGCTCACACCTATGGCAGCTCAAAAGGCAGAAAACAAAGAGTCTAATTCTCTGGGAGTTTTTGGCACCAACAGGAGAGGTGATACAGCCACACCAATAACTATACAATATGGCAGCATGTAAGGCTCATGGCTGGGATACAAAAATGATGACAGAAATATTTAGAGGGAGAGAGATCCAACAGTCTGAAGAATTAGGGGAAACTTCTGGTAAAAGAAGTATCCTGGAGGGTAGGGAAGGATTTGCAAGGCAGTAGTAGGGTGGAAGAGTGTTGCAGTAGAAAGACATGGAAAGCAAGGAAACCTAGGACTAATCTTGGGAGCCATAAATTATCTGGTGATACTGGGGAAAGGGAAGGTACAAGGAAGCCCTAAGAACTAAGAGACAGAAAGGAACAGTTGATGCCCAGCATCTAAAGGTGTATAATTTATTCATCCCAATATCCTAGTAGTTTTCAACATGTTTGTTGTGAGGGGTTGATTAGGCAATATCTGGAGATAGTTCTATCTAAATGAGGGTGGCAGGGGTGTGGGGGAGGGAGAAGGGAGGGTGATACTGCCATCTAGTGGGTAGAGGCCAGGGATGCTGCTAAATATCTTAACAATGCCCAGAGCATCCCCCAAAACAAAGAATTTTCTGACCCCAAATGCCAACTGTGCCACAGATAAGAAAGTCTCCAATAACCTTATGAAGTTGTAGTATTATTTTCCTTATGTTACAGATAAGGAAATTGAGGGTTTTTGAGATTACAAATCTTGCCTGAGATCATTAAATAGTAAATGGCCTAACAAGAATAGGGCCACATTACAGGGCATGAGGAATGTGACTATTATGAAGGAGTTAGTGAGATTCTCCGAATATGGGCAATACAATTATTGGTACTATAGTGAAATGACAATGCAAGTGAAATGCTAAGCCCAGTGCCTTTCTCATAGTAAGCACTCAATAAATATTCCCTGCTGCTTTGAATGAGAGCTGGTGCTTTTAGCAATATGATGTGTCAACTGTGAGTGGGCTCTGCTGGACATAGGAGAGACCTGGGACAAAAGGTTGGTCTGGGACTAGGGCAGGTGTTCAGAGTCTGACGTGGAGAGAAAGCATGTGGAGTGTGGAGGAAAGGACACATGCAAAAAAAGTGTTACCCACAGAGGAACTAGAGAGCCTGACGAACCAATGAATGTGTTGGTGTGTGTTGGGGAAAGTTGTAAAGGTGACTCTGGTTTTGAACATGAGAAACTCAGTTTCCCCTCACTACCATGAAATGACCAGCTGCCATGTTAGGAATTACTACACTTCCTTAAAACAGACAAACTGAGACACAGAAAGGTAAAGTAATTAGTTCAAGGTCACACCACATTTTGAGATTTCTTTAGAAATTTACAGCAAAGGAAAATTGGACCTTTTTGAAGATACAATAACTAAATCTTTATAGGAAAGATAAGGACAAAATGACATTTTCTTTAATAGTGCTTCCAAAAACAGGTTTAACATTTATTTTGCTATATATCTGTATAGATGAAAATTACTTTAACCTCTAGCCAGGCATTCTGGCTGAATGAGATATGTCGAGGCATCAAGGAAGAGTTTCCCGAAAAGCGTGGAGTGAGATTCACTTTCTTTGTCACATTTGCTGCATTATTAAGAGAAAGCCAAGAAAAATAACCTGGAAGGCCAGGTAAGATGTGGAAGAGAAGAGACAACCAACGGTAACTGACAGCTTGGGATATTTACGAATGGTAGAAAGGACCACTGATTTTGAATGAGTACCTATTAGATGCCAACAACTGTGCTAACTATTCATGTGCATTATTTTATTTTAATCTTCATAACTGTGTAGGATACATATGACCACTGATAGATGAGGTATTTGAGGCTTAGAGAGGCTAACTGATTTACCCAAGGTCATAAACCTAGGAAGTAGTAGAGCTAATATTCAAACCTCAAGTGTTGAATTCAAGTGCCCAAGCTTTTACCCATATTATAGGTGTTTGGCTAGAAATTAGAAACATAAATTATTCCCTTTTTTGTATTTGACGAATTATAAATAAGATTGGATGCATAGTTGTCATTCAGTGAAGCCATACCTAAGGATGCGAACTGTAAAAGTGTGGCTGTAAAGGAACAGCATGCCTCCTTCTCAAATCCCTACCTTTACTCCTTACCAATGCTGTACAGTGGCTTCCAGATCCCACTCTCACCATTTTAGCACTTCTTCCAAAAATCTGAATTCAGCATCTTCACTGTGCATTCTATGAATAGAGGATACAGCCATGAACAAGAAAGGCAAGGTCTCCAATCCCAGGAACAACACATTCTAGGAGAGATAAACAACTCCAGAGATTTTTTTTTTTTTTAATATGATCAGATAAGTGTTCTGCACAAAAATGGTGATGTGCTAGATAGACATTGGGTGGTACTTCACCTGCCTGGGAGAGATGGCCTGAGGTCAAGATCAAGATCAGTGCCTGCAAAGAACAGAAAGTAAATGTTCTAGGTTGAGGGAACTAGGGCCAAAACACCATTGACACAGGAAGAAGGTCCGTGAAGCTGGAGAAGCTGAGCAGCTAAGTGCGGAGCAGATGCTATAAGATATGGTTGAAGAAAGACTAAGAGAGGTGGGTACCAGGAAAAGTAGGATTTTCCAAGTCAGTAGAAGGAAGTCTAATTTTCTTCCTGGTACAATGAGATGCCCTTGTGAGGATCTTATGCTCTTTCACCCGGGGACTAATGTTCTAAAGGTTAGCATTTGGGATAGAGAAGATTTTAAAGATACCAAGAAAAACTAATTTTACTTTGACTTTATCAGTTAATATTTCATATGAATAAGAGAGAAAGTGAGAGAACCCCCCCAAAATCTTTCAGTAGCTTCATTTATATCTGAAAGGTGCGTTTTTGACACTTCAATCAATCAGTGGGTGCCATTAATCTGCATATTGTGTTACAAGAAGCTGCCTTTCTTCTCAATTTTCCTTTTCTTTTTGTTCTTCTCAGGAAATTAATTCATGTCATTTCCATTTGAAATCCTGTGGCATTTGACTGCACAGGCACTTAGAGGCACCCTTCTATGACTCGAAGCTTAGTGTAATGGCATTGCTTGTCAGAAGCCTTGCTTTCCACTGTAAGGAAAGGGAGTCTGGACTGTTGGGCCCCTCAGGCCCTTAGAGATACATTTAGGATGATGGCTTGATACAGGACTGTAGGCCTTTATGTGGGGGGTTCCAAAAGAGTGGACTTTGGTGAGTGATGCTGGCAATTTGGTTAACATTTTCCCAATATTGTGTTTTGCTGTGAATGGAACCTTTGAACAAGTGTTTATAAGATGTCATCAATTGCACTTTAGAAATTTTGCTTCCTCAAAAGGCTGTACTTGGAAACTTTGGGAGCATTTTCTGCAGTTTAATAGTCTGACACACTGATTTGTTTTATGAAAGGTTGAATAATGTCAATCATACTGCTCTGTTGATCTACATGAAAACACTTCTCCAGGCAGACATATTCCGATAAAAGCATAAAATTTAAGAGTCCTAAGGGCGCTCAAAGGCCATCAGTCTAGTGGGTCACAGACTTTAACACCTTTCATGTCATGAACATGAATAAATGTACAGTGGCTCGACAGAGGGTTTCCAGCTATTTATTTTACCATATATTTGCTGTTCAAACATTACTAAATAAAAATTACAAGGAAATTATAGTTGTAAAAATATAGGAAAGAATCACAAATGGAAGATACTTGTTTTCAATTCAACTAATTAATAGGACAAAACCACTACATTGCCCTTACTTGTCTCATTTTTTGATAGTGGGCCAGTGGAAGTCTAATCGAGGACAATATTTGAAATTGCTTATCCAATCGAAGCCTGCCTTAGAGATCCACCCACGACCACAGGCTGTGCTTTGAGCCACTCCAGTGACAGTTTTATCTGGCAGCCCATTCCCTGTCTAGAGAGCTTTATTTTTAGTAAGTGCTTCATTATATTGCATGGAAGTTATGTTATAGTCTCCATTTAGAATGTCACACATATACATACACATACACAAATGAGCAAACAACAAGCTTGCACATTAATAAAATTTTGTAAATTATAACATTTGGCATTTCTTATACCAGTCTCCCCCTCTCTAACCCCAAAGCTATTGCCTTTGTTTGAATCCTCACAACCTCCCATGGTTTCCAAATTGCTCTCCTAGGTCCGGTTGTTCTCTAATTCATCTGCATAATGCCCCTTGTAATGTCTTTTGAAAATCCCAAACTTACCATGTTACTCCTTAATAACCCTCAATGATACCCCTTTGTTTTTTAAATGAACTCCTTCCAAAACACACACACACACACACACACACACACACACACACACACACACACAAAGAATCCTTGATCTGGCTGCTCTAGGTAGGTTCATTTCTTGGCATTTCAGCTCTTTCCTTGCCATACATTCTCCTTAAGCTTCGACCCTAATATAATTTCAGTTCTCCTAAAGTACAAGCAATGAATGTTTGTCACATTCTAACTCAGGTCTTCACGATTCCAATCTTGCTGCTCTTGGCCTTACTCCGCGGCTTTGAATCAAGCATGTCCTCTTTCAGAGTATACACTTATCCTTTCTTAAAATGTAAGCACCTCTGAGAAATAATGAAAAGTTGCTAATACTTTGCCCAATTGTAGTAAACAGAACCCACTGAAATTGGTACTCAGTGAAAAATTTGTTAAATAAATTGGATTAGATTGAATTAAATTAATTAGCACCTATTTGCAAATGTATTTGTGTGTGTGTGTGTGTGTGTGTGTGTGTGTGTCTGTGTGTGTGTGTGTGTTTCCTGGAGAAGGGAAATACCTATGATTAAGGCCTTAGGCTTATATAAAGATTAATAAAAAGGAAAAGACACCCAAAAGGGGAGGGGGGGACAATCCTCTTCAAAGATAAAAGCTTTGTTCCAGGATCATAATTTTGCCACCCTCTAACCCTAGAGATAAAAAAACAGAATTGAGAATAGAAAAAGTGAGAAAATTCAGTGGACTTTTTAATGTAGTCACTCAAATAAATAAGAACAATAACAAAACAATCTGTCTTTCAGTAGTCGTTAATAAAAGGTAAAGTAGGAAATCAAATTTCAATGCAGCATCATTTTTTTCTGTATCTTTTGATTTTTTTCCACCTTTATTGAGATACAATTAACATATAGCATTGTGTGAGTTTAGGAGGCAAAATGTTAAGATTTGATACATTGCGAAATGCCTATCACAATGACCGTCCGTTACCCTACCCCATAATTACCTTTGTTCGGGGTGGATGAGAACTTTAAGACCTAAAGATTTTATTTGACAGAGAGAACACAAGCAGAGAGAGAGAGAGGGAGAAGCAGGCTCCCTGCTGAGCAAGGAGCCCGATGTGGGACGCGATCCCAGGACCCTGGGATCATGACCTGGGCCGAAGGCAGCCACTTAACCAACTGAGCCACCCAGGCATCCCTAAGACCTACTCTTTTAGCAACTTTCAGGTATATAATGCAGTATTGTTAACTACAGTCACCATTTGATCACTGAAACTTATTCATCTTATAACTGGAAGTTTTGTGATTTTTTAAATTTTATTTATTTGTCAGAGAGAGAGAGTGCATAAGGAGGGGTACGAGTAGTGGGAGAGGGAGAAGCAAGCTCCCCACTGAGCAGGGAGCCCGATGTGGGGCTCAATCCCAGGACCCTGGGATCATGACCTGAGCTGAAGGCAGACGCTTAACCAAATGAGCCACCTGAGTGTCCCTTATAACTGGAAGTTTGTACCCTTTGAGGAACATCTCCCCATTTTCCCCAACCCCTGGCAACCACCATTCTATTCTTTTTTTCTAGGAGTTCAGCTTTTATAGTGTGTGTCTTTCGCTAACTTATTTCACTTGGCATAATGCCTTCAAGGTCTATCGGTGTTGTCAAAAATGTTCTTTTTTATGGCCGAATAATATTCACATCTATTTTCTGTAGAGAATGTCACCATTTGACATTCTCACCAATAGTGCACAAGGGTTCCCTTTTCTCCACATTCTGGCCAACACTTGTTATCTCTTGTCTTTTTTTTTTTTAATTGGGTGAATCTAATTGATTTTAAATTGTCTTTTGTTTTGAGAGAGAGGGGGGAGAGGCAGAGGGAGAGGCAGAGAGAATCCAAAGCAGGCTCCATGCCCACCACACACAGCCAGACATGAGGCTTGATCTCACAACCCTGAAATCATGACCTGAGCGGAAATCAAGAGTCAGATGCCTAACCGACTAAGCTGCCCAGGTGCCCCATCTCCTGTCTTTTTGAGAATAGCCATTCTAACAGGTGTGAGATGGTATCTCACTGTGGTTTTAATTCACATTTCCTTGATGATTAGTGATATTAAGCAACTTTTCATGTACCTGTTGGCAATTTCATGTCTTCTTTGGGGAAAAAAAAAAAAAAACATCTATTTATGTCCTCTGCAATGTGGCATAATAGTTATCTTAGGGAAAATATGAAATTCCACAAGATTTTTTAAACTTTTACTAAAAATCCTTTTCAGGAAGATTGCCAACTGAAAGTTGTAGTAAAATGTCAAAGGTTCAATCACTTACCGGTTACCCAGTGTTGAATCCATTCAATAAGACTGCTACTCCACGACGTGCCTTACAATCGTCATCTGCCACAGGGGTATTTATTTTCTATCGCATTTCCCCTATAAAATTCATACAGTCATTGATGGCTTCCAAAAACTCCGTGTAGTAAACCCTTCCCATTTTGAAAGTTGAGTCTGAGGATTATTTCTTTATATGTGCTTATTTTTTGGTGTTTAGGGGATGACTTCGTTCAAGTGATAAAGGTGTTTCCATTTTCCCTGTAAATACAATAGATTATTATTTTTCAAATCTGGAGCTTCTCCCAGTCATTTGCTTTCCTCAAAAATGCTGTATATGTGCGAAACCTGGACATTTAAAAATGCAGATTGGTTAACATTATTTGAATCTTGTACCACTAAAGCAGCTGGAGGTCTGGCATCACAGATGTGCTAATGCATCTTCAATGGGAAGAGAACTGAATTTTGAAATCTAGGCACTTCATTTCCTGAAAACACAATAGTGATAGGGTGGGGGAAAACAAGACTATCATTTCTAGAATCTGCACTGCATGACGAATGCTGAAGGAAAGGGACATTCTTTAGGAGTTGTTTAGTATCAAGCGCTGATTTAGCTAGATAAAATGCAGCTTCTTTTCAAATTACACAGCTGGATTCACACCATCTACTAATTCCTGGTGGAGTTTTAAAGATACCTTTATGGCCAATTTTCTTCTCGGTGCAAAGAATCCTAATTTAGACAGAATGAAAATACCTTCATGTAGTTTCTATGCACAAATACCATCTCCTTTAGAAACATTTAATAAAGGAGATTGTGTTCTACAAGTGCTTGGGTCACCCTTTAATTTAATTAATTAATTAATTAATTAATTTATTTATTTATTTATTTATTTTTATTTTGACAGAGGTAGACCCAGCGAGAGAGGGAACACAAGCAGGGGGAGTGGGAGAGGGAGAAGCAGGCTTCCTGCAGGGCTCGATCCCAGGACCCTGGGATTATGACCTGAGTCGAAGGCAGACGCTTAACGACTGAGCCACCCAGGCACCCCTTGGGTCACCCTTTAAAAAGGATTTCCAAAGTGTGATTGGGTCTAAAGTGATTTAGGATCGGTTGCCAAATTGTCAAACAATTGTCTCTGTCAGCTTTCTTCTTATTAATTTAAGTCATGCCTAGAATTTGTCATGTTGCCTAATGGGTCTGAGGAAGGAAAGATCTTCCCTTAAGATGCTCCCTTTCACTGATGCTCTTCCTTCCCAGACCTCATTTGCAATTGATATCCTCCTGGAAGGAACATTTTAAGACTGCTTCCAAAATCTGAACTCTCTTGATCATGGCATCTAGTCTGATCCCTCTCCCATGGCTGAGTACCTAATTTAGCTCATCTTTAGCCCTGATAATCTTTGGACCACAAATTGTTTTTTCTTAGAATGCACCCTATTCCTTGTTCTTTAGGTGCAAAATGGCAATCTTGCATCCATCAACTCTATGCTAACATTCATGAAGCTCTTCACACATTTAGATTTCCTACTTGTGAAATCCTCTGGGATTGCCCCCACGTAGAGGTAGCTACTACCGCCTCTGCTCCCCCAGCTCTTTATACTTACTGCTGGTAAAATTCTGTCTGTATTGTATTACCATTGCTTGTAATTGACATGCCTACCTACTATTTACCCACTTTCCTCCCCCAAGTAGACAGTTCATTCATCCGTCAATCAAAACGTAGTCAGAGGCCAAAGGGCCGGGCACTGTGCTAAATAACATGGGTATCAATTAACTGTTAAAATAACCAGGTCTTCTGCAAATTGACTAGTAATGTATTTCCCCCATTCATCTGTAAGTTTACTTTTTGTTTTTCTTATTTATTTCTAAGTTATTTTTAAGAAGTAGTTATATATTTAAAATAGGAATCCTTTGTCCTATGCATTGCAGAGTTCTCCCATCGTTGTGGTTTCTCAGTGTTGTACATATGGAACACATTTTCCCTTTATTGTTTCTTCCATTTAACTTTCTCATCAGCATTTCTTTTTTCTTTTTTCTAGAGAAAGCAGGAGCAGGGGGGAGGGTCAGAGGGAGAAGCAGGCAGCCCGATCCCAGGACCCTGAGATCGTGACCTGAGCTAAAGGCAGATGCTTAACCGACTGAGCCACCCAGGCGCCCCAGCATTTCTTTTTCACAAGCTAGCTGGCATTGGAGATGAGATGGCATGGGTAAGAAGAAAAGGCAGTGGCAAAGGGTCCACCGAGGAACCTGAGAGTGGTCTCCTAAAGTAATACAGTAAAGAGAATTGGGCAGATGTTAAGCCATTTTTGAATTAGCATCAACAGATATGATTAGGACAGTGGTGGTAGCAGAGGAGTTAGTGATAATTTTCATAAATTTCATAACACATAATGGGAGGTTAATACCCATCTGTTGAAGTTAGCAAGTGACCGATTGAATGATCCCTTATGTAGAGAATTTTCTTTCCTATAAATCCCAGCAACTATTAAGGGAATTTGTTATTTGTAAGGGTTAGAAGTTGGGGTTTATTGCAGTGATCACCCTGATTCTTCACTCTCTTTTGTCATGTAACTTTAGAGTGGCCTTCCATGAGGGGTAGGATGACCTGTTCCATTCCCTGACAATGGGCTCAACCAAGTGATTTGCTTTAACCAACAGAAAGTCAGCAAATTTGATTCATACAGAAGCATGAGAACATACTCATGTCTTTCTGCTTCTTCTCTTGAACTTCTGCTATTGCCAAGAAATTTGCTTAGGCCAAGTTGATGAAGAGAGAGAGAGATATGGAGTGGAGCTGAGTTGCCCCAGTGACCCTAGCTGAGTCCATTTTAAATCAGCTAACAGTGAACCCAGCCATGATCAGAAGAACTACTTAACCAATCTCTGACTGACCTACAGACTCAGGAGAAAATAATAAATGATTGCTGATTTCAGCTACCAGGTTTGAGGATGGTTAATTATGCTGCAACAGCTAGCTGATACAAAAGTTATAATTCTCTTATTAAATTATTTTATTCATTTTTCTGTTTAGTAATTGCAGTAAGTACCTCATCTTTGTAATATTTTGTGTACCATAGTGAAAAGAATATCCAGGAAGAGCCAAAGACATATATGCTTCCATTTCCTAATGTCATAATCTAAGACATTTACTCATTCAACTATGTGCACCACATTAGAAATAAAAAAAAAAAAACCTGCTCTCATTAAATCAGTCAGTCATATATTAGGGGGAGAATACAGACATGAACAAATCATTTCCATCCAGTGCCATAAGTAATAATAGGAAGTATCTGTTATAACCATGATTTCTGAAGCAAAATAACCTGAATTAAAAACATTGCCTACCTCACTTCCTGGCTGGGTGCCTTTATTTAACCTCAACTCTACTTTCATTATCTATATGATGGGATGGGAATTAATTATACCTACTTCATCAAATGGTTGAGGGGATTGCATGAGTTGACATCTGAAACATACTTAGAACATACTTTGAACTTGACACTCATAAACTATCATTGAATGCCAGTTATTGCTAAAAAAAATAATAAGTATGAAAGCATTGAAAAGTTGACCATATGGGGTGGGAGCTGGGTGGAGGGGTAGTCACTGTAGAAACAGAAACCTGCAAATCTACTTGGACTTTAGTATCTTCATCTGTATTTCAAGGAACAAAGAAGAGATGACTATTAGGATATCTTGCAGTTCTGAAATACAGCATTCTTGTCTAGCATCACATTTTGTCTAGCGTAACACATGTAGTAAGTTCCCACTAAATATGGAATTTTATCTTTAAAGTAGTTTTCAAAAGAAGTTGGTCTAAAGATGTTAATTCACATGTCATTATGTGTGACAATAGAGGCAAACTTCATAAGATTATCACAGGATATTCTGGCCCTGTTTAATAGAATTGGAAGTGAAAAGAGGCTATCTATTCCCAAAATTTGTAACATAAAGACCCAAATCATAAGTATGTATTGTGCTTGAATAGAGCAGCTTAAAGCCTGTTAAATCAAATTAATAAACATCCACATTTTCTCAATGTTTAAGCAAAGTTACTGAATTCCTTCTATTTGCTATTTTGTATTTCTGGTTAAAAGATGCTGTCCTCTGCTGTTTGATGAAGATTACACCAGGTAAAGTCACCAACACACAGTGAAATAACATGATAGTTTTGTTTCACCAACCAATGCCTACAAATCAGGAATGGAGAACAAACACAGAATTCTGTATGTCCTTAGACAAACCTGCCTCATTAACACCATGTTCCTCTTCTCCTGGGGCGTCTCATTTTAATGGCATCTGTCCTGTCCAAGCTTTTGGTCACTCAGATGGGCTAACTGGAACTGTGACAAAGTTACCGATTCCATTGCTCAATGGGTAATCATTTCCCCTAAAAGAGCTTTTATCAAGAATTTTACTTGAACATTTACCCTGTCATTGTTGACAATACCTGGCAACTTCTACTGAATAAATATCTACATTTATATCATTATTTAATAACAATTTAGTTTGCATGTGCGTTTGTATGACAGTTAGCTTGTTTACTGATTATTTCAGTTCTCTTTGAGTAAGATCCTTCAGCGACAAATGTGGCAATTCCATTTCCCCACAGGGTGACACATTCACCTCCCAGGATTCAGAGCCTGCACGCCTGTTACCATCTTAGATGTATTCCCCCATACTACCCAGAAGTAGTAGCAAAAATGGGAGAATTGGTATTGAGTAAATCTGGGTTCAAAACTTCTCTGTGTCATTTACCAAGTATGTGGCTTTCGCATCACTTACCCCATCTTTAAAAATCTCCCCAAGGGGTTGTTCTGAATTTTAAATAAAGTGATTATTACGAGAAGTTAGCAAAAGAGCATGCCATATGGATGCCCAATAATCACCGGTTCGAGTCTGAATCAAAAAATGAAAACCAAGTGACTAGTGCAAGGTCATTATAGTGTGAATGGGTAGCTGACGTGGAAAAAGAAATTGTAGCTGCCGAATGAGAAGCTAAACAGGAAGGGGAAGACTTTCCTTTTTTCCTTTTGGCTAAATAGCACTGATCCTTCCCTGCTGCTTTGTTTGATAGATTAATTCATTCTGAAAGGTTTTAAAGATGTCTGGTAGGTAGCTAATAATCAGCTTTGAAAAACAAATCATTGGCCTTTCCCTTGCTGTCAAAGTCTCTAAAAAGAAAATTTGCATTTCAAATGGCTTCTAGTTTACTTCAGAACCAGAGGGTAGACTCCTTTGAAGCTACCTAGAGCAACTAGTAAGTGTACTTTTTAATGGCTTATTAGTTGATAAACTGTTATTGGCTATATAAGGGTGAGAGCTTCAAAAGACAAAGTTATAGTCAACTGCCCACTAATGTTTTAAGTCAATCAATACAGCATTTATTTAAAAATAGAAGCAATGCCATTACACCTCAACAAATTCACATGTTGATGCAATTCATAACTACACCAAAGCTCTCCAAAAAGATGGGGAAATTATAATAAATCACAATCCATGTGTAAAGAAAGGCTTTCCCCTTGCAGATGCTGACATTTAAGATACATATGAGGGCATGCGCTTAGTACCCAAATAAATCTATAGATGTAATTCTTTTTTAAATTTTCTAATGCTAAGTGAGAAAATATCCATGTACTATAAAGGGAACAAGAAAGAAAAAAAGAACATTTGGTGTGAACTTGGATATGCCTCTGATGTTCTCTTAGTAAAAATCTCCTTTTTGTCTAATGACATTTCTCATTATGATTAACTCACTTTGTTTAAAACTGTTTTTAAGCCAATTACATATTCTGATCTCTCAAAAATAAAGAAAATCAGCACAAAGATCATTAATTAGGGAGCCTAATGCAGATACATACTTGCCCATCTCCTCCAACGTATGAACTTCTTTATTGACAAGTATGTGGTGGAGAAAGAAACCAACATGAATGTAGTACTAATGTTTCGTGGGCCCCTCCCTCTTTCTAAGAACACTCTGTGAAGTTGAAATGTGCCTCTTGCCCCGCCCCCCCCACTGGGACCCCTTAACATGTGTTGATGGAAAAGCCCACAACCAGGAGGAAGGATGTTGGAATTGAGTTGTCAAGCTGTCCTGGATGTCTTGTACAAACTGAACAGGCCAATTTACTGCAACACTGCGTAGGCTGAAGGCTCCTATCCTGCCTATACAGTGCTTTCGCATGTTGAGATTATCCTCCTGGACCAGTCTCCCTTCCTTGCAGCTTTTCAGTTACTCCTAGATTCCTTCTGATCAGCCTATCCTGGGTAATACTACCGTCTTAATCCTTACCTTATGACTTGCCTGCTTGGCTAGGGAGAGGAGAGTCTCTTGTCCAGCTCTCTGAAAGCAACAGCTTTGTGTGTTTAGTGCTATTTCTGAATCCTCGTGGCGATTTGATTTCAGTGTCTTCCCCTTTGTAGCTCCAACTCCTGGCTTTCAGGAGGAAAACAGGCAGGCTTTTAGAAAGAAAAAAATAAATAAATAAATAACTTCTGCCACACAATCCCTGAGTTTCTTTGCCTAGTCCTAACCTCCGAGCATTGGGTGTTGCTTTGAAAGGCAGCTGTTCTGGCTCTGCCCTCCAGGTGGCAGCGGTGCCACACCGCAGAGGCTCCAACCCCCTCGTCCTCGACTTCAAGTGTTAATGCAATTGACCAATCAGTGCTAAGATGATGGGAGGTAATTGGGTAATTGTATTTTACTGATCACAAGCAGAGAAAGGGAAAGGAAAAGGGGAGAGAAAGAGGGGCAGAGGAGGGAAGGGGACTGCAGTCCGAGAGGAGATTTGGGGACTAGGACCCAAAACGTCGGGACGCGGCATTGGCTGAGAGAAAGCCTAGAGCGGCAGGAGGTGCCACCGGCACAAGGAGCGCATTTATTTATCCGGGGAGAGCGGGGAGAGCGGGCGGGGTGGGGGGGGAGGTGGGAGAGGAGCGGGCGGGAGAGGAAGAGAGTTCAAGCCGAAGTGGATGGAAGGGGACCCGGGTTTCTGCCGCGCAGGGAGCCGCGAGCCAGGACGATGGCGCTAAGGACGGCGCGGAGCAGCTGCGCTCCCGAGAACGCGTCTCCTCGCCGAGGACCAGCCGGAGTCGAGAAGGTCTGCGCGAAGAGAGGCCAACTTGTGGCTCCAAAATGCACCCGACGCAGCTGGAAATGAGATCAAAGCTGCAGTTTCATTCGGGAAGGATGAGAGGAGCCAGCGATTAGGGATTTTTTTTTTTTTTTAATGTTCAACCTCCCTCGTTCCATTTTCTGTTTTCCTTTTTTCTTTCCTTATTATGATTTTTAAATTTGCCTAACACCCCGTCGGTCCCCTCACTTCGCCTTCCCCATTTGAAATAAAAAGCCCAGTTTGAACTTCTTCCGCCGCGGCGCCCTCGGATGCGCTGCCCGCTGATGGAGGAGAAGGGGACCCCGGGGCTGGCAGGGGCCACCGGCGAGGGACCGCGTCACGCGTCTCCCCCGTGATCCCGGCCCTGATCGCGGAGTTCTGCAACACCTGGAAGATCTGGACCCGTTGCCGGGGGTGGGGGCGGGGACAGAGGAAACGAAAGCCACCCCGAGCCTTAAAAAAAAAGAAGAAAAAAAGTAGCGGGGGGGCGGAGAGGAATGGGTTTCTTCTTGACAGCTGACGGAGCCTTGAAATTTTCCTCCACTACCCCCGCCCGCGCCCCCGCCCCCGCCCCCCGCACTCCATTTAACGTGAGATTATGAAATTGCAGAGGCGGTGGAGGGAAGGAGACAGGATATAACAGGGAGTTTGGAGGGAGAGGGGAAGGTGGCTGGCCGGGTGGCTGAAATCAAAAATCCAATTGCGCACTGGGTTGTGATGAGAAATCTAATCAGATATTTGGAGAAGGGGCCGGCCGGAAGGCTGGCGAGTGGGGGGAGTTGATCCCCAAATTCTTCGAAGGGGGAGCTAGGGGTTAGGAATCAACGATGTAAACGGAGACTTTTTTTGTGGCGGCGGCGGTTGGGTGCCTTGCAAAAATGAAGGATACGGGACGCAGCTCTCTCTTGGAACCGAACGCAGTGGATAAACTGATTGTGCAAGAGAAAACGAAGAGGGAAGCTTTTTCTTGTGAGACCTGGATCTTAACACAAATGTGTATGTGTGCACACAGGGAGCCTTGAAAAATTAGATAAACCCGTGTCAGACCCACGGGGCTCGGTGTGTTCTGACATAAATAAATAATAATAAAACAGCTGCCCCCCCCCAAAAAAGGATGATTGGAAATGGAGAACGGAGGATCCACAAAGAAAAAGTATGTTCCTTTTTCTCTATAAAGGAGAAAGTAAGCCAAGGAGATATTTTTGGAATTGAAAGTTTGGGGCTTTTTTTTTTTTTTTTTTAGGAAAGTAAAGACCTGCTATGGTGGTGTTTTCTTTTCTTTTTGAATTTCCCACAAAAGGAGAGGGAATTAATAATACATCTGCAAAGAAATTTCGGAGAAGAAAAGTTGACCGCGGCAGAATGAGGCATTGATTGGGGGAGAGAAACCAGCAGAGAGCACAGTTGGATTTGTGCCCATGTTGACTAAAATTGATGGATAATTGCAGTTGGATTTTTCTTCATCAACCTCCCCCCCACACCTTTTTTTTTTTTTCTTTTTGGTGTCAAGATCATGCGTTTTCGCTTGTTCTTAACCACCTGGATTTCCATCTGGATGTTGCTGTGACCTGTCTGAAATACAGTGAGTGATCCTTATTTTCTTTTTTTATTGATGGAGAAAATACACATTAATTTAGCATTCCTGGTTCCTTGATCCCTGCACCCCCTTTGGTGGGATTTGTAAAGACCTGGCTGTTGGGGGCCAGAAAATAGGGAGAGGGTGACCCAGGCTTCTGTTCCATCAGGTTGTGCTCACCAATAAGCTGGTTTGCTATAATGATGCAGGTTGTCTGCATCCTGGGCAAATGCCTTTGCAAATGTGCACTAGGAAAAAAAAATAAATCTCCCCAAGAAAGCCGCTGCAGTGTGGGGTGCCTGTGCTGTGTGATTGACACCCTGGAATGCGTTTAAGTTGCATGGCAGCCTTGGAGTTAGATGCACAAATGTTTAGCCACTGGAAATCGAAGGGACCCAATTTAAATTTCATTATCCAACCTGACATTGCAGATCAACAGAATGTATTAACACAAAAATATGATAATAAACCAAGCAGATGAAGGATGGCTTCTGGAGGATGGGTGGAGGGAGGGAGAGTGGGCACGGGGCAGGAAGTGGTGGCTGCACTTTCCCCCATCTCCTTGTATACACATGCTCAAATGTGGCCTTCAGATTACCTAGGTTCTCCCCTGTGCTAAGAATGGGAAGGAGGACCCACTTCTTTTTGACCCCACCCCCTTCAAACTAACCACTTTGGATAACAGAAGGGCTGTCCAGAGATTGAAGGTGGCTTGGGCGGTTGACTTGGGTTTTGCCAGAAATCTTCCCAACATCACCAAGACAGGACTCCTGAGAAAAAGGCAGAAATCTGGTGTCCTGTGGTAACTTAGATAAGGAGCTGAAGAAAAGGTCTGTGTGTTGAGCACCGGGTTTCTCATGTGTCAGTTTTGTCTTGGGAGGGAGAGGCCACTAAAGATCAATAAGAGAGGGTTGAAAATGCTCAGAGAGCCTGGGGGCCTGTAGGATCACCCCTCTTTCCATCTCCTTCCTCCCCCATCACTTCCAGGGTCATGGAGCTGGCTTTTTTTTTTTTTTTCTTTTAACAGAACTCTTCCTCTTCATCCTTCGATATTCCTCTCTGGGGCCTTCTATCAGAATCATAGACTCATATAACTTTAGAGCCAGAAGACTCCTCAGAGATCTAATGCCAATAAAAAAAGGAAACTGAGGCCTAGAGAAGCTATAACTCTGCTTAATGGCCAAACCTTAGGAGACAGGTAACTCACACGAGTCTTTAAACAGCAAACAAAAGTCAGTCTGGGGTCCAAGCTGGACAAGAATCAACCCTACATAGCATGGCTACTTCTGTCCCCACGGCTGCCATGTTTACCTAGAAGGGTCAAGGAAGGAACTGTCCTGAGAGCTTGACATAAACTCTGACCACTCTGGACCTCAGGAGTAGCCCATCTACAAGATTCATATCCTTTCTAAGACTTTTGTTTTTTTGTTTTTAATAGCAGAGCTCAGATAACCCTAGTTTTAGTACTACTAAAAAATATTTTTAAAAAAGATCCCCAACTCTGGTATATCCCAAAGGAGATAAGAGGGCAAAATCTCCTGGGTCCCTCTTTGGTGTTGGGCACATTTAATCTGGTGAGTTGTGGTCCCTGGAGAGTCATTAAGAACCGTGGAGTTAGATTTATATTAGGGAGGTGATAATAGAAACCAGAAACACCCTTGCTAAAAGCCTCTGAGTCTGTTTTTATGCTCACATCATCTATTCTTATCCTTTTCATTACTCCTTAACTAAACTAGCCTACAGCTGAGCACTTCTTCAAATTTATTTTTCTGGGCACATGTTTCCTGTTGGGACACAGATCAGGCAATACATTTATCAACCTATGAAAATAATCATGCAGGATTTTTTTTTTCCCTCCCCTGAGCTCCTTGTAGCCTTCTGCATATCTTAGAATTCCTTGCAGGTTGTTTGTTTGTTTGCTTCTTTATTTTGTTTTTACATGACCACAGTTAAGTCACTGCTTGAGATAATAGATTGATTCAAGTTATCTCAGGTTCCTGTTACGTTGCAACTTAGCACAAGTGACAAAAGAGGAGAAAAAAGTACTTTGTTTTTACTGCTTAGCTCTGGACATCACGTGGGAAACCCCCCAGCCTTGCAGTCAGTCTGGCTTCTGTTAATCCGTGGAGATCTTTCTTTCTTTCTTTCGTTCGTTCGTTCGTTCGTTTTTTCTTTCGTTCTTTCTTTTTTTTCCTTTTTGAATTCAAAATGTCTTCACTGCTACTCCAGTTAGACCTCAAAATACATTCCTCTCCTAAACATTGTCAGCACCACCACCACCACCCCCCCCCCACCCTCCATGCTTGCACACATGCAAACTTTTCTGAGAAAGAAGGAAGAAGGGAAGCGGGTGGGGGTGGGGGTGGGGGATAGAGAGAGAAGGAGAGAGAAAGAGGGTGGAGATATGTTTAAAGTTGTGGGCTGAAATGTGTCCTCCCACTCACCTCCATTTAAACATGTTCTTCAGATCTGGAGATAATGGAGCATCTAAGGATGGCATCATTTTTCATACTGGTGAATCACTTCCACTACAGTTAGGGAGGCATTGCCCAGCTTGGGGTTTAGCTCCTTTTGTTTGGCACTCAGGGTTGGCCCGGTATTCTAAGCAACTTGCTCATGGACTGATGAAAGAATTTTGACCATGCAAGACCAGGAAAGTTACCTCATTTCAGCTTATTTCAGGGACAAGGTTGGTGTCCTTTGAGTGACATTTGTGAGTAGGTAGTTGAATACTCGGATTCTGCGGAGGGCCATAGGCCCAGAAAGCTGCTGGGTTTTCCAAGTTCTGAAGTTACTTTTTCAAGTATCTTCCCACTCTGATTTAATTGCTGTGCCCTTTGGGCAATAACTTTAATTTCTATGACCCTCAATCTTCTCATCTGTATAATGGGAATGATAATGTCAACAAATTAGAATGGTTTTTGAATTATAAGTAATGTTATGCAAAGCCCCAGGCATAATAGGCCCTCTAAGGAGGCCTGTTTGTTATGATTGTTCTTGGATTAATTTGGATTAACTTCCTGGGAATTAATACAGGCTGGCTGAGCACTTTACCAGTTCTAGTGGCTACACTCAAAAACTAGGGAATGTGCAACTGATCTCACAGGAGTTGCCAGATTCTTCTTTTGATGTCTTATCAGGACAGATTGGCTGCAATATATCATTTTAGATAGGAAATACTGCTTCCACCAGAAGCCGAAAAATCAAGATTTTCTCCTTAAAGTATAGAAACATAAATCTCAGCAAAAATAACACTTGAGAGAGACTTTGGGGAAAAATAATGCTATTGTGTGTACTATGGGTCGAAAAGTTGCATATGATAGCTCTTATATATTAAATGTATAATTTTAGCTGTCTGTTACAGTGTCTGGCTCTGGAATGCTCAAAATAGAGGCAGATTTCTAGGCAATTATATAATTTAAAGTAGATAGTGTAAAATTCCGTTACTAATATTAAGGCCCCCAAGTCCACAATTTGGATGCATAGGCTTCCTAGATATAAGGAATCCTATGTTTGTTAAACCTCTTTTGTGATAGGATAAAGTCTTGATAGAGTCTATGAAATCAAGATTTCATGTACAACATACTTGTCTTATAGTTTGCATGTGCTAATCTCCCAACACCAACTTGCCAGGGGTTTTCTGAGGCAGCCGGTCATGGTCATTGCTCCTAATTTCATTGTCTAAAACAGCAACCCTGTGTTCTACCCATTTCCTCAATATGTTTCCGGAGACCTGTTCTCCCTTAGAGGGAAAAAGAGTCCTACTGTTTTAATTATTGTTATTCTTGATATCATATCTGTGGATGATAACAAGACAGGCTGAGGGATTGCCCATTGGAATTTTATACTGTGGCTTTTCAATTAGGAAAACAATTTGAAATCTGTGTTCGTTTTGGAAAAGCATTCTAAAGCTAATCATTTTCACTGATCTTAAGATGAGATGGAAATCATCTATGGAAGTTCTTACCATTTCATAAATTTTACTGTTTTGTGTGCTCCTTAAAGGTGACTAAAAAATTTGGTAAACTTGGACACTGGCACCATAAGTGGATATGAATATTCAGCTTTCCACTGTGTCACGTGTGTTACATGCACTATTTAACCTCTCTGAGTCTGTTTGCTCATCTGTAAAATAGGGGCGATAACAACCAGATAGAACTGAGTGCCATGAGAATGCAATCAGATTGCCTATGTTATGCACAGTAGGCATTCAATAAATGCACATTTAAATTGAGCATCTGTGATTTTAGTTTAAGTAATGCATAATTTGCAAATAAAAAATAAACTGATATGGTCTGGTTAAAGGAAGCAGTTTATCTAAATTCATGTTGGTATAGATTTTAAAAAGGAGAAATGTATTAATGAGGTTGGAGTAACACAAATAGGTACAATCAGTTTTGGTAAGATCCTATACTTTTTTTTTTTTTTTTAGTTTTTAATCACCAGGTGCTCATCATGACAAGGGCCCTCCTTAATCCGGATCACCTATTTCATCCGTCTCCCCACCCCAACCCCCCTCTGGTAATCATCAGTTTGTTCTCTATATTTAAGAGTCTGTTTCTTGGTCTATCTCTCTCTCTCCCCCCACCCCGCTTTTGCTCATTTGTTATATTTTGGTAAGATCCTACACTTTTAAAACATATTTGGATATGCTTTAGTGAATGCTATTCCTTCAGGAAAGATTGAAACATGCTTTGTGAATTGTGGAAAATATACTCTGTCCATGTAAACTTTCTTTAGATTACTTTATAATACAAATACAAAAAAATAATGATTTATAAATGGTGTTTTGGAAGACTCTCCAAAGGCATCAAGAGTCTCTTGCATCTTACTTTTCTTCAAAATGATTTCTCTGGAGAAATGTAAATTTGACAGTTGAAATTTGGTTGGGCAAGTCTTGTGGCTGAGACAGTGTGCTTGTCACACTCTCTGATGGCAAGGATTTTATTTGTTCTCTGGCATGTTCTCAGCACCTCAGGAGAGTTTTTGACAGTGTACATGCAGTAAATATTCTTTGATTGACTAATTGAATTTAGTTTGAGACATCCCCTTCAAAAAACTCAAATGCACGTATATCTGCATGTTTGCACCTTCCTGCAGGAACACACATACACGTAAGAAACGTGGCTTTCAGGACTCTGTAGAGGTTCAATGAAAAATACCCATCAACGGGTACTGACTCTGTGTGTGTGTGTGTGTGTGTGTGTGTGTGTGTGTGTGTGTGTGTGTGTGTGTGTGCACAGATATTAAGCCCTTATTGAGTGGCTTCCTTATGTTGCAAAGGCTGAGGTCTGAAAGTTAGGTGCTACAGTGTTTTTTTCCTACTTTTGATGTTACCAGTAACACACTGTAACAATTTGTATAAGTCATTTTACCTCTCTTAGGTCAGGCTCATATTCTCCTCTATTAAATAAAGGTAAAAACTAAGATGCCTTCAAGCTTTTAGGATGCTGAATTCATGATTGACTACCTAGGGATTCAGGATTCCTAGGAACTGAAAATATTAATCCCTGATCTCAGGATACTAGTTGTTAAAATGTGGAGTATAGTATTCTGGGAGAAAAGCAGAATCACTGTTACCATGGCAGATTTGTAGGGTAAAAAGGGGAAGGAAATCTCTAGTGTGTGTAGGGGAAATATAAAGCGATTTGAAATAGACAAACATAGCACGCTAACTTTCACACCTGTTAGCTAGTGGATCCTAAGTAGCAATTAATCTAGCAATGTCTCCGTTTCCTCAACTATAAAAATGGAAATAATTTTTTATGCGGTTATTTTGGGAGCACTGAGATGTATACATGTTTGGCACATGATCAGTATACAATAAATGCTAGCTCACTTTTTTTTCATTAAAATCCTTGGTTATTTTTCACAGAAATGGGAACATTTAACTGAAAGTCTTGTGAGTGTTTTGCTTTATATTTATACTGAGTATGTAAATGAATTTTTTGCCAATTTCACTATCAAAGTTGGCAATATTATTTTTGATAATGTTTTCCAGTGTCAATCATATTTATAATGAAGTCTAAAAGGATGAAAAACGTGTGTTAGATTAATTAACTTATTTCAACTTTGGCATGAGCTGATGGCAGATTTCTATGCTTATGGAAGCTTTTAACACTTAAGGAAGTTGTGGGTATAATTTCTTAATAACAATAGTAACTACTATTTATTTATTGAGCATTTGGTATGCACCAGGCATGATGTCAAAATTATGTATTTTTCTGCTTAATTCTCACCTAGGGAACTGAAACAAAAAGAGCCTAAGTAATTTGTCCAAGGTCATATAGCAACTAATCAGTGGACCTAGAAGTAGAAGCTACATTTCTTCTGACTTTAGAACCTGAGATGAGAATCAGTAAATTCAAACTTGTTCACTTGGTAACAAATAAACACTCCAGTTCACCATCATCTAGCCTAGTAATCAGTCTGAATATTTTGAGATTGAGATGGCTACAGTCTCCCCTTTCCCTATTTCTTGGAACAAAAGTTATACTGAGATGCTTAGGTCGCATATACGTTGCATATCTTCATGGTCTTCAACTATATCCAGGTGTGCCCCTAAGTGAGAAGGGGACAACTAAGAAACACTGGGGGAGAATTGCGCTAACTCACTCAACGTGCTAGCAGAAAAGCTTTACAAAATGCTGTGAGATCATCTGGAATTTCAAAGTTGTATGAGAAATAGGGTCAACGCTAATAGTGTTTGGTGTTTATTAGTTACAATGTCATATGAACCAGAGGCACTCCTAAGGGTGGGCACCTAATGCCTGATCTCGGGTCTCATCACGCTTAATCCATCTGCAGCACTTGATACCAGTGTGGCCTCTGGCTTTCTGAAACCCTTCCAGAGGATTAAGGTGCTGCTCACTGTCCCTTCCTTTATTAATTTCACTTCACTTTTTCCTCCTCCAGTCCTCCTGTTCTCTCCTTAAATATTGAAGGCTTCCCCCTTTGAGTTTATTCTGTTCTCTCTCTCTGCATTCTTAAGACATGTCAACTGGGCTTATTTTGAGAGATGACACTGGAATCCTTGGCCTCAACCACCTTGTGGCTAGTAAATCTCCATTGCCAGCAAGCCCCTCCTCACATATCTGGGTCTCCTGTGGACCTTACAAACTTAATACGCCAACTGTAACTGATTGTCTGCCCCCCAGAAGCCTATATATTTTCAGTTTCAAATGATATCAGTATCTCTTTCACTTCCCTCATATCCCGTGACTCATCAAATCACTCATCAATCTATTCTCCGTCTTAAACTCAGTTCAGATTCCATTGTTTCTCTCCTAGATGTCTTCTGATGATGCCAACTTTTCTCCAGTATAGTCCATTATTCATTCTTCCTTTAAAAGGATTATCCTAAGGAATAAAGCTGGACATCCCCGTCTATATTCTATAAATGTATTTATAGAATAAAATCAAAATTCAACTCTTGATAATACAGTCTGGCCAGCCTATTCATGCCTCTCTTGCCTGCCTGCCATACTGAATAGTTTTTTTCCTCTAGAAATACTCTAGGCTAGTTTTCGCTCACACTGTGAGACCTAATCCGTGTTTCTAGGATATACCCATACTTCAAGTCTCAGAGCAAGTTACTGCCTCTGGAAAAACATTTCCCAGCTTCCCCAGACCCTGTGAGTTCCCCCTCTCCTCTTTACATCAGCATTTTGTTCATAGATCTGTAATAGCTTTTTTTTAAGATTTTATTTATTTATTTATTTGTTTGTTTATTTATTTGAGAAAGAGAGAGAGCACGAGTGGGGTAAGGGGCAGAGGGAGAAGCAGACTCCCCGCTGAGCAGGAAGCCAGATGCGGGGCTCGATCCCCGGGCTCTGGGATCATGACCCAAGCTAAAGACAGTCACTTAATGACTGAGCCACCCAGGTGCCCCAGTAGCTTTTATCACTGTTATAACAACTGTTTACTTGACTAAAACCCACTAGATGGTGACTTTTTTTTAAGATATGGATCTCATCTTAACTTGTCATATCCCATATCTAACTAACGTATTGCACAGGAGTTCTCAGTTTGGTAGTGCCAATAACTATGTGGACTGATCTAACACATCTTTAAGGTGAAGAGTTTCCTTTAATTTGGTTGTTGGTGTAAGGCCATTATTTTCCAATATTTTCACCATTAGGATACAGTTTATTATTTTTTTTTTCCTTTTTAGGGACCCAGTGTTTCAGAACTACTTTGACCAATAAATACCTTGCCATTTGTTTCTCCATTTTTCCTAATTGAAACATATCCTTGCCAATCACCACTCTCGAAATAACCCACATAAACATTTTTGCCATGACCTGATATAAACTGAACCAAAAGAAAAGGAGTTTTAATTACGGTATGCAATTATTTGAGTACAGGCATGATTTTGAATCAGCTTTTGAAATATTGGTAATAGCTGTCTTTGAGGATACCAGTTTTGAAAAAAGTTCTATAAATATATTTTTAGCATGAAATTTAGGCTCTAATTTATAGCTGCTAATCGTAGGCTCACTGCAGGCTTTGCAACGCAGACTCCTGGATGGCATTGTTCACAAAGAATATTACTTACAAAAAGGAAGGTACTCCTTGAAGTTAGACACCACACAAGCTGCAGAGTTACATGAAATGGGCCTTTTTACTCATGAATGACTATTGGAAAGAGACTATGCCTTTTAATTTTGAATATTGCCCAAAGATGGACTCATGCAGTGGAAGAAATAAAAGATGGTCTCTTTAGTAAAAATGCCTGGATTGAAAAATTGGGTGAGTTGTAGTCACTTTTTACAACATGTGAACAGCTGATTTTAGGGAGCCTGTTTCCTCTCAGGAGATGCTCTGGCATCATGCTTCATGGACACTGCCTCCTTTCTCTCATAGGAAACAGCAGAAGACACTGGATTAGATTTTTTAAAAAAATTTTTTTAAAGTGTTAAATGGTAAGACACTAATTATGGTTTTATTTTATTCTTCAATCTTTGAATGTAAATAAATGGCTTGAATATGTTGAATTAGAACACTTCCTTTACCTTTAGTCTTTTTTTTTTTAGTTTTTCTTCTAGTCTTAGATTCCCCCCACCCCAGTTTAGAGATTACTATTGTTAATCTCTAATAATAGTAAATAAGAGAGCATTAATTGTAGTGCTTCGCAGTGCTTTTTAAATCTAGCTATCCGTTTAAATCCTCTCAACATTTGGGACCCAGAATTTCCAAAGCAATATTCTCTATTAGCTACACCCTTTGTGATAAAGCATCAGGTTCTGGTGTATGTGGTGGGGGGGGGAGGTGGAGTGATGTGCAAGGAAAGGTTTCTTTAGAGGAGCAAGTGCTATATTTGGCCTCTGGTTCTTGCCAGATTATAAACTGCTGAGACAACAGTTTTCTTAGAGGGGTCCATTTGTTTGTTTTATCCAATCAATTTTGGCCAAGTCACTGTCTGGAAAGTGGGAGAATTTAGCCATTTCATTGTATTTCCTTATTTGTTGTTAAGGTGGATATCTGGGATGGTGATGGGTTTCGTAGATTAAAAAACAGTAAGGTCTTTTTCTTATGACCAATACTGTCCTCTGATTATTAAAATCATCTGTACTTGTGATGCGGTCCTGCCTTAGAACAAGTTGATTGATTGATTTGTGATGTTTTAATACATAGCCTGTTGTATCCATTGATTGTATCCATCCATACATTGATATGTATTAATACATATCCTTTTGTAGGGTTTTGGAGTCTAAGAAATGTAGTACTATTCTCAGGACAATAGACAGATTTTCTTGAACCAATGATTTGATGGTGAGGACTTCAGTAACTAAGTATGGGGAGGGAGGTGGTTAAAAAAGCTGCATGGCATTTGAAAATGTAGACACGAATGGTTTAAAATGAAATGATTTACAATGGAATGGTTTACAGCTGAATCTGAGCCAGAGCTCAGATTGTGCTGATTTTACAACCTCAGGTGAAAAGGAGGTGGGTGGGTGGGACGGGGGAAGGAAGAAGGAGCCGGAGAGATTGCTTGAGATTCCCCTGAGCCTGGCTGTTCTGCTCTAAGCAGAGAGAATGCTGAGAGTTTAGTTGGCTGATCTCTGGAGAGACTCACCTGGACAGGGACCAGAGCATGTGTGTGGGTGAATGAATTCAAGTGCATGATGGGGACGAAGCCAGGGGACTCTGCTTTGCTGGAACTAAAAAGGCAGAACGTCAGAAGCCACCCTAAAAGAGTTAACATCTACACAGTGGCGTTCAGGAAGGCAAGAATGCAACTATGAAGGCTTTCTCTGTATTGTTTGAACGTTGCCATGGTGATAGTCTCCAGCAGAAGTTACATGTTTTTCGATTCCCCAAAGCAGCAAACAGCCTTTCCTCTCCTCCCTTTCCTCCCTTCATCCCTCCCTATCTCCTCCATCCTTGGTCCTTATCTCCTCCACCTCTCCCTCCTCCCGCCCGTCCTTTCTTTTGTTCTCACTTTCTCAACTGTTCTCCATTAACAGCAAAAATATTCCAACTCCACGAGGTCGCTTTTAGGCAGAAAGGGAGTCAAACATACAGCCTTCTATCCGGGTTTCTGTTTTCCCCCGTCTGTTTATGCATTAAAGACCTAATTAGACGGAAGCTGTGGATGGAAGCAGGGTTAGGGCTTTCCCTGTTGGTAGGACATAGAACATATTATAATGGTTGGTGTTGTGGTGATATGTTAATTGGATCGCTCCAGGCAAGTGCAGAGCAGCAGTCTCTGACAATTAGAAAGAACAATGACTTTACTATGAAGGAGCCCACTCTCTTAACCAGTGGGAGGATTAGCATGCATTGCAGGTCTCTGGAAGGTTCCTGTAGACCCCAGGAGAGATCTGCAATTGGAAATGCCTCCTGTCTCTTTAAAGCGAGGCTGCTCGCTCTCCTTTAGCTTCTTTTACTGCCAAAGAAAGAGAAGTGGGGGGAATGGTGAGAGATCTGGTTTCGTAGGTGGTGGGGGAACCTTTCGCCTACAGACCTGGGCCATAGGATATACTGCAGGGATGTGAGGAAGAAATCCTTGCCTGCTTAATGCACGTGGCCAGTGAATTGTGAAATGGGTCTCATTAGAGCCTTTCATATCCCGGCATGTGCCAAAGTGCTTTGCCGGCACAGCGCCATCACTTCAGGTCCATCCCTGCTGCAGCCAAGAAGGGACAGAGGCTCTGTCTGTGTTAAAGGCTCCAGTCCCATCGCTCTCTGTCTACTGTTCATTGTAAGGCGCCTCTGGGCCTCTCCGTCTGGCCAGGGATGAGGCGCAACACATCCCATAGGTGTTTGCAGAGAGGAAATATGAAGGATTTGAGCCTCACGGTTGGGTTTGAGGCTGCAGTGCTGACCGGCGCCCAGAAATTCCCTCTCTTTTCTCCAGGAATGGCATCAGAGCTGTTTGATAGGCTTTCCTGCAAATACACCCCGATGCCCACCTGAAACAGAAGATGGGTAGTTCAGAGCCAAATAAGTTATCAGAGCCCTTTGTGTTATTGCATACAGAGGTACTTTTTGCTTTTTCTCAGATTCACCTACTAGAGGTTTTAGAATCAAATTTTATCTCCCAATGCATAGCCCCATTCGTAGCCCTCAGAGCTTCCATATGCTGAGTGCTAACTAAGTGTTACGCACTCTGAATATCTCTTATCTAGAACATCTGATGATTCTACAAGGTGGTTGATATAAAAGCATAGATGTGGAAGCCAAATCAAATTGAGCCCTCTTACTTCTTAGATCTGGGACTTTTGGTAATTTACTTACTCTCTTGAAACTCAACTTTCTCATCTGTGACATGGGAATAAATATAGTACAAACTTGTGAATTATACTTGAAATAATGTATGCCAAACTCGAAGCAGAACATTTGCAATGAGAAACTTCAACCCATTATTTGTGAAAATATGAGAGTTATTTTCACATAACAATATTATGAAATAGTCATAAGGCACATGCCTCAGGCAGAACAATATTAAAAATAATTAAGGGCAGATTGTTTAATGAAAAAGGAAAAGTAGTTTTTGAAGATGAGTTTCTGAATTTGAAATGGTGAAGTTTCTGATATTTTTGGTATAACTCAGTTTGGAAAGCAGAATAGATAGAATGATTGAAATAAACTTCTGTTGCATTCATTCTGGATAGATGATTTTCATCCATCCATATTAGGATTTTTTTGTTTGTTTTTGTGGGATTGATCTCTTGGGCTTTGTGTCAGTTATGATGCCTTAGATTGGAAATAAGAAGAAATAATGCTAGCTAAGTTAAGCAAAAATAAGAGTATTTATTGGCATATACAATTGAAAAGTCCTACAGTACATCAAGTTCAGATATGGTTTGATCCAGATACTAATAATGTCATAGGTACTCCTGATCTGTTTTCTCTGTAATTCTCATAGCTCAGCCTTCTTCCATGGGCCATTTTCACCCTTAGAGCATTGTTTTGCATTCCCGAACTCATCCACCAAATAAAGATTCACACTTTGGTTGCACAATTTCCTTAAGACATCCTGAGATCTAAGCTGACTGGACTAGCTTAGGTTATATGCCCACTCATTGACCCATCACTGGCTTCAAGGGAATGGAGCTGACAGTCAAATACATATGCAAATGGAATTCAGAAGCTATCAACAGACAAGGGGAATTAGGTGCTAGAGAGATAATCACAGATAAATACCATAGGTCCAATGGTGGAAAGTGGGAAGAATGAGTTGTTATATTTCACATTGTAACTTGACACAAGGGTTAATTTTGTTCATACTTCTCTGTGATACTACATTGTTTATAGGTATTGCAGTTTTAATAACGACCTAAGGAGTTTTGTTCCTCCTGAAAATCATCTGGCTGTAGCTATCAATTTTTCAGAGGAACAACTTCATCTGCCTTCATGCTGTTTTTGCATTACTCCTTTCATGTGTTAGGAACAGGTTCTTGGTTTTGAATGGGAGTTCACATGCTTTCCTGGAAGTGTAGAAACAAAGGCAAAAACAAAAGAATCCTCTTCAGGCAGTAGCAAGTCACTGGTAGAGGTTCTTTAAACTGCCTCAAACACCCATGATCCTGGTCACCTGCACCAGCCAAGGCTGTGCTTCTATCCAGCTTTGATTTCATCTAATTTGTCACTGCAAAGAGCTCAGTAGTGACATAGTCCATCCCTGAACCCTCCATTCTGCCTACCCAAAGATAGTAATCCAGGTAATATGGCACAAGGTCCTTTGCTCCTTAATAGCAAGGAGAAGAAATGCTGATCTGGGCTTTTGATACAAATATTTGTTAATACCATCTATTCAAAGCATATGATAGCTCATCAAGTTCAAGGACTGGGAACTATCTCTTTTGTAGTCTTCACTCTGTGTGTACTGTACTGTACATACTATGGACACTTTATTCATACTTACATAGTGGCATGCTCTGAATTGAGAATCCAAGCAAGTCTAAATGATTCTCATAAGAACTGTTGGAGAGCAAAGTGCTGGTAGAGTAGGTTGTGCCCAGAAATTGACAACAGTGAAGGGGCACCTGGGTGGCTCAGTTGGTTGAGTGTCTGCCTTCAGCTCAGGTCATGAACCAGGGTCCTGGGATTGAGTCCCGCATCAGGCTCCCTGCTCAGTGAGGAGCCTGCTTCTCCTCTGCCTGCCTCTCTCTCTCTGGCAAATAAATAAAATCTTAAAAAAAAAAAAAAGAAATTTACAACAGTGAAGTAGATACCAGTTTATTGACTGCCATTTATATGGTAGAAATTGTAGTGGGTTATTTTCATATTTTATCTCATTGTATCCTTAACAAAACCACAATAATAATAATATCAATAAGAAGAAGAATACAAATGTGCCAATAAAGGTGACATTTATTGACCTATTGCTATGTATAGGCCCTGCTCCAAATGCTTCACCTTTGTAATGACATGGAATCCATAAGTAAATAAGTACTTTTTTTTTTTTTAGATATGAGTAAAGAGAAGTTTGGATAGGTTCAGTTGACATACCCATGTCACAGAGCTAATAAATGACAGCTCCGCTTTGAAATTCTGGTCAGCCCTGCCAAGCCATGACTCTGGATTTTTGAAAGTAAAACTTTTCCTGCACCTTTTGTTTTAAATATATCAACGATTTGAGATCACCTCAAGTAAACCACATGGGTGTTTTAGGAGGCCTTGTTGTTTGTCTGATGTTGGGAAGAGTGAGGAAACATCTCCTACCCCAGTGGTCCCCGGCAACTTTGAATATCTCAACAGGTACTAGTGGTTGGCGGGCCTTCTCCCTGAAGATGGGATGATACCACTAGTCACGTACCTAGCTGCGTACGGCCATGGTACGTATTTCTTGTCTCATTTGTAACCATCAGAAGACATCCTCCTCCATATGTATAAAGAGGAGATTGGGCCCTTTCCTCCAGAGTCCCTAAGACTCTTGACTCTCTCAAAACAGCATGGTAGGTGGGAGACGCTGAAGGGGAGATAGCTCTGGGACACTGTTTTTGCTGCCCATCCCAAGGAGCTACTAAACAAAATTGCTGTCCTCAGCTTATCCAGTCATTGGGACAGTTAGGAGGCAATGCCCCAAACCAGTTTCCTTACTCACTCACTCTATCACACTTTATTCTGCTGTTGAGACTGACACTACATCAGCATGGAAAGCAGACGCACACACTGCAGTTGTGGGATTTACGGACACAAACCCTTGCTCACTATGTGCACGTGTGTGCACCCGTCTGTGCACGCACACACACACACAAACACACAAACACACATGCACATAATCCCCACCAGTTTATCTTCACGTTCTGAATTCCCACCTGACTCCTGAGAGGCCTCTTGGAGCCATGTGCCATTCATCTTTCTCTATGATTCAAGGTAGGAGAGAAAGAACAACCTACAGGGCAGTAGGCTGTGGCTTCAGGGCATGGTTGGACATCTGAGAATTATTCTCCTTGTTGCCCACTGTATGTTTGACCCACTATCTGCTGTTTAAATAATATGAAGTGACTTTAATATCAGTTAAATCTTATCCCCAAATCTAATACTTTTTAAAAACAAACAGAAGAGGCTTGGTGCCTTTCGCTATTTGATGATATCTGAACACTCCTTTCCATCCCTTGGGGCTGGCGAGACAAAGCGGTACTTGCCTCATGTGGTCTCTAGAATATGCCCCTTTCCAACCCTAACTCAGGCTTTTAGCACTTCTCAGTCCCAGATAACTATAATCATGCCCTGATTTGCCCTTCTCCTCCCCATCCACCTTTATCACCAGTTATTTATCTTCCAAAGACATTGCTGTTCTCTTCCTAGCAAACCCTCACTTGTAAAATAAATGCCAGACCCTGAAATCTGTCTCTGTTCCAGAGGGCCTCTCTCTCTCTGTCTCTCGCAGCTCTTCTCTCAATTTCAGTGTGTATTTCTTAGCTATACCATATTGTTTTCATTTCCTATTTACTGCTTGTACGGGTGGTAGGTCTGTGTGCCTATTATTTGTTTCCCCACCTAGAGTGAAGGCTCGCTGAGGTCAGCCCCTTGACTCGCACCTCTGTGTCCTCGCCTCCATGCCTTACATAGGAGGAGATACTCAATGCATCTTCATAATAGAAAAAATCTGCTTCCTAAGTGTCCAACTGCTGATCTTAAAAAAAAAAAAAAGCATTCCTTTGTTTTTCATTAGTTTCTCATTATTTTTCCTAATAGATGGCCTCATAGACTCTACTCGGGGCTAGGCAACCTTCTCTATTAGGGGTACCCACCTCGCAGCATGTCATCTTTGCAATAAGAAGGGCTCTGTTTGGCTGAGTTTCCTGTAGGATCCCTTAAGAAAGCTGATATTCAGAGAGCAGTAATTCAGAGCTCTAGGTTTCCCACGGCTGTTTGCTTAGCAGGGATGTGGAGCTCCCTAGTCAAAGCAATATGCTTCTGTGGGCAAAGGCATGCTTATCGTCTTCAGAGGGCTACCTTGCTTCTGTTTTTCCATAGTGCTGACATGGCAGATGGATTTCCCAAGGGGCATGTTCCTGTTCAAAAAGAAAAGATGTTTCTTTTTCCAACTTCCTGTTCTATGACAGTTATAGGAGCATAATGAAGTTGCAACCCTTAATGTTTTAAATCTCCTGCCTGTGTTTGAGTATTATTCAAATATGTAGCATTGGTTCCTGAAGCTAATCCACAAAATGGGAAGGTGTCATGAGGAAGTTTGCAACAACAAAGAGGGGGAAAGGAGCAAAATGCCGTTGAGTTTCTCACAGAAGTATATTTATATGATTCAAAAAGCTGACCTTTATCTTTTTTCCTTTGTCATTTCGTTAGGGTCAAAATGTCCTTTTTTTTTTTAGGTTGAATGTTTATCATATATATGCTGTTTAAAATTTTTTCTCCTGATGTCGTTACTTGGCAAGATAAGTGTTTTTTGAGTACTCATATGTTTATAACACATGACCTCCATGTCTGTCATTAACTTCAATGGTTCAATAGGCTAGGATACTGCAATAAGATACAAACACTAGAGTCCTGGGGAAAACTTTGCACAGGTGGTTGTGGGTAAAATAGAAAACATGAACCCATATCACTGTAGCATTTTGATAACGGCTCTTTCCCACCGCTGAATGCCATTGTCAACTGTAACCGGCTAGTGCTGATTCTGCTACTTGCTACTTTCTGGCCATAGGACTCTAAGCAGGTTACCTTCCCTCTCTAAGGCTTTTGTATCTGGAAAATGAAGACTTTTGATTTAGATGCTCTGCAATGTTCCTTTTAGCTCTCTCTTTCTGAAGTCAAAGACATTTCACAGACTATTTGCAGGGTTCAGGACTATATTTGCCAGAGAGAGTGGAAATGCATTTTCCTTGTTCTCCTTCTCAGTTATTCCCGATGGCTTATTTCCTTTCTGCACATCTTGCCCTCCTCTGGCTTTTTTTTTTTTTTTCATCACGCTTGTCAAATATATTTCTTTCCTCTTCTATCTATGTCTAGCCAAGTCTCCCACATCGGAGTTACCTTTTGGTGGGTGTGTGTGACTATTGTGCAGGGTAAGCACTTCATTTCAGACTTGCTTCCCCTAATTAACTACGAAATTAAGTAGGTGAATTCATTGATTCAGCACTTGGTTTGATGTTTATATTAACTCATTAAAAGGGAAGCCCTGGATGTGGCCAGAGGCTTGACGGGAATCTTTCCCTCCCCCTGAAATCTCCTTTGACTTCCCACACTAGATCGCTATCTTGCTGTTTCTCAGAAGTATGCATGCATCTGGGGAACAGCCAAATGACCGAAAACTGAGATGGGCAGGAATTCCATTCTTTGTGATGATAGAAACAATCATTGCTTTTTCTTCTTCTCCCTGCCCTGCTCACTGGCCACTGCTTCAATTCTACTTCTCATATACCTGGTGAATTCCCTTTGGGTGCCTACTGAGATTTCAGTGATATTTATTCCATGTCAGATGCCCCAGTGGCCACTGCCCCCTTGGCACCAGGCCCATGAAGAAAGTAGACCTCCACAGGGGTGGAAATCCTCACCTTATTTCCATCAGAAAGAACTTACATAGGAAGATTTAATAGGGTTCCACACCCCACATCAGAGCCATCAACTGGTTTTTAGAAAAAATATTGTCTTAAAATCTATTTTCATTTTTGTTTCCAGCAATCACATCCTGTTTCATTTTTCTTTGCCTTGTACTTAATAACCACAAGTGAATGACAGGAAAGGTGGCCGTTTGTCAAAAAACTGTGCTTACCTTTTTTTTTTTTTGATTTTTCCCCCATTTCTATAGGGATTCATGTGGTTTTTCAAATCTCTATAAATAGTATCTAGCTGGTAAAATATGTTTTATGATAAAATAGAGTGGAATGTGGTTTGTAATAGAGTAGCATCCATTGTAAAAGAGGCTTTTCTTGGAGCCCATCCAAGAAGTTCAGTTACTTGTCTAAAGTAATTGGATTAAAAGAAACATGTACTAAATATATATTTTCTGATTTTTCTATACCTTCTGTACCTTGCGCCCCTGTTAAGAATCCTGAAGTGTTGTTGCCTTAAGACAGTTCATTTTATTTGTTTCATTTATTAAATTGTGTGCACTGATTGTTAGCATACATTGACCTTATCTCCCATTGAGGCATTGGTAGCAGCCTCTGTCGATCTCTCCCAGCACCTCGTACACACCTCTACCATGGCCCTCATCACATCATTTAGTAATTGCATGTTTATTAAATATTTTCCACATAGTATCCTGAGCTTTTTCTACATAGGGAGCCTGTCTTATTCTTCTTTGTGTATCTCTTTGATACATAGTAGGTATTCAATCAGTGTTGAAAGAAAATAAATGGAGTAGTGAACACTAAAAACTTGGAATTTGTTTAAAGCAAAATTTAATCTCTCTGATTATAATGCAGTTTGAATTTAAGTAAACTTTCTTTTGCAAATTTCTGTATCATAGTGTTATGAATTACTGTGTCAAATAGAACTACTAAATTCATTTTATACATTTGTGTTTTAAGACACTACTTTGGGTTTTAAAACATCAACACCTTTTTTTTACACATTGTCTTAAAATATGATTGAATGAGTATAAGTCAAGGAATTAGTTAATGTTAATCAATTAGTTGTTAATCTTTAGTTACTTAAGAGATTTTTTTTTTTTTTTTTTCTGGACGCTTGGGTGGCTCTGTTGGTTAAGCTTTTGCCTTCTGCTCAGGTCAAGATCCCAGGGTCCTGGGATTGAGTTCCCCATCAGGCTCCCTGCTCAGTGGGAGCCTGCTTCTCTTTCTGCCTGCCGTTCCCCCTGCTTGTGCTCTATCTCTGACAAATAAATAAATAAAATCTAAAAAAAAAAACGATTTTCTTAAATAGTCATTAAGCTATTTTATAGTGCAACCATAATATTTGCAAATTTATTCTGAAAAAGACAGACACCGAGAAGAAACCTAAGGTTAGCTTGTCTTATATGGACCAAATTGAATTGATGATTGTTAAGTCTTTTTTAACTTCCTATAGAATAAACATAAACACGAGAGTTTTTCCTAATACTTTGCATTTAAATTTTAAAATTTTCTAATTTAATATTTGGAATTGTTATGTGTATGTGTGTATATGCATATATGTTTATATGCACATAAACAAATACACATACATATTTCTTGGTATATCATAATTTAGAAGTCTGGATTCTACTTCAAAACTTACTTGCTGGTAAATATTGGCTCCTAAAGTCTTTCTGCAGTTGGCTAGAATCATTGATTAAAGTAAAATACTTTTGATTTTAAAGTAAAATAAAATGTATTTAAAGTAATACATTTAAAGTAAATACAATAAAATGTATTTAAAGTAAAATACATTGATTAAAGTAAAATACAGTTTCACAAAGTAGCATTGGGGCTTTGGACAGTTTTGATACAATTGTATAATTGCGGACTTAAGAGAAATGCCTGCATTCCACAATGTAAGATCTGCATCTAAGAGTAGGAAAGCTAGTATATACAGATTATCAATTTTTAATCAAGGACTTTTCCCATACACAACTCCATTTAGAAGATAAATGATCATTCAGGAATCTTTTTTTCCCCTTTGAGGCAATAACGCATTTGGTGTCTTTGCAGTGACAGGAAAAGAAAATGAATCATAGGTTTACACTCTGTTCATGGAGTCTGAATAATTTAATTAATGCTTTTATAATAAGACTTGCTTTCCTCCAAGATGATTTTTGTTTGAGACTTTGAAGCAAATGAAGATGTTTCATTGAAATTGTGATTTCTACTAGCAACAGTTTTTTCTTCCTTCCTTCCTTCTTTTCTTTTTTCCTTTCCTTTTCTTTCCTTTCCTTTCCTTTCCTTCCTTTCCTTTTCTTCTTTCTTTCTTTCTTTTCTTTACTTCCTTCCTTTCTTCCTTCCTTCCTTTCTTTCTTTCTTTCTTTCTTCTTTCTTTCTTTCTTTCTTTCTTTCTTCTTTCTTTCTTTCTTCTTTCTTTCTTTCTTTCTTTCTTTCTTTCTTTCTTTCTTTTTTCTTTTTTCTTTCTTTTTCTTTCTTTTTCTTTCTTCCTTCCTTCCTTTCAAGTTGAACAGGTCCAGGAGGAATTGTTCTTTCTCTTTGGGTCTTATACACCTTAGAAATGTAATAAAACTAAAAGACTTTTCCCCTCCTCCCTCCATGCACACAACTTTTCAGTTATTTGAGGGGGAGAATCCCTTCTGTGGATCTTTGCTAACGGAGAGCTTTCTCATGAAATGGATTTATCTGCATCATCTGCAAGGCCAGAACCCATAGTCATCCTCATATATCTATTACGGGCTTTAATTTTTTTTTTTAAAGATTTTATTTATTTATTTGACAGAGAGAGGCAGCGAGAGAGGGAACACAAGCAGGGGGAGTGGGAGAGGGAGAAGCAGGCTTCCCTCTGAGCAGGGAGCCTGATGCGGAGCTCGATCCCAGGACCCTGGGATCATGACCTGAGCCGAAGGCAGACGCTTAACGACTGAGCCACCCAGGCGCCCACGGGCTTTAATTTTTGAATCAGATATGGATGGATGTATCAAGGAAGGTTTGAGTCTATTATGTTCCCAGATGTTCATCTTCTCTTGTTTCATGAGTATACAAGATTGCTATTTGCTTGTTTTTGCGGTCATTGAGAAAAATGGCTAACTATAAAGTAGCTCTTATGGAAATCTCAAAATATTTTTTTCATTCTTGGTTCCGTCTTTTCACATCACTTCTACTTAATGAAAACCTTCAGCTTTCTGGAACTCCTAAGTGTATCTGTATTTAGTTTATGTTCAGTTTGGAGGATGCCCATTGTAATGTGCAGGAATGGACTGATGTATCATGCTAAGGTTTTTAATGATAGTTTTGTAGCACTGAACTTCAGGTAGAACCTTTAAGGATAGAACTTCATGCTGGATTGATTGGAATTATATTAATAAGTGAATGAGTTGGGAGATAAAACAAGTGGCCTGCATACTATGGTTCATTCCTAGTTTGCCACATCATAAGATGGGATAGAATAAAATGCTATCGTGTGATTCCCTGAGTCTATGATGCAGTTTTAAATGAAGCCATGGATCTCCACCATGATGTCCATATGTGTCAGCCATGAAAGAGTTCTTCCGTGTGAGATCTTCATGTGCCCTCACCCATAGTGACCGATGGGAGTCTACTTTCAGGGTTGATGGAAGTGGAGAATGAATGTCATACCCCAGTAAGAGGTTTAGGGTTGAGCAGAAATAATGTTTTAGAAGCTTGAGGTGGCAGGGCAATCCAGGCTCACATTCATCGAGGCAGTTTCAGTCGGAACCAGAATGAGAGAACATTTGATATAGTTCAGTTCAGAACAAGTTATTAAATGCCTGCTATGTAGTATGCTAGCCACTACCGATATGTGCTGTTTATGAAATCCTCGCCATTACAGAGTTTTAACGTGAGTAAGGGAAGAAATTCAACTTTCATTCTCAACCTTTGTGTTCTCTAATTTAGGAAAAGTCGTTTAACCCTTCAGAAGCTCTCCTTCTTCATCTGTTAAATGCAGCTGCTCTGCTCTGTCTCCCACATTCAGTGCTGTCGAAAGGAGGGAAAGAGTTGGTAAAGCTACATAATTCCTATTTAGGAGAGCTTAGAGTTTACAGTCTGCTGGAAAGAAAGGGGTCCCTTGGAGACTGGTTTTGGAAGAGCAAGCTAGTTGCTTTTCCTCAGGGAGCATATATATCTGGGTTGAAATGGGGGTAGGAATGTTGATAAAAATTGTTTTGAGGCCTGAAGTGCATCCAATGCATTAGGGTATGAAAGTCTCTTATGGTTTTTAAAAGGATACTTAAATTGAGGGTTCAGAACTGTATAGCAACACCTGGCTTACAGTAGGTGCTCAGGTGTCATTGTGCTCGGCTTTTTTCCCAGTAGCCAACTTATTGAGGAAGAAAAAAATAGGGGAAAGTATTAGAGCTGGCTTACGCAGATTGTTTGTATACACTACTGTGATCAAAATCACCTGACACACATGGTTACTCTCAACTTCCTTCTGCCTGTAAACAGTCAATGATCTTGTTAGTTGCAGCTGTAGACCCAGTGGTAGCAGAAATCTTTGTTTATTGAATTTCCAGCTTCCAATCAACTGTGCAAAGAGCAACTGTGTAAAAATAAAAGTCACTAGTCACCCTCTTCTCTCATCACCTCTGCCTCATTGTAAGAAGGATTCAAGTTCTTAGATTGGTTGAAAAAGTAGATGTTCTATAAATAACATAGGAGAAAATCTTTCTCTCTCTTTTTCTTTTAACAGTTATGGGCTGCACTGTGTTCTCCAAAATTCATATTTGGAGGTCCTAACCTCCAGGGCCTCAGAATGTGACTGAATGTCTCTAAATGTGACTGAATGTCTCTAGTCTCTAAATGTGACTGAATGTCTCTAAAGAGGTGATTCAGTTAAAATGAAGTCTTTATGGTGGGGTCTTAATGCAAAACAACTGATGACCTTCTGAAAAGAGGAAATTTGGACACAGACCTGCAGGCACGCAGAGGAAAGACTGTGAGAAAATAGTGAGAAGGTGGCCATCTGCCAGTTAAGGAGAAAGGTCCCAAAGAAGCCAAACCTATAGCCACCTTGATTTTGGACTTCTAGCCCTCAGAACTATGAGAAAATACATTTCTGTTGTTAAAGCTGCCCATCTCTGGGGTATTTTGTTATGGTGGCCATAGCATAGTGATACAATGACTGTGCACTATTTCCTTAACTGCACAGTAGAGCCATGGAGGTTATAACATAAGGGAATGATCTGATCTATGCACACATCTAAAGGAATGCATTCTGTCATCATCACCTCTAGCAAGCCTGAACATCAGCTTGGTTGTCCTCCAGAATGGTAGGTGGAGGTCACAAGAGTTGCTCTTTCAGGAGAATCATTGGATGAGCCCTAGATGCCCCACATGTGGGTTAGTTTCATATGTCTTGGGTCATCCAACCTCCTTCCATTCTGCACTTCTTTCAGGAGATATAGATTCTGAGAGGGAATTCTAAGTTCTAAAAGGGAATTTATTAGCCAGATATTTCAGGATCTGCCTTGAATATAAGGACTACCTCAGACCCCCATTTGGGTTTCTAAAACTTGCTATGCAAGGATCTTTTACTCCTGGAGTGGGGCAGGGCTCAGACATTGAGCTCCCTTGGAGTACACAAACCCCCGGCTATTTAGCAATAGCCTATTCAATATTTGTACAACTTTGCTATTTACAGACATACCTCATTTTCTGGCACTTCACTTCATTGTGCTTCACAGATATTCAGTTTTTTACAAATTGAAGGTTCAAGATTTCAGTGGAGGAAGTCACGGCAGATGTGTTGGAAATAGCAAAGGAACTAGAATTAGAAGTGTAGCCTGAAGATGTGACGGGATTGCTGCAATCTCATGATAAAACTTGAATGGATGAGGAGTTGCTTCTTATGGGGGAGCAGAGGAAGTGGTTTCTTGAGATGGAATTTACTCCTGGTGAAGATGCTGTGAAGATTGTCGAAAGGACAACAAAGGACTTAGCGTATTACATAAACTTAGCTGATAAGGCAACAGCAGGGTTTGAGAGGATTCACTCCAATTTTGTGAAGGTTCTACTGTGGGTAAAATGCTATCAAACAGTATCACATGGTACAGAGAAAACATTTGTGAAAGGAAGTGTCTGTCAATGCAGCAAATTTAAGAAATTGCCACAGCCACCCCAACCTTCAGCACCCACCACACTGATCAGTCAGCAGCCATCAACATCAGGCAAGACCATCATCAGCAAAAAGATTATGACTTTCTGAGAGCTCAGATGATGGGTAGCATTTTTAGCGATCAAGTGTTTTTTAATGAAGATGTGTACATTGCTTTGTAGACATAATACTAGTGCACACTGAATAGACTACAGTATATTATACTGTATTATATTTATATTTAAATATAATTTTTGTATGTACTAGGAAACCAAAAAAATTCATTTGACTTGCTTTATTATGATATCTGCCTTATTGCCATGGTCTTTAATTGAACCTGTAGGTAGTACCTGAGGTATGCCCATATTGTGTAGCATTTAGTGAAACAGATCTCAGATTAAATAAAGGAGAAATGGTGGGATTTTGTTAGTCTGATTTTGCCACTGTTGTAGACTAGTGGCGATAATCCATTTGGAGTGGTACGATGGGATATTAAAGAGCAAGTTTGAGGCAAGATAGACTTCAGATTTAGTCATCACATGTTATCACTTCAAGCTCCTTTAGAACTATATTTCCTAAACATTGCTTTCCTCACCATAAATAGAGATGATAGCAAATAGGCATAATAACAGTCACTGTAAATAGGGGTAAGAATAATATTCATTCTGTTATCATTAAATTAAAAAGAGCATGCACCTAGCAGACTATTTGGCACATAGTAAGGATTCAATAAATGTTAACTGCTATTATTCTTTATGGTATTTATTTTCAACACCTTCTTAAAAAAGTTTTTATTTATTTGTTTGTCAGAGTAAGCAAGTACAAGCAGGGGGAGGGGCAGGCAGATGGAGAAGCAGGCTCCCCACTGAGCAAGGAGCCCCATGTGGGACTCAATCCCAGGATGCAGGGATCATGACCTGAGCTGAAGGCAGATGCTTTAGGACTGAGGCACTCCGGCGCCCCCCAACACATTCTTTTTAGTGGAAGACTTTTTAGGCTAAAGAAACATTTTATACTGACATCACTGCTGTTACTTCTCATTATGAGAAACAGCATGTTTCTAGCATGGAGGGGAACAGCTGGGATGGGACTCTGAAAACTCTCGAAGATAACAACATCAGCTGTAGATTTTAAATAAATTCACAATAATCCTATTTGAGGCCTGTAAGCTAAGGTTCTATCTAAAACACGGAGCCTTTAAGTACTAATATTAGCTTCATCCTTCAGAAGGTGAAAGCTGAAAAGTATAGAATTCAAAACAGCTTTAAAAAGGGTTGAAAACAACAGGGCTTGGTAAAGGAAGATACTTAAGTGATTCTGCCTAGAGTCAGTCTCTAGACCCACGGTTCTCAATCCGTCCTGTGCATCAGGATCTCCTAAGGAAATGTCAGGTGGTTCCTACCAGAGCGTTACCTGCTGATTCAGACTCTCTGGGGATGGGTCCTGTGTATGAGCATGTTTCCTTTTGGATCACTCCATGAGTGATCCTGAAGCACATATCGCCTGTGTTGATGATCATGGTTCTAAATAGATTCTCCATATGGGTCCCAAAATGTCATGTGTTAAAAGCCGTATTTTTAAACCCATTTTATTTTCTTACTGATCTCCTTGCCAATGCCACAGTTTGATGTTATATAAATACGAATCCAGTCTCTGAAAATGATGGGGTTTTCCTAAAGAATGCTTATTTATGTTTTCAGTGTTTCCCCATCTTTTCTTCTTTTAAATATATAATGCTGTTCAGAATGGTACAATTCCGTGATGAATTTTAGAGTTCTACATAAAATCATAAAAAATATAAAACCGTATATGGCATTTCCCTAATATAAACTCAGAATCACAAAGCAGTTTGCTTTGTGCTCAATTTAGGAAGCATCATGATTTTTCCAAGTTTTCTTAAAGAGAAAGTCTGTGAAACAACATGAACCATGACCCTCTTGGATCTCACTCTGAAGTATCTTTAGCTGTAATGGATAATGGTATTAGTTTCCCCTTATAAAAAGGCAGGTACTAGGTGCTTTGATAAGTCACCAACCAAGTAGAAAGCACTGTTTGTGTTTAAAGGACCTCAGCATTTAGTAGGATAGGGTTTAGGATAAAATATTCCATTCTCTCCCACAAAGGTATCCTTGCTCTTTCCTATACTGTATGGAAATTTGGTGTTATGATGGTACAATATCCCTTGCTTATTAGGAAGCTCCATGCCATTCTCTTAAAAGATTGAATTCCTCTTCCTTTTATTGACTTGCTGTCCCTATACAATTTCATCTCCAAATGGAATAGGAGCAGGGAAAACAATGAAGGTTTGAAGTAAGGAGTTTATGAAACAGAAAGCCAATGATTAGAGAAAATTAAATATGTTCCTGGAGATGGCAGTGAGTCTATCATACTTTCCAGTATTCAAACCTAACATTAGTTTCATTGAACTTCATTTTATATTTCCCAACTTTCTTTTCAGTGTATAGTTCTACTCCCATTTGAAACAAACTTAACACTTGAACATATTATACCTTAAGGTATGATGATTAGTTTTATACAAAAGAGCGCCCACAAGGTCCCGTTAAGTACCTCATTTAAACATAAAAACTTCATATAAAACATATTTGTACTCAACTACATTGAAAGCTCTAATGTGTGGAATAAAGTGCCACTCATTAATATTATCTAACTCAGTTATAATAATTCAGTAGATTACTAACTTTCGATTAAACACTGATTAGGAGCTAAGATTATTATGCATGCCATTGAGCATGCAAGTGAAGCCTGACACATTTCTTAGGTTGAGAATTATTATATGCTATCTGAGGACACAAAACTAGTTCTAAGAACTAGTTACCTAATCCCTCAATGATGGTATGTTCCCACCAACAGAATTGTGTAATAAAAGCAGTATATGCCATTGACAGTCAAAAAAGGGAAGGTTTTAAAATGAAAGTAAAACTTAATCTGTCCCTCGACAGGGAGGAGAGTAAGAGCGATGTGTGTGTGTGTGCACACGTGTGCATGTGTGTGTGTCAGACAGAAAGGAAGTGGTTCATGCTCTGAAATAACATTGTGAAATGAATTTTATGTCAACCAGTCTAAGACGATGGAAAAAACATGGACATTAAAGCCAAAGCAATCTTGGGCTGGATCCTGTCTCCTTTCTTATTTACCAACTATATTCTGTTGGGAGAGATATGAATCCTTTCTTAGTTTTTTCATCTTTAAATGGGGTTAATAAACCTGCCTTAGAGAGTCATTGTAAATATTTCATAAGATACCTATGCCCAGGATCCAATAAATGTTGTGTTCCTTCCTTTCCCATTCATTGTACTTTTAGCAATACTAAAATACTATAAATACGATAAATATTCAGTATAATACATGATAGACTTACCAAAGGATTTATTTAGATGGTGCCGTGGACTAGGACCTGACTGAAGCAGTTTAATTTTTTTTTTACAAAGTTGGGAAATATGCTCCACATTTTTACTGAAATTCCCTATTAACCATTCTAAAAATGTAGAAATGGACGATCTATATATATTTAAGATCTGTCAAATTCTTCCTTCTCATCCTGCAAACAAACAAATTATGTTTAGATTTGCCATTGCCCCCACAGCAACTCAAATCACCATGAATTAAGCAGACTCCTAGCAGGAGGATTTTAATGGTTTATTTATGTATGCATATAATCCCTCCATTGAATGCCGACCACATACTTGTCTGCCTGAGCTGAATTTTATTGATATTTTTTTTTTCCTTGCTCCTAACTCTACAGTTCAGATTTAATTCCTGACAATGCATTAGTGCCAAATGGCACCATTAATGCTGTTAGGAGTTGAGTTTTGCTGAAATATTTGAAACCTGCTGCGTCTGTCCTCCAGAAAAGAGAACGATTTAATCTTCTTCATTGGTTGTGACTTCAGTTGAAGTGTGGTTTTAAATTTGAGACACTTTGGGGTTGCAAAAGGAGATAACGAAAAATTTAGACTATGGCGGATTCAGGAAGCAGGGCAAAATTGAAGCCCTTTTTAAGTGTCTGAATCTGTGTTGTTCACTTTGAAAAATAAGTTTCCTGACATTATGTATATTTTCAAAGCACATTTAAATTACTTTAACAGCTGCAATAATAAAATGACACTGGAAAGCATGAACAGGAAATGCATGAGGCAAAGTAAAAGGGCAAAGTAATGAGATCAATCATGCCAAGAGGATAATGAAAGACAGACCTACAGAGCCTTCTCAGGGAAAAAGACATGAGAGTGGATATTTATAGCACTATGGAAGAAATGTCAATGGAATGTTGCACAAAGTGCTATGGGAAAATGGAAGGAGGAAGCATTAATTGTGCTGGAGATGGGAGGGGGAGTGAGCAGAAGAATAGAAGGCTTTATTTTAAATCTATGTTGCCTTCAAAACAACAGATTTCCCAGTTGTTCCCAGAACAAAAACCACTTGGACTGCCCTTTAAATGTGTGGCATGAGACCCTGACCTTCAGCTATTTACTTCAGTGTTGTAAAGCAATCTGGGACAATGTGTTTCTCTGTTTCCCTGAAGTAGCCTATTAGTCACGCCATATATGTAGAAATGGATGGTCTGTGTATGTTTCGAATCTGTGGATTTGCAGAGGCAGGCAGACAGGGATGGCTGGGTATCTGGAAGATGATGTGGGAAGTAGCCCCCACTCTTTCCCTGGACTGGATGGGAAATGAGGACAGGCTCTCAAACAGCAAGCACGATTTATTCTGAAGCCAAAATTCCTCTTCTTGGCAGTTTTGCCCAAGGTAAGAGCTGAAAGGAGAGAAAGAAAGAAATTCCCATCCAAATCGGGTTGCAGACTTGGCTCTTCAAGGAGAGCCTACGTATATTCATCAGTGCAGAAAACAACAAAACAAACAACAACAAAAACAAAACACCTTTTATGGTCCAAAGGATGCAAATTCTTTGTATCTAACAGAGAATTCAGTCTGAGGAATATGTGTATAGTTCTTTTTTTGACCCTTATTTTTTGCCCTGCTTATGTTTTATGGGGTGACTAAGGTGAAAGAGGGAGAAATACAAGTGTTAAAGAATTTAAAGTTATTCGCCAAGTTAAATTCAATATCATTTTTTTACCATTCTTTTAAATCATGATTTTGAATTGAGAATAGCATTAAAAATTGGGGAATGTGGAGGGAAAAAAATGCTTCAACTATAAGGGATTTTAAAGTGTTGGCAACTGACATGCTTCTAGCAAATAACTCTGCCTTTTCAGCCTCTGTGCACTGGAGGCAGGTTCTCTCCCAGAAAGGAAAGAACATGGGCTTTGGAGGCACACAGGGCTCTCTGTTTTCGAATACTGGTTCTTTCACCTCCTGAGTTGGAAACTAACATTTAATGAGAGCTTACTATGGGCCAAGCACAGTAATAAGTTCTTTATACATAGGTATTAAATATGAACCAGCCCCAGCTGTTATTATACAGAGACCTAAAGGACGAGGAATCAAGCAAGATCGAGATTTCATTTTTCTCTCACGTTGATAAAACAGAGGTGGGTGGACTAGGCCGTGGTGGTGAGCTTCTATACAGCATCCTCTTGGGACCCAGTTTCCCTCTTTGTGGTTGTTCCCAGTCCCATCTGGTTTGGTGTTCTTCCGCATGGTGTTGGCTCTCCAAAACCGCACCCACCTATCAGACTTGAGGATGCAGTTTCATTTACAAACATGACCCTGAAGCAGTATACTTCATTTAGACTCACATTCTGTCATTCAGAACGTAGCTACAGGAACAGACTTTCCTGCCATGGAGGAAAGAGACGCTAGACTCCTGATGGGTAGCTGTGTGCTCTGCTAAAAGTAGGAAACATTTCTGCAGGTGAATGTTTATGTGAATGGTGGCCCTTGAAGTTGGGCAACAGAGCATCCCCGCTCTAGGGGTACCAAAAAAAAAAAAAAAAAAAGAGGAGGAAAATGCATAGGAGGAAACAATGAGCAGTTTCTACTGTGATGTATTAGCTTCTTTAACCCTAAACATAACCTGCCAGTTTTATCTTCATTTTTATAGGCAACTCTGTTGCAAAATTTGTTTAAAATCACTGATCCCATGTTCACAGCAGTGTGAAATTCAGATACGCACAGAACTTGTGCTTTTCTTAATTACTGTATTTCCTCTCTGCCTCAGAAGCTAATATTGTAGTGACTAGTAATTAGGTGCAGTCAATACATCAATATTACTAAGATTCTACTATATTCAGAGAACTATATAGTATCTGGGTTTTGTTTTGTTTTGTTTTTCCAGGGGGGGGTTGAGTGGCTGGATCCATTGAGCATATGTTGGAGATTTCAACGCCTGACCAAAAAAGCCCTTTTCTTTAACTTCATCACTGCATGAAATTTTTGTTTCTAGTACTATGTGGTGATGGTCTCTGTGTTGCAGATATATTTCCCATAGTTGAACCTGACTATTAGTATCATGCCCTTTCCATATCTCATAACTTTTGAAATTTATTTTTATCCTCCAGATTTATAACCTTGCTAATTGTTGGCTTGGCAAGATGAAAGTGGTTTTTATGATCTTTCAATAAAGGCACGCATCTTTGCTACCTCACTGAAGAATGCCTTACGCTGCCTTTTCCTGAACACTGGAAAACATATCAACCACAACAAATGGCCTTTTCTTCTGATGAAACCTAACCCTAACCTACCTATTTTGGAGGCACTGTATTATGAGAGAAAGAAAAATCCCGGTGAACTTTAATTTGTTGGTCTCTTTTACCAATAACCTTCAGTGTCTCTCTCTCTCTCTCTTTCTCTTTTTAAAGATTTTATTTATTTATTTATTTGACACAGAGAGAGAGAGAGAGAGACAGCTAGAGAGGGAACACAAACAGGGGGAGTGGGAGAGGGAGAAGCAGGCTCCTGGAAGAGCAGGGAGCCCAATGTGGGGCTCGATCCCAGAACCCTGAGATCATGACCTGAGCGAAAGGCAGATGCTTAATGACTGAGCCACCCAGGCACCTCTCTTTTTTTTTCTCTTTAAATTGACTATATATTATTTTTAAAGAATTGCTTCCTCTATGTATTTTGTTAGTCACTTTGTGTATGCATACATTTTGCATTTTTTCTGGTTATCTTCTAGAAAGAGGCAAAATTATTTTAAAAATAATGATGTGGAGAGAAGAAAGGTGATGAATGTCAATGGTTGTGTATTAATGGGCTGTTCTATTCCTATATGTTACTTTCAATGGTAATTTGGTTATATGAATGGTAGTGCTTGATACTCATCCCTGTCATCTCTCAGGAAAGCTCTTTGCACAAGTATTCCTTTCATTTCTGTAGTTCCGTTACCTATGGAGAACAGGACATCTTTTTGTGATGGGTATATGTTTAGAGTGAAGACTGCGATACAGCCTGCTTCCCTAAATTCTGGCTCTGTCACTGAACTGGTAAGCTGTGAGACCTTGGGCAAGTCACTGTACTTTCTCTATTTTGGGTACCTCATTTGCAAAATCAGGGCAACAATAGGATGAAATAGAGTCATTACAATGATTAAAGAAGTTCATGGATATAACAGTGCCTGGCACATGGTAAGCAACTTAGAAGAATGTAGGATTTTTCTGTCTTCCTACTCAGACCAGATTTAGGTTAGAGTCAAATGTACTTGGAGGTGTAATAAAGGCTAAGTTTAAACATACATGGTAGAAGGGAAAAGGTGCTAAGGTTTTTGTTGTTTCCCCTGTGTGGTAACTTAACTGGTCATGGAATATGCTTGCTCGTTTTCTCTATAAGTAGCTTTGTTCTAGAGCCAGCAAGTGATATAATGAAAATATAGGAATTGTTTATAGGGATCTTGAATTCTAGTTGGTGAAAAAAGGCTACACACATGAAATTAATTAGATACATTAGTGCCCTGTACATATACACATTGTTGCAACTGCATAGTTCAAATCATTATCACTCCCCAAATGCATAGGAGAAAATTGAGAAACAAACATTAGTTGGAAGAATTCGGGAGTTTATTTTTTTTTAAGATTTTTTTAATTTATTTATTCATGAGAGACAGAGGGAGAGAGAGAGAGAGAGAGAGAAGCAGAGGGAGAAGCAGGCTCCCAAGAAGCAGGGAGCCCGATGCGGGACTCGATCCCAGGACCCTGGGATCATGACCTGAGCCGAAGGCAGACGCTTAACCATCTGAGCCACCCAGGCGCCCAAGAATTCGGGAGTTTAGACAGAAATTGTTTTTGAGGTGGATTTTTATTTTCACAACTCCCAGCTATGGGTGAAGCAAGTTCATACACATATTTGAGCATTTAGATTGGGTCCACATCCAAGCTTGAGGACCAGACAGTGAAGTGCATCACTATAAAAGACTCCCCTCACTACAATTGCAGGTGGAGATGAAAGATTCCCATAGGAACTGTGAAGCATGAGACAAATGAATCACAAGGCTCAATTTTGCTATTTTTAGGAGACAGGCACATTACTGTAATATTTAATGATACAGAGCAACTCACTTGGCAATTCCAGAATTCTTGAAGGGCTAATGGTATTACAGAAACATATCCTCTGCTGGTGTTCTACCATGACCTGGTGTAGGCTTTAATAATAGTTGTCTCTACCGGCTTTTAAAGTAAGAAAATTTATTTTCACATAGCACAGGACATACAGAGGAAGACAGCTTCTGGTTTATCTCAGCGGTTCAATAGCAGCATCAAGGACAAACATCTTTCCATCATTTTGCTCTGCTTTTGTCTGCTTGTCACCTTTGTCTTCAGTCACACCCACCCACGCCCCCCATGGTCACAAAGATTACAGCAGGTCATTGGCATCATATCCAAACAGGAGTGAGCCCAGGACAGAAGAGTTTATGTCTTTCTTGAGCCTTTTAAGAGTAAGGAAAACTGTCCCCAAAATCCCCACTAAGCCTACCTTTCTTTATTGTATGCCCAAACCAGTCGCTAACACAGGAAATAAAACAACCATGATTGTTTCAGATGAGTCAAGACCCACTCTTTGAGGTTGCCTAGAGAGCGGCAAGCAGGAGAGTTTCCTTAGGAAACTAGAAAGAATGGATATATGGATACATGTGTTTTGGCATCAACAGTATCTATTACATTTGGCATATAGTAGAATACTCTTACCTTCTTATTTTTATGAAAGAAATAAAGGAGGAAAGGAAGGAAGGAGGGAAGAAAGGAAGGAAAACACTGCGAGATGTGTTTTGTTTAGTTTTTATTATGTGGCCAATAGCATTCTTCTGATTTGTTTCTGTCAATTCCAGGTAGAGCACAATAAACATATCATTGAGCCAAACATTAGGATCATATTGTCAGAAACTGATTAGAATTGGGCGGCCACTGCTTTTTTCTTGGCAAGGGGTCAATTCATTGCAGTAATGTATTAAATAGTCCTTCAAAAAAGAAAAGCCAAAAAACAATGTCCTTTGGAACTTACACTCTTAAACAGTATCCAAATTAATGGAAAGTGCCTGCACTAATGAAATAAAACATCAGGGCTTTGGCAGGAGGTGATTGGCAGAAACACCCAATGGCTTGATACATCTGTCTCCCGAAGACATAAATGAATTCCTTCTTGTAAAAGAGAATGAATAACTGTGGCTGAGGCAAAAGTACTGGTCTAAAGAAAATGACTTCCTGCTTTCTGCCCGAGTACCTAGGAGCACATTTCTCAGCCTGGTATCTTTGTGCCTAATAAATTAAGATGCTGGCTGTAAAGATAAGAAAGATTCTCCATCTGCAGGCATGACTACTTCACCATTTCGTGTTTAGTAAGAGAAGATATGATGAAGGGGTATCTTATCTTCCTGTGGTTGTGTAATTGATGGGTTGATTTATACGTTTCTTTATTTGCTGCTTCATTCACTGATTCATTCATGCATACATTCACGTAATTAAGAGTGTCTGATCTTTAACAGGCACAGCTTTGTGCTGAGCATGTCAAGGTTTGCAGAGGCCAGGGTCCTATATTTGGATTATGTGTAGGACAGTGAAGGAAGTAAAGGGAACTACGCCATGCACTCTACCATTATGTGCTCTACGTAATTCCTTCCAAACACTCCTCACAACCCTGTAGGACTTTTATCATTACCTCCAGTTCCAGGAATAGAAAATGGAGGCTTAGATATTAAGTAATTTGTTCCGTGTGACTCTAATTATTGGTGGTGATCTTAGCTTTAAACTCACAATTATGTTATTCGAGAGCTGGGATCATTCACCCTTCTCCCACCACCATGAATCAGATTGTTTTCTACCCTAATTACAAATTTACCCTGCTCTCTAGATACCCAGATAGCTTTCCTAACAATTCTCTATTATTAGTTCTCAGATTTGGCTCTCCAGAATGTGTGAGTGGATCCACACCAATCCAACATAACTAAAACAATCATGTATCTCAGAGCGGAAGTCAACTGGTGGTAGTACTTGAAACTTAGGTATTCAAGAATTTTAGAATTATGTCTAAGGAATGAATAAATGGACTCTGAGTGAGAGCTTTTGAGCTTTCCTAGAAGTAAAAGAGATGAGAGTCTCCCTGAGATTCTCTGATTCTCTCCCTCTGCCCCTCCCTGCCGTGTGCGCATTCTCTCTCAAATAAATCAATCTTTTAAAAAAATGGGGTGCTTGGGTGACTCAGTCAGTTAAGCATTTGCCTTCAGCTCAGGTCATGATCTCAGGGTCCTGGGATTGGGCCCCACATCCGGCTCCTGCTCAGGCGGGAGCCTACTTCTCCCTCTCCTATTCCCCTGCTTGTGTACACTCTCTCTCTGTGTCAAATAAATAAAATCTTAGAAAGAGAGGAGAGAGAGAGAAAGAAAGCAAGCAGGAAAGAGAGTGGCAGATTGCTCAAACCTTCCTGTCCAAACATTTCCATTCTGATTATTCCCAATTCATGACATTACTCTGCTTCATTCAGACCTTCAGTGCCCTTGTGCCCTTTTCTGACATCTATCGTCAGGTTTCAAATCCTCATTTTAACTAAAGTGTAAACAACTAACATCTTTGTATAGGTCTGATAGGACTGATCCTATTGTCCTTTCAGTAAGAGTTAGGATAACTTTTTATCTTTATGAAGATTTGTTCTTGGCAATTTGGGGCTTTGTTTTGGGGCTTTGTTTGGCACTATGGGGCTTTGCCAGTTTGGGGACTGGAAGCACTGGCACTCATACTTGGTAACACAACCATGACCCAGCTGTCACCTGTAAAGAGACAGGGAAGATCAGAAAAGATTTGCCCCTGGAATTAAGCTTGCTCACTAGATAGCTGTTTTCTCTATCTACCTTAGAGATTAGATAAAGAGGATTGAATTCATTTCACAGTGTGATATTCTGCTTTCAAGATTAACACCGGGGGAAAGGCCATGATTTATTACTATAACAAATTATATAGTGGGAGTAACATCATTTTAATGGAAAAAGTACTTCAAAATAATACTGTAATGTGTTAAGCACTTTATAGGTTTTAACTCACTTAATTCTAAAAAGAACACAATAAAATATCTCAATGTTTTCCCATTTTAAAATGGAGAAATCTGAGACCAAGAACGGTTAAATGACTCACACAAGGTCCCTCAGCTGAATTTGAACCCAAGGCAATGGGTAGCTATTGGACTATAGTGCATCTTCAGGGGTAGGTTTTAATAATCCATGAATCAGTTTATTTTCATCACCTCCCTTACCAAGAATAAACCATGTTCACCCTAATACTTTGAAGAGAAGTAAGAACAGGGCAACAAAAGAAGTCATTTACTTTGGTAATCTGATTTGATCATCATGAGTATTTTGGGGATAGTAACTGTTATTTTATAGATAAAATAACTGAGACAGAGATTAAGTAACATGTCTTAGGTCCCTCAGCTAGAAATACCGAGGAAGCAAAGCAAATTTACCTGATTCTACACCAGTTCTGCATACCAACCTGCCCTTTTGATTGATATATAGTCAAAAACACCAAGTACACAAGCAAACAAACAATAGGAGATTGTTTTTGTTTTTGGTAGTGTTCCGGAATACCTCTGGTTTCTGGTAATACCATTATAAAGTCAAACATATTCCAGAGAGTAAAATCTTTTACAACTCCTATTGAATTTCCGGGGCCAGAAGTGGGCTTAGGTATTTGAACATAAAAGTATAGATTGAGAATAGGTGAATGATAACTTTGGAATTAAGCACAAATATGTTTGCAACCACAATAAAAATATTTAGGCATTGCAACTGTCTGCATAAATGCCAAATAACATTTTATTCATTTGAGGATTAGGTAAAATTTCTTCTGATACAAAATTATTTTCTCTCCCATCACAGACATTCCTAAAATTTCACCAGATATCATTAAAGTGTTTGTGCAAGCACTTCATTTAGTAGCAGAGAGGCAGTTAAAGTCTGGGAAGATGAGTCTACAGTCTTCTATTTGTCAAAAAGAAAGTATTGATGTTTTTTGCAGTGATATGTCTATATGAAAGTGCTTTGACAAAACAGTATTTATGAGTAAACATAAAACATGCCATATATTTTAATATATAAATTACATAAAGCTTTTGATTGTGTTACTTTCATTCCTTGTATGTTCTCTACTGCAACAATATAGGAGTTTTCCATTTTGTGTATTAAAGGTCATGGGGACAAGTAAAATTGATCCCAAGCCCGCATTTATAAGCTGGGCCATTTTATCTTTGCCATCCTGTGGGTTTCAAACCATCTCTGCTCTGCACAGAAACCCTGAATGAAAGCAAAATGTAGTAAATATTTTCAGAAAGGGCTTTTTATTTTTTGTCTCCTCTTGGAAAGCTAAATCAATACTTGACCTTTTCACACCCCTATCAGAATAAAATGGACTCTTTCTGCACTGACTTGGAATTCTAAAGTGTGTGGTAAGATCCATTTGTCTTGAAAGCCATCTGTCTCCTGGGGTGCTCTGTGAGTGTGTGTGTGTTGTACAAAATTGCTTGGTCGCTAGATGTGAATAATATTTTGTGGGTTACATGATGCTTTCACCTGTAACATTTCATATTTGAGTCTTCTGATTCTGTAAAATAGACAGGATGGATGGATGGGTGAATGGATGGAGGGATAAATAGATGATAGATACATAATAGATAGATGATAGATAGATAGGTAGGTAGATACATAAATACAAACAGAGATATAGAAAATAGTAGGTTGACTATAAGTATCAATGATTCACTAAAGCTCAGTGAAGCTACTACGTTCATGTCTAGTTAAAAGACAGAACCATGGGGCGCCTGGGTGGCTCAGTCAGTTAAGTGTTTGCCTGCCTTCGGCTCAGGTCATGATCTCCAGGTCGTGGGATGGAGCCCTGCACTGGGCTCCCAGCTCAGAGGGAAGTCTGCTTCTCCCTCTCCCTCTCTCTCCCCCTGCTTGTGCTCTCTGTGTGTCTCTCTCTCAAATGAGTAAATGAAATCTTAAAAAAAAAAAAAAAAAGGTGGGACCAAATGCCAAACAAACCTTCTAACACTAAACTTGAAAGGGGGCCCTCCAAGATGCATCCAGAAAATAGAAGCCCAGGTGAGTATGTGGCCTCTGATGTATCACAGTACAAAAATGCAGCAGCAAGAAGAGCAGAAAATGACATTTGTCAAAGCATTCTAAAGAGCAAAGTCTATGTAACACAAGATATAAGCTCTTTTAAATTAAAGTAACTTGTTGGCGTCCTGGTTCTTTAAACTGAAACCAGAGAAAAGGAGACCCATTGGTGTAAAATGAGGAGGTGAAAGTGCTCTTTCTTCGTTTGTTTCTTATCTCAGGTATATAAGCCCCTCCACCTCAGAATCAAATTCTTCTACCAGTGGCACAATCTTTTGCATTTCAATAACTTTTAGTTTCCATTCTGCATGCCTTTGGGGCTTGGGGCTGAGGGCAGTCCAGGGGGTAAGGAAGTGAGGACTTCAGAAATACCTCTGCTGGTGAGTTTGCATATGCATGTGGCTGCTATTTGGAGGAGGTGCAAAAGGAACTGTTGTGTGCTCTGTGAGGCTTGCTGTTTGTACCTGAGAGGAATCATGGGGTGAATTTTGTTCCACTTACTGAGCAGTTAAATGACATCACACAATTTTCAATTGTCTTGGCATTGAATCACTTCCCCTTTACAGGAGCAGGAATAATCACTATCTCACAGTATGGTAATGAAAAGTAGAATCAATGTATCTACAACCAAAGAGAGGCAACCAATAAAACGAGGCTCCTGAAATTACGGTCTTGTACAATTTCTAGGAGATCATGCATATTAGTGCCCAGTGACTGCTCCAGGGGCTGGTCTTGTTTTTGCATTTCTTTCTTGCAAAAACCACCAACTTGCCAGACACACTACTGTTGCTTACAGTATACCAGCGGGAGTAACAGATTCTCATCGATTTGATACTACGAGAAAAGACAAATCTATCTCACTTTTGGAACTTTAATTAAAAACACAGCTCAGGAAATAAAGGAAGATGTGCAGGGCCAGTTTACTTCTGAGGTGAGAAAAAGTCTTCCATCACAAACTGATATTAAGATCACAGTGGTTCTGCTTTTCAGTCCAAATAAATGGTAAACTAGTCTACAGAAATAAGCAAAGTCAGATGACTTTAAATTGTTCTGCACTAAATTGGGAAGAGATGAACATCTTATCAGGAAGAAAGGCAATATCATACTGTCTGTGCTTCTTTATTTAATCAAGTCCCTCCAATTTTGAAATTTCAAAATAAGCATCACTTTTTCATGAATGGGTCTTTGAGGTGCGGGGGGAGGGGAACCATAGAAATTCACTCCGTATTTTAATGAACAAAGCATGTTAGGGATGATGTATTTAGACATAGCAGATTACTTTTATCTGGTTTTCTGAATGTGGTTTTCCAGGAAAGGTTATGATGTTTATGGGTGTATACACACACATATACACAATATATTTCACATAACTATATGTAATACATATATGCTTTTTTGGACTTCTTACATAGAGCCAGAAAAGTATTTTTCTACTCTGACATCCAGTGGCTTTTGAACTCACTTTCCTTGAATGCAGAGTTTAATTTAGCAGCATGTTTGTTTCACTTTTGAACAAAGTGTGAATTTAGTGCGTTTTATAATGTAGTATGTAGTTATTGAGAAATGAGAGTCATTTAATTCCAGCCAACAGATTTTAATTAACCATTTGTTATGGGCCTGATACTCCCGGGTGCAGAGGATGAAAGAAAGTACAGTCACTGCTCATATGGTCCCCATGATCTAAAGCAGGGTTGTTAACTCGGGGCAATACTGCCCTCCCTTCAGGAGAAACTTGACAATATCTACAGACATACTTGGATGTCACAACTGAAGGGGAGAGGCTACAGGCCACTAGTGGGAGAGACCTGGAATCCTGCTAACCTGCCTGCAATTCACAGGACAACATAATTTAAAAAATGATTATATGGCCCCCAAAGTCAGTAATGCTGAGGTTGAAAAACCTGGTCAATAGAGTGAGAAGTATGTAATGCCCTGGGATAAGCACTATTTTAAGGACATGAGTAAAGTGTTGGGGAAAACCCAAAGAAAGAGAACTGGGGGTGAAGAGGTGTTAAAAAAAAACTTTGTGGATGAGGTGACATAGGGGCTTGGCCCAGAAGAAGGAAGAATGGTTTGTTTAGGGAAGGATGGGAGAGCAGAGAACATTCTGGGAAAGGGTACAGAGATGACAAAGCATAGGCAACTAATCTTCCTGCAGAACTTTTACTGTACACAGTCACCACTGGGGCAGACTTCGATTCGTGGTTTTATACACGTCAGGTTACTAACAGAACTCTGTGTGAGAGGGTATTTGTTGTTATTTTGGTGTGTGTGTGTGTGTGTGTGTGTGTGTGTGTGTGTGTGTGTGTGTTTAAGTTTCGTATGTAAAGAGGTGTCTTCCTAAGAGAAGAAACCTAAAATCATTTTCTGCTAGTGGGAGGAAGATTTCCAGACCCCCAGTTGTATGTCTACAAACTGGCTGCTAATTCTTGCTGTCTTCCAAACCTTTCTAGAACTGGAGCTCGGGGAAAGGGCTTTAAACAGCTTAGAACTGTTTCAGATTTAACCTGGCCTCCATGTCTGGACAACCCAGAATATTAAGGCCTTCAAAGAGCTCTCTGACAGGGGAAAAAAAAAAAAAAAAAAGGACCAGATTGTTTCCTTAGTACCAGTGGTACTGTGCAGGGACCGTGTGTGGACTCTGGAGTCCCACCTAAACAACCGACCCATCATATGACTTTTGATAAGTGGTAATTTTTTTTGTTTTGCTTCCATCATCTTTTGTAAATGAGTATAATGTTTTCTATATCATGGGACTGTTTTGAATGCTAAATATCGTGCATGTATAGCCTGATATGTAGTAGGCACTCAATATTAGTTCTTTTCACTTCCCCCATTGTGGTCTGAAAACATGGGGATTTGGCAGAAGACCAGTCCTGGGTTTTGAGAGATACTAGAAGCAAGATTCTTACCCTTCTGGTTCGCAGAGAAGACTTCGCAAAGGGTAGCTTTATAATAGGAAAATGTTAAGTGCTGTGGGCAGATAATGAAGTTGTTTGAGATTCATTCAGTTAACAAAATGGAACGAGTGTGGTGCACTCAGTGGGTGCACTGAAGATGTCTTCTGAAATGTTGATGCCGATGGCGTGGAGGTGATTTAAAAAAGGTCCATATTTAAGTTAGTAAAAAAAAGAGAGAGAGAGAAGAGGAAGGAGCTATAGGATCAGTGGAGTAAGGTTGAAAGCAAGCAAGATTAGTTTAAATAAAAGAAAAATTTTAAGTCTCTTGAGTGATTAAAAGACAACCATAAATTCCACCTGGGGAAATCATGCCACTTATTTGCTTTTGTGTGTGAACATACTCAGTTTCCTATTAAGTCATGGCAGGAATAGTAAACAAATTATTTTCTGCTTCCTTTGAGTATAAATACTAGAAGAAATGCTATATCACATATATACCTTTTATTTCTAATGTTTATATTTTAGTTTGAAATTTCATTGAATCGTGAATTTTATCATTAAAGAATGATCTCCTTCAATAATCTAAAATAAATGGAAATAAAAATATAAGGCTTGTGCTTATAGCCTCTTTTGTAAGCAGTGATTTGATGTTCAAACTAGAATTGTTAAAAAATCAGAAGATATGTTTGTTTCTTTTAGTTAATATCTTTCCTCTGGTACAAATATTAGGGGTGAGGGAAACCACATGCTTCTGTTCATATTTCTCCCACTAATAGGAGATGAGATGACTTTCATCACAGTTAAGTTAGAAGAATGAATCTGTCATATATGTCACCTCACGGAAACATCTAAATGAAATGCCAGTATTATCATTTTCCACATCCCTTAATCACCATGGAGATTAAATACTAAATCAAAAGTCCCCAGAGTTAACCAAAAACAAAGCAATATTGAGTATTTGATGTCTGGAAATGTATGGACGATTCTATTCATTTCTTTTCCTTTCCCCTAGCAACTGATTAAAAAGTGAAGAATTTCCTAATTTAACAATCCATGTCATGGATATGAGAATCTAACACAACTCAAAAACCCTTAAGTAGAATTCATGATAATAATATGATAATCAAAATAGGTAAAATAATAACATCTATAAAAAATAATATTTCTATATTGAACACTAACCCCAAGCACAGTGCTAGTGGTAGTATTTTGTTTAATTCCAAAACAACCCTCTAAAGATAGAGCATCTTATCCATACTCTACAAATGAGGGAAATAATCCTTCAAATAAATTAACAATGTGACTGAATTCATGCAGCCAGAGAACGTGACAAGACAAAATCAGTATGATTGTTCAACAAATCTGCAGTTTTAAGTAATGAAATAGATTGAAATGAGATGTAATAGACTAAAGTTAGATAGTATGGCATGGGGTAGGATAGGAGAGAACAGAGAAGTTAGAGTGTTGCACATGTTGCAAGGTTTGATTGGTGAAACTTTGTTTTCAGTTTTGAGAGTGGGGGAGAAAAAGAGACAGAGAGACAGAGAAAGACATCGAGATGTTGCACTGTATAGTGGATTTCTTACCAGGAGATATAATACCAAAACTGGACATTTTGGAGCAATAATGCTCAAGAATGCTTGGCTTCCCTCCAACCCCCATATTGCCATTACACAATCCAAACAAAATAATTTTCTTATTTTGTTCCTGGCTGACTCTTGTAATATTTAGAGATCTGAAAGAATGAATCTTTTGCAGCATTTCAGCCAATTCCATTGGATTATGGAGACATAGACTGAATAATAGATTGACACCCTAATCCAAAATGGCACAGCTAATTTTTTTTAGTATATGTGCTGCCGAAGCGAGCACACAGCTAATTTTTTAAAAAAGATTTTATTTATTTATTTGACAGAGAGAGACACAGCGAGAGAGGGAACACAAGCAGGGGGAGTGGGAGAGGGAGAAGCAGGCTTCCTGCGGAGCAGGGAGCCCGATGCGTGGCTCAATCCCAGGACCCTGGGATCATGACCTGAGCCGAAGGCAGACGCTTAACCACTGAGCCACCCAGGCGCCCCATGGCACAGCTAATTAGTGGCATATTTGGTAGTAGAATATGAGTATTGTATTACTGTTATATGTTGTGCTTTGCTTGCTTTCTTTCTCTCTCTCTCTTTCCTTCCTTCCTTCCTTCCTTCCTTCCTTCCCCTAGGAGTTGAGGATTAAATGAATAAAGCATCAGAAATAACAAGCTGTCAACTCCTACTCATTGACTAGTATATCTGTAACACATGGGGGCCTCTCTTTTGCAATGAAATTACAACAGTGACTATTTATTAACTGCCTCTTTAGCAGAAAATTGTATTTAGGTATAAGCTATGCCTTCTATTTGTCTTGAGCTTCTAATATAGATGAGAAAGAAAGGTATTAATTTGTAAATAATGTAGTGACATATGTAACAATAGGTTAAGGAAAATTAAAAGATTTTTCAAGTGAAACAAACAGACCATTACATTGTTCAGAGGAGGGAGAGGACAGTTTGACTTGGGTGAGAATTAAGTCAAGGAATTGTGGAAAAGGCAGAAATGAGTCTTCTTAGAGACTTAGGTGGTGTCAGGATATGCCAAGATTGATGAAGATCTGGTCACTTCTGAAACTCCTGAGTTAATAGGTGAAAAATCAGGATTGTCACAAACAAAGCAGCTGAAGAATGAACTGCTCAACTGCTAAATGACTCTTTAGGGGACTATTGATATTATAATGTAATTTTGTGCTAGTTGTTTATGAGCTATTAATTGAAAAAAAGTCTATGTAGTTATCCCAATGAACTCCTATCAAGAAATCCAGGTGCAATGGAAATATTCCAATGTTTCTAGTATAATATACATAGTAATAAATGCTTCAAGGTCAAATTCTACCTCTTCTATGAAGCCCACTCAGATTCTTTTTTTTTTTTTAATTTTACTTATTTATTTGACAGAGAGAGACACAGGGAGAGAGGGAACACAAGCAGGGGGGAGTGGGAGAGGGAGAAGCAGGCTTCCCACCCAGCAGGGAGCCTGATGCAGGGCTTGATCCCAGGACCCTGGGATCATGACCTGAGCGGAAGGCAGACGCTTAATGACTGAGCCACCCAGGCGCCCCTCCCACTCAGATTTTTTAAAGTCAGTCCACACTGAGCTTTTTCTCTCTAACATACAAATTGCTACATTACACTCAGTACTTCAGTATTGTCCTGATGTTGTAAAACAAATGTCTTGTTTGTACATCTCAGCTTCTTAGATTATAAACTTTTAGCTGTTGTTGAATTTTTCTAATCACATTCCTAGTTCCTTGTACACACTACATGATGAAAACAGATCTGATGATTGGTTAATAGATAGAGGTGTTTTTTTTTTTTGTAGATAGTTTGGGAATTTATCAAATTAACTCCTCAAATTCTCTTGCTTTTTTATGGTGTTAACTACCTGCTACCAATTATTATAACTCTGTACTTGGTACGTCCCCAACTATCATTTAAATGCTTGTGACAGGTAACAACTCTTATACTTACCTCAGCACACTATACCAAATGAAGTGCCTGCACATTGTAGATATTAAGTGAATAATCGCCAAATGGAAGTTGAATGAATTTCAGAAATAATAAGCATGATAAGTATAGGAAGCCTACCAGAGAATGGACACAAAGAAAGCTCTCAATAAACATGAAAGGAATGAGTGAATGAGTCACGGATTCTAAGTTTTGCCACTAGCTAGTTGTGAAACGTCATCTCAAATCAGTTTCCCTTTTGGGGGACTCAGTTTTTTCATCAATAATATAAGGTGTTTAGATATGAAGGCTGGTTTTCTAACTACTTTTCAGACTGTAGGAAGGTACTTCAGGACTTCCGTGAAAAATGAAGTATTTCCTTAGCCAATGATATGCATTTAAAGGGCCTTAGTTTATGGTGGGCCTAACATACTCTTTAAAAGCCCCACTGCTAAAATTGCTTGAACAATATTGGTGTAAATTACAGTGTGGAAATTTGCCTTTTTAAAACCAGTTTGAACACATGTGACTTAAAAGCCCATCTTGCTGCCTATTCCAGAAGCCACATTCATATGAACTGGACATTAATTCATAGGAACACTGGAGACAACATTAATAAATTTCAAATGCATATAGCAGTTCTTTCGCTACACAAAGAGAGAAATGTATGTTCATTTGTCATCCATACAACATTCATCAAAGAATAATAATTTTTAACAGATTGGAATAAAATATTTCATTTTTTTGTTTTTTCCTCACCCCATATTCTCTTTTTATTGAAGAGAGAAGTATGCTGAAAACATTTTTGCTGAGCTGCTTCTTTGATGAACTCATGGGTGGTTTGGGTTTGTTTCCTTCTCCCTGGATAATTTAGATTGGCAGGTTGGCAGGTAAAATCTTGTTGCTTTAATTGATCTATTGGAATGTAAGAATGACTATTGATTGGTACTTATTGGACTATAAAATCAAGATTCTGAGCCTGAGAAATTCTGTGGCTTAGTAATAATCACAATAATAATGGTAGTAAATAATAATAGTAACAATAGCTAAGAGCTCTTATTTAATTTTATTTGTTGCTTCCTAGGCAGCAGGCTAAATCCTTTACATATAAAATAATGTATTCTTTGTGACAGTCCTGTGTGATAGGTGCCATTATTATAAGAAAGGAAATTGAGCACTTTTCCCAAGGTTAATAATATGTGGTAAGTCATGATTTAGTGATCTTACAGTCTACTAGGAATGAAAACAAAAGGACACACGTAGATTTCACACAAGGTAGAACATAATGAGTCCTATAGGAGAGACGCATACAAAATACCATTCTCTAAGATTGTTCATCTATGTTTTGATTCATTCATTTATTTGTACAATTATACTCTTGATGTTCATACACTCTCAGTGTACTTTCATCCAGAATTCTAGGATTGGTGGATCCTTACTCCAGTACTTCTGTCCATTGCCAGAATTCCTCTCTAGAGAGCTGGTCACAAAACCCTGTTGCTGAGTACCTTTAGGGATAAACAGACTCCCTATGGGCAAGTATATCTGCTGCTCAGTTTGTGTAGATGGGAGTTGAGCCAAACTTGGTTTCCCTGCACCTTCCAGTCTTGGTTTTGCCCAGTATAGCCAATTAATTGTTTATGACCATTCTTTTTCAACAAGCTAATCCTTGTTGGAGGCCACTGTTAGGCCCCCTCCCATCTCCACATGTCTTTGTTTCAGGGTTAACACTGCAGTATTTCTGTAAGATTAGAACTTTGTAATCATGTAATGTGTTTGGGGAGAGTGCATGACACATAATAAGTGATATATAAATAATAGATGATGATACTAATAAGAACATAATTGTTATTTATTGTATAAGGCATAGTTTATAGAATTCTTATTCCCCTGGTTGACCACATTTTGTATACAATGATTTAGATATAGGTACCAACTTTCCTTAAATATGTTACTGCTAATAGAACACAGTGCTTCAGGTTCACTTGTGTATATCATTAAAATGAGCCCAGTAAATTAAACTTAATTGGTAGGGATATTGGCAGTGCCCATTTCTGCATACATAATGTCTGGGTTCTGCCTCCTCATGGAGTCCTTATATTTAAATACCCTTTTGAAGACTTAAACCATTGCCTGACTTTGTGATTGCTCATTAGAAAATAGTAATATTGAAAAGAGAAAAAAAAGGGAAAGATGGAAAATCACCTAAAAAAATAAATAGAAGCCATTTCAAAGATACAACCCTATATAAGAATGAGGGAGAGGGGCACCTGGGTGGCTCAGCTGTTAAGCATCTGCCTTCGGCTCAGGTCATGATCCCAAGACTGGGATCGAGCCCCTCATCGAGCCCCGCATCGAGCCCTGCATTGAGCCCTGCATCGGGCTCCCTGCTCAGCCGGAAGCCTGCTTCTCTCTCTCCCACTCCCGTGCTTGTGTTCCCTCTCTCGCTGTCTCTCTCTCTCTGTCAAATAAACGAATAAAAATTAAAAAAAAAAAAGAATGAGGGAGGGAAGATAAATACATGTAGCTAAAGCATGACCAATGATAAAGCAGGTCCTCCATTCAAAGGTTTAATCCACTTTTTTTTTTTTTACTAAGCATACCAACTCTTTGTTTATTAACAGAATAAAATTGTAATAAAATGAGGGGCACCTGGGTGGCTCAGTCAGTAGAGCACATGATTCTTGATCTCAGGGTTGTGAGTTCAAGCCCCACATTGGGTGTAGGGATTACTTCAGAAAAAAATCTTTAAAAAAAAATTGCAGTAAATGTAAAGGTTTCACTACAGACCAAAGCCAGACAGCTGATTAAAAAATGCCAAAATGTGCAGCTCCCTGGAGCCTGGAGTCCCTTTTAAGGTTGATTTTGAATGACTTGTCCAGGCAGGGCGTCTTCCAGGAGGAAATGCATCTTGGTCTAGGGTTAGGTCAAGGGCTAGACTCACAGGACTCCAGTGAACCTTGAGGAGAAATCTCTGAGGCAGAGCCCCGACAGAGGAAGTCACTAGATCCTCTGAAGGGGAGGAAAAGATACTCAGTTTCAGCACTTCTCTGGTAAAGGATATGCCCAAAGCTGTTCTCTTCTGGATTGCCCATTGGTGGTAGGCACCAGCAACCCATGGGGTTTTGAAGTCCCAAGTTGAGATATGATATCAACAAACTGCAACACCAGGAGCTCCCAGTGCCATTTAAATATCTTTTCATCTTCTGGTATGCTGCTTTTGGAGGGGGGCTATTCTAGGATGTGGCTCTAAGTCTTGTAGAATAATGGCATTTTCAGGCTATCTGGAACCTTACAGCATCTAGTCCAATCACCTCATTTTGCACATAAGGAAACTGAAACGGATAGAGAGGGGAGTTGCCCAGAGTTACTCAGCTAGTCAGTGACAGACAACAGTGGAACTTGTGGTAAGTTGTGTGGCCTATTTGGGCTTCTCTTTGTGAATCTATACATTGGAAGTGAAGGCTAGGTCTGCATGATCTCTCTAAAATTCCTTCGTATTCTAACATTCTACTTACTTGATGTTTAATTTTAGACTTCTGACTTCCAGTGTGATTTCCATTTTGTAATAATCAAGAGGCTTTTATAAAAAAGAATGATAAATACATGCCTAAATGACAGTGTTCAAGCATTTTGATGAAGGCTAACATCTGGTTAATAATTTTGCATTATGCTTAGATACTTACCTCCTCTGTATGGCATAGATTTGGATTAAAGATTTTGAAAATGCACCTGGTTTTGAATATGGCTGATAATTTACTGTATTATATCCTAACACTACAAACAACTTCTTAATGAAACTATAGTAAATGTTTCTTTGTTGCTATTGCCTTAGGTTGTTTTACTCATTGCTAGAAAGTTCAGGTCATATGAATGAGTAAGGTTGCTTGGAAAGTCCTGCTATGTAAGATAGAAATGCCCAAGTTGGTTTGGGTTCGTTGCAAACTACATTGCTTTTAAGCAAGGATTGGATTTTTTTTTTTTCTCATTTCTTCAGCAGGCACAGTTTCAATAAACTGACAGCAAATCCATTATGTTATGGCATCTATAAAAGCTTTCATTAGGAGTGTGCATGTTTAGTGTCTCTGTATAGGATAAGCTGGGTTATGGGAATGGCAAGGGCAAAAGAATCGAGAGTAAGATCCATCTGGGGTTTCAAGTCCTTGGCTCCATGGACTTTGGCGGGGAGTTGTGGGGATAACAGGAAGAGCAAGAAACTTAATATCCTCTTTTTTGTCTGTTTACCCTAAGCTCATCAGAAACAAGTCTTTCCAAACTCTGTGAGCTACTTTAAATATCTATTTTCCCCTCTTAAATATGTGGATTCAATCCTTTTTTTAAAGTACAGTTTATAACATAGAGAATTCTGAGGGTAGAGAATTCATTGGTTACAGGGGAAGCACCTTTACACCATTGGGCATGCAGATACTCAGACATTTATTACCTAGATGACATTTGACAAATTATGCATAATGGTGTTTACAGAGATATCAGAGGGATGAAATGGAATAATATATATGAAAGAAATGTGTACAATTGAAAGCATGTGAACAGTCTTTGTGGTTTTTTTATACTGCATATTAAAGGAAACAGACAGATGTATAGAAAAGAGTGAGGGGTAGAGAAGGAGAGACTGTGAGAAGCAAATACTTTACTTTTACAATGAAATCATGGCTTAGAGCAAAGAGATGACTAGGATGCAAGTGAAATATTGCTGCAAGAGTATCAGATGTCCATGCTTAAAATATTATGTACGTTGGAGCCACTTGGGGATATTGGTAAAATGCAAACTGTGATTCATTAGAGCTGGGGTGAGGTCTGAGAGTCTGCGTTTCTAAAGAGCTTCCAGGCAATGCTGACGCTGCTGGTCTCCAGCACACGGAGTAGAACGGTCCGATGCCATCAGATTAACAGGTGTAACCAAAAGTCAACTAAGTATTTTACTAGGGAAGAAATTAAATTGTTTACATATTTTGGGGGGATTCATATATCAAGGGAATACCATCCAACCTGGTAATGCCCCTCCTCCTTACCCCACAATAAAAGAGCTTTCTGCACTTTCTGGTTTTATTATTAAGTGTTGAGAAAGTACTCTGCTATTACTGGTTAGGGTTCCTGGCTGAAAGAGTGTAGCAAGATAGGTGTTTATATATAGAACAATTAGGAGTAAGTAAGATCTAGAGAGCCAATACATTGTGAAAGCAGTTGAGTTCCTTCTCGTTCCTTTACCAGGTCTTATCTAGTAGAGGTCATTGAATTGTGCCATTAGGATTTTGTATATGTGATTGGTTGTCTTAAATCTCTCTCTCTCTCTCTCTTTTTTTTTTTTTTGCCTTGGCACATTGCATATTTACCTTGTCTCATATCACTCATTTCCCTAACAAAAGTATGAAAAGGGAGAAAACATGTGACATGTTTCCCTTTTTTATATTTTAAATTCAATTCAACACACGTTTACAGAATATGGGGTTACACAGTGGTGGACTAGGCGCTGGGATGGGCATAAGGATCAGGAAAGTAGTCCCAGGGATTCTCAGTTTGCGTTCAGAGGATAGAGACATAATGAATAACCATATACAAAGCAGTTTGAATTTAAAAAAAATACTAGATCTGAAAAGAATATGATGAAATCTGAAAGGAATAGACAACAGTTCTGCTGGGGAGGGAATTAGGAAGACATTGGAAAAGAAGAAGAATTTGGAACATGGTCATTTGCACATTGAGGCCAGAAATCAGCTTGAGGCAAAATCTTTGTCATATCGTAAATTTATAAATGGAGAGCAAAAGCAGAGACAGAGGTTAGTGTAATTCAACTAACACAGTGCTGAAATTAAAATATCCTTCTTTGGAATTCAGGCTAAAGCCTAAAGTTTATGTGGGATTGTTGGAGGTAAGGGAGGCCAGATTGGGTAGTGTTTTAGCTGCTGCTTCTCTCAAACTGATTTTTTTCCAGTTGGGCCTAATTCCCTAGAATCTGCAGGAGAAAAGATCACCTTTTATATAAACACCTCTCCTTGGCAATTGGAACACAACACTTTAGAAGATACATGAATCAGGGATGGGAGAGAGAGAAATGATTCCAAATTGCCTTAAAAATATACTTCCATAACTCATTTACTCATTAGGTGCTTCTTTACAACTCCAACACTCAGATGTGATAAGGATGCTCATTTCTCTAACTTACATGAATTTAAATTTCTTTCCAAATGAATTTTTGCCCTGATAGTTACTTTGGAGTTTTGGTTGATAATAAAGGGGGAGCCTTTCACATCTCCTTCTTTGATAGGCTGGTGCTTAGCTATTAAAAAAAAAAAATTGACTCTGCAACCCTTTCCTGAATCCTAATTGCCCTGGCTGGTGCCATTGTCTGTGTAGAATGGGGCTGGGATGTTATCTGGGATCACTCTAGTCAATGCAGTCTGAGAATCCAGGGTAGATAAAGGGAGAGTAACCAAAGAACATTAACCACTATCAAATCCGGGGGCAAGTTTGGGGCCGTAGTCAGGAGGTGAAATAAATTCATAACCCAAAGGTAATCAGGAACATATCAGGAAACAGCATGGACCAGTTCCCACGTGAGGAATTACAATGTGGGGTGTTTGTTCTTACTGGATATTGGCTTGTTGGCTGAAACTGGCTTACAGGCACAAGAAAGTATTCGAAAATGCCATTCCATCTTCTTTATTACCCCCTTGGAAGATATTCTCTTGGGAGCAGAGACGAACATGAAGTTTCTGTTACTATATAAACTTCAGAATCTTTTGCATACCAGTGAGCAAAATCATGTACCCCCTGTATTGAATTTGTTTTAAATTTATCTAAATTAATTAAAATCTAGGCAGCTATAGACAACAGTGACTCTACGAGACTCTGATTTTTTCTAAAATTCCGTTTAACTGTGGCTGCTCACAGATCACTGCATCCTTTGTCATTCCTCTGTCAATGCTTATTCGTCTTTAATGCCCATGATCTCCTGCTCAGGCTCCGACTTCGGTGGTGTGGGATAGCATTTTTTGATTCTTGCAGCATGCTGTCAATTCCGAATTCCCAGTAATAAGCAAACTTCAAGGCATGTGTATTTCATACTGAGAGGTGTTTGGAGAATCATCTAGCATTCATTCCCTTTGCTTTTCAGTTTAAACAAACAAACAAGACATCAAAGGGAATGTGGGCGAGGGCTGAGGAGAGGGAGGTGAGATCAAGAGAAAGGGAATGAAGAAACGAAACTAGCATTTATTGTGTGCTGAAGTACAGCAAACTCACTGCTAGTTTCTTTGTATACCTTGTGCTCCTTAAGTCTTGCCATGACCTTGCGTTAAGGTCATCACTGAGTCCACTTTATCAGAGGGCAAATAGAAAGTAAGAGAAGTTCTAAATAGAGGTCATAGTCATGCAGATGCTCCCCAGCAGAGCTGGGTGAGAACCTGGATCTCTCATGCTTTCTAGAACTAAGCCGAAATGGCAGATGGGTGGTAGCTACAATGAAAGGGTCATTCTTTCTTTGTCAGAGTAACAAACTGGGGCACGATATGCCATTTAGATAAAAGGCAGAAACGGGGTGAGGAAAAGATCCAATCCCTTCCAACCAAATTACTCTCTTCATTCATTTTGAAACCCAACATATATGGGCTACTTTATGGTGGTAATAATCTTTTTACATAAGCATGGTCTGTCTGTTCCTTAGTCAGCAATATGCCATCATGCTGGGTAGTGCCTAAGCTGGGTAGCAGTTGATATATAGTCTATACATGCTTAATAGGCAGAAAATGATTTTTTAAATAAATCAAGGTGACTTTTTTTTTTCCTTTATAAGCCGTGTCTACACTTAGGTGTTTCTACTAAATAGTGATCTCAGCCCTACCCCTTGATTCTTTTTTTTTTTTTTTTTTAAGATTTTGTTTATTTATTTGACAGACACAGCGAGAGAGGGAACACAAGCAGGGGGAGTGGGAGAGGGAGAAGCAGGCTTCCCGCGGAGCAGGGAGCCCGATGTGGGGCTCGATTCCAGGACCCTGGGATCGTGACCTGAGCCGAAGATAGACGCTTAAGGACAGAGCCACCCAGGCACCCCACCCTGCCCGTTGATTCTTAAAGGAGCTCCATAATAAGTACTTACTAGATACTAGAAACTGTGTTGGGAGCTGTGGTAGTCAGAATTGTCCAAACTCTGCTGTGATAACAGATCAACCCTGAAATCTCAGTGGATTAACACAACCCAAGTTTATTGTTTGTGCATGTGAAGTCTACTGTGGGCCTCATTCTCTGGGATATATCGCCCTCAAGTGATATGTGAGGGGGCCAGTCTTCCTCCATCTTATGGCTTTGGCTTCTAAACGTGTGGCTTCTAGCTTGCTATCATGGGGAGGAGAGGGTTGGAGCTACCTCAGGGCCTTCCTCTGCCTTCCCCAGGAGTGACACACTTGTATTCTATTTATAATCCATTTGTCAGAAGTCACCTGGCCCCACCCAACTATGAGGGTAGAGGTGGTGAAGGAGCTGAGAAGTGGAATTTTCTCTAAGTCCTATGAAAGAAAGAATTCACAGTTACTTGTGAGTACTGTCGATGTACCACAAGTTCTGGGAGAACAACAGACTTTTTTTTTTTTTTTTTTTTTTAAGATTTATTTATTTTAGAAAGAGAGCCTGCAAGGCAGGGGAAGGGGCAGGGGGAGGGAGAGAATCTCAAGCAGACTCCAAGTTGGTTGGGCTGGATCTCACGACCCTGAGATCATGACCTGAGCTGTAACCAAGGGTCAGTCACTTAACCGACAGATCTGCCCAGGCGCCCACGAAGAACATTTTTAAAGTTACTGCCTTCTATGAAAGCAGCATATGCAGACATATGAGGAAAACAATAATTCCAGGGGGTTTACTGAGGGCTGTATTACAATTTGGTAGGGCCCAGAGTGCCTTAAGCCAGCACATGCTGTTGTCTTCAGAGCATCCCTTTCTTATCCATCTGAAATAATTGACTTAAGATTTTAAAATTCCTTGTGTTTTGTGTGTGCATGTGTGTTCATGCTGTCTGCTTTGTTTTCTCAAATGTGTTTAGAAACTAAGCCTGGGTCTTAGAACTTCTTTCCTTGAACCTGTGGCCTTGTGACAGAATGAAGGGGATTTTCCCTGCTCACTGTGAGTCGTGAAGGCTAGAGCGAAGCTCTGCACCCTCATGGCTCTTTCTTTGTTGGGCACTTGTTCTTTCTAGATGTTCCAGGATTTACAATTGGCATGGTTAAATATTGAGACAGTTTTCTGGCATTAACCTACAAATAGCAAAATGGATGCAGCTGGAGAGATCTAAACCTAAAGGAAAAATAAACATGAAAAAAAATAAGACCATGCAAGTGAGTTTCAGCTTGAGAGCATGAACAGGTTGGAGAGCATGAACATGGAGCTGGGTCGAAGATGTCATGTGGCTGGAAGTTAGATATTTTCTTTTTGAGTTCGGCACATAGGTTTCTGTTAAAGCTCTTTTACTTAAAAACGAGTGAAGAACTGAAAAATTAGTGTCATGTTGATTTGTAAGGAATGGAAAAATAAAAATCTATACCATTTTTTGAAAGGTCTTCTTACAGTGAAAACAATTTTCACTCATTGTGGCTTATTTATAACTCTAATACTGTAATGTGTCTTATCCACAGACTTAAGAATTTGAGCTTTCACTGTCAAATATTTCCACTCAATAATTCTCGCTGTACTTTGATTTTCAACTTCTATTGACCTTAAGCTATATCCATATAATGGATTTGCTTTGGCATAATATAGATATGCTATAGCCTGTAAGTAAATATTTTCAGAGAATTTGGAGAGGAAGTATGATGGCCTCTGAGATTTTGAGGAGAGACTAGAAAGGCAAGCTATGAAAATTACACAAATAATAGTAATGATAATAATATAATGATGAACATTAATTGGGTATTCATTATGATCCAAGTACTGACTAAATGTTTTATAAGGATATGTTCATTTAACCTACATATTTATAAGGGGCTATTATTAACCTCACTTTAACAAGGGGCTTAAAGAGATGTTAAATAAATTGCCCAGTGTCACATGACCAGAAATTACCTGTTTGACCTCCTAAAAGTTAACCAAAGTTTGTCCCCCTACAAAGTATTTCAGTGGTTTCTGAATGTTGAAATACAACCAAAGGAAACTTCAGCCTAAACTCTGTATTTTAACTTGCACAAGGAAAGTATATTTTAGCAAAAGTGCTGTGGTCAGAACAAGGTTTGGAAATAGAGGTGAAGCAGGTGGAGTACGTTCAGTTTTTATCTACAAGTGTCCAAGGGAAAAATCCACAGTCTGGGGCAGGGGCTCTCAATCAGGAGCAATTTTGCCTCCCACCCAGGGAACATTTGGCAAAGTCTGGAGACATTTTTCTCCTCATGACTGAAAGGAAGGGTGCTACTTGTATCTTGTGGGTAGAGGCTAGGTCTGTGCTAAACATCCTCCAGTGCATAGGGCAGCCCCATGTATAATCCACACCAAAATGTCATTAGTGCCAAGGTCGATCTGTGTAAAAGGGTCTTCTCTTATTCTATAGGGAAACTTCTGTGATTAAAGCCTCAGTCTTTGGAGTCGGTGTACTTGGATTTCAGTTCTGGCTCTACTGCTTGACTTAGGGAGTTCAAGCTCTCCAAGTCTTGATTTAGTTGCTTATCCACTGGAAATAATCATAGACACCCTACAAGATTGTTCTGAAGATTAAATGAGAAAATTATGAACTCCGGTCAAACAGTCATTGTATTATTTTTTGAGACCCTCAAAGAATGCTTTTGAGCAGGTGTTATAAAAGAATCATCTCCAGATCAGACAGCTTTGTTTTAAATCTTGTTTCTTCTTATTATTAACAGTATGACCTTGAATAAGTGCCTTAGAACTCTGTGCCTCATTTCCCTCACCTATAAGATGAGGGTGGTAAGTAGTATGGATCTTCTAGAGTTTCTGTGAGACTTAAATGAGAGTATAAGTGTAAAGTGCTTAGAACAGTGTCTACCACTTAGAAGCAGACAGTTGTTAGCTCTTATTATTCATTTACTTAATATTGTTAGATAAGACATAGCATATAAATTAATTTTCTAAGTAACTGAACCTTGAAATACCAGCCTCTCAAATATCTCTCAAAAATACCTCTTGAAATACCAACCCTTTGTTTTATTTTAGCAATTAGAATAATGGAAATAGCTCTAAAATTATATTCAAAAATTCTTTGCTTATTTAAAAATAAATGCTGAATCCTTTCTCGTGTTTTGTGGTTAACTCAAGGTCTGTATTGTCATACTATCATTTCTTGTATTGGATTATGATACAAGAGTTTTTTAAAACTATTGAAATATGAGAATTTTCTTTACCTAGGCTGCTCGACTATTTCATTCTTTTGTCTGCTTTTGAAAAATATTGGTTTTGCTTCCTTACTATCAACAAGCAGCTGTCTGACTCTCATAGTCTTTACTTGCCTTTTCTAAATATCTGCATCTTGATCAGTTGATCAGTATTTACCAAACATATTATATGTTGTGTTCTCTAAGGTATATTAGTGACCAACACAAAATAATTCTTTCTTGGAACTTACAATTTTTCAGAGGTAAACATTGAAGACATAACCAGTTAAACAATTATTTGGTTCAAATGTAATCTATGTATGACTTAGATTATTGTCAGAAGTCTCAGTTGCTGTGCTTAGAAGCAAAGCCCTCTAGTGTGGGCTAGAAGACAGGCCTTCCTATGGAATTGATCATCAAGTATCAGTCTGAAAAGTGAGTTGGCATCAGCAAGGCAAAGAGAAGAAGCATTACAAGCAGATGCAATTGCAAACGTCAAATTCCTGATTTTGGACAAGATATGGCATTAAATAAAATAATTTTTAAAAGCTCACTATGACTACAGACTAAAAACAAATGAACAAAATCCAGCTTTATGGTGGCATTGATGAAACTAAAAGGATAGCCACAATCACACAATCTTCCAAAGCACGTAAAAGTTGGCTCCATGCAATAGATGATGACAGGCCATTGGAAAGTTTAAGTTTGTTGTAGACATGGTCGATTTTCATGTGAAGGGCTTGGAAGTAGGAAGAGAATGTAGGAAAGGCAGGAAAGGGAGAGACACCAATTTGAAAACTCTTAATGGTAGTCCAGGCAGGATGTGATGAACACAGTCCAGATTGTGTCTCTAATAGAAGTGGTTTCTGATGACTAAGTCCTGAAAACTCTCCTGAGGGAGGAGGGCTGATATTTAGTTTATGGACTTGGAAAGATGCATTTGGCTGTTTTGGCTGTTCACCTTCTACCTTGTTCTTGGCTGTATTCCAGAGGATTGCAATTGATGAATAATCCGTTTCCAAAAGAGTGAAAATACAAATGTGTAGCAATAACAAAAATGAAATTGTATTAGTGTAATAATTGAAAACTCTTTATTATTGCATTTAATCCGCAACTTGTCCTAACAAGCGATTTTCACCCACCCTGTTCCTACAAGACTACATTCTTTTTTTTTAATTTTTTATTGTTATGTTAATCACCATACATTACATCATTAGTTTTGATGTAGTGTTCCATGATTCATTGTTTGTGCATAACACCCAGTGCTCCACGCAGAACGTGCCCTCTTTAATACCCATCACGAGGCCAACCCATCCGCCCACCCCCCTCCCATCTAGAACCCTCAGTTTGTTTTTCAGAGTCCATCATCTCTCATGGTTTGTCTCCCCGTCCGATTTACAACAAGACTACATTCTAAGTTGATGTACCTTAATTTATGGGCAGTGGGAAATTTCTACCTCATAGTACGCGTAGAGTTTCATTTGTCCTGTCTCACAGAGAAAGTTGAAACTGAATAGAAGTGTCTTCACTTCTTTTGTTCTTTGCATCATAGGAGAGATATAAAAATGTTGATTTATCAGTTCCTGCTTTTAACCACTAGGGCCTTGATAGAAAATAGAAAACTTTAGATATTTAAATAAAGTGTTTACCTACATCTATGCATGCAAAATATGTGCTGTGTGAAATATGAATTGTGTGGATATTAGATACATACACAGCCATATTGTGTAGGGCCTTGAATGCCATATGTAAAAAAAATCGAACATCCTGTTTTGAACGTCTAGAAGAGCTGTTCAATGGTCAATATATGTCTGTTTCTAAAATATGCATCTAAAATAGGTATAATAATTGCTTTCTCTTAGGGTGATTGTGAGAATTAAATATGCTTGATTTAGCACCTAACACCTAATAAATATTTAAATATTCATTTATAATTTCAATGTAATTTTATCATCACAAATTTGCTACATGTTTTTTCCTAAATTTATATATATTGATAATTTGACATAAGATTATATTCACAGATATCAATATGTATACATGCACATATATATACTACATTAGCTATTGATTACAACAAAAATAGTTGTGTAATGGTATTCAAAATCACATATAATCTTACAGCTATCTTTGGTAAAATGAATTTTGTTTAGTTTTGTTTTGTTTTTGATTATTTCTGTCCTGGGAGGTTACCATAAGTCAGAAGTTGAATGTTAGCCCTGAAGATAAGGCTTCACATGAGTTGATAGTCTGACCCAGTTTCTATATCCTGCTTTCTCTCATTTACTCATTCATTCCTTTATTCATTATTTAAACAAATATTTACTGGATCTCTACTCTGTGCCAGCCACTATAACCTGTCTTACAGTCTGGTAGGGGAACAAACATGAAAGCAAATTGCTGCAATAAAATGGTGTGAACATCCTGCAATACATCCTTTTAAAGTAAAGAGGCATTCAGCTCTCCTACATGACATATGGTTAATTATTATGTACATGATCATCTATCATTAAACTAAATAGAGAAGAATAGAAATTAAATAGAGGAAACTTAAAAGAGCATTTCTTTCTAAGTACCTGTTTTTTATTCATTCTTGTGTCTTCATCTACCACCCACCTGCTGAAGACATCCAGTGATTATCAGTAATTGCTATCACTTTCTCTTACCCCAGAATCCTATTTCCATCTGACTTTTGGCAATCTGTAGGTAGATGTTCCAAAGATATCTCAAATTCATTCTACTTAAAACAAATTCATGATGTTCCGTCCACTCACAAAAATTTTTCCCCTCCTAGACATCTAAACCCTGTTAAATGTATCATCTACAGAGTCAGCCCAGCTGAGGTTCCAGGGGACCCCATCAATGTTCAATGCCTGCCCATAGCCCACAGCCAATTGGTTATCAGATGTTCCTCATCCCCTGCCAGTTTTCTTCCTCCCCCTTCTAGATAAACACATGCACACATACCTTATGCCCCAAATTAGTAGGATAAGAAAGCAATTTTCAAGTTGCTAGGCAGCAACAGTTGAAGAGAAAAATTAAGTCAGTGACTTGGTTTTAAGTGTTATCACTGTGTTGTCTCTTTTACTGTGAGTGGAGAATGTTTCTCTTTAACTTGGAATAATAACTTTAAAATCTGTTGATCTGTGAACTTCAAAAACATCATCATACACATGTCCACATCGATACACTTGATGAATTTCTCTTTCCTTCCCATCACTGATATTTTATGCTTCCAAGGGCAGTTCCAGCTATGAATCTCAGAGTCCTTTGCCAATGCTGGCTGCTCAGGATCTGAATGGGAGATTCCTACTGCAGTTCATGTTTTTGGAGGAGTATGTTAACTGCTGATGTTCGTCACTGGAAAGAAATGATTGACATCACAATAATGAAAGATATCACCACTTGGCCCTGATCCTATTTTGAATGTTCTTGAAATTTCATTCTGGTTCATACTCTTAAAGAGTGACTTATAAATTCATAAGTTTAAGTGTAAAACTCTCTGGAACATATTAGGTCCAAAGTAAGTGGTGAATCCTATTCTCTCTTGTAGGGTATCTTTAAAAAAATCAGTAAACATCAAGTTCCCTAAACCATATCAGTGAGATCATATGAAACACTACAGCAAAACCTAATGAAGTAATGTATGCTGATTAACATAACATAATAAAATTTAAAAAATAAAAATAAAAATAAACAGATAAAAAAAAGTTCCCTAAACCACCCTAACCCTAGGAAAATGTTAAGTTCTTAAGAAAAATACATTGGAAGAAGAAATATGACAGTTTATTTTTCCTTTTCCTTCTTTCATTTTTTTAAAGATTTATTTATTTATTTATTTATTTAGAAGGAGAGGGGCGGGGCAGAGCGGGAGAGGGAAAGAGAGAATTGCAAGCAGACTTCATGCCCAGCGGGGAGCCTGATGCGGGGCTTAATCTCACAGCCCTGAGATCATGACCTGAACCAAAATCAAGAGTTGCATGCTTACAGGAGTGACTCACCCAGGCGCCCCTTAAAGTTTTTATTGTTTAGTAATCTCTATACCCAGCATGAGACTCAAACTCACAACCCCAAGACCAAGAGTTGCAATGCTGTACTGACCGAGCCAGCACCACCTCTACTTTATTTTTTAAATGTTCTTCAACAGTTTTATATCCTGGCAAACATGTGGGATGGGGTTAGTATTAACTATGGGTTAAAATGAAAAGTTTAAATGTCTTTAAAATGTGGAGTTTTAAATGGGATAGTGCAACAGATAGAGAGGAAAGGGCTGTTGGAGAGGAGAACAGATAGAGAAGACAATTATTCCTTGAAGAGGTAGAAGAGAAGATTAAAATTTGTGTTGAATAGTTCTTAAGTAAATGGAGTATTACTTCCTGAGCTCCCAAGTGGTGATTTTTCCTTCTTTTTTTTTTTTTTTTTTTTTGAAGAATGGAAACTTCTGATGTGTCTTAATGGTTCACATCTTTTTTTGGCCTGTGCATCCTGATCTAGCATGATAGCCTAGCATGGTTAGCAAACAGCAGTGTCATTGCTATATGCATACTTATTGGTCCTCTGCTAAAATGAGCTTTGCTGAGCAAATAGATTTTGTGCAGCCACCCTAAATGGATCATTTCCCAGAATGCCAAGGGAGACACTAACAACGGGTCTTACTTCATCCTTCATCAATACATTATCATATTTACAATACAGGATAAGGGAAAACCAGACCAAGGGAAAAGCTGGTGATTCACTAACATAAACCTCTCAAGTGCAGACAAGAGTCATACATTTGAAAGGATGATTTGTGAGCATCGTCACACAAGCAAAAGATCTTTGTTAGCAGCTGCTTATAATTCATGGTGGGGCGCTTTAGGAAAATATTGCTGCTAGTCGTTGTGTTGTGGTTCTTCGGCTGTCTGTAAAGCAGATGCGTGTAGGATTATGTGTATAGTGCAGCTTTCAGCACGGACATAGAGAGAAAGTTTATATTACCTGTTCTCTCCCCTCCCCGAGAGGGATTTGTTTCACTTTGAAGGAAGATTCTCATAAAAAGCCTGCAAGTCGTAATGCGTGTTGTAATTTCCTTAGAATGAAGTCCAAACTATGGTCCATCCTGCTTTGCAAATTGGTCTGGAAGCCACACAAACATGGGCAAATGTGGATATCAAAATTCAAATAGATTTTGCCCCATGGGAAAAATTCAGTGCTTCACACTCAGAGGTTGCTCAGCAAATATCATAGCCTTTCTGACATTGTTTAGTGGAAATGGGCTAATGGGGCTTTATGTAGCAGAGATGATTGGAGATGAACAAAGGGACAAGCTGTGAGGAGATAAGAGTTAATGGAAAGAGAAAGAGCTTTTGGCTGGGGACTCTGGGTTGGAAGGACCTGGGTTTGTGTGTGTGTGTGTGTGTGTGTGTGTGTGTGTGTTAAGATTTATTTATTTATTTTTTGAGAGAGAAAGAGAGAGCGTGTGTGCCGGGGAGGGGGCAGAGGGAGAGAATCTCCAGCAGATTCCCCACTGGGTGGGGAGCCTAATGCGGGGCTCAATCTCAGGACCTCAAGATCATGACCTGAGCCCAAACCAAGAGTTGGACACTTAACCAACTGAGCCACCCAGGTGCTCCACAGACCTGGGTTTTTAGTCTCCCTCCTCTTCTTACTACACACCTTCTCTCAGCCTCAGTTCCCTCTTTTGCAAAACACACTGGTCAATCTCTCATGCACACTGCTAACTGGATAATATGGGTAACATACGACTCACCATGCCCTTTACCTTGCAGGGAGCAAGTCTACCCTGAGTGGTAGCTCTTTGTAGCATATCTTAATTTTTTTAATTAAAATTCATGTGCTATGTCAGGTCTCTTAGTTTTCAAGGAACCGTGCTTAGGCATCTATAATATTTTGTAGTACTTTGTTTTTCTTGTCCTAGTATTCTTATACTCTCTTCTTCTTTTTTTAGCACCCATTGTTTCTATAGCTTGTAACCCTCTGCTCTCAACAAGAAATCACTGCCTCAGAATGCAGGGGAATGATCCTGCATTCAAAGGAGAAGTTGCAAACCCTCTATCAATCCGTGACTTTACACCTCCCACCTCCCTCCTCTCCTTCCAGAACACAAACAAACCTGTCCTTCAGCTCTATGACCTTTTGTACCAGATGCATACATAAATATTTGGGCAGGGGGTGGGGGGTGGGGGATAATGTCAGCAGTAAACTCATTGACTTAATTCTAACAAAGAAGCTGTGTTTGGGGGGAAGATAGAATAAAGATGGAGGGAGGCTCAAAATTGTCATCATCATAATCATCTTCAAAGGAGCATCGCCTCCTCCCATAGATTGAGAAAGATAGAGAGTCACTTTTACAGGGTCTGATAAGCCATTGGAAGGAGGGAGAGGAGGAAATATCATTGATTTAACATTTAAATTATTCTCAAATTTTTTAAAGATTTATTTATTTATTTGAGAGAGAGAGAGCACAAGTGAGGGGAGGGAGAGGGACAAGTGGACTCCACACATGGGGCTCATCTCACGACACTGAGATCAAGACCTGAGCTGAAGTCAAGAGTCAGTCATTTTATCGCCTGAGCTACCCAGGCGCCCCTAAATTATTTTCAACTTTAAAACCAACTTCATCTGCCAGAGATTCCCACCACAAAAATTATATACCCCTCCATTCCAGCTTCCCCACTCAGTTCATTTGCACATTGTGCCCTCTGCCTAGCTTCTTTTTCAGAGAGGACACTCTATATGAGTTGCAAGGTTCTCAGTGCATTTGTTCCCAAGTTAATATCATGTTACTGGCACCATACGGGTGATGACAGAGAATAACAGCCTTTGAGGTCTCACCTTCAGGATGGGGCTAGGGGCTGTGTGAGACTTAATTAATGAATGATGTAGGATCCTCCAGAATCCTGAGATAAAGATGTTTTGTAAAATCAGAGAACTGCTATTTCTCTAGTTCTAAACAAATACCTGCTGAGCTAACAGGTATTTAAATAATTAGATGCAACAGTTTGGTGTGTGTGTGTGTGTGTGTGTGTGTGTGTGTGTGTGTGTGTGAAATAAACTACATTGTAATCCTGGGAGGGAACGTAGGCTGTCCCCTTATGTTACATCTTTAAAAACTGAGTCTCAGAAATGAATTTGCATATGAGGGCCAGATACCAAACTAGAAACCAGATTTCTTAGACCCACTGTTTTGTGCAACATACAAGACTGCCTCATTATAGATGCTCTATGTAGAATCTATGGAATCTGACCAAGAACAAAGGAAAAATGCTTTGTGACTGGTCTTAAACCATTTTTAAGCATAAGCAGGATTATTACTATTATATGAAAGATCGTAAATGACTTTTCATCCCATTGGGCATAGGAGAATAAATAGGATCAGAGCCAATTCTGTGCTAGGGAACTATTACTGGCAACAATCCATGTCATTTGCCAAGGCAACAACCACCTTCCATATCGAGTGGAGTTTAATGTATCACTGTGGTAGAGTGGAGGCATTGTTGAAAATTGCTCATAGGAAGTACATAGAACTTTTTTTTTTTTTTTTTTTTTTGTATAGCAGGCCAAAAGAAAGACTCGAGAGTGAATTTATTGGCCTAATATTGATCTAGCTTAAAATTGTTGCTGATAGGGTAGGAGAAGTCTGAGTGATAATGGAATAAGCTCTGGGCTTGAGATGAGATGCCCAAACCAACATTCCCCTTACTGACGGTGATTTCTTTTTTTTTTTTTTAGATTTTATTTATTTATTTGACAGAGAGAAACACAGTGAGAGGGGGGAACACAAGCAGGGGGAATAGGAGAGGGAGAAGCAGGCTCCCCACTGAGCAGGGAGCCCGATGCGGGGCTGGATCCTAGGACCCTGGGATCAAGACCTGAGCCCAAAGGCAGACGCTTAACGACAGAGCCACCCAGGTGCCCCCTAACAGTGATTTCTGACAAGTCACTGAACTTTGAGTCTCAACTCTGGAAAAATCAAACTAATAATTTCTAGATTGTATAGCTTAGGGAGAATTATATAATATAATTTGAGTAAAGTTGCACTGCATAGTGCTTATAACATATTTTGAATCTAAATTTAGAGAAACATGTCCAGAGGCATTAGGAAGAGTGTTTAGGGTTTGTTATGTAGAAGGCAACCCTCCAGAGACCAACAGTGGAGGAGGAAGTGTTTATATAACCAGTTAGGATGTCTATATTCTCCACTAGTTACATAGCTTCCCTGAGATACCACACTATTCGATGTTACCACCATTGCCTTACATATGGGTCCATAGCAGCTCTTGGAAAAGGTGAAACAAATAAACAAGCAAAAAATAGAAACTATTGTGTTGGAAGCTTCACTTTTGTAGGACAGTTCCACCTTCCTCGTAGTTTACCTTGTTGCATGTTTTGTGTATGTGTTTAATTTCATACTGGTACCAGAGTCAGCTTGATCACTTAATCCTAGTTTCAAGGAAGCTATATTTATCTCTATCTTTTGCTTTTTTAACCCCCAGTGGAATTCAGACTAATCCACGACAAAGGTTTTAGATATTCAAATAGCTCATGTTTTTGTTTGTTTGTTTGTTTTTTGGTTTTTGGTTTTTTTCCTCTAAGAATAATGGAATTTGGTCTTTGTTTCAGATAGCTTCAAGTGAGTAATTCATGTTTTTATACAGGCAGCTTATGGGGATTCATTTCCACGATGTCTTTTATTGGTCTCTTCATATTTTACAATGACTTTAAGTCCTAGGCAATAATAGTGGCCTATACAACAGATTCTTATGGGTTATTGTGGTAATTCCATTTTATTTTAAGAGAATGGGATGGACCTCATCTATCTGACATTGTTTGGGTGGGTCTCTGCCTGATGGCAGATGATAGAAGATAAACAAAATAACCTCCGGGGATATTTCAGTTTTACAAAGCTATGGAAGCAAAAACAGTAAAATTAAAGGAACGGATGTCATGAATCTTATTGTGTTACTGATGATTTCCATTCAGAATGAATTATTAATTCATTTATTTAGTGCCTATTCTGTGTTACATTGTTCTTAGATGATCGAGAGACAAAATGAGTTTTAAAATACATTCTCTATATAAAGTAGCTCCAAGTCTTTTGGGGCACAGGACCTGAAGAGGGGAAATGTATTACAGTATGGTAGATACAATGCAAATACTAACTGTTCTGTTAAGTTCTCCTAACTGAATTGGGGTTGCAGTAGTTTTGGGAAATATTTTCCAAAGAGTTGATGCTTGAGCTAAGGCTTAAAGGAGTAGAAATTAGCTAGGAGAAGAAGATTGAAGGAAGAGTATAAGTTCTTAGCTTCTGTCCCATGCCATTTTTATCTGTCACTCCAGTACTGGTGGATGATAAAACCTGATACCTTCAGGTGACCCTTTAAGTAACAACTGAGAGAACATAACAAAAACAGACTATGCTGTTAGAATTTCAAGAAGAGGTAGCAAAAGAAGGACTACTTGCCAGTGGGGGATGAGGAATGTGTCTTGGATTCAAAATGAAGCATTTTAACATGCTTCATAGTAAATATGTGTAATCCCAACAACAAATCTGTAGGTCTAATTTATTATTATTTCAAGTTTAGTGATGAATCAATAAATAAAGACAATAGGAAACAGTAGGTTATTTTCTCATATACATACAGATAGTGAAAGAGTTGAGCTAAGAATCTGGTTTTACTTGAGTCTAAAGATTATGATCTTTGGGCTATGTTGCCTTGTCTTTATAAATATGTTTGTTTTATTACATTTATTTTGGGCACCACAAGTCTTGAAAAGCATTAAGTTGGAGAAAGCTGAAAAAGCCAGGCAAATAGTGAAAGAATTGGAGTAGAGGCATATAAGATAGATTAAAGGTTCTTCAATAAAGCACAAATTATGGGGAGGGGATTTATACATACATGTTGAAAGATACTAAATGGAATTGGAATTATATATAACCTAGATCAACATTATATAATAAGGATTTTAATGAATGTGGAGGCTGTTGAGTATATGACAGCCTCTATAGAATAAAAAGCTATTGGATTTTGAAAATGATCTCATGGGAAATATTAGAAGCTGAATCACTTGAGGAATGTAAAGCTAAATTGGATGAAACATATCTCTAATCTCCAAAATGATCTCTGTGTAAATTGAAAGCACCAACACACATACGTTCAAACTTTTAATTTTTATAAACTGCATGTCTCCACGTATTTAAGTAGCGGTTTTAATCTAAGTAAGTACAAAAGTTAGAAGAGAAAACCTTTTTAAAAATCAATTTTTGGGCAGAAACTAAGGCATTCTAGGATAAGTTTTAGAAATTAAAGACGCCTTGTAGTTGGATGGAAAACATGCAGTCATTTAAAAATAATTAGTTTTGCAAAGGAATACATGAATGGAAGGTCTTGGAAAGGAGGCAAAGAATTAATTTCCCAAAAGGCTCTGCAGATAAAACTGTGGTTGGCACATTTCATTCTGCAGATACACCTCTTATTGGTATCTTGTCTGTTCTCTTGGGTGACATTTTGAAATAGTGCATGCTCAAATGATGGTCCAATAATGCAGATGAAAAGGCACCTTTCAGACATTGCACTCTGGACAGACACTCCAGTCAGTTCCTTCTTAAGGAGGTCTAAAAAGAAATAGAATTAGTTGCCCAGATCTGTATTAAGTGGAAGGTTTTTTTTTTCTTTTTTACCATCCTAGGAGTGGTTGTTTTTTTTATTTTTAATTTTTTATTGTTATGTTACTCACCATATATTACATCATTAGTTTTTCATGTAGTGTTCCATGATTCATTGTTTGTGCATAACACCCAGTGCTCCATGCAGAATGTGCCCTCTTTAATACCCATCACCAGGCTAACCTATCCCCCTACCCTCATCCCCTCTAGAACCCTCAGTTTGTTTTTCAGAGTCCATCATCTCTCATGGTTCGTCTCCCCCTCTGACTTAGTCCCCTTCATTCTTCCCCTCCTGCTATCTTCTTCTTTTTCTTTTTTCTTAACATATGTTGCATTATTTGTTTCAGAAGTACAGATCTGTGATTCAACAGTCTTCCACAATTCACAGCACTCACCATAGCACATACCCTCCCCAGTGTCTATCACCCAGCCACCCCATCCCTCCCACCCCCCACCACTCCAGCAACCCTCAGTTTGTTCCCTGAGATTAAGAATTCCTCATATCAGTGAGGTCATATGATACATCTCTTTCTCTGATTGACTTATTTCACTCAGCATAACACCCTCTAGTTCCATCCACATCGTTGCAAATGGCAAGATCTCATTCCTTTTGATGGCTGCATAATATTCCATGGTGTATACATACCACTTCTTCTTTATCCATTCATCTGTCGATGGACATCTTGGCTCTTTCCACAGTTTGGCTATTGTGGACATTGCTGCTATAAACATTGGGGTGCACGTACCCCTTCAGATCCCTACATTTGTATCTTTGTAGTAAATACCCAGTAGTGCAATTGCTGGATCGTATGGTAGCTCTATTTTCAACTGTTTGAGGAACCTCCATACTGTTTTCCAGAGTGGTTGCACCAGCTTGCATTCCCACCAACAGTGTAGGAGGGTTCCCCTTTCTCCGAATCCCTGGCAACATCTGTCATTTCCTGACTTGTTAATTTTAGCCATTCTGACTGGTGTGAGGTAGTATCTCATCGAGGTTTTGATTTGGATTTCCCTGATGCCGAGCGATGTTGTGCACTTTTTCATGTGTCTGTTGGCCATTTGGATGTCTTCTTTGGAAAAATGTCTGTTCATGTCTTCTGCCCATTTCTTGATTGGATTATTTGTTCTTTGGGTGTTGAGTTTGATAAGTTCTTTATAGATTTTGGATACTAGTCCTTTATCTGATATGTCATTTGCAAATATTTTCTCCCATTCTGTCGGTTGTCTTTTGGTTTTGTGGACTGTTTCTTTTGCTGTGCAAAAGCTTTTTATCTTGATGAAATCCCAATAGTTCATTTTTGCCCTGGCTTCCCTTGCCTTTGGCGATCTTTCTAGGAAGAAGTTGCTGTGGCTGAGGTCAAAGAGGTTGCTACCTGTGTTCTCCTTTAGGATTTTGATGGACTCCTGTCTCACGTTTAGGTCTTTCAACCATTTGGAGTCTATTTTTGTGTGTGGTGTAAGAAAATGGTCCAGTTTCATTCTTCTGCATGTGGCTGTCCAATTTTCCCAACACCATTTGTTGAAGAGACTGTCTTTTTTCCATTGGACATTCTTTCCTGCTTTGTCAAAGATAAGTTGACCATAGAGTTGAGGGTCCATTTCTGGGCTCTCGATTCTGTTCCATTGATCTATGTGTCTGTTTTTGTGCCAGTACCATACTGTCTTGATGATGACAGCTTTATAATAGAGCTGGAAGTCCGGAATTGTGATGCCGCCAGCTTTGCTTTTCTTTTTCAATATTCCTCTGGCTATTCGGGGTCTCATCTGGTTCCGTACAAATTTTAGGATTATTTGTTCCATTTCTGTGAAAAAAGTGGATGGTATTTTGATGGGGATTGCATTGAATGTGTAGATTGCTCTAGGGAGCATTGACATCTTCACAATGTTTGTTCTCCCAATCCATGAGCATGGAACATTTTTCCATTTCTTTGTGTCTTCTTCAATTTCTTTCATGAGTATTTTATAGTTTTCTGAGTACAGATCCTTTTCCCCTTTGGTTAAATTTATTCCTAGATATCTTATGGTTCTGGTTGCAATTGTAAATGGGATCGACTCCTTGATTAGTCTCTCTTCTGTCTTGTTGTTGGTGTGTAGGAATGCCACTGATTTCTGTGCATTGATTTTATATCCTGCTACTTTACTGAATTCCTGTATGAGTTCTTGCAGTTTTGGGGTGGAGTCTTTTGGGTTTTCCACACAGAGTATCATATCATCTGCAAAGAGTGAGAGTTTGACTTCCTCTTTGCCGATTTGGATGCCTTTGATTTCTTTTTGTTGTCTGATTGCTGTGGCTAGGACTTCTAATACTATGTTGAATAGCAGTGGTGAGAGTGGACATCCCTGCCACGTTCCTGACCTTAGGGGAAAAGCTCTCAGCTTTTCCCCATTGAGAATGATATTCGCTGTAGGTTTTTCATAGATGGCTTTTATGAAGTTGAGGTATGTACCCTCTATCCCTATACTCTGAAGAGTTTTGATCAAGAAAGGATGCTGTACTTTGTCAAATGCTTTTTCTGCATCTATTGAGAGGATCATATGATTCTTGTTCTTTCTTTTGTTAATGTATTGTATCACGTTGATTGATTTGCGGACGTTGAACCATCCTTGCAGCCCAGGGATAAATCCCACTTGGTCGTGGTGAATAATCCTGTTAATGTACTGTTGGATCCTAGTGGCTAGTATTTTGGTGAGAATTTTTGCATCCATGTTCATCAAGGATATTGGTCTGTAATTTTCCTTTTTGATGGGGTCTTTGTCTGGTTTTGGGATCAAGGTAATGCTGGCTTCATAAAATGAGTTTGGAAGTTTTCCTTCCATTTCTAGTTTTTGGAACAGTTTCAGGAGAATACGTATTAATTCTTCTTTAAATGTCTGATAGAGTTCCCCTGGGAAGCCATCTGGCCCTGGGCTTTTGTTTGTTGGGAGATTTTTGATGACTGCTTCACTTCCTTAGTGGCTATAGGTCTGTTCAGGCTTTCTGTTTCTTCCTGGTTCAATTTTGGTAGTTGATACATCTCTAGGAATACACCCATTTCTTCCAGGTTATCTAATTTGCTGGCATAGAGTTGCTCAAAATATGTTCTTATAATTGTTTGTATTTCTTTGGTGTTGGTTGTAATCTCTCCTCTTTCATTCATGATTTTGTTGATTTAGGTCATTTCTCTTTTCTTTTTGATAAGTCTGGCCAGGGGTTTATCAATCTTGTTAATTCTTTCAAAGAACCAGCTCCTAGTTTCATTGACCTGTTCTACTGTTCTTTTGGTTTCTAGTTCATTGATTTCTGCTCTGATCTTTATTATTTCTCTTCTCTTGCTGGATTTAGGCTTTATTTGCTGTTCTTTCTCCAACTCCTTTAGGTGTAGGGTTAGGTTGTGTATTTGAGACCTTTCTTGTTTCTTGAGAAAGGCTTGTATTGCTATATACTTTCCTCTCAGGACTGCCTTTGCTGTATCCCAAAGATTTTGAACAGTTGTGTTTTCATTTTCATTGGTTTCCATGAATTTTTTTAATTCTTCTTTAATTTCCTGGTTGACCCATTCATTCTTTAGTAGGCTGCTCTTTAGCCTCCATATATTTGAGTTCTTTCCAACTTTCCTCTTGTGATTGAGTTCTAGTTTCAAAGCATTGTGGTCTGAAAATATGCAGGGAATAATCCCAATCTTTTGGTACCGGTTGAGACCTGATTTGTGACCTAGGATGTGATCAATTCTGGAGAATGTTCCATGGGCACTAGAGAAGAATGTGTATTCCGTTGCTTTGGGATGGAATGTTCTGAATATGTCTGTGAAGTCCATTTGGTCCAGTGTTTCATTTAAAGTCTTTATTTCCTTGTTGATCTTTTGCTTAGATGATCTGTCCTTTTCAGTCAGGGGGGTGTTAAAGTCCCCCACTATTACTGTATTGTTGTCAATGTGTTTCTTCACTTTTGTTATTAATTGCCTTATATAATTGGCTGCTCCCATGTTAGGGGCATAGATATTTACAATTGTTAGATCTTCTTGTTGGATAGACCCTTTAAGTAGGATATAGTGTCCTTCCTCATCTCTTATTACAGTCTTTGTTTTAAAATCTTAATTTGTCTGATATAAGGATTGCCACCCCAGCTTTCTTTTGGTGTCCATTAGCATGGTCAATGGTTTTCCACCCCCTCACTTTCAATCTGGGGGCGTCTTTGTGTCTAAAATGAGTCTCTTGCAGACAGCATATTCGATGGGTCTTGTTTTTTAATCCAATCTGATAGCCTGTGTCTTTTGATTGGGGCATTGAGCCCATTTACATTCAGGGTAACTATTGAAAGGTATGAATTTAGTGCCATTGTATTGCCTGTAAGGTGACTGTTATTGTATATTGTCTGTATTCCTTTCTGATCTATGCTGCTTTTATGCTCTCTCTTTGCTTAGAGGACTCCTTTCAAGATTTCTTGGAGGGCTGGTTTCGTGTTTGCAAATTTCTTTAGTTTTTGTTTGTCCTGGAAGCTTTTTATCTCTCCTTCTATTTTCAATGACACCCTAGCTGGATATAGTTCTTGGCTGCATATTTTTCTCGTTTAGTGCTCTGAAGATATCTTGCCAGTCCTTTCTGGCCTGCCAGGTCTCTGTGGATAGGTCTGTTGCCAATCTAATATTCTGCCATTGTAGGTTACATGTCTCTTCTCCTGAGCTGCTTTCAGGATTTCCTCTTTGTCTCTGAGACTCGTAAGTTTTACTATTAGATGTCGGGGTGTTGACCTATTATTATTGATTTTGAGAGGGGTTCTCTGTGCCTCCTGGATTTTGATGCCTGTTTCCTTCCTCACATTAGGGAAGTTCTCTGCTATTATTTGCTCCAATATACCTTCTGCCCCTCTCTCTGTTTCTTCTTCTTCTGGGATCCCAATTATTCTAATGTTGTTTCATCTTATCGTATCACTTATCTCTCGAATTCTGCCCTCATGATCCTGTAGTTGTTTCTCTCTCTTTTTCTCAGCCTCTTTATTTTCCATCATTTGGTCTTCTATATCACTGATTCTCTCTTCTGCCTCATTTATCCTAGCAGTTAGTGCCCCCATTTTTGATTGCACCTCATGAATAGCCTTTTTGATTTTGACTTGGTTAGATTTTAGTTCTTTTATTTCTCCAGAAAGGGTTTCTCTCATAACTTCCACGCTTTTTTCAAGCCCAGCTAGTATCTTTAAATTCATGATTCTGAACTCTAGGTCCGACATCGTACTAATGTCCGTATTGAGTAGGTCCCTGGCTGACAGTACTACCTCTTGTTCTTTTTGCTGAGGTGATTTTTTTTTTCGTCTTGTCATTTTGTCCAGAGGAGAATAGATGAATGAGAGAACAAAATGCTAACAGGTTAACAACGTCCCCAGCAAATATACTGTATACAAATCAGAAAAGACCTGAAACCAGGGGAAAAGAAAGGGAAAGAAAGAAAAAAGAAAGAGGAAAAAAAAAAGATAAAAACAAAAACAGAACAATACAAAAAAAGCAGAATATGATCAAATATGATCAGGCTGGTGCATAGATCAGTGCCACACACTAGATTTTGGGCGTATTTTGGTCTGTTAGAAAAAAGTGCCTCCTAAAATTTTAAAGGAAGAAAGACATATATGTACAAAATAAGGGTTGATACAATGAAGGGATGGAAGATGACTGTGAAGATGAAAATTATAAAAGATTTTTAAAAGGAATTGATAAGTTAAGAAGTTGTTTGAAAAAAGAAAGAAGATTTAAAAAAAAAAGAAAAAAGGGAGAGAATGTGATCAGGCAGGAGACTAGAACAAAGCCATACACTAGTGATTTAGGGCATATTTTGATCTGTTAGAAGAAACTGTACCTCAAAATTTTAAAGAGAGAACAACTTATATATATGCCAAAAATAAGGGTAACTACTCTGAAGGGATAAAATATGACTCTAAAAATGAAAAATAAAAAGTTTTTTTTAAAAAGGGATTGATAAGATGTTGGTTGAAAAAGGGAAAAAGAAAAATTAAAAAAAATGTTAACAACATTATCTTTGATGAACTAATGAATCATGGTAAAAAAAAGCCATGAATTCTATGTGCAGTATTCCCCTAGCGCTGGAGTTCTCCCATTCTCCTTGATCGGTAAACTTGGTCTTGGCTTGCTGGCTGTTCGTGCTGATCTTCTGGGGGAGGGGCCTGTTGCCGCGGTTCCCAAATGTCTTTGCCGGAGGCGGAATTGCCCCGCCCTTGTCGGTCCGGGCTAAGCAAGCTGCTCGGGTTTGCTCTCAGTAGCTTTTGTTCCCTGCAAGCTCTCGGTACAGCTTTGGAGGACCAGGGCGAAAATGGTGGCCTCCCAATCTCCACCCGGAGAAGCTGAGAACTCAGGGCCCCGCTCCTCAGTGTGCCCCCAGAGAAAAGCAGTCACTCCCGTCTCCCTGGTCTCCGGCCGCACTCCGTGCTCACCCGGCCTGTGACCGAGTGTTTGTATCTCTGGCACCCAACCCCGTGTGGAGTCTCCAAACCCAGCAGATCCCTGTGGTGCGTTTCCGCGCCGCTCCTCCTGGGAGAGAAAGGGGAGTCTCCCGGCTCTGCCACTTGTTGGGTCCCTGCTGGAGGAGCAGTGGCCTGACTGGGCCGCAGATCACAGTTTATGGCAACCCCGAGCTGAGAGCCCGCGCCTCGTCTCCGTCTCTGCAGCCAGCTTCCCTGCTCCGATACCTGGGAGCTCTGCCGCACTCAGGCACCCCCGGTCTTTCTGTGACCCCAAAGGTCCTGAGACCACACAGTCCCGGGAGGATTCCACCCCCCCGCTTAGCTTAGCCACTGCAGCGACGTCCCTCAGCGGATCCAACTTCTAAAAGTTCTGATTTTGTGTTCCGCGGCTCTACCACTTGCCAGATGCGGCCGATGGAGGCCCCCTCCCCCGCCGTCTATCCTCCCGAATATCGCGCCGGATTCACTTCTCCGCACGTCCTACTTTCCAGTAAGTGGTCGCTTCTCTGTTCAGAGAGTTGTTGCTACTCTCCCCTTCGATCTCCTGTTGAGTTCGTATGTGTTCAGAATGGTTTGATCCCTATTCAGCTGAATTCCTGAGACCAGACGAAATCTAGGTCTCCTACTCCTCCGCCATCTTGCTCTGCCCCCGGAGTCTTAAGTGGGAGGTCTTAAATCTAATCCCCCTGGATTCTCCTTATTTAACAATGGGCGAGGAGATCATGATACTGAGAGGAGCCATCCAACTGGCCTGATATTTTCTGTTTGTTTGCCCTGAGTCCTGGGATCACACTAGCACTCACATTCTCTTTATTCCAACTTAAGTGCTAGTGCCCTTTCTCCTATTTTTCTTTAAAGATTTTTCAATGTATTTCATTTCTTGTACCCTACACCAATCCAGGACTCAGCCGCCCCTCTAATGACGTGATAAAATATGATGCTGTTTTTCTCATTTTAACTGGTACCAACTGGACTGAATGAAATGTGTCATGATATCCCTATTGCAAACAAAATGAAGGATGGACTCATTATCCTGACACTCAAAGTACTTTATAATATGCAAACAGTCTATATGTCTAACCTTTTCTTATATCTTCTTTTCTGTATTTCTTAACCTTTTCCTACATATGCCTTTGCTCCAGACTGGTGACTACTCACTGTTCCCGAACCCTGTCTCATTCTTGGCCACTTTCTAACGTTTGCTCAAAGTATTCCCTCTGCCTTTACAGCATCTCTCTTGCTCCTGGTGCTCTCTCTGTTCTTTTTACATTATCTACCTGTTGAAACTCTGCTATCACCTTCTAAATAGAACAGACCTTGATCTTCCCTGCTAATGAGGTCCATCCATCCTTGGAGCCTGCATAGCACTTGCCTGGCATCTTCCCTTTGGACTCCTACTAATCCACTATGAGAACTCATTGTGTTATCTGAAGTTTTTGTCACAGGGATTTTTAACATGGAAGGTAACAGATAAATATTTATTGAATGTATAGGAAACCTGTCTTTGAAATTCATTGCTTTATTCAGGTGAAAACTGAATTCAGAAGCAATCTAAATGCCCAGAGGTAGGGGAAATTAATAAATATGTTTTAACACATCCAGATATAAACTGTGCTGCAGTCACTAAAATTAGGTTTTCAAGGAAGTTTTTGTTGTTGTTGTTGTTCTTTTTTTAAAATTCCAATATAGTTAACCTACAGTGTTATATTAGTTTCAGGTGTACAATATAGTGATTCAACAATTCTATACATTACTCAGTGCTTATTGTGGTAAGTGTGCTCTTAATCTCCATCACCTATTTCACCCCCCCCCACCTCCCTTCTGGTAACCGTCAGTTTGTTCTCTACAGTTAAGAGTCTGTTGTTTGGTTTGTCTCTTTGTTCATTTGTTTTGTTTCTTAAATTCCACATATAAGTGAAGTCATATAGGATTTGTCTTTCTCTGACTGATTTACTTATACCCTCTAAATCCATCCATGTTGTTGCAAATGGCAAGATTTCATTCTTTTTTATGGCTGAGTAATATTCCATTAGGTTTACAAGGAAGTTTTAATGCCGTGGTAAAATGATTATAATACACGGTAAATACTTGGGGCACCTAGGTGGCTCAGCTGGTTAAGTGTCTGCCTTCAGCTCCGGTCATGATCCCAGGGATTGAGTCCCGCGTCGGGCTCCCTGCTCAGTGGAGAGTCTGCTTCTCCCTCTCTCTCACTCACTCTCACTCTCTCTCTTTCTCTCAAATAAATAAATAAATAAACCTTAAAAATATATACAGTAAATACTGGACATCCACAAGGAATTCTTCCTGTTCTCTTCAGAAGCGCCTCAATTTTTAATAATAGTGTAATAATAGTAGCCAAACCTTCTTAATTATTTACAATGCGCCAGGTCATCTTGAATTGTCCTGTATCTTATTTGATCCATCACTTGCATAGTACTTGGCTTTCTGTGTATCTGTTTTATTAACTATATAACAGATAATAACAATTCTGAGGATCAAAAAAGACACCAAGCTACAGTACTTAACTTAGCACAGCACCAGAAACATAGAAAGTACTCCCCAAAAGTAGCTATTTGTATATTGAGAGTCTAGTATGGTACCTAGCTAAATGAATATCTGTGGAGTGAATGAAGAAATGTAAGCAGTATCTGAACCCAAGTCTGATTTGCAGTCTTCAGCGTGCTTTCCTACCTCCGAGTGACATCCTTGCATTAATGCAAGTTATTACATACACAGCAATGAGTACGGAGCAAAAAAAGCTACACTGATGTCCAAATTATGGACAATCTAATAGATTCATTCATCAGGTTAAATTACTCATATTTCCTCATGATTCAAATTTGTATCTCGGAAAAATACAAATCCTTACAGGTCAGGGACATTTGAAATAAAGTAAGAACAGTTGAACATATGAATGCCAAGGATCATTGTAGTATTAAGAAAGTAAAGCTGAAAGTAAATTAGATCTACGTAACATTGCAAGTACTTATTTTAAAATAGGGGTGGAAATAGACTCAAAAGAACTAAGAAATATGCCAAAAATTAAGAGGGATTGTATTTATAAGGTTACACATGATTTCTGCTTAAATATTTGTATTTAAATATTTTGTGTACTTTTTAATATTCCACTAAATTCAATTTTGTTTATAGTAAGAAAGAATATGATAAAAATAAACTATAAAAGTTAAAAAATGGAATTTAATAGTCACAGATCTAGATTTTTGAGCATAGATTCCATTTGAAAGCTGTTGCTTTAGCCAATAATATGGATTTTTATTTTATTTTATTTTTTTTTTTAAAGATTTTATTTTTTTGACAGAGAGACACAGTGAGAGAGGAAACACAAGCAGGGGGAGTGGGAGAGGGAGAAGCAGGCTTCCCGTGGAGCAGGGAGCCCAATGTGGGGCTCGATCCCAGGACCCTGGGATCATGACCTGAGCCAAAGGCAGATGCTTAATGACTGAGCCACCCAGGCACCCCAATAATATGGATTTTTAATGCATATCAAATGATCCTGTACAGTATTGACAATGATGAATTAAAATTTCCAGAGTACTTTGTGTTCTCTGCAAAGTCACCCAGGGAAGGTAGTGATCACTCACATTTAGGCTTTCATTCTAATGAGTATAATTAGGAATAAAAAAATGATTTCTTCAAGGCAATGCGTATCTAAGCTATAAAATCAAATAGATTGACTGATGGCCTCCATCCACCAGTAATCTATATGTATCTACCATGATGTGGGCATGAAAAGCCCACTGCAATGAAATGCTCAACTCCTAAAACTTGTATGGTGGTTAACAATTTTTGACAGGCTTAGGATTTGACAGACTTTTCTGCCATAAATCTTGACACATTTCAGTGATTTTCACTCCAGCGCAGAAGACAAGTGATTACAAAAAAACAGACTTAAAAGATTTACCTTTCAGAGATATTTGGACAATTATAAGCAACATATAAAGTAGCCTTGGTGAAATCCTGCTGAGGGTAATTTGCCTGCTGTTGAAATTCCCTTGAAGGAGGAATGATGTAACCGTTCTCTTATTTTTGACCTTTTTAAGGGAAAAAATGAATGGTTCTGTTTTAATCCATTTATTCATTCAGCAGATATTTATTGAATATCAGCTATAGACAATGGACTATTCTAGGTACTGGATAAAAATAAATCAGTGGAAAAAAAAAAAAAAACAGAAAAAACTCCTGGCCTTTTGGAACTTACAATTTAGGGTGTACATAGGTGGGTTGGTAGAAGGGAGGATGAAAATAAACAAATTATATAAAGTGTACACATGTCTAGAACAGCTCTGTCCCATAGACATTTCTTCAATGACAGTAATGTTCAATAGGTGTGCTTTCCAATATGGTAGCCACTGACACATGTGGCTATTGAATACTTGAAATAAGCCTAGTATGACTGAAGGGGTGAAATTTAAATTTTAACTCATTGTGACTAATTTAAATTTAAATTTAAATAGTCACATGAGGATAGTGGCAACCATATTGGCGAGCAAACATCCAGACAGGTAAGACTTCAGAGCACATATGAGAAGGGAGGCAGAGTGTAGAGAAGTGGCTGCAATTATAATTAGAGTGGTCAGAAAAGGCATGTTGAGGAAATATGTGGGGGAATATCAACAGAGGTAAAAGAGCAGGCCATGTAGATATTTAGAGGAAAATTGTTCCAAGCAGAGGGACTAGGAAGTACAGAGGGCTTGAGTTGGGCGCCACCTGGCTTGGAAGAGGAATGGCATAAAGGACAGTGTGGATGCAACCGAGTGAGAGTGTGAACCAAAGGTAGGATGTGAGACCTAAAAGGCTATGGTCATGGTGGGGAATCAGGAACTCCACCTTAGGTTCAATTAATTCATATATACACATATACAAATCTATATGAAAAGTAATTTATATACATGAATTAACATATAATTTTAATGTATTAACTATTAACATATATTAATATTAATAAGACTATATACATAAATTATTAGTCTCTAGATTTAAGATTCAAAAACCGTAAGAACCTCTTCATTCCTCTAAAAACCCCTTGTTGACCTGACAGTCAGCAAGAATATTTTATCAGGCTGTATTTTTATAGTAGATTCCAGAATTTTAGATATTCTATGATTCTCTAAGTAGCTCCTGGACTTGTATTTCCCCCACCATGCTGAGTAACATTTGTGACCGCAACCATCTTGAAGCTTCTCCTTGCTGCAGCAAATTTGTTTTCTTGGGACTGAGTTATCTTTAAAATTCAAATGTAGCATGTTATGGAAAAAATATGCCAATTTTTATAAGTGGGCAATTTTGTAAAATTAATGAGAATTCAGGTCATGGTGCAGAAGGAGATCTGAATGCAAAACATTTTTAGAATAAAGAGCATTAGCCATGTAAAACTGTACAGGGTATTAAGGAAATTGCACATATTCAGAGTTATCGTGAATTTTATCTTGCTGAAATAACCTATCACATTTTAAACCTTCTCGACACATATTGACATTTAGCTGCCATATAATAGACTTTTATCTTGGATTTTGACTTTACTTATGATTTCATTTTCAAAAGGAACCTGATTTCTTTGTTGAGGATAGTTATAATACCCTCTTTCCAAAGTTGATTTTTAATCAAGAAGATGTATACCCAGGTCCATATTTTTCTTCAATTATTGGAATTGCTATCTTCTTCATTTACTTTCTTATTTACTTAGTTAGCTAGTTGTGTAATTAGCGAATAGTCCTTAAATAAAGAGAGATGGGAAAGGATGAGAAAAGGCATTAACATTATTTGAGTGCCTACTGTGTACCAGGGTCTGTAAAAAAAAAAAAAAAAAAGAAGTAATGCTGTCTGTTATTTTTGAGTGACACAATAAATTGGAGTGGAAAAAAAAATGAAAAATGGCTTTTATTATTACTGTCTTTTACATATATACTATGCACTATACGTGCATTATTCCATTTAATTTGTATACCAGACTTGCAAGGTAGCTAGTGATGGTTTTGTTTAAAGACAGGAAATAAAGGAGATACAAAATTCTGCTTAAACACAGGCATTCTTTGTACATGGTAGAACAATGTACACTCGACACAGAGCCTTTTTGACGATAAAGCTTATGTTCCTTCCATCACATTCTCTCACTCCACTTATAATTTAATAGCATCTGAATTATAATATTGTAACATCCTGGCTTTGCTATTTACTGGCTATATTTATTCTTTCTTATTAAAGTTACTCTTGCTGGGCTTTCATTTCCTTATCTATAAGATGGGATACTAATATTAAATATGTTATAAAGTTACTGTATTATTTGAGATAATCCATGTAAATACACAGCAGAGTGCTTAGGAGAGAATAACCACTCAATAAGTATTAGCTATCATTAATTATTTTATCCAAGTTTTTGTATAGGTTAGTATATAATAAATTATTTTGCAAGTTAATTCCACATGGTGTAATAAAACATATTTTGTAAATCTTATGTTCCTTCAGTCTTTCCAATCACCCTGCTCTTAAATTTGGATCTTCCATAATTTACAGATTATGGGCAACCAGATACCATTATTAATGAGCTTAAAGGAAAATTGATTAACTGCCTAATGACTTCCTTCCTCAGAACTGAAAATGATCCTGGATTTCCCCCAGATGCTCTGGGATCGCTGCTGTCTGCCTGTAATCAGTGTTTTCAGAAGAAATTGACTTTGGCATCTTGTTGTTCATCCCTGTACTTCCCACCCCTCTAAAAAATTTGAGGTCTTCCCATTACTTGATAACAAGTTATCAACTTATTACCAACCCTGTTCCTTTGTGATGCAGAACCTTGACAGGTATGCTGATGATGCTATCCATGGCTTTCATTCTCATTTTTTTCCTAACTGGGGAAATTCACAGGAAGATGCTATGTTGTTCTTCTAGTTTTCTGGGAACGCCCTGGGTCTTTCTCTTGCAATTCTGGGTTCTTTCTGGGTTGTCCTAACTCCCTTGTTTTCCATCTTCTATTTCATCATCTCATTTTAGAAGTGAGCTCGCCTGTTCTAATCTGAAGATCCATTTGGTATCATGTCTTTCTACTGAAAAAACAAACAAACAAACAAACAAACAAGCAAACCTTCCCTAGTCAGACAAAAGGAAAAACCCTAGATGGCACCATCTTGGATCTTCCAGGCCACAGTCTGATCCACAGAACATAGGGATGATCAGGGAGAAGATAAGGGAAATCTGTGTTTTGTTGGTGTCTGAATCATTTTGTCTGGCTAACTTTGGGAAACAATCATGGGGGCATTTTTACTCGGAGAACATGGAGGCTTACAGTGACTACAGGAATAACGAGATTCTATGATCTATCCTCCACCACAAATGAAATGGTCAGGTTTGTCCTCATTATGCAAGTATTAACAGGAAATATGGAAGTCACAGTACAGCGGGGCTTCTATAGTATTATAGAAATCTATAGCTTTGCCAGTTACATATTTAAAAGAAAATTTTTTTAAAAAATGGAAGAGGAAAAGAAAGAGGATGAGGTCTCCGTTCTTACATGTAAGTAAATAAAAATTTCCTCAAAGCAATGGATGCTGCGAATAGCACCCAAAGATAATATATTACAAAGGATCAGTGTGTGGATAGTAATGTTTTAACAAGGGGAATTTCCCTTCTTCTTTTTATTGGCTCCATTTGTTCACAAAGAGATTAATCTCATTACCAGCTTTGAACAAAGAAGACCATGTTTCTAGACTCACAGACCTTTTCTCTCAGTTTTCTTGAATGTTTCACAAATTTCTCTCTCAGTTCTTTGGCCTTTGGGCTTGTCAAAGAGTACTTGTTCTTTGAGCCCTCTCCTTAGGCTTTTGGCCTTCCTAGAAGATTCTTTTCTTTTTTTCTTTCTCGAGGCAGTCTTGAGCTTGGTCCTGTCCCAGACCCAGTGTTTTCACTCTATGGAGAAATTTCCATGGGCCCCCTCACATTCATGTGGTCAATGCCAGGGTTATGTCTTTTATTTATTTCTTGGACTCAGCAGGGGTTTCCTGCCTGTTTTTGTATGTCCACTTCTGAGTTAATTGGACTAATCCAGCTAATGAATTTTCCCAAAGTTGTTCAACAACCATTGTAGGTCCAAGAGCTCTCTGGACAACAACAGTTAATGCAGCTAATCGGTGGCACCCCCGAGGGCTGAATTTTGTTTTGCTGGGCATCTTTTGAGAGTCCGGTGCACCAACTGGAACTAATTCCTGCCATCCTGAAATGTATTAGGCTTCTGGGAAATATATTTAAAACATGATAAAAGAGTAGATGTAAAAGTGCTTAGTAAGAAAAATGGATATACAGGCAAGTTTAGAGGGTCCAGGGTGGGGAGCACTGAATAGTGACTGGGGACCTGATTTTGTGCTTTGACTGCTCTAATTAGTGAGCTGGGTCAGTCTCAGCACTCTCTCAAGGCCACTCTTCTCATCTGTAAGGTGGAGAAAATACTTTGTGGTGGGATAGGGTAAAGACTTTTCATTAGAGTGCTTTTTAAAACTGTACTCCACGTTGAGATGCTGGTAGTGGACAGAGAGTAGAAACAATAGTCGAAAACATAGGAATAGCATGAATTGTTGTGGTCCAGACTGTGTAAGCCTTTGGCACCTAGTGGCATATTTATTAGTTACTGTTAATTATGCAGATGGCAGCAGGGGCTACCGGGTAAAGATGGGCAAGCTGTGCACAGCACACCTCAAGGGAGCACAGATAACAACATTTAATATAAAATGTGAGCTCACCAACTGCGTAACTGTTCTTCCTTTCATTTTTCAGGCATTTTTGAACACCCTGACTAGGCATGGCTTAATAAAAATAGCAAAGAAAATCTTTGGAGTGTATTAGTCTTCTGCACTGTCCTAACCAAACACCACAGGCTGGAGGGCTTAAACAACAGAAATTTATTTTCTTACAATTGTGGAGGCTGGATGTCAGAGATCGAAGATCAGGGTGGTGACACATTGGGTTCTGGGGACAGCTTCTTTCCTGACTTGTAGGTGGCCATCTTGTTGTGTGCATCTTCACACAGTGGAGAGAAAGAAAGCTTTCTGCTATCTCTTCTTATAAGGACACTATTTCGAGGGGATCAGTGCCTGACCCTTATGACTTCATTTAACCTTAATTACTTCCGTAAGGTCCTATATCCAAATACAGTCACATTGGGGGTTAGGGCTTGGATATATGAATTTGGGGAGTGGGGTGGCACAATTTAGTCCACAGCATGGAGTAAGATGGGTCTGAATTTAAATCCCTTCTGTTATAACCAGCAAACTGTGTGAAGGCTTAAGTTTCTCTCTTTGCCATTTTGTAGCTGTGTGAACTTGAGCTAGGATTTAAATTCTCTCTGAGCTCCTTTTTTTCTTGTTTGAGATTATATTTGAGATTATAGTATCTACCACATAGGTTGTAATAAGGATTACTAAGTATGTAAAACATATTACCAAAACCTTGGCACACAGTCGATGTTCAATCAGTGTAGCAATCAGTAGGAAAGAAAGACGAAACACATTCTTAATATAGTTAATGCATCAACCTCTTTCTGTCACTTGAGAGACCATGTGCCTCTGCTCAAAGTTCTCTGAGTAGGGGAATCACATACCGGAGCATCATGATTTTGTGAGAGGAAGCTCTTGAGGATCAGGATGTTCTATTTAATGCCCTTTTTGTTTTGCCTACCAGGAAAGAGAAGTCACCATAATTTAAGGGAATCTACTTAATATCATTCATCGACTGGGGCGCCTGGGTGGCTCAGTCGTTAAGTGTCTGCCTTTGGCTCAGGTCATGGTCCCAGGGTCCTGGGATCAAGCCCCACATCGGGCTCCCTGCTCCATGGGAAGCCTGCTTCTCCCTCTACCAGTCCCTCCACTTGTGTTCCCTCTCTTGCTATGTCTCTCTTTGTCAAATAAATAAATAAAATCTTTAAAAAAAAATCACCCATCTACTAAATAGCAGAGTAAGATACCTGGCCTCTTGACTCCAAGCTAGTGTTCTTTCCACAACACCTTTTCTTCCCAGCTTTTTGTCAGCCGGTGATGATCATGTGACAAATCCCCATGGGTGATAGCAACCCCTAGTTTCATTACATTAGTCAAACACAATTCCTTTTGCTCTTACTCAAAAAAAAAAGGTCAAAATGCAAGCATGTGGCAAAAATTATTGCTAGGCACAACATTGAATATCTTCTAATTGTAAGACTGAAGACATCATTCCCAAACTTTACTACTAGATACTTATTATAACAAATTACTCAGGACACACCTCAAAATATCAGTCCACTCATATTTTGTTAAAGAGGTTGAGAGTCAGGGGTGCCTGGGTGGCTTATAGTTAAGTGTCTGCCTTCTGCTCAGGTCATGATCCCGGAGGTCTGGGATCTGGGCCCTGCTCAGTGGGGAGCCTGCTTCTCCCTCTCCCACTCCTGTTGCTTGTGCACTCTCTCTCTCTCTCTCTGTCAAATAAATAAATAAAATCTTTAAAAAAAAAAAGGTTGAGAATCAGTGCTCTGAGATGAGTTCAGCTTATTTATTTTTTTGAGAGAGAGAGAGAGAGAGAGAGCTCGAGTGGAGGTGGGCAGGGAGGGACAGAGGGTGAAGGGAGAGAGAATCTTAAGCCTGACATGGAACCTGACATGGGGCTCCATCTCAAGACCCTGAGATCATGGCCCTGAGATCATGACCTGAGCTGAAATCAAGAGTCAGATGCTTAACTGACTGAGCCATGCAGGTGCCCTTGAGTTGAGGTTTTTTTTTTTTTTTTTTTTTTTTTTGAGAGAGCCCAAGCTGCAGGGAGAGGCAGAGGGAGAAGCAGACTCTGCTGAGCAGGTGGCCCAAATGTGTGGCTCGATCCCAGGACCTTGGGATCGTGACCCGAGCCAAAGGGAGACGCTTAACTGACTGAGCCATCCAAGTGCCCCTTGAGTTCAGCTTTTAAGTGGTACATTCATCTTTTACCAAGAGAGCATTGCAGGTATTTACAGGTGTTGCTGGAATCCTGGTTCCGAGACGTGCGGCCTATACCTCTAGATTTCAATCCCAATCCCTGTGGCCTGGGCATCATCATTTCCTAGTTTTCTTTGGTTGACAACATTTCCCACTCAGCCATGTCACTAGGATTTCTCATGATTGTTCCCTAAGTTACTGTTTCTTCACCGCCGTCTTGCAGTAGTGACAGTCTGATGGCTGAGCACATGAAATCCATCTACCCTGCTTCGATTCCAGTCTGGGTTCCAGTGTTGAGCAGATGTGAGACCTTAAGAAAGTTATGTGTAACATTTCCACATATACATTTCCTCATCCGAATCACAAGGATAATAGTATCCATCTCATAGTGCTGCTGTGATGTTTAAATCATTTATTATATGTAAAGAGCTTATATGTAATTTATATTAGTATATGTGAAGAGCTTAGGAGAATGCCATACATAGTGGATACTCTTAGATGTGTGGGCTATTATTTTTTCCCCTGGGAGCAAAGTCCCAATCTAACCCTTTGTACATACTAGAATAGACATAATAATTTGTTTATAATTCCCAGGTATTTAGCTTCCTAGGAGCTTACTCTTACAGTCCCTTTATTTTCCTTGTGTTTATCTTACTTAGGCCCTGTAAAAGTTGTGTGTTTTTACAAACTACTAGAAGTTTCCAATCAGAGCATGTAATTACCCCGAGTGCTTTGCTCCTAAATCCATAATAACAAGCTTTTAGTTTGTTTTTTGGAGCTACTGTGCTTAATTAATATTTATGCAGGACTTAGTGAAATTATGAAAATTAACAGATGTCTTTATCTAAACAGGTGGTGAATCTATCAACAATTGTAATAAGAACAGTGATGGTACAACAGTTCTTCTTTAGATCACTCAGACTTACTACCAGACTCAGAGTCTGGTAAGCATGGTTTCCAAATTTACTACCAATCTGGTAAGTGCGTTGTCAGGCAAATAAACAGGACTCAAAATATTTTAAGATATTAACATGAAGTATGAACTTTACATCATGAATATAACAAAACTAAAAATAATAGTGGCATCAGCTCACAAGGGTAATTCTGCTCCATGGAAAAGTCTAGGAATCATGCAGAGTTTGGTATGATGACTATACAAAATCATGAGGGATCCAGGCTTCTTCTATGTCATTGCTCCATCATTCTAACACAAGGCTTTCAGCCTCAAATTTAAGACATGATCCACAGCAGCTGCTAAAGCTCCAGCCATTATGTCTGTATTCCAGGAAGTAGAAAGAAAAAAATAGAAAATGGATATTATAAGGTCATCTCTAATCTGAATTTACTTCTTGAAAGCATTATTACTCCCTTGGTTTCTATCCTGTTTGGTCAGAACTTAGTCATATAACTACACCAAGGTACGAAAGATTCTGGGAAATTCACTCTTGTATTTGGGGCTCAGTGTAGGCCCCAAACTAAGATTTTAAGGAGAAAAGGTAAAATACCCTTTGGGTGGGCAACTCGCAAACTTAAAATTAACCTTTTATTTTGTTTCTTGGTATATTGTTGATTTTCCTTAGAACTTAAATTTTTAAGATATATTTACTTTCTGTGAAATATTTTTCTATATCCTTTGAAGTCTGTTTATAATTAATCATTTTTCTGTTTTTCTTTTTTTTATTGTCTTCAAATATATTAATGTATAGCACTTGCTTTCAAAAAAATCTGAGAACGTTTCTGTGAAAGCATGGGGGGAAGAGGGTAGTTTATTCTTTCATTCATCTTCATTAACAAAAATGTACTAGGTAACTTCTATGTCCCAGGCACTGCTTAAGTGCTGGGAATAAAAGAGTGAGTGACACAAAGTATCAGCCAATAGGGGACTTAGGAATGGATGGGGCAAGATAAAGAATAAAAAAATCTATAACGTAAGGTCATGTTGTGGTAACTAAAGCCAGGAAGGAACTAGACAGTTTTAGATGATGAAGAATGCTGTTTTCGACTGAGTGATCAGGGTCAGCCTTCTAGCAAAGAGAACGGCAATAGAAATGCCCTCAGAAGAAGGTTCTAGAAGGGGCTTGTCCCAGCTGTGCTCAGCAACAGCAAGCAGGGCAAGGCGCCTGGACTTCAAGGATGGAAAAAGAGATTTGTAGGAGATGAATTGCACTGGGAGAGATCAGAGCCAAGTAGATCAAGAGGAGGGATAATTCCAGCACTTTGAAGAATATAGCTAGCATACTACAGTCAGCAAAGTGAAATAAGAAAGGGAATGCCCATTTCTGTATTTAATGTTTATTTTTCTTGTCTTCAGGACTCCAGTTATTTAATGATTGCCTACCATGTGTGAGCCTCTTCACTTAGGTCCAGAAGAGAAAACATGAATATAAAACGTTCCCTGTCCTCAAGGTGCTTCTCTCTGGAGATTTCAGATAAGCTCAGAAAGCTTATAAGCACTTACCTTTGTCCCTATATATCCAGGAAATTTAATTTCTTCATATTCTCTTCTGGTTAGTAGAACCTTTATATACAAAATAAGCCTTAAGCACTATAGCTTAGCTCTAAGTTCATGTGTCTTCTCTCTTGAAGACATACAGAAAGCTATATGCCCCATCCCATTATTGAACCTGTCTTACATCTTTTCCTAAAGGATCCCATATTGTACATGTGTTGAACTTTGTATGCGCTGTTTCCTCTGTAGTCAGCACACCCTTCCTCCCTTCTGTGACAATGTCTTATTCTTCCTTCATAGTATCTCCTTTGAAAGAATTTCCCCAGCTCTTTCTCACAGAATTAATTGCTTCTGTCTCTATTTGGTCCCATATTTCCCTCATATGAGGCATCATAGTGTATTGGGATTATATGCTTATACTATTCTTTACCACTAGAATAAAAGCTCCTTAGGAATAGAATGTAATACTTATTTATTATTAAAACCCTGATACCTAGAAAAGTGCCTGGCATATAGTCACTGTTTTGAAAATATGTTTTGTTACATGAAAAAAAAAATGCCCATTAAAGACAAGGCTAATGTTTCTGTTCACAGTGTGAAGTAGATAGAAAATTCACAAATTCTCTTTTGCTTATGTAATCTTTTCTCTCCAAAAATCATTATTTGAGGGGAAGCTTGTAGCCTTTATCGCAAGTTATTACTAAGTAAAATGTGTGTTTTTATATTCCAATTGAATCTGCTACATAATCTGCTGTTTATATCCTTTGAAACATCTAGTGGCTTCACACTCCTGCATATTTCTTGAGTTGAATTGGCTTAGATTTAATCTATTTTATAATAGACAGTAGGCACAAGCCTGTTGTGAAACCAGCTACCTTGGGGGAAGCATAAACCCAAGAACAATCTCACATTTATAAATATGTAAGTTTATTTACTAGACCAAAAGCTCTTCACTAGACTGTGAACTCCTTAAGGATAGGGAGCATAGCTTACCTCCTCTCACATACCCTGAGCAGAAAACACACACACACCCTGATTTGTAGCATTTGCCTATTTTCTTGTGTAAATACTCTCGCCTTGGCTAATTCCAAGCTACCACATTGAAGTCACTGAATGTGATGTTGAGAGAATGCATACAGTTAGTAAGGCATAAGCTGATTCCCACATACTGGTGCGCCATCAATGAAGGTCTAAATGGGTTTAAGAATTCAAAAGATTACTGATTTTAAGAAGCTAATATGTGAATATAGTATATATTATGTAACACCTCCAGATGCATCTTGGGCATTACTTGTAATAAAATATATTACTATTTGTATACTACAATAAATGAATTTTCACACTAGGACATGTATATAAATACCAAACATAAAAAAGAAGCTCAGTTTTCAGGGCCTTTGTGTGTGTGTGTGTGTGTGTGTGTGTGTGTGTGTGTAATTTAGAATTGCATAAAAAATATTGAGACTCTATATCCATATTTAAAAATAATAGTACTTCAGTGGAAAACCATTCATCTATAACATATCCACATACCCACCCAGGCTGTTTGCATCTAGTTCTATTCATTGTCTTTGCACTTTATACATCTCTGTAAATTACAGGTAGCTGGTGGATACACATCTTCTATCTTGTCCAATTGTATTTCAATTGACTTCCTTTTTCTCAGTGAAAACATCTGATTGTCTTCATTTGCAATTTAGTTCAACACTTTATTCCACATAATGGTGTAGTATTTTAACTTTGACTTTAAACTGGGGTAACACCTTCTTAGTTCATTCATATCATCTGAACAAAATTAATTCTTGAACATGTATGCATTTTTATATGTGCATGAGAGCCATGATTTTCCTTTTCTTCTGAAAACTTTTTTTAGTACAATATAGGGAAGAGATTAGACATGTTCTAAGAAACCTCTGAGGGCCAAACATGGATCGATGTTGGACTGTAGGAGAGGTGTCCCCAGTGTCTAATAGCCTTGTCAGACATGCAGAATCAGGTAACAGTGGCCTGGGTTTCCCTGGAAGATCAATTCGCTTCACTGAGAGTGCTCCAAGGGGGTTTGGTGCCTCTGACTGTCATATACAAGATGGTGCTATGGGACTGGATGAAATGCTATCTTTAAAGTTCAACTGAAGTCTAAATCTATTTTTAATGGTTCTAGCCCCTCATTTGAGTGTGAATCAAGTGACAAAGAAACACTCAAGGAATCATGAATTACCTAAGATGAGCAACAGTTTAGAACCCACATGACAATACACAGATAAAGCTGATAAAGTCAGGCCTCATTGGTATCTGGGATGACCAATGGACTCATTAGAATTGTTTCTTAGAAGATCAAAGATGTTTTAATTATCAGAAAAGTAGCTGTCACAAATCTTTTGACTCTCTTATCCTGCAAAGCAATGGTGTCTGCTTTTATGCATGACTGTGCCGGATTCATAATTTCCCACAACCGAGAAAGCTGCTCGGTGTTTATGTTCTCTCATTCAGAGTTCTCACTTCCACTTCCAAATGAGTCCATTTGCAAGAACATCAAAGGGAAGAGAAGGATCCACTTCAGCTACACCAACAATTTTGTACAACATATTAAAATTGATCAAGGTTTGGGTAATGAGTTCATGAATATTGGCTATCTTCTGGAACTGAAAAGATTTGGGGCTTGAAAGATTGAGTTGTGTATGTAAAGGACTACCACCACTGTTTCCTACAAAATAAGGATCTAAGATTTTGTTTGTTTGTTAGTGAGTATGGACGTCATCCCCCTATTCCCCAAATTTGTACCTCTCACTGGTTGCCTTTAATAGAAAAGTCATTCTCTTTAGAGCCAAATTGAATGAATGTTATCTGTTCAGAATAGGATGAAAGCTAGCGAAATGCAAGCTCGATCCTCCTCCCCACCTCCACATAAACATACATGTGCCCACACATGTATGTGGCACACATACTAAAACTGAGGATTTGGGCTACTAGAGTGTCCCTCTAAATAGCAAGAATTGACACACATCTCCAACAGACATGGCCTCTGGAACTCTAGATGTAACTGTATACCCCAAGTCATTATCATCCACTCACTATTAGGAGGCATAGTCTCCCACACTGAGCGTTAAAGAATTACTTAACCTCTCTGAAAAGTGGTAATAAATAATAATTTATTTCTCTGTCTTACAGGACTGTTGGGATGATTTACTTAACTAATTTTCTCAATTTTTATGCCTTTAAATGTATTTATTGAGATATATTATGTGGCAGGCACTACTTTGGTTATTATGGGCTGTATGGTTGTTATGGGCTATTTATATAAAGATAAATAGCTTTGCCCTTGAGAAACTCTAAGCCCAGAAGAGAAGTTACCATCAGTACATAGTACAGTCAAATTGATTTGAAAGCATAATCCATAAGAAAGATATAAACAAAGTATTGCGCAGATTTAGAAATGAAAAGATTACTTTTGAACAGAAGAGGTTGTAGGAAGGAGTGGGAAAGATTGTGGATATAAATTTCTTTTAAAAGGAAAAGTCATGTAATACTCCTGTGACTTCCATCCTTCCCTCCATGAGCACCAAGTGTGCCCCTTGGGGTCAACTATTAACATACTTGTAACTTATGGTACTTTCTTGGAAGGAAAACATACTTAATAAAATAATAAAACCTGATCAACTACTTGTTTGATTGGTCGCCCCTTTATTTTAAACCAGCCCTGCTAGAACGGGGCATCAGATGAGTAAGTTTTGATAGGGGTAAGAATGTAGGGAATAGGGAAATGTCTAGACCTTAAAGTGGGGAAATTTCACATAGTTAAGGAGGGAGGGTAAATATATAAGTACGTATCGCAAAGTCTGCAAGGGAGAAATAAAATAAAACAACTAATTTTATGAACTGCACAGGTTTTTCAAGGTTTTTGACTGTAGTCACAATCAGATTTACCAGCTCCTATCCTTCTCACCCTCAAAATTGAATGTGCAGTGTATATTCTTGATGGGTTTAAGAGACAAACACCAAGGAGTATTGGTATCCTTACCTTGGGCCACTGAAAACTCAACTAGATTGATTTTATTTTAGGGTTAAGAAAGCATTACTGAAAACTGAATTCATTTGTAATTCATTCTGATGACTCCTGATCTGTGGGTCATACACCAACTATCACGCCATAACTTTTTATTTTCCTGAGGTAAAACAAAAGCCCTCCATTTGCCTCTTCTGGACCAGTAGGCACTGTATCCTCAGACATTACCTTAAGGAAGTCTTTTGACAAAGCTAAATTCAAGCCCTAAGGCTCAGAGCCCTTCTATAAAGGCCAGGGAAGGCTGAACACACAGGAGAGAAAGTTTTGTTTAGTAATTTAAAGGATGTGTAAAATATTAGGTTTATTCCATCTGGACCCTGAAGGCAGAACCAGAGTTGGTGGGTAGAATTCGTAATGATCGTGAATGAGGTTCCTTGTGAGGGAGAATTATCTAAGGTCAGGGATGAATGGCTGTCCAAGGAGGTGTTTGGGACCCTTGCTCATCATTAGATAGTTTCAAGCATGACAAGGGTTAACATGTCAAAGCAAAAACTGTACTAGCCAAAGTTAATCAGACAATGAAGATTTTATTCAAGGCTATTGCAATAAGGACCAGAGGCTACAACTAAGTCTAAACTCATCTCCACTGAAGAAGAAGGGGTAAGGTTTTTGTATGGACTCATGTGAGCTAATGAAAAGGTCCTGGGGGTTGTTAGGAAAAAATCATGGACCTGTGTTTGCTAATTGGGTTTACCCAAAGGAAAAATAAACTCACATCTTTATGACAGGAGGTCCCGTTTTGCAGCTTGGAGCAAGGCACTCACCAAAGTTAGGTTTCTACCTTCCTGGTGAAATTGGGAGATTGGGGTACTACCTCCTTTGCTGGTTACATTTCAAAGAGATGGTTCCCAGATCCTTGAGAAAGACATCCCTGGGTTGTGAAACTGGAAAGAGGCTATTGTAAAAAAGATTTACCTGTCAAAGGGGCCCAAGAAGAGATTTGTAATTACAAGTTTTCTGAAGTAAATGCTGTAAGAAAAAGGTGTGAAGGAGTCAGGAAAAACCTGTCTAAAATTGAGTCAAGATTAAGGCCATCCCGGTCAAACACATGGTAGGGATATTATAACTGGAAGTCAAGAATAGAATGTGTGGGTAGAAAGATTATTATTAAAATATTTTACAAGTCTGAAGTTTCCTGTGTCCTAAGTTTAGCTAGAAAGATCAGGATGAGGGGGTTCCAAGGAATTTCACTCATTTGGATAAAAATCCCCATTCCTTCCTTGAGCCCCAATTATTTCTCATTTTCTATTTGTAGACTCCAGAGATTTAAAATTTCATCTCTTTGCAGCTGTACTCATCAACATTAGGTAGAAATGTTTGGTGGTGCCTCCAATAAAGAATTACTAACTTCTACTTTTAGTGACAAACGAACTCATGTTGTTAGGGAAACCCAGGAATTATGGAGCTAATGAAATCCAAGAAACCCACTCCCCTCTTATGGCACCTGAATGGAAGAAGAAATTGTAAATACCAACAAAACCTGTACACCACTGTTTAAGACCTTTGGTGATTAGAGGAGAGGAAAATGTCACTAGAGCATTTATTCTGCTCTTAATGAGGCTTTTTGGATATTGTTTGGAGTTCCTGTTATCATATTGTGTGGTTCTTTGTTGTATATCAATATTCATGGAGTTGCTGCCTCTAAACTCACAACATATTCAGATCATTTCAGACTGACTGGAATCCAAGGTTGGTAAACTCTGGTTCTTTAAGGGAGCCACAGATAAGGACACCCAGTGGCAGAGGGATGATTGGATTTGCCAGTAGAGTCTGTCTGAGGGTTGCTAAGGTAGGGGGCATTTTCAAATATGACAGTGGCTAGGATTTCCCTAGAGAGTGCACTTGGGCCTAGCATGTGAATCAATGTTTAACTGATATTGTTTTTAGAATGATTTGCAAAGAAGGACGAAAAAGTAAATAAATGATTTCATAATTAATACTGTGAGTATGAATCATTCAAGACCCATTTGTCTTTGTGGGAAAAGCAGCTGGGCCCTTGCTGGTGTCCTGCTGCAGACTGCTAGGCTAGGGGGGAAATGATCCCAGAGAAAAGCAGTGAATTTGCCTAACAGCCTCCCCATTAAATGGTCAGGCTTTGATCATTACCCTTAATAGCTTCGTCCCCTCCCTTCAGCCACAGAGCGAATGGGCAGGGTTTCAGATCACTCACCTTCTGATCTCATAATTGGAATTGATAACTGACCATCATATGGGAGATGAGGACATTTGTCAAATGCCGCCATCACACTTACGGAGTCAGAATTGGCCCCTCCTCTATTGGGGGAAATTAAGCAGAGTTTTAGAATTTGGAGCCTCTGAGCTTGGTCTAGCCCAACTCATTCATTTTACACAAAGGGAAATGAGGTCCAGAAAGGTTCTGTGACCTGCCTGTGGTACTATAATTTGTTGGGCACAGAGGGAGAATTACAACTCAGATGTTCTCTCTCTGCCTGGCTTTGCCTCCAACTGACACCATTTCTTCCTGATTGAGTAATTTTCTCAAGGTTAGGGGAAAGGTTGGGGCTGATTTGTGAATGGAAACACAGTTGTTAATCAGTTATTCTTTTCAAAACACTGTGTTCTTTGGACAGCCTCCCTGTGGCCAGTCTGCTGTGGAGTCCCTTTTTGTAGTAATCAACCAGATGCCCTCAGAGGAAGGCTGTTTAGGTACTATATTGAATAAGCATTTCCCACACTTTGTTTTCCTTAATGAGCCAACCACTCTATGACCACCTAGATCTATTATATGTACGAGCAGATGAGAGCCAGAGGTGTTAAATGCCTTGCCCATAACCACACAGCTCATAAGTGCCGGAAGTTGTGTTTGAACAAAGATCTTGGTGATTCTAACACCCGGGGCCTTAGCCAATATTCACTGTTAATTTGGCCTCCTGACCATCCTCATCTGAACAGTCTATGTAACTAAATGCAAGGGATGATTCAACTGTTCTCAGTGAGAGCCCTGTGAGGTAGCATTTCCTGCCTGGTGACTTCCACCTTTCTTTCTATCCTTCCTAACCTCTCTGGTATTTCAGCCTACATTTGATTACCCCCTCCTTGTCACCATGCAGACAAACACCTATCCTACAATCACTCCTCTGATTTTCCTCTATTCCTAGTTATGCATCCTTAAAGCAGTTATTGTTCAAAATGGACATCTGAGTGTGAGGGTTCTTTAGGTCACACTCACATTTGTGCTTCTGTGGGCTGTGGGGACCTCATTGACCCTTTGAGAAGGAAGCCACCAGAACAGGAGTGGAACTGCCAAATTGAAGGCGTTTGCTCCCATCACTGAGGGAAAACAAAACAAAACAAAACAAAACAAAATACATTCCTATCTATTCCAATCTGGTTGGGAAGATAAAAGTGCAAGTCTTCATTTCTTTGAAGTTGGAGGAAAGATTTCTTTACTTTTATTGCTGTATCCAGTAAGACTAATGCATTTCCTTTGGGTTTAAAAAAAATAGTGAGCAAGTCAGTGAAAGAATGACAGACAGATGACTAGGAGAGAAGCAAGAATTTCACAGATGGATGTTTTGAAATATTTCATTTGCAAACTGAACTGTAAAGAAAATGAGGTTGGTCTTAGTAAGCAACTCCCACTGCTAAGTATGAGGTCCAAGGCTCAGGCTGCCAAGTTCCGCCTAGTTGGTGTGTGCTTTCTACCTCCTGTGCCCTTGGGATGGGATGCAGTGGTGCGGGGTGTGGCTACACGTTTCCATGGCTGGAATCAAGACATCTCTCTCTCTTTCTCTCTCATTCTCTCCCCTTCTCCTACACTGTGACGCACACATCACATAAATGTACACACCACACTCCTGTCTGACTTATCTCCTAAGTTTACTTTCAGCTGGCTGTTTCATGGACAGCATACATTTTCAGGAATGGCCATAGTTTGGTAGAAGAACCAACAAAAAGGTATGAGCCTCAGGAGCACAGGTTTAACAGTGGAACTACATCTGGCCAACCAAGGGTTCCATGGTATTTGTTCATGCTTATCAAAATGGTGGAAGACAGTTTGCAAAGCTAGAATTTTTCTTGGTAAAAGTTATTTTAGGAATTTTAATTGTCAAGCAGGGAACTTTGGGTCAGCGTGGAAAGATCAAAGTCCACAAAGGCAGTAGGTCCTGAGATCTAATTTTGTCAGCGGTATTTCTAGCCATGTGGCAATGGGTCAATTACTCTCTCAAGGTTTGCTTTTTCATTTCCAAGAAAATCACACCTACTTCTCAAGGTTCCAGGGCAGGTTAAGCAGAACATTTCTGTGGTCATCTAGCTGGACGTTGGAGGCTGATTTTCATATTCTGTCATTCATATACTTTCTACAAGAAAATTTCCCATAAGGGAAACAAGTTGGGTGGCAAATAGGTTAACTGGTTAAAAAAAAAAAAGGAACAGAATTCGATGAATTTTGGCAATCTTAAAAGGATGGTATGATTAAGCTCTAAAAAACTTAATATCCCTGTAAAATGACCAGTCATTTCCATCCCACTAGGTAAGGTATTCTCTTCCCTAATTACTCACTCAAGCTCAATTAAGGAAGAAAAAGGGAATCCTTTAAAAATAAGTCTATTGAATCACTTTGTAGCTCAAAGCCCAATGGTCCATTTCAATCTGGGCAAAAGCCTTATTTTTAATGATGTCCCACAAGGCCCTATGCAGTTGGACCCCATTTCTTTATCAGCCAAAACAAAAGTAACACCTCGCCCTCAACTTTCAACTCCCTGGCCACATGACTGTTCTTTCCCCATGTCAGGTAAGCTGCTGCCTTAGAACCTTCACACTGGCCTTTCAACTGCCTCAATAATTATCTCCCACATATCTACAAAGTATACACCATTGCCGTCTGGGGATATTTCTGCAGAGAGTAATCCTATCCACAGTTCATATTTCTATAACTCGTCAGTTATGAGAGGGTCCATTTCTGAACGTGTGCCCCAATTCTGAAGTCCCCTTTAGCTCCGTTTGCTACCCAGGCACAAAACAACATCTATTCAGAAAGCTTGCTGAATGAGCAGGCTGGAAGAATGTAAATACATGTAGAATTATTCCATATTTCAGAGCCAGAAAGGCCTATGGACACGGATGGGTGCACATGCTAAATCAGAGCTGGCATAAATCTTAACTTAGAATTGGAATTTAAAACTGAACTTTATTTGAGCTTCAAAATGGGACTTTCTTGAACTCTCTCAAGGGAATAAATAAATGAATATAAAAATTGATTATGTGCTATGGTGCATCTTGACATGTAGATTGGGGAAATTTGCATTGTTCTTATAAAGAAAGAATATTTGTGGAGGTTCTGTCTATCTCATAACAATTGTTAATCGAGTAAGAAAAGTAATTGAATCGTTGAGCTCAGATTTCCACTAATTCAAGTGTGTAATGGAATTGTGGTGTTGGATCTTTGCTGAAAATAGATGGCTTTAGATTTATGAGTTAGAGTCAGACCTTACTCTTCTCACATTAAGTCTGTAGATAGACGATCTGTGGGATATATGAGTGTGTCTATCTCTGGATTTATTTCTTTATTTATGTGTAACCAAAGCACAGGAACATGTAATTATACATTTTTTTCTTTTCCTTTTTTTTTCTTTTTGAAGGGGAGAGGGGGAGAGGGAGAGAGAGGGTATCTTAAGCAGGGTTCACCCCGAATGCAGAGCCCTGTGCAGGGCTCAATCTCACCACTCTGAGATCATGACCTGAGCTGAAATCAGGAGTTGGACTCTTAACTAACTGAGCCACCTACCCAGGCACCCCTGTAATTACAAATTTTTAACACCTGCTCTTCCTCTTTTCTTTTCTTCCTTCCTTCACTCACTGATCCAATTATCCATTCAAGGAGTAAATGGTACCTGCTATAGAAAACCGTTCCGGATCCTCACCCTGTAGCCACCACTTCCTCCTCCACATGAATTTGTTCCCCATTTCCCACTTATCATAATTCATTGAAAGTGCTGATAAAGTAATTGTCTCATTCTTTTTTTTTTAAGATTTTGTTTATTTATTTGACAGAGAGACACAGCGAGAGGGAACACAAGCAAGGGAACCTCTCGCACTTGAGAGGGAGAAGCAGGCTTAACGCCTAGCAGGGAGCCCGATGCAGGACTCGATCCCAGGACCCTGGGATCATGACCTGAGCTGAAGGCAGATGCTTAATGACTGAGCCACCCAGGTGCTCCAGTAATTGTCTCATTCTTATTACATATAAGTTACATAAGAACAGTAAACATGGGGCACCTGGATGGCTCAGTCAGTCAAGCGGCTGACTCTTGATTATGGCTCAAGTCAAGAACTCAGGGTCCTGGGGTCAAGAACTCAGGGTCCTAGGATCTCGAGCCCTGTGTCAGGCTCCACACTTAGCAAGGAGTCTGCTTCAGGATTCTTGCTCTCCCTGTGCCCCTCCCTCTACTCACTCCAGCGTGCTCTCTCTCTCTCTCTCTAAAACAAATAAATCTTTAAAAAAAATGGAATAGTAAACATGTCTACCTTGTTCACTATTGTATTTTGAAGTAATTAGCATAGTGTTTGGTATATAATAGGTGCTTAATAATATTTGGTTGATGAATGGATGAATTGACCCAGTATTTACTAGTTATGAAGCACTGTGTAGGGCCCTAAAACTCATTTAATATCAGAAATAGTTTTGGTCTCCCAGGAGCTTGCAATTTTGTCATGGAGGTAAAACACATTCTCCCAGCAGAGTCAGATGCAGTAGATTATGAGGAACAAAACAATTGCTAAAATCAGTGTTGTTGGAATTAAAAGATGAGCCAGAGCCTGTGCACTGTTCCACGGGGGATGATAGAATTTAAATGGAAAGAATGGGAAAATGTGGTGGAGCAGCAAGAATTATGTGCAGGTCATAATGGACAGTGGCCTGATGCAGAAAACTGTGGCAAAAAAAATTGGATTAGAGGGTTTATCCGATCTGTGCAAAGTTGTAAACATGAGCTGAGCTGCGGAAGCCTTGGTCATTTCTGAACAAGAAAGGGATATGATGGAATCACCCTTTTAAAAAGATTACTATTTGGCCACTGAGTGCAGCATGGATTATCTATTGCCAAATAAAGTACATTTTTGTGTGAACCGATGAATTGATACGGTAGGTGAGTGCCAGTCTGATTAATTATAAACTCCCATGGGTCAGATAAACAGGTGAATGAAGGGGGCTAATCTTGAGGTTAGCACAATTTATGAAGTGTTGCACTTGAGAGAGTTATTAGTGCAGAAGCTTCAGTGTATACAACATTAATTTTTCAAGCAGAAGTAAACTTCTCCATCGATCCTATGGTTTGTGTTTCTGAGTGAGGCTAATAGAATATAAAAGAGCATCTGGCTCTGGATTAGGTGAGTTATTTTGTTATTATTTATTATTTTGTTTAACTTTTTGGTGTGGGTGGGGGTAGGACATATTTTTAATCCTTTCAATATTCCAATCCTGTCTGTTGGAATCCAGTTTGACACAATAGAAAAAAACACAGGCTCTAAGGCCAGTTATCCCTGGATTTTAATGACAATACTGTCCTCATTGGTGGCCTTGGCTAAACTACAACTTTAGCCCATTTTGCCACAGTGAATACCCTCCAAGGGTCATTTTAAGGATTGTAATTAGATTAGGATATATAGAGTAATTAGCCTTTTAAAGAATCGTTCCCAGCTTTATTGAGATATTATTGACTTAGAACATGTAAGTTTAAGGTATACAGTGCGGTGATTAGATACATGTATATATCATAAAATGATTACCACAATAAGATTAATTAACATCTCCATCTCTTTACATAACTGTAATTGTGTGTGTGTGTGTGTGTGTGTGTGTGTGTGTGTGTGTGTGTGAGATGATAACATTTAAGATCTACTTCTTAAAAACTTTCAATATAGGGCACCTGGGTGGCTCAGTTGGTTAAGTGTCTGCCTTTGGCTTAGGTCATGGTCCCAAGGTCCTGGGATCGAGTCCCATGTCAGGCTCCCTGCTGAGCAGGGAGCCTGCTTCTCCCTCTGCCTGCCACTCCCCCTGCTTGCATGCTGTCAAATTAATAAATTAAAAAAACCTTAAAAAATAAAACATTTCAAGGATATAATACAGTAATTTTTTTTAAAGATTTTATTTATTTATTTGACAGAGCTAGAGAGCACAAGCAGGGGGAGCAGGAGAAGGAGAGGGAGAAGCAGACTCCCCACAGAGCAGGGAGCCCGATGCAGGGCTCGATCCCAGGACCCCGGGATCATGACCTGAGCCAAAGGCAGACGCTTAACCCTCTGAGCCACCCAGGTGCCCCTATAATACAGTAATGTTAATTTTAGTCACCATGCTGTGCAAAACAATGGCATATTTAAAATAACACAATGTCCCTCGACTTATTGGTCAAATTAGAGTGTTTCTGTACTATGAAATGTTACTCATTTATTTAGAAAATTAGAGTAGATCAATTTTTAGAAAGATGTTCAAGCCCTTTTAACCTAATTTTAATGACAGTTAAAATTTACCTGTTATAGGGGCGCCTGGGTGGCTCAGTCGTTAAGCGTCTGCCTTCGCCTCAGGTCATGATCCCAGAGTCCTGGGATGGAGCCCCCATCGGGCTCCCTGCTCCGTGGGAAGCCCGCTTCTCCCTCTCCCACTCCCCCTGCTTGTGTTCCCTCTCTAGCTCTCTCTGTCAAGTAAAGAAATAAAATCTTTAAAAAAAATTTTACCTGTTATATTTACCTGCTGTATGTCAGAAGCTGTGTTCAGAGCCCAAATCTATGATCTCATTTAATTGAATGGATACTTCAAAAAAAAAAGAAAAAAGTCCTAGATCTACTCCAACCCACCCCAGGAGAAGTGTACCCCACAATGAGCATTGTATGTTTTGTTTTCTTACTTATTTTGCATATTTGTGCATATGTGAATATAGGTGGTGTGTGTGTGTGTGTATGTGTTTGTGCAAGGGAGAGAAATGAAAGTTGGGTTAAGGCTGGAAAGTAGGTTACAAGTTAGTGTGATCACCAAGAGGCTCAGTTCAGGAGATCAACTCATGAGCAGACCTACACGGCACAATTGGTTTTGCTTTTGGTTTTCCCGCTTATTTCTTTGCCTGGCCCAGAATGGTACTGACTAGTTTTCCTTCACTGTCCAGCTGGTTAGAGACTGGCTTCTCTAATTGGTTCACAAATTCTATAGAATTAGTATATCTGTTCCCTGAGGGTTTTATTTCTTTATGTCCCAGGTTTCATTTTGTTCGGCTCATCCTTTTTATCTCCCTGTAGTGTCTGTGCTGAATCTTTACTAAACTTTTCTTGCCAAAGCCTTCGTTCACTTGCTCGCTCAGTTCTCCATACCAAGTAAAAAGCTCCTGATAGACATAGTTTAGTTTGCAATGCATTCCAAAGTTCTGGGTTAAAAAAAAAGAGAGAAAGAAAGGAAAGAAAGAAACTGCCTTCCAAAAAGCTTTGGGATTCTTTAAGCTTTATGAGACCCATGGTTCAAGCAAAGTGTCTTTAGCCAAAACATAAATTCACTTGTATGTAGGACACTATATAAAGTATATTGGGAATTCCATTTGTGGTGGTTTTTGACAAATTGCCCAGCATTATAAATGCTTCAGGTCTCCATGTTGTGGCCTTGTTCTTTGTCTTTTAGAGAAGTTCTAAGAAATTGTATATATATTTGGACATTCTAATCAATTTATTTTGTCCTCTGGAACTCAAGGAAATCTTATGACTCTCTATGATTCTTGGAATAGTCCACATCCTGATATGGTCAACATCTTCCAGATTCATCATTGTGTCCATGTAGTGTTACCATAAGCCCATATTTAAATATGAAATGATTCACAGGTTTATATAACTCTTATGGAATTTTATACTTAAAAATCAAGAATAACTTTAGGGAATATATAAACTCTGAATAGCACATCCTGAATGCCAACTCTGATTGATAAGATGTGATTACCTAAGTTACTTTGAGGAGGAGGACCCTTGACTGCATCCAGCCCCAGTAATCACTTAGTGATGTGGTGATGGGACAGGTGTGGGGACTTCTGCAGTCATGCCAAGGATTTTAGAGATGTCCCCTTTTAAAAGGGAAAAAAAAAAAAAAACTGAGGCACAAGAGAATATCTGTGACTTGCCAGTTTGGAGTGTGGTGTAATTGTGTGTTTCCAGTGCGGATGTGAGAAGATGAAACATCTATTTTGAAAGTAGAATTCAATTGGGGAAGGTGAAGAGAAACAGGGAAGCAATTCCTTGGTGAAATCATGTAAGTTTGGGTCTTTTTATTCTCACTTTGGTGTGTGAGGCTGATTATGGGAGGTGGTCAAGCAGCTGGCTTGGTGTCAGATTAACCTACATTCAAATTCTGGTTCCCACCTCTCTGAGCCCTTTTCCCCTCAACTCTTAAGCTGAAATATTGGGTTGATGGATGGGATCGTATGTTGATTGACATGTTCAGCTTCTTGACATAGAGCTAAATATGGGTGTGAATAATCGTTCAATGGTTGGCAACTGTTGTGTTCCCTGGCTGGATCAGGGAACTAAATGAACTAATTTTGACCAAATGAAAGACTTCATGAATCTGCAAACATGGCAAGCTTCCTTTGATGTAGCTCTTCCCTTCATAGAAATGGGGCAGGGGTGGCTTTGGAAAATGCTTTGAAATGCAGTTTTCAGCAGGCTACAAAAAATGATATGAAATGTAGCTTTCCTATTTTTATCATCACGTTTTTTTCTTTGTCTACTGTACCCTGGTCCTCTGACTAAAGCTCGTTGTTTGACCGTAACTATTACCTTATTCAAAGTAATTCTTACTTTCTAGATTACATCCCCAGGTGAAATCTTTTCATGTTTTAATGACTTCATTAGAATCTCCCTCCCCCGTTTTCTTCAGGAATCCTCACTTATATGAAAATCTGTGTTCAAAGCATATCTAAGCAAGAAGGTGACTTTTCGGGTTCATGTTCTAATTGATGATACAAACTGCTAATTAAATGCATCTGTGTCTAATCAAAATGTATCTAGAATTAAACAGTGCATCTGTGCACCAGGGGAACCACATGCTAGGGTTGATTGGTAATGGCATAAGGACATAATTTGTCCTTCGTCCAGTGGTTCCCAAATCTGGCAGAACCTCAGAATCAGCTGGAGGAGGTTTTAAAAATCATTGCAATATTCCCTCTGCCCCACCTCCAAAACTAGTACCCTAAAAGAAAAAATGGAATGATTTTTTTTTTTTTTTAACTCCTAAACAAAAGGCTGATGATCACATCAGCTAGGATTGGAAACTCTAGGGTCTAGATTTGAGGCATAGTTTGATGAAGTGGAAACAAGATCTGGCTTGGTCCAGAGTTCTTCATTTGCCTCTAAATTCTCTCATTGTCTTCAAAATTCTATTTGAGTCCTGCTTGTTACATTTTTCCTGTCATCGTGGGGTTTTGTAGCCCGCTGAAAACTACAGCTGTTTTTCTTTAAACGGAAAAGACAGGTGAGTCTTTCGCTTTGTTCCAATGGTTGGGGAGTGCGAAGGTTTCATTTAAAATATTCTGCTCTCTGGAAATGTCACTTATTGTCATTTTTTGCATGACCATGAAAATTTGGTAGATCCCACGTGGAACAGGGGCTGGTTCTTGTCAATGACAGAAATATTAAAACATGGTGCATTTTGAATAGCATTTCTGTTTAACAAGTTAACTGATATTGCTCAATTTTATCCTCATGGATTGCATTTTATTATAAAAAATATTTCCCTAGTGTTCCTACTTTAGGGTCCTCTCTACCCCTAAAGACAATCCTGCTCTCAAACTGGCATATAGAGTCAAATGATCACTAGAGTCCTCATAGAAGCAAAACAGAATTTGTTTTAAGATTTTATTTATTTATTTGACACAGAGAGAGAGACAGCAAGCGAGGGAACACAAGCACGGGGAGTGGGAGAGGGAGAAGCAGGCTTCCTGCAGGGCTCCATCCCAGGACCCTGGGACCATGACCTGAGGCGAAGGCAGATGCTTAACAACTGAGCCACCCAGGCGCCCCAAAGCAAAACAGAATTTAAACCTGCATTTGTTATCTCTTGTTTCTCTCCCTGCTTTTTCAAGTTTTACGGTTTGATCTTTTTGCGAATTTCCCTTCCGGATGTTATTTAAACTTGCCTCCCATCATGTGATATGCCAGGTCTCCTACTAAGTACGTCCCTCCATTATCTCACCTCTATTAATTGAGGGCTATGAAGTAGGTATTATGATTCCTCTTTTCTACACTTCGGGAAACTGAGACCCACTATGGTAAGCAGTTTGTCAAACCGAATAGCAGTATGAACCCAATCCCCACCCCCATCCAGAAAACCCATGCAGAGCTATGATATGTTTTTGCCTGAGGGTATTTGCCTGAGGCAAAATCAGTGGTTTACCTTAGTAGGTAAAGAACCAGGATTTTAAAACCAGTTGGCCATAATTGAAGACAAAGAATGATTAGGAAATAGTTTTTTTTTTAAGTCCTTACAGATACTATTAAAAGGAAAAATGGATGAGGAACAAAGAAATCACGTCTTTATCCTTACTAGATTGCACCAGAAATGGAAAGAACTGAGTTACAGGTGGGTGACCTAAATCTGAGGCCCCAAGCACATGAATACAGACCTGGCCTAGATCCAGAAGGGGAGGAACAAACATGCTGGTTTTGTTGACACACAGTTACCTTTTCCCATTACATAATAAATTTTCCCCAATGCAAGCACATTTAAGAGATTGAAAAAAAGCCTTCATGACTGTTTGGGGTAATTTAATGACAAAATTTATTCCTTGAGAAGTTATGAATCAATCGAATATCAAAGACTTGTGCAGGTGTGCACAAAGAAAGCTTTCATGTCAACTATTTTTGCATCCTTTTCATTTTGTATCATCAAGGTCCACTTTGAAGCTTCTTTCTAGGAATCAGGACCACAATGTGTATTTGGAATTGGATGTAGATGTATTTTTTTTTTTTTTTCCTATTTGGGGTTAGTAGCTCCCCGGTTTGTAGAGCACGAGAAAGAAATCTTGCTGCCTTCTGTACCAGTTTTGAACAGAGCAAATGCTGCTATGATTTAAATCTTTTGTGTTCCAATCTTTTGAAACCATAAAAATGATAACAGTAAAAGTGTACATGAATAGAAATGCACAAGGTAGAAGAATGATGTCGCTAATACAGTAAAATGTATTTACATACTAAGAAATAGTTTGTATTTCTCTTTATGTTTTTGGTAAAAGAACCTCTGTGGACATTCATCCTGATTTTACTAAAAAATCCCATTACTCGATGCCAAATATATTATGTTCACATGGGTCCTCTCCAGTCAAATCTATAAGGACAGTCATTGAAATGTAGAGAGAGGTATAGAATAAATCTTTTGCAAGTACAATTTAGGGTTTTAGGACCACAAAGAAGTCAGAATTTCAATTTGCTTTTTATAACCAAGATCTTTGCTTTTAAAAAATAACTCAAGGTTCAATTGGAGAAAAGATGCCGTTTGAATTCTTGGCGGTAGTACATCTTCACTATTTTGATACTGACAAAATTGGCTACTTAGTGCTTTGGGCTAGATTCTTCCATCTTTCTTTAGGACTTTTCCCTTTAAAAGAGTCATCTAATTAGTTGTTTTACACTGTGCTGTGGGCAATAGATCTTTACACCTATGCGTTGTACCCCAAGGTAAGATTCCTGAATATTCCCTCTTTCCTTTTTCCTTTCCTCCCTCCCCCTCATGCATTTTTCCCCCTAAAGGCTGATTTGTGGAGTGAGAGTGGGAGCTTTGCATCTGTTCTCTACAGGGTATTGATTGTAAAACTCCTTCATCTATGAAAGTCCTTTGGAACCTCTACTCAACCAAGTGATGGAGGAAGTGACTTTGCCCTCCAGGAGGCAGCAGCATGCTTGTGGGGAGGGCACAGGGAGTGAAGACAGGTGATAACATCTCACTTGCAAGAGCCCTTCCCTTCTTTTGGCCTCATGTTCCTTGTGTGTACCTCAAAGCCGAGCTGGGCTGGTGAATCTCCAGGGTCCTTCTCAGTGGTGCCAATATCCATGGTGCTTGCAACTGGGCTGCTCCTTTTCAAGAGAAGATCCGAGACAGCCCTGTGGGCAGAGGAGGGATAGAAGAAGGCACTGACTGCAGTTGTCCCTGTCTGATAACCCAAAGTTGGAACTGGTCTAAGGAGGGCTGTCAATCCAAATACTTACACCAATAGAAATGCATGTATCTAAAATTTGTAGCTAAGAACGTTGATTCAGTAGCTAAAAAAAAAAAAAACAACTCCTGAAAGGCATTTCACCTTGAAGTGTTCTCATCTGCAGCAGAGTGTGCCTCGGCTACTCTGGAGCAGTGCTAAGAGTTCACATGTAATTTTCATTTGGCACCGAGCCAGGCATCAGAGCCTAGAGAGAAGTCAGGGTTCAGGCTTCCTTAGGGTTTCCCCACCACCCCCACTGCTGAGTGGCTGGCTTTTTTTTTTTTTTCCTCCCCAGACGGAGAAAGATGATCCGATTTGAGCCCCAGGCAGTCACAGCAGCTCTTGTCGGCTTCCCTGCGTGGCAGAGGCTTGCTAAGGCTTGACTGAAATGTGTCAGTGGCAGCAGTCACTGCCGTCCGTCTGACACAGCCCTGCCACTCTTGAGCCACCGAGGGCATCCTGTGCAAAATGCTTCCTGACAGAGGGGCCACTGCCACACGGAGAGATCGAGTGGCAGGTGCACGGGGGTGGAGGATCTGCTTAAAGGAGGAAGCTGAATCTGTCCATCAGCATCTTTTCCTCCTGGAGCCCTGAACACGGAAATATCAGAGTGAGGGGGGCCTTCAGGAAACCTACTTTTCCTTGGCAATGACGTGCATCCATCGCGTGGACGTGAGGTCATCTAGTGCATCACGAGGCTGAGCCTGACCGCCTGGGGTCCTTGTGCCACCGGCAGAGCAAAGATTGCATTGGAAGAGGAAAACATAAAGGTGACAGTGATTCATAGACTCCAGCCTCATAGCTTCTGGGTGACAGATCGGAAGGGGCATCCTAAGGCCTCCAGCTGCAGGAGAGACTGCAAGCACATGCTTTCTGCTTTGTTTTCCACAGACTCAACAACATCCAGTTCAGGGAGATGTGGTCTGGGAAGGAGATGGGAGCAGGAGTGACGAACACCCTTGTCGTGTCCCACTCTATCCATCCAGTGTATGTGTGTCATTCTCCCTGGCGTCCTTGTTGGGAGAAAAAAACAGAGATATTCCCAGTCACTCAGAGAAATAAGAGCAGCATTAAGCAAAATTGTGAAATAGGATAAATCTGTCCTAGGACATTCTAGACTTCCTGTTTTATGTCTTTGGTTGCTAGTGTATGCATTTATTCACTTATTCAAACATCCGTTAATTCATTCAGCGAATTGTTGCTGAGCATCCAGTATGGGGTAGATCTAGTCTAGAAGGCTGAACAAGAACCAGCCAGGTCACTGCCTTCCTAGAGGTTCTTATAAACAAGTAAATACATAAACAAGCTAAATCCAGATTGCCAGAAGTGCTACACAAGAAATAAATGGGCTGAAACGGGAACTGGGAGCTGGGGGCTGTAGGGGAAGGGAGGCTGCTTGGCACTGGGGTGGTGGAGGAGGCTTCTGTAAGGACAGTGAAGGACTGAGATAGGACAGTGAGCTACCAAGGGAAGAAGGAGGGGATGGGGAAGAACATTCCAGGCTCCTCAGTGTTATCATATTCTCTGATTCCTAGACTTTTGATGATGTTCCTCTTTCCAACCTTACACAGGACTTCAGTTGGCCAATTTTGTCTCCCTGACTTGCTAACTGTGTTACCTCGAGCAAGTTTCTTCACCTCTCATGTGTTCTTTCTTGGTCTGAAAAATGGGGATAATAGAAGCTCTTCGCTACACATTGAGGGTTATTTCAGTATAAAATGAAAAACTAGCACAGGGCCTGTCACTTTGTAGGAGCTCAACAAATTTTTGTTCTTTTCACCCTTCCCTTCCTGTCTGCCTCACCTGCATAAATTCAAATTCCTAACTGAAGTGTCATTTGCAACTCTTCCTAGAGATAATTACCTTTTAGGATGATTAAGATGGTGCAGTGTTGGTCCTCTGTCTGGGAAAGGTTGAGGTTGGGGGTGGGGTGATCCAGAAACCTTTCTTGGGCTCTTGAAGTTGAACTTTGTTGACAGTAGCCTACAGTTTATGTGAAGCGCTGGAAGCTGGAAATCATGGTTTTCAGTCCCATCATCCTTTGTCTTTGGGTAGTTAAGGTCAAGGTGCCTCATTCTTGCTTGGGAAAATGGAAGTATTGAAGGACAGCCTTTTCTTATAGTGGCTTCCCAGTCTTCTTGTTGGGTCCCTTTCTCCATCTCCATAGTCACTCTGCCCCTCCTGGAAGTGCCCACATTGTGTCCCATCGCTGTCCCCAGCTGGCTATCAACCGAGGTGCTAGCTGGCAACATTTCTCACTGAGTTTCCCCAGTAAGGTTTTACACCTGTCATGGAACTTGTTTAAAACTCACTTTGCACAATTTATTTAAATTTTATTGTGTGAAAGATTCTCTCCTGGGATGAATTGGGATTTGTAATAGCAAGCACTATAAAAGGAAGGCAACCTGTGAGGACAAGCTGTCCCGACAGGAGGACAATGGTAATAATTCACTCTTTCATGAAAGAGAAGTGGAAAATCCCTTTATTCGGATTGAATACTCTTGGCCAGATTCCATATCCTGCCTCCAGTGATGTAATTATCTGACCATTCTTGCCGCCCCTTCTCTTCTGAGATAAGAAAGAAATGGGTCTGAGTGATACATGTGTTTTGTTTGTTGGTTTGTTTAATGAAACTCTGACATTAGCAGACATCAACCTTTCTTAAAAATCTAGATGAGATTTCACTCTACTCAGTACTGTGGGAAGTCCAATGCCCTTTCTAAGACTACCACAAATTCCTATGGAGTTTGCGTTTCTACAGTCTTCTGGCTCCTTATTTCTGACCTATGTGGTATTTTCTTATTCTTTTCTCATTTTTCTATGATTATGTCCTTATTTCCTTTTGGTAGCAATCCAAATACTGACCACAAGTCCTTCTTGATTCCCCTTTCCCTCTGTCTGCTCCCACTTGGGTGAGGCAGCATGGGCAGAAGATTTTATTGGCCAATAAAGAGTAACAATAAGGAGATACATTTGAAATCTCAGTATTTAACATTATTCTTCCTAAAGAGCCCCTCAGTCATTTCTGTTTGCAGGGACTTCAGCTTCCTCTTTGATCCTATGAACCAATTTAACTTCACTACACTCACATCAGCAATTCTTACTCTGCCCATGTAGTTTACCTTCCAACTCAAGACACTGGAGTGGACAACAGGAATAAACCAAAATTCTCCAGGGCAACCAGGATGTAATGTCACCCAAATAGCACAAATGTAGGTAAACGCCCAGCTTAGCCTCTGGTTTTTGCCTCTGACTCTCCTTAATTGTTACTGATATGCTCTAGCTGTGATTCAGTTCTATCTTATTCTTAACTCTAAGCTCTGTCTTGTGTTCATGATCTAAATTCTTACTTTTTTTTTTTTTTAGAAATCTCCAGCATTCGACTCTTGACCCCTCTTAAGGACTTTGGCTTGTATTGCTGATATCCCAAATTCCATCCACATTTAGAGTGATATCCAACCTCAAGCATATCCACAAGGTTTAACATTTAGCTCCAGACCAGGGATTGGACGGCAGAGGGTGAGGATCAGGAAGGAATACAAACTCAAGGCGGCTGTTACTGAAATTCCCATTTTCAAAACGCAAACATTCCAAACAGCGTGTTTCTTTATCCTCTTGTTTTCTCCCAACCTTTCAATGAATAATAATAATAATAATTAAAAAAAACAACAACAAACTACACAGAGTTTCTGATTGGTTTTATAATGAGATCATTATCCTAGCTTGATCATGTTGTGGAAGCCACTTTCCAGGCCATAAACTGCAATGTAGAACTGAAGGTCTTGAAAGAACACACCTGAACAGTGGTGGGCCTCTCCGTAATCGACTCCACGCTCTGACCCCCGTCAGCAGCAGGTGGTGTGAGGTGATGATTTTTACAGGAAGCGCATGCCAGCCTGCAAGCTCAGCTGTTTGGTACATTTCCGGAAATGTGAGAAAAGGAAAAAAAAACCTACAAACACTTGAATGTCTCTTTTTCCCCCCCCGCAAACAGGGACTCTGTGGTAATTTCATTATTGATAATTACAAAGGAAAAAGCACTCAAATGCAAAAATTAATGTCCAATTTGCCTTTTAATGGCCCAAAGCAAATCTGATGGCTATTGCAATTCAATGAAATGACAATTTTAAAAGGGGGAAAAAAAGCCTTGAATAAATTCCTTCTGCACCTCCCCCAGTATGTGCATTTTTTCCTTTTCTCTGATTATTACGAAATTTGCAGAGTACATTTAAAAAACAAAATAATCTAAAATATGTTTTTTCTAATTATAAAGCTGGTGTTCTTTTTTTTTTTAAGTTTACTTATTATTTGAGAGGAAGAGAGCAAATGCTGGGTGTGAGGGCAGAGAGAGAGAGAAACTCAAGCAGACTCTGCCCTGGGTATGGAGCCTGGCACAGGGCTCGATCCCATGACACTAAGGTCCCAACCTGAGCTGGAACAAAGAGGCAGATGCTTAACCAACTGTGCCACACAGGCACCCCTATAAGACTAACGTTCTTATGACAGGCAGGAGCCTGTAGTAGTTAAAAGCTCATGTTCTGAAAGCAGACCACCTGGGTTCAATAATGGCTGTGCTGCTTTCTACTTTTGTAAGCTTCTTACCCTCTCTCTGCCTCATTTTCCTCATCTATAAAATGGGACTAATAATAGTACCTACCTCCTAACATTGTTGTGCAAATTAGATGAGTTAATACATGTAGAGTTCTTAGAATAGAGCATAAGTGTTCAGTAAATGTTTGCTACACATGAAACTGCAGAAAACTCTGAAAATACAAAGTCAATAACAAACATAATCACCTATCCACCCAGAGCAGAGCACACTTAACATTTGGGATGTTTTCATTTTGGCTACTGTGTATTTGTGTGTCTGTGTATCTGCATCACACTGTAAACACGGCTGTGTATCTTTTTTTCTTTTTCACCAAACACTGCCATTGAACATTTTACATGCAGTTAGAATTATTTTCATACATTTTGGGCTGCATAAAATTCTAAAATAAGAACTTCCTTTAAAAAATGATTTATTCTGTGGCGTTTAGTTTGTGTAATTATTTTAATTAAGTAAAGTAGTAAGCCTTATGTTGAGAGGATAAAGAGAGACAGAAATGCAATAGAGTTGTTCTTTTTTTAACTTATCTGTATCCTGAAGAACCCACAGGTGATTATTTTTTCTTCTCTCTTTTTGATCGTTTGTATCCCCTGGTGCTGAGGGCAGGGTGGTATGTGAGCTTTATATCTGGGAGTTGAGGCCAGGATGGCTGGGGCAGTAGGGAGATGAGAGGGATATAGTTTGGGAAGACAGATATAATCATATCTATCTTATAATAGTGTTATGAGAATAAATAAGACTGGCATGTAATGTGCTTAGCATAGTAAGTGTGTAATAAATTGTAATTAGTATCGTTACTAATAATTTTTACTTATTACTTTAGAGAGTATATTTTAAGCACTTTCAAATTAATAGGGAGAAATAGATTTAAACATTTGGGTTTGCTTCATTCTGACTCAGTTAACCCCTCTAATAAGAGCCAGAGGGCATCAAGGAATGGAATTTCCTGATGATTACATTTCCTTACACTAATGAATATTTCAATCACTCTTATTCCTTGTCTACCACTTAGAGATATGAGAGGAAGGAATTGGCCACAGGAGGCCACACAAAGGGGCAGGTGGAATCTGAGTCCTGGGCTGGACTGGGCTGGGCTGGGCTGGGCTCAGGTACCAGCTCTCCGATACCTCTAACTGATGGGGCTAAAGTCCATTTCCCTTCTTCTTCTTTCTGATTGTTCATTTATGTGCCATTGTGGCTCTCTCATCATACTCCCTATTAAACTCTCTTCTCATGGTTGGCTAAGAATGGTCCAGAATTGGATTTACTAACTATTCAATTACCCACATTATCTTGCTCTGTTGCCATCAAACGAAGCTGAACTAGCCTAGCTCTCAGAGATGGTATAACGAGATAAGTTTTTCTTTTTCACTTAGCCTGCTATGACATGCAAGTTTGTCATCTACATGGGAAGCCCATCACAAAGCACATTGCCTATACTGAACATGAACCCTACGCTGGCCTAATTTTGTAGCTGGCCCAATAAACCAGAGGAATGAAGGTGAGCCCAAGAAAAGCTAAATCCAAAAATTGGTTGCAGTATGCCTTATCTTCAAGTGAAGTGTAGGTAGAGTGCAAAAGTTTAACCTCAAACTCACTGGAGGGAGAGGAGGGAAAATTCAGAATGACTTTTTTTCTTTCCTCTGTTTCATATATATGTATATAGTCCTATATAGTACTCTATAAGGAAGGGTGGGAGGGAAGAAGGACCTACTTCTATAACATCCTGGATAGAAAGGAGAGTGGGATTATAATGAACCATCTCAGTTTGAGGCACAGAGAACATATTTTTTCAGGTTGATGATCACTACAGAAAAACATTAAAAAATACTCAAAAGACATTATTTTTGATTGTCTGCACTACTGTTTCAGGATATGTAGAGATAAAAATACTTGGTCACATGTGTTTGGTATGTATGTGTGAAATGCCATATAGAGATTAATTCAAGCACACTGAGGACCTCGGGAAGGAAATCCTGCAGCAAAGACACAGGCTAAACTTTCTGTGCCTATATAGGCAAAGCTTATTTACCATGGACTCTCCCCTCCCTGCCCTTCCCTCTGCTTCCTTACCCTCCCATCGCCTTCTCCCTTCCTTCCTTCCTTCCCCCTTCCATCCCTTCTCCTTCCCTCCATCACCCTTCCTCCCTCCCTCCCTCCTACTTCATTCACCCCCCTTTTCTTTCCACCCTTCTTCCTTTTTAGCCAACTTATTTCTCTGTTGTAGGAACCAGCAAATTAGGGACCTTTGCTTTAGGCCTCCTTGTTTCCCATATCCATCACTCCCTGGCTCTGGCAGCCTCCTGCTTTGCTCTTCGATTTATGTTTGCTTTTCTCTACATGCATTACCTTCCTGAAGGTACCCTGTCGGATCTATCATGGAAAACAGAGATGTGAATCAGACACGGACATGCCATTGAAGAGCGTAGAGTCTAAGGAGACAAGATAAGACATGCACACAATTCTGAAAAATTCAAGGTAGAAAAGGAGAAATCTCATTTGGGAATTTCAGATAAAATGCTATGGGTATTCAGAAAAAGGAGATGAATACGTCTTGTCTTTTCTCTCTCCGTGACCATTAGAAATTACTGAAGGAAATGGTATAATTCTATTTTTCAGGTATGGGAAAGGCTGGGATCGTTAAAGGACTCATGTTATTCATTCAGAATAAATATTGTGCAAAGTGACCACTAGGGCCAGGAGTGAGTTCCCTTTGACGGGGTTTCCTTTGAATAACAAGAGACCTCTGTCCTTTCCCTCCATTCTTGTCTTCCTCCCTCCATCCATCCTTCTTACTCTTCCTAGTTTTTGGCTATTTTGATAATTTATTGCTTTTTTTTTCCTTCTTCCTTTTCTGTCTTCTTTTGCATCCTGTTCTCTTTCACACTTACTCTGTGTGAAATATATCATCTTACCATGATAAATATCTTATCTTATTTACCTCTCAAAACAATACTGTGAGGTAGGGACGCTAATGATATAGATATATAATAAATTATATGAAATGTATAAATTTGTGTAAATTATAAATATATATTTATAAATATATTATACATCATTAATTAATTTATTTATATTCATTTCTTTTTTTCAAGGGAGGGAACTTTGGAAAGGGGAGGTCCAGTGACTTGCCCAAAGCTACCCAGGGAGTAGGAAAGAAGCAGGTCTCAAACATAAGTCCATCTGCTACTTCCTGCCTCTAGCAGGTGGCATCACTGAACTTCCATACTGCTGATGTTCACAGTCACAGCCCTTAATGCTGCCCATTTCTGACTCTACTCAACTCTTCAGCTGCTGATGCTATAAGTTAAAACTGTGGCATTCTTATGAAAAATGCAAAGCAAAAATGGCAGGATGGCATTTCGACTGAAAGGTATGCACGCGTGTGTACTTGCATGCTTTTGCACACATGCACACATACACACACACTCTTCTCTACGATAAGTGAAATTCAGCAAAAGCAACTACCTCTTGTTGATTAGTAGAGGTGCAGTGACAAAAACAGAATGAAGAAGAGTTGCTCTAAAAGTTGAGGAAGGAAGTGGGAATCAGAGTGGGAGACAGAGATTCTTAACATGATTATGACTAGCTAGCTGGGCCTAAAAAGATCAAAGTTGTCTTTCCCATTCTGCCCCTATATCTAATTATAACATCTTGAACTTTCAGTTTCTGAGGCTTTATGTTGTAGTTTCACCTGGCGATGCCTTGGAGTTCTGTCTTCTCTCTGCTGCTGATGTACCATATTCACTCACTGATCATTTAATTGACATTTTTAGGACACCTGCTGGATGCACAGGTTCAGATCTTTGTACCTGTGGCCCTGCCTTTAAGGAGTGCTCAATCTCCAGGGAGAGACAGACAAAATAAGCAAGCGCTTATGGTACAATATGATATGTCACAGCACGGCAGGCCAAGAAACTCATATTGTTTGAGTACTTCCTTCCAGGTCAGCTACTTTGCTATTTTACAAGGGTTGTTTGATTTAATGGTCCCCAGAGTCCTAAGGGGTAGATATTATTTTTACTTTACTGGTGTGAAAACTGAGCTTCAGAGAATATGTGTGAATCATTGAGGCCTCAACAGGACACTCGACAGCTGATACATTCAAATTAGAACCATTCAAATAAGGTTTAAGAAAGGGATGGCTTTTCAAAGGTGTGAGTGTTTTGGTGAGCCATGAGGGTTGGTGCAGTAAGTAACTTGTTGCTATGAAGAGAAGAGCTATCACGAGTCCTAGGCCTGGAAAGACAGCAGGAGGGAGAAAGTTACTGATGCCCAGGATAGGGTCATACAGAGAGGGTCACCTAAGAGCAGTAGCATTTGTTTGAAGGTTACAGGGAACCCAGCTGATCCCACAGGGAGGGAAACAGGAGAATAGATGGCCTGCTTACACATTCCCACTCTAATCTCTTGCTGGTGTCCCCCATCGGATGAAGCCCATCCGAAATCAAAGGGCCAAGGAACCCATTGATTTAGTAGCACAAGCCTATGTCCTACCAGGTAAAGAAGCTTGGAGAGTGGATTCGGAGGGGCAAACATGAAACATGTGGGACATTTTGATATTTGCAGAAGGCCAAACAGTAGTTTAAGAATGAAACAATTGGTCAATACTAGATGTATTCTATAATTGTCTGGCTTACCTTTCTTTCCTTTAAGCAGTATATGGGTATATCTGATCTTGTTGATTGAGTCCAGGGTGATTGAAGGGCAAATAGTCAAGGGAAAAAGTTAGAATTAAATTTAGGGAAAGTAAGACATAGTGATGGTATAAAAACTTTTAGGCCATTTGAAGGATGATGGTTTTTACCCTAAGTGAGATGAGTAGCCAATGGTGGCTTTTGGTCAGAGAGGGTCCTGATTTGATTTACATTTTAAGTGAGTATTCTCATTGTTTTGTTGAGAATATAGGAGGACAAAGGTTGAAACTGGGAGACATATTAAATAATAAAGTATATGTTATTTAAAAAAAGCAAATTTAAAAGCAGAAAGAAAGAATCAACGTAGGACTTAAAGTTGTCTTAAGACTCAATCTTGGGGGCTCCCGGGTAGCTCAGTTAGTTAAGTCTCAGACTCTTGATTTCGGCTCAGGTCATGATCTCAGGGTCCTGAAATCGAGCCCCATGTCAGGCTCCAGGCTCAGTGTGGCGTCTGCTTGTCCCTCTCCCTCTGCTTCTCCGCCCCCCCAATAAATAAATAAGTAAAATACTAAAAATAAAAAAAGACCCAATCTCATCATGTTATTCCTTTCCTAGAATATCATGCCAGCTCTCTTTATCTCCCAGTCATTGATTCATTCATTCATCAACCTTTGAAAAAAATGTTCCTAAATAGCTACCATATACCAGACACTGTGCTATATACTGATAATGAAGCGGTGAAGGAAACACATTGTCCCTGTACTCAGTGAGTTAACATTATAGCAGGAAAGGCAATCCCAAAGTATTCAGTTGCTTTACTATGTAATACCACTCAGAACATCGCTGATGTTCTGTAGTCTTATCTATCTTCATTCTTCAGTGCAGTCTCACTGTACCATTTGACATTTTTCAAACATGCCAAACTGACTCTTTAATAAAAACTCGGTGAATTTGGCCATACTCTTCCTACCTGAAATACTCTTGCCTCAACCCATCTTCCTTTTCTACCAGGGAACATCATGTTGATTATTATGTCAGCTCATTCTCCCTTAAACTCCCCAAACAATGTATTTATCCTGCCAGCATAGCTCTTGGGTCATATCAATATAAACTGTAAATGTGAGGGTCTTCATTAGTACACTGGGAGCCTCTGGAGGACAAAGATTCTTGATCCATCACCTTTACAGCCCCCAGAACCTAGCTCAGGGCATGGCTCAGAGTCGCTGAATTCGTACATACAGTAGTGACAGGATGAGATGCTTTGGGAGTTAAAAACGAATTAAATGACTAAGGAATGTGTTGGAGAAACAAGAAGGGAACAGTACATAAAACAATTAGAGAGCAGAAGACGGTATGTAATCAAGTACTGAAATACTGCAAATGGAATCTATAGGGAGGAGACCTTGTGTTCTGGAAGCTTTAAGTGAGGCTGGGGTGCTTTGGGATTGCTTAGGTTCTTGGAGCTCATCAAGGACAAGCTTTTGCATTTAGTATGTCTGTAGCCGTACTAAAGGATCAGGGTCTGGTTATCCAGATGGTGACAAACTGCCATCACGCCATGGAAGAGGCTGGTCTGAGGCTGCCATGAGGAAACAGGCTCCAACATCCTCTGAAAGATGAGGCTCTGACTTGAATCATTTCCCAGTGTGGCCCATCGGCCTGGGTGTGGACACTGCTTTGTCTGGGTAGAAGAATTCAGCTGTGACTTTGATTAAGTGGAGGATTTCCCCGAAAGAAGCAGGACAAGATCGCTTTTTTCCTGTTCACTGGGAAGCCCAGATGTTGAGCTAAGACGGCAAAGCAACCATTCACCTCCTTTTACCCATTTTGCTATGAATTTTGGGATCATTTAGAATAATATCTAAACAACTTTCTGAATTTTCATTTAATGGCAGATTTAGTCAGTGACATTAAGTCTCTTGCTTTGTGGGTAAACAGCATCATGACAGTTTAACACAATCAAAGCTATTATGCAACCACTGCTTTATGGTGTTAGTACTCAAGAGAGGCAAGATATAGAGTATTCAAGCTGATAAACTAAAATTATCTTATCTGGAAATGGTAGAGACTAGACATATTCATGCAATCTCTCTCTAGATCATCAATCTGTGCATCTCACTTGTTACATAATTATTGCAGCAAGTTGTAATGGGAAAAAAGGAGATTTGAGGTGGAAAATTGTAGATGTAGTACCATCTCTATCTCAAAATAGCTCTGTGACTTCAATCAAAGCTTTTGACCTCAGTTCCCTCTACTCTGAAATGGAAATATTACCTATAATTATTTGACCTGTCTTCTGGGAGGATCAAGTAAGCTAATGAGTAGAAAAATACTTTATCAACTATCATGCAATTAAAAAAAATCCACTGGTTATTGTTATGATTCTTGCACTTTTTCCTTTGTCTCTGTGATTAGAATTATATGGTCAAATACTAGACTGCTGTTATGGTTATAGCATAGGAAGAAAATTTAAAAATACACATGAGACTCTTCCTGTGTCTGCTTCATAAATACGGCTTCATGCAGGAAAAAAAATAAAAAATGTCACACACACAGCTGGATCCTCCTTTAGATTCATCATGAAATGGAGATGTCTTTAGCCTTCTAACAGGCTAAATGACAATTTTGAGAAGGATTATTTTATGTTTCTTTAGCATTTTGAGATAAATCAGTTATTTGGGAATTAAACAACAACACTGGACATAAGACTTCTACATGTTAATGTGACTCCTGGTCTTCAAGTTCATTTAAATCAGTTAATCCTCTGTTAGTGGTCAAGGCCAACAGAAGGAAAAAATAGGTTTCTATTGTGGGCCGGCAATAGTTCATATTTCATTCATGTGTGAGTGAAAGAATGGGTTTTAAGTCTATATTTATCAGTGGATTCTGTGACCAAAGAACTCTTAGAATAACAACATTTACTGCATTTTTACTATGCGTCATGCAATGTGCTAATACCTTGCAAATATCGTCATTTTCCTGTCCAGTTTTAGGGTAGGTACTATTATTTCTTTTTTTTCCCCAAAGGATAAGGGGTGAGGAAAACTGAGGCCTCAAAGAGAATGCAACTTGTACAAGGTCACACAATTTGTAAGTGAGGGAGCCTGAACTCTAACGAGGGTTCTCTGACTCCAGAACCTGTGCTTTTCATTCTAATACCTTACTGCCTCCCAAATGAAAGAGAGGTGACATATTTCACCACTGTATTTACTGAGTGTCTTGGTTTAAAAATACCTGTGATCATGTTTACTATCAACAATTGACCCAAACCATGATACATGTATGGAACAGGTGGCAGACAGTTATTTTTTATTTTTACCATGCTTTTCTTTCAAAGGGTTCTTTGCTTTTTCCTCTTCCTACGGAACGTCACTGATGTTTCTGTAAGTATCATCATCTGAACGCTAAGTAAGATCCATTGGGGTTTTAGTCCCATAACAATCTATAGACCTTTGTAGACAGAGTCACACAATTAATTGTACTCCTGGGAAGGAGTAGGTTTAGAGCCCTGTGAATTGTGTAAGACTGTTGAATCGCAGACCTGTACCTATGAAACAAATAATACATTATATGTTAAAAAAAAAAAAAAGAAGATAGCAGGAGGGGAAGAATGAAGGGGGGGAAATCGGAGGGGGAGAAGAACCATGAGAGATGATGGACTCTGAGAAACAAACTGAGGGCTCTAGAGGGGAGGGGGGTGGGAGGATGGGTTAGCCTGGTGATGGGTATTAAAGAGGGCACGTTCTGCATCGAGCACTGGGTGTTATACGCAAACAATGAATCATGGAACATTACATCAAAAACTAATGATGTAATGTATGGTGATTAACATAACATAATGAAAAAAAAGGAAACTTAAAGTAGAGAAGGCAAACAAGCAAATACAGCAGCTAGTAATGGATGATTTTAGGTGTTCTTGTTCATGGTCCTTAAAGCTTGATCAGTGTTTCCCTTCAATTATGCCATTCATTAAATTATTGTGAATATACTGAGCACCAAATCTCTGCCAGACACTCTCTTAGAACCAGGCGATATGACAGATAACCGCATAGGGCAAGATCCCTGCCCCTTGTGGAGTTTCCACTCTACGGTTGAAAATAGGCAATAATAAACCAAGTGATGATTACAGTTGTGACAAGTAATACGAAGAAAATGGCCAACACAGTGTATCTGTTTCTAGGGCTGTGGGAACAAACCACCACAAACTGGATGGCTTCAAACAACACAAATGTGTGTTGCCTCACAGTCTGGAGGCCAGAAGTCTGAAGTCAAGGTGTGAGCAGGACCATGCTCTCTGACTGTTCTAGGGAAGAATCTTTCTATGCCTCCTTTAGCTTCTAGTGTTTCCTGGCAATCCTTGGCATTTCTTGGCTTACAGACACATCACTGTAGCCGGTGGCTTTCTCTGCCCTATATGTCCTCACGTAATCACCCCTCTGTGCTTTTCTGTCTCCATGCAAATTTCCCCTTTATGGGAGGATATACCTACCATTTCAGACTGGGGCCCACTCTAATGACCTCATTTGAAACTGATTACCTCTGCAAATACTCTATTTCCAAGGTTACCACTTAGTTCCCTTTCCTTATTTCTAGGAAGTCATTTCCATACTTATAAAGATCCCATTATTTAATGTATCTATGACATAAAAATATCAATAGTACATGAAAATAACTACTACTTGTAGGTTTATCTGTGTCAGGTACAGTGTAAACCATTTTAATGCATTGCCTCATTTAATTAATAAGTCTAGCAAAAAGCAGTGCCCTAGATCTGCAAGTCTCTAGATGATTGTAGTTATTACTAGAATTTTTATTCAAACCCATTTCTACCCTGCTTCTCTAAGTTCTAATTCGAGCTAAGTATCATGCTGAACTTCCAAGCAATTTTATTTCATGCATTAAGTAAATGATATCAATATGCAGAAATGACAAAGAAAAAACCTATATAAATCAGTTTCTGATCAAGTTTGATTGTTACAATAATTACTAAACTCCACCAAACGATATAAAAATCAATTCTTAAAGTAACTCTAGAATAACTTTTTCAGAAGTTTTTGTTTATTTCTTTGTGACTTTTACAAATAGGTCTTTTTAGTATAAGATATTGTTAGGTATCTTAACTGGAAAATTTAATTCAGCTTTTCCTAAAATAAGCTTTGGGGAGCAAAAATAAATGTAAATGCTTTGGATAAAGGGAGGCTTGATCCACTTTCTCACTATATATATTTGCCTCCCCCACCTTGGAAAGGGTAGAGGTCATCAGCATGTAAAAGGCTCTGAGAAGTCTTACAAATAAAGCAGCATGCTTTACCTTAAAGCATAGTCCCTGAAAAGGGTAATCACAGACATCCTCTTCAAATTATATTTATCACATTGTGAATAAAAATATTCTCCTTTTATTTCTTGCTCGTGTGTTGGGAAGATAAAGTGAGCCTGAAATTTCCAGAGGCAGAATTGTAAATCCACAGGTAAACTCCCACTAGGTGACCAGATAGAATGTTTCTTTTCTCATACCTTGGATTTCTAACTTCCTAGCCACGAGACATGCTTACAATAGACCTCAGATTTCTTATAGCATCTGCCTAACCTTGGAGACATTAGCATAGCTTCCATGACACCCCACTGATGTTTCTGGAATGTCCTCCATTCTTTATCTCACTTTTCCTTCCATTCTCTTTTCCCTTCCTCTCTGGTTAATTCTACTTTTTCTGTTCTCTTCCTCTCTTAATGTAGCTTCACTGTGAGGCATATGCCCCTTTAGTTCACTGGGCAATGAGTAGCTTACTTTCACCGAAGATGTAATTTTGAGGCCTTGATTTAAAATAGGCACTGCAGCTGTTTTCCCTAAGTGAGCCCTTTAAAGCATCTCCTTGGGTGCACAAGGTTCTCTGCTTTTGTGTTTACCACTGGAACAGAGTTAGCATCCAAATTAACGTGCAGCTATGACTACACTGGAACCAAGCAGGGATTGTGTGATGACTCATCGGGGAAACTGTTTCTCCTTCCTTCTAACAATTCGTATGTGTGTGTTGGGTTGCAGGAGGACACACACAAATATTCATAAGCAGAAGCCCACTCACACGTACCACCCCTTTAGGTAGGCTTTTGGCACAGTCATAACGGGACTGTGTATTTAATAATACCTCATGTTCAGGCTTTGTCAGGGACCGCTATGTGCCTTATATTATCATAAGGCCCTGCCAGTATTACTGGTGTATCCTTTACACAAAAGAAATTAAATGTGTCTCATAACTAAAGTCTAACATTAGCTTGTGTCTGCAAAAGGGAAAGACAATTAGAAAGTTCCCAAATTAACATGCTAATAATATAGCAGTAATCAACGCTAGTCTGGGGTTTGGTTGAAACATAATGACCTCCCTTTGTATATAATTAGTGCATATAAGGAAGTGGTGTGAAGTGCGAATTTTACCAGTGATATAAATTTATATCTTTTTTTTTTTCTTTTAAGGAGGAGACTAGACTTGGTCAAGGCAGTTATAGGGTAAGATCCATCGTAGATAACAGATTATAACTTTTTACAACAGAAAGAGAAATGGAATCGCAACGGACGAACATGTGCTTGTTTTTCTCAACTATAAACATAGTACATTGAGCAGACTTCTTTAAAGTGTTACATTGCAAATATATACATATATATGTGCTATATTTACACACACATCCATGTACCTACTAAAATACAAAATTTGCACATCTCTATGGTGAAAACTTGCTAATAATTAAAGAAATTTATTTCGGGTAATTTTCATACTTTAGGGTTGACTCTTGCCACTTCGCAAATACTTATTCACCAAAACTCTATCTCATATGCTATAAGAATCCCCTAGGCAGGATTTTTAAATAATAGATGCATATGTATTAATATTTTGCATCCTCTCCTATGCCAGAATTTCACTCTTATGGAATAATATTGAAACTATGGAAAGAACTACCTCCCAACTGACCGGCCAGTCGTTTAGTTAACAGGACACACAAACTCTTTCAGAACACCAGGGTCCTACTTACAGCTTACAGTGCCACAGAAAAATAACTCCCAATATTATATATTCCCAGGACCTTGTATTCACATATAATGTATATAAATGTATTTATAGAAAGGTATGTAAGTCCATGGGGATGCGAACTCATTAGTGTTTATGTTACTGTGAATGAAAATGTTTTATTGCAGTTATTTTATGGAAGTCAACGGTTAGCGTTGCTCATACGAAAGTTAAAAGGAAAAAGCTGAAGTAAATGTGAGATCCAGGTGACTCCAGTCTTTGCCCTTATGTGAGGCAATGTAAAGGTGATGGCTTTTAATTAAAATGGAACCGCTGTGTCGTGGCAGCACTGATTTGATTTTGCCTACCTGCACTGCTCAGAAATGATACATTTAGAAGATGTAATTAACAAAAAATTAAAGATTCTCCTTCATTCTTGTTATATAAAAGATTCCCTGCTCCCTTCCTCCCCCAGCCCAGACTTCTCAGCTGGTGTGGAGCCTTTTAAGTCGTGTCTTCACACCACATGAGTCAGTGCATTAATTAGCTAAGCAGGCCTGTGATCATTAACTCCGATATGAGGTCTCTCTTCCCCATCTGACCCTTCACAGAGCAGGAGCCTTTGGCTGCTTGGAAGGCAGGAAGCCTTTGTCATCTGTACTTCCAGCTTTAATAAGCTCAAAGGAATGCCCCTCCATACTGTGGAGATTTTCAGGGTCCTTTCCTTCTATTTAATATGACGGATCTGCACAGGGTCCTTTCCTTCTATTTAATATGCCCCTCCATACTGTGGAGATTTTCAGGGTCATTTCCTTCTATTTAATATGACGGATCTGCACAGACGGGAAGTGGGTTCATTGACTTGAAACATCAGGAGGTTTGGAGCCAAACTAGAGCAAATCTGAGAGAGCCTCTTAGCCCCAAACCATGTTGCTCCTCTGGCCACTGTGTATCCCTACCCAGGACCCCTTTTCTTTTCACTCTTTGCCAGTCTAAATGGCTTTCCCTTAAAAAAATTAGACTTTTAATGATCTTGCACATCTTGTCATTGTCCCTTTAAACATCGTCCCTTGTCATTGTCTCTTGTCATTGTCCTTCTTTCAGTACCATATAGTCCCCATTTGATTGTGCCAAGAGCCTTGGGATAACCTCTGTCCCTCCATAAAACAGGCTCCCTCTACAGTCACGTTCCCTCTTCTGTTTCCGTATTTCAAATGTCCTTTCCTTGGGAAAGAATATTATGCGTAAGTGGGTTTGAAGTGAAATGGCCCCCACGTCAAGATACGGCCCTTTCTTACCCTGTATTCATCTGAATCTCACCAGAACTGCAATAATGAGCCTCACCCCACGCAGTGGTCCACCCCTTTGTTCTGCCGATGCTGCTTCCCCGCCATCTCTCCAGAGCCTGTTTTGTCATAGAATATCACCACTACTGATTTCTGTGGGTAAACATGTCCCACACTGGAAAATGGGGAACTATATAGGCCCGCCTTCTGCTAGTGGCTTTTTTTATTTTTCCTTAGTGCCTTGTATTAGTGACTAATTTTCACATTGACACATTTATCCAAACATAACATCACATGTTTACAAACATCTTAGATGGAATTAATTAAATCAAGGGCTATAAAAATAGCTATTAATTATTATCTTCATCCTATTATTTTGGGAATATGCAAATGAGTAATATTTTCCATTCTGCATCTTCACAGATACACAGTGTTACCACTTGCTGCATCTGCTACAATGTTACAAGAAAAAAGGGTTGAAAGAGAGTCTATGTACTTTCAAGGCAAACCTTCCATTTGGAGGACAGCAGTTTTCCCTGTTGTGGTAGGAATTTGCAGAATTCTAGGCCATACATTGGGTGGAAAGTTTTAGGTGTTCTGGCAAATGGCCAGGAGTGATAGATCCAATGGTTGGTATTACTGATGGAAATATATAGTAGAAGTGCTTTCTTGGTACTCTAGGATTCCCCCATTGAAATGACTCTTCAACTTGGTTGATGTGGAATGAATGAATTCTCTGGTCCAAGGGGTCAGAATGTAGGGATGGGCTATGCAAGAGGCATTCAGGGAGCCTAGGATGCTGCTCTATGAACTTATGTCATGGGTATGTCCTTGCAATAATTTCACCCCTTTTCAGCTGTGACCCATAATAAAAGTATATTTTACATCTCCACCCAGTTGTAATCACATATATTTATAACCTAGTTAAAAACACCTGTATATTACAAAACAATTTCCACTATACGAGCACTCTGATATTTTCTGTTCTATTCTCTTTCATTTTACTTAATGCAGGTCATGATCCATAAATTGATTTCATGACCACCTAGTGGTCATTACCTAGTTGGAAAACCATTTTCTTCTAGGGCAGCAGTGTTGCAACTTGTTTGCATCAGATTCATATGGATTAGCCTGTTGCCTGACACAATGAGAGTCTTAAAAAATTTTACATTAATATTTAATATTCTAACAAGAGAAGTACACATATCAGAAGCATACATATCCATGGCATTTCGCAAATTGAATGCACTTTGGTAACCAGTGCCCAGAGTAGGAAGCTGACAAATGTCCTCACCTCGGGTGCCCCCCTTGTGCACTCTCCAAGGATGATCACTGTCGAGACTTCTAAGGGACCAGATTTTTTTTATGTTTGCCTATATAGATTATATTTGTTGTTTGTGTGCTTATGTAAATCATATGATGCTCTTTTTGCATCTAGCTTCTTGTGTTCGTTCATACTCTATTTGTGAGACCCATTCATATTATTGTGACTGTAGGTTGCTTATTCTCATTTCTATATTGTATCCCATTAGGTGCCTATGCCACGGTTGATCCATTCATGTGTTGATGTTCATGGAACATTTCTAGTTTGTGTCTTTGAGTACTAAACACTGAGGCTCTACGCATTCTAATGTGTGCCATTGGTAAGGATATATGTACACATTTGTGTTGGTGATAGACACCTAGGACTGGAGTTATTGGGTTATAGGCATGAGTATGTTCAACTTTATTAAAGACAACCAAACAGTATTCTAAAGTGGTTGTATCAGCAGAGGGATAGTTTTCTTAACATATTTTTCTCTAGCTTACTTTATTGTAAGAATATAGTATATAATACATATAACATGCAAAATATGTGTTAACCGACTGCTCATGTTATTGGTAAGGCTTCCAGTCAACAGTGGTCTATTAGTAGTTAAGTTTTGGGGAGGTCAAAGGTTATACATGGATTTTTTACTGTGTGGTGAGTTGGTGCGCCTAATCCCACATTGTTCAAGGGTCAACGGTGTATTGCAGAATTAGAACTAATACTAGATTGCAGAGCCCAAAGTAAATGGTTTTTGTTTGTTTCTTCTCTATTGCTTATTAATATTTGTAAAGGCCTCTAAAGGGGTATATTTGTCTTTTTTCCCCTTTTCCCCAGGCCCCCTCATACACACAGACACACAGACACACACAGACGCATACACATGCTTTGCTCCCCATGCAGATACGCACGTAGACTCCTACAGCACACAAACACAGATGCAAACAAACAAAAAGGCATATACACAGACACACACAGATACACAGAGGCATGCACAGACACATACAACTGTGGCATAAAGACACTTGCAGACCCATATGCAGATACACATGGACACACATCAAGATATACACATGAAAACAATATACTTGGTTATATGTCTTTTTTTTCACATGCTCATACTTTTGCCAACAACAGAATAAATTCCTTAAGGTTATATTTGTATGATGCATGGTTTTCCAATAAATACCTGTGTATATATTTGGTTTAAGGATGATTTTATTTTTATATTTTTATGATTCCTGGAGAAATATAGCCATACCTTACTTTGGTATGCCCTGAACTTAATTACCAGATTGATATCAATTGTAAATTGTTCTTGTAGTATCTACAGGACATACCTATATCCACTTAATTCATAATCTGTAGTAACTAATTTAGGGTGTCTTTTTTTTTCCCTGAAGAACATTTTCTAGTCATATTCTACTGAATTATCGAAAGGAGATACTTTTGCTAATGATTGAAATGCAGGCCCTACAATTTCAGGAAATAAATAGGGAAAATATATGTATATATATATATATGTTAGTTTTCTATTGCTGTGCTATAAATTACTACAAGTGTATTAGCTTAAAACAACATATATTTATTATCTCAGTTTCTGGGGATAGGATTCTGGACACAGCTTGACTGGGTCTTCAGTTCAGGTTTTCAGAGGGCTTCAATCAAGCTATTGGCCAGGTAGGGCTTGGGGTTCTTTTCTAAGCTTAAGTAATTATTGGTAAGACTCAATTCCTTGTAGCTTAGGACTGGCTGTCACCTGGGCCACATACTCAGCAACTAGAGACCACTTAAAATTTGTTGCCACATTGCTCTTTTACGACAACATAGCAACTTAATTCTTTAAGACCAGCAGGCAAATCTCTTGCTACAGTCTCCCAGGACAGATCTTACATAGTATCATAAGAGTAACCTCCTGTTACCTTTGCTGTATAATGTACTTCAATCAAGATAGTGACTGTCCCACCACTTTTGTAATTTAACATTTTCTAGAAGCAAGTTACAAGCCCTGCTCAGACTCAGAGGGTGGTTTAGCTTGGGGTCATCTTAGAATTGTGTCTACCACACATGGCTTGAGAGTTTTCTTTTACTTGGTATTTCTAAACAGGTAACCATAATTGCTGTTATGCTATTATAAGCAACTTCTATTCATAAGTTAGATTGACTCTAGAAACAACATATAGTCCCATTTATATATAACAACATATTGAATTTCAGAATATACACATTTTCACACATATATAGATACAAGTATGTATGTATAATTTCTTTTAATTTCACATCCTACCGTAGAACTGAAATCAGTCACAGTTCAATGTATTTACTCGATACCTTGCCACCAAATGTCTTTATAGTGTAGATATGTTACAACCCAGTCATTTCTTTAAGAAGTTTATATTACCTTACTCTCACCTCCAGTAGGAATCAAAAGAGATTTCGAACATCAAAGGATGTGGTGACTCTTTTTGAAATGCCGCACACTTTGTTCTAAACCCTCTGAGAAACAGCCAATCCTTATTAAAATCAAACCTTCAAGATAATGTGAAACTATCATTCTCTCTGGGCTGTATTATAAAATTTGGGTCAAAATAGATCTGAAACTTTTAATGGGAATAAATGTTCTTGCACATGGTATGGTGGATTGGGTATGGATAAGATGCACTATGCTTTCTGGGAAACATGCCAAGCAGTGGCTTAAGGGGACCACTATAAGGACTTTTCTTACTTGGCTCCCTGACAAATGGCATGCCTGCTTAATCAAGACTAGGTGCAATATGGTTGCTGCCCTTTAACAAAACTATAATAGAAGACAAAAGACAGAAGAGATAGGTAGTGGACGTGATTAGAGGGATAATGAAGCTTGTAGATGGGGTGAGATGGCAAATGAGAACATCTCTTCCAGAAAGGCTATGAGGAAGCTGGGAGTTCAATCCCGTTTCATGCAAATGATCACAGTAAAGATTGTCCAAGCCTTTCTTTCTGACTAGGTACTTAGAAATACAAGTTAAGGTGCCTCATCTTTGAATTTGGACAGCCTGGACAAGAAAGCTGGCTGTGCTACTTACCAGCTTTGGCCGGGTTGGTTAACCTTATTAAGTCACTATCCCTTTGTCATTGAAGTGGATAGAAATGACATACCTTACATAAAGAGTTTGGCATAGTACTTGACCCTAACAAGCACAATAAAACAAAGAAATAGGCAGAAGAACATGTGGCTACAAAGATGACAAAACCCTTGCAGGTTTCTTCAAGAAGCTTGCTACTCAAGCAAAAGAATAATTACAGAGCAACCTGCTAACTCCCAGAATAGTGGCAAGAAATTTTAGTAGTCTTTAAGAGAGGGCAAAGATAATCAAACAGGTTGCTTTCCCTCTTACCCTGGGCCTAAAGGAAATAATTTTATCCATTCCATTTGTGTCTTTCTCTAGTTCTGTACCAAAAATTATTAGAATCTATTTTCCTTTAACCTTTCCACCAAAGAAAAATGCCAAAAGGAAGGCAAAGATGAAGAGAGCTTGCATCAGGGATGTTTATGAGCTAATGGAGGTCAAACAGACTGAGTCCCTGGAGAGGAGACAACAAAGCTGGGGCTGGAAATGACATCTGGTACAATAAGGATCAAGTGGTTCATCTTTTTTTTTTTTTTCTGGAACCAGTTTTCCAGATAATAAAATGATGATGATGATGAATAAGAAGTTAAATAAGTGGAACGATGAATATGACCCATTGTCCCCTTGCACTTATTCATGAATATTTCAAATACTGAGTTCTTAGCCAAATTAGTCTTTATAGAGTTTTTCTGCTCTTGAGGGACAAGTGTGAGGGTAAAAATACTACCTTTGCTTTGCTTCCCCATTTTTCTTCCTCACCATCAGCAATGGTTTCTAGGATTGCAAGTCAATAATGAGGAAGGGACAAAACCTACCACAATCTCAATTGCTTTTGTCTCTCTAGCTCTGGACAGAGCATGAATATGTGGCAATATTTTCAGATTGATTGGTGTGGGGACATGAGTTGGAACAAAAGACTTCTAATTAGGGTGAATTTTGTCCACATAAATTAGGACGTTAATGTTTGTTTGTTTTTTTTTTCTATTAATAATGCTTCTAAATTGTATTTCTCTTGGCTTGCCAGATTTTAAAGACACCAAAAGACATGAATACTAAGTTGGGATAGATATGCAACTTGACTATTTTTCAACTTTTTGACCAGTCAGATCAGTTGATTATTCTTTATAACAGGAAATTGATGTTTCAAACACTTCCATAAAAAGAGTCAAGAAAAGGGAAAATATGGGCAACCAAACACAATTCTTTCTGGTCTACTATTTTATAAAAACATGAGAACTCACAAAGATTAATTGAGGCTAAGTAGTGTTCTACTACAATGGAAGAAGTCCCTTTTAATGCCTACTTTTTAACAAAAGTATTTACTCTTTTATATTTTCCTCAACTCTGTGTCTTATGTATGTCACCCCCTCCTACATCCACACACACATATACATAGATATTTTATCTCATTCTTCTACGTTCCTTAATTGTTTTGTAGAGTAGTATTCTTTCCAGACAATATGACAAGACTTATTGCCTCTAATTTTTTTTTAAAGATTTTTATCCGTTTATTTGAGAGAAAGAGACACAGCGAGAGAGGGAACACAAGCAGGGGGAGTGGGAGAGGGAGAAGCAGGCCTCCAGCGGAGCAGGGAGCCCGATGCGGGGCTCGATCCCAGGACCCTGGGATCGTGACCTGAGCCCAAGGCAGACGCTGAACAACTGAGCCACCCAGGCGCCCCTACTGCTTCTAATTTTCAAAAAAACTCCTGAATGTACCCTTCTGTCATGAGCACTTGTAGAAAATATTTGAACATTGAGAATTGTTTTTGTTGATTACAAAACCTAGTCTTTATTTATTTATTTAACTGCCATTGTCTTTATTATCAATCATTAGCAAAATATGAAGCAAAATCGGACAGAAATAAAGTTAAAATTTGAAATTTAATATTTGAGAGGGGATTTATATCTGAAAGTTTATACTTGGGACCCACTGTGATTTTGAAATCAGTAAAATTATTGTAACTATTATTTTTTATTTAATTTAATTTTATTATGTTATGTTAGTTACCATATAATACATCATTAGTTTTTGATGTAGTGTAACTATTATTTTGAATGAATACAAACTGTGGATGTAGTTATAAGGCAATTTCATTTTCCTCTCACATTTCAAATTTACTCATTGGGACTAGTTTTGCTTTGGTCCCTAGATGAAAATTTTCTGGAAATGTTTATATAATGTAAGGTACTATGTAAGTAATTGACATATCCAAATTATATAATTCAAATTAAGATTCCTGCCTTCTTCAACATAGGCCTGATTTCAGATAGGAAGCCTCACATCACAGACTGGGGAATGGACATGACTGGTTTTTTCTCTATATTGCCACAGAACCTTCTATTCCTTCTCTTCTCCCATCTGCCTACTTCTTTTATTTTTTTTAAAGATTTTATTTATTTGACAGAGAGAGACACAGCGAGAGAGGGAGCACAAGCAGGGGGAGTGGGAGAGGGAGAAGCAGGCTTCCCGCAGAGCGGGGAGCCCGATGCGGGGCTCAATCCCAGGACCCTGGGACCATGACCTGAGCCGAAGGCAGACGCTTAACGACTGAGCCACCCAGGTGCCCCTCATCTGCCTACTTCTAATTCTGACTCTTACTTGTTATCATGGTTCAGGAAAATAGGTTTAAGTGTTGGGTGGAATAGCTTTTACTTGCCTGGTACTGTCTTGAGTTGACATCAATATCTTTGGGTTTGCCAGACATTTGAAATTGACTTTCTTAGGGTAACTTCCCTGGGTCTGTATTCTTTGGCAACCCACCCCTTCTCTCTGACTCCTCCCAAATTTGCCTTGGTGAAAGTGAGACTCCCTTCTCTGACATACCACTTACTTTGTCGGCAGCTTGACATTCAGAAATACTATCAAATTCCCTCTGGGAGGCTGTTTACTTCTTCAAGCAACCCTTTTACACAGAACCTAAAATATCTTTGCGACTTTCTCATCAGCTCCCTTATATGTGTGATCAACATTTGGTCTCTTGCTTTTGAGATTTTTCAGGTGGCATTTAGACACCACCCTCCAATGTCTACTCCACTGTGCCATCACAGCTTTGTCCTTAGTCTTGAGGTAAGGGATAGGAATCCTTGGAATTCTTTTGGGAATTGGTTTTCGAATTGGTGATTGCAGGTCATAACCCACTGACAATCCTTCAAAAAAATCCTCTAATGATCTTCCAGAAGTCACTCTCTAACTAAGCTGAGAGTTAGGATGTAGAGACTACACACCACTTTCCTTAGGGGTAGGACTCACAGGATAGCTCTCTCCAAAGAAATCTTCACGAGCCTTCTCTGGTTCATTTGTTCTGTGTAAGAGGTTATGAGCTGTGCAGACAGATGACTGCCCCCACTGTAAATCTGTGTCCTCTTTGTAACGTGTCATCTACTATGTCTTAGTTCCTTAGCCAAAGCCTCCATTTCAATATTCTCATTCATACAACAATACAGAGAGGTATGTATAGTTTAAGTACTGATTTTATGAAGACATGAAAAAGGTTCTTCATTATTTTCATTTAATAATTATTTGTGTGACTTATCATGTGCCAAACATTATTCTAGGCTCAGGAAATAAGATCATGAACAAGCTATATAATTTCTCTCTCCTCCTGAAACTTATATTCTTCTGAAGGCAGGAATATAGTTTTAAAAAGAAAAGTCAATAATGTAATGTCAGAGAGAGATGAGTCACTGTGTGCAGGTGAGTAAGGGGTCCTTTTAGGGAAATTTCTGAAGGAAAATCTGTGAGAAAGTGACATTTTTGTACAGGAGTTGTTTAAATTAATTGTGAATAATTGAATCTATATCATGGAATAAAAATATATACATTTTAATATACATAAGCACATCGGGAGAACTAGGAATACTCTACAATGGAAAATTTCATGGGCATTTCTGTTTCTTCCCTCGTTAGGACTTGGGAAGAAACTCTGCTTCTCTGGGGAAGAATCTTCCTAATCTGGTCCGGTCAGGTTCTCCATCTTTCTTTTCACTGGGTCCCACACAGCTGGCCTGCACTGGGATGTCTGGGACCTTGTATCAGGGCTCTTATTACATTTGTAGACTATTCTTAGTCTCTGCTAATGAGATCGCTCAGAGTTCGCTTTGAGTATCACATCTTAATCACTTGATTTCTGCAGACATTTCCTTTCTCCAAATACACTCCTCAAAATACCTGCTGCTCTGTGTTCATTAACCTGGGACTGGATTCTTTAACTCCAATTTGAAAATTCTCCCCGACATCTGAGAGTTTTATCCTGATCAGGATTCTCCAAGCAGTCGCAATGGGAGGAGGATTTCAGACTCTTGAGTGTGAGAAAAAACAAATCAATGACCAAATTTCCATCTGCAAGGGGATTTTCCCTTTATGTAGACTCAGGGACTTCACTCTTTTGCAGTGCAGCATAATTAAGATCCATGCAACTCCACTGACGGCCCAATTCCCACTTAAACATTTTATGCCCAGTAAGGTTTAGGTGACTCAAAGATAACAAAATAATTAGTTAATGAGTAAATGAATGAGTAAAGAGATAAATATTCATCAACTAGGAGGTTTTTTTTTTTTTCTCTCATACTCTTTCTCTACTCTTAACCTACATTGATTTGATGGAGGCTTCATGATGAAGACAAAAGCCCTCACTTAAACAAACCCAACATAAGAATAGAACTAAATGTCAATATAGACATCTACAACATTTTTCCACTTGCTGATGCATGTTAGGTCGGTGACCTGTATATCTATAGAATTGCCACTTTGGATTATATTGCATAACATTAAATGTCTTTCAGAAGCACAAATGTTCTAATCCAGAGCCAGAGATTAGCAGCTCTTCTGTTAACACTTGCCAAATTTTCACATGCCTGGGAATGTACAAGCATGCCCCCATTTTATTGTGCTCTGCTTTATTGTACTTTGCAGATACTGGTTGTGTTTTTCTTTTTTACTTTTCTTTTGCTTTTTTTTTTACAAATTGAAGGTTTGTGGCAACCCTGAATCAGGAAAGGCTGTTGATGCCATTTTTCTAACTTCATTTACTAACTTCAAGTCTCTGTCACATTTTGGTGATTCTCACAATATTACAAATTTTTTGTGATTAAATTTGTTATAGTGATCTTTGATCAGTGATTACAACTCACTGAAAGCTCAAATATGGTTAGCATTTTTTAGCAATAACTTATTCTTAATTAAGATATGTATATTTTTTAGACAATGCTATGGCACACTAAACAGACTAAAGTATAGTATAAACAGAACTTTTATATGTACTGAGAAGCCAGAAATCATTTGATGTGCTTCATTGTGTTACTTGCTTCATCATGATGGTCAGGAACTGAACCTTCAGTGTCTCCAAGGTATGCCTGTATTTTCTTGGTACATTTTAAGCTTGCTTTAATAAGACTATTTCTATACTGTTGGTTTTAGAATACTAAATCCTAAAATTTACTTTATATTTCAGGGACAAATGAACAAATTATATACCATAATTGATAAATTCAAAATATTGTTGCAGATAAATGGAGTTTATCTCAACTGGAAGTTAAAATCATTCTGAAAACTGGAGTTTATTTAAAATAAGCTCAACAGGCACTTACAAGAAGAAATACTGTGCAGACACTCTGGAGCATCTTATGGGAACAGCTCATTGGGGAACAGCCTAAGGTCAGGGAATAATGACAAGGATCTCATGGTGCTTTATTCATCCCCTAGAACCCAACAGTATATTAGGCTGCCAGCCACATTCCCCTAAAATGGCTTGCTTGAGATGAAACTTTGACCTTTATTAAGGGACTTGAATTTACAAACCATAGCACACGGTCATCTCTTATCTCTACCTTTAGTGAACTACTCAGAGCACTCTAAGACTTTGTGCTCTATCAGAACTTCAATCTAATGAAGGAGGTAGATTATACTTGACTTGAATTATTGAAGGAGATAAATTATACTTGACTTGAAATTATAATTTCTTCAAAATCATAGCTAAGAGAATAAGTATTATTTTTATTAGGCCTATCTCTTTGTGTATTCAAAAGGGGTCCCTAAAGTAAAAAGGCAATCTAGAAACTATATTTCTGTAGAGGTTTAAGTACAGAACACGTGCAGGCAACTGATATAGTAATTGTTGTATAATGAGGCTCTGAAACTTTGTTAGACCTGTTCCCATAGAGTTTGCAGTCGCCTTGACTTGGAGAGAATGCATGCATCTCTGACATTTCAGGATAGAACTTGAATGGTATACCATTTTCAGGGTAGAACCAAGTCACTTACCTTCTGCTTGGATGCCCCAGGGAACTACATTGGAATGAGAAAGAATTGTAACAGCTTTGTTTTAAAATAAGATTGGTCACTGGGAAGGCCAGACTCTTGAAGTAAAGTTGGACAAAGCAGAACCAGCCATAGGAACTAGAACAAGGCCTAGACTAACAGAAAGGATATTTTCAAGGGTCTAAGAATAGCCAGAGAAGTGGAGGTGATCCCTTCACACAAATACTCTTGCAGGCATATGGAGCATGGCAGTGGGGGAGTTCAGAAGCAGATGATATTTGGACAGCTGTATTGGGTCGATGACATATGGTAGTTTTGCAGTTTCTTTTACCACCCCATATGCAATCCCTAAGCAAATATTCTTGATGCTGCCTCCAGAAACAATCCTTAATTTTCTAATTCTCTTTATTCTTACTGCTGCTACTCAAGATCAAGCCACTCTCACGTGCACTACTCATCTACTATTGATCCCTTCAGTCAGTTCTCACACACAGCCAGAGTGATAGTTTAAAAGTCTAAATCAGACTATATTTGTTTCCCAGTGTGAAACTCTGCAAGAGCTTGTCATTGCATACAGAATACAAAGGAATTGCTTTCCCTAGCCCACTGGGCCTAACTCTCTGTAGTGGATTGAATGGTGGCTCCCTAAAAGATATGTCTGCATCCAAACCCCCAGAACCTGTGGATGTTTCCCAACCTTATTGGGAAAATGTTCTTTCCATATGTAATTAAATTGAGGACCTTGAGATGAGAACATCCTGGATTATTCAGATGGTCCCTAAATACAACGGCAATTGTTCTTATAAGAGACCACCTGTAGGAGAGACATATTGAGGAGAAGAAGGCCATGTGAGGGCTGAGGCAGAGATTAGGGTTATATGTCCACAAACCAAGGAAAACCTGGAGCCACTAGAGCTGGAAACAGCAAGGAAGAATTCTTCCCTAAAGACTGAAGAGTCCTGTTCTCATCTCAGTTTCAGGCTTCTGGCCTCCACAACTGGGAGAGAATCCATTTCTGTTGTTCTAAGCCATCAAGCTGTGATAATTGTTCTGAAAACCAAAGGAAACTAACATACTATCCATCCACATCCCCTGCTCTTATGTTTGCCCACTTTAGTTCTACTAGACTAGCCTAATTCTCCCCCTTGCTATTCTTTAAGTATAACATGCTTCTTGTCTTCCTCTCTTTGGGCTGCTGTAACAAAACATCACAGACCAAGTAGCTTATAAGGAACAGAAATGAATTTCTCATGGTTCTAGAAGCATGAAGTCAGAGATCAGGGAGCCAGCATGGTCCTCTTCCAGGTTGTGGATTCTCATCATGTCTTCACATGGAAGAAAGGGTGACAGAGCTCTCTAAATCCTCTTCTAACCCCATTCATGAGGACTTCATCCTAATGACCTAAGCACCTCCCAAAGGCCCCACCTCCCAATACCATCACATTGAGCATTGGGATTTTAACATATGAATTTGAGAGGGGACACGAACATTTAGGCCATAGCACTCCCTCAGACTTGGAGCCTTTAAATTAGCTGCCCTCTCTTCCTGGAATGTTTCTTCTAGATCTTTCTGCGTCTGAGTTCTTTCTTGTCATTGTGGAAGTTAAGGGATTCTTTTGCAGAGGGATCTTACTAGACCAAATCTATGTGATATTTCCCCTCAGCCATTCCCTGTCTCATCACTCGTTTATTTTCATTTCAATACTTATCTCAACCTGATCTTTTGTGGTTTGTTATCTGTCTAACCCTTAAGAGGGATGCTCTGTGAAGTGAGAGTTCTTTACTGTCTGACTTAACTACAGAATCCTGAGTGTCTGGAATAGTCCCTGGTATTCAGAAAGCATTCAATTAATGTTGAATGAAATGTATATCAAAAGGTTACCAATTCTGATGAGGATTTATGTGATAAGGTTTGATATCTAGAAATTTAAGAAACAAACCAGGTCCTTAGTTGTTGAGGTCTGGATTTGGGTTATATTATACTACCAAAGACTTAGACTTATAGAAGAGGACAGGAATCCCATAAGAGATCACAAATACATATGGAGGCATGGTGTTGGCACTAAATTGGTATTATTTCCCAAAGTAGTATATAGAGTATAAGCTATTGGAGCATAAGATCAGAACTAAATCTGGAACAATGATGTCATGAGGCTGAGTGTGGGAGTGAGGCTACAGAATATGGCCAGGATTTGTTCTGCCTATAAGTAGAGTCCATTGCCCGCCTTTAACCGGAGAGAAGGACTAACAGCATTGTGGGGAAGTCAGGCACGGGCAATAGGAGGCAAAAACTACAACTGTTCATTGCTCTGGCAAAAAGAAGACTTGGCTTTCTAATAATCCAGATGTAATTTTCTAGTGAACTAGATCTAAGGGACTAGGTTCTTCCCCAATAGGGCCAGCTTCAAATTAGGTTTAGGTTTGAATGCAATAACTTAAAATGATCCCATATATTCTCAGTGATACTACAGTACTGTAGCCTAAAAGAGGCCACATCCAGTGGTAGGTTGACACTGAGTACCCACATTATCTAGCTATGAGGGCTAAGAGGGGAGAATATCCTTGATGATGCCATTATTTAGCTTTTTGTATCCTGTCCACCTTACCAGCAATTTAAGAAGCTTAATGAGGTCATCCTAATCCAACTCAGAAGTTAAGGAATGCATGCCATCTGAGGATAATGAATATCATTTAAGAATATAGTAAACCAGAAGGACTGCTATATGACCAGGAGGTCTTAGAAGCTACTCTCTTAGAACCATCATTGTCGTGAATTTTCCACAGGTTGGTGAGTTATCTATTGTAGTATCCTTGGAGGGTCTTTGTGACTTTCTCATAACGTTAGCTTAATGACAACAGTCAGAGACCCGTGGAAATCCTATTTGGAGGCTTGAAGCCATTTTAGAGTTCCCAGAGATAAGGTGGTGTCTTGACGTAACCTCTCACAGCGTATAGCTTGTCCTATAGAAGTCATTTCAGCATTTTTCATTGCCTCTAACTTTCCCAGAGGTTCTCTGTTGTTATTGTTAGCTGTATATTTTGAAAATGAAAAACAATCAGGTTGAAGAAAAGGCCTCCTGTATGTTGGTGTCTGTGGGAGCAAATGTGGAATAAATATATATAATGCATGGTCGTTGATATTTTGTATCATTTATCTTCACTTGTGAGAAGAGATGGGATAAGTCACTCAAGACTGTGCCAGTCCTGAACCATTCTTCATCACTACACTCATGAAGATAAATGTCACATTTACACAGACCACAGCTATCATGTGTCCTTTCAGACCATAGACTTAGATCAGTTAGAGCAGGAGGTTGACTTGGTGCTATTATTTGAAAATCAAGGACACTTCTCTTGTACCGTCTCCTATTCCCTGATCTCCAGTGTTAAACTAGGCTACCATTGCAGCTAAAGAGATATCAAGTAGCATATATATTTTCATCCCTGTCTATACTTCAGATACTCACTTCACTTTAATTTAAAATTTTTATTTTCTGTATATGCCCAGCCCAGTGTTCTGCAGTGGCAGTTGATTAATAGGATACAATGTTGGTTCTCACATGGTGAGAAGTGGTATAATGAAGAGTACTATGGAAAAAATGATAAGCAAGTGGTTAATTCTCTCTGTGCACAAGTCAAAGGACAAAGGAGCAAGTCAGAATAGAACTATTGAAAATTAATAATATTTGAGCAGCTTTATTAAGAGAAAACAGCATGGAAACTTTAGTTTTCCATGATGTACAAATGGCTGTACTATTGGATTTTAAGGCGATGGCAGAACAAGTGTCTGCTCTGTGCTTCTGGACCCTGCTACAGGTAATCAATAGAGAATGAACCCTTTATAGCTCTGTACCGAATGTACTTATTCTGGTTTTGTCTGTAATTATGGTTCCACAGATTGAATGTCTGAAGTTAGAAGACTTCCCATTGAAATAAAATTATTGGCTCTTTTTCCCTTGGTTGGTACATGAATGTGTCTATAACTAGAAGTAAGCTGAAAAGGATTTCCATGAATTCCAGAAATTTGGTTGGCAAACTGGACATTTCCAAAATCACTGTCCCTCTTTGAAAACTGTAGTTTGAACCATATGAAATCGTTGTTATCAACAGTTTTTGATTTAGGATATGGCAATTTTATGTGCTTCATTCTAATCATACAGATGAATTGTGTGATTCAGATTCAGGGTAGGTTTGAGTAGGTTCTTTCTGATATAACCAAATAACCTATTTCATTCACTTATTTAAGAAACGTTTATTGAACATGTACTAAATGGCAGTAACTGGTTTATGCATGCACATAAAATGGAATATAGTGCCTGTCCCAGCAAGGCCTGTAGTCTAATGATGCAGAAAGACACATAGGTAGGCAAGTACAACGTGAATGACTAACACAATCATTGATAATTGCTCAATACGTATTCTTTTTTTATTCCCATATGGTGCAATGTGTTTAAAAAGCACACATAAAAAGCCAGTTCCAGGGCATCTGGGTGGCTCAGTCAGTTACACATCCAACTCTTGATTTTGGCTCAGGTCATGATCTTGGGGTTGTGAGACTGAGCCCCATGTCAGGCTCCATGCTGGGTGTGGAGCCTGCTTAAGATTCTCTCTCCCTCTCCCTCCCTCTCCCTCTCTGAAAAAAAGCCCCAGAAAACCCCCCCAAAAAAAACAAGTTCCTACAAATTTTGAAAACCTTGAAACAATTAATGGCATAAGTACCTCCTTCCATCCTTTAACATGTTCATATTAAAAAAATTATATATTGGTCAGGGCACTAGCCTAGAGCTCTAAATGCTTAACTTCTTGTGTTAACAGTTATCACATATCAGTTTTGTTCCTTTTAAATATAATCACATTACTTAACTTCCTTATACTTTTAACATTTTCACCTGTAAAATGGAAAAATATAATCTATTCCACCTACCTCCCATAATTGTGGAGGCCAGACAGGATAATGTATATGAGACAATTTTCTAATCTATAATGTATAAGATAAGCAAAAGGTAAGATTCTGATGACCATTTTTTCTTGTTACCAATCTTGTTTTTATCGTGCTATGTAAAAGATCAAGGTGGTATTTTTTCCTGTGTCTAGTCATGATCCTGTATTTGGGGATGAGTACCATATTCAGCACCAGATACTCATTTTATAAAAATGCGTAAATTGTTTAGTCACTCCCCAAGTCAGTGGAGCAGTACTTAGTAAACAATGAATGAAACTCTCAGAGAACAATAATCATTCCTGTTATCTGAGAGCTTACAATATGCCAGGCTTAGTGGTTTATGGACATTACCTCATTTCAGCTTTGGAACAACCTTCTAAAGTTGACTCTAAACTTTACTCCACTGTGTGGAGAAGAAACTGAGGGGGTGAACACATAGAAGCAAAGACATCAGATATTGGACCAGGCTACTGGATTAACTCAATTATTCAAATAGAGAATGGACTAGGATGTAACAGTGGAGGTGAAGAGAGGTGCGGAGACTCTTGATACTCACAATTTCCAATGTATAGGCAATATGATGTAAAGGTGATAGGCTATAGAGGTAACAGGATGCAATAGTGAGGATGAGGTGGAAAAAATGGAGATTCGAGGGAACTTTGGTCTGAGCTACTAGGAGGATGACCCCTGGAACGATGCTTGGCATAGGGTAGGAACTTAAAATTTTTTGTCGAATGAATGAATTAATGAATGACTGGAGTTGCTCTTAGAAAAGTCTTTTTTGGAGATGGAAGTTCAGTTGGAATCAAGGATTTTAATTGGACAGATGGATTTTTGATGCCTCCAAGTGGAGGTCTTGAGTTGGCAGTTAGATGTACAAGTCTTCATTGTAGACTGGAGATGTACGTTTGTAGATGGTGTTTAAAGCCACGATGGGATCACATGGAAAGCGATTCTAGACAAAGAATAGGTCCACTAACTGAGCTCTGGTACACTCCAGGGTTTAGTGGCCTGACAGATAAGGACAACTAGTGATGGAGGTAGAGCAGATTAACCACTGAGGTAGAAAGAGAATCGAGAGAGTGGTTTCCCAGGAGTCAAGTACGGACAGTGTTTCAGAAAGGACAGGGTGGTCACTATGTCAAATACTGCTAATTTTTGTCTAATATAAGAATTGAGAATTGGCTACTTCATTTAGCAATGAACATGAGTTTTCTCCTCCTACCTCTTCTTTACCCCCTCTACACACACTAATTGTTACCCACTGCCTTGCTCTCACATTATTATAAACCCTGACGTGTTAACTTGTCACTCACATTTCATGTTTCCTAACTCAAGGGTTCTTGAAATCATGAGATTTGGGGAAACTTTCTCTAAGATTGAGTTACACATCTTTTAAACCAATAACGGAAAATCCACAGATCATCTCTGAAATAAATTTTAATTATACTCAGTTTTACCCATATAATAATAGTAATATTCACTAGTGGTATATTGCTTTGAAGTTTGAGAAGTACATTTACTTGCATTCTGTGTTCCACACAGAACCATCTAACACAGTAAAGTGCCCAGCTTTGAAGCTTACACCATCAGACTATGCCACCTGCTAACACCTCCTTGTAGGAGTCACCAGCAGACCCACCAGCAGACTTCACTCCTCCTCATTCCTTGAAGATTTTAACACCTGCCTCCCTGCTGTTCTTTCCAGTCCTACTCCTGATAGAATTCTTGGTGATGTCAATATCCATGTCAGTCCCTTGATCTTGATTACTAATTGTGTGGGCTTTTCCCATCTGTACTTGCTCAGGGTTTCCGCTTTGTACTATTTGCACCAACTGTATGTCTAAGCTTCGGTTGTAAAGATCTGTGTTTGTGGGATTTAAAGATTCTTTAGTTTACTTCTTATGCTTTGCAAACTGCCAGTACTGTCTCTTCATGTTTCTTTGCTCTAAGTACTGTGTGGCCCTCAAGCTCAGATTCTAATTTTTAATATGCCATGGCCATAGGAGTGTGGGAAGGGGGCGGGGAATAGGAATCGGGATGGATAGGGAGAGGAGATGTTAGCATCTCTTTTGTGTTTGGATGCGGGAAAAGAAACAGCTGGTGTTCACAGCTCATGCCTATGTCAAACTCTTAGCATCCCATTTGACTTTAGTAATTTGGTGTGTTCTGTTTAACTGTTTCCTACCCATATTCAAAATATTTTCTCTCGTTTGATCTTGAGAGGTAGTTTTGATCAACACACTGGATCAGAGAGAAAATGTGACTTGTTGAAGGTCATGCATCTGATAAGTCAGAACCAAGTGTAGACAATAGGTCTTCTGACTCCAAACGCATTTTTCATTGGCATTAAAACATGCATTGTTGCAAACGGCCAGTGGTTAAAATAGCTGCCTTGGCTCTCTGCCCAGGAGAATGTTAGAATACAGTGGTAATTCAATAAATATTGTCACCAGTGTTGTCTGTGGTGATGTTGGTGGCAGCAGATCCAGAAATGTACTGAATTGTTCTAATGGATGCTTCTTTATTTTTTTAGATTGGCAAACACGTTGCCTGTTTACAGCATAGAGACCACAATGGAAAGCTAGGTGGGTGATGATTCATGCTAAATCTTTCCCACAATATGCTGAACACTACAACAGCAGCTAATGTAAAGTGGCTCATTATACACTGTCAAATCCAATAACAGCAACGACTGGCTTTGCTAGCACAAGCAACTTGTGGGAAGCCCAGCTACTGCAAACCACTACTGAATTTTGAAAAATAGGCTGCAGTATAGTAGAAAAGACATATTCCCTGAGTCATATTTGCAAATTTCTTATATGTTTCTCTTTGCCAGCTTAGAAACAGCCTTCATGTTCCCAGCTTGACACCAGAGATGACTCTTCTTGGGATTCATTTCTCTTGTGAGTGCCTCCTCCTTCAGTTATATTTTATGGGCTAAAGATTTTATAAGGGTAGGGGGGTGGCTCATAGGCAGATCTGGAATTGTGGTTCTCCTACAGAAATATTCCCAAAGCTCCCTCGTCACCCAGTCTTACGCCAGCCAATCATGCCATATGCATAAATACATTTCCCTTCTGGAGCACAACATCTATAGGTAGCTTTTCTACCTCTACAGCGAGATACCATGAGGCAGCAGACAGGAGTACCGACTCCTTGCTCTATGACTTATGATTATGTGTCTTTTTGTCTCCATTTAATTGTAATCTCCTGGAAGGCAGGGTCCTGGATTTATTATCTCTGTAGTCTAATGCCTATGAGCCATAGTTGTCCCTCCATAAATATTTATCAGTAAAATTAATGCATTCCCTTCTAAAAAGTCCATAATTAAGCTAAGAACTGGGGTTTAATCTTCTTGCCTCCCTTGTCCCTAGCACAGTGCCTGATACATAGTAGGTGGAAACTCCATGTTCCTTTAGTGAGGGAACAAGGGTATGAATGAGTCCATCAATCACCTGGTTCCCTGTGGCCAAATTAAAGGCTAAGCAAACCTTTTCCAATCATCAGGGACAAAAAAGTGATAGCTTCCAATTGTTCTTCTTTGGGCCACCAGGAGTAATGCCCTAAAAGTGGTTGTTTATTTTGGAAGGCAAAAGCTAATCTGAAGCTATTTTCTTTATTTTTATATTCAAATATCTACAAAACAGAAAAACACTGGAGACCTATTCATTGTTCACAAATGATCTATGGGGTAATAATGTGCTTGCTTTTCCAGCTGTGCTGCACTTTGGTGCTATCCTGGGTTTAATTGAAAATATGCTGTGACCTTGGTTTTGTTCACTGGGCATGGGGGGGTATAATTGGCATGAGGCCTCTGAAGAACTCCCTTTTAATGAATGTCATTTGGCTAATTTGAGGTTTGCCTGTGGGAAATAGTGTATGAAGTCCTGTAAAAACAAGACACATTTTATTTGCATGCAATTCACATGAAGGTAATTATTTAAATTTTTTTACCTTTATTTTGCCATACCTATTCGTTGAATTCTAAATGCTATCGGTATGATAATAGTATTGTCCCTAACAGTCTCATGTTTCATCATAATTAAATAAACAGCTTGTGAATTGCAGTCCAAAAAATGTCTGTATTCCACTCTTAACTTAAGGGGTTTCCATAGAAACTGTGGGCAGCGAGTTTAACTGACATTCATTGGACTTGAGGCTACATGCAGTGTTGCTATCTCTCTGTTTTTCTGTTACTCTGTGTATACAGCTCTTTCTCTTCCTTTAACCCTGGAAACCCTCTTTCCCTCCTCCTCTGCTCCTCCTCCCCCTTCTCTTATTAGCAATGAGGAAGTAATTTGGACTCAGTTAGATTTAACAAATGCAATAATACTAAAATGAGCTCTGATACTTAAGTGTAATTGTGTTATTAACTGGAAATGTTTTTCTTCAAAAACAAAAGAATCGAGAGTGAAGTTTACTAAGGAAGCACATGCTGGTAAGAAGGAACCCTTGGCTGCCAGTTGAAAGTTTGCAGGCTGTATTATCACAGTCCATATTTCCACCCCAGCTATGGCTTTTCCTTGATTTAGGCAAACCGAACTGATGTTTCTTTCTCCTCAGTCCTGATTTTCAGTCTTCTAAATGGAGCATAAAATCATTGTGCTGATCATATTCCAAGAGAAAGAAAGAGTTAATTAGGAAAAAAAAATACTGTATATTGTGTACCTACTGTGTGCCCAATATTTTGCTAGATACTGACATTTAGGTTGTCTTAGTTGATCCCACAACATGCATTGCCAGGCAGTGCACTGGAAGGAAAAATGAATCTCGGCCTGGTGGTTGAAGTCTAGATCCCACAACAGGCTGGTTGAAAAGCCTTGATTATAGTGCATAGAGGCTCTGTCTTGGTTTCTCAAATACATAATGAATATGAGCACTTCTAAGAAATGGTGTCTCATTAAGATTAGTTATAATAATGTAGCCAGTACACCATAAGACTGGTGTTTTCTTCATCCCTTTAGAATTGAGTTGCCAAGGGGCACCTGGGTGGCTCAGATGGTTAAGCGTCTGCCTTCGGCTCAGGTCATGATCCCAGAGTCCTGGGATCGAGCCCCGCATCGGGCTCTCTCTTCGGTGGGAAGCCTGCTTCTCCCTCTCCCACTCTCCCTGCTTGTGTTCCCTTTCTCGCTGTGTCTCTCTCTGTCAAATAAATAAAATCTTTAAAAAAAAAAAGAAAAAAGAAATGAGTTGCCAAAGAGTAAATTGCTTCTCCAAAGCAACATAGCTAGTAGAAAGTGTATCCATCTGGTGCAGTGGTTAAAAGGGTGTATCAAGACAGACCCGAGATCAGCTATTAAGGATTTGGAGTAAGCTACAAACAGCATCTGCTTCATGAAGTTGTTATGAGGATTAAGTAACGCGTATGTAAAGTACACAGAGTATCTACCACATAGAGAGTTGTGGTTTTTACTCTTTCTGTCTCCCTCCCTCCCCCACCTTTCTGATTTTTTGTTTTTTGAGTATGGATTCAAAGTAAAAAATGATCAGTCTCCAAAGTCTATCTAATACGTATAGTTTTATAAGTTATAAGTCATCTCACAATTCATAAACTATCTAAACTTAAACTGGTAATGAGAAAAGAGGGACAAAAAAAATATCATGCTCACTTTACAGGTGAGGAAAAAGGAGATTCAGTTATTGACCAGATCTCCATATAGTGAAAAAGGAAGTGGAGTTTTTCCCTAGGTCTCAGGGGTTCCTTTTAAAATTAAAACTTTCAAAGTCCATGATTCTTAATTTGGGTTCTATACGAGTTTTAAAGCTTCACCCAGCAGATTTGAATTCATCTTTCCAACAAATCGTGAGAGGAAGACACTTTTAGCAGGGAGGGAGGAAAGGAAGGAAGCAGAGGGTACTTACACAGGCTGTCTCTTACCGACCTGTTTCCTGGTCATTCTCCCAGGATCCGAAGGGGCATGCAGAAGTATGTTTCTCAATCCCAGGGACAGAGGAGGCATTGATTTTGCATAGCAATATGCTTTAGTGGGGTGGGGTGAAATGGGAAGAAAAAACTGAAAAGAATGCATGTATCAGTCAGAGGTGTTGGTGGGCATCTAAAGAATTCCGGAAGAGTAAACATCTTGGACAAGAGTGGGTTGGGACATGATTGCTGGAGAGCATAATTGTTACCCATACACACACACACACACACACACACACACACACACACACACACACACACACATACATATACAAGTTTATATATATATGTATACTTATATATACATATATATGCATATACAAGATTAATCACAATGAACATTTCTTTAATATATAATCATCATAAGACTTCAAAGGCTCATACTAGGAGAAAAGATGTTAGCTCTGCCATTTTTACTTGTGGTGTGCTTATGTTTGCCTTATTATTAGAATATTCATTCTGTGTTCTCTTTGAAAGATTCCCTTTATGCTCCTTTCTCCATTTTGGGTTAGTTCTTTTGTAAAAACTGAATAAAAGAATCCCTGAAACCACTTAGCCAGACCCACAGAGATTGTAGTATATCACCAAGTGCTGAAAACCTATGAACAAGTAACTATACCCCACTGTGTTACGGAACTCCCTCTTTTGCTCAGGGCTCCTCCCATATGCTATGTGACATCTGGAACCATTGCCAAATTAGTAAAACTGAATCTCTTTATTTCTGAGATGAAAGTTACTTATAAAAAGAAATTTTAATATTTTTCCGCCATGCCCTAATGGATCATCTTGGCAGGTTTGGGGTCGAAGAGAGTGAATAAGAAAAGGATTATTTTTATAATCATGACTCCAGAGCAGGGTCAGCAAACTTTCTGTAGAGAGTCAGTAAGTAAGTATTTGGGGCTTTGCAAGCCTTATAGTCTATCACAACTACACAATTTTGCACTTTAATGTGAAATCCGCCATAGAGAGTAAATACACGAATGGGTGCGGAAGTATTCCAATAAAACTTTATTGAAAAAAAAACACAGGTGGTGAGCCAGATTTTGTCCATGGGCAGTAGTTTTCCAACCACTGATCTGAGGATTTTGCCCACATCTCTATCCAGCTTCCATTTCTGTGCACATGGCAGTTGCAGCTTAAAGGGTGGGGCTGGGGAGTGTAGGAGTGACAAAAGTATCATAATTTATCCTGATTTTGTGGATTTTGCTTTTTCTTACACTTATTTTTGATTAAAACTTATCTTTCCAGTATTTCTTTGGCATGGGAAGAACGGGTATTCATTCTGTCTTCACTTTACAGAAGGGTACAGAAAGTTTAAGTGGTTTGTATCATTGTCACCCATCTGTGATATCTGTATTAGGATCTGACTATCACCCCTGTGTTTTTTTATTTGGATTATTCTTTCTAGGATGCATCCTTTAGAGAATTAAAAAAAAATGGTGGGAGAAATAACCAAGAAGTAATTTTCATTATCCAAACCAAGGAAAAAGTAGTGACTTTTAATGACTTAAATAGGGACACGCACGGGCGTCCCTACTTTCTTATTCCATTAAGATACCATAGGGGATCCAGTTCCTTGTTGCTTTTCATGGATTTTCCTGATCTTTTTTTCCACGGTATGTTTTTGGAAATGATGCGTTTTAGGCCAATGAGTATCAGATAATACTTGGAGTTCTTGTTTTGCACAGTACTGTGTTAACTGAAACTTGTTCATATTGGAACGGAGTCTTCATGTTGCAAGGTTCCATGGTAACTGAGAGCAAATCTGTTATAAGAGAACTGTGCAAAAAAAAGAGGACTTGGTGCCAGTATGCATGACCTATGTGTAACACGGCACCAAGCAAAATGAGGACTGCCTTAACTAAATAACTAAGAATCCAATTTCCAAATGTCTGCATCTGCCATATAATTCCCTCTTTTGCAGTCATTAGGGGGAAACAAAGAAATCACTGATTACAGTCATTGCCATTATCTGACATGTCATCACTAAGCTTTTGTCATTATGCAATGTTAACAGTGTTGAGGTTACTTGAAACCAGCTCCAGTTCCAATTAAGAGGCCATCCCTGCTATCTGCATTCTGATTAAAGGACGTTGCCTGGAAATCACAGAAGGAGTCTACTCTGTTTCCTCCCCTTGCTCAGATCTCATAAACACAGACTCAATTAAAGAGAGTTTCCTTATCAGGTTTTTGTGGGTCATTTTGGTGAATTTATTAAACTCTTGAGTCATGCTGAAAACTGGCAGGTGGTGGCTCCGAGGTCTTCAGTAGGAGCCAGGACCTAATGGACAGGTTTGCTCTGATGTTTTAGAGAGTCTGAAATATACATATGTCAGAGCAGCCAATCATGGGTCAGGAATCAAGGAAGTTGGTGAAATATGAAGCGAGTCTCACGGCATAATGATTGTAGAGCAGAGATGTGAAAATCTTAATGTCATGTCAACCTATATTTTAGCTAAAAAGGAGAACCTAGTCCAGGCCCTCATTTTTTTTATTCCTCAATTATTGAAATTCTTAGTAGGCTTTCGGACCTTACAGTGTACTCTTCACTATCCATGCTCCATACTATTGCAAATTTGCTTTTCCTTAGATATTCTTCCCATAATACTATTTCCTTCCAACACAAGGAAAAAAATCAAGTCCCTACAACCCATCTGATGACTTAATACAGAATTTAAGGTGTTTTTCTGTCTCTTTATCACATTCTGGTATTATTTTGCTTATCCTACCTTCTCTCCCACTGGTTTTTAGTATAGATTCCTCATAGGAGTCACCTTGTGCCTCTCTTTCCAACGTTCATGTTCACTTTCATATGTTTCCCACTAACCACATGCCTCTTCTCCAGCAAACTCTCTCCCTTCTCTCTCTTTCTTCTTCAGTTATTGTGTTCTCCTAGAACATGCTGTGCATTCTTGTTTAGCACTTTCTGCTGTATTAGATCCCTTATTTACTCCTTATGAATCCCGCTATACTGTGAGACACCTGATATCAGGGAGACACTGGGTCCTAAGTGTCAAGAACTGAGAACTGTGCTTATTCAAATCCATATCTCCTATTAAATCCCATGTCCACATAGCCTTCTCTGATGGTTCACACCTTCCTGGTTCCCTCTAACTGCCAGGCTACTTGTAATGATCTGCACAACCACCTCCACACTTACTCAGTACAACATTTGGCATTGGTTCATGACTGTTGTTTATGTTAGGCTTGTCACAGCCCAGTGTTTCAAATGATCAGTGATGGGGAGTTAACTGAGTGGAAGGGATTCCCTCACAAGGAAAGTTCACAGAGTATTGGTACCCATACTTGGAAGCATATATTATTAGAACTGAAATGACTTTACCGATTCTCTTTCCCAACATCCTACTATGAAATGAGTCCCAAACATCATTAGTACTTTGCCTGGGGAGATTATATATATGTGTGTGTGTGTGTGTGTGTGTGTGTGTGTGTGTGTGTGTGTGTGTGTGTGTTTGGTTACTGTCTAGGAAATTTGGGGTTTGTACTGTTTAATAATAAACAGGGAAGAAAGTACTTGATAAAACCCTGGAAGGCGATTTTAAAATAGGAATGACTCTCTATATGTGGTATTTATTCTCTTCAGATTCCCAAGCATGGCAATTGAAATTGCATTACTCATTATAAAAATCTATATGCCTTTTGAATGCTATTGTTGGTTTGTTTGTTTTCAACCTATAAAGGCAATGATGACCTTGCACGGGGCATTTCCTAAGGATTAATGAGCAGTTGAGGGTTAATGGCTATCAACTCCTCCTAGCTAGTCATCAATCCAAAGGAAGCATGGGAAGCAAGGTCATTAACGGCATTACCAACTTTCTGAAATCAAATCCTTCTCTACCTGCCTTGCCAAGGGCTTATGTTAAAGATGGGCTTGTTAGATTTTCAAGTTTCTTCAGTTACTTGCCTGTCATTAACCTGAACATAAGAATATATAAATATTAACGTAAATATGAATATATAAAAGAGTAATCATTAGCCTCTGTGGAGTGATAGAAGAATGTCATGAGAAAAATAATTTTTCATACTTTGATTAAACATAATTTGAAATGTTCAGCCTCTTTTATCTTCTTTTTTTCCCTTTTTCAAACTGAAAGCCTAGAATCATCCTATTGTGCATCCTGAGAGGCTAAAACGTGTCTAATTTCTGCAGTTTAGCCTCATTCAACAATAGAATTTGTGTTTGTGTGTGTATGGGGGGAGATTTTTACTGGGATTTTGGTTGTATCAGTTGTAACAGAATATTACTTTTTTGATTTACTCCTGTTATACAGACGATCTTCACTAATATTAATAAGCATGATATTTTCTCTTTTGGCATCAGTCAAAACTACCCAACATATTCTAAGAAATAGATAAACATTAACAATTCAGTTACACTACCTCAGTGAATTTTCCTTTAAGGAATAATCCATGGCTAAATGAGGGACGGATGGTTCTGGAGCAGAGAAGTCCTCATTTCATCATGCAGCATCCTGATTCTTACATTGACACAAATTCCTTTAAAAAATGACATGGACTGACAAATTGTCACCTGAATACCAGTGTTAATGTATGTGGCAAGGATCACTGTCATGAGGGAAGACAGCATTCCAAGACCTTTTCCAAGGGACGTTCATCTTGAAGTATTTACTCAAGACATGGGTCTGGTCCTTTGTTTTATACTCTCAGAAATTTGATTTGGATAGCTCATCATGAGAAAGTTGTAGTCACACTTATAAATACATAAGAAATGAATATAGAGAACAGAATGCCAATTTGTTAAATTATAGCTAAAACTATAACAGACACTTCAAGTACTTCAGTCTGTCAAATCTTTTTATGTAGAACTTAAACTTTTTTGGAGTCATAAATCTCCTTGAGAATATGATGTAAAACCAATGAATAATCTTCCTATAAAAATATACAATCTCCACATTTATACAAAAATTTGCATATAATTTCAAGAGATTCATAAATGGTTTAAAATCCATTCGTGAGCTTCTTAGTAACCCTTGGATTGAACTATACATTTTCATGGAAAAACATAATTCAATAAGGCAGTTGATGAGAAATCAAACTAAGAAAACTTAATTGTATGATTCAAATTGCTTTAGCATCAGATTATAATTGTCTGATGTATCAATCATTCTCCATAATTGGACTGCAGCTGTCACTGGGACTAGACAATAACAATAACAATAAATGTTCATATAGTATTGGCTATGTACCAGGCACTGTTCTAAATCCTTCTATATATACTAAATTGTGTATTCTCACAATGATACAGTATATAAATCAGAGTATCCAACGTCTAGGCATTTTCACAGATGGATACTACACACATTTTTATCTCTGATTTTTTAAAAAAACTCTATATTCCATTAGCCTTCACTTAGTTATGTAAGTAGTTGGTAAGTACCAACCTTTTCTTGAGCCTCCTTTATTTTCTTTTTGTTTGTTTGTTTGTTTCTCGTTCTTTCTTTCTTTCCTCTTTCCATCCTTCTTTCATATATATAGATATATATATATCTATATATATAATGAAAGATATAATGTTACAATGTGCCATGTAGTCTGGATGTAATATTCAGGATACAGCTTATTGCTGGTAAAGAGAAATTTTTACCTAGTCTATTGTTTTCAATCACACATTTACATGCTGATTTGGGGCAATCTACTTTTTCAGAATTTATTTTTACATTTTTGTTTGTGTTCATGAAAGGGCAAGGAGTAATTACTGAACCCCCCTCTTTATCATTTGTACTAAGTTGTATACTATTTTAACTTTTTTGGTTCTCATACAGGTCTTATCAATGGACCTTCATATGATATTTGTTATTATAAAATTAGCTTATCATCCTGGCTCCTGACTATGAATTAAAATGTGGGCTACATGCAGTAATGCAATTAAATAAATATTTACTGCATGCCTAGATATCATCCAGTTCCAGTCTTTCAGAAGCTTATGATTAAATAGGTTGAGTACCTACCCAAACATTTAGATTCAAACACAGATTTGATAAATGTTATTGTCTTAGCATTACAGACACTTATGGAAGGATAGATTAGTCCCAGCCAGTAAGACCATTGAAGGTCAAATAGAAATGGTCACTGTAAAATTGGCTCTGAGATTGGGTACAATTTTGACAGGAAAATCAGAGTAGGAAATTCCTGGCGATGGGAAGAGCAGGAGCAAAGCTCTGAAGAGGAAAAGTAGGAGGCATATTTTTAGAATCAGGAACAGACTGCAGCCTAGACTGTATTATGGAGAACAGTGGGAGATAAGACCGGGAAAGCAGTATGGCGCAGCATCATGGAGGGTCCTGTGTGTCACACTAAGGCAATAGTTTTTAAGAGGGCAAATTTGCCCCCAGGGGGCATTGGCAATGTCTGGAGGCACTAGATCCTCACAACTGGGGGTGCTACTGGCATCTAGTGGGTAGAGGCAGAAAGGGATGTAGGCTTTATTCTCTAAGCAAATGGGAACTATTGGTGGGTTATGTTTTCTTGAACTGTGATTGTCTAGGTTCCTGGGGCTCGATACACTAAATATGCAAAGTGTTAACTGCGTAGATCTCTGCCAGGAAAATATAAGAAGAAAAGGCCAATTTTAGAGATAAAAAAATAACATGTTTTAATCATGTTGTGGCCCTGAACCTGAGAAAAGAGAAAGAATGAAAAGGAAGAGCAGAGAAGTGAAGTTTTTATGCATTGGTAGGATCTAGACTTAAAAATATAGTGCAAAGGAGAGTGCAGGCATTTCTGATAATTGGGACAGTCTTATTTCATTTCCTGAAGAATGAACTATCAAGCAGTATCTGGAGCTTGAGGTTTCAAGCTTTTTTTTTGGTTATTCATTTCACAAAACCAACAGAGCAAACGTCTATCATAAAAATACAAACATATCCCTGAACACTTCAAATTCTACCCTTTAATTTGAGGAACAAGCCAGTCATCTATATTTCATTTCTTCATAAATAATAAACGTCAAAAAGTGAATATGATCAAAAGGACTCATAACCAGCCAGAAACTTCATGCCAGGTATGTTTATCTCTCTTGCATCATGCGAGACTAAACAAGCAGGAAAAAACAAATTAATTTTATTTTTAGCCTTGCCAAGTCATTGGCTATATTTCTGGATCTGCTTTTTTAACATGAAGTAGATTTGACTTTTTGTAGCTAAGACAAAGTTGGAGCTGCGACTGCTTACCATAATCCCTTGCCTATTCCATCTTGTTCCTTTGGATTGTGACAAAAGAATTAAGAGGTCTTTTTTCACCCATGGATTTTCTAACTAATAGTTCAAATGAGTTCCAGAAGCAGAAACATGATGATCAAGAAGCTCTTCCATTTTAAAGGGAGATTTGAGGATTTCTTGACTTTCTGCCATACAAATTCTTGTTCTCTGTTCTAAGTGCTCTGATCCAATGGAGTGACCTGGAAACTGAGCAAAACCTCCCTACCTCTGATGTACAAGTAGGTGCTATGTGAAGAATCAAATCAGGAGAACAACTTACGCATTATCTACATTAGAATTTCAAGGCAATCATGTTATTTTAGGCACATACAGCAGAGGGCATTGTTTGGCCAAACTTAAACAGGGCTGCTATTGACAATAATAAAGAAATAAATAGGGAAACCTTCCCCTGAAAACAAACAAACAAAATAGAAAAGAGAGCTTGAAAACAATGAAATGAGCTTTTTATTGCATTGTGCTCCCCAGCTTTTCTTTGTAGGAAGGATTTCTGCGAAAATAGTTAAAAACTAGACAAACATCATTTCAGAAATTGATGAAATTCCTACTGTATGAGTTGGACTCTACTAGATGCTAGGGATCAATTAGTGAATGTGACGTCATTTAGGTCCTCAGTGAATTTATAGCCTTAACTATCTACAGGCTGCTTAGACACCAGCTTATTCATTTATTTATTCATTCATACATTTAGCAAATATTTGATGAACATTATTCCAGGTGAAAACTACTGAATAGGACAAACAAATCTCTGCTCCATGGGACTTAATATTCCACTCAGATGAGACAGGCAGTAAGAAAATAAGCATCTAAGTATATGAGAAAAATACCAATAACAAGTATTATAGTGGAAATTAAATATGGTGATGTGATTGACAGTGGTTGAGGTGCTTCTTTAGGCTGGGTGGTCAAGAAAAAACTTCCTGAAAAGGAAAAATTTAAGGGATGTTCTGAAGGACAAGGAAAACCAACCATGCAAAAATCAAAGGACATGTGGTGCAGGCAGAGGGGACCCTACTGCAAAGGTCCTGAGGGAGGACAACGCTTGGAGCATTTGAGGACCCAAGGAAGTCCAATGTGGTTGAAAAGAGAAGGGGGTTGAAGAAAAGTTGAAAGGTACGAGACGCAGGCAGGTATCAGATGATTTTGATTTGGGGGCCAAAACAGTTTGCGTTTTGCTTAAAATGATATGGAGCTAATAGGAGCATTTCAACGGAAGAATGACATGAACATATTGATATTTTAAAAATTCATTTTAAATGTGTATGGAGAATTCATTGTGGTGAGGCAATTGCAAAAGTAGAGAAACTGGTCAGAAGGTATTTCAGTGGTCCAAGTTAGAAATGAAGATGATTTGGCCTAGAGAGGGTCAAAAGGAAAAGTAGATGGATCCAGTTATATTTTAGTAAGTCACATGAATAGTGTTGTGCTGGATATTAATAAAGAAAAAGAAAAGTCAAGGAAGATTCTTATGTCTTGGCATTGAAAAACTACTTGGCTGTGTGTTAGTGGCATTTGGGAGGTGCAGGGACAGGTTTGGGGATTTGTTTTTAGTATATGCTATGGCGTTGAATTCAAGTAATCCTCTCAATGTCTATTTACTAATGTTATTACCATCACTCCCACTTAGAAAGGGGTAACATAGAGAAAGCCAATTTGCCGAAGATCAGTCAGTAATACTAAGCCAACCTTCCAACCCTCTTCATTCCATTCTCGATCTGGTTTTTGTTCCTCTGGGTTTTGCTAATAAACATTTCTGGCTCTTTCTGTGCTTAAGCATTGTTTCAAGTTGGAAAATATAGCCTTTCATTAGGGAACCAAAACCGAATGTGTGTTTAGTAGTCCTTTGTGTGCCATTTACAGAGTAGAGCAGCACCAGAGATCAGAGATGCCTCTCTCCTGACATGCACATCAGAGTTTCCAAAAATCATACCCTGATCCCTGTGTACAATGATATTTTTTTAATGTGACCACATACAGAAGCTAATTTTGCCTTCACTGGTATTTCATGCTTGACAGGATTTCAGCTAGGGCTAATTAATTTCAACCTGTACACATCTCAGTTATCAGATCATCAGATTGAAGATCAGTTTCATTCAGTTTTAAAGTAATGCTAGGGATGTCGATTATTGAAGTCATAGGACTTTTCCATCAACCTTTCCTCTTTTCAATTTCTTTTACACACAAGGGCAGATCATTCTTTTATGGGATTGCGGTTTCTTCCTAAGTCTCTTTATTGAAGCAATCCAAACTTCCACCAAGCTTGTAGTGCCCCTCAGGTGGGCCAGCTCAGCCATCTTAATTCTGCAGCATAAGCCTTCTGCTTCCAGTAAGTCAGTTTTCCTTCATTTCATGCTCCTACTCCTCTGCTTTTTTAAGTAATCTCTTACCTCCTCCACCACCACCCTGACTCAATACAAGTTTATGTCCCCTTAAAGACCTACATACTGAGGGTTCTAGAGGGGAGGGGTGGGGGGATGGGTTAGCCTGCTGATAGGTATTAAAGAGGGCACGTTCTGCATGGGGCACTGAGTGTTATTCGCAAACAATGAATCATGGAACACTACACCAAAAACTAAAGATGTAATGTATGGTGATTAACATAACATTTAAAAAAAAAAAAGACCTACATACAATCCTGAATCCTCTTCTTAAAACTTTCCCTGATTATCTGTGACTTCTGACAATCCTTTATGGCATTTAAATATTGAATATGTTGGTTTGCGTTAGTACCCAGGACACCTGTATGTACACTTTTTTATTTTTTATATGAATTTGTACAATTGTATTACAACTCCAATGAGCTTATGATGTTCTAGAAGACCTGGCCAATTTCATTCTTATACTCCTGACTATACTGTCCAAACAATAGCAACATGCTGGCCACATGCTTTTTTTTCCCTTTTCTTTTTAATACATGGTTCTCTCTACTCGCTGTTTCTTTTCACCTGATGATATTATAATTGTGTCACCTCTAAACCCCCAAATATGTATTATTTTATATAAATCAGATTAAGTCTTCGAGAAAAATGAAAATGCAGACTCAGGTGTCATCATCATCATCTTCTTCTTCAGCTCAATTTCCTATAATTTTCTAGAAACATTGCTAGGTCAGTATGTTCAGCCAAAGAACCTCCTGTTGACTTGACAGGTTGAGTCCCTGGTTTACAGCCATTTAAATGTTATATCACTTCCATTACATTTGCCTAGAGGGTCAGCCCTAGCCACAGTTACAAAAATTTTCTTCTCCCTGAAAATCTGCAGAGCTACAATATTATATATGGAGTAGAGAAAACTCAACAGACTTGTAAAATTGGGTTTCAGTTGGGAAAATGTGAACTATATTAGAAAATATTTATAGAATAATTTTGATTTGGAGAGGTAAGATATGTTTGATAATGGTATTATTTGAGGTGTTGTTTTTCCTTCTCTGGTGTGTTCTAGCACTCTTTAAAATGGAGAGAGTTATCCAGAGAAATGACTGTAATAGAAAGCCTTTTAGCATGAGAGGGATGAGCCTCACCTCCTTTTTGACAAGCATTTCATGTTGCCTCAGTTTACATTGTTTCCTTTGGTAGATCTCAAATTTATAATGGTACAAGAAATCAGAATTTTTCTACTGTCTTACTTGTTGTTTCTTTGCTATTGGTTCCAGAAATGGGGAGATCGTGAGGGAAAAAAAGAGAGAGGGAGGGAGGCAAGGGGAGAGGGAGAAAGGAGAATGAATATGTGAGATAGGTTTCACTGTAAGTAACCAGGAAAAAGTAATTGTTTATACTGTAAGGGATTGAATATTTTAAACACTAAGAAAATATAGAGGAAAGATAGTGACAGGATTCATTAATTTAGCTGTCCATCACAAATATCAAAAATACAAATTCTTCCCCTGGTTCCATTTTCCTTCCTTGGCCTAACTGCTTTATCCTTAGGCTTCCTCCTTTCTTGGCCACAAGACGGCTTCAGCAACTCTAGGCATCTTATACTCCCAACAATACCCAGAAACAGAATAAAGAACTATTTCTTCCCCATGTTTTTCTTCTTATTAGTGGGAGAAAAAAAATTTCCTGAACCCCTCAGCTGATTTCTTCTCACATCTCATTGGCCAAATTGTATCGTGTGTCCAGACCTAATCAGTCTCTGGCAACAGAAATGGTGCAACCAATATTTGTTTAGACAAGAGCTCAGCAAACTATAGTCCAAAAGGTTAGCCCTGGAAGCTAAGAATGTTCTAGAATTTTTAAATAGAAAAAAATGTTAAGAATAATATTTTGAGGGGTGCCTGGGTGGCTCAATTGGTTAAGCATCTGCCTTCAGCTCAGGTCATGATCCTAGGGTCTTGGAATCCAGCCCTGCACTGGGCTCTCTGCTCAGCGGGGAGTTTGCTTCTCTCTCTCCCTCTAACCCTCCACCCTGCTTGTGCTTGCTCTCCCTCTTTCTCTCTCTCTTAAACAAATAAATAAAAAAATCTTTAAAAAAAGAATATTTTCAGACATGTCAAAATGGTATGAAATTCAGATTTCAGTGCCCATAGTAAGTTTAATCAGAACCATATCCATTCATTTAGGCTACAATGGCAGAATAGAGTAGTTAAAACAGGAAACCATATGGCCTGCAAAGCCTAAAATATTTACTATCTGGCCCTTTACAGGAAAAATTTGGCTAGCCCTACCTTAAACCAAATTCTGTTTACCCAGCAGTCCTGGGTCAGTCTCTTCCAAAGCAGATAATATAGTTTTGTGATTTTTTTTTTTTTTTTTTTTTTTTTAGGATGGGAGTGAAGATTCCCGAACAAAATGTTCTAGGGAAAGAATAAGGGATGAGGATGTTGAGTAGGCAACAAATGCGAAGAAAGAGAGAGAGAGGTTCAAGCATAATTTAAATGAATAATCCATACTTAGTGCTGTTAAAAGCTGACTCCCAACACAACCTGTTGAAAAGACAGAGCCAGTTTATTTCTTACTCTGTGAAGGGAGGTCACCTCCTCACAAAGGTATGGGAGTATCTGTTAGTAGCGTGGTGAAGATTAGGATGGAATTTATGGAGAATTGGAAGTCTGATTTGAGAGGAGTTTTCACTGCTGGAGGTTGATTAGGAGAGAGTAAAAATTACGGTACAGCCATCCGAGATTTGTGAAAACACCTAAGTGAGGAGAGAGATTCAAAGAATCTTAAGTATAGACTGCCATTAGATGCTTTCTATGAAAGAACTGATGGATCTTTGGGCAGGTTCCTAGAAGGACAATGAAACCATTTGCTTGGACAGGAGAGTCCCCAAAGATAGAGATGCTAATAAAGACAATGGAAGAGCAAAATCATGGTCATGTCAACAGAGAGGTATGGTTTGGAGGTCTCAGTGTCCAGGCTGAGTGTGGGGCAAGTGGTTTTGGTTCTCAGTATTTAGGGGTTTTGTCGCAGATACATGTGAGTGTGAGTGTGTGTGTGTGTGTGTGTGTGTGTGTTCTGTGGGGGAGAGGTTGTGGCTAATAAATTCACCTTTCTGTTATCTGGCTCCAAACTAGTTCCAATACCTAGACCCAGTTTATGCTAACTGAGCAATGATAGTGTGCTAAATAAAGCACCCCCTGTATCTCAGTGCACTGAAGCATGGGTAGGGAAAGAAGAAAGGTCTGTTGACAAAGTCAGAATATCCTCTGAGACAAGGCTAAAAGTATTACAGTTTAATTCAAAACCCATACAGGTCCATTTGTAAATAAATGCTGTCAGATGCCATTGTAATGGATAGTGTGTACTTTAAAATTGATTTCTTTTTGATGTGATAAAACATCTTATGAAAGAGATGTTGAAACGTAGCTTTTAATGTAAAGTAACATAATTTAGATTTTAAAATAGAAAACCTTTTGTTGATAGTAGTTTATTCGATTCAGTGCATGTCCCAAACATTATTTTCTGTGGGCTATAAATTACCTTTGAACCAGCTATAATTCATAAATCGTTACTTATGACTGATTTATAGGAAATCTCATTAATAGCAATAGCAGAAAGACCTTGAAGTAAGCAAGAAATAGAAAATAAGACAGCCTGGGGACTGAAAAGGGAGAGACACACGCACTCTACAATTAATTGCAATGTATTGGATTTGCATATGAAAGCATGCTTCTGATCATTGCAGTTAATCCTTACCATAACTTTGAATAATAGATATTAGTGTTATTCCTATCTTATATAAGAGGAAAAAACTGAGTGTCCCATCACTTTATATTTAGTTTGAATATGTTTTAAATATTTATTATATATTGATTATTATAAGCTGGTAAGTTTATATAAATATAAACTTACTATATATACATATATATGTATATATGATATATATATAATGTGATATTGCTAACAAAAGCCTTTTGAGTAGATGACAGTGGTGTTTCTCTCTTACAGACAGGAAAGTAGAGAGAAGTGAAGTAACTTTTCCAGTTGTAGAGACATGGAGGTTTAAGCAGGTATTTAAATTTAGCAAGTCTTATGTCATGCTCCTACTCCTCTGCTTTTTTAAGTAATCTCTTACCTCCTCCACCACCACCCTGACTCAATGCAAGTTCTCCCTTGACCATGGAACATGGCTCCCTTTGCTATGTCTTATTTTAAGGAGAAAAGGATAGCAAATGGCTTATCTTAAGCAAAGGACTTAGCTTCTTCACTTCTGTGCTATGTCTAGTCAATCAGTTATTTTTCTATATCTCTTTTGCCAGAGACCCTAGGATTCCGAGAGTCATAGGGTGGGAGATGGGAGATGAACTAGAGGAGCAGGACCCTGGGACCCCAATGCTAAAAACACCCATCAGTTAATGTATCAGAGATTTTATGTGCTATTTTCTAAATGCCCAATTACCTAAAAATTGTGTGTTGGAGAGAGGGGAGCAAATGTAAAACTACACCAAATCATATGAATAAAAAATTTTCAATGGTTGTGTTACTGGAAATTTAAGTAGGGTTCTATTTAAAGTGGAAATCTATAAGGGTTTTTAAGGTCATGTTTAAATTTACAATAAAAAATAATTCATAATCTAGCTCAGGTGAGAAGCCTACCAATCATATTGTTGTCACAGTGTAAATGGGACAGTAGAATAGACCTATAAAGCCATCAACAAGATTAACAAAATCAGCAGGGCCCCATTATTTAGTGATTAGTTGTTTTAAAATGTAGATTTTCTTATTATTTCGGTATGATGAGACAAATCAAGAGGCAATTGTCATTGAAGATATATATATATATTTTTACTCACAGTTCCCAAGAGGAGGGAGCATGCCATGCCACATGGGGGCCACATAAGGAAGCACCAGGGTCAGTCAGAGGGGTAGAGGGAGCAAGGGAAAATCTGAGCAAGAGCCTTTATCATGGTTTGTGAGAAAAAGCAAGAGAAGTCAGGGTAAGCAGGCTGGTAATTGGCTAGCCCTGTGAGATCCTGATAAAGGAGGTGGTTGGGGTATAGGCTTCAGACTGATTGGTTTGCATATGAAAGGCATGCTTGTGGGCAAGTCTTTTACTATCTCTAAGAATTGGCTAGCCCTTGGAGGGGTCTCTCTGGAACAGCAAGGCCCCGGATACCAAAACATCAGAAAATATAGAAAATAGGACCACCTGAGTGGCTCAGTTGGTTAAGCATCCAGACTTTTGATTTCGGGTTAGGTCATGATCTCAGGGTCATGAGATGGAGCCCTGCATCAGGCTCCATGCTGGGTGATGAGTCTGCATAAGATTCTCCCTCTCCTTCTCCCTCTGCCTCTCACCGCCCCCACTGGTGAGCTCTCTCTCTCTCTCTTAAAAGAAAGAATGAAAAAGGAAAGAAAGAGAGAGAGGAAGGAAGGAAGGAAGAAGGAAGGAAGGAAGGAAGGAAGAAAGAAAAAGAAAGAAAGAAAGAAAGAAAGAAAGAAAGAAAGAAAGAAAGAAAGAAAGAAAGAAAGAAAGAAAGAAAGAAAGAAAGAAAGAGAAAGAAAGAAAGAAAGAAAAAGAAAATATAGAAGATAGAAAGTCATGATTACTATATTAGTGCCTATCACTACACATACCCAGAGTTGTAACTAGATAGTAATTGTTTCTGCACATATACAACAGCCTTTTTATCCAGTGCCTACAGTGTGACAAGTGAGAAAAACCATCAGACATGGCCTCTGTCCTCACAGGCTAGTGGGAGAAACAGAACCAGGGACTAATGATCATAGTACTAGGTGGTGTGAAAAGTTAGTCTAGCGCTACTACAGCCCTGAAGAAAGAACTAAGTCTCTTTCCCAGGCCCTCTGTTCTCATGCCACAGGGAACTGTTTACTGGTCCCTGGATGTACTAGCATCTTTCATAGGTCCTTATCTTGGTTCAAGATGGTCCTTGCCTAAAATGCTCTTCTTTCCTCTTTTTTTTTTTTTTTAAATCAACTTCTTCTAGAAAACCTAGATCAGATGATCCTCTTCTTTGAAAATCCTCTGATTTACCAGCACAGACTGAGCTCATCTGACATCAGTGCCCTTGTCCCAATGTGGCTGGGTCTCATACCAGTGAATATATATTATTGTAATTCATCTGCTTACCTATCTGTCTCACCTTCTGAACTATCGTTTCCTCAGGGGTAAGGATGATATTCTTCATCTTTATATGCCTGGTACTCAGCAAGATGTCTGGGTAAGAGAAATAGCATGAACAGTAATAATAGTATCTAACATTACTGAGTTTTTACCATATGGGAGGCATTATTCTAAGGGCTTTACCTGCATTAACTAATTTTATCCTCACAACAACACAGGGGGTATGTACTATTATTCCCATTTTGCAAGTGAGGAGGTTGTGTCATGGAGAGATTAGTAAATTGTCCAAGGTGACATATAATAAGTACTAAATTAGTGCCTTTTTGAATTAGAATGTAGTGATCCCTTTTTTCCTTTGTTTGTTTCCAAGAGATTCATAGAAGGGACACTGTTTATTGAGATGAGAGATTTCGAAGAAGTCATTATACAAGTGTCCAATGCATGATAAGAGTAGGACGTACACTGGGTAACCCCAGCTCCTTTAAAATTCCTTCTTGTGCCAGAAGAGATGCAGAAAGTGAGTTATTTTATTCCCCTTCCCACAAATCTACTTAAAATCAGTGAGAGGAGGGGTACAAGATATATAATATTTCTGTTATACTAAGGTATCTTCTGTACGTAAAAGTTACGTTTCATAGAAATCATTTAATTTGTGGTATGTCTGCCTATAGGCAGCAGTTGCTATATTATAATGAATTTGGGTATTTGAAAATCTCTAAAAGTTTATGTACATCTGTGCATGCCATAGTTTCAGTGTATCTTCACAGGTACTATAAATCAAGTTGCCAGGGTTTACAGCTGAGGTCACCCCCCAAAAAAGTATTTTAGAGAAATTAATCCTGAAAAAATATTTTGCCTTTGCCATCACTCTCCCAGAAACTTTTTCATGGAGTGTTTGAGATCATATGCTCTTGGACCAATCAGATGAGTGTGTGAGTCCTGGTTCTGTACTTACGAACTCTGTGACTTCAGGCATGTTAGTTTCCCTATGATTAAACATCTTCACTTTGGAAATGGAGACTATAGAAGTCACTAACTCAGAAAAGTGCTGTAAGGAAGAGAAAGGATCAATCCACGCAACCTATGTAATTGAAAAGGGCCCCATTCACAAAAGGGCCCATGCTTGGTTAATGCTCTGTTGTTACAGATTGGAAATTCTTCATAATTTTTAAGAAGCCATCCCCCAGTTTCATTTGGCACTGGGCCCTGCAAATTATATAGCTATTCCTGGATAGGATTGTTTGTGAGGTTTATAGCCCATGGTGCCTGGTACATAGAAGAACTCTCAGTAAAATATCAGCTATTACTGATTTTGCATGGGAGCTTTTAGTTTGTTGGGTATAGCCCCAAATCTTATTTTCTGAACTTTTCCAATCTGGTCTGGCCATTGAACCTTCTGGTGGGGTACATCTCGTTTGTCCTCATGTATTCAAGTCATACTTGGTAAACACTATAGTAAGGTGTTTCACCTCATTCTTTCATTCCTATGTGACTGCATATTTGGTAGATATGGGCTGTGGATGACTGCTAATTTGAAGTACAGAAGCATTTTCTCTATAAATATGAGAATTGAGCCACATCGCTCAATAGGGGACATTAGATTTGTTGTTTGCTTAGTCTGAGAAATGATGGCTTTAGCTGATACATTGTATCACTGACATTACTCCAGAAAGACATTTGGAGGAGATCTAATACTCTTTTTTGTTCTTATATTGCAGACTATTTGAACTCCAGAAGGACCAACACCAGATAAATTATGAATGTTGAACAAGATGACCTTACATCCACAGCAGATAATGATAGGTCCTAGGTTTAACAGGGCCCTATTTGACCCCCTGCTTGTGGTGCTGCTGGCTCTTCAACTTCTTGTGGTGGCTGGTCTGGTGCGGGCTCAAACCTGCCCTTCTGTCTGCTCCTGCAGCAACCAGTTCAGCAAGGTGATTTGCGTCCGGAAAAACCTACGGGAGGTTCCAGATGGCATCTCCACCAACACGCGGCTGCTGAACCTCCATGAGAACCAAATCCAGATCATCAAAGTGAACAGCTTCAAGCACTTGAGGCACCTGGAAATCCTACAGTTGAGTAGGAATCATATTAGAACAATTGAAATCGGGGCCTTCAATGGTCTGGCAAACCTCAATACTCTGGAACTCTTTGACAATCGTCTTACTACCATCCCAAATGGAGCTTTTGTATATTTGTCTAAACTGAAGGAGCTCTGGTTGCGAAACAACCCCATTGAAAGCATTCCTTCTTATGCTTTTAACAGAATCCCTTCTTTGCGCCGACTAGACTTAGGGGAATTGAAAAGGCTTTCATACATCTCAGAAGGTGCCTTTGAAGGTCTGTCCAACTTGAGGTATTTGAACCTTGCCATGTGCAACCTCCGTGAAATCCCTAACCTTACACCTCTCATAAAACTAGATGAGCTGGATCTTTCTGGGAACCATTTGTCGGCCATCAGGCCTGGCTCATTCCAGGGATTGATGCACCTTCAAAAACTGTGGATGATCCAGTCCCAGATTCAAGTGATTGAACGGAATGCCTTTGATAACCTTCAGTCACTCGTGGAGATCAACTTGGCACACAACAATCTAACATTACTGCCTCATGACCTCTTCACACCTTTGCATCATCTAGAGCGGATACACTTACATCACAACCCTTGGAACTGTAACTGCGACATACTGTGGCTCAGCTGGTGGATAAAAGACATGGCCCCCTCCAACACAGCTTGTTGTGCTCGATGTAACACTCCTCCCAATCTGAAAGGGAGGTACATTGGGGAGCTTGACCAGAATTATTTCACGTGCTATGCTCCTGTGATTGTGGAGCCCCCAGCAGACCTCAATGTCACTGAGGGCATGGCAGCTGAGCTGAAATGTCGGGCTTCCACGTCCCTGACCTCTGTATCTTGGATTACTCCAAACGGAACGGTCATGACACATGGGGCATACAAAGTGCGGATAGCTGTGCTCAGTGACGGCACATTAAACTTCACGAATGTAACCGTGCAAGATACAGGCATGTACACATGTATGGTGAGTAATTCCGTTGGAAATACCACTGCTTCTGCCACCCTGAATGTTACTGCAGCAACCACTACTCCCTTCTCTTACTTTTCAACCGTCACAGTAGAGACTATGGAACCTTCTCAGGATGAGGCACGGACCACAGATAACAACGTGGGCCCCACTCCAGTGATCGACTGGGAGACCACCAATGTGACCACCTCTCTCACGCCACAGAGCACAAGGTCGACAGAAAAAACATTCACCATCCCAGTGACTGACATGAACAGTGGGATCCCAGGAATCGATGAGGTCATGAAGACCACCAAAATCATCATTGGCTGTTTTGTGGCCATCACACTCATGGCTGCAGTGATGCTGGTCATTTTCTACAAGATGAGGAAGCAGCACCATCGGCAAAACCATCATGCCCCAACAAGGACTGTTGAAATCATTAATGTGGATGATGAGATTACAGGAGATACGCCCATGGAAAGCCACCTGCCCATGCCTGCTATCGAGCATGAGCATCTAAATCACTATAACTCTTACAAATCTCCCTTCAACCACACAACAACAGTTAACACAATAAATTCAATACACAGTTCAGTGCATGAACCGTTATTGATCCGAATGAACTCTAAAGACAATGTACAAGAGACTCAAATCTAAAACATTTACAGAGTTACAGAAAACAAACAATAAAAAAAGACAGTTTATTAAAAATGACACAAATGACTGGGCTAAATCTACTGTTTCAAAAAAGTGTCTTTACAAAAAAAAAACAAAAAAGAAAAGAAATTTATTTATTAAAAATTCTATTGTGATCTAAAGCAGACAAAATTATGTGTATTCCTCAGAACCTGTTTTTGCTGCAGTTATTTACTATTTTCCCACATCTCATCCCTGCCTTCCCTGGTTGCCATATTTTTCATAGGAGATCTCAAGTCCCTAAAGAACTGGCCTAGGAAATTTTGTAAGAATTCTGTTACATTTTGAGATTTTTATGGTGAATTCTAGTGGTGAGATCCAGTCTATTTTGTCTTTCTTTCTTTTTTTTCCTCTCTCCTTTCTTTCCCTCATGACCTTATGAAGTAGTCCAATGGGGAATGCAATATTAGAAATAGATTTTTAAGAGAGAACAAGATTAAAAAAATGCAAGATCTTATATTTTTCATGTAATGACCTGTTCTGTATTTATGAGGAGAACCATTCAATGGCAAAGCAAAAAAAAAAAAAAAAAAAAGAAAAAGAAAAAAAAGTAAGCAAACAACAGATTAATTTACATATGAGCATCTATAAAACCCATGATCTTTTAAACACCTCTAGAACCAGAATTTGTAGTTCAAAAACTAAAAAATAAGGTTATAAATAAAATATTGTTGGTTTTTCTGTACCTGGACACAAGTCATTTGTAGTATGGCTCAAATGTGAGAAACTTGAAGGTAATTAGATTTCCTACTTTCTAAGAAAGAAAAAAAAGTTGTATTCTTCAGTCACAGCATCAATCTCTATGGGGTCCTATTTCATTAGCTGACTTGAGTATTGGATCTATATTCAAGGATGCTGTGGTATTTTTTTTTTCCTTCTCATTAGGAGCACCCTTTGTAGAATGCTCAGATTAAAAAATAATGATTTCGTGAAGTAAATTCAATCCCACTTGGAAGAAAATTTCATTATAATTTATTCACTGTCTCCTAGGTTAAGTTCTACTGGCTAAAGTACAAGAGAATGTGAAGGTATTCTAAATTATCTAAAATGAAAAATAATTTTTGGGGCTGAGTATCAGCAAATTCAGTTCAATTCCACAATAATTATTAAAGATCTTCTATGTTTTAAACACTGATCTTAGTGCTGTGGGTACACAATTGACAAGACCTGCTTCTTGTTCTTAAATCATGAAATATAATTAGAAAAAATATCAGCCTATTATTGAGGGCTAGCTCTAATTTTACTGTTAAGCGGAAGGCTGTGAATTGGGAACCTGAAATTTCAAAAATATTGGGTTACTGTTATTACAGAAAACTTGATTTATGGTTTCTTCTGTCCTTCTGGAAGAACTGATTCTATTCTTTCAAATGCAGATTGCAGAGCTGTAAAGGTGTGTGAGTTTGGATTTGCCATGATGGGTGTGTGCACACCAAGAGATAGCAATGTTAATACAGTAGTAATTCACTAAAGTTACTTGAAGGAACTGGAGAAATTTTAGGTATGAAAACATACACTAGCTTCCAAGTAAAAGAGGAACTTGCTGGTTCTTGGTACCTTGGCATTCTCCTGATATTTTAACATAGTATGTCTTGATCTATGTGAAGCAAAGTGAAAACAGACACCTCTTATTACTGACCTTGAAACCTACCACCTCATTGGTGAAACGTGTGATGCCCAAGCTGGAGAAAACTTCATCTCCTAATGGAGGAGCAGCTTGTATACTCACACTTAACTCTGCAGGCTGGAGCTCACACCAGGGTTTGTGGTCTCCAGGTGTGAAAAATCAATCACTACTGGCAAAGTAGGTCAGAGAACTGGGATGAAGGGAAAGCAAATGAGTAAGACCACATAAGGGTTTTACCTTTTTTTATTTTTTATTTATTTATTTTTTAATTTATTTATTTGACAGAGAAAGACACAGCGAGAGGGGGAACACAAGCAGGGGCAGAGGGAGAGGGAGAAGCAGGCTTCCTGCTGAGCTGGGAGCCTGATGTGGGGCTCGATCCCAAGACCCTGGGATCATGACCTGAGCTGAAGGCAGACACTTAACAATTGAGCCACCCAGGCACCCCCCTTTTTTTTTATTTTTTAGATCACTAATTCTCCAATAGCTTTTTCCTCCCTTGTATTTTACCTCCCTTTGTTAGGAACACAATTCACATTTACTTTCACTGTGGAGAAGACCCAAAAAAGGGGACAATACATGTTGGCTGTCATTGGCTAAGCTATTCAGTATAGAATATACTTAATATATTCCCAAGCTGCAGATCACAAAGCAAACAAACAACCCACCAAGGGATATCCAGCAATTGCTAGTCCAAAGAAGAGTGGTATAAGCAAAGAGGGAGAAGAATCCTGCCTTCTCTATTTGATTTGTGTTCCCTGAGCTCTCTCTTTGCTGACTCTGAACCTTCATTCAATTTGAGCTGATGGTTCTTATGGAGTTAGTCCCAGCACACAATTCCCCTTGGCTGTGAGGGTTGGCTGAATGGTTGGAAAAATTCTACTAAACAGAATGAAAGGTGAACTCAAACTAAAAAGTTAAGTAAGAAAGCATACATCTCAGTCCTGTAGGAGATTATGGTTGCTCTAATAAATACATTCTAGAAGCAAAATATTGATGAAAGACTGGTTAAGCCAAACTTGGCCTTCACAGTAAATTTAGAAACACTTTTGACCAAAGGTCGTTGTTGCAGGTTTTGGGGTTGAAGGGTGGAATGCTATAAATGCATTACCTAGAGGTATGTGTCTAGAGATTTATGATTAACAGTGTCTGTATTTGCTCTGCACAGCACTCTTGGCTTTTGGCCCTTCATTACAGGAGTCACTCTGTGTTAGATGTGTTAGAGACCATCATGCCCTGTGGACTTCTTGGTCCAGCAGAAAGTTCATGTGACTGTCTTAACATCTGGTATATCCTGATAGCAAAGCACAATTCTATGTCAATATCTCTTCATTCTCTCCAAAGGCAACCAAGTGGTAGTACTCTTAAACACTTATGTGCACCAAAAATATGTCCTTTACAAGTAACTAAGTTAAGGTAACCTGATGGTAATTGTGTGTGTGTATGTGTGTGTGTGTGTGTGTGTGTGTGTGTGTGTGTGTGTGTGTTCCCTACTAAAGGTATGCAGTTTGCTTCAGGGAAACATCAAGATATTTTATAAAGAAGATTCTGTAACATTTCCTTTTTCTTTAAGGAATCCTATATACCTGGCTATCACATAGATCTCCTAAATTCTTCTGAATGCGTCCAAATACATTTTCAGTGGTAAAATAGGAGAATTCGGTATAGTTCATGCACATATGCCCTGATACAGCTTTACTAAATGTTCCCTCATATTCTGAATATTCTGTAATCAAATATCTTTTCCCAAATTGAAATAGGTCATTTGATCTTGGAACGTTGACCAGTGTTTGTTTGAGGAGAAAAATGTTGCTAGTCCATGACTGCTATCAGGCCTTATAATCAAAGAGTTAAAAATCAGAATGTTTGACACGCCACACTATGAAATTCTGAATATGGATTGCTGGAAAGTAACTTGACAGTAGAAGGGTTATTTGCATGAGGGAAGGAAAAGACTTTTTTTTAGAACAGGGGTTACTGAAACATGGAAAAAATAATAAATGGATGGCCCAGAGTATCCAACATTTCCAAGGTAAATATTGAAAGGTAGAAAAACATCAACAACTATCCTTTATCCTTTTGGGATAATCTTCGAGATGCTTAGATAGGTAGAAGAGTCAGGTGAGTGATTGTGAATACAGTGCAGTGTTCTAAGGCAATGTAATTTTTAAATAATGTGTTCAATTGTTGATTTGGTCTTCAGGTTGCTAGTTTCAATAAGGATATTGAAGATAATGATATCATTAAATATCACACACAAAACATGTGGGTGACTGAGGAGTCAGACTCTTCTAGGAAACCATTTCTATGTTTCTCATAAAATATATTAGCACAGAGTCAAATCTCTTATAAAAACATCTCCTTCCAAACTATATGCATATCATTATATTTGATTAGAATGTGATTTCTGTACAAAAGCAACTTTATTTATTTATTTTTTTAAAGATTTTATTTTTAAGTAATCCCTACACCTAATGTGGGGCTCAAACTCACAAACCCTGAGATCAAGAGTCACATGCTCTTCTGACTGAGCCAGCCAGGCACCCCTGTACAAAAGCAACTTAAGGTAAAAATGAGTTTCAAAAGTTGCCTTAAAAAATGAATACCTTCTATTCTTTTTCTTCTGCTATAAGGAGAAATATGAATTCCTAAAGACTCTGTATTAGATAGAAACCGGCTGTGACACCGTTGTCTTTCCATGCTCCAGCAAGATACAAAATAAGATATGTCTGGCTCCATGAGAGGAAAAAAGAAATGTTGAATAAATGCACTATCAATTAAGATCCAAATTTAGATGCTGAGTGAAGCATTCTTACAGCACAAATCAGTTCGTGTCCTTTTGTTTTTTTCAAGTACTGCCAACAAAACTCCTGAGGCTTCACCCTTTCTTAGCGTTAAGAAATATATACACATTACATATAAAATCATATAATTAAATTGGATAACACGTGTTTGGCAGCAGTAAGTGAAACTGCCATTCATTTTGCTTTTGTCCGAGATAAATAAGAAAAAAAAGGGGGGGGTTTGCAGTGAGACACTCAATTAAGCCGTTTTCATGAAAGCACATGATACTGGAAGATCCTTCTGTTTTGTAAATTTTGTCCTGCTCAGGAAACAAGGATTCTCATTTATCCACTGCACAAAATATGGAAAGTAAGGACCTCTGAAACTCCAGACCATAAAGCCTTATCTTTCAATATTTGTTCCAGTAATTTAATTTCACTTTCCAGGTTATTAAGACTACACTTTATTATCCATTTGATGCTGAATTGCTGAGTTTGACTTTGTCCCAATGGCATCAATCCTGTCTTTATCGGGTTGGCAGAAGTAGTGGCTATATGGCTTTTAACCCGGATGAAAGGAAAGATTCAGTGTGGTTTGAAGGAGACGGACTGGTCTCTGTGATGGCAGGGGAATCTCTTCTGATTTATGTCCCATAATCCTGAGAACTTGGCAGCATATCCACTAGCTGGGCCCCAGGATATCATGATGAAAACCCATTATGGGAACCCCTAGCATTTATTATGTCCATATATCAGTAAGGCTTCTGAATGACAATTAGTAAATCTCCTTACTTCTCCGCCCCTGGTTCCACATTGGAAGAGGTAAAAATAAAGTGGAACTTAATTTCTATTTAAGCACAGTTGCTAGTTTTGTAGCGTGTATGGTTCTCTAAGAGAAACAAGTGACACATCAATCCAACTAAATATATTAAAACATACACAAGAGTAATTATGCTATATTTTATGGTATATGCTTTTTTATGGGAGCTACTATAAAATTTTAAATCAAATAATTTGTAATACTAGGGAAATCATGAGTTTCTTTACTAACGGAATCATTATGAAGAAAAATTAACCTTAACAAAATGTGTACAATGCCTCAAAAGTCAAATGTTGACGTGGAATTCCCAGTCCTATGGCTAGTTCTGTTTTTAAGAAATAAAGTTTTACAAAATGAAAGAGAGAAGTAATAAAGTTTCTCTTTCCAGCATCCCTCAAGCAGAGTAACTCATAATTGTAAAGGTATTTCTCAACATAAATTGACTGTTAAAGAATGAAGTTTAGCTCACTTGGACCATAAAAATGTCATGTAGTTATGTATTCCCACCTAAAATTTTTTCAAGAGTCTTGCAAACAAGTCACTCAAAAAAATCAATGCCGGTTTTTATGTGCTCAGTTACATTTTCATTTTTCAATATATATCCTTACCCTATGTAGAAGTATATTTTATCTCAGCATGTGTTCAAGCTCTCCAGAAATACTCTAAAATCAGAATCTGTCACTTCTACACAGCATTTAGTTACAAGATCTGGAGTTCATCCCTAACAATACTGGGGACAACTGAAGGTGAATACATTATTTCCTAGGCTTTGTAGGAGTGGTACCTCTTTTAATTTCTACCTCCAAGAAAAGTGGAAGAAAACCAGGAATTTTGCAGTATTGAAAAATGCTTAAAAAGCTGCAGAATATATAAAATAATTATATATATGTAGTTTATCTATCTAATCTATAATTTTATAAACACAAACTGTTACCATACTTCCTATCAAAGACAAATGCCAATATATATTGATTATTCATCAGAAAGTATATGCTAATGAGATAAAAATCTCATTTATTGGCCAACATGATTTCAACTTATTGACATCATCATTAAACTCTTGTAAAACTCTATAACAAATTTTGAGAGTGATTTGTAATAGATATTTAAAAGCCATTTTAGTAATCAGAGGAAGCACTGACGTTCAGGAGTAAAGATCCACAATTAATGTCAGAAATAAAGGGGGCTTGTGGAAATTAGTGGGATACCATTAAGTAATCCTAAGGTAATTCAAAAATAAAAATTGTGTGCTTTATAGCTTAGAAAGTGTTTTCATCTGTTTTCTTATTTGTTGAGCCTTGAAAGAATGGTGAGTGTATTTTAACTAATATACCAAATTTTCCCTGAATTGTGTATTTGTCTGTAGGTAGAACTATTAATATTTTGAAGCCCTAAGCAGAATAAAAAGAAAGAAAACAAAACACTGGGAAAGAGAAAAAAAGGAAGCAGTATAAGGAGAAAACATGGCTAGATTATTTTTAGGTTAGAATGGATTAATTTGCATAGTGAGTTAAGAATTGAGAAACCTTCTTAAGTCCAGGCACTGTTTAAGACTCTGGGTATACACTAGTTAACAAAACAAAAGCCATGGCCTATATGATAGGATGTCCAATTCATCTTGGTTTCCTCAGACTTTCCTGGTTTTAGCAATGAATATCCTGTGTCCTAGGAACCACTTGATTCAGGGCAAGCTAGGATGGTTGGTCACCCTCCTCTAGACCTTACTTACCTTGATTCCATTATTCAAATTAATGTGTTTATCTCATTGCTAATGGCAATGCCAGATAACATTGGCAACAAGTAAGCAGTAGCACTTTGTTTCTAAGTTGGGCAAGGTCATCCCAAGAGCAAATGCTGGCTATATCAAATTCCCTAGAATAACTTCTAGAAAGCACTCTGTGGAGTACAACAGAAATACAGAAAACAGAACTTTCCCTCAAGGAGCAGTTATAGTCTGAGCATGTCAACAATTATATTATTATAGCCTCCATTTACACTCCTCATCTCCAGTACTTACACAAACCTATAAGGTAGGCATTGTTTTCTTCCTTTTAGGGAGGAAGAAATTGAGAGTAAACTCTTCCCACTGCACAAAAATTAGAAAGAAAACCGAGGATGAAAGAAGAGAATTGGAGTTTTCAGATGGCTGTCTCAAGCCTTAATTTAGCAATGACATTTATTATTCAGAATAGAAAATCATTGACGCTTCTCAGAATATTTCATGACTTGTATTCTATTAGATTGTCTCCTCCTGGAAAACAGCCTTCTCTTGGGGACATGTTTTGGTAATTAGTGTTAGTCTTGTTTGTTTCTTCATTGAAATTTACTAATGAAATTGGTAGGCCAACATTTTTGAAGCACTTGATTGGCTAATGTGACACTGTTTAAAATATTGATATGTTGAACTTCACGGAGGAACTTCAAATGGAAAACATTATGGATCAGCTAGCATTCAAAGAGGAAGTGAATCAATACTATTATAATAATAAGTTTTAGGTATTTTATTTTTAGGGTTTCATTATGATTCACTTTTGTATTCTAATCAAATGTCATTGATGGATATAGTCATGAATAAAACAGTAGCTAAAGTATCATATTCCAGTTCCTTTCCATATTAAAAAAAAATCCTCTTTACCAACCTCAACATCTCATTATGTAAACTGTTCCATGAAGTCAATAAAGCATCCAACTTACCTTTCTTGGAATACAACATACTGTTTAAAGCTTTCTAAACTATTTAAGAGATAAACACTAACCAATAATTTTTTTACGCAATAATTTTTTACTTGCAAAGTAGCTGAAAGAGACAAAATTAAAAAAAAAAAACCCAAAACATAAGTTATACTCCCCAAAGCCAGAGGCTTAACTTTTAAACATTGAAGATTTAAATGAACAATTCCGATAAAAAAAATAATGATTGCTCCAACCAAGTACCCCTTACAAATTTAAGCCTCTATACTTGTTTTTGTAGTTATTTTTCATACTAAGTAAAAGCATTCCCCTTGATAAGTAATGAATGCACCAAAGAGAAGCTATCATAAAAACAGATGGATACATGACAGAATTAATTAGTTATATGAACCAGCATTAAAATACAGTTAGTTGTCTCTCCACATAAAGGTATTAGTGACAGACTAGAGAATAGGACTCTAGTTGTATATATACTTTTTAATTTAGCATTAGTGGTCAGTTTTAAATCTTAGACCCTAGTCAGTATATTTTCATTCCTAAATACTTGTATTCATGTATTCAGAAAACAGTCATTGAGTGCATGCTATATGCCAGCAATGAGTAAAGTTGTCAGGAATACAAATAAAGACATAGTCTTTGCTTTTATAAGGAGTACTATATTGCAGTGTTGCAAATACGATATGATACATTGAATGAAAGAGGCAGTGCATGTTACCTAAGAAGGGAGAAAGGCAACAGACCTAGGCTGTGTGGTTGAAAGAGGGGAAATCACGTTTGCTTCTTGTATGAAGTGATGCCTGGCTTGAGCCCTAATGGATGAACAGGAGTTAGCCAGGTGGAAGGCGGGGATACATTAGCTTTTCCAGCACAATGTACAGCAAGGTCAAGGAACAAGCAACATCATGTATGATAGAACTGTAAGTGGTTTAATGTTGTCAGAGCAAAATATAGAATTTGGAGATCTCCAAAAACAAAGCCAAGGCAATGATTAAAGACCTTTAAAGCATGATGACCCTATTGAATTTAGCCTGTAGATGATGATGATGTATGAACATTTTCTAAGTAATTGAGTGGTATCCTCAGATTTGAGCTTTGGATAGGTCATTTGCATGGCAGAAGAAGAAAAAATTAAGGTTAACAAGACTGGGGTAAAGAGAAACCCGCTTTGGAAGGTGTTTCACTACTACAGTGAATACATGATTAGTGCAAATTATAGTCAGGACATGTTAAAGGATCCAGCTGAAAAAAAAAATCAAGCTTAGTTAGCTGGACTTGATGTCCCTTTACATGTTGGGGAGGAGAGGAGAGGAAGTCAAGATTTGTTATATTTGTTAACTAGTAGAAATATAAAGGTGAGTGGGAGGTAGAAGGAAATGTTTGTAGTTGGCAGCTGAAGTAGAACATGCTTTTCGGGATGGGTGCTGGGGAAGGAAGGTTATGTGCTCAGTAAGTTTTAGTTATATGGAATTTGAATACTGCCCAATACCAAACTCTGCACAAAAATTAAACAAAGCAGAAAGATGAGTTTATTGGAAGGCTTTTGAAACTCAAAGCCACGGGAGTAATGAGTACCTAGATGCTCACAGGCTAAGGGATATTTATGGAATAAATGGAGAAATTATTTGGCTTTTTTAGCTGTTTGGTTGCCTACTGGTCTTCTTACCTGTTTGGATCAGGGTAGCTGAATCAGGGGAACGAGAAAGTCCAGAGACTACCTGAGCAGACTTGGCATTTGGGGATTGGCTGGTGTTCTTTGCTGATTTCTGAGAAGAGCTGTAAATTCCTGTAAGGTTAGTTCAAGTTTCCTTTATGCACCTGTGTTGACTATCTCCCATTTTGTCCCTGACATAAATGACTTCATTTTAGTTTGGTTCTGCAATACCTATGACAAATCCAGGTAGAGCTGTCCAGCAGGAAGCTTCTCTGGACTAGCAATATCAATCTTGTCATCATTTATAGAAAATTTGTAAAGTAAGCTGAGTGAGTGGGTGGGACTACCTAGTGTGCAATACAGGAAGTCCAGTGGGTAAAGGATAGAACACTGAGAAACACCATTTGATAGGTGTGGAGAGGAAGAGAAAACCATTTACTAAAATCCATTAAAAAATTACTCATTGAGTCATTGCTACATACCAGGCCCTGTGCTAGACTTTGGTGTTATCACTTTAAAGATGAGTGCCAGGCCAGAAAAGGAAGACAAATGACAAAGATAACTATTTAATTGCAGCTGTGGTAAGAACTATAAGGTAAAATTGCAGGATCACATCATTGAGAATGTAAACCAAGGGAATTAGCTCTAGTCTGGGAGGTCTATTTAAAGTAGTGGCTTTTAAAGGGGGGACAGGAAGAATGGATTGTTATAAGGCAAAAAAAAAAAAAAAAGTAGAGGCAAAGGGACTTTGAAACAGAGGAACTGGTCTGGGTTAAGTGCCTGAGGGTTAAAGAAGCAGATGAAAGATGAAAGAGAAGACAGGGGGGAAAAAATAGACAAGATCCAAGAGGAGATTTGTGATAGCCAGACAAATAGAATTTTTTGAAGGGCATAAAGCCAATAATCTAAGAAATTTGAAAACATTCACTGAATTTGGCAATTGGGAAGTTAGGGATAGCTTTAGCAAAAACAGTTTTAGGAAATGATTGTATGCATTGGTTGGCGGGGAGTCAGGACAAGAGAACAAGAGACCATATTATAGTGAAGAGAGGAAATTGATGGGGGGAGCAGAAGTGGAAGCAATGAGATGGATTCTTTGGAAGGAATGAAAAGTGTAAGTAGAGAGATTATTTGTGGATGATGTTAACTAAAAGGAGAAGACAGAGCGCAACAGAAGTTGCTAGTCTGAGGAATTCAGACTTTATTCTATAGGCAAGAAAGTAGCCATAGAAAAGAAAAGTATATATGGACCAACATTCACAGCACAATGATTAAGTTATTAGAACAAAATGGGACATCACTGAAAGTATAAATCCCAATCTAGCCAGGCTTGAGAAAATGACAGGAAAATTCCGTAGATTTGTTTTAAAATAATCAACTCTGTACTTTTAGTAGAGTAGACTTTATTACCTGGAAATAGAGAATTTTCTGAGGCATGATGGACTCAGGATCTCTATAGTCAGACTGGTTTATAATTTACAATACTTGAAAGAACAAGAAACAAATACATCTGATAAATTTCCTGAATGGGTATTTAATCGATTTTAGTAGGTTCTTTCATCTCTTGATATCCAATGAAGTAATAAAATTTGCATTTAAAGGAAGAACAATGAAACATGAAATTTAAAATACTTCAGAGTCCGTTATAGGAATGAAATTAGGTTATCAACTATTAAATAACATTAATTAATGTCATAATAGCTTAGAGCAAAAGAGTACAGTTGCTGTTTTCCAATGCCATCAGATAAGAACTATGATGAATGAAAGGAATAAAAACTTTTAAATTTGTGAGTAGAATATTGAAGAGAATTTCAAGGAAAGTAGTAAAAGTTCCAATATGGAATAAATGAAACCTCCAGAGACCAGATTAAAGGTAACTATCTTGCTGTGAACACGAACACATAGGCAAGAAGTGTCGTAATACATCTCTTCCATCTCATTAGATGTGTATTTCTATCACATGTAATACTAATCCAACCATCTGAAAGCTGTTCAAAATCTTTTGGCACTTGTTCCAAGAGAAATGATACTAAATTGGTAAGTAAATGACAAAGATTTCTAATTTATTTTTACATAAAACATTATTTATAAGTGATCTGCTCATGCTGGTATAGCAAGATATAGCAAGATATATATTTATCACACAGTAATAAATTTACTTTTGTATTAATAATTAACATTTTGAAAAGCATTTAAAAAAAAGAAGCCTGGAATCTCCTTGCTGAGTCATGATGACTGGGTTTGCCATGCTTGGAGTGCAGATTAGAATAAAATATTTCTATGCTAACCATTAAGGAATGAAAAAAATCAAAAGCCATGAGCAGATTAAAAAAAAAGTGATGAGTAGGTAACCTTACTTGAATCAAGATGATAATTATTAGAAATGGGGACACAGAAGGTGGGGGTGAAGAAGAGTTTTTAATTAAACACAGTGTGTTTATTTTTTATTTTTTTAAAGATGTAATTGACTTTATTAAGCTATTCATGAATTGGGCAGTGAACTCTTTTTTTTTTAAAGATTTTATTTATTTATTTCACAGAGAGAGACACAACGAGAGAGGGAACACAAGCTGGGGGAGTGGGAGAGGGAGAAGCAGGCTTCCCGCCTAGCAGGGAGCCCGATGTGAGGCTTGATCCCAGGACCCTAGGATCATGACCTGAGCCAAAGGCAGCTGCTTAATGACCTATCCACCCAGGTGCCCTTGGGCAGCAAACTTTTTAGCAAGTAAAGAGATGCTCCCTGGACACAGGGTGTTTAAAACAAAAATTATATTTTTTTAGTTTGTAAACTGTTAATCTTAAAAGTAAAACTGTGAGGTCATTTACCAGCAGGAATAGGTTTATTTGGGAAGGGCAGAGAATTGCAATTGGTGACATGCAAGCTATGGCAAAACCATAGGCAAGTCCAGAGAACAAAGGAGAGAGCCCTCTTTTATAGAGGACGGGGGATGATAGGAGGGGCTGTTATAAACAAGAAGTCCATTGGAATAAATTGGGTGTTCAAAGTGCAGGGGCTTTGCATTGGCTGAGTTGTGATAGTTTCTCATTAACTGGGCTATTGCTAGATAAAGAGAAAATCTTTCTTCCTCCTGCTGGGGTAATAAAGCATAAGCTTCCTCCTGTAGAAAATGCAAGGTCCTGTCCCTTTCTATTGGTTCTGCAATGATGACAAGTGATAGGGAGTGAGAACACTCTCTTCTGGCCTTCCAACTCCATTTTAGTGAGGTTTCTCTTTATTAAATTTCACAAAACCTAACACCAGGGATTTGGACTCTACATTACTTCCCTTATGGTTCTCCAATTGGATACTAAACTAGCACAGCATCCATTGAAGTCCATCCTTTGAAGTCATTTCATTCCATGACTTTTTAGTATGTCTCAAAGTGAAAAATGTTGTGTAGGATTTAGATTAAGTCCCTGCCTGAAGTTGATCATCTTTAATTTTACTTGATTAATTTAAGTGATTGATTAAAATTTAATGGATTAATTAAAATTCCAAAAGCATCTAAATTGTACGCAATGAATCAACTACATGTATTGAGTTTTGACTTTTACCCTTTATCTTTTTATTCTTTTGGTCCTCAAAAAAGGGACCACAAACATAGTTGCAAAACAAAGCGTTTTTTTATTGTTCTTTATTTTATTCTTTCTATACCTGGAAATAGTTCAACTTTTTCATAATTATGGAAAATATCCTACATTTTAGAATATTTGTTTTATATGCAGCCTTTAAACATTTGGCACAAACACTGTGATTTAGCCGTAATTTTTTTGGATCAAGTCATACCCTATTAGATTTACCCATTTGTCACTGAGTTTCAGTCATGAAAAATTTTGGAACAGGCATATCATCCTGAAGGAAAGGGAGAGAATATCATCAAACCATCATATTTGTGCGAATTCCAGCTATTCAAGGTTTCAGTTTTAATTTTTTTTGTCCTAGTAGCCACCCACTCACTAATTGCAATTTTTTAGCTTTTATTTTTAGTCTCCAAATTTCCATAAGGAAAAAAAAGATTTGACGTTTTTTAAGCTACACAACTCTAGTATTTGCGTCAGTGGTTATATGTGTGTGCAAGTATGTGTGGGTATAAATTCATGTGCTTCTTTCTCATACTTAAAATCTCCTTTTTCTTGCTACTCATGAAACACGGATTTCATCAGTTTTTCCTGAATGTGTAGTATAGTTTTTCTCTTCCAGAAATTTCAGAGTTTAAAACTTCAAAACAGGAGAGGGCCATAGTATGTGCTTTTTCTTCTTTATTAATTCGTGTGGTTGCTTCTGACAGATTCAGAATATTGAAGAAACATGATATCAAATTTAAAGCCACATTATTTTTCAATACACTTTTCTTTTTCTTTTCCTCTGAGAAAAACAGTTCTTTCCCAATATGTAATTTTGTACACCCACATTATTGATAATAATGTTTCATTAATTATAATCTTAATAAAATCATTATAGCTAATGTTCACTGAATTCTCAGCTCAAATTACTTTTAGTTTCATGACTTTGATTCTACATTCCTTAACTTTTCTAATTGCCCCTGATATTAAGACTAAGCACTGTGTTCTTTTGAGAAAAATAAGGAACGAGTTTGAAGATTTCACCAGTTAGAGAAAATTAGGACCAGAATTGCACATCATTTTTATTCCTTTTCTATTAATGGCTATTTTCAGGAATAGGAATTTTGCCACCATACTTGTTGTATAAAAAGACTGCTTTATTAAATCCTATTTGATAAATAAGTCCCTCAAAGAAAGAACTGAAGAAAGTGGTTAGTCAATCCATATTTAATTTCTCTCAGCCTCTCCTAGGTCCATAAAGGGAACATGACCCACAGAGGTTAATCACACACAAAATCTCTGGTTCTGAACTATTTCTGTGTCTTGAAAATGTGTTTCAGAGTTACAGAACCCTTTCACTGACCTAAAATTGAGACCTTGAAAATGTAGCCCTGAAGAAATTCACTAGGGATGTAAAAGGAATAAATGTGAAAAGCGCAGTTTATAATTTTGCAAAGTTGATGCCCAGTCCTTCTCTCTTCCTGATATTTCTAATAACTATCTTGCTAAACAGAACTGAGTTAATATGGGCTCCTGGGACTTCACCTCCTGGCCTCAATCATACTTCTGCCAAGCAGTGTGTTTTCAGGATGAAGACTTTCAGAAAATATCTAATATGATGCAGTTAGAGAATTTTTAGTTCATTTTGTTTTCCTCTAAAATTTGGGGATCTTGAAAAGTGGAAAACTCGATCACATTCTACTAAAACACAAAGGTGCACACATAAAGATGCAATAGATTTTAAAAGTAAAATGCATGCACCAGTTACCAAACACCATAAAATCATGTCAGTGAATTTAAAAGAAAACTTTTGCAAAACTCAGCTACATTTGTTTCATGGCTCCAAACTCTTATCTATAGTTTATAGGTATTTTTGCCAAATATTCTCCCTACCCTTTACTCAGCTTTACTCTAAAACCCCTTTTTAGGGGTTAGAAGGGACCTTAAGAGCCCTAGACCTATTTTAAATGTGGCCTCTTTTCTCCCAGTTCTCCCTGTAGAATTATTCCATCCTTATGATTTTTCTAAAATGTGTTAGCAGAAAGCCTTTGAAATGTCAAATCAACTGACCAGAAAGCAAAGGATACATCAGAAATCTTGCAAACTATATAGAATCAATCTGCAGATCAGTTATGTGGCAAAATCTCACTTTTAGCAAAGTTTATTGGACTCAGGGTCAGCAAACTACTCCCCATCTGTCAATGACCACTGCTAGTAAATAGAAGGTTATTGGTATGCAGCCTTGCCCATTGGCTTATGTATGCATTGTCTATGGTTGCTTTCATACCACAATGGCAGAGTTCAGTAGTTGCAATTAGGACTGTACGTCTCAAAAAGCCTAAAATATTTACTATTTGATTCTTTACAGATAGGTTGCCACCTCCTGGTGTAGAAGACAGAAATTAGTCTCTGTAATCATGTGCAATCACTTATGTAGGATTAAATGATTTGTAATAGTTTGGTTCTGAAGTTCCATATCTGTATTCCTCAAAACTACCTTCTCTTCTACTTTCCCATTTCTACACTGCTCATTAGTACAGTGAAGGTCAAAATAGCATGCTATTTATGAATAAGTGAAATTTTGTACTGGACATGCCTTAAAATCTTGTCTTTGAGATTCCTTCAGTATTTCATTGTTTGCAGAATTTATTACCACTTGCAATATTTTTTAATTGCATAAGAGCAAACCAACAAGAATGTCATTATCAAAAGAAAACTAGCCAATGGGTTTTAATCAAAAAGGCTTTCTCTTTTTGTAAAGAAAAGAATAAAGCCAATGCATCTTATTTTTTTTAAATATTTTATTTATTTATTCATGAGAGACAGAGGGAGAGAGAGAGAGAGAGAGAAGCAGAGGGAGAAGCAGGCTCCCAAGGAGCAGGGAGCCCAATGCGGGACTCAATCCCAGGACCCTGGGATCATGACCTGAGGCAAAGACAGATGCTTAATCATCTGAGCCACCCAGGCGCCCTAAAGCCAATGCATCTTAAATGTGAGTGTTCCTTAGAAACTCACAGTATCCTCTGCTAAGCTTATATGTTGAATAGATTCTTCAGTTAAATGCTGTTTTCCTGGAGAAATATTTATTTTGCTGTGTTGATGATTCTCTTTCAACTAGAATTATTAGGGAAATATAGTCAGGCCTAAAAATAAAAAAAGACAGGTGTTCAGGCAACCATGACAAACTTAAATGGTTTGATTACTTCTCTGTGGTAGATGATTTGTTTTATTGTCTGAAATAACACAATTACATTGCGTTCTACTTCCATCTATAGTTACATCAAAGAGAAGATAAAAGAATAAATTAAGCTGGTTTCAAGTACATTTTGGATAATAATTGCAGAGGATTTGAAAGTTGGCTGGGCAGTTGAAATGTGCCCACAATTCACTAAAACTAATATCTAATATTTTGAGGAGTCTGACTTCACATCTATCTTCCAAGTGCTTTTGAACAAGTTCCAGATCTCCATTTGGAATAATGAGCAATAAGGAGATTTTTCTTTGCCCAGTAATCCAAGATAAGAAAAGCTCCTTTTCAGATCATTTTCCCATAAAGAATCTATCTACAGCCTCTGCTTCCCACTTAAATGTCTAACTCAATCCTGACTCTACTTTAGAAACACCTTGGAAGTTTTTACATAATAGTGTATTCAAGATCCACGCATACTTCAGAGGTTCTGATTGAGCTGGTCTAGGGTAGGATCAAAGCATCAGTATTTTTTTTTAAAGATCCCTTTGTAGTTATAATACAAACTAAAGTTAAAAACTGCTGATCTAAATGCTTTAATAACCACAGACAGATTCTATGGAATGACAAACCCAATAGACCATTAGTAGTAACAAAGCATGAAGTTTCTGATGGAGATTGGAATGAACTTGAAATAGCAAAACAATGCATGGAAACTTAGTCTCTAACACTGCATGTAAGCAGATGTCTAGAACTGGCTTTCCAGATCAATAATATTATCATACATGTATATGGCATACCATTTGCCATGGAATTTCGTACTCAACCAATACTTGTGATGGCTTAATGGATATAAATGTATATGAATATAAACTGACTACTTGTGCAAAACAGTAGCTAGTTGTCAACTATGTGCTTTCATCATAATAATGAGTTCAAATGGCTATCCTAATCCTTGAGGTTAAAAGTAGTTAATACGTTTCTGTGAGTATAGATAGGACCTGGGATGTAGGAAGAAAGGAAGTTATAATTCCCATCAGTGGACATCTTTGAGAATGAGGCAGTCATATGCCTTTTCTGGGATAAGAAAGATACAAACTTCAGGGAAGACAGGAAGTTGAATTTCCTAGATAACCAGTCAAGGGTTCCCCTATCATATATCTCTCCTGGGGAAAAGGAAGATAAGTGGAGGGTGGCAGAATGAAAAGCTTAACCTTCAGCTGTGGCAATATGTGGCAATATGGTATGATCCTGTGATTCAATTCCTGGATTTTCTAGTGAAATCTACGCTGAAAATAATGTCATATAGTGATCAGCTAGTGGATGAAAATAAGAATACCTCAAAATAGCTTTATTCTTTCACAAAATGTAATTCAATGAATTCTAACACCTCAATATTTTCTATTGTCCTTCTCATGAAAAAAATATTCAATCTATAGCTCTTTTTGAAATATTGTGTTTTATACCAAATATTAATTTCACTATCAATGTTGAAATTTCTTACATGCTTAATACTGTTACTATTATTCCTTCTTTCCTCCCTTCTTCTCTCCCTCTCTTTTTCCTTTTTCTCTTCTCCTTTTTTTCTTTGTTTCATTTTTTAAATTATAACATTGATGCACACTGTTGTAACAGAAAAGCCAATAAAATACAAGAATATGTAAAGATGTTGGGGCACCTGGGTATCTCAGTTGGTTAAGCCTCTGACTTCAGCTCAGGTCATGATCCCAGGGTCCTGGCATCGGGCCACAGTTCAGGCTCTGTGCTCAGCAGAGAGTCTGCTTGTCCCTCTGTACCTCCCACTGCTCGTGCTCTCTCCCCGTCTCTCTCAAATAAATAAATAAAATCTTTAAAAAAAGTTTACATAAAGATGACACTTATTACCCATGTGTTCCAGGTAACCAACATTAAAAGTTTGGTGTTTATCTTGTGCATGATCAATTTGCTTAAGCTACTGCCATGATATATAGATATATCACTATATATAAAATAATATATAATATAATAATTGTTTCCTTCAAGGGAAAGAATATTCTCTGTACCAGCAACCAAGTAAACTAAGTAAACTAAATGAAGTCTTTAAAAGTTAGTCTCCTGGATTTAGAAAGGCTCTTTGAATCTTGCCTCCAACACTCACTAGAAAGTAAATAATTTAAGCTCTGAAGCCCCATTTCATTCTGTAAAATGAGAATAATAGCCTAAATACATCATAAAGTAGTTGTGAGGCTTTATGTGAGGTAATAATGGATGTATATAAAATATTAGGATGGGGTCTGGAACCTAGACAATTACAAATAAAGTATGACTTTTATTACCAATCAACTATTACACTGATTAACTTATGCATTTTAGGAAAGAGAAAATTCTCAACTCATTTTTCTCCAATCTGTGCAAGAGATATTTTCCAGTGTACTAAGATAGGACAATTTATAGCAAGACCCCAGCAGGCAAGTGGGAACAGAGTTTGAGCTCAGGGAATTTCTTGATTTAAGTAGGAGATGAATGGGTATTTTAAAATCATTCTGTATAGAAGGATAGTCAAGGCAAAGACAGATATTGGTGCCAATGGAACTCTACAGTGATTATTATTATTATTATTATTATTTTTACTGGGGCTGGGTTGTGAGTGTGTGAGTGAGGCAAGGTGACTGGCTCACCTGAGCAATGAGGCAGACTACTGAGAAAGCAATGACCTTTCATTTTCTCAAACCCTTTCCTGAGAGATCAGGAGAGAGGGACCCATAGTTAAAGCACTCGATACTCTGTTTCATGTGGCTAGTATCTATCTTATCCTCAGTGCTAACCATAGAGTAGGTTCTCAGTAAACATGGATGAGTGGATGGACAAATGGATGAATGGTTGGGTGAATAAAATGTATGGCCTCGCATCTCACTCCTGCTTTCTACTAAAAAGACTAATAGAGCCCACAGAAGGCTGCATGTAAAAGCATGTCTTTGGGGTCCATCAGAATCGGTAATAAATTATTATTCTTAGTATGACTTTAAATTTTCTCATCTCCTAATTGGAGCTCATATTTCCTCGATGTTACGGCATATGGATTACTTGAGGAAAAGTAATTTCCATATAATAAGTATTATGAACTGGGAGTTTTATTAAAAAGAAATGGAGTTACATGATGCACTAAAAATTGAGTTTATACGGGCCTGGCACAATGTGGGAGACAAAGAAATATTTCACAAATGAGCGAATAAATAAGTGAATGGATGAAAACATCTAGATAAAATTCAATCAGAGCTGAGCTTCTGCTAATTCACACTATGACTAGAGTTAGTGGTGAAAGACGATTATTCACATACTCTACCAGGAGTCGTCAAACTGTGGGCTAGCTATGGGACAGATCTATCCCCCTACCCTGTTTTGGCATGGTTCATGGTGATAAAAAAAAATTATGGAAATTTATTTTCCTCTGGATGTCTAAGTGCCTGCATAATAGCCTCAATTTTGCCTCTTGACCTACATAGCCTAAAATATTTACTATCTAGTTGTGTACAGAAAAAGTTTGCTGAGTCCACACAATACTAGAAGCTCCAAGAGTAGTGGATTACATTTGACATAAAAACCATTATCTACTCAGCACCTAGCTCTCTGCCTGGCATATAGTAGACACTCACTCAATGACTATTTAATAGATTATTAAATAAATAGATGTATGAACATATTCTTCGCTTTACTGCTCAACACTACATGCACCAAACTTCAACAGAGAAAACATTTGTCATCAGCATTCTCCAAAACAGAGATTTTAAATTTTACCAATATGGGAAAAGTAATTTGAAAAATATGGCCACATTTTTAAAATGCAAGTTATCCAAGAACATTTCAGAAACATAGTAGATGTAATTATGGGAAATTATTTTTTAGTTTCCTCTAGAGACAGAATGTGCTTCTCCACTTTATGGTTGAAATTCTAGCACTGTGCCCTTCCTCATGTGGATATTGCATGAAAGATGATTTTAAAGAGCAGAAAATCTTCTTAAGCATGGAGTTTACCTGGGAGCATTTGTCTTTTTCTGGCCCTTCCTCTGCTCTTGAAAAATTTCAGTTGGAGAGAATTGCATATCCAATTATGCTAATGAAGCCACAAAGGATGCTCCCTGGCTTCACTCTGTGTGGTATTCACAGTTTGGAAAGATTTCCTCTGAATACAGTTCTCAGGACTACAAGAGCTGCATGACTTAAAGCTAAGTACTTTCAAGATTGTCAATATAAATAGAAGAGAGTCTATTTAATTCTATGTGCCCTTTATTGCTATTTATAAAATCTATCAGCTGTTATTTTCATATTTCATTCCCTCTTTGTTTTTGTGATTGGAAATTTTCCCCTCTGATTTCCTCTGGTCTTTTAATATAAATCACTTCAAATCTTTTTTTGAAGTAGGGTAAGGTAACCATAATTACTAAATATATATAAACTGTACTTATGATCTTACTTCTGAGACATATCTGAGTTAGTGATTTTCTCCCCTTAATCAAACAAGCAATATATATTTATTTACAGGTAATAACCCCAACACAATATCCATGGGGTTCTGGGTAAACTTACTAATGGAAGCCACACACCATATATCTAATAGTTAAAAGTAATGAATTAATAAATTGGTAAATAAAATATATTCTATTCCCCTGCATTGACAGATACACCTTTATTCACATATATATTTGGAAGGCAGGTGTGAACTTAAATTTCTTGCCCTCTCAGAATGTGGTGGTTCAGGGAGAGTCATGCTGAAGCCCTATCACCTTCTCTTCTCCCTCCCCTGTTCCATCAGGACCACGGAGACAATAAACCTCTTAAGTCCACCACGCTGACCCTTCTCCATCCCTGAGGCCTTAAGGTATACTGTAGTCTACCTTAAGTTGGCCCAGGGATGTTTGTGTAGAGAAATCTAGGGTCCTGCATAACTGAAGTATGGATTAAAATGTGGGTGCAGGTTTTGATGGGCATGTTCTTTTAAGCCTGTGGTTTTCTCACTCCACGAGAAGGCAGAACCAGATGGTCAGAGTGAGTCTTCTAGATCCATGGGACCCTGGCATTGCCTTGTCCAGAGGGCGGTACTATGTAGTGCAATGGAAAGAACCTTGACATTGAAGTCAACTGTAGGTTCAAATTTCAACTCTGCCTATTATTAAAATTCTGACCCTGGTCAAGTGACCTAAACTCTCTGAACTTGGTTTTCTATCTGCCAACTTTCCTATGAGTTTGTTGTGAGATATAAGTATGATAATGGATGTAAAGCATTATTAGCACATGGCTTTATGTCCAGGAGATGTTTTTAAAGTTATTTTTACTATGGGGCAGTTTAGTCTATAGCTATGAAATGCCCAGGCTTGTGCCTGGTGCAAGCTAGTATACAAAGTATTATAAAGAAGTAGTTGGTAGCTTTTGAGAAAAACATATATAGAATGCTTGCTGTGTGCAATGTCAAGCATTTCACATAAATGACATCAAACTAACCCTACAAGTTGTGTGCATTGGTAGCCACTTTATAGAGAAGCAGACTGTGTGGGCATATGGCTAATTGAGTTAATAGTAGAGTGGGAACTAAAATCCAAGTCTAACTCCATACTCCATGCTTCTAACTATTCATAACCTCAAGTAGTTTAGTAGAGCAGGACTAACGTAAAGCAAATCATCAAGAAAGCATTAATTATTAAAGTTAGGATAACAAAACCCAGCTTTCAATTCTTAGGATAGCAGTTACAGCAAAGGCTTGTTTAAAGACATTGTTTTCAACTTAAAATATATTGTTTTCTGGAATAGGTTCTTTTCCGCAATCTAATTAGTGCACAATTTTTGTGAAGACATCTCCAAACTCCATAAACTTTTTTTTAAAAGATTTTATTTATTTATTTGACAGAGAGAGACACAGCCAGAGAGGGAACACAAGCAGGGGGAGTGGGAGGGAGAGGCAGGCTTCCTGTGGAGCAGGGAGCCCAATGTGGGGCTCTATCCCAGGACACTGGGATCATGACCTGAGCCGAAGGCAGATGCTTCACGACGGAGCCACCCAGGCGCCCCCTCCATAAGCTTTTTAAGAGAAGTGTTGAATCTTGGCTTAGCTGTACACGGACGCATTATGTGAGATACTAAATCTAACACTGCCATTTCAGTGTGAACTCCAAACATCATAACCTAGGAAGTACTTTTGTTAAAATGCAGGTTCCAAGGCTCCACCTAAGCATCATGAATCAGATCCTCTGACTGTATGTCCCAGGGACCTGAACTGAACAAGCATTTCAAGATAATTCTTACACACACACTCATCTAGGACCCTTGAGTCTTTCTCTGACTTAATTGATGTAGGGGAGGAGCCAAATTGTTTTTGTTTTTGTTTTAATCACTTTCCAGGTGATTTTAATTTTGTAGCTAAGGTGGAGAACTCCTGACAGGAGAAATGTTTCCCTTTAGAATGGAAAGTCTCAGGTAGAAGGAAGTTTAAAGTATAAGAGGTTGGCCTGGTATATTCAGTAAGTCCATCCTTTAAGGCTTCATTGTCCACTATGTGCAAGGCCCTGTGCATGAAAGTGGGCATAAAGAGAAAAGGGACAAGATATCTGCTTTCACGTATCATGAAGCTGAAGGAGGAGACCTGTGAACAACTAACAAGTAACAAAATGATATGAAATTGAAGAAGTGGAAAACATCCTTTGTACCTGTGTTCATGGAGGGAAGTATTCATTTTTTTTTTTTAAAGGGGTGGGGGGCATGTTATGCCATTGCAAATACAAAGCTCTTGAGATAAAATTTAGGCCAAAAAAGGAGTGGTATTCTGATTTTTAACAGATTTTTCAATGGATTTATTGATTATTGACTCCAATGACTTCCATTTTTTGTTGACTTTATCGATTATAAAATTTTACTCGCATTCCCTTGCATGATTCACACCTGGCAGCTTCAATCAGGAAGCTGTTTCAGTTTTTATGGTGATGTGAATGGAAAGTTCCTCAAGAACCTCAATTTTCAAGGCTGAAAGTACATAAACCCTGGCATTTGACTGGTTACGTCTGCTTGCTTCTCACTTTTTAATCAATTGATACCTAGTTTAGGTTGGTAGCTGGCTGACTTGGGACATGTTTGATCTTAGAATAAAGGTCTGATAATAAATAAATACCCCACGGAGACTTTTAGGTTTTATCTAGTTGGAAAATCTCTTTTATCATCAGGATTCTTTGATGTAGGTGACTCTCTGGTCTTTTGATGGGCCAAATGCCCAGAAGGAGAGATAGTCTTAACAAAACAACAAGTCCAGGTTTGGCTTTGTAGAGGTGAAGAACTAAATGATTTCTAGGCAACTGAGACCTACATACACATACAAATCCACACTCCAATTTCCTTTCTTCTATTATATTCTTGAATTGCCCTGTCAGCATAAATTGGCTAAAAAGCCGTTGGTTTTAGGTTTATTTCTTGCATTCTTTATTTTTTTTCCTGTATCACACAACTCACTGTTATACATTTTATCATGGCTAACAAAATAATCCCTTTGAATTTTTGCAAGTACTTGACACATTTTTAACAATAATGGCAAAAAAAAAATGATGACTATACATTTTGGGCCAATGTATACAAGGCATGGAGACACAATTATAAAAAATTATAGACTCTGAAAAACAAACTGAGGGTTCTAGAGGGGAGGGGGGTGGGGGATGGGTTAGCCTGGTGATGGGTATTAAGGAGGGCACGTTCTGCGTGGAGCACTGGGTGTTATGCACAAACAATGAATCATGGAACACTACATCAAGAACTCATGATGTAATGTATGGCGAGTAACATAACAATAAAAAAATTTAAAAAAATATAGAGGTGTGCTTTAGTTGGGGGGGTGCTGATACCTACCTTAGGAAAAGTGCTCAGGAAAGACTTCTATCCCACATTTACGGGACCAGGTAAGACTGGAGAAAATAAAGAATAGAGATAAGATGGTGACCACTTAGAGCATTAGCATGGGAACTGGTAAGAGTGGATGGATTCAAGAGATTATTAGTTCTTCAAGACACAGGATTGAATATATTACAGGTGTACAAGGGAAGGGAAAATTAATGGTGAAACTTAGTTTCTGACTTGGGGAAATGACTACAATGTCGTTCCACTCACTGATTAGAGAGTAAAGAAGGAATGGGTTTGGATGGTAGAGAAAGTGGCAACTCTTTGGTCTGTTTGAATTTTAAGAACTGTGAGACATTGAACTGAAGAGACGCTGTAAACATTTAAAAACATGGTCTGGAGCTCAGAAAAGAAAGCTGAGCTACCAATAGGGATGTGAATATCTTCAGCATAATGGTACCAACTGATGCCATCAGAGTGGATTTCATGCAGAGCAGGGCGCCTGGATGACTCAGTCGGTTAAGCGTCTGACTTTGGCTCAGGTCGTGATTTCGGTGTCCTGGGATCCAGCCCCACATCAGGGCTCTGTGCTCAGTGGAGAGTCCTGCTTGTCCCTCTGCCCATCTCCCCACTTGTTTTCTCTCTCTCTCTCGCAAATAAATAAATAAAATCTTTAAACAAACAAAGATTTCACACAGAGAGATCAACACCCACAGAGGCATGTCAGTGTAGGGTATTTTATTTTTTACAACATGCGAAGTCACAAGAGAGGAGGCTGGTAAGGAACCAGGTTATGCAAAGCTTTGTAATCAGCAGTAAGAGATTTGGACCTTTTTCCTTTATGCATTGGAAACATCTTTCTACTTGTTTTTAATTAACTGTACATTGTGAATAAGCAGCTGTCGGGGTGGGGGTTAGTGTTTGTGGGTTTGTGGGATATTGTGAGAGTTTCTGTTTGTGTTCATGTAGGCAAAAAGGCTAAGCAAATGGCAAACTATCAGGCAAAGAGATATGAAAGACTCTAAGCTTAGTGGTTACTGGACATGCTGGGGAAACACCAGCAGTGGAATCCTGCATTTGACTAAATGGATATGTTTGTTTTGGACAATGGTAAGTAAGAGGAAGGAAGAATTATTTTCAGCAGCTGGGTTTTATAGGTGTAACAAGGCACCCACAGTGAGGCATATCTTCCTTTAGAAAAACTAGATCAAAATTATGTTCTGTTTTGATGGTAAAAATGTCTGAGGAAACTCACTATAACATTGGTTTTCTAATTATTGACTGTTTCATTAAAAGTGTTCATTTTCAGTATAGAACCTGTCACTGGGTTTGGAGCAAATATTTGCAAATGCAGGGATGAAATTGTATCATGATAATTAATAATTACACTTTTCCTTTGGGTTCACAAAGTCGGAGTTGCAATTTTAAATTCTACACCTACATTATAATTAATAAAAGAATGTACGTTTTGTTCCCCCCATGGACACAATTTTTTTTCTTTGAGTAAATAAAATTTAGTAGTATACATATGACTTAGTCTAAATAGAAATCTCAGAAATATGATCAGTTCTCAGAGCAATTGCTGCTAACTAAATAGAGAAGCGAGAAGAAGAATCCAACAGGACCAACCACAAAGTTGTCTTACGGTTTTTAGATTTGGTAATGTGGGGATGGTTAATACTTTGGATAAATGAACACAGTGATTCTGGGAAGACAAAGATTTGGGCAAAGAAACTGGGAATATATCTGCCCAGATGTTTGCTTCTCAAAATTATTGCACTCTCTTATTAAATTTATTTTTTTCATTTTTCACTTTTGATACAGAAAGTCACAAAAATAGAACAGAAGATTCTCATATACACTTTAACCAGCTTTCCCAAAAGATAACATTTTATGTAAACACAAATAATAAAAAAAATTATGAAATTAACACTTATGTAAGACTACTCAAATTTTCTCAGTTTTCCCAGTACTGTCTTTTTGTTTGTTTTGATGTAGATCCAATTCAGGGTCCCAGGTTCCATTTAGTTTTTACATCTCCTTAATCTCTTTTTTAATCTGGGAGAATTTCTCATTCTTTCTTCATCTTTCATGACCTCTATATTTCTGACGGACCAGAAATTTTGTAAAATGTCCTCAAGTTTGGTCTGATGTTTTCTTTTTTCTTTTTTTCTTTTTTTAAATATTTTACTTATTTATTTGACAGAGAGAGACACAGTGAGAGATGGGAACACAAGCAGGGGGAGTGGGAGAGGGAGAAGCAGGCTCCCCACTGAGCAGGGAGCCCGATGTGGGGCTCGATCCCAGGACCCTGAGATCATGACCTGAGCCAAAGGCAGATGCTTAATGACTGAGCCACCCAGGTGCCCCTGGTCTGATGTTTTCATATGATTAAATTCAAACTATGAATTTTTGGCAAAATAATACACAGAATGATGTGTCTCCTTAAACACTGGGGCTTCTGAGGGTTTCTATTTATTAATCCTTATTCTTTTTGCCGTTAAAGATTTTTAACAAATGGAGAATAGTCTATCTATAGATAAAACATATGCTTTATTATTTATAAAGCTGAAGTAGGTAATAGACATTTGACTTGAGTTCTCTTTCTCCTGAATTGAGGTACTCACTCAGTCAAAGACAGACAGTAGACAAATCTATAGAACTTCCCTTGCAGAGGTAGGGACTCTATGGGTATGCTTAACTCTGTGAAGGAGGGGAGCAAACTCTTAAGACCTTGCACTTGCCCAGCGAAACCTAGGGGCCAAGACAAGTTACATGGTGGTAGTCATCAGGAATGTTCACTAGATATATTTAATTTGCTTTTAGGCACATGGTAGGATTGCACTTTTCTGCCCCCATGGAGTTAGATATATCCCTGTGACTTGCTTTAGCTAATAGCATGTGAATAAAAGTGATATAGGTCATTTCTTTTTTTGTTTTGTTTTGTTTTTTAATTTTATTATGTTATGTTAATCATCATACATCATTAGTTTTTGATGTAGGGTTCCATGATTCATTGTTTGCGTATAACACCCAGTGCTCCATTCAATAAGTGCCATCTTTAATACCCACTACCCATCCCCCCAACCCTCTCCCCTCTAGAACCCTCAGCTTATTTCTCAGAGTCCATATAGGTCATTTCTTAAAGGAAGACTTCTTACCGAATTCTTACAGAGATGTCCACTACTGGGTCAGCCCTGGATTCCTGAATGAGGGAGGCATGGAACAGAAGTAGCAGTTGATCTGGAAAAAAAAAAAGAAGTGAAAAAATAATATTGATGGTTTCAACCTCTGAGGTTTGGGGTGTGTTGGAGGGGGTGAATTGTTAATGTATCATGGTCTACACTATGCTGAATAACAATGACCTTCCCCATCTTATCAGCAACATAAAATCAACTTTCAGCCTATGGGAGGTAATTTTTCTCCCCAACAAAGGGAAGGAAAGTACTGATAGAAGTTCTAATTTTATGAGACAGCAGGGAGTTTGCCAGGGAGAAGTTAATCCCTTCCCCAGAAGATAATAATGATACATAGTAATAATTATATTATTAAAACGCAAATAACAGTAATGTCAGCTGACATTGTAGAATGCCTATTATGTAGCAGTAACTGAGAGACATTTTATATGCATTGTTTCTTTTAATTCCCTCAAGAACCTTATGAGGTAGCTATTGTTCTATGTTAGTTTTGTTAATGAAGAGCTGAGGCTTAAAGATGTTAATGCTCTTACCCAGGGACTCAGATAACAAGTAAATAAGTAAAACTAGAATTCAAACCCAGTTCTATTTGACTGAACGTCTAAGCTTTCATTCACTGTGCTGTACATTTAAATATATATATATATATATATATATATATATATATATATATATAGGTTTGGTGTGAAACATTTGCATTATTAATACCTAGGCCATTTTGCCTTTCTTTGAAAATATCATAAAAGAATTGAAGATGATTGTCCATGACCCTTGATTATGTAATTTCTGTGAAGCATTAGGTAATATACTCATTTCCTAGGGCTGCTGTAAGAAACTGCCACAAATTGTGTGCTTTAAAACAAGAGGAATTTATTCTCCAGTTTTTCTGGAGGCTAGCAGTCCAAAATCAAGGTATCTGCAGCACCATGCTCCCTTTCAGGAGCATAGGAAGAATGCTTCTAGAGAAGAATCCTTTGATTCTTCGTTGCTTCTGGTTGTTTCTGGCAATCCTTGGTGTCCTTTGGCTTTTAGCTGCATCACACCAATCTCCGCCTCCTTCTTCACATTACCTTCTTTTCTTTGTGTGTCTTTGTATGCCTTTTCCTCTTAAAGATTTTTTTTTTTTTTAATTTGTCAGAGAGAGAGAGCGTGCATGCACACAAGCAGGGGGAGCAGCAGGCAGAGGGAGAAGTAGGCTCCCCACTGGGCAAGGAGCCTGATGCCGGGCTCCATCCCTGGGCCCTGGGATCATGACTGGAGTTGAAGGCATACGCTTTTTTTTTTTTAAGATTTTATTTATTTATTTGAAAGAGAGAGAAAATGAGAGAGAGCACATGAGAGGGGGAGGGTCAGAGGGAGAAGCAGACTCCCTGCCGAGCAGGGAGCCCGATGTGGGACTCGATCCTGGGACTCCAGGATCATGACCTGAGCCGAAGGCAGTCGCCTAACCAACTGAGCCACCCAGGCGCCCGAAGGCATATGCTTTAACCAGCTGAGCCCCCCAGGCATCCCTGCCCTTTCCTCTTATAACAAGAATACTAGTCATCAGATTTAGGGCCCACTCGGAATAATACCAGCTATCATTATCCTTATTTTTACATTAGAAACTGTCTTCCCAAGCTTCTATTGGTATCTACTTTAGGACAAAGTAACACATGGGAACTGAGTGAGTTGAAAGTGTACCCTAAAACTTGTAGTGAGTTGAAAAGTGTACCCTAAAACTTGGGTCCATCCAGAAGAACCTCAGAATGTGACCTTATTCTGAATAGGGTCTTTGGAGATATTAAAGAAGTATTATGGAATTTTCTTCTCTGGGAAAGAGTCAATTTGTAGATTTTAGATGTTGAGTCAAATCTATTGTTTTGAGACATTTTAAAATGATCCAGGTAATGTCAGGGGAAATTGCAAAAACAAAAATTGCCAAGATTCTTAAAAATATGTAAAATTTGCTATCAGATGATGTTATTACATATAAATGCTATAACAGAGATGCAGCTTCAGTGTTAGAAGTTGAGAAGACCGTGCTTCTAGCTCAGAGAATCTAAAATTTCAAGGTCTTCCAAGTAGGAGATGGAATCCATGAACTTAGATGGCAAGTTTATATCATTGTTTTCATTACCTTCTAACTGAAACTTAGTATTTCTTTAATACTTTTTGGCTATCAATATATACAACAAACCTATTATTTATTATCTATGAATTTAGGTGATAAATCACAGAAGTATTAGTAGTACCTGTCATTTGTCAACCTTGTAACTAACAGATATTTTCATAAACCATTACAGTAGTTTTATTTTTTTATTTTATTTTTTTAAAGATTTATTTATTTATTTGACAGAGAGAATGAGATAGAGAGAGAGAGAGCATGAGAAGGGGGATGGTCAGAGGGAGAAGCACACTCCCAGCTGAGCAGGGAGCCTTACAGTAGTTTTAGATATCTCACCAAAACATATATAGTATACTCATTGCTACTTCAAACTTAATAGATGTCTATGGCTAGATCTTGTTATGTAATGTTCTCATAAAGATTAACTGAATTTGGTTAAGTGAATTTCAGTACATGTTCCTTCCTTGTGAAAAAAAATGTATCATTCAGAATTTTCCAGGGTAAGGTAAAAAACAGCTACAGAAATTGAAATTTAAAATGACTGGAAACCACTAACTGCCTTTTAGAAATCTTTAGTCAGATCTTTGTTCACATTCCTGGTTTCAACTTACTTATTGCCACATGCATGTAACAAGGGCTTGCTATGTGTGGTACCCTGTGCAGGATGTCAAGAAGGATACAAATATGGAGGAAGCACCATCCTTCTTGACCTAACTGGGAGAGAGGTGAGGATATAGGAAATTACTAACAAAGGATTGTATATATTTTCAACAGAGGTGGGACACATCATTTTAAGGAAAATAGGAATGTGTTAAAGAGATTCACATGTGAGATTAATGGGTAGATAAGGTTTTCACAGGCAGAAGAGTTAAGGGAGGACATTTCAGATAAGGAATGTATTGTGAGCAAAAGCACTGACTTTGGAAAGTTAGGGGGATTTTGGCCACAGTTTGATCTCTGTGTTTGGCAGCACCTTGGAGATGCTTTTGGCAAGGTAGTTCAACAATAGGTAGGAAGCCTTGAATACAAAGACAGAAAAAGCCATCCTTAATCTGGTAGGTATTGAAGAGTTGGTAAGTATTTGAGCAGGTTATTGTCAGAGCTATAATTTAGGAAGATTAATCTGGTGGCAGAATGTTGCCTTGGAGACAGAGAAGGCAGTAGACCAGTGAGAAGGCTAATACAATGACAAAGTAGAAATGTTATAAAGGCCTGTATTATAATGGGTAATGTAGGTGAGAATGAACAAAATATGAAGGACACTGGGAATATAGAATCTATGTGATTTTAGTAAGTGATTAGATAATAGATGTCAGAAGGAGGAATCAGATCTCTGTGACTGATGCTATTAGCAGGCATTTTAAGAGAAAGGTGACAAATTCTATTTTGAACATGATGGGTTTATGGTGTCAGTGGCCTTTGGGTAAGACACCTAGATGGAGAAGTGAAGCAGTCAGACAGAAATGCAGGTCTGGGTTTCTGAAAAGGAGTTGGTGTCAAGAAAGAGAGATGCAAGAGTCCAGAGTAGTATACTTTGAATTAATAAATAGCCCCCATTCAAATAATTGGGTCTTCAACTTGATTAAACTGTCATGGAGACTTGGTTTCTTTCAATGTGCTGTGATTTGCAGTCATATATTTGTGGTCTCTTCAGAGCTTGTATTTGGTTTAATAAGGACCAGCATTACATTTCCAGTATGACCAGGGTTAGAGAGTATGTTTAGCAGAAAACCTATTCTCGGGCAATTTTCCAGTCCAATTTGCAAACCTAGAAGTTCTGATTTGCTTTCTAAACTTTAGGTGTTCATCCTACCAAACAAAGATAGATATACTGCCCGTTAATCTTCATACTCAACTCAGATGTTCTTTCTTCCTTAGAGCAAAATGATTTAGGGTAGTAATATGAAAGGAAATGAACTAACATGTTATAAAAAATGGTGCATAACTTGGAACCTTAACTAGGTTCGAAGTTGCTGCTGATTACTTTCCGATCTCATTCTTTATTTGCAAATGCCACTGCCTCATGGCCACTGAGTTCTTATTATATTATTGCATCATTAATCATTATAGGAATCCCAATACAGCTCTAGGATAAACACAAGCATGCTCTATCTTTCATTTGTGTCTTGCAATGTCTCTCCTTTCCTTCATTATCATATTGGAGCTTGCATTTAAATAGCCACTTGTTTCTGAAATATTTTCCAAGTGCTTTGTGATCACTGATGTGAGATTCTCTGGGGAGAAAAGCAACAAATATTTGGAATTGCATTGGAAGGCAAATTTAGAGACAGGAATAGAAAACCTCAAATTCATCTGAATGGGGGGGATTCAGTAGGTTAAAAGGAATTATGTTTGTGTTTAACAAGGCAGTGAAAATGCACTATCCCAATGGAAAATGAAATTTAATATTAAGTGAAGTCTTCTGGTCACATATACACTTCAAGTGTAAAGAAATTAATGCTTTACAAATCTGACCTAACAAGAAACAAATAAGATACCGTGGAAAATATTTAGTCAACAAATATGTGTGGATAGTCTGCTATGTACTAAGTACTATATTAAGGTACTTACGATATGTCAGCAAACCAAACAAGGCAAAGATCACTTTTATTAGGGGAAGATAGGCACTTAACCATAGACAAAATGAATAAATACATTATATATCAGGAGGTAATAAATACCTTGGTGGGGGGGATATAGAACAAGGTAAAGGGGATCTATCATGCAGTTATGGCAAAAAAGTTCTCATTTGAAATGGGTTGATCAGGGTAGGTCTCATGGAGAAGATCAGATTTGATAAAGACTGAAAAGAGAGGAGAAGTTAGCTGTGTACACATGGGAGCTGGGGGAGGGGTAGCCTATCAGGAAAGGAATAGCCATGAAAAGTACCAGGATGAAGTCCAATTCATTATGAATTATACTTTCTATTAACAGTCTTTACCTATACACAGAGAATAGTCTCCATTAAGCTAAACCATTTAATAGAAGAATGCCCTGTATTTAAGCTCTTGTATTCTAGAGCTGTGGTTCGTAAACCACACCCATGGGCGAGTTCTGGTCCACTGCCTATTTTTGTAAATAAAGTTTTATTGGAATATAACCACACTCATTTGTTATGGTATTGTCTATGGCTGCTTTCATGCTACAATGGCAAAGTCGAGTATGCCCAGAGAACATTTGGCCTACAAAGTCTAAAGTATTTCCCGTGTGGTTATTCATAGAAAAGTTTGCCAGCTCCTATTCTATGCTCTTCAAAACACCATAAAATTAATGAATCAGAACCCCTCTAAGGTCCCTGAATACAAAGACTGTATCTTTTTGTTTTTGATTTTATATTTTGTTTATTGTGAAATATAACACATTTGGAAAGGTATATAAACAAATACATAGTGGAACAAGTATTATAAAGTACAAAGACTATGCCTTAAATAGGACACCGTAGACTTTTGAACAATATTTGAGTACTTTTTTCACCAATTCCTGTGTGACTTTGAGAAAGTTACTTAACTTCCTTAATCCTGGGTTTCCTTCAATACTTACTTGAGAGAGTCAAAGAGATGCTTTGAATAATGTAGTAAAACTCTTGAATCTAAATATAATACAAATAAAGGTATTTGTTTCCAATACTACTGTAACAAATTACCACAAACTTAGTGATTTAAAACAACACTCTTGTAATTATATTGGGTCAACCAGAAGTATACAGTATAATTCCCTATCTCAAGGTTAGCTCATTAGCAGCTTCTATTCCACCTGCACATTTAATTCCCCTTTGCCATATAACCTAATGTATTCACAGGTTCTAGGGATTAGGATCCAGACATCTTTGGAGAGCCATTATTTTGCCCACATTAATATCACAAAGTGTCTTACCAAAGGTCATTCAGCTTGTCACCTGTAGAGTCAAGACTAAGACCTAAGTTTCCTGACATTTATGGATTATTGAATGTCCTTTCAATGTTTTTATGCTGCTTTCAATAGTAGAAGACATTTGCTTAATTTGATAGAAGGCACTGAAGCTGCAGTACATCAATAGAAAGAGTATTTTCCTTACAAAAAAAAATCCTACTATTTATTTTAAGGCTTTCATCCATTAAGACCTCATTAGCATCTGTAGAGATGGCACAGTCAAAAAAAAAAAAAAAAGAAAGAAAGAAAGAAATGTTTACCAATGCTGTAGAACTTCTATTCTAAGCTTTGACTTAAATAGGCTTTCTTTATTAAAGTCTAACCAGGGATTAAGTGAGATAGGTCAAGAACTAAGATCAAGGTGGAAAAAATGGAACTGTATCTCTTCTGAACACTTATAAATGTTTATCTCTAAAACAATGGGGATAATGTCAGAGGCTGACATTGCCCACCCATGTCCGTTTTTTTCTCATATGGTATATACATCTTACCTGAGCACATAACTATACATCCAGGTCCATACCAGACAGTCTTCTAGGCACGTAGGTGTGGCCATGTGACTAGGCTCCGCCCAGTGGCATATGAACAAAAGAGATGGGATTAACTCTTGGGTCATGTCCTTAAAAGAAAAAGGTACACTTCTCCCCCTCCCTTTTTCTTTTCTTATGGCTCTACTGTAAGTCTGGGGAGGGGTTAAACCATGGTCTGTGTACCACATGTCAAGGAAGGCAAAGACCAAAAGATAGAAGAAGCCTAGATGCTTGCTTTCTTTTACCCTCTGTAATAGCCCCTGTAATAGGCTATGTAAGATAAAAATAACTTTTGTACTGTATCACCACTCTGTTTTGGGGTCTTTTGTACAGAGGACTGATCAGAATCCAATGCATGGCTAATCAATCCTCTTAGTAACTATAATTGTTCCCTCAAATATGATTCTAAGTTAATGTCATCAATAGATCCCTGTTCATATCTAGAAAGCAGCAACATAGTTAAATGAAAGCAAGGAGATAAAGGCAAAAAAAAAAAAAAAAAGGTGCCTGGAAGCTTTAGATTCTTTTTGGTGATGAGTAGCTTTCTAAAAGGAAAGGGACCGTTGCTGTTGTTCATGTTTAAAAAGAAAAAGAAGTTACAAAGGCTTTGTGAATGTTTCATCATTTTTAAAGTTTTCTAATTAGCTCTCAAATGCGTAGATAATTCCGAAAGCTACAAATGTGTTGACACTATAAATGAAACAGAAAGAAATTAAGGGAAATTTATCCATAATTTCACACAGATTTGCAGTTTAGAGCACATTCCTACCCATTGCTCAAAACACAATCAAAGTAGAACATGCTCAGATGGTTTTAGTTGTTATGGAACTATGGAACAGGGAAGAAACAAGAAGAGTGTATCACAGTACTTCAGAACAGATAGTTTAGTGCACTGGTTAAGATTACTGGACTAGTTCTGGAGTCAGGAAGAACTGGGTTTCAGCCCCCGCTTTGTCATCATCCCACTCCGTCCACTTAGGGGAGTTGCTTCCCTTCTGTGTCTGTCTTCTAATCTGTCAAATGCAATTAAGCTATTTCTTTATTTCTTTTTTTTTTTAAGTTTTATTTATTTACCTGACAGAGAGAGACAGCGAGAGAGGGGATACAAGCAGGGGGAGTGGGAGAAGGAGAAGCAGGCTTCCTGCTGAGCAGGGAGCCTGATGCAGAGCCGATCCCAGGACCCTGGGATCACGACCTGAGCTGAAGGCAGATGCTTAAGGACTGAACCACCCAGGTGCCCCATTCTATTTCTTTCTATGGTAGTTATGAGAATGCAGCATATATTACACATGGCAAAGTGCCAAGCAAACCATAAACACACAGTAAAAATTGGTTGTTAAAATTGTATTAATATCAGAAATTTTAACAGGTGTTTATTCACTAAAACCTAAAGTTGGCCATCTATCAGAATTCACTGAGGAACTTAAAAAAATATTCAGATTCATCTCCAGAAGTTTTGAATAGGTAAATCTGGGCTAAGTCCCTGAATTTACATGTTTCCAAATTCAAAATTGGAGTAGTTGCTGTGATCGTCTTGACTACATCAAGTATTTGGTAGCCTCATGTTTAAGTACCCACACAGTTGGGACATCTGGGTGGCTCAGTTGGTTAAGCGTCCGCCTTCAGCTCAGGTCATGATCCCAGAAGCCTGGGATCAAGTCCTGCATCAGGTTCCTTGCTCAGCAGGGAGCCTGCTTCTCCCTCTCCCTGACGCTCTCCCCCGCCCCTGCTTCTGTGCGCATTCTCTCTCTCTCTCTCTCTCTGACACATGAATAAATAAACAAACAAATAAATAAATAATAAATAAAATATTTAACCAAAAATAAAAAATAAATAAATAGCCACACAGTTGGGCTCAGTTGGTAAAGCCTCTGACACTTGATTTCAGCTCAGTTCATGATCTCAGGCTGTGGCATCAAGCTCTGTGCCAGGCTTCATGCTGAGCATGGAACTTGCTTAAGATTCTCTGTCCCTCTCCCTCCACCCCTCCCCCACCGTTCATGCTCTATAAGTAAATAAACAAATAAACAAACAAATAAATAAATAATGCTGACCCAGATGGACCTGCACATCTGCAATAATGCATATATATCATCCCCATTTTACAGATAAGAAAATTAGAAATCTTATTTGCTTATTTTTATACTTTATAAGCTATAAATCTTATATATATGGTGTATATATATAACATTTTAAATATATATATATTTTTAAAGATATATATAGATTTTTAAAGATATATATAACATTTAAATAGATCTAAAAGAAGAACTGGGCCCACTTAGGAACTTTTACTTTTTCTCTTCAATTCTTCTTTTCATGAACATAGATCTTGAAATTTTAAGAAAGCTAATTTTGTGTTTACTGCTCACCAGGAATCCTGTGTCTGTGTGATTTTCTTTCTAATATCCAGGCTGACCATGAGAAAGTGAGGATGAAAGTGAGCACTGAGTGTAATTTAGCAATGTGGAGGGAAGCAGAGATCTTTCTGAACTCGAATCAGGAAAATCCCAGAGTTTCTTGTGTTGGCTGTGTCACAAGTCTCAGTGTATTCATATCATGTCTATTTTAAAGAGAAAGTCAAATTCCAAAGAGGCATTTAGAAGAAACAGAATGAGAGAGACTTTTCAGATTAATTTGAAACTTCATGGGTTAAGTAAAAGAAGAGTAGCATTTTGTTAAGATTTCAGGACCAAAGAATGTATATCCCAAGTGGAAACAGCTTTTAAAAGACTACCATAGATTTAAATGTATATATTCATTACAACCCTATCATCATGAGCCAACAACTGAAAACTATAGTTATTCTAAGTGGTGCATCATAAATCATTGTGGTGTTTCATATGAAGCCCACTCAAGACTAACCACAGCACTTTACAAGATGCTATCTGCAAGCTGGTGAATGAGGACAGCTGGTGGTGTAATTCAGTCCAAGGCTGGAGACTTAAGAACCAGGAGCTCCAGTGTCCAGGGGAAGGCGAACATGGGATGTCCCCATTCAATAAAAACATTAGACACACACACACATACAAAGTTGGATGCTCCAGCTCAAGAAGACAGAGAGAGAGAGAGAGAATGTATCCTTCCTCTACCTTTTCGTTCTTTTAGGGCCCTTAACAGATGGGGTGATGCCTGCCCACATTCGTGAGAATGGAGCTTCTTTACTGATTTAAATGCTAGTCTCTTCTAAAAGCACCCTCACTGACACTCCCAGAAATAAAGTTTACCAGCTCTCTGGGCTTCCCTTAACCAAGTAAAGTTGACACATAAAATTAACTATTACAGAGACGAAATCCTCCAAGTTTGGTTGGCTTTTACCAACACATCCGTAAATACTTTCGCTTGCCTCCTAATTCCACTAGCCCTAACCCCTATCCCACCTAATCCCATGTTCTAATATGCACTTATCTGTGTGAATTTGGCCTTGACTGGAGACTTCTTGAATCTGGATCTCTCTGTAATCCAGCTCTTTTTTTTGCTGCCCTTTGGAAGTCTAGGCTTTACATAACTTGATCACCAAGAAAACTTTTGCAGTTTGCTTGCTTCTGCCCCATGGTTTTGCTGGTCTCTCTAGTCAGTGTAATTAAATATTTGGACTCCGTCTTTGCCCATCTTCCTTCCCAACCTTATTATCATCAAATTAGATAGCACAATAATTTTCCTCCTTCCTTCTCCCTTCTTACTGATGTAAAAAGAGTTGAATGCAAAGTTTAGATGAATCTGACTAAAGGAAAGTTCAAATCCAGTTTTACATTCTATTTTTTTTAAGATTTTATTTATTTATTCATGAGAGACAGAGAGAGAGAGAGAGAGGCAGAGGGAGAAGCAGGCTCCCAAGGAGCAGGGAGCCCGATGCGGGACTCGATCCCAGGACCCTGGGATCATGACCTGAGCCGAAGGCAGACGCTTAACCATCTGAGCCACCCAGGCGCCCCAGTTTTACATTCTAAATGAATTCTTTCTGTATGCCTGGAATGTAGGTGTTTGATTGAAGGTCATTTTAAAACCTCTTATGTGCAGCTAAAGCCATGGAAGAATTCACTATCACTATAGGTATTAAGATACAAAGAAAATCCAGAGTTTTATGAATTTCCTGGGTCATATAACTTGGTACCTAGCTTAACAATGAATTTAGCTAGCATATTAACTTGTATTAAATCACAAAACTACTGGTTCTGCCTTTATCTTTCTTCCGAAAATTAGATACTGTAACCTAGCCAACCCTAAGTTGACTCTGCCTCCAAAGCACAGAACAGGTTTACTGGCATTTCATGGGCCCACAGGTGAAATTAAATGAAAAGTAAGGAGGAGATAAAATTGCTGTGTTTTTTTCTTACCAGCTCTGTGGTCTTGGATAAGTCTCTCAGTTCCATCATCTATACAGTGAATATATTGAAATTTTTAATATCTTACTATTCTGAAAGCAAGATTCTCGGTAAAAATAAAAATCAGTAAGTTTCATTAGGAAAACTGATACATGTGACAATATTGTGCAAAGATATACAATGAGTAATTAACAAAACATTTTATCTGTAGAAATGTATTTTTAAAGTATCTCTCCAATAAGGGATACATCACTGAAACTGAGATACCTGAAATACAACTAAAATAACAATGAAGAGGAGAGGGATGATGATCCAAGCCTGTCTAAATAATCAGGAATTTTGCTCTTACACTCAGACTTGGAATTCATGATTGCCCTGGAATTGATGCCACCTGCTATGTCTTTGCAGACCATACCCTCCACTGCATTTTAAGAAATACTCCTTGTAGGGGCGCCTGGGTGGCTCAGTCACTAGGCGTCTACCTTCAGCTCAGGTCCTGGGATCGAGCCCCGCATCGGGTTCCCTGCTCAGCCCCTCATCAGGTTCTCCCTCTCCCATTCCACCTGCTTGTGTTCCCTCTCTCACTGTGTCTCTCTCTGTCAAATAAATAAAAATCTTTAAAAAAAATCCTTCTTGTATCCATACCGAGATGTATTTGGGATAATATGCACCAATCACCTTGGCAATTTTTAATTAGATGTTGAATGGACATGAGATATAAATTGAGTCAGATTCCCTTCCTATTACAAAGAGATTATTTACTCTCTGAGTAGCTGAATACATAACATATTAAATGGAAAGCTCACTGGGAATGTGCTTTCTCCCATATAGAGACAAAAATGCAGTGAAGAACAGTTTCTAGAGCAGGAGAGAAGAAAGATACAAACATGCACTAACAGATAAAGCAGAGTTTGAAAAAAGATACCCTTGAAAATATCCATACTACTATTTCTAGTGTATTCCAGAGACCCAGCTATATGTTTCATATAGATTGGTCAGGAGCCCACTGCCCCTCTCCCCATGAATGTTAAAGTATAGAAAATAAAAGAATATGTAATATCATAAAAGTTTTCAAACTTTTCCCCTTTCAATATCCCCACTGAGATAATCCCTCTCCTTTTTCCTCTTTTTCTTCACTTTCTAAAGTTGATTTCAAGTTCCCTGGCTTTGTACTACCAATTCTGAGTGATTGGTAGAGAGAACTGACATTAGGAAGAGGAGAGCTTTACTTTACATTGGAAGGGGAGATGAAAAATAGGCAAGACTATGGAATTTTGAAAAGGGGAGGTGTTTGGGGTACTGTTTGATTAGGAGTGGACTCAGAGGGAGTTGAAAGAGGGGCAGGAAGCTGGCCCCTATAGATGAGAGCTGTTGAGAATTAGAGAAATGGAGAATCTTATGAAATACTGTGAGTTACAAAATCTCTTTGAACTAGAGAGACCTCAGTAAAGATTTTAGTTATTTTTTTATCAATAATTAAATTTGATTAACAGACCATATTTCTTTGAATGTGCCAGGATGGGCCTATATGATATTCCAGATTTTATTCAATATTTATAAAAAATCTGTTTTCTTTTTGAATGAATTCAAGTTGTATTTTATTTTGACTAGAGGAACCGTAATTAATACAGGGTCTGTAAATTCCTCAGTTTTATATCTGGCTAGAAAAAAACAGCACAGGGGGCACCTGGGTGGCTCAGTTGTTAAGCATCTGTCTTCAGCTCAGCTCATGGTCCCGGGGTCCTGGGATCGAGCCCCACATCGGGCTCCCTGCTCTGCAGGAAGCCTGCTTCTCCCTCTCCCACTCCCCTTGCTTGTGTTCCTTCTCTCTCTGTCTCTCTCTCTGTCAAATAAATAAATAAATAAATAAATAAATAAATAAATAAATAAGAAAAAACAGCATATTATGCAGATGAAAGAAAAGGAGAATATTATATATTTTTATTGACAATCTTTGTTATCATGATAACGGTCAAAAAAGAATAGAGATATTTCCAGGCTCCTTGTGTTACAGAATGAAGCTGGGTAAGATTGTGGAAATTATTTAGCTGGATCCCAGAGAGCTAAAGATATTTATTCTCAAGATTATTTCACAGATGAGATTAGAAACCAAGCAGATTGGTGCCCAATCTTGATATTTTCCCAGTCTTTCATACTGTATCATCTTTCTCCTGCCTGAAAAGTTAAATTTGTGGTTATACTGGGTATGCACAAAGGCATTTATTTGGGAATGTTGGAGAGATAAACTTAATCTTTTGAGAAACATCTAAGACATTTGGGAAGAAATGTGTTCAAACCGTTACACACGGAAGGAATTTTCACTTGGTACCTGGATGCAGGGTGTGACATTGTTTGCAGAAATGATCACCAACAAGGTGCTTCATGCCTTTCAAGAGCCACAGGCTACTACAGATTAGCAACTGTTGATTGGAGTTCTAAAATTTTCCAAGAAAAACTGGATATCCTCTGAAACATAGACACTGAAATTTTCTACACAACTGGCTAAGCATGTTTACAGTAATTATGCTGCAACATAACAGTTTGAAGGTGGAATGTAGACTTCCTCTTCAGAAAAGTAGAAATTATTTTTTTCTCCAAACTCTCTTTGGCCAGGTTAAAATCTTGGACCCTAAACAGTAACCTCCTCTAAGCCTAAATGAGTGAAGTATAAAGAGTCTCATGTCTTTGGCTACTATTCCAGATTTTTCAACAATCCCAATTACAAATATTGCCTCAGCAGACTACTTCTGGATTTTTGGGCTTGGCAATCATGATCAATGCACCCATGACCCATTTAATCCCAAAGTAAATCCCTGACTATGAAAGATAGTATAAGGAATGTTGGGTTTACAAATGTTGTCTTCTTTTTCTCATTTCTCCCTAAACTTGAAAGAATTTTCCCTTAAAGATCCTCTCTGGAAATGTTGGGTATAAAAAGCTTGAACTTTTTCTCACTTTACAAAAGTTTATAATGAATACAAAATGTGAGTTTTGAATTCTGCTTAGATTTATTATCCTTGGCAACCATTATAAAAGTACTTAGCTCCTAAACAAATTACATGTGGTTACAATATTGGCTGAGTCAAATATCCTTGTGTGACAAATATGGAATCTCTGGTAAATACATTAAGCATGATGACTCAGTCTTAAACTGAAATATTTAGCATCTTCTGTGCATTAAATACTATATTGCATCCTTGGTGGGCTGTAAGGGAAGCTTCTTCAAGACTATATGATCCAGGTGGGGAGGGTCAACCCACATCAAGATTTATATATGCCACTTGAGAATATAATCTGGTGTTTATGAGCAGGGAAGAAATCAGGATATAACTGAATTGTTCTCTGAAGGCTTCATGGAAGTGACCAGCTGAATTGGTATATGACAGCCTCCACAAATGTGAGGGCTTTTGCTGAATGACTGGCTTCATCAGGTACCCTCCACAGCATTTCTCCAGAGCAGCACAGAAACTTTTGGATTTTTCTGCCTTAGTTTAATCAAGGTATGAGTAGATTATATCCTCTTAGTTTACACTCTTTTCTTTTTTCTTTTTTATAATATGAGTAGAGAGTTGGCAGGCATAAAATGTAGGGAGACACAATGCTGTTTTTAATCTTTCTCTTTCAATATGCTTATAAATAGCATGGAAAACTGTGAACCTCTTTCCTTGAGAAATGCTGATACCCTAAGGGCTTAGTCAGTTTCAAGGCTTTTGCAGAAAGCGGCATTACTTGGGTTTCTTTGAAATGAGTACAGTTATTAAAATAGCAATGATTGTAGCTAGTTGGTGGATTGGCACTAAAAATTGGTGCAGCCTGTGAGCTTCTTTTTCTAAAATTCACATGCACATAAATGTGTCCATGTAAAGATGTCCGTCAATAGAGTGTGGTTATAGCAGTTGAAAACTGACTAGTTTCTCTCTCCTCAGGTAGCTTTAGTTTGGTTTGATATTGTTCTAAGAATTGCTTTTAATTAAAAAAAAACAACAATAATCTGTTTTTGTAGTGATGTTTATGAAAGTAATAAAAGTCTCGAAATGTGCTATTCTTTCTGAAATTTGGGAAGGAAAGACATTCTTATAATAACATGGTACTTGTTGATAATTCCAGTGCTGTGTCTCTCCTGGGTAGGATTTTGAATTCTCCTGAGTAGATTGCTATCTTACACTGGATGTGATACTTCTACCATAGAAAGCCAAGGAATGGCATCTTAAAAACAGCCTTATTATTTTCCACACTTCCTACACACCAGGACAAAAATGCCTTTAGAATAGGGTTCCAAACACCGTTCTCATCCTTCTCCTTTTTGTCTGTGGGAAAGTGGGTGGGCGGGAGGCATGTGAATGTGTTCACAACAGCTCATTCAGTGTCTGAGCAGTTCTGAAGCCCCCATACAAGTATCTTCATATTTAGGAGTTTACATATCCTCAGCTAACTGCCTCCAAGATCCTTTTGCTCTTTTTTTTCTACCTCTGGCTATATCTCCATCTGTTCTCTATCTCTAGCTTATTTTTTTTATTGTTATTCTCACTTTCCTCTGTATTTCAATCTCTATTTTCCTTTCTAGTCAATGTTTCTGCCTTACAACTTCCCAAATGTGTATGTGTTTTTTTTTCCCCTTAAACTTTTACTAAGCTGTTGGTTATATGCAGTGAGTGCTTGTTTTCCTTTGTAATAAAGTATTGTACTTAAGAAGAATTCAGAGTATGCTTTCTTCTGAAAGGTTTTTCTCAATATTAGCAATACTCTTAAGCTGTCATCATATTCCTTGACTACTGAGTTTTTTTCTTGTCAAGATAGTAATTTTATTTGAATTTTTATGGTACACCCATTATTTGTCACAATTCATGTATGATAATGCAAGGATTCTCCCTTTCAGATACATGTTAAGTTTCTAATTTATTCTTGTATATCCAGTGCACACTCATTAATACCACCGGCATGTCAAAAGTGGTCACTTAATTTTTTGAAATATGAAAATAAATTAAGAGATATAGGCTCTAAATCCAGAAGAGTGTATCTTTATGTGGCATGTGCTAACTATCCGCTGTATCTGTCCATGCACTCGACTATAATAATGTCCCCCTTTAAATGGCATTATACTTTCAAAATAAAAGTTCTAAACATATTACTTGCCTCTTAAAGACTTTACCTAGACCAGGGCTTCTCAAACTTTAATTAGTGTACAAATCACCTGGAGATTTTGTTAAAACACATGTGTCATCCCAACCTCTGTGTATTCCGATTTTATGTGTCTATGTAGGACTAATGGACTTAAGTTTAAAACAAATTCCACTAACGCCAGTGCTGTTGGTCTGAGGGCCACACTCTGAACAGAACTGACATAGACCATTAAATAGCATTCATAACTATTTTGTTTTTTAGCTAAGGACTAGTTTTATGTGCCAGGTATGGCACTATGTATGTCATTATTTAAAGTGTTGGAGTATTCAGAATTTGTATACTTACTTTAATGGTGAGTTTTATACTTTTATATGTTTTCATGTTACTAATTAGTGTCTTTCATTTTAATTTGAGGAACTCCCTTTAGCTTTTCTTGTAAGACAGGTCTCGTGATAAACTTCCTGTGGTTATGCTTTTCTGGGAAAGTATTTTTCTCTTCATTTTTGAAAGACAGCTTTGCCAGGTATAATTTTCTTTTTTCTTTTTTTTTTCCACTTTCTTTCAGCATACTGCATCTCACTCTCTCCAGGTCTGCAAAATTTCTACTCAGAAGCCCAGTGATAGCCTTATTGGGATTTTCTGGTATGTGATGAGTACTCCTAAAGAAGCTTTCACTTTATCACAAATGTAAAAGAATTAAATTTTCCATTCAAAAGATATAAAAAGTTTAAAGGGATGAAAAACAAGATCCAACAATATGCTATCTACAGAAGATTCATTATAGCTTTAAGGGCATGGATAGGCTGAGAGTGAATGAATGAAAAAAAAAGATATTCGTGAAGATGGAAACCAAGAGAGAACAGAGGTGGCCACACTTATATCAGACAAAATAGATTTTGAATCAAAACTGTCATAATGAGACAAAGAAGGTCATCATATGATGAAAAATAAGTCATCATCAAAAGTATATAAGGGCCACTCTTCCTCCACCACCAGTAGCTGTGGGGTTAGTGGTCCAGACAAGCAGGGAATTTAAGCAGGCAGGTGCTCCCGGCGCCCCAGCTGGGTCATGGTGCAGAGTCTGCCCATGACCCCAGGCGGCCCCATCACACCAAACCAGCCTCCCAGTTGGCCTGGAACAGCTGCACCAGCTGGGAGTTCTTTACTAGAAGTTGGTTGCTGACAAATACGAGAATGATCCAGAATTAGAAAACCCTGAAGAGAGAGAAACTACTCCTGGATGGACATAATAACTGTATGCAAAGATAAGCAACCAAATCACGAAAAAAAGACTAAGATGTTCTGTGAGGAGCACCTGGATGATGAGATCTGCTCCATCTTGGACAGCAGTGGCTACTTTGATGTGAGAAATAAAGAAGACACGTGGATCCACATTTTCATGGAAAAAGGAGACATGATATCTCTTCCTGTAGGGATTTATCAATGCTTCATGCTGAGGAAAAGACCTACATGAAGGCCACGTGGCTGTTTGTGGGAGAACCAGTGTGGACAGCATACAACCCACGAGCTGACCATTTCAGGGCTGGGAGGTGGTGGGCAGTATGTGCAAGTTTTGGCACAGACAGCACAATGGCGCTCCTGGGGTCTAGCTCACCCTTCATTCACCCTTCTGAATGTCCTGAACATGATCACAGCAGAGAACCTGTCCTTTCTCCTTGCTTTTATATTGTTGACTTGGGATTAGGTGAGCTTTCCTTTGCAAGAGTTGATTGGAGTATGTTTTAATGAAAGGAGCTTTATTATAAAAGTGATTTTTACATAGAAGCAAGTCTTAACAAATTGAGGCTGAAATCATATCAAGTTGAAATCAATTCAAGAACACAATTGTATCAAACTGCAAATCAGTAACAGGAAGAAAATTGGAAAATTCACAAACATGGAAATATTAAATAACATGAATTTTAATACCCAATAGGTTGAAGAATAAATCAAAAGAGAAATAGAAAACTATCCTGAGGCAAATAATAATGGGGAGACACAACATACCAAAACTTTCAGAATACAGAAAAAGCAATTCTAATAGTGATAAATGCCTAAATTAAGAAAAAAAAAGTGTTATCTCAAATAACCTAATTTTACACCTCAAGGAACTAGAAAAAGAAACTAAGCCCAAAATTGGCAAAAGGAAGAAAATAATAAAGTTTGGAGCAGAAATCAAAAAAATGGAGATGAGAAAAACAAATAAAAAGGATTGACAAAACTTAGTTGTTTTTTAAAAAGAAAATTAACAAACTAGCTATACTAAGAAAAAAAAAGAAAAGTTTCAATAAAATTGTAAATGAAAGAGGAGACATAATTTTTATTTCTGAGAGCATAGAAATAAAAAGGATCATAAGAAACTGTTGGGACAATTCAATTCAGCAGCAAATTAAAAGGATTATACACCATGCTCAAGTGGGATTTGTCTCTGGGATGCAAGGATGGCTCCACATAGGCAAATTATTAAATGTGATGTACCATATTAATAGAATGAAGGATGAAAATCATATAATTATCTCAATAGATACAGAAAAAGCAATTGACAAAATAAAGCATCCTTTCATGATTAAAAACTCCCAACAATTTAGGTATAGATAGCATGTACCTCAGCATAATATAGGTCATATATCACAAGCCCACAACTAATATCATCATACTCAATGGTGAATAGCTGGAAGTTTTTCCTTTAAGATCAGGAACAAGACAAGGATGCCCACTCTCACCATTTCTACTCAACATACCACTGGAAATCCTAGCCGGTTAGGTAAAGAGAAAGAAATAGAAAGCATCTGAATCATAAAGGAAGAAGTAAAGTTTTTTCTGTCTACAGATGACATGACTTTATACAGAAAACCCTATAAACTCCACCAAAAAAAAAAAAAAACCCAAAACAAAACAAAACAAAACAAAAGATCCCTATTAGAAATAATAAATACAGTAAAGTTGCAGGATATAAAACTAACATACAAAAATTAGCTGCATTTCTAGATAATACTAATGAACCATCCAAAAATGAAATGAACAGAACAATCCTATTAATACTGGCATGAAAAAGAGTAAAATAATTAGAATTAAATTTAACCAGGTAGGTGAAAGATTTGTACACTGAAAACTAGAAAATTATGAAAGATTGAAGAAGACACAAATAAATAGAAAGATATTCTATGTTCATGGATGAGAATAATTAATATTGTTAAAATGTCCACAACACCCAAAGTGAATGACAGAGTCAGTGCAATCCCCATCAAAATTCCAGTGGCAGTTTTCATGGAAATAGAAAAAAAAACCCAAAATTCATGTGGAACCACGAAAAATCCAGAATAGTCAAAGCAATCTTGAACAAGAAGAACAAAGCTGAAGCTATCACACTGCCTGACTTTAAGATATACTGCAAAGTTACAGGGTGGTCCTACCACTAAAACAGACATGTAGACCAATGGAACAGAACAGAGAGCCCAGAAATAGGCCCACACATTTATCTGATCTTTGATATAATATGTGTATAAAATACATAAATTTATAGACACAGAGAGTAGAATGGTGGTTGTCAGGGATTGGGGTGAAGGGAAAATGGAGAGATGTTGGCCAAAGGGTACAAAGTTTCAGATGTACAGGATAAATAAGAGAAATAATATACAGCACAGTAACTATAGTTAATATGGTATCATATATTTAAAATTTGCTAAAAATTATATTTTAAGTGTTCTCACCAAAAAGCAGTTAAATATGTGAAGAGATGGGTATTATTAGCTTGATTGTGGTGATCATTTCACAATGTACATGTATACCAAAACATGTTGTACACCTTAAATATATGTAATCTCTATTTGTCAGTCATACCTCAATAAAGCAGGGGGAAAGATAAAAGCTGTGACATTAGCCCTTTTTTGACTACCTTGAGTACAGGAGTTGGTCCTCCATGACTAGCAACTGAATTGTAATGAGGAAATAAGGCTTTAGAGCTGCCAAATGCCGAATAACGTGTATAATATTTTAATGAACAAGCAGTTATTTTAAGACTATAAATGTTTGATCAGTATAGCATGTCAGTGATAATACATATCAGCTCTTTTGTCTAACCTTGGGGTGATATTTACATAAATAACACAACTCTTGTAGGTTTATAGGAATATATTCATTGCTGTTACTTTCTAGGTAAATAAACAGAACCTAAGAAAGTTTGAGTGAATCACCCAAGGTCACAAAGCTAATAATGGAGAGATTTTTAAAACTAGAAATCCCAACTCCCCAACCAACCATTTGCCACTTCACGCCTTCATAGAATGTCACCCAGGTAAATTCAAGACCATGGACACTAACCTTATACTATGTACCTCTATAAAGTGACATTTTGAATACACTCAACAACTGAATAGGTTATGTTTTATTGCTTTTTAATGCTTAGTCAATAAGATAAAATTACAATGACTCCTATCTAATCCTGATGTGTTATATTATTTATGTATGCTTCTGTGAAGCATATGCAAAATAGCTGGATTTGCTTTGGGTTAATTGGTATAAATTGGGTTAATCTTTTTGAGCAGGGATTATGTGGCTCTTGGATGACATGCAAGAGAAGACTTAATTAATTTTATGAAGCATAATGGCATTTTGCCATTAATGTTGTTCCTTTATTTTTCTATATCTTTCCCATCTCTTTCTCTAGATTTCTCCCCTCCCTTGTTTTTGTTATTCTCTTGGGTGGTAAAGAGATGTAGTCATGTATTATGAAATGTATTTTTCTGTTGTTTGATGCTGAAATTAATGCATTTTGATATTGAATTCCCAGTGAGGCATTTTACAGATCACCCTATTACTTTTTATTTTCCTTATGAGAATTTAGTGAAAGGACTAGCCTTGTCCCCACTATTTACTACTGGGAGGAATCATTGACAGCTCCTGATAGTAGAAAAAACAAACTTTTTAAGAGTTAGGGTATGGTTAAAATCTCAGGACATACATGTTCCGCCCTACCTCTGTCCTACAATGTAATAATGTGAATCTGGCCCTACTTATATACCCTTCCCCCTGAAGGAATGGTGATGGGTTTGGCCAGGATTCTTCAGCTTAGGTAGTGACCCCTTTATAGCTTGATTCTTAGATAGCTTAGGTAATGACCCCTTCATAGATGCATAGCATAATATCTAAACTTAATGCCCCAGTGACCTTGAGTTTGGAACATGCTATTGATAGAGCTTTGATTTGCTTCAAATGAGCACTTCTTTTTCACATGATTCTGGAGACATATACCCTAACTTTAGTCCCAGGAAGGGAAATCTTCATTTACTTAAAATAATGATCATGTTCCTAATTCTCTTGGCATTGATGGTTCAGGGGGTCGGTGTGTGTAACTCAGCTCTGTCCAATGGGACATGAGGAAAGACTGCTGAAGAGTTCTGGGGAAATAGTGGATCTGGATGTGAAGTCTATCTGCCACAGCCGTATGAGTATGAGGGGAACCAGCATGAAGGCAAAGCTGTAAGACTGAGGAAAATAGATTAGAGATTTTTTTATTTTTTTATTTTTATTTATTTTTATTTTATTTTTTAATCATTCAAACTTTTAATCTCCCTTTACACATTATATTAACATTCATATTGCAAGGCATTCCATTCACAAATATTACAGTTTGATAAAAAACTTCACACACATACCCCCAAAAGTCTATACCAGATTCAGTCACTTCACTAAATCATTAAAATAATAAAAATAATGAAAGGCTGTCTTTTAAAATAAAATCTCTGGGAGTGTATCCAGAGATTTTTTTTAAAAGACAGCCTTTGGTAATTAACATCACTGATGTATTCAACCAGTTGTGAAACATATCCAACTAATGCTCTTCCTATTATGTGAGATAGTGTATTTCCATATTGTTGAAACCAGTCAGATTCTGGCTTTGCTATTACACACTGCTGAAAGCAACTCACATGATGCATGGTATAAATAACAATACTAGACTATGCTACAGTAAGAAATAAACCCCTATATCTCAGTCACCGCGTAATAATAAAGTCTCACTTCTTGCTTAAACTAGTCTCATGTGGATCAGAAAGCTTTTCTTTATCTTGTTTTTATGTCATCTGGGATACACGGCCTTCAAGGTTGTTTTGTAAGAGGAAGAGTGAGTTGGAGGTTCAGTAAGATGCTTTTAAGGACTAAGCCTGAAAGAGGCTTACTTTGCTTCCACTGACATTCCACTGGACAGAATTCAGTCACATAGGTTCAACATAACTACAAAGGAGGCTAGAAGATATCATCCCCCTGAGTTCCCACAAAGAGGGATTGATAAGATAGTATAAAATATTGTGTCTACCATAGGAAATAGATTGTTAAGTAGCTCAAAATATATCAGAACACAGAACAATGTTTTAAGGTTATCCAGAGAAACAGAACCAATAAGGTGTGTTGTGTGTGTGAGAGAGAGAGAGAAAGAGAGAGAGAGAGAGAGAGAAAGTCTATATCTATCTATGTATCTATCAATCTATCTACCTACTTACCTATCATGTATCTAGAGAAAGAGAGAGACAGAGAAGGAGAAAGAGAGGGGATGAGAAAGATTTTAAAGAATTGACTCCTGAAATTGTGGGGGCTGGCAAGTCTGAATCCTGGAAACCAGGAAAGAGCTGATGTTGCAGACTGAGTCTGAAGGCAGTCTGGATGCAAAATTGCCCCTCTGCTCCTTGGAGGACCTCAGTCTTTTTCTCTTAAGGCTTTCAACTGATTGGATAAGGTCCATTCACATTATGGAGGGTAATCTGACTCACTCAGTCTACTTATTTAAATGCTAATTTCATCAAAGTATACCTTCACAATGACCTCATATTTGACATCTGGCATAGAATGGTGTTTGACCAAGCATTTGGGTACCATGGCCTACCTAGCCAAGTTATTACATAAAATTAAACATCACAGTGATAACACTGAAAGTTGGCTATGCACACTTAGAAATCACAGATTCGTTTATTTTTATGAATCTACCACAATAATTTCCAGTGATAACCATCCAACTCTGACCTCTGCTTGTGAAGTGGTGGTAAAGATGTTCTGATATACCCCAGAACTGATGTTACTGATCCAAGTATTCAGCTGCATGGGACTGGAAGCCTAATGACCAGATTCTGCAGCCCTAAACTCTGTTGTAGAAATAATTACATTATTTTAAAGTAGTTTTTTTTTTAAGAATTTGAGAGAGAGAGAGAGAGAAAGAGAACGAGGGGAGGGGCAGACAGAGTGGAGAGAGAGAATCTCAAGCAGACTCCCCGCTGAGTGCAGAGCCAGTGTGGGGCTTGATTGCACAACCCTGAGATCATGACCTGAGCTGAAACAAAGAGTCAAATTCCTAACCAACTGAGTCACCCAGGCTCCCCTAAAGTAGGGGTTTTTGATGATCAGTCTGGTGCAGACATGGAATAACAAGATAAAGAGATAACTGAAGGTAAGATAGATGATACCCTGAGGTCCTAGGAGAGGGCAGCACAGCACACCACTCAGAGGGATATGTGGGAGGAGCTTCAAGGGGGCAGTCTTATCCAAGCAGGTGTAGAGGAGAGAGGGGGAGAGAGAGAGAGAGCACCTGTGGGCAAGTTCCTTCATTGGGAGTCAAGGTGGAATATTTAAGCATGAAGGGATTTTACTGGTGCATTTTAATGTCACTAGAGCCACAGTCAGGGGAGAGCAAGAAGAGAAGCTTGAGGTAGGAACCAGCCTTATCACACTGGTGCATCTGATAACCTGGGCGAGGTTCTCACAGCCTTCTTGTGGATGTTGAGGCTTCAGGAAAACATAACAATTTAAAAATTTACAATACATGATCATAATATCTGCATATATTAAAACTCACTAGAGAAAGCTTTATAACTTAAAACCAATGTTATCACTTGAAGGATTATCAAAGCAGAAACAAACCATCAAACATTTATTTGACTAGTCCACTACTCTACATGGAACAGGGAAACATTTTTTGTAAACAAGTCTAGCTCAGCTATGTGATTGGTTGGATATGAACCAGGCAGAGGAATTAGATAATCTTAAAAAGTTACAGTTGTCTGGTAAATCACCCTGATCCAAACATCTGGAGATTCTTATATATGGTGTTATAGCATCCCTTTACCTTGGCACCACTGTCAGACCTAATTCATCATTACTTCCTCTTTTCCATAATTTCCAGTGATCAAATGCCAGTAGCTTTTCTTGGATCCTATCCTTATGTCAACTTTCCTAATTTCAAAACATTTTCACAGCACAATATGGTTTCCAAGTTTGTGCCCTTAAATTCTTTTCCTTGTGTGGGTATCATAGAAATATGCATATGCTGGAATTTTATGTAAAGGCAGCACATGATTAGGGAGCAATTACTGTGCATATTTATAGAAAAAATTCAAAACAGATCATTTGAATACCTAAAATTTTAAATTTTTTGCACAATTATTACACATAAATGTTTTTTTCTATGCATAGGTTTGGGGTTTTTTTGGTTAATTATACTTATAAAAATTATATACTCTGCTATGTATCCTTAATAGAAAGTCATAAGGAATTCCATATTTTATCATTTTTATATAAAAATAAATTTGAATACTTAAGAAAAAAGAAAATAAGATACAAATTGAGAGTTTTGGAAAGATAGTTAAAAGAAGTTGAGTTATCTATCATTAAATGTACTTTAATAATTATTACAGGGAAGTATATGTTTTCTGCCTTATTGTATGATATTCCATATTTAATTGACGGTGGATATTATTTTTAACTTTTTTCCCCTTGTTTTCTATGTTGCTCTATAAACCTAATAGCTATTTTTAAAACTGCATGATATTCTAGAGTGGACGCCCTCAATGATTAATCAGTTTTATATTATTGATCACTTGATCATTTGTTTTTTATTTAAATAACAGAAACAATTGTGAGATGACATTTTCACATAAAATATTTTGTTTTTATACATTTCTTTGATTATATTCAGAGAAAATATATCAATTTATCAATGATTACAAACAATCAGAAAAATTTAAACCTATTTTGGTTTGCTATGGCTAATAGAATGTGGAAGAAACGTTAATGTATTTGTTCTGAAATTAGGCTTCAAGCAGCCCTGCTTGCCTCTGTCCTCCCTTAAAATCCTGTCTCCTCCATGATAATAAGCTTGAGTTTGCCTGATGAGAATGAGAGACCATGTAGACTCAATTTTCCCCTGAGTCCATTGAATACCTGCTTAGAGCCAGGCAATATCAAACTTACATGTAAGGGATCCCAACCCAGCTCAGCAGAACTGCTTCCTTGACTTGGAGTTGTGTCAAAGAGCCAAGTTATTTTCAAAACTGCCTAGATAAACCACAGATGGCAAACAAAAATAAACCTTTCTTATTGCACCCCACTGAAGTTTTGTGAATGTTTTCTTGGTTAGCATTATTATGGCAATAGATGGTGTCTAATTTATTACATTCTCACCAGCAAAGAGATTTTATATATTAATATTTGAGGCAAAAAAATGTAACATATTCTCTAAAAGTCTAACTCAAGTCCTCAGATATAAGTACCCATTTGGAGCAAATGAACAAAGTCCTAGACTATGGAGGCTACTGCATGTGTGTTTAAAATTTTTATTGTGTAAAACCTATATCAGATGTCACCTTAAAAATAAATATATTACTTGGAAATGAGGAATTTTTACCTATCCTTAATCTGAAGGATATGGCTCATCATTAATTTGTTGTTTCGGTTTTGTAACATAATGTCATTAGTGATAAGAGGGTGTTGTGAATATTAAAAAACACACAAACATTAGCTAACTTTTAGTGAAATTTCAATTTAATATGACTTGGATGGTGATTCTGGATTTAGGTAATATTCTGATACTTTCATTTTTTTAAAATTGTTCATGGTAGACTAGTAAATAGGTTTTAAGTGTTAAAAAACACAGTCGTGTATTAAGACAAGGATGTAGCAGAAAAATTAGACATTTTTTTTCTCCTGAATTTTTGCATTATGAGAATGCAGACTACTTCAGCACCAAATGTGAACACAAGATGTGTTGGCGTCTATGTGCGGGAAAGTAACTAAAATAATGCCTTACATTTATTAATAGAATGCCAGCTGTGTTTAAAACAGAGAGGTAGAGGTAGTAGAGCACAAGCTCATTTTTGTCAGGATATATATTTTAAATATATCTGCCATTCTAGCACTGGGGAATTAAAATTAAGTCAGTTTTGTGCTAAATGTAGGTTAGGTCTATATATTGGCAAACTAGGGAACAAAGAAGAAAAAATAGTCACGGAAAGTGATATCCTTGCCATTAATGAAGAGCAGTAAGACAGGAGAAATACAAAAACCAGGACACATATAGTAAGGTAATATCCAGAAAAGGGTACCCAAAATAATAACTGTCGAGAAAGTTTGAAGTTTGTAAGTAAGTGAGAAAGTATAATTGAGACTAAGGAGGATAAGAAATGAGGATTTAGCTCATGTCCCAAACACATTATTAGAGTTCTCTACTTATTTTCAGCGTCACTTCCTCTATTGATCCCACTGACCCCTACTGTGTCCTGTGCTCTCCAAGCACACCTCACATGACTCCATCATAGATCATCTTTTCATAGTGTACTCTAAACGCATGCTTACATGCCCATCTCCTTCACAAGATGGTAAAATCTCTGGGGCAACGACCTTCTACGAACCAATTCTGTATCCTCAAATCCTTATGTGGTACTTGATTCATAGGGAGCTGCTCAATAAATTTTTTCAATGGGTGGATAAATATCTAGGGTAAGCAAATAGAAGTAGGGAACCTACACTCTAGGGTGCTACAACACAGCAAAGAGAAAGAAAGCCATGATAATATTTGAGGCTCCTCTTCTTACTAAAGTTTTACATGAGGTGGGTTAGGTATCCAGTCATGGCTGAAGGAAACTATGAGTCAGCAGAGTCTAGGAAATAATGAAGCACAACCTGACATATTAAATAACCCCTACTTAGGAAGTACCTGGACTCAAGAGCATTAGTCACCTAGAAGTTAGAGAGGAGATAGGGTAAATGATTGTACATGACTGAAACGAGTTAAGTGAATAGAACACGTCCAGGTAATTTAATACCTTGTTATATTGATCTCCCTCCATCTAATTAAGTTTTATAAAGAAGATTAATTTTATGGTGAAAGTATTTTAGTAAGTTGTTGCCATTGTATTCTCTTGATTATGTAAAGTTGCATGCCATGCTAATTTGGCTTCTTAAACTTAGTACATATTGCTCACTGGGCTTATCTTGACTCCTTTTAGAATGACAATGAGTCATTAGAAACACAACTTCCCATCTAGTTCTGGAGTCTCCTGTCTTTGGCAAAACAACGTGGACAGATTGCACACAGACCTCTAGTCATCTGAGGGATGTTAACCTCTGTTCCCTGAGCAACTTGGAATAAATGTTTAGTTGTCAGGTCCAGCCTTCCTACTTTAGACTGAGATTTCATTATAAAGATGAGTTTGGTTTCATCAAGAGGTCCATTTATGAGGGAAGTTTAAGATTGGGAAGAGCAGGCAGGAGGTCAAAGGCTTAGGACTGGGTTTGCCCAACCCTGCCATGTAGACTCTGTGTTGTCCTGGAAACTTGGAGAGGGAAGTGTGGGGAATCTTAGTGTAAGGCCATTGAGGTAGAGGATAAATTTGCAGTTGGGCATCTCTAAGAACCCCATGGCATTGTTTCATACTAGGCTGCTGATGACATCTAGGTTATGTCAAAATAAACTGCTATGGCACAGGGCTGGCTGTTTTCCACTTGTGTTTTAAGCCATAATTTTGTTGGTTTATTTGTTTTGTTTTGTTTTCCAGAGCCAGTGCTTTTGTTCCTTCACTGTTCGATCACTTCAAGGAAATTTGGGAACATTTCCTTGAAGCTGAGCATTTGGATGAAGAACAAAAATGCATATAAACAAATTAGAAAACAATATATAACCTTGTATGCTATAGATCTTGAGTAGGGCTACTGTAGGGTGGGAGCAATTAGGATAGGCTTCAGAGTGAGGTGATATTTTATCCTCTTTCACATAATAAGATATGCATTTGGATGAGAAAGGGAAGTCATTTCTGAGGGTTCAGGCACAATTATAATCAGATAACAAGACAAAAACAAATATACTGGAAAAATGTTGATGTATATGAAAACAAAGGGGTTAAGATCCTTACTACATAAATAATGCTTAAATATTAGTAGGCAAAAAAAGATAAATAAGCCAGTAGAAAAAATGGGATAAGATAACAGATAACAAATTCTCAAGTGAAAAAATATGAACAGATCCTTAAGTACATAAAAAGATCTTCAACATTCTCTCAATTAAATAAGTTACACCTAAAAAGGGTGAGGTATCATTTTTGTACGTAAGATTCAAATGATAACACCATATGTTGATAAAGATTTGGGAATATAGGCACCCTTGTACTTTATTACTAGGGATGTAAATTAATAAAAACTTACAATTCTTTATTCAAGGACTATTTCTCAATAAGTTCTACCTGTTGAAAATTGTACTCTTCAACTCCCCAACTCCTAACTCTGGGCAATTTTTGCCTTGAACATACCACCATTAAACATAGTATATAATACATTTACTTGACATTTTTTCAAATGGTCTTTCTCCCCTCAATATAATGTGTATTTCAGGAGGCTAGATATATTTTAGTCTGTTTCATTCACTGATAAAACCCAAGCATCTAAAACCATGCCTGGAATACACAACATACTCAGTATTTGCTAAATGCATAAAGAATGAATGGATGAATGGATGGATGGACGGATGGATGGATGGATGGATAGATAAATGAGTATGTACTGAGTCTGTAATGTTCATATGTTTTGACCTAGAAATTCCAATTTTATTAGGTTGCCTTAAGAAAATCTTCAGTAAATGTGCAGGAATGTTTACTACAATGTTAATTATAATAACAAGAAATGAACAAAAAAGTCCATTAGTAAGAGATCAGTTTAATAAATTGACACTGCATACCAAGGATTGCAATACAGCCATGAAAGATGTCTGTGTATATTAAAAACACAGAAAGGTGTTATTAATGAACTATTAAATCTGTTGAAAAATCTCTTACAAATTAACAGATATGATACACTAATATTTTTTAAAAGGTCTAGGATACCCATCAGAACACTAAAATTGGTTTATCTCTTGTGTAAATATGGATGCAATTTTATATTCTTCTTTATCTACCCCCATATTATTTATAGTTTTTCATAATAAGCCTGAATAACAAGAAAAAAATCAGTAAAGACACAACATTTTGATATGTTAAAATGCCATAAAGGATATAGCTTTGGTGGGAAGAAGACGTTCTTGTTCCTCTTTGTATTTTAGACATAAAGGAAATTTTTTTCTATAATTGTGACACACATTTCAGTTAATTTTGTAAATGTCTAACCTTGTCAGTTTAAAAATTATGAAAGAAAACTGTAGGAGAAGAAGACTTTAAGATTTTATTTATTTATTCATGAGAGAGAGAGAGAGAGAGAGAAGCAGAGTGGAGAAGCAGGCTCCCAAGGAGCAGGGAGCCCGATGCGGGACTCGATCCAAGGACCCTGGGATCATGCCCTGAGCCAAAGGCAGATGCTTAACCATCTGAGCCACCCAGGCGCCCAAGAAGACTTTTATTAGTAAGCAGAGGAGTACACCAGTCTGAACTTCAACAATTTGTAAAATGAAATTAGTAGTGTCTTTATCAGAAGTTGTAAGAATAAAAGGAAATTTTATTAAGAAAATTTACTAAATGCTTGATATATGGAGGCACTAGAGAGTAGTTCCCTTCCTACTTGCACCCCGTTCCTTTTCTTTATAATCTTCCAATTGGGAAAATAAAGTTTAGCATTGGAATTTTTGCCAGGAAACCTCTCACACTACAACTGACCATATCAGGTGGCTTAAAGCAGCATCTTTGTTCACTTTTAGGTCAAGTACTGATTTAGTCAACAATTATTTATGTGTCCTTGAATGTGCCATTGGTCTGTGAAGCCACTGGGGATCTTAACATCTGACTATTCTAAAGGTTGATAGTGATGATAAACATAAACTTTAGAGAACCATCAAATGTTTAAAGTAGAGAAGCATTTAATAGCATGATTCTGCCCTTCAAATGATAAATTAGAAGCCAGTTTGCAAGTGAAACATGAAAACAGAGAGGAAATCATGAACTTGGCTGGCAGGAACCCTGAATCCATTGGCATACACTTGCTGCTTTTATCCATTATCAGCCTAAGACACTCTCACACCAACTGCATGGAGATAAAAGGCTGAATATCTTATTACCAGTTCCCTTGAGCCCTGTGGCCAAATCCTTTTGTGATTTGAGCTTAGTTACCTCGAAAGAGGTGCATCAGTTTTATGAGGTTACAAATAAAAAGAAGATTCAGATCTTCCCTTGTGTGAAACTGGTCTATAGATTGAATTCTAAACAATTGTCACTGCTCCAGCTTTGTGAAAGGCAAGTAAATCATTTCTTTTTTTTTTTAAAGATTTTATTTATTTATTTGAGAGAGGGAGAATGAGAGATAGAGAGCACGAGAGGGAAGAGGGTCAGAGGGAGAAGCAGACTCACTGCTGAGCAGGGAGCCCAATGTGGGACTCGATCCCAGGACTCCAGGATCATGACCTGAGCCGAAGGCAGTTGCTTAACCAACTGAGCCACCCAGGCGCCCAAGTAAATCATTTCTTTAAGGGAATAGCCAGTGCCAAGTAATCCTGATCTCCCAATTGGCATTAAATAATAATAATAATAATAATTAATAATAAAAAATAAAAACAATTAAATTTCTTATTGATGAAACTCTGAACAACTACCTTCCATCTCATGCAACTCTTAAGGTGTTTATAACTTCCATTAAGTACAAAATCTTTTTTGTTTTTCTTATTACCCTTAGTGATTTTAACAGGTGAGACCACTACATTTGAAATTTGAACCTTAGAAATGTCATATTTCAGCATGAAATTTGACCACAGTGCTTAAGTAACTTTAGAACACTCGGTACACCACATTTTTAAATCAGTGCTACTAGCCTTAGAGCAAATTTAAGAAATAGAAATACACAGCATTCAGTGCATTTAGCTGTAAGTTATGGTGGTATCCTGGGTATCCTCCTCTTAGTGCCAAGCAACAGAGTGGGTGGGTTGCCTGTGTAGGCTAGGTGTTTTCTAAATACCCTTTTCAACGTCACAAAAGACAATTATGGTTTCTCCTTATTATAGAAAGTCAAATAGATTGCCTGCTATTAGTTTTATATGAGTGTTTCTATAAGATATTTAGCAGTTAGTTGTCCTTAAAAAAATAGAGATGATTTAGTAGAGGAAGTTGAGAGTTTGCAATGTTGAGTCCAGGAAATAATAACAGTAGTTAGTAACAATGTCCACAGGGTATCTTAGTTGGTTCACGTGTCATCTAAGACTGGTGAACCAGAGACCAAAACTTGATTCTTCACTGAGCTCACTACGTAAAGCAAAAATAAACTCCTTTTTTACAATAACTTCTCAGCTAAATAAATGTTGGAGAATAAGGTGATTAATAGGATTTTGTCTTTATTCCATTAACTCACCTATGCTGTGAGACTGCCAAGACAAGTATGATCTTGTTAAGAACAGACAGAGAGAGCTTTTAATGTTAATTGAATTCTTTGCTGTCAGATCTGTGTTTTTGGTCCTGTGTACTCTTGTAGCATTTTATCTGCTTTTATATTTATCTGTCCTTAACATAAAATTTGGCACTTCATTGTAAGTCGCCTTCCTCCACAATATTTTAGCAAGTTTTATGTGTATTCATTAAAAAGAAAAAAAAAGATCCACCATCCTTCAAATGTGAAAAATGAAAGAGAAACAAAGACTAAAAAAAAAAAAAAATGGAAACCTATTCATAATCTAGGTTTATTGAATTTTAACTTACTTAAATACACCTCTGAAACCATATAACTCTACCCCACAACACAAAATACAGTATTTCATATATTTATCAAGGTTCCATTAAACATACATAAATCTATCCCCACAGATTTCTCAATTTCTTGAAAGCAGGGATATTGATTTTTTATTTGATACTCTGATTTCTAGATAGGGGCATACTAGTTGCTTATTAAGAAAATGGTTAATTGAATACATATTAATATATATGTAACTTGTTAATATATAACTTGATAATAGACTAGAACAAATATGTTATCAAAAATTTTAAGTGAGATTCTTTAATTTTTTATGTTTCCTAGAATAACAGAGGAAAAACTTAAATCTGCCTCCCCATCAAATTCAGAGCGGTGCCTGAAAACAACAGTGCTTTTAGAAAAACAAACAAACAAAAAAAAGAATTAAGAAAAGAGGAGGCTGTGAAAATTGCCAATGGGGCATATATAGCATATTTGTTTAATCCAAGTCAAAGTAATTAGTGGTAAAAAGTAAGACTTGAGTTGTCTCTAATTTAAAAGCATAGATATTAAATTAAAAGAAGACAGAATTTGAGTGAAGAGTGGTCCAACGGACTAGTCTTGGCTCTCTCAGCTGATTAAAATGCTGAGATTAAAAAATAGAGGTTTTTACAAGTTTATTTCTTCATTCAACAACTTTTATTGAGTACCTTCTTAGGTGCTAAAGATAAAATGCTCATTTAAAACAGAGCATATCAGAGGGGAAGTTGGTGGGGGGATGGGTGAAATAGGTGAAGGGGATTAAGAGTACACTAATGATGAGCACTGAGTAATGATGTATAGAAGTGTTGAATCACTATATTGTACACCTGAAACTAATATAACACTGAATGTGAACTACACTAGAATTAAAATAAAAAAACCTTAATAAAAATAATTTAAAACAATAAAGATAAAGTGTCACGTAAAACAGACAGGATTCTTTTCCTTGTGGAGTTAAAAATAGAGTGGAGAGACAAATATTAAAAATATATACTATAGAAATAAACATGTAATTGTAATTTTCATGAAGTAAATATACAGAAAACTATGCATGAGTATAATGGTGTTAACTACCTTAGACTGGGGCTCAGAAAATGTCTTTCTTTTGACAACTGAAATGTGATGTGGCAAAGAAAATACTAGGCAGAGAGAACACATACTAATATGGGAATAAGCCAGCTATGTTTGAGGAATTAGAAAAAAAAAGAACAGTTGAAGTATAGAACATGACTGGTATCAGATTCACATGAAAAAGTAGCCAAAGTGCACCTCTTATGAAGTCTTGAGGGGTATTAAATATTTTTTAAATGTTATTATAATTGAATTGGGGAACCAATGAAGATTTTCATGTTGTTTGTTTTTTTCTGGGGAATTGACATGATCAATTTGTTGTTGCAATTATTCTAACATGATTACTTTAGTTGCTGTCTGGAGAATATTTAGAGAGAGACGAGGGTCAGAGACTGATTAGAAAGCCATTCCAATAACTCAGTCAAGAGACAATTCTTGCTTGGGCAATTGTCATGGCTAATGGAGAGAGAGCAATGAATTTAGACCTTTTTCTAAGAGTTAGAAGTGATATGAATTATTATATATTGAATATGGATTTTGAGAAAAGGAAGAATATAGAAGGTATTGTAAGTCTCTGACTTGACCAACTGGGATTTTAGAATTGTCATTCAGTAAGCCTTAGGAGACTGACCAGTAACTTTGGTTGGTAGTGGAAGCAATCCAGTCTCAGGTTTGGATATTGGGACAACTCTGTGAAACAACTGAATGAAGTCAGATAGGTAATTCAGTATGTGGGTATGGAGCTCAGAAGAAACACCAGGGCCAAAGATATCAATGTAGGATCTATAGGCAAAGAGACAGCATTTAAATTCATGAAAGTGAATAATATTGTCTAAGAGGCATGTGTAGAACAGTATATTACAAAAATTTGCTTCCATAGACAGTAAAATGGGCATTCCTTGAACACATAGACCGTTCATTTTTGGCAAAACTTCATAGAAAGATTTATCTAAATTTAAAATAAGACACAGTATTTAAAATAAATTTAAAATAATGGTGATAATTATGAAAATAACAATATAATGACAGTACTTATTTCTCTTAAAGAGACTGTATTGTTTATAATCATTGAATAGCCTATGACATTCAGTTAAGCAAAGGATTCTTGAACCGTAGAACTGATTTTGCATCCAGACATTTTTTTCCTTGGTTTCTTGTTCTACTAATTGGGAAGTCCAATAATGAGTCATCAGAAATAACTACATGGCCCTGCTAGATAGTTCTGGAAAATTATGTAAAACAAAGGCTAAGAAACAATGGACAGATTCCTTCTCAAAAGTATTCACATCACTCTTTCAACTACTAGGTCAGCTAGTACATCCCACTAAAATCTGAAAGTGTGAATATTTCAGCATGTGCAGTAGTAGAGAAAGTGTTCCTAATACTTTCTAGTCACATCAGCTTTAAAAAATTGCAGATTCAGTTTTCAAATATTTCAAATGTCAAAACTTCCTTCTTCAAACAACGGACCTTATCATTATCAATAACTTTCATTGTCACCATAATCTCAATCTCAAATTCATGCATTTCATTCTCTGACCACAATCTTTTATATTTCCAACTCACTCACTCTATACCCTAACTCCAACAACTGTTCAACTACTCTTTGATCACCTATCTATTGAATCAACAGCTTTGACCCCTGACCTCATTGATGTTCTGCTTTCTTCTTCTTACCCATTTATAATTCCATGGTCAAGCATTATACCCTTCCCCTTTCAAAGACCCTCAATACCTTTGCTCTTTGTTTGCTTCTGCGGTTTTTCCCTTCCCAAAGCCACAAACATAGTTAAATGCATACCTCTTACTACTGCACCTTTACATTTGATTCCATTAAGGAAAAACACATAATTGTGCTGCTTGACCTCATTTTACTTTCATGTCCTCAAATCTCAAGTGATACATTAATTCTGTCGGGCAATCATATTATACTTTCTTAGACCAGTCATTCTCTCATTCCCCTGTATGGTTTTCATACCTTCCCTTCAAAATCCCAACACCTTCTCCTCATCCTAATTCTCAGCTGGAAACCTTACTTCTTAATATGAAACAATCCTAAGAGAAGTTGTACAGGCTCCCACCATCTCATCTACCACCAATGCCTGCACATTTATACTCTACTCACCCATCTGTTATGGTAAATGAATGATTCATACTTCTACATAACTTCTGCATTCTTCACACCTCATCCTCTCTCTCCTATTCAAGAACAAAATTCCACCAACTTTCTCCTTTTCCCTCTAGATTATTATAATCAGCAAACATGATGTAATTTCCCTTACCTAAAATGAATGAATAAATGAATTAGTGAATGAATAAATACAAAATGCATTCAGGATCCACTATACCTGTTACCTATCATCTCATTTCTTTTTTTCTTTTCTTTTTTTGTAGCAACACATCTCATAATAATAATAAATGATAAATGAATAAATAATAATATGAATAATATTAATGAATAAATAATAAATGAAAATTTATTCAACTTGCCATCTCCAATTCATGCCCTTCCATTTTCTCAAAAGTTGATTCCAGTAAGGCTTTTATCCCTGTACATAAACAAAATGGGTTTTCTTGATGTCTTCAGTTAACCTCCACCTGGTTAAATCCAATGGTCAGCACCCAGTCCTCATCTTATCTGACCAATTAGCAGCTTTTAACATAATCAGTGACTTCTTGATACTCTTCCTTCAATTGGCTTCTAGCGTACTACTATACCTTCCTGGCTTTCCTCTTAATCAGGTCCTTTACTCCTCGTTGTTTCTTGTCAGGATCATTTACTAATTACTCTTTTTTTTTTTTTTTAAACTTACATCTTAATATTGTAGGTCTGGTTGCTCAATTCTTGGTTATCTTCTCTTTCTATATTAAATTCCTTGTTGATTTTCATCCAGTCTCATGGTTTAAATGTGTCAAATCTGTATCTTCAGACTTCTCCAGCACACTATAGAATCATATTTCCAAATGCCAACTAATATCTCTACTGGGATAGTGAACAGATATTTGAAACTCATCATATCCCAAACTGCTGAATTCCTCTTACTTAAGGCTACCAGATAAAACACAGGATACACAGTTAACTTTGAATTTCAGAAAAACCAGCAGTTTTTTTTAAGTAGAAGTATATTCCAGATATTATCTGAAATCCAAATTTATTGGGGTATTCTCTGTTTTTATTTGTTAAATATAGCAGTCCTAAAACTCTGTACCACCCACAGAACCAAACTGATGACAACTCTAACTTTCCACTTGGTCAAAAATCTTGGAGTGATCTTCAATTTCTCCCTTTTGGACCCCACACCCTAGTAGGAATGACAGAATATATTCAGAATCACATTGCTTTTGACTATCAATTTACTATCACTGTGGTCCAAGTTTGAAGGTACCATCATTTCTTACCGAATTAGTGCAATAGTTTCCTGACTGGTTTCCCTGATTTTATACTCCCTCCTTCCCCCTTCCAGATAATTGTCAATGTAACAGCTAGAGTAACCGTTTTAAAATATAAGGCTAATCATTTTTTTTTTGTACCAAACTCCCTGATAGCTTTCTATTTCATGCAGTTCTTGCAATGGCCCACAAGTCCCGATATGATCTGTCAGCCACCATGTTACCTTCCTAATCTTATCTTCTCCTATCTCCCCTTACTTCATATGCTCCAGCTATATTGTCCTTCTTGGTTGTTCTCAAACATAACAGAAATATTCTCCCCTTAGTAACCTTGTCTTGGTTATTTCCTCAGCCAGAAACATTCTTCAGGTGGCTACATGGCTAAAACTTCATTTAAGTTTCTCACCCCCTTCACATGTTACCTTTTCAATGAGATCTGCTCTGACAGTTCTATTTAAAATCACAAATATTTCTAGTCCCTCACTCTGTATCACTATTAACTTGCTTGCTCTTTTTTCTTTTTAAACAATAGCACTTGACATCTTTCAATTGATTACATAATATATGTAATATTTATTATGTAATTATTAATAATTATATATATGAATAATTATATATATTATATATAATAAATATAATATTTATTATATTCATCCCAAACATTAGAGTAGTTTTTGGCACATAGCATGTGTTTAATTAATATTTGTTAAATGAATACATGAAAAGCTGGATTTTATAGGATCTTGATTCTTATGATCTTGATCCCAAAGGCATTTTCTAATTATAAAATTTTGTGAGATAGTGTGATAATGCTTTCAAATTTAGATACAACTTTTAAACAAAACATGGTGCACATAAATCGGGTTTTTAGTGAAAATACATTAAAAAAATTGAAAACAAGAGGTTGATACTACTGATAAAGATAAAGACAGATCATTCAAGTTAAAATGCTCATAAAATAAGATAGGTAAAATTCATATTAGTGCTGGGAAACATGTAAAGGAAATCAAAATATGAAGGAAAATACCCACATGAAGGGAAATATTTTACCACAGCTCATCTGCACTCTGTTAAAAGCATTTCATATGAGATGATCTAACCAATGTGTGTGTGTGTGTGTGTGTGTGTGTGTGTGTGTGTGTGTGTATAATTTAAATTCAATTAGCCAACATATAGTACATCATTAATTTCACATGTAGAGTTCAATAATTCATCAGTTGCATATAACACCCAATGCTCATCACATCACATGCCCTCCTTAATGCCCATCACCCAATTTCTCCATCCCCCCACCCATCTCCCCTCAAGCAGCCTTCAGTTTGTTTCTTATAGTTAAAGAGTCTCTCATGATTTCTTCTTCCTCTCTGATGACTTCTCATTCAGTTTTCCGTCCCTTCCCCTATGATCCTCTGCACTGTTTCTTATATTCCACATATGAGTGAAACCATGTTATTTGTCTTTCTCTGATTGATTTATTTCGCTCAACATAATACCCTCCAGTTCCATCCATGTTGATGTAAATGATAAATATAAATCCTTTCTGATGGCTGAAATATTCCATTATATATGTGTGTGTGTGTATATATATATATATATATATATATATATATATATATATATACACCAAATCTTCTTTATCCATTCATCTGTCTATGGACATCTGGGCTCTTTTCATAGTTTGGCTATTGTAGACATTGCTGCTATAAACATTGGGGTACAAGTGCCCCTTCAGATCACTATATTTGTATCTTTGGGGTAAATACCTAGTAGTGCAATTGCTGGGTCATAGGGTAGCTCTATTTTTAACTTCTTGAGGAACCTCCATACTGTTTTCCAGAGTGGCTCCACCAGCTTGCGTTCCCACCAACAGTGTAAGAGGGTTCCCCTTTCTCCACATCCCCATCAACATTTGTTGTTTCCTGACTTGTTAATTTTAGCCATTCTGACTGGTGTGAGGTGGTATCTCGTTATGGTTTTGATTTGTATTTCCCTGATACCAAGTGATGTGGAGCATTTTCTCATGGGTCCATTGGCCATTTGGTTGTCTTCTTTGGAGAAATGTCTGTTCATGTCTTCTGCCAATTTCTTGACTGGATTATTTGTTCTTTGGGTGTTGAGTTTGATAAGTTCTTTATAGATTTTGGATGCTAGCCCTTTATCTGATATGTCATTTGCAAATATCTTCTCTCATTCCGTGGTTTGCTTTTGTTTCCCTTGCCTTTGGAGATATGTCTAAGAACTTGCTGTGGTCAAGGTCAAAGAGGTTGCTGCCTGTGTTCTCCTCCAGGATTTTGATGGATGCCTGTCTCACATTTAGGTCTTTCATCCATTTTGAGTTTATTTTTGTGTATGGTGTAAGAAAATGGTCCAGTTTCATTCTTCTACATGTGGTTGTCCAATTTTCTCAACACCATTTGTTGAAGAGACTGTCTTTTTTCCATTGGATATCCTTTCCTGCTTTGTCAAAGATTAGTTGACCATAGAGTTGAGGGTCCATTTCTGGGCTCTCCATTCTGTTCCATTGATCTATGTGTCTGTTTTTGTGCCAGTACCATACTGTCTTGATTACAACTTTGTAATAGAGCTTGAAGTCTGGGATTGTGATGCCACCAGCTTTGGTTTTCTTTTTCAATATTCCTCTGGCTGTTCGGGGTCTTTTCCAGTTCCATACAAATTTTAGGATTATTTGTCCCAGCTCTGTGAAAAAAGTTGATGGTATTTTGATAGGGATTGCATTGAATGTGTAGATTGTTCTGGCTAGTGTAGACATTTTAACAATGTTTGTTCTTCCAATCCATGAGCATGGAACGTTTTTCCATTTCTTTGTGTCTTCCTCAATTTCTTTCATAAGTGTTCTGTAGTTTTTAGAGTACAGATCCTTTTCCTCTTTGGTTAAATTTATTCCTAGGTATCTTATGATTTTTGGTGCAATTGTAAATGGGATCAATTCCTTAATTTCTCTTTCTTCTGTCTCATTGTTAGTGTATAGAAATGCAACTGATTTCTGTGCATTGGTTTTCTATACTGCTACATTGCTGAATTCCTGTATGAGTTCTAGCCATTTTGGGGTGGATTCTTTTGGGTTTTCCACATAAATTTTCATGTCATCTGCAATGAGTGAGAGTTTGACTTCTTCTCTGCTGATTCAGATGCCTTTTATTTCTTTTTGTTGTCTGATTGCCAAGGCTAGGACTTCTAGTACTATGTTGAATAACAGTAGTGAGAGAGGGCATCCCTGCCATGTTCCTAACCTTAACGGAAAAGTTCTCAGTTTTTCCCAATTGAGAATGATATTTGCTGTGGGCTTTTTGTAGATGGGTTTTATCATATTGAGGTATGTTCCCTCTATCCCTACAGTATGAAGAGTTTTAATCAAGAAAGGATTCTGTATTTTGTCAAATGCTTTTTCTGCATTGAGAGGATCATATGGTTCTTGTTCTTTCTTTTATTAATGTGATATATCACATTGATTGATTTGTGGATGTTGAACCCAACTTGCAGCCCATAATCCTTTTAATGTACTCTTGGATCCTATTGGCTAATATCTTGGTGAGAATTTTGGCATCCATGTTCATCAGGGATATTAGTCTGTCATTCTTTTTGGAAGGGTCTTTGTCTGGTTTTGGGATCAAGGTAATGCTCGCCTCATAAAATGACTTTGGAAGTTTTCCTTCCATTTCTATTTTTTGAAACAGCTTCAAAGAATAGGTATTCATTCTTCTTTAAATGGTTGATAGAATTCCCCTGAGAACCCATCTGGCCCTCGGCTCTTGTTGGGAGATTTTTGATTACTGCTTCAATTTCCTTGCTGGTTATGGGTCTTTTCAGGTTTTCTATTTCTTCCTATTTCAGTTTTGGTAGTTTTATAAGTCTCTAGGAATGTATCCATTTCTTCCATATTGACTAATTTATTGGCATATAGGTGCTCTTAATATGTTCTTGTAATTGTATTTCTTCAGTGTTGGTTGTGATCGCTCCTCTTTCATTCATGATTTTATTAATTTGGGTCCTTTTTCTTTTCTTTTTCATGTCTGGCTAGGGATTTATCAATCTTATTAATTCTCTCAAAGAACCAGCTCCTAGTTTTGTTGATTTGTTCTACTGTTCTTTTGGTTTCTATTTAATTGATTTCTGCTCTAATCTTTATAATTCTCATCTTCTGCTGGGTTTAGACTTTATTTGCTGTTCTTTCTCCATCTCCTTTAGGTGTAAGGTTAGGTTGTGTATTTGAGATTTTTCTAATTTTTTGAGAAAGGCTTGTATTGGACTGCCTATACTGTATCCCAAAGTTTTGAATAGTTGTGTTTTCATTTTCATTTGTTTCCATGAATTTTTAAAATTCTTCTTTAATTTCCTGTTTGACCCATTCATTTTTTAGTAGGATGCTCTTTAGCTTCCATGTATTTGACTTCTTTCCAACTTTCCTCTTGTGGTTTAGTTCATGTTTCAAAGCACTCTGGTCTGAAAATATGCAGGGAATGATCCCAGTCTTTTGGTACCAGTTGAGATCTGATTTATGACCCAGGATGTGATCTGTTCTGGAGAATGTTCCATGTGCACTTGAGAAGAATGTGTGTTCTGTTGCTTTAGGGTGGAATGCTCTGAATGTGTCTGTGAATTCCATCTGGTCCAGTGTGTCATTCAAAGCCCTTGTTTCCTTTTTGATCTTCTTAGATGATCTATCCGTTGCAGTAAGTGGGGTGTTAAGGTCCCCTACCATTATTGTATTATTATCAATGTGTTTCTTTAATTTTATTATTAATTGGTTTATATAGTTGTCTGCTCCCAAGTTAGCATAGTATTTACAATTTTTAGATCTTGTTGGATAGACCCTTTAAGCATGATATAGTGTCCCTCTTCATCCCTTAATATGATCTTGTTTAAAATCTGTCTGATATAAGGATTGCTCCCCCAGCTTTCTTTTGATGTCCATTAGCACGATAAATCATTCTCCACCCCCTCACTTTCAATCTGGAGGTGTCCTTGGTTCTAAAATGAATCTCTTGTAGACAGCATATGGAATTGTCTTGCTCTTTTATCCAATCTGATACCTTGTGTCTTTGGATTGGAGTATTTAGTCCATTTACATTCAGAGTAATTATTGAAAGATATGAATTTAGTGCCATTGCATTCCCTATAAAGTCCCTGTTTTTGTATATTGTCCCTGTTTCTTTCTAGTTTATGTTACTTTTGGGGTCTCTCTTTGCTTACAGGATCCCCTTTAATATTTCTTGCAGGGCTGGTTTAGTGATCACAAATTCTTTTAGTTTCTGTTTGTCCTGGAAGCTCTTTACCTCTCCTTCCATTCTGAACGACAGCCTTGCTGGATAAAGTATTCTTGGCTGCATGTTTTTCTCATTTAGTGCTCTGAATATATCATGCCAATCCTTTCTGTCCTGCCAGGTCTCTGTGGATAGGTCTGCTGCCAGTCTAATGTTCTTACTCTTGTGTGTTAAGGACATTTTGCCTCCAGTTGCTTTCAGGATTTTCTCTTTACCTCTGAAATTTGCAAGCTTCACTATTATATGTCAGCGTGTTGACCTATTCTTATTGATTTTGAGGAGGGTTCTCTGTGCATCCTGAACTTGAATGCTTGTTTCCTTCCTCAGATTAGGGAAGTTCTCAGCTATGATTTGCTCAAATATACCATCTGTCCCTCTCTCTCTTTCTTCTTCTTCTTCTGGGACACCAATAATTCTAATATTGCCAATGTATATTAACAACACTTAAAAGCTAAATGATCATGGGGTTCTGGTTCAAGATGGCAACATAGGAAGACCTTGAACTTAACTCCTCCACAAACACCAAGGCTATCTATTTGTAGAGAAATTCCTTCTGAAGAACTGAGGTCTGACTGAAAAGCTTCTGCACAGCAAAATATAGAGAGGCCACATAGAGAATGCAAGAGAGATGGGAGACACCATAAAGAAGGGAACCCTCACCCCCAAAGCTGTGAGGGGCAGTGGGGAAGGACAAGACTGAAAGACTAGGAGCAAATTTATCTGCCCTGGGGCACAGAAAAAAAAAAAAGCTATGGGTTAAAAGGAAACTAGAATATAAAAGATCCAGCCCTAGACTTCCATCAAACAGCAGAGGGCAGGGGTAGAGGGGGTTGTTGGATGGGTGGCTGGAACTCTCTCTCTAGGTGGAGAGGCTGGTGAGCACCATGGTTTACACTTCCCCTGCACCCTGATAGTTCAGACAGGAGCAGGGTCCAGGTGCCATAGCTGGTTTACTACCTCAACAAGTCCCAGGCCCCTAACCCACATCAGCTCCAGGCATCCCACCAAGGCAGTCCCAGTATGATGCCCACCAGGACATCCTTGGCTAGTGCTCACTACAGCTTCAGCTGTTGTGACAAGGTGACATAGTTCCAAAGCACCTTGGAACACACTAGGCCCATACTACTTTGTCTTCAGAGAGACTGCTTGGGCACCTCCCCTCCCCAGCACAGAACACTCTGGGACCTCCAGGCTCATGCCTGCTTAAGCTCTAGAATTATTCAAAATAGCTAAGAGGTGGAAGCAGCTCGAATGTCTATTGACAAATGAATGGATAAAGAGAATGTGGAATACATCTCTCTCTCTCAAATATATATATTACTCAGCCTTACAAAAGAAATAAATTTTTCACAGGCTACATGTATGAACCTTGAGGATATTATTCTGGGTGAAGTAAGTCAGTCAAAAAAACCCCAAATAATGCATGATCTCACTTATATGAGATATCTAGAGTAGTCAAATTCCGGAAACAGAAAGTAGAATTGTGGTTGCCAGGATTTGTAGGGAAGGGGAAAGTGGGGCTTTTTGTTCAATGGGTATAGAGTTTCCATTTTGCAAGATGAAAAAGTTCTGGAAATCTCTTACATAGCAATGTGAATATAGTTAACACTACTGAATTGTACTCTTAAAAATGGTTAAGAGAGTTAAAAAAAAAAAAGCTGAATGATCATGAAAACTGTAATGGGCCCTCTGGGTGAAAAATCATTTAACTATCCTATATTTCAAATTTGTGAAATACTTGGAAAATTATATATATAGATATATATGTATATATATAGTATATGCATAAAATTTATCTATTATTTATATATTAAAATACATAATATTATATTTATAGTTATAATTATATATTATGATATAAATATGTTAAAATTTATATATTATTTATATATACACGCACACAATACAACATGTAGATTACTTGATGACCCATCAGGAAACACTAGTGTTTTACAGATCATACCATGAGAAAACATTTATTCTCACTGAGCCTAGGGTAGACTGCTAGGGAATATTCTACATCTAGAAGCTTGAATTTGGTCATTGCCATGAATACCTGAAAAGAAGGCTGGAGCCTATTCCTCACTTAATTTTTAAATCAGAGAAAGAAAAGATCGGTTAAAAGAACTTCAAATAGGGTACCTGAGTGGCTTAGTCGACTAAGCATCTGGCCTTCAGCTCAGGTCATGATCCCAGAGTCCCTGCTGAGCAGGGAGTCTGCTTCTCCCTCTGACCCTCCCCCCTCTCATGCTTTCTGTCTCTCAAATAAATAAATGAAATCTTTAAAAAAAAAAAAAGAACCTCAAATATATTTGAGAAACAAGAACAGAAAAAAAGCACATCCTTTCTGGCTACAGCCATGTGATAGACTTAGCAACCAGAAATAAGAATGGAACTATAATTTAGCCATAAACATCAGTCCATAGCTAGGCTCAGGGCAGGTGAGGCACATGTCAGCGGATCTCAAGAAAGAGTGTTTCTATAGCAAACACACCCCATTCATCAGTTCCTAAGGCATTCATAAAAAGCTTTCTCATAAATTGCATCAGTATTTAATTTGTACATTAGAGTAAAATGCAGTAAAGTAAAAACCAAATTTAAATTAATTTGTCCAAGTTTTGCTACATTTTAAAACCAGAATATATATCCACATTAGTTTTACATGTTAATTTTAGGTAACGTTTACAGTTAGCTTCTGCCTGTGTTTTTCACTATAAAGTCCATTTAAAAATTGTCAATTTAATGACCATCTATAAAAGAAAAAGCAGATCATTTGATGAATAAACTGTCCTTTAGATCACCTTTAAGACAATACCCCATCAGGCAATAAAAACTTCCAGTTCAATTTCCTTTAATAGAATGAAGTTTTCCCTTGAATAAAATTCTCTTCATTTGCTGATTGGGGAAGACAGCTCATTTTAATAGAGATTGTCCCTCCATGACTCTCCTACGTTTGCAGATTACTTAGGAAATATGAATTTCAGGAGGAAAAACATCATTAGCAATAGAAGTATTTAGAAGAAGTAAAAGGGTAAAATGTACATTTAGCACAAAGCAGCTCAGGGTTATCAGGATGCCATTAACAGCTCTTCACTATGTGAATGTTTTCAAACAAAATAAGCTAAATGAGTAACAAGGTGAATATGGTTCATTCCAAAACACTTATTTAGTGTTGCTTGAAAATTGGAGGGGAAAAAAATGGTCCCATTCCAGCTCCTTTCCAAACATAGTAAACCCGGAAATCTTTCCATTGCATCTAATCAATTTGTGTTCTAATGTAATTGGGTTTCATATTAGGTCAAACACTGTTTTTAGAACCCTGCCAAGTAACAAACATTGTCACATATTTGTTTTATTCCTACCTAGCATGCTACAGAGAAGTACTTTACAAATTTTTACTTTGGTGTAGTCTAAAAGTGTCCCTTTCACGCTTGAAGAGATGAGCTGTTTTCCAGTAAAATGGCCAGAGATTTAATGACAGAGTATCCAGAAATGCAGCAGAATTCATTTTTCTTATTGCAAAAGAGTAACTAGGAAGTGTTTGATAGTGTGACTAATTATACAGCACACATTCACTGAGCACCTCCTTCAGAACCAGACCCTGAAGGAAGTTTTTGAATAAGACTCAAACCCTTCCTTTAAAATGCTTCTACACTAGGGACCTCTGGGTGGCTCAGTTGGTTAAGCATCTGACTCTTGATTTCAGCTCAGGTCATGATTTTAGGGTCCTGGGATGGAGCCCAGTGTTGTTTCCTGCCCAGCAGAGAGCCTGCTTGAGGATTCTATCTTCCTCTCCCTCTCTCCTCACCCCACTCATGTTCTCTCTCTCTCAAATAAATAATTAAATCTTTAAATAAAATGTCCCTAGTCTAGTGGAGAGAACTACAGGTCAGCAGCCTGTCCATATTGTTGATTTAGAAAATAAATAAAATAAAGAAAATAAATATTACTAATTATCTTATGGCACAAACAAAATTACAGTTAATATGCTTGTATATATCTTATCATAATTTTTCTGTGCAATTTTGTATATATGCGTTCTCCAAGTGGGAATATACTATCTAAAATTATTGATTGCTTGCTTTTTAAGTCTACTCTTCATTTATTGAATAATATGCCTCCATTTCACCAGTTTTAATGGTATTTACATATAGGGGTGTACTAAATTTATTTAACTATCCTCGAAGTGCTGGACATTTTTACATTACCAAAGTTTGTTATTATAAAAGAAAATGCTGGGCTGATCATTACTATAAATTTTTGCATGATATTTAATCATTTCCTTAGAATAAGTACTAATAGATAAAATTCCTGGAAAAAAAGGAATAATTTTAAGACATCTGAAACATACAGCCAAATTGTTCTTTTAAGTTGGTTTTTATTGGTATGAAAATAAGTTATGTTGTTTTTTTATTTTTAATAAGTCTCATCGTTTTCTCTGTTTTATAGTTTAAAAAAATAGCTTCTAATTTGTGAATACTTTTCTGCTGGGTATTTGCTAGTTTATTTTGTACAAAGGTCATTTATATTAAAAATATCCTCCCCCATATTTATCCTTTCTTTTCAATTTGTAGGTAAAGAGGGCCACATGCAAGGACCAGAGGGCAGCATCTAGGAGGTGAGAACATCCCCCCAGTCAGCATCCAGCAAAGAGCTGGAGACCTCAGACCTCCAATTTCAAGGAAATAAATGCAGCCAATAATCTGGATGCATTTAGGAGTAAATCCTTCCCCAGAGCTGCCAGGTAAGACTCTAATCACCTTGATTTTAGATTTGTGAGACCCCAATCAGAGAAGCTATCCAAGCCCACCCACTCTTCTGACATACTCAGTTGTGAACTAATAAAGGGAAGTCATTTTAAGCCACTAAATTTGTGGTAATTTGTTACTTGACAATAGAAAATTAGTGCAGCCCTATAATGCAGTGATGGTGGATGACTGACTTTCTTCTTTTCTCATATGCTTCCTATAAAATATTATAATTAATCTTGATTTTGGTAATCATTTAAAGCTAGATAAACAACATATTCAGATAAACAACATATTAAGTGTCCATGATTCCAAGTTTAGTAAGAGCATTTAGTAATAATAATAATAATAATGACACTACATCTCATCAAATGCTTTTATAGCATTTTTATAAAAAGTTTGTGTGTCTTTTATTCTATTTTGATATATTTATGTGATGAATTATATAAAATATTTCCCAGATTTATTTATGAAATAAACCTTTTTTTGTGTCTCATATGTATTTATTAATTTTTATTTATTTATTTATTTATTATTATTTATTTATTTTTAAATTTTATTATGTTGTGTTAATCACCATACATTACATCATTAGTTTTTGATGTAGGGTTCCATGATTCATTATCTGCGTATAACACCCAGGGCTCCATTCAGTACATGCCCTCTTTAATACCCATCACCAGGCTAACCCATCCCCCACCCCCTTCCCCCCAGAACCCTTAGTTTGTTTCTCAGTGTCCATAGTCTCTCATGGTTCGTCTCCCTCTCTGATTTTCCTCCCTTCATTGTACCCTTCCTACTATCTTCTTTTTAACATATAATGTATTATTTGTTTCAGAACAGGTGTGTGATTCAACAGTCTCACAGAATTCACAGCCCTCACCATAACACATACTCTCCCCAATGTCCATCACCAAGCCACCCCATCCCTCCCAACCCCCACCACTCCAGCAAATCTCAGTTTGTTTCCTGAGATTAAGAATTCCTCCTATCAGTGAGATTCATATGATACATGTCTTTCTCTGATTGACATATTTTGCTCAGCATAAGACCCTCCAGTTCCATCCACATCATTGTAAATGGCAAGATTTCATTCCTTTTGATGGCTGCATAATATTCCATTGTATATATATACCACTTCTTCTTTATCCATTCATCTGTCAATGGACATCTTGGCTCTTTCCATAGTTTGGCTATTGTGGACATTGCTGCTATAAACATTGGGGTGCATGTACCCCTTCGGATCCCTACCTTTGTATCTTTGTGGTAAATACCCAGTAGTGCAATTGCTGGATCGTATGGTACCTCTGTTTTCAACTGTTTGAGGAACCTCCATACTGTTTTCCAGAGTGGCTGCACCAGCCTGCATTCCCACCAACAGTGTAGAAGGGTTCCCTTTTCTCCACATCCCTGCCAACATCTGTTGTTTCCTGACTATTTATTTTAGCCATTCTGACTGGTGTGAGGTGGTATCTCACTGAGGTTTTGATTTGTATTTCCTTGATGCCGAGAGATGATGAGCACTTTTTCATGTGTCTGTTGGCCGTTTGGATGTCTTCTTTGGAAAAATGTCTGTTCATGTCTTCTGCCCATTTCTTGATTGCATTATTGTCCTTTGGGTGTTGAGTTTGACAAGTTCTTTATAGATTTTGGAGACTAACCCTTTATCTGATATGTCATGTGCAAATAGCTTCTCCCATTCTGTTGGTTGTCTTTTGGTTTGGTTGACTGTTTCCTTTGCTGTGCAAAAGCTTTTTATCTTGATGAAGTCCCAATAGTTCATTTTAGCCCTTGCTTCCCTTGCCTTTGGTGAAGTTTCCAGGAAGAAGTTGCTGTGGCTGAGGTCGAAGAGGTTGCTGCCAGTGTTCTCCCCAAGAATTTTGATAGACTCCTGTCTCACATTTAGGTCTTTCAACCATTTGGAGTCTATTTTTGTGTGTGGTGTAAGGAAATGGTCCAGTTTCATTCTTCTGCATGTGGCTGTCCAATTTTCCCAACACCATTTGTTGAAGTGAATGTCTTTTTTCCATTGGATAGTCTTTCTTGCTTTGTTGAAGATTAGTTGATTATAGAGTCGAGGGTCCATTTCTGGGCTCTCTGTTCTGTTCCATTGATCTATGTGTCTGTTTTTGTGCCAGTATCATACTGTCTTGATAATTACAGCTTTGTAATAGAGCTTGAAGTCTGGGATTGTGATGCCACCAGCTCTGGTTTTCTTTTTCAACATTCCTCTGGCTATTTAGGGTCTTTTCTGGTTCCATACAAATTTTAGGATTATTTGTTCCATTTCTTTGAAAAAAGTGGATGGTATTTTGATAGGTATTTCATTGAATGTGTACATTGCTCTAGGTAGCATTGACATCTTCACAATATTTGTTCTTCAATCCATGAGCATGGAACATTTTTCCACTTCTTTGTGTCTTCCTCAATTTCCTTCATGAGTCTTTTATAGTTTTCTGAGTACAGATTCTTTGCCTCTTTGTTTAGATTTATTACTAGGTATCTTATGGTTTTGGGTGCAATTGTAAATGGGATCAACTCCTTAATTTCTCTTTCTTCTGTCTTCTTGCTGGTGTATAGGAATGCCACTGATTTCTGTACATTGATTTTATATCCTGCCACTTTACTGAATTCTTGTTTGAGTTCTAGCAGTTTTGGGGTGGAATCTTTTGGGTTTTCCACATAAAGTATCATACCATCTGCAAAGAGTGAGAGTTTGACTTCTTCTTTGCTGATACTTTTTGTTGTCTGATTGCTATGGCTAGGACTTCTAGGAAGTCTAGTACAACATAGACTTCTAGTACTGTGTTGAATAGCAGTGGTGATAGTGGACATCCCTGCCATGTTCCTGACCTTAGGGGGAAAGCTCTCAGTTTTTCCCCATTGAGAATGATATTCGCTGTAGGTTTTTCATAGATGGCTTTTATGATATTAAGGTACATACCCTCTATCCCTATCCTCTGAAGAGTTTTGATCAAGAAAGGATGCTGTACTTTGTCAAATACTTTTTCTGCATCTATTGAGAGGATCATATGGTTCCTGTTCTTTCTTTTATTAATGTATTGTATCAGATTGATTGATTTGTAGATTTTGAACCATCCTTGCAGCCCAGGAATAAATCCCACTTGGTTGTGGTGAATAATCCTTTTAATTATATTGTTGGATCCTATTGGCTAGTATTTTGGTGAGAATTTTTGCATCCATGTTCATCAGGGATATTGGACTGTAATTCTCCTTTTTGAATGGGTCTTTGGTTTTGGGATCAAGGTAATGCTGGCCTCATAAAATGAGTTTGGAAGTTTTCCTTCCATTTCTATTTTTTGGAACAGTTTCAGAAGAATAGGTATTAATTCTTCTTGAAATGTTTGGTAGAATTCCCCTGGGAAGCCATCTGGCCCTGGGCTTTTGTTTGGTGGGAGATTTTTGATGACTGCTTCAATTTCCTTAGTGGTTATAGGTCTGTTCAGGTTTTCTATTTCTTCCTGGTTCAGTTTTGGTAGTTGATACATCTCTAGGAATGCACCCATTTCTTCCAGGTTATCTAATTTGCTGGCATAGAGTTGCTCATAATATGTTCTTATAATTGTTTGTATTTCTTTGGTGTTGGTTGTGATCTCTCCTCTTTCATTCATGATTTTATTTATTTGGGTCCTTTCTCTTTTCTTTTTGGTAAGTCTGGCCAGGGGTTTATCAATCTCATTAATTCTTTCAAAGAATAAGCTCCTAGTTTTGTTGATCTGTTCTACTGTTCTTTGGTTTCTGTTTCATTGATTTCTGCTCTGATCTTTATTATTTCTCTTCTCCTGCTTGGCTTAGGCTTTATTTGCTGTTCTTTCTCCTTTAGGTGTAGGGTTAGGTTGTGTATTTGAGACCTTTCTTGTTTCTTGAGAAAGGCTTGTATTGCTATATACTTTCCTCTTAGGACTGCCTTTGCTGTATCCCAAAGATTTTGAATGGTTGTGTTTTCATTTTCATTGGTTTCCATGAATTTTTTTAATTCTTTTTTAATTTCCTGGTTGACCCATTCATTCTTTAGTAGGATGCTCTTTAGCTTCCATGTATTTGAGTTCTTTCCGACTTTCCTCTTGTGATTGAGTTCTAGTTTCAAAGCACTGTGGTCCAAAAATAAGCAGGGAATGATCCCAATCTTTTGGACCTGATTTGTGACCTAAGATGTGATCTATTCTGGAGAATGTTCTATAGGCACTAGAGAAGAATGTGTATTCCGTTGCTTTGGGATGGAATGTTCTGAATATGTCTGTGAAGTCCATTTGGTCCAGTGTTTCATTTAAAGTCTCTATTTCCTTGTTGATCTTTTGCTTAAATGATCTGTCCATTTCAGTGAGGGGTGTTAAAATCCCCTACCATTACCGTATTGTTGTCGGTGTGTTTCTTTGCTTTTGTTATTAATTGCCTTATAAAAGTGGCTGCTCCCATGTTAGGGGCACAGATATTTACAATTGTTAGGTCTTCTTGTTAGATAGACCCTTTAAGCAGGATATAGTGTCCTTCCTCATCTCTTATTATAGTCTTTGTTTTAAAATCTAATTTTAAGGATTGCCACCCCAGCTTTCTTTTGGTGTTCATTAGCATGTTAAATGGTTTTGTACCCCCTCACTTTCAATGTGAAGGTGTCTTTGGGTCTAAAAGAGTCTCTTGCAGACAGCATATCGATGGGTCTTGTTTTTTTTTTTATCCAATCTGGTAGCCTGTGTCTTTTGATTGGGGCATTGAGCCCATTTTCATTCAGGGTAACCATTGAAAGATATGAATTTAGTGCCATTGTATTGCCTGTAAGGTGACTCTTACTGTATATTGTCTGTGTTCCTTCCTGGTCTGTTACTTTTAGGCTCTCTCTTTGCTTAGGGGACCCCTTTCAATATTTTTTGTAGGACTGGTTTCGTGTTTGCAAATTCCTTTAGTTTTTGTTTGTCCTGGGAGCTTTTTATCTCTCCTTCAATTTTCAATGAGAGCCTAGCTGGATATAGTATTCTTGGCTGCATATTTTTCTCATTTAGTGCTCTGAAGATGTCATGCCAGTCTTTTCTGGCCTGCCAGGTCTCTGTGGATAGGTCTGTTGCCAATCTAATGTTTCTACCATTGTAGATTACAGACCTCTTGTCCCAAGCTGCTTTCAGGATTTTCTCTTTGTCTCTGAGACTCATAAGTTTTACTGTTACATGTCAGGGTGTTGACCTATTTTTGTTGATTTTGAGGGGGGTTTCTCTGTGCCTCCTGGATTTTGATGCCTGTTTCCTTCCCCAAATTAGGGAAGTTGTCTGCTATAATTTGCTCCAATATACCTTCTGCCCCCCTCTCTCTTTCTTCTTCTTCTGGGATCCCAATTACTCTAATGTTGTTTTGTCTTATGGTATCACTTATCTCTCGAATTCTGCCCTTGTGATCCAGTAGTTGTTTATCTCTCTTTTCTCAGCTTCTTGACTTTCCATCATTTGGTCTTCTATATCACTAATTCTCTCTTCTGCCTCATTTATCCTAGCAGTTAGAGCTTCCATTTTTTATTCCACCTCCTTAATAGCCTTTTTGATTTCGACTTGGTTAGATTTTAGTTCTTTTATTTCTCCAGAAAGGGTTTCTCTAATACCTTCCATGCTTTTTTCAAGCCCAGCTAGTATCTTTATAATCGTCATTCTGAACTCTAGTTCCAACATCTTACTAATGTCCATATTGATTAGGTCGCTGGCAGTTGGTATTGCCTCTTGTTCTTTTTTTTTTTTTTTTGATGTGATTTTTTCCATCTTGTCATTTTGTCCAGAGGAGAATAGATGAATGAGAGAACAAAATGCTAACAGGGTAACAGTGACCCCAGAGAAATATACACTAAATAAATCAGAAGAGACCTGAAACTGGGGGGGGGGGGGGGGGGGGAAGGGAAAGAAAGCAAAAAGAAAAAAAAGAAAAAGCAGAAGATTAAAAAAAAAGAATATGATCAAATATCATCAGGCTGGTGAATTGATCAGTGTCACACACTAGATTTGGGGCATATTTTGGTCCGTTAGAAGAAAGTGAATCCCAAAATTTTAAAGAAAGAAAAGCTTATATATGTACAAACATAAGGGTAAATATGATGAAGGGATAGAATATGACTATAAAGATGAAAATTATAAAAGATTTTATAAAAGGAATTGATAAGTTGGTTTAAAAAAGAAAGAAGAGAATTTTAAAAAAAAAAGGAGAGATTGTGATCAGGCAGGAGACTAGAACAAAGCCATACACTAGAGATTTAGGGTATATTTTGGTCTGTTAGAAGAAACTGTATCCCAAAATTTTAAAGAGAGAACAATTTATATATATATACCAAAAATAAGGTTAACAACTATGAAGTGATAGAATATGACTCTAAAAATGAAAAATAAAAAAGATTTTTAAAAAAGGGACTGATAAGGGGCACCTGGGTGGCTCAGTTGGTTAAGCAACTGCCTTTGGCTCAGGTCATGTTTCTGGAGTCCTGGGATCGAGTCCCACATCGGGCTCCCTGCTCGGTGGGGAGTCTGCTTCTCCCTCTGACTCTCTTCCCTCTCGTGCTCTCTATCTCTCATTCTCACTCTCTCAAATAAATAAATAAAATCTTTAAAAAAATTAAAAAAAGGGACTGATAATTGATTGAAAAAGGGAAAAAGAAAAATTCTAAAAAAAAAAGAAAATTAAAAAAATTAACTTTGGAAGACTAAAGAATCAGGGGGAAGAAAGCCATGAATTCTATGTACAGTATTCCCCTAGTGCTGAAGTTCTGCCGTTCTCATTGATAGGTAAACTTGGTCTTGGCTTGCTGTTCTTGCTGATCTTCTGGGGGAGGGGCCTGTTGCTGTGGTTTCCAAATGTCTTTGCCGATGGCAGAATTGCCCCGCCCTTGCCGGCCGGGCTAAATTATCTCCTCGGGTTTGCTCTCGGGATCTTTTCTTCCCCGCAAGCTTTCTGTACAGCTTTGGAGGACGAGAGTGAAAATGGCGGCCTCCCAATCTCCCCCCCAGAGGAGCCGAGAACTCAGGGCCCCACTCCTCAATGCACCTCTAGAGAAAAGTAATCAATCACTTCTGTCTCCCTGGTCTCCGGCTGTAATCTGTGCTCACCCAGCTTGTGACTGAACATTTCTATCTCTGGCACCGGACCCCGTGTGGAGTCTCCAAACCCAGCATATTCCTGCAGTGTGCTCTGGTGCCGCTCCTCCCAGGGGAGGAACGGGAGTCTCCCTGGATCTGCCACTTGTTGGGTCCCTGCTGGAGGAGAAGTGGCCCGACTGCACCGTGGATCAGGGTTTATGGCAATCCCGAGCTGAGAGCCTGCGCCTTGGCTCTGTCTCTGCAGCCAGCTTCCCTGCTCCAATACCTGGGGACTCTGCTGCACTCAGGCACCCCCGGTCTTTCTGTGACCCTGAGGGTCCTGAGACCACACTGTCCAGCGAGGGTTCCACCCACCTCTTATCCACTGGAGCGACGTCCCTTAGCTGAGCCGACTTCTAAAAGTTCCGATTTTGTGCTCTGCTGCTCTATCACTTGCCAGTGGTGGCTGATGGAGGCCCCCTCCCCCGCCGTCTATCCTCCCGAATATCGCCTCAGATTCACTTCTCCGAACGTCCTATCATCCAGAAAGTGGTCGCTTTTCCGTTCAGAGAATTGCTGCTATTCTTTTCTTTGATCTCCTGTTGAGTTCGAAAGTGTTCAGAATGGTTTGATCCCTATCTAGCTGAATTCCTGGGACAAGATGAAATTTAGGTCTCTTACTCCTCCGCCATCTTGCTCCTCCTTTCATGTTATTATTTATTTCAGTTATGGGTTGTTATTTTATTTGAGATATTTTATATCTACTTATAAGGAGGTGGATATGTAAAATTTTCTTTTATTTTCTGCTATTGTTTTTCTTATTTAAGGTTTTAGGATTATGCGAGAGTCATAACATCAGTGGAAAAACTCTTCATTTTTACATGTCCTGTGAATTATTTGTTCTTAACTATTTGAAAAACTAACTTGTCCATAAAATCATTTTGGACTAGAAACACTTAAGCAATAATTCTTTAAAAACTTGTTCATTTTTTGTCAGAGTTATTAGTCTATTAAACAGTGCAGTGCCAGATATATTCAGGGGCATAAAAATCAACACAGTGTGGGAGGTAAGAAAATAGTGATGGCTTTTGATGAGAAAATAATGCTGACTTGTGAAGATCAGGAAGACAGCCAGACAAACAGGACAGGGAAGGGAATTTCAGGAAGGACAGCATTTATAAAACCATAGGTATATGTGGAAGTACATAACCTACTATATGCTTGTTGTTTCATATCTGGTGTATATTTTATTCCAAATAATTTTATCCTGCCACATAGCACATATGAAAAGGAGAAACTCAAAAAATTTAATCCACTTATGTAAAGTTACCAGTAAATGTAAAAATGAAATTCAAACACAGTTCCAACTAATTCCAAAATATACATTTTATTTCTTCTATAATATATTGTTACTGGAAATAAAACTTCAAAAATCTAAAGATGGCCAAAGGGTTGAAAATGTGGGAAAATAGAAGTAATTTTGTTGATTTATATCCTACTTCTATATTGCAATAATTTTGATTGTTATAGGATATGAGCTTTATTAGATTCACATTGATACTTCTATTTATTAAGAAATTTCATATTTTTCATTTAATTCTCCAGTGAATATGTGATACATTCTTTACAACCCAGGAATGTCTTTCTCAAGGACCTGGCAGCCATCACTTTGAAATGTAATCATCAATAAAGGTAGATCCCCTATCTTCTAGTCTCTGAGAGGGTAGGAATCTAACTTTGATAAGGGATGTTTTGGCAAACACAGTGAATTAGTCCCATTCACCAATCTCCTCCCCTAATATTTCCTGTACTTTTCCATTAGCTCACTCCAACTTTTAAAAATCCTTCAGCCTTTTCTTCTGCTAATTTGAATTCAATCTCTCTCCCCAATTACAATAATCTTGACCTCTATTACAATCCTCTGGAATAAAGTCTTTCTTGCTATTTTTAGCAAGTGTCCAGTGCAATTGTTCTTTTACCATACATGTTACAATTTACCTTGATTGTATAATTCTTAAGTAGCTCAGCTGAGATTGTAATTTTTCTATCATATCAACATTGCTTGGAATGTTTATGTATAGGTACTATGTCACTTATAAAATAATTAAGTAGATATATATGAACAAATCAGACTTTCTTTAATGTAGTTCTGTTCAACAAGCATTGACAACTTGAAGTGACTTTAGTAGCTGATCTTCAGCTCAGGTTTGAAATGGTACTTGCATAGTATAAGTGGTATGGATGGCAGGTGTTCTGAATCTCTCTCTATATACATTATCATTCAATGCTTTTATAATTATCATTGCAGTTATTTCAGTTTCCCTAGATGATTAACATCTATGTAAATAACCACAACTCCATGCTTCAAGATCATTGTTATCGAACACTCAGCTTGGAAATATAGACACAAATTTTCCTTTTTGTAAAGCCATTTACCAGTATTTTGTCCTTGGACAAGTCTGTTCTCACTCTGATAAAAATCTCAAGAATGATATATGCTTCCCAGATTTTTGATCAAGTGGAACAAATTATATTTTAAAGCACTTTGAAATAGACATTATTATATAAAAAGAAGTCGCTGTAATTACTTGGTCAGTGGAAATTCATGAAATTTTGAAATTGTTACCATAGTGGTTTAGGTAAAATTTGAAGTCAAAGTAAAAAAAATAAATTTGATATTTAATATAAAAAATAATACATTTAACTTTTTTAAACAAAAAAATCCTATTTCCTCATATATGTATTTAATACAATAGCCTCAAACAAAGTATTCCAAGTTTCATTTATTTTTTGTGTCATATTCCATAAACACTACTTGTCTTAGATTTTTTGTGTAATTGATATTTAAGTGTTTGAACAATTAGAACATTTGAGCAGCTGTATTCTATCACAGGCTTAAGGAAGTCAATGGAAACAGTCTTTTTATAAACGAAGACTGTTGAGCAGATTCTGTAAATTTATAATAGCTTTGGAACATATGTTTAATAATGTATTTGGACTCATTTTGAGCCAGGTAACAGAAAACTGGTTCAATTACCTTTAAGTGGAAAGGGTACATGAAGCAAACTTCAAAAGGAGATGGGGTGAAACTGATTTCATTAATGACTGGATGCAGGAATATCATCATCAGGCCTGTTGATTTTGCACTGGATCTGGTCTCTCTTTTTTTTTCTTTGTCTTTTATCTCCACTTCTCTTTGTTTTGACTTCATTCTCTTGGACCAGCTGTCTCCACGAATCCAAGACCATGGTCACATGCTGTTTCTGGCTTTTATACAATATAGACTCATAAACAGAAAGAGAACACTTTTCTGCCAGTTTCCATTATAGAAAAAGGTCCTAAGGAAGATCTCTGATTGATGTGGATTGGTCATATTTTTACAACTGGAAAATGAATGAGAACAGAGGGATGGGTTGTTTTGATTGTCACCACTAATATGAAGGAGCAAGAGCAATAGCATTGCAGGGCTCTGCCCTAGCAGAATGGGAAGAAACTATTGGAGAGAGAAAACCAATGCTATACTACAGATTTCTGATAATGGATTGGTTCATTTGAAATCATTTATCAACAAGCCAAAACTGACCTAATAGATCTGAATTTTCCATGTTTATAGTAACATTTTCAGACTAGATTTATTTATGATTACCTAAGGTCTATCTTCAGAATAATACTTCTTTATGAAGAGTAGTAACTGAATATCTTAAAAATGGATTATTTAAACAAAATATACACATTTTCAGACCTGCTGATGTGCTTTACAATAATATAATTCAAGACAGGAATCTGGATTAGCAGACATATGTATATGTGTTTATTTCCAGTTGGAAATGGGTAACTTTTTTTTATATAAAATGAAAAAAAGTGTACATAAACACTTTTGAAATAGTCATTAATTTCCATTTTCCTTTATCATGATGCTAAATTTTTAAAGTGTTATCTACTTCTTTTTAGCATAGTCTAAAACATAGTCCATTAAGCATATTTGATAAGGCCTGTTAAAACACTATGCACACTTGACTAGACCATGAGCTTATTAAAAATAAAGGGCAATGTCTTCTTCATCTTTGTTTTTCAATCCTTGTCAGAGTACCTTGCACATAGCAAGTGTAGGGGTGGAAAACTTTCTCCTTCTTCCTTCCTAGGTTCTTTGGCTGGTTTAATAATTACATTGACATAAGACAAATTAACAGGAGAAAAATAAATTTCTTTTTCTTCAGAGATATGGGAAACCCAAAGACATGAGACCCAAAGACGGTCAGGCAACTGAGGCTTATATGCCATCCTGAGAAGCACTGGGGCCTGGGGCTTCACAGGGGAGGAAAACAATTCACAGGAAGATGAGAAGAACAAAGGTTTGGTAAACAAATCTTTGTCATGCCATGCAGATAAGTCTTTATAATAAAAAGTTATCTTTGGTATTAGCTCTCTCCTGGTACAGGCTCTCTATCTAAATTATTTAAGGAAGTTTAGGGGAAGGTAACTAGCTCTTGATTATCTTCAGTTTGAAATAATTCACACGTCAAAGTGGCATGTTTTGGGGTCACATTCTGCTTCCCCTCTCTATCCGTGTTTGTGGAGATGAATTACTGGTTGGGTATTAACGTATTATTGGGTGGCAAATAAACATATAATTTCTCAACTCTGAGAAATCACTAAGAAGCTGGTCATCAAAGAATTTATCGTCCTTCATTTTCCAAAAATATAGGTACTGAATAGCCATATTTCTTACATAACTAAAGACATATCTCTGTATGCTATTTTTTCCCTAGTTCTCTCATTCAGGCTCTTCAAAACAAAACAAAACATGAGCCATGTTTTGTGGTTTCTTGCCATTAGTGGCTCTTTTGGTCATACCTTCCCAGTTATTTCAGGAAGCCAATATATGTATCTCCTCTTCTACTTCCCTGCCTCCTGCCCCTCCTGTGAAGTTCATTGCTGTTACCTTGATTATGAGCAGGTAAATTACTTCTGCAGCTGAATCTCATTTGGCATGGATTCTTCCCAGGCTTCTCTGCAGCTTCTGCTCATTATCACAGTAGCTACTTACCAGGGCTAATCTGGTACAGAGCAGGCTGCCACACAGCTTCCAGAGTCCTCAAGGTCCCAGAGCGGCACTGTGTCATCCAGAGTCTTTTGCTGAAGAAACACTGCCTTCCAGGTAGATGTAGAAGATGCTTTCTTCTACATTTCCTTCCTTTCTTCCTTAGCTGCATTTTGTTATCTGGTACGAACGCTGTTTTGCCTCCAGTTTCTTACAATACTATTAGAAAGCTATTATTTAAGCTTGGACCTTAGAATTTACATACTCCAAGGACTAAATTCAAACTCAGAGATTTTAATCAGAAAAAGTCACAGCAATAAGGATAATACAGCTCACCCGGGAACAACATGGGTTTGAACTGTGTGGGTTTACTTATATGCAGATTTTTTTGATAAATAAGGTGTAGTATCTTAAATGTATCTTTTCTTCCTTATGAGTTTAATAACATTTTGTTTTCTCTAGCTTAGCTTTATCATAATACAGTAGATAATACATACAGCATACAAAATATGTATTAGTTGACTTTATGTTATCAGTAAGGTTTCTGGTCAACAGTAGACTACTAGTTAAGTTTTGGAGGAGTCAAAATTTCTTCAGAATTTTTAATATTGTGTATATGTTCTTATTTGCATTTGGAAACTTGGCTAATCTTTGGGAGAACCCCCAAGTAAGCAACTTTATATATATATTTTTGTTTTTATGCCCCAGTAGTTTGTACACAGGTTGAATGCTTACCCACTTAAATATGCACTTATGCCTATTTATAAGCCCAAAGTCAGTATAGGTCCAATTAACCTAACAGCCATTTTTAGATTTAAATTACATTTACATTTTGATTTGAAGAGAAAACCTGTCTCGATTTGTTTCTTTATGGCCCCCTAAGCAGGGGAGTGTCTTTTGCATGCCATGGGGTTATATACGGCAGACCAGGCTATTTGGATCATTGATGTCTTTAATTAACACACAGAAGGTCATGTGAGTGTCCATGAGCTACCCATGGCAGATACTTTACCTAATCGTTATTGGATCCAATCATTATTAATCACTAAAGTTTCATTGGGGTTTGCAAGTGTTGAGAGGAAACAGCAGGTTTTTCTACACAGCCCATTGAAGTCATTCTTCTTGTCCATTAACTCTTATGAGGTCATGATGCTAATGCTTTCCCAGGAGGACCATGTATCTTTCCATACACTATGTGTTTCTGGTTTGAATTGTAGAGCCTGGTTTGGAACACAGCCTACATTGGTATACTCTTCATTAATGAAAACGTTCCCGTTTAGTATGTCAGACCATACAGGGCAGACTCAGGAGAAGGAAAATAAATAATGAGTTCAATTTGATCATGACCATTAAATAGCATTATTAATAAGAACTATTTTGTATGTGGCCCTCTGTACTTGGGCCATTTTCCTCATTGAACCAGATCCAAAAATTATGCATGATTGAAGAGAAGCAATGTTTGGGCCTCAGTTTGTCTTAACTGGATCTTGAAGTAGATGGACATCACCAAACAATTATACAATGGCTGATCTCATTTTTACTCTGTAGGGTGCAACCTAACCAAACTAATATTTAATAAATTATGAGTTGGTGACCAACTTCCAAGCCAACATTTCTTTTTATTTTATTTAATTTTTTATTTTTTATTTATGTAAATCACCATACATTATATCATTAGTTTTTTTTCCTTTAAATTTTTTATTGTTATGTTAATCACCATAACTTACATCATTAGTTTTGGATGTAGTGTTCCATGATTCATTGTTTGTGCATAACACCCAGTGCTCCACACAGAACGTGCCCTCTTTAATACCCATCACCAGACTAACCCATCCCCCCACCCCCTCCCCTCTAGAACCCTCAGTTTGTTTTTCAGAGTCCATCGTCTCTCATGGTTCGTCTCCCCCTCCTACTTACTCCCCTTCATTCTTCCCCTCCTGCTATCTTCTTTTTTTTTTCTTAACAGATATTGCATTATTTGTTTCAGAGGTACAGATCTGTGATTCAACAGTCTTGCACAATTCACAGTGCTCACCATAGCACATGCCCTCCCCAATGTCTATCACCCAGCTACCCCATCCCTCCCCACAACTCCAGCAACCCTCAGTTTGTTTCCTGAGATTAAGAAGTACTCATATCAGTGAGGTCATATGATACATGTCTTTCTCTGATTGACTTATTTCGCTCAGCATAACACCCTCCAGTTCCATCCACATCATTGCAAATGGCAAGATCTCATTCCTTTTGATGGCTGCATAATATTCCATTATTATCCACTTCTTTATCCATTCATCTGTCGATGGACATCTTGGCTCTTTCCACAGTTTGGCTGTTGTGGACATTGCTGCTATAAACATCGGGGTGCACATACCCCTTCGGATCCCTACATTTCTATCTTTCATGTAAATACCCAGTAGTGCAATTGCTGGATCATATGGCAGCTCTATTTTCAACTTTTTGAGGAACCTCCATACTGTTTTCCAGAGTGGTTGCACCAGCTTGCATTCCCACCAGCAGTGTAGGAGGGTTCCCCTTTCTCCGCATCCCCGCCAACATCTGTCATTTCCTGTCTTGTTAATTTTAGCCATTCCGATTGGTGTGAGTTGGTATCTCATTGAGGTTTTGATTTGGATTTCCCTGATACTGAGTGATGTTGAGCACTTTTTCATGTGTCTGTTGGCCATTTGGATGTCTTCTTTGGAAAAATGTCTGTTCATGTCCAAGCCAACATTTCCATTCTCTATTGTTTCTACTCTCACTGTGTAGGTCCATCCAGTTGAGCAAATATTTTATGACCACAATAAGTTTCAAGCCCTTGCTGGGGCTATGAGTACTACATAAATGGGCATAGAAGAAAATAAAAATATTCTGCTTTCAGAATATTAAAAAAATAGAGAAGATAAACCAAAACACTAAAAAATATACACAAAATGTGGTACATACTGTGAGATGAGTTACAAGCAAAACACATGCAAGTGTGAGGAGCCCCCTCTGAATACAGAATAAAGTGTAATTGTTTAGCGGGCCATTCAGAGCCACTGTAATATGTTCCTCAGCTCATTGCATGGGCTTTACCTTTCAGCTGGTCTACACGGTGACACCCAGTTTCAGCTTAACTAGGTTACTTACTGTTCCCACATCAAGTCTCCATCTTCTTTTACTATTTTTTTTTTTTAATTTTCTCTTGGAAAGCTGTTACCTTTAATACTGGTGGTCAAATACATCTTTAAAGATCACTTAGAATGACCAATACTGATGGAATTTTAAGAGAGGAAGATCAACGTTCTCTTTAATGATATCATTAATCAACAATAAGAAAATAAAAAGATAAAAAAGAAGAGAGATGTTAACTTAAAGGTTTAGGAAATAGAAAAAGTGATACACTCATTATTTGGTATGTTGACACTGAGATATCATCCTGTTATTGGTGAGGAAAGATCCAGATATAGATTAAAAATGTTTCTCTAGGGCTCTAGAAGAAAATGTTGGGCCTAAAGAATTAGATGTAAAAGGCATTGCATTAGAAATTCTATTTGAAACAGAGATAATCAAAGGGAGGCACATCAGAAAAGCACAGGAAGGTAGTGTCAGACCCAGGAGTTCCTACAATTTATGGGCAATTGGAGGTATACAAAGTTGTAAAGAACATAAATATGCAGTCATCTGGGAACTTTGAGAAAGAAACAGATGTAAAGATAAGTTTAAAGAAGCTAGAGCTCTCTACTACTATCAACTACTGGAGAAAAGTCTGTTGGCCATTTGGATGTCTTCTTTGGAAAAATGTCTGTTCATGTCCAAGCCAACATTTCCATTCTCTATTGTTTCTACTCTCACTGTGTGCGTCCATCTAGTTGAGCAAATATTTTATGACCACAATAAGTTTCAAGCCCTTGCTGGGGCTATGAGTACTACATAAATAGGCATAGAAGAAAATAAAAATATTCTGCTTTCAGAATATTAAAAAAATAGAGAAGATAGACTGAGTATTAGGAAAAGGGCTTTGGCTTGGGAGATGAACTTGATCATTGACCTTTAGCAAAGAATTTCAGTAGAGAGTAAGGGCCATAATTTCCAAGGTATTGGTTGTTGAGTGGATGGTAAAATAAGACAGATTTTTCCAAGGTATTCAATATAGTGCCAGAGAAATTAACTAGTAACGAGTTATTTACTCTAAATATTTGTAAACATAGATTATTATAACCTATATTAACAAATTATTATAAGGATTAGACACAATACTAAGAACATAAGCACTTGCTAAATACTACTGTCTATTACCATTTTAACTATTACAGAATTCAATCTCTCTTTTCTGTCTTTGGTCACCAACCATTTCTTTCTCTTTTGATCAGCTTCACTTTTTCTAAGTAAGTGCCACTTGAAGTAATTTCCACTCTGTCTCTTAGGCCTTGGTGTCTCATCTGGCCTCCCTCATTACTGTTAGTGAGTTGTCATGTTTGAAGACCCTAGTTCCTCAGATGGATATTGTTGACAAGACTGGTGGGAATATGTACATTTTTCATTTTGGAGGAGTAGTGCCACTCCTCTCTGACACATATTGGAACTGCCTACCTATTCTTCTGGCTGCTGCTGTTGACCTCTGGAGTTCTTGAATGTCAAAGCTAAGGCACGGCTATGGCAAAGTTGCAGTAAGAAGGCCCCTTTGCATTTCCATGGACCATGTTACTAGAAGGAAGTGAAAGCACCACTGCCTTGAAGACTAATGTTTATTTTTTGTTTTATTTTTTTAAAGATTTATTATTTATTTTAGAGAGAGAAAGACAGAGAGAGCATGGGGGAGGGGAAGAGGGAGAGGGAGAGAGAGAGAGAATCTCAAGCAGGCTCCACACACAACATGGAGCCCAATGCAGGGCTTGATCCCATGACCCTGAGATAGTGACCTGACCCAAAATCAAGAGTCTGATGCTTAACTGACTGAGCCACCCAGGTGCCCCAAAGAGTAATATTTAAATCCAGAGGTCTTGTTGCCAGTTTAGGAGTCCCTGGGAGGTAGGCCAGTGGCAGTTCTGAGTGATACCTTACTGTGCTCAGATTCATATACCATTTTAAAATAAAGATATATGATTTTTTTCAAGCTAGAGGTCCCTCACTCCCTCCGGTGAACTGGATAAGGCAGTCCCTCCCTGCCAATTTGTCAGACATGACCAAACAATTTGAACTTCAGTCAAGCATAAGTCCAAATTGTACTCCTCTATACAGATGAATCTCTACTGCCCGCAGTTAGAAAACAATTCTTTATGGGTCTTTTATAATTCTTCACATTTGCAAGCAAGATTATTGCTGCCTTTTGTTCCTGACATCTTTTTAAGACTGTCTGTATAATAACCACCTTGGAAGATAGAGGTAATGTTTTCTTCTAGGGCAAAGGGAAGGCATGCTTACTGCCCATTATAAAAGATTCAGGTGCTCTAAATTCAGAATTCCTTTACTGTAGTCCAATACACACAATGTGCTGCTCTCCCCTGGCCTTCTGTGTATCATCCTGTGGGAATGTGGACTTGGGAATTGGGCACAATAATATGTTAATTCTCTGACTAATGCTGTTTTGTGGGTAACAAAGTACTTTGTTGATGACCCTAAGACTTCTGCCAGCATCTACATAACTATGGTAGCTAATTTGTTAGCTTTCCAGCAGAAAAAAAATCTTAGATTCCTCATAGTTCTTCATACTTACCTCATAGTAAACACTAAATAAGAACAATTATTAGTATTCAGAGCCTTATCACCACAAGAAATCTCTGAGTTGGAATAAATGGTGTCTACCGTGTCAACCTCCAACACATCTGATTGATACTTTTAAAATGTATTAGGGAAAAAGGAATTTTGGTATTGGAACTCTGTGTTCTTTAGCAAATTATAACTTTTCTGATTCTAAGACTTTTTATTGGTCTCCCTGCTTCCAAGATTTCGACAGAAAACAAATGAAAAAGTGAGGAACATGTCTTTGTAAACTGTGATGTTTATACAATTCAAGTTTATACCTTTTGTGCGCATGGAATGGAACATTAGGGTCTAGAAATGATTAAAAAAAATCTTCAAGAATTTTATATGAAAGTTAAATGAAAAAATGCACATACACATAGCAGCATGTTTGAGTAATAACGTGACAGTGGAAAAACACTTGAATAGAAAGCCAGGATCAACAGCTTTGATTTGACATCAAATATATTTAACTTATCTGGTTCTTAGTTTTCTCTCCTATACAAAGCTTTAGGACAATAGGGTATTTAGGGCAGTATATTTATTTTATATTGCTGCTATAACAAATTTCCACAAACTTAGAGGCTTAAACCACCACAGATTTATTTTATCATTGTGCATTTTGAGTGTGGCATAGGTCTCACCTGGCTAAAATCAAGGTGCCAGTAGGTCTCCTTTCCTTTCTAGATGCTGTAGGGGAGAATCTCTTTCTTTCCTTTTACAGTTTCTAGAGGTTGCTCATGTTCATTTGCTTGTGGCTAATCCTCTTTCATCTTTAAAGCCAACAACATTACATTTTTTTCTGACCATTTTTCCATAGTCCCATCTTCCTATGACTGCATCCAGGAATAGTTCTCCACTGTGTGATTAGACTGGGCCCACCCAGTTAATCTAGGATAACCACTGCAGGATAATTCTTTTTGTGTGTGGGATAGAACCTCTCATCATAGGTGAACATCCCTCATTTCTACTTGTGAAGTGCCAGTCATATACCCTAGTCATTGTAATGAATAATAATAATAATGAATGTTCTAAAAATGACCCCATTACTTTCATCCAACACTATAATATCTTTAGATTTCCCAGAACACCTGGAATGTAGGGGGTCACATGTTGAAAGGAAGGACTTCTTAGATGATGAAAGATAAATGAAAAATGGAGCTTATCTCTAGTTTTATTTTTGTGGAGATATGCATCTATTATCTTTTAACACTTAAAATCTCTGAAAACAGGAGAATGATCCACTCTTCATACGCTGTAAACATCTAAAACTTGAATATCACTTGTTATTCTCTAAGCTATTGGGGAGTATGAAATCTAAATCAGCAGGTAGCTCTTGAGAATAAACTCTTAGCCATTGGTATGGATATGATGTACTACAACTGCAGGGGAAATCCCTATAACAAATATAGAAAGAAGTTTAAGCATATAATTCCTTTTCTATATCACCTGAACATCATTTGTCACCCACTATCCCTTATCAGATACAATATACTTTTATTGCTTTTCCAGTCTTAAATGAGAGTTGCTAGTAGGATGGTGGTGAAACATCCTCAGATGACCCATTTCCACTGTAGTCACCGTATGGGGTTTATCATCCAAGAGTGAGTTGAAAAGAATGGGGATAGAAAACTAAGTTACTCTTCTCATCTAACCTTCAAAGAACCTGGTAAAATATTTCTCTCCTTTGCTACTTTAATTTGCTTTGTGTGTCTCTTGTACATGGTGCTTTGAATAATGTTTGAACTTGTGGCAAAATAGCTAATGATATGAAGATATAGGAGAAGTGGTAAGAGGATTACCTCCTACTTCGGTTATCATTGCTAAGGCCAGAAGTTATCATAAGCAAGGTAGAGGGGCAAAATTGTTCAGTGAACTGAACTGAAGCAAATTCTTCAAATTAATCTCTTTCCACATGAGGAAAATGTACATTTTAAACATATGATAGAAGAAACATTTTTAAAAAAATATTTTATTTATTTATTTGACAGAGAGTGAGAGAGCACAAGCGGGGAGGGGGTGGGTAGCAGAGGGAGAGGGAGAGAAGCAGGCTCCCTGCTGAGCAGGGAACCCCCCCCCCCGATGTGGGGCTCCATGTGGGGCTCAATTCCAGGACCCTGAGATCAAGGCCTGAGCAAAAGGCAGATGCTTAACTGACTGAGCCATCTAGGTACCCCAGAAGAAACATTTTTTTATCTTCTGCCAACAACTTCTAGAGATCAAAAACAAAAAAAAAAACCCAAAACTTTTACCTGCATCTTTTATTTGTGTGATATGTTTTTTAAAATATATGTTGGTGTTGTTAGTATCCATTTAATGATTTACAAATTGGAGAAAAAGAAAGAGATCTTTCTCTTTATGGGGATGGATGTGGAGTGATGGAAAATTAGATAACAAAAGTATCATTTTTTATATATTATTTTGGTTCAGTACAAGATTTTTGAACCCTAGCACATTTGGACCAGATGAGCCTTTATTGTGGGGGGCTGTCCTGCTCATTGTAGGATGTTTGGTAACATCGTTGACTTCTACCCAGCAGATGGCAGTAGCAACCTCTTCCGCTGTTGTGACCATCAAGAACATATCTAGACATTACAAAATGTTCTCTGGAGGTTAAAATCTTACCCAGAATTGAGACCAACTGGGTTTAGAGCTGGACAGTTTTTCCTATAATTTTCTCTATAATTTATCTCATTCTAACTTCACATGATGTATTTTAGAAATGAAGAAAGTTAATCTTAGAAAAGTTAATTACCCATAGCAGCACATCTACTGGATGCTAGGACTAAAATTGCAATCCATATCTTTTTTCTTCAGTATGGTGTTTATCCTCCCAATCACCAGGTGTTTTCAAACCTTGCTGCATCAAAACAAGTTGGAGGGCTTTTTATAGTACAAAATGCTGGGGCCCATCCCCAGAGTACCTGATTCACAAAGTCTAGATTAAAATTTAATAATCTATATTTCTAACTAGTTCTCAAGTGATGCTGATGCTGCTTTTCCAGGGACTACACTTTGAGGCTTACTAGGCGAGACTCTACTGAAATGTAGCTTGCTTAATGTTTTACGGTGTGTCCAAAACACTTCCCCAAAGTGCAGGCTTTTCCTCAACGATGAGTAATTTATAGAATTTGAATCTCTTCTACGTATGTGAGAATTGTGACAAAAGGCAATGAATTTGTGACAATAGATGATAAGAATGACTGAAAGGTTTGGTCCAGAACTTAAGTTCATGTATTATTAGAATGTCTCTCTTGAGATACTTTTTTCACAAAAATTAGAAGTTGAACTGGCTCACTACTAATTCTGTAATGAATTCATGCTATAACTTTGCAAAAGTTACTTTAGCTCTCCCTTTGAGTTTTAATTACCTTATCTGTAACATAAGTTTTCTTTTTTCTCTTAACGTAGATGATCAGCTCCAACAGTCTATGTCCCATTATTACTGTAATATTTTTAATACATTTAAATTAAAATGAAAGGTCAATGACATTTCTTTGAATTCTCTTCATGGATATCTGGATAGCCATGTATTTATATAATATTCTCTGTCAGTAAACTTCAGGCACTGACAGCAGGATTTTAAGCCCTTGTGCTTTTCTTTATTTTATTGTCCAGCTGAGAAATTTAATTTCTCATTTCTTTGTATGAGCATAATCTGACTGATATTTTTATTTCCCAATCTATTCTTCAGTATTAAATGTCTTCAAATTCTGTTCTCAAGTTCTTGCTACTCTAGTCTCAAGTTCTTATTATCAAGTTCAGAACTTATTCTGCTTTCATATTAATGTGTCAATCAAAAAAATGTCTAAAGCTTAATTTCATAGTAATTTGGTAAAGATCAAGAGATTTTTCTTCCTTTCCTCAGTTGACATAAATGAATGTGTAGTTTAGCTGAAGAAAATAGCTTCATCTTTTGGCAACATAAAAACATTATTCCCTCTTTGATCATTTCAGTTAGAGAACATTTTTGTCACCTGTATATAATAGTGGAAATAATTTTATTGGTCATGTAAATCTCATAAGCTTTTGTGAATCACTTAGCTATAGTAAGAAGAGATTAAATCATTTAGATGAGAAATGAAGTAATGGCAACAAAAGGGAGAGATTCTTATGGTTTTGTGTTTGCTTTTTCTGTGACTCATAGTCTGTGACTCTTTTTTCAGCAAAGGCTCTATGTGAGCAAGGGGTCTCTGAGCAATGAGGTGATAGAAACTGCATGAAGATCATTGCTATAATTTTCCTTAAGATAAATGCAAATTGTTAGCTACTTATCTAAATCATCCTTTATCTCTTTAATGCAGGAACTGCAATAGTTAGCCACAGTGCCTCTCAATTTCAAAAAAGCATTACCTAGGAAAATGGCAGATTGCACAAGTGAGAAAATAGAAAATAATCATAAAGTCCTCTATTGTGTTCTTTATAGTCATTGAAACTGTTCAGGGAAAAGCTTATCATATCAACAATGAGATAAATACAATGTAAAAGCATTGGGGGACAGTACAAGGAGACTAACTACTCCGAATTAGAGCCCTTGTTTTGCCATCTACAGGTAGCATGATGTAAAACAAGTTATTTGACTTCTCAGTCTTAATTTTCTCATCTGTAAAATGTGGGTAAGAGTAGCACCTGTCTTACAACAATTGTGTTATATATGAGGAAGCTTTATAGTACCTTGTAAGATACATAATATATTCTCAACAAACACATTATTATTGCTGAGGCAGGATATATATTCTCAGAAATATACATTTTTATTGCTCAAAGAACAATCTTTGTCAAATTTGTTTTAGCCTGTTCTTCATTGTACAGGATTCATAATTCATCAGTGGTAAAAATAAATTAATTTGGATTCAGAGATGCATCACTCTTTCAGATAAATTATTTTTGTACTAGGATTTAATTTATTTCAACAAGTTTTTCTCAAATGCATACTATGTGCTACTACAAAGCTCTAAGGATCAAAAGAAAGAAAAGACTGAGGCCACAATGACAAAATTGTTAAATGTGTTTAGGATTAAAGAAATAGTCTCATCTATAAAGTGGTAATCATGAAACTCGCTTTATCTCATGGTCATATTGTGGACAGTAACACAAGGTTATTGCTCTATTAACTCATTCAAGATCATATTTGTAGTAATGAAATAATGGATACTAATGTACATAATCACATAAAGTAAAAAACCGAAGATTTAAATGTAAAATGACACCCTTGAAAATGTGTACAAATCACCTCAAAAAGTACACTCAAAAGATATTTTTAATTATATTACAGGTAATATTTGGATACAGCTTCAAGGTTATCCAAAGTTGAATATCACCTTTAAAGTGGTCTCTCAATAGACTATCAGTGTTTTTACCTGTATGCCAAAAAGGATTTTGATGGCAGATACTATTGATAACTAACAAGGGGTATTGGAAAGGAAGAAGTGGACAGTAAGGATCTATCAGTAGATCTGCTATATCACTCAAGAACACTGGGCCTGATTTTATTAACCAAATATCAATATTCTATCATAGTTTCAAACTTAAGTGGTTTTGTTTATTTAACTTATGTTTTAAAAAACTTTATTTATTTATTTGACAGAGAGAGAGAGAGAGTGGACAAGCAGGGGGAGTGGCAGGCAAAGGCAGAGGGAGAAGCAGTCTCCCCGCTGAGCAAGGAATTGGATGCAGGATCCCAGGATCCTGGGATCATGACCTGAGCTGAAGGCAGTCACTTAACCAACTGAGCCACCCGCCTGGGTGGTTTTATATAAAACCCTTAAGTGATTTTATTGGTCACTGTTGTAGAGTTAAGAGATGTATAAGAGTAATAAGAGAATAATAAGAATAGAGATATATAAGATGAATAAGAATAGAATTGAGAGAGAGAGGTAAATTTCCTCTCTAGAATTATTTAAAATTATTCAACATCATGTGGACTAGACAAAATGCTTTCAATGGCCAAATGGGGCTAAAGACTATAGATACTGCAAGATGGTGGAATAGAAAGCACCAGGAATTTGTCTCCCCACCTCAACAACAAGTGCACTCGCAGAATCTGTCTGATACAACTACTTTGGAATTCTTCACTTTATAAAAGGCTTGCAACTTCCAGGGGAAGACTTGGATGTAAATTGCACTTAATTTTGGTCAATTTCATCCCAGCAGACTAGCAACCATTTATCCTCCACCAGCAGCCTTTTGGCAGGCAGTTGTGCCTGTGTTCCTGGAGTGACCTACACACAGTTTGCAGAAACAAGGGTGAGCAAAAAAGACCCTCTTCTCGAGTCATAGAGGATCTGTGCTGTGGTTGTTGATTACTGCTGATCTCTGAAGTACAAAGAGGCAAGTGACCATTGTTGTTATACCTCCCCCCTTTGTTATTCGTCCCTTCCTCTCTGGCTGAAGAGATTGCCAGAAGATGTAAAAGGTCAGAACCTTTCCCCGACTTCTTCTTTCTCTTTTTCCACTTTTGGAAGCCAGACATTAAAGACTGGGACATTCAAAAGCAACTGTATTTGGGAGAAATTAGAAAGTGACTAAGTATACCAAGGGAAAGGCACAGACTCATAAAAGATGGGATGACCTTGGATTTACACATCAGGCTGATCCGTGACACCGAGATAGCTCACAGAATTAAAAACACAAAAACAACAAATGAAATCAACAACAACAACAACAAAAAGAAAATGGGGAAAAGAAAGAATATGATTTCCAGAGTTAACATGTTACTAGATTCAAATGTCCAGTACTGAACCAAAAAAAAAAAAACACAAGGCATAAAAAGAAACAGGAAAATATGACCTATTCAAAGGAGAATAAAAAAAAATCAACAGAAACTCTTTGAAATAGACCTGCTGTCAAATATACCAGACAAAAATTTTTAAACAGTTATCTTAAAGATGCTCAAAGAACTAAAGATGTGAAGAAACTCAAGAACATGATGGATGAGCAAAATGGAAGCTCTAAAAGTAGATAGAAACTCTGGAAATTCTGGAGTTGGAAAGTACACTAACCAAAATAAAAAATACCCTAGAGAGATTTCAAAGCAGATTTGGGCAAGCAGAAGTATTTCAGCAAACTTGATAACAGGACAATGGAAATTATCAAGTCTAAGAACAAAAAGAAAAATATTGAAGAAAAGTAAACAGAACCTAAGGGATGTGTAGGACAACATCAAAGAGACCAACATATGCATTGTGGGAGTCCCAACGGGAGAAGAGAGAGGAAAAGAGGTAGAAGGAACATTTGAAGACATAATGGCTGAAAACTTTCCAAATTTGAGAAAAAGCTAAATGTAAACATTCAAGAAGTTCAACAACCTTCAAGTAAGTTGAAATCAAAGAGATCTAAACTAAGATACATTTTAATCAAAGTTTTGACTACCAAAAACAGAGAATCTTGAAAGCAGCCAATATAGAAATGCTCCTCAACAAGATTATCAGCAGATTTCTTATCAGAAACACTGAAGGCCGGAAGACAGTAGCCTAATACACTCAAAGTGCTAAAAAAAAAAAAAAAAAAAAAGTTAGCCAAGGGAGTGCCTGGGTGGCTCATCTGTTGAGTGTCTGTCTTCTCCTCAGGTCATAATCCTGAAGTCCTGGAATTGAGCCCCATGTTGGGCTCCCTGCTCAGCAGGGAGTCTGTTTCCCCTCTCCCACTGCCCCTCCTGCTGGTGCTCTGTCTCTCTCTCTGTCTCTCTCAAATAAATAAATAAAATCTTAGATAAGAAAGATCTCAAATCAGCAACCTAACTTTACAACTAAAGAAACTACAAAAGGAAGAACAAACTAGCCAAAGCTAGCAGAAGAAAGGAAATAATAAAGATTAGAACACAAATAAAACAATAGGGAAAAACAATAGAGAAAAATTAATGAAATCAAAAGTTGTTTCCATAAAAAAAAATCAGTTGACAAAACTTAGGTAGATATAATAAGAAACAAAGAGAGATTAAAAGTATTAAAATCAGAAATAAAAGTGGGAACATTAATACTGATTCTACAGAAATAAAAAAGATTATAAGAAAGTAGTATATTATGAACAAACAATGAATCATGGAACACTACATCAAAAACTAATGATGTAATATATGGTGATTAACATAACAATAAAAAAAAAAGAAAGTAGTATAAAAAAAGCACTATGAACAATTGTACTCCCATATTATTTGATAACCTAAATGAAATGGACCCATTCCTAGAAACACAAAATTATCAAGACTAAATCATGATGAAATAATCTGATTAAACCTATAACTAGTAAAGAGATTGAATAAGTAATTAAAAATCTCTTGACGGGGCATCTCGTTGGCTCAGTCAGTTAAGTGTCTGACTCTTGATTTCAGGTCAGGTCATGATCTCAACGTTGTGAGATCAAACCCCCCCATCACCCTCTGAGCATGGAGCCTGCTTGAGATTCTGTCTCTCCCTCTCCCTTTGCCCCTCCCCCACTCTTGCATGGTGTCCCTCAAAAAAAAAAAAAAAAAAACTCTTGACAAAGAAAGGCCTTGAATCTGATGACTCTCCTGGTGAGTTCTACCAAATATCTACAAAAGAATTAATACTAATCCTACTCAAATTTTCCAAAAATTTGGAGAGGAAGTAATACTCCCTAACTCATTCTATGAGGCCAGCATTAACCTGATACCAAATCAAAGAATACTACAAAAAAAGAAAGCGGCAGGCTAATACCCCTTATGAACATTAATGCATAAATCCTCAAAATATTAGCAAACTGATTTGAGCATATCAAGAGACTATACACCATTACCAAGTAGAATTTATTCCTGGAATGTAAGTGTGGCTCAACATATGAAAATCAATCAGTGTAATATACCACATTTACAGAATGAAGGAAAAAAACCCACATGATCATTTCAGTTCATGCAGAAAAGCATTTGACAAAATTCAACACCCTTTTATGATAAACACATTCAACAAACCAGGAATAGAAGAAAACTTCCTCAACCTAAAAGCCATATATGAAAAACTCACAATGAGTATCCATACTCATTGGTAAAAGACTAAAAGCTTTACTCAGCCTTTTGGCTAAGATCAAGTGTAGTATCTGTTCCTATAAGTTTAAAAGCTGTACTCTTAAGATCAGTAATAATACAAGTATGCCTGCTTTCACCACTTTTATTCAGCATAGTATTGGAAGTTTTAGTCAGAGTAATTAGACAAGAAAAAGAAAAAAATGAAATTATCTCTGTTTGCAGGTGATATATGTAGAAAAACCTAGAGTCCACTAAATGAATTCAATGAAATAGCAGTATATGAAGTTGACATGGAAAAATAAGCTGCATTTCTATACATGAAAAATGAACAATCTGAAAAAGAAATAATAAAAGCAATTCCATCATGATAGCATCAAAAACAGTAAAATACTTAGGGGTTAATTTAATCAGGAAGATAAAAGATTTGCACAACAAAACTTCAAAACATTGCTGAAAGAATTTGAAGATAAAAATAAATGGAAATATGTTACATGTTCATGGGGAAGACTTAATATTATTAAAATGCCAATATTAGGGGTGCCTGGGTGGCTCAGTTGGTTAAGCATCTGCCTTTGGCTCAGGTCATGATCCCAGGGTCCTGGGATCGAGCCCTGCATCGGGCTCCCTGCTCAGCCAGGAGCCTGCTTCTCCTTCTCCCACTCCCCCTGCTTGTGTTTCCTCTCTCACTGTCTCTCTCTGTCAAATAAATAAATAAAATCTTTTAAGAAAATGCCAGTACTACTCAAAGCCAAATGCAGATTCAATTTAATCCTTACCAAAATCCCAATGACATATTTTGCAGAGATTAAAAAAAAAAAAAGACACAACCTAAAATACATATGGATCTTAATGGACTCCAAATAGCCAAGGTAATCTTGAAAGAGAACAAAGCTGGAGGACTCACATTTCCTGATTTTAAAGCTTCACACAAAACTGCAGTATTGAAAACATTGTGGTACTGGCATAAAGAAAGAGATATAGACCAATGGAGGAGAATAGAGAGCTCAGAAAAACCATTGTATATATAGTCAGCTGATTTTTGACAAGGGTGCCTAGACCATTCATTGAAGAAAGGACAGTTTTTGATCAAATAAATTGCCAAGAATACTGGATGTCCATATGCAAAAGAATGAAATTATATCCTTTCCTAACACCATATACAAAAATAACTCAAAATGGATCAAAGACCTAGATGTAAAACCTAAACTATATAAAATTCTTAGAAGAAAACATATTGCAAATCTTTATGACATTGGATTTGTCAATGATTTCTTGGATATGATGCCAAAGTCACAGGTAACAAAAGAAAAAAAATAGACAAATTGGACTTCCTGAAAAAAAAAATGCATCAAAAGTAAATAACAATGAGTAAAAAAGCAACCCACAGAATAGGAGAAAATCTTTGAAAATTATATCTTTAATAAGGAATTGTCAAAAAAATAAGGAATTGTCAAAATATATAGATTATTTCTAAAACTCAACAACTTAATGAAAAACAAAAATCCAATTCAAAAATGAGTCACGAAATTGTATAAACACTTCTTCAAAGAAGATATATAAATGGCCAATCAGCACACGAAAGATGCTCAACATCACTAATCTTTAGGGAAATGCAAATTAAAGCTACAATAATATACCACCTCATACCCATCAGGATGAATACTATAAAACAAAACAAAAAACAAACAGAAAATAACAAGTATTGACAAAGATGTGTAGAAATCGGAACCCTTGTGCACTATTGTTGGAAACAGAAAATGGTGCAGCACTGTGGAAAACATTATGGTAATTCCTCAAAAAATTAAAAATAGAATTATCATTTGATTTAGCAATTTCACTTCTGAAGATATACTCAAAAGAATTGAAAGAAGAGTCTTGAGATATTTGTATACCTGTGTTCATGAAAACATTACTTACAACAGCTAAAACATGGAAGCAATCTAAGTGTCACTGATAGATGAATAGATAAGCAAAATTAAATGGGATATTATTCAGCCTTAAAGAGGAAAGAAATACTTCAATATGCTACAACATAGATGGACCTTGATGACATTATGCTAGTGAAATAAACCATACACAAAGAAACATGTATGATTCCACTTATATGATGTACCTTAGAGGAGTCAAAATTATAGACAGAATGTAGAATGGTGGTTACCAAGGGCTTAAGGGAAGGAGAGACAGGGAGTTATTGTTTAATGGGTATAGAGTTTCAGTTTTACAAAATGAAAGAGTTATGAAGATGGATAGTGGTGATGATTATATGACATTATGAATTTATTTAATGCCACTGAATTGTATACTTAAAATGGGCTACAATGGCAAATTTTATGTTACAAATATTTTGCCACAATAAAAAATATGGGAGACAATTATGAACACTAAAATCCCAGACATATTCCTAGAGTGGGGAAAAGCATACAATTTTAGACCCAGAAGTTACATGGGATTTATAGGTTCTCAGAAATCATAATGGATTCTCCCTTGAGCAAAATCTAAGTTATGTTAATTTTAATTATGTTAATACTAAAAAGGGCAAATATATAATTTCAATTTTTCTAATCCAATCTAGTTACAAAAGAGTTAAAACAAGCCACAAGCAACTAAGGGAATGTCTTCTTCAAAGTAGGAAAATACTGAATATGTGTGATATTTTCTCTTTTGTTAGAAAATATAAATTAAAAGAATGAAGGAGAAAAAGTCACAGAAATCTTTCAAGCTAGTAAACCTCATCTAATCAGTTAGCTTTTTAAGTTTTCCTTAGTCACCTTGCAAAAAATCAATAATCTAAATAAAACTAGGGACACCAGAGTGGCTTAGTCTGTTGAGTGTCTGCCTTTGGCTCAGGTCATGATCCCAGGGTCCTGGGATCGAGTCCTACATCAGGCTCCTTACTCAGCAGGGAGCCTGCCTCTCCCTCTGCCTGCTGCTCCCCCTGCTTGTGCTCTCTCTCTCTCTCTGACAAATAAATAAATAAAATCTTAAAAAAAATAAATTAAAAAATAAATAAATAAAACTGTATGTATGGATTTATTTAGAACTGTCCATTAATTTTGGATTTGAGTTTGTAGATTTAGATGCAAATAAATATATTCAACATTTCCTAAAAAAACAAAAAAAAAAACTTTGGTAGTTTGATATCTTGCCACAAATTCTGATAGTGTATCAAAGTATGAAATGCAAAGCATGCTATATTAGCAAAAAGGATAAGTCACATTTATTGAAGATTTATTTTATGCCTAGTATTTTGCAAATATTTTTCATTTTATTCTCCCACTAAATTTGTGTTATTAACTCTAACAGATGACTAAACTAAAGCTTAAAATTTTGCAATGATTTGAGTTAGGTTCCATACATAATAGACAAGAATTGATTTCAAATCCATTGTTCCTGGCTCCAAAACTTGTATCTTGGAGACACAGAGACTACAGAGAGGTGATTCGAGAACCCCTAGAACTAGAAAAGGTGGAGGCAGGTGAAGCGAAGACCCATGCTGGGTCTCCTATCTCAGCTTCCATGAAAGCATTTCATTGATTATTGGTTCATATACTGGACTTGGATATTGTTTCAATAAACTGTTTCATTGCTAAAATATTTTAAAAACCACTGTTTTAAAGCAAAATCATTTCATGATACAAATGTGTGTTTTACTCCTTTTTTTTTCCTTTAACAAATTCAATTGGTAACCTTAAAAAACAACCTCAAAATTACCTTGCTATGAAAAACTTTTCCTCAGGTTCTCCTGAGGCTTCATAGCTTCAGGCTAGGTTGTGATCAAAGACCTTCCTTCAAGTTCACTTTGGGCACATCATTCAAGGTCATTATTTCTGTGATTGCCTTTTTTTTTTAAAGATTTTATTTATTTATTTGACAGAGAGAGACACAGCGAGAGAGAGAACGCAAGCAGGAGGAGTGGGAAAGGGAGAAGCAGGCTTCCCACGGAGCAGGGAGCCTGATGCAGGGCTTGATACCAGGACCCTGGGATCATGACCTGAGCCAAAGGCAGATGCTTAACAACTGAGCCACCCAGGCACCCCTGTGATTGCCTTTTTAATAGCTTGATTCTGGAGTCATTTTCACAAGGATTTCAATTCTTCACATCTATCTTATATTAAAACTTATCTTTTAGAAGGGTGAATTGTAGGAAAAGGAGAAGACAAGCTAGTTATATTTTCCTAAAATTATAGGTCATCGATCCCAGTCATAGGAAACCTATTGTTTCTTTACCCAGGCATGGGGAGTGGAACTGGTCCCATTACTTCACTCTCATTGACTGGTGCTGCTCCCTTACTCAGACATAATTTATTCTTTGTCATTTATTGATTTATTCCCATCAGTGCTTTTAGGTGCAAATTTCTTCAAAGTTGCCAGAGCAATGAAGCCGACGTTTAGGAGTGCCTGTAAGTTCCCTGAGGTCAGAGACCTTGTCCGCTTCATTTTTGTGTTACCTTCCTTTCACAACACTATGCAAGACTAATAAATTTCAAAAGGAAGACATTTATAAAATATTTAGAGGAGAGAATACAGAAATGAAAGTGTATAATGGAAGGACCAAACAAGATTAGATTTATCTGTGATTAAAACTAGTATTTTAATTACTTTGCATGTGTATGATTTGAATAATGCCTAGTTCTCTTACACATACACACACACGTACACACATACTCTCTACATGAAGATAAAGTTATGTGTGAGTCCATCTTTCCTACCACTGTTGTCTCCACATCTAAGAACATAGTATGTTCTCAATATTTATGTATTAAATGAATAAACTAATTTATACTAAATTCAATTTTTTATTATAATACATGCCACATTGGAAGGGACTATGTCTACTGCAAAACAACTTTTGTCTAACTTTGCCATATTGCTCACTGACTTGTATTTATTTGACTATAAATTAATTAATTTTGGCACTGAATTTCTGTACCTATTTATGACTTAAGACACCAGGCAACTTCAGAGTGGGGGTAGAGAAAGGTACTTATAGTCTGGGACTCATAAAGGAATGTTTTTATGAGGACAATAATATCTCGGATGGGTTTTGTACAAATTTATTGCATTCTCCTCATGGAAGAGCTTAATGTAAGAGTTGTAAAAGATGCCGACATGTAGGGCCATCACTCATTTGAGAAAAGAAGACTGAATGGATAAATAAATGGTCAGTGATTTGTTTTATGCCTACAGTAGCTTAACCAACCACAACCCTGTATAATATTTCAGCACAAAGATATTTATGAACAGGCATTAATATCTCAGCACATACCTCATGGCAAAGCTGAAATACCTGTAAAATATTTTCAAGCTATTTTTATTTGAAAGTAAAACAATTATCAGGTAACATTTGCAGCCAAATCTACTTCATCTTGAAATAAAAGTAAATTTAAGAACATAGTACCAATTTTAATGGATTGAGGGACCTATGTATTTAAAATCACCTTAATGGATGGTGAATATATTCACAAATTATTAGACCCTATGAAACAAGCAAAAATCATTGTTATCTCAGATGACTAAATAGTTCAAGTTTTTTTAAACATAATTGAAATTCAACCATCATAATACCTATGGGCCATGACTATCTATATTCAGATTAATTGATTTAAGTTAATTTCTCAGACAATTATGTTTTGGAAACATTCAATTTTGTGAAATGCTTCTTTATATTGCAATGCTTTATATTGAAATGCTTCTTTATATTGACCTTGCATGAGGTCATGGCATGTTAAATGATGAATACATACCTGTGTCATGCTATGACTCTGTATTACTAGACAACTGGTTATCAGTTCTCAAATATCCTTTTAGCATGACTGACTGACTGATTGATTTTTAAGAGAGAGGGGAGATGGGCAGCGGGAGAGAGAGAGAGAGACTCTTAAGCAGGCTCCATGCCCAGCTTGGAGCCTGATGCAGGGCTGGATCTCACAACCTTGAGGTCATGACCTGAGCTGAAATCAAGAGTCTGACACTTAGGGCACCTGGGTGGTTCAGTTGTTAAGTATCTGCCTTCAGCTCAGGTCATGATCCCAGGGTCCTGGGATCAAGCCCTGCATCAGGCTCCCTGCTCAGCAGAAAGCCTGATTCTCCCTTTCCCACTCCCCCTGCTTGTGTTCCCTCTCTCACTATCTCTCTCTCTCTGTGTCAAATAAATAAATAAATAAAATCTTAAAAAAACAACAACAAAGTCTGACACTTAGCTGACTGAGCCACCAGGAGCCCCCTTTTAGCATGATTTAGAAGTAAACATAAGAGCAGGGAAAGATCATGATGCATGTAATATAACCCAAGGGTTTTTTTTTTTTTTCTGTAGTGATATAGATTTCCTTAATATTATTTTGAACAATTTCTTCATTTTTTTAAAAAGCAGCCATATGGGGACAAAATGATTTAACCCTATTTTCTTCCTTTTGCTCCCAGGTCTGATGCTCTGTCAAAACCAAAAGATGATGCAAAGGAAATTGTCCTGTGGAAATTTCTAGTATATGTTATGACTATATTATTGAACACTATATAATTTTCCATTATATAGTAGAAAATCAAATAGTGCCATTGAATAGTCAAAGCATATATTTTCCCTACCCTGTATAGGTGGACAACAAAAGCAGCCTTTAGAGTTGAATTAGTTATTAGCATTATGAGATATCATAATAATTCTAGAAAAATACGTGAATTAATATGCACAGTAGTTAACATTTTATGACATGTGCCAAAATATCTGAGGGTTTTCCTAATGTTTTATTTGATGAGGAAGATTTTTTAAAAATATTTATTTATTTATTTGAGAGAGAGCAGGAGCAATGGGGAGAAACAGAGGGAGAGGGAGAAGCAGACTCCCTGCTAAGCAGGGATCCCAAAGTGGGGCTCTATCCCAGGACTCTGAGATCATGACCTGAGCCAAAGGCAGTTGCTTAACTGATTGAGTCACCCAGGCACACCAGTGAGGAAGATTGTTTTTTAATTACCATGAAAGGAATTATTTGAACATGGGAGCATAGATATTTCTTTAAGATAATGATTTTATTTCCTTTGGATATATACTCAGAAATGGAATGGTGGGTCATACGGTAGTTCTATTTTAAATTTTTTGAAGATCTTCCATACTGCTTTCCATAATGACTGTACTGATGATATTCCCATCAAGAGTGTATAAAAGTTATTTTTGCTCCACATCCTCACCAACACTTACTGTCTTTTACTTTTTGATAATACTTTTTGATATCTCATTGTGGTTTTGATTTGCATTTCTCTGATGACTAGTGACATTGAACATCTTTTCATGTGCCTGTTGGCCATTTGTAGGTCTTCCTTGCAAAAAATATTTATTCAGGTCTTTATTCTATTTTCAATTGATTATTATGATTATTTTTGCTAGTGAGTTGTAGGAGTTCCTTAGAAAGCTTTATCATCAAAATAGTATGGTACTGGAATAAAAACAGTCACATATACTCATGAAACATAGTAGAAAGACCAGAAGTAAATGCAAGCATATACAGTCAACTAATCTTTGACAAGAGTACACAGTGGGAAAAGGATAGTTTTTTCTATAAATGGTGTTGAGAAAGCTGGATATCCACATGCAAAAGAATGAAATTGGCCTTTATCTTATGCCATACACAAAACCAATTCAAAATGGATTAAATGTATAACCTGAAACTGTAAAACTCCTAGAAGATAACATAGGGGAAAAGCTACTTGGTTTTTGTAATGATATCTTGTACTTGACATCAAAAGCACAGGCAACAAAAGTCAAAATAAGCAAGTGGGACTACATCAAACTAAAAAGTTTCTGCACAGTAAAGGAAACAATTATCAAATTGAAAAGGCAATATGGAATGGGAGAAAATATTTGTAAACTATATATCCTATAAGGAGTTAATATCCAGTCTGACTTCTTTAATTAGTTATTTTTGTGATTTGGCAATGTCCTAAACATTCCAGTAAAATGAAACAGCTCAGCAATAGAATTCAGTGAACTGTTGGGCAAAATGAAATTGGCAAATATATGGGCAGATACATTTTGGCATAGAACATTGCAATAACAAAGTTGTTCTGATCATTTGAGCACTGGGTTATTAATAAAGTTCTCCAAGCAGTTATATTGTCCCCTTCCTGTGCCTTTAACCTAACGTACAAGTTATAATTTTATCCCTGGCATTAACATACTACAGCTTGATTTATAAGATATTTTCCCTATCTCCACTAATGCAGGCGGCAAGTGATAATATGACCCATCAACAAATATATACTATTATTGTATCTCACTAAATGTGTATAATTCAGATTCCTTGCCTATTAAATTTAGTGTACATATCAACAGATATTTAGAATTTAGAAGTCAACTCTGAATTGAATTGGAATAGACTAGACCTAATAGCCAGTTGTTAAGCCTTCAAAAATGTTAACTCCATAAAATAATATTAGAAACATTTCATCCCCCAACATTTCTCTGTAACTCAAGTTTTACAAATTTATCTTAAAAGATGTGGTGTAGCTAAAAACATGGTTTGAATCTTAGGACAGCTGAAGAATTCGGTTGGCGATCGAGGGATCCCTAAGATGAGATTTGTGGACACTTTTTTCAAATACTTTGAGGACTCTGTTGGCTGCTTTATCAGAGAATTTACTGGGAATTGTAACCCTGACATGTCTTAAAATCAAAGTAAATAAGCCCATTGCTTCCGTAAAAGAAGAAAATGTATATTCTGAGTACTATTTTGAAGATAAGTAACTCAGTTTTTAAGCATTTCTGTATGTATATATGTGTGTTGTATGTTTTCAATGCAAGATAATTTTATTTTACAAAGCTAGTTGCTGAACACATTTGAAGTGTACAATGGCTTAAACATAGAATTTTTTTTTTTTATTTCTTGCTTGTATAATGTCCAGGAGGTATGATCCTGGCAGACTGAATAGTCTCCTTCCAGGAGTGGTTCAAGAATCTTTCTCTTGTGGTTTTATTTCCTTCACCTTGTGGCTTCCATGGTTACTATGTTGATTTTTGTTCAAGATAGCAGGAAGGAGAAAGAGCTTGGAGTTCACATATGGAAGTTTTTAATGAACCAGTGGTATAAGGGGTTAATATGACTTTTCCCTTTATTTCATTGGCCAGAACACCATCACCTGGTTTTATGGGCTGAATTGTGTTTGCCCATAATTTATATGTTGAAGTCTTAAAAAGTCCAGTATCTCAGAATTTGACATTTATGGAGGTAATTAAGCTAAAGTGAGGTCTTTCCCCTTTAGACTATTAGTTGTTTGAGGTCAGGAATTAGATGCTCTCCTTGATTCCAAAGTGCCTAGCACATTGAATGACATGAAGTTGGCATTTAATAAATATTTGTTGAATGAATAAGGGATTATGTCAACATGAAAAACCCTGGAGGGAATGTTAAGAACTGGTAAATAGATTGCTGATGACCTTCAGATATTTTTTATTCTGGATTATTTCAAGTTCTTTATTTCTTGCCACAGAAACTGCCAGTTTGTGTATTTTAATTAACTGTTAGCTCCCCCTGGGATAGTTAGAAGCCGGCAGTTACTTTGGTAAATAGCATCAATATGGAGCATCTGGTTCTCTGAAGTTAAGTCCTATGTTCAAGTCCTGTAAATTGTTCAGTCTAGAGAGAGGCAGACTCCATCCCCTGGCAAAGGTAGGGGAGATTTGATCTCAGGAATGCCTCCTACTACTTTGCATTTGCATGCTCTCCCAGACAATAGTTTTTCATTAGACTTTCAATAACACTCCTCAAAACCAGTTAAACTGTCAGGAACTATATGTCACTGTCTTACCTGTTTTCTTGGTTGTCCCATTAGCATACTTAGGTGCCCTGAGGGAGTTGAGAACCCTTATCAGAAGAGAAACAGGAATATGAAGACTCCTGAGTCATTCAGAAGTATTTACTTTCCTAGAAAAGCCCAGAAGTCATCAAAGATTAGAACTACAGCTGATAGTGATAAACAATTATCCTGCCTAGAGAGGTAGAAGCACCAAGATCATAAAGAAAATGAGGGTGAAAATATTTTTATTTGAGATAAAATAATAGAGCAGAAAATGTGGTAGAGAGGAAGGAGTGTTTGTGTGTGTGTGTGTTTCCCCAAGACTGCAGTAGGGTTGTATGAGATATTACTGTCCCTCAACTTTACAAGATTCTTGAGTAGCTCTGGGAATTGGGAAGTCTGCAGTTTACAACCTCTCTCTTCTGTTGTAAGCAATTTAACCAAGCTCCTGTTAGCAAGAGACACTTAAGCAACAGAAATCCTAGAGGAGATTTTTAAGCCCATAGTAAAGATAATACAATCCTCCTGCATAAAAACAAAGGATTATTCATACTGTGCTGCTGGTGAAGTCTCATTTCACAACCAATGTAACTTTCTATATTAAATCAGCCCCACCAGCACTGGAATGAGCCAAACTCAGGTGTCATTTATCACTAGCCATTTTGGGTGCACCAACCATAGAGCCAGCCCTCAGTTTGACCCTTCCAACGGCTCACCCCACTGTGTGAGCAGAGGTTTTTATCTGTAGACATGCTGATCTTTTTCAGGATTCAAATTTATTTTCCTGACATGGTTCATGGCTCCTGTCTCCAGGTGCTTGTCCTCTGAAGGAAGAAGCTGCCTTTGCAGTACCCCTCCCATAACAGGTCATATCCCTTTGGCAATTTGTAGCCCTGGCTCCTTTTCATCTCTTAAATCTCAGTTTATGATCCATTTACCTGAATAATTCATAATCAATTGAGGCACTAATTTTGCCATTTGCTGAATCACCCAGGATGTATGTCATGAGAAGGTACTATTTAATTGCAGAGTGATTGGTGATTGACAGATTTGGCTTTTCGTTTTTGTTTTGCTTGTTTTGTTTTGTTTTATGGGTTACTTTGACAGACCTGAGGAAAACACATTCCTCTTCCTTTCCCAGATGAAAGCCTATATTAAAACAGGTGATGTTATTTTATACTTCTTTCGTTTTTCTTTTTTTCTTCCTTTTTTTCTTTTTAAAAAATAAATTACCTTGTGGAAAGCAAGTTCTTTGCTCACACCTAGAATGGATCGCTCATTAGAGTATTTTCTTTTTTTTTTTTAAAGATTTATTTATTTATTTGAGAGAGCGAGAATGAGAGAGAGAGAGAGTACATGAGAGGGGGGAGGGTCAGAGGGAGAAGCAGGCTCCCTGCTCAGCAGGGAGCCTGATGTGGGACTCGATCCTGGGACTCCGGGATCATGACCTGAGCCGAAGGCAGTCGCTTAACCAACTGAGCCACCCAGGCGCCCTCATTAGAGTATTTTCTAATCATTATATTTCTCTATTCTTGAGGTGTTATCAGTGGGGGATTAGAGTTATACATTATATATGAGGTCACACCAGTGTGACTGTAAACACCAACATTATTGAATTCATTCATTCCTCAACACATGTTTCTTGAGGGCCTACTAGATGCTTGTAGGTACCTACTTGTGGGTGCTAAAAATACAGAGTAAAAAAAAAAAAAAAGACAGCATTTTGCCCTCCTTAAGCTTGTATTTTATATTCCTTGGACTCCATCATGGTAGGATGGTGTCACCAAAACACTGCAGTCTTTGAAACCAGTGAACCTGAAGTTTCCCCAAATATTAGAAGTGTGATGTTACAATATAAGGGAAGCACAGTATAATGTTTTTTTCATAACCTTTGGAACCAGACAGATCCAGTTTCTCTTTCTGGCTTTGTGACCTTGGCCAAATTATTCAACTCCTTTAAGTCTCAGGTTTTCTCACTTGCACAAGGGTGAAATTAATACCCCATCCCATCCCAGACTATGATAGGGCCAAGATCAATATGTATGTAGTCCATCATACCATATATATAAATGCTTAAAAGGTATGAGGCAAGTTAACATACTGTGAAATAAAACATCTTCTCACTCTTACCTTAATATTTTCATAATCACCTGAAAGTCCAATTTAAAATTTAACATTCTTGAATTCCTCAAAGTTTTGAACATGAAACATTGGTGACTAGTCTGCAGTCTCTAGCCCAGAGCTCATGCTTTCTTCTCTTCCCACTCCCAGGTCACTGGCTCACCATGAGAGACCCATCCAGGTTCCATCTGCAACCCCTAAACAGCTGTCCCTTGACCGCCCCCTGGCCTAAGGGTGCATGTGTCAAGCTTTGAAACCAGTGAACCTGAGAAAAATGGACCTCAGAAACACACACTTGCATACTCTGAAAATGGGCTTGGAAGAAGGGCAAGGGTTTCCATGATCTCTGGTAGCCAGAACATTAGCTATGTTAAAAGAAAAACTGAGACCTATTAAAAATGTTGAATTCATTTGGGCAAAAATCAGTTCAAAGAGGGCAATATCCCATCTAGCAGATCGAAAGGAGCTCTGAGATTCTAAACAAGATGAAAAACTTTTGTAGGCAGAAGGGAGTGGGAAAAAGGAAGGTGTACCATGAAAAAGTGGGTTAGTAATTGCAGCTACTTTCCTTTCCTAGACAGCAGGGGTTTATCAGGCAGATTACCCAGCTAGTGCTGATGAAATGATTCCTGGCTGATTGGGCTTAAGATTCCACTTTTGTGAGAGCTAAAACTGTACTTAAGTCTCATTTTGGTGATACAGGACTTAGCACAAGTGACTCTATTCGGGGCCTATTACCTTATTTATTTATTTATTTTTTAGCATCCAGGATTAGAGGATGTCTCAGGGTTCTGGCAGGCATATTCTTTTTGAGTCTATTGACTCTTTTCCTTATAAGAGTGGATTAGGAGGAGGGTCAGAGTGGGGCCTAGTTAACTGAGGAACTGTTAACAACTAAGGTAATAGTAAATCTAAATGAAGTAACAAAAAGTTCTTACTTTTGTGCTGAAGTCATGGTAAATACTCTACCAAAGGGGTATAATTTATATCAGTAGTAGAATAAAAACAATTTTGTTGACCTCAAAGATACACTAACATATTTATAGCTGCCATCTCAGTGCCTGGTATTTAGAGAGATCTTAAAAGACGTTTTTGCCATTTATTCTTCATGGGACATCAAAAGGGTAGCTGATTCCTGTGCCAGGAGCATTGGTGGGCTTAGATTCTTTAGAGTTCTCAAGGGGATCTCCTGCAGCTCTGGGACCATACTAAGCTCTGAATATATTTGAAGGTAATTTCTCCTTTTGGTAATATATTTTTGGGAGGGACAGATAGTTTTCCACTGAGAACAAAGAAGAGGACATTGCTGTATTTACAACAAACACTAAGCTACCATGAAATTGCTCATCTTTTGATTTTAATTTCATGCCTCTACAGAGGTGCACACATAGGAAAACTAGTTTATTCCACTTATCAAAGTGAGATGAATGGGTGAGATTTAACAGCAGCAGCTTGATGAATGAATGAATGTATTTTTGTGACATTAACATAGTTAAAATTCACTATCTTTCCCCATGACCTCCCACATCTCCTGATGGCTTGTGGCATATTAAGAGGCATATTTTAATCCTTAAAACAGCCACAAAAATAAATAAAATAACTACATTTGAAAGTGACACAGCAAACTATCTATTTAACAAGTATATACAAAAAGAAAAAGGAAGAGAATCATCATAGACAATAATAGCAAAATGGTAAACATATAGTGAAAGGGGAATGATTTTCCTCTAAAATCAGGACAAAGCAGAGAGGTCTGCTCTGTGCCATTATTTTTCAATATTGTGTTGCCGGTGTAATAAGAGAAAGAAAATCATCATATGGGGAAGGAAGAAGCAAAACTGTCTTTAATCTCTGACAATTGTGATCCTCTATCTAGAAAATCCTAAGGAATACACACATGCACACATGAGTTCTCTCTTATATGTCTCCTAAACAAGTTCAGTAAAGTCATTGGATAAAAAAATCAGTATGTGTCTATATATTAGCAACAAACACACCAAAAATGAAAATAAATTATTCCATTCACAATAGTATCAGAAAAATGAAATGCTTTACAATAAAAAGAACAACACCACCACCAACAACAACAAAATGCACTGGCATCTATGAAACATTTCTGAAAGAAATTAAAGATCTAAATAATGAAGAGGCATTCCAAGTTAGTGGATTTGAATATTGAATATTATCAGGGCTGTAATTCTTTTACAATTAATGTATATATTCAACGCATTTACATCCAAAAAAATCCAACAGATTTTTTTGCAGAAATTAACAAACTGATCTCAAAATTTATATAGAAGTGCAAAGGAGAATAGCCAAAACAATTCTGATTAAGAACAAAACTGGATAACATACTTCTCAATATCAGAACTTACTATAAAGGTATAGTAAGCAGTGTGTTAATCAATACAACATGGTGTTTTCCTGAGGATAGTTATATAGAGCAAAGGAAGAATTAAGAGTATAAAATAAACTTTTATACTTAAGGTTAATTGATTTTTGACAATGAGGACAAATCAGTTTAGTGGGAAAAACACATACTTTTCAATAAATAGTGCTGGGAATTTGGAAATCCTTATACAAAAGGATGAATTTAGACCATTACTCCAAGCTATTGACAAAAATAAACACAAAAATGGGTTACACATATAAATGTAAGGGTTACCACTCTAAGCCTTGTAGAATAAAATATAAGAGGAAATCTTTAGGACCTTGAATTAAGCAGTTTTTACATATAATACCCAAAACATGATCAATACAATTTTATAATATGAATAATTGGACTTCATCAACATTAAACTTTGGTGCTTCAAAAATAATCATTAAGAATTTTTTTACTTTATTTTTAAAAATATTTTATTTATTTATTTGACAGAGAGAGGGCACAAGTAGGCAGAGCAGCAGGCAGAGGGAGAGGGAGAAGCAGGCTCTCCGCTGAGCAGGGAGCCTGATGCGGGGCTCGATCCCAGGACCCTGGGATCATGACCTGAGTCGAAGGCAGACATTTAACCAACTGAGACACCCAGGTACCCAGAAATTTTTTTTAAAGCCACAGCTTGGAGTAAAATATATACCATATATCTGATAAATGACTTGTATTCCTGACATTTAAAATATTCTTACAACTCAACAAGAAGACAAACAACCCCATTAAAAGTGAGCAAAGATTTGACTAGACATTTCATCAAAGAAAACATATAAGTGGCAAGTAAGCATATGAATCTATGCTCAATATTAATAATTAAAGAATGCAAATGAAAATCATAATGAAATAACACTTCACACTCCCTGGAATGGTTATAACAAAAAGATAGACAATAACAAATGTTGGTGAGGATGTGGACAAACTGGAATCCATATACATTGGTGGGAATGTAAAATGATGCAGTCACTTTGGAAAACAGTTAGACAGTTTTTCAAAAAGTTAAAAATAAATTTACTCTATGGCCAATAATTCCCATCCTGGGAATCTACCCAAGAGAAATTAGTGCATACATATTCCTGCATGTGAATGTTTATAGCAATTTTATCCAAAATAGCCCTAAATTATTAAAAATAAAACCAAATGTTCATTAAATGGTGGATAGATAAACCCATGTAAAGGAATACTATTCAGCAAATAGAAAGTGGTAATATATGCTATCAGATGAGTGAACCTCAATGAAATTATGCTAAATGAAAGAAGCCAGACACAAAAGGCTACATATTCTATAATTCCATATATATGAAATGTCCAGGGGAAAAACATCTATAATGACGTAAGCAGATCAGTAGTTGCCTGGGGCTGGTGTGGGAGTAGAGATTGAATGTAAACGGACATAAGGAAATGATGGAAATATTCTAAACATGGCTTGTAGTCTATATATTTACTAGTAATCATTGACTGTAACTTAAAAAAGAAAGACAACTGTAACATTAGAAAAGAACTTGAAACAAATAATACATTATATGTTAAAAAAAAAGATAGTAGGAAGGGAAAAATGAAGGGGGGGGAATCAGAGGGGGAGATGAACCGTGAGAGACCATGGACTCTGAGAAACAAACTGAAGGTTCTAGAGGGGTGGGGGGTGGAGGGATGGGTTAGCCTGATGATGGGTATTAAAGAGGACATGTATTGAATGGAGCACTGGGTGTTACACGCAAACAATGAATCATGGAACACTACATCAAAAACTAATGATATGATGTATGGTGATTAACATAACATAATAAATAAAATTTAAAAAAAAGAAAAGAACTTGAAGTTGTCTTATAAAATCTCGTTTTTAAATCATATGTCAGATTGATATAAATCAGTGATTATTGTAAGCTTTCTATATGATGTGAATTATGAATTTAAGTTAATGAATTCTCAAAATGTATTTGAATCTCAACCCCAGAAAGGTTAAATACTGTGCCCAATGTAATACAGTCAGTAAATGGTGAAGATAATATATCAACCTGGATTTTTGTAGCTCAAAAGTCTGTGTGAATGCATTTCCAATTATGTTTCCCAGTATAAGATATACACTTAACAGTAGTCTAATACATCTGAAATACTATTCAATTTTAATGATTGCAGTTTATTTTCTCTTTGACCTAGTTGTGTTTTCTAAGAGTTTTGGCCAGCTACGGAGAAAGATTTCTTTCCTTAAATCAAACTATGCATTTGACACTTGTTAAAAAATCCAGTTCATAGAATGCCAATGGACAGATGCCAAGAGGGAGTAAGATAGAAAAATGAACAGCAGATTCAGATTTGGAATCAGAAATGATAAGATTACACTCGCAGATGCCCCAGTTTCCAGCATTGTGGATTTAGAGAGTTGTTAATTAAGTTCTCTGAATTTATTTTCTTTAATAGATAAATAACACCTCCTTTCATGTGTTTGTGGCCATCTGTATGTCTTCTTTGGAGAAATATCTGTTGATGTCTTCTGCCCATTTTTAAAAATTTGATTATTTGGTTTTGGCATTGAGTTGTAGAAGTTCTTTATATATTTTGGATACTAACCCTTTATTGGCTATGTCAATTGCTAATATCTTCTCCTGTTCAGTAGGTTGTCTTTTAGTTTTGTTGGTTGTTTCCTTTGCTGTGCAGAAGCTTTTTATTTTGATGCAACCCCAATAGTTTATTTTTGCTTTTGTTTCTCTTGCTTCAGAAGAATATCTAAAAAGATGTTGTTACAACAGAGATTATTGCCTGTGCTCTCTTCTAGGATTTTCATGGTTTCAGGTGAAAACCTGAAATAGACTCAAATAGAGTCTATTTTGAGTTTATTTTTGTGTATGGTATAAGAGAGTGGTCCAGTTTCATTCTTTTGCATGCAGCTAGTTTTCTTTGCATGTCCAGTTTTTCCAACACCATTTATTGAAGAGACTGTCTGTTTCCCATTGTATATTCCTTCCTCCTCTGTCAAAGAATACAAAAACACAAATTCGAAGGAATATATATACCCCTATGTTTATTGCAGCATTATTTACCATAGTCAAACTATGGAAACAGTCCAAGTGTCCAAAGATAGATGAATGGATAAAGAAGATGTGATGTGTACACACACACACACACACACCATGGAATATTACTCAGCCATAAAAAGAATGAAATCTTGCCATTTGCAACAACACAGATAGATTGAGAGAGTATAATGCTAAGTGAAATGTTAGAGAAAGACAAATACCATATTATTTCACTCATATGTGGAATTTAAGTAACAGAACAAATAAAGAAAAAAAAGAGAGATAAACCAAAAAAATAGACAGTTAACTATAGAGAACAAGCAGATGGTTACCAGAGGGGAGATATGTGGGTGGATGGGTGAACAGGATTAACAGTACAATTACTGTGATGAGAACTGAGTAATGTATGGAAGTGTTGAATCACTATATTATATGCCTGAAACTAATATACACTATATGTTAACCACATTGGAATTAAAAAACAAAAAAGCAAAACAAAACAAAAAATGCCAAACCAAACAGAAACAAACAAAATTGAATTGAAACATGAAAAAAATAAAAATAACATTTCACTTGGAATTTGTAAGAATTAGTCATGTGAAGGTGATAAGCACAGTCTCTATGAGCACCCACTGATATTGAGTCTGTTTTCTTTCTTATTGACTTATGAGGGAGCTTATCAAAAGTTATAGCCCTCATGTAACTTCAAATAAGCTTTAATTGTGAAATTTGAAACTGGTTTCTCTTTAAATATAAGCAAACTTCTTTTTGGCTACTGATATTTTAAGTTCAATTATTATCATGGATTCAGTAAGTCTACTTGCATTCCAAATTGTTCTCCACCATATAGAAAATGATTACTAATTGGATGATCCATACTCACCTCAAGAAAACATGTTAATTTTCTTCTCCTCCCTAGACAATTCAAGAATCTGATACATTTTCAAGAGACTATAAGGAAAATGTCAGTTGACATGAAATTCTAATTTTCACCAGTAGTTTATTGGTTCTCTTAACCCACACATGAAGATAACCTCATAAATCCTAGTGCATACTAACTATGGATTGAAAAGCTTTTCAGATTGTTTAACCTACCACTTTAACTCTGTCTTTCAAAGTAGGCTTTTGTTAACTTCCTCATTTCTCTTGGAGTTACTACATTTTCTTTCCCATTTTCTTATAAACATTAGTCCTTTATCAGTTATGTTTTGCCTAATGTTTGCCTTTTCATTTTCTTTTAACAATGTCTGTCGAAGAGTATTTTGTTTTTTTAATTTTTTATTGTTATGTTAATCACCATACATCATTAGTTTTTGATGTAGTATTCCATGATTCATTGTTTGTGCATAACACCCAGTGCTCCATGCAGAACGAGCCCTCTTTAATACCCATCACCAGGCTAACCCATCCCCCCCAACCCCCTCCCCTCTAGAAACCTCAGTTTGTTTTTCAGAGTCCATCGTCTCTCGTGGTTCGTCTCCCCCTCTGACTTACTCCCCTTCATTCTTCCCCTCCTGCTATCTTTTTCTTCTTTTTTTTTTCTTAACATATATTGCATTATTTGTTTCAGAAGTACTGATCTATGATTCAACAGTCTTGCACAATTCACAGCGCTCACCATAAAACATACCCTCCCCAATGTCTGTCACCCAGCCACCCCATCCCTCCCACCCCCAACCACTCCAGCAACCCTCAGTTTGTTTCCTGAGGTTAAAAATTCCTCATATCAGCGAAGTCATATGATACATGTCTTTCTCTGATTGACTTATTTCACTGAGCATAACACCATCCAGTTCCATCCATGTTGTTGCAAAAGGCAAGATCTCATTCCTTTTTATGGCTGCATAATATTCCATTGTGTATATATACCACTTCTTCTTTATCCATTCATCTGTCGATGGACATCTTGGCACACAGTTTGGCTATTGTGCACATTGCTGCTATAAACATCGGGGTGCACGTACCCCTTCGGATCCCTACATTTGTATCTTTGGGGTAAATACCCAGTACTGCAATTGCTGGATCGTATGGTAGCTCTATTTTCAACTGTTTGAGGAACCTCCATACTGTTTTCCAGAGTGGTTGCACCAGCTTGCATTCCCACCAACAGTGTAGGAGAATTCCCCTTTCTCCACATCCCCACCAACATCTGTCGTTTCCTGACTTGTTAATTCTAGCCATTCTGACTGGTGTGAGGTGGTATCTCATTGAGGTTTTCATTTGGATTTCCCTGATGCCGAGTGATGTTGAGCACTTTTTCCTGTGCCTGTTGGCCATTTGGATGTCTTCTTTGGAAAAATGTCTGTTCATGTCTTCTTCCCATTTCTTGATTGGATTATTTGTCCTTTGGGTGTTGAGTTTGATAACTTCTTTATAGATTTGGATACTAGTCCTTTATCTGATATGTCATTTGCAAATATTTTCTCCCATTCTGTCAGTTGTCTTTTGGTTTTGTGGACTGTTTCTTTTGCTGTGCAAAAGCTTTTTATCTTGATGAAGTCCCAAGAGTTCATTTTTGCCCTTGCTTCCCTTGCCTTTGGCGATGTTTCTAGGAAGAAGTTGCTGCGGCTGAGGTCGAAAAGGTTGCTGCCTGTGTTCTCCTTTAGGATTTTGATGGACTCCTGTCTCACGTTTAGGTCTTTCAACCATTTGGCATCTATTTTTCTGTGTGGTGTAAGGAAATGGTCCAGTTTCATTCTTCTGCATGTGGCTGTCCAATTTACCCAACACCATTTGTTGAAGAGACTGTCTTTATTCCATTGGACATTCTTTCCTGCTTTGTCAAAGATTAGTTGACCATAGAGTTGAGGGTGCATTTCTGGGCTCTCGATTCTGTTCCATTGATCTATGTGTCTGTTTTTGTGCCAACCATACTGTCTTGATGATGACAGCTTTGTAATATAGCTAGAAGTCTGGAATTGTGATGCCACCAGCTTTGCTTTTCTTTTTCAATATTCCTCTGGCTATTCGGGGTCTCTTCTGGTTCCATGCAAATTTTAGGATTATTTGTTCCATTTCTTTGAAAAAAGTGGATGGTATTTTGATGGGGATTGCATTGAATGTGTAGGTTACTGTAGGTAGCATTGACATCTTCACAATGTTTGTTCCTCCAATCCATGAGCATGGAACGGTTTTCCACTTCTTTGTGTCTTCCTCAATTTCTTTCATGACTATTTTATAGTTTTCTGAGTACAGATCCTTTGCCTCTTTGGTTAAATTTATTCCTAGGTATCTTATGGTTTTGGGTGCAATTGTAAATGGGATCGACTCCTTGATTTGTCTCTCTTCTGTCTTGTTGTTGGTGTATAGGAATGCCACTGATTTCTGTGCATTGATTTTATATCCTGCTACTTGACTGAATTCCTGTATGAGTTCTAGCAGTTTTGGGGTGGAGTCTTTTGGGTTTTCCACATACAGTATCATATGATCTGCAAAGAGTGAGAGTTTGACTTCCTCTTTGCCGATTTGGATGCCTTTGATTTCTTTTTGTTGTCTGATTGATGTGGCTAGGACTTCTAATACTATGTTGAATAGCAGTGGTGAGAGTGGACATCCCTCCCGCGTTCCTGACCTTGGGGGAAAAGCTCTCAGCCTTTCCCCATTGAGAATGATATTCGCTGTAGGTTTTTCATAGATGGCTTTTATGATATTGAGGTATGTACCCTCTATCCCTATACTCTGAAGAGTTTTGATCAAGAAAGGATGCTGTACTTTGTCAAATGCTTTTTCTGCATCTATTGAGAGGATCATGTGACTCTTGTTCTTTCTTTTGTTAATGTATTGTATCACGTTGATTGATTTGTGGATGTTGAACCAACTTTGCAGCCCAGGGATAAATCCCACTTGGTCGTGGTGAATAATCCTTTTAATGTACTGTTGGATCCTCTTGGCTAGTATTTTGGTGAGAATTTTTGCATCCATGTTCATCAAGGATACTGGTCTGTAATTCTCCTTTTTGATGGGGTCTTTGTCTGGTTTTGGGATCAAGGTAATGCTGGCCTCATAAAATGAGTTTGGAAGTTTTCCTTCCATTTCTATTTTTTGGAACAGTTTCAGGAGAATAGGTATTAATTCTTCTTTAAATGTTTGATAGAATTTATCCTAGCAGTTAGTGCCCCCATTTTTTATTTCACCTCATTAATAGCCTTTTTGATTTCGACTTGGTTAGATTTTAGTTCTTTTTTTTCTCCAGAAAGCGTTTCTCTAATAACTTCCATGCTTTTTTCAAGCCCAGCTAGTATCTTTATAGTCATGATTCTGAACTCTAGGTCCGACATCGTACTAATGTCCATATTGAGTAGGTCCCTGGCAGACGGTACTACCTCTTGTTCTTTTTGCTGAGGTGATTTTTTTTGTCTTGTCATTTTGTCCAGAGGAGAACAGATAAATGAGAGAACAAAGTGCTAACAGGTTAACAACGTCCCCAGCAAATATACTCTATACAAATCAGAAAAGACCTGAAACCAGGGGAAAAGAAAGGGAAAGAAAGAAAAAAGAAAGAGAAAAAAAAGAAAAAGAAAAAGAAAAAGATAAAAACAAACAAAACTAGAACAAAACAAAAAAAAACAGAATATGATCAAATATGATCAGGCTAATGCATAGATCAGTGCCACACACTAGAATTTGGGTGTATTTTCGTCTGTTAGAAGAAAGTGCCTCCTAAAATTTTAAAGGAAGACTTATATATGTACAAAATAAGGGTTGATACAATGAAGGGATGGAAGATGACTGTAAAGATGAAACTTAAAAAAGGTTTTATAAACGGAATTGATAAGAAGTTGTTTGAAAGAAGAAAGATGAAGATTTAAAAAAAAGAAAAAAGAAAAAAATGGGAGAAACTGTGATCAGGCAGGAGACTAGAACAAAGCCATACACTAGTGATTTAGGGTATATTCTGGTCTGTTAGAAGAAACTATATATCAAAATTTTAGAGAGAGAAGAACTTATATATATGTGCCAAAAATAAGGTAACTACTTGAAGGGATAAAATATGACTCTAAAAATGAAAAATAAAAAATGTTTTTTTTTAAAAAGGGATTGATAAGATGTTGGTTGAAAAAGGGAAAAAGAAAAATTCAAAAAAAAAAACCAAAACATTTAAAAAAATTAATTTTGAAAAACTAATGAATCATGGTAAAAAAACCATGAATTCTATGTGCAATATTCCCCTAGCGCTGGAGTTCTCCCGTTCTCCTTGATTGGTAAACTTGGTCTTGGCTTGCTGGCTGTTTGTGCTGATCTTCTGTGGGAGGGGCCTGTTGCCGTGGTTCCCAAATGTCTTTGCCGCAGGCAGAATTGCCCTGCCCTTGTCGGTATGGGCTAAGCGAGCTGCTTGGGTTTGCTCTCAGGAGCTTTTGTTCCCTGCAAGCTCTCAGCACAGCTTTGGAGGACCAGGGTGAAAATGGTGGCCTCCCCACTCTCTGCCCAGAGGAGCTGAGAACTCGGGGTCCCGCTCCTCAGTGTGCCCCCAGAGAAAAGCAGTCAATCACTCCTGTCTCCCAGATCTCCGGCCGCACTCCGTGCTGACCCGGCCTGTGACCGAGCGTTTCTATCTTTGGCACCCGACCCTGTGTGGAGTCTCCAAACCCAGCAGATCCCTGCGGTATGCTCCCGTGCCACTTCTCCTGGGGAGGGAGGGGAGTCTCCCCGGCTCTGCCGCTTGTTGGGTCCCTGCTGGAGGTGCAGTGGCCCGAGTGGGCCGCGGATCACAGTTTATGGCAACCCTGAGCTGAGAGCCCGCGCCTCGGCTCTGTCTCTGCAGCCGGCTTCCCTGCTCCGATACCTGGGAGCTCTGCCGCACTCAGGCACCCCCGGTCTTTCTGTGACCCCGAGGGTCCTGAGTCCATATTGTACCGCGAGGTTTCCACCTCCCGCTTAGCCACTGGAGCGACATCCCTCAGCGGAGCCAACTTCTAAAAGTTCTGATTTTGTGCTCCGCGGCTCTATCACTTGCCAGAAGCAACGATGGAGGCCCCCTCCCCCACCGTCTATCCTCCCGAATATCACCTTGGATTCACTTCTCCGCACGTCCTACCTTCTAGTAAGTGGTCGCTTCTCTGTTCACAGAGTTGTTGCTCCTCTCTTCTTCGATCTCCTGTTGAGTTCGTAGGTGTTCAGAATGGTTTGATCCCTATTCAGCTGAATTCCTGAGACCAGACGAAATCCAGGTCTCCTACTCCTCCGCCATCTTGTTCCACTGATCTATTTTGTTTGTTTTTAAGTAAACTCTACGCTCAATGCAGGACTTGAACTCATGACCCCAAGATCAAGAGCTGCATGCTTTACCAACTGAGCCAGCCAAGCACTTTCTAATATTGAACTCTTTTCTTGTTAGTACATTTTTATCAGAGAGTAACTGAGTATCTTCAAAGAATCTGTTAATTTTCTTTTCCCTATGATTCAGATTTGTTCTTTATTCCCATAGCTTTACATTCCAAACTTTCTTTCCCTGTAAATGATTGGGTGTTCTATATCCCAGACCCTTCTAACAGCTGTTTTTTTTTTTTTTGTCTCTTGTTCTAACAGCTGTTTTTTTTTTCTCATTCATCTGCTCTTGTCCACTTCCCTCTTCTTCCTGCTTGCCTCATAGAGCCCTCCTGTTCCACACTCTTGTACCCTCAAGCATGTTATACTTGGTATAAAATAGGTCACTTTCTTCTTGAGACTGCCATGCTACATTGATTGTTCAGTGGACAGTCTAAACTTCAGCCTGACATTCAGTAAGCTGTTATTGTACTCTAAAATGAACTACTCCTCTTTACTACTATTATTCTCTCCCTCTAGGCAAACATATATATGTGTATATATGTATACACACACATAGCAATAGATATACATATATGTGTATATATATATACATGTATATATATAAATTAGAGTCTTCTCATCTTCTGGATATTCCCACACATTCTTGTTTTGTTAGCTTCTATTGATGTAGTAACAAATTACTACAAAATCAGCAACTTCAGATAATACATTTATTATCTCCTGTTTTCCATGGGTCAGGAGTCTGGGCACAGCTATCTGGATCCCCTGTTTAGATCTCACAGGATGAATCAAGGTTTTCGCAGAGCTGTGATCCTCATCTGAGTATCTGGATCCTCTTCCAATATTACTGGTTATTGGAAGATGTAATTTCCTTGCAGGTATATGGCCATTTTCTTGCTGGCTGCTAGGAGGGTCTGCTCTGAGCTTCTAGAAGGTGTCCCTCAGAAGTTCACAACACAACTATTTGTATTGTTCCTTAAAGCCAGCAAGAATACATCTCTCTGACTTCTGCCCTCAGCAAAAGAAAATTCTGCATGTAAAGGGTTTACTTGATTGAGTCAGGCCCACTCAGATAATCTCCAGTAGTTTAAGGTCATTTATGAGGGACTTCAATTACATTTGAAAAATCTTTTCATAGCAAGTGCCTTGATTAGTATTAGATTGAACAGAGGATGGCTAGCTAAGGGGTTATCTTCAGAACCCTGACTTCCATACCCCTCATCGCCCATCCAACTTCTGCACAACCCTCAAGGTTAATCTCAAGCCCTATCTACCCCTTGTTGCTCTCTCCAAATTCCTTATTTCTATTATGAACTTCTAGGCCATACAGAGGTTTTATTTATTTATGTTTATTCTTGTCAGTATAGAGAATTGTGTTTTGTTTGGAAAAGCGTGACCCATCCAACTACCCACCCACAACTGCAAATACACACTCATATACATATATACTCTCCCAATTTTGATTTTAATATACTTGAAGGTACAAGATAATCTTTAAAATCTCTTTTGCATAAAATATATTCCTTGACTATGATATACCAAACACCCAGACAAGAAAACCTCAGTGTTTAGAATAGCAGTAGACTTACAGGGTTCTATGCTAAACTTTTCTTGAGATGGTAGAGAATCTCTGAACTACTATTTAGGCTGAAAGCTCATTGTAATTTTCCCTAATTCACAAACAGCAGAACTTGGAGCCAGCACTGTAGGATACTAATGAAGCTCAATTGTGAACTAAATTGGGTTGAAGACAAGTAGGCAGCAATTTCCAATGGTCTTTCTCCAAATATTACCATAGGATTTTAGTCTAAATCAAGAAGCATTTCAGTTGATAAGCACACATTCAGAAGATATACATTTAAGAAGTGATCTTTTGAAGAGGTTGAGAGATCCCATGTTCATTTTTTACTAATTCTTGAACCATGATTTGCAGCCTAATGAACTTACAAATTATTTCTTTACTTTATAAGGGGGTAGGGGAGATTAGGATGAGGAAATATTTTAATAGAGAATTTTTTTGTAATTGGGTGTGTCAAAATCTACAAGTTTTATGTTATGCCCATATTGATAGAATATTGAAACAGGAATTAATTTCCTCTCAGAGTGAAGGCAAACATACTTTCTAATACTCTCCTCAGATTGCATGATAGCAAAAACTAGATGAGGAACAAACAGTTTTATACATGTGTATTGTTAAACATATGCACATATAAATTTCCAAATTTTCAATGTTCAAATTTCTCTTTTTTGAGAAGAATAAATTAGTCCAGCTCTGGTTATGATAGAATAATTCCTGGCATTACTGTGATTAAACTAGGTACATTAAAGTAAGCAGTGATGAATTGAAAGCACAGTAGAATTCTTGGTGGGTGTGAACTGATGAGTAATCTTAATTAGAGGTAAAATGTGCCCATTATTTTTGCACTATAAATGAATTTTCATATTATGAATTAGAGAGACAAGGACAATCTGATGCACAGTGACACATTAGTCAAAGACCAAGCATAAATGAACTAGGTACAGTTACTTCTTTTGGAAAAGAAGAAGAAAAAGACAAACTTTATTCTGCATCTGATTACCTCAATTTACCTAAATTTGAATGGTTCCTACATTTGTTAACTGGTGATATCTTATACTATAGTTCATGACTTGGATTTGCAATATAGTTTGGTTATAGCTAAAATTCAGTTTTAAATTGGTATCTAATTTGATATCCAATTTAAGCTAAAATATTAGAAAACTGCCTATTCTAGCCCCATCATAGAACAAAGTCAGGAAAATACATCAATTAGTTTCCCCTCTAGTGAATGTTGCATATTAGCCAGTTATTAGAAAATAAACTCACCATTTCTCAAGGTGGAGCACTTACTAGTTTAAATAAATGGAGGTGGAGGTAGGAAGATCAGTAATAATAATTTGTTATATTATAAATGATAACATCATCATTGAGCTGTATTTTATTTTACTTTAATTGTTTGGCATAAAATACCAGCTGACAACCAACTAAGTAGAGCATCTAAAGACACTAGTCAAAGGAAAATGACCTTTTGGAGTATCCTATCCTTTGAACTGAGCATCCTGTAGGAAGAGTATACTCACCAGATTCTTCATATTGACATAAATTTGGGATACATGATAAAGAACAATTTAAAAAGGTTAAAAGTTTTGGTTCAGAAGTATTACTTTAATTAATTTATGTAATATTTCCACAGCTCCAACAAAGTTTGACAAAGAGGAAAATAAAGTTCAGTTAAGAACTTAAGACTTCAGGGTGCCTGGGTGGCTCAGTCGTTAAGCGTCTGCCTTTGGCTCAGGTCATGATCCCAGGGTCCTGGGGTCAAGTCCCACATTGGGCTCCCTGCTCTGCGGGAAGCCTGCTTCTCCAGCTCCCACTCCCCCTGCTTGTGTTCCTGCTCTCACTATGTCTCTCTCTGTCAAATAAATAAATAACATATATAAAAAAAAAAAGAACTTAAGACTTCAAATATCAAATATCAAGTAGGTAGTAAAAGACTCCTTATTTCCAAAGAGCTTGTGCTTTTCAATATATCACAAAGAGGTCTTCTTAAATACCCTGGTGAAAAACTACGGAGATGCTTGGTTTTCTCTTTTGTGCTCTTGGTAAACTAAGGGAAAAGAGAATAGTACTTTGTAATCCAAGGATTGTTTCCTTTGCTTTTTTCCCTAGCCAAACTGTATCCAGATTTATTAAAGATACTCCTTCATAAACAATCATGGTATTTTCAGGCAGGACACCGGGAGACAATCATTAACAGTATAAAACTTCCAAATTCCCTTCTTCAATGGACTACTAAAATCAGAAAGCCACTATAAATCCCAATGAAGTCTTCATGTGATGATCTGAACAGGGAAAGTTTAGAGTGACATTTGACATTTCATGTTTAGAATATTGTTCAACAACTTTTCATAAGCTGAATCTGACTTTCAGGAAATGAAATTAAAATGGCAGTATTATCAATCTGAAGATCCACGAGCTAATAAGGAAGTCTTTGAAGGGATGCCATCTCAATGACAGATTGCCTGACAAACTGGGAACCATTTTGGGGGGGTCAGGTTTCAACAAGTCTCTGGGCTTAAGGGAGTCGAGTCTATGCCGAAGACAGAAAGGGAAAATAGAACATTAAAAAATGAATTTTCCCTTTTCCTCACCACAAGGAGTTTGTTCCAAAGTGGCTAATGCCTGTCAACATCAAGGTATCCTTCCTCCTATGAACCAAGAAGAATTTTCTCAAACTAGAAGGGACCGCTCTTTTCCCCCATATCAATTCAGCTTCTGAGATATTCCTTTAGTGACATATGCCCTTTCCCCCAATTGACAATGAATTGTTCTGTGTGCTAACAACATAGCTTAAAAAAAAAAAGCAAAACAAAATTCTGCATTTTTAAAAACTTGATAAAAAATAGTATTTCAAACTGTACAGTCATGAGAAATACACAGTTATCAAAAAGTGGCACACCCTTCGTGTGGCTTCTCCAGCACCTTCAGCTTTCTGTATTCAGTCTGTTTTGGTGTCTCCACTTTCTGCAGCGTTATTCCCATCCTTACTAGCATCAGCTTTTCTCTTTTCCCCTTTGGGTATGTTCTCTCCCTTCTTTGCTGGGGTTTTTATAGGCTCGGGCTCTGGCTTTGGAGATATTCTCTGTGATTCATCCTTCACCTTGTCTTTATCTCCTTTAGCATCCCCTTTAGCCTTTCTCTTGGGCATGGTGGCATTGGAGAGACCTAGGCACTGGATATAGGGATGCAGTGGAGGTGGGCTCTACTGGGTCAATGGGTCTTTCTTGCCTCTGCTTCATACTGCTCCTAAGGATTCTTGTTTCCCTTTCATACCTAAGTTAACTTCAGGATGCTTGAAACACTGTTTAAGGTTGCCCCCTGGAAACACTGGTAATCACATATGCTAGGGGAGACAACTCCTATAAACTTACACTGTCAGGGCACCTGGATGGCTCAGTAGGTTAAGCATCTGACTCTTGGTTTCAGCTCAGGTCATGATCTCATGAATCATCAATTGGTGGGCTCCACGCTCAGTGGGGACTCTGCTTGAAAGATTCTCTCCCTCTGCCCCCCATTCTCTCTCTCTCAAATAAATAAATCTTCAAAAAAGAAAGAATTTACAGTGTACACACTTTAACCAATCTGTACATGCCATGGCAGGTCATCTTGTAATAACCATAATTGGATCTCCTACTAGTAAAAATAGTCCTTTCTTAGACTGTGGAGGTATTTCTGAAGATTTTTTTGAAAATACATACGAGAGAAAAAAAGATAGTCTGGTTATGCAATTATGAAAGAAAATTAGAGAAATTATTTTCAGTGTGATCTTTAGAGCCAATGGCTCTCCTGAGATAATAGTAGGCTTGTCATTCTTTTTGGATCAAAGTTGGTAGTTTTATGTCACTACTGTATATGTCAAGGTTTTCTAGAATGGGAGATTTTACATAATGTATTACATGTCTCAGTTCTCACCAAGGGGCTATAAAAAGCTCAGGTGGCATTGTCTGATAGATATTCCAGAGATGGACATTTTAATTCTAATCATATGCTAATTTATTTTCATATGGGGTTTTTATTACCTTGAGAATTTCTCAGTGCATTCATGAAGCATTTTCTATAGGAAGTAAATATTTCTAATTTTTACTGAATTTAGCATCCAAAAATGTTTGTCCTTTGTAGTTTTGTTTAAACAGAGACATGAGTGGATTACAGATAAGGAACTATTTCTAGATTAAGAACATTACTTATATAATAACATTGCCTAGTTAATTCTTTTCTTCCAATATTTAAAACTCAGGTTAGACATATTAATAGAGTTGAAAGACAAAATATAAATAGAAAATAAATAATATTCATAATAGCAATCATCTTAAGACATAAAATGGAGCAGAGTATGGAATTTGAAATAAGAAAGATGTTTAAATTTCCTGTGTGAGCCTATGAAAATTTATTAAATATTGGGCCTCAGTTTCTTTCTTGATAAAATAGAATAATTAATAAAAATAGAATTAATAAATAATAATCGTTAACTTGTAGAGAATAAGTGAAAAAAAAATAAAGGAACATATATATTTTTGAACATATGTATATTTTTATTTATTTTGTACAGCAGATAGCACTTTAGTAGGTATTCAAGAAATGGTAATTTAATTTTGATAGTATTTAGAATACACTATATTTTACAAATATTGCTTTTGTATGGAGAATACTTTTTCACTACTTTCCCTTTTTTACATATAAGAACCTGAGAATGAGAGGTTAGATGATTTTCTCCAGTTTTTACATGAGGCAACTTTCTAAGTGATGGCTTCATACATTTATTCCATAAATATTCTGATGTTTCACATTATCTAATTTAATCTTTGCAACAATGGAAGAAACTGAAGCACAGAGAATTTAAATCATTTTCCAGGGATCAAACAGCTAACGTGAGTGAGATTAGGAGACAAGACTCCTGATCTCTCCCAGATCTCAAGCTCTTTATATTACAGCACTCTGAACCCCAATGCAGTCGAGGATACCATGCTACATTTCCAATCTAATCTCCATTCTCTCCTACACTGTATTTTTTATCCTCTAGCTATACAAACCACTGACTGTTCCCCAAACATACCATCTACTTTCCAACATGTTTTACTCACATCCTGAAATTTTATTCCCACTTTTCTTCACTAATTACATTCCCAGTGTTCTCCCAAGTTTTGTGTACACCAACCTCTCCTTCAAACTCCTTCAATGAACTACAGGCAAAATCACATCATCTTTGTGTTTCCACACTCCTTATACAAGAGTTTCTGATAACATTTATAACACTTTCTAAGCCAAAAATAAAATATCTAACTACATTTTTAGAACTATGTGTCTGATCTAAGCATTTTGCATGCTTATTCATTTAAGAATCACAAAAATCTAACGGGTTACTTACTATCATCACCCTACTTTCACAGACACACAGTGAGGTAAACTTCCTAAGTTCACCCAGCTCAGCCTTCATATGCTTCCTATTTTCATGTTACATCTTTTTCCACCCATTCACCTTCACATTTCCATGTATTCTACATTTATAGTTTCTCACTTGTAGACAGCAGATAGCTAGCTTTTATTTATTGATCCATTCTGGACATCTCTGTCTCTTAGTTGGGATTTTCATAAAAATGTGTCCTTATTGGTGTGATGGTTGTTTATGGAATAAACTGCCACGTGAACACAGAAACTAGAGAGGAGGGAAGGTGTCCCAGGGGAGAGGATATTTGATTTCACCCTTGAAGAGCAAATGAAGAAGGTTGTCCATGCATGATGGCTATAGCATCACTGACAGAGGAGAGCATGTGCAAAGACACAAAATCCCCGAAGCAGCAAAGGTATAGTGTAAAAGAGATGTTTGGCCCACATACCTTTTTTATATGCTTTTCTATAGGAGCACTTTATGCCTTCTACTGGAGGATTGAGTTTTGCTGTCACATTTATACCAGATGGACCCCTCGTACTTTACATCTCCTGGCAGAACCCTGACTAATTGGGCCAGCTTTGGATGTGTTAGTTAAGTTAGATTCCCCAGATCTCCCTTTTAAGGATTAGAACTAGGAAATATGGACACTCATATTGGAAAATGGTGACACCAAAAAACATATTGATGAGGGGAAAAAGAACTACAGGCTTATGTAGTAGTTTTGTCTTTATTTACAGAGAACAGTATATTCCTTTTAACATCATTTCCATTTAGTAGCATGGCACTATTTATTCTGGCGATATAGATCTATTAGGTTTACTGCAAAGATATTTTCAAGATTCCCATGGTGCCTTTTTTGGCTACCTTAGGAGAGAGAGTAGCAAAAATGATAGCCTATACAATCATAGCAAAGATAGCGTAGGAGAATAAAAAAGAGAAATCAACTCAGTTCTTTCCATTTTATTTGCACGATTTCAGTGTCATGTCATGAGTATTTAATCATCCCTCACCAATGTAGAGAAATAACAAGGTAATATGAACTAGAATGGGAATGGATGCTAACATGATGAGAGATGGTTATGTTTTTATGTGTTCTATAAAGTCCCATATACAGTTACAGAATTCCATAAATAATGTCGATACTGGCTTAATATATTCAGTACCTGATGTTCCATTTGAGACTCAGATTGACCATGTATTTATATTAAAGAAAAATAATACTAATCCAAAACAGTTTAAAGGAATGGAAAACACTACAAATCAAAGTTGTGAGGAAATGATAGACCATTTTCTTTATATTAAAAAAAAAGTAAAAAGTGTTGAATTATGGCAGAGACTTGAATGGACCATAATGAATCTCAGTGGCTGAAAGCTGATTCAAAATAAATGGAGATAATTAACAGATTGGAGATCTGCAAGCAACAGGTAATTGGATTATCAATGGATAATTTGTTTCCATGGACGTTTTTACTATCTGCACATCTGCAATATTTCATTCTTGTCATTTTGTTCTCTAAAAGAATGTCCTCAAAACTCAGTTAATCCCCTGTATGATCTCTGTAATTAAGTTATTTTGAAGAGATGGTTACTGCGTTTTTATCCTCAAACAACATCCAAATCCCTCATTTTAATTACAAATGACACTTTATTTCCGCGCTTTGTACTGACCCTTTGAAAAGCGTGAGGTTTTTTCATTCTCTGGGGAGAACAAACCCAAGTTTAATAACTTTAATCCTTTAAAATATTGATCATTAATCTAGGTCTTTTTGCTAGTCATAACAATTTAACATTTCAAGTTTCAAATATCTTTTCATCAAATTTCTAACCTGGTCATAAATTTGAAAGTTTCAATTCTGCAGTGAGCCTCCATATTACTGTTTTGCTGTTTATATTCATGTCAAGGCAATGGTAGTCATTTTTCTCTCTCTTTAAGGAATATGGAAGACCACTTCCCTGTGTTTCTGGGAAAAGAAGGGGGTGACTTTCAACATTGTCATAAAGATTTTGTTCAATCTCGCTAAAACATGTAGCAAAGTTTCAGACACACAAAAAAGCAGACAACAAGACCAAGACATCAGGTCCAAAGTCACAGAAATGGTAAACCAAGATTTTTGTGAGGGGGGCCATTATGTGTGACAGAAATACTGTTAACAATTCTTGGCCTTGGTTCCCCGATCCAAGTATTCTGTAAAGAGTACACTCTGAAGCCAGACACATTGGCTTCCTATCCCACTCGTACCTCTTATTAGTTATATAATGTTGTATAAATTATTAAACGCCTTGATTCAGTGTTTTCATCCATGAGTAGAACATAATAGTAATCTCCAAATGCCAAATCTGCGGAAATGATTAGAAGAGTAATAAAGGTCTTAGAGTGGTGTCTCCTGACACATGGTTATCACTATGTTAGCATTTGTTATTGTTATTACAATCAATAGAATAACCATGGGTATGTGAACTCATAGTTAAATGAAGCTGTGAAAGCGATCTAGAATTCAATCAGATGTCACTGTAATATTGTTAAGTGTTATAGTGCTACAAGAATGAATCCTTTTGTCAAGTTCTGTGGTCTTCAAGACTGAACCAAAGATATTTAAATATCATATGATTGCTATCTCATTAAATATTACATAATTGATTCAAAATTGTGATTTTTAAGTGAAAAGTATGCTGTTTTTAAATATAGTATTAGAACATTTTAAGACAACTTGGACACCATATTTGTTAATTTACATTTTTAGATTCATGACATTTACTTAAATTTTCAGAAAGTTTGATAGAACATTGAAATACTTAAAAGGGATGTTGAATATATTAAATTTATAAAAAAAAACACTTGAGCCATTTGAAATATATAAGAAAAAAGAGTTGAGTCCCCTTAAAAATAATTGTCAAGATTTTGTTTTTATAAAAACATGAGCTAGCATACTGAAGTAACAGATTTTAAAATTTATATAAACTTCTACTATTTAAAACTAGCGAAACTCTGGATAATCTTTTCTTGGGGGAAAATCTTCAAGGGAATGTGTGTGTGTGTGTGTGTGTGTGTGTGTGTGTGTGTGTGTGTGTATTCATGAGTATCATAGTTAACAATCATTATCATCTTCAAACTGGTTGGATAATTTATCATCAACCTCTTTCTACAGCTTTAGATTGTGAAATTTTTCTGAAATTTTGAAACTAATTTGAAGATTGGGGTTCCAGGTATTGTACCTGGGAATCATAAATTGGATAATAATAAGACTTAATTTGTTGAGTTCTTGGGAGAAAAAAATATAACATACATATTTGCACTATCCTCTGGAGTCTAAGAAGACGAGTATTAAAGTTCGAGGTCAAAAGGACCATTGGTAATTGGAGGCTTCTTATTTGAACAGGATCACATGAATATAGGAAGTCAATGAATGTAAAGTTTTATGGTACTTTTGGGAAAAGATAGTGGCTACAAGAGAATGAGGATATTTAGGGCCTCTAAACTTTCTGCTACTTCTCTGTGTTTTTCAAGACAAAGGTTTCTCTTTAAAAACTTCCGTGTTTGCACATTTTATATGATTGTGTCGTTGTTTTTTCTTTGTTCTTCTCCAGATTTTAATAAAGTGCTTTTGTAATTGGGATTGTAATAGTTTCTGGTCTCAGTTATCACCTTGGGGTGGAACCAAGGATAGGATTTCTGTACACATTTAGAAAAGTATTTTGGAGGGGTCAGTGATCCCTGGGGGAGGAACTAGCAGAGAAGGGAAGAGGCAGGAGCTAAAATTTGCTGACAATATAGCAGGTGCCTACTGTCATCATTTTGTGATCCCTTAATAACAATCATCTTGGCATAATTATCCATATTTTAAAGATTAAAAATGAACCAACCAAAAATCTGAGATTGTGAATAAGAGCACACAGCTAGTAATTAGCAGGATGGGTGCCAGACTCAGGTCTGATGCCAAAGTCTTTAATTTTTCTAAAAATAGTAAAGGAAATAAAAACTAGTGATAAAGTCAGATGTGTTTCCCACTGAAATATTTTTATTTTCGACCTCTCTGCTCCTGTATTTTAATTTTTTAAGAAGATATCTTTATCTGACCTTTATAATTAAATTTATCATGAGAAATCTATTTGCTTATCCCTGAAAGGTATATTATTATGTTCTATGTTTGCTAGGTTGAATATCTCACTAATTTACAGAAGTCATATTTTATTCTTAATTTATTTTTGTCTGTTATTTTCCATTTTGTTTTTGCCATGTAGTATTAAATAGTACAAGAACCTTTCTTAATGATCTTCGAAAATATATGGAATCAATGCCCATGGCCAAATTTATTTGCTTTCACTGGAAGAGTAATGTTAATGTCAAGTGTCTGTGTTTTTCCCCTTAGGATCTGTTTTAATGACTCTATGTTTAGGTAATCCATGACTTTTGAATGCATACCAAAATGAATTGCTTTGCTTCACACCATTGTAACAATCCATTCAGCCAGAAGAGGCCAACAGAACACAAATTAGTGACATTTGCATTGATTCGGTGTGAGTCTAAATTACTGTAATGGAAATGTCTACACTGTTGAATATTTTTTCTACTGGCTTTGAAGAAGTAGTGTAACTGTTTCCTCAATGTATCACCAACTGGTTTGGGGAGGAGAGGAAATTATAGCTACCTGTTCCTATTGCTTACTTGGTGCCAGGCATTTTGCTAAATATATTACAAGCATTTTCTCAATAGGATATGGGCTTTAATTAGTTGCAGGCTATTTATTTATTTGTGTTTTATTTATTATTTATTTATTTAAAACTTTGTATTTATTTATTCATGAGACACAGAGAGAGAGAGAGAGAGAGAGAGAGGCAGAGGGAGAAGCAGGCTCCCAAGGAGCTGGGAGCCTGATGTGGGACTCGATCCCAGGACCCTGGGATCATGACCTGAGTCGAAGGCAGACACTTAACCATCTGAGCCACCCAGGCGCCCATATTTGTGTTTTTTTTTTTAAACAAAGTTTTATCCTAAGGCTAGTATCAGAATGCAAAATAGAAGTTTCTGATGATAGTTGTCTTTAAAAAAGCCACTTTATCCCCACTGTTATTTCTGTAGTATTCCTGAGATATGAGAAGATGGAATTAGAAAAAGACTGGAGGAAATTGCGTTGGGTAGCACTTGGGCCTTTCAGGTAGGTTGGGGATTACAAAATTGTAAGTGGAATTGCCATTTCTTGGCAGTGCCTCTTTGGAAAGACTTTATTTCCTGTGGCTGTGGCAACAGTTCTGAAGGTCTGTTCAGGCCTTGCAGCAAGGGAGGAACTGTTAAAAATCCTGATAGAGGGTGACTACTGATTAATCACAAAGTTGACCAGGGACCTCTATGACTACCTGAGAGTTGACCAGGGACCTATATGACTACCTGAGAGTTCATATCAGCTTTTCTCCCCTTCTTAGCCCAATCTATGGTTATGCTGAGAGACACTGACAGTCGTTGGGTATGGTGGCTTCACCACATTCTTCATGGAGACATTCTGCCCATTATTTCTGCATTCTGAGTTTCCCTCTACATTTATTCTTTTATTTTAAGGCAATTCATTTAGTGAACACTGTGTGTGACCACTGACATCTTCATAGACAATTCTCATCTTACTGCAGATCATTTCTCCATGTGTTATCTTAAACACAAAAAATGAATATTACAGCATTTTTACTTCTAATGCTGTGCCATAGAGATAAAGTGTTTTGTAGGGGCCATTTGTATAAGCAGTTTCTATTTTTAAAAATATGTGAATTAGAAAAGTCTTAAGAAGTGACCCCAGACCTTTTGACTAAGGCAGGGCTCAGTAAATAGAAATTTACAATTACTGTCCCTCTTTCACATATGAAGAAATTAATTGGCTTGATGAGTTAAGGGAACTTCCTGAGCTGATATGGCTACTAAGTGTTAGAGATGAAAATAGACCTCAGTTTCATCAAATATCTGGACTCTTAATAACTAATTAAAATATTTAAGCTTTTAGTGACAGGGATAATGCAAATGATTTGATTCTACAGTATTAGTTTCTCTGTTCTTTAAATTTTATGAAGGCCAATGTCTTAAGGCTCTGAAGATTGATTCACTTGTAAATGACTTAAACACAATTTCTAATGAGGGTTGTTAAAGCAGTGTAAATCAAGTACTGTTCTGGAATTAAGAGTCAGACTTTCTTTTTCTAGGGATACACAGTTTGCAACACCCAAATGAGTTTTCTGAGCTAAATTAAAAAAAAATATTACCCTCTCACATGGGTAATATTTATTCTTTGAGAAAATTTATTAGAGTTGAATAATTATCTAAATATTTTGCGGGGTGTCTGCATGTTTTGGTGCTTTGTACCCAAGCATAGTTTGCCAACTGGTAGAGCTTAAGTTAAAAATATGTTATGGAGGGAAGCCTGGGTGGCTCAGTTGGTTAAACAATAGAGTCCCGTGTTGGCCTCCTTGCTCCGCGGGGAGCCTGCTTCTCCCTCTGCTTGCCACTCCCCTTGCTTGTGCTCTCTCTCTCTCTCTGACAAATAAATAAATAAAATCTTATATATATATAATAAAATCATATATATGTGTGTGTGTGTGTCTGTGTGTTATGGGGGGCACCTGGGTGGCTCAGTCAGTTGAGCAACCCACTCTTGATTTTGGCTCAGGTTGTGATCTTGGGGTCGTGGGATCAAGCCCTGTGGCTTCACACTCAGTGGAGAGTCTGCTTGAGATTCTCTCCCTCTCCCTTTGCCCCTCCCCCTGCTCAGGTGTGCATGCTCTCTCTCTCTCTCTCTCTGTAAAATAAAGAAAATCTTTTTAAAAATGTTATGAATGTATTTATATCTATCTTTATATATCTAGTTTACCAGTTTGTCTGAAAATGACTCATTTCAATTTATAAGTTGGCTGATTGGTCCAACAAAAGAAACATTTAGATCATGGGAATCAGTTGAACTCTTTGCACATGTGGAAAAAGGTAAGCAATTTATCATCCTGGTCTTCATTTGTTGAAGTAATGAAGATATGATGAAGCATAGCAGGTGCCATGGCTGTTCTCCTCTTCATGGTGGGACTTATTTTACAAAACTCCAGAGGACCCCATTCACACTGACTGCATTTATGCTTTTCCCTTACTTCTTTTACCATGTGTTCTTTTTCCTGCTCAGTTGCCTTTAGTTAGGTCTACCAGAAATATCTGCCAAAATATTTAATAATTTTTGATGGCACCAATGGCTTACTTGAATTCCTGCATGGGGATAAGACATGACTTCAAGTTTGAAGACTGTCCTTGCACTCTTAAGTAGTAACTCAGTATCTGATAGACACAGAAATCCCATAAGAGAAAAATAAACCAATCTGTTGTAATTTTATCTACTACCAAAGATATTGTTTTTCAGGAAAAAATAATGGAAATACTGCTACAGGTATTGGAAGTAGTTATTAAATAAATAAGTACTAAGAAGAAAATTTTCGTGTGTCTTTTGAAACCCTCTGGTGTTGCCAAGTTATTTTGTATCTGATGTTCAAGAGAAACAGGGCTGGTCTCTTCAAAGGCTCATAAGAGAAAAAAATCAACATTGCAACTTCTAAAGAATAGAGGAAGAAGGTAATGATGAGAAAATATTCGTGTTGTTCCTCAAATCAAAGAGAAATTTGAAAGTATTAATAAAAAGTCTCCCTGGGAAACTGAACTTTATTAATACTAACAGGTTGATGGAATGATATAGTGTTCTTTTTCTATTTCATTTGAAAATATGGAAAGGATAATATTTTAATGGTTAAGGTAATCCAGTTTGTATTTTTATAGTCCTTGTATGCGTGTGTTTTCTTTCAAATCTAACTTATTAGAAAGATATATTGATTCACTTCTCATGGACAAACAGATGCAGAGATTATTAGAATATATATAGCCTGACTGAATCATATGGGTAGAATACTGATGTATTTGTTTACAGAGAAGAGTGTCTTTCATCTTAATAATATGTTTTTAGACATTCAGCCTACAAGAGGATATATATTATCACCTCTCTTCTACACACCCAGAGAAAATCATTTGTTCTTTTGCATTCTCTTGACACTAACCAATAGTGTTTATAATACATTTGTTAAAGAATAATTTTCAGGAGAAAGTAAAATCATGAATCTCATACAGAGATAAAATGAATATGTGATAAAGATTAAACTTAACTCATTATTAATGAGGGGACTGATAAGATGTTACAACTAGTTCAAAAGAGAATGCCAAGAACAGACACATGTATAAATCAAGAATATTAAAATGAATGTGCAGATGAGGGAGGGCAAACTGGTTTCTAACACAGTGGCAGAGAGAAGTCAGTTGAACATTTACCAGCCAAAATTTACTTTCATGTGTATAAGTAAGAATCATTTTGCACTGCCATGATTTATCTATAATTTAAAGTGTTATCTATAACTTGTAAGTAGCTCAAAGGCAATGAAAGATTGGAATCAGATAACTAGGAAATGTGTGTGGTAAAAAATACATAGTTGTCCACTGGAGATATGCAGTACTTTTTTATACTTACTGTAAATTGTCTTATACATTGTAGTGTTCTTGTTAATATATTGGTTACCTCTCTCATTATGTTCTGCACATTTGTACATCTTTTTCCTTCTAGTTAGGTATTGGGCTTCTCTGGGTCAAGAACTGTGCTTTGAATTTTGTTTGTTTCCTTGCTATTCCCAATATAGGGATGGGAGAAAAATGGCTACTTCTTAAATAGCTGGTGGAATTAAATTATAACATTGGGTGTTGTTGGTCAACCACAATGAAACTTTGATCTTCATGGTGTGTTGTTCAATAACACACTGTAAAAATGTTCTTGTAAGCTTAGGGGAAGAATGTTTATTTTGTTGGGTATAACTATAACTGGTGAATAGCAACAATGTCAGTCTTGCTTCATGCCCTTAATTTATGTATGTTCTTACAGATTTTAACTGGTGAGAATTCTTTTGACCCCAGCTCAGCCTAAGCACCCCCCCAAAAATAGGTAGAACTTTAAATGAGACAAATCTAGATTCAAATCCAACTCTACACTTTAACCCTTTAACCCTTAGGAACTGTGTGACCATAGAAAGATGATTGTTGAGACTTAGTTTTTTTTTCTCATTATTTAAACTGAGATAATAATACTGTAACCCAAGAATGTTATTAAGGTTATATAACATATATTTTAAAAGCTTAGCCTATGGAGGAATGCATAAATACTATTTTCTTCTTCCTGTCTTTTCCTAACTTAATTTAAAATAAATAAGAGAAAAATCAAACCGAAGACTCATACTCTGTTGAACACAGTTTCAGACTTGAAATTAGCCTGAGTACTCATAAAATAGATTTTTGAAAACATGCTTGAATCATTTTAGTTTATAACATTAGTTTATAACACTGCTTTTAACTTCAAAATTGAAAACGTACTTTAAGGTTAGGATGACTTTTAAAAACCAATACCTTGCTCCATAATAATTAGAAAAGCTGAATTTATAAAGGACTTTTCTCCCTTTTCACCTGTTAGAAGATAAAAATATGTCAGGATATTTCTGGACTGCAAATATTTCTTCTTGTGTTCCATTCATTCTACCCCCCATATCTCTCTCTTTCTCTCTCTCTCTCTCTCTCTCTCTCATAATCAGGGGAGTCATCCAATTCAGAAAACAGATTAGCCATTGTATTTATATTCCAGAACAGAAAATATCAGCATTCAGACAGAACATTCAGTATGTATGCAGAGTTGGTCTAACACTCTCCTATTCATTTCATATATAAAAATAAAAAATCAGTCTCTTGAAAGGCCTAATTACTTGGACGGGAGTAGTATATGAAATTTTCTTTGCCAATCCCAAATGGGCACGTATATATATTCCCTTTTATATGCTATTTCTTCATTTATAGATTACAGTGGGCCTTTCAGCTACCGCAGCAAAAAATCAGCATGGGAGTTGCATACTTTAATGTGATTTTAAACAATACTTATTCTCTCAGAAACAAATTTTGCCCTCTTTGTTTGCTAGTATTTTTATGGCAGCTACATAATTATTTCTTTCCCTAAAAAAAAAAAAAAACCCAAAACAACAAAAACAACTGCATCTGCTGAGGAGTGAAAACATTTGGAGCAACTTTAATTACTGAACTGTTTATTTGTGAATTATTTGTCAGAACAGTTTTGTTACCTTATTGTCTCCTCGAGGTTGCTGACTATTTAAAAACAAACACAAGATAAACATAAATAAATGGATATATCATGTCCTCTGGAAACATCTGAATAATAGGAAATTAAATGCTGTAATTGCCATCGATGTTTTTAGAGATTCCTGGGCTTCTGTGGCGATTTTAAGGCAGATGTAAGTTCATTGTACATGATTCTTCAGTAGATGGTTTTCAGAGACTGAAAAATCCCCTCTAACATCCAGTCACAGGAAAATTTAAAAAATCTTCAAATTTTACTCCAGCAAATCCTAATACTTCAAGGTTTGGAACCCAGAATTCAGTAGATTGTATCTTGAGTACTTCGGCATTTGGAAGCTTATCTTAAAGGAGCTGAAATAAAAAAGTGGGGGCCGCATACTGAAGAGAGCTGACAATGCTCACATGACCAGGATTCTAGATGATTTTAATTTATGGGATGATCAGATGTGAACCAAATCCTACTTCCTTCTCATTAGTGATCATTAACAATGAATGGAGCAGGAGAGAAGTCAATCTTACAAGATTCTTTTCTTCTGTAAGCGACCTGATTATAGGTTATGTTTTCCCTTTAGAAATTTCACTCACACTAAGATAGTGCTTAATACAGGGGGAGAAAAGTGCTCAAATTTCTGAATTAGTTACATTGCATATCAGTAAAACTTCAAATATATTAAAGACTAACTTCGAGGGAAGGGTAGGTCAGAATGGAGAAGACTTTGCATTATCCACTTTTTTAAACAATTGATATGTAGTCAGGATATATAGTGATTAAGAACAGAAAATCATGACAAGGAATGAACATGGATTTGAACTGTAAGTCCAGCTGAGAGTCCAACTTGTCCAAAACCAAACTCTTCATCCTGTCCCTACTTTGCTTCTATTTATTCAGATTGAGTGAAGGTTATCACCCCAGTTGCTCAAACCAGGTATTTTGAGGCTTTTCCAAATACCTTCCTTATTATAGTCTACCAACTACTTAGGCTATTGATTCTACCTCCTAAACATTGTTAGAATTTGTTTACTGTCTTTTTAACCCTGTTCATCACCCTGATCTAAACTATGAGCCTCTCTAATGTATCCTGCAGAAACAGATTGTGACTGGCCTCTGCCTTAGGGCTTTGTCATTCTTTTAATTATTTCTTAATCATGTAGCCAAAGTAGTCTTTAAAATCTGATTATGTCAATCCCCAACACACACACACACACACACACACACACACACACACACACACACACAGTTAAAATGGATTCATCTTAGGAGAAATTCTCAAATATATGGCATGGCTTGTTGTTTCTGAATAATCTGTCCTCTGTCTGTCTCTCCGGCTTCTGTATCTAAGCTCATATATCTGCCCTTTATCTACCTGGCCTTGATGAATCAAATTTTTGTGCCAACATTCCCAGCAAAAATGTGAAACTCATTCTGATGGGATTGATAGTTTAGTTTAATGTGGATTGTGTAGCTAGGTATGGAGTTATCTTTGCTGGAACTATGTGGTTTTCTAAACCAAAATTGTGAACATTCTGGAAAATGATGGAATGTTTGCTAAGAAGACAACCCACCAGTATCCACTAGATGAGTATTTCTAAAATTTTAATGTGCATAGGAATTACCTAGGATGTTCTTAAAATGCAGATTCTGATAAGGGCTGGGGCCTGAGATTCTGTTTGTTTAAGTTCCCTGGTGATGTTGATGCTGTTGGTCAAGAGATGTATGAGCAGTAAGGCATTATAGTGTTTTCCTCACATGTATATCAGATAAAGTGGAGTCATTAGAATCTGAGTTTGGGAGTCAGAAAGGCTAGGATTCAAATCCTGAATCCAGTTGTTACTTGTTGGCCAACTTTGGGAAGTTACTTAAAATCTCAAAGCCTCAGTTTTCATATCTATTAAAGGACAGCACCTACCTCAAGAGGATCATTTGAGTTATTAAGTGAGACTATATATTCATAGTGCTTCATATAGGCTTACAGTGTTCAATATTGTTATATTCAAGTGTTCAATATTGTTATATTAATATTGATTTATGAGATAAAACACAACACACTAGTTAAAATCATTACTTTCAAAGAAGTTACTGTATTCAGAAAAAGAACAAACATGGCTATGTGAAAATCTATGAGGTCTCATTCAATACAAAAATGTCATTACCAATGACATAAAAATGTAATTATTAGTAAAATAAATAAAGGTATAATATTTTATAGTTCATATAAATGGGAACTGAATTTATGGAATTTTCTCTTGGCCGTATTTCTTTTTAATATATATTAGGAGAAGACAATTTGGAATAAAATGACAATTCTTTCCAAAGACTAAAAAAGATGTGGTCTCCATTTATTTATCTGCCTTTAGAATTAACATGTAATTTTAAAAAGAAATTAAGACTTAGATATTGGTCAGGTGAAAAAATATTTTGATTCATTTTTTCAGATATGCTTAGAATTCATTGAAATAAGACATAATGTACATATATCTAAATTGCACTTTGACATCAAATTATAACTCACTTTGGGAAAGTTAGTTCTTTCTTGAATTCTGTGAGAGAAGCAGGCTACATTACTTTTGCCTTGTTTGTCCAGTTGGAGTAGACAACTGACAAAAAGATCAGAATACAAATGTTCTCTTCTTCCTGAGGTCACTGTTTCTGGTTGAAAGGAAAGGACCCGAGTCTTTACTGGATGAACTCATTTGCATTTGGCTGCAAATTGAGAATAACATTGAGGGTGGGGTGGGTGGGAGATGCTTTTAGCCAAATTTGAAATGAGTTGGAGGAAAAGAGTGACTGTAACCTTATAGATGAAGATGTTGTAGGACCTTCTTACTGTCCCCTTTGGGTTAAGTTAGAAAGCATATGCTTCAATATTAACATCCTTGAAAATTATAATTTGCATTCAAATGATTGTGCAATCAATGAAAAAATCCCATCTTTATGTTAAAATTCAGTGTTAACCTTACAAAACATACAAATGGAGTAGGAAATGTACATATATTTTAAAGGTAATATCTGGAGTAATATTCCTAATTTTTCCTGAAAGTAGTTACTATTTTATGAAAAGTGGTGTAAGAGACATGACTAAATTCAACCCTAAACTTAATTTAAAAACATGAAGAAAAAAAGCAGCAACTTCAGTACATCTGATGAAGGTCTGATGGTATTTGCTTCTTGAACTTAAATTTGATTTTCATGAAACTTAGTGTGGGGAAGGTATTGGAGAAAGTCTGAAGACAGGACGATATTTCTGGACCAATCCTGTTGTTTCCATTGTAATCCATCCCCACCGATCGAAGTATAGAGACAGATTGGATAACAAAAATAGAATTATTGTTCAGGGATTTTAGGATGGTGGAGAAGAGTGGGATTAGTACACATACTAATACACATCTGTGGGTGCAGGGTTGGGGAGGACCCAAAAAATGATTTTGTGTCATAGGAGAAAGAAAAGAGAAATGAGATCTGTCAATGGTGTCCACAAGAAGCAGCTCCTAATCAGGTTTTCTCCCTTGTTTCAAAAGTCACTTCTTTATTATGTTACTTATCTATATGGCACATGAGAAATATTTTTGTAAAGAAAAATATGATCAAGATAAGGTAGAACTTTTTAAAGTCAGATCATTTTTCTTTACTTTTAGACAGTGATTTTGCCCCTAGGGGACATTTGGCAATGTGTTGGAGATATTCTCACAAGTAGGGGGAGGATGTTTTGGTATCTGGTGGACAGGCCAGGGATGCTGCTAGACATTCTACAACACATGGGACAGTACCCCACAAAAAAAAGAATTATTGGGGCACCTGGGTGGCTCAGTCATTGGGCGTCTGCCTTTGGCTCAGGTCATGATCCCGGGGTCCTGGGATCGAGCCCTGCATCGGGCTGCCTGCTCGGTGAGAAGCCTGCTTCTGCCTCTCCCAACTCTCCCTGTTTTTGTTTCCTCTCTAGCTGTGTCTCTCTCTGTCAAATAAATAAAATCTTAAAAAAATAGAATCATCCCACCTCAAATGTTAACAGAGCTGAGATTAAGAAATCCTACTTTGGAATTAGGGAGCATTCATCATTTGTTTGCTTGTTTATTGAGGTACACTTGACATATACAATATTAGTTTCAGGTGTATAACATAATAACTCAATATTTGTGTGTGTTGCAAAATGATCAGCATAGTAAGTCTAGATAAAATCCATCCCCGTACATAGTTATGGAACTTTTTTCATGTGATGAGAACTTTTAAGATTTACTCTCTTCGTAACTTTCAAGGGTGCAATACAGTATTATTAACTATAGTCATCATGTTGTACATTACATTCCCATGACTTATTTATTTTATAGCTTTAAGTCTGTACCTTCTGACTCCCTTCACCCATTTCATCCACCTCCCATCCTTCTGCCTCTGACAGTCACCGATCTGTTATCTGTATCTATGAGTATGTGTGTTTGTGTGTGTGTGTTTGATTCTACATAAGTAAGATCAAATAATATTTGTCTTTCTATGATTTATTTTACTTAGCATGTGTCCTCAAGGTCCATCCATGTTGTTGCAAAAGACAAGATTTCAATTTTTTCTGGCCAAGTAATATTCCATGTGTATGTAGATACTATATTTTCTTTATTCATTCATCCTTCAGTGGACACTTAAGCTGTTTCCATGTCTTAGCTATTATAAATTTAAATAATACCGAAATAAACATGGGAGTACAGATGAGATACTGATTTCTTTTCTTTTAGATATATACCCAGAAGTGGGATTGCTGTAACATATAAGACTTCTATTTTTAGTATTTGGAGTAACCTCCATACTATTTTCCATAGCGGCTGCACCAATTTAAATTCCCACTAACAGTGCATGAGGGTTCCCCTCCCTTCACATCTTTACCATTCTAGCAGGGGTGAGGTGATATCTCATTGTGGTTTTGATTTGCATTCCCCTTATAATTAGTGATGTTGAGCATATTTTCCTGTTCCTGTAACCATATTTCTTTGGAAATATATCTATTCAGTTTTTCTGCCCATTTTTAAATGAGATTTTGTTTTGCTATTGAGTTGTATGAATTCTTAAAAAGTTAAACTTGCTTATTACAAATATCCTAAATTAAGATAATAGGTTGAACTGTTTTATAAACTATTTAGAGTAGATGTTCAGACAATGTTTTATAGGGAGATGGATGTATCAATTATTCTAGAGTCAGAATCCCTGAGTGTTAATCCTGGCCTTAAATTTCTCATCTGTGAAATGGACTTATACTTCGAACTATTTCACAGAGTGAGTACATGGATTAATTGAAATAATCCATGCAAAGCCTTAGAATATTATCTAGCATAAGATAAGTGCTAAATAAGTGTTAGCTATTTTAAAGGAAAAAGAAAATCCCAAACAACCACCATCATTGCCTTGATCATGGGCCCTATTTATCCTAATGTTCCTCAACATTTGTGCCACTATATGGATGTATGTTAGGTTGTTTTAGTCTCTGATAGGGGAGAGTAACTTGGGATAATAAAGTAATAGCAGATTTTATAAGTATAAATGCAACCAACTTGGCTAGATTACCTGGAATTTTATGTAGCTGAGGATTATTGAAAATCCTTTGCCAAGTTATAATAATAAAAATTAGAATATATTCTGTATAATTTTCCTTATTGGTCTAGCTTTTGTTGGTGCTATTGTAGAAGATGCTGAGTCCTTTTTCCACTTGGCAGCATTTTTCTATGTTTTACTGAGTGCAATTATGTCCTTCATATCTATATTTCATATTACATTAATACAGTAATACAAAAATCAATGAGGTTTGTATACAAAAAAATCATCATTTATTCAACAAATGTGATGTGCTAGGTGCTGGGAATACAGAGCCATGTAAGGCCAGGTCCAGCCATGGAGCATACAGACTCTTGTTTCGGAGAGAGACACACAGAGAAATTGCAGTGCAGTGTGGTGAGTACTATGTTAGATGCAGGAAGTAAGTGCTGCTGCTGAATACACCATTTGTGAACTATATTTAACTAAATGGATATAATAGACAATAATTTTAATAAGCAATAAAAATTATAGAGGTAAGGTAAACTACTGCTGCTCTTTGGTTTCATTTTCTGTAAATGCGGGCAATGGTGGTCAGAGATAGTGGTAATGGGAGTGGATTTACTTAAGCATATCCCTTTGATAATTTACTCTCAGTATTGTAAGTATCAAAGTGAGATGTCAATTATAAAAACCTGTTGTAATATCACCCACCACCAGAAAAAAACAAACAAACCAACATTTAGTTTGTATATAAGAAAGTATAAACACCTACAGCACAAGGGTGAAGCTTTGGTTTTCCTTCATTACATAGACATAAAAATGGGGGTATTAGATTCAGTTCTGGGGGGCTCCCTCATCTTAAGGATTATAAACACATTGAAGGGAGAGAAAGTTATCAAGATAATGACATTAACACAAATAATACAACATAGAAATAGGTGAGAAAACTGGGCATAAATAGCCCAGCTGTATGAAGTCTCAAGGGGCAATATAATTGTTTCCCAATATTATAAAAAACGATTATGTCATATAATACAAGGATTATGTCATATAATACAATTGATAGACATAAAATTGCTGGGTAACGTATTTGTTTCACCCTATACAGGTAAGATAAAGTTGTAAGAAATGTGAAATGAGTTGTCATGGGATGCAGAGAATTCTTCCTCTTTCAAGGTGTTTGGCCACAGGAATGAACAAAGGTGACAAGACTACTGAGGAGGCATGCAAACATATAAGTAGCGATGAATTATCACTCTTTCCAACTCTGAGAAATTCTGATTTTAAAATGGGAAACTGGAGTAATTTGTATTTGACTGAAGTTACTAATGAAAATTAGGAATGTATTAAGTGTTGAATACTATTCTGGGCTGCATTCAAGTATAGGGAAATAAAATTATACCACTGGTGACCCTTGGGTCTGTCACAGAAATGAGATGTCTATCTCATGAGACTATTACAGGCAGCAAAAAAAAAAAAGATAATGGCAATTAAAGGGTGGCTGGGTTCTCTAACTAATGAAAGTTCAATATCTTCTAATTATATTGGTGGCACAGTATGGTTGCAAAATATGACCCAGTAGCTCTAAAGCAGTACTGTAATGAGTCTTTTCATTTCAGCTCTCTGCTGTCTGCTTTTAAATCTCCTGGGCATATGAAAAACACCATTGTTAGAGGACAAGGGATTCGATGTTTTTGACATGGTAGAGGAAGGTGGCTGCTTAGGGAACAAGATAATTTTTAAAATTCAATTTATTTCAGCAATTTATTACTGTTTACCCTCTATCATTCCCTAAGCTGGGGATAGAAATAATACAAAGATCAATAAGGTGTGAAACTTGCCCTCAAGTTGCTCACTGTCTACTGGGAGAGTAAACACATTAAAAATATCTGTTACAGAATGGAAAAGTGTGTTGATGAAGCTATGCCCAAAAGCCATGGACGTGCTTGGGTGAGAGCCATCTGATCTGCTGGTGGATGGATAGTGAGGACAGTGGGGAAGGAGAAGGTCAAAGTAAGTTACATTTGAGCTGGATCCTAAAAAAATATATAATTCATCAGAGTAAGCCTTATAAATACTGTAGAGTAAACATTATATATACAGCTAACCATATGAAAACATGACACAGTTGGTATGATTACACATTCAATGTCTATGTTGGCAAAGATCAACATAGGTTAAGTTGAAGGTGAGGTTGTAGACTTAGATGGTATAAAAAGCAAATGGGATTGGATCCATTAGAGAATCTTAAACTTATTTTCCTCAATCATTTTTTTTTCCCCAGAGCTCACCTACTTCCTTGTATATCGAGATGGTTCTCCATTACTGTTTCTGGGCTATGAATCCTCTATCCTGACCTACTGAAAATAAATTACACAAATCTACTTTTTTCAGATACAGGCCATTTTGCAAAATTAAGCTCTCCACCCACTCACCCAGTTATGTTCATATGTTTTCTAGATTTCAATCTTTGCAATTTATCAAGAACCTTGGTACTTGCTAATTCTATTTGACTAAAGCTTATATAATTTTGATTGATGTCAAGTCTGTAAGGATGGTAATTCCTTCAGTGTTTAGCTTCTCAGTTTTCTTGATGTCCTGACTCCTAGGGACCTCACTTCCTTTGCTTCAGTCAGCCACCTTCAAATTCCTACCTTTTCAATTGTTATCTGTTGTAAGTTCGACTCCTCCAAAGGCATTACTTCAAGCATTCTAAACTCTGACCACAAGGTTTTCTTCTTAGGCAGCAGGCTTGGTTATGTCTGATACAATCATTCTTGACCATCATCTCTACCTCCAGGTCCTTCTCCTTTCTTCTTTTTAATCCTTCAGTTCTTAAATTTCTTTGCCAATCTGTCCAGTACAGGTTGCTTGGTTCATCATTATAAAAAACAAAAACAAGAACAAAAAACAACAAAAAAATGCACATTGTCTATTCTGTAAACATTTTAGGTCATTGTTCCTACAGAGTCATTGACATTGACAATAAGTGAACTAATCAAAGCAACTGGATATTTGAATTGTCTAGTCTTTTTTTACTGTCAGAGAGTTCGGCCCAATATAGCATCTATGATTACTTTGAGAAGAGAGAGAGATTTTCATTAACCCTCCTATGAAAAGTATTCCAGGGCTTATAATATAAACTAGTAAAGCAAATCCACTTTGAAATTCTTACTGCAGTTTGTGACAGTTAGATTTTTATACAGTTGGTTGGAAGAATAAGTGTGAACTGAAACTCATGATGGGAACCAACAGATTTTTCTTTTTTATACACAGATGGACTTTTGTAAATATTACATACCATAGAACTGAAAGAATAATTTGTTTCTGGCCATGTCTTATTAAATTGCTAGCTATTATTTTTCCTACATAAACCTATGTATTATGGATTTTATCTACTAATTATCTTTCAAATCCATACATTTCCCACCATCCCGCTGCAACTATTCTAGATCGAATTGTCATCATGGTAAGACCATACTATGCTTCTACCTGGTCTTCCTGGCTTTTTTCTTTCCCCCTTCTAACTCAGGCAGACACTATAACTGAAGTCATGTTTTCTAAATGTAAATCTTTCCCTTTTACACTTTAAACATTTTAGTGCCTGCCCACCTATTGTTCTTTGGGTAAAGGTCTAAGTCCTTCAGATAGCCTAAAGTGTCATGTCCTGGTACCTACCTTCCTCCTCACCCTCACCTTCTAGAATACCATTCTTTTCTCTCTCTAGTCTGTCTCTAGCCTCATTCTCAGACTTGGGATAAATAATTTTCTCTTCTGTCACCACCATGTTTTTGGTTTTGCTCCAGGAAAGCTGAGAAAAGATAAACTTTACCCATGATTATGGCCACTTTGCCTATCACAGTGCTTCGCTCATAGAAGTTTTTCAGTAAATGTCTATTTATTTAAGGAAAGAAAGCCAAAGGGACTATGTTGGTACATAGGATTCATATTCATTATTATATGGAATATTTCATTGTTCTTATTTTTAATATTTTATTTATTTATTTGACAGAGAGAGAGAGAGAGAGAAAGAGACAGAGAAGGAGGGAACACAAGCAAGGGGAATGGGAGAGAGAGAAGCAGGCTTCCCGCCGAGCAGGGAGCCCAATATGGGGCTCAAACCCAGGACCCTGGGATCATGACCTGAGCCGAAGGCAGATGCTTAATGACTGAGCCACTCAGGCGCCCCCAAATATTTCATTGTTCTTAAATGACCCCCATACACACACACACACACACACACACACACACACACACATGCATTTTTAATACTTTAAAAATCAGGATGTATTTTACAGTTTATGATATAGCTGTTTTCTACCAGGTGACTTTCACATCATAGTTGTCAAGGCAAGCATTGTGTAAAATTGCTTTTGCAGATGGCATGATGGTACAACTGTAACTTTACAGTCAAGAAACCATCAGTGGACCATTTGAAGAAGAAATATGAGTCCCGGTTATTGTCTCAAAATATTCTGTTGGAAGTGTCTGTACTGACTTACAGAATGGGTGTCAGTAAATTGGGAGGCAATTTAAAAGATAGTACTGGAGCACTCTTAAGAAATGCCACATTATCAAAACTCTTTTTTAGAACAAAGGAGGTTACCATGTGGAAAAGTATGGATACCAATAGCTCTGAGTTGAAAGTGATTCAGAAGAGAAGGCCCCTGAGTGAGGTGATGTTATACCAAAAAGCACAATCAATTTATTCTGATTATATTTTTCTATTTATGTTCATACAAAAGTGATTTATTACAGAAAAGTTTTAAATAAGTGTAAATAAAAATTCTAAGTGATGAAACATTGTATCATGGTTTATGTGGCAGCATTTTTTCTTAGTGACTTATAAATATGGACACATTTTACAACCAATGGGATCTTATATTTAATGAAATTTATTATCATCCACTATTTTATAAAATTCTAAGCCATTTCATAGATATGTTTTTATTTAAAAAATCATGGAGTCATAAATAGATAGGACATTGGCTATAGTCCAGTTTTCTCACATTGGATCTTCTCACATTGAAGATCCAAACCTTAAATGGTGATTAAAAAGAGTTAGAGTTACCTGTTTTCAAGGAGCTTGTTAATGATCAGACAGATTCAGTGTTTTTTTTTTTTTTCCTTGTCTGTTGGATCCATGTTGAATTACTCATCTCTCTCAATGTTATATGGAAGTACTGTATCTCTGCAATCTGGTTTTGTACTAGAAAGAACTGGCTTCTTAAGCAGAAGGTTCTAAAAGTGTATCAAGATGGTAAGAAGTTCCAGAAGCCTATTTTATCCTCTCTGTTCCTGATAACTTGCCTGCCTGCCATGTGCTGAGGCCTATGATTCAAATGAGCTCTCCACAAAATATGGATACCAAAAATATCACTTGCTTCAGAAAAGCTTCCTCATCCACCCCCACCACCAAAAAGAAGAAAAAAAAAATTGCCATGATTAGCAACCTTCCCACAAGGAAATTTTTACATTCATCTTAATTCACTCTGAGCTTCTCATAAATAATAGGAACAACCAATGCACTAAGAAGGGTTTGATTTTCCAAATTCAAGTTAGCATCAACTTTTTTTTTTTAAGTTTCATTATAGTCATTTACCAGGAATTCAGATTTAGGTCATCAAACTTAGAAGTAGTCAAGAAAAGTACTATTTTTCTTCTCTATACTTTATTAGTTACATCTCCAGGATACAATGTCCATAAAGCCGACAAGCCTGGTGGCAGGACAATAGGTGGCACTTATAAGTATCTGCTAAAATGAAAAGAAAGGATTATCTTCCTTCAATCTGAGACTGGAAGTGAACTTTTAGTCTGTGCAGAGCCAAACGTTAGCACCAAAGTGAGTCCTGCAAAACGTCTTTGCTGGAGACTGTTTCTGATGGCAGATTTCTTTAATAGCACAGCTCTGTCTCATTGACCACTGACTCAGTGGGTTTGACGGGAGAAAAAACTCACTGTGTCACAGAGCTAAGAAAGGCTGACTTCAACAATCCCTAACAAGCCACATAACACAGGAAGCTATAGAGACTTGTAGTGTGAAAGGATTCACAGCAACCTATCAGGGTTAAGAGGATGAATTTGCATTTGGGTCTTGTGCTCAGTGCTGGAAATTATTCAGCACCAATCTATGGAGGAACTACTCACCCTGAATTTGGTTGGAGTAATATAAGCAACAACTTATAAGGGAGGGAGTCATTGGGTTATATTTTTCCTCTTTCAGGCTATAGAGTAATGACAACATCTAGAAAGCTGAGTGCTGAACATATACCTCATTTTTGGATGAGTTGGCCAGTCTACGTGGGTTTTATTAGAATGTAACAATATTTAGTTGATTCATTACGATAATCCCATGGGTTGTTCTACAAAAATGTAGTCAGTACAATCAATGTCTCCCATGTGAACAATGTTCATGTAATAGAATGATATTTGGCATTTTCTGCTACATGCCCTGCTTGGTTGTTAAATAGACATTATGTTTTCCCTCTCTTGGTTATTTCTCTGCTGTTCTTCAGAAACCCCCCTCTCCCATGAGCACTCACTATGCTTCCAGGGGCTAAAAATTGCCATGCATGGCAGAGCACAGGGGCTAAAAATTGAAAAACTGAATGCTGGGTCAATGAATCAAACAATTGTGACACATGACCAGCTTCTGGCACCTGCAATTGTAGGGGATAATAATTCCTTTTTATTAAGCAGGTTAAAGTTCAGGTTTCTATTATAGGCACCATAAAATCTTAACTGCTAGAATATGTGTTTAAAATATTTGACATAACCAAATAGAAACGAGGCTTATTAACAGAACATTCTTCAAAAGATACTGCTGGCCATTTTTTTTTGTAAATTTAAGAATAATAATCTGAGCTTCATTTTATAAGTATGCTGCTTTGCAAAATGTATATCTATGTAATTATTTATTTTCCAGTGTCTTTTTTATTTTTTATTTAAATTAAATTAATTAACATATAATATATTATTAGTTTCAGAGGTAGAGGTCAGTGATTCATCAGTCTTATATAATATCCAGTGCTCATTACATCACATGCCCTCCTTAATGTCCATCACCCAGTTACCCCATCCCCCCACTACCTCCCTCCACCAACCGTGTTTGTTTCCTATGATTAAGACTCTGATGGCTTGTCTCCCTCTCTAATTTTGTCTTATGTTTTCCTCTCTTCCCCTGTGATTCTGTTTTGTTTCTTTAAACTCCACATATGAGGGAGATCATATGATAATTGTCTTTCTCCTGATTGACTTATTTCACTTAGCATAGTACCCTCTAGTTCCATCTACATTGTTGCAAATGACAAGATTTTATTTTCTGATGGCTGAGTAATATTCCATTGTATATATACCCCACATCTTCTTTATCCATTCATCTGTCTATGGACATTTGGGCTCTTTCTATAGTTTGGCTATTGTGGACATTGCTGCTATAAACACGGGTGCAGGTGCCTCTTCGGATCAATATATTTGTATCTTTGGGGTAAATACCTAGTAGTGCAATTGCTAGGTAATAAGGTAGCTCTATTTTAAACTTTTTGAGGACCCTCCATACTATTTCCCAGAGTGGCTGCACCAGCTTGCATTCCCACCAACACTGTAAGAGGGTTCCCTTTTCTCTGCATCCTTGACAACATCTGTCCTTTCCTGAGTTGTTAATTTTAGCCATTCTGACTGGTCTGAAGTGGTATCTCATTGTGGTTTGTGTCTTTTGGCCATTTCTATGTCTTCTTTGGAGAAATGTCTGTTCATGTCTTCTGCCCATTTCTTGATTGGATTATTTGTTCCTTGGGTGTTAAGTTTGATAAGTTCTTTATAGATTTTGGGTACCAGCCCTTTATCTGCTATGTCATTTGCAAATATCTTCTCCCATTCTGTCGGATGTCTTTTAGTCTTGTTGACTGTTTCCTTTGCTGGGCAAAAGCTTTTTATCTTCATGAAGTCCCAATAGTTTGTTTTTGCCCTTGCTTCCCTTGCCTTTGGTGACATGCCTAGGAGGAAGTTGCTGCGGCTGAGGTTGAAGAGGTTGTACCCTGTGTTGTCCTCAAGGATTTTGAAGAACTCCTGTCTCACATTTAGATCTTTCAACCATTTTGAGTCTATTTTTGTGTATGGTGTAAGGAAATGGTCCGGTTTCATTCTTCTGCATGTGGCTGTCTAATTTTCCCAACACCATTTGTTGAAGAGACTGACTTTTTTCCTTTGGATATTCTTTCCTGCTTTGTCAAAGATTAGTTGACCATAGAGTTGAGGGTCCATTTCTGGGCTCTCGATTCTGTTCCATTGATCTATGTGTCTGTTTTTGTGCCAGTACCATACTGTCTTGATAATTACTGCTTTGCAATCAATCTTGAAGTCCAGGATTGTGATGCCACCAGGTTTTTTTTTTTTTTCCAACATTTTTCTGGCTATTTGGGGTCTTTTCTCATTCCATACAAATTTTAGGATTATTTGTTCCATTTCTTTGAAAAAGTTGATGGTATTTTGATAGGGATTGCATTGAATGTATAGATTGCTCTTGGAAGCACAGATATTTTACAATATTTGTTCTTCCAATCCATGAGCATGGAATGTTTTTCCACTTTTGTGTCTTCCTCAATTTCTTTCATGAGTGTTCTGTAGTTTTCTGAGTACAGATCCTTTGCCTCTTTGGTTAGGTTCATTCCTAGGAATCTTATGGTTTTTGGTGCAATTGTAAATGGAATCAATTCCTTAATGACTCTTTCTTCTGTCTCATTGTTAGTATATAGAAATGCAACTGATTTCTGTGCATTGATTTTCTATACTGCCACTTTACTGAATCCCTCTTTGAGTTCTAGTTGTTTTGCTTTGGAGTCTTTTGGGTTTTCCACATAAAGTATCATGTCATCTGCAGTGAGTGAGAGTTTGACTTCTTCTCTGCTGATTCAGATTCACTTTGGTCTCTATGTATTTGAGTTCTTTCCAAATTTCTTCTTCTGATTGTGTTAAAGTTTCAAAGAATTGTGGTTTGAAAATATGCAGGGAATGATCCCACTCTTTTGGTACCAGTTGAGATCTTATTTGTGACCCAGGATGTGATCTATTCTGGAGAATGTTCCATGTACACTGAGAAGAATGTGTGTTCTGTTGCTTTAGGATGGAATGCTCTGAATATGACTGTGAATTCCATCTGGTCCAGTGTGTCATTCAAAGCCCTTGTTTCCTTTTTGATCTTCTTAGATGACCTGTCCCTTGCAGTGAGTGGGGTGTTAAGGTCCCCTACTCTTATTATATACTTATCAATATGTTTCTTTAATATTGTTATTACGTGGCTTATATAATTGGTTGCTCCCATGTTAGGGGCATAAATATTTACAGTTATTAGATCTTCTTGTCCTATAGACCCTTCAAGTATATATCATACTTGTGTCCTTCCTTATCTTTTATTTGTCTTTGGTTTAAAATCTAATTTGTCTGCTATAAGGATTGTTACCCCCAACTTTTTTTTGATGTCCATTAGCATGGTAAATGGTTTTCCACTCCCACTTTCAATCTGGAGATGTCTTTGGGTTTAAAATGAGTCTCTTACACACAGCATATGGATGGGTCTTGCTTTTTTAATCCAACTAAATACTCTGTGTCTTTTGATTGGGGCATTTAGCCCATTTAAATTCAGAGTATTGAAAGATATGAATTTAGTGCCACTGTATTGGCTATAAAGTCACGGTTTCTGTATATTGTCTCTGTTCCATTCTGGTCTAGCTTACTTTTGGGCTCTCTCTTTGCTTATAAGATCCCATTAATTATTTCTTGAAGGACTGGTTTAGTGATCACAAATTCCTTTAGTTTCTGTTTGTCCTGGGAGCTTTTTATCTCTCCTATTTTGAATGACAGCCTAACTGGGTAAAGTAGTCTTGGCTGCATATTCTTCTCATTTAACACCCTGAATATATCAAGCCAGTCACTTCTGGCCTCCCAGGTCTCTGTGGATAGGTCTGCTGTCAGTCTAATGTTTCTACCCTTGTAGGTTATGGACCATTTTTCCCAAGTTGCTTTTAGGATTTTTCTCTTTGTTCCTGAGATTTGCAAGTTTCACTATTATATGTTGAGGTGTTGATCTATTTTTATTTTATTTATTTGTTTTCTTTATCTTTAAATTTTTTATTGTTATGTTAATCACCATACACTACATCATTAGTTTTTGATGTAGTGTTCCATGATTCATTGTTTGTGCATAACACCCAGTGCTACACGCAGAATGTGCCCTCTTTAATACCCATCACCAGGCTAACGCAACCCCCCACCCCTCTCCCCTCTAGAACCCTCAGTTTGTTTGTCAGAGTCCATCGTCTCTCATGGTTCATCGCCCTCTCTGACTTACTCCCCTTTATTCTTTCCCTCCTGCTATCTTCTTTTTCGTTTTTTTTTCTTAACATATATTGCATTATTTGTTTCAGAAGTACAGATCTGTGATTCAACAGTCTTGCACAATTCACAGCGCTCACCATAGCACGTACCCTACCCAATGTCTATCACCAAGCCACCCCATCCCTCCCACCCCCAACCACTCCAGCAACCCTCAGTTTGTTTCCTGAGATTAAGAATTCCTCATATCAGTGAGGTCATATGATACATGTCTTTCTCTGATTGACTTATTTCACTCAGCATAACACCGTCCAGTTCCATCCATGTCGTTGCAAATGGCAAGATCTCATTCCTTTTGATGGCTGCATAATATTCCGTTGTGTATATATACCACTTCTTCTTTATCCATTGATCCATCGATGGACATCTTGGCTCTTTCCGCAGTTTGGCTATTGTGGACATTGCTGCTATAAACATTGGGGTGCACATACCCCTTCGGATCCCTATATTTGTGACTTTGGGGTAAATACCCAGTACTACAATTGCTGGATCATATGGTAGCTCTATTTTCAACTGTTTGAGGAACCTCCATACTGTTTTCCAGAGGGGTTGCACAAGCTTGCATTCCAACCAACAGTGTAGGAGGGTTCCCCTTTCTCCGCATCCCTGCCAACATCTGTCGTTTCCTGACTTGTTAATTCTAGCCATTCTGACTGGTGTGAGGTGGTATCTCATTGAGGTTTTGATTTGGATTTCCCTGATGCCGAGCAACGTTGAGCACTTTTTCATGTGTCTGTTGGCCATTTGGATGTCTTCTTTGGAAAAATGTCTGTTCATGTCTTCTGCCCATTTCGTGATGGGATTATTTGTCCTTTGGGTGTTGAGTTTGATAACTTCTTTATAGATTTTGCATACTAGTCCTTTATCTGATATTTCATTTGCAAATATTTTCTCCCATTCTGTCAGTTGTCTTTTGGTTTTGTGGACTGTTTCTTTTGTTGTGCAAAAGCTTTTTATCTTGATGGAATCCCAATAGTTATTTTTGCCCATGCTTCCCTTGCCTTTGGCGATGTTTCTAGGAAGAAGTTGCTGCGGCTGAGGTCAAAGAGGTTGCTACCTGTGTTCTCCTTTAGGATTTTGATGGACTCCTGTCTCACGTTTAGGTCTTTCAACCATTTGGCGTCTATTTTTCTGTGTGGTGTAAGGAAATGGTCCAGTTTCATTCTTCTGCATGTGGCTGTCCAATTTTCCCAACACCATTTGTTGAAGAGACTGTCTTTTTTCCATTGGACATTCTTTCCTGCTTTGTCAAAGATTAGTAGACCATAGAGTTGAGGATCCATTTCTGGGCTCTCGATTCTGTTCCATTGATCTATGTGTCTGTTTTTGTGTCTGTACCATACTGTCTTAATGATGACAGCTTTGTAATACAGCTGGAAGTCCGGAATTGTGATGCCGCCAGCTTTGCTTTTCTTTTTCAATATTCCTCTGGCTACTCAGGGTCTCTTCTGGTTCCATACAAATTTTAGGATCATTTGCTCCATTTCTTTGAAAAAAGTGGATGGTATTTTGATGGGGATTACATTGAATGTGTAGATTGCTCTAGGGAGCATTGACAACTTCACAATGTTTTTTCTTCCAATCCATGAGCATGAAACATTTTTCCATTTCTTTGTGTCTTCTTCAATTTCTTTCATGAGTATTTTATAGTTTTCTGAGTACAGATCCTTTGCCTCTTTGGTTAAATTTATTCCTAGGTATCTTATGGTTTTGGGTGTAGTTGTAAATGGGATCGACTCCTTGATTTGTCTCTCTTCTGTCTTGTTGTTGGTGTATAGGAATAACAATGATTTCTGTGCATTGATTTTATATCCTGCCACTTTACTGAATTCCTGTATGAGTTCCAGCAGTTTTGGGATGGAGTCTTTTGGGTTTTCCACATACAGTATCATATGATCTGCAAAGAGTGAGAGTTTGACTTCTTCTTTGCCGATTTGGATGCCTTTGATTTCTTTTGTTGTCTGATTGCTGTGGCTAGGACTTCTAATAATATGTTGAATATCAGTGGTGATAGTGGACATCCCTGCCGCATTCCTGACCTTAGGGGAAAAGCTCTCAGCTTTTCCCCATTGAGAATGATATTCGCTGTAGGTTTTTCATAGAAGGCTTTTATGATATTGAGGTATGTACCCTCTATCCCTATACTCTGAAGAGTTTTGATCAAGAAAGGATGCTGTACTTTGTCAAATGCGTTTTCTGCATCCATTGTGAGGATCATATGATTCTTGTTTTTTCTTTTGTTAATGTATTCTTTCACGTTGATTGATTTGCGGATGTTGAACCAGCCTTGCAGCCCAGGGATAAATCCCACTTGGTCGTGGTGAATAATCCTTTTAATGTACTGTTGGATCCTCTTGGCTAGTATTTTGGTGAGAATTTTTGCATCCATGTTCATCAAGGATACTGGTCTGTAATTCTCCTTTTTGATGGGGTTTTGGTTTTGGGATCAAGGTAATGCTGGCCTCATAAAATAAGTTTGGAAGTTTTCCTTCCATTTCTATTTTTTGGAACAGTTTCAGGAGAATAGGTATTAATTTTTCTTTAAATGTCTGATAGAATTCCCCCGAGAAGCCATCTGGCCCTGGGCTTTTGTTGGGAAATTTTTGATGACTGCTTCAATTTCCTTAGTGGTTATAGGTCTGTTCAGGTTTTCTATTTCTTCCTGGTTCAGTTTTGGTAGTTGATACATCTCTAGGAATACACCCATTTCTTCCAGGTTATCTAATTCACTGGCATAGAGTTGCTCATAATATGTTCTTATATTTGTTTGTATTTCTTTGGTGTTGGTTGTGATCTCTCCTCTTTCATTCATGATTTTGTTGATTTGGGTCATTTCTCTTTGCTTTTTGATCAGTCTGGCCAGGGGTTTATCAATCTTGTTAATTCTTTCAAAGAACCAGCTCCTAGTTTCGTTGATCTGTTCTACTGTTCTTTTGGTTTCTAGTTCATTGATTTCTTCTCTGATCTTTATTATTTCTCTTCTCCTGCTGGGTTTAGGCTTTATTTGCTGTTCTTTCTCTAGCTCCTTTAGGTGTAGGGTTAGGTTGTGTATTTGAGACCTTTCTTGTTTCTTGAGAAAGGCTTGTATTGCTATATACTTTCCTCTTAGGACTGCCTTTGCTGTATCCCAAAGATTTTGAAGAGTTGTGTTTTCATTTTCATTGGTTTCCATGAATTTTTTTAATTCTTCTTTAATTTCCTGGTTGACCCATTCATTCTTTAGTAGGATGCTCTTTAGCCTACATGTATTTGAGTTCTCTCCGACTTTCCTCTTGTGATTGAGTTCTAGTTTCAATGCATTGTGGTCTGAATATATGCAGGGAATAATCCCAATCTTTTGGTACCGGTTGAGACCTGATTTGTGACCTAGGATGTGATCAATTCTGGAGAATGTTCCATGGGCACTAGAGAACAATGTGTATTCCGTTGCTTTGGGATGGAATGTTCTGAATATGTCTGTGAAGTCCATTTGGTCCAGTGTGTCATTTAAAGTCTTTATTTCCTTGTTGATCTTTTGCTTAGATGATCTGTCCATTTCTGTCAGGGGGGGGGGTGTTAAAGTCCCCCACTATTATTGTATTGTTGTCAATGTGTTTCTTTGCTTTTGTTATTCATTGCCTTATATAATTGGCTGATCCCATGTTAGGGGCATAGATATTTACAATTGTTAGATCTTCTCGTTGGATAGACCCTTTAAGTAGCATATAGTGTCCTTCTTCATCTCTTATTACACTGTTTGTTCAAAATCTAATTTCTCTGATATAAGAATTGCCACCCCAGCTTTCTTTTGTTGTCCATTAGCGTGGTCAATGGTTTTCCACTCCCTCACTTTCAATCTGGGGGTGTCTTTGGGTCTAAAATGAGTCTCTTGCAGACAGCATATCGATGGGTCTTGTTTTTTAATACAATCTGATAGCCTGTGTCTTTTGATTGGGGCATTTAGCCCATTTACATTCAGGGTAACTATTGAAAGATATGAATTTAGTGCCATTGTATTGCCTGTAAGGTGACTGTTACTGTATATTGTCTGTGTTCCTTTCTGTTCTGTGCTGCTTTTAGCCTCTCTCTTTGCTGAGAGGACCCCTTTCAATATTTCTTGGAGGCCTGGTTTCGTGTTTGCAAATTCCTTTAGTTTTTGTTTGTCCTGGAAGTTTTTTTTCTCTCCTTCTATTTTCAATGAGAGCCTTGCTGGATATAGTATTCTTGGCTGCATATTTTTTTCATTTAGTGCTCTGAAGATCTCATGCCAGTCCTTTCTGGCCGGCTATGTCTCTGTGGATAGGGCTGTTGCCAATCTAATATTTCTACCATTGTAGGTTACATATCTCTTCTCCTGAGATGCTTTCAGGATTTTCTCTTTGTCTCTGAGACTCGCAAGTTTTACTATTAGATGTCGGGGTGTTGACCTATTTTTATTGATTTTGAGAGGGTTTCTCTGTGCCTCCTGGATTTTGATGCCTGTTTCTTTCCCCACATTAGGGAAGTTCTCTGCTATAATTTGCTCCAATATACCTTCTGCCCCTCTCTCTCTTTCTTCTTCTTGGATACCAATTATTCTAATGTTGTTTTGTCTTATCGTATCACTTATCTCTCGAATTCTGCCCTTGTGAACCTGTAGTTGTTTATCTCTCTTTTTCTCAGCCTCTTTATTTTCCATCATTTGGTCTTCTATATCGCTGATTCTTTCTTCTGCCTCATTTATCCTAGCATTTAGTGCCCCCATTTTTGATTGCACCTCATGAATAGCCTTTTTGATTTTGACTTGGTTAGATTTTAGTTCTTTTATTTCTCCAGAAAGGGTTTCTCTAAGAACTTCCACGCTTTTTTCAAGCCCAGCTAGTATCTTTAGAGTCATGATTCTGAACTCTAGGTCTGACATCGTACTAATGTCCGTATTGAGTAGGTCCCTGGCAGATGGTACTACCTCTTGTTCTTTTTGCTGAGGTGATTTTTTTCGTCTTGTCATTTTGTCCAGAGGAGAATAGATGAATGAGAGAACAAAATACTAACAGGTTAACAACGTCCCCAGCAAATATACTCTATACAAATCAGAAAAGACCTGAAACCAGGGGAAAAGAAAGGGAAAGAAAGAAAAGAGAAGAAAAAAGAAAAAGATAAAAACAAACAAAAATAGAACAAAACAAAAAAAATAACAGAATATGATAAAATATTATCAGGCTAGTGCGTAGATCAGTGCCACACACTAGATTTTGGGCATATTTTGGTCTGTTAGAAGAAAGTGCCTCCTAGAATTTTAAAGGAAGAAAGAATTATATATGTACAAAATAAAGGTTCATACAATGAAGGGATGGAAGATGACTGTAAAGATGAAAATTATAAAAGATTTTATAAAAGGAATTGATAAGCTAAGAAGTTGTTTGAAAAAAGAAAGATTTAAAAAAAAAAGAAAAGAAAAGAAAGGGAGAGAATGTGATCAGCCAGGAGACTAGAACAAAGCCATACACAATTAATTTAGTGTATATTTTGATCTGTTAGAAGATACTGTATCCCAAAATTTTAAAAAGAGAACAACTTATATATTTATGCCAAAAATAAGGGTTACTACTATAAAGGGATAAAATATGACTCTAAAAATGAAAAATAAAAATGTTTTTTTTAAAGGGATTGATAAGATGTTGGTTGAAATAGGGAAAAAGAAAAACAAAAAAAAAACAGTTAAAAAATTAACTTTGAATAACTAATGAATCGTGGTATAAAAGCCATGAATTCTATGTGCAGTATTCCCCTAGCGCTGGAGTTCTCTCGTTTTCCTTGATCGGTAAACTTGGTCTTGGCTTGCTGGCTGCTCGTGCTGATCTTCTGGGGGAGGGGCCTGTTGCTGTGGTTCCCAAATGTCTTTGCCGGAGGCGGAATTGCCCCACCCTTGTCGGTCCCGGTTAAGCAATCTACTCGGGCTTACTCTCAGGAGCTTTTGTTCCCTGCAAGCTCTTGGTACAGCTTTGGAGGACCAGAGTGAAAATGGTGGCCTCCCAATCTCCGCCCAGAGGAGCTGAGACCTCGGGGACCTGCTCCTCAGTGCACCCCCAGAGAAAAGCAGTCACTCCCATCTCCCTGGTCTCCGGCCGCACTCCATGCTCACCCGGCCTGTGACCGAGCATTTCTATCTCTGGCACCCGACCCCGTGTGGAGTCTCCAAACCCAGCAGATCCCTGCGGTGCCCTCCCACGCAGCTCCTCCCGGGGGAGGAGGGGGAGTCTCCCCACCTCTGCCGCTATTTGGGTCCCTGCTGGCGGAGCAGTGGCCCGACTGGGCCGCGGATCACAGTTTTTGGCCACCCGGAGCTGAGAGCCCGCGCCTCAGCTCCGTCTCTGCAGCCAGCTTCCCCGCTCTGATACCCAGGAGCTCTGCTGCACTCAGGCACCCCCAGTCTTTCTGTGACCCCGAGGGTCCTGAGACCACACTGTCACATGAGGGTTCCACCCCCCTGCTTAGCCACTGGAGCGACGTCCCTCAGCAGAGCCAACCTCTTAAAAGTTCTGATTTTGTGCTCCGCAGCTCTATCACTTGCCAGAAGCGGCCGACAGAGGCCCCCTCCCCCGCCATCTATCCTCCCGAATATCGCCTCGGATTCACTTCTCCACACGTCCTAACTTCCAGTAAGTGGTCGCTTTTCTGTTCAGAGAGTTGTTGCTATTCTTTTCTTTGATCTCCTGTTGAGTTCGTAGGTGTTCAGAATGGTTTGATCCCTATTCAGCTGAATTCCTGAGACCAGACGAAATCCAGGTCTCCTACTCCTCTGCCATCTTAGGTGGATAGCTCTTGATCTATTTTTACTGATTTTGAGGGGGGTTTTCTATGCCTCCTGGTTGAATTCCTTTTTCCTTCCCCAGATTAGGGAAGTTCTCCACTATAATTTACTCCAATATACCAATGTACCTTCTCTCCTCCCCTTCTCTCTTTCTCTTCTGAGATCCCAATTATTTTAATATTGTTTTGCTTTATAGTATCACTTATCTCTCAAATTCTCCCCTTGTGATCCAGTAGTTGTTTGTCTCTCTTTTTCTCAGCTTTTTTATTCTCCATCATTTTGTCTTCTATATCACTAATTCTCTCTTCTGCTTATTTATCCTAGCAGTTATACCCTCCATTTTTTATTGCATCTCATTAATAGCCTTTTTAATTTCAACTTGATTAGATTTTAGTTCTTTTATTTCTCCAGAAAGTGATTCTTGACTATCTTTTATGCTTTTTTGAAGTCTAGCTAGTATCTTATCATTATTCTGAACTCTAGTTCTGACATCTTACTTATATCCATACGGATTAGTTCCCTGGCAGTCAGTATTGCATTATGTTCTCTTTTTTGAGGTGAGTTTTTCCATCTTGTCGTTCATTCCAGAGAAGAATAGATGAATAAGAGAACAAAATACTAAGATGACAACAACGACCCTAGAGAAAAATCAGAAGAGACCTGAAACTGAAAAGAAAATAAAAATTTAAAAAACAAAAAAAAGAAAGAGAATATAATCAGACAGGTGATCAGAACAGAGCAATACACTGGATCCTGTGTGTATTTTGGTCTGTTTGTTAGAAATCTACATCTCAATTTTGTAAAGAAAGAAAACCTTTATGTAGAAATATAAAATTACAATAAACGGATAGAATGTTACTGTAAAAATGAAAATCAAAAAACGACAAAAAATGAAGGAATATAAACAGACAGGTGAACAGAACAGAGCAATACACTATATCCTGAGTGTATTTTGGTCTGTTTGTTAGAAGAAGCTACATGCCAAAATTGTAAAGAAAGAAAAACATATATATACAAAAATAAAATTAAATACTTTGAAAGGATGAAATGAAACTGTAAAGAGGAAACTTTTTAAAACTTTAACAAAAAGAAAAAGAAAGAGAGAATATGATTAGACAGGTGAAGAGAACAGAGCAATACCCTAGATTCTGGGTGTATTTTATTCTGTTTGTGAGAAGAAACTGTACCCCAAATTGTAAAGAAAGAAAAACATATATATACAAAAACAAAATTAAATACAATGAAAGGATAGAATGTAACTGTAAAAATGAAAATTAAAATGATTTTTAAAAAGTTGATAAAATAAGAAATTTGTTGAAAAAGGAAAGAGAAAAAAAATTGAAAGACTAAAGAATCATGGGAAAAAAAAAACACCATGAATTCTACATACTATTTTCCCTTAGCGTTGGAGTTTTGCAGTTTTGTGTGTTAGGTAAACTTGGTCTTAGCCAGATATTCTTGCTGATCTTCTGGGTAAGGAGCCTATTGTCCTGATTCTGAGGTGCCTTTGCCCCAGCAGAATTGAAACCACCCTTGCCAGGGGCCAGGCTATATAAGCCACTCCTGATTGTTCTATGTGACTTTCCTTCCCTAATGTTTTCAGGCTGCTTTAGAGGATGAGAATGCAAATGGTGGCTTCCCAATCTCTAATCCTGGAGTTGAGAGCTCTGGGCCGCACTCCTCAGTATGCCCTTGGGGAAAAGCCATCAATAATTCCCGTCTCCCTAGTCTCCAGCTGCACTCCATGCTCGCCCGGCCTGTGACTGACCATTTCTATCTCAGGCACATGACCCCATTTCCTGTCTCTAAACTCTGCAGACTCCTGCAGTGAGCACCTACGCCTCCTCCAGGGGGGTAGGGTGTCTCCCCGTGGTTCTGCTGTTTGCTGGGCCTCTGCTCAGAGAGTGGTCACAGGGCCATGCCATGGTTTGTGGTTTATGGCAACACTGATCTGCAAGTCCACTCCTGGGCTTGCTGATACAGCTGGCTTCCCTGCTCTGATGCCTGGGAGCTCTGCTGCACTCAGGTACTTCCATTATTTCTGTGACCCCGAGACCACACTGTCCCACCTAGGATTCTGCCCTGCTTCACCACCTGGGTGTCTTTCAGGCAGGGATGTCTCTCACCAGAGCAGACTTCTGAAAGCTCCAATTTTGTGCTCCACTGCTATATCACTTTCTGGTAGCTGACTTATGGAGGCTCCCTCCCTCCATAGTTTATCTTCCCATATATCACCTTGGATTCATTTCTCCACACCTCCTACCTTGCAGCAAGTGGTCACTTTTCTATTTGTAGAGTTGCAGCTATTCTTTTCTTAGATCTCTGGTTGAGTTCACAGGTGTTCAGAATGATTTGATAGCTATCTAGCTGAATTCTTGGGACCAGATGAAACTAAGGTCCCCTTAGTTTCATAATAATTCATAATTATGACAGGTTCATGCTGAAAACATATTTCCATTTCTTCCCTGACACTGCTCAGAAAAATGAATTACTATGAGTACCCTAAACCACTTGGTTAAATATTCAATAATCTTGCTTAAAATAATTGTCCACCTTTTCCTATGAAACTGTGATGTCTTATATTTATATAACTGTGTCTCAGTCACTTAGTGGAGTTCAGTCCCTCTAAGTTAATACCAGGCAAAATCGCACATTCATACTGCTGTGCTCAGGCCATATTCAAGTTTGATTCATGCAAACAACCTATCTGACTCCTCTGCCATGATTGTTCCAAACCCTTTTATTATGCTCATTGGAACTCTCTTAGGAGTTCCTTTTCTCTGTTTTTTCTTTATCTCTATTTCTTAATTGAAATCTAGCAGCCTACCAAACCAAACTCACCATCTTCCTTGCAGCCCTCTCAAGTGAAAGGGGTTTTCTTACCCTGTCTCAAACATACAAATGGTGAATTGTGGCATGTACCCCAGCTCCTGCTTATCATTGAAGCTTCACAATCATTTAGTTTTCTAACTTCTTAGAACCCAAACAATACAAAAATAAAAAAAAAATACAAAACAGCTTCTCTGAATATCATGCCATCTCGTGCCAATTCATCTGGGAGCTAATACCTCCAGGATTCCCAGTCATTCCCACTCATTAGTTGAAGAGTTAAACTTTTGGATAACAGAACTCTGTGTGACTATTGTGGACTTTTTTCCCAGTGAATTTAATGCATTTAAAATTCACATATTTATACTCATTACCTATCTAATGCATTGGATCCTTAATGTCTCAGCTTTCTATCTTCTTCCACATCACCTTCACCACCCACTCCTTATTCACCCCTATGCCTTCATATAACAGAATGCTCATCTTTCAGAATCTTAGCTACAGACCATGACTGCTGATTCTTCCAGCTTACTTTTTCTTGTATTCACACTATGATATTTCTTTGACTTTTAAGAGTTTTTCAAGCAATTATTAGCTTTTCAATTTTTTGTTCTTTTTCCTTTTGTTTTATTATGTTAATGGTAGGATACCATTCTCTCATTTCCTCTCCCCCCTCAACCCATTTTTATTTTATGGTCTATTTTTATCATTATCCTCAAGTTTCTTCTAGGTTCTTGTCTTTCTCTCACACTTTAATGAAATCTCTTAAGATATGCTTTTAATTTTATTTTAAAAATGAATTTAAAACAATAGTATGCATCAGTGCTTTGTCTGTTACCATTCTATTACAAGACTGTATTGTCTTAAACCTGGGTTATTTCAATGGCCTCTAAAATGACATTTCTGTTTCCATTCTGGTGTTCTGCTCCTTCCATATCCTTCTGAACACAGCCACTGTGTGTGTGTGTGTGTGTGTGTGTTTTAATTTAAAAAAATCATTTAATAGTTTCCTTTTTACTTGCAATGGAATTCAGTCTTATCTATATCCTGAAAAGCTTTACATGATCTGAACTGTGGCTTCCTCTTGGTTTTCACCCCTTAATATTCTTCCCCTTACTTTTCTACTCCAGCTATACTGGTTTTCTCCTCATCAATTTTTTTTCAGATACATCTGTTCCTTGGGGATTTTGCACTTTCTGTTCCCTCTATCAGGAATGCTCTTCTTCCAGATAGCCTCAAATTTCACTTATATACCTCTTTCTTATTATTTCTTTTCATCTGCTTATTTTGTATTTAATTTTCTCTTATTTTTCTGTTTTTCTAAGGTGGAAACAGATTATTGATTTTAGATCTTTCTCCTTTCTCTAATATATATATTCAATGCTATAGCTTTTCCTCTAAGCACTGCATTTGCTACATTCCACAAATTTTGATAAATTGTGTTTTTGTTTTATTTTATTTTTTTAAAGATTTATTTATTTATTTATTTATTTATTTATTTATTTGAGAGAGAGAGAATGAGAGATAGAGAGCATGAGAGGGAAGAGGGTCAGAGGGAGAAGCAGACTCCCCACCGAGCAGGGAGCCTGATGAGGGACTCGATCCTGGGACTCCAGGATCATGACCTGAGCCAAAGGCAGTTGCTTAACCAACTGAGCCACCCAGGCACCCTGTGTTTTTGTTTTAATTCAACTATTTTTTAAAATTTTCCTGAGATTTCTTATTTGGCCCATGTGTTACTTAGAAGTGTTTTTTTTTTTTTTTTTCTTTTTAGAAGTGTGTTGTTTAATCTCCGTGTATTTTTGGATTTTCCATTTATCTCTCTATCATTGATTTCTAATTCAGTTTGTGTTTTGAAAGCAGACATCATATGATTTATATTCTTTAAAATTTGTGCAGGTGTGTTTTATAGCCCAGAATGTAATCTATGTTGGTGAATGTTTCCAGTGTACTTGAGATGAATGTGTATTCTGCCATTATTGAATGAAGTAGTCTGTAGATGTCCTTTATATGCAGTTGACTGATGGTGTTTTTCAGTTCAACTGTCCTTACTGATTTTCTGCCTACTGGATCCATCCATTTCTGATGGAGGAATGTTAAAGTCTCCAACAATGATAGTGGATTCATCCATTCCCCTTTTGCAGTTCCAGGAGTTTATGCTTTATTAGATTGATGTTCTGTTGTTAGCCTCATACACATTAAGAATTATTATGTCTGCTTGGAAATTAAACTTCTTTATCATTATGTAATGCCCTTCTTTATTCCCAATAACTTTCCTTGCTTTGAATTCTGCTCTGTCTGAACTTAATGTAGGTACTCTACTGTCTTTTGATAAGTGCTTGCATGGTAAATATTTCTGCATCCATTTAATTTTAATCCATGTGTGCCTTTATATTTGCAGTGGCTTTATTGTAGACAACATATGGTTAGGCCTTTTTTTAACCCATTCTGGCATTTTCTTTTAATTAGTGCAGATCACTGACATTCAAAGTGATTGCTGAATTATTGATATAACTGGATTGATATCAACCATATTTGTTACTGTTTCCTACTTGTTGCCCTGCCCTTCGTTGTTTTTCCTTGGTCTTCCACACTTTTCTTACTTTTGTGGTTTTAATTTAGTATTCTATGATTCCATTTTCCTGCCTTAGAATATCAGTTATACTTTTTTAAAACTCTTTTTAGTGATTGCATTAGAGTTTGCAATATATATTTACAACTAATCCAAGTCTAGTTTCAAATAAAATACACTGTCTCCTGAGTAATGTGAGTATAATAACAACATAATCCTAATTCCTCCCTCTCATCCCTTGTATTATCACTATCATCCATTTTGCTTATATAAAAGAATCCATAATCACTATATGATATTCATAAACATACATCATTGAATACACTATTGCTAGTATTATTTTGAACAAACTGTTATTTGTTAGATCAATTAAGAATAATAAAAATGAAGTTTTTATTTAACCTTCACATATTCCTTCTTCAATGCTTTCCTTTCTTTATGTAGATTCAAGTTTCTGATCTATATATTTTCCTTCTCTCTGAAGAACTTAATTTAATATTTCTTTTTTTTTAAGATTTTTTTTTAACAGAGAGAGAGAGACAGCGAGAGAGGGAACACAAGCAGGGGGAGTGGGAGAGGGAGAAGCAGGGTTCCCGCCGAGCAGGGAGCCCGATGTGGGACTCGATCCCAGTACCCTGGGATCATGACCTGAGCCGAAGGCAGACGCTTAACGACTGAGCCACCCAGGTGCCCTTAATTTAATATTTCTTGTAAGTTAAATCTACTGGCAAAAAATTTCCTTAATTTTTGTGCCTGAGAAAGTCTATTTCTCCTTCACTTTTGAAGGATAATTTCACAGAATGCAGCATTTTAGATTGGTGTGCCTTTTCCTTTTCCAACACTTTAAATACTTCACTCATTCTCTTCTTGCCTGCATGGTTTCTGACAAGTCATATGTGACTCTTACCATTTCCCCCATATGTAAGGTAGTTTTTATCTCTCGGTTCTTTCAGGATTTTATTTTAATCTTTGATTTTCTGTACTGTGACAATGATATGACTATGTGTTTTGTTTCATTTTGTTTTGGCATTTATCTTGCTTGGTATTTTAGTGTTTGACATTAATTCAGGAAATTCTATGTCATTATTGCCAATATGTCTTCTGTTTCTTTCTCTGTTTCTTTTTCTTCTGGTATTCCCAATATGCATATGTTACACCTTTTTTATTTGTCCCACAGTCCTTGAATATTTTGTTGCTGTTGTTGTTTTATTTTTTGCTCTATTTGCATCTCAGTCTTGAGGGTTTCTATTGAGATATCCTAAAGCTCAGAGATCATTTTCCTCAGACCTATTCTGTCTACTAATAAGCCATCAAAGGCATTTTTCATGTCTGTTACAGTGTTTTTGATCTCTAGCATTTCTTTTTGGTTCTTTCTTAATTTTTCCATCTCTCTGCTATTGGCCCATCTATTCTTGCATGCTGTTGTTTGCCTCATATGTTAGAGCCCTTAGAATACTAATCATAGTTGTTCTAAATTCCTGGTCAGATAATTCCAACATCCTTGCTATGTCTAGTCTTGATATTTGCTCTATCTCTTGAAATCATATTTTTTGCCTTCTAGTGTACCTTATAATTTCTTTCTTCATAGCTGGACATGTACCACATGTACCACATAAAAGGAACTGTTATAAATGGCCTTTAGTAATGTGGTAGTGAGGTGTGTGTAGGGTGGGGAGGGGGCAGGAAGCATCCTATAATCCTATAATATAGTTATATACTTAAATTAAAATTTACAGTGCACACACTGAAAAAAATGGATTCTGAATGATTGATAGGAAAAAATACCCAAGCTACAGGTGTTTGTTCTATATTTGTTTAACACCTTCAGGATGATGAAAGTATAAGGACCAGCTTAATATGAGGAAAAAAATAAAAGTACTTCAAATATTATAGATGATGTGTTAGAAAAACCTATTTGTTTTGTTTTTGCCTCCAAATACATGTTCAGAGCATAATGTCAACATTCAGGCAAAAGTAGTTGAGTTTATCTTTTTTTTCATTACTAAGTAAGCTTGAATATTAGAGCAAAGTTATCACAGCACCATGTTAGATTTTCATTTTTTGAGACCTTCACTTAGGCACACTAAAGAAAATGAATTAAGATCAGAAGATCATTTGAGAAGGATAGAGTCTCATGTAGCAAAAAATCTAATCAATGATCCCTGCCTCACCGGATGGACTTCATTGTTCATTACCTATTGCTAACAGATGGCTGTTCATGATCCTCATTTAGGGAACAGGGTTCCTCAGTTCATTCCCCAAAGGCTGTATGTTCCCAGGCAAACTGACTGTCCTATATGGCATCACTCCATCTTAGTACTGGAGAAATTGGGTTGTCAAAGACAGAAATCTATGAGTCAGAGTTCAGTTGCAATGTCAGTTGGTCCAAAGAAAATGCATGTTTGGAAATCCAGAGGGTATGGCTATAATTCTCCCTATTTACAAAACAGGAAGCCAGAAATCAAATTGCCTACAGTAAAGCAAATCACTATACTTAGAACAGTTTTTTAGGAATACTGTCTCTGAGGTAATTTGGTCACTGTCAGCTACTGCAAGAGTATATTTGGGAATAAGATACTTCCAAAAATTAAAATTCATGTGAGAACATGCAATATGGTTAATTTTAATGAATGAGCTTTTCTCTAAAATATTCCTACAGATTATTCAACAATTGGAATAGATAATCCTGTTAAGTTAGGTTGTGCATATTCACATAGACTTATAAATGTAAAATGGGAAGAAAATATCTGGATTGACCCCATGTCACTAATCTTAGCAAAGGAATGAGAATAACAATGATATACATTTATAATACATTTTCCAGGGTCTTTCTGTGTTGATTATTTCATTTAATCCTCAGGACATCCATTGAATTGGTTACTTTAATCCTCAGTTTTTCAGATGAGAGATATTATCCAAATTTCTCATGATCACACAGTTCGTAAGTATTGGAGTTGGGACTCAAACTCACATCTTTGCACTCTTAAACCTTGGTCTCATTTTACTAAGTTTCAGAATCAAAATTCATTTTTCTTTCACTGGAATGATATTTTGCTTTCCCTTCAAAGAATGGCTGTCATATTTTACTATCACTTCCACAATTCACTTTGAGGGAATTTATAGCAAAGAGGAAACATTATAGAGATTCGTGAAGACCCAGGGAGATTTTCTTATGGTAAAGAAATGCTCATAAATTCTTCACATTGGAGAGAAATCATCAAAGGTGTAGAAAAGGGAAATGAGCAGAGCTACAAATAGTTTTCCACAAGTACTCACCCGTCTTAATCCCTGTTTTTCCACCTTTCCTTCTTTTCACCTATTTGGGACTTTCGTGCTGTTTGAGGAAGAAAAAAAATCAATTGATTTCTTAGGGATCTAAGAACTATTAGTGATCTAACAAATTAGTGATCTAATTATTAGTGATCTACACAACTATTAGAGCTCTAACAAATTATCGCTCTATGATTTTGAACATTTGTAAAAGAGAAAATAAAACTATATAAAACATATATGAAGAAAGAAAATTAAACAGATGAACTAAACTACATGCAGTTGGTGGGGGGAGTCTCAAATACGAAGAGAACAGAATATCCTATTATTTGGGAGTTTGGCAACTGCATGATTTAAAAGTAAATTCTTTTATTTTTCTGCATTATTTAAGTTTGTTTTCTGCATATATAGGGAAAAACTAAAAATCTCACTCAAACAGCCAAATAGAATGAAAACAACTTAATTCTTCTCCTTATGCCTAAGACACCATAGACAAGATGCCCCCCCAAAATATGTATATATAGTCCCTTCTGAATTGACAACAGAAGTCAAAAGGCAAATGTGGAGAGACTGGATTTTTAATTTAAGAGCTATGCCTACGTGAAAATTGTCAAGAGCCACCTACTTTTAATCATTTCCTCTTTCCTGAGCACAGAACAAAAGATATTTTTAAAAATCATAATATCTTCCTACATAGAACATAAGGCTGATATTTTTTTTAAAGTGAAGGAAGGCATTCAACTTTTGGAGGGCTTCTTCCCCCTAACCAATACAAAAGATGTTTTAAAAATACAGAGTGATTATACAGATAAGATTCAATGAGAATAGTAATTTAGGAAATGTGCTCAAACAGAATCAAATCAATATTACTGAATCTCCTGTGGACACAGTTTTAAATATTACTCTCTATTCCTTCTAGGGTTAGGTTTTTGATTATAAAAATTGCTCCCAAACCTCCATTCTGAATAATTACACTCTACTTGCTTGTCTTTTCCTCCCAGTGCCATGAAAATTACAGCATTCTGATCAATAAAGATATAAAATCAGAGGAACAGAAACAGTGGTTTCTGCCTTTCCCACATTTCACATTTTTGTAAACACAAATACTTGTCTGCAATTACTTTCCTCTGAGGGTTGTGTTTTATGAAGCCTTTTCAAATGGAAAATACGGATAAGTTTTTGTTTTCTTCTGTTCATTTTCCTTATCACATCCCATTGGATTGTCAGATAAACATACCAGTATATATCCCTCAAATTCGTTATGCCTAATTCCATTTGTTTACATCATGTCCCAAACTACAATACTGTGAAATATGAAGGCAAGTTTTGGTTGTAGTTAGGAAATTCTACAAAAACCTATTTTGGTTATTTTGATCATTAATTGACATTTCCATTTAAAATCAAGACAAGCACTTAAAATCAGCAAGCATTCATACTATTGACTCAAATCAGTTGAGCTTAGTTTTATTTTCTTATTGTTAATGTTTCAGGCTGATCTTAATTAGTTTGGGTATTAGAAAGCCCAGGATAAACTGAGCCAGATTTCCTTTTAGCTAAATGTAAAGCTCAGATTGCTTTAGTGATTCCTAAAAATAATGTGGAAGCAACTCAGCCACTACTCCTTCACAATAGGTAGAAGCATGTCAGGAAAGATAAGAAACAAACAAAAAAAAAACCATTCTGTTTTTGTTTGAGGTTTTCTAAATTGTTAAAAGAACCAAGAAACATTAACCTGGCCCAGAATAGGTCCTTTAAAAACAACCATCTACCAGACTTTTATTAAGAGTGTGAGTTTTAGAACTAGGTGTCGATGGGTTTGAATCTCATCCCCACTCGTTGCTGGTTGTGTAATTTTGGCCAAAATGCTGAAACTTCCACAAGATTTAGTTACATTCTTTGTACAATATGGTTAACATTCATGCTTACTGAAAAAGTTGTTAAGAGAATTAGATAATTTGCTTCTTGTACTGTGATTAGCAGAGTGTGGTGACACCTAGTAAGTATTCAGTAAATATTAACTATTAATTTTATATCATTTTTATTAGTATTTTTTTTAAAGATTTTATTTATTTATTTGACAGAGACACAGCGAAAGAGGGAACACAAGCAGGGGGAGTGGGAGAGGGAGAAGCAGGCTTCCCGCGGAGCAGGGAGCCTGATGTGGGGCTCGATCCCAGGACCCTGGGGTCATGACCTGAGCTGAAGGCAGCCGCCTAACGACTGAGCCACCCAGGCGTCCTCATTTTTATTAGTATTAAATAGCCCATGGTAGCTGTCAGCTACTTCAATCAAGGACAATTTTTTCTATCTGATGAACTTAACCACAGTACCTGATAGAGACTAAACTTTTGTGAAATAAATGAACAATGATGACTAGATTTAGCTTCTAAGTACTGATTGTCAGTATTGATTTTGTTGCAGCCTAAGAAGTTACTATCTTAAGACATATCACTGCGAACTCATAACCTCCCACAAAACTGCCATGCCCCTTAGGACCTTCCCCCTCCTTTTTGATTCCATGGACTACATTCAGCTAGGTAATGAGGTGGAGTTATACTGGCTTGATGACTACCCAAGGTTTCCTGAGAAAAAAAACTATATGCTTCCCATGATGTGTGGAAGGTCAGAAGAAGAAGAGGAAAAAGACTATGCACTAGACTCACAGAAATTCAACTCCTTTCCAAATTGCTTTTTCCTAGAATGCCCTTTCTACTGTCCAGCTTTGTTTTCTGTCACACTGGTCTAGTTAACTTTGGGTTAGAGATGGATTATCTGGTGTTAAAATTCTATTAGTTCTAAATAGTAGCATGGATGCTGTATGATAGCATTTCCTGCCTTCCAGTCTCAGTTCTCCCCTTTCAGAAGAGAGGAAGTCACCTTCACAGCAACTTTTATAAGTTGCTGATATTATCCAGTGATTTCTCAGTTGCTTTGTTTTGAATAACAGAGAGGAGCAGGTATTAATGGGAAATGACCTCAATCAATGACTTGTTTAGGATGCTCATAGAAGATGCTTGACACAGTCAAAGTAACAAGGAAAAATATGGAGTGGAGTAAGTTTGTCAGAGTTAATGATTATTCCTGGGAATTGATCTCACAATTAACAAGGAAAGATAGTGATTGTAAACGAGTCTTTAAAGAAATTGCCTTATAAATTTGGGTCTTTACCTGGAGAAAATGAAAACACTTATTCAAAAAGAAAATGAATAAATTAATTAATATTTAAAAATCTCTTTATAAATTAATAAATATTTAAAAATCTCTAAATAGCGGGCGCCTGGGTGGCTCAGTTTGTTAAGCAACTGCCTTCGGCTCAGGTCATGATCCTGGAGTCCTGGGATCGAGTCCCGCATCGGGCTCCCTGCTCAGCGGGGAGTCTGCTTCTCCCTCTGACCCTCTTCCCTCTCATGCGCTCTATCTCTCATTCTCTCTCTCTCAAATAAATAAATAAAATCTTAAAAAAAATAAATAAATAAAAATCTCTAAATAGCTATAAAGTGGTTACATTATAGACCTCACAAGTATACGTTTATATAGTAGGTAAAAGATGTGATCTGAATGGGTCCCTGTGTCTCAGTATAAAAGTTTCAATGATGGAAACAGGCTTCACACATAATTTTATACAACTTTGAAGAAAGTAAAAATTGTATGTTTTAATAACCTAGGTGACTCAAAACTGGCCCCAGTAAGGACTCAAACATTGACATAGAAGAGGGACAAGGAGAGGTTTTTTTTTTTTTTAAATTTTATTATGTTATGTTAGTCACCATATAATACATTATTAGTTTTTGATGTGGTGATCCACGATCCATTTATTTCATATAACACCCAGTGCTCCATGCAGTACGTGCCCTCCTTAATACCCATCACCGGGCTAACCCATCCTTCCCCCCTCCCCTCTAAAACGCTGTTTGTTTCTCAGAGTCCATAGTCTCTCATGGTTCATCTCTCCCTTCAATTCCTCTCCCCCCTCATTTTTCCCTTCCTTCTCCTAACGTCCTCCATGCTGTTCCTTATGTTCCACAAATAAGTGAAACCATATGATAATTGACTTTCTCTGCTTGACTTATTTCACTTAGCACAATCTCCTCCAGTCCCATCCATGTTGATGTAAAAGTTGGGTATTCATCGACAAGGAGAGTTTTTTAAAAAAAAGGTTTTATGAAATGTCAGTACAAAAATAGCAATATTTCTAAATTGCTACACCTCTTTATATGATAGGTAATTTCATGTATTGTTATAATGAAATTAATAAACTAAGTTTCTTAAACATATATTTTTATTTCCTTACACTTTTCAAAAAGTGTTATACAACATGTCAACCAATAAAATAATAAACAAATATTCTCAGTGTGTATTAGGAGTTTGCCTTATATTCCAGTTTATATTACATGCAGGAATGTAGGGTGATTTATTTTTATCATTACCAGCATCTTTGAGTTTTCTGCAAAGTGATCCAGTTGCTTTACTTTCAGCATGTGTGCATGTGTGTGTAAATGTGGCAGGGGAAGTCTAGGGTTAGAGAGGACAATTTAAAATGCCCATGACAGGAGCACCTATGTGGCTCAGTCAGTTAAGCATCTGCCTTTGGCTCAGGTCATGATCCCAGGGTCCTGGGATTGAGCCCTGCATCAGGTTCCCTGCTCAGCAGAGAGCCTGCTTCTCCCTCTCTCGGGCCCTCTCTCCCTCCCAGCTTGTACTCTCTCTCTCTCTCTTTCTTACACTTTTCAAAAAGTGTTTTATAACATTTCTTTAATAAATAAATAAATAAATAAAATCTTTAAAAAAATAAGTACAATGCCCATGACAGAGAAAGTGACTATATTACCAGATAAATTTTAGATTCTTTTCTATGTTTTATTTCCCTATTCCTTTCCTTGGCATTTCTATTTAATTTCCCCATATGAAGCTCCATCCATGGAATTATAAATGTGTGTGTGTGTGTGTGTGTGTGCGTGTGTACAATGCACAAATCTGCATTCATATGAGTTTGGAGTTGGAAAAAGGATGATAAACATCTAATCACCGTTTTCTTGCCTTCAAAAATTGCAAGAAGCCAAATGAATGTTGTGAAATGAAACAAATGAAACAAACATAACAGTTTCTCAAATATCAAAAAGAGGAATAAACTCAGTTTTTAAGCAATGATCTCGGTGTTAAAGACTAAAGAACAACTTTTGATAGAGCTGTAAAGTAGTGCTTACTGTGGTGAAGGGCCATGGTGGATTTGGATATTTAATATAGTCTTCAGCAGGTCTTTTATGATACAAGATCTTTTATCTAGTTTTGAAAGAATATTTTTGCTAACCTGGAAAATCTTGTATCAGATTGGTTCACATACTGTAAATCTGAAACATATTATTTTTTAATAACTGGACAATTTTGAGCATTAAAAACAAAGTATATTCAAACTGAGGTAGAATATACAGAACACTTTGACAAACAAGGGCGCCATTAAACCCACACTATTTTAAGTAAACTTTAAATGGCTTATCCAGCATAAATGTATACTTGAATGGTGATGCCATATAAGTCTTTTGATGCCTCTTCTTGATCAAATCTTTATTGTGTAATGAGCCATATTGCACAATCACCAAAAGACAAAAGGATAGGCACTTCTATCATTAGTAGACTAGGTACTTTGACAATAAAAGTGGGACTGTTATCCTTTTGCCATATGATATGTCTGATTGTCTTCTATGGCCATTAGATTAAACTACTGGAGTTCAATAGTTAGGTTACTTTGATGCTAGACCACTAGATGAATTGATGGTTATTTTTTGTAAGAAACCTGAGATAACATTCCATTTTACTCATTAACTCTTGGCACTGTTACATTTTCTATCACTTAGCTATGTGACTTCTTATATTTTAATGGCTCAAAGAAATGGCTACCTTGAATTGCAAGTTCTCTAAATAAGAATGTGAACTATTAGAATATTATCTTCCAAATAATTGGTAATCTTACAGGAGCACACTTGGATCCCATCCTCCCCTCAATATACCTGAACCATCATGGCAACTTTGCACTGACTCTGGACAGATGTGTGAATAAACAGCTATTTATATTGGATATTAAAATACAAAATTATTTCCATGGAAACCTCCTGATGATTATTTTACAAAAATAAACACTGTGTTCCAAACCCCCTTTTAATTACATTTCTGATGTAATGAACTTTTATCTTATGATTCAATTGGTATATGTGTGAAATAAAAAGTGTGACTTCTTTCTTTGTTCTTAGAAAACTCATTAAATTGTGTGATTCCATGAATAGAAGTATTTATTTTTGGTAAAAATTAGTTTTTAATTTAAAATGAAGTTGGCATTTTCAATATCTACCTGAAAAAAGGAACAATGACTCAATTAGAATGCCAAATAAGTGAGAATTTTTTTTATAGAGTTCTGGTTTTAGAAATAAAATATATGTTATTTTTCACAAGAGGTTGTGGGAGAGATATTATAGATTGAATATTTCCATTTGGGGGGAAAACATGCACTTCCACTTCCTGCATTTGGTAACAAAAGAAAGCGTTGATTCATGTATGATTCTAGCATCATCTTTGATTATGTGATTTGATGTGCAGAAATTGTGATATGGTCATCACATACAAGAATAAATACAACACTTTGGGAAATGAGTGATAGAATTTTGAAAAAAAATGGGTAAAGACAGTAGACATGAAGGTGTGAAGTATTTCATTGTTTGGAATGAATGAATACTTTAAAACTTACTTTTTAAAACAATTTAAATTGATTTATTTTCTTCCTTGTATCTCTCTTAAATACTTTTATTCTATTAATCACTCCATTAACCATTCCTTTGCCCCTCTTCTTCTTCAAACACATATGTACCATTTCTGGAATTAGGAAAACTTTGTTGGACAAATTCTGTGTTGCTCATGACTATCCATGAACAAGGAACAACTGGTAACTTTCTAGTTAGGGGACATAAGAAATAAAGTAGGTAAGTAAAATTTATAACACGTAAGATAGTGACAAGTGCTAAGAAGAAGCTTTAGGGCAGTAAAAGAGAATAGGGTATACATGCATGTATGTTGACATTTTTAACAGAATATTCAGGAAATGTACCAGTGAGAAGACAGAAGAGAGGAGGGTGTCCATGACCATATCTGCAGAAATACTCAACAAGACAAAGGAAAGAAATCCTACCCCAGATAACTGTGGCTAGGATAAATGGAATAACAGTAGAAGAGGTAAGAAGAAGTCAGATTTTAGGTATTTCTTTGACCATAGAACAGATAGAATTTGCTGGCGAATCTCATGTGGGGTATAAAAGAAAAAGTTAATTCAAGTGTTCCTTTACTGTTTTTGCCTAAGAAATGGGAAGAATTGAGATGCTGTTAATTGAGAGAGGGAAAGACAAAGGAGATGGATTGAGAGGTGGGCTGGGCATATTAATTAGAAGTTCAGTTTTGGACAAGTTGAGCTTGGGAGCCTATTAGACATCTAATCAGAGAGGTTAAATAGACAGTTGGATTTTTGAGTCTGGAGTAAGGATCCTCAGCAAATGGATGATATTTCCATATGTCATCTTTCTTTTATCTGTTTTGCCTTTATATTGGTAAAGCACTGAAGGTCAAGATGGAGTTTGGGTCTGAGCTTAAATGTAGCAAAATGTAAATTTAGTCATGAAAGTTAGACCCATTTAATCTGTAGACATTGGTTACTTACACATTCTCAACCAATGTTTAAGGATTTGTCTTTATTTCCTATTTTATTGAAAGACTACAATACTGATTTTTTTAAATATAGCACAATAATATATCCTTCCGTTATTTCTTTCATAGTTTCAATGGCGAGTACCTATGGGTATGGGGCTTGGAAAAAATGATGACCAACGAAGCCACCTGATCTTGATTTTATTTTGGAAACTTGGCCAGAAATGCAGCAGTACATATTCACTATTGGCAAATTCACCATAAAATTATCTTGAACTTTGGATCACAATCTGGTTAGTATTATTTTTTCCTGAACATCTCTCTCTCTCTCTCAAGGGTGACTGTAGTAGGAAAGTGATTTAGACTTGTAATCCTGCTCATGTTCTAATACCATTAACTAGGGTCACAGTAGTTAGTAGGATTACTTCCTCAGAAGACTTCTCCCCCCTCCCTTTTTCCCAGTGTTCTATACCTAAGGCAGCTCAATCTTGGAGAGTCACAAAGCAAGATACATGAGGCAATTACCCAGACTCATCATGCCCTAGGAATGATTCTTGCCTACGTTTGGCCTGCATTTGGCACCAGAAGCATCATCATTTTCTCCTAGATGAAGTTTTCTTATTAATTGATATAAGTAATCTCCATGGGGATAAAAAATTGTTGGGTTAGCATTATTTGGAATAATTATTTTACTCAAATCTCCTAGCTGTCAGTTCTGTAAAAATTACAAGACAAATAAATATTAGGCAAATAAATACTCTAGGGCGATATTTAGATGACATACACTTTAATTTCTGATTGGAAGGATAGGAAAGTGGACAAGGTATTAACCTACGGTTGAATGTATGGAAGCACACGCACACAAAGTACATTTTTTTTTTCCACTCCGAGTTACGTGACAGGTTTTGCAATGAATATCTGTCATTTGTTGTGGCCAGGTTTCAAAGATTTAATCTCAGTAGTTTAAAACCTAGTGAGAAATGCTGCAGGAATGACCTTTTCAAGGTATAGTTTGTTAATTGAGAATACTTGCAGTTTTCACTTCTTCAGTTCTGTATGGATACTTGTTTTCGTGCAAGGATAGCTCTGCTGACAATATTCCTATTTGTGAGTGCAAGGGCAATAGACCCTTGACATTGAGGAGTCTGAGCAGTTCTTATTGAAATGCAAAACTAGGAGGTCCCCTGACTCACTGCCTAGCTACCTAATATTGCCTGTGTAGGGGAAGCAGAACAGCATATGCAATTCAAAATCACACTTGACATATATTGTCTTCTTTAATCTTAACTACTCTTTTCATTACAAATAACTACATGTCATGACTATCGCTGTCCCTTACTAAAAAGCAAAACCTCAGCTATTAAGAATATAAGCAGTTTACCATGTGTATAATGTATATACAGTTTGCTGTGTCCAAGACAGACACCTGGATTATGAGGTTTTACTTGCATATTTTTCATAATTTTCTTTTCTTTGAGGCACCTGTCTTCAGTTATTTTTTAAAAGACCCAATGTTGCTTTGGAATCCTTCTATTCCTTTTGGTTGCTGACCTGTTTGTTCAAAATGACACGTTTTGTCAACGATTTCTATAGTGAGCTTTGAGTTCTGGAATCGTTCTTGTTCTCATTGTTTAATTTTCCACAAGTCTTTTTGTAATATAAAGCAGGATGAAGGTGGCATTCTTAAGCCACATTATGTATTCTGTAACTATTCAGGAAGTTAAGAGTTGGTCTTTGTTTGTTCTAAAAACTATACATAGTTGTCTGAGATACATCTCACTAAGCTTTTTAATTCTGTAATTAGAAAATTACAATTTCTTAGGACTGTTAATTAAGATATACTGACATTCTTTCTTCAGAAAGTATACAAAGTTATTTTTGAGTTTAGTGGTCTTTGAGGTGGGTTATACCAACCCTCCAGTTTCTCTGCTGCCAGAGAACTTCTTGGCTTGTCAATGATAGCTGAAATTACTGAATGGCAACTGCAGATCAGGTAAAAAAGATACACTGTGTTAGCCAATGTCAAAAATAAACACAAGTAAACCTAAAATAGATATTATAATAACATCACCTTTTTTGCCTATCACTTAGTAGTTTCATTCTTTCCATCACCATGGATTTCTTGGGCTGCTCACACCAGAACATTTCTGCAAATTATTTTATGAAAATACTTTCAGGGTACCTGGGTAGCACAGTCAGTTGAGTGCCTGAACTCTTGGCTTCAACTCAGGTCATGCTTTCATGGGTCCTGGGATCGAGCCACACATCAGGCTCCACACTCAGCGTGGAGTCTGCTTGAAATTCTCTCTTTCTACCCCTCCCCCACTTGCTTGTGCTCTCTCTCTCTCTCTCTACCTCTCAAATAAATAAATAAATCTTAAAAAAAGGAAAATATTTCCAGGAAGTTTGCAACTTCATGTAAATAGCAAAGAATTTGACATTGAGTAATGCTTAACTAGTTTATTAATGTTTATGATGTTTTAAATGTTCGATATGGCCAAACAAAAACTTGTCAATCTTTCTAAATGTTTTTGCTTGCCAGTCCTGCATTAGGATGCCTGATGTAGTACAGGAGTATCAAGAAAGTCTACACCAATGTACTGTTGGGAATGTTGGGATGAATCAGGGGCAAATATGTACCATTCTCCAATGATACCATAGCTTGACATATTAGGTATTACATAATGACACGGAAGACCACATCATAGAACATAAAAAGCTAGCACAATATTTTTCATTGCAACTTGAAGAATGCACAAAATTGCTAGTATGACTTACTATATGTATACTTTGAACATGATAGTAATATGAAGTAAGATATTTTTGTTTGAAATTCATTGCTTAGATATACAATTAGTTCTGAACTGTATAAAACTATTGAGAATTTTGTTGTCAACAAGTAAGTTTTGCATGAAAGTGTGTTCTGATGGTGCAGCTTCAATGATAGGACAACATTTTGAGTAATTACCCAGATTAAGGATCTTCCTCCAGAATGCAAATAAACTCATTGCTTTCTTCACAGAGAACGTTTTATGATGGAAAACAAATAATAAGTCAATTGATATAACCACTGTACTTAGTGATGTAGAAAAATTTGTGAATTATATAAAGACCATTGTGTTAGAGTTTATTCTCTTTAGTATATGATAATATGAATGATGATTATTAAGAATTACATTCTTAAGCATGATGGATATTGAGTGGAAATTTTCTGCCAGTCATGTTTAAACTATGTAACAAACTCTTAGTGTTTCTACAAGATAGGAAAACAGTTTGGTCCCAGCTTTTAATATGAATTAACAGCAGACAAACTTATTTTTTTTAATTTTGTTTTTGTTTCTGATAACCTTAAAACTTCCCTAGAAGAAAGTCATGTCAAATTGTTTACAAATTGTTGTAATTTTGTGCATTTACTTCTTCAGGTACAACAGTGGCTGGTCTTCTGCTATCCATTCCCTAGCCTCATAGATGAGGTACAAAAGTAGCAATGGTGTTTTTGTAGTAAGGTGTGTTTAGACATTTTAATAGTAGTGTCTTTTCCTAACATTGAGTGCCTTGTTGGATGTCACAGGCATTCTGTGAACCCAACTATTCTTTATCCTAGCATCTTTTACAAATATCTTGGCTGCTTAAGGTAGCTGGAGTGGATTCTATTGTTTATAACTAAGAACTCTGACATTGACAACCATGAGGCAAGTTCCCTCTCCTGTTCATTTTCCCTCTCCCCTTCCTCTTCCCTCTCCCCTTCCTCTTACAGATTCTATGTGTGGTGATAATATCATCTTTTTAAGTCTCATGATGCTCCTCTCTAGGTGCTATCATTTTGTCCCAGTTAATAATGGGCTTTCTTCTCTTAGCATAAAGTAGTATCTGCAATAATGTATGTTACTCCTTCAATAACTGCTGCACTAACAGGATTGGATAACAAGCATCTTTATGTATATCATATGCCCCTTTCTTTTTGCTACACTACTCATATTATGAAACTTCTTTTGGCTACATTTACATAGATTTTTGGTTCTACAATGCAGTGCTTCTCAAATACCTCCTTTGAAAGACTAAGTCTTTTTTTCTAGTCCATTGTGACATTTTGGAAAATGTAATAATGAATTACTAAAAAAATTAAAAGCACAGACATTCATAACAGAAGCTCATATATTTTATTATTGGATTTGACAAGAATATAATTATATTTCAATAAATATGATTAAAACAAATAGGGTCAAAATCAATTAAAAACTATACACATTGTTTATTGGAAGTGTACACATAAGTGAGTAATCTAGAGATTTCCTATTATATTTGAAAATTTGCACATTACAAAATATTAACTAAACAAGAAGTTATGAGTAAAATATTCTGTATATCAAGTGCCCATTCACACACTGAATAAAAACCACACATATTGTTATTTAAACTTGACTGTGACAAATGAGCTTGCTTCTTGCTTATTGATTTATATATTTCCAGGTAGATCTGGATAATGAGTGAAATTTTTCTTCTGATAACCTACGGCTTGAATTTATTAATCTGATACTATAAATGAATACATCATTAGAAAAAGCTAAATCTAAGTTATAGATTTTTTTTTTTTCCTTTTCAACAGGTCTGTAGATATTCTATGGTTCTATTGATCTAAGCTGGGATCAGTTAGCCTTGGTGCCAACTGATTTAGTTTCAGGTCTTCCTCACATGCTTTCATATTCTTCTTGGCAGCTTACTGGGGCATACTCTTCCTATAGTGGGTCACAGGAGCACAACAGAGCAATGTAAATGATGTACAATCTAAGCCTCTACTCAGATAATACTGACATCCTATTGTTCAAAGCAAGTTCCATGGGCAACTTCAATAAAGCATGGAAATATATTTCACTTACTCTAGAGAAAGAATTGCAAAGCCACATTTAGAAAGTATAATGCCAGGAGTGACTGAGAACAATTCTTCAAGCTACTACATCTACTTTCATTAATATCCATTTACTTTGGGGTTACTGCTGAGACATGATTATTGTTTAAGTCCGCACAAATCAGAATAAAAAAGTAATGATTCTTAGTCAAAGTCATAGTTATGATGGCAGGACTTCATACTGTAACCTTCCTTCCTCTGGTATTCATGGAGAAACTTAATAGAAGATTCCCACATTATGGTTCTATTTTAATATGTTCTATATAATGGGAAGATAATATACACAAAGCCAGTAGAAGGCACGTGAGAATAGAATACAGATAGAAATCAAGGTCAAGTCAAAGTAGCATGTGCAATATAACCTTGGAGAAATGTGACTATTCTTCTCTAAGATAGACCACATAGCCTTCACTAGTTTTAGAAAAAATTACCCTGATCTTTCTAAATCTCACAAAGGGAACATGGGATATCACATTATATCTTAAAAGACCACCTTATTTTAATCCCTTTAGAAAAATGCCTAACCACTTCAATGCCACTAATATCAAAGGCTGTAGTAGAATTACTACATTTTAATTTATAGCACCTAAATCTTTAATAATAAAATAGCAATATAAATTTCCTAAACTTGATCATTTTGATGGTATTATAGTTATATAGGAGAATGTCATTGTTTGTGGAAAATATACAATAATGTATTTGGGTATAGGGGTCATCATGTTGATAACTTATTCTCAATAGATTCAGGGGAAAAATAGTTCTTTGAACAATTCTTTCAACCTTTCCATAAGGTTGATAATTGTGTCAAAAAATTTAAAAAGCTGCACCAATAACAAAAATGTGATATATTTATGAAAAAATATAGCAAAAGCCATTGAGAGTTTTATGTAGAAATGGTAAACATTTACTAGAAGTCATTTAAAAACTAAATAGATATACCATGTTCATGGAGAGGACCTTGCAATATTTAAAGCTATCAATTATCCTGAAATTAACTTATCAAAGAGACTGAAATATAATTAGTAACAGTTTTTCATGGAACTTGGTGAGGTGATCCAAAACTTCACATAGAAGAGCAGAGGGCTGAGAATAGCAAAAATTCTTTATATATATATATGTGTGTGTGTGTGTGTGTGTGTGTGTGTGTGTGTATATATATATATATATATATATAAATAACACAAATCCGGGGAATTTTCTTATAACAAGGCTTATTATAATGCTTTGAATAGAGATCTCAGAAATAGACTTATGCACATATGGAAACTTGGTTTAAAACAGATTTGTCATGCAGATCAGTGGGGAAAGGATACATTTTTCAAAATAGTAATATGATAGTTATACAATTAGATTCATTTTTCTCACTGGAAGTTTTTAGTGTCTTTTCAATTCCCTCATTGCTCTGAAAATCATGAGGATGTCCTTTAGTGTGGATTATTTTTATTCATTGTGCAGGAAGTGTGGTAAGCATTTTAAATATGAAACTAATGCAATTCATTCAGTCTATCTAGACAATTTTCTTGAATTAAGTCTTTGGTAATTTCCTACACTATTTTTTTTCTGATTTTCTTCAGGCACTCCTATTATTCAGATATTGGTCCTTTTGTGCTGATCATCTAATTTTGTTTTATTATATTCCACTTTAAGCCTATTTTTCTTTTCTTTTATTATACTTACTGGGAGATTTCCACGATATTTCCCCACCCTGCATTGAATTTTAATTTCTTCCATATTTTTAAATTCTGAGGGCTAATTTTGTTCTCTAAATATTCTTTCTCATAGCATGCAGTTCTTTCATACGTGTGATGTTTTTTTCTTCTCTCTGCTGAGATTAATTATAACTCCTTTTTGCATGTTACTCTCCTTGCATTGTTTTCACTTATTTTAAAATCCTTTTGGAAATTTGTTTGTTTTCTATATGTCCTGATAGAAAAAATCCTCTATTGATATTTGGCTGCTCCATGTAATTAAGGGAAGCTCTCAAAAGCTGATTGGAAGCTCTCTGCATTGATGAGAACAGTTCCCTGGTAGATTTCACTCTAGATGACCTAATCAAGGGACTTCATTTGGGGACCCAAACTGTCAGGATCTGTATATGTACATTTGTAAATGTATATGTTTATGTACATATGTATGTTTATATATACACATGTACATATTTTTCCCTCTGAGAAGTATCTTCCATCTCTGGCTATAGGTTATAAATTCCTCTATCATTATCCTGGACCCCAAATAGGGTGATAATAAAAATAGTTAACACAGGGGCACCTGGGTGGCACAGTCAATTAAGCATCTGACTCTTGGTTTCTGTTTGGGTTGTGATCTCAGTGCCATGAGATTGAGCTGGGTGTCGAGCTCTGCCCTCAGTGCAGAGCCTGCTGGAGATTCTCTCTCACTCTCACTCTGCCCCTTCCACCCATGTTCTCTCTCTATATATAAAATAAATATATAAATAAATAAATCTTTTTTTTAAAGTAGTTAACACATATATAGTGTTTATTTTTTGTTGAGGACTGGAAAATACATGCTTCACAAACATTCACTCATTTAATCTTTACATTAGTCTAATAACTATGATTATACCTATTTTTCAGAAGAAGAAGTTGAGGCACAAAGAAGAAAACTAACTTACCGCAGGTCATAAAGCTTGTTAAGATGCAAAGCTGGGATTTCATAATTCAAGAGAGTAGGCTCCTAAATGGGATACACTTGGTTTCTTATCTAGACATGCATTTAATCCCCCAACACTGCTTTCTTTTTGATGGAATAACCCTCTTCGCTGCCTGGTGTTCTTCCAGTTCAAAGTACTATATTGTTGACTCTACAGGTGATATACCTTCAGTGCTTTTCTAATGCAGGAAAAGGTCATTGCCAATCTGAGTCAGGTGGGTGAAGATCAAAGTGTCCAAACTCTTAGCAGATTTTCAAATTATCCTCCTGTTTTTAGCTCCATCTAACAACATTTACAGAGGTCCGTAGTTCAGCAAATTCTTGCACATTTCTAGGATAATGCAATGCAAAGCAGGTGGTTCTCTGTCTTCCTCTGTGGTTATTTAAATTTCAGCTTTCTCTGGTCTTCTAAATTTGTTACCACTATCCATCTGTTTTACATTCCCATATTTTTTCTTTTTGACTTTAATTGTCCTTATATGATATTTCTTTTTAAAAAATTTCACTTTACACTTGTTTCCATGAGAATTGAAGAGGAAACTGGGGTGAATATGTGTGCTTATTCTCTCATGTTTAATAAGAACCCACTTTTATCTGTTTTTCTTGATGCAAATTACTTGCAACTTGCTTCTTATTTGTAGATGGTGGATTCCAAACTAAGAATCATGTACTGGATCAAGAAAGTTCCCTTTCATCATCTAAAATTTCCTGATCTCAGTTTGTTGAGAAAAGCAAATCAGAAGCCAGATCCTAGAGATTGGCTGGAAATACTGAATCTGCCACATCAGTCAGGGCTTTCTATTATGTAGGGTAGGCAACTCCTGAATATAATTTGAAAGATAGAGGAAGTAAGGATGACTATTCCAGACTCTATTCAAAAGATCTAGAAGCTTTAGGCAGATGAGCATTGGTGTAGTATTCATATACAGTCTCTTCATCTTTAAGCACCTACAGCCTTAAGGCTACATATATTAAATCTGTTTGAAAACCAGACAAAATAACTGCTACAAAGAGGAAACTAGGAAGAAATTCAACTGTGTAGTGGTTCTTAGCATCTGCTTCACATGAAAATGACCTGTGGAGTTTTTTTAAAGCCCCATTTCAAAGGCTTCCCACAAACCCAATTAAATCTGAAACTCTAGGGGTGGAGTCTAAGTAACAGTATTTTTAAAGTCTCCTCAAGTGATTTCAATATGCAGCCTTGTTTATTTGTCTTATGCATGGTTTGAGCAAACCTGAATCTAACAATAAATCTGTTAAAGACACTTAGTTGTTGGTATCTCTGTGGCCATCCCTGGATCTTTTGGTATGAGACTAATTCAATAATAGAGCAAAGCTGAAGATAATTGATCTGCAGTTTAGTGTCTGGCTATTCCCCCTTGTTGGTATTCCTTTCAGAGCTCACTCCAAGCATTCCTTCTTTGCTGCCAAGTTATTTTTCTAAGCCTTCTTAAACTCCTAGTATAGGCTTATGAAAAATATATACACATACTTTTTTCTTTCTGGCAAACTTTATAGCAACTGGAGACAACTCTCACAGCAAGGTGACTTGGAAGGCTGAATATAAATAACTAGATCCTGAGTTATATTAATTGGTAGAGATGGAAAGTGGGAAAGTGAATTTCAGTCCTGTTAGATTTTGTTATAAAGCAACCTCTCTCTCCAACAGCCATCTTAATTTAATTACCACTTTATCCATTACTGGCTGAATTTGTGACAATGACAGCTTTATGTGTCTCTCTTAATAGGAACTGAGTCGAGCTTCCACTTGAAGTGTCAGGGTCAGAGGAGCAGTGGTTGAAGTGCCTCAGTACATCACTTGAGTGGAAGAGCTTTCCAGCTAATATACTTAGGGGAAGTATGAACCGCTCCACTCCCTCCCCTCACCCCTTCCAAAACAGCATCCTGCTGGCTCTTAACTGTGTTGAGAAATACCAAGGCTCATTTAAGGAAACAGTTGTTAGGACATAGAAGGAGAGAAGAAGGTGTGGAGTTTTAAAGATTTTGAAAGGAGAACAAATGTTAAGTTTCTTGTAATACTCGAGACATCAATTCAGTCAAGAAGTGGAAATAGTTGTTAAGGGAAGAAACACAATGGAAAGGATAATGCCTCCTCTGAAATAAATGGAAACACCACAGTGCAAGCACATGTTTGTCTATGTTCTTTTTAGGTTGGGGGAAGTGGATTGAGTGAGGAATATGAATGCCAGGTGCTTTTACTCATTTGTATCCCCTATTATTACAGCAGATTTACATGAGGTTGATCTCTGGCCAGTAGGGAATATGAAAGCAGATTCAACAGATAAAAGGCCATGTAGGGTCTTATTTATGGCTCATTTCAATCCCAACTTGTAATCCTAAAATTCTTTCATAGGAGAGCTAGTAATAACTATAATAACCTTGTACTGCTTCTTTTTTTTAATTAAAATGAAAATTTTTTTATTTTTGCTTAAAATAAAATTCCAGGAATCAATTGACCATAAATATAAACACTGTATGAAAAAACCACAGAACCCTGAGTATCCCATTTGCCAGCCCAGGATAGAAGTTTGTGTGAGCTGTCAGGGGGATGGGAGGGGATGAATGATGAATAGCAACTCAAGTTCAGGAAGCAAAAAGCAAAGATAATATGCTTGCAGAAACTTTGCCAACTGCATTCCCAAACCACTTGATTAAATAGTTGATGTCATTATGAAATAATTTTGATTATGACAGTCAAAAAGAGTGGACAAGTTAAAAGTGTATAAGAGGTACCTGGGTTGCTCAGTTGGTTGAACATCCGACTCTTGATCTCAGCTCAGGTCTTGATCTCAGGGTCATATGTTCAAGCCCCACATTCAGCTCCATGCTGAATGGAATCTTCCTACTTAGGAAGGAAGGAAGGAAAGAATATACAGTGTGTATAAAATATGTATCAAAACATATATGCAGTTTGTTTTATTTTAGAGTAGTAGATGATTCCATTTTCCAAACCCACATATAAGTAGCTTTGGAAACTAATATGTAAAAAGGGAAGTGGGAAAATTAGCATGATATATGCCACAACATAGGCATTTTTATTGGTCAAAATTTTGAGGCTGCAATTGACAGAAAGCTCAAAAAGTGTTAGGGGAAAAAAAGAAACAAGAAATGTGTTCCCTCATATAATTTAAAACTTTTTTGGGGGTGGTTGGGTAGCTCAGTCAGTTAAGCATCTACCTTCAGCTCAGATCATGATCCCAGAGTCCTGGGATTGAGACCCGCATTGGGCTTTCTGTTCAACAGGGAACCTGGTTCTCCCTCTCCCTCTGCCTGTTGCTCCCCCTATTCGTGCTCTCTCTCTCTCTGTCCAATAAATAAAAAATCTGTAAAATAAATAAAACTTTTTTGTTGATCCATAAGCAATTTGAAATTAAACACTTTGACCAGGATAAGTGGAATATGAGGTAAGACATGTGCCTACCCCTGGAAGAAGGAGGTAGGGTCAAGGCCTTTTGGATCACTGTGTAGAAGTAAGAAAAGGGGTGATTTCCCCAAAGGAAAATCAAGATGTTATCACCCAAGTAGGAGGGTATAGATAATGGGCAAAGAAAAACGGCTGATGTTACCACTAGTAATTAAGTAATGCTAACTGAATGAGTGGCCATGTTATGAATGGAGTAAAAAGAAAATGAGAACAGTATGTGAACAAATGTAAAGGATTGAGGCAAAATTAACATTTTGCAGTGCATCAGAAGTGTACTGCAGTGTCCCCTTTATTTTTGTCTTTTGGTTAAAAGGTTTTCTTTCTTCCATTGAGGTACATGCCATGTTACACTAGACGTAGCAATTTCTCATGTTTTTATATATGAAAATGTCCCATTCCTTAAAAACCCCTATTGCTTAGGACTGGAACTATCAAAATCAAATAGTTTCTGAGTTTAATCAGGGTGGTGTTTGTTTGTGTGTTCTGGCTTATTCTCTTTTTCTCCTTTTCTTTCTCCCTGTAAAGGAGATCCTCAGATCCACACCCATACATGCTTTTTTTTTTTTTTTTTTAAGTGGAGTAGGGCTTAGGGGAAAGAGAACAGACAAGGACCTAACTCTTTATCAAGAGCACACAACACTGATAATGATATTCTCTGTAGGACCCTGGATGATTAGGTGAACAGCAAATCATCCAGGTCAAACTAACCTGGGTTGTCATTCTTACTACATCTCAGGATGACCAGTTAGCACTTTACTTGGCACCTGGTGGTTACAAACACAAGGATAGTTTCCCTTCCTTTCTAGATTACACAATTATCAATCAGTCTTAGATTTCTAGCTTATCAACTAAGCAAACTTTTTCTGGCCTAGTAATACTTTATTATAGGAAATAATGAGGTAAATAGTATTTCCTATTTAATGTTTTGAGAAAACATGTGATTCAGTTTAACTTTCTCTTCATTGTAAACACTATTTTAAAAATAAAAGCACCTATTCAGTTGAAGAGATGCTAATTCCTGAAGGAGCAACATTTTATCTAGAACTTGCTTCAAAAACTGTTCCTGATTTCTCTGTGCTATTTTGATCTAGAAATTAAACTAGAAATTCCATAAGGTATGATCTGAACCTTAATCTGACAAAACTCATGTTTCTTTAGCAACACAAAGCATTTGCATACTTGAGAGAAAATGTTAATTTTAAGACAACAATGCAAAGAACAAAGGAGTAGAATATTTCAATGTTTCCAGTGTTCTCCATGTAAAAACAGAACAATTAAAAAAATAATAGCCACATCACAGATCTAAATTGTACTCCTTTATTCTGTCAATAATTGTGGCAGTCTCAAAAGTAATTACTGATGAAAGACTTCGTCACCTTTCTGTTAAAATTCATTTAATGACATGCATCTTAGCTTGGATCTCAGTCAGAGCTACTTTTTTTTTTTTTGAGACTTACTGTAAATTGTATGGGATGTGGAGGTGGGGTAGTCCAAAAAAATGTACATGTTCTCTATATAAGAGTGGCAGTATCTTACCCTTATTCATTATTAGTTTATTTCTAGAATATTTGTTTCTAGTTTTTTCTTATTTATTGTTAACTTTAGATCATGGAATAATAATTTTAGATTTCATTATAATTGTAACTTCTAATATAGTGTTACCTATAATAGACTAACAAAACCATTTAATCTTTATCCATTAAACACTATTAAATTGAAGTATAAAAACTTGTGTTAACCATGAAAGATATTTCTGGTAAGGAAAAAGAAAATTCTTCAATGGGCTTTTTTTTGCTTGTCCAAGAGAACACAATTCTAATGCATTAGGGTATACTTTCTTATAATCAGCATCTACAGTCCAACTCCTAAGCAGCAATTGTTGTGAATGCAAAATGACCATTACCCTATGACTCATTCACACTTTGCCCTTCTAATCAGAAACATCAAGAAAGATGCTAATTCATGTCAAAATATGACACTTCTTAGATATGCCAGGCTTTTCTTGGTTCCTTGAATAATTGGGCTCTTTGTGGCTACAGTCAGTCAACACTGCTCATTGTGCACCTTGTTTGTACAAGCTACGTTGTTAAATAAACAGTAAAATCTTAAACAACACAATAAAAATTATTGCTTTTTAGGCAGCTGTTTAGCTTAAAAAACAATTGACATACACACAGATGATACTAGCTGTCTAGATTACATTCTTAATTATCAATGTAAATAATACACATAAAAGGGAGAACTGGCATTGATACACCAGTTTTATCATTTCTGTGCCTAGATTTCCTCATCTGCAAATGGGTATCTTAATAAAACCTAAGGTTGTTGTGTGTATAAATTATAATCTATGTCATATAAAATCATTATTCGTGATTATACTATTTCTCTTTCCCTCTTTTTCTCTCTACTTTAGAATACCACCTAGAACATAATTGTGATGAAGGAGCAGAAGGCAAACTGAGGAAAAGGCACAAGCTGACACCCTGCAACACCTCCCCTCCCCTGTAGGATATGTGTGACATTCCTCAGGCACTCCTGGATGCCCTAAAGCTAAGGGACAAAAAAACAAATGGTTAACTAATAGAGATCACAGTCCAGTAAGACATGAGTCTTCCTCATTTTATAAATGTCTTAGTGATTTAAAAGAAGAAGGATTCTTTTCAATAGCCAACTTCCAGAGATGCATAGACTCAATTTCCTAGAGCTCTAATATCAACCACCTACCCATAGTGATGTGGGAAAGAAAGGTAGAAGAGAATGTAAATAAAATAAAATTTCCTTATAACCTGCAGCCCATGGACAAGGACTTGAGATAGGCAGAGCATAACATTCCTCCGGGAAGCTCCCAACTGTCTTAATGTTAATGCTTTACTAGAGGGAAGAACAACCTTAACTCAACAATGGCAAGACCTCCAGTATCTTGTAGGCCCTCTTTAGCATACAAAAATTCTTTTGAGAACCTCCTTTTTCCTTACCCCCAACTCCCAAGCACATAATCAGCCACCCCTCACCCTGTAATGCAGCTCTTTCTGCCCATGGGTCCTATCCCCAAGCTCTAATAAAATCACTCTTTTGCACCAAAGACTTCTCAAGAATTCTTTCTTGGCCATCAGCTCCTAATCTCACCTATATTCTAAAATTACATCAATAATTTCTATATAAATGTCTTTTATTTCTCTAAAAACACATCTTATTTTAAATTCTCTTCTTGATTATAATTAAGAATGTTTCCACCACTGGACTTTAAACTGTGTGAATATACTTCACTGGATCACAGTCAAATTTATATCACTGCAACTTTCCTAAGTACGAATACTGAAGGTATAAGCTAAATGAATGTTGACTTGGACTGCTAGATTCAGATCTGGACTGAGTCTAGTCAGAAGTGATTAGAAACTGAAGATGAAGTAGAGGATGAAAAACTGGCAGCTATAGATGATCTTCCACTGGATATTAATTTACATCAAAATTGCCTGATGTTTAGTGTCTTGATAACCCACATTTCATATATTTTGTGGAAATTTTTTTGCTAGGTCAGATGGTAAATTCTTTGCCTGTTATTTTCTCTTGAGTGGGGAGATCCTCATTTCTTAAGAGAAGACTTGTCATAGTTTATTAAATGAGATTTATTCTGACACTACAAGTATAATGTTGGGTACACAATCAATTTGTCAGATTATGAGTCAGTTTGCCCAATTATATATCTTGGTAAAAAAGAGGGTAGATTTGTTTTAAGACTTATATACTTCACTTAGAGAGAGTGCATGTGCATGGCAGTGAGGGGCAGGCGGAGAGAGAGAGAAAGAGAGAGAGAGAGAAAATCCTTCAGCAGACTCCCTGCTGAGTGGGAGCCCAATGGGGTTTGATCCCAGGATCCGGAGATCATGACCTGAGCCGAAATTAAGAGTCAGATGCTTAATCAATTGAGCCACCCAGGTGCCCCAAGGAGGACAGATTTTACTGAACCTATGTAAATACCCATGATAATGTAAGAAGATTCCACAAAGCATTTCTCTCTCAATTCTGAGGAATTACTGAGAACAAATTTTATTTAAAATGATTAATTTCAATTTGGAAAAGCATAGCCTATTATCCTAAGAGTTAAAAGTTCTTTTTCATTGTCTTAGTCCATGCATGCTGCTATAACAAAACACCATAGACTGGATGGCTTATAAACAATAGAAATTTATTTCTTACAATGTAGCCTGGGAAGTCCAAAATAAGGACACTCTATATTTGGTATCTGGGGAGGACCTGCTTTCTGGTTCACAGACAGCCTTCTACTCCTTGTCTCCTCACTTGGAGGAAGGGACAAAGAAGTTTACTGGGTGCTCTTTAATAAGGGCATTAATCTCATTCATGAGGAATTCATACCATGAGCTAATTACTTCCTAAGGACCCTCTCTGAATACTATCACATTGGGCATTGGGATTTAACATATGAATTTGGGAGAGGGCACAAACATTTAGTCTATAATACCTATATATACATAAAACTAGAACATTAAAATTATACCAATAATATTTCAGACAAATATTGTATGAATGTTTTCTAATCATTGTCAATTTGGAAGACTTTTTTTTTTTAAAGATTTTATTTATTTATTTGACAGAGAGAGACATAGCGAGAGAGGGAACACAAGCAGGGGGAGTAGGAGAGGGAGAAGCAGGCTTCCCTGCGGAGCAGGGAGTCCGATGTGAGGCTCGATCCCAGGACACTGGGATCACGACCTGAGTGGAAGGCAGATGCTTAACGACTGAGCCACCCAGGCGTCCCTTGGAAAACTCTTCTAATCATCTATTTTTGAAGCACCAATAATTTAAAATATCTGAAACAGTTTTTCTTTCTTTCTTTCTTTCTTTCTCTTTCTTTCTTTCTTTCTTTCTTTCTTTCTTTCTTTCTTTCTTTCTTTCTTTCTTGTTTCTTTCTTTCTTTCTTTTTTTTTTTTTTGTAGATATAGTCTTTTCAACAGGCATTTTGACTACAGTATTTTGGTGATGACAGAAAGTCTAACCTAAAGTTTATACCAAGTCTTCAGGCAAGCATCAATGGGAAGCAGAAACTTTTTGGTTTGTTATTAAATGATTTAGATTAAGTATGAATATCAGATGAGAGAGTAAATTTTCTACTGGGGTTCAGTACATAGTATTTCAGGAGTTTGATCAGTGTTTCTCCTGAGGGTAAAAAAAAAATATCATGGACAGTGAAGAAATTAAAAAATCTCTAGGAACATAAATGGTATAATTTCTGAAATCCTGTTGTAATAATATTTTATTTGTATAGTGTTTACTTAGGAAAGGCTGCCTGTTTCTTCTACTTTGATCATTATTCCCTCACAGATTTTATACTAGTGTCAAGCTAATTATGAATACAGAACACAACAAACAATGTTCATTGTTCCTATCATCTCTTTTTTTATAAGGTGAAGTAACAAATATTTGTGTTTAGAGGGCCTGGGTGGCCCAGTTGGCTAAGCATCTGCCTTCAGCTCAGGTCATGATCCCAGGGGCCTGGGATCAAGTCCTGCATCAGGCCAGCTTCCTGATCAGTGGGGAGTCTACTTCTTTCTTTCCCTCTGACCCTCCCCCCTGCTCATGCTCACTCTTTCCTTTCTCTCTCTCTCTCACTCATCTGTGCACACACTTTCTCTCAAACAAAATCTTTAAAGAAGACCACAAATATTTGTGTTTGTCTAGAAGACCTATAGGAGTCTTCCTGAATATATTTTTTTTCTAAATTTGGGATCTGATATTTGAGGCAAATCAAAAAAATAAAACAGATTTGATGACTCAAGATAGGACCATGGATGCTGAAAAACAATATCTGGTTATCTACTTAATCAAACTGTAAAATAAACACAAATGATAAAAACAGTTTTGTTCTTTTTGTTTGTTTGAACTAATTATATAATAAAATCAATTCTATGCAGAGAAGATTCTTCTGTTAAGGTATGGAATCTCTGTTATGTGAGAAGTTTACAAAGAAGATAAAGAATGATATTTTATTACCCCTTAAGAGTTTCTAAGACTTATTTATCAATTTGATAGAGAAAGAGCCAAATTTTTGTTTTGCATGTATATATACCTGACAGGGAAGTTTTCATGAATCTTCCTCACCTCCTTAAATTATCTGGAGAATAAGCCCATCAAAACTGATTTAACTTTGCCAAAATTTAAAGCTATTCATAGCTTCCTTTCAGTCTCCAGTATTATAAACGAAGGCAAGTAAAATTAATTTCCCTCATGCCTTCTACTACTTTTATACACACTAATGTTTTCTTCTTTTCTATATATTTTTTTCTTATTTGGGATCAAAGTTATACTTCAAGACAAAACTATATTTTTTTCCTTGAAAACCAAAACCTCAATTTTACATAATACACTGGTTTTCTCAATCATTATTACTCACAGTATGGTCTCAATAATCCATATTAGTTATAACTTTTAACCAAAAGACTATCTTGTATTGAACAGAGAAAACTAGGAGATTGTACTAAGACTTAGCTGTTAGATATGAGCACAATTTGGAAGATTATCCCAGCTCAAAAATACATACAACACAGTCTTAGCCTCATATACCCCTTTTCTATTTTGTTAAAGTGGCAAAACGAACAGGTTCATTACCATAACCCAAAGATATAGTGACTCCATACCACACACAAATAAGGAGCGCAAACTATATAAAATTAAAATTATGCCCTGCAATGAGTGGTTCACTATTTAATCTCACTTCAAAATTATCTATGAATTCAGATTGTCCATGAACTCATTTCAATATTAGTTGAAGGATTTTAGTTATCTAAAGATCGAAGAAGTTTTGTTCAGTATGAAGTACTATAAACCATATTTATACTTTACATAAAGAGCTTGTCAGAATTATGATTCAATTTAATTAAATCAATATTTACATTTTTATGATCTCTAATAGAGATCCCTAACAGGTTTAAGCCAGTATGAGAAGTTTGGAATTTCAGATTAGTTTATCTCTTTGTGAAAAAACAAATCCAAATTTTATAAAAAATAAAAATCTTTTAAATCTTATAAAAATATATAATTTATAATCTCATAAAGTGTTTATATTTTGCTTCGTGTTGAAACTCAACTAATACACATATAGCTATCGCTTATTTTTTAAATACAAAATTATAGAAGTAGTATAATTTGCAAAATTCACCTCATTTATGTGTTTTGAATTCTTTAAATGGTTTTAAGATAGCAAAGTCTATAATAAAGATTTCTCTTAGTATTTTTAAAGTATTATGGGTTCATTTTTTTCTGTGAAATTTAGAAATATCTTAATTTTCATATGTGCTTATAGGTATAAAACAATCAGAACATAATTTAATTCAAGAAATGGTGAAATCTAATTTGTATCCTCTGGAATTAGGGAAATATTTCATACTCAAAATGAAAAGTAAAAACTTTCTTTATTTACAAGGACAGAGACACACAGAAATTACACCATCAGTCCTACAACCTAAACCACAAGTCAAAAGTAGACACAAAATTTTAAAAATAATATGTTATCTGTTCAGATTTCAAAGAGCTATTCTCTTTCTTAGTGGGTATCTAATTCTTAAGTGAGATAAACTCACAAATAGGCCAAGTTAAAAAATAATTTAAAAAACAAACAGAATAACACATCATATATTATTTTTTATCTCAATCAACATGGAATAGATCTTTATAATCTGTTTGATAGAGATTATCATAAAATTTAGACCATAAACCAAATACTCAATTTTTATTAGAACCAAAGAAGGATAACTTGTTGTCTGTGCACAAACTGGGAATAAAAACAAAATCATAAAATCAGTAGAAAGTAAAGAAAAATAAAGAGTCAAAAATGTCAGTTCCAAGGTCATCTGGGATTTACTTACTGAAACCAAGAGAAGTTATGTTGGACTTAAGCATTCTGTGGGGATGTATTTCTGGGTCATCACTACTTACCTGGCTCTAACAGGGGTGCCAATTTGACATCTCAGTGGATGACAATAATTTTTTTTGTTTTGCTATTCACATAAACTTTTTATTTCTCTGTGCCACAGTGATATCAAGATTTAACATCTAGCTTTTCCTTATTTTGATAGCACATCAAAAAATAATGGAATATAAATAATTGTGAACTATTTCCAGTTTATAAGCCATTAAGAAAATAGAAACGGGGTGCCTGAGTGGCTCAGTTAAGTGTCTGCCTTTGGCTCAGATCGTGATCCCAGGGTCTTGGGATCGAGCCCCATGTCAGGCTCCCCGGAGCCTGCTTCTCCTTCTCCCCCCTACTCATTCTCTCTTTCTCTCCCTCAAATAAATAAATAAAATCTTAAAAAAAAAAAATAGACACAGATGATATCATCATTTAAGGGGGAGTCAAGGGAAAATGAATGAGTAGCACCTATGTACCATTCACTTTATATGTGCTATGCCATTTAATTCATACACTAGTCTAATGAGGTAGGATTCCTATTTACTAATGAGGACCCTGACACCAAAGTTTCCTTAGACAGAGATGGTAATCAGTTGTGGTTTGTCTAACCCAGAGCCAAGGTATATTTTCTATTGACTATACTGCTTACTAATCTCTCCATGGGCTTTACTGAAAAAAAAATCTTCAAGTAATACAGTGAAGAGTTATCCTTATTTCAGATTCCCTAAGCATCAATCTTTGGTTTTCACAAAGGCCTAGGATTACTTTTGTGCACTCATTTGAGTTTCAACTTTTGTTCTAAGCATATATCACTTGAACTGTTATTTACTCCATGGTTTTCTTTATATGAGTTTACTTTTAATTTAAATTTATTTAAAGAGGAAACTTTATATCACATTATAAATGTAAACCCACTGTGTTTACCAGAAACAGAGCAAAAAAGAGCAATAAGTATGAAATGATGGGAGTTCACACAGCCCCTAGAAAGCTCTCAGGTACTATAAACTGCATCCTGAGGGGCGGGGGTGGGGTGGGTGGGTGGTGCTGGTTATACAGGACTGGGAAGTCCAGAGGCTTCTTGGGTTTAGAGGAGGGGTCTGAGCAATTTTCTGAAGGGTCACATTCATGCTTTGATGTTATTACATCATTTACTTTTTCACCATCAGACACAGAGATTCATGGCATTGTAGAAGTACCCATTATATAATTTTTTTCTCATTTTAAACATGATAAAATTACAGAAACAAGGATCCACATGTTACTGGAACTAGAACTTTACAATTCCAAGGGTAAATATCAGAAGAAATTAGTTTCTGGTGTGTACTTGTTTTTGGTTTTCCTGATATAACAACTTGAACTAAATGCTGATATACATAACACCCAGTGACCATGTAATCTAATATCTTAAAATGAAATTTTCGATGTGCTGTACCTCCAGTACAAATCTGATCGAATGCCTGCTTCTTGTGGCTCTTGGCTCCAAACTTATAATTCCATAAAGTAATCTCCATTAATTTGGGGAACTTTGGGTCAATCAGATCAATAATCTTTTCTCTTAAAATACTTTGAGCTGCACAAAACTAACTATATTCCAAAGGTGTGTTTAGGTCCCTACTATAAAAAGGCATATGACCTTCATAGAATTCAAAATTATCTTTTATGCCTTCATGATATTTTAAATCAGCAGTTATTTCTAGTTGTACTTCTTTCTCTTTTATCTGATAAAGACACAAAATTGGTGGGACAAGGACCTGTGAAGTATAATGGCATCAGTTAAATGACTCTAAAGGTGGAGTGAGAGGAAATTTGTAAGGTCCATTAAATGTAGAATCATCCATTTCAACAATACTACTAGAAATCAGAATGGCAGAGTCAAGAGAAGTCACACAAAGAACTAGAATTTCCTGAAGTGGAGATCCACTGGTGGTAGCAGAAGGTTTAGAGTTTTGTCTAAAAGTTAAAATCATGACTTTCAGGTACATTAAAAAATAGCTAATGTCATAGATTTTATTTAATTCATAAATTACTGAGAGAAGCAGAGAGATGTTAAAACTTAACCACATGACACTTGAGAAACTAGGGTATTTACTGGTTTATATATAAAACCGATTGATATCTGACAGAGCAATAAAAGATAATCTTGTGGTTATCTGTTTTACTGAACAAAAATAATTGGCATTTCTTCTAGATAAAAAGAAATCTACAGTTAACCTGCAACTTCACTATCTGAGACTTTTAATCAATTAGAAATAAACCACGGACATTTCCCTTGGTATTCCTCTGGTGGCCTTCAGTTCATCCCGCCCATGTTTTGGACTTACGTATATACTTTGGTTATATTTTCACAAGAGTATAATAACAGAACAGTGATCCTTGCTACAATGTAAAGCTTTCCTGCCCATTATTCTGGCTCAGTCATTACCCCTAAAGCTCAAAAGAGGTTGGGATGATCAAAGATGTAAGAGAAAAATCTCTTTATTAACAGGGATCCAAATAAATATGGTAGGTTCTTCCTTCCACCAAGGGGCTAAGTATAGAAACTCAAAATATTGAGTTTTTGATATCTAATATTGATATTAGAACCTATACCACAGTGTTGTGGGCAAAGTAAGAGAGAAATCACCATACTACCTGGAAAAAAAAAACAAACTGGATAACTAGATAACTGGAGTCAGGGAGTCAGGGAGTCACCCAAATACAAATACTTGTTGCATGAGGAGCACATACCTTGAAATACATGGTTGGTAGATTCAGTATCACCAAGGAGCTGCCTGAGGACTTGCAGCAGATGCTCAGCAGAAGTGCAGGTGATGACCTTGAGGAAAAAGAGATAAGAATTTAGATGATGATCAGAAATGGCATGAACTTTCAGTTCCAGTGCTGTTGACCAGTACAACCATGGAGGAAGATGAGGAGCACTCGGCGGAATGTTGGAACAGCAAAGAAAAAAGTACTTTGACAAAATATCTGTCATGGAAATCTCCAAGGGAAGGCCAGAAGGAGAAGGGACTTGGCTTTTGTTGCTTGAAAGATGTAAAATTGGCCCAGTGGACTCCAAGATTAACTAGGAAAGCAAGTTTCTATGGAAAGTACAAGTTGGTGATAACTATGGGATGTTAAGATTATAAATAATACCATGTAAGGGGGTGAAGTCAAAAATTCTAGGTTTAGATTACTAGGTACAAGGACAATTTATGTCATTTTTCATCATCCAATCAAGGTGGAATAGATATTTCCCTGTACTACTCAGAATGTAATCAATATAATTTTCTCTCAAATGGAAAGCCTTGATTATCCTTCTGAAGCTCTTCTGACACACCCGTAGTGGGTTAATCTCAACTGATGAAAAGAGAAGAAATACAGAGCTTGGCATGAGGCACATTTTTCTAGGTACAGGGAGTTGGTAAAATAGCAGAGGTTAAATCAATTTTTGAAAAGAGAAAAAAATATGAATGCAAGAAATTAAGATAAAAAGATGCTTTCTTTATAAAATGACCTTCTCCCCCACCTGCCTCCTTAAAGCTTAACCTCTTGAATACATAACCTAGTTCTTTAAGAAAATTGTTACATGGCACACATTTCTTAGTGTTCTCCTCCTACAATGTAATTACATTTCCTTTTCTCAAGCCTTTAATTAAGTCTTATATACCTAAATGTTTTATATAATAGTGTCATGGAAAATAAAGATATAGGACAATAAAAGTGTCCCTTGACCTATTGTAAATTTTCCATTGGCACCGATAAGAAGAGTTCTGTGTCCTGTCGAGGAAACAGTGACCAAGAGTTCCAGACAAGACCCTGATCATAAGGAAATTCCTTCTCAAGACTTTGGTAACAGTGGGTGATAAGCAGAACCCCAGAAGAAAGATGGATAGACAACTCAAGAAGAAACTAAAGTAAAATTTATTTTTTCTCTCTATGCTAGAGAGCTGACCATTGAGGGTAGTGGGATAAAGTATAGTAGAAGTTTCCACAGAAATGAAGAAACTGAACATTAACTTGTAGGACCACAGGCATGCTACTAGTCAGCAGAATGCTGGATAGAGCCTGAAATCTTTCAAATCTAAGTGAAATGTATTTTTCTAGTGGACTGGTTTTCCTAGAAGGTGCTTGATGAGAATATAGCCCTGAAAGGCTCCATGTAAGCAGTAGAGAAGACACACTGCCTTCCACAAAGGAGAACAAAAGAAGCCATCAGAAGCTAGTTTCAAGTTCCCTCTCTACCCATAATAGTTATGGCAATTTAGGCAAGACACTTCACTTTGAACCTTACTCATAGGAAATGATTAATGTCATTACCTTCTTGGAGTGTTGTGAGGTAAGATAATGATCTGTAATTCTAAAGTATTGGCGATGTAAATGTTCTACGAATCTAAAGTATCGATAATATGCATACAATGAAAAAGATTCTTTCAAAATCTTTTTGTGAATCTGATTTTCTTCCTCTTCCTTAGATGAATTTACCCGGGTTGGTATATTCATTCATTCAACGAACCCTATCCTCCTCACCAGAATATAATTTTCTTATCTTTATATTCCCTCTCCTCCCCACATGTAGATCTGCCATAGTAGAAATGTAATATTTGTTAAATGAATAAATGATTAAAGTAATGACTGAATTATTTAGTGCCACATTTTTCCTGATCTTTCCTTGGTGCTTAGAATGAGATTAATAAGAAATGTCCTCTGTCCCCATAGATTTTATCATTTTCTGTCTTGAATATATGAACTTTTAATCATTGCATTCCAGCTTCCCAGTTCACCACCAAATGAGATTCTTTTAAGTGAGGAAATGCACATATATAGAGCAGTTCACGTTTTATGCATATTTAATGACCCCAGTGAATCGTAATCTGTGTTCATGTCTTGCCACATTGTGGTGCCATGTTAAATGGTCAATACAAGCCTAGTGTGCTTATAAGGTCTTCATTTTTAAATAATTCATGTTTCCAGTCATGTGTTCTCTATGAACACATCTTTGTTTTAAACGTGGTCACAAAAAAGAAATCTTAGTAAAAAGAAGTCAATATTTTCCTGTTTTGGTTCTCATAATACACAATACTACGCAAATTTTGTGATGGTTCTTCAAAAATCCTTCTGTATCTGCCCACAAAGGATAGATACATGGCTGCAAGAAACCTTGCAGAGTACCATCCTACTCCAACTAATACATGTGTGAGGGTGGTGAGAAGTGAAGGTAAAATAAGAAGCAAGAAATAAAAGGTCCTTCACCCCTTCAGATGATGTCTTAAACTTCAGTGGGTTTGGGATGCCTGGGTGGCCCAGTTGGTTAAGCGGCTGCCTTCGGCCTGGGTCATGATCTCAGGGTTCTGGGATAGAGTCCCACATCGGGCTCCTTGCTCAGCGGGGAGCCTGCTTCTCCCTCTCCCTCCCTCTGCTTCTCTCTCTGTCAAATAAATAAAATCTTAAAACAACAACAACAACAAAAAACTTCAATGGGTTTCTAAAGGCCACTCCCCAGAGAGTAAAAGGGCCACGTCAAGAGGAAGCCCGGATTTTAAAATGGTCTCTCTGTGACTGGTTAAACTATGATAAATTTTGTCTTCTTACATCATTTCTCATATCCTCTCATTTTTCCTTTATCTTATTACATGCTTCCACCCACCCGGTGCTGGTTTTTTACTGTTTTGTGCTTACCATTTCAAACGAAGACCCACATTAAAAGGATAGCAGTTGATTACTTTCAAATTTGGGATAAATTTATTTTTATTTTTGCATCTAAAAATAAAATACCCTTTTATATAATGCCAAAACTAAGTATTAACTTTTCTCCTTTCATTTGTGTTGTAACTTTCTTGATATGTCCAAATTCACCTTAAGGAATTTTATTGCTTCATCCCATACAGATCAGTTTGTCATTTGTTTATTCATAGTTGTTTCTAATTTTCAATGTAGACACATTTCCCCTCAATGAGACAATAAATTTCTGAAAATCTGCCATCCTCTTTCTTTTTCTTTCCTTCTGGTTTTTGTGTTCATTCACTTACCCTTTCATCAAATCTTATTAACAACTACTGTGTGCTAGGAACAGTACCTGTAACATAATAAATACAAATATAAATGGAATAATAGGATATCTTCTCTTCCCTTAAGGGTGTAATAGTTTAATATGAAAGTTTCTAACAGATAGTCTCTATAGAGAGCTTTCTGTGTTTTGATAATTATCTGCAAGACATACAAATTTTGGGTGAGTATGCATACACTCATTTTTTGATAGAAAAAACATTTTCTAAAAAGAGTGGTTTTGAGATCTCCATCTGTTAAAAAATAATTTATAGCCATTCTCTGCCCTGTTTTATTCCTGTCCTCTTCAAACTCCTTCTCATTCCCTTCCTTTTTATGAAGGCTGTCATTATTCATCTTGCTTAAAATGAGACCTTATACACTTACTTTCTGTTAAAAAAAGAGATAATAGGCCTGAAATAGAGTCACCTGTGCTAAGCTCATGTCACCAAACTGAGACTTAATACCTGATCTAAATTCAGTTCCAGTCTGTCCCAGGATCATAATCTTAACCAGTCAGTCTAGAATTTCCTGGTCAGCACTAGGGAGGTAATTGTCCCAATAGACCTCTGCTGTCTCCCAAAGAAAGGTGACCTTGCTTGCAACAGTCTACTCATTTCAAATAACTTCCTTATTCTTCCTCCTTCTGCCTATGAGAGTCATCCATTTTGTAGAGCTCCTTGGAACCACTTTCTATCTGCTAGACAAGATGCTGCCCAATTTATGATTCACTGAATTAAACCAATTACATTTTTTAAATTTACACAGTTGATTTTTTTTTGCAATTCTTTTGAGAACTTTATCTTAAAGATACTAAGTCATCCACAAGAATCACTTCTAGAAGGGTGGCATGAGGGCCTCTGCAGACCCACTCCCCTATGAAATAATCATCACTGAAAAAAATTATAAAGCAAACAACTATTTAAGATCTGTGGAGGGGGAAGGGAAAAAATGGCAGAGGAATAGGGGACCCTAATCCAACCAGTCCCTTGAATTGAGCTGGAAATCTACCAGACCACTCTGAACACCCACAAAATCAGCCTGAGATGTAAGAAGATATATCTGGATCTCTACAAACAGAATATTGTAGGTGGTTGATTTCGAGGTATGAAGCAGGGAGCCGTGATTCTGAGGGCAGATATCAGAAGATAAATGGAAGGGGGAGGGAGATGTTGGGATCCTGTACTGCCAGTGCACAAAAGCCTCCCACGCTGGGACTGGACACAGACTCGCAGACTGGTAGCAGTGGGGAATGGACTTTAGGGCAGCCCCCTGGACTAAAAGCTGGAGTGGCAGGGCCATGCGTGGGAACTGGGGGGAGCTGGCGATTTTAGAAGCACAAAGGGCAGAGACATGCCCTGACTTGGAGGTGAGGACTGGGAGTGCTGCTAAGGGGTGTGCAACCCAGGACACTGCAGTTTTAAGCAGCAGAGACAGAAATGGAGATAATGTGGCCTGGAGAGCTCACTAAGGAACAGACTGCGATCTCTCTGTTCTGAGGCAGAAGGTTGGAAATGGTCTCCTCTGCCCTGACTCTTGGAAGAGAAAAGGAAAGCCACCAGGGAAAGCTGCCAGAAAACAAAAGCTACAAAAAATTGGTTTTCACTGAGCCCATTCCCCCACAGGGGGCAGGGCAACTCTGCCCAAACAGAGTTGCCTGAGTAACGGCGCAGCAGGCCCCTCCCCCAGAAGACAGGCCGGGAGAACAAGAGGCCGACAACCCTAAGGTCCCTATAAAACAGGTGCATCTTGCTTGGGTTGTGGTCAATAATTTGGACTCTGTACACTCCCTCAACCACCCCTCAACAGAATGACTAGGAGGAGGAATCCCCAAAATAGGAAAGACTCAGGCTGTGAGTTCCGCCACAGATTTACAAATGGATACAGATAAATCAAGATCTTGTAAATGGACTTCAGGGTAACATTTATGAAGATGAGAGCTAGAATAGAGAAATCGATTAATGGCAACATAGAGTATCTAAGGGCAGAAATGAAAGCTGAACTGGCAGAACCTAAAAATGCTATCAGTGAGATCCAATCTAATCTAGATAATCTAACAGCTAGGGTAAGTGAGACAGAAGAATGAATTAGTGATCTAGAAGACCAATTAATAGACAAGAAGGAAAAGAAGGAGGCCAGGGAAAAGCAACTCAAATTCCATGAAAGTAGAATCAAAGAAATAAGTGACACCATGAAACGTTCCAATGTCAGAATTATTGGGATCCCTGAGGGGGTGGAGAGAGAGAGAGAGAGGACTAGAAGATATATTTGAGCAAATTGTAGCTGAGAACTTGCCTAATCTGGAGAATGAAACAAACATTCGTGTCCTAGAGGAAGAGAGGACCCCTCCCAAGACCAAGGAAAACAGACCAATGCCCTGGCATATAATAGTAAAACTTGCAAATCTTAGAACCAAGGAAACCATCTTAAGGGCAGTTAGGGGGAAGAGATTCCTTACGTACAGAGGGAGGAACATCAGAATAATGTCAGACCTATCCACAGAGACCTGGCAAGCCAGAAAGGCTGGCAAGACATATTCAGGGTACTAAATGAGAAGAACATGCAGCCAAGAATATTTTATCTGGCAAGGCTGTCATTTAGAATGAATGGAGAGATGCAGAGCTTCCAAGACTGGCAGAAGATGAAAGAGTATGTGACCACTAAGCCGGCCCTGCAAGAAATATTAAGGAGGTTCTATAAAAAGAGAAAGACCCCAAGGGTGATATAGAATGGAAATTTACAATCTATAGAAACAAGGACTTCACAGATAACATGAAGATAATAAATTCATATCTTTCATTAAGCACTCTCAATGTGAATGGCCTAAATGCTCCCATAAAATGGCACAGGGTTGCAGATTGGATAAAAAGAGAGGACCCATCCATATAATGTCTACAAGAGACTCATTTTGAACCTAAAGATACATCCAGACTGAAAGTGAAGGGATGGAGATCCATCTTCCATGCCAGTGGACCTCAAAAGAAAGCTGGGGTAGCAATTCTTATATCAGACAAATTAGATTTTAAGCTAAAGGCTATAGTTAGAGACACAGAAGGACACTATATCATTCTTAAAGGGTCTATCCAACAAGAAGATCTAACAATGGTAAATATCTATGCCCCCAACATGGGAGCAGCCATCTACATAAGCCAACGGTTAACCAAAATAAAGAGTCATATTGATAACAATATGTTAATTGTAGGAGACCTCAATACTACACTCTCAGCAATAGACAGATCATCTAAGCAGAAAATCAACAAAGAAACTAGAGCTTTGAATGACACACTAGACCAGATGGACCTCATAGATTTATACAGAACATTCCACCCTAAAACAACAGAATAGTCATTCTTCTCAAGTGCACATGGAACTTTCTCCAGAATAGACCACATTCTGGGTCACAAATCAGGTCTCAACCAATACCAAAAGATTGAGATTATTCCCTTCATATTCTCAGACCATAATGCGTTAAAACTGGAACTCAATCACAAGAAAAAAATTGGAAGAAATTCAAACACTTGGAAGCTAAAGACCACTCTGCTCAAGAATGTTTGGGTCAACCAGAGAATCAAAAAAGAACTTAAACAATTCATGGAAACCAACGAGGATGAAAACACATCAGTCCAAAACCTATGGGATACTGCAAAGGTGGTCCTAAGGGGGAAATATATAGCCATCCAAGCCTCACTCAAAAAAATGGAAAAATCCCAAATTCACCAACAAACTTTACACCTTAAAGAACTAGAGAAAAAGTAACAAACAATGCCTAAGCCACACATTAGGAGAGAAATAATTAGGATTAAAACAGAGATCAGTGAATTAGAGACCGGCAACACAAGAGATCAGATCAACGAAACTAGAAGCTTGTTCTTCAAAAGAATTAAGATTGATAAACCCCTGATCAGACTTATCCAAAAGAAAAGAGAAAGGACCCAAATTAATAAAATTATGAATGAAAGGGGAGAGATCACAACTAACACCAAGGAAATAGAAACAATTATTAGAAATTATTATCAACAACTATATGCCAATAAATTAAGCAACCTGGAAGAAATGGATGACTTCCTAGAAACCTATAAACTACCAAGACTGAAACAGGAAGAAATTGAGAACCTGAATAGGCCAATAACCAGTAATAAGATTGAAGCAGTGATCAAAAACCTCCCAAAACACAAGAGTCCAGGGTCCGATGGATTCCCTGGGGAATTCTACCAAATATTCAAAAAAGAAATAATACCTAGTCTCCTGAAGTTGTTTCAAAAAATAGAAACAGAAGGAAAGCTTCCAGACTCATTTTATGAGGCCAGCATTAACTTAATCCCCAAACCAGGCAGAGATCCCATCAAAAAGGAGAATTTCAGACCAATATCCCTGATGAATATGGATTCCAAAATTCTCAACAAAATTCTAGCTAGTGTGATCCAACAATACATTAAAAGAATCATCTGCCACAACCAAGTGGGATTCATCCCTGGGATGCAAGGGTGGTTCAACATTCACACATCTATCAGTGTGATAGAACATATTAATAAGAGGAGAGAGAAGAACCATATCATCCTCTTAATTGATGCAGAAAAAGCATTTGACAAAATACAGCATCCTTTCCTGATTAAAACTCTTCAGAGTATAGGGATAGAGGGAACATTCCTCAAGTTCATAAAATCCATCTATGAAAAACCCACAGCGAATATCATCTTCAACGGAGAAAAGCTGAGAGCCTTTCCCTTAAGATCAGGAACATGACAAGAATGCCCACTGTCACCACTATTGTTCAACATAGTACTAGAAGTCCTAGCAACAGCAATCAGACAACAAAAAGAAATAAAAGTTATTCAAATTGTCAAAGAAGTCAAACTCTCTCTCTTCACAGATGACATGATAATTTATGTGGAAAACCCAAAAGACTCCACCCCCACATTACTAGAACTCATACAGCAATTCAGTAATGTGGCAGGATACAAAATCAATGCACAGAAATCAGTTGTTACTTATACACTAACAATGCACCTCTAGAAAGAGAAATTAGAGAAACGATCCCATTTACAACAGCACTAAAAACCATAAGATACCTCGGAATAAACCTAACCAAAAAGGTGAAGGATCTATACTCTAGGAACCACAGAACAGTCATGAAAGAATGAAGAAGGCACAAATGGATGGAAAAACATTCCACGCTCATGGATTGGAAGAATAAGCATTGTTAAAAATGTCTATGCTGTCCAGAGCAATCTATACGTTCAACGCCATCCCCATCAAAATTCCAATGACATTTTTCAAAGTGCTGGAACAAACAATCCTAAAAGTTGTATGGAATCAGAAAAGACCCTGAATCACCAAGGAAATGTTGAAAAAGAAAAACAAAGCTGGGGGCATCACGTTGCCTGATTTCAAGCTATATTACAAAGCAGTGATCACCAACACAGCATGGTAGTGGCACAAAAACAGACATATAGACCAATGGAACAGAAAAGAGAGCCCAGATATGGCCCCTCAACTCTATGGTCAAACTTTTCGACAAATCAGGAAAAAAATATGCAATGGAAAAAAGACAGTTTCTTCAATAAATGGTGCTGGGAAAATTGGACAGCTATATACAGAAGAATGAAACTCGACCATTCTCTAACACCAGACACAAAGCTAAACTCAAAATGGATGAAAGAGTGTGCTATGGTGAGCGCTGTGAATTGTGCAAGACTGTTGAATCACAGACCTGTACCTCTGAAACAAATAATGCAACATATGTTAAGAAAAAAAAAAATAGCAGGAGGGGAAGAATGAAGGGGGGGAATCGGAGGGGGAGACGAACCATGAGAGACGATGGACTTTGAGAAACAAACTGAGGGTTCTAGAGGGGAGGGGGGTGAGGGGATGGGTTAGCCTGGTGATGGGTATTAAAGAGGGCACGTTCTGCGTGGAGCACTGGGTGTTGTGCGCAAACAATGAATCATGGAACACTACATCAAAAACCAATGATGTAATGTATGGTGATTAACATAACAATAAAAAAATTTAAAAAAAGGTAATTAGTTGCCAGGTGATGAAAGGAGACAAGGATAAATAGAGCACTGAGGATTTTTAGGGCAGTGGAAACACTCAGTATGATACTATAATGGTGGATACATGTCATATATTTGTCAAAAACCATAGAATGTACAAGTCTAAAAGGAAACCCTAATGTAATCTATGGCCTTTGGGTGATAAGAATATGTCAATGTAAGTTCATCAGTTATAACAAATGTACCACCCTAGGAAATGTTGATAATGAGGGAAGCTGTGCATGTGTGGGGGCAGGGAGCACATGGGAAATCTTTGTACATTTTGCTTGATTTGCTTGATTTTTGTGATAAAGCAGTAGCTGCTCTAAAAAAGATAATTGGCTGTTTAAACAAAATTAATGTCAATGTATTTTGTATTTATAATGCATGTGTAAGTTAAATGCATGACAACAATATAATAAAGGCCAGGGAGGGAAGAACCAGAAAAAAAAAAAAATGGATGAAAGACCTCAATGTGAGACAGGAATCCATAAAAATCCTAGAGGAGAATATAGGCAGTAACCTCTTCCACATCGGCCACAGCAACTTATTTCAAGATACATCTCCAAAGGCAAGTGAAATAAAAGCAAAAATGAACTTTTGGGACTTCATCAAGATAAAAAGTTTCTGCACAGCAAAGGAAACAGTCAACAAAACAAAGAGGAAACCCACAGAATGGGAGAAGATATTTGCAAATGACATTACAGACAAAGGGCTGATATCCAAGATCTATAAAGAACTTCTCAAACTCAACACCCAAAAAACAAATAATCAAGTCAATAAATGGGCAGAAGACATGAAGAGACACTTCTCAAAAGAAGACATACAGATGGCTAACAGACACATGAAAAAAATGTTCATCATCATTAGCCATCAGAGAAATCAAAACCAAATCAAATCAAAACCACATTGAGATATCACCTTATACCAGTTAGAATGGCAAAAATCGACAAGGCAAGAAACAACAAATGTTGGAGAGGTTGTGGAGAAAGGGGAACCCTCCTACACTGTTGGTGGGAATGCAGGTTGTTACAGTCACTTTGGAAAACTGTGGAGGTTCCTCAAAAAATTAAAAATAGAGCTACCCGATGACCCAGCAATTGCATCACTGGGTATTTACTCCAAAGACACAGACGCAGTGAAAAGAAGAACCATATGCACCCCAATGTTCATAGCAGTAATGTCCGCAATAGCCAAATCATGGAAAGAACCGAGATGCCCTACAGCACTGGGTGTTATACACAAACAATGAATCATGGAACACTGCATCAAAAACTAATGATGTACTGTATGGTGACTAACATAACATAATAAAATTAAATTAAATTAAAAAAATAAGGTCTGTGGAAATTGTCCTAAGTTATTACAGCAAATAAAGAATTGTTTATTCAAGAAATTCTACTAAATTTCAGTAATAATAATAGTGAGAGTTTGTGGCACTTGTGCTGTAACCTCTTCCCTCTCTTCTGATCCCAGCTAGGTGGGGTAAAGCTCCAAGGTAGCAGGTGTGGCCAAGAAGACATGGCTCCCACTCCTTCCAGCTTGCAGTCAAGTTCTATGATATTTTCCAGAAAGAGGCAAGACACCAGCATTTCTCTTCCACCCTCCCTCTCCCACCATTTCTCATCTGCCCCACTTCCACATTTTAGAAATCAAATTCAAAGTAACTATGGTGGGAATGGTCAGGAGCTCTTTTTCCCTACCTAGCCCCCACTTGTAGTCTTAAGTCTCTACAGTGGTGCAGCATGCTATAAACAGTATGAACTTGAATGCCCTTACCTCAGTTTGTTCATAGGATGAAGGTTTCACACCTGGATATACAAGCTGAGGAAACTGGAGGCTACTGCCATTAACCAGTGTCTTACTCATAAAGGAGGTGTTATATTCCGAGAGAAGTGGGCCACTGCACTAACCCCAAGCCCCTAAACAATCCCTCAGAGATTTTACCCACAGGGAGAGTTAGACCTTAAGAAAAGTGATCTCTGAAGATCTTCTCAAAGGAATGGATTTTATTTGAAACAGGTTATGGACAAAGTTTGAGACTAATGATAATCTTGAAAACAATGGAGATTTTGTTGTTAGCAACTAAGGAGATTGGTAGTTCTTTGAGAGCAAAACTATAGACCAACTAGTTTATCAGAGATAACCAAGAAAAGAAGCAGCTCAGAAAAGGATTCTAGGGGCTCAGAAAGAAAGAATGAATGAATGAATAAAGAAAACAAACAAACAAACTGACCTCAAAAACTACCATTACAAAGGGGGCCCCTAGAGACTTTGGAGTGAATATGGCCCTGTTGACACCTTGATTTTTGACGTCTGCCCTCCAGAACAATGAGAGAATAAATTTGTTTTGTTTTAATACACAAAGTTTATGTTAATCTGTTATAATAACTCTAGGAAACCAATGTAAACTGTAAACTGACAAATTAGATAATTTCAATGAATTGGACAAAGGTCATTAAATAATATATAATAAGTAATATGTTTATAACAAGTAAATAACAAGTGGTTTTATAACAAGTAAAAATATTGGAAAAGTAATCAAACACTACACCCACACATACACCAAAAGGCTGTATCCAGTAGGCTTTATGGGTGAATTCTACCAAACATTTAAACAAAAATTAATACCATTGTTTTTCACAAACTCTTATAAGAGAAGAGAACACTTCTTGGGTCATTTTATAAGGCTGGCTGTATTCTCGTGCCAGAACTGAAGATATCACATGAATAGAAAATGGATAGACCAATATTTTTATGATTAAAGATGCAAAAATTCTCAACAGAGTACTAGCAAACTAGATCCAGCAATATGTAGAAGGATTCTATACCATGGTCAAGTAGGATTAACTCCAGGAACACAGGATTAGTACAACATATGATAATTAAGGTAATACATCATATTAAAAGAATAAAAGACATATGCCACATGGTAATCTTAGTAGATGAAGAAAAAACATAGACAAAAGTCAGTACCCCTGCATGAGAAAAACACTCGACAATCTGAGAATAGAAGGAAATTTTCTCAGCTTGATCAAGAGCATCTATAATAAACACAAATAACATCAACTCTAATGGTAAAAACGGAAAGCATTCCCCTACAATTAGGATTAGAATAAGAATGTTCACTCTCACAACATCTATTCAGGATTATCCTGGAGGTTTGCTGTAGGGCAATTAGGCAAGGAAAAAAAATGAACCCAGATAGGAAAGGAAGAGTGAAACTATACTTGTAGATGGCATGATTTATATATAGAAACTTCTAAGGAATCCAGTGAAAAAAATGTATTAGAATTAGCAAGATTTTCAAATGTAGTATATCCAAAGGATTCCTCTTACTTCCTACTCCCTGCCCTTTCCCCCAAGAAAAACATCATCTTTCACCCCCCACTCTTCTTTAACTAAATCAAATGCAATGTCCCACCCAGTTGATCTAGGTAAGTCTCAACATTATTCTCCTTTCTTCTTTTTCCTTGTTTAACACATCTAATCCATTAACAAATGTTATACATTCTACTTTCCAAATATATCCTATTATTGTCCCATTATGTCTATTTCCCTCCTCGAAACCCTAATCCAGATCAGTAGGATCTCCTACCTGTACCAGTCCTATAACCTCCTAGCTAATCTGTAATCTGCTCACCAGAATTATCTCTTAATATCTAAACAAGATCATGTTATCCCCTTGCTTGAAAATCCCCAGTGACTCCTCATTGTATTTCAACATACAATCTCTTTTTCAGTCTTGCAAAATCATACATGATCTAGGGTCTTTCTACTTCCCTGACTTCATTATATCGTGTCATGTCATATCATAGCATATAACACAATCTATCTCCCTCTCTCCTTTTTTTTATTTTCTCCTTTGTTAACTATGTTAGCTTTCTTTTGATTCCTTGATTAGTCATATTTATTTCTTGTGTTTTTGCATTAGTTGTTTCTTCTCCCTGGGATGCTCTTACTAGGGATCTTCTCAGGCTAACTCTTTCTTAGCATTCAAATATTAGCTTAAATATCATCTCCTTAGAGAGGACTTTTCTGATCAACCATACTTAGTTACTATATACTTTCTACTATGTCATTCATTTGCATTTATGCAGCACATTATCACTAGATGTATTTTTTAAGTTTAATTTAATTCCTCCACCAAAATATAAATTCTATGAGAGTAGAGACCTTATCTTCTTTGTTCACCATGATAATGTCTAAGATAACATGGAAACTTTAACATATGGAATGCATTCATAAATATTTGTGAATTAATGAAATAACTAATGAATGATTTTAATTATATGATACAGTCATATAATTACTAAAGGAAATTTGGATACAAATAAGATGATTGGGTATTTGTGTCAAAAATATCTGTTATTCAATAATGAAGAGTTTCAGAAATCAGGTATGTAATTGAATTCAAAAGAGATAACAATGCTTAGCTCAGAGGAAAGGGTGTGTATCTGAGTACAGAGGGTTGGCTTGTGGGGTGTGTTTTGGAAAATGAGATGATCACGAAGCAGAAAGGAGAAAGAAGGTCATTCTTGACAGAGAGGACACTGTGGACACAGGCTCGGCTCGAGGTCATATAGATAGATTATGACAATTCAGAGATGTGATTCCGGCTTAGTATTACTGTAAAGCCCACAGATGCCCTTCTGAGTTCACTTGCAAAAGAAATCTAGTTGTTTGGAAAGTTCTCTAATAAATATACAAAGTATACGAATTCTGACAATTATCTATGTGAGAGAACAGTTTCCAGGTGACCCTTGCTTTGAAGATCTTAGCAGATTCTGGAGATATTTTTGTCTGTTTCTTTTTTTAGTGCTATTTACAGAAAGGAAACATTGGCAGAAACACTTGATCCTGGTGTGCGTCCAATTTCTTTCTGTTTTGATTGGCTAGGCTTCAGTAAATGATTTTCACATAAACAAAGGGACATTTGAAATACTGATCTGGAATCCTGTATTTCTTTCTGATGCTGATGTTGATGAGTCTGGATGCTGAAGTTCATGAAGGCAATGAACATAGGCTATTGACTTATGACAAAAATATGGTATCTATTTCAGGTTACTAGTTATATAACAGTAAATTGACAATTTTGACTTGGAGAAAGGAAAGGTATTCAGATGCCACTTAAAACAAGGTTCTAGATGGGAAATCTATTAAAAAGTTTCAACATCTACCATAATTTTGACAAGTTATATTTAGTTACTAAGAACTGTTTAAACTTAATTTGTTCACCTTTGATTAATTCTTCCACTTACTTTGGAGGAGATGCAAATCCATATGGTTAAATGTAATTTAGTTCTAACTGTCAGGTTTTATGAAGACCTTGGCAACAGAAATCTGCAGAAAAACTATATCCTTTGAGAAAATGATTTATCAGTTGCAGAGAGACTTGGAAAGAGTAAAGGCTCTTGCTGAAATTTTAGTTTAAATACATAATAGTGGAATGTAATAAGGAATAGCCCAATATGATCTAGAAAGTGAATAACAAAAAAAAATTTCCTTTCATACATGACGTGCTTATTTGTGCTTTAATTCCTGGCTATTTTGTACAAAGATACACAAAGACAGCTACAATAAGACAGAAAAGCCAAGGTGAAAAAACTTAAGAATTATAAGGCCACTTATTTCCATTATAATAATGTAACATTTTATTCCAACTTTAAAAGGGATGAGTGCTTCCTGAGAAATGCTGGAAAATGAAAGAACGTAAAAAAGGAGATAAAATCATTGATAATTCCAACATCCGGATATTAACATTTTGTTACACTGAAAACTTTTTTACTAGACCAGTGGATAATAGATGGATAGAGAATAATAGTTATCATATAGGTTTATACAATTGGCATTAACCTGTCATCCAGCAAATACATTACTTTTTTTTTCTTTTTGATTCATTACTTGTTTGAACATTAGGCTATATTAAATATTCTTCAGTTTTATAGTATATCTGATGAATAACATTCTATAACATACGGGAAACATAAGTTACTGAGCAATCATTCCTATTAGTTTGTAGGTTTACCCTTTTCTCGACTATAAACAATTCTGTAATGCATATCCTCTTACCTAAGTTGCTATACTTACAAATTTTCTTCAGAATGGAGTTTTGAAGAGTTTAGTTCTGGCACAGAGGGTAGAAAATATTTTTGTCCTCTCTATAGAGTCCCAAAATTATTTCTATACCTGTAGCACAATTTTGTCTTTCATCAGCAGTGATAATTTCTGATCACACTAAAACCTCTCTTGCAATGAGTTTTAGTTCTAAAAATCTATCTTAGTGGAAAATAACTTAGTTATTTCAAATTAAGTAATTTCATTAAATTATTAATTAAATAAATTAAATTTCAAATTAAATAGTTGTATCAGTATTAAAGTAAATCATTTCTATAAAAATTATACACATTCTTTTACATCTATTTCTATTATTTATTGCTGTATATTGTAATAATTTTAGATTTATGACATTTTTACATATTAATGAAATTGACTTTGATCATTATTATTACAAAATTTACAAGTTTTTTCAATATTTAAATGTTCTTTGTAACTATTTTGGAGTTTAAAAAATTTATAAAATGTGCACTTAAATATGTCACCCTATTCATCTCATTATTTTTCCATAGAGCATCATCCTTTTACATGTGTCTGTATTGTTTTTTGGTGTTTTAAGATTACTTTTTTTTACATATAACTTAAATTTATTGGATGACATATAGTTTAGTTGATCTAGGATATAAAATAAAGATCCAACCTCAATTTTTCCAGCACTTTTCTAAGAACTATCATTTTAAAATAATTAGTTTTGTTTAAATTAGTTTAAATTAATTAGTTTAAAAAATTAGTTTGTAATGTTCCCTTTAAAATAAATTTAATTCTCATATGCTAAAAATATTCTATGACATGTGAAGGTTTCTCCTGGCTGGGAGAGCATGGATATTCCATGTGATCCTCCTCATCTGTCAGATCAGGTGAGGGGTGCTGTAATGTGAAGATAGTTGTTGTGTGGATGCGTACCTGGGGCATAGTGAGGGTCACATTGCCTAATTATTTCCATCTTGAGTTAGTGAAAAACTGAAGACTCTTTAACTTCTTCTTTAGCCAGTTTCTTGTATAATCTGAATAATCAGAAGTAAATGGTTTTGGGGCACCTGGGTGGCCCAGTTGTTAAGCGTCTGCCTTCGGCTCGGGTCATGATCCCAGGGTCCTGAGATAGAGCCCCGCATCGGGCTCTCTGCTCGGCGGGAAGCCTGCTTCTCCCTCTCCCACTCCCCCTGCTTGTGTTCCCTCTCTCGTTGTGTCTCTCTCTGTCTCTGTCAAATAAATAAATACAAATCTTTATTAAAAAAAAGAAGTAAATGGCTTTTTGGGGGAGAAATCTCAATAATGGGACATTTTATTATGGACAATTTTGTCTATGGGTATAGTTTGGGAAAACGAGATATAGCTATAATGAAGTTTAAAATTGCTTTGCATAATATAAGAATATCTTCATTTCAGACATGTAATATCTCTATAGATTATTGCTTTAGGAAAATGATAATTCTTTATTAATATAGACTTAAACATCACTGGGTCTGAAAATAATTTTATATCCTTAGAAGATGTGTAGGGCTGTGTGTCTGTGATGTGGATGTGTGTGTGTGGATGTGTGTGTGTGTGTGTGTGTGTGTGTGTGTGTGTGTTGTCTGGCAATAAACTGGATAAGCACTTAAAGTTTTATTTTTTTAAAGTTTTTATTTTAATTCCAGTTAGTTAACATAGTTACATTAGTTTTAGGTGTACAATATAGTGATTCAACACTCCCATACATCACCTGTGCTCATCATGATTAAATGCACTCCTTAATCCCCATTGCCTATTTCACCCATCCCCCCACTTACCTCCCATCTGAAATGGCAAGACTTCATTCTTATTTATGGCTGAACAATATTCCAGTGTGTGTGTGTGTATACATTTCATATATATATATACATATATATTATATATATAAAATATATAAATTCCATATATATAAATATGGAAGCAGCCCTTTGTGTGTGCATGTGTGTGTGTGTGTGTGTGTGTGTGTGTGTGTAGATATCTATCTATCTATCTATCTATCTATCTATCTATCTATCTATATAGTAAATAATGCTGCTATAAACATAAGGGGGCATGTATCACTTGAATTAGTGTTTTTGTATTCTTTGGGTAAACACCCAGTAGTGTGATTGCTGAATCTCAGAATAGTTCTATTTTTTTTTAAAGATTTTATTTTATTTATTTGAGAGAGAGAGCATGTGATTGGTGGGGAGGGGCAGAGAGAGAGAGGGAGAAGCCAACTCCCTGCTGAGAAGGGAGCCTGACATGGGGCTCCATTTCAGGACCCTGGGATCATGATCTAAGCTAAAGGCAGACACTTAACCGACTGAGCCACCCAGGAGCCCTTATTTTAACTTTTTCAGGAAACTCCATAGTGTTTTCCACAGTGACTGCACCAGTTTACGTGCCCACTAACAGTGTAACAAGCTTCCCTTTTCTCCACATTCTCACCAACACCTGTTGTTTCTTGTGTTGTTGATTTTAGCTATTTTGACAGGTGTGAGGTTATATCTTATTGTAGTTTTGATTTGCATTTCCCTGATGGTGAGTGATGTTGGGCATCTTTTTTGGGTCTGTTGGCTATCTGGTTGTCTTCTTTGGAGAAATATCTGTTCATGTCTTGTGCCCACTTTTTAATTGGATTATTTGGGGGGATGTTGAGTTTTATAAGTTCTTTATATATTTTGGATACTAACCTTTTATCAGATATGTCATTTGCAAATGTCTTCTCCCATTCCATAGGTTGCCTTTTAGTTTTGTTTCCTTCACTGTGGAGAAGTTTTTTTATCTTGATGTAGTCTTAGTAATTTATTTTTGCTTATGTTTCTCTTGCCTCAGGGACCTAATCTAGAAAAAAGTTGCTATAGCTGATGTCAGAGAAATTACTGCCTGTGCTCTCTTCTAGGATTTTTTATGATTTCGGGTCTTTAATACATTTTGAATTTTTTTTTTTTTTTTTTGGTGTGTATGTTGTAAAAAGAGGTCCAGTTTCATTCTTTTGCATGTTGCCGTCCAGTTCTCCCTACATCATTTGTTGAAGAGACTTTTTCCCCATTGGATATTCTTTCCTCCATTGTTGGAGATAAATTGACCAATAATTGAGGGTTTATTTCTGGGTTTCCTATTCTTTTTTCTTTTTAAAGATTTTATTTATTTATCTGATAGAGAGAGAGCAAGCACAAGAAGGGGGAGTGGCATGCAGAGGGAGAAACAGGCTCCCCACCGAGGAAGGAGCCCGACGTGGGACTTGATCCCAGAGCCCTGAGATCATGACCTGAGCTGAAGGCAGAAGCTCAACCAACCGAGCCACCCAGGTGCCCCGGTTTCCTATTCTTTTCCATTCATTTATGGATCTATTTTTGTGCCAGAACCATACTGTTTTGCTTACTACAGCTTTGTAAAATAACTTGAAGTCCAGGATTTTGATGCCTCCAGCATTGCTTTTCTCTTTCAAGATTACTTTGGCTATTCTGGGTCTTTTGTGGTTCCATACAAATTTTAGGATTGTTTGTTCTACTTCTGTGAAAAATGCTGGTGGTATTTAGATAGGGATTTCACTAGATTGCTTTGGATAGTATAGACATTTTTTAAAATGTTTGTTCTTCCAATACATGATCATGGGATGCGTTTCCATTTCTTTACGTCCTCTTCAATTTCTGTCATCAGTGTTGCATAGTTTTCAGAGACAGGTATTTCATCTCTTTGGTTAGGTTTATTCCTAAATTCCTTGTTTTTGGTGCAATTATAAATGGGATTGATTCCTTAATTTATCTTTCTGCTGCTTCATTAGTGTTTAGAAATGCAACAGATTTCTGTACATTGATATTGTATTTTGTGACTTTACTGAATTTGTGTATCAGTTTTAGCAGTTTTTTGGTGGAGTGTTTCAGGTTTTCTATATAGAGTATCATGTCATCTGCACATAGTGGAGGTTTTACTTCTTCCTTACTGATTTGGATGCTTTTTATTTATTTTTGTTGTCTGACTGCTGAGGCTAGGACTTCCAGTACTATGTTGAATAAAAGTGGTGAGAGTGGACATCCTTGTCTTTTCCTGACCTGAGGGGAAATGCTCTAAGTTTTTCCCCATTAAGGATAATGCTAGCTATGGGTTTTTCATAGATGGCCTTTATTATGTTGAGATATGTTCCTTCTGACCCTACTTTGTTGAGGGTTTTTATTTTTTTAAGATTTTATTTATGTATTTGACAGAGAGAGACACAGCGAGAGAGGGAACCCAAGCACGGGGAGTGGGAGAGGGAGAAGCAGGCTTCCCACCGAGCAGGCAGGCCAATGAGGGGCTTGATCCCAGGACCCTGGGATCATGACCTGAGCCCAAGGCAGACGCTTAACGACTGAGCCACCCAGGCGCAACTTGTTGAGGGTTTTTATCATGAATGAATGCTGTACTTTGTCAAATACTTTTTCTTCATCTATTGAAGTGATCATATGGTTCTGATCTTTTCTCTTATTGATGTCATGTATCACACTGATTGATTTGTGAATATTGAACTACCCTGGCAACCCAGGAATAAATCCCACTTGATCATGGTGAATGCTTTTTTTAATGTATTGTTGGATTAGGCTTGCTAGTATATTTTTGAGGATTTTTGTATCTGTGTTCATCAGGGAAATTAGCTTATAATTCTCTTTTTTTGTGATATCTTTTTATGGTTTTGCAAGTAGGGTAATGCTGGCCTCATTGAATGAATTTGGAAGTTTTCCTTCCTTTTCTATTTTTTTGGAATAGCTTGAGAAGAATAGGTATTAACTCTAAATGTTTGGTAAAATTGCTTATGACACCATCTGGTCCTCGACTTTTGTTTGTTGGAAATTTTTTGATTATTAATTCAAGTTCTTTGGTATTGATTGGTCTCTTCCAATTTTCTCTTTCTTCCTGCTTCTGTTTTGGCAGGTTATATATTTCTAGGAATTTATCCATTTTTTCTAGATTGTCCATTTGTTGGCATATAGTTTTTCATAATATTCTCTTATGATTATTTATATTTCTGTGGTATTGGTTGCTATTTCTCTTCTCTCATTTGTGATTTTATTTGAGTCCTTTCTCTTTTTTTCTTGGTAAGTCTCCCTAGAGGTTTATCAATTTTATTGATTTTTCAAAAAAAAAAAAAAACAAACAAATCCTGGTTTCATCGATCTGTTCAAATGTATTTTTTCAATTCTATATCATTTATTTCTGCTCTAATCTTTATTATTTCCTTACTTCTGCTGGTTTTAGATTTTGTTTATTTTTCTTTTTCTAGATCTTTTAGGTGTGAGGTTAGGTTGTTTGAGACTTTTCTTGCTTCTTAAAGTAGGCCTGTACTGCTATAAACTTCCCTCTTAGAACTGCTTTTGTGGTCTTCCAAAGGTTTTGAACCATGTGTTTTCATTTTCATTTGTTTCCATGTACTTTTTAGTTTCTTCTTTTATTTCCTGGTTGACCCATTCACTGAGTAGGAGTATGTTATTTAATCTCCACATATTTGTGGTCTTTCCAGATTTTTTCTTGTGGTTCACTTCTAGTTTTATAACACTGTGGCCAGAAAATATGCATGGTATGACTTCAATTTTGAATTTGTTAAGGTTTGTTTTGTGGGCTAATATGTGATCTAGTCTGCAGAATGTTCCATTTGCACTTGAAAAGAATGTGTATTCTGCTGTTTTGGATGGACTCTTCTGAATATATCTGTTAAATCCATCTGTTCCAGTGTATCATTCAAAGCCATTGTTTCCTTGTTAATTTTCTGTTTAAATGACCTATTGTTGTAAGTGGGGTGTTAAAGTCTCCTACTATTATTGTATTATTATCAATTAGTTCATGTTTATTATTAACTGTTTTATATGTTTGGGTGCTGTCATGTTGGGTGCATAAATATTTATAATTGTGCTATCTTCTTGTTGGATTCTCCCCTTTATTATTATACAGTGTCCTTCTTTGTCTCTTGTTACAGTCTTTGTTTTAAAGTCTATTTTGTTCTATATAAGTATTGCCACTCTGGCTTTCTTTTGACATCTATTTGCATGATAAATATTTTTCTTTTTTTTTAAAGATTTTATTTATTTATTTAAGAGAGCAAGAATGAGAGATGGAGAGAGAGAGCACATGAAAGGGGTGAGGGTCAGAGGGAGAAGCAGACTCCCTCCTGAGCAGGGAGCCTATGCGGGACTCTATCCCAGGACTCCAGGATCATGACCTGAGCCAAAGGCAGCCGCTTAACCAAATGAGCCACCCAGGCACCCCGATAAATATTTTTCTATCCTCTCGCTTTCCATTTGTAGGTGTCTTTAGGTCGAAAATGAGTTTCTTGTAAGCAGCATAGAGATGGGTCTTTTTTTTTTTTAATCCATTCTGTCACCCTATGTCTTTTGATTGGAGCATTTAAAAAGTAAGGTGATATAGTTTCACCTCAGATAAGAAATATGGGGTAGAACCTGGAGGTCAGAGCCCAATCTGAATCAATTCTTTTGCAGAAATTACTCTCCCCGCCCCCTCCTTGAAACATCATATTGGAAATGAGGTTATTCCTAGACTGAATATTGCAATTTTGGGAAATGTATTGGTGGATGATTTTGGGAAGCTGTTGAAGACTTTTTTCCTCCTTTCTGACATTTTTGTTGAAGTATAACAAACATATAGAAAAGTACACAAATCCTAAGTGGAGGAATCAACTTATAAACTGAATACACCTGTAGGCAGCACTGGGATTGAGGAACAGAACATTACTAAGCATCCCAGAAAACCTCAATGTGCAATTTATTTATTTTTCCCCTAGGGTAATTACTATTCTGATTTTTAATATCAAGGATTAGTTTTGGATGTTCTTAAACTGTACATAGACATAACCATATACTTTTTATATTTGGCTTCTTTTGCTCAAAATAATATATCTGAGATTCTTTCCTGTTGTTGCAAGTAGTTGTAAATCATTCATTTTCATTTCTGTAGAATATTCCATTGTTTGACCTGTTTTTATTTATTCAGCTCTTGCAGGGATTTGTGTTGTTTCAGTTTTAGGGTCTCTTATGAATAGTGCTACTATAAACACTTTAATACATGTCTTTTGGTATGCACACTTCTGTTAATAACATACCTAGAAGTGGAACTGGTGGATGATAGGTTTAGGTTTATACTACCAAGTAATTTCCCGCCCCCAAATTTAACAATTTATATACCCACCAGCAGTGTGTAATGAGAGTCCTTGTTCCTCCAATTTCCTGACACCTCTTTCTATGATGTCTTTTAAATTTTAGAATTTCCCTCGAGTGTTTAGTGGAATTTCATTGTAGTTTAAACTTGTAGTTCCTTGATAACAAGTGAAGTGGGACACTTTTCATATATATATATATTCTTTTTTGATTACTTACACATCTTTTTTATAAAGTGCCTATTCAAGTCTGCTTTTTATCTACTGATCTTTAACCAACCTGTAAAAGGGTTTTTTGTTTGTTTGTTTGTTTGTTTTTGCTATCTTCTAAGAACTAGATCCCTGTCAAATATATGTGCTGCAAATATCTTAGTCCACTCTGTAAGTTGCTTTTTCACTTCTTTAATCTTTTGATGGAAAGATGTTCATAATATTCACATGGTGCTGTTTACTTTTTTGTTTGCTTTTTATTAAGTACTTTAAAAATTCTTCATGATATTGCTATGTCTAACCCAAGTTCAGGAGATATTCTCCATGTTTTCTTGAAAAGTCTGGATTAATTTATCTTTCACAGTGACATCAGGAGCATCTTTGAAATTGAGTTATTGTTGTCATATGAAGAAAGATTAAGGTTTCTTTTTCTTTTTAAAAAAAGACTTTATTTATTTATTTGAGAGAGGGAGGGAGAGAGTGCACAAGCCCTGGGGAGGGGTAGAGGGAGAGGGAGAAGGAGACTCCCTGCTGAGCAGGGAGCCCAATGCGGGACTCTATCTCAGGACCCTGAGATTGTGGCAGAGCCAAAGGCAGATGCTAAAATAACTGAGTCACCCAGCCACCCCAAGATTAAGGTTTCTATATTTCCTATGTACATATCAACTTACCTCACACCATTTATTTAAAATACTGTCCTTTCTCCATTGTACTATGGTGTCACCTCAGCCATAAATCAGTTGACCACATATACATGTATCTTTATTGTGTTTCATTGGTTAGGTTGTGCATTCTTGTTAAATCACCACACTCTCTTGATAATTATTGCTTTACAACAGAACTCACTCTCTCATAATGTCTAGCTTTATTCTTCTTTAAGAGAGTCTTGGCTATTTTTGGCCATGATAATTTCTGTAAGAATTTTAGAATCTACTTTTCAATTTACATGCACACTATACCACCTCCCCACCCTCCAGCTCCCAACCCACAGACATACTCTTCTAGGAATGTGAGATTGAATTAAAGCTATAGATCTATTAGGTGAGAGTTGAATTTTTTTTTAACTTTAGTCTTTCAGTCTGTAAACCTAGTCTTTGAGATTCTTTTATAGGGGATTAAAAAAATCAAGAAAGATATGAGTAATAGGAATATAATATTGGATATTATTGATCAAGAGGGACATTTGTCTCAGAAGAAGAAAACTCATTAGATTAAATAATCAGGGCACCTGGGTGGCTCAGTCGGTTAAGCATCTGCCTTCAGTTCAGGCCATGATCCCAGGGTCCTGGGATCTAGTCCTGCATTGGGCTTCTTGCTCCCCAGGGAGCCTCTTCTCCCTCTGCCTGCCACTCCCCTTGCTTGGGCTCCGTCTCTCTCTCCCTCTCTGACAAACAAATAAATAAAATCTCTTTTAAAAAGTAGATTAAATAATCAATGTTCTTGGGCTTTGGGGCAGTGGGCGGGGAGCGAGTAGAAGCGCGTGGTTCCTCGTGTCTAAGGGAGGGGCACTCCTTGCGTAGGGCTGGTGGTCCACCCCCGCCCGCGGGGTGACGCGGGGGGTCTCCGCCGTCACCGGCTCCAGCCTGAGCAGCAGGGCCCCGGACGGGCGAGGCGGAGGGGACTTGGGTCGAACTCAGGCTCCGACGCCGGGGCGGGGCTGAAGGTTTCCTCAGAAAACGAGAACTTTCCAGCCCTCGGCGATTAGATGCAGGCAGGCCGCGATTGTCCATTTCCTCCTGGTGGGTGAGAGCACTCAGAGCGCGCTCAGTTTGGGGGATCCAGGTGAGTTCACGGGATGTTCTGTGTGCGGGATGAAGCATGCTAGCTTCTTTTCTGCCTGGTTCCGTGTACCCGAAGTGTAATTGCTGGGGGCTTGTAACTTTCCAGGTTTCTTTGGTTTCATTTACTCAACCGTGTAACTTCTGAATGCTGACCTGCTTAAGACCCTGTTTTGTATGGATATAAATAAAAGGGGTCCGTCCCCAAGGAGAGGAAAAAAAATAATCAATGTTCTTTATTATATATTAATAAAAATAGATTTGGCCAGTCAGTGAATTCAAGAAAAAATAGGAAGATGAGGAAGAAACTGCAAAAATATTGCATTTTTGTGACCATTCAAATAAAATGAGCAAAAGCATATACAGTTTAGCTGAAGGGAGTGGAACTAGATGTGGATTTATTATTGCTATTTTTAAATGAATTAAGAAATAAATATTAAAATAATCATTTAAAAATGCTTAATACAATAATTGTTGAGAAATAAAACCTCCAAAAACACTTTGCTATCTTCAGAAATTTTTAGGAGTTGTAAACGGCCCTTGAAACCAAAATTTGAAAACCAAAAGATTAACTACTACTGTGTTAATCTTTTCAGAGACAGAGAGAGAGATAGCGAGAGAAATTCTCAGAAACTACTAGCCCAGAAGCTATACAAGATTGCAGGTTTATATTACTAAGAATCCTTGGATAAATCACACTAGTTTGATAATTTTAGTTGAAAACAGGAGAATGAAATTCACTGAAGTCAAAAAGCATTATAGGAAAAATCTAATGGAGAAACTTTCTTTGCTTTGTTAGCCTCAAGATGAAAGAAATAATAATAAAGGCTTTTACATTACCCAATCTGAGATTCCTTAATGAAAATTTGAGAAAAAAGTTAATTTTCTTGCTTAGAACATGCTCAATACTCTATAGGCAAGAAGAATTAACACTTCTCATAGCCCTATATAAATAATTAAGCCAACTGAGACTATCATTTTTGTGATCAGGAATAATTGTTGAAGATTATGTGATCAAATTAGTGGGTTCACTAAGAAAAAATTATTTACAGCTTGGAAGTAAAGCAAAATTGTGGACAGTGTATCCTTTCAAATTTGTACTGAAACTTCCATAACAAATTATTTAATGATCTAGAAAAATGTTCCTGTGGTTGATGTTGCTATTAAATAAAAGCTCACACCAATCATAAATTACATGTTAATTTGTAGGTCTTATCCAATAGAATTGCAAATATTTCTCTCTAGTAGAAAAATAACCCCAAAAGTTATGTATTGTCCTATAGGTCATTAATCATCCCCCCCACCCCGGGATAAACTATTTCAGAATGCCTTTCATGGTGGATCATTCTTCTAATCTTCATTTGACCCAAGTCTGCTATCTGACCAGTTCTCTCCATTAATGAAGTGAGTAAAATCTTTGCCATATGTTCATTTTATATGTGTATAAAATCTTTTTTTTTTAATTTGGAAAAGGTTTAAGGCATTTAAAAAAATTACATTTATCTTATCACCTATAAATGCAAGGGTATGTTGGAGCCAGTGAGCATTGGCTCTAAAGAGCTGATTGCATCTTTTTCCAACTTCACATTCAGATCTGCAAGGTCACTCGCGAGAAAATTAGCCACGGTGGGAAAATTTACACCAAAATAATAGGTATAAACTAAAAATCATGACTTTTTATTATTCTTGAAGAGCCAGTTTAGTAATATGCGATGCATGTAACTAAAACCACATTACTTATTTTGTTTTGAATTTTTAAAAAAATGTTCTTCTTGGACGTGTTTTTTTTTTCCACTAAAAAATGATTCTTAGAGTTATCTATATTGTTGCATCTAGCTGTAGTTCACTCTCTTACATTGATGTATTTTATCTACATGTGAATATTCCATTTATCCATTCCCTTGCTAATGAACTTTTGTGTTGCTTCCAGTTTATATTATTACAAACATTATTGTTTTCATAGCTATAATCACAAATGTACATTTTTATGAAATGCCAGGGAATCTTATCTTATCCATTTTTCTACTAGGTCTTCTTTATTTTGAACTGATTTATGAGATACACACACACCCATAATTTAGAAACATATAGAATCACACTAACACACACACACACCGTCTGCACGCTCTATTTGTTTCAAAGAATTTCTTCTATTCTGTGGCTTGCATTTTCATTTTCTTAGCAGGGATCTCTTAATGAATTCCAGTTCTTAATTTTAATATAGTTCAGCTTATCATTTTTCCCCATTAAGTTTAAGAATTCTCTTTGTGCATTATTTAAGAAAAAGCCTTTGCCTATCCTGAAGTCAAAAATATATTTAGATTTTACTAAATAATCTCATAAAATTCATATTTTTTACTTCAGCATTATTTTAGACATATTTAGAAAACTTACCACAATTTAATGTTTTTTAAAAAAATCTGCAGTAGGATTGAGTTTCATTTTTTTCTCATATGGGTAACTTTTCAGCAATCTTTATTGAGAATGCTGTTATTTTCCTATCATTCTGCAGTAATACATTCAAAGGTCCACAGATAAGTGAGTTTGTATCTGAGCTCTTTATTCTGTACCATTTGTCTAGCTCTCTGTTCTTATGCCAATGCCATATTGTTATGTTTGTTGTAGTTTTATAATTAGTCTTGACATTCAGTAAAGCAAGTCTTCTCATCTTATCCTTTTTCTTAAAGAATATTTTGGCTCTTCTTGGTCACTTATATTTCAAAATGAATTTTAGGTTTGTCTTGTCAAGTTCCCCCAATTTCCCTTTTGGATTTTGATTAAAATTGAGCTAAGTCTAAATTTGGGGGAAAGCATCAAATTCAAAATATTGTCTTCTAATTAATAAATCTGATAAATGCCACATTTTATAGAACTGACAGCTTTATGGGTTTTTATACAAAAATCTTTCACATCATTTGTTACTTTTATTCCCAGGTTTATGATATTTTTGTCCCACTACAAATGGTATACATTTTTACATTTTATTTTGTATTTGTTATTAGTTCCCAGAATAAAACTGTATCTCTTCAGAAATTTTCTTCATATTATCCTCAAACAAAAATAAAGGTACAGAATATTGTGGCTCCTATGTTTTCCTAGAAAGAACTTTAGAGGTTAACACAATAATTCTTTTAAGTAATTTTTAAAAAAATCACTACAGGTTACTTTTCACAAAACAAATTCTAGCATTATTACTTAAATAAAAAGTGTGATAGATAAGAAAAATTAACAGTAATATGCTACAGAGGATATATGGCTAAGGTAGTATTCATTTATGTACAATAAACCTGAAAGAATTTCAAGAAAAATAACTTTCTTTGTTGTTGTTTTGCTATTTAAAAATCTACCAATTTTTCCTCTTTGAGGATCAGTTACAAATATAACATACTCAAACTACAAATAATGTGTCCTGATTAAAAAAATCCTTTAGCAGTGCTGTTCTAGTGTTGGCTTATTGTTTTTTCTAAAATTTACTTTCTAATTTGAAGATCTTTTAAAAAATTATTTAATTGTTGTGTCCTTGAAACTAAAGTTAAAAAACACATACTTTAAATATTCTATATAGTTGTGATATTCAACAATTTCTTTAAAATATCATTGTATAATGAATCAAATAACAATGGTTTATAATAGAGTCCTTCAGTCCAAACAGCATATATGTAGCTGATTTCAATCTCTTAATTCAAAGAGGAGGCAACTGAAGTCCAGAAGTGTGAGTTTATCAAGATGAAAAAGTCTGTAATTAATATTTTGAGAATGAGTTCAGTCTTTTTAAGAGGCAGCGGAATTATTTTTGAAGGTTGGAAATATCAGTATGGGGGCAAAAGAGAAGGGCAGTCCAAGAAAAGAGACCAGTAATAACAAATGTCTGCACATAGAACAGCCCAGGAGAACAGCTGGGAGAATATGAAATAGTTTAGCTTGAATAGAATACAGGTAACATAAGGGAAGTAGAAAGAAGTAGTGTAGGTTGAACAGAGATCATAAAAAGCTTTGAATACAGAGCTAAAGAATCTAACTTTATTTTAACCCATGATTGAAAACTTATACAAAGAGAAATGTAGCATTCAATCACCTTTCATAACTTCTGGATCTAGGTGACCATTTTTTTCAAGTTCAAATTAAGAGTTAGAAAATGGAAGTGGGGGTGCCTGGCTGGCTCAGTAGGTAGAGCATGTGACTCTTGATCTCAGGATTGTGAGTTTGAGCCCCACATTGGGGCAGAGAGCCTACTTAAAAAAATGGAAGAAGTAGAACTTTTGAAATAATTATATTTTATAAATTAAAAAAAAAGATTTATTGCCTCTGTTATAGATAATGGGTATACTAAGGAGGAAAGGTTTTTGTTTTTGTTTCAGTTTTTATTAAGTCCTTGATGATATGGAAAATAGAGCTCATTTTCTATTGCTGGCAGGGAAGGGGGACTGGGCAGCGATAAATGAACAAGTAGAAAAGCAGTTAAATATCAGGTAAAGGTGAGTGTAATCACAGAGTGATATGAAGAGAATGGCTTAGGAGGTACTATTTATTGAATATTTATAGGAGACCTCCCAGTCCTAGGAGATATATTTAAGCTAAGATCTGAAAAACTTCAAGGAGCCAGCCAGGAGATGATTTGAAGGCAGAACCTTCCAGGAAAACGAAAGACTAGCACAAAGACCACAGCATAGAAATGGGCTTTTTGTTTTTGAGGCCCCGAATGAAGGACAAGGGGTTAAAGATAACGAACAAGAGGTGTGGTGGTATAATAGGGGGCTAGATCTTACAATGTCTCACAGGCTAGAGTTAAAGATTCACGCTTTATTCGAAGTTGGTCATAATGCATTGAAGATTATGATTTGTACCACCTAATTATGTTTTATAAGGATCACCCTGGAATGCTGTTTCAGGACTGACTTATAGGGTAGCAAGGGTAAAAGGAGAGAGTCTATTTATTCCATTAATTTCAGGATATCCTTTCAAGTTTAAGTCAATAGCACTTGACTGTATGCTGGATGTTAGAAGTGATAGAAAAATAGAAATCAAGGAAGATTCACAGGATTTTCAATCAAGTCATTAAGTTGATGGGTATTTGTCTTTTTTTTTTGAGATGAGAAAAACTAGAGGTGAATACATTTTGAAGGAAATATTCAAATGTTATTACTTGTATGTAAAACTTGCGATGCTTACAAGACACTAAAGAGATTTCAAGTAGCTTGAAGCTCAGAAAAGTCTTGGCAAGGGATATGAATTTGGGAGTTATTGGCATATGGGTGGTATTTAAGTCCATGGGCATGGATGAGATCACTGAAAGTAAACACTATTTTCATGTCTATTTACATATTTCCTTACCTCATTGTCAGTATTTCCACACAGTTAATGCACCTATCTTTCACTAGTGTTCATCCCAGTTCATCTAGGTGCCTAATTGTTAATTACCACTGAATTTAACAAAATTGCTAGGAGACAGCTACAAAACAAGTTCAGTTAAAAGACATTTGCTGAAATCTCTGAGCTCTAATAAACATGACATGCTTACTGGTGTACTAATAAAGGTCTAGTTTTATGAAAATAATTCAATTTTCTTTCCCCAGAAAGAGTTTAATAAACATTTGAATTAAATTGATAGCTTAAAATACTCATTATAATCAGGGCAGCAATAGGAAATGTAATTGTGACTCACAGGAGTAAAAGTGAACAGTGATCAGTGATCAGGAAGAAGAAAAAATTTATAGAGAAGATGAGAGATCCCTGGTGCTAAATAAATGATCCCCATGAGGTCAGGAGTCAGAATTCTAAAATCAAGATTTACAGCACGTTAGTATTGATGGCATTTTCTTCTCTTACTTTTCTAGATTCAGAGATGAAATGAATGCAAGGTGAGTAAATGGTGCTGAGTGGTTTCCCTTCCATTCCTTTGGGAAGGAAAAAAAAATCTGTTAATAAAACCTTCCAGAATCAGCTCTCTGTTGAACTAGATTTTAATTGCTACCACATAAGTGTTTATAGACAACTGTCCTATTGGTAGGTGAGCTGTCACATGCCCAACACTAAAGATTTCACATAATCAAGACATCCTAATTTGGATTCGGAAAAAATTTGGAACGTGGAGCTTTTGAATGAGTTTGGCAAGGCATGCATGCTGCTTTATTACAAGTGACACAGACTGTGAACAGATGCAGAGGACCGCGGTAGATTTTTGCCATTCTTGGAAAGTTACAGAGGTGTACACACCATAGAACTACCTCAGGAATTTTAGAACTGAGGAGATTTAGGATAGGAACACTGAAGATTTTAGGAGAGAAACAAGTAGACACTAGGGTTGGAATGGAACATACTAGGGGAAGTAGCTGAATAAACATTATTTATGTTGGCAAGACTTTACAATGTGAGAATCCTTTCTTAAGGGCTTCCTATATGTCAGTTACTGTATTAATTAATGGCCATGCTTTGTGTCAAAAGTAATCAATTCAAAATCTTATAAAATAGGGAATATAATTGTGTTTATTTTAGTGATGAAGAAAACTGAGGCTCAGAAATCATACAATTATTAAATAATTAAGCTTGAACTTGAACCCGGGCCTTGAGTTCAAAGCCTATGTTCTTAACATTGTACATTGTGATAAAATGGATGTTTGAGCATGTCTAGGGTACAAGGTATGCAGAAATTTTGGTTAAGTAATACCTGACTAAAGCTTTTTATTTTTTTAATCTATCATCCCTTGAGTACCCTTTACTTATATGACAAAAGGGAGATTATCCAAATAGATCAAATCCAATCACACTAACCCTTAAATACGGAGGCAGCAGGGGAAGTCAGGGAGATGTGAAATGTTAAAAGAGCTTGACAATGCTAACTTTCAAGATGAAAAGAGCGGCATTAGAAGAAATGCAGTTCGCCGTAAGGAGCAGAGGAAATCCCCACCCTGGTACCCCTGATGGGTACCCCTATCAGTCTAACTGATACAAAGAGCTGCATTCTGCCTACAACATAAGTGAGCATGTAAGCAAATTCTCCAGATGCTCTAGAAAGACTAGCCCTACAATCCTGTAATTTTGGCCTGGTGAGACCCCGAGAAGAAGACCCTGTTGAGCCTGCCTGGATTTCGGGTCTACAGAAATTGTGAGACAATAAATAGGTGTTGTTCTAAGTTGTGATAATGAATATGCAGCATAAGAAATTAATACAGTGAGACATAGTCAATATGCAGCACCCTAATTTGCTTGTTTCTTTTGATCCAATGAGGCAATTATAAGGCTTTCTCTAGAGAACCAGGAATAAGATGGGCTCTCAAGAGGCAAGGTGGCCATAAAGTTGGCAAAATAAAGTTTTATTTTCAGTGCTTTTATTTATTTTTCTAAGGATTTTATTTATTTGAGAGAGAGAGAGAGATAGAGAGATAGAGAGAGAGAGAGCATGAGCAGTGGGGAGAGAGAGAAACAGGCTCCCCACTGAGCAGGGAGCCTGATGTGGGGTTTGATGCCCGGGCCATGGGATCATGACCTGAGCTGAAGGCAGATGCTTAACCGACTGAGATACCCAGGCGCCCCTATTTTCAATGCTTTTAATGGTCCTTGATATCTATAACAAATTTGAAATCTTGTTTCTAACATCTAAATGCTAGCAAACCTTAGTTGAATATTGTGACATTTCTATTGAATGAGGGTAGTATTGTGAGGTGGGACCCAAAGATGGCATTTTACAACTCTTGGTTTTAACATTAACTGACAAAACATAAACATGCCTGATAAAACCACAAGAAATCTCTCCCTTCGGAAGTGGGCACTGTGTATTAAGTAAGACTGAGTATGAATAAATATTAACATGAAAAGAATAAACTGGTCAGTTGTCCAATTTGGGGACAAACCACACTGAATATCTGATTTTAAAAATTAAATGATTTTTGTCCATGTCTCCATAATTTAATAGAAATCCAAGTGCGCGTGCGCACACACACACACACACACACACACACACACACAAAGCTTGAAATGTTTTAAGTTAATTATCCTTTTTACAAATATGTATATGCTATTTAATTTTGATATGTTCTTAATGAAATGCTAATGTAAAAAGGAAGAAAGATTTGCCTGAGTGGCTTACTTTAATAAAAATTAAATGAATTTCATATGAATGCTAATATAGCCCAGTCATCCAGTCCCCAACATCATTTTCATCGCACCACCGATGCTTCAGAAACAGATCCTGACAAGGGACCTCCAATTAGATGAGCAGGAAATAAGCTCAAGTGAAAATGTTGGTTTTAACATGGATGAGCCCTGAGAAATTATGACTGTAAAAAGCTTCAGTTTTAATGACACCACTTTGTCTCTGGTAGGCATGCATTAACAATGAATCCCCTCTTCATCTTTATTGCTTCATAAACTTTTATACCCAGTATAGCCTAGTGACTTCCCTGGGGAGGATGGCTCCGATAATTGAAAACTGAGGCCCAGACTTTTCAAATCACAGCCCAGGAGCATCTACTACTTTCATAGTCATAACAAACACACCCAGCTCAAGAAAGTATTAATTTACTCTGCCCACTTTCCTAGAGGATTCTGCTTTAGGACTAGAGAAGGGGAAAGGGGGAAATAGCCTGTCTCTCAGTTTTGTTTAAAAATGTGTGGATGTGCAAGCAAGCTCAGACTTCTCAACAAATTAATCTGAAAATATTTCACACTCCGTATAGCCTTGCTCCACTGGATATCCACTAGGTGTTAAAGACTGACTCAGTCATCTGTATGTCTTCAACACAAAGCAGATAGATGGTAACTAATAATATTTAGTTATATTTAGTTATATATAATATATATATATTTTATTGTTATATATAACAATAATTTTTATTATTATATATATAATATATATTATTATATATAATATATTTATATATATATAAATATAATAATATTTAGTTATATTTAGTTATATATATATATAGTTTAGATATAGTTATCGTAATAACTAATGACACTTTTCATTGTTGGTACGTTGGGGGCATACATAGAATATACTTTATTCCACTTAATCTTGATGACAACTCTGTAATAGATATTAGTTGTAAACTTAAATATTGAGATTTATAAATGTTTTGCCTAAGAAAATCAGCACATTTAAGAGCCCAGATGTTTAATAAATTTGGTGAATGAATGAATATTGATCTCATCTCTGTAGGATTCCTCTACTAAACTCCATTGTGGTTAGACTGTCATTGGGATCTGTGGAATATATGTTTCTTCTAAAGCAGAAAAACAATGTCACTAATGAAATTTTTACTATATTTTTTCCTAGGCTAATCCTATTACTAGGGCCCATGAGATTACTTTTATGTACTTTTATATAGGCTTTCCAATTATCTCTCCTTTCTTTTATCTACTCAATTTTTGCTTGCTTAGCTCCTAACTCCATTAATGATTAAAATAGATTCTCTTTCACTACTTCACCTATATTGCCATCCTGCTTATATATCTTCATGACTCATTTCTTCACGTATTATGCTGAAATCTCAGCAGATTTTTTTAAAATTCTTCACTCATCAAATGGGAATCAAATATAATTATTAAAACCACTTGTATCATGTTATTATAAATATGATAAAACATAAAGACCGTAAAATGAGACAGTATATAGTTTATTTTCATATTTTATAGCCCTAATTTTCTTATTTTTATGTATATGTTAGTAATTTAACAAATATTAATATAATAGAATATTAAATCTTGAAAAGGTAATATGTAAATTGTATGATTTAGCTTAATATTAGCTTGAGACATCCAACTCATGTAAAATATTGGTAGAATGACAATTTTCACCATAGATTGTCCTAAATTTATAGTATTAGCAGTTTGTGTATAAGATTTCCCTGGGGCCATTTAATAAAAAAACTTTTTATAAATAGAATTATCAAAAATATAAAAAAGATAGAAATAGTACTATAATGCAACATGTATATTTCATTCAGCTTCAGTAAGTATGAACTTGTGTCTGTCTCTTTCATGTATCCCTCCCTCCCAAATTTTTTTTTTTTTTTTAAATGCTGGAGGATTTTCAAGCAATCCCAGACAGCATGTTATTTCTTACTTTCATACATTTCATTCTTTCATTAAGGCATATATACGGATATGGACTTCTGTTTCTTTCTTAACCAACATGACATTATCAGTCTTTAAAAATATCAACATTAATTACCTAACACCATCCAGTATCAAGCCCATATTTAAATTGTCCCAGTTGACTCATAGTTTATTTTAGACTTGCTTGGTTCAAATCAATTTCCAAATAAGGTCCAAACATTCATGTGCTTATTATGTTTTTCAAGTCTCTTTTTATCTATCTATATTAGTGCTCTTCCCTCTAGCTTTTAAGTTTTTATTTGTTGGGGAAATAAATGTTTTATGGAATCTTCCATATTTTGTGTTTGATTGCTTCTTGATTGGATTTTTTAACTGTTACTCTATCCCTTCAATTTCTGATAGATTTGTAGTTAGATCCAGAGGCTCTGTTAGATTCAGGTTCTGATTTTTAGGCTAGGATAATTCACATAAGGCCATGCGCACCTCCTTGCATCACTTCATATGGTCCTATTGTCCCCATTTGTGATGCTGAGATTGAACTGGGTTCAGGAGGTGTGATCCTGCCTTGCTATTCAAGCAGTGGCAAATGGAAAGGGTAAGTGTTCATGTTTCTTGTTATTGTCATTGCTAGAGTCCAATGTTAAGTCATTTTCAAGAGGTGCCATATTTTAATATGCATAATGTTTTTCTTCTCCAACTCATCACTTTCAGCTCTGTTATTAAGCACAACTTCAGTAAAGCCTGTCAAAATATACTTTAGAAGTCTTGGAACTTTGGAGGAGATAAGATTTAGATTAGTGCCCTAAGATGCAGAAATGGTTCCAGACACATTGAATGCAAATAAAGAATGAAAATCAATAATTCAGTAGAGGCAAGAAAAAAAGCCAGAAGTATGAACCCCAATAGTCTCTAGGAACATTGGGACTAACTACACTTCCTATGACATATGGGATTAGAATTGAATGGAATAATTAAATCTTAAATCTTAAAGGCAAAAATGAGATCAGCACACCGGAGAGACCCAACAACTGATTCATTCATCAAAAAATTTATCTAAGGGGTTGTTACCCAGTGAAATGGTTTTAGTCCTGTTATGTACTGAATGTTTGTGTCTTCCCACCACCATGACCACCAAACTTATCTTAGAATCAAGATCCAATGCGATGGTATTAAGAAGTGGGACCTTTGGGAGGTGACTAAGTCTTGAGGAAGGAGCCCTCATGAATAGAATTAGTGCCTTTCTAAGAGACTCCACAGAACTCTCCCACTCCTGATATGGGAGGACACAGTGAGAGCACTGTCTGTGTACCAGGAAGCTGGCCCCACCAGACAACACATTTGCTGGCATCTTGATCTTCGACTTCCTAGCCTCCAGATCAGTGACAAATTGTTGTTTAAGTCACCTACTCTATGGTATTTCTGTTAGAGTGGCTGAAACGGACTAAGACAAAGTGCTCCCCACTTTTTTCTTTTTCTAAACTAGATAGTTATAATTTCTAAATTTAAAATTATACAGCATTTCTGATGAAAATAATTTTAGGTTACTGAAGACAAACCACAGTAGGAGTGAACATGCGCACAAAGAAATTTATGTTCCCAGGAGGAAGAAAAAAGTGTAGTGTTACGTCTGCTTGAGGGATTTTTCTTGTTAAGTTGTGATCCATGAGTTTATGAATATGTAATTCTTCTTTTATTTAAACTTCAAAAGATTAGAGATAAGTAAACACTAGCAAGAGATACATATTTGTCATTCATACTGAAGTGTAAGTATGCCTTTTTTTTTTTTAAAGATTTTATTTATTTATTTGAGAGAGAGAATGAGAGATAGAGAGCACGAGAGGGAAGAGGGTCAGAGGGAGAAGCAGACTCCCTGCCGAGCAGGGAGCCTGATATGGGACTCGATCCCGGGACTCCAGGATCATGACCTGAGCCGAAGGCAGTCGCTTAACCAACTGAGCCACCCAGGCGCCCTAAGTATGCCTTTATAAATGAAAATATCTGGGTTTCTGCAAAGTTACATTCATTTAATCTTCAGGATGGTCCTGTGAGGTTAATGGATGAGAAAACTGCTCAGTGTAGCTAGACGGTTGCCAAGGTCACATTATAGGGTCTTGTCACCAACAGCATTGACTTGGAAGCAAAGATTCTTGACTCCATTTCCAGTGCTTTCTTATCCACCAATGAACTGGAAAATAATGACAGGTAAATTGTCAGAAGAAACAGAAGTTGTCCATAATGTAAATTAAAAAACAAGACTTTAAAATATAAAGCATTAAAATCAATCAATAATTAATTAAAATATCAAGTATTCTAAGTATGAAGTATATATAAAGTATTAAATATAAAGTATTGAAATGTGTGAAGATAAGATTTTCTATTTTTTAAATTTTTTACCTAAAAATAACTATTAACTATAATTTTTATGGCCGTAAAAAAATACAAGCCATGAACACTAAAAACTATATTTTTCTTCTTTTGCAAATTGCAAAAAAGTGATACAAAATATCCCATAAAGTGTTTTATATTTTAGTTAAAAGAAAAATAATTTTAATTAGCAACTGTATTTACTAAATATAATTTAAATATATGACACAACCGTTTTAGGAACCATTTGAATTTTATATTATATATTTAAAATTCATAAAACATAATAGGGTGTCTCTATCTTTGTTTTGATTGGCATCTATTTGAACTATCTCATATTTGTTCCTATGTAAAATAGGACAATGTTCTCCAAAACCTATGTGCCTTTCAGTATTTACAGAAATTTTCATTCCTCTGTATGCACCTCATGCTCTGAAGAAAAATTTGTCAATTGAAATCTGACTTGCAGAAGTTAGAGTGCATGCTTTCTTTTTGATTTGGTATATTATAAGGAGGCAGACTGAATTGTACTTGAGTAATAATTTGGAATGAGGCCCTAAATTAGACTTTTTTTGAGTTAGCTTATGTCTGTTCCAAAATTCAGATAAAACTATCCAGTAGAGTGGGTGATAAATTCTCTGGTTTTCTAATCTCAGATAGAATTAGTAAGAGGACTCTTTAGCAATTTATCAACAATTTCTCTACATGCAATATGATATCCTTGGTATTGTGGGAAATGGAAAGAACCGTAATCCAGAATCCCTGTCCTAAAGAAGTTTATACTTTATGGGAGAAGACAGGTGTTTAAGTATATACACAGCAATGTGAATTAAACTACAACTGTCTCACAATTCCAGTCATGATAATTTGCCCAGTGATTAAAAGAGATAATAAAATCTAGGAACAGAGAAATTTCTAAGGTATAAAGCATCTTTTATTAAACCCTGCCCCGACACCAGAACATAAAATAAGAAATTTTTCATTTACCCAGGTGAAATCTGAAAAGCCACTTCCTAGTACCTAGTATGGTGATTTGCACTTAGGACGTTTGCTAGGGGGGCGCCTGGGTGGCTCAGTCGGTTAAGTGTCTGCCTTCAGCTCAGGTCATGACCCCAGGGTCCTGGGATCGAGCCCCACATCAGGCTCCTTGCTCAACAGGGAGCCCACTTCTCCCTCTCCGTCCCTCTCATACTCTCTCTCACTATCTCTGTCTCTCTCAAATAAACAAATAAAATATTTTTTTTAAAAAAGGAAGTTTGCTAAGCTTATATCATATCATCAAGTCTTTACAACATCTCTGAAATTAGTGTTACTAACTCTATTTCATTGCTGGAGCAATTAGAGGTGCCAAAGCCTTGTTTCTTCAAGTTCCCTCAGATGGCAAGCCAAAGTAAGAATCCAGATAATTTAGACTTGAACATTTGTACTCATTCTACTGAACCGTTCAATATTGTTACTAAACATTTTAATTTAAACGGATAGATGTCATTCAGGTGCATTTTAGAAGTTCTGCAAATACCCATCCTGGATGTCTCTTTAAAGCCTATCCACATAGCCCTCTTTAGGAACTCTTAAAGAGAAAGTATTCAAGATTATCCTCCAGTTTTTAAAAAGTTAAGACAGGAGCTATGGAACCTAGAAAGCCTTCCCTCTTTGGGACCAATCCTTTTTCTATGTCATTCTGGAAAAAATCACTTTCCAAGGAAGTGAGATGTAAACTCAAAGGGGGTAGTGTTTTTGCTTGATGATACATGTAAACAACATATGATATTATGGATTAATATTAATGAAGGGAGGAAACACATAGAGAAACTCTGTGGCCTAATACCGATCTCCTGCCTCATGACGCACCTTAAGGTCTGAATGTTGGCTTCAGTCGGGTCTCCTCCCGTCCTTCCTGCCTGCTTGCCCATCTGGATTCTCACCTTCATTCTCCTCCTTCCTTCTTTTTCTCTCACTTTCTTTTTCACTTCCTCACTCATTTGTCTCTTATTCTTTCTTTTCCTCATCCCTTCCATCCCTTCCTCTCTCCTCTCTCTTTCTCCACTCTGTCTCTTGCTCTCTTTGTCTCTTTCTCTGTCTCCCCACTTTATTCCCCTTTTAAGTGAAAGCATCTGTCTCTCTCTCTCTCTCTCTTTTATGGTACACAGTAAAAAACATTGTCTTTTCCAAAGTGTTTATCCCTCTGCTATTCCTGTTTGTTGCGTGGACCACTTTTTAAATGTATTTATTTATTTGTTTGTTTGTTTATTCACAGTCAAGAGCTTAACATATGACAAAGCAAGCAGTGTAAATCAATAATGAAGAGATAGAACATCAATACTTGTTGGAAATAGTCAAGTTAGGTCCTCATCTCTGTAATGACCACTTGTCTCTCCAACCCAAAGTATTTCCCCTTCCTTAATAACTACCCCTCCCTTGATTCTTCGATATAAAAAAATCATATCCTCAGAGAATGGCTTGCTTGGGCCACCTTTAAATGTTCCTGTGGGGGAACATTGGCTGGAAACAGCTGCATTCAAAAGAAAAGTTTCTGAGAAGGCACATATGAAAAAAAAGTACAGCAATCACTTTCACAACTCTGGTTAAGCCAAAATTTGTTTGTGTTGCCGATTGTTCTATAGTAAAAACTGCCATCAATGAACAATGCTTTCCATTCTTAGCACATTTAGAAATTATGTAAATTAAAAGAGGAGACAAGAATATTCTGATGCGCTTGAGTGTATCTCTGTGTAATGACCACAGTTGTCCCATTTATCTCTTCAAACTGTCAGTATCAGAGGCTTCCAATGGAGAGCCCAGATTAAAAAGGCAAATGAATCATAAATAAGCTTGCTCATCCTTTCTGCAGATGACTGTCTAGCTTTTTGCTTTAGCTTTATTTGAAATATACATGTCTGGTGGAAGCTAATATGGGCCTTGTAAGGGATAATGAATAGGGAATGCATCCATTCATAATGGTAAGAGAGACTTTTAAGTGTTGAGGCTTTTAAATTTCATTTGGGATCTGACATATAGGATTATCTGTATTTGGATTTAGAGCTATCAAAATTCCCATGAAAATGCCATGGGAAAAAGGTAGTGGCTTGAAATGCAAATACATTCTTCAAGTCAAGAAGTAAATATTTCTGCATTGGCATCAAGTTTTATCTGCTGTAAATAAATGTATATTTGTGTTACTAGTTTAATCTTGTAAAATTTATATCATTAAGATCATTAAACAGATAAATATGGTGAGGTTTATTATGTGGCAGACAGTGTTGATCGCCTACCCAATAGCTATCATATTTCTCTGATATCCCTGTCCTTAAATGTTTGCATGTAATTCCTGAGATGCTGAAGCTAGATCAGGGCAGTCATCAAGGACATGCTTATGTGACATAATGAAAAAATAGAAGGTTTTAGGAAACTTGATGAGCTTCTGAATTAACTTTGGAATTATTCAAACTCTGAATTTTAGTTGGGTAAGATCAGAGACTGGCAGGCCCTTGCTAGAGATGATGGTTTTTCTTGTTTACTGTACATCTACTGTATTCTTGTGGTCCCAGAGAAAAGTTTTATTTTTGCAGCAGTAACATGAAACAAATGTTTGCATTTTGACAGCTCGTGTAACAGTGATGTTTGATGACACATATCACATTCACTTAGAATGATGTTTCAGGCCTTTGTTTTTTTAAGATTTTATTTATTGATTTGACAGAGAGAGAGAAAGAGAGCACAAACAGGGGGAGCGGCAGACAGAGAGAGAGGGAGAAGCAGACTCCCCACCTAACAGGGAGCTGATGCTGGGACTCAATCCCATTGTCCCTGGATAATGACCTGAGGCAGAGGCTTAATGGCTAAACCGCTTAACTGTCTGAAACATCCAGGCACCCCAGGCCTTTGTTGTTATGCAGAAAATCATGGAACAATCTTAACTTCTCAGAGATACTGGCAAAATCAAGACCCTGTTTCCTATACCAATGCCCTCAATAACCCATTCTCATATGAACTTCTACTCCTTCCCTGACTCGCTTTTCCTGATCCTTCACTCCTGCTTTCTCAGACAGCTTTCTAAATAATCTATACCTGCACCAATGTTTTTGTATCAAGCTCTGCTCTTAGGTAGATCTCCTACTAATATGCCTATTTTCAAATATATCTAGTATCATAATTTTAGAGATTTAAATTGTCTACTTTCAAAATGATTAGAAATAATCAATCTAGGAAAGTTTTGAGTTTGCTTGGTTAAACCAACTGGTTGTAGATTGACTGCTGTTAAGGGCTATAAATCTTATATCTGACTGGTGAAGGAGGATGGGTGTGGCTAGGGTGGAAACCAGTGCCCAGAAAGCTGAGGCTTAGGTAAAGCTCACCACTGGGAGTAAAATTAGATCTCAGAAATCTGAATCTCAAGCATAATTCATTGAAAACCTAGTTAGAGTTTTCCTGTGTAACTCAAAGATAAATGTAGTTTTAGTTTAGCCACGATTTTAAGAGTTTGAAATTGTTTCTTACATTCTGCTCATTGCATTCCTACCATCAAACTTCCCCCTTCTTGACCCCTTCCCACAACTTATAGAAAATTTTCTGTATGGAGTCTTATAGCATCCTAGCTCAGTTTAATTGGCTATCATAATATGGTATATGTAATTACTATATATGATGTTATAAAAGCCTTAAAAGCATGAGCTAAAATTTCATTAGGGAATGGTTTAGTTGATTTTATATTTTAAATGCTTTTTTTTTTGTAACCAATAACTGGTTAAACAAATAAGGTACATAATTTAAAAATGAATAGGCATTAAAGTCCAAATATACATTTTTATCCAATGTATTTTATAAATATAATTTAGACCTTGAACATATAAAAGACATGCAAGCAATTGCATGGAAATACCTGGGGTCATAATACACTCTTCTCTCTCCTGGTAACTTTTCATGGAATCATCAGAATTTTACTATATATGTACTCTCTACTAAAATCGTATGTTTATTGGAGGCAGGTGCAATGTCTGATTTATCTTTACTGCACCCACTGTATATTACCATAGTGCTTTACATAAATACTTTATACTTCACCTCCCCCTCACACACACTCTCCTGAATTTCAGAATCATATTACCAACTGCCTACTTTACATCTGCACTTGGAAGCCTCATGGCAATTCAAGCTAACCATGCCCATAGTCAAACACTGGATTTCACCCTGAATGAAATGTGTTCTTTCCACTGTCCTCTCATTTTAGTAAATGTAAATGCAGTATGTTGGTTGCTCAGGCCAAAGTCTTGGGTATTCATCTTTGGCAGCTCTCTTCCCATCACAATACACATCTATTCCATTAAAACAAAACAAAACAAAACAAAACAAAAAACAAAACAAAACAAAAACCCAAAAACCTCTATTAGCTTCTCTTTCACTATTGATCTGAAACTTGACCACTCCTTACCATCTCTACCTTTAAGATCCTTTTCCAAGTCATCTTATATCTCATTGAATTATTGCAGTTCCTTCCTTATTGACCTCCTTCCTTCACTCTCTTCCTCCCTTACTGTGTATTCCCCACTCAACTCTCAGAGCTTCCTGGCTCACTGAGTCAGTCTACCTTGTCATTAGTGATCTGGACCTCTATTACTTCTCTTACTTTATCTCTTGATATTCTCTCTCTTGTCTACTCTGCTCTAGGAACATTTCCTCTTTAATGTTCTTTGGATCTGCCAAGGATCCTTTTGTCTCAGGACTGTTACACTTATAATTTCTTCTGCCTGATATGGTCTTACTTTAAATATCCCATGTCTTACTCCTTGTATTAGTTTTCTAGGGATGCTGTAACAACATACCACGGACTTAAATAACAGAAATTCTTTTTTTTACAAGTCATTGGGCTGGAAATCCAAGATCGAGGTATCAACATGGTCAGTTTCTCCTGAGGACTCTGTCCCCTTGTCTTGTAGATACCTGCCTTCTTCCTATATCTACACATGGCATATGTACACCTGATGTTTCTTATTTTTATATGGGCCTCAGTCCTATTGGAGTAGGGCCCCATCCTTATGACTTCATGTAACCTTAATTACCCCCTTAAGGGTCTTATCTCCAAATACAGTCACAGTGTGGTTAGGGCTTCCACCTATAAATTTTGAGAGAGCATGATTCAGTTTATAATACTTTCTTGTTCTTTTCATGCCTCACTCTACCAGCAAGGGCTTCTCTGACCAGCCTTTGGAAAATTGCATTCCACTTGTCATTACCTTTTTATCCAGCCCCATCTGTTCTTCAGAGCCTAGGTTTTGCTTTCTTACATTCCCAGATAGTGTGGATGCATGCATCCATTTTCTTTTAGGAGTGATGGTAGCATGGGAAGTAGTTCAAGATCTGGATTAGAAGGTTGATAGAAGTCGGGGCTCACAGAAGGGGCAAGGTGGGCCCTTTAGGCAAGGGGCAAAGAATAGATCACCTGCACACCTGGACTAGGCTATGGATATCACCATTTTTTTTGTTTGTTTTTTTAAAGATTTTATTTAATTGTTTGATATATATAGAGAGAGTCAGAGAGAACATGAGTGGGGGTAGGAGCAGAGGGAGAAACAGACTCCTCATTGAGCAGGGAGCCCAATGTGGGGCTCAATCCCAGGACCCCAGGATTATGACCTGAGCCAAAGACAAACCATTAACTGACTGAGCCACCCAGGCACCCCTGGATATCACTGTTAGACTTGGACCAAGGGAGAGCAACGGTAGGAGTTAAGATGGAGCCTAATCAGCTGGAGGCTCACCCTGACCAACCTGAAACTGCATATCATATCAGTTTAACTGACACCAATAGAGTGCCCAGGGATGGGACAGTCATACTTGAGGAGTCATCAGTCTGGAGAATAGCACAACACACTTGTCAGTTTTAAGACCCTGTTCATGTTATGGTATGTGCACAGTAAACCCCCTCTTACTAGCAGATACTACCTTGAAGTGTAGCAGGGGCAAAGGAGTAGAACTGGAACACTGGCTATATTTCTCAAAGAAACCAATTTCCTAAAAGTATATCTCAAATTATAAAATTAAACTGAAATGACCAGACTTGACAGCCCCCTTAAAAAAATGAACTTTGATTCTTTTTTACTCTTCTTACCCAGTGCTTGCATGGGATACAAGAGGTATCCATGAGGATAAGTCACATTTAGAGAATAAAGAAATATATTTTTTTGCAGATTTGAGTGTACTATGCATAATTCCAGAAAAACTAGAAATCCTGTTCTGGGAAAACTAATGCTACAGATCACATATATATTTTGAAGTATATGCATGTTTAAGCTTGTTCAGACTCAACTTAATCATGAAATTCACTCTTGGTTCTGTCAGATCATTGATTTGACATTGATCTGATTTGATTATATGTAGATAGATGATATCAGCTCTAATATTGAGGAAGTAGACAATGCAAAGTAATTAGTCACAAAGCTCTTTTGTAAGCCTCCAATATAATGAACTCTGGGCAAATTAGCCCGTAAGCATAATATCTCCCATTTTAATTTGATTTCTGAGCTCCAGAATTAGGAGAACCATCAGTAAGATCCGTTGTTATTTTGCCCAATATAATTAGAGGGTCAGCAATTTGATCTTGCCTTGTTGACAAAACAATTATCTATGGCATCCCCTTTCCCATTTAGGAAAAATAAAAGCCTGTGCTTACTTAGGTTTCTTTTCTAATTAAGTAGAGTTAGTCCTGGTTTCACAGGGATGGAATGAGCAAGGCATAAATGTCAAAACTGAAGCTCAGTGTGAGTATAAAGAATATCCCAGGCAGGAAGACTCACAACACCAGCAATCATGATTCTCCAGCCCGTACCTTATTACCCTCCTGTCTCTGTCTGTATAAACTATCAGTCTTTTTCTCTGACTCCTGTGAATGTCATGGTGGCTCTCCCCTCCCACCTGGTTTATGTTTTCATGTGAGCTCCCAGCTATTCAGTTCTATGTCTGGCATTTCATAGTTCTCCATTCCCTACTATTGGAGTTGGGAGTTTTTCAATGGAATTACATTTTCTAGTTTCTCCAGCAAACTATAAGAAAATAGAAATCAATGCAAAATGTTATAGTAATTTAAAAATGAACAGGTGTTTGCTGTTTTTTTCCTTTTTTTTTCTTTTACCATAGTGAAAGTTTGAAATTCTGTCAACTACCTTGGTAAACCATTCCAATTTCTTACACCCTTTAATGATAGAGTTCTCTTAGAAGACTATTTTGAAATTTTTGACATTGTGCTAGACACATTTCCTACCTATTAGCAATCAGTACTCAATATTGTGGCCCATAAGTCAGATGATAGTTCTTAAAAATGGCTTACATTTACCATGTTAATATTCTTTGCCTTTTTGCTCCCCACTTACCACTTTTTGTTTTTCCCTGACTTAAAAAAATAAGAGTATGGACTATATATATGAAATGGCTGAATCTCTACTTCTGTCATTAAACAGACAATTCCAAATAACTTTTTTTCAAATGGTTTCTAATAAAGTCAGCCAGTGATAGCAACCTGAATACTCCGAGAAAATGGGACTAAAATCCACAATGCACCTTATAGACTATAACAGAAGAAAAAAAACAGTTTTTAATGCAAAGAATTCTCAATTTTAAAGCAGAATGAAATCCTATAAAGCTCTGCTTGCATGGTGAAATTTGCCAAGTACATGAATCTTAGTTTACTTGTCTTAGCTACAGGATAACCCCTCATCTGAGGTAAAATCACTTGATACCTACTTTAGGGCTTGTGCATTTACCAGTTCTTACCAAAACCAGGTTCCTAGAGCCAGCATTCTTATGTGTCAGAAAAGCATGTGTACAGACATCTGCTGTGGCAAATTAAGCTGTGTCACTTTGAGCAAATTGCTTAACCTTCTGATTTTGTTTTTATCGGTATAACATGAACCATCATACCATCTTCATAAAATAGCTTTGAGGATTAGTGAAGTAATAAAAAAGTTTAAGCACTTAGAATGGTGTCTAGCAAATACTAAAAGCTTAATAAATGATCATTGTCTTGTTTCTTTAGTTTTAGTATTATTCCTAATTTTCTTCTGGAGAAGAAATTCTCTTTGGGATTTTTGTTCTAAGAATTGTGTAAAACACATTGACAAGCTATAATTAAAAGGCAATTTTCCTCTTGTTTTGGGCAAATAGGTATGTCCAGGAAGCCCCCTTGTAACCTTGCATCCTTTCTAGTCACAGGTTACATAGAAAGACTTACTAAAAGATTACTAAGTGAGTGGTACATCTTTTCTTCACATATGACATCAGGTCTCCCACAAAATGCCTGTTTTGAGCTTTCAGAAGAGAGTAGAAATGATTCATCTGTCCTATATCCATTGAGTTGTTGAAACCCCGAGATAATTGTAAAATGTAGTTGAAAATTCTTTAACATTCCTCCCATTGATAGATAGCATTTATATCTTTTCCTCTTTATCTGTACAGACTTGTAACTGCTTTACCCAATAGAGTACAGCAGTCCTGACTCCAGGTGACTTCTAAGGCTAGCAGATATAAAGCCATGACACTTCTGCTCTTTTTCATGGAGCCCTGAGCTACCTTATGAAAAGTTCAACTACAGTGAGGCAGCCATGCTGTGAGGAAGTCCAAAGAACATGGAAGGGAATAGTTTCAGTTAAGCTCAGCACTGCAGTCATCCCCGCCCAGGTGCCAGGTATGTGAATGATAAGCCTCCAGCTGAGTGTAGCCACACCCCCACCCCAGCCATTCAGTCAAATTCAGGTTAGTCTTCCCAGTGGGAGGTCCCCAGACAGTGTGAAACAGAGTCAAACCATCAGTTATACTTTGTCCAAATTTCTGACACACAGAATTTCTGAGCATAATAAAATGGCTTTTGTTTTATGCCACTCACTAATGGGGTAGCTTGTTATCCAGCAATTTATAACTGGAACAGTCTTAGAATCTTAGCAGATCTGCTGGGCCAGAGAGGTGATTAAATAATGATCAGTTAAGACTTTTCCAAAGAAATCTATTAGATGAAGACAAGGAGTGCTGGTAGTACAGAGTGGGCTCAAACGAATTGCTTCAGGGGAGCCTGCCATATGGCAATATATAGGATTGAGAAATTAACTTCAAGAAAGTCTAGAGGCAGGTTTAGGGGACTAGTGTAACAGAATTCCAGTCTCCTAAAGAAGAGGATGTGGAAAGATGATAATAAATAGAAGGACAGCACACAGATTTGAACATAATAATCCATACAATCAGTGAGGAACCAGCAAAAATATCAATTTGAATATATCAGTTAAAACTAATCTGTGCATTTTACTGATTATTGCCAGATTTCTTAATTACAATCAAGGTGCTTTATCTGTAAGGCCGGGAGGTTTGAAGTGTGTTACACTTTCAAAAAGAGACCAAGCATGCCAATTGAAAAGCCAATCAAAATGTGAGAGTTTTTAAAAATGCTTTGCTTTTAGGGTACCTGGATGGCTCAGTCTGTTAAGTATCCCACTCTTGATTTTGGCACAGGTTGTAATATCAGGGTCTTGAGATTAAGCCCCATGTTAGGTTCCACACTCAGGGGGAAGCCTGCTTTGGATTCTCTCTCTCCATCTCCATCTGCCCCTCTCCTCTGATTCCCCCCCCACTTTGCACATGAGCTCTCTCTCTCTCCCTCTCCCTCTCTCAAAAAAAAATGCTTTGCTTTCTTTAATGTTATTTGAGTGTTTCATAAATGAATGCAGATGATTTTTCTGACAGAATTATGTAAAATTGTTAAAAGATACTTTGTGGCATGTATAAATAAAAACAACATATGGACATTTGTCATGCCTTACATTATCACCAAATTTGGAACTATCTGCATCTAATGACTTGCACGCTAAAGTCAAGAATATGATAGTTCATGGTTCTTAGATAAGGAATTATGTATTTATTTTTCTTCACCTCTGTCCCATATGGGCCTGTTTCTGCTGTGCATTTTGTTGGTGAGCCTCTAGGCTATTCCTGGACAACATTTTACCACTGGCTAAGATCTTTGTGGTAAAGATTAGCATCCAGATGCAATACTCTTTCTCGCGTCTCCTGCAGGAAGCACACACACAAAGATGGAAACTTGCAGGATGTTACCCATATTCTTCAGCTATAAACAGGGGTACAAATTGAGACTAGAATCTCTTCTGCAGATGACCCATTATTTGGGTCATGGCTGAGTCACTTGGGGATTGTTGGGATTGTTAAACCCTTCTTATACTTCCTGGCTTAAGCCATAGTCAATCATTTTTTTGCCATAATGTCTTGTAAATGCATAAAGTCTTGTAAATTTCAATCAAAATTGATTGATTGATTTTTAGTTTTATTGAGATATCACTGGCGTATAAAACTAGAAAGTATTTAAAGTGTGCATTGGATTTTCACTTGATTTTACTTTTTGCCTCAGTTGGACAACAGAGGTTTGGAAGAAGGCATGAGTACTAGGATTATTAATCCCTAAACAAAGGCCTGAGAATATTTTATAAACTGCTTGGAGAAGATTTGTCCTATATCTTCAGAATAAAAAGAGATGTAAACTAAAACTCATTTGATGGCCAGGCCTAGCAGCTTTCATGTTTCATGAAAGTGAGGGCCTTGGTTCCAACTCTGGCAGTTTCCCAGAAGAAAGTTCAGAGGTAACTTTGAAGTGTTGTTACAGATAACATCTGTATTTGATGTTTGCGGGAAACAGAGCTTTTGAATATATATTTGACATATTATAGAAGTACATCCCACTGATAGTTTTGAGGTTTTTTGGTTGCCTAAGCATATGATGGAAAGGCATAGCATTAATCTTCTTTTGCTTCTGGGTTGGTTTCCTAGAGTTGGCATTACAAAGTACCACAAACTGGGCAGCTTAAAACAATAAGAATTTACCGTCTCATAGTTCTGGAAGCTAAAAGTCAAAGATCAAAGTGTGAGTAGGGCCATGATCCCACATGAAACCTGTGAGGAGAATCCTTCTTTGCTTCTTGTCAGCCTCTGGTGGTTTTCTGTCAGTCTTTAGAGTCCCATGCTTTGCAACTGCCGATCTCTGCCTCTGTTGTCTCCCATGATATTTCCCCCCCACCCCCCCGCCGGTGGGTGTGTGTAACTCTGTCTCTTCTGTTCTTATAGGGACACCAGTCATATTGGATTAGAAGCCTTTCATACTCCAGTATGATCTCATCTTAATGGGTTAGGCCTGCAATGATCCTATTTCGAACTACGGTCACATTTTGAGGTACTGGAGGTTAGAACTCCAACAGAATTTCTGAGAGTACACAATTCCACCCATAATGGTCTCCTAAGAGTAATTCTTAGTTTTATTTTAGTATACAGTTTTAGATCACATTTTCTTCCCATTTCCTAAATTGCAACAGTTAGAGCAAATTATAGACAGGCACACTTATGTATAGTCTAGTATTTACAAAATATATAATGATTTTAACATCTAGCTATCTCAGAAGCTTCTTTCCCGCATCCTTCCTTTTTATTTTTTCTTTTTTGTCCTTTATAAAAGGGCAAACGATGCAAGAATACATCCCCAAATGATTGAATTTGTCTGCAAATTGCTTCCAGGTGCTCATATCACTTTCTCTCCATCTTCAATTGAAAGAAAAAAAATAGATTCAATGTCACTGAAGAGCAAAATCATGAGGAATTTAAATGGTTTTGGTTTTCGCCTCATTTTCCTTCTGAAATATTTCTTGTTTATATTTCTCTGGCTTACATTTACTTATACTTACCATATTATACCACTAGTACAGTGTGAGACTTCTGTTTATTCTTGATTTTCCAGTTGCCAACAGAACACGTGGTTCACAATAGGCACTAAATAAGAGTTGATTGATTTCAATGTGGAGTTTCCAAGTGCTTTAATTCACTTGAGGATATCTAAAGTATCACAACCTCAAAAGGATTTATTGGTAAGAAATAAGCCAGAACAGATTAGTCATAAATACATAAAAGAAAGAGTTGAAATTCTGAGGACATCTGTTTATATTCTATTTTGTATTGTAGATGTAAATGGTACTTTGAAATAGTTTGAAATGAATATTACACTGTTATAAACTCAATATACGATTTTAATTTACTTGGCATTCCTCCACCTCTGTTACTCATAAGAAAAGGTAAAAAAAAAAAAAGATACAGTTAACAACTGCATATATTTGCCTAGATTCCCCAAATATTGACATTTTTTAACAGTTGTTGACATCCTCTCTCCCCCCCGCAATCTTTTGAAAATAAATTGAAGGGACCATGACACTTTATCCCAAAATACTTTAGCAAGCATCTCATAAGAATAAGGACATTTGCTGCAGCACCCATTGAAAAGTAACTTAAATTCAATAATCCCATCTAATACATAGTCCATATTTAGTTTGCCTCAACATTTCATTTATCATTATTTTAAAGTTGAAGATCCAGTAAAAGTTGATGTATTTGGTTTGTATGCTTCATTAGTTACGTTGAATCTAAGACAGCCCTTCGACCTCCTTTTTTTGTTTTCACAGCATATAATTTTTCATGGAGTTCATGTCAACTGCCCTGCAGAACATCCTACCTTCTACATGTATCCAGTTGTTTCCTCATTACTACATTAATATTCAACACTTTGGGAAAGAATACGCAAAAGTGATGTTTGTATGTTTAGTGCATCAATCCTTGAGGTGTGTAACATTCTGTTTCACAATATTGGTAGTGTTGCATTTGATTACTTGATTGGGGGGCTGATCAACAGAAATTATAAAAGGTGGTCTTTTTGGAAGGTGGTATGTGCATACTCAGCTCCTCTGAAACCTTTTATCAAATGGTTTTAGCATCTTTTGATGACCCTTATCTGGATTAACTGTTACATTGGGATTATGAAATGGTGTTTTTCTAATTCTATTATTTCTTCTACATGTATTAGCTAGAATTTTCCTATAAAGGAGAGTGCCCCCTCTTTTTCTCTCTCTTCATCTCTATTATCATTGCCATCATTATCATTATTATTATTTTTAGTATTACTATAGGTGTAATTTTTTTAATTCCATGTGTTATAATATGTTTATCTTATTATTCAATATTTAATTTAATGTTTAAATTGTCTCATGTTTGATTCATGGAAGTCCCAGCCCACTAGCTCCTGTGTCCTTGTTTTCAGGCACAGTGTTCTAAATTCATTTTATGCTTTCACTGTCTAAATTCAGAACTATTCATTTCTCCAAGGAACCTGGTTTCTTTTACTAGGGGATGGTATTTTGAAACCAGTATCTGGGGCCTAGACATCTGTAGGATACGGAGGTGTCATTATTTCTAAGTCCTTTGAGTGGATACAGCTAGAAAAATAGTTTTACAGAATACAAACCTATATTAATATGTCCAATTCTCAACCAACCCCACAGCGTTCATCCTTACCCTCCCTACTTCACATTTGCCTTTACCTTCTTAGTCAGTGAGAACTCTGGTTTCCAAAAATATTTAGTATATATACTCACTTGCCCTATTCCAGAATATATTAAAAATAATTTTGAATCATACCACCAATGCATTTACGAACAACAGACCTATAAGTCAATCTCAAGACTTTTTTTTTTTAAAGAACTTTTGATCTTAGAATTTATTCCTTGAGAAGGGTGTTAAAAAGTTATGTGAAATAATTATTTGGTTTGTGTTTTCACACTTCCAATTTGATATAAAGTTAAATTTTATAATTTTTATTTTTAGTCAATTTGAAGGTTTTTTCCATACTTTATTTTGTATTTTAAATCTGCACAACATGTACATTTATTAAAATTCAAACCACTTAGAAAATATACTTGGAAAATTCAGACTCCCATTCCTAGTCCCTCACCTATACCATCTACCCTGCAAAAGTAACATTTTTTATTAATATCTGGTTTATCTTTTCTATGTCTTTTTTCTTTTTGCAAAAATAAACATGAACATCACACACACAAACACACTTTCTTATTTCTCCTTCTCTCTCACACAAAAAATAGCCTACCATATACATTCTTTCATACCTGTCCTTTTTCATTTGACGATTCGTGCTGGAAAATACTGTCAGTCTGCAGAGGCCTTCCTCATTGTGATTAAACGTCATGATGCTGCATTATGTGAATGCACCATAAGCTTTTCAGTCCAGTCTCTTATGAATGACATGTATGTGGTTTCCATTGTTTTACTTTGCCACATCATTCCAGAATGAATAAGCAATAAGTATGTTCATGTATTGTTTCATGTTGGTGGGAATGTAGCTCAATGACAATTTCTCGTAAGTGCAGGATATTATTCTTCTAAATTCTCGTAAGTGCAATTCTCATGAGATAGTCATGTTTGTAATTTTCATGGAAATTCATCAAATTCCGATCAATAGTGTTTGCATCATTTACTGTCTGACAAGCAAACTCAGATAGTGACTATTTTTTAGAGATTTATCATCTAAGAAGTTTATTGTTATATAAAATTTCTGCCAAACACTGTCACAGTGAAAAAAGATCTTACTAAAGTTTTATTTTCCATTTCTTCTACTATGAGTAAATTTAATGATCTTTTCACAGGTTTAAGGGACGTTTGTCTACATTTTTCTGTAAGGTGATTTCCTTGACAGATACTTTGATTTTTTTTTTATTTTAAACTAATTTCATATTATAGGAAGTTACAAATATAATAGAGTACCCCTAGTATTCACCCAGTCCACCCTTATGTTAGTATCTTGTATAACCATAGCACACCTATCAAAACCCCACAATTAACATTTTTTTTAACTACACACCATATTCAAATTCCATCAGTTTTTCCACTAATATCTTTTCCTGTTCTAGGATCCTAGATACATCTATTTTGATTTTGAGAACTGTTTATATATTCAGGGTAGTGGTTCTTTTCCTTTGATTGAAATGGCCAATATATTCTCCCAATTTGTCATTTATCTGTTCCCTCTCTCTAGAACACCCTTCTTTCTTTCACTTTACTCCACTTATGTATGCCTGGCTATTTGTAAGCTGGTTAAATTCTTGTAATTCTCTTTCATAGCCCTCTCAGAGTTTCCTCCGAAGCATTTATCAATTGTCAGACTTGTTTGTTTACTTACTTGTTTTGTCTCTCTCCTTATTCAACTCTAAAAACCATGAATGCAGGAGCTGTGTTTAGTCACCACTATACAAACGACTGAAAGACCACCTGCCACGTATTAACTTTTTACCGTTATCAATTGAGTTTCTTAAATAAATCATCAAGAAAGCATGCCATAGAAGAAATCATTGAAAGAAATAAGATTATTTAGTTTAAAACAAAGAAGGTTAAATAGGAACACAATAAACATTTCAAATATTTAAAAAGTGATCACATAGACTAATTTGATTTCTTGTATGTAACTCCAGAGGCCAGTCAGAAAAGCAAAAATCAGCTATTTTTTTTTCAGAAATTATAAAATGTTTTTCTAGTGTTTTTTTCCTAAAATTAGAATTAAAAAATGGAATGGAAGTGCCTTCTGAGCCGTGGAGTATTTTCAAAGAGAAAACAGATTTCAGAGAGGTTGGAGAGGAGGTTCATGTATAAAATTGGTTTGACTAAATAAATTCCAAGTATATTTCCAAAGCTAAGATTTTATGAAGCCATGAAAGGAAACTTTCAGGGTGAATGTTGATATAACCATTCTCTTAGAAGAAAGAAGTACTTCAGTATTAGTCCAAATGAATGAATTCATCATGGTGAAATTTTAGCAATTAAACAGTTAAGTGGGAACATATTGTGGGTAGTAAATATTTCTGGTCACCAAAAAATAATACTGTATTTATAATCTTTTTCTCAGATTATCACATGGATCATGCAGTAATCTGATACATTTATTAAAAAGTGAAACTATTTGTATGTGTTATCAGTTTTTCTCTTCTTTAGTCTTGAGCTGGAATTTTGCAGTTTATATATGAATTAATGAAAACAGCTAAAAACTGAGTTCTAATGCCTAAAATACACATTTCTACATTGAGTATATTGTCAGGTCTTTAGGCAGTACCTGAAGCACATGAATTAACACACAAGCTTGAAGAATAAGAAACTTCTTTTAGTGTTTAATCTCAAATTTCATGGAATGAGCTTTTGGGAAATAACATGTCCCACTAATCATGTCAGTGTTGCCCTGGCATCCCATAGTACCCTTAAAGATGTTCCATTCATGGGCCAACCTGAATTTAACTCCCATCTTACTCACTGACTAATGAGAAATTCAGGGCTGATATCTAATTAAGTGCTAATTTGAAGGACATAAATGCACTAAACTTAATATTAAAATATAGCACACATTGCAGAAGGACAAATTCTATGAAAAACAATGGAAGTAAATTATTAAATCAACATATATCAAAACCTAGGGGCTCTTTTGCTTATGGCTGCCTACCAGTTTGGAAGGGCCTGTCATTTTTCAGTTTTCTTTAAGGCAGACATTCTACATATCACCATATGCTCAAAGAAATTCTGCAATTTCATAATCTGTTCTACATTTTTTTAGTTCGTTGTATTTGCCGCAGAGGGTGAGTTTGCAAATGCACCTGCACAGTTTGATGTTTATAAAAATGGCAATTATGATGATGTACCATTGAAATAAAACTTTGCTGGATAGAAATTAAAGAGTGAAAACAATGATCTGCTAAAAACTATTATTTTGTCAGGCATTCCATTCATCAGAATTGCAATTAATTTCTTCCTCTCCATCGTCATTGTGGTTGAAACAAAGACCAGTAATCTCACATCTGGTTACAGATTTAAAAAGAGAACACTTCCTTCTTTCACAAAGCTCTGTAAGTATTGTGTTTACATTGTTCAAGGAGATAGTTAAAATTCTCTGGTGTTCAATGTTTTAAATTTACTGTGATTTAGACTCTGGAAAATTTGCAGTCCAAGTATGGAAGCAGTGTTTTATTAAAAATAAATGTCTTAAAACAGCCTCTCTTGCTTTTCAGTTGTTTTGAAACGTCTGTGATACTGAGATTTAAAAAATAATGTTAGTGCACTGTTCGCATTCACTTTACATTTCATAGGAAACAATGACTATTTTTGTACACAAATAAAATCCAGAGTCTGCAAGGGTTAGCATTCATCTTGTCATCGTATTTGTAACACAGCACTTCATTCTCAATGAATCACCTTGCTATGTGAGTTCTGTCATGTTCCCTGCCTTCCTTGCCTTTCTTTATACCTTCTGCTTTTCTTGTTTACTTGCTTCCTACTCTCCCTCCAGCCACTACCACTAATGTCAGAAGGCAACATGGCTTTCCATATGGTTCCTCCTGTAAATAGTTTAGAGTTTGGTTTTATGTTCATGGTGGCTCTTTGACTCTGTTTCTTTCTACTACTTTTCAACTAGGCAACTGTATTAGTGTACTCTGTACTCTTATAAAAGCCCCAGATTTGGTGACTGAAACAACATAAATGTATTTATGTAGAAGTCTGAGATCAAGGTGTCACAGGATTGGTTTCTTTGGAGCTCTCTCTCCTTGGTTTGTACATAGCCATCTTCTTTCTCCCTGTGTTTTCAAATAGTCTTCTCTCTTTATGTAACTATGTCCAAATCTTCTATTCTTATAAGGACACCAGTCATATTGGATTAGGGCCCACACTAATGACCTCATTTTAACTCAGTTACCTCTTTAAAGACCCTAACCCCCAAGACAGTCACCATTTGAGGTATATATTCTTTGGTAAGGTGTTTCTTAAGGCTTTAGGCCCATTTTTTAATGCATTGTTTATTTTCTACTTGTTGAGTTTTAAGAGTTCTTTGTATATTTTGGACAACAGTCCTTTATCAGATGTGTCTTTTGCATATGTTTTCTCTTAGTTTGTGGCTTGTCTTCTCGTTCTCTTGACATTGTCTTTTGCAAAACAGAAGTTGTTAATTTTAATGAAGTCCAGTTTATTGATTAATTCTTTCATGGGTCATGCACTGGATCAGATGTAATTCTTCTTTGTTCCTCTATATGTAAGGTGTTTTCTTCCTCTGTCTTCTTTCAGAATTCCTTCTTTATCTTTGATTTTCTGTAGTTTGAAAATTATGACTAGAAAAAGTTGAGTTTTGGGGTTTTTGGTTTTTGCCTTTATTCTGGGTATTGTTCTCTGAGATTCCCAGATATGTGGTTTGGTGTCTGACATTAATTTGGGGGAAGTTGTCAGTCATTATTTTATCAAATATTTCTTCTGTTTTTGGTCTCTCTTCTCCATCTGGTATTCCCATTATGCAACTCCAAGTATCTTTGTAGTTGTCCCACGGTCCTTAGGTATTCTGTTCTGTTTTTCCAGTCTTTGTTCTCCTTGCCTTTTGGTTTTCAAGTATTCTGTTGATATGTCCTCTAGCTCGGATATTATTTTCTCAGCTGTGTCCAGTCTACTAACAACCTCATCAAAAAGATTCATATTTGTTACAGTGATTTTTATCTCTAACTTTTTTTTGGTTCTTTTTTTAAGATTTCCCTCTCCACTTACATAGCTCATCTGTTCCATTATGCTGTCTACTTCATCCATCAGAGCCCTTAGCATAATAATCATAGCTTATAATTCTGTCATCCCTGCTTCATCTGCTCTGATGTGTTCTCTCTCTCTTAAAATTGTTCTTTTTGTCCTTTGATTGACCTAGTACTTTTTCCCTGATAGCTGGACAAGATGTACAGAGTGAAAGGATCTTCTGTAAATAGGTCTTTAGTAATGTGGTGGTGAGATGTGTGGGCAGGGGAGGCATTCTAAGCTCCTATAATTAGGACTCAGTTTTTTAGTGAAGCTATTTGTCTGTATTAGGAACTTCATAAGAGCTTCTCAGTGTTTTTCTTCCTTCTTTTGGTGAAACAGGATAGGTAGAATGTACTGGAGTTGGATATTTCCTTCCCCCCAAATAAGTTAGGCTCTGATAACACCCTAGCAGGTTATCCTCAGGTTAATTAGTTTCCCCTGAAGGCAGTCCTTGTTAAGAATAGAAAGCTCCTGTGTATTTCAGAATGGTTCCTTCTCCCTTCTCCCTGCCAGAAATGTCAGGGGATTTTTGTTCAGTATTCACCTTGAGAATCTGACCAAATTCCTGCTCCTGACTTATCCACACTGAGCTTCTGGCAATTCATCAATTTCACTTCCAGTTTTCTTACCCCAGTACTGATTCCTGAGGTGGTTTCTTCTGTGAGTTTCTCCTCAGGTAAGACACGTCTCTCTGTATTCCGCTTTTCAATCTTGGGAGCAGTGGTTTACTCTGTCTACTCCTCTCTTAAGGATCTAAGAAGAGTTGATTTTTCACTCTTCATCCTATTACTTGTTACTAAAACAGAGTAGTAACATCAAGATGCCTTACATGTGAATCAAACACCAGAAATATTTAGATGGCTATTTTCTGGGTATAGAGGAAAGGAGGTGTGCCCCTATGAAACCCCTAGTGTGGTGGATGGAACCTTAACTGCAGAGTTAGATGCATGTATTGGGTTCATAATTTAAATCATTCTGCTTCTACTTCTCTGCTTTTCTGATTGTAAACGTTGACTAGGAATCACTACTGCCTACCCATACAACTGTGAATCAATCCTATGTCACCATAAGAAGCTTAATAAACTGGCTTTTATAAGTAAAGCACCACTGGTAGTTAATGCAATAATTAACATTCACAGATTTTTCAATTTCATCGAACTAAATTTGGAAAAATTTGTATAGAGAAGCACAAGATAATGTTTTTTATTTATTTTATTCTTTTGCTAGTTTTACTCATTTCTCCTCTTATGTTATATTGGCTTTTAAGATTGGGCCATCAATCTCTGAAATAGAAATCTGCAAAATATATTCTTACCAGAGGCAAGAGGGATTCACTTAACATTTTATGTTAAGTTAGATAGGTTGAGAGACTTTTGCAAGCACCTTATTTGGATATTTATGAAGGTACTGTTTCCCTCAGAAAAAAAAAGTTTTTATATATCATTAGGAGCATTTTAATCTCTCTCTTTTTCCCCATTAGATGTAAGCTTGATGACATATATACATGTGTAAGATTATTCTTCTCCAAATCTCATTATCTCTTCCTTAATGCTTGAGAATTATGATCCTAATGGCTTTCTTTTGCTGCACTTAATGAATGATTTTTCATGTTCTACCTGTTTCTGTCCAATTCTTTATAAAGAGAAAACGTATTTTAGGATGGCCACAGATATACATGTAGTGATTCTCCATTAGTAGAGACTGGCAGTGCAAAGTACTCTAGTTTAAGACTATTATGTCTATCAGCCAAAGGGCACCACTCAAGCTAATGGAGTCTTCATTTCCTGTAATGACTATTCTACCCTTTACATATAAGCAGAGGACAAAGTACCAAAGAACTACTTCAGAAAAAAAATGGTTAAGGAAAAAAAATAAAAATAGGAATAATCTTTTCAGAGATTTCTGGGCATCTAAGACTTTTGATATCCCTTTAGTATTTCCTCTTTCAATATACTTTTTTTCTGGTTTATATTAAGATGCTTATGTACTTGAAGAAAATTAAATTTTAGAAGTAGATATTGTTTTTTGTTTGTTTGTTTGTCTTTTTATGGAACCCAAAAATATAAAAATGGAAAGAAGCCTAAATAAAACCTAAGAGGTTCTTTTTATTTTCTTTCCATTTGAGAAATCAGAAGCCTTCACCAAAAAACACAGAAAAGTAAATTTAGGGAAGGGAAATGATAATAGACTAAACCTGTTTTTACCCAAGAGAAACCTATTAGAAATGTCATAAAACTGCCCAATAAGCAAGTTTTAGAAATCAGTCAAAAATTTGCCTCAGAGAAATGCAACTGTCTACATATATATAATAGTTTCATGATGAATATTGATATTGAGATTACAGTTTATAAATAACTGACAAATATAGTATCAATCCATGTTTGGTTAATCCATTTCACAACAGAAATTTGAGCCTTATGAAAGTTGAATCTTTTTTAAAGTTATATCCCAATAAGTCTGAGTTGAGAGCGCTGAATCTGATAACTTTTCCTTGCTACATATTATAATTTTAATACACTTTGAAAATCTTAAGTATTTTACCTTTATTCATTTTTAATCTTCCTTGTAAATTTAGAAATGTTTTGCATTTTCCATGTGAAATACATTAAAATATTTTTCTAAAAATATTTTTGACTAAGAAATATATTCATAAAATAGTTTTAAAATATTCTTTTCCTGAAGCAAGTTTTAAAAGTTGCAGCTTGGCCTGGGAGTCTTTATCATCCAATATTCCTAGTGAAATTCCCCACTGGGTTCAGAGAGAGAGAGTTGTTTGATTGGCATTTGTTTATTAAGATAATAGTCATTAGCTATTGTTTAATCTTTACAGGATAGATATTTACTCCAAATCTCTATCTATCTATCTATCTATCTATCTATCTATCCATCCATCCATCCATCCAACCATCCAACCAACCTCTTTTACTTCTTTATTTTTCCCAGAGCCAGTAGGAAATAGAGAAGTTCTAAGATGGCTAAAACAAAATAATTTAGTTCAGCAGAAGAGACTAGGCTAAAGGTCAGACAGTTCGAAGCCAGAAGGGATATTCTTGTCACATTCTGAACAATGAACAGATGAGGCAAAAGAAAGTTCAAATTTTGAATCACTTCCCCAATTTCCCAGGGACTCATGACTCCTAAATTAGAGTTCATTCTGCTGAAACATCCAGGCTAACTGTACATATAGTTGTAAAAAAAAGAGGTTACTCTTTTCACATATGAATATGTGTTTATGTATCTATTTATTCATTAATTGTTAGCCTAATATCCTAAAGGTTGATGACCAATAACTAGAAATTACTTGACCTTAATCCAAATGAACAAAGTTTAGCGGTTTCAGAAGAGAGAAAATTGAAAATCTGTATTCAGAATATATAGGAATATTTTACTCAAATTGTGAGCAGGGAAAAAGACTATTTATAGCTCTCAACAGAGCTTTGTTGAGAATATCACAAACTATACTATGAACTAAACTATATAAACTTATAGATATTTGCTCCTTTAAAAAGTCTTTCCTATAATTATTATTTTCAGCAATATTATATTTTTCAAGTGTTTTTATTACTCTTTTTTATAAAGATTTATATATATTTTTTTTTTCCAGAAAAGGAAAGGTCAAGAGAAAGCATAGTTGAATGCAGTTTCTAAGTAAGCATCTTCTTTTTAAATGAGATATTGAAACATCTGAACTTAGGCAAATACTCTCACTTATTGGTAGTTTTACTTAAATGTCAAGATTCCTAAAGAGGAAATCAAAGGAAGATCAAACTAGTGTCAGAAAACATTACCATGTATTCTGTGGAAGAAATAGTATTTTGTTGTTGTTTGTTTTTAATGAGTAACATGTAGGTTAAGGGTTACTTTACCTTATTCTCCCTCTTAAAATCTTAGAGTGAATTAAATCCTAACGAATCACCTCTATAAGATAAATTGTGACTGCTGATCTATAATTTTTATGGCCATACTTTTTGTGTGAGCTACATCACTGTGTCTTTGTCTCAATTTTTTTTTAAGTTTTTATCTAAATTCCAATTAGTTAACACAGTGTAATATTAGTTCCAGGTATATAAAACAGTGATTCAGCACTTCCATATATCACCTGGTGCTCATCCTGTCAAGTACACTCCTTAATCCACATCACCTATTTGACCCATCCTCCCACATACCTCCCCTCTGGTAATCATCAATATAGTTAAAGAGTCTGTTTCTTGGTTTGCCTCTTTTTTTTTTTCTCCTTTGCTCATTTGTTTTGTTTCTTAAATTCCACATATGAGTGGAATTGTATAGTATTTGTCTTTCTCTGTCTCAATTTTTATTTCAAGTATTTGCTTGAACGTAAACATGATGCAAAAGCATTTTGTGCTGTTAAGGTCAATGCTTAGTTGACATGTAATTTCACAAAGCACTACGATTCAGATAGAAAATGTACTGTATTTTCTAGTTGTAAATATGTAGGCAATTTATTTAACTTCTCTCTTCAATCTCAGTTTTCTCATCTATAAATAAGAATAGAATTCTTTCCCCACTCTTAAGTTAGTATTAAATGAGATTGCATCTCCAAAATTTGTGTTGCACACATGGACCCAAAAGAAGTAATAGAAAGTGTGACTTTACCCTTCCTTCCACTTTCTTCCCTTCAGGCCTTCTTTTTCTCTCTTTCCATGATAAGTTTCCCACTCATTCTTAGGGATAAACCTTTCCTTTGTTTTTTTCTCAGAGACATATATACCTGAAAGTCCAATCTCTTCTTGGTCTCTGCCATGCTCAAATAACTAAGGGGATTTTTACTTTTTCCTACAATTGTGAACTGGCAGATAGGGATTTATTACTTGACTGATCTCTGTAATGTCAGCCAGGGCAGTTGAGGGTCAGGGCTGATAAAGTGTCTAAATGTGTGTTTCACTTGAACAATTAAAGTGGGAGGTTACAGGCAACATTCATATCAGTTCTTATCCTCGATTTTAATGAAGAGTTAACAAAATAAAATGAACCTGTCACATTAAAACCTTACAATCCAACAATGACCACGCAATTTGGATAGAAATCTGAACAGGATTCCTTTTAACTCATTGGTTTTACATTAACAGCATGTACCGTATGCTTTGTCTTGTTATTTAATATCTGATATCATCCTCAATTTACAGAGTTAAAGTTGGCTCAGAGAGGTATGACTGGGATTTGTCCAAAAATATAAATGGCAGACCTGAAATTTGAATGAATAGCTTTCTACAAAGACTATACTTAAAATGTCAGTGGTCAGTGGTGACCACAGGTCTTTGAACAGAATGATTCCTGTTGCTTTCCATTAGCTTTAGATCCAAAGCACATGACAGACTTGAAAATTCTTGCAAAATTCCCAGTTCTGGAAGACTGAGTTGTTTTCTGAACTAGCAAAATTATTTCTGCTCTTTTTTGCTTTAGTTCAAATGCTGTTTTTCACTGAATGATATATGAATGTGTAGCAACTTAATCAAAATGCCTAGAATTGAAGAGAAAAAAAAATCACCATCATATTTTGATCTTCTGTGAATAATATTTGACAAGTAGAAATAGTATATAAATAATAGCTAATGGAGAATGTTCAGCTTTCACATTATATCTCCCTTCTGGTGGTATAAATTGTCGTGGGGAAAAATGCCATATTTTATTTTGTTATGACCCTGAAGAGAGCAAAATAAAAAAAAAAAAGAGCATTGTGGGGCTGGGGTATGATCAATATGAGATTTCGCTGAAATATTAAATATTCTGTTGATGATGGATAGATCCCTTGTCTTCTCTATTGTCGAAGTTGTTAAAGCTGCAATATTTTGAGGCAAGAGGTGAAGAGAATACAAATGCATTAGAAAATAGTTAAGAGTATGACTTATTATATGAGTTTATATATGGCACAAATGAAACCATTTTCAGAAATAAAACTACACAGAGAAAATATCTGATCAATGTAAATGTAGTTGTCTTATTTTTTGACCACTACAAAAATCTCTTGTGTTTATTCAGGTTCCATGCTTTCTGCTGCATAATTTAATTTCCAACAAACATGCAAAGTAATTAAAATGTAAGTTAGATTGTATCACTTTATGCTTACCTCTTCACTGTCACCTAAAACAGGGTTTCTTAATCTCAACACTATTGACATCTTGGTCAAGATAATTCTTTGCTCTGAAGAACTGTATTGTGTAGTGTAGAATGTTTAGCGGCATCCCTGACTCAATTCACTATGTGCCAGTAGCACCTCCCTCTCCCATCTGTGACAACCAAAAATATGTCCATATTTCCTGCAATGCCCAAATTGTCACCTGGTTGAGAACCATTACACTAAAGACTTTATAATGACTACAAAATAAATTGCACACTCATTATCCTGCGCTCCCAAACCCCAAAATGCTCTGTCCATATTTGACCTCTCACACAGTATATAATAAACTCTCTCCTATTCTCACAACACTCCAGACACCTCTGCCTTTTTTTCTTTTATTTCTCCAAATTCCCAATATAATTCCCCAGGCAGGAACCCTTAAACAGTCAACTCGCACTGCTCTTCCCAAGACCTTGTCACAAGCTCTTTCTTGTCTCACATCAGTTGTCACTCCCTCAGGATCTTCCTTGTTCACCCTATTTAAAATACTCACCTGGCCCCTTCCATTGCATCACCTTGCTTTTACACCTTTCACAAAACTTATTGCTGTATTTTATGTTTTGCTTTTTTAAATCTCCTTCCACTGGAAAGTAAGGCATATAACAGGTACTTTGATTTGTTTCACACATTTTTTTATTAAACCTAGCATTATTCTAAGCATGAGGAATATAGTATTAAAATGCAGGACATTTAAGCCTCAATAAATATATAAGCTGTAAAATCAAGTAGGATTTAATTGTATTGGGGCTAGAATAGATTATGATAAATATAAGAAATGATTTCAAGTTTTAGAAACTTGTATCAAAGGTGAGAATCATTAAAAAGTATTTAATTCCTATCTGCAATAGGATAATTAGCTTTGTTACCCATGTGTATGATATGATAAATGAACAGGACTATGACAAAAGAATGAAAGAGAATGAGTGATATGAGAATGAATAAATGAGAAGCTCCCAAACTTCTACAGGTGGTTATAGCTGCTCTATCTTCTTTCTTCCACTGTACCAGTGCATCTGCACTGTAATAATTTAACATGAGACCTGCAATTGGCTATAAGGTCTTTGGAGCAGAATCATGACTTTCCAGCCAGATATTTGCAGCATTTTTCACAGTCTTGGTATAAGTAGGCCACCAATACATGTTTCTCTATTGACTATCCTGTGTATGAATAATATTTGTGTATTGGTTACTTTATGAATCTTGATTTGTTTATTCTATCAATACCTATTGTTAAACTTGATATCATCAAGCACTATTCTAGGCACTGTGATTTCATTATTATGCATGCTTTACTTTAGCTCTCCGGGGTAGCATGAAAAAATGCTACAACAGTAAGACCCCTGTCCACCCTCCTCCCAAAACAGAATAAAGAAAATCATAATATTAAACTGATGGAACTTCATTGTTTGAGTTTTACTTTTCTCTAATTTGAAAGCCTGCTACTCAGTCAATGAAATTAATGATGGGGAAATTGAAAATCAATGAAAGGAAATGCGTTCTGTGCATTGTGTGTAGCCAGGCAATAGAATTCTCTGACACAGACGAAATCAAGTCAAATAATGTGGTTGGATATGAAAATAGAAGAGATAGCTTTATCTTCATTCATAGCACTTGCAGTTATTACTCTATTGATCAAACGAAGAAATTTATCTTTTGCCTCTAGGCATATTGATAAGTTGATTGTCTGCAAATATAAATGTGTGATATTTTGATCTTCTGTGGGATTTATGTTGCAGTGTGGAAACGGGGAAGAGTTGATGTATGGGATTGATCCTAGTGCTTCCTGAAGAGCTAGAGATCAGATACCTAAATTGAACATGTGTGACAAATAGAAGGATCCAAACCACATTCTCTAAGACCTTCAAAAATAAGCAATGGGACAGTTATTAAAATAAAAGTGAATTGAAAGATAAAACATTTTATGGTAAATTTCATTATGTAAAATAACACTGAATGGATAGAAAAAGAAGGAAAAAATGTTTACTGAATACTGATCTGGCATAGACACAGTTGAAGTGGTCTTACCTAGTTTCCATAATGATTCTAGCAAATAGAGGAAAAACTACTAATTTAAAGCAAACTATGTATTAGCAAGTATTACATACTCTGTGTATTGGTGCAATTTTAATATTCAAAATAATGCATGAAATAGTTTTATATTTTCTTAAAATAACTGAAGGAGGATGACCTGCATGAGACCAGTAAAGAAACTCATGGCTCTCTGATAATGGCTTACGTTTATGCCTCTCAACACCATTTTTCCAAAGAGAAAATTGCAGGTCATAATAGATAAACAATTTAGTTGTGATGTGTCACAGTAAAAGGGGACAGGAAAACATTTTACAACTCTCTAGAGTAAAATGATTGTTGCCTCCTATCTTCCATTTAGAAGCTGCCCTGAGCCATTACTTTGCCACAAAAGGATTTAATTTGAACATTTTGAGTGTGCTTTTAATAGAAAAGGCTGTTTTTAAAAAGGAAATAATCACTTGAGGTGAAACTTAATTTAAATAATATCCTGCAAGCCTTCTAATATTATTTCCTATGGAACAGAATTCCGTAAGAAGATTCATCTATATCACATCTCACTGCTCATTCCAGTGCCCCACATGCTTTATTCAGAGTAGTTAAAACATCAGGAAACAGGAGATTGTGTATAGAGAGAGACAAAATAATGTTTGGTAGCAAATGGATACACAACATTGAAAGGGAGAAGTATTTGAAGGGAATTATCAACAAACCACTCTTCTAATTTCAAGCTTATGCATTGAATGGACCAAATTAGTAAAATCCGCATGAAAACTATCCAGAAACAAGTAGTCTTAATAGAACGTGTGGCTTGAATTCATTAATATAGCTACTTCAAGTGTATTTATCCAGATGACAACTATTTATTGAACTCATTCTAGGTGCCAAGCACTGTTTCAGATGTTTGGTGTAGAGCTGAGAAATAAATTGACACAGTTCCTCCCCTCATGGAGCTTGCAGTCTAGTTGGAAAGATGAATATTCTCCAAATAATCATATAACAAAAATATACAAATATAAAATGTGTTTACTTTTAAGAAAAAAGAAAAAGCACAAAGATGGCATGTAGCAGGTGACTCCTAAACTAAAAGATCAGGAAGAACTTTCCTGAAAATGCTTAGAAGTGAAGAATCTGTATAGAAAGTAGGTGTGGGCTCAAGTGCACATGGAACATTCTTCAGAATAGATCACATCCTGGGTCACAAATCAGGTCTCAACAGTACCAAAAGATTGGGATCATTCCCTGAATATTTTCAGAACACAACGCTTTGAAACTTGAACTCAGTCACAAGAGGAAAGTTGGAAAGAACTCAAAGACATGGGGGCTAAAAATCATCCTACTAAAGAATGAATGGGTCAACCAGGAAATTAAAGAAGCATTAAAAAAAATTCATGGAAACAAATGAAAATGAAAACACAACTGTTCAAAATCTTTGGGAGGCAGCAAATGTGGTCATAAGAGGAAAGTATATAGCAATACAAGCCTTTCTCAAGAAACAAGAAAGGTCTCAAATACACTCAAAAAAACCTAACCTTACACCTAAATGAGCTGGAGAAAGAACAGTGAATAAAGCCTAAACCAGCAGTAGAAGAGAAATAATAAAGATCACAGCAGAAATCAATGAAATAGAAACCAAAAAAACAGTAGAACAGATCAATGAAACTAGGAGCCGGTTCTTTGAAAGAATTAATAAGACTGATAAACTCCTGGCCAGACTTATCAAAAAGAAAGGAGAAAGGACCCAAATTAACAAAATCATGAATGAAAGAGGAGAGATCACAACGAACACCAAAGAAATAAAAACAGTTATAAGAACATATTATGAGCACCTATATGCCAACAAATTAGTCAATCTGGAAGATATGGATGTATTCCGAGAGACATATAAACTACCAAAACTGAACCAGGAAATAGAAAACATGAAAAGACCCATAACCATGAAGGAAATTAAAGCAGTAATCAAAAATCTTCCAACAAACAAGAGCCCAGGGCCAGATGGCTTCCCAGGGGAATTCTATCAACCATTTAAAGAAAAATTAATATCTATTCTTCTGAAGCTGTTCCAAAAAATAGAAATGGAAGGAAAACTTCCAAACTTGTTTTATGAGGCCAGCATTACCTTGATCTCAAAACCAGACAAAGACCTGATCTAAAAGGGAGAATTATAGACCAATATCCCTGATGAACATGGATGCAAAAATTCTCACCAACATACTAGCTAGTAGGATCCAACAGTATATTAAAAGGATTATTCACCACGAACAAGTGGGATTTATTCCTGGGCTGCAAGGGGGTTCAACATCCACAAATCAATCAATGTGGTATACTACATTAATAAAAGAAAAAGCAAGAACCATATGATCCTCTCAATTGATGCAGAAAAAGCATTTGACAAAGTACAGCATCCTTTCTTGATTAAAACTCTTCACAGTGTAGGGATAGAGGGAACATACCTCAATATCATAAAAGCCATCTATGAAAAACACACAGTGAATGTCATTCTCAATGGGGAAAAACTGAGAGCTTTTCCCCTAAGGTCAGGAACACGGCAGGGATGTCCACTGCTGTTCAACATACTACCAGAAGTCCTATCCTCAGCAATCAGACAACAAAAAGAAATAAAAGGCATCTGAATCAGCAGAGAAGAAGTCAAACTCACTCTTTGCAGATGATATGATACTCTATGAGGAAACCCAAATACTCCACCCCAAAATGTCTAGAACTCATACAGGAATTCAGTAAAATGGCAGGATATAAAATCAATGCACAGAAATCAGTTGCATTTCTATACACCAACAACAAGACAGAAGAAAGAGAAATTAAAGAGTCGATCCCATTTACAGTTGCACCAAAAACCATAAGATAACTAGGAATAAACCGAATCAAAGAGGTAAAAGATCTGTACTCTAAAAACTATAGAACACTTATGAAAGAAATTGAGGAAGGCACAAAGAAATGGAAAAACATTCCGTGCTCTGGATTGGAAGAACATATATTGTGAAAAGTCTAGGCTACCTAGAGCAATCTACACATTTAATGCAATCCCTATCAAAATACCATCAACTTTTTTCAAAGAAATGGAACAAATAATCCTAAAATTTGTATGGAACCAGAAAAGACCCCAATAGCCAGAGGAATGTTGAAAAAGAAAAGGAAAGCTGGTTGCATCACAATTCTGGATTTCAAGCTCTATTACAAAGCTGTAATCATCTAGACAGTATGGTACTGGCACAAAAACAGACACAGAGATCAATGGAACAGAATAAAGAGCCCAGAAATGGACCCTCAAGTCTATGTTCAACTAATCTTTGATGAAGCAGGAAAGAATATCCAATGGATAAAAGACAGTCTCTTCAACAAATGGTGTTGGGAAAATTGGACAGCCACATGCAGAAGAATGAAACTGGACCGTTTCCTTACACCATACACAAAGATAGACTCAACATGGAAGAAAGATCTAAATATGAGACGGGAATCCATCAAAATCCTTGAGAGGACACAGGGTTCAACCTCTTTGACCTCAGCCACAGCAAGTTCCTCCTAGACACATCGCCAAAGGCAAGGGAAGCAAGGGCAAAAATGAACTATTGGTACTTCATCAAGATAAAAAGCTTTTGCCCAGCAAAGGAAACAGTAAACAAAACCAAAAGACAACTGACAGAATGGGAGAAGATATTTGCAAATGACATATCAGATAAAGGCCTAGTATCCAAAATCTATAAAAAACTTATCAAACTAAACACCCATGGAACAAATAATCCAATCAAGAAATGGGCAGAAGACATGAACAGATATTTCTGCAAAGAAGACTTCCAAATGGCCAACAGACACGTGAAAATGTGCTCAACATCACTCGGCATCAGGGAAATACAAATTAAAACCTCAGTGAGATACCACCTCACACCAGTCAGAATGGCTAAAATTAACAAGTCAGGAAACGACAGATGTTGGTAAGGATGCGGAGAAAGGGGAACCCTCCTACACTGTTGGTGGGAATACAAGCTGGTGCAGCCACTCTGGAAAACAGCATGGAGGTTCCTCAAAAAGTTGAAAATAGAGTTACCCTACAACCCAGCAATTACACTACTATTTACCCCAAAGATACAAAGGTAGTGATCTGAAGGGGCACGTGCACCCCAATGTTTATAGCAGCAATGTCCACAATAGCCAAACTCTGGAAAGAGCCTAGATGTCCATTGACAGATGAATGGATAAAGAAGATGTGGTGTATATATACAATGAAATATTACGCAGCCACCAAAAAATGAAATCTTGCCATTTGCAACAATGTGGATGGAACTAGAGGGTATTATGCTAAGTGAAATGAGTCAGAGAAATTCAATTACCATATGATCTCACAGATATGTGGAATTTGAGAAACAAGGCAGAGGGTCATAGGGGAAGAGAGGAACAAATGAAGCAAAATGAAAGCAGAGAGGGAGACAAACTATAAGAGACTCTTAATCTCAGGAAACAAACTGAGGGTTGCTGGAGTGGAGGGGCATGGGAGGTATGGGGTAGCTGGGTGATGGACGTTGGGGAGTGTGTGTGCTATGGTGAGCGCTGTGAATTGTGTAAGACTGATGAATCACAGACCTGTACCCCTGAAACAAATACATTATATGTTAATTTAAAAAACTAAATAAATGGAGAAAAAAAATCAGTTAAAATTGATAAAAACCCTAAACTAACAACAAAAAAAGAAAGAAAGAAAGAAAGTAGGTGTGGGTAGAGGATATAGGTCATGCCTTCAAGGCAAAGGGAAAAGAAAAAGGGACTGGAAAGGAAAAAGAGAAAAACTTCCAGAGGTCAGGAAAAAGGGGAGTGGCTGGACAGAGAAGTTGTAGCTGAGACCATTTGCGGCCATCAACCTCCAAATTTCAATCTCTTACAAGAGCACACATTCTTCTTGTATAACATGAGTGCTGCAGGCTGGCTGTTACTCTGCTGGGTTCTGTTTAGTTCTCACAGGCTCCTCTGGGATCTGTCTGGGGAATGGTTTGGCTCTATATGGCTTTTCATTTTGGTAGAAGCCACCTTGGCTGTTCTCATGGTGGGAAAATGCACTCTACTTACAAGTAGAATGGTAATGGGGAAGAGCAAATAGGTACTTGTGAACAAATGATACAACTTATCAGTGGCTCCTTTTTTATTACAAATATTTGCTTTACTCCCTGGGAGCAAAATATAGTCATTTCTTCCCCAGGACACCCAGAAATTCAATCACATATCTGACTCCAAGTACAGGATGTCATGATCTATCCAAAGTTGGTATTAACTCCGTACCTTTTGTTCAGGGAATCTACATACTAAAATTACAAGTTACCCAGAGACTTATAAGCTAAAAATATGCAACATACAGAAATACAGTGGTGGGATGGGAGCAACACAGCCTGTGAACACTTCCATTCAGAAAAGTGGAAAAGACAGGGAGGGCAGAGTAGTCACAGGTCCTAATCATTTCTGAAATCATTCAAGCAAATATTGTAATGTCTCTTTATTCCTGTAATAGGGAAATTTTCCCTCCAAAATAGTTTGAGCTTTCTTAAAAAACAAAAACAAAGAAAAACAAACAAACAAACAAAACAAACAAAACTGAAGTACTTGAGTCAAGTCACTTCCGTATGCCATTAGCAACATCAGTGTTTTGTTTTGTTTTGCTATATTTCTCTCCCTAGACTTAATAAAGGCTACTTTGACCTTATCAGACTTCCATACAACTCTGTGATTGATTTATTCCCAGTTATTCTGTCTAACAGCATGGACTTACTGGGGGCCAACCTAATGCCACCAGACCTTAATTTGATCTTTGTCCAGAGTCTGGGTCCTACTTTGAGAAAACTTTATGAAATGAAGATAAGAAAATTTGCCTCTTTCAATATTGAAACCCATCAGATTTCTTTTCTCTTTCACCTGTGATTAGGAAAAGGCCAATTATTTTCTAAAGTTATTTCCTGTAATCATGTGCGCCTAATAACCCACAATTCATCACCCGAAGCCAGATTCATTAGGTACATTTTTTTCCCTTCCAGTTTATCAATAATGACAGTTGTATAAAATATTTCAGCACTGAAAATTTGGGGTAGCATTTTTTTCATCCTCCTGTCATAGTTTACTTGTCACTTGACATCCAGCCTTAAATCAGATTTCAATTTCTGTATTAACTTTTGCTACGTTATGTGGCATAACAACCTACCTCAAAATTGCAGTTGGTTACAGTGTATTTATTTCTAATTCATGTTACATGAGAGTTGTGGGTCAGCTATGGTTGTCCAGCAATGGTTCTATGGCTCAACTGGGGTCTGCAAGGGCTCGCTGGGCTTTTATTAACACCACATGTCTTCTCTTTCCAGAACCTAGGTTAATGGGGTATTCTCTGGTATGTGCTACTCTTCTCATAGGAAAAGTCTGGGAAAAGAAGTTCCCAGACAAATCATCAATCATGTTTACATTTTTCTTAGATATGACAGAGTCTATAGGCAAAATTATATCGTGTGGCCAAACTCAAAATTAACGGGGTAAGGGAAGACGGCAACATGAGGAAACTAATAATTATGGATGAATAGTATAATACAATTTAGAGCTCCCACAATAAAGAAAAGAAGAAAGGAAGGAAGAGATGGAGTTAGGAAGGAAGGTAGGAAGGAAAGAAGGAATGAAGATAGATAGATGATAGGTAGATAGAAAGATAGATTTGAAATCACATAAACCTAGTTTCAAGTGTTCATTTTGTTTTGTACAAGGTGTGGAATCTTGGGAAGTGCCATAACATTTATAATATGTGCTTTTTATCTGCAGTAAAAGGATACTAATTTCTTCTGTGTTGGATATTGGTGAATTAACAACTAAAAAAGACAAATAGAATCTGCAGCAGAATGCTTTATGCATAGAGGGTGTTCAATGAGTGTCACACAGGTTTTATTAATAATTCATAGCAGAAACTTTGAATAGCAACAGGTTTATTCTGTTTCTAGTCACAGCTAATAAGGATAGATTTTTAATAATTTACCTAAAATTAGTTTATATGGAGAAAAAAGAAGGTTGCATATAGAACCTAGTGTTTTTGAAAACTGATTATCAGCTAACATACCAGAAGTTTTTCTTTCCTGGAATTAGTGACGGGGACTTTAGCTTAGGAGAAATTTATTGATATATGTACAGGTTCTATACAAAGACGTGGTGATTAATTTGAAGGCTATACCATTTCTAATCTTATTCTTAAGTAACTCATAGAATTGATAAGATTCTCAAAAGACAGGCAATAATAATTTCAAACTGATGAAATATGAAAAAGGATATTTTATATGTTGGGACATATTTCTACTGAAATCATGATATATAACATTACTCATTTTAACATTTATTGATGTTTTAAAAATATCCTGGGCTTTTAAATTCTAAATTAAGTTTCAAATTTCCAATACTGCAGCTCAAAAATCAAACTTCATATTTTTCATTTATGTAAAACTTAGAATAAATATGTTTTTAAGAGCTCAGAAAACTCCTGGCCAATCTCTTTTAGAAATGAAACTGCTCAGTTACAGAGAAACTAAGCAAAAAAAAAAAAAAAAAAAAAAAAAATCTTGGTAACCTCCCCATAGAAAAATTCCTCCCCAAGAGCAAATCATTTATTGGGATGGAAGGGGAGGAGGAAAAGAATCAGCAATTATTTGGCAAATATAACTAAGATTATGATTAAAGACCCAACGCTAACCTTCTTCAACATTACAAAAAAAAATCAAATCAATATTAGAGGATTCTTTTCCTAGTTCTATCAGAAACTATTTAATGTATGCAGTTTAAAGACTTGAAACTTTAATTATAAGTTTTATTTCCATAAAAACAATAATCTCCTGATGAGAATTGTCATATATCATATTTAAGCATCATAGTAGTTAGCTCTGTGAGCTACACAAAGCTGTGTAACACAAAACACCAAAACCTCATGGCTTATAAACACAAATTTTTTGGTTTTTTGTTTTTTGTTTTTTCACATTATATTTTGATTGCAGGCTCTACTTTCCTTCTTTCTGTCTTCAGGTTTGAGGAGAGAGGAACAGCTAAGGGAAAATGAAAGGCGATATATCTCTGGGGAGCTATTAAGGATTCCACTTGAAAATGGCATATATCACATCCACTCATATTCCATTGAACAAAGCAAGTCCTATAACCACCCTGGAAGTACATGGGGTTAGAGATGAAGGCGGCGGGGTGATACCATAAAGAGATAAAGTACATATATTTTATTTTTTTATTTTTAAAGATTTTAATTGTGTATTAGAGAGAGAGAGAGCATGAGCAAGAGGGGCAGAGGGAGAGGGAGAAGCAGACTCCTTGCTGAGCGGGGAGCCCGATTGGGGACTCGATCCCAGGACCCTGGTATCGTGACCTGAGCCGAAGTCAGACACTGAATGGACTGAGCACCCAGGTGCCACTAAAATCCATATATTTTAAATAACATAATTGATCACAAACCTTTGTCAGAAGTTAAACATTTTCACTTACTTGGTTTCCATTTCCAGGGATCGTGCATTTTTATTATATGTGGCATGTAATTGTTTGCATGTATATGCCTGTGTGGTAAGAAAGTATATCAGGGGGGAAATAAATTTAAGTATTTCAGTAAAAAGGTTAGAGTGATTTGAGATGTCATTGTGGTATAATGGGATATGAAGCTATATTGTCAGAATGATTACTTTATCTTCTGTTATACAGAAAAAGGAATAAACCAATACACTTTCAGAGTCTTGTGACTCAGAGAACAAGTTTACACTAATTAGCGTTCCCCTCAGGCTCCAGTTTGCTTCTATGTAATGAAGTGCAAAATAAGACATTTGACTATGCCAGTAAGCTAAAGATACTACATAATTGGTTTGATGTGCTTCTAGTTAGTCATGTCATGTATGAAGGACTGTGGTCGTGGTGGTATGGGATTACAAGCTTATAGGATTGCAATCTAGGGTGAGAAAACATGAACTTTGCCATACCTGTGATGTGAAAGGTTTTGGGGAGAATCTCTCCAATTTTAGTTTATGATACTATTAGCTTGAGGTAGGAACTAAAATTGAAAGAGAAATGAGTAGCCCAAATGTCTATTCAGTTCACATTCACCACAGTTGTTGAGTTTATAAGGTATCACGACCCAGATCATCTCGGATCTTTCCGAGCGGTACCTACTACACGTTCCATGTCCATTTACATTCAAAATCTTACAAGATTTTGTTTCCCTGAGGATTTATTGGACAATTTAAAATAGTATCCAAAGCAGGTGATATAACAACATTTGAGCTTGTATTATTTTGAACATATGTGAGATTAACATTCATAACTTTAAACATAATGAACTCTACATAGGTTATATGTTGTTTGTAGAAATATGGAAGAGTTAAAACCATGATATAAACTGATGAACATTTTTGAGATAGCCCAAGCAATACCTTATCATCATAAAATTTTAAAGTAGGAAAAGTACTAAGGAATCTAATGTATTTAATTTTATAGATAGGCTCTTAAGAGAAATGAGGTGATTTGTATCCCTGTGTTATACCAAGTTAGTGGTTAAAGTGAGATCATTTATTCATTCATAGATTTGTTCATTTATGTTAGCATTCATATATATTTGAAAATAAGTACATTGACTGCATATAATATGCCTAATAGAGGGATACGTGGGTGTTGGGAAAGCAGCTTGGAAAAAGACACAGGATAAATGGCATTTTGGAGACTACAGTCTAATCAGAAAAATAATGAAAATTACTTAGGAAATGGTGATTGTAGCAAAGGAGTAGTCAAGAATATCATGGTAACAGGGGACAGAGAGAGAGAATAGAATCGAACGAACCCAACAATGATTAATATCAGCTTAATACCTATTCTACAACACCCACTGTGTCTTGTGACTCATTTTTAGAGTTTCCAACTTTGTCTTTATCTGGTAAAAAATATTTCCCAATAACACTGATGTGTGTCTATCATCTCTTTTTCAGCCAATCTTATTTTAATGGACCTTTAAGCTATTTTCATTTTTTTGCTATTATAAAATAATCCTTCACTGTACATCCTTTATATGACTCTTTGCCATATGCACAAACACATCCCTTGGGGAGAACATGATGTAGAATTGCTGAGTATAAGAATTTGCACATTTTAAATTTTAACTGATACGGTCAAATCACCCTTAAAGAGTAGCTGTACCAATAAATATTCTCAAAGTGTCTCACACTCACCAGTACTTTAACCATATAATTTTTGCCAATTTTATATGTGAAAATGGTTTCTCATTATTTTAGTATACATATCTCTGATTTCTATTTTGACTGGTCAAATCTGTTGGTTGCATTGATTTTTATTTTATTGCTTTGTGCTTTTATTGATTTTTTTTTTTTTAGATTTTTTAGATTTAGATTTAGATTTTAGACTGAGCCACCCAGGCACCCCAAGTGCTTTTATTGATCTTAACACTTAAATATCCCTCAATTTTGTCTTCATTACCTTACCTCCCCCATTGTCATTCTAGAAAAGTACCTGTATTTCCTCACATGGATCACTGCAGCTCCCTAACTGCTATCTCTGTGTTCACTGATCAGCACCACCTTTCAATCAGTTTGCCACATGTAGTCAGAAGAAACTTTTCCAAAATGCATTATCTGACCACAGCTTAAACCATTTCTATGGTTTCACATGGCTTTTAAGATCAAGACCATTGTCAGGGCACCTGGGTGGCTCAGTGGTTAAGCGTCTGACTTCAGCTCAGGTCATGATCCCAGGACCCTGGGATCAAGCCCCACATCGAGCCCCGCATCGAGCCCCGCATCGGGCTCCCTGCTCCGCGGGAAGCCTGCTTCTCCCTCTCCCACTCCCCCTGCTTGTGTTCCCTCTCTCGCTATGTCTCTCTCTGTCTCTGTCAAATAAATAAATAAAAATCTTAAAAAAAAAAAAAGATCAACTTTTGTTGATCTTTTGAACATAGGCAGAGACCCTGTCTGAACTTGTCCCTAACTTTCTTGAAAGCTTCTCCTTAGGCCATGTCTTCTAGCTATGCAGCTCTTCCTTCAGTTCCTGCAGTTTGCCATGTCCCTTCATGCCATAGTGCATTTGGACTTACTCCAGATTTTCAGCATGGCTGTCCCATCAGCTTCACCTACATAACATCTGTTCACCCTTCAGATATCAGACTGCTCATAACTTCCTAAGACATCTTTTCTAAATTCCTCATCTAACTCAAACTCTCCCATCACATGTTCTTTGCAATACCTATATAAGTTTTTATTTATATAATTTTTGTCTTCTTCTTTAGTATCTGTCTTCCTTTATAGACTCTAAATTCACTGAGGTCAGAAATGGTACCTGTTTGTGGTAGGCATTGCATTTTTTTAGCCAGTATTTTTTAGTGGCTAGTGTTTACTACATATTCGCTGATTGAACAAATCAATTAATATCCCAATGAATATAGCCCCTCTATATCTTTTAGCTCTTATTCTAGATCTTGATCATTTACATAATTTATTTTAAATTTTTCTACATCCTACAATATACATGGAAGACATTTAATTTTTCTAGATGTTCTTTTTTAGCCATATGACACAGGTGTTAATGTAGAGTCCTCACTTGAACTTAATTTTAAATAGTTTCCAGTTACTTTTTTTTTTTCACTTTCCTCTTTAATAAGAATGGTAATTTATGTGGACACATTTAAATTTCTAAGTAGATGGGGGTTTTTTGAGCGCTCTTTATTGTTAATTTCTAAATCAAGTTCTTTTAGTCAGATATAGAATGTGTGACTCAGGCTGTTGATTTTTCTGGTTCTAATAAATAGTGAAAGAGTGGGATTTGGAGAATAATCCATGAATAGTTGAAAACATGTATTCTCTATTTTTTTGGATATAAATTTAATACCTAATTATCCTTGTTAATTAGAATAGTCAAAAATCTTGTATTCATCAAATTTCCTCAGAAGATTTCGTGTCCTTGCTCTGAGACCTCTTTTTCTGTGGTTTGTAAGAATATTTTTCCTTCTTATCGTATTTGGAGAAGGATGTTAGAAGTTTCTGCCTTTTTTAAAACTTTTCTTTCTACATTCCATATCTTGTATTACTTGTGTTCATTCAACAAATATTTACTGAGAACTTACTAAGTATCAGCTGGGAATATAACAGTGAACAAAACAGGAAAAAGAATTGTTCTCATGGAATTTACATTCTAATGAGGAGCATACATGCCAGTGTAAATTGCATTCAGCCTTCTAGTATAACCCTGGCCTTGAACTTTTATATCATTAATTCAGTTTTAAGTACCACTTTTTCCCATTAAACTTGCTTCTTCAAGTGTTAATTCTTTTGTTTGTTAAATTGATTCCTTTCTTTAAAATTGTTACAATTCCATCAAAGTTTGGTTATTCTTAGTTGTTTGCTAATTATTGAAATTGAATATCCATGTTTCCCTGTCTTGTGTCCTAAGTATTGTGTACTAGAACTTGGATTTTTGATACCAAGGGAGAATCAAGGCAGGTAGGCTGTGCCCATCATTTGTTTTATGGGTTTGGAGCCACACCATGGGTTTTTGCTAGGACCACCGCCCTCTCTCTGATGCCATTACAAAAGGTAAAGATCTCTTTTATCTACTACTGAAGTCATGCAGATTATAGTTTCATTTATTTCCAATGCAATTTCCAAAGTAATCTTGACATTAACTCCAGGAGTTTCTGCAACTCATTATACCCATATTAATTAACTCTAAACTGAACGTTTTGCCACTATCTTTTCCAACATCCTCTACTGCAATAATTTAGACCATGTTGATTCAACTTTTTTTTTTTTTACTGTGGATCTGATTCCTCTTTGATGATTTTTTCTTTTCTTTTTTTTTTTTTTAATTGGGCTAACTCATCCCCCTAACCCCCTCCTCTCTAGAACCCTCAGTTTGTTTCTCAGAGTACATAGTCTCTCATGGTTTGTCTCTCCCTTCAATTTTCCCCCTTTCATTTTTCCCTTCCTGCTATCTTCTTCTTCTTCTTCTTCTTTTTAACATATAATGTATTATTTGTTTCAGAGGTACAGGTCTGTGATTCAACAGTCCCACACAATTCACAGTGCTCACCTTAACACATACCCTCCCCAATGCCTATCACCCAGCCACCCCATCCCTCCCACCCCCCACCACTCCAGCAGCTCTCAGTTTGTTTCCTGAGATTAAGAATTCCTCATATCATTGAGGTCATATGATACATGTCTTTCTCTGATTGACTTATTTCTCTCAATATTATGAGTCTTTCTTATTTTCCAATACTATTATATATTTATTATACTTTAAAATATTGTTACATAAAAAATAATACTGTGAGATAAATATGCTTAGCAAATGTGTAGTATGTTATGTTGCTAATATGTGATGTTATCGTTACTTTATTGAGCAATTTGCAGAATGTATGAAATTTTAAATTCCCATTGCCTCTGATCACATAGTGCTTTTATGAATTGCTCTTAAGATAGACAGGGAGATTTAAATATAATAGACATATTTGAAAGTTAGATTTCTGACAATATATTTTGCTGCATCCAAAGAGTGAATATTTACTCCATCTTCAAATCATATTCTTTGAAAACACTTAAAAATATGGCGAATATTCAGAATATATTTTAAGTAATAGTTATGACCTCAACATTATGAAAATAAAATTTTATGTGTGTGAAACTACAATAAAAAGACATTACTTAAATATGTATCTTTTATAGCTTGTATATAATAAACATGTAACAATTTTTAATTATCAAGTAAAAAATTCTGATATTTATTATCATTTTTCATATCTATCACAGCTGACATTTGGTTCAAAGTCAAGCATTAAGAAGGGTCTTAGAGAAAGTTATAGCCCACTGTCTGATATATATATTTGACCAATATATAGGTACATGATGAATAAATGAAACAATGCATGAATATTGAATATCAAAACAAGGCTTAGTTGTTCATCTCTCATATATTGGTCCAAGACACGTTCTCAAAATGTTGAGAAAGATTTCTCCTTTATAAAATCTTTCAATTATAGGAATCAAAAAGAAGAGTAAACATAATCCACTAAGAAAATATGTGTGTGTTCTTTTATTTACTGAATTGCAGAATTCCCCGGAGGTTATGCAATTAAACATCTCCCTAATTAACTAAATAAGCAAAATAACCCATTTTCTATGATCTTTTCAAGGGAAAAAGTTCTGATTATGCGTTTTATACCATCGGTGTCTGCAGTTAGAGCTCACTTTATCATATGACAATAACTAAACATTCACAGAGGCTACCCAAATTAATTTAAAATAAAATTATTTTTTTCTCATCTATTTATAAAGCAGGGACACGCATACATAAAAATCTGACAATGAAAGAGTTTATCTAATTGCTATGTAAGGGAAACTCAACTGTTTTAAAGATAGTTTTCCTTTAGGATTCTTCTAGAGATTTATACTGAACAAATAAAAAACAAAACGACAAACTTCTTACACTCATGACTTAACTCAAAGTTTGTGAGTTCACTTATGTTTTCGATGTTCCTATGATACTCATAGTTGACTATAAGAATAATGTGCAATATCAGTAACTGCCTTATTTCATAATAATGAGCTTTCATTCTCTCTCCTTTGAGTGTACATTTTATTGAGTAAAATATAAGAAAAGAACTTTAATGTTTTACCCTTTGTAGGATGAGAAGTCTTCAGAACTGGGTAGTATAATCCAAACAACATGAAACATAATTAGGAAAAGTCATTAAAACAATATAGCCAAAAATGCTCTAAGTATCAAGGACTGTGTTTAGCATTTGCATGTTTAAAAATAGTTTGAACATGTTATTGTTTATAGAAAACAAACCAGAAAGAAACTAAACAGCACACATAATTCTATTAACATCTGAGTAATGGGACATTATAAATTAATGTAAACCTTTTACTCAGCATAGGTTCTGTTTCACCTAAATATTATTGTAACTTGCATAGATTTTTAGTCTCTTGTTTAAGCATATACTTGAAACATGTGATGTCTGCTCTTCATTTACTTTTTGTGTATAATGATGGACAAGATGATATTGAACAATTATAGGTAATTCAATATAGGAAACAATCTATGAATCCCATTATGTAAAAGTGTGACAATTACAAACATAAAATAAGACCTGATTAGTATTTACTACTTTGTGAATCTCAGAAAACTCATTTAAAGTTATTTATTTTTATTTTTTGGAAGAAGATATGAGTGTTGAACTGTAAAATCATTTGGTCAATGATGCAAATGTTAATTAACAGTGTGTAGGTGGTTAATAAAGCATCATTCTCAGGATCAAAGTGATAATTATCTAGGACAGTGCCTAGCATACAATTGACATTTAATACATAGTTTTTCTTTTTTATTTGTAATTAGAGTTTCCTGAAGGGAAAAGTAGAGCTCCAATGGTGAATGGTCAAAAGGAAATTTTTAACATCATAGATAACTTACAAATTGTGGAGGCAAATATTCAGTTAATTTATCCAAAGGATGGAAGGTAGTTCTCATGGCATGTATCAAAACAGACTAATGAATCTTTGTTGTCAGTGATCTTGTTGATATGTGACTCAGTGAGAAGATTGGCTAAAACAGATTAATGATATTTGGCTGTTGGTTCTATGGCTGAACGTGTGCAGACTATTTTTCGTTCTCAAACAACTATTTCCTATGAGCAATATTCTTTCCTAACATAGGTGTTTTTCTGAAATTGAAGCTGAGAGTATCATGACCGGTTCATTTTTAAATGAAGGTAAATTTAATTCAGAAATGACCGGATGCTTTCAGGTTTAGACTGAAATTTATTTGAATATAAATAAAGAAAAAGTTTGATATTTTTGGCTTAAGATGATAACATTAAGGAAGAGTAGGTTTAAAAAGAAATGAAATTAGTTTTGATCACCTACTGAATTAAATGGAAAGAATAATTGTTCTTTATAATAACCAAATTAAAAAAATTAACCAAATTTAATCTTAATAATAACAAATTGATTTGATTTTTATTGAAGCCAGGAAGCAAGGTGTTCTTTTGTGTATTTCCACCTGATAATTACCTTACAGACAACACATTTCTTCAGTGGACATAAAGACACCTCTGAGTGAGATATCTTGTTAAAGGAATTTCTAACATACCTTTAGAGTTGCCAGATGAGAATTTGAAAGACTTAATTTATATGTAATTGTTACATGTGGTGAGATACTCATACCACAATTATCAGAACTGTTCTAGGCATGTTGAATTCATGTGGTGGCCAGAGTCATATTAAATAAATGTCTTTTGTGTGTTAGCAATTATGCTACTACACAGACTACATACTTTTTTAATTTCCACAAAAATACTGTGAAGGGAGATTTTTATGTTCCTATTTCATATTCTCACTAATTCAGTAAGACTAAAAAATATGTCAAAAGATCGGACTATTAGTAAAGTTTTAAGGTTTGTTTAACTTGACCTCCCATACCATGTAATGTGTGAATGTTGGTAGAAATAAGTCCCTATGGGGCACCGTGTGCTTTTTTTTTTTTCAAAAAAAATTTTTTTATTATGTTCATTTAGTCAACATATAATAATACATCATTAGTTTTTGAAGTAGTGTCAATGATTCAGCAGTTGCACACTGTGTGTGTTTTGTTTTGTTTTCTTTCAAATGTTTCCCCTCACTCTCTCTATTGCCTACCTAAAGGTACAGTAGACCTTTAGTCATCCCAAGTTCTCTTGCCGATAATAGTAACATTAAAGGCAGGTTTTGTAGGATATCAATATGAATATTTCTTCAAATGGATCTTGGGGCCACTACTCTATGTCATTTAATCTCCCATGGTAACTCTTTCTGAACTTTATCTTTTATGAACAAAGTATTCTGTATGAATATGTCTATTTAGACCTTTTTCAGAGTTCTCCTTCCTGCTTTCAAAGGTTTCAATATGGCCTCATGATCTTGACACATAGGTATATACGTAAGACCAATTTCCAAAACAAAAGTGAGGAAGAAGAGTCATTCAGGGTAGAAGTTATTGGTCTGAAAGTAAAAATGTATGACACAGTCTAAGTTTTGTTTTTTTTTGAGGAAGTAATTATAGCTCCTAAAAAGATACCTAAGTAAACTGAAAATTCTGATAAAGATGGGTTTCTGGTTCATTTTGAGCAATGATTTGAGTTAAAAGCCACCACTTTCTATTGTTGTCTTTTAGGTGCTTTATGCTAATAACTAATTTTTTACTCAAAGTTTACTTTCTCAGATAAAAAGAGATTTCTTCTTTCCCTAGCAAATGAAACTTTCTATCAGCCATTTTATATATCTAAGGAACTAAGTTTGCATTCTACAAAATACGTATTTTTTGTAATATTAACCAACCATGGTGATTTTTTTTTGCCTTTTTGCTTTTGAAACATTAATTTTCATTATTTTAAAATGTATTTATTATTTTAAAAATTGGATTTAGTTCGGAATAACATTAAAATAAACATCTTGACCCATTATTCTTATACCTTTCTTTAAAAAGGTCCTTTCATTTTTTAACATTTCTGTCCAATTTTAACTGCTTTTGTACCCTGTTATAATTGCAATAATAGTACTATGGTACTATGTTTTTCTAGTTTTTAATTCATTTTCTTCTTTGCTACATATCATAAATACAAAATTATTACAGGTTTCAGTATCTGTCTCTCACCTACCCTTCATATCCGTTTTCTGTCATCATGCTAAATGATTTCTGCGCATAGTAGATATGCCATTTAAGAAGCCAGGGTTGAAATGTTCTCATCTGATCAACACTGGTGACTCACTTTCACTATACAACAGATGTTGGAAGCGGTACAGGTTTTGTCAAGGGTAGGAAAGATGAGAAGGTGAGCAATTTGTAATTTTTACTAGAATCTTTATATTCAGCTATCTCTGAGCCAAGTCCCCAGCTGACAACAGATTCATGAGCAAGCCCTGCTGAGATCAGTCAGGACCAGCCCAAGTCAGCAGAACCCCTCAGCCAACCCATTTTTGTATGAGTAGTAATACATGCTCCTTGCATTCAGCCTCACATTAGCTTTTGACTGTCACACCTGTATTCACAATATTATTGTGAAAATATTTCATAGGTACTTCAGAGTACCTCAAATTCTTTTTTCTAAACTTGAAGCTATCATTTATTTTCTTGATTTCCCCCAACTTGTACATTTGAAAATTTCTCCTGAGTTAGACATTTTTCATAAATCCTATACAGTTTTCCAGGTCCAAAGCATGTTTTTGTTTTTGCTTTTTGCTTCTCTTTCTTTAACCTCTTACTAATTCCTGTTAATTATACCTTCTGCTTATCTTCAAAATCCATTGTTCTCTGTCTCCACACTGAAAATTCCTTAGTTCCATCCTTAATCATATCTTACTTAACCCCCCACCCCGCTTTTTTAACTAGGCTTAGAATCACCTTTCCTTCATCAGCATTTCCCTTTTTAATAAAATGTAACTCACTTTGATACCACATTAAGCTTTCTAAAATGCAAATTTGATCAGGCTACTTTCCTGCTCAAATCCCTTGATTATGTCTCTGAAAAGAGAGTGGACACATTTTGGTGGCATAAAAAGCCCTTTAGTTTGTGGCCCACATCTTTCTCTCTGTCCCCAGTAAAGTAAGTTCTAGAAGACATGTCCATATGCTTCTGTATACATGTTCTTTTTTCCTGGCATGACTTTCCAGCTATATCCTCCAAAGCTAACTCTTCCTGATTCTTCAAATTATACATCAAATCACACTCTTTCTTAAAATGAAGTCGTTCCTATAATTTGTATTGCCATAATACTCTACACTTCTACTTTAGGATTTATTATTTCAACAAATATTTTGCATGTTTTACTTTGTAAACTCCTGATGGCAAGAAACATGTCTTAGAGGACATAATCCAATTTGTTCCAGATTTAGAGAAGGAAGGATTTTTTTTCCTTTCTTTGAATTATTTTCTTTGTATTATAATATTCTGGGTTGATTGCATCCAAAACTAGCAATGACTAAAAACATAACATTTTCTTATCATCTAAAACTTTCTCCTTTTTAATGAATGAGTAGGCAATGGTATATTAAATATTTTCCATTTTTTTAAATCTTATAACTTAATTTAAAATAATTGGAAAACCAGAATTTCTTCAAAATTGTCCTAAATAAAGATATACCCCAGAAATCTACTTACACAGAAGCATATCACATTGTATTCCTTTAAGATCTGAGACTTACTAACCTGTGTATTTCCTGATTTTTTTTTTAGTAAAGGTATAATACAGGTTAAGAAAGCCACAGAAATGCATAAGAAAAGTCTATACAAATACCTCTAATAATCTATACAAGTCATAAACTTTTAATTAGAATGAATGTTTCTTGATCCATTTTCCAAGACTTTGGGACGTTTCTGGAGTCACAATTCTTCTCAGTCTCCATTAATAATATTGGAATGTATGCATAAAGCGAATATCATAACAGTGTATCTCAAATGCAGGGACATCTTTTTCTGTTGTTTATTTTATCTGTATTTTCTATGAAATTGTATATGACATTTAGAGCAGCCTAAGAGATAGGAGTTAACAGTGTTTCAGTGAACACGAGGAATTAACAGATTTCCACTTATTGTAGAACACAAACACGTTCACAGAAGCTTGGAAAAATGTGCTACATAGCTATGAATTGCATTTATTATTGGCCTATAACTATTTGAGTTCATTTCTCATTGATTCCCATTCTTTTCAGGCGGACAAGACATTTTTACTTTTTTTTCTTTTTGCTGTCCACTGCTTTTAAAAACGAAGTATCTTTTAAAAAAATATATTTGAGAGGGAAAGAGAGCAGGAGCGGGGCTGGGGGGTGGGGGCAGCAGAGGGAGAGGGAGAAGCAGACTCCCCCCTGAGCAGGGAGCCCCTTGTAGGGCTCCATCCCAGGACCCTGAGGTCATAAGCTGAGCTGAAGGCAGACACTTAACTGACTGAGCCACCCAGCCACCCCAAAAACAAAGTGTCTTAATAACATTTTTTGGTGGGGCGCCTGGGTGGCTCAGTTGGTTAAGCGACTGTCTTCGGCTCAGGTCATGATCCTGGAGTCCCGGGATCGGGTCCCGCATCGGGCTCCCTGCTCAGCAGGGAGTCTGCTTCTCCCTCTGACCCTCTTCCTTCTCGTGCTTTCTATCTCTCATTCTCTCTCTCAAATAAATAAATAAAATCTTTAAAAAAAAAAACATTTTTTGGTGTGTATCTTCAGATGGTTTTATAAAATCGCCTATGATAATTATTTTGAATTCTGTAAATATATACTGTGCCTGATCCAGGTCTAAGCCATAAACTCACTGAAGGACTCTAATTTTTAAACTGCAGCCCGGAGCTCTTAGATTAGATATACTCATAAGTACTTGTTGTAACCTTCTTTAATTTAGTTATCCATTTAACAGATATTTATTGAGTGGATATTAACACCAGGACAATGTGCTGGTTGCTTTGGGGATTACAAAAAAGATAGCAGCCAAAAGATAGATTTGAGATCAAAAGATCCCACTATACAGGCAAACATCACCCTATACAATTAAAGTCTTATAATGAATAATACAAAATTGCAGAGATAATTAAAAATTATAAGTAACAAACATGTCTTCTGAAAACAGGCTTTGTTATATTTTTTCATGTTATCTGTGGGTGCAGAGAGTAAAGCTAGTATTTCTAACTTCAGGTTTTTATTGACTTTACTTTTGTTAGCGCAGTTCCCTCTGTAATGCCTTACATTTCTCAGGAGGTTCGGCCAATAAAAGAAGTTGCCTTCTCCCCAGGAAGTCCTTTGTCTTTATATAATTGACAACACAAAGCATGCAAAGCGAAATCAGTTGACGAAAATGCGTATATAAGGGGCAAAAGAGGTCAAATAGCAGTGTTCTAAAAGTGAGAGTAATTCAACTTAGAATTTAAGATATGATTTTACAGAACACTAGACAGTCAGTTGCCTTTTTTTCGTACTTTCTACCCTCTTCTCACTAGCTGTAAAATAATGATGCTTTTTAAGTATTTTGTGCGTGAACGGTTCAAAATATAATTGCTTGTAGAAATAAATGTCTAAGTTTTAAACTGTAATTGAGAAAAACAATACAACTTTTGTAGAAATTATCAGTACTCTAATTTTCTTTTCATTGTGTCTAAATAGAACTAAGGTTTGTTTGTACCAGAGGCTGGAATAAAGCAAACTGCTTGTGGGGTCTTCTGAACAGGAAGACAAAAATGTTCTTTTCTCCAATTCGATCAGACAGAGCTCCATGAAAGAAAGGATTTATTTTGAAAGAGGGCAATGGGTTGACTTTTTAGGAAAGAGTCTTTTAGTCAAAGGGACTGTGTAGGGAGCAAAGCTATAGGATTTTAACAAAGAAATGGAAAAAGGGAGAGAGAGACAAGAGTGTAAGCAATGGGGAGATAAAAAGAGCTAAGGCAAAGCTTAAAACCCTCAGTGGGAAAAAGAGTAGGAAAGGATTCCTGGCATGAGCTTTGGAGGGGCGGGGAGAACAACCTGGGTAAAATATGAGTGTCCAGGATTTGCCTCTTTTTCAATTAAACATGAACTTTTATTTGCAGTGATTATTTTGATTTTACAATTATATACTTCAAAACAATGTCTTTTGAATGCTGAGAGATATATAAATTTAATTGCTGACATTTATGTGACTTTGTTATTCATGTGACTATATATACACTTATGTATACTAAATTTTATAGGAAAGAATTTTCCTCAGTTACATATGACCTCACATTGGCTACAAGTATTTTTTTTTTTTTTTGCATATCCATGCAACAATAGCAAGATTACTTTTTCCAGGTGGATTTAAAACTGGTAAAAATTATGTCACTTACAGACTCGTGGGCAATTTGAAAAAGGAAAAAAAAAAAACTTTGATTTTGATTTTCATGCTTAGAAATCAATATAGCTGTTTATTGTCAACTTGGTCTTTTATAACTAGCTGGAAGAATACACAGTGGTTTTTCAATCACCAAAATGGGAGCAATGAGAAGAGAGATGACATCTGCTTGCATGCAGTAGATGTCCCATTTTTATTCCATTTTGCCTTCTCCCCACCCCTTCAGCTTACTACTTAGAGTAACTCATGTATGAACAAAGATACAATCCAAACTGTGGTGGTTTGCAGGGCAGTTTTTAGAGATAGTATGTTGGAATATAGTGATTGAGTTAGCCCTTCCGCTCTGTACTTTTATACATTTCGAAGTCTGTTGCAGTTACTCTGGATTTTTCTTTCAAGCAAATGTCATGTGACCGCCAAAACCAAGTGCTTCCCTCTATCTTGTTTTTTTTCATTTAGTAACAATTTGCTGGACTTCTTAATTCCAGTAGAATATACAAAGATGAATAATAACTTCATACTAGCAAATATTTCTTAAGGACCTAACATAATTTTTACATTTCTTGTATTTTATAGAGATGTTTCAACGACAGTTTACTCACGTAAATAGGTTTTGCATGCTTAATGTTTTTCATCCCATTGAAACATATGACAAGTTGACATTGATGATGATGACAGGTGTCACTGGGTACAGATGGTATTAGAGTTCTCAAATCTTAGATCTAGATAGGAAAGTAGAGAACATGTAGCCTGGCCCACTCATTTGATAGATGATACATGGCAGTAAAGGAGTGCAGTTTCAGTGGGAAAAAAAAAAATTATTGAGGAGGATTTGTCTTCCCTACTCTGCTAGTTCTCTGCAAGTAAGATTTACCCCAAATACTCCAACTCTCTGAGAATCTATTCCTACAAGTAAGGATGGAGTGTCCTGATTGGTGGGTTGAGAATAATGCAATGGGACCAAAGGGCACAGTCTCTTATGTGTTTCCAGAGCTAGTTTGCTTGCACCACCCAAAACAATGGCAAAATAATGTTAGCCTCGTGGATTTAGGACTGGACAGCAATCATACATTGAGCTTTGAGATCTTGATGTGAAAAGCCTGTGATTTTTCAAGACTGCTCATAACTGTTCTTGCACATTTGGGATTCACCACCAGAAATGCCATTATTGTTGTCCAACTAAGCCAGTATCAGTTCTATCAATGAAGGTAGCATATTTTTCTCAATTGTCTATTTACCTCAAATCATTTAGACCTGGATTGCCCTTAAATTTCAACAAGATTTATTTTGTTTGTGTGTGTGTGTGTGTGTGTGTGTGTTTGGAAGACTAAATGCATATTGTATGAAGAAGAGTATAATGACCATGTGAGTGGACTTACATGAGTAAAAGTGTATGCTTATGTTAGCAGTGATGCATAATTAGGTTTTCAAGAAAATATAAAGGACAGTTAAATTTAAATTTCAGAAAAACAATAACAACTGTATAGAATAAGTTCTACCCATCCTTTATCTGAAATTTAAATTAACTTGGTGCCTTTTATTTTTATTTGCTAAATCTGGCAACCCTACCCATAATGATTTATTCTTTTAATAGAAGACAAAGCAGTTAAAAAATAATGACTAGTAAACAATGCGTGGCATGAATACACTTCCTCGATATTTGCTCTGAAATTTCTGAAAGACAACCTTGTTTAAAATGGAACACACAGAAGAGAGAATGCTAGCTGGTGGCTGTGGATTCATAATTGGAGGATTTATTTTACAGCAAAATAAGTAGGCAAGGAATCCTTGGAAAAATGTATTAAAATCTCTTCACTCAGACCTATCTGTCTCTCTCACCGTTTGTAGTTTACTGAGGAGCAGTCTTTGGTGAGTGTGATGATGCCATCAAATTATTATTAAAGAAAACTTCCCCATTTCTATCATTTTTCAGTTTTTAATGTCAGAAACACAAACATCATTGATCAAAAAGATAAATAAAAAATGAAAACTAGGCAAACTAATCTGCCTTTAAGAGATCTAATTTGGTAATAAAAACAAATAATAAACAAGTATCCTAAACATCATGCCCTAAATGCATAAATATAAAGTAAACTCAAATATTATGTGGCCCACATTTCTGAAAAAGAAATTGCAAATATGAAGTTTCTCATTTTTATGAACTTACAAATTTGGATGTTTAATAATGGAGAAGAGATAAATTCTTTATATTATTAAATTAAATGTGTACATTAATTCAGTATTATATAAATGTATTAATTTAGAGATAACTTTTTCCTTAGTCATGAGAATAATTTTATTCAAACTTATATATACTTCTTTGATATCAATGCTATCATTATTGGAGTAAATATCTAAATCATCTAGCAGAGTTTTTCAGAGATTGTCTTTGTTTTATGTATTATTTGAGATGGAGTACACAATGTGTCTATATGCATAGATTTTCTGATAGTAAACAAAAAATTGCCCTAATGGTCAAAATTTATATTTGATTAATTATTACTGGATTTTATTTATTTATTTATTTTTATATTCCCCTTACCTAGGGGTACAAAGTAACTAACTCACTCAACCCAATGGAACATCACATTGCAAATTCCAGTAGACAACTTCTTTCCCAGATGTAATAGGACATGGTATTCTCAGCAGCATAGCATATTGATCTACATGGAGAACTGGGACAATGGCTGTCTTCCATACTTTTATGGTATTAGGTGTCTTGGCAGCAGTCCTTAGTCTGACATATGAAGGAATAGGCCCTACCTACAGTTGATCATTCAAATGTATTAAAGCCTGAGATAGTATTTTTCCAGTCTACCCAGACAAAGTGGTTTTACTTGTTAGTTATCTGCTACTTTAATATTCCATTTGTCCTTTCTATCAACCTGTTGCTTGCAGGTTAATGGGGGAGATAGAACCTTTTTCAGTGTCATTATCTTTTGCCCAGTCTTAGATATCATGACCTTTGAAGTGTGACCCCCAACCACTGTTCATTTGATAAGGGTTTCTGTACAAGGTATTCACCTTCTACATTCCCTAACTGTGGCAACCCAGTTTGTGTGGTGACATGGGAAAGCGTGGGTGAGGCCAGATTCAGTGTCCACACAAACCAAAGCATATTTACAACCCTCACTTAGAGAGAGTGGGCCAATAAAATCAATTTGCCAATTTTTTTCCCAGTTGGGAACTCCAGCAGATGATTCCAAACTTTTTTGGCAGATGCCTTGGGCATTGTTTAGAATATCAGACATGCTATTACCACATCAATCAAGTCTCTGTAATTCAAAAGACAATCCAGCACATGTCGCAGTATGACATCCCACCTGGGCACTGCGGTGGCCACTCTTTCTCTGCACCCAATTGGCTGAATCTGTTGAAGGATCAGTTGCTAAGGCTTGTGCCTATTTTAGGGCATCAGCTTCCTGATTGCCAGGGGGTGTCAGTGTATTAGGAGCTGGGATATGGAAAATAGAACTGCCTCAAGCCTTTGTAGGTGAACGCAAATGTCTTTCTACATATCCTGACCCCATAATAGCTAATCATGATCATCCAGCCCTCCACTTCCCATTGTCCAATACATAGGGTTAATCCCTTTAGAATAGCCCAACTGTCAATACAAAGGGTTAATGGCCAGGGCTCATGGGTGATCACCAGCCAAACAGCTCTGCATTCAGCCCAGTGACTGCAGTGATTCATTCCTGTTTTCATCCAGATGGTGTCAGTGTTAGACTGAATAGCAACTGTAGCTCATGTGGCTGGACTGCCTCCATTAGACATATATATATATATATATATATATACCCATCTAGGAATTTACCCTACTATCACTCTACAGGCCACTGGAACCACCACATGAATAGGGGCAGGGACATTTGGAGAATCTTCATACACTACTGAGCCTAATGACACCTGCAGTTCTAGAGACAGTGGGCTGGTGGACAGGGTGCTCCTCTGTTGCAAACAGGCATGCCATTTAGTCAACGTGGGAGTTTGAGCCATGACAGAGGTAGATTGATAGAACATATCTTCAACCCACTCCTTGATAGGCAGGGAATTTCTTATCATGATATACTGTTCCTTTGTGAGAGGCTGTACCGGGAGGAGTGCTGTAGTACACCGCTAGGAGCTATTATTCTATGGCGGGTATATCATGTTTCTGCCTTTTCCAGAAATGGGACAAAAATTCCTGGGACGCTCTCTCCTGCTGTCTCTGCTATAAGTGCCCAACCCATACCTTCTGGAGTCACAGATACATTTAACTCAAACAATACTTCTGCTTTGGAAATTCCCAGAGCTTTGATCTGCTTTCACTAGTATTCTGCCTTCTCATAGGAGTCTTGTGCCTCTGATCCCCAGTTCCACATGTACCCTTCTTATACCAGGCAGTATAAAGGGATGAAGGCATTGTGCCAACTAGGGAATAAAAGTCCTCCAAAACCCTAAAATCCTTACAAAAGCTTGCACCTCTTTTAGCTTCTCAGGAGTTAGATAGGCTTGCATCTTGTCAATTACCAGTTTGGGGACAATGTGTAAGTTACCTGACCATATGACTCCCCAAAACTTTATGGCAGTGCCTGGGCCTTGAATTTTCTGTGATTTCACTGCTCATCCTCTCTCTCTCATACATGTTCTAGTGAAATTTTCAGTGTCCTATTGCAGAAACAAGTCTTCATATGATAACACAATTTCAGCAATATAATGGCCCCATTTGACTCAAGTGGGGAAGAAGAACATGGGCAGATCTTGGGTTACAATCCCAGGACATACTGGGGGGCTTGGGAAGCACTTGAAAGATCCACTGTTGCCCTTTCCACATGAAGGGAAATTGATCTTGTGACTCAGTAGGCAGGGTTATCCTGAAAAAGGTGTTTGCTAAATCCAGTACCATCTGGTGTACTCCTGGGACCATGGCCAAAGTATCTAAGATGGCGGCAATGTTGGGCAGAGCGACATAAATGAGGGGTACTACCTTCTTCAATTCTTGGTGGTCTTTGGTCATCCACCATGAATCTTGTGGCTTTTTTACTGACCACACCAGGCCATGGAAAACACTGTAGGTGAGGCATGAAATATCCACTTGGTACAATTTTTGGATAGTTTCTCCTACTTCCTTATGCTCTCCAGTCAATTCATATTGTTTGAAAGTTACCACTCTTCAGGGCGCCTGGGTGGCTTAGTCATTAAGCATCTGCCTTAGTCTTAGGTCATGATCCCAGGGTCCTGGGATAGAGCCCCGCATCGGGCTCCCTGCTCAGCGGGAAGCCTGCTTCTCCCTCTCCCACTCCCCCTGCTTGTGGTCCCTCTCTAGCTGTGTCTCTCTCTGTCAAATAAATAAATAAAATCTTTAAAAAAAAAGTTACCACTCTTCAAAGGAGTAGTGGACTTACTGGTTCCCAGCTGGTGTTTCCCCTCAGCACTGGTTTTGATTATTCTACCCCAGAGGCAGAATTCACGGATAAAGTTTTACAGAGTTTGACCTTGTAGGATATCACCGTTCAAAATGTTCTCTGGTATTAAAAAGAGAAAAACCTCATATACTCATGGAAGAGAACTCCCAATTAGCAAAATGTTATAGACATTTGCCCTTTGTAACCATTGATGGCACTGAGGGGCCATCCGAGGTTATCATATATTACGGTACTTTTGGCTCCAGTACCAACCAGAACTGTCATCTTTTCTTTATTTCTGTGGGACCAACAAACAGTGAGGCCTCTGGTTGCTTCCGGTGACCCTCACCTAGAGGTAATTTTGGCCTGCATTTTGTACCCAGGGCATAGGAGGCACCCACTCTGAATAGGACTGTATCCTGAGGCCTCCGCTTGAGTAGGCAGGGCAGTTTTGAAATGTTCAGGTTTTAAGGCTTTCCACAGGCCAACAAATGCAATGTTGGTTTGCCAGTCTATCTTTTCAGGTGGGGTCTGGGCAGCAATGAAGTCAAACCACATTTGCTTCCCAGTAACTTTGACCAGACCCTTTCTAGCTCTTCTTTTCTCTTACAATTTTGTGATTTTCCTTGAGTTAATAATTATTTCATATTTTTTTAGTATGCTGAATATCCCATGTACCTATTACTAACTTTTTCAACATTTTTTTCTCAACCTTCCTTCAGAAATCTCTAATGTCTCATTATAACTTTAAGAAATGTAAAGACAAAGGTAATCTATCAGGTATTTTTTTTTTTTTAATGTTTTTTAAGCCATACCCCACAGCTGTTATCCTAGGACTGTTTTTACAACTGTTTTATGTCAGACTCTGCTTTCTGGATTCTGTCATTCACTTTTTTTTTTTTTTTTGGTTTACTGTTTCATTTTGCTGAAACACAATCTTAAATAGTCACATAAGGCAGTTTTCTAGGACTGAACAGAAACATGTAAAAACCTCAACCAAACTATTGATCCGTGAGATGCAAACTGAAGTACCATCATTGCACATCATTTCAAAATGACACAAAGTTAAAAATGACAACACCAAGTGCCAGATGCATATACAACTGATAGGAGTATGAAAAGGTCAATTTGCTTTTGAAAGCAATTTGGCATGATGTAGAAAATTTAGAATGTTGTCATTACGATACAAAAGGAGACACATACAAGAAAGCAATGCTCAGCATGTCCATGGAGAAAAGAATAGGTAAATAACCTGTGGTACATTCTTAGGTTGGAACCTATAAAACAGTTAAAACCAGCATGCAAGATTTACATGTATCAATATTGAAAAATCTGAAAATATAAGTTTGATTGAAAAAGCAAGTTGCAGGGGCACCTGGGTGGCTCAGTCAGTTAAGCCTCTGACTCTTGGTTTCAGCTCAGGTCGTGAACTCAGGATCGTGGGATGGAGCCACGTGTTGGGCTCCCTGCTCAGTGGGGAGTCTGCTTGCTCTCTCCCTCTACTCCTCCCCTGCTCCCTCTCTCTCTCTCTTTTTCTCACTCTCAAATAAATAAATAAAATCTTAAAAAAAAGAAAAAAGAAGTTGCAGAGGATCCATAATGAATATCTTTTAGATAACATGTGGAGTAATATCATTTTTGGATACACTTTATATGATGGATTTTATATATAAATACACACACATTTGGGTGATAAGTTCAGGCTGTTCTTACCTTTGAGGAAAAAGGAGGGATAGGAACTACATTGCAGGGTGTTGTATGGAGGAGTTAAACTAAATGTGTAATTTTATTTAAAAAAGTAAACTCAAATATGGCAAAAGTTTAAGAGGTAACAAATCTGTGATATCTGAGTAATGAGTATACAAGATGTTCAGTATATAATTATCCATATTTGCTTCAAAAATATATTGAGAGAGAGACTGTGGGGGAGGCATGCTTTGAATATCTGTCCATTAAAGTATGTCATTTTTCTTTTATCCTTGATTGATAACGTATCCCTGTATAAAATTCTTAATACGAAAACATTTTCCTACAGAACTGTTAAGCATCACTCCACTGTCTTCTAGTATTGATGCTGAGAATTCCTTAATTTCTTATCAAAATTTGCTGCAAATTTATTGGAACCTGGTCTTCTGTGTTGGGGAGGCATAAATGTTTTCATAATTAATTTGTTGTTAAGGATTTTATTTAATTATTTGTCAGAGAGAGAGAGAGAGAGCACAAGCAGGCAGAGTGGCTGGCAGAAAGAGAAGCAGTCTCCCTGCTGAGCAAGGACCCTGATGAGGGATTCAATCCCAGGTCCCTGGGATCATGACCTAAACCGAAGGCGGACGCTTAACTGACTGAGCCACCAAGTCATCCCGGCAATTAATTTTTTTTAAAGATTATTTAAGAGAAACAGCACTGGATGGGGGAGGGAGAGGCAGAAGGAGATGGAAAGGGAGAGAGAAATTTCCAGCAGACTTCTTGCTGAGAGAGGAGCCTGACATGGGGCTTGATCTCAGGGCATCATGATCATGACATCAGCAAATACTGAGTTGGATGCTTAACCAACTGAGCTACTCAGGCACCCCTATTTTGGCAAGCAATTTAATGGATATATTTATAATTCCTAATTCTTCATGAATCCATATCGGTAATACAGAATTTTCCAGAAAGTCAGCAGAATTTTTTTAAACATTTAAAAAATTTTATTATAAATTTGTTTGCAGTATTGCCTTGGTTTTTTAATCTCTGTTTTGTTTGGATTTATATATTCCTATTCTTTTTTTCTTTTTTTAAAGAGAGAGAGAGGAGGGCTGAGGGGCAGAGGAAGAGGAAGAGAGAGAATCTTAAGCAGTCTCCAGGCCCAGTGTGTAGCGTGATGCAGGACTTGATCTCACCACCTTAAGATGATGACCTGAGCTGAAGTCAAGAGTTGGAGGCCTAACTGACAAAGTCACCCAGGCCCCCCATATACCCTTTTTCATTTTATTTTGCTTTTTTAAAAAGATTTATTTATCTATTTTAGAGAGAGTGTGTGAATGGGGGAGGGACAGAGAGAGAGGGAGAGAGAGAATCTCAAGCAGACTTCCTTCTGAGCCCAATGTGGGCCTCGATCCTATAACCCATGAAATCATGACCTGGGCCAAAACCAAGAGTGGAACACTCAACTGACTAAGCCTCCTGGGACCCCCCCACCACTTTTCATTTTATTATTATTACTATTCTGTATCTTTTAATCTCCTTTTCTTTAATCAGAATCAGCAATCATATTACTTGGTTTCTTTGCTTCTCTTTCCCTGCCTATTACTTTGATCACTTCTTTCTCCATTTTTCTTCCTCTTTTGTTGTCACTTTGCTGATCTGAAGCAGTGGCTTGTATCTCTAGTCATTTTCTCTCTCCCTCTCTCTCTCTATGTGTGTGTGTGTGTGTGTGTGTGTGTGTGTGTAAAATATGTATGCATATATATGTATATATGTAAAATATATTGTAAATATATAAAATATATGTCAAAGTGTGTGTGTATATATATATATTCTACATTTGCTGAAGAATTAGCTTTAATTCTTATATATTTACCACTACATACTCTATGTTATATATATTTAGCCTTCATAATTAACCATATATTTTTATTCCAAAAATCTAAAGTTATTAAGCATTTTTTTTCTCCTCCAGAAATCATGTTTTAAATACAAACTAAACAGCTTTTTATGGTTTTTTGTGTTGTTTAAATTTTAGTTCTAATATTTTTGGGATACAAAACATTAGTTATTTTTTCAGTTTATTGTTAATTACATTTGTCAAATATTCTGTCCGCTCATGTTCATGATTTTTGTTGGTACCTCTTCTCTTCCCTCTGTGTTCACATTTGCTGAAGAATTAGCTTTAATAGTTTAGTCTGTAACTTGTGAATTCTCTTAGTCTTTGTTTATCTGAAAATGTCTTTATTTTGCTGTTACTTTTGGATGATAATTTCACTTGGTATCAAATACTAGATTGTCAGAGATTTTATCAGCATTTTGAAGATATGCTCTAGTAGCTTCTGAAAATATATTGTTGCTTAAAAGTTAGGCTAGTTACACTCTAGTAAAAATTTTATTTTAGTCATTGATGTTCTGAAATTTGTCCATGATACATCTGAGTGTTAATATTTTTTGTGCTCAGGGGCGCCTGGGTGGCTCAGTCGTTAAGCGTCTGCTTTTGGCTCAGATTATGATCCCAGGGTCCTGGGATGGAGCCCCGCAGCGGGGATCCCTGCTCCGCGGGAGGTCTGCTTCTCCCTCTCCCACTCCCCCTGCTTGTGTTCCCTCTCTCGCTGTGCCTCTCTCTGTCAAATAAATAAATTAAAAAATCTTAAAAAAAAATATTTTTCGTGTTCAGAATTCAGTGTTCACTTTCAATATGAGGATTCATGGATAATTCTTGGGTACTATATCTTTAAGATTCTTTATACAATTTTCTCCATGTGTTGTTTTTTTATCCACACATGAGGAGGCATTGGTCAATCTTTCACTGATGTCTAATCTTTTTCCATATTTTTTCACTATAGTGTATTCTTAGTGAATTGGCACCGCATAAAATTTCACCATTTTTCTCATTAAAAAATGTATCTGTATAGTTTTTATTCTATTTCAATGTTTTAATCTCATGATTGTACATTTTATCTCCAAAATTTCTTTTTTGTCTTGCCTATGTTCTCTTGAAACATTTATGCCTGTTTTAATTTCATAATCACTTACTCTTTCCCCCTCCCCACCTCAGTAGTCTATAAGGGTATAACTGTGCAGCAACCACAGAGTAACAAAACAAGAGGTTAATCTACTTGTTCTTTAACGAGGCGTTAAGTCTTCTGACTGCTTGTGGAATAAAAATGAAGACCTTTTGCAGAAACACAAGTGTCATTATGGTTTTTGAATGTGAGTTGTATACGGGAATAAAATAAAGGCCTCTGAGGATTTTCTGACTTTTATCACTAGTGTTTGTCCAGTCAGATTTAGCCTCCTTCTTGATCCTCATCTCTCTAAGGAAAAACCTCCCTTTTCAAGCTGTTGCTGGACCTTCATGATGCTGAAATAGGGGTTTAGAAGAGATACAGTGATAAAACTGTGAACTGGAAAGAGAACGAGAAAAAGACACTAGCAAGGGGAGAAAAAAATTATCTAGAGAAGTGTAGATTATGCACATGACCAGAAAAGCTGGGGAAAAGAGAGAGAGAGACCAAAAAACTCCCAGGCTATCCTGTGAGGGAATTTTAGGAGTTTGGTTTATGGGATGCTCAAAAGAGAATTGGGAACAAAAGGAATGGATATTTAAAAATGTTTGTTGAAGGTTGTAAATCAAATTCTATGTAATCATTTAAAATACAGATAAATAATGAACTTAGTATTCACTTATTTTTGGCTGCGAACTAACCTTAAAATGTGCCTTACAGATAGTGGGCCACAGGAGCCCTGGATATTATTAGGGTTATATTATTAAACATTCCTTATCACTATGGTAGCTTTAGGTATTATGGTTTAATAATTTATTGCTCAACATTATGCTGGCTCCTGATGATGCAACAGAAACCATGAAATATTAAAACTACTGATGTTGATTTTAATTTGAGGTTATCTGAACAGCATCTCTTCCCCCCATATATGTCTCCTGATTTTTTATTTTAATTTACTACAAACTTACAAAATTTTTGAGAATTAAGTGTAAACTGTAGGGAAAAGTTAGCTTCGGCCAACTTCCTTAATCATTGCAGCATCTGTCTTGATAGTGGATAGATGGGCTAGTGGAGATATTCCACTTACCTTATTGGAATGTGTGTTCAAATTGTGATGAAGTTGGTGAAAGAAAGTAAAGCAATGCAGTAATAGAGGGAAATGCCAGGGAGGAGGGCAGTTGCAAAGATCTACAGGAGTATGGTGGTCTGAGATGGTTTCTCTGAAGAGTTGACATTCAAACTGTCCACAATGATAAAAGGGAGCCAGCACTGAGACCCTATATTCAAAGAAAATGAAGAACTTGTTAGAGTTGAGGAACTGAAGAGAGACCAATGTAGTGGACTGTAGCAGCAACAAGGTAGAGAGGCATGTGATGAATGTAGAGGGAGAAACTACAAGACTGTGCACTGCCTCCTAGCCTTAGCTTAACAACATTGTAATCATCTTATTTTAAGTGCACTAGAAAGTCATTGGAGGGTTTTACACAGAAACTACTGTGTAAAAAAAAGTTAGTCAATGAAGTCTTTTTAAAAAAATTCCATTAGAGTTAACATACAGTGTTCTATTGGTTTCAGGTATAGAATGAGTTAGTGCTCATCAAGTTAAGTGTACTCTTTGTTCCCATCACCTATTTCACCCATCCCTCCACCTACCTCCCCTCTGGCAACCATCAGCTTATTCTCTGAAGAGTCTGTTTTTTTTTGTCTTCTCTCTCTTTTTTTCTTTGTTCATTTGTTTTATTTCTTAAATTCCACATATGAGTGAAATCATATGGCATTTATCTTTTTCTGACTGCCTTATTTCACTTAGCGTTATACCCTCTAGATCCATCCATGATAAAGTCTTTTATCACGGTGGTAAAAAAAAAACAAAAACAAAAACAAAAAACACCAAATGACCTGGAATTTGAGATTTCTTGGAGGCAAATTTTGGCTTTAGTTGAATGATTAAGTCATTCAAATGTGATAATACTCATTCTCTTCATTTTTAGAGGGAAGGATTGGATACTACTTAATTTTTTGTGACTGGAGAGGTTGTTGAAGTTGGTCAGTAATTTGCTCATAGGAGGTAATGATCCACTTTTGAAAAAGCAGAGTACTTCATGAAAGAGCCACTTATTCTCTTTTGAGGAGTCATTTCTTCTGGCGGCTCTTTCTTGGGCTGTCACTTCAGACAGTGTTCATTATTTATATTAACTTTTTAACCAACAGCTGCCTAAAGCAACAAACTACTTATACATTTAAGCTCTTTATAAATAGTGAAAAACTAAATATTTATTAGTCAAGAATAAAAGGGACTCAAGTAAACACTACATGGGGTGGGTATATTATTCTTAAGGTTTCTTTGGATTCTGAGTTTATTTGTTGTAGAGGTATTTCCTCCAACTGTTATCACTGGTATATCCATTTATGGCATCAACATTTGGATATTGCATCTTGGATTTAGCATATTAAAAATGTTAATTGAGTTTCTAAATTAGCACAGGTGCTGTGGAGAGCAAGTGCCTGGTTATTTTCCAGCCATGCTGGAATCTAATGAAAGCTATAAACCACACTGAGAAATATGCAAATATACTTTTATAAAGTTTCAGGGATTCATGAACTCTTTGAAGCCTTTTCATGGGCCCTCCACATGCGAGCCCTGTGGGGTGAATAAGAACCAAGAATAGGTACCTTCAAGTATAATCTGTAATTCTCAAGGCTGACTTCTGCTCTAAATTTAATAGTTCTAATTAAAGTAAAGGTATATTCTGTTAATTTTTCCTTCATACTGTAACTGTAACAATATTAAAACTGCTGCTCAAAACTAAGTGGGAACAGAGAATTCAAATATAGGATTTCCTGACAAACAGAACTGTTAGCATAGCTCATTCTTTACTAATTTTTTATTGTTATGTTAATCACCATATATTACATCATTAGTTTTTGATGTAGTGTTCCATGATTCATTGTTTGTGGATAACACCCAGTGCTCCATGCAAAATGTGCCTCCTTAATACCCATCACCAGGCTAACCCATCCCCCTACCCTCCTCCCCTCTAGAACCCTCAGTTTGTTCTTCAGAGTCCATTGTCTCTCATAGTTCATCTCCCCCTCGGACTTACACCCCTTTCTTCTTCCCCTCCTGCTATCTTCTTTTTCTTTTTTCTTAACATGTTGCATTATTTGTTTCAGAAGTACAGATCTGTGATTCAACAGTCTTGCCCAATTCACAGCGCTCACCATAGCACATACCCTACCCAATGTCTATCACCCAGCCACCCCATCCCTCCCACCCACCACCACTCCAGCAACACTCAGTTTGTTTCCTGAGATTAAGAATTCCTCATATCAGTGAGGTCATATGATACATCTCTTTCTCTGATTGACTTATTTCACTCAGCATAACACCCTCCAGTACCATCCATGTCGTTGCAAATGGCAAGATCTCATTCCTTTTGATGGCTGCATAATATTCCATTGTGTATATATACCACTTCTTCTTTATCCATTCATCTGTCGATGGACATCATGGCTCTTTCCACAGTTTGGCTATTGTGGACATTGCTGCTATAAACATTGGGGTGCACGTACCCCTTCGGATCCCTACATTTGTATCTTTGGGGTAAATACCCAGTACTGCAATTGCTGGATCGTATGGTAGCTCTATTTTCAACCATTTGAGGAACCTCCATACTGTTTTCCAGAGGGGTTGCACCAGCTTGCATTCCCACCAACAGTGTAGGAGGGTTCCCCTTTCTTGACATCCCCGCCAGCATCTGTCATTCCCTGACTTGTCAATTTTAGCCATTCTGACTGGTGTGAGGTGGTATCTCATTGATGTTTTGATTTGGATTTCCCTGATGCTGAGTGACGTTGAGCACTTTTTCATGTGTCTGTTGGTCATTTGGATGTCTTCTTTGGAAAAATGTCTGTTCATGTATTCTGCCCATTTCTTGATTGGATTATTTGTTCCTTGGGTGTTGAGTTTGATAAGTTCTTTATAGATTTTGGATACTAGCCCCTTATCTGATATGTCATTTGCAAATATTTTCTCCCACTCTGTCGGTTGTCTTTTGGTTTTGTGGACTGTTTCTTTTGCTGTGCAAAAGCTTTTTATCTTGATGAAATCCCAATAGTTCAATTTTGCCCTTGCTTCCCTTACCTTTGGCGATGTTTCTAGGAAGAAGTTGCTGCAGCTGAGGTCGAAGAGGTTGCTACCTGTGTTCTCCTTTAGGATTTTGATGGACTCCTGTCTCACGTTTAGGTCTTTCAACCATTTGGAGTCTATTTTTGTGTGTGGTGTAAGGAAATGGTCCAGTTTCATTCTTCTGCATGTGGCTGTCCAATTTTCCCAACACCATTTGTTGAAGAGACTGTCTTTTTTCCATTGGACATTCTTTCTTGCTTTGTCAAAGATAAGTTGACCATAGAGTTGAGGGTCCATTTCTGGGCTCTCTATTCTGTTCCATTGATCTATGTGTCTGTTTTTGTGCCAGTACCATACTGTCTTGATGATGACAGGTTTGTAATAGAGCTGGAAGTCCGGAATTGTGATGCCGCCAGCTTTGCTTTTCTTTTTCAATATTCCTCTGGCTATTCGGGGTCTCTTCTGGTTCCATTCAAATTTTGGGATTATTTGTTCCATTTCATTGAAAAAAGTGAATGGTATTTTGATGGGGATTGCATTGAATGTGTAGATTGCTCTAGGTAGCATTGACATCTTCACAATGTTGGTTCTCCCAATCCATGAGCATGGAACGTTTTTCCATTTCTTTGTGTCTTCTTCAGTTTCTTTCATGAGTATTTTATAGTTTTCTGAGTACAGATCCTTTGCCTCTTTGGTTAAATTTATTCCTAGGTATCTTATGGTTTTGGGTGCAATTGTAAACGTGATCGACTCCTTGATTTGTCTCTCTTCTGTCTTGTTGTTGGTGTATAGGAATGCCACTGATTTGTGTGCATTGATTTTATATCCTGCTAATTTACTGAATTCCTGTATGAGTTCTAGCAGTTTTGGGGTGGAGTCTTTTGGGTTTTCCACATACAGTATCATATTATCTGCAAAGAGTGAGAGTTTGACTTCCTCTTTGCTGATTTGGATGGCTTTGATTTCTTTTTGTTGTCTGATTGATGTGGCTAGGACTTCTAATACTATGTTGAATAGCAGTAGTGATAGTGGACATCCCTGCCTCGTTCCTGACCTTAGGGGAAAAGCTTTCAGCTTTTCCCCATTGAGAATGATATGCGCTGTAGGTTTTTCATAGATGGCTTTTATGATATTGAGGTATGTACCCTCTATCCCTATACTCTGAAGAGTTTTGATCAAGAAAGGATGCTGTACTTTATCAAATGCTTTTTCTGCATCTATTGAAAAGATCATATGATTCTTGTTCTTTCCTTTGTTAATGTATTGTATCACGTTGATTGATTTGCGGATGTTGAACCATCCTTGCAGCCCAGGGATAAATCCCACTTGGTCGTGGTGAATAATCCTTTTAATGTACTGTTGGATCCTATTGGCTAGTATTTTGGTGAGAATTTTTGCATCCATGTTCATTAAGGATATTGGTCTGTAATTCTCCTTTTTGATAGGGTCTTTCTCTGGTTTTGGGATGAAGGTAATGCTGGCCTCATAAAATGAGTTTGGAATTTTTCCTTCCCTTTCTATTTTTTGGAACAGTTTCAGGAGAATAGGTATTAATTCTTCTTTAAATGTCTGATAGAATTCCCCTGGGAAGCCATCTGGCCCTGGGCTTTTGTTTCTTGGGAGATTTTTGATGACTTCTTCAATATCCTTTGTGGCTATAGGTCTGTTCAGGTTTTCTATTTCTTTCTGGTTCAATTTGGTAGTTGATACATCTCTAGGAATGCACGCATTTCTTCCAGGTTATCTAGTTTGCTGGCATAGAGTTGCTCATAATATGTTCTTATAATTGTTTGTATTTCTTTGGTGTTGGTTGTGATCTCTCCTCTTTCTTTCATGATTTTGTTGATTTGGGTCATTTCTCTTTTCTTTTTGATAAGTCTGGCCAGGAGTTTATCAATATTGTTAATTCTTTCAAAGAACCAGCTCCTAGTTTCGTTGATCTGTTCTACTGTTCTTTTGGTTTCTAGTTCATTGATTTCTGCTCTGATCTTTATCGTTTCTCTTCTCCTGCTGGGTTTAGGCTTTATTTGCTGTTCTTTCTCTAGCTCCTTTAGGTGTAGGGTTAGGTTGTGTATTTGAGACCTTTCTTGTTTCTTGAGAAAGGCTTGTATTGCTATATACTTTCGTCTCAGGACTGCCTTTGCTGTATCCCAAAGATTTTGAAGAGTTGTGTTTTCATTTTCATTGGTTTCCATGAATTTTTTTAATTCTTCTTTAATTTCCAGGTTGACCCATTCATTCTGTAGTAGGCTGCTCTTTAGCCTCCATGTATTTGAGTTCTTTCCAACTTTCCTCTTGTGAATGAGTTCTAGTTTCAAAGCACTGTGGTCTGAAAATATGCAGGGAATGATCCCAATCTTTTGGTACCGGTTGAGACCTGATCTGTGACCTAGGATGTGATCAATTCTGGAGAATGTTCCATGGGCACTAGAGAAGAATGTGTATTCCGTTGCTTTGGGATGGAATGTTCTGAATATGACTGTGAAGTCCATTTGGTCCAGTGTGTCATTTAAAGTCTTTATTTCCTTTTTGCTCCTTTGCTTAGATGATCTGTCCATTTCAGTGAGGGAGGTGTTCAAGTCCCCCACTATTATTGTATTGTTGTCAATGTGTTTCTTCGCTTTTGTTATTAATTGCCTTATATAATTGGCTACTCCCATGTTAGGGGCATAGATATTTATAATTGTTAGATCTTCTTGTTGGATAGACCCTTTAAGTAGGATATAGTGTCCTTCCTCATCTCTTATTACAGTCTTTGTCTTAAAATCTATTTTGTCTGATATAAGGATTGCCACCCCAGCTTTCTTTTGGTGTCCATTAGCATGGTACATGGTTTTCCACCCTATCACTTTCAATGTGGGGTGTCTTTGGGTCTAAAATGAGTCTCTTGCAGATAGCATATTGATGGGTCTTGTTTTTTAATCCAATCTGATAGCCTATGTCTTTTGATTGGGGCATTTAGCCCATTTACATTCAGGGTAACTATTGAAAGGTATGAATTTAGTGCCATTGTATTGCCTGTAAGGTGACTGTTACTGTGTATTGTCTGTGTTCCTTTCTGATCTATGCTGCTTTTAGGCTCTCTCTTTGCTTAGAGGACTCCTTTCAATATTTCTTGGAGGACTGGTTTCATGTTTGCAAATTCCTTTAGTTTTTATTTGTTCTGGAAGCTTTTTATCTCTCCTTCTATTTTCAATGACAGCCTAGCTGAATATAGTATTCCTGGCTGCATATTTTTCTCGTTTAGTGCTCTGAAGATATCTTGCCAGTCCTTTCTGGCCTGCCAGGTCTCTGTGGATAGGTCTGTTGCCAATCTAATGTTTCTACCATTGTAGGTTACATATCTTTTCTCCCGAGCTGCTTTCGGGATTTTCTCTTTGTCTCTGAGACTCGTAAGTTTTACTATTAGATGTCGGGGTGTGGACCTATTATTATTGATTTTGAGAGGGGTTCTCTATGCCTCCTGGATTTTGATGCCTGTTTCCTTCCTCACATTAGGGAAGTTCTCTGCTATAATTTGCTCCAATTTACCTTCTGCCCCTCTCTCTCTTTCTTCTTCTTCGGGGATCCCAATTATTCTAATGTTGTTTCATCTTATCGTATCACTTATCTCTCGAATTCTGCCCTCGTGATCCTGTAGTTGTTTATCTCTCTTTTTCTCAGCCTCTTTATTTTCCATCATTTGGTCTTCTATATCACTGATTCTGTCTTCTGCCTCATTTATCCTATCAGTTTGGCCCCATTTTTGATTGCACCTCATCAATAGCCTTTTTGATTTCGACTTGGTTAGATTTTAGTTCTTTTATTTCTCCAGAAAGCATTTCTCTAAGAACTTCCACGCTTTTTTCAAGCCCAGCTAGTATCTTTAAAGTCATGATTCTGAACTCTAGGTCCAACATCGTACTAATGTCCGTATTGAGTAGGTCCCTGGCAGATGGTACTACCTCTTGTTCTTTTTGCTGAGGTGATTTTTTTTCGTCTTGTCATTTTGTCCAGAGGAGAATAGATGAATGAGAGAACAAAATGCTAACAGGTTAACAACGTCCCCAGAAAATATACTGTATAGAAATCAGAAAAGACCTGAAACCAGGGTAAAAGAAAGGGAAAGAAAGAAAAAAGAAAGAGGAAAAAAAAGAAAAAAAAGATAAAAACAAAAACAGAACAATACAAAAAAAGCAGAATATGATCAAATATGATCAGGCTGGTGCATAGATCAGTGCCACACACTAGATTTTGGGCGTATTTTGGTCTGTTAGAAAAAAGTGCCTCCTAAAATTTTAAAGGAAGAATGACATATATGTACAAAATAAGGGTTGATACAATGAAGGGATGGAAGATGACTGTAAAGATGAAAATTATAAAAGATTTTATAAAAGGAATTGATAAGATAAGTTGTTTGAAAAAAGAAAGAAGATGATTTAAAAAAAGAAAGAAAAAAGGGAGAGAATGTGATCAGGCAGGAGACTAGAACAAAGCCATACACTAGTGATTTAGGGTATATTTTGATCTGTTAGAAGTAAGTGTATCTCAAAATTTTAAAGGCAAAACAACTTATATATATATATGCCAAAAATAAGGGTAACTACTATGAAGGGATAAAATATGACTCTAAAAATGAAAAATAAAAAATGTTTTTTTTTAAAAGGGATTGATAAGATGGTTGAAAAAGGGAAAAAGAAAAATTATAAAAAAACAGTTAAAAAATTAACTTTGATGAACTAATGAATCATGGTAAATAAAAGCCATGAATTCTATGTGCAGTATTCCCCTAGCGCTGGAGTTCTCCCGTTCTCCTTGATCGGTAAACTTGGTCTTGGCTTGCTGGCTGTTTGTGCTGATCTTCTGGGGGAGGGGCCTGTTGCCGTGGTTTCCAAATGTCTTTGCCGGAGGCAGAATTGCCCTGCCCTTGTCGGTCCGGGCTAAGCAAACTGCTGGGGTTTGCTCTCAGGAGATTTTGCTCCCTGCAAGCTCTCGGTACAGCTTTGGAGGACCAGGGCAAAAATGATGGCCTCCCAATTTCCACCTGGAGGAGCTGAGAACTTGGGGCCCCACTCCTCAGTGCGCCCCCAGAGAAAAGCAGTCACTCCTGTCTCCCTGGTCTCCGGCCGCACTCTGTGCTCACCTGGCCTGTGACCGAGCATTTGTATGTCTGGCACCCGACCCCGTGTGGAGTCTCCAAACCCAGCAGATCCCTGCGGTGCATTCCTGTGCCGCTCCTCCCAGGGGAGGAAGGGGTCTCTCCGGCTCTGCTGCTTGCTGGAGGAGCAGTGGCCCGACTGGGCCGCAGATCACAGTTTATGGCAACCCCGAGCTGAGAGCCTGCGCCTCGGCTCCGTCTCTGCAGCCGGCTTCCCTGCTGCGATACCTGGGAGCTCTGCTGTACTCAGGCACCCCCGGTCTTTCTGTGACCCCGAGGGTCCTGAGACCACACTGTCCTGGGAGGATTCCACCCCCTGCTTAGCCACTGCAGCCACGTCCCTCAGCGGAGCCAACTTCTAAAAGGTCCGATTTTGTGCTCCGCGGCTCTATCACTTGCCAGAAGCGGCCAACGGAGGCCCCCTCCCCCACCCTCTATCCTCCCGATTATCGCCTCGGATTCACTTCTCCGCACGTCCTACCTTCCAGTAAGTGGTCGCTTCTCTGTTCAGAGAGTTGTTGCTACTCTCCTCTTTGATCTCCTGTTGAGTTTGTAGGTGTTCAGAATGGTTTGATCCCTATTCTGCTGAATTCCTGAGACCAGACGAAATCTAGGTCTCCTACTCCTCCGCCATCTTGCTCCGCCAACCAGCATAGCTCATTTTAAACACGGTTAAATTTTCTCTCTCACCATATTGGCTGAAAGAACTTTGTCTTGTGCCTGGTTAAAATTTATTGAAATATACCGATATAAATCTGGAGGCTTTTTTTTTTTTTTTTTTTGGCTTGGCAATAAGTTTCCATGCAGTTCTTTAAAATTGATGTTATCAATATGCAGAATCCCCTTAGGAATGCAGAAATCAAAAAGATAGTCACCATTTTTTCTCCCAAGGTAGATGACTATATTTACAACTGTACTCGTTTTTCATATTTATCACGGATATCTTTTATGTGCGGGTGAGCCATCACATTTTCAGGTTGATAGCTAAACTTGAAAGATAGAATGTTGAAGGTATTTAGGTTTGCAGTGAAGAATGGTAAGTTAGCAGTAGACTGCTGGTGTCTTTCTAGTTTCTTCAGAAGAAGGGATTAGTTATACAAAATACCACAGATACAGTTATACATTTGTTAATACGTTATAATTTTTAGAACAACCCACTGGGTAGTTGTTATTGCCCATTTACCTTGAGCTTGAAATGTAAACTCTCCGAGTTTCAGTATCCTTATCTAAAAAATGAGGGCAATCACACCTCAGTGGGTTGTTCAAAAGATTGTAATGAGATAACAAATCTCTTGCTGACCAACAGATGCCTGTGCCCATTACTGCTCCTTATGATTGCCATGCAGCCAGTAGCCATAGAGAAATTCTTACTATTAGACTCAAAGCTAGGTCCTTCTGTGGAGAGCAAGCTGAGATCATTTGAGGGCACATGAATGATGAGCCATATGTGGGCAGCCAACAAAAGCAGATGACAGTGAAGTCAAAGCAGACTCAGCTTAAGGATGCCTATCTAATATGTTACCAGGGATTTACACGCACTCTGAGAGCAGGGCCCCGTGTTGAGAGGGCATGCGTCTCTCATGTGTCTTTAGGAAATGGAGGTGGTTTGTAGGCATATATGTAACAGGAGGTCAAGTTAGTGACAGAGTTCCAGATAAGTAAACAGTATCCAGGAAAATGTCTGCTACACCTTCTGAAAATGCTTCATTTAGAGCCATGGTTTTGAAGTATCTAGACATTGGTTATTTAATAGATCTTATTTGGTTCATTGATCTTCTCTTATTTACACATTAGAATTATGTTATTTAAGATACTTAGCTGTAATGTAAGAGAATGTTCTGCAATAAGGTAAGAGTATTTCATTATGTTCCACAAATTTCAGACCTATTCTTTTATCAGAATCATATTCTTTTTCACTACATCCTAAATGGTTTCAAAATTTCTTTTCTGTAATTTGTCAGAACTCAAAATTAATGTTGAATGAATAGTGGCTATCTTAATTATGAAACTGCATACTTAAGCTTTACCATAAAATAACAAAGGAAACAAATAGTAGTGAAATAGATATTTTTGCCCACATATTAAGTCCAAGTAAAGAGCACATTCATTGTGATGCTTCTGTCTCTCCTCCAGAGCATCTGTTCATGTTCATATAAGATATAGAACAAGAGGGGCGCCTGGGTGGCTCAGTCGTTAAGCGTCTGCCTTCGGCTCAGGCCATGATCCCAGGGTCCTGGGATCGAGCCCCGCATTGGGCTCCCTGCTCCGCGGGAAGCCTGCTTCTCCCTCTCCCACTCTCCCTGCTTGTGTTCCCTCTCTTGCTGTGTCTCTCTCTGTCAAATAAATAAATAAAATCTTTAAAAAAAAAGATATAGAACAAGAAAAACTAGTGGCACTTTAGACAAGAAGCTTTGGACTCAGGATTGGATCTAGCTCAGTCCTTTAGCACCTTTGACTTCAGGCAAATAACTTGAACTCTACAAACCCCAGTTTATTCAATTATAAAAAGAGAGAAAAGACCTCCCTCACAGGATTTTAATATGGATATGAAGTAATGTATGCAAAATGCTTAGCATATAGTAATCATCCAGTAAATAGTAGTTTCTCCTATTATTGCTGTTATTTTTGCCTATTGGTAGCACATAGAAATCCACTGAGATGTCTCTCAACTCTGAAGATGAGAACTTGATACTATTTTGTAAAGCATATCATCTAAATACTAGTTTATAAATAGAGATGAGGGGATTTTCCAGGTTCTTATTTTTTTCCACAAAAAAAAAAGAGTACTTCCCACTTAAAGCTGCAGCAGAAAAAAATGATATAAACATTTAAATGAAGAAAATAATCTGCAGAGAGAGAACAGTGACTTCAGATAGAGCAATGACTTTCTCTTGGGGACAACTTCAGTTCCTTGTGATTATCTATGATGTCTACTTCCCCTAGGTAGTGTTCTTCTTCACCTCATGAATATTGGGTTTGGCCTGCGACTTCCATCCCTGGAAAATAAGTCGACTGGCACAGAAACATTTAGAGTCCTGGTGTATTTCTATTACTGGTCTGTTTCTGCCCTGAGCTTTGAGTCCCATTGTTGCATCGGGGGTTGTCTCTTCCAGTTTAGGTGGCAACAGGCAAAGACACGTGGAATAAAGCTGCAGTCTACCCACACCGTGGTACATAGTTAGAATTTATCAGAGTCACAACAGATGAGCAGTCTATATGTAATGCAAACAAGAAATAATCCTTTGTTTTTTGAAATCACTAAGACTTGGGGGTTGTTACTGCAGCAAAGCCGACAAATAGGTCTGCAGAGCAATTATGTGTCCTGATCGCATTTGTCACATATTTATATATCAATGTGGTCTCTGCTTCCCTATGATCCACTTTTCAAGGATCTATATCCAGCTAGATACAGGTTTTAAAACATGCATCAGATTATGTTTTTCTTCTACGTAAAATTCTCCAGTGGCCTGCCAGTGCACTCAATAAAATCATAAGAACAGGTTTTTAAAAACCCTACACTTAGCCTAGAAGGCAGAGCACAGTCATGCACTTTCTTTCTCCACATCCTTTGTGTACTCTCTACCCTGTTGCTGCTATGGTCCAGCTATGTTGGCTGCTTTTTAGTTCCTCAAGTATTATAAGTGCTTCCTTTTCTTTCACTATATGGTCTCCTTTTCCTAGAACATATTTCTTGTTAGTGTCTCAGTGCTGGCTCCCTTTCATCATTATGATCACAGTTTGTCCCTTCTTCCGGGAAGCATAACAGACCGCCATACCTCAGTAGAGAATACGTTTCCCCTCTGTCCATGCCACCTCCCCCTCTTACTTCATTGTGTTACAATTCATTACAATTTTAACACTATCATCACCACACGTAATAACAGCCAAGAGACGTTGAACACTTAGTATGTTCCAAGCACTATTTTAAGCAAATAACTTAGAATAATCCATGATGTAATTATATTTTATTTTATTATCTTTTGTAGGTACTATTTTAAAGAAGGGGAAACTGAGGCATGATAGCTATGTATTAGTTTACTTCTCTAGATTATAAGATACATGGAAGTAGGGGTTAGGACTTTTTTTTTCACTGCTTATACTTGGCATCTATTATAAAGCCTGCTACCAAATAAGAACTCAAAAGTGTTAAAATTTTGCAGACATCTCCTCCCTTTTCAAACCAGTGTTGCAACTGGACCTGCCCTTGTGCTTCTTTTTATGATTGCAAAATACCCTTTAGCAGCAACCATAAGGAAACTCTGAAAAAAAAAAAAAACAAAACTGTTTATTACTTACAAGACCTGGATGCAAGGTTTATTACTTACAAAACACAACACACCTTGGGTCACACAGCAAAGTCACATGTAGAGAGAGAGCCCATGTGTGTGCACATGCTAAGGGTTCTGCTTTTATTGGGGTTGAGGGTAGGGGCGTAGGGTTATGTGGGCTCAGTCTTTATTGGTGAATATAAGACATAAGAGCAGGGATTTAAAATATGGGAGAAGAAAAGACAAGTGGCCCAAATGGCCAGTTAGAGAAATCAACCAAGATCACTAAAACAAAGGGGCCTCAGTGGGGGAGAGGTGGCCTGACATTTTATCTAGAGGCTGGCAATGTGTTTCTTTGAGATAGCTCTCTTTGAAGTGGATGCCTCTTTGCAGTGGATGTGTTAGCAATCAAAACTTAAGTCAGGCATTATTAAAAACAAAACAAAACAAAAACAAACAAACAAAAAACGTCTCAGGGCTTTACAGAAAGCCATTGTGGAATTTTAAGTAGGGTCTAACACAATCTTATGTTTGTTTTAACTAAATCATCTTTGTTACTATTTCGGGGAAAAAAAAGAAAAGGTAGGGTAGAATAATGGTAATGGGAAACCAATTAGAATAGGAAAAATAGGGGCACCTGGTGGCTCCACCATTAAGCGTCTGTCTTTGGCTCAGGTCATGATCCCAGGGTCCTGGGATCGAGCCCCGCATCAGGCTCCCTGCTCCGTGGGAAGCCTGCTTCTCCCTCTCCCACTCCCCCTGCTTCTGTTCCCTGTCTTGCTGTGTCTCTCTCTATCAAAGAAATAAATAAAATCTTTAAAAATAAAAGAATAGGGAAAATATGGAAATAAAAGATGATGGCAATTTGGATTTATTATTTTTTTAAATTTATTCATTTGAGAGAGAGAGAGAATGAGCAGGGGAGGGGTAGAGGGAGAAGCAGACTCCCTGCTGAGCAGAGAGCCCAATGTGGGGCTCAGTTCCAGGACCTGAGATCATGACCTGAGCCGAAGGCATACACTTAATCATCTGATCCACCCAGGTGCTCCAGATGGCAATTTGGATTTAAGTGGTGGTGTGGAGATAAGACAAAGTGTGAGGAATCAGAATTCACAACTGATACAACTTGTTGGACCAAAGAAGATTCATTTTTAAATTCCCTCTTGGGGATTGTTCATGAAGAAACACGTAAATCAAGTAAAAATAAGTGAATGAGTAAGTAAGTAAATAAATAAGCCATTTTGTTCTAAGTGGCAGCAGAAATGCCCTTGGATGCATTTGGATGTATTAATATCAGGAAATGGTACTTATTGTACTTAGTATTATTAATCCAAAGAATCCAGTAACGAAATTGCACTGAATTTTACAAATCACCCCTGAGACAGAATTTCGTGTAAAGGCTACATTTTTCAATATTGTTTAGTATTGAAATTAAAGACAATTTCATGTAAAGAAAAGAAATCCTAGGGCGCCTGGGTGGCTCAGTCAGTTAAGCGTCTGTCTGCCTTTGGCTCGGGTCATGATCCTGGGGTCCTGGGATCGAAACCTAATCTCCCTGCTCACTGGGGAGTCTGCTTCTCCCCCTCCCTCTGTCCCCCCGCCACTTGTGCTCTCTTTCACGTGCTCTCTTTCTGTATCTCAAATAAATAAGTAAAATCTTTTAAAAAAATCCTGAGTTCTTAGGTCCATGTAAATTTTTAGGTTAGTTTTTTTTTTTTTCTTTTCTTTTCCTCAATCCTTTCTTACAGATTTTGGCATTTTCAAAAACAATCAGCTGTCTTTGAGCATCTGTTTCACCTGAAAAACAAAGGCATGGGGTAAGATGGTCTCTGAAGTCTTTTCTCTGTCACATCTCTGTGAATGCCTTGAATAACACTGTCCTAATCAGGACCCATAAGCTCTGTTTCACTGATCTTCAAGAGGAAGCTATTTGTTTCTCTCTGGTTGTAGGACTTTAAATCTGACTGGAATTGTGGATTAATGTATAAGGCCAAGTGTATTTGCATGAAGCAGCCCCACTCTGACACTAATAGATTAAACATTAAAAAAAAAAAATCAATATATCATCCTGGGACACCATGCTGCCCTGCTTGCTAATGTAATGTACATAGAGAGCAATAAATAATATCATTGAATCAACACTATACAATTTTCTACCTCACTCTGACTATCCAGTATATCTTGGCATAATTTTTTAAAATTAAGCATATTTCTCATGAACATGCCCAATGTCTTATGAACATGTTCATATAATTCTATCATGTTATTCATTCATACAGAATTTTTTTAAACACTAACCATGTGCCAGGCACTGTTCTGAGGATAAAGAGGTGAGTCACACAGACTTAGTCTTCACAGAGCTTACATTCTTAAGAAAATAACTTAAATCTAAAATAAATAGTTAAATGTTCTATAGGAAAAGTTAAATGTTCTATAGCCACCACTAATAATTCCAACTGATTTAGGCATTCACTTGTCAGAAGGTCATTTAATCCTCTGGGGAATCAGCATAATAAGCGGATAGTAAGTGGGACTTAAAGCAAGGAGTAGGATATGATCCCAGAGACTGGTCTCATTTTTATTTACTTTACTATGTCACTGTAAAGCATACGTATGTCATTATCCAGTTAAAGTTTTCTCCTTTCTTAGTCAATACTGAGTTTGTGTCCTGACAAGACAACCAAAAAGAAATTTCAAAACTGTAACATGATGAAAGAGAATAATACAATGCTGATGTGAAAACATTTGTCTAATATTTCACAACTAGAGTAAGATACTCTGATCTCTTTGTACGTTCGCTGCTAAATCACTCTATGGCTCACTATCTCTAAATACCATATATTTTATAAAGTAGTGAGATATGATTAAATGATTAAATAAGATCTAGTTAAATAGCCACTGTACACATTTCAAACCATTGGGTCTAAAATAAGAATTCTTCAGATGGTTTAGCTGGGCTTTGTACTGAATGCTGTTTATTTTATCTGGAGCTATATCTCTAACCTGACCTTCTGTTACATTTATGCCCACAAATAACCTCTATTCCCTAAAGACACGAAAGCTGTCAAAATGGGGATACTGCTCTTGAAGCTCCCATAAATCCCTGGTGACATATTAGAGGTGTATCCTTAAGAGCAGGCAAAGCTGAGTTAGCTTTGACTTTACTATCACCTGCTTTTGTTGGCTGCCCACATATGACTCATCATTCATGTGCTCTGAAATTATCTCAGCTTACGTTTCACAGAAGACTCTAACCTTGAGTCTAATAGTCCACATTTCTCTATAGAGACTAGATGCATGGTGATCACAAAGAGTAATGGGGATGGGCAACTGTCAGTCAGAAAGTGGTTTGAAACTAGCTCTCACTAATAATACCTAATTCAATATTTTAGGCATCATTTGTTAGGTTATTGGTATGCTGTTTGGGTAAAAGAGAAATGATATTTTGGGGCACTGACTCTCAAAAGATGAATGATGTTGCTGACTTCTTTGGCAGGAAATGATTGTATAGCAGGTGACTCACTCAAATATTCTTGTAAACAGATTAATGACAGAACTGCTGGCAAACATACTTAATGGTAGGTACTAGCTGGAGTGTCCTATCCTAGGGGATGCTTTAACAAGATGTACCTGCCCTGTCTGGCTTTGCTTGGGGGTAACAAACATGGAATCTGAATTTATGAGACATAGTTCCTTGGAAAATGTTCCTTAAACAGTGTAACTATCTGAGGATAAAAGAAAAGTTTGATGAAATAAATGGCTCTTGCTGTGGTCTGAACGTTGAAATCCTAATGCCCAGTGAGATGGTATAAGTAGGGGGAGACTTTGGGAGGTGATCTGGCCATTGCTTTGGTTAAGAAACTAGTTGAGTCAGGAATTTTGAGTCCCACTAACTCCTTATTTAATAGTCCTATCTAGCTAATATATAAAGAAGATGGCTCATGGAGTCAATAAGAGATGATCAAGGATTAAACTAAGTAGTTCCTCCAAATGTTTTAGCTATAACTGATATGGTAAAGTACAGAGAGTACAACAGACCAAGGAGGACTGGTAGGCCAACTAGCACCTTCTTTTCCATTTGAATTTTGGAGTCCAGCCAAGCACAATTTACATTTCTATGGAATAGAACATAGTATATGTCTACCATTTGCCATAGCACTATTTTATTTCTCAAGGAAATTGCCTTATGTAGTGAAGTGGGACTTGGATTTGCTACCCATTAAGTGCAAGTTGGTTTTGTCCATTGATGACATCATAGTCATTGCATCCTCAGAGGGAGTTAGGGACTATAGTTACTAATTTGGCTAATGGAGAGTAGTTGATACATCTGACTAAAATTTTAGAGCTAGCCAGTTTATGAAGTTTCTCAGATTTACATGAGCCAGAACAACCAAAAGATATACCTGGTCCCTGTAAAAAAGTAAGTTAAAATCTCTCACAGAACCTGCAGATAAGCCAGAAACAGACCTTCAGATTTGTTTTCTCTGAACAAAAGAAATTGAGATCCTGCTGACTTCCAAAATATACATAAAAACTTTACCTGGATTATTTGGAGGAAAAATGTGATTGCTTAACTGGTGCAGAGTTGACTTTAGCTGTTATTCAGTTTGCAGTCTGCAGGCTGCAAGTGAAAGAGCTAATCAAATAATGACTTTAATGAAATCCTACACATCAACAACCTGAGGAGGAAGCTTATAATCTCGTCCAGTCTATTCTCATCACTATGGGATCTGATGTCTGGAGAGATAAGTAGGCTTGTGGAGTGCTGAAGAGCCGGGTTAGGAGGTGCATGTAAAGGAGCACAATGTGAAGCCTGTTATGACAGGAACATGGGGCAGTTGGCTTTGTCATTGTTCTCTAAGGACCTGGTTCTATAGATCAAAAGGGAAATTGTTTCCCCTGTGGTGCAACTGCTTGGGATTCCACAGGAAAAAAGGAAAAGAAAAAAAAAAATAAAAGAACATCTTGTCATTGATATGAGGGATAAAGAGGTGGTGCTATAAGATCTGGAAGCTGGTAACTGGCATCTATAAAACACATATTAACAAATACAGAATTTCATATGCAAAAGGTTCTCCAATCATGACACAGTCACTAGATTTGTGGTACATAGAAAAAGCCTTTCTTTTGGGAAAAGATAGTTTTACTGTCATTTTAGTTGATATGTGGTATAACAAACATTAATCTCTCTACCACAATTATGTAATGAAAGTGGCTTGTACACTTATATCTTCAGATTAGATAGTATTGTGAGAGTCTTATCCCAGCTCCACAATTCACATAATAGCTGTGGAAAACAAATGGACAAAGTAGGAAGTGGGTTTGGCCTTAGAACAATTATGCAGAAAAATGTCTCCAGCAATACATATAAAAAGATTTAAGTGTAAAAAGAGTCACACATGAATAATGGAGGGGGGGGGGGGAAGAAAACCTGACCTACTGAGACAATTTAAAAAAACAAAAAACAAAAAACAAAAACAGACACATAGATCAATGGAACAGAATAGAGAGCCCAGAAATGGACCCTTAACTCTAGGTCAACTAATCTTTGACAAAGTAAGAAAGAATGTCCAATGGAAAAACGACAGTCTCTTTAACAAATGGTGTTGGGAAAATTGGACAGCCACATGCAGAAGAATGAAACTGGACCATTTCCTTACACCACACACAAAAATAGATTCCAAATGGTTGAAAGACCTAAACGTGAGACAGGAGTCCATCAAAATCCTAAAGGAGAACACAGGCAGCAACCTCTTCGACCTCAGCCGCAGCAACTTCTTCCTAGAAACATTGCCAAAGGTAAGGGAAGCAAGGGCAAAAATGAACTATTGGGATTTCATCAAGATAAAAAGCTTTTGCACAGCAAAAGAAACAGTCCACAAAACCAAAAGACAACCGACAGAATGGGAGAAAATATTTGCAAATGACTTATCGGATAAAGGGCTAGTATCCCAAATCTATAAAGAACTTATCAAACTCAACACCCAAAGAACAAATAATCCAATCACGAAATGGGCAGAAGACATGAACAGACATTTTTCCAAAGAAGACATCCAAATGGCCAACAGGCACAGGAAAAAGTGCTCAACGTCGCTCGGCATCAGGGAAATCCAAATCAAAACGTCAATGAGATACCACCTCACACCAGTCAGAATGGCTAAAATTAACAAGTCAGGAAATGACAGATGTTGGCGGGGATGTGGAGAAAGGGGAACACTCCTACACTGTTGGTGGGAATGCAAGCTGGTGCAACCACTCTGGAAAACAGTATGGAGGTTCCTCAAACAGTGAAAATAGAGCTACCATACGATCCAGCAATTGCACTACTGGGTATTTACCCCAAAGATACAAATGTAGGGATCCGAAGGGGTACGTGCACCCCAATGTTTATAGCAGCAATGTCCACAATAGCCAAACTGTGGAAAGAGCCAAGATGTCCATCGACAGATGAATGGATAAAGAAGAAGTGGTATATATACACAATGGAATATTATGCAGCCATCAAAAGGAATGAGATCTTGCCATTTGCAACGACATGGATGGAACTGGAGGGTGTTATGCTGAGTGAAATAAGTCAATCAGAGAAAGAGATGTATCATATGACCTCACTGATATGAGGAATTCTTAATCTCAGCAAACAAACTGAGGGTTGCTGGAGTGGTGGGGGGGTGGGAGGGATGGGGTGGCTGGGTGATAGACATTGGGGAGGGTATGTGCTATGGCGAGTGCTGTGAATTGTGCAAGACTGTTGAATCACAGATCTGTACCTCTGAAACAAATAATGCAATATATGTTAAGAGAAAAAAAAAAAGAAGATAGCAGGAGGGGAAGAATGAAGGCGGGGAAATCGGAGGGGGAGACCAACCATGAGAGACAATGGACTCTGAAAAATAAACAGGGTTCTAGAGGGGAGGGAGTGCGGCGATCGGTTAGCCTGGTGATGGGTATTAAAGAGGGCACATTCTGCGTGTAGCACTGGGTGTTATGCACAAACAATGAATTAGGGAACACTACATCCAAAACTAATGATGTAATGTATGGTGATTAACATAACAATAAAAAATTTAAAAAAAAACTGAAAGAATATCATTATATGTAATATATTTTATAAAAAAGGATCCCTAATCCAAACTGAATGGTTCAAATGCTGGTCATTACTAGGGTGCTAGGGGACTTGCGTCTTTTGCATAAAACATTGTTGAAGGATGAAAAGACATATGACAAATATATGGCAAGTAGAAACTGAAGTCAGAGGGCGGGATAGGAAAGAAATGGTGAAGAAACAGTAATCTATGGGCTTTCTACTCAAGGAAAGACCGAATGTGTCATTAGTATACACACATATGACAGACCTTTTGATAAACAGAGTATTTGACGGGAGATTCCTTACCTATGGAATTATTTTAACAGCATGCAACTATTCTGTATAGGATCATCCATTGTAACACACCTGGAATCTATGAGTTTATGGGGCATGTCTTGATGCAAAAGTTTGCGTAAGCTGAGTATGTCTAACTATGGCCGATCCATGATCAAACTGGCTCCCTTTAGAGAAAGATGTGATCACATATTAACCTGAGCCAGAATGTACCTTAATGCTGCTTTAATGGTCTTGGAACTCTGCTGGTTCTGCCTATGCCTCATGATTACTGGTATCCTGGTAATTAGTAACTATTAGTAAAACCTAGGTAAGATCTCTGATTTGTGTGAATCTGATCAGATGACCTGATCCTCCTCTTATTTCACCATGATTGTGTTGCTTTAGCCATTACAGCCAACTTGTATCGTGATTCCAGTGTAGATCCATATTTGACATACAGATGTGAATTTAAAAAATTGGTCAGAGCAGGACAATTCAAATACAAAGAAGTTATGAAAAGGTTATTTGTCATTCGGTCACACATTCACTTTCACACATGTGCACACATGCACACACGCACAGACCTACACACCATCGAATACTGTTTAAATCTTTTAAGAAAGCATAGTGAATTTACTCTGTGTCTAGGATAGCCTCTTGTGTCTTTACATTAAATAGAAAATTCTTGAATCTTCTCTAATCTGTTAGTTACATCCTCCCTTTCTTCCCTCCCTCCTTCCTTCCTTCTTTTTATCCTACCTTTTGTCTTTTTTTTTTCCCCTTGCTAGCCATTTTGTTTTCCTTCTTGAGTTCATGTAAGTATGTATGAGCCCCTCCTGCATACCCTTCCTTCTGTCAGGTGCTTGTAAGGGAGTGTTTAACAAGACAAACAAGGCCCCTCTGGTCAGGAAACTTACATTCAAGCAGGAAGTGAAAGTCAATAAACATGTTTACAACTAAGTAAATAAGATGATTTCAAACAGTGATAAGTGTTGTACAGAAAGTAAAACAGGATGAGGTAAATTAGGAGTGACTGTAGGGGTGGGCACAGCCCCTTTAGATAGGGATAGAAAATACGTCTTTTTAGAGGAAACATCTGAGCTGATGCTGAATCTCAGTTAAACTGATTCATTCATTTAAAACAGCTGCTCAAGGAAAAAAATCTGGAGACCATATTAATACATTCTTGCCTTCAACATCTGCATTCATTCCACACCTAAAGAGTGTTATCTCCAAAATATTTGTCAGATCCATTTATCCCTCTTAATTTTACCACCAAGGCTCACCATTTTCAACCTAGACTTCACCATCATCTTGTCCCCTTCAATCTGTTCTCATGACTACAGGAATAGGAATGGCCTTGGATACATTTAACTATTTAACTTGTTTATTATGCATTATTCTATGTGTATAACTCAATGTTTATTGGACATCTGCTCATCAAACACTTTGCTTAAGAACTAAAATGTCCCTTTACTGTTGAGTTTACCAGTGTACTCTTCCCTTACCTCACCTCTCTGCTTATTCCCAGAGGTAAATACTATTTGCAATTTTTTAAAGATTTTATTTATATACTTGAGAGAGAGTGAACGAGAGAGAGAGAGCATGAGCAGAGGGAGAGGGAGAAGCAGATTCTCCTGCTGAGCAGGGAGCCTGAAGTGGGGTTCCATCCCAGGACCCCAAGATCACAACCCCAGGCCAAAGGCAGATGCTCAACCAACTGAGCCACCCAGGTGCCCCTGCAATTTTATATATATAATTCCATTGTTTCATCAAGTATGTGTTTGTGTTTATAAGTACACACACATATTCATACAAATATACCTTGTATAATTTATTCTGTTTGGGCATTATAAAATTAACATCACGTAATCTCTTTTTTTAAATTTTATTTTATTGAAATTCAATTAATTGACATAGTATATTATTAATTTCAGAGGTAGAGTTCTGTGATTCATCGATTGTATATAACACTCAGTGATCATTACATCATGTGCCTTCCTTAATGCCCATCACCCACTTACCTCATCCCCACGCCCCACCCCTCCAACAACCCTCAGTTTGTTTCCTATACTTAAGAGTCTCTTATGGTTTGTCTCCCTAAGACTTCATCTTATTGTTCCCTCCCTTCCCTTATGATCCTCTGCTTTGTTTCTTAAATTCTACATATGAGTGAAATTATGTAATTGTCTTTTTTTGACTTATTTCACTTAATAATATTCTCTAGTTTCATCCAAGTGGTTGCAAACGGTTAAGATTTCATTTTGTGATGGCTGAGTAATATTCAGTCATATATATGATATATTATAATACAATGTTTTTATTATATATGTAAATTTTTTTGATGGCTGGATTATATATATGATGATGGATTATTATATATATATAGTACATCTGAATACAAACACACACACACACACACACGTACCACATCTTCTTTATCCATTCATCTGTGGATGGACATCTGGACTCTTTCCATATTTTGGCTATTGTAGACATTGCTGCTATAAACATTGGGGCGCAGGTGCCCCTTCAGATCACTACATTTGTATTTTTGGGGTAAATACATAGCAGTGCAATTGCTGGGTTGTAGGGTAGCTCTATTTTTAACTTTCTGAGGAACCTCCATACTGTTTTTCAGAGTGGCTGTACCAGCTTGCATTCCCACCAACAGTGTAGGAGGGTTCCCCTTTCTCCACATCCTTACCAACATTTGCCGTTTCCTGACTTGTTAATTTTAGCCATTCTGACTGGAGTGAGGTAGTATCTCATTGTGGCTTTGATTTATATTTCCTTGATGCCGAGGGATGTTGAACATTTTTTTCGTCTGTTGGCCATTTGTATGTCTTCTTTGGAGAAATGTCTATTCATGTCTTCTGCCCATTTCTCAACTGGATTATTTGTTTTTTGGATGTTTAGTTTGATAAGTTCTTTATAGATTTTGGATACTAACCCTTTACCAGATATATCCTTTGCAAATATCTTCTCCCATTCTGTCGGTTGTCTTTTGGTTTTGTCAGCTGTTTCCTTTGCTGTGCAAAAGCTTTTTATCTTGATGCAATCCCAACAGTTCATTTTTGCTTTTGTTTCCCTTGCCTTTGGAGACTATCTAGCAAGAAGTTGCTGCAGCAGAGGTTAAAGAGTTTTCTTCCTCTGTTTTCCTCTAGGATTTTGAAGGATTCCTGTCTCACATTTAGATCTTTTATCCATTTTGAGTTTATTTTTGTATATAGTGTAAGAAAATTGTCCAGTTTCATTCTTCTGCATGTGGCTGTCCAATGTTCCCAACACCTCTTATTGAAAAGACTGTCTTCTATCCATTGGATATTCTTTCTTGCTTTGTTGAAGATTAGTTGACCATAGAGTTAAATTTTTTTGGTGACTGCAACTGTAGTTTATTTAATTGCTGAAAAATATTTTATTCTGTAAATACTGCATATTTAATTTATTTTCCTATCCAACGTCTGGGTAATGTGCCAATTTTTTTTCTATTACAATCAGTGCTAATACAAATATCCTTTCATATTTCTGTTTAGATACATGTGTAAGACTTTATTATATATCTTAGAGTAAAATTTCTGGTTGCTCAGCACACATACAATCAACTTGACAAAACACTGCTATTTTTCTTTTTTCAAAGAGATTCTACCAGGTTGCATTTTCATCAGCGGAACGTAAAGTTTCCTAATGCTCCATGTTTTCTTGAATACCTGATATTGTCAGAATTCTTAGTTTTTATTTTGAGGAGGTGAGATTTTATAATTTAAATTTGAATGTGCTTAATTACTACTGAAATCTCACATCTTTTCACATTTCTATCAGTGGTTTTTATTTTACGTTTTTCTCTGAGATGCCTGTTCATGTTGTCTGCCCATTTTTTCTATTGATTCACAGGGATAGTTCTGTTTGTTCTAGATGTTAATTTTTTTTTTTAATCATTTCTATATGTTGGTTGCAAGTATACTTTCCTAACCTGTGGTTTGTCTTCATTATCTTTTACATGCTTTTTTTTTTTAAAGATTTTTATTTATTTGAGAGAGAGAGAATGAGAGATAGAGAGCACGAGAGGGAAGAGGATCAGAGGGAGAAGCAGACTCCCTGCTGAGCAGGAAGCCTGATGTGGGACTCGATCCCGGGACTCCAGGATCATGACCTGAGCCGAAGGCAGTCGCTTAACCAACTGAGCCACCCAGGCGCCCATCTTTTATATGCTTTTAAATAACTTCTTAACTTAATATGGTTCTATTTAATTTTCTTTCATATTTCACATATTACTCATTGTGTCTTAAAAAAAAAGATCTTCCCCCTCCTGAGTCTACAAAAGAATCTTTATACCATCTGAAATTAATGTTTTTGTATGACATGAGATAGGGGCTAATTATATATTTTGTCCAGCTCCATTTCTTGAATAGTTTATCCTTTCTTATTTTGCAACATCAGCTATGCCATATTTCAAGTCATATACTGGCCAGGACTATTGCAGGCTTTAATCCATTGAAAGACAATAAGGATTTTATTTTATTTTTTAAATCTGACTGAGATAGAGACATATCATAAACCGAATAGTGGCCCCCAATGTTATCTACAGCCTAATCCCTGGAGCCTGTGAATATGTTACCCTATATGACAAAAGGAAATTTGCAGATGTGATTACAGATCTTGAAATGGGAAGATTATCCTAGATTATTTGGGTGGGCCTAATATAATCACAAGGGTTATTACAAGGGGTGAGATTGTCAAAGTCAGTAAAAGGATGTTTGACTAAGGAAGCATGTGTTAGAGTATGTGTTCTGAAGATGGTAGAAGGGAACATAAGCCAAGGAATGTAGGGGGCCTTTATAAACTGGAAAAGGCAAGGAAAATAATTCTGTGGAGCTGACACTTAAGTTTAGCCCCAGTAAGCCTCATTTCAGACATCCAGAATTGTAAGATGATAAATTTGTGTTGTTTTGATCCATTACAATTGTGGTGATTTGTTACATTAACAGTAGGAGAATAATACAGGGAGTCATGGAGAGTTTGCACAGAGAAATTGCCTGATTTAACTTACATTTTAACAAGAGCACTCTGGATGCTATGTTGAAATAGAGTATAGGGGTCCAGGGTAGAAGCAGAAAGCAAGTCAGGGACTGTGGTGATAATAGAAGAGAACTAGAATGGTAGCTTGGACTAAGGCAAAACTGGGAGAGGTGGTAAGTAACTGTATCCTAAAAAATATTCTAAAGGTAGGGCTCTCACGATTATGAATAGATTAGAACTGTTCTGTGATAAAGCAAGGTCAAAGTCAATTCTAAGAGCTTACAGTAAGCAACTTTTAATTGTCTAACTCAATGTATTTCATTTAAACACAGAGATTCTCCCCCATCCTTACCTAATATCTGTCTATCTAATCTCTATCTCTCTGATCTATCTATCTGAATACCTTTTTGCTGTTTCCTTTGGCATCTAGTTCTGCTTTTAGCAATCTGGACTTTTAAGATTGATTTTACTGCATACTTTGTGCACATACTGCTTTCTCCAAGTAACTTCTTAAAATCCATGTCTAAAAGAGCTGGTATTCTAGTCTGAAATAGGGCAATGCTAAGTGTAGGTTGAGCAAGTCAAGCCTCATGATGACATTTGTAGGACCCTGGGATGATGGGGTGACCCACAGAAATCCCTTCCCACTCATGTATGATGTTGGGCTGTTACTGGCTAATACAGTAATTCTCAGTGTTTATTACTGTTATGCTGTTTGTCTCAGCAATAAAATCCTTATAGTAGCGTCTCTCCAAGTGATTCTCACCTTCTGTGAGAAAGATAAGATGAGGGGGTGAGGGACTCGAGGGAAGAGCTCCCCCTAGAGAGGGGTGTGTCCTATACTTCCAGAATGAGGATGGGAACCACAAAGTGGGTGTTAAGGTATTAACAATTGACCAGGTTCTTTTGTAAATGAAGGAACTAAAATCAGATTTTAAAAACAAACACACAAAAACATGAGTGCCTTTAAGAAAGAAAAAAAGAGGCATCTGCAAGGAACTAACAGAACTAGTTTGCTGAGAGTTTAGAAAGCAAATTCGTCTATAGCCCTGATCCCTGCACCCAAGAAGAAAGCCACATAAAGAACATGTAAACAGAAAACTAGAGGAATAATAATTTACTGAAAAAAACAATAGGATTCTTGTGCAATACTGTAAGTGGATATTTTATAGCTATGAAGCAAGAATATTATATTTGGTCTTCTTCCTTTGATCTAATGAGTCCTCTACCTCAGGGTGGAAAAAATCTGACACTGTCATTAAAAACTGATCTACAAGCCACCTTTCTGTCTCCCTGGCCCACTTGAAAGTACATGTTAGGTCAAAGGCTATTAGAATAGAATATTGGGTCTATGCTGCTGAACAGTTTTCCTGATTCCATTCAATATGCCAAACCCTTCACATACAGGTCACTGATAAAATAAATGAGACTGAGATGGAAAATTTAGAGCAAGAATAAATGATCAAGAAAAGTAATGTAGATAAATTTGCAGTGCAAGAAATTTTATTTTCCCTAATATAAAATTCACTTGCCTATCTTGTTGCAGTGTTCCAAAAGTCTTTTAATTAATTATGTTAGTCTAATTTCTGAAACAGCCCTCAAGTTTCAATACCTTCACACAATGGACATTTATTTTTTTCACATCATGTCCCAAATCAATCAGCACGGGGCTCTATTACACTGACTCAGGGAGGAAGCCAGGTTCCTTTCACTAAGTCACTTAAGGGCCTGGATTCCCTCCACTGACTCATTCAGGGAACCAGGATCCCTCTGTTTTGTAGGTTTGCTATCTTCTAACTCTGGATCATTTGCCCCCAGCTGGTTGATGAGCATAGAGAGAGAGGAAGAATCATACTAGAGGTTTTAGAGGTTAGCCTGGAAGTTCTGTTGCTTAAAATTAGTCTTAACAGGCCCACCTAATTATAGAGGAACACAATTTAAGGGAAAAAGAAGAGAAAAAATGGATATTGATAAGCATAAGCATTTCCTGTCCAAACTGCTTTTCCCACATTAAGAAGTGCAAAAGTATATTTCATCTTTTATTCATTCAGACACAGTTTGGGGCATGCAATCTTTTAGACTCTACCTTAGACTATGAATGCACACAAAACCAATAAATAGCTTTTTCTTTCAAGTTAATTAGAATCTGGTAAGAAAGGTAAACATATAAATAGGAAAAAAGCACATTACCAGAAAATAGGGCTATATTGGGGTGCTTTAGAAATATAAGTGTGGTGTGCCCAGTGCTTTAACTTCCTTGAGGGCATTAAGAGAGATTTTTCTGGCTGGGATTATCTTCCTGTAAAGCCTTCACGGAATAGAGTTAACCAGTGAAAGGAGCTGATGGGGAAGGAGCTGATGCAGAAGCTTAGGACTGTACAAATCTTGCTCCTTTCCCAAGGGACTGGCTTGGAATGGTTAAAACAATATGAAGCAGCTAGGCATCAGGGAAATCCAAATCAAAACCTCAATGAGATACCACCTTACACCAGTCAGAATGGCTAAAATTAACAAGTCAGGAAACGACAGATGTTGGTGGGGATGCGGAGAAAGGGGAACCCTCCTACACTGTTGGTGGGAATGCAAGCTGGTGAAGCCACTCTGGAAAACAGTATGAATTTCCTCAAAAAGTTGAAAATAGAGCTACCATATGGCCCAGCAACTGCACTACTGGGTATTTACCCCAAAGATACAAATGTAGGGTTCTGAAGGGGTACATGCACCCCGATGTTTATAGCAGCAATGTCCACAATAGCCAAATTATGGAAAGAGCCAAGATGTCCATCGACAGATGAATTGATAAAGAAGTGGTATATATATATATATATATATATATATATATATATATATACACACACACACACACACACTGGAATATTATGCAGCCATCAAAAGGAATGAAATCTTGCCATTTGCAACGACATGGATGGAACTGGAGGATATTATGCTGAGCGAAATAAGTCAATCAGAGAAACAAGTATCATATGATCTCACTGATATGAGGAATTCTTAATCTCAGGAAACAAACTGAGAGTTGCTGGAGTGGTGGGGGGTGGGAGGGATGGGGTGGCTGGGTGATAGACATTGGGGAGGGTATGTGCTATGGTGAGCGCTGTGAATTGTGCAAGACTGTTGAATCACAGACCTGTACCTCTGAAACAAATAATACGTTATATGTTAAAAAAAAGAAGATAGTAGCAAGGGAGAAACGAAGGGGGGGAAATCAGAGGGGGAGACGAACCATGAGAGACTACAGACTCTGAGAAACAAACTGAGGGTTCTAGAGGGGAGGGAGTGCGGGGATGCGTTAGCCTGGTGATGGGTATTAAAGAGGGCACATACTGAATGGAGCGCTGGGTGTTATACACAAACAATGAATCATGGAACACTACAGCAAAAACTAATGATGTAATGTATGGTGATTAACATAACATAATAAAATTAAAAAAAATATGAAGCAGGAGCCAGATCACCAAGAGACTTTGTGTTTGTGTTTTGTGTGTGTGTGTGTGTGTGTGTGTCCTTTTCAAGAATTTGTACTTTATTTTGCAGTTGCACATATTCATTGATAAAACAACTTTTATGGCAGAGAGACTTTGATAATATTTTAAGTGTCACTTTCAGTCATCAGGAGGCATAAATTCTCCAAAGTGACTTCTGCAAAACAAAGGCAACAAACAACAAAACAAAACAAAAACAACAAAAAAACGGTGACACTTGGGTCTGTTTCAAACATGTGTTTTGTCCACTGACCCATTTTTCTTCCCCTTGGAGTCAAGGGGAATTGGGAATAAGGCAGGTCAGATAAGAAAGATATTAAAAAGATTTCCTGTGTAGGAATGATTAATGTCACCTCGTTTATATGTGCATTTATTGTCCCTCATCACCTTCCATATATATTTTAGTTGAAGAGATTTTTGATAGTGAATTAGCAAATATGCTGCCTAAGTCAGAGAAAATCCCAAATGTTATTTAATAAGGACTACCAAATTAGGATATAAATGTGATATGATCTTTTTGATTAATGAAATAACTTATGAATTATTTCTTCACTATGTGCCTAAGTGGAACTATTTTGCCCAGTTTAGCTTGAGTCCAGCCTCTTGAATAATCTTTCCTCATCTCCTTCAGAGAAAGAAAAGGTGAGTGAAGAACAAACTAGAAGAAAGATCACATGTAAGCCTAGGGCAAAAGTAAATACATTTGAACTGAGAAACTACTGTGACATGAAATTGTGTGTTTGGAAAATGGCTGCCAAAGAGTCTGGCCATGGAAATAAAATTGTTTGGAGTAGCCAACACTTAGTCACTTCATTGTAGTGTTGTTAGAAATGTTTACTACTCCACACCTTCTTCTCTATCTCACCTACCCCCCAACCCTTGGCACAAGTTGGGAGTACTTTGGAATCTTCAACCACACTGTGCATAAGCCAATTTCTGTCATAACTATTTCAGAAGCAGATGTGATTTAGAAAGTTTGCAAATAGAGAAGAGTCCAGTGTAGCTGTTCTTGGTGGCTAGCAATGTGAGTGATTGTTGTTCTCTATGCAGGTAGGGTGGTAGAGCAGAGAAAGAATGAGCTTTAGATTCATTTGCAGGGGAAATGGAGTAAGTGATGCACATTAACCAGCTGATTGATCTTATTTAGCTAGCCTTTCTAAAGTTTCTCAAGTAGAAATTTGGGGTAATAATACTTCCTTGTCAAGTATCTGGTGGATTAAGGCTAGTGTTTTCTAAAAAGCTTCCCCTACATGGACATTAGTGTGTTACTTTTTGCCTTTACAAGTTTTTTTTTTTGTGTGATTTCATTCTGTCTAGATGCTGGATGTACAATTTAATTTTTCCTCTTTTTTTAATAGCTCCTACAAATTATGTTAAGGGCAGATGATGGGCAAAATGTAGTACTGTGACATAACTTTAGTCTGTAGTCCTCAGCTGAGAGGTGATAAATATATATATATATATATTACTTTATTGAAAAGCACTGTTACAGGACAATTTACCAAATCTCAAATCCTTTTAGAAAAATACATAATTTACCAAATCTCAATCCTTTTAGAAAAATACACAAATATATAAAATAAATGCAATTTCATAAGCAAATATTGTGTATCTGTTATATACAGTGCTAAGTGTTGGTGTATATTGGGAGGGATAAATTTTATTAAGCACATAGAGTATTCAAAAAGTATCATATTGCTTAAGATCACAGGGTTCATAGTCAAGTAGACCTAGGGTTAAAATCTGGCTTTGGAATTTTAAGACATGTGATTTTAGACAAGTTATCTTTTCCAAGCATTCATTTCTTCATATGGAATTAATAATCATAACTACCTCATTGGATAGCTGTGGGGATCAAATAAAACATTATTATATATATATATTAATATACAGTAGCAATTTTTATTCCTTGAATCTCAATATATTTATTAAATACCTCATCTATATCTCTGGTCTAGGTATTGGGAATAAAAGTAAACAAAACAGAAAAAATCCTTCTCTCACAGAGCTTATATTCTAGTAATATGTTTTGAAATAATGCGCCAAATATTGATTACACCAAAATTAAAGAAATATTCTGTATTAAAGGGGTTTCATGTCTAGTTGAGAGAAAGGCAAGCTAGTATATGTTAAGTTTGAGGATCTGTGATAATCAGCTGATGTACATTTTCTCCAAGGCTAGGAGATTTGAATAATTCTCCAATGCTTTATCGCTAAGTGAATTTTTAAGCAAGAATTAATAGATTATCTTTCACACCAAAGGTCCATAGGACCTTGTTATCCTCCTCCTCAGGATCTGAGGCAAAGGGAGGAGAGTAGTGGGAGAAGTATGTCCATCTTCCCTGAGTCTGAAGATCATGCATTTCCCTGACAGAAGAGAAAAAATATATAGGCATTTCAAATAAGTATAATGTACCAGTCCACAAAATGTTTTATAACTCTATCCCCCTCTCAGACAACACAGAGATGGCAAATTAAAATTACAGTTTTTACTTTTATTCAGCTTGAATTGCTATTTTTTATGCAACTGGGGACATTGGCAACAGTAACTAGCCAATCAGTTTTATAGCTAGGTTCAACCACTCACCTCTGGAAGAATAAAGAAGTGTAAGTCAGGCATTTGCTATAAACTTAAAGTGGAATGTATCCCAAAGATCTCTTGTTGTTTTCAGTAACATTTGTTTTATTTAACAAATTATTTGACCACCATTTACAGTTTGTTGTAAAATTAGCAGTCTTTGGTAGCCCTGTAAGGTGGAAATTTCATTTGACTAGTGTGTAAGTTCAGTGCAGACCTAAGTGTAGGTCCATCAGTCATGGCCAAGATTCCCATAAAACTCATTATTTTGCCAATTATAGTCTTCAACTGCCACAGTCAGAGGTTTGCCTTGCAGTTGAATTCATCACATATGGGTAAGAAACTGAATTTGTTCAAATAGGATGATAATATATAGAATATCTTAATTCCCTAGTACCTAAAACATAATGTCTTTATGCCTAGAGCACTATTTAAATAAAACTTAGCATTCCTTTATTAGAAAACAAAATAAATAAAGTTGAGATTCCCTGGGAAACTGAATGATGAATCAATTCACTGCTACATTTGATTACATAATAAGCCTATATAACCATATGGCAGGATTATGCAACCCCAAATGAATGATGTCATTTATTTTACTTAATCCATCTTATTGCTCCTGCCAAGCATTTAGCCTAATTATTGATAGTATAATTACCAGGAAATACTATTATGCTGTGAATAGTTTAACTCCTGTTATGCCTCAAAGTCTTATGCTTTACACATTTTTTCCTATATACTATTATTTATAATGCATCATGTATTATCAGCAATGACACATGCTCTTCTGTAAGACATCTTTATATACTGTTACATTTTCTTTCTGAAATTACTTCATCTATGTGAAAATATTTAAATGGAATATATTGTAAATAAAACAGTAAATGAAAACAGAGTTAAGAAAATGAGAGGTGAATTTAAAGGGTTTGTATTCAAAGAAAAAGATATTTCTTTTTAAGTAAGCAATCATTAAATGAGAATGCAGTGCTTCTTCATAGTCCTGATCACAAATACTATTTGCTATTGCTATATACACACACAAACACACACAGGCACACGTGCACACACACACACAGTCTTGATCTAAATAATGTATTAAAGCATTTCTTCTATATTTAATCAGATCTCCAGATTGTTGCATATTTAAATGAACAGTCAACATCATTTGCTTTCCCTATTGTAAAAACTGTTTTTATTTAAATTTTTTCTCTCCAAATAACTTATTTTTATCCTAGAAAGGATTTAAAAGTATTAAAACTCATTTTATCATTTAAACTTATATATATTATACATTATATATGTTTATATATATATATATGTATGTGTGTATATATATTACCACTTGTATGTTCAGCATAAGTAAATCCCTGAAAATAATCTCAGTTAGATTATATACAACTCCAAGCCCCGGTCTGTTTCTCATTGAATAGTCTGCTCAGATAATAGATTACATTAGCTTAAATTATTCCCCTACCCTAACCCTGCTACCACCCCTTTGAAGTTATCCAAAGGATCTTGGAGGTGGACCTACCTCTAAGGAAAACTGCTAGATAGGAGCTCTGGGAGGGTTACTGACAGTACAGTCAAATTCATCACTGTGCCTCTGGATGCCACTGGGTCTGGCCCAAGTTGGAGCTCAGTAACTGAAGCTGAAAATGGCAATAAGATCAACTATGCTTGGGTTGTCCTAGACATGAGGACAGCAAGGTCTAGCAGGAAAAGCATAAACTTTAGAGACACAGCAGGCTCTCATACCTTGTTTTTATCCCTTGCTGCCTATGGGTATTTGAAAAAGTCACCTAAATTTTCTGAGATGCACTTGTAATTCATATTTCAAGGGGTTGTAAGTTGAATAAGTAAGCATTTGGATGTTCTTAGCATATTATGTGGCACATAGTAAGTACATATTTAATAATACGAGTTTCACTCAGCAATTGTGTATATGTTCAATGAATCTTACTTCCCATTTTGATTGTACAGTCTTCAAACATCCCATATTCCCTTTCTCTGTTTTCATGATTTTATTTCTCTTTTAGATGCTTCAGAGAATAGATTTTCAAATGTGTTTTCCTTTCATCTTTTTACAGTGTTTCTTCTTTCCCCTTTCCTATTTTTATTCTTTTAATTATTACTATTTTTCCTTAGTTTGAGCTTTTTTTTTTTTTTTTCTTCTGGGTTAGGATGTCCTGAGAGCATATCGGGTTGCTTATTATAAGGTATAATGCATACTGTGAAGGAGCCAAAAATTTGTCTTGTTAGAGCTATTTAATAACCACCACAATGTAATTATTTGACCCCATGGCTTTCAAACATCCCATGCAGATATCATAGACAAAAAAAAATTATATCCATGATTTCCTATATGCACAGTTTTCTCATTTATTCATTCAGAGATGTGTGTTTATGGTCAGATTCTGTCCTGTTCTTAGGTTGCATGTTATAAGAAAAATGACCAGAGAGACAGATTCTGGAAGATTCCAAAAACAAAGAGAAATTATGATTAGTATTCCATATCCTTCATTTCGTGATGAATGGCAAGGAAGTCCTTACACATTTTTGAAATCTGAACTGCCAGGATCTAAAGGAACTTTGAGAAACAGTTTTGCTTTTGTTTTTAAATTGGTGTCCTCTCATTGTGCTTGCGTGTCATTGAAAGCATCAGTTTTGTTTGCTTCCTGCAAAATGACAGACGGAAAGAAGAGAAACAATGAAATTAATGGAGAGCTACAACATACCTTGGCAGTAACGTAGATCTGTCACAAAGTCATAATTTTATTGTTCCCTCTGCATTATGAAGTCTGTCCAGTAGACAATGAGTTGTAATCATAACCCGGTGTGCAAAGAATAATAATAGAATAACTGCAGAGGAAAAAAAAACGAAACCTCTGTTCTCACGGGTAAGTTCAGTGACTTTGTCTGGATGAAAGGGTCAGGGGCTTGGGAAATAAATTTGAGTGCTTGCACATGAGACATAAGGCTGCTCAAATAATAATCTAATGCACAGCTGGATCTTTTATTTCCACTCAGGTTTCAACTCAAATGTTACTTCCTCAGAGAAGTTTTCTCTAAGTACCCTAGGTGAAGTAGCCTCTCCGGTTTAAGTACTCACTATGGCATTTCTTCTCATCACAGCACTAAACATCATATTTTTTTTTAATTGCCTGTGTCCCCACATAAGAATATGAATGACATGAGCATGGCATTCAGACTCTTGCTCACTTTGTATCCTCAGAAACCGCAGCACTGCTCACAGCCCCTAGCTGGTAATCAATATATATTCATTGAATAAATAGACGAATGAACTAAAATGGGACAAAAGTAACTTTCAAGTGAACCTCTTACAAGTTTTTTTTTTAAGTTTAAAATTGAGGAAACAAAACCATGACGAAGGAAGTACATGTCTCAAGATTACATAGTGAAGACTGTGTGTGTCTTTGTTCCCAAACCACTGTACTTCAGCTTGAAATAAATTTTCCACCACTGAAATAGATGAAATCTTTTTATTTCCTTTGCGTTGTGCAGGGAGGAAAATTAGGCTATAAGATTGCATTTGGGGAAGATAAAATAGTAAAGAAAAAAAATGAAGTAGAGACTGATTAATGGTGAAAACAACTACAAAAAACCCTCCCTTTTTTCTTCTCAGATGATACATGCCCTGTGTTTTCATTAAAAGCAAAAGAACAGGGGCGCCTGGGTGGCTCAATCATTAAGCGTCTGACTTTGGCTCAGGTCATGATCCCAGGGTCCTAGGATCAAGCCCCACATGGGGCTCCCGTGCTCCGCGGGAAGCCTGCTTCTCCTTCTCCCACTCCCTTGCTTGTGTTCCCTCTCTTGCTCTCTGTCAAATAAATAAAAATCTTAAAAAAAAAAAAAAAGAACACAGGGATACCTGGGTGGCTCAGTCAGTTAAGTGGCCAACTCTTGGTTTCGGATCAGGTCATGATTGCAGGGTTGTGAGACTGAGCCTCAAGTAGGGCTCCATGTTCCGTGGGGAGTCTGTTTGAGATTCTCTCCCTCTGCCCCTCCCCCCACTCATGCTCTCACGCTCTCTCTAAAATAAATAAATCTTAAAAAAAAACATACACACACAACACAAAAGAAAAATGGAAAAAATCAACTTTTCCATTGAGGACTTCTTGACTTTGGTAAGGGCATATTCTTTTCTGCCTCTTCTTTGCTAGCTGGAATGTTGCCTTCCAGGTCCTTTCCATGTGAAGTTTATCTTGTCTACCAGATTAGAAACTCATAAAGGGCAAGGCATACTGGCTTTTATTTATTTTGCATTTCCTGCTGTAGCACCTAGTACTATTTTGTATACAAAGTGCATTTATTGGTTCTCTTGGTTGAAAAATCTATGTTTGTAAAAAGTGAATGTGAAAGGTAACATCATGATTTCTTTGATATTTGCTGTCCTCTGTATGGTGAGCTTTCACTAAGTTGTTTATTATCTTCTCAGTACTTCACTGATTATTAGAATATACTGCCCCCAGTGATAATAGTGTGCCAATTTCACACATCCGGTTTTTGCAGCCATGGCTAATAGATAACTTTGGAAAAGAAAGATGAGATTCTCTTCAAAAAATAAAGCATAATATTAAAAATTGGTTAGAAATACACTCCTTTTTTTATGCCCAGAGAACAAAATGTTAAAGAAAACGCCAACTTTTAGGTTGAGTTTGATTCCTTATTAATTCATCTTTAACTATTAAAAGTCACTAATTGTTCTAACTCCAGGTTTATCTTGATGTTAGTAGAGCATGTCCTTTTAACTGACCTTGAATTTTTAGTGTGTACCCCAAGTTTTTCTGAAATCATGAGAATGATTTCAATGTTTTGATGTTTTTGTTTTGTTTTGTTTTTCCTTCTTCTTTTTTTTTTTTTCCTTTTCCCAATATTTTGATGTTTTAAGTCACATTTTGATCTGGAATACAGTGACAAATTGACCATGTAGAAGATGCCATTATGCATGTTATTTAATGTGTTCTTAATTAGTATGAAAGAAGCAAGGTCCTCTCTTTAGTCCACTGACCCTTTTTCCTGCAACTCTTTTGACACTGGAGATAGAAAAGTACATTTACTTATAAAGCAGCCCAAGATGTCTCCTTCCACTGAGAACAGTTATTACCTTTTATCTTAACCCAATCCAAGACCCTCAGTTTCATTACCAACTTATAGCAAGCTCTTCATCATGCTTTTTTTTTGTTTTCAAGCCATTAGTACCCACTAATGATTTTTTTAAAGATTTTATTTAGTTATTTGAGAGAGAGAGGGAACACAAGCAGGGGGAGTGGGAGAGGGGGAAGCAGGCTTCCCGCCGAGCAGGGAGCCCAATGCGGGGCTCGATCCCAGGATCCCAGGATCATGACCTGAGCCGAAGGCAGATGCTTAACGACTGAGCCACGCAGGCGCCCCCCCCACCAATGATTTATATGGGTATTGTTTTAAATGATATTTATATTCAGTCATCACCATAGCAACAAAGTTAATCCATTACATTATGTAGAAAGCATTTTTTTTAAGTTTGTGGTTAAAAAAAATCTATATTTATATCTATATCTACATTTACATCTATCTAAGTTTATGCCAGAACATAACAATTAAAAATAGCTAAAGGCTATAGCAAGAGCAATAATCATAATAAGGACTTCATAAAAGAAATGCAAAGGAATTTTAATCAATGTACCCCAAGAGGAAAGTGCTTTGTTAGATAGAATCCATGATTGTCTTTGAATTGGGGGTGGTTCCTTACATTCTCTGGTCTCTGTAGTAGGTAACTGTCTTTACCTTTCCAGAATCTCTCAGTTCATTTTTTGCTTATTAGATCCCAATTTTCCTTCAGCAGTGTGCTGAAGATGGGGGCAAACCATTCAGGGAGGAGTCTCACGAATAAAGCTCAACTAATTGTGTTCTACCACATTGGTCTCAGTAGCTGGTTCTGGAATATGAACATGAGCCAAGCTGGGGCATGAGGCCCAGATGTGGCAGTTGCTGGAACCATGTCTTAAGAGTATGTAGTATTTGCTGGGCTCTTAGAATGTAGGTGTGGATATCTAATGAGCTGACCTTAGAATGGTGTCAACACAAAGCAGAACAAGGGACAGAAACTGATTCCTGTCAACATATTCTTGGGCAGGCACTTGACTTTTTTCAATGATGTCAGTAAAAATAAATAAATAAATAAATCTTTTCAGCTAAAGCCAGCTTGGATTTTTTGGTTCTTTGTAAGTAAAAAATTCCTATTAGTCTTAATTGATTCAAATTGAAGACATATGGCAAATATTTATTGATATGTATTATATTTATATATAACATATTGCATATTTTATATACGAATGAATATTTAAGTTCATAATTATTAATTTAATTGAATTGTCCTGGTTCATTTCATAGGTATGAAAATAATTTAAATTTTTTTAAAGATTTTATTTATTTATTTGAGCGAGTGAGTGAGTGAGCGAGCAAGAGAGAGAGAGCACAAGCCGGGGGAGAGACAGAGGCAGAGGGAGAGGCAGGCTCCCCACTGAGCAAGGAGCCCGTTGGATCCCAGGACCCTGGGATCATGACCTGAGCCCAAGGCAGGCATTTAACTGACTGAGCCACCCAGGCACCCCCAATTGTGCTGTTTTAAAATTTTAAATTATGGGGCACCTGGGTGGCTCAGTCGGTTAAACATCTGCTTTGGGCTCAGGTCATGATCCCAGGGTCTTGGGACCGAGTCCTGGGTAGGGCTCCCTGCTCAGTGGGGAGCCTGCCCCTCTGCCCCTCCCCTGGCCTGTGCTCTCGCATGCTCTCTCTCAAATAAATAAATAAATGAATAAATAAATAAATAAATAAACAAACAAACAAACAAATAATTAAAAAGATGGCGTAATTGGCCATCTTTTTCAAGTTTTTCTTCCTCCAGGCTGGTGATAATATTATTTCAGTTACACTTACCTAATTTGTTGTGATTGTATTTTCTACCCTCAGTAAGGATTATTTGGTATTGTTTCCAACATCTGTATGTTTGAATGTTTTGATAACATGAGGACAATATCTCAGAGAACCTAAACTTACTAATGAATTAATTGAAACAAGGAAACTGTTAGCAATTTAATTAAAAGCAATAGTAAATTTGAAAGTTACTTTAAAAAGAAAGTAGTAGAAGTAAAAAGGAAATTAGAACAAAATGAGAAAGAAAAGAGGAGCCCTAGCAAGAATCACTGTGGCATGGAATGAGAGAAATACCAATGTAAGAAAAGATATACAAATTTGATTCTGTTCTATAGGCTTGCCCTTTAGGTTGCCAAAACATTATTTGGGTCAACACAATAATTTTTGTTGTAATGGATAAGTGTCCAGACCTAGTTAATATATACTGTTTTATGATTAGTACAATAATTAAGAAAACACTTTTTGCTCTGAATAAGTCTATAAAATTCCCTAAAACATAGTTGCAGAAGAGGGAAAGTGTATGAAGCAAGAATCTTAGAGATAGGGGTAGAATTTTGCTGAAGTATTTGTTAAAATTTCTTTCTGGATTTAAATCAACCTATATATAATTAATATTATTTTTGTGCCAGGCAATGTGCTAGTACATTAATATACATAATGTGAATACTTGAGTGCAATTTTAGAATACCTCCATAATTAGAAGTAACCAGGTTTAAAGGACATTAAGATAATTAGAAAAAAAGAGAATGCTTATATGCAGTACTACTCAGAATAGAAATTTATTTTTTTATTTTTATTTTTTTTAAAGATTTTATTTATTTATTTGACAGAGAGAGACAAAGCAAGAGAGGGAACACAAAGAGGGGGAGTGGGAGAGGGAGAAGCAGGCTTCCCGCTGAGCAGGGAGCCCGATGCGGGGCTCGATCTCAGGACCCTGGGATCATGACCTGAGCCGAAGGCAGACGCTTAACGACTGAGCCACCCAGGCGCCCCTCAGAATAGAAATTTATGTTGTTGCAGTAAACAAGCATCCAAATCTCAGTGGATTAAGGCAATGAAAGAGTTCATTTTCTTGTTCATGATATATGTCTAATTCGAGTCACTGGAAAGGGCTAAGGAGCATCTGCATATCTTTGTCACAAAGGGAACTGGGCTGTAGGAGCTATATTTGAACACATGCTCTTTCAGTCACTGAAACAATGAGAAGGGATATGGTAATGTGCATATTCGTTTTTACAGGCTTTAGCCCAGAGTGCTGTATATCACTACTGCTCATGTGGCATTAGACAAAGAAAGTCGTGAGAACCCCCCTTCACTTCCAAGTGTCCCTGGAAGGAGGAAAGTTGGAAATATTTGTTGAACAGTGCTGATGATTACCAGAGTTCACTGTTCTAACCATCAAATATTTCGTTCACTCTCCTCTCCTTCCTACCAGGTTGGGTTTTTATCAGCTTTGGTCATTTGGAATTTATTTTTAAGATTTTATTTATTTATTTGAGAGAGAGGGAGGACATGAGCGGTGGGAGAGGCAGATGGAGAGGGAGAGGCAGACTTCTCCGTGGAGCAGGGAACCTGATGTGGGGCTTGATCCCAGGACCCTGGGATCATGACCTAGGCCAAAGGCAGACGCTTAACCAACTGAGTCACCCAGGTGGCCCTTGTCAGTTGGAATTCTGAAGCTAGTTAACTTTTCAAACTCTACAAAGTCCATCTATTTGTGAATCTTCTCTCTTCTGTTTCTTCTTGCAAAGTGACCCTTTCTTTTCTGAGTTCAGCTTATTCATCAAATAGCTTATCAGCTACAAGAAGCAGCAATCACCACATGCTATTAAAGTTCTTTTTCTTATCCTCTTATCTTAGGGCTAATGTTTATACGTACTTCTTTCAACTTAGTCCAAATCACAGTTCTACATTAGATAACATGGATTATCATCCTTTCAGTCTCCAATAACTGTTGTTTCACTGCTTCCTTTCTGCCCCTTAAGCTAGTACCATCTGTCTGGGTGTTTTTGTTACAGCAGCTCCTCATTCTACTACCAATTTCCATACCTGTTAGTATAGGCTAGGTTATGCTGAAATAAAAAGCAAATCAGACTCTTGGATCAAATATCAATTATTTATTTTAGAAAAAAATTCTAGAAGTATTCAGAAATATATGAATGGTCTCCCCTGAATTCCACATATACTAATAAATTTGAAAATCTAGATGAAATTCATATTTTTCTAACAAAGTACACTTTATACATTTGAATTATGAGAAATTAGAGTACTAGGGAAAAATAACAATAATTTTGCTATTATCTTTATGGGTTTGGAAACATCTCTCTAAGCCTGGATAGCACAAAACATAGAATACAAAAAAGAAAAAGATATAGATTTTAACAAGACAATGAGTCAAATACCATAACAAAAGTTGATAGGTGCATGGAGAAGATATTCAAACTGATCTCTAGACCTAAAAAAAGACGGTCATATGATTAATATTAAAATGTGATATTTTTCAATTCTCAGAATAATGATTAAAATTTTCAGTGATTGAGAATATTCTTTGTTAAAAAGGTTGTAGATACATAGGCATTGTCTTATATAGTATAATATATCAAACGATACAAATGTTCTGCAGAGTGATCTCTTTAAACAACTCTGGTTCTACAAATTTACTACATGGAGGCAATTAGACAGGCGTGCAGAGATGTATACAAAGAATTTCATTGTAGCAATAGGATTATTTATATTAGTGCAAGGTTGAAATAAAAAAAAAAGAGTGAAAAGCCAAATAAACCCAAATGGATATCAATAAGTGGTAATAGATCCATTAAAAAGCATGCAACCATTGAATCTTATTAAATAAAACACATGTTTGGGTTTAGAAAGATATATTGAGATATGAAGATGCTCATGATGTCTCTGTGACAAAGCAAGTTTGAGAATGGCATATTAATAATTCTTATTCCTTGGTGGTAAAATTAATCATTTTCATCAACTATATATAAATCTCCACTTTTTTTTTTCATTTTTTTCCTGATTTTTAAAAATGGACATGACCAAAGTCAATAGTGTTCCCATTTTGGAGGGGGGGAAAAAAAGTTTTATTCATAAATGTACTGCCATAGTGCCAAATAGAAAACATGGTATAAAATAAAGGGCTTTAATTTTATTGATAAGTGGAAGTGAAATGAACAAATAGGAACAAAAAATATGGATACTGCTAGAATTTGGGGCAAATACACCCTTGTCCCCAACACAAAAGCTATTGTCAAAATATTAAAAGATTTTTACCATTTAACTTACACTTTTAGTTTTTGAGTAAAAAGTGCCTTTCTTCTAGAAAATTTGAATAGCTATGGAAAACAATGAATTTTCTAAATAGCTAAATAAATATGTTTATTGTTAAATCATAGCATATACTGTTTGTGCCTCTGTATATGGAGCCCTCTTTCCATTTAACTAACCCTGTGCGATTTTCATTGAAAACAAATTATTGTTCATGCATTCAAAGGGCAATGAGCAATTAGAACATAATTGATCCAACTGAGTATCTGATTTCAGCTTTGTGCTGAGAAAATGGTCTTGAAATAATGTCTTTTCCATTAGCAGTTTCACCTAATTCAGAACATTTTCTTGAATGTGAGAGTGTATTGACCTGAATGAGAGTTAACTACTATCACCAACACTATAATCCTAACAGCTTCTCAGATATTTTAAATATGTACACTCTACTTAAACAATGAAATATTGATAAATTAATTAATGATAAATTATGTTGACATTTTTGGTACATTCCAAATGGTATGCATTTTGTTATTTTGTAACTCACTATGCTTCTTTGTAATTTGGAATTGAATATTTTGGTAAGACAAATTTTCTTCATTTCATTAGATATTCACTGAGATATTTACTGAGTTCCTGATAAATTCAGGAAATGCAAAATTGAATAAGGCAAGTATCTTCCATTAATGTAAAAGAGCAAATAAAAGTGTAATAATAAATCGTAGTAATTAATTGGAGATAAGTAGAAAAATGGCAGTGGGTACTAGAAGGGAAGGTCAATATGGGCAGGCCTCATAAAGAAGGAACACTTGAGCAATGTGATGCTATTTAGAAATTACCAGTTGTCAAGTGTTTTCTAGGTGGCACTGCTTTACATAAATTATATTTAACCCTCCCAATACTTAGTAGTTGTCATTATCATTATTTTGTTGATAGGGAAACTGAAACTCAAAAAAATGAATAAATTTGCTGAAGCTCACAGCTGATCTGTTAAAAAGACAAAGTTTGATTCAGAAATCTCTCTCTAAAGCCATTGTTTCTCACCCTTATCACACTCTACCAAAATGCTCCATTTATTACACTATTACACAAAAGAGGGCATTTCAGAGAGAGGTAACAGTGTGTGCTAAGGCATGAAAGTGTGGAACCACAACAAAATTGTCTGGAGCATGACATATAAGCAGGAAAGCTGAGGAAACTGGGCTTAGAAAAATCACAAAGGAATGAGAACATGGAGGGGATGATGGATATGAAGGAATATGAGATTTTCAAATCAATGAGGAACCATTGAATGAGCTAAACACAGGAATAATTTTGATTGATCTGAGTATTAGAAGGCTGATAGTTCAAAGGTACAATCTTTGAGGAACTTGTCTAGTAAGCTACTACTTAGAGAAAGCTACTACTGAGAGAAAGCTACTACTAGGAAGAATAACATTGAATAAAAGGGAAGAATCAGGGGTATTAAAAGGATATATGAGGAAAAGAGGAAGTTAGAGAGATAATGAAAAAGTGGGGAGACAATAAGGTCCTTCTGAAATTCCTTTTAGGCTGATATTGAGTAACCACTAAAGTATCATTTAGGTGCCTTTACGTTCAGAAAGTTCCTCCATTATTTACACTTAAACACAAATTGTCCAGTTGTATTACATCAAATCTAATGAAATGAAATGATAAATCTATCCATGATTAAATAATACATTTTGCTAAGTGCTGATAGGAAATTAAAGAGGAAATATTAATGTCAATAGCCCTGTGTTTTCTCCAAGCCTCTCTATGTTCTACTCTAGTCAAAAATGGTCTTCCTTAGCATTTGTCTTGACTGGTTGGATCACATTATTCAAAACTGTTAAACATTTATTGAGTAGACAACATGTGTTAGGAATGGAGATTCATAGTTGCCTAAGAAATGTACCCTGCTTTGAAAGATTTCACATTCTCATAGAACAGCAGACTTAGAAATGAGTTAATCATAATATAAAGCAAGAAGCTAAGTAATAAATGTTTGTATAAGAGAAAGTGACAAAAACTTGGGGGCCTACAGACTCTTCCTCTCTCCCATTGTAGGGAAGCAAAGTGTCTTATGGTTGGTAATCAGCTGGACATACCCAGCTTGTTGGTTAGTGCTTACCTAAGCACTAGGCAAGCAAGAGCTGATCTTCTACATACATAGGGCATCCGCTACACGATTGTGATGGTTTGCTGCCTCTGTGACATAAATAAAGAGCCTGAATCAAGGTAATGATACATAGGTCAGGTCTACACTGGTTTCAGTAGGCTAGATAGTCAGATCAGGGTATATCAATGTATATTATTGTGTGATAATAGAATTAAGCAATGTGTTTAGTAGGAGCAGGGACATTATTAAAATTTTGGTGAGGAATAACAGATTTGAAGGATTGACAAGTAAGGAGGCAAGACTGAACTAAGGCAGTAGAACCTATGTTAAGAAATATATAGAGCTTTTAGGAGTCAATGAGAGATTCAGTATTGAAATTTGGGGAATGAAAAGAAGAAGAAAGATTCCATTTTGCCACTATGAATATTCCAATGCCTAAAATACGGCATATAAAAGAGTAAAAATAGAGGAACTGGGAATGGAGAAAAATAATTTGGTTTTATTTTTTATTTTTTAAAATATGTTATTTATTTATTTATTTGAGAGAGAGAGAGAACAAGCAGGGAGGAAGAGCAGAGGGAGAGGGAGAAGCATGCTCCCAGCTGAGCAGGGAGCCCGATATGGGGCTCTATCCCAGGACCTGGGATCATGACCTGAGCTGAAGGCAGCCACTTAACTGACTGAGCCACCCAGGTGCCCCAATAATTTGGTTTTAGAAGAGTGGATTAATGTACTATCAGAGTATATAAATGGATATATCTTTTAGACAGAAGGCACACATTTCTGGATATTGGATGAGAGATTAAGGCTGAAAATATGTACTTTGTGGTTAAGAATATGGTGTGGTAATTAAAACTATATGTAAGTGTTTGGAAAAATACTCAAGAAAGTATAGATTAAGAAGGGAAATAAGAGGCTAATAAATGAATAATGGAGAAGAGTACTTTCCATGAAGTTGAGGTAACAATTCAATGGAAAAGCAAAGAGTAGTCGGAAAGGTAGAGAAATCTTAGAAAAAGGAAGGGCAGTAGAAACCAAGGGAACAGAAAGACAGAGAGCCATCAACAGTACTAAATGTCAGAGAAAGTTAAAAGTTCAAATAGAAAGGAAAAGGATCAACACCTTTCCATTGAGGTGGTCATTGGTGACCATGTGAAGAATTGTTGCCGTGTAGATGTAGGTATAGACTCCAGAAAGCATGGTCAAGTCTGTGAATTAAAGATCTGGAAAAGGAGATTAAAAAAAACATATACATACATACATACACACATTATAAAAGCTTGTTTAGGGAAGAATAAAGCACTGGGAATACACCTGTTAAAAGAATAGAACTTTATTGGAAATATTTGGCAAATGGAAAAGCCTTTAACAGTTTTAGAGACTGGAAGTATAGAGTCTTCTAAGAGAAAGAGACTGAAAATACAGAGGAGAAATGAAACAGCATTCCTGGGGGTGGCCAAGAAAACAGGAAAAAGAAAAGGATTTGGCTAAGGGATAGAAAGCCCTCCCTCATACAGAGCCAAAGGGATAAGGATTTGAGAAGATGTAGGCATATTTGTAGGTTGAGGGGGAAGTTAATGATGTTAATGCTTCATAGTGTCTGTTTTCATTCTGAATTTCAAAGACAATGTATATGCTACGAAAAAGTGGACAAAATTAGTTTAGGAAAAATTTAGAATAGCTGTCGATGGGACTGGATGCTGATTGCTAGCAAGTGGAAGGATTTCCAAGTGGGACTGAGTCCATTTGGGATTAGTACTGTACTCGCAGCATCAATCTACATAGATTTGCCATTTTATGCATCTCTGTTTTGGAAAGGGTGATGAGGATGGTTGAGTTTAAATTTTCAGAATTTAAATTTCAGCTTTTAAATTTTCAGTGTGGGCATGGTGGAAAGTAATGAAATGATAGACATTAAAATCAAAGCTGGGTAGATGTAGAAGGAAGATCAAAGTAGTGCTGACGAAGAGGGGGGAGAAAGGGAGACTAAATTGATGAGGAAGAGTTTAAAGAGTGGAGGAGAGAGAAAAGTAGAAAGGAGAAAGGAGAGGAAGTGAGACAGACATTTAGAAGAATGAATAATGAGTCATAAAAACCAGTGTATTAGAGTTTATTTCAACTTAAATGTGAGAAAACCATGGGTTTGTTTTTGAGAATTAGTAAATTGAAGTAGAGTTGATAACTGTGGTTCAGAATACAAGAAATACTATCCTTAGAATGACTTTTATTGGACACTAAACCTTATAAGATTGTGACAGAATTGGGGGCACAAGAAAAATAAAATTAGTGTCACTATAAGTCAATGATTGTGAGGATACAACTGTAAATAATGGGAGACAATGACACTGTGATGTAGAAAGCAAGCTTGGTGTGATCTTGAAGGAGAAGGATATACATACATAGAAGGAAGAATAATTGTCAGGAGGTGGAAATGGGGAGCCATATCATTACTGAATTTCTGTGCCTTTTATTTGTAGAAAGCTATCAAGGAATTAGGAAAGGTATCTGTCATTGGAAAGAAAAAAAGGTGTTTTTTGTTAAGGTAGGTTGGAGCAAAGCACTCTATGAAGAAATTAAGAATGGCATAGATATACACAGTGGAAAGGTGCAGGTTAGGGTCAGAGTGAGGCAGAGAAAGATGGGAAAGAGGCACAGAGAGCATACAAAAAAGGTTATAAAAGAAAGAACATAGGGGTACATGGGTGGTTCAGTTTGTTAAGCATCTACCTCTTGATTTTGTCTCTGGTCGTGATCTCAGGGTTGTGAGATTGAGCCCTGCATCAGGCTCCGTGCTTGGTTGGAGTCTGCTTGAGATTCTCTCTCTCCCTCTCCCCGCTCCAAGTCACACACTCTCTCTTTTCTCTCTCTCTCAAATAAATAAATACAATCTTTAAAAAAAAAGAAAATAGTTGTAAAAGGAAGAACATAGTCGATATGAGGTATGTGTATGGTCAGCCGGGTTTGGTGTTAACAGGATGAAAGAATATGCATAATTACCTATTCTTGAGGTTCTAAATATTTATTTTATATTATGCTGTTTTAATGTAGTGCAAATAAGTGAAGGTCCTGACTGGTATCTGAACTTGAAATATACATGTAATTCCTAGTTAATATTTAGTAGGCCAAGCTAAATTCAACAGAAGAATTGCTATTAATAATGTATTTGACATCACTAATTTAGTTTCTGCTATGAAGCAGGTTTTGGTGGTAACAGGAAAGATTTAAGAAAGGACTTTTCCTTGGAGAATGACTGATCTTAGGGCTCAGGTAGGAATGGAATAAGATGAGCTTGAACTGTTCTGTTTCATCTGGAAAGAAAAGAAGTATTGCTGAATTTGACAGGGGATGTTACAAGGATCCTGGAAGCAGCATGAAAGTGTTACTTCTGGATAAATCTTGAACTCTTTGAGTACCAAAACAACTAAGGACCATAATGAATTACAAGTCATTCACAAAATGTAACTCCATTAGTTGGTAACAAAAATAACTAGGTAAAGAAGACAAAAATGGAGGAGGAGGTAGGGCTCTTGCTTACAGTAGAATGCCCAATTCAAACTGGGAAATTTGGAGAGGATAGTAGATTCAGATGGTTCATTTTCCAACCGTCATATAAAGATTGGTTAAGAATCACTGATGGATGCTAAATTTAGAAGAGAGAGAGTTTTGACAGGAAAGGATATTTGCATGGTTTTGTGATGTTTTCCTATAGAAACTCTATGGGTAGCAAGGAAAGAAAATAGTGATAATATAGAGGAAAATTGGGGACTTTGGGCGATTAAAATTACCATAAAAACCAAAAGTCAAATTCATTGAGAAAAACCCAAAATGAGGGATATTCTACAATGAATCTTACTTGCACTCCTCAAAACTGTCCAAGTTATGAAAAATAAGGAAAGAATGAGAAACTGACACAGATCAATGCAGATTAAAGTGAAATTTCAACTAAATGTATTTGCTATCCTGGGCTTGCTGCTAGAAATTAGTGGAAAACCTGGTGAAACCCCAATGAAGTCTGTAGTTTATTGAATAGCAGAGTACCAATGTTAATATCTTAGCTCTGGGGAAAGCGCATGTGGGAGTTCTCTGTACTCTTTGAAACCTTTCTGCAAATCTAAAATAAAAGCTTATTAAAGTTGAAAGGAGGAGGGCAGATAGACATTTTTGCTTTCAGATGTGATACCCCAAGAAGGACAGAATTTCACCCAAATGGTATTCCAGTTGACAATGCATAACCTGAATTTAACCACAAAGAAACATCAGAGAAACTCAAAATGCAGAACATTCTATTAAAACAATACTACATTTGAAACTGTGTCATAAAAGATAAAAAGATATGCTGAAGGAGTGTTCCAGATTAAAGATTAAAGGACATGATAATTAAAATGGAATATGGGATCTTAGACTGGATTCTATATTGGAAGAATAAAAGTACTATAAAGGACATGGTGGTTAATTTTTTTAAAAAATTGGAATATGGATGGTAGACAATTATATCACTTAAATTTAATTAAGATGATAATTGTGTTGTATTTATATAAGATAATATGCTATTCGAAGGAAATATACACGGAAGTATTTAAGGGTAAATGGATATGATGTATGCATCTCAATCTCAAGAGCTTCAGAAAAATAAATATAATGTGAGTATTGAGAGAAAAAGGAATTAGGGCAAAATATTGATAATTGGTGTATCTGAATAAAGAACACATGCATATTCTTTTTACACTTCTTGCCACTTTTCTGTATTTTGGAAATTTTCTAGCTTTTGCTTTTTTTAGAAAGGAATGAGTTTCTTCTAAGAAAGGCACCGTGACTTAATACCTGAAGTAGAATAATTATAGTAATAGAATTTTTAAGCTGGAAGGAGCTTCCTAAGATGTTGACCTTAGGGAACACATTTTTCATGTTTGTATTGCCAGAGCTTTAAATAAGGTGCTTGGTAAATAAAAGATGTTCAAAGATGCTGAAAGAATTAAGGAATGGCTGTAAGCTCTTAAGGACAGTGCCTAGAACTGTCAATATCAGCTGCTGATAGATGGCAGAATTGTTTTTCCTTTCCCTGAATAAGTAGTTCCTATAGATACAATTTTATAATACTGTATCTAAATCTACAGAATAAACCATAAAGGCAACATTAGAACAGCAGGTGAATAACAGGCTCAAACTTTCCCATCCCTGGTCACTGCTAAAGGACACTGGTGTCCATGACTGATTTAGACACTTAGAAAAGAGAAAAATGGCATTCAGGTCTAAGTAAAATTGAAGGGATAGGGATTTCAGGCTGTATATCCTGACCCAGGTTCTTCTGCCACAGTGCTATAGGAATTTGGATAAAAGCATGTAAGCTTTCTCTTGGTTTCCGCATTAATGCGCCAACCAGGCCTATCTGCTCATAGGTCACACAGGGGGTAAGAGAGTGCAGATTCTTTTATTTCAAGCTGGTAAACATAGCGGAGTGACTGAAAAACTGGGGAAACAAACAAACATTAGATTGGGATAATTTGAAACAACGTGGGTTTAAATAGAAAAACTAGCCACATCTCTTTGATGACCCCTTAAAATTTGTCAGCACATGACCTTCTGTTGTGAATATACAGAAAATGTACATTTCTTGTCTATCTATAGATAGCTTCCAGAGATGTCCTTATTTCAATTTAATGTCTTAAAATCTACTTAACCACCAAATAAATGGGTTTCGCATGTGCATAATCTCTTACTAAGATTTACAATGGGCACTCAGTAAGGATTAAGAAGCAATGAATCCTCACATAGCTACAATACTGCTTTTCTCCCTGGCTTTCTTAGAAGAGGAACACAGATAAACATGTATTTCTCTGAGTAAATGAAAAATACAATTTGATTCTCCTATTTCCGTAAGAAAATTCTTTTATAAGCAATTGGCATGTTTTCCATTTCAGTAACTGCTCTGTAATGGAATTTTAAAAAGCTGAAACAGGAATTTAGGCCTTTTTTATAGCTCCCTGTGTTCAAGGTTATCTGCTTATCAAAACGGTTTTCAAAGTGATGAGTTAAATACTAGCGAGGAAGTGACTGGTGGAAACAAAGGTTTTAGTATTGAGACAGAATGTGGAATTATGAATGTTGCTGTTGCCTGTGTATGAGCATGGCCCCGGGGGAAGGGGGATATATATATATATATTTTTTTTGTTTTCTTCTTCTTCTTTTAGAGAGAGAGAATGAGCGGGAGGGGCAGAGGGAGAAAGAGAGAGAGAATCTCAAGCAGACTCTGCACGGAGAGTGGAGCCTGTCTCAGGGCTCATCTCCTGACTCTGAGATCATGATTTGAGCCAAAATAAGAGTATCAAGAGTGGGTTGCTTAACTGACTGAGCCATCCAGATGCCCTGAGGCTATATCCTATATTTTAAAACCCTGGGCAAGTCCTTTCATAATTTGACGCATTGATGAATGGATTGGTTAGTTGAGGTTTCCAGGGTTGTCCACTAATATTTGTACTACATTCTGGAACCTTGGCAGAAACATCTCTCCAGGAATAAAAAGTCTGTTTTATGTGGAAGGAAAAAAGAGAAAGTCAGGGAAATGATTCTTTTTCTCTAACACAGATTATCTTTTCACTGATAGACAAAATTTAAGTGAATGGTACTTGGAAATAAGCACACTAATTTACTATCATATTACCATTAAAATTACAATTGCATTGGAGGAGTTTTCAAAACTCAGAGATGATTTAAAAATAATCATGAAGTTGGATAATGGTAGGAAAAAAATCAAATAAATGAAGTATAAGAATAAAAGGAGAAAAATAGAGGAAATGTTTAATAGAATTCAAATATATATTGGCTATAAAATCCAGATGATGGGGACTGGTTACATTCAGCTTCCAATAAAGATAGAGACAAACTGAAACTGTCCGTTCAGATCTGTGTTTGACTATAACTGGGACTACAATATGAAAGAAAGCAAAACAACAATAAAAAGTGGGTGTAAATGAATTGTAGGTTTTATTGTTTGTTAGTTTTTAGTTACTCCTAGATAGGTCAGCACTTCTGTGATGGCTCAGCAGGGACAGAACTTCTCTTTCTGTTCTACAATCCTTTGTGTGTACTTTTCATATTGAAGGTCATCTTTTGGTGCAAAATAACTGCTGGACTCTAGTTATCTAGACTATATTTGAAGTAAAAAATAAGAATAGAAGGGGAAAGACAAAAAAAGTGTATTTCTAGAAGTTCTAGTCAATTGTTTTTGTTTATACTCACCAGATTCCCCTTTTTTCAAGAGAAATATACATATACATACATATACACATATGTATATATATATATGTCTTTCTTAGAAATATTGATCTTATATTGGTTAAAAAGAAAGAAAAATAGATATTGGTTAGGAGGCCATGACATCAACACACTAAAACCTAAATGAGGTGAGTTAAAGTCCTTGAGAAAACTCTCAGATGACTTGAGATAATATGAAAGAATACCCAAGGTGTAAGGAATGAGAAAAATGGAAGAGAGGAAAAATTGGAGCTCCCTCAATTTTACCTACTTCTGGACATCCTCTAACTTTTCATTATTCTCTGATGGTTTGTGTGATCTTCCTGAAGGACATAAAAATGACATGCATTAAAAGATACCATTTAGCTCTAAGCAAAGCCACTAGTCTTTTACCCATTTTTACATGGTAATGTGATTCAAGAGGTATAAGAAGGCTGTGATCCAAAGAAACTCTGTACTGACCACCATTTCTTTTAACATTTCACCATTAGTTACCATCCAAACACAGCTGATGCCCCCAATTAGACATGCATTCTTTTGAGTTTAAATAATCTTTTAAAATACAGATGCAGCTTCAGGAACTGTTGGCCAGACTCTCAGTGAAAAAGTGAGGACTATAAAGATTCATAAAAAGGTGTTCCTTGAACTCAAGAAATCTATAGGCCAGTGGTGGATATGAATAAATTTACAGAAAAATAAAATACAAGGTTATAAGTGTGATGCTTTTAAAAGCTTCAAGTGCGTAGAGGAAGAGCATCTGAGATACAGTTAGTAGTTCAAAACCTGAGAAAAATTTCTCTGGGAGAAGTACCTTAAGCAGTCATAAACATTTATGATCATGTCGTGGAGCAGACTTTTTACATTTGTAGCTGACTGAACTGAAAACACTAACTTGGAATTTTTACGATAGTGAAAAGGTGGGGAGGGGCTTGGGTTAAATGAATACAATCTAGGAAGACCAGATTAGGTAAAAAATTGGAGGAGTGGTAAGACATGGGCAAAGGTTATCTTTTCTTTTTTGTTTGTTTGTTTCTGAAATACCCATAGCCAGTATAAAGTGTGTGTGTATATATAAATATATATGTAAATGTAAATATGTATATGTGTGTGTACATATATATATATATATATGAAGCTAAATTTGAGTCTATAGTTCCCCATTGATTCTTACCACTAGCCTATGCAAGAACATCCAGATTTTGAAGGTCTTGGCAGTACACACGGAATGGGGATTTTTGTAAAAGGTGAGCACCATCACCTTTTTATACTCTTAGTAACTGTAGTATCCAGAAACAGCATATACCTCTGTTCAAAGCACTGATTCTCACATTCAGCAAGGCACATAACCCAAACCCTGAAATGTTCAAGTGTCAGGACAGAGGCAACCTCCCCTTTTCTCTGCCCATACAGCAGGGCTTAGGTCTCTAACATTTAGTTTACACAGCTTGCCACATAGGCACAAGGAAGAGGGGAAACAAACAAACAAACAAACATGATTAGAGAATTGAAGGAGTGGGTTTTGAAAGTTCATAAACTTCTAACTCTGAATCTGATACCAAGAACATATGATCATGCAATTAAGTCAGAAGGCATTCTATAGTCAATGTATTTGGAATAACTTGGCAAGATTGCCATGTGGAGTGAATATATAGAGAGAAGTAGAAACCACACATGAAGAGGTAGTTTTTAAAATAAGTATATAATGAGTATTCATTTTTAATCCTAGCTTTTAAAACTTATATTCTTTCAAAAGAATTGAATGTGGCTTGTGCAATTAAACTAATATAAAATTATATATAAAAAAGAATAGGCATAATCAGCATAGTGAGAATATGCTATTCCATATACTCAAGTTAAGATAATGACGTTGTCTTTTTCCTTTTCTTGCCCAAAATGAAAATAGCTTTTATTTTTGTTATTGTTATGAAAGAAATGGTATTCATTAAAATTTCACACAATATAAAAAAGCTCTAAAGAAGAAAGTGAGATTTACCAAGAGTAATAATACTAATGATTACTTATATTTTGTTACGTAACCTGCTTTTTCTAAACACGCACATACATATACACACACAGCATCTTATTTTATAGCCTGCTTTTTCACTCAATGCTACGCTGTAATTATGTTTTCATGTCAATAAATGTAAATGTGTATTTTAGTTTTAATTACTGGATTCTGCATAATCATATAGATGTTTCATATACTTACCCAATTCCCCATCAGATTAATTTAAATTGTTTTCAATTATTAAATATTATAATCAAACTCAGTACATTTCCTAGGATAACCATATAGTCAAGTGTTTAACTGCAGAAATGAGAAAGCTCTGAGCTTTTATCAAAATCATTAGGATGGCTGGGATGCCTGGGTGGCTCACTCAGTTAAGCGTCCAACTCTTGGTTTAGGCTCAGGTTACGATCCCAGGGTCCTGGGATCCAGCCCCACGTAGGGCTCTGAACTGAGCACAGAGTTTGCTTGAGATTCTCTCCCTCTCCCTCTCCATCTGCCCCTCCCCTGATCATGTGTTCTCCCTCTCTGAAATGAAATCAATAAAATCTTCAAAATCATTAGCATGGCTGGAAGAGTGAATTCTAGACTGGGCTTAAAGGAATAATTTCCAAAATGATACTATGAAACAGGGCCACCAAGAGAATGACTGTCTTTCCCATAATCTGGAAGGCAGGACATCAGGAAGCAGTCCTTTGAATTCATGGAACATTTGATTTATAATCCAAACGTCACAAAACTCTTGACCCAAGGAAAAGAATACTCAAGTTCTCATCTCCAGAATCAGGAAGGTCCTGCTGCCATCTTCCCTGTTGGTCCCAGGAAAATACTCCTGAGCTGCGATTCAAGTATTAGGAGGCTCAGGCACAGAGTATATGGACCCAGAGTTTTGCCACACTTTTAAGCTTTGCACTGGCAGAGTGAATGTCTTAGGACTTGACTGTCATGAAATTAGTGATTGGTCCCCAGGCTGCTGCCACAAAAGACCAGTTCTCCCACACTGTCAGCAGAAAGTGGAAGGAACCGTTACGTGGCCCCCACGTGTATCCTGTCTTCCAAATCCCATGGGATTGTGCCTGCATAAATGACCCTGACATATCAGGAACCCTGGCTCCAAGTGAGTCTATGTGACAAGTGTTTAAGCTTTCCTCATTGCACCATAAAGGAAGGTCTACAAAAGGGTGGAATGGAGACTGAGTGTCAGTCTCTTGTAGTCACTAAAATTCCCTGGATAAAAAGACCTGCTCAGGAGATAGGCAGCCTGATTTCAATGTCAAACTATTGTGACATGGATCAAGTTATTTAACTTCTGTCATCCTGAGGTTCCTCAGTTGTAAAACTGGGATAATAATAGATAAAAATCATTTGTGGTGTTTTATGATGATTAAACTAGTGAACACATATGATGAAATGGAAAAAAAATGTCTGCCATTATTACAATTTTATGGACATCTTTCACAAGCTTGTTTGGTTATTTCTTTAGGATAAATTTCTCTAAGTGGAATTTATGACTAATGGACACACACATTTATCTGTTACAGTAGGATGTCAAATGTAAACAATGGCCAGATTTATACCCCTGCCCCAAAATTGTGAGGGTAACTGTTTCTCAACAACATCTCCTAGACAGGTTATCATGTTTTTGTTTAAATTTGCAATATTTAATAATGTGGGTAATCAAATTTTAGTCAATAAAGTGACTGGTTCATTTCTCTCTGCTAGAAATTGTGTATTCCTTTTGCTAATTTTCTATTCAGCTGTTTATATTACTTATTTATATAATAAATTTCTTGTTGATATATAAGTGCTCATTATAAAGCAAGTATTTTAATATTTTGTCACATATGTTACAAATGTTTTCTTTTTCCCCAGCTTTATTGATGTATAACTGGAAAATATATGCATTTAATGTGTATAATGTGATGATTTGATATACATATAAACATTGTCAAATAATCATAATAATCAAGTTAATACATTTATCACCTCACATAGTCACTTTTTATATGTATGTGTGTGGTGAGAATGCTTAAGATCTATTCTGTTAGCAAATTTCAAATATACAATATAGTTATTAACTGTAGTCACCGTTCTCTATAGTAGTGGGATTACTGTATCATATGCTATTTCTATTTTTAATTTTTTTAGGAAACTTCATTCTATTTTCCATAGTGGCTGCCCAATTTACATTCCTATCACCAATGTACAAGTTTTCTCTTTCCTTTACACACTTGTCAATACTTATCATTTCTTTTTTTTAATAGCCATTCTAACAGGTGCAAGGTGATAGGTCATTGTGCTTTCAATTTCCATTTCCCAGATAATTAGTAATGTCAAACACCTTTTCATATAACTTGGCTATCTGTATATTTAATCAAAAATCATATAAATGTCTTATTGTACCAATATAATACATTGTGAAATATATTCCAAAATAGAAAATAAAACCTTTGAAGTCAAACATATAATTCATAGGTGTAAATAATATTCCTAATTTTTCCCCTCAAATCATGATAGATCCTGAATACCCCCAGAGGTTGTTCTGGTCTACTGGAGATTGCTGCTCTAGACATCTTTTCTATTCCCTGTAATATTGCCTTAGAGAAAGAGACAGAAGAAATTAAGCAAACTTTTATTTTTCTTTCCCTCAGATTATAAGAGTTTAGGTTCATAAAACTTGGCAACTGCTGTGTGTCCAATATCTTTGTCAAAAGAGTTAAAGAAAGGGGTTAGTTCTGATGATAAAAAGATGGTACCTGCCCGTGCACAAAATAGATTGCCCAAATGATCCATGCTATTGCAGAAGAAATGCTAAGACAGGTTGAGCACATTTGTCATACAGTTTTGAAGCTCAGAATCAGCGGTGGGATGATGCTAATTTTGAGTCTTCTTGGTCATAACACCACTGTATTATACTCAGAATTATTTAATTTTTAGGGTTGGTGAAACTCAGTGCTTTGAGTTGCTACACTGATGAATATCACAATTAGCAATGAAAGAAGAATCATAATCAGTGATCCATTCTGCCAAAAAGGTATATTCCAGGGACTTTTAAAATTTTGTGTTTTTAGCTTTATTCATTGTAACACCTCATATTTGAGACCACCCCTATATTTAAGTTTCCAAAACTTAAATAACTGGGGACTTTGAAAACGGACATAAATACATGAAATCTTCAAATTTTCTACCTGTATAATCTAAATTCTCATCATAATTTTGATTTTAAAAGAATTTTTTACTGTAAACATCGAGTTCATTTGGTTTTTTTTGTTTGCTTTTTGTTTCTGTTTTTATTTACATTACAGTTAGTTAACATACAGTGTAATATTAGTTTTAGGTGTACGATATATTGATTCAACAATTCCATGCAGCACCCAGTACTCATCACAGCAGGTGTACCCCTTAATCCCCATATTTTTTCATCTGCTGCCCCACCCCCAGCAACCATCAGTTTGCTATCAAGTTCATTTTTAAGTAACGTTCTAAAAATTCCTGAACTACAATCAAGTATAGTTTATTTAATTATAAAAGAGCCTGATTGGATATTTGATGCAGGAGAGACCAAGAACAATGTGTCTTTTGCCGCTTCAATTCTTTTTTCATAACTTTAATCCTGTTCTTTTTCTCTAGTGATTTCTTCTAGATTCCCTTCTTTCTCACTTTTATTATTTTTCCTTTCCTTTCCTAATTGATATTTAAATACATACTTTGGTATTTGGACAGAGGTGGGTTTAGGATGGTGGTAAAATTAAAATTAAAAAAGCTAATGTGTCAAAAGGTCTTAGAGAACATTTAGCCAACTCTATATGTAATCATATATATGTAACTATATATAACTCTCTCTATATATAACTATGTAATTATATATATAACTATGTGTCAGGGTGGATATGTACAACTTATAATCTATATCTTATATATGTACAACTCTATATGTAATCATATATATGTAACTATATATAACTATATATATAACTATGTAACTATATATATATATATATATATATAGTAGAGGAAACTGAGAAAGGGAAATGAGACAAGTATAAAGCCATATATACTTTAGAATAATCTGTCATCCTATATTATCTATTTATCTATATCTTATATATTATATAGTTGTATTTTATATTATATTTTGTAGGGCTTAGTCTTATGGTACCAAAACTGCTTTTATTCAAAACACTCATGAGAGGCATTGAATTTGTTAAAACTGTCTTATTTGACTTCACTTAATTTTTTACCTAATTACCAGAATATTGAATTTAAAGCACTTGAAAATTCACAGCTCTTTCAGATAAAATTTACTTCTGATGATAAAAGTGGTTGATTAGATAATACTGTTCCTATTTTAGAGAAAATGCGAAATGTGGAAAGCAAAGTCCAGGGCTGAAGTCCAGACTAAACGCTGAAGGTGAGACCCCCTCTGCTCAGACGGAAAGTCCATTCTTTCCTACTCTCTCCCATTTTGTCTAGAACATTAACCTACACTAGCAATCTTTTCTCTCTTAGGTTTTGCTGCTTACTAAAGAAGACTTTCTTTTTCACTTTGTGTTTTACTTCTTGTCTATCTCAAGTTTGACCATTTGAGGTGCTAATTTGTCAGCTAATAAAAAGGCAGTAATTGCAATTCTTAATTGAATGAAGGGTAAATCTCCTTTTCTAGCTTTTCCACAGCTAAAGCCTCAACTGTGAATTATAGGAAAATTGCTATGCCACTTGTTTCCAGAGACTGTCACATAGGAATCAACTTCATCACCTTATCACTAGGGAGGTAGAAGAGCGTGTCATTGGTGAACTAAGTGCTTAGGTTGTGGACTGCCATTAGTTTTAAGATGAAAAATCTCATTTTTCTCTTCCATCCACATGTTAGAAGGGAATTAGATGTCAAGGCTAGTCGTTAAATCATGCTGAGCATTACTAATTTAGTAAGGCTGTTATTTGCTGCACACTAAGACAGGTAATTAGGAGCACTTCCATGAGTAATTTTGAAAAGTGACAACTCACCAGATAATCATTACCAGTGTATCTTTGGTCTCTGAAAATGTCAAAGAATCCCCTTGAAATGCTCAATGTTACCCACTTCCATAGGCTGAGGACATGGCTTAATTATCTATGACTTAAAATTATACCATGCTCAATCAAATTGAACACTTGATATATGTTCTGGAATCCAAGCTGCTCAGTATTTCTGGTGATTGCTAGACCTTAAAAACACTAGACTATATATACCTGAGCTTTAAATGTGTAAGCCTGTTTTGCCTTTCCAACAAGCTAACTACGTATGCCCCCTATGCCTTATGATTTTCCGCCCTTAAAAACCTAAGTGAATAAATTGAGGCTAGAGTCTGGAGAGTGTCCTAAAGATTTTCTGTGATTATTTCTAACTGCTTTGCAGATTCCTTCACCAATATTCCTAAGTATTCTCTGAGATTCCAACCCCTGGTTCCCTATCCCTTTGTTTCCTTTTAGAAAACGCAAACTTCTTGAGATCTTCAAGACTGTTCACAAACAGTAAAGCTGTGTGTGCCCCTTCTCCACCCTGACACCATGGCCTTCCCTTCCTGGCTTTTGGCCAGTGCTTACTCTAAGCTCACAAAGCAGTGACATTTTTCTTAGAGTTACCACGATTCATTGTGGTTTATTGTGTTTCCATTCCTCTTTCCCTTAGAATGTTAGGTCCCTGTGGTTTGGAGATACCTTAATAATATTTGTTCCTAGCGTCTACTGTGGTGTCAAAATACAGTCAATATTCAATTAATGTTGACTTGAAGTAACAGCAGAAGCACTTCACCCTTTTGATGACCTTGCCATTTAAGAAGGATCATTCCTTTATATGATTTCAATCATTTAAAATTTATTTGGGCTTTTTTTATGGCCTAACTTATAGTCTATCCTGTAGAATGTTCTGTGTACTTTGAGAAATATGTGTATTTTGCTGTTGTTGCGTGGAATATTCTATAGATGTGTGTTAGGACTAATTTGTTTGTAATGTTGTTCAGATATTCTGTTTCCTTGGTGATCTTCTGTCTAGTTGTTCCAACTTTTATTGAAAATGAGGTATTGAAGATCAACGGTTCCTGTAGAATTATCTATTTCTCCAATCAGTTCTGTTAGTTTTTGCTTCATGTGTTATGTCCTTTAATACAATGGAATGAAAGTAGAAATCCATAATAGAAAAGATTATGAAATACACAATTATATGAAAATGAAAAACACATTCTTAAGTAATACATGATTCAAAAAAAGATCACAAGGGACATTAGCAAATAATGTGAGAAGAATTAAAACAGAAACACAGCACACCAAAACTTATGGAATGTGGCAAGAGTAGATCAGAGAGAAATGTGTTTTTTAAAATTTCATTATTGATTTGTGAATGTCTCTGACATAAAAATGTGTGTGTGTGTGTGTGTGTGTAAGATCAAATGACATAATAGTATGTACAGGAAGATTCTGTTGTATTTTTTAAGTTATTGTCATGAAATGTATATCCTAGATGGGGAGATTAGGGAAGGAAAATAAATAAGAAAATAATGAAAAATGCATTTTTTTTGTATTTTAAGATAAGAAATCAAGATTTAGAGACTATAAGTGAATAGCCCAAGTTCACATATCTAGGAAGTAGTTTGCTGTGAATCCATGTGGTCAGCATCTTTCCTAGAAAAGACAGGCAGGGTAAGGGTACAGCAGAGATCAAAGGAGTGGGGAATTAGTGGCAGTTTTTCTAGGACTCAAAAAGATTTTAGAATGAATGTGTGGGGAAAATCTGTTCTTCAGGCAGAGTTAATCTTAGAAGATAATCTATTTCAAGTTATGGCATTTTTGCCATTTTGCAGTGGTATTTTTGTAGAACATAAAAATGTCTATTTCAGTGCCATGTGAGCATAACTTTATATAGAATGTGCAAGTATGGGATGAGGGAAGGATATGCTTGCGGCTTTAGCACCACAGTGGAGGTGTGCTCTGAATATGATGCCTGTCCTCATAGATGAAAGGTGAAAACAAAAGTCTTTGTGCAGGGAGGAGAAAATAGAGGGAGTTATCTCTTCAGCTGCACCTGCCCACACAGGTAGTTGTCCCCACCACCTGCTGTAGCATTGGCATCTGCCACCCACTGCTGTGCTTCCTGCAGACGTCTGGGAAAGAGCCTTAATTACTCTCTTGTCTGGGCTCATCTCACCCAGAACAGTCAGGAGAGATTTAACCCTGACAAAATGCTCATTACAGGAGAGATGGAAGCAAATGACCCAAAAAAAGATTTCTACTCTCCATCCAGCCTGAGAGCACAGATCATGCCCGTCCATGTGTATGCTTCAGACTTGGCTTTGAATCCTGGCTCTCTGCCTCCCTTTGTGATTGTGGGTATATTAAGTGACAGCCTCAGTGACTTCTTTGGTAAAATGGGAGAGTAATGGTTACCTCTGGAAGATTAAGTGAGAACCTGTAATACACTGATACTTTTGGCATTCAATAAATAGTTTCTGTGTTTAGTATTAAATCTATGATTTGGACCCTCCCTGTTCACTCAGCAGAAAGATTAGTTTAGCTGTTATACCAAATGGTCAAATATTTAAAACTAGGAATTTTTTTCCCTCCTTGTCAGGTTATGTAAGTTGAAATAACCATGTATTTCTTGTAGTACCAGTCTTCTGGTATATTCACTGAATAGTAGTAGCCACTTTTTTTTTTTCCTCATCTTTAATGAAGTTTCCTTACTATATTCTTAACTGTATATCACCTAGTTATTGAAAACATTATTCTAATAAAATAGCTGCAACAATCATGTTGCCATTGCACCACCTTGGTTAGGAACTAATGATCAAGGACAGCTGAACGATAAAATTTTGGGCCCCTTCCGTACCTCAAAATGAAAAGTTCAATTTTTAAGTCTATTTCACATTTTGAGGAGCCATATAATGTTTCATCTGGCTAAGAATTGCCCTAGTTTAAAGAGTTTGAAAGCTGCAACTTGGTAAAAAAAATTTTTTAACCATTTTTACAGATAGTGGAAATCCACTAAGGAGATACAACTTCCAACAGATTTCCCAGTGTTTTAATGGAAAAGGAAAGAAAGACATGTTTTCTCATATCCCTCTCCTTGTCCTTGTCAATGAATAGCCTAAACAGATGTTCACTAAATAAATAAATAAGTAAAATGTAAAGAAATGAAACAAGAGAAAAAGACAGAAAGCAAAAAGAAATCACTTTTTGTATTTGTTTCCAGGAACTACCAAAACAAAGTACCACAGCCGAGTGATTTAAAACAGAAATATATTTTCTGACCGTGATGGAGGCCAGAAGTCTGAAATCGAGGTTTTGGCAGCATTATATTCTCTCCAAAGCCCCTAGGGGAGGATGCTTCCTGGCCTCTGTCAGCTTCTGGTAATCCCAGATGTTCCTTGGCTGGTAGATGCCTTACTCCATTCTCTGCCTCCCTCTTCACATGGCACTCTTCCTATGCCTCTGTCTTCACATCATCTTCCCTCTTCTGATAAGGACACCAGTTATACTGGATTACGAACCCACCTACTCCAGGATGCTCTGTTCTTAGCTTAACTAATTATATCTATGATGACCTTGTGTCAAACTAGGGTTAGGGCTTGAATATACCTTGTTGAGGGACACAGTTCAATCCATACCTCTAGCTGGTTCTTAAAAAAAAAAATGTTAAGGCAGATTCTGTAGAGAAAATACGAAGCTTTAAATGGTGAACACAGATAGTGTTAGCCACAACATAGGCTTAGGGCTGGCTTTCCTGGAAGACAAAATAGCCTGCAGGAGAATTAAACTGAGTCAAACCCCAAGAATCTCCTCACCCAACGTCCCTTTACCATTTGCCTGTGAAGACACCATTAGAAATATGCTGTTGAGTAAATGTTTGTATTCATTACAATTCAAATATCCTTCGACAGAATAATGCTTTGAGCTGTTTGATATTTTTATGTCCTTAGAATAAATGAGTTTGTCAGCTTTTTTCTGAAGGCAGCTTTTTCCTGAAGGCAGCTTTTGATGTAGAGGGTATTAGAGCAGTGGGTAACTACCAATTTAAATAGAAGTCAAGACTACCGGAACAGAAACTTGCAATCTGTTGAATTGGGGGAAGGGGAAAAGCAACTCTTCACAACTTGTCACTAGACCACAAAAGACCAGGGCAAACAGTATGATGAGAATACAGTAATTCTGCATTTCCTGTTGCATTTTGAAAATATAACAAGAGCATCTGAAAGAATATATTCTTCCTGTGTTCAGTTAAGCTTGGGGGAAAGGGGAAAAACAGCTTATTCTTCTTCCTCTAACAAATGCCAGAAATTATTATGCTGAATGAGTGCTATTGAATTTCCATTTTCACATCAGTTTTCTCCCTAAATTGTACTGTCAGGCTGGTTTTACTCTTCATCTGTTTGGCGTTTTTGTCCTGGTTCTCATGTATCTCCTGAAAGTTACACATCTAAAAGAGCAAAGACAATGAGGGGCATCTGGGTGGCTCAGTTGGTTAAACATTTGCCTTCAGTTCAGATCATGGTCTCAGGGTCCTGGGATTGAGCCCCAGGTCGGGCTCCCTGCTCAGTGAGAGAGTCTGCTTCTCCTTCTCCCTCTGCCCCTAACCCCTACTCGTGCTCTCTCTCTCACTCACTTACTCTGTCTCTCAAGTAAGTAAATAAATAAAATCCTTTAAAAATTTTTAACAGGGGCGCCTGGGTGGCTCAGATGGTTAAGCATCTGCCTTCGGCTCAGGTCATGATCCCAGGGTCCTGGGATCGAGTCCCACATCAGGCTCCCTGCTAGGCGGGGAGCCTGCTTCTCCCTCTGCCTCTGCCTCTCTCTCTCTCTCTGACTTTCATGAATAAATAATAAAACATTTTTAAAAAATAAATAAATAAAAATTTTTAACAAATAAAAATAAAAGAGCAAAGAAAATGAAAATACACTTCGCAGATGGTTTAAGACTGACTGGACCATAGAAATAAACTCTTAAACATGCCATTTCTTGTAAAAATATTTCCTTAAAATTGTATGTTATTTTTAAAGCCTCAAATAGATTTTTTAAAAAAAGCTTAAATAATACACAATGGAATAAATTTGTTTTAAAAAAAATCCTACAGATACGTTTTGTCGGTATGGATAAATCTTTATTTTACAAAATGTAAATGAGTCCATTTATTTATCACCATGGTATAGATGTCCACTCCTCAATCACGTTCTTCTTTTCCTTGAAACATATAAAAATAGATCAGACTGACACTAGAGACTATATTTCTGCAGTTCTTACAAAAGGTAATAAACACATACGGTCCTCTGACTATTGCCCCAATAGGATTTTTTAAATCTGCATTTTTAAGTTTTTTATAAGATAAAAATAAAATAGAAAGGAGACAGTTGTGTCAGGTGTGTGCATGCCCTAGTCGTGTGCACAGTTCTATATTTTGACAATGGAATAATAGATCCCAGCCTCCTAGATAAGAGTATTCTGCAATAACTAGTGAGCAGATTCTCCAGGAGCGAAAGGCCTGGAAACCATGTGTGTCATAGTGGAATTAGTGGAGTTGATGCCAAAAAGTGATACTCTCCGCTGGGGCCAGAAAGGACTCTGTAATGTGTTCTTGGCCATGTCCTCTTTTCTTGGAAACACCAGGCGGTGGATCTGTTCTGAGTGCATTCTTTTTGAAGTCAGGATCCTGAGCTTTTGAGTCAGTTGGTGAAAGGCCATTAATTTTTCATTTCCATGAGGAATATATTCATTACTCAAAGGAAACGATGTAGAAAGTGGAGTTTTACTTTCACATTTGTCCCTGAAAAAAAAAAAAGTCACAACAGGACATAAAAGGATGTGGAATTTGTGTTATTGGCAGCTCAGGCAACATTGTTGCATGCGGTTCTTATCACCACTGGGAGTGAAAGAGGACAAGGTCTTCCTTGTCACACGAAGTGAATGCTTCTCTGTGGTTTAAAGAAACCATGAAACCCCTTCTCATAACAGGAAAAAAAAAAAAGGTCCTCCTTGGATGAAACCAAATGGTGACAAATGAAGAAACAACACTAGAAATAGGATGAGCCAGTGGGGAACTCAGTGAGTTACCTTTTCTTTTAGAATTGGATAAGGTTGTTTACCCCATAAACAGGCCTCTGTGAGCTTTAAAAACTCTAGCAACCTAATAAACTTCAGTGTAGCCCTGTCCACTAGCCATTGCAATTCATGCCTAAGTTGTTTTCCATTGGTTCCGCACTAATCCTTTATGTTTAGGCTTTGGAGGCGGGGATAGTTATGAGGGTAATGGCTATGTTGTAAATGTTTCAAAATTTTCATCGCTCTCTAAACTTCTCTGTTCCTAGCATTTTGTTTTCCCCAAATATCATGGTTTCTGAAGATCCCAGGGCACTGCGCATTCTTTCTGGGCAAAATATCCTACCATTGAGCACACACATATCAACATGGCACACTTTACCCATCCTCAAAACTGGTTTCTCTGCCAAATCTTCCTCATCTGACCAATTTGGTTATTCCATCTTCTGCACCACCACAGAAAGTTCTACTGAGCTCTAGTATAGTCTTACCACATTACATTAGAGTTTTCAAATTCTTTAAAAGTGTAGGAATTATTTCATATATCTTTGTTTCACTGGTACATAGCACAGTATCCAGCAAATGGTGGGTGCTCAAGGGATGGCTCTTCAGTTGAACTGAGTCAATGAATGAGGGGTGGGTGAGGAGATAAGCCAATCGACATATGCACACATGTTGCAAGACTGTTACCAAATTCCTGAAAGGTAGTGAAGACTGGTGTTCTGTCCCATGTGATCATTTGTTCATTTATTAGTGTTTCATTTATGTGTTTACTTAGCAAATATTTCTTGAGGATCGACTCTGTCCAGAGATTAGAATAGATGCCGGGAATATATCAATGTACGAGACAGTTTTTGCTCTCAAATTACTGAAAGATAACCCTGCTCCTGGTTTATTTTCATTTGGAGACTTTTCCCTCTTTAATCAGAGAAAATGCAAGTACACCACAAAAGATAGTATTCAGCATTACAGCCAATGTTACAGTCTATAAATATCTCTAGGTGAAAGCATGACTAAGACTCTACTGCTGATATTACCCAGCTGAGCCAAAAAGTGAGCTTCATAGCCTCAAAGCCACCTTTGTTATTTACTAATTGCTTTTAACCTTCCGGGCTGTGCATTCCTGCTACATTACTGCTCTTTGATTTATAGTGTCCATCCACGTTACTTTGTTATAGGTGAAGGTTTGCTGGAAAGGTGGTTGTGTGCACTTTGTCTCTTTACTCCCTTGTGAAAACGAGATGTTGCATCTTCAGAAGCTCTTTATCCAAGGACAATTTTTAGATAACAACCATAGTAATAAACACCATGCAGGTACCCATACTCACAGACACGATTATAGATCTTGAAAACAATGAATGGTGATTTATTATATTTTTGTAAAAAATTTGATAGTTTTGCATTCTAAAATGATACAGATCTTAAGAACATACTTAAGGTTAACACAATTAAAGGGGAAAAAAATCTGTTTGTGAAAATCAGACTTTCAATATTCCTGCAATCATGCATGTGATCTTGTCACAGTGTCTGAGAGGGAAGGAAGATTTAAGATAGATTGCATTTACCTGCACACCCGTTTTCCTGGCTAATTAATGAATTATATTGGCTGAGAAGGTACATTTCATTTCTTCTTGGTGATGGAATACATTTCATCCTCTTTCAAATTAATCATGCTATTTTCTAAGTTAAATATACTCTTCCATTAAATAATAAGAAAAAAAACAAATTTTCCTCTTTAGAGAGTCAAGATAGGAACATTGTCAATATTTCAAATTTTTATGGCATGTGTATTTCCAATTAGAAGCAAAAATTTAAATGATCAGTTCTACTTGTGAATTGCCCCTTTAAATTATTTCTGTTTTTTTCATCAGTCATTGTCTTACTTTCTACCCCTCCACTTACTGGTGCAACTTTTTTATAAATACATTTTACCATTGAGATGGATCAGGTTCAGGGAAATGTCCACTTGGCATCACCTGTCAAGACTGGTGTGCTGGGACAGGAATATGAGAATAGCATGTAAATGATTTAGACTATTCTACTTTTGCATCATCCTGCATTATGTTTCCTAGGAAGGTGATTTTAACTGGTACTTTCATGAGTTAAAAGTAAAAGCTGTGTAAATATTAAAAACATATACAGAATACTAGGTGAAAGTAGGTTCTTATAATGTCCACAGAGCAAGCAAGTACAAGTAGCGGTAGAGACATATGCACACTTTTTTTTTTTAATTTGAGGATATAGCCATGTAGAAGTCTTTCAAATTAACAAATATGTAAAACTTTTTTTTAATTAATAATAAAGTAAATTCTGCTTTGTTTCTAGCCAGATTACCATTACCCAATAGAAGTAAAGGGGCTATAGTATAATTTTCTTTGAATATTGTCCTCTGGTGAATTGTGACGGTTAACATTCTATGTGTGATGACTACATTAATGAGAAAATCAATTAGCAAACATTTATTTTACCTAACGAGTGTCTGAGGATGTTTTCTTTTGCCTGAAGTGTGTTTTCCCTGTCCCTGAGTTCTCACCACAGTGTTACCTCTTCCAGGAAGCCTTACTGGACATCCCTGTCTATGCTGGATGCTTTACATCTCTATTCCCATAGGATGGGAAGGGGTAGTCACTAGTGCGCCAAGCTCTAAAACAATCTAAACTGAGAAAGAGCACTTTGACTTAGAGGAGGTATAGTTTATGTTGAAACCTGAGGGATTGCTAAAGTTGGCTTTGTAGAAAGGAGAGGGAAGGACCATCTAATGATTTCAGTGAAATTTAAAAGAAAAAAAAAGAGTAAGTGTGCACATTTCCACTTAATTAAGAAAGGATAAAAAATTATGTAATGTTATGACAATTGGATAATCACATGTAAAAATAAATTTCCTTACCTCACACTAACTACAAAATTAATTCCAGGTGAATTAAAGATGAAAATGTAAACCAAAGCAAAAGTAGTTTTTAAAAATTGTTAGATAAAAATATCAGAAGATAGTGTTATCATCACCTTGGTTAAAAAAGACAGCTTTTCAAAAATCATAAAAATAAAAATTATTAAAGAGAAGATTAATTTAACATCAAAACTTTAAGTATGACAAATAAAACCACTATAAACAAAGTTAAATCAGACAATAGTCTGTGAGAAATTGATTACAAACTATATAACAGATAACACAATTATACCCAGAATATATAAATACCTGCCATTCAATATGAAACAAACAAACAAAATATCATTTGGAAAAATGTGCAATGGGTATCTGGGTGGCTCAGTTGGTTAAGAGTCTGCCTTTGGCTCAGGTCATGATCCCAGGGTCCTGGGATCGATGCCGGAATTGTCAGGCTCCCTGCTCAGCAAGGCATCTGCTTCTTCCTCTCCCTTTGCCCCTCTCCCCACTCATTCCCTCTCTCTCTCTCACACATAAATAAATAAAATCTTTAAAATAAAAAGAAAAATGTGCAAAAGTATAGGCAGGAAGATTCTAAGAAAATAATAGCCTTGTAAATATATAAAATGACTTCCAGTATTTAACCAAACTTAGAAAAATAACTTTTTTCATCCATTAATTAACAAAAGTTAAAATGGTTTGACTGTAAAGTTTGGCCTAAGTCCTGGGGAAATTGGCATTATCATTTCCTGTTGGGTGGTATGAGTTGGTTTAGCAGCTGGTTTGTAGGTCACTTAAGTAGTAGAGTGAACATTTTTCATATTCATGGCTACCAATCAAGTCTGAATAGCTTTTCCCCATTTAGAGATATTTCAACATTATGCATCCTACTTTCTTAACATAGAACTACCGCAGTTGACAGAGCTCAAACTTCCTGCCTCCCTTTTTAGGCGGAGCCCAGGCTTGTGATCCCCGTGCCATTGGTTGGAACCACTATTACAAAACTTGTATTGAGAAGTGAGAAATGCAAACAAAAAGGCTGGGGCTGGGGCTTCTGTTTTCGCATTTTCTCTCTCTCTCCCTCAGTCTCTCTCTTGCTTTTACTCTCTCATTCTCTCTCTCTCTCTGCCCAGATGTCAGCAGAGGCTCCTCCTTTCAGTGAAAATAAGGGCAGCCTGGAAAGATCCCCAGTGGCTACATGGACAAGTTTGACGGGCAGAATTGGCCTCAGTAGGGTTCCCTCTAATGCTCACTGGGGCTGCTTCATGGTTGTGGGTCCACTGTAAAGCCAGATTTGCGGTGCTTCTTGGGACATTGTTTCTGGAAGCACAGACTAGATTGAGGAAGAAGATTCTCCAGGCCTTCCAGCAACCTCCCAATACCCAATCAGCTTCTGTTGTGTTTAGTCAAAAACCCTCACTGATAGAAATTTTATGGAAAAGAGTAGAAAGGGAGGAAGGAGGAAGGGGGAAAGAAAAATGTGCTACCTTATACTCTAGTAATTACAAAATATACCATAGCACATAGCTTAAGACATTCTGACCATAAGTACACTGTGTAATAGGAAAAAAAAAAAGTGGCGGGAGGCTAGAATATATATTCCTCTGAATCGGGAACTGGATAATAAGATGCAATATAGTCATATAACAAATATATATTTATTAAAAACACAGATTTATATAAAACATACCCTACAAAAACACAAGTCTATATATCTTTTATTTTTACATAAGTATCTACAAATCTACTTCATTTCAAATCTAATAGAAGACAAGGAAGTCAAGGAGAGAATGGAAATGGATAATGAGAAACTGAAACTCCAGCTTCGTTTATAATGTATCAGTCAAAGGGAAATGGATTCCTGCCTTTCTAATAAGTTAAAAATAAATCTAAACACCAATGTCTATGAAATCTTTCAAAGAATTATGAATAGAAAACACAGAGTTGATTACAAATAAATACATATATATCAATAAATAAAATTTCCAAGGGCACCTGGGTGGCTCAGTCGTTAAGCCTCTGCCTTCGGCTCAGGTCATGATCCCAGGGTCCTGGGATCGAGCCCAGCATCGGGCTCCCTGCTCGGCAGGAAGCCTGCTTCTCCCTTTCCCATTCCCCCTGCTTGTGTTTCTGCTCTCACCAACTCTCTCTCTCTGTCAAATAAATAAATAAAATCTTTTAAAAAAATAAATAAAATAAATAAATAAATAAAATAAAATTTTCAGCATTTCAGTTTGAATGGAAGCACTATAATGAGATGTAAGTATATGGACATGCATTTTATTTGACTCGAGAAATGTCTTCCATCTCCAAAAGTCACACTACCTGATAGGAACTTTTGAAAGACTTTTGAAGGGAACTAATTGATATGGTCTCAAAGTGCAAAGTGGTACATAGTCCTGATTACTTCACAGTTTGTGAAGTGTGCCAACAAATGAGATTAGAAGATTGAAGATCTTTTATAACCAAAATAGCTTCTTCTTTGCAGGTGTGTTTCTTTCAGGATCGAGATTAAGATATATTACTATGTGAAGATTTTTTTTTTTCCCCTGTTCCCAGAAGATGTCAGTTGCTACAATAATCAAGTGAGGAGTTAAATTTACTTTTTAAAATGAGGTTTTCAAATTATAAAGCAGATTATAACTATGCCCCAGAGCCATCTTCTTTCTAATGCATTATTCTTACATAGAAGCCTTCGTGATTCTGATGGCAGAGATTAGCTTGAGTAGGTGGTACTGAGTTAATTCATATCCTGGTTGCCCCGGGAGACCTAAATTTAAGCTGCCTATTCTTTCCTGGGGCGAGAAATAAAAATGAGTCGAGTGCCATTTTCTTGGGGCTGTGCATTTCAAAACCTAGGTTTTGTCTCATTTCTTCCTTAGAGTTACCATTTATTTACATTTTCTCTACAAGGCAAGTTTTACACTGCCAACTTTGGTTGAACATCAGGGAAACCAAAAGGAGTTTGTTGAACATAGAACTTTGGAGTTTAGGTACTAAATGAAATGAATGGATCCATGAATAAGTTGAATGGTGATTTCTAATTCATTCATTCACTTGTAAGTCATTCAGAGACAGCACATTTAAAAATCATTAGGTGAGATACAATCACAGTGAAAGATTGCTTACCCAGATAGTGATACAGTGAAGATACTCTCTCTGTACCTCAGTGATCCTCCAGTTGGGAAACATTGCTCAGTGGTTTCCCTGCTCCAGACACTGGGCCAGGCGTTTACAAAGATGAATACATTAGTGTCATCACTCCCAATGAGGACTTGTAGTCAGGCATAGTCAGATGTAAAAATTGGTATTTTCAAAAAACTTCAGAGCAAAGTGGGGTAATTCTTTATATCCTCTATAATTCCAGTAATGAAGCTCTGCCTATATGTTTTTTAAAAGGACTTAATATTACTTCAGTGAATTAATGTTTATAAAGTTCATTATAAATACAAAACCATTTCTTATCTGATGGCCTTCTTTCCTAATGTCTTTGATTTAAGGAAACACAAATACAAAAACAGGTCCATGGTTTTATCATGCCATTCACTGTTGTCATCGGGTTGAGGGGTTAAAGCTAGAAGCTACCCATATCAGAATTGATTAAAATCAACCCATACTTTGTGCCTAAATTATTTTCTGTGGCTACCTAAAGGGAAACCTCTCCTCTTCTACAGCCTCTGATTAAGAAAAGGGAAAAGACAAGAAACATAGTCAAAAGCTGCCTGACCTTTTGTACAGAGCTGTTGTCAAGACTGGTACCATTTTGCACTTGTATGATCAGAAATTGCAACAGTGTTGCATAAAATAGAGTCAAATGACCGCTATGCATATAAAACAGGGCTCCGAGTGTCTTCCTGCACCCTCCTCTTAATGCTTTCTCCCAGTGCTTGCTGTCTCCACGGAAACAGCGTCTCTGGGATTCTGTTGAAGTGTATTTTGAAAGCTGCCTTCACCTGAGAAGTTAGCATATGACAGAGCTCTCCGTATCTCTAGTCCTCTCAGATAATTTTTCTAATGAAAAAAATATGTGTAGAATAGCGTTTGCTGAGTAATGATCAGAACTCTGTATTATTTCTTCTTTTTCAAAATTTGTGTGAGGTATTCAAAATAATTATCATGCCCAAAGTGTCATCATGCTATTAAAAAGTGTCATGTGCATAGTTTCTTTGTTTTTTTTTTTGTCAGTTTTAATAAATGAATAAACAGATTTTAGTTCAGCCAAAACATTTGGACCATGCTTCCAAACTGCAGAAAAAAACCAAGGCAAGAACGCTGGATCAAGAAGCAGGAGGCATAGGTTTCTGTCCAAGTTTTACTACAGACTAGTGTTGGATCTTGGTCAAGTCGTTTCTCCTGGGGTTCAGTTTTCTCAAGTAGCAAGTTGAGGATGAACAAGATGATGTTGAAAAGGTCTCCTTAACATTCCCTCATTCGCTCTGTAGATTAGGACTGGTTTTACTTAATGAATGATGGATTCCATGGTCCTATTTTCTACTGATGATTACCCAATGTCCAATATTTTTGCCTATGATCTTATTCTCTGTTTTAATCAGTGTTCTGCCCCTAACATTCTGTCCAAGTCTTAAAAACGGAGACCAGCAGTAGTCTTATTGTGGATTTGCTTCTTTACATAATAAGTTCATGGAAAAGTCAATAAAGTGTAGATCTGTGCTGTGCAATTCTATAGCCACTGGCCACATGTGACTATTTAAATTTAAATGGAAGTTAATTGAAATTAAATTAAGTTAAAAATTTATGTTCTCAATTGTACTAGCTACATGTGGTTAATGCTACCTCATTGAACAACACACACATGGAATATTTCCATTATTGCAGTACATTCTATTGGATAAGCCTAGCTTAGATCATTTCTCATTTCTATCATTGAAATGTCCTTTCTAAGTCTTAAGCAAAAAGGAAGCCTTGTGCCTGAGGATTCTGTTCTAGCTATGAACAACGTGACTTTGGTTTGAGAGCAAACTAATATTTGCAGGGTGACGTCCTAATACTCAGGAGAGTACCTAACATGTCTGACATCTATAAACAGCTCTCAAAGTATTTACTGAATGAATAAATAAATGAGTGAATAAATTAATTCAAAGCCAAGTTTGGTAATTTTTTATCAAATCTGAGGAAACCAGCTTAAAAATAATTAACTCTTTTTGTAGCAGATGTTGAGAGAAGATTCCCAGTGGAATAAAAATAATGTCTAATGTGGCTTTAATGATTTGGTCATAAACTCAAGTGCCTATGTACACAGGAAGCAGGAATGTCGGTAATGAATTTAAGGGACTAGATGTAAGAAACCTTAAGGAGTTGCAGGCCTATGCCAAATTAAAGTAAACTTTCTACTCATTTTCATGAAAAAGAAGCCAGAAATCTAGATATTTACATGAAATTTCTTAAGTTTCAAAGTTGGCAAATAATTACCTATCATCTACCTAGTAATGTTGACTTGGAGTACACAGCAAAATTTTGGGTAAATAGTAGATCAGGTACTTTTTTAAAGTTTTCTAAATCATAAAATTATCTTTTTGAGAAGTTAACTCTACATTTTCATAACTAAAAAATAGCAGTTCCAGGAGGAAAACTCCAATACTCTGGGGTTAATTTTTCTTTGCTTTTTCTTTAAAGAACTTACGTTAATGACAATGAAAAACAATTTTTTTAAAAGGATTGAAGAGGTGCTATATTTATTTTTGCACAACAAACTATCCCAAACTTACTACACTAAATTTTTGGAAAATACAAACTGCCAGTCTTTTTTTAAATTAATTCATTTATTTTTTCTTTGTTTATTCATCAAATACTTGGTTTATTCATCAAATACTTACAAATTTCTGCTATGACCCAAATATCCTGTTAGCTTCATAGAAAAATAGGACACAACTTAGCTGCTTACATAGTAAAATAAAAGCAATAGTTATGCAAAGCCCTATTGTAGAGGAAAGGGTTATATGCAAAAATCTCACCAGGGGGATGACCTTAGGTCACCCTCTCTCATTTCTTGCAAATTGGGAGTTAACTAAGCTCAACTAGGTGGTTCCCTCTTAGGATCTCTCAGGCAGTTAGTAAAGCAGTTGGTACTGGTGTTCTCTTGACGGCTTTCTTTTTCAAATGTTTGGCAGTTAATGGCAGTTGTTCTCTAGGACCTAAGTTAGTTCTCTGGGACCTTAGGATGTTTGGTTGAACATTTATATGTGATCTGTCCCTGTGACCCAAGTTTCCTCAAAGCATGATGGTTGGATTCCCAGGATGAGTGTTCGCAGAGAAAAAGCCAGGTAGAGGCTATCATTCCTTTTTGGGACTTAACACCAAAGGTCACATAACATGCCATTTACCATAATCTCTTAGAGCAATCACAAAGACCTACCTTTGTCGGAGGGAAGGTACCCAGGCTCTGCCTCACATAAGTTGAGGGAGAATGGCATGTTTATGGAAAAGCATGTGAGACTAGAAATTGTCTTCCAGCTGTTTCATTGGAAAATACAATCTACCATAGAAGCTTATTTTTTTATCTTTCTCTAACAAAGCATTCACTTTGTTTACTCATTTATTCACTCATGATTTTTTTCAGCAAGACTGATTGTATTTCTACTATGAGTAAAAGATTTAATATCTGAAATTCTCACTTTTTCTGACTGAGAAAAATTTGGCTAATGATATAGTTCAGGGAAAATAATGTAAAAATATTAATGTTGACACATGGTATCTGGGGGCCTATGAAGAAAGGCTTATTTGGGCTGAGTAACTTTGTTGAGCCCTGCTGCCGGCTGCTACTGCAGAGGGGTCTGGAAAAGTCCTCCTGTCAAGGGGCTAAGTCTCAGAGACAAGCTGGCTCAAGACATGTGACAAGGACGGTGCACACATAGCATATGACACAATATAGGACAAAGGAGTGAAAGCAGAATGTAAAATTGTTCATTGACCTGCAAACTCAACCCACACAGAAGTGCTACAATTATTTTGTTTCTTTCTACTTTTTTAGGGTGGAGATGAAAATAAAAGTCATTTCTATGATACTTTACATTTCTTCTAAAATGCATGTACCCACAACAAAGAGAACTAGCTGGGCTTAGGGATAGTTTCTCAACATCATGGAAAATTGAGATTGTTTAACGTGACTAAAATCAAAGTGCTTTTTTTTTTTTTTAAATCCCAACTCTACCAGGGACGCCTGGGTGGCTCAGTCATTAAGTGTCTGCCTTCGGCTCAGGTCATGATCCCAGGCTCCTGGGATTGAGCCTCACATCGGGCTCCTTGCGCGGCGGGAAGCCTGCTTCTCCCTCTCCCTCTGGCCCCTGCTTGTGTTCCCTCTCTCACTGTCTCTCACTCTCTGTCAGATGGGTAAATAAAATCTTTAAAAATAAATAAATAAATAAATAAATAAATAAATAAATAAATAAATAAAAATAAATCCCAACTCTGCCATTTTCCCATTCAATGCATAATGCCAGTTAAGCTCTCTTGCCTCAGTTTCCTAATTTGTAAAATGATGACCATAATAGTGTGGACCTCATAAGTAATTCTTCAAGGATTACATGAATAAGGTACTTAGAACATGTTGGTCCTTATATATTAGAAGTACTTGATAAATGTTGATTGCTTTTGTTATTACTTGCAAACGCTGATGGCTTACTCCATACTCCGTGATGACACAAAGGACTTGGAGAATGAACTGCTTGTAATCAGCCTCCAAGTTTAACTGGACTCCTTGAGGTGTGAAGGTTTGGGAATAGCTAGAATTATTCTTTATAGCAATCTCAGATAAAAGGTAACTATCTGTCCTCATACTGCCCAGACTGGTGTCTTCTTATTGCATGACCTATAAGCCATATGTTTGCTGGGTTCCATCAAGCAAAATGTTCGCTGGAGATACACATGGCAATAAACACTTTAATACAGAAAGAGATAAACACTACTGTTTTTGCCAGTAGGTACTATCATATTAATCTATTTTCTGCAACTTTTCTGCCTTTCCAGAGCCACTTTCCCCGTCAACTGTCTTGGCCTTTTGCAAAACTTGCTTCTTCCTTTATTTTATTCTTCAATATAGTTTTCTATCTCCAGTGGCTGAAACACACTACATCTCCAGTAAATGTGGACTGAATTAAATTGAATTGAAATCTTTATTTCATAGGGGTGTGTGTGTGTGTGTGTGTGTGTGTGTGTATAAAATTATATTCTTCCATTTGAAAATTCTCAGTTAATGATCATCAAATAGGGACTTTTTACTCCACTGGTTTCTTTTAAATAATAAGTAAATAATTAAAATTATAAGTAAAACATTGAGAGAGAGAGAGGAATTGACAAAGAGAAATGCCATAGCCCTAAGTCAGTAATCTTGAAGTACATCTATCAAATACTATAATGCATGTAACAAGGGAGCATGCCAAGAGCTTACACATGGCACCTAGGATGGCTGGCAGCATAAAGATTTCCTGTAAAGACAGTGGCCTCATCCTAAAAGGCATATTCAATGATGCTTTGATTTAAAGCTGTGGAGAAGCCACCATGAAGGTAGGCTATGTCCCTATACAGTTCAGTATGACAGAATGTCACACGAGAGGTGAGATAAGAGGCAAAACATGTAAACTAGTTATTTCTATTGTCTATGACAGAATGTTCTAGTTGAGCGGACAACAGGAGTTAAAGTGGGGTGGAAAAGGAAGAATCTATGAGTACCACCTTCAAATGCATAGATTCTGAATCATGAAGGGCTTTGCTGTAATGACACTGAACTCTTAAACAGGAAAACCATAGGGAAATATACTGTCTTTCCCAGGGTTATGAAAATTAACATACTGGATGCGAGGGTGTCTGAGACAACAAATCCAAGTAAAGATTTCTCACTCCGTTGTGCCCCTCCTTGAATAATTCCTTAACAGTCACCTGAGTCTTTTTGGGACTAATAACAAATATAAAGAGACACACATGAGTCCCATAAAATAACATCTGCATAAATAAAATCTGCAAATTTAGACATTTTTAAGGAGAAAAAGAGCATAAACAAACAAAACAAAAACAAAAACAAAATGCGTGAAAAGCACACATCACATAATATTATCCATAGTCTCAAATACTATAGACAATGTGAGTTATTTTCAAAAAGAGCTAAAAAAATATAAAGGTTCAAGAAGAGAAAACAATGAAAGGAGATATGAAGCTAACTAGTAAACCTCTAAGAACAACTGATTACATACAAATATGGCCTAAAGACAACATAGTGTATGGAATTGAAAAGAACAGTGACTTACAAGTGTTAAGGAGGCTGCTACATGGGGACAAAGGAGACTACATCCACATTATCACTGAGAAAGAAAAAGAGAAAAAACCCATTAAACATAAAATAAAGGTTTTCTGACATAAAGACCTATATATTCAGTTGAAAGTGGCAATTGTGTTCTGAGAGAAATTGGTAGAAATAATCACAGAAAGATATATCTTGGTAAAATTAATAAAATTTGAAGGAAAATATCATTTATACAAGTAGAAAAAAACCCCAAAGTTTGTAAATTGTTTTGGACAACATGGATTTGGGTGGTCTTATGATTATCTGAAGACAGAATATAAAATAACAGATAACATTCTGAAGGTAAAAGTGTGTTCCATGGGTTTTAAAGATTTATTTGAGAGAGAGAGAGAGGGAGAGAGAATGAGCAGGGGGAGGGGCAGAGGGAGAGGGAGAGAATCTCAAGCAGACTCCCTGCTGAGTGAGGAGCCTGACTCCAGGCTTGATCTCAAGATCCTGAGATCATGACTTGAGCCGAACTCGAGTCAGACACTTATAACTGACAGAGCCACCCAGGCTCCCTGGTCCACTGGTTTTATATACAGTCAATTTGGACTTAAACTATAAGGGCAACAGAAAATACTCTCACATTTGAAAGCCCATAGGACCATAGCACCCACGTGTTTGTCTTCACAAAACCACCTGAAGATGAAATGTAGCCAATGATTACATGAAAAATAAAGAGATTAGAAAGTGGGAATTGTGGTGAAGAGAAAAAGACACCGAAGTGATTTAATGCCAAGTTAAATGAATTTTCGAACAATGGCTTCATTATAAACTATAATAGTGATATAGTTAATACAAAAATGACATAGTAAAATATAATAAAACAATAGAAGGAAGATGAACATCATCTTTCCTAGTAAAATGTCAATGTTATACTACCGAGTATCTAATCTCATAAAGAAGTCAACATATTTTCCCTTATCTTTGGAGGAACTTTCTAAAGAACATACCTTGGGAAGAAAGATTTTTTTTGGAGTTCAGTCATGCATATGTCTTCTGTTGCATTCAGTTTCTTCTCATTTGGTTACATGTGAGTAAAACTAAACCCCCGCTGATATTTTAAAAATACGTATCTCCTTCTACCTTGTGTATGTGTATATAGGCACAGACAAGTGGTTATGGCATTGTTAACCAAATGTCAGTAATTGTTATTAATGATGGGTTTTGTAAATTTTTATTTTTATCTTTTATGAATGACTTGATTTTTTTATACAATATAAAAATTTTTATACATTGTTTCTTAACAGTAACAAAATTTATTACTCCTTAAAAATTATAAAGCTATTTATTGCAATCAAAATTAATTTTTAAGGACGTCCTTTCAAGAAAGAGAAGATAGCTCATCCAAGAATTTCAAGCTTAACTTAATTCCTAAATGTATTATTATTATTATTATTATTATTTAGTTTACTATTTTAAGTAGACTCTCCAATGTGAGGCTTAAACTCACAACCCTGAGATTAAGAGTCACACACTCCACCAACTAAGCCAGCCAGGCACCCCAGTTTTTAATGTAAATTGACTACAACTCTTCAGAAAACCCCATTGTGGTGCACGTGCATGTGCATGCGTACGCGCGCGTGTGTGTGCATATTTTAGTTGTTGGAGGATTATTTAAGGTTCTGATGGACAAACTACATCAGTGTCAGATATCATTCACAAACACTAAATAAAGCTAACAGATTCCTCAAGCCTATCAGTATGAGAAAATGAACAGTGTTAACCAAAGATAGTTGCCTGGGTAATGCCCCTTGAGGCTCCAGGTAGAAGGCATGTGGTAGTCAACGCATGCACCATGGTATCAAGAAGAAAGGAGAACCTGAAGCTAGTGCATTTAAGTTTTCATAATAAAATCAGTCTCAGGGGAAACAGACATGGAAATGAGAAAGGCTTATTTGTGATGCAGTCATTCTTGCTGTCAAAGCTTTTTTCATGGCTTTTCAGCAGGCCACAAAAGGCCAACCCACTTGAATATGAATCAGATTTAGTCAAGGCCCCATGGAATAAGTAAGAGACATCGGACCTCCCTGTTTGGATCCTAATAGCTTTTTCCACCTCAGTAACCTCTCACTGTAAATAAAAAGCTAGGACTTTTTTTTTTTTCTCCCCCTTGAGGGTCTTGGGTGACAGTCGAAGATTTAATGGCAATGTGCAAATCCATGAACCAACTTGTTTTGAATGTTTTTTCCCCATCAGCTGGCCTGGGGGTTTAAAACATATGACATTGTCCCTTGTTTAGACTTGGAAGGATCTGAACACTAGGCAGAAAGAAAGTAAATGTATGAGAGAAAGCAAAGAAGGATTTGCATCCAAATTTCAGGCTTCAACATATGGCAGAGGAAACACCACTTTTGGTAATGGGAACAGTTAATGATTTTTTTCGGTCAAATGAGGGTAATAAAAGTGTGTTTTGCCTTCTCACCCTTAATTTGCTAAATTGATTCCACTTGTGATCAGATACTGTTTAAACACATAAGGAAGGCTTTACATCCTTTTATTGACAGAGCTTTGTAGAAATATTCTCAAGATGGGCTTCTAACAACCATGGGTCTAGTGCCAAAACTTACACTTTGCCGCTCTTTTTGACTCCCTTCGTGGATAATTTTAATCATGCTAGCCAAAGAAACCATATCATATTTGCTGATTTTTGTTCCTATCTTTTTCTTTAGCATACAAAATACAAAGGATACCATCCTACCCTGTTGTGGATTTTAGAAACTATACTGAGCTTTATACTAGAAAGCCCTAAGGAGACTCTTGAATTCCTAGAAACCCCTTTTTTCCCTCTGATATTATTCCAAGACTCTTGGCATATTCTAGTTATGCGCTTGGTCCCTGAAGGTATTTGGGCATGCCACCCTTGACTCCATTCTCTTGGTAGGTCTGTCCTGTGTATTGCAAACCACTTTGGAGATTCAACTCAAATGAGTAAGGCATGAAACTAGATACTAAATTACATGATGTGAGTGAGTGTCCATATATATGGCTTATCCCTGTACCTGAGCACCTAGCATAATCACTGATATTTAGAAAGTGATTAATATTGAGTTTAGTTTAGGTTTTTTTTCTTTTAGAAGAGTAAAAGGAAAAAAAAAAGAAAACTAGGAAGAAGGTGAGGAAGCAAATTTTCCAACAGTTTTCTTTGGAAAAGACTTTCCAACAAGTTTTCTCAAATCACTTCTGAATGGTTCCAGGTAGAGTTGTCCCAGTGAGAAATTGTTGGTGTATTTGGGCAAAGTGGAAGAGAAGCAGAACCCTCAGTTGTATCAGATGGGTTTCCTGTGACAGGAGACAGATGAAGAGGTGCTGGCTGATTCCTGCTTATGCTCTCTTCTCTCTACTTGTTTCTGTAGAAGTTCTGCGGAGGAGCAGCAACACCAGGCTCAGGAGAAGACAGAGAGACAACAGTCCTTCAAGGACAACTCCACCAGCTCTCCTTTGAAACCCATTATGGCAGCTGGTTAGGAGTGGCTGCAGATATCCTCTCGTGTTCTTATGTCAGTGCTCAAGGAAAGCTCTTTAAGAACCTCTCCTTGGGGTGCCTGGGTGGCTCAGTTGGTTAAGTACCTTCCTTCAGCCCAAATCCTGATCTCAGGGTCCTGGGACTGAGTTCCACAGTGGGCTCCATGCTGGGTGGGGAGTCTGCTTCTCCCTCTCCCTCTGCCCCTCCACCCTGCTCATGCACACGCATGCTCTCTCTCTCTCTCTCTCTCTCAAATGAGATCTTTAAAAATTTTTTAAAAAGAACCTCTGAGCCTCCAGCTTTTCTTTTTTGTCCCTCATCTCTATAGTTTCTTTAATAGTTACATAACCTCTCAGTCCTACAATAAATCCCTCATTCCATAATTATAAGAGTTCTCTTTCTTTGATTGAACGCTGACTGATACAGGCTTATTTTTTATAACACAAAATTCTGGAATGCATAAAAAATTCAAAGAGCCAAAATTAAAAAAAAAATTATTTTTCTCCTGTATATAATCTTAATTTGCCCTGCCCCAGTCCCTCTCATTTTGAATCTACGTGGGTCAGGCTTTTCCAGCAAAATTTAATAAAACCTATTTCTTTGCAGAGTCTTGATAAATTGTTAATTTAATTTACACAGGAAAAAAATAATACTCTTTCTTATCTATATAATTTACAGTCTGTTCCTAACCAGGCACTGTTTCCATACATATTGGTCAAAATAGCAATCAAGTAAAAACGTGTGAATGGTTTACTTCTGGGTGAGCATGCTGGGTCCTAGGTCTGCTACAGAGTTCTCTTTCCCTCTGTGTTCTTTCTCTGACAGAGACACTGATTCATGGAGAAATACATACCTAACAGTATTAAGGCTTGCAATGTAAGCAAACATGTTAATGTCCCCTAAAGGTGCATTGCATGGTTGTAATCTGAATTTTGCTTTTATGTTGCTGAACTTATGTATATTTTCAACCTCTGGGCTTGTTTTCGAATAAAGGATTTTATAAGTATTTTATTAAAACTGTCAGAAAAGATTCTACTGGGCTTAAACATCTCCTGTGCTGCTCTAGTTTTATTATAAGATTAGGTACAATGTTATTTTCATCCCTGACGTGACTTTCACAGTGTTTGAAATTTTGAGCGTCACATATCTACCATTATCATTCTAAGCAAAGGACGTTCCTTTTTTTTTTTTCTCTTTCTCTGTGTTCACTCCTTTGTATCTACCTTCCTGCTTCCCGTCTTTCTTCTATTATTTTCTTATTTGAGGTTTTGTTGTTGTTTCTTGGTGTTTTCTCTAGTTGGAAATCACAAGACCTCTTTTATAGCCTTTTCATCATTGTTTCTTTTTTTAATTTTATTTTATTATGTTATGTTAATCATTATACATTACATCATTAATTTTTGATGTAGTGTTCCATGATTCATTGTTTGCATATAACACCCAGAGCTCCATTCAGTACATGCCCTCTTTAATACCCATCACCAGCCTAACCCATCCCTCCACCTCCTCCCCTCTAGAACCCTTAGTTTGTTTCCCAGAGTCCATAGTCTCTCATGGTTCATCTCCCCCTCCAATTCCCCCTCCCTTCATTTTTCCCTTCCTACTACCTTCTTTTCTTCTTCTTTTTTTTTTAACATATAATGTATTATTTGTTTCAGAGGTACAGGTCTATGATTCATCAGTCTTACACAATTCACAGCACTCACCATAGCACATACCCTCCCCAATGTCTATCACCCAGCCACCCCATCCCTCCCACCTTATCGTTGTAAATCCATGTATATACCAGCATGATTTTGTGAATTACAGTGCTAAAAATACAGCATTCTTCATATAACTACATTATGGTTATAAATAAAGGAAGAACATATTTTACTTTTTAAAGTCCTGATTAATGATATCTCATCTTTTCTGGGTACTTTGGGCTAGTGAAATTCCATTAAGAGAAAGAAAAAAAGAAATCAATAATAGAAATTATTGTATCTGTATTATTTTTTAATCTAAATATTTTACTTAGAGAGCTTATTCAGATATTCATAGAGATCTGTGTGTTTTGATACAGGGAATATTATGAATTTTAAATATTCTTACAAAATATATCTAATATATTCAAATATATCAAATTTACCTAATATATTCTAATTTATTAGCACTATATTGACCTCTGTATGAGGATAGAATGTTTTATCAGATAAAGCATAGTAAGTTATTTTAAAATATGTATCTGTATTTATAAGAAAGGAATGTTCAAGAAGTTTGTTTTGGACTTATATAATGTATTGCCCTTTTTTCTACGATGTCCATGAAAGTGATTTTAATGCTGCTGCTAAACCTTTTGATTCTTTTTTTTTTTAATCTTTTTTATTCTGCTTTCTGTAGATGGGACAGCAAATATCTTTTATTGTGAAAGATTTATTTTCTGTGCCAACATAATCGAGTCAATCAATAAAACATAATGTTTCCCCAGGTATTCTGCTATGCACAACACATTTTATCAACAAGTGCACATTAAGATAACACCTAAATCCCCCTCTGACAGACATGTCAACTTAGAGATTTAAAATAATAACAATAATATTAACCATATGCCTATAGCCTAGAATTTAAATAGCTAAGTCTTTTTTTTTTCCTTATACAAAGTTACTTGGATATTTACGATCTGGAGTCCAAATATAAGTTTCCTGAAACTAAAGTGGTAGATTCTATAAAGAATTTTTGGTAAAATATCAGCAAGATGGTGGGAGAGAAGTTTCCAGTGCTCTTCCTCTCACAGAGACATCAATTTGAACAATTATCCATGCATGAAAATGCCTTCACAAGGGCTAAGGATCCCATGTGAGAGATTAGAGCTCCTGAGTAGAGCACAGAAACAAGAAGAGCCTCCTTCAAGAGAATAGGAAAAACGGTTTCACATTATCCCAGTCACCCTTCCCCCAAATCTGGGCAGGCAGCAGAGAGGGCTTCCCCATGGGTCAAGGGGAGAGGAGTGAGTACCCGACTTTATCCCAGACACCAGCACCAGACCCTCAGACTCCAGACTCTTGATCTGCCCCAGCACTAGGACGGCCTCAGAGATCTAACCTCTAGGCAGAGTCCCATGGCCCCAGGCTCCCAGCCCACCCATTGCCAGGTTGGCCTGGTAGACATCACCTCCAGGCCAGTTCTGAGGGGCCCAGTCTCCCAACCTCCCAGATCCAGGCCTGCTCTCTCAACTAGGATGAAAGACTTCAGTGTAAGTCCTGAAACCTTAGAATGGTTGGAAGAAACCATAGGGAAAAGCTTAACATTGGTGTAGGCAATGATTTTTTTGGATATGACCCCAAAAACACATGCCTAAAAGCAAAAATAGACAAATGGCATACATCAAACGAAAAAGATGCCACATAGCAAAACAGACAATCAGCATAGTGAAGGGACAACCTACAAAATGAGAGAACATATTTGCAAACCATATATCTGGTAAGAGGTTAATATCCAAAATATACTAAAATTAAAGCAGAAGAATGGTAGCCTGCTCAGTCAGGATCCTCCAGCTGACTTTCCCTTGTTTGGTCTGCCATATTTCTAGAAGTGATTCTTGGTGGCAGTGGTAACAAATTACCACCATCTTGGCACCTCAAAATAACATCCATCTAGTAGCTTACAGTTTCCATAGGTAAGTTCAGATGAGCCAGACGTGGTTCTCTGCATAGACTCTCACAGGTCAAAAATCTAGATATTGAACAAGTCCAGGTACTTATCAGAAGGCTCTGGGGGATCATCTGCTTCTAGGCTCATTCAGGATTCTAGCAGAATTCATTTCCTTCTCATCTGTTCCATGTGGCCCCCTCCACCTTTAAGTGAACTGAAGCAGGTAAAGTGCTTCTTGAGAATGTGAGAGCATAAAATAGTATGCATGGCTGAGCCCCTTTTTGGTTCTACCTTTCAGAGCTAACCCACTGTAGAGAGAGTGCATTCTCTACCACCCTTCACCATGCAGAAAGAGAATCTGGGCCTGCAGAAAACCCCATGTTTGCTCAGTTATGCCAGCAACGGCATGGAAGAATCTGTCACATTCAGGACAAAGTGACAGCAAGCCAACTTAACTGCAGATTGAAAGCTATATCCTTTAAAAGTCTTTAAAGGTAATTAAATGGCATTTTGTACTCTCCCCCCATCTGTTTGACTCTCACTGAGTTCAGAACAAGCCCAATACTTTCAAACTTCATAAGCCCCAAAACCTCCGTTTCAGTCCATCCAGAGTCGGTTAAACTCTAGGGTATCGATTCATGCATCCAAGAACAAAGAAGAGTGGTTAAATAAACAAATGTCAGTTCTGGAATTTACAATGCAGTGTGCTCTTCTCATGGACAGGAATGAATGTCTACTATCTAGGGCACCATGTTCTCTGGGATAAGGCTCCATGAGCATATGAAAAATTAGGTAGGAGTTTGATTGATGGGTCCGATTTTAAACAAAGCAAACTAAATGATCTTGAGGGATATTCTACCTAGGTCATGGAAAACTCTGATGAGATGTCTTATTTTTGTTTTATTCTTATATTTTAGAATCAGAGAATTTCTGTTTGAGACCTGATCCTGCCATTTGCTGTATAAACTTTGGTAAGTTTGACTTTTCTGAATTTCAAGGAATTCATCTCTAAGACATGAATAATAATACAACCTGCTTCATAAGGTTGTTAAGAGAATTAGATGATACTTATCATAGTATTTAATCCAGCACCTGCCAAATGATAATTGTGTGTATATACATGTATATATACACACATTATATATTGAATATATATATATAACCTATATAGAATTTATTATATATTCTACCTCCTTTCATAGGCATAGACAAGTTCTTCATCTATGGTATCTTTTATGATCTCTAGTAAATGTTCTCTTTTTATATTAGTGCATCTTTAATTTATTTTTCAGACCTATTATTATAACATTCTCTTATATCTCTTTTTCAACAATCATTTTTAGTCACACGTTCATAATTTGGCTATCTTGTTTGGACTTGGATGATTTTCTTCCCTCTTTGAAAAACTCCATTTTCTCTCATATGATTTCATAGCATCCTGTGTTTTTCTTTACGTACTTTATCAAGTTTATAAGTTTTATCTCTGCTTAAAGAACAATATCCACTTTGTTTACTACAGTATCTAACAACCAACACAGTGCCAGGTATGTAGTTGGTTGTCAATAAGTATTGAAATAATAAATAAGAGAATGAATGAATGAATGAATGAAAAACATTCTCAGTTGAATTATGTCTTGTTGCGGTATCAGAATATATGATTTCAAGTTTTGGAGCTCACTACTATTTCCTTCCTAATGCATTGGTGAATGATCTAATTAGTATTAGCCTGGGATTATAAACTCAGATTCTTACAAAGTCTGAGAAGTAATGTACAGGAAGTAAAAGGGGCCATGTGTAAAATGACAAATGGCAGTTGGCATTCTTTCTCAGTGTTAGGGAGGCTGTAAATTGTGGTAGGGATTGTGGTAACTGGAAAGGTGTGCCCTGTCTAAAGATGAGTGACCCTTCTCAACAGCTATATATAGATATAGATGATATCGATATAGATATATTACTCAGCCATAAAAAAGAATGAAATCTTGCCATTTGCAATGACGTGAATGGAACTAAAGTCTTTATGCTAAGCAAAATAAGTCAGCCAGAGAAAGACAAATACCATATGATTTCACTCTCATGTAGAATTTAAGAAACAAAATGGATGAACATAGAGGAAAAAAGAAAAGAGAGAAACCATAAAACAGACTCTTAACTATAGAGAACAAACTGAGGATTGCTGGAGGGAAGGTGAGGGGGATGGGCTAAATGCGTGATGGGTATTAAGGAGGGCACTTGTGATGAGCACCGGGTATTTTATGTAACTGATGAATCACTAAATTCTACTCCTGAAACTAATATTACATTATATGTTAACTAACTGGAATTTAAATAAAAATTTGAAACAAAACAAAAAAGTGATTAAGACACTATCAGTGGACTAACCAAAAGGATAATTTGGGTTTTTCTTTTTTCTTTTTTTAAGATTTATTTATTTATTTGAGAGAGAGAGTATGCATGGATGGGGAGAGGGACAGAGGGAGAGGGAGAAAAAGGGAGATTCTCTCAAGGAGACTCCCCTTGAACTCAGAGCCTGACGTGGGTGGGACTTGATCCCACAACCCCAAGATCATGGCCTGAGCCAAAATCAAGAGTTAGACACTCAACTGATGGAGCCATCCAGGTGCCCCTGGGTTTTTCTCCTATTGTTTTATTTTGTGTAGCTTTAATAACTGATGACCCAATTACATTTTAGAAGATATGACCTTTCATTAGATGGACTGTCATATAATGGCTTGTAAGACTAGAGACTAAGAGAAGGCTCCCCTCACTCTAGAGGCACAGACAAGGGAGGCATTTTGACAAAGACTATAAGACTTACTAATACCATCACCAGGTTTCACTGCTATGCTACTGCAAGTATTAAATTGTATATCTTCACCATAAAAGGAAAAGATGGTCTTAAGAGCAATAATTCCCAACACAAGAAACTTTTTCAAGACAACACATTATAAGGTGCTTTTATCAGAACATTAAGTGGAAATTAGACACAAAAAAAGAAATTAGAAAACATCAGGAAAAACTTTGAAAAATGTCACTTTTGTTCAGTAACCTTTGATTCATTTTGCTATTTGATACCCACAAAAATCAGACACCATGATGGATTCAGTTAGTTATAGGATGCATTTAATATGTAATTTAATTGCATTTCCAATGTAGTAGGACATCTATTATTCTGAGAGAGAGAAAAGTCCGAATTCACTGAGGTTGATATATGCATCAGGATATTCTTAAAAGAATAATTCAGCATTCTCTTTTCAAGTCTGACTTCAAAGCAGCACTGATAGATAAAGCAAGGAAGAGTGTAATTAAAACCAATTAAATTCAAACAAAAGCAAAATTGTTTAAGTATATTCATCATCCAGTTTGAATCTTATTATTATTTTCATTTCTCCTTCATTTCAGGGAACATCATTTTGTTAGTGTAGGGATACATCTTACAGTGGGAGGTGAGGGAGGGGAGGGGTCGATATACTATTGCAGAACTCCATTACTTCTGAGGACTTGAAATGACAATGAAAAGAATAGCTATGATTAAAATCACAAATGCTTTTGTGTTTATTTATTTGTCTGCAATGTTATAGATCATAAGGAATATGTATGTGTAGTATTTTGTACCTGCATATAGGGTTTATGCATATTGGCCAACAGTCATTGTGTTTTATTTTATTTTTATCTTTTATTTCTTTTTTGTCATTGTGTTTTAATAGGAAGATTATGAGGATTAGATTAGAGGAAAACAAAACAAACAAAAAAAAGATCGATTTGTAGTAAGGAGTGGCAAGCAACAGGTTGTATGAATTCTTACTTCAAAATTGAATACTTGGGGAGCCTGGGTGGCTCAGTTGGTTAAGTGTCTATCTTCAGCTCAGGTCATGATCCCGGGGTCCTGAGATCCAGGTAGGCAGTGTCGAGGGTGGGGGTGGGGTCCCTGCTCAGCAGGGAGTCTGCTTCTCCCTCTGCCCCTCCCCCTGCTCATGCTCTTTCTCTGTCAAATAAATAAATAAAATCTTTAAAAAAAAATGAGTACTTTGTGAAGCCACTTTTAATTTCTTAGTCACCAAGTAAAAACTACAGTTCTTGTTTGTGGGGAAGCCCAGTTACAACATTGTAGTACAGCATGAATGAATAGGTGAGTGTTTATACCGAAGGCCTACTAACAAGAAACATTTTTTAGTTCACCTAGATTTCAGAATTGCCGTATACTAAATGTGTCTCCTTCAAAATTCATATGCTGAAACCTAATCCTCAATGTGATCGTATTAGGAGGTGAAGCCTCTGGGTCCTGAGGGTGAAGCCCTCACGCATGGCAATAAAACTCTTATAAAAGAGAGGGCAGAGAGCTTCATTACCCCTTCCTCCATGTGGAGAGATGGCCATCTAGGAAGCTGGTTCTCACCAGACACGGTTTGATAGTGCCTTGATTTTAGACTTCCCACTCTCTAGAACTGTGAGGATGAATTTTGTTATTTAAGCCACCGGGTCTCTGGTATTTTTGTCTGAATGGGCTAAGATAAGAATAAAATTGTTTCTCTCCTTTTTAAAGTATAACAATTTTTTTTTTCAATCAAAGGGGAAAAAATGTTTTCTTTCCCATTTGAAGCTGGAAGAAACAATTTACTCTGCAAAACGGAAAGCCAGGGAAGGTTCAACTCCAAGAACTGTCCTTGTGGAATAAAGTGTTGGGAAGACTGATGGCTACTGGAATGACAAAAGAACAATCAGAACAAACACACACACAGACACACAAATTAAAACAGCCATAACTCGTAGTTCTACCTTTGTTAGTAAACTCACAGGTAGAAAACGCTTACATGAAAAGTGATGTAGCTTTTTGTTTATTTCCAGACATGTGTGCCTAAGCAATTCATGCTACTGGTATATTATAAAAGATTTTTGGCCATGAGAAAGAAGGAAATCCTGCCATTTGTGACAACATAGCTGGACCTTGAGGGCATATTGCTAAGGGAAATAAGCCAGACAGAGAAGGACAAATAGTACATAATGTCACTTATATGGGGAATCTTAAAAAAAAAGCAAATTCATAGAAACAGAGAGTAGAAAAGTGGTTGCCAGGGACTGGGTGGTGGGGTGGGGAGGTAATAGGGAAAGTTTGGTAAAAGGGTATGAACTTTCAGCTGTAAGATGAATAAGAATGGAGTTCTAGTGTATAACACGGTGACTACAGTTGATAACACTGTATTGTATCGTTGAAACTTGTGAAGAGAGTAAAACTTAAATGTTCTCATTTTTAAAAAGATGAATAAGACAGGTGATAGACATGGACGTGTTAACTCAGTGGAAGAACTCTTTTACAATGCATACAGGTAACAAATCACAGTGTACACTTTAAATGTCTTACAATTTTGTGTGTCAATTATACTTCGATTAAGCTAAAATTATAAAAAATATATTTTATAACATGTTCTGGAGTATGATGCATCTTGGAGTTTGTAATATTTCAGATATGAGCTGGACATGTGATTGATAAGGTGTCCAGAAAGGACTAGATACTCAAATGAACAATCATGTAGGGGTGGGGAATGAGAGGGGGATACGATTCACCATTCTCAATTCTTTCTACAGTTGATTACAGAGTATTTATGTCCTGATTGTTGACATTGCTATTCCTTATCACATGATAATTTGACATGTCTCATCTTAGATCACACTAATTCTGTAAAGCAGAAAACTTAAAGCACTTTTTGCTATTTGTTATTCATAAATTCATAAACACAGAATGTTAGAGCGGTCTCTAACATGGTGCGGAGGGACTTTATTCATTTGCCAGATAAGGAAAATAAGGTCCAAGAAAGATAATCAATGAACACCTGGGTGGCTCAGTCAGTTAAACATCTGCCTTTGGCTCAAGTCATAATCCCAGGGTCCTGGGATCAAGCCCCACATCACACTCCCTGCTCAGCGGAGAGCCTGCTTCTCCCTCTCCCTCTGCCTGCTGCTTCCCCTGCTTGTGCTCTAAATAAATAAATAAATAAATAAATAAATAAATAAATAAATAAAATCTTTAAATAAAATCAAATGTCCCTCAAGAAAGATAATCAATTTGTACCACATCACCCAGTGTGGTAAACAGAATACTGGTTCCCCAAAGACGTCCACATCCTAATACCTAAAAATATCTTGCTGAAGTCAGAAGGGTCTTTGCAGATGTGGTTGAATAAAGGACTTGAGATGGTCACATTATCTTAGGTTACTCAGAGAAAGGCAGGAGTGCAGAGTGAAAGAGTAAGAGTTCTGACTTCAGAAGCAGAATTTAGAAGCCAGAAAAGTCAAGGAATGAATTCTCCCCTCCAATTTGCGAAAAGGAATGCAGTCTTGCTGACCTATTTAAGACGTCTGAGCTCAAGAAAATAAATGTGTATTGTTTTAATGCACTAAATTTGTGATGATCTGTTACAGCAGCAATAGGAAACTAATATACCCAACAATGAAGTTGTATAAGCAAGTCTAAAAACAGTGGGTCTTAAGTCCAAGTCCTGTGGCTATTGTACTATATCATATTGCACTTATAAGTCTGTACCCATCAGTACACATGGATAATGTTCTAACCAGATCATTTTATCCAAAGTTAACTTACATTTACAGAGCCCTTGCTGTGTGAAATTTCCAGGACTAGGTGCTAGACAAGAACAAATAGGAAAAAGAAATATATTTATACATATGAACAATCATACCTATAACAATGTCATTTAATCTAATAACATAATATTCTCTACCCTTTAGAGTCTGCACAAGCTAAATATCTTTACTAGGCTGTTAGCACTGCATTGGGAATCTTAGTTATATGATCTTTTAAAAATACTCTTGGTCTATCCAACCCTAGCCCTATGACAAATGACTACAGAGTATGCTTCTCATTTTTACATAAAACAACATAGACATAATTTAGATAATATATATTAATCTGAATCATGTGAAATAGCCAATATTCTGATACCTTCTGAAATGTGGAAATGGCAATTTTATAGAGTTCAATTCTATAAATGCCTGTGGCAGACACTGTAAGGTACTACCCAAGTGCCCCCTCAGAGAGATTTGTTGCCCTGTTGTTGGTTTCTTTTTTTAAAGTTTTATTTGTTTATTTGAGAGAGAGCAAGAGCTCATGAGCAGGGGAGGGGAAGAGGGAGCGGGACAAGCAGAACCCCCACTCTGCGGGGAGCCTGACTCGGGGCTTGATCCCAGGACCCCGAGACGATGACTGAGGCAAAGTTAGGCACTTAACCAACTGAGCCACCCAGGTGTTTCTCGCTGCCCTGTTTTGAAAGTGCTGTAAGGACTTGAATATTAGCCCCTTGCCTGAAGTCATACAGTTCCTAGATCTAATGACCGATGAGGAAGAGTTTTGGCCATCTTGGCCCAAGTGGGGACAACTCTGAAAGGTCATTCTAGTTCTAGAACTTCCTATGAATTGAGCTATTGCTGTTATGAGACCTGCATCACAGCTTTACACCTATTTCTGCCTGGTCCTGCTTCCTTTTCCTTTCTTCCAGAGTCATCCTAAGGACACTCCTGAGTAAACATCCTGCATGTTGCAAGAGAGAATGCAACTTGCAACAATGCCACTTAATATAATAACATATAAAATTCCATGATATATAAAAGCTCAGTGTTATGTTTGCACTAATACGATGATGTCACGGGCTGGGAAATTGCCGTCAAGAGCCAACCTTCATTTGTCAGTGTTGTTCCAGTATGTCTATGGCGTATTTATTATAGAACTGTCCATCGATCATGCATTGATGATATACATTGCATCAATACTGGCTGTGTGTTATGGAGTAGCAATGAAAATATAAGTCCGGGCTGTCCAATCTTGCCACCTTTGTCTTTATGCGTTGGTTTCCTATTCTATAAAATATAGGTAATTGCAGGTACTACCTCATCTGCTGGTGGTGATGATGTAAATGTTACATGAGTTAATACATGTAAAATCTTCAAATGGTGCTTGACACTTAGTAACCACTCAACAAACGTTGGGTATTAGCTCTTATTTCTGGGTACTAAGTCCCAAGAGTTTCTCTTGTATTATCAATCTCTCTTCATTGACTCTTGACCTTTTAGTATACAAATATTCTCGGCCTCCTACATGAACAATCAAACATGCAAGCAAACAACTAATGTCTTTGTCTTTTCTTTCCCTCTTTTAGTTACCCCATTTTTTTTCCTTTTTATTGTTTTATAACAGGTTGACCTCCAGTCATTACTTTCTAATGATCCATTCAGCCCCAAAAGAACTTGCCCCCCACTCCCCACCCCAAGTTTCAACCATTTGGTTAACAGGAAAAACAGCTATAGAATCCAGTTACATCTCCAATCCTGTTTAAATTTTCGTCTGATTTTATTATTTAAATACTCCATTCAGGGAGCCTTTAGTCTTTGTGATACAAGTGTTCAGCCTCCCTCAGAGCCTCCCATTCCCTTCCCTAGTATAGGGCATTCCCATGAAGGGAATTTCTCTCAATAATTGAAGAGTCAGCATCCTTGGCATAATGCCTTCTTACTCCTGTGATCTCTGGATCCCTGTGTGTTACTTGTTCTGTTGGCATTTGTGGCTGAGATAAATTGTCATCTAATCTCTTGTGGCTTGTTAGATCTCCCTCCCTAACTCTTTCTCTATTACCTGACCAGTGAGTGGTCTGTAGACTTCCAGATCCAACCAAGTTATCTCTCCAGCCTGCTGGTCTGATGATTTACCTTCAACTACAGAGGCTAATCATCTCTATCTTCAAGTCCTTATCATTAAACTTCTATCACCATGTCTTGCCTGGACAGGCTTAGCTATCTAGTATACTTATCCATACCCTCCAAATAGATGATCAGAGAGCAGAAATCAGTAATTCAATTTTGACTTTTTTGCCTACCTATTCTTTTTCTTTTCTCCCAACTGCCCTAGGCCTAAAAAGGGGGTGGGATTTTCTGTTGTCTCCTGTCCCCATTCCCCATTCCTATCCTATATCATTTCCTTTCCTCTAGCTAAGACATACAAGTTATCTTCTCATAACTAGGGAGACCTCTATCAGATAAACCTTTTAATATCAGTTTCTTTTTTTATTTTTATTTTTTTAAAGATTTTATTTATTTATTTGAGAGAGAGAGAATGAGAGATAGAGAGCACGAGAGGGAAGAGGGTCAGAGGGAGAAGCAGACTCCCTGCTGAGCAGGTAGCCCAATGTGGGACTCGATCCCGGGACCCCAGGATCATGACCTGAGCCGAAGGCAGTCGCTTAACCAACTGAGCCACCCAGGCCCCTTAATGTCAGTTTCTTGATATGCTAATGCACATGATCTTAGCTGGAGAATGAGATAAGATCTTTCATGATAATATTAAATACTAAAGGGTCACATATATCTCTTGAACTAGGGACTAGGTCAACTAACTTGAAGGCTTTGCAGTTACTCTTTTGTGTGTACCACGGGGGGGGGGGGGGTGGTGGTGGACTGATAAATTGAGCTTGATTAAAATTGAGAATTAAAACTGATTTGGTTTAATGTTATATTGCTCTAGTCATGTTGAAATATGCCTAGTTACTCAAATGCCCAGTTATTGTGCATATTCTGCCATTTTGGCCAAGAATGCCCCTATTTCCGTTCTTCAACTGAAAAACTTTAACCTACCCTTTAAGATAGATATCAGATCTCACCTTTTCTGTGAAGTTTCCTTGGATTTCTCCCTGGATTTTCTTAACATTTCTTAACAATTTCCATACAATACCTATTAGTTTCAGGAGTACATCATCAAAGTGATTTGATAGTCTAGTTACCATCTGTCACTATACAATGTTATTACAATATTATTGACTATATCCCCTATACTGAAATTTCATCTCCGAGACTTATTTATAACTGGAAGTTTGTACCTCTTAAACCTCTTCCACTATTTCAATTTATTTAATATAACAATATAAGAGAGATCATAAGGCAGTACATGATTAATAGTGAAGTAAGCAATACAGACAGTAGTTCTTGACAAATTTAGAAGAGAGAGAGATTGTTGTAGTCTAAGATGGTTTATAAAATAATAAATGGGAAAATGAGGTAAACTTGAAATACGAATGATTAGTACAGATTCATCTGGTATCTACTGATTAAATCATGTATACTTGTTTGTTAAATGTATGTGTCTTATTTAAATATATACCTATAACTAAAAATTTACTTCTGTGTAGGTGTCTCAAAGGTGTCTCAATATTATAGCAATTTGGTGGGTCATCTGTATTTATCATGATTATAGGTTTATGAGGTTGAGAGGTTTAGTTATGTAATACTTAACTCATAACTTCATGTATTAATTCATTTAGTCAAAACATTTATTCCATATCTGAAATGTATAATGTACTCTGCTAGGGCAGAGGGGAAACTAAGATGGCTAAGATTCTCTCTCATGAGCTTATAGTCTCATAGAGGGAGATAAATATGTAAACAGATAATGCAATAAAGTATTATAAGTCCCATTAATAGAAATACACAGAGGGAATTATTGAGCATAATGAAATTACTCAATTCACAAAGCAGAGAATTTGTTTAGTCTAAGTCTTGAAAAGTGGATTCATGTCTACAAGGTGGAAAAATACAGAAGGAGAAAGAACAATGTGAGAAAAAAGTGAAGATGAGAAATTTGGTTTATTTGGAAGCTATAGCTAGTAATTTGATATGGTTGTATCATAGATGCACCTAGCACACGGGTAGTTGTTGCAATAGAGAGAAGAGGACATTTCAGGAAGGATTGGATCATTTCTCCTTTAGTCTCTTTCTCTACTGGGAAAAGATCTCTCTTTACTATGTTCCATTTTACTTTTATTTTTAAGGATATGTTTCTTAGAACTTCTGTCTCCTTAAAAATCTTAGGCACCCCTCTGAACCTTGCAAAAATTCACTATCTTCCATGAGATGTAGGTTTTAGATGTAAATATTCCATAATTCCTACTTGTGTAACCCAGTGTTTCTCTATCTCCAGTGATAACATATAGCATGTTAAAACTATTGAATGTTTTTTTATTTTATTATGTTATGTTAATCACCATACATTACATCATTAGTTTTCGTTGTAGTGTTCGATGATTCATTGTTGGCACACAACACCCAGTGCTCCATTCAGTACACACCCTCCCCAATACCCATCACCAGGCCAGCCCATTGCCCAACCCCCTCCCCTCTTGAACCCTCAGTTTCTTTCCCAGAGTCCATAGACTTTCATGGTTTGTCTCCCCCTCCGATACCCCCCCTTCATTTTTCCCTTCTTACTATATATATATTTTTTAACATATAATGTATTATTTGTTTCAGAGGTACAGGTCTGTGATTCAACAGTCCCACAAAATTCACAGCACTCACCATAGCACATACCCTCCCCAATGTCTATCACCCAACCACCCCATCCCTCCCACCCCCCACCACTCCAGCAAACCTCAGTTTGTTTCCTGAGATTGAGAATTCCTCATATCAGTGACATCATATGATACATGTCTTTCTCTGATTGACTTATTTTGCTTAGCATAATACCCTCTAGCTCTATCCGCATCATTGCAAATGGCAAGATTTTGTTTTTTTGATGGCTGCATAATATTCCATTGTATATATATACCACATCTTCTTTATGCATTCATCTGTTGTTGGACACCTTGGCTCTTTCCATAGTTTGGCTATTGTGGACATTGCTGCTATAAATATTGGGGTGCATGAAATCTAACCAAAGAGGCAAAGAATCTATACTCAGAAAACCATAAAATACTCATGAAAGAAGTTGAGGAAGACACAAAGAAATGGAAAAATGTTCCATGCTCATGGATTGGAAGCACAAATACTGTGAAGATGTCAATGCTACCTAATCTACACATTTAATGCAATCCGCATAAAAATACCATCCACTTTTTTCAAAGAAATGGAACAAATAATCCTAAAATTTGTATGGAACCCAAAAAGACCCCAAATAGCCAGGGGAATGTTGAAAAAGAAAAGCAAAGCTGGTGGCATCGCAATTCCAGACTTCAAGCTCTATTACGAAGCTGTAATCATTAAGACAGTATGGTACTGGCACAAAAACAGACACGTAGATCAATGGAACAGAACAGAGAGCCCAGAAATGGCCCCTCAACTCTATGGTCAACTAATCTTCAACAAAGCTGGAAAGAATGTCCAATGGAAAAAAGTCTCTTCAGCAAATGGTGTTGGGAAAATTGGACAGCCACATGCAGAAGAATGAAACTGGACCATTTCCTTACACCACACACAAAAATAGACTCAAATTGGTTGAAAGACCTAAATGTGAGAAAGGAGTCCATCAAAATCCTAGAGGAGAACACAGGCAGCAACCTCTTCAACCTCAGCCACAGCAACTTCTTTCTAGAAACATCACCAAAGGCAAAGGAAGCAAGGGCAAAAATGAACTATTGGGACTTCATCAAGATAAAAAGCTTTTGCCCAGCAAAGGCAAAAGTCAAGAAAACCAAAAGACAACCGACAGAATGGAAGAAGATATTTGCAAATGACATATAAGATAAAGGGCTAGTATCCAAAATCTATAAAGAACTTATCAAACTCAGCACCCAAAGAACAAATGATCCAATCAAGAAATGGGCAGAAGACATGAACAGACATTTTTCCAAAGAAGACATCCAAATGGCCAACAGACACATGAAAAAGTGCTCAACATCGCTTGGCATCAGGGAAATCCAAATCTAAACCTCAGTGAGATACCACCTCACACCTGTCAGAATGGCTGAAATTAATAAGTCAGGAAATGACAGATATTGGCGAGGATGCAGAGAAAGGAGAACATTCCTACACTGTTGGTGGGAATGCAAGCTGGTGCAACCACTCTGGAAAACAGTATGGAAGTTCCTCAAAAAGTTGAAAATAGATCTACCCTACGACCCAGCAATTGCACCACTGGGTATTTACCCCAAAGATACAAATGTAGGGATCCAAAGGGGTACATGCACCCCAATGTTCATAGCAGCAGAGTATAGGAATAGAGGGTACATACCTCAGTATCATAAAAGCCATCTATGAAAAACCCACAGTAAATATCATTCTCAATGGGGAAAAACTGAGAGCTTTCCCCCTAAGGTCAGGAACATGGCAGGGATATCCACTATCACCACCGCTATTCAACATAGTATTAGAAGTCCTAGCCACAGCAGTCAGATAACAAAAAGAAATAAAAATCATCCGAATCGGCAAAGAAGAAGTCAAACTCTCACTCTTTGCAGATATGATACTTTGTGTGGAAAACCCAAAAGACTCCACCCCAAAACTGCTAGAACTCCTACAGGAATTCAGTAAAGTGGCAGGATATAAAATCAATGCACAGAAATCAGTGGTATTTCTATACACCAACAACAAGACAGAAGAAAGAGAAATTAAGGAGTTGATCCCATTTACAAGTGCACCCAAAACCGTAAGATACCCAGGAATAAAACTGTTGAATCTTATCACCTTGCCACTCTACTGTCCCTTCATCTTACTCTCAGCTCATTTCCTTTACCTAGCTCATTTATTCAGGTACTCTTTACAGTGACCCTATAAGGTAAATGCTATTATTATATCCATTTTATGGAAGAGAATACTAAAGCATAAGATCACACCGTTAGTCAATGTCAAATCTGGGGTTTAAACTAAGGGGTTTAACTGAGGATTAAATTTCCACCACCAAGTCTATCCACTTCCTTACATCTAAGTCTATATAACTGGTCTCTCCTTTACTATTGAAGACCACCCCTCCATGAGATTCTACCACCTATCTCTTATTCAAGGACATCATTAATTCCTCTCTCTTTTTGTTGTGCATCATCAGTTTGCCCGTCCAGTGCAAAATTTCTGATGGTCATACAAATACGCTCAGCTGTAATATCTCTCTTATCTACAAAACCTCTTGACTTAACTTACTATCATTGCTATCAATTCCATTTATCTCCCTCCTTTTGAAGGTAGGTCCAATGGTCATCTTTCAGCTTTTTTTCTTATTTGACATGTCAACAGCATTGGACATAGTTGATTATTCTCCCCATGAAATACTTTCTTTACCAGATTTCCAAGACAATACAAATCCAGTACTCTTCTTTAATGACCTCCTTGTCACTAACTTTGCTGGTTCACCAGCATCTTCCATATCTCTATAAGGGTCAATCCATGAAAATTTTCTCATTATTTTAAAAAAATCAGAATTAATTCCCTCATCAATTTCATCTAGTCTCATATTTTTATATGCTGTCAAAATAGTGACAAACCCAAATTTGTGTTTCCAGTCCTGACTTGTTCCCTGAACTTCAGATTCATATATCTAGTTGCCTGTTCACCTGTCTGTTTTGATATATAATAGGTGTCTCACACTTAACATACCTAAAACTAAGCTCCAATCTTTCCCCAGTCCCATTACAATTGGCTTCTCCTACATTCTCTACCTCAATAAAAAGCCAATTCATTCTTACAGTTGCTCAGACTAGATATTTGGACTTCTTTCTGATGTTTCTTTTTCTCACATATCCTACATCTTATGAATCAACAAGTACTGTCATCTCTACTTTTATGACATGTTTAGATTCCAAACCCTTTTCACAACCTCCACACTACCACCATGGTTCAAGTCACTATCCTCTCTCAAATGAATTATTTGTTTAGTTTGTTTAACTAACAGCCAGAGTGAATCCTCTAAAATATGTCGGGTGACATTTTTCTGCTCAAAACACTCTATTGTCTTTTCATCTTACTCAGAGAAAACTTGAGTAGATGGCCTATGAGGTTCTATAAGACCTTTCTACCCCCAAATTATTTCTCTGACTCATTCTCCTCATACTCAGGAGGATGTGGAGCCCATTTCATGGTACTCTTTGTTCTTGTTTCTCAGGGTTTTTTGAATTTGCTATTCCTTCTACTTGGGAGAATTATCTGCTCAAGTACCTGCAAGACTTGTTCCCCCAAATTCTTTCAGGTCATCTTGTATGGTCACAGGATTTTATGCATAAATTTGTATCAATCCTTTCCCCATTCTGGCTTTCACCATCCATGTTCTCTGTTTTAGTAAATTTCCATTCATATATAATTACCTAACATCCTATATATTATTATTTATTTACTTGTTTATTTTGTTTCTGTTGAAAATGTAGGCTCTAGAAGTTTATGCTTACCATATTCACTTACATATTCCTAGTATCTTGAACATGAAGTAAATGAATGAATATACAGAAGTATATTAGAAATCAGTTTAAATGTTTTCTAGGATACAAGAAAAAGAAAGAAGGAAAGGAAAGGAAAATGGAAAAAGGAAAAGAAAGAATGAAAAATGTGTTTTCAGCTTTTTTGTTCGCTTTTTATGTCAAATGTCTGCAGACTATAAAGATATAAATTCATAAAAACCTTTCTATATCAAAATGAAAACTTCATAAATTGCTGTTTTTCCCATCTTGCTCTATGCTTACTTTTTTGTAATTTTTTATTGTTATGTTAATCACCATACATTACATCATTAATTTTTGATGTAGTGTTCCATGATTCATTGTTTGTGCATAACACCCAGTGCTCCACGCAGAACGTGCCCTCTTTAATACCCATCACCACCCTCCTCCCCTCCCCTCTAGAACCCTCAGTTTGTTTTTCAGAGTCCATTGTCTCTCTTGGTTCATCTCCCCCTCCGATTCCCCCCCTTCATTCTTCCCCTCCTGCTATCTTCTTCTTCTTTTACTTCTTTTTTTTTTTCTTAACATATATTGCATTATTTGTTTCAGAGGTACAGGTCTGTGTTTCAGCAGTCCCACACAATTCACAGCACTCACCGTAGCACATACCCTCCCCAATGTCTATCACCCAGCCAATGCATCCCTCTCACCTCCCCCCCACTCCAGCAGCCCTCTGTTTGTTTCCTCAGATTAAGAATTCCTCATACCAGTGAGATCATATGATACATGTCTTTCTCTGATTGACTTATTTCGCTCAACATAACACCCTCCAGTTCCATCCATGTTGTTGCAAATGGCAAGATCTCATTCCTTTTGATGGCTGCATAATATTCCATTGTGTGTGTGTGTGTGTGTGTGTGTGTGTGTGTGTGTGTGTGTGTGTGTATACCATATCTTCTTTATCCATTCATCTGTCGTTGGACATCTTGGCTCTTTCCACAGTTTGGCTATTGTGGACATTGCTGCTATAAACATTGGGGTGCACGTACCCCTTTGGATCCCTACATTTGTATCTTTGACATAAATACCCAGTAGTGCAATTGCTTATTGTTAGTTGGAAAACCTTAGGCATTTTTGTATGTTACTATTCCAGATTTGGTCAGAAATCAGCATTTTTAATAGATTGAGAATGTTTATTATTTGCCTTTGTAACTTATTAGCAGCATAATTATCTATGCAACTGAATTTTCTCATTTATGAATTGGGGATGATAATTGAAATACCTACTTCTCGGTATTATTGTGAAGATTAAATAAATTATAAATATCTCTGATATACTCCCCTCCCAACACATACCTTTATGTTTTATAAATAATGAAACATGAGTGTGCTATGTTGATAAGAGCTTTGGAATATAAAAATATTAGGTTTAATTTCAAGGCTGTTACCGACTAACTGGATGATATTTTGAGTCACTTTCATCTCCCTGTGCTTCATTTATTCTCCTTATCTGTATAATGGGTATCAAAATTAATACCTCAAAGGTTAATTGTGGAGAAAAAGCTCAACACTATGAAAGGCACATATTAGATATCCAATAAATATTATTTTTTTTTCTCCTCCTCAAAACTAGTCTCTCCTGTTTTTCACCCCAAACACCATATTTGAGGCCTCTCTTTGAGATTGCACAGGGTAGTAGGAAAAAGTTTCAGTTAATAAAAATTTTTAGAATCTCAAAATTTGTGTTTCTATGTAGTGTTTTTGTTTATTATTAATAACAATATTATTTTTCTTTAATAATCTTTTTGAGAAGATTTAGGTAGACTGCCTAATTGACCAAGAACTATAGGTTTTCACACAAGTTGGACAGCTCTTCAACTCTTGTCATTGAATCATCAAGATATCAGAACTGACTCAGAAATATTGGTACCTATCTAAAGGATTGTTACAGAGTGACTTTGTTAAAGAGGCACAGGAGATTTTAGAGTAAATGTTCAAATCATAAAATACAATATGTGAAACTGAAGCAACATGAAAGAAAATATGAGATTTGCAAGTGTGTGGGGTCTCTGATCAAAAAACATGTATTTGAGTACTTACCTTGATTCAGACCCTTCACTACTTTGCTTCTGTGCCTCAATCTATGAAATTGTAGTTATGCGTTATGATGTTTTTCAGACTTGCTACAGGGATCAAATAAATTAACCAACCAGAATGTGATAGGTAGATTCTAAACAGTTAAATCAATGGTTGCCAAATAACATTATTAATGAAGATTAGCTATATGTGTGTGTACACATTAGCTATGTGTGTGTGTTGGTGCATGTATATGCACACACAGATATATTTGACTGAATCATTAGTAATTCAAGATTATTTGAGAGCAATCTATTGGTCAGTGAAAACATAGAATAAACTAATTGAGGAATAAATGTGAAAGAGAGTGAAGACAGTCTTCTCTTACCTGTTTATTCTTTCAAAAAGTCATGACTGATGACATTCTAAGCACGAATATATGAGAGTACATCCATGGCCTCATTTGAATTTAACTCATTTGACATAGTCACTGAATCATTCCTCTACGTATGGCAGTATTTTCAGATGACTTTTCCAACAGTCTCCTTTTGACTTAGGAAGTATTGCCTTGCAGTTTTGAAAAATAATGGATGACCATCCATTGTCTTTTATTATTTTGTATAGGTAATGCTTGCTTTCCAACACTATGATTTGTATAATTAATTCATTAGGTTTAGATAATATGTCCTCTACTGTTTTAACTTCACATATTGTGGGGAAATATTTCTGAAAACATATAGTGCAAGGATTCAACATATATTATTGAAATGAGGGTGGGGTAAATGGCATAATTAGAGTATTAATTTGCTCAAGTAAAACTGTTGAGTATATACTATATATTTGACACTGAGTCTTTGTTAAGCTTTTAAGTATACTTTATAATTTATGTAGGAATTTCTAATGATTAATCTTGAATTTGACACTGCTGTTTTCCTGCTTATGATCTATTAAATTATATATATATGAAATCATATAGCTTTGGTTTTGGTAATGAGGTTCATTTAGTCCAATCCCCCCAAGCAATACATGGATTTCTTCTTCCATTTGATATGGCTTTCATATTTGTGAGTAAACCTCTCACTAGTGGGACAAGGTGATATCCAAATGGTTGATATAAAATAGAAACATATGAAAACTTGGAAAAATAAAGCTAAGGGTTTTTTAAATTTATTTTTAGTTTTTGGTAAATCTGGTGTAGTCTAGATTTTTATTTAATGTTAGTAAAATTCACATGTTCTTAAAATATATTTTTAAAAAATCACACAGTGATTTCAAGCTATCACCATAGCAACTATTTGCATCAGAATAACTATTTTTTCCCAGAGCTATTTCTATATCATTAAATCCTTGATAATACTTTATTATTTGGTATCTGTTAAGTCCATATGCACTTTAGTGTCTAATTTACTTAACAAATTATGTCTGACAAGGGAGAAAACTTACAGAACAATAAACAACACTATTAATTACCTCATGAAGCAGGAAACCACTATATTTGTCAAGTAGCATTTTGTCTTCAAAATAATGCCACCAACTAATTAAGTATGAACATATTCCATTATTGGGATATATATCCTTTTTCAAATTTATTCATTATACTGAAGCAAAACCAGACTGGGACTAGTGAAATTGCAAAATTGCATTTATTAGAGAGGCTTTTATCCTATTAAAAACAAAACAAAGGAAATGGAAAAAGGAAGAAAAGTTGTCTATATGTAAGAAAAAATGTTGCTGTGGCAACTGCGTGCCATTTGTTAGATTTTCTTCATTAGACTCTTGAAGGTAATTACATGATGAAAGAGAAAAAATGCCATTTCAACATAAAACAATAATTTCATGGGGATACATATTTCTGTTTTCCCCTTGAATATTTATTGAGTGCTATTTTTATTTGAGAAATATCTGTTTTCTTTTATTAATGAAGATTTAAAGGGGACATAAGGATTCCACAGACCTGAGACCATGGTAGTTTACTTTCACTTTTTTTATTTTTCCCGGTTGGAAGAAAAGGAAGGTATAAATAAAGAAAACCTTGCAAGGGAGAGCAATAAAGTGCAGTTTGCTTCCATGGCCTCTAGGGCCTCATAAGTTTAATGGTCCATAACTTAGGTGAGTCATGTTACCTGTATTGTTTTGTTTTGTTTTGTTTTGTTTTTTGATTTTCCTTGAGCACTGACATACATCTGTGGGGCATATAGGGGGCATCGTTCAATTTGACGGCTTAGGTGGTGGTTGCAAAATGCTGAACATGATGCAATTTTACCTAAATGTTCCAACCATATATTCTAGTTGCTACATATACCTACTGGGCTACCGGGCGGTCAAAGTTCGACTTTGTAGAAACAGGAACTTTCACCTTCTCACCATGTCTCAGCGCCACCAGACACTTCTCCCTGTTACGCTTACAGTTTCTGTATCCTAATGCTTCATTAAGTAATGATATGGCTTGATGAAGTAGAAAAGTATATCAACTTTGGTAAACCTATAATTCTAATTTACCCTGGATATTGTTTTGAATTTCAAAAGCACTAGTATGACCTAATACAGGGGTGCCTGAGAATTGCCTGATGTCTATATCCCGGAATAAAATGTTGAACTCTATATTGTTCAGTTGCTTCAACTAATATTTGAACAAAATGCCTTTGCAAATCACCACTTCACTACGGTGCTTGAATTAGCGTTTCACATGTGAAACTTATTTATTTAAAATAAATAATGTTAATTTGAACGTGTAAACTTATGTTCTTTATATACTCGATTTATTTTTATATCAATAGCAATAGCTGGAAGAACCATTTATCCCTGTGGGTTTTCACATTTTGAAGCAAATTAAATTGTTTAGATATTTTTAGGGTTATAAGTTGCCGTAAAACTACAGGAAGAAGAAAAGGGTCTTAGCCTTTGAGGCTATAGAGAGCTTTCCAATAATATGTAAATACTAAATCTTCTTGGATGAGCATGATTTTCTCCCTAAAGCAAAACTATTTTTTCTTTCTGATGCTGTCTATGGCAGCATGTCATTTAGAATGCAGTGACTTCCTATGGGAGTTGCTAAGACGTGTTCAGTTTACATTGAGCTGCCAAAGTCATCTTCGTCTCAGTCCAGTGGCTAATAAAATTACAGTGTTAAGCAGTATTGAAGGAAATAACTCTGAAAATACAACTTTAAATGGAGCTTTACCACTGCCTCTAGCTTCATGCCTGCCTGAAGATCATCAAAGCTCATCTTGTATTTCTTGAGCTTTCTGTTTTTCCCCTTGTTCTACCCTCAAGGGCTTCCTAATTCCTCAGTCCCAAATATACACGTCCAACCTAAAGGTCCAATTGTTGGTGTCTGCTTATTTCATATCATTATGGTCTTCTAATGCTGGCCAAAATTTCTTTGCTTCCAGAATGGATTTCATGCAAGGCTCTGAATGTGACTGAAGTTATTCCATTAGCCTTGCATTTCCCTTTTTCCCTGAACCTCTTGAATTTGTAGAGCAATGTATTTTCACACTAAGTACTAAGAACCCATGGGAACCTAGTAAATAATTGCTTGTGAGTTTATGTGCATTCATGGATTCAAGAAGTGGTTATAATGCATTACTTTTCAACTGGTAGTGAGGAGGAACAAAAGAGAGCTATAAAAGTTACTGCTCTTCTCTACCTGTTTTTCATCCTATCTTCAAAGAAGACGATATATAAAATGAACAAATCTATTGAGAGAGATAGATGAAAGATAGATGGATAGCTGAATGCGAAGATATAAATATGAAGGTATTGATACAAATCAAAGTTGAGGAAAGGGTTAGTTCTATTTTTTCCCATTTTATCAGCCCCTGTCTTTGTGCAAGATGACAGCATGTACTGTTCTTGAAAATCAGTGACTTTTATTATTAAGTCAACAATCCCAAATAAATCACAATAATGGAATGTTAAGTCACTGGGTATGGGAACAAAACACTGTAACAATAGAAATAATATGTTTATTTTTTAAGAGAGAGAGAGAAGCAAGCTATTGAGAGGATTGAACCAAAGTGGCCGAGTGAGTTCTAATGCCAAACAAACCTCTATTCCTGTCTAAACTTGTAATACTTTTTAGATGAAAGATTTTAAGCATGTTATTTATCTTCCCTGAGACTCAGTTTTCTCATTGTTAAAATGGAGAAAATACAAATAATACTGTCATAAGACTTTTGTGAGTAGAAAATGGGTAAATGCAGATTGGACACTGAGCATGACAGGGATTGATGTTAAAAATGGCCAGTATTAGCATATCCTTCCCATGTCATCATCATCATCACATTACCAATGCCATTTTGTTTGTACTATGATCATAGCTTTGACCAGAAAAAACACCTTTAAGTATTGGTATAGAGTAGTGGTTAAGAGTGAGGACTTGGGGGGCACCTGGGTGGCTCAGCTGTTAAGTGTCTGCCTTCGGCTCAGGTCATGATCCCAGGGTCCTGGGATCAAGCCCTGCCTCGTGCTCATTGCTCGGAGGGAAGACTGCTTCTCCCTCTCCCGCTTCCCCTGCTGTGTTCCCTCTCTCACTGTCTCTCTCTGTCAAATAAATAAAGAAAATCTTTAAAAAAAAAAAGAGTGAGAACTTGGAAATTCAACCGTAGGCTTTTAAATCACTCCCCACCACAAACAAGATCTTACATATTTCTTTTAATCTCCTAAGCCTCGGTTCTCTTGAAATCTAGCTAATCATAAAGTGATTTTATAGAATTATAGTGAGGATCAGCTGATATAAATTGTTTTTTTCTGGTACACAGTAGGAAACTGTGTTAGTTTTTATCACCATTATTATTGCTGTTATTAGTATCTTATAGAATATTATTTTTAGTTTTTCCCCCTTCCTGCATCCTCTTATCTCAATAAATACATTCCATAGATAAGATGGTGTTTACGGTATTCTCTGCTAATTGACTGAGAGAAAATACCAAAGAAATAGAGACTTACTTAGTAAATTTTGAGTTTTTATTGTCTTTTAAAATAAACTTTATTGAGGTATAATTTAAATGAGTGCATAGGCCAATGGGTTTAGAAAATGTACACTCTTAGAACTCTCACCATAGGTTTTGGGGTTTTTAAGTTGACTTTTGAAACTAATAGCATGATGATTGTTTTTAGCAGAAAAAGCAACTTGAAAATGCAAGAATTTTAACTACTGAGATTCACCTCCCTATATCCTGCATGATTCAGAATATTATATCTTTGCCCTTAATAACCTATCAAAGACTATCTGACCCATGTTAGATGAAAATTCCATAGGCTGAACATAGGGGTAAGAAGAGTCAGAGAGGGGGCGCCTGGGTGGCTCAGTCGTTAAACGTCTGCCTTCGGCTCAGGTCATGATCCCAGGGTCCTGGGATCGAGCCCCACATCGGGCTCCCCGCTCAGCGGGAAGGCTGCTTCTTTCTCTCCCACTCCCCCTGCTTGTGTTCCCTCTCTCACTGTCAATCTCTCTGTCAAATAAATAAAATCTTAAAAAAAAAAAAAAAAGAAGAGTCAGAGAGAATGGACCCAGGGCCCTGCTTTCCAAATGAGGTGAAATGAGAGGTCTTGAGGGGTAACAGAAACTCCAAATAGTCTTGGAGGCTATAAAAGCAGAGGACAATCTGACAGAGAACCCAGTAAGGCAGCCAGCTTCACATAATATCTGCATGCCAAGCATGGTTTAGGAGCAGGAAAAGAAGAGATGGCCAAATGAGATATATAGTCAATGGGTCTCTGATACACTTAGCATTCCCTGGACAGTGAAGTGTGAAAACAATGATGTGTTACCTGTGCGCTCAAGAAAAGCAGAAGTACTTGAGAGTGAGACAGAGCTGAGAAGCCTGTGGTCAAGAATTTAGCTGTAGGGGTGCCTGGATGGCTCTGTCCCTTAAGTCTGCCTTCGGCTCAAGTCATGATCCCAGGGTCCTGGGATGAAGCCCTGCTCAGTGGGGAGCCTGCTTCTCCCTCTCCCTCTGCCTGACAGTCTGCCTGCTTGTTCTCTCTCTCTCTCTCTGTCAAATAAGTAAATAAAATCTTAAGAAAAATGTAGTTGTAGACTAATGATTACAGAGCAGGTAAAACTTAGGTTGTCCCAGTTATTTACATGGATAGACAAAATGTTTATTAAAGGAACAATGTTTATCTCAGTATAGTTCATCATGGAGAAGTGGCAGTGACTGAAGACCAGATAGCTACCTTCCTACCCAATGCATTCATTAGCAATCAAATAGCCTCCAAGAAACTAGACTAAAACCCAGTGTGAGGCAAGGGAAAACTTTCAATCACTGAGTCCTTGAACTGACCAAGAATAAATTTTCAAATCCTGCTGGAGATGAAGCTGAAAAAAAAATTAATAAAAATTAAAATTAATAATGGGGGAGGGATAATTTTATTTCTACACCTGGATTGTGGTATGAGAAATATACCTAGTATATTATTTATTAATGGAAACAAATTTGGGGGAAAGAATGGGGCAAGGATGGGATAGATTTCTCTCTCTGGGAAGCTTTCTTATATCTTAAAGTCTTAGAAAGAAGCAAAACAAAACAAGAATGTTTTGTTTTGTTGATTACACAGTACAATATTTTTGAACCCATCATCCAGTTATTGATATGTTAACAACATACCTAAAATTACATTCCTTTTGTTTGGCTTTGCAGATGGTATTCATGTGCTCATCACATGACAAGTGTTAATTTGCTGACCACTGTTAACCCTGGGTTTCTTTCCCTGCTCCCTTTTTTTTTTTTCCAGTTCATATATATTTCTATCCATTAAACCAAAATTGTTGATGAAAGAATTTTAAACAAAGACATAGAATCAATCTTCCAGAATATCTCCTTTGAATATCAGTGTTTTGGAAGTAAGCACTTAGGCTTAAATGTGAATTACAACAGAAAAGAATCATTCAGAATAGTAAAATTGTCAGGAGGATACATAGTTAAAGGAAAAAGAATACAAATAAACAGTAATAAAAATCTTTACTCTGGGGTGCCTGGGTGGCTCAGTTGGTTAAGCCTCTGCCTTTGGCTCAGGTCATGATCCCAGTGTCCTGGGATTGAGCCCCACATCGGGCTCCCTGCTCAGCAGGAAGCCTGCTTCTCCCTCTCCCACTCCCCCTGCTTGTGCTTTCTCTCTCTCTGTCAAATAAATAAATAAAATATTTTTTAAAAAGGTGATAAATTGGACGATTAAAAAATTAAAAAAATCTTTACTTAAGTGTATAAGATAGACAATATATTCTCTTTTTAAGATAGATAATATCTTGTAGGCATTCCTTTACTTAGTAAATAATAATATCTTGATATTACATGTCAAAAATAGTAATTTTTGGTACTATGGCTGTAGGACTTCTGAATATATGTCACCCCAAAATATTCCACTTTGGCAGATTCTTATTTGGAAATAAAGGTACTTAAGAAACAGCCAACACTGGGGCGCCTGGATGGCTCAGTCGTTAAGTGTCTGCCTTCAGCTCAGGTCATGATCCCAGGGTCCTGGGATTGAGCCCCGCATCGGGCTCCCTGCTCCGCAGGAAGCCTTCTTCTCCCTCTCCCACTCCCCCTACTTGTGTTCCTGCTCTCGCTATCTCTCTCTGTCAAATAAATAAATTAATAAATCTTAAAAACAAAAAAAGAAAGAAAGAAAGAAAAAGAAGCAGCCAACATAAAAAGGACAGTCTGGTAGTCCTTTGTCCCCCTGAAAGTAGACAAATCTCACTTGTGAAAGGCACCCTCCCTTTTCACCAGGCTTCCTTATCACCAGTGACAGGGAATGTAGAGCCTAGAAGGCTAAGCAAACCTTGTTACTTCTTCAGTAGTTTACTATCTCCAGCCCAAACAGCTTTGTCTTGTCAATCCTTCACAAATGTATTGTTTCTTTGTTTAAAAGGTATAAAAGCTTCCTGTTCTGGTCACTTCTTTGTGTCTCATCTCTTTATGGGGTTCCTGTATGTATTACATAATTAAATTTGTTTTTCTCCTGTTAATCTATCTTTTTATTTGGGGGAATCTTAGCTGAGAACCTCAAAGATTACAGGAGAAATTGTTTTTCCTCCTTTCTCATGACTTATGAACAGTAGTCCATGTAGGAGACATGGAGAAGAGTCAAAAAAGTCCCTAAGAAATGTATGAGCCTGTGGGGATCAACTCAACTGATGCATCTATATGGTATTATTGAGGGGTAATATTCAAAATGCTTAACTGCTGTTCAGCAGTGACAGCAACTGTACAGAAAATAAGTCTCTGCTTCTGTCAGTAATTTGTTTTCTGAACTTTGGGTGGACCTAGGGAATTCCAATGGATGGACCAAGTCTGAGGCAGACAGATGGGCAACACTCAGAGGCTTGGAAGTTGGCCATTTACCTGCCCAATCAGAGGTATTTTAATGTTTTAACAATGTATGTGGTTTTGTCAATGCCTGCTGGCTACATTTCAGCCTAAGTAATAGAGAGCTAAGCATTAACAACTGGTCAACACTTAAAGGTAACTATTTCATGATCGAAAACTATTCATATGTTCAATTTTTAAGGCATTTTAAATAAAAATAGATAATTATAAATGTGTTGTGAAGGTGCTCTTGGAAAGTTAAAAAACTATCCACTTTCTTATAAAATTGCAATAATGATAAAGTGAAATAATGGAAGTGACTTTATTTTTAGTGTTATAATAGACTTTATGTTGTCTGATATCACTATTCTAGATAAAAGACACTTAGCCAGTTGTCATTTATGGGATCACTCAATAGAGCTATCTTTACATTATATACTATCATCATCATCATCATCAGTTCTTCAAACCCCCTCCAAGAATTATCTCATGGAGACTAATCCATCCACTGGAATAAGAATATATCTAATTTCTTTTTTTAAGATTTTATTTATTTATTAGAGAGAGCAGGAGAGAGAACATGAGCTGGGGGAGAGACAGAGGAGAGGGAGAGGCAGACTCCTCACTAAGCAGGGAGCCCAATGTGGAGCTCAATGCCAGGACCCCATAATCATGACCTGAGCTGAAGGCAGACACCCAAATGACTGACCCACCCAGGCACCCCTATATCCAGTTTCTTAAAAAAATGAGTATACACACATACAATATTTTATGACATTAGGATGTGTGATATTGTGATTTATAATATGAAATATGTATTTGGTCTTCTTCCCCATTCTGACACAAAGCTCCAAAAACCCTTGGAATATGCTATGATGAGAGCAATAAAGTTGTAGTTTGTTATGGAATGAAGTAACTTTTGGACCCTATCTAAAGACTGGGGGTTCTAGTTGCCAAGGGAGCAACCAGAGCACATGATTAAAGGATTGGAACTTTCAGTCCCCAGGGAGGGTGAATGGGGCAAGAAATTGAATCAGTCACCAATGGCCAGTGATAAAATCAACCATGACTATATGATGTAGCCTTCATAAAAACCCAAGTGGATGAGGTTTGGAGAGCTCCTGGGTTGGTGAACATATGCAGATGCAGGGAGAGTGGCATGCCTGGACAAGGCATGCACCCCTTCCCACATACCTGGTCCTATGCATCTCTACCATTTGGCATATCCTTTTATAATAAAAAGTTTCTCTGAGTTTTGTGAACTGCTCTATCAGATTAATCAAACCTGAGGAGGGATTGTTGGAACATCCAACCTGTAGTAGTTCAGTCAGAAGCACAGGTAACAATCTGGACTTGTGATTGGCAACTGAAATGTGTGTGTGTGGGAGGGACATTCTGGTAGAACCAGGATGTGATGCTCTCTCCAGGTAGATAGTGTCATAATTGAGCAGAGTTTCTACAATAAGATTTTTTATAACATATATTAGTAATAGGTGGTATATTTTTGCAGATTTGCTGTGTGAAATCTGTATGATTTTGGGTTCAATATTCAAATTTTATTTAGGGAAAAAATTGTATAAAAGCATGAAGTTAGAAATCTTCCCAGAAGAAAAACTTAGAACATTTATGTCTCCAATAGAAGAATAATTAATTAGGGGCGCCTGGGTGGCTCAGTCGTTAAGCGTCTGCCTTCGGCTCAGGTCATGATCCCAGGGTCTTGGGATCGAGCCCCACATTGGGCTCCCTGCTCTGCGGGAAGCCTGCTTCGCTTCTCCCTCTCCCACTCCTCCTGCTTGTGTTCCCTCTCTCACTGTGTCTCTCTCTGTCAAATAAATAAATAAAATCTTTAAAAAAAAAAAGAAGAAGAAGAATTAATTAGCACATGAAATTATGGGGCATCCACCCCTGAAATTTGAAGCTAAGTTTTAAACAAAGTTTGTATTTACTTTCATAGACAGATCTTCACAATATGCTCTTATGAAGCAGACAACCTTTCCAATTGATGTTCAAAACTAATGACATAAAACAGTGTATGTGTGTGTGGGTGTGTGTATTTAAATGCCTTTGTGGGGTATATGAAGAGATCTAGACGGAAGCATCAAACTGTAACTAATGGCTACCACTCGAGAGGATAGTAGGATTGGCAGGTGATCCATGGGGAAGGGAAAATGGGTTTTAACACTTAAATCCATTCATTACATAGCGTTTGAATTATTTTGCAATAAGCAAAGAAATGCAATATATTTGTTATAAGAGTAATGAATAAAAATTAAATCCTACAGATGGTATATGATTCCCCAAACAATTACTGCAAAGAATTAAGAGTCTGCCTATATTGAAATGAAACCTCAAACTGGCAATGCTTCCTCTGTCACATACTGTCAAGGGAGTCACCCACACAGCCACTTTAAAATCCATTTCGAAAACACACCATGATGTTCCATCTTTAAAAATAAATATGTGATCTTTCCCAGTTTGAGAGAAATGATCCAGTGGCCCCAAATCGGAGTTGTATTTGGTGTTTTTCCGGGATGCAAATTTATTTCTGAAGGGCTATTTTACCCGTATCACAACAATCACTTGTCCTGAGTATGTTGGTGGGTGTTTACCTGAAGCGCATGGCCAGAATGGAGATTCTTGGTGAGGTGGCTGGAGGATAAAATGTGCAATGAAGAAGTGATAAGAATGGTCCTGCAGGTAATGATCATTTCCTTGAGCTGTCTGAAGACCGAGGATATGAATTTTCTGAGAGGAGTGCCCACTCAGCACAAACAGCCCCTTTAGTTAGTGGAAAATTTAGCAGCTGCTCTCTCAACTGAGTCACTTTTCACTCTCTGAAATACGTTGTCCTAATGAAACAACGGCAATCAGATGCCTGTTGCTGGGAGTTTTGACTGAACCGTAGCATGGGACCTCAAATGAAAAATTAAATAGAATGAATGAGACCAGGTACAAAAGGTAGGGTACAATAAAAGAAAATCATGAGGGAAGAAGGAAATTCTTAATACCTAAGTCAGTTTAAATTTCTCCTCCCCTAAAGTATTTATCTAGAGCCAATCATAAGCCAAATAAGTTTTTGTACGTAGCAGATATTTAAACTATGCTATTCTTTGCTTCATTTTATTTCTTGCTCTAGAGCCTGTAGGGCACAGAAGAATAATAAAGTTTGTTAATTAATCCCCAGCCCTGCATCTAGTTTTCATGGAATGATTAACACTTCATCTAAAGTATGTCTTCTAAACCTGGCCTATAAGATCTGGCTTCTCTTCATTCTCTATTCTTGTCTTCCACATTTTCTTTTTAATTTTCCTTCATTAGCATTCAGTCATTCTGGTCTCCTTCCGGTTCCTGGGACATGCCGCGATCGTTCCTGTCTCACAATACTTAGATTTCCTATTCTGCCTGCCTAAACTATTCTTTCTCTAGATCTTTGCATAAGTGATTCTTTTGGTCATTCCTGACATTGATCAGATGTCATCTCCCCCAGAGAGACTTCTCATTAATGTCTGTCACACAGTCTCTTCTATTATTTTAATTTCTTCAAAACACAGATCGTTTTCTGAAAATAACGTTTATTGTTTATTTTCTGATTCCCCCAATGCAGTATTAAGATTGGGAGATCAGGTACTCTGTTTTGTGAACTACTTTATGACCAGATTTTGGGACATCTATTGATAAAAATCTGATGAATGAGTTAATATAAAATAATTATTAATTATGATTTAAAAGGAAAACATTGCCTTTCAGAGATAACAGATGAAGTAAAGTTAGAGACAGGAGGTCAGAGTGAACTTGGCAGGAAAACCAAAATAAAGAATGTTTGATAAAAAATTTTAAAAATCCAGAACTTGGGCGCCTGGGTGGCTCAGCTGGTTAAGCAACTGCCTTCGGCTCAGGTCATGATCCTGGACTCCCAGGATCGAGACCCGCATCGGGCTCCCTCCTCAGCAGGGAGAAGCCCTGCTTCTCCCTCTGACCCTCTTCCCTCTCGTGCTCTCTCTCTATCTCATTCTCTCTCTCAAACAAATAAAATCTTTTAAAAAAAAATCCAGAACTTATTAAATAGAGCTTTTAAACTCTGGGATCTACTTTGAGGATCACTGTGTGGGAAGACCCACAAGACCCAGCTTAGTTCTAGGTGGAAAATTCTTAAACATTTACACATGAATTAAAAGATCTTTGCAGTAGATCAATTATGTTATGAAGTATGAGCTCTTAATCGCCTCTCACATCTACTCCTGAATCCATCTTTTACTATTTTCCCTTATTTCCCAAAAATAAGGCATCTAATTCTAGTATCTGTATCTGGCAAGGAAAGGACAAAAAGTAGGGACAGGGGGGATAGATTTCTAACTCTAGTGGGATCACGATGGCCACTTTGTCAAATACAGTTAGGTAGCATAGCAGTTTCACTTCCAATTAGAAGTAAGTAAGAATCACCTGCTCTTGAAAGGAAGAAAAAAAATACAATCTGAGAAACTGATGAAACTGTCATGCTCTAAAAGTCACAGAGGACTCTGGAGACAAAGGTATTATTATGGATAAGAACAAGTCTTCTTTGGTAAAGAAAGAACTCCTTCTCTTCGACAAGTGAATAAAGAGGGTAAATGTGGTTAAAATGATTCAGTAACCAAATTACCCTACCAGTGGTTCTTTTTGTCACCTTTAATCACAACCCAGGTAGCTTCTAAAAGGAGACCTAATCATGACTACCTATTGTTACTGAAATTGAGAAGGAGTCCTTAGAGTTTTCTGATGTTTAACGTAGATCCAGAAACACTGCTGATGTTAAGTATATCCATTTAAAGATATCACAACAATCCAGATTTTTCTTTAGGATATCAGTTCCACAAGAAAAGATACCATTATCTGAAACAAATTACTTTGTGATTGAAAAGGGAGAGTTGGTTTAAATTATTATTGGCACAGTATATGCATTTAAAAATTTATTGACTCCCCATAACAATATGTACTCATTCAGATGTCACAGTCACACGAATGTCACATGCTTACTCAGACCTGGTGCATGCCTGGGTGATGCAACTGCTGAATCTTTATCTTCTTGTGCAATCAGCTTCCTAGCACAGAGAACTGCATTTTTTTTTCTTTCCTTCTACAGTTAATAGAAATTGGCTTCTTGCCTTCAAGGGGGTAATCTCTTCAGTTGTTGTAAGCTTTCACATTACTTTCTCATGACAGTTTTTTTTTTTCTATAGATATTTGATAGAGACCAAGTTTAAATAATGGAAACTGATTAATTTATCTCCAAGAGATGGCACTTCTTGGCAATCGTCTTAAGTCCTTGAATATAGTTCAAGGTTCTTTTCGCCATACCATTTGTCAGCTCTCTTCCTTTACCCAACCTCTCTCTCCTTCCCACCATATTTACATATCACACATACACTCCTTTTATCTGTCCTAAACTTCTTAGAATTATATAGTCCAAATCAATAACAATGGCTTCAATGACATTACATCCAGATACATTAAAAGGCCAATGAATTATAACTCTTTACTATATTGCAAAGATTCTTGTTAGCTGTTACCTTCATCTCTGCACTCAGACTGAATATAAGAGACCTATTGGAAACACCTATGCAAGCAATGACACTGACCTCTCTTTTCAGAGGTCTTTCTTTGTTTCTGTTTTCCCCCACCAAGAGATAACTGTTACTAGACATTAAGTTTGAACAGCAGGGACATCGTTCCCTGCTGCTGCCAATCAGGTACCCTTCATTAGATCCTTATCTAATTAGTATTCCTTTAAAAATTAAACTTATTATGTATGCAGTGATCTCTCACTCTTCACTGTTCTAAAAGTCAGCTTCCAACATATTGTTTGTACCTTCACCATATGTTGGAGTCATTAGATAATGACTTCCATCTTGCAAAGACTTTGCAGGAAAGATGCATATACATTTTTACATTTAAAATGGTCTGACTTAAGAGACTAATTAGCAATGCCATTTTTTTGTGTAGAAATTAGCATATCTGTTATCTTATTAACTAGCTTGAATATCAATGGCACTCCCACAATGTAAAGCATATCTCTGAAGTATTGTTCTGACATTTCAGGTTGGTCTCTGACAGGCAGGCCGACTTAATCTGTCAGGTTTTACATGGTTGAAAATCAGGGATTTGGCACTTTAAATGTTTGAATTGGCCAAAGGTGCTGGTTTATTTTGAGGACAAATCTTACTTGCTTATAATTACTTGTACCCATTTGGTTGAATCAAGTAAATATTCTTTTGCCAAGTGCAATCAATGTGGGATGTGTTCATAGGAATGTTTGGTTTCAGAGGTCCCAAGGCACATGAATGAGTTTACTCTAGAATATGATATTATGGCCCGCTGGGAGAAAAACTTGCCTTTGGCAGAGAATGCAAACAGGCAAGTATATATATTACTCAGCATCCAGAAAAATGGGTGAAAACATGGGAAAAATTTTCATTTGAACTAGTGTAATGGCCAAAACAAATCTAAATAAGGTTTTGTTGTATATGAAAACTCTGGACCAACTCTGCTAGAGTGTCCCTCCTTTCAGTAGGAATATTTTAATCTGCCATCACTTAGAGCTCTGCTATCAGGAGAAATGTTGAGAATAAGGTTTTATTGGTGTTTTTAAAAATGCCTGTATTCATATATGCGTGCAATCTATTGATTGGTTATAAGTGGTGTGATAAAGTCAGCCCTAGCTAGTAATGCTTTAAGAGGATCACCACTTCTCTTCATGAAGTGTTAAACATTATAACAAAAACAAGAATAATAGAGGATAAGCCAGGTCAGTCATTTCGAAGCCAGGTGGCACATGCAGGACGAAGATATATAGCCATTGGTGTGAGGTAGATGCTGTAAAATCTACAGGAAAATGGCAGGAATTGGGACTGGATATTTGACACAGCAGAGCAATTCATGATCCAGAGGCAATTGCACATGTAGAGAGATCTGTGAGTGACACTCCAAGAGTTTCTGAGGGCACAAGAAGCAAAAATCAACTTCCTTAGCCCTGCATTTTATGGCTAGTTATTCAAGCACAATAGTTTCTCTGATGCTAACATTCTGTAATAAAAGCTCTTGCTTTAGATTGATGAGCATAAAGAAGATACTTCCCCTTGTTTTCTGAGCATTGAATAGTATCTGGTCCAAAAAACTCCAACCACTTTTGAGCTCTTACGGCCAGCTATTCGTTTTCATTCTAGAGGTGGTTACTTCTAGGGAAAGAAAAGAATATAAGAACTAAATTTGGTTTCTACTGTAAGTTGGATGGCTGGGCATATGCCTTTACATTTTATCTCTCCACTTATAAATCCCATTGAATGAGGGTAAAAATGTACAAATAGGAATAAAACCTTAAACATATGAATTGGAGAATGGAACATCAGAATATCCAGAAATTTTGGTGACTCCTAAAAACAAAAAGCATATGAAATATATCAAAGATTAAAAAATAGTTACTGCTACCTACCATCTAGAGAATATTCAAGCAAATGGCCTTTAACTGCTCTATTTTCATGCTGAAATTGTAAAAGCAGTATTTGTGTCAGTTTAAAGTGATCAATATACTCTAAAAATTGAATGATATATTTGGACCAGACTGACAAGTATCTAGTATATATTTTAGCTTCTGAGAATAGAATCACTCATAGTTTAGTCTACCTGTCTCCTGCCCAACTAAAAGCTAAAACTGACAATGCTCTTCAGTAAAAGATCTGAAGATCAGTAGAGAAAACCCATAGAGAAACTCCAGTGGAAGGCTATAGTAGATTTCTATTGCTTCTGCAGCTACTTACCGCAAACTTGATGGCTTAAGATAACCACACACATTTATTATTATCATTCAGTTCTATAGGCTAGAAGTTCAAAATGGGTCTCAGTGGTCTAAAATCAAGAAGTTAACAGGGTTGCATTTCTTCTGGAGGCTCTAGAGAAGAATTTGGTTCCTAGATTTGTTCTTATTGTTGTTGTTTTTCTGGCTTCTGGAGGTCACCTGAATTCTTTACCTGCCACTTTTAAATTCAACAATGGCCAGCAGAGTCTTTTTTACACTACATCATTCTGGCATTCTTCTGCTTTTACATTTAAGGACCCTTGTAATTACATTGGACCTACCAGAAAACTCAGGATTATCTCTCTACTTTAAGCTCAGCTGATTAGCAACATTAATCCCATTTGTTACTTTAATTCCCCTTTGCCATCATGTATTATAACATATTCAAGGTTCCATGGATTAGTACATGGACATCTTTCAGAAGCCATTATTCTACCTACCACAAGGGCTAAATGAATAAACTAACCTTGTACTTTGTTATTAAACATGAATAAAAAACAATATTATTTTGGAAATAGAGTGAAAATATCAGGATCTAAGTCAATAAATGAAACAATTGATGACAAAAGAAACAGTAATAATTCAGAAAGCACAATTTAAATGCATACATATACATAAACATATGTTGTATATGTAAATATATATAATGTTTTCAGGAAAAATTTGAGAAGATATTGCAGTCATAAAACAAGAATAGACTAAAATGAAAAAGGAGCAATCACAAAGTAAAACAGTGTCCTTATAATTAAAAATGTAACATTCAATAATGAAAGAAAAGTTGGATAAAAAGTTGAGAAATTTCCTAAAACTATAAAGTGAAATGACACAGCTATGAAAAATAAAAACCAAATAATCTGAAAACTGATAGGTTAGTTCAGGAGGAACAAACTGTTTAGTTGGAAATTGAGAAAGATTAGAGAAAAGAAAATTTATAGGGAAAGAAATGTAGAATAATAAGTTTCCTCCTGGTTTCCTTCCCTTCATCATTTTGCTCTCAATCTCCCTTCATTATTTTTCTTCATTCTATAGCACTAACAACCATCTGTGATTCTACATAGCAACCTGATTACTTATTTTCTCTGTGACTCAGTTAGAATGTAAAATCCATGAACAGGAAATTAGATTATTTTGCACCCTAATGTAAAACTCTCACCTAGAATTATGCTTGCCACATAATAGCTCAATAAATTTTAATTAGATGAATGAATGAATTTTTGCTTACAGTAAGTTGTGTCTGAGGAAAAAATACCCCTTTTGTCCCTTTTCTGCTTCCCACTTCTGTTGACATGAAATGAACAAAACTTTTAGAATCTCTAAAAGTAAGAAAGAGAGTTTTATCTGAACCCAGGTTGAAACAGCTGCCGGAGAAACACACTCTTCACAGGGAAACGAACAGTTTTCACAGAGTTATGTACTTTTTGCATCTTGTAGAAGCTCAAAAGATGATAGATTAGCATATAGGCAGGAATCACAAGTTTTATCATAAGGTAATGTAGGGAGTAGGAGAACTGATTGATATTTCAAGGACAAGAGAGTTTTCCTTTAGGCTACTCATTCACGAAGCATATGTACAATGCATGAATGGTAGACCATAAATTAGGCCTTTGGTTTGAAAAAAGTTTATATACAGTCATGCTGATTTAGGAAGTAATCTAAAATGGCTTCCCTTGTGTATTAGGCCTTTAGAGAGTTTTTCTCTCATCTCTTGTACCACTTCTATTCCAGAGAATTTGCAATTCTATTATAAAGCCAACATTTAGACTTGTCTTTAGATCTTTAGGATTCTAAGGTGCTATTTTTAATGTTTATATGCTCTAAAATTTAAGTTACAAAGAGTGGCATGTTTGTTGAGTGTCAAATGAAAACTTATTTGGACATTTTTATAGGTACCCAGCACTCAAGTATGTCTTTGAAGGGGAAATCAAGGTAATATTTCAATCCTTAGATTTACATTCAGAGCTTCAATAACTTGAAATTTTTCAAGAGTAGACACTTAGTTTGACAGCAGTGTTGAGGGGGGTGGAGAAAAAATAATTTTCTCTCTACCTTTCTAGGTTCTTGGTTGAGGACTCCCTCCCCTATAATAAAAAGGCTAATTGACAGAAGAAAAACAAACAAAAGTTTAATAACATATATACTCCTGGACACATGGGAGGTGCCCAGGAAAACTGAGTAACTCTCTGGAATGGTCCAAGCCACCACTTTAAATACCATTACCAGCTAATGATAAAAGATGTTGTAGAGGGTCAGGAATCCAGTTTGGAAGGCTGTCAGGACAAACACAGTAAGCAAGGGTAAAGATCTGATGCAGATTTTGGTGCCTGTCTTTGCCAGTGATAAAATTTCTAGAGATTTAGACCTCCTCCTCTTCCTAGTACAGGGAGGGAGACAGGCTTGCAAATGGAGATTTCCCTCACAAATGTAAAATTCTTTTACAGAAGGTTAACTTCTACTTGGTTTTCAGAGCTTCTCCAGTGTCTGTTTTTTAAAATAGTCAACTCCAGATAAACCTTATGCCAAAGAGACATATTTTGGTGTGGCAAAATCTGTTCCCCTTCATTATAGGGTAATAAGAGGAAATTATAAAATCCTCAGAGCCATCAAAATATTTTCTGAAATTATCAGTAATGGAGGATAGTTGGAAGAAAGGCACACAGGGACAAGGGGCCCCTGTTCTAGGAGGAAACTACCCTTAAAAAGGAAAAGACCCCATCCTGTTATTCAACACCACTCTGGAAGGAGCCCTCCACCTTTTTCCACGTGAACAACTACCTAATAGGTAGATGAGCTTGTAGACAAAAACCTGTTTGGGTGACAGGCACAAGGAGGGTTAATCAGATTAAAACAGCTGCCAATAATCTCATAAGAACGCCTAGAATTAGAAATTCCAATGATAACCCTCTCTGATCCCCTCCCTTTTTGGGAGTTTTGTACTATTGCTCAATAAACTTTGCTTTGCTGCCCATCACTCTTCCTCTGGTCTACCTTTTCATTCTTTGAAGGGGCATGACAAAGAATGGCAGGCACTAAAGGAAAAGAAACACTGAAACATCAGGGCCCTGCTTAATATTGTTAAAAAACAAAAATTCAACTAATTAAATTTGAAAATCTAATTGGCTTTATTAAAGATTCACAAATCAGCAGCATCCCATCTAGCAAATAGAAAATAGCTCTGAGCAACTATACAAAATGGAAGGCCTTTATAGGCAGAAATTAGTCAGGATGAGAATATTATTAGCAAAAGAAAATGAAGGATTGGTTCAGATAAGATCACCTTCCCTGAGGGGGAAAGGGCAGATGCCTTAATCATGCAGATTACCTCACTGGTTGCTGATCAGAAAATTCCAGACTGATTGGTTTAAAATTCCACTCCTGGGAAAGGCTGCAACTGCAGTGGGGTTAGGTATGAATTCTTGGTAGGAGTTAGCAAAAGCGACTCCATTTTGGACCTGACTTTTTTGGTTATTGTTGTTTTGTTTTTTAACACTATCTTTTAGTCCTATTAAGTCAAAGAATCACTAAATTGGTTTATCTGGAAGGTATATGATCCTTAAGGGCTGTGCCATGAACAAATATTTTACCCAACCTAATTTTGGGTTGGTAGACATGCTGGAAATGATATATGACAGTATCTGTGTTCTCTTCCTTGTTGTTAGCTAAGCCTAAAGTATGAAAATTGCAGCCCCTCCACCACAGGCTCATTTTTAGCAAGATTGTCTAGTTAGGCTAAAGATGATAAGAGGCATATTATTGTTAATTATATTTTTTTTTGCTTGTTTGTTGTTTTTAAAAATTGGTATAAGTGATGAATTTGAGAAGATACTACTTGGGCATGTTATAATCCTAATCCGTTTAAGAGTTATGACATAGTTCTACCAGTGAGAATCAAATTAATTGTTCGCATCAGGCATTTTTAAAAAATCCATTTTTTGAACACCATATAACTCATCTTACTCTTATTAGAGTATATATCCCCTTCCCAGGGCAATAGTTAGTATTAAACATCTCTTTACTCTTTACTCTTCAAGCCTCACTTCTAAAAAAAAAAAAAAGACATTTCTAAACTTCCTTCGATCTGTCTACTAATCTTTAACTCTTACTCACTAATTTACCCAATTCTCATCAAGCCCTTATCTAAAACTATGCCTTAAAACCTTTATTAGTATCTTACCTTCACACCCCTGTCCCAAACACTACTAAGATTCTGCCAAGGTAGGATGTCAGTCTTACTTTATCACCAGTTTATTTTTGTAATTGGTCCATAGAAGCCTGCATTATTATTTTAATTATCAATGACAAAGAAAAATTTGCCAATAATTAAACTATAAATTTTGTTATTATTTAGAATTTTTGTTTCATTCTTATAAAATCAGCTGAGTCAGATTTATTTGAACATTGATGTATCATGTATCATCACTCTTATACGTATAAAAAGGAAAAGCAAGTGAAGTAAATAGGTTAATGTATTCTTAAATATCTTCACATTTAAGGTACATCTGGTTTTAAGATATGTAAAAATATAAATAATGTGTCACTTAGATTTGAAGAAAAGTCTCCCTGAAACTCCCAGTTGCCAATCTAACTCTCAGGACACATCGGCTAATCCTCTTAATGCCTCTACAGAAATCCCGTTTGCCTCAAAGAGACTCATTTACGTTGAGAGAGCCTTGAGTCTGGGACAGAGCGATCTTGACTGAAGAATTCCTGATGGCAGGGCCCATGCTCTCTCCAGCCTTTAATAGAACTGACTTCTTGGAGTCTCACAGTTGTGGGGCTTGCATATTCCATCATGCTTCCCTTATTTCTGTCAATTCTTGGGAGCTGAAATAAAAATGTGTTGGACTGTAATCTTCCATATAGTTCCTTTAATGTCAGGAACTGAGAGAAGGTGGGAAGAGGTAAAAATGAGTATATGTGCTTTAATAATTTTTTTAATGCGAATCATTATCTTAGGGCATGATAAACAGAGGAGGTTTTGCAGGAATATTCAGAGGACAAGAGAAGATGTCTTTGGCAGGAATAGGAAAAGAGATGTGAATCACGAGGTAATTTTTCATCTTTCTCTCTCACCTCCCTTCCATAAATATACTTTAAGATAATATCTTATTTTCCTGTCTTCTCATTAAGTGCATAAAGAGCTTTTGGAGATACAGTATTTCATCATTTGAATAAGTCTGAATAAATGCCTAGACTTAGGACCATACTGAAGGCAGACTTACATTTAAAAGACCCCCACTGAGGAATCAGTAAAGGCCTGTTCAGTACTTTTGGCAAGTTGCTCTAAAGGAGGACCATGACATCATAAGTCAGAAATGATCACAAGGTGTGAATACTAAAACATAAGACAGGGGTTACCTTTTAGAGAATGCAAATGTGACCCAGAAATAGGCTGAACACCTTTTCCCGACTGTGTATTTTTTGAAATAGTTATTTAATATATTTTTGAGCATTTTTTTTATAATGACAGTACTCTGATCTTTGGACAAAACAGGTCTGAGTCACTTGCAGAGACTAGAAATTGAAAGTTTAATATGAAGCCCATGTCTAATTGCACTCACCATCATTCCACTCACATAAGGGATATACTGGAACACAGGAGAAGAGAGAGAAGATAGCAATTTATTGCATATTCAGCAAAAGAGGATATTTTTCTGTCCAGGCCTTGAAAATACAACAGACTCCTACTGTTATGGTAGAACATATAAAAATGAAGAAAATAGGAAAGGTTAGTTAAAGGAGATTTTTTTTTTCAATTCTAAGAGATTCCCTTCAAAGTGGGTGTGGAAGTTTCCTTCCCTTGAAGCCCTTTAACAGAGAAGTCAGGATCTTCACACATGAGATGCATAATTTCTTTTGGTAGTGTAAACACAAAAATATATTATTGTGTAGACAGAAGTCTCTACTCACTCAGGGAAATTATTGGCCAGGAAGTCAAAGGATACGACTTTGACTAAGGAGAGGTACCTCTACTTCAAAGTAAGTAGTCCTTAGGAAATGTAATAGGATAGAGGAAGTTAGCAGCCAAGAGGGGAGAAGCAAGAAGAGAATAATAAGTATAAACTCATCAGGATGGAGTCCAATAAAAGAATAATTATTGAATGGAGAAAGAAGCAGCAACCATATAAAACAAAAGAAAAGAAAATAATGAGAGGGAGAAAAAAATACTGTTTATGAAAGGCCTCGAATTCAAATGCATAACGATCTGTAGTCAATGGACCATAGCCCTGGTAACCTATAACTGGAATAGCAAGACTAAGGTGACATGAACTCTAGTCATCCCAAGAAAGAACATAAAAATCGCGAACTAAGTTAAAGAAGATAGGACAATACAACTGAGGTGATGATCTGTTCTTTATTGGATGGCTGGAAGAGATGCACTTTTGTTTTTTGTTTTGTTTTGTTTGATCTGCCAATACCTTCTTGGAAACCACTCCTCTCCCTTCGAAAATAAACATGTTTTATCCCTTATTCATTTAGTTCGGTGTTGACTCTGCCTTTCCTGAGTCCCCAAAACTTATACTGTCCTGACCAATTTAAACCCTCTATATTCCTGGCTACATTCAGGGATTGGTGTGTGACTCAAGCCAGGGAAGTCAGAAGTTTGCAAAGGTTTTCACCTGACTGATTAATCCAGACAACCATGTCTTTTTCCTCTAGGTTCTCTACTGCGGGAGCATATTAGACTTGGAGAGTATGTATATGAGCAATAGAAACAAAGAGGGATTTAATGCCATGATGTCTGACCTTTGATTCATACCTGAAGCTGTCCTACTGAGAAAATTCAGTGCTGTGAGCTGATCTATTCTTTCTCGTTCAACTTGAGATAGCATAAATTCAGTTCTTATGTTTGCTTTGGGAAATGTACATACTTAATGACATTTTGGTGATTAATGGTGATAAAATACATGGATGAGAAAACAAGTTCTGCTTTACTGAAAGCCTATATAATGGGCATTTTATTTTCTTCTTCAGGGCTTTACTCCAGAATTCACATTTTGCTTTAATGTCTACCATCTAATAAAAATGCTCTTTCAGTCTTATTTCCAAACCCATTTCCAGCCTCCACCTAGTTGTTTGCTTTTACACACACACACACACACACACACACACACACACACCCCTCAACAGAATTGTCTACATATAGCTTCTTCAATTAATGAACTCTATTCACGGGTGCCTGGGTGGCTCAGTTGGTTAAGCGACTGCCTTCGGCTCAGGTCATGATCCTGGAGTCCCTGGAACAAGTCCCGCATCGGGCTCCCTGCTTGGCGGGGAGTCTGCTTCTCCCTCTGACCCTCCCCCCTCTCATGTGCTTTCTCTCTCTCTCATTCTCTCTCTCAAATAAATAAATAAAATCTTTAAAAAATAAATAAATAAATAAACTCTTCTTCACTTTTTAACCCACTCCAATTTACTTATATCCTTGCTACTCAACTAAAATCACCTCATTAATGCAACAGAAACTACCATGATGACAAACCATTAGTCAACTTCATCCTCAGATCCTCTTCTTAAACTCTCAGCAGCATTCAAATAGTTTTTCGTATTTTTCTTAGGAGCAAACTCTTCTATCGAGCTTCCTCTGTACCAAAATTGTTCTAAGTGCATTAAGTATATTAGTTCATTTAATCCTCACAACCACACTTTGAGGCCGGTAAGATTGTCATCCCTGTTTTATGAAAGAGGAGATTGAATATCACAAGAGAGGAAGTAATTTTCCCATGACCATCCCAGCTGCTTGGTGGAGATTGGATTAGAATCCAGACATTTTGGTTGCAGTCTGTCCTCTTAAACTCTACATCATACTTTCCTCTCATTTATCTCATACTAACTTTTTAGAAACACTTCTCCTAGTTTCTGGCACGTTACAACTTGCTATTTTTTTTTTAATCGGATACTCTTCTGTTCTTTTCTCTCTCTCTCTCTCTCTCTCTCTTTTCCTATAGTTGATCTCTAAATTTTGGAATGCTTCAGAGTTCATTTTAAATCATGCTTCCCTATATAATCTCTTTAGTCAATCTCATCCAGTTTTATACTTAGAATGTATAACATCATAAATACAGTGAGTTTATGTCTTCAAGCTCACCAACCCCCATTACAGTGAAATATATCAAGGAAAACATATTCCTTCCAGAGAACTTTCCCACCTTCGTAAGTGGCAACATCACCCAATGAGATCTTTAAGCTAAAAAACTTGGAGTCACCTTTGTTTCCTTTTTCTCATCGTTCATAAGCAATCCATCTATACCTGTTGGTTTTACCTCCAAAATTAAGATAGATTTCTTTTACTTCTATCTCTAGTGCTACTACATGACTGGTTAACCCCTGACTCTCAACCAGTCTCCCTGCTTCTGTGCTTGTCTCTTGACAATATTTTCTCCTTATTTTTAAAAAGAAAATAAAATATGTCACCCACCACTGCTCTCATTAAGCCTCTCAGTGGCTTCCCTTGAATTCAGAATAATATTAAACTCTATATGATGTTTGTATATGTTTTGTCTTCTGCCTCCATTTCCCATCTGATCTCCTTCAATATTTACTTCATTCCAGGCATACTTACTTCTTTGCTGATCTTCAAATATGTCATTTGTTCCACATTCAGACTCTTGACACTTTCTATGTTTCTCTCTGGATGGCATTTTCTCATCTTTCAAGCCCCAGCTCAAAAGCAACATCCTCAGAGCCACTTCCTGCAACATTCTAATTACTCTTTATCAGATAAGCCTATTTGTTTTCTTATTAGTGCCACCGCAGTTTGTACATTGTCTATTTATTTGTACTTACTGATTTATTTGCTATCTCCTAAAGACAAGAATAAAAGTTCCATGGAGGCAGACATCGTCTTTTTCACAATTTTATCTCCTATACCTAGGATAATGCTAGCCACGAAAATAATTACTTTTTAATGAATAAATGAATACATGGATAAAAAGGATTTTATTAAGTTAATATAATTAACTTTCACAATAGGCCTATGAGACAGAGACCGAGGTCTATTTTTTTTTTCCATTTTGTTATTTATTTATTTATTTTGACAAGATACAGATCTCATAAAGGTTAAAGCTGTGACTACAATTCTGGCATAGATCATTTTTCTTACCCACTTCACAATTTTATTTATATGTGTGGATATGTGTATGTGTGTGTATACACACACACACACACACACATATTTAATCTGTTTAAATAGAGAATTTGCCAGTTTAGGAGGGGGGAATTGTGATACTATATAGTATGTGTAGCCTAAGTGTCCTTAAAGTTTTCCAGTCTTCTGTGGTACCCCATTACTTAAGTATCCAAAAAACAAGACAAACAAACAGACACAAGCTCAAACCTGGCATCCTACGTGACTGCTGGAATAAAAATAAAAGTAATGATGATAACAATATATTAATAGTAGCTAACACATACATAGTGTTGACTATGTGTCAAGCATTATTCTAAGAACTGTGCATGCTTAAATACTCATGCAACTTAAATTCATTCTCTCAAATATTTTCAAAGCCTCCATGGAAAGTGTCAATAAATCTTAACCTGTGACCACCTTTTAGTTTGAATAGTTGTTCTAGGTCTTCTATTTCACTCTCTCCTCCCCAACATCTTGACACATAGTCCTTCAGCAATTTCTTTTTTTTTTTTTAAGATTTCATTTATTTATTTGTCAGAGAAAGAGAGAGAGAACAAAAGCAGGGGAGCAGCAGGCAGAGGAAGAAGCAGGCTCCCTGCTGAGCAAGGAGCCTGATGCCGGACTGGGATTACGACCTGAGCCAAAGGCAGATGCTTAACCAACTGAGCCACCCAGGTGCCCCTTCAGTGATTTCCACATGCTTTCCTTTAAAATAGTGCTACAGCTTCCATGCTCATTTCTTCAAAATATATAACAAAAGGCTCTAAAGACTTATCAAATTTCACCAAGGATCTGGAATACTTGGAAGACACCCAAGAAAAGAGAAGAGAAAAAAACTGATTAGATACCACTGCTCCAAAATCCATTAGCTAAATACATGATAAACGGTACTTACTAGATCTCTCTATTCTGTGTTGTCAAGCCACATCTCTATTCATTTCAGCTTTGGGGCTTTAATTTGCAAGTGATGTGTAAATAAACCGAAACTTAAGGATTATGACTGATTATTTCATGTCACCAGTTAATGGCAAGGGTGTTGAGCTCACCTTGTCTGAGTTCAGTAAAATATTCCAGTCTTGTGAGGGAATGTGTTGCTTAGGATTTAGGGGAAAACATTCAGTTGTATGGATTGAGACATTTTGTTAGGTGATGTACAGCTAACACATAGTTAGTTACCCTAGAGATCTTAAGGTTTTTGGAAGGAGATTAAGAAAAGTTTGTACCTGTTTGCACATCACATGTCATTCACAGGAGTTGTACTAAATTCAAGAAGGTTAGACATGAAAGTAAAGCATGAGCAACTTGAACCAAGTGTCTAGTTTGTGAACTCTTGCTCCTTTATTTCTCATCTAAGAAAATTTCTTGATTCAATTTATAAACTAGAGATTATTGCCACCCCACTCCTTCAAAAGGAGTTATTGTCTGAACAGGAATATACGCCTTTTAACCATATCTTTAACATAATCATCTTAAATACAAATACACACCTCTTCAAACTATTTTGTTTCACAGCTTACATTATTCCATACCATTTTCTTAAGCCTATTAATAAACAATACCCTAAGAAAAGCAACATATTTTGAAGCAATTGATGTGTACTGATCGTTTGTATTGACATGGACTAATTTGTGAATTTTAGGCAACCTAGTATTTTATTCTACAGAGACCTAGTCAATGGTGAATATGTAAGTTAGCTGTTGAAAGAAAGAAAGAAAGAAAGAAAGAAAGAAAGAAAGAAAGAAAGAAAGAAAGAAAGAAAGAAGAGAAGGAAGGAAGGGAGGGAGAAAGGAAGGGAGGAAGGGAAAGAAAAAGAGAAAAGAAAGAAAAGAAAAGACAAAAAAAAAGGAAGGAAGGAAAGAAAGAAAGAAAGAAAGAAAGAAAGAAAGAAAGAAAGAAAGAAAGAAAGAAAGAAAAAGAAAAAAGAACAAGAACAAGAAAGGAAAGGGGGAGAGAGAGAGAGAAAAGAAAGAGTAAGAGACAGCTTTAGAGAAATTCAGATGTTTTATGAAAATCTGATCAAACTCTAATACAAAGCATAAAATGATGATTACTTAAAATATGATATTGAGGGGCGCCTGGGTGGCTCTGATGGTTAAGCATCTGCCTTCAGCTCAGGTCATGATCCCAGGCTCCTGGGATTGAGCCCCGCATCGGGCTCCTGGCTCAGCGGGGAGCCTGCTTCTCCCTCTGCCTCTGTTTCTCCCCCTGCTCATGCTCTCTCTCTCATTCTCTATCTCTGTGTCTCAAATGAATAAATAAAATTTTTTAAAAAGTTAAAAAATAATAAAATGAAATATGATATTGAATATCAAATTTTAGTGTATTTTACAATCGTTAACTTCAGATGAAAACAAAATTTTGACACATTAAACATAAAAAATTTTTTAAGAGTTTCATCACTGTTTAGAATTCTTAAATTCTTCACAAAAAGAACCAGATTTAACTATTTTTGACTGCTGTGGTTTACAATCACTACAGTTCAAAGGCAGCAACTAGACTGGTATATGATTCAAGTCATCCTCTGCAAGATAGGTTTCAATAAATATTTGTGGATTTATGTTTAAGGAAAGTGTGTCATTTTATGGAGTTAAAACTTCAGATAAAGGTAGATTGTAGAAATATAAAAAATAAAATTTGAAGTGATTATTTTGGGAAATGCTGGGATAAAACTAAAATGCTCACTGATAATAGAAGTATATAAATAGTTCCTTAAAAATTAAACTAGTTAATATGTCAATGGAAGTTGCAACCCTGTTATGAAAATCTGATTTATTTGTTCATTTTATTTATCTATCTATCTATTTATTTATTTATTTATAATCTTTGCTCTGAATTTTTTTTTATAATAATTGAAAAATACCTAACCTTTGTTTCAATGTATAGTTTAAATTTTCAGGTTCGATTTAATGCACTGCTAAGTCTTCTAAATTTAAGGCAGAATTCTTCGTGATCATATAGCCTAGATTTCCAAAAGAAGTGAGAATCATAAATATTGTTATTTTAGGAGATTAATTCTGATTTATTTTCACAGATCTTTGAAGCCCTGATATATATTGTTTTAGTGCATTCATTCATTCAAAAATCTTAGGAAGTGTGTCCTAGATTAAACTACCATGTCTCTTTTTCTGAGAGATCAAAGGCTTGGTAATCCCTACCTTAGAGGAATTTATTTAAATCAAGAAATATGATGTGGATGGAGCAATCTAACTGAATTTGAATGATTTCAGAATTCTTTAATGAAAATGAATTTGTGATATGATCAAATTAATAGTTAGTGGAAAGGAAATGGAATACATTTAAGATGCTACAATTTGTATGTACCCAAAGCATTTGACTGTTGAGAGTTCTAGAAGCTTGACAGGTGGGTATTTCAAATGAAGTTGACCACAGCTGAAAGACACATAAACCTATAAAAGTTATTGTGCATGTTCTAGAATTACAGAATAAATTAAATTAAATCAAAATATTTTCTTCAAGAATTTGATTTATGTCTTCTAAAGTTATGACCAAAATTCAAAGATACAGAAAATATATTCAGATTTTCTTTGATCAGATAATAAAAATGGTGTTCTACTTTGACATAATAAATACACCAAATTAAAGGGAGCTATTGAGTTTAAAAAAAAAAGATGTTTACACAGAATCTAGCTATCAGAAGAAAGAAATTTTTGTGTAAGGGAAACAGAACTAGCCTCTGTATTAGAATTGACCTAAAGGCATAATTTTGTTCAGCTATGCATATCAGGAATGATTATACCTTCCTTAGAGCCTCAGAAATTAGCTTTACTTTGTCTCAGGTAGTCAAGAGACCAAGAAATCAGTTTAAATAGGAGGAAGGCAAAAGGGAGGTGGGAAGCATTGTATAGCAAGAATCATAACCAATATCAGCAAGAATTTGATTTGCAATTGACACTGCCACAGCAAAGATTATCAGTTCTCCCCATGTTCTTGCACAAGACTTGGAGTTACTAGAGAACTCATAATGATTCATAAACCTTGATCATGAGAGTAAAGAATCTCTGCACTACTTTCCACCAAAATTATATAAACTGGGAGCTTCCCGAAAGGGAGATCAAAGAGCTCCCAGGATGGATGCAGATAGGGGTTGAGTTTTCTAATTGGTGAGATTTGTAATAATTAGCTAAGAGCATTATGGTTCATAATAAAAGCAAATGTACCTAGTGCAGAATATGACACATAATGTGGTTGAGTCTATATCACTTAATGGAAAAATGGAGAGAATGTTTAAATCTGATAACAAATAAACAGTCACTTTATGCAAGGACCATATGGAAGACAAAAAATTGAATGAATCACATGTGCTAGAGTTTGATCTTCTCTCCGCTGTGTAGGCTTTACTTTAAATCAAAAGATGATGCAAATCCAGGGGGATTTGATTATCACAGCATAATATACTAGATCTGAAGACTTTGTGTCAAGCTATTATTCATGAGGCTTTTTTCTTCCAAAGCTGACTTGAGTGCCTCCCTTCATCAAATGGAAAGAGGATGTCAAAATCACATAAGGTCACCATTACAAAAAGAGATTCTACAGGAATATGCAAAGTCTTTTTGCTTGGCAATGGCAAAATATATAATCCTGTGACAGAGAGAGGAAATCTACTTGTTTGTCTCAAAGCTTATATTTATATGGTCACGGCTTGACTCTGAAGTCATTCCTTGAGCTCATTTGAAATCTTAAGTAGGAATAAATGTCATCCACTGCTGAAATACTGTAAAAGCAATTCAATTCAATGTTTATTTATAAATATGACAGGCTGGAAACTTGCATACTTTGTCTAAAGAATTCTCAAAGATGTAGTCATTTCAACCGTAATCTATTACCATTTATTTAAATCACTGTCATGGGGGTAATATGTAGTAACATGTTCAGATAATGTTTTATAGATTATCTAATTGAAAGTCTTCAGGTTAAATGCATTGGAAATCTTTATTTAATTCTAATATGATAATTAGAAGTTGGAGAATATGTTCTTTCCAAAGATCACTCTTTTATATGCTTATTCAATCATTCATTGTTGCCATGTATTCCAAAATCTTTTATTAGTAATTTTCTAGCTCATTTTCCATACTATAATGGGGACCCACTAAAACTGTTGAACAATGTCTCGATATCATTTTAAATAAGAGTCATTAGTATTGATAAGTATAGATTTAATATTTAATTTGGGAATTTTGTTAATATTTCTGCTCTCTGCTGTACTTTTGTGCTGGTAGCTTCAGTAGAGATAGTATCAAATGATAATGATTTGACAGGTAAGTAGGGGTTGTGAAGATATGAAGCTGGCAAATAATTAAACTGTCAATAAGTATTTAGGGACATAATTTATCTTAAAATGCCCTTAATAAGTTAAAAGGAAAAGTAAAATGTTTGGTTCTGTTGAGAAAAAAAAAATTGAATAAAAACTTTAAGGAATGTTTTTCGAGTTATATATAATTAGATATTTCACTACTAATTAATTATAAAGAAGCTGAATCAAGAAGCATTTTTATTTGAATTCCAAATCATCCAAGGGTCTTTCTTTGCTTTAAACTACAAGTTAATAGCAGCATATGAAAAAAGTTGCCACTGATTAATGTTGGGTTCAAAAACACATAAAATGCATTTCTATATATAACATGTAAGCCTAGTTTCATTTACTAATAACTGCAAATGATGAGTAATCAAAGCACAGTGAATGAACTAAACAAATAATTAGCTTTGTGGTTTGAGATATAGAAGAGAAGTAGATCCTTAAAGCTCCCCAACTGGTACATTCACCTTGGCATTTAGTCTTTGGTATGACCCTGTAGGGGTGAAGGGCAGGCCACCCAAAATGTTCCACTTAGGCATATTGATTATTTTAAATAAAAGTTACTCCAAGGAGCCTGTGTAAAGAAGAATGTTCAGACCCTCTTCTGTCTCCTTGAAAGATACCTTCTCTTTACACATCCTTATCACCAGAGTAGGAAATTCAAGGCTGAGAATGTTGTATAAAAACCCTTTTTTTAAACTAATTTACTACCCAAGCCCAAATTCTGTTTAGAAATCCTTACTAGTTGAAGCTCTCAAAGTTAAGTCTTCTTTGTTCTGTCAATTTCTCACAGATTTATTATCTGTCTGAAAAATAGAAAAACTGCCTGCCTTGGTCATTTTTTAAGTTTCAATTTCATCATTGGGCCTTCATGCACACATAATAAAACTTTTCTTCTCCTTTTAATGTGTCTCATTTAAATTTAATTCTTAGTCCAGCTAGAAGAATCTTAGACTGAGGAAAATTTCTTCCTCCATTTCAACACAGAAGCTCAGATCTTGCTGGGCTCAAATATAATTTTGATTTTTGAGTAAGAGAGAGAAGAATAAGGAAGTATAACTCAGTTGTCTGAGAGAGCTTATTGACAATTCTAAAAAATATTCTTAAAATAATATTGAGCTTTTGGACTTAAAAGATGAATCAATCAATGTTTAATACAGGTTACCTAATTTGTGACCAAAGTTTGCAAGATATTTTGTGAATAGAATAGAAGAAAAGATAAATACCTTTTTTAAATTATGCTTTTTTTTAATGTACCTCTATATGATCTCCTTTCTACAACACTCAGTTTGGTTATATATTTATATATTCATTGACTATAATTGCATCCTTAAAATATATGTATTTACAAGGCTAAGGAAGTTTGCCATTCATGTGGCTTATAAAAGACCAGATAACAACTAACTGCTACAGCAGGAGAGAACAAGAAGGGGAATTTTATCATCTTCTATTGATACCCTAATATCAAGATATCCCTTTCATAATCCATTCTTCTTCGAAGAGTTGTAGCCATATAAGGAATCTTTGACAGAAGATCACATCTGAGGTAAACATTTTCAAATTTAAAATTTAAATATAAAAAGATTAATTATAGGCTTCTGAAAGTTTTAATATTAATTACTTATAATTTTGATATAACTTATTAATGATAGAAGCAATTAGCAAACTTGTCTGTTTTGTTAAAGAACCTACTAGTTATTCACACTTGTACACATTACTTGGTACTAGTATTCTCTTTATGCTCTGCAAAATATATATATATATTTCATTTATTTATTTATGAGGGATCTAAAAGTAATCAACACTTATTAGAAGCTAGACCATGTAAAATTGTGACGTATTTTGTTTATTTTTCTAGTTTATATCGGTTTTAAATGGCATTGAGATAAATCAGTTTAAGTCTCTATTCTTTTTTATTTTTAAAGATTTGTTTATTTATTTGAAAGAGGGAGAGAGCATGAGTGGGAGGGGCAGAGAGAGAGAGAGAGAGAGAGAGAGGATCTCAAGCAGACTTCCTGCTCAGAGTGAAGCCAGACATGGGGCTCAATCTCACAACTTGAGATCAGGGCCCGGAGATCACAGCCTAAGCCAAAACCAAGAGTCAGATGCTTACCCACTGCACCATCCAGGGGCCCCTAAGTTCATATTCTTAAATCAGACAAAATCATCAGTTTAATCAGATAATCAGTCCATTAGTTAAATGAACCGCTTATTCAGAATTTATTAAATGCTACATACACAAAAATTGTGCATCTATCTGATTGTTCTATAGGACTAAATGAAATATGCTATATTTTGAAGATAAGTAAGACATACAGGAATGTAAAACAAATTATGTAGTTACTTAAAAACAATTCATTTTATAACTGAAATACAGCAATTTCAGGGTTACTATTTGAGGTTAAGTTTTATCAGAGATATAGACAAAAGTAAATTCTTCAATTTCTTCTTGAGAAAAGGAAATACAGTTAAGTACTTAGACTACTTCTACAAAATCAAAATAGTACAAGCTAGGGAAATTATTATCTTGATAACATTTATGGGAAACACCCACCACCTTCAATTTGCTTAAATTATGCAGATTTGTGATTTTGTTTGTTAGTTGTTACAGGAGAATTTGTGTGACTAAACAGCACTTGAAATATCATCCAAACATTGGTGACTTAAAGATCATAAGAGTCTGAATTTCTAACCCTGAAAGTCTGTATTTTACTTTGTAGGGGACACAAAATTATTATATTTATATATTATTAATATTTTTTAGCCCTAGGAAAAGTAACCCAAGTAGTAGCTTGAACCTATTGATGGTTATGCATAGTTCCAGAATTACCTTCCATCTAATTTTCCAGAAAGGTGAAAACAAAGTATTATTCAGTGAGCTAAATTCTCAGCAGGGAAACAAATTTTTAATCTGGTTGCCATGGTAATTCCATCCCTGTATTCAATTCCCACTCAACTTGGCTTGATGGCATTTGGTCTGAGTAATGAAATGGGAGGAAAGGACTGATGATTTTACTTTGAAAATATCCACAATGGGAAGTATACATATTTCATTCCTTTCTTCTACACTCCCTTCATTTTCTCCTTTCTCCAAAGGTTATTATTCTCACAATGAGGATAACATTTCTAGTGGATGCATACATTTAAATGCTTTCACATCAATACTAATAGCAGGTCAGGAGAGTATACTGACAGGGCTAAATCCTGGACACTGATAATTTATGGGCCACATCTAGTAGGTTATCCACATCTTTCTACCTTGAGCTAGTTGTGGTCAATTATACTATATAAGGCTATATTTCATGTCAGAATTAAAGCACTCACCTGATCTTCTCCATTCTAAGTGTACGTAAATATATGCGCTCACAAGTTTGACATGACTACTTAAAGTGAATACTTTCAGTTTTTTTTTTCCCAGAGTATCAGCATAACCTATGGAATATATATTAAATTGCTTCTCCAGAAGTGAAATCCTGCCATATGTACTAGAGAAATGTGCCACAGATGGTTATGGTATGTGTGGACATGTGAAGAAACTAAATGTTCACCCAAACATACTTCAAAGGACATTGTAATACAAATTTAGGTTACTATCTGTGCATGGCCTTTGGCATGGTCTTTCCCTTCTAAAACACATTCTTTTTGCTCTCATGTAGAAAAGTAATGATTCCATACATGCTTTATGATGTTGATGAAAGGCTCAACAGAAACTTTTACAGTTAACTCTGTAAAAGTTAACAAATGCAGCAAATGTGTTTTCTTCATATTGTAGATAGATAGATGACTACTATGTTAAGCCCCACTGTATTTTTTGCAGTTCCTAAAACTCAACTCCCCAAAACACTCTGTGTGGAGGAATTCTTTGTGTAATTGAGTAAGTAGGTGAGAACAAAGGCTTGTGCCAAGGTAATGTCTAACATACACAGAGGGAAATGATTCTTTTAAAAACTGTGTTCTGAAAGGGTGCTACTTGTTTCCACCCTCAGCATCATAGACTTCACCAAAATTGTCAGTTTGGATTCATTCCAGTTAGCTATATCTTGTTGACTAGAGGGTTTCTTTAATTGTAACCATATATGGTAACCAAAAGCTTGACTGATGGCAACTAAATCCATACCAAGGAGTAAGAATCACCCAAATGCAGTTCTAGAATTGATTCTAAATATATTAAACAAATTATAAATATTACATGACTCCTAACATAAAGTTCTCATCCCTTTTCTTTAATGAACTGGTAAGACATTACCAGAGTGGTTAAAAGGAGATTTGGGGGGTTATGTGTTGCTTTTCCGATTCAGTTTCCATTTCTTCCAGCTTCCACTTATTTCTGTTTTCCAGATAGTTCTTGTACCATTCACTCCACACTGGAATAGATTGTTCTCTTTTCTTTTTTTCTTTTTTTTTTTTAAACAGATAATCAAATGTACTTAACAAATATCTTTACATGTTAAAACTTTACATGTTTTTTTAACATTTTAAGTATACTTTCGTTTTTTTATTATGTTATGTTAATCACCATAGATTACATCATTAGTTTTTGATGTAGTGTTCCATGATTCATTGTTTGCATATAACACCCAGTACTCCACGCAGAATGTGCCCTCTTTAATACCCATCACCAGGCTAACCCATCCCCCCACCCTCCTCCCCTCTAGAACCTTCAGTTTGTTTCTCAGAGTCCATAGTTTCTCATGGTTCATCTCCCCCTCCGATGTCCCCACCTTCATTTTTCCCTTCCTGCTATCTTCTTCTTCTTCTTTTTTTTAATATAATGTATAATTTGTTTCAGAGGTACAGGTCTGTGATTCAACAGTCTTACACAATTCACAGCGCTCACCATAGCACATACCCTCCCCAGTGTCTGTCACCCAGCCACCCCATCCCTCCCACCCCCCAACACTCCAGCAACCCTCAGTTTGTTTCCTGAGATTAAGAATTCCTCATATCAGTGAGGTCATACGATACATGTCTTTCTCTGATTGACTTATTTCGCTCAGCATAATACCCTCCAGTTCCATCCACATCGTTGCAAATGGCAAGATTTCATTCCTTTTGATGGCTGCATAATATTCCATTGCATATATATACCACATCTTTATCCACTCATCTGTCAAAAGACATCTTGGCTCTTTCCAAAAGATCCTTATTCTATTTGAGGAAGTGTTTTACTCTTTTATTTATTGTGAATTTCTATGAAGATCTTTTCTCTTCAGTATGCTTTATAAAATGTCCACTGGTTATTTGCTAAATCTGGAAAGAGATTTTTCTCTTCTTCCAGTGCTCTGTGCTGCATGTTCCTTCCATTTCTGTATTATGTTGAGACACAATATAATTTTGTTCCTTGTGTCCAGAAAAGCCAGCTGCTCATTTGGGTCTAAGATGAAAAATTGTCCCTTGTAATTTTTTTTGGCACCAAAGAAGTATCTCTTCATAGCAATATGTCTTGCACTGACTTGCAGTTTGGTAGTTTATTCCCACCATGGTGTGAGGTATATCACCTCTTTGAAGCGTGTTGAAGAATGAGCAGACACACTATTCAGATGGTAAATTAAAGAGTCAAAAATAAGTGTAGGTGTCAATCTCAACATTCTCTTCCTTCTCCCACTCTTAAATTTTGTTTCTCTACCTTTAGCTCTATTTCTCTACATATTCCTTCTTAGCAACTCTTAGAATTATAACTAATACATCAAAGTAACCTGATGTTTTTCTGTTTCTGTTTCTGATTTCTATTTTTCAACTCAAGTGGAGTCCCTTGAATGTGTCCACAATAATCCCTGCAGAAGTTCCCAAACATATTCATTACATGATTTTTCCCCATACATATCATTCTAGGTTCCCTACTTTGACTACCCTAAGTTATTTCCCTAGTCACCTAGACTCTAGAACTCAAGAAACTTTCACTTTTCTCTGTGTCATTATTTATTTGGTATGCAATTCTATTGCAAAAATATTTATCCTATTTCCTGTTTCCTACTTTGTTGCTACTGCTTTCTTCTAGATCCTTGTACCTTTTTCTTGGGCCATTCCATTTCTCCCTAACTTGTTACCCTACTTCTGTGATGTATTTATTTTTATGTCATATGATATGTTTCTGTAAAATTAAATTCCAAGATAGTATTATTATATTTTACTCTTTCTGAAAAGTATTAAGTGGTTTGCCATTACCTATAGCAGGGGACAGAAAAAATTTTCTTTAAAGTTCCAGATAGATGGGGCACTTGGGTGGCTCAGTCAGTTAAGCATCTGCCTCTGGTTTAGATTATGATCCCAGGGTCCCTGGGATGGAGTCCCGTGTTGGCCTCCTGCTCAGCCAGGAGCCTGCTTCTCCCTCTGCCTGTCCCTCCCCCTGCTTGTGCTCTCTCTCTGTCAAATAAAGAAATAAAATCTTTAAAAATAATAAAAATAAAGTTCCAGATAGTAAATATTTTAAGTTTTGCAATATATACACCCAGTCTCTGTTACCGCTGTTCAAATCTACCATTGTGGTGCAAAGGCAACCATAGATAATATCTGAATCAATGGGCATGCATATATTCCAGTAAAACTTTATTCCTAAAAACAAGAAAGGAAGATGTGACCTGTGAATAAGTTTGCTGACCTCTGCTATAGTATTAGTTTTCAAATATTTTTCCACTCAAAATATCTTAAAGTAACCTACCATGATCTAGACATTTCAAAAAAATTCTGGTGATGCTTTTATATTTAATGTATATGTAAATGCACATTTCATTTCTCTCCAATATACATTTTAAATTATTTACTATAAAGTAAAATTGATGATTGAGGCATATGTGGAATATATAGCAATTTGCTCCGCTTATACCCAGTAAGTTCAGGGATACAGGTACTTCATTTTAAGAAGCATTGGCCTGAAGGATTAAAGCCTAACTTTTTATTCTGTTTTTCAATAGCATTCATGCTTTTCTTGCAACCAAGCCGTCTAAATATCTCCCCTCCCATTCTAGTTTCCCATCTGACCTTCAGCTCTCTTCTTTTCTCAGTCTGGATCATCTCTATAATACATTTACACTGTTTTTGTGGGAGTTTTTAAATTTTACTTTTAATTTTTATTTACTTATTTTTAGAGAGGGAGAGAAGAGAAGGGAGGGGAGAGGGGCAGAGGGAGAGAGACAATCTTAAGCGGGCTCCACGCCCATTGTGGAGCCCAATGCAGGGCTCGATTTCATGACCCTGTCATGACCTGAGCTGAAATCAAGAGTTGGACTCTTAACTGACTGAGACACCCAGGCACCCACTATCTTTACACTGTTTTTTAAGTATATCTTTGTTGTATCTTTCCATAAGCTAGATTCATCCACTTATGAAATCCCATGGACATTGCATGTATTTCTCTATTAATAAATACATTATGCTCTAGGTACTTACATATAGCATCTCCTCAATTAGACCATGTGATCCTAAGCAAGGGCAGGGTTTGTGGATAGTTCATTTTTAAGCCACCCCCACCCCTGCCAGTGCTTTGCACAAAATTAAGACTTTCTATTTATTTTATAAGTGGAAGTAAATATGGTTTGTTCTGAAATAAATGATGTCTACACTGTGGGTTCCTTTCCCATCAATAGCAGGATTATCAAGATGAAAGCCTGTTTATATAGGATCTTTCTTTATTCCTTTTTCATTTAACCAACAAATATTTATAAAATATCCATAGGATGTTAGGTACTGTTCTAGACACTAGATTTAATGTGTATGAATAGACTGATGGGGCCTTTGCTTTCAGAGATGACATTGTGGTGACTGAGGCTTGGAAGGGAAGAGAAAATCATACCCACACATATAACCTCAGGCAGACACATGTATTATGATGAGCAATGATTGATGCTATGTTATAGATAGTGACTGGCTGGGGTATCTACTTTGGACTGAGTGATCCTAGACATCTTCTCTGAGGCAATGACAGCTGATCTAAGACCCGTAAAATAAGGAGAAATGAGATATTCAGAGTTTTGAAAAAAGAGAATTCTAGGAAAAGAAAACAGGTGAGAATGAGCATGATGTATTTGAGGAAATAGATGACTAGTATACCTGGAGGGTTATCTGGGAAAGAATATATTCAGGATATATATTCAGATACATTCAGGGCATATATATGAAAGAGATACCACTGGGATTTCAGCATCACAGACAAAATGTGCTAAGTAGATACTATAGTAATAAGCATGGGGCAGCAGTCTAATAAAGCATTAAGTTGAGTAAACAGAGAAGAGGAAGCAATTTTTTTTTTTCCTTAGGTGGTGGTTACACATCACTAGGAAGAACTTTAGGAGAAGGCCTTGGTTTGGAACTCAAATGGCTTTAGGTATAGGAAGAAGTGTAATATAGACTTGGTATTAGGAAGAGAGTATTTTGCACACATAGTTATCTAAAGAGATAGATTAACTCTGACTGGGCATCTTAGATTGTTAGTTTCATTGGCTAGTTCAAAATTAGGTCACTCAAGAAAGCCTCTTATATATGGGCAGAGTTCCTTCAAATTCTCAGTGGGAACCAGTCTAGCTCTACTAGGGACTAGAGGACTTGCTAGGATTTGTTTTGTTTCGTTTTGTTTTTTTCCCCTCTTCATCTTTAATGTTGATGATTCAGGGTGATCCAAAAGCTATCAAAGCTCCCTGTTGGTGTTCAACATACATCAAATAGTAACGAGAGGAGACTTGAAGGTGACATCTTTCTAATCCAGTTCAGAGACAAGTTTGTTCTTGCAATAGCACACCATGAAACTTTAATAATTTAATAACTTTGTAAAGAAAGAATTTATCTATCTCCAGAGTTCTATCTGTCTCTTTCCCTGACATCTCCTTTGGGACCTGCAGGATTTATGCTTATTTTAAAGTTAAAATGTGTTCCAAGATGCTTCTATGCAGAGAGTAGTAAGGGTATTTGCTGTGATTCTCTGAAGTAGAGTGACTTCCAAGAAGGGAGTAAGAGTATAGGGCTCATGGTAAACTTTCTTATCCCAGAAATCTGTACACTTCTTGCTGTTTTTGAGGTTACCACAAAAATATAAGGGCAATGATAAACTTTACTGTTATGAGTAAGTGGGTCAAACGGGATGAGAATTATTATCAATAACTACTATAGGAAAGCAGATTTCATTATAATCTTACAACCAACTAGTCTAGAATTTATGAGATCTGATTGTCTTGCTGCTGAAGATCATGCTTTTCTAACCATAGTCATCTAAACTAGGAGCTGCTAGAGCAAAATAAGTCTGTGTTCTTGCTCATGGAGGAAAGAATATATGTTATCATTTTCATTTGTTTAAGGAAATTGAGCATCATATAGATAAAAGGTTGTATACTAAAAATTCTGTTATATTAATATAAAACTATAGAAGCTCAAATCTACAATTGAGAAGAGATCTCTGTATTTCCCATAAAGGAAAACTAATTTCATGGCTTTGTTCCCTGGGGCTTCCACATCTAGGCATATGGTTCTAAGTATAAAAATAAATACACACATATGTATATAATATATATTAAATACACATTATATATAACATAGATACATATGTATAATGATTCAGTGTCTTATAGTTACAGCAATAAAAGAAGTGGAGAAAAGTTTGGTCTATTAGATTTTTTCCTTGATAAACATTTACTAAGTATTTTTAAAGTAAGAGATGCTATATTAGACGCCAAAATACCAAGATGTTTAAAAAGTGGTTTCTGCCTTAAGGGATCTCATTGTTTACCAAATACAAACTTTTCTTACAATTATAATATAGAATAGAGTGGACTATGATGGGTATCTGAAAGAAGTGCCCTAGAAAGAAAAATAAATGTATTGGCAACTGGATCCACAGTTATTTTTATGGTTTGTGCCTTTTGTGTCCTATCTAAGAAATACTTGCCTAATCCAAAGTTGCAAGGATTTTCACCTATAGTTTCCTCTAGAAGCTATATAGTTTTAGCTCTTAAAGGTAGGCATATGATCTATTTCATTTTAATATATGTATATAGTGTGAGGAAAAATTCCAAACTTGCTTTTTGCATATAGATATCCAACTATTTCAATGTCATTTTCTAAAAAGACCACATTTTCCCCCCATTGAATTGTCTTGGCACATTTTGCAAAACTCAATTGACCATGCATGTAGAAATCTCAGTTTTTTAATACATCTGTATGTGGGGATGTCTAGTCTCTTCCAGGGAGCCACATGAGTCTCTATTTATCTGCCTGTCCATGGCCTGAATGGCATTTTTCTCATTTGGGATATGTGATAAAACATTTTATACCTGAGACATGCAAAGAGGCTTAATACCTGAGGAGTGTAAGTTTGAGGATTTGGTCACAGTGGAGAGAAGGTTGGGGGCAGAACCGGTAATTGTTTATACTTTAAAAAATAATTGAATCTGTCACTATGATATCTTGGATTTCAAAGGTTAAAAGACCTTAAATTATGTTTGATCACCAAGCAAATTGTCACTTGTTCATCACCATGGGGTGCTGATAATGCTGGTTGGCCATCTGGCCCTTATTTCTAATGCCAGGAAGCAGTGACTTGGCAGGGCTGAAGCTAGGAGCATTTTAGTTATAGTAAAAGGCAAACTGGACATTCTTTCTCAGTTTGAAGCCATGAATTATACAGTTTAACTTCAGAACTCAGACTGGGAAAATAAGGAAATATTTTATCTTTTTATGTCAACTTTGACTTCTCAGTCAAGATACTTAAACCACTTAGAGCTTACATATTGAAATACAAATTGAATTGGGGTCTGTTTTCTATTGTCCTTTTTTTTATCTAAAATTTTTTAAGTTAGTTCTTCGAAGTCGTATATGTATGGTATAAATTTCTCATATGAATGCAAATGAAAATATGCTCTATTATATCCAGAGGCATTACCTTCATATCAAAGGGTTATTAAGGTTGTATTTTTTAAAACATTCTCACAGAAGAGCACTGCAATTTTGGGTCAATTCGATTGTTATTTGGTCCAAAAGTATTACTTAAGTCCCAAGGATTCTTTTGAAAATTTGGATACTCTAACATTTTACTTTATATACCATAGAAATTTAGGATTGAAGAGGTCAAGATTAGCAGCTTAGAAAAAAAAAATTGGAATGCACACCCTTGGTGGCTGTCAAAAAAGTCAAAGCCATCTTCAAAACCAACAATAGGATTGTATCTATTTCTCTATAGAGAATTCTCCAGTGCTCTTTTAGGAAAACTGAGATCCTTAGATACTTCCCTTTATTAAATAAACAAACAAAAATTCTGGGTGTTCCCCACTGTCAGTGAAGAAAATCTGAACTAATTTTGTCATTCAGACTTCTCTGTGATCTGGCTCCACCATCCCCTGCAACCATTTTACTTTCTCAGTCCAGACTTTACATACTGAAAACCTTACAGTGTGCTATGATCCTATTTCAGGCCAGCCATTTTCCTCATTCAATATTATCATATGTCTAGTAATACTTTTTGTGTGTTGGGTCTATGTAGCTAAATCTTAAAAGACCAAAATCTAACAAAACTAAGCTCAAATGGAAACTGACCCAAGAATTATTAGTTCGTTAGTTTCAATAGCAAGTGAGCTCAGTAGTCCACTTTTTTATAGTATTTTTTTATTCAGCCTTGATATATTCATTTTGATATACGTACACTTTTTAATCCAGATTTTGAGAGCATGATCCATAGCTCCCTTAGCTGTGAATTAAAACCTATCTCAGAGTCTTAATTATAGTAGGTACCTATTGCAAGTTGGTAGAATAATGAAAAAAATAAATAATTTAATCATTTTCCAACTTGAAAAAAATCCATGCTAGGAATGTTCTAGATACTTCAAACCTAACTCATAAATCTGTCAATTCCAGCCGTCAGTCATTCCTGAAACTGACAGCCTCCCATTCTAATAACTCAATATTAAGTTCCTTTAAATGAAGTGTATGCATTAATCAGCATCTGACAGGAATAACATCTGGCATGACTTCATGAGTGAATCAATTTCACTGTTCGGGTTCAACACTCTAGAGCCTTACTACAATAAAAATTACTCTTGTAAAACACTTCACTAGGTCATAGTTGGTAACATAGCATTTTCAGTCAAGCTCACTCTGTCCAAGTGCTCCTCTCCTTGAACTATGTTAACCTAAACATATGTTATCCTCCTTTCCCAAGCACCAATATTAGAGTCAAATACAATTTTATAGATATACTTCAAGTGACATTTCTATGTTGCTATCTGAAAAAAGGCTTATCTCATAGGAATCCTTTTTTATTTCCTTTGCTGCTTTTATACATACAGACCCTCAGTAATTACTCATCCAATAGCAGAGAGGATTGAAAGCATGACAAGTGCCAATTACTGTCAAGATTATCCATGTGAACTAGATTTCAATTACTGGAATGGAGAATTTAATTTTAACAGTTCACATTATTATTTATAACATTTATATTGTAGTCTAAGAGGTTTTTTTTAAGTATATTTTTAAAGATTTTATTCATTTATTCATGAGAGACAGAGAGCGAGAGGCAGAGGGAGAAGCAGGCTCCCAAGGAGCAGGGAGCCTGATGCAGGACTCGATCCCAGGACCCTTGGATCATGACCTGAGCCAAAGGCAGATGCTTAACCATCTGAGCCACCCAGGCGCCCCAGTCTAAGAGGTTTTAATGCGAGCACTTTAGAATCAGTTATCATCAGAAAATTAATATTGAACATTCTGAAAAAGTAAATTAGAATAGTGGTGGTGATTTTAGGTATGTTGTTATTTAGAATATTTGAAGAGAAGTTCTTTATTACAGAAAATGCATTATAAACTAACAAAAAACACGTGAAAATTTTAGTATTCAGGAATATTCATAAGTGATAGGTAATACATTGTTCATAGAATACTTCTGGTTGGAGTATAAAAAATAACTCTCTTCTCTGGAGATGAGAAAATCTTATTTTTGCATGATCTTTGATAATTCTTTTTAGATAAATAATCATAGATATTTACAACTTCAAACCTTTCAATATTCAATCAAATCCTTCCCTACGAGGACTAGGGAAGAGACCATAGGTTTTATTAGTGAAGTACTAAGTAAATAAGATGATTTTTGTAATAAACAGTACTGCAAGGAAAATAACAATTATTTTCCTAACTAAAGGCAAAGTGGACTATATGTGCAAAAATAGACCCTGAGTGGGAAGAAATACACATGCTTTACGCTATAGACTGAGAATATATTGTGAGACCATCATGGGATAGTATGTATTTAACATGAAATGATGAGATATCTCCTGCACAGAAAAAAAAAAACCTACAAATGTAAATAAATAAATATATACATATATACTTATGTATATATATAGTCTAAAACAACCAGTTTTGTCTAAATTATTATTTTTGTAATGACTTAGTATTTTTCAAACAAAACAACTGATAATTGATTATTACTGTTGACTAACACACAGTTGTAGTCTTGGCACACTATAAACACATTTCCTTTTCTCATTTTCCTCACCAAAACTCCGTGAGTTCGATTTTATGATTACTCCATTTTGCAGGTGGGAGAAAAAACAACAAAGCACCCTAACATGAGTTTAGGTTAACCACGATCATAAGCTATTAATTGGTGGTCCCAGAATTTAATGGCAAATGTTCAAATTTCTTTGGCAGTATAAAGTAAAAATTATCCAAAGAATGGGAAGGAAGAGGAGAGGAGAAAACATATATATTTTTTTTTCTGAGTACAAAAATAAGAACTCGTCATTCTCCTTTTCCTTTTTTTCTGCTCTTGTCTTTGAATCTATACTGTTAAATAAAAGATAAAAAAAAAAAAGCCTCCAGAAATCTAAATCAGCACGTAGGTACTAACTAATTTAGTTTATTAGAATAAGCCATAAAAATGCATGTGCCTGCTTTTCTCATCCAGGTGGTCCTTGGTGTGACTGGAGAAAGCCTTAAGCCACACAAATATAATCCTTTCTCTCTGTAGCCAGGATATTCTGGAGTGTATATACATTTCTAAGGGACTGGGAAATTTTAAGACTTCTGTTGGGTTACATTTGGGGATATGGTTCTTATCAGCAAATTTAGCATATTTATAGTCTCATTTGGAGCACAACTTAATTCAAATATATTTGTTGCTTTCAGAAAATGTAACCAATATCAAAGTCATAATAAAATAATAATCATTTATCCATAACATGTCTTTGACTTTAAAGCTGTCTTGCTAAGGATCCTTGACTAATGAGGATGTTCTTTATCTTCTCTTCTCCTACTCTCTACCTAGCACAGAGTAGATTATCACTAATAGGCACAAAAATAACTTGGGAAAATCATTAAAATCCAGGGTAAATTAGGGTTTTACATAAGTTCTACTTACTATATTTCAAAAGACACAAGAGCTAATATTGTCCAAAATACACTTACTAGTCTCCATGTACCAAAGGAGAAAAAAATAAATAAAATTCTCTCAGAAAATTCACTTAATATATTTTATCTTCCAAACATTAATTGATCTTGTGAATTTCATTTCTAGGAAAGCCTTCAGAAACCAGGTTCATACCTGGTTTCTGCTGATGTTAGTATTCTTGCTGTTCTTTGATTTGCAGCTAAAAAACTCTAGTCTCTGACTCTGTGGCCACATGATATTTCACTCTATTCCTTCTAGAACAAAGGTCCTATTGCACTAAGGGCTTGTCCTACTCCAGCGTGACCTCATCCTAAGTTATTACTTCTGCAACAACTCTATTTCTAAACAAGGTCTCCTTCTGAGGTACTGAGAATTAGTACTGCAACATATCTTTTTAGAGGACACAATTCAATCCATAACAAAGACAAATAAGATGAAGGGAATCATATAGCAGAGATTAATCCTAAATCCTCTTTGGCAGAAATTTTGGTTGTCCTCCCAACCTCCATTCCACCTGTACACAATTCAGCCATAGTGGTTGGGGTTGCATAAAACACAATTGTTATCCACAATCAGGCCTCCTTGGTCAATACAGATGACAAACTCTGTTAGTCTTAATATGTAAACTCAAATGATGTACTTGAACAATTACTAGTGACATCTGCTATATTATGGGAAATGCCATATGTTGAGACTGCATGTCTTATTTTATACAACTGAGTTACAAAAACGTATTACCCAGAGTCTAGGCTCTTACAAGTGTTTCGGTTTTAGGACAGATTCTTCTCTCTCACATACATGTTCTTTATTTCTAGAATATTCAAAAAGAATTGAAATGTACCTCTATCCCTACACTTTGAAGAGTTTTAATCAAGAAAGGATGCTGTACTTTGTCAAATGCTTTTTCTGCATCTATTGAGAGGATCATATGGTTCTTGTTCTTTCTTTTGTTAATGTATTGTATCACACTGTTTGATTTGCGGATGTTGAACTAACCTTGCAGCCCAGGAATAAATCCCACTTGGTCGTGGTGAATAATCCTTTTAATGTACTGTTGGATCCTATTGGGTAGTATTTGGGTGAGAATTTTTGCATCAATGTCCATCAGGGATATTGGTCTGTAATTCTCCTTTTTGATGGGGTCTTTGTCTGATTTGGGGATCGAGGTAATGCTGGCCTCATAAAATGAAGGGGGGCGGAATTGGAGGGGGAGACGAACCATGAGAGACTATGGACTCTGAGAAACAAACTGAGGGTTCTGGAGGAGAGGTGAGTGGGGAGATGTGTTAACCTGGTAATGGATATTAAAGAGGGCATGTATTGAATGGAGCACTGGGTGTTATATGCAAACAATGAATAATGGAACACTACATCAAAAACTAATGATGCAATGTATGGTGATTAACACAACATAATAAAATTAAATTAAAAAAAGAATTGAAACGAACTGCGTTCATCTAAATTAAAGACACAGAGAACTTTAAATTATCCTTGGTATACTTTTCCTGCTACTTTTGTTTTATTAGTCAGAAGCTACCATAAGGATAATACTTTTTCTCAAATAAAATTACTGACTTCAAAATAAATATAGATATATTATTGTGTTCCTTTTCTTTATATTTTCCTTTGTGTTAAATAAAGGACATTAGAAATACAGTTTTTATTTACTTTCCCATTCTTTATCATGTAGGAGTCATGTATCTCAATTGCAAAGATACAGAGGGTCCCAAAATTTACCTGATATGTACAAGGCTAATCTCAAGCCTGCAATATGTCAAAGGACCCTTTTGGGAAAGTAAAAATGCCAATATGGCTTCTAAAAAGAAGTGTGCTATCCACACCCATCCTGACTCCTCCCTCCCGCCCCCCAACTCCCTCTGAGAAGTTCTCGTTATTTGGTGTAAAATCTTGGTTGTTATGGTGACTGTAGTGGCCTAACTCTGAAGTGGGTTAGAAAAGGCATTACACAGATGAATAGAAGTCAGTCTATGCAACATTCAGTACAAAGTATAAATATTTGAACTGGGTCTAGAGAGACTATGATTGTGTTCATCATGACAGGAAGTTAGATTATGCTAGGATAACAAATCCTCCAAATTCTCCATGCCTTAAAGTAACATTATATATATATTTTTACAAATAATATTGAGCTCTGCTTATCGTAGCTTATTGTGTTGATGATAGATGAAAATGCAATTTATATTTATTGACCTTTTATTCAATCTCCTAACTAAAAATATTTTATAAATTCTAATTTGTATATATCATTTTGGGCTTTCTATGTAGATGATAATGTCACCATTAAAAATAACAGCTGTGTTTTCCTTTCCAAGCATTATAAATCATTCTTTTTTCTTATATATTGTGTGTGGCTAAGATTTTCAGTGATACGTTGAATAGAGAAAGCAGTAATATCACCCTTTTGGCCTAATTTTATAAAAAGAATGATTTTTTGTATTTCAAATTCAGTGTCATCTTAGCTGTGGCATTTTAGTAAACCTTTATGAGATTAAGGAAATTTCTAGCTTCTATTAAATATATCTTATATATGTTTTTCTTACAATATGGCCTTAAAAGGACTATCCCATTTTTTTATTCTGCTTATTACATATGAGAAACACTCCCACAATAGTGTAAATTTAAATCTAGTGTTCCTGAGATTTGCCTCCTGCCTATTCTTCTCCCAGAATCCTGTTCTCAATAGTTACTTTCAATAGAGTGTGGGGGATAAATTAGGGAAGTGCAACATCACTCTGTACTTAGAAAGTAGGATAAGTGCCCTTGAGTTCCCAGTATTTTCATTGGACAACAAATCCCTGTCTAATTTACCAGGAAATCACTAGAATGTTTGCTTCTCTCTCTGAAGTCTCAGTCGTAGTAGCCAGAAACATCCCCTTTGCTACTTAAGCCTTAAACTGTCCCTTAGTAGTATGAAGCACACTGTAGTCTAGATTTTATTTAGATGACACCATAGGCCTTTTGGAATTCTGATTTATTTTATTAAATCTGTGGGAACATAATCCTTCATTTTTCACAATAGAATTGTTTGGACCTGACATTATGTTATGACAGGACTTACCTTAATTTGCTTTGATCCATCATTTTAAAGCCTGTCTTTGTGTGCCCTTTGGTACTAGGTTTGTCTCAAGTATAACATTCTTCTCTTATTTCTAATTTTGAAAGGAGTATTTCTAATATTGCACAAAATATTACCATGCTTGCTGAGATAATCATAACTGTAGCTATATTGTATAATCCAAATTGAGAGATTGATTCATTTAGGTTGCTTACTTTATTTATATTTATTTCAATTACTTATATGTTTTATAAATTTGATTTATTTCTATTAATCTACTTTGTTCTAATTTGGTTTTTTTACTCACATTCCTTTGGGTTAATTAATGGATTGGTGGGGGTTTGGGTGTGCATTTCTTTCTAACCTTTGTGTCTTTAAACAACAAATGTGAATTTGCTCATATTTCTGTGGGCTGGCAATTTGGGCTGGACTCCATTCCATGTGGAATGAGCTAAGCTCACTCAAACAAATTGACTTTCTTTTTCATTTGCCACCAAAGAAAGTTGAAACCATAATATTATGGTAGTGAAAGGACATATTCCTGAACCAGAGTAGTTCTTTCAACCTTATGTAGTAACTATAAAAATTAAAACAAAATTTTTTTACAAAAAGATACACCTGGGTTTGTTCTCAAATTCAGGCAGCTCTCATCTACCCTGCTTTGCTAAATCAAAAGTTCCTAATAACATCCTACAATTCACTTCAGACTACAACATACATCATTCAGGAACTTCCACCAGTTTTTGAACAGATGAGACTAAGGGTGCATACAAAGTCAAAGTCAGCACGCTCGGATTTGCCTGATAGATCCCCTTTAAGAGCCAATCTCCAAGAACACACCACATCGAAAGTGGGCACTGCCTGTAAGTGAATTAGAAAACAAACATGCAAAGATGGACACTATCTTAAAATAAAACATGGTGGTGAAAAATGTCATTAAGCAACAGCAGTAAGGGCAGAACTGTTCAGTACAATCTATAGATGGCCATCTTAAAGAAATATTCCAATTGTTTTGCAAGTGATTTGCCTAGGGCACATTCAGAGAGAACAAGCTGACTGATAACATATCATTGCCATAGTCCGGGATGCTGTTTTGGATTATATCAACTAAAAGTTGATAATTCTCTCCATCACTTATATATGTCACTCTGACAGGACTTGTTACACATAGCAGTTTACAGAAATTCTTTGTGTGTATGTTATTCTTTGGGATTTTAATGTCTATGGAGGCACATCTTATTAAAGCCTGGTATCTTAGCAGATAATGGTATCTGTTGGCTGAAGATTCACTTTCTTAAAAACCAAGAGATTAAGTTTTGGATCTAATATGGTCACTACTAAATAGTGTGAATATGGAAGGTCATCAGATTTTTCCCTGGGTCTCAGATTCTAAAATAAAAATGGGAAAGTTGGTATCAATCATTTTACAATGATTTTCAGTAAATATTCAACAATATTTATTATGAAAACAGTCATGATGATTTAATTTGATTAAACTATATGTGACTAGTTTTCTACTGGAATCTGCTATATATATAACAATTTAATTTTTAATTAACAATAATCAAGATATATATGTTGCACTGGGGAGAAAATAGGGGTTAGGGATTAAGAAATTATCCTCAAGAGTCAGACTGACTGGGTTTAAATCTTGGCTCTGCCAGTTAGTAGCTTGGGCAACTTATTAAATATCATTCTGCCTCAGTTTTCTCATCTGTAACAGGATAAAATAATACCTATTTGTAGTCTTATTGTGAAAATCAAATGAGAGGATATCAATAAAGTAGTCAAATATGCCTTTGGTGGTCTTTGGACATTTTAACTTAAGCTGATAACATCACATCTTTTGATTGCCACCTTGCAAAGGCTCATTTCACTATGCCTTGGAGATGACTCTGGCACAGGTTTATTACATGCGTCATTTTCTCTCCTACTATTTAGTGTGGTGTGATATTATAGTTTCTATATTATATGCTCGCTTCTTGCATAAAGGAATGATCTTTATCCTTATGTCCTTAAATTCATAAATATCTCTTATTAGTTTGAAGTCTGTATTTTTTATATTTTGCCTAGTATTTGATTATTCAGACCATGATGGATTGGCTGAGGAGAAGTAACCAATACAGGTCATATGGCCATAATTAAAAGAGAATATTTCAGGTATTGGGTGTCTTATTTTGTGGGGGTTTTTAAACTTTAAAATAAAATACATTTTTTTCCTTTTTTAAAATTAATTAATTAATTAATTATTATTTTTTGATGTAGTGTTCCATGATTGTGTATAACACCCAGTGCTCCATTCAATATGTACCCTCTTTAATACCCATCACCAGGCTAACCCATCCTCCCACCCCCTCCCCTCTAGAACCCCCAGTTTATTTCTCAGAGTCCACAGTCTCTCATCGGAGAGGAAATCCCTCCGATTTCTCCCCCTTCATTTTTCCCTTTCTACTATCTTCTTTTTTTTTTAAACATATAATGTATTATTTGTTTCAGAGGCACAGGTCTGTGATTCATTAGTCGTACAGAATTCACCGTGCTCACCATAGCACATACTCTCCCCATTGCCCATTACCCAGCCACCCCTTCGCTCCCAACCCGCACCACTCCAGCAACTTTCAGTTTGTTTCCTGAGCTTAAGAATTCCTCATATCAGTGAGATCATATGATACATGTCTTTCTCTGATTATTTCGCTTAGCATAATACCCTCTAGTTCCATCCATGTCATTGCAAATGGCAAGATTTCATTTTTTTTGATGGCTGCATAATATTCCATTGTGTATATATACCACATCTTCATCTGTGGTATATATCACATTCATCTGTTGATGGACATCTTGGCTCTTTCCATAGTTTGGCTATTGTGCACATTGCTGCAATAAACATTGGGGTGCACGTGCCCCTTTGGATCACTACATTTGTATCTTTGGGGTAAATACCCAGTAGTGCAATTGCTGGGTCATATGGCAGCTCTATTTTCAACTTTTTGAGGAACCTACATACTGTTTTCTAGAGTGGCTACACTAGCTTAAATGCCCACCAACAGTGTAGGAGTGTTCCCCTTTCTTCGCATCCTCGCCAACATCTGTTGTTTCCTGACTTGATAATTTTAGCCATTCTGACAGGTTTGAGGTGGTATCTCATTGAGGTTTTGATTTGGATTTCCCTGAAGCCAAGTGATGTTGGACACTTTTTCAAGTGTCTGTTGGCCATTTGGATGTCTTCTTTGGAAAAATGTCTGTTCATATCTTCTTCCCATTTCTTGATTGGATTATGTGTTCTTTGGATGTTGAGTTTGATAAGTTCTTTATAGATTTTGGATACTAGCCCTTTATCTGATATATTATTTGCAAATATCTCCTCCCATTCTGTCAGTTGTCTTTTGGTTTTGTTGACTGTTTCCTTTGCTGTGCAAAAACTTTTTATCTTGGGGTGCCTGGGTGGCTCAGTCTTTAAGCATCTGCCTTTGGCTCAGGTCATGATCCCAGGACCCTGGGATCAAGCCCCGCATTGGGCTCCCTGCTCTGTGGGAAGCCTACTTCTCCCTCTCCCACTCTCCCTGCTTGTGTTCCCTCTCTCGCTGTGTGTCTCTCTGTCAAATAAATAAATAAAATCTTAAAGAAAATAAAGCTTTTTATCTTGATGAAGTCCCAAGAGTTCATTTTTGCCCTTGCTTCCCTTGCCTTTGGAGATGTTTCTAGGAAGAAGTTGCTGCAGCTGAAGTCAAAGATGTTGCTGCCTGTGTTCTCCTCTAGGATTTTGATGGACTCTTGTCTCACATTTAGGTCTGTCATCCATTTTGAGTCTATTTTTGTGTGTGGTGTAAGGAAATGGTCCAGTTTCATTCTTCTGCACGTGGCTGTCCAATTTTCCAAACACTGTTGAAGAGACTGTCTTTTTTCCATTGGACATTCTTTCCTGCTTTGTTGAAGATTAGTTGACCATAGAATTGAGGCTTCTGGGCTCTCTATTCTGTTCCATTGATCTATGTGTCTGTTTTTGTACCAGTACCATACTGTCTCGATGATTACAGCTTTGTAATAGAGCTTGAAGTCCGGAATTGTGATGCCACCAGCTTTGCTTTTCTTTTTCAACATTCCTCTGGCTATTCAGGGTCTTCTGGTTCCATACAAATTTTAGGATTATTTGTTCCATTTCTTTGAAGAAAGTTGATGGTATTTTGATAGGGATTGCATTAAATGTGTAGAGTGCTCTAGGTAGCATTGACATCTTCACAATATTTGTTCTTCCAATCCATGAGCATGGAACGTTTTTCCATTATTTTGTGTCTTCCTCAATTTCTTTCATTAGTATTTTATAGTTTTCTGAGTACAGATTCTTTAACTCTTTGGTTAGATTTATTCCTAAGTATCTTATGGTTTGGGGTGCAACTGTAAATGGGATCGACTCCTTAATTTCTCTTTCTTCTGTCTTGTTGTTGGTCTATATAAAAGCCACTGATTTCTGTGCATTGATTTTATATCCTGCCTCTTTACTGAATTCCTGTAGGAGTTCTAGCAGTTTTGGGGTGGAGTCTTTTGGGTTTTCCACATAAAGTATCCTATCATCTGCAAAGAGTGAGAGTTTGACTTCTTTGCTGATTTGGATGCCTTTTATTTTTTTTGTTGTCTGATTTCTGTGGCTAGGACTTCTAATACTATGTTGAATAGCAGTGGTGATAGTGGACATCCCTGCCATGTTCCTGACCTTAGGGGGAAAGCTCTCAGTTTTTCCCCATTGAGAATGATATTTGCTGTCGGTTTTTCATAGATGGCTTTTATGATATTGAAGTATGTACCCTCTATCTCTACACTTTGAAGAGTTTTAATCAAGAAAGGATGCTGTACTTTGTCAAACACTTTTTCTGCATCTACTGAGAGGATCATATGTTTCTTGTTCTTTCTTTTATTAATGTATTGTATCATGTTGATTGATTTGCGGATGTTGAATAAACTTTGCATCACAGGAATAAATCCCACTTGGTCATGGTGAATAATCCTTTTAATGTACTGTTGGATCCTATTGGGTAGTATTTTGGTGAGAATTTTTGCATCCATGTTCATCAGGGGTATTGGTCTGTAATTCTCCTTTTTAACGGAATCTTTGTCTGATCTTGAGATCAAGGTAATGGTGGCCTCAGAAAATGAGTTTGGAAGTTTTCCTTCCATTTATATTTTTTGGAACAGTTTCAGAAGAATAGGTATTAATTCTTCTTGAAAGCTTTGTTAGAATTCCCCTGGGAAGCCATCTGGCCCTGGGCTTTTGTTTGTTGGGAGTTTTTTGATTACTGCTTCATTTTCCTTAGTGGTTATGTGTCTGTTCAGGTTTTCTATTTCTTACTGGTTCACTTTTGGTAGTTTATACATGTCTAGGAATCCATCCATTTCTTCCAGATTTTCTAATTTGCTGCCATATAGTTGCTCATAATATATTCTTATAATTGTTTGTATTTCTTTGGTGTTGGTTGTGATCTCTCCTCTTTCATTCATGATTTTACTTATTTGGGTCACTTCTCTTTTCTTTTTGTTAAGTCTGGCCAGGGGTTTATCAATCTTATTAATTCTTTCAAAGAACAAGCTCCTAGTTTCGTTGATCTGTTCTACTGTTCTTTTGGTTTCTAGTTCATTGATTTCTGCTCTAATCATTATTTATCTTCTCCTGCTGGGTTTAGGTTTTATTTGTTATTCTTTCTCCAGCTCCTTTAGGTGTAGGGTTATGTTGTGTATTTGAGACCTTTCTTGTTTCTTCAGAAAGGCTTGTATTACTATATACTTTCCTCTTAGGACCGCCTTTGCAACCCAAAGATTTTGAACAGTTGTGTTTTCATTTTCATTGGTTTCCATGATTTTTTTAATTGTTCTTTAATTTCCTGGTTGACCCATTCATTCTTTAGTAGGATGCTCTTTAGCCTTCATGTATTTGAGTTCTTTCTGGCTTTCCTCTTGTGATTGATTTCAAGTTTCAAAGCATTGTGGTCCAAAAATATGCAGGGTATGATCCCGATCTTTTTGTACTGGTTGATACCTGATTTGTGACCTAGGATGTGATCAATTCTGGAGAATGTTCCATGGGCACTAGAGAAGAATGTGTATTCTGTTGTTTTGGGATGGAATGTTCTGAATATATCTGTGAAGTCCATTTGTTCCAGTGTGTCATTTTAAGTCCTTATTTCCTTGTTGATCTTTGCTCAGATGATCTCTCCATTTCAGTGAGGGGGGGTGTTAAAGTCCTCTACTATGATTGTTTTGTTGTTGATGTGTTTCCTTGATTTTGTTATTAATTGGCTTATATAATTGGCTGCTCCCATCCTAGGGGCATAGATATTTACAATTGTTAGATCTTCTTGTTGGATAGACCCCTTATGTATGATATAGTGTCCTTCCTCATCTCTTCTTATAGTCTTTAGTTTAAAATCTAATTTGTCTGATATAAGGATTGCAACCCCAGCTTCCTTTTGATGTTCATTAGCATGGAAAATGGTTCTCCACCCCCTCACTTTAAATCTGGAGGTGTCTTTGCGTCTAAAATGAGTCTTTTGCAATCAGCATATTGATAGGTCTTGTGTTTGTATTTTTTTTATCCAATTTGATACCCTGTGTCTTTTGATTGGAGCATTTAGCCCATTTACATTCAGGGTAACTATTGAAAGATATGAATTTAGTGTCATTGTATTGTGTCCGGTGTCCGGTGTCATAGTGTCTGGTGACTGTTACTGTATATTGTTTCTGTTCCTTTCTGGTCTATGTTACTTTTAGGCTCTCTCTTTGCTTAGAGGACCCCTTTCAATATTTCTTATAAAGATGGTTTCATGTTTGCAAATTCTTTTAGTTTTTGTTTGTCTTGGAAGTTTTTATCTCTCCTTCTATTTTCAATGACAGCCTGGCTGGATATAGTATTCTTGGCTGCATATTTTTCTCATTGAGTGCTCTGAAGATATCATGTCAGTCCTTTCTGGCCTGCCAGGTCTCCTTGGGAGGTCTGTTGCCAATCTAATGTTTCTACCGTTGTAGGTTACAGACCTTTTGTTCTGAGCTGCTTTCAGGATTTTCTCTTTGTCTCTGAGACTCGTAAGTTTTACTATTAGATGTAGGGGTGTTAACTTATTTTTATTGATTTTGAGGAGGATTCTCTGCCTCCTGGATTTTGATGCCTGTTTCCTTCCCCAAATTAGGGAAGTTGTCTGCTATAATTTACTCCAATATACCTTCTGCCCCTCTCTCTCTCCCTTTCTTCTTCTGGGATCCCAATTATTCTAATATTGTTTTGTCTTATGGTGATCCAGCAGTTGTTTATCTCTCTTTTTCTCAGCTTCTTTATTCTCCATCATTTGGTCTTCTATATCACTAATTCTCTCTTCTGCCTCATTTATCCTAGCAGTTAGAGCCTCCATTTTTGATTGCACCTCATTAATAGCCTTTTTGATTTCGACTTGGTTAGATTTTAGTTCTTTTATTACTCCAGAAAGGGTTTCTCTAGTATCTTCCATGCTTTTTTCAAGCCCAGCTGGTATCTTTATAATCGTCATTCTGAACTCTATTTCTGACATCTTACTAATGTCCATACTGATTAGGTCCCTGGCAGTCGGTACTGCCTCCTGTTCTTTTTTTGAGGTGAGTTTTTCCATCTTGTCATCTTTGTCTGTAGAGGAGAATAAATGAATGAGAGAATGAAATGCTAACAGGGTAACAATGACCCCAGAAAAATATACACTAAACAAATCAGAAGAGACCAGAAACCAAGGGAAAAGAAAGGGAAAGAAAGAAAAAAGAAAAAGAAAAAAAGGAGATGATCAAATATGATCAGGCTGGTGAATATATCAGTGACACACACTAAATTTTGGGTGTATTTTCGTCTGTTAGAAGAAACTGCCTCCCAAAATTTTAAAGAAAGAAAAACTTAAATATGTACAAAAATAAGGGTAAATACGATGAAGGGATGGAATATGACTGTAAAGAGGAAAATTATAAAGGATTTTATAAAAGGAATTGATAAGAAGTTGGTTGAAAAAAGAAAGAAGAGACATTAAAAAAAAGGGAGAGAATGTTATCAGACAGGAGACTAGAACAAAGCCATACACTAGAGATTTAGGGTATATTTTGGTCTGTTAGAAGAAATGTATCCCAAAATTTTAAAGAGAGAACAACTTATATGTATATACCAAAAATATGGTTAACTACAATGAAGGGATAGAATGACTCTAAGAATGAAAAATAAAAAAAAAAAAAAATTTAAAAAAGGGATAGGTAAGATGTTGGTTGAAAAAAGGAAAAAGAAAAATTAAAAAAATAGAAAAAGAAAAAAAAGAAAATTAAAAAAATTAACTTTGAAAAACTAAAGAATCTTGGGGAAAAAACGATGAATCTATGTGCTGTATTCCCCTAGCACTGAAGTTCTGCAGTTCTCATTGATCGGTAGACTTGGTCTTGGCTGGCTGTTCTTGCTGATCTTCTGGGGGAGGGGCCTGTTGCTGTGGTTCTCAAATGTCTTTCCCGGAGGCGAAATTGCCCCGCCCTTGCCAGGTCCTGGCTAAGTAATCTTCTAGGGTTTGCTCTCGGGAGCTTTTGTTCCCTGCAAGATTTCATACAGCTTTGAAGGAGGAGAGTGAAAATGGTGGCCTCCCAATCTCTGCCCCAGAGGAGCCAAGAACTCAGAGCCCCACTCCTCAGTGCATCCCCAGAGAAAAGCAGTGAATCACTCCCATCTCCCTGGTCTCCGGTTGCACTCCATGCTCACCTGGCCTGTGGCCGAGTGTTTCTAGCTCTGGCACATGACCCCGTGTGGAGTCTCCAAACCCAGCAGACCCCTGCAGTGCATTCCCACCCTGCTCCTCCTGGGGGAGGAAGGGGGGTTTCCCCAGATCTGCCATTTGTTGGGTCTCTGCTGGAGGAGCAGTGGCCTGACTGTGCCGTGGATCACTGTTTATGGCAACCCCAAGCTGAGAGCCCACTCCTCGGCTCCATCTCTGCACCTGGTTTCCCTGCTCCGATACCTGGGAGCTCTGCCGCACTCAAGCACCCCCGGTCCTCCTGTGACCCCGAGGGTCCTGAGACCACACTGTCCCAGTGAGGGTTCCACCTCCCGCTTAGCCACTGGAGCGACGTCCCTCAGTGGAGCAGACTTCTAAAAGTTCCGATTTTGTGCTCCGCTGTTCTAGCACTTGCCGGTAGCAGCTGACGGAGGCTCCCTCCCCTTACTGTCTATCTTCCCGAATATGGCCTCGGCTTCTCTTCTCCGTGCGTCCTACCTTCCAGAAAGTGGTTGCTTTTCTGTTCAGAGAGTTGCTGCTATTCTTTTCTTTGATCTCCTGTTGAGTTCGTAGGTGTTCGGAATGGTTTGATACCTATCTAGCTGAATTCCTGGGACCAAACGAAATTTAGGTCTCCTACTCCTCTGCCATCTTGCGCCTCCTCTCAAATACATTATTTTTTAATGGCATTATCTACATAGGGAGGTTACAACTGATAGTCATAAATAAAATGTACAAAAAAAAAATAAAACACTTTAAGGAAGCTAGTAAAACTAAGCTTCCATTTTCATTCAGTAAAAGGAAACTAATCCTGCAAATTCATATACATTATACCATTCCTGAGTTTAAAAGTTTGATTCTTGATTTGAACTAAGTTAATTCAGTGTTCTCCTTCTCCCTCTTCTTTTATTTTTTCTCCATTGAAGTAGGGGAAGGTGAGGATTGTGTTGTCTTGGTATTCAGGAGGCGACATTCCCCTGCTGTCCTTTGTCCATCCTGGCCTCTGTTGAGATATAAGGCAGATAACTTTTATCATTGTGCAATGTTGTTCTCTACTGATGTGCATGGTCTAAGCATCCTCTGCTCTTCAGATGCATATATCCTTTATAACAAAATATGAACTTCATTCACACTAGCCCCAAGGCTGGGGTAGAGATAGGGAGTAGTGATCATGAAGGCATAGGACTCATTTTCAGGAACCCAGAGAGTTTCTAATCCAATCACATCTGTACTCGAGGAGGTAGAATTTTAAGTTCCTTTGAGTTGGAATTAGCTCTGGAATTTTAGCTTTGTTTTCTCATTTTCCTTTTTTTAAAGATTTTATTTATTTATTTATTTGAGAGAGAGAGAAAGCAAGCACAAATGGGGGGATGGAACAGAAGGAGAAGCAGGCTCCCTGCTGAGCAAGGAGCCCAAAGCTTGCAGGGCTCCATCCCAAGACCCTGGGATCATGACCTGAGCAGGAGGCAGAGGCTTAACTGAGCCACCAGGCACTCCATCATTTTCCTTTTCTTTCATTCATACAATTCATTTTGCATTTCTTTAGGCTTTGGCACTTGATCTTCATAAGCCAACCCATTTGGAATTCAGAAGAAAACATACACACACACACACACACACACACACACACACACACACACCATTTATCTTTCAAGTTTCTAGCTCTTAGAACATTTGTTAAAGTGTGATTTTTAAGATGCCTTTTCCTTCCTATAGATTTTATAAAGTCTAGTTAAGAGCTCAAAAGCCTAAAATTGGGCACTCTTATTCCTCTCTTATACTGCATAACCAGGACAGGATGAAAATACTTGCTGCACTTGATTAATGATGAGAAACATTAGAGATAAAAAGGATTGTCAAACTGGGAAATTTGATCTAAAATTTTCCTTTACTGTATCTATAATATGCAAAATATTAGGCAAAGGATAAATTTAGAGATGCAGTATGAATTGTACTAGGGAAAGTGAGATTTTGATGAAATTCCCAATCATGTGGTTAACAAAAAAAGATAATTAAGTCACTTTCAGTCATAACGGATGTGTTAAGGTTAAGACAGAAGACTGAAGTACGTGATAGATGGATGAAATGGAGTAGGTTGGACATCAACAAATCATATTTCATTGTTCTGTTAGTCTTGGCTGTATGTCACAAGACATGTAGGGGCACCTGGGTGGCCCAGTCAGTTAAGCATCTGACTTCAGCTCCAGTCATGATCTCAGGGTCCTGGGATGGAGCCCCATGTTAGGCTCCGTGCTCCGTGAGGAATCTCATTCTCCCTCTCACTCTGCCCCTTGCTGCTGCTCATCCTCTCTCAAAAAAAAAAAAAAAAATCTTTAAAAAAATGACAGTTATTACTGTTTTTTAAAAGGTAGAGAAAAACACTTTTTTTGCTTTCATTTTAATTTAACCAGCCAATAATTAAATTGTACAAACACTGCCATTCATCCTATTTTTATCCTACCTTTTCCTACCTAAATTTGTAATATAATTCAAAGATCACATAAATAGAGCCAGCATCATCGCTTGATATAACTTCCCAAATTGGTTCCAAGAAGTCTTTCGCTCAAGTAATTACTCTCCTCCTCCCTTTCTTCCTTCTTCTTTTCTGTATAAAATTGTCATCAGATTACAATACTATCTAATGGATTGTTAGTCATTCTAAAAACTATAAATATCCTGTTTTTTTTTTTTCTTGTAAGGAAAATGTTGGATAAAGATGACCACAGCAAGATTGAGCCTTTTCACTCTGCACTAACACTCAGTATAATGTGTTACCTTAAAATCTGGGGAAATTAGGAGGGCCTCTAATTGCCTAAATTTAAGATCTCTTCACTCTGTTCCCATGGATAAGGTGCCACAGCCAAACAATCCTTCTTATCAAATGGATTGTTATCTGTGCAGTCAAGTGCTTTATGTTTGGCCATATCCATCACCCTAGGGCAAGAAATTCTCCCTCACCAACAAAATGCATAGATGATTTAAAAAAAAAAAAATTACTGGGCGCCTGGGTGGCTCAGATAGTTAAGCATCTGCCTTCGGCTCAGGTCATGGTCCCGGGGTCCTGGGATCGAGTCCCACATCGGGCTCCCTGCGGGGAGCCTGCTTCTCCCTCTGCTTCTCTCTCTCTCTGTCTCTCATGAATAAATAAATAAAATCTTTAAAAATAAATAAATAAATAAAAATTACTTTGCTCATTTACTCAAAACCTATTCATTTTAGTGACTTCATTTGGTTAGGCATTGAGCCAAGTACTTCGTTCATGTTTATATTTACTTCTCCTACCGGCCCCCCATATTGGTGTCATTATCTCTGTTTCGTGAGTAATAAAACTGGGATTCAGAGAGGTTAAGTGATTTTGATCCAAATTACAGAAAAAGTAAGACTGAACCCAGGTTCTATTCTAAATTCCGTACTCATTTTATTACCCACATTATTTCTATTAAAGAGAAGTTTATTTAATAAATAAGTGCAAGGGAGTATGATATAAAAAGTTTTCCTTGAAATCATTAGAAAAAAAAAAGTTCGCCTCTGAAAATGGACAAACACCTCTTTCTTATCCTGGTATTTCATTTTTCACTGATATTGTTAGATTAAAAATACAAAAACACATTCATGTTAATGATGATAGTAGAATGAAGGTATTAACTATATTTAAAATATGTGTTATCTGTTAGCTTGAGTCTTTTGTGCTGGAAGCACGGATGTAAAACAGATTTAAGTCCCTGGGACAGCTTTGGCCTCGGGCTGTCTTCTCTTGCACCAGACTTCTTGAGTAGTTCTACACTACTTTTGTCCACATTGTCCCCACTTATGTTCTTTCAAACATGACTGTTAAGGCTGAGTGAAAGTCCTAGAGGATGGATCCTACAGAGACTCAGGAGCCTGAGTTTTATATACTAACTGGGCTAAAAGTACAATTGCTCTCTCTTCCCTAAGTCTTTTGTTTTTCATAGAAATACTATGATCTTAGAAATAAAAATACCACATGAAACCATTTACCTCTATCTCCAAGAATTATGTTCCTTTCCTCACAAAGGATAAACTAAATGGGGACATGCTCTGAGAAAGTCTATTTACATACACTTCTAACTAAGGATATTCTTAATACATACATTCCCCTCCCTAACTTCAATTTCTTTCATGATTCATTATCACAGTTATAATGTATTAAGAGTCTAATAGGTGGCAGACGCTACACTAATTGGTATACATATATCATCACATTTCTACATTGAATTATATCCTCACATTAATCATTTCCATATGTCAATGAAGAAATAAATGTATAGATAATGTAAGAATGTGCTTAGATCCCATCCTTCGTTATGAAGGAGCCTGGAGTCAAACCCAGGGCCGACTCCACAGCTTATTCTTGACTCATTAACTATGGTTGGACTGAGTGATTTGGAAACACCACAGCCTGCTTTGAAGGCCAAAGCTACTCATAAACACCTATTTTGGCAGAAGCAGATCTTTTCACTGGTTTTCCTGCTGCCTACTTGATTCCTAAAAATACACTGTTGATTGTTCATACCTTCAGAGAAAATCACTTTTCCATAAAGTGCCCATTATTGCGTGTCAATGAATGTGATAACATGCATAATTTATCTTAGGGGAGTATGTAATTAGAAAATTAACCTTTTACTTTCTTTCTGTTAATCAGTTATAGAAAATGATTGAAGAATAATACATTAGCAACCATGTACTGTATTATTGTGCTTTTAATTTCTAAGTTACTCATTAAGAACAAAACGCTAAGAGACAATAGCCTCAATATGTTAAGCAGAAATGGCATTTTGCACATATAGGGACATACTTCCTGAGTCTTTCATTTGATTTTTAAAAATTCTTTAAAAAAATTCTTTAAAAAAATTCTCTCTATCTTGTGGTAGTATTTTACCCAATGACAAAGAAAATCCAGGAATCTATTTTCACCTCTAAAATCATCCTTACTTTTCAGAAAGCATAGTGTTTGTATAAGGTACACACATGCCTGTGCTTCCACAAAAGGATCAAGAACGTGTAAAGTAGGTGACACGCGTGGCCTGAGAAATTGGGAGGAGCCAGCAGCTCCACTGTCAGCCCCTATCCTCCCCCACTGATGGCTGACTTGCTTACTCAATTCCCAGAGGAGCTTAATTCTCTGAACTGCGAGAAAGCAGAGTCAATCTCATCATTATTGAAAGATTTGATCAATTTTAACTTGAGACCTCACAGATGCTGATGGGCAATGTTGGTTTTGTGTCTCAAAATTACTGGGTCACAGCCTTGATTTTAGGCGCATCATTTGTGATATTTTATTCCTTAGAGACATGTGTGAGAAGGCAAAAAAAAGAAAAAATCTGAGATAATTAAAATTGTGTGTGCTAGAGGGTGAGGAGCATGGCATTGAACTTGGAATCAAGAGACAAAATGCTTTACTGACTGTTCAGTTTTGAGTACATTGCTTAAGTTCTCAGAGTCTTAGTTGTTCCATTTGCAAAATGGAGTTTTTTTTTTTTTGCCCTATACTTCAAAGAATTTCTGAAGAGGCAAACACTAAAAAAAAAAAAAAAAAGTATGTCAAACATTGCAATTGTAGTTTTAAGAGTATGAAAAAGTAAAATATTGTTATTCTTACCAACTGCTATCTTTGAGTGGCTAAATTTTTATTTTTATAATAAAAGTGAGGTAAAGGCAGCATTCTATATCTTCTTATTCTGAAATTCTCTGTAAAAGTAATTTCTGGTATTCTAAAAATGTTCTGTAGAGTAGCACCTCCCCCCCACCCCCTTATCCATGGTCTCAGTTTCCATGGTTACAGTTACCCACAGTCTTTATGAAAGAGATGCAGAGGAAGATTTGACATGGAGAGAAGAGAAGGCAGTGTGATTACTTAGGCAGAGACTGAAGTGATACAACCACCAGCCAAGGAAAGATGGCAGCCACCAGAAACAAGAGGCAAGCAACACATTCTCCCCTAAAGGATTCAGAGAACACACATCCCTGCTTAACACCTTGTTCTCTGTCTGCCAGTTGAAACTGATTTTGCACTTCTGGGTAAGAAAGAGTAAGGGAATAAACATGTGTTATTTTAATCTACCACGTTTGTCATAATTTGTTAAGCATCCATAGGAAACTAATACACTGTCCCACCCATCACCTCAAAGAATATTCTAGATAAAATGTTGAGTGACTATGGCAACTTCTTCTAAAACCCCTAGCTTACCCCCTCAAACCTTTGCTTCACTGCCCCCTTCTAGCTCTTGAGAAGTTCCACTTGCAAAATTCAACATTGCCTTCTCAATGAGAAATCGTGGGATGCATTGTCTTCTCATAAACGCTCCCTTGCATCCTGGGCCATTATGATACAAAAGGAAAATTTTAGCTAGTGAAATTGTTGGAGTTAAATGAATTGTAAGATATGAAGTAGAGTTTCCCAAGTAGAATGATTCAAATCCTTTTTAATGGTATGAGAATAGATCTGATTTTTTTCTTAGTTTAGATTCTTTCATTTTCCTTTCTGCAATGAATTGTTGCACATGATGTGTCTTAGTGGAATTTCTTAAGAAATTTTGCATAGGAAAATAAAGGATTACATCTCGTAGGATTTCTCCTTCTTCTCCTTTCAGGCATGTTGTCAGTTTGTCTGTCTGTCTGTCTGTCTGTCTGTCTGTTTATTTAGGTCCTCATTGGTGACTTAGTGTCCCTGTTTTTACTGGGAAACAAAATAACTTCACACTAAAGGATCTTAATACTATAAGAAAAACAATGGGTGAGACTGTTTACAAGATGTAAAACCATGCATTTTTGAATATGTTTAAAAAGAAATAGGTTAAGAGAAAATAATTTTGTTGGAATTTCTAAAATTTGTCATTTCTCTTGGATGAGAGATTTTTCCTTCCTGTATAGGTTAATATGCTGCTGTCCCCCACCCACTCTTATAATTAACTGAACATGGACAATTCAAGAGTTTTTTCTCCAGTTAATTTTAGATAAACAATAGCGAAAGAGGCTGTTTTGAATAAATAAATATTGAATTAACAAGCTGTTTTGCAGAAATCATCAGTGATTGAGGATATGTATAGGTGTTAACTAACTTGTTGAGATATCTGTTAATCTCTATAATATCCAGAAGAGAATATATTTAACTTTTTGACCTATATCATGTACTAAATATAAATACTCAGATTTTTATATCTAAATAGCATTAATTTTGTACTAACAAAAGCCCCCCAAAAGTTTTCTTTAATGATTTATTTATTTATTTGAGAGAGAGAAAGAAAAAACAGAGGGAGTGACAGAAGGAGAGGGAGAGAGAGAATCCCCAAGCAGACTCCCTGCTGAGCACAGAACCCTACAGAGCTCCATTCCAGGCCCCAAGATCATGACTTGAGCAGAAATCGGATGCTTAATTGATTACACCACCAAGGCGCCTCCAAAAAGTTTTTTTTAATTTGTTTTTAATAATACTACTAAACACAGTGCACAGCAAATTGTCAAAACAGCTAACAGAAAAATATATTAGGTAAATGAAAGTAAGGGAAACATATAGCTTTAACTGGCATACCTATAGATCTCTAACATACTGTTATATTTCTAATCCTTATCTCTGCAGCCATTTCTCTTTCAGTCTTTATCTCCATTCTTTTACTTATGTGTTATATTATTCTCTGTGTGTGTATGTATGTTTTAATTAATTAATGAAAGAGTTAAATTAGAAATTCCTAAATTGGAGGTAATAGAGGTAAAAATAGGATAAACAGATGGACTAGGAAAAAGTAAAGGAGGTAGAACTAACACAGATTTTTGATCTGGGCACTGATTACAAATGTATGCTTATTTAAAAAAAAACACACAAACCTGTATCCTTTTAATTTGTGTGCCTTTCTGAACATATCACATATCTAAGAAATTCATTTAGAAGTATAAAGAAAAAAAAAGTGGCAAAGTGATTAAAATGCTTGCAATGAAGTAAAAGGAAAATAGTTTTTTAAATGAAATAGCATTAGGGAATATAAAAATCTCATTCTCATATTTTTAAGAATTTGTTAGCTTTTTTGAGGAAAACACTTGATGTATTATTTAACTCAACTACTGCATTCTCTTTTGGTTAGTTAGGAATGTTGTTGGTTTGGGTCAGTTATAATGGATGCACCATCCCATAAGCAATAAATTGACATATCACTTTGGTCTAATTTAAAAATTTCAAAGTATAGTAGTCTGAACGATGAAGAGTGAATTTCAAAATTATCTTTCAATTAAGAAAGCAACACAGAGTCATTTTGTACCCTATATACAAATTTTGGAGCAGCCAAGTTCCATTCTTTTTTTGGCATTGAGTAATTTTATTTAAAACCAGGATCTTCTGGGGGCATCTGGGTGGCCTAGACAGTTAGGCATCTGACTCTTGATTTTGGCTCTGGTCATGGTCTCACAGTCATGGGATTGAGACCAGCATGGGGTTCACACTCAGTGCATAGTCTGTTTGTTCCTCTCCCTCTGCTCACCCCCCCAAATTGCTCTCTCTCTCTCTCTTTCTCTCAAATAAATAAATAAATAAAATCTTAAACAAACAAGGATCTCCTATAATAAAATGGATTGAGGGCTTAGTTAGAGTAGTATACAGTTTCCAATTCTCATCTTTGATGCCCCCAGAAGATCCTGGTTTTAATAAAATTACTCAATGCCAAAAAAAGTTTCCAAAGATGAGAATTGGAAAATTTTTGCATTGACAACAGGAGTCCTTATTAGCATTGAGATAAACTTGTATTTGCATTTCACAATTATTTTTGTATGTTTTAAAATGTGTGCCCCTAAATACCAAATGATAAAGATTATATTCTGCTTAATGTCCACATTTTAAGAATAAGAATGTCATGAAATTGGGATCTTTTAGTTCTGCAGGAAGTCAAGGCCCAGAAATATTCAAAAATGTTGTATGATTCTTCAAGGTCCTTTAATTAGAAGGGAAAATTCAGGATTACACCAGAAATTTTAGTGTTAACTGGCAGATACCTTGACAGGGGAAGTATATAAAGGCCTAATGTGGGAAATGAGGGGTGGGTAGATAACTTAAGTCTCAGATGGAAGTAAAATGGAAGAAATGGAAGAGTGGGAGTAAACTCTCATTAAAATAAATGAATAAAAGCATTTCTATGAAAAGGTTGATATATTAGTAAGCATTGGAAGATCCGTAGGTGGGGAATGGAAAGGATGTAGATAAAATGGAAATGCCTTCATTCATCGAGAAGTGGTGGGCTGACAAAATAAAAATACAGACATAAGTTGTGCTCTAGTACTTGAAGTGTTCTTCCATCAGGAAATTTGGGTGCATATCAATTTGTGTACTTCTGTAAGAGAAAATAATAACTCAGCATCAGAGACATTGCCTCAGAAGTTTCAGGACTCTCTAGGCATATTCAGATTTTTTTCTTATATGGGTGTTGTTAAATTTACCTGGTGTCTTACTCAGTTTGGATGGCCGCAACAGAGTACCATAGACTGCGTTGCTTAAAAAACAAACATTTATTTCTCCTAGTTCTGGAGGCTGAAAACACAAGATCGAAGTGCAAACAGATCTAGTGTCTGGCAAGGACATAATTTCTGGTTTGCAGATGTTTGTCTTTTCTCTGCATCCTCTACATGGTGGAGAGAGATTATCTCTCTTGTCTCTCTTCTTATGAAGGAATTAATGCCACTCATGAGGCATGACTTATGATTTATTTTCCTACCAAAGCCACCACCTCCTAACACCTTCACTTTAGGGGACAGGATTTTGGGATTTGGGGAGGATACAATATTTAGTTCATAACAGAAATATTTAGTCCATAATATTTTTATACTATATGAAAATATATATAATAAATTATATTAGTACCTCCCAAATTTAATTTTTTTATCATTCAGTCCTTTACTCAATAATAAAATAAATTTTATGTTTCACTTGGCTCAGACACTACAATGGTGAACAAAAGTGGACAGTCTCAAAGCATATAATGAATTATCTTATGTAGTCTGAGAGGTGGGAAGCATGGCATGGAGACAGTCTGTTGAGCATAGTCATGAAAAATAATGCATTACCTAGAAAAACTGGGAGTGTATCTGGAAAGAGAGTGAATAGTGCTCCAGACAGAAGCAAAAATATATGCAAAGGCAGATTAGATGTATTAGCAGACTAGAGTATTAGACAAAGCATAGTACATTTGGGGAACTGAAGCAAGTCCAATGGTGCCGAGAAACAGAAAATAGGTGGCAGTACCATTTGAGGTACATCCAGAGAATCAGAAAATAAAGAGTCTTGTGCACATGTGCATGTGTCAATTTCTTTATTCTAAATACAAGGAAGCCATTGAAATATTTAAAGAGGAGATAAAATGATAATGTTTGTGTTTCAGAAAATCTTCTGGCTGCAGGATAGTAAAATGAATTGGAAGGTGGTTCATGCAAGGCCATTGAGGTAGTCCAGATAAGAGATGGTAGTAGTTTGTTTTGAAGTTGGATAGATAAAAATTCTAGAGAAATATAGACAAAGTCTTAATACTGTATCCCAAAAATTGAGTGAGAAAGAGATTGTATAGCTCATAGCTTCCTGGTTTGTGTGTCTGGAATATATGTTGGGGCAATTTAAAAAATGGTGATCCTGTTCTATGTGAAAGTCCATGAGTTAAGCTTGGGGACAATGATATCAATATGCCTTTGAAACATCCATGAACAAATGAGAAATAAGTAGAATAGAGATAGATTTTGTTTGCCATAAATTATAATATAAATGATATTTGAGGCCAATGGTGAATGAGATTACTTTAAGAGTATAGTGTGAGAAGAGGAGAGAACCCAACATTGAGCCTTAGGGAGTTTTAACCAGAGAAATAGCACAGGAAAAAATAGGCAGTATTAATCATGGAATGCAAAATATGAGTCTTTCAAGAAGCAAAGAGTTAGCAGCAATGCCAAATGCTAGTAAGAAGTCACCAAGTTGATGATTGAAAGTCATCAAATTAGAATTCTTCCTATAGATGAAGTAAGTTCAGGGAGCTTGGTCTGCTACCTGAGAGAGAAGCAAGATAACAAAGATAGTGAATACCATGTTTCATGAAGTTTAGCTATCAATGGAGGAAGAAGTTAGGGCAGTGATTGAGGGGAATGTGGAATAAACAGATCCTTTACAAGGAAGGGATCAAATTGAGAGCGAGATTGAATAGTTAAGAAGCCTGAATAATTGGTACTATAAAGGTATTGAGAAAGGAAAGAATGGAATTCAAGTCACAGATTTGAAAATATGAGGTATTGAAGAAGTCAGAATTTTTAAGGTGTTATAAAAGTCTAAAATACTTGTGAATTGTGATACAGCAAATAGATCAGAGCAAAAATAGAACAATTGGTGGGCCATGTAGAGATTGCACTTGTGTTTGCTAATCATAAATATAAAGTAGAACCTATGAGCACTTTTGTATGACTTTTTTCCAAGGGAACACAATTCTTTTGGTTCTGACTGTAATATGTAGTAAATATAATAGGTAGAATTATCTAGTTTGGGAGTTTTGCTGGATATGTAATAGAAAAAGAAACAAGTGTGGTATATTTTGCTATTGACAAGTGTAAACTTGGAATGATGGACCATGGACTTTGTTTGAATAAGGAAAAAAATGATGTTTCAAACAAGTGAAGTTGTTTCTGCCTTTGTGCATGTAAGGTTTGTAAAGATATGGAAATTGTGGTCAAATAAATACAGAAGTTCCATACTGAAAGGGAATAAGGAACTCAAGGCAATGTTCACAATTTTGTTTACCTAGAAGATCTATATTGGGCTATTTCAAGGTTGCAATGGTTATATATGTTTATACTATCTTTTATTCTACTCTGATCTACTCTCTGTTCACATTTCGAAGTGGTCATTCATCAGAGCGCACAGAACCGTCAAACTGAACTATTCCTGTCTGATACTGTAGCAGCATCTTTTTATTATTATTATTTTTAAAGATTTTATTTATTTATTTGACAGAGAGAGACACAGCGAGAGAGGGAACACAAGCAGGGGGAATGGGAGAGGGAGAAGCCGGCTTCCCGCCGAGCAGGGAGCCCGATGCGGGGCTCAATTCCAGGACCCTGGGATCATGACCTGAGCTGAAGGCAGACACTCAACGACTGAGCCACCCAGGCGCCCCTCTGTAGCAGCATTTTACAAGCATTAAATTTAAGGATAAAACAAGACTACAGAGATTATTTCAGTCCCCTCATTTTGAAGATGATCTCTTTAAAACTTGAAGAAGTGGCATGATAAAGGATATAGAGTAATGGGGAGTGCTGTAACTCGAACTGACATCTCCTTAACCTCAATATTGGGCACTCTCCATAGTCTTAATTGCCAGTGACATTACAGATTAGTATATTGTCATTGCAGAAGATAACTCAGACAAAGTATATCCAAAGAAATTAATCTCTGATTAATTTCACCAAATAACTACCCCAGTATACTCTAAGGTGTATCAGTCTCTGAAATAATATTAAAGATCTTTCTATGGCACTATGGCATGTGATTAAAGAGTAACTCCCAGAAGGGTGGAGGAAAATTATAGGTAGGGGTTACTTTAAAAAAAAAAAATTTGCTTTGGATGGCAGTAAACACTAACTCTGTCTACTTAACATTTTTTTCTCAAACAAATGCAATATAATATTAAGCTGTTCTATTCTTAGTTTAAATAATATCAGTTGACTTTTTGTTAGGAAATTTAGAATTGAATATCACATCAGAAAATTCAGCTATAATATGGATAAAGAGAGGTAACATCTAAAAGGTACAGATAACCATTGCTTACACATAATGTGAATTTCAAGTGAATTAGAAACACTCATCAACAGATAGTTACATGTAATGTGCTTGTGTAAATAATATCTCTTCTTCTGATTTCTGTAATCTCTCAGAATCTTACAGAAAGCTTGTCATTTGAGAAACCTCGGACTGATATGCATCATTCATAAAGTTAACTTCCCTAACTTCCAATACTATATCATTTACAAATGTTCTGTCCATATATCAAAAGGTTGATTGCTGACAGGCTAAATATCCATGCCATTCAACATGAATTCCTCTTGATCAGATTCATGTACTATGGTCATGATTGATATTATTTTGATAGTTGATTGAGATAATGTGCCAATGCTGAAATAAATAAGTTAAAGATATATCACCAACTCCCCTCACCTTACACTGAAATATTATAAATCATCTCATAGATTTATACAGTTCAGATTCTGCATACTAATCTCTACACACAGGTAGAGAACACTCTTATAACAAAGATGACATCACTTAATCTTACTAGCTTCTCCAAAAGACATATGTGCTCTTCCAATTCCAGATATGAGGGGAACAGCTTCTCTGAACTTAAAATTTTTAACTAAGATGTTCACTAAGCTCATGTAATTCATTATCAATTTTGTTTATTGAAGTATCTTAAGTGCCTATGTTGATTTCTGGCACATATTAGGTGTTCAATAAATACTTGTTAAATAAATGAGACAGACAAAAAGATTAAACATTAAGAATCACTGTCAAAATAAAGCACAAAGCAAGTCTATGTCATTTCAAACATTTTTTTCCTTAGCATCAGCATTTACAGCCACTGAAGAATTCTTTATAAAATTTTGCTTGAGATTTAAACTATATGTAAGGATTTTACATTAAAAAATGTTGAGTTTATGCCCATTAGCTAAAAGATAAATGTTTAAAGCAAAGATAAATAACAATCATGGATGTTATAAATGGATTTTACTTTAGTTTGCCAGTTTGATCATATATTACCCACTGAAAAATGCTATGTGTCATTACGTACTCACTTCAATAGGCTAGGGATTACAATTGTTTCCAGAGCAGAAAGTCAAACAAAGGTCATAAAAGCAAATTAATTAAGTGTTTGAACCAAAAAGCTGCCTAAAACGATCACCTGTTGTTCAAATTTACAAAATCCCAAACCATCCCAAGAGGCGCTCTACTTAAAACACTACTGGAACAGAAGCAGTATTTCCCAGAGGTTGAGAGTAACTTGTGAATAGTAAATTGTGATGCCAGAGGCAAACATCAATTTTAAATATTCTAATTCTCTAACATATTTTTAGCAAGGAATGCACAATAGCAGGGAAGAGGCATCTTTTCTTCAAAATTTAGTGATGAAATGAAACTGATAGATGGAACAAAGTTTCTGGAGTTGAGTGGGCATTCAAACAATCAGGTCATGTGCTCATTATATAAAGAATATGGAAACTTTATCAAGAACAACAACCAAAGTAGTATTATAAGTTAGCTCTTTGATTCAATACAAGATATTTAGAACATGATAATATTGCCATCAATTGAAAGGTGTTTTGCAAGTAATAATGATCAAAGTATCAAAATTAATTTCTGAGTGGTTAATGGATTTATATTCAAATCTATTTAAATATATTCCTGAGTTAGCATCACTTTCTCTTACATTTGAACATATCCCTTACGAAGGAAAAGAAAAAGATGGATCCAGATATACTAGTGAGCTAGGATTCTGACCCAGACCACTGCCTACCTGATCTTTACCCAACTATAGTAAGTGATCATTTCTGATTGATTATATATTACAGCAATTACAACTTACCTTAAATTATACTTAATTACATCTGGCATGATCATGAAGTAACAAGAAGACAAGTGTGGCTGGAAATTTCTGGAATTTCACAATCAGGTTGCAAACTTACTTTAAAAACATTCCTGGAAAGGGAGGATAAGAAAACAAAAATACAGACCAAAGCATGCTGGAAAAACAAAGAAATATAGATCAAACAAAGAGAGATCACCATCTTAATGATGAAAGGTTAATTATACTTATTAATTTTTTTAAGCTAGAAAGTCATGTGATATTAAGGCACTCTCCCTCCTATGCAGCTGGTAGGATGTTAATTGGCAAAGTGTCTTTGAAGCAGAATCAAGCAGTACTTACTGCAATTAATAAGCACATGCTCTATAGTCTTGAGAAACTTTCAAATGAATGTGAAAGGAGATATATAAGAAGATGTTCATATTAATGTTATTTGCTGTAACAAAAGCTGGAGGCAATGTAGGTTACCATCACAAGGATAACAGATAAGATATAAGTTAAATCTACATATTGCAATATGACTACAGTTCTGAACCATAATATTTGGATGAATAAGAACCCACTTTATGAGTGGGGAGATAGTTAAATCCCATTCAGAATGCACTGCTGCCTGAAAACTGGGGAGCTATATGTTGGGCAGATTACATTAACACCCTCTATGAATGTTATGGCTTTTTGTGATTTGGTTCTTTAATTATAAGCATGATCCCTCTTTAGAATTATTAATACTGTCTTCTTCACTCCTTCAACTTCAACCATATTAGCCTCCTTTATTCTATTCCATTATTCTAGATAACATCTCAGTATATAAGAGCTTTTCCATGTAGTGTTTCCCTTGCCTAGAATGTTCTGTGAGAAACAAACATAGCTCCTCAATTTTCCTCCTTTGTATCTTTTCTTAAATATCACCTTTTCCATGAGGTCTTCCTAGCCACCATATTAAAAATTTCAAGTCTATCAGAACCATAGACTTCTTGTCTCCCTCCTTTTCTGATTTATGTTTCTCCCTAGTTCTCACTGCCATTTACCACACTATATATATAAATAACATATTTTGTTATCTTTCTTTCTTTTTGCCTGTCTTGTACAATGGTCTGCCCATTGTAAAAGTGTTCAATAAATATTTGTAAATTATTTATTTTTTTCTAAGTATCTATTTGATCTGGCATTAATATTGCTAAATCAAATCTGTTCATTTTTAAATTTGTCTTTGCCTTCTATATATTTTCTACCTGTTAGTCTTAAAATTTCTCTATTTTTAATTCAAATAAGCATTTTCTAAATCAAATGTAAATCAATTTGTTTTTCTCTTAATCCAGTCAGGTTCACAGTATTTATTTAATATTTATTTTTCCCGCATATGATAAAAAAACTTTAGAGGGAGACATTATGTATTGTGCTTAATTTTGTCCAGTATCTAGTATAGTTTCTGCATATAATTGGAGCTCAACAATGTTTTTTTATTTAAAGAAATTGGTACATGAATACTTTTTTCAAAATATGGAATTAGATAGCAACTTGTAATAAAGATAGCATAGGCTGTGAATTCAAAATAACACAAGCTGAATCTTTTCACAGCAAAACTAAATATTATTTTTTCAAGTTTTCTCCATATATGTATATGTACATAACTATTTGTAATTAGAAAATATACAATTAGGGGCACCTGGGTAGCTCAGTCAAGCATCTGCCTTCGGCTCAGGTCATTATCCCAGGGTCCTGGGATCGAGTCCCACATCGGGCTCCCTGCTCAGCGGGAAGCCTGCTTCTCCCTCTCCCTCTCCCCCTCCCCCTGCTTGTGTTCCTTCTCTTGCTATCTCTCTCTGTCAAATAAATAAATAAATAAATAAATAAATAAATAAATAAATCTTTTAGAAAATATACAATTATATATAGTCAATTGGAGTGAAAAAAATAAAATTTAAATAATTTTAGTGTCTTCAGGAAATACTGAAGAAATATATAATTTTCATATTATACATATTTATGTGATATTATTCTAGCTATGAAGAATTAATTTTGAAATATTCATGTTATGAAGATGAAACTCAACTTATTTTTTCTTAAGTTTTATTTAATTTTTGACATTAATATAAATCCATTTCATGAAGCAGTTTACTATATTACAGTAGCAAATCAGTTGTGACATGTTAGCTATTTTCCCCAATAATGGGTAATGTTATTAAGTAAAAGTATGTTAGATATTGGGCATTCACTAAGGTTTCAGTAGAAAAATAACATGTTGCTTTCTTTTTAAAATTAAATTTTGCTAGCTTAAAAATACTGGTGACTAAAATCCTGAATTATTTTTTACTTTTACCTGTTCTATTTTACATAATCTTTCTACATAGGAAAAGGTTGCATACATGGATCACGACTCACATTATGACAAACAGAATTAGAGGGGGAGAGGACTCTGAGTAATGTATTAGGGTTATTATAATACAAATCACCAAAAGGGCTGATAAAACAGAAGCAGCTAAAATCGCACACAAAAAATCTCTACGCTCGTGAATCTTGTGGCTTTACTATTGCAGTAGATAATCACCATGGTAAAAGCTTTGGAGACAGAATAAGGGTAGAGTAAGTCTTGGAAGATAAATTAAGAAAGTAAAATCCCATTATTATGGATAATACTATTCAGATTACCATGTCAGAAGGGCCGAATAAATTAAAGAAGTTCCATCTTGCTGAGAATTAAAATAATGATTTGCAAAACATCACACGATACTATTGAATCTTTGGGTTTCTTCAAAGAAAACTCTGATTTAAAATTCTATAAAAGTTCCTACATAGATGAACAAAGATGAAAACAATACAAATCTTACTGATCTTTTAAAAGCCTCTGTTCTCGATTTCTATATTTTGATCTTATATTCTTAGGAATTGAAATAATAAAGATAAAGATCTAAGTAAGATAGCTGAAAATTTTCCCAGAAATGGAAAAATCTTACTTTATCATTGTCTCTTTTTCTTTCTTTCTTCTTTTTCCAGAATTCTTAGGAGTTCTGATTCAGGTTAGGAGAAAGTAAAATGAATTTCCAATTAAATGGGATAATGGACTATGCTATGGCTGATATTGCTCTCTCTCCAATTTAGATTCTAGCTAGGATTAATCTACTTTCTTTGGATGAGAAATACACAGACTCTCACCAGCATCGTGTGCCTTCTGTTCTGAGAAGCTCATAAGTACTCTAACTCTGGTTTGGGATAGGAATCAGAAGGAATATTTTCCAGCAGCAAATGTATTCTAATTGGGGTTGCAGGTAGAGAGCTGGGCCCTAAATTATAGAGAATTAAGTCCTGGGAATCTGTCATTTCTCTAATGCCAGCATCTAAAGGATATTATGGTAATTATTTTTAAAGAGAAGACTTTAGGCCACAATGTGGTTACATGTTACATAGGAATATAAACAGGCAAGTGCAGATAATTGCAGTATTTTTTTTCTCTTTCTCCTCTTCTATCCCCTCATTTTCTCTTTAATCCAGTCATCTGTTTACCACATCCCTGTGGGTTAAGCAAAGAAAATCCAGGAATTAAGTGATAGGAGGTGTTCCTTGGTGACTTTCCATCTGTTTTTCGAAACAACACATACCTTCGTCCAGCTTAATCTACCTCCTTCATTTACTCAGCATCTTTCTAGTTAAGTCTGAGTGGCTTACAGCATTGCGAAGTCTATGCTACTTGTTATTTGATGTATAATTTTAGAAGACTCATGTTCTAATACTGTGGAAATATAACACGGCAGAGGAAAAAAATAAGGGAGAACTATATGCACTACTATGGATGGAACTCTAAGGCCTATCTTTCAAAAACATACCTACAGCTTTAGCTAATATGTTAACATCCTCACACACACACACATCATATCCCCCCCCCCCACTACAAAACACATATATGTCTCACTGGTACATAAATGGATGTAAACATTAGAAAAAGAAAATGATTATCTGGTGATAGCAAGATTCGATTTTCAGAGGTGCAGGATGCTAAAAGAGGAGTTTCTTCCTATCTGTAAAGTTTTTATTATTGATTTTTTACAAGCAGAACGTATCCATTGCCTTAGTTGCATAATTTATAAAATAAACAGGAGAAAGGGATAGAAGGAAGGAAAGAGAAAGAGAGTAAGTCCTTTGATTCATTCAAAATATTTTTTAAAAACCCATAATTATGCAGTGATCTGGTTTACAATAGATGGTCAAAAGATTTCTGCTGAAATAGTAAATAAATGTCAGTTTTATAAGATATATGCCTTTAGTCTTAGAGCAGTGTGATTATTGGCAATTTAATGAAGCAGAATAATCTTATTAGGGAATTAACTGTCTCATTTCTCTGCTGTAGGCTTCTTATAAATAAAAAATGTATGTTGCATTTACATTCAACAGAGGTATACAAAGTTTTGAATCTTTGAGTTTCCCTTGTGACTAAAAACCTTAATACCCCCTTTTTTTTTTAAGATTTTATTTATTTGACAGAGAGAGACACAGCGAGAGAGGGAACACAAGCAGGGGGAGTGGGTGAGGGAGAAGCAGGCTTCCCGGGGAGCAGGGAGCCCGATGCGGGGCTTGATCCCAGGACCCTGGGATCATGACCTGAGCCAAAGGCAGACGTTTAACGACTGAGCCACCCAGGTGCCCCAGGACCATAATACCCTTAAAAGTATCTTTATACCCCTCTGTAATATTCTGATTGAAATTCATAGATAATATAAACCACCCAAACATTTAAATAAAACTTCCAACTCAAAATAATTGAAATAAATGGAGAAATTAAAATATGTTAATTATAAAGCAATATGCTATTTAATATGTGCAGATTTGCATTACTTTATTAGATGTCATGAATTAATTAGTGGTTAAAACCATACATGCAAATGCAAACTAACATAAGTATGTTGCAGTGGCCATACAACTGCTTCAGGAAGTGTTGTCCTTGGAGATATGGTAAGTCGTAGAAAAGTTCTGAACAAAAAAATATCCAGTCTCCCATCAATATTCATACATGAGTTTGCATGCTTCAAGAAATTGATTTTATACTACAATCATGAAAAATTAGTTTGTGTTAATATGTAAAATGGGGTTCGATTATCTGATCAGATAGTTATACTGGAGTTTTCACCTATATGAATACCTACCAAGACACTTGAAAGTTATAAGCATGTAAAAAATTCTTCATTATGTGGATCTGTTCAGTGAATTGCAGAATGTCTGGTATGGTCTCATCCCACTAAATTTAATTCTCTCACCCATCAACATGGCCATGAGAAACATACCAACCATTGTTCCCTAGGTATATCATCCTCATTAATAGCCACCGCCTTAGAATCTTGGAAGTGATTACAGTTGCCCTAGGTGGAAAGTGGTCTGAGAAAGTGGCTTCTCAAAGACAAGAAAGGATAAGGGAACTAGAATACAGCTGGAATGCTGCTGGGTTCAGTGAAAGGTCACAGAAATGATACTGTTTCTGTGAGCCATAGAAATCTAGTCCCAGCTCCTATGGGGTATGTAGAAATGGTAAGGTATCTGTATAGATGTTTGGGAGCTGTATGCACAAGTTTGGCTCAGATGGACGAATGCTAACCGTGGAGCAATTTGCTTTTGAGTGGACCTTGTGAACCTGGGCAAGGATCCTGAGGACAGCAGACAGAATGACTGAAGACCAGATCAGAGCATTTTCCCTGGATTGTGTGAGCCCAGGTTTAGATGCTAAGAAAGTAGAGTCACTCTGCTCTCCATTTGACTCACAAAATAAGACCTGAGTCAACTATAATTTTCATTTTGAAAAGTATTGAAATAAGTCAACTTTTGGTTAGAGAAGTTAGATTGAGCACAGGCACTTAGCCTACTTTCTTTTGAAACCCCACAGGTACAACGACAAGAAATAAATTTAAAAATGAGAGGGAAAATGATCAATTTTTGAAAATACAAAATAGTAGTTAATTAACAAAAGTAATCCTAACCTAGAAGTGGGGATGCAAAGAAGCAACTCTCACTCTCGATATATATTTAACTCCCTCTATCTCTCTATCTAAATATCTATATCTATATTTTCTGGAAAGGAAAATATTTCTGGAAATAAATATTGGGCCAAAAAACAGTAATTGGTTTAAGTCTATGTATTAGTCTGCTTAGGCTGCCAGAACAAAATATAATAGACTAATATAAACAGTCAAAACTTTATTTCAGTTCTGGAGACAAGAAGTCCAAGGTCAAAGTGCCAGCAGGGTCAGTGTCTGGTGGTAGCTCTCTCCCTGGGTTGCAGGCAGTTGTCTTCTCACTGTGTCCTTACATAGCAGAAGGGGGATGGGAGAGAGAAAGAGAAAGCAAAAGCTATCTAGAAAATTCTGGGAAAGATTTGAATGTATTAAAAAAACATTCAAAAAACTTAAGCAGTATTTATAGATAAATTGACAATAGAGATATTGGAATCAAAATTATTATTTTTAAATCCTTTAATCTATATATTAACCCATCAAATATGTACTGACTGCTCACTAGACTTTCTTATATTATAAGAGAAATCATTGTCAGAGGTTTAAGTTATATTCAATTCTGATTAAAAATCTCAAAGTTCTTCTATTCCTAGTTTTATTTAAACTGTAAGCATCTTTATTTTTTTTAATTTTTTATGTCAAATCTGACTCACTTTATTTTTTTAATTTATTTTTATGTTTCAAGTTTTTATTTAAATTCCAGTTAGTTAACATGCAGTGTAATATTACTTTCAGGAATAGAACTTAGTTATTCAGCACTTACATATAACACCCACTGCTCATCACAAGTGCCCTCCTTTAATCCCCATCACCCATTTAATGTACCCCCCACCTCCCCTCCAGCAACCCTCAGTTTGTTCTCTGGTAGTTAAGAGTCTGTTTTATGGTTTGCCTCTCTTTTCCCCCCCCCCCATGTTCATCTGTTTTGTTTCTTAAATTCCACATATTAGTGAAAGCAACAACGTGATGGAAATAGAGTGTATTATGCACAGAGAAATAAGTCAGTCCAAGCATCCTTTTTAAATTTAAGAAATGGGGATAATAATTCCTTTCCTTGGACTACTGTAGGCATTAAACTGAGTAGAATTTTGGGTACAACTGCCAAATTGCCAAATAGATATTTATTCCTTCGTTTTCCTTCTCATGGCTTACACTATATGTAATCTGTCATTTCTTTCTTGAATTTACAAACATCTCTTATGAACATATTCACTTTTTTTAAAGCAGACTTTTACTTCCTATTATTCTTACATGTGCTGTATCACATACACCCAGATAGATACTCATTTAAAGACAATTTAATGGGCTTTGACTGCTTGTAACTATAAATATTAGAACTGATAACATTGTTAAAAACTACTGTCCAAGATTAAATATTATTGATATTAAGACATGAACTGATTTTTTGAAATAATGAATAATATGGTTTCTTTAAGGATTTGAAATGTAATTTTATTTAAGACAAACATTTTTATACAAACTTTTTGGAACACATGTTTTATATAAAGCCTATCTGCAAATGAATTCAGAACATAATCATAAATTCTAATCGCTTAGGAATTTATTATGAAATATCTATTAATTAAATAAGATGTAGAAAACTTCTATTGAGCAGAAATAGAGCGTCTTTCTAAATGTTAATCGGAAAATTACATTCTGAAATTAACCAATATGGCTCTGGACAATAATTTGAGATGAGATTAAAATCAAGGGTATAAGCCCTTGCATTAATTAAACTGTTCTTAGAAGGCTTGGGGTTGAAAGCTGGTTTTAATCTCTGTTAATCTGATTAGATTCCAGACCATATAATAAATGTAACCTACTTGGATTTTGCAATCAGTAGAGTTCCAACTCTTTACTTGTCATGATATCATGATTTTTTTGGAGTATTTGTATTTCTTTGGTGACTCTACTGTTATACTTAAATCTGTAAATAAAGGTTGTGTTATACATTAACTGTGAAAGAGAAAGAACATTTCTAAAACTTCACTCGATAGGGCAGTTACAACTACCTCTAAAAAAAGTCTCCTCATAGAAAATGTTTAAAGACCAGAAGTCTTAATTAATTAAGTTTCTTCTTACATCCTAAGAATGACTTTAATACATTCACAAAGACTAAGTGCAGGTCTTCCTTACTTTGGGCAGAACTGTATTTCTGATAAGCTCTATATAAATCATACCATATTTTCTGGCTGAACTACAAAACAAATTCCCAGAGGTTTTAACATCACATGCAATGTACTCTTAGAGGGCTATAGTTTTTAAGAGTTCTTACTGAGTTCTTGTGCACTAAGCAGAGACCTAAGTCACACACATCAAAAATCAATTGTGACTTATTTAAGCAGAAAAAGAGTTTGTTATAAGGATGTTGGTTAGTGCCAAGAAATGCAGAAGGCTGGAAAACCAGGCTCGGAAAATACTCAGGAAAAAAACTGAAGAGCAGCTAGGCTCGGAGCCCAGAACTAGTCTATCAAGATGGCTCTTGCCACAGCTTGTCCTGATGCCCTACGAACTGGATGTTTCTGCTTCTGATGCCGGCTACCTCAATTCCTTGCTTCAATAGCTTGTGGTTCAGTTTAGGGTAATTTGTCAAATACATACATTTTAGAGACAACAAAAGCCAGGAAGAAGAATGTCTGGCATTTGGGGCTTCTATAGTGGAAGACAGTTTCTGTATCATACCAGAACCAACGTTCTCTTCATAGGATACTCCTACTACATACTGGCAACTGTGAAAAGTGTCCATACTGTCTTGTTCCCAGCATCTGAGATTATCAATGAATGATTTATAAATTAACATTATGCCCACGGGAGTTTAATAAAATGAAACCTATCATTGTTATTACCTAAAAACTTATTTTCATGTGAATAATCTCACTTTTAATTCAATTATTGCTTTGATATTTTTCCTGTTCTTCATTTGTTTAATGAGATAGACATCCATACTGTTTAACATTACTGCTATGAGAAAAAGCAGTTCTGTTCTGACTTTGCCAGCCTCTCTTTCAAGCTGGCAATCTACCCATATATAAGCCGGGATAATTAAACTCATATTGTATTGACAACCCCAAAATTCCTGCTCCTGCTCAACCATGTGGTTCTAGGTACAGTTCTAGTTCTGGATAGCCTAGATCTGGTTTGTATGATCTGCTCTCCTTGGCCCTATGGATCGATTCCAACTGCTGGCCAAAGCTGGGTCAGTAAGAATTATACAAGATTTGTTTTCCCACAGAACTGAGGGAGAGAAAGTCCTTTGTTAAAATATGAGGCTCAGGCCCTGTCAGTGATAACTGTGGATACTGTCAAGGGGTCTGAAGTGTAACAGAACACAGGCGTGCATGAAGTGTGTTCTCCAGAGAAAGGCAGACATGACAGATGGATAGGGTAAGTCTTGGTGGCATCCTAAGCTATTCATTCCTCTCCTTCTTACAGTTTAGTTTTCCAACCATTTCTTCTATTACAAGTAATACCATTATATTCTTCCAATAAATTAACCTTCTTGTCAAAACAAGTTCTATTGATTTTCTGTCACTTGCAACTCAAATTGCTATGACTATTACTAATATTGAAAAACAACCCAAAGCACCTGCTTTACTGAAGATTTTAGGTAGAAAATCTTATTTCTCCATTTTTCTTTTTCTTTTTGATACAAATCATTCCACTCCACTCCCCAGGCAGGGCCAGTATAAAGCAGAGAATTTTTTTTTTTATTATGTTATGTTATCACCATACATTACATCATTAGTTTTTGATGTAGTCTTCCATGATTCATTGTTTGCGCATAACACCCAGTGCTCCACGCAGAACGTGCCCTCTTTAATACCCATCACCAGGCCAACCCATCCCCCCACCCCCTCCCCTCTAGAACCCTCAGTTTGTTTCTCAGAGTACATAGTCTCTCATGTTTCGTCTCCCCCTCCGATTTCCCCCCCTTCATTTTTCACTTCCTGCTATCTTCTTTTTTTTAATTTTTTAAACATATAATGTATAATTTGTTTCAGAGGTACAGGTCTGTGATTCAATAGTCTTACACAATTCACAGCACTCACCATAGCACTTACCCTCTCCAATGTCCATCACCCAGCCACCCCATCCCTCCCACACCCCACCACTCCAGCAAACCTCAGTTTGTTTCCTGAGATTAAGAATTCCTTGTATCAGTGAGGTCATATGATACATGTCTTTCTCTGATTGACTTATTTCGCTCAGCATAATACCCTCCAGTTCCAACCACGTTGTTGCAAATGGCAAGATTTCATTCCTTTTGATGGCTGCATAATATCCCATTGTGTGTGTGTGTGTGTGTGTGTGTGTGTGTGTGTGTGTGTGTATCTCACATCTTCTCTATGCATTCATCTGTTGATGGACATCTTGGCTCTTCTATAGTTTGTCTATTGTGGACATTGCTGCTATAAACATCGGGGTGCACGTACCCCTTCGGATCCCTACATTTGTATCTTTGGGATAAATACCCAGTAGTGTTATTACTGGATCGTATGGTAGCTCTATTTAGAACTTTTTGAGGAAACTCCATACTGTTTTCCAGAGTGGCTGCACCAGCTTTCATTCCCACCAACAGTGTAGGAGTGTTCCCCTTTCTCCACATCCCCGCCAACATCTGTCATTTCCTGACTTGTTAATTTTAGCCATTCTGACTGGTGTGAGGTGATATCTCATTGAGGTTTTGATTTGTATTTCCTTGGTGCTGAGAGATGATGAGCACTTTTTCATGTGTCTGTTGGCCATTTGGATGTCTTCTTTGGAAAAATGTTTGTTCATGTCTTCTGCCCATTTCTTGATTGGATCATTTGTTCTTTGGGTGCTGAATTTGATAAGTTCTTTATAGATTTTGGATACTAGCCCTTTATCTGATACATTATTTGCAAATATCTCCTCCCATTCTGTCAGTTGTCTTTTGGTTTTATTGACTGTTTCTTTTGCTGTGCAAAAGCTTCTTATCTTGATGAAGCCCCAGTATTTCATTTTTGCCCTTGCTTCCCTTGCCTTTGGCGATGTTTCTAGGAAGAATTTCCTGTGGCTGAGGTCGAAGAGGTTGCTGCCTGTGTTCTCCTTTAGGATTTTGAGGCACTCTTGTCTCGCGTTTAGGTCTTCAACCATTTTGAGTCTATTTTTGTGTGTGGTGTAAGGAAATGGTCCAGTTTCATTCTTCTGCATGTGGCTGTCCAAATTTCCCAACACCATTTGTACAAGAGACTGTCTTTTTTCCATTGGACATTCTTTCCAGCTTTGTTGAAGATTAGTTGACCACAGTGTTGAGGGTCCATTTCTGGGCTCTCTATTCTGTTCCATCGGTCTATGTGTCTGTTTTTGTTCCAGTACCATACTGTCTTGATGATGACAGCTTTGTAATAGAGCTGGAAGTCCGGAATTGTGATGCTGCCAGCTTTGCTTTTCTTTTTCAACATTCCTCTGGCTATTCAGGGTCTTTTCTGGTCCCATACAAATTTTAGGATTATTTGTTCCATTTCTTTGAAAAAAGTGGATGGTATTTTGATGGGGATTGCATTGAATGTGTAGATTGCTCTAGGTAGCATTGACATCTTCACAATGTTTGTTCTTCCAATCCATGAGCGTGGAATGTTTCTCCATTTTTTTGTGTCTTCCTCAATTTCTATCATGAGTATTTTATAGTTTTCTGAGTACAGATTCTTTGCCTCTTTGGTTAGATTTATTCCTAGGTATCTTATGTTTTTGGGTGCAATTCTAAGTGGGATCGACTCCTTAATTTCTCTTTCTTCTGTCTTGTTGTTGGTGTATAGGAATGCCACTGATTTCTGTGCAGTGATTTTATATCCTGCCACTTTACTGAATTCCTGTAGGAGTTCTAGCAGTTTTGGGGTGGAATCCTTTGGGTTTTCCACATAAAGTATCATATCATCTAAAGCAGGGAATTATTTTTTAAATTTTTTTATTGTTATGTTAATCACCATATATTACATAATTTGTTTTGGTGTACTGTTCCATGATTCATTGTTTGTTCATAATACCCAGTGCTCCATGCAGAATGTGCCCTCCTCAATACCCATCACCAGGCTAACCCATCCCCCCACCCTCCTCCCCTCCAGAAACCTCAGTTTGTTTTTCAGAGTCCATCATCTCTCCTGGTTCGTCTCCCCCTCTGACTTACTCCCCTTCATTCTTCCTCTCCTGCTATCTTCTTCTTTTTCTTTTTTCTTAAAATATGTTGCGTTATTTGTTTCAGAAGTACAGATCTGTGATTCAACAGTCTTACACAATTCACAGCGCTCACCGTAGCACATATCTTCCCCAATGTCCATCAGCCAGCCACCCCATCCCTCCCACCCCCGACCACTCCAGCAACCCTCAGTTTGTTCCTGAGATTAAGAATTCCTCATATCAGTGAGGTCATATGATACATGTCTTTCTCTGATTGACTTATTTCACTCAGCATAACACCCTCGAGTTCGATCCACGTCATTGCAAATGGCAAGATCTCATTCCTTTTGATGGCTGCATAATATTCCATTGTGTATATATACCACTTCTTCTTTATCCATTCATCTGTCGATGGACATCTTGGCTCTTTCCACAGTTTGGCTATTATGGACATTGCTGCTATAAACATTGGGGTGCACGTACCCCTTCGGGTCCCTACATTTGTATCTTTGGGGTAAATACCCAGTAGTGCAATTGCTGGATTGAATGGTAGCTCTAATTTCAACTGTTTGAGGAACCTCCATACTGTTTTCCAGAGGGGTTGCACCAGCTTGCATTCCCACCAACAGTGTAGGAGGGTTCTAAAGCAGGGAATTTTTAAATCTCTTTCCCCTCCTTATCTCTCCCGAGAAAAGAAATCTGATAAGAACAAGATGACTTGAACAATATTATCCGAAGGTGTGTTTACTGTTTCTCTTCTCCCTCCCTTCCTTTATCCTCCCTCCCTCCTTTTCCCTTACTCTCCCCCTCCCTCCCTCCCTCCATTCCTTCCTTCCTTTTCTGCCTTCCTCTAGCATGAACTAGGTATTTATCACAGCACAAATCATTCCTTCCTTCCTCTCTTCCTCCCTTCCTTCCTTCCCTCCTTCCTTACTTCTTTTTCTGCCTGCCTCTCTCTCTCTCTACCTCCTCATCCTAGTTTCTTGAATCTACATAAGAATCAAAGCCCCCCTCTACTTTTCCACAATGATAGTTACACTGCTCTACGTAGAGGCTGGTATTTCTCTAGTTTTCTGTTTTTCCAGTGATGAAGTTTGTGAGGTTGGCTGGGTTCTGTATGGTTCATGGACTCTGCTTTGTGGAATTCACTCCTGTCATAAGTAGCTTAAAAGGCAAAATTCAGTATGGAGGGAACATTCCGGGTTTCTTTAGGTCTCACCTATGTTTCCTAATCTAGTCTTATAGGGAAATCCTTCCCTTTAAAAATATTAAGCCTCTAGTGATAAAGCTCATATCCTGATCCTCATTAGGCTTCTTGAATCTTATCTTTAAAGTGTAAAGCTTAGGACCAGATGAATAAAGAATCAATAAATTGGCATTTCTTGTGATACAACAGTGTTAAAGAGGGAACTTTATTATCAGTTTAACATAAACCCACATATATTCACACTTTGTCTTGTGCTGTGATGTATTCTTCTCCATTGGGAATCATATATTCTCTAGCTAACAAGAAAAGAAAAAATCTATCTTTATTCCCTATTTTATTTGTAAGAACAGGTCATTTATTCATTCACTCAAAAGTAATTCAACAGGTGTTTTCTAAACAACAACTGTAATATCAGGTCCTTTGTACAGTGCTAGGAAACAGAAAAAAAAAAAATATCCCTGCCCTCAGTGTGTTTAGGAAAGTGGTGTATCAACTTTGATCAGAGATGTTTCTTCTTTATCAAGTTTTTTGTTTGTTTGTTTAGAATCCCGGGAAAGTGTATTTTCCTCAGAAGTATGAAAATGTCTACTTTTGATAGCAAGTTTCTCTCTATTGGTACAAAATACTGAATGGTCTTTTAAAAAATCTTATATTGAGGGATACCTGAGTGGCTTAGTAGGTTAAGCATCCAACTCTTGATTTCACCTCAGATCATGATCTGGGGTGGGATCAAACCCCGCATTGGGCTCTGCACTTAGTGGGGAGTCTGCTTGAGATTCTCTCTCTCCTTTTGCCCCTCTGCTCCTCTCTGGAATGAATAAATCTTTTTTAAAAATGTGTTTAAAATATTTTATATTGGAAGCACTGACTTGAATCTTTTTTCTAGTGTGAACTAGATATGTATCACTGCACAAATCCTTTAAATTTTATGGGGTTTGCTTTTTCTCATCCATAAAATGGGAGTAAATTTTGTTGTGCAGATTAAATAAGTAAGCATATGCCAATATATTAATATAGGCACTCTTGCTGTGTAAAATAATGTGGGATAGTGGAGACCATGACCCTAAGCCATACATTCTCAGTGGGATGATCTCTTTCCCAAGTTGTTAAAATAAAAATCCTATTTTATGGATAATACACAAGTAATAATATATTATATAAAAACATACATAGCTTATTTGTGGTGTTAGGATTTTGTGGGGAGGTGATTAAGAAAATAATGTTATTAAAAATTATTTTGGGTGATTAAAATAAAAGTGTCGAGCAACACTGACCTAGGCCATAATCTAGTTTTCTCCTCTAAATGCCTATAAGACCATGGAAATATTACTTCTAATAGATTCCATTTATAATATTTGTTAAGTTGTGTATAATCAAAATTTTCTTACTCTACTTCACAGGGTTGTAATGAAGGTCAAATGAAACTATCTCTGTGAAAATACTTTGAAGTGTATAAATTATTAGATGTCATTAGTGACACTTGGCCATCATGGCAAAAAATAAGATACAGTTCCTAAAGAGAAAACAAACGAATCTTATGTTTGGGACCATTCAAATTCCATTTTGTAAACGAGAACTCTTTTACAAAAGGAGTTGATAATAGCAACTTTGAAACGTGGTTCTTCTACTGACAGATTTAGACATATTACTAAATTCATTTTGCAAAATGGTTGCCTGTTTCTCAATTTAGGAAAATAGTAAATAAAGAAACTTTACTCTTCCCACAAGAGCATCACTTCTTACCTCTCAAGTCCGGTGCCCTACACTCCACTCCTCAAATCAGACATATTGTCTTTGAACTATGAAATATATAGTGTCATATAGAAGAGTTTGAGCACTTACCTCCTTTCTTCTCTACCCCAGTGGATCTTATTTCCTTTATTTATTAATTCTCCACTCAAAAATATATGTTGAAGACCAAAGATGAGCTGGGTGCTGTCCTAGGTACTGAACATATATTAGTAAACAAAGCAGACAAAAATCCTAAGAGCATGATGCTGACATTGTTATATTTTACTGTAGCCCAGTGCTGCTGGAAATAGAAACAACTAAGAAATCTTTTCACCCTTTTGTGTTCTGGGAAGCCCTTTCCATATGATTTACATAAGATTCATAGATGCCCCCTTTGTTTACCTATGACAAGGCAGACAGAGGCCCTTGAAATTCCCATGCTTTGGTTCATAAATGTTAGTTGAACTGCTACCCACTGACCAACCTGGACAGAACACCTGCTGTATATTGACTTGACCAAACTTGAGTTAAGCTTCTTTCCTCCCCCGCCCAGGCACCCTCCCCACCACCACCCTCATCCTGAGTCAGCATACAACCCCACTTTAATGTCCCTCCTTAGAATAGCTGACCTCATAATAAAATAGTCTCTGATCTACTGCTCTTTCAAACAACACTTTCATCCTACTCACTGGTACCCAGTTCTTTCTAGCTTTGTTTACTACTCCCTATAAAGGAAAAGCCCTTCTCTGACTAACTTTTGAGATGCTGCAATTCTCATGAGCAGAGTGTTCTTGCTGAAATAGCCCCTTTCTCCTTTGCAGTGATCTCTTTTCCTACTCTTGTGATAATGTTTTTTAGTAAGTCTCTCCTTACCTAAATCTGGATTTGTTTTTTATTTGTCAGTGCTTATGTACAAATAGGATAATAATTATTATATGTGAATATCTTGTACTGGACATAATGTTCACAATGTTCCTCTTAAAATGAAGGAAGTTGGTTTAGTATTACACTCTAGCTTTGTTTCTAGTATCTATTCCTGATAGGTGGCACTCAGATGTTTGATCTAGATGGGAAGCAGTTTAAGTTTTATCTCATGGACCAACATTATTTGTGATGACTTTTGGAAACCCAATACTGGAAAGGCTTCCAACACAGGATGTATTCTCAGGAAGAAATAATGCTATATCAATAATTTTGTGGATTTGGCTGGTGGATATAGTTTCACATGTAATTCTTTTTTTTTTTAGAAAATTGGTATAACTTTATTAAATCAGAAAAGTAGATCTTATGGCAAAAAACAACAACAACAATATATGCCATCCTTCCTAAGCCTCTACCCACATTTTCCCAGATGTTCTTATTGGTTTTCATGACACGTTCATCTCATTTTCTGATTCCCATTGTCTAAACCCATGAACTCTTTCCCTATTGGATCTATTAACTGCCTGTGTGTTCCCTTAGTTTACCAATAAGAATCATTCTCTCTCTCTCTTTCAGTCATTCCCCTTCAATTACCTGAGTTCTTAATCTTTGTTTCCATATTGCCTTGTCCATTTTTCTGAATATGTAATAGATAATGAACGAAATATGGCTTCTCTCTCTTGGAACAGATAAAAGCCAAATCAAAAAGAGCTTCTTGACACACAACATAACTTTCACTTCTAAGCAACTTAAGTGGATGATCACTTTAGTTATAATCAGTGATTAAAAGCTTTGCTATTCTTTTGACCTAAATTTTACAGTTACTTAAAAATCCTGAGGTGGTAACACAGAGTTAAAACATCGCTGATTTTAAATTTGGAAATTACAAACTGCAATCCATACATAAAACCCATGTTTGTGTTGAAGCCGGGGGGGGGGGGTGAAGAATAATTGATGTGGCACGAATGAAAGTACAGAGGGGTGACATTTTCAGTAATCATTTGCAGAAAAAGAGCTGTGGTTTGGGTCTGCTTTTTAGTTTTTCCTCTTGCATTTTTTTTTGGAGTTATTTTTTTTCTGAGAAAACGAACCATATGAATATAAACTAACATTTACAAAGGAGATAGAATGCTTTCGTGCTCCCTGAAACGTTCCCGTGTTTCATGTTTCATCTATCTGTATGTTTTTAAGATAAGCAGGATGCAATAAGGTATGGACTAAATGAGCGTCATGGGCAAAAGATCTAGTTAGTACAAAATTCCTTTTCTTTTAATAAAGGTAAGGGTTGATGTTTTACCATTTTTCTCTGAGGCGCACACATGTCACCCGGGGACCTCTCTCTCATTCTGGATCTCACTTTCCTTCAACATGAAAAATGCAATGGCGACAATAAAACTTTTTTTTTCTTTTTTTGAAATTTGCAAAATATCTGAGAGTAGGGAACCATCTGCTACTATCATGTAATCAGGCCAAAAGGACTGGGCAGAAGAGAAAAAGTCTGGCATCACAGCCACATCAGCTGGCCCTGATCTCCTCCAAGCCCCTGTCCCAGAGGTGTGGAGAACCCTGGGACACAAATTCTGGCCGAGCATTCTGTGAGCATGCTGGTGTCTGCGGCACAACAAGGAACAGCTGCAGGGAGCAGGGGTGGTACAGCAGGTTGTGAAATGAGATATGGGCTTATGTCAGAGTCATTAAGCTTTTCTGATAAATGGGCTGCAAATTAATTGGTGGTTCCACTAAGTAATTTATTTGAGTTGCTGAAATCCTCAGGCCTGACTGTGGCCGTTAGCCAGGTGGAACGATCCTTCAACATGGGGAGTATTCTTTTTTTTCCCCACACAAAGAATTTGTATTTGGGCTTACTTGTTGGTGGGGCTTTTCAAGACACATCAGCAACAAAAGTATTAAGTGATTCAAAATACTTTTAATGTCTAGAAATAGTTGACTGGTGATGTTTGGAATCAGAAGAGTAATCAGACTGCAAAGCCTCACAGGTTTCTATTGAATGGCATGTAGACGGCCCAAAATGCCATCAACGGACCTACATGGAAGTGTCAATGTTGTAACTAAGTATGTATGTCTGACTTAAGAGAAAAGCTGGGCCATTGAAATAGCAGGATGAGAAGAAGAATGTAGATAAATGTGCTTATCTGTTTCAGGAATGACTTCTGATATCTGTATCAATACTTATATCTACCCAGATACATATATGCATATTTGTAGGTGTACACACACACACATACGTGTGTGTATATTTTTTTTCTAAAAATGAGGTCTTTTCCTAATAGAAAAGAAATATTTTTATCCAGTATGTGTCCATGTGTCTCACTGGATTTTAATTGTATAAAAGATCATAAAAAGTACTTATGATTTTATAAATATAATGAAGAATCTGTTATATATACTTGTTTAAAATAAACGTAATTATAAGCAAATAATTTAAAATGTATTTCCTACATTATTTCCCTTTTTGTCTTTATAATTTCATTAGAGAGAAAAAAGATATATTTTCCTCAAAAATATCAAGTGCAGAAATATATGCAACAGAGAAGAAAGTCCCACCTTTCACATGGATCACCACACCTTTCCCCACCTTTCACACCTTTCCCACCTTTCACAAGGATAACCACAATGAACATGTTTTATTAAACAAATATGAAATTGCAATATATATATATATGAGTGTGTGTATATATTCATGTTACACACTCTGCTTTTTTTTTTACCTAGTATATTTTTAATCATCTTTCTGTATTAGTTGATTTAGTTATCTTTCTTTTTAATGGTTTTATAATGCTTCATTATATAGATAACCATAAGATTTTTAATTTGAACCCATAAATGGACATTTAGGTGGTTTTCAGCTTTTTATTATTACAAGCAATTCTTCCTTGATAATATTAGTACATAACATTTTCTATATGTGTGTGTTATTTCTTTTGAATGAATTGCTAGTAGCAGAATATTCTGCCAAAAGATATTCACATAATTAATTTGAAGGTTGAGTAATCAATTGATGTTTTTAACTAATTAAAGAAGAAAAGTAGTAGAAGTATTAAAGCAAAAGTGGTTAAAATAGGGAAAAATAATCCTTTGTAATAAAACTCATACCTCTCAGTTTATTAAAATAAAACTCAAAGCTTTTATAAACTCTTATTTTGTTACTTACAATTAATCTTCCCTGAATATTGACTTTCCTTAAGGACATATAAGTTATATCATTATCTGAATACAGATGTGTTGCATATGTCACAGAGGATGGAAAGGGTGAGCTCTAACTAAAGGTTTTGAATAATTAGGCACACAAATGAGGTGATTGGGGAAATTAAAATATATTTCCAACACCTGAATTATTGTGCTCATTTCCACTAACATTTAGCTAATAAGAAATAAGTTATATTAAACAAACACCAAATTTGGCTAAACTCAGCTATAAAAAAGAAAACTAAAAGAAGTCTATACTTGCAAATAACTAATTTTGAATAAAAGTTGTATCCTTGTGATAGAATTAACAACTGTTTTTGGAAAAAAATGTACAAACACAGAAGCACACTTGCTCTATGTCTTAGCATGACCAACCAGACCACCACTCTCTTATTTGTAGCTTTTTTTTTATTGAAGTGTAATTGACATACAATATTATATTAATTTCGGGTGTATGACATAGTGATTCAACAATTTTATACATTACTCAATGTTCACCACAGTAAGTGACATCACCATCTATTACCGTACATTACAGTATTATTGACTATATTCCCTATGCTATATTTTTTTATCTTTATGACTTATTTTTTTATAACTGGATGTTTGTACTTCTTACTCCCCTTTATCTATTTTGCCCATCTCCCCACTGACCTCTCCTCTGGCAACCACCAGTTTGTTCTAAGAGTCTGCTTTTTTGTTTGTTTGTTCTTTTTTTTTTTTTAGATTCCACATATAAGTGCGATCATACAGCATTTGTCTTTCTTTTGTCTGACTTATTTCACTTAGCATCATACACTCTAGGTTCATCCACGTTTTCACAAACGGCAAAATCTCATTCTTTTTTAGGGCTGAATAATACACCATTGTACATATATACACACCACATCTTTATTCATTCATCTATTGATGGACATTTGGGTTACTTCCATATTTTGGCTATTGTAAATAATGCTGCAGTAAACATAGGGGTGTGTATATCCTTTCAAATTAGTGTTTTTGTTTTCTTTGGCTAAATACTCAGTAGTGGATTTACTGGATCATAGAGTAGTTCTATTTTTAATTTTTAAAGGAAGCTCTATACTGTTTTCTCAGTGGCTGCTCCAGTTTGCATTCTCTACCAACACTGCATGAGGGTTCCCATTTCTCCACATCCTCACGAACACTTGTTATTTCTTGTCTTTTTGATACTGGCCATCAGTGAGGTGATATCTCATTGTGGTTTTGATTTGCATTTCTCTGATGGTTAGTGACATTGAGCACCTTTCTCTGTGTCTCTTGGCCACTTATATGTCTTTGAAAAAATTCCTATTCAGGTCCTCTGACCATTTTTAATCAGATTGAGGTGTTTTTTGTTTCGTTTTTATTTTTCCTTTTTTTGGTGTTGAGTTGTGTCTGTTCTTTCTATATTTTGGATACTAACCCCTTATTGGATATATCATTTGCAAATATCTTGTCCCATTTAGTAGGTTGTCTTTTAGTTTTGTGGATTGTTTCCTTCACCATGCAGAAGCTTTTTATTTTGATGTAGTCCCAACAGTTTCTTTTGCTTTTGTTTCCCTTGCCTGAAGAGACATATCCATAAGTATGTTACGAAGGCTGAAATCCAAGAGATTACTGCCTATGTTCTTTTGGTAGTTTTATGTTTTCATGTCCCACACTTGGGGCTTTAATCATTTTGAGTTTGTTTTTGTTCACCACTGAGTATAATGTTAGCTGTGGGTTTTTCCTATATGGCTTTATTTTTTTGAGTTATAGTCTCTCTAAATCCATTACATTGAGAATTTTTTCTCATGAGTAGATGTTGTATTGTGTCAAATGCTTTCTCTGCATCTATTAATATGATTGTATATATTTTTATTTTTTTGTTTTTTTTTAAGATTTTATTTATATCCTTCCTCTTGTTAATATGATGAATCACTGATTGATTTGTGAATGCTGAACCACCCTTGCATCCCTGGAATAAATCGCACTTGATTGTAGTGAGTGATTATTTTTTAATGTACTGTTAAATTCAGTTTACTAATATTTTGTGGAGGATTTCTGCATCTGTGTACATCAGAAATATTGGCCTGTAGATTTCTTTTTCTTTTCTTTTCTTTTTTTTTATGTAGTGCCCTTATTTGCTTTGGTATCATGGTGATGTGGGATGAAAGAATGAATTTGTAAATTTTTCTTCCTCTTATTTTTCAGAATAATTTGAGAAGAATAGGTGCTAACTCTTTAAATGTTTAGTAGAATTCACCTGTGAAGCCATCTGGTCCTTGGCTTTTGATTTTGCAGTCTTTTTTTCCCAATTTAATTTCATTACTAGTATTCAGTTTGTTCAGATATTCTATTTCTTTCTGATTCAGTTTTGGAAGATTGTATCTACCTCTTCTAAGTTGTCCGATTTATTGACACATAATTTTTCATAATAAATGGACACAGAAGTACACTTGCTTTCTTTCTTAACATGAGTAACCAGTCCATCACTGTCTTATTTGTGCAAGAAAGTGCCCCTTTCAGACCGTTTTAAACTTTGTAGTAAAATGTTGAGAATATTCTATTCATAAGCTGTGTCAGTAAGATGTAGCTTAGTGAAGCTTCTTTGTAATTGTTTTCAAGATCAGTACAACCAGAGAAGAATTTAATGCTACTTTTTTTTTTCTTTTTGGATTGGGAAAGAAACTTTCTGTCTCTATGTTCTTTGTCCTTCCTTTGTTCTCCATAGCTAGTTACTGTACACCAGCCATCAAAAATCAAATTGACTATTCACAAGTCAGGAGGCATGCACACTTTACAGAGGTTTGCAAGTTGACTGCTCTATTCCCTAATCAAAGGCAGCTGGATGAAATTTTCCCAGGGGACATTAACTCCTAAATTTTCCAACGTAGCTCCTGGAGACTTGGACAATTAGCTTCTACATTTTTCAAGCAGTGCATTGTTTTGAACCTCATCTGTTATTTAAATGATCTAAAGCACTATGCCCTTGTGTTTAAAGCTGACAAATGTGAAAGAGTATCTGAAATAATTTCTTGTTTATAGATTGTTACTGGAATTCCAGCATATGGACCCCCAAAAAAGATATTCTTCTCTTCTTAGTGACTTGGGTTATACAGCTAAAATTTCTGTTTACCTGACATAGCTCTTGAATTCTGTGCTCAAAAATCTTTGAACATCATAGAAAATTGTGTAATGTTGTAATTACTTTGAAATCATACGGAGCCACATTCAAATTTCAGTTCTGTAAACTACTAGTTATGCAGCCTTGAGCAAATTATCCTAACCTTTCTTTCCTTACTCATAAAATTTGCACTTGGGACTGTGAGATACCTCGAAGGAAAGAATTAGTCTTTAATATTAGACATAAATAATAATCTTAGTTTGGAAATTGAGTTCAAACAATTAATAAATTTGCCTAAAGTTGTTTATCATTTCTATTAAGAAATAAAATTAAATTGTTTCATATGAGTTGTAACTTGTAAAGTATACAATATATCTTCAGATAAATGATTTTAATTACACAATATATCAAATTCTCCAGTTTCAGCATTTTAGAAGAAATAACCAAATTTGAATAGTAGTCTAACATATAGTCATTCCGAATTTAACCTTTTTATTTTGTATTGTTGGCATTGCCCATTTATTGAGCTTAACACAATGCCTTTGCTTATAATTATAAAATATGTAACATTTTTTATGCATTGTTATAAGCAGGCACTCTGTGCTTCATATTTATTAACTTACTTTTGTGAGGTTAGCTACCATTACTCTTTCAGTTTTCCAGATGAAAAAATTGAGGAACTTGGAATTTTGAAATTTATTCCAGTTTATAGTTAGTATATGTCAAAGTCAGGATTTATTCACAAGATGGATGATCTCCTTTGCATATACCCTTAATGAGCATGGTCTATTGCCTATTATTTATCCCTGAATTTTAAAGAATCATATTTTTTAGCAAATTGAAACATTTCATTTACTACTGGTAATACATTTTCCACTGATTTTAACCTATTTGTGTTGGAAATGTCAATTTGTGTGTTCTATTTGAACTAAGAAACAAATCAAACAAGATTCCTCAATTGAATTGTATTAATATAAGGTGTTTTTTTTTTTTAATTGGGGAAACAAATTTGTAAAAGCCTTCGAACAACTTTATAAAATAATTCATCTTTTTTGTCAAGGTAGGATTTCAACAAATGTATTCCAGGAAGTACCAATATTAGCAAAGTAAATGATTAGTGTTTCTAGTTGAATAGCTGGCCCTTTTTTCACTGTGATTGGAGATTATAAAGCACAGTATCAAATTAAAGACTTTACATCTTGCAGTAGAGAAACCTGCTTATCTTATTCTAAGGCAACACTCTCTAAACAACTTGGTTGACCAGAATCCCTTTAATAAGTTAGTATCCCGCTTCTTACTGTTCTCCAGAGAATATTTTGGGAAATGCTAATCTAAGTGACTCATCTTGACAAGGGGATTTATGTTCTTTGACACATGGTTTGTGTTCTGTTTCAACATTTTATATACCCAAAGACTCAGAGACATTTTCTTTCTATCCCATCTTTTAAACCAATAGTTGTAGTAAGAGTTGGGAGTCCTTAAGATAAGCACCTGCAAGCTGTTATCTGCTGATGATTGTGCTCCATCAGACGTGCAAACACACACGGTCCAATACATGCAAAATGGGGGTGTTTTTATGGCATCATAATGCACACTGACAAATAGATAAAGGAAGTTTCATGAAGTAAGGTGCCTGGGAATTGATTAAAAAATACATATTGGATACTTAAATTGCTCCTAATACTGTATATAGTCATAGGCAAAACCACTAAAAAATAAAAAAAATAGAAAACTATTGCACTTCTATTGCCCTCTCCCCAAAAAAGACATGCCATTCAGTCCTCAGAAATGTGATAGTGTTTTCTGAAAGACAGTGACCAGTCTATAGCTTGTGCATACAACAAGTTCAATAAATATTTGTTGACTGAATGAAAGAAAGAATGAGTCAGACTGTGAAGCCCAAAGATAATCCTGCTTGAACGGCTACAGAATCCACAAACAACGGAACTACCTATATAGTCACTCAGTATGGGACAACCTATTAATCTTTGCGGTGTTACCTGCCTGTGGAGTTTTAATCATTACCAATAACACCAGCTCATTATAGGAAGCCCATTGGTATACAAAGCCTGCTAGAAAAAGTTACACCTAATATTGTTTTGCAAAAGATTTTTAGGAAGACCCGTCAAGATCTTTTACACCTGTCAAGGCATTTTTCTCATTTAATGCAACTGCCCTTGTGTTTCACAGTGCTGATATTCTGCTTTTTTAAATTCTCTGTTTACTTTCGAGCACTACTTTTTTTCCTACTTCATTAATTTTTCCTTTGTTTTTTTGAAACACTTCACTATAGGTGGATACATCCCTTCCCTTCCCTTTTTTTCAATTCCTTCACTCCCCTTGTACCCTCCCCTGCTTCTTTTCATTGTCATACTTCCGATTCTTACTCAAAGAAAGTGGTTTGCAAATAGTTCTCTTCAGCTAATCATAACTTCTACAGAATGCTGAGTTGGACATTTTCCCAACTTTTACAGATATTTTAAACTTGAGTATCCCACTGACAATTGAACACATATCCAAGGAACTTCTCTTCCATTCTAAAGTCACCTCCTCCATTTCTACTCTCTTCTTGGAGACCTTCTGGCCCTTTCCAAAGAACACATCTTCTTTTTAGCCTGGAGAAGTTGTTGCTCTTTCAAATTGCAAGTGACAGTCCTGGGAATTGGTTTGTCCCTTTGCCAACCTGCTCACCTGAATTAGTCATCCATAGAAGTAGAATCAGTTTAAGCTGCAGCTGACCCATTTTGAGAGGCCTGAGTACTACCACTCACCTATTTTTCTTTCCTTTTATAGGTAACTGCTGGGATCAATTCTTTTGAAAAACATGTCTATTCATTTAAAATGATAATGCCTCACAGTCCTGCCATGCTATGTCACTACCTAAAATGTTAGTAACTGTAATCAGTGGTATTTTAAAGGACCTAAACTGTGCTTTCTTTTACCTAACTCAACATTTCCTTAACCTTTCTCTTACCTCTGCCTTTTAGAATTTCTGGAATCTCTGTCCATGCTCCCATCAAATTTCCTGAACTAACTAAAACATAGGGTTCCTTGAAGGATGATACTTTTACACTTCTTTTGAATAAATGTTCTTTATTTTTGTACAACTCATGAGCATAAGTGGACTCAGGTATACTTCAGGATCTATTACTATTACCTCTATATGTTTAAAAGGAAAGAAAAGACTCCACTTCTATGAGAATCTTCTATAGAGTTATAGAAGATGAGAATCTTCTATAGAGTTATTGCCTAACTCTATAGAGTTAGACTCTATAGAGTCTATAGTCTATAGACTCTATAGAGTCTAACTCTATAGAAGACAAATCCTTGTCTTCCACTGTTAATTTGATCACTCTTATAAGTTTGGAAGACTTTGTTACCCATCTCACTGTTCTCTTCCTGTTCCAAGTCCTACCATCATATTTGGTGACATCGATATTAATCTGGTGACCCATTCCAAAGTCCAGTCCTGTATTGCATGATGACTTCAATTCCAATAACTAGAGCAACTTAAAATTAATTATCCTAATAAGGACTGTTCTAAGAGTAAAAAGGTATGCTATTCTTAATTGCACCAAGATGACATTAAATCATAACTTACTTGGGGTAAAAAATCAGAATGTATGTAACTCACTCAGTAATTGTTCTTTTCTCTCTACTTCAGTCACACACTCCAAAGACCAAGAACTGGAATCATCCAATATAAGATAGATAGATGATTGATAGATAGATAGTTGATAGATAATAGGTAAGTAGATAGATAAAAAAATGAATAAGTCAAATATCTGACTACAGCCTTGTACCTTCCCATTCATCAAAACTTGGACTTACTTCAAGACAACTTGAATAGCATGTTGCCAGATTAAGACATCCACAATTGAATAGAACTTTTATTCAGTACTCCATTATCATCATAACTTGCACTCTCATTACCCCTCTACTTTCTTTCACATGTTAAGCCTATTTGGTTTTTACTTTATAGTTTCTCTACTTGGGAATTAACTATGCATCTCTTCAACCAATTCATTGCCAATATTTTTACTTCCTTTTTCTTGTTTTCTTTCTGAAATATCCACTTCACAAAACATTAACCCTTGATCAATCCACCTCTCACCTTATTCACCTTATTCTTTGGATTCCATTCTTCTCCAACAATCATCAGATTTAAGCATACCCAGATTTCTTACATCTTAAAAAATGTCTTTTTATTCTTAACCTTCTTTAGCAACTGCCTTTCCTTTCTCCTTCTTTTTCAGAGCTATACTTTCTATCCCTATATGTTTATTAAATATAATACACATCACAATAGACATATGTACATTAAATTGAAAACATTTTATAGTTAGCTGCCAACTTACTTTCTTTGTCACTATTTGGAGACCGTGGGATCTTCTAAGGCAATAACTAGGGCTTATTTGTGTTTATTTTCCATATATATATAAAATATATATATAAATATATATATTTTCCCAATATATAATATATATATTTTTCCCTATATATATATATATATATATATATATATATATAAGGGTTCTTAGAACACAAGAAGTATCAAAAAACATTGTGCAGTGAATTAATACCTGATTTAATAAATATGTGTCGAAGAGGTGCTATCCACTTATGGCCATTCTTCGCCTATCACTTCTAATTGTAGTATTACATCCCTCTTTTAATTCTCTCTCACTCTTTCTCTTGTCTATTATTACTTATCTTTCATTGAGCTTAATCCCTAAGTAGTCTGAGATAAGTAAAAGGACTCTAAAGGGTGCTTGTAATTTGACATATTTTCGGTGATAGTCTATTTTCTTTTCTTCAGATGAACTCTGCAGAGACTTGTCAAATCTATCTTCAAGCTAACTGTGGTATTATTGGCTTTATTGCAGGCAGATTCTCAATCAGCATTATAACAATACTATGAAAAGCATAAGAAAAGCCCTGTGCTTGTTAATGTCCATATGCCCTAAAGGGAAGCCAGGCCTTTTAAATTCCAAGGGTTCAGTTTCTAGGACTAAAGAATAGAATCTAGATGTTAATTTTCTTCAACAGTCACCAGTATTATTCATTTTTCCTACAATTATACCCCTTTGCCTACACATAAAGCCAAAATACTAGATAGTACTCAAAGCTCTTCACTTACCTAACCTCTTGTATATTGCATTTGAATATAGCATTATCAGCCAAGCCAAACTGGTTCTCTAAGCACCTTGAGTTCTTCCCAAAATCCTGCTAAATTTGTACCTGGTATTTTTCCTCCCTGGAATATTACCTCCTAGCCCTACTGCACTCAGTTATTCCTTCTTGTCCTTCCAGGCTCAGTTGCGCTATGAACTCTTCAAAGAAACATTTATTGCTACACTGAGAAGTAAAACTATTTTACTATCTACATCAACCTGACTTTGTTATTACACTGTCATTATTAGTATTATTAGTAGTGGTATTTTTCCTGAAAGCCACATGCCCAGGCAAATGGCTTGATTTGTCCATTACAGGAATTTGCTGAAATACTCAAGAGAGACCGTTTGCACCCTAAAATTGTATGAGTCATTTGCCTCAGAATCTTTGCCTTATTGTTTTCACAAAGGAAAAACACCATGATCTTTTTTCAGTTCTAATCAAGTCCCCATATGAAAAGACCTGTCTTAAATCAAATTCAAATTTTCAATAAATCCGATCCTTTTTCTCCTTCCTCTGAGACACTGCCAAAATTTTGCAGAGGATGGTGGTCTCACTCTCTGGTGTTAATCAACAGACTCAGCTTTGTTTTATCAACACATTACTGATTATTTAAATTAAAGTAAATCAGGGGCGCCTGGGCTGCTCAGTCGGTTAAGCGGCTGCCTTCGGCTCAGGACATGGTCCCGGGGTCCCTGCTCGGCGGGGAGTCTGCTTCTTCCTCCCCTTGCTCCTGTGCTCTCTCTCTCTTTCCTTCTCTCTCTCCCCCACTCAAATAAATAAATAAAATCTTTTAAAAAATTAATTAAATTAAATATTACACTTCATAAAAATGTAAGATTTCAACTTCATAGGATAGCATGTTAAAAACTTAGGTGATAATTTTTATGCCTTTTTGAGTTCTCAAAAATAGTCAAACGCATAGGATTAGAGAATACAATTGTGAAATACTGGGGTTCGAGAACAAACAGTGAAGAAAGAATTCTTGAGACGTCTTCAGTGCAAAAAAGGTGGTTTTATTAAAGCACAGGGGCAGGTCCAATGGCAGAAAGAGCTGCCCTGGAGTGATGAGGAGTGGCTGATTATATACTTTCAAGTTGGGAGAGGGTTAGGGGTAGTGTAAGTCTCTAAGGAATTTGGAAGCAAGGTTTCCAGGACCTTGAGGGGTTAGCTGCTATCACTTACTGCTGTCTAGTAAAACCTTAGTCATGAGACCCTTCAGATATATGTCAGTGGCCAAATGTTTAGAGGATGATGGCTAACATATATCTTGGTGGGGGGTAGAAATAAAGTTTCCAAAGGCATTTTTATATGTTAAAGAAGACTTACAGGATCTTGGAGGTCAGGCTAATGTCAAGCTAAGGTTTCCTTTTGTCTTTAGCAAAATATTAACACTGAGGGAGTTGAGTTCCTAGAGGAAGGGCACTCTGTCTCATATGCTTGTCAGTGGGCTGTTTAGTAAGGAAATTTAATTTTTTTTCCATTTTTCTTTTGCTTTTGCTCTCCAAGTCATGATAGTGGTTTACGGAAGCTGGGGATGAGGGAAATACAAAGTAGTCAGTTATGCTAGATGAATAAGTTCTAGAGATCTGGTATATAAAATATTATCTATAGTAAGCAATAGAGAATTGTGTGCTTCAAAATTTGTTGAGTGGTAAGATCTCATATTAAGTATTTTTACCACCAAAGCAAACAAACAAAACAAAACAAAACAAAACAAAAAACAAAGAAAAAAAAAACAGAGAACATAAGGAAACTCTGGAAGGTGTTTGATATATATATTAGATTGATTTTGGTGATGGTAACACATGTGCTTGCATATACCCAAACTCATCTAATTATACACCTTAAAATGTATAGTTCTCTATACATCAATTATACATTAATAAAGCTGTTTAAAAAATGAAACCTTTTTGGGGAATTTAAGGGTCATAAATTTGGATTATTTATAGGTAAAATTCAGTCAACAATCTTGTCTACATAACCATTTAGTTTACAGAAGCTCAGATTTGGCCAAGAATTAATAGGAGGGAAAGAACATTTATTAGATGCCTACTGTGTGTTAGTTGGCATGCATTTTGCCTGAGTGGTTTCTTTTTGCTTGGATTTTAAAGATTTCTGCTTATTTACATCATACTTGTAAATCATTTTAGACTCTTTTCCAATACAACTTCCAGTTGAGGTTAAATGGTTAATATGCATTTAAAGTGTAATCAGGCCCAACACTGATTCATTATCTGGTTCAGTGGTTCATCGGATCACTCACTTATTATACAGCCAAAAGCATCATCACAGATCCAGACTGCATTTGTCATAGGAAGCAAACTACCATACAAAGGTTATGTCCATATCAGCCTTGCATCTTTAAACCAGGTTGATTCACCCACATACCAAGCACCTGGTACTAAAAACAAGCCATAAAAGTGCACCATTACTTGCCTTGTGAACTCACTCACATACCCTCCCTTTATTTGTCCAAGTCTAGATGTATCTTTCAATTATGATCCACAAACAAAATACAAGATGACTATATAAGGAGTCATTTATTTTGAAGGAGGTATTGGGATAAATTTATGAAAAATGTGGAATTACAACCCAGTTATGAATAAATATCGAATTGCCTAATTTCTCTCTTCATGTACCTTTGTATTTTGTCTCTCCACTTCTGACTTCGTACTTACCAACTCAAGCTTGAATTTGGCCTGCCAGCTATCTCTATACAGCATATATTAGCCACTCTATCCTCACTGCTTCAATTCCTAGCTCTAGTGTATCTGCACACTTTAGATTGCCTCATAGCTAGAAAAAGGAATAGGAAATCACACACTTGTGTAAACTATGGAATTGAGCACATTTATGTAATGCTACAGATGGGAGGGAAAGGAAATTAACTTTCCCTCCTCTTTCTCATTCCTAGTCCCCAAGACAGATGACTTCTTCAGCCTGGACTTCTGCCTCTTAAGATAGACAAAATAGATGATAGGTTAGAAATAATTCTGCTTGCACAATGTCTCAGCTGTGTTGTCTCCTGCGAAGACTTTTGACCCAGTACTACAAAAGGACTCAAAGAAGACTGTGTCTCAGTGCATCATCCATACAGAATGTATTATGCCAACAAGATAGCTCCACAGATTGATGAGGGCTCAGTTCTCTCAGTGCTGCTTAACTTATTCCTCTGCATCAAATGCAGAGCATTTTCCTCATCACTGACTCCTTTTCCCAAGGGTGTTTCACCAAAAGCATCTGTTTATATTTTATGGGCACAATTCTGTAACAATAAGAGAAATTGTGTGGATTCTTAATTGTTATAGGCTCAAATCATGCTTAAGAATACAAATATAAGAGAACAGATTGGTAGTTGCTAGAGGCAGGCGTGGGGGGGTGGATAAAATGGGTGAAAGGAGTCAAAAGGCACACACATCCAGTTATAAAATAAACAAGTCATGGGGATATAATGGTGTGGTGACTATAGGTAATGATATTGTTTTACATATTTGAAAGTTGCTAAGAGAGGAGATTTTAAAAGTTCGTAACACAAGGGAAAAAATGTAATTATGATGATAGATGTTAACCAGACTTACTGTGGTGTTCATTTCATAATATATACAAATACTGATGCATTATGTTGTATATCTGAAAGTAAAATAAGGTTATATGTCAATTATATCTTAATAAAAAAAAGAAATCCAAATATAATAAAAATTATCAGCATAGTATCAGTCATAACAAGCCACTAAAAAAGGATCTTTAATTCATCTGTCCACAAAAGTGCATGTAAAACATTCGATATGCTTGCTGTTTTGTTTTTACCCTATATTATTTACCAAAATCACTGTATTTTATTTCACTTCACCACTTTTTATAAATCAGGAATCTGAATTGCAGGGTAATGTGTGACTTTTGCAAATTCAAAGAGAAAGCCATAAGAGGGACTTGATCCAGGTTTATAGGCCTGAGGATTATTACAATGTGGAATATAAAGCCAGGGGGTGTGGTTGGGGCTTAAGATGGTGGCATAGGAAGATCCTGAACTCACCTCCTCCCACGGCACACCAAATCTACAACTACACGAAATAATTCTCACTGGAAAAGAACTGAAAACTAGCCAAAAATTTCTTCTACAACAGGGATTAAAGGGCCACATCAAGATAGGTAGGAGGCAGAGATATGGTCTTTCCATAAACTCTATTCCCACTATGAGAGGATCTGATGGACCTGGAGCCTCTCCCTGAGAAACTAGAGGTTTGTACCTCACTTTAGTCATCCAGTCTTTGAGATCTGCACCAGAGAGATGAGGCCCCCAAAAAGTCTGGCTTTGAGAAAAAATGGGGCTTATTTCCAGATGACCTGGAAACAGTGGGGATCTAAGATCCTCCTTTCAAGGGGCTCATGTACAGACTCACTTGTCCCAGGAACCAGCAAAAAGGCAGCAGTTTAAGAGGTGACTGGATTATATGTGAAAAAAATTAAGTTGCTAATCTTAAAGCATCTGCTGGAGGGGCAGGAATTATTTGGGATTTTTCTTGAGACAGAGGCATTGGTGAATGCCATTTTTTGCCTTCTCTCTCTCACTTGCTAGTGCAGGCAGGTGCACATGGACACAAGCACACTAAAGCCAAAACTGTGCCTTGCCTGCAGCACACTTCTGCAACATTGCTAAAGCCACAGATGTACCCTGCCCCCAGGACTCTTCCCAGGCATTGTGAAAATGATGGGTGTACCCTGCCCCCTGTACTTTTTCCAGCCCTCACTAAAGCCAGGTGGATCCTGTGCCCCCAACACTCTCCTGCTGCAGCCTTGCTAAAGCTGATGGGCAAGCAACAGCTCACAAAGGGGAGGCTTCTTGATTGCCTGGCTCTGCTGGCCAGAGAGGCTTGTGCCCCTGGGCCCCATGGGACGATAACAATCTGAAAGATGGTTCTGGTCAGGATACCATACTCAGGGTACTGCACAGATACTACCCATTTAATTGTTCTGGATCTTAACCTGAGAGATAAGTTTCAAGTTTGCCACATGTCTAAAGGCTACAGAGGCACTCTCAAGGAACACAGTCAGGGAGACTCCATCTGTGAGCCCTTCCTTGGCCTTGCCACAGTTCACTGGTACCTCCTAAAATGGAGCTTATACACTAGTCTGAAGTTCTGATTCTTGGAACTGTCACCCAGGGTCGCCTCCAGATCTCCTGGTCTAGAGGTCAGCAGAGTCTATGATTGCAGTCCAGAGGACTGTATATATTTGAATACTTTAAAAGCTGCTGCCTGAGGATCTGGCTTCCAATCAGCCTGAATCCAGGTGCTGACTGAGATCACTCCTTTTGGAATACTGACAGGTTCTGGCACACTTTCAAAAACTAGGACTTATAAATAATAAATCAAGCTACTTAGATAATCACAGAGGTTTTAGAGACAATTAAGAGCAAGGGCAAGGTTAAATGATAAGGTTTATCTCCTACACAAGGCCACACCTTCAAGACTGGGAGAGGAAGCTGTTTGCATAATGCATAGAAACAAACACCGAAAATCAAGTAAAATGAGAAAATAGAGGAATATGTTCCAAATGAAAGAATAAGACAAAATCTCTGAAAATGACCTTAATGAAATGGAGACAAGTAATCAATCTGATAAAGAGTCCAAAGTAATGGTTATAAAGATGCTCCCCAAATTTGGCAGACTAAACAATAACAGTGAGAACTTCAACAAAGAAAGACAGAAAATATATGAAAATAACAAACAGAAGTCACAGAGCTGAAGACTACAATAACTTAACTGAAAAATATGTTGGAAGGATTAAACAGCAAACTAGATGAAGTGGAAGAACAAATCAGTGTTAACTGACAACATTTGTAGGGGACATGATGTTATATATATAGAAAATGTTTAAAGACTACCAAAAAAATTCTTAGAGATGAAAAATGAATTCAGTAAAGTTGCAGGATACAAAATTAATATACAGAAATAGGTTGCATTTTTATATACAACTATAGGTTGCAGAAACAGAAATTAAGAAAGCAATCCCATTTATAATTGCATCAAAAAGAATAAAATACCAACAAATAAATTTAACCAAGGAAATGAGAGACCTGTACACTGAACACTATAAGACATTGATAAAAAAAAATTAAAGAATATACAAATAAATGGAAAGATATTTCATGCTCATGGATTGGAATAATTAATATTGTTAAAATGCCCATACTACCCCCATACAACTACAGATTCAATGTAATCCCTATCAAAATTCCAATAGCAATTTTCACAAGACTAGAATAAATAATTCTAAAATGTGTATGAAAGCACAAAAGACCCTGAGTAGCCAAAGCAATCTTGAGAAAGAAGGTTAAAGCTAGAGGTATCATGTTCCCTAATTTCAAACTGTACTGCAAGTCTATAGTAATCAAACCAGTATGGTATGGGCATAAAAACAGACACATACAACAATGGAACAGAACAGAGAACCTGGAAATAAACCCATGCACATAGGGTCAATTAATTCACAATAAAGAAGACAAGAATATATAATGGGGAAAGGACAGTCTTTTCAAAAAATAGTGTTGGCACAACTGGACAAACCCATGCAAAGGAATGAAACTGGACCACTATCTTATACGGTCCACAAAAATTAACTCAGAGTGGATTAAAGACTTGAATATAAGACCAGAAACCATAAAACTTCTAGGAGGAAGCATAAGCAGTAAGCTCCTTGGCATTGCTTTTGGTAGGTGTTGTTGTTCTTGTTGTTGTTTTGGATCTGACTTCAAAGACATTAACAATGAAAGCAAAAATAAACAAATGGGAGTACACCAAACTAAAAAGTTTCTGTACAGTGAAGGAAACCATCAACAAAATAAAAAGTCAGCCTACTGAATGGAAGAAGGTATTCACAAATTATATATCCCATAAGGAGCTAATATCCAAAATATATAAAATCATACAACTCAGTAATGATAACAACAAATTTAATTAAAATGGGTAGAGGATCTGAAAAGACAGTTTTGCAAAGAAGATATACAGATGGTCACCAGACACATGAAAAGATGCTCAACATCACTAATCATTAGGGAAATACAAATAAGAACCACAATGAGATATTATCTCACACCTGTCAGAATGGCTAGTATGAAAAAGATAAGAAATAACTGGAGAGTTTATAAAGACAAAGAGACCCTCATGCACTGTTGGTGGGAATGTAAACTGGTATAGCCACTATAGAAAATGATATGAAGGTTCCTCAAAAAATTTTAAAAAATAGAACTACCATGTGATGTAGCAAATTATTCTACTTATGGGTATTTATCTGAAGAAAATGAAAACACTAATTGGAAAAAGAATGCACCCTTATGTTAATTGCACAATATTTGCAATGACCAAGATATGGAAACAATCCAAGTGTCCATCACTGGATGAATGGATAAAGATGTGGCATATAAACACAATGGAATACTACTCAGCCATAAAAAGAAGGAAATCTTTCTAATTGTGACAACATGGATGGACCTTGAGCATATTATGCTAAGTGAAATAAGACAGAGATAAATACCATATGATTTAACTTATATGTGGAATCTAAAAATGAAACAAATAAAATTCATAGATACAGAGAACAGATTGATAGTTATCATAGGAAAGGAAGTTGGTGAGTGGGTAGGTGAAAAGTATGAAGCAGGTCTCTTGTATGGTGACAGATGGTAACTAGATTTATTATGGTGCTCACCTTGTAGTGTATACAGATATCAAATTATTATGTTGCATAACTGAAACTAATATAATGTTATATACCCATTTTACCTCAATAAAAATAATAAAGAATATTTATGCTCAAACATCGGTATCCATGTCTTGTATTTTATTCAATATTCTTAAAAATGGAATGCTCAGGGTTCTCAAATAAAAGCACTATGAGTTCATTGAAATTGCTAAACATCTCACAAAGCAAAATCTGAAAAGCATTAATGTGCTGAGTGTATTCATTCTTTGCCTTTAAGGGATCCAATCTGTACATAAAGGCTGAATTATCTATTATATTTTTGCTGTATGGAAACAGGAATTTTTTTTTTAATCACTCTCATAAGCTGTTCTTAGTTACATGTTCAGAGATACAACAAACCTTTCACTATTAACCCCTCCCTGGTTGACAGAAAGGACTTAGATGGTCTTTAACTAACAATAATTTCATTTAGGTGAACATCAAGATTTAAGCGAACAGTTTGAAAATGTGTATGTTTTCCCTGAATAGTTTTCTACAAGGTAACTTAGGAAAATGACAAGTTTCTCCATGTAAGAACATAATACTATTTCTATTTCTGAACTGAATGATGGTAAAAATTCTGAGACAGAACAAATCTGTATGGTTTTACCTAAACACCCCCCAAAAAGAAACTGGTTTTTGAAGGGAGAAAAAGTTTGCCACCAGGATAGCCTGGCTTCCAATCATGCTGAACATACCAAAGATTTATTTATTTTTCATACAAAGTCCACTGTGGAGAGGGGTAACTTTCCAAAGCAACTGTTCTCCATACAGAAATTCATAGTTAGAGGCTAGTGGTGTTTACACAACTCTGTAGCTCTACCATCTGGAACGTGTTGTTTGCTATGCCAGTTAACAAAGAAGAGAATGCCTATATTAAGTGTATCAGTCAGGAAGTGGCTCATGTCAGTCACTTCTGCTCACAACACAGAGATAGTAACTTGGCCCTACCCAGCTATAAAAAGGGTAGAAAATTATAATCCCTCTGTGGGGAAAAGAAGAAAAGTTGGTCAGGTCTCTCCATCACTAGATATGTGATCAAGGACATTTCATGTAATCTCTCAGAGACTCTATTTCCTCATCTGTAAAACAGTGATTCCAGAAGTTACGCCATAAATTTGTTGCATGTTTGAGTTTAATTTACATATGCAAATATCTAGCCTGTGGCCTAACACACAGCACAAATTCAAGAAACCATAATTGTCTTCTTCCTATTTTTCTGGCCCTTGTCAACTCTACAACAGCTCCTACTGAGCTGTTCCCATCACTTCATTTTTCCTCATTTTTTATTATAAAATGAAAAAGCATTTTTAGAAAGTGCTTTCAAGTAAAGCAACATATCTCCTGAGGGAATATAAAAATAAAAGTAAAAAAATTATTTAGTAAGACATCTCAAACTATTGTTTCAATGAGCCACTGATCTTATTTCTGGATAACAAATATAAATATTATAATTGTCATAAAACTGCAGATCCAGCTGGAGCCTATGGTCCTTCTGTTTGGTTTAGCTATTTCCTGGGAAAATATCAAGGGACAAGGCAAGTGGCAATCACCTTGTGGGGGTTCTACCTTCTTGAGTACTAGTAAGTCATCACCAGGAAATCTTATTTCTTGTATTTCTCTCTGAACGAAGATCTTGATTTCTTTTTCTTCTGACACTTGGTATGTTCTATTCTCTGCTCCATGGTGATGGAAAGCCTTCTCAAGGATTCCCAAAATGATCCATGAATTTAACAAGACTGATAGGTGAAGAGTTGTAACACCTATTAAGCCCTTATCACATACTAAATTATGCTTATAATTTTACATAAACAGTCTTATTACCATCATATAAAAAGGCTATTATTATCACCATTTTAAAGATGAGGAAGAGGAGATGAAAGGAAGTTTAAATCATGTGTTTATGCCATAAAGCTCATAAACACAGGTAGGAGATTTCATTTTCGATAAAGTTGAGGCTTCTTTTGCCACACTAGCATTCTCTTATGGACATGAGGTAATTTAGCCAAGGTCACAAAATTAATACAGAAAACAGAGTTTTGAATTCTGTTTATTTGACATCAGAGCTCTGTCAAAGCAAAAATTACACCGGGTAAAGTTATAGGGAAGGATGACTTTATTCAAGGTTATCTGAGTAGGATGGAGAGACCAGAATGCAGTATGAACTCAACTGCACTGAAACAAAAGTAGGAGAGTTTTTAAGAGCTGGAATGGCAGAGGAAGTGGGTATAGAATCATAGGCCATTTTTGTTTGCAAATTGTTCTTACCCAAAGAAAAAATATTTTCACGACAGGAGGTTTTTACAGCTTGGAGTATGATGTCCAAAGGCCCACAGAAATTAGGCTCCTACCTCTCACAGAGAATGAAACATGGGGGCACTATCTCCCTTTTTTTTTTTTTAAGATTTTATTTATTCATTTGAGACACAGAGATACAGAGAGAGAGAGAGAGCAGGAGCAGGGGGAGAGGCAGAGGGAGAAGGAGAAGCAGACTCCCCGCTGAGCAGGGAGCCCGATGTGGGGCTCGATCCCAGGACCCGGGGATCATGACCTGAGCCGAAGGCAGACGCTTAACCCTCTGAGCCACCCAGGCGCCCCAGCACTATCTCCCTTGATGATTGCATTTCAAGGGACTTGCTCCCAGGTCCTAGAAAAAGCGTTCCTGTGTCTTAACAGTGAGGAGAGGGAGCCTGGGTGGCTCAGTTGGTTAAGCAACTGCTTTCGGCCCAGGTCATGATCCTGGAGTCCCGGGATGGAGTCCCACATCAGGCTCCCTGCTCGGTGGGGAGTCTGCTTCTCCCTCTGACCCTCTTCCCTCTCGTGCTCTCTATCTCTCATTCTCTCTCTCTCAAATAAATAAATAAAATCTTTAAAAAAAAAATTAAGGAGAGACCTTTTAAAAAGATTTGCATCTTAGAGGGGCAGAGAAAGAATTTAGGACACATTCTCTAAAGAAAATTCCCAAAGAAAAGAGAGGGAAGGGCTCTGTGATTAGTCCACCTGGATTTTGTAAGGACCAAGATGAGAGAGAAGTCAGGAGCTGAGAGGCAGGAAGAAGCCTGTCTAAGATTTCATCAAGCTGAAGGAAATGTTAAGGCCTTGTTGGTCACCACTATGTAAAGAATTCTAATAGAGCTCTTACCTTGAAATAAGAAAAGATGCAGAGCTAGAGACCCAAAACAAGCCCGACTATTCCAAAGGAAGGTTTTCCCATTTGTGTGGAGTATCTAACTGAACTCCTGGGTATAGCAGCAGTGACCATCTGGCCCATGAGTGGGCAGCACAGAGCAGTGGGATAGGAGCTGAATGTTCAGGCAAAGCTTTCCCGAAGTAAAGCACTGGTTAATACCTGGGATGTCAGTTCATGTAGAGCCGATTGCACTGCAAAGAAAGAACAGCAGAATCCAGATCTAAAGCCAAATCAAGCTATAGCAGTGTTACAACCACCTCAAACTTAGTGGCACCAAAGTACAAGTATTTTATTTTGTTCTTGGATTTGATGGGTCAGACGTTCACATAGGACTTTGCAGGAATTGTATGCCTCTACCCCAGGAGACATGGAGCCTGAGTTGGGAAGACAGTAGAACAGACTGAAGGACCAAATTCCAAGATAGCTTCTTCATTCACATGTCTGCTCCTTACAGAATAGCTAGAAGGCTGCTCTCAGCTGCAGTTGCCAGCCAGGATACCTACATGTTGTCTCTTCAATGGGGCAGCCTCAAAGCAGATGGACTTATGTGGAAGCTAGTGTTCCTATGTTGTTCAGTGAACAATGTGGAGGCTGCATATCTTTTTGTGCTCTATCTTCAGAAGTCATATATAATGACACGTCTGTTAGTCTCTGTTGATTGACTCAATGAGAAACTTACCCAGAATCAAGGGGTGGAGCTATCCTTCCTTACAAGGGAGGAATGTCTAAGAATTGGGAGCCAACTTTTAATCTACCATAGTTCCTAAAAAGATGAAACTGAGGCAGTTTTGAAACTACAGAAACCCTAAAACTGAAAAGCAATGTGTGGAAGGTGAGGTCTTCTTGAAACTGTATTATGAAGGTGTGGATCATGCCACCAAATAGAGTCCAAAAGGCTTGAGAATGTCATAAGGGGATGATGCACACAACTGGTGTTTTCTTGTTTCTCTGCTGTGATGAACACATTTGAAGACTTCAAACCTTGCTCACAGGCCTTGGGTCTCTCCTTAAATAGCAGTAATATCCTGTAGAAAGGTTTGAGAGACAGTGGCTGAAATTTTGACCTGGGCGAGATATTTATCCTTTCTTTTACTTGATTTCTTCATCTTTTAAAAGAGCATAATAAAATCTCTGTAAAAGTATTGTGTAAATTTAAGATAATTTTTATGTAGGATTTAACACCGTACTGGAGGCATAATATACCTAAAACAAATGTGAATTCTTCTGTTGAATATATGTCTAGGCATTTTTGTTTGTGGCAGCTGGCCAAATGGATGTAAGGTTGGAAATCATAGAAGGTAATGTCTTTTGAAGGGAGTGGATGGTGCAAGTTTCCTGGGGAAGGATAAGGAAAATGGAGGAAATTAGTTAATGGTTTCCAATTCTTATGGTAAATTACAATTTCCTGGAAAACTTGTAAAAAATACATATTCATAAGCTTCCCTCTAGACTTATTGAATCAGAATCCGGTGGTGTGATGCTCAGAACTCTGTATTTTTAAATTAGTTCTTCAGTTGTTTCTAATACAGCCAGGCTGGCTGGCAGCAGTCTGAGGGTCACCACCAAATGTATTACATTATGCTGTAAAAACTCATCTGGACTGCAACCTTATATGCATTCCTCCACCACCCGCCTTAGTGGCACGCCCCCCCCCCCCCTGCCGCCGCCGCTTCAGAAACTATCATTGTGATCAATCATTAAACAAAATGTGAGAGGACATCTGTCAACCCTGGATATGTGAATGATAAAAGTAATTATCACCCTTCCAATTTTGCTTTTAGTTAATAAGAAAACTAATTTAAAACAACTTTTCTTTATGTTTGATCAGCAGCCTGGCAATTTGCCTGCCTAAGATCGATGTTACAAATACGCAAATACAGAAAATTAAAAGTCACTCCATAGCATTTTAGCAGTTGAATAATTTAAAGTATGTTCATAAAAATAATTCAGATGTATTTTTAATACATACTGTTGAGTTAAAGGTTGCCATTATTGGTTGTTTTGTGTGTGTGTGTGTGTGTGTGTGTGTGTGTGTGTGACAACCTGGTCAATTATTATATTTTTTACTACATTGTCATGTCTCTAAGGTGCTTGAATTATAGAACATATATCTAATTTTGTCCTTTTTTGTAAATCCTCATCAAAACCTGTCTTACTTCCAATTCTACCTAAACAATATTAAACATCACCCTTTATTTCTACAAAATCAACAAAACAGATAAATGAGAGATAATCTGGGAGAAAGAAAATACCAGACTTCTGAAAATGAGTTAAGAGGCAGTTTGTAGCTTTTCTCATAAGTAGTAAAGACCTCCTTCAGCTACTTCTACTCTATAGTCTAAATGACTGTAGTAGATTCTTAAAAGTTTGTCTGCATTGGAATTATCAACTGTAGTTTCATTTCAACAGGAAATCAGTGAGCTACCACCTGAGTTAGTTTCCAGAAACCAGGGAGAGCTGAGACCCTTGTTCTATGTCATTACAATACTTTTTTTTCCCCTAAAGAAGGATTTATGGCTAGTTACTGCAAAATATTTAGGCAATTGGTTCTTAAAATTTTAAGGTCTAACAATTAATCTATTTAAAAACAGAGTGAAAAACAACACTGCACTCTCCATCCCAACCCGCCCATTCAACCTCCAACTGGGCTTTCAAAGTTTCTACAACAGAAGATGTGACCTACATTTTTGGAACACTGTCAAAGGTACATTCTCCTCTCAACTGTGATAATAACAGAAAACTTGCCAGTAGAGAAAAAGAACTGAACAACCTCATGAAATTTAAATCCAGATCAGAGACATGTAGCTATTTGTTCATAGAACAGACTTTAGAGTACTTTCTGTATATGTGTTTTGCCATATCAATATTTTATATTTTTGCCATATCAATGTTGAGAAAATTGGCTGGGAATGGAGATTATTGTCAATACTTTGAGAAGGGAAATAATTAAACAAGATTTTCCCATAAATCTAAAAAGGCAAAAAAAAAAAAGGTTAGACAATCCTTTGTGCAAATATATGCACATGCTGGACTAAACATTTTTTGTTGGCTTTCACAGGACCATAGACTCCATTTTTCAAAATAAACGGTTATTGAGTCACTCAGGCTTATATTCACTCTTATATTTAGAGTAGCGGAAAATACCCTAAATTCCTAATTCACAGCACACACCACATTTTTTTAAACAGTAGTCTAGAATCTTGGATCACAAGACCTTGGACAGAGAAATATGCCTTCATACAACAAGTGGAAAGAGAGATTACATAAAGGATCTAGCAGCACACCTTAGCCAGAAAAGTTATCTAGCTGGTGACAATTACACTTTTAATCAACTTGTTCATTTTGGTAATCTGGTAGATACATGTAAGCAGTAGACATGGCTTAGAGATATGACCTCTATCTTCCTTCACAGAAAAACAAACAACAAAAATTACCCCTTTTCTGGAGTGTCTCTCAGTCTGTCCTAATTCTTTGACAGAGTTCCTGTTTAATGATTTTCCATTTCTAACAACAGATCCAGTTTTATCAAATGGAATCTTACACAAAGCTCTGTAAGCAGATCCAAAGAATGTTTTGTTGGTATAAATTATTTCATGTTCATTTCATTTTTGGTTTTCAATTTATTTCTTTTTGGTTTTTTTTGGCACACTGTTGAGAAATCCTTGATTCACACAGATAAATAGTTGCAAATTGTTTTCAAACAGTTCTATGTTCTACCTTGCTACAATTTCCAATTAAATTGTGGAAGCGTGACAAAGAGGCAGTGATTTTTTTTTCAAAATTATATCATTATCTTATCAATATGTAACTAGTCCTTATTTTCTTTAATTGAATCTTTTTTTTTAAAGATTTTATTTATTTATTTGAGACAGAATGAGAGAGAGAGAATCTTGATAATGTTCTTTTGACAACTAAAATGTTTATTGTTTGAGGGAAAAAATTTACAAATGTATCTTGTAACTTAGGAATCTTTTAAAAATGTCATCAGTGTGATACCTTGGATTCATCTATCAAATAATCATGTAATATTTCAAAATAGTCAAATTTATTTCTCCTTGCATGCTGAACTCAAATGTTATGCTTCAATTTTAATGCTGATAGTCTTCACTTAAAAGTAGGCAACTCTGTGAACTGGGCTTGTGAAAATTAATAAAGGGAAACCTCACTGAAATGGAGTAGGGAGGATAGATGGGGACACTAGAAGGGGGAGCCCCACCCACTGGTCATTTACAGGAAGAATTGTCAATTACAGACTCCAACAGAAAAGAATCATCAATTAACACTCCCCACAGGGACCACCTCCGCAACTCAGCCAAAGAGAAAACCATCATCACCCTAGACTCATGCTTTTCTCCAATGAACTTTCTTTCAAAACAACTCCTTCCGACTTCTTCCTTTAAAGACTTATTTAGATTATTAGGAACAAAATATGCAAGCTATTTCAACAATGTCTGGAGTTTAACATCTAAAATGTCATTTAAAATTCTTATACTGTAAACTTTCATAGAGACGTACAACAGATTCCAGTGTAAGTGTAAAAAAAAAAATTAACTCACTTTAGGATTACAAATAACTCTAAACAAAATATAATTAAAATCATCTGCCTTAACATTTATTTTTTTTTAAGATTTTTATTTATTTATTTGACAGAGACACAGTGAAGCAGGGAGAGTGGGAGAGGGAGAAGCAGGCTTCTGGCGGAGCAGGGAGCCCAATGCAGGGCTCGAGCCCAGGACCCTGGGATCATGACCTGAGCAGAAGGCAGACGCTTAAGGACTGAGCCACCCAGATGCCCCTAAATTTGTTATGTCTATTCATATATTTATATTAATCTTTTAAAAATATTTATTTGACAGAGAGAGAGACACAGCGAGAGAGGGAACACAAGCAGGGGGAGTGGGAGAGGGAGAAGCAGGCTTCCCCCAGAGCAGGGAGCCTGATGCGGGGCTCGATCCCAGGACCCTGGGATCATGACCCGAGCCAAAGGCAGACACTTAACGACTGAGCCACCCAGACGCCCCCTGCCTTAACATTTAAATAAAAATACAGTAAGTACTGATATTATATGACAATATTTTGTAGGAAGTTTTCTTAACCAATGCTATTTTTCTATGAAACATAGAATAATAGCTTACACATAATAAAAGTTTCATATATCTTTTTTTCTTACACTGTTTTCAAATTCTCAATATAGATATCATCACATTTTTGAATATTTGACACTTGCTTTGAATATTTAAAAAATGAAAACACTTAAAATGGTTGTTTTTCTCTTCAGAATCATTTTTTTTCAAATATATTTTAATAAGAACTTGAAAAATGAAGAGAATAGCAACATCTGAAGCTTCTTCCAGCTAAAGTGTGAAGATTTCAAATATTCTTTACCGTCAAATTAATGTATTAAATGCATTGGATTCATATCTTTGGGTTCTTTTCTATATTCTTATTAGGAAATTGTGCTAACTGTATATTCACAGATTTTTTTCTCTCTTAAGATATTTATTGCACTATAAATAGCATTGATTTAATAAATTATTCTCTGAGATTGTGTTCTTCTTACTCAGTGTTAGGTAGCAGCTTGCTTTAAACAATGTTATAAGTACAGTTTTGAAATCAGACTTTAATTTTGTTTACCTAAAATATTTGATAATATTGAGCTTATGCTGAAAGAAGCTGAGAGTCTTCTTTCAAAGTATAAATAATTGTGTTTCAAAATGACATGACATTTTAGACCTCTTTTAGAATTTCATTTTATAAAACACATTAAAGATCTAAGTAAGTTTTATCATCATAAAAGCTAAATCCCAATTAAAAATAACTTGCATTATATATTCTAGACTTCATGTGATCTATGTGTAAGTTTTAGGGCATTATTTTATTTCATTTACTTTTATTAATGTGCTTGGCATTAAGGAATTGGTTGTTATGAGCGTTTGACATTTCACATTGAGCCTTGTAAAATATTATCATATAAATGCTTTTTTTGGTTTGATTTTCTGTTCTCAATTATAGAACTATTTCTAATTTTAAAAGTAACTACTCTATCTCACCAGAAATGAGCATATATTTTGTATGTCTGTGTGGATGTATGTGTACGCATAAAACAAGAAACACTACAGAATTATACAGCCTGAGTTCCTTATAAATTGTTGCCTCAAGCAACCTGCATCTTACCTGTTTTTGTTTTTTTTTTTTAAGATTCTATTTATTTCTTTGATGGAGAGAGACACAGCGAGAGAGGGAACACAAGCAGGAGGAGTGGGAGAGGGAGAAGCAGGCTTCCCGCTGAGCAGGGAGCCCGAAGCGGGGCTTGATCCCAGGACCCTGGGATCATGACCTGAGCCGAAGGCAGACGTTTAACAACTGAGCCACCCAGGCACCCCCTGTGCTTGTTATTATAAAACTATTTTTCCATGCTGAGAACTTACTCCAGCAGAAACAACAGCAGAATGTTTTAGGGGACATATTAGGCATCAGGACATTAAGACTTGAATGAAAACCTGCAGCATGAGGGCCCCTGGGTGGCTCCGTTAGTTAAGTGTCTGCCTTCCGGTCAAGTAACGATCCCAGGATCCTGGGATGGAACTCTGCATCGTGCTCCCTGCTCAGCAGGGAACCTGCTTCTCCCTCTCCCACTCTCCCTGCTTGTGCTCTCTCTCTCTCTCTGTCAAATAAGTTAATAAAATCTTAATAAAATAAAATAATATCTGCAGAATGGATACAATTTGTAAATAGAGAATCTGGATAGGTTCTTTAGGCAAAGAAAATAGTCCATGGGAGTGTTTAGAGGCAGAATTGAGCATGTTGTATGGGTCTGAGGTGTCTGGGGGTGAAGGCATGATGGAGGAGACCAACCTGTCCTTAACGGAACCTTTGATTAGGTATTAATTATGGAGAGATAAAGTGGACCTAAGTGGAAGTCTGAATGTCTGCCTGCCTCAAGGGGTTCAAATTTTAATTTTTAGTAAGGATATTGGCAATTAAAAGCCTTTACATGATTTGTGGTAAAAAATTGATAAGAATAAAATAATTACTTCAAAGTATTATTAGAGAAAGTAATAAATTTTAGGTTCTCCTAGATTTGCCATTTACCAAATGTGCTCCTAGATTTACTGTTTCTTAAATTTCAGCCTATTTTCATTTGACATTTAGATGCCCTTCAGACTTGAGGACATTATCTTTTGTGTGGACAACAACAAAAAACACTACATGATATAGGCAATGTGGCATATGCACTAATTTCATCAACTTGGGCAAATAAACTGTGCTCATAAGCCATGTAATCAACAAAGACACCAGGAAATGGTTGTCTCCAGTGTCCAGATCTCAGTTCCTACTTCTACATGACAGACTCAAAACCGACCTTCTTCCTTCCCCACCTGAAAGGAATCCCATTAAAGCTTTGGGTCAGAAGGAAAAGATGAGCTATCAACATACCACAATTTTTGACAGCTTTTCCATTTGGATATGCATTTCAATCAATTTTAAATCAGAGAGACAATAAAGCAAACCTCTTTCAGCTTTCAATTTGCCTCTGCAGTGATGGGTGCCCTGTCTGATATTTACAGTTCACAGTCTCATAATAATGGATGATTCTGGCACCTTGCTTTTCTCTCTATATTTTTCTAACGCTTTCAGCAATTTCATTAGAGTTGTTTTTTAAGATGACAATTAGAATAAAATGAAAAGCTCAAGAAGCCATTTGAAGCATAACAAGAAAGGAAATGTAATCTAACTTTGAAAAAATACATATTTTTTTTTATTCTGCTTCTTTCTGACATCTTCATTTATTTTCTTCTCGAGAAATTCCACGTAGTTTTTGGAGGGTCTTTTAGGTTTTTCTGTGACCAATCTATATAGGAGACATTCTCTGGCACATTTCCCATAAGTCACTCTTCCCCCTCACCCTGCACAAAATACTACTCCACAAATAACTCTACCTTGTCAGTTTGCCCAAGATGGCATTTACCTGGATGTCTCCATTTCTCCATCCTAATTCCACTGTCATTCTATAATATTAATTAAAAGTGTATCTGTGCTCTATTGCCATTTAAAAAAAAAGTAGGTTAACATTGACAAGGATCTTCTTATAATGCCACGTAGCAAGTTTGATTTTTTTTTTTTGCAAGTGAAGAATAGCTTCTTATGTTAAAAGTAACATACATACATTTAATTGACCTAGTGAGCTGATGGGTTTATCATCTCTCAAAATTCTCCTGTGAATGTAGGTGACATCATGGTGACCAAAAATGGAAAGAAGTACATGACTATTAATCGGTTGTTAATATATCACATTTTAATACATAAATCACAACCATATATTGGGAAAATTATAAGGCAAATAAGCTTTTTTTAATCTAATAAGAACTACTTTGTAGAGATCAGGTCACACACTAACTCTTAGTGCCATTTTGGGTGCTGATTTTAATAAGTCATTTTCTAATTACAAGTGATGAAACATCTCCAAATATAGTTTACGAAAACAAATCCATTGACTCATAAAAGATGAGCTCCAGGGCACAGCTCTATTTAGGAGGTCAAAAAGTGTCTTTCTCTTCAACTCTCAACTCCACTAATTTCTGTTGATCCTCATTCTCTACAGTTTCTCTTCATGGGGCAGCAATTTGGGGTAGCTTACTCATATCCTTCCAGTTTAGCAATTCCTTCAGAAAATGGATTCTCATCCTAAAGTTGATTTAATTAATCACAAGGATAATTGTGGCTAATCTGACTGGCTCTGTCTGGATGCATTATAATAGAAATCAAAAGGGACCCTCTCTGAGGCAGTTTGAGGCTGCATGATTGACAGCTTCATACTTTACTTCCTAGAGAACTTTTCTTTCCAGAGCCTGAAGAGGAGAAAAACCAGAGCTTCCACAGTCTGCAGAATCTTATAAACAAGCAGTACCTGTATGCATTTTTGATAAAGTGATGGGAAGAATAAGGCCACATACAGAAATAACCCAGAGAAGAAAAAAATTTTGAAGTAATATGATATCCTCCTTCATTTAGGTAATCATTTAATAAATACTTATAAACTATTTATTATATAACAATATAACAGACTCTAGGCTAGGTGCAAGGAATACAATGCCACAAATAGGGGAAAGAATAGTCATTGTTCTTCCAAAGAACCGAATAAAGGAGGAAGCATAACAATTATTCTGAAGAGCCCATGTGATAGAATTAGAAAGCAGTGCATGTAAGATATAGAAAATCTCTATTAAATATCCGAACATATATGGGAATATGACCTAGGAGGAACAGATATTCTCCCCAGTCATAGAATTCTTGGTATTTTTGTGGTCCTTCTCAAAGACCTATGACTTCCTTATGATTTCATTCTGTGACTTTTCCCTGAAGATCATTATGTTTTACCAACACCCATATATGAATACTTCTTTTTTTTCTAGTGATCTCATACTACCTCCAAGTTTAAAACTCACCTAATTGTTCACATGAATTCCACTTTTCACAATTTCTATGAACATGTCCATTCAGATACTATTACCTGAAAGCCAATGTGTTCAGAATTAAACTCTTTTCTTCCTTACTTCTTGCTCCTAAAATCCTTCATCCATCAATGGCATCGTGTTAACCCCAATTAAAAACACTCACTTTCATCTTTGAGTACTTATTTTTCCTGAATTTGTTATTATTTCTCTCTAAGTCAGTAAGAACCACTGATTTTTTGCAGTCATGATTCATATGAATATATGAATCAGAACCAAGGGAAATCTTCCTAAATGGCTACTTTTATGTACCAGTTGCTAATATTAAAGACATTATTTTGAGCTTAAGTGACAGATTTTTATAATCACAAATTATGGTGATACAAATGCTTATTTTTCTAATAGAAGAGTTCATGGAAGGAGGCTTTGAATGAATATCAATGGATGATATGATCTCAGATTTAAATGAATTAATAACACATCATCATTCCTAAAAAAAACTCTTGGATCTTAGAGATATCTTTAAGATGACTTGAAATGAATTGACGATAAATGGTTAAATCTCTGGATCAAATCATGGCAGAACTTTGTAACATATCAATTGGCTTATTTTAATGTGGGGTCTCTCTGAAAATTCTCATCTTTATTAATGCTTCTTGGCATATGTTTTAGAATCTCTGTGCTGATGTTCTTGAATTATTAGCACAACTTAAATGATGATGTACATTTATATTATGATTTGTTCTACATTTAGAGTATGTTTTCCTTTGAAAAGCTTTATTTCCAGTAGCTTCAGCAATGACCTTCATTCTCTCAGATGTTAGCTCTAAATTTTCTAAGTTATTAAAATAGTTCTGATTTAGTACATTAAGTTTCTACTCAGCATTCCTTTGCTTTATCTATTATGAGATTGGCATTAAGTACATGCAAGTTTCAAATAACTTATTCATCTTTTTATTAAATCATATATAACACTTTTTCTGAAATCAAATTTAAATCTAGGGTCCTTCAGTCTTGTTGCCTCACAGAGTTGCTGAGAAATTATTTTAATATCAATACAATATAAATAGAAATGATGATGATGATAGCTAATCTTCACTGAGTGTTTCATATGTGCTGGGCTCTATGCTTTACATCAGTTAAATCATTTAATCCTAACAAGGACCCTAGGAAATAGATTATTACCTCATTATTCAGATGAGGAAACTGATGTAAAAAAGATATTAACTAACCTTTCAATGTCACAAAATTAGTAAGTAGAAGTGGGATTTGGACCCAGGAAGTTCACCTTCAGATTAATCCAGGCTCCATTATTGAGTGGTCATATACCAAGCACTTAGCATACATTATCTTAAATATTTAGTAACTGTACAAAGTTTAAGTAGCAAAGTATAAGGATCTTAGGAGATACAGAAATTGTGAGGAGGAGATAGGATTCAGACTCAGCTTTGTTTGAATCTAAAGCCTGGGGTCTTATATCACTATATATTATATTTTAACTGAATACAGTAATAACGTTATAGGTAACTTGGGAAAATACAAGAGTCATAATTAATGAAGGGTTAATAAATAACAGTATGCAAGTTATTATTTTATCTACAATATTTTCCCAAAATAGAAATGACAATATGGACTTTTATTGTTTTAATCAATATTATCTTAGCATCAGACAATTTTAGTTTTCTAAGTCTATTATTTCTTTTTTCATTTATTATTAGTGATGTGGGTAATGAAAAGCCTCCAAATCATGACAAATGCTATGGTAATGAAAATCTGGTAAAATGGACCAAAGGGGCAAAATTCCCATTTGCCCATCTTCTCTCTCTATATTTCTAGTAATGGCCATCTTTTCTGTGTCCCTAATTGTCATAAAATATGTTTTGTGTTAAGAAAGACAGAACACTTTAGGGTTAGGGACTAATCCCATTGCTATTCTGTGCCTAGATAATATCTCTTAACAGTGTGTGACTTAAAGTATACATAATGGCCACCTAAAGACATCAATCCTGAACCCGGGAACTTGTACATGTTGCCTCATTTAGATAAAAGATCTTTGGAAACCACCAAAAGATGGAAGAGGCAGGAACAGGATCTGCCCTACAGCCTTTGTAGGACTGTGGTCCTACAAACACCTTGATTTTGCACTTCTAGCCTTCAGAAATGTGAGAGAACAAATATATGTTATTTTAAGCCACTGGGTTTATGGTAGTTTGTTACAGCAGCTCAGGAAATACAGTGCTTAGATATCATGTTAATGTTTAAAAGGAATGGTAGAAGGAAGAACAGAGGGCAGGAAAAATGGATAGTAAAATAGATCTTCAAATGGACACTGAATCTATTTTGGCTTAGAACCCAAATAAGGTTCTAATAATAATAATAATAATAATAAAGTGAAAACTCCTGACATATTTCAATGTAAAGTGCTATCACCTCAACAGTACTTGCAAAGGATGATCAAAAACTAAGAGACACAAGAGAAAATGGATTCTGATGACAGTATGACACAGAATCAGCCCAAAATTTCATTAAGGGTGTGGTAGAATAACTGGGGTATATACGTGTAGGGCATAGAACAGTTATGGAGGAGCAGTGGGGGAAAATAAAGCGTTTATTTTTTTCTGATAACACCCAGCATATCTCATTTGTTTCACATAATTGTTGAAGTGATGGCAAGAGGGAAAGATTAATCCATCATCTGGTTATCAGTGCTCCATGTGTTGGCTAGTTCCAGTTGAAGGGGATACCCCAAGGAAAGGGGTATTTATAGTGCAGTGAAATTTCATATGAGGTCTTCCTGCTATCCTTTTATCTTCTGATGCAGACAAGAGCTGTCTCGATTTATTATGCAGCGGAAGAGGGCACTGGCTTTTAGGAACCCAAATTAAATTTCTTTCTACCCTTTCTTTCTGCTCCTTAGGCTCAGAGTAAGCAGTCCCTATAAGGTAGTCACTATAAAGCTAAGTCTCTCTTTCTCTCTCTGTCTCACTGTTTCTCTCTCTCTCCCTCTCTCTGTCCCTCTGTTTCTCTCTGCCTCTCTCACCTATTTACTTATCATCTATCTGTCTCTATCTTTGTGTTCCTGTTTTCCTCTTTCTGCCCTCCACCACTTTCTCCTTGACAATGTACAGAGGAAAAAAGTTGCGATTAACCAAGATGGCTTTAAAAATTCCTCTCAACTTGACTAAACTTTGGGTCAGCTTCTTCCTGACTCTGTGGCTCCTGGTCTTTCATTTCCCAGAGTACTTTCTTTAGTGAACTTATAATTGTAAATTCTTTCTCTACCTCTTGGAGATGCAAATTTTTTTTAAGTCCTCATTTTTACAACCCAGGAATGTCTTTCTCTAAGACTTGGAAGTCACCATTTGAAATGTAGTCACCAAGGCAGACAAAGTATCTCCTACTCTCTGTGGTGAAATAGGAGTCTAACTGGGGCGGGTGCCTCACTCCAAGTTGCAAAACTACCTCCTGCTATAACGTTTATTTTTTCTTTTGGATGATGCCCTAAAACTGCCCTTATAACTCTCCTGCCTTTTATTTCAGGGGAGTTTAATGCACACTGAATTTTGGCTTTTCTCCCTTATTGCAATAGGCTTAAATAAAGTCTCCCTTGCCTGTTTAATGATATTCAGTGCAACTTTTGCTTTGATACGATATAAAAGAAGCCAAGTAGTTGCCTTTTCTTAAAAAATAAGTGCAATTCTTTGGACGCCTGGGTGGTTCAGTTGGTTGAGCATCTGCCTTCCGCTCAGGTCATGATCCCAGGGTCTTGGGATGAAGCCCCACATCAGGTTCCCTGCTCAGCGGGGAATCTGTTTCTCTCCCTCTCTCTCTGCCCCTCCCCCCAGGTTGTGTGCACTCTCTGTCTCCCTCAATCTCTCTCTCAAATAAATAAAATCTTTAAAAAAAGTGCAATTCTTTTTCTAATTATCAGAAAAGAAAATTGAAGCTGGAGTCACTGTTGATAACTTTAAAATTTTTTGAGCATAAATAACATCATCTTTTCTTTTATAAACAGATTTATTTATTTATTTATTTATTTGTTTATTTATTTATTTATTTATTTATTTATTTTTGAGAGAGAGACAGAGAGATATCAGGGAGGGAGGGGCTGTGGGAGAGGGAGAGTCTTAAGCAGACTCCATGCCCAGCACAGAGCCCGTTGTGGGGCTCAATCTAATAATCCTAAAATCACAACCTGAGCCAAAACCAAAAGTTGGACACATAACTGACTACACCACCCAGGCAACCCAACATCATCTTTTCTTGAAAGCCCCACTTATGTTTCTGTTCATTTATTGGTTTGTAAATGGCAGTTATTTTTGTTTGATGGAAGCAGAATTTTTGTTTATTTAGTAGTTTATTTATCTTAAAAAGGTCAAGGCTTAAAGTGACCACTTTGAAATTTTGGTTACTCATTTAACATAACCACTTTTTTTGGTCCACAATGGAAGACCTGCTTAGTAAGATAGAGTATTGTGTTATAAAACAAGTAGGAATGACTCAATCATCTTTCAAGGTGAAAGAAAATGACAAATATATGCATCGATGATTCATGTTACTAATTGTAAAAATTTTTCAGGTTTTGTGGAGGTGCCATTTGCATTTATTGACCTCTGCCCTTGTTTAGCCTCACTCTTTAAAAAAATGCTTTTAAGAAAATTATAGAATAAGAGAAGTTTGGTCATGGAAAGGCCATTAGGCTAGATAACAGTCTCATTGCCTTCCTGGGTGAAAAAGTTGAGCTTCACAACGTATAGGTGATTGTTCCACATTCATGTGCCTCATGGAGTCATGTAATCTTTTGACTGGGTCCTGTTCCATTTTCAATTCTGCCTCTGAATCCATTGCTTTTGAATCAGTTTCCCTTTGTATGTAAGTTTACTAGTTCATTACTTCACTACTTTAAAATCTTCTTTTGGTTGTCTCTAAGATATTTACATTGTTTTGACATTTATGCAGCTACAATTGAGTGCAGCATTTGTGAATCACCATTTTTCACACTGTCCTGCACTATTGAAGAATAGTGTTTTGTGATTAAACAGCTGCCATGTTTCAGCCCAGAGGCAGCTAAACTTCTGTGGAGACTAAGATGATCCCTGTTTATGTGACTTGTAATCAATTTGTAATTTGGGTTGAGTACAATGAGACATTTTCATGAAAGCCCCAGATAGGGCACTGCTGTGCCTAGAGGCTGGGATTTGCAGGCAGTCCTTGGAAAACTTTTGCCTGCAGGAAATACAAATGAGGGTATTTCCCTTCAACAGCAGAAATTAAACTGCAGGAAATCTTGTTGATGCAGTTATATTTTAAGACAACAGCACTCAAAATGTCAGTCATGATTAATCATTATTATTATGATTGTCATTTTCAATCTATAGTTCTTGTTCCACTACCCTGAAAAAATAATCCTAAAAAAAGACAGGATACATATATTTAATTCTGAAAAAGTGTGATTAATGGCCTCAGGCTTCCAAGTCAAATAAGACCAAATGCTAAAGCTTATTTTCATATCTGATAAATTATAATTTGGATATAGTCACACAATATCTCTTAACCTCAGTTTTCTCATCTGTAAAATGGAGATAATAAAAACGTTCCATCTAAATCATGTGATTTGTGGCCACCATGTGAGAGAGTATAGCTGAGAAAATATAAGCTAAAAATAATACAAATATCAGAAGTATTATGAGTCTCTGAAATAGCCAGATTATGACAGTTTTATAAGTAGAAAACAAAATTAATAATAATTAATCATCCACATGAAAAGATGCTCAACATCACTAATCATCAAGGGAACACAAATCAAACCACAGGAGATGTCACCTTATACCTGTCAGAATTACTAAAATCAAAAAGACGAGAAATACAAGTGTTGTCCAGGATGTGGGGAGAAAAGAACTCTCAAGCACTGTTGGTGGGAAAGTAAATTGGTACAGCCATCATGGGAAACAGTATGGAGTTTCCCCAAAAACCTAAAAATAGAAATATCATAGGATCCAATAGTGACACTACTTAGTATTTACTCAAAGAAAATGAAAACTCTAATTCAAAAAAATATGCACCCCTAAGTTTATTGTGGCATTATTTACAATGGCAAAGATGGGGAAGCAACCTAAGTGTCCATCAATAGATGAATGGATAAAGAAGGAATGGTGTGTGTGTGTGTGTGTGTGTGTGTGTGTGTGTGTGTAAAATGGAATATACAATGGAATATTATGCAGCCATAAAGAAGATGAGATCATGCCATTTGCAACAACATGGATAGACCTAGAGGTTTTATGCTAAGTGAAGTAAGTCAGACTGACAAAGATAAATACCAAATGAATAAATGAATAAACAAAAAAGCAGAATCAGACCTTTAAATACAAAGAACAGACTGAGGGTTGCCAGAGGGGTGGGGTGTGGAGATGTGCAAAGTGGGTGAAGGGGAGTGGGGGATACAGGCTTTCAGTTATGGAATGAATAAATCATGGAAAAAATGGTACAGCATAGGGTATACAGTCAATGATATTGTAATAACATTTTATGGTAAGAGTTAATAGCCACACTTGTGGTGAGCATAGTGTAACATATAGTGATATTGAATCACTATATGATACACCTGTAACTAATGTAACATTGTGTGTCAACTGTACTCAAAAAAATTAAAAATAATAATCATCCTTTAAGCAAGAAGTATTGACATCAGTATTAAAATGTATAGATTATAATGATTATTCAAGTCTGAAAATATTGTTTATATTGGCATTCAGATTTTGTTTTCATTTTCTCTAGAGTTTAAGATCTACTTCTATGCGGGTTGGGTAATTCAATCACTATAAGAGAATATCCTTTAGATTTGTTGCTGAACCATACTCATTAGTCTGCTAAGCACTAATAATTCCTCTAGATATATCAATGTTTGTGTGTGCGTCTTAAAACGGGGATGTTAGTGTACCATGAGTTAATTTTAAAGGCCCCTTGATTTGGATCGTCTTAGCAGTTGATTTAGTCTACCTTTCCAAGCAGTGTAGGAAATTCAGCATTTACTTATAACATTTACTGATCATTTACTATATGTCATGCATTATTTTAACAAAGTATATCATGACTTCTACTTGAATTTTTCTAAGTGACCAAATGTTATTATTTCCATAGTAGCACTATCACTACTATTCATTTGCAATTCTTATAATAAGCAAAATCAGAGGAAACATGTATTTCTGAAACCCAATATACACCCTCATACATGTTTTATAATGATTGTATGAATACACTGTGAATCCAGTAACAACTTAAACAAAAAGAAAGAAAGAAAGAAAGAAATATACATTTGGATTTAAGTGAAAATATATGTTTGGAGACATCCTGCAAATCTGCATAAGTCAGAGATAGAGAACTGTAATTAAGGTATTTTTCTCTTGTTAAACTAACAGAAAGGTAAAAGTCAACATTGTAATTTTTGATAACAAAGGCACATTTTCCAGGTGGTTACACTTCCCCTAACATTCTATCTGGCCATCCCATATCCTATGCTGTTTCCTATGCCACCATAGGGACTCTCCAAAGACCGTAACTGGTTTATAAATTGTGGGAGAGCTAAGAGGGTCTCTCCGAACCAGGCAGTTGGGTGGCACAGTGTGTTGCTTATGGCCCACTGTGTGGTGATTGTTAGGAAAGAATTAAAACAGTAAAAAGGGTATCACTAAACTAATTTTCAATGTCTACCTTATCTGGATTGGAAAATGAAATGTTTTCTTTCCCACACTTAGAAGCCAAATTATAGGACAGAAGTTCTGGACTCTGCAATCAGTCTGTGAGTGGACATAATGAGATTCTGTTGTGGAAGATGCAGGGCTTGAGCTTGTTTGATCCCATTAAAACCTGAAAGGTTTAGCTTTTCTGCTAAGACCTAAGAAAGTGAGGGTTTCTTTCCCTTGCTTGACTGAGAACTTGACTGAGGCTGGTAAATTGCTTCCTGTAGCTGTTGGTATGGCCTTCTTAGATTTTCCTTCATCTTAGACTTTATTAGCCTTATCCCCTAAACATCCACATGTTTTATGAGGGCAGAGACATAGGGACCTTGCTCACCATTATATCCCTAGGAACTAACAACAGTGCTAAGCACTAAAGATAAGCACAATATTTTAATGAATGAACAGATTAATTTAGTATCCAGTCTGATCAATTGGATGTTAATTGGAGGGAGGAAATAAGGACACTCCCATCTTTAGGCCATACTGAACTTGAGGAAAAACACATTCGCTGTGTAAATATGGAAGTCTTAGATTAGATGACCTAACAAATTATGCTCTAAAACAGAATGCTTTTAAGAATGAAAGAGGTTGTTATCTGGATCAGACTAGAACAAGAGGCATAAAGCATGGCAATTCTGGGTAAATTAAGAGTTATAGGTACTCTAGATATCAAAGAATTCATTTGTGTTCAAAAATGGGGGTAGAAGCAGTACATTTTTATTGAGTACCTATCCTATACAAGGCTGTGTTAAGTACTGTTGCATGTAACTTATTTAATTCCAATAAAATGAAAAGCTCTAAACTAATATCTTACCCCAATGACAAACTATGTACCACAAACTACACAATGAAGGCTTGCCTTCCACAAGGAAAAAAAAAAAAAAAGGTTATCTAGGTGGTAAGTGAGAGAATTAGCTGTAGACATGCTAAAGTTCTGATTCCCCAGAGGCATAGGTCAATATGATCATTCCAGGAAGCACTACAGCAAAATTTGGGGCTCAAACTATTGAGTTAAAGGAAACAAAATCATTAATAACCCTAAAATTCTTTTTTTAAAGATTTTAATTTTTGGGAGAGTGCATACAGTGGGGAGTGGGGGGGTTGGTTAGGGCAGAGCAAGAGGGAGAAGGTCTTAAGCGGACTCCACACTGAGTATGGAGCCCCACATGGGCTTCCATATGGGGCTTGATACAAGGCTCTATATGGGGCTTCTATGGGGCTCCATCCCATGACCCTGAGATAACAATCTGAGCTGAAACCAAGAGTCAGATGCTTAACCAACTGTGCCACTCAAGTGCTCCTATAACCCTTCTAACAACCAGCTATGTTCATCTTTTAAGTTTTATTCTTTTGAAAACAAATTTTGAAATGAAACATAGGAACAATTTCTTGTTCTATAATTTGTGAGTAAGCATTTCCCCATTGTTGAATTTATACTACTTTCTTGATTATAGAGTATAATATGGATCCATGTATACAGTTCTTACTGAGGCCTTCATGGTAGAGGAAAAAGAACAACTGAACACACTTAAAACATTTTTAAAATGTTGCATGCACAATACTAAAGGCAGACATGTGTGGCATCCGTAGATATGGCTCTAGGACCACTTTGTTGGATCCCTGCAGGATGGGGTAACAAAATTCAACCTTGCATGCTCTTGCTTTTCTTCAGTTTGAATTAGTCTTTGTGTTTCCAGAGCTAAGGGGATGTTCCTCCTGGTTTTTCATAGACAGTACTGGTTTTTGTCTGTTGTCTGGTTTAATTTTCAACCGGTCACTTTTTGGAAGATGAATTGAATGATCACCCTATCAGAGCCTGGCAAATAGTGGATAGACAATAAATGACTACTGGGTGAATTAATAAATACATGTCAAATAGAGACTCTGTTCTATGTTGATAGTCTTCAGATTGTATTATTGCTGAAGTTTGAAAGTTTCCACACTGTTGGTTTGGTTCTATATTCTACAAGACAGAATCCTCTCAGTAACTCATTCTCTATAGGACTAAAACTAGTTTTTCTATTGACTTAGGATGACTCCCAAATCAGTAAGACATATCCTTCATGATAATGCAATGATAATTATACAAATAAAGACAGTTATACCAATTTTTCATAGTTTGGTCAAATTAACAATAAAAGTTCCTGGAACTGATGAGTAAGAAGGCAGTGATAATGATTATTGTGGGTGTTAGAAAAAGAAGAATTGTAGAATATGAATTTGTTTGACTTCTAGACTGCCTGGGGCTCTTCAACCATAAGAAGAAAAAATGTATCTTTATCTACTTGGCAGAATTATGTCTCTAGAAGATGTAGATGCTGAGATTGATGACAATGATCTCTTCTGATCTTCCAGGTCCTCTTATCTAGAAATTTATCTATCTTTTGACTTTCATTTTCTATCTTTCACCGCCTTTTCAACTCAAGAAATTGAGTACTGGCCCATCAAGAGACAGGGCATTTTGGTCCAATTGGCTGATTTCCAAGTGTAAATGAACCATTTGCCATTTCAGTAGAAAACCGTCTTTTGAGAGACTAGTTAGTGCCCATCATTGTACCAGAATTTAATCCTGCCCAAATAAAATAAAGATCCTTGATAAAATAAAGGAAATTTTCATGTTTGTGGGCCCTGTCCCTGGGCTCCTGGCAAAGCTATACTTTAACATTTACCAAGGTCAAAATGACTTGGCCAAATCTCAAAGCATGGGTTCTCTTTCTGCCCTAAGCACATACTTTACCTTTGTTTTGTTAAATAATGATAGTAATAATGACCAAAAAGGAGCATTCCAAACATAAAGATGAGAAAAACAAAAAAAAAACAAACAAAAAAAAAAATTCCCTGGTCCCCATTAGATCAATCACACAAACTTGCATATACTAAAAACATAAGATAAAGTCTATAACTTTCTGGAATGTCCTTTGTCATATGATTTGTAATTCTTTATGTAATAAAAAGCCACAAAAACAAAACAAACAAACAAAAAAAAACGTAGATAACCCTGCACCAAATGTTCCTTCCCCGAAGCACTTTCTTCTTTCTGAAGAATGTGTATCCCAGGGAGCTGTGCTAACTTGGGTTTGAATAAAACTCTTCCTTTTTCTTTAAAAATTTTAAAAAGGTTTGTTCATTTTGCACCAACATCCTGAAACTGTCGAGATAAAAACTAGATCTTAGATTATATAAAACATATCAAAGTGTAGAATCTTGGAACTTTCAGCCTAAAACTGACTTTTTTCTCCCTCATTTTGTCCAGAGCAAGAGGGAAAGCTGAGAGGGAAAGCAAATGAGGCTATTAGGCACTGCATAATTGAGGATGGCTCTAAATAGTTTCCTAGTGGCCTGAAAAAAGTGCAGATTTCACATTCTGGAAATAGCCACCTCTGCGGTGCAATTGGGCCCTTGGCACATTAGTGAAGAAAAATCTGTTTGTATAGACTTACTTTTGTGCTTTGCTAGTCTTTACATTGTAGGTATAAGAGGTGTTATTCTCCATTTACTATGTTACCCAAGTGAGTCAACAAAAATACCATCTCCAGACTAAACATTGTTTTTCTTAACTTTCTATTTCTACATCAAAATTCATATGGGATTTCTGTGGAATACTTTGTTCCTCTCAAGTGCAATGACTACTATGTTTGTTTTGTCAATGATTGGAAAAGTAGGGCACAAAGTAAGTGAGATTTATATTGTCTTCTGTAGACTAATCTCATCAGTAGATTGTCCTGAAACTAGACTTCCACATCTATGTTCGAAAGTCTTGTTTAAATGCTGATGAAAATCTTTGTTGTTGACTTTTAAAATATATATAATTCCATTTTTAGAAACAATAATATATATGAGACTGTCTTGCTAAGGCATTGTGTGGAACTTGCTGGGTTCCAAGCCTAGGGCCAGGTTGGATATTGTTAATAAGAAAGCCATGGGCAGGGAACACTTGTACCCTCATGCCAGATATGTGAGGGTTAATTACAAGGCTGCTATTTGCTCTCTGGGGAGAACCACCTTTTTTCTCCCAGGCAAAGGCACAATGTTGGGTAAAGAATCCAAAGCTCTTTTTTATCATTCCCTGGTATCACTGACCTTATTTCTCTTTCAGAAATACGTTGTGCTTATTTCTACCTTCAGAATTGTGCAATTGCTGTCTCTTCCCCCTAGAATGTTCTGCTTCCTGAATATTGTAAGTTACTAACATACTATTCAATTACCATTTCAAATGTCACCTCCTCTGGATTTTATTTTCTTCACATACTAATCTCTTTGCAAAATAATCTTACTGATTTTGTATCAGTCAAAAATATGTGTTGAATAGCTACTATGCAATGGGTACTAACTATTCTATGTTTCCAGAATACAAAAATGAAAAAAATAATGGTGTTTCTACCATCAAGGAACTCAAATTATACATACAGGATAACAATGTGAACAAATAAATAATTTGTGCTATGATAAAAATATCAACCATAATTCTAACATTAGAGTATATAGTAAATGAGGATGTTCATTTAACTAAGTATGGGGCAACCCCTTAAAGAAATTGTGTTTAAACTTGGATCTAGTTTGTGATGATCTTGGAAATAAGCACTCTAAGCAGAAGGCACAGAAGTACTAAGCTTTGGTATAACTGAGGAAGAGAATGAAAGCAAGTGGATGAGTGAACAGAGGTAAGTTCCAAGTGATTGATAGAAACCAGATGGTGTTAGACTTTGGTTCTGTGGCAGTAAGGGATTTGAATTTTATCCAAGATTAATGGGAAACAAGTGAATATTTTAAAAAAGGGAAGTGACTAGCATTGTACTGTATGCTAACTGAAATCTAAATACAAGTTTGAAAAAAAAGATTAAAAATTAAAAATTAAAAAAGGAAAGTGATAAGATGTTGTTTACATTTTTTAATGATTCCTCTGACTGCCTCTGTGGAGGATGAGTAAAAGGTATCACACTGGAAAATTTACCCAAAATTTGTTTTAGTAACATGTACTATACAATCTGAGTGCCTTAACACAACCAAAGTTTATTTCTCATTTAAGTAGAGAGGTAAAATGGGAGAATTTTTTATTTTATGAGTCAGCAAAGATAGGGGCTTACTGTCATCTCATCACATGGCTATAAGTTTGCCATGACAAGGGAATAAGAGTTCAGAAGTGCAACAAACAGGAAGTGATGGAAAATATCTGCTCAAAGTCCTGTTCACTAGAACTTAGTCACAGATCCAACCTAACTACAACAGTGCTAGGAAATATAAGAAGAGCAATTAATATTCCATGAGCATTAACTGCACAGGGCAAAGAGGGAAAAAATATAGGCATCAAACACGCTAGGAGGAAATTTTGGAATGAGAATAAGTGAACTGGAAGAAAAGACATTATCAGAGAGTGCTATATTTGAAATTGAGCATTTTGGGGAGAATTATGACCACAGGAGTAGATTCCTAAGGAGAAAAACCTCATTACTAAAGAGATAAAAATTGAGAAGCCAAAACTATGTGAATTTGAAGTTCTTCTGCTTGTGAAAATTAATGTGTAATCATTAATCATTTTCTCTATATCTTTATTTCTACTTTACTTGTTTTTTTGATTGGTAGTACTCTCTCTTTCCATCCTGATGCAGTTAAGTGTTTTGTAGGTGAAAACACTACTTTCCCCTAACGCCGATGTTGAACCTTGAATTTTCTCTATATTCTTTATGACCATCTATTTTTGCCCACCTCTACCGAGTGATTTTTGTGTTGAAGTGTCACACAGCACAGTTACTTTATGAGTAATAAATTGTTTTCTTTTCTTTCTTCCTCTTATTTCTTAATACATTTGTCTATTATGAGCCCATTACGTGCTTCAAGAAAAGAACTCTGGACTGCAGGTAAGGAGGACTCCACTCTTATTTTAGTTCTGCCTCTCACTTTCTATGTTCACTCACTCAAAAATATTCAAGAGATATTTATTAAACTCTTACCATGTGTGAGATTCTAAGAGAAAAGTTGGGGATAAAATGAGTAACAAGAAAGACATGGTTCTTGCCTCCTTAAACTTACATTCAATCAGAAGGAGGGGTATGAAAGAAAAGAAAAGCACAGTAGACTTTTCACAAGTCAGTTACTGAAAATCATGTGGAGTCATTAAAAGACACAAATTGAGTATTTGTATGTTGGAAAATTGTTTGCAAATGATGTTTTTTTGTTGTTGCTTGACTGATATTTTGCTTTTTCTATATATCCCTATGAGTTTTGAGGATTATTTTAAGCAATATGAGATGGTAGGCCTAGCTAGCATTCTTTCTTTCCGTCTTTCAGTCACCCTTAAACCATTACTGAGCTGTGGATTTATTGCCTACAATAGTAGATCAAAGGCAACACTAACCCACTACACACTGCTTCTTCATATACAGCAATTTTAACCTATGTGGGTTTCTGATTCTCTGTTAAGACAATGAGATGACTTGCAACTTAGCTTCTTCTTGTACAAGTCAATGTTTGTAATTTCTGAGACCTGTGTATGAGACACAGTGCATAAATACCAGAAGTTATTAATAAAGTGTGAGTATTCACAGTGAAGTCACTGAGAAATGACAGGAGCAAAGGAATTAATTATTCTTATTACGTCTCTAGCGATGCGAGCTTGAAATTAGAAAATCTTTTGATATTTATAATAGTATTTCTCTATATGCATTTTGTTCAATATTTTGCTTTCTTTAGTTCTCTATATACATGTTCCAAACTATCAGACAGTATAGCATCAAATTTTATTTCACTATGAGGTGGAAACTTATAAGAAAAATAAACTTTTTAGGAAAACATGCTACTTTTTCTATGTGAAGCAAAGGTTTCCAGCCCATGTCATTGTCTGACTCCTATTAAATATCTTACTTCTACATCAATTTTATATTCAGTCAGAGGGAGTAAAGATCAAGGAAAACAAGAATTCCATGCTTTGTTTACCAATAGTCAAAGATGACCCATATTTAATCCTAGAAATTTCCCCTCAAATACACATTTACTTATGTGGACAGAAAAGGCTTGAATTAGCATAAGGTCTGCTAGGATTGAATGGGGAAGCAGCTGAATCTGAACCTGCCCGGTTTTACTCTGTTTTTGTCCCCTTTCCAAGACCCTGAAAAGAGTTCTAGGTCTGATACTTCTATACGGGTCTTCTGCCCTCCACAAGGGCTCTTTCCCACTCAGGAATCAGCTTCCTCTTCTCATCTGTTGCAAAAACTGCAGGTAGCTTTTAACTAATTCGGTTCAGATAAAGGTTTTATTGTTGTTGCTGCTGCTGTTGTTTGTGAATAACCTTTTATTATATCATTTTATGCATATATATGTAAACATATGTATACTTAATGTAATTTCATATTATATTTCATTACTTATGATATATGAAATTGCATATAACATTATACATACTTACATATCATTATATGTATTATAAAATATAAACATATATAAAGTTCTTATTATTTTACTTTATCCAATGTCCTTACTCTACTTCATTCTTACTCTATTTCATTCTCCCTTCATAATCATTGTTCTAATTATAATTAGCATAGGAAGCATTCAAGATAAGCTCTTACTCAAAAAAGAAAGGAGTGGAAGGACAGGTAGGTGGCACAGTCAGCTGAGTGTCAGATTCTTGGTTTCAGCTCAGGATGTGATCTTGGTGTTGGAAGACTGAGCCCTGCATTGGGCTCCAGGCTCAGTGTGAAGTCTGCTTGAGATTCTTTCTCTCTCTCCCTCTGCCCCTCCCATTCCTGTGCTCTCTCTCTCTCTTTCTAATATAAAAAGAGAATCTTAAAAGAAAAAAAAAAGAGTGGAGGTGGTATCATTTTTCTTCTATAGTATCTCACTTTCTGCCATGATAGTATCAGCAGGTTAATGTGACATATCTCCCAAGAGAGAGCCACTTAATTTCCTTAGTTAAAAGATGACTTCAAAGATCAAAGGATCAATCTAAGTTCTTAGGAAGCCAATTGAATTATAAAAGTGAAGTGATTCCTTCAAGAAGATGTGAATTCTTGTCTAGATTTGTAGTTCAAGAAAACTATTAGAACAGTGATAGGACCCACTTGACTCAAAAGAACTGTGGGAGTGCAGGTTTTGAATAGTTTTGTAGAATTATGTTGTTTTCTTCTGTGAAGATTGGCTTAGTCTCTATATACAAGAATATATGAGTTTGTGTGCTCTAAACATTTTGCTCACAGATAAGAAATTTTGTTTGTGTTTGGTGAAAATCTAAAAGCAGGCTCCAGAAATTATAAATGCAAATACAATATCTATGTGAATAGTGGGTCAAATAAATTGATATTAATTTATTTACAGTAAATAAACTACAAAATAATGTAGAACAGAAGAATATTATTCACTAAGAGAACAAAACATAGAAGCAATTCAATGGCTTTCAGAGAATTCTTTCAATAATTTGAAATATAGTTTTGATTAATTTGACGAGATTCAGCAGAGTGACCAAAAGTCTAAGATTGCTAATACTACACCCAGCTATAAAAATAAACATTTTGGGCACCTGGGTGGCTCATTGGTTAAGCAACGGTCTTCGGCTTAGGTCACGATCCTGGAGTCCCAAGATCGAGTCCCACATCGGGCTCCCTGCTCAGTGGGGAGTCTGCTTCTCCCTCTGACCATCCCCCCCCCCATGCTCTCTCTCTCTCTCTCTCTCTCTCTCTCTCATTCTCTGTCTCTCTCAAATAAATAAATAAATAAATAAATAAATAAATAAATAAAATATTAAATAAAGAAATAAATAATAAACATTTTGATTGTAATCCTCTTAAAAATAAAGAACAAATAATTAAAATCCTCTATGCCAGGCATTGTTACTCCATTTAATCTTCTGAGCAAAGCTATTGAGCAGTTATAATTAGTTGTAATTTATAGAAGCAGAAATAAAGCTAAAGCTGGTGAATTAACTTGCCAAGGTCATATAAAAATGAATAAAATTTAATACTAAAATTTGTTCTGTCCAAAATGCATACTGTTGCTACTATATAAGAATGCATTTAAATTTTCTAAATGTAATTATTAGAGTTACTTGATTTTTCTCAAATAACTAGCTTGGCAATTCTCCCCATTCAAGTTTTATTTATGGGGAGAGGCTATGTTAATATTGCTGTTATATATTGTGTTATTAAAGAAGTATTACATAAAGTACTTTCATTTAGGAAACCATTTTTTAAAGCAAATGTTATTTTATTTCTAATTATAAGAGTTCCTCTAATTATGCTCATTGTAAAAAAAATGAAAATCATGAGAAGAAAAAATATTTTCCAATAATTCTTGCACTTCATAACTACTGTAAAGCCTTTAAAAATGAATATTTTTCTAATTTAACACAACAAAAAAGCAGTAATATAGATACTTCATTTTTTTGTTTTTACTTAGCAATACATAACTTGCTTTAGATATTTTTCTAAAATATTTTATTATACCCTATGGGTATGTAATAATTTAATGAATAAATTATATTTGTAATTTTATTTAATATTAATACATTTCTTACAGAAAAGAACAATTAGAATAAAGCTTCTTGAGCAGTGGGGACCTTATTCTTTTATTCTCCTTATTCATTGCTGTACCCGCAGTGTCTGGTTCCTGACATATAAAAGATGCTCAATATCCGTTCTTAATAAATGCATTTAATTAGTTAATATTAGCAGATGCTCTGATGAATTTTTTAGGATAAAAAACATGAAGTGGACTTACTGAGTCAATGCATATGCATATTTATAATATTTATTTTATTCATATTGACATTTACTTTCCAGAAAAATTGTGTTAATTTTTGCTCAAACTAGCAAAATACATGTGATTTTTTTTTCTTTGAATCTTGCTTTATTGAGTGATATTATTCTAGCTCGACTCTGTAAATATACCATTTGCAGGGTGACCTTTTATTTCCTCAACCTAAAGTGACTGCTCCACAGAGCAGTCTCTCCAAAATTTTCTCTTTCGGGGATCTGTTTTGTAAAGAATATAACCTTGCCCATAAAGAGTTATGGCCGTTGCCCTAGGTTTCTGAGACGTAATCTTTAAGCCCTTAGAATGACAAGGCTTGTAGATGTGTTTGTTGTTGTTGTTGTTGTTGTTTTACCTGGGGCTATTGGGCCAGCCAGATAATAAAATGTGATTTAGGATAGGGGCTTTGAGTCATGCAATATCAGCTCAATCTCCTGAAAAGCTGGAAACTGAGATGAGATTTGGAAGCTGTTAATTATGCCTACGTGATATAGCCCCAGTAAAAATTTGGATATTGAGGCTTGAGTAAGCTTCCATGGTTTGGCAATACTCCATGTATATTGTCACACATTCTTGCCTGGAGGCGTTAATGTTATCCTTGACTCCATACAGAGAGGGCAACTGGAAGCTCCATGTTTAGAATCCTCCTGGAATATGCTTTACACATTTCCTTTCAGGGCTGATTTTAATTTGTATCCTTTCTCTCTAATAAGCCATAACTGCGAGCATGACAGCTCTCAGTGAATCCTTTTAGTGAGTTATCCAATCTGAGGATGGCTTGGGGAAGCCCCCGAACTTGCAGTTGGTGTTAGAAGTGAAGCTAGTTTTATGATCTGTTCCCTAAGTTTGCAGTGGGCTACCGTTGCAGTTGGTGTCTGGAGTACAGTTCAATAGAAAAGCCCTGACTCACTGAAACATGTGGTTCAGGAAGAGGAAGGATGACAGGGAAGGAGATCCTGAACTTTTAATTCCTAGTCTCTGCCCTATGTGCTTTATCCTTTGGCTGATTTTAATCTCTATTCTTTAGCTCTATGAAATTATTAACTGATGAGCATACCAACTCAAGGATTCTATGAATCCTTCTAATGGATGATCAAACCAAAGGGTGGTCTTCAGAACCCTCTAACTTCACAGATGCAGTCATAAGTGAGGACAGTTTCATGGACTATGCACACTTTAACTTTGCAGGGTCTCTGTAACTTCTGTCTCTCCTTTGTCACCTGTTAGTCCTGGGGTTATGTCATTAACCCTTAGAATTTCTCTGTACTCAGCCCAAAGCTTTATAAAACAGTGTCTCCGTTAAAACCTCAAATTATCCTAAGTTGTAGATACATTTCTCTTCTGCTGAAATTCTGACAACTGTAACATCTTTCAGTCTTTTATTTTTAATTTAATGCATATAATTAGGAATTAATTTTGGTATATGTGCAATAGGTACATTATTATATTTTATAAAAAACTAAGTGCTTTCTGCAATGTTAAAAAACACTCTGGTTTAATTTTGTTCTATAATATTCCCTTTGCTTATATTCAAACACAGGCAAGACTACACCCATGATGTGTGGATATGTGCATATCCTTCAAAATCTATGCAGTTGCAGCTCTGGACATGCTTCTACCTTTGTTCAGGGCTTTTATTACTGTATACATTGTAATTTTATTCCATTTATCAAACTTTTACAATGCATGGCTTTCCTCATTCATAGTAATTTGAAAATATCTTATAAATTCATGAGAATTTATTTACCTTGATGACTTTATATATATATATACATATACATATATTTATTTATAATTAAAAACAATTCGGATATGAAGAGAACTGACAGTTGCTACTATGTAAACTCTCCAACCAAAACAAGTATGAATTACAATTTTCTTCAAATTTATTCAACCTTTCAATGATGTTTAGCATAATTCTTCATAGAAGTCTTAAATACTTGCTATTAAATTAATTTCTGTACATCTATATTTTGACTGATTTTTAAAAATTTGATTTATTTATTTTAGAGAGGTAGAGATTGAACATGAGTGAGGGGAGGGGCAGAGGAAGAGGGAGAGAATTCAAGCAGACTCCACACTGAACACAGAACCTGACCCAGGACTCAATCCCACAACTTTGAGATCGTGACCTAAGCCAAAACCAGAAGTTGGTCACCCAACCAACTGAGCCACCCAGGTGCACCTTGATTGATTTTTTTTGTGGATATTTATTCAAAAACATTTCTGGGACATAGAAAATATTTTTTGTGTATTTTAGCCAAATATTTAACTATGTCATTGTAATTATTTGCAACTTGCTCTTTGAGATTTATATAGTATTCACATAAAGAAAAATGTATCCCTTCCTTTTCAACAAAACTACTTTCCCCTGTTTAAATTGTACTGACATAGCTTTCAGAATACTAAGTAATAGTGATCTCTGTCTTATCCTGGTTTTAAAAGGAATGCTTTGTGTTTCAACATTATCATGTTTATCATTGATGTAAAATAAATATTTTACATTGTTAAAGAACTACCTAAAAGACTTTACAAAGAAATGTTGGATTTTGTGAAAATTTCTCTTAGTATTTACTGAGATAATCTTGTGACTTTGTTCCTTTGATTTATTTATAGGGTACATTATATTCAGAGACAGTAATAACATTAAAGAAAGCTCGATATTTATGGAGTGCTTCAGATGTGCTAGACATGGGGTTAAGTGCTAGTTTACTAATATTAAATCATTTTGGCATTTCTGGAACAATGTTAATTGTATTCTATTTTAATATCAGGCTGTGTTATATACTCATTTTATTTAGGCTTATTTTCATTTCTAAACTTAGCGGGGATTTAGGTATTGAATTGTTGCCTCAAAAGTAATTTAAAAACTAGAAGAAATATTTTGTTATATATTGGCCTTCAAAATAGTTTTTTACATGTTCTCATAGCCTTATTATTCTGTCTTTCCCACTGGCTGCCTTCATTTGTAACATGCTTATTTTTACTTCACTTACCTAATTTATATTTAACTGAAAAAACAGGTTGTACATAAAAGTCCAATGTGGCAAGCATGCCTGGGAAGTGTTAGCATGGAGATTAAAGGTCCTTTTGGAGAAGAATTTCTAAGGAAAAATCAGGGCTCACCCATTCAGTTTAACTGTCTGCCTCTCAGTTTGTCCTGATACATCAACCCCAGAGGCCTCCAAATCTTTTATATTTAAAAGATTAAGGGCACCTCAGTGGCTCATGGGGTTAAGCATCTGCCTGGGGCTCAGGTCATGATCTCAGGGTCTTGGGATCAAGCCTAGCATGGGGCTCCCTGCTCAGCGGGGAGTCTGCTTTTCCCTCTCCCTCTTCTCCTACCCCCTGCTCATGCTCTCTCTCTCTCTCTCTCAAATAAATTTAAAAAAACTCTTTTTAAAAAAAGAGTTAAAAAAAACTCTACGCAAAAGCTGGGTGTTTTGTTTCACCTCCACAAATTTTTCCGACTTCAATGTGTGACCGTGGTTTGCTCATCACAGTGGTGTTTGTGGCATTACAGATGTCCCTGTTAGCAGAGGTGACAGTGTATTAGAAGAGGGAGTGGAGGTGGTGATGCATCTTCAATGTAGACATGTACCCTCTGGACAGGGGTTACTGCCCTTCACCTCAAACACTGACTGTCCCATTGGGAATGGCGATGCTTTTCTTGGGCATTGGTTGTACCTCTGTCATATTTTTCTTTAGCAGACAATGAAGACCTCATGAACATAAATAATCTGAACAAATAAGGAAGAACTGGTGATAATCAAAATAATGAGTTTGCATGGAATCATCAGAGAGTTCTTAAAGATTCCCTGAAGTATTTGAGAAGAAGAGATACAGTCCCAAACAGGCTTTGTATAGCTGTAACGCTTCATTTAATATCCCTAGACTTCTGTGTTCAGAGAAAAGCAGGTTACAGGTCAAAACTTCTGAACTTCTTGGTTTTTTCTACTCCACTGACAAAAAACCAAAAAGAGATTAATTTAAGTGAAAGAGCACTGAACTATAATGGTGGACATTTGAAACTGCTTTTATTTTTATTTTTATTTTTATTAAGATTTTATTTATTTATTTGAGAGAGAGAGAATGAGAGATAGAGAGCACGAGAGGGAAGAGGGTCAGAGGGAGAAGCAGACTCCCCGCCAAGCAGGGAGCCCGATGCGGGACTCGATCCTGGGACTCCAGGATCATGACCTGAGCCGAAGGCAGCCGCCTAACCAACTGAGCCACCCAGGCGCCCTGAAACTGCTTTTAAAGCAGGTTAATTACCACACACAGGCACACATGCGTGTATGTACACACACACAGTCTAGAATTTTCAAATATTTATAGTATTTAGATTAAAGAGAAATGATGATACAATATATCACATTAGAGGTCCACTAAAAAGCCGAAGTTCCTCTGTTTTGAATGATATGTAGAAGTAAATATTCATAGTAAGGAAGGAATTTAAAGAAGATAGAATGTAATGAATACCCTTGGACGTTTCTGTGTAATCCCAGTTGTAGAGAAAGGGCATAAATAACACAGTCAAGTTAAAGTTTTTTCTCTGACTTTTAAAAAGTAAAAAATCTCAGTGACTCATTTGGCTAATATGCAGGAGCGGAACCTCTAAAACTACCTGATTCAATGATTTGAAAATGTGTGACAATGAGTTTGGATATGGTGAGAATGGCAATTTCTGAATAAAATAGATTAGATAGATAGGTAGATAGATAGATAGATAGATAGAAGCAGTAAAGTCGTGCAGTGTTTGGTTCATAGTACTTTAAATACAGCATGAGAATCTGAAATACTAAAAATGATCAACTTAGCTAAGTAGTAACTGCTTGAATATTTCTAAATACAAAGTACAGAAGCAAACACTTGAAAACAAGCTTCTGAGTGTTAGGCAAACTCTCAGAATGTGCAGCTGGGAAACTTAGAATATCATTCCTCTTCTAATAACTGGGAGGAAAGGATCTTGGCTTTGGTATTACAGTGTTCATGTTGTCACTAACAGTGGGATTTGGGACAGATGAATTAACCTCTGAAACCTCAGTTTCTTAATCTGATCAGTTGAGAGGATAACCTCAGGATTTTTGTGAGAATTAATTCAGATAGTGTGAGAAAAGTCCTTAGACAAAGACATGTAATATAATAAACAACAAAGCATAGCTAATGAAATAAACAAAAATAAATAAATAAATAAATTAGGTGCTCTGGCATTCAACTCCTCTGGATATATAACGTTTGTTCTGTAAAATCAAGAGATCAAACTAAAGCTATTAGAATAGTAACTGCAGTTCTTCTAACTATTGAAATACTGGACTTTTTTTTTATTTTAAAAAATGTTGTCAAGGGGCGCCTGGGTGGCACCATCCTTAAGCCTCTGCCTTCAGCTCGGGTCATGATCCCAGGGTCCTGGGATTGAGCCCCACATCGGGCTCCCTGCTCTGCGGGGAGCCTGCTTCTCCCTCTCCCACTCCCCCTGCTTGTGTTCCCTCTCTCTCTGTGTCTCTCTCTGTCAAATAAATAGGTAAAATCTTAAAAAAAAAAAAAAAAGAAGAAGGTTGTCAAAGGCTATTGTGTAAAAAAAAAGAAAAAGACAATTGTGTGTATGTGTATGTATGCCCCTGTGTGTGTCTTTCCGGTAAGCAAAGGTGGGTGAGAAAGGGCGTCTGGCTTTTAGAAAGAAATCTGTAGGAAATATGCTGAGCAAATATTGTTTGCTCTGTTGATTCACAGACACTGCTGTTTGTAATTGTGATAGGGCTTATTTTCACTCTGCTGTTGTAAGTTAAATTTTATAAATGAAAGCTGGGCCAGAAAAAAACAGAATGTGTTAATGATGTCTGTGGCATAAAGATTTTATTGTTTTGCTTTTGTTTACGAATAAACCAAGATGATATATCATAAAATCTTGGAGTTGTGAAAGGATCTTAGCAACTTTTTGCAACCCAACTGCCTATCCCGTAATTTGCTGTTTAAAATGTTTTTGGGAATAGTCATTACCTTATAATGGCCAGGTTATTAAGAAGTGATGAATGCTCTAAACAGTGGTGTGCTTCAGTAGATTACATAAGAAAGAACAACATTGTCTATTAGCAAATAGAGGAAGAAAATTTTCAAAAGAGGGTTTTATTGCTGGGAATGAGGATTGCTAAAATCCATGGCTCAGAAAATGTATAGTTTTGTCATTTTTTTTATACTTAGCAGCTTTATCTTGGGATTTCTGAAAAATGATACATATTAAGCATAAGCTGGGATTTTCAATATCCAATTAACTTTGAATTCAAGTTGGCCCATTAAAAACAGAGCCCATTTAGCCTAGCTTTAAATATGTCCTATTTTTTTAGTATAGAGTTAAAGACTTCTGCTGTTTCTTAGTCAAAGATGACACTCATTTGACAGTGTTATTATCTGTACATGAATGTGGCTATTAAGTCTGAATCATCTCAAACTTTTCAACTGATTATGTGTAGAATATTCTGTGTGGCTCTTCTATTAGAGATGCATATATTGAGAGATTCTGAAAAAAATACAAGGAAATAAATTATTTTCCCTATGACCTGTCTGGAACTCAAAACTAAAATGAACCATCCATTGCAATTGAGTTCCATTCAATTTAATTCAGTTTGATTCTAGTTGATTCTATTCAAACTGACTTGATTTATTCAACAAATATTTCTGTAGAGGTGCAAAAGAGGAATGAAAATCCCTTGGCTTTTTGAGAGTTCCAACTCCACTACAGTTAGGAGATGGAATTTACTTCCAGTCTAACACAGTTTGGGAAGATCTCTCAGAATAGGTGGCATGTAACCTGTGGTCAGAAGAAAGAGTATGCTGACAAAGACAAACAAGTATGGCAGACCAATTATTGTTGGCAAATAATCAATTAAAATCCTGGTTCTAGATAAAGCTGAGCAATTGAGAGGTGAAACTAGAGCTGTGCATATGGGAAAGAGAAGTGGGCCCAAGGAATGAAAATGCAGGAGACCTCGGGCGCCTGGGTGGCTCAGTTGGTTAAGCATCTGCCTTCAGCTCAGGTCACAATCCCAGGGTCCTGGGATCGAGCCGCACATTGGGCTTCCTGCTCAGCAGAAAACCTGCTGCTCCCCCTGCTTGTGCATTCTCTCTCTCTCTCTCTCTGTCAAATAAATAAATAAAATCTTTTAAAAAATTTAAAAAAATGCATGAGATCCTAATGGGTGAAGCTGCTGATAAGGAGCTCTACTTAGTTCTGGAGACCATCGTGAGCAGAAGAGGGATGTAAAATGGTTGTGCTCAAAGAAAATAAGGCTGGAGACATAGCTATAATGAAGCAGAGGAGTCTACAGGACAGTAATTGAGCTTCAAACCACTGCCACTGGTCCAGGCTAGAAGACTAGAGGCCTGGGCTTGACCCTTGGCAGCCTTTTGTACACCAGTTCTCTAGATTATCTTTGCCTCCAAGCATTCGTTCACACAGCTGCTCCATTCTGCCAAACCTATAGAGTCAACCAGTATTTCTGATCCCAACATTCTCACTTCCTCCATATTACTCCTGTTATTATTACCTTGTTTGGTCCATAGTTACATATTGGGTGTTCAATAAATATGTTTGATTAGATAATTTAAATTATTCCTTCTCAAAATGTCTCAGCATCTATAGCCTGGTGCTGCATAATTTTGAATGCACTTTTACTGTTTATATGTGCTGTTTTACATCTCAGAAAGCTACCCAAATTTAAGGTGGTGCTACGGACTGAATTGTGTCTCCCCCCAAATTCGTATGTTGAAACCCTATTCTCCAGCATGATGGTATTTGGAGACAGGGCTTTTGGAAGGTAATTAGGTTTAGATGAGGCCATGAAGTCATGGGATTCTCATAATGGGATTAGTCCCCTTACAAGAAGAGACTAGAGAGCGATCTCCCTCTCTCCTCTTATCTCTTTCTCACAATCCCACCCCTCCCTCAGTCTCTCTCTCTCTCTCTCTCTCTCTCTCTTTCTCAATCACTCAGTGCCATATGAGCATATAGCAAGAAGAAGGCAGTCTTCTGCATGCCAAGAAGAAGGGCCATCACTAGATGACCATGTTAGCACCCTGATCTTGGGCTCCTCAGACTGCAAAACTGTGGAAAATAAATGTCTGTTGTTTAAACCACACAATTCATAGTATTTTGTTATAGTAGTCTGAGCTAAGACAGGTGGGATATCCAGCTCTTATAATGATTCTTTCCTATATTCCAGGTTTATATTCTAATTGCTATAGAAATGACATTAGTCAAGATCAGACACAGTTATGAGTCTCACTTCCTCGTGAGGTACAAAAGATGGAATGGGCCACTTTTAGTTTCTCTTAGACCCACAGCATATTGAGTTCCTTGCCCAAAGTAATTTACTCCTGCTGAGACCTGCCAAAATATGGGATTCCCAGAACCTTAATATCCTCCGAGCTCTCAGTAGCATAAATGTTACCCATCCTCTAGTTAATGTCACATTTCTAATCACTTATCATTTTTATTTACAGGCACCTGTGGTTTTGAAGAGCCTAATAATATGTGCATGCTTACTCAGATTCTCATTTTTACCTCATTGGGCCCCAAATGTTGCAGTACACTGGAATCAATTGGGGGTCTTTAATAACGAATACTGATGCCTGGCTCCCAACCTTAGACATTCAGATTTAGATGGCATGGAGTTTAATTTGAGCACTGGGGCTCTTCAAGTCTCCTCATGTGATTCTAATGGGCACCAAGGCTTTGTTTGGTGCCCATTGCCTTTATTTCAATCTAGGCCTCTACAACCCAGCCATATCACTAGGCCATTGTCAAGGGAAAGAGATTTCTTCAAAGTGTTGTAGTTGTCTATATGTGCATGTACGTATTCCATTTTTAGGATAAATTACCTCTTATGTTTTCAAAATTCACAACCTAATTTGAATACTCTTGGGTATTTTTTTTTAAGATTTTATTTATTTATTTGAAAGAGAGAGAGCACAGGGGAGAGGGAGAAAGACACTTAAAAAGACTCTGCACTGAGCGCGGAGCCTGACGCGGGGATCGATCGAACGACCCCGAGACCACACGTGAGCTGAAACCAAGAGTTAGGCTCTCAACCCACTGTGCCACCCAGGCACCCAAACTCTTGGATATTTAGATTATAATAAGCAGCAGGGGATGCACTATTGATACCACAATGCTCTCTCTTCTGTAAAATATTTACTTAATAACCATCCTTTTCATCTTTCACTAAATGCTATAGTCTTTCCCAGGTGAGAAGGTAGGTCATCTCTCTTTGCCACCAGAGCTTGATACAGGACTCACAATTAATGGCACCAAATACATCGAAGGAGATACATCTTTTTGCTTAACAAAGAGTTTCTGCTACTATATCCATTTGTTTGCCTGGATATTTTTCTTTTTTTTTTTAAATATTTTATTTATTTATTTGAGAGAGAGGATGAGATAGAGAGAGCATGAGGGGGGGGAGGGTCAGAGGGAGAAGCAGACTCCCCGCCGAGCAGGGAGCCCGATGTGGGACTCGATCCCGGGACTCCAGGATCATGACCTGAGCTGAAGGCAGTTGCTTAACCAACTGAGCCACCCAGGCACCCTGCCTGGATATTTTTCAATACAAAGCCAACTCTAGCAATGAAACCCCAGCTGACATCAGCATCTCAACAACAATTGCCATTGGATTTTTTGATGCTTTTTAATTTGTACAGATACATTAGTTAAAAGTTAAGTGAAGAGCTTTTCTATTTTACTATTTCTAATCCTGAAAGCTATGTTTTTGATCCCCTTTTCTTTTATTGGATTGAAACATCTGTTGCTGACAGGTCCATGTAAGAGTACCAAAAACATTAAGTATTATCAAGAAATTGACATTCAACAGTTTGTGTGCACAGATACCATCCTTTAGGAATATTTTTGTACCACATCTCCCCACATGCCTGCAAAATAAAGGGTTTAGGTGACTTCTTTTCAAATATCTGTCACCTAAACCATTATAATGGCAGTGTGCCCAAATATAAAACAACATAAATGTACTCTTGTTTTCAGTGGATCTGGTTAAAGAATAAAATTTAGCTTTTTGACTTTTCCAGTTATGGCTTCATTTGGCTTGGGCTGTATTCATCAGAGACTGACCCAAACAGCAAATAGAGGATTAAATTTCATCAGGAGGTAAAACAAATTATAAATAAGGGCAATGATTTTATTGTAAAACATACTAAGGATGTTAATAGATTTAGCATACTTCCTTTCTTCAGAGACTTTTGCAGACTAAATAGAATATTCTTCACTCTCCCACTCCAATTTCTGTTTGAGAAGTCTTAACAGACAAAACTAATAAGACAAAAAGGTAACAAAATTATGTGGCAGGTGGAAAGACAGTACTTTTATAGATTTTTTTTCTTTGCTGGCTTTCCATATTGTCCCCGAAACTTCAAGATATCTTGTTCCTTCAATTTGAAGTTAGAACAATTTCTAGTACTGTGCCCATGACATTTTACAAAAGATTGTACCTTGCTGTCTTTCCACTGAGAGTATGAATTGTCTTTATATTTCTTCAGCTGCTGATTCTCCATTGTTAGAATCTGCTCTCATCTCCCACTTTGACTTAGCCTCTCCCTCCCTTAGACTTACTCATGCTCCCATAGTACCATATTCAATTCCCTGCAGTAGATGGCATTTTAACACTTAATGGGTGTATGGTAAGCAGATTTTTGGTCCCTTGATCTCTGCCCCTTGGTGTTAACCTGTGAATATGTTATGTTACATGAAAAGGGAATTTTCAGATGTAATTAAGTTTATAGACATTAAGATCTTAAAATTATCCTGGACTTTCTGGTTGGACCCAGTCTAATCACATGAACTTTTAAAAACAGAGAAATGTCTCTGGAGTCAGAGATGCAGCAGAAGAGAAATCAGAAAGAGTAAATAATGAGGAGGACTATGTGAACCATTGATAGTTTGAAGATGGAAACAGCAACAAACGGGGAATGTAGGTTCCTAAGGAGGAGAGAGGTCTCCCACCTGACAGACAGCAAGAAAATATGGACTCTAGCCATACAACCACAGGAAACTATTTTGTCAACAACCTGAATAGACTTGGAAGTGAAATCTCACACAGATCCTCCAGATTAGAGCTCAGGCAGCTGACACCTTGATTTGGCTTTGTGAGATTCTAAGCAGAGTCCCCAGTCAAGCCCACCTGGACTTCTAACATACAGAATTAAATAAATAAATAAATAAATAAATAAATAAATAAATAAATAAATAAATGTGTGTTGTTTTAAGCTGCTAAAATTGAGCTAACTTGTTGTAGCAGAAATAGAAAATTAACACTGAGTGAGATGTGACTTAATGTACATCCCAGTATATCAGGCATCTGACACTCATGATCTTGTAACAATTAAATACATGTCTCCTATTCTTTTTTTTTTTTTAAGATTTTTATTTATTTATTTGAGAGAGAGAGAATGAGAGATAGAGAGCACGAGAGCGAAGAGGGTCAGAGGGAGAAGCAGACTCCCTGCTGAGCAGGGAGCCCGATGCGGGACTCGATCCCGGGACTCCAGGATCATGACCTGAGCGGAAGGCAGTCGCTTAACCAACTGAGCCACCCAGGCGCCCTACATGTCTCCTATTCTATAGTGTCTGCTTTTATTATTACAAATGCTTCTTAGAGAATTATTTTTTTTTTATTATTTTGCTTTAATGGTCAGTATCTATTTACTGAATGAGAGCCAGATCCAACTCTTTCATGTGACTTCTGTGGTCAGAAGACTTCCATCTTTATGACTAAAAAAGGCTTCTTGCTGATCCATGTGAAATAGAGAGGGAAATTGATGTGGTACTGCATAGTGTGAAATCAAGATAGAGCAACATCAGGGGAAGCAAGTTCCTAAGTGCCATAGTTTGAGCTGATGAAGTAAGCCACACCAACATCTAGACATTTGGGCCACATATACCAAAAATTGTTCTTTTATGTTCAAGGTCATTTGCATGAGCTTTCATATCACATACAACACAAAGTTTTTATTTTTAATTTTTTATTTTTTAACAGAGAGAGAGAGAGAGACAGCGAGAGAGGGAACACAAGCAGGGAGAGTGGGAGAGGGAGAAGCAGGCTTCCCACTGAGCAGGGAGCCCGATGTGGGACTCGATCCCAGGACCTTGGGATCATGACCTGAGCCGAAGGCAGACACTTAACGACTGAACCACCCAGGCGCCCACAAAGTTTTAATTGATACATAATTACCTCTAAAATTTGTTTTTAAATAGTACTAACTAAACTTCAAACACATAATCACTAAATCATGTTTACACTAAGTATTACTCTAGCCCCCAGGTATGTTACATTGATTACATCTTTTCTGGTAGATCATCAGTGCCTTGAAGTCAGAAACCATGCTTAGTGCACATCATGAATGCTGTTAAGACTGTACTGGACTTGTGTTGACTAAATAGCTTAGAACTATTAGATAAAGGACTAAAATAAAGTAATCATTTAGGGATTGTTTTCCTCCCATGAAGACCTCAAGCACTTTACAGTCACTCTTAGTTTCAGTATTAAACAGAAAGTAAGACCTAACATTCATACAAACTGTGATGCAGATAGAAACTAAACAAAGTTATATATCTTGTGTGTTTGTGAGTTTTAATTTGCTATTGGTTTGTGTTCAATGCTGAAGTTGATAAATAAAACAGTACTTGGTTAGTGGAAAACACTTTCTTTATCAAGCAAAATGTCAGCATATTAGTCTTCATGGCTAATTTAATGGAATCACATGTATCTGGATGCCAGATTCATTTTGGGGAGGGGGAGATATTTTTTAAGGTACACTGAATACCACCTTTAAAAGAACAGTCAGTGCTACTTTTCACTTGACTTCACAGGCCAGATACACATTTAGACAAAATTAATTGAGGAAAATACTTAAATATTTTAACTTACACAGAAAATTGAACCTAGATCCATTTTTATATATGCATTTTGAAATCATAACATTCTTATGAAAATAAAGATTGAAAAACTCTTTGCAGGAAACTGGGTTTGAGGACAAAACTATCTGTCCTATTTTTATATATTGACATTTAAATCTCCACTTCAGCTGTTATTTGGTTTTAAGGAACAAGGGGTATCTAATATGTATGCTGCTCTCATGGATTTGGTAAAGATACATCAATACCTACTTATTGAAATGCTCAGAGCCATGCTATGACTTAACATACAGTTGTATTGATTCAACAGGTTCCCAGGAAATATTTTGAATACTCATTCACTAACAATAAAGTTTCAGCAATCAGAGAAAAACATCAAGAGGTATATTGTAGAGTGTTAAGTATTCTATCTCTGCAAAGGAATGGAGTGAATGACTTATTGGGTTCTAAATATCTAGATAGTGATGCTGAAGTCTTTGTAATAGAATAAAATTATTGTTGGCTAGTATATCAAGTGATTGTCACTTCCTTTTCTAAAAATTGTTAGTTTTTTTTTTTTAACATTCAGTGGAATATACTCTTTTACATGTATAACAAACAAGAGTTTTAAACATTTAAAGAAAGGCAGTATATTTTGCCAGGATTGTTGAGCATTTTCTGTTTCTGAGCAGATGATTTATTTGAAAGGATGTTTTCCTCCTATACATAGTTTCTTTTGTCTCCTGAATTCTACCAGCCTGCCATTGATTCTTTGTTTTAAACATCACAGCTCATGACCATAGCCATGACTGTCACACATAGAGGTCTGTGACCAGTTGGATTTCACTAAATCATGCCTTTACGTATGTGACTCAATTCTATCTTTTGAGGCGATGATTCTTTGGAATAGATTGATAATGTCATCTACATCTTTGAATTGTAAAGCTAGAAGATATTATGTAAGTTGATGTCCTTCCTCCTGCTTTTAGGCAGGTAAAATTCTAAGCCATCTGGAAGAGATTGTGTTCTCTTTTGAAATATTTAAAGGCATAGGCCTCACAATTTTGACTGGTGTTGTAATTAAGTATTTCTTACTAATAGTGATCAATAAGTTCTTTCCCATACCCCACCAAAATCTCTTCCATGACTTTTTCTTTTCCTGACATTCTGGAAATAGAAACAAATAAAATAGAACAAGTATTTGCTTCAAGTTACCATTCAGAACTTCTCTGAGGTAAATTTATATTACTTTTTTTTCATTTGGGGGAGTAAAAACATGTTTTCTGAAGCTTGCAAATGTGTCACATTCATTTTATAAAAGTTTAACATAGAATTGTCAGCAGAAAATGTTTGACTAAACTTTTGGTTTCTGTCTATAAGACATATAATAATTATTATTAATAATAAAAATAAATCATTTTTATTACAGTGCTTGAAGGTCTAAAAAATAATTCTCTTCAAATGAGCTCACATAGATCTCTCCCACTGATTTTCTCACAGTTATTATTACCAATTCTTTAACAAGGAAAGGATGGTGAAAGATAAAATAATGGAAGTAATAGCTAAATTAAGAAAGATCTCAGATCCTTAGGAGTTAATACAAGATTTCATTCAATCCAATCACTTACTCACATCCGGGATTGGCCCAGAGCAGGAAAAAAAAATATTAAGCATTTATTTTATTCTGATCAAGAAGAAAATAGTTAATAAAAAACAGGGTTGATCTGAATAGAAACACTTTGCTTTATTTTAGTTTTATTCATTTAGAAGTGAGAGGGAGCCATTTTCCCATTAATGATGAGAGTTGATTCAGTAGTTCTGATTGGAGAGGAGTTTGTGTCCCTACCTTTGTTTGCCTTTGTCATATTTGCTTTTCTCTAGAACTTGTGAGCAGATGAAAGATGATCTACAGAGAAAATAGGATCCTTTAAACTTCTCATGATTAATTTATGGAAGTACACAAATTTAATATTTTGCTGAGGAATGTTTAATACAAAATACAATAAGTAGCTTTATCCAATTGAATAATATAAGCCTTGTTCCAGTATTTGCTTCTATAACTTACCAATGAAACTATATGACAGATTCATTTATTTGGTAATCAGACTTCTCTTTCCCCCTAGTTTCTCCCAGTTCCTATATTTGTCAAGCCCTTGCTTATCTCTTTTAAAACTCCTTTATTTTATTATTATTTTTTTTTAAATTCAGATGGCCACTGCCTTCAATTTTCCTGTTTAAATCTCAATCTGTTTTGTTTTCCAGTTTGTCAGGACTATCTAGTGCTGGGTATGTGTCACAATAGGTCAAGAAGTGAACATTAGGGGAACAAAAAAGGATTAGGGCACTCTTCCTAGGAGACTAGACTTAGTCCATTCAGGGTACTATAATAAAAATACCAGAGACTGGGTGGCTTAAACAATCAACATATCTTTCTCGTGGTTCTGGACTCTGGGAAGTCCAAGATCAGAGTGCCGTTAGATTCAGGGTCTAGTAAGGACCTGCTTCCTGGTTGTCTTCTTGCCATGTCCTCAGAAGACAGATGGGACAAGGGAGATCTCTGGGATCTCTTCGATAAGGGCACTGATTCCATTCATGAGGGCTCCACCCTCATAACCTAATCAACTCCCAAAGGCCCTACTTCCAAATACCATCATATTGGGGATGAGGTTTCAAAATATGAATTTTGGGGGAGGGGACACAAACATTCAGTTTATTGCATAAGGATGGATAGAAATGTATCCTAATAGGCCAAACTTCCAAACACAAGTTAGACTGATACAGATTTAGCATGATAAAAGCCATTATTAGTATTGGAATAGTACTAGTTATTGGTATTGTTGTGTTCATTATGTTTATTATTTTAAAGGACATAAGTCACTTACATAATGTTTTTTATTGGATTTTAACAACTCAAAACTGACAAAGGAAAGGATGCCATAATTATTTTCTTGTAGTTGAGGAAACTATGGCTCAGTGGGTCTAAGAGATGGCCGTTTCAGAAATGGATGTTATGTAAGTATGAATAAATCAGATCAAGGAAGTAAGCTAAAGATAGACACATCTTAGGCATCTGGAGAAAGCCAGGCTCTTTTAAGGCACATCATCAAGAATGAGGTCTAAAAAAATCTCTCAGGGAAACATAAGATTTCGAATCATAGGGCAAAGTAGAGAGTGGAGGGGAATAAGGTACTAGCACTGGGAGCAAAATTATTAGATAATTTTGTATATCTAGGACACAGGCTAATTCTAGAACTTAGCCTAGTCCAAGGTTAAGCATAAAGTTAGTGGTATATATTGATTTTAGGCATTTAATTAAGTAGCCTACATCTCCCTGCTAGGGAATATTTTGAGTAAGGAATTAGGATAGATACTCACTGTATCCTTGAAAGCAAATCTTTATCCATCTAACTTCTGTGGAGTAGGCTCTTATTTTCCAATGTTGCTGATGTAACTATAATTTGGAAAGGTATTGAAGGCCTTCCTAAAACTGAGATGGATTATATCTCTTACTGTTTTTTGTCTATTGTTCATTTCTTTATCTCATAGGATGTCAGTATGCATTACTGCTCTTCAGCTGAGTCAACAGTGATGACTTTAGAGTGTTGTCAAACTTCATTGTGCAACTTAATCACTGGGGAGAAGGTGTAAAAACACATAATAGTAGATTCCACCCCAAGAGTTTCAGATTTAGTAGATGGAGTGTTAAAAATTTGCATTTCTAGCAGTTCCTAAGTGACACTAATGCTGCTTATCTCAAACTACATTTTGAGAACCACTGCTCTAAGCTACTAGCAACAAGTCGGTTGCATTTATATTCTAGGAAAATAGTACTTCGATGCAAACACAACAGTGTTTGTAGTCATTATGTGGCTTGGAATGCAGTAGGGACCCAAGGCAAGTGGAAATTTCTGTATTTTTTCTGCATCCAGCTTTCCTAGAAGAGGTCTTCTAGATAGTCATGGCTATTCATTTGAAAATATATGACAAAAAGCTTTAACAAACGAAAAAAAAAAAAACCTACATTTTCCCAAGTACTTCATGGCTCAGTTGTTGACAACTTGTTTGCTAACGTTTAATAATGCAGTCTTTGAAATATTCATGAGATCCATCCTTTTCCAAAGAGATACGGTGATTATTATTCAGAGGCATCATAGTAATGAATAATATCCTGTAGAAGCCAATTATATAATAAGTCATAGAATGTTGGCCATTTTTATTAGGGTATATATTTCATGTGCCTTAAAATATGTTACCTAATTATCATTTCTCTCAGCTCAGCATTTGACAAGAACTGAGGAGTACAAAATTGGAGATTAAGTTCTATCAAGAATCTGAAGAATTGATTTTTTATTTTGCTGATTAAATATGAAACACTCTATCCTAGAAACTGGTAGCAGTTAGTCTCTTGCTAAACCTAAGAAGAATACCTAGTGTTTTTATAATACTAACAAAATTCAGAAATATTATGTGATAATATAATTTTTAAAATGGACCTGTATTCTGTTGTGCTTTAAAGATGGGTCAAATGAATAAAAGTGTTTTTTTCCCTAGACTGGTAGTAACCTGCATCTATAATTCTGTGACTGCGTTTAGCATGCCTTTCTTTTTTTTTTTTAAACACCTGCTTATATGCTTCTCTCCAACTAGAGTCTAAAGAGACAGAACTTCTGATTTTCATTTTATTTTCTCTGGTGCCTGGCTCCTAGTACAGATTCAAAGAGTATTTGTTGAACTGCTGACCAATAAGCTTCAGTCAAACTACATAAATGAAACTTAAAAAATGGGATTTTAATTTTCCTAATTTTCAGCTCATTTCATCTGAGTATGTAACTGTGGCCATAAAACATGCCAATCCATTACCATATGACAGTCATGCCACTTTGTAGTCCCTCCACGTTGACATCTCAGCGTGACCTCCCAGCTGGATTTTACACAGAGCTTTCCTATGCAAATACACTGGTTAGATACGGCCTTTCAGCCATGTATGTAAGCTTATGATTCCGGTCATATGACAGATTTGGAAAGCATTCATTATTCTTTTCTAATTGCTGAGGATTCACATCTAGGTAGCTGAGTTCAGATACAGAGTGGTGCATGAGAGGCAACCTCCTGAAAGAAGACAGGAGTGGGGTGGGGAGCAGGGGGGGAATGCCCAACACATCTTACTGCAACTACATCATCAGCCAAAATCACATCACCCAGATCATCTTAATGATGCCAAACTTCAAGTCAGGGAAAAGGAGCCATGCACAACACGCCTCTGGAAATTGCTATCTTTTTAATCAAAAGAAATTATAATTCCATTGAGACTTTTATCTCTGGAGTTAAATGTGCTGCTAGAGTTTGATGTCTCTGTAATACTGCAAGGGAATATTCTCTGCATTTTATTGATAGATTTGCAATAGCTAAGTCAGATTCATAAGTAGGTGTCATTAACTGCAAGAAAATGATTTGGCCTCAAATGTATATGTGACCTCTTTAATTCATATTCCTTAAACCTTAGCTGGCCAAAGTACTCACATGATTAGACGTTTGCTTATCTCACCAGTGATAGCTTTTATTAATCTCCTCCTTGATTATGTTCCTGAAGCCACACGGGCCTTCCTTTTTCTTTAAACACTAGCTCTAATACCTCCTTAGTGCCTTGGTGCTTGCTATACCTCCTACCTGGACAATTCCCAAATGCCTTCATGGTTCACATCTTTTTGTCACTTCTTTCTCAGCTCAAATATCATCCCTTCTCTGATTTATGTGTCTAACATCAAAAGTCTCTCCTGGTCATTTCCAGTGTATCATCTGTATCAGTTATCTATCAATGCATAATGGATCACCCTAAAATTTAAAGGATTAAACTAGTAATCATTCATTATTTTCCTCAAGTCTATGGATAATTCTATGGATTCTGGGATGAGTAACTCTACTCTAGGTCAGGTAGGCTCAGCTAATCTTGTCTAGGTTCTTTCCTGCATCAGCTGGTGACTTGGCTAGGGGATTCACTAGTCTAAGATGACTTCACTCATGTCTCTAGTGATTAGCTGACTGATGCATGGGTTAATGCTGATGTCCGGGCCATATGTTTCTCATTTTCTAGCAGGTTAGTCCAGGTTGTTCCAGAATAACTAGTAGAAGCACATGAGGGGTTTGAGACCCATCCATAGAACTGGCACATTGTCATTTCTGCCATATTTTCCTGCCAAAAACAAGTCACAAAGCCAACCCAGAGTCAAAAGGTAGACAAATTGACCACACCTCTTGATGGGAGGAAATACTAAGTCATATTGCAAAGAACATTGATATAAAGAGAGCTGGAGAATTGGGACAGTTTTGCATAAAATCCACATCACACTATCTTATTTTCCTCATAACACTTATTAGCGCTGAAATTATATATTTTGTCTTTTAATTTGTTAATTAGCTATTTTTCCTCACATGAATTTAAGCTCCATGAGGAGCAGAATGTTATCTGAGCTTTTCTCACTGTTGTATACACAGGGTCTAAAATATCATTTACCAAGGACTTATTAAAATATGTAATAATACAATAGATAAATGAACTCACTGGCACCATGTGTCTCTAATCCCTCTCAATGTCTATTCTTCTTTGATCAATAAGTTAAAGACATCTATTCCTGCCTCAAAAGAAGACATTCCCCACACACTAGAGTTACAGAAGAACCAATGGAATATACTCTAAAGGAAATGCAAATATATGTAATTTTCTCATCATTCTCTTAAGCAGGTTGCTGCTGGTCATATTCCTTTATTTTCATTAAGCCTCTGAGCAAAAGTGTCTTTTCGTGCCTCATATAACTGCCACCTTTTGGAATTCAGCAAAGCTAGGGGGGGAAACGTAGTGAATAAAGGAGTCCTTAGGTCATGAACAGCAATTTGCAGTCTACACATGGCAGCCAGGAAGTAGCTGAAGCTTCAAAAGCTTTGTCTGCCAAGGAGGCAACAGTTCAGGATGAGCCAGCAATGTGAGAAACATAGACATTTTCTATTTTATTCTGCATCTGTGGGAGAAAAGGGAAAAGGCACTGCCGTATTTGAGAGCCAACTGTGTGCGAAGTGCTTTTCTGGGTGCTTACAGAGTTCATTTCTTCCTCATGACTTTGCCAGTTTTGAAGATATGGCACTAAGAGGAGTTAAGTAATTTGCCAAAGACTAAATAGCTTGAAAGGAGTAGAAGAGGGATTTAATCCCAATCCTCCTCTTTCACTGTGTTCCAAAAGCTAGGAAGTTAAAAATAGAAAAAATAAACTAGGAAGAATACAAATTTATTTCTTGTAGAGAGAGCTAATCTTTTTAGTGGAATTAACTAAAAAGGCTAGACACATATAAATAAGCAGCCTGCCCTAAATACACAGAACCAAGTAAGTTTGAAGAGTATAGCTATCTGAATCAATTGGATCAGGATGATGCATACGATTAGTGATGGAACTGACCCCAATGTCTGGTAATCTTAATAAAGTGTCTTTGAAACCAGAAATCTCACTTTATAATGTAGGGTGCCTAAGAGAAATACTGGTTACAACAATGATCATGAAAATAAGATAACAAAGGAATACAGGGGATTACTGAGAATTTAGGTATCACAGACCAAAAAAAAAAAAAAAGAAAAGAAAAAACTCATATAGGACAATATATTATGACGTAGTTCAAAATGTAAGGCAATGACGGAGGAAGATAATGATTAAAACAACAATAACCAAGGATACAGTGCTAACAGGAATGCTAGAAAGAAGTACTTCACAAAATTTATTGTACACACAAATCATCTGAGGATCATGTAAAAATGCGAATTTTCATTCAACACATCTAGGTTAGAACAAGATCTTACCCTTCTAACAAGTTCCATGTGAAGTCATGGGTGGGTCCAAGTACCACACTTTGAATATCAAAGGTCCACTGTCAACAAAAGAATTCAAGGTAATTATAAGGTATCTAATAAATGAACAAGAAATATTCATGGCTGAAAATCTCCCTCTCTGACACACAAATACACATGTATACACACTCTCACACACATATGCTTTCTCTCTCACACTTACACCTACATGTGGTCCATCAAAATATATGACAAAACATCCAATAGGATTACAAACATAGCTGAAATACTATGGTCAGCAAATGCAGAACTAAAATTGCAATTTAAACCAGAATGAGAACTGAACTGTTTGGAAAATGTACAAGTTAAACACTTAGCTTTTATTGTTGATAAGCAGCATGTATTGTTATTTATTTATGTTTTGATTATTCACAGAAATATGCCTTTGTTTCTGGAGTTCTTTCATTCCGATGCTCGATTCAGTATGCTGGGCTTTAGGCAGAGAACACACACTTATTGACCTGTTAATCAAGTGGTTCCCTCACTGAGGACTTTCATATAAATAGCTCGAGACTAGGTACAGGTTACAAGGTTGAGATCTACAGAGAATTCTGCCCTTTTTTAGCAGATAGAAATAGATATTTAAAATTGAAGTTTCATCCTGTGTTGCAGGATCTCTCTAGAAGAAAAGCAATCAAGCTGAGAGCAATAGGATAAATTAAAGGTGGTTTAGACAAACTAAGGTAACCTATCTAAAAGGTTAGAAGATGAGTTAAAACTAAAAGAACAACTTCTGATTGAGCCTTGAACCAAAAATCATTAACAATTCTCTTGAAGTACATGAAGAGTGGCCTTAAGAAGCACCCAAGATACATTTTCTACCTCTACACAAAGTGCAAAAGTAAGTGAGGTAAGCATGATAGTTAGAAAGATTTATTTTATTTTTTAATTTTATTTTTATTTAAATTCAATTAGCCAACATATAGTACATCATGAGTAGTTCTTGATATAGTGTTCACTGATTTGTTAGATGCATATAACACCCGGTGCTCATCACATCACGTGCCCTCTGTGCCCTCACACGGTTACCCCATCCTCCCACCCACCTCCCCTCCCATAACCCTCAGTTTGTCTCCCCGGTCAAGAGTCTCTCATGGTTTGTCTCCCTCTCTCATTTCTTCCCATTCAGTTTTCCCTCCCTTCCCCTATGATCCTCTGCACTATTTCTTATATTCTACATATGAGTGAAACCATATGATAATTGTCCTTCTCTGATTGACTTACTTCACTTAGCATAATAGATTTAATTTAGAATTAAAGAGTTGACTGCTGAAGCATGAGGGGCCTTCAAGAGAAGAACAGGCTATGCCAAGGAGGTTATGCATGTTAGTCATGTTCTTTTAGGTTATAAAGAATTAAACATGCTCAAATTCCCTCAGAAATTACCTCTAACAGTTAAACCACAGCTCCCATCACAGAAAAAAGACTACATGGAACTTCATTCTCCCTTGTGGCATTATAGCACTTTATGTCTACCCCAGTTTCTGTTTTTCCTGAAGCCTTTGATGATCTGAACCATCCCATGCATATTTGCATATTTTATTTTAAGAAGTTTTGAGAAAGAGAAAGAGAGAGAGATCTCTTTGGTTCACTTGGTCATTGATCAAGTATAACTCTCCTATCTGTCACCATTCACTGGTTAGCCAATAAATTAGAAGTCCTTGAGACAGATACCCAGCCTTAGTCAACTAAGCCAAGCCAAAGTGAGGAACACATATAGTCAATTTTCCTAGAAGAAATGCGGGCAATGAGAGGCACTCAAAGCCTAATAAGCTCCTCTCCAATCCACTTTTAGAAGACTACCCTTTCAGATCTTCAAAAATAGGACTGCCAATGAATTTTCTGGGGTAAATTACATGGCTTCAAAAGAGAAAAAAGAAAAAAAAATTAAATTTTAAAATTTTAAAAAAAGAAAGAAAAAAGAAGGAAAGAAAGAGTATGTCACTATTTGAATCTCTCTCAACTTCAGCTCAATGATTAGGAGAATGAAGTATAAGTTTTGTGTCATGAAGGAATTTGTGTTGAAAGGATTCTCCTGAAAGTTGTCTTTTCAATAAATTTATAAATTTACTTCTATGTTATAAAGAGATACATGCCCTGTAGGGAGTAGAATCAAACATTCACAACTGAAAATAACTTTTGAAGTTATCCAGGAAGATCCTATACTTTTTAGAATAACAAATTAGGTCCCAGAAGATCTGTTAAATATGCCTAGTAATAGGTAAGAATTATGGTAACATCAGGTGTTTTTTATTTATTCATTTGAAAAAAAGACTTCCTTCAGAACTTAGTAATTGTGGATAAAATACAACCTCTGTTTTCAGAAGGGTTTTCAGTTTACAGTCACACAAAGACATGGGCTTTGGAGATAGACTGGATGGGTTGGAATCTTAGCTCTACCATTCCTTAGCACTGACCTTGGAAAATTACTTATTTTCCCTAATTCTTGGTTCCCTAATCTGCAGGATAAAGACAATGGTATACACTTCCTTGTTATTGTGAAGTTACATTAAATATTAGTGAAAGTGTTTAGTACAGAGCCTGAGACAGAGTAGGTATTCAGTCAGTGTAAATTATCATTAATCTAGTTCACTGTGTATTCTCCTATACCTACTTTCAGTGCTAAAAGTTTATGTAATTGTAATAGGGATAAAAAATAACAAAAACAGCAGTGGCAACGATATCGTCATCATTGTCCTCGGTGACCATTTACATCATCATCATTTACATACATTTACATTGATCAATATGTGAAAAAGAGAGAGTAGGGAGATTAAATACAAATTAATTTCTAGTGCTTGGTTGAAATAATGAGATGCATGGTTCTCAAAATGCAGTTTATAAAGCAAAGCACATGAAGAGACATAAGTATCATTGAGATACAGTCAGAAAGTTCTCCCTAACACATGAAGAAGAAACAATACCTACTCCAAGAAGGGATGGGAAATTTCCTACTTTGATAGAAACATTATGATTGGTTGTAAAGTGAAGACCAGTTCTTGAGCCAACTTAGGTAGCCCATAATCCGGGGTAAAAATCACACTTATTGGCTGTTTGAATCAGCTTAGGCAAATTATTTAACTCTTTAAGATTTACTTGCCATATCTATAAAATGGCAATACCAAAAGTATCTAACTCTCTTAGATGTTTTGGTAATTTAACAAAATATAGGTAAAAATGCTTAGTACAATACCTAGCACAAAAAAAGGCATTCGATATATGTTAATCAACTTGCCCTCCTTGCTCTAAGAAGGAGAGGAACATAGCTTATTAAGTGCTCTTTGAATTCGTGACAGCTTTAGTCGGCTGGTTCATGTGTTCAGATCTGGCCATTTCTTTACCTAGAGACAATATTCAAATATCCTGACTGGGCCAGATGCCTGTCTGTCTTAGTGGGGCTATGTACATAAAAAAAAGTCTATAATTTAACCACTTAGGAAAGCATTTCCCCAATAAGAAAATGAGTTGTCCACAATGTCTGCTGAGCTTCTTGCATAATGTCAGCTTTCATTAATATTTTTTGTCCTTTTAAGTGTCAGAATAAAAACACAAAAAGAAAAAAAAAAAATCTTCAGAAAGCCCAAAATGTTACAGTAGGAAAGCTGGTCAAATAGAATTGCTACGAATTTAAAGTTCAAATAGGGCAATTATATAGGCAGAGAATACACTGGGGCAGGGGAACTATACATTCAGTGTCAGCCTATCTGAGGTTTTCAGAAATACAAATTACTACCTTAAGTTTATCACCTACAGAAGGAATGTTAACTAGCATATCCTATCCTGAATGGAGGCTTTTAACTTCTCTTATAGGGGGAATGCTTAAAATAATTTCATATTCTGGATCAAAAATAAAAATTAGGTAACTTAACTTTCAAGGGCATCTAAGCAACAAAATTGTGAATGTAAGATTTCTAAGAATTTTTAGCTTTCCAGACTGTCTATTAAAATCACTCACTATTTTCTTCCAAGTGATTATCAATAAAACCTTTGAAATAAAAAAAAAAAATTCATGAATACATTAGAACCAAAACATATTAGTGTTTATATTAGAGACAGCAAGAAAATCCATCCTGATTTTTGAGGTGTTATAAAATGTAGGTGAAACATTAGAATTAGTGAAATAGGGTAGATGAAAACTGCCAGACTCCCTCTTTGGTACATAGTGTATTCTGTATTTCTTGATAAAACTGAATTTATACTTCCTAGCTAATTGGAGGAAACAGGTCTTCAGTTGCAGTTTTCTTTTTCTTTTAATTTTTTTAAAGATTTTATTTATTTATTTGAGACAGAATGAGAGAGAGAGAGCACATGAGAGGGGGGAGGGTCAGAGGGAGAAGCAGACTCCCCGCCGAGCAGGGAGCCTGATGCGGGACTCGATCCCAGGACTCCAGGATCATGACCTGAGCCGAAGGCAGTCGCTTAACCAACTGAGCCACCCAGGCGCCCTGGTTGCAGTTTTCAGGGAGAAAAACAGGAGTAGGCTGAGTAACTAGCAACAGAATCAAGGAAACTGAGACCATGACTTTATTTTTTAATTTTTATTTCACTATAGTTATTATACAATGATATATTAGTTTCAGGTGTACAATATAGTAATTGAATAATTCTGTATATTACTCAGTGCTCATTAAGATAAGTACTTTCAATCCCCTTCACCTATTTCACCCATCTTTCCACCCACCTCCCCACCTACTTCCCCTCTGGTAACTATCAGTTTGTTCTCTATAGTTAAGTCTGGTTTTTGGATTGTCTCTTTTTTCCTTTGTTCATTTGTTTTATTTCTTAATTCTACATATGAGAGAAAACATACAGTATTTGTCTTTCCTTGACCGACTTATTTCACTTAACATTATACTCTCTAGATCCATCCATGTTGTTGCAAATGACAAGATTTCATTCTTCTGATGGCTGAGTAATATTCCATTGTATACATATACCACATCTTCTTTATCCATTCATCTATTGATGGACACTTGAATGACTTCCATAGTTTGGCTATTGTAAATGATGCTGCAATAAACATAGTGGTGTGTATATCCTCTTGAATTAGTGTTTTTTCTATGCAGGGGGAATCCCTCGTAGTAGAATTCCTAGATTGTGTGATAATTCTATTTATAATTTTTTGAGGAACCTCCATACTGTTTTCCACAGTGTACCAGTTTACATTCCCACTAACAGCACACCATGGTTCCTTTTTCTCCACCTCATCACCAACACTTATTGTTTCTTGTGATTTTGATTTTAGCCATTCTGACAGGTGTGAGGTGGTATGTCATTGTGTTTTTGATTTGTGTTTCCCTGATGATTAGTGATGTTGAGCATCTTTTCATGTATCTGTTGGCCAACAGTATGTCCTCTTTGGAGAAGAGGACATGTCTGTTCATGTCTTCTGCCTATTTTTAACTGGATTATTATTATTTTTTATTTTTTGATGTTGAGTTTTGTAAGTATCCCTAAAGCTTAACTGCTTAACCACAGAGAGAGTAGACTAAAATAATTTGTCTCAACCTGTACATGATCCCTCACAAACACCTATGAAGGAGAACCATACATACATACATACGTACATCCATCCGTATACATTTATTTCAACTGCAGACTTACTATAATTCCAGAGGCTCAGTATAAACCTCAGTGAGGTTTTCTTGTTTGAAAGAATAAGGGTCACATTCAAAAGATAGAGTTGGACCAAGATTTTGCATGAGGGTTAGTAAAGATTTTGGTAGGTTATACAGAGTTTCAGAATGAAAAGACATTGATGGCATGCATGGTTTTATTTCACTTAGTTTTGTTTTGATAGTAACTAGGAATGGCACTTTCTCTGGAAAACTCTAAAAATAGACAGCTGAGGATAGTAGCTCTAGATTAAATCTCAGTCTATTCCATAAAACTAAGATCTATACAAGAAGAGTCCTGAAGATTTGTTATATGTTGTGCATATGAATATAAGTTCCACTTGATGATTTATAGCCAAGTGCACACTAGTAATTATTAATGGGGATCTTTCTGTTATGCTCCTTGTGAGTTTATGATGGTATTGTGCAGCTGATTTGAGTGTTAAAGATTTGGACATTTCTTTATCTAGAGACACTGATAAATTTCCTGACAGGTCCAGATGCCCACCTTTCCTATATTAGTATTAATCTTAATTGGGCCATGTGCATGGCTTAAAACATATAGTTGAAGCCACTTACATCTAGAAATACACAGCACTATCTTATGAAGACAGCCTGCATTAAAAGAGACACACTGTTATTTTATCTTTACAGGAACTCAATCTTAATTGATAGAAAGACCAGTGTGATCAGAAATTTATTGCTAAAGTATATGAAATGTTTACCAGAAAGCTTAGAAAACCCAGAAGTTTCTGGAAGCCTATGTTAATTGCTAATTTAGGGGAGAAAAATATTTCATCATCTAGAAAGATATCAAGCATCAAAAACTTTATTTTACTAAAAAAAATTCTAAAATATTTTACAGTGTCAGGCCATATAAGTCCAGGCAGAAAAAAAGAGGCAGAGACAGAGCCAGAGTTAGAGAGATAGAGGTGTCCTTTTCTGTCCTTAATGTTGAACCATTAGGTGGGAAGGTGACTGAGTGCCTGATGTTCACAAATATCTGCTCTGCCACATGAGACCTGAGCAGTGTACCCAGTACTGTTATTTTTAAGTTTTGTGATACAATTTCTGTTGTTCCAAACCTTGATAAAATTGGATATTCACAAGTATCTTCTGGAAGAGATTTAAGGAGAGGAGATGGGTTTCACTTCTCTGTTTTTAAAGAGAAAGGGGAAAAAAGCAACCATGAGATGAGAGATACATTAAGATTTTAGCTGCAACAAGAACTCTTAGCAACAAAGTGAACAGAAGATTACAAATTCCCTGAAATTTTGGAAATCTTGCCAAGAGATTATCACTTTCCACCAGAATTGAGATAGGCGGTTTTAGACAATTTATATAAATTGCAAAAGACAAGATGATACCAGTAACATCTAGGTATACACAGGATGAATTTTTTGGCTCTCTTTTTACAAGTAGCTGAAGATACTTTTCTTAATATCACTGTTCCTTTACAGTTATATTGGATCTTAGATACAGTGTTCTTTAAATATTGATGAAGTTTTAATAGGATAATACCAGGGTGGCTTCTATTATCTTTTATAAATATGTTGCCTTTCTCAATCTAATTTAGAGATAAAAGGGCTGGAGATTTGACTTTTGCATTCTATCAATTTTGATATAGCAAAATGAGAGAAATGGTCAATAATGTAAGTTAAATTGTTCAACATGAAATAAACAGACATATAGCAAGCCCCACAGTATGCCAGGCCATTTACTAATTCTGGACATAAGAGTGAGGAACCAAATAAACAGGTCCCTTGCCTTCATGGAGCTTGCAGTTTAATGAGGAAGAAATAATAACCTTTTTTTTTTTTTTAAGTTGTAAGAAAAAAAATTTATAGTGCATATTTACCATCTATGATAGAGAAATCTGGCCTAGGATGCAGTGGTGTGTATTTGGGGTCAAGAAGGCCTAGATACATTGATGAAATTGAGGAATGGCACAGCCACATAGCCCAACCCAGATTTCCCTTAAAGAATGAAGAACTTATTTCCCAAGTGCTGGAACTTCTGCCGGAAGTCAGATCTCAAGTCTCAGACTTTTTTAGAAAATATGTCAGCTGAAGAACTCAGCTTAACTCAAGTTCACATCTCCTTCTGGGGGAAGCCCACTGTGATGAGTGATCAAGGCAGGAGTATAACTATCCAGCAGCTCACTACAACATGGTACAAACCTAAGGGACATTCTAGTTCCGTATCTTTCCTTTGGGTGGGCTGAGGCCAAGTTGGACAGCACTGCAGCTCGGTTTCTCCTTCTACCCAATCTTGCTTCCTTCTTTGCCCTTCCACAAGTGTTGATACAGAGAATTCTGACTCAGAATCTGTTTTTAGAATATCTGCATTGTTAGAATATGGTTGTATTTATGAAAGTATCCCAAGCATAGGCGCAAATGTGTTTCCCCAAATCTGAAGATAGAGGAACATTTTTATACTGAAGGAACTAGGAAGAAGGATGTGGTGATCAGTATGACTGGAAGGTAGTGAGGAAAATAAACTACATTAAGACATAAGATCCTTAACAGAAGACATTTTTGTCTGTTAGGTTTACAGACACTATCCCCAATGCCTAATGAATACCTAAGATAAAATCATAAGAAGATAGTGGGTTATCTTGTGGAACTCAAGGGCAACAATACACCTAATTGCAAGATAGGACTAGAAAGATTAAAAAATAAAACAAAACAAAACAAACAACAAAAACCCAAAAATATACCAGTACTCTCGTTCTCTTTTCACTCTGGGGATAGATTTCTTTTCCTTCTGATTTTCTGTTTCACATGGTTGGATATATCTACCTCAGACCCCTCAGGATACTAGTAATTATACACAAAGATATTAACCAGCTCTATCTCAGCCCTAGCTCTAAACATAGTATTTTGAATTCTAGCCTCTAGATGTATAAGGAAATTACTTTCTTATTTTAAGTCAACCCAATTTGTAATGATTTGTTATGGCAACCCAAGATATGTAATATACCTTGAAAGACACTAAGTATCAAAACTCAAACAAGGAAAAAATAGGATATCTGAGAATATTTATTAAGAAGGTTGAGTCAATAATTCATAAGCTTCCAAAAATAAAAAGAACCAGGTCCAGATGGTTTCACTTATGAATCCTACAAAATACTTAAAGGAGAAATGATAGTAATTCTCTACATTATCTTCCCAAAAATAGAAGCAGAGGGAACGCTTTCTACCTCATCTTATGAGGCCAGCATCACCCTAAAACCAAAACTGCTAAAAGCATTACAAGAAAGGTGAGCTACAGACCAATATTGCTCCTCAGCATAGATGCAAAAAAAAAAAAACCTCAAAAGTAAATTAACAAATAAGCTTGGACTTATTAAAATGAAAAAATGTCAGCTCTGCTCCCTTTAATAAGTGAATGGATAAATACATTATAGTACATACATACCATGGGATATTACTCAGTGATTAAAATAAATGAACCATCAATTCTTGCAAAGACATGGAGGAAGTTTAGATGTGTAATGATTAGTGAAAGAAGTCAGTCTGAAAAGGCTACATGCTGTAAGTTTCTGACTATATGACATTATACTATGGATACAGTAAAAAGATCAGTAATTGCCAGGATTGAGGGGAAAATGTGGGGAGATTAATAGGTGGAGCACAGGGGATTATTAGGTCAGTAAAACTTTTCTGTACGATACTGTAATGTAGATGCATGACATCATCATTTGTCAAAATTAATAGAACTGTCCAATGGAAAATTTGAGCAATAATGTAAACTATGGACTTTAATAATAACATATCAATATTGGTTGCACATAAGCACTGCACTCTAGTTGATGAAGTTCCTGCCTCTCGGGGAAGATACATACATCCCTTTCCCATCTTCTGGTATCTCCAGGTGTTCCTTGGCTTGTGGCAAAGCAACAACCTCTATCTCTATCTTCACATGACCATCCTGAGTCTAATTTGATGTTTTCTTTGTTTCTTCAGACTGTATTTTCCTGCCTTTTACTCTGTCTCAGAATTCTGTTTTGAAAGTGAGACATGATGTATTAGGTAATAGAAAGCGAGATAAGTAGGAAATTAGTGTGATGTTTTATGCTAATCTTGCTAGGGGAATTGGGCTGATTTCATATTGCTGTAGCTGTGGGTATCACACGCTACAGATTCTTAGGATCCTCTTTTTGGCTTATCTGTTGTCTTTGCTTTTCCTTAATAACTCTCTTTAAAATTGATGCAGGGCATTGCAGATACTTCACGTGCAATCCACTTTTATTACACTGGAACACTGTTGATACAGTGTTAAGGCTTGGGGCAGGGGAAGTATTCTATAATTTTTTTTTAAAGATTTTATTTACTGGGACAGTGAGTGGCTCAGTCAGTTAAACGTCTACCTTCGGCTAGGGTCACGGTTCCAGGGTCCTGCAATGGAGCCCCATGTCAGGGTCCCTGCTCAGTGGGGAGCCTGCTTCTCCCTCTGCCTGCCACTCCCCCTGCTTGTGCATGCTTCTCTTTCTGGCAAATAAATAAATAAAATCTTAAATAAAAAGATTTTATTTAAGAAAGAAAGAGCACGAGCAGGGAGAGCGGCAGAGGGAAAAGGAGAAGCAGATGCACCACTAAGCAGGGAGCCTGACATACGGCTCGATTCCAGGACCCCGGGATTATGACCTGAGCTGAAGGCAGATAGTTAACTGACTGAGTCACCCAGGTGCCCCTTATAATTTTAAGATTACATGTTGGTCTTTTAGTAGGGCTCTCCGCAGAGGCATGACCTTCGCACAGGTCGATTTGGCTATATACCTTTTCCCCCCACTTAGGTAAGACAAGAAGACTAGAAGTGACGGGAATGAGGGATGCCTCTCCCAAAGTGGGTTAAGACTCTAGTGAAGTCTTTGCTCCTGGAGCATAGATCTTTATTATGGCAAACACACCGGGTGTATTTCATTGTGATTACTCCTCCCCTCCTCCTGCCAGGTCCCCAAGGAGATCTTTCATAGATCTGTACCCTATGTAGCTAATGGAGTCATAAAGGTAAGATCCATGAAAAAGGGATTTTCTGAGACCGGGCCTTCAGCAGTCTTTGGCTTTCATGCCAGTTCACACACGCAGGGAAAATTAATTCATCAAAATTAGCATTTGAGTCATTCTACTTGTTTATGGCCCCAATGACTTTTGCTCTAGATAAGCTGATCTTAGCTGTGATTTTTTTATATTAATCTATCTCTCCAGATTTTGATGTGGTGGTTTGCCTATGACCTCTGACCTCCAATTCTCTGGTGGAGTCAAAAAGTGTTACTGTATTTGTTTGTTCTGACTTTTTTGTTGTTGTAAGGACAGATTCAATAACTTCCAAGCCCTTTACCTATTGACGCTGAAACCAGAGGTCTCAGCCATTTTTTTACTTAAAAAGAAAAGTCATGGGTGGCGTGTGGGTGGCTCAGTCGTTAAGCATCTGCCTTCCGCTCAGGTCATGATCCCAGGATCCTGGGATTGAGCCCCGCATCATCGGGCTCCCTGCTCAGCGTGAAGCCTTCTTCTCCTTCTCCCACTACCCCTGCTTGTGTTCCCTCTCTCACTGTCTCTCTCTCTGTCAAATAAATAAATAAAATCTTAAAAAAAAAAGTCATGAAGAGCATTGATGTCGTATAATCAAAATGGAATAAAGACAGTTTGGGAAAATACGTGTTTGACTAGCATATGTTCTCCCTGTAACTTATGTGAACACCATCTAACAGTTAAGCAAAATTGATAAAATTTTTATAAAAAGGGATGCTGTGGTCAAATGCATTATGGAAATATTGAACTTCATATCTTTCATTTGGTTTTATAATATTCATGTTTATGAACAATATGAATATTGTTTATGTATTGAAATTATAATAGTTTGTATATATTTAGTCAACATATAAGTTAATTTCATCTCTTTTTCTTTACTTAAAATTAACCATTAGAAAATTTAAAATTACATATGTTGTTTGCAATATATTTCCTTTGGAAAGCACTGGTCCATACAAAACCTGATTTTAATGTTGTGAAGTCAGAGAATCTAGAAGATTTCAGGAGCAACAATCAAAGTAGTTGGTAAGCTATTTGCAGCTGAGGTTTTATAAGAGGTCTATCAAGTCTAATCTGTGTGAACATTACAGGAAGTTCCTGAGGTGGATTTGGAAAAATGTTAATTGGTGATGAGGCAGGCAATGAAAGAGAATGTTAGATGGTATAACTATTTGAAATGTGAAGGCTTAAAAAGTTATGATAGAAATTTTACATGGAGAGAACATAGGCCAGGATGTCAAATAGTTCATAAATATGGGGATGGAGAGGACATCAGCAAATGAGAGCAACAAACAGAAAGATGTGGGTTGTACGTGCATATGTGTGTATGTATGTATCTGTGTGTCTATCTATAATCATCATCATGTATCTATAGAGAGATAATGCCAGTGTCCTGAGGCTCAGGAGCCAAAGATTTTTTTTTTTTTTTTTTTATAGCAAAGAGGGAGAATGATACTTTGAAAGTGATACAAACCCAGTCCTCTAGCTCTGAGGTATGGAATTGAGGAAAAAAAAAAAAGTCTCATTTTGAGAGAGCAATAACAGGTCCTTGGGACCAGCTATACTTTAAGAAAAAAATAAATAAAAAGAGGGAGGGATAAAGGGTACAAATTCTCAAAAATATTAACAAAATTCTACCCAGAGTAGGTGATCACAGTCTCAGTAAAAGGGTTTGAGATTGTAGGTAATTGGGTCGGAGTAGAAAACATATAGAGTAATGTGGGGTAGGAGACTGAGTTACAGCATTTTGATTTCTCAAGGAGGAATTATTGCATACATAGTGTTTACAGGTTTAAGTGGTAGACTTGGATATATCTGATTTCAAATCATGATGTTCCCTTCTTTCTGTTTTTGTTACCAGCTGTGCAGTCTTGAGCAAGGTACTTGAACTCTCTAAATCTCGCTTTTCTCTTTAATAAAATGGATATATTAATACTATGTCTTCTTTATGATTTTCATGAAAATTAAATAAGCTATTTTATACAAAGCAGCATTTAGCAAAGTGTCTGGCACATTGCAAAGAAACAGTAGGACTAGGACTATTATTACTGTTTCTTTAAACTCAAAGGAGTGAATTCTGAATTATCTTATCCATTTTCAACCTTTGTCATTCCAGACTTTAAAAATGCATTGATTTTCCTTTTTTTTTTAAGGGAAGAATATTATGGAGAAAGTAATTTAGTCTCTCCATTGGCCCCCAGGAGGCCTATACTTAATATGAGTCTTTGTGCAACAGGAAAATTATTCATTCTGAATCTATCTTTTATCATCTTTTTCACAGTTTGCTTGACTGCATCTTCCTACTTCTTGAAAACCGTATAAAAGGCTTGTGGCTCTTTCTTCATTATCATACGCTTTAGCTTAAAGTAAATTCAGAATAAAATATATACCAGAAATGATTTAAGAGTTTTAGAAATGAACATCATCCATTGGTGACTCAATTATAAATCAAATATTTAGAGAGAGAGTAATATATCTAATGTAAACAAAAGGTCTACTGTTTTAAACTGACAGGCATTTAAAATTGTTGATCAGTTTCAAGTGTCTTTGTTAAAAACAAAATAAATCAATGAATCCCTGTCAATTTTCCATAGTTTAAATGTGATATTACCGCACATGATTAATGCTATTTAAATAGGTTACTTCTTTCTGGCTTATAACTGACTTTATCTGGATATAGAATATTACAATAAAACACCTTTAAGTATAGCCTGGGCTTTTAATTGCTTTTACGATTTGAATTCAATTTGGGGTTATTTGTTTCACACTATCATTAACATTAATAAGTTTTTTCGGTGAGTCAAGGATTTACTTTTATTCTCTCTTTTATTCCCCTTAAAAACCTTATTACATTCTTAGGGCTGTAATTCTATTGTATATTAATTATTATATACCTGCTGAAATATAAAACAATGACTTTTTTCAGTTTCAAATAGTGGATTTTCTAATTCCAAAATGCAACATGTGTTTGAAAAACCAATTTTAGATCCAAAGTCATTCCTAAAATCACTGATATAAAATGAAGTGGCCCAAAGCTACAAAAGTTCCTTTCTAGTATAATCTTTTCATTTCAATTTCAGATGATACTACTTTTGCCATTCTATTGGAGGTTGAAAGACTTTTGAATTACTTTTTCCTTTATATTCAGAAGTATAGCGTTTTCTGTAGCACTTTTAGCAAACTAATTCAAATAACAGATACAAGCTTGACAGGAAGATAGCCTAGGATAAACATAGGATCTAAAAGCAAAAATACCTTGGTTTTTGCTCTTTACCAGCTAGGTAAACTTGTACATAACTTACTTTGAGCCCAGATTTTTGGGCATCGGTTTGTCTTTTTGATCTATCAGATGGGGCAATGGATTATACTTCAAATAGTTCTTGTGAAAGAAAGAAAAAAAAGTCAAGTATGAGGCATAATGGCTGGTAAGAAATAGGTGCCAAATACACTTCACTGTCAATAGTACTAAATTATATTGATTACATTTATCACATTTTTGAACATCTACTATGAGCTGCTGAAAACAATCTAATTTGTTTCATCACTGTAACGGGTCAGAGAAATATGTGCAATCACCCGGTCATTGAAAATCATAAAGCTTTATCTGGAATGGCTCAGGAATTGTTTGCCTAAACTCCAGCTGTGGGTTTGGCGGGATAATTCTGGCCTTTCTGATCATTTCTAAGCAAAAGGTAGTTATAGTGATTATATCTGGGTCAGAGAGCAGACTTATTTTTACTCCATAATGGCAAAGTCTCCCTCCTCTCTAGAGGAGATTTGCTTACATTCCTGAGTAATAAAGATAATGTCTTCCTCCAGGCAAATGTAAAGCAGCTTTGCCAGCAGGTTTTCCAAAGCCCAGTATCCCTTAGCTGTGAAACAGGTACACTTTGAATGCAGCATCCACCTGGGGCACCTCTGAATCCCCTCCTATTGGAAAGTGGAGGGCAGGGGAACAATGAAACTTTTGCTCCATGTTGTGCTGTAAAAAATTACCTAAATCAACCTGGGCTTATTGTATCCTTACCAAGCAAAGTTATGAAAGTGTTTCAAATCAAGGTAATGGCTATTCTAATGCTTAGGGATTACTTGGCTGCTTGAGTTGACATGGATTAAGTGACTTCTCAGTTGTTTTTGGATTATTCTCAGTAGTTCACTTTCCTCTGAAGATGGGGCTGAACACCAAGTTCACATTTTAAGATTGTGTTCTAAACAACTCTTGGTGTAATGCATCCAAATTATGGTTTGGGACTATGAGTAGTTTACCCAAAAGACACAATCCACAAAAGTATAGGGAAAAAGTTATAGTCGTTAGGGAGAGAGAGATCACAACCTGGATTATAGTTCCAGGTCTGAGGTTTATAAATTATTTGATCTTGGGGCACCTGGGGGGCTCAGTTTGTTAAGCCACTGCCTTCGGCTCAGGTCATGATCCTGGAGTCCCAGGATCGAGTCCCGCATCGGGCTCCCTGCTCAGCAGGGAGTCCGCTTCTCCCTCTGACCCAACCCTGTTCTCTCTCTCTCTCTCATTCTCTCTCTCAAATAAATAAATAAAATCTTAAAAACATAAAAAATAAAAAATAAATTATTTGATCTTGGGCCTTGCTCACTTCCTAAAAGTTGTAGTCTGTATAACATTAAGAGTTTTCAAAGTGCTTTATATAAATAAAATTTCATGGAAGTAAAAAGTAGTTTTGTTGCTGCTGCTATCATTTTTATTTTATTTTTATTATTATGTTGGCTCATGAATTTTGGATGTTATTGAGATCTTAGTAAATTTAGCAACAAATTAAAGTTGGAGAGAGTGGATTTGCCAAGTCAAGTATTTCTTCAGTCAGTAACATTACTAGCTTAAATAAATATGGAATTTATGGTGCAGAATAACCATTATCAAGAACCTATAATTATTCAAAAAATACTTAGTGGCTACCTTCTCTGTGTTATATATCAGTCATCACTCTCAGGGACTTTAGTCTAATAGATAAAATTCAACTGGGTTAATAATTATTGAGCATCAACCACCAGTAATCTGGATTGGACCACGTGAGAAAATTTGAATTAAGTAGTTCATAGTTCCTGAGGGAGCTTATTATTTTGTAGAATATAGCACCAAAAATATCATGCACCAAAGTCAAACAAGGTCTAAGAAGATAAAACCCTGAACAGCAGTGGAGGTTTTGTGAATCCTTATTTGCTAACAGATACTGAGCTCTAACTACATATCAGATTTTGTTATAGGTTCTTTTAACATATTAATTCTAATTTTACGTTAATGAAACATAATCATTAATATCTATATTTTATAAGTAAGGAAACTGAAACTGCGATGGATAAGTCACAAGGGATAGTCTACATTTTATTTTATTTTTTTTAAAGATTTTATTCATTTATTTGACAGAGAGAGAGAGCACAAGCAAGTGGAGTGGCAGGCAGAGGGAGAGGGAGAAGCAGGCTCCCTGCTGAGCAGGGAGACTGAAGTAGGGCTCAATCCCAGATTCCTGGGATCGTGACCTGAGTGGAAGGCAGATGCCTAATCAACAGAGCCACCCAGGTGCCCTGAGACAGTCTACATTTTAAATTCATATTCATCTGGTTCAATTCCACTCTCCTGTTTTCCTGCACTGCATTTCTACTTAGAGTTGTGGGTGAGGTTCATGAGAAATGTTGGTTCTATATGAATAAACCATGGAGAAGAAGCATGTCAGTGCAAAGAAATCCTAAAATAGCTGAGTATATAATAATATGGTATGAGCCAGCATTTCTTTGCAAAATTGGTATCTAAAAAGCCACAAGACCAAACAAATGTAGCAGCTCTCTTTTTTCACCACTGAAGCCCTGGAGAGATAAATCTATATCCACATCTTATTGTATAATCTATATCTGTACCTACATCTCCATCTATATTGAATTTGTGAAAAATTCTAACTAAAAAGGCCAACCTCAGGTGATATCAGTTTTATCAGAAAACTTTCGATTATATTTGTGTTTGTCAGTGTTTATTTCTTCTTTTGTTCATTCACATCAGATGCACACACCAAGACCTTTAATTTCACTCACTGGTTTTGTATAGCCTGAGGATTTCAGTGATCATTTTCTAATGCTAAGATATTCATAGATATTGAATAAAACATATACTCTCAAAACCGGTAATTGGAATTTATATTTAAAGTGAATAAAATAAGCATATGACAGAATACTATCAAAAGCTGCATGTTGATGAAAGCTGTTTAACTTTCCTTCTTTTAGAAAATGTATAAGTTGACCTCTTCTTTATTAAAAGCAAGAAACACCTTAAGTTTCCTTCTTTTCTTCCTTGCTCTGAGTGATGCTAAACAAGCCAGTTAGCATCTTCCATCCTCATCATGCTGATCTAGAGAATTACTTGTACTGCCCATCCCATTAGATAATTATGTGGTCCAGTGTGGAGAATGGATAAAAGTATTTTGTAAGTCATAAGGCACTAAAAAAAAATATGGGTTCTTACCTTTTTTGTCCTTTTTAAGTCCAATTTGTGGTTACAGGGGTATACTTATAGGTATGCAGTAGCTCTAGGCAAGATTGAATTATGATTTCTGATAATCAAATGTTACTGCTCCAGAACAGAATAAAAGAATAGTCAAGAGAGTTTTGTCTTCCTGAGTGGGTCAGGTCTGATTTTATATGTTGATTACAAAGTTCAAGCAATATCACTAACCATATATTTTAAGGACAACTTAGCAAAGAAAATATACATATAAATCAGAAAACAGGGGTAGCAATTTCTGCTGCAGAGGAAGGTAGGAGGATAGTGTTTTTCTTTTTCTTTTTTTTCTAAATCCGTAAGCTTGATTTATAATTTCAAATGTGTAAATGAAAAGCATAAAAATCTCTGCTTGAATTCTTGTCACTGTCTCCAAATTTTAAATGGCAGGCTTATATTGAATTACATCTAGGGTGCCCATGGAAATGGCCAGTATAAGACCAATGGGAAACAGGAAAATGTCCAGATCTGATATAGTTTTAACAAGACATAATATTGTGTATTTTCTTAAATTAATGTCAATATTCTCTCTGGTAAGTGTAAGTCCTGGAGATAACTTATATCTTGTAATGTATGTCCTTAGTGAAGTAATCTGTGATGGAGAAGAGAGTCTAAAAATTAGATGTAATTCTTTTTTTTAATAAAGTCATTTTTAATATTTTATTTATTTGAGAGAGAGAGAGCACAAGCAGGGGGAGGGGCACAGGGAGAGGGAGAAGCCAACTCCCCACTGAGCAGGGAGTCCAAAGCAGAGCTTGATCCCAGGACTCCGAGATCATGATCTGAGCAGAAGGCAGACACTTAACTAACTGAGCCACCCAGGTGCCTCTAGATAAAATTCAATATAAGCCAGCCATTTAAAATTTGGGGACAGTGACAAGAATTCAAACAGAGATTTTTATGCTTTTGGTTTACATATTTGAAATTATGAATCAAGCTTACAGATTTAGAAAAGAAAGAAAAGCTCTATCCTCCCACCTTGACAAAATTTCTTCACAATGAGAATAATTTTAAAAATATTTAAATATAGATGTCTGTTTTTTGTTTGATTGAAAGTAGGCAAAATTAATTGAACTGAATTGTTATTGCCTATGTCTGAGGGTTCTGTTGATAAGCTAGTAATAATTTTTGAGTAAAAATACAGAAACATACATAGTAAATTATTATATATTTATTCCATAGCATATTTTTACTGTTTCAGCAAAGTCCTTAATATGTTGTTATAATTAATGCTTTTCACATAATTTATGTTCTACTGGTTGTAGTGCAAAATTAGACCACCTTTTTTTTGACTTTTTAAATCCTTTTTTTAATTAAACTCAATGTAGAAAAATTTATAAACTGGAATTTTCATGAAGCAATAGATTTATAAATGAATAATGAATTTTATTATTTAATAAAAATTAAAATGTTATCATTGATAACATATAATGAACTATCGTTACTGTGGAAATATTATAAAATATTTAAATTTATTGTATAAACTGCTATCACAAATTTATTGCAATTTGACCAATTCTTAGGGCATTATTTAGAGCCTTACAATATCTTAAGTTATTTTTCTCTCAAAATTTTAATGCTAATATGTTATAATAAAAAAATAAAAACAGGAGAAAGATATATTATATGTTCAAATCTCTCTTTGATTGAGTTCATACTATGATATATAACGCCCAGAATATGGTGTCTATAGAAATTAATTTCAGGATTATTTTGTGAATCTTCCTCAAAGTTATGCAAATGTTTTTATTTCATTCCTTTGATTTTCTTATACTTAAATTGGAACATTTTTTGTTTTGTGTATTTCACTTTTTTTTTAATTTGAAAAGCCATTAAAAAAAAAAAGAGGGGCACCTGTGTCACTTAGTTGGTTAAGTGTCAGACTCTTGATTTTGGCTTAAATCATGACCTCAGGGTCCTGGGATTGAGCCCTGCATGGGGCTCTTTGCTCAGCAAGGAGTCAGCTGGAGGATTCTCTCCCTCTCCCTCTGCCCCTCCCCCCCCACCCCACTCATGGGTATGCACACACATGCTCTCTCTCTCTCTTTCTAAAATAAATAAATCTTTTAAAAATAAATAAAATATTAAAAAATTAAAAAAGAAAAGCCATAGTTTTCTAAATATTTGTAAACCCTTTTTTTTTTAAAGATTTTATTTATTTATTTGACAGAGAGTGACACAGTGAGAGAGGGAACACAAGCAGTGGGAGTGAGAGAGGGAGAAGCAGGCCTCCCGCAGAGCATGGAGCCTGATGTGAGGCTCGATCCCAAGACCCCGGGATCATGATCTGAGCCGAAGGCAGACACTTAACGACTAAGCCACCCAGGCGCTCCTGTAAATCCCTTTAAAAGTGATATACTCGAGGGGCGCCTGGGTGGCTCAGTCGTTAAGCATCTGCCTTTGGCTCAAGTCATGATCCTGAGGTCCTGGGACCAAGTCCTGCATCAGGCTCCTGCTCAGCAGAGAGTCTGCTTCTCCCTCTGCCTCTCCCTCTGCTTGTGTTCCCTCTCTCACTCTCTCTCTGTCAAATAAATAAATAAAATCTTTAAATAAAACAAGTGATATACTCGAATTTATATTTGAGAATTTTTTTGTTAAGCATTCGTCAACATTTTTAATGGTAAAAAGTTCTGTGGATAGGGAAAATTCAAAATTAATTTTACTTTCTCTGCTAACCATAATTTCTCTTTATTTGGAGAATCTTTGTTTTGTTGCATTTTTCTTGCACATTTTATATTTTCTCTAAATCTAATCTAGTTGCTTTAAAGAAAACATTTAGTCAGCATCCCCATCACATCAGATTTGAAATGTGTCCCATAAATATGTTCCATCTTTAGAGATATCCAGAAAATCTCATACATAAATTTTGATTTGTTCCAAAGGATGTCATCATTATTGGCACAGCTGAGGTTCTGTCTCCAGTAAAAAATTCAAACTGTGTGCCATTCATAACCAAAGAGTGTTTCTGGATTTGGGCCAAAATTTATCTTGTATACCTTCTTCCTTACCAATCATGTTATCATCTAATGATGATATGTATATCTGCCCTCAATAATCTTTTAAATTATTTAAAAGAGACTGAAATATTTTTATTTTTTAATGTAATTAAATAATGTTAAATAATTTCAAACAAAATATTGCAATTCTAGTGTTCATTGATCATGTAGTTGCCAATGTAAAGAACTGGTATCATGCTTTTCACATATTATGTCTAGACATACTTATACATACACACACACACACACACACAATTTTAAGAGTAAAATGCATTGTTTCATATTGCAAAATATTCTCTAGTCACCATGTGAAGATGGTGCTAATTCTTGTGTAAGTTATTTTAAAGATTTATTTATTCATCTTAGGGAGAGAAAGAGGCATGTGAATGAGCAGGGGGAGGGGCAGAGGGAGAGAGAGAGAGAGAGAGAGAGAGAGAGAGGCAGAGAAGCAGACTTCCTGCTGAGCTCAGTGCCTCATGTGGGGCTCCAGGACCCTGAGATCAGGACCTGAATTAAAATCAAGAGTTGGATGCTTAAGAGACTGAGCCACCCAGGCGCCCTCTGTAATTTTTTAAAAATTTATTTTAGAGTGGGAAAGAGAGAGAAGGAGAGAGAAAGTAAGAGAGAACGTGGTAAGGGACAGAGCGAGAGGGAGGGAGAGAATCCCAAGGTCAGTACCCTATGCAGGGTCAATCCCATGACCCCTAGATCACAACCTGAGTCAAAATCAATGGTCAAATGCTCAACCAACTGCGCCACCCAGGCACCCCTCTTGTGTAATTTTATAACCATGAATTAGAACCCAACAATGTGGGTGCTCAGTCATGTTGGGGAATATGACTACATAATTGTATTCATTTATCAGCACTGACAGGTTAATCAGTTTGGTTTTGTCCTAAAAGCTTTTGCTATTCAAATCCTCACCACATTCCAAAGTATTTCTTTTTTTTTGACAATATTTTTCTTTTTATTGTTTATTTATTTATGTATGTATTTTTTATTATTAACATATAACGTATTATTTGTTTCAGGGCTACAGGTCTGTGAATCATCAGTCTTATACAATACACAGCGCTCACCACAACACATACCCTCCCCAATGTGCATCACCCAGCCAACCCATCTCTCCGAACCCCCTCCACTCCAGCAACCCTCAGTTTGTTTCCTGAAATTAAGAATCTCTAATGGTTTATCTCCCTCTCTGGTTTCTTCTTGTTTCATTTTTTCCTCTCTTCCCCTATGATCCTCTGCCTTGTTTCTCTAATTCCACATATCAATGAGATCATATGATAATTGTTTTTCTCTGATTGACTTATTTTGCTTAGCATAATATCCTCTAGTTCCATCCACGTTGTTTCAAATGGCAAGATTTCATATTTTTTTTGATGGCTGCATAATATTCCATTGTGGATGCTACCACTCTGGAAAACAGTATGGAGTTTGTCAAAAAGTTGAAAATAGAGCTACCATATAACCCAGCAATTGCACCACTGGGTATTTACCCTAAAGATACAAATGTAGTGATCTGAAGGGGCACCTGCACCCCAATGTTTATAGCAGCAATGTCCACAACAGCCAAAGTATGGAAAGAGCCCAGATGTCCAAAGCATTTCTTCTGGACATGAAGAGTCTGTGATTTGTGAGACCCTTGAAAGTATAGGGCTTTTCCTGTTTTAGATCTGTTTCAATATCTACCATGTTCAAAAGCCTAAATGAAATGGAACAATGAAAAAATGTGGTTTCTGTGAATAATGAGTAATAATTCTAAAGTTTGACACTCTGAATTAAGATCCAGGTTGCATTCAACTGTATTTACAGTCACGTACCACATTGGTTAGAACATTCCAGCCAAGTATGGGTCTATCATGTTTTCAATTCCAAGATTTCCACTACCTTCCCAAGATGATAAAATCAATGTAACTTTATCATACTATCACACAAGGATTCCAATTGGTCCTCACAACAATTCTGTAAGTTGGCTAGAGTACCAATTAACATTTACCTTAAACAGAAGGGGAAAGGGAGGCTTAGAAAATTAAGTAATTTATCTAAGATCACAAAGCTAGTAAGTGGCAAAGCTGAAATTAAAATTGAGGACAATTGAAACTGAGGAATAGCAAATACATTTACTACATTATGTTGCATCCATGATTTATGGCCCAAAAAACCCACAGAGAAATCAGTTAATGATGAAGACATTTAGTATTTATTTTATTCTGAGCCTTGAAACACAGATAGCATTTAATCAGTGGAGATATGCTTGAGATATACATTAAAAATAGAGGCAATAGTGTAAGCATAGGCACTCTAAGAGAAAAGAAAGGAATACCTGTGGGGCACGACCTAAGTCTGTATGTGTAGGGGGAAAAGTGAGATATTAGGTTTTATAAGATAGTCTGGGAAAAATAAAAATAAATAAAAAGATTTTGCAAATAAAAATAATTGACACAACTCTCAACTAGAATATTATGTAAGAGTAAGATAAGACCAAATGTCCCCCCAAATTCCTTGTGAATATGCAGGATGCTGAGAAGTCCAAAATTAATTTAATATTTGTGTTAATTCAATAAAATGTTCAATACTGAATGAAGTTTACTTTAATATTATTCTTATAAATATGGTTTTTAAAAACCCAGTAATTTAGGTGTAGCAAGGCCAAATACATAGTTTGATTGAAGACTGTGAGCCCATATCCCCTCGTTAGGTGCATAATTACTGTCCATTGACAGCTTCATGGAAGTATTCTGCTCTGGTAAAGAAAATGAACCTTGCTTTTAAAATCACAGCTTTTATCATTTTTACATAGAATCTTAGATAATGTATTAATCTTTTAAGTCCTCCATTTATTCTTTTGTAAAATGGGGATTAATATGCCTACAGTGAGAGGTCAGTGGTCACGATAGAACGAGGTAAAATACTTAATCCAGCCAATCTTTACTTATGATGCATGATCGCCAGATATATACTTTGCTAACCTGTGGTTTTTGTCTCCATGGTACAGCTTATCTTACTATTCTGTAGGATGCACACCTAAAGATGAATCAACAATGTTCACAGTATGGATTTACACCAATAGACAACACTGATGATTTCTTTAATTTTATTTTTAAACTTATAAAATAAAAAGCCTATATATATTTAAACTGAGAAAAATATAGTCCTGTGAGAAAGGCTGACAATTGGGAAAAAAATCTAATCTTTATATTTTCTGTTAAGAAAGGCACCTGGGTGGCTCAGTTGGTTAAGCGACTGCCTTCGGCTCAGGTCATGATCCTCTACTTCTGGGATCGAGTCCTGCATCGGGCTCCCTGCTCAGCGAGGTGCCTACTTCTCCCTCTAACCCTCCCCCCTCTCATGTACTTTTTCACTCTCTCAAAATATACTTTCTGTTAAGAAATAAGAGACCTTCATGTAGATTATCTTTCATAAGATTTAACTTCATCAAGGAAATAAATAGTGATGGGTGTCTTCATCTTGGAGAACATAACCATAAAATGGAAAGCTGTGTAGTGTAAGATATGTATATCTAGATAGATGATGATGATGATGATAGATAGATAGATAGATAGATAGATAGATAGAAAGACAGATGATAGTTAATCACATTGATAGAGAACTAATCAAATATTCAGGCACCCAGATACTTCACAGAAGCTGACTCTCCTTAGGCAATCTTCTCTATATCACTTTCTTCAGTTTTTATTCCTTACCACAATGATATTGGGCTTAATACTTCAAAGCCTTTTAATGTTGAAAGACTATTTTTCCCCCAGATAACATGGCGAGCTAATGGATTTTGAAAAAAAAAAAAAATTAAGTCTAAAATATCAACAGTAGATAAATATTGTAAATACTCATAGAGACTGTCTCACCAGAGTTCTGATATACATCTCTTAATATCTCACTCTAAATATGAAAGGCTGGGGAGCCTGGGTGGTTCAGTCGTTAAGCATCTGCCTTCGGCTCAGGTCATGATCCCAGGGTCTTGGGATCAAGCCCTGCATCGGGCTCCCTGCTCCGCGGGAAGCCTGCTTCTGCCTCTCCCACTCCCCTTGCTTGTGTTCCCTCTCTCACTGTGTCTCTCTCTGTCAGATAAATAAAATCTTAAAATAAATAAATAAATAAATAAGAAAGGCTGTTTCTTTTAGGAAATCAGGTTATATGCGAGTTCAGCTGACAATGTCACCTAGCAGTTTTGTGTTGCTATGCATAGAAGCCAGCATTTTTTCTTAGAATAGTAGAATGTGCATCTCTATTATGAATAAGGTATATCTAGCTCTAGGCAGGATTAATACAACTGGAATGATTTCCACTCATTGAAATATGAAATTCCTTTCTTCAGAGCAAATATAAATTAACTTAATCATTTAGTAGGCAAATATTGAGTGCCTGGTCTGTGCCAGGCACCAACTAGGCCCTGGGATGGCAAACTAAAGGAAACAATCTCTATGAGTCTTGCAACGGATTCTACCTTTTCCATAGGTGTTGTGATAATGTCCCTGAATGATTAATCCAATTATAAATTGCATGACCTATATATGTCTAGGAAAAAAAAAAATGGGAGTACAGCCAACCAGAATAGTATGAGAATGGATTCTTCTAAAAGATATCATGATCTTGTAAAAGGCAGGGTTGGTGGATGAAAACATTCTCCTTATTTTGTCCTCCCTCTCTGGAATTTTTGAGGCTTCCTTATATTTGCAGTACTCTGAGACCTTGTAGAGAGCAGTTTTATGCCCTCAATGTGTTTTCTTTTCCTTTCCTTTGTTCCTGGCACAGTAATAAAGGATCCTGAAGAAGATAGCTTCTCTCTTCCCAGTCCAGAGCCTACACTACAGAGAATAGCTCAAGAACTGGGATTTTTGCCATGGACTGATTTGGATTTGCTTTGTTACCCATTTTAAGGCATTGCCTTTGTTGACCTCTGTTATAACAGACCTCACTATTTCCCTCCTCCTGAATCATCCCTGTTCGCTGTCAATCTATTTCAATTCTATTATATCTGTCTTAACCTAGGGAATGTGTGTAGGTTACTGCTAAAACTTCTAGTCTATTTTCAGGGACATAAAGGTAAAATACTTGTTATCTTGTATAAATATAAAATTATAAATAGAAAAATATAAAATATTTTGTCTTGTACAAGCAAAAAAATATGAAAAATTAATTTTTGAAGACTGACTCCATAGGGCAGGAAAATCTTCACAAAAATAGTAACTTTGGGCTTTCAATCAATATGTGTGCCTCAATAACTATGACTTTTATCTCAATAGGCATAGATTTTAAAATAGTGAATTTTGAGTTTTGATAGTTCCATATAATTTTGGCCAAGGTGAGCACAAAGAACTCTGAAGCTATCTTTCAAGCTAACAAGTTAGTTTACCATAGTTTCATGAATACAGGTAGAAGATACTTGGCTCCTGAGTCAGAGGTGAATAGCATCTTACTATTCAAAGTGATATCAATAGCAGAAGATAATCATTTTCACATTAGGTCCCTGAAGCCCAGTTTCAACAGAACTGCCTTAAAGAAGAGGAACTTGGGTTTAAGGGAACTGAATCTTTTATAACAAGTAGTAAGTGTGTTTTTTCTTTATTCTGAATTATACTGGAGCATGTTTGCCCTTTACTCAGGAGAAAAATACTAATTTTGTTTTCTAAAAATTTTTGCTATACAAACATATTTGACAGATAGTCTGGAACATAAGAGAGTAAGTACCTCATTTGCAAGATGTACAGAAATGCAAAAGAACGAACAGGGATATCATTAAATCTTAGAATATTAGAGTAAAACTATTTTATTTTTTTAAAGATTTTATTTTTAAGTAATTTCTACACCCAATGTGGGGCTCAAACTCACAACCCTGAGATCAAGAGTCACATGCTCTACCGACAGAGCCAGCCAGGCTCCCTTAGAGTAAAGTTACTTTAAAAGTATTTTAACTAACCCTAAAACAAGATTTCTACATGCATTATTCCTGTCAAATTATCATAGTCTCCTCCTGAACTCTTCGGGGGAAGGTGACTCATTATTTCATGAGATAGGTTATTGCATTTTTGGACAGTAAATCTTTATCTAAATCTGCTTTGCAAAGATTCAATCTCCTGTCTGTAATAATACTTAACATTTTAATTTTTCAATTTTTTAAATTTGAGACTAGTTGACACACTGTGCTACGTTAGTTTCAGGTAGACAACATAGTGATTTAAAAAGTTTATACGTTATACAATATTTAAAGCATTTTTAAAGCAGCCATACTATAGTTTTGGCTCATAAGAAGCTTGTAGTCATCTATATTCTTAAGTGTTTTTTGTTAAGATCCACTGTAGTTAAAGAGCATCTTCTCCATTCTTTTTATATGAAGTTTCTTTTTTGAAGCCACATATAGGATTTAATATTAATCCTGTTATTTCATCTCAGAAGGTCAATTTGCTGATCACTATTCTAATCCTATGAAGAAAAATAGTATCCACTTGGAGTCATCAAGAGACCTTGCTAGTTACTATGAGAATTTCACCAAGTGTTAATGGAAGCCACACATAGAAATTTCCAGTTCATTTGATTGTCAAAGAGGATTGTTGGCTACAAAAATGAAAATAAAAGTAAGGAGTCCTTTCTTGATTGTGGGTGTTATTTTACTTGATAAAAATGAACACTTGACTTGATCTGCTTTCTTCTAAACTCTGTTGGCAAATAATTGCATTTAAAATGTGTCATGAATATCAGCCATGTTCTGTTTACACTTACTAACACTTTTCTCATAGAAAAAAATATCATGCCCTTAACTAAAATGCAAGTTGAGCAAGGCAATCTTTGCTTAAATTAAAAAAAAATCAAAGAGAACATTTATAACTTTCCTACCAGATTTACAGTTAAATTATTTTACTCCACAACTTTTGTTATATGTTTTTTCAAAATATTTCACTGCAAATAGTTCACTTAATTTTTTAAATCTGAGTGATGACTTTTAAATCCTTATTAATGACTTCAAACTATTTTTTAATCCTCTCTTCCTACTTTGTTGGGTAGCAAATGGAAAGGACAGTGAGATGAAAGACAATGACTGGCTTTAATTTTCAAAATAGCTTTAGAATTCAAAAATAATGCTATATTATACTCCTAATGTAAATCAACTGTAATATAGTATTATAATACTAATGGTATGTAAGTAGTTTATAATATAAAGCATTATAGTATCAATAGATTATAATAATTTCTGTAAATCCCTAAAGTATGTTTAAGCATTTCCCAAAATGAATTTTCTTTTCTTCCTGAGCACACAACCAGACTACATTTCCTAGTCTCCCTTGGAGTTATATGTAGCTATGTGATTGAGTTCGGATCAAGGAATTGAGAATGGAAATAGTATGTGCCACTTTCAGGCCAGGTTCATACAAACTTCCCACTTGAGCTCCTCATTCTCTCTCTCCATCCAGGAGACTAAGCTGGAGTCTACCATTAAGATAAGCATGTGAAAAGTGACAAATAAATGCTTTGATGTATCCACTGAGCAGAACTACTCCTTATCCTCTACTGCCCACTGCCCTGGCCCTCTGCTCCTGCTGACCAGGGATATCTAATTTGGAGTGTTACACATGAGTGCAGAATGAACTTCAATGGAGTTTGAACTAGAATATATGTTGTTTGCTGTTGTTGTTGCTGCCATAACCTACCATAACTAGTCTCCTGGCTAGGAGTAGATTAAAATTAGCCTTTCACAGAAGAACTAGTAGAATTCATCATACAGTATTACTTTGCAAGGTTTAACATTCAGATTTCAATATAGAATATAGAATGAAAAGGAAAAATCGTTGTTTTTAGTTTACATATTTGCTGTTAAATATGTACAAAGTTTTGTGCTAAATACTGTATCTGTCATAAAGCCCAATTACTGCCCTCAAGATACCACCCTCAAGAACAAGAGCACAGTCCATACATGTTTCATTTATATATTTCAAGAACCTGTTACCTATGGGAGTTAACTTATTATTAGTAGTTTGAGACCATTGAATGAAGGCCTCTAGGCAGGAAGCAATAGAAAACCAACAATAAACGCTATGGTAGTTCAGAGAGTAGAGATTGCCTTTGAATGGGCAGTTAAAAAAAGACCCAAAAGAAGATAAGATTTGGTTGAGTATGAAGATTGATAGATACATGCATACATACATACACACATACATAGGTACACATGTACATAGAAATAGTTACATGGATGTAGCAAGGCCCATACAACTAGAGAGGTACAGAAGGATACCAGTTTGAATAGTAGTAGTAAAGAAATACAAATAAGAGTGAACATAATAACACTGAAACAACATCCTGATCAAACTTACAGGCTCATATAGATAAGTCACTAGAAACTGGGATGAACCTATGCTTAGCGCTAGTCAGATGCTAGTGGAGTTGCTTATGCTATTTGCTAAGGATTTTAACATTTATTATACAGGTGATAAGTAAGCTATTGAGATAATCTAGATATATAAAATTTTGAGATAATTATCCCAAAATGTCTATTTTGAATAAAAAGTTTAAGGAAAAAATAAAATTTTCTTCCTTGAATCTTCTGAAGTTGGCAGGGGGAAGGTTATTTCATTTTGACAAATCACCATCAAGGAGTATTCCATAGACAAGTTTGAAATTCAGTGGAATAAAAATCTCAGAATCAAATGTTCAAGTACTTTCATAAAGAAGTAGAATAGGGCCCTGATCATTTCCAAACATTTAGAAGCACACTCTACTGACTCTTTTTATGCTTTCAGAACACTACAAAACAACTTTACTTTCTTTTAAAAGAGGCCTTGAGAAGAGCATTATGTTTCTTTTAACCTGTCAGATATATCTTTTTGTTTAGGTCACTGCTTCCAGACTGTCCAGCAGAAAACTGTTCATACCAGTGGGAAATTGATAAGAGCATTGTTGTAGGTTTCTACCTTGTTACATTTCTCCTGTATGAATTCATCCGTCAGAATGTCTGATCTCATTCAAAAACTATCAGCTTCACTATCCCATAGTAATTAGTGCTATTATCCCTATAATAACAATGACATAACGAATAATAATAATGTGTTAATAATGGCAGCTTAATTTTTTTTCCTAAGTATTTTCAAGCTAATATTGTTTTACAAAGATACATTTCAGCCTGATTCCTGGGGGGAAAAATCACCAACCTATGAAAAATAGAGTAAAAATACTTCTGGACTGCCAACTGAAACCACACTGAATTCATGTACAGTGGGTATCATTGCTGTGGTCGAGAATGTACATCACTGACAGTTGAGAGGTCTGAGGTTTCTGATTATAGTAAAAAAAAAAAAATCCCTCTCTCTTTCTCTCCAAATCTTTCATAAAAAGAATTAAGGTACTACAGAAATATTCTTACTTTCAAACAGAGTTATGAGAACAAACCCAAAACGACTTTGTAATGATATCAAGCAAAAGTGAACTATACAAGAGAAGTGGGAAGTCTCAGACAGGTTTAAAAGTTCAAGCCCGAGCCCACTTACAAAGTGAGCAGGCACTTTAAAAAAATACTCACAATTTTTGTGGACAGGATTTTTGTGCCACTGTCAAAAGAAAAAAAAAAGAAAAAGAAAATCAACCAGGCTCTCCTCTTTAAAAAGATATGTAGCCGTCTGTTGATGTGAACTTTGTGGGGGTTTTTCAACTGTGTTCCACTTGTCATTCTAAGGGAGAGTTTGTACAACAGCCACATTAATATGGCCCATTAAGAATGGTGTAAGAAAAGTACTTACCTTCAGTTAATAAAACGTTAGGCTGTTTGGCTCCTAGGAAATTGGGAAGCTCAGACTATATGCGAAGTAAAAGATTCAGATGGATTGTAGCAAGTAGTAGCTGAGATTCAATAGATGGCACTCTTGCCCCTGCTTTGAGCTCATTCCTCAAGATGGCTCAGATTTCCAGATCTTCAACAGTTTGCTGGGTACTCTTCCTAACTCTTCAGCCTGTATCTCCAATCACTCAACTATATTTAACTAAGTGATTCAGCCACAGAAAACTAACAACTTACCAAAATCTTAGTATGTCATTCTCTCTTAGGTCCTTAGTCCTTTTTAAAATATGTTCTCTCAGACTGGGAATGCCCTCCTTTCTCTGTCTAACCATTTCTCATCACTTTGAGCAGGATTTCTACTGCTGAGCCTTCTTCTAGAATTCCCCCACATCACTGAGTGTCCTGCCTATATTTTTTTCTTGCTCCTCCCATAATATTATGCATGCATCAGAGGTCTCACCTGTGACTATTATACATAGTATTAATTGTGTATTTCTCCTCCATGAGAAGATGAACTTCTTAAGGAGGGACCACTGTCTTTCTAATATCTGCCATATAATCAACACTGTATAGATATTTGTTGAATGATTGAATGAATCTAAGTATCAGCATCTTTTCCAACCTCATTTAAATATTAATCACACCATATGAGGAAACAGATCCTGTTGTTTTTTCTACATGTCCAGTCCTGGCTCCATTGTGTTTGCTGGTTTACCTTTAAGGTCTATTTAGTTTTGTGTTTTTTTTACCTTTTGTTTGTTATATTGCTGTCATTTTAATTTGAAATTCTTGGTAAGAGTGATTAAGTATTTAGTTTGTTGAGAATTAGTTTCTTGACCATTTTTTAAAAGATTTTATTTATTTATTCGTAAGAAAGAGAGAGAGAGTGCGCACAAGAGCATAAGGGGGGGGTGGGCAGAGGGTGGATAGAGGGAGGGGGAGAGAATCTCAAGCAGACTCCACACTGGACACTCTGACCCTCCTTTGTCCTCCTGAAGGCGGGAAATAAATCTCCCATGTGAATGGTGCCTTCCTTTACCAGGAGGTAAAGTAACATCCTTATCACCAGAGATAGAGAACTTAGGGCCGAGAAGGCCTTATAAACAAACCTTGTTATTTATTCACTAATTGACTACCCCAAGCCCAAACTTCTTTGCTGTCGATCCTCACAAATTTGTTTGTCTAAAAGATATAAAAGCTGCCTGCTCTGGTCACTTTGAGTCTCATATTTCTATGAGCCCCCATACATACAAAATTAAAATTTAATTTTTCTCCTATTAACCTGCCTTGTGTCAATTTAATTATCAGATCATCCAAAGAACCTAGAAGGGAAGTAAGGAAAGGTTTTCCTCCCTACAATTATTATGAGTGAAACTTTTTGTTAAGTAATTAGGAAAGAGCTTGAATAAGATACACTCAGGCCTTGTCCTCATGGTAATGACAGTCTTATAGGAAACATTCTTTAACCTCACACTTCAGGGAGTCTAGTCGCTCATCTCAAAGAATGGGGACCACAAAGCTGATCTTACTGGGAAAAATAAATAGGATGATGTGTATGAAATCTCCCAGCATAATGCATGACAAATTCAAGGTGCTTAATGAATGATTGTTTCTCTGATTTCAACTAAAGATAATATAAGGTAACAGGATAATCCTCCTCTGTGGAGTTGTGCCAAAATGCTCCTGGTTCTTCAGTGATGCGTCATAATAAATATACACATAAATCAATTATAATTTAAGTGAAAGTACTCTGAGCAAGTGATCCAAAGACTGGTTGCAAAATCTAATTTTATTATTTAATTTCTGGTAACTTTAGATAGCTTAGCTGTCTTCTCTATTATTATTCATGTTTTTTTTTTTTTTTTAAAGATTTATTTATTTCAGAGAGCGAGAATGAGAGAGAGAGAGTACATGAGAGGGGGGAGGGTCAGAGGGAGAAGCAGGCTCCTCGCCGAGCAGGGAACCCGATGCGGGACTCGATCCTGGGACTCCAGGATCATGACCTGAGCCGAAGGCAGTCGCTTAACCAACTGAGCCACCCAGGTGCCCATATTATTCACGTTTTTCATACTAGCATTTGCCTACAAGTCAGATAATTGGTTTTAAGCAGGGACATTTAAGTGAGAGACTTGAATAGATTGCATGATTCTGCCAGGGACTCTTGAATGACTTTGCTAAAATGCTTCCTCATCTCTGGCTTTCTTGTCTGTAGAACAGGGATAAAATTATTTGCCTAACAGGGTAGATGAAACAAATATGCACAATATATGCGTAGTGTTCACATACGCAGTACTCAAGAATATTATGTGCTCTTATTATTACTACTCTTATTCAGTACTGTCTTTATGGAAATAAGTGTGAAATTTACTTTGAAAAATCTAAAGTAAAAAATATATAAGACAGTTTGGCTATTGTGGACATTGCTGCTATAAACATCAGGGTGCATGTACCCCTTTGGATCCAAAGAGCCAATATGTCCATTGACAGATCAATGGATAAAGAAGGTGTGGTATATACATACAATGGAATATTATGCAGCCATCAAAAGGAATGAGATCTTGCCATTTACAATGACGTGGATGGAACTGGAGGGTATTATGCTGAGCGAAATAAGTCAATCAGAGAAAGACATGTATCATATGACCTCACTGATATGAGGAATTCTTAATCTCAGGAAACAAACTGAGGGTTGCTAGAGTGGTGGGGGGTGGGACGGATGGGGTGGCTGGGTGATAGACATTGGGTAGGGTATGTGCTATGGTGAGCGCTGTGAATTGTGTAAGACTGTTGAATCACAGACCTGTGCCTCTGAAACAAATAATACATTATATGTTTTTAAAAAAAGAAGAAGAAGAAGAATATAGCAGGAAGGGAAGAATGAAGGGGGGGAATCGGAGGGAAAGACGAACCATGGAAGACGATGGACTCTGAGAAACAAACTGAGGGTTCTAGAGGGGAGGGGGGTGGGGGAATGGGTTAGCCTGGTGATCGGTATCAAAGAGGGCACATACTGAATGGAGCACTGGGTGTTACACGCAAACAGTGAAACATGGAACACTACATCAAAAACTGATGATATAATGTATGGTGATTAATAACATAATAATAAAAATATATATATATATAAGACAAGCATTGGGAGCACAAGAAGCTCCTTGGACCTCTCTCAAGGAAAATTGAAAATTTATATGTATATGCAAAAGATGAATAGATGCACTGGAGATACAGTTTAAATGTAGGCTGGCTAGTTTGCCTGACAGAAATGGGAAAGGGAACCGGTGGAAAAAGCCTCCTGGGGTCAGAACAAATCTCAAACAATGTCCTTGGGAAAAATCACAAATTTGATTGAATTAGTCTGTGAAGCAATTTATGGCCCAGGATCCTGTAGGAAACAATAGAGCAGCACTCCAACAATTAGTAGAGTTTAACAACTGGAATGCCCTAACCACTGTAACCCCAGCGTGACTATGAGCATACCAAAGAATGTGACTGCCAATGAGCAACGTCAGAGGCTTCACACTGTGTTGGTAGAGATGAAGGGAGGGTAGACTGCACTAAAATAGTCCATCCAGTCAACAAACATTTAACGAGCAAATACTATTAAGTACTTGGGAGGAGAACCAGAGTTGCTAAAATATATTTTCTAAAATGCCCAGTTTCCAGTAATCAAATGGGTCAAAGAAGAAATCAAAAGGGATGTTAGAAAACAGTTTGAAATGACTGGAAATGAAAACACAGCATACCAAATTTATGGGATGCTGCTAAGGCAGTGCTCCGAGAAAAATTTATGTTCAACACCTATGTTGATAAAGAAGAAAGATCTCAATCTAAACCTCCACCTTAAGGGGAAAAAAAGAGCAAACTAAAATGAATTAATCAGATATAAGGAAATAATAAAGATTAGAGCAGAAATTAATTAACTCAAAATTATAAAAACAATAAATAAAATAAGTGAAGCCAAAGGCTGGTTCTTTGAAGGGTTCAGTACAACTGAAAAAGCCTTAGTGAAAAAAAGCCACGAGAAAAGAGAGATGACGCAGATGACCAGAATCAGAAACAAAAAAGGGGACCTACTATCAACTTCGCAGAAATAAATCAAAATGAATCAAAAACTATCCAAAAAGTAGGGCCCAGGCTCCAAGGGCTTCACAGGTGAATTTTACCAAACATTTTGAAAACAATTAATGTCATTTCTTCTCAATAGAATAAGAGGGAACACTGGCCAAATCATCATGTGAGGTCAGTATTATCCTGATAAAAATCCAGATAAAAATTCACAAGAAAAGAAAACTACAGACTAACACTTATTAATATGGACACAAACATCCTAAACAAAATTCTAGCACACTGAAGCTAGCAATATATTTTTAAAAGTTATACACCATAACCAAGTGGGATCCCAGGATTGGAAGGTTTGCCTAATATATGAAAATGAGTTAATAATACCTTATTAACAGAAAACACACACACACAAACATAATCTCAGTAGATGGAGAAAAAAACTGTAAATATCAAGACATTTCTTGATAAAAACACTCACTAAAATATCTGTACAAAGGCACTTCAATTTGATAAAGGGCATCTCTGAAAAACCCACAATTAACATCAAACATTATGATGAAAGACTGGATAATTTCCCTCTGAGATCAGGAGAAAGATAAGAGTATTCACTGTTGCCAATTCTATTCTTCCTTGTACTAGAGGCTTTATGCAGGGCACTTAGGCAAGAAAAAGAAATAGAACGCATCCAGAGTAGAAAGAATATTACTATGCTTGAATATAGAGTCTTTAAAGAGGTGATTAAGTAAAAGTGAGGCCTTTGGGGTGAGCCCTAATTCAATTTGACCCTTGTCCTTAGAAGAGAAAATTTGGACACACAGGGAGACACTGGAGACCCATTTAGAATTATCACCGGGACATAAACAACCAGAAAAGTCCCCTGTCCCCCCAGCTTATAAACTTAGATGGTCTTGATGAAATCAGGGTGGAGAACAGGCAGGTTTTTGTAAAATAATCATTTCTCTCTCTCCTTTTTTTTTAGTTATCAAGTATGATTGGCAGATCTTGCTTTGAATAGGGCATTGTGCAATGTGAATTCAACTGCTGCTCAGAATTGATTTCATCTCTATTTTTCCAGTGGAGTGCAGCTCTTTTTGAAAAAGAGGGTTGCTTTTTATTTTGCTCTCTCTTTATTATGATTTCTGTCTGTCCCTGTTCCTTTTTTAAAGAAAGAGTGTAGCTGGCCAAAGCTTTAGAGCCAAACGCCCTCTTGTTTCTTCCTTTGCTGTCCCCATTCTGTGCTTGCTGCCGTGGAGCTTCTTATAAGAGGAAAGAGCAATGGGAAGCAGATTCAGTGCCATCCTGTGCCTCCCATGCTTAAATAGCTGTTTTATATTCCTTTGAAAACAAATATTACTTTATGCATCATTTCTCAGAAGCGCAGATGAATCCTCATTTTTCCCCTTTTCCTAGACAGTCCCCGTCTTGGTTGGACCTAAACCTTAAAGATGATATTTATGTAGCTGAACATGTACGTTTACCTCTTTGAAAAGCTTCAGGCAAATGTGTCCTGACCTATTTGGTTTTCAGAAGCTCTTGAGGAAATGAACAAATAGAGTAGATGAGTTATATACTAATTTCTAAACTAACCTCAAAGAGCCAAAAGAGCCTTCAGTAGTAAGTTTTAATGGTTTTTATAGTGCAGTCATTACAACATTTACATACAAATTAGAAGATATATGTAACACATCTATAGATCTAGGCTATTTATAGACTTGTATAGTGTTCACCTAATTCACAATATTCTCCAAACAATTCTCTTAACCCCCACTTCTTGGAAGCCACTCCTCTGGGCAGTTTGATAACAAGACATTACTAAGATGTATTCAGTGCCATCTAATGGATATTCTTCCCCCTGCCATTTTGGATTGATGTATCTAAATAGTCTCTGCTGTGCTGAGTTGCTGAGCACTTCCATTTGCCTGGAGTATAAAGAATCTGTGGAATTTGGACTGACTCCTTTTACTCCTCCTGTGGTCCACACAGTGTATGGGAGCACAGAAGGACAGCGGTTTTGTGGTGTCAAGTAAGTGTTGAGCTTCATATATATTAGTGTTGGCTGCCCCATGATGCCAAGTCCCATCGGGTTAGGGTTGTCAGATTAAACCAATAAAAAGAGAGGACATCAGCTTAAATTTGAATTTCATGATAAGTAAAAACTACTTTTTAAAAAAAATATAGGTATGTGTCATACAATATTTGAGATATATTTGCATCTGGTTTGAGATTCCTTCTTAGAATTGGCAACAAGGGTTGCTAAGAACTTGGAGACATAAGTCACAGTCTGGAAAAAGAGATAATTCCAATATCAAGTAGTTCCCAAAACGTCATGTTCTAAGACCAGAGACAGGTACAAAGTCAGAGGTGTGTGTGTGTGTGTGTGTGTGTGTGTGTGTGTGTGTGTGTGTGTGTGTAATCTTTTTAATGTGCTGTTGAATTTGGTGGTAGTCTTTTATTTTTGAGTATAGTTGACACACAATATTACATTAGTTTCAGGTGTACAACATAGTGAAGTTTATACCTTATGCTATGCTCATCACAACTGCAGCTACACTGGTTGTATTCTATTCTCTAGAAGCGTGTCACTAGTCCCAGTCTATACTCAAGGTGAGGGATTACATAAGGGCATGACTTTAAAGAGATGGAGATGATTGGGAATTATCTTAGAGATTGCCAACCACCATAAGGTACTGCCCACTAGCTTTCCAAAATGTTTGAATTCTTTTATGTTCTAACCAACAATGTACGAGGGTTCTAGTTGCTCTGCAAATTTGCCCATACACATCTTTGCTAATATTTGGTATCATTTTTTAAAATTTTAGCCATTACCATAACTGTGAAATGTCATTTTATGGTTTTATTTTCATTTCTGTAATGACTAATGATTTGAGCACCTTTTTCTGTACTTAAGGACAATTGATATCTCTTGTCTTAGGAATCTCTCTCTCTCTCTTTTTTTTTCTCATAGCGTTATCTATTTTTTACATTGATCTCTAAGAGTATTAGAGTATTTATATATTCTGTAACAAGTCCTTTGTCAGAATATATACCATGATTAATTTCTCTCTAGCTATGGCCTGCTTTTCATATTCCTAATGGTCTTTTTTTGAATGAATAAAATATTTATTTTGATAAAATTTATTTTTAAATTTCTTTTATTATTAATTTAGTGATTCTTGTATCTTAAGTATTATTTGCAAATCCAAATTTGCAAAATCCCCTTTATTTTATTCTAGAAGCTTTGTAATTTTAGCTTTTATATATATATTTCATCTGCTTCATATAAAGTTCTGTGGATGATATGAGTAGTGGATCAAATTTTATTTTATGAATAAACTTATTCAGTTGATTCAGCACCATTTGTTGAAAAGATTTTCTTTTCCTTTTGTACCTTTGTCAAGAGTCATTTGTCTTTATAAGTGTGGTTTTATTTCTGGACTCTCTATTCTGTTCCACAGATCTTTATGTCTCTATTTATGCCAATACTACACTCTTCTAATTACTGAAATTTGTTATAAGGTAACTGAAATCCTCAACTTTGATCTTCTCTTTAAAAATTGTATTGACTATTTTAGGTCCTTTAATTTTTCAATACAGATTTTAGAATCAACTTGACAATTTCTACCAGAAAAACAAACAAACCAACCAACCAAAAACCCTTGAAATATTAAGATTGTATTGTTTCTGTTTATCAGGTTGTTAATGTCTGGAAAATATTGAATCTTCCAATTCATAAACATGATATATCTCTCCATTTACTTAGTTCTTCTTTAATTCCTATCATCATTATTTTGTTATTTCCAATGTGCTGATCTTGCACAATTTTTTGTTAAAAGTTTTGATATTTTACCTGCCATTTTCATTTTAGAAATCTTATTTTTTAATTGTTCATTGATAGTATGTAAGAACACAATAGAACTTTGTATATAGAATGAATTCTGATATTTTGCTGAATTTATTTATTAGTTCTAATAATTCTTCAAGAGGGTTATTTTTATATATATTGTTTAGTTTTGTTTTCACCAGCACAATTATGTCAATACAAGATAAGATAATTTTGCTTCTTCTTTTCCAAACTTTATGATTATCTCTTGCCTTATTGAAATGGGTAGGACACACTGTGTAATGTTTAATAAAAAATGCTCAGACCTTTCATGCTTGCTTTGCTCTAAATCTTAACAGGAAATTGTTTATTTTGCCATTAACCTGATGCTACCTGAAGATGTTTTTGTAGATGCCCTTTATCAAATAGTTAATATCCCCTTTCATTTTTATTTCAAGACTTTTTATCATTAATATTGAATTTTGACAAATGCTTTTTCTGTGTCTATTGACATGACTATATGGATTGTTTTATTTCTGTGAATGTGGTTAATTTCATTAGTTGGTTTTCAAATGTTAAATAAACATTGCATTCTTGAGACAAACTCTGCTTGTTTATGATTATCATTTATAAGTTTTTGCATATTATGGGATTTAACTTACCAATGTTTTATTATAAATTTTTGTGTCTTTGTTCTTGAAGGATATTGGTTTCTAATATCCCCTCTTTCTACGGTTGCTTTGTAAGATATACTTTTAGGATTAATTATCTGAGTTATTCTGTCCTAATAGAATGAGTTTTGAAGGGTCCTGTCTTATTTATTTCCTGAAAAATATTTGTCTAAGACTGATATTATTTATCATAATAAGTGATAGAATTCACTAGTGAAATCATGTGGACCTATAATTTTCTTTAGGGGAGTGTTTTCAATTATAAATTCAATTTCTTCAACCAATATGAAATATACTTAGCTTTCCTATGTTTCATTGTTTAATTTTTAATACATATTGTTCTTTAGAAATTTCCAATTTTACATAACTTGTTGAATTTATTGGCATAAACTATTTATGTTATTGGTTATTGTCTTTGTGATATCTACAGGGCTTGTAGGGATACACATTTTTACTACCATTATGTTTAGGGCCCAACTATAGATCTAAGTAAACCTAACCTAGGGGCGCCTGGGTGGCTCAGTCAGTTAAGCATCCAACTCTTGATTTTAACTCAGGTCAAGATCTCAGGGTCGTGAGATCAAGCCCCACATCAGGCTCCACACTCAGCGTGGAGTCTGCTTGTCCCTCTCCCTCTGCTCCTCACCCTGCTCATGTTCTTTCTCCCTGTCTCCCTTACTTTCTCTGTCTAAAATAAATAAATAAATCTTTAAAAAAAATAAACCTAACCTCAGTTCAAATACTGATTTTATTGATTGTTGATGCTTTAGATACAACATTGAGGCTTAGTAGCCTCATCTGTAAAATGAGATAATAATACTTAGATATTAGGGTAATTAAAAATTTTAAATAAAGTATCTATGAAGCTATATTTTAATGCCCTGCTTGCCTTTATGAACTTCTATTGGATTTATACTCCATGGTGGACAGAGTCTAAAATGGCCTTCTGTTTTTCATGTGTCCTGGTATTTCCACCTGAAATAATCCTGAGTGTGGGCAAGACTCATGAGTTGTGTTTATTCAATGGAAAATGGCAAATGTGATAGGTGTCACTTCTGTGATTAGGCTATATAAAATTGTGACTTTTGTCTTCCCAGAAGTATCTTTCTTTCACTGAAATAAGCTGCTATATTGTGAGTTTCCTTATGGAGAGATCTGTATAGCAATGAACTTTGCACAGACCCTGCCAATGGCTAATAAGAAGCTGAAACCCTCAGTCTTATAGCTTGTGAGAAACTGAATTCATCCAAAAGCCACATCATCTTGGAAGTGGATCTTTTCCCACTGAAGCTTTGAGGAGACACTGCAACCACACTTTGGCACCAGCTTTCAGATGAGACCCTGAAACAAAGCACCAAGAAGAACTTTGCCCAGACTCCTTACCCAACAGATGGATTTGAGTAACTTAAAAATGTTGAGTCCATGGGTCAACTGATATGTGAAAGGATATGTCAGAATTTTTCTCTTCTATTTAAAAAGAAAATTGTTAACAAGTGAATAGCAGTGGCATAAAGGAGAGGATAACATGCTGTCATTGGGAGTTAGCATTTTGTGGTAATAAGAGCAAAGTCTTTTGGAAGCTTGCACTCCAGTGCTTCACAAAGCTGATATATGTTAATTTCAGAAAAAGCTGAAAATGGCATTAGGGAATTATGATGACCAGGGGAGGTCAGAACTTTATCAGTTCTTACACCTTGAGCAGTGAGAAATTTAAGAAATGAGAGAAATTTAAGTCTCAAAATTAAACTTGATATAGGCATATGGGTAATTAGCACTCAGCCAGAGGGCAAGAAAAGAGAAAAAAGGTGGAAATTAAAATCAGCCCTATGGTAACTTATTAATAGTTTCTTTATGGAAAGAGATTTAAAATCATTTTCTTTGGATTCCAATGACAATATTATCTATACCTAGAACTACCATTCATTGAGTCCCAATCCTGGGACAACTCTTTACACATTTCACTAATCCTCACAAGTGTCTGAGGTAGATTTTATGTTCCTAATTTTTTTAAGATTTTATGTATTTATTTGACAGAGAGAGACACAAGCAGGGGGGAGCAGCAGGCAGAGGGAGAGGGAGAAGCAGGTTCCCTGCTCATCAAGGAGCCTGCTGGACCCTGGGATCATGACCTGAGCCGAAGGCAGACACTTAATTGACTGAGCCACCCAGGTGCCCCATTTTATATTCTTATTTTTAAAATGAGAAAACTGAGACTAAAAAAATTTTAATGATTTGCCAAAGGCTGCAGAGTGGCTATTTGGCTCACTCACTCCAAACATACTCCCTGTTTCTTTATTTTGTGCCCTATAGAAATTAAAAATTTATTGAATTTTAGTTTGCACAGAATGTCAGTGGATACCATCCTATTATCTTGACTATACCTAGTCTTTAGAAACACATATGTTTCCAATTTTGGCAAATACTTGTGTTCAAGCTGTTATTGCTTTCTACCATGACAACTATCATTCCATAACTTTCTGAATAGACTAGATGAGAGAAAGCAAACAATTTACGTCTATTCCTGATATACTGGATGTTTCCAAGAAGAATTATGAAAAAAATAAGGGAAACTTTTCACTGAGTCACAATCAGGAATGTTTCACTGATTAGAATATTGATGTACCAAAGAATGCACTGATTATATGTTTCCTCTTTTATAGAGGGGTTTACTAACATTCTCTGTAATGTTTAAGTGCTGATGCACCTGTTCAAAGAAGCTTAAAATACTCTGATTCTATTCAAAGTAATCTATTCTTATTTCTTAACTTCCTTTGCATGCAAGCAACTTTAGATTTTAATGATTTAAAACAAATCATCTAGAATATTTATAGTTTTCCACTTTATATTTAAGGCTATGATACATTTTTAATTGAATCTGTATTAGGTGTGAAGTTTAGATCAAGATTTCTTTCTTTCTTTCTTTCTTTCTTTCTTTCTTTCTTTCTTTCTTTCTTTCTTTCTTTCTTTCTTTCTTTCTTTCTTTTTTTTCTTGTCAATGGATGTCCAATCAATACAGTATTTATTGAAAAAGCTATTCCAAGAAGAGGAAAAAAGAAAGAAAAAGCTATTCCTCATTCATTGAAATGCTTTTGCTCCTTTGTCAAAAATTAATTGGGCATATTTGTGTAGATCCATTTTTGTATTTTCTAATCTGTTCTATTAATCTAAGTGTTTATCTGTTTACCTGTACCACAGTATCTTAATTACTATGGCTATATAGTAAATGTTAATATTGGAAGCAATTACTACTAATTGTTGACTTCTTTTTTTCAAAATCATTTTGGTTATTCTTAGATCTTTTATTTCCCATATACATTTTAGGATAAAATTTCCTAAGTTTTTCTGTGTTGACAATCATATCAGCTGCAAATAGAGGTAATTTTATTTCATTTTTAAAAATTTGTATTCATTTCATTTCTTTTTCTTGATTTATTACAGTGGCTAGGACTTCCAGTACTATGTTAAATAAGAGTTGTATGAAAAGAATCTTTGCCTTTTCCCTGATCTTGAAGGTCTTTCACCATTTAGTATGATTTTATCTGTAGGTATCCTATGGATACTCTTTATAAGTTTGAGGAACATAGGAAAAAAACTCCCAGGGTCTTTCCCTTGGCTTGACATCAAAGCATAATCCATAAAAATAAAAATTTATAAATTTGACTTCATCAAAAATAAAAACTTTTCATTTGTGAAACACAGTATGTTGAAAGGATGCATCTGTCTTTATACAGACTTGTATAAATATATTACAAAATACATATTCAACAAAGGGCTTGTCTCTAGAATATATATAGCACTCTGAAAACTCACCAGTAAAAGAACAACAATCCAATTTTAATATGGGCAAAAGACATGCACAGATATGTCATCAAAGAGGATAAACAGATGGGAAATAAACATAGGAAAAGATGTTTAACATCATTATTCACTAGACATATATAAATTAAAACCACAATTAGATATTACTACACACATATCAGAATGGGTAGAATAAAAAAAAATTGATAACACTGAACCTAGCAAAAATGTGGAAGTATTAGCTCACCATCCATCGCTGGTAAGAATGTAAAATGGTACAGCCACTTCAGAAAATAGTTTGGAAGTTAATTTTAAAGCTAAAAATGATCTTACAACATGACACAAAATTGCACTCTTGGGCATTTATTCCAGAGAAATTCTTTTCATGCAAGATTTATTTTCATCCAAGAACTTACAATGAATGTATATAGCAGCTTTATATAATCATTATAGCCCTAAACTAGAAAATACTCAGATGTCCTTCAATGGGTGAATGAGTAAACAAACTTTGTTACATCCATACTATGAGCATACCACTCAGCAATATTTAGTGCCAAACTATTTATACATGCAACAATTTAGACTAATTTTAAAGAAATTATGCTGAATTTAAAAAGCCTATTTAAAAAGATATATTCAGCATGATTCCATGCTCATAACACTCATTAAATAACAATTAAAATGATGGAGAAGATATTATTGTTTGCTAAGGTTAAGAATAGGAGTTGGGGATGGGTGTATCTGAAAGGGGTAATAGAATTCTGTGGTGATATGTATGTACAGTTGAAAATCTTCATTTTGGTGGTAGTTATACAAGAATACACTCATGTTAAAATTTCATAGAGCTTTAAAAATACATAAACAAACACAAATGAGTGTATGTATAATTAACAGATCTTGAATAAATTCCATGGATTTTACCAGTACCAATTTTTTTGTTTTTGCTATTGTACTAAGTTGTGTGAGATGTTAACATGGGAGGAGGCTGGGAGAAGTTGTACATAGGATTTTCTATACATTTCTTTGCAACCTCCTATGAAACTATAATTATTTTTAAATAAAAAGTTGAAAAAAATCTCCCTTTTCTCTTTCAGCAAAAAACTTGAAGGGAATTTTCAAAAACCCTGAAATGCAGAGTTTATTTTTTTCTTTTTCAAGGAAATATTAATTGTAAAGTATAAATTAATGGATAACTTATCTCTGTTTCTTCTTAGAGTAGCTGCTCTCCTGTCCAATGGAGGCTGCAATATGATCTTCAACCCCTTGATCAGACTGGTAAGAATGGAAGCAGCTTTTTACCTTAAAACATCAGTTTAATACTCTTGAAAATTTGAAATTGTGTCACAGAAATTCTAGTTGGCCCATGTCAGGCAAATCTGCGATCATGGAGCTCTGGGCCAACAGTGATTATAGTGCACCAAAGTAGGGACAGCAAGTTTTCAGAGAGGGTGGATAAGGTGAGATAACGCACTGCAGAAGACACAAGATAAAAAAGTAATTAGTATTTTTGGTTCTTTATAAATCTTAGATGTCTTGCCATTGGATTCTGTGAGATCCCTCTCGATCGGAAGTATCTCACCCCTTCCTTTTTTTTTTTTTTTTAGAACATAGTGAATTTCTGCAGTTTCTATTTCTCTTTCCTAAACTATTTTTTTTTCTTAAACTATTTCTTATTAATACATGATGGGTTCAATTTTTGGTACAGGGTGTGCTGATAATCTGAAGGTTCTTTATTTTTTTCATTAATTGATTCTATTTTCCTCTTCACTTTCCCTCTTTTTAATTGTATTCCAGCAGTAAGAGACAGGAACAAATAAGGAGGAAAAGTGTTAGAAAAACCTGTTGAGAACTATTCAGATTTCTTATGGGTGTAGAGGTTAGAATTTTTATTCTGATAGGATTTTCACTTTGTCTACAAATTTCCTTTCTGCTTATAGTAACATTCCAACAATTACCAATGGTCATTAACTGACTGGCACATTTTACTCTGGGATTGGCATATGCCCATTATAGGATAAGGTCATATGTTTTTGGTTTTCCACTATGTGCCATGGAAAGCTCTTAAAACACTTTTGGTGTAGACTTATTCATAATTATCTTTTTCTGAATTTCATAAAATTATTTTGCAGATTTTATAAATTTTGATATAATATGTATTTTAGTACCTGATATAGTCTAGAGAGGAAATTAACTCCTTACTCATGTGGATCCCAGTGGGGTTGTTGGTTATATCAACATTAGGAATATGATAAATGTTTTTAAAATGCACATGCTTTTTAATTTGGTCTTTCTACTGTGAAGTATTGGATCCTACAAAATTTGCTAAGGAGATAAAAGAAAAGGTTTAGTTTGAAATATATATTTTGTAGCATTGCTTCCAAATACAAAACATGCTAAATATCCAACATAGGCTCTTGGCTCACTCTATAAACATACATCTAAGCAGTGGAATAAAACTGAGGAAATAATATTTATGTGGTAATTTAAGAAATACATATTATACCTGTTTAAATGAAAGCTTGTACTAGAGCTATTAAGCATATCTGTTTTGATATTAGAATTGGATTCGAGGGTTTGTTCTGTATCTTATTCATATTGAGCTACTTAATTAGACTTTCATTCTCATGTATTTTTTTAGACTGTTAGTATGCTATGCACCATAAACTTAATGGCTTACAACAACACACACTTATTATCTCAGAGTTTCTGTAGGTCAGGAGTTCATAGAGTTTAGCTGAATATTTCGTTCAGTGTCTCACAGGGTTGTATTCTCAACTGAGGCTTGAGGTCTTCTTTTAAGCTCATCAGTAGTTGGCAGAATTGAGTTTCTTGTGGTTGGAGGACTGAGGCCCTCCGCATCAGAGGCTGTCCATCATTCCCTGCCAGGTCATTCTCTCTACAATATGGCATTTTATTTCTCCAAGCCCAACGCATTGAGTGTCTTAACTATACAGGTTAGGCCCACCTAGGAATAATCTACCTTGTGATTAACTCAAAATCAACTGATTTGGAACATCGGTTATATGTGCAAAATTCCTTCACCTTTACCGTATCAAGTAACCACAACAGTGAAATCCCATCATATTCCTACCCACAGTCAATGAGAAAGGGTTATAAAGAGAATGCGAGTCATTGGGAATCACTTTAAAATTGTGCCTATCAAACACACACTAATGCTTAATGTGTTTATTTGTAAGACTGAGCTAATAATTTACCAAGTTAATTGAAATTACATAACAATTAAATGAAAAAGAACTTGAACTCCAAACATGGTGTAAAACAATTATGATGCGTGTGTTATGGTTGCTATTATAGTATTAGTACTGGCAACATTGAAGAAAAGGACTTAACAAAATACGTAAAGCAGCAAACTACAAGTAAGACAACATACCAGAATTTTACAGTGGCTATCTCTAGTTGGAATGGGATTGTGGATATATTTTTTTACATATCTCTATTATTGTGTTAATATTATTAGAATCTTTTGTATTTTGTGCAATAATTACTGATACTTACAAAGCAGTTAATAAATGCCAGGGCACTGTTATAAATTATTTTCACAAATTAACTCATATAGTCCTCATGCAATCCTATAAATTAGGTACTATTAATAGCTTTGGTTTACAGCTGAAGAAAATGAGACGAAGAGAGTTTTAATGTTATGCTCAAGGTCACCTAGGTATTAAGTAATACAATCAAAGCAGTAATTTAGGCTGACTAGCTTTTGGCACTACTCTATTTTGCATTTCTATGAATAGTCATTGTTTTAGTAGTAATAAAAACAATACAAGTTTTACTATTTAAATAAAAGATAAAGCTATGGCAAAACAAGGCCAACTAGAGTTTATTAAAAATTAGAGCGAGGGCGCCTGGGTGGCTCAGTTGGTTAAGCAACTGCCTTCGGCTCAGGTCATGATCCTGGAGTCCCGGGATCGAGTCCCACATCAGGCTCCCTGCTCAGCAGGGAGTCTGCTTCTCCCTCTGACCCTCTTCCCTCTCGTGCTCTCTGGCTCTCATTCTCTCTCTCAAATAAATAAATAAAATCTTAATAAAATAAAATACAGTTCATTAAAAAAAAAAATTAGAGTGAGAAACTGAGTTTGGAGTTTCCTGAATCTTCCCCCAACCCCACCCTTCTAATGTAGTCTTTTATAGTAGACCTTCAAACATTTGGTAAGCCACTGCAGTAGACTGGGAACCTGCTGGAGACTGAATACACTGCAGAGGGTTGGCAGGGAGGGCTATTCCTGGGAGAAAATCTGCACTCTCCCAGCAGCTCACGCTTGAAACGGCCTCATCTTTGTTCTGAATTGGTTTGCCTTCTCTCCAAAGGCTGTCCTTTTCTTTTCTATTTTTTTCCCCTTTGCAAGATCGTTTTGCACAGAACTCCCACATAGATGTGTTTCAGCTAAAAAACCTGTCCCCCTAACAAATGATTCCCACCCAATCAGACACTGGAATCATCCAACTTCTTTGACTTCCTACAGCATCTTCTAGGTGGTTTTTGGAGTATGTCTGACTCAGGCAGCACCTGCTGGCACAGATTAGGACTCCTACAATGAGGAATGATTTACTCTCATCCCTTTCTGTGCATATTAAATATGTTAAGCAACAAAACAACTCCTCTCTTCCAAATTGTGGTTCAGATGAATCCCCTTAACAACAGCTGCTCAACATTTGTTCATCCTTAGTCACTACTCTCAAAGAGAACCCTGCTTTCCCCTACAATTAGTATTTTTTTCAAGTGCTTCCTGCATTGTTTGCTGTCTGACCTTTCTTTTGTCCTTTGCAAGTACATATGTTAAAATAAAAATACCAAGGCCAAATGCCTCATTCTTATTCCTGCACATCTTGCTCTGATTTAGAATTTTTTTTTGGATTAGGTTTGAACTGCGTGTGGGTGTTGGAGTGGGTGAAGGCAGAGAAAGAGGAGATGAGGGGGCAGGAAAGGAAGGGAGATGGCTCTCTCCTTTTTCCTTTTTTATCTTCTTGTCTTTCTTCTTCTTTTTGTACCATGGCATAGTCACAAAAGCAGAGTGATATATTCATTAATTTGTTTATTCATTTATCAGATATTTGCTGTTCTAGGCAGTGGAATTAAAACAATGTGCAAATGATGGAAAAAAAAAAACCACCAGAATTATATTCAGAAGACCTTGGTTCTTCCTGGCATCTAAGATTAGTATTGTGAAAATTGGCAAGTTGTTGAACATTCATCAAATATTTAATACTCTACTACCTGCCAAACCCTGTGCTAATTGTGGGGGCATATTAATGAACACTAGAGAAATAGTTCTCAGTCTTTGGGAAGATCTTAGTCCAGGGAGCTATTTCATTTCTTTGATCCTTACTCAAAGCAGTACACTTGGAGGTATACCTTACTTTTCTCCTAAAACCTTACATTCCTGCTCCTACCCTTCATTACAGTTCTTTCTACTTAGGGGGCTATATTTAAATGCACACCTGCTCATCCCAGATCCTCCCCTGCAAAGAGCTCCACCCACTGATACCCCTCACTTCTCCTTGTTATCTCTTTTTATCTTACAACACCAAAGCTCACAGAGTAAGTGGGGTTCAGAATAAAGCAGTCTAATGACCACAACACTAAAATATTTAACCCCTATCCACTTCCCCATAACCTTAATTTTCAATCAAGAGCACAACAAAACTCAAATTGTTAGAATTCGCGGCACTGTGAAAATTTAAGTAGAAGATGTATAAGCAGCCAGAGGGAAGGTGATTTGGTGTAGACTGCTAACATATACATTATTTATATCTGCCTTGGGTCAAAGAATGTTTGATTTGAGAGGACACATTAGAAGCCATCTGTTTCCATCTTTCAATCAGTAAATGGAAGTACAGACTGTTTAATGACTGTGTTGATGATAATGAGAACAAAAATGGCTTCAATTTATTGAACACTTACTATATGGGTAGCTTAAAATATTCTGTGCATAATTATATCATTGGATTATCATAAATTTCTGTGACATCAGTAATAACACAGTCTTCATTTTACAGATAAGAAAATTGAGAATCAGAATGGTTATGGGCATGTCTAAGAAAGAAAGTGACTAAGAGGTCCAGGGGGCTTTCAAACATAGGTGTCTTCAATTTTCCCTCTAAAAAAATTTAAAGAGCAATCCCAATTATGACCTATGTTTCTGCATTCCTTCTTTATCAGTATGTCTATCCACTATCCCATATACTTCATATGCTATTCCTCATTTGTCCAGGATTTTTTATTCCTCTCGTGTGAGCCCATTAATTTTCTAAGAGCCATTAAAAAAAAAAAAGCCTAAGTCTCTTTTGGTAGTGGTGTAAGGTATTTCACATTTTAAAAAAAAGATAGAAGTAGTGATTGAAATCCTATACTGCTGTCTGTTTGGTCTAGAAAATTTTACTATCAGGATTAAGTTAGGCTGGGTCTTAATATCAGTGGCTTAAATAATGTTTTATTTATTTTTCAAATAAAAGAAGTCTAGAAGTAGGCAGTGTGGCTGGTGTGAGCTTTGTCTGCTTCACCTTCAGTAGACCCTATTCCCTCCTACCTGTTCTCCCTTTGGTAGTTCATGACTTCCATCTTTAAGGTCACACCATGTTTTCAAGGTAGCTACTAGACCTCTTGCTATGGCTTCCACTTTGTATCAGCACTGACAAGACTTTGAGTTGACTTAGGACTCTTTAAGAACTTTCTCGGGATCGGTCATGAGTTCTCTTTCCATCTTAATGCTAGCTGTATCTACAAGGCTATGAAGGAAACGTGCATTGAGCTGAACTTAGTCCATATGCCTCCCCCTCCCAATGTAGAGGTTTTGCAAGTAAGGAAAAAATACTGTATGTGTCCGTGTGTATGGAATAAGATCATATATGATTTGGGAGCACAGGGTGGCTCAGTCAGTTAAGCGTCTGACTCTTCATTTCAGCTCAGGTAATGATATCAGGGTCCTGGAATCATCCCCGTGTCTAACTCCATGCTCAGCAGGGAGTCTGCTTGAGATTCTCTCCCTCTTACCCTCCCCCCAGCTCTCTCTCTCTAAAATAAATAAATAAATCTTTAAAAAAAGATAAAATATGTTTTTATGAATCCAGAATATGGTATATAAATAAACTTAACTAGATAGAATATCAAATGTTTTAGTTTAAATGATCAAAAAATCATCAAGGTTGATGTGAACAATGTTTTAGCTATTAACAGTGATTCTCAAAGAATATTTAATGCTTAGAAACCCATGGATTTACCTCAGATGTTTCTTTAGTTTGGCTGGTGAGGTTTTATGGAAGAATGGAATGGTAGTCAAAGGCAAGTAAGCAGGTAGCCCCTCCTTGGATCTTACATGAATAAAGGAGGGGTCCTAAATTTTCTGATTCATACAGCTGAGATGTGTTTGATTTCCTTTGGAAAGAAAAGAAAGGATACTGTTGCATAAAAGTTAATGGAAACTGTTTGTATATAACTGCTTTTTCATATTTTACTTGAAAGTGACTTGCCAAAGAAATCCATAACAGGTGTTAGGCTAAAGAACCCAATTCTCTTGATTCCCAATTTAGTACTCTTTCTACTACATTTCATTAGAATTAACCAGAAGGATTCATATACACGTCCCTAAGCTTTGGAATTTGTGCTCTTTTGCTAGCTCATGCTCTATGGTCCTAATTGATTTATTGATTTATTCAATATAGCAGATGCTGCACATAATGAGCAGGAACTATAAACTCAAATGAAATCAGCACAGCTAAAGGAAAAAACTTGCTCTAATTTAATACATTATACATATGCTCATGTATTTAAAATTATTCTTGTATTAATAAACTCTGTGAAGCATATTGAAGAAAAACAGTATTATTCTGTTACCTTTGAGATTTTTTTGTGTAAGACTATTTTTACACAAAACTTTTTAGGAAAATTTCATTTTGGTCATACTTCCAGTGTTTAGACACCCGGTTAAATTGTTTCTCATTTATTATTACCTTCATTTTTACAGTAAGGAAAATTATGCTTAAAACAATTTGCTAATGATCACACAGTTCATTGCTAGAAAGCAATGGATTCAGGATAAGATGACCACCAATATCTATAAACTCATCTTCACTCTGGAAACACACAGGCTTCAAAAAAAGTGGTAGTGTTTTTTGGTGTCACACATGGTCCTCTCTGCTGGCATAGTCTGCTCTGCCATTCCATTTTCAGAAATACAAACACACATTTGTGCTCACACCAAAAAATATTGGTGATTTCAATTTCTGCTTTCTTCCTTGGGATAATGAACTGGTCTTGGAGCTCTTGGTTATTCTTCCAAGGTTAGCTTCCGCAGTGGGTTAGTCCCTTGGCCCCAGGGCTCAAATATACTCATATCTGCCCAACTGGAGTTCTTATGTTCTTTCAGACATGCTCATAGTTCAGAACTTTTCATGGCTGAGCTCATTCTAGTCCAAATAGAGAGGCATCATGGTGAACCATTTGCCACATGGTTTTTTTTGAAGGAAATTAAAGCTATCTTAAGTGTTTTAGTGGTGTTTAAACACAGTGAAACAGACAAACCAACCAACAAACAACCTAGCCATCAGAGATTAAGCTTGTTACCCTGGATAAGATTTACCTGATAAGACCTCTTAATTCTAGAAAAAATTTCCACCCCACTCAACTATTTTTTCCAGATTGAGCCTACTCATTTGGTTTTGTTTTTGCTTGTTTTTGCTTTTGACATTAAGGTGTGGTCCCCTGACTATCTGCAGTGAAACCCCATATCCTGAATCTGGAGACCCAGGAATCTGCATATCCCACATGATTATTGTACACATTCAAGTTAGAGAGTCACTGTATTGCTGTACTTGAAAGATCTTTTTATTTTGCACAAGAATGTTTTATTTGGGTCACTGAGTAAGGCAAACCTGTTGTTATTGTGTGTGACACATTCTGCCTGCATAGCAGGCAGGTATGAAGGTGACTCACAGCAATGTAGGTTGGCTTTATATCTTGGGAATAAAAGTAGTGTATGAATGCAATTCACTGAAGTAATACTGTATTTGAGGTTTTAAGGAAAATTCTGGTCCCCAAGCAGGCGGTTTCTACTTTAGCTACCATGAGAAATTAGTCAACAATGTATTGAGTGCTTATTGTGCAGGGGAACAAAGCAGAGATAAAATGCTCTGTTCTGTTAAGGATGAGTTTACCATTAGATGGAGGTCTCAAGAAAGGAAAACATATTCCAGTGACATAAAACAAGTTTATGTAATAGCAGAAGCAGGCAAACCAAGTACATATAGATGTGGACAGGTGGTGCACACAAATTCCAGTGTGACTATTTGGGTATGTCTTGCAATCATTTACACTATTCCTTTTAAAGCTTCCAATTCCTATAAAGGCCAGAAACTTTCTGATCTCCAGGAAGCTCAGTTCAGACTTTTAAGCATCTTTCACTAAGTCATCCTTGATTCAAAAGTAAGCTAGCTAATCTGTCAATACTTGGTCATTATCCCTCTCACAAAAGAATCAACTATTTTAATAATGTTTAAGTGTCCTCAATACTTTATGGTTCCCCCCAAACACAAAGATTGTAAAAACAATTAGAATATTTTAAAAACGGTTGTTTTCTTTCACTATGTAAAGATACTTAAACAAATGAAAAAATGAGAAGACCATAGACTAGTGTTTTTATTTTTTAATTTATGTTTTTCCTTTGAAATTATTTATTCAAAGATAAAGAACCAATGAAAATGGATTAACCTCTGTTCCTTCAAGAATTTGCTTTGTTTTGCTTTCAAAAATAGGCTATTTATCTGAAGTCAAATAACTCCATCATCTACCTTAGATATGTAGGTTCCATCCATTTCTAGACATTATACTAGATTATAGTATGTGAGAGTGGAGGAGTGTGTGTGTTGCATTTGTGAAGGCTATGAGATTAGTAGTATTCTATTGCTGTCATAACAGATCACCACAAATGAGGTAGACTTAACAAGATAATTATCTTACAGTCTGGAGGTCAGAATTCTGACCACTGGGTACAATGTGAGACTTTAGGTAGAGCAAGTTTTCTTTTAGGAAGAAAAAGAGGGGCACCTGAGTGGCTCAGTTGGTTAACCATCTGCCTTCAGCTCAGGTCATAATCTCAAGGTCCTGAGATGGAGCCCTGCATTGGGCCCCCTGTTCAGCAGGATTTATCTAATTGGGGCTATTTATTACAGAGGAACTGAAGATATTTGGGATTATTAGCAAACATATCTTGTGCCACATTGAAAATTTTACCATGAGGAAGAATATGCTTCTAGATATGAAATGTATTGATAAAGTTGCTAATCTAGAAATCCTGGTTGTAACATTCTTAATTTTCACTACATATTAAAATTTTTAAGGATAAGAATTCTAATCAATATATGTAATTAAAGGTGCTAGAAATAATAAGAAAAACAATTCTGTATGCAAAGTAGGAAGGATGAATTTTTGATAAGAGGAAGGATAGGGTATGGAAATGCATTTTAAGGGAAAGGAGAATAATTTTGTCCTAAAGATAAGCTTTCATATCAATAGTGTGCCTATGTAAAACTAAACTTTAATTTTCTTTCAGCTGTTAAAAACGATAAAGATTTTGGGCGCCTGGGTGGCTCAGATGGTTAAGCGTCTGCCTTCGGCTCAGGTCATGATCCCAGGGTCTTGGGATCGAGTCCCACATCGGGCTCCCTGCTCCTTGGGAGCCTGCTTCTCCCTCTGCTTCTCTCTCTCTCTCTCTCCCTCTGTCTCTCATGAATAAATAAATAAAATCTTTAAAAAAAAATGATAAAAATTTCTTGGATGATTGGTCTGTTCTTTTTTTTTCTTTTAATTTTTCTATTGTTATGTTAATCACCATATATTACATCATTAGTTTTTGATGTAGTGTTCCATTAGTTTTGATGTAGCTCATAATATGTTCATTGTTTGTTCATAACACCCAGTGCTCCATGCAGAATGTGCCCTCTTTAATACCCATCACCAGGCTAACCCATCCCCCTACCCTCCTCCCCTCTAGAACCCTCAGTTTGTTTTTCAGAGTCCATCATCTCTCATGGTTTATCTCCCCCTCTGACTTACTCCCCTTCATTCTTCCTCTCCTGCTATCTTCTTCTTTTACTTTTTTCTTAAAATATGTTGCATTATTTGTTTCAGAAGTACAGATCTGTGATTCAACAGTCTTGCACAATTCACAGCGCTCACCGTAGCACATACCTTCCCCAATGTCTATCACCCAGCCACCCCATCCCTCCCACCCCCAAACACTACAGTAACACTCAGTTTGTTTCCTAAGATTAAGAATTCCTCATATCAGTGAGGTCATATGATACATGTCTTTCTCTGATTGACTTATTTCACTAAGCATAACACCCTCCAGTTCCATCCACGTCATTGCAAATGGCAAGATCTCATTCCTTTTGATGGCTGCATAATATTCCATTGTGTATATATACCACCTCTTCTTTATCCATTCATCTGTTGATGGACATCTTGGCTCTTTCCACAGTTTGGCTACTGTGGACATTGCTGCTATAAACATTGGGGTGCATGTACCCCTTCGGATCCCTACATTTGTATCTTTGGGGTAAATACCCAGTAGTGCAATTGCTGGATCGAATGGTAGCTCTAATTTCAACTGTTTGAGGAACCTCCATACTGTTTTCCAGAGGGGTTGCACCAGCTTGCATTCCCACCAACAGTTTAGGAGGGTTCCCCTTTCTCCACATCCCCGCCAACATCTGTCGTTCCCTGACTTGTTAATTTTAGCCATTCTGACGGGTGTGAGGTGGTATCTCATTGAGGTTTTGATTTGGATTTCCCTGATGCTGAGCGATGTTGAGCACTTTTTCATGTGCCTGTTGGCCATTTGGATGTCTTCTTTGGAAAAATGTCTGTTCATGTCTTCTGCCCATTTCTTGATGGGATTATTTGTTCTTTGGGTGTTGAGTTTGATAAGTTCTTTATAGATTTTGGATACTAGCCCTTTATCTGATATGTCATTTGCAAATATTTTCTCCCATTCTGTCGGTTGTCTTTTGGTTTTGTGGACTGTTTCTTTTGCTGTGCAAAAGCTTTTTATCTTGATGAAATCCCAATAGTTCATTTTTGCCCTGGCTTCCCGTGCCTTTGGTGATGTTTCTAGGAAGAAGTTGCTGCGGCTGAGGTCGAAAAGGTTGCTACCTGTGTTCTCCTTTAGGATTTTGATGGACTTCTGTCTCCTGTTTAGGTCTTTCAACCATTTGGAGTCTATTTTTGTGTGTGGTGTAAGGAAATGGTCCAGTTTCATTCTTCTGCATGTGGCTGTCCAATTTTCCCAACACCATTTGTTGAAGAGACTGTCTTTTTTCCATTGGACATTCTCTCCTGCTTTGTCAAAGATTAGTTGACCATAGAGTTGAGGGTCCATTTCTGGGCTCTCGATTCTGTTCCATTGATCTATGTGTCTGTTTTTGTGCCAGTACCATACTGTCTTGATGATGACAGCTTTGTAACAGAGCTGGAAGTCCGGAATTGTGATGCCGCCAGCTTTGCTTTTCTTTTTCAATATTCCTCTGGCTATTCGGGGTCTCTTCTGGTTCCATACAAATTTTAGGATTATTTGTTCCATTTCTTTGAAAAAAGTGGATGGTATTTTGATGGGGATTGCATTGAATGTGTAGATGGCTTTAGGTAGCATTGACATCTTCACAATGTTGGTTCTCCCAATCCATGAGCATGGAACGTTTTTCCATTTCTTTGTGTCTTCTTCAATTTCTTTCATGAGTATTTTATAGTTTTCTGAGTACAGATCCTTTGCCTCTTTGGTTAAATTTATTCCTAGGTATCTTATGGTTTTGGGTGCAATTGTAAATAGGATCGACTCCTTGATTTGTCTCTCTTCTGTCTTGTTGTTGGTGTATAGGAATGCCACTGAGTTCTGTGCATTGATTTTATATCCTGCTACTTTACTGAATTCCTGTATGAGTTCTAGCCGTTTGGGGGTGGAGTCTTTTGGGTTTTCCACATACAGTATCATATCATCTGCTTAGAGTGAGAGTTTGACTTCCTCTTTGCCGATTTGGATGCCTTTGATTTCTTTTTGTTGTCTGATTGCTGTGGCTAGGACTTCTAATACTACGTTGAATAGCAGTGGTGAGAGTGGACATCCCTGCCACGTTCCTGACCTTAGGGGAAAAGCTCTCAGCCTTTCCCCATTGAGAATGGTATTTGCTGTAGGTTTTTCATAGATGGCTTTTATGATATTGAGGTATGTCCCCTCTAACCCTAAACTCTGAAGAGTTTTGATCAAGAAAGGATGCTGTACTTTGCCAAATGCTTTTTCTGCATCTATTGAGAGGATCATATGATTCTTGTTCTTTCTTTTCTTAATGTATTGTATCACATTGATTGATTTGCGGATGTTGAACCAGCCTTGCAGCCCAGGGATAAATCCCACTTGGTCGTGGTGAATAATCCTTTTAATGTACTGTTGGATCCTCTTGGCTAGTATTTTGGTGAGAATTTTTGCATCCATGTTCATCAAGGATACTGGTCTGTAATTCTCCTTTTTGATGGGGTTTTGGTTTTGGGATCAAGGTAATGCTGGCCTCATAAAATGAGTTCGGAAGTTTTCCTTCCATTTCTATTTTTTGGAACAGTTTCAGAATAGGTATTAATTCTTCTTGAAATGTTTGGTAGAATTCCCCTGGGAAGCCATCTGGTCCTGGGCTTTTGTTTGTTGGGAGATTTTTGATGACTGCTTCAATTTCCTTAGTGGTTATAGGTCTATTCAGGTTTTATATTTCTTCCTGGTTCAATTTTGGTAGTTGATACATCTCTAGGAATGCACCCATTTCTTCCCGGTTATCTAATTTGCTGGCATAGAGTTGCTCATAATATGTTCTTATAATTGTTTTTATTTCTTTGGTGTTGGTTGGGATCTCTCCTCTTTCATTCATGATTTTGTTGATTGGGTCATTTCTCTTTTCTTTTTGATCAGTCTGGCCAGGGGTTTATCAATCTTGTTAATTCTTTCAAAGAACCAGCTCCTAGTTTGGTTGATCTGTTCTACTGTTCTTTTGGTTTCTAGTTCATTGATTTCTGCTCTGATCTTTATCATTTCTCTTCTCCTGCTGGGTTTAGGCTTTATTTGCTGTTCTTTCTCCAGCTCCTTTAGGTGTAGGGTTAGGTTGTGTATTTGAGACCTTTCTTGTTTCTTGAGAAACACTTGTATTGCTATATACTTTCCTCTCAGGACTGCCTGTGCTGTATCCCAAAGATTTTGAACAGTTGTGTTTTCATTTTCATTGGTTTCCATGAATTTTTTTAATTCTTCTTTAATTTCCTGGTTGACCCATTCATTCTTTAGTAGGATGCTCTTTAGCCGCCATGTATTTGAGTTCTTTCCGACTTTCCTCTTGTGATTGAGTTCTAGTTTCAAAACATTGTGGTCTGAAAATATGCAGGGAATGATCCCAATCTTTTGGTACCGGTTGAGACCAGATTTGTGACCTAGGATGTGATCAATTCTGGAGAATGTTCCATGGGCACTAGAGAAGAATGTGTATTCCGTTGTTTGGAATGGAATGTTCTGAATATGTCTGTGAAGTCCATTTGGTCCAGTGTGTCATTTAAAGTCTTTATTTCCTTGTTGCTCTTTTGCTTAGATGATCTGTCCATTTCAGTGAGGGGGGTGTTCAAGTCCCCCACTATTATTGTATTGTTGTCAATGTGTTTCTTCGCTTTTGTTATTAATTGCCTTATATAATTGGCTGCTCCCATGTTCGGGGCATAGATATTTACAATTGTTAGATCTTCTTGTTGGATAGACCCTTTAAGTAGGATATAGTGTCCTTCCTCATCTCTTATTACAGTCTTTGTTTTAAAATCTAATTTGTCTGATAGAAGGATTGCCACCCCAGCTTTCTTTTGGTGTCCATTAGCATGGTCAATGGTTTTCCACCCCCTCACTTTCAATTTGGGGGTGTCTTTGGGTCTAAAATGAGTCTCTTGCAGACAGCATATTGATGGGTCTTGTTTTTTAATCCAATCTGGTAGCCTGTGTCTTTTGATTGGGGCATTGAGCCCTTTTACATTCAGGGTAACTATTGAAAGGTATGAATTTAGTGCCATTGTATTGCCTGTAAGGTGACTGTTAACTGTATGTTGTCTGTGTTCCTTTCTGATCTTTGCTGCTTTTAGGCTTTCTCTTTGCTGAGAGGACCCCTTTCAATATGTTAACTGTAATATGTTAATTCAAATGTTAACTGTATGTTGTCTGTGTTCCTTTCTGATCTTTGCTGCTTTTAGGCTTTCTCTTTGCTGAGAGGACCCCTCTGATGCTTTTATAAAATTACTTTGTCTTCAAAGAAATTTATGGAAAGGACTCTGAAAAGTACAACTTTCTGGTAACTTTAATAATCATACCACTGAATGTGTAAGAATTTCAAGAACTCTAATGGAAAAATGGAATTCATAAAACTGCTAACCCAAGATCAAGCAGAACAAGAATTAATTATGTGGGACTGAATGAAGTGATGGGGTAATTATAGTTTTTTGTGATTTTTTTTTTGTTTGAAACATTGATAGCTCTTCAGCGTTTTGTTTTTCAGATCTAAGAAAAACTTTTTTTTTTATTTTCTTTAACTTACAGCAATTTGGTAAGTTATATCTTTGTTAACAGAATTGAAACATTTATTTCTTTCTTCCTACCTGATCTTTTTAGAATTTAGAAAATTCTTAGTGGTTTATTTTCATGGCAATACAGTTATTTGCATAATTTTAATAAGAATTCATTCTCCTTTTAACAGGACACAATTGGAAACATTTATTATATTACCAAAGCTTTAACTAGAATGTAATATTTGAAAATCATGTGCATAGAATCAGATATGACCAGACAATTTTAAGGAACTAAGGTTGACTTTATGGAGTCAATAAAATCCCTTGGAAAAACCATCTGGTAACTTGCCTATAGGGTTTTTGGCAGCCTTGCCAGGTAAATAAGGCAGGCCCAGGAATCTCAGGATATTTGGTCGAACCCAAGAAGAGAATAATTCAGCCAAATCTACAGGTATTGCAGGCAAAGTCTGATAGTGAGTACTTCACTTGACTTTAGCCTCAAGAAGCTTTTAAAAAGTCCAATCTGACAAAAGTTCTAGCAAAGCAGGCTTAAAAAGAATGCATATGATTAATCATTATCCTTGCTGCATGTATGTAAAATATCAGCCAAGTTTAATCCAATAGACTTATTCTGCAAATAAATTAGTCTTACTGTGATTCTCTTTGCTAGAAATAAGGGTGATTGTAGGAGAAAAATTATTTTTTCAGTAGAAAACTATAACATACGCTTGTGGATATCAGATTTTAGTCCTGTTTACTGTTTTTGAGTTTTGATATCTACCTGTACACTGGGCCATATCCTGAATTTTTCTAATTTCCCCAAATATTGAGCCATGAGTCTCCAAACTAAGGTTTCCAATTTCCCCCTGCTCTTCTGACTTAGAACCACTAAGAACAAAGATTGACTTTGAACCCCATTGGAAAGGCCAATAACTGGTCCTTTGCACTACTCAGATGACAGCCAAACCTCAGGTCCCTGAAACTTGGGTTCACATCTCCCAACTGAAAATCCTTCCTCCAGAATCTTGACACTGCACACCAGTTGGAGATCTAAAATCAAAACTGACTAGGGAGTTTCCTCATGGCAGCATCTCTAAGAGCAAGTATCAAGATCTTAATCTCCAATATGAAACTTCTGTATCATTTGCATTTTTTGCTACTTGCCTTTTCTCTCTGTAAATGCCTGGAAAGACAATGCTATAATTAGGATTTTACAAGCTACAGCTACTGCAGTAACTAACTGCTGGGTTTGTCATACTACACCAAAATCAATATGAATTGCCCACTCAATGTTTCAAAACCTTACTATGTAAGAAGTTCAGAAGGCAGATGAATTTTGGTAGCTTGGCCTCCTGTAATCCTTCCACCATAGACCCTTGGCTATTAACCACAGATGATAGCATCACAAAAAATGAAGCAATAAATACTACCACTTTAAGAAGGGTAATGGTTGCTCCTCAGGATATGTTTTTGTCTGTGTGGCAATGGTAATATATATGCATAGAGTGTCACCTGTCTCAGTGGTAGGCAAGTACAGGGCTAGTATGGATGAGAAATTTGAGCAGCACCACTATCACTTCAAAACAAACCAGAATTGCGGCCTTGGTCCACTCTTTTAAATGTGCATCACCAATCCAAAAGAAGCTTTCCAGCAGATGTTAAGCCCCTCTGGGTGGGCATCATTTGAAGAGGCCCACTTTCTTGGCTTGGAGTAAGTGCAAATGAAAACATGGATTAGAATCTTGTGCTTAAATCTGTTAACTATTGCTGAAATTAACCTTAAGGACAAAACTATACAACCAAAGTCCCTATGTTCAGAAAAACTGAGAGCTTTTCCCCTAAGGTCAGGAACATGGCGAGGATGTCCACTGTCACCACTGCTGTTCAGCAAAGTACTAGAAGTCCTAGCCTCAGCAATCAGACAACAACAACAACAAAAAATAAAAAGCATCCAAATCGGCAAAGAAGAAGTGAAACTCTCACTGTTTGCAGATGATTTGATACTTTATGTGGAAAACCCAAAAGACTCCACCCCAAAACTGCTAGAATTCATGAAAGAATTCAGTAAAGTGGGAGGATATAAAATCAGTGCAGAGAATTCAGTTGCATTCCTATACACCACCAACAAGATGGAAGAAAGAGAACTTAAGGGGTCAATCCCATTTACAATTGACCCAAAACCATAAGATACCTAGGAATAAATCTAACCATAGACTCAGAAAACTATAGAATACTCATGAAAGAAATTGAGGAAGACACAAAGAAATGGAAAAACGTTCCATACACATGGACTGGAAGAACAAATATTGTGAAGATGTCAATGCTACGTAGAGCAATCTACACATTTAATGCAATCCCTATAAATATACCATCAAATTTTTTCAAAGAAATGGAACAAATAATCCTAAAATTAGGAATCAGAAAAGACCCGAATATCCAGAGGGATGTTGAAAAAGAAAAGCAAATCTGGTGGCATCACAATTCCGGACTTCCAGTTCTATTACAAAGCTGTCATCATCAAGACAGTATGGTACTGGCACAAAAACAGACACATAGATCATGGGACAGAATAGAAAGCCCGGAAATGGACCCTCAACTCTATGGTCAACTCATCTTCGACAAAGCAGGAAAGAATGCCCAATGGAAAAAAGACAGTCTCTTCTACAAATTGTGTTAAGAAAATTGGACAGCCACATGCAGAAGAATGAAACTAGACCATTTCCTTACACCACACACAAAAATAGACTCAAAATGGATGACAGACCTAAATGTGAGACAGGAGTCCATCAAAATCCTTGGGGAGAATGCAGGCAGCAACCTCTTCGACCTCAGCTGGAGCAACTTCTTCCTAGAAACATCACCAAAGGCAAGGGAAGCAAGGGCAAAAATGAACTATTGGGACTTCATCAAGATAAAAAACTTTTGCACAGCAAAAGAAACAGTCCACAAAACCAAAAGGCAACCCACAGAATGGGAGAAGATATTTGCAAATGACATATCAGATAAAGGGCTAGTATCCAAAATCTACAAAGAACTTATTAAACTCAGCACCCAAAGAACAAATGATCCAATCAAGAAATGGGCAGAAGACATGAACAGACATTTTTCCAAAGAAGACATCCAAATGGCCAGCAGACACATGAAAAAATGTTCAACATCACTTGGCATCAGGGAAATCCAAGTCAAAACTTCAATGAGATACCACCTCACACCAATCAGAATGGCTAAAATTAACAAGCCAGGACACGACAGATGTTGGTGAGGATACGGAGAAAGGGGAACCCTCCTACACTGTTAGTGGGAATGCAAGCTGGTGCAGCCACTCTGGAAAACAGTATGGAGGTTCCTCAGAAAGTTGAAAATAGAGCTACCCTACAACCCAGCAATTGCACCACTGGGTATTTACCACAAAGATACAAATGTAGGGATAAAAGGGATATATGCACCCCAATGTTTATAGCAGCAATGTCCACAGTAGCCAAACTATGGAAAGAGCCAAGATGTCCATCGACAGATGAATGGATAAAGAAGAAGTGGTATGTATGTATGTGTACACACACACACACACACACACACACACACACACACACACACACACACACACAATGGAACATTATGCAGCCATCAAAAGGAATGAAATCTTGACATTTGCAATGACGTGGATGGAACTAGAGGGCATTATGCTAAGTGAAATAAGTCAATCAGAAAAAGACATGTATCATGTGACCTCACTGATATGAGGAATTCTTAATCTCAGGAAACAAACTGAGGGTTGCTGGAGTGGTGGGAGGTGGGAGGGATGGGGTGGCTGGGTGATAGACATTGGGGAGGGTATGTACTATGGTGAGCACTGTGAATTGTGTAAGACTGTTGAATCACAGACCTGTACCTCTGAAACAAATAATACATTATGTTAAAAAAAAAAAAAGAAGAAGATAGCAGGAAGGAAAGATGAAGGGGGGAAATTGGAGTGGGAGACGAACCATGAGAGACGATGGACTCTGAAAAACAAACTGAGGGTTCTAGAGGGGAAGGGGTTGGGGGGATGCGTTAGCCTGGTGATGGGTATTAAAGAGGGCACGTACTGTATGGAGCACCGGGTGTTATATGCAAACAATGAATCATGAAACACTACATCAAAAACTAATGATGTAATGTATGGTGATTAACATAACATAAAAAAAAAAAAGACTTTCAGCCTCCAGAAAAAAAAAAAAAATGAAATCTTGCCATTTACAATGACATGGGTGGAACTAGAGGGTATTATGCTAAGCAAAATAAGTCAATCAGAGAAAGACAAGTGTCATATGATGTCGCTGATAAGAGGAATGTGTAAAACAAGAGAGAGTATCATAAGGGAAAGGAGGGAAAAATGAAACAGGAGGAAACAAGAGAGGGAGACAAACCATAAGAGACTCTTAATCTCAGGAATCAAACTGAGGGTTGCTGGAATGGTGGGGGGTGGGAGGGATGGGGTGGCTGGGTGATGGACACTGGGGTGGTTGTGTGCTATGGTGAGCACTGTGAATTGTGTAAGACTGATGAATCACAGACCTGTACCCCTGAAACAAATAATATATTATATGTTAATAAAAATATAAAAAATAAATAAACTGAACCAGGAAAAAAAACAGTCCCTATGCTCTCCTGCTAAGGTGGCTTTAGGTAACAAAACGAGTTGAGATTACTTTGTTGACTGAATAAGGAGGAGTCCGTGCCATAGCAAATATTTCCCAGTGTACCTAGAGCAACACTTCCTGTATTGTAGAAACTCAAATACAAGAAATTGACAAACAAACCACTTGGCTAAAATAAAAGCCTCCCTTTAGGTCGATTCTTTGATTGATTTGATATCAACTCATTTGGTTAATGGGGGCCCTGGCTAAGGAGCATACTTCAATCTCTCGGTATTGTCCTTCTGATGGTCAACTCTATAGACTCCCTAGCACACTGTTCTGTCAAGTGTCTCCAATGTGTGTGCATGGCCATGAGTAGTACATTAGATGTTCTCCATCGCACTTGGAGAAATAGAAACAAGATGGACAAGAGGTAAACAGAAAAGAAAAAAAAAAAAACACTTGCCAGGAACCTGTCATTATAACTTATGAGTTTCACAATGAGATAAGAATAACTTAACCCTGGAGCTTCTGGGTGGCTCAGTCAGTTAAGTGTCCGACTCTTGATTTTGGCTCAGGTCATGATCTCAGGGTCATGAGATCAAGCTCTGCACGGACTTTGCCTTAAGTGGGGAGTCTGCTTCTCTCTCTCTCCCTCTCCCTCTCTCTCTGCCCCTTCCCCTGATCGTGCGTACTTTCTCTCTCTTTCTAAATAAATAAATCTTTTTTTTTTAATAAAAGGGAATAAAAGAATAACTGAACCCTGAGGGTGACTGAGAATGGCACTAATACCAAATCTCTTATGTATGGAAGGATGACCAAAAGGGGGAATTGTGAAAGTCATTAAACAAGGAGGCTGTTAGACTGAGGTGGCTCTAACACATAGGCAGCCTATATGAGCAAACTTGAAACCTAAGCCACAGTAGATTGTAAATGCATTTGTATCCAACAAAATGAAATCTAAGAGCAATCAATCACAACCACCTAGGCTTTTCCGAATAAGGCAGCTGCTCAAGCTATAGCCAATCAAATGATCGCCTTGCTTTGCCTTTGCATCTGCCCTATAAGTTTTTCCCTTACCTTCTGTCTGCAGAGCACTCCTCACAACTTCCAGTTTGACAGTGCCCTATTGGAATCAATGTTTGTTTAAATAAACTTAAATTTTTTAATGTGCCTCAGTTATATCTGTTAACACCGGTCAGTTTAAAATTCTATTTTTTCTTCCCAAAACATACTTAAAGGCTAAAATGTTCAACTGGAATATTTAGGACATAGTATAGGGAAATATTTTCACCATGAGTCTTCCCACATGCTTGGGTGGTTGGTAATGTTTTAGCCCTAGACTTTAGTATAGAATTGTATTCAAACATGATCTTTAGTACATTCATATTCTTTTTCATTTATGAAGTCAGCTTCCACCTCTTTCCAAATAATGCTTCTTGGAGAATCACAGGGAAGTTTTAAGGAGTTAGGAGGTGCTTGCATCCTCAGCTCCTTTTCATTTAGATTTCATGATAAGTTGTAGAGAGAAATATAATTTGAATATTTAAATGTTTTTTATGGCAAGTCCTTAAATCTTTTCTTACATTAGAGGCCTTTTGTCCTTTTCTTACTTTCTTTGTTCCAGATCTTTATTTCCAAGAATAGTTTTACATAAACCAAGAAAAAATCTGTTAGAAGATAATTCAGGTTTATGATTTTCTGGGCAATTGGTATAATTTTTCCTAAAGAAAAAAATTCAATATACCAGAATTATACATTGATAGAAAACCTAAAACCAGTCAGATAAAAACAGATTTGGTGGCAATCTACTTTTAGTATTGTTTTCTTTAGAGTATATAAGGTTATTTGAAATTACTTTGGAAATAGCAAGAAGTATTTTCCTGAAATAGTCAAATTTGAAGATGACTACTTACGTCAGCAGAGGGTCCCAATGTTTGAAGAAATGATTTGCTTTCAGTTAATCTATCCTGGCCAGGCTTTTGGAGTATAGGCTTTATGTAGGTCTCTTGCTCTTTCTAGGTGTTGGAATAATGCACAAGGAACTTGGGACAGCACTAAGACCAAATTGTTTAAAAATCTCGGGTGCTCAAATACCATGGAAATTGTTTGAATTTTTTTTTTAGAATTTAAATCTTTTTTATATGATTTTATTTCTTTATTTGAAAGAGAGAACAAGTGAGCCACTGTTTTGATAAAGCAATTTTTATCTCCTAATTAATCCCACATCTCTTAAACCTGTTCCAAAGTGGCAATTACCAACCCTCCAATTGTAGAAAGCTGTAGAAAGATGATGTTTATAATCTTTCTTCTTGAGATTAATTGCAGTAACCATAAACCAATCTACAATTTAGGTTAGCTGCTCTAAATTTTGAGTGTGTTTCAGAAGCACCTGAAAATGCTTCTAAATGCAGTGTGCTGCCTTAGATAATAACAAGTGTCCACTACAGTATTCTAACCAAACACTCTAATAGGAATTGGTAAACTAGACCCCCAAGTAAAAACTATTTCAGACAATATACAATAACACAGCTGTTGGGGAGCAAGAATTTCCTGTCCCCTTTCTAACTGGACTAAGAATCAAATTGACATGAGACAGATTAACAGAAGAAAATCAAATTTAACTTCATACCTACTGGTAATCCACACACACATGTAAAGACAAAAGATCGGCCAAATGAGGTATATTATGTCATTCTGACCTAAGGAGAAGGGGGTGGGGATCTGGGACGTCAAAGGGAAGGAATGCAATTTACAGGAAGAAGAAGAATAAATGTTTGGTAAGCAAGTGTTTGCTGGACCACTGGGAAACAATGGGGCATAGAGGACTTTGATCCAACAGTTCTTGCTAAGTTCCTCCCTATCATACCTAGTTCATTATATAATGTAGTTATCTATGGTGATAGTTCTCTTCCTGGAGTAGGTCTTTTATCTAAATTCTTCTTAGGCAGTTGTAGGGAGGTGAGAGCTTTTCCTGAACCTGCTAGGTTTTGATTGCTTTTTAACTCAAAATAATCTTCTTGCCCAAGTGACCCATTTAGGGGCAGCCTGCCCTTGGTCCCTACACAAGAAATAGGGTCTTTTCTTCTTTAAACCAAACGTGTTCATGGACTCAAAACCATTTTTTTTTGAAGATTTTATTTATTTATTTGACAGAGAGAGACACAGCGAGAGAGGGAGCACAAGCAGGGGGAGTGGGAGAGGGAAAAGCAGGCTTCCTGGGGAGCAGGGAGCCCGATGCCGGGCTCGATCCCAGCACCCTGGGATCATGACCTGAAAACCGAGGCAGACGCTGCACGACTGAGCCACCCAGGCACCCCTCAAAACTATTTTTTTTAAAGATTTATTTATTTATTTATTTATTTGCGAGAGAGAGAGAGAGAGAGAGAGAGAGAGAGAGAGAGAGAAAGCGTGCAGGGAGGAGGGACAGAGGGAAAGGGAGAATCTGTAGCAGACTCCACGCTGAGCACAGAGCCTGACACAAGGCTCGATCTCAAGACCCTGAGATCATGACCTGAGCCAAAACCAAGAGTGAGATGCTTAACCGAATGAGCCGTCCAGGAACCCCTGGACTCAAGACTATTTAAAAAAAATGTCTAAGAGAAGCATTTCTTTTGAGGGATTTGTAAATTTGGAGAGATATTTAAAGTTTATGTTTATACATCTTTGCTAATATGTTGACTCATACTGTAGATATTTGGTTAAAATCAAATGGTAAAATTTGAAGATTGAAATGATTTTGCCTTGAAAGAATGATTAGAAATAATTAAACATTTTGAAAAGGTGACTTTCTTTATCAGGTATTTTTTTTAAGATTTTATTTATTTATTTTACTGAGAGAGAGAAAAAGAGAGAGCACAAGCAGGGGGAACAGAAGAGGGAGAAGCAGACTCCCCCCTGAGCAGGGAGTCCAATGAGGACTCAATCCCGGGACCCTGAGATCATGACCTGAGCCGAAGGCAGACGCTTAACCAACTGAGCCACCCAGGAGCCCTGTTTATCAGGTATTCTAAGCTACAAATATTAGAATTTGACCTTTATGGGATGAAAAGATAATTTTCCAATATAAGGTGAGGACAGTAAAGTGGTTTGGGACACGCTGCTGTAATGCATTGCTTAAATTATTAGTAGAATTGAGTGTGTTCACAGTCTCGATTCCTATTAAGGAAGGCATCAAAGTGGTTGGTGTTCATAATACTCAATAGATATTATATACTTCCTTTTAAGATTATAGGGGTAAGAAATGAAAGATTGATATGGACCTTCGTATCACTCTAGAAAATTCCTATCATGCTCCCAAGAGCCCCAGGTGCACAATTACAATTGTCAGATTGCTCAGGGTTTGCTGCTGGAGAAGGAAGGTGGGGAGCATGAAACACGGTAGGAAAGGCCTATTTAGGAGGCAACCTGGCTTCTAAATTTGGATTCAATAAGAATTTTTCTTATACTATATTTTGGTAACAAATTTGGTAGTGAAATTCCATTTGAAAAAAATTGCCTGAAATTGAACGTTGTGTGTGTGTGTGTGTGTGTGTGTGTGTGTGCGCGCGCGCGCGCATGCATGTGTGTACATTTAGCTCTTTGCTAAAATGAGAAAAAAACAATTCTGTCATTTGGATGGTAAAACAACATTGTTTCTTTTTATATTTTTCTTGGGAAAATGTATATAATGATTTGCATGTACCAAAACCAAGTACAAGGAGATTCAGAAATTAAAACCCTCCAATAAAGCCTGTGCTAATGGGATTCATATCTATCATGTACTAAACTATTCTAGAAAGTTTTAGGAAATGTTATCTCAAGGTACATTCCTTCAGAAAGTGGAACATATGTATGGAATGAAAGTCTCAGAAAACACAGGTTTAGTAACTGAGAACAGCTTCCTGCTGATGTCGAAACAAAGAAGCCAAAGAGATCCAATAATCAGTTTCTTAAAAAGTGTGCCTGGCTTTAAATCCACCTGTTCTACCCATAAAAAATGTGATGGGGATTTGCTGGTTTGCACAGCTGTCTCTTTCTTGTCTTTCACGTACTACCCCAAACTTTGCCTTCTCAAAAAAACTTTCTCAGAGTATATTGTCAAAATTGGCTTCTTCCCAGAATTTTATCTCATCACCTTGTGTATTTCCTCCAGGGTCTTGTTGCAATCTGCAACTACCTGGTTGTGGATTGGCTGAGTGGCTTGTTTGTTTATCTACATTGTTAATTATCTCCAGTTTCCATAAAATACAAGCACCATGAGGGCAACTTGGTTAATTGTGTTATTTACCAAACTCATCCACAAAATGCATTTGCATTTGTGCATTTTGAGTGTGTAACAAGCCCTCAGTAAATACTTGTTAACAAACTGAAGAAATGAGTATTGTTTTGAGGTGTATTTCATGATCTAATATATAAAGGAAAACAGACTATGTCTTGTTCAAAGTAACAATGTGGCCTTTACTTCGTTGCTTGAAACAGCATCTTCTCTGTCTTGTACTTCTGTGTACGTGTGTGCTCACGCATGTACGATAGAGATGGTTTAATTGAAATAATCAGTGTTGCATTTCCAAAATAAATTAATTACCACCTTCACAGGGCTATATATTGCCTCTCCAGTTCTGAAACAACAGACCTTGTGGCCTGTACTTTGTATCCTGGCATGTGAGTTGGCAGCCCGGGAGGATGCGTGCAACCAAATGTTGAACAATACTTTTTTGATCAGATATTGTTTTTTCTCAAAGATGAGCAGGGAAACTAAGCTAAATTATTTAAAACTTAATTTTTAAATTAAATGGTGATACTGCTAAGGAATCGAATGCAAATCCATATGAATCTTTAAGATTTAAAGGAATTTCTTGCTACTTGATTAGATCCCAGAAGGGTTATATATTCTCTTTCTTCTTCTCACCAGAATAATGACGGGTAAAACATTTTGAGAAATATTTTTAGAGCATTTGTTCTCTCTGATACATCAATTAAAACATTTTATAAAAAATAAAACTTTATTCCCTTGGAAAACCAATAATCTATTTTCAAGAAGCTGTATTCTAATGCCTAAGAATTTCAAATGACACAAGTTACACTGTTTCTTTTTTAAAAAATAGAAATATCTAAAAGCCAGCTGATGAATGCAAACCAACGTGTTATTCGTGCAAGCTGTCTTAAAAGGCTAGATTTCCCATTGTTAACTTGCACTTTAAATGGCCTTTGCTAGAAATGCAGGAATTGCCCTCAGAGTGTTATCAATATAAAAGCATCATTGTGTTTACCTCTGCTGGAAATCTTTTTGTTCTTGTCAGTTTCTAGCTCTCCTTTATGCAGCTGCTTGGCCAATTTGAAATGTTTTGCTCGGAGATGACTAGGGTTAGACTTTGAATGCCCTTTTCTCAGGAGAAATCATCAAACAGCACTGAAGACAAATTTTTCTGAATAAAAAATCCTTATTAACTCATTTTCACTCATATTTCAGTCCTGTTTATGAAGGCTGGTAATCACAGAGGAGAGGAAGAGCAAAGACTGTTAAGAGTAAAAAGAGAACAATATATTCATGCCACATAAAGAAGTGAAATGGGAATGTACAGAAAGGGAAGCAGATGAGAAGCCAAGAGAAAGGAAAATCAGGTGATTGAAGTAGAAGCTTTGAATGAAAACAGGCAAATGAATGCTGAAGCCATTTCCTTTAACTTTTTTTTTAAGGATTGATTATTTTTAATGAGAGACATTTTTAGCACTAATAGTCTGATAAATGCACTTATCACCGAGTGATGAAAGCACAGTTTTAAAATCCTCTTAGAAGCCTTTTGTCATTTCAGACTTTCACAACAAGAACAATATAAATAGTCATAAAGTTATTTTAAAGGAAGGAATAAGAAACAAGTGTTGCATTCTGAATTAAAGACCTTACTCTTAATTTGAAGTTTGGCCAAGTTTGAAGTTTGGCTCTTAATTTGAAGTTTGGCTTCTCTTAAAATGAATTCTCTCTCTCATTCATTACGAGTTGGAAAGGGCTCTGCTTTAGGTCTCTTACCAGGACTTCAATGCTGTGTGTAGGTAATATTGGCTCACACAATGTTCCAGTCCATGGGAATGCTCATAAATGCAATCTCCCCAACCGCCCAGCACTAAAACTACTTAAAGCATTGCCCATGTCATACAGAAGGATAAGGATATTCCGGAAAATTTCAGTCGTCAGCATCAAGACTACCAAAGTGTCTGTTTCAAGTTCTTACAATAAATAAAACATGAGTGAAGGGGCGCCTGGGTGGCTCAGGTGGTTAAGTGTCTGCCTTCAGCTCAGGTCATGATCTCGGGGTCCTGGAATCCAGCCCCACATGGGGCTCCACGCTCAGTGGGGAGTCTGCTTCTCCCTCTGACCCTCCCCCGCTCATGCTCTCTTTCTCCAAAGAATAAAATCTTTATAAAAAAATAAAATAAAATAAATAAAATAAAATAAAACATGAAGTGAACGGGTCTTTCCTCCCTGAAGTACATAATCCTCCCAGTGTGCATAGGTAGCACTAACTATTCATGCTGATAGCAGGTGGGTGCCCACTATTGCTGTTGCAATCTGTGTGCCTCTTTCTGGATATTAACTTTGTGTAGGATTAAAATGTCCATTTGTTTCTCTCAGTCATATGCCTGTAACATCACTAGGGCAAGTTGGGAAGCTTCAGTGTTAGGCTCGCTCAGGCAGTCCACAGAGGTGCAGTTAGAATTCTCCAAAAGGGAGAATCTCCGAAGGGAACCACCAAAAATCAATTCTGAGCCACCAAAAATCAGTGTAGTAAAAACTGAAGAGGGTCAACATAGGACCCCCTCACCCCCCACCCCTGAATGTGCTACTTTGGCATGTGGATTATTTTGAGCTGAAGGCAATTGAGACCCTGCGGGCATAAGGGAAAGTCTGCCCCTTCTTTAACTACATACAAGAATCTAATTGGGGGTCTTTCACAGAATAAGGGTGATTAGCAGAGATAAATTTTATCTGAGTGATCCATCTGTATGGCAGGGCAAACATCTAATTACCAAACATCTGCTCTTCTTATGGCCTTGTGAAGTACATGTAATTTCTTCTGAAATCTCAGACCCCTACCCACTCCTCTTTAGTTCAAGATGACATATATACCTCATTTTAGCTAACTGTCTTCGGAATGTCCATGTCTGTGTGGATTCCCTGTACATACGCTATTAAATATTATTTTCTCCTGTTAATCTGTCACCTTTCCAATTTGATCCTTAGTGCAACCAGAGGGACCCTTGAAGGGGACAGGAATTTCTTGTTCCCCAACAAAATTAATATGCCTCAGTATGAAGAAAGGGTAAGCTATTAACCATGAAAATCATGTGGTTTAGAACCAGAGAAACAGAAGTTCAAATTTAGGATCTGACACATAATAACTGTGTGACTTGGGGCAAATAAATGTATATTAATATGTAAAGCTTTCTTTCCTATTAAATTAATTTGAAAACTTGCAACATTAATGTGAAGAGAAAAAAACTGTTTCCATTCTCTAGAAATATTTATTGAGGTTCTGTACGTTCAAGACTCATTTTCATATGCCAATGGATAGCTTTTAATTATCACTAAGTGTTTTTTTATTACTAAATTTTATAATAAAAGTTTTCCTTCACTGTAAGGGTTAAAGAAGCATTTCTTTTTTATTTTAGGTACTATCATGCACAGACAGAATTAAGCATATTCACAAATCACAGTAACTTTTTGGTGTCACATGGTGTCCCAGCCCTATAGATGAGAACATACTATTAAAATTCACTTTTGGCAATTAAATCCAAAGGAGAGAGATGTGATGATACCAAATTTTAGCATAGAATCAACTGGGATTTTAGAATTTCCTCAAGATTTTTGTGTGACAGGAAGTTATCTGTATCTAAATATTATATAAAACATAAGTAATTTATATCTTAAAATTGTCAATAAAAATGAGGGATAAAATGTACAGAGGACTCTTTATGGGCCAGGCACTAACTGCTTTATGAATATTAACTTATTTAATCTTCTTTAGAACCCTATTAATTTAATTACATTTATTTCCTTTATTTTCAAATGAGAAAACTATGGTCAATTATTATTCTCAAGGTTGCATGTCTAATACTTAAGACACTTTAATTTTTCCTGTTTTATAAATGAGGAAACAGAGGCACCGTGAAGCCAACTTAAATTTCGCAAAGTTACATGGCTAATATCTGCAGAAATGGGATTTGAACCCAGGCTGTAAATCATAAAGAATCCATGCTCAGCCCTTAGGCTCTCCTGCCAATGTCAGACGCAAAGGAGCCACTCACAGTTGCAGATATAAATAACAAATAATTAAATAAATAGACAAAATTTCTTTTCCTTAACAGTTTTTAAAATGTTTTGAATTAAAAAGTAATAGATGCTTATTACCAGGAATATGGAAAACACAAACAAGCACATAGAATTAAGAGTTATACATCATTCCAGAGATGCCATTGTTAATACTTTGGTATATTTACTCCCCATTGTTGTTATGTTTTTGGTAATATATATTTCATAATTAGTAGCAAATATGTAAATCTTTATTTCGTGGTATGTATATGTATATATTTTACTAGAGCTGATATTCTTTAAAACAAGAAACATAATGGCTACACAGGATTCCATTATCATAACTATCTAGCCTTTTATCTTCAGTGACCAGAAGTGTTTGTGATATGGCTAGTGCTAAATGAATGCACTAAACAAATTTATTTTTATTTAACAGAAGTAATCTTCTTTTCCAGCTTCTACTTTTGTGAAAGTCACAGCCAGTCTCTCTGTGTTTCTCCTATATCTACTTCTACTTAATTATTTAAGACCAATTGCAGCATAATTATTGGGTCAAATGGGTCTCCTAATTTTGAGTAGTTTTGTGTGATGCAGCATTTGCACTGGGCTCCTTTTTTTCTTCTGTGCCATGAATCCCTTTTAAAGAGATGCACACTATCCGAATTTGAACTATTGAGAATCTTTTCAAAGGGGAAAACCAAGGACATCACTTGGTATAGGCTAGACTCAGAGACAGAAGGGTCAGCAGGTTATAGTGCTTTCTCTCCTCTTGGCATCCCATGGAAAGTAAGCTTAGGACTGGATATAGCTGAATATATTATGTGCTTGGACTTCAGTAGAAAAATGCTTCTCTGCCTCCCACATGTCTCCCTTTTTCACAGGCTGAATGAGAGATGACTTGCGTGGAGTGGGGAACACAGAATAAATTTGAGTTCAGTAGCTAGACAGTCTGATTTTATGCATGGTGGGAGCCTACCCTAGGATCTTTATTGTTGGAAAATGATGGGATCCACTATTTATCTTCAGAGAAGTCAGGCCATCTGGCTTTGCTTGTTTCTGAGCCAACTTGCTTTCTGCCATTTTCCAGAAGATGCAACTGTGGACCAAACCTGAGGGGGTTTTAGCATAGAGAATGTTCTGGTAGATGTTCTGATCATTAACTTCTGGCCAAGCAGCATAGCTTTGAAAAGCCAAGCATTTCATTCATTTATGGTCAGCATCTTCAGAAACTGTGTGTGTGTGTGTGTGTGTGTGTGTGTGTGTGTGTGTGTATAAAATCTATCTATGTGTATATATATATATAAAATCAATTCTCATTACTATAAGCTGAATAATGTATTAACATAATTATATCAGAACTTCAGTTCCAACATCATCTTATTTTATCTTATATACCATTAGGTATTTGTATAATGTCAGAAGTGATTTATGATTTCATGCTGAGTCCTATTTATATCCAGAGATTAGGCATTTCATTCTAATTTTGAAGGTGAGAATCCTTTAAGGGGGAAATCCTCTAGTTGTTAAAGGAGCAAAACCACCTACAGCTTTTTCATCCTGTTTTGGAGTACTTTGGGAAAGTAGCCAAAATTCTTATTTTCCCAGTTTTCCCTGTTGTACAAAATATAATAATTATCATCATGACAATACTCTCATGTCTTTTATTAAAAAAATCCAAATCAATTAAATACATTTTCTTGTTTAATCTGAGGCACTAGTTGAATTTAGACACCAGTTGAATCTGAAACATTAGTTGAATTTAGAACCCTACTTGCCCAGTCTGGTTTTTAAATATAATCCCTCATCCATTCAGTAGGATTTGGCATTTTTGCTTCATTTTTCTAAATTTGGATTACTTTTAATGGATTAGAAATGTGGTCATTTTATAAAAGTTATTATATTCCATGTAAAAGTTTGAAATATAGAGAGGCTGGGCTGGTGAAATATGAATAAAAGGAATATGAGAGATGGTGTTAATGAAAGAGACATCATTCACTTAGAAGTTACCATATTAGGAATAATGAATACATAAGTTGTTATAAATTATGCAATCTAACATCTGTTTTCCTTGGCAAAGTTTCTCTTCTTCAATTGTTAAGTGTGCATTGCTCAGATGTGCTAGATGAATAGTTATTATAAGATGTAATTGGTGCTAAGGCTTCAGGAATACTGTTCATGTTGCATGACTCATGCCCCCTAAGTCATGGGTAAATTGAAAGAAGAACACTTTCTTTATAATGCACTTTGCCGTGATCCCTAGGCTCTTCTAGGCCAAGTGGTGAATAAAACTGACCCAACGTAATTTTAACACACCTAGATCTCTGTACTCCCCTGGAGATGCCATGGAATTGGCATTTGCCTAATGGTGCCTAATATTAGCCACAATCCAGAGCTAGTATTAAAGTTCTGAATCCGATTAGTGAGCAAAGGTGGGAAGCTATCGGTTGTAACTCAGCTTGGTCAAGTCATTCATTCCAACGAAGTGACGCCATGTATTGGAAAAATAGACTCATCAGAAAAGGTAAGAAAGGTACCCCAAAACTGCTGTTTTCTTTTTTGTTGGTTGTATTTCTTATCTTTTTCCTTTTCTGTACCAGTCAAAAATATTTTATTCTTTCCACATCATTCTTATGCTTTTCAAAGATATAAAATTGACCAAGAGAAAAGAAATGTTCTCTTTATTCGTGGAGAAAATAATTGTACAGGGAGTAGCAGTTTCTGTTTTGCTTCAACAGCATCCAGGCAATACTGCTTAAGCCTACCCAGAAAAAGCTCGATAGGGCATTAGAGGAAAAACCAGGCATGAACTTACTTCATTTCCTATTCACCAAGAAGTCCTAGAACCCCAGAGTAGCAGGGACTTTGGAGACCTTGGATGAATGATTCATGCCACATCAGTGACCTAGTGTCCGTTGAGAGGTGGTTCTTTTTGATTGCTATTTACCAAGGCGGTCTCCCACAAAGAGACCTTGAGTAGGGTGACTCCTCTCTCATCAAAAATCTCCCACTAAATCCCCTCTGACATTAAAAATGCTGTGTCCTACCTTTGGTGAGTTTTCAAAAGTGCAGACCCGGCACCTCCTAGTGAAAAGCTATTCCCCTATTTGCAGTAAAAAATAATCCAACTGTATTTTATAAAGTGTGAAGTTTAGAATTTTTTCTGGGCCTGATGTATAAATCATATTTTAGAAATACAGTTTACATAGACTTGCTGATCTCTTCCTTGCCATTGAGTATTTGAACCTACTGTAATATCACTTAAAATGTTTTGCTTCTTAGCAGAAAATGATTTATTCAGTAATGTTACAGCCATCCCCAGTTTAAGTGAGGATGGTATTGAAGTGACTTATGTGAGAGTCTCACTTTTGCAGCACCAGTGTCCTTATTAAAGTTCTTTATGGATGAATCAAAAATCTAAAAATAATTTGCTTTTATCCAACTAAAGATTTTTCTCCCCATATTGACACTTCTGTGATGATGCCAAACCCCCCGCCCGCCACCCCCCCGCCCCCACGGCAACCCAAAGGAGTGGATTTGGATAATATGGCTATCACCTAAGCTACGCAGTGTTCATTCAGAAGATGATATAAAGTCTGAAGAGTATTCCAAACACTCAGAGAAAAGCCCAGCTTACTGACTCTCCTCCCTGGTTTCAAGCCACTGCTATACACAACCTTACTGTGATTAGCAGCAATCTTTTGTTGTAGTTGTTGTTCTTATTCTTTTTTTGCATCTAGGCAACCCATCTCTATTCTTAACTTGCATCCTGGAAGGCTTAGCTCAAGTAAATAGGACACAGCAGAATGCCATGAAAAGCAATTTTACTAAAAATCCTAAATCAATCCAAAGTCTTTTTCTCTCCTCACTAGGGTTTTAATTGATGTACACATTTAGAAATTCAAATTATTGATTTTAAGCAGTCTTCACTTGGTAATGACTGCCCACTTAGCCACTCTCAGAATTAAAATTCAAAAGGAAGAGTTACTATTTATTTGAAAAATACAACACATTACATATTATTGGTAATATTAGTTTGCTAAGTATGTGTATAACTGCATATTTTCATTGGGTAAGCTGATGGAAGTGAGATAGTTTCTTGCTAACCACAGAAATTCTGTAAATAGAATCTTTCTGGAACAACTGTTATGTGTAAAATCAGCTTTGTTTAAAATTCACATCCAAATACAATGTGAGTCTATTTATCACATTATTTTCCTTTTCCACATCTAAAAATCACAAAACACTCTAAAGCAGTTATTCTCTTTATCTTCATTTTATAAGCAAATGTTTAATTTGCATTTGCAAGCTAAACAAGCACCATTTCATAGACATGGAAGCATTTACAATGAAAATACCTGCGGGCCAACTATTCACAATTGGAGTATTTATGAAACTAGCTATAGGGTAAAAAAGCAAAAAAATCTATGAGTGAAAAAAGTTTTCACTCCAAAATAATCCTTGGTTTTCTACTATGATGACACTGATTCCTCATGATTTCACAGTTCAGCATATAGCCAGCTCAGAAGGCAAAGCCAATCTCCCTTTTTGACAAGTATTTGCCATGAAGAGGGGGAAACAGTTCTCTTCTCTTCAACATGGAGAAGGGGAAACATTTTGACACTCATCTGTTGTGCCTGCAATTCATAACTCAGTCTTTCCTTCTTTATTTGTCCCCTCTTTTAAATAGAGTCTGGTAGTATGTAATGGAACTTTTGGCTACAAAGTATTATCTATCATATCTTTATATTATGGAGATGTGTATTACCTACTTTTCTTAATTTGGGGGCTTTAGCAAAATTCTGAGATGGTCTCCTGTTGTATCAGCCTGGAGCTCAGAGGAGGTTGGTCTAAATGTCCAGACTATATCTAGATAAGATTTAAGGCCATAGTAAAGGGCAAAAATCACCTAAAAATGTTATGTACAGAGAAAAAAAAAGAGAGACCTATAAGAGCAAAAAGGGAAGCATTTATAGTTCTAATGGGGTATAAAGGAAGGAGATGTGAAAGGAGACCAAATGTGACTATATTTCTAAGAAAACAATCAGGAGAGCATGGTATCGTGGAAACTCTAATGATTAGGGTTTTCAGGTGGTGATAAATAAATTTTCTCTTGCTTATTTAAGCCAAAAGGATTTATTAGAAATGTTATGTGATTTACAGTATCTTTGGGAAAATAATGGAATTGAGCTTGGATGTGTGAGAGCCTTAAAGAGATTAAACAGAAAATGCCCAAACTCATCTTGATACAGTAGAGTTGTCATCTCATTAAATACAGCATCTATTACATGAGAGCAAAGAAACCAAGAACTCCACAGCACTCACCCATAAGAAGAGATGTATCTGCTACTATACCTGTCTGTAGAGACAATAGTCCTGCCTTAAAATCTGGCCTTGTAAACCTAAAGGTCATCGGTAAAATGAAGAGCCTTTTCATTTTATTGTTGGGAACAGAAGCTGCTCTGCAGCTTGTTAAAAGGTGAGTGGGATATGAGAATGTGGATAAAATTTCTATAAAACCTTTGAAAGCTTTGACACTGAAGGAGGGTGTAAAAATGGGAGAACTAGAAGCAGGCATTTGCCAAATAGTTTCTTTCATTTGTTTTTCTTTTCTTTCTTTTTTTAAATTTTATTTTATTATGTTAATCACCATACATTGCATCATTAGTTTTTGATGTAGTGTTCCATAGTTCAATGTTTGTGCATAACACCCAGTGCTCCACGCAGAACGTGCCCTCTTTAATACCCATCACCGGGCTAACCCATCCCCCCACCCCCCTCCCCTCTAGAACCCTCAGTTTGTTTTTCAGAGTCCATCGTCTCTCGTGGTAAGTCTCCCCCTTCGATTTCCCCCCTTCATTTTTCCCTTCCTACTATCTTCTTTTTTTTTTTAACATATAATGTATTTTTCTTTAGAGTGATATTAGCCTGTGTTTATGTACCAATTAAACATATTTAAAAAGATAGTGAGATTAATAAGGTATAGATTAAGATTCAAAATTCTTAAAAATGCAAGAGTGAATGGGAGAAAGATTATAATATTGAGCAACTGGCCTTTGATTGAAAAAGCACTTTGTTGAGGAATTCTTAATCTCAGGAAACAAACTGAGGGTTGCTGGAGTGGTGGGGGGTGGGAGGGATGGGGTGGCTGGGTGATAGACATTGGGGACGGTATGTGCTATGGTGAGCGCTGTGAATTGTGCAAGACTGTTGAATCACAGACCTGTGCCTCTGAAACAAATAATACATTATATGTTAAAAAAAAAGAAGAAGAAGAGAGTAGGAAGGGGAAAATGAAGGGAGGGAAATCTGAGGGGGAGACGAACCATGAGAGACTGTGGACTCTGAGAAACAAACTGAGGGTTCTAGAGGGGAGGGGGGTGGGGGGATGGGTTAGCCTGGTGATGGGTACTAAGGCGGGTACGTTCTTCATGGAGCACTGGGTGTTACACGCAAACAATGAATCATGGAACACTACATCAAAAACTAATGATGTAATTAATGTATGGTGATTAACATAACATAATAATAAAAAAAGGAAAAGCACTTTGTTGGACATAAAGGTGGGTGAAGGTGGAGATGTGCACAGTTAAATTTTGAGGTGAGGATGGGAAAATAGAGGTATGCCTGATAGATATTTTAATCTCATCAAAATATGAATTTTTATCATCAGCTGATATAGTGATGCGGTATAGAAAGCAGGATAATATGGGACATTTGGGAGGAAATAGAAACTTTCTTAAGAAACAGTACTAAGATTACCAAGCTGTGTTTAGAGTCCATTTGACACACAGAATTATGATTTTAGTGTGAATCCAGTCTGCTAGGTTATGTTATTTGGGTATAATTCAAAAGATGACTCACAGACTAACCCGGATAAAATGGGAAGTGAAGACAGGAGATTGTTGATAGTAAGAAATTGATGACATGAATAAAATAGAGGTCATTATATGTTCAAAAATATTTCAGCAGAAATACTTGAGTAAGTATAGAGGAGAGGTAAGGAATTGTGGTGATAGAATGGAATGCATGCTTTCAGAATTTTGAAATTGGATAGAATTTGGTGATGATAAATTCTAAAATGTGACCTCGGAAATGTAGTGTGTTGGGGAGAGGGAAGGCCACTGATGGTTGATGATAAGGAAGTAAATAAACTGAGACTAGAAAACTGGATTATTCACAAAGGAGTTTATGGCTCCAGGAAGAATTCCTGGAATTCACAGGGTAAAGAAAACTATGAACCAGCTTGATAACTAAAATTTTCAATGGATCACTGGGGCCACTCATTAAAATCAAGAAGTGAGAAATCTGTAGCTGAAGAGAAGAGCCTGGTATCTCTAGTTATCTCGGTGAATATCAGATAAGCAGGGTTTTGTTTTGTTTTATTGTTGTTGTTGTTTAAAAGAAGGTAGAAGCTTAGTGTTCTGAAATATAAATGGTGAACAAAGAGTACAATTATCCTACCAATTTGTGTAAAAACAAGAAAAAAAGCATTTGAGGGGTGGTGGTCAAGAAGGAAGTGCTCCCTGGCTGCAGCCACATTTTAGTTAAAGAGACAATGGTAATATTTTGAGATTTGGTTGAAATGTGGGAGAGTTGGGATGATCATGTTTTAGGAAGCCAGAGAACACCTTGAAAGGATTTACAAGGAAGTGAATGTATGGATGAATTATTTGCTCACATTAAGAGACAGGAGTGAACTTCCAGAAGACAACTGAATAAAGGAGAAACTTAGCCTTCAAGCAATGATTGGAGTAAACAGATCTGGGAGGCGTGGTTGTCTTGTTGCAGTATTTCTCTGCCGTTAGTGCCGGTGGTTCTTGGTCATGCCACTTGGAAGAATCAAGAAGTAGACCAGACGAAGAGTGGTGGGCAGCAAAGCAAAGTTTGTTGAGTCAAGCTCCCAGAGAAGGAGGGGGCCTGAGAGGGTTGCCCTTGGAGTTACTAAGTTTAGGGGTTTTTATGAGCTCTTTTGGGAACTATCTTAAGCAACCAGGGTGTTCTGAGTCATGCCAATTAGGGCTTTGGTCACATATCTGTCTACCTATTAGGTTAATGTCTCTGTGCTGATGGTTTTTTTGCTGACATCTGGGGGCTCATGTCTTAACTGCCCTTTGCCCGTGATAGTGACAAATGTTTTGTGGCTAATTTTCTTATTTTAGGACATTTTGTAGAAGTCATTTTTGCAAAGGCTGCAAAGCAAAATGCTAGTGTGGTCCTGTCTGAGCTGCAAACAGGAGGTTAGTGCTGTTTTATTTTAGCTGTCCCGACTTCATATTTTCTTGTTGCAGACCCTAGCCCTGACTACCTAACTATCCAACAGTCTAAATCCTGAGAATCTTTTAGAAGATATTTGCATCAGTCTGAGTCCTCTGAGAAGCATGCAATAGAATAGATTTAGATGTGAAAGAGAATTTAATGAGGGAATGCCCATGAAGGATAAAGAGAAGAACTGGCAATTAGGAGGCAGGGAGAACTTCAGACCTCAGTGTGGGCCCAACCTCTGAAATAAATGAAGGAAAGAGGAGAGTTTGTGTTGAAAGAGCCTCAGACAGTAGCACAGCTCCGAGAAAATTTTGGATGTAATGATAGGGAGACCCAAGTAAAGATTGCCCAGTGGAGGAGTCCTGTGTTGAGCAGAAATAGTGCAATTCTGGACCCTGCCATGCTCAGTTAATGCCTGGGGAACATTAGCTCAGTTACCAGGGAATCTCAGCTTCTGGGCTGGTCCTTGCAGAAGTCTCATTTAAGGAGATCTTAGTAGCACACCTCCATGACTGCCTCAAGTAGATATTCCCCTCTGGTGCCGTCTGACTGAGCAAGACTTAGTTTCAAGGAAGCTCCCTTTGAAGAAGTTTCCTGAGATAGCACTTTTTTTTTTCCCCTAAAATGAATCATACCATACATAAACTTTTAAAGTTTCCATTAGGCTCACATTTTAGTGGAAAGGACAGGAAAAAATGTATTCACAAAATAAATAATGTAATTATACCAAATGGTAAGTTCTATGAAGTTTCTTGAAGTCTTTGAAAAAAAAAGATGAAGATAAATGACTTTGTGGTAGTGTAAATTGATTAATTTACAACTCTTTGAATGGCCTTGCCCCCCAAATATTGAATTATTGATTGATGTTAGCACACAAGAGAATTTTGAGTGACATTGAAGACTTGGTCTTTAACTGTTTCCCATTCCACTTTTATTGTTTTAATCAATGAGTTGAATATATGAAAAGACATCAGTAGGCGGTAGGAAGCTGAGGGGAGACACTGAATGTTTGGGTTGCAAGGAATAAGAGAATCAGAATCCAAAATGATCTCAAGTGTCTGGTATGGCAAACTGGAAGAAATTAAATAGAATAAGATTTATCTCACAGTTCCAACATTATAAGTGCAAGACAGTGAGAATCACATTCTGTTTGCCATGTTCAGGAAAAGTACTGGCACAACTGCATTTAGATGTCACATTTTAAAAAGATCATTGACAATCAAAAGAGTTTATACTGGATAAAAACAAGATAGGCAGGTGACTTAAAGCTATGCCGCATTTTTTATGCTAGTCAATAGAGGCTGGCATCTCATTGGTCTTAGAATTAAATCTTAAACTTGTAAGCGCATGCCAGAAGGCCTTCTACCTTCTTTTGAAGCCCACCAACACCTTCCTGCACCATGGACCTTAAGCTTGCTCTCCTGGCTCCATGATATTCTAGGGATCTAGGGATCTTCCCCTAGCATCAGCATGTCATTCCGTGCTCCTGAGAGGGTACAAAGGCACATGGAAACACTTAGATGCACACATGCATGGAGACACACACACACACACACACACACACACTAACACACACGTGTCAAGACTTGCTTCCCCAGTGTCTAATGTGGTCCTGGCTGCATATGACTCATCCAGCAAGTGCTTAGTTAAGAACTGATTGGAGGAATATTTTTGAAGAAATGAACATGCTTACCTTGAGAGGAGAGTCTTGAGAGAGGAGGATAGAAACTGAGTAACTGTTTAAAATAATTGAAAGGCCTTCTTTTAGACGATCTATTAAGTTGTTTAGGTGAAGGGGTGCCTGGCTTGTTGACTCTTGATCATGGGGTCATGAGTTCAAGCCCCACATTGGAGGTAGATTTTACTTTAAAACAAGGTTGTTTGGGTGAAATAGAAAGTGGCAGAATGGCAAAAGACAGTTTAAAGTGATGGGGCCAAAGTTTACTCAACAATTGGGAAAGCTTTCGAAAAGGAATGATTACTTACAGAATAGGCTACTTTTTGCGATACTCAATTTTCTGTCACAGAAAATGTTCAGAAACCTTATTTCTTAAGCACATTTTCTTTTCACATTACCACATCTCTGAAATTGGAATATCTCTTTCATATGATGTTATCTTATTAAAATTGCTATTATAATTATTATTTTCCATGTATTCCTGATCATCAAAAATTGTCAGCATTTAACTTGAAGAATAGTCACAGGATTGAAAGATGATCCTGAGTATTTCCTCTTAGAAATCAAGTGGCTATGGGAACAGGAGGGTTGATGGTGATTAGATGTTGAATAACATTCCTGAAGTAGGTTAGTAATGTTATCCTGCCAATGCTACTGATAACAGAGAGGATGATCTCGTGTGGAAAAAAATAAGCATTTTGACTCTTGAGTTGGTTGATTCAAAAGAATAAAGATTCTGGGAATGTAGACATTTTAGAATTCATTACCCAAATTATGTTGCTTTTATTTTTCTTTTGATGTATGCACAAAAGTAATGTATGAAAAGACATTCATGCCCAATTAAGTCCAAAAGAAGGCTTTAATAAGTATACAGAGTAAATGCTGAGAAAACACTCTGTTGTAATGTAATTTGTAGTGTTGTTTTTTTTTTCTTTCAAATGGTACATAAACTAACACATGTCTAGCAATCAATTTTAGCTTATTTTCTATGGAGTATGATTTAGAATCTAGGTATATGCTACCTTCAAGAGGGGATGTTGAAGAGCATACACCGGAATTCTATGGATAATTGGGACCTAACATATTTTCATTACATTTTAATCTTAAATTTCCTTGCTTAGTGTTATGACTTGAATTGTGGCCCGCTGAAAGAATTGTTGGAGTCCATATCTGTTAGTGTGACCTTATATGGAACTAGAGTACTTGCATGTGTAATCATGAGGAAGTTAGACCGACCTAAAGTGGGTCCTAATCCAATATGACTTGTATTTGCATAAGAAAAGAGAGACCCAGGGAGGAGAATGACATGGGAAGACACAGAGATACAGAGGAAAGAAGGTCATATATGAAAGCAGATTGGAGTTATGATTCCAAAAGCCAAGAAACATCTAGGGTTACCAGAAGCTGGAAGGGGCAAAGGAAAAAATCTTTCCCTAGAGGCTTTGGAAGAAGCGTGACTCTGAAAAAGAACCTTGATTTGGGGCTTCCAGCCTCAAGAACTGTGAAACCAAAGGTCCTATTGCTTTAAAATCTGTATTAGTTTCCTAGAGCTGCCATAATAAAGTATAACAAACTGGGTGGCTTAAACTACAGAAATTTATTCTCTCACAGTTCCAGAGGCTAGAAGTCTGAAATCAATGTGTTTGCAGGATCAAGATCTCTCAATGACTCTAGGGGAGAGTTTACTCTCTGCCTTCTTCTCTAGGGCAGTTGCCAACAATGCTCAGTTTTCCTTAGCTTGCCAGGGCATGACTTCAGCCTCTGCCTTCACTGTTACACTTGCTCTCTGTGCCTTCATACCTTCTCCTTATAAAGACATCAGTCATATTGGATTAAGAGCCCATCCTATACCATTATGACTTTATTTTAACTAATTACATCTGCAACAACCCTCCTTCTAAATAAGATAATTTTCTGAGGTACTGGGGGTTAAGACTTCAATACAACTTTCTGGAGGACACAATTCAGTCGGAATACCCAGTAAATTCACCCACAGAAATGTTTTTTTCCATATCAGTTAGCTAAAAATCTCAAAAGCATATCTTTAGTTTCATGATACTGAAAACAGGACTTCTTGTACATACATTTTAATCCATGATATTAGACAAAACGCTAATTTGTGGTTACAGATTGTCTAAATAATGCACTTTGGGTCTTAAACACACATAAATGTGAACAATGCTATTTCATCTGGGAATCTGACACCTTAATTTTATTATAATATATATTTCACTTCACTCTTAGGAAGAAATAATAGTGGATATTTCTAGGACTCTGAAATGTTAATATCTGAGTTAATTATTAATCATTAATGGAAAAAGATGGCCATATCATCTTACCTATTTTTAAAAACTAAGATTTCAAAATAGATAATTCAAAAGACATATGACAGCTATATGATTTTCTTTTAAATAATCATATTCTAACCTGATAACAATTAGCTGCCCACTTAAGGCAGTTATCAGCATATTCTGGATTGAACCAGCTGTTTGCAAAGATTAACTTGTCCAGATGGTATCCACTTATTTTCCCAATTATGACAGTTTAAACACCTAGAACTCATGTTTGTAATGTTTCTTCCTTCCCTGATAAGTGATTTAGTTTTTCAGTGTTGTTCTCAGTAAGTGCCATGACTAATATAGTCTTTGAATCTATGAATCTTTTCCACAATAATTTGGTAATTTAATTGAATGCATCCTGTTTGTGTGTGTTGTGTGTGCGTGCTCATGTGCACATGTACACACACACACTTTGCCAATTTAATTGAAAGTATTGTGTGTGTGATCACTGATTTTTGATCAATGATTCGACTCATAGCTGGAATAAAAAAGTGTATTTCATTCAAAAACAAATTTAGAGTACTTTTATTTTCATGGTTGAGGCATCACAAATTTCCCTTCTAGTAGACCCATCACAATTCAAAATGTACTAACATCTAATTGGAACACACCATCTGTTTACTAGAAATAAAATGCCTGTGTCACATTTATCAATTCATTTGTCAGGTTTGGGATGAATCAAAACCACTAGTGTAATTCTAAATACTCTCTCATGGTTAATATCCAGTATAATCCATAGCAGCACTCTAAGAAGCTTCCTAGGTTTAAGCTTGTTTCCTGCACCCTTTAAGGTCATATTTCCCTTCTACTACAGAAAAAAGAAGACATAGCTCTTCTCCATGAAAAATGAGACAAGTGCTGGTGTGGGAAAGGCACAACCCTTTTAAAAGAATGATTAAACTATGATGGGTAATCTTAAAAGATTTATCCGAAAGGAATGCCATTTGGGGTCTCGGGGAAAGGCAAGCATCTAGTTGTATCTCTAAGCTCCTGTGGCATGGGACGACCTTTCAATAAACTGAAAAGAGAACTGACAACACTTTCTCTGACTTCCTGTTGTGAAGAATTAGGGCCTTAAAATAATTCCACTCAAGGTCCAAGGACTTCAGCTGCTCCAATGTGCCTCTATTAACCTGGCATTAAAGAAGTTAAACAAAATCTACCTTTCTGCATCCAGAAATAAAAAGGCCAGTCACATTCATTACAATCTGTCCTATAAGCTACAGAATACTAAATGTGTTTTGATTAATACTTAGAAATACCTTTTCTCTAAGAAATGTCAAGATAGACCCTCATAAATCACTAGGTTTCCTTGAAGATCAGCAGATAAATTGAATATTAATATACTCTTTATTTTCTTGAGATATCCTTATTTACGTGCATACAAAGTACTGGAAGCTAATTTTTTACTATTCAAGGGAGTAAACGGAGAGAGTAAGATATCCTATTGATAAATATCAGCCACAGAGAGCAAAAGCAAGGATACAATCTGTTCTGTGGATCTACAAGGGAAGAATGTAGATTAATGGGTGGAATCTCTGAGAAAAAAAAATTAAATTTAAGAAAGGAGAGAATTTTCTATCTGGTTGCGTAAAAGGGGAAGGAGATCTCTTCAGAGATGAGTTCTCAAGAGAGAGCTTTTCAGCCTATACTCCCCGCATTAGCTTCCTTTCCCCCTTTTCTACAGCTTCTGATTTTTTTGGTGGGGTCGGGGGAGGTGGGTCTCTGTGGTTCCTCGGAAGCGGACAGTATCCGCCCGGTATTCAACATGTGATCAAGGTTGAGCCAATCAATGCAGTCCATTCTAGGTCGTAGAGATTGGCTCATGTTTGGCACATGACTTAAACTGATTGCAGGACGGTGAGTTTCTGGGTCTTTCCAGGGAGTTTGGGCACAAATATTCATCCTCTGTGATCACTGTGTATAACAGTGAATGTGCATTGTGAAACTACATGGTGTGAGGAGGTGGCAGTCTGAAGATAAAGTGGGCGTAGGGGAGAGAGAAGACGGGAAAGAATAGCATAGAAAAGAAGTTGGGGTCCTGATGCTATGATGTACCAGGATCAAATCATGCATGAAGTAACTCATGTCTCTGGACTTGGTGACTAAACGAAAAAGTAAATTTTCACTTTTTTTTTTAAAGATTTTATTTATTTATTTGAGAGAAAGAATGAGAGAGAGAGAGCACGAGAGGGAAGAGGGTCAGAGGGAGAAGCAGACTCCCTGCTGAGCAGGGAGCCAGATGTGGGACTCGATTCAGGGACCCCAGGATCATGAACTGAGCCGAAGGCAGTCGCTCAACCGACTGAGCCACCCAGGCGCCCATAAATTTTCACTTTTTATTTATGTTCGCTTGAGTGAAGTTTTATGTCATTTTGAACCAGAGCAAACTGGTATCACCTGTCACGTGAGTTGCAGAAATATAGGGCAGAAGAGAATTCTGTGGTCAACATCATGACAGGCTATTGTATTGGAGGCATTTGCTACTATTATAGCTTGAATTACTAAAATTTGGGAGGGTTTCCTTTTAGAATGAAGAAAAATATGAAGTTTTTATGTCACTTTGAGCTAAAGTGACTTACGTATCACTTAATTCAGAGTAAAAGAAGTATTTAAATAACTATCCTTGCAAGAATGGTGCACAAATCAGAGATTTTTTTTTTTTTTCATTGTCTCAGCTCAAGTCCATGTGTGTTTATTGTGGCCGTGAATACCATTCATCAGGTATTGTGGAGAGAAACAGAGCAGCTGAAGATGAGTGATCTAGAAGCCTATTTCAGGAGGATGTTTCCAAGGGGATGAGGCTAGGAGCTAAAAACAGTAAGTAATGCTGGACTGGTAACCTAAAGACCTGCCAACCCTGAGATTTGTGAGTCTGTGATACCTGCATTTGCAAGTTAAATCTTAGAAACTGGAGTCCTCTTTCTGTTTTCTTGTTTGTATGTTTTTATATCGAGACATTTAATTTCTTTTTGTTCTTAGTTTGTCTTTCTGCACTGCCAGTAAATGATTTTTGTTTCTAAAGATAGTCATTGCTGTTCTCAAAGATTGACTTTTTACTTTTCCTGGTTTGTCAAAGGAATTCAGTGTCTTCACGTGTATCCAAAAGGAAAAACAGAAACAAAAAACCAAAAATGGTTTGATTTATTTTAATATGTCAGTTCCAACATTTGGGCAAATTACTAAAGCTTATTGTGACTCAGCTTTCTTGATGTAAATGAGGATCATGACACTTCTCTTCCGGGTTTTTAATGAGTTTTGTGTGAGATCATGCAAGTAAAGTGCTCGGTCCAGAGTCTGGCACATATTAACCACACAGTGATTGCTTTCATTTGAATGAAATGAATGTGATATATGACTCAGATGGCCTGTGATGAAGCCTCAAATTTTCTAAGCTATGCTGAGATCAGAGGGAAAAAAAAAAATACCTAGTATTTCTATACTGCAGATCCCAAAACATTTTGACACATATCTTTTTTTTTTTTTTTTTGCATAGAAATGAGTTTAGCATCATTATTTCCAACTTACATATGAGGGTACTGAGGCTCAGAGAAATGAGTGCACGCAAACCAAAAATGGCGGGTTTGGAAAACCCAAATTCAGGGCTTCTGACTCTTAGCCCACTATTCTTCTTGCTCTGACCTCACTTCTCTTAGTCACCATGACTCTTATGTGAAAAATCTCAGAAAAGACTCTCACATGTGTACTGATAAAGAGGAGTTTGGCTAGCCTGGAAGCCAGAAACCTATGCTTGATAAATTGCCAAAGGTCAGTATGAATATGTATAAGCAGGGTCCAAGAAATGTAATGTACTTTTATCATGTCTTGAAAATGAGGAGCTTTGAAGAATTGAGGCAGTTTTAGCCTATTCATAGATCTGGACTGAAGAATACGTAGAGATTAAATATGATCATAGTTACAATGATCATATTTTGCATTAAGATAATACTTTAATTTTTTAATGGCCATTTTCTGTACATTTTCTCATTTTTAAAATTTGTATAGTGCTATAGTATGCTTGGGGAAAGCTTCAAAAGTAAAAAATGTTAAAATTGTAGCTTTTAGATTAAGCAATATGAACAATCTCATGTAGGATTTTCTTGTAAATGACCTGGATAAAACTATTTTACTGAGAAATTTCCAGACTTGCAGCAGGGTATATTTTGGTGTGGGGAAGTGCCAAGTAACTAAGAATAAAGCATAGTGCTGTGTGTTGGGGCTGTGTGGATTTGGTATGTAGGAATGGGTATATTTTAGTGAGAACAAGAACATATGGTAAGTCAGAACATATCAAGAACAAATCCCGAACATATGGTAAAACACTTGAAAAAGGTAGTCCAAACACTATCACAATGATGAACTTTTCTCTCTTACTTCCAGGTCAAAGCAAAAGTCTAGAAGTCATTGGAAGCAGAACCAATAGGGTGCTTAAAAAAATAGAAAAATCAACTCAGTGTTTGGCATCACTGTTAAAGGTAGTAGAGGTGAATTTGTGTGAAAATTTTAATTTCATTTTGTGGAAACAGTAGTGCATGAGACCTGGAGTATTTTTCTACTTGTGCATGCCAAGCTTTAAGAGAACTTTGATGGTATTATTACTCAGCAGCTTATTTGCTCATTCATTCCCTTACTCATTAATGACATAGTGAAGTGTTAGGAGCTTAAGGTGTAGGCACCGAGTCAGACCAGATGGTCAGTGGTAGTCTCTCTTTACCAGGTGGCACCAAACGCACCCTGACTTGATGACTGAGATCAGTACAGGCTGTTGCTACCGCTCCAGGGCTCAAGCTGGAGAAAGGGGAACGTTTACAGATCTGGAGGGGGTGGGGAATAAACGGAGTGTGAAGTCAGTCTAATCCTTAAAGGTTATGTATATCATGTTAAAGAGTTTAGGACTTTTCTGAAGTGATTTAGGGAGCAATTGAGGCATTTGTGTTTTGAGAATGTTGTCCTATAAGACTTGTTTTGGCGTAACCAAGTTGAGACTAGGTGAGTTGGTCCACTGGCCTAACTTTACACTAGTGCATTTGGGAATGTCCTTATGAATCAATAGCTGAAGCTATGGGATATAATAGAGAGATTTCTTGGTGTTTCCAATACCATTTATTTGGGGGCTGTAAACAGCTTTTAAAACTCATTATACAATAAATGCCTCTTTTCTTCTTTTTCTTAAATTTCCATTTATTATGTTGCATGTACCCAGACTCTCTCCCGAGCCTCCCAAAGGACTACTCAAGGAGACATCAGTAGCAAACTTCCATTTAATCCCTCAAATATTTAAAGTATCTGAAAGCTCTTTTCTTCACTTACTGAGAGCTGTTGCTGTTCAGCATTGATAGCACAGATGTTTTCCTTCTCCATGTTGTCATAATTAGAAAACTCCAGCCCTGCTGTAAGGAAGTAGGAGGGATAAGGAATCCTTTAGTGGGTAAATTGCCTTATGAGGTATAAGTATGTCTGTATGATACAGAATGATGCCAATAATAGAATGCTCTTCAAAAGGAAGGGTTTGACACTTAAAACTAATGTAACATTGTATATAAACTGTATGCCAACTTTTTAAACACACACACACACACACAGGGTTTTTAAAAAAAAGAAAGGAAAAGAAAGTACAAAGTTGATAGTTAAATAGTAAACTTAGTGATGCCTTACACCCTAGAAACAAAATTCCACTTAAATTTCTCTCCAAGTCCAAAAGACTTAGTGTAGATTCCTGCTTCTGCATATATTCAAAGCATCTCATGGGTCATTGCACAAACTATTGCTCACAGTTCTAAGGCAATCTGACCCTATGCCTCTCTGAAGTTTATTTATTTATTTATTTATTTTTTTTTTCTGGAGATAAAGAGTAGCTGCCAAAAATCTTTGAGACCAGTGAGGTTTAATTATGCCCCTGCTCCCATGCTCCTGGTTAAAATGCAAGACTTCAGAACAAATTTCCTCCCTCAAAAAGATGCTTACGAAACACATTTATTAGCAAGCTGTTGGTAAAGTCCCTGTACTTTGTCTTTTTGGGAGCCCCAGTCCCACCTTACTTAAAAGTTTATTTGGGGTAGATACAACAAATTTCCATAGGCAAGGTCTGTGCCTTATGGTTGACATCTGGCATTAAGAAATCATCCACAGTTGGTCACTGGCACAGTTCAGGAATCAAACCTTGTGATCCTTTTCTGAGAGTACAGCCTCCAGGCTTCACTGGATTCTTATGCTGTGTTTGTTAAATCTGGGGGATGCCTCTAAAGTGTTTTTCAGCTCTTGTAAAATATCCTGAATACCTTTAATTTTTCCAGGGATATCCCATCTCTAACATTGATCGTACCATACAACAACACTATCTTTATTGATAAAAACTCATTTTTGAGCTTTCATTATACTGCTTAGCAAAACAGTGGATTTTAATTCAGAAATGGATAACAAGTTGCCTGCTTTCTTTATAGCATGTTTGTTGGCCTGGATTATCCTTTAATCTAACTTGCACACATGTAACATTTCAGCAATAGTTAAGTTATATATTTTAAAATAAATTATAGACACTACAAAAAACTTCCCCAATTTTAAACAAAGAGAATGTGATTTATGGTGATAAGGCCAAGATAAAAAGGCTTATTAGTTAGTTGCAATATATCAAAGACTAAGAAGCTTGAATCCTAAATTGTAAGACTGTGCTAATTCATGATCTCGTCTGTTGCTTGTGGTATTGTTAAAAGTATCAGAACTCTGGAATCAATAAGACCATGGCATAACCTTGGGAAACTCACTAACCCCCAGACTCCATTTCCTCATATGTTAAAAGGGTCAAAATTCTCACATTGCAAGGTAGTTGTGAGAATTAAATATCAACAGAATGGCGTTTTACGTTTTGCTTGGCCCCAAAGTGCCCAGTTAAAAGGTTTTCTTTTCCTTTTGCATTGACAAAACTGAAACAGCACCTGATAATTCAAAACACAAAAAGGTGTTGCTAAATACCTACAGAATAAGACATGATGCCAGGAAACCTCACAGGTAAACACAAAAAAACATCTACTTAGAGATTCTGTTTAGTTGGGTAAAAGCCATAATCTTTTTAATTTGGGGCTATCACAAAATCAGAACAAACTAGATGTGAGCACTGTGTGTTTCAGTTAACTCCAATAGAAGAAGTAATATGTTGCATTTCAGTCTGAAGAGTTTGAATCACAGTGAATCGGTGTGGTTCTCCATTCTAAAGTGGCTTATACTTTTCTTGCTGATAATTTTATTAGTAATAATTGTATTTTATCATGTATTTTATTATCCTAGAATTAATTGTGTAACAAAAGAAAATTATTATTTACCTTTAGTTCTTTATCATTTCAAAATTCTGTAAGGAAATTGGGGCTTGAAGAACACTCACTGATTTTTAATAATTGACAAGCAAATGTTTGCACTTGTGTCTGAATTGATACATATAAAATGTGAATGATACTGCTGAAAATAACAGTCATTAGAATACCTGCATAATTCTTACATCTAAAGATGTTCCTTCACCTCCATCGGAAAAACAACTCAAACATTAGTCCTATCAAGAAATACTCTCTTAACAATGGACTCTGAAAAACAAACTGAGGTTTCTAGAGGGGAGGGGAGTGGGGGGATGGGTTAGCCTGGTGATGGGTATTAAAGAGGGCACGTTCTACGTGGAGCACTGGGTGTTATACGCAAACAATGAACCATGGAACACTACATCAAAAACTAATGATGTAATGTATGGTGATTAACATAACAATAAAAAATTAAAAAAAAGAAATACCCTCTTAGAATAAAAGTATCCATTTCCTTGAAGAAATCTTTAAATATGAGAAATAGCTTCTGTTAGAGATATGTAGAGAGTCACTTAGGCCAACCCAGAGATTTTGATGATTTCTTCTCTGAAATTTAGGCTTATTTAAGGATAGTGTATAACTCTTTACATTACAAAATTAAATAAAAACTTACATACTTTCTACCACCAGATCAATGTAAACTAAGAATTTTGCCTCAGTCTTGAGGTACCTGGGTGGCTCAGTTAGTTAAGCATTTGACTTTGGCTGAGGTCATCATCTCAGGGTCCTGGGATTGAGCCCTGCCATAGGGTTCTTGCTCCGCAGGAAACCTGCTTCTCCCTCTGCCTCTGCCCCTACTCCCCCCACTGCCCCCCGCTCATGCTCTCTCTCTCTCTCTTTCTTTCTCTCAAATAAATAAAATCTTAAAAAAGAATTTTGCCTCAATCTTGAAACTATATGATGTGGGAGGTGCAGTGAAAAACATAGAAGGTTAAAATGTATTACGAGTTACAAGAGCATTTAGAGTTATCATTCGACATGCAGATTATTGCTTAGAATTTATTGGGCCTCAAATATATTCTACCTTGGTTCTTCACAGTCCGGCAAACCTCTAAACTAGATTATAAAGAATACTAATAACCAACAATTATCGAGCACTTACTAGGTGTCGAGCACTCTTCTGAGCAGTTTGCTCGGATTACTTCATTCAAGCTCAATATTAGGTTTAACTAAGGAATATCATGAGTAATTGAAACTTTTTTACTATCTTATGTTTAATTGACAATGAATTGGAAACTTGCAGCTTGAACTTTTTTACATTCTCCTCATGGTTTTCGGTCTTAGAAGACACTGTCTATGGCTTTTAAAATAATTCTCTAATTCTAGTTTCTTAAAATATTCTTCAAATCCTGTCTGCCTTCAGCTCTATTTCACATCTTATTGTCTTGATACTTCTTTTTTTTTTCCTGATTTCTCCCTCTCAATGTCTTCTGCATCTCATTCCTTCTTCTCCCCTTCGTACTTCTCTTTATTTTAACATCTTCATCTTTGTTCTTCTCTTCTTCCTCTTTCTCTTTTCTACATCCTGAAATTATGTTCTCCCTAAATTATGTTTGATACTTGTTTATCTTGCTTCTCCCCAATTCTTTGCCAGCAGCATGTAAACAATCCATTGATTCTTCTACATCATATTTAGATAAATGTTTTCTTTTATATTCATGTTTCCTCTATGCGAAGGAATATCTCATCTAATTAAGGATGGGCAATAATGGCCCCAATTTCATGCTGTTCAGGAAGTGCTTGTTCTAAGGAAACAAGGCGCATTTGTAGTGATAGACAGGTTCAACACTGACATTGGCTTTTATTTCTCTGCAGCAAAATGTTAGTAAATAAGAAAAAAGGGCACACAACTTGAGAGATGGAATTCTCTTCTAACTTCAAGCAATTCCTGACTATGACACGTAAATACTATCACAGTAAGATTTTCCTTTGATTGTTTCGATTCTGTTAAAGTTGAGAATAAAAATTGGAGAGTAAAAAAAAATTATACAGTGTTATTTCATTTTATCTCTATTTAGTTCTTTGACCTCGTGCTGCCATACTTTGAGAAATCTTTTTGATTTACCTGATCAAAGTAGCTAGGAATACTACTTAGATTCAAGCCCCATATACTGGAGGGTTTGAACCTATTAATCTTTTTCAGCTTTTCCTGTCTCAGTGTAAAATGAGAAGATTGATATCTTAACTGTTTGAAGGCCATCGGCTGTCCCCTGATGTATGGCATGTACATCATCTACCTTACTCAATAGTAACCTGATAAAGAGATGTTTAAGACCTGACATAATTCAATAAAGTAGCTTGCTAGATTTTTACCCCCAATAATTTAATAATACCAATGATTTGTGATTTGTTTCAACTGAAATATTTATTATTAGATCAATATTGAGGTTAGTAGGAGTGTGTGTGAATCAGAAACAGGGTTCAGCTAAGTCTCAGTGGCAAACTATTTTGTTACATATTTCAATTTTTACGAATTATTTTTTTAGCCTCTCGGTTCTTACATTGGTTTATATTGATCAAGTGCTCTTACGTGCATTTCACTTAATTGGTACAGTCCCTAGAAAATAACACAAATGAAGTTTCAGGGAAACTTTTTATTATACAAGCCCCTTTCTCTAATTAAATTTGTATGGATGTCATACGAGCAATTCTCACCTTATTAATAAAACATGTCATCATTTTACTTAAGTAGACAAAGTTAAACAAAAGAAATATTTATGGCAACTTTTAATAAATTTTTAAAAATTGAATCATTTCTATAATTAATTATAAATTATTTTTCAGTCTTATTTTCTCTATCATGCCCTTTCTGTTCCTGTTTCATGATGCCACCCAGCTAATCTCACATCTTCATGCCTACTCATCTCTAAAAGCTAACTGGCAATCAGAACTGATTCTCAACTTACCAGGAATCATACAAAGTTTGTATGGGTGATGTATAAATTATCTCCATTAACAGAGGTTTTTTTTTCTTTTCCTTTTTTTGATCTTCACGACTATAAATGGTATTTTGCTTGATTTTCCCTGTACACTCTATTGTAGATCTGTCCTTTTTTTTTTTTTTTTTTTCCTTCTTCTTCTAGACTACTACTGCCTTAGAGTTAGGCCACTTATCATACGCAAACTTCCCTGATCCTGCTTTATCTTTGTCTGGCTTGCTTTTTGTCTTAACTTTGTTCTCTCTATATTCCCTGACCGTGGTTTGCCTGCCTCCCTCTAACTTTAAGCATATAGGTTCAGTACTCTCTGGCCTACTCAGCTATGCCTTGAGCATTTTTTTGGGCTCATTCTGCTTTTATCCTTAAGCATGGGATTTAATTAATATCTAAATAAATTGTTCAACAAGTAAACCATAATGATTGTGCCTACTAATCATTTCCTTCAGATGTTAGGTCTATCAACTTCTTCTTTAGATCTAAACCCAAGGCTATCCACTGCCTTGAAATTGGCAGAAATTAAATAATAGTAATTTAATATGTGTCATACTGAAGAAACAGATGCATCATTATTAAAATTAACTTTTGACTTTGATTCTTTAACACATCAGAATACCTTCTGTTTATTTTATTATACTCATAAGTATAATTTTTTCCCATTGTTTTCTACCTCTTTGCTGTTTATCTTTCAGTAAAAAAATATCAGTTCTATTCAAATTTGCCATGGTAGCTTATGACTTTACAATGGACACAGAAGCCATAAGGGATAGCTTCTCTCTTCAGGCTGTGCAGCCCATTGGTAGAGCTGTAGGATGATGACCTTGTCAAAATCTAGAAACAAATGTCTATCAGTATCTGGGCCTTGTGATCCCTTGACTCAGGAATGGGAACTATCTGGGTCAGAGATGAGATTTGTTAAACGGGCCATTTTCATAGAACTTTTCTTGAGTTTATGGAATACATTTAAGTGCCTTAAATTCTCTTTAGATAGAACCAACAAATACAGCTGCACAAGAATCTCAAGATTTACCACGTAAAACAAGATTTCTTCCTTTGCTGACATCTACCAGTTGCTTCCTGTATAATGTGCTAAGTGCTTTACATGATTTCTCTCCTTTAATTTAACTCCCAAACTTTATGAGGCAATTGTCCTTATTGGCATTTACAAAGCAGAAATTTGATACTTAAAGAAGTTAAGTAACTGTCCTGTTCCTAAAAAGTCTCAGACCATAAATTATAAAGCCAAAATTTAAACTCACGTGTTCCTGACATTAAGACTCCTCCTGTTAACTGAAATGTTAAAACTGCCTCTTTTTACCTCTAGCAGTGAATATCCATCATCTCATACAGGTCAAGAAGCTCATTTGGAGAGTATGTTTTTAGAGTAGATTCCTTACTTTGTCACTGTAGTAGAGGAAGTAGAGCCTGAAACCATTTAGAAGGTAAGGTGAATTTGTAGAGTTAGTAAAGAGATGATGGAGAATATAACAGCTAACCCAACTGTCCTGGAGAATCTGAACAGTCTTGGGATAAACGTAGTGTTACTGGGCCCCCAAGACCAGGTTCTTAAGTCTCAAGGTCATAGAAATGAACACTGAACTCGAGAGAAAGAAAAGAGTGGAGTTTATTAGAGATAGCCTGTATACAAGGGAGCAGCTAGGAAAGAGTGATGTTGCTCCCTGAGGGTTAATGTGTGGGGCTTATAAAGGCACTTTCCTAAAGGATGAAGGGGGCTGGGAGTGGGGTGGGGTGTCCTTCAGTCCCATGGTCATTATCTTGTGATCCTTACTTTTTAGTGGACACAAGACAATCACAGCATACCTTTCTCCATGGTTGACATTCTTTTTTTTTAAAGATTATTTATTTATTTATTTATTTGAGAGAGAGAGAGAGAGAATGAGAGATAGAGAGCACGAGAGGGAAGAGGGTCAGAGGGAGAAGCAGACTCCCTGCTGAGCAGGGAGCCTGATGCGGGACTCGATCCCAGGACTCCAGGATCATGACCTGAGCCGAAGGCAGTCGCTTAACCAACTGAGCCACCCAGGCGCCCCATGGTTGACATTCTTTTAGGTTTCCTGGAAAATAGAAATAATTGTGCAAGCAGGCTTTTAAATTCTTGCTTCCATCTTTGCCCAGACAGCCATTATGCCCTAATGCTGTGATCTCTTGTTCTTGGAAGGAGGTGTTTGTCTCTAAGCTTATGGAAACTTTTAACCCTTGCCTCAGACCAGAGGCTTTATAGGAGTTAAGTCTTTCTTGCTTTTCCTATACTCTCTCAAAAGTATTATATGATTTTTGAAGATACGGCTTCCCATAACTTAAATAGCAAGCTAGATAATCCTGTTATTTCTGTCACTTGCATGTATATACACACACAGATAGACTTTTACCACTTTGCCAAGCATTGCATGGCAGCTAATCTTGTTTATAGAACATGGAATTAAAGCCATCAGTAAATGTTAGAAAGTTGCTAAACTTTAGTTTATGAATAACAATTTTAGTAATCCTTCATCACTAAGTACATTATCAGCAAATAGCCAGAAGTTCAACATACAAAATTATAGTCTGTGGAATTAGGTGTTAGCAACAGTTAAGAGCCAATGGGGGGCTCAGTTTGCAGCCCATTTTGATGTATTTCCACCTCTGTGGAACCTCAGGTCATATTTGAGATTCAATTCTTTAGACAACCCAAACTTCAGAGAATGATAAATACAATTTCAAACTATTGAACTGTAATTTCCTGAAAGCTTGATTTCAAATGGTTCATTATTTTATTCTTTTGGTGCAATGATATTTATTATTTCTCACCACTCTGCCACTATCTGATCCTTACCTAATTGGATAAAATGTATCTTGTTGATTCACATCTCAGGATGACTGTGGCTGAAGAGACACAGAGTAATTTGGGCTAGGAAAAACTTCCAATAATCCACATAGTTTATATATATATTAGAAGAAAACTCTCCATGCTAATTTAAAGGTATTCTTCAACCCCTCCACACTATTTTGAGTTATCGAGCCATTATTAGTTAAAATACTTCAAGCCAGAACTAGGTAGACTCAAACAGTATGCTCTGGCTCACTCCTAGTAACACTATGGCCTTCTACTCCTTCCATTAGGGATCTGGTACCAAGTCCTGGGGCATTTTGCTTGGCTTCTTCTGCTTCATCCAATCTGTAGAGTGAAGATCACATGCACCTATATTGCCACCCTTCCTTCTTTTTCATGAGTTCAATTAAACAATGAAAAGAATTGATTTGAGCTTGAATCCCAAGTATGAGACCTTGAACAATACTCAAATTCTTTGATCCTTGATTTTCTCACCTGTAGAATAAGAATAATACTCTCAGAGTTGTTGTCATAGTTTTTGTGCAACACGTTCCTTTCAAAACAACAGCCCCCAGAATTTTCTGTGAAAAGAGAGGGTCCAGATAGAAGGAAGTTGGAAAATTCTAAATATTATGTCTTAATTTTTATGTATCAAAATTACATTATCATATTAATGATTCTGAGAAGTACTAAAGTAAAAAAAACCTGTTTATATTAACTCAACATTTCCCAGAAATTTTGATTACATAAGCTGTGTGTTTATGACTTATTAACCTGGTACGTTCCTAGAAGAATATGGAATGCACTTTAGAAAAAAAATGCTCTTTTAAGGACTAAAAAATCTCTAGTCTAGATCACTTTGCTAAATTCCAGGCTCCAGCTGCATATTTGATATCCTTACTTAGGTGTCGAGGACACAAGCTGTTCAGAACTGAAATCCTGATTTTTCTCCCTAAACCTACATTTTATGCAATCATTGCAGTAGCCCTCAAATCTATCCTTTGGCTCTGGTCAAAATCATTGAAGGTATTCTTGATTTCTTTGTGTCTCCTACCCCGTATGATGATCATTAGGAAATCTTATTCAAAATGCACATGGAATCTGGCTGGTCACCTACTCCACCATTACCACCCTGGCCCCAGCCACTTTCTCACATAGATGAAACAATGTCCTTTGTTTTGGTTTCCATGTTCCTCCCCTGCCCTTGTACAGGCTTTTGTTAACATGTAAGTCATATTGTGTCCCTCTTCTGCTCAAAATTGTCTGACACTTTTTTAACTTACCGTGAGTAAAAGCCCACATTGTGTCAATTCCTCAAAAGTTCTTCAGGATTTCCCCCATTGCCTTAATTCTCAGACCTCATTTCCTACTAGTATCTCCTTTGTTCCTTCTCTTCAAGCTACAGTGTTTTTTTTGGTGATTTTCAAATACAGGAGGCATGTTCTTGCCTCAAGGTCTTTGCACATGATGTTCCCTTCCACTTGAATGCTCCTGCCCCAGGTAGCTACATATATCTGACCCTTGTCTTTCTCACATATGGAAAAATTGCTTGCTTCAATGCATTTTGGAAAATGTATTTCAGAAGAGTAAATCTTAATCTGGATATCTTCCATGAGCTCGTATACCTTTCCTGTTCATGGAAGAAATCCAGGCTAATATTTCAGTGAAAACTGTCATAACAATCCTATTTAACAATGCAGTTAAAAACAAGTCCCTTAACCACTGCAGTGTCTTTTCCTATTTTTTATTATTCTATAAAGTACTTATCTATTATACTATAAATTTTACTTATTTATTATTTTCAATCTCTCTCCACCAGAATGTAATAGGAGGCCCCAACATTTCATCTCATCAATAAATAATGTATGATTTAATAAATAATATTTTATATAGAAACTTATAACTCTATATTGTTATTAACTTTGATAATATTGATGCTATTATTTTTGTTACCCTCCCCAATGTCTTCTAATTGCTAATAAAATGTCTCAAAAGAAAACCTAAAATTTTAATTTGAGGAAGTATATACAATATTTTCTTAATTTTACAGAAGAGATATCTGGAATCTGTGTGTGTGTGTGTGTGTGTGTGTGTGTGTGTGTGTGTGTGTGTGTGTGTCCATTCCTTCTAACAAGGAATGTTGTGATTATATTAATTACACCCAGATAACTGAGAAAGAGAGAGAGAGGAAGGTAGATGGGTTCATTTGAGCCCATCACTGAGAGTGCCTTCAACATCCATACATCACATAAGTTTTATCTACCATGATCATTATTTCATTCTGAGCCCTCACCAATAGTCTTCAACCTCCATATTTCTACTAACAGACTAGTCAGGGCAAGCTAGGCTTTTTTTTTTTTTGTAATTATGGTCTAAGTTCTTCTAGGCCCTACCTATTAACCAATTTCAAAGCTATTTCCACATTTTTTGGTATTGTTATAACAGCGTCCCACTTAGCACCAATATATAACAATATCTAACTAATTTGTACATTAACATATTCTTCAAATTAGCAATTCCACTTTATTTGCTAATATGAATGTCCATTAGTATTACTAAAAAAACTGGAGAAAATGTCATTTCTCATCAAAAAGAGAACAACTCAATAATTTCAGGAATATTCTTGCATTCTTGCAATGATATGCCATACATTGATTAGAATAAATAAATTAAAACTGCATGTTTCAATATGGATAGATCCTAGAAATTAATTGCTTAAAAACACAAGGTAAGTTACAAATTTTTATATATATATAGGAATATATGTATGTATAAAATACTATGATGTTTAAAAATAATACTAAAACATTCAAAATGATATAGATAAGAAAATTATAAAGATATTCAGGTAATGATAAGCACCTAATTCAAGACTGTGAATTTCTCTTGGAGGTGTGAGGAAGAAGTAATGAAGAGAGAGCACATAGTAAGGCTTCAACTACCATGGAGAAGTTGTGCAGATGCATAATTACATATATTGTTGTTTAAATTGTTAAATATTAGCTAGTAAAGTGAAACATGATTAGATGAAAGGGGATTTCATAGGTTTACATCACTTTGAAGAAAAAGTAAAGGCTCTAACTGGAGTGGAGCATATTAAAATATTAAAGACATCATCATTTTAAATTTCCCCCAGATTCAAGGAACATAATGCAAGAGAAAAGACTGGGTTGCCATCAGGCTGCTCTTTACCAACTGCTCTGTAAATATTTATAAAAATTCTTAAAATACTCTCTCATTCTTTTGGCATTGATCGTTTCTTTCTGGCATTTTGTAAAACACTTATTTACATGTTGCACTTAAACTCTAGGGGCTAATTTTGTGAACTTCAGAACAAAATTAAATATGTTGGAAGATTATGTAAGCTCAAATGTTATATTTAAATGATTGAGAGCCACTAAGGTAAAATGCAGCAGTATTCACAATGCTTGGCAAGGAAACTAGTTCCATATAATAGAAAATATAGCCCCAGACCCATATCCCATTAAAATGTAAATAGACAAGCATCCCAATATGTTTCTTTCAAACTTTTTTTCATACAAATTGAGCTGTACTTTATGCATGAGGCTGTAGCTAAAATTGTCTTGTTGCACATCTGCATTGTGATTACTGGAGGTTTTAGCATTTGATGCCAAAAGAGATGAAACTCATATCCAGACATCCATCTGGAGAAAAATGAGGGTAAGCTTTTATTCCCTATATTGTGCATTGTGGATCACTGGATCGGATCCAGAAAGTTCACATTGGTTTGAACCAACTTGAAAAACCTATTGAAAGAAAGAAAGAAAGAAAGAGAGAGAGAGAGAGGGGGGGGGAGAGAGAGAGAGAGAGAGAGAGAGAGAGAGAGAGAGAGAGAAAGAAAGAAAGAAAGAAAGAAAGAAAGAAAGAAAGAAAGGAAGGAAGGAAGGAAGGAAGAGAAAAAAGAAAAGAAGAAAGAAAGAAAGAAAGAAAGAAAGAAAGAAAGAAAGAAAGAAAGAAAGAAAGAAAGAAAAGAAAGAAAAAGAAAGAAAGAAAAAAGAAAGAAAGAAAGAAAGAAAAAGAAAAAGAAAGAAAGAAAGAAAGAAAAAGAAAGAAAGAAAGAAAAAGAAAAGAAAGAAAAAGGGCATACATGTATTTGTGTTTATATATGTGAACATAAATTCTAAACTGTGAGATGCTTTAGATGGTGTAGGCAACACTCACATATTTGGAAGTTTCTTTACACCTGAAAGTCACTTCATCATAGTGAAGCATCTGAATATATTTAGCGAAAAGTTTCCTCTAGTCAGATATCATTATACTTTCTGAGAGTTAGGAAGAAGTGATGGTTCTTCTACACCAGCAGCTCAGTAGTAAAACAGCCTGGCGTCAAATCTGTGCTCAGTCACTTATAAACTACATGCATGACCAAGAGGTAAATTCCCTACCCTCTCAGTGTTCATTTTAATCTTCTGAAGTGGGAACAACAAGCACATCTACCTCGTGATATTTTGCACAGGTTGGATGAGAGAAAGTACCCAGGATGCTATTTTTGACATGCTAGGAATGGAAAAGTCAGAGTTAATTTTAGCAATGGCTTTATTATTTTAAAGTGGACCTAACATTTAAAGAAGTACAAATTTTATCAAATCACTGATATTTATTTTATATATAGATAACATATTTTATTATATTATATCTATAATATATAAATTACATATAGTTAATTATAGATACAATTACCTATATCTAACTAGATATATATTATATATATACATTATTGATGTTTATAGTGGGAAAAACCCTCTTTCTAAGAAGTATTCACAGAGCCATCACCTCCCATATCATCCCAGCCATATCCCTGCATCTTCCTCTTTATTCTCTGAAGAAAGTCTTTTCTATGTCACAAAAATGCTACAGACTTATTGGAATAATCTTCACATTTTCCTAAGTGAAGAAATCTCTTCCCATCTCTGAATTTCTATATGTCAACTTTTTAAAACTTTTAACTTTCTTACTTATATTATGATTATTTGTATTTACTTATTTTTACCCACAATGGTAGCTTCCAAACTCTTTTGACTGGTACTTTCAGTAAAAAATGTGTTTTATAGGGTTATCCAATGTATATATGCTTATCCTTACCTTCATCATTCAAGCTACTCTAATACGTTTGATTCTATTCTGTTGTATTCCATTCTGACCTTCCACCGTTATACCCATCTATTCTATCTTATCCCAATCTCTTTTATTTTCCTCCATCTGTTTTGTCATATAACCTGGTATCCTAATATATCCTATCTTACTCTATTTTATATAGGTATGTGTGTATAATATATATATATATATAATTTTTTGAAAGAGAGAGAGAGAAAAAGTGTGCACGGGGGTGGGGGGCAGAGGGAGAAGAAGAGAGGGAATCCCAAACAGGCTCCATGCCCAGTGAGGAGCCCCATCCAGAGCTTGATCTCATGACCCTGAGATCATGACTTTAGCAAAAATCAAAACTGGGATGCTTAAAAGACTGAGCTACCAAAGAACTCTTATTTTGTATTCTTAAAATGCTAGACTGAACCTATAAATTGATTACATGCTCAATAAAGTTGTGATCACAGTCTATAAAGCATTTCCTCCCCCTCCTTGAGTTAGGATCATTGTTGGTCTCTGCTTGCATCTTCAGTAGTGTTTAACATGGTGTATCATATATATATATATGCACAGTAAAAAAATATATGTGTATAAATATATATACACACACACATATATTTTTGTACATATATATATGTTTTTTAACTTGGAACACTGGTCTATACACAGAGAAGTTTACTAAATCCAAATCTAAATTTAATCCCTAACTCAGAGTTATAGTTTTGGGCAAAAGTATTATTCTCTATTAGAAACTTTACTAAGCTCTCTATGGGTTTTTCATCATTAAGATATTATCTCAAATGTATAGAACTTGTAACGGAAATAATAGTTTGAAAGGAAAGATTGGGATAGCAAATGATTTTTCATATTGTATTGGCATATCATCTCAGTTGAATTTGGTGAAAGAAGCTTGATTTCCTGGTTATGGATTGAAGCATATTTCTTTTGATTAGCCAAGATTTTAACTAGCTCTGCTTTACTAGTATGGGGGGGAGGTAGGAATTGGGAAGAATCAGTGAACATATATGAGAAAAAATTTTAGCAGTTTATTAATAATAGACTCCAAAATTATAGCAGTGAAGACTATTTCTTTAACTTGTAGTACTGGTATTTGAAACAGTACTTGTATCATATTTACATTTTTTGTTTGAAACAAAGGAGAAATACATGCATTATCCTAAAGGGTTGAAGAAATGAATTCACCATACAAGTTGTAGTAGAACACTGTGCAGATATATTCCAGAATTCTAAATACGTTTTAAGATTGGACTACTCACAAAGATGATTTTAGAAAGGAATACACACACACACACACACACACACACACAAAATTGTCCCAATTTTATTTCTCTAGGATGCATTTAGAAGGTAAATAGAGGGTAACGTTGAGGATAGATCAACCAGAACAACTCTATGGAAGCCATGTAAGTACTTTCTTCTTAGAATTTGTTGTTAAAAAATTGTTAAGTAAAGGCCACTTCAAGTATAATGGAATCTATTTGCAATCTGTTTTTGTTGTATAACAACCAAGAAAGTTAAAATCACGTGCCACGAGTCATGTAATTGGTAATATTAAAGTGGAGTTATTTAAGGAGCTCAGTACTAAAAGAAAGGAAAAAAAGAAAGAATAATAACCTGTAATTCTCTGTTTGTAAAAGTTTTATATGGGTTACTTCATATTTGCTAAAGATAAGAGCTTGTTTTGAATATCACTTAGCTGCCAAACATCTGGGCAAAGCTGTGACCCATGAGGAATGATATTTAATGAAAGATGAGCTATGGATTTTATACTAATTTCGGTCCCACCACTGCCAAGTTCAGCTCCTCATCAGGGTAATAACGCCAAACTATTCATCATGCTTTGTCTTCACGGGTGGCCTTGTTCTCTGATGAAAATCTGCAGTTCAGTGGACATTGCTCATGACTGAGGGGCTCAAACTGAATCAAATGACAGGGATCAGTTGACTTCGTGTCTACATACAAAAACACTCCCTTCAGAGAAACAAAAGCAAAGAAGTGGAGAAACTTATACGTTCCTCTTAGAAATTGTTTTCTTAATGCCAATTAAGTCCAAACATGGCATGCTAGTAACTCATGAAATTTTCTCTCAGTAGGATGACCTTGAAAAATATATTCTCAGAGACTTCTTTCTGAATTACTGATCCACTACCCTTTGTATTTCTAAATTAGAATTCTAGGAAAAAATTGCTCAGTGTAGTGCTCTGGAAAGAAAGATTTTGACCACTCTGCACACTGTAATTTAATGAAGAACACATTGCAATAATACATTCAATGATAAAATTATGCCCTGACAATGAAAAGAAAAAAGAAAATCAGAAAATATTCTAAAACACATTTATTATTTAAATGAAACTTTCTATCTTAAGATAGGAAGATTTGAATACATGAAATTTTAATGAATTTTTACAAATGTATTTACAGTTCTCACTAACATTTTACAAAAGGACTAGAATGAGTTAAAATTTCATGTTTTACTGTCTACAACTGCAGTTGTAAAAGACAACTATAATAAAGCTTGAAATAAAATTATTTTGTTTCAAAGCTAAAGCTGACTATCTTCAAATAAGTCATTTAAGTTTTGGGGAGCTATGTTTACTAATCTCTAAAGTATAATGCTGTCTTACTCACAAGGTGATATTATTACAATTTCTCCCAATTTTGCCTTAGCCTAGAGCAATAACAGAAGCCTACCTCAATGTAGTACTGTCCAGTCAATGTGGGAACAGGGTCCGAGGCTAGTGGTTACAAAGCTAATTCTGCACTAGCAGACAGGGTCTAAAATTAGTTTGGGACAGAGTTTTCCTTTATCAGACAGCACACAGCCAATATTTCTTTTTTATTATAACATATGAGTTATTCTCATTTAAAAATCTTTTTCAAAAATGAACTCAAGTTATTTCATGGAAAAAGATTTTATATATTGATTATTAAAATCTGTCAATATAGCTGTATCCCAAGACCAGGAAACTCATATCCTACTATATAATTCCAAGCAAAATTTAAAATGACATTGAATATATATTATTATAGCAGATAAATCAGGTAGAACTGAATTTCAAATACTCAGCATCAAAGATATATGATAAAACAGATGGAATCTATGAAAATGTATACCTTATTTGATATTGCTTTCCATGAATAGTTTTTTTTGCATATTTCCAAGAGTTATATAAATGACATAGAAGGTGTGTTTTTCTTGACTTTTTGATGCAAGCCCTCCATATATGAGACTTTATACAATAATGTTATTAACTTTTACTGTAGGAGCAGATATGTATATGTAATTTCAGTCGAGTTATTCTAATGTGATTGTGGGATGATAGAACTATAACACATCTACTGTAAAGAATAGAGATAAAGAAAAACTTCTTTGTATTATCTTCTTATATTTTCTCTTCGGTTTTTAGGAGACAGCATTCCATATTATTAAGTGGATAATATATAGCTATGCCTAAAATCTTTAAAATTAAAAATTTTCTTCCAAATTATAGCTAACATCCAGATTGAGTTCTATGGTAAATAGCTTTTTTTTTTCCCATCATACAGTTATCTATTCGACAAGTAAGAACCTTTTCATAGGAGTTGAGGAAGAGGCAGCTTACTAGTTACATACATATGAAAAAAATACCAGCAGTATTAAGAGGAATAATAAGAAGGCATATACAGATCTTTCCCATCTGCAGGTCATAGTCAAAGGCATCCAGAGAGTAGGACAGACTGTCAATGTAACAAAAGATTTTTGTGGTCCAGGGACCAATCCAACCCATTGGAGATGTCCACCTGGTCAAAGTACTTGTCCACGTGGTGGTCAGGAGAGAGGGAGTACAGAGACTTCTGGTGGGGATCCAGAATGCCGGGGCTCTTTCCTCAGCCGTGGTGTCCCCAGAGTATCTCCCAGCGGGATCTAACTTCCTGTCATTGATTTGGTTGTTTTTCTTGTCTTTATCTACTGTGGCTGGGACAACTGCAGACTGATCTTCCCAGTTCAAAGTGCAGAACTTTTTTCCAGTGGTGGCGACCTACATCGCCTCCTGACTGGTGAAGGGCCACAGAACTAATGGGGGCATCCACAGTCACTTGCTGCACTGGCTTGCTGAGTAAATCCCACCGGCAAACCTTTTTGGCAGGAATATCTAAAAAAAGCAGAGAGTTGGATGACTCCTCCCATACTGGAGACTCACAGCACCAGCAGTTCTCCAGCAAAACACATTCAATCTTAATGGAGGACATTGTCATGGGGGAGATCTTGGCGCTGGTGACACTTGGAGAGCTGGCTCCTAGGTAGCTTTTGAATTCCTGTTAATGTGTTCTAGTAAGTCTTAGCTTTGACTTCCATTATCCATTTTTATGTATATGCCAGTATATGATGGTTGAACCCCCTAGTTGTATTACATAGTCCTAATAGTGTCTTTCAATTCCCTTATGTTCTACTCTGATTATTACATTTTAGCATGTAAGAAATCTATTGAAATTTTAAGCCCACTCAAACCTTTCTGCTTAGGTTAATTTTTTGAATCTTTGAGTTACGAAGGCTACTTACCAGGTTTTTCCTGTTAATTGTATTTTTAGTCCCTTCTGGCAAATTCAGAATTAATTTCCCGATAACATGAGGTTGTAACATTCAGCACTGGTGAAACTCCACAGAAGCAGAAAGGAAGTGTGCATTAATTTTGCACCCCAACAACCTAAATGTTGTGTTCTATAACTGCCCTTCTTTGCTAACTGGGGAAACCTTGTGCTGGGAATTCCTTCCAGGAAAAAAAAAATGAAAAAATGATACTTAACTGGTTGTAGTGGAAGAATGTAAGATATTCACATTCAGGATTCACCAGTGAGGAGGGCATTGAAAGAAATAGCCAAGGGGTTGACATATATATCCTAAATAATCTTGGGATCTATCTGCAAGGATCTAACCACTTAAAAATTTGCAACAAGTTTGGATCTATCTGCTTAAAAAAATCTTTGTCCTTATGTAAATTCTTTCCTATGAAAGCCATTTTCTTGTGGTTACCATGGGGATTACATTTTATAATTGCCGAAGTATATACTGTTAAAAAAAATTCAACCGAGTAAATTTTAAAGATGTAATTAACTTTATTAAACGATGCATGAATCAGGCAGCAAGTAGAGGGGAGCTCCAAAGGGCTACAGAAAAGGAAAGGTTTTTTAAGGTAGAGAGGAAGTGAAAAAAAGGAAGTTATTAGCAAAGAATGTGTTGTTTTAGGCACAGTTGCCCTCCTAAGGGGTTTATCACTAATTATCAGTAATTTCCTAATGCTGACCAGGAAATTCCCATATTGACAGGTCAGAGGTTACATTTCTGGGAGGTTGAAACTGCAGTCAGGTTAGGTATTAAGTCTTAGTTTACTGACTTGGGACTTTAACCTAAGTGATGCCATTTTAGGCCTCTGGTTTTTTGTTCATTCATTTATTCATTCATTCATTCATTCATATTGTTGTAGGCTGTCTGCAGAGACCTGGCTGGCGGGGGTGGGGGTGAGGAGATGATAGGTAACTGTCATTGTGCTGAGCCTGAATTCCCCCAAATTAACCACAGTTTACCAAGAAGTCTTCCCCTGGAGGTTGCAAGCCTTCAGTAGACTCTAGAGTTCCTTACATCAGACAGATTCTGCGATGTAAATTTTGTCTAGGTGGGGTGACAGATCCCTGATGCTTTCTACTGTACCATCTTCCCAGAATCTTCTCATGAATTTCTTTTTAACAAATATATTTCAAAATGATTATAGCACAAGCATTATAGCTAAATTTCAAGCAAGAAGCTGACTCTAGAGGGGCTCCTGGGTGTCTCAGTCAGTCAAGCATCTGCCTTCGGCTCAGGTCATGATCCCAGGGTCCTGGGATTGAGTCCCACATCAGGCTCCCTGCTTGGCAGGGAGCCTGCTTCTCCCTCTTCCTCTGTCTGCCACCCCCCTTGCTTGTGCTCTCTGTCTCTCTCAAATACTAAATAAAATCTTAAAAAAAAGAAGTTGACTGTAGAATATAGTTTAAATTATTTCTCCAATGTTCACTGTTTCTAAGATTGCATAATCTTATGAAGAATTAATTTCTTTTTTAAAATATTAGGGAGGATGAAAGACATTGCTAAAAACAATAAAACCAGTTCCTAGACTACTTAGATATGGTTTCTCAGGAAAGCAATCTGAGGCACAACTGTCTAAAGGATTGCTGTGGCTTTGGATCATAAACAGAAAATAGAATGAGCAGCATACAATTAAAGATATGATGGGTATATTAGGCAAGTGGGAAAAATCAATCACAATCTTCCAGGAATCCCCAGCATCTGAAGCTCCCTGTTTTGTCTCCACATCCAGGTTATGAACCATGAAGTTAGGTCCATGGACGATCTTCCCTTAGTCCTCTAGGAGAGCTGCCAGCCACTGGCTTCTCTTTGATAAATAGAAAGCAGCTGTTTTCTCAAGGAGGGCTATTAATCTCCTCACAAGATGAAACTAAGTGGGAAAGCTGAGAAATGCTTTGTAATTAGTGATTCATGCACTCCTTGCCTAAGAATAAAAAATCTTTGAAGCAGTTTCTGCTTGGAAGATGGATAAGTTTTAACTGATACACAGTTACCTTGAGAAATCAGGGTATACCAAATGGCGTCTAAACTTAAAGCTTCTAATTTAGGGTAACTATTACCTAAAGAGGTATATTTGTTTGGATTTCTTGTTGTCGTGGGATATAGAAAAGAAAAAACAACCTGGTTTATTCTAGAAGGTGCCCACTAACTGAAGTTTTTCTTTTTGGTAATTATTTAACTTAGTTTATGGCATCTACTCAGCTGTATTTTAGGGATAAAATACTGCAACATAGCGATTTAGGTTTTAGGAAATGAATTTCTTGGACATTAAGGAGGGCACGTGATGTAATGAACACTCGGTCTTATATTAGACTGGGTATTATATAAGACTGATGAATCACTGAGCTCTACCTCTGAAACTGATAATACATTATATATCAATTAATTGAATTACATTAAAAAAGTTAAAAAAATGAATTTCTTTGAAAGAAATAGTACATGTATCTCAAATTGTATAGCAGCCATTGGACAATTCTAGTACTTTTCAATATTTTGAACATGAGATTCCCTTTTTATTGTCATGCATATTATTTAAAGTCATTTATATTATTTTAATGTCCATCAATAGAAAAAATAATGATCTAAAATTTCTGTGAAACCACAGTTAGAAGAGCATGTATTTTATTAATCAAAGTAACCATCTCTCTAAATGAAATAAAATAAGTTAATTATGCAACCATGCAATAGTGCATGGAACATGCTAATGGCTCAATATATTTTTCATTGTTTGATACTTTAAAAAAATAGTAATATGGTTAAAATCATATTTAGTCCACAGCTTTTGCATATGAATTAAATGATACTTAGCAATAATTCAGTAGCTCTCTTCCCAAACCCATAATCAGAAACCCAGAGCCTTATATAGCAGAACTTGTAAGGGACAAGTATATAAATGTAAAAGTTGAGGAAGCCTTTCCTCTAAGAATTTCAGAGTACTTCATGAATCTGTGTTGATGGAAATCATTTGGGATTCATTCACATTGGAATTTGGAAAGCCTTTGTGTTCTTGTGATTATATCAACTGTTTCTTTAGGTTAGCCAACCTGAATTATAACAAAAATATTGATTAATTAAATCCCATAAATATATAATGAGCAACTACTTTGTGTAAAGCTCAGAGGTACTGTTACTGTCTTTGTGGAGCTTTTAATCCAATGGAAGTAGATGGAAGCTGAAATTATTAGTTATTAGAATATAGATTTAAAAGAATCCAATGGGAATACCAGGGAAGGGGAGGTTAATTAATACCAATTCACTCAATAATTGCATAAGGTCCTTATTTGTAGTAATCAAGAGATTAAAATTGTTAATTTCATGGATTTGATGGCTAGATGGCATTCTAGTGGATCAACTTCCAACAAAAAAGTGGTACAAAAAAAAATTCCCTAGACAGTACAACAAAAGCTTTAGAAATCTGAGAGGTTTTGTCCTTCTTAAAAAACAAAAACAAAAGCAAAGACAAAAACACCTCAACAAAGTGCTTTGGCATCGAACCTAAAAAGGAGCATTTATTTTAAAAAAAAAAATACAGATTCTCTTGTTATTTCAGCACACTATTCCACTTGGAGCTAGAAATATTTGTTTCCAAACCAAGTGTAAGTGCAAAATTGCCAACAGTTTATGGGAAAATTAAATATCCAATTGGTATGAAGCGATCTTTTGTTTTTTAAGCCCTAAACTATTCTTTTCCAACATTTTTACAGCATTTACAATATTTCTGATAAAATATGTCTCAAAGTATATTAAGAAGTTCCATTTAAAATTTTCTTATATAAGCCAAAATATGTTAGGTAAGTAGTTTGAATATAAGAATAATATCATTTTTCTCTTAATGTGATGTAGAATTCTATACTTTGTCTTATGAAATTATATATTTTTACTGATTACATGTACATATGTGTCTGTGTACATTGTTGTTTTTGTTCATTGATGATATAACTCACTATTCTCCAAGTTTTTGACTGGTGGACAAAAAGTTATAATATTCATGAACTTAATATTGATAAATAAGGAGGTAACTGTGCTTCTGCACTGACTTTTATCATTCTTCTACACAGTCACTTTCATTTACTCTAGTTACAAAAAGTAGAAGGGGTTTTGCTTTTATACTTTGAGGTACTGAGTATCAAGAATATTTTTAGATTCCATAAGCTCTGTCTCTTACATAAATGTTCTAACATGTCATATATCTAAATGATGTAGTCATTATTAAAGTACAATTTCATTTGAAAGTCCTCCTGAATATCTAGTAGTTTTGGTCATTTTACATCTTCCAAAGTTAAAACATACTGAAATGTCTGTTGGGTACACATATGGAAAGCTGTGAATGTTTCATAGTATACAAATCCTTAACTATGCAAAGCATGGGACAATCATCCAAGTTTCTTTCTTCTAATGTCATTTTTCAAAGCTTTTATGCAGTGTTTGCTTATGGGGGAAAAGGAGAGAGAGGCTCATTCTTCATTCACTAGAATGTCCTGATCGATTCTTAAATTCATGAGATTGGCACACAAATTGAATTCTTTCTAGAAGAAGTGGACATTGATTTCATATGAAACTATAGGACTCTAATCACAGGCCTGTCTTTACTATTGGTAAAATAGTAAAGAGAGTGTGGTTTATTGCATGCTTTTGGAGGACATATGAGATGTATTCTAGCTCTTCTAATCAGGGCTACTCAATTTTAAAACTCTGCAATTTTACAACATATACAAATACTACGTGCCCTCTGTGATTGTTAGGATGGCAGTAATTAAACCTCAAAGCCCTGCCTGCTGTAATTAGGAGGCTGGGTTAAAGTATAGATAGCACTTGTCATCTAATTTGTTTTACTTTTTGTCTTGAAGTTTAGTTGCACAGATTGGATTAGTCATAATTTACAAATTAATGACACAACATGCATGACACTCTCTGAAGACTCCTTAATTATTTATGTATATAAAAATAATTTTTGAATATACCATCCGAACGAAGAGCTAGAATATTCCAAGGTTTCTGTTATGAGAAAAGTTGGAAAAATACAAAACAAAATAAAACAAAAAAGATACATACATGTGAAGGCAGCAAGTGCTCCTGAGGCATCTGAGATAGGAGGTGCCGTAACTTTTGAAACAGAGGAAATTTATTGAGATGAACCCAAACAACCCACCTCACTTTTCTCCTTGGGACCCCTTGGCACAGAGTGAGTGGCTAAAAAGTTTGGTAGAGGACAACCAATGTGATACAGAGAAACTGTACAGCATTCAGCAATTTCATAAAATAGGGAGAGAAAAATGAAATTTGCCCTGTCTGCCTCAGTAGACAAAACTTGCATAACCAAGATCCTCAAGAGAAGAGCTGTACAGAGAATGTTGAACATGACATTGCCTGGCTTTCTCCTCACATTATTTTCCAGTTCTTATTATACACTGAGACAGATGCTAAAAATCCTAGTGGAAAGTAGGTAAGGTGTTTCGTGGGGCTTTTGACAGTCTCACAATGCTGAATATTTAGATTTTCTGAAAATAAATTGGAGTTCAGGACCTGGCAAGTTGGAAAGGGGTAAGCCTGAAATAGATCAAGCATTAAATATATGATAAACAAGTAGGCTCCAATTAACATAGTTGATTGTGGACTAAGGTGATCTCCTACTGCAGAAAGAAGGCTGAGAAGAGATTGGGTGAATGTTCTCTGGAGAAAGATATACAAGGCCTCTATCATGTTTTATAACACAGTGCCCCACACACAGTGAAATCCTAGCAGACAATCTAAGAAAAGGACTAGGAAAAACAATTGATTAAAAAAAACAGTGTTAAGGTAGCCCAGATACTGAAGTTTTCAGCCATGAACTTTAAAATAAATGTGATTAATATGTCAAGGAAAATTAATGACAAGATGGAGAACTTCACCAGATTACTGGAATGTGTGTGTGTGTGTGTGTGTGTGTGTGTGTGTATCTCAAACAGTAATTTTAGAACTGAATAGATGAATACTGTGAAATTAAGAAATTATGGATGAGTTTAGGAGCATACTGGAAAAACTGGAGAGCTGACTGGTGAACTGAAACATGTTAGTAGAAATTATCCAGACTGAAACACAGAGAAAAAAAACAAAACAAAACAAAAAAAAAATGAAAGAAGGAGAAAGATTCAGACAGAAATGCAAGAGACATATAAGAAATTGTAAAAATATGTAACTTAGCAAAAGAATTACCAGAGAGGAAGATGAGAGAGAACTGATGTTCAAAAAGATAATGGCTACGATTTTTTTTTTTTTTTTTTTTACATTGATGAAAGACATGAAGCCACAAGCCACATAGTCAAGCAGCACAGCAAATTCCACTTAGGGTAAGTACAAAGAAAACCAAACCCATGTGCATTGTAGTAAAACTACTAAAAATAAAGACCAAAAGAATACCTTAAAAGCAACAGTGCAGGGTGGGAGATGCATTATCTTTGAATGAGCAATAGCATAGTGGTTAGCTTACCAATTATCAAAAAGGGAAAAATTGCACAGTTGAAAAGCTGATGTAAAATAACTACCTACCTAGAATTCTGTTCCAAGTGAAAATATTATTCACGGGTGAAGACAAATAGAAATGTTTCTAATCAACAAAATGAAGAGATAAAATTCATCATCAACAATCCCACGCTAAAATAATACTAATGTGAATTCTTCAGACATAAGAAAAATTATGCCAGATTGACTCATGGAAATGTAGAAAGGAAGAGAAAGTAATTATAACTATGGTAAGTTTAATGGTAACTAAGGGTAACTAATGGTAAATCTAAATGAATATTGGCTGTAGAAAACAATAATCATAATGCGCTATGGAGTTCAAAATAAATGTAGAAATAAAATGCATGAAAATAGTAACACCAAATGCAGGAGGAAGTACAAAGAGGTATATGTTCAAATGTTATAAAATTGGGGCCCCTGAGTGGTTCAGTCAGTTAAGCATCCAACTCTTGATTTTGGCTCAGGTCAGGGGATTGAACCCTGCTTCGGCTCTGTGCTGAACATGGAGCCTGCTTAGGATTCTCTCTTTCCCTCTCCCTCTGCCCCTCCACATGCACTTGCTCTCTCTCTCTCTCTCTCTCTCTCTCTCACACACACACACACACACAAAGTTATAAAATTGTCTGGGAAGTGATAACAGTACTTATTTATATAAGAAGATAGTAAGTCAAGAGTGCATATTGTACATTTTTAGGGTTACCATTAAACAAACAGGAAAATATTTTATAATAAACAACTTAATAGTTGAGAAAAATGAGAAAATTATGATACTTTAGTAGAAAAAGGAAAGAAAAGTACATAGGATATGTGAGAAAATAAACAGAAAATGTTAATTATAAAACTGAACAACCAAATGTAAACATCCAAAATATTCTATCATAAATTTAAAGATAAAGAACAAATATATTCTGTGTGGAAGACATTTATTTTTTTTTATTTTTTATTTTTATGTTAATTCCAGTATAGTCAACCTGCAGTGTTGTACTAGTTTCAGGTGTACAATATAGTGATTCAACAATTCTACTCATTACTCAGTGCTCATCATGTTAAGTATACTCTTTTTTCTTTTTTTTTTTTCCCTTCACCTATTTCACCCAACCCCCCACCCACCTCTCCTCTGGTAACCATCAGTTTGTTCTCTATAGTTAAGAGGTTTTTTCTTGGTTTGTCTCTCTTTTTCTTTGTTCATTTGTTTTGTTTCTTAAATTGCACATATGAGTGAAATCAGATGGTATTTGTCTTTCTCTCACTGACTTATTTCCCTTAGCATTATACCCTCTAGATCCATTCATGTTGCAAATGGCAAGATTTCATTCTTTTTATGGCTGAGTAATATTTCACTGTGTGTGTATGCACATATATATACACGCACACACAGATATATATATATATAGAGATATATATATATAAAATGTGAATTCTTCAGACATAAGAAAATTTATATGTATATATAAATATATATATAACTTTATCCATTTATTTATTTATTTATTTATTTAAGATTTATTTATTTATTTTGAGAGAGTGAGAATGAGAGAGAGAGAGAGAGTACATGAGAGGGGGGAGGGTTAGAGGGAGAAGCAGGCTCCTCGCTGAGCAGGGAGCCCGATGCGGGACTCGATCCCAGGACTCCAGGATCATGACCTGAGCCGACGGCAGTCGCTTAACCAACTGAGCCACCCAGGCGCCCCAAACTTTATCCATTTATTAATGGACACTTAGGTTGCTTTCATATCTTGGCTATTGTAAATAGTACTGCAATAAATATATGGGTGCATATATCTTTTCAAATTATAGTCTTTTTGTATTCTTTGGGTAAATACCTAGAAGTGAAATCGCTGGACCATACAGTAGTTTTATTTTTAATTTTTCAAGGGACCTCCATACTGTTTTCCGTAGTGGTTGCAACAATTTACATTTCCACCGATAGTGCACAAGGATTCTCTTTCCTCCACATCCTTGTCAACATGTGTTATTTCTTGTCTTTTTGTTAATAGCCATTTTAAAAGGTGTAAGGTGATATCTCATCATGGTTTTGATTTGCCTTCTCCTGATAATTAATGATGTTGAGCATCTTATGCACCTTTTGGCCATCTGTATGTCTTCTTTGGAAAAATGTCTGTTTAGATCTGTTCAATTTTTTTTTTTTTAAAGATTTTATTTATTTATTTGATGGAGAGAGACACAGTGAGAGAAGGAACACAAGCAGGGAGAGTGGCAGAGGGAGAAGCAGGCTTCCCGCCGAGCAAGGAGCCTGATGTGGGGCTCGATCCCAGGACCCTGGGATCATGACCTGAGCCAAAGGCAGACGCTTAACGACTGAGCCACCCAGGCGCCCCCTTCTGTTCAATTTTTAATCAGAATGTTTTGTTTTTTTTTCTTTTGCCATTGAGCTATATGAGTTTTTTTAAATATATTTTAGTTATTAGCCCTTTATCAGATATATGATTAGTAAATATTTTCTCCCATTCAGTAAGTTGTGTTTTCATTTTGTTGATTTCCTTTGCTGTACAGAATATTTTTAGTTTGACATATTCCTAATTTTTTTATTTTTGCTTTCGTTGCTTTTGTTCTTGGTGTCAGATTAAAAATAAATCATTGCCAAACCTATTTCAAACAGTGTACCACCTCTGTTTTCTCTTTCTGTTTCTCTGTTTCACTTCTGTTTTATGGTGTAAGGTCTTATGTTCAAGCTTTTAATCCATTTTGAGTTAATTTTTTGTATGTTATAAAATAGTGGTCGAGTTTCATTCTTTTTCATGTGGTTGTCTAATTTCCCATTTGTTGAAAAGACTTTCTTTCCCCATTGTATATTCTTGGCTTCTTAGTCATAAGTTAATTAACCATGCATGCATGTGTTTATTTCCGGGCTCTCTATTCTTTTCCATTGATCTATGTATTTGTTTTTATGCCAATACCTTATTTTTTTCAATTACTGTAGCTTTTTAGTGTATTTTGAAATTGGGGAGCATGATGCCTCCAGCTTTGTTCTTCTTTCTCAAGATTTCTTTGGTTATTCTGTTTTTTTTATGGTTCCATACAAATTTTAGGATGTTCTATTTCTATGAAAAATGCCACTGGTTGGGCGCCTGGGTGGCTCAGTTGGTTAAGCGACTGCCTTTGGCTCAGGTAATGATCCTGGAGTCCCGGGATCGCATCCCACATCGGGCTCCCTGCTCAGCAGGGAATCTGCTTCTCCCTCTAACCCTACCCCCTCTCATGCTCTCGATCTCATTCTCCCTCTCAAATAAATAAATAAAATCTTTAACGGAAAAAAATGCCACTGGAATTTTGATAGGGATTGCATTAACTATGTAGTATGAACATTTTAACATATTAATTTTTCCAATCCATGAGCATGGAATATCTTTCCATTTATTTTTCTTAAATTTCTTTCTTTAATGTCTTGCTGTTTTCAATATACAGGTCTTTCATCTCAGTAAGTTAAATTTATTCCTAGACTTTTCTTTCTCTTCAATGCAATTGTAAATGAGATTGTTTTATTAATTTCTCTTTCTGATAGTTTATTACTAATGTATAGAAATGCAATATTTTTTTTTTCATGTTGATTTTGTATCCTGCATTAGTTCTAACAGTTTTTTGATGGAGTGTTAGGGTTTTCTGTATATCATGTCATCTGCAAATAGTGATAGTTTTATGTCTTCCTTTCCATTCTGGATGCCTATTATTTATTTTTCATCCCTTATTGCTCTGGCTAAGACTTCCAATACTAGGTTGAATAAAGTGGTGAGAATGGTATCTTTGTCTTTTTCCTGATCTTAGAGGAAAAGCTTTCAGCTTTTCACTGAAGAGTATGATGTTGAATATGATGTGGGCTTGTCATATATGGCCTCAATTATGTGTAGGTACATTCCCTTTATACCCATTTTATTAAGAGTTTTTATCATAAATGGATGTTGAATTTTATCAAATGCTTTTTCTGAATCTATTGGGATGCCCATATCCTTTTTATCTTTCATTTTATTAATATGTATCACAATGACTGATTTATGGATGTTGAACCACCCTTGCATCCTCCTTTCAATGTATTTTCAAATTCAGTTTGCTAATATTTTGTTGAGCATTTTTGCATCTATGTTCATTAGTGATATTGGCCTGTAATTCTCTTTTTTGGTAGCATCCTCATCTGGTTTTAGTTTTGGAGTAATGCTGGGCCCAAAAAATGAGTTTGGAAGAGATCCTCCCCTTCTATTTTTTGGAAAAGTTTGGGAAGGATTGGTATTTTAATTCTTCTTTGAATGTTATATTTCACTAGTGAAACCATCTGGTCCTGGACTTTTGTTTGTTGGGAAGTTTTTGATTACTGATTGAATCTCTTTCCTAGTAATTGATTTATTCAAATTTTCTATTTCATCATGATTCAGTTTTGGGAGATTGTATGTTTCTAGGAATTTATTCATTTCTTCTAGGTTGTCCAATTTGTGTGTGTACAATTGTCCAAGTTGTTGGCATATAAGATCCCTTATTATCTTTTGAATGTTGTATAAGTTGTAACATCTCTTTCATTTCTGAAATCAGAAATGGAAAAGGAGATTTTTTTAAAGTGAGTTCTTTAAAAAATAATTAATATTCTATCTGTTCCACATATTAAATTAAAAAGAGAATTAAGTTGTAGCACTGATAAAAAAAGAGGGAAGTTTTTCCTTAATAAAGATATCTAATGTAGTCCTCAAAGCTATGAAATCTCAGATTGCTCTGAGTTCCTTTTTTTATCCCCATTATTAATTAACAATCTCAACTTATTTTCCCTAGGAGAAAGTTGAAGAGAAGAGGGGGTAATTATACTAAGATAAGAGCACAATTGTCTGGAAGTTTGTATTTTTTAAATCAAAGTTAAAATAAAAACTGGTATTTATCTAACTTTGACTACCTTAACTTACAATTTGAATTTTTAAACTTTAGGCTTTTTTTCAATTACTACCTAGCATATATTTAAAGTCTTTGTAAACCATCAGAAACATTTAACTTCTAGCAGTGACACTGTGCTTTATTTTATTCAATATGATGTCTATTCTAACTGAAATATAAGACTAAAGAAAGGGTTTCCTTTCCTTGAAATCAGATTTTCATTATAAAGTTGACCTTTAGATGTCCCATTTTGTTAGGCAAAAACATTATTTGAAATTAGTCACAGGTTTCTTGTTTTGTGCAAGCAAAGCTTGATTACAAGCCTTTCTATAAAGCTTCTATTCAGTTTAATAATTCATACCTCTCTGCTTATCAGCTTTAGAATTCTAAAGGAGGAATTTGCCTATAAATCTTTCCCACCGCTGCATTTTATTTTAATGCACAGCAACAGAACACTAACATAATTGGTGCAGTCTGTTATTTACAGATATGTGGTGAGACGCAGCTGGCAAACTCTTTTTTAGTTCTGTAAGAAAAGTAAGACCTTCTTCACAACTTGAGTTATGTGAATAAAAATTGTGGCTGGGTTAGGATAGCAGCCATTGTCACTTTGGGTGTTCTCTAATTTCTACAGTAAATCTTTTCCATATGGAATTATTTTCAATTCCACTCTACACCAGAATGCTTATTTCGTGTTAAGAACATTTATTTTCCAAATAGTGGACCCATAAAGGAATATTGTTGTATACAATCTTACTCAAATGTCCAGAAAAAACTGGCTTATTATTTTTGTTCTAATAAAAATCTTCTATAAATGCTTTCTGAAATCTAAAACACATACCATATTTTTTGTGCATCAACCATAATTTCTAAGTTTTAAAAAAGTCAAAAGTCAAGCTCACACAGTTGCTTCTTTTGCCACAAAATCTTTGCTATGTATCTACAGAATGGAAAATTTTAAATGAACATTCTAATACTTTTTTTAAAAAACAACAGCTGCTAATAAATGGACTCAGGTGAAGGCTAGATATTACAAGTCCACACTCATTAACTACAATCCTTGGGGCCAAATATAATTTAGAATTCAGAACTTCTTAAATGTTCTAAGGTAATATGGTTATATATTGCACGTTATATACAACTCTAGCACCCTGCAATTGTGGGATAAATAATTATACTAAGAAGATTACTTTAGTTTTATCAGGATTTGCATTAGTTTTCCAGTATTTGATTTTTAGGGTTTGGAAATTATAGATAAGTGATTACATTCTTTAATATAAATAAGTTGCTGATACTCTAGCAAAGCCACAGGTTTTTGTTTGTTTGTTTGTTTGTCATGGTGTTGTTATTCATTGACCTACATCAAGTGTCTAGAACAGTGAGTGGAAGATATAAACACTCAAATGATACTTGTTGAATAAATGAGGGCAAATTTTCAATTAATTATCATTTGTTCAATTCAATTATCATTTGTTGAGTAAAAAGCATTATCCAGGGATTTGGGGAACTAAGTTTACATAATAAAATAATAGAGCACAAATATAAAATAATCGAAGTCAGCATTTATTGAAATTTAAATTGTGCCAATGCTTTTGTCTTGGAATTGTCAAAACAAGTTTGGAATATGCTTATGATCATTTTTTCTTATTTTGCATATGTGAAAAAGGAGGTTTAGAAGGGATAAGATACTTGCCAAAGATGTCACAAGTGGTAATATCAGAACTAGAGCTTAAACACAAGAAATTTGACCCTGAAGCTCATAGAATTATGATCTGTATATTGTGAACATGTCAGCAAGTAGCTAATTATAAAATGCCATATGTAATAAAGACAGAAAAAAAACTACCCCCCAAAAAATAAATAAAAGCTCATCTTGACCTAGTAGAGAATGATGAAAGGGTGCTTCACAGAGATGGAAGGGAAAGGTAATTTTTGGTAGATATATGTAGGAGTTAGAGAAGTTGTGATACTGAGAGAAATTGCCAGGCAGTAACAAAGTGTAGAGTGAGCTATTTCTAAGGATGCTAACATGTACAGCAGAAGGATATCCTGCATTCATGGTACTGATGAAAGAAAATCCAATTTCCAGCAAATGCCAATTTTAGAAAATACATAATCATAGAAAACAAAATTCAACAAAACATCTTTATTGACTACATTCTTACTCTATAGTTTCATTCATATATTTCTGTTTATATAAAACCTATGAATGGGATATTTAATATTTTCTATATCTATTTAATCACCTTGTATTTTGTTCTGGTCAGTGAATATTTCTACTATCACTCACTATTGTCAAGAGCATCAATAATAACCACTTGTCAAATTTAATGATCAATCCTTAGTCCTTATTGTGTCTCTTAGTAGTATTTGATAAATTTGATGGCATTGTTCTTAAAATTCTTTTTTTTCACTTGGCTTACTATATGTGTCTCTCAGCTGTGTTTTTCTCCTCCATTCTTTGCTACTTTTTCTTCATCTTTTTTGTTAGAGTCTCTCTTCTTATTCCTAAATGCCAGAATAGCCCATGCTCAGTGCTGCAACCACCTTCCTTCTGTATTTGGATCTTCCTTCTGTGTGATTCTATCCAGTTTTATTATAGTTGATTCTCAAACATATAGCCTGATATGCTATAGAACCTTACAACTAAGAACTTGACAACTAAGCATCTGTAAACATTTCTATTAAGTTATCTTAACATGTCCAACACATAATTCTACTTTCTAGCATAAACCAATTCTGTTTTTCTCTATCTCAGCATTCACCACTTACTCAGTTGTTCAATACTAGAAGGCATCCTTGATTCTTTTTATTTTCATTCTCATCTGAAACCCAGTACATATGACTTGAAAAATCAAGGGATATATTGAATTCAACCACTTGTCTTCATTGTTGCCATTATCATCCCAGTCCAAGCTGCCATCATTTCTGACATGGTCCTTCTTCAGTGACAACCTTAATTGTCTGTTTACTTCTAATCTGCTCCAGCCTCTATGTAGCCATCAGAGTCATCTTTTAAAACCTTAGAGAAGATCATACCACTCCGATATTCAAAATTTTCTGGTGGTTTGTATCACTGTTAGAAAAGAATCAACTTCCTAATTCGGGTCACATGCAAGGCCTCATTGATTTAATTTCCATCATACACTCCTGCTTCAGCTATGCTTACTCTGCTTGGATCACATGGACCTTCCTGCAATTCCTTAAAACATATCTAGTTCCTTCCTGCCTCAGAGACTTGCACTTGTATTTCCTACACTAGAATGTTTTTCTTCTGATGCACCTGAATCCCTTCTTTTCTTCTCTTCTTTCAGGGCTCCACTTAAGTATCACCTCCTCACAGAGGCCTTCCCTGACTACCTCATACAAACTAGAAAACCCATCACAATTCCACCACTCTCTGTTTCCTTACTTTGTTTTGTTCTTTTTTTGTATCACTTATCATTACTTTGAATTAGCTGATATATTTATTCATCCAAAAGTGCCTCCTGCTCATCAGGGAGGCTGTCCATACGTTTAGAGATAAAAATATTTTGGAAAATGTTTTTGGAATATTTACCATTAAAACTATCAGATCAGGGATGCCTGGGGGCTCAGTCAGTTAAGTGTCTGCCTTTGGTTCAGGTCATGATCCCAGGGTCCTGGGATCTTGCCCCACATTGGGCTCCCTTGTTCAGGAGCCTGCTTCTCCCTCTGCCTGCAGCTCCCCCTGCTTGTGCTCATTCATTCTCTCTCATTCTTTTTTATAAATAAATAAATAAAATCATTACAAAAAAACTATCAGATCAATAATATGAAGGATTAGCTGTGTCTTGACCAAGATATAGGATGACATCAGCTTCCAGAACATACCTAATTTTAGTAACTATATATTGATTAAATATATATATATATAAATGTAGTACAAATATAAATATATATAGTAATATCATGAAAAATGTTTAGTATTTTAAAGAAGTATATTTTCCTCAATTTTTATAACTTTACTATTGTGCATAAATTAACTAATTGTAACATTGTTGAGTTCATTTCAATAGCTATTGCACACCTCAAATGCCAAACAAGGGAATAGGTCTTAGAATTTAAAAACAGGCTCATTTCCCTGATGTGCTCTTAGGGGAATAGGAGGAAAGTATTGATACAACTGCCAACTAATGATATGAACAGAGTGCTAAGAAAACATATATATTTATATACAAATTTTAGAAGACTGTGATTGTGGAGACCTTGATGATTAGGTATAATGAGAACTCTTAATTGCAGGCTTAAAAAGGACTTGCAGTTTTAAAAAAAATAGTTCTCAATTTAGAATTTAGAATTTAAATAGGAACATCTATTTATATAAAACTCTATAAGTATATGTGAACTTATATTTTCAAAACATATTAATTGTGGTACAATTTCCCAGTAGTAGTCCAGAAATAATTATGATCTTTCATGAAAGAACTGATTCTTTTTGCAGGCTACATTCAGAACATCTTGGAACAATTGCCCTACTGCTCAAAACCAGAAAGTATCTTGAATTATTTATTGCAGGTTGGCATCTTCGCTGGTGTCTATAATGTACAGAGAAGTGATCAAAGTACTTCACAACAGATAATTAACATTCTCTTGTTCTGTGTAATTCACAGAAGAAAAGATATTGTTTATATTTTAAGTCTGTTTCGCAAAATGTATTTTATGCATACGAGGTGCCATTGTAGGAACATTCATGACCATAACGAGAGACATCTTAGGGCTTTGCTATTATTCTCACACAAAGGTTTCTTGGAAGAATCTGTTTTATTTTTCTAGCTCTTTCAAAAGCAAAGAGTACCTGAGCAGTATGTCTGTATTTCTTCTATTGTTACACTTGTGTCTATAAGAGTTGACTAGAGCCCCTCTTTCTCCAAAATAATTAGATAATGAAAAGTTTCAGATAAGTTCACATTCCAAAGAACTGAAGCTTATATTTTTACCCATCGAACTATTTTAGAACTAATTTGAATGGGTAACACTTAAGATAAATATGGATCATAAATGCAATTTGAACTTTTCACTTTGTCTTTAAGCAAATAAGTTATTAAAATAAGAAATATAAGTAAAAATAAAATCAAGCACAAGGAAAATAATGATAATTGCAGCTATTTAGTAAAGCACTTCCTATGTGCCAGGCACTGAATTTGTGCTGTACATTTTTTCCCCATTTAATCCTCGTAACACCCTAGGAGATATTTATCATGTTTGTCCCTTTTTGATAAGTTAGGAAACTGAGGCACAGAAAGTTATGCAGATGCCAATAATCATTTAGCTAACAAGGCCTCTGGTAACAAATGCAGACACGTTCACACATCTGCACCCTTGTTAAATTCTCCCCCGTCCATTTACATTTTCCTTTTGCTAAGAATGTAATTTTTTAAAAAAGAAATAACGAAAGAATGTAATTAAGACCATGCTTTCATGTTCAGATTGTCAACATGTCATTCTGCACACTGCCTCATTTTAGCTGTGCCGTTTTGGACAGATTATTTACTCTTTCTCTGCCTCAGTTCTTCCCACAAAATGGGATTAGTAAAAGGAACATACTACAGAGGACAGTTAAATGGGCTAACAGATGTTAAACAGTGCATGGCATAAAGAATTAGTAAGTGGAGGATAACATTTTTCACTTAAGGAATGTTTATTTTTTTAAAGATTTTATTTATTTATGAGAGAGAGAGAGAGCAGAAGTGAGGGGGAGCAGCAGAGGGAAAGGAGAAGCAAACTCACCTCTGAGCAGGGAGCCCCATGCTGGGCTCAATCCCAGGACCCTGAAATCATGACCTGAGCCAGAGGCAGATACTTAAACAACTGAGCCACCCAGGCGCCCCAGGAAATGTTTATTGAGCACCAACAAAGCACCTTGCTTATTACCAGACAGGATACATCTCTCCTGTCTTTCTGCTACTAAAATCACTACTGTGTATTTATTAATGACCTATATTCTTTCTGCGCATTTTGATGCTTCTATCTGTACTTATCATGTATTCAACAAAAATCTCCTGAGCATTTAGTACATGCTAGCTGCTAGGTACTGAAAGATTAGAGATATGTGTGTCCAAACCTACTATTAGGATATATCTGGTCATGTCTGGCATACTGATGGAGTAAATCTAATTCACATCAATTTGTATGAGGTGAGAACATATCTTAAAGGAAAAATAATAACTAAAACCCACTGAGTGTTTCATAATGCCCACTTTAAATGCTGCTCATATAATCATGCTAGCCAATTTAATGGTACCATTGGTGGTACCATTATAATATTGATTTTAGGAATATGGAATGTGAGGCCCATGGAAATTGAGTAACTTGGCAAAGATCACTCAACAATTATGTTGTGGAGCCAGTGTTGAAATACAGTCAATAAGGCTGAGAACCAACACTCTGAACTGTAATCCCATATAATTTTGGACCCAGAACAATATGTCATAATCCAGGGTTGAAAAAAAAACTTTTTTGTATAGCATGGATAATTACTTCTTTCACTATCAACAGCCCATAGACTTCTGCTGAGTTCTAGCGAGAGTGGAGTATGAGTAAAAGCAACAATTTTTTTTTCTGAAAACTTTATAAGACTGGCATTCAAGGAGCAATTCGATGTTGCCCCTTTAATGAAATGTAGAAGCAAAATCAGAGGCGTATTCTACTTCCCCAGTACCACGGAATACCACTCAAACTTGACACCTAGAAGCTATCTATTGGTGTGGGGTCTGGCTGGAGAGCAATACATGGAACATAGAGCAACAATGTCCAACATAGAGAGTGGCAGAGGGGGTGGGCCAATTCACCAACAGTGCCCAGGGTGGGGGAACTACTGCCCAAATAGAGAAGCATTGGTGTCAGATACGTCATAAGAATCTGTGGTGATGTATGAAAATTCAGCAGAGTCAATAGATGGTGTGGTACACAGGGAAAAAGGATCAAAGCCGCACAAGCAAACAACAAATAAATTAGGCCTCATGGTAACTCAAGTGAGCCAGAAGTGTTAATGAGCTCTTGTGTAATATCCACCAGGAGTCTCAGAAATCCTGGAGGGATTATTTCAGCAAGCAGAAGAGCCATTGCAATATGGATGATGACTGTCATTATTTTGCTGATTCCACTTACGTCTTGGTGTGACTCTATATATTGAGATTCCCTAAGTCAGGTATGGTCTCTGATCTTGAGAAATCCATGGTCTTAGGACACCTGGGTGGCTCAGTCTTTAAGCATCTGCCTTCGGTTTAGGTCATGATCCCAGGGTTCTGGGATGGAGCCCTGCATCTGGCTCCCTGCTCGGTGGGAAGCCTGCTTCTCCCTCTCCCACTCCCCCTGCTTGTGTTCACTCTCTTGCCGTGTCTCTCTCTGTCAAATAAATAAATAAAATCTTAAAAAAAAAAATCCATGGTCTCTTAAGTGAAACAGACATGCAAATACTTCCTTAAAACATGGCTCCTATGATTGAGTTCTACACAAAGTTCACTTGGAACTCAATCAGTGTGGAAGATAATGAACTCCACACTCTCAACACTCCACCTTATTCTTCTGAGTCCATCTCCCCAAAATTTCCTTTTATTATTACTCTGATTGCCATTATATACATTAAGCTTAAATCTTAGTTCATGATGGCAAGTTCATTCTACTAATCACCATTTGCTTACTCTGTCATTCTATGCCATGCAGGAACACACAGCAAATGAAATCCATATAGTCAGTTTAAAAAGTGTGTAGTAGTTGTGATCTATAAAAGTCACCACAAACACTGAATCAGTGAATGCTGAATCATTTATGCTAGGGAAAATACGGGGTTAGTTTCCTGTGAGGCTCTTGTCACATTTTCATCAACCAATTAAGATGTAACCTTATTTTGTATGTGTTTCCGTTTAAAGACCTTTATTTAATATATAGTTGACTCTTTAACATTGAACCCAGAGCCAAAGGTACTATAACTCATGCCTGAACAAAATGGATGTACTTATTTTGTCTACAAGGCACATCACAGACATTCTGTGCTTAGGAACACTAGCCAGCCCTTTAGTACGACATAGGAGGGCCACTTTAAACAACAAAATTACCAAGAGAAAGCACAAACAAGCAAAACGTGTGGCAGTAAATAAACTGCAAAAAAGGACACTTGTTTAAGTAGGAGAGCTGAAACAAGAGGGCAGAGTGTGGCCTGTTTGACCTCAGCTGGAAATGCATGCCCCCAGAGACAACTCAAAAGTTTCCTTACTCTGTGCATTCTTGCGAGTGACTTGAAAATGTATCATGTGTTCATTGGGGGGGTGGGGTTCCACGTGAATCCTAGCGAGTGGATGAATTTGCAAATATAGAAGTCATGAATAATGAGGATCTAACATTGGGCAAATAACATCATATAATTGATTTCCATAAAATCTTTTTCACTTAAAACGTGACTCTAATTGGGACCTTAATAATTAAAATCGAATATATTTTAATCCATTAAATGAGATTCTTTGCCTACAGCTGATAATACATTAGAAAATACATAAAACTCTTAAAAATCTCTTGCTTATCACGATGTAATAATCACTCACATCTTCCCTAATATTTTATAATTAAGTGTACATGCATTTTTATGTATAAATTATACATATAAACTATACATATAAAATTTTATATATAAAATTATATATATGTATATATAAAATATATAAATATTCATGGCCAACCTAGGAATTTGGTACTTTTATCAAAAGGAAAGCATACTCAGTCCTCTTCTGAGGAAACTGCCCCCAAAAGCTTTTTTTCTGAACAAAGTACAATAACCTATCATGTTCAACTAGTGAATTTGAAGGTATTCTGGCCACAATTGATTATGGGAAGAATAGGTTTGTGAGTCAAAGGCAACCTGTTTAGACAGATTATAATAAAGCCAATAGCCTTTGAGATGGCTTGGTACAAAACTGTCTCTAATGAGGATGGTCCATATTGCATGGTGATAAGCTTACCTAGCCATATGATATATCTTGGCAATATTAATATTAGGTATTAATGATAAGAACACTGGTTTCATCCTATATGATGTTTAATTATTTTTCTATTTCTCTCTCAGCTACCTCATTCTAGTTTTAAAACTGCAGAACCTGGGCTATTATAAAATTGCTAACACAGTTTCCTGTACCATGACATTTCACCACACAACCTTATACTAAACTCCCATCATCAAAGAGAAACCATGTCTGTCTGTTATTGGCAACAGGAACATAGTTGATTATCGCCAAGGCAATTGAGACTCAAAGCATTTGAATGAACTGGCTAAGGTCACACAGGCAGAGGTGACATTAGCCACAAACCTAATATCCTGACTTATAGGACTTCTGCTCATGCATATCACAAAACAGTTACTTACCCTATCAAGATGACAATTTCAGGACATGCTCCACCTAGCTTCAGTGACAGATTAAAATTCCTTGCATGTAGAAAATCCACTCCAGAAGAGGAACTCAATTTTACTCTTAGATATGGACACTGAACATAAATTATTTTATCTTCATCTATAATTTTATTGAATTTATCTTGTTCATCTAATCCTTTTTAATAGACAACTGTTAAATCAAAAGAGATTTAGCATACTGGACCTCACTTGTGGGAGAAGAGGCCCTCGGTCTACAAGTGAAAGATAAAATATTCAGAGATAAAAGGAAAACTGATCTTCACCCTCAGGCTTACTAAGTAAAACCTTACAAGGACAAAACACTTGACTTGATATTAATCAAGAACCAGCCTCCCTAGGCAGGAGAGACCTGAACAGGTTGGACTCATGACATGATGCTTGTGAAGTGTCTTAAAATGCTGTCACCCCTGCTGAGACTCCTGATGCTGCCCCTTCTAATGCCAGACCTACTGTCTCTCCGTGTTACCCTCTTGTTCATGCCACTTCCGGCTCATGGCCAATGAGCCAAGGAACGCGCTCATAATCTACCTGTTCCAGGGGAATAAAAGCATTTTTAGCAACCAAATTATGGAATGCTAGGGCTAAAGATCAGTAACCATGATTGATTACACTCTAGCTCTGGCTTCCAGAAAGGGGAATCCAATAAAAATAGAAAGCCATGAATTAGGAGCTAATAGAAAGTCATTCTCTAAATTGTTAGCATAAAAGAACAATTGAAGATCTATGTAATATTGGAGCTTGGCATCATATTTTAATAGTGGTCATCATTATATAGCTATTCATGAACTAGACTAGAATGAGAAATAGAAAAATGCATCTTATTTCAGATGGGTAAATATGTTTTTAATTGGTTTTTGCAACTTATTGATTTATACACATAGAGATGTCCATATTGTATTAACAAACATTTCTGAAATTTCCTTAACTGCATTTCCTTAATATTTGCTATTTATACTGTTACTGAAAAATAAACACTGCAATTATTTTGTGCATATATTTATTATTTAATTTACTCACTCAGCCATCCTAGTTGTCAAACTGAAACCAATTATTTAGAGTTATATATTTAGCACCTATTGTGGGATGTACACTGTACAAGAAATTAATAATGCAATGATGAACAAGATAGACACCACCCTGCTATTGAAGAAGCTACCATTTAGAGGAAGGCGAATAAGATTCTTAGAAGAATGTATAGGGAATATATAGTATTAAGCATAGTGATAGATGTAAGAGTAAGTCAGAGGGGGAGACGAACCAGGAGAGATGATGGACTCTGAAAAACAAACTGAGGTTTCTGGAGGGGAGGAGGGTGGGGGGATGGGTTAGCCTGGTGATGGGTATTGAGGAGGGCACATTCTGCATGGAGCACTGGGTGTTATGAACAAACAATGAATCATGGAACAGTACACCAAAACAAATTATGTAATATATGGTGATTAACATAACAATAAAAAAATTTAAAAAAAAGATATATGAGATTACCTAAGAGGCATAAATTTAGTTTTTTGAGAAATTGAAGCTTTCCTAGAAGAGGAGAAAATTCATCACTAAACCCGGGCCAATGAAACAATTTGCCTAAGTGAAGAAATGGGGTGAGGAAGTACCAGGAACAGGGCTACTGGTGTGCACAAATACCAACAGCTGGGAGTAGGGTACATTCAGAGGAACTGCAAGTTCTTGCAATTGGTTGGTGGACAGAATGATAAAGTGAGAGGAATGTGGATAAAAGTAAAAGTGGGGAGAGAGGTTGCTGGGGGAGGAGGCTGGAGAGGACATGAGTGAATTTATCAGCACTAGGGTGTTTGTTCTTTGCCCTGTGAGCCATGGAAAAGCAAGAAGGGGTTTTAAGTAGGGGAGGAAGATGCCTAGATTTGATCTTTAGGGTAATCATTCTGGTTTCAAATGTAGAATGGGCTGGAGAGTGGCAATGCTAGAAGTAATTAGGTTAGAAGGAAGTTGGAGAATGTATTGGGGAAGCCTGAGCCAAGCTAGTAGCAATGGAGATGAAGGGAGGGAGACATTATTTGAGAAATACTGAGGATAACAGTATTTATCTAGGTGGCTCAGTTCGTTAAGCAACTGACTCTTCGTTTTGGTTCAGGTCATGGTCTCAGGGTGTGACATCAAGCCCTGTGTAGTACTCTGCACGGGCATGGAGCCTTCCTTAAAATTCTCTCTCTCCCTCTCCCTTTGCCCCTCCCCCACTCTCTCTCTCTCAAAAAAAAAAAAAAAAGAAAAAGAAAGATACTTAGGAAACAGAATGAACAAAATTTGGTGATTGATTAGATTGGTTTGGTCTGGACTGTATTGGATGACTTAACCTTTTTGAATTTCAGTTTCCTTATTTGTAGAATCCATATAATAAAAGCATTATGTTGTGGGATTACTATGAAGGTAAAATGGGAAATACCAGACATTTCACATTCTATATCCAGAAAGAGTTATACTAACATAGCATCCAGTTGTCTAGTTTCGGCAAGTGGCTGGCACTCTCCTGTAAAGGAGAAAAATGCAGAAAGGAATGCATTGTAAAGGAAGATGGCTAGTTCTGTTTTACATTTCTTTATCTCTATTGTATTTATTCCTGTCCAATATCCAATACTTTGATGTCCTAACTGATCTTGCCAGGTCTTCTTTTGTACCTCCAAAATACTACCCAGATTACAGACAGAATTATTTTAAAACTAAGTATCAGACCATGTTACTGCTTGGTTTTAAAATTGTTAAAAGGCTGGGGCACCTAGGTGGCTCAATTGGGCTCAGGTCATGATCCCAGGGTCCTGGGATTGAGCCCTGAGTCTGGCTCTCAGCGCAGTGGGGAACCTGCTTCTCCCTCTGCCCCTCGTCAACACTCGAGCTCTCTATCAAATAAATAAATAAAATCTTTAAAGAAAATTAAAAAAATTGTTAAAAGACCATCCTTAGGAACTTTTATATTTGTTTAGAATAAAATAATGCCTTAGGATAAGGCATTGCTATAAGGCCTTTCCAAACTCTGCAGCTTCATCTCAGAATGCTTTTCTCTCTGCTCTGTTTCCCATCATTCCAGTGTTCTTTCAGTCTTTCAAAGATTACATGATTCCTACTGCTCACGATTCCTAGGCCAATCAGAATTTTTGTGCTCTTTTATTTTTTAACATTTTTATCCTTCAGATTTCTCAACATTGACATTGAAAAGAATGCTTACTATATGCTAGATATTTTTTCTAAGCTCTTTATGAGATGCTTTATTTAATACTTACAAAACTCTATGTAATAGAGATAATTATTATCTCTATTTTAAATATGTAGAAACTGAGGCAGTGAATTTAAGTAACTTGTCCAATGTCATGCATGTGCTAAGAGATGGAGATTTTGAGGGAAAATAGGATATTTGCATAGTCTCAAAGTATCTTCTCCCAAGATATTTATTTTTTTTAAGAATTTATTTGGGGCACCTGGGTGGCTCAGTCATTAGGCATCTGCCTTCGGCTCAGGTCATGATCCCAGGGTCCTGGGATTGAGCCCCGCATCAGGCTCCCTGCTCAGCGGGAAGCCTGCTTCTCCCTCTCCCACTCCCCCCACTTGTGTTCCTTCTCTTGCTTTGTCTTTTTCTGTCAAATAAATAAATAAAATCTTTAAAAAAAAGAATTTATTTATTTGAGAGAGAGAGAGCACAAATTGGAGGAGGGAAGGGAGAGGGGCAAAGGGAGAGGGAGAAGCAGACTCCTTGCTGAGCAGAGAGCCAAAAGTGGGGCTCGATCCCAGGACTCCATGATCATGATCTGAGCTGAAGGCAGACCCTTAACTGACTGAGCCACCCAGGTGCCCCATTCCCAAGATATTTATCAATAAAAAAGGGAATATAGAAGCTTTCAGTGGAGGAACCCAGAAAACAATACCTTGATATATCAAAAACTTGATACTAAATGATCAAGTTTAACATCATGAGTAGTAAGACATCTAATAATGATGTATTGAGAAGGACGAAACATCACATCTTTTGTATTCTTATTCAAATGTGTAATGCCAGTCTAATCATAAAAAGACATCAGACAAACACAAATTGTGGAATAAATTCTACAATATAATTGACCAGTCTTCAAAAACATCAACATCATTCATGAAAGACAAGGAAAGCTGAGGGATTGTCACAGATTGGAGTGGACTAAAGAGAAATAAAAATTAAATGCAGGGGCACCTGGGTGGCTCAGTTGGTTAAACCGCTGCCTTCAAGCTCAGGCCATGATCCCAGGGTCCTGGGATGGAGCCCCACATCGGGCTCCCTGCTCATGCAGGAAGCCTGCTTCTCCCTCTGCCTGCCGCTCCCCCTGCTTGTGCTCTCTCCCTCTCTCTCTCTCTCGCTCTCTCTGTGTGTCAAATAAATAAATAAAATCTTAAAAAAAAATTAAATGCAATGTGGGATCCTGAAACAACAAAGGAATTATTGGAAAGACCAGGGAATTTTGAATAAGATCTGTAGTTTAGACAGGAGCAGTACTATACCAACATTACCTTCTTAGTTTTGATCATTGCACTGCAGTTATATAAATGATAACATTAGGGCAAATGTAGGGAAGTGTCTGTAGGAACTCTCACTCTATTTTTGCAAAGTTTCCATAATCTAAAATTATGGGAATATTAAAAGGTGAGAGAGAGGAAATGAGGTCACAGGTCAGAGCAGAAGACCAATTAAGTGAAACCTTTTACATTGGACTCATAGATGTAACAGAAGCAGAAGGGTTCACGTTGACAAACATTCCCTTTTTTAAACCTTAAGACATTTTATTTATTTATCTTTTTTTGTGACAGAAAATGTTTTTTATTTTTTAAATTTCTTATTGTTATGTTAATCACCATATATTACATCATTAGTTTTTGGTGTAGTGTTCCATGATTCATTGTTTGTGCATAACACCCAGTGCTCCATGCAATACGTGCCCTCTTTAATACCCATCACCAGGCTAACCTGTCCTCCTACCTGCCTCCCCTTTAGAACCCTCAGTTTGTTTTTCAGGGTCCGTTGTCTCTCATGGTTCGTCTCCCCCTCCGATTTCCCCCCTTCATTCTTCCCTCCTGCTATCTTCTTCTTTTTTTTTTTCTTAACATATATTGCATTATTTGTTTCAGAGGTACAGACCTCTGATTCAACAGTCTTGCACAATTCACAGAGCTCACCATAGCACATACCCTCCCCAATGTCTATCACCCAGCCACCCCATCCCTCCCATCCACCCCCCCAAACTCCAGCAACCCTCAGTTTGTTTCCTGAGATTAAGAATTCCTCATATCAGTGAGGTAAATGGAACAAATAATCCTAAAATTTGTATGGAACCAGAAAAGACCCCGAATAGCCAGAGGAATGTTGAAAAAGAAAAGCAAAACTGGTAGCATCATAATTCCAGACTTCCAGCTCTATTACAAAGCTGTAATCATCAAGACAGTATGGTACTGGCACAAAAACAGACACATAGATCAATGGAACAGAATAGAGAGCCCAGAAATGGACCCTCAACTCTATGGTCAACTAATCTTCGACAAAGCAGGAAAGAACGTCCAATGGATAAAAGACAGTCTCTTCAAACAAATGGCGTTGGAAAAATTGGACAGCCACATGCAGAAGAATGAAACTGGACCATTTCCTTACACCACACACAAAAATAGACTCAAAATGGTTGAAAGACCTCAATGTGAGACAGGAGTCCATCAAAATCCTAAAGGAGAACACAGGCAGCAACCTCTTCGACCTCAGCCGCAGCAACTTCTTCCTAGAAACATCACCAAAGGCAAGGGAAGCAAGGGCAAAAATGAACTATTGGGATTTCATCAAGATAAAGAACTTTTGCACAGCAAAAGAAACAGTCAACAAAACCTTAAGACATTTTAAAAATCCTTGTTACTATTGATATTATTAAACAGTATGGTAGCCTTTTTATCTGGCAGTGCCAGAGGGAAAGGTGTTCTACATAAGTGCATTCTTCTGATAATAACAAACACTAAACAATTTCTTGTTTCCTTTTTAAAAAGCCATAGGGCCCAAGGGATAGAGGCTTTGAAATTAGAAAAGTTGGGTTTTTCATAGTAGTTGACCATCCTTTGTAGTTTTGAAACTTTAGCCAAATTATTTAACCTCTTTGAAACTCAGTAAATTGGGAATCATAATTCTGTGCTAGTAGATTCTAATTAAATGTTACCCCCCTTACACATTTATATTAATTTGATGCAAGGCTAACAACCGTTTGAACACATTTTTATATGAAAGTTTACCCTCACAATGTATTGACATGTGAATACCTTTTTTGTCCTTGCACTAAATACTCTCAGTTTGTTACATTCTTTGTGTTTTGTTCCTAATTTTAATTTTTTTTGTCTCTGCTCTTTTGCTATCAGCTTTCTTTTGTCAGAATTGTCAGTGTGCTTTTCATCAAAGAAAACATATTCAGTTTTGTATCGGTCACAGCACATGGTGAACTGAAGAATTTGGCAAGTGACTGAGTGAATGAAGAAGTATATAAATGAATGAATTAATTAATGCTCCTAATAGTTCATGGATTGTGAAACTAATATGAAGAAAATTCAAAGTTCAGTGAGGCATTGAAAAATTTTCAGTTATGCTTTTTAGAAGGCTTTTGTGCTTTATTGTGGATTCTTTATTTTATATCAGAATTTACCTTTGCTCAGTATGAAATCACTATGATAATTAGCAAATATATTAATTAATATTTAAAATTGAGATTCAACATTATATTAAAGATATAAAAATTCTGTCATTTAATTATAATTATATCCTTGCACATTCTTAGTTTCTAAAATATACATTCAGAGATAAATTCTTTTTTTTTGTATTTTTTTATGTTGTTAATCACCATACATCATTAATTTTTGATGTAGTGTTCCATGATTCATTGTTTGCATATAACACCCAGTGCTCCATTCAGTACGTGCCCTCTTTAATACCCATCACCAAGCCAACCCATCCCTCCACCCCCATCCCCTCTAGAACCCTCAGTTTGTTTTTCAGAGTCCATCATCTCTCATGGTTTGTCTCCCCCTCTGAAATCCCCCCTTCATTCTTCCCTCCTGCTATCTTCTTCTTCTTCTTTTTTTTAACATATAATGTATTATTCGAACTAAAATCAAGTGCATTAATTGTTTTACAGATATATTTTTTGTGCTACAAAAAATATGATGTACAAGTATCTCCCTCTTTCTCAGAGATATAAATTTAGAAAGTAGCAGACCAGATTTAGAACTGCAATGCAAGTCTTTTCATTGATTTTTTTCTATTATACTTAGTAATTCCCAAAATATTGAAAGTCAGTAATTTGAGTATGATTCTTGGCTCACACCTGCTTTGATATGAGCTATCAGTTCCCTGTCCCCATGTTGTCCCAGAATTCTTGCGTGGAGTAGAATCAAACACCCATCATCTGGAAATATGTAGGTTATCTGCTTTCAATGGGAGGGATAGGGAGCAGCTGTGACCAAGAGTAGGGCCAAGGAAGCTTATGCCCTCTCTAACCATACCACTACCTACCACTTAAGAATATTTCAGCATTTGTTGGGGTGCCTGGGTGGCTCCATCCATTAAGCATTTGACTGTTGATTTCAGCTCAGGTCATGATCTCAGAGTCATGAGATTGAGCCCTGTGTTGGGCTCTGCACTGGGTGTGGAGCCTGCTTCAGATTCTCTCTCCCTCTTCCCCTGCCCCCTGCCACTCACATGCTCTCACTCTCTAAAAAACAAACAAAAAAACAAACAAACAAAATAATATTTCAACATTTGTTATAGCTTTAAGCTCAGTTCAGGGTTCAAAGTACCTGAAAATGGATTGTTTATGTAGACCATGCCTCGGTGCAGTCTTTACCAACTCTCTCCAGGGCTGAAGCCTCGCTTAGTTTACAGTGATTTTATTTTTAGAAAGAAACACTGAAATCTGATATTCTGAAATTAATATCTTTTATTGTGTTTACTCAATTCCCCTTCTTATTTGTTCTCACTTCTCCTTTTTCAGACCTTTGCTTTCCTAGACTGAATACCAGATGTCTATTGCATTATATAGTAATAGTTTGTGTTTTGATGAGAAACCTCTGCCATAGTTTGGCTACTAAGAGGGCCATTCTATTGTTGTTTCTACAAGTTAACATTTGGATTGGCAGATGGGGTGGAAAAGACTGTAGGGTAGGGCTGTGTGATATATTGATCCTTTGAACTTCCCATGCAAGACTGTAAAACAGAAAAATAAAGACTGTGATACACATTACATTTATCATACCACACCCCCAATATTTGTTCTTAATAATATTGTAAAACACTTTTTATAATCATTCCATCTAAGCTGATGCCATGTGATTTATATGTCAAAATGCAAGTCAAGCAGTGCATCTTTTTCCATGAGCCATTGGAGTAAAGTGTAACCATGTAAGAGAGTCCTTAAGATTATTATTATTATTATTTTATGATACCAGTCTATGGCCATAGTGATGGTTGTAAATAAGCCCATTGTCATCTTTAAGGCTAATGAGGTAGTGCATAGAAGGACTTAACTGGATGATTGGAGCAAGCTCCTACCTTAGACTCTTTTAAATACTGACAAAATCATCTTTCTAAAATGCAAATCTAATTATGTTATTCCTTTCTTACAACCAGTCAGTGGTTTCCCATCACATTTAGGATTCAGCTGCCTTGGCATGTCAGAGATACTTAGGCTACCTTTCTGGTTTTTCAGACTCAATTCCTAAACGTCTACTTGGCTTCTACTCCCAAGCACACTAGTCCATAAAAATTAATAATAACAATAGCAGTAGTAATTTGCACTACCTAAAATTATTTGGCTGTTTAATTCCTTTGTTGATTCAGTTAGGCAAAATATTCTCCTCTGCATCCTCCTCGTGAAGTTCAACAGAACCTTCAAAATCAACTCCTTATAATTGTTTCTTTGAAGATTTTTTGTTTTTTGGGTGTTTTCCTTCTGTGAAGCTTTCAATGGAGTCATTTCTGCAGACAAAGCTTGTAACAATCAGCTCTGTTTTGCTTGAATATAAAACTATTTTTATCATTATAGTGATTGTACTAAACTAAAAATTTAAATTTTTTTTTCAATTTTGCTATACAAATATGTTAATTTAAAAGTGTTTTCTCATATTAAATAGAAGAAAGCTATTCTTTGGTAATAGTTGTATCTTACTTATCTTTCTATTTCAAATGCCTATTGCAGAGCCTGACAGTGAGCTCTTAATAAAATATTTTCCCTTTACCCAACTCTCAAAAATATATATTCTTTTCCGTAGAGTTCCAAAAATTTACAGATTTGACATGTTGATTTGGCTCGAGATTATCCAGACTTGGGGGAAAATATCTTACAGTGACTCTGTAAGCCACTACGTATCATTAATATGAGTATGTGTTTTTTTAACTAATCCAGATGCTTACCTACTACAGTGATTTTTTTTTTCTTAAGAAAATAAACAACTGAAACTTGATCTCAAAAACTCAGTCTGTCTTCCCGGCTAAAACATTGTACACATTTGGTTAACAAAGCAAGCCTCCTATTTATTACAGATTAGCCTAAAATAAAAATACACAAACCCCGATTTTTTAATTGTTAGTTTTTAAAATTTTGTTTTAATTCCAGTCTAGTTAACATACAGTGTTATACTAATTTCAAGTGTACAATATAGTGATTCAACACTTCCATACATTACTCAGTACTCATCAGAGTAAGTGCACTGTTAATCTCCTTCACCTATTCACCCATCTACCCACTCACATCCCCTCTTGTAGCCATCTGTTTGTTCTCTATAACAAACTTCTGCTTTTTTTTTATAACCTTATCATCATTTCCATTCCATTGAGCACATTGAGAAAATAGAAAAAGATTTTTGAGACAAAGTACTTATGAACAATGGAATGACTGCAAATATCTTCAAACTGTGTAATTCCATTGATTCAAGCTGCTACCTCACTACTTTTGTATATCATTGTGCAGGTCTATATGTGTTTTTCTAGATGAAATAACATACAATATTGACATATACTTGAAAAATTCTTTACCAATTATTTTATTATGAAATACTAGAAAATGAACATATCTTCATAGATCTCTTCATTTTGACCAATGAAAATGAATGTCTCTATTTCATTCAAATGTAAGATAAATAAATTAAATCCAGTCTTTCCATCAATTGTCCAAAATGACTTTTATGAACATAAAAGTTATAGTGTTCTAGTGTTCTGTGATGAGTACAACTTATTAAAACCATGTATGCCTCCTCTTGAGTCAAAAAATATTTGTGCATATCACAAATATTCACAAGATTCAAATTCAAAAGATTCACAAAATTTTCTCCTATGACTTAAATTTCATCTTATATATAATTCAGAAAGTGATATTAAAAAAAGATCAATGTTTATATGTTGGTTTTAATATTTTTGCCTTGTCCCTAGCCAAAAATTATCATTTTAGCTGTAAACAATTCTAATAATTTTTATTCAAAATGTGAATATATGATTCTTAAATGTTACTGCAGGAGAGATCATAAAAATTGGCAAGATTTAGGCTCACTTGAATTTTCTCTAATAGAAAATCCATATCTAAAATAAGTAAACAGGTATATCCTAAGCTTTTGGAGTGACAGCTAGACTTAATACAGACTTATATCTGGTGGATACCAACATTTCATTGTCAAATCACTGTGTGGAACCTCAGGGACAATGAATGCCGTGCCTATCAGAATTCAATGGTTTCAGGTCATTTTTTTTGTTTTGTTTTGTTTTAAGATTTATTTATTTTAGAGTGAGAGAGATCAGGGAGAGGGGCAGAGGGAGAGAGAGAGTCTCAAGCAGACTCCCCACTGAGTGAGCCCAAGCAAGGTTCAATCTCAGGACCCTGAGATCATGATCTGAGCCAAAACCGAGAGTCAGATGCTCAACTGATTGAGCCACCCAGGTGCCACTGTTTTCTTTTCTTTTAAATTGACTTCACACTTGCACTACCATCTCTCTCTGTTTTCCCTTCTCTTTGCCTTTCAGTGTTTCTAACTGAAATTAGAATTTAAGACATATTATCCTATAAATGGTTAAATGGATATTACAAAATTAAGAAATAAATTAACTCCTAGAACTTAAATTAATTTTATTTTATCAAGGAGTGGGAGATGGAGGGAGATGCAGCTATAGTTAACCCCATCTTTGTAAGCCAATATTCAATCAAGCATTAGTTCAGCAAAAAAATAAACTGGTTTCTGAGGAGCAATAGATTTTGTGTAATAAAAAATTAATAATTCACAGGTTAGTAAGGTGACAAGCTAGAGGAGCCTCTGAAATGTGTTGAGGAACATTATCTTCTCTATGAGACATTAGCTCTACCAATAGGTTCCCCAAAGGCATACACATACCAACATTTGCCATCACTCATGATATATACAGACAACATCTGTCCCACCATACCTTCCTTCTCCCCAAAAAAGAAGAAGAAAGCTTTACCAGTTTCAACTCCTGATTTAATTTTAGGAGTACAGAAGTCCAAAATTTCATCACAGAATCATTGAAATTCTCATGTTCCCAGCAGATACTCCATATTGTAATTTAATGTTCCTTCTGGGGATGTTGCCCCAGTTTGAGATGCATGGCATTAAACCGTTGCCAAAATGTCTACTAATGTTCATAATATTTTGATGAGAATTGAAAAGTGCCACATTTGGTTGCTATTAATAATTTTTTTGTTTTTGTTTGATATTTCCATTTGTACTTTCTTACATGTTTCCTCTCCAGAGTTGTTCACTAGCTTTCAGGATTTATTCTTGAGATATCTTTTACAATCAGACACAGTATTGCTGTCTTTACAAGAACTTGAAATCAAGTAGTTTTATTAAAAGGGAGAAGCAGCTTGTGGCAACGATGTCACAACTGTGAAAACAACACATTACTGATGTTATTTTGTTTCTCATTAGGCTGATCTAATTAGCTATCTTGATTTTTTTTTCACCTGACACATCTTATATGAATCTGTAGTGACACAGAAATATACATCTGCAATAAACAAAGATCATTCAGTTCAATCCCCTCACATTGCAGGTGAAAAAATTGACTCCTAAAATGGGGGGAAATTAAAGCTATTTGCCCCAAGGCTTACACTACCCCATAGATGTACAGTCAGGTCTAGAAAAAAACCCAAGATACCATGATTCCTGTCTGTCAATTCTCAAAGTCAAAAGACCTATCTATCCCGTGTATATCCTTGTCTCAGTAGAAAAATAATTCAGAGAGAAACATACATAAGTTGTTTCCAATCTATACATTTAGAAAACTTGAACTCATATATTTATATGTAAAAAATGTAATATAAACAAAAATAACCTACTAATTTTATTAAACTTATATTAGTTGTAAGATAACATAAGTCATATAGTGGTACTTTATATTATTTAAAACACACAATCATAAGCACTTAATTAACTATGTTAGCTTAAGAATATTATATTTTAGCAACCATTAACTGGTTAGTTCACCAGTAGGTAGATCTTTGTAAAATGAAGAATGAATGAGAATTATGCATAATTTCCCAGTAAAAATGGAAAAGATATGTTTATTTATCCAGTTGAAGGTTTATCAGGAGGGAATTTGAAATCCATCTATGGGCCTTTATATTACTTTGAAAATCACTCTTATACAGGATTTCAAATTATTCTTAAATCCTTTCTTTTTAATGTCACTTTTCGTACTAAATTGACCAAATATTTAAGGAAATTGATTCCATACTTAAAGATCCAGGGAATGTAAAATTATAAAGGTGATGTCAATTTAAGAAATTATCATTCACAACCCCATGATTAGGTAGACACAAGCTAATGTACATACACAAAAGTAACAATTCATTTTATATATGGATAGCAAGGAGATTCCATAACCACTTAATTGCTTACACTAATTTTTCTGAGACTTGAATTTATGTCAGTTGAACCCCTTACCATGAATCTTAAGACCATTTTCATTTTCCTTTCACTTCAAATACAAGGAAACGCAGGAAAGAAAGAGTGTTTGATGAGTATTCTATGATTCTGTGGAATTTGTAATCTTTTCTTAGAATTATCAAATTCTATTATTATTATTGTTTTGCATCAGAGACTAAGTGGTTTTTGCTGGAAGGAGGAGGCAAGGTGATTGTTGATCGTGGGATTTATAATAAAATCATTCATAGATACTTCATAATGCTTACTGCTAATAAACACATGGGAAAGATGATTAAAATATTTTTCCCTATATAGTTAAATTCTCAGTGTTCCCAAACATGTTGAACATAATCTAATCAAGGCTTTAGATCTAAAATCCAGTTTATAAGAAATCTTACAGGTAGAGGGATATGATAAATGACACCTAGAAGGATTACTAAGAAGGAATCAGGCAAACTCAGGATATGGATTCAGGGCAATTAAGGATTTACATCCTGCATATTTCCTCTTTTTCTCTTTATTTTTTGTTAAACAAGGTTGATTCACCTATGTTCATAGCTATGTATAAAATAATGTAGACCATATTCCATGCCACTCACATGTATGTCACCTAACCTCACCATTAAAATCATGAAGCAGTTATTATTTAACTTATTTTATAGTTAATGAAAATCAGAGTTAGAAAGGTCCAAAATCACACATTTAATAGGTGGTAAAGTTAGACTTCAAAGGCAATCTGATTTCAAAGTTTATACCTCTACCCATGACACCATTTTGTTCTCAGTATAGTTGACGGGAAAATGGCACCAAAGATTTTAAAGAGTTTATTAAATAAAAGGCAGATTTTATGTCTGCTGAATCAAAATTTCTGGAGGTAAGGTCCAGGTATCTGTCTTTGTTAAAGGCTCCTCGGGTAGGTCTATATTGGATAAAATTCTAGTGCCCTGGTATGTTTGGATGCTGGAGCTGCTGTACTGAATTAAGAATTTGAGGGTTATAATAAAAAATCTTTTTGTATGTGTGTGTGTGAGACTGTTGAATCACAGACCTGTACTTCTGAAACAAATAATACATTATATGTTAAAAAAAAAAGATAGTAGGAAGGGAAAAATGAAGGGGAGGATCAGAGGGGGAGATGAACCATGAGAGACTATGGACTCTGAGAAACAAACTGAGGGTTCTAGAGGGGAGGGGGGATGGGTTAGCCTGGTGATGGATATTAAAGAGGGAACATACTGAATGGAGCACTGGGTGTTATACGCAAACAATAAATCATGGAACATCACATCAAAAACTAATGATGTAACGTATGGTGATTAACATAACATAATAAAAAAAATTGGTATTAAAAAAAAATCTTAAAAAGGTGGGGGGCACTTGGGTAGCTCAAGCAGTTAAACATCTGCCTTTGGCTCAGGTTGTGATCCTGGGGTCCTGACATTGAGCCCCGTGTGGGGCTCCCTGCTCAGTGGGACATGTGCTTCTCCCTCTCCCTCTGCCCCTCCCCCTCCACTTGTGCTCTCTCTCTCCCTCTCAAATAAATAAATAAATAAACTTAAAAAAATATGAGGATGATGACCAGCTGATTTAGTAGGCACAAGCCATCCACAGGGGGTTAGCAGGTAGCTTCCTCTGCAGCTGAACTCCCACTTTGGAGAAGTGAAAACCCCTGGGGTCCTTTTGATTGAAGGCACAGTTTCAATACATCCACAGAAAGGAAGTAAAGTCACAAGTGTTGTTACTTACAAATTCCATAAATGGGGTTGGGTGGAGAGGGGTGTGCAGTGACCTGGAAGAAGGGCAGTCTTCCATCCTAGGTCATGAGCCAGCTAGAGATAGAGAGCAGGATACCAAGGACTTACTACTTCAAAGGTGGTTGGGGTGGAGGGTGATTAACTTTTTGTGGGTTTAACTCTAGGCAGCACCTCAGAAAAAACAAAAATTGTTTTTCTCAACACAGATGGGACTGTGCTATAGTGATTCCAACAAAAAACAAATACCCCAAAAGAAAACAACAAAACTTGCTTAAACACTTAAAATAGATTGTAAAGGAATGGAAGAAATGAGCCTGAAAGCCTTTAGCCATGTTTAAAACAGTTGGGTTTGATTGTATCTTCACTCTATTTTTTTTTTTTTTTTGAAGTATTGGCCTAGAATTCAACTGTTTGACCTTGCCTTTGATATTTAGCACTTCTTCCTCATTTGGACTTGATGATTAGAATGATGTTTTTGGTGTCTGATTTTGTGCACTCCCTTCCCAAATTCACTCAACATCTGATTCTTTCCATTTTTAGTCACTTTTGGATAACCATTCCACCTAACTTAGACCCAGAATCTAGAGTGCAAACCTTAAAGCTCATGCTCCTGGCCCAATCTGTCTGATAAAGGAAACTTCTTGCTCTAATTGTGTCTTCTGTGACAATTATATCTGTAAGTGGGGAAAAATTACACCTGTAAGATAAATAGAACATGCTGATAGAATTAAAAAGGAGTGTGGATATCTACTACTGCAGAAAAAGTATTAAAATACTTCAGAGTTTTTCATCCACATATTCAAGAAATTCAACTGCGGTAATGCTATCTGTTTATTTCAGACTCATAAGAGACACGTAGCCTTCTTGAATTCATTTATTTATATATATCTAAAAATACACCATGGAAACATTCTTCCTTTCCTTTGCTAATAATTTTCCTGGATGAGTTTCCTCATTAATTTCTATTTTAGCCCATGCGGAAGTTAGCTAGAATCCTCATCAGCGTCTCTTCAAATACCAGGAAGCTTCTGTACTCTGACTTGCTGCTGCTGTTTGGTTCTCCCTTTCAGTGTTTTTCAGGGAAGAATGTCAGTGGTCAACGCTCTCCTTTAGCATTACTAAGCTCACATAAGGAAGTGGACATTCTTCTTCCACTCCACACATTTTTTTTTTCCTACTGAAACATGGTGTTTCTCTTTTCTGTTTTTCCCCTACATAGTGCCTTTACATTTTCTCTTTTATTTAAATTCCAGTTAGTTAACATACAGTCTAATATTAGTTTCAGGTGGACAATATAGAGATTCAAGACTTCCATACAATACCCCCTGCTCATCACAAGTGCGCTCTGGAATCCCCATCACCTCTTTCTCCCATCTCCCCACCCACTACCCCTCTGGTCACCATCAGTGTGTCCTCTACAGTTAAGGGTCTGTTTCTTGATTTGTTTTTCTCTCTTTCTTTCCTTTGTTCATTTGTTTGGTTTCTTAAATTCCACATATGAATGAAATCACTTAGTATTTGTCTTTCCCTGACTGACTTGTTTTGCTTAGCGATATACTCTCTTGCTCCATTCACGTTATTGCAAATGGCAAGATTTCATTCTTTTTTATGGCTGAGTAATATTACACACATATACATATGCCACTTCTTCTTTATCCGTTCATCAGTTGATGGACACTGGGGCTGGCCTCTACATTTTTTTTTCTCATAACCTTTGGATAATAAGGCTATCTCACACATCTAATGAACCCATAAGGCACAAATAAATGATACATTGAGAAAAATATAAGCAAAGATGCTATCTCCCTGTTTGCATCTTTACCCCTGTCACTATGTGCCATATATTATACAGAAGTAAATGGCCATTTGTCTTTCTGGACAGAGAAAACAAATTCTAAATAAAAATTGTGGCTAACATATTATTTAGTTTATGCAAACAGTTCTATTTTGTCTTTCAACCAGCATTCCACTTGAATGGAGGAAAGAACAACTCAGTTAAACACGCTGGTGTGGGGACACACTGTGGGATTATATAATACACAGGACAGCACAGGTGAACTTTGATGTGGGATGGTGAAGCTGACACCACATTCAACTTGTGAAGTCATAAGGAAGTGTCAGTTGTAGTTAAGAACATCTGAACACACAGATTATTACTCCACCGTGGTTGTCAGGAGTATTGCCTTTATCCTTCTGCCAAGATTTGACATTAGACATTAGAGAGAAAGAAAGAAATTCTTCTAAACAGTAACTCACAGTAAAGAACAGCACATTCTTAAGGAACTGTGTTGGGTCATTTGAAGAGATAGGGATTTTGTTTCTATTTTCTGATTTTTTTCAAAGAAATGATAGATAGATGAGCACCAAACACCAAAACTTAAAAGGAAAAGAACAACAAAAAGCAAACAAAGTGTGCTGTGGACACCCACAGTTTGGGGTGAGAATCTGAGTTTTTGTTTCCTGCTCAAGAAACACTAGAGCTGTTTGGATACCATCACATTGAACGTTTTAACCCCCAGAGAGTTATATCCATTCCTTATTTCTTTTCATTTGAATGAATCTCTTAACTTGTAAGTCACAATGAAAGCAAAACATAGTGTATGCCTCATTTTGTTTGAACTCTATGGTGCCACTGTAAAAAGTACATTATTCATAAAAAAAAATTAATTAATGCCATTTACCCAGACAGAAGAGTTGTTACTGTTGATACCGGATAAGAATACTCCCATTGAAAGATATTCATTATAATGACTCAAAACACTTAACATTTACATTCTACTATTTAATCTTTGATTTAATTTTGATTTAATTCAAGTTCTGCAGGATGAACCTGGTTGCAATTATGTTTTTCATTTAAAAACTTTCTGTATGTTATACAACATGACTCTCATTGGTTTAAAGTATTTAAAAACATTTTGGTGGATAGGAAATATTGTCCTCAAAATAACATAATAGAATGGAAAGCATAAAACACAAAATAACAGCTTAAGGACCTGGCTTGAAATGGGACAAAACTTGACCTGGGACAAAGGTTTTAAGTTTTTGACTCTGGCTTTGAGCAATTGATGTTCCAACTCATAGACAGTTCCCTTTGCTGTGAATCAAGGGCACTCAAAAACATGATGTCATAGGTTCAATGTAATTCCTTTGTTTTTTAAAATCTTATTTATTTATTTGAGAGAGAGAGAGCATGAGCTGAGGGGAAGGACAGAGGGACAAGCAGACTCCCCCCTGAGCATGGAGCCCGATGTGGGGCTCAATCCCAGGACTCTGGGATCATGACCCGAGTCGAAGTCAGACACTTAACCAACTGAGCCACCCAGTCACCCCTCAATGTAATTCTAAAAAGAGTTTCTATTTTTTTAAGGATTTATTTATTTATTTGCGAGGGAGAGAGAGTGGGGAGGAATGGAGGGAGAAAGAGAGAGAAACTTTAGCAGACTCCTCTCTGAGCTTGGAGCCTGACATGGGGCTTGATCTCAGGACCCTGAGATCATGACCTGAGCTGAAATCAAGAGTCAGTTGCTCAACTGACTGCACTACCCAGGGGCCCCTAAAAAAGTTTCTATTTACATGTCCAATTATTTTTCCTAATCTTTTATTAAAATTCAATTTACCTGTTCACCTATAACTTGATACCTCTATCAAAAAAAATTAAAATCATCATTATTTCCTCTGAGAAGACCATTGTTTATTAAATGAAAGTGTTCAATATGCTCATAAATATTTTCTTATTTTTAATTAATTGGTAATATACTTATGTCAGCTTTTGCTCCAAAACAATATTTAGTGGCTTAAAAATAATAATCTTTATTTAGATTGCAATTCTGTGGGTTAGCAAGTTGGCCTGGCCTCAGCTGGGCTGTTGCCCAGTTGGTTTCTTGGATGGGCTCAATCAAGTCTGGGGTCAGCCATCAGGTTAGATGGATTGGTTGGCTTAGGATGCACTTCTTGGAATGCTCTTCCCCTCTACACATGGTTTCTCTGACATCAACTGGCAGGCTCTTCCAGGCTTATTTAGATGGCTTCTGGGCTCCCAAAAACATCAAAAACAGAAGCTGCAAAGCTTAAAAATAAAAATAAAATGTATCAAGAGTGATGTTGTGTAAACTCAGAGCAAGTCACAGACCAGTCACTCTTTAACAGTAGTTGCAAAGCATTGTTGCCAATTTGCAAACTTCCAGGGCAGTTAGTAAGAGAGTGTTCTACATGCCATAAAACACCAGGATTCAACATTAGTATATGGGTTGAGAAGTTTTGTTTTCTTATGTTTCTATATTTTGCAGCAAATTTAGAGGGAGAATCTAGTGCAAGCTAAAGTGGCCAGGAATAATACACGATTGTCCCATTGAAAACCTGTCACGTCTTCCCTAGTTACCCCGAACAATAGTTAGCTTCAACCCCTTTGTGTTATGTTAAACTTAACTATGTTTTTGTTGCTGATGTTCATTGTTTGAAAATAATAGTATTATTTTCAACTCAGTAAAGATGATCACCTTCAAATTATATTATCCTATGGGCTGAATTGTGGTTCCTCAAAATTCGGAGTTGAAGTCCTAACTCCCAATAATACCCCATCATGTGGCTTTATTTGGCAATAGAACCTTTGAAGAGGTAACTAAGTTAAAATGAGGTTACATGGCTGGGCTCTAACCCAATATGACTGATGGCCTTATAAGAAAAGTTTAGAACACAGGCACACACAGAGACCAGGTGATGACACAGGAAAAAGATGGCCACCTACATACAAACCAAGGAGAATTGTCTCAGAAGAAATCAATCCTGCCCCACCTAGATCTCAAATGGTTAGCTTCCAAAATTGTGAGGAAATGCATTCTGTTTATTTTTTAGACACAGTATGGTTTCTTTTCTTTTTCCTTTTTCTTTGTTTTTAAGGTTTTATTTAAATTTCAGTTAGTTAACATATAGTCTAATATTAGTTTCAGGTGTACAATATAATGATTCCACATTTCATGCAACACCCAGTGCTCATCACAAGTACACTCGGTAAACCCCACCACCTATTTCTCCCATCCCCTTACTCACCTTCCCTCTGGTCACCATCAGTGCGTTACCTTATAGCTAAGAGTCTGTTTCTTGGGTTTTCCTCTCTCTCCCTCTCTTTTTCCCCCTTTGTTCATTTGTTTTGTTTCTTAACTTCCATATATGAGTGAAATCATATGGTATTTGTCTTTCTCTGACTGGCTTATTTTGCTTAGTATAATATTCTCTCACTCCGGCCATGTCATTGAAAATGGCAAGATTTCATTCTTTTTTGTGGCTGAGTAATATTCCATTGTATACACCACCTCTTTTTTATCGATTCCTCAGTCGATGGACATTTGAGGTGTCCCTGTAGTTTGTCTATTGTAGATAATGCTGCTATAAACACTAAGGTGCATGTATCCCTTTGAATTAGTATTTTTTGTATTCTTTGGGTAAATACCTAGTAGGGAAATTGCTGGATCTATTTTTTTTAAATTTTGAGGAACCTTCATACTATTTGCCAGAGGGGCTGCACCAGCTTGAATTCCCATCAACAGTGCCAGAGGGTTCCTCTTTTTGCACATCCTCCCCAACACCTGTTGTTTCTTATGTTGTTGATTTTCGCCATTTTGACAGGTATGATGTGATATCTCATTGTAGTTTTGATTTGTTTTTCCCTGATGATGAGTGACATTAACTATCATTTCATTTATCTGTTGGCCATCTGTATATCTTTTCTGGAAAAATGTCTGTTCACATCTTCTATTTTTAATTGAATTATATTTTTTTTGGGTGTTGAGTTCCATAAGTTTTTTATATATTTTTGATACTAACCCTTTATCAGGTAGGTCGTTTACAAATATGTTCTCCCATTTCAAAGGTTGTCTTTTAGTTTTGTTGATTGTTTCCTTCACTGGGCAGAAGTTTTTGTTTGTTTGTTTGTTTGGTGAAGTCCCAATAGTTTATTTTTGCTTTTGTTTCCCTTGCTTCAGGAGATATATCTAGTAAGAACTTGCTAGGGCTAATATCAAAAAGGTTACTGCCTATGTTCTCCTCTAGGATTTTAATGGTTTCCTATCTCACATTTAGATCTTTCATCCATTTTGAATTTATTTTTGTGGATAGTGTAAGAAAGTGGTCCAGTTTCATTCTTTCATATGTTGCCTTCCAGTTTTCCCAATGCCATCTGTTGAAGAGGCTCTTTTTTTTCCATTGGATAGTCATTCCTGCTTTGTCAAAGCCCAAATAATTGTGGGTTCATTTATGGGTTTTCTCTTCCATTGATCTGTGTGTCTATTTCTGTGCCAGTACCATACTGTCTTGATCACTACAGTTTTATAATATAACTTGAAGTCTGGAATTATGATGTCTCTAGCATTGCTTTGGGTATTTGGGGTCTTTTGTGGGCCCATACAAATTTTAGGATTATTTTTTCCAGCTCTGTAAAGAATATTGGTGGTATTTTGATAGGAATTGCATTAAATGTGTATCACTTGAGTAATACAGACATTTTAATAATGTTTGTTTTTTGAATCCATGAGCATGGAATGTCTTTCCATTTCTTTGTGACCTCTTCAATATCTTTCATCAGTGTTTTATAGTTTTCAGTTTACAGGTCTTTCACCTCTTTGTTTAGGTTTATTCCTAGGTATCTTATTGCTTTTGGTGCAATTGTAAATGAGATTGATTCCTTAATTTCTCTTTCCGCTGCTTCATTATTGGTGTATAGAAGTGTAACAGATTTCTGTACATTGATTTTGTATCCTGTGACTTTACAGAATTTGTGTATCAGTTCTTGCAATTTTTTGGTGGAGTCTTTCGGGTTTTCTATATAGAGTAACATGTCATCTGCAAATGATGAAAGTTTGACTTCTTCCCTGCTGATTTGGATGCCTTTTATTTCTTTGTGTTTTCTGATTGCTTTGGCTAGGACTTCCAGTACTATGTTGAATAAAAGTGGTGAGAGTGGACATCCTTGTCTTGTTCCTGACCTTAGGGAGAAAGCTTTCAGTTTTTCCCCATTAAGGATGATATTAACTGTGGGTTTTTCATATATGGCCTTTATTATGTTGAGTTATTCCCTCTAACCCTTTGTTGACGGTCTTTATCATGAATGTATGTTGTACTTTGTCAAATGAGATTTTGCATCTGTTGAAAGTATCATATGGTTCTTATCCTTTCTCTTAGTGATGTGATGTATCACATTGATTTGTGAATACTGAACCACACTTGCAGCCTAGGAATAAATCACGCTTGATCATGGTGAATAATTATTTTCATGTATTGGATTCCATGTGCTAGTATTTTATTGAAAACTTTTGCATCAATGTTCATCAAGGATGTTGCCCTGTAGTTTTCTTTTTTATTGGAGTCTTTATCTGGTTTTGGTATCAGGGTATGCTGGCCTCATAGAATGAGTTTGGAAGCTTTCCTTCCTTTTTATTTTTTGGGATAGTTTGAGAAAAATAGGTATTAAATATTTGGTAAATTTCACCTGTGAAGCCATCTGATACTGGACTTATTTGGTGGGAGTTTTTTTTATTACTGATTCAATTTCTATGCTAGTTATCAGTCTATTCAAGTTTTTATTTCTTCCTGTTGCCCTATTTGTTGACATATAGTTTTTCATAATATTCTCTTATAATTGTTTGTATTTCTGTGGTGTTGATTGTTATTTTTCCTCTCTCATTTTTGATTTAATTTATTTGAGTCCTTTCTTTTGTTTTTTTGTTTTGTTTTGTTTTGTTTTGATAAGTCTGACTAAGGAATATCAATTTTATTAATTTTTCAGTGAACTAGCTCCTAGTTTCATTGGTTTGTTGTATTGTTTTTTTTTTTAAGATTTTTTGATTTTAGAGAGAGAGAGAGTATATGAACAGGGGAAGGGGCAAAGGGAGGAAGAGAGATTGCTCAAGCAGACTCTCCACTGAGCACAGAGCCTGATGCAGGGCTTGATCCCAGGACCCTGAGACCATGACCTGAGCCAAAATCAAGAGTCTGATGTTAAACTGATTGAGCCACCCAGGCGCCCATTTTTTTTAGTTTCTGTATCATTTATTTCTGCTCTACACTTTATTATTTCCCTTCTTCTGTTGTTTTAGGCTTCATTTGTTTTTTGTTCTCTAACTCCTTTAAGTTTAAGTTGTGTATTTGATATTTTTCTTACTTTTTGAGGTAGGCCTGTATTGCTATATACTTCCCTTTTAGGACTGCTTTTGTTGTATCCCAAAGATTTTGGATTAATTTTTATCTCTTTTCATGTATTTTTTTTTATTTCTTCTTTGGTTTCCTGGTTGACCCATTCATTGTTTAGTAGCATGTTGTTTAATGTCCATGTATTTGTGGTCTTTCCAAATTTTTTCTTGTGCTAGACTTTGTTTCATAGCATTGTGGTCAGAAAATATGCATGGTATGATCTCAATCTTTTTGTACTTGTTGAGGCCTGATTTGTCAAGACTTAATATGTGATGTATTCTGGAGAATGTCCCATGTGTTCTTGAAAAGAATGTGTATTCTGCTGCTTTAGGATGAAATGTTCTGAATAGGTCTTCAGTCCGTCTGGTCCAGTTTGCCATTCAAAGTCATTGCTTCCATGTTGCTTTTCTGTTTAGATGATCTACCCACTGATGTAAGTGAAGCGTTAAAGTCCCCTACTATTATTGTGTTATTATCAATTAATTCCTTTATGTTTGTCATTAATTGTTTTATATATTTGTGTGCTCCCATGCTGGATGCATAAATATTTATAATTATTAGATCTTATTCTTGGATTGTCCCCTTTATTATGATATAGTGCCCTTCTTCATCTCTTGTTACAGTCTTTGGTTTAAAGTCTAGTTTGTCAATATAAGTATTACTATTCTGGCTTTCTTTTGACATTCATTTGCATGATAAATGTTTCTCCACCCCCTTACTTTCAATCTGCAGGTGTCTTTAGGTCTAAAGTGAGTCTGTTATAGGCAGCACCTAGGTGGGTCTTGTTTGTATCCATTTTGTATCCATTCTGACACCCTACATCTTTTGATTGGAGCATTTAGTCCATTTACATTCAGAATTATTATTGATAGATCTGTATTTAGTGCCATTTTATTACTTGTTTTGTCATTTCTGGAGATTTTCTCTGATCCTTTCTTGTCTTTGTTGGTTTTGGTCTCTCCTTTGCACTCAAAGACACACTTTTAATATTTCTTACAGGGCAGGTGTAGTGGTCACAAGCTCCTTTCATTTTTGTTTGTCTGGGAAACTCTTCCTCTCTCCTTCTATTCTGAATGATAGCCTTGCTGGCTAGAGTATTCTTGGCTGCAGATTTTTCCTAGTCAGCATTTGCTCCACAGAACTCTCTTGTCGGGAGATGTGGCATGGGTGGGGGTTTGTGCTGGTCTTCTGGGGAAAGGGCCCACTGCACTGGGATTAAGGCAAGCCTGACTGAGGGGAAGTCCTGCCAGAGCACAGGGCTATGGGACTTGGAATAAGCAGGTTAGGCAGCCAGTGTGACCCCTGTACTGCTTCCAGCTGGTGGTTCTGTGTTTATACTGGAGAAGGGGGAGGGAACTGGCACTGGCCAGTTCTTTAGTCCCCAGAGAGGTGTCTCCATGTATGTTGCCTCTCAGAGAAGTGCTCCTAGAATAGCAAATAATCTCGCTCCTCTCTGCCCCAGGGGTTCTTCAGATAGCTATTTCTACAGTCTCCCCTAGGTTGTTTGCCTGCCTTCCTTCCAGAAGTAGGGCCATGCCATCAGGGCTCTAGTGCAGCCAAGTCTGTGACCTTTAAAACTCCAGGTCCTGCTTGTTGCAAGAACTCACAACAATCAGCTCCTCTCATTTTCCCAGCCAGTGGTTTTGGGGAAACGTTTCCTTGTGCATTCCCCTGTGTGCTCCTCTCTTTCTCATCTTTCTCTGCAACCAGGGGTCCCTCCCCTCTGCAGCACCTGTTATCCATTTTTCCCCTAAAGAACGTCTCCACACTTACTACCCTTTTCAATATCATTTCTTCTCTTCCTTTAGTTTTGCAGTTTATTCTGTCAGTCTTCAGGTAGATTTCTAGGGTATATAGAATTATTTGATAGTTATCTAATTGTGTTTGAGGGCAGACAAGCCCAGGGTCCTCCTACATTTCTGTTTAAATCCCTCAATGTATGCATTTTGTTATGGCAGCCCTAGCAAACTAATGCATGTTGTGTAACTTAATTTCATTTTTTGTTTTTGTTCATTGTTTGGAACACTTCAAAATGCATATTTTGTTTAATTTTAATCACTTGTAATAAAGGATACTAAAAAGTATAGGGAAGGATGAAAAATTATAGTTAATGACAAGAAAATTAAAATTTTGAGAAAAATTACTAGTGTATTTTCAATTCGGTAAAGATAGCCATCTCAAAATTATAAAGTATACCTAGGAGTAATAATAATATCCCATATGCAAAATAATTTGCATACATTATTTTCATAACACAAATGAGTAATTAGACACTATTGCAATTATATCTTGCTGCATAACAAATTACCCAAAACTTGGTGGCTGAAAACAAAAATTTAGTATCAGTTTTTACAATTCTTTGGTTTGACTGGACTCAGCTGGATAGTTCTCTCTGGATTTTATATGCAGGTGCAAAGGGAAAAGATCTATGGCTATTGTTATCTAAAGGCTCAACTGGTCTTAACTGAATGGTCCCTTCATTCTCACAGCTGACACATTGACTTTGTTTGGTTGCTCTTTATCGCCACACGGGAATCTCATCTTATGTATGTGGCTTGGGTTTCTCAGAGCAAAATGATTCCAGGGTAGTGTTTTGTGTTGGTTTCAGCCTATAGATAACCAGTGTTATGGCTGGACCAGCCCTTGTTGTTCTTACTATGATTATAACACAGCGTCAACAATAACCATCAGGAAACTTTGGGGGAAAAAAGTTTATTACTTACAAGTCCTAAAAATGACACAGCACACAAAGGGCCACACAGTGAGGTCACTGGGGAAAGAGAGAGAGACAGACAGACAGACAGAGACAGAGAATGAAGGCCAGGGCCTGGCATTCTGATTTTATTGGGATTGAGGGTGGGGGCCTAGGGTTTTACAGTCTTGCTCTTTGTTGGTGAATTATAACATAAGAGCAGGAATTCAAAGTGGCGAAAAAGAAAAACACAAGTAGTCTAAATGTTCAGTTATGGTAAACCAGGATCTCTAAAACAAAGGAACCTGGAGGTGAGGCATGGCCTGGCTCTTCATCTTGCATCCTGAGGATGGTTATATGTTGTCTGTGGCTGCCAATTAGCTTATTAGAGATTGCCTTTGAAGTGGATACCTTTTTCAAGCGGATACATCTGCAATCAAATCTTAAGTCAGTCACTTGCCTTATAAAAAAGAAAAACCAACTCTCAGGGCTAACACTACAGGTAGTCATACTTCTTACACAGTGGCAGGCTTCCAAGAGGAAGAAGTTTACCAGGCTAAATGAAGATTCCACATTGACCAACCTTACCCCTCAAGTCCTCCAGTATTTTCCATTAGCTTTCCCCAGCACTTAAAAATCCTCCTGTCTTTAATTTCAGAGGGATTGAGTTCAGTCTCTCACCCCTATTGCAATAATATTGAACCCTACTGAAATTGTCTTAAGTAAAGTCTTCCTGTCCTGTTTAACTCTGCTTGGTGCAATTTTTTTCCTTTGACCCCTGAAATAAGTTTGCTGTTTGTAAGATGTAAATTTAATTAACAAACTGTTTTCACTGGTTTCTCTTTGACATCCACAAGTAGAGTTCTGGGAATTTGATGTTAGTGTTCTTCTTTTATACCAAATAGAAGCAATTTTTAAAGTACTTTGCAAATATGTAGAACATGATTTAAGTACTTTAATAATAATGATGATAATGAAGATGATGTTGATAAAGAAAAGTACTTTTGATACTTGTATATGACATAAAACAATAAACACATAAATATATTAAGTTTAAGTTTCAAATGTTCAACAGCTTAGATTGTCTAGGCTGCTATTTTCAAAGAGGTAACAAGAAAGCATGTATACTCTAAAAAGAGATAAAGTCATGGCAAATTGTTAGTCATATACCAATGTGTTAATATTAAAAGGTCACAGTGGTTCTATTTATTAAAAGTGTTTTTTTTTTCTGTTTTCTTATGAAAAAGCTTAGTGAAATCTATATTATTAAATAAAACTGGAGAAAACCACCTGTACTCAAAAGATTATATATCTTGGAGCTGACTCTGGCAAGAGTGTGATTGACAAAAGAACTTACATATTTTTTTTTCATTTTTGTTTAATAAAAATTGATTGTGCTTATTACGCTTCATGCCATCACTCTACTACTGCAGGAGTTGAGGAGGCATTTCTTGACACGTCCTATTTGCAACCACTTATAGGCTTCAAAAACGCATCAGCTTGAAATTCATCATCATTTTTCTCCTCATTCCTAAATAAGGATTTTCATTGAAAATTTGGTGAAATTCAATTCTCCATTTTTTGAGTTACTGAAGCAATAAAATTAGATATTTTTCACCTGCATGTTTTTTCAGGTACTATTTGGAGTATTTTTCTGGTGAAGGTCATTGAAGAAAATTCTGGTGTAAGCATAGTTCCAAAAGTGGAAAAATTTTTATTTGACATTGTATATACAAAACCTTCTCTATGTTTTGGATTTTGAAGTTGACACAAAATAAAAATGTAGCAATTTTGGTTAATTCTTTAATGACAGTGTCTGTTATTTGTCAATTCTCATTTCCTGTTCTTTTTTCTAGTTCCCTTTTTTTATGATACATAAGATTCAGTAAGAATTATTTTGTGTTTTCTGTTATAATCTAAAAGAATAAATGTTTCAAATCTCTATTGGTTAAGTTACCTTAAAGGTGAAACTCTATATTAAAAATAAATATGTTCATCTGATTTTTATAACTTTCTATATGAGTTAAACCATTGTAACAAAAAGGTCACATGACTTTATCTGGATTCCATTAGTTCTATTAGCCAGTAGATTTAGATTGTGAATGTAAAGGAAATTATTGGAAGTAAAAATGTTTCTATTATTAGAATTAGAAAATTAACAGCTACTTAAAATTTAGGAAAATAACCAAATAAAAATAAAATGTAAAAATAAAAATCCCCTAAATCCCTACACCCACACATAACAATAGAAACATACAGCATTTCCTACAAGTACTTTAACATACACACACATGCACACATATATAATATCACTTATGGTAGGCTAAAAAAGGCTCAACAAAATGTAACCATGTCCTAATCCCTCGGAACTAGTGAATGTTACCCACATGTTGAAAAAAAGAAGGACTTTGCACATATGTTTAAGTTAAGAATCTTGGGATGAAGAGATTATCCTTAGTTATCCAGATGGACCTTAAACACAATCACCTGTATACCTTCTCTGAAGAGGGAGGTGAAAGGAGTAGACACACAGAGAAGGTGATGTGACAATGGAAGCAGAGATTAGAGCAAGGTGGCTACAAGGTAGGGAAGGCTGACAACCACCAGAAAGTGTGAACAGTGAGGAACAAATTCAATCCTAGAGCTTCCAGAGGATGCATGGCTTTGTTGACATCCTCATTTTGACCCAGTGAAACTGGTTTTGGACTTCTGACTTCCAGAACTCTGAGATAATAAATTTCTGTTGTTTTAAGTTTGCAGTAATTTGCAATAATCTAAGAAACTAATATAGCACATAATTATAAAAACATTGTATGTCAAGTTTTGTTTTCTACTATTGTCATCTTATTAGTTTCTACTGTCCTTTTCACTAGTGTACAAGCTTTATAATCTGTTGCACTCTAGTCACTGGTAATTATAGATCCTTATGAATTTGTGATTTTTTTTGTTGTCTGATTGCTGAGGCTAGGACTTCTAGTACTATGTTGTACAATAGTGGCAAGAGTGGGCATCCTTGTCATGTTCCTGATCTTAAGGGAAAGGCTCTCAGCTTTTCCCCATTGAGAATGATATTCACTGCAGGCTTTTCATAGATGGATTTTATGAAATTGGGGAATGTTCCCTCTATCCCTACACTCTGAAGAGTTTTAATAAGGAAAGAATGCTGTATTTTGTCAAATGCTTTTTCTGCATCAATTGAGAGGACCATATGGTTCTTTTCTCTCCTCTTATTAATGTTTTCTATCACATTGATTGATTTGGGAACGCTGAACCACCCTTGCATCCCAGTGATAAATCCCACCTGGTCGTGGTAGATAGTCCTTTTAAAGTACTGTTGGATCCTATTAGCTTAGATCTTGTTGAGAATTTTGGCATCCATGTTCATCAGGGATATTGGTCTGAAATTCTCTTTTGATGGGGTGTTTGCCTGGTTTGGGGATCAAGGTAATGTTGGCCTCATACAATTAGTCTGAAAGTTTTCCTTCTGCTTCTATTTTTTAAAACAGCTTCAAGAGAATAGCTATTATTTTTTCTTTGAATGTTTGGTAGAATTCCCCAGGGAATCCATCAGGTCCTAGACTCTTGTTTTTTGGGAGGTTTTTGATCACTGCTTCAATCTTGTTACTGGTTATTGGTCTATTCAGGTTGTCGATTTCTTCCTGTTTCAATCTAGTTTATAGGTTTATAGGAAGGCCTCCATTTCTCCAGATTGTTCAGTTTATTGGCATACAGTTGTTGATAATAATTTCTGATAATTATTTCTATTTCCTTGGTGTTAGTTGTGATCTCTCCCTTCTCATTGATAATTTAATTAGTTTGGGTCCTTCCTCTTTTCTTTTGGGTAAGTCTGGCCAGTGGTTTATCGATCTTTTTAATTCTTTCAAAGAACCAGCTTCTAGTTTCATTGATGTGTTCTACTGTATTTCTGGTTTCTAATTTATTGATCTCTGCTTTAATCTTAATTATTTCCCTTCTCGTGTATGAGTTATGTTTAATTTGTTGTTCATTCTCCAGTTCTTTAAGGTGTAAAGATAGTTTGTGTATTCCGGGTTTTTTCTATTTTTTTGAGTGAGGCTTGGATGGCTATGTATTTCCCCCTTAGGACCAAGTTTGCCGTATCCCATAAGTTTTAGACTGATGTGTTTTCATTCTCATTGGTTTCCGTGAATTGCTTAAGTTCTTCATTGATTTCCTGGTTGACCCAAATATTCTTGAGCAGGATGGTCTTAAGCTTCCAAGTGTTTGAATTTCTTCCAAACTTTTTCTTGTGACTGAGTTCCAGTTTCAAAGCACTGTGGTCTGAGAATATACAGGGAATAATCTCAATCTTTTGGTATCAGTTGAGACCTGATTTGTGACCCAGTATGTGGTCTCTTCTGGAGAAAGCTCCATGTGTGCTCGAGAAGAATGAGTATTCTGTTGTTTCAGAGTAGAATTTTCTGTATATGAGATCCATCTGGTCCAGTGTGTCATTCAAAGCTCTTGTTTCTTTGTTGATTTTCTGCTTAGATGATCTGTCTATTGCTGCAAGTGGAGTGTGGAGGTCTCCTACTATTAACATATTATTATCGATATGTCTCTTTATTTTGGTTAATAGTTGGCTTATGTAGTTGGCTGCTCCCATGTTGGGGGCTTAGATATTTACAATTGTTAGATCTTCTTATTGGATAGACACTTTAAGAATGATATAGTGTCCTTCTATATCTCTAACTACAGTCTTAACTTAAAATCTAATTTGTCTGATATGAGAATTGCTACCCCAGCTTCATTTTGAGGTCTGTTGGCATGAAAGATGGTTCTCCATCCCCTTACTTTCAGTCTGGATGTATCCCTAGGTTCAGAATGAGTCTCTTGTAGACAGCATATGGATGGGTCCTGTCTTTTTATCCAATCTGCAACCCTGTGCTGTTTTATGGGAGCATTTAGGCCGTTTACATTGAGAGTGATTATTGAAAGATATGATTTTATTGTAATCATGTTGCCTGTGAAGTCCTTGTTTCTATAGATTGTCTCTGTAAATTTCTGTTCTATATCTCTCTTGGGTTCTTTCTCCTTTTATAGAACCCCTCTTAATATTTCTTGCAGGGACAGCTTAGTGGTCACATATTCTTTCAGTTTCTGCCGGAAGCTCTGCATCTCTCCATTCATTCTAAATTACAGCCATGCCAGATAAAGTATTCTTGGCTGCATGTTCTTCTCATTTAGTACCCTGAATATGTCTTGCCAGCCCTTTCTGGCTTGCCAGGTCTCTGTAGACAGGTCTGACATTATTCTGATGTTCTTCCCTCTGTACCTAAGGAATCTCTTCCCCTTAACAGCCCTTAAGGTGGTTTCCTTGGTTCTGAGATTTGCGAGTTTTACTATTATATGCTATGGTGTTGATCTGTTCTCCTTGATCTTGGGAGGGGTCCTCTCTGCCTCTAGGACACCAATGCTTGTTTCATTCCCCAGATTAGGGAAGTTCTCAGCTACGATTTTCTCAAATATATCTTCTAGTCTTATCTCTTTCTCCACCCCTCAGGGATCCCAATAATTCTGACATTGGAACGTTTCATGGAGTCACTTATTTCTCTAATTCTGTTTTCATTTTAAGCTATTTGTTCCAGGCCCCCTCCTGTTCCTTCTTTTCTATCAGTTTGTCTTCTAGATCACTAATTCATTCTTCTGCCTCATTTACCTTAGCTGTTAGACTATCTAGATTAGATTGGATCTCATCGATAGCATTTTTTTAAGTTCTGCCTGATTAGCTCTCATTTCTGCCCTTAGAAAATCTATGTTGCCATTAATGGTTTTCTTCATCCTAGCTATTGTCTTCATAACTGTTACCCTGAAATCTATTTCTGACATCTTGCCATATCCACTACTTCTGTGGCAGAGGGTACAGTCTTTGACTCTTTCCTATGTTGGGGGCTTCCTCCCTTAGTCATTCTGTTGAAAGGTGGTTGAGGGAATGTACAGAGTCCAAATTATTGGCCACAACCCAAGCAAGGTACAGCTGCTTTATAGGGACCTTAGAGTTGTTAGCCTCTTGTTTTTCCAGCCTGTCTTTTGGGGGAGGGGCCCACCATGCTGTTACTCAGACAACCCTATTTGGGCAGAGTTGCCCTGCCCTCTGTGGGGGGATGGGCCCAGTGAAAACCGTTTTTGGGGGGCTTTTTTTCTCTGGTGGCTTTCCCTGGTGGCTTTCTGTGTCTCTCCCGAGAGTCAGAGCAGAAGTGACCATATACATACCTCTGTTTCACAACAGAGAGATTGCAGTCTGCTCTCCACTGAACTCTCCAGGCCACATTATCTCCATTTCTGTTTGTTCTGCTAAAAACCATAGCATCCTTGGTTGTGCACCCCACAGCAGCACTCCCAATCCTCGCTTCCGTGTCTGGGCACTTACCTGCCCTTTGTGCTTCTAAAACTGCCAGCTGCCCCCAGTTTGCACACGTGTCCCCGCAGCTCCAGGTTTCAGTCTGGGGGGCTGCCCTAAAGTCCTTTCCCAGACCACTACTGGTCTGCAAGTCTGTGCCTGAATGGGACACTTTTTGCAGGATCCTGGAGGCTCCTACCCCCTTCTGTTTATCTTCCAATACCTGCCTGCAGAATCATGGCTCCCTGCTTCATACCTCAAGACCAACAGCCAGAGATATTCTGTTTGTAGAGATCAAGATATATCATCTTACATCTCAGGCTGATTCCATGGGCGTTCAGAATGGTCTGGTAGATATCCAGCTCAGTTCAGGAGACCGGTTGAAATAGGGTCCCCTACTCCACCATCTTTTTTCTCCCTCCATTTTAAGTATTATTGAGATGAATTGAAATGCTTCAGTTGCATTTAGGCCACTGCAATTATGAATAGACTCTAGATCTATGGCTTGAAGAAAATAAAAGATTAAGAAGTCCCCATTTTGGTTTTACACATAGAGGAAATCTGTAAACAGCTCACAGAGGTGACAAATTATTTACCCAACAAAAGGGGAAGCAATAAGTGAGTTTCTTCTCCACCCTAAGTGATATGACAGATCCTTTTATTTAGGAGTGAACTGCACTTTAAGCCATATAAAACCTCCCTGCTTGTCTCATTTTATAGCTGTAATTTATTTTTAGTAATTACACGTGTTAAGCAATGAAACTATAGTGCCCAGAATTCTCTGACACTAAAAGGATTAATTTGAGACTTAGTATAATGCTGTCAAGCTAGCAGGCTTACAGATCTGTTCCTTGGTCTGGTTCTGTTAACATATTAGTTTTTGTGGTGAGAGCCCATGGGTCACCTCATCCTTGTGAAAGAAGGAAAACAATTCTCAAATGAACTCTTCTATTTCTTCAACTTGTACAAATTTTGGGGTGTGTGTGTGTGTGTGTGTGTGTGTGTATGATAGAGGGAGAGAGAGAGTGATGGAGAGAGAGCAAACCTCAAGGGTGAAGGCTTAAATGGTTGTCAGTGAGAGCCAGCTATTCCTGAATTTCTCTCCAAATGGTTCATGATTCACTACTAGCCTTTCATGTGGCACTGCATTTTTCTTACACAAATGAAATTACATTTAACCTTACAGATTGGAGCAACAGTAACTGCATTTACAATTGTTATGAAGTCACACTTTTCTTTGGATGGTTGGGAATTTAAGGCAAGAAATAAATGGGGCAGAGGAAGTATATTAATTTCCTGGGGCTGCCATAACAAAGTACCACAAACTGGGTGGCTTCAATGAGAGGAATTTATTGTCTCACAGTTCTGGAGGCTGGAAGCCTAGGATGAATGTATCTGCAGGATTGCTGCTGATAATACCGGGGGCTATGGAGGAGACTCTGTCCCATTGCTCTCTCATGCTTCTGATGGCGTGCTGGCAATTTTTGGCATTCTTTGCCTTATAAATCTCTGTTATATTTAAGTAACATTTTCCCTGTGTGTGTGTCTTCAGATTTCCCTCTTTTATAAGGATATTTGGTCACATTGGACTAGAAACTATTGTTACTCCAGTATGACCTGATCTTTAAAATAAAGTACATCTGCAACAATCCTGCTTCCAAAAAAAAAAGGTCAGATTCTGAAGCACTAGAGGTCAGGATTTCACCATAATGAATATTGGGGGAAAACAATTCAACCTATAATGGAAGTATCCTCCCTGATTTCGACATCTTTTTGAAGCTCCAGTGTAGGAAAACCTCAACAAGATAAAGGAATAGAAAATATCAGTGTTAGAATAAGAGATGTCTATGGGAAGTGACAATTAATAACAACATTTTTGGAGACTATTTTTTTAAAGATTTATTTATTTATTTATTTATTTGACAGAGAGAGAGAGACAGCGAGAGAGGGAACACAAGCAGGGGGAGTGGGGGAGGGAGAAGCAGGCTTCCCACTGAGCAGGGAGCTCAATGCAGGGCCTGATCCCAGGACCCTGGGATCATGACCTGAGCTGAAGGCGGACGCCTAATGACTGAACCATCCAGGTGCCCCTGGAGACTATTTTTAAAGAAATTTTAGGTTCAAAACAAAAATAAGAGGAAGGTACAGAGACTTTCCATATGCCCTTGTCCCCCAGACATGCATAATCTTTCCCATTATAAACATCTGCCACCAGAGGTATATATTTGTTATAATTCATGAACCTACAAGGACTTATCATTATCACCCAAAGTCCATAGTTTACTTCTTCACAGTTCAGCCTTGGTGTTGTGTATTCTGTGGGTTTGAACAAATGTATAATGACATGTAACCATTATTATAATATCATACAGAGTATTTTCACTGCTCTAAAAATCCTCTGTATTCCACCTGCTCATCCCTCCCACTCCTCACCCACTGGCACTTACTAACCTTTTTACTGTTTCCATAGTTTTGCCTTTTCCAGAATGTTATATAACTGGAATCATACGGTATGTAGTCTTTTCACATTGGATTCTTTCACTTAGTAATACGCATTTAAATTTCCCTTGTGTCTTTTCATGGCTTGAGAGCTCTCTCTCTCTCTCTCTTTTTTTTAGGTAAACCCTATGTCCAACTCAAAGCTATGACCCTGAGATTAAGAGTCACATGCTCTTCTGACTGAGCCTGCCAGGCCCCCTGTGAGAGCTCACTATTTTTTTTTTTTTTTTTTTTAGTGCTGAATAACACCCCTTTGTCCGGATGTACCACAATTTACCCATTCATGTACTGAAGGACACCTTCATTGTTTCCAAGTCTTGGCGACTATGAATAAACATCCTCATGCAGGTTTTATATGAATATAAGTTTTCAACTCCTTTGAGGGAGCAGAAGGCTAGCTGAAGACAAAAAATGATACCCTGCAATTTCCTCCCCTTTCTCCCCCCTTCCCCCCGCCACACTCCTGGGTGGGATATGTGTGACATTCCTCCAGGAAACTTCTAATTATCTTAATGTTAATGCCTTGCTAGATGGAAAAACAACCTTAGCTTGACAATGGCAAAGACTCTGGGTATCCTGTGAGTCTTTAACATATGAAAATCTTTTTGAAACTTCCCTTTTGCTTACTTCCCCCAACTCCCAAATATGTAATCAGTCACCCCTCACAACCCTGAGGCAACAGCTCTTTCTGTCCATGGGTCCTGTCCCCATGCTTTAATAAAACCACCATTTTGCACCAAAGACCTCTCAAGAATTCTTTCTTGGTCATCAGCTCCGGACCTCACCCCACCAAACCTCACCTATAGTCCAAAACTACATCAATATCAACTAGTGTAATTGCTGCATCATAACATAAAAGTATGTTCAGTTTTATAAGTAACCAGCAAACTGTCTTCCAGAGTGATTACCATTTTGCTTTCTCACCAGCAATGAATGAGTGTTCTTGTTCCACATCTTGCCAGATTCAGTGTTGTCAGCATTCCAGATTTTGGGCATTCTAATAGGTGTGTAGTGGTATTTCATTGTTGTTTTAATTTGCATTTTCCTGATGACATATGATTTGGAGCATTTTTTTCATATGCTTCTTATCTGTATATCTTCATAGTGAGGTGTCTGTTAAGGTCTTTGGCCCATGTTTAAATCATGTTTTAAATTTCCTTATTGCTTTTTAAGAGTTGTTAGCATATTATGGGTAGCATTCTATAGGGGCTCAGGCAGGCTGCCCCAAAATGGGCCACTTTGGCATAAAGATTATTATTATTATTAAAGATTTTATTTATTTATTTGAGAGAGAGAGTGCACAAGCAGGGAGGGAAGGGCAGAGGGAGAGGGGGAAGCAGACTCCCCACTGAGCAGAGAGCCTGATATGGGACTCGATCCCAGGACCCTGGGATCATGACCCAAGCTGAAGGTAGACACTTAGCCAACTGAACCACCCAGGTGTCCTGCCATAAAGATTATTTTGAGTCGAAAGTAACAAAAACCCAAACAGATACAGTAAAATCTTTGCCTCCTCCACAGCTGCCTAAATTTACACTGGAAAAGACAGCCTATAACAGGAAGAGAGCTATTAATAGAGATTCGCCTTTACCTAAGGAACTTATCTGAATAATAGGGCAAGCTTTGTTTCCCCAAACATCATCTCCTTTTGATGTAGGAAAGACGTTATTAGGGTTTGAAGCTGAAGGACAAGAAAGAATTCTTGAGATGTCTTTGGTGCAAAAAGGTGATTTTATTAAAGCATGGGGACACGACCCGTGGGCAGAAAGAGCTGCACCAGGGTCATGAGGAGTGGTCCATTATATACCCTCAAGTTGGAAGGGGGTTAGGGATAGCGTATGTCTCTAGGAATTTTGGAAGCAAAGTTTCCAGGACCATGAGAGGGCTAGCTATTGTTGAGAAAAGGTCATTTATTACCATCTAATAAAACCTTAGTCATGAGAGACCCTTCACATGTATATTGGTGGGCCATATGCTTGGGGAATGATTACCAACACGTGTCTAGCAGGCGTTTAGAGATAAAGGAAGTTTCCAAAGGAATTGTTATACGTTAAAGTAGACTTACAGGATCCTGGGGGGTGGGGGTGGGGGACGACTCAGGCTAGGATTGCCTTTGCCCTTAGCAAAGAATTTAACATTGAGGCAGTTGAGTCCCTAGGCGAATGTCACTCTGCCTGTTTCAAGGACTTGTCAGTGGGCTCTAGGGAGTAAGGAAATTTAATAATTTTTCTTCTGCCTTTGTTTCTCACATCAATTTCACCTTCTTGCTCCCCTTTGCGTTTTCAGGCCCCTACTCTTCCCCTTAGCTCATGTAAGCTTCATATTGCTTCATTGCCTTTAGAATCTCATGTCTATGTGGATTCCCTGTGCATACACTTATTAAATTTGATTTTCTTCTGTTAATCTGTCTAATGTCAATTTGATTCTAAGCCCAGCTAGAAGGACCACAGGGCAGGGAAGGGTCTTTCTCCCTGACAACTCCCTTATCTATCAGGTAAGTCTTGTGCAAATAATTTCTCCCAGTCTGTGGCTTGTCTTCCCAGTGTCTTAACATTGTCTTTTGCAGAGCAGTCTTTAATTTTAATAGGCCCAAAATCATCTTGATTTTCTTTTATGCTATCTCCTAGGAGTTTTAATTTGCATTTTACATTTAGATCCATAATCATTTTGAGTTAATTTTTGTGAAGGGTGTAACATCAGTGTCTAGATTCCTTTTTTTTTTTGCATGTGAAAATGTTCAGTTTTCCAGCACCGTTTGTTGAGAATGCTAGTTTTGCTTCACTGCATTGCTTGTGTTCCTTTGTCAAAGATCAGTTGACCATATTTATATGACTGTTTTTCTATTATGTTCCATTATCTATTTTTCCTTTATCTTTTCTTTCTTTTTTTGACAATTTCACATTGTCTTAGTTATTGTAGCTTTATAGTAAGTCATGCAGTTGAGTAGTATCAGTTTCCAACTATGTGTTTCTCCTTCAATATTGTGTTGCCTATTCTGGTTTTTTGACTTTCCATATAAATTTTAGAATCAGTTTGTCTATATCCACAAAATAACTTGCTGCTATTTTGATTGAGATTGCACTGAATCTATAGAACAAGCTGGGAAGAGTTGGCATTCTGACAACATTGAGTATGTCTATTCATGAAACTCTCCATTTATTTAGTTCTTTGAATTTATTCATCAAAATTTTGTGGTATTCCTCACATAGATCTTGTACATATTTTGTGAGATTTATATCTATATATTTAATGTTCCTTGGATGCTAATGTAAATGATATTGTGTTTTTAATTTGAAATTCCATTTGTTCATTGCTGGTATACTGTGAAGTGATTGCCTTTTGTAAATTAACCTTGTGTCCTGCAACCTTTTTAGTGTTATGGAATGTTACAAAGTTGGCATATAATCTTCCCTCAGCCCTCCAGGTAATATTTCAAATTCAGGACAGGTATGCTATTACAAAGCTCATTTATAAAATTAATTAATATAAGCCCATTTAATTCAGGACTGGCATTTGAAACAAATTCTCCTTACTTTGATTCTATCATTCCTGATCTTGTGTGTGTTTGTGTGTGTGTGTGTGTGTAGCTTTTGTGGCTTAATCCTTTTTATTTCCCCCTTCCCATTTACATGTCTTTGCCTGTAGCACATTTTCTTTCTTGATGTTAGGTCTTTTATTTTTATTCTTCTGAAACCAGTCACCAAATCACACATCTTTCTCCTGGAAACTTAAATTCTTATTTAGTGAAATTCTCTAAGAAAAGAGAACTTTATTTACTTATTTATTTATTTAACTTTATTTGTGAAACTGCTTTCTGGATTTCACTGATTCTATTCCTTTAGCCATAGTTTCATGTAACAGTTCCCAAAGTTTCTTAGACCTTCCCATGATTTGAAACCCTTAAATTTTTACAGCATGCTTGAGAAGATAAAAATGGCCTAAAGAATGACCACAATAGTCTTCACCACTATGTCTTTCTTTGGAGTTGACCTTTTTCCTTCTATGGCTTAAGGCTACAGGAGTCAAGGTTTCCCTACAAACCATTAAATGAGATTTGCTTTTACACGAAGGAATTTTCCTAAGCAACCGTCAAACTTTTTTCGTTGTGGTATTTTATGCCATGCATGACCATGAGTCTTTTTTTCGTTGTTTATTGTAGAATTACAATATATTTCCTTTTGTCATGTAACTGAAAAACATACTGCTATCACCACTGTCAACATTGTTATATGATACAACATACCACCATGATCTTCATTTACTTAGTTTTCTGGAGGGCTCAGTGTATAATGCTTCACTAGGAAACAGATAGAGGAAGTCCTAGGAAACACAAGTAAATAATCTGAGGTAGACCGTTTGCCCCAAATTGCTCTCATTTATTATGCACATATAACTGTCCTTCTAAGAAACATGAAATTAAATATTTTGAATTATTACTAAAAATCTCAGTCACTTTTTTAGCACTCTATTGTAAATACTAATAAAGTTTCCAATGAAATAAAATATTTCTTTGTTAGGTTTTATATACCCCAATTATATTAAAGCCTAATAGCCACATAGCACAACAACTTTGCTTCTTTTTTCTTTTTTTTTTTAAGATCTTATTTATTTGTCAGAGAGAGAGAGAGCACAAGCGGGGGGCGGGGGATGGCAGGCAGAGCAGGCAAGGGAGAAGAAGGCTCTTGGATAAGCCAGGAACCCAACGCAGGACTCAATCCCAGGACCCTGGGATCATGACCTGAGCCAAAGGCAGATGCTCAACCAACTAAGCCACCCAAGCATCCCACAATTGCCTTGCTTCTTATGCCATGGCCTATATTGTCATTCGCAACTCTCACCAGGCTTAGAAGAGTTAAAATGTTTGACTTCTAGAACTATGAGCTTATATAAAGACCACTTCTACAGCTAATTTCCCTCAGTCTCTGATAAACTCTTATTGAGCCTCTTAAGATATCTCTATAAATTCCCCTGGGCACTACTCTATGACATTTTCAGACTAAGTAGGGAAGGTGGTATGTTTGCTTTGAGTATTCTTCATTCTACATATTTAAGTTCTACTCTTCTCAAATATAAGCTAGCTATTTCGATTGTGTGTCAAATTGCCATTTATTACATGTTCAATTCAATTCCATTTTATATCTCTTCCCTGGTCTGTAAAATTATTGCTTATGACACCACTTATATCTGGAAAGTTATTTCTACAGACATAAAAGTGAGCAATCTAGAGTTCAATTTAGTTGTTTTTTTGTGGTAGGAAGAAGGTGGATAGTCAACTCTGTAATTTATGCCCCATACAATTCCTAAAGGTGTTCATCTGTGATTGTATTTGTAAAAATACAACCTTTCAGTATTAAAAATATATATATATAAAATAAGAATAATTGGCATAACTTAAAAAATTGTTTTCCAAAGTTGAGTTGATCTTATTTATTTTTAAGGAGTCTGAAAAAAATTAACCTCCGATTTAATTTAGAAAAAAATATTTTACTTCAATGATCAACAGTCATCTAAGCATCAGTTTCCCTTTTCCAAATAAACATTACATGTATCTTCTATAAAGCATTTCATTCATAACTTCCAGTCTTTCATGCACTTAAATTTCATTTCTGGGTTTTCAAATATCGTTTTCCATCACCACTATACCCCTAAACTTTGGGAAATAGCTTTTCTCCCATTTTGGCTTTCATAAGTTACTTTGTAGGACACTTTCAGAGGGTCTTGAGATGTTGTGGTTATTTTTGAGTTTTAGCTTCAAATATTCAGTTAATTTCAACCCACAAAAGTGTTGCAGGATCCTTAAGAACAACAGTCAGGAAAGAATCCTTGAAACCTTTTATGGTTTAACTGGTAAGTTTATTTAAATAGCATGGGGATAGGCCCTGTGGGCAGAAAGTGAACTTTTACTGGACGAAGCTGGTGGTTTATATGCTTAGTGCTCAAGAGGGAAGGATGTGCAGAGAGTATTAGATCATAAAAGTTTCTTTGAATTTCTACTCGTAAAACTTCTTTTGCAAGATTTCTCTGTGCTTATCATTCATTTTGAGATTTATAGGCAGTCATAAGACCCTTTAAGAATGTAGCAACCAGTGTGTATTTGATCCTTATTGAAACTATGCATGTTCTAGGTCAGCCTTCTGGGCTGAAAGTGAACGTTTTCTGCTTTTATCCCTCATCAGTAGTAGAAGTAGAAAATATAGGTATTGGGTATACTGTGTGCTTCTTTTTCATCTTTTCCCTACAATGACGATATTTAGAGTGAATATCATGAACAAAAAAAAGGAGGGTGAGATGGGGGAGGGAACAAAGACAAGTCTGTCCTGAATAAGATACACACAATTTGGTGTATTAATTCATGTGTTATATTAAGTAGTTTCCTAATTAACTTCTAGAATGCTCATTATTTAAAGAAAATTATCTAAATCTAAGTGACAAGGACATTAGTCAAAAGCAAATGTGAAATAGTTTTTATTGGCAAGGATTCAGGAAAGAGATGCCAGTGTTTCTTAACCTTGATTGTAATGAAAAAAAAATAAAGATAAACAATCATTTACACAAAAATTTTAACAGAAGGAGTAGCATATTGTATGTGCCCAATCCTTATGGCATAAGCTAGAATTATTTGCCCAAACCATAAACTTTGAAAATCAAGCCTTTAGATAACAAGATATTCTTGGTGAGCTGCCATAATATGTTTATGGCAGACCCCTTAATATAAAATGACATACTATGGTCACAAAATGAAAAGGTGTCCCTGAGAATTAATATAAGAATAAATGCTGACTAGAAATGTTAGCTGAAAAATTAAGACTTTTAGAATTAAAAAATTATTTTAATCATAACCATATAATGTCTGGAGAGCACAGAAAAGAAGAAAAAAGGAAAAATATCATGGTTCCATATTCCATAGATAACAATTATTAACATTTTGGTACAGTTTTAGAGTTTTTTAATTTCATTATACTTTATATAAAATTCTAAGTCCTATTTTATTTTTTAAAGCACTAGAGCATAGGGGCACCTGGGTGGTTCAGTCGGTCAGATCTGATTCTTGTTTTTGGCTCAGGTCATGATCATGTGGGGAGTAGGATGGAGCCTGCATAGGACTCTGCACTCATTGCAGAGTTTACTTCAGATTTTCTCTCCCTTTCTCTCCCGCTCACAATCTCTCTCTCTCTCTCAAATAAATAAAATCTTAAAAAAAATAAAGCACTAAAGCACATTTTATTCTTTAAAAATGATGGATTTGGGATAAATTATGTTGAAGTATACTTCTGTATGAGAACTTGCCTCAACATTCTCCTATGGTTGGATACTTATGAAGTTTCCATTTTTTATTAATTATAAATTACTTCCTCAAACACAATTTGAATATAAATATATTTTTCTAGATCTAGACTATTTTATTAGAATAGTGTTTATGTGATGAAGTTAATAGCTAAAATCTCAAAGTTAGGTATGCCAAATTGTTTTCCCAAGTAGTTATACTAAATTTACCTTCCACTGTGATGCAAGACTTACATCAACTGATTATTTTTTTTTTATCTTTGATAATTTATATGAAAGAAATTGTATGACTGTTTTATTTTACTATATGTTTCATTTTTGGTAAAATTTCTCATATTCTACTTTTTTCTCTATTTAAATATAGTTTTTAGGAATAGCTTTTTAGAAATGCATAGATCTCAAACTTTTTCTTATAATTACCCTCATCACTTTTATATTTTTAAGTTTTTTTCTCCACTTATTTTTGTTATAAAGTATTCTGAACATATAGAAAATATATATTATGCCACCCACCACTTGACTTTGTAAAACTTTAATGTTTTATCGTATTTATATTGTGTTTTTTTTTCAACAAGAACATTTTTTACCTGAAGCATACTTCATAATACATGGTTCTAAAAGATAATAGAACAGTACATCCAAAAAAATAATAATACACATTTTCTTCAAGTACATATAGAAGAATCTCCTGGATAAATCACATAAAAAGAGACATAACAAGTATTACAAATTTAAGAAGACTAAAATCATACCAAGTATATTTTCCAGGGACAATGGTACAAAACTAAAGATCAGTAATAAAATAAAGCTGGGAAATCTATAATGTAAATATTAAATATTTAATATGTAAATATTAAACAACACACTACTGCACAAGCAATGGACCAAATAAGAAATAAAATGGCAAATCAAAATATGTCTCTAAACAAAAGAAAAACACAATATTCCAGAACCTATGAGATGGAGCAAAAAGCAGATGTTAGAGTGAAATCTATGCTACAAATGCATGTGTTAAGAAATAAAGTTTGGGGTGCATGGGTGGCTCAGTTGGTTAAGTGACTGCCTTCAGCTCAGGTCATGATACCAGGGTCCTGGGATTGAGCCCCACATTAGGCTCCCTGCTGGGTGAGGGGCCTGTTTCTCCCTCTCCCTCTGCTACTTCCACTGCCTGTGCTCTCCTGCTCTCTCTTTCAGTCAAATAGATAAATAAAATCTTTTTAAAAAATTAAAAAAAAAAGAAATAAAGTTCAAATATACAACTTAGAAAAACTAGAAATAGAAGAAACTTAGCTGAAATTTCCTAGAGGAAGGACATAACAAAGAAAAATCAGAAATAAATAAATACAGACCAGAATAAACAGTAACATAAGATTGAAAGTAATGACCAGTTTTTCCCAAAAAAACAAAATTGGCAATGCTTTAATTACATTAATTAAGAAAAAAAGGAAGGGAGGTGGAGCAAGATGTCAGAGGAGTAGGAGACCTGGATATCTTCTGGTCCCAGGAATTCAGCTGGATAGGGATCAAACCATTCTGAACACCTACGAACTCAACAGGAAATTGAAGAAAAGGATAGCAACAACTCTGAACAGAAAAGCGACCACTTTCAGAAAGGTAGAGCGTGTGGAGAAGTGAATCCGAGGCGATAATCGGGAGGATAGACAGTGGGGGAGGGGGCCTCCGTCGGCCGCTTCTGGCAAGTGATAGAGCAGCAGAGCACAAAATCGGAACTTTTAGAAGTTGACTCCGCTGAGGGACGTCACTCCAGTGGCTAAGCGGGGGGGTAGAACTCTCATGGGACAGTGTGGTCTCAGGACCCTCGGGGTCCCAGAAAGACTGGGGGTGCCTGAGTGTGGCAGAGCTCCCAGGTATGGGAACAGGGAAGCCAGCTGCCAGGATGGATCCGAGGAGTGGGCTCTCAACTTGGGGTTGCTATAAACTGTGATCCGTGGCACAGTCGGGCCAGTGCTCCCCCAGCAGGGACCTAACAAGTGGCAGATCTGGGGAGAACCCCCTTCCTTCCCCGGGAGGAGCAGCACGGGAGTGCACCACAGGGATCTGCTGGGTTTGGAGACTCCACACAGGGTTGGGTGCCAGAGATAGAAATCCTCAGTCACAGGCCGGGTGAGCACGGAGTGCAGCCGGAGACCAGGGAGATGGGACTGACTGACTGCTTTTCTTTGGGGGTGCACTGAGGAGCACGGCCCTGAGTTCTTGGCTCCTCTGGGGCCGAGATTGGGAGGCCGCCATTTTCACTCTCGTCCTCCAAAACTGTACTGAAAGCTTGCAGGGAACAAAAGCTCCCGAGAGCAAACGTAAGCAGATGACTTAGCCCGGACCAGGCAAGGGAGGGGCAATTCTGCCTCCGTCAAAGACATTTGGGAACCACAGCAACAGGAGCCCCCCCAGAAGATCAGCAAGAACAGCCAGCCAAGACCAAGGTCACTGATCAATGAGAACAGCAGAACTCCAGAGCTAGGGGAATACTGCACGTAGAATCCATGGTTTTTTTACCATGATTATTTACACTTTCAAAGTTAATTTTTTTAATTTTTTTTTTGAATTTTTCTTTTTCCCTTTTTCAAACAACATCTTATCAATCCCTATTATAAAAAAAAAATTTATTTTTCATTTTTAGAGTCCTATTCTATCCCTTCATAGTAGTTACCCTTATTTTTGGCATATATATATATATACATATATATATATATATATATAAGTTTTTCTCTCTTTAAAATTTTGAGATACAGTTTCTTCTAACAGATAAAAATATACCCTAAATCTCTAGTGTATGGCTCTGTTCTAGTCTCCTGCCTGATCACATTCTCTCCTTTTTTTTTCCTTTCTCTCTCTCTTCTTTTTAAATCCTCTTCTTTATTTTTCATACAACTTTTTATCTTATCAATTCCTTTTATAATTTTTTTATAATTTTCATCTTTACATTCATATTCCATCCCTTCATCATTTCAACCCTAATTTTTATACGTACATAAGTTTTTCTTTCTTTAAAATTTTGGGAGGCACTTTCTTCTAACTGACCAAAATACAGCCAAAATCTAGTATGTGGCACTGATCTATGCACTAGCCTGATCATATTCTGTTTTTTTTTGTTTTGTTCTGTTTTTGTTTGTTTTTTTGTTTTTGTTTTTGTTTTTTCTTTCTTTCTCTTTCTTTTCCACTGGCTTCAGGTCTTTTCTGATTTGTTTAGAGTATATTTTCTGTGGACGTTGTTACCCTGTTAGCATTTTGTTCTCTCATTCATCTATTCTCCTCTGGACAAAATGACAAGATGGAAAAAAATCACCTCAACAAAAAGAACAAGAGGTAGTACCGACTGCCAGGGACCTACTCAATACGGACATTAGTACGATGTCAGACCTAGAGTTCAGAATCATGATTTTAAAGATACTAGCTGGGCTTGAAAAAAAACATGGAAGTTATTAGAGAAACCCTTTCTGGAGAAATAAAAGAACTAAAATCTAACCAAGTCAAAATCAAAAAGGCTATTTATGAGGTGCAATCAAAAATGGGGGCACTAACTGCTAGGATAAATGAGGCAGAAGAGAGAATCAGCAATATAGAAGTCCAAATGATGGAAAATAAAGAAGCTGAGAAATAGAGATATAAACAACTACTGGATCACGAGAGCAGAATTAGAGAGATAAGTGATACCAAAAGACGAAACAACATTAGAATAACTGGGATCCCAGAAGAAGAAGAAAGAGAGAGAGGGGAAGAAGGTATATTGGAGTAAATTATAGTGACAACTTCCCTAATTTGGGGAAAGAAACAGGCATCAAAATCCAGGAGGCACAGAGAACCCCTCTCAAAATCAATAAAAATAGGTCAACACCCCGACATCTAATAGTAAAACTTATGAGTCTCAGAGACAAAGAGAAAATCCTGAAAGCAGCTCGGGAGAAGAGATATGTAACCACAGTGGTAGAAAGATTAGATTGGCAACAAACCTATCCACAGAGACCTGGGAGGCCAGGAAAGACTGGCATGATATATTCAGAGCACTAAACAAGAAAAATATGCAGCCAAGAATACTATATCCAGGTAGGCTGTCATTGGAAATAGAAGAGGGGATAAAAAGCTTCCAGGACAAACAAAAACTAAAGGAATTTGCAAACACAAAACCAGCCCTAAAAGAAATATTGAAAGGGGTCCTCTAAGCAAAGAGAGAGCCTAAAAGCAGCATAGACCAGAAAGGAACACAGACAATATACAGTAACAATCACCTTACAGGCAATACAGTGGCACTAAATTCATATCTTTCAATAGTTACCCAGAATGTAAATGGGCTAAATGCCCCAATCAAAAGACACAGGCTATCAGATTGGATTAAAAAACAAGATCCATCGATATGCTGTCGGCAAGAGACTCATTTTAGACCCAAAGACACCCCCAGATTGAAAGTGAGGGGGTGGAAAACAATTGACCATGCTAATGGACACCTAAAGAAAGCTGGGGTGGCAATCCTTATATCAGACAAATTAGATTTTAAACTAAAGATTGTAATAAGAGATGAGGAAGGACACTCTATCCTACTTAAAGGGTCTATCCAACAAGAAGATCTAACAATTGTAAATATCTATGCCCCTAACGTGGGAGCAGCCAATTATATAAGGCAATTAATAACAAAAGCAAAGAAACACATTGACAACAATACAATAACAGTGGGGGACTTTAACACCCCCCTGACTGAAATGGACAGGTCATCTAAGCAAAAGATCAACAAGGAAATAAAGACTTCAAATGACACACTGGACCAAATGGATTTCACAGACGTATTCAGAACATTCCATCCCAAAGCAATGGAATACACATTCTTCTCTAGTGCCCATGGAACATTCTCCAGAATCAACCACATCCTAGGTCATAAATCAGGTCTCAACTGGTACCAAAAGATCAGGATCATTCCCTGCATATTTTCAGACCACAATGCTTTGAAACTAGGACTCAATCACAAGAGGAAAGTTGGAAAGAACTCAAATACATGGAGGCTAAAAAGCATCCTACTAAAGAATGAATGGGTCAACTAGGTTATTAAAGGAAAACTAAAAAATTTCATGGAAACCAATGAAAATGAAAACACAACTGTTCAAAATCTTTAGGATGCAGCAAAGGCAGTCCTAAGAGGAAAGTATATAGCAATACAAGCCTGTCTTAAGAAATAAGAAAGGTCTCAAATACACAACTTAACCATACACCTAAAGGACCTGGATAAAGAAAAACAAATAAAGCCTAAACCCAGCAGGAGAAGAGAAATAATAAAGATCAGAGCAGAAATCAATGAAATAGAAACCAAAAGGACAGTAGAACAAATCAATGAAACTAGGAGCTGGTTCTTTGAAAGAATTAACAAGATTGATAAAACCCTGGCCAGACTTATCAAAAAGAGAAGAGAAATGACCCAAATCAACAAAATCATGAAAGAAAGAGAGATCACAACCAACACCAATGAAATACAAACAATTATAAGAACATATTATGAGCAACTACATGACAGCAAATTAGATAACCTGGAAAAAAATGGATGCATTCCTAGAGATGTATCAACTACCAAAACAGAACCAGGAAGAAATAGAAAACCTGAACAGACCTATAATCACTAAGGAAATTGAAGCAGTCTTCAAAACTCTCACGAGAAACAAAAGCCCAAGGCCAGATGGCTTCCCAGGGGAATTCTACCAAACATTTTAAGAAGAATTAAAGCCTATTCTTTTGAAACTGTTCCAAAATACAGAAATAGAAGGAAAACTTCTGAACTCGTTTTATGAGGCCACCATTACCTTGATCCCAAAACCAGACAAAGACCCCATCAAAAAGAATTACAGACCAATATCCTTGATGAACCTGGATGCAAACATTCTCACCAAAATACTAGCCAATAGGATCCAACAGTACATTAAAAGGATTATTCACCACGACAAAGTGGGATTTATCCCTGGGCTGCAAGGTGGTTCAACATCCGCAAATCAATCAATGTGATACAATACAGTAACAAAAGAAAGAACAAGGATCATATTATCCTCTCAATAGATGCAGAAAAAGCATTTGACAAAGTACAGCATCCTTTCTTGATCAAAACTCTTCAAAGTGTAGGGATAGAGGGTACATACCTCAATACCATAAAAGCCATCCATGAAAAACCTACAGTGGATGCCATTCTCAGTGGGAAAAAACTGAGAGCTTTCCCCCTAAGGTCAGGAACATGGCAGGGATGTCCACTAACAGCACTGCTATTCAACATAGTATTGGAAGTCCTAGCCACAATAATCAGACAACAAAAAGAAATAAAATGCATCCAAATCGGCAAAGAAGAAGCCAAACTCTCACTGTTTGCAGATGATATGATACTTTTTGTGGAAAACCCAAAAGACTCCACCCCAAAACTGCTAGAACTCATATAGGAATTCAGAAAAAGTGACAGGATATAAAATCAATGCACAGAAATCAGTGGCATTCCTGTACACCAACAAAAAGACAGAAGAAATAGAAATTAAGGAGTCAATCCCATTTACAATTACACCCAAAACCATAAGATACCTAGGAATATATCTGACCAAAGAGGCAAAGGATCTTACTCAGAAAACTTTAAAATATGACAGCAAATTAGATAATCTGGAAATAATGGATGCATTACTAGAGATCTCATGAAAGAAATTGAGGAAAACACAAAGAAATGGAAAAACGTTCCATGCTCATGGATTGGAAGAAAAAATATTGTGAAGGTGTCAATGCTACCTAGGGCAATCTACACATTCAATGCAATCCCCATCAAAATACCATCTACTTTTTTCAAAGAAATGGAACAAATAATCCTAAAATTTGTATGGAACCAGAAAAGACCTCAAATAGCCAGAGGAATGTTGAAAAAGAAAAGCAAAGCTGGTGGCATCACAATTCTGGACTTGTAGCTCTATTACAATGTTGTCATCATCAAGACAATATGGTACTGGTGCAAAAACAGACACATCGATCAATGGAACAGAATAGAGAGCCCAGAAATGGACCCTCAGCTCTACGGTCAACTAATCTTTGACACAGCAGGAAAGAATGCCCAGTGGAAAAAAAGACAGTCTCTTCCACAAATGGTGCTGGGAAAATTGGACAGCCACATGCAGAAGAATGAAACTGGACCATTTCCTTACACCACACACAAAAATAGACTCCAAATGGTTGAAAGACCTCAATGTGAGACAGGAGTCCATCAAAATCCTAAAGGAGAACACAGGCAGCAACCTCTTCAATCTCAGCTGCAGCAAATTCTTCCTAGAATCATCACCAAAGGCAAGGGAAGCAAGAGCAAAAATGAACTATTGGATTTCATCAAGATAAAAAGCTTTTGCACAGCCAAAGAAACAGTCCACAAAACCAAAAGACAACTGACAGAATGGGAGAAGATATTTGCAAATGACATATCAGATAAAGGGCTAGTATCCAAAATCTATAAAGAACTTATCAAACTCAACACCCAAAGAACAAGTAATCCAATCAAGAAATGGGCAGAAGACATGAACAGACATTTTTCCAAAGAAGACATTCAAATGGCAAACAGACACATGAAAAAGTGCTCAACATCACTCAGCATCAGGGAAATCCAAATCAAAACCTCAATGAGATACCACCTCACACCCGTCAGAATGGCTAAAATTAACAAGTCAGGGAACGACAGATGTTGGCGGGGATGTGGAGAAAGGGGAACCCTCCTACACTGTTGGTGGGAATGCAAGCTGGTGCAACCCCTCTGGAAAACAGTATGGAGGTTCCTCAAACAGTTGAAATTAGAGCTACCATTCAATCCAGCAATTGCACTACTGGGTATTTACCCCAAAGATACAAATGTAGGGACCCGAAGGGGTACGTGCACCCCAATGTTTAGCAGCAATGTCCACAATAGCCAAACTGTGGAAAGAGCCAAGATGTCCATCGACAGATGAATGGATAAAGAAGAGGTGGTATATATACACAATGGAATATTATGCAGCCATCAAAAGGAATGAGATCTTGCCATTTGCAACGACGTGGATGGAACTGGAGGGTGTTATGCTGAGTGAAATAAGTAATCAGAGAAAGACATGTATCATATGACCTCACTGATATGAGGAATTCTTAATCTCAGGAAACAAACTGAGGGTTGTTGGAGTGGGGGGGTGAGAGGGATGGGGTGGCTGGGTGATAGACATTGGGGAGGTTTTGTGCTATGGTGAAGGCTGTGAATTGTGCAAGACTGTTGAATCACAGATCTGTACCTCTGAAACAAATAATGCAATGTATGTTAAGAAAAAAAAAAGAAGAAGAAGAAGATAGCAGGAGGGGAAGAATGAAGGGGGTGTTATCGGAAGGGGAGATGAACCATGAGAGACGATGGACTCTGAAAAACAAACTGAGGGTTCTAGAGGGGAGGGGGTAGGAGGATGGGTTAGCCTGGTGATGGGTATTAAAGAGGGCATGTTCTGCATGGAGCACTGGGTATTATGCACAAACAATGAATCATGGAACACTACATCGAAAACTAATGACGTAATGTATGGTGATTAACATAAGAATAAAAAATTTAAAAAAGAAAGAAAAAAGGAGAGAAGACTCAAAACCACAATGAGAAATGGAAGAGAGAACAGTACAACAGATAACCATCAAAATACATAATGTAGTAACAGGTTATGATATACAATTATATACTCACAAATCAGATAACTTAAAAAAAAAAGTTAATTCTTAAAAATGCACAGGTTACCACAATTGAATCATGAATTTTGAATCCAAGAAATACGAAATCTTCTTAGACCAATAAGAAGTATCAAAGTTGATATTAGGTATAAAATATCTCCCAGCACATAAAGCCCAAGACCACATGGTTTCATTGGTGAATTCTACCAAACATTTATAGAAATAATCAATGACAATCTTTATCAAAATCTTACAAATAATGGAATAGAGGGAATACATTTAAAATCATTCTATGAGGTCAGTATTACCCTGATCCCAATGCAGGATAAAAACAATACAACAACAATAACAAATCTAGTTTATCCCATGTGAGTATTGCTACTCCAACTTTCTTTTGCCATCCATTTTTGTTTCTCCAGCCCCTCACTTTCAATCTGCAGATGTCTTTAAGTTTAAAATGAGTCTTTTGGGGTGCCTGGGTGGCTCAGTTGGTTAAGCGACTGCCTTCGGCTCAGGTCATGATCCTGGAGTCCCGGGATCGAGTCCCGCATCGGGCTCCCTCCTCGGTGGGGAGGCTGCTTCTCCCTCTGACCCTCTTCCCTCTCTCTCACTCCCATTCTCACTCTCTCAAATAAATAAATAAATAAAATCTTAAAATAAAATAAAATAAAATGCGTCTCTTGTAGGCATCATATAGATGGGGTCTTGTTTTTTGTTTGTTTGTTTTTTGTTTATTTCATTTTTTTATCCAGTCTGAAACCCTATGTCTTTTGTTAGGAGCACTTAGTCCATTTTCATTCAGAGTTATGATTGATAGATCTGTATTTAGTGCCATTTTATTACTTGTTTTGTCATTTCTGGAGATTTTCTCTGATCCTTTCTTGTCTTTGTTGCTTTAGGTCTCCCCTTTGCACTCTAAGATACCCTGTCAATATTTCTTGCAGGGCAGGTGGAGTTAGTGGTCACAAACTCCTTTAGTTTTTGTTGGTCTGGGAAACTCTTTCTTTCTCCTTGTATTCTGAATGATAGCCTTGTTGGCTAGAATATTATTGGCTGCAGATTTTTCCTAGTCAGCATTTTGAATATATCCTACCACATTCTTCTGGCTTGACAAGTTTCTGTTGCGAAATCTCCAGTTAGACTTATTATCTTTACTTACTTACAAAGTACGTTTTGTCTTGCTACTTTCAAGGTTGTTTCTTTATCATTATATTTTGCAAATTTAATTATAGTATGTCTTGGTGTTGAACTACTTTTGTTGAATTTGATGGGAGTTCTCTGTGCCTCCTGGATCTGGATGTCTGTTTCCTTCCCCAGATTAGGAAAATTTTCTGCTATTATTTCTTGAAATAAATTTTCTGTCCCCTTTCTCTCTCTTTTTCTTCTGGGACTTCTATAATATGAATGTTACTACATTTTATGGAGTCACTGATTTCCCTATGTCTATTCTCATGTTGCATAGTTTTTCTTTCTTTGGTTCAGCTTCATTATTTTCCATAACTTTGTCCTCTGGGTCACTTATTCTTTCCTCTGCTTCTTCCAGCATTGTGTTCATTGCATCAAGCCTATTTCCCACTCATTTATTGCATTTTTCATTTTTGACTGATTCTTTTTTATCTCTTACCACAAGGGTTTTCCTGAAGCCTTCCATTCTTTTGTCAAGCTCAGTGAGTATATGATTGTTGCTTTAAATTCTCCATCAGACATGTTACTTATATCTGTTTTGTTTAGATCTCTGGCTGTGTGTGGCCTTATCCTGTTCTTTCATTTGGGATGAATTCCTCCATCTTGGCATTTTGTCTAAGTCTGTCTTCTGTGTATTAGAAAAGCCAGTCATGTTTCCTGCTCCTCTCATGAAGAAGATGTCATGTTGTGCATGGGGTCTGGTGCTTCAGGGAATGTCTCTGGTGTGTGCTGCATATGCTCTGCTATTGTGTTTTGGCTGCTCTATCCTTCAGGCCAGTCTGCAGAGATTCTCCTTGCCTGGTGTGAGCAGTGTTTGGTCCCTGGCTTGAATGTGGCAAGTTTTCACTAGGTCTTCTGACACCAACTCCACCAGACCTGAGGTCCTGCAGAACTCTCTGGTAGGGAGATGTAGCATGGACAGAGTTTGTGCTGGTCTACCACACTGGGACAGAGACAAACTTGACTGGCAAGAGCAGTCCCACCAGAGCACAGGGGTTGGGGCTTAGTGTAAGCAAGTTAGGCAGCCAGTGTCTGCACTGAGCTTCTTCCCTCAGGTGGCTCTGTGTTTATGCTGAGGGGTGGGGGAAGGATATGGCACCAGCCAGCTCCTTTGTTCCTAGAGAAGCATCTCTGTGAATGCTGCCTCTCAGGGAAAGGCTCTTAGAATAGTGCATAATCTACCCACTGTTTGTTGCAGACATTTTACAGATTGTTGTTTCCTTGCTGTCTGTCCCTGGGTCATTTGCCTGTCTTCTCTCCAGCAGTAGAACAGTGCCCTCCAGGCTGTATCCCAGCCACACCCACTGAACTTTAGAACTCCAGGCTTTAATTTTTTTGATGGCTGCATAATATTACACACACACACACACACACACACACACACACACACACACACACACACATATGCCACATCTTCTTTATCCATTCATCTGTTGATGGACATCTGGGCTCTTTCCATAGTTTGGTTATTGTGGACATTGCTGCTATAAACATTGGTGTACATGTGCCCCTTCGGATCACTACATTTATATCTTTGTGGTAAATACCCAGTAGTGCAATTGCTTGGTAACTCTATTTTCAACTTTTTGAGGAGCCTACAACTTTTTGAGGTTCCCCTTTCTCCACAGCCTCACCAACATCTGTCGTTTCCTGACTTGTTAATTTTAGCCATTCTGACTGGTGTGAGGTGGTTATCTCATTGAGGTTTTGATTTGAATTTCCCTGATCACAAGTGATGTTGAGCACTTTTTCATGTGTTTTTTGGCCATTTGGATGTCTTCTTTGCAGAAATGTCTGTTCATGTCTTCTGCCCATTTCTTGATTGGATTATTTGTTCTTTGGGTGTTGAGTTTGATAAGTTCTTTATAGATTCTGGATACTAGCCCTTTATCTGATATGTCATTTGCAAATATCTTCTCTCATTCTGTTGGTTGTCCTTTGGTTTTGTTGACTGTTTCCTTTGCTGTGCAAAAGCTTTTTATCCTGATGAAGTCCCAATAGTTCACTTTTGCCTTTGTTTCCCTTGCCTTTGGAGACGTGTCTAGCAAGATGTTTCTGTGGCCAAGGTCAAAGAGATTGCTGCCTGTGTTCACCTTAAGGATTTTGATGGCTTCCTGTCTCATATTTAGATCTTTCTTCAATTTTGAGTCTATTTTTGTGTATGGTGTAAGGAAATGACATCTTTCCGTTTGCAGTGACATGGATGGGACTAGATGGTATTACGCTAAGTGAAATAAGTCAATCAGAGAAAGACAAATATCATATTTTCACTAACATGAGGAATTTGAGAAATAAGGCAGAGGATCATAGGGGAAGGGAAGGAAAAATGAAACAAGATGCAACCAGAGAGGGAGACAAATCATAAGAGATTCTTAATGTCAGGAAACTGAGGTTTGCTGGGAGGGAGGTGGGGGGGATGGAGTGGCTGGGTGATGGACAATGGGGAGAGTATATGTTGTGGTGAGCGCTGGGTGTTGTGCAGGACTGATGAATCACAGACCTGTACCCTTGAAACAAATAATACATTATATGTTAATAAAAAAAAGTTAATTGACCTAAACAAATAAACAACAAATAAAACAACAACAAAAACACCAGGCTTTAAGCCCCATTGGTTACAAGAACTCACAAAATTCAGCTCTTCTCATTTTTGAGCCAATAGTTTTGGGAAAATGTTTTCCTTGTGCATTCCCCTGTGCACCCTTCTCTCTCTTACTCTTCTTTGTGACCACAGCTCCTTCCCCTCCACAGAACTCACAATCCCTTTCTCCCCTAAACCAGTCTCTGAACTTCCTACCTTCCTCAGTGTGGCCTCTTCCTTCCCTTAAGTTGTGGAGTTTATTCTCTCAGTCTTCAGGCTGATTTTTGGGGTATTTCTGATAATTTTTTTTTTAAAGATTTTATTTATTTATTTGAGAGAGAGAGAATGAGAAATAGAGAGCACGAGAGGGAAGAGGGTCAGAGGGAGAGGCAGACTCCCTGCTGAGCAGGGAGCCCGATGCGGGACTCGATCCCGGGACTCCAGGATCATGACCTGAGCCGAAGGCAGTCGCTTAACCAACTGAGCCACCCAGGCGCCCTATTTCTGATAATTTGATAGTTGTCTAGTTGTGTTCATGGGACCAGAGGAGCCTAGGGTCCTTTACTCCTCTGCCATATTTGACCCTTCCCTCCCTCATTACTTTTAAATTTAAGCCAGTTTCCTCCAGAGATTTCATAATTACTCAAATATTTCTACATTTCAAAGGTTTTTTAGTTTTTGATTTACCTCTCTAATCTATTTAGAAATGATTTTTGATAAGACATAATGTCTCATTTTTTTAAATAAACATTTATTGAAAAACTGTCTTCCCTATATATCTGAAATATTTTTAAAACCTACCACATTAAATTTTTATATAATATGATGTTTCAAATCTATTCACTTACTTCCTATTATTTTATGCCAGTATTTCTTTTAAATTATCTAGTTTTATAAATTTTGATAATGTTAGAGCTGACCTATCCCACATCCTTACCTCTAGTCAAAATAGTATTTCTTTCATTTCTTTTTCAACTACTATGTTATTTCTATACTGTTGGTGAACATGGATAAATTTTATAGTTAACTTTTTGTGTTTCTCCCACAGCCATGCCCCAGATATAAGGATTTTTACATAAAAAATATGTTAGAATTTCATAATTAGTTGAAATGTATCCTGCTATCTTGCAGTCTTCTTACTCATGAACATTTATAATTTTTATTTTGTCTGTATTGTACATTATTAAGAAAACAGTGGAGCAATAAAAAGAGCATCATTTGATGTCCTATTGTTCTTTTATAGTTGCATAGTTGTCCATATAATTTATTCAACTATGCTCCATTTGATCGTCATTGATTACATTTTCATTTCTTTTTAAATGTCAGATTTTGCAAAATATAAGTATGATTTTTATTAAAATACATATATATTTCTCATACATCTTTACACTTTTTAAAAATGTCATTATTCTGGAAAGATTCTTGGAATAAAGAGGGTTGTTAAAAAAGAAAAAGAGGGTTGTTGAGTCAAAGGATATGGATATTTAAACAATTCTAACTGGTATTTTTGCAATACTTCCACAATAATGACTTAACCAATCCACATCTCTAGCAAGATATGAAAGTATCCATTTTCCTACACTTCCAGATATTGAGTATTATCACATTTTAAAAAAAATTTTGCTAACGTACTGAGTGAGCAAGATCATTTTTGATCTTTTATTGACCTTCTATATTTCCTTTCTTTTTACTTGCTCAATAAGTATTTATTGATTGCCTGTCACTTGCTACTCACTAATTTATACATGAATGGTGAATAAACAGATGTGGTCTTCTTGGAGCTTACATTTCGTTGAGAAAGACATAATGTATAAGTAAAGAAATAAATAAGATGATTTTAGTTAGAAAAAAATATTGTAAAGAAAATACACTTGATGAGACTGAGAGAGGGTGAGCTACTTGGGCTGCCTTAGACAATAGTCAGGGACTGAAGAGGTGACTTTGATCCTACTCCTTAAAAAAAACAGGCAAACTGGTCCAAGTCAAGGAAAGAGAATACTGAAAGGCACTATTAAAAACTCGATTTTCATAACAGAATGTAACCTCAAATTCCAGTGTAGAGACTTACTAATACTCTGGTTTCTCTTCAGATCGCATAAATATTTTACCTTTTACTAATTAGAGATTTTTATTAGTTATTACAAGCTGGGTCTCTGGAATCAGCTGGTCATTAGATTTAATTGTTAACCTCTGATCTTCAGTTTATTTCCTAAATGGGAGAAATATTTTATATCTGACTCATTACACAAATTAGATATAGAATACATAAAATGTGTAGTAAAATGTCTGTTTTCATTCAGTAACAATTATTATTATTATTTTATTGTTAAGTAGAGAAAACAGACACAAATGATTTTGACTGGGGATTTATATTTAGAGGATATGGACTGGATTGACATCACACTCTACCTTGTAATAGCTGCATGGCCAACTTAACTTGTTAAGCTCCAGTTCATTTCATTTACAAAAATTAGTTTTATCTATCTTCCTTTATTTCTGGAGCCTTGCTTGGTACCAAATTTTTTCCTACTCTAAGGTTCAACCTTTCTGAGCACATTAATTAATTCATAAATTACTCATTGAGTTCTTATGCTTTGCCATAAGATCCCCAACATCAAAAATCTCTGCTTAGAATCTCCTCAATCCTTGTCTATAGCATAGTGCTAGAATATTCCCTTCTTACTCTCTAACAGTGTCCTATCCACTAACCAGAATTTCTGCCACTGACAATGTCAAGATAGTCTATGTCGCCAGAAACTTGTCTTATATCCAGCTCTGGCAGTTTCTCGACCTGTCCATTTGCCCACCAAGCTACCATATTAACCCCTATGAAGACAAAAATATAATGTGTAAATATGTTATCTGCTGGCTGCAACTACTGAGCAGATGAGATTAAAATAGGTTTTGCTTTTTCTTTGTAGGTCTAGAAGTTACATATAGTGAGTTTTGATATCAGTTTCTTTTTTAAATATGTACTTTTGAATAAAACCTTTTTAAAATAAGAACTAAAATGAAATTATAAGGAAAGGTATAAAGAAATGAACTTTAGCTAAAATAAGTCTTATTTGTAAAATTACTCTATGAAATTCCATATCTGTAGTTATTGTTTCAATTTTTCTTGCATGAAAGATTTTCAGAAAAAAATGCATTAATTATTTGAGACAATTTAATAATAATAACAGGATGCGATGGTAAAAAGTCCCATGTTGATTGCTGAAAGGGATTTTATCCCAGTAAAGGAAGGAGAGTAGGATATAAGCTTATCAACTGAGATATCACCCAGAGGTAAAAGAGGCTAATTGCCACAGCTGACTTCATTTTCAACAGACAACTCAGTAATCAACAAGTGACAGACAAGAGAAACCTATGACACTAGAATATTAAATCATTTCAATAAATTATAAAAATAACTTTTGACTGACAGTTATTTTTATATTTAATGTAACATTACCTTTTTTCTCGGGGGAAATCAACCACATTGGTAGAGATCTTTCTCCCAGTTTAGTTCTCAGCTTAAACCTTAGGGTAAATAGCTTTTGGAAAGTATGCCTCCCAGAAGGTAAAACTAGATGAAACTTGGTAAAACTCTAATTAATAAAAACAAGGAGAGAGAGAGTTTACCTGTTCTTCCAAAGCCCCCAGTGATTTCTATTTGTTCAATGCAGATCAACTTTTTCCCAATTTCAAAGGTATGATGGATGACCAATATTCTCAACACCCACAATGCAATTACGATTTATCATGGATAATTATTTTAGTCCAGTTCCCAAGTGAATGGCAAACTTTGGGTCTTTGACATGTCTTAAGTATTAGATCCATTGTGCCCGAGACCCCAATTCTTGTTTGCTTACATTTGCATCATATTTTAATCCCAGTTTCCCTGCATTGCAGTTATGTTCCAAACTCAGAATCTGGTAATAAATTGGAATTATTGATGCTTAAGCAATGAAAATGTACTTATTTCTTCATCATATTCCTTAACTTTTAGACATCTTTAGTCCTAAATGGGACAGGATGTCTTAGAATGGTTCTAAATTTTTTTCTTGAAAATATAAAAATCAAGCCAATTCTGAAATTAATAAGAGTGCTATTTGGATCATTCTATGTCAATGGAGAAAACTCATTGTTCTTTAAGGAAACAAAAGAGAGAGAGAGAGAATAATGGGACAAAAGGAGAAATGAGGCAAAAGGACACAGGGTCCAGTTAAATACTGTGTATGCATAGTTTTGGAAACATGTCCTATGAATAGCTAATAAAAAAATAAAAGGCTTTAAAAACACCCCTGATGGGTCACCTGGGTGGCTCAGTGGGCTAAACATCTGCCTCCAGCTCAGGTCATGATCTCAGGATCCTGAGATCGAGTCCCACGTGGGGCTCCCTGCTCAGCGGGGAGTCTGTTTCTTCCTCTCCGTCTGCCTGCCGCTTCCCCTGCTGTGCTCTCTCTCTCTCTCTCTCTCTCTCTCTGTCTAATAAATAAATAAATAAGTAAAATCTTTTAAAAAACACCACTGAGGCTGGAACAATGACAGACACCTTTGCCCAAGGATCTCCAGTGTCTCTGAAGGTGTGCCCAAGGACATTTTAAGGGCATGTGGTTCTACTGCCAAGTTTTGCTCTGGGGCTTCAAGTTAAAATGCCTATAACTGAGTTTTAGCTATTTAGAAATCCACTGCTGGACAATTTACTAGCAAAGAAGAGATATACAGATTATGTGGAAAGACAGAAAAGGCTGAAAAAAACATTAGTAAAACACCAGCTGGCAGACAAGATAGAGGGGCAAAGAGGGGAAAAGACAGGTGATGTAGACAGATGGAGAAACCAGGATGGAAAATGGTATTAATACATGTATGTCAGGGGCACAAATCCTGTAATGTATGAGCAGATCCTGCAAGTTAGGTATAGAGGGTATTAAAATTATTACAGTGCAGTAAAGATTATATTGCTGAGTAACTGATAGTGTGAAGAGAAGCAGGCAGATATTAGCAAATATAGGAAATGTAGATATAAACAGGATGGAGGAAAATTAGATAAAAATAAGAATAGAATGATGCATAAGTTTTATGTTTCCTTACTAGAAGGGCCATATCTAAAACAGGATAAATAAAACCTGATGCATGGAGATTGTTCTCTAGGCAACAGCATTTAGATAAATAAGTCCTATCCCACTTAGATAGGACTGCATATTTTGTTAGAACTGAGATTAAATCAGTTTTAAACCTATGAGGGGACAGTTCTGTTGGGCTTAAACCTTACCTGAATGTATAGACAGTGTCACTATGAGAACCAATTTGTGAGCCCCTCGGTTTCAGGGCAGTGCTAAAAATAACATTGTCCATGTCCACAAGAAACTGACCATTCAAATATTTACTGAGTTATTACAACAGAACTGACATGGGCTGGGTACTGAGGATTGAATTAGAAAAAGGTGTGGTCTCTATTCTCAGGCAGCAATAGTATAGTAAAGGAGAAATAAATTAAACGATTCCACAAATCAGTGTACTTTATATGTTGTGATAAAATCTATACAGAAATAATACAAATTATCATGTGAATCTATAACAAGGGAGGATACTTTGAGATAGGATATGCTAGTGCTAGATTTTGGGACCAGAAGGAAGGCTGCCCTGAAACATGTACTTTTACCCAAGATATAAAGGAGAAGTAGGGATCCTCTAGGAGTGGGGGGAAGAAGTGGTAAGATGATGGGGTTGGGGGAAAGCAAAGCAAAGGCCTAGAGGTAAAGGGTCTGTCTTGGAGGATCAGAAAGATATCAGTAGGTTGGGACTGATGGAGTGAATGGAGGTAGGGTCTAAGAGAAGACCGGAACAGGCAGAAGTAGATCATGAAGACTTTTGTAGACCATGTTTCAACAATTGAGGCAATGACATTTTTACAAATTATAATGCAAATTAAAAAGGAATGTTCAAAAATAAAAATAAAAAAGAATGCTCATAAAGGCACTGGCAGAGTGTCCTCAGGAAGGACAGCACAAGGAGAATCATTCTTACTGATAGTTCATTGAAGGCTTCTTGGGGGAATTCACATCTGTGCAGAGCCTTGATGGAGGAATGGCATTTTATTTGGAGAGCTGAGATGAGCTAGATAGGGGGAAAAAGAAATTGTTGCAAAAACACAGAGGAGGATATAACGTGGATGATGAATAAAGAATCTATTTGAAAGTATATAATTGGAGACGTGCCTGAATTATAGATTGGAACCAAATCAGGGAGGACAATGCTGGTTACATGAAAAAAAATTTATTTTTCTTACTCTGTAAATAGTGAGAAATCTATCATACTACTTAGAGTATGAACTTTGGGTTTGAGTTCCAGCTTTGTCACTTACCAATAGTGTGAATTTGGGCAATTTAACATGTCTTTGCCTATTTTTTCAAATTCAGCATCTTTGGGATGATACAAGGATAAATAAAGATTCATAAGATGAAATATATAAAGGCTTAGTTCAATGGTTTATATATAAAAGCTTAATGAATGGTATATACTTTTACTGTTAATATTAATAAAATAATTCACATTGGCCTGGAGAATACTTTGAGATAGGATACTTGGTAGAGAGATCCTTGGGCTAGGGGTTGAGGCCATTGTAGAAATTAAGATATGCAGTGATGAGAATTTGAACTAAGAAGGGCGTTTGCAGCGGAAAGGATGGAAATGATGCCATACGAACAACATGTAGAAAAATGAAACATGGCTATGAACCATTTAACAGCTTAAGAGCAAAATGCAAAAGTCAGAATTGACTGAGATTAGGTGGGTGGGTTAGGGACATGGTGTTTGCCATGAATTGAAATCAGAGCATCAAGAGAAAAAAAACTTTCTGGGGAATCAGTGTGTGAGTGTGAATATCATTCCCTGACTAGTGAAATGAGACATGTCTGATAAGAGACAATATACATTACCCATGACTCAAATTTAATTCACTCATTTATCTCTTTAAGAACTGTCCAAAATAAAAACATTCTGGTTGAAATTTACCTCATGATTTCTTGGAATCTGCTCATGTAATAGCTTGATACATACTATACAGCACACACATCACACTGATGTGTTTAGGTAGGATGTGATGTTTTGTGCCTATCTTTTCATTTTTTGTGAAGTACAGTGCATGAAAAAATGTATGAAACATAGATGTACCACACCTATGTACCACATAGATGTACCACTTAACATATTATAAAGAGAATGCTCAGGTAATCACATCCAAGACAAAGAATATTACTCATATCTCAGAAGCCTCTCTCCATGCCCCTCTTCTTCTTCCATATCTTTAGTTTTATGTTAATTACTTTCCTCCCCTTTGTTGTTACAATTTCACCACCTAACTATTCACTCTTAGACCCATTCTTTTAGTTTTGCCTATTTTTAATGTTTATGCAAATGATATCAATGATGTTATGGATTCTCTTTTGTCTGTCTTTTCTTCAAACTTTGTTTTTTATAAGATTTATCTTTTGGGTTGTTTATGGTTGTAGCTGTACAAGTATTTATTTGTTAATTATATTATTCAAAGGTATTTGCTTTGTTTCTATTCATGGGCTATTATAAATAATATGGTTTGAATATTCCTATTTATGCCTGATGGTGCAAAAATGCATTCATTTCTATAGGGAACCATATTGTAATAGAATTGGAAGAGTATGGCATAAGTATATTTTGAACTTTTACTAGACAATGGCAAACTATTTCCCCCAAATAATTAAGACAATTACACTGCCATCAGCCATGGATGAGTGTTCCTGTTGTTACATATCATAACCTACCTTTTATTTAATAGGTGAGTAGTGGTATATCATTGTGACTTTGACTTTTATGAGAACTTTTTGCTTTTTTGATTTATTTTTATTTATTTTTTTTGAAGATTTTATTTATTTATTTGACAGAGACAGACAAAGCGAGAGAAGGAACACAAGCAGGGGAGTGGGAGAGGGAGAAGCAGGCTTCCTGCTGAGCAGGGAGCCCGATGTGGGGTTTGATCCCAGGACCCCAGGATCATGACCCGAGCCGAAGGCAGACGCTTAAAGACTGAGCCACCCAGGCACCCCTTTGCTTATCTTTATTGATCATTTATAGTTTTCTTCGTAAGTGCCTTAGTGTGCTGCTCAGTTTTCTACTGTTTTCCATCTTTTCCCTGGTGGATAAACAAAAAAGAAATTATTTATGTAATATTGTTCTGATTTCTTTATTAGCTACATTTATTTATTATTATAACTATCTTCTTCTCCTAGTCTTAAAAGAAATTATAATAATTCTAATGGTGCCATTTGGAGAGATAATTCTTAATATTTAATCAAATTTATCAAACTTTTCTTTATGGATAGTACTTTCTTATCCTACTTAATAGAGATCTTTTTTTTATATTATAAAAGCTAATATCTGTATCTTTCACATTTAGGTTTACTTATACAGTCATATCATCTGAAATTAGTGATGGAAGTATGACTTAGATCTTCTTTATGAAATAAAGTAGTTCTATTCTATTTCTAATTGCTATAAGATTTTTTCCTATTTATTATGTATGTTCATAATTTGTTTCTTTATTCTGTCAATGTGGTGATTCTATACACTGCTTCCCCAATATTAAATAAATATTAAATAATATTAATATTATATATTAAAATAATATTAAATAAAACACATGATCCTGTGTTAACCCCAACTTGGTCCTGATGCATTTTCTTTTTCTTTTTTTTTCCTTTTTTAAAATTTTTATTGTAATGTTAATCACTATATATTACATCATTAGTTTTTGATGTAGTGTTACATGATTCATTGTTTGTGCAAAACACACAGTGCCCCATGTAGAAAATGCCCTCTTTAATACCCATCACCAGGCTAACCCATCCCCCCACCACCCTCCCCTCTAGAAACCTCAGTTTGTTTTTCAGAGTCCATCATCTCTCATGGTTCGTCTCCCCCTCCGACTTACTCCCCTTCATTCTTCCCCTCCTGCTATCTTCTTCTTTTTTTTTTCTTAACATATATTGCATTATTTGTTTCAGAAGTACAGATCTGTGAATCAACAGTCTTGCACAATTCACAGCGCTCACCATAGCACATACCCTCCCCAATGTCTATCACCCAGCCACCCCATCCCTCCCACCCCCGACCACTCCTGCGCCCTCAGTTTGTTTCCTGAGGTTAAAAATTCCTCATATCAGTGAGGTCATATGATACATGTCTTTCTCTGATTGATTTATTTCACTCAGCATAACACCCTCCAGTTCCATCTATGTCGTTGCAAATGGCAAAATCTCATTCCTTTTTATGGCTGAATAATATTCCATTGTGTATATATACCACTTCTTCTTTATCCATTCATCTGTCGAAGGACATCTTAGCTCTTTCCACAGTTTGGCTACTGTGGACATTGCAGCTATAAACATTGGGGTGCACATACCCCTACATTTGTAGTGCAATTGCTGGATCAAATCGTAGCTCTATTTTCAACTGTTTGAGGAACCTCCAAACTGTTTTCCAGAGTGGTTGCACCAGCTTGCATTCCCACCAACAGTGTAGGAGGGTTCCCCTTTCTCCACATCCCCGCCAACATCTGTCGTTCCCTGACTTGTTAATTTTAGCCATTCTGACGGGTGTGAGGTGGTATCTCATTGAGGTTTTGATTTGGATTTCCCTGATGCAGGGCGATGTTGAGCACTTTTTCATGTGTCTGTTGGCAATTTGGATGTCTTCTTTGGAAAAATGTCTGTTCATGTCTTCTGCCCATTTCTTGATTGGATTATTTGTTCTTTGGGTGTTGAGTTTGATAAGTTCTTTATAGATTTTGGATACTAGCCCTTTATCTGATATGTCATTTGCAAATATTTTCTCCCATTCTGTCGGTTGTCTTTTGGTTTTGTGGACTGTTTCTTTTGCTGTGCAAAAGCTTTTTATCTTGATGAAATCCCAATAGTTCATTTTTGCCCTTGCTTCCCTTGCCTTTGGCGATGTTTCTAGGAAGAAGTTGCTGCAGCTGAGGTCGAAGAGGTTGCTGCCTGTGTTCTCCTTTAGAATTTTGATGGACTCCTGTCTCACGTTTAGGTCTTTCAACTATTTGGAGTCTATTTTTGTGTGTGGTGTAAGAAAATGGTTCAGTTTAATTCTTCTGCATGTGGCTGTCCAATTTTCCCAACACCATTTGTGGAAGAGACTGTCTTTATTGCATTGGGCATTCTTTCGTGCTTTGTCAAAGATGAGTTGACCATAGAGTTGAGGGTCCATTTCTGGGCTCTCGATTCTGTTCCGTTGATCTATGTGTCTGTTTTTGTGCCAGTACCATACTGTCTTGATGATGACAGCTTTGTAACAGAGCTGGAAGTCTGGAATTATGATGCCGCCAGCTTTGCTTTTCTTTTTCAATATTCCTCTGGTTATCGGGGTCTCTCCTGGTTCCATACAAATTTTAGGATTATTTTTTCCATTTCTTTGAAAAAAGTGGATGGTATTTTGATGGGGATTACATTGAATGTGTAGATGGCTTTAGGTAGCATTGACATCTTCACAACGTTGTTTCTTCCAATCCATGAGCATGGAACGTTTTTCCATTTCTTTGTGTCTTCTTCAATTTCTTTCATGAGTATTTTATAGTTTTCTGAGTACAGATCCTTTGCCTCTTTGGTTAAATTTATTCCTAGGTATCTTATGGTTTTGGGTGCAATTGTAAATGGGATCGACTCCTTCATTTAGCTCTCTTCTGTCTTGTTGTTGGTGTATAGGAATGCCACTGATTTCTGTGCATTGATTTTATATCCTGCTACTTGACTGAATTCCTGTATGAGTTCTAGCCATTTTGGGGTGGAGTCTTTTGGGTTTTCCACATACAGTATCATATCATCTGCAAAGAGTGAGAGTTTGACTTCCTCTTTGCCGATTTGGATGCCTTTGATTTCTTTTTGTTGTCTGATTGCTGTGGCTAGGACTTCTAATACTATGTTGAATAGCAGTGGTGAGAGTGGACATCCCTGCCACGTTCCTGACCTTAGGGGAAAAGCTCTCAGCTTTTCCCTATTGAGAATGATATTCACTGTAGGTTTTTCATAGATGGCTTTTATGATATTGAGACATGTACCCTCTATCCCTATACTCTGAAGAGTTTTGATCAAGAAAGGATGCTGTACTTTGTCAAATGCTTTTTCTGCATCTATTGAGAGGACCATATGATTCTTGTTCTTTCTTTTGTTAATGTATTGTATCACATTGATTGATTTGCGGATTTTGAACCAGCCTTGCAGCCCAGGGATAAATCCCACTTGGTCGTGGTGAATAATCTTTTTATGTACTGTTGGATCCTATTGGCTAGTATTTTGGTGAGAATTTTTGCATCCATGTTCATCAAGGATATTGGTCTGTAATTCTCCTTTTTGATGGGGTCTTTGTCTGGTTTTGGGATCAAGGTAATGGTGGCCTCATAAAATGAGTTCGGAAGTTTTCCTTCCATTTCTATTTTTTGGAACAGTTTCAGGAGAATAGGTATTAATTCTTCTTTAAATGTCTGATAGAATTCCCCTGGGAAGCCATGTGGCCCTGGGATTTTGTTTTTGGGAGATTTTTGATGACTGCTTCACTTCCTTAGTCGTTATAGGTCTGTTCAGGTTTTCTATTTCTTCCTGGTTCAGTTTTGGTAGTTGATACATCTCCTGGAATGCACCCATTTCTTCCGGGTTATCTAATTTGCTGACGTAGAGTTGCTCATAATATGTTCTTATAATTGTTTGTATTTCTTTGGTGTTGGTTGTGATCTCTCCTCTTTCATTCATGATTTTGTTGATTTGGGTCATTTCTCTTTTTTTTTTTTTGATAAGTCTGGCCAGGGGTTTATCAATCTTGTTAATTCTTTCAAAGAACTAGCTCCCAGTTTCGCTGATCTATTCAACTGTTTTTTGGTTTCCATTTCATTGATTTCTGCTCTGATCTTTATTATTTCTCTTCTCCTGCTGGGTTTAGGCTTCATTCGTTGTTCTTTCTCCAGCCCCTTTAGGTTAAGGGTTAGGTTGTGTATTTGAAACCTTTCTTGTTTCTTGAGAAAGGCTTGTATTGCTATATATTTTCCTCTCAGGACTGCCTTTGCTGTATCCCAATGATTTTGAACAGTTGTGTTTTCATTTTCATTGGTTTCCATGAATTTTTTTAATTCTTCTTTAATTTCCTGGTTGACCCATTCATTCTTTAGTAGGATGCTCTTTAGCCTCCATGTATTTGAGTTCTTTCCGACTTTCCTCTTGTGATTCAGTTCTAGTTTCAAAGCATTGTGGTCTGAAAATATGCAAGGAATAATCCCAATCTTTTGCTATTGATTGAGACCTGATTTGTGACCTAGGATGTGATTGATTCTGGAGAATGTTCCATGCGCCCTAGAGAAGAATGTGTATTCCGTTGCTTTGGGATGGAATGTTCTGAATATGTCTGTGAAGTCCATTTGGTCCAGTGTATCGTTTAAAGTCTTTATTTCCTTGTTGATCTTTTGTTTAGATGATCTGTCCATTTCAGTCAGGGGGGTGTTAAAGTCCCCCACTGTTATTGTATTGTTGTCAATGTGTTTCTTTGCTTTTGTTATTAATTGCCTTATATAATTGGCTTCTCCCATGTTCGGGGCATAGATATTTACAATTGTTAGATCTTCTTGTTGGATAGACACTTTAAGTAGGATAGAGTGTCCTTCTTCATCTCTTATTACAGTCTTTGGTTTAAAATCTAATTTGTCTGATGTAAGGATTGCCACCCCAGCTTTCTTTTGGTGTCCATTAGCATGGTCAATGGTTTTCCACCCCCTCACTTTCAATCTGGGGCTGTCTTTGGGTCTAAAATGAGTCTCTTGCAGACAGCATATTGATGGGTCTTGTTTTTTAATCCAATCTGATAGCCTGTGTCTTTTGATTGGGGCATTTAGCCCATTTACATTCAGGGTAACTATTGAAAGTTATGAATTTAGTGCCATTGTATTGCCTGTAAGGTGACTGTGACTGTATATTGTCTGTGTTCCTTCCTGATCTATGCTGCTTTTAGGCTCTCTTTTTGCTTAGAAGACCCCTTTCAATATTTCTTTTAGGGCTGGTTTTGTGTTTGCAAATTCCTTTAGTTTTTGTTTGTCCTGGAAGCTTTTTTTCTCTCCTTCTATTTTCAATGACAGCCTAGCTGGATATAGTATTCTTGGCTGCATATTTTTCTCGTTTAGTGCTCTGAAGATATCATGCCAGTCCTTTCTGGCCTGCCAGGTCTCTGTGGATAGGTCTGTTGCCAATCTAATGTTTCTACCATTTTGGGTTACATACCGCCTCTCCCGCGCTGCTTTCAGGATTTTCTCTTTGTCTCTGAAACTCGTAATTTTACTACTAGATGTCGGGGTGTGGACCTATATTTATTGATTTTGAGAGGGGTTCTCTGTGCCTCCTGGATTTTGATGCCTGTTTCCTTCCCCACATTAAGGAAGTTCTCTGCTATAATTTGCTCCAATATACCTCCTTCCCCTCTCTCTCTTTCTTCTTCTTCTGGGATCCCAATTATTCTAATGTTTTTTCGTCTTATCGTATCGTTTATCTCTCGAATTCTGCCCTCATGATCCTGTAGTTGTTTATCTCTCTTTTTCTCAGCCTCTTTATTTTCCATCATTTGGTCTTCTATGTCGCTGATTCTCTCTTCTGCCTCATTTATCCTAGCAGTTAGTGCCCCCATTTTTGATTGCACCTCATAAATAGCCTTTTTGATTTTGACTTGGTTAGATTTTTGTTCTTTGATTTCTCCAGAAAGGTTTTCTCTAATAACTTCCACGCTTTTTTCAAGCCCAGCTAGTATCTTTAAAGTCATGATTCTGAACTCTAGGTCTGACATCGTACTAATGTCCGTATTGAGTAGGTCCCTGGCAGATGGTACTATGTCTTATTCTTTTTGGTGAGGTGATTTTTTTCATCTTGTCATTTTGTCCAGAGGAGAATAGATGAATGAGAGAACAAAACGCTAACAGGTTAACAACGTCCCCAGCAAATATACACTATACAAATCAGAAAAGACCTGAAACCAGGGGAAAAGAAAGGGAAAGAAAGAAAAAAGAAAGAAAAAAAAGATAAAAACAAACAAAAACAGAATAACAACAACAACAAAAAAACAGAATATGATCAAATATGATCAGGCTAGTGCATAGATCAGTGCCACACCCTAGATTTTGGGTGTATTTTGTTCTGTTAGAAGAAATTGCCTTCTAAAATTTTAAAGGAAGAACGACTATATATGTACAAAATAAGGGTTGATACAATGAAGGGATGGAAGACGACTGTAAGGATGAAAATTATAAAAGTTTTTATAAACGGAATTGATAAGTTGTTTGAAGGAAGAAAGGAGATATAAAAAAATAAAAAGAAATTAGAAAAAAGGGAGAGACTGTGATCAGGCAGGAGACTAGTACAAACCATACACTAGTGATTTAGGGTATATTTTGATCTGTTAGAAGTAACTGTATCTCAAAATTTTAAAGAGAGAAGAACTTATATATATATGCCAAAAATAAGGGTAACTACTATGAAGGGATAAAATATGACTCTAAAAATGAAAAATTAAAAATGTTTTTTTTTTAAAAAGGGATTGATAAGATGTTGGTTGAAAAAGGGAAAAAGAAAAATTCAAAAAAAAAAACAAGAAAAAACAGTTAAAAAAATTAACTTTGAAAAACTAGTGAATCATGGTAAAAAAGGCATGAATTCTATGTGCAGTATTCCCCTAGCGCTGGAGTTCTCCCATTCTTCTTGATTGGTAAACTTGGTCTTGGCTTGCTGGCTGTTCGTGCTGATCTTCTGGGGGAGGGGCCTGTTGCCGTGGTTCCCAAATGTCTTTGCCGCAGGCAGAATTGCCCTGCCCTTGTCGGTATGGGCTAAGCAAGCTGCTTGGGTTTGCTGTCAGGAGCTTTTGTTCCCTGCAAGCTCTCAGCACAGCTTTGGAGGACCAGGGTAAAAATGGTGGCCTCCCCACTCTCTGCCCAGAGGAGCTGAGAACTCGGTGTTCCGCTCCTCAGTGCGCCCCCAGATTAAAGCAGTCAATCACTCCTGTCTCCCCGGTCTCCGGGCGCCCTCCGTGCTCACCCGGCCTGTGACCCAGCGTTTCTATCTCTGGCACCCGACCCCATGTGTAGTCTCCAAACCCAGCAGATCCCTGCGGTGTGCTCCCGTGCTGCTCCTCCCCAGGGAGGAAGGGGAGTCTCCCCAGCTCTGCCGCTTGTTGGGTCCCTGCTGGAGGCACAGTGGCCCGACTGGGCCGCAGATCACAGTTTATGGCAACCCTGAGCTGAGAGCCCGCGCCTGGGCTCCGTCTCTGCGGCTGGCTTCCCCGCTCCGATACCTGGGAGCTCTGCTGCACTCAGGCATCCCCGGTCTTTCTGTGACCCCGAGGGTCCTGAGTCCACACTGTCCCGTGAGGTTTCCACCTCCCGCTTAGCCACTGGAGTGACGTCCCTCAGTGGAACCGACTTCTAAAAGTTCCAATTTTGTGCTCCGCGGCTCTAGCACTTGCCAGAAGTGGCCGATGGAGGCCCCCTCCCCCACCATCTATCCTCCTGAATATCGCCTCGGATTCACTTCTCTGCATGTCCTACCTTCCAGTAAGTGGTCGCTTCTCTGTTCAGAGAGTTGTTGCTACTCTCTTCTTCGATCTCCTGTTGAGATCGTAGGTGTTCAGAATGGTTTGATCCCTATTCAGCTGAATTCCTGAGACCAGACGAAATCCAGGTCTCCTACTCCTCCGCCATCTTGCTCCGCCCCCCCATGCATTTTCTTTTATGTTATAGTCATATTTACTTAGTGATATTTTAGTTAAGAATTTTGCATGTAAATATGTGAATGACATTACAATGTAATTTCTATGTTTTAGAGTCTTTGTTGGGTTTTAAGATTAAGGTTATGTTAGCTCATAATTGATGGGAGAAGATACCTGGTTGTTGATTTTTGCGAGAATCTGTAAGATAAGTATTAATGACATTACTTATTCCTTAAATATTAGAAAGAATGCAACAATGAAACTACCTGAGTTTTTGCTGTCGCAAGATTTTTAGTTACAGATAATTATAAAATACTTGTAGGACTATTTTTATATACATATATTTTATCGCAGTAAAATGTTATAAAAATTGCCATAGTAATCATTTCAAGTGTACAACTCATTGGCATTAATCACATTCACAATGTTGTGCAACATCAACACTATTTCCAAAACTTTTTCATCAGTCCGAACAGGAACTCTGTAACCATTAAGCAATGACTTTCTTTTCTCCCTTCCCTCCTAGTGCCTGGTAACTTCTAATCTATTTTATGTCTCTATGAATCATCCATTCTAGATATTTCATATAACTGAGATTATGTAATATTTTTTCCTTTGGTATCTGGCTTAATTCCCTCCCACACCCTACCCCCTTTTAGTCATGGACAATGAATTATTTTCACTTTTATGTATTTATTTGCACAAATTTGCACAAACCTGACTTCATTCACCAACACAAAACATACAACCAGGACACATACAAGAGGTGTAAGAGGCAATAAATAGAACTGTGGGGCCAGCCTGCTTTGGTCCATGGTGGGTCTATCCCTGAGCACCTGGCACTGGCCCTTAACCAACAGCTGGAGCCAGGAGGGGCAGAGTCTGGGCAACTGGTATAACAGGCCAGACGTGCAGCCAATTGTCCCCTCCAAACAACCCCCAGGGCCCTGCAGGGCACAAAGTCAGACTGGGCCAGACTCCACAAACCCTAGCTGTCAATGTCTGAGAGCAGGGTTTCTTACTTTGTCTGAACTTTCAGGGAACACATGATGCCATCTTGCACCAGGGGCTTCCTCTTGATGGCGTGCAGGCTCTGGTTGCAACTCTGAGGCTTCTTTTGGCCAGGCTGGTGGCTGGTTCCTGGTGGACTGCCTCTGTATCTGACCAACACTCATCCTCTGGGTCATTGTCCTGAAAATGTGTAGATTTCTTTGCAGTTACCCTACATGGCATCATAAAATTGAAACAATGGACTGATACTATCTGTACATTTTGGAAAATTGTCAGATGCTACCTCCTATATTACTTCTGTCTCATTAATATGCTTCTCCACATCTGAGACTCTAATTAAGCATATGTCACAGCTTCTCCTATATCCTCTTTATTTTCTCCTAGATAACAATTTTCCAAATTTCTGTTCTAAATGCTGCATCCAGCTTTGTTTGTTTGGGGTCAAATTTCCAATTCATCATTTCTATTTCACTTTGTATAATCTGTTATTCAGTATGTCTGTTGACCTTTTGTATTATTATTCACTGCACTAAATGCTACAAAAATTTTTCTTCAGTATGCTAAGTCTCTATTGTTTCTAGTACTCTGCTGGAGCTTAGCTTTTATCTTCTTTACAGCATAAATATATACTATCTTCAGTCTGAGCCTGATAATTCCAATATTTGCAATTTCTATGTATCTGTACTTGTAATTTCTCTGCGTTTGTTTTTTCTCATTTCTGATTTTTTTTTTGCTTATGTCATCTTGCCACCTTTTTTTTTTTTCCCTGCATGGTTCATTTGATCATGTGTGCAGTATATTGTCATTGAAAATGTATTTATAGAAGAAATTTGAGGATTAAGATCGTGTTACCTATGATACTATTTTACTCCAGAAAAGAATTCTCATTAACTTCTGCTTGTTACCTGTGGATTTTAGCAATCCTTTATTTAATTTAATGCAATTGCATGGTTTGAGATTTTCTGCACTATTCATAGTATTCCAAACTGGTCTTCATTATGTATGTTCATTATTCCATCCAATGTTGGAGTGAGCCTTTGGAGGTCCAGAATGGAAATGGTTTACTAAAGTCCGTTTCCTTTATTGGCCTTTGCTTCTACTTGTGTTGTCTTAGTTCTATGAGGTTGTATGTTATAGAATGGATGTTTGTGTACTCCCAAAATTTGTATGTTAAAATCTTAACCCCAACATGATGGTATTTAGGAGGTGGGCCTTTGCGAGATAATTAGGTCATGAAGGTAGAGCCTTCATGATTGAGATTAGTGACCTTAGAAAAAGATACTAGAGAGCTTACTTTTCCTATTTTTCTTCTCTGTCATGTAGAACATAGTGAGAAGACAGTTATCTATGAGCCAGGAGGTGGACCCACACTAGACACTGGATATGCCCCCACTTTGATCTTGGACTTCTCTGCCTCCAAAACTGGGAGAAATACATGGTTACTGTTTAATCTACCCCGTCTGTGGTAATTTGCATGGCAGCCCAAATGGGCTAAGACACTGTCAAAAATAGAGTTCATCTCCACACGTTTTAGGATCAGCAGTACCCAGGACAAGTGTAACTTTTTTTTAAATTTATTGATTTATTTGAGAAAGAGAGAGCAGGGGAAAGAGCAGAGGGAGAGGGAGAGAATCCCAAGCAGACTGACTGCTGAGCCCAGAGTCCACTGCAGGGCTTGATCTCAGGACCCTGAAATTATGACCTGAGCCGAAATCAAGTCAGACACTTAACTGACTGAGCCACCCACACACCCCCAGGACAAGATTAAATGCTATAGTTATTGCTCTCAATTCTCCTTCTCTCTATTTGAAGCTGACAAATGCCTCACTGTTTTGTTAACTCTTTGCTTTATTTTATTAAAAAAAGATTTAATTATCTGCTAAGAAGTAATTAGAAGTGGAAGTTCAATGATATTTTTAAATTAATAACCCTTTGATGAATTTCTAACTCTCAATAACTATCTTTATAGAAATATCTTTCTTTCTTATCCCTCAGGAAGGCTGACTTCATTACCCTCATCATTTTATTTCTGATTAAAATTATTTCTATATATTTTACTTGTAAGCTCTTTTCTGTTAAATATGAACCTTTGTATTCCAAATGAATAAAATTCATAGAATGTTTGCGGATTTTTTTTTTTCCAGAAAGCAAACCAAAAGATGATTTCCCAGGCTTAAGAATTATATAAACATGTAATATCTTAAAGTTATATATTATTGCTTTGTTATTTTTTACATAGTGCAATATAGCTTTAATATTTGCCTAAAACAGCAACATTTTATCATAATCAGAATCTTTGTAATCATTTATAATCTTTGCCACTTCTGTGGTAGGTGCTCTGCTAGGGTCTTTTTACATTATCTGCAAACTCATATTACATAATTGAAATTTTTTTAAGTGTTGAGTGTTTAATTCCCTTAACCTTGCAGGTTAGGATAAGTGAGACCTCAAAAGGACAACAAATTTGTCCAAGGTGCACACATCATTAAATAAATAGGGCAAAATTTAAAAATTCTTTCCGCCTGACCCCAAATCCTTTTTATTTCTGTAACTTCATTAGAAACTGGCATGTAATTAATAAAATTAAATTATTCAAAAATATTTTTAGTTGTTATTGGGTGAAAGGAAGGACCCAAAGTTAAATTGTACTTGAATAATTGTGATTTTTTTCAAAGAATGTTTATTTTAGGGACTCAGTCAGTTAAGCATCTGTCTCTTGATCTCAGCTCAGGTTGATCACAGGGTTGTTAGTTCAAGCCCAACCATGGGCTCCAGGCAGAGTGTGGAGCCTACTTAAAAAGAAATAAAGAATGTTTATTTTATCCTTTACCTTAAATAACAGCATGATTATATTTAAGAAACTTTTAATCCAATATGTTCTTCTTAAAAAATATAATAGAGTAAACTTTCTGGAAACTAAGTTATTTAAAAATTTTGTTTTATAATTATTTGTCAGCATCAATATGCACTGAATCAACACTACACAGACATATCTGTGATAGGACATATGTTTAAGAGACGTAGAAGTCAGATGAACTTTTTCTACTTCAAAGTCAGAATTTGAATCCTAAATTTATTTGAATTAGAACACACTATCACTTTAAAAAAAAAAGAAAATACTAAAAATACTATCTCTTTATGGATCCAGAATAAGTTGAAAGATGAGAGAAGACCAATCATTTGCTTATCAGCTCTGTATTAATCTCTGCCCTAAGTTTGTTCACATGCATTATCTCAATTAAATTTCGCAGTGGATATTTTATAATCGTATTTTTTTGTGTAGCTCAGAAATGTTAAAAAAAATAATTGCCCTACATCACAAGGTGACTACCCGGGCCAATTTTCCCATTCCTCAACTTCTACCATTGTGTATCTCAAATATAGATCACAAACCTGTTCAAAAAGAAAAAAAAATTAAATTAAGTTTATCTAATAAAGCAGCAATTTTTGCTTTCTGCCCCCCCCCCCGCCGCTTACCATCATTGCGCAGCTGTCCTTTATAACCCATTGGTCGTGACTTTTCTTCATCTCCTGATCAAATCCTTTATGTAGGATTTATATAAATTATCAAAGAGGTAGGTTTATGTTTTATATGGAAACTTTCTCAAAATTATAAAGTTACTTAGTGTAAGCCACAGCTAGTAAAAAAAAGAAAAACAGTTAGAATCGAGGTCTCCAAAACCTGTTCTTTTCCTACCTTCTATAGATCAGGGTAATTATCAAGATCAGGCCAAGTCTTGATCTGACATTGAGGCATGCATGATGGTATGGATTATTATGCTGCTAGTTGGCAGGAGGTAGATATCTTTTATTCAGAAAATAATTACTTGTTGCTAAAATCCCAAACATACTTTATTACAAAGCAGATGCCATCACATGACTCAAGCAATACCTCTCCCACCTACTTATAAAATTACCCTTCTTGGTTACCAATAGCAAAGAATATTTAGCATTTTTTCTGTTCATTCATGGAAGAAATATTTTACCTAAATAACTAACCAAGCACACCTTCTTTTAGTGTGTCAGACTAATTATGCTTATTGGTGAAATCTTATGAGCACTTTGTGGTGTTTGAATTTCATAAGGAGTCAACCAGGCTTAAAAAAGCACAGTGTTGCCTAACAAATATTTATCTTTACTTTGTGCCATGTACTGAGGATAAAATGCAGAGGTGGATGTAGTTTTCCTTCTTTAGGATATCTTACTCTGTTAGAGAGATTTTCATTATTTAAAAATTCTAATGAGGATGGTAATAATTTTGATCTTAGAATGTCTTTGCTTTATTAAACAAATATATAACTATGCTAGAGAACAGAATTTCATTAATTCGTTAGTTTTTATTTTCTGCTATTTCTGCTATGAACATTAACAAAAGCACATACACAGTAGAATTAAGTTTAGATGCTAAATCATATCTCAAAGCAATATAACTGAAAGCATTCTGCCCAGCATTGAAAAGACCTAAGTTTTTGGTTTAGCTATGTTGATAACTGACTGTGTGATTGTGGAAAGTTATTGGGTCTCATTCCAATTCACAAAATAAGAAACATAAAATGGATACTACTTAAAAATTTATTAGGAAGTCAAAGTTAATAATAAAAATGTGATAAATTGTTATTTAAATATTTATCAACACCTAAAGCCCACCTAATGGAAGTACATTCTCTTTGCTATTTCCCCACATAAATGATATTTCTTAGAGGGTAGGGTTATGTTTTCTATGGGTTTTGTTGTTGTTCATTGTTATAATGCCTAGCACATTGCTGACTGCAGGACATGTGAATAAGACAGAACTATATCCTCTTTTTGCATAAAGGGAAAAGCTGACATTTTCAAAGAAAGACCAAAAGATGTTTGACATAATTTTCTCTGAACTTAATGCCTTCATTTTTAAAATCTGAAAAAAGTCAAAATCCAAATAAGCATTTTCAGTGTAATTGGGCTATTTTTCTGACTAAACAGAAACAACTTAATCAAGTTTGATTGGAAATTTGCAAAAAAATGTATGAGTGGTTGCAAGTGTTAGTAGTAATGAAGTTGCTAGTTTTTTTTAATCATTCTTAAAAGATACTTTGCCCTGATTGAAAGGATAATGAATTTCATATCTTATCTAAAAGATATCCAGTATCCAATATTTGTTGACACAGCAAAATGTGTTTTTTAATATGTGAATATATAAGCTTATGTGGGGGTGTGTGTATATATACCTATATTGAGATAGTGGGTGTCTATTTTTGGTTAATGGATAAAATCTAAATTGAACAACTCTATATGTCACAAATAAAAAGAAAATATAGTATCTGGAAGAACAAAACTCTCTGAGAACACAGAACTGACATATTCAGAGTGTTTAGGCACATCAAGTCTCTTCTGGTAATCTCTATGGTATGTGGAAGATGAATGTAAGTTTGAATGGAATATAATATAGTTTATTAAACTGAATCTATTCCTAAGATTTTTTGGAAAACCAAAACGATGGTCTTAATTAAATTATTTTAAAATAATGGATCAAAATGTTAGTTTATTTTCACTGAGTTGATGGGGAGAGAGGCTAAGTATGCATTAAATATACAGTAGTAGGGGAAAAATAAAATAATCTTTATGTGGGAAAAAACAACAGAGATTTTAAGAAAAAATAGAACTTGGATAGCTATTATTATTAATAAGTAATTTTATTTTCCAAAGAATATCAAATTAATCTCATAAACCCACATGAAATTAATATCTACTTTAATAATAATTTAAATCAGAATGTTAACAATAATACTTTAATGGTAATTACTAACAATTCAGGACATCATGTATACTGTGAAAAACTTGCTTTCAAAGGATAAAAACTGAATCATATAATTTCCAGTTTATGTGGGGGTCTTTTTTTTTTTTAAGAACTACCCTTGTTTTCTTTAAAAAATATTATTAGTAGTAGAAAAAAGTAATAATGACTAAATAGGTTTCTGATATCAATAATCACTAAATGGGATAGTAGCACAATTAGTATTAATAATATTTTATAATTACATTCACTATAGAAGTTTTTACATAATAATAAAATGCATCTTACACCCTCCAATGTAATAAATTTGATGTGAGGTTGAACGGATAATCTTCTTATAATACCTGTGTTTCTATTATCAAACTCTGACTGTTTTATTATTTAAAAAAATGATTTTCATATCAAATGTTGCTTCATAAATTCTTAAGATTTTATTTTCCTCTGAAAATATTTTCAATCGAAATTCAACTTTATGATATATTTTTCCCACAATATATGAACATCTATGTCAAGTGGTGAACACAGAATTATTCAGAATCCAGTCTTTCCCTTTCTTTGAATGACACCATGAAAATCAAAAGGAAAAAAATAACCATAGCTCCAAAGTTTGATTTTGCTAGGGCTAATTCAACTGAAAAGCATTACATTTCTTTATAATTTGAGGCTTATATTTTCAGAGATCTTATAAAGCTGACATGCCACTCTTTGAAGACATATGTGGGATTTTTTGAGTGTTTTAAATATGTCTCTCTTCTGTGTGTATGTGTGCGTGTGTGCGTGCGTGTGTGTGTGTGTGTGTGTGTGTGTGTGCTGGGGGAGGGAGTTAATTTAGTCTCAAAAAAGATATGAGGATTAGAAAAAGACAGAGGGGAAGAGAAATACCTAAAACATGCATTTCCATTTCCTTCCACCAAACTCACTAAATATTTTTGTCAAAGAAATTTCCCATTACATGTATGTATCTACATCTATTGCATATATAAATGTGTATTTGTGTAGTACATGTATGTATGTGGAATATGGGGATGAATTTGAAGCAAACTAAGGGGTGCACTGCAACACATGACAAACAAACCTAAATGCACATTTAGGCACCCTCTGATCTATCACTGACATCGTAGGTATCTTTGAAACTACTGGGTTTTCTCACTTTTTGTCTTCTAATACAATTTTAAGATTTATTAAATCATCGTCCAGACCGTATCAATTTTTTTGTGGGGTCACATGCAAGGAATTCGCTTATTTAAGATAAGTAATGCATTTGTCTGGATAACATGGTAATTTCTGTCCATGTCTGTGTTAATCAGAGAACTATTATTCCCTAATGAAAGAGATCCTGTCTTATTCTCCTGAATATTTCCTACTTAATCAAATCATATTGGTTGAACCAAGTGAAACTTTCTCTCACACTTAAAGATATGTAAAACATTTCCCTAACTTTGTATTTAAAAAAAATTAAATTAAACTTAAACAAGTTGTGAGATGTTGGAGAGAGTCATCAAGAGGATATGATCTTCAGTTGACATGTGAGCAGGACCAAGGCAATCAGATGCTCCCTGCCCCTTTCCCTGTCTTTGGAATGTGTGCTCTGCTTACTTTCCCTGTACAAGCTGCCCAAGAACACAGGCTTGAGATAATAATGTGGTGTTGAGACCAGCTGTGCTGTCTATGTGACAGAACCCAATTAAGGTATCTGTATAAACTTTTGAGATTTAACGTGTGGGTGTGGAGATTTACATGTCTTGTGGCTGTCCAAGTCAAGCCTTTTATATAAGTTCCCTTGCTTTTTAAACCTGCCACCTACCAATTGGAAGTGGACTCTTTCTCTGGTCTCTCCCTGTCCCCCATATATGAGCCAGTTTCAGATTACACCCACAAATCTTCCAAGGTTGTGAACCAATTGGCAGCCAGCCAGGAGAGCAAAGAAATAGGCCTTGGGAAAGAGGCATCTGTGAGGGAATCCCCAGTTGGCCATCAACCCCTCTGTGAGGGGCGGCCTGTATGTTAGCTGCTTACAGATCGACACATGAATATGGGGAATCCTGGAAAACCCCCACTGGTCTAATGCATTTATGTGAGGAACTGCACAGAGTTCGCTGTAGCAAAGAAGGGAAACACATGGCTGTCACAGTGGGCTGGCCCCTACTGTTGGCAGTTCATCTGGACACCGATGCCCAGCTAAACTTGGGTCAGAAAGTTGGAAGAAGAGCTGAGGTTAGAGAAGGCCGTGTGGGTGTCCACTGCTCCTCTGCTAGCTTTGGTGGGAGGCAGAGAGCAGGATAATTAATTGAAGGCCTTAGCATGCTGTTTTGCAAAGCTAGGAGGGCTGCAAGATGCCATGGATTAAGGTTCCAGGGATTGTGACAAAGCCTGATTGGGACATTCAGAGGTGGACTCCCCAGGAAAAGAAAGATGTAGTGGAGATGTCAATCATTAGATGAAATGGATGAAACACTCTGTGCCATCCGAACGCCCCCCCCAACCCCCGCCAGCTGCAAAAGGAAAGCAAAAACACAGCAACAACAAACTCAGCCAGCAGGAGAGCCCCCAGTGCAGGAAACATTCATGATGAGAGAATATACTCCCACTGAGTTTATTGGTATGGCTGCCAATTTCCAGCAAAAGGCCAGGGCAAGAATCCAGGCATGGTCAGTACAGTTATGGGATTCAGGGGGATGGCATTTCTCTGACTGGGCAGGAGAGAGAAAATGAGCAATAGCAATGGGTTAAAGTACCCATTCCCTTATAAATTGGATGATTCCAAGGAAGTTTGGTTCAATGAGGCAGATGTCCCTGAGCATGTGGGACCCTGAAAATCTATAAAGGAGATAGACTTTTAGGGAATTGGGATTGAGACAGGCAATCTACATCCATCTTTGAAGACACTGACTGGGTCACATTCACTGCAGGAATGAAAGCTAAGATTCTGCAGTCCTTAGGTGCTAGAGCACCTGATATGGAACGTTGATAACCACACAGAGCCCAGTAGTAGGGCAAGATATTTATGATTTAGATAATCTTTTGCTAATCTGGGGGAAACTGACAAATCCCAGGAATAGGTATGGGCTATGGGAAGACCAGAGACAGAGAGGGAGCATAGAGAGCCAAAAGGCTCTCCCAACTGCTGTAAAGGGTCTGGGAAAAATAATCTGGAAGCAAATGTGGTTTGACATCATTGCTGCAGGGACCCCCCTGAAGAGATAGATTGACAAACCAATGCTGTGTTGGTTGGCCTATGGAAAGCCTTAAAACCTGAACAGCTGTTCAGACCTGCCCCATCTGCACCTACTATCCCTGATGACATGCCTGTTCCAGCAGAGGGAAACAGTTCAATTCATAGTGGGTGGATCCCATGCCATGCATATAAGATGAAGGCCAAGATTGCCTTCAGATGAGGGCTACTGGAGGTGATTGGAGGCCTCACGATGAGCTCACTATCAACGGGTCCTCCAAAAGTAAACAAAAGGTGATAGTGCTGATGGATACAGGAGCCAAATGTACTTTAATATGTGGTAACCCTCAAAAATGTTCTTGTTCCCTCAGTACCATCAATGGTTACAGAGAACAAACAGTTATGATCAGGAAGATCCTCTTAATATTGCAAGTTGGATATTATCTTCCCCCCCACAAAAAAATATAAGGTTTTTCTCTCTCTAATACCAGAGAATGTATTAGACATTGATATCTTATAAGGTCAAACTCCGAAAATCTCTGAAAGTCAGTGAAGTCCACCTCAGGGTTAGAGTAATCAAACCAGTGCTGATGGAAAACACACTTGGGAACTGGTAAGCCTGTACCCTTCTGAAGAATGGTGACTGTCAAACAATATGAATTGTCTGGGGGACATAAGGAGGTAGGAGAAACTACCAAGAAGACACCAAGTGGGTATTGTATGCCCTACCCATTGTACTTTCAGTAGCTCGGTCTAAACAATAAAATGCCAGATGGCTCATGGTGGATGACAGTGGACTACAGAGAATTGAACAAGGTTGTGCTCCTTCCCCTATCCATGTGGTTGTGCCCAATATTGCCACCATCTTAGATACCTTGGCCATGGTTCTAAGAATGTGCATTGCTATACTGGACTTAGCAAATGCCTTTTTCAGTATACCCCTTACCAATGAGTCACAAGATTAATTTGCTTTCATGTAGGAGGGACAACAATGGACCTTTTAAGTACTTTCCAATGGTAACCTGCACAGTCCCACTACATATTATGGGATGGTGACCCTAGGCCTATGCCTATTCTGCTTCCCTGCATCAGTAAAATAGGACCAGTACATTGAGGACGTAATGTTTACATACGAAGACTTGCCTCTGTTGCAGGGTTTGTTGGAACATCTATGAGGGAGAAGATGGACAATAAACCCAAAGGAAATTCAAGGCCCAGACACTACCATAAAGTTTTTGGGAGTCATATCATGTGGCCAGAGAAGATGTGTGTTGTCTTAGAAGCTGTGATTGACAAAGTGCAAGTCTGTCCAACTCCTAAGAAGGTGAAAGAGGTGCAAGCTTTTGTAGGGATTTTGAAGTTTTGGAGGACTTTTTTTTTTTTTTTTTTTTGGAGGACTTGTATCCCCTGCTTGGTACAGTGCCTCTATCTGTTATACTACCTGCAAAGAAAGACTACATGTAGGATTAGGGATAAGAGCAGCAAGTCGCCTTCGAGAAAACAAAAATACTAGTGAAGCAGATTAAAGCTCCAGGCATCTCTCAAGCAGAGCTACCATTTGAGTTAAATGAATCTGTGACTCCAGAAGTAATGATTGGGCCCTGGGGCAGAGGCAACAGGTGAGAGTACTCCCAGGATTTTGGTCCGAGTTTTGGAAAGGAGTAGAAACCCAACATACCCTCATAAAGCAACAGCTCCTAGCAAGGTGCACAGCTCTAAGAAGAGCCTCTTAGGAAAGAACAGCATTATCATGGTAATAACTTCTTCCTATCAAGGGGTGGGTTGGAAATATGTTCAGTGGACCCACTTCTGTCATGGCTCACCTCCCACTTTGACTATGTGGCATGCATATTTGCAGTAAAGGAGTACCTTGCCCCCTAGCCCACTGTGTCCTCCAGTTGCCCCCACCCCTATTCTTGTGGTGGCCCCTGAGGCCTGTAGAGTGGAAGTAGGGGAAATACCTCTCCGTGTCTGATACATGGGTCTAGTGGAGACAGTCACTATTCAGCACGACACTGACACCATCTGGGCAGAAACAGGAATGAACCTCAGCAGCTGGTGGGCTGAACTCAGAGCTATTTGGCAGGTGACCATGCATGAGCCCTAGCCCATAACCCTTTGCACTGACAGTTGGGCTTTCTAAAGAGAATAGAAAGAACAGCCGCTGCAGTGCTCAGGTGGGATGGCAAATTGCCAAGGATGTCTTATTGCTTCTGAAATACAGTGACTTGGTTAATGCAGTAACATCATGTCTTAATGTATTCTAAACAATGTCCAAGGAGCTGCCGAAGGAGTCTGGGACCATCTACCAGAGTTCCTAACCAGTGAGGGATTGACAAGTTGCTTATGTTGGCCCCCTCCCTGCTAAGTGAGGGTTTCTAAATATGCCTTGGCTTGTGTGGACACTGCACCTGGCCTGACTCAAGCTTTCCCCTGTCACCATGCAAACCAGGCCACCTCCATTAGGGAGTTAGAGAAGCTGAGTATGGTTACCCTCATTGAATAGACAGTGATTGGTGGTCAGATTTCAAAGGGCATGATATACGAGATTGGGCAAAAGAACATGACATTGAATGGAGGTCCTGTCTCCCCATAACTGCAAAGAGCATGGTCAATAAAAAGTGAAATAGACTATTAAAGCATCAGATTAAATTGCTAACAAGTAATGCCACTTGATTGGAGTAATGGAAGTACCATCCTAGGCTCTAATACTTTTGAATAATGAATGAGTAAGGTCTATATGCCAGACTGGGGACTTTTGCTGAGACCCTCAATACTGTAAAGATATAAACGTTGTGGGAAATAACCGTTGCCCTGACTCTCACTGTAAATCATCATGATGTGCTGCTGAGAATGCCAAACCCCATCACACTGGGGAAAGGAATTTCCTACTGGAATTTACAATGAGATGTCCTACCAGGATGGGTGGGATACTTCATACTCATAGGTGAGGTGGAGCTACTCAGTATGCACTGGGACCTTGTTGCCAGTTGCAAGCTGGACCTGTTGAAATGCACTATACTTGGAATGGAACATGCACCATTGATAAAAGGGAGAACATGAGGTTCCTGGTCTGGGATGTTCCTCTACCAGTCTATCTCCTCACTCCTGACAGTGCTGCTTCCCCTGGCCAGCATGAACGTTATGCAAAACCCAGTCACATTTCCTAAAGCTGCAGCCACATTGACATCTAAGTGTCAGTCCACAAGTACAATTTTATAGAAGGGGGAACCCACCCCATCCATACAAGTTCCTACTAAATATCTGTCTTTTGACCCTAAATTTCAGCGGCTCTTGTGATGACCATTCACGGGATGGGCACCTGGTGGAAATACCTTTTTACACTGGGCTCACCTGTGTGCCCAGCAAAGGAATCAATCCAACTATTGGGTATGTGGGCAACGGCTCTTCTCTAGCTCATCAGGATTGCCATGGTGGGTATCACCACTCCAGGGAGAGGATTGGGAAACCTTAAAGCAGGACATTAAGGGAAGAACAAGCTAGGACTAGACTCTGAATTCATCTGATCCAGAAACCTGGCCCATGGCACAGACTATCAACCCAATTGTACTAAAAATATGGAATGGATATCATTGGAACTGTGTAGTCATGCCATCATGTTAAAGGATAGTGGCTGGTTTGGCACTGACTGGTATGCTGCCCAGATATTTATTGGGTCACCCCAAATGGAACCCAGTGGTTATGTGGCATGAATCTTTGGCTGTGGCTTCCACCTGGGTGGTTGGGTTGCTGCATCGGGTTTTTCCAGGGCACAGGTGAGAATCTGCTTCATGGTAACAATTGCCAACCTCACTCTTTTCAAGGCCATATGGGCATGCTCGGTTTTCCACTGGTATGATCATTTACCCATCATTTTTGTTCCCTCCATTGGCTCGGACGATGTTATAGCACACATATAAATATTACCCTTAGTATATTTCTGCAACAGGCCTTAAATGACAGCTTGTCCTTAGTGAACACTGAAGTGCCTTTATGAGAAATGCTATATCCTCCAAAATAGGATGGCCTTGACATTATCACTGCCTTACAAGGAAGCACCTGTGCCATTATCCAAATAGATGCTATGTGTTCGACCTGATGAATCTTCTAATATGTGATCTTCATTAAATCACAGGAGGACACAAGTGAATGCCTTGAGTGATCTAACCACGGCCCAGAGGACTTAATAAGTCAATGGTTTGGATCTTAGGGCTCTTGATGGGAAGAGTTGTCACTGATTTTGAGAATCAATTTTTTTTTAAGATTCATTTACTTATTTGAGAGAGAGAGCAGGGGAGGGGCAGAAGGAGAGGAAGAAAATCTCTAGCAGACTACCTGCTGAGCACAGAGCCCAATGTGGGGTTTAATCTCATGATCTCAGGATCATGATCCCCATGATCAAGAGTTGGTCGCTTACTGATTGAGACACCCAGGCACCCCAGGAATCAATTTCTTAATCTGTGTTTTCCCTTGCATGTGCCCATATTGTTACTGTGGCATCTGTCTCCAATGCAGCAGCCAGATAGCTGCCAGGCGGGGCACATTGCAAAAGGTGGGGTGGCGTGGCATAAGAGATCATTAGAGCTGGTCACAGGGGTGAAATGTCAAAGAAGGTCATTGAGAGTACATGGCAGCTGGTTGGCTTGTGAGCCAGACCCTAACAATTGGAAGCTCCTTTCCTTTAACCTTATCTTTGGAATGTACATTCTGCTTGCCCAAAACATAGCCTTGAGGTAGCGATGTGGTATTGAGCCCATCTGGACGATCTATATGACTGAGCCCAGTTAAGGCCTCTGTATAAACTTTTAAGATTTAGTGGGCAGGTGCAGACATCTACTCTTGAGGCTACCCAAGACAAGCCTGGTATGTAAGTTCTAAGTTCCCTTGCTTATTAAACCTGCCACCTACTGATCTACCTGGAGTGACCTATCTCATTCTTCAGTTTTTCCTTGCCCTCCACATATGGGGGCTGGTTTCAGATTACACCCAGGAAACTCCTAAGATTTCAAACTAACACAAGAGTAAAATGAGCATTTATGTACGTATCATCTATATAGTTCTCTCTCTCTCTTTCTTGTCAACATTTACTATTACTGCTTTCTCTCTCCCTCCTTTCCTTCCTTCTCCTCTCTTTCCATAAGTGTGTGTGAGTGTGTGTGTGTGTGTGTGTGTGTGTGTAGACACACATGATTTTTCCTAAGGTGGCAGAGCATTACGGCTAATAATGAAACATGTATTGGGCGCCTGGGTGGCTCAGTTGGTTAAGCGACTGCCTTCGGCTCAGGTCATGATCCTGGAGTCCTGGGATCGAGTCCCAGGATCGAGTCCCGGGATCGAGTCCCGCATCGGGCTCCCTGCTCAGCAGGGAGTCTGCTTCTCCCTCTGACCCTCCCCCCTCTCATGTGCTCTCTCTCTCATTCTTTCTCTCAAATAAAGAAATAAAATCTTTAAAAAAAAAAGAAACGTGTTATCAATGAACAAGTATACTCTCCAACATAAAACAATATAGTGAACATGATCAGTAAGATTAACATATACGTAATACTTTTATTTTATCTATAACCCAAATTCCAATTTCCCCAATTATCTCAATAATATTCTATATATAGCTATTATTTTTTTTATGCCCCAGGATCTATAAGCTAGAATAATTTGTTACTTTTACTTGTCATGGATTTAATTCTCTATTAATCTAGAATAATTTTCCCAAGAATTTTTTGCCTTTCATGACATTGAAGTCTTGCAAAAGTATGCAATTGAGCCTTTAGAATCTGCTTTTCCCACAGAAGCATGTTTTTTTGTTTGTTTCCCACAAGTGAGAATGTGTATGTAAATTTAGTATACAAATTAGAATGATAACAGCTAGCTACTTCTTTCTAGTTTGTCCCCAATTCAGTAGTTAACTACATTAAAAATAATAGCACTGTTTTTTATTTTCCTCAGAAATCTCATTTGGGCTTTATAATATAGTTTACTTAAATATAAAAGGTAATATGCACAGTAATATTTAAAAAGAAAACACAAACTCTTATCACACACTGTCTCCACCATTAACTTTTCCACAAAAATTAAGCCAGTTGATTTCATCTGAAAAGTAATAAAGGTTTTATTTTGAAGCAATTTCACAAATATATATCAATGTTGAAACTGATTAGTGTGGTTTATTGTATACTTTCTTAAAATGCAACAAAATATAATTATTGGATTTTCTGGACTGTGCTTTAGTATGTAAAAATTGGCATGCATTTATCTACCCTGTAATTTCATGGTGTTACAATGTTATTACTCAATAATGACTTAGCAACTACTCTATAATTACCCTATCACTGAATAGTAATTATCACATAATTAGAGGATCAATTTCCAAAGATTGGGAAAAAATACAGCAATTTGGGCCATGTAAACAGTGATTGTAAACTTACATGTATGCATAAGATTATTGCTTGCTTATAAAATAAAACCAATAAACATAATTTAGAATCCTATAACTAGATTACAAGCCAAGTTGAGGATTAAGTTCATGAGAAATAAATAGTAGTATGCTTATATTAATGGAGCAATTATTCATTTCTCATTAAAAACCTATTAGTAAACCATTGTTGGTATTTATAATAAATAATGTGTACACTTGGAAAACAGTTGGCATTAGGAATTAATAAGTGATAGTTTTTATTAGTGGGAAAACAATAAATGAAATGCAGCCAAGGAGGATTCCCTCCATATGTCATTATACAAAAATATTCACAAGCATTAAATATGGTAACAATTTGAATAAAAATCAAAATAAGAATATATAAAATGAAATAACATTCATTGTTTTTGTTGTTTTTTGCCTGTGCTGCGTGCTGTTGCTAGTAAATATTTGGTGATGTGATTTCTCTTTAAATCAAGATTATGAAGTAAATAAATTTTATTTAAATCTAGACAAAATACTACAGATCCCCCAGATTATTAATTCTAGAAAATACACTTTTATTTTTGTTTTATACACTAGAAATTCCCTCCTCCTCAGCCATCTATAAAGTGTTTCCTGGGAGGATTAATGAGTCTTTTGTACATGCCTCAGATAAAGAACTTAAATATTTTCTCTTTATCATCTTGAAATTCACTGGCAGGGTGAACTTTTGAAAGTATATTAATGGAATTGTAGCATAAGCAACAGATACAGAGAATCAGATGGAATCTTACACATCCTAACATCAGCAGACTCTGAACAGAGTGTCACCTGTGTGTAGAGTATGAATAAGAACATAGTCCCTACTTTCAAGACTTCCACAGTCATTATTCCCTCTCTAGAATCTCCCACTTGTCTCCACGTTAAAGATATAGATATAGATATAGATATTTATCTATATTTTTTTAGAGAATGTACATGCAAGCGGCAGGGTGGGGAGAGTCAGAGGAGAGGGAGAGAGACAGAGAATCTCAAGCAGACTCCCAACTGAGCGTGCAGCGCATCGCAGGGCTCCATGCCAACCGTGAGACCGTGACCTGAGCCAAAACCAAGAGTCAGACACATAAATGACGGAGCCACCCAGGTGCCCCAAAGATATTTTCTTAAAAGCCAGGTTATCTCTTTTATTTATGGTCTTATTTTCAGCTAATGTGTTATTGTTTACAAACTGTTCTCTTGATTAAACTCCTTAACATTTATTCCAGCTACTTTTGAATGCAGACTTTGAGACAGTCTGTGAGTAGCCTAAAAGCAGGTCTTGTTGACAGAAATGGTACTTCTAAAAAATTGCTTTCAATTCACCTATTAACTTCCAATTCACCTATTTGCATTGTAAGTTCTTGGAAATTTGCTATGGATGTTATCAGGTAAACGTGTCCAGTAGATAGGTGAACAGGTATTCAGAGACTATAAGTAAGATGAAAAGTCAGTAGAGGGCAAACACCCAGCAGAATTGGTAAAAGTAGATTAAGAAAGGATGAAACCTAAAAATGTTAAGGTCATATTGTTAGCAGTGGCAGGTCTTGCATAGTACCTTGAAGACCAGAGATGCTTAACCCCAACTAGCAGTGCTGTGGTATCTGAGAAAAATGTCAGTTTTCATCTGTATGAAGGATCTCATTCATGGGACCCATACTGTTGGAAAACAGTGAGAACTACAGTGCATGGTGGGGAGGGGCAGGGAGGGGTGACATCCCCTCCCAGCACCTCTTCCCTTGCCAGGGATTCAAATGGTCCTCTTGACCATCCCAGGAGGACAGGGGAGCAGGATAACTGGCCTCATTTTACACTTGGGGAAATGCCAATTTTCTCCAAATTGATCTACAGAGTCAATGCAGGAGAAATCATTTTCCCCCACAATGCTTTATCCACATTAAAAGATCTTTTATCTTAGGATTTTACCTCATGATGTCATCCACTCAATCACATTATCATTCCACTGTGACAACCATGCAGTCAATATCTGTCCTTTAATATATGCATCCTTGTATGATTATCATCTTTTAAAGCAGGTGTTTTATATCTTTTAATAGGTAGGAAGCACTGTTAAAATTAGGGATGTGTTTTTACAACTCTCTATCCTCAGTGTTTTGCATAGTGATCTTCACAGAGTTGGTGCTCAGTAATTAGAGCAATGAGCCTTAGTGAGTTAAGGAGAATAAGATCAGAATTATGTTTCCCCCTAGCTTTATTGAAGTGTAATTGACCAAAAAATTGTAATATATCTAAAGTATACAATGTGATGATTTGATGATTTGATATGTGTGTACTTGTGAAATGCTTCCCACAATCAAGTTAATTAACATTGACTCACATAGTTAATTATTTATTTTTTTTTGATGAGAATGTTTGAGACCTACTCTCAGCAAATTTCTAGTATACAATACAGTGGTATTAACTAGTCACCATGCTTGTACATTAGACCTTGAGAACTTATTTATCTTTTAACTGAAATTTGTATGACCTTTAACCAACTTCTCCCCCATTTCTCCCACTCCTCAGCCCCTGGCAGCCACCAGTCTATGTTTCAATGAGTTCAGCTTTTTTGTTTTTGTTTTTGTTCAGATTTCTCATAGAAGTCATACCATGCAGTATTTGTCTTTCTCTGCCTCGCTTATTCCACTTAGCATAATGCCCTCTATCTTCATCCATGTTGTTGCAAATGGCAAAGTTTCTTTCTTTTGTATGCTGAGTAATAGTCCATTGTATTTATATATCACACTTTGCTTAGTCATTCAATCTTCAATGGACACTTAGTTGCTTCCATATTTTGTCTATTGTGAATACTACTGTAATGAACATATGAATACAGATACTTCTTCAAGATATTAATTTTGTTTCTTTTCTATATATAACCAGAAGTGGGATTGCTGGATTATATGATTGGTCTTGGCAATGATTTTCTTTTTATATATATATGATGGCAAAAAGCACAGGCAACAAATGCTAAAATAAATAAGTGGTATTATAGCAAACTGAAAAGCTCCTGCACAGAAAGGAAACAATCAGTAAAATGAAAAGGCAACCTATGGAATGGGAGAAAATATTTGCACACCACATATCTGATGAGTTAAAATCCAAAATACAAAAGAACTCATACAACTCAATAGGAAAACAAACAAAACAAAACCCAAAAACAAACAAAATCAAATAATCCCATTAAAAACAAGCAAAGGACTGGAGTGGACATTTTTCCAAAGAAGATATATTCATGGCCAGCAGGTACACAAAAACATGCTAAACATTACTAGTCATTAGGGAAATGCAAATCAAAACCACAATGAGATATCACCTCACACCTATTAGAATGGCTTTTATAAAAAAGACAAGAGATACAAGTGTACAAGTGATGTTGGAGGATGTTGAGAAAGGGGGACCTTTGAGCACTCTTGATGGGAATGTAAGCTGGTGCAGCCACTGTGAAAATATTATGAAGGTTCCTCAAAAAAATTAAAAATAGGACTACCATCTGATCTATCAATTCCACTTCTGAGTATAAATCCAAAGGAAACAAAAATCACTATTTCCAGGAAATCTGTGCTCTCATGTTCATGGCAGCATTCTTCATAATGGCCATGACACAGAAATCACCTCAGAATTAAATTTTAAAAATCCACTTATGGCTTTATTACATCATGACTTGTGCATCTTGATTCTTGCTTCTGAAGAGCAGCATGCCCTTGGAGGAGCATGCGGTTCTGTTTAGAGAGATAATTTTGTTTTGTTGCATATTCAGAAACAATTTAAGTGGTTATTTGCAGTTATTTTGGAATTCCAAGTAAGTGGAACGCTTTGGGTTCTCTCCATGTTGATCCAGATGGTCATTAACGCTTCTCCAGACCAGATTCATCTGGGAGACAGGTGCACCCAGCCCTGCCTGGCCTTCACACAGCTGCAGTCCTGCTGAGGCTGTGTGACTGACCAGCTGTCCTGAGCCTTGACTTGAGCCAACTGCCAAAAGCATCTGGAGTCACTTATGTTGGTTTTGCACGTTTCCTTGGGACTATTACTTGAATCTATCTCAAACAGCAGAAAATACTAAAGATGAATAGAAAAAGTTAGACAGATGTCACTGCTCCCTAAGTTTAGGTAGGATACAAGATAAGTGAGTTCTGTACCTCAAGAAGGAGGGAACAGGTTACAAAACTCAAGAAGTTTTGTAGACTTCCTCCCACTTCCTCCTGGTCTCCACCTTCTGTCCTGTCCGCCCATCTCTGAAGACAACACACATTTGTAAGTTCTTTGTTAGCAGCAGCTGTGTCCTGTAAATAAATAATGGAGACCATGTGATTCCGGAAGATGAGTGCTAAAGGGTCCTGTGTGAACTTTCTTGTTCGGTGCTTTTCACTTATGTGCTTTCTTTCTAATTGTATGTTTGATATTCTATTGTTATATATTTTTAAGAAAGCAATAAAATGTAATAAAGTAATTAACTAATTTGCTTTTATTAATAAAAGAATCTACTTATAATGTTTTCAAACAATAAAATTCTCAAGAATACATTTAACAAAAGAGGTCCAAGACACCTGCACTGAAAATTATTAAACAAATGAGTAAAATTAAGGAATAACTAAATCAATGTAAAGATACATGATATTCATTGACTGACAAACATGACATGTTTAAAATGCCAATTTTCTGCAGATTGATCTACAGATTCAATGCAAGAAAAATAATTTTCCTTAAAAACTGTTTAATAAAAACTGAAAATCTGATTTTAAATTGTATATAAAAAGGGAAAAGCCTATTATATACAAAGCAAACTTAGAAAAGAAGAGCAGAGTTTGACTTCAAGATTTACCAAAAAGATACAATAAGAAAGTATGGTATTGGTATTAGGATGAGTAAATAGATAAATGGAACATAGGAGCACGCCCTGAAATAGACCCAAACTAAAATGGCTATTTAATTTTTTTCTGAAGCTTTAGAACAGTCAGATGAAATCTATGGTTAAAAAAGAGTGATATGGTTACATGTGGGGACAAGATGGTGGAAACTGACTGGAAAGGGACAATGGGGAACTTTCCTGGCTGATGGTAATATTCAATATCTTGACAGGCATTTTGTTTACAATAGGTGTATGCATTTCTCGAAACTAAGCAAATGCACTGAGATCTCTGCATTCCAAGGTATGTAAATTTTGCATAGAATTGATAAATAAATATTGAACATCAGGTAACAATACACATACTGAAGTATTTAGGGAAAGTATACAGAAGGCTGCAACTTATCTGAAATAAAAACAAACAAAAAAACATTGACTTTTACTTCATACTATTCACACAAAAAAAGAGAATCTACAAGATTGAAGAAAATATTTGGAAAGCATATATCTGGTAAGGGTCAACATTTAGAACATATGGGGAACTCCTAAAAGTCAACAGCAACAACACCCAATTTAAAAATGGGCCAAGAATTTGAATAGGCATTTTTTAAAAGAAAATACATGTGACCAGTTAAGTCCAAGATGCTCAAGATCACTAATCATTAAGGAAAAGCAAATTAAAACCACAATGAAATGGTACTACACACTCATTAGGATGACTATTTTTTTAATTACACATAGAATTACCATATGCTTCAGCAATTTCACTTTGAGATACATATCCAAAATAATTGAAAGCAGGGATGGCTCAAACACATACTTGTTTACCAATATTCATAGCAACATTATTCACAATACACCAAAAGTGAAAACAATGCAAACATCCATGAATACATGAATGAACAAAATGTGGCATACACAAACAATGGAATATTATTTAGCTTTAAAAAGGAATGGCATTTTAATACATGCTATAAAATGAATGAACCTTGAAAACATTATGCCAAGTGAAATTAGCCAGACACATAAGTAAAAATATTGTATAATTCCACATATATGAGTTACCTAGAATACACAAGTTCTTAACACAGAAAATAGAATAAAAGTTACTAGGGTTGATAGGAGGAGAGAATAGAGAGTTACTGTTTATTTTTTTAATTTCTATTTATTTTATTTTATGTTTTTTTAGAGAGATAGAGTGCTTGTGTGGTGGGGGAAGGGATAGGCACAGAGGGAGAGGGTGAAAGAATCTTAAACAGGCTCCATGTCCAACACAGTGCCTGACATGGGGTTTGATCTCATTACCTGAGCCAAAATCAAGAGTTAGACACTTCACTGGCTGAGCTATTCAGGTGCCCCCAGAGTTATTTGAAGAGTAGAAGATTTGTGTGTGGGAAGATAAAAATGTTCTGGAAACAGATAGTGGTGATGATTAAAACAACATTATGAATGTACTTAATGTCACACTTAAAAATGGTACACTGAAAAAAATGGTACACTTAAGTGTACATTTATACACTTAACATGGTTGAAACAGTAAATTGTATATATATATCATTGTGGATATATATATACATACACGTATATATGGATATATATATACACACACACATATATATATATATCAACACATACATATTAAAAAAAATCTCAAAATGGATTACATACAAAAGTATAAAATCTGAAACTAAAATTCCTAGAATCAAACATAGGATAAAATCTCCCTAACCTTGTTTAGACCAAGGTTTTTTAAAGCAAAAATAACAGATTAAAAATATTTAAAAATTGGACTTCATCAAGAGTAAATTCCATCAATACAATAAGGCAATCCATAGGCTGAAAGAAAATATTCACAACACATAAATCATACAAAGGACTTGAATTCAGAATATGTGAAAACCTCTTACAACTCAATAAGAAGATAACTAGCTCAAATAACAGGCAACAGGTTTGCTCAGCTACCTCACAAAAGAAGATATACAAATGGTCAATATGCACATGAAAAGACACTCGACATTATTGAAGAAATGCAGTTAAAATAACAAGGATGACTTTTTTTTTAAAAGGAGAAAAATCAATGTTAAAGAAATAAACAAATCTGGAAAAGAGCCCACACATACATGCACACAAAAGGAGAGATGGGTACACACTCATTATAAAGTTAAAAAGTTTAAAAAGATAATACCAAGTATTTACAAGGGAGTCCCATTTATCTTTGGTGTAAAATCGTCTCAATACTTCTCCTGGGTGGCTTAGTCAGTTAAGCGATCTACTTTTGATTTTGGCTCAGGTCATGATTTCAGGGTTGGGAGATCGAGCCCCATGTTGGGCTCCGTGTTGAGCATGGAGCCTGCTAAGACTGTTTCTTTCCCTCTCCCTCTGGCCCCTTCCCCCCGAAAAAAGCTTGTGTGCAAATATTCATGCATTATCATTTGTATTAGGAAAATTTGAGACAAGTAAATATTCATCAAAATGTGCATAAATATATAAATTTTATACATACTTAAAATGGAATAATAATCTGCTACAAAAATGAAGTACTGATTCAGAAAACTACATGGATGAATTTCAAGAGCATTACGCACAATGAATATAACCATGCAAAAATACATGCATATAATATTAATTCATTTATATAAATTTTCAGGAAATTCAAGCTGATGTATAATGGCAGAAATCAAATAATTGCTTGCCTGCTGACAAAGGTGGATGTAGATTTAGGATACAACAGAGCAAAAGAAAAATTAGAGGATGATAGAAGTGTTTATTCAGCTGTTTCATGGTTTCATAATTTTGTGTGTGTGTGTGTGGGTACATACATATATGTAAAAATTGATAAAATAGCACACTTTTAATATGTGTAGCTTATTGTACATCAATTAAACATCAGCAAAGATACTTTAAAAAACCTCGTTAATAAGTTGAAAAGGCAAGTCAGATACTGAATGAAACTTTGTAAAGCATCTATCTCATATATAAATTATTCTGGAATATATAAAGAGCTATGACAATTCAATAACAAACAAAGAAGACAAACATTCAATAAAAAGTGGGTAAGCATTTGAACAGACACTTACTCAAAGTAGATTCAAAGCTGAGAAACTAGTACACAACAAGATGAACATGATCCTTAGTCACCAAGGAAATGCAAATGAATTCTATATTGAGATAGCCCAACACATATTAGAAAGACTAAAAGTAAAAGGACTGACAATGCCAAGTATTAGTGTGGATGTGGAGCACATAGAATTATCATATATAACTGACTGAAAAACAGTTTAGCATTTACTAGAAAGTTAAACATATGTTTACCATTGGACCCATCAATTCCACTCCTTTGTATTTTCCCACGATGACACATGTCTACACAAAGGCTTGCATGCAAATGTTCATAGCAGCTGTATTCTTAATAGTCAGAAATGGAAAAACACCAATCTTCTGGGAACAACAGTAATCGTATTTTGGTATAACCATCAATTTATAAATTGGTAAAGAAATTGTGTTATACTCAGACAATGGAATAGACAATAAAAAGGATGCAACCACCTGAATGAATCTCAAAAGTTTTATATTAAGTGAAAGAAACCAGACATGATAGGATACATATTATATTATCCCACTGATACGAAATTTTGGGAAAATCCATACTGACAGAATTAGTGGCTGCCTGAAGCTGGAATGGGAGGAATGTGGTTGAATTTAAAGGGGAATGAGGAAGTTTTTTGTTACAAAAATATTACATATCTTTTGTGGTGGTGGTGATTACCTGACTGTATGTATTGAGTACAATCTATTTAATTGCACACTTAACATGGAAAAAATTACTTTATAAAGTATAACAATATAACTGATCAAAATGAAAATAAAATAATATAAAATAAGTCGTAATGGCATAGCATTGTCAACAGTACATATTTAGAGTTTTGCTCCAGGTCTAGATACATCTTCTGTCTGTCATAAGATGCAGAAGAGATTTGGACATCACACTGAATTATTAAATTAATGAAAAGTAATGATTGGGCAGGATGAGCAGGAAGTGACTAGCGTGTGGGAAGCCTTAGTAAAATACATGGACCCCAGACGGTGGAATATAAGCTCCATCATTATTTAGGAACCTGTAACATAAGTAAAGTTTTTAGGAGTCCAGTTGTTAAAAGCATGCTGGGATATCCCCTATAAACTGGGAAAATTTCCAGAATTCTGCATCCCATGCCACAATGAGGGAAGCAAAATCCCTGGTAAGCATACATAAACTCCTGAGGCATATATATGCCGCAACTAGGAATTATGTTCCAGCCCATATATTAGTTGATACTGAAAGAATTTTGCATCAGGCCCAGGCAGAAGTGAAAAGAGTCTTGTCGTCTGACCTAGGAGGTCCAATAAATCTCCTGTATGTATAATCTTATCCTGGCACCGGCTTCTTAGAAACACCTAAGCTAATAGGGCATGACTTCTCTCACAGGAAATCTTTGCAGCAGTACTTCCCATTGAGGCTCTCCCTGCCTGATTTTGCTTTATTTCCTTTCTCCTTTGCAAGCTCTGGATCTGCACTGCAGTCTTCCACGATCCTCTGATCACCCAATCCTTTATATTTCACAAGTTTTACCTCTCATTACAATTTTTGCACTCCTAACTCCATCTCCGCATCTGCTTACTGCAATACCCGAACTGCAAAACATGTCCATACAAGATTTATGCATGAATGCTCATAGCTGTTTCAGTAATAGTAACAACCCCAAACTGGAAGCAACCTTGTCTCTTTTAGTGTTGAAAAGATAAGCAAAAGTAAAATATTGGCACAAGGAACTCCAGTAGGCAATAAAAAGTAATGAATGACATATACACAATAATGGGGATAGATTTCAAGAATATTATGCTGATTGAAAGACTGAACCTATCACACCTACTGTAGGATTCCATTTTAAAAAAAGAAAAATATAATCCATATAGGCAGATGACTGGTTGCATGTAACCAGGCATAGAGTAGGGATTAATTGGGAAGTGCCACAGGGAATGCTTCAAAGAAATGGAAATATTCTATTAATTATGGTGATGGATATATGAGTGTATGTATTTTTAAAAATTCATTAAAATATTCACTTAAAAAGAGTTTTATGATATGTAAATTATACTTTTTTTTTAAATATTTTATTTATTTACTTGAGAGAGAGAGAGACAATGAGAGAGAGAGAAAGCACATGAGATGGGGTGAGGGTCAGAGGGAGAAACAGACTCCCTGCCGAGCAGGGAGCCCGATGCGGGACTCGATCCAGGGACTCCAGGATCATGACCTGAGCCGAAGGCAGTCACTTAACCAACTGAGCCACCCAGGCGCCCTATGTAAATTATACTTAAATAAATTCTCTTTTTTTGTAGAGTGTATGTCAAGATAGACTGCAGTTCACAATGGCAAATAAAAACACGCATGTATGCACGCATACAGTTGACCTTTGAGCAACACAGTTTTGAATGGTGAAGATTCATTTACAAATGGATTTTTTGTTATACAGTACAGTACAATAAATGTATTTTTTCTTCCTTATGATTTTAATAACATTTTCTTTCCTTTAGCTTACTTTATTGTAAGCATATGGTATATAATACATATACAAAATATGTGTTAATTGACTGTTTATGTTATTGGTAAGGCTTCTATTCAACAGTAGGCTGTTAGTGGTTAAGTCCTTGGTGGAGTCAAAAGCTATATGTATGCAGATTTCTGGCCCCATGAGGGGGGCCTATTGCCCCTAACCCTTTTATTGGTCAAGAGTCAACTGTACTTACACAAACACATACATAAATAAATGGTTTATCTGCCCCAAATTCCTTTAGTGCTATACAATTATGACAGAGATAAATTAACAGTTAATGTCTGTTAAATATATATCAGGGACAAACCAGTATCCTGGGTCCTTTACTTATTTATCACTTTAACAAACATATGGGATAGGATATCATGCACATTTTTTTTTTTTAAAGAAGCAGCTTAAACACAGACAATCTACGTTGAAAATCCAAGATCACACAACAGCAAGAACCAAGGAATGATTCAAATGTAGGTCAAACTGCCTCTAACACTACATTTGCTCCATTATAACAATGCTATTTCTCTATTATTTTCTAGTTGGAAATTAGACATTCTCAAACCTGGTTAATGCAGTAAAAGTGTTCCATCCAGTGATTACTATTAATGAAATCTTTTAGAACCGTTCTGAACAAGTGCCTTCAAGGCACTTGCTTTTTAGTTAGGCCATGCTTTTTAGTTAGGAGGTCACTTACCCAGCATCACATATATAATGAATGTAGGAATTGGAAGTACACAAGACTGATGGCTAGTAAAATATATTTAAAAGAGGGGCCCTCTCTGTTATTAAAATAAAATAGACAAGGGGCACCTGGGTGGCTCAGTTGTTAAGAGTCTGCCTTTGGCTCAGGTCATGATCCCAGGGTCCTGGGGTCGAGCCCTGCATTGGGCTCCCTGCTCAGTGAAGAGCCTGCTTATCGCTCTCCTACTCTACCTGGTTGTGTTTTTTCTCTCGTCTTCTCTCTCTCTGTCAAATAAATAAATAAAATCTTTAAAAAAATTAAAGTATCCAAAAATAAAAGAATTTCAAATTTTTGTTAAAAAGATACAAGATTTAAGAAGTCTCTGTTACGGGAAATTACCAGGTTTTTTGGTATGGTTTTGGTGATCTAGAATATTAGCTATCAGCAAACATTTCTAATTACCTCCCTATAAAATTAAATGAATACAAATCTCATTATAAAACTCAACTAATTACTACATAAGCTTCCTTGTTGTATTTGCCACTCAGTTTTTTGAGAATCATTAGCCATCAAATCCAGTGATTAAACAAGAAACATCCTAAATAGCCAATACCTCTAACAGGTATTACAGTAGCCTTAAAAACTTATTGATTTTGTTCAAATATGATGGATATCGGAAGCTTCATTAATTCTTTAAAGGCCAGGGGGAAAAATGTATTATTGCTTTTAGGTACACAGGAACTGAAAGTGCTCAAATACCAGTGAGCTTTAGAATATATATCAAGATAAAAATCAATCTTTCAGGTTAATCTTCATTATACATTTACAGTAGTGAGTGGTTTTCTAAGTGTGCCCCAAACCTTCCTCAGACTAAAAAGCATTACTTTCAGTCTGGTCAACTCACTCATAAGAGTTAAATTATACAACGTATTGAATTTAGCTCTGAAATAACACCAAAATTGATTAGAGGGCTGCCTTATCAGGAAAGATTAAAGGGAATACATATTTATAGCTAAGCTGAAGGGTGAATAGGTTAATTTGTACACATATTTGAATAGAGTAAATATCAGAGCAAAAGAGGAATTATTTATTTTGATATGAGGCATTGTACAGTTGGGAGTGTCGGGATGAAATATAGAAATGGGGATATTCGGTGAAATTTGAACTGTAAACTATATACAGTCTTTGTGGGAAAGTAGTAAAACTAAAATGGACTGACATCGTTCTAAGAAATGTGTTGAACTTTTACTCAATGAGTGGCAGAAACTGGATGTTTATTGCTTTCATTTACTGTTTTTACAACAGTTTTTGCTTGGGTGGAGAGGTGGAGGCCTTTGAAGAATTTCTGAGGATCTGTTCATGCCAGATTTTTTAAATTAATTTATTTTTTTAATTTTAATTTTTTTTAAAGATTTTATTCTTAAGTAACCTCTACACCCAATGTGGGGCTCAAACTCACAACCCTAAGATCAAGAGCCACATCCTCTACTGACTGAGCCAGCCAGGCACCCCTGTTCGTTCTAGATTTTAAGTAAGATGCATCCACCACAGAAACAAGAAATATATTAAGTAATAAATAGATGATCTGTGATTTGTCATTTGAACTATAATAACGCTGTATTAATTACACTGTATTAAATACTTTAGCATAAAGAATCCTAATATTTGGGATTTAAATTAATTTTAAAATTGTACTCCGCATTCCCTAAAAGAGAGAAGAAAGAAACAAAAAATAACAACACCACAGCAACAACAGCAATGATGATAACAATAGAATACAATTTATTTCCATTATGTCCAGGAGTGTAAAATGTAAATTAATTGCACCTTCATTAGACTCAGTTCATGGACCTCCCACAGAATGAGCCACACTGCACTCTGTGTTAGTCTTGTGTTAAAAATAATTTTTTATACAATGCGGTCTAAATACAAGCTAAATACAAGCCAATGGTTGTATCAGGTGCTTGACTGAAGAAAGAGAGCTTTTTTATTTAGACATGCTTAAGGAATTTGCTAGGGCGATTTTGGTCTTTGGAGAATTAAGCCCTATTGACTTTACAACTTAAATCCTGTATGAGAGCCAACTCCATTCTATTCAAATTGACTCCTTTGATTCTCACACCATTATATAGACACTTTCATTGATCCTTATGAAAGGAGATGAGTGAAAACAGAAGTAATGTAACTTGCCCAAGACCAAGGGTGTAATCCAGGAAGTGGCAGAGACCTTATCCAACAAACTCGAATATGTCTGATGTCCACACTTGTGCTCTTATCCACTTCCCTGTAGTTCAGCCTGGTGATTTTCACACTGTAGCATACATCAACATCATCCACAGTCTGTGGTGTAAATCACTTCCCAGCTCTGCACTCAGCGATGTTGCATTTGCATCTTAAAATTGACAGTGGTGGGAGTATTTATACCACAGAAATAAACAAATAGTATAAATCAGGGCCTTCTTTTCTTAAAGAAAGATTTCTGAGACCCACCAACAAAGTTTCTGACTCAACAGGTGTTGAATCGGTTCCAATAAATTGCACTTCTCACAATTTTGCAGGTGATGCTGTTGCTGGTGGTCTGAGACTAAACTTTGAGAACCACTAATACAACTCATTTTTTTCTCATATGTTGATAGGTTTATAAAGATGTTGAATAGTACATGAAGGCACTATGTAGTTATAAAATCACATTTATCTTGGCTTTTAATTGGATATCAAATGATGTTAAATTAATCTTTCATCAAATTTTAGGAGACTATAGACAACTTTAAACTAGTAAAAGGGAAAAATATAAAACTTTATTTTAGAGAGGAGGAGGAGAGAGAGAGAGGGGCAGTGGGGAGGGACATAGGGAGAGGGAGAGAGGGAATCTGAAGCAGGCTCCATGCCCAGTGTGGAGCCCACTGAAGGGCTCGATCTCACAACCCTTAGATCAGGACCCGACTGAGTCATCCAGATGCCCCGAAAAACTTAAAACTTTATTAATGGTATTGGGAAAAATCAAGTACAGGTTTATTAGGTGATTAGGGTGATTAGTCAAGTGAAATATACAGTCTCTTTTTTTAATGTAACAGTTTTTATATAATTACATTGGACTAAGCATTTACTTAATACTGGAAAAAATTAAACTGTATCTTTCTGTAGACTGGAATAAACATGGTAAGTTAATACCTGAATTTACACACTAATTCTTAAGAATTATAAGAGAAATAAAGTTAACATGTAGTCTCAGCATTTTTAATATCCATAAGAATTACATTCTTTTTTTAAGATTTTATTTATTTGAGGGAGAGAGAACAAACAGTGGAGAGGGGCAGAGGAAGAGAGAGAGAGAGAGAGAGAGAAGCAGACTCCCCACTGAGCAGGAAGCCCAATGTGGGGCTCAAACCTGAGACCCTAAGATCATGACCTGAGCTGAAGGCAGATATTTGACTGAGCCACCCAGGCACCGCATAAGAATTACATTCTTGAGTTTGTACATAAGCTTACTGTCTTTATTTCTTTCAATTTTAATTCCCCCAAATTTCAGTGATTCATACCCATACAATATTCTTAAGTTTATCTGTAAAATTATTTATCTCAAAATTATTTGTTTATGCCAAATGTCAAAAGAGGGGAGCTCTAGTGGTGTGAATGATAATAAAGAATAATAAAAATTAAGTATTAAGCATTTGAATAAATTTATAAATATATTTAAAGAATTGTAATAATTTGTAACTGTCATTAAAATTCTGGATCAATTATTTTGCTTTTACTGTTGCCCAAAGACAATGATATATTGAATACAATTTGGAAGCATCTTAATTTACATGAGTAACTTTTTAAGAAAACATTTGGAAATTAGAAAATTATAAAACAGTAACTTACACTGCATTATGAAATTATAAATAGAAACTCTACTGGGCACTGTCCCCTAGGTTGAAATGTACACAGGATGCTTAGTTCTCTAGATAGATAGATAGAATTATATAGATAGATAGATGATAGATAGATATAGATAGGTAAACAGATAATGGATAGATAATAGATAGATAAATAGATAATAGATAAATAGATGATAGATAATGGGTATAGAGATAGAGAGATATAAATATAGGTATAAATAAAGATAGTTTGTAATTGTTAAAACTGCATGTGTGTCAAATACACTTTCAGTGTTAAACTTAGCTCTGTCTCTCTCAGAGGTATAGGATGTTGCACACCACACACTTGTCTTGGATCCATGCTTATTGTTACATTATAGATAGACCATAGATGTCCTTATGACCAAAAGGATTAGATCATTGGCATGTTGGAACTATGGTCTAGCTTGGGATTTACATACCCATACTGCCTACTCATTTGCTTCTTGATTAGTAAGTCTTACAGAATTTGTTTTTTAGGGCTTGCTAAAGTGAATCATTCCTTTTAAAAACAGTGCATCTTCAGGGAACTTGATGGAAAGTATCAAGACTTCATGGTCAAATTGTGTATAACTCTTCTTTGAGCTTCACCAATCACCTGCATTGAAAGGCATCATAAAACAGTTAAGCTTCTTTTGGTGATAAGAGAGGAATAAAATATCTTAGCTCTTGGTTCCAAATGTACAACATGATATGAGTTGGAAAGGAAGGCAAACTCATTGCTTTTTGGGTCCAGATCTCTTCATTGCTGTGAAAGATGTATGTTTTCAGCAAGCAGAAGTTGACAGGAATACATAAGCTGTTTTGGCAAACAGGTTTCCATTCGGCCTTTTCAGCCTGATGCACTGAGATGATGAAAGGCCCCAAAAAATTAATGATCTTTTTTTTAAAATTTCCTTCCCACCTTAAAGTCAAAAGGACTGAACTGAAAAAGAGATTCAAAAATGGAAACAAACAATGGCAAAAAGAGATAGCTGAGAGAGTGAGAAGAGCATTAAAGCAAATTAATTTCCACCTGTTACACTGGAAAAATAACTTAACTCTTGTTTATTAAGTGCTTACTATTTGCTGGATATTGAGCTGACAATTATTTGAATTCAGAACTTTTGTTCTAATGGAGAGACAGGGCATATTAACAAGCACTTACAATGTGATAAACAGTGTATTAATAGTATGAACAAAAAATAAGGAGTACATAGAACCTGGTTAGTTCATACTCTTACCTGCTTTGCTGTGTATCTTTCTTTGGGCAAGACATTCCTTTTTTTTTTTTTTTCCAGTTTTTAACATTTATTGAGGATTGTTGCCCAAATCTGTCTATATCATGATGATTACAAACTTTCCAACTCTACTACTAGTACATTTTGGAGGGGGAAAAAAATCTCATAATCCACAAATCCATAACAATAAAACAATATTGGAAACTGCCATGAAAACACAAGATAACTGAAAAACAGATCTTTTCTAAGAGTCACAGGACTATAAATTGAGGAAGTACACAAAAAAAGTAAAAAATGAATCAAACTCATCAAATTATATACATTAAATGTACAGCTTTTTGTGTGTTAATCATAACTAATTTGAGTGGTTTTAAGGAAGAATCATGCCAAAGAAAATCATGATTTTTGTCTTAATCCTGAGTTAAGAATATTAACAATAATTTGCCCCCAATGCATGTGGTCTGTTATATACAATAGATGATTTTATATGCAGATTTAAAATCCAATACATTTTGTATTTATGATTCAGAAGTAACTTTAAACTTTTTAAATATTTTATTTATTTGTCAGAAAGAAAGAGGAACAGAGAGAGAGAGAATACAAGCAGGTGAGCGTCAGAGGCAGAGGGAAAAGCAGGCTCCCTGCTGAGCAAAGGAGCCTGATGTGGGACTCCATCCCAGGACCCTGGGATCATGACCTGAGCTGAAGACAGATTGCTTAACTAACTGAGCCACCCAGGTGTCCCAATTTTAAACATTTTTAAGCAGCAGAAATTACATAACAGTTATGAGTGCAAATAATCCCTGCAAAGTGTCCTGCGTTTTTACTGCAGAGACACACAATAACAGTCTCAGGTTATTAAGAAAATGTCAAAAATTGTTGTCTTGTATATTGAGTATGTTTTCGAGAGTGGGAAAAGAATAATAGCTTTCCCTTTGGTTTAAAATACTCAACATTTAAAGAAATAAAATAAGTAAAATAAAATACTCAACATTTTGAAGTCCTAAACTTGAGAAGGTAGCAGTCTCTAGAGGAGTCAGAATCCCCGAGGCTTGAAGGGAAATCCAGCACAGAAGTACACCCGTGTTTTCTCCTCTACCTCTCCATGATGCTCAGCTCTGGATCCCCCTTTAAAAGAACTGTTAAGGGGCTCCTGGGTGGCTCAGTTGGTTAAGCCACTGCCTTCAGCTCAGGTCATGATCCTGGAGTCTCGGGATCCAGTCCCGCATTGGGCTCCCTGCTCAGCAGGGAGTCTGCTTCTCCCTCTGGCCCTCCTCCCTCTTGTGCTCTCTCTCTATAGTTCTCTCTCTCTCTCAATAAATAAATAAAAATCTTTAAAAAAAAATAAAAGAACGGTTAAGGTCTTTTCTATTTCAGAAGGGTAAACATTTGGTAGTACCAAGGACCTTTTCATCTTATTAACTGGAATGGGTGGTAATTTCCGTAATGTTTTCCAGTTTCAAACATAAGAGCCTCTGTATTCCAACCCATGAAACCGCAGGCTGTGTTGGGGGTGTGAGGGTGTCATCTGCCCCCGCCAGCCTGTGTGCCCTGTAAGCGGGATGCAGAGAATGTGTGGGCAGCCTGCCGTCCAGCTATCTTATCAGTCGCACTGCAGAGTTGAACATAGTTCCCTTTCTACCATTAATTATAATCACACCTGTACCCTTTTTCTTGGTATTATAATCTCATTGGAGGCTTCTCATTAACACCTTGTTCCTCCTAACAGATTTGGGGCACAGCATATTGTCTTCCAGGTGCAGGGTGGAGGAGCGCATGGAAAATCGCAGGCAGGAAGCAAGAAGAGTATGCACACTCTCCTGTTTTTCAGGCACCCGGGCTTGTCCTGCATGAAATTGCAGGCGAACCCAATACTTTTTGTCTGCAGGAGGACGTCTCCCAGGGACTGCACACCGCCTGACACCATAGGCCTCCTGTGGCGACTCCTCTGTCTCCATCTTCCCAGTCCGGATGCCCAGTCCTGGACCAGGAGGCAAACACAGCATCTGGGGCTGAAGTTGTCACAACGGTGTGGACTCTTTACAGGAGAGCATTAGACCCAAAAAGGGCAGACACCCTCCACCCTCAGAGGGAACAACCACTTCATGAGGGTACTTCCATCAGAAGACAGCTTTTTTTTCCCCCGAACGTTCCAGGGACATTTCCCCCTTGTCCATCTTTGATCTCCTTTGTGACTGTGTGACTATCTTGGCGTCCTTTGCAGTGACAGGAATGTTTGTCTTCTGATCAGGGCAAACATATTTGCAGAGTCATTTAATTGCATCTAATTTCTGGCCTTTGGTGCGTTAGTTGTTGGTACCAGGCCAGCAAGGTGTCTCGGTGAAGCGGATTGGCTGGTGGCAGTTTGGAAGGTACTGGTGAAATCGGTGTCTTCTTCTGAAGCCTTACTCTTCCATTGCCTTGTGCTATCTTTTCTGAACAGGAAGCTTGGTCTTCTTTCATAGATCTTTTCCTTTTGGTCCCGTTCTCTAAGTTTCTTTGTAACTTTGGTTCACCAGAAGACTCCTCTTTGTCTTTGGCCTCTCCTGACACAGGTTGGGGTTTGCAAGTCAGTCTTCCCGTGACTTCTTCGTGGAGTTCTTTTTGTCTTTTGCTTTCACCATATCCAAAGAGAAGTCAAGGTTGACAAAAAGAAAATTCTTACTTCTGAAATGTGGGCAAGACATTTCTTATCTCTGTCCCACTGAATGATGACTAGAAGAAAATGTAAAACTCTCTCCATCTCTAAGTGTAGTTGAGTGAAAAACTTATCTCTATTCTGTACTCTAAGGAATAGGTACAGAATAGTTCATCAAATTAAGCACCTGCACTGGTCACAAAGAAAATAAATAAAGTGAAATGAGTATCTGTCGATGGGGAGTACTATTAAAATGGAGAATATATATGTCCCATCTGAATGCATTCAAACTAAAAAAAAAAAAAAAGTACTCTTATAGTCCAGAAGCAGGAGATAAACATATACCAAAACAAAGAAGTAAAAAAGGACAGTTATCAATTAAGACTCATGTGAATCTTACAGAATAAATAATGTAAGGAGGAAGAGACACAACTGACTGAATAGTCAAGAAAGGTGTCATAACAGAGGTGAAACTTCGTTCAACTTTGACAGATCAGTATTTAGAAGGTTATAGAGGAACAGGGGATATTTTGATGTGAAAGCCATGACTGATACTCTGCACTAAGGCAGAGATTGGACTATTCAGGGTTTATTCCAGAGGAGTTTGAGCAGACTGGACAACAAGGTCCAGATAAAGTAGCTTGAAATGAGTTAAAAATATAGATCAGGTAGAAATTTTATTGAAACTATCAATATAAACTTTAAATTATTAGGAAATATTGAGGATGTGGGAGATGAATGTAATGTAGGTTTATAGAAGTGACAGCTTGGATATGAAAATGTATTATTTGTCCAGACATTCTCCTTATGTTAAATTAAATATTGAATTAAATACCTTTTTCAAAAAAATCAAAGCCAGTTAAAGAGACTTGGTATTCTATTATTCTATACACAGCTATTTTTACAGGCATGAGAGGGCTTGAGTTACAGTAGAAAACTATTTAGGATGGCTTGAAGAAAGTGCTGCCTCAAAGAAAGGAGTTGAGTAGAAACACTTGAGGCTGATTTTAGATCTCCAAATGAATGACTTTTGTTCTTTTGCATGAAAATATATATTATATATGCATAGGCCATATATCTCCCATATATAACGGGGATTTCCATCTTCTAAAGTTAAAAGTTAGAAATGGGCCATTGATGTGCTTTAAAAAAGGTAGAATTATATAGAGTAATACTGACATATAAAATGTGTTCCACTCAAGTGATCTCCTGTTAAAGGTTTCATGATAGCGATTTTAAAGATGCATTTAGAAACCTTCGTTAAAGGAAAAATTAAAAATTCACAAATAACTTTCTTGGTCATATTTCTAATTTCAGTTTGTCAAAAGAACTTATTCAGCAAATTGGCCTCCAACATTGGAAGAGTTGCCAAAGTCACCATATTTAATTTATATGAAAGAATATTATATTTTTAAAAATTACAGTCCTCCTTTTCTAGTGCCATGCTCAGAAGTTAAAGCATAAATAGTCTCAGATTTACTGATTTATTATTTCCAGATGTGGTTTTCTTTCCAACTTGGTCAATGCTGTTGGTGATTAAATGAAAAACAAATAAATTATATTAATTAGGAATCAACACTAATGGAAGGAATACACTAGAATCTAAAACTGTAATGTCAAGAGCACATAGTTGTAAGGGTTCAATTCAATTAAAGACTTAAAAGTCAAGAAATGAATCTATTCTGAATGTTGATTATGCTGCTTTATCTCTATTATCACCTCCTGGTCCACGTATCAGTGTTATCATCCTCCCTTGGACTGTGCAAATAGCTCCCTAAAAGTTCTGATGGATGCCTTCTTTGTTCTTCTACCATCCATTTCCTACACATCAGTGCTCCAGCCACAGGACTTTCTTTCCATTACTTAAACATACAGATCTCCTTTGGGCGTAATGCCTGACTTTCCTCTGGTGGGGTCCTAGATTTGGTGGCTTCTTGTCATCTGGTCTCTGCTCTTATCTACTACCTCTGCAAGCCACACTTGACCATTAGGTTTAAATTGCTCCTAATCTAATTCACGCTCTATCATATTGTTCATGATCTTCATAAAACTTAATTTTTTTAGTAGAATCTTTTTTATTTAAACAGGAAAAAAAACCCCACAAAATACCAAAAAGTTTGTATGAGGGGTATGGGTAGGGGGAGGTGTCTGTTCATCCGGCCCCAGCTCCCCAGCCCGTGTGGTTTGGGCAGCAATAAGGGGTGTGGGGTAATGGCCTCCCAAATAAAAATAGTGTAGGTGTATGTGTGGGAAGGAGAGGGGTGCAAAAGCAATGGGGAGTTGTGGGGGAAAGGGTCAGATGAGGTCAGCACTGGGAATGCCGTAGGTGGGAGGTCATTTCATAAGATTTCTTGATCAGACCACCCTGGATATCTTCTTTGCCCAGCAGCAGGATTAGCGTCCTGGCAGTCATTGTGACAGTGACGCTGAAAGTGGGAACTCCCCCAGTGCTCTTGGTATGAAGATGCATGGTAAATTCACCGTCCTGCAGCAGTGAGTCTTGGATAACAGAATGTTTCTGGCCCCCAAGTGTCAGCCCATTCACGAAAAAAGTTGACTGGTCTTTGCCTACCAGTACACGGACCTCAGATGGCATGCTCCTGCTGAAAGTTTTCCCTGGATGGCTATTCAGACGGAGGGAGAGTCCTTATAGCCCATGATGACCACGTCCTGACAGGTGTCCTCCACCCAGTGGTTGTAGATGTTCTACCCGGCGGAGCGGGGCTGCTGGGGCTGCAGGCTCAGCTGGGGGCCGCGGGCTGCGGGCCGGGGAGGCGGAGAGCTCAGGGCGCGTACTGCCCTGGGGACCGTGGCTCTGCTCGGAGTGCAGCCGGCCACCCTTGCACCGCCACCAGATTTAATTTTTTATGTCTGTTTTCTCTTGAGTGAATATAAGTTACATGAGGGCAGGGTTTTCCCTGTATTATTCACTGTTATAGTTCCAAAGTCGAATAAGTTACTGGCATATTTGTAGACTCTCAAAAACATTTTCTAAATACAAGAACAAGCTTTTGGAGCAAAATCTTAGAAAAGTGAGTCTTTTTTGTAAGATTTAAATAGTTTACTATTTCTGAGTATTATTAATCAAAACTTTAAATTTAGAAGATACAAAACACAACCGGAGCTGTCTTTCCACTGCTTTTGACCTTAGGATGTGCAGAAGCATAAAAGAATTAATAATGGTGATTATCTTTAACACATTAAATGACTTAAAAACATAATTGGAGTGTTATGAATAGGCTTAAATAAGAATTAAATCATTTTTCATGTTTTAAATTATCTGTGTATATCTAAAATCCTGGTAACTATAAAGAGAGTAAAATGCTCTCTTTCATTTGTTTTTTTTTTTTAATTTCCATTTGTATAATTAAATGTCATTTTCCTATTTGCATGCTTAGTTTTATTTGGGTATATAATATAGTGACCCTTATTCATCTGATTACATATTTCCTATTTAAACTGTTTTAGAAAATTTATTTTAAATGACAGGAAAATCTAATACAATGAATATAATTAATATTTATTTGTTAAGTCAACTAACTCTCAGGCACTTTTGTGAGAACATCTTTACTCTCTCTCTCTCTCTTTTTTAGTGGTCCATTTTGGACAATTTGTTAAAAAACAGAAAGTGAACAGATACTTTTAGGAAGGTCAACAAGAATAGAAGACACATATTGGGGCTGCAAGTGATATAAAATATGTTTCTTTGATGAGACCTGGAAGTTTTAAGCCTCTGTACCCCCATCCCCAAATGTTTATAGTCAAATATATTATCTATGTGATGCTTATGGCACTCTACATTTTTCAGTTAGTTCATAATTTTAAACACTGGGATGAAGTATTTCAAACACTAGCATTTTTAGAGTATAAAATGGAGAAATACAGATTGTTTTGTCAGTGACTTTTTAATTTTTAAGACTAAATTCTCTCCAAGTTGGGGATGCTAGGAATCTCAGAGATACTGTCCCTACTCAATATCAATATATATTCCATGTGTGTTCAATAGAACATCCTCTACTTTCTTTTAATAAAATCTGTAGAAAATCCCTCAAATGTCTATTTTGCTTTCTCAACATTAGCTCATTAATCTAGCCTTTCTGACAAGTTATAGAAAAAGTGAGTATATTCCCAGGACAAAAATCCACAGTAAAAATTTAGCACCACATGGTTTGTCATTGAAAGTTATAGAAATTATGATGATGTTAAATAATATTATGAATGGCAAAGTTAGGAAGATAGTTCAGACATTATTTTTTTCCCTTCTCCATCCTAAACTAATAAGGCCAAAATGATCAAGATTTTACTTTGGTAGGAACCCTTCCTTCTACATGTTGACAAATAAATGGAAAACTTTGAGAAGATAACTGAGAAAGTAGTTAGAGAGGCATCCTTCCCCTCTTCTTTTCCACTTTCTCTCCCTCCAATTCTTTTTGCTTCCTTTCTTTTCATCAGCTTAACAATACTTATATTTTTGAGAATCAGTGTAACAAGATTAAGTTGATTAAGAATTGATATCTGGATGCCTGGGTGTCTCAGTTGGTTAAGTGTCTGACTCTCAATTTTGGCTCAGGTCATGATCTCAGGGTCCTGAGATGGAGCCCCACATAGCACTCCATGCTGGGTGTGGAACCCACTCAAAATTCTCTCTCTCCCTCTCCCTTTGCTCCTCCCTCCCCACTCCTCAGGCACACATTCTCTCTCTCTGAAGAAAGGTGTTGATATTGACTATTTACTAAATATATGACCTCAAGAGGCTTACTTAATCTTTATTATTATTTTTTTTAAGTAATCACTATACCCAACATGAGGCTCAAAACTACAACCCCAAGATCAAGAGTCACAGTAGTTTCCTCTTAATAAAATTCTAGTATAAATCAAATGGATTAATGCATTGAAGTCTTTATGGTCATGTTCAGTACATAGTGAGTGTTCAGTAATTGTTAACTGGTATTTTTCAAGGTAGAAATAGTAGTAGTGGTAGTAATAGTAGCAACAGTAAGCAGTAGTAACAAGTACTAGTAGTAGAAATAGTAGTATGCCTACTATTAAGAATTAAGAGGGCGCCTGGGTGGCTCAGTCGTTAAGCATCTGCCTTCAGCTCAGGTCATGATCCTAGAGTCCTGGGACGGAGCCGCACATGGGGCTCCCTGCTCCGCGGGAAGCCTGCTTCTCCCTCTCCCACTCCCCCTGCTTGTGTTCCCTCTCTCGCTGTCTCTCTCTGTCAAATAAATAAATAAAATCTTTAAAAAAAAAAGAAAGAATTAAGAACTGTTCTAGTTGTTCTCTGTAGAGTGGCAAATCAAATAAACAAGACAATTCTTGTTTCACTCTGGATATTTTCTGGTGACCTATGTTTCATTCCATTAATTCTCTCTTCAGCTGTGCCCATTCTGCTATCATAGTCATTTAATTTGTTCTTAGCCTTACATTTTGGATTTTTTTAACTTTTTCTTCATAGATTCTCATTCTCTGCTGAAATTCTCCATCACATTGTCTGTTTTGTTGAAACTTTTATCACAATTATTTTAATGTTTCCATTTAATAACTCCAAACTGCCAGGCTAATTTTGATTAAGTACTGAAAAATTTTAATAAAATGTTAGAGAGATTATTAGAGGTTCTGGATCATGTTGTCTTCCTCTAAAAAGGATAAACTTCCAGTTTTTCAAATCTAGGCCTGGGTTGTTTTATGAGTCCTTTCTACCTTAGCAGCTGTGATGCCCAATGTCTATGTCTGCAGTCTAGTGGAACCACTAGAAATGACTCATCTTTTCAGTCTCCCATCCCCATTTTGAATGAACAGATGTATCTAGAGGGAAAGAGGAGTAAAGCGCCATGTTCTTTCCTCTGTGTTTCCTTCTTACCCACCCCCCTCAGATTTTGGTTGTATGGAGAGCCCTCAGACTCCTTCAAATAGTTGTTTATGTTATTAGCATTGTTCTGATACAATCTCACTCTATACATTCAGAAACATAAGTGCTTTCTAAAAAGTTGGTAGACTTCATATTTCTAAAAATGAGAAAATTAAAATAGTAAACTTATTTCCACTACAAACATCTGAGAATTCCTTATGTAAGAGTGAAACTGTTACATCTACACAAAGATGCAGGGCAGGAATTCAAATGAGTAAAGTATATGGGACAGCTTAGAACTAAGCTTATAATTTTAGTTGGGTTAATTAACTTCTCCCAATTATCCTCTTGGGGAAAATCAACATTTTCAGCCTTATTCCCTCTACAAATTAAGATTATTTGATAAATGAGAAAACCCAATGAGCTCCCCAGAAGGAAGGTACAATATAAATACAAAGCATTTATCTAAGGGATTGCTTTATTGGACAATATGAAAACTTATTGTGATACTCATCTCAAATGGTTCTAGATTGCATTGGTCTCTGCCACCTATTATGATATGTAAAATTTCTGTACTCTGAGTATTCAATCACATTTTTCAGATCTAATGACTTTCTGGGCAATTTTAATTATTAGGGAGTCCTAATTAACTCAGTTATCACTCCATTTTGTATCTATTTTCATTACATTTCTTTCCTTCTTTCATGGTTTGGAAAAGTAGTAGTCTTGTTCACTCCTTCATCCTTCTGGTTCTAGGTTCTCAGACACTGGTGCCCTAAGGTAAGATTTTAGGCAAAGAGTCACTATCAAAATCCTTTGTGTTGCAGGCACTCAAAAGCTAGTTCTCTCAGTGGGTACATGTACTGCTAAAAACCACCACATGATTCTCTGACAAGAGAGATCTAGCCCAATATGAACTTCTTCACCAGCCTCCTACTGTGGCTCTCATCATTTGATGCCTATTCCACAACTTCTTATTCTGGGAACTCACATCAAATGGGTCAACTGGGTTGAGGCAACAGCAAGACATATCAATTATGGCTATATTCTGCAATTTTACTTGACACACAAAACTTCATCCTTGTCACCTCATGTTGGGGAAAAAGTATGTGTACGGGCTCTTCACTGCCATCCCTTCTTTACATCTGGCCATCTCTACTGAAATCTATTCTCTGCTGAATAAGCATAGGAAACAGATCAGCAAATCTCCTGCATAAGTGGATGTCCAAATTAAAGAAAAGATGCCAGCTTCCCCTTTTTGCAAATACTTCCGATTTCTATCAGTGGTTCTTTGAAGCCTCCTGATTGGCTTTAGGATGGGGCATCCCCCATGATAATAGGGAAGGAAAACACACAACTCTCCATTTGGCACTAGACTTATATACAAATCCCACAGTTCTCCCTTCTTTCCTGTTCCCCTGCCTTCTGCTTGTTCAGGTGGCCAAAAAGGATGTGGAAGAACCTAGGCTGATGTCTAAGTGAACCAAAGTCTGCTCAATCATTTTTTAGTAAGTCCTTAAAAAATTTTGATCCCAATTCTCTGCAGCTTTCTTTAAAATACAGGTTGTGGGGCGCCTGGGTGGCTCAGTCATTAAGCATCTGCCTTCGGCTCAGGTCATGATCCTAGGGTCCTGGGATGGAGCCCCACATGGGGCTCCCTGCTCTGCGGGAAGCCTGCTTCTCCCTCTCCCATTCCCCCTGTTTGTGTTCCCTCTCTCGCTGTGTCTCTCTCTGTCAAATAAATAAATAAAATCTTTAAAAAATAAAATAATAAAATAAAATAAAATAAGGTTGTATTTATTCCCCAGTTTCTCACTTATGTGTTTTATAGCTAGTGGGCTACCATCTTAGATGTGGCATCAACAAGAATGGGGGGTGTGGATTATAAAGACATTTATTAGCTACTCTGTGTACTTTGATTGCCATTTAGAGTGAGATACGAAGTCAAGTGAGTGTCGTGAGTAGAGATGTATCATGATTTGACATCCTTTTAAAGGGCTTCCTTCTTAAATTGCTGCCATATTATGAATAGACTGCAGAGAAGCAAGGACAGAGCCAGAAGGGGCAGTAAGAGCTAATACAATAATCTTTACTCATCACTCTCATTTTGTCATGGAGAAAATGTCTGTAATAGGTCATATCTCAGGTTCAGTTGGCCAAGATTGAGTCATTTGCTGACTTTTGAGCTGCAAGCACATCTGGGAAAGGAACTATCTGGCATTCTCAGTGAGTATTGCAAGAGATAGGCTCTGTTGGCCAGAAAAATGGGAGAAACGGCTGTTGGTTAGGTAATCAATAATGTTTTCCAGGGTAGACTAAGAACATTAAAATGTCCTGAAGCTTTTAAGTAGAATATTAAGTTGATAAAGTTTTATTTTAGAATAGCCTTTCCAAATACCTAGAAAAATAAACCAGAGAAGAAGACTAGAAACAGAGAATCCAATTAGAGGCTGTTTCCATAATCCAGGGGAGACATGATAGTATCAATAGTGGCCTGAAATTGAATTGACATAGGAAGTGAAGGTAATGGAGAGGAGGCATCATTGGTGGTGCCTCGTACAAGATTTCTGAAATAGATCAATGGGTATATCATGTTGCTATTCTTTGAAATTTATATATTTTTAGAAAGGGGAGCAAGTTAAGAAGAAAATTAGTTTATCTCTGGATATACTGAGTTTAAGGTGTGTTTAGAAGAATCTAAATAATGATGTACAATAGGCAGAGTCTGAAGGACAGGAAATATATCAAAGCTTAAAATATAGATTTTAGGGTTATCTACACACACATGATTATGTTCAAAGTATTAAAAAAAATCCAGAAAAAATGGTATTGGAGCAAGATGATGTTCTGAACATATGTTTTTATTCTCTCTTGTTTTGCATATAATGAAGAAAGAAAGAGAGGGAGAGAATGAGAGAGAGGTAAATAACAGACAGAGAGGTTAAAAAAAAAACATTTGAAGGGAGATACTAGCAATAGGCTAGAAATGTTTAGTCTCAGAATAAAAAAAACATATATACAATATAATCTTCAGAAATAAAGTGAGAAGAAACCACAATGCCAAAATACATGTGAGAAAATATCACTGCAGAATTAGAAGTAATTCCAGGAGTCAGTCCGAGAATTTCTCCTTGAGAGGAGAATGTGCAGAATTATTGTCTCTAATACCAGAAAAGTGAATTGCCAATGAAAACAAGTATTATTGACAGGATTCTGTGATCATGCATGCCAAATCTGTAGTTATAAATTTAAAGAGAGGCAAATCAGTTTCAGTGCTTGTTTCTGCAAATTAGGTGAAGTTTTGCATGTAATCATGGTTGGGGTTTTGCCAAGTGAGAAAGCCAGAGGGATAGTGGGTTATGTGTTTTGATTGTATTGAGCAAGAAATTATGGTAATGGACAAAGGAATATGAGTTGTGTACAAGAGTAAATTACAGACAGGAAATTGGGGATGGTGGTAGACATTTAAAAAAAGTGATAAATTTAATGGATTGTATTATTCAAGAAAGTCAAGGAATTGTTTAAATGTGTGCAAAGTCAGTGAGTTGAAATGTTAGAAGGTTGTAAGAGAGGATCCTTTAAATCAAGATTTGAGATGCCATATATTTATTGGAAGTAAAAAAGGTCTAGAAATGACTATAAGATGAGGTGGAAAAATTTATTTCAGATGAATTTTTAAATAAGGATGGCAAGATCAGAAATTTCCAGTGGCATGAACTTTCAACCTACCTGATGTTGAAGACCATATACTAAGCAATGATAGGCAGTAAAGAGGAGAATGACTTAGGTGTTAATACTTAAGTGAATCTTTTATATTGAGTACAAAATTTTGAAATGTCATGTAGTATAGTCAGTAACATGAATTTTAAGAGTTGAGCTTTAAGGGAGTGTTATGAATTACATGTTTGTTTCCCCCTTCAATTCTTCTGTTGAATCACTAACTCCCAATGTGATGATATTTGGAGGTGGGGGTTTTAGAAGTTAATTACGGTTAGATGAGGTTGTGCCCATGGTGCCCTTAAGATGAGTTTAGTGTCTTATAAGAAGAGACACGAGAGCTCTCTCTCTCTCTCTCTCTCTTTGGGTATACCCAAAAGAGGTCATGTGAGCACCCAGTGAAATGGCAGCCTCCTGAAAGCAAAGAAGAGAGTCCTCACCAAGAACTGGCATCTTCACATTTGACTTCCCAGCCTTAAGAACTGTTAGAAATATATGTTGGTTGTTTAAGCCACCTACTCTGTGATGTTATGTCATAGCAACCTGAGCTTATTAAGAGAGGGAGTAATAAGAAATTGTCTGGAACCAGGAATGAGGAACAAGTAGAATACTCCTCTACCTCCAGCCCCATGGAAAGTATATAGGGTGAGTGAAATAAGTAGTCATCTTTAAGAGAGCTTTGGGGCTATGTCACTCAGATTCACATAGAGTTATGGCAAAGAATGTTTGGAAAGGAGGCCTAAAGTGTAGAAGATCTGGCTGGTGACAGACCGTATGTATTTAAGGGCATGGTGGAAGGGCTCTAGGAGTTGGGGAAGCTCTGAGATTAGGAGTTGTATGTACACAGGGGACAGAAATCCAGCTGACAGCTTAGAGAGTTGGGTCAGAGCTGAGGTAAATAAGTATGTAAGACAAGAATATCTTCATTTGTCTTTTAATTAAACATGGGTAATCAATTCTAATTACAGCCTCCTGCAGACTGGTTTCAGTGGAGGCTTCTGGTGCTAGAGGTGGCTCAAGTGCCAGTCATTCTGTGGAGGACATGGAGCTCTGTTGCCATCCCTTATGTGCCACTGAGTGTGATGACAGAGTTGGGAAATGGGTGGTGGCACCACAGCACCCCCAGCCCAGTGTCATATTGCTCCCAGACCATCTGGAACTTTGTAGGCTGCCTTTAAATATGTGCTTGGGCTGATACTTTCACACTAGTATTCTGGACATTTAGTGTTAATGATTATGTTAAATATGTGTGGGTTTGGTTTTTTTTTTTTCTAACATGCTTGTTAGTAAAGTGGTATTTGCTTTTGATAAAATTTTATATAAACTTAATCTTTCTCACAGTAATTGAAACACCTTACAGATTTAAAATTATTTATTTTTTGGGAGGGAGTGCTATGCATAAATACTTCATGAGGGCATTTGTATGAACACTTTGATGAAAACATAAATACTAAAGATGTTATTTCATAAAAATCATGTGGAATAAATGCAATGAATAAAATAATATGAATTTGTGACATGTAATAATAAGAAAAGCTAATATTTATTGGGCTCATGGTATATGCTAGATGCAATCCTCACACACTACCTATATTATCTCACCGAATATCCATAACTACACTATAAAGTAAGTGTTTTATCAACCACATTTTTACATGAGGACACTGAGCCACAAAGAGGTTAAAGAATTTATACAAGAACACTCACATATTATGGGGAGAAGCCAAGATTTAAACCTTGACTCCAGACCTAACACTGAAACATACACAGAGATGCACACATATATTCCTATATACATATATCACACATATATGTTCATATATATTTATATATTACATACATAAAATAGGCCCCATGCCATCTGAAAGAATTGAACACTAGAACAGTTCAGGAAAGAAGATGATTACTTCTGGCAGAAAGAATGAGAAACAAGAGGAATTAACAAGAAACCAGAGCTGAGATGTGCTATGATATAGAGTATGAGGATTTCAGGTAGAAGTGCCAACATGCACATACACACAAAGTGTGTATTTACAGAATGGCAAGTAGCTTCACTTCATTGAAGAGCTTGTATATATGAAAAGGAAAGTGACAGTCAATAGGAATGGAATGATAAATTGAGACATTACTGAAGGCTTGGATTATATGCTATTTTTGTAGTATAATGTATAGTGGAAAAGTGAAGATATTTGACCAGAGAAATTCTGTTTTGATAATAGCTGTATTTTGGAAAGATAATCTGGAAGTGGTTAATGATATAAATCAGCACAAGAATTGCTCAGTTGTAAAATCATTATAGGCATTTCAGTAATAAATAATGGAAAAAGTAGGAAGAATCTTTTCATACTTTGCTATAACTTAAACAGTAACTTCTGTAGCTTTAATTTTACAGCTGTCTGACCTTAGCTGGAAACTATTAACCTAACACTTCAAACCCTTAAAACTTCTGGCAGAAATTAAAGACAAAAATTAAACCTGAACCAATGTTAAATTTTAATGTACTAAATAAGTAAAATATTCTTAGAATGATTTCCTCAGTTCAACTTTCCCCCCATAGTTTTAATTCTCTCTCTCTCTTCCTCTGTACTTCCACGAGGCTTACAATATGTGATAAATATCACTTTGCTTGTATTCTAGAAGGAAAGAGGCAGAGATTAGAAAAATAATGAGCAACTTAATATATCTATTTCTTTCAGTACTTCACATTCACACTTGTTTAAATAACTGTTTAACAAAGCAAACATAATAAGACTAAACATCATGTTCTGCAAGAGCAGCTAAAAATCTTTCCAACCCAAATTGGTCATGAATGGAGAGAGTCATATCTACATCCACTCACCATCATAAAAAAATTATTAAAACTTCTATTTTTTATCATATGAATGATTAACATACAAGAAATGAGATATTTCTACATTATTGACAAATCACAAATAGACTAATATCTACGTGATACAAAGATTCATGACATTAATAATTTTATATAATTCATTCTATTATATGTTAGGTAACTCCCCATCTTCTGAGAATATACCGACCTCAAAAATGTATAATAATGTTCAAAATCTTTCATAATTAGGAATTAATAACACCTAGAAAAATAAATGCAAGTAAAGTCACTTTTCCTGAAGGAAGATAAAACCCACCACAGGTCAGCAGAACTGAGTATTTCTTTCTCTCATTAGTGAGAAAGCTTTTATCTTTGGTCCATTTATTATCCACAAATTTTTTAAGATCATTCCTGCAATTCGAGCTATTTTTATAATGGAAATTAGTACAGGAAGCTGTACCTTTAAAATAATCCTGACAAACAAAATTATTTTGCTTTGAATACTCCATTATTAGATAAATGTAGAGTATAACAAACAAACAACAACAACAACAAAACAACTTGAAGAATTTTTAGAACATCAAATAGAGTGGCAGAACTTGACTAGACAACTGAACTATATACACTTCCCTACTCTTTCATTCCCTTTTCCGTTTGGGATGAAAGCAACATGACATTCATTGTGCCTAACTTCTGTGGTTAGGCATGCAATTTGAAAGTGAGAACATATCGTAAATAGGGCTAAACAAAACCCTCCTCCTCTTTGTAAGAAGAGGTAATTAGGCATATGCCACAGACAATTCCGAAAGCCCCAAAGAGGGTTTTCTTCCCAGTAATCTAAATTTGTCAAATATATTTTTACATGAAATGTTTTCCTGCTCTCTTTGTTTTAAAATTCAGAAAGTTGTTTGCATATATTAAGTCCAAATATCTAAATGTGTTGACAATTATCTTTGTAGTACCTAAAAATATTTGTTTTTAAAGAAAGCAGCATACATATTTAAAATAAATCATCTTCTTCTTCTTCTTCTTCTTCTTCTTCTTCTTCTTCTTCTTCTTCTTCTTCTTCTTCTTCTTCTTCTTCGTCTTCTTCTTCGTCTTCTTCTTCGTCTTCTTCTTTTTGGTCTTTTTCTAGATATAAAAACTAAATTAGTGTATTCTTCATGCAACAACTTTGAGCTGAAGCAGGGCATTTCTATATGAATGTCAGGACTCTTTCTGGCACAAAGTAACTGATTAGTTTTAATAAGGAGGCCTAAGGTTTTTGTCTATTTTTCTGAACTATTTTATAATCTTTTATAAGAGTGATTCATAAACTTTTTTCTGCATACCAAGATATTTGATGCTGCCAATATTGGGAAGTGTATTATAACCCTCAGTTATATGAAGATAAGATTTTCTGCAAAATCAGTGAATCAACTAGGATGCAGTCTCTACAGAGATTCACCAGCCATCCAAATCTTTTTTTTTCTTCCAAAACCTGATGCCTTATTCTAGAAGACTCTTCACTCTCACTCCAAACTTAATGACTCTGTTGTAGTAATCTTAATGCATTTGTGTTGAAATGTTTTCTCCCACAGCAGATTATAGAAAATAAGTCAGAAGAATTGGCAGGAAGCTAAATTTAGTACTAAAGATCCTAGGCACAGGAGATGAAATGGGTGACGACATATTAAAAGGTCCCCAAAAGCGGAGACTCTACCACAGCAGGTGCTCACTCACTCTCCTCCCCTCTGACAGGATCACTGTGTGATATTCAGTTCAGTCACTCATGTTTCTCCTCATCATGAATCATTAAGAAAAAGTGAAATGAGGTTCTATATATTAAGTTTAAAGAGCCATGGCTGTGTGTCAAATATTAGATGAATATCTCTCAGTGGGGAAATAGTCTACTCTTTCATTCAAATTTCCTGGCTTAAATGTATGTTTAAGGGACTGCTTCACAGTAAAAGTTCATCTCCCAAAGATGGAGATGTAAAGTCAAGTTTGTAGGTTGAGTATGCCATGCATTCAAAACTGAAATTGGAATGATTTGTCACTAATCATGCTAACAACCAGCAGTGCTTACATTTTGAGAACTGTCTTAATATACATTTATGTCAGCTGGTGGTCACAACTCCATGAAGAGTGTGTTCGGATTTTACACATGGGGAAACCGAAGATTGGAGAGATGATGGGTCTCATCCTAAGTCCCACTGCTGAAAAATGGCAGAATGTGACCATAGACGCATTGTCATAAACTAAATTTGTTACCGTTTCCTTCAAAACCTGCCACTTCCCATTTTCCCAGATTCTATACATATCAGTATGAATATCTGCCACATTACAGACTAGATAAAATTCAACAGTTAAATTAAAGCTACAGCTTACTACAGTAAATCATATTATTCCTTTGAATTCTGAAATGAAATTGGAAATACTTTCCCATGGGAAAACCAATCTGCACTATCCTTATCAGAGAAGCTCGGCCTTCATTTAAAAGTCATGGTGCCCCAACTAAGGTAGGACAAGTGAGACCTTTGCTGGTTTTCAGGAATATAAAAAATGTTGCACCGCCTTTTTTTTTTTTTAAATGGCTTCCATGTCACTGTATATTCCTACAAGGAAAGCACAGAGGAGCAACACAACTAAGTGGTGAGGAGTATTCTCAAACCCAGTTCTCTAGGTACAAATCCAGCCCTTTCACTTCCTTAGGTTTGTGTCCTTGAGCAAATTACTTCCTCACTCAGTGCCTCCTATTTTCTTCTCCCAATGGGGATAATAATATTATTTACCTCATAGTTTGTTGTGAAGAATAATTGAATGTAAGCTCATTTACATAAGGTTAAGAGCTGTGTAGAAAATGTACTTTTTGGGCTTCAAAACAACGCTAAGGTATAGACATTTTTAATCCTTATTTTAGAGATGAGATCACTGAGCCTGAGAAAGTTAATTAACTTTCCCAATGTCAAACAGGTGTGTATGGCAGAGCAGGAAATGAAACACAAGTCTGACTGTTTAGCCAGTATGATACATTTTAACCTGGAACTAGCTGATGTGTAAAATATCATATTCCCTAAAGTAGTACATTATTTAATCAGTTCAAAAAATGTAGAATTCTATGAAGTGAGTTTTGCTTTTTTTAAAAACTAGGCATTTCACTGATTTCTTGAAATCACTTCTTTTTTTTTTTAAGTTTCTCTTTAAAGGGCATCATGGAGTTCAAGGTTAGGTGGTTTACCAAAGGTAACAGAGTTCTGTCAATGGTTGTCCTCACCACATCATATTAGTTACTCTTTATGAACACCTATTATATGTTAGCACCTTTCCTGCATCATATCAAGACCTATGACAATAAAATAACATAAATACCTATGCTTGTAGATGACAACACTGAGGCCTGGAGAGGTTAAGAAATGTACTGATAGCTATTCAGATATAAAGTTGCAGACCTGTGGAATAAAGTCAGTTTCGCTTAGCTCTCAAACCTGTACCTTTTCTACTATACAAAATTGCTTTTTATCATAAATTTCTGCCAGTGGGAAGAACAGTATCTTTACTGTGTCCATTACTATCTAATGGTGATGTTTTCATTCATGTGACATAATGCATCTAGTATGCTTCCATATTCTTCTTCACTTATTTTAGACTCAAGAATATTTTAGTTTATTTCCTTTATTCCACTTATCATCCATCCATTTATCTATCCATCCATTTATCTATCCATCCATTCATCCATCCATCCACCTATCTGCATTTATCTTTTACTTCACCCATCCATTCAACAAATGGTTATTTAGCATCTTCTCTGTGCTGGCACTCTACCTACTGTTTAGGAAGGAGATATTATTTCAGTGTGTGTGTGTGTGAGTGTGTGTGTGTGTGTGTGTGTGTGTGTGTGTGGTTTCACTGATGGACCAGTTCTTCTAAAATATGATCCTCTTGAATATATTTTGCAAAGATAATTACTTTCTCTTCTGAGTTCTTTTGTTTCAGAATCTTCCTCTTACACATGGAATGTGGTTGCCAACATACATTCTACCATATGATCTATTCATTTACTTATTCTTCAAAGAAATATTCATCATGTGCCTACCTCTACCAGACATTCATTTGATTCCTGGATACAGAAGAAAGCAAAACAGACAAAATACCTTGCCTTCATAGAAGTTTTACTACATGTAGGAAAGACAGAACATAATCCAGCTATGTGGTGGGACTGTGTCAGGTGGGACAATGGAGATAATTAAGCCCAGGTAAAGAAAATGTGATCATAGGGCATGTGACTAGTGTAAATATATGATCAGAAAAGACTTCTCCAATAGGGTGGCATTTTAAGTTGGTACCTGAAAGAAGCAAGTCATACCAATATTAGGCAAAAATCTTTAAAGCAGATGAAGAGGTAAGAGCAAAGATCCTGAGGCAGAAATTTGCTTGAAATGTTCGGGAATATGGCCATGTTGGCTGTAACAAAAAGCAGGGAGATAAAGTGGTAGATAATGGGGCCAAAGCAAAGGTGGCGGATATTGAGGGTAATAGTCTAATCATTCAGGACATTATAAGCCATTTTAAGAGTTGAGAAGGTGGTGAAATGACTTAAGCAAGAGAGTGACTTGATCAGATAAATGTCACTCTGATGGTTGTTTTAAGAATCAACTGTATAGAAAGGAGAACAGATAAGAGATGTGAGTGCCTTTGGCCAAGGTAATTGCAATAGAGACCAGTACAAAGAAAGTGGAACAAACAAGTTTTCTGTGGGCATGAGATGTGGTGTGTGTGTCAAAGACAGGAGTCACTAGTAAGTCCAGGTCTGGACTGAATAACTGGAAGGATGTCGTTGCCCTTGACCAAGATGAGAAAGGCAGAGGAGATTCTAAGGGGGGAAATCAGGAAAATCACCAGCAAAAGCCCTGTTATATGCCAACACTTTATATATATTACCCCATTTAGTCCTTATATAAAAACATACAATTCACTTATTATCCTCTATCTTTTACGGCAGAGGAAAACAAGAATAAGTGGGATTAATTATTTTCTTAAATTCACACATTTAGGATAGCAAATCAGAATTCTAATTCATGTCTGTATCATTATAATGCCATCGTTGGGTACATCATATATCTTTCTCCCCCACTACTTGGTATTATGTAAATGTTTACCTGCTTTTTCCTGACTTTCTGATCCAACATTACAGTTGGATTACATACTTTAAGTGTATATGCTGTCTCAGTGTCATTTCCTGGAGTGCTGTGTTCAAAGTGGGTACACAGTAAGAGTTTTGAACAGAAGCTTACCATGCCTTGACAAGGAAAAATAATTCCTATCACACTGCTGCTGCAAGCAAGGTGACCAATGTTGCCTCTGTGTGTCATGATGTGATACTTAATTGCGGGATTTATCACTGAGAACAATTTTGTTAATAAATAATGGATTAAGAATTCCTCATATCAGTGAGATCATATGATACATGTCTTTCTCTGATTGACTTATTTCGTTCAGCATAATACCCTCCAGGATTATGCTGAGGAATTCTTAATCTCAGGAAACAAACTGAGGGTTGCTGGAGTGGTGGGGGCTGGGAGGGATGGGGTGGCGGGGTGATAGACATTGGGGAGGGTATGTGCTATGGTGAGCGCTGTGAATTGGGCAAGACTGTTGAATCACAGATCTGTACTTCTGAAACAAATAATACATTATATGTTAAAAAAAAGAAGATAGTAGGAAGGGAGAAATGAAGGGGGGAAAATCAGAGGGGGGAGACGAACCATGAGAGACTATGGACTCTGAGAAACAAACTGAGGGTTCTAGAGGGGAGAGGGGTGGAGGGATGGGTTAGCCTGGTGATGGGTACTAAGGAGGGCATGTACTGAATGGAGCACTGGGTGTTATACGCAACAATGAATCATGGAACACTACATCAAAAACTAATGATGTAATGTATGGTGATTAACATAACATAATAAAAAAAAGAAAAAGAAAGAAAGAAATCTAAAAAAAATAAATCGGGGAATTATGAAAATAAGATTTAGAAAACAAACCCATTGCACACACAAACCCAATAAGAATCACTGAATAGTAATGTTAGAAAAAGACACAGAAATAACCATGCTATTATAGAAATGACAAAACAGGGCCTGGAATAATTAAACTACTTTTCAAGATCACAATTTAGAGTTTCTTCACTTCTTTGCAAAGAGATATTTTGTGTTGTTCTATATCCCTAGTACTTAACAAAGTGGAGCAAAAGTTTAAAAAGTATCATTTGGTGGGGCTTCTGGGTGGCTCCTTTGGTTAAGCATCTGCCTTAGGCTCAGGTTGTGATCCCAGAATCCTGGGATCAAGCCCCACATCGCGCTCCCTGCTCCTCCCTCTGCCCCTCTCCCTGCTCATGCTTTCTCTCTCTCTCTCTCTCAAATAAATAAATGAAATCTTAAAAAATGTATCATTGGGCAACATAGATGGTGCAACATTAACACATGTTAATATCAGAAAGAAAAGATATGGTGGATTAGATGCCTCAGAAACTTTTCTACAAGGTTTGTTTTTCCTAGGGTTAGCTGTTTAGGGGAATTTGCTGCAAGGTTTGTCCAACTGAATAGTAAGTATTTTTGTTTGAATAGGCATGACTGCTTTGCTCAGGGAGTTGATATTTGTGTTTCAGTATTGAATTGAAGTAAAATTTCTATAAAGGTTACTATTTGGGGCATATGCAGTTTGTTAGCATCTTTCAATTAATAATACACTGTTTGCTGATTCTGTGTCACTCAGAAGCTTCATTAACTCTTTCAGTCCACTAGAGCCCCATTAGGCAATAACTATTTCAGTAAACGAAGTAAAACTGCTAGATCTTGAGAAACAGTTAAAGAATGACTCCAGAGAGGAGCTAACATGTGATTTTTAATCTCCACCCCACACCCTGCTCTATCTCATTGGAGGTGTTTACAGACATAAAATATACACATAACCTTCTGATGTCAATATCATATTGCTTTTTGAACAAAAGACAGGTAATATATTTAATAGTTGAGAATTAGCTACTACTAAAATTCTATGTACACTCTCCCGATTTATTAGAGCATTTTAAAGGCAATTGTATCTAGAAACGTGTGTGTTTTGAGTAAGAGTCAAGGTTATGTGGTATTGTTTATTAAAGGAAAGTTCTTTCATGTGACATTAATACCTTTAATTAAAACTGGAACTTTCTTTAAAATAATGGAAATTTCAAATCGTTTCACCACTTTTTTTTTGGCAAAAATTCATGTCTAGAATGGAGGAGGAGGATTGTCTGAGAATTTAGTGATGTAAGGTCCTTACAAAACACATTAGGTAAATTAAGAAAGGAACTGGAGACTTAACATAATAATTCTTGTGTGTCTAGACTCAGTTGTCTAGAATGGATGCTTGCATATATTTGAATATTTCTGTTTTATTTTATTTCATCTTTACATTTTTTATGTCACCATCTTTAGGTTCTGAATGACTTGATTATTACAAGCTATATGGCAAATTTTCACCCTTAAAATGGAAGTCATATAAATAAATTCAGGTTTAATTAACAAATGCATATCTTTTTATGGAACAAATAGGTCATTCATTGTAAAATATTCACAAAAGACATTTAGAAAGTCATTGCAATTAGTCATTATGGTTATATTTGTGTATATGTGTATGTTTGTACATATGCATGTATGTGTATAAATCTTCATTTCTCTGACTAAAGCCCTGAAGGTTAAAATGCTGTTAGTGGTTTTTTATTGTTATTATTTGTAAGAAAAATGATTAGGAATACTGGAATATATTCAGCACAAACACTGCTTATTTTATTCTATTAGGGTTTAACTTATTGGAGCCAGACTTCCTGAGTTTGAAACTTGACTCTCATGCTTGTTAGCTGAGCAATTTTCTTATTCATAAATTGCTTCATCTTCACAAAATGTTAAATGAAGGGGAGCATAATACTATGTCATAGAATGATTGTCAAAATTTAGATAATTAATACATGTAAATTTCTTAGTACTTTGTCTACAATCTAATGTGTGCAAATAATGTTAATAGCTGTCATTATGTTTTACTTTTATTGGTTTTTGTCATTCTTTTCTTGGACTTTGATAAAACATTTGATTTGACTGTATTCATTTAACTCTTCTATTTAATGTCTAAAATATTTTATGTATTTATAAAAACATATTTACTCTGTAAATTTTGGAAATAAATTTATAAATAAACAGGAGAAAAACATATAATCTCATCAACCAAAAATGATCACTATTTACATTTGGTGATTTTGTGGGTTTCTTTTTAGTCATGTCTTTCATGAATATTTTATTTTATTTTATTTATTTATTTTTTTTAAAGATTTATTTATTTGAGAGAGAGAGAGAATGAGAGAGAGAGAGAGAGAGAGTACATGAGAGGGGGTAGGGTTAGAGGGAGAAGCACGCTCCTCGCTGAGCAGGGAGCCCGATGTGGGACTCGATCCTGGGACTCCAGGATCATGACCTGAGCCAAAGGCAGTTGCTTAACCAACTGAGCCACCCAGGCGCCCACATGAATATTTTACATAGTTTAAATCATTATGTACATTATGTTTTATATTATAATTACATATCATTTGAAAATAATTTGGTGTATCAACACAATGTTCTTTAAAAAAATATATGTACATATTTTTTAAGATTTTATTTATTTATTTGACAGAATGAAACACAGCAAGAGGGAACACAAGCAGGGGAGTGAGAGAGAGAGAAGCGGGGGAGTGAGAGAGAGAGAAGCAGGCTTCCCACTGAGCAGGGAGCCCTATGCGGGGCTCGATCCCAGGACCCTGGGATCATGACCTGAGCTGAAGGCAGATGCTTAACAAATGGGCCACCCAGGTGCCCCCGAAATATATTTTAATGAGTGCATAATATTCCATCGGTGAATAAAGCATGATTTAATTAATCCTATTCCCATCATTGGTCATTTAGTCTATTTCCAATTTATCATTGAGTAACCCTATGTTATGACTCTCTTAAATTAACATTTGTTAAATAGAGCCCCAGGGGTGCAGGAGGGAAAACTGTGGTTCAACAAAAGACCACAACAGAAATTGAAATAGTTTTATTACTCACAGGTGCTGGAGGAAGTATTACACATGTTTTGAAGGACCACACAGGGAGGTCAAGGCAGGGTGTAGACAGAAAGAGCCATAAGAGTTGGGGCACATGCTCTTATTAGGGTCTGTGGGTAGAGTGCTTTGGGGTTCCCAGCTAAGAACCAGTTGATCAATTCAAACGAAAAAAATGGGGTTTGGGCAATCTCTGGGGGGGAGTCTTAACTAAGGAGCACATAAGGGGAAGGCCCATGGACCTGGGGAGACTTCATCAGAAGGGTAATTAGGGAAGTCAGTTCTAGAACTCATATCTGCTTGTGATTGTGAGGGCTGTTATCTAGAGTGTGCACTTGCATGAGGGAGTTGGTGTCAGTTTAAGGCTCCCCAGAGGTTGCTGACCCAACAAATCAGATGCCAAGGCTGCAATGCCAAGGAGTAGCTTAGCTAAACTCTCAACATCCTAAAAATGGCATTAGTACTCACATAGATTTGTTTTCCTTTTGTATTTTTTATTACGATATATTTCTGGAAGAATTATTAGAACAACTGATATAAATGCATTGAGGAGCTCACACTGTTTCCCAGATAAGATAGAAACAAATTTCAGTATTACAAATGGCATCTCACAGTTACCTTTCCATTTTTAGTGATACTCTAGAAAGCGGTGATACTCTAAAGGAAATGGCAGATTATCCTTTTTTGTGATTATGAAAATCACACGCACATTTGCTAAAACAGAAATATGGATATAGTACAATGAAATAATACACACAAATATGCACTGAAAAGTATCTTTCATCCACCCCACACCCCCAGAACCGTAACCGATGGTTACCACAATCCCAGAAAATGATCTCCAAATATTTGGGGATAACATCAATCTCTCTCCATTTTCTTTTCCCTCGCTCCCTTGTCTGGCTGACAAGTTGACCATGGGCAGCATGAGAGAATAGGCAATAGATAATGTGCCTCATCTCTGACGTACCATTGCAGGCAACAAAAAAGTTGCACTTTTTAAGCTCTGTACCACACCGATGCAATGTCTTTGATGTTATTTCTTCTCTAGCAACTAAAAACAACTCAATCAGGTGGCTGATATCTCCATTTTACAACAAAGCAATCATCAACAACAACAAAACTAAATTGCTTGTCCAGTGTCACATGGTTGGCAAACATAGGGCTTAATTTCATACCCTGATTACTCTGATTTTCACCACCATGCAAGGTAGCAGGAGGGGAAGAATGAAGGGGGGTAAATCGGAGGGGGAGATGAACCATGAGAGACGATGGACTCTGAAAAACAAACTGAGGGTTCTAGAGGGGAGGGGTGTGGGGGGATGGGTTAGCCTGGTGATGGGTATTAAAGAGGGCACGTTCTGCGTAGAGCACTGGGTGTTATGCACAAACAATGAATCATGGAACACTACATTGAAAACTAATGATGTAATGTATGGTGATTAACATAACAATAAAAAATTTAAAGAAAAAAATAGCAATAAAACAAAAAAAATTTTTATAAATCAATTCTAGTTTATTTAGTTATTACTATGCTTAATAACCAGGTACATTTCCTCTTGCTTCTTTTTAATTTATGTGAAATCATATAACATAATGCCTGTTATAGATTTGAAATTCACTCTATTTTGTGAACCCTAAAGTTAATCAGTGATGTAAGAGAAATAGTCAATCATTTTGATCCAAGGACTTGAGTAATTAGATACATTTAGAAAAGTTATAGAAATTTAAATCAGATAATTTAGAAAAGTTATAGAAATTTAACTAATTAGATACATTTAGAAAAGTTATAGAAATTTAATTAATTTAGTCTAGAATTTCCTTAGAATTCATAATTTTAGAAAATATACATACATTATCCAGAGATAAATTTCTGCAACATCATCCATCTGTAATCCAAACAAAAATGTGGCTATAAAAAAGTAACTCTTAAAAATAAAAACATGGCAGCCCCAGTGACTGGGTATTTAGTTCCAGTGACAGTGCTGTATCTAGAGACAGTGATTGGAAGTGGCCTGAAAGTGTTTTTTATACATATAATCAATACTACATTCATAAATGTTGCCATTAGTCCTTTGCTTTCAGAGTCAGAAATTTATGTACATTAAATTTTTGATTTATCATTTTTTTATTGTTCTGAGAACACTTAACATGAGATCTAAGCTTTAAATGTACAGTACAGTATTGTTAATTCCAATCACAGTGTTGAACAGCAACTCCCCATTTCCCCCATCCCAGCCCCTGGCATTCTACTATCTTCTTCTAGGAGTTTGATTATTTGAAGTAACTCATGAAAGTACAATCATGTAGTATTTGTCCTTCTGAGACTGGCTTATTTCACTTAGCATAGTGTGTTAAGTTTCATCCATGTTGTAGCATATGGCAGATTTTCCTTTTTTATTTTTTGACTAATATTCCATTTTATATCTATAATATATATACTATATTTTCTTTATGCATTCATTGATCAATGAATATTGAGGTTTTCACATCTTGACTATTGTGAATAACGTTGCAAAAAATATAGGAGTGTAAATAGCTCCTCTAGATTTTGACTTTAATTCTTATGGCTAAATACCCAAAAGTGGAAATGCTGTATCATATTGTAATTTTATTTTAAAATTTTTTGAGGAAATTCCATACTGTTTATCCTTCTTATTTACATAGTTCTGCTTTATGGATGCTATTGCTGATAAGAGACTAGAAGAACCTGGATGTTTATAAGCACTATTCACATTAAAATGAAAAAATTTAGAAAAATTAGGAAAAGAGTGGCAAAAGTGCTGTTTGCATTGTGGGATAAGCAATCATACACACTTCAGCAGTTATCAGAAGGACTTTTTTTGCTCTGTACTACTCAGTCAAGTCAGGGATTACTAATGCAGTTTAGAATAATTTCCAACTGACAGTTTAAGTACATAATCTTCATGCTTAGGCCATAGATAGTAAAAACTGGAAAAATGAACTTATGTTATATTCCTAGAAAAATAAAACCGCTGCACCTCTGAAACTCATAGCAACAGTAAACTCAAACGCATGTAAATTCAGGAAGGACTAAAAAAATTAATCTATTTACTATGAGATAGGTTTTTAACAAGTGAGGGAAAACATTTCTTTTGGCATTATTAGTGTTCAGCATACAACATTCCATGCACTTCTGTCTAAATATGCATAAATGTAAGAGCCAGATGGATTGTGCTAATGCCAGCATTGCAAAACAGTACCTCAAGCAGAAGCACTCTATAATAACTAGATTAATCAGTAATTGCTTTGGTGTTCATCAAAATATCATTAATCCTTATAAATTAAATGGTTATTAATGCACATGAAATATGGATATACAAAGAAAAAAATCCTTATAATTATTGTTTTTATTGCTGTTCTCTGTACTTAGGAGTTTTTGTTTTTAAAGATTTTATTCATTTGACAGAGAGAAAGACAGCCAGAGAGGGAACACAAGCAGTGGGAGTGGGAGAGGGAGAAGCAGGCCTCCCACGGAGCAGGAGTCTGATGCAGGGCTTGATCCCAGGACCCTGGGATCATGACCTGAGCCAAAGGCAGACGCTCAATGACCGAGCCACTCAGGGGCTCCTACTTAGTTATTTTAAAGGGAGGAGTGTAACACTCCTTTTAGGTCCTTATAACAGCCACACTTCAAGTCAGTATACATGTTGTTTGTTTTAATTCCTGACCCTTTTCTCTGCAGCACATCTTACCTCTAAAAGAGTATGCCTCTGGCATCTTTGTCTTGCAAAGCCTTAAATTCATCTTTATTCCAAGCAACATTTTTTCAATTTGCAGATGGGGCAAATTCCATGCTATTCAGTGACAGACAGACATATCACCTTGCTTATAGATCTTTTAATTCTTTTCCCCCTACTTTTACATTTGTTTTTAAATTTCCTATTAATTAAAACATCACATACATGCAGAAGAGTTCATAACTTTAGGTCCATAGGTCTATTAATTATCATAGACCTAAACACAGTTATGTAAATACCACCAAGGTCAAGAAATAAACTGTTACCAACACCGAAAAAGATAGACAAGGCTCTTCCTAAACACTACCCTCCTTTTTCACCCCAAAGAAAACGGTCTCCTGATTTCTAACACTATATATAAACTTTGCTTATCTTTGAACTTTATGTAAATGGAATCATAAAGTAGGTGGTCTTTCTTTAAACTCTGAATATTTTTGATCATTTTTCATTACAGTTCAGGATTGCATTGCATGAATATAACAGCTATCTGTTCAATGTGTCCTCACATAGTGAAAGGAGCTAGGGAGTTCTGTGGGATCTCTTTTATAAGAATACTAATTGCATTCATAAGTGTTCCATCCTCATGACCTAAGCACTTCCTAAAGGTGCTACCTCTTGATACCATCATGTTGGATATTAAGATTTCAACATGAATTCTGGGGGAACACAAACATTAGGCCATAGCACTGGAGGCAGAAGAAACACATCTCCTATAGAGAAGAATTCCAAAACAGGTATGCAGATAGTCTGTTCTCAAGGACTGGAACATAATTCCCCACTCTATAAATGTGTGCTGCTCATAGTGACTTCCTTCCAGAAAGTACAGCATGAAAAGAGGGGAAAAAAGAGTAACTCTACAGTGAAGAAACCTAACAAATATTCTTTTAGCCAGATGATGAGTCAAGAGTATATACTCTTGATGTGTTCCCATGAAAACGGAAGTTTACCTCTATGGTCTTCCTCCAAACACCACACATAATCCCAGCCTAATCATAAAACAAACATGAGGCAAATCTCAGTTGTGGGGCATTCTAGGAAATAATTAACTCCTCAAAACTGCCAAGGTCATCAAAACTAAGGTCTGAGAAACATTATGTTCAAGAGAAGGCTAAGCAAACATGACAGCTAAATGTACTACAGGATCCAGGATGGGATCTTTTTTTTTTTTTAAAGATTTTATTTATTTATTTGGCAGAGAGATACAGAGAGAGAACAAGTAGGCAGAGAGGCAGGCAGAGGGAGAGGGAGAAGCAGGCTCCCTGCCGAGCAGGGACCCTGATGTGGGGCTCGATCCCAGGACCCTGGGATTATGACCTGAGCCGAAGGCAGCCGCCTAACCGACTGAACCACCCAGGCGCCCCCAGGATGGGATCTTAGAACAGGAAAAGAACATTAGGTAAAAACTAAGGAAATATGAATAAAGTACGGGGTATGGTTAATGACAATGTATCAACATCAGTTCATTAGTTGTGACAAATGTATCATACTGATATATTAACAATAGGGGAAACAGGATGTGGGGGTGTACAGAAGCTCTCTTTGCAACTTTTCTATAAATCTAAAACTATTCTAATATTAAAAACTTATTGCAAATATTACAAGAAAGTGAAAAGTCTAGCCATTGAATGTGCACGTATGTTAAAATACATAATAAACAATAAAGCCCTTGTATTCAAAATATATAATGTAAGTAATTTTTAAAAAAGAAGATTTTCTAATGTATAAGATTTATCCATTTTTAGGATACTATTTGATGAGCTTTGACAAAAGCATGTGGTCATTTAACCAATATCAAAATCATATTAAGAATATTCCCATCACTCACATCCTTTTGCAATCAACCCCCTTCCCCGATCCCAACCATTCCACTGATTTTTCCTTATTGTTTCTTTCTGTTTTCTCTTTCATTGATGTCTGCTCTTATGTTTATTATTTTTTCCTTCTGCTTACTTTGAATTTAGTTTACTGACTTTTTCTAGTTTCCTAAGGTAGAAGCTTACATGATTAATTTTAGTCCTTTTTTTGTTTTAAAATGAATAGTTATATGTTTCCCTGTAAACACTGCTTTAACTTAATACCACAAATTTAATCGGATGTGTTTTTATTTCATTTGGTTCAAAATATTTTCTAATTTTCTTTGTGATTTTTTTCTCTAGTATATGTCTTATTAAAAATGCTGTTCAATTTCAAAATATTTCAATTTTTTCAGTCATCTTTCTGTTATTAATTCATAGTTTGATTCCACTGTGGTCATATAATGTAATCTCTATGATTTTAATCCTTTTAAAATTATTAAGTCTTACTTTTATGGCCCAGGATATGGTCTATTTTGGTGAATGTTTCATGTGAACCATAGAAGGGTGTGCATTCTGTGATGGGCAGCTAAAGTGTTCTATAAACATTGACTATGTTGCTTGCTCATGTTGTTCAAATGTACTATATGATTATTGATTTTTAATCTAAGTATTCTTTGTATAACTGAGAGAAGAATGATGAGCTCTCATACTATAATTGTGGATTTTCTATTTCTCCTTTCATAATTTTGATTTTTTTCATATAGTTTGAAGCACAGGTCCTCGGCTTATGCACATTTAGAATTGCTATGTCCTTTTGATGAACTGACCCTTTTATTAACATGAAGTATTCCTTTTCAGCCCCCCGGTAATATTTACCATTCCAAAGTCTAACTTTGTTATTAGTACAGCCCCTCAAGATTTCTTTTGATTAGTATTTTTGTTGTATATATTTTTATTATTTACATATAACCTATTTTATATTTGTGTTTAAAGTCAGCTTTTTCCCCTAAATTTGTTCTCCTAGGTTTTTGAAACTTCTAAATCACTTGGCCTTCTATTTTGTTCCTCTAAACAAGAATCCTAGGAATCATCTTGGAATCTTCCCACTCCCTAACATACTCCTTTCCATTGGATATCCTCTCAGACTGCATGAGTTCTCTTTTCACTGTTCGAAATGTCTGAAATTTGAGCATTCTTCAGCATATCCACTTTAGTTCAAATGATCATTACATTATCTATTACCGGAACCATCACCATATCCTTTAAACTGGTCTTGACACTTTTTCTTCCTCTTACCACGAGGGCAGATAAAGTTTACAGAATGATGGCAAATGGATCTGGAAAGGTAATGCAAGATAACTACAATATATGTTATTAGAGCCCTAATCAATATTTAATACATTTGACTTTTATTCAACCCTCAAAGGAAATAAGATGCAGAAAATTTTTGTGAGATCAACCTTGAATTTGAGTCAGAAATAGGAAGGAAACTTCATGAAGTCCCAGGTTCTATGGTGGATTCTTTGGTGCATAGTGTATTACTAGCCGTACAACTTAGACTCTATTTGTCTTATTCTTTGGATTCCTCCACAGTTCTAGGAGGAAGGGATTATTGGTCTTATTTTTATATCAGGTAGCTAAGGTTTGGAAGGGTTAAACAAGGAATTGATAGAGTTACTATCAGAACTATATTAAAAACAATCATGCTGGGTCTCTAGTATACCATCTTGCTTTACTAGAAGCAGGAAATCTTTGTAAAATCTCCAATTTGAAATAATGAGGAGGTTAATTGTTGGCTGTGAGAATGGGTAGCCTCTGTAATTAGAGAATCGAGTTGAAGGAAGAATCTATAGAACTTGATGAAAAGATAAACAACACAATGACTTTCGAGAAGGCAAGATGGATGGTGGAGTTTAAGGCCCTGGGAGAATTGTGCCTAGTTTATTGTAGAGGCACCTGGGATTACACACCATTATTCTATGTTTCTTTAGTTTGGGTTATTGATTTGAGGAGCCTGTGCAACTCCTGTCCCAGTTGTAATTCAGCTGCTCTGATTTTATGCTGAAAACACCTACTGCACCCCCTAATTCAATGACAGATAACTACATTGATATATTTGCCAGATTTTTGTTGCTGTTGTTTTTGTTGTTTTCATTTTTCTTCTCAGACTCCAGCTGTCCCTAGGTCCATCTGTTTTTATTGCATTTACCATATATTGTTCAGCATGAAGCTTACTGGAAGCACATTCATGTAAATCTGCAGGTGCAAAGTTGATGTGTTCAGCACCTGCAAACATTTGGAAAATTCACCAAGAGGCATTTTCAGCTGTTAGGGGATGGGGGGAAAAAACAATTAATGGATAACATAAAACCTTAATATTGTTATTCTTATTATTTTTTCAAAACCAAATGTCTTCCAGTTTGTCTCCTAGCGGACCAAATCTAAGCCAAGTTTGAATTAAAAATAAAATAATAACTCGTTTTGGGTTCTCCAAACACATTAAAGCACTGGAAATTCTCTTAGCTGCCTGCAAAAGAAAACCATTCTTCTTAATGGTCATATAATTAAAATTGGAAAAACACATTTTTACAGAGCTCTTTGTAAGTAAAAATTACCTGTGGGGAAACAATATGAGATATTTCCATTTGAAATGTTTTTCTCAAATAAAGTTCATTCTCTCTTTCAATGCCTTCATCAACCAGCATCAATAAGCATTTGTCCCAACCACTTATTAAAGGATGAGAACGCTCCATGCAGTAAAATAAAAAGTAAAAATACAAATTTCTCATCTCTTTCACTTTTAATTAACCACCAATCATTTTACTGTGTATATTCATTCTTTCATACATGGTGTTGTGGCTGACCTTTAAGACTATACATAAATTAAGAAATGCAAAGCTACAACTCCTTCAGCAATCAAGAAACTAGATCAGTATTTTTTTTCATTTATTTTGTTTGTGGTATCATATATTTTGAGTCAAAAAAAGTGGGTGAACACCAAGCACTTTGATTGATCTGACCTTCTGGGAAGTTCTTTGGAATTGACACTTAGCCCCTTATGGCTAAATTGCAGTGATATTAAGAGAATAACAGAAATCTATCAAAATTTACCTTATTCTAATTTGAGTTGCATTTACAATAGATCCACTCTTACTGTTTCACTCTTTATTATAAGGTTTTCAATATCAAGCCACAAAAACATAATTTGAGAACCTCTTGGACTTTATTGCAGTGAAAATGGGATGGTAAAGAAAAGAGGTGCTTTACTTATTGGAAATGCCATGACCAGGTACTTTTCTTTGTATTATTTTATTAAATCCTACAATAGTCTCCAGAAGTTGAAATCATTATATTTTCTATAACAGAGCCTTATATCATTTACTTAGTATGTTATTATATATTCTAAGTGACTTACGTATGTTATTTATGGAATATGCTTAATTATCTTAGAAGGGAGATGCCATTATAATCTCCATTTTATAGAAGAGGACACAGAGATACAGAGGAATTACACAACTTACACAAATCACACACCTAGTAAGTGAAATGGAATTTGAAGCCAGGGAATCTTGATCTGCATTTCCATACCTAGCCACAAAGTGACAGCACTGAAGTCACTCATGTATTTGTCAATCAAAATTACAGAAAATGAATGAAAAAAAAAAGCCAAGATAATATCACTTAGTGGTTCTATTCAAATCCATACTAGAGAATGACAGTATTGTTAATACAGATGGTAGGGGGCTATGGCATTGCCTAATCCTAGAAAAGTTGCAACACCAACATACTTCAGAATAATTTCCCAATGTCTATGTCTTTGATGTAATCTACATCTAACATGTAATCAAGATGTAATCCAAAATATAACCTACCAGAAAGGGTCCAAACTGACAATTCAAGTGTACCAATGAGAGCAATTCCTCAATTGGAAAAATATTCACTGGTCTCTTCAGTTTTTTTTGTGTGTGTGTGTGTGCTAAACTCTACAGGCAGTTTAGATCAAGAAGAGTAGAGGGATTCAAAGAAAAAAAATGTGGTAATTTGTAAAAGATGGGCATGATAAGTAGGAACATTTATTTCTATCCTTTTACTTCTAATGAGGTCAAATTCTTATCTTTGCATTTAACTTACTTTATTTTCTTTTTAAGGATCAAAGATAAAAAAGATGTTCGACATCATTAGCCACTAGAAATGCAAATAAGCATCACAGTAAGATACCACTACACCTCCACTAATATGGCTAAAATTAAAAAGACTGACCATACCACCCATTGTCAAGGATGTGGAAAAATTGGAACTCTTACATCCCAGTATAACTGTGGAGCTGTTAAAGTTGTATCACCACTTTGGAAAACAGTTTGAAAGCTTCTTAAAAAGTTCAAACAGGCCATATTGCTAGGGGTTCTATGACAAATTTTCCCCAATGCTATTAAGTTTTATAAATTTGACAGTTTTGACACATTGTTCTGTTTGTGTTATTCTTGTAGAACTCCTGAAGTCACCATTTGCTTTACAAATTAAACTTCTCTCTCTATTTGTTTTTAATTTGGGCATCCATTTCTTCTCTCACACATCTTATTCTTTTCTGCCTATAAAACACATATTTATCCTTCAAAAGCCAATTCAAATATTTTCTCCTCTATGAAGCCCTCCCTGATCTATTCTCTATAGTATTGGTTTGTTAGGACTGTTATAACAAATTATCACAAACTCAGTGGCTTAAAAAATGGAAATTTATTCTCTCACAGTTCTGGAAGCTCTAAGTCTGAAATAAAGATGTTGCAGGAGCATACTCTCTCCAAAGACTTTAAATAATACCCCTTCTTTGTCCCTTCCAGTTTTTGGTGGTCTAAGGCATTTCTTAGCCTGGGACAGCATAACTCTAATCTGTGCCCTGTCTTCACATGGCTGCATTCTCCCTATGTCTGGGACTCTGTGTCTCTGCATCTGATTTTCCTCTTATTATAAGGACACAAACCATGGCTGAATTTAGAGTCACTTTAACACAGCTTGACTTTACCTTAACTAATTAAATCTGCAAAGACATTATTTCCATATAAGCTCACAGTTAGAGGTTCTGGGTAGACATGACTTTTGAGGGGATGCTATTCAACCCAGGAGAGTCCACCTTGTGGCCACCAAAAGTTCACATCCATCCCACATCCCACAAAATGCATTCACCCAATCCCAATTTCCCAAAAATCTTAATCCATTTGAATATTAACTCCAAATCCAAAATCTCATACACATATCAAATCAAAAATTTCCAAACTGTTATCATCTAAATAATCTAAATCATCTATGGGTGAGATTCTGGGTATGATCTATCCTGGGACAAAATTTGTCACCATCTCAGAACCTGTAAAAGAAATGGTCTGATTCCCAAGTACAAATCATGGGGCAGGCATTAGGATAGACATTTATATTCTGAATGGAAGAAAACAACAACAAAAAAAATAAAGGAGCCACTGATCTAAGGCAAATTTGGAATCCAACAGGATAAATTCCATTAAGTTTCAAGCCCTGAGAATAATTTTCTATGGTTCAATCCAACCCTGGGTTTATGGAGGCTCTGTAGTCTTGGTGCAATGAGGCCTCCTCAACTCATTCTTTCTGTCTACAGAACTCCCATTATCCCATGCCTCTAGGCCTGCCTACCTGGCCTCTGCCTCTTCCCTCAAAGTCGTTTTCCCTTTTTCCTGAAAGGGAGTGTGTGTGCTACTACCCTGAGTAGTTTTAGCAACTTGTTTCCCGCTTCTAGAATCCCAGAATTCAACAGCCTTCCCTCATTTCATCTTATTTCTGGTCCCTTCAGTCCAAGCTGCCAGTGTTTCTATTGATACAACATTCTAAAAAAATCTGTCAGTCTTCCATGTATGTAGACAGACACTGTACCAGTACACCAGGAGGTTCTCTACAGATTTTACCTTTAAATAACCCATCTCTATTCCTGGCTTCTTCTGAAATGGGTGATTAGATCCGTGTGTCACATATATATCTCTTCACCAAAAGTTTATTAAACCACAACATTTGACAGACATGTTTATAGAACACTATCTGAATAGGCTGAAACTTTTTCCAAATCACCAAATACTGGTTCATTTTTGCTTAAAATTCCTTCCTTGATTTATCTCTTTCCTCTTGCATTTTGTTATAAACTTAATAAGAAACCAGGCCACACCTGCCAGAACTTGGTGGGAATCTCCTCAGCTAAATACCAAGTTCATAGTTTACAAGTTATACCTTCCACATAACACTAGAACTCAATTCAGCCAAGTTTTCTGCTACTTTATAGAAAAGATATCTTGCCATTCAATGTCCAGTAATGAATTTCTTCTTTCCTTCTGAGACCTCACTAGAAACAACTCTAGTGCTCATATTTATGTCAACATGCTGCTAATAATGATATATGTAATTCTTTAAGGCAATAGAATATTTCTCTATCTTACTCTCTACTTCCTTCTGATCCTTCATCAGAATTGTCTTAACACAATTCTATAAACTTTTTTCTCAAGGCAATCTCTGATTTTTCAATTGTGCACCTCAAAATTCTTTCAGCCTTTCTACTCAGTACCCAGTTCCAAAGCTATTTCCACATTTTTAGGTATTTGTTAGAGAGCCATCCAACATCTGATACCAAAATCTGCTTAGGTTTCTGAGGGCCACTGTAAAAATTACCATAAACCAGGAGACTTAACACAACAGAAATTTATTCCCTCACAGTTCTGAAAGCTTTCTGAAAGCTGAAAGGTCTGGAATCTTAGAGGATAGATTTTTTAAGCTTCAAATTCTTCATCTGTAAAATCTGTATAATATTAACACTCAGTTTGTTTGATTGATGGAATACTCAATGATGGAATACTCCATACAAGGAGTATGGAATCAAGGTATAAGCAAGGCCATGCTTCCTCTGAAGGCCCTAGAGAAGAATCCTTTCTTGTCTCTGCCAGTTTCCAGTGGCCCCAGGCATTCCTTAACTTGGGACAACATAACTCCAATTTCTTTTTTTTTTTAAAGATTTTATTAATTTGCGAGAGACAGAATGAGAGACAGAGAGCATGAGAGGGAGGAGGGTCAGAGGGAGAAGCAGACTTCCTGCTAAGCAGAGAGCCCGATGTGGGACTCGATCCCAGAACTCCAGGATCATGACCTGAGCCAAAGGCAGTTGCTTAACCAAGTGAGCCACCCAGGCGCCCATAACTCCAATTTCTACCTCCTTCTTCAAAGTCCATCTTCTCTCTCTGTGTCCCTGTATCCAAATTTTCCTCTTTATAAAAGGATAAAGTCATATTGGATTTAGAACCCACCCTAATCAGGTATGACCTCATTTTAGCTTAACTGATTACATTCACAAAGACTATTTTCAGTAAGGTCACATTCTGAGGTTCCAGATGGATATGAATTCAGGGGGCCATTATGCAACCCAGCACAAACACAAAATAAAATCTGCCCCCTTCATTTGAATGTTCCCATAATAGCTTATGTCAAATTCTAGTGTAGATTATATCATATTTTATGGCAGTTGTTTATTTAAATATATGCCTACTCTATGAAACAATAAAGACCATGAATAACAGATTTTATTTTTAATTTCTTACCTCATTGCATCTCCATTATTTAGAATAATGTCTAATAAGTGATTATTTAATGACCTACAGATGAGTGAATGCTACATAAACCCTGGAGCTAAAGTTTAATGGAACAAAATGGTTTACAGTCATCAACAAGGTAATAATTAATATATTTTAGTATCAAAGCCCCTGTTAGTTTTGTACAAAAATGGGTAAAAGATTGCCATAGAAAAGTAAACTCTAATGTTATATCCAAAGTAAATGAGATTACAATTAAAAATAGATGGATCTTGTTGCAATTACAATCATTTTACTTGTGTCAATTATTTTTCTCTGAAAATAGAAGACCTCTTTAAAAACACATTAGAGGCCAAAACTTATTTTTTAAAAGAGAGCAGAATTGTAATATTACTAATTTCTCAAACTACTTACATTTTTGTAAAATGGATCTCCAATTTCATAAATTGCAAAGGTTTAATTTTTTTTTCTTATTTTCTCTTTAATGATTTTTTTGCAGGAAAATATTTTCTTCATATGATCGTGTTCACTTGTGTCCTTGCCAAATAGCTGACTTATTCTAATAATAATAAAAAAAACTAAAGCAATAACAAATGCAAAAAAATAATCTTAATAAAGAACTTTCAGATAGTCTCTTAAACCAATCACTATTTCAGTGAAAAATGAGGGTTATGGAATAACAGTTTTTTACTTAGCAGTTTATCCCATTGATTCCTGTAAGAATTGTAAGTTAACAATGTGAATTTTCAAGATATTTTCAAATTTTTCAAAAGCTAATGGAAATAGTATACTTATAAATCTATATAAGTCAATGTGTATTACTAAGAGTGTGGGGTTCGGTTGTCAGACTGCATATATTTTAAGCTTATATCTTACACTTACTGGGTCTGGAATCTTAGAGGATAGATTTTTTAAGCTTCAAATTCTTCATCTGTAAAATCTGTATAATATCAACACTCAGTTTGTTTGGTTAATGGAAAGCTCAATGAAATGATCACTTACTATAGTGCCTGTCCCACAGAAAATGCTATTTTTTATTTCATTTTGTTTTTATGTTCATTTTTTTCTCTCTTCATGAACAACACCTTATAGAATTTGCTCCTACTTATAATTAATAAGATTCTTATCAGCTGGTATTATCACTCTTGATGGTAGAATTTAATTGATGTGGTAAAAGATTAAAAAATTATCACTCTTGTGGTAAAATTTAATTGATGTGGTGATCTCATTCCAACCAAGTGCTGAGATTGGAAGATGTATATGGCTTTGATAAGGATAAAACAAGAAATAAAATTGAATGCTACTTAATAAACATATTTTAGTAAATTACATTTTTCTGGTAATAACATGATGATAAGAAACAATACACCTTTGGTGATAAAAATTAGGGATGGTAAAACTTTGAATGTTTAATTCCTCAGCCTTAGTCATACCTGAGACAGTTAACACCTAATTGTTTCTTTCTCTTATTGTTCTATCCTCCACTCCTGTACAAAGAGTGCCATATGTAGTGGAGATAACTTGTTGTTGAATAATGAAATTAATGATGGTGGAAGGTGTGATGTTATTGGAAAGGATGGTGGTAGAGGAGTTGGTAAGTATGTCTCCACTTGTCATAGAGAATGTTATCTTGTTTGACTAGAAAATGTAAAATTCAACTGCTACTTTTCCAGACCAAAATTAATGTAGTCACATATAATAACAACAAAAGAATCACAATTGTGCTTGAATATTAACATTTACAATGTGACAATTTTTTATCTGGGCCTACGAATTTTTGTTTTAGCTTGTGATCTTATCACTTGGAGTGTTTATCAAAAATGAATAGATTTCTAAGTATCTTTCTCTAATCAGCTCTGTAGCATATATCAGTTGTGATGTGTTTGTTTAAGTGGAAATAGACATGTCTTCTCTTTGCGGGGGCCATTTGTTTTTAACCTAATTACCAGAAAAGATTAAAAAAAAATTTTTGCACAAATTACTCCAGCAACCCGTATTTATTTTCAAACTGTCAGAAGATTTTTATACAACCTATATTGTAACATAAATAAGAAAAGTGATAACTTTAAAAATACTTTTGTGTTTTCCCATTTTCTAAAAAACAGTTTAGACTAAAATACTAGTTCTTTCTTGAGATACCAGGAGAGAAGCTGAGTGACCACTCAGAAATCTTTTTAAAAAGTATGTATACTTTTGCCAAGAAGGTAATTATTATGTTAATGTTCCAAAACAAATTCCTAACATAGAATTATAGCAACACAATTACTCTAATGGATTCTTCCATATATCTACTTTAAAATTTTGTTGCCTAGAAATAGAAGAGAAACCTACAACTGGAAATTTTTCCATGACATTGAATTAAATGTTATTGTTGGTTTTTGTTTTGTTTTGTTTTTTGGTGAGACATGAAAAGTTTTTTGTGAGTGCTGGCAATTAAAGCTTCCCTACAAATAAAGCAAGAAAATTTGCCTCAGTAAAACTGTCTGTAGAACTGCATATTCTTTCCATACAGGAAATAAATCCCCTTTCTATTTCATCTCCAGTAGTTCTCCTCACTTGGAAGGAATAAGGAGTCTTCAGGTACACACAGAACTGCTGAGTTATGTGGCTCTAGATCCCTTTATTTCACTCCTTTGAAAAATTGTTTTTCTTCTGGAAAAAGTTCCTGAAGACTCAGGGGAAGGAAAATGTAAATTTTATTTAATTTTCCCACAAATCTCACAAATGCTCCCTCTAGTGAAGACCACATTTCCAAGAAAATATGGTGGGTTGTATAGTAATATAACTCACAGAAACAAAACAGAAAACAAAGCCAAAACAATAAAAAAGTTAACTTGATGAATTACTTAAGAAATTTAACTTAGATTTTGGTATTCTTTTCTTTTGCTTACGCTTGCTTTTATCAACAAGAGGTAATTATACAATTCTTTAAATATATACTCATAATCTTACAGAAGATCAAACTGAAAATCAAACTGAGGAATGAGGGGAGGATGATTTTGCAATTTAGAAGGCCAACTTGGCATGACTATTCTAAATTTCTTGGTTTAAGTTAAGAGTGCTGAAAATTGGGGCGCCTGGGTGGCTCAGTTGTTAAGCGTCTGCCTTCAGTTCAGGTCATGGTCCCAGGGTCCTGGGATCGAGCCCTGCATCGAGCCCCGCATCAAGCCCTGCATCGAGCCCCGCATCGAGCCCCCCATCGAGCCCCGCATCGGGCTCCCCACTCAGCGGGAAGCCTGCTCCTCCCTCTACCACTCCCCCAGCTTGTGTTCCCTCTCTCTCTGTGTCTCTGTCAAATAAATAAATAAAATCTTTAAAAAAAAAAGTGCTGAAAATTTATTTTCCTTTTGAACAATAGTCTTCAATTTATATACATTTTTCTTTTTTTAGACTGTCTTTTTATAAAACTGGATGTCAAATTACAGCAGTTTTCAGATACTAATAAATATTTCACTTAGCTATTATTTTATGTACTGATTTTAAATTGTATTTGGAAAAAATGTTGGGTGCCTTTGTCTTTTAATTGACTGGAAAGGGTCAACTCCCCCAGGTTTTAGTATTCGATGAGCTGTGAAGAAGGCTTTTTAATGAGTTGGTAAGTGACATTGATTACCATTAAATCACATCAAGCAGAGGAAATAATGCCATTAACTTACAGTTTTCTGGATTCCACAAATGCTTGTGCATAGGCAGTCTTAAAGATTAGCAGCCCCCAGTACACAGAGCACCTAATAACTTAATCTGTCTGAAGCGTATAGTAATAGAAAAATATATTCTTGGCAATAATTTACTGATATACTCCACCTTGGTTATAATCTAGACAATGTTTAGACAAAATTAAAATATTGGGATGATGTTAATGAAAGTGATGTCATCTTACACTTCATTACTATAACAAATGTTACCAAACACAGTCCATATTGTACATTTTCTACATCACAGGTAGTTTTGGATCTAGTTTGTTTCAACTTTAATAGGCACTCCCTTCCCATCAGCTATCTCTTTTTTATTTAAGCTAATAGTACTTGCCCTCAAGACAACATTCTAAGAGGACCTTGTCTCTGATCTCCCCATTTCACCCTGGCCCATATTGTATATTTAGTTTCCTAAAGCATAGTTTGGGTAGATTGATTTCTTGCTTGACTGTATTTCCCATTGCTTAGTAAAAAGAATTTAATTTTCTTAGTGGGGTATTCAAGAAACTTTACAATCTGATCCCTTTTTATTCCTGTTCAAACTCCTACCATCCAACTTTATACACACTCTTAAGTGAACTTCACCCACTCAGCGTCTTACAGGTTTCAATAAACTGGACTTCTCAGCATGCATTATATATAGTATAGTATTTCTTCATCAGTGAGCAGCAAATATTGTACAGATATAGGGCCAAATTATGATTCATTTAGAAAATGTATTTGATATAACTAAAAATATTTGCTATTATGAGGAGGCCTGTCAGAGAGACTGTTTAGTGGGGGAGGCCATTCAGTGTGGGGTAGAGAGGGTGTGATTTGCTAGAAAGCAGAGGCAGGAAATGAAATGTCAAATCAGCACCAAAGACAAATCCTTGTTTCCTGGGGTCAATAATAACTACCGTGTGAGTGTATAAGAAAGCTTGGTTAGGGTAGTAAATAATTCAGTCCAAACAGCAACACAATACTGGAGGATCACTGATTCAACAGTGCAATAACCATGGATACTTTTATAGACAATTTGGGACATTGGCATAGTGTGATGGTGATCGTATTGTGTTTATTATTCTCTCATATAATGTTTTATGAGAATTTTAATTACCTTATGTGTGCTGCTAGAAAATATCTCATATTTGAAAGTGTGCTACAAATGCAAAATATGCGCACCACTGCTTTTAACTAATCCTTTTTTCCTGGAAAGTCTGCCTCTACTGCCCCACCTCCCAATCCCTGCATTGACTTCTCATTCTATGCTCTCCTTTGCTTCTCTAGTAAAGTTGAGAGTTCTTGGGGCATGCTTCTTGTCATAATCATGTTTATTTCTAATACTCTCTATATTCTTCAGTTTCATGACACATAATTGGGTGCTTGAAAAATATTTAATAAATTATTGAATTATTTTTTAAGTAAATGGTTGAAATAAGTATGAATAAATGGCCATTCTTTTTTAAAAAAGGAAAAATAGGTGTATAATATATATTTTAAAAAAGGCTAATCTCAAACTGTCCTTAATATAGATACAACCCTAGATTCTTTATCCAGCAGCAGTTAGATATTTAACATGATTCATTTAATTATTTCAGGCCCTCTTGGCATACTAGGTCATAATGTTAGTTCTGCAGAAGATGCAGGCATTCCTTTCAATTTTATCAACACACTATATTATTTTATCCCTTTTACATTCATCATAATTGGGTAAGATAAATAGCTTCTGCATTTTAAAATATGTTTTTGATTTTTAATTGATGATACATTTCTGAAAACCTTTTGATATCCTCAGTATTTAGTACAATTATAGATTTCATGTTTCTTCTTTTATTTTATTAGTGTGATTGTTTAATCTTCATTATCACCGTTTCCTCAGATTTTTTTGGCAGAAATGTTTCTTATGATTTTGACTTCACTTATTCTTAATGATAATTCCTTGTGGTTTTCCCTTCTACTATATGCTTTTAAACATGTTTAGTATGATTTTTTTAACCTTATTTGTCCTTGAGATTTATGCTTTATCTTAAAGGGGGATTATTAAGGCAATATATATAAAATCAGCACTGGACACACCACACAACCAAAGCACAAAAAAAGAATGTCTCCAGTCAAGTACAGCATCCTTTCTTGATCAAAACTCTTCAGAGTATAGGGATAGAGGGTACATACCTCAATATCATAAAAGCCATCTATGAAAAACCTACAGAGAATATCATTCTCAATGGGGAAAAGCTGAGAGTTTTTCCCCTAAGGTCAGGAACGCGGCAGGGATGTCCACTCTCACCACTGCTATTCAACATAGTATTAGAAGTCCTAGCCACAGCAATCAGACAACAAAAAGAAATCAAAGGCATCCATATCGGCAAAGAGGAAGTCAAACTCTCACTCTTTGCAGATGATATGATACTGTATGTGGAAACCCAAAAGACTGCACCCCAAAACTGCTAGAACTCATACAGGAATTCAGTCAAGTAGCAGGATATAAAATCAATGCACAGATTCAGTGGCATTCCTATACACCAACAACAAGACAGAAGAGACACAAATCAAGGAGTCGATCCCATTTACAATTGCACCCAAAACCATAAGATACCTAGGAATAAATTTAACCAAAGAGGCAAAGGATCTGTCCTCAGAAAACTATAAAATACTCATGAAAGAAATTGAAGAAGACATAAAGAAATGGAAAAACGTTCCATGCTCATGGATTAGAAGAACAAACATTGTGAAGATGTCAATGCTACCTAGAGCAATCTACACATTCAATGCAATCCCCATCAAAATACCATCCACTTTTTTCAAAGAAATGGAACAAATAATCCTAAAATTTGTATGGAACCAGGAGAGACCCTGATAACCAGAGGAATATTGAAAAAGAAAAGCAAAGCTGGCGGCATCACAATTCCGGACTTCCAGCTCTATTACAAAGCTGTCATCATCAAGACAGTATGGTACTGGCACAAAAACAGACACATAGATCAATGGAACAGAATCGAGAGCCCAGAAATGGACCCTCAACTCTATGGTCAACTTATCTTTGACAAAGCAGGAGAGAATGTCCAATGGAAAAAAGACAGTCTCTTCAACAAATGGTGTTGGGAAAATTGGATAGCCACATGCAGAAGAATGAAACTGGACCATTTCCTTACATCACACACAAAAATAGACTCCAAATGGTTGAAAGACCTAAATGTGAGACAGGAGTCCATCAAAGTCCTAAAGGAGAACACAGGCAGCAACCTCTTCGACCTGAGCCGCAGCAACTTCTTCCTAGAAACATCGCCCAAGGCAAGGGAAGCCAGGGCAAAAATGAACTATTGGGACTTCCTCAAGATAAAAAGCTTTTGCACAGCTAAAGAAACAGTCCACAAAACCAAACGACAACCGACAGAATGGGAGAAAATATTTGCAAATGACATATCAGATAAAGGGCTAGTATCCAAAATCTATAAAGAACTTATCAAACTCAACACTCAAAGAACAAATAATCCCATCAAGAAATGGGCAGAAGACATGAACAGACATTTTTCCAAAGAAGACATCCAAATGGCCCACAGACACATGAAAAAGTGCTCAACATCACTCGGCATCAGGGAAATCCAAATCAAAACCTCAATGAGATACCACCTCACACCCGTCAGAATGGCTAAAATTAACAAGTCAGGAAACAACAGATGTTGGCGGGGATGTGGAGAAAGGGGAACCCTCCTACACTGTTGGTGGGAATGCAAGCTGGTGCAACCCCTCTGGAAAACAGTATGGAGGTTCCTGAAACAGTTGAAAATAGAGTTACCATACGATCCAGCAATTGCACTACTGGGTATTTACCCCAAAGATACAAATGTAGGGACCCGAAGGGGTACGTGTACCCCAATGTTTATAGCAGCAATGTCCACAATAGCCAAACTGTGGAAAGAGCCAAGATATCCATCGACAGATGAATGGATAAAGAAGATGTGGTATATATGCACAATGGAATATTATGCAGCCATCAAAAGGAATGAGATCTTGCCATTTGCAACGACGTGGATCGAACTGGAGGGTGTTATGCTGAGTGAAATAAGTCAATCAGAGAAAGACATCTATCATATGACCTCACTGATATGAGGAATTCTTAATCTCAGGAAACAAACTGAGGGTTGCTGGAGTGTTGGGGGGTGGGAGGGATTGGGTGGCTGGGTGATAGACCTTGGGGAGGGTATGTGCTATGGTGAGCACTGTGAATTGTACAAGACTGATGAATCATGAATCTGTACTTCTGAAACAAATAATGCAATATATATGTTAAGAAAAAAAAAGAAGATAGCAGGAAGGGAAGAATGAAGTGGAGTAAGTCTGAGGGGGAGACGAACCATTAGAGACGATGGACTCTGAAAAACAAACTGAGGGTTCTAGAGGGGAGGGGGTGATGGGATGGGTTAGCCTGGTGATGGGTATTAAAGAGGGCACATTCTGCGTGGAGCACTGGGTGTTATGCACAAACGATGAATCATGGAACACATCAAAAACTAATGATGTAATGTATGGTGATTAACATAACAATAAAAATTATTAAAAAAAAAGGATAGCTATAGGGTAGCACAGTTAAGAAGCATGGAGGGAGTTAGCTAACAATAGAAGGGCCCAATAAGAAGAATGAGATTCTTGCTATGGGAGGTATCCAGACAGATTTGTCACTCAGCTGCTGGGAATGCAAGAAGGATTCTTGCATTAGGAGGAAGGTGGGCTCCCTTCATGCTTTTTTTTTTTTTTAGGATTTTATTTATTCATTTGTGAGAGAGACAGAGAACAAGCAGGGGGAGAGGCAGAGGGAGAGGGAGAAGCGGACTCCCTGCTGAGCAAGGAGCCCGATGTGGGACTCGATCCCAGGACCCTGGGATCATGACCTGAGTCAAAGGCAGATGCTTAACCATCTGAGCCACCCAGGCGCCCTCCCTTCATGCTTTAAGAATCTTCTTTAATGAGATGGGAAAAGACTTGTGATATTATGCTAATGAAAGAAACAAACAAAGGCTACCCAACTGCATGTACAATATGAACTCAAGTAAGATAAGAGCAAAATAAAAGACACCAAAATATTTGTTTGGAGGGTAAAAAAAAAAAAAAAAAAAAAGAATGTCTCCAGTCAGTCACAATGAGAGAAATGCCTTCTCCTTGAGGAGAGTGGTAAGACGAATTTAGAGATCTTATTACTCATACACTAAGGCATGAGTAAATTAAATGTGTACCAGGAATAAAAAGAACATCAAAAAGTCTTATATGGGTGGAGTATAGTAAGGGCTTTGAGTTTTCTTGTGGCTATAACTGGAAGTATTTAAGAGATTTCAATAAAGAATAACTGTGAACTAAGTAGTGTAAGAAAGTATTGAGGAATAAATGGAAGAGTTTGGATACTGGAAAAAATAAAGAGGGCCTTAAAGAGCTCAAGACAGGGAAGGTCCAGTGCTCTATCAGATGGCAAGTAACAGTTTATCATTAACTGAGGTGCCTAACACAAGTAGAATTTTTTTTTTTTTTTTACTTGGCTTGTCTCCTAACTTTATGGCCATCTGAAAAGTGTTTCCTTTATAAATTCAGCCCAAATGTAAGGATATATTCCCACCTTCATCAAACTAGGACCATAGCTTTAGACTGATATAAATATCCAAGGTGTGTCAGAATAAGATAAGGAGTAGACCATAGCTATTCTGATGCAATATTTCTAAGCATATTGAAAAACAGCATATGATTTACAGTCTATTACATTTATACTATAAGATCCAGCAATTAAAGTAATACAATACGTTATTACTGCCACTAAGAAATTTGTAAAATTATGATACATGACATGTACAGACAAAATGGAAAATAGTAAGATAGAGAAAAAGGATTGGCTTAAGAATTAGAAAATCTGATATCAAGTTCTGCTATGCCTCTTATGAGCTGAGTGATCTGGAGATCATTTACTCTCTGATCTTAGTTTTTTCACATGACAGGTAAAAACAACAATGCATTCCAAATGCAGTTGTAAATGTTTTAAAATTATATAACAGAAACGTTCTTAAAATATAACCTCGAGGTATGTGTAGGCATGCATAAATTCATCTCAGGATATGTTATTTCCTCTAGAGAGAAAAAAATACTGGTATCAGATATGTCTATCTCTCTGGGACATAAAAGATAATATATGATTTTGTGATTTTAGATATTGGAGACTGAGAGTTCATTAAAGTGAGACAACTGGCCTCAAAACACTGAGCACACAGTAGTGACAGACTAAGCCTGGGGCCTTTAAACACTTCAGACAAAGCTTTGTATCTAAGGCTTCACAAAATAAAGAAAACTTGAAGGTATGTGATGCTAAGGAATCAAAGAAAGACTCCTTTTTTGTATAATATGCCAGAAAGCTGATGACAAACAAGTCTACGTAGAAGTACAAGATGAAATGTGGAAACCCTACCTAAATGGATAATCAGTAACCAAGACAGATATCTGGGACAAATGTACCTATGAGCTCATTTTTGCTTATGATTATAATGTGTTAGATGTTATGATTTTCATGTTTAGAAAATATTTTAGCTTCAATAGTGATAACTGTTGAGCATTAGTCATAAATTTTGCTACAGTAAATGCTTGAGTTTTGATATGTTCCTGCCTCTTATATGTAAAGAGAAAACAAACAAACAAAAAACCCAAAAAGCTCTCAAAAATTTTTAAAGAAATGTTTCAGTCTTCTGAAACAATGTAGCAAGTATGCATTTAGAAAAGGTATGTAGAGTTAGAGATGTAATGAAGAGAAAGTCCCCAAAGTATAACTATCAATGCTTTTTGACCCCAATTTCAGCAGCTTCAATAATATTGCTACAAGAAGCAAAGAAAGCTCATTTTTATTAGCTTCCCTGGAGACAATATCTCCAATCAAAATTGATTACTTTTCCATGCTATATATCATGCAGAATTGTTAACAAGAAATCTACTATTCCCTCATTCCCTTGGCTTACTTCTTGGCAACCGTATTACACTGTACTTAATATTCAAGTAAATAACATATTAAAAATTAAACAGAGGAAAGAGTAATTTGGAATTTAGAAGTAAAATGGTACAACCTAAATTACAAGAAATTTTGCCCTCCTATAACTTTAAATTTCAAGTCCTAGAAAGAGGGAAGTTTTAAGAAAATCCTCCTTCAGGCATTTAACATTTCAATACAATGGCTCACCAGTTCAAATTCTGGGGTTCAGGACAAGGTTTCCTTAGTGGACTCAACAGAATTCTTTCCAATAGTTCTGCTCCTGACATTAATAGGACAACATGGAACAAGTGTGCAAATAGATAAAGATATAGACACAGATAAAGATTAGATAGATATATGTACCAAGCTAATAAAATGTTCCTCTTAATATAATATTATCTCTTATCTTAATCTTAATGTATTTTACATATATATTTTCAAAATAATTTGAAAGGCCAAGATAATAATTAGAAATCTCAATGTCTTGGGGTGCCTGGGTGGCTCAGTCGTTAAGCGTCTGCCTTCGGCTCAGGTCATGATCTCAGGGTCCTGGGATTGAGCCCCACATTGGGCTCCCTGCTCAGCAGGAAGCCTGCTTCTCCCTCTCCCACTCCCCCTGCTTGTGTTCCTTCTCTAGCTGGGTCTGTCTCTGTCAAATAAATAAAATCTTAAGAAAAAAAAGAAATCTCAATTTTTTTTTTTAGGTAACTTAAAGAGAGCTAGCACTTAGCTCCTGGCTCAACTGCACCCTTCTCATTCTCTTCATGAACTGCATGGGGCTCAGGTTCATGCATGGATACCACAGTCTACTCATCCAAGCTTACATACTCAGCAAATAGCTGCTCCTTGGCCGCTTCTTTTGCCTAGAGATGTGCTTGATGTTTTACTTTCTCAGAAGAGGTTCTGGGGAAGTGGGCTGTAGATTCCTTACTTAGGCAGTTCCGATGTCCAGTAAAATCTAGAAGCAGAAATCATGTGGTATGATGGCCATGGTTCTTTAACCCCATGGACTAGTCACACCATGGGATAACTATCATCATAGGAAGTCCAGGAAGAGATCCTTTATATCAGGGCTCAGGGAAATGACTTTTCTTGCTAGTGGTACTGTTCTCTGACCACCAGTGTTTTCCAAGAGGGATTAATAAGCCACCTCTATAGAATAAACTTATGTAAGGGAGCATGTGATTTTCCCTCAGGCTCTCTATCACTACTGCCTCACAGATGACTGATCTATGATAGAGCCTGGATACATATGTAATAGTGAAAAACAAAAACAAAAACAAAAACCCTGTAGCTCAAACATATCCACATCCTATACATAGACATTTCTCCATGATCCTGTTTATAAATGTGCATTTTCTTGAAAATGATTACATATGATGGTTATTCTTTCTTATCATTGAGTTTATTGACCTATATGTTTCCATTTTCATCTGTGTCTCTGATCACTTCATGGAAAATATTCTATAGCACTAGAAGCACTAAATGTGGAGTCCAACAAACCTACTTTCAAATGTTGGCTAAGCCTTTTCCAAAACTTTAACTTCTCTAAGCCTCAGTTTTCTTATCCATAAAATAGAGTATTAACTAACAATCCTATGGGCTTGATGTGTGAATCTAAAGAGATAATCCTTGAAAACTCCTTGTACAGTGTGTGGCACACAAAAGTTGCTCAGCAAAGTGTGTTCTCGTGCATATTTCAGATATTGAATTTAAGACGATTTTTTTTATATCACAAGAATCTAAGCTTCTTAAGGTCAAAAGATGTCTTATCTTCTCTGAATCTTCAGTACCTGGTAGAATATCTATAATATAATATATAATTGAAATAACTTAAGATTAGGGTATAGACAGCATGAAAGCACAGGAGAAATTTTTCCCCTCCCATCTGTCCTCTTGAAGCTTAGTATTATCTCTAGTCTCTTTCATAATTGCTTCTCTACCTGGTTTAATCTGCAGGTAAAGAGGGTCTGGCATGCATTCATTAGCCTGATTATTTACCTTCAGTCAGTCAATTCAATTAAGCCAAATTTATTGAGTGTGTACTCTGTTCCAGGCTCTGGGAAAATAAAGATAAATAAGATATTTGTGTTCATAGTCTAGTGGGAAAAAGAAACATTAAAACAAAGAACTAAAGTTTCAATGTGACAAATATTCCTTAAGACCCATGCCTCTCTTCCAACTTACCTAGATTTACCATTCCTATTTCATATCCATGGTTCATACATGATCAATGTTTTTGGTGAGTACTCTCCGCTTCATTCATTTCTGACCAGATATATTCTATCTACCAACTCTCAGTACCAATATGCTTTTTTTATGTACTTTTAAAATCTCAAACACATTTTTAGAAACATTATCTCATTTTAACAACCCCCAATGTGATAAAGTCAGTGTTACTATATTCTTTTTTTGAAGATTTTATTTATTTATTTATTTATTTATTTATTTATTTGACAGAGAGAGAGAGAGCATAAGCAGGGGGAGCAGCAGAGGGAGAGGGAGAAGCAGACTCCCCACTGAGCAGGGAGCCTAATGTGGGGCTCCATCCAGGATCCGGGGATCATGACCTGAGCTGAAGGCAGACACTTAACTGACTGAGCTACCCAGGCGCCCCAGTGTTATTATTTTCTTATATGAAAGGTGAGGTAACTGGAGACTTGGAGTGTTTGTATGAACTGTTCAAAGTCATGTAACTAGCAGGATGCAGAATTTGTTCTCAATCTTAGATCTTTGTGAGCAGATTTCTTTGATTATTGTAATTTCTTATGACCTCTGATAACATTGGTTGGTTGTCTCATGCATTTTTACTTTTTATATTGACTACAGATTCTAACATATATTTTAAAAAAAGATACATGAGGAACTTTGAAGTGGTCCAGTAAAAACTGTCCACCTCCTTGTGCAAGTTCTGAACCAACTGCAAATTAATACTGATATTTAAGAATGTAATTTAGGATCTAAAGCCAACAGATTTATTAATACTGAAGCAAGTAATACTGAGGCAACCACTTATTATTCACTACTGAAGGGCTTCCCCAAGGAATGGCTCTCTAATAAAACTCACAGCTTGGAGTAGCAGAGCAGATCTTGATTCCTAAAGGCAGATATATCCCTGAAAGGAAAGATTTTAAAAAAAGGAGTATGGACAGATATGCATAGTTTCATCTTCCAAACCCAATACTCAGCAAGGTTTCTCATCTTCTCAGTTGTAATGATTAGAAAATTGGTTTAAAAAGGGCCAGGTGTGTTACATGAATAGCAGTCCCTTCACATAGCAGAAAATATCATGAGTTGGGAAAAAATAATCCCAAATAACATTCTCAAGGTTAAGTTCTCTTAACCTAGTGTTGGTAACCTTAAGGCAATTGTTGACTAGGTAAATAGTTATCATCTCAAGGGAGGAGATGAGCAGTCTAATATGACAGTACTGCTGACTCCTATATAAGTTTATTTCAACATTAACCATTCTTTAAGCTATTTTGCTTGGACTAATGTTGATACAGACTTTTTCCCTCAGAAAACTCCAATATTTACCAAAAGAATATGTTAATAATATTAATTCCAAGGTCATTGTGTACCCAGGCCTGAAACATTTACTCTGATTTTCATATTTCATACCATATTATGCTTAGCCACAAGTTCAATGTTTCTTTTCTAAGGCATACTACAGTGGACTCCAAAGATATCATATAGGTTCTCCAAAAATAGCATGCATACAGACAAACCCAATATTAAAATTCTAGCAACATTGGTCAGAAGAACTTTCAGAATGGCAGAATTCAGATTTCAAAAACTGACTCCTTCGTAAAAGTAATGATAACAGTGGAGGAATCATCAAAATAAACTTTTTCAGAACTCTTAAATTAACCAAAGCCTAAAACCCAAAAGTGGGTGTTTAAGAAAAAAAAAACGGTTAAATTACATTAAGAATGGTGAGTTTTGTGGTATTTCAACTTTCTCTGCAATAGCCTTGAAAACCAGAAGCTTCAGAATATGTTATTTGTAAAAAGAGCAGCCTAGAAGTCATTTTTAGAAGCCAAACAGGTTTGGAATGTCTCAGAAAGACCCATTCTCAGAGAATTATCATAATTTAACCTGTCAGGCTGGTCCTTTAAGAAGACAGATTCATGGATCCTGTCTCTATTTGATCTAATTCAGAAATGGCTCAGTGAGAAAAGCCCTATCTCCAGGGTGTTTGTCAAAAACAATGAGCACAAATTGTTTAACACTACAGCTACTGAGGCAGTGTTACCAGTTGTGACAAACAAGAGGCTAGCCAAAAAACTTGAAAAGAAAATCTGGGAAATAATATGTTCACAGGAAGCTTTGAAAAGCTCTGAAATATTCCTGGAGAACCAGAAGGCCACACACATCTCAGGGGTATATGCATACACAGGAGGAACTGAGTAGGTTCAAATCTTGCATTTCTGGTTGACACTGATGCTCTGCATGGACAGGAGGTAAAGGATAATGCAGAGTTGTAAACTACTCATAATGTTGAAGGCCCGCAGACATGTGCACATATGCACACACACAGGCACAGAATCCCTTGGCAAAGGATGGGAGACATTTTGGTTTCAAACATTTAAGGAAAGCTCTTTCCAATAATTAACTGATTACAAACCTAAATGAGCAAAAACGTCAGTATCCATACATGACAGAGAGCATAGACTTAATAGAATTCACCCATTCAAGTCATTAAACAAACAGCAATGATTGTAAATTGTAACAACCAAAAACTCTGGGAAGTGTAAGTGCTTGGATTTTAGTTACTACATTATGTCATTTAAAATATCCACTTTTTAGCAAAAAAAAAGGGTGAGACACCAAGAAACAAGACATTCTGACCCAAAAATAGAAAAAAAAATAGTCAATAGGAACTGTCCCTGAGAAGGCCCAGATGTCAGACTTACTATAGAAAAACAGTAAATAAGCTACTTCAAGTATGTTCAAAGAACTAATGGGAACTAAAGGGATCTTCTAAAGAATTAAATGGAAGTCTGAGGAAAAATACGTAAGCAAATAGAGAATATCAATAAAGAGAAGGAAATCATAAAAAAAAGAATCAGAGAAATTCTGGAGCTGAAATGTACAATAATTAAAATGAAAAAATTTACTAGACTAGCACTATGAAGATTTAAGCTGACAGAAGAATCAGTGAACTTGAATATAGGTCAGTTGAGATTATCTAGTCTTGAACAATAAAGAAAAATGAATGAAAGCATCAAAAGAAAAATGACTCATTATATCTAACAGATCTTCACATAAATTAATATTTAATTTCTTTTCAAAATTCATGGAGACCAGAGGGCAGTGGAAAAGCATATACAAAGTTCTAAAAGAAAATGTCTGTCAATAATGATTTCCATATCCAGCACAACAATGAATGAAAGAGAAATTAGGAATATTCCTAGATAAACAAAAACAGAGAGAAATTGCCACCAGCTGGTCTGTTCTACCAGAAGTACTAAAAGAAATATTTCAGGCTAAATTAAAAGGACACTATATTGTAATTTGAATCCACAAGAAGTAGAAAGCTCTGGTAATGTTAACTACATTTGTAAATAAAAAGGGTGGGTGGTATAAGTGTACTTTGTAACTCTTTTTTTTTTCTCCTACATGATATAAACATAGCTGCATAAAACAATAACTATAAAATTGTGTTGATGGCCTTTTAATTTATAAAGATGCAACTTGTTTGACAATAAAGCAGAAAACATAGGGATAGAGTTACATTGCAGCCAATTTTGTATGCTACTGAAATTTAGTTGCTGTTAAATTGAACTGAATTGTATTAAGTTTAAATATTAACTGTAACCCCAGGGCAATCAAAAAGAAAAAATATTTTAAAAAATAGTACAATGGCGCGCCTGGGTGGCTCACTTGTTAAGCGTCTGCCTTCCGCTCAGGTCACGATCCCAGGGTCCTGGGATTGAGCCCCGCATCAGACTCCCTGCTCCGTGGGAAATCTGCTTCTCCCTCTCCCACTCCCCCTGCTTGTGTTCCCTCTCTCGCTGCCTCTCTCTGTGTCAAATAAATAAAATCTTTAAAAAATAAATAAATAAATAAATAAATAAATAAATAAAATAAAAATATAGTACATTAAACAAGAAGGGAATTCAAATGGTATACCAGAAATATATGTATGCAAAAAAAAAAAAAAAGAATAAAGGAACAGAGGAACAGTAAGGACATTAAGACTTATAGAAAACAAAAATCAAAATGACAAATGTAGATCATATCTTATTAGTAATTGCATTAAATATAAATGGTTTAAAAACTCCAGTGGAAAGACAGAAATTGACAATAGATTTAAAAAATGAACCAACTATATGACATTTACAAGAGACACATTTTATATTCAAAGATAAAAATAGATTGAAAATAAAAGGTTGGAAAATTGTTAACCATAAAATAACAAAGAAAAGAAATGCAGTTGCTATATTAATGCCAGAAAAAATAGATTTTAAGACAAATATTGTTACCAGAGATAAAGAAGGAATTTCACAGTATTAAGGTATCAATCCAACAGGTAGACATAGCAATTCAAATCATTTATGCACATAACAACAGGGCCCCAAAATACATGAAGCATAAATGGACAGAATTGAAGAGAAAAATAAACAATTCAAAAATAATGGAGGCATCAATACTGTACTTTCTGTGGATAAAAACAACTAGGCAGAAGATCAGTAAGGAAATAAAGGACTTACAGTATAAGCCCCTAGAAATGGCAAATACCTATAGAAAACTTCACTCAATGACAGCAGAGTTTATTTTCTTCTCAAGTGTACATGAACTTTGTTCTAGGGTGGATCATATGTTAGGCTATAAAACAAGCTTCCACAGATTTAAAAATTACTGAAATCATAAAAATTGTACATACCACAATGGAATTAGGATAGAAGTGGAAAAGAGAAGAAAATTTAGGAAATTCACAAATATGTGCAAATTAAGCAATAAAATATTTTTTAAAATTTTTTATTTAAGAGAGAGAGAGAGAGCATGAGCAGTGTGGAGGGCAGAGGGAAAGGGAGAAGCAGACTCCTTGCTGAGCAGGGAGCCAGACACCAGGCTCAATCTCAGGATTGGATCAATCCTGGGATAAGGACCTGAGCCAAAGGCAGATGTGTAACCAACTGAGCCACCCAGGCACCCCTAACAGAAAATTTTTAAAAAGACAAAACCACACAATCATCTCAATAGATGCAGAAAAAGCATTTGACAAGATCTAAAACCCTTTCATAAAACAATGCAAGACAAAGCAACAACAAAAAAATAAGCACCCAACATGCTATGGCAAGTTCAGAGCCAATATCATATTTAATGGTTAAGGCTGAAACCTATTACATAGTCAAATTGTCCAATTGCACTGTTCTGCACCACTATTGGATTGTGTGTGGGGATTTCCCATCCTATGCCACAGGGAGTGTGTCTATTGCTTCTTGTTATGGAAATTTTTAGGACTAAGAAACTTACATCTTGAAGATGATTTTTTCCCTTCTAACAGTTAAAAAATCAGATCTAACTTAAAATCAGGTTGTGAGGTTGCATCTTTAATCTGAATACAAAATTAATCTCCAAAATATTCCCAGTATGATCCTAAATGCAGAATTAAATTTGGATTAGCTGAGCTAGTGCTACCTATCTTGGACAGTCACAAAATTTAAACCTAAAATTTTGCTAGAACTCCATGTGTTCTGTAGAGCACACAGGACTCAGCTGCCTCGCATGTTAACTGTTGAATACAATTCTTTATTTATTGTATTAAAGACCTGTTTCTGCAAAGGTAATTTCCATAATGGTCAAAATTATTATCCTTTCTCCATACCTGCTTAGCAAAACCTTGTCTTCTATAGTCTAAAGTTAAGCAGATTCAGCTTGTAACTATAGTTGGCCATTGAACAGCATGGGTTTGAACTATTCCTGTCCACTTATACCAGGATTTTTTCAATAAATACAGAACAGTACTATAAATGTATTTCTTCTCCTTGATATGTTCTTAAGAACATTTTATTTTCTCTAGCTTACTTTATTGTAAGAATACATCATACAATACATGTAACATACAAAATATGTGTTAATTGCCTATTCATGTTATTGGGAAGACTTCTGGTCAACAGTAGGCTATTAGGTAATTTGGGAGAGGTCAAAAGTTATATGTGAATTTCACACTACATAGGAGGTTGGTACCTCTAATCCCCACGTTGTTCAAGAGTGAACTACATTAAAACCCAAATGATCCCTTTTCTCTAAACTACAGTACATAATTAAGGTAGCTAGACCTCTTCATAGTCAGCTTATGTTGAGGCCACATTTCATACCAGACTTTAGTTGAGGCCCCCAAGGATTTACTTTTGCTGGGCCCCACCTCTGAAGAGAACCCCAGCCTTTGATTTTGCTGAGGTCCCTGTGTCTTTGCTTATGCCCTGTAGTTTTGCTAAGGACTATGCACAATTTTATAAGACTGTGGGCTGACTTTTACAAGTCAGCTTTAGAGAAATGATCACTTCACATTTGACAAATTTGTTATATGCTACAATGATTGACCAAGATAAAACCCCTAGGTCTCAGAAAGTTTCTTATACTCACCTATCTCTACCCCTCCATATATGTTGTCTTCCTTCTAATTTTTCAAGCAGATCTACATTTTGTGTTTCTCAACCTGTATGACAAGAAAAAATAATCTTAGTTTTCCAGCTCCAAATTCCTGGTGAATGGAAGAGTTATGAGAACACTGGTACTTTTCCCTAGACTAGACTATGATCTGGAGACAGGGTTATCTTATGTGAGTGCCAGGAAATGGCTACCAAAAAAAAAAAGCATTTAAGAAAGTCATTTTGCAATATTTGCAAGTTTTGAATCATTACATTATATAACTGAAACTAATATCATGTTATTGGTCAATTGTACCTTAATTTAAAAAAATCATCATTTCCCAGAAAATATCTTAGAAAGCTTAGTATTCAACTAAACATGAGTTTACTACAATCACCAGAGGCTTTGTAACAGGTCTATGAATGGAAAACCTACTTAAGAATCTATGATGACTCATTGGCTGGTGTGTCAAACAGAAGAGACCTCAGTGAAAACTCTAGGAAATTAGCGGTAGCATTTGCAGGGAAAAAAATAATATTGCGAGACCCAGGGGTATTTTGCCTCCTTTCTAGATGCCATATGAACATAAGAAGGGAACACACTCTCTGGAAGATGTTTCTAGCTTAGCTAGTCAGACACTGAAATTTGTATACAATTTGTCTTCATTGGACAACAATAACCTGAATTAGCAAGCTATAATTACCTTGATGTGAAGGTAAGATATGAAGATAAGAAGGGAACACACTCTCTGGAAGATGTTTCTAGCTTAGCTAGTCAGACACTGAAATTTGTATACAATTTGTCTTCATTGGACAACAATAACCTGAATTAGCAAGCTATAATTACCTTGATGTGTGCTGTAGAGGTCTATTGCAACATTCAAATAGTATGATTGATATAACTGCAATATGCATCTTCTGCTAATTGAATTGGAATACTCCATGTCCAATATATCAAATACTGTGCAGATTGCAGGAAGAGAAAAGTATGCCTCATTCAACATGCATGCAAAATGTCAGAAAACCCACTCCCTAGGAGATCTGAATTTTTAAAAAAAGGAAATTTCAAATGTTTCATGTATACTTTTCATAAATTTTTGAGGAAAATGTCCTATCACTTATATTTGTTTCCTCATAGCAGCTAAGGCAATAGAGAGGCCTTAATATGTAATAAATATTTACTCATATTTAATTGAGTAATAATGGATTGGTTGAAACCTAAAAATTGTTCAGCAACTACAAATCCTTTTTGCTAGATTTAAGGCCCCACGTTCCTTAGTATGTTAGGAAAGATACATGCACTAAGATTCTTAACTCATATAGTCATCTCAATCTGGAAATAGTAGGAAAATTTTAGATGCTGTTTTAATTTTCTAGGACTGCTATAACAAAATGCCACAAACTGAATGATTTAAAACAACAGAAATTTATTCCCTCTAAGTTCTAGGGACTGGAAATTCAATATCAAGGTGTTGGGGTGCCTGCGTGGCTCAGTCGGTTAAGCTTCTGACTTCAGATCAGGTCATGATTCAGGGTGGTAGGATCGAGCCCCGCATAGGGCTCTACACTCAGTGGGGAGTCTGCTTGTCCCTCTCCCTTTGCCCCTAACCACTCCCCACTTGTGTGCACACACTCTCTCTCAAATAAATAAATAAAATCTTAAAAAGAAACATATCAAGGTGTTTGCAGGACGATGCTCCTTTTGAAGACTCTGGGGGAGGATCCTTCTTTGTCTCTTCTACTCTCTGGTAGTCCCAAGCATTCCTTGGTTTCTGGAAGCATAACTTCAATCTCTGCCTCTGTCTTTTTTTTTTTTTCCTCTAACTTTTTATTGTTATGTTAATCACCATACATTACATCATTAGTTTTTGATGTAGTGTTCCAAGATTCATTGTTTGTGCATAACACCCAGTGCTCTATGCAGAACGTGCCCTCTTTAATACCCATCACCAGGTTAACCCATCCCCCCATGCCCCTCTCCTCTAGAACCCTCAGTTTGTTTTTCAGAGTCCATTGTCTCTCATGGTTCGTCTCCCCCTCTGATTTACCCCCCTTCATTCTTTCCCTCCTATCTTCTTTTTTTTTCTTAACATATATTGCATTGTTTCAGAGGTACCTCTGTCTTCACATAGTTGTCTTTCCTCTATCTCTCTGTGTCTTCAGTTGGCTTCAACTCTATGTGTCTCTGCCTTCTCTTCTTACAAGAACATTTTGCATTAGGGCCCACTCTAGTGGAATAAATCCTTATCTTGATTGGTTACATTAGCAAAGACCCCATTTCCAAATAAGGTCACATTCATAGGTACTGGGGGTTAAGACTTCAGCATATCTTTTTGAAAGACATGATTCAACACACATCAGCTATTTCCTTTATATACAAAATTCTCAAGTGAGACACTTATATTCTTAAATCCATGACATTAGGAACTGGAGCATTTGATCTGCTGCTTGCTACTTTTGAACAGGAAAGCTTTAGGTTTATAGTCAGATTTCACTTTCCTTTCAAAGGAACAAGACTAAAAATCTTTATTTGCTTCAGTACAAATAGATATTCTTACCTCAATGTTTTTAAGCTGAGGAGTTAATACTGTTTATGGAGGTAACAATAAAAGAAGCAATTGACTAATAGCCCCCCACTGCAATGAAAACTAGAGCAAGTGGCAGTATTTTGGCATACTCAAAACTTACTGATTCAAAAGAATACTGCATTAAAAAAGATTTAATGGGCCATGAGAACATAAAAGTAATGTATTGTTTTATAATCCATTTGAGCGTTCTTAGAAGAAAAGCTCTTCATGCTTGGTGAGTAGTTTATGGGTCTTAGAGGCCCCTATAAATGTTTGTGTTGATTTCTGTACTTTTGGAGGCAGTTGCTTTCATTAGAAAGGGGTTTGGTTTTTGGGTACAGATACTATGATTTAAAATCAGTTTTTCTTCTCATTTTAAAATGTACTTCTACACATCACAGCCAAAAAAAATTTCTTAAGAAATATTATCATATAAAAATTGCTGCAATGCTGCATGTGTTCATTCATTCATTCAGTATTTATAGCATGCCTACATGTGCCCAATTTTTGCTAAAATATAAGTGTGGCCATATATTTAGACATGCTGCAGTAAAATGAATATTTAACTGTATCTTGAAAATCTTACTTCAAATATTGTATTTCTATTGGGAACCTGAGTTTTGGAGTAACAGAGACCAAAATGAAAGTCTTTGCTCTGCCATTTGCCGGTTTCCTAAGATTACTTTAACTACCTTCTCACTTTGGTCAGTGACAGATCAACTTGAAAAATGTAAATGATTGCTTCTTCCTTAGTTGATAGTGTTACCTTCAAATGATATTCACATGTAAAAGCACTTGGCAAAAAAATCTGGTGCATTTAATATTTATTAACTGTTAATTGGTATTGGCAATTGTTATTAGTAGTAATTTTTTTTAAATGTTCAAAAAAATCATAGAAGTCCAAAATCAAAGTGTTACCAGGGCCATGTTTCCTCTGAAGACTCTAAGGAAGAATTCTTCCTTGCCTCTTCTAGCTTCTGCTGGTTGCTGGCAATTCTTTGAGTTCCTTGACTATAGGCGCATCACTCCAATCCAACCTCTGCCTCTGTCTTCAGTTGGCCTTCTCCCATGAACATATGTGTTTCTGTGCTCAAATTTCCCTCTTATAAGAACATCAGTTACATTGGATTTTGGACTTCCCCCAATCCAGCATAACCTTATCTTATCTAATTATATTTGCAAAATCTTAATTCCAAATAAGGTCACATTCACAGGTTCTGGGTGGACATGAATTTTAGGGGGACACTAGAACCTTCTGTGAAGCAGAGACATCTGAACAGCGCCACTGAAGTGACTTAAGACTTATGGAAAAGAGGGGCACCTGGGTGGCTCAGTCAGTTAAGCGTCTGCCTTTGGCTGAGGTCATGATTTCAGGGTCCTGGGATCGAACCCATGGATTCTTTGCCTGGTGGGGAGACTGCTTCTGCCTCTCCCTCTGCCTGCTGTTCCCCCTGCTTGTGTTCTCTCTCTCTGTCAAATAAAATCTTAAAAAAAAAGACTTATGGAAAAGAATTTATGGGCCTCTGACCAAATTTTAATTTTTTCCTTTTCTCCTGTACTAGGTTGACCTCTGCCATTCCTTTGTAGAGTGACCTGGAAGAGCAGAGTATCAAAGGATCTCAGACTAGGTAAATACCTGATCTGATACACTAAAGAGAAACCATGCAGTTAAAATAAAAGGTATGGAATTAGAAGCAGATTAAATACAAAACATTTAGGAATATGCTCCTCATCCCTCCTTCACCTAGCAATAACAACTCCTGTGATATTTGTAATTATAACCTTAAAAGATCTGGATTAAGGCTGTGATAGCACCCTCTTCTCTATAAAATGGGAAATAGTAGAACATAATGGTTTTAGGCAGTGGTTTCCAAAGTTGGTATTTCAAAAAAAATATTTTCAAAGTCTGTGAGATATTTATAATTTTACAATTTTTGATGCTTTTATGGTTCCTATTAGGGTAATAGTACATATATAAATAAAAATAGATGAAATTATGATATGTATATAGATATCCACATTTTGGGTGTGAGAGCTAATTCTTTTATTAATAGAAGTGTATGTTAAATATATGAAAACTACTGGTTTAGAACATGGCTTTGTATTTATACATTTATTTATATAGCATTTATATATTTATATATAATATATTCCTGTATTCATGTAATTATTCAAGTATTCATCAACTACTTATCGAATACATCTGTGCAACATCATAGTCTAAGTGTAGGGACATAGTATGAACAGAATAATGTACTTCTTGTCAAGGAGTTTTCATTTTAATGAGAGAGAAAGCCAAGAAACAAATATCTCCCTAGCATTACAGAAGATAATAAATTCTAAGAATCACAATGAGTCAGGGAACCCAAAAAAACATGATTCATTAAATTTTAAAAATCTATAATTTGGGCCTTAATAAGATTAAATTTTTTTTCTTCTGTGAAAGATACTATTAAAAGAGTGAAAAGACAAAAAGAACCAGAATGGGAGAAAATACTTACAAAACACATGAAAAAGCAGTTGCACAAAAGTCCTCTCAAAACTCAACAATCAGGGGTGCCTGGGTGGCTCAGTCAGTTAAGCAGCTGCCTTCAGCTCTGGTCACGATCCCAGGGTCCTGGAATCGAGCCCCGCATCGGGGTCCCTGCTCAGCAGGAAGCCTGCTTTTCCCTCTGCCTGCCACTTCCCCTGTTTGTGCTCTCTTTCTCTGTCAAATAAATAAATAAAATATAAAAAAAAAAACAACTCAACAGTGAGAAGGGTACCTGGGTGGCTCAGGTGATTAAGTGGCTGACTTTTTTTTTTTTTTAATGTATGTGTTTATTTTGGAAACAGAGAATGCACTTGAGAGGGGAGTAGGGGGAAGAGAGAGAGAATCTCAAGCCGACTCCCCTCAAAGCCTGGTGGGGAGGGGGGGTGATAATCCCAGGATCCTGAGCAGTGGACTCTTGATTTCAGCTCAGGTCATAATCTCAGGGTCCTGGGATGGAGCCCTGCATTGAGCTCTGCACACAGTGGGGAGTCTGCTTCAGGATTCTCTTTCTCCCTCTGCCCCTCTCCTTGTTTGCTTGCTTTTTGTCTATAAGATAAATAAGTAAATCTTAATAAAATGCAATAATGAGAAAACAAACCAATTAAAAAGTGAAGCAAAACATCTGAAAGACCTCAATTAAGATGTATGTATGACAAATAACCATGTGAAAAGATGCTTGATATCACTTGACATTAGAAAATTGTTAATTGAAACAAGAACAAGATACCACTACACACTTATTAGAATGGCTCAGATAAAAAAAATATATATATATATGACATATACATATATTATCTATCTATCATCTATCTATCTATCATCTATCTATCATCTATCATCTATCTATCTATCTATCTATCTATCTATCTATCTATCTATCTATATCAAGAGATCTGACAAGTGGCATTAAAATATGGCAGGTTAGGAAACTCCAGGCCCTCATTCCTCCACTGAGACACCAAATTAATAATGAAATAAGGACCAAAATATCTTTGTGAGAACATTAGAAACCAGTTAAGAAGCTGCAGCAACCAAGCAAATGCCTAATACAGAAAAAACTATAACTTATAGAAGAAAACTAACTTGTTATTAAAAAATATAACACATATAAACAAAAGAAAAAACTACACACCAAACAGTAGGATGTTCTGTGGCATTTTGCTCCCTTCTGCCCCTTCGCCTACATGGAGGAGAGCACCATGATTAGAAGGAATCTTTTCAACTTGCAAGAGTAGGTTAGGGTGACCAGATGAGACTCTTTGCTATAGTCATAATGGGAGATTATGGGTGCTCAGATTTAACACATTTAGCTACTGTTAAGGGGCAATTATTAAGATCTATAATAGGAACATAGATGTCAGTGGCTAAGGTGGTGTGAAGGACAAGATCATTAGGGATGAGAAATTTAAGGAACACAAAGGGATCGTCTTCATGAATATGGGTTTGTTGTCCAGTTCTGTCAATTACTAGCTATGTTGTCACGGATAAGGTACTTACTCTCTTTAATATTCACCTTTATTATTTATAAAATGAAGATAATGATAATTACCTCTGGATCATTTTAAGAGTTAAGGAATAATGACCGTGGTGACGATTAGTAAAATTTATTGAACACTTACTTTGTTAAAAGCAACTTACATGGAATGAATTAATTTAATGAAATTCCATATCACTAAAGCTGGTGATATTTTCCCATCATATATATACTTGAAAAAGATGATCATATTAATAAGCTTATGCAAACAATAAAAAAACTTGTTAAACTAACTTGGTGTCTAAGAAGCCATTTCCCACCTCCTTCCCACTGCTCTTCAAGCTGCCCCAATCCTACTCCTGTTTGAATCCACATTCCTACAAATTTCTGGTTTGTTTCCTCTGGAAATGGCTCAAAATGCAGAATGTGCTTTTATTAGGAATCCCTTGCGTTAACACTCAGCATAGTTTCCTCGTGACCATGGAATGGATCCCAGAGTGGATATTTCCCTGAGATTGTTGGGTCACACAGCAATCCCTGGATACAAAGTCACCTGCATAATTAATTAGTAGGGCCCAGTGCAAAATTTAAATGTTCAAAATGAAACAAAACAAGACAAAACAAAACAAAATACCGCCATTAAAGATATAAAAATATAAATTTTTTTCTTTTTCTTGTGACCTCTCTCTAATTACTATATTTTCTACATGTTATTTAATGTCATTGTAAGTAAAAAAAAGAAAACTATTAGCATGAATTTTATTATTCACCTTTATATTGGAGATTGCCAGTCTTAAGTGCAAACATATAAGAAATTTTAATTCATATTTGGAAACACCAATATTGTACAATTAGACATCGTAACTCTAACACACATAGGTATTTTGTTCTTACCAGAACCATGGAAACACTACACAACAGTAATTTGAATTTTTTCATTTCATTTCTTGATATTCATACATTCCAGCAACACACTTAACCTTTGCCCTACCGATGAGTCAGGAAGACTCAGAGGAAAAGTAAGTATGAGTTGCTCTGCTTTCCCTTTCTAGTATTTTCATTCTCAGTGTATATAATTGGCTAATACAGAAACATAACACAAATATGAAAGACTGTGATAGAATCCTTTGCTGTTTGTGTTTTTCAGAAGCTATTGTTTTCTTACTACATTTGAAATGGAAAGTATGCCTTTTCTTGGGGAAATCAGCTTCCTCATTGATAGATGTAAACACACCTTGTACTCATTTTAAGTCTTGAACCCCCCACACATTGTGAGTCCATCTGATTTTTATGCTCATGGGGCAGTGTGAACGTTATATGGGAAAGGGGTGGCAGGAATACGGGATGTAGGCATGCATTGCACGGATCCCTTCTGCTCACTTGCCTGCCCTCTGTCCCATCTGACTTTGCACACAAAATGCAGGTTAAAAGGTACAAGAAGAATATGATGGAGGCAGCAGAGTCTTAAGCCAAGTATAGGGCTCTTCTGAATGCAGGGACTTAAGAGCCGCATAGACATGTGCCAATGAAGCTGGCCTTCCATCAATGCCTTACTTGCTATCAAAACTTATGCCATACATTTAAAAATGATACCAGTTTCTATGGTAAGTGAAAGATGTGTTTGAGTAGAAGGAAAGAAATGTCAGTTTCTTGACATTTCCTTCCTTTTCTTTCTCATCCTCTTGTCTTTCCACACACTCTACATGAGGCCTTTCTTCCCACCTAACTTCCTAAACTTAGTAAAAAGTCTGAGTTCAGTGAATCTTAACAGTGAACACTTACTTCAAAATTGCAGAGGTGTTTAAGATTTCTCACTCACATAATAAGTTCAAAGGAAAGATATGTATCAAGTTAACAGCCAGTAATGCTGTAGTTGTTCAAAACTCCGATTCAGTAGACAGAGGTCTGACACTTATTAGCTGTATGGTTTTTCAGTAAATTCCTTAAAATCTCAAAGCCTCAGTTTTGTCATCAATAAAATAGGTAGGATAATGTAAAACATTAGCAATAATCCTTGCTGATTCTTCAAAATATTTAAAACAGTTCCAATGCCAACAATTGTTAATAATGTTTTATCTCCTTTCCTTAAAAAGTCTCCCTTATCTTAGTTGTCTGAAATTTACAAGGACCTTCAACTAGCCACTGAAATTCATAGTTCTGTGGGGGTCACAAGCTGAGGAATATAAGGACAACAATCTAAAAGACAATATTCCCTTTCAACATATTTGTGTCATTGTATTGCCATAAAAGAAAATTAAATAAATGAAACAGACTGGGATTCTTAAGTAGTCTTTCCACATATGTAAATGCAATAGGCAGAATAATGACTCCTCCACAAAGATGTCCACCTCCCAATCCCCAGAATCTGTGAGTGTATTCATTTATATGACAGAGGGACATCGCATGTGTGGTTAAACTGAGGCTCTTGAGATGGGAAATTATCCTGGATTGTCCAGGTGGGCCTAATGTAATCACATAAGAGAAGGAGAGAGGCAGAGGAGTGAGGGTGTTGGGGGGAATATGATGAGAGAGGAGGGTCGGAGAGAGATTTAAGAAGCCACACTGCTGGCTTTGAAGATAAAGAAGGGGATCACAAACCAAGGCCTCTAGAACATATAGAAAGAAGGGAAATGAATTCTCACCCAGAGCTTCCAGAAGGGACCTGGGCTGCAACACCTTGATTTTAGCCTAGTGAAACCCAAATCATTTCTGACCGCCACGACTGTAAGATTATTTCTTTCAAAGGAGGATTTACTGTAATGCTGAAAATGATCCTATTGACGCAGTGATTAGAGAAGTACTACTTATTCATTTATTTATTATTCAAGAATAGTTGACATGAAATGTTACATTAGCCTCAGGCGTACTGTACAGTGATTCGACAAGTTTATACATTATGTTATGTTTACCACAAGTGTAGCTACCATCTGTTACCGTACGACACTTTTATAATACCAGTGACTATACCTGAGAAATAGTTTCTTAAACTTTAAATTCTAGTGACTTACTTTTTACATTTTTCTAGCGAAAACTGTCTGCAAATTAAATGGTGGTAATTTCTCTGAAGTAAAGGATGCTAAGATTATGAATTTCATGGTGTGGAGGGAGAGAAACAGTTCTCAGAGTTTTAATTTTGTTTTAACACAATTATATGCCAATTTTTCTAGTTATAATTTAGCCATAAAGACTATTTTTTTCTGTGTTCAATTATATTCTATCTTTTAAGGTAATATATACAGCATTCACAGAACTACGACACTGAGAAGGCAATTAAATTTGTTTTTTTAAATTGTAAAATATCCATTTAAATCATTTTCCTTGCTTGACAAGCACCTGTTCAAGGAAAGAGCAGCTCCAAACTAAAATAGAACATGTGGAAAAGATATATCCATTTGTGTGTGAAATCCTAGCATACTTATTTTAGTTGTTTTAATAGTAATATTATGTTTCTTTTTCATTTTTCTTATATCAAAAACCAAGTTTCTCAACTGAAAACAATGTGTCTTTCAGACACTGGTATTTATTTTTAATACAGCATTTCATCCCCTTCAAGATGTAATTAAATGACATTCAACCAAACACTTTCATTCTGCTGGATTCTCATTTTTTAAGAGTAAAGTAGAAATTTACTGCATTCTTTTCATCTGATATTTTAGAAAACAAACTCCATGCCTTTTAGTGGGTTCAAAATACCCTTAACTTCTATAAAATTTTGCTCAAAGGAAGGGTCTTTCTGGTATTTCTTCAAACAATCCATTCTCAGGTATAAGGATATTTCTAGCTAGATGATATCAATAGAGAACATAATAGGCTTACCAACAAATAAAATATGAATTTCAATATCTTTAGGATTCATTGAATAAAGGAAAACTTGGACTCGAGGCTCAGAGAGTTGCTTCATGTTCATAATCTTATGTTCTGATTAATCAACACTCATTAATAAAGAAAAAGAAGAAAAAACTCTGCAGATGGGAGGACAGTAGTTAAATTCAGTATGAAATACACAAAAGAACTGGTTGAGTCACCGTTACCTTCAAAGGTTTATATCTGGATGTCCAAGAAAGTCACTTTTATATTCTAGAAGTATTTTTCTGTCTAAATAATTTTTTTGTTTACAATTAGCTATTTTCTTGACAAATCTTCATTTTTCTCTTTTTTAATGAAGCACCATACAAACAATTTTTGTATAAGATCCACTTCACTTTCTTTAACATAGCCTTTGACATGAGCATAATGAAAGAAAAATATGATGAAGATCAAAAGATGCCATTTGTTTTACTTAGCATTAGACTTCATTTGATTTAGTACCACACAAGATGAACATAAATGAGTAAAAGAGAAATTTTTTAGTGATTTTCTTTAAGAGGATAAATCTTTAGAAAGTAACATGCTGGGGATACTAGAAACCATAAGACAAAAAAATTTTAAAAAGAGATTAAGAGTCTAAAAAGATAAATGATGGAGAAAAATGTTCTACAAATTGGTTCTATCAAAGATGAAAAATGGATACAAATCCATTTATTTAGAGCTTCTTGGAATTGCATCATAACTGGAGTGAAAACATAATACATGCCTCCATTTCCTTTACCTCCTTTAGTAAAAGTCAACATACAGATAAATGCAAAATCTGAGAAACTCGGTGTTGGAGATGAAAAGCATGATTATAATGTGTTGTTATATAGAAAGAAATAAAAATAACTGGAAATTCAAGTCCTGTTGTCTTCCATTATAAAAATTTCTATAATTTATTAGCAAAATCCTCTACTGGAAAAATAAATTAATTCAATTGATCATTACATTAATACAAGCAGTTTAATAAAAACTTTGAGAAGTAATGATAGCAAAATTCTTCTTAAATATTTGGAGTAGATTATACAAGTCTCTGACTTGTAATTGATTATTGATAAGTTATCTAAACATAAAGCAAAGCTTTCAAATAGTAATCTCAACAGTTTACATGGTAATATTTTTAAGTGTTAGTTCTTTAGTTAATTTATTAATTTCCTCATTTTGTCTACAATAGTACAAGTATATAATATCAAAACAAATATGTATTGATATCAATTAATGCCAGAAACCATATTTAGAGTTGACATGCACTTTTTTATGATGAAAATAATGATGGTCCTTTATTAATGTTATTTTAATTAAAGATTATCAAAAGTCATATAAAATAATATATTTAACTGAAGTTTTAATATTTTCCTCTACATTCTGTTGCTAACAGAACATCCTGTTGTTAACTGAATTATATCAATTATGATACAGTATAAAATACTTTTTTAAAGATTTATTTATTTATTTTAGAGAGAGAGCGAGCAAACACAGGGAGGAGCAGGGGGAGAGGGAGAGAGAAACTTTAGCAGATTCCTCGCTGAGCTCAGAGCCCAATGTAGGACTTGATCTCATGTCTCTGAGGCCATGACCTGAATGGAAGCCAAGAGTTGGATGCTTAAGAGAATACAGACTGCACCAGCCAGAGGCCCCATAAAATAATTTTTTAAATTGCTGTTTTCCTTACTAGATATTGAAGATCATGTGGTCAGGGATTATGCCTCTTTTTTTTTTTTAATATCCACAGCACCAACATCATGCATGAGATATATAGTAGGTGCTCAAGATAAGTGTGTTTTTCAAAACTAAATGAATAAATCATTAAGTGGATAAACTTATATTATTTAAATATTGATTAAATTAATGGGTTTGACTAATTTTATACTGAGATTATTGCCATTAAGTAAAATTTTGCCTGTTTTCTCATTTTAAAAATCATTGTAATTTTCAAACATCTATTAGTCAACATAAAAAGAAAGACCAAAAAATTAAGTAATCATAAAGGATCTACCCACAATAAAGTTTTGGTCTTTTTGACACACAATGTATGGACAACAAGATCATGCACATGAATAACAAGTTAATAAGGTTAATAAATGTAAAGGAATTAGAGAAAGTAATTAGATAATTAGGAAACAGGTTAAAAAGATATTTAAGAAGGATGGAGCATGGACTAAAATTTCAAGAATTTATTGGGTATGGAAGAAGGGAGGACATTTCAAACTTGAAGACATATAAGAGTAAATATGAAGAGGAAGAGATAAATTTGAGAAATCATCAAAAAGATGATTTGATGAGATTAACTATGAGTAGCAAGGGAAGGAAAAAGAATGAGAAGACAATTTTGTCAACAAATTGTGATTTGGAAGAACAAAAATTGTATGGCCATTAGCAGAAGTGGAAAAGTGGAGAATGATTTTATGAGAAGAAACCATTAGATGTATTTCATTGTTGTGCAAGAAATAGATTCTTAACAATATACCAAACACAATTAGATCATTGCCTTGATCAGAGTCAGAAATTTAGGTGTGGTACCCATTCTTCAGGGGTGTTGATGGAAGCAAGAAAAGGTTAATTTTCAAAGAGAGGAATAAATGATTATGTCATGGATCTCAGAAATCTGTCCACTCAATTGGAGGGAAAACAGAAGGCAAAGGAAAAAGACAGGTAGTATTATGAGGCAGAAAGAAGAGAGAAATATAGCAACCTGACTGTTATGCCATATCAGGGTAGAGGAGTATGCACAAGGAAGACAAAGAAGAGTTACAGTTAAAAGAAAATATTACATTAAGTTCAGCCTCTATCAACCAAATCCAAGGACATTCTGATCCCAATCCTCTCTCTGATCTTCATGTTCCATTCAGTGTATTGATTTTGTTGGGAAATGGTCACCAATTTTCCTCTTGTATGCAACTTTTCCTCTTGCATAATGGTTCTTGTCTCACCTCGTACTCCAAATCCAATGTGTTGACTATTGAGAGCAGATGCTGATACTGTCCTACCTCTCAGACAACAGTGCAGTAGTCTGTACCATGGGTCCCCATATCCCTTATATAATATTCTCTTTTGTATGAGCTAGCTAAAATCACCATACTGAACTGGGATTTCTCTGCAACTATATTTTACTTCACAATTTGGTCTCTTAGTATTGTTGTTCTGCACCCCAAGCATTTTCTTTTTTCTTCTGCCTTTTAATGTATTAATTCCATAGTATTGTATGAAAACCATAGAGCTCTTTAACTCTACGCTGAATTTATTACATGTGTTTCTAGGAATCTATCTTTCATACACATTTGGAGTAGGAGACTATTTGAATAGCATCTAGCCTATTAAATTTAATGTGACTTCTATATCTGGACCTCCCTGTGTACCCTGTTTTGTGATTTCTTTGCCAGCCTTGGGACTAGCTACAAGCATTTACTTCTCCTCCAGTGGTTTCATGTGTTAACTTGGACTCATTATCTTTCTGATAGGATGAAGAAGGATATTTTCCATGGGCTTTCAGGGAAGTCATTTATGACACTCTTGTCAGAATAATTAATTTGATGGATAAAAAAGTCAGATGTGAGAAGTAAGGGTGAAAAATTTGGTAAGGAAATAGAGCTGGTAGTGTAGACTGTTTGAATGAAAAACTAAAAAGATAGGTCTATAAACAAAGTCCAGTTGCTGTTGTTTAGTTTAGGTGCTTATAGTTGCAATTTTTTTCTTTTTTTTTTAAGATTTTATTTATTTATTTATTTGAGAGCGAGAATGAGAGAGAGAGAGAGAGCATGAGAGGGGGGAGGGTCAAAGGGAGAAGCAGACTCTCTGCCTAGCAGGGAGCCCGATGCGGGACTCGATCCCGGGACTCCGGGATCATGACCTGAGCCGAAGGCAGTCGCTTAACCAACTGAGCCACCCAGGCGCCCTATAGTTGCAATTTTTTTTTAAAAAAGATATGATTTTTCTAGCAAATAAATAAAAGAATAAAATGGTCACATAGGGACATTTTATTTACCCAAAAGGGAGGAATACAGAGGGGTCATAGGACAATACCAACACAATGGAAAAGAAAATCATTCTAAATACTTTCTTCAATTCTCTTACCTAACTTTCTACTGAGAAAAGACAAATAAGAATCATGGTGAAAATTCTCACATTTAATGTGAATTTATTATAAGCCAAGTCGTGTTCTGAGCACCACCCTATCTGAACTCATTTAATACCTAGAATAAACTGAGGAGTTAGTATTGTTAATATCGACATAGAAGATGGGAAATGGAGGTGCAGGAAGCTTGAGAGATTTTCCAAGTGCACCAGCTAGTAAGTGGCAGAATGGCAACTATAATACCGAGCAGTCTAATTCCAGCACCCATGTTACAAACTGTGTTTTAAAAATTGAAATGGAGAGCTTTAAGAACATAAAGAAGAGGAAATATTATATGTAAGGCAGCATCTTTAGGAGACTCAGATTTATTGCATACATTGAACTTAGATCAAATGAATCTTCAAGTACCATTAGAAGTAAAAAGCAGATAATATTTAATAGAATGATGGAAGTGAAAATGAGGGTTAATAGGGGAGCATTAGAACATTCATTTGTTTATTCAACATTTCTTTTTTAGTATCCATTATAGTGAGATCTTATCCTTTGCATTGGAAATACAGCAGTAAAAAAGAAAGTGTTCCTCACTCCCAGAGTTTATATGTAGGTGGAAAAGTCAAATACAAATAAATATAAAATTAATAAAAGTGCTAATTATGGAAAATTGTAAGTGCTGGCATGGCAGTACCACAGCATGTTAGGATGTTGATAACTGGAGGAGGAGCTATGCTGTAGATAAAAAATGACAGAGGACAGAACTTGGGTTTGAACTGCAGAATGTGGAATACACAATTGGGACGATAAAACAGAGGTGATGGAACATCATTTGGGGTAGGGATCCTACTACAGAAAGATGGAGAGAGACTCATCTGTTTCTCCCAACATAATGAGGTTGAGAACTTGAATGGGAAGTTCTAGCCTTTCTGTGCAGGGAATGTCTCCTGTCCTCCCTTCTTCCCTCCTGCAGGCGAAGGCAAAGGCCAGGACCTGTATTTCCCTCATCCTGCCTTCCTTTTCTCTCTTCACATTCTCTCATTCTATTGGGCCACAAGTTATATGGAGTGGACTCAGTGACTCTGGGCCTCTCCCCAGTGACCCCTACCTCATGAAATCCTGGGTAGCTGGATTCTGCTTCTCTTTGAAAAAAACTTGTGCTAGGGCGCCTGGGTGGCTCAGTCAGTTAAGCGACTGCCTTCGGCTCAGGTCATGATCCTGGAGTCCCAGGATCGAGTCCCGCATCCGGCTCCCTGCTCAGCAGGGAGTCTGCTTCTCCCTCTGACCCTCTTCCCTCTCATGCTCTCTATCTCTCATTCTCTCTCTCTCAAATAAATAAAATCTTAAAAAAAAAAGAAAACTTGTGCTAAAGTTGCTGATAGAACCAATTAAATAGTTACAAACAAACAAAAATTTTTTTGACCTAAAAGAGACCTGATTTGGGGATGACCCAGGACATAGCTACTTTGAATAAGGTAGGAAATGGGGCTATTAGTTGAGAATCTGGTGAATATAAAGAATGCTGTAATAGACATCACAGTGACTGACCCAGTTATATCCAGAAATAAATAAAAGACTCGTCTAGCAAAGATGAGAGTGGACCAAAAACCAAAAACAAAGTTTATTTGTTGATTATTAATGGTTAGGGTTAACAACATCTAACTTGCAAATTTCAAGAAATGAAAGTCACATATGACTCCACTGAGATATAAACTGCAATGAAATTTTGGATAAAAACTAATATAGTCATTAAACATAACAGGGAAAACTTGATCATATCCATAGGAAGTGAATAATACTTTAGAGATGCAAGGTTTTGATAGGAGAAAGAAGGAAACAAAATGGTCTTTTTTGGCAACATATTTCTTAGTGTGCTTTTATATATCATAATGAGTTTGGGGATTTATACTTCTGAAAACATTGAAACATTATTTATATCCATCAATAGAAATAACTAGAAATGTTAGATAACTTCAGTTCAAAGTTTAGAGAACTTCAAGTGCTCATTTCAGTGTTGGATATCACTCACCCCAAATGACAGTAAACAGCATTTCATTCTAGCATGGGATTATGCTATGATCAACACTGAAATTAATCAAACTCCCTTGATTAATCAAAATTATATGTTAACATCCTGATTGCAATCACATATCAAAGAATCACTTTGCACAGTAATTTGTATAAAACATAATCAGCATCAATGAACCCAAACCTGGAGGTCATGCACCTAAAAAAGAGCTAGTTCATTATTTCCCATTACCCTCAATCTCCCTCTCCTCATCAGAAAGAAAGAAAGAAAAAAAGAAAGGAAAGAAAGAAAGAAAGAAAGAAAGAAAGAAAGAAAGAAAGAAAGAAAGAAAGAAAGAAAGAAAGAAAGAAAGAGAAAACCCAGGAGCATGAACAGAAATAATTTCAAGATTTCTAATTGTGCTTTACCCCACAATGGAACCCATATAAACACTTTATTAAACCAAATAGATGGTAATTGTACTGAACAATATATGCTTATTCAATTCATCATCTGATGACTTTGTCACTTTAAACCATTAAATTTACAAGAACCAAGTTGTTTTTTTTCATGATTTTTGAGTGGTTCTAATTTTATACTGTTCATATCTCATTAAAACAGGTTAAACAAAATAAATAATCTTATGTATTTTAAATAATTGAAATTAAGAGGTCCCTTTCAGCCTGAAGATTTCATTAAAGAATAGTCTAAGACTGCTAAAGTCTTCCTAGTGTTGATCATACAGGGTTGTTCAAGGATATCAAATAGCATCCTTTTACTTAATTCACTTTACTTATTCCCCTGAGTTAAATTAGTTTTTCTAAGAATCCATCTTATTTTGATGAAAGCAATATGGCACAGTGAAAGGTGCTCTTTGCCAGCTGGAGAGAACTGAAATCAAGCTCAAGCCCTGCAATCAACTAGCTCTATAACCCTTTCCAAGTATATGTTATCTCTTTGACCTTCAGCTTAGTTATAGACAAAGTGTAATATTGTACTCCATTATCCTTAAAGAACCTTTAGCTCACAATATGAAAATGCAAGATAATGACTTGTCTTAATACCAAAGCTATTTAAAATCAAATATATGAATATATATATATAAGAATATATTTCTTTGAAGACCCTTCTACACTTACATCATTTCTGTTAACATTTTGACATTTTGGTTTTTTTCTTTCAAGACTTTAATCTGGCATGGACTGTTGTCTCCCCCGATTACATGCATCCCTACAGAAATTAGAGAAGTGAAACAGAATTACAGATTCCAGGATTGAATAGATTGAATAGATTATAATCTATCTTGAATCTTATGTGTGTGTTGGGTGGGTGGGGGCAAGTGGGTGGTACCTACCATTCAGAGCAGGCGAAGCTGGAGGGAAAGAGATGAATTGAAAGAAAATTGGAATGTTTTACTCTTGCCTCCGCTTCTTTGGAACAGTCACTGCATGCTTTGACTTCATCAGGGAAATCACCAGCAACAGCTCAGTTGCTTTCCTGGCAACGGCAAAATGTTATCAGGGCAACAAAAAATGCTTGCTAGGGGAGGAGTTGAAGGAAACTGTTGTGGGCTGACTGGTCTCCCCAAAACAGACATTTCACCATCTCAGTCTCTGAGACCTAGGGATTGATAGAGATTGACCTGGGGAGGTTACCTCCTCCAAATGGTGCTTCCCTTTGAGTGTGTGTGTGTGTGTGTGTGTGTGTGTGTGTGTGTGTAGGATAAGCCCTGTGGAAAGATTTACCTGGTATTGTTTTTTTTTCCTCTTTACATAGAATAAGAGCTGTACCTTAAACTCAATTATGTGCTTTATAAAAACGGTAAAGAATAATATACTTTCTTGTTTCTGGTATGCTGACTTATACAGACACAAAAGCTAAAGCTACTGTTAAGGAATGGTTATTCACTTATTTTATATTTATTAGGTATCTACTATAGACCAGTCAATAAGTTAGATATATACAAATATAAGAAAATAAGGAGTTTCCAAACTAGAAGAATTCACAATAGTTGGGCAGTATAAACGCAATGCAGTGTGTTCTGCTATAGCGCAGATAAGCAAAATTACCATGGAGTCCATAAAATAAAGGAATTAAGTCTGTGTAAGGAAGTCAGAAAAGATTTACTGAAAAGAGGACATATTCTCTGATTGGTAAGCCTGATTGGGGGGCAGGGTTGTTTTAAGCAAAGTTATGAAAACAGAAGAAGAATGGTGTATATATTACCTAAGGCACCAATACCAAGTTCCCTATTGCCGGTGCATGAGAGCAACAGGAAGAAAATAGCTAGGATGAAGCTGCAGAGGTATAGAAAAACATGTAGAATTTGTTTTAAAGGACTTCAGATGCAATACTGAGGAGTGTGATCTTGATCTTATAAAAAGATGTGTACAGGGGCGGAGCAAGACGGCGGAGGAGTAGGAGACCTGGATTTTGTCTGGTATCAGGAATTCAGCTGAATAGGGATCAAACCATTCTGAACACCTACAAACTCAACATGAGATCGAAGAAGAGAGTAGCAACAACTCTCTGAACAGAGAAGCGACCACTTTCTGGAAGGTAGGATGTGCAGAGAAGTGAATCCGAGGCGATATTCGGGAGGATAGACGGCGGGGGAGGGGGCCTCCATCAGCCGCTTCTGGCAAGTGATAGAGCCGCGGAGCACAAAATCGGATCTTTTAGAAGTCGGCTTCTCTGAGGGACGCTGCTCCAGTGGCTAAGCTGGGGGTGGAACCCTCACGGGACAGTGTGGTCTCAGAACCCTTGGGGTCACAGAAACACTGGGGGTGCCTGAGTGCAGCAGAGCTCCCAGGTATTTGAGCGGGGAAGCCGGCTGCAGAGACGGAGCCGAGGCGCGGGCTCGCAGCATGGGGATGCCATAAACTGTGGTCCGCGGTCCAGTTGGGCCACTGCTCCTCCGGCAGGGACCCAACAAGCGGCAGATCCGGGAAGACCCCCCCTTCCTCCTTGGGGAGGAGTGGCGCGGGAGCGTACAGCAGGGATCTGCTGGGTTTGGAGACTCCACACGGGGTTGGGTGCCAGAGATAGAAAAGCTCGGTCACAGGCCGGGTGAGCATGGAGTGCGGCCAGAGACCAGGGAGACGGGAGTGACTGCTTTTCTCTGGGAGCACACTGAGGAGTGGGGCCCTGAGTTCTCAGCTCCTCCGGGTGGAGATTGGGAGGCCACCATTTTCACCCTGGTCCTCCAAAGCTGTACCGAGAGTTTGCAGGGAACAAAAGATCCTGAGAGCAAACCCCAGCAGCTTGCTTAGCCCAGACCATCAAGGGCGGGGCAATTCCACCTCCGGCAAAGACATTTGGGAACCACAGTAACAGGCCCCTCCCCCAGAAGATAAGCACAACAGCCAGCAAGCCAAGACCAAGTTCATCAATCAAGGAGAACGGGAGAACTCCAGCGCTAGGGGAATACTGCACATAGAATTCATGGCTTTTTGTACTATGATTCATTAGTTTTCAGAGTTAATTTTTTTAACTTTTTTTTTTAATTTTCCTTTTTCCCTTTTCAACCAACATCTTATCAATCCCTTTTTTAAAAAAACATTTTTTATTTTTCATTTTTAGAGTCATATTTTCTCCCTTCATAGTAATCACCCTTATTTTGCCATATATATAAGTTGTTCTCTCTTTAAAATTTTGAGATACAGTTTCTTCTAACAGATCAAAAGATAGCCTAAATGACTAGTGTATGGCTTTGTTCTAGTCTCCTGCCTGATCACATTCTCTCCCTTTTTTTTTCTTTTTTTTTAATCTTCTTTCTTTTTCAAACAACTTCTTATCTTATCAATTCCTTTTATAAAATCTTTTATAATTTTCATCTATACAGTCATCTTCCATCCCTTCATTGTATCAACCCTTATTTTGTACATATATAAGTCTTTCTTCCTTTAAAATTTTAGGAGGCACTATTTTCTAACAGACCAAAATACACCCAAAATCTAGTGTGTGGCATTGATCTATGCACTAGCCTGATCATATTTGATCATATTCTGTTTTGGATTGTTCTGTTTTTGTTTTTATCTTTTTCTTTTTTTTTTCTCTTTCCTTTTTCTTTCTTTCCCTTCCTTTTACCCTGGTTTCAGGTCTTTTCTGATTTGTATAGAATATATTTGCTGGGGAAGCTGTTAACCTCTTAGCATTTTGTTCTCTCATTCATCTATTCTCCTCTGGACAAAATGACAAGATGAAAAAAATCACCTCAGCAAAAAGAACAAGAGGTAGTATCGTCAGCCAGGGACCTACTCAAAATGGACATTAGTACGATGCCGGACCTAGAGTTCAGAATCATGACTTTAAAGATACTAGCCGGGCTTGAAAAAAGCGTGGAAGTTATTAGAGAAACCCTTTCTGGAGAAATAAAAGAACTAAAATCTAACCAAGTGGAAATCAAAAAGGCTATTAATGAGGTGCAATTAAAAATGGGGGCACTAACTGCTAGGATAAATGAGGCAGAAGAGAGAATCAGCGATATAGAAGACCAAATGATGGAAAATAAAGAGGCTGAGAAAAAGAGAGAGAAACAACTACAGGATCACGAGGGCAGAATTTGAGAGATAAGCGATACGATAAAATGAAAAACATTAGAATAATTGGGATCCCAGAAGAAGAAGAAAGAGAGAGAAGGGCAGAAGGTATATTGGAGCAAATAATAGCAGAGAACTTCCCAAATGTGAGGAAGGAAACAGGCATCAAAATCCAGGAGGCACAGAGAACCCCTCTCAAAATCAATAAAAACAGGTCAACACCCCGACATCTAATAGTAAAACTTACGAGTCTCAGAGACAAAGAGAAAATCCTGAAAGCAGCTCGGGAGAAGAGATATGTAACCTGAAATGGTAGAAATATTAGATTGGCAATAGACCTATCCACAGAGACCTGGCAGGCCAGAAAGGACTGGCATGATATCTTCAGAGCACTAAACGAGAAAAATATGCAGCCAAGAATACTATATCCAGCTAGGCTGTCATTGAAAATTGAAGGAGAGATAAAAAGCTTCCAGGACAAACAAAAACTAAAGGAATTTGCAAACACGAAACCAGCCCTCCAAGAAATATTGAAAGGGGTCCTCTAGCAAAGAGAGCCTAAAAGCAGCATAGATGAGAAAGGAACACAGACAATATACAGCAACAGTCACCTTACAGGCAATACAGTGGCACTAAATTCATACCTTTCAATAGTTACCCTGAATGTAAATGGGCTAAATGCCCCAATCAAAAGACACAAGCAGGCTATCAGATTGGATTGAAAAACAAGACCCATCAATATGCTGTCTGCAAGAGACTCATTTTAGATCCAAAGACACACCCACATTGAAAAGTGTGGGGGTGGAAAACCATGTATCATGCTAATGGACACCAAAAGAAAGCTGGGGTGGCAATCCTTATATCAGACAAATTAGATTTTAAAACAAAGACTGTAATAAGAGATGAAGAAGGACACTCTATCCTACTTAAAGGGTCTATCCAACAAGAAGATCTAACAATTGTAAATATCTATGCCCCTAATATGGGAGCAGCCAATTATATAAGGCAATTAATAACAAAAGCAAAGAAACACATTGACAACAATATAATAGGAGTGGGGGATTTTAACACCACCTGACTGAAATGGACAGATCATCTAAGCAAAGATCAACAAGGAAATAAAGACTCTAAATGACACACTGGACCAAATGGACTTCACAGACATATTCAGAACATTCCAACCCAAAGCAAGGGAATACACATTCTTCTCTAGTGCCCATGGAACATTCTCCAGAATTGATCACATCCTAGGTCACAAATCAGGTCTCAACCGGTACCAAAAGATTGGGATTATTCCCTGCATATTTTCAGACCACAACGCTTTGAAACTAGAACTCAATCACAAGAGGAAAGTCAGAAAGAACTCAAATACATGGCGGCTAAAAAGCATCCTACTAAAGAATGAATGGGTCAACCAGGAAATTAAAGAAGAATTTAAAAAATTCATGGAAACCAATGAAAATGAAAACACAACTGTTCAAAATCTTTGGGATACAGCAAAGGCAATCCTGAGAGGAAAGTATATAGCAATACAAGTGTTTCTAAAGAAACAAGAAAGGTCTCAAATACACAACCTCACCCTACAACTAAAGGAGCTGGAGAAAGAACAGCAGATAAAGCCTAAACCCAGCAGGAGAAGAGAAATAATAAAGATCAGAGCAGAAATCAATGAAATGGAAAACAAAAGAAGGGTAGAACAGATCAACGAAACTAGGAGCTGGTTCTTTGAAAGAATTAACAAGATTGTTAAACCCCTGGCCAGACTTATCCAAAAGAAAAGAGAAATGACCCAAATCAACAAAATCATGAATGAAAGAGGAGAGATCACAACCAACACCAAAGAAATACAAACAATTATAAGAACATATTATGAGCAACTCTATGCCAGGAAATTAGATAACCTGAAAGAAATGGATGCATTCCTAGGACATATCAACTACCAAAATTGAACCAGGAAGAAATAGAAAACCTGAACAGACCTATAACCACTAAGGAAATTGAAGTAGTCATCAAAAATCTCCCAAGAAACAAAAGCCCAGGGCCAGATGGCTTCCCAGGGGAATTCTATCAGACATTTCAAGAAGAATTAATACCTATTCTCCTGAAACTGTTCCAAAAAATAGAAATGGAAGGAAAACTTCCAAACTCATTTTATGAGGCCACCATTACTTTGATCCCAAAACCAGACAAAGACCCCATCGAAAAGGGGAATTACAGACCAATATCCTTGATGACATTGGATGCAAAATTTCTCACCAAAATACTAGCCAATAGGATCCAACAGTACATTAAAAGGGTTATTCCCCATGACCAAGTGGGATTTATCCCTGGGCTGCAAGGTTGGTTCAACATCCACAAATCAATCAACGTGATACAATACATTAACAAAAGAAAGAGCAAGAATCATATGATCCTCTCAATAGATGCAGAAAAAGCATTCAACAAAGTACAGCATCCTTTCTTGATCAAAACTCTTCAGAGTATAGGGATAGAGGGTATATACCTCAATATCATGAAAGCCATCTATGAAAAACTACAGCGAATATCATTTTCAATGGGGAAAAGCTGAGAGCTTTTCCCCTAAGGTCAGGAACGCGGTAGGGGTGTCCACTATCACCACTGCTATTCAACATAGTATTAGAAATCCTAGCCACAGCAATCAGACAACAAAAAGAAATCAAAGGCATCCAAATCGGCAAAGAGGAAGTCAAACTCTCACTCTTTGCAGATGATATGGTTCTGTATGTGGAAAACCCAAAAGACTCCACCCCAAAACTGCTAGAACTCATACCGGAATTCAGTCAAGTAGCAGGATATAAAATCAATGCACAGCAATCAGTGGCATTCCTATACACCAACAACAAGACAGAAGAGACACAAATCAAGGAGTCGATCCCATTTACAATTGCACCCAAAACCATAAGATACCTAGGAATAAATCTAACCAAAGAGACAAAGGATCTGTACTCAGAAAAGTATAAAATAGTCATGAAAAATTGAAGAAGACACAAAGAAATGGAAAAACGTTCCAAGCTCATGGATTGGAAGAACAAACATTGTGAAGATGTCAATGCTACCTAGAGCAATCTACACATTCAATGCAATCCCCATCAAAATACCATCCACTTTTTTCAAAGAAATGGAACAAATAATCCTAAAATTTGTATGGAACCAGAAGAGATCCCGAATAGCCAGAGGAATATTGAAAAAGAAAAGCAAAGCTGTCAGCATCACAATTCCGGACTTCCAGCTCTATTACAAAGCTGTCATCATCAAGACAGTATGGTACTGGCACAAAAACAGACACATAGATCAATGGAACAGAATAGAGAGCCCAGAAATGGAGCCTCAACTCTATGGTCAACTCATCTTTGACAAAGCAGGAAAGAATGTCCAATGGAAAGAAGAGAGTCTCTTCCACAAATGGTGTTGGGAAAATTGGACAGCCACATGCAGAAGAATGAAACTGGACCATTTCCTTACACCACACACAAAAATAGACTCCAAATGGTTGAAAGACCTAAACGTGAGACAGGAGTCCATCAAAATCCTAAAGGAGAACACAGGTAGCAACCTCTTCGACCTCAGCCGCAGCAACTTCTTCCTAGAAACATCGCCCAAGGCAAGGGAAGCCAGGGCAAAATTGAACTATTGGGATTTCATCAAGATAAAAAGCTTTTGCACAGCTAAAGAAACAGTCCACAAAACCAAACGACAACTGACAGAATGGGAGAAAATATTTGCAAATGACATATCAGATAAAGGGCTGTATCCAAAATTTATAAAGAACTTATCAAACTCAACACCCAAAGACCAAATAATCCAATCAAGAAATGGGCAGAAGACATGAACAGACATTTTTCCAAAGAAGACATCCAAATGGCCAACAGACACATGACAAAGTGCTCAACATCTCTCGGCATCAGGGAAATCCAAATCAAAACCTCAATGAGATACCACCTCACACCAGTAAGAATGGCTAAAATTAACAAGTCAGGAAACGCCAGATGTTGGCGGGGATGCGGAGAAAGGGGAACCCTCCTATACTGTTGGTGGGAATGCAAGCTGGTGCAGCCACTCTGGAAAACAGTATGGAGCTTCCTTAAAAAGCTGAAAATAGAGCTACCATACGATCCAGCAATTGCACTCCTGGGTATTTACCACAAAGATGCAAATGTAGGGATCTGAAGGGGTACGTACACCCCAATGTTTATAGCAGCAATGTCCACAATAGCCAAACTGTGGAAAGAGCCAAGATGTCCATCGACAGATGAATGGATAAAGAAGATGTGGGATATATGCACAATGGAACATTATGCAGCCATAAAAAGGAATGAGATCTTGCCATTTGCAATGACGTGGATCGAACTGGAGGGTGTTATGCTGAGTGAAATACGTCAATCAGAGAAAGACATGTATCATATGACCCTCACTGATATGAGGAATTCTTAATCTCAGGAAACAAACTGAGGGTTGCTGGAGTGGTGGGGGTTGGGTGGGATGGGGTGGCTGGGTGATAGACATTGGGTAGGGTATGTGCCATGGTGAGCGCTGTGAATTGTGCAAGACTGTTGAATTACAGATCTGTACTTCTGAAACAAATAATGCAGCATATGTTAAGAAAAAAGAAAAAGAAGAAGATAACAGGAGGGAAGAATGAAGGGGAGTAAGTCGGAGGGGGAGACAAACCATGAGAGACGATGGACTCTGAAAAACAAACTGAGGTTTCTAGAGGGGAGGAGAGTGGAGGTATGGGTTAGCCTGGTGATGGGTATTAATGAGGGCACATTCTGCGTGGAGCACTGGGTGTTATGCACAAACAATTAATCATGGAACACTACATCAAAAACTAATGATGTAATATATGGTGATTAACATAACAATAAAAATAAAAAAAAAAGATGTGTACATCTTGGGGCATCTGAGTGGCTCAGTCAGTTAAGCATCCGACTCTTGATTTTGGCTGAGGTCATGATCTCAGGGTCGTGAGGACAAGACCCTCATTGAGCCTCGTTTCAGACTCCGTGCTCAGTGCGGAGTTTGCTTGACATTCTCTCTCTCTCTGCCTCTGCCCCTCCCCCAACCCCTGTACTCTCTCTCTCTCTTAAGAAATAAAAATAAAAAAAGATGTGTACATCTAAATGTTTAGGTGAAATTCGTAAATATGATTATATTTGTCTTTTAGAAAAATTACCTTGGATGATGGAGAGTCTAAAACAGGGAGGATGTTGGAGAATTTTCTAAAAATGAGGAGTTACAGTGATCTACACAAGAGATGATGAGGTACTGGACAATGATTGAAATGATGCACAAAGATAAGATGGATGTAATTGCATGCACGATTAGAGGTAGGAGCTGAGGAAGAGTGCTGTGTGAAATATGGACCTTCATCTAACACAATTCTTAGCACAGAATAGACTGTCAATATATGTTGTAGGAAGAATGAGTTGGGATTTCCAAATGGAAGAAAATTTCTTTCAATTCTTCCTCATTCCTCTACCTCCCCATCCTTTGCCACCCTAAATGTAAAAGATTTCTGTCTACTCTTCTTCAGCTTTCATTTCCTATTAATATATTATTGTTTCTCTCTTTCCTGCTCTTACCAGCGTTTTGCTCCTGACTTCTGTGCAATACATATGGGTCACAATCACAGGCAAGACTATAAAAGAGACTTCAAAAACACTCCTTGTGAATTATATAATGTGTTTAATGTAGTCTTTCCATATGGATGGGATGAGGGCAAGGATCTGAGTCAATTCCCTCTGTTTCACTGGGGAAAGATATCCACTGATTTTATACATGAAAATCCCTGCCATACATTTTCTACTTGTTGGAAATGTATCTTGAGGGTTGATATGCAATAGATTTTTATAGCTGTAGGTAGCTCACATGTTGGTAATGTTGATTTCAAAGCTGTTAATTGAATTGGTATAGATAGGGGAGAAAGAAGCAATACATTTAGTAAGCAAGGGAAATGATTAGAGCTAACAGCAGAATTTTAAAAATGTAACACAATCAATGGCTATCAAAAATATCACAAATCATGAGATAGTTAAATTAAAGCAGAAATTCTCATATAGAATTTCAAAAACATCATTTAGATTTTATTGACTTAAATCAAAATATTTATGCTTCTGGGTTACTTTTTGAACACACTCAATACATATTTCAAAATGCATTCAAAAGTAATATAAGTGAAAGCAGAAAATAAGCTACAGTTTTATGAATTCTTCTGCAATAAAATATTTCTAGCTTCTATTACACAATTCTTATGACTTCCCAATTAACCTTTAACAAAACAATTATTATACCCTTTTATTATTTAACCAGGTGGAAAGGCTAGATTTTACTCCTCTACATATTTTCAATAAATTCCTACATATCTCCACAACACTATTTCTTTGATTTTTCAAATAATCTTGAAACATCCCTGAACTTATGCATGTTACCATTTTCCAAGTCATGAAACAAAGACATCAAAACAATAATGCAACCTAAAAAGTGAAACATGAAATGCAATTTGGTCTGTCACAGTTCTCTGATTACAGAACATCCAAATATATTTAGAATGTCTTTAGAAGGACTATTCTCTAACTGAAAATGGGACACCTTGACAAAAAAAAAATGTAAGAATGCAAAAAATAATAGTCAAGGTTAGTCTACATAGTTTTGAATTGTGAAATTGTTATTCACCAACACTTACCATGTGTCCTGAATTTGAAAGGAGAAAAGGACATATTCTATGTCCTCTTAGAGACTGCTATAGGAACAAACAAAACAACCCAAAATTCAGTATGTGGACTCCTGATCCCCTGATTCATACTGATACTCCAACTTCCTCACCTGTGAAATGGAAATAATAACTATCTTTTTTGCCTGTTGTATAAAATGAGAACAGTGAAGGTACACATTCTTCCAAACTGTAATGAGGCATATAAACGAAATTTATTATTGTAAATTTAACATTTATTCTTACAGAGCTTAGGAAAACTAATCCTTCAAGGGGTCTTTCTTACATTCTTACCTTAAACTTTCCACTCTGAGGTCCTATTCTTAGAGTGTACACATAGAATGAGCTCAGACAGCTCTAACAACCTCCCTGAAAGTGCTTGCTGCCCAAGCAAAAAATTGTTTTCAGCTCTCTCAGCCCCAACACAGATGTACCATCACTTTCCCTGATCCTCCCTGCTGACTTTTACAGTAATTATAGAATGTTTCTTTGGTGCCAATAAGATATTTTATTTATTTATTTTCCTAATTTTCAAGAGCATATCTTGAAACCTTACACAATTTCTATAGCTCAACGTGTTTTTAGAAATGGATGCGGTTGCTTGCATATATCAACGCTCCAAATTCCAGGGTCATTTCAAAATGTGTCATTGAGAGGAATCCTTTCTGCCTTCCTCTCCTCATTCTTTTCTCCCCTGAGAAAAACCTCATTGCCAAGAATCTGCAAATTCTTCAGTATATTCCCCTTCTTATGAAAAGGGTATGTTTTCCTCTAGGAATTAGTGAATGAATACCATTGTTTTCCTTTCCTCCAGTCGGGAAGAAAATCAAAACAAGCCTCTTGGGTAGTGTTATAGTTTTCTAGCTTCCCACCCAATAAACCCATTAATAATAAGTAACTTTTGCTGGACTCACAGGTGAACTAAGACCATAGTTACCGGCATTTGCTGTCCCCTAGGCAATTCTTTCCATAATTGCAGAGATATCTGAACTGTGTGCTATCTTGGGAAGACAGGCTATGGGGAATTGAAACCAACAAAACATTTAAGCAGTCAGTGCAACAGAAGCTACCAAACCTTAAATTCTCATTCCTCTAGAGAAGCACTGCTCAAACTATGCAGGAAAGAACCATTTAAAAAACTACCGTACCTTTAATGGACCAAGAAATTGTCCACCGACACATTGGTACCACATATGCCTCACCAGGTAAGTTTGACAGCAACTGAATTACTCTATATTCTGTTCAACAGTAAGAATCTTCTGATGATACACATGGAAGTTCCAACAATGACAGATTGTTATAAATTTTTCTGTAAGCATTTCTTTATTTCTGTACTTTCATGCATCTACCAGCAATATACACTTCACTGATGGGGTTCAAGGCAGGCCGCCCCAGAATGTGCCATTTGGGCATGTGGATTCTTTACAGCTGAAGATGGTTAAGGTCCAAGGAATTTAGGAAGAGTTTTTTTTTATCTCCCTCTTAACTGCCAAAAAGAACTTAGGGAGACTACCAGGAAGAAAACTACTACCAAGGACAACTTTTTATTTTATTTTATTATTGTATTTTATTGTATTTTATTTTTTATTTTATTTTTTACATAAGAAAGACTTCTCACAGCATGTTAACATTTGTTTACCGAACATTTGCTCCTCCCAAGAATTGGCTTCCTCCCCTTTGAAGCCCAAGATCTCTTCCCTTTCTCTTTAGCTCAGGGTGGCTTGTGAACCTCAATTGCCTGCCTGTGGGGGAGCCTCATATCTTTGGGATTCCCTTATGCATGAAATTAAATGTATTTTTTCCTCCTGTTAATCTACTTTGTGTCAATTTAATTATTAGGCCAGCCAAAGAACCTAGAAGAAGGGAAAAGTTTTCCTCCCCTCCATCACAAGGAGGTGCCATGCTAAGGACACACTTGAATACAGTGTTAAAGAGGAGCAATTAGAAATATTCTTGAAAGCAGTAAAAATCAGTCTCATATCCATTAGAATAATAGTTAATGTATAAACATCCAATAAGGGAGTCTTTTTGGTGTTGTAATAGATAGAAGAAGCCAGATGCTCCTGCCATTTCCCAGGTTTCCGTTTTTGGCTCCATACAAACTAAGAGTTAAGTTTTCCAGATGAGTGAAACAGATAAGCCGCCATAATGACCACACTTGCACCACTGAGAGTAATCTCAGCAAAATGTTTATGACATAGGGTCATGGAGGAAAAATCCAGAGAGGATTATGGGCTCCCCTTTATTACTCAATAGTCTTTTACCACCACCCAACCTCTCAGGACTATACTTCCTCATTTGTAAAATGAGCTGAAATCACATTGTCTGTTTCTCAAGTCCCTTTCATGTCTGAAATTATAGATTTATTGCTCCCTTTAAAATGTATAGTCTCCCAAGCTTCAAGTATAAGAACGGTCCTATGTCAAAATGAATGAATCACCATTTGTACATTCTTTACTGGAATTTTCCAGAATAACCTACCATTTTTTTTTAAAGATTTTATTCATTTATTCATGAGAGAGAGAGAGAGAGAAGCAGAGGGGGAAGCAGGCTCCCAAGGAGCAGGGAGCCCAATGCGGCACTGGATCCCAGGACCCTGGGACCATGACCCGAGCCGAAGGCAGACGCTTAACCATCTGAGCCACCCAGGCGCCCCAGAATAACCTACCATTGATGAAAGCATTACTAAAGGCACTAAGATAAAGTAGAATATACTGTCCATTCTTGTAACCACTTACTAGAATGTTAGTTTCTTGATTAGGATTGTGAATCATATTTGAGTTGCTTAAATTAAGATAGATGGTATAAACACTCTTCAAAAGTTAGAAGTTTGCTCTTAATATGTTTAAGTCTTGATCTGATTTCATGTTTCACTAGATAATTACAGTACAATAAATGAGGCTTTGGAAACAGTAAACTTCTTTTATTCTAATGGCTTGCATGAAAAGGGATCAGTTCTATAATACGCCTTTATAAAGAAAGACTAAATGAAACAAGGAGAAAATCCAGTTGAAAATAATTCAGAAAAATTTTGAAGGATGAAGATACTAATATAAGTTGCTGTCAAAACATGGAGAGAAAATAAAGACTTCCTGTGAACACTAAAGCCATTAGGGACTCAGGCATTTTATGTTGAGCCAAGAGCAAGTGAAGGAGAAAATACTTTGAAAGAGCTTTTGGAAATTGTCCAAAAAGAACTGGAAGAGAATTTTGTGCCTGTCCACAAAATGTGATGGAGTAGAAAAACAGAGATGGAAAAATTCAATAGGAGTGTGGAAAGATTATTTCCCAAGCATTTTATTGGCATAAAAGAATATGTCCAACAGAGTCATAATGATCTAAAGAATACATTTCAAGCTGAGTTTCAACCCAAGAATATTATATCCATGCAGTTCTAGAAATAGATGATTCTAAACACTCTAAGGGAATGGGATATAAAATACCTTAGATGTATCCTGAACAGCATGATCATCTGAAATTTCATCCACTCCTATTGTATATTTTTCCATTGGTCTGCTCAACAGTTTAAGCGGTAGACAGTTCCAGTAGAGCAGCCTATTAATAAGTGAATGATTATAGTGCCAACAATATGGACCAACAGTCTCAGAGACATCTAAGGAAATAATGGAATGACTCAGTTTGCTTATTGAAAAACTGTTACATGTATTATGGACTATGTGAATCATATAATTAACCCTTAAAATTTCTCAGATAAAAAAACACTGTCAAACAGTTCTTTGAATAAGCCATTTAGATGTTATAATTGAATTTCCAACAAAACACACTTTTGTATGAGATCATAAAATGATATATACCTATTAAGGGGCGCCTGGGTGGCTCAGTTGGTTGAGCGACTGCCTTCGGCTCAGGTCATGATCCTGGAGTCCCGGGATTGAGTCCCGCATCGGGCTCCCTGACCCTCCCCCCTCTCATGCTCTCTCTCTCTCTCATTCGCTTTCTCAAATAAATAAATAAATAAATAAATAAATAAAATAAAATGACCCATACAAGCATGGTTCTTACTAATTTAGATACATACTTTATATGATTTATTTCAATCAATTTTAAGTTACCTGATATAAATAGGCTTATAAATCACATTGATTTAAGCCCTAGGGAGTTTGTTATATCTATTCCCTTTTTCACTTATTGATATGTCAACTTTCCATTTTTCTCTTGCCCTTTTTCTTTATCGAATTCATTGTGCTTAAAAGTACTAGAAAAACCTTTTTACCTATTCAAGACCTAAAGTAGATTAAAATTTAAAATTATATGAAATCCAAGTTCAAATTTAATTTACTATGTAAATATATATAAACATGTTCTTCATACTCATCTGTGTTCCTTTGTTATTTTGCAAATGAGTGCCCCACACCCCAAGATTACAGTGTTTTTCAGCTCTGACAATGCACACCAATCAAACCTACAGACTTGCTCTTTCTTTAGAAAGTAAACTAAGTCAGGGCGCCTGGGTGGCTCAGTTGGTTAAGCGACTGCCTTCCGCTCAGGTCATGATCCTGGAGTCCCGGGATCGAGTCCCACATCGGGCTCCCTGCTCGGCGGGGAGTCTGCTTCTCCCTCTGACCTTCCCCTCTCTCATGCTCTCTCTCTCTCATTCTCTCTCTCAAATAAATAAATAAAATCTTAAAAAAAAGAAATTAAACTAAGTCAGCTCCATGTTACTCAGAAGCCTTTGCATTGTATAACTACTCTCCCTCCTTTCCTTCCCCCTCACCCCCCTACTCCCCTGGCTCGCCACCGCAAAGGCTCAAGAGGACAGGGAGCCGTGGTGGGCACCAGGAGATGGGAAAATGAACCAAAGCAGGAGGGGCCAGACAGGCCACGTTCCAGAATCCCAGCGTCCTGTCTATCCAGAGCAAAGTCCAGTTCTGTGAACTTCTAATTGCAGCCTCTGTTTTAAGGATAATCTGCACACTCCTCCCCGGCCATTTAAGGTCTGAGCCACAAGTGGGCCCTCTGGAGATCTCGGGGCAGCTAAGTGTGTGCGGATGGAAGGGAAGATAAAACAGGAATCCCAGCCGTGGTGCTGGCTTATCCGTCTGAAGGAGTCTCCCATTGCCAGTTGGGGTGGAGCATTTTGAGAAGCATCATTGAAGAGCATAGAGTTGGCTCGTTGTACATCACTTCCTAGCAATCTAGATGAGTCTAGGGAGTCTGCTTCTCCCTCTGACCTTCCCCCCTCTCATGCTCTCTCAATCTCATTCTCTCTCTCAAATAAATAAATAAAATCTTTAAAAAAAAAGAAATTAAACTAAGTCAGCTCCATGTTACTCAGAATTCTGTAGCCTTTGCATTGTATACAAAAATGAACATGCAGTAAGTTAAATGGTAAATCTTTCTCAGAAAATATTACACATGTCTAACTTTATTGAATTTAAAAGACAAATGAATAAAAATCTGGCATCTAGAGAGGGAACACAGGCAAGCAACTTTTCTTAGTTTCTCATTGCTAAATAGGAAGGATAGTTAAAATGTTATTTCTTGAGGATTTTTTTTACATAATAAGCCCTATTTGGAACTTTAATATTATTTTTCTTATAATCATCAAAATCATCCTATAAGATAGACATGAATATTCATTATTTAAAATAAATGACAAAGCTGAAATTTAAACCATTATTTGACTTGTCATTAAAACAATACTGCTTTTACCAAAATATGACATCAATCTCTCAAAAATCTGCGTTAGGAAAAAAAATTTGTGTTAGCCATATTTCAAAGTGTCTTATGCATAGTGTACCATGTTAATAAGCTTACAGTTGTGATTTGAAAAAAATCATCTTAAGTGTACTGAACATCAGAAAATATTTGAGAGCAGAAATCATTACTTTTATATATCTCCATAGGTTCTAGTGGAACTAATTCTTAACTGATATGCTTATACTTTGTGACAAAATTGTTATAGTAGTCAGGATATCTTGCTTCCCATAACCCCAACATGACCCACATATTTGGCAACTGCCCATCTGAATGTCCTGAATGGTTTACCTACCTGTTTCTTTCCTATTTATTAAATGGATGTATAGTAGTCTCCGCCTTTCAACCTTATCCACAGGGGTTATGTTCTCAGATCTTCCAGTGGATGCCTGAAACGATAGGTAGTATTGAATTTTATACATACTATGTTTTTTTTCCTATGAAAACATACCTATGACAAAGTTTAATTTATAATTTAGGCACAGTAAAAGAACAACAATAATAAAATAGAAAAATCATAACCATATATGCTAATAAAAGTTATGTGAATGTGGTCTCTCTCTCTCACTCTTTCTCTCAACATCTTACTGTACTGTACTAACTCTTCTTCTTGAGATGATGTGAGTTGATAAAATGCCCAAGTCATGAGATGAAGTGAGGGGAATGACATGGGTGTTGTGATGCAGTGTTAGGCTAGTCTTGACCTTCTGATGATTTGTTAAAAGGAGGATCATCTGCTTCTGGACCACAGTTGGCCTCTGGTAACTAAAACTGTGGAAAGCAAGATCATGGGAAAGGAGGGGATGAATATTTATCAAAAAGAGATAATAAAGAGGATTCTCTGCAGAGAGTTAGAGACAAGATATTTGACTGTCCTACATTCTCTTTCATTTTAGTGAAGCCTAAGATATAACATGCCTTATTTGAATACAGTTTTGACACCAATTAAGGTGGTAAGAGCAGCAGCAAATCCTAATCTTTCCTTTTGACTTAACCACCTCATTTTCATTGGGAGATGAACTGGGAGATGGGAGAAACAATTACCTCACATACTCATATTGACAAATCAGTAAATGTCCATTCTGAGTGACAGTTCTCCCAGATCCGTAGAAATTCTAAAACAGTCACACAAACAGATTGTTAGTATTTGTTCAGGATAGGATCTAGATCTGCATATATATCATTAGCAAGATTTGCATTGGTTGGGAACCCTTATGGTGATCTTCAGTGATCCCTGCTTCCTAGTATTCATATCCATTTGTAATGCCCTTCCCTTGCCTGTACTTAGTTCATCCTATCTGATAATTAGACCAGGGAAGAAGCGATGGGATGCCTCTGCTGATATTCAGTTATAAAAAAAATAATGACTTTCTTCTTGAACACTCTTTCTTTGATTATTCTGGGGAAACTAGCTGTCATGTCACAAGGCAGCCCTGTGCAGAGGTCCACATGAATGAGTTTGGAAGCAGATCTTCTGAAGACTGCCAATAGCCTAATGAGAGAGTTGGAGACAGATCCTTCAGACCCACTTGTGTCTTGAGGTGACTGTACCCCAGCCAACAGCTACCTTGTATCCATAGCAGAGAGCTTGAGTCACAGACACTCAGAAATCTGCACCCAGATTCTTAACCACAGAAACTGTGAGATAATAAATATTTGCTATTTTTAGCTACTAAATATGGAGTAATTTGTTACACAGAAATAGATGACTAATATATATTTTAGTTTCAGGAGAGGGGTGTCAGTATAACAAGTATCTTAAAATGTGAAAATAAGTTTGGAACCAGGAAGTAGAAAGATGTGGAGAGCATTTCAGCTAACTTGTTAACTAAAGCTATGATTGCATTAAGCAGATTTTTAGTAGAAATCTGCACTTTGAAGATGCTGAATGTAAAGTTTCTAAAGCAAGCAAAAAGTAGGTGATTGTTATATAAAGACAGAAATTTAGCAACAGTATTGCCTGCAGTTATGTGGAGAGTAGAGAATATGCCTAAAGAGGGTGATTTAATTAAGGAGATTTCTAAGCAAAGTATTGAAGGTGCCACCATATTTCTTTTAGCTACTGTAGTAAAATGCAAGAAAAAATAGATAAATGAAAATAAGGACTATTAAGCAAGAAGGAGCCAAGATTTGATGGTTTTATAAATCCTCAACCTTTCCAGATGGCCAGCAATACTAGAATTAGGAAACAGCTTTTAAACAGACATAAAATCCAGTCCACTGCCAGGAAAACTTGGTCAAAAGATAAAGCCAAGGGTATTACTGTAAATGTTTTATAATACTTCAGAAAGATCAAAGGTGGTACCTCTGTATATTCAGTCACACAAAAGGCCCTTCAAAAAGATTAAAGGTATGCCTCCAGGATCTTCTTGTCAAACAACTGAGAATTAGAAGGCATAAGGACATTTTTCCTGGGCTCTCTCAGGAGGATCCCCAAATAGATCAGTGCTTCCTTCCCAGAGATTTATGAGTATGGCTTTGTCTAAGGCAGAAACATCACCTGCTTTGACTAAGGAGCATGGAGGTGATACCCATTGAGAAGACACCTTTGATCCCAGAATACCACTGGCAGAATTGAGGCTGACAAATTTGCTGGGCTGCAAACATGTGTTACTTTGTATGAAAAAGGAAAGCTGATTCTGAGGTAAAAATGAAGACCAGAGAAGGGAAAGCCAAGAGCCAGGAAGTATTGTTCTCAGTCATTAATAATTAATCAACAAAGTTCCCATGATCACCAAACTGCATTTCAGAACTGCTATGGATCAGTGACCCCGCTTTATCTCACTATTAAGATATCTTTTCATTTTCTATATTCTGATGCTTTGACATCTGGGGCCTTGCTGAGCCTGAAGGACTGTCCCTCAGGGTTAGCCATTTCCTAGAGATAATAAACAACTTGCCCCTGAATGCACCTTTCAAATGCAAAGGAAACAATGCTGAGCTCATACAACAAACACTTTGATTATAGGGCTCTTATAATCTGGGCCACCATCCCTTTGCCCTAATCACCCCAGGGCCAGTTACCATACAACTAGGAACAGCCCATACAACTCAGAATCTGCTAAAATTCTTCAAACTAGCCACTAAGCCTACATACCTTACCTCACTTCTTTCTTCCCACAGAAGCCACATAAAGGCTTTAGCTCACCAATTCCTTTGTCCCCTCTGCCTCTTGATTGACTCCAGTGTTTCCTGGTAAGATGTATTGTGCCTTCTGTTTACAGGGAACTCTGAATATAAACTTTTTTCTTCATGACACTCATTTCCATATTTGAGTGTCTCACTATACCTGGTTAAAACAAATCCTGGGTATCCTTTTTTTTTTTAAGATTTTATTTATTTATTTGAGAGAAAGAATGAGATAGAGAGAGCACAAGAGATGGGGGGAGGGTCAGAGGAGAAGCAGACTCCCTGCCGAGCAGGGAGCCCGATGCAGGACTCGATCCCGGGACTCCAGGATCATGACCTGAGCCGAAGGTGGTCGCTTAACCAACTGAGCCACCCAGGTGCCCCAAATCCTGGGTATCCTTAAAATAGTATCCTTTTACCCCTTTTGAACAGGAATATCTATAGCAGTTTTCCTATGCTATCTGGCCATTGGAGATTAGGTGCTTATGAAGTAAATAATTGTTTATTTATTATCCCAGATCCACAATTCAAGTGAGTTTGCACGTGAGGGGCTATGCTTAAAGAACTATAGCTAAGGAGTCTCATCCACACCTAACCCTAATTTGGAAGATGACATTGTAGGTTTTGAGCCATAATAGTATGAGACTTTGGGGAACTTAGGAGGTGAGCGTATGTAGCATGTGGGCTAGACATGAATTATTGGGGGTTAGCGGGCAGATTGCAGTAGGCAGTCTATAATTAATCTTGAATGATCTCCACTTCCTTGTATTTATGTGCATATGTAATTCCCTTCCCTTGAACATAGGTTGGACTTATTGACTTGCTTCTAGTGAATAAAATATGGGAGATGAGATAGTATGCTACTTCTGAGGTTAGGCTATAAAAGACCGTGACTTCTTTGTTGGCCACCCTAATCTTGTTCTTTCCTGGATCACTAGTTCTGCAGGAAACTTGGTGCCATATTGTGAGACAGTCCATGGAAACACGAAGTTAATGAGTTTGGAAGCAGATCTTCTGATGTTTGCCAACAGACATGTGAAGGAGCCTGGAAGCATATTTTTTATCTCCAGTTAAGTCTTGAGATGACTAGTGTCCAAGCCAACAAACTGACCATAATTTAATGAGAGAATTAAGTAAGAAAAACTCAGTGAAGAACAACTGGATTCCCAGGCCACAGAAACTGTGATATAATAAAGTTTGGTGTTTTAAGCCAATAAAGGTTGAGGTATTGCTTTTTTATGGCACCATAGATAACAAGTACACATTTCTACCCTGACTCCCTTTCCCAGTTTCATGCACAAGTACAGACAATCTGCAAAATGTGTTTAGGAGATAAGAGGGAGTGCTCAGAAAAATTTTAATGAGGAATAAGTAATTTACTTATAGGTAACTGAACTAGTAGTTGTATCATAAAAATTTTCTTTTGGATTAAAAATAATCTATCCTCCAGGGGCGCCTGGGTGGCTCAGTCATTAAGTGTCTGCCTTTGGCTCCTGTCATGATCCCAGGGTCCTGGGTTCGAGTCCCACATCGGGCTCCCTGCTCAGCAGGAAGCCTGCTTCTCCCTCTCTCACTCTCCCAGCTTGTGTTCCCTCTCTCACTGTGTCTCTCTCTGTCAAATAAATAAAATCTTTAAAAATAAAATAAAATAAAAATATAATCTATCCTACAATTAAGTTTTTGCAACTGAAAGTTTGATTTCTTTCATAAATTTTAAGTATACAACTAAAAATTTGAAAAAACACACAAAAAATTTCAGTTTTAGTGAGAAAACTAAAGTGCTGATTTGTCTGTTTTGATTTATAACACAACATAACTTTTACTTTTTTTCTTTGTACTCTTTTTTGTTTTTCTATTCTACAGAAGATCCATGAGGTAAAGGGACAATGACTGTCTTGTACTCCAGTTCATTTTCACTTTGTAGGACATTGTTCAGCTCATAAAAAGTGATAAATGTCTTTGAATTACCTTCTACACCTGTTATTATTATTGCTTATTAGTAAATTAATAAAAGAGCATGTAGGAAGACAGTTGATAAAATTCTGACACTGAGAACTTTTTTCTCAATAGCGTGGTAGGAATTAGCAGAGGTAGCTCATAATTTCAGATTTAAATCCTATGACATGTTCCCTATATAAGCAAAAAAACACAAAAATACAACATCATTAATGACTTTCTGTAATGTTTGCTTGTTTATGAATCAAATAAATGTTCTTTTTCTCTAGTTAAATGTTACAACTCTTGTGCATAGACACATACATGGAACATTTTTTTTTAAATCTTAAATCATATTGGGGCACCTGGGTGACTCAGTAAGTTAGGCGTCTGCCTTGGGCTCAGGTCATGATCTTGGGGTTCTGGGACTGAACCCTGCATTGGGCTCCCTGCTCGGTGGGGAGTCTGCTTCTCCCTCTCCCCCTCCCCCAACTCATGTGGGATCTCTCTCTCTCTCTCTCCTCTCAAATAAATAAAATCTCTAAAAAAATAAAATCTTAAATCATACTAAATTTTGCAAATTAAATTATGCAAATGCAAGAAAATAAACACTCTTCTTATATTAAGAAGTGTATATAGATTGACTTAATAGTGTTGTGGTTTTTCATATAAATAGATTTCAACAGAGAATAATCATGTTATCTGTGGGAATTCAAGTCAGAAGATTTAAAACGACCATTTTTCATGGCTGGCTATACAACAGAAGAATTTCAGAGAAAGGGGACAAAAAAGATTATTGAGAAAAAGAATTTGCACTGCTTACCTGAGGGATATTTTATTATCCCCTTCCTTCTTTCATATTGAGAATGAAGGACTATTTATATATAATGTAGGCCCTCCAAAGGTAAATATCTCGGCTTAAAGGCTTCTAATCATTATGAAAGTTATACCCTAGATGTTTCCTTCCCTCTGAAACATGTTTTGACCATGCTTGCTAATAGAGAATTCTCTCTTCATTGCTTACATAGCAAGTGTACATGACTTCATTATGTCTCTTTCTGTTGGAACAGCTTTGTTTTGTTTTGTTTTTCAGTCTTTCTCTTTTTCTAGACTATAAGTACCTGAGGGCAACAATTGTGTTCTACAAAAGCATCTAGACTCCTGCCTAGAAATATTGACCAGTACTCTCTGTGAAATGTTCACCAAACTTGCCCTTTGGGAAAAACATTAAACACCACATCTCATCCATAAAATTAGAAGTTCATTCCAGATGGGATGGTTCAGAGAGCATTGCCTTTTTCTATAATGTGACAATTAACCCATTATATTGTTCTTGTGATTTGATGAATTCACAAGAAAAATTGTGAACCATGGTTTTAAAAGAAAATATTAAATAGAAATTCATTTTACTATTATTAAAGAGAGGGACTCCATTTTTTAGTATTTGACACTGACAGCTTGAGCCTCACCCCTCTTCCTTATCGTGTGTCCCACATCTAGGCAAGCTGGTAAGAAAGACTTTGGCATTGGCAAGAGATTCAAACTGCAAATACCTGCCTGTCTGAGAATCCTCACAATACAGTAAGAGCACCAAGCCAGTCACCTATGCCTGTTCTTTCCAGTCAATTTTGGAACATCTTTGGAAACCTGTCTTGTTCTCCTCACAGACTCTCAATTACATAAGTAATAAACCTTTTAATATTGTCTTGGTATGCATGTGGTGTTATTAGGCTTGATATCAAAACCACATTTCAAGTGGGCAAGTTAAAAGAGAATCAAATTAATACTTTAGCTTTCTGAATATGTTTAGGTTACAAAAAGTACTTTTAGTTTTAAACTTAAAATCTGTGAAAGCTGTAATAAAACATTTGACCACAGAAAAACTTAGTGGAGTCTCAACTTATAACTGCAATTTGAGCCCCAGTATTAATTAAGAACATGAAGGTTGTCAGTTCGTGCATTTTAGCAAACTTAATGCTATGGTTCTATCCATTAAGTCCTCCTTACACAATACATTGAAATTACTGACTCCACCAAATCAGAAACGAATACATATTTTCTATTATAGATTTGGCTAATATGTTCTATTTCATGCCTATTTTAAAAACCTCTTAGCCAGTTTGCCTTCATCTTCAAAGGGATATAATATACCTTCACCTGTCTACTTATGGGTACCTCAGCGGTCTTGTACACAGTGCTTGTAGGCAAGACCTTAACTGCATACAACTTTCTCCAGGAGCATAGGTGTGACAGTACATTGGTGATAGTCTCCCCTGCAGACAAAGGTGTCTTTATTTATTTGACATTGTTCATTCAGGACATAAACTTACTGATGAGGAGCTTCAAAAAAGGGAATAAGCCATTGCCCCACACATCGTGCAAGACCCTTCCACCTCAGTTAAATTCCTGTAAATTACTTGGTAAACTGAGGGCTGTTCCATCCTTGACACTGCTAAGAAACAGCTATTGACTTTCTCAATACCACAACATTTTTTAGACTCTTTCTGATTTGTAAGGCAACATGTTCCTCATTTACAGATTTGACCTAAACTTATTTGTAGTTACTTGCAAATTGATCCACTTTGAATGGGTCTTCCTCCAACAAAAGTCTCCAGAAATCCAAATTACAATACAACAGGTATTACATTAATGGCCCCAGAGACTACTACTCTGTAGGTGTTTTAGCAACATCCTCTCATGTCTCCTGGAATCTCTGGACCATCCATGATATCTATAAGTTGTCCATGAATTTCTGATGCAGGAAAATGCCCTCCTTGGCCCTATGCTACATGCCATTAAAGCAGCAATTGTTAACCACAAAACTATGTCCTCCTGGAAACAGAGACTATCACAAGCCTGAACCTGTGACACTCTGTACTCAGCTGTTTATTGCCTTGCTTAGGTCATGAAAGAAGCACCCCACAGACTCAGCAAGATTATCAAGACCTTCTTGCTATGGGATGGACCCAAAATAGGCCCTCTGGTATATAGCTTTTGCAGAAGGGGAAGGCCTTGCCAGTCCTTAGTCTCTTGCCAGACTCCATGGTCCTGGAGAAGCTCAGCCTTCTTCCAACCTCTTTGGTCACCTGGGAGCCCCTTAGCATCAAGTGAGTCAAAAACAGTGGAGTTCATGTACTTTTTGGAAGGCATTGTCACCATCACACAGGATGGAGCTTTGTAGACAGTTGCTGCTTTTCATTCCTTAACAATTAGTTTCAATATCTGAACCAAATTTTAGGTAGGGGTTCATCTTGCTTTTCAGCATGATTACAACATATACATTTGTATTTAAATCCTTTAGTTTATCCCCCTGTTGCTAAAGAATTTCATGTATTTTTGTTAGTGTTTTCTAAAAATCTATAGCATATAGTATCTCTTTATACTGCTATACATTTTAACATTTATGTTTAATCACTTTTGACCTTGTTTTATTTTGTTTTTTCTTAGAAAACATTGCATATCACTTGTGGTGCTTTAAGTGCCTACTAATATTTTTTTTTTCCAAAACAAAAAATACAATGAGATATTACCACATACCCATTAGATTGTTGAAAATGCAGAAAACAGAATATCAAATTCTGACAAGGATGTAGGGCAGCAGGAGCTCTCATTCTTTGCTGATGGGAATGCAAAATGGTACAGCCACTTTGGAAGACAGTTTGGCAATTTCTTACAAAACTAAGCATACTCTTGGGGCACCTGGGTGCCTCAGCCGTTAAGCGTCTGCCTTCGGCTCAGGTCATGATCCTGGGGTCCTGGGATCGAGCCCCGCGTTGGGCTCCCTGCTCGGCGGGAGGCCTGCTTCTCCCTCTCTCACTCCCCCTGCTTGTGTTCCCTCTCTCGCTGTCTCTCTCTGTCAGGTAAATAAATAAAATCTTAAAAAAAAAAAAAAAACTAAGCATACTCTTACCGTATGATCCAGCAACCACACACCTTATTATTTCCCCAAAGGAGCTGAAAACTTATGCCCACACAAAAATCTGCACATGGATGTTCATAGCAGCTTTCTGCCTAATTGCCCAAAATTGGAAGCCACCAAGATGTCCTGCAGTAGGTGAATGGATAAACAAACTGTGGTATATCCAAGGCAACAGAATATCATTCATCATTAAAAAGAAATGAACTATCAAGCCATGAAAAGACATGGAGTAACCTTAAATGCATATTACTAAGTGAAATAATATAATCATAAAAGATGTTATTTCTGTCAATCAAATTTATTAGCATGATACACTGAAGAAATATAAATTTTATTTAAAAAGAAAATAGTATTTTTTGTATATTTTAAAATAATTTTAAACCTACACAAAGTTGCAAGAATAATAGAATAATTATTTGTCCTGAGTTATTTGAATGTAAACTGCCAACATGCCATATATTATCAAAAATATCTCCTCTATAACTATAATGTGCCATTGATATAAAGTGGAAACTAAAGTGATGTCAAATAATTCACAGAATTATTTCAAGTTTACCCATTCTCTCGGTAATCGCCATTATAGCATAACAGTCTATTCCAAAATGTGTGACATTTAGCTGTCATTTCCTTTTGATCTATTTCACTCTGGAATATCTTAATCTTCCTTGATTTTCAGGACTTATTTTTAAAATTATAGACCAGTTATTTTGTAAAACATCCATAAATTTGGTTTGTCTAATGTTTCCCCATGATGAGATTCAGGTTAGTATCATTGTATGTTGCTATGTGGCATATGATTTTGATTTGTTCCAAATTCCATTGAGTTTCTTTCCCATATTAAATATTATTACTTGAATAAGAAATCCTTTCAGTCTTTCCCCTTGGAAAAATTACTCTTTTCACTCTTGTAATTAGTAAGTATTTTGTGGGGAGGTATTTTATCATTATGTAAACATCCAATATCTTATCAAACTTCCATTCCTTTATTTTAGTATCCATTGATGGTACTTGGCTGAATTATTACTTTGATACCTTTCAATTTTGATTATAAATCGATCATTCTTTTCACTTTTATTAGATGGCATTTTACTCTAAGGAAAAACTCTCTTCTCCATGTTTTCTCATTTATTCATTTATGTATTTTTATCAAAATGGACACATGAATTCCTACTTTATTCAATGTTTTATAATTAGTTACTATTATTATATAATAGTATCTTAGATTGTCTCCAGTTAGGCCAGTGAATAACTCTTCACCTATACCCATCATTCTTTCAGTACTTTCTTCATCTTAGGCATGACTCAGTTACTCAAGGATCATCTTGCATATTTTGTACACCAGCCCTGTAATTTACCACATCTTCAAATAGTTTCATTACTTTCAGGGGAGAAACAAAATTAGGAACTGAGATCTGGGTGATATGTTTGCTCACAGCCACTGAAGTGTTGCTGCTCTAAGATTCTCTCAGTGAACATGCATCACACGCATGCATCTGAATTAATTTTATTATCTATCTATATATACTGAAAGCTTTGAGCTACACTAATACTTTCTATTTTAATCTTCCATACAGGATTTGTTGTACTTTTCTCCCTCTGAATATTTGTAAATTCCTTCCATGACAGCCAGAAATCCAGCTTCTATTATCCTTCACATATTTACTTATTTAGTTAATCTCCCTATATGTGAAAAATCTGCCATCACTTTCCATAGGTGATCTTCTGACCATCTACCATTCCCTTCACCACAGGTGAGCCCTTCACACCTGCTCAAGCTCCAGCATTTCACACCCTCCCATGCAATGACTCACTATGCTGGGGTGCTACAGCCACTATGACTCACCCGGATATGTGTGCCCCAGCCCTGATGGAACTGCAATTCTGTGCCAGCTAGCAGCAACCACTGCCCCCATGCACAATACCCACCTCACCCCACCTCAGTATGATACGTTACCAGGCCACCACCACCACTATTCTGCACTTACATGGATGCCTTTCTAACACCACCCCGTTCCCTGAGGCACCTCCCCCAAACCTCTTTGAGCTTCCACATGGCATACAGCGCCCCCGCCCAACCCCTTCTCTACATACACCCTCCTCACTTTGCTCAGGCTCTGACTCCTTGCATCATTCAATGTCTCCTACGCTGGGCCACACCTTACCCCATTTGAGGTTAATTTATATTCATTTGAGTCCACATCAGTTTGGGCTATAGTAATGAGTCGAGCTGAAATGTCTCTTTCTAGCCCTCAATTTCCTTAGTTAGGTAAAGTACATATTCTTGAAATTTTATCTCTGAAAATTTTAATTCCAGAATCTCATTTCAGAACATTCAGAACTTCATTATTAGGGGAAAAAAATAAAATATTTTTCAAACAGGAGAAAAAAAAGGCTAGCAGAAAGGGAAGTCTTTTAATATTATTTTAAAAGTACTTTTTAAAATATGTCATATCTTCTCCGCTTATGTGTAGTCCCCAGGCATTGTTAATGCCCATGAATGCTAATTAACACTGAACTGCTTAGTACAATGTTTTTCTAGCAGGCAGCCTCAAAATGTCCCATTATCATGATTAAATATTTATTGAACTTGAAGTATGTCCTCAACACTGTAAATAAGGTACAGGAAAAGTTTCTACTTCAAAGACATTCTTAACGCTCAGAAGTACATCAAGGCAAGATTATGTACCCGGGATTTTTTTTCCCTCAAATCTATTACACTCCATCTTGTATTTATTTATAAATTTTCTTATTAAATAGATAAATATAAATTTAAAACAGTGTCTATGGGAAAAATCTTTCTTGAGAGAAACTTGACCATGGCCACCAATTACATAAAATCTGCCCTTATCCTTTGACCTTAGTAAAAATCTATTTTAATACTTTAAAAAAGATCAATCATTATATGTACAATCTCTATATTTAGGATTTTCAACAACAGTACAATTGTTTAGGTTGGATTATACCTTGTTGTGGGGTCTCCCATACTTCATAGGATGTTCAGCAGCAGCCCTGGCTTTTATCCTTGGGATACTAATCCAATCGTCCACCAAACCCCAACAGTTGCACAAACAACAATGTCTCTAAACATTGTCAGATGTACCCTGGCAAGGCAAAGTCCTCCAAACTACACTGAAAACCACTGCTTTATATACACAAAAATAGAGAATGATAGGGCACATTATAGTACATTATGTATTATTTTCATGAAGGATATTTCATTTTATAGAAAGCTGTGAGCAACAGGAATAACAAACAACTTTGTGGCACAGGCAGCTAAAGTAAGTGAATGGAAATCACCAGTGGGGACTGTGTTAAATTAGGGAACTCATGACATATGTTCCAACTAGAAGGGGCTGCTGTCCCTACATTATTACTGCCAAGTATTCCAAGACTCAAATTCAGATCTAATGCTGCTAATTCCTTTTTTCAGGAAAAAACATACATCTGAAACTCTATTTTTTTAAATGTTGAGAATTAACTTATTTTTCAAAATACTTTGCTAACCAATCTTTCTTGTTTTGCACCCTCTGTTATACTATTGTTATAAAATAAATACAAAATTTCTCATAAATTTATAATTTTTACGTGAGTTATGTAAAATACAGAAGTACTGGAAGGATATCAAAGTGTTTCATGTTTTCCCATGGGTGGTTGTTATTTTCATAACAGGAGTAATAATTGCTAACATAGTTCTTATATTGGTAATTGAGCCTTTATGATGATTTCATGGAGAGAACACACATGTATCAGTACAGATGACAGAGAAGTTGGGTGTTTAGGAGGCAGTGATAGGCCAAAGAGAGGAATCCCTCAGGTTCCACAAAAGCCTAAACTATGTTGGCACCATGGTGTTTTTCAGCATCTGACAAATGAAAGCCACAAAATGGTGGAAATAGGAAGTTGTCACCTACCTGAAGGAAACTGAACAGGGATGTAACAACTGCCCACCACTCATCTCTCTCTTACAGCCAAATATAAGCAGAGATGTTTTTGTGTCCGAGTTCGAGAGAAGAAAGTGACTCCAAGGATGAAGACGCCCCAGCAGGAAACATGAGAACCAGCCCATGTGACATGCCCCAACTAAAATCCTTACTTCATGTAACACAGATCAAAGCTGTATCTGCAACTATAGCATGTTCTGCTTGTGCTAACATTTTAACTTCCTAGGAAATGGAGCTAGAAAGGAGAGGGAGAAAAATCACCCAGAGGAATCAATACTCCAGAAGATGGAGGCAAAAATATCCATGTAGAACTCAGGATAAAAATAAAAGACCCCAGGAGGCCAGGGAGAATGCTCTTGACAAAGACATGTGCCACTTTATATGGGTGTTTTGACCATCCTAAAGGAACCCATGTGATTCAAAGAGAAGCTCCCTCCTTCATGAAGTTCCTGCTTCATGATGTGATTTAGGCAGCAAATATTGGAATGAAAAGAAAATGTTCTTGTTGACATACAAAGCAGGCAGCATTGTAAGTCCTGAATGGTCCATCTATTTTAAGATGCAAACATAACTGTTTCACTTTTTTTTTCTTCGTTGAAGTAGTTGATAGTTACAGGTTAATTTTTCCTTAATCCGGAAGGAAAACAACCAGTAATGTTTTTATTAATTTGGATTTGGAATTGAATGGGCCATTGATCTATTGTTGAAGAATAAAAATGAAGTGGGTTTTCTGAGGAGGTCAGAAAGAGGCCTGAAGAAGAGAGAAGAAAGGCTTGTCCAACTTGAAGAGGACAACTGAAGATCTGAAGCATCAGAAGTGGTGAGGAGAGAATAGGGCGGGCAGCAAGACTGGTTAGCTGGCTGCCTTTCAATGAGAGGTGAGCCTCCTGGAAAGAACGGCCAGTCTCAGTAAGAGAGGACCAGAAGCAACCATATAAAAAAATTATTTTGTTCAACGAGTGCCGAGAGCCAGCACCAAATGCTGACTTAAACTGATCCTTCTCATGGAACAATGTATGCCTTAGTGGTAACTTGTGTGGACATATTACAACTTGCCAGAGCTACTCCCCATTTCATTTTATGAAAGACCTCCAAAACGATAGTGCAACCCTAGGGGAAAGGTTAAGATTTTAGTCAGTGTGCTGAGTTGTGGAGCTAGACATTGCTTTACAATGCATAAAGAAATAGCCTATTTCTTGCCCAAGTTTGTGTATTGACACTTGTCTACTCTGTGTCTAGTCACATGGTTCTACATGTTCCACATTTTCTAGTATGTGCATATATTGTTTTGGAGAATCTAAAAAAAAAAAAAACACTTCTAAGAGAAAAATCCAAATGTGTACAAATTACATGTGATGCCTTGTGTTTTTTTGTTTGTTTGTTTGCTTGTTTTTAATTAAACAATCTGTTACCGATGGGAATTTTAGAATATCAACATGTAGTGAAATTGATGATACTGAGGCAATGTCTATTTTCTCATTGATCCATGCAGTCTGTAGACCTCACAGAAAATAAAACAATGGCTAATAAATCCTGCTTTGAAATAGAGAAGGTTTAAAATAATGAAAAAATCTATTTCTCATTTTATAATATACAGACTGTCTCACTTAATTGTATTCTGCTCTATAGCTTTGGCATGGGCATTACTTTTCCCTCGGCATTAGTATTAGTGGATTATTCTGCAAGAAATTCCCTTTGAGGGACTATCCAGCACTGCAGTTTTGAGATGCTAACATTTGGCAAACAGTAGAAATCAGAGATATTTCAAATAAAAATGAGAAACAAGAAAGAAATGCACTATGCCTTATTTATATGGAAAATAAATGCTTTAATAGCAAACATTGCAGAGTTCATGATTTACATCTATCTGCTCTTTAGAATGCCTTCAGCTCCTCTTTTCTGTTTCTCAGTAGGGGCACCTGAGATCTGCCCTACACTGCCTAACAGTAAGACAAAGAATCCCCAACCACCCTCTAATATTTCTACACGCACCTTGTTCTAAATAGATTTGAAATAGTTCCCTATTTCTGAACTGCCCCATCCCCTCCTCCCCAGCTCCAGTTGAAGATCAGTTAGAACAGGCTTCATTATGAACTAGAGTAAATGCCGCTCAGTGTACATGCTTTGGGATTAGAAATTAAATCTAGTATTTCTTGTTCAAATATACACAGAGACATGTTCATTTACATATAGCCATGCATAGATAACTGTGTGTGTATAGCATGTTTGTGTGTCAAATACTACATGATCAATTCTTTCAATTCCTATTTCTGGCTTACTCATTAATTCCCTGTATCATCCTCCCCTACTTACACATATAGAAATATTTACATTATTTTTTAGACAAACATAATAGGAAAAAAATCCAGAATATTCATATTTGTCTACATTATCTTCATTCAGCTTACACACTTGTATTAAAGGCCAACTTTATGCCAATGCCCATTGCTCTGAAAGCATTAACATAAGGAACTGTCATCAGCTAATAATATTACATCACAAATTGTGTTTATTCATTTAACAAACGTGTTGTTAAATTGCTGTCCTGGATCCTGATACAAACCCGACTGATACTGTCTTGCCTTGGAAACATGCACAGTCAGGTAAGGGAAGGGGTCAGTTGTATAAATCAGTGACTATGCTAAAAATTATATGATATGCATTTATACAAAGAGCCACAGAGAGTAAACTCTGCAAAGGAAAGTCAGAGGGAAAATTCTATTAGACTTTCTTTCTCTATCCACTAGCATAATATGTTATTGAATTTGCTGCAGGGAAACATGTTTTCCCTTTCGGATGATGTGGGTCCTAACTAGCTTGAAGGAGCTAAGGGGTTAGGATAAGAGTCCAGCCTCTTTCTCAAAAACCGGTGACATCACCAAATCTCACAATGATAAGCATGATTTACTCTTTCTCAAGTGAAATAGGAGGCGCAGGGAAAGATATTTTTACGCGGCATTCGGTAGATGGTACGCCTCTTTTTCTATTAGTCTTATCAGAGCTGTCGTCATGTCTATATTACCCAATCTAGAGTTCCTCAGTGTGACCTTACTTGTCTATACTCTATATCAAGCAATGGAAATTGCATGCTGACCATACCCACATTTCCAGTTGCGAACTGTCCCTTCCACTCCTTTCCAGCTGAACCACTGAACACGTTGAGAGAGGGACAGGATGGATGAGCTCATGAGGACAGTGTACTAGTCAACGATGGAGCATTCTGTGATCGTAACTGTGTTTCATTCTGGGAAAAAAAAAAAACATAACAGTTCGTCACTATCGACTATATTGCTTGTCTTGAGCCGGTGGTTTTTGACGATATTTTAAGGTATAAGAGTTTGTAGTAGGCATCTCCTAGTGAAGAACAAAGATTATCTGGAATGCGCTACCACCAGATTTGCCTGATTGCTTCATCTCGATACTTAGATTTCAGCTTAAATATGACTTTCTCCCCCAGGCTTTGCTTAACCATCCTATCAAAAGTAGTCCCTCTAAATGCTAATCATTTCTCTTCTCTCTCTCTCTTTTTTTTTTTAATTTTTATCTGAGTGTAGTTGACACACAATGTTACATTAGTTTCAGGTATACAACATAGTGATTCAACAACTATATGTTAGGCTATGATCACCACAAGGGAAGCTGCCATCAGTCACCATACAAGGCTATTACAATACCACTGGCTATATTCCCTAGGCTCCAGCTTTTATTCTCGTGCCTTATTCATGTCACTTCATAACTGGAAGACCGTATCTCCCCCTCCCCTTCAACAGTTTTGTCCATCCTTCTACCCCTCTTTCCTCTGGGCACCACTAGTTTGTTCTCTTTATTTATAGGTGTGATTCTGCTTTTTGTTTGTTTTTCATTCTTTTGTTTTGTTTTTTTTTTTTTAGGTGCCTCACATAAGTGAAATGCTAATTATTCTTTTTTTAAATTTTTATTGTTATGTTAATCACCATACATTACATCATTAGTTTTTGATGTAGTGTCCCATGAGTCATTGTTTGTGCATAACACCCAGTGCTCCATGCAGAACGTGCCCTCTTTAATACCCATCACCAGGCTAACCCATCCCCCCACCCTCCTCCCCTCTAGAACCCTCAGTTTGTTTTTCAGAGTCCATCGTCTCTCATGGTTCGTCTCCCCCTCCGACTTACTCCCCTTCATTCTTCCCCTCCTGCTATCTTCTTCTTTTTCTTTTTTCTTAACATATGTTGCATTGTTTGTTTCAGAAGTACAGATCTGTGATTCAACAGTCTTGCACAATTCACAGCGCTCACCAATGCTAATTATTCTTTATCATATTGCTTTATATTATTTTCTCATAACATTTATTATCTGTACTCTTGGGAATCTCGTACAGAATACCATGTATTGAGAATATGGAATAAAATACGACATGGCATATAATATTAGTGAAATATTTGTGTTAAATTGATATTGAACAGAACCTGCCTTAATCCAAGCAAACTCATCTCAATTCAACTATAGTGATGCACATTTATTTATTATATATATTGACAGGCCACTGTATGTATTTCAATATATATATTGAAAAGTCCACTTTTCATCTCAAAAGTGAATAATGCTATTAAAAGAAGTTGGGAAACTAATGCCTGGGCCCATAGCAACAGACACTCGGAGGTTTGGTAATATTGGCTGTATTTGCTTTTTTTATTCTGTGATTTTGTTTTTTTAAGATTTGATTTATTTGTTTGACAGAGAGAGACACAGTGAGGAGGGAACACACTCAGGGGGAGTGGGAGAAGGAGAAGCAGGCTTCCCACTCAGCAGGAGCCCAACGCGGTGCTCGATCCCAGAACCCTGGGATCATAACCCGAGCCAAAGGCAGCCGCTTAAAGACTGAACCACCCAGGCACCCCAATCTGTGATTTTTATAGCTATTACTTTTTGGCTAGCATAAACTTAGTGTCTTTAAAAAATATGTCTGTATTTTGGCTCACAGCTCTGTCGGTCAGAAGTCTAGTGGGCTTGACTGGGTTCAGTGCTTAGTCTCAGGCTCAAACCAAGGTGTGGCCAAATTGACTTCTCATCTGGAGGCTCTGGGGAAAAATCTGCTCCTAAGCTCATTCTTGATGTTGGAAGAATTTGGTTCTTTGCAGTAATAGGACTGAGACCTCCATTTGATTACTGACTGTTGGCCAGGGGTTGCTCTCAGTTCCCAGAAGCCACCCGCATTCCCTCTTACATGACCCCCTGACGTCAGCCAGCAATGGCATATTGGACTGTCATGCACTGAATCTCCAACTTCTTATTCTGCTTCTACCTCCCAGAGAAAACTCCCAGCTTTCTTTCTTTTGTCTTTTTTCTTAAGTTTTGATTCAAATTCCAGTTTGTTGACATATAGTGTAATATTATTTTCAGGTGTACAATATAGGCATTCCACACTTCCATAGAACAGCCAGTGCTCTTCACAATAAGTGCCCTCCTTAGTCATCTGTTTGACCCATCCTCCCACCCACCTCCCTCTGGTCACCATCAGTTTGTTCTCTGTAGTTAAGAGGCCGTTTCTTGGTTTACCTCTCTCTCTTTTTTCCTCTTTTGTTTGTTTTGTTTCTGAAATTCCACATACGAGTGAAATCATATGGCATTTGTCTTTCTCTGACTGATTTCTTTTGTTTAATAGAATACTTACTCTCTAGCAGCATCCATGTCATTGCAAATAGCAAGATTTCAATCTTTTTTATAGCTGAATACTATTCCACACACACAAAGATAGATAGAGATATATAGAGATATCTATATATAGATATCTCTATATATCTCACATCTTTTTTTCTTCTCAGATCTAGGGTTAGGGTTAGGGTTAGGGTTAGGCCCAGGATGATAGTATATGCCTGGTACCCTGCAGTTCAGACTTCCCCACAGGGTTAGGTTCAGGTTTAATGTCAGGGTTAGGGGAAAAACCCCTGCTTACTAAAAGACTTGTGATTAGGTTAGGTTTACCTGGATAATCGTTAACTGTGTCTTATAACATAGTCTAATCATAGAAATAAAATCCATCATTTGGTGTGAAATGGACAGCAGGGGCAAGGAATCTTGGGAGCTATTTTAGAATCCTATATACCATGTAGGCCAGTACAGGCCATGTCATCAAAACTAATATTTAGAAAACAGTTTGAAATTTCAAAAATATTCTAATTTTTCTTCATGGAAAATATCAAGATTTTATTGGACTTTGCTGTACTCATTTATAATTGTGTGTGTATGTGTGTGTCTGTGTCTCTATGTGTTGGTTTGCTTTGCTTTTGTTTTAACTTGTTCTGCCTTTGCTTTGGGTATTTGCTTATTTATTTTTTAAATTACGTATGGAGGGACATAAATAATACTGTAATTTCTGAGACTGTTGCAGGGCCAGTAACTAAGCTATTTATTCACAACATCACAAAATATATTATGTAACATTTTCTTTCTTTTTTCACTTATGCACAAAATTAAGTAAAGTTGTTGACATGCTCTGCTCTAGGACACACACTTTGTAAGGTCAAAATATTGAATACACTATAAAATTGATAAGTTATAGAGTTTATAGATGTTGAAAAGCATTTTAAATGTTTCCAACTCCCTATGGAAGAATGATTTCAATTTCTTCCAATGTCCTATACTGCAAGGAATTTAGAAACATTTGCCAAATGTATTAAGCAATAACAATTCACCAGCCATGACTTTAGAGTAGACTGATTTGATTTCTTTCACTCTAAGTTAAAAGCAGACACTGATAGGGAATTTGCTTAATTTTAAAATACCTCTTGTAGGTTATGTAACATGATTTAATTCTACCTATTTTTCTAATAATAACCTGACACCAATAACCAAAAGCTTGGATGAAAACACCCATAAATTATCATTTGTGTATAGAGCAAGATAGAATGAGACTAAACATGATATCCTAAAATTTATGTTTATTCATAAACAGAGTCACAAAATAGATGCAGGAGGTTGCACCTGTTTAAGGCACATACCCTCCCAGATTGCAATTAACTGAGTTTCATCATCTCCTCTAGATGAGATTTCTGCAGTGGGATGGAGTTAATTAAGTGCATTCTGTGAAAATAATTAGTGTTTGTGGAATACGTAAATGGAACTGCTGTGGTAGGTGTACCTGAAGATATTATATGGGGATTATTACATAATCCTTCAGATTTCAGACATTACCAAGAGTAACAAGAATAAAATTCACAAGCATGCATGCGAAAATCTCTCTATGTAGGCACAATATTATCAAATTATCCAAGTTGATTAAAGATTCGGTGGCAAAGTAAAGGTGCAATATTCAAGTGACTTCATGTTTCTACAAGTAAAATTGAAAATAAAATAGCTTTTTCCTAAGTTACCTGAAATGTCAAGTAAAAGTGGCTTACAAATTAAATTAACTAGAAAATTGCCTCCGTCTTTCAGCAGATACAATCTTATAGTCCTCCTGGAATGATTATAAAATAAAAAAAGGTCTTATTATCATCTCCCACTTTATTGTACTGCAACCAGTAGGAAACTGGATTAGTTCCTAATAGATAAAATCGTTGTAATGGGTCAAAAGGAAATTTCTGGATGGAACCAAATACAAAATTTCTGATACATATATAGTAGTCCCTTGAAGCTAACAGTCAACTTACTCCCAACATACTTTAATAGTATATGTCAATCTTATTGTAACTTACAGAAAACGTGATTATTAATTGTAGCAACTCATAGAAAATCAAATTCAAAGAAATCAGACCTAACTTAGTGGAGGCTGTCCTAACACAGAATCTCTCTCACTTTTTGTTTTTTAATTTCAAAAATAAATTTTATGATTTTTTTTGAAGCTCTTTTTGTGGTGTTATTTAAATTCAAGTTAGTTAACATATACTGTGTCATTAATTTTGGGGTAGAATTTAATGATTCATCAGTTGCATGTAACACTCAGTGCTCATTACATCAAGTGGCCTCCGTAATGCCCAACACCCTCTTCCCCCTCCCCCCCACCCCTCTCCCCTCCAGTAACCCTCAAGTTGTATTCTATAGTTAAGAGTCTCCTATGGTTTGCCTCCCTCTCTGTCTTTATCTTATTTTATTTTTCCTTCCTTTCCCCTATGTTTATCAGTTTTGTTTCTTAAATTCCACTTATGAGTGAAATCATATGGCATTTTTCTTTCTCTGACTTATTTCACTTAGTATAATACCCTCTAGTTCCATCCATATCATTGCAAATGGCAAGATTTCATTCTTTTAGAATCTCTTCTTTAGTCATCACTATTCTTTCCATTGTTGGACAGGTGCATTTGTGGTACAAGTCATGTTTGTAAATTTAACACAACAGTGAATAAGCGTGGTCTCTCTTCTACATGATAGAGTTTCAAGGCTTTGGAGGTAGCTAACATATATTTGTATGTTAAAGCAAAACTTATCACAGTACTTTATGTATTTCCTATGTAACATAGTTGCTAGATATTTCACTTGAACTGCTTATCTCTGACTCCACACTAACTTGCATCTTCTCCTCTTAGAATATGCAACCAACGTTACTAAAACTTATCCTCCTGACCATTAAAGCCAGAAATCTGGATGGACGTGGTCTATTGATAACTAGCAAATTATATGAATTTTCAAGGTCATACTGAAGATTATTTATTAGGCCAGTACATACGATAAATGGTACTTTGCTTTAGCTTGACTTCCTGGCCCTTTATGAATCCATTTTATTCTACTAGGAATTTCATGTCAGAATATAAACTCTCTATTTTCCTAACTAGGAATTTCATGTCGGAATATAAACTCTCTATTTTCCTAACTGCATAATTAACATTCAACAAGGCTTCTAATCAAAGCATCCCTTTCTCATTAGTATAGTTCTGACAGTTTCATCATCAAGTGGCAAGTGTTCCAGCAAATTGTGTTGATATCCTATCAGATATGTCAAGAACTTGATCTTCCTTTCCATTAAGTCAGATTAGGGACAGGAATCAATTTCCATTATGAAAATCTGACGGAAAACAAATGAGCTTTTCCAACAAATTCTTCCAATAGAAAATGGATTAAGCTCACACTCTCCTTCCTATATATTCTACATGCGCCAAGTATTTTAGAAATACTTTTTGAATAATTTAATGTTGATAAACTGGTGTGAAAACTGAAAGAAAAAAGTCCTTAAAATCAATTAGCTATTTGATTACAGTCCAGCTTGAAAGATTGCAAAGAAAAACAAATTGAATCTTGGAATTTATCCATGACTATGAATGGCATGATTGTTTTAGTAATTATGGCTATTTTAGGATAGATTTTATTTATTATTCCATTTATTACATTTGTTACATGTATTTTGAGATTACATGATTTCCTATTTATTTCTCTTTTTTATCATAAGCATATAAGACTAATAACATTCAATCCCAATCATTAGCCAATAAAGTTGTACTTTTAATTATATTTATATTTACATATAAATATCTAAATTAATTATATTTATATTTAAATATTTTCATAAGAGATTTCATAATGATTTTCTTTTTGGTTCACTGTCATTTTTGATTCTACATCTTTACTGATGATTAATTTTCAGTATCATGCTTGATCTTCAGTCTTGATGTTTTTTTTTTTTTAAGATTTTATTTATTTATTTGAGAGGGAGAGAATGAGAGATAGAGAGCATGAGAGGGAAGAAGGTCAGAGGAAGAAGCAGACTCCCTGCTGAGCAGGGAGCCCGATGCGGGACTCGATCCCGGGACTCCAGGATCATGACCTGAGCTGAAGGCAGTTGCTTAACCAACTGCGCCACCCAGGTGCCCGTGATCTTCAGTCTTGTTTCTAACACTTGCACTGTATAGACAGGGAGTATATAAATACTCAAAATAATTTCTTGGTTTCTTACTCTAGAACAGTTCCTACTTTTAAAATTGACATTGACTTGTTCAGGGACAATATTAATTGTTTTGTAGAATGTCCCATATTTTGTAACTGTCTCATTGGTTTTGAAGATGTTGTTTGACTTGTTCTTTCTTCTGTATTTTCTCTACACGAAAGGCTAGATTTAAAATTGCATCGTAATTTTAATGTAGCAAGACCTCAGTACATGTCCCAATTAACTGATCAGTCAAAGTGCTTGAGAAATTAATGAACACAAAACATATAGCATACTTTTAGGCCAAACAAAGTGATGGATGTGTTAATACATTTTTTATTTATTTTATTTTATTTTATTTTTTTATTTTTTTAATTTTTAATGCATTTTGAAATACTCAAGTTTAATAAAAGCAAATCAAATTTAAAATTTCACTTCTGCTTAGCATTAAAATTGAGCTTTAAATATAGCATTGCTTCCCATAATAATATTATATATTTATTTTTTAAAAAAATTCTCTAAATACATGATTAGATATATGTCAGTTTTCTGATAACTATATCTGATAAATATCTGATAAATGTGATAGCTGTTTGTTTCATCATTTTATTTTTTCTGTTCTGCCTTATATTATTTTGTCCTGGCTTATTTTTGGTATTTCACCAATAGGGAGTCATATAATGTAAACTGTAGCAAAATTATCCCTCTATTCACTGCTTGGTAGCATTTTTATTTGTATAGGCATATGAGCTTTTTCAAAATATCACCTATTAAGACTGTGTCCTAATGAACTAATCATTCTGTATGATTTCCAGACATGTCTATCTTTGAGATATGAAAAGCAATCATATACATGGACAGTTACTGTAAAAATTTTGCCAATCATGCAAAAATCAAAATTCGCAAACAATAGGGTAATCACCACATGATGCGAATATAGACAAAAACTCAAAATGGTAGTGAAAAGGACACATGAATGCATTACCCAGATGGAATATAGGGAAACCCTTTTTCCTAGGAGCAGAGGGTCTGTAAACAAAAACATTATGGATAAAATGAGTTTTGTTTTGTTCTCATCTATTTGTTTCTTTCCATTCTAGAAAGCATTTTGTGGAAAACCCATTACTGTAAAGCAACCATAGAGCTCTTCATTGTTTTTTAACATAGTAATCACTTAGTAAAGATGAGGCGCAAAAGTAAATTGACAAAGTTCAATTACATAAACAATTTTTCTACATTAAAATAAAGGAAAAAATAAAATGACATATGGGACCAGGAGTCCTATGCCATTCTCCCAACTTCAGAAAAATAATTATTTTCTCTACCTGATTGCATAACCAAACCTAAAAACTCAGTAAGTCTATGAAATACACTCACATAACTTATGTTTTGCATGTGTTTATTTTAGAAACGATATTCATTTGTAATTTTCTCATTATTTTAAAATGGGATTTACAACATCTTTCTATAAGCAATAGGAATATACAGGAGAAAACAGAAGCTGATGAACCAATCTATGGTCTGCTGCTTTACACTCAACTGCACTCCTTGGCACTTTGGATGAGTTTTCAGTGGACTAACATATTTCTACCATTTCAATTTCCTGCTACAAGAAAGCACATTTGTTCTTCTAAAAGTAACACTCAGTCTCTGCTACTTAACAGTGGCCTTGTTTAGACAAAATATGAGTTCAGTATCTCCTAGAAAAAAAGTAAAAGAAATCAAGATTTAACTATCCAAATATCTGCTCCACTTAACTGTTCAAATATCTAAGATTGTATATATAATACTGGTGTATAGTTTTAAAGAGTAATTCAATAATTTATCTAAGAGCTATTGGTTCTGTGTTATATTGGTCAGTTGAGATAGAGATAGCAATGTCAGGTTTACTGCCTAAAGAGAGAAACCTTCTTGTACTGGAATTCGTGAAAACGTGGATATTCTCACAAAAAGGTCAGAAGATGTATTAGTTATGGCAACTCAGACACATCCAACAATCTCTGTAGATTTAATACAATAGGTATTCATCTCCCCTTTTACACAACTCCCAGATGTTGGCATATGCCAGATGATGTTACACGTCATTCAAGAATCCAGGCACCTCCTATAATCGGGCTCTGCTATTTTCAGCAGTTAGTTTCTAGGCAGCAATGAAAAGGGAGAGGGTGGGTGAAGGAAGCCGATCTACTTCTTAATTATGCCAGTCCAGGAAACACACACACACATCATGTTAGCTCACAATGTTTGGGAAAGTAAATTAGTTCAAAGCCATCCTCTCAGTGTACTAAACGTAGCCTCAGCCTGGGTAGCTGTTCTCGGAAATACGTGTATGAAAAAGTAAGGAAACATGAATCTTTGATAGGCAGGTACTAGTCTCTGCTGCAGGTGGAAATTTGAAGAGATTCATGAAGTGTCAATCTACCGAAATAACGGGGTCTCCTCCACTACCACTACCATGAAATAAATACTCACTCCTGAAAATATGCTCACCTTCGTGCCTTATCAATTTCCCATGTACAGTTTTCTACTTACATTCTATTGGTAAAATTTCACAAGAATAACTTTAAATTTATTCAGTAAATATGTCATTATTATTAATTAAGGAAGATTTATTAGCTTGCTTCTAAAATGCCAGGCATTGCACATAAAAGTTCATTTATGCGATTTCATTAAATCTTCACAATAACTCTAAAAAGTAGGTGTGACATTTCTCTTTGCAAATAGCAGAACTAAGGCTAGAGAATTGAGTAATGTATAGAATTGCTGAATCACTATATTGTACACCTGAAATTAATATAACAATGTATGTGAATTATACTGGAATAAAAATAAAAAAAACTTCATAAAAAAACACTAAGGCTAAATATTAGGCAAATTGTCCAAGGCTGAAGTGGAAAACATGAAAATCGGACGGCAGTGAAGAAAGAGGAATGAGATATCAGGAGCTACTACTGAGTATGAGCTGTCTTGTGAATTACTGAGATTTACTAAGTTACAGAGACAAAGGACATGACTACTGTAGAGGCAGGGTGAAGGAATAGTTTTTAATATAGGAAAGTTAATCATTATCTAATACAATGATTAGCAGAAGGCAGAAAGGCACATGGAGAGGGAGAACTTTTAGGAACCTGACAGAGGGAAGGAGAAGAAAGGTTGAGCATGTTTTTATGAGACTGGGAGAGCACTGGAATCAATCCACACATGGAGAATCCAACTTGGTCAGGCAGAGAGAAACCACTCTGCTTAAAATGAAAAGGAAGGAGGGAAGTGTGGGTATCAGGGTAAAGGAAGTGATGTGTTTGGGGCAAGGAAGCCTGAAAGTTAAGGGATTTTACACTTGACTGAGTCTTAAAGCTTGTGCCTTCAGCATATGCTTTAATATTTGCCAGATTTACTACTTGTGTTATTTGGTTGTTTGTTGAACATGCCCTGTAAGATACTGCCATAAGAGTTTTAAAATATGCCCTACTCACCTGTTTCATTCACATTCTTTGCTCACATATTTGTAAATACCAATGATTGTGAATATTAAACAAGGGGACAGAACTTAAAATGGAATGCTTTAATATGTTTCAGGTTTAAAAATTAAATTGAGATATAATTCCTCTTAACAATTACCAAAGGAGGAGTTTCCTATCCTAGGAAGACAGCATAATTATTAAATATTTTATTGATTTTTTCATTCAAAATGGTCCTTTTTAATTGTGTTGAAGTCTTTATATTTTAGTTTCATTGAAATGTTTAGTTTCCTCACTAGTAGAGTCTCTCCTGAAAGAAAACCAAACCATGCACAAATTATTCTGTAGGTCATGAAAAATATCTTTGTTAATTAAAAAAAAATTATAGGGGTGCCTGGGTGCCTCAGTCATTAAGTGTCTGCCTTTGGCTCAGGTCATGATTCTGTGGTCCTAGGATCAAGTCCCTGCTCAGCGGGAAGTCTGCTTCTCCCTCTCCCACTCCCCCTGCTTGTACTCCCTCTCTCGCTGTCTCTCTGTCAAATAAATAAATAAAATCTTTAAAAAATAAATAATTATAGGTAACACTTATTTGTAATAGGCATTTTCATTAGTACATTACATATGGCAATTCACTTAATTTTTATAATTGGCCTATGAAATAAATGCTAATATTTTTTTTTCTATTTTGCAGATGAAGAAACTGAGGTAGAGAAAATATAATCAATGGCCTTGGAGTCTGCCTTTCCTCACATTAGATTCACTCCAGACTTGTTTCATGTAATGAATCAATACTTTTTCTTTGAATAAGTTAGCTTGGGTTACATTCTGTAATTTCCATTTTTTTTAAGATTTTATTTATTTGAAAGAGAGAGAGCATGAGCAGGGGGAAGGGGGGGAAGGGAGGGAGAGGCAGGCTCCCCACTGAGCAGGGAGCCCGATGCTGGGCTCAATCCCAGGACCCCAGGATCATGACCTGAGGTGAAGGCAGACGCTTAATCGACTGAGCCACCAAGGCGCCCTGTAATTTCCAATTTTAAAAATGTTGATGGAGTTATCTTTCAGTAATACAGATCACTAGATATCCACTGTCCATTCTCTCACTGTTATACAGGCTTCAAGGGAATATGCAAATGAACCCCTGTGGTATGATCTTTTCCTTCCTCATTTGCTTAAATCCCACATAGCAAGAGGATTCTTCAGCACTCTGGGCTTAGTGTTATTTCCCCTGGACAGCTTTATAGTAGTCAAACTGTTATACCTACATCTTACTGCTCTGACTTCCATCAATACCAAAAATTGCTGATTAATAACTAATTACACTCCAGCTCCCCAACACCAGTATAAAACCTCTTCTCTGAACTCCCATTGCTTTTACAAAAAAACTCAACTTTCTTTATAATACCTACTCACGAGGGGGAGAAAGAAAAAAAAATCTGGCCTTGGCAATTAATATATCAGCACTGATGGAACTTACATTCTAGTGAGTTTACACTCTGGTTGGCTTATTTTACTATATGCAAATCTGAACATGAGAGGTCATTTTTAGAGCCCCTGTATTATAGTAGTGCAATATATGATGAGCCAATTATATATGGATCACATAATTTATTTTCAGCATTTTATGACTAAATTTTAAAAATTAAGATTCTTTCAAAGAAATCAAATGTGGCCTATTGGAAAGAGGGGAGAACAGAGAGGACTGGGTAACTGAGGCTAGTTCTGGCTTGACTTAAAACCAATTTGATGGAGAAAGAACTTAAATAGACCTTTCTCCAAAGACATACCAATGGACACCAGGTTGATGAAAAGATGCTCAACATCACTAAGCATCAGTGAAACACAGATCAAAACCACATTGAAATATGAACTCACACCTATTAGGATTAGGATGACTTACTAAAATAAAGATAAGAAATATTGGCATGGGTGTGGAAAAAAAAGAATCCTTATATACTGTTAATGGGAGTGTAGAATGGATGTAAAATGCTGCAGCCAGTATGGAAAACAGCATGGAATTTCCTCAAAAAATTAAAAGTAGAACTACCATATGATCCAGTAATCCTATTTCTGGATATATATCTGGAAGGATTGAAATCTAGATCTCAAACAGATATCTGTACTAACATGTTCATTGCAGCAGTTTTCACGAAAGCCAAGGTATGGCAACAACACAAATGTCAATTGACAGATGAATGGATAAAGAAAATGTGGTAATATACATACAATCAATTATTATTCCGCTTTAAAAAAAGGAAATCCTGCCATTTGTGACATGGATGAACCCTGAAGATATTACATTATGCTAAGTTAAATAACCTAGTCAGAGAAGGACAAATACTGCATGATTACGCTTATATGAGGTCTCTAAAATAGTCAAACTCATAGAAGCAGAGAATCCAACAGTGGTTAGCAGGGGCTGAAGACCACAGGAAATGGGAAACTGTCGGTCAATGGGTGCAAAGTTTCTGTTGCAAAAGATAAGTAAGTTGTAGAGATCTGCTGTACTGCATAGTACCTATAGTTAACAATACAACATGTGCATGTTAATGTGTCTAGAGTCTTGTACAGTGTGGGTGAAAATGGGAAATTAGTTCAGCTGCTATGGTTAAGAGTATGGAGATTCTTCAACAAAATTAAAAACAGAACTACCATTTGATCCAGCTATCCCACTTCTAAGTGTATCTCCAGAGGAAATCAAATCACCATATTTAAGAGATATCTGCACCCCCATGCTCATTGCAGCATTATTTACAATAGCCAAGGCATGGAAACAACCTAAGTGTCCATTAGAGGATGAGTGTATAGCAAAAATTATATATATATAATATATGTAAATATTATATATCATAGATATGAATATTATTCAGTCATAAAAAGAAGAAAATTCTGCCTTTTGCAACAACACAGAAGGACATTGAGGATATTATGGAAAGTAAAATAAGTCAGATATAGAAAGACAAATACACTTTTGTCACTCATGTGGAATCTAAAAAACTGAGCTCATAGAAATAGAGTAGAATGGTGGTTGCCAGGGGCTGGGGGCTGGGAGAAATTGGGAGACGATGGTCAAAGGATACCAACTTTCAGCAATAAGATGAATAAATTCTGGGGATGTCATATATAGTAAGATGACTATAATTAACAATACTGTATTATATACTTGAAGTAGTTAAGAGAGTTAATCTTGAGTGTTATCATTAGAAATAGGAAGGATAATTATTTGGGGGAATGGAGGTATTAACTAACCTTACTGTGGTCATCATTTTGAATGTATTCATGTATCTAGTCATCATGTTGTACAACTATACTTACATATTATGTTAATAATATCTCCATCAAGCTGGAAAAAATATTTAAAGGATATATCTCATGTTAAGTGTTCTTGCCACCAAACACACACACACACATACACACACACACACACACACACACATGAAAGAACACAAGGAAATTTTTGAAGGTTTAGTACATTGATTGTGGTGATTGCATCACTGGTGTTTACATATGTCTAAACTCATCAAGATGTATACAGTTCACCCTTGAACAATGCAGGAGTTAGGGGTGCAGGCTCTCCATGCAGTCAAAAATCCACATATAACTTTTGACTCCCCCAAAACTTAACTAATAATAGCGTATTGACCTGAAGCCTTACCAGTAGCATAAATAGTTGATTAACACATATTTTGCATGTCATATGTAGTATATATTGTATTCTTACAATAAAGTAAGCTACAGAAAATAAAATGTTATAAGAAAATAATAAGGAAAATATATTTACAGTACTATACTGTATTTGTTTTAGAAAGCCATATATATTAGACCCATGCATTTGAAACTTGTGTCGTTCAAGGGTCAACTGTATATTAAATGTGTGCACTTTCTGTTTCAATAATATATCAATAGGGCTTTAAAAACTGAATTGAGTCTCTTTAGAGTTCAGGTGATCATGTAATGTCAAGTTTTGTTCTACATGTTTTCTCTCAGTTTTTTTTTTTTTAATTTTCACAGTATTTGCTAGAATATATATGATTCCTTTTGGCAATTTTGGCTCTTCCTTCAAAATACTGAGCAATTCCAGCGTCATAAGAACTTAGCGTTAGCAGCAAGAATAACCGGGAACCAAAACTTTTGGACTCTAATCACTCATACTGTAACCCTAAGAGAGGCATCCTACAATTCTGTTTGTCATCATGTGCCAGACCTCCAAAACAGCCCAGTCTTGTCATTCAGATGCTCTCAGCTGCGATGAATTCTGACAGTTTACGCAATCTATTATATGTTAGTGAGCATCTGTTTTCACCATGTTCTACATAATTAGGCTTTCTGCCACTTTTGGGCTTTAGGTTTATTAACAACTTTCAAATCTAGTAAAGTGATATGCTCTACATTGAATGATAATTTTCTTCACCACATAACAGAAATGGAATCAAAGTTTCAAGGCAGCAGTAACATCCCAGGGTCTATTATCCCTATGCTAAGAAGGTCAAGTGTTTATAGACTTTCATTTTGGGGATGTATAAATTGAGATTTCACATTTTTCAGAATCCTCAGAATCATAGTTTTCATGTAGAATCTATGTTTTCTATTAACAGTCAAGATTAAATTTTAACTTTTATCAAAAATACTGGATTTCAGGGGCACCTGGGTGGCTCAGTTGGTAAAGTGACTGCCTTCGGCTCAGGTCATGATCCCAGGGTCCTGGGATCAAGCCCCGCATCTGTCTTCTTGCTCAGCGGGAAGCCTGCTTCTCCCTCTCCCTCTACCTGCTACTCCACCTGCTTGTGCTCTCTCTCTCTCTCTCTCTGTCAAATAAATAAATAAAAATTCTTAAAAAAATACTGGATTTCATTTATTAAAGGAGTGTTTGATGTTCTTCTGCCACATGCAAGCTATCCTTATCTTCCAGATAAAGTAGTGCTTGAGACAAGCAAGATTTATATTGGAAGATATGTCCACAATAAACAGGGAGGATACTAATTTCACGTAATGACAAGTGAAATGAAACAAAATTGATTCTGTGTGTTTTGGGAGGTTACTTTAGAAAAGTAACCATAAAAGAATTCTCTGAAGTATTAACATTTGGGGGGAAAAACAGCAAAGGAATAGCTGGGAGAAAAGCATTCTTTTTAGGTGGGAATAGAAAGGGCAAACATGAGAATGAGATGTATGTACATGTTCAAGAGACAGAAAGAACACCAGTGTGACTGGTTGTTGTTGAGAGGTTGACAGCATGTGGTCAAGTGCGGGGGCAAGACTTATTCCCTATTAAGTCTTTTGTTCGCTTTGATAAGGAGTTTTTAATTCTATCTTAAGTTCATTAAGAAGCTATTAGAGAACTGTAATCTGAAGCATCTGGTGACTTATTTATACATAAAGTTAACTATTACATGAGGGCAAGGGAAAGCTAAGGAAGAACAGTTAAGAGTCTGTTGTAAGATAGGAGATAATAACAACCTGCAATGGATGTGGAAAGGAACTATAAAATACAGTATGTGTCAGGAAGTAGAACCAACAACTTACTAATGGATTGAATTTGGTAGGGGAGGGGAAATGAAAAATTAAAGGGGATCCTTAGGTTTTTGGTTTGAACAAGTGGGTGGGCATAGTTCATCTTTGCTGTGATGAAGAAGTCAAGGGAAAAAGAGGTTTATTTATTTTTTATTTTTTTAAAAGATTTTATTTATTTATTTGAGAGAGAGAGAATGAGAGACAGAGAGCACAAGAGGGAAGAGGGTCAGAGGAAGAAGCAGACTCCCCGCTGAGCAGGGAGCCCGATGTGGGACTCCATCCCGGGACTCCAGGATCATGACCTGAGCCGAAGGCAGTTGCTTAACCAACTGAGCCGCCCAGGCACCCAAAAAGAGGTTTAAAAGTGAATACATAAATGAATGGGTTAGCCTGGTGATGGTAAGGAGGGCACAAATGCATGGATCATTGGTTGTTATATGAAAACAATGAATCATGGAGCACTCCATCAAAAACTAATGATGTACTGTATGGTGACTAACAACATAATACAATTAAATTAAATTAAATAAATAAATGAATGGAGCCACTCTTGTTTTATATATCTCAGCAAAATCAGTTCAATATGTAGTCCTCCCAACTTCCATTTGAGGGTAACTAAATTTAAACCGTACCAACTGCCATAGGTTTATGAACTTAATTATGTTTTTGGTCTAAGAATAATAAGAAAATTAGTTAATATATTTGGCACAGTTTCATAGTAAAGATAACCTTTCTCAGGTGACACATCATCCTGTTAGGAGCTATTGATTTTCTCTGTTCTAATGTTAACAGGACATAGGAGCTGGCATTATTTCTAAAATTAAATATTGAAAACTTGGTATTTCAAAGAGTATAATTTCCTACTTTAGGATAATAATAAAATGTTCCCAGCTATTTCAATGCACTTTAACTGAAGAGAAGTAATTATCATTGATAGATCAAAATGAATCTGTTTCTTTTATCTTTTAATTTAAAGATACCTTTGCAGTATCTTCAACCTCATAGAAATCTCACCTTCACTTTGTTTTAAAATTATAGAACCAAACATCCATATGAGTATAAGGTAAGCAGCGTAATAATAATAGTAATATAAGCATCAGGGACTAGGGATTGCCACATTCTTTCTTGAGAAAACAGAAGCCCTTATGACTGAAAAAACAGTTGGCACATACGATCCACCAACACTAAAAAAAAAAAAAAAGATCCACCAACTTGCTGAATGATTTAATATATAGTAGGTAATATTTTAAGGACTGTTTAAAGCATGCTTGATTTTTTTCTGTGAATTTGCAACCTAAGTCATATAATTTATTCATGTTTCACATATTTGGCAAGAATGTATACCTGCATTCTTCACTATGTTTATGAGAAGCAGAATAGAGTTTGGGCCAATCTTCAAATAATCAGAGCTAACTTCAAGTAGGAGGCATAATTTGGGGAGTTGCTTGCATCTTGGAAGAAAGCTAACTTGTTGAGTTCTAGGAGAAAAGATAGAAGAATACATGATTAATATATGACTGATATAGGTGTTTGGTTAAAAGAGAAGGATGGGTTTAGATATGAGGGGAAGAAAGAATCTAGGCAACAGAAATTATATTTCATGTGTGTGAATTAGCAAAGATTTCTAAATTTGGGAGCAGGATGGCTACTAAAGATAGAAATTCAGCACAGGGAGAAGACTAAATCAAAAAAACTTAGTTTTATGCACTGAGCAACAAGTCTAAGAAACTATTACTATTGAAGCAACAGTCAGAGTTATCAAATAAATTAGGTATTGGAAGGGCATTTCTACCAAGTCACTTGCATTGGTATAGAGAATGCTGATTACAAGGAAAAAAAAAAGAGAGAAGTTATTTTCATAAAGCTGAATCATAATACAGTATGCACCAGAGTAGGAACAACCTAGAATATTCCAGGCAGAGGGATCTGAAATGACAAAATCAGAGGAGCATGAAACTGAATGTGATTGCAGGAAACTATAAGCTTTATAAGAATCTACTTGAATATTTAAATCAAGAGATGAATTGGCAAGAGAAAAGTTTAGAGAAGTAGGAAAGGAACAGTTCATAGAAGTGTCTTAAAACCATAACAATAATAGACAGCATTTATTTTATGTAAATTATTTTCTAAAAAGTTTAGCAAGTCTAAATCTATTAGCTTGTTAATCTTAACACCCTAGTGTCTATAACTGTTGGATGCACTCTGTGTGTGTGTGTGTGTGTGTGTGTGTGTGTGTGTGTGTGTGTGTGTGTATGGTAAAATTATTTGTTAGTTGTGCTGTTGAAATCTTCTGTATCTTGGATAGGTTTCTTATTCTTAGTCAATTATAGATTTACAGTTATAGTCATTGCTTGTTCTGTCAATTATAGAGATAAACATGAAAAATCACTCATTATGAATACATTTTGTCAATTTAAAAATATATTCATTTAATTCTCTTTAAAAATAATCAGATTCTATATCATCAGAGGCATATACATTTTAAAATTATAATATGTTCTTAGTAAATATGAACTTATCATTATGCAGTGACCCTTTTTATTTATAATAATTCTATGAATATTATTTTAACTTTAATAAAACAATTCCAAAATTATTTTGTTTGTCATTTCCTGGGTTAAGTTGTAACTTTATTTAACTTAAAATGTGTGTGCACGTTTTATCTTTGTCTCTTGAAAACAGCATATGGTTAAAATTTGCTTTGTGATAATCTTTGTACATTTTTTAAAAAGATTTATTTATTTATTTGACAGAGAGAGAGCACAAGCAAGAGGAGTGGGAGAAGGAGAAGCAGCTCACCATTGAGCAGGGAGCCTGATCCCAGAACTCTGAGATCACGACCTGAGCCAAAGGCAGATGTTTAACAAACTGAGCTACCCAGGTGCCCTAATCTTTGTACTTTAATCAGAGAATTTAATCTGTTTACAGTTAATATAATTTTTCATATACTTTTGATAACTATCATCATATATTTTGCTTTTTTATATGTCTTGCATGTTCTATGTTTCTTTTTCTCTCCATTTTGCCTTCTTTTGGGTTGATTAAATATTTTTAAAACTCATTTTCTTCCTACCTACAGGATAAAATATATTATTGGTTATCTGAGAAATTACAATGTACATGCTCCCTTATCAAAATATAAATGTAATCAATCATTTTACCCTCTCTCTATACTGAAGAAGTACTACAGATTCCACCATGAACTCCCCTCCTTATACATAACTGTAGTTGTGTGTTTTAATTCTTATTTTACTTTTTACCATATGGAAAATTATTACTGTGATTTTGTACAGTTAATATTCATTTAAATTTTCCTTCATGGTTACTATATTTTTTTGCCGGCCTTTATGGAAATTAGTTTAAACTTCTATCACAGACCTGTACCTCTGAAACAAATAATACATTATATGTTAAATAAAAAGAAGAAGATAGTAGGAAGGGTAAAATGAAGGGGAGGGAATTTGGAGGCGAAGATGAACCATGAGAGACTATGGACTCTGAGAAACAAACTGAGGGTTCTAGAGGGGAGGGGGTGGGGGATGGGTTAGCCTGGTGATGGGCACGTTCTGCATGGAGAACTGGGTGTTATACGCAAACAATGAACCATGGAGCACTACATCAAAAACTAATGATGTAATGTATGGTGATTAACATAACATAATAAAATTTTAAAAAATAATGAAAATACAAACTGTGCAAACATAAAAATATAAAAAATAAACAAAAATAAACTTCTATTATACCATTTACTTTTATTCTTTAAAGATTTTTATTTATTTATTTGACAGCGAGAGAGACAGCAAGAGAGGGAACACAGCAGGGGGAGTGGGAGAGGGAGAAGCAGGCTTCCCACAGAGCAGGGAGACCAATGAGGGGCTCGATCCAAGGACTCCGGAATCATGACCTGAGCTGAAGGCAGATGCTTAACAACTGAGCCACCCAGGCACCCCATGTACCATTTACTTTAATTCTGGTATTAGACTTAATTTTCAGACTCAGAGGAAGAAACTTGTTCACTGAAATGTATGCTTTTTCACACTACCGTCTGTATTTGAGTTGTTACTGAATGGTGTTCATTTAATGTCCAGTGTGCTAGTCATTGTGGAAAAGCACAACAAAATTAGAGTCTCGGCATGTGAGGAGTTAATTAATTAGTTCATGATTTGAAAAGTCAACTGTATTAATAATTTTGGCTTCCATTGCATTGCAGAATCTCAAAAGTCACAAATGTCACTAAGAATAAAGAAAACAAAAATTAAAGACAATTTGCTGAGGATGGTTAAAAGCTAATTTTTCATTATATTTTGAAAGAAAATTATGCTACGTATGTCGCAGTTAAAGGAAATATTACAGTGAGCTCTGGAATCTTTAAAAATAAAAAAGAAGAAAAGAAGTGCAGGTCATGTGGGTGCTGAGTCCCTTTCAAAAGCTAATCGGTCATGCTATTTCTATTTCCCTTTGCCAAACATTACATTAATGAAAATGATAATTGTAATTCATTACATTTGTAGAGCTCTTTTGTATACCTCATCTCCTTCCAACCACAAAACAGCCGTTTGAGGAAGGTATCAGAGCCCCAATTATAGATGAGGAAACAGTCATTCTGAAACAAATCTAGAGCCAAAATGGTACTTAAATTCAGGTTTTCTCTCTCTTTCATCAGTGCTTTTTCTACTACATCAAGCCACCTGAAAGTTGGGTCTTTAAGATATTCAGAGAGGAAGAAAATCCTACGTGGTAAGGCTTATTATTTTGGAATCATCTAGAAGAATGTCAGTAATTAAAAATAAAAATCTCTTGTTCTGTATAACTTTTATATGCTTAACCAAATACTGAGAGTTTTAAGACCCCACTGAGGTATTTTGTGAAATGAAAAAGATATGTTTAAAGCACTAAAAGTTACTGAACTTCCATCTTTATAAGTAAATCTAGCCTGAATTCTTAGTATAATAAAATTCAGGAAAAGAATAAACTTCTTAGTGATTCTTAGCTATCGGGCCATTGTCAGAATTAGATTTGTTGTTGGCTGAACACTTTATTTAGAATTATATATACACAAAGAAATGAATTTTATGTAGAATTGTGTGTGTATGTGTGTATGCGTGTATGAATTGAGTGCTAACATAGATCTGTTTGGTGCTGTTGTGTGGTGAATTTGGTTTTGAACAGTAGGATATTTTGGCTCTTTAAGAAAAGAGTGATCAATAGACTCCTAGGATACATTATTTCAACTTCTTAGATCATTGCATTTTGGGCTGGTAAGGAAAGTGAACTGGAAAGAAAAGCAAGAATTGTAAATTATACCCATCCAAACATAATGCTTTAGATTCTTACATAACACCTTCATACGTGCCATCTGATTCAACTTTCCCTATCCCCAACAAATCTAAAAGATTAGTAGAATAGATTCACTAACCACCACATTTTACAGACAAGAATTTAAAGTACAGAGTTTAGATATATTTTTTAAAAATTCCCAGAGATGTTAAAGGTCAAAATATGTGTTTGTGTATCTCAATTTATATAAAAAAGAAAGGATATCAGCTCAAATAAATTCAAAAGCAAAGTCACAGGGAAACTGATGGCTTGCTACTGATAGTTTCAATGAAAAAAAATTCACATAATGTTCTAGAAATCATTTAGTAATACAGGTTTGCTTTTTTTAAAGATTTACTTATTTATTTGACAAAATGAATGAGAGAGAGAGAGGGAGAGAGAGAGCACAAGCAAGGAGAGCAGTAGGCAGAGGGAGAAGGAGAAGCAGACTCCCCGCTGAGCAAGGAGCACAGTGTGGGGCTCCATCCCAGAACCCTGGGATCATGACCTGAGCTGAAGGCAGACGCTTAACCACTAAGCCACCCAGGCACCATATAGGTTTGCTTTTTGTAACTTTTTTTTGTTTGCTTTTTTGTTTTTTGTATTCTAGGAAGGTAAAGAATTTCAAGTGTGCAAAGGTGATTTGCAAATATTTGTTTTCTTTTATCAGGCAAGTTGGGTGTATGGTTATATCTGCCTTAACATTTTCTCATAATAAAATTTTTATAATTGTGACATATCTCATCCATTTTTCGGTATCTAACAAAACTTAAATCTGAACTTAATCAAACAGAAGTAAGTATAATCCTTGATTCAAATTGTTGCAAATTGTGAATTATCTTTGGTGATTTACTTGATCTTTATTTCTCTCAAATTGGTACAAGAGTAGTGTCTGATACATGGATATTTTTGAAGATTAAATGAGGTGATATATGTGATCACATTTGATACTTTATTTTTTTTTGCACTTGATACTCTCAAGTATCAACTCTCAATTTTATTATTGTTATAATTAAATTATTATCATCAATTCTTCAGTAGAAGTTAAATAGCCTCTGTGCAGTTCTTTAGTTTTTAAGGGATGATGTCAGTCACAATATGAAACTGAGCTTTTTCTTTTAGTTATGACTCTGTCTTTAGATTGCAACATTAAGTAATTGAACTTCTAATAATCTTCAAGGAAAAGAACATTTAAGCAACAATTTCCAAAGCTCAATTTAGCAAACAATATTATGGGTGATTGCTTGAAGGAGGCAGACTCTTAATCTATTTATTCTTTTGGATCAGATTTCATTACATTTCCAAAATACTGAATCCAGAAAAAAAAAATGACTAGTCTAGATAATCAAGGCATACAGTCCAATAAAATTTTCTGTAATGAAAGAAGTGTTTTATGCTTGCTTTCAACACAATCACCATTAACGCTTGAAAAGTGGCTCTTCAGACTGAGAAACAGAATTTTCAATTAATTTTAATTTAAATAGCCACATGTGACTAGTGGCTACCATACTGAAGGGCACACAATGAGAATCTATCCCTAAATCAAGTTGAGTCAAAAATGAACTAATGCTTAGCACCATAACCTCTTGTCACCTAAAGAATCAACTTGAACAAGTTGTGACTTTACATGATTCCAAAAACCTAGTGTCTTTTAACTTATGAACACTATGATTTAAATTTTATGATTTCTTCTTGCCAAAGCCTGACACCAGCCTCAAAAATAAGACTCTCTTAATGATAGACATAAAAAGTCAGTAATACAATTTTCATAGTAATTGATCCCAAACAGTATTTATATCTTCAGATACAGTTCAGAATGTAAAATGTTTAACATTAACATATAACTTATGAGCAGCATGAAACTGAAGAATTTTTTAAGCAAAGAAGAAACTTAGATAATGCAATCAAACCAATGTAACCTCATAAAGCTTTCCATCTCCCACCAAGCCTCACCAAATTTAGCATGCTTTAAAAAAGCAACATCCTAGCTGTAGAAAATGTTTCAATTTAAGACTACAGAATAATCTTGAATCTCTTTACTATAGAAATTGAATTTTAGGGGTAATGTGGAGATAAAATAGTAAAATTATAAAAGTTACAATTGATTTATTGAAGTAAAATCTAATTAGAGCAAAATGGGAGAAAATATAAAAGATGACATGCATACTTTCAGAAATGGCATATAGGAAAATAAAAATATTATTACTATTATCGAATGGGAACCAGCCTTTAGGACTTTACGAAAATCATAAGAGAAGGAAAAATAAGTTGTGTTGGAACTGGTTCATTGGGGTATAGTGGAAAGAGCAAATAACACAGTCAGAAAAAGTAATTGAAGGTTAACTTCCATTATGTGCTAGTTGCATAACCATCCATAGCCTTGAATCCGAGTTTATAGGGCCTTAAGAAAATATAACCACTGCTTTCTAATCTTAGACTTCTCTATGGAAACACCCTGGGAAGTTAGGGAAGAAGTAAAAAATACTATATCATTTGCTATATATCTATTAGACATGGTGCTGCATTTTATATGCCCTTGTTTACCCTCACAGGCAACCCACAGAGGTAGCTCTCATTATCAATGTCTTTTTTTAATAACAGCTTTCTTGAGATATAATTCACTTACCATATATCTAACTATTTAAAGTATATAACTCAATGGTTTTAGTATAGTCACAGAGTTGAACCACCATCACCATAATCGATTTAAGAACACTTTTTTTTATTACTCCTCATCCCCAAATACCCATACCCATTAGCAGTCGCTCTGTTTTTTTACTCTACTCCCACCTCCAGCCTTAGGCAACCATTAATCTATTCTTGTCCCTGTAGATCAGCTTATTTTGGACATATCATTTAAATAGAATCATACCATATGCATCTTTTATGACTGGCTTATTTCACTTAGCAAGTTTTCAAGGTTCATCCATGTGGTAGCATGTACCGATACTTCGTTTATTTTTATTGCTTAATAATATCCCATTGTAAGGATATTCTACATTTTATCTATCCATTCATCCATTGATGGAAATTTATGGGTTTTTTTTCCACTTTTGGGCTATTATGAATAATGCTTCTATGAACATGTGTTGTGTTTCCCTTTTAAATTCTCATTTTCTTTGGGCAAAGAGAATAATGCTTAAGTAAACATAAATACTAAAGGGGAAAAGAAGACCATGCCTTTCCATTCTGAACTAACTCCTACCAAAATGTTTTCCAATCTTTGGGAATTTCAACTGTCATCTTTCTGAAAATCAACTTGTCGAGTTGAAAGCTTTTAGGAATAAGAACCAATGTCCTCCCAGCGAATATGGTAATAGCCTGAGTGAGAGGGAGAGAGCAGAGTGCAAAGCAGTGTAGATAATAGAGACAGGTCTTGGGAGCTACACTCATGAAGGAAGGTGTGAGGTCTCTGCGAGAAACAAGCATTGTCTATTCCAATGCTGGGTTGCTAATGCTCTGCTACAGAACACAGAGCATTGTGTTTCTCATTCCACTCACTGGCAGCAAATTTTGCTCCTTGTCATTTTGGATTGTTATAAAAATGTGATCTTTCCCATGATAAATCTAAGCATGTCAATCATATTTTATTAAACTTAGCAGCAGCAATATCTCCTAGCATTCTATCAGTCCATCTCTATTAGGATTATTATGTTTTTTAACCCTGGGTTTTGAGTGATCAGAAAGCATTAGAGCTCTATATTTGTGTGACACTTCTGGAACCTCATATTTCCAAAATGTAATATGCTGTATCATATGAAGTAAAGTTAAATAGGGAATGAATTTATTCATGAGGGAAAAGAGGTTGGAGTAACTTGCGTAGTTCATGCAATCTAGAGTTAAATAAGGCTAGAAAGGATGCAAATCCATGGTAAAATGCTTATTGATGTTTTTGTGATCAGGTTATGAAGAATATTAGTTTTGCTTTTCAGCATGAAAGATTCACGTGAATTATGGTAAACTCCTCTTGAGATTTTAACTCTTACCTTCCAGACTTTGTATACAGTCCATGTATGATATTTTCTATTGTACACTAACCCCTCTTTCCTTAGTTTTGTTCAGTTATATCTAATAATAATAGCATTATAAATAGTAATCCTAATAAATATTGCACAATTAAGATGTGCCAGGCACTCTACTAATCTCTTTCAATGCAGTGTTACTTAGTATCACTAAGTTCAGTGACTTAATGCTGTTATCCATTTCATAAATGGGATAATTCAAGTTTAAATCAGCTAGCAACTTACCCAAGCTAGTAAATAAAACCATTACAAGATTAGCTCTATTCTAACCAGTTCCTGAAGAAATTCTGTCTGTGGTTATGAAGTCTTTTAGGAGTTTCCACCTGACAGTAGAAGGGATCTAATACTGATGGCACTGTTATTATCAAGAACCAGTATATGTCACAATCTATTATAATTACCTAATTATTTGACTATCTTCCTCCAGTAGATACCACACTTAGGGTGGACACATTGTTGAACACTGCCTCCTAGACTTGAGCACAGTAATGATGCTCATTAAATATTCACTGACAAAACAAGTTAAAGAGAAGCACTGATGAAGAACATGAGCCAACTCATGTCAATTCTATCACAACCCGTTCTTCCCAAATCATGTTGCTCTTGTCCCTCTACTCGGACCTCTGTATCTCATAAGATCTTGTTTTCCTTTTAGTGCTCAGTTTTCCAACAGGACTGCATTTCTTCTATAAACCCAGGAAACCATAGTAGAACACTGAAATTCTGTGGAACACATTTCAGATCATGTACACTTTAACCTCAACAATTGGTTGAGATCCTGCTCCAAAGAGAAATTACTTGGAATCAAAAACAGAAACCTTCAAACTTGGGGTATAAATGGTATTTTCAATCCCTTAACATCATTTATCTTCTATCAAATTGGTAGAAGGCCAAGTTCACTTGATTCATCTAGCAATCTGTGTTTTATTTCTGGTTGCCACACTTTGGTGATTAATTCTATTTCCAATTCAATTCCTCAGTTCTGATCTTATTCAGTCTCATTTCTACTTTCACCAAAGTTCAAAAATGTGGTCTCAGTACTCATACAGATAAGAGTAGTATAAATTTTCAAGTACATTTAATCTCTGTGCTGAAAATAGATCAGTATAAGTTGAAAGGATCTGTCCAAACTTTATTAAGCTTTAGAAACAAAGTGAATTTTACACTTTTCTTTTACAACACTTCTGTTGAATTTAAAAGTGGTAAGTTCAAAACAGTAAATTTAAAAAGCTTAATGAGTAAATAAGTTCTATTACTAAAATTTAAAAAGTTAACATAATAGTTTGTAACTCACTTCCCTATTTTTTTCTACTTAATCCTTGGGTTTAACTTAATTTTAAATTCCTGAATGAATTTTATACTATACTTGCAGCACAGGTCCAGTTTGCTGATACAATGAATGAAATTGTGGATCTATTTGCAGTTAAGAACGATTCTGTGGGGGTGCCTGGGTGGCTCAGTCGTTAAGCGTCTGCCTTTGGCTCAGGTCATGATCCCAGGGTCCTGGGATCGAGCCCCGCATCGGGCTCCCTGCTCAGCAGGAAGCCTGCTTCTCCCTCTCTCACTGTCCCTGCTTGTGTTCCCTCTCTCGCTGTGTCTCTCTCTGTCAAATAAATAAATAAAATTAAAAAAAAGAATGATTCTGTGTATGTTATTTAGATTTATTCAGGATACTTAGGAGTACTGAACAGAGAGAAAAAGAGAAAGTTTCAAAAACTAATATTTTGCTAAGTGAATTTTTGTACATGCATACATGTGTGTTTGTGTGAGAGAGGGAGACAGAGAGAGACAGAGATGGATAGAGACAGACAGATGGACAGACAGAGATGTTTGTATATGAAGAGTAATGCTTGTGAATTAACTGTGGAAATTGAAGGGTAATATAACATTATAGAAATATTTCGCGGCCTGTGACTTTATGTTTTATTATATGAATTATCATAGGAACTAATTTAACTACCATGGTATAGAAACCAGTTCAAAAATTAATGATTTAGGTGTCAGTAAAATATTTAGTTTCATTTCAGAGGTCCTATACCTTTTACTACTCAGCTCAGATCTAAGCTATTAAGACACAGAAGATAGATGATAGAACTTACCCTCTTAATCATATATAGGCTAGAATGTGGACTCCATAAGATTAATTAAAGATTAATAAGTCCTATGTTGCAGCATCAACATATAAATTCTAAGTATAGTATTATAATAATTGCTATTATTGTTAATTCACACAACTCCTATTTATAAAAAAAAGATATGAAATAATTTATGTAAACAGAAAAATAACCTCTTTAAAAAAAAAGATTAAAAAGAGAACCAAGTAAGAAATGAACAGCTTATGGGAGAAGAGAATGATTATATTCTGAAATCTATGCTAAAACACATAACTATAGCTTAATGAGCTTCCCAATAATCATGTAAAAATATAAAAGAGGAATTATTCAGTTTTTATTTTTTCATTTAATGTAGCATGTTCATTCATCAGGAAGTCACTGTACCATTTCGGACCTTTAAAAAAATTTGTTTTATGGTCCATTGTTTAAGTTGCTATTGCCATAAAACAAAAACCTCTAATCCTAGTGGCTTATTGTTTTAAACAATATGTGTTTATTTAGCTCATGTATCTGGGGGTTTCCTAGAAATAGTTAGATGTAAGCTGGGCTCAGCTGAACAGTGTTGCTGATCTTAGTTGGGTTTGGCTGATTAACCTGGGGTACGTTGTCATGTGATGGAAGAGGTATAAGAGATGCCTGCATGATTGTTCAGGTGCTTTTCAAGACTATATTTATACTATGTTTCCTAAAAGCCCATTGACCAAAGCAAATTACATGGTCGAGCTCTTAGCTGAGGAATGGCAACCTTCCCCCACCTCATCCCCAAAGTAGGAGAACACTATACAAAGATACATGGGGAAGGGTACAGATGTCTAATCCTGTTACTGTCAGGGAATGGAGAATTGTAACAGTAATTCTGTCCACCACAGTCTTATCCAGCCATTCACTCAACAGATAATTTTTGAGCAACTTATATGTGACAGGATCTATGTAGGAGCAGGAGATACAGCTGGAAATAAAATGCAAAATCCCTGGCCTCCCAAGAGTAATATTTTAGGGGAGAAAAGCAGAAACTAAAATCTATAAATAAGATACATAATGCACTCATTAGATCATGACAAATACTGTAACAAACAAGATAAAGCAGGGAAGGGGAATGGGGAGCCTTAGGAGATAGTATTTTAAATAGGATGATAAGAGAGAGACACAGTGAGGAGGGGACATTTAACTAAAAACCTAAAGGAAGTGAGGGTGCTATCTATACAGATAAATTAGTATTTCAGCTAATCAAGAAAGCAGGAAACACAAAAACCCAAAACTGAAGCCAGTTAAGTTATGCAAAGAAGGCAAGGAGATCAAAAACCCAAGCGAGGCAGGACTGAGGGTGTGCAAATCTGAAAACAAGGGCAAGTAAGCCACAGCAGGAACAGGGATTGATTTGGCAAAGGATTCCAGAAGACACCATTAGAGTCACTTGAGAGACATCTTAAAATCAGTCTCACAGAAACCACTCTATTCTAGTTTCTCATTTAAAGTTCAGTCTTGAAAAACTAGAGATTTCCTCTGATTGGCCTTTCTCTAATTCCAGAGAGCTATGATCTTTCACTTCTATCTAAAAAGCTATAAAGCTTTCTTGCTGCCACTTCAACACACAAGTCAGAGTAGCAGGGGCCATTAACTTGGTGTGTGTTTTACAGATAAATAAGGATTTTGAACTAATCTGTATACAGGGATATTTGGTCAGGCCTGGCGATTTAATTGAACTTGGTATTCATTTACTATTAGTTTGTTTTGTTTACTTTCTTATACCATTAGCAAATTTATTAAAAAGGAAATACAAATAAAACTTTGTGCCAATTACATAAGAAAATAATTGGATTTTATTAATCCAGGAACTCAGGCAATCAATTAAGGCAAGGGTACTCTGGTCTCAGTCACCTCATTATTCTTCATGCTAATTAATCGCAAATACTAATGGGTTGTTTAGAAATGGGATGCTTTATTCCTTTAGACACATATAAAAGCTCTTAAAGTAGCAACGTTTGTGTCTTTGAAAAAAATTCTGTTTTACTGAATGAAGTGTTTGCTTTAAAGTAGAAAATTCCATTCTGAGCTATGATAGTGGGTTCTTTATAAATTCTTGTTAAATTAATAATTTAACCCACGAATGAATAAACCTTTCAAGTTTAAAACCTAGTAACAATGCCAACTGGATTAGGAACTAAAAAGAGTACACTATATCAAATATAGGCTCAAGCCCCATCTGTTAAACTAATTGCTTCTATGGTAGTAAGTAGGACTTTTAGCTTCCCTGAGCCTCAGTTTCCTCACTGTAAAATGGGTTAGTAATATTAGCATTGACCATGAAGAATGGGAAAATGCAGTAATGGATATAAAATTCATGGTGCATTTTGGATCCTCAATAAATGTTACTTTTTTCTCTTCTTCCCATCCCTTTCTCTCATGAATTTAGGATTTGTCCCTCCAAGTCATAATTGGTAGTAGATTCTTTCTGGACTTTATCTCTTTAAAATAATAATGTTGCTCTAAGCTGGTCCATACTTCCCAGCCACTCTGTCTGTGTTAAGCCATATAGGATTTCATTTGTACTAAGGTAGAAAAGACATAACCAACCTGCCTGACTTTGCTTGGTAGGCAAAATTTCACTACTCTTATATAATGAGGAGGGTTGATCATGCTTTTTCAAAATCATTTAGCCTACCTTATATAAAATTGGAATAATTACTTCTAAAAATTATTTCTAAAAAAGCTTGTAAAATTATCTGTGTGGTATCTATGCAAGTTCTTATGTCAATTTTGTTATTTTAATTTAATCACTATTTTAATGTTGTTTTTAAAAATATTAACTTATGTTTGTTTCTAAAATTATGTATTTTTAAAAACTTTTATATCTGGGTTATGTGCTTTATCAACTTCTGTTTGCTTTTTTAATTTTTTTATTAGTCTTGTATGTAAGGTGTCTTTTTCGTCTTTAGTTTTAAACTTTCTTTTTATTACTGGTTTTCAGCAGTTTGATAATGATGTGTCCTGTGTAGTGTTTTTCTTATGCTAGCAGTTTGGATATAATTTAAGGAAATTTGGAAAACTTTCTGTTACTATTTTCTTATATATTCTCCACCTTTTGCCCCTTCTGGAACAAAATTATTCATCTGTTAGAGTGAAAAATGTTTTACACCTCATTCTGTTAATTATTTTTAAATATTTTTATCTGTGCTTTATTTTTTATAATTTTATTATTACTTTCACAGCTTTCAATTTTCTGCTAATTCTCTTTAGTATATTTTTCACTGAAGAAATAAAATTTTTTATCAGTATAATTTCCAGTTTTGTAGCTCCAACTTTTTCTCTGATGAAGTTCATGCTTTTCTTTCCATCCTTGAGTATATTCTAAGGCTTAAAATAACTATTTTGAAGTTATAGCCTCCTAGTTCCATCATTTTTGTCATTTCTGGTCTGTTTCTATTGATTCATATTTCTCTTGATTATGTATCACACTTCCCTGTCTCTTTGTGTGGCTTGAAATTTTTAGTTGAATGTTGGACATTACAAATTTACATTGTTTATGTTGTTATATTCCTTTAAAGTGTGATGATCTTTTTTCTGACACACAGTTAAGTTACTTGAAGATCAGTTTGATTACTCTTAGATTTGTATTTAAACTTTATTATGGTGAGTCCAGAGTAGCCTTCATTCCAATCCTAATATAGGCCCACTAGTAAAGTGAAACTCTTCTGAAAGTTATATCCATTGATATATTGGATATTTTATGTATATTAATACATTTATATATTTGTACATATGTAATATATTTTGATGTTTATTTAATCTCGTTGATAGAAATATGAACTGTTTCTCCCTTTTTGTGAGCCATGGGCATTGTCCAGTCTATTGCTTTCCACTGTTTTTTTTCACTTACTTTGGGGATGTTCCTTTCTTGTATGTGCTGTTCAACACTCAGCCAAAAACTTAAAGGTGTTCTTTAAAGATCTGTTGGTCTTTCCCTCTCTCTCTCTCTCTCTCTCTCAGCCTCTTACCTTTCTGTATTTATCTATATTCAGCATCATGAATTCTAACCACTTCTCCCTCCCTAAATGCCAACCTCTGTAAGTCACTGAAACCTGGAGTCTTTGGGGAATCTCACTCCCTGTGCTGTGATCTGGAAACTCATTCTCTGTGGTAAGCTGGAACAATGTCAGGGTTTACCTTAAATGTTTCCCGTATTCAAGCATCATAGAAATTCAGTGCCTATCATCCAATGTCTGAAACTAGCTGTTCCATATATTTTATGCTGTTGGCTACATGATTATGGTGAGAGGGAAATGCCTGCAGTAGTCAATGTTTCATAGATGAAAATAACAGTAATTTATTCTACCGATTCTACCACTGCAATTCTACCACTCACATTGAAATCTAATTTGCATATTTGCTTCAGATCAATCTAACGAAGGTATATTTTATACTGAAATGTAAGTCGCATACAGAATAGAACATAAAACATGAGTACAGCTTGATGAACTTTGACAAATTATATTCACCTGTATGTAACCAGAACCTAGATCAAGCAATACTACATTACCGCCTCTATCCCCTTCTGTCAAGATACCCCCTGCTGATGTTAACAACTGACTCCTAACAACAGAGATATTTTTACCTGTTTCAAACTTTATATAAATGGAATCCTACATTTCATATTACTTTATACTGGACTTCTTTCATCAAAAATATGTTTGTGGCTCTTCCTGCCTCCAGCCACCCAAGCGAGAGGAGTTGCAATTATGTCCACCCACATGCAATGGGCGGTCCCAAGCACCTGTTCCAGTTTCCTGATCAAGAGGAACAAGCAGACATATAGCAAAGACTCCAATAACCCAAAAGCACACAACCCTTTTTGCTACAATAGGCTGATCTAGCACAAGGCTGTGGGTGTAGAGCCTGCTGTGGAAGGAAAATGTGTAGTGGTGGTCAAGAAACAGAGATCTGGTCCGAGAAAGCCTGCTACCTCTTACAAGCAGATCACCATTAGAAGAACACCCAGACTACCCTCAGCAGCAACCGGGACATGATCCACAAGAACAAGGACAGCCCAGATCTGCACATGGCCACTGTTCATAGAGCCAGTGCTATCCTATCTAGCCAGAAGCCTGTGATGATGAGGATAAAGCAGCCATCCCCCCACCCAGAGCTTCTGAATACCTGCTCCCCACCACCAAAGCAATAAAGATGTCAACTACCTAAACAACAAAACAAAAACAAAAAAAAAGTTTGTAGAATTCATCTATGTTGTGTATAATAATGCATACATTCATTTAATGATATACAATTATAATTATTCCATATTAAATACAATAAAATGTGTAATCATTCTCCTTTGGTAGACATATAGGTTGTTTTGAGGTATTTTTTTTAAACAGTGAGGTTGCTATGACTACTCTTTTTATATGTTTACAGTGGACATAAATGTACATTTGCAGACACTTTGTATCTAGGAGTTGAACTATTTGTATATTTCAAATCATTTTTAAACAAATGAAACATTGGAAGTAAAACCATCGCCCCCTTTTTCCTCTAAGTTCCTTTAATGTAGGTACCTATCATCATGATTTGCTGGAAACTCTGGGCGTATTTTAATATATTGACCTATATGTGCAGTATTTACATGTAATGCCCCATAATATTGTTTAATAACCAGGTGAATGGTATATGATTTTCCTCTTAGTATCATATTTATTCATTCTGTTAAATTTAGGTTGTGCAGTTGTGATTCTGCTGACACCCAACAATAATTTGGGAACATTGCTTTCTTAACTGCTTCTTGGAATAGATTAAGTAAATTCAGAATTATCCATTCATTGAAAAACTTGTCAGCATTCTCTCATGGAATCTTTCAGACATTTTTTTTTTTTATTTTGGCAGAGGATGGATTTGAAAGTTTAAATAGTGAGCGAAGGTAATGGGGAATTGTTAAAATATCATTTTTGAATATTCTTATGGTAATTAGATAGATTTTTCTATATTGGGTCAGCTTCAGCATTTTACCTATTCCAGTATATCAATCTTTAAAGTATTAAAATCTATTAATGTAAACTGAGCAAAGAATTATCCTATAATTCTTATTTTTTGTATTTATCTGAGTTTATGTCCCTGATCTCTTTTCTTATGTGAAATTTTGCTTTCTCCCTTTTTCCTTTTTGAAATTAAATATGTGTACATTTATTCAGGCTATGTTGCTCAAAACAGCAGCAGATTGTAAAGAACCCAAATTTTCACAAAAGACAATAGCAAATAAATTATGGTACTTTCACACATTGGAACATGCAGCCACCCACACATCACCACTACCAAAAAAAAAAAAAAACAAACAAACTGATGTCAGTAAGTGAAGGAAAAAAATTGTAGCTGATGTATGTAATATGATGAGTATAAGAAAGGGAGTTAATATTATATACATGAATATATGATACATAAATATTATCGATGTATATATATATGCATGTATGTATATGTGTATATTATATGCACACACATATACCTCTGGAAAAATTCAAAAGGCAATGGTGCCATTAGTTGCCTTCAGACAGAGGAATGGGTGTTGCTAAGGGACAGTAGGGCCAGGGAGACATTTCATTATCCATCCTTTATATCTTTGGAATTTTGAAGTATGTCAATTATGTGAATATATTACCTCTCCAGCAGAAAGAAAGAAAGAAAGAAAGAAAGAAAGAAAGAGAGAAAGAAAGAACAAAGAAAAGAAAAAAGAAAGAAGAAAGAAAGAAGAAAGAAAGAAAGAAAGAAAGAAAGAAAGAAAGAAAGAAGAAAGAAAGAAAGAAAAGAAAGAAAGAAAGAAAGAAAGAAAGAAAGAAAGAAAGAAAGAAAGAAAGAAAGAAAGAAAGAAAGAAAGAAGAAAGAAAGAAAGAAAGAAAGAGAGAGAGAAAGAAAGAAAGAAAGAAAGAAAAGAAAGACCAACTTATTCAGTTTCCTAATATGTAATAGCAATTCAAATTTCCTCCAGTAATTCATGAGACTACCTGTTTCACTGCATATGCACTCAATGTTATTACTCTTTGTAATTGTTGTCATTTTAAAGGGCAAAAAAGGATTCTATCATTCCTGAGGTATTTATTATCTTGTCTACTAGTGGGGTTGAATATCTGTTCATGTTTATTATTCATTTGCATTTCCTCCTTTATAAATTGACTTTTTATATGTTTGAATTGTTTTTGGCAATTTGCAGAGAGTTCTTTGTACATTAAAGATATTAGCCTTATGTCTTCCCACATTTCTTTCAATGAGCATTTATAGTTTCCATAATAAATGTAATTTAAAATTTCTATTGCCTGATCATTAAAAAAAGTTTCATAGCTAGGTAGTGCCTAATGGCAATATAATATGAAATAAACTCCTACATTTGCATATTGCTTTATAGTTTACAAAGCTTGACTTTCTACTTGTAAAAAATAATTACTTAATTTTTAAAGTAACTCATTCATATGATTCAAAATGTGAAGAATACAAAAGTACATGTGAAAATATTTCTTCTTGATCCCAAGTAACTCAGGCCCCTTTGCTAGAGTTAGTCAAAGTTATTAGAAATTTCTTGTATTCTTCCAGAGTATTTACATATATGAAATCGCATATGTATCATTTTCCTCTTTATACAAATGGAAACATATTAGAGACACTACACTTGTTCTTACATTTGTATTTAATCCTGTATCTTAGAGAACATTCTAAATTTTTTTAAAGATTTTATTTATTTATTTGAGAGAGAGAGAGAGAGAGAAACAGCATGAGAGGGAGAAGCAGGCTCCCCGCTGAGCCGGGAGCCTGATGTGGGACTCGATCCCAGGACTCCGGGACCATGACCCGAGCCGAAGGCAGTCGCTTAACCAACTGAGCCACTCAGAGAACATTCTATATTAGTACATGCAGAAGTTTCTCATTATGTTCTCTAACAGTACAGTATTCTGTTTTATGGGTACACTGTAACTTATTTAGCCAGTGTCTTGTTAAAGAATGTTTAGGTCTTTCAGAACGTTTTTTATCACGAAGAGTGAGGAAGACAAAAATATTTTACATTTATCATTTCAGGTTTTTAAATCTCTAAGATTTAGGAAGGAAAATTACTGGGTGAAAGTTACATACATTTTGGATTTTGATAGATGTTACCAAATTTGCCTTCTAATCATGTCTGGTTTTCATATCCCTACCAGTTCAATGTGGTATCAAACTCCTTGATTTTTGCAAATCTGATAGGTGAAAGATGATACCTTTTCATTTGTCTTATTACAGTAGTCAATCATAGATAGCTAGGGATCTATAGATATCAACCATTCGTATTTCCCTTTCTTTCTCTGGGTGTTAAAAATAAGTTACTACACCGGAGTTTATTCTCTTCTCTTGAATCTGTAGTCACTCATCTTTTGTTTTTCAAATGCAGAATTCTGACAGCATCTGATTTTTAAAAATACTTTGAAGTAGCTGAGGGAGTATACTATCAATGTCAACAGAAAATAATTAATTTTTGTGTATGTCTTCCTGGCTGTAGTGTGTTTATTGTTGTTAGAAAATACATTAAACATACAATTTCAATCTTGTGCTACTTGGAACTTATTCTTTTACAAAGGATGAGTTTTGCAACCAACTTTATTTATTGCTATATTTATGACTATTCATCCTTTTCAAAATCATTTATGGGATAATCCAACTTTTCTTATTGATTGGCAGACTAATTTGTACACTAAATTTTCTATGTTCTAGGATCCTAACCTGTGTTGGTTCACATTAATTACATACTTTTTAATTAATGGAGCTTTTTAATATTTGTTTATGTCATGGAAGCATGAATCTCTCCTTGTTGCTTTATGTTTTCAGGGTTTTTATGAAAATTACTTCTTGTTTATTTTTACATGAATTTTGATATTAATTGTCTATATACCATTGCCTGCTCATAAAAATCTTGATATTCATGAGCAGAAGAATGGATGACTATATCACTGTGAAGTCACACAACATAGTACTGGACAAGAATAAACAAAGAGCAACCCTGCTAACATGGCAGAGCCAATGTTAATGATATAAGTCAGAAGAGTTGTATCCTTGTGGAAGGGGAGTGATGCTAATTTAGAAAAGTTACAAGGGAATTCTCTAGGATGACGAGAGAGTTGTACATCTTGACTGGGTGGTGGTTACTTGGTTGTATACACAAATACCTCTTTCACTTACCAGATACAAGGGAAATTACAAATCAAGGGGCTACATGCAAGATCTTTCCCAGTAAATTGGTTAGCATTGGTTGTACATTTTTAAAATTAACTCCCCAAATTTAAAGTCTACAGGATTTCCTACAACCACCCATATTTTATTCTATTATAATTTCAGTTTAGGGACTTCAGTTCAAATTCCCACAAGACTGCTGAAACTACGTATGCATTGTCTCGTTTGGATGAGAAACGTAATCTCCAATTCTGCATGTTTCTCTGCAATCACTTTGTCTTCTCCACCCTTAACTACTTCAATCGTTCACTTTCCTGAATTTGAACTTTATAATATCATTATTTCACTGAACTGGGTATGTTTATTTATTCTTTAATTAGCACTTGCATTTGTATTACAGTTACTTGGTTATAAAGTAAATCTCACTTGGAATGCCCATTAAATTCTGTCCTTTCTTAAAATTTCAAATTATAACCTTATCCTTGAATGCTTCTTCAACTATTCCAACCCTCAATAATCTATTTCTTGGAATGCCATCATAATTACCTTTCATCTGTTATCAATTAGTAGGTGAAATATCTATAGCTTATGATTTTTTAATTCAAATACATGCGCTGTCTCCTGATTGGATTATAGCATTATTAAGGAATGAATTGTGTTTTAGATCATTCTGCTTTCTTAGAGCTTCCACAAAGTGACAGATAATTGGCAAACTCTTAATTGCTTAAGAATTACATGTTATAATGACAATTTGAAAACCCAAATATTTATCAGCAAGTTTGCAAGGAAAATCCATTACTGGATATTAGTAAAAATGCCCCATTCAAGGTAGAAGAATATAATCTATAGACATACATATTTTGTTATAATGGTTTATAAGAACTATGGCTTAGATCTAAATATAGTAAGATTAAGATATTAGTGGTTTTGAAACTAGGATATATATTTTTAAAGAAAAATATAAGATGTTGTGGTTCTAAAACTGTTGAATTTTCCAGAAGAGGACGCCTTTTCTTTTAACTTTAAGGAGGAAATCGATACTTTTTTGTAGATTAAAAATGAGGTAAAAACAAATTGAGGTTCCCACTGCTTTCCATTACAGAATTACAGAATATATAAAATTCATCATTTTTTTCATATCAAATCACTTCACACAAGGGTTTAATGTTCATTTGGAATGATACGTTCATTTCATTGTATATTTCTGTAAGACCCATCATCACCAGGAAAGCTTCTTTCCATATTTTATATTTCCTTTCATTGATCTGATGCTGAAATGGTCATTTTCATTTCCAGTTCAGACGGCACCCCAAAGTTTTAAGCCTTTATGTTCATCTCTGTTAAACAGAGTGATGTTGGAATGAAAGTTTCTTCATGGCCTTTGTTCCAAGGCACAATCTTTCCTGTTTGAGGTATTCATGACACATGCAATCGCAGACAACTTGTAAACCATGGTGCCAAGAAATTAAAAAAAAACACACAAATGCTATCTCACCAGAAAAACTATTTCAGGGATAAATAGAAAAAGACAATTTAGCCTAAGTCCTTGAGAGATCTAAAATAATACTCAACACACTAAAAGATGTAACTTGCCTTTGGGAAAGGCACTGAAGTCATTCCTAGATAAAAGTCAACATGCTCAGAGAAGGGACAACATAATGGCATTGTTTGAATGTGGCAGTGACCTTTGGCATCCAGTTAGGCAGGGGAAGCTACCTTCCTCAAAGCTTCATTCATGCCTAGACAAGATCAAAGCTCTCTGTCATTTGTCTCTGGGTGTTAAAAATAAGTTACTACACTGAAGTTTATTCTCTTCTTTTGATGCTGTAGTCACTCATCTTTTGTTTTTCAAATGCAGAATTCTGACAGCATCTGATTTTTAAAAATACTTTGAAGTAGCTGAGGGAGTATACTATCAATGTCAACAGAAAATAATTAACTTTTTGTATGAAATGCAATTAAGATTTGTATGTGGTTTTGTGATCTCAGAGGCCTGTGTTTATTAGTTTCATTTGACATTAGATAATTCACCTTGTTAAGGGCAAATAATTAAATTTGAGGGATTTTTTACTTTGTGAATTTATATACAAGATAATGAATATAATCATAATAAAATACACTATTGTTGCCTACATTTTCACAAATTTTCTAAATTGTAGGCTTAAAAATATATAAAATAAATTAAATGTGGCCAATTAAAACCACTATTGTGAATAAGCAATGAAAAATAATTTTAATCAACTTACACATTGTACTATATTTGTATTCACAGGCTTGCAGATAGTCTGTGTTTTAAAGTGGTTAAATATTCCTTGTGAAAACTTTATAAAAAAATCAATTTACTTAGCAAAGTGTTCTGATAAACAGCCACCTGCTACATAGGCAGAGATGATGTGTATTTAAATCAGGAAAGGTCATTATGTTTATACACATCTGTGAACCGAGCTCTGGCAACTGTATTCTGGTAACCAAACCTATACTAGACAAAATAAGGGAAGTATAAATAAAGACAGGTGATTTGGCGCAGATATTAATGACCACATTTAGAGATAGTGAGAGAAGTAGATCTCTCCATAAATGAATAGTTTTTGGTGTCTGATTTCTCAACCTGGGTCCCTGACACTTGCCAGCACCTTGAGTTGACTTTCTTTTATAGGTGTGTACATCAGACATTACCTGACTCTATCCAAGGCTGGATTTAAGGGCATATGAGCACTGCAGTGGCACAGGGCCCCACGCTCAGAAGGACCAAGTGCTTCGTCTAATGCCCTGTTGTCACTATCTTGAAATGCTTATTATCCTTGACTTTGTGCTTTGAAAGTGAATCTCCATGGCACAATTAAATATGGTTGAAGGGGGTGAGGGAGGCACGAAGTCTCGGTTGATATATTAGTCCTCAGTTGAAGCCAGACACTCAGTGCAGATTTTCAGTTGCTCAGTCCCCTCCTCTCGGGCACCCCGGATTCCCGCTCACTGTTGCTGTTTTCCTCTACCTGGAGCAACAACCGGACTGCAGTCAGGGTGATGGGGGACGGAGTCCACGTTCTACCACCACTCTTCACACTTCAGTGGGGGCCTGAGTGTAAAAGCAACTCCGAAGACCTGGTTCAGAGTCCAGAGACAGGCACCTGTGCTCTGGAGGGTCTCTGGGTGGGGCTGGTAATTGTCATCACCACCCACAGCAGTCACTTCCTGCCACATCTGGTGGGCAGCCAGGAGCCGTATGTTGACAGTGGGCAGGGCTGTGGGAAGGGAGACAACTGGCTTAAATTCCCTAGAGCGCCCCCCCACCCCCCACCCCACGAAGCCGGGATTATGCACCGGTGTGACCAGAGTGCCAGCTATTGCCTTAGAGGTGCTTTCAGTCACGGTTGGGCATCCAGGGTGACTGTGAGGGTTCTCATATCCTGGTATTCTCATACACAGGGAAGCGCCCCTTGGGATGGCCCAGTGCCTGGCCAAAAACCTCTTTTCCTTTGTTGAGCCTCCCGGCCTATAATGTGGATGTGTTAGCTCTGGCTGGCCAGAGGCACAGGAATGAGCTGTAAAATACCAACTGTGTCATTTTGGTGTTTCCACAAATGAGTTAAATGCTCTTATATTTATATTTAAAACTAACACTGCACATGATAAGGAAGAATGGAAAAATTCGTGCAAATAATTTTAAAAGTTATTTACCTAGCATGACATTAAACAGCAAATGAAAATACTTGGATAAGTCAAGAGAGAGACCAACCAAAAAAGGAAATGCTTTATATTTTAGTACCCTTCACAGCACTTTTGCTTTTGAACAAGGGGCCCTGCATTTTCATTTTGCACAGCAACCCACAAATTACGTAGCTAGCCCTGCTTATACAGAGCTGTATTGGGTTTTGTCTCAGTGCCAGGTGATAATCTATTTCATTTTGCCTTTCTTTTTTTCTGAAGCTGATCTGGTATAGATTTGCCTTTCAGATATGTATACTGCATGGGGGTATAGCTCAGTGGTAGAGCATTTGACTGCAGATATGTATACTGCATGTACCTCCCAGTGTCCATGTGGACCTTCCACGGTGAACTTGTCAGTCTCCATGTGGTCCGAAGTGTCTTCTACATTGTATTTTTGGTCCTGAATTGGCCCGTTTGGCCTATCTGGCCGATCGATTGCACAGATGCATGTGAGTGGGACTGTAGCAGGAGTTTCAAAGACATTAACTGAAGAATATGGAGTGGATTCTTGAGGTGGTTATATTTTCAGCACTGGTGGTAAGAACAAGAATATCGTGGCGAAGTTCAATATTTGATTAGCAGTGGTTTAGAAAATCTATAATGTCCTTTTCATCTCTAAATTTTATGATTTCAGAGAAGAAAGGATATTGTTGGCATAAGAAAAATAAATTATCTTTAATGTGGTTCTCATGATTATGAACTATCACTGAAAATTGGCCTCAAATTCTAGGCAGATGATAGTAGTTCCATAATTCTAGTTGAGGCAAGTTGATAGAGATCTTCAGGCTCATCTTTCTGACACAATTTGTTTGAAGTTTCAGAGGAAAGTGAGTGTTATGCAATATTAACAGATGAGAGGAATAAAGAAACTAAATGAAATGCCTGATATGACCTGATCACTCATCTTACCAGTCAGTACTTTTTGTCTGTCTATGTAGAGAGTAGCTTGTGAACTTGGGCAATTCATTTAATAACTCTTAGGCTCTTTCATTACCTTTAATATGGCAATAATAATGCCTCATTTTGTGATTAGTTGCAATAACACATAGAAAGTCCCAGCACCACAGACCAAATAAAATTTAATCCCATTTCTGTTTGGAACCTCTCAGTTTAATCACACTTTCATAATGTACTACCCTCATAACAGAAGCAATGAACTTCACTGAATGTCCTGTAAAGATGGGAGACTTACAATATCAATTTCAGGAGAGAAATGTATATGAAAGTGAGGCATTAATGAACTAATTATTTAATTAATCTAATTCTCCTTTCTAGTTTCCTTGATGTCTAGCATCAGATAACATGTGTGTAAGGGGATAGGCTTTGAATTATCCACTAAAATGGTTTTGGGTAAATTACTCCAATTATTTATAAAAATACTTAACCAGGCATATGGTAGATCATGCCTACATGGTATTATTACTTGATATTCCAACTTAAATTGCAACAATAGTTCAGGTGGGCAACTTTTTCCATCTTTTCAAAGTCTCTTTGCCTGTAAGGAAAGCAAAACATAACAAAAACTCCTTGCCCTTATGTTCTTTTTTTTTTTTTTTCATTGAGGCCCATGTCAATGATTCAGAAAACTATAGATTCAGACCCATAGTTGGTTAAGGTTTTTGGGCACCTTTATAAATTATAAGCCATATTGTTTAATTCAATGCAGTTGGTTCCTCGTTTCTTAAATGTGATTGCTTATCTACATGCTTGTTGATTCAATTTCTTATTGTGTTTTATAACTTTTAATTTCTCTATACCTTCACAGTTATTTAGTGCAGTACCCTTCCGTATGATCTCACTATCCGTCATTTATTTATATTTTAAACTATGTTCCATTCTCCTGATAGGGTCAACTTCCTAAGATAAGCAATCCACATCATTGGAGATATGAAGGGAAGTAGAAAAGAAGCTTCTTCCCACCCAGGGTTCGAAATAAACTGAAAGTTAAGAAAAAGGAGAGAGACTAATTACAATATGAAAGCCCACATCAGTACTCATATGATTTTTCAAAGAGTATAGATTTAGATATGTAGCCAAATGTGTTTATAATGGCTACCCCAGCCTATCCCCTTGAATAGCCCCTTAATAGAAAGTCTGAATTTATAGAGCAAACACAATTGCTACAGTTGCGACTCTGAAGGTAGAGTAGGGTGGGGGCTCCAGGGTGGGGGCCGGGGGTTAATACAGTCAATCTCCAGACTTAAGAGACTAGCTGCAACAATCTACACATGTCAACTTTGTAAAAATCAAATCCTTGTTATCCATGGGGCAATATGCCAGATAACTCTCCCCAACATAAAAAGGACCCAATGAAAGGATTCTCTGTGAAGAAGTTTATATCATCTTCATCTAAAATTCTTCCATGATTGCGTACACAATAATTTTGAACTCTCTTTCCTACTCCTCAAACTCTTTCTCAGAGTAGGGTTCCATGAAGTGGCCCCACCTCACCTATTTGATTGACCTGATTACTGATACCTCAGTCAAAGTCACATCTACCACATTGGACTTCCTCTAAAGAATAGACATGTTGTTATCTTCATTTTTATTCCCATACTATTCACTTAATCTATAAAGCCCTCTTTGCATATATGTTGCTTATCAAAATTATATTCTTCTTTTAAAATTCAGTTGAGATATTGGCTCTTCCAAAGACTTTTTTTTTTTTCTGGGTGGAATTTCTTTTCCCTCTGCTGGGGCCTAGAGCTCTGCTCATTCATTTAGTGGAATGTTTCCAGTCACCTGACCTTCTAGAGTAGAAAGATCGCATATTTGACTAGAATTTGAATCCTACCTCTGTTGCTTTATTAATTAACCTATTTTGGTATCATCTTTCAACCCGCAAAGTGTGTACGATAATGCCTAATACATAGAGTATTTATGAAGGCAAATAAGAGGATGTAGGTTAAAATCACCTTGGAGTAGTAGAGCTCAATATATTTGTTTCATATTTTCTCTCTTCTCATTCTTCAAGGTTTTGGCCTATATTAACTCTCTCTCTTCTCTCTCTTGTTCCTTCTCCTTCTATATAAATATATATATATATATATATGTATATATATATATATATATAGAGAGAGAGAGAGAGAGAGAGGGAGGAGGGAATTTCTTTTTAATTGTAATAATTGTAAATATAACAGAAAATACTATATTTTGGGGTATTTGAAATGTACATTAAATACATCAAATGTATTTGAGATAGCATCTATCCTAGTTTTACACTTGAAATTCTGAGTCATTCACTCATCAAGTGACAAAATATTTTAGACTTTACATATCCCTTTTAAAAGTCAGCTAAGATACTTTATTATATGGGTTTTGGATTTAAGTAGAAAAGGCTATTTAATGGGAAAAATCCAAAGGTAATATTTTGTTTATGGAGAATGTTGCTCTAGGTTGTTCCAGAAAAATATATCGATATTGAGAACCGATAAAAAAAATGGTTCTCACTACATTCAAGACATTGTGGCTCTCATTAAATTATGAGACATACCATAATTTTCATGATAAATAATATTAGAATTTTAATTTAAAATGACAAAAAGTTTGTCTAACAAAGAAGTGTTCAAGGTAGAGAAAACCATGGGTAAGAAAAATAAAAATGGACAATATTTTGAGGTCTTGATGATATATCATTTGATATTAAAAAATAATATTTCAGGGGTGCCTGGGTGTCACAATTGGCTGAGCAGCTGACTCTTGGTTTCGGCTCAGGTCGTGATCTCCAGGTCCTGGGATGGAGCCCCATATTGGGCTCTGTGCTCAGCCTGAAGTCGGCTTCAGTATTCTCTCTCCCCCCCTGCCCTTCCCCCAGCTTGCTTGTGCTCTCACTCTCTAAAATAAATAAATAATTTAAAAAAATAAACAATATTTCATAGCAAATGTGACAGAGTAATTCACAGGGAATAATAATGATATAGTTGGGAAAAATCGTCTGGCCAACAAAATATGGACCTTTCTGGTAGCCACTGTCCTGATGGATATACCACAATTTATAGCCTGGTCCTACAAAGTTTTGTTCACACACTTAATTTTCCATTACTTATAATGAGGACACTGAGGTTGACACAGACTACCCAGATACTACAGAAAGCATAATACTATATGCTTTGTGGGGTCTATTGAATGTTTTTTCAAAGGAAAACTTATCTTTTCATTGCTCTACAAGACCTGTAAACAGACTAGCATTTTATTCTAAACACCAAATCGGACTGAGGAATTTTTCACTTAATCATTATCAAATGCCAATTTGGTACATGCACCTAATTTTTTACAAGCTGATACATCATTTCTAGAATTAAAATTTTAATATGAAACCTTATGACTCTTGTAGACTATATGGATTTGTGAACACTATTTATTAAATCCAAGTTATCTCAGGGGCTTAGGATTTAATGGTGGAAAACCATAGACCAAGGTCACTATCTTACTCCATTTGGGCTGCTACAACAGAATACCAAAAATTGGGTGGCTTATAAACAACAAAAATTTATTTCTGAGAGTTCTGGAGAGTGGCCAGTCCAAGGTCAAGGTGCCAGCAGATTTGGTATCTGATGAGAGCTTGCTCCCTGGCTCATAGAAGGGGGCTCCCTGGCTCAAACTATCCTCACATGGAGGAAGAGGGGAGGGACATCTCTGGGGTCTGCTCTATAAGGTCACTGATCCCATTCCTGACATAATTACCTACAATAGGCCCCACCTTCTCATACCATAATGGTGGTGGTTAGGACATCAACATAAGAATTTGGGGGGTAGCATTCTGTTGATAGCATTGTCCTTCATGTGATAGCTAAAACTGAGGTCCTCAAATTTACCTTCTGAAATATGCTGAAATTTCTGTGGCATTTCCACATAGTTGTATAAAATGTCAGCCCCTGAACTTTCTGGTGATAGGTAAGAATTATTTGATGACAACAACTTGGCATTAATCTAGCTTATATTCAAGATGGCCAGACTCTATATATCTCTAAAATATACCTCTAATAAATTTACACTTCTAATAAATTATTTTCTCTCTACTATCTTAAAAAATACTCTTTTCACCTGCTGTAAACTATTTCTTGTAAAATTGGGCACTTGTCCATGAAAATGAGTAATTGAGCCTGGAATTAGTTACTTAATTTCTATGTGCATAAGATGACTACAAAAAGCTGGACATTTTGCTTATGAGAAAGTTACACTTAAAAAGAATTCTCAATGTTGGCTCTAAAATGTACTAAATTCAGTACTACATTCAGTTGAAAAGTAGCATTCAGATCCTTTGGAATGACTTTTTCGTTAGGGTAACCTGCAGTATGACAACCAGGAAACGTGTCAAGTTGAATAGTTTTACAGGAAATATTTCGTGATTCCTAAAGTACCATCACTACACTTGCTTCCACCTTTGGCTTTTCTTCCATTCTTCCTATTTTCTCTCTCAGGTTTACCATGACTTTTTCCCATTTACTCCATGCCATGTAGAGCTATATTTTTGGCTTTATTAAAGCAGAAGGGAGCTGGAAAGAAGCAGAGGGAAGTGCTATAAAGTTGAAGAATTGAGATCAAATCTTTGACTAGTTTCATCTGACCTCCTTCTAGAGGTGAATTTGGCGATTTCCTTCACCAGGAGAATAGGTTCTAATGCAATGCTCATGAGTCATTCTAGGCAAGCCTTTGTTTGTGCCTTCTGGGGCACATCAGCCTGTGGAGAGGAGGGTCCCTACTCTCCAGGTTTGCTCTCCTTTCATATCATGAAATAGATTTTTGCCAAGCACCCTCATAAGACTATATTTATTGTAAAGTCTTCAAATGTATAACATATGTCTTGAGGTCAGGAAAAACATTCTATACTACTTACAATATTAAATTTCCTATGAAACGTGGATGACATTGTAAGATAGTGATTAAAGCCACAGTGATTAAGAACACAGTTTTCCTGATTTCAAATCCTGCTTCAGCTATTCACTGTCTTTCAAACTTCCACGACGGCTGAATGCATTGCAAAGTGAGATAATAACATGTCCATCTCCAAATAATGTGAACGGTGAGAACATGCATCAAGTCTTAACAAAATGCCAGGCAAATACTGCAAGTACTCAGTATATTTCATTATTACAAGGTACTACACTTCAGAACAAACACAATAAAACTTTGGAACTAACTGAATTTACTCAATACCTATTTTCTTAGTTGAACTACTAATTTCCAGTGTTATACAAAGATAATCACCATAGTGTTTAAGGAGTACTTGTCAGCAATTTTGAGGAGTTTAACTTTCAAAAGCACAACCATTTCTGTTGGTTTGGTACAGTCTTCTTCCTGGTTCAAATGCCCAACACATGTTTTAATTTTGTCAATGGACTGAGCCAATTTTTCCCATATACTCAAATCAATTATTTGAATGAAGTGTACCAAGCTAAATAAAAGCAAAGAATTAAAATTCTTTAAATTTATTGGGTTTTAAAGTAAATGCCTAGCTGTACTAGGGCCAGACTTTCAAATAGCCAAGTACCTAAGCATTCTAAATCTAATTATTTTTACTGTTCTTAAAATCCAGTTATGCCAAATGATTTAAAGCTATTTACCTTAAATATCGACCTGCTATGGCTTATTTAATTTTGCAGCAATAGTCTCCAAATATCTTATAAGCATCAGAAAAATCTACATCTTAAAAAATGAAAACTCTGGCAAAATTTTTATTATGTCTGACTTTCTCATTCTAGACTATAAACATTATCATTTGACTGTACAACTTTTATTGACTTCCTTGCAAACAAATATCTAAAGCCAAAAATAAATTGGACATTGGGAATGTGGGTACAATTAGGCAGGCACAAATATGCCTTACAAAAAATAATTAAAAGATATGCAGGTACCTGCTGCCTAATGTTTTCAATTAAAGTAAGAAAAATTAAAAGGATAAAATTAAAAATTCCAAATAAATCTTGTGCCACTGCCATTGAAATATTGATACATAAACACTGTTTTACCATTAGTATGTCTTCACTCTCTGGTCAGCGGTATTTTAAAGTTCAAATACACTATGTAAAAAAGTCTAATTTTAGTGCATAAAGTTATAAGCTTTTTGGTTGCAATATCTGTATTCTATTAACTTTATGTTCATGTTTTAAGGGAAACAGAAAAATTCACTTGCTTAAGACTTAAAAGAAATTCTAAGTGGTAAAGATAGAAGGAGTAGCCTATGTGTTTTCCTTTGAATATGTGAGTGTGTGTGTGTATGTAACTGTGATTCTGAAGAAATAATTATTTTTCTGACATCTGGCTTATTTATATATAAGTCTATTGTTTTGGAGGTTGAAAGTCTTTAACATTTATTCCTTGAATAAATCTTCGTTTAAATGAATACTTTCATGTATATAAAAACAAATAAAATATGTGAATAAATTCATGCTTTGAGATAATCTGATAATACTATTATTGTATTTTAGTACATGAACAGAATGAAATTAGGGCATTGTGTAAAACAAATTAAAACATATGAAGAGATTATATGAATTTTACATTAAAAATATGGAGGTGGGGCACCTGGTGGTTCAGTAGGTTAAATGTCTGCCTTCAGCTCAGGTCATGATCCCAGGGGCCTGGGATGGAGTCCAGAGGAGGGTTACCTTCTCAGCAGTGAGTCTGCTTGTCCTTCTGCACCCCACCCCCCCTCCCAGCTCGTGCTTGCTCTCTCTCTCAAATAAATAAAATCTTAAAAAAAATAAGGAGGTAACATTTCAGGTATTTCAAAGTTTCAAAATTATTAAAGAAAATGTGCATGAATATCATGTATAAAAATGTGGCATATATTCCTTTCATTTAGAAAATAATTCTATTAAATTTTAAAATTCAAAATTCTCTTAATTCTAACTTACAAAAAGTTTATAGAGGATTCCCTGTTAATCTCAAGGAGTTGCTTGATAACAGACTGTAACTCCCAGTACATTGGACTTTAAAGCCAAACCATTTGTAGCATTAACTCAGAGTGTCTATCCAGCAACAAACAAGACATTGTTCCCGATCACATGAGGAGTACATATGTAGAGGTTCACCAGAGGTAGGAAGACAAATAGCTCACCCATAGTTACAGAAGGAGAGGCAAAGTAAAATATATGTGGCTTTGGCTTTATAACTCAGAAATATGAGGTTTCAGGCATAATTGAGTCTTAGGTTTGAACATTGCTTTCAGTACACTGTCTTTACTATTTCTCAGCGATACCATTTTCTACATTGACTCCATTTGTGGAAATGCAAAGCTTGCCACCCTTATTTACATCACAACAGTTTAGTAACTTAAGCTTTGAGAGAATACCACTTCCAGCCAATATCATCAGTATTGTCTGAGGGTATGCCATCTGCCCACCTTTAGATCTGTAATTATTTCTTAATCTATTTCTATGGCACAGAGATATGGTTCTCTGATTAGCCAGGCCTAGAATCATGTTCCTGCCCTCAAAGCTCAAACTAGAATGGGCCCAATGCAAGATACATGCAGAATGAAAAATGGCAGGTAAGTTATCTAAAGCAAAATTAGAATGCTTTTACTTAGAAGAAAGGAGAAGTAGTCTCAGGTGGGCAAAAATAGATGACCTCACGTTCCATTCTCTAACTCATAAACATTTACACAAGCCCATCTTCCTCTACATTTACTTTTCCAAAATAATGCCACATATAGCATACCATCTCATACTAAAAAGAAAAATTAAATAATTCACTTTGCACCCAAAGAGTTATCCAAAGTCTCAACCAACTAGCATATCCTGTTTTTGAGCTGGAAATCAGAGTGATGGACATATTTTTCTTTCAAGTCTCACTCCTCATAATTGGCCAACACGTGTTTAAACACAAAATTTCAACACTGCAGTGCACTACTCTAGAGGAACTGTAATAACATACGTTAATGTCTTTCAATTTTTCTAGCTTTATTGAGGTATAACAGGCAAACAATTGCACACATTTCACATGTGCATCTTGATGGGTTTGGGCATAGGCATGCAGCTGACATCGTGGAATGGTATCCCTGGTTTATGTACATGTTAAGTGTTTAGTTAAGAGGAGTGTGTTTGAACTTCCTGGGATGTTAAAGCATACTACCACAAATTGGGTGGGTTAGAATACACTTCTGGAAGTTAGAAGTTCAAAATCAAAAGGTTGGCAGAACCATGCTCTCTCACCTAGTTCTTATTATTGGCGATCCTCAGCATTCCTTGCTTGCAGCTGCAAATCTCTAGCCTCTGACTCCATTGCCACATGGCTGTCTTCCCTCTGGGCAGTGGTGGTCTCTTCTCTGTGTATGTCTGTCTCTGTGCCTCTTGTCTTATAGGGAACTCAGTCATACTGGATTAAGGACCCACCTATTCTAATATGACAGCATTTCAACTCAATCACATGCACAATAACATTTAATGCAAATAAGATCACATTCACCCATACCAGGGGTTAAGACTTCAGTAGGTCTTTTAGCAAAACGCAATTCAACCTATTACAGGGAGAAAGTAAAAGAATTCATCTTTACCATCAATGTATAATATTCTATGATGATAAAAGGAAAGCATCTACAAAAGAATCACAAATAATAGATACTGCACTCAAATGTAGATGCTAGACCAAACAGGAATGGAAAGGGCAGTGCTTAAAAAAAAATAAAATTTATGAGACTCTTAAATCTCTTGATTTGAACAGGAATGTTTTCAGGCTTCAGAGAGAGTTATTAGAGTGTTTAGCCTTATCACCCCATGGAATCCCCATCCTTCCTGCTAAACTCACTTTGTTAAAATGCAGTGAGGCTACTCAAAGAGCAGTACCTCATTTTTAATTGATATCTAGACAACGGGGAAAGCAAAGGGCAAGAGCGTGGACAGCCAGCTGCTCTACTGGTGGAACAAAGGGAACATTGCTGCTTCATTGAGCAATTTCTTAGGGAAAAGGATGCAGCACTTTTTCATGGATAAAAAATGTACCTTTGTGAGAGACACATTTGCTTTGGAACCATCTTAGGCTTACTCAAAGAAGGACTCTGGATTGGCAAATAAAACTAAACAGGCATCGAGGGAAACCTCGGGCCAGAGGAGGAGATTGTGACAGGTGGAATAGAGATTCATTTACCCTAATCATCTGAGAGCTTACAGATCCTAAACCATGACGGAGGCTCTGAAAAAACCATGAAAGACTCATGAGGGAAAGTCAGCATTAAATACCCAGAGAGCAGTAGGGCAAAGCTAGCTTCTCACATGAAACAATGGTTAATAATTTCTATTCCCTTACTGATCCAGTTTAGTCTTCAGACTGCTACAACAAAATACAACAAACTGGGTAGCTTATAAACGACAGAAATGTCTTTCTTGCAGGTCTGAAAGCTGGGAAATTTAAGATCAAGATTCAAGTATGGCTACTTTCTAGTGAAGGTCCTCTTCCTGGTTCATACGTGGCAACTTCTCATTGCGTCCTCATGTGGTGGAAGGGGCTAAGGAGCTCTGTGGGATCTCTTTTATAAAAGCATTAATCCCTTTCTCAAGGGTTCCGCCCTCATACCTCATCACCCCCAGTTTCCACTTCCCAATACCAACATATTGGGCATTAGGATCTCTATATATGAATTTGGGGGGGGGGGGTTGCAGACATACAGGTCATACTTCCTATCTACATTAGGCCTGAGTTGAAGGAGAGCAAAAAGAAAATTTCAGAGATTTGATTACTATGTGGAACTGCATTTGGTAATTAAAGATTTAAGATATTGTTACATAAATATAGTCCAAAATTTGAATGGGATTGCCTGAGTTCACATCTAAGGTCAGGGGAAGAGCCAGCCTCACTAAACTGATTTTAAAGAATGATTGGAAATAAAAATAAAGGTGCTTATGAATATCCCTAGAAATTTTACCTGTTTAACAGAATAGTTTTAATACCACATATTATATTCTATGGAACCAAGATAGGAATGATTGCCTGCTGTAGTTTTGTGGACAAACATTAGGGAGAATCTCCAGGGCCACTAAGTAGGATTGAGGAATTTACCCCTTTTGCAATCTACTTCTTACTCAGTACTATGAAACTCGTGATTTCTTTGTGGTGACCAGGCTGAGAAAATCTCTTAGGTTTCTAATGTTCTTAAATATTAGTACCCTTCGACTGATTTGTTTTTTAAGGATGTTGCTCAAAGCAATGTTCTAAATGAGGTACCTGGTCCATTTATCTGAGAATACAAAATATTAAATTAAAACAGGTTGTAAGTAGACAGATATTTTGCACATTATCACTAACATGAACAGTTTATGCACAAAGGCAAGCACTTTTGAATCAATTTGTGGAATATCTCTTTGAAAATGAACTTTCTCCCCCAATGAACATTTCTTACTTGAGACTCTGCTCTGAGTTAGTGTGATGAACAGAGCTAAAATCTCACACATTCAATAAGGCTTATCACAAATTTATTAAATTCCGCTGAAGGAATTTTGACAAATGCTTAGGCAAGAAGCATGAACAAACAAAGCCATTTATAAAAAATTTAAATGTACGTTTAAAAAATTTTAAAGGAAAACCTGCCATCCCAAAGTTATCAATTCTCTTTTTATTAAGAGACCATAATCTAGATTTAAACTATGTAAGTCATTTATTTATCGTGGCATAATAATGCCACGATAAATAATTATATCAAAATTAATAAAGAATTCACATGAGTTAATAAAGCTAGGCAGTGGAGCTACATAGTTATGACTCATATGCACTTCTATTAAAGTCCTAAAAAAGATGGATTATTTTGGGCTATTATTTTTTTAATTGATCAGATCAACCTGAACAAAGACATTAGAATGAAATAAACTTTAGTTGGTGCAAAAGTATTTTAGGTAAAAAAAAAAAAAAGCATGACTTTTTGAAATCTAAGAAAACATATGAAAACTAGATATCTTTCTCAATAATGAGATGAAACTTATTTGCTGAAATAATTGAAGCTTTACAATTCACAGCTGGGGGAAGGTGGATGAAGAGAAGGGTAACAAACAAACTTGATTCTCCTGGGAGCAAGCAACAGAAAATTCAACGCAATAATGTGCTACTGTTGCTGTGGGTGCTGCTATTGTGGCAAGTGTACCCATCCACCTAACCGGGAAACGTTGAACACAATTCACATTTTGGAAATCTAGAGAAAAGTGGAACTCATCTTCAGTACTCTTTGATCCTTACCCTTAATTCCTCTCACTTGCCTTCAACCTTTGGTTGGAAAATAGACTTCTGTGGTTTGAGTGGTCAATAATACGTGTGGAGATCAGAGCAAAGTTCAAATGACCTCACTGATTGATTGCGCTTTCTTTATACTTCATGGTTGTAACTTAATGAGATTTTTCATAGGAAGCTAATAATTTTTTGAAAAAGGAAGGGAGACATTCTGGAAAACAAATGTGTGAATTATGCTATTGTCTCCACTTTATCTTTTGACTATGATAGAAATGCCCATTTATAAATAAATAATTTCATAAAATTTATTTCAGCTGATATTAAACTTTCAATAAGATAATGAAAACTAGCTTCTTGTGTCACTGACTTCCCATGGGCTTAAAATATTATAAAACCCCTTAACGTCATTTTGTATGCTCTGAGACTACATGCTTATTCAGAGGCAGAACCAAACAATTGCTATATATTACAAAATGAGAATAATAATGAATGCATATGTTCCCAACACTTATTCTTCAATTATCTCATATTTATATACAGTGGAAAGAGAACTGATATGAGGACATTGATATGCTACACACCACTACATGTTTATCAGCCAAAGGAATAAATGGAAATTAACCTTGGGTTTTAAGCTAAGACTGATTGCAAAAAAATCATTTTGGTGCATGTGTAAGCTCCACAATGATAAGTTTAAGCTCTTCTGATATCTGCCATATTCAAGGCACATGAAATGGTAGAAAATGCCTCTGTGTTAAAATGTTGTATGATAACTGGGCAATGTTGTAAACAAACATTTTTTTCCAAGTAAATATAAAATTCAAGGATGGAAATTCTGATCTATTGGTGTCTTAATTAAGAAATTCTGAATTATCTAAATGAATCATGCATACATTAATACAGGATGATATATTATTATCTCTCTCTCTCTCTCTCACACACACACACACACACATAGTATAAGATTAATGAAATATAGCTTTAAATAGAAAGCCCAGATATTAGTAAAAAAAGAAAAGATGAAACCTTAACTAAATCCATCTCCCAGAAAGAAACTATTCCAATTATATGTATAGTTCAGGGGAGGAAAACACAACTGAACCAGCCAAGATAGAGCTCCATTTATCTGGTGCAAAGATGACAGTGGTGTATACTTACAAGTTGATAATATCTGCCCATTCGTAGAAGATCAGACAACAATTATAAGTTAATGTTTATGAAATCAGCATAATGAAAGTTCAGGCCTATATTTTCTTTGGTTAAGGATCCTTTATTTAAAGTCTTTGCCAGACACTCATATTATTTTTAAATAAGTACAGGGAAAGTAACACACAGCTTTGAGACAAAGCATGTCCTTCCTGGGAGCACCATTCATTAGAGTGTTTCATTACTAACCTTCTTTCTACTCAGTTTATTATTTGTTTTACTCGGTTTCTGAAATGACACAGAGAAATTCTGCTTATCGGGATGGATATTTAGGTATCTCAATGCCTAAATAGGTGTTTTGTCTTGTTTTCAGATCATGTAAACCCAATGCATAAAATGATTCTATACCAGTCATTTAAATTGGAATGGCTCCTTTGACAGAGAGGTTGAGCAAATTCTCAGTCATTTAATTTATAAATAAAGGAATTTAAAAATATGAGCTTGGATTTTGAATTAAGCAATCTGGTTCCTAGCTCCATTCTTTTTAAAACCGAATGACCATTGGAATTTACTCAAATTCTCTGTGACTAGGGGCATCTGGGCAGTTCAGTCGGTTAAGCGTTCAACTCTTGATTTCAACTCAGGTCATGATCTCAGGGTTGTGAGATTGAGCCCCACATTGGGCTCTGCACTTAGCAAGGATTTTGCTTAAGATTCTCTTTCTCCCTCTCCCTTTGCCCTTTCCCACACCCCGCTTGTGTGCATGCTCTCTCTCCCTCAAAATAAAATTAAAAACTATTTGTGACTTAATTTACTCATATGTAAAATGAAGATGATAATAGTATCTCTCACACAGGATTATGAAAATTAAACAAGTTAATACATATAATACTTACAGTTTCTCACATACAATATTCAAAAATTATACCTACTATTTTTTATGTTGTTGTATAATTATTATCCAAAGAAAAAGTAATACGAGATAAAATGAAAGAAATATCATTGTCAGTCTGCTTATAAATGCCAAAGAAATTAATTTAAAATACACTTTTTAGACATTTTGATGAGAAAATAAACATAATTTCATGAAAAAAAGGAATGGGTAGATTTAGAATAAATGTTTTTCATTTCCTTGTTTGGGCAGATGGAGAAGCTTTGCTCTATAACATCACCCAGGCCCTTGGTTTTCCTAGTTTAATATTATCCCATCCTCTCTAGAACAGTGAGTGTGTCTACATGGTCAGACTTAAGTTCTTTCCTGATTCATTTTCAAACCATTATGAAGGATAAAGAGAGAATGTCCTCAGCAAGTAATTTCATTTTGATTAAGTTGAAAGTTACCCATACCGGTTATGCTATTTTTCATTGGCAAGGACTCAGTCACAAGGACACACCCATGTGCAAGGGAACCTGGGAAATGTGGTCTTTATCTGGATGATTATAGATTAAGAAAGAATAAGAGACTCAGTTTAAGGGAAGAGGGTCACCTTGCACTCAGCCTAATTTCCCCATCTCAAAACAGAGCAACAATAACTGTTCATAATTGCATGTCTGCTCACCCAACCCTCTTCTGGTTCCAATAGTTTTGTGTGTGTTCTCTCTAAGTCTGGTGGTGCACAATACTGGTAGTCTTAGTGTAAAGTAGGAGCAATGTTAAATGAAAGAAGCCTGAGGCATTTGGTTACTCTGGTTATCCTCAAATATCCATAGCATGAAAAGGAGATTGAAACTGAGTGCCTTAAAACTCATCAACATGATGTCAAATGAATCACATTTTTTCAACATATTAACTACCAAGAACAATGAAGATGGTGATGAATATGTATAGACTCTGCCCTCAATATGCTCTGATTAGGGTGTTTAACCAATAGACTAGTTGTATATTCAATTTATCTACATTTTATATTTGCTTCCTGTGATGAGTGTTTCTGTGTCGACTGGCCACCAGGTACCCAGATTAAACACTATTTCTGGGTGTGCATGTGGTGTTTCCAGATGAAGTTAGCATTTGAAGTGGACTCTGTGTAGTAAATTGCCCTCCCCAATGTGGATGGGCATTCATCCAATCCACTGAGGTCCTGAATAGAACAAGGGGCAGAGAAAGGAAGAAGCTGCCCCTTTTTTGCCTACTGCCTGCCTACTTAATTGGAACATCTCCTCTTTTCCCCTCAGACTAGAATTTATACCATCAGCTCCCTTGTGTCCCTGGCCTTCATACCCAGATTGAAATATATCACTAGCATTCTTGAGTCTCCAGCATGCAGACATGCTGGAGACTTCCTAACTTCTATAAGTCCTACTGGTTTTTTTTCTCTGAAGAACCCAGACTAATATGTGTCCTTAGCTCAGGACTCAAACTTATCTCAAACTTTATCTCTCTGGCCTTTGTAGCCTGATCTTTGAAGTCATCACCTTGTTGGATTCAATGTATGAGAAGAACGAAATACTCATTTCTGTATATTCATGATTGATGATTTTGGATGTCAGTCTACGCTAAATTGCAAAGTCTTTGGAGATTCCTTCCAGTTAACAGCCATCTCTGTCATGACAGCTTCATGCCTAGGGCTAGTTGCTTTTCACAGATTCAGAAAAATGCTTAAATGTGAAAAAAAAAAGGCTTTGGTTCAGAACAGGAAAAGCATTATATTAAACCTTATAAATATATAATTGTATGTTTACCAAATGTAATATTATATCTATCAGACATTTGTACCACAAACCAACTCTTATGAAGTTATACATTAATGTTATTTCATATGCACTATGAATAAATTTTGATATGTTTAATATGATATAGAGCGAGACTACAAAACCAAGTAAATAAGGTCCATTAAAACCTAAAATAGCCCTGCCATGTCCCACTATCAGCAAAAGTATCTGTTAAGTGTGTGAGATAGTGATAGACACAGTTTCTAAATTAAGTGCCTGATGTTCAGGAAATTCTGATGAGTTGTGTGTTATTGCTCTGCTTATAGGAGAACGATTTGTGACAATTAAATTAGATGAACCATCAATAAAAAAATGATACCTATCTTAGGGCATAGCAGCCTTGAGTGACTTCTGTTTTTAGGGCGTTCTCAGAATTCTTTTATTCAGTCATCTTTCATCTATAAAATGGAGGGAGAGAGAATGGTATGGTAGAAAGAGCAACAAACTGAACCTCATGAATTTGGGGATCATGCCCCAGACCAGCTATTTCATCCAAGTAACCTAGCAAGGTTTCTGTTTGCTCCTCTGTGAAAAAAGAGTTCAACCAAATCAAGAGACCTCAGCTTGGAGTCCATGGCCTATGAAAAGTTCCTATGAAATTTGTAGCATCATGAAACTTTATGCATACTTTTTAAAAGAAAGAGTATCCACAGCTTGAAAACCATTATTAAAAGAGTTTTGAACCAAAAGAATGCAAGCAATAGGTGGCTTTCTAATTGTGTAATTGTACATGAGTCATTATATATAGGATTCATTAAATAATCATATATATTTAGTGATTATCATGTTCAAGGAATATGCTCATCTGTGTTATATTTCTGAATAAAGATATCCAGGATGGAATGCATTGCAATGGGATATTTTAATGTTTAGCTTTTAGTGTCCTCTTTCTGAACTATCTAACTTCATCTATTTCTAGTAGTAGAATCAGAGTTGAAGCTCAAATATCATTCTAGAATATCTGTACATGTGACTGTGCCCATTGAGCATTTATTCACACTGTTTGGTGTTTGCATGATCTAAGGAGCCTGTGAGCAGGGGGATTATGTCCTTGCACCTGGGAGTACCTATGGGGGAGGAAGTGTGATGAGGTCTGCTCCTGTCCACATCAACCTTAAGGACTTTTAGTTGCACCGTTAGCATATTTGCTCATTTGCACAATATGACAGGTTAAGGAAAGTGTTGAAAGAGGTGGCTTTACAATTTAACTAGTGAAAAATGGAGGCTTCAGCACTGATTGCTGCCATCTTAGAACTTAACCAACTAACATTATACAGAAAGGACAGGAAGGGTGGCATATGTCACCCCAAAATATGCCCCTTTGGCAAATGGATTTTGAACTAAAGGCACTTGAGAAACAGCCACTACAAGAAAGGTACCCTCACCTTCCTTTCTTCATGGAAGCAGGAGATGAAACTCCCATGTGAAAGATCCTCTCCCCATGTCAAAAGGGAAGATACATCCTTATCACCAAAGACAAGGAGTCAAGGCTAAGGGAAATCTGTAAAACAGACCTTAAAATAATTCATTTTCCTTTCATCTCCCCATATATTTTAGTTACTTTTCCTTTGCTCAACCTAATACATAAACACAGGTCTAGCCCCTTCTTTGGGTCTTCATTTTCCCATGGGGGTTCCCTCATATATGTAAAAATCTGTATGATTTTCTCCTGTTAGTCTCTTATGCCAATTCAATTCTCAAGCCCAGCCAGAGACCCTAAGAGAGTAGAGGTAAAGTTTTGCCTCCCCTACTGACACAAATAAATAACATTTCTGTTATTACTCTTTATGAAACTTGATATTTACCAATCATAGTCCCCCAGAGAAAACCTTGGGGTATCACATTTTGTAGTATTTTCTCTGCCCTAAGATCTTTCCACTTCTGTATCAACTAAACTTGATCCTCTGTGTCTGACAGAGCCAGGTGATTCAACCATGAGAGAACAATTTGTTTTATCTTCCTAATTTTTCCATTTGGTAGATGAAACTGTCCTTATTTTGACCTTTTTCAAGAAGAAATAATGCTGAAGCAACTAAGCCCCAAAAGATAGATAACCCTAGAAGTATACTTTCCCATCATTAAAAAGAAAGCAGTTTAAAGTCATTTAAACTTGTTGCTCAGAGATTAACTTCTGAAGATGAATTTCAGCTTTAAGTCCTGTGTTTGATAAGGAAAATTCAAAAGCAGAGGTCACTGTGAATTCCTGACATATTCTAACTAGGTGCCATTCCCTGCTAGGTGATAGAGATTTAAACATGAATAAGATGGGGATTCAAACAAACACATACCCAAAACTTACCAAGTTCTGTACTCACCAGGCAGTGTCCAGGGAGCTAACATTATTCAACTGTTCCATCTCATAGACAAAATCTTATTTTCTCATCCCATATTTTTAGCTTGCTAAGCATTAGAACAGAGGCTCACTGAATTTGCACCATATTCTTTTCTTCTCTCTCATTTTCAAGCAAAATAAATATGTGTATTCCATTAGTATTTAAAATGTCCCTATTTTGTGGTAGTTATTTTAATTTGTGTGCCATTCCCTATTGCCCTGTATTAAGTCTCCATTAGTTTTACTGATATATTCAGAGTAATGCTACTGTAGGCTTTCTAAAAATGCTTTCTGCCTGATTTAATTCAAAAGTCTACCAGAAAATAGGTATGACTGACATCTGTTAAATAGGTTGTTCTTCTAGTAGCCATTTGCAGCAGAGAAGTTCTCCAATAGTAATAAAATTAGTCCAAAGCAAAGAGAGTGTTGTGTTTGGATATTTCAGTTATGGGTAAGCTGTGGCAGGCAAGTCCTTCTAGTTTCCCTATGAAATGAGGAAGTATTTGTTAGTGTGACTTGATTTTTTTTTCCATCTATAAATAACTTTGGATATCTTTTACGTACCCCATTGGAGTCATAGTCAGAGCTAACCTTGCATCCCTAGGCCAGGCGATTGATTTATCAAATCTCTGAAGTCTTTTGCTGAAATCAATGCCCACTATCAATGAAGAGATGTTTGATGTAGGAATAACTTCATTTATCATTATTAGTAGTAATATTAGTATTATTACTACATCTAAATGTCTCGGGTAATTCAAGTTAAAAAAATTACCTGATACACGCTGTTGGCACTGCTGTCTATCAAATCTTTCAAGCTCACTGCCAGGCTGGTGCTTAGAACCATATATGAGTCATAAGCTCTATGCTAGGTAAATTTGTTTTAGGCAGGAAATATCACTACTGTTGAGAAACTTAAGATTATCAATAAAAAATATCAGACTCCATTCTGTTTTGCATGACCAAAGTACTTTATGACACAATTCCATAGATTTATGTTCTGTCTGTAAGTATCAGTACAAAAGTTCTGACAACAAATTACCTGCCAAGAATTCAAGTTAGACAAAGAGGAAATTAATATTGCTCCTCTCTTCTCCAGCCAATCTAACAATTATCCTTTCCTCTTTATCTCTTTCAATTTTTATAATTTATGTGTAGAACAGACTCCCCCAAATTATCAGAATATACTCTCTACCTATCTTCCTCAAATCCCTCTAAAATAAGAAGCAGAAATATTAAGTGAGGGAGGGCAGAATATGCCAACCCAAAATATACCACTCTGGTTTACTGGTTACTTGAATTAAAGTTACTTAGGAAATAGTCCATGCAAGAAGGCCACTCTGACCCTCCTAGTCCCCATGAAGGCAGGAAATAAATCTTCCACGTGAAGGGCACCCTCCTTGTACCAGGGGGTAGAGAAACATCCTTATCACCAGAGATAGGTAATTTAGAACTGAGAAGCCTATATAAACAAAACTTGCTACTTCTTCACTAAGTTATTAATCCAAGCCCAAACTTTTTTGTGTTAAGTCTTTACAAATTTATTTTTCCCTTGTCTAAAAGGTATAAAAGCTGCCTGCTTTCATCACGTCTTTGAGTCTCATATTTCTATGAGCTCCCATACATACGAAATTAAATTTATCTTCTGTTAATTGTCTTATGTCAATTTAATTATTAGACCAAAGAACCTAGAAGGAAAAAAAGGAAAAGTTTTCCTTCCCAACATAAGCAATAAACTAAATGCATGTTCCAAAGGCATAAGTGTTGAATTAGTAAAAAAAAAAAAAAAAAAAAAAAAAAGTTGAATTAGTAACCCTCCATATACAATAAGATCCAATAGATTTATTTATTTTTTTTAATTTTGGGTTCTTTTTCTTGAATATGTCTAATTATTTGTAAGTATACTTTATGACTTATTTTTATGTGTTTTATTCCAAAGAACAACAAGAAAATGCATTTAAAAAATTAAATAATCGGTGCCTGGGTGGTGCAGTTGGTTAAGCATCTGATTCTTGATTTCAGCTCAGGTTGTGATCTCAGGGTCATGAGATAGAGCCCCAGGTCAGGCTCTACATTCTGTGTAGAGGCTGCTTGGGCTTCTCTCCCCCTCTCCCTTCCTTCTCTTCCCCCTGCCCCTTCCTCTCTCTCTAAAATAAATAAATCAATCTTTAAAAAATTTGAATAAACCTAATTTTATTTCTCTATTACTCTATGAGTCCATTGTACTCGTTTATAAATCTAAAGATCATTAGGAAGTCATAGTAAACTTACGTTTATCTGTATTTTGAAACATTTGACATTTCATAATTTTCAGAGGAAATCATGTTCTAGACTAATATATACAAATCTAGGGATGCTTGGGTGGCTCAGTTATTAAGCGTCTGCCTTCGGCTCAAGTCATGATCACAGGACCTCGGGACTGAGTCCCACATTGGGCTCCTTGCTCAGCAGCCTGCTTCTCCCTCTGCCTGCCACTCCCCCCTGCTTGTGCTCAGTCTCTCTGGCAAATAAATAAATAAAATCTTAAAAAAAAAAAAACCACACAAGTCTACTTTAGTTTACTAACAAAGCTATGGTTTGTGAATTAAATCATGGAGATTTCCCTTTCATGATTTAATAGTAAATCTTTTCCATCAATTTTGGAAAGCTTCATACAATAGTAGAGCTATTGAGTTGCTTGAGTGAAGAAAAAAATGGAGAGGTGAGTTATTTACAAAGAAAAAGTTAAGTATGTATAGGAGAAACATTAGAAAGACTGGAAGTTGTGACAGAATTTTTTGGCAAATAATTTGGCAAATATCATCAGACACAAATCATCATTCTCTTACCTAAACTACAATGAATCATCATTTTGACAAAAGATAATTAAAAATCAACTCATCACTATCTGTAGGTGGTTTTCAGTTTCTAAACTAAACAGTAAAACACAGTATGTATAAGGTAGAAGAAATACTTTATTAATGAGAAATACTTTATTAAAACAATGACGTTGGTTGTCAGAGATGCCAGGAAAAATTCCAAGTAAGTTTTGTTAAATTTAAGCAGATTAAAATTGGACTATTTAATGATTCATTTTATGTAAAATTCCACTTCAGTCAAATCAGAAAAGATTCAATCAGCAAACATCACATATTGTTTGCATTCATCATCCATTTTGGGTTTGACTGAATTCAAAATAGCTGACCTTGAAAAAGAAGGAGAATATATCAAGGAAATGTCATAAAGTTTGGGTTCTGGAGTTCTCAAGGAAATTCACAAGGAGATTCTGAAAGTATTTCCTATAAAGCTGAATTCTCTTCTGAGCTAAATAAGGGAGGAATTCTACTTTACCTTTGGAACCGCACTGCCTTTTCTGGCTTTATGGAAGGCTTACTTAGCAGTGATTAGATATGTTTTGAGTTTCACTGCCTTTTTCATTTTTCTTACTTGAAAGTAAAATTTCATCACACAGTGTGAAAGATGCTTGTCAATAAAGATTTTGGTAGGGTTGCATCTAATTCCAAAGCATTTAAGTAAGTACAGGTAAAATATCAAAGAGTATCATTATTCTAGATTTCCATCACCATGTTTGTAGGTACAAGTTTCCAAAATACATTATTTTAATGTTAAAGCTGAATCTCTTTTGCTATAATACTTTTTCAGTTTTATACTCTGCTGTAGTTCAACCAATTTCTCTGTTGTGGAGACTAAAATCTATCTCCTTAGAATTTGATATCTTCTTAAGACTCTCATACTTTTTATAAAATCACTCTTGTGTCAAACTAATCTGACTTCAAATTCCTGTTTTCCCACATCTTAACCTACTACTCTATAAAATTACTTTATCAATCTAAGCTTTAAATATTTACTTGTAATATTATAATATAAAATACTATATTTAATATCAACACTATTATAGATACATGATAGATAGATAAATAGATAGATGACAGATAGATGATAGATAGATAGATAGATAGATAGATAGAGACAACCTAATAGGGTTTTCTCTTAGAATGAAAGTATCTAAATATCATAATGCAGTACCTAGAAAACAAGCACTCAATGCATTTTACTGATTCTTCTCTTCCTCCTTATTTATTGACATTCCTCCCATGCCCATCTCCAACCTCAAACCTAACATGTCTTAATAAATATGGTGCAGAGTAATTCTTCAATCACTGGGCCAAGTTTACATTTATTTTTACAAATTAAGCTTATGCTACTACAACTGAGATTCCCAACTTGGGAGTTGGAGGAGATGGTTGGACCCACAGGATTACTGAAGCCTAGATTACCTAGAATAGATGGTGAAGTGAGGAAGATGACGGACAAGACTGTGGTAGCCTATGTCCATGAAGAGGTACACAGACAGCAATCATGAAGAATAGTGAACTCAACAGGCTTGAGGAGTGACAGCAGAATGGGTTCTGTTAGTCCATGAACTGCCTGGATATTACTAACATACCGACAGCTTTCCTAAATATTTTCCTAAGTATGGATCATCATCAGAATTATCTGGGGATGTCTGTTAAATTTTGGATTATCAGGTGCCTATTCAGAAACACAAACTTAGAATTTCTTTATTTTCAAGACCCTCCCATGGAGATTCTTTTGGGTACTAGTCTCTGATAACCCCTTGTCTAGATGCATCTGTCAGTTCAAATGTTGATGTTTCTCTGAAATAGAGAGGAGTGGACAGCTGTTCATCAGGCTGATTTGGGCTCTGTGATGACCTATTTGGTCATAGACCCCTTCTTCCTTTAAGTATTCTGTTGGGTCTCTAAATTACTCTTTGAAAAATTGCCATTATTTTTTTTTAACTCTGAAGGATGTTTTACCCCACCATAAATAAGCAGGCCTTTTAGGGAAAAGGCTGAATTACAGGTCTGGGGTGAGAATGTATGAGATGAGCCTATAATGCATTGTCAACTTCTCCCACTGGCTAAAGCTTTCAAAAACAATAACTGCAAGTGACCGCAGCACATTGGATTTATAAAAGTCCATGTGTGTTTAATGATACGAAAAGGGACAGCAACAAATGCCATGTATCTGTTTGAGTACTTGTATCAGCCACAAGATCAAGGAAGACAATTGAAATAGCAAGTTTCAACATAAACATCCTCTTAACTTGATTATGTTTCTAGTTTAATTTGTGTTGAATAATAGGAGATCTCACTTTAGTTAATGGGATTTCTGGTGGTGTTCTCTTGGTTTTTTAATCTTTTCCAAAATGAATAGTTCGAATCTTCTTGTTTTCAATAATTTCTGATTCACTTCTGAATTTCTTTTCAAATTCTATGAATATCACTGGAAAGCAAGTTGTGCTTTTTTAGCTAGATGGTCCAACAGCCTCCATTCTACAACAAATACAAATTGTAATAGGAAAAGACCATTCTACCACATTTTATCATTCCTTAACACTATATATTCTCTTACATTCTTATGATGCCTCCATCATGTTCCATCTTAAGAAATATAAATGCAGAATATATTGTTTCACAGTCATTTTTGAATTTACTCTAAAGATAACCCTGACACTACAAAATTGTTTCTATCTTGAACCTATTTGTCTGTCATGTCAGAATGCCACTTACTTATGCATTGATTTGTCATTGCCTTATTTTTCCTAGTTTGGATCTAGAAGCAGGGCACATGCCCTTTTTACAGTAGATGATCATTCAGTAAAAAAGAAATTGTCAGCTTATTACATTAAGAGAAAAATGTTTAGTTTTTTAAATAATCTATAAATAGTTTCATTATAATCATAAAATTATATTTTATTAATAATTAGGAGGATGACAATAATATTAATTCTAGGTGGTGTTCATTAAATATTTCACAGGTATTAGTAATTGTGCTAAATGCTTTACATACATGATTTCAGCTAGAGTAACAGTAATCCTATAAGTTATTATCAGCTATATTTTGGAAGAATTAATTAAAAATTAAATTAATAAGCAGGATATCCCACAGTAAGTGACTTCTGGAATTGCCTAAAAACTTTCTAATTATCAGAAATTATTAATTTTTATTAGAAACTATCTATGTATGCATGATAACACAGGAAAGGAAATCGAACATCTGGATCGTTAAGAATCCAAATTTACTTCTTGTTAAAAAATATACTAGAGGTTGAACTTTATGAGCAAAGCCTGTAAACATTAAGTCATTTCTTTCAAAAATATTATGCATGACTTTATTGATTTGTTGATTTTTATCAATATTACGATTTTTCCCCCCTAGGAAATATTAGCTAAGTTTAGTAATACTTGTTTTCTGTTTGAAAACATATGATCAAAAATGAAGTTTGGGAGGAGAAAGGAAAAGGAAATTGGTACAAGTAGATCTTAAAAAATGAAATGATTCGTCATTTTTTATTTCAGTAAATACATCACGGAAGGTTAACAACTATAAGTTTAAACCAGTCTTTCTCAAAATGTGGTCCTCTTCTGAGGTGCTTTAAGTTTTCTTGATCTCAGACCCCACTAAAAATCAAAATCACTGAACTTGAGACCTAGAAGTAGAACAAACACCCCAGGTGATTCTAATGTATTTTGTTTGAGAACAAGTGCTTTAAACTTCTAAGGTAAAATTAACATTCAGCTCGACTGAATTATCATAAACATGCAGCAACTGGCAAATGTTTAATAGGCATCTTATTAAAAGAAGCTTTCATTTTCACACAATGAGGACTTGCAATCCATTAACCCCCATCTGTGTTTGTTCAATTCACATCTACCCTTAAAAATAAAACACTTACATGGAAGAGCCTTAGGCCAGAAACAAAGCACACCAAAGTTTAAGAGTGTCTTAAGACTCAAAATATACAACCTTGAATTAGAAGCAAAAACATAAATAGTGTTGGAAGATGGAGGCAAAGGAACCATTTCCTCCTTCCCCTGTATCACACAGGCAGCAATAAAAATAAAAGAGCTAAACTGTTTATTCTGAACTCTTTGATGTAGTACCATCCAGTGAATATGTATATTTTGATCACCAATAAAAGCAGGCCATTTAATTGCTTTGACTTCTGCTTCCTAGAGAGAATACGTTCTTTAATAATAACTTTAAAAAGCCGTAATTTTCTTGTTGATCTTTGAATGTTTCCCACTAAGCCTATTTCATGCTGACGCAGGCCAGCAGCCCTCCCTCCCATTATCATTAATGAGGCTAAGGCACTCAGTAATGGGAGAATGACCTTGTTTAAACAGTAGTTAGTTATTCATCCAATTGACTCTGGTGAAAACGTGTAGGATCATTAATAGAATAAATGATCACACAACAGATACCAATGGTGGAACAATGTCTATAATAAGGGATGATAAAATCTTTGTGTCCTTTCTCTTTAGAGTGTGGAGTCTAGAGTAGATAAAGAGTCATTCAATTTATGCTTAAATAAAGTAGCTACTTGGCATTTTGGCAGAAGGCTTATGACAGAACATAACTAATGAATGTCCATAGTTTTAGAGAGTGTGGTAGATTTGCTGCATGATCAAGCATCATACACATGGATGAGTTGGCTATATTATTTATAATGAGATTGTTATGGTTTATAGCAGCAGGTATACATACAAAACCCAAGTTTATGTTTCATGAAGATAATCAATATAAATTATTCTGATGGTGACCAATATTTCTGCTTTTATACTTCATTGTTTTGGTAAGGGCATTCTTGTATTAAATATCTGGATAATTGGTTCAATACTTTGAGAACAGATAAACGTCACATTTCCTTATAAAGTATTTCATTGTAATGGGCTCATTTTATAGAATTCCTAACTATTTCATTTTATTTATTTTATATTGAAAATTTTAAATTGTTTAGACAGAGGTAATACATATTCATGATAATTCACGTAGTACAGAAAAGTAAAAATAAAATCATCCTAACTCTGATAAGAACCTGCGTTAACAACTTTGGGTAAATATTGCTCAAACATCTTTCAATTAGTCTCCTGAAATATAAATAGAAAGCTGGATAGACATTCCATTCTTAAATATAGAGTGATGAATTTACTTTTATTTGAAATCATACAAATGTGAACTGGAAAATATCACTTAATTTCAACAACTGTTTCTTCAACAATACAACTGCTTTCTAAAGAATCACTTTTAGGCTGTACAGAGAAATTATTTTAAACTTTAAAATGTTGGCCTTGCTGTTTCTTTTAAAACAGTATCTGAATTTTTCAAAGTTCTTGGAAATTCACATAGATTTCAATTTAATATTTCAGTGACTTTTTACATTCTAGATAATTTTTTTACCTGCTAGATACAGATTGTGTCCATTGTTCAAAATGTTTGTGCCATGGGAATCTATTTTTTTCTAAATAAAAACAAAATTATATTTACCTATTACATGTAGTTATTTTTTTCAATTTTAGACATTATCAAACTGCCTGAGTCACCACCTTATCTTCTGAGTACATCTTTGTCTTTATTGCCATTCTTTTTCTAAATTTTAATTTTTTTTCTACTGTAAGAAAGGGGTATAGAGCTCGAACTCACAACCCCAAGATCAAGACCCAATCTGAGATCAAGAGGTGGTCGCTCAACCAACTGAGCCACCCAGGTGCTCCTTTATTGCCATTCTTACATATAATGATTACTATCAGTTCTAAGACACTATGTCCACAGTTGTTTAATCTACATTTTGTTTTTTAAATGTTTTGATCATCATTGCCGTTACAATAATCATGACTTTTTTCTTGAATGAATTGCCTGGATTTCATAGTTTCCTTAAGAAATGCTTCCTTCTCTCTACGGCATAGTCACAAATACTGAATTTTCTGAATTAGCTTAAGTGCAGAGGTTATGCTTCTTTTCTGCTTTGGATTCTTGAATAAGCTCAAGAAATTCAAGAACCTGGTTCCAGGTACATTTCAGTTTAGAATACCCTGTTCACAACATTCCTACAGCAAGTTATAATCTCACTCTGTTTATTCAGTTCTTTCTCCATATGGAAATCTTAAAATATTTTTAGTTTTGAATGTTTCTCCTGTTGGTTTTCATTTCTCTTCAAAATCAAGTTTCTTTTCATCCATGATTGTCTTAAAACCAGTTAATTTGTTTATAATTCTGCATAATCTTACATGGAAATGCAGCTATGATTTATTTTTCCAATTAGTTAGAAAGTACTTTAAACTTTGTTTAACCTATTTATTTACCTGCCTACTTATTTACTTATTTATTATTAAAATCTTATGAGGTTTGGGACTTTTAAAAGTACAACATGGATTATGAATGAAAACTATGACAACAATACAATATACTATAACAAAATAATACTTATTTTTAAAGTTTCAAATCCTAAATTAAGCAACATTTTCTTTGGATAGACATTTTATTAGTATAAAGCTAAAGATTTAAATATTATATACTTAGTTGCCCTGGATTCTATATTTTTTATATCCTTTATCTCTCATCAATTAGTTTATTTCCCCCCGCAAACTAAGTTTCTTTTAAATTGATTGTTTTATGACTTTTTAAGATTGTCAAGGAAATGATTTCTGGGGAAAATATTACATATATCAATTTTTAAAGTTAATATAGCTGAAACAAATAATAATAAATAAGTTCCTTAGATATGAGGTATTATATTATAGTGTCATTGGCCCTTCTATGTCTCAGGCCCTTCTATGAGATCTGGTTCCAGCACTACCTCTAAAATGTATTCTGAGAACTCGGGCAATTTAAAAAAATCTTTCTCATCCTCATTTTCTTCATTTATAAATAGGGCATGGAAATATTACCTGCCATATGGCAAAATACCTGCCATATGGGATTTGTCTGAGGTTTATATGAAATAATGATTCACAGAGCCTCCCATATAAAAACTTGAAATTATTAACTAATATGTTTTAATCACTATCAAACCATCAAGTCTCAAGGGCAATTCTCCTTACACCAGTTACTTATATTGTTTCTGGTGCTTTTTAAATGTACTATTCAAGGTCTTCTATATATGTATTATTATAAAGTCAAAGTCATTTTAAACTAAACTGTCATATACTTACTTGATAATGATTATTGTATGTATGTTTTTGGTTTAATTTTATTGACATCATTAGAGAAAAATAGTTTCCAATACCTGATGCTATATTAGTCTACTGATGTCCTCTTTGCCTTTATAAAGTTGAGTTTAGGCAGTGAGAAAATGACAATAGCATCTTCCTTTTGGATATGAGGTTTCAGTTTAGTGTCTTTAAAAAAATATTTTCATGGGGTTTCACATCTCTGCTATATATCACTCTCAAAATAAGTTGAAGTTTAGACAACTGCCCATTGACTCTGGCAAAGGAAAGGATTAGATCTCAATCTCATGAAGATCAAGTAACTAAATTCCAATTTTCTTCAACAGCTTCTTTTTTTGATGTCTGCACAGAGCAAAGCTTCCTTGAGTCATAATCTCTCAAGTTCAGTAACTAAGAAGGTTAGGCCAGGTCTGTGATTGACTTGAAAGCCATGAGGAAATGTTTAGGATTTATGAAAATTGTTCATAATGCATGATATTTTTCTAGTCTGAGTTTTAGAAACAAAGATGGTATCAGAGGCAATAGATAAATTGATTTTTGGTAATTTGGGATGTTCACAAATTTAGCAGTTTGAACCTGTATTTCAAAAATACACAAATATCCTAAAAGTCCATCTTAACAGCTTGACTATAAGAAGTTGGGTCCCTAAACAAGTTACTTCCCTAGTTTGGCTTTTATACAGGTTTCTAAATAACCCTATTTTCAAAGAGGAGATATTAAACACCCTTAAGTGAAATCTTCATTCTCTAAGTCTCAGTTTCTTTAATTATAGACACAGAATTAATAAATCCCACTCACAGAATTATAAAAATTGTGAAAATTTCAATAAATATATGAAAGCCATATCAATCTCATTTATTAAGTTTGGTGTTCTAAATGCTTATAAATTTGTTCAAAGCTATTAGTACTGACAATCAACTTTTATATCTTTAAATTTCTTCATTCAGCATATATTTATTTATAACCTACATTCTATAAAGCACTGGTCAGTGCTATGTTTAAATGTTTCATTCTTACTAAAAATTACCTAGAAGAGTCATAGAGAATCAATGCAGACTTTTCTTAGTGCCATGTATACATATCCATACAACCCACACAATCATCAATAAACATAAAAACTAAAACATACCCGGTCAGCTAATGTTTTGGGTAGCATTTTTTTTAAAATATTTTATTTGTTTATTTGCTAGAGAGAGAGAGAGTGACAGTACAAGCAGGGGGAGTGGCAGGCAGAGGGAGAAGCAGGCTCCTCGCCAAGCAAGGAGCCCAATGTGGGACTCGATCCCAGGACCCTGGGATCATGACCTGAGCCGAATGCTGACGCCCAAACAACTGAGCCACCCAGGCGTCCCTGGGTAGCATTTTAATTTAATTAATATTTGAGGCAGATATTATTTGTTGTTAATAATAAAGCTATTTCATGTCTTCTCTTCTTTTTTTCTCTATTGGTAGTTAGTGACCAGAGGAACAGAGAAACAGAGGAAGATTTGGCTGCTTCTAGGTTCTGGTGGCCATCCAGTTCAATCACTTATGGTTGAAAGACAATAGGAATCATCTCAATTCCTTCACTAGTCTCCTTTCTGAAAGAATTATGTAAACTGGGGTACCTGGGTGGCTCAGTCATTAAGCATCCGCCTTTGGCTCATGTTGTGATCCCACAGGGGTCCGGGGATCAAGCCCTGCATCAGGCTCCATGCTCTGTGGGAAGCCTGCTTCTCCCTCTCCCACTCCCCCTGCTTGTGTTCCCTCTCTCGCTATGTCTCTCTCTGTCAAATAAATAAAATCTTTAAAAAAATTTAAAAAAGAATTATGTAAACCTTATAAAGGATGGTATATGTTGATATAAAAGATCATTTAGTTATTTTAACCTATTCAAAATCTTTTGGTTTAGGTGGTCTACAAATTATCTTGAGAATGAAGGTGGGGTATAGTAACCCTGCCTTGTAATGTGTAATAATTTGATGAGAAATTCTTATTGTAGCATTTAAGTTACATTGTTTTCCTTTCTTTTACTAATATATTAGGCACTTGCGAAGAAAATTCTGATACTTATTAGTTGTTTTTTTAATTCAAATGTTTGCTTTCATGGTAATAGTTATATTGATGATTAAAAATTTAATTCAAATTCACCTTGGACCTAAAGATAACATTCTTTAGATGTACATTGTATGGATATGCATTTGGCACCTAAACTGTTAAGGTTGTAGGTTATGTGCTTGTTCAAATTAGTAGTCATATGTCTATTCCATTCCAGTGATCCTAGTGAGTCAAACCCTTGACATGTAGCTAAAGATGAACAATCTTAGTACCCAGAAAAAGTTGTGTTAGGATGGAATCAATATCTCTCCTTGAAGTCCCCTGTTTCCAAGTTCTTTCCAGATAATGTAACTATTTTTCTGAAGTTATTTCATCTTGGGTTTCTGTCTCTAGCAACCAGAAACAATTGAGCTAACACAGTATTGCCTTTTCCAGAATGTCAAAGGAATAGAATCATACAACATGTAACTTTAGCATAATACATTTGAGATTCATCCATGGTGGTGCATATATCAGGATATTCTATTTTGCCATAGCTTGTTTATTCATTCACCATTTGGACATGTGGATTCTTTCCAGCTTTTGGCATTTGTGCCAAAGGCTCCTAAAAACAAACAATCTAACAAACAAAATGTGTGAATGTGAGCTAACACATAGCAAATGAGTTTTCCTTAAAAGCTACTAATTGTGCTCCTCTCCTATTTATGTTTCCTAACTGAATTAATATCATAAGCATTGACTTAATATCACATTAGTTATAATCAGTTACCAAAACTTGCAAATAGTCTTTCTTTCATCACAGTTTATATCTACCAATGAAACAGAAATTATGATGTATACTGAACAAGTTATTAATGTCAATCATGAGTGATTAAATAAAGGGTAAATAATGTGGCAGATATTATCACTTAATAAATATGTGCCATCAATATTTACATGTAAAAAATATATCTTCTCTAGCTGTCTTCTCATTTCTTAGTTTTATATTTAATTATAGAAAATTGTAAAATCGTTATACTATTTTTCAAAATGTCATAGAAGCAATTTCTTCTTTCAAGAGCACAGGAATTAGAAAATTTTATCTCATTACAAAAATTTTTCCATGAAGAATTTTTTAGCAATTGGATTTAATATTGACTCAGTATGACTGAAATTGTTACTAATGTAGTATTTCCCTTAAATAATATTTTAATTTTGAACTTCTAGAGAATTTATACTTAGATGAAAGTTACAGAAAAGTCCTTATTAAATAAATGGAATGCTATTAAAATGAAATTTACTATATAGAAATAAAAAGCTTTCAGACTATATCTTCATTAGCTAAGTGGTATGCATTATTATTTTTAAAACTTTAGGCAATGGAGCATATCCTCTGTGATAAGTATGTAAATATGCTGATGAGATTGCCAGTGTTTCTGAAAAGAATCTTTTATTGGGCCTACATAACATGGAGTCATAATCTCAAGGGGAAAACTAATATGTGGAGCATGTTGAAGTAGGTCAATGAGGGAAATTTATTGTAATCACGAGTAAGTCAGGAAGCAGGATGCAGATTGTCTTATTCTAAGTCCACCATGTATAGGATACATTACTTTATTACTTCATATTTGAAAGTGTATATGTCATACTTATACTTTTAAAATTAAGTATGTGTGTGTTTATGATATATAAAATTATTATTTACTATGGCAGGCTGGTTACTGATTTCATATTATAAGCCAACTCAACTCAATGTATAGATATGGATAGAGATAAATAGATAGATGTAGATATAAACATTCACATATACAGAAAACAGGAAATCAATAACCAGTGTGTGATAGTAGTGATACTTGATGGTATTATTATCATCATCGTCATCATCATTTTTCTCATCAGTATTATCATTTGTTACAACAAGTCAACATGGCAGGGTTGATGCCACCCATGAGCCTATATGTTGTTTACTGAGTGGAAAAAATAAATGAAACGGATAATTCAAGATGGTAAGCATTCATGCTTTCTGTTTATCAAAAACTTTAACTCATACTCTGAGATTTAGAATTGTTTTCTGACATGTATTCTTTCATCATATGTGAAGATGAATTTCTGTCTACAAATTAAGGGAAAATAACTTTATTATTTCAGTGATACCTCCCTTTGCTCAAAACCTTCCAATGGCTTCCCAACTTACTATGAGTAAAAAACAAAATAAACCATAGAAGGCTCTATAAGATCTGGTTCCCATTATCTCTTTGAACATGCCTACTACTACTCTTCCCCTTTCCTACTCTGTTGCAACCCCAATGACTATCTAGCTTTTGTTAGAACATACTAGGAATGCTCTCATCTCAGGATCCTTGCACTATGCCCAGGATGCTCTTTCTCCAGGCAGCTTAATGATTTTTATTTTTTTCTTGAAATCATTCAGAGCTTTGCTCAAATGTCACCTTTCTGTGAGGCTTATCCATATATGTACTAGTTTACATGATACCATATCATTTGCTTTTAAGTATCCTTGACATGGCACAAGAGAAACAAATAACTATATTTTCAAAGAATCACCTTCCCCAGATGGTTCTAGATTAGATTTTACCAGTGAGAAGAACTCACATGAGATTTAGGAGACAGAAAAATGAGGTGACATTAACCTTGGAAAACAGTTGTATCTAGAATCTTGGGCAGCGACATTCAGAAAAGCTCCTTCATGTTGGTAATGGTTTCAAATCAATATGTTTAAAAAGGAGAAATTTGGGGGCACCTGGGTGGCTCAGTCAGTTAAGTGTCTGTCTTCAGCTCAGGTCATGATCCCAGTGTCCTGGGATCATGTGTTGGGCTCCTGGCTCAGCAGGGAGTCTGCTTCTCCCTCTCCCCGCTCTTGCACTCACTCTCTCCCTCTCTCTCTGCTCCCTCCTCTCAAATAAATAAATAAAATCTTTTTAAAAAGGAGAATTTTGGCAAAAAGTCATTTTTAGAAAGGTAAAACTTAGATTACCAAACTGACTTTCTGACAATAGATTCTAAAGAATCCATTTCAAGAGAAAAAGGAAAAAAAAAATCCCAGAAGGACAGTCCAAAGGGAAAGAAGGAATGGTTAATAAAAAGGTAAACACAGACATAAATAATGTTTGGTATAAAATGATAACAAGGATAAAGTTCATTTTGTGATTAAAAAATCACAACAGTTTAAAGGAATTAAAACACAAACCACAGACTGAGAGAGAAAATATTAGCAAAACAGAAATCTGATAAAGGACTAGTACCAAAAATGTACAAGTCTTAAAACCCAACAATAAGTAAAAAAGCAAACTAATTAAAAAATTAAAAATTCACCAAAGATCTGAATAGATACCTCATCAAAGAAGACATACAGATGGCATACACATATGAAAAAATGCGCAACATCATATATCATTAGGGAATTGCAGATTAAAACGACAAGATACCACTGCACACCTGTTAGAATGGCTAGAATCCAGAACACTGAAAACAACAAATGCTGGCAAGTATGTGAAACAAGGAGAATTCTCATTCATTGTTTATGGGAATGCAAAATAGCTCAGCCATTTTGGATGACAGCTTGGTACTTTTTTACAAAACTAAACAAACTCCCATACGATCTAGCAATCATGCTTACTTGGTGTTTACTTAAATTAGTTAAAGACCTATGTACACACAAAAACTACATTCTAATGTTTTTAGCAGCATTATTCATAGCTACCAAAACATAGAAGCAACCAAGATGTCCATCAGTAGGTGGATATATAAACAAACTGTGGTATATCCTTATAATGGAATATTATACAGCAATTAAAAATGAACATGGTGGAATGAAAGTCATGTAGTAACCCAAATGCATGCTGCTAATTGAAAGAAGCCAATCTGAAAAGGTTATATATTCTATGATTCTAACTGTATGATATTCTGGAAAAGGCAAAACTATGGACACAGTTAAAAGATCAGTAGTTGCCAAGAATTCAGGAAGAGGGAGGGAGAGATCACTAGGCGGAGCATAGGGGCTTTTAGGACAGTGAATTTATCCTGTATGAGTATGATACTGTAATGGTAGATAAATGTTGTTACACATTTGTCACAACCCATAGAATGTACAACATAAAGAGAGAACTCTAATGCAAACTACAGACTTTAGTTAATAACATATCAATGTTGGTTCACCAACTTTAACAAATGTATCACCCTACTGCAGATTGCTAATAATAGGAAATAATGCACATGTATACAAGACTATTGAAGATAATGGTTTTAAGACATGTGAATGGGTATTTATGACACTTTGGATAAATTTCATATGATAGTTTCATGTATGAATTTGAAAACTGCTGTCTGTGTATCAAACATCTCCAATGGAGGACCACATAATGTACTTTGTAATACTATTATTATTCAAAAATTGACTGATATAATGATGAAGACACTGATGGTTTCAGAAAGAGACTAAAATGGATTTTTTTCATAAGTTGTGATATGGATAAAGGTAATATAAGAAACTTACTATATTATTGTATATAATTTATGTTCATATCAGTGTGTCACTATAATGCCTGTAAAAGTCACAGCCCTGAACTATTGAAAAAGAATTTATTTATTCAGAAATAATATTTTCATACACAAAGGCATAGATAAAATAATCTACAGGAAAATTGTGGAAAGATAAAAGAGTTTCATAAGGTGGTTGGGTTTAAGATGATGAGGATAAGTCAATTTCATCAACAACTAGAAAATACAATATAAAAGTTGACATAATTTAAACAGTATCAGAGAATATAAAGTACCTCAGAATAAATCATAAAACTCTCTCTAAGAGTCCTATGTGGAAAACTATAAAATGTTATTAGGATATAATAAGTAAGATATTGATAATTGGGGCATTAAATAATGTTGTTGAACGTAAAGATTAAATGTTATAACAAAGTCATTATTTGTGAATTGATCTAAAGTTTCAATATAATTCCAAATAATATTCTTTAAGACATCATTATGATTTTACAATTCTTAAATTTTATTAAAGAGTTAAATCTTTCCATCTCTTGATATAGTCGAATAGCTTATATGTGATGAATCTCTCCACTGGGAATAATTAGAAAAATTAAATAAAATTGAAATAAATGAGTACTTTGTAGCATGAGAGAACTAAGACAGCAAGGACTTGAGAGGCAAATATCCTAGGGAAAGGGGTCACATAATTAGCTTATTCCTGTATATTTTCCCAATTTGCCACTCCCTAAAGCAGTTGCGAGATTAAAAGTTGAGCCAGAATTAGTGGCTACAAATCTGAGAAACTGCCAAGGCTTTTGACCTCCTCTTAATGATGCATAAGCAAAAATATAATTTAGGAGATCTAGTAAACACTTCAAGCTTTCTTTTGGAACTCTTGAAAGCAAGCAACATAGGCATGAATGTTAACACTCAAGAGGCCTGAAAACCATCTTGAAATCAGATCAAACCCAGGCCGTAGGAAGGGGATCTGCCATAGTCCGCCCAAAACAAAAGTACATCCTACTAGGCCAAAGAGAACTGCTTTCACAGCCTTAAATTTTACCTACAAGCTTCATAGCCCATATCCAGTATTGAATCATATTCAGCAAACCAAAATACAGGAGTGATTTACCAAAAAACAAAACAAAACAAAAAAAAAAACAAGAAAAATGCAACAGAAATAAATTAAATTGTGAAGATATTAAAATCCTAAAGAATCTAAGCAGAGATTTGTAATCTATAAAAAAGAAGCAAATAAGAATTCTATGTAAAAAACACAATCACTGAAATTAAGAATGCAAAACTATTTAATCTCGGGTAAAATACAGGAGAGTAGAAGATACATATCCTGGAAGATATGACAATAAAAAATCATCTGAAGTATAAAGAAAAAAATTAAAAATTAAATATAAAAAGCAAGAGCCATATGAGACAAAGAAATTATTAACACAAAAGCAGCTACAATCTAAGAAGAGAAAGAGAATGAGGTTGAAAAATATTTGAAGAAAAAAATGACAAAGAATTTTTCAACATTGATGAAATACCATGCAAGAGATTTAAAACTATTCAGATGCCCAGCAGAATATACACAAAGAAAACCACACCTTGGCCCCCATCACAGCAAATCTGCTAAAAATCAAAAACAAAGAGATATTCTTCAAAGTAGCCCTAGAAAAAGACACTGGTACTGGTGAAGATACACAGAATTAATGAAGGAAGCAGAGGGCCCCAAGAGAAATGCAGGTGACATTACAGATTACTGAGGAAATGTTCAATAAATGAAGATGAGAAAATTATGTATTGCTATGGGAAAAATAGAATTTGGGGTTCCTATCTGACTCCTTGCAAAAAAAAAATGAATTAAAAACCTAAAAAAAACTTAAATGTAAATGATAATTTTATTATTTAGAAGATATTATGAAAGTGTACATATTATATTATGAAAGTGTACATTTATAATCTTTAACAAGAGAGATAAAAGCTAACCACAAAAAGATTGATAAAGCCAATTATATTAAAATTAAGATTTTCATCACAATGCACCATGAAGGAAATAAAAGAATAAAATGCAAGCTTCTTTGCTTGCATTGCCCTCTGAATCTAAAACTGACTTTTCTCAGATGGATTAAAAATGTTTAGGTAATAAACTCCATTAAAATCTTTGGAGGGAAACAGGAGTCTTTCTAAGATATCAGGGATTTTTCTCTCAGCCTCTGAATCTGGGGAAAGTATCTGGGATCCCTTCTCCGGGGTAAGGAGAACAGCCTTTAATAAGACTAATAGGAAAACTTGAATGTGGAGCTGAGAGGAGAATCACTTCAAGACCACCTGCATCTATGGTGTAGAGAGGGGTTGCTGTCATTGCTGATTAGGATTATGTGTGGGGGAGTCATTTGAAACTTTCTGGGGAACAGTGGATTTCACAGGGCATTGTTTTATATAACACTTAAATCCTTGTTAATTATCACAGAGAAAGCTCCCTGGTCACTCAGAGGCTAGGAGTTGGCCTGGTTGGGGGTGGAGGAGTAGAAGACTGCAGCCAGGAAGCTTGAAGAGCTGTGGGGGAAGGGTGAGATGTTCTGAGGCCTGTGGCCAACTTCCTTCTGGGCTTGCCTGTTTGTGAGTTCAATCTGGCTTTGGGCTGGATCTCTGGGGGGAGATGGGCTTGCTGTTTGGGGAGTAATGAAGTACCGCTTAGACTGAATGATGTTTGCAGTGTGACTCTTTTCTATTCCTGTACTGTGCTGAAGCTATGGAGACTGGGCTGTGTTACAAATAAATCATTTGTTGTTGTTGTTGTTAAAAAAAAAATACAGTGTGAATCATAGGGAACTCTTTTACAATGTGGATGATAGGTAAATAAGCAGGGCAGTTTGAAAAATAATTTGACAATATCTTGTTAAATTGGGTAATAAAATATCCTATGAATCCATCATTGTCTTATATATTTAGTTTAGAGAAATTCTGGCATATGAACAACAAGGAACATGCACTGGGCAGTTCTTAGAAGCACAGTTTATTAAAGCAAATACTTTAAATAACAAACCTAAATACTACAAGTAAAATTTAAAGGTAAATTATGGCAAGTAATTTGATGGAATATTATCATGAAAAATTAATTACAACCAAAAACAATAACAAAAATCTTATAAAGATACTATTGAGGAAAAAAGTCACAGATACCAAACTATAGTATGATGTCATTTGTATAAAGATCTAAGACAAGTAAAAACAAATAATACTTTATTTAAGATTCATATATATGTAATCATAATATTTTTAAAAAGAAAGTGGTAAGTACAAAATGGAAGAAAGGCATAAGGTCTATTGGAGACAAGGCTACGGAGTAGGAGTCAGATGAACACAACAAAATTAAGAGAATGGTGATATTATGGTTAAATTATGCATACACTAAACAAGCCTAGTTTATATCCTTATTCTATAGAAAAGATAACGGGGTATGTGGTGCTTTGATATTATGCTAATTTTCCTTGTTTTACTTCTTTACGACCTTGCACAAAATAAATTTGGCACACTGGAAACAGTACTCCATATTCGAAAAGGGTCTACTTAGACCCCTTCAAACTTAACAGCATAGCCCTGCAGGTGATGAGATTTTTGCCAGACACAAAGCAACATCGCCAAGCATAACAGATTAAAAAATCAAATTGCAACTGTGAACTTTGGATCCTCCATTTTGATACTATCTCTGAATATTCGAGTTCCTAGTTGCTGAAAATAATTAAAATTTTATTTGCCACTTTTGTTTGTTACTTTCAGATACTTGCAGGTTAAGTCATGGGTTATCAGTAAATAGTAGGTTTAAATCCTTAGTTGAAAATTTTTGGACTCTGCTCTTTTTCTTGGGAAATAGTACTTAGAGAATGTGAAGAAGATATGAAGTTATGTTGCTTAACTTTACATTGTCAACATATGTCTTTATATTACATATACAACAAATGTCAGAATATCTTTAGCAAGAGGTATCTAAAACTGTTTACTAATTTAAAATAGAAAAGCAATGTTTGATAGTTTCTTTAGATATTTGAAACGAATTTTAAAAATATCTTTGTCTTGGGGTACCTGGGTGGTGCAGTAGGTCAAGCGTCAGACTCTTGGTTTTGGCTCAGGTCATGATCTCAGGGTTGTGAGATTGAGCCCCATGCTCTGTGCTCCATGCGGAATCAGCTTGAGTTCCTCTCTCCCCCTCACTCTGCCCCTCCCCACCCTCTCTCTCTCTAAAATAAATAAATAAATCTTTAAAAAAATATATCTTTGTCTTAATTATCACATAGACCTTCTATGGTTTTCAGTAAAATTAATTCCCATTTACCCTCCTGTTAATTTTGTGCCACTTCTCTCTAAAGTGCAAAACTGACCTTTGTTCTTTTATTTCTTTTTAAGATTTATTTATTTATTTTATTTATTTTTATTTTTTAAGATTTTATTTATTTATTCATGAGAGACAGAGGAGGAGAGAGAGAGAGAGAGAGAGGGAGAAGCAGAGGGAGAAGCAGGCTCCCAAGGAGCAGGGAGCCCGATGTGGGACTCGATCCCAGGACCCTGGGATCATGACCTGAGCCGAAGGCAGACGCTTAACCATCTGAGCCACCCAGGCGCCCTATTTATTTATTTTAGAGAGAGAGAGGGGGAGAGACAGAGAATCCTCAGGCAACCTCCCCCCTGAGCGCAGAGCCCATCACAGGGCTCAATTCCAGGACCCTGAGATCAGGGCCTGATCCGAAATCGAGCCAGCCACTCAACCAACTGAGCCACCCGGGTATCCATGACCTTTCCTCTTGCGTAGTCCTCTCTTCTCTTTAGCTGGTTGTGGCCAATATACCATGGAAGCACCATGGGGACATGTAGGCATCATTATCACAAAGTAACATATAAATATGTTAAACAATGATGTTATTACTGCAAAGTTATTCCACGTTGGAACCTATCCCTTATCAATGCTTCATCTCTTTAATGTAGACAATATAATAAATTGTTGATGAACAGTTTTACAGTCTACAGTGTTTTGAACACTTTTTTTTCTGTAACCAAGACAATTCTGTTTCAAATGATCCTTTATTTCATAGCTTCCAAAACTTTTGGAGGATTTTATAAAAGAGCTGAAAAATAGTGCATGTTTTTTTGGTAATTCAGTTATTTTATTTAACTCTAGGTAAAATTCCCTAGAAATCTTTTAAAATGTAAAGTTGTAGCCTTCTATGGTATATTTATCTCTTAAAATGTAAAATTGTAGCCTTCTGTGGTATATGTCTGTGCCTGTGGCTAGATTTCATACAATTCACGTCTCACAGCCTGCTTTGTTGAATCATAACTTGAGCACCTCTAATCAGTTACAATCAAATCAGAGATTCCCCATACTACTTCATGGGAAAAATGACTCCTTTGGTGCCCCAAAAGACATGTTTCTCATCAAGATAGATGACAAACTTAAAACTGTTTATCAATTGTTGAATGGTGATAGGAAGAATTTTGGTGTGTGTTTGTTTTTTGAATTTAAATTCAATTAATTAACATATATTATTGGTTTCAGAGGTAGAGGTCAGTGATTCGTCAGTCTTATATAACACCCAGTGCTCATTACATCATGTGTCCTCCTTTATGTCCATCACCCAGTTACCCCATCCCCCACATCCCTCCCCTCCAGCAACCCTCATTTTGTTTCTTATAATTAAAAGTCACTTATGGTTAAAGATGTGAGTGACTCCTGAAGCCAATATTACAGTATATGTTAACTCACTAGAATTTAAATAAAAACTTGAAACAAAAACAAAACAAAACAAAATAAAAATAATGATTTACAAACCACAATAAATAAATAAAATAAATTAAAAAGAAAGAAAGAAAGAAAGAAAGAAAGAAAGAAAGAAAGAAAGAAAGAAAGAAAGAAAGAAAGAAAGAAAAAGAAAGAAAGAAAAGAAAGAAAGATGGTAGATGATAGATAGATAGATAGATAGATGTGGGCGAGACAGCTCATTTGGGTTTCTGGCCTAATGATTCAGATTGACTGTATACCAAATCATTTTCATGTAATGTGTAAGTTTTCTGACTTTTTAGTCTTGGGGCAAAATGGGCTAATTTGCCCAGAATTTGGTTATTAGTAAGAACATTTTTCTTATGTGTATAAAATCCATATTCTAGGAGCGCCTGGGTGGCTCAGTTGGTTAAGCATCTGCCTTCTGCTCAGGTTGTGATCCCAGGGTTCTGGGATGGAGCACATCTGGGCTCCCTGCTCAGCGGGGAGTTGGCTTCTCCCTCTCCCCTGCCCCTCCCCCACATGTGTGCACTTGTGCATGCTCTCTCTCTCTCAAATAAATAAAATCTTAAAAAAAGAAAACAAAATCCACATTCTAATTTTTTCCTGACTTTGTTCTGAAATAGTGCCTCATATCATAAAACATGTAAGCTGTGCATAGGATACATAACAGCAGATCAGAACTCCTCAGAAATACTCACCATAATTAAGGTAGTAGATACATTCAGGGAGTGGTCTCTTAAAACAAAACAAAACAAAACAAAACAAAACAAAATCACATGTCTTCTCCATTTAATTGCTTAAACTGAAAAGGCTTCTGAAAATTAGAGGGATCATTGTTATCATGAAGTTTGCTGTGAGAGCATAATAGACTTCAATTGTTTACATATCTCTATGAGTCTGCTGAACACATTGAGCTCTTGCTTTTCTACTAGAATTGTTTAAAGATTTATAGAGTGTCAGTAGTCAACATTAATTTGATTTTAAGGTCTTAGAGTCTCACATTTATTATATAGATGAGATTTGACCATAGTATGTAACAAAGCAGTTATTAATACAGACTCCTAAGTAAAGTGGATCCACCATACTGCCCAGTGAATTTACCTTATAGAGGGGTTTTACCAATATTGGTTTATTAAGCTTACCCAAAACTATATCCCATGCCTGTTTTAGTCTATATATTCAGAAGTTAATAATACAGCATGCATCCTAAGTACACCACTGAGTTGAAAAGAATAAAAATTCAGGAAATTTTTACTCTAGTTACTGAAATCTAATAACTAGTTTTCTTTATTTCTTTGTCCTTTTTGGACAATAGACTAGTTATTTTCTTCATGTGGACTGAGCTTTTTGTCATTTTAAAGCAATATATCTAAACAAATTTTGATGAAAAATTAATTACAGATACCATTTTTTTGTTTGTTTTTATGACTTTCTATAAAAGGGTCCAAAGATTAGTTTCAGAAGATAGGATTTCGAATTTTGGTAAAAGCCAATCCATTAAAAACATCCTTTTACATATAATTCTACAATTTTATAAAACAATCTAAGAGGCTTTAATATCTTAAATGGTATCTCAAACAAAAATGATTTATGCATCGAGTCAGGAAAGAGGGAATTGAAATTTTTATATAGTTTTCTCCATTATGTACATTAAGATCTGTCCAAATATGCTCATCAAACAAGTGAAATGCATTCTTTTTGGTTTCTTCTGAGTAATACCACAGTCTACCTCTTTGAATAATAAAAGCTATCCATTTCAATTCCCTGATCATAGCTATATATGTGATTTTTGCCCTGAACCTTCAGAAGATTTAACATTTAATTCAATTCTAGGGTAAAACTTATGCAGATATATTCCTTTGCTTTCTCTCTTAACCCATCCAGCCCGTGATTTCAATCTTGTAGATTTCACTGAGTCATTTATTAAATGCAAAGTTTTAGATTTATTTAAGGCTTCTCTTTTAATTTAATAGCATCTTCATTTTCTTTGTAAGAAAGAACATGAGAATCCCTTATGTTATTTGCCTGCCTTGCTTGTTATTATATGATCCGCATTGTATCAGTCAACAAAATAAGCTCATCTAAGGTGTCCTTTAAGGAAATTATGAAGACTTCATTTTTTTAATGATCTCGGTTCAGTGTTTACTACTAAAACTTGTATATTTTTGCTAGAGGGAACAACATAAGATTCCCACAATCATTTTATCAACATTGGAGACAATGAACCACATAACCTGGACTAGAATTCCTATAGATTGACTTCTTAATTTGTGGAGGCATTGTTTTAAAGGAGGGGCACTAGCCAAGAAGCTGAATGTATAAGATGTAGGATCTATCTGTAACTATCTGTGAAACCTGGAATAAATCACTTAGCTTCAGTTCTTGCACTTGTGAAACTGAGACATTAATCTCATAATTAACGGGAGACCCAATAAGCTAATGCAGAATAATTAATATTCTGCATTAGCATAATGCCATCATGAGCTTTGCTGCTTTCATTTCATATGTATTCTTATGCTTATTATTTTTAAATAAATTGATTTTTTTAAAAAATTAATTTTTTCTAAAAGGAAACTTTATATCATCATTATAATGGAAAACAAGGATTTTTTCATAACAGAAAACCAAAAAGTAAACTCTTTGAAAACAAAGAATGCTACAAAATCCTGCCTAGATATCTAAATATTGTTCCACCTGAAGATTCTGAGCCTGAAGCTTTATCTTTGTTAAAAGAGGGAAAGATTATAAATTGTGATATTCAACAGAGATATCCTTTCTGAGCAATTAAGAAAGCCAGAAAGAAAAATAAAGAGAAATATCTTTTTCTCTCTATAAATCAACGTTATTAATGTTAAGACCATAGAACATCTAATTATCTTCTGTAACAACAATTTTATGTGTCCCATTTTTGTGAAATATTAAAGTGATAAACATAAAATAACACAGTACCTGCTACTACATTATGATAATTATACAAACCTAAAATGGTAGTTTTACCAAATTAAAAACCTTAATCAATCCAGTTAAGTAGAGCAAATTCATATAGGTGGGGCCTACTTCCAGAACAATTCCTTTTTATTTTAACAACTTCCCTAATTAGATTCATAGGCCAGTTATAGCATTCCTCTTTCAAGTATTTGGTAAAATAAGGACCAACAGCACAAAGTTTCTAAAATACATAAAAATACTACACCTCCATTCTGCTGATGAGACCATCTACAGGATTTTTATTTTGATTGTTGTTTTCAATTCTAAACTTTCCTTTTGATTGATCTTTATATATTCTATTTTTTGGCTAATTTCAACTCTTTGGTAAAACTTAATATTTTTTTTCTTTTGCTTCAAGCATGTTCTTAATTGTCCATTGAAGCACTTTTTTTGGTTTACCATGGTTACTTTAAAATATTTATTAGGTACTTCTAATATTTCTATCATCTTGCTGCCAGCATTTATTGGCTATCTTCCATTCACTTTCACTTCAAATCCACCTGGTTTTTCGTATAATGTGTGATTTTTGTTTGAAACCTAAACATTTTTGTTGTATTTTACAAGATGGCATGTTTTGGCCAGTATTAAAGCAAAAATTGCACCAAGTTAAACAGGCAATAGAGGAGAGAGACTAAGATACAGTCTAAACTCAACTGCACTAAAGGAAGGACCGGGGAGTCTTTAAGAGCTGGGGATGGAGGTGGATCTTAGGCCATGTGTATTCACTAATCAGCTTTCTGGATTCTTTCTAAGAGGAGATTGCTTTTTTTTTTAAATTTTTTTATTGTCATGTTAATCACCATACATTACATCATTAGTTTTTGATGTAGTGTTCCATGATGTAGTGTTCATTGTTTGTGCATAACACCCAGTGCTCCATGCAGAATGTACCCTCTTTAATACCCATCACCAGGCTAACCCATCCCCCCACCCCTCTCCCCTCTAGAACCCTCAGTTTGTTTTTCAGAGTCCATCGTCTCTCTTGGTTCGTCTCCCCCTCCAATTTAGTCCCTTACATTCTTCCCCTCCTGCTACCTTCTTCTTTTTTTTTTCTTAACATATATTGCATTATTTGTTTCAGAGGTACAGATCTGTGATTCAACAGTCTTGCACAATTCACAGCACTCACCATAGCACATACCCTCCCCAATAAGAGGAGATTGCTTTACAAGTTGGAGCAAGGTACCCATCTACACACCTAAATTATATTTCTTTTTTTTGTTTGTTTTGATTTTCTTTGTTTCGAGAGAGAGAGAACAGGCAGCACGTGGGGTTGGGGGCAGAGGAGCAGAAGGAGAGGGAGAGAGATTATGACCTGAGCTGAAATGCTGAAATCCAGTGTTGGATGCTTAACCAACTACACTACCTAGGCTCTCCATTAAATCAAGTTCCTTTCCTTTTTTTTTTTTTTTTTTTTCTTAAGTAGGCTCCACACACAGCCTGGGGCTTGAATTCTCAACCCTGAGATCAAGACCTGAGCTGATATCAAGAGTCAGGTGCTCAAGTGATGAACCACCCAGGGGTCCCTCCCACCGAAGTTATATTTCTATCCACCCATAGAGACTGGAAGATGGGAACTCTCTCTTCCTTAATGAGAAGATTTCAAGGGGATGGCTCCCAAGTCCTAGAGAATGACTGGCCTGGCTTATAAAACTGGCAAGAAGTTTCTAAAAATATTTATATCTCAGGGTGCCTGGGTGGCTCAGTTGATCAAGTGTCTGACTTCAGCTCAGGTCATGATCTCAGGGTCCTGGGATCGAACTCCACATTGGGCTCCCCGCTTGGCAAGAAACCTGCTCCTCCCTCTCCCTCTGCATGCCCCTCTGCCTACTTGTGCTCGCTCACTCTCTCTGTCAAATAAATAAATAAAATCTTTTTTTTAAATTTAAAAAATTAAAATATTTATGTCTTAAAGGGACAGAGGAAGATTTTGGAATTATAAATTTTCTCAAGAAAATGCACTAAGGAAAGAGAGGTCAAGGACCTAAAGGCAGGAAGAAACCTGTCACAAGTTTGGTCATGCTGAGGGAAATGTTAACACCATCTTTGTCACTGGATTTTTCTGACATGGTCCTAGCAAAGAAAGAGGTAGGGGTGCCACTGAGTTACTGCCTGGTGGAAAGAGAAGTCTAGATTCCCCATTCAACTTCCATGAGATTCAAGGGGCGGTGGCTCTCCGTCTCTGCTGAGCAGGGTGGGAGTTTTGTCTCTACATGTGGTCTACACTGGCACAGTGTTTGGGGGTAGGAGCAATGTGTTGCTGCTTACTGAGGTGGAAGTCTAGGTTCCCCATATGGACTCCATTGACATTGCACAGTGTGGAGATTTGTTGCTGCTCAGCATGCATAAAAGTGCAGGTTCCCCACCTGGCCTTCTTTGACTCCAACCCAGTGGGGGGCTGAGAGCCTCCTTACAGTCTGATAGAGGTACAAGTGCAGGGTACCTCTACTGCCCTTGCTGACATTGTACAGTGGGGCCAGATTTTTCTGTGCTGTGTGACTGAAGTTGAGCCATTTATGGTCTAAAAATTCTTTCCTAGCCCGTTGGTTAGAGAGAGCAGGTTTGTTTTGGGGCATTATCTGTGTCCACTGGTGTTTCCAGGTTGACAGCTTTTTAAATTCCAAGTGTGTGATATAAGGCAAAAAGAAAACCCAGGGAACTCACCACCACCATGTTGTTTTTCGGGTCCTGAGGTTTCTAGTTGGTCTTTCTTCCTATCTCTACTTTTCTTTTTATATATATATTTTTAAATATAATGTCCAAGGCTTTTAGTTGGACTAAAACTGAAGATTACTTAGGAAGAGAAACAGGAAAAAGTCATTTCTGCTCCATATTCGTGGAGGCAGAAATATACTTTTATTTTTAAATGAACTGTTCTTATTATCTTCAACTAAACATATTGGTTTGGAAAGCCAAACCACTTCTCTTCATGGACCTAAATCATGCTGCTATGGCTGCTGGAGATCCAAGCATTCCATTGTCTATTTTTCTCATGAATCCCAAATATTTTTCTTTAAAGCATCCAAATCCTTTCTTATATGCTTGATGTTATGTGACAAAATTTTAAGCTTGACAAGATAGGTAATATTTTATGACATAATGTGTAAGTCTTTAACTTAAATATGCTACTTCTTGAACTTTTAACATTGGTCATATTGCTTTATTTCATCTAACTCATAATTCCTTATGCATATTACATAGTAAATATAAATGCTAATATTGTTATAATTATATAACTTACCATGTTCTTTCCTTTGTGCCTTTAATTGTGTATGTTTTTGAATTCGATCTAAGAGTGGAGAGGAAAATTTTGGGAAGATTCAAGAGTATGGACAGCAGAATTAAATTTATATGCAAACTAAAAACATTGGCCTGGTGGAGGGAACTTATTTATAAGGGTAGAAATGTATAAGATGAACAGGAAAGAAATCTGTCTCCGAGTGAAGACTCCATAGATATCAACAACAATCCCACACATTAAAACAAAAGGAAGTTTAAAATGCTGCCCATACTAGAAGATAAAAATTCACAAATACTGAATAAATTCATTTTCTTACTGACATTTTTACATTTACA